>NC_065598.1:74403198-79325698 GCF_024542745.1 Macaca thibetana thibetana
TTTAAAGTTGTTTTTTCCAATTCTGTGAAGAAAGTCAATGGTAGCTTGATGAGAATAGTATTGAATCTATAAATTACTTTGGGCAGTATGTCCATTTTCATGATATTGATCTTTCCTATCCATGAGCATGGAATGTTATTACATTTGTTTGTGTCCTCTCTTATTTCCTTGAGCAGTGGTTTGTAGTTCTCCTTGAAGAAGTCCTTCACATCTCTTGTAAGTTGTATTCCTAGGTATTTTATTCTCTTTGTAGCAATTGTGAATGGGAATTTGCTCATGATTTGGCTCTCTGATGGTCTATTATTGGTGTATAAAAGTGCTTGTGATTTTTGCACATAGATTTTGTATACTGAGACTTTGCTGAAGTTGCTTATCAGCTTAAGTAGTTTTTGGGCTGAGACGATGGGATTTTCTAAATATACAATCATGTCATCTGCAAACAGATAATTTGACTTCCTCTCTTCCTATTTGAATACATTTTATTTCATTCTCTTGCCTGATTTCCCTCGCCAGAACTTCCAATACTATGTTAAATAGGAGTGGTAAGAGAGGGCATCCTTGTCTTGTGCGTTTTCAAATGAAATGTTTCCAGCTTTTGCCCATTCAGTATGATATTGGCTGTGGGTTTGTCATAAATAGCTTTTATTATTTTGAAATGTGTTTCATCAATATGTCATTTATTGAGTGTTTTTAGCATGAAGGGTTTTGTCATTGGTTCTGTTTATGTGATGGATTACGTGTATAGATTTACATATGTTTAACCAGGCTTGCATCCCAGGGATGACTTGGTTGTGGTGGATAAGCTTTTTAATATGCTGCTAGATTTGGTTTGCCAGTGTTTTATTGAGGACTTTCACGTCGATGTTCATCAGGGATATTGGCCTGAAATTTTCTTTTTTTGGTTGTGTCTCCACCAGATTTTGGTATCAGGATGATTCTGGCCTCATAGAATGAGTTATGGAGGAGTACCTCTTTTTCTATTGTTTGGAATAGCTTCAGAAGGAATGGTGCCAGCACGTCTTTGTACCTCTGGTATAATTTGGCTGTAAATCCATCTTGTCCTGGGCTTTTCTTGGTTCATAGGCTATTAATTACTTCCTCAATTTCAGAACTTGTTATTGGTCTATTCAGGGATTCGACTTCTTTCTGGTTCAGTCTTGGGAGGGTCTATGTGTCCAGGAATTTATCCATTTCTTCTAGATTTTCTAGTTTATTTGTGTAGAGGTGTTTGTAGTATTCTCTAATGGTAGATTGTATTTCTGTGGGATCAGTGGTGGTATCCCCTTTATCATTTTTTATTGTGTCTATTTAATTCTTCTCTTTTTTCTTCTTTATTATTCTGACTAGTAGTCTATCTATTGTGTTCATCTTTTCAAAAAACCAGCTCTTGGATTTATTGATTTTTTGAAGGGTTTTTTTGTGTGTCTCTATCTCCTTCAGTTCTGCTCTGATCTTAGTTATTTCTAGTCTTCTGCTAGCTTTTGAATTTGCTTGCTCTTGCTTCTCTAGTTTTTTTAATTGTGATGTTAGGGTGCCAATTTTAGATCTTTCCCACTTTCTCCTGTGGGCATTTAGTGCTATAAATTTCCCTCTAAATACTGCTTTAGCTGTGTCCCAGAGATTCTGGTACATGGTGCCTTTGTTTTCATTGGTTTCAAAGAACTTACTTATTTCTCCCTTAATTTTTTATTTACCCAGTAGTCATTAAGGAGCAGGTGTTTCAGTTTCCATGTAGTTGTGTAGTTTTGAGTGAGTTTCTTAATCCTGAGTTCTAATTTGACTGCACGGTGGTCTGAGAGACTGTTTTTTATAATTTCCTTTCTTTTTCATTTGCTGAGGAGTGTTTTACCTCCAGTTATGTGGTTGATTTTAGAATAAGTGCGATGTGGGGCTGAGAAGAATTTGGATTCTGTTGATTTGGGGTGGAGAGTTCTGTAGATGTCTATTAGGTCCATTTGGTCCAGAGCTGAGTTTGAGTCCTGAATAGACTGATTAATTTTCTGTCTCGTTGATCTTTCTGATATTGACAGTAGGATGTTAAAGTCTCCCACTATCATTGTGTGCGATTCTAAATCTTTTTGTAGGTCTCTAAGAACTTGCTTTATGAATCTGGGTGCTCCTGTATTGGGTGCATATATGTTTAGGATAGTTAGTTTTTCTTGTTGCATTGATCCCTTTACCATTATGTAATGCCCTTCTTTGTCTTTTTTGAATTTTGTTTGTTTAAATTCTGTTTTATCAGAGACTAGGGTTGCAACCCCTGTTTTTTTTGCTTTCCATTAGGTTGGTAAATCTTTCTCCATCACTTTATTTTGGACCTATGTGTGTCTTTGCATGTGAGATGTGTCTCCTGAATACGGCACACTGGTGGGTCTTGACTCTTTTTTTTTCTTTTTTTTAAATTATTATTATACTTTAAGTTCTAGGGTACATGTGCATAACATGCAGGTTTTTTACATATGTATACTTGTGCCATGTTGGTGTGCTGCACCCATCAACTCGTCAGCACCCATCAACTCATCATTTACATCTTACATCTCTTCTCGCTTCATTTCATTCATTTGATCCTCAATCGCTGATACTGTTTCTTCCAGTTGATCGAGTCGGTTACTGAAGCTTGCGCATTTGTCATGTATTTCTCGTGTCATGGTTTTAATCTCTGTCAGTTCGTTTATGGCCTTCTCTGCATTAATTATTCTAGTTATCAATTCTTCCACTCTTTTTTCAAGAATTTTAGTTTCCTTGTGCTGGGTATGTAATTCCTCCTTTAGCTCTGAGAAGTTTGATGGACTGAAGCCTTCTTCTCTCATCTCGTCAAAATCATTCTCCATCCAGCTTTGATCCGTTGCTGGCGATGAGCTGCATTCCTTTGCAGGGGGTGATGCGCTCTTATTTTTTGAATTTCCAGCTTTTCTGCCCTGCTTTTTCCCCATCTTTGTGGTTTTATCTGCCTCTGGTCTTTGATGATGGTGACGTACTGATGGGGTTTTGGTGTAGGTGTCCTTCCTGTTTGTTAGTTTTCCTTTTAACAGTCAAGACCCTCAGCTGTAGGTCTGTTGGAGATTGCTTGAGGTCCACTCCAGACCCTGTTTGCCTGGGTATCAGCAGCAGAGGCTGCAGAAGATAGAATATTGCTGAACAGCTAGCGTACCTGTCTGATTCTTGCTTTGGAAGCTTCCTCTCAGGGGTGTACTCCACTGTGTGAGGTGTAGGGTGTCGGTCTGCCCCTAGTGGAGGATGTCTCCCAGTTAGGCTACTCAGGGGTCAGGGACCCACTTGAGCAGGCAGTCTGTCCATTCTCAGATCTCAACCTCCGTGTTGGGAGGTGCACTGCTCTCTTCAAAGCTGTCAGACAGAGTCGTTTGTGTCTGCAGAGGTTTCAGCTGCTTTTGTTTTTTTTTGTTGTTGTTGTTTAACTGTGCCCTGTCCCCACAGGTGGAGTCTACAGAGACAGGCAGGACTCCTTGAGCTGCTGTGAGCTCCACCCAGTTCAAACTTCCCAGCTGCTTTGTTTACCTACTTAAGCCTCAGCCATGGCGGGCGCCCCTTCCCCAGCCTCGCTGCTTCCTTGCTGGTAGATCACAGACTGCTGTGCTAGCAATGAGGGAGGCTCCGTGGGCATGGGACCCTCCCGGCAAGGTGTGGGATATAGTCTCCTGGTGTGCCCGTTTGCTAAGATCCTTGGTAAAGTGCAGTATTGGGGTGGGAGTTACCCGATTTTCCAGGTGTTGTGTGTCTCAGTTCCCCTGGCTAGGAAAACGGATTCCCTTCCCCCTTGCCCTTCCCAGGTGAGGCGATGCCTCCCCCTGCTTCAGCTCTTGCTGGTTGGGCTGCAGCAGCTGACCAGCACCGATTGTCCCACACTCCCTAGTGAGATGAACCCAGTACCTCAGTTGAAAATGCAGAAATCTCCTGTCTTCTGTGTCGCTCGCGCTGGGAGTTGGAGACTGGAGCTGTTCCTATTCGGCCATCTTGCTCCACCCCCAGCTTTGCTTTCTGGTCTGGACTGTTAATCCAATTTGCCAGTCTGTGTCTTTTAATTGGGGCATTTAGCCCATTTACATTTAAGGTTATTATGGTCATGTGTGAATTTGATTCTGTCATTATAATGTCAGCTGTTTATTTTGTCCACGATTCTGTCATTATAATGTCAGCTGTTTATTTTGTCCATTAGTAGATGCAGTTTCTTCATAGTGTCGATAGTCTTTACATTTTGGATTGTTTTTGCAGTGGCTGGTACCAGTTTTTTCTTTCCATATTTAATGCTTCCTTCAGGAGCTCTTGTAAGGCAGGCCTGGTGGTGACAAAATCCCTCAGCATTTGCTTGTCTGTAGAGGATTTTATTTCTCTTTCACTTATAAATAGTTTGGCTGGATATAAATTTCTGGCCTCAAAATTCTTTAAGAATGTTAAATATTGGCCCCCACTCTCTTCTGGCTTGTAGAGTTTCTGCAGAGAGATCTTCTGTTAGTCTGATGGGTTTCCTTTTGGGGGTAACCCGACCTTTCTCTCTGGCAGCACTTAACATTTTTTCCTATACCTCCACCTTGGCAAATCTGATGGTTATTGTCTTGGGGTTGCTCTTCTTGAGGAGTATCTTTGTCATTGTCTCTGTATTTCCTCAATTTGAATATTTGCCTGTCTTGCTAGTTTGGGGAAGTTCTCCTGGATAATATCCTGATGTGTGTTTTCTAACTGGGTTCCATTCTCCTTGTCACTTTCAGGTACACCAATCAAACATAGGTTTTGTGTTTTCACATAGTCCCATATTTCTTAGAGGCTTTGTTTGTTCCTTTTAATTCTTTTTTCTCTAATCTTGTCTTCATGCTTTATTTCCTTAAGTTGATCTTCAATCTTTGACATCCTTTCTTCCGCTTGATTGATTTGGCTATTAATACTTGTGTATACTTCTTGAACTTCCCATGCTGTGTTTTTCAGCTCCATCAGGTATACCCACAACTGCTATCTAGTTCACAGGAAGCCATAGAGGTATAATAAAACAAACAAAATAAAAACAAACAAACATTGACAACTAAACCTTTACCTAATTTGCTGTAGTAGGGGAAATACTTTCTTTTTTCTTTCATGTTTTCCTAGGCAATATTCTTATGCAGTTTCCTTGGATATATGCCAATTTGGAGTTTAGACATCTTCATGATGGGTAGTAAATATTTCGAGCAAAGTGGGAGGGGGTAAGAATATCTCCTGGTTTGGAGAGAAAGTAGAGAGAGGCAGTGTGTTTACAAACAAAAATAGGACCAGGGATAGTCAGAATGCATCACACTGTTCTGTAAGCAAGGTATAGAAAGTTTAGTGGGGCCTAGAATTAACCACCAAGAACATTTAATATCTACTGAGAGCAAGATGCTCTTCTATGTACTGAATCTGAAGCTCAGGGTGTGTGTGTGTGTGTGTGTATACCTGCATGTGTATGTGTTTATTTCTGTCTGGGTGGTCATGGAAATTCAGAGATAGCTCAATTTGAATGAAGGGAAAAGCAAGGGAGGACTGAACAAAAGATAAATACTTACGTGTAAGATTTGGCTTGACTTGAATAATAAAGCAAAGAAGTCAAAACCGACCTCTCTATTTAAGAAATCTTAAAGTCTTAACACCTTGTTAACTTAGTTGTGGCATTCTTTTGTTTTTGTAACATTCAAACTCCAAACATCTAATTTTGGCATTTTGGTCACATGTTTTAAAGCTCTTTTACCTGAATTGTTTGTTCCCCATAACCATCAATGGTGGCCTATTGACCAGAGTGTCTTTCTGGATTTCCATGGGTTAAAGTACATTCTCCCCAGTATGTACTAAGGGAGTAGTCTCATTGCCAAAGTTGGCTTTTAGTGTAACCAAAATGCCAAAGTCAGATGTTTGGATTTTGAATATTTTAAAATTTTAATTTCATTTTAATATTTTAAAATTTTAATCTGAGGCATAATTTAAGGCTATATTTTATCACAAGTTCTGTGAGTGCTATGTTTTTAAAAATCATATAATTATGTAAATATCACCAAAATCAACATATAGAATAATCCCATCATCTCCTTCTCCTTGGCTTCCCTTGTGCTGCTCCTAGTCCCAGATTTTGACAGTCACTGATATTTTCTGTCAATACAGTTCTTCCTTTTCCAGAATGGCAATAGAATCATAAAGTTTGTAGCCTTTTATTGTAGCTTTTTTACTCAATATAAATATTTCAAGATATATTCATGTTGCTGCATAGTTCAGTAGTGAATTCTTTTTATTGTTCTGTAGTACTTCATTGTGTGGATAGTTAGAGTTTGTTTAATCCATTTATCAGCTAAAATCGTCTGAGTTGTTTCCACTGTTTTTTTTATTTTGTCTCCTCTCACTGTGTATTTTCAAGTAGGCTATGTTAGAGCTCACTAATTCTTCGGCTTGATCAGTTCTGCTTGTTGAGAGGCTATGGTACATTCTTCAGCATGTCAATTAAATTTTTCAGCTCTGGCGTTTCTACTTGATTAAAAAAAATTGTTTTAATCTCTTAAAAATTTATCTGATAGGACTCTGAATTCCTTCTCTGTGTTATCTTAAATTTCATTGAGCTTCTTCAAAACAGCTATTTTGAATTCTCTGAGAATTCACATATTTCTCTTCACTCCACAACTGGTTACTGGTGCCTAATTAGTTTCTTTGGTGACGTCGTGTTTTCTTGGGTGGTCTTGATACATGTGGATGCTCATTCTGCAGTTATGGGAAAGACTTGACCTGATAAAGATTTACCAGGAGGATAAGGTGCTTGTGGACTACTGCATGAGTACAGGGCTGCCCCAAATACACCAGTGAATTTACAGTGATTTTTAACTGGCGTCCTCCAAATAAGAAGACTACTGCTTTAGTAGACACTAGGGAGAATGTACTTTAACCCATGGAAATCCAGAAAGACACTCTGGTCAATAAGCAGCCATTGATAGTTATAGGGAACAAACAATCCAGGTAAAAGAACTTCAAAACATCTAAGTATTGGGAAACCCCTACCCCATATATAATGTTTATTTCCCCCATTCCAGACAATATTTTAGGCATGAATATTCTGTTAGGAAAGACTTTGAAATCTTCAGTAGGAGAATTCAGATCAAAGGTGTGTGTAGTAGTAAAGGCTATTCTCAGGGGAGAGGTAAAATGGAAACCTGCACAATCTCCTTCCCCTAGGTGGGTTGTCAACCTTAAATGATACAAATTGCCTGAGGGGCATGTTGAAATAAGTGCAGCTATTGAGGATCTCCAGGAAATTCCTCCAGATCTTACCAAAGACCACCAAAGCAGTACCACTATGAGTCTGAAAAAGTAATGGCATTATTTTGCGGGTGCCCCCTAATGCAGATATGACTGCAATGATCAAAGACTTAGGTCAGAACATTCAATCTCTAAATTACAACACTCAACTCCCTTTGAATACTTGGAAAGGCTTTCCAAGAAGGACAGGTAAAAACAAGCCCAGATGGTGAAAATTACAATAAATACTGAACTCCTCAACGCTTAGACATTTATGAACATTCATTTCACATAGAAATGGCTGGTTACCCGGGAATTTCTCTCACAGATGCTTCATACACTTTGTCCATTTCTTGGTCTCTCAGCTACTGGCTAGCTCACTTGTGGTGAGCAAGTACATGCAAGCTTACACCCAAGGTCTGAGGGAGCTGAAAGGTTAAAGAAAAAAGCTTTACAAATCCAGTTTCTCAGAAAGAAACATTTTAATAGGGACTCAGCAACAGAAGCATTGCCTCTGGGGGCCAAAAGAAAATTTATCTCTGCACCTGCCCTCTAGAAAGTATTTATAAAGCAAACTCTTTTTTCTTGGTAAAATGTGTGCAGCTGGTTATGTCTCAGACCCTTTTGTGAAACTTGTGAACAATGAGGAAGTTAGATAAGCATCTCTATGAGGGGTTATTTATGCTACAGCATTGTTTCTTGATCTTACTATGACAATGCCTTGGTATGTAGGAGTCAAACATTAGTCATTATGTTGGTTTCACTTCAAGATGGCATTACTCTTGCCATGCAACAGGCTGCTTTCCTATAATAATTTTTATTTAATATTTTGAATATAAAATAGAGTCACATAGTTAGAAATCAAATGACATAAAAAGGCTACTAGTGATATGTGTTTTTTTTCTCGTCACTGTTCCTTATTCACTCAGCTTCCAATCCTTTGCTCTTCCACAGATAAGTACCTTACTTAGATCTTTCGTGTATATTTTCACAGTTTTAAAAATTTAAACAAAAGCAAGTATAAAATTATATTTTAGTTGTACATTCTCTTTTAAAACAAAATGTAGCATTCTAAATATGCTGTCTTGCACATTTTTTTCTTCATGCCACAATATATCTTATAGATCTTTTTAATAGTAATACCCACAGGACTTTCACATCTATTTTTACACTTTGTTTATTCCATTGTATAAATGTATCATAATTTATTTAAATAGTCTTATAGTTGCAGACCATTATTTTCAATCTTTAGATATTGCAAATAATGCTTCAAAACAATGTAATGTTATAGTAATCTATTATTTTATTCTATAGATATAGCACCATTTATTTAAACAGTCCTATATTGTTGAACAGTTAGACTCCTTCCAATATTATACATAATGCTGAAATCAGCATCAGTGTACTGACATATTGTATGTATCTATTTTCCTGTAAGTAAATATGGATCAATTATGGGAACAAATTTTGGTCCAAGATTGTTGTTGTCTTGTGTTACTATGAGAACCAAAGAGAATTGCCATGCTCCTTAGCCTGTGGACATAGACAAAATTCCCACATATCTGGATGATGACAGTAGAATTAAGGAGCCTAGTAAGCCATACTGAGCAACTATTTAAATAAATCAAAGAGTACAGGGGAGCCAAGTGTACAGACAATCAGTAGAAAAAACTAAAATGGTACTCCTGTTATGTCTTTCTGGACCAAAATCACAACCAGGTTGGCATTCAAGAAGGGAAGCCATGATGTATATGGGAATTCTAGATTAATATTCTACTCCCCATATACAAAGATGATATTTGTGACTGTTCATCAGTAGGTTACATTTTTAAGGTTGTTCTTCAGTTATTGGGATGACTTATACTATGAACTTTTTGTGATTTATGACTCATACTTGGAGGATAGTTGACTGAAGTTAGAGTGTCAATGGTTAGAGAAGCAACCATCCAGTTTCATTAAATTCTTGTATCTTTAACACCATGCTACAGCAATTGAAATGACCTAGGTCCTAAGGTAGTAGAGGCATGTAAATAACATGCTTAGAAATATAATATGTCAAAATATGCCTAGAAGAAGGTAAAGAGAATAAGTGTATCTTTGGCTTCTTTTTTTTTTTTTTTGAGATGGCTTCTTGCTCTGTCATCCAGGCTGGAGTGCAGTGGTGCAATCTCGGCTCACTGCAAGCTCTGCCTCCTGGGTTCACACCATTATCCTGCCTCAGCCTCCTGAGTAGCTGGGACTACAGGCACCCGCCACCACGCCTGGCTAATTTTTTGTATTTTTAGTACAGACAGAGTTTCACTGTGTTAGCCAGGATGGACTTGATCTCCTGACCTCATGATCCTCCCACCTCGACCTCCCAAAGTGTTGGGATTACAGGCATGAGCCACTGTGCCCAGCCCATCTTTGGCCATGTTTTTAAGCTATTGGCCCAGATGCCTTGATGGGTGCATGATAATGTACATAAGGGCATCCTGGAAAAATCATCAGGGTGAAAAAAATTGGAGAGCAGTCTGTATGGTTAAACAGGTTGCTTACTGTAGACTTGTGTACCAAATACTCAACTTCTCTTGGCAATACATTATCTATCCAAAATGCAGAATCTCCACGTAGCTGAGTGGCAGAGAAATCTGGATTGTATTTTACACCAGGGGCATATGACAAAATTTTATTTGGGAAATGTTTTATCAGCATTTTTCTGTTTCTGAAGATTAAGACATGTGGAGACTAGGTACAATTATTTAATAACTGTTTTAATCTCTGTGGTGCTTTTAGATCCTATGCCAAATGAATGATCTTTTGATGTACTACTGGGTGAAAGGGTAGGCAGGCTATTGAGAACCTGCAGCAGAGGTTTTTTTCATAGTTGTTGAAAACTCCTTCAGATGCCTGGTGTTTAACTGTGTTCTAAGAACTTCACCAAGTTTAGAAGTGCTTTGGCTACCTGGCAAATAGAGCTTCCCCCACCCCACACTGTGGTCTTTCAGACATCTTAGAAATAAGCGTCAAATCTGTTAAGGCTTTGCTATTGTCTTACAAGAAACAATTTATTAAGTGTTTCTGGTAAGCTGACATTTCTTGGAAATGGTGCTGAGAGGAAACTGGAACGCTGCCACTGGCCCTTTTACCTTAATCAAGATTATATAATATTTAAATACCGTAAGACTTGCAAAATTTCTTGGCTTTCTGTACCATGTTATTCTCTCATTTTTTTTCTGTCTCTGATTGCTCTTTACCTTCATTGCTGACTAACTGTGGGTATTCTCCTAAAGTTCAATATCCAGTTTTCTTTTGTCCCTCAAGGACCTATCAGCTTTCATAATCTCAGCTATCCCTTTATGTAGTTACCAAATCATTGCTTTCAATTATCACTACTCTATTAACCATATTTTAATCTCTTTCATTTTCAATTGGGAATATGATACAAGCTCTTTCCCATAAGCTTAAGTGTAATATCAGACAGAGTTTGATATGGATTCTAACTTGCCTAACTCAACTGCCTAGCAATGTTACCCCTCCAGTATACACACAAGACTCAGGAAATAAGTAAAAAAGTTTCCAGCAGATAATATCTTAATAGTTTTCTGATTCACCTCTCTTTTCATACCACTTCCACTGTCATTATTCTATGTTTAGCTTCTGGCATAGTCCTGAAATAACTATAGACTTAGGACACAACATCAAGAAAAGATGGAGAGACAAATGCAATGTACTGAAACATATGCACCTCAAATGTAGAAATGCTCTTAGGATCCTCTTGTTATTACATGTAGAACACTGCACCAGGTTCTTGTTGTCTAGGAGCTCACAGTTCAGAGTGGGAAACAGTCATCTGAGTAGACAATTACAGTAATGTAGAGAATGTTAAAATATAGTGCTGTGGCTGCAGAGATGAGGCACTTAGCTCAGAATGATCAGGGACTAGTTCCTGAAGGAGGTGATGCTGCATCAGAGTCTTGAAAAAGGAAACATTAGTCAGGTAGAGGATAGGAAGTGTTCCAGGCCAAGTGGGTAACAATACATGGAGATATGTATATGGATTTTACATATATGAAATATATATTTGCATATGTGTGTATATATGAATCTATTTGAAAATTTTACAAGAACACAGTGCCTTGTGGAGAAAGTAGAAGTAGATAAGATCTGAGAAATTTGCAGGAGCCATAATTATTTTATTTTATTTCATCTATTTTATTTTACTTTATTCAATAACTTTTGGGGAACAGGTTGGTTTTGGTTACATGAATAAGTTCTTTAGTGGTAATTTCTGAGATTTTAGTACACCTGTTACACAAGCAGTGTACACTCTACCCAATGTGTAGTCTTTTATCCTTCATCCCCCTTCTTCCCCCAAAGTCCTCAAAGTCCATTATGTCATTCTTATGCCTTTGCATCCTCATAGCTTATCTCCCGCTTGTAAGTGAGAACAAACAATATTTAGTTTTCCTTTCGTGAGTTACTTCACATAGAGTAATGGTTTCCAACTCCGTCCAGGTTCTTGTGAATGCCATTATTTCATTCCTTTTTTATGGCTGAGTAGTATTCCATGGTGTACATATAACACATGTTTTTTATACAATCGTTGGTTGATGGACATTTAGGATGGTTCCATATTTTTGCAATTGTGAATTGTGATGCTCTAAACATGTGTGTGTAAGTGTCTTTTTCATATAATGACTTATTTTTCTCTGGGTAAATACACAGCAGTGGGATTGCTGGATCAAATGGTAGTTCTACTTTTAGTTATTTAAGTAACCACCATATTGTTTTCCATAGTGATTGTACTAGTTTACGTTTCCACCAGTAGTGTAAAAGTGTTCCCTTTCCACCACATCTATGTTAACATCTATTATTTTTTGATTTTTTGATTATGGCCATTCTTGATGAAACAAGGTGGTAACTCATTGTGGTTTTAATTTGCATTTTCCTGATAATTAGTGATGTTGAGCATTTTTTCATATGTTTGTTGGTCATTTGTACATCTTCTTTTGAGAATTGTCTATTCATGTTTTTTGCCCTCATTGTGATGGAATTGTTATTTATTTTTTCCTGCTGATTTGAGTTCCTTGTAGAGTCTGGATATTAGCCCTTTGTGTAATGTACAGTTTGCAAATTTTTTTCTCCCATTCTGTAGGCTTTCTGTTTACTCTTCTAATTATTTCTTTTGCTGTGTAGAAGCTTTTAGTTTAATTAGGTCCCATCTATTTACATTTGTTTTTGTTGCGTTTGCTTTTGGATTCTTGATCATGAAATCTTTGCCTAAGCTAATGTCTAGAAGTGCTTTTCAAATGTTATCTTCTAGAAAGTTTATGTTTTCATGTCTTAGATTTAAGTGTTAATTCATCTTGGGTTGATTTTTGTATAAGGTAAGAGATGAGGATCCATTTTCATTCTTCTACATGTGGCTTGCCAATTATCCCAGCACCATTTGTTGAACAGGGTATCCTTTTTCCACTTTATGTTATTGTTTGCTTTGATAAAAATCAATTGGCTGTAAGCATTTGGCTTTATTTCTGGGTTTTATATTCTGTTCCTTTGGTTTACATGACTACTTTTATACCAGTACCACGCTGTTTTGGTAACTATAGCCTTGTAGTATAGTTTGAAGTCAGGTAATGTGATGCCTCCAGATTTGTTCTTTTCACTTAGTCTTGCTTGACTCTGCAGGCTCTTTTTTGGTTCCATATGAATTTTTGGATTTTTTTCTAGTTCTGTGAAGAATGATAATGGTAGGTACTTTGGTGGGAATTGCATTAAATCTGTAGATTGTGTTTGGCAGTATGGTCATTTTCACAATATTGATTCTACCTATTAATGTGCACGGGATATGTTTGTGTCATAAATGGTTTCTTTCAGTGGTGTTTTGCAATTTTCCTTGTAGAAATCTTTCATCACCTCCTTGGTTATGTATATTCCTAAGTATTTTATTATTACATTATTTTGTGGTTGTTGTAAAAGTGATTGAGTGCTTGATTTGATTCTCAGCTTGGTCGTTGTTGGTGTACAGCAGTGCTACTGATTTGTGTACATTGAATTTTTTGTCCTGAAACTTTACTAAATTTATTTATCAGATCTAGGAGCATTTTAAATGAGTCTTTAGGGTTTTCTAGGTATATAATCATGTCATTGGTGAACAGAGACAGTTTGTCTTCTTCTTTGCCAATTTGGATGCCCTTTATTTCATTCTGTTGTCTGATCGCTCTAAAAGCTGGTTCTTTGAAAGGATAAATAAAATTGAAAGACCATTAGCAAGATTAACCAAGAAAAAATAGAGAAGATCAAAATAAGCTCAATTAGATACAAAATGGAAGATATTACCACTAATACCACAGAAATACAAAAATTATTTAAGGCTACTAGGAACACCCATATGCACACAAACTGGAAAATCTAGAGGATATGGATAAATTCCTGGAAATATACAACCCTCCTAGATTAAATAATAAAGAAACAGAAACTCTGAACAGACAAATAACAAGTAGTGAAATTTAAAAATTAATTTAAAAAATGCCAACTAAAAAAGTTCAGAACCAGATGGATTCACAGTTGAATTCTATCAGACATTTAAAGGAGAATTGGTGCCAATCCTGCCAAAAGTATTCCAAAAGACAGAAAGAGGGAATTCTCTCTAAATCATTTTATGAAGCTAGTATCACCCTAATACCAAAACCAGGAAAGGACGTAACAACAACAACAACAACAACAACAACAACACTACAGATCAATATCTCTAATAAACATAGATGCAAAAATACTCAACAAAATACTAGCTAACAGTAGCATATCAAAAGGATAATCCACCATGATTAAGTGGGTTTCATACCAGGGGTGTAGGGATGGTTTAACATACACAAGTCAGTAAATGTGATACGTCACATAAACAGAATTAAAAACAAAAATTATATGAGCATCTCGCTAGATGCAGAAAAAGCCCTTGACAAAATTTAGTATCTCTTCATCATTGAAACCCTCAGCAAATTTGGCATAGAAGAGACATACCTCAAGGTGATAAAAGCCATCTAAGAGAAAAACTCACAGCTAACATTATTCTGAATGGGAAAAGTTGAAAGCATTCCCCCTGAGAAATGGAAGAGACAAGGATGCCCACTTTCACCACTTCTGTTTAACATAGTAAGGGCCATAATTCTTGTCAAGCATGGGTATCTGGTTTACAGTCCTATAGCTAATTAATGACGCCAAATTAAAAGTTATGAGGGATGCTCAACATAAGCAATGAATGAGGTTTGAGAAATGAAAGCGAGAAAAAAGTAAAAAAACCCCCACAAAAAGCAGATGTAAATATTAAAAAATAAAGTCATCTGGGGAGACAAGGTGGAGAAAGATAGCAGAATAGGCTTTGTCTTGCCACCCACTGACCCGCCTGCAAGGACACCAAATTAACAACTTCTCCACACACAAAAAACCTTCAGAAAAAACACACCAAAAATCAGGCGAGCACTTATAGTACCTGGTTTTAACCTAATATCACTAAAAGAGGCACTGAAGAGATAGAAAAAAATAGTCCTGAATTACCAATGTCACTCTTAACCCAACCCACAGCTGCAGCTTCATGCAGAGAGTATCTGTATGCACTGGGGTAGGGAGAACACAGCAATTGTGAGGCACTGAACTCAGTGCTATCCTGTTAGAGCAGAAAGGAAAACTGGACCAAACTCAGCTGATGCCTGCCCATGGAGTAAGCACCTAAACAAGCCCTAGCCATATGGGAATCACCAATCTGATCCCAGAGGTCTGAAGTTGAGTGCCTGCAAACTTCTCCACCAAGGGCTATAGCACCCTGTGTCTCCAAGTACCCTTGAAAGGCAGTCTAGGCCATAAGGACTGCACCTCTTAGGCAAGTCCTAGTGCTGAAGTAGGCCCAGAGATAGTGAATTAGGAGTGGGAGTGGGGGATGTTAAATACTGAGACACCAGCTGGGAAGCCAAGGGAATGCTAGCATCACTCCTCTCCTAACCTCAGGCTTCACAGTTCGTGGCTCCAAAATAGACCCCTTTCTTTCACTCGAGGAGAGGAGAGGAAATAGTGCAGAGAACACTGTTTTGCATCTTGGGTATCAGCTCAGCCACAGCAGGATAGGGCACTAGTCAGATTTTCAAGGCCCCTGTTGCAAGATCTAGCTCCCGTATATTTCTAGACACCCCTTGGGACAGAAGAAAACCCACTGCCTTGAACTAAAGTAGCCAGTCCTCGAAGCATTCATCACCTGCTAACTGAAGAGACCTTGTACACTGAATAATCAGCAGCAATACCCAGGTACTACATCGAGGGCCTTGGGTGAGCCTCTGAGACATGCTGGCTTAAGGTGAGACTCAGCACATTACTAGCTGTGGTGGCTATGGGGCAAAACTCCATCTGCTTGAGAAGAGCAGAGAGAAAAGTAAATGGGACTTTGTCTGACACCTTAGATACCAGCACGGCCACAGGGGATCAGAGCACCAAGTGGGCTCTTGGGGTCCTCAGTTCCAGGACTTGACTCTTGGATGGAATTCCTGGGCCTTCCTTGACCCAGAGGGGAACCCACTGCCCTGAAGGATGAGTCTCACGCCAGGCAGCATTCACCGTAAACTGATTTAAGAGACCTTAGGCCTTAAAGGAACGTTGGTTGGTAGGCTAAAAATAATCATATGGCTTGTGGTGGCAGTGGCAATGGGGTGAGGCTCCTCTGCCTTTGGAAAGGGGATAAAAGAGTGGGAAAGAATGAATCTTGTGGTTTGAGTGTCAGCTCAGCTGCAATGTGATACAACTTGAGGGAAATGTCTGGGGCTTTTGACTCTAATCCCTGACTCCCGGATGGCATTACTGGACACACCCAGGAACTGGGGGAACTTGATGCCCTGAAGAAAAAACACGGACCTAGTTGGATTTGCCACCACTGATTGTAGAGCCCCAGGGTTTTAAGCAAACATAGGCAGCAGCTAGGGAATTGTTACAGCCTGCCTTGGGTGAGATCCAGCACTATGCTGGCTTCAGGTCTGACCCAGTGCAGTCATAGTGGTGATGGCCACAAAGGTGCTTCTGTCACTCCACCTCCAGCTTTAGGTGGCTCAGAACAGAGATAGAGATAGAGATAGATAGATAGAGAGAGAGACTGCTTCTGTATGCTTGAAAGAAAGTAACAGAAGAGAACAAGGGTCTCTGCCTGGTAATCCAGAAAATTCTCCCAGCTCTGGTCCAAGACCATTAAGGTGGTATCTCTATGACTCTGCAAGAACCACAGCATACTGAGCTTGGGTTGCCCCCTAAAGCAGATATAGCTTGGATTACAACACCCAAGTCCTTTCAAATATCTAAAAAGCTGACTCAAGAATGATGGGTACAAACAAGCCCAGACAGTGAAGACTGCAATAATGACTTCTCTTTAATGCCTAGACACTGAAGAAAACCTACTAGCATCAACACCATTCAGAAAAACATGATCTCACCAATTAAATTAAATAAATCAACAGGAACCAATCCTGGAGAAACAGAGATATGTTCAAAATGGCTGTGTTGAGGAAACTCAAAGTAATTCAAGATAACACGGAGAAAGAATTTAGAATTCTCTCAGATAAATTTAACAGAGAGATTGAAATAATGAAAAAGAATCAAGCAGAAATTATGAAGCTGAAAAATGAAATTGGCCTGTTCAAGAATATAACAGTCATTTAATAGCAGAATTGATCAAGCAGAAAAAAGAATTTATGAACTTGAAGACAAGCTGTTTAAAAATACATAATCTGAGGAGAAAAATAAAAAAAAAAAGGAATAGAAAACAATGAAACATGCCTACAGGGTATAGAAAATAGCTTCAAAAGGTCAGATCTAAGATTTTTTAGCCTTAAAGAGAAGATAGAGAAAAAGATAAGTGTAGAAAGTTTATTCAAAAGGACAATAACAGAGAACTTCCCAAACCTAGAGAAAGATATTAGTATCTAAGTACAAGGTTATAGACCAGCAAGCAGTTTTTTTTTTTTTTTTTTGCATTCCAGTGGCATTTTATTTTTTATTTTTTTTTTAAATTTATTTATTATTATTATACTTTAAGTTGTAGGGTACATGTGCATAACGTGCAGGTTTGTTACATATGTATACTTGTGCCATGTTGCTGTGCTGCACCCTTCAACTCGTCATTTACATCAGGTATAACTCCCAATGCAATCCCTCCCCCCCTCCCCCCCTCCCCATGATAGGCCCCGGTGTGTGATGTTCCCCTTCCTGAGTCCGAGTGATCTCATTGTTCAGTTCCCACCTATGAGTGAGAACATGCGGTGTTTGGTTTTCTGTTCTTGTGATAGTTCAGCAAGCAGTTTTAACCCAAAGAAGTCTACTGCAAGGCATTTAATAATCAAACTCCTAAAAGTCAGGAAGAAAGAAAGGATCTAAAAAGAAGCAAGTGAAAATAAAGAACTAACATACAATGGAGCTTGAATATGTCTGGCAGCAGATTTATAGTGGAAGCTTTACAGGGCGGGAGAGACTTGCATGATTATTTAAAGAACTGAAGGAAAAAATCTTTTACTTAGATTAGTGTATCCAAAGAAAATAACTTTTTCTTTGAAACATGAAGGAGAAAAAGACTTCCCTAGAAAAACAAAAGCTGAGGGATTTCATCAGTATAATAACTGTCCTACAAGAAATGCTAAAGTGAATAATTTAATCAGAAAGAAAAGGTCATTAATGAGCAATAAATTATCACCTGAAGGTACAGGAGATAGAACCAGAGAATATTATAATACTGTAACTCTGATGTTTAAATATTCTTATCCTAAGTAGAAGACTAAATAAAAAACCAATCAAAATTAATAACTACAACAGCTTTTAAAGACATAGTCAGTACAATAAGATATAAATAGAAACAACAGAAAGTTAAAAAGTCGGGAGGATAAATATAAGGTGAAGAGTTTTTGTTTTCTTCCTGCATCTTTATTTGTTTGTTTATGAAAATAGTGTTAAGGTTTTATCACGTTAAAATAATAGGTTATAAAATAGTATTTACAATTCTCGTGGTAACCTCAAACCAAACAACATGCAATGGATACGCAAAAAAACAAAGAAACTAAATTACATCACCAGAAAAAGTTATTTTCACTAGAGGAAGACAAGAAGTAAAGAAAGAAGAAAAATGAGTAGATTACAAAAATTTTTACAAAAAAAATTTTTGCAATCTACTCATCTGACAAAGAGCTAATATCCAGAACCTACAAAGAACTCAAACAAATTTACAAGAAAACAAACAAACAACCCCATCAAAAAGTGGGCAAAGGATATGAACAGACATTTCTCAAAAGAAGACATTCGTACAGGCAACAGACACAAAAAAATGCTCATCATCACTGGCCATGAGAGAAATGCAAATCAAAACCACAATGAGATACCATCTCACACCAGTTAGAATGGCAATCATTCAAAAGTCAGGAAACAACAGGTGCTGGAGAGGACTTGGAGAAATAGGAACACTTTTACACTGTTGGTGGGATTGTAAACTAGTTCAACCATTGTGGAAAACAGTATGGCGATTCCTCAAGGATCTAGAACTAGATGTACCATATGACCCAGCCATCCCATTACTGGGTATATACCCAAAGGATTATAAATCATGCTGCTATAAAGACACATGCACAGGTATGTTTATTGTGGCACTATTCACAATAGCAAAGACTTGGAATCAACCCAAATGTCCATCAGTGACAGACTGGATTAAGAAAATGTGGCACATATACACCATGGAATACTATGCAGCCATAAAAAAGGATGAGTTTGTGTCCTTTGTAGGGACATGGATGCAGCTGGAAACCATCATTCTCAGCAAACTATGGCAAGAACAGAAAACCAAACACAGCATGTTCTCACTCATAGGTGGGAACTGAACAATGAGATCACTTGGACTCGGGAAGGGGAACATCAGACACCGTGGCCTATCATGGGGAGGGGGGAGGAGGGAGGGATTGCATTGGGAGTTATACCTGATGTAAATGTCGAGTTGATGGGTGCTGATGAGTTGATGGATGCAGCACACCAACATGGCACAAGTATGCATGTGTAACAAACTTGCACGTTATGCACATGTACCCTAGAACTTAAAGTATAATAATAATAGTAATAATAAAAATTTAAATTAAAAAAATAAAAAATAAAAAAAGAAAGAAGAAAAAAAATCAAACAATCAGAAAACAAATTATAAAATGGCAGGATTAAGTACTTAGTTAGTAATAACATTGAAAGAAATAACATTGAAAGAAAAAAACTCTCCAATCAAAAGACAGATTGACTGAATGAATAACAAAACAAGACTCATTGATCTGTTGGTTAAAAGAAACATGCTTCACCTATAAAGACACACATAGATTGAAAATAAAGGAATGGAAAAAACATTCCATGCTAATGGAAACCACAAAATAGCAGGACTCACTAAACTTATATCAGACAAAATAGATTTCAAGACAAAAATTATAAGAAAGGAAAAATGTCACTATATAATAATAAAGTTGTTGATTCAGCAAGAGGATATAACAATTTTTAACATATATGCACCCAACATTGGAGCACACAGATATATAAGAGAAATATTATTAGAGCTAAAGCGAGAGAAAGGCCTCAATAAAATAATAGCTTGAGAGTTCAACATTCCACTTTCAGCATTAGATAAATCTCTCACACAGAAAATCAACAAAGAAACATCAGTGTTAATCTGCACTATAGAACAAATAGATGTAATAGATATTCACAGAACACTCCATCCAACAGCTGCGGAATACATATTCTTTTCCTCAGCACATGCATCATTCTCTAGGATAGACCATATGTTAGGTACAAAATAAGTCTTAAAATTTTCAAAAAAATGAAAAAATATCAAGGACCTTTTCTGACCACAATGGAGTAAAACTAAAAATTAATAACGAGGAATTTTGGAAAACAGAGAGATATCCAGAAAATAAGCAATATGTTCCTAAATGACAATGTCAATGAACAAATTAAGAAGGAAATTGAAAATTTCTTAAAACAAATTATAATGAAAGTACAATATATCAAAACCATTACCTGACTTCAAATTATACTACAGAGCTATAGTAACCAAATAGCAACTGCTATAAAAACAGACACAGACTGTATTAGTCATTCTCACACTTTTATAAAGACATTCCTGAGACTGGGTAATTTATAAAGAAAAGAGGTTTAATTAACTCACAGTTCCACAGGATGTACAGGAGGTATGGCTGGGGAGGTATCATGAAAATCACAGTCATGGTAGAATGCAAAGAGGAAGGAGGCACAATCTTCACATGGAAGAGTGGGAGAGAGAGAGAACAAATGGGGAAGTGCTACAAACTTTTAAACAACCAGATCTCGTGAAAACTCACTCACTATTATGAATACAGAAAGGGAGAAATCTACCTCCATGATCCAATCACCTCCCACTAGGTCCCTCCCCCAACACTGGGAATTACAATTTCACATTAGATTTTGGTAGGAACACAGAGCCAAACCATATCATTATGCCCCTGGCCTCTCCCATATCTCATGTCCTTATCACATTTCAAAACAAAATCATGCCTTCCCAATAGTCCACCAAAGCCTTAACTTATTCCAGCATTAACTCTAAAGTCTAAGTCCAAAGTCTGATCTGAGATAAGGCAAGTCCTTCCACCTTTCAGCCTATAAAATAAAAAACAAATCAGTTACTTCCAGCATACAAAGGAGGTACAGGCATTGGGTAAATAGACCTATTCCAAGAGGGATAAATCAGCCAAAACAATGGGTCTACAGGCACCATGCAAGTCCAAAACGCATAAAGGCTGTCATTAAATCTTAAATCTCCAAAATAATCTCCTTTGACTCCATGTATCACATCCAGGACACACTAATGTAAGGGATGGACTCCTAAGGCTTTGGGCAGGCCTGCCCCTTTGGCTCTGCAGGGTAGAGCCCCTGCAGCTGCCTTCACAGGCTGGCATTGAGTGCCTGTGGCTTTTCCAGGCATACATTGTAAGCTGTAGGTGGATCTACCATTCTGGGGTTGGGAGGATGGTAGTGTTATTCTCACAGATCCACTAGGCAGTGCCATAGTGGGGACTCTGTGTGGGGGTTCCAATCCTACATTTCTCCTCTGCACTGTCATAGTAGAGGTTCTCCATGAGGGCTCTGCCCCTGCAGAAGACTTCTGCTTGGACATCCAGGATCAGGCATTTCCATATATCCTTTAAAATCTAGGTGGAGGCTCCCAATCCTCAACCCTTGCCTTCCGTACACCCACAGGCCCAACACCACATGGAAGCCACCAAGGCTTGGGGCTTGCACCTTCTGAAGTAATGGTTCAAGCTGCACCTTGGCCCCTTTTAGCCATGGCTAAAGTTGAAGCAGCTGGAACACAGGGCGCCATGTCCCCAGGCTGCATAGAGCAGTGGAGCCCTGGGCCTGGCCAACAAAACCATTTTTCCCTCCTAGGCCTCCAGGCCTGTGATGAGAAGGGCTTCCATGAAGGTCTCTAAAATGCCCTGGAGACATTTTCCCCATTGTCTTGGCTCTTCTTCTGCAAATTTCTGTAACTGGCTTTAATTTCTCCACAGAAAATGGGTTTTTCTTTTCCACTACATGGTCAGTCTGCAATTTGTCCACTTTCATGCTCTGCTTATATATATATATATATATAAGCTTCAGTTTTAGATCATTTCTTTATTTGCACAAATGAGAATAGGCTTTTAGAAGCAGCCAGGCCACATCTGGAATACTTTGCTGCTTATAAATTTCTTCCATCAGATACCCTAAATTATCTCTTTCAAGTTCAAAGTTTTACAGATCTCTAGAGCAGGGGCACAATGCAACCAGTCTCTTCACTGAAACATAGCAAGAATGACCTTTACTCCAGTTCTTAATAAGTTCCTCAGCTCCATATGAGACCACCTCAGCCTGGACTTCATTGTCCATATTACTATTAGCATTTTGGTTACAACCATTCAACAAGTCTCTAGGAAGTTCCAAACTTGCCCACATTTCCCTGTCTTCTTCTGAGCCTTCCAAACTGTTCCAACCTCAGCCCATTAACCAGTTCCAAAGTTGCTTCCACATTTTCATGTATCTTTATAGTAATACCCCATTCTAAGTATTAATTTTCTGTATTTGTTCTTTCTCACAGTACTATAAAGACACACTTGAAAGTGGGTAATTTATGGAGAAAAGAAGTTTAATTGACTCACATTTTCACAGGCTGTACAGGAGGAATGGCTGGGGAGGTCTCAGGAAACGCCATCGTGGCAGAAGGCAAAAGGGAAGCAGGCAGAATCTTCACACGGCAGAGAAGGAGAAAGAGAGGAAAGGGAGAAGTGCTACACACTGTTAAACAACTAGATCTTGTGAGAACTCAGTGACTACTATCAGAACAGCAAGTGGGAAATCCACCCTCATGATCCAATTTCTTCCCACTAGGTCCCTCCCCCAACATTGGGAATTACAATTTGACATGAGATTTTGGTCAGGACATAGAACCAAACCATATCATAGACCAATGGAACAGAATAGAGAACCCAGAAACGAATCCACATCTTCCAGTAAACTTATTTTTTGATAAAGGTGCCAAGAACCTACACTGGGGAGAAGACAGTTTCTTCAATAAATGGTGTTGGAACACTGGATATCCATATGCAAAAGAATGAAACTAGACCCCTATCTCTTGCCATATAAAAAATTATATCAAAATGGACTAAAGGTCTTAAATCTAAGACCTCAAACTATGAAACTACTATGAGTAAATAAAATAATATAGGACCCCTATCTCTCACCATATACAAAAACCATATCAAAATGAGTAAAGACTTAAATATAATACCTCAATATTTGAAACTCGTACAACAGAACATTGGGAGAAATCTGCAGGACACTGATCTGGGCAAGGATATCTTGAGCAATCCTCCACAAGCACAGGCAACCAAAGCAAACATGGGCAAATCAGATTATATCAAGTTAAAAAGCTTCTGCACTGCAAAAAATACAATCAACAGTGAAGACACAACCCACAGAATGGGAGAAAATATTTCCAAACTACCACTCTGATGAGTTCTCACCAGAATATATAAGAAGCTTAAACAACTTCACAGGAAAAAAATAGAATAACCCAATCAAAAAATGGGCAAAAGAGTTGAATAGACATTTCTCAAAAGAACACACACAAATAACAAACAGGCATATGAAAAGGTGCTTAACATCATTGATTATCAAAGAAGTGAAAATGGAATTATATCAAATTAAAAAGCTCCTGCACAGTAAAAAATACACTAAATAGTGAAGAGATAACACAGAGAATGGAAGAAAATATTTCCAAACTACCACTCTGACGAGGGATTAATCACCAGAATATATAATCAGCTTAAACAACTCCACAGGAAAAAATAGCATAACCTAATCAAAAAATGGGCAAAATATTTTAATAGACATTTCTCAAAAGAACACCTACAAATAACAAACAGGCATATGAAAAGTTGCTTAACATCATTGATCACCAGAGAAGTGCAAAACAAAATTACAGTGAGATATCATCTCACCCTAATTAAAAATGGCTTATATCCAAATGACAGGCAATAACCAATGCAGGCGAGGATATGTAGAAAAGAAAATACTTGTACACTGTTGGCAGAAATGTAAATTAGTACAATCGCTGTAGAGAACAGTTTGGAGGTCTGCCATAAAACTAAAAATAGAGCTACGATATGATTCAGCAATCCTACTGCTGGGTATATGCCCAAACAAAAGTAAATAAGTATATCAAAGAGATATCTGCACACCTATGTTTGTTGCAACAATGTTTACAATAACTAAGATTTGGAAGCAACTTAAGTGTTCATCAATAGATGAATGGATAATGCAAATCAATTAAATTCAGAGACTTAGAGAGCAGAAGAATGGCTACCAGAGGCTGGGAAGTGTGGTGGGGGAGTTAGGGGTAGTTGGGGATGATTAACGGGTACAAAAAAAGAGAGTGAATAAGACCTACTATTTGATAGCAGAGTAGAGTGACTATAGTCTAAAATGATATATTTGTGTATTTAAAAATAATTTTTAAAATGTAATTGGATTGTAACTCAAAGGATAAATGCTTGAGGGGATAGATATCCCATTCTCTATTATGTGCTTATTTCACAATGCATATCTGTACCAAAAGATCTCATGTACGCCCAAAATATACACACCTACTATGTACCCACACAAAATAAAAAGTAAAAACGTTTTTAAATATAGCAAACTTTTGGGATACAGCAAAAACCATACCAAGAGGGAAATTTATAGCTATAAGTGCCTACATCAAAAATAAGAAAAAACTTTAAATGTACAATTAAAGATGCATGTCAAAGAACTATAAAAGCAAGAGCCAACCAAACTCAAAATTATAAGAAGAAAAACAATCATAAAGGTCAGAGCAAACATAAATGAAGTTGCAATAAAATAAAATACAAAAATCAATGAAACAAAAGATTTTTTTGAAATATTAAACAAAATTAACAAACTTTTAGCCAGACTAAGAGAAAAAGAGAGAAGATTCAAATAAATAAAATCAGAAATGAAAAATGAGACATTGTAACTGATTCAGTGGAAATTCAAAGGATCATTAGTGGCTACCAGGAGCAAGTATATGCCAATACATTGGAAAATTTAGAAGAAATGGACATATTCCTAGATACATATGACCCACCAAGATTGAACTAGGAAATGGTCCAAAACCTGAACAGATCAATAACAAGTAATGAGATTGAAGCCATAATTTTAAAAGAACCCAGGATCTGATGGCTTCACTGCTGAATTCTACCAAACATTTAAGGGAATTAATAACAATCCTACTCAAATAATTCCAAAAACCAAGGAGGAGAGAATACTTCTACACTCATTCTATAGGGCCAGTATTACTCTTACAGCACAGTCAGCCAAAGACACATCAAAAAATAAAAACTACAGGCCCATATCTCTGATGAACATTGGTACAAAAATTCTCAACAAAGTGCTAGCAAACCAAATTCAACAATACATTAGAAAGATCATTCATCATGAGCAAGTGTGATTTATCTCTGAGATGCAAGAATGGTTCAACATATGTAAATCAATAAATGTGATACATTACAGCAACAGAATGAAGGACAAAGCAATATGATCATTTCAATTGATGCTGAAAAAGCATTTGATAAAATTCAAAATTCCTTCATGATAAAAATCCTCAAAAAGTGGAACAGAAGGTACATACCTCAACATAATAAAAGTTATATACAACAGATGCACAGCTAGTATCATAATGAATGGGGAAAAACTAAAAGTCATTTCTTTAAGATCTGGAACATGACAAGGATACCCACTGTTACCTGTGTTGTGCAACATTGTACTGGAAGTCCTAGCTACAGCAATCAGAGAAGAGAAAGACAAGAAATGCATTCAACCTAGAAAGGAAGAACTCAAATTATCTTTGTTTGCAGATTATATAATTTTATACTTGGAAAAACCTAAAGACTCCACAAGAAAACTAGTAGAACTAATAAATTCAGTAAAGTTGCAGGATACAAAATCAAAATACAAAAATCAGTAGCATTTCTATATGCCAACAGTGAACAATATGAAAAAAAAAATAAAAACAGTAATCTCTTTTGCAATAACACACACAAAATTAAATACCTAAGAATTAACAACCAAAGAAGTGAAATACCTCTATAATAGAAACTATAAATCAATGATAAAAGACATTGAAGAGGACACAAAAAATGGAAAGACATTCCATGTTCATGGATTGGAGGAATCAATATTGTTAAAATGTTCATACTACCAAAAGAAATCTACATATTTAATGCAGTCCCTATCAAAATACCAATGACATTCCTCACAGGAGCAGAAAAAAATCCTAAAATTTATATGGAACTACAAAAGACCCAGAATAGTCAAAGCTATCCCAGGCAAAAAAAAAAAAAAAAATAAATAAATCTGAAGGAATTACATTACCTGACTTCAAATTATGCTACAGAGACGTAGTAAACAAAACAGCATGGTACTGGCATAAAACAGGCACATAAGCCAATAGAAAAGACTAGAGAACCCAGAAACAAACCCATACACTTACAGTAAATTCATTTTCGACAAAAGTGCCAAGAATACACATTGGAGAAAAGATATTCTCTACAATAAGTGTTGCTAGGTAAACTTGATATTTATGAGCAGAGGAATGAAACTAGACCCCTATCTCTCACCATATACAAAAATTAAATCAAAACCTTTAAATACTCAAATCTAAGACATCAAATTATGAAAGTGCTACAAGAAAACTTTGTGGAAAATCTCCAGGACATTGACCTGTACAAAATTTTCTTGAGAAATATTCCAAAAGCACAGACAGCCAAGGCAAAAATGTACAAATGCGATCACATTAAGGTAAAAATAATCTTCACAGCAAAGAAAACAATGAACAAGGTAAAGAGACAACCCACAGAATGGGAGAAAATATTTTCAAACTACCTATTTGACAAGGGATTAATAACTAGAATATATAAGGAGATTAAGTAACTCTATAGGAGAAAATCTAATAATGTAATCATAAGCTGGTCAAAAGATTTAAAGAGACATTTTCCCAAAAGACAACATACAAATGAAAAACAGGCATATGAAAAGGTGCTCAACATCATCAATCATCAGAGAAATGCAAATCTAAACTACAATGAGATATCATCTCACCCCAGTTAAAATAGCTTATATCCAAAAGAAACCAGCAACAAATGCTGGTGAGGATCTGGAGAAAAGGAAACCCTCGTACACTGTTGGTAGGAATGTAAATTAGTACAAACAGTATGGAAAGCAGTTTGGAGGTTCTTCAAAAAACTAAAAATAGAGCTACCATATGATCTAGCAGTCCCACTGCTAGATATATACATCAAAGAAAGAAAATCAGTATATTGAAGTGATAGTTGCACTACCATGTTTGTTGTAGCACTATTCACAACAGTCAGAATTTGGAAGCAACCTAAGTGTCTATCAACAGATAAAGGGAAAAAGAAAACATGATAAGTACACATAATGTAGTACTATTTGGCAACAATAATAATAATATTCTGTCATTTGCAACAACATGGATGGTACTGGAGATTATTATGTTATGTGATATAATCCAGGCACAGAAAGATAAACGTCATATGTTCTCATATGTTTGTGGGACCTAAAACTCAGAACAATTAAACTAATGGATATAGAGAGTAGAAGAAAGGCTACGAGAGGCTGGGAAGTGTAGTGGGAGATGGGGAGAAGTGGTTATTGATAATGGGTCAAAAAAATAGTTCAAAAGAATAAATAAGGGGGGCGGAGCAAGATGGCTGAATAGGAACAGCTCCAGTCTCCAACTCCCAGTGCGAGCGACACAGAAGACCGGTGATTTCTGCATTTTCAACTGGGGTACTGGGTTCATCTCACTAGGGAGTGCCGGACAATCGGTGCTGGTCAGCTGCTGCAGCCCGACCAGCAAGAGCTGAAGCAGGGAGAGGCATCGCCTCACCTGGGAAGCGCAAGGGGGAAGGGAATCCCTTTTTCTAGCCAGGGGAACTGAGACACACAACACCTGGAAAATTGGGTAACTCCCACCCCAATACTGCGCTTTAAGCAAACAGGCACACCAGGAGATTATATCCCACACCTGGCCGGGAGGGTCCCACGCCCACGGAGCCTCCCTCATTGCCAGCACAGCAGTCTGCGATCTCGCGGCAAGGCAGCAGTGAGGCTGGGGGAGGGGTGCCCACCATTGCTGAGGCTTAAGTAGGTAAACAAAGCCTCTGGGAAGCTCGAACTGGGTGGAGCTCACAGCAGCTCAAGGAAACCTGCCTCTCTCTGTAGACTCCACCTCTGGGGACAGGGCACAGATAACTACAAAAGCAGCAGAAAGCTCTGCAGATGCAAACGACTCTGTCTGACAGCTTTGAAGAGAGCAGTGGATCTCCCAACAAGGAGGTTGAGATCTGAGAAGGGACAGACTGCCTGCTCAAGTGGGTCCCAGACCCCTGAGTAGCCTAACTGGGAGACATCCCCCACTAGGGGCAGTCTGACACCCCACACCTCACAGGGTGGAGTACACCCCTGAGAGGAAGCCTCCAAAGCAAGAATCAGACAGGGATACTCGCTGTTCAGCAATATTCTATCTTCTGCAGCCTCTGCTGCTGACACCCAGGCAAACAGGGTCTGGAGTGGACCTCAAGCAATCTCCAACAGACCTACAGCTGAGGGTCCTGAATGGTAGAAGGAAAACTATCAAACAGGAAGGACACCTACACCAAAACCCCATCAGTACGTGACCATCATCATCAAAGACCAGAGGCAGATAAAACCACAAAGATGGGGAAGAAGCAGGGCAGAAAAGCTGGAAATTCAAAAAATAAGAGCGCATCTCCCCCAGAAAAGGAGAGCAGCTCATCGCCAGCAACAGATCAAAGCTTGATGGAGAATGACTTTGACGGGATGAGAGAAGAAGGCTTCAGTCCATCAAACTTCTCAGAACTAAAGGAGGAATTACATACCCAGTGCAAAGAAACTAAAAATCTTGAAAAAAAAGTGGAAGAATTGATGGCTAGAGTAATTAATGCAGAGGAGGTCTTAAACAAAATGAAAGAGATGAAAACCATGACATGAGAAATACGTGACAAATGTGCAAGCTTCAGTAACCGACTGAATCAACTGAAAGAAAGAGTATCAGCGATTGAGGATCAAATGAACGAAATGAAGTGATAAGAGAAACCAAAAGAAAAAAGAAGAAAAAGAAATGAACAAAGCCTGCAAGAAGTATGGGATTATGTAAAAAGACCAAATCTACGTCTGATTGGGGTGCCTGAAAGTGAGGGGGAAAATGGAACCAAGTTGGAAAACACTCTTCAGGATATCATCCAGGAGAACTTCCCCAACCTAGTAGGGCAGGCCAACATTCAAATCCAGGAAATACAGAGAACGTCACAAAGATACTCCTCGAGAAGAGCAACTCCAAGACACACAATTGCCAGATTCACCAAAGTTGAAATGAAGAAAAAACTGTTAAGGGCAGCCAGAGAGAAAGGTCGGGTTACCCACAAAGGGAAGCCCATCAGACTAACAGCAGATCTCTCGGCAGAAACTCTACAAGCCAGAAGAGAGTGGGGGCCAATATTCAACATTCTTAAAGAAAAGAATTTTAAACCCAGAATTTCATATCCAGCCAAACTAAGTTTCATAAGTGAAGGAGAAATAAAATCCTTTACAGATAAGCAAATGCTTAGAGATTTTGTCACCAGCAGGCCTGCCTTACAAGAGACCCTGAAGGAAGCACTAAACATGGAAAGGAACAACCGGTACCAGCCATTGGAAAAACATGCCAAAATGTAAAGACCATCGAGGCTAGGAAGAAACTGCATCAACTAACGAGCAAAATAACCAGTTAATATCATAATGGCAGGATCAAGTTCACACATAACAATCTTAACCTTAAATGTAAATGGACTACATGCTCCAATTAAAAGACAGAGACTGGCAAACTGGATAAAGAGTCAAGACCCATCAGTCTGCTGTATTCAGGAGACCCATCTCACATGCAGAGACATACATAGGCTCAAAATAAAGGGATGGAGGAAGATCTACCAAGCAAATGGAGAACAAAAAAAAGCAGGGGTTGCAATACTAATCTCTGATAAAACAGACTTTAAACCATCAAAGATCAAAAGAGACAAAGAAGGCCATTACATAATGGTAAAGGGAGCAATTCAACAGGAAGAGCTAACTATCCTAAATATATATGCACCCAATACAGGAGCACCCAGATTCATAAATCAAGTTCTTAGAGACTTACAAAGAGACTTAGACTCCCATACAATAATAATGGGAGACTTCAACACTCCACTGTCAACATTAGACAGATCAACGAGACAGAAAGTTAACAAGGACATCCAGGAATTGAACTCATCTCTGCAGCAAGCCGACCTAATGGACATCTATAGAACTCTCCACCCCAAATCAACAGAATATCCATTCTTCTCAGCACCACATCGCACTTATTCCAAAATTGACCACATAATTGCAAGTAAAGCACTCCTCAGCAAATGTACAAGAACAGAAATTGTAACAAACTGTCTCTCAGACCACAGTGCAAACAAACTAGAACTCAGAACTAAGAAACTAAATCAAAACTGCTCAACTACATGGAAACTGAACAACCTGCTCCTGAATGACTACTGGGTATATAACGAAATGAAGGCAGAAATCAAGATGTTCTTTGAAACCAATGAGAACAAAGATACAACATACCAGAATCTCTGGGACACATTTAAAGCAGTGTGCAGAGGGAAATTTATAGCACTAATTGCCCACAAGAGAAAGCAGGAAAGATCTAAAATTGACACTCTAACATCACAATTAAAAGAACTACAGAAGCAAGAGCAAATACATTCAAAAGCCAGCAGAAGGCAAGAAATCACTAAGATCAGAGCAGAACTGAAGGAGATAGAGACACAAAAACCCTCCAAAAAAATCAATGAATCCAGGAGTTGATTTTTTGAAAAGATCAACAAAATTGACAGACCGCTAGCAAGACTAATAAAGAAGAAAAGAGAGAAGAATCAAATAGACGCAATAAAAATTGATAAAGGGGATATCACCACCAACCCCACAGAAATACAAACTACCATCATATAATACTATAAACACCTCTACGCAAATAAACTAGAAAATCTAGAAGAAATGGGTAATTTCCTGGACACTTACACTCTTCCAAGACTAAACTAGGAAGAAGATGAATCCCTGAATAGACCAATAGCAGGCTCTGAAATTGAGGCAATAATTAATAGCCTACCAACGAAAAATAGTCCAGGACCAGATGGATTCACAGCTGAATTCTACCAGAGGTACAAGGAGGAGCTGGTACCATTCCTTCTGAAACTATTCCAATCAATAGAAAAAGAGGGAATCCTCCCTAACTCATTTGATGAGGCCAACATCATCCTGATACCAAAGTCTGGCAGAGACACTACAATAAAAGAGAATTTTAGACCAATATCCCTGATGAACATTGATGCAAAAATCCTCAATAAAATACTGGCAAACTGGATCCAGCAGCACATCCAAAAGCTTATCCACCATGATCAAGTGGGCTTCATCCCTGGGATGCAAGGCTGGTTCAACATTCGCAAATCAACAAACATAATCTGCATATAAACAGAACCAAAGACAAGAACCACATGATTATCTCAATAGATGCAGAAAAGGCTTTGGACAAAATTCAGCAGCCCTTCATGCTAAAAACGCTCAATAAATTCGGTATTGATGGAACGTACCTCAAAATAATAAGAGCTATTTATGACAAACCCACAGCCAATATCATACTGAATGGGCAAAAACTGGAAAAATTCCCTTTGAAAACTGGCACAAGACATGGATGCCCTCTCTCACCACTCCTATTCAACATAGTGTTGGAAGTTCTGGCTAGGGCAATCAGGCAAGAGAAAGAAATCAAGGGTATTCAGTTAGGAAAAGAAGAAGTCAAATTGTCCCTGTTTGCAGATGACATGATTGTATATTTAGAAAACCCCATTGTCTCAGCCCAAAATCTCCTTAAGCTGATAAGCAACTTCAGCAAAGTCCCAGGATACAAAATTAATGTGCAAAAATCACAAGCATTCTTATACACCAGTAACAGACAAACACAGAGCCAAATCATGAATGAACTTCCATTCACAATTGCTTCAAAGAGAATAAAATACCTAGGACTCCAACTGACAGGGGATGTAAAGGACCTCTTCAAGGAGAACTACAAACCACTGCTCAGTGAAATAAAAGAGGACACAAACAAATGGAAGAACATACCATGCTCATGGATAGGAAGAATCAATATCGTGAAAATGGCCATACTGCCCAAGGTTATTTATAGATTCAATGCCATCCCCATGAAGCTACCAATGAGTTTCTTCACAGAATTGGAAAAAACTGCTTTAAAGTTCATATGGAACCAAAAAAAAACCCCGCATTGCCAAGAAAATCCTAAGTCAAAAGAACAAAGCTGGAGGCATCACGCTACCTGACTTCAAACTATACTACAAGGCTACAGTAACCAAAACTGCATGGTACTGGTACCAAAACAGAGATATAGACCAACGGAACAGAACAGAGTCCTCAGAAATAATACCACACGTCTATAGCCATCTGATCTTTGACAAACCTGAAAGAAACAAGAAATGGGGAAAGGATTCCCTATTTAATAAATGGTGCTGGGAAAATTGGCTAGCCATAAATAGAATGCTGAGACTGGATTCTTTCCTTACACCTTATACGAAAATTAAATCAAGATGGATTAGAGACTTAAATGTTAGACCTAATATCATAAAAACCCTAGAGGAAAACCTAGGTAGTACCATTCAGGACATAGGCATGGGCAAAGACTTCATGTCTACAACACCAAAAGCAACGGCAGCAAAAGCCAAAATTGACAAATGGGATCTCATTAAACTAAAGAGCTTCTGCACAGCAAAAGAAACTACCATCAGAGTGAACAGGCAACCTACAGAATGGGAGAAAATTTTTGCAATCTACTCATCTGACAAAGGGCTAATATCCAGAACATACAAAGAACTCAAATAAATTTACAAGAAACAAACAAACAACCCCATGAAAAAGTGGGCAAAGGATATGAACAGACATTTCTCAAAAGAAGACATTCATACAGCCAACAGACACATGAAAAAATGCTCATCATCACTGGCCATCAGAGAAATGCAAATCAAAACCACCATGAGATACCATCTCACACCAGTTAGAATGGCAATCATTAAAAAGTCAGGAAACAACAGGTGCTGGAGAGGATGTGGAGAAATAGGAACACTTTTACACTGTTGGTGGGATTGTAAACTAGTTCAACCATTATGGAAAACAGTATGGCGATTCCTCAAGGATCTAGAACTAGATGTACCATATGACCCAGCCATCCCATTACTGGGTATATACCCAAAGGATTATAAATCATGCTGCTATGAAGACACATGCACACGTATGTTTATTGCGGCACTATTCACAATAGCAAAGACTTGGAATCAACCCAAATGTCCATCAGTGACAGACTGGATTAAGAAAATGTGGCACATATACAACATGGAATACTATGCAGCCATAAAAAAGGATGAGTTTGTGTCCTTTGTAGGGACATGGATGCAGCTGGAAACCATCATTCTTAGCAAACTATCACAAGAACCCAAAACCAAACACCGCATGTTCTCACTCATAGGTGGGAACTGAATAATGAGATCACTTGGACTTGGGAAGGGGAACATCACACACCGGGGCCTATCATGGGGAGCGGGAGGGGGGAGGGATTGCATTGGGAGTTATACCTGATGTAAATGACGAGTTGATGGATGCTGACGAGTTGATGGGTGCAGTACACCAACATGGCACAAGTATACATATGTAACAAACCTGCACGTTATGCACATGTACCCTAGAACTTAAAGTATAATAATAATAAAAAATAAATTTAAAAAAGAAAAATAAATTACCTTATCATTATGTACATTATATATATAAATGCCTCATATGTCCAGACAGATTTTGGCTCTGTAACAAGTATGCATATTATTAAATATGTGGCAAATTCATTTTAATTTTGACATTAAACTATTTGGGTATACTCAATCCTATTTCTGTTTGTTTCTCTTGCAGGATGAAAAACATTTAATCATTCTAAATTCAAATTGAACAAAACTAGTGAAGTTACAACAACTTGTCAATTGATACCTACATTTCTAGCCAAGCATTCAAGGTCCCTTTATGGGTCACTTTGTGCAGTTTTGTCTTCTGCCTTCTCCCCGAAGCATCTCTGTTTCAACTAAATTCAATGCTGTGTGAACCTTCCGATATATTGGAACTCCCACACAAAACATCATAAAAATACAAGTGTCTTTGGGGGCTGAGAAGCAACAGACTTGTGCATGACAGTAGACTGAGATCGTTTCAGGGTAGCTGATTCCAAAAAAGCTGAGCATTGGGCAGAAAAACATACTTGATTTTTTTCCCAGTTTTGGCTCTCTATGAAAAATATCAGAAAGCAAAGGAAATCCAAAGTGTTTTTACTTTGTATTAAATACTTTATCCATGCTAATGAATATCCTCATTTACATTATTTCATTTGGGAAAAGAACTAAAAATATTACCCGACCAGTTGGTCACATTCCCCTAGTTAAGTTACATGTGCAAATTAGAGTTCTGAAGAATTAGAACAAAAGTATTTGTGTCCTAGAAACCAAGAAAAATAACAGTTTGTTGCTAAGCTGAAAAAAACTGCTCCATTTTGGCCACTTGGCATGTAACAGAACACTTTGAATTGTTTCCCATCTCTTTTTTAAGATCAGATATTTAAAACAAATCTTTGTTTGTTATTATATATTTGGTCTGTGATTCCCTTATTCAGGCAACAATGGCTTCTGTGTATTTTCTGACAGCCATCAGACAGAAATAAAAATAGGGATTCTCATAGTTTGAGTGGAATGAAACACTGTGGGAAGGTTTTATAAACTCTCCAGTAATAAATGACCTGAGTGATAGTAACAGTCCTTTATATTTGTACCACACTTTTCAGTTTTCCAGAAACTGCAATGAACGTTATCTCACTTAATTTTCCCAACAACCTTATGACAGGTAAGGTCTATTAGCTCCAGATTACTTAGGAGGCAACAAGGCATAAAGTTGGTTAAGGATCACAATTGTTCAAAATGCTCTACTTTGTGTTAGAGCTGAGGGTCAAACCTGGTTCTCTAGCATTCGAGTCTAGCACTTTTTTTTTTTTTTTTTTTACTTTAAGTTCTAGGGTACATGTGCACAACGTGCAGGTTTGTTACATATGTATACATGTGCCATGTTGGTGTGTTGCACCCATTAACTCGTCATTTATATTAGGAATATCTCCTAATGCTATCCTTCCCCCCAACCCCTCCCCAAATAGGACCCGGTGTGTGATGTTCCCCTTCCTGTGTCTAAGTGATCTCATTGTTCAATTCCCACCTATGAGTGAGAACATGCAGTATTTGCACTTTTAACCTAATTTCTTCATTGCCACACTATAAAATGAGAGGTCATAAGATATTGCAGAGTCTATTTATTTTTTGTTTTGCCTTAGATTCCTTTATTTTCTTAAAACATTTTGTAACAGTTACCTGCCTGAGAACTTTTAAAAATTGCTTAAACAGGTTCCATTTCTTCACATCTCATTCCCTTCAAAGATTACTCTAATCACTACTACCCAAAGCATATTTCGTAAAGTTTACTAATGTTTTAAAAATTTTTAACTTTCATTTTGTGTTTAATTTTAATTTTTAAATTTAATTTTTAAAATTTTAATTAAAAGCACATCGCATAAAATCTATCATCTTAACTATTTCTTTTTTTAATCATTAATTGTTCTATTTCAATAAATGGAAGTTTTTTTGCAGTAAAGAAAGTGTTTAATTGATACAAGGCAAGCCACACGATGTGGGAGATAGAGTTATTGTTGAAATTAATCTCCCCAAATTCTTGAAAGTTAGGGGTTTTCAAGGATAGTTTGGTAAGTAAGGGACTAAGGAAAGGGGACTGTAGTTTGTTTAGGAATGAAATCAAAGGGTTATGGAAAATGGTCCTTGTGCACTGAGTCAGCCTCTGGGTGAGACTACAGGATCAACTGAATCATGAGTCAGGAGTCCAGGTGGAGTCAGTCTGAAAGATATCTCAAAAAATAATCTTAGGCTTTATAATAGTGATGGTATCTGTGAAACTCTAATATCTGAGACAGGTCTCAGTTAATTTAGAAAGTTTATTTTGCCAAGGTTGAAGACATGCACCCATGAAACAGCCTTAAGAGGTCCTGACAACATGTGCCCAAGGTGATCATGGCACAGCTTGGTTTTATACATTTTAGGGAGACATGAGACATCAATCAATATATGCAAGATATACATTGGTTCTGTCCAGAAATGTGGTTGGACAACTTGAAGCAGGGAGGGGAATTCCAGGTCACAGGCAGGTGAGAGAAAAATGGTTGCATTCTTTTGAGTATCTGATTAGCCTTTCCAAATGAAGCAATCAGACATGCATCTATCTAAGTGAGCAGAGGGATAACGGAATAGAATAGGAGACAGGTTTACCCTAAGCAGTTCCCAGCTTGACTTTTCCCTTTAGCTGAGTGATTTTGGGGCCCTAAGATTTATTTTCCTTTCACATATCTATAGCAGTAATTGAGGAAGTCACAAATATTGTGACCTCTGGCGACATAACTCCTGAGCAGTAAGGCGATTGTAGAAACTATGCCCACATCATTGTATAATTCAAGCCCCTCTCATAATCCTAACCTTGTGGTCTTTCATTAGTTTTATAAAGGTGGTTTAGTTTTGGCAAGGGTATTATCGTCCTTGTTTTAAGGTTAAACAATAAATTAAATTTCACCCCAAATCAACTTGGTCCTACACCCAGGAATGACCAAAGATAGCTTGGAGGTAAGAAGCAAGATGGAGTCAAGTATGTCAAATTTCTTACTGTCTTAATTTTGCAAGGCAGCTTCAACCATCCCCCACCTCAGGTTTTAGCACACCTCAATTCTGAGGTGTGAGCTACTAAGATGGGAAAAAGGACAATGACTACTCTAACTTCTTCCTGCTGATACGGGGCATATCTAGGGTAGGGGTTGCCCCTAGGGTAAAAGAAGTGGAACCATCTGACATTTGTCTGCATGTATTCACAGGTGCCTGGCTGAGGTCCCGGGGTCTGCATAATAAAAGTACTACTACTTTTATCCACAACTTTAATATAGCACTTAAGTGAACAGCAGATTATAAGAGAAATAATAAAACCTAAGATAAGGAATAAAAGTCTTTGCTTCAGTAGTTCCTGTAGAAATGACCAGAAGCCTTGAGGGATCCAGGTGAATGACCCTGATAACCAATTAAATATTGGATCATCAGCAGAGACTCAAAAACAATGAACAAGTTTGGAATCTAACAACAGGTATACTGTAGTTTTTCTGAAACAATTTTTCTCTCCCCATTTTTCCATTTCTACCAAACACAAATCATAATTGGACCTTTTTTCGGAAAATAAGTTTTAGTCTTATTATAAATGGCTTAATTATTTGCATAAAGTACAGCAAAAATAATTATTTGCCATGTAGCCTGTTTTTTCTTTTAAATGGCTTTGCTGGAATTTTTTTTTTTCTATAAAGAATATCAGGTTAGACCTTGTACAAGCCTCTTGAGAACAGCTAGGGATTTATCTGTGCCTTCATATACCTGTGTGAATTGAGTGAATACCTCTTTTCTCAAGGTCCCAAGATAACTTGGGGTTCCTGGGCCTGTCAGAAAGTAACTTTCTTTGCTTACCAGAAGTTAGGAACCCTGTGAAGGACAAGGTATGAGGCAAGTTTTTCCAAAGGGCTGCTATCATCTCTATAGGTCAACTTCAATTTTTCAAAGCAATCTGAAACTATGTCATTTTATTCAAAGCCTTGGTAAAGTAACCAGTGACTCTATGTGTGCTCTCAGAAAATAAAACAGACTGTTATTGACCCTATGTAGATAACTATATTGCTACCAGCTAAGAATACTCACAAATAGTTTCCACATTTTGGAGAAATCAGGTAGAGAGAAAGAAACATGGTCTAAAGTTTGCTCACAGGAGTAATACATTACTCAATTGTTAAAAGCTGTAAATAGTCCAAAAGAGAAGTTTTTTTGACTCTAAAAAAAGAAACAAAAAGTAGCAGCAATGTTTCAAACAAAAGGTTATAAAAAGATTATTTTAGTCTTTCATTAGTTCAGTCCATGCAATTAACTTCTCTTCTGCTTGATATTCATGAATATATCAACTTTCTGTGTGTGTCCTGGAAAATTTCCCCTTTATTCCAGTAGCATAATCTTCAGAGTTATTAGAAACCTTTATTCAAGAGCACTTTTCAAAGTCCTATAGCTGATTATAAAGCCACTTTTTGAAAAAATAAAAATAAATAAACAATTGTGGATGTCAGGAATCTTAGGATAGCTATAGTTCAAGTCACAATTGTTAAGGACATTTGGTTAATTTTGTGGCATACAACAATTTAATGTAACAATTATAATTACTGATAACTTATATTAAGTCATATCATAATTATAGCATCTCACACAATTCTGGAACAGACACAAATAGCACATTTATACAAATAGAGTTTAAAGAAATCCAAACACCATCTTATGCTTGATAATGCCTCCTGTTTGATTTCAACATACCACATAAGCCAAACGTCTCTTTTGAACTTGAGGGAGGCTAATATCTAAACAAGTTAATGAGGTCGAAGCACTGAATGTAGAACTTAAAATTTTGATCTTGCAAAGTTTGTTAACTATCAAAAGTTTACAACATTTGATATCACAAAATATGATCACAGGGTTTTCACTTAGCTGAAGCATTAACTCAAAAATTTCAAAACGACAAAAATCTGTACAAGCTGATAGAGAGAAGACTCAGTTTTCTAAGCAACAAGACTCAATAAAAACAGCATGAGGCCACCTGAATCTGTCTCTTCTCTCTGACGTCTTTTTCCTTTTTTGCAGTTTACTTAAGAGCAAACAAAAATATGTTATTGTCTCTCAACATTACACAAAAGTTTTGTTCAAAAGAGAAAGCCAAATTTTACCTCTATGTTAGTGTACTATTTATGTTAAACCCAGTTTTTAATAAAACTTTGTAAACAAATCTATACAATTTAATCAGTTGGACCATGAGGTAAGATTTTAATAAACTCTCTGTATCTTTTTTTCCATAATTTATTAAAGAGCTGATCATTGTTCTAAGGAAACTCTGTTATTCTGACACATGGATCCAGATTCTGGCCCTGCATCAGTGTGCTTTTTATTTTAATGTTTAATTTACAGAAAAATTAATCCTTAAAAGTTTGGCAAAGTTCCTTACACCCACAGAACTTCCATTACAAGATCTATATTTTTATAAATGTTTTACAACTTGCTAAAACCTTCAGTATTGCCCTATCATTCACTTAACTTAGAACAAACCTTAAAAACTCCTAAATTAGATAATTACTTTCCCATTAAATGTAAGATTTTCATACAAAAAGGAGTTTGTAAGCCAATATTTAGATGAAATAATAAGAACATAATTTCTCCCTTATGTACCTATATGCCTATGGAGAAATCTAGGTCTGAAACATGAATTAAAACTTGGTTTCTAAAGGGTCATTATTTACTGTTTTCTTTAAGTGAATGGAAGAGTTTAACAAAAAAAGGAGTTTTAAAGCCAATGTATACATAAAATTATTAGAAGTTTATTTATTCTATATTCACCTCTAGGCCCATAAAGTGGTATAGTTATTTTGTTTTTAATAATTTCAACTTTTAGTTTAGATTGAGGGTTACAACATGTGCAGGTTTGTTACATGGGTATATTGTGTGATGCTGAGGTTTGGGGTACAATTGATCCCATCACTCTGGTACTCAGCATATATGCACAATAGTTTTTCAACCGTTGGTACCCAATCCTCACTGTAGTAGCTCCAGTGTCTATTGCAGTCATCTGTATGTCCATGAGTACCCTGTTTTTTAGCTTCCACATATAAATAAAAACATGCAGTATTTGGTTGTCTGTTTCTGCATTAACTTGCTTAGAATAATGGTCTCCAGCTGCATCCATGTTGCTGCAAATGACCCTACTTTTTTACTTTTTATGGCTGTGTAGTATTCCCTGGTGTGGGTAACCCCATTTCCTTTCCCTATCCACCATTAATGGACACCTTGGTTGATTCCATGTCTTTGGTATTGTGAACAGTGCTGTGATGAATATATGAGTGCATATGTTTAAAATTTATTTTCTTTTGGACATATATCCAGAAATGGGGTTGCTGGCTCAAATGGTCATTCTGTTTTAAGTGTTTTGAGAAATCTCCAAACTGTTTTTCACTGTGGCTGAACTAATCTACATTCCAAACAACAGTGTACGTATTCTCTTTTCTCTGCAGCCTTACCAGTACCTGTCATTTTTTGAATTATTAATATTAGCCATTCTGACTGGTGTGAGATGGTATCTCATTATGATTTTGATTTACAGTTCTCTGATGATTAGTGATGTGGAGCCTTCTTTCATATGTTTGTTAGCTACAAGCTTGTATTTTTTTTTTTTTTTGAGAAGTGTCTGTTCGTGTCTTTTGCCCATATTTAATGGGGTTGTTTTTTGCTTGTTGAATTGTTTGAGTTCCTTATAGATTCTGGATATTATACTTTTGTTGGATGCATAGTTTCTGAATATTTTATCCCATTCTGTAGATTGTCTGTTTACTCCATTGACAGCTTATTTTGCTGTGAAGAAACTCTTTAGTTTACTTAGGTCCCACTTGTCAATTTCTGTTTTTGTTGCAAATATTTTTGAGGACTTAGTCATAAATTATTTCCCAAGGCTTATGTCCAGAATGGTTTTTCCTAGGTTTAGTTCTAGGATTTCTGTAGTGTGAAATCTTATATTTTAATCTTTAATCTATATTGAGATAATTCTTGTATAAGATGAAATATAGGGGTTCATTTTCATTCTTCTGCATGTGGCTAGCCCAGTATCCCATCACCATTTATTGAATAGGTAGTCCCTTCACCATTGTTTACTTTTGTTGACTTTGTTTAAGATCAAATGATTGTAGATGTGAGGTCTTATTTCTGGGTTCTCTATTATGTTTCATTGGTCTATGTGTCTTTTTTTTGTACCAGTAGCATGTTGTTTTGCTTACTGTAGCCTTATAGTATGGTTTGAAGTTGGGTAGTGCAATGTCTCCAACTTTGTTCTTTTTGCTTAAAATTGCTTTGTCTGTTTAGGATCTTTCTTGGTTTCATGTGAAACTTAGAATAGCTTTTGCTAGTTATTTGAAAACTGATGTTGGTATGTTGACAGGAATATATTGAATCTAGATTGCTCTGGGCAGTATGTCCATTTTAACAGTATTGATTCATCCAATCCATGAGGATGAAAGGTCCTTCTTTTTGTTTGTATCATCTATGATTTATTTCACAGTGTTTTGTAATAATCCTTGTAGAGATCTTTCACCTCCACAGTTAGATGTATTCCTAGATACTTTTTGTGTGCCACTATTCTAAATGAGATTGTGTTCTTGATTTGAGTCTCAGCTTGAATATTACTGTTGTATAGAAATTTCACTGATTTTTGTACCTTGATTTTGTATTCTAAAACTTTACTGGAGTAGTTTCTTAGTTCCACAAGCCTTTTGGAGAAGTCTTTAGGGTTTTATAGGTATAGAATTATATCATCAGCAAAGAGATAATTTGACTTCTTCTTTTCCTACTTGGATGTCTTTTATTTATTTTTCTTGCCTGATTGCTCTGGAAAGGACTTCCTGATACCATGTTGAAGAGGAGTGGTGACAGTGGGCATCTTTGCCTTGTTTTAGTTCTCAAGGAAAATGCTTCTAGTATTTGCCCTTTCAGTTTAATGTTGGTTGTGGGTTTCTCATATATGGCTTTTATTATTTATACATATGTTCTTTGTTACATAGTCTCTTGAGGATTTTTATCATGAATGAATTTCAGATTTCATCAAAATTTTTTCCTGTGTCTATTGAGACGATTATATGATTTTTAAAAATTCTGTTTATGTGGTGAATTATATTTGTTGATTGCATAAATTGAATCAGCCTTGCATTCTAGGAATGAAACCTTCTTGATCATAATGAATTAACTTTTTGATGTGCTGCTGAATTTGGTTTGCTAATATTTCATTAATGATTTTTGCATCTATGATCATCAGAGATATTGGCCTATAGTTTTCTTTTTTCATTGTGTCCTTGCCAAGTTTGGATATCAAGGTGATGTTGGCTTCATAGAATGTGTTATGTAGAAATTCCACCTCCTTGATTTTTTTTGGAATAGCTTTAGTAGAATTGGTAGTAGCTGTTCTTTTTATGTCTAATAGGATTTGGCTGCAAATTCATCTGGTCCTGGGCTCTTTTTGGTTAGTATATATTTTTATTACTGATTCAATTTTGGAATAAGATATTGATCTGTTTAGGATTTCCATCTCTTCCCGATTGAACTTTGGGAGATTGTTTTTCCAGGAATTTATCTATTTTCTCTAGATTTTCCATTTTGTGTTCATGAAGGTATTCATAATAGTCTCTGAGGACTTTTTGTGTTTCTGTGGGATCAGATGTAATGTCACCTTTGTCATATTAACCACTTCTAAATGTACAGTTCAGTAGTGTTCACATTGTTATGCAACCATTCTCAAGAAATTTTCATCTTGAACAACTTAAATTCTATACCCATTAGACAAAAAAATCTTAATTGTCCGTGCTCCCCAGCCCTGGCATCTGCCATTCTACTTTCTGTTTCTATAAATTTGATTACTCTAGATACCTCTTATAAGTGGAAAATACAGTATTTGTCTTTTTTTTTATGGATTTATTTTACTTAGCGTAATGTCCTTAAGGTTCATTCATGCTAACATTTGTCAGAATTTCCATCCTTTTTAAGGCTGAATATTATTCCAGTATATGTATGTATCACATTTTCTTTATCCATTTATCTGTCAAAGGATATTTGGGTTGCTTCCACATCTTAGCAACTGTGCATGGTGCTGCTATGAACATGGGTGTGAAAATATTTTTCCAAGAGCACACTTTCAACCCTTTTGTATATATACCCAGAAGTAGAATTTCTGGGTCATGTGGTAATTCAATTTAATTTTGTAAGCAACCATGATACTGTTTTTCATAGCAAGTAAACCATTTTAGGTTCTTCTCTTCAATGCACAAGGATTCTAATTTTTCCACATCCTTCCAAAAACTTGTTGTTTTCTGTTTTTTAAATAGATATCTATATTAATGGGCATGAGATGATATTTCATCTTTTCTTGATTTGCATTTCCCTAATGATAAGTGATGTTAAGTATTTTCATATGCTTGTTGCAATTATTATATAATCTTTCAAAAAATGTATATTCAAACGTTTTGCCTGTTTAAAAAATCAAGTGATTTGATTTCTTGTTGTTGAGTTGTAAAAATTTAAAATTTTTCTGAATATGCATAACGTGCAGGTTTGTTACATATGTATACTTGTGCCTTGTTGCTGTGCTGCACCCATCAACTCGTCATTTACATCAGGTATAACTCCCAATGCAATCCCTCCCCCCTCCCCCCTCCCCCTTCCCCCCTCCCCCCTCCCCATGATAGGCCCCGGTGTGTGATGTTCCCCTTCCTGAGTCCGAGTGATCTCATTGTTCAGTTCCCACCTATGAGTGAGAACATGCGGTGTTTGGTTTTCTGTTCTTGTGATAGTTTGCTAAGAATGATGGTTTCCAGCTGCATCCATGCACGTTATGCACATGTACCCTTCAACTTAAAGTATAATAATAATAAATAAATTAAAAAAAAAAATAAAAAAAAAAAAATTTTTTCTGAATATTAACCCTTTATTCAAATATATGGTGTGCAAATATTTTATCCCATTCCATAAGTTTTCTTTTTACTCTGTAGATTGTTTCTTTTGATATACAGAAGCTTTTTATTTTAATGTAGCCCAGTTTGTCTATTTTTGCTTTTGTTACCTGTACTTTTGGTGTTGTATTCAAGAAATCCTTACCACATCCAATGTTATGAGGCTTTTCCCTATATTTTCTTCTAGGATTTTTATAATTTTAAATATTAAATCTATCTTTTTTTGTGTATGTTGTGAGGTGAGGGTCCAATTTCATTATTTTGCATTTGGATTCAGTGCTTCCCAGCAATATTTGTTGAAGGCACCATCCTTTTTCTATTGAATGGTCTTGACACCCTTGTCAAAAATCTTTTGATCATATATGTGAAGGTCTATTTTTGGACTTTCTATCCTACTACATTGGGCTATATGTATGACATTATGCAAATACCACACTATTTTGATTATGGTAGTTTTATAATTTGGAATCAAGAAGTGTGAGACCTCCAACTTCGTTCTTCTTTTTCAAGATATTTTTGGTAGTTCAGAGTCCCTTGAGATTCTATATAGATTTTTGGATGAGTTAGTGATTTTTCAAAACAGCTTTATTGAGATATAATTTGCATACCATACAAATAACCCCTTTAAAATATATAATTTGATATTTCTGGTATATTACAGGTATGTGCAAACATCACCACAGTAAATTTTAAAGCATTTCATCACCTCAAAAAGAAACCATGTATTCTTTAGGTATCACCCCAGCAACAACCCATTTGCCCTCCTCCAACCCTAAACAACCACTACTGTACTTTTTGTATATATAAATTTCTCTGTTTTGAACTTTCATACGAATGGAATAATATAATATATGACCTTTTGTGACAGGCTTTATTCACATAGCATAATATTTTCAAGGTTCATTCATATTGCATTTCAAGATTAATTCATGTAACATGTATTAGTACTTCAATTATTTTTATGGTCAAACAATTTTCCATTGTATGAATGTGCCACATTTTGTCCATCCATTCATCTATTGATGAAGAATTTGAGTTGTTTTCACCTTTCAACTGTTATAAAAAAATACTGTTATAAACACACATTACAAGTTTCTGTGTTGATATATGTTTTCATTTCTCAGGGTTTGGTATGTTTGAGTAGAATTGATAGGTCATATGGTAATTCTATGTTTACTTCTTTGGGGAGTCTCCAAACTGTTTTCCACAGAGATTACATGGTTATATTTCCACCAGAAAAGGAAAGGAATACCAATTTTTGCACCTACTCACCAACAATTAATTTTTCTTAATAGTAGCCATCTGTCTTAGTCCTTTCAGGCTACTTGAAGAAAATATCTTACCCTGGGTAATTTATAAACAATAAAATTTTATTTCTTACAGTGTTGTAGACTGGGAAGTCCAAGGTCAAGTCATCTGCAGATTTGGTGTCTGACGAGAGCCCTCTCACAGATTATGCCTTTTATGTGTCCTCATATAGTACAAGGGGAAAATAAGCTCTGTCTGGCCTCTTTTATAATGACACTAATCCCTTTCATAGGGGACTGCAATTGCTTTTTAAAGACCACACTTCTTAATACTATTGCATTGGGGAGTTAGACTTCAACATGTGAATCTTGGGTGGAAACAAACACTCAGAATATAGCACCATTCTAGTGGATATGAAGCAATAAATTGTGGTTTTGAGTTGCATTTTCCTAACAGCTAATGATTTTGAACATCTTTTCATGTGCTTATTGGCAAATTGTATATCTTCTTTGTAGAAATGTCTGTTCAAATGTCTTTTGACTATTTTTGAATTGTGTTTTTTTTGGTTGTTGTTGAGTTGCAAGAACACTTTGTCTCTGGATATTAATCCCTTATTAGATATATTATTCATATATATATATATTCTTCCATTCTCTGTGTTATCTTTTTACTTTGTAAAAAAATTATTTCCATGCATTTTTGGGGAACAGGTGATATTTGGTTCCATAAGTAAGTTCTTTAGTGGTGATTTTTGAGATTTTGGTGCACCCGTCACCTGAGCAGTACACACTGAACCCAGTTTATAGTCTTTTATCCTTCACCCCCCTCATCCTTTCCCCCAATTCTCCCAAGTCCACTGTATTATTCTTATGTCTTTGCATCCTCATAGCTTAGCTCCCATTAAGAATGAGAATATACAATGTTTGATTTTTCATTCATGAGTTACTTTACTTAGAATATTAGTCTCTAGTCCCATCCAGGTTATCGTGAATGCCATTATTTCATTGCTTTTTATTGCTGAGTAGTATTCCATTATATACATACATATATAAATTTCTTTATCTACTCATTGATTGAAGGGCATATGGGCTGGTTCCATATTTTTGCAATTGCAAATTGTGCTGCTATAAATCTGTGGTGCAAGTATCCTTTTCGTATAACTTCTTTTTTTCTGTATAGATACCCAGTAGTGGGATTGGTGAATCAAATGGTAGTTCTACTTTTAGTTCTTTAAGGAATTTTCACACTGTTTTCATAGTGGTCGTACCTGTTTACATTCCCACTAGCAGTGTAGAAGTGTTCCTTTTTCACCACATCCACGACAAGATCTATTATTTTTTGATTTTTTGATTATGGCCATTCTTGCAGAAGTAAGGCGACATTGCAATGTGGTTTTGATTTGCATTTCCCTGATCATTCGTGATGTTGAGCATTTTTTCATATATTCGTTGGCTATTTGCATATATTCTTTTGAGAACTGTTTATTGATGTCCTTAGCCCACATTTTATGGGATTGTTTGCTTTTTTGTTGCTAATTTGTTTGAGTTTCTTGAAGATTCTGAATATCAGTCCTTTGTTGCATGTATAGATTGTGAAGGTTTTCTCACACTCTGTGGTTTGTCTATTTACCCTGTTGACTTTTTTTTTTTTTTCTGTGCAAAAGCTCTTTAGTTTAATTAAGTTCCAGCTATTTATTTTTGTTTTTGTTGCATTTGCTTTTGGGTTCTTGGTCTTAAAATTTTTGCCTAACTCAATATCTAGAAGGTTTTTTTTTTCCCAATGTTATTTTCTAAAATTTTTACAGTTTCAGTTCTTAGATTTAAGTTCTTGATCCATCCTGAGTTGATATTTGTATAAGGTTGGAGATGAGGATCCAGTTTCATTCTCTTCCATGGGGCTTGCCAATTATCTCAGCACCATTTGTTGAAAAGGGTGTCCTTTCCCCACTTTGTGTTTCATTTGCTTTGTCGAAGATCAGTTGTCTATAAATATTTGGCTTTATTTCTGGGTTATCTCTTTGGTTCCATTGGTCTATGTGCGTATATTTATGCAAGTACCATGCTTTTTTTTTTTTTTAAAATGAATATGGCCTTATAGTATAGTTTGAAGTCAGGTATTGTGATAGTTCCAGTTTTGTTCTTTTTGCTTAGTCTTGCTTTGGCTATGCAAGCTCTTTTTTGGTTCCAAATAAATTTTAAGATTGCTTTTTTCTAGTTCTGTGAAGAAATGATGGTGGTATTTTAACGGGAATTGCGTTGAGTTTGTAAATTGCTTTTGGCAGTATGATCATTTTCACAATATTGATTCTACCAATCTGTGAACATGGAGTGTGTTTTCATTTGTTTGTGTTATCTATGATTTCCTTTGGTAGTGTTTTGTAGTTTTTCTTGTAGAGGTCTTTCACCTCCTTGGTAAGGTATATTCCTAAGTATTTTATTTTATTTTATTTGCAGTTATTGTAAAAGAGGTTAAGTTCTCGATTTGATTATCAGCTTGGTCACTGTTGCAGTATAGCAGAGCTACCGATTTGTGTACATTAATTTTGTATCCTAAAATTTTGCTGAATTTATTTATGAGTGCTAGGAGCTTTTTGGATGAGTCTTTAGGGTTTTCTGTGTATACAATCAGATAATTAACAACAAAAACTGTTTGATTTTCTCTTTAGTTATTTGGATTCCCTTTATGTATTTCTTCCTCTTGTCCGATTGCTCTGGCTAGGAGTTCCAGTACTATGTTGAATAGAAGTGGTGAGAGTGAGAAGTATTGTCTTGTTTCACTTCTCAGAGGGAATGCTTTCAACCTTTCACCATTCAATATTATGTTGACTGTGCGTTTGTCATAGATAATTTTTATTACATTGAGATATGTCCCTTGTTTGCTGATTTTCCTGAGGATTGTAATCATAAAATGATGCTGGTTTTTGTCAAATGTGTTTTCTCCATCTATTAAGATGATCATGTGATTTTTACTTATATTTCTGTTTATGTCGTGTATCACATTTATTGAGTTGTGTATGTTAAAATATCCCTGCATCCCTGGTATAAAACCCACTTGGTCATGGTGGATTATCCTTTCCATATGCTGTCGGATTTTGTTAGCTAGTATTTCATTAAGGCTTTTTGCATCTATGTTTATCAGAGATATTGGTCTGTAGTTTTCTTTTTTTGTTATATCCTTTTCTGTTTTTGGTATTAGGGTAATACTGGCTCTATAGAATGATTTAGGGAGGACTCCTTCTTGTTCTATCTTGTGGAATAGTGTCAATAGGATTGGTACCAATTCTTCTTTGAATGTTTGATAGAATTCAGTTGTGAATCCATCTGGAAACTTTTTTGTTGGTAATTTTTTATTACCATTTCAATCTCACTGCTTGTTATTTGTCTTTTCAGGGTTTCTAATTCTTCCTGCTTTAAGCTAGGAGGGTTGTATATTTCCAGAAATTTATAAAACTCTTCCAGGTTATTTAGTTTGTGTGCATACAGGTGTGGTCATAGTAGCCTTGAGTGAACTTTTCTATTTCTGTGGCATCACTTGTAATATCTCCCATTTCATTTCTTTTTTTATGTATACTTTAAGTTCTAGGGTACATGTGCACAATGTGCAGGTTTGTTACATATGTATACATGTGCCATGTTGGTGTGCTGCACCCATTAACTCATCATTCACATTAGGTATATCTCCTAATGCTATCCCTCCCCCCTCCCCCCAGTCCATTTCATTTCTAATTGAGCTTATTTGGATCTTCTCTCTTCTTGTTATAGTTAATCTTGCTAATGGTCTATAAATGTTATTTATCTTTTCAAAGAGCCAGCTTTATGTTTCATGTATCTTTTGTATCTTCGTTTTCAATTTCATGTAATTCTGCTCTGATCTTGGTTATTTCTTTTCTTCTGCTGGGTTTGGATTTTGTTTGCTCCTGTTTTTTCCAGTTCATTGAGGTGTGACCTTAGATTGTCTATTTGTGCTCCTTCAGACTTTTTGATGTAGGCATTGAACGCTATGAACTTTCCTTTTAGAACTGCCTTTGCTGTATCCCAGAGGTTTTGATAGACTGTGCCACTATTATTGTTAAGTTTGAAAAATTTTTAAATTTTCATCTTGGTTTCACTGTTGACTAAATGATTATGCAGAAGCAGGTTATTTAATTTCCATGTAGTTGCATGGTTTTGAAGGTTTCTTTTAGAATTGGTTTTCAATTTTATTCCACTGTGTTTTGAGAAAGTGCTTAATATAATTTAACTTTTCTTAAATTTATTAAAACTTGTTTTGTGGCATATCATATGGTCGATCTTAGAGAAAGTTCCATGCACTGATGAATAGAATGTATATTCTGCAGTTGTTGGGTAGAATGTTCTGTAAATAACTGTTAAGTTCATTTGTTCTACTGTATAGTTTAAATCCGTTGTTTCTTTGCTAACTTTTTGTCTTGGTGACTGATCTGGTGCTGTCAGTGGAGTACTGAAGTCTCCCATTATTATTCTGTTGCTGTCTATCTCATTCCTTATGTCTAGTAGTAATTGTTTTATAAATCTAGGAGCTCCAGTGTTAGGTGCATATATATTTAGGATTGTGATATTTTCCTCTTGGAAAAAGCCTTTTATAAATATATAATGTCCCCCTTTTTCTTTTTAGACTGCTGTTGCTTTGATGTTTGTTTTGTTTAATATAAGAATAGCTACTCCTGCTCACTTTTGGTTACCGTTTAATGGAATGTCTTTTTACACCTTTTTACCTTAAGTTTATGTGACTTTATGTGTTAGGTGAGTCTCTTGAAAACAGCGGATACTTGATTGGTTCATTCTTATCCATTCTGCCATTTTTTATTTTTCAAGTGGAACATTTAGGTCATTTACATTCAATGTTACTATTGAGATGTGAGATACTATTCATTTTGCTAATTGTTGCCTGAATACCTTGGTTTTTTTTTTTGCCATTATTATTATTATTATTATTATACTTTAAGTTCTAGGGTACATGTGCATAACGTGCAGGTTTGTTACATATGTATACTTGTGCCATGTTGGTGTGCTGCACCCATCAACTCGTCAGCATCCATCAACTCGTCATTTACATCAGGTATAACTTCCAATGCAATCTCTCCCCCCTCCCCGCTCCTCATGATAGGCCCCGGTGTGTGATGTTCCCCTTCCCAAGTCCAAGTGATCTCATTGTTCAGTTCCCACCTATGAGTGAGAACATGCGGTGCTTGGTTTTCTGTTCTTGTGATAGTTTGCTAAGAATGATGGTTTCCAGCTGCATCCATGTCCCCACAAAGGACACAAACTCATCCTTTTTTATGGCTGCATAGTATTCCATGGTGTATATGTGCCACATTTTCTTAATCCAGTCTGTCACTGATGGACATTTGGGTTGATTCCAAGTCTTTGCTATTGTGAATAGTGCTGCAATAAACATACGTGTGCATGTGTCTTTATAGCAGCATGATTTATAATCCTTTGGGTATATCCCCAGTAATGGGATGGTTGGGTCATATGGTACATCTAGTTCTAGATCCTTGAGGAATCACCACACTGTTTTCCATAATGGTTGAACTAGTTTACAATCCCACCAACAGTGTAAAAGTGTTCCTATTTCTCCACATCCTCTCCAGCACCTGTTGTTTCCTGACTTTTTAATGATTGCCATTCTAACTGGTGTGAGATGGCATCTCACTGTGGTTTTGATTTGCGTTTCTCTGATGGCCAGTGATGATGAGCATTTTTTCATGTGTCTGTTGGCTGTATGAATGTCTTCTTTTGAGAAATGTCTGTTCATATCCTTTGCCCACTTTTTCATGGGGTTGTTTGTTTTTTTCTTGAAAATTTGTTTGAGTTCTTTGTAGGTTCTGGATATTAGCCCTTTGTCAGATGAGTAGATTGCAAAAATTTTCTCCCATTCTGTAGGTTGCCTGTTCACTCTGATGGTAGTTTCTTTTGCTGTGCAGAAGCTCTTTAGTTTAATGAGATCCCATTTGTCAATTTTGGCTTTTGCTGCCATTGCTTTTGGTGTTTTAGACATGAAGTCTTTGCCCATGCCTATGTCCTGAATGGTACTACCTAGGTTTTCCTCTAGGGATTTTATGATATTAGGTCTAACATTTAAGTCTCTAATCCATCTTGAATTAATTTTCATATAAGGAGTAAGGAAAGGATCCAGTTTCAGCTTTCTACTTATGGCTAGCCAATTTTCCCAGCACCATTTATTAAATAGGGAATCCTTTCCCCATTTCTTGTTTCTTTCAGGTTTGTCAAAGATCAGATGGCTGTAGATGTGTGGTATTATTTCTGAGGACTCTGTTCTGTTCCATTGGTCTATATCTCTGTTTTGGTACCAGTACCATGCTGTTTTGGTTACTGTAGCCTTGTAGTATAGTTTGAAGTCAGGTAGCGTGATGCCGGCAGCTTTGTTCTTTTGACTTAGGATTGTCTTGGCAATGCGGGCTCTTTTTTGGTTCCATATGACCTTTAAAGCAGTTTTTTCCAATTCTGTGAAGAAACTCATTGGCAGCTTCATGGGGATGGCATTGAATCTATAAGTAACCTTGGGCGGTATAGCCATTTTCACGATATTGATTCTTCCTATCCATGAGCATGGTATGTTCTTCCATTTGTTTGTGTCCTCTTTGATTTCACTGAGCAGTGGTTTGTAGTTCTCCTTGAAGAGGTCCTTTACATCCCTTGTAAGGTGGATTCCTAGGTATTTTATTCTCTTTGAAGCAATTTTCAATGGAAGTTCATTCATGATTTGGCTCTCTGTTTGCCTGTTACTGGTGTATAAGAATGCTTGTGATTTTGGCACATTAATTCTGTATCCTGAGACTTTGCTGAAGTTGCTTATCAGCTTAAGGAGATTTTGGGCTGAGACAATGGGGTTTTCTAAATATACAATCATGTCATCTGCAACAGGCACAATTTGACTTCTTCTTTTCCTAACTGAATACCCTTGATTTCTTTCTCTTGCCTGATTGTCCTAGCCAGAACTTCCAACACTATGTTGAATAGGAGTGGTGAGAGAGGCCATCCCTGTCTTGTGCCAGTTTTCAAAGGGAATTTTTCCAGTCTTTGCCCATTCAGTATGATATTGGCTGTGGGTTTGTCATAAGTAGCTATTATTTTGAGGTACGTTCCATCAATACTGAATTTATAGAGCGTTTTTAGCCTGAAGGGCTGTTGAATTTTGTCAAAAGCCTTTTCTGCATCTATTGAGATAATCATGTGGTTCTTGTCTTTGGTTCTGTTTATATGCTGGATTACGTTTATTGATTTGCGAATGTTGAACCAGCCTTGCATCCCAGGGATGAAGCCCACTTGATCATGGTGGATAAGCTTTTTGATGTGCTGCTGAATCCGGTTTGGCAGTATTTTATTGACGATTTTTGCATCGATGTTCATCAGGGATATTGGTCTAAAATTCTCTTTTTTTGTTGTGTCTCTTCCAGGCTTTGGTATCAAGATGATGTTGGCCTCATCAAATGAGTTAGGGAAGCTTCCCTCTTCTTCTATTGATTGGAATAGTTTCAGAAGGAATGGTATCAGCTCCTCCTTGTACCTCTGGTAGAATTCAGCTGTGAATCCATCTGGTCCTGGACTTTTTTTGCTTGGTAGGCTATTAATTATTGCCTCATTTTCAGAGCCTGCTATTGGTCTATTCAGGGATTCATCTTCTTCCTGGTTTAGTCTTGGAACAGCGTAAGTGTCCAGGAAATTATCCATTTCTTCTAGATTTTCTAGTTTATTTGCTTAGAGGTGTTTATAGTATTCTCTGATGGTAGTTTGTATTTCTGTGGGGTCGGTGGTGATATCCCTTTTATCATTTTTTATTGCGTCTATTTGATTCTTCTCTCTTTTCTTCTTTATTAGTCTTGCTAGTGGTCTGTCAATTTTGTTGATCTTTTCAAAAAACCAACTCCTGGATTCATTGATTTTTTGGAGGGTTTTTTGTGTCTCTATCTCCTTCAGTTCTGCTCTGATCTTAGTGATTTCTTGCCTTCTGCTGGCTTTTGAATGTGTTTGCTCTTGCATCTGTAGTTCTTTTAATTGTGATGTTAGAGTGTCAATTTTAGATCTTTCCTGCTTTCTCTTGTGGGCATTTAGTGCTCTAAATTTCCCTCTACACACAGCTTTAAATGTGTCCCAGAGATTCTGGTATGTTGTATCTTTGTTCTCATTGGTTTCAAAGAACATCTTTATTTCTGCCTTCATTTCGTTATGTACCCAGTAGTCATTCAGGAGCAGGTTGTTCAGTTTCCATGTAGTTGAGCGGTTTTGATTGAGTTTCTTAGTCCTGAGTTCTTGTTTGATTGCACTGTGGTCTGAGAGACAGTTTGTTATAATTTCTGTTCTTGTACATTTGCTGAGGAGTGCTTTACTTGCAATTATGTGGTCAATTTTGGAATAAGTGCGATGTGGTGCTGAGAAGAATGTATATTCTGTTGATTTGGGGTGGAGAGTTCTATAGATGTCCATTAGGTCAGCTTGCTGCAGAGATGAGTTTAATTCCTGGATATCCTTGTTAACTTTCTGTCTCATTGATCTGTCTAATGTTGACAGTGGAGTGTTGAAGTCTCCCATTATTATTGTATGGGAGTCTAAGTCTCTTTGTAAGTTTTTAAGGACTTGCTTTATGAATGTGGGTGCTCCTGTATTGGGTGCATATATATTTAGGATAGTTAGCTCTTCCTGTTGAATTGATCCCTTCACCATTATGTAATGGCCGTCTTTGTCTCTTTTCATCTTTGATGGTTTAAAGTCTGTTTTATCAGAGACTAGTATTGCAACCCCTGCTTTATTTTGTTCTCCATTTGCTTGGTAAATCTTCCTCCATCCCTTTATTTTGAGCCTATGTGTCTCTGCATGTGAGATGGGTGTCCTGAATACAGCAGACTGATGGGTCTTGACTCTTTATCCAGTTTGCCAGTCTGTGTCTTTTAATTGGAGCATGTAGTCCATTTACATTTAAGGTTAATATTGTTATGTGTGAACTTGATCCTGCCATTATGATATTAACTGATTATTTTGCTCGTTAGTTAATGCAGTTTCTTCCTAGCCTCGATGGTCTTTACATTTTGGCATATTTTTGCAATGGCTGGTACCGGTTGTTCCTTTCCATGTTGAGTGCTTCCTTCAGGGTCTCTTGTAAGGCAGGCCTAGTGGTGACAAAGTCTCTAAGTATTTGCTTATCTGTAAAGGATTTTATTTCTCCTTCACTTATGAAACTTAGTTTGGCTGGATATGAAATTCTGGGTTCAAAATTCTTTAAGATTGTTGAATATTGGCTCCCACTCTCTTCTGGCTTGTAGAGTTTCTGCCGAGACATCTGCTGTTAGTCTGATGGGCTTCCCTTTGTGGGTAACCCGACCTTTCTCTCTGGCTGCCCTTAACAGTTTTTCCTTCATTTCAACTTTGGTGAATCTGGCAATTATGTGTCTTGGAGTTGCTCTTCTCGAGGAGTATCTTTGTGGCGTTCTCTGTATTTCCTGGATTTGAATGTTGGCCTGCCCTACTAGGTTGGGGAAGTTCTCCTGGATGATATCCTGAAGAGTGTTTTCCAACTTGGTTCCATATTCCCCCTCACTTTCAGGGCCCCCAATCAGACGTAGATTTGGTCATTTTACATAATCCCATACTTCTTGCAGGCTTTGTTCATTTCTTTTTCTTCTTTTTTCTTTTGGTTTCTCTTCTCGCTTCATTTCATTCATTTGATCCTCAATCACTGATACTCTTTCTTCCAGTTGATCAAGTCGGTTACTGAAGCTTGCACATTTGTCACGTATTTCTCATGTCATGGTCTTCATCTCTTTCATTTCATTTATGACCTTCTCTGCATTAATTACTCTAGCTATCTATTCTTCTACTTTTTTTTCAAGATTTTTAGATTCTTTGCGCTGGGTACGTAATTCCTCCTTTAGCTCTGAGAAGTTTGATGGACTGAAGCCTTCTTCTCTCATCTTGTCAAAGTCATTCTCCGTCCAGCTTTGATCCGTTACTGGCGATGAGCTGTGCTCCTTTGCCGGGGGGGGGGAGATGCGCTCTTATTTTTTGAATTTCCAGCTTTTCTGCCCTGCTTTTTCCCCATCTTTGTGGTTTTATCTGCCTCTGGTCTTTGATGATGGTGATGTACTGATAGGGTTTTGGTGTAGGTGTCCTTCCTGTTTGATAGTTTTCCTTCTAACAGTCAGGACCCTCAGCTGTAGGTCTGTTGGAGATTGCTCGAGGCCCACTCCAGACCCTGTTTGCCTGGGTATTAGCAGCAGAGGCTGCAGAAGATAGAATATTGCTGAACCGCGAGTGTCCCTGTCTGATTCTTTCTTTGGAAGCTTCCTCTCAGGGGTGTACTCCACCATGTGAGGTGTGAGGTGTCAGACTGCCCCTAGTGGAGGATGTCTCCCAGTTAGGCTACTCAGGGGTCAGGGACCCACTTGAGCAGGCAGTCTGTCCCTTCTCAGATCTCAACCTCCATGTTGGAAGATCCACTGCTCTCTTCAAAGCTGTCAGACAGAGTCGTTTGCATCTGCAGAAGTTTCAGCTGCTTTTGTTGTTGTTTACTGTGCCCTGTCCCCAGAGGTGGAGTCTACAGAGACAGTCAGGTTTCCTTGAGCTGCTGTGAGCTCCACCCAGTTCGAGCTTCCCAGAGGCTTTGTTTACCTACTTAAGCCTCAGCAATGGCAGGCGCCCCTCCCCCAGTCTCGCTGCTGCCTGGCCGGTAGATCGCAGACTGCTGTGCTAGCAATGAGGAAGGCTCCGTGGGCGTGGGACCCTCCCGGCCAGGTGTGGGATATAATCTCCTGGTGTGCCTGTTTGCTTAAAGCGCAGTATTGGGGTGGGAGTTACCCAATTTTCCAGGTGTTGTGTGTCTCAGTTCCCCTGGCTAGGAAAAGGGATTCCCTTCCCCCTTGCGCTTCCCAGGTGAGGCGATGCCTCTCCCTGCTTCAGCTCTCGCTGGTCGGGCTGCAGCAGCTGACCAGCACTGATTCTCTGGCACTCCCTAGTGAGATGAACCCATTACCTCTGTTGACAATGCAGAAATCACTGGTCTTCTGTGTTGCTCGCGCTGGGAGTTGGAGACTGGAGCTGTTCTTATTTGGCCATCTTGCTCCATCCCAGATCACCTTGGTTTTTTATTCATTTTGTTTTTTTTCATAGGTCCTGTGTGATTTATGCTTTAAGGACGTTCTATTTTGGTGTATTTCAAGGATTTGTTTCAAGACTTAGAGCTGCTTTCAGCAGTTCTTGTAGTGCTGGCTTGTTAGTGGCAAATTCTCTGGGAATTTGTTTGTCTGAAAAAGTCTTTATCTTTTCTTCATTTATGAAGCTTAGTTTCACTGGATAGAAATTTCCTGGCTGATAATTTTTTGTTTAAGAAGACTAAAGATAGAATCTGAATCCCTTCCAGCTTGTAGGATTTCTGCTGAGAAATCTGCAATTAATCTGATAGATTTTTCTTTATAGATTACCCGATGCTTTTGGCTCACAGATCTCAAAATTCATTCCTTTATCTTGACTTTAGATAACCTGATGACTATGTGGCTAGGTGATGTTCTTTTTGTAATGAATTTTCCAGATGTTCTTTGAGCTTCTTGTATTAGAATGTCTAGATCTCTAGCAAGCCCAAGGAAGTTTTCGTCAATTATTTTCCCAAATATGATTGTTGTCTGATGAGCCGTATCTGTCTCTTAAGAAACAGCTGTGGTCAGTGGCCTCTTTTTACTTTCTTGATGGTGCCTTTCGATGCACAAAAGCTTCTTATTTTGATAAAGCTCACTTTTTATTGTTCGTGTTTTTGATATCATGTCTAAGAGTCTTTTACCAAATCCTATATCATAAAGATGTGTCCTTTTTTTTTCCTAATAATTTAATATTATTTTTACATTTAGGTAATTGAACCATCTTGGTTTAGTAGTGTGAGGTAAGAGTCCAATTTCTCTTTTTTACATATGTCTGTTTAGTTGTCTCAGCACCATTTGTTGATAAGACTATTCCCCTTGAATGGTATATTAATTTCCTAGGTCTGCTGTTACAAATTACCACACACTAGATGGCTTAAACAATTTATTGTCTTACAGTTCTGGAGACCAGATGTTTCACATTAAAGTGCTGCCAGGGCCATACTCCTTTTGAAGGGACTAGGAGAGGATTTGTTCCAGGCTTCCCCTAGCTTCTGGTAGGAGGATTTTTCCTCGCTTTCTCATAGTTTCTGGTAGTTTTTTTTTTTTTTTTTGGCTTGTGGCCACATAACTCAATGTTCACATGGCATTCTCCCTCTATGTGTGCTTGTGTCCAAATTTATTTATAAGTACACCTGTCATTTTGCAATAGAGGTCCACCCTACTCCAGTATAACCTCATCTTAACTAAATATATTGGAAACAACCATATTTCCAAATAAGGCCACATTCTGATGCACTAGGGGGTTTGACTTCAACATATGAATTTCTGGGGCACACAATTCATACCATAACGAAGTGTCTTGGTACGCTTTTCTGAAATTAGCTGATCATAGATATATGGGTTTATTTCTGGACTCTCAAATCTATTTCACTGATCTATCTGTCTGTAGTTCTGCGAGAACCACACTGTGATGATTATGTTTGCTTTGTAGTAAGGTTTGAAGTCATTAAGTATAAATCTTCTATTTTATTCTTTCTTTAAGAATTGTTTTAGCCATTCTGTGTTTCTTGTTATTCCATATGAATTTCAGAATCAGCTTGTCAATTATTACAAAAAAGTCAGCTCAGATTTTGTTCTTATTTTGGTTACAGATGTTTTACTACTTGCAAATCCAATGGAAAATTTTCAGTTCTCTTATATCCCACAAATAAATCTTTTCCATTGTAGAAAAACAGAAATACAAAAAGAAGAAAATTACAAAAGCATTTATAATTTCACCATGAGGCATTTACAAAAGCATTTACAATTTTACCCTTTTTTAAAAATTATACTTTACATTCTGGGATACATGTGCATAATGTGCAGGTTTGTTACACAGGTATACACATGCCATGATGGTTTGCTGCACCCATCAACCTGTTACTTACATTAGGTATTTCTCCTAATGCTATCCCTCTGCTAGCCCCCCACCCCCTGATATGCTCCGGTGTGTGATATTCCCCTCTCTGTGTCCATGTGTTCTCATTGTTCAGCTCCCACTTATGAGAGAACATGTGGTGTTTGGTTTTCTGTTCCTGTGTTAGTTTGCTGAGAATGATGGTTTCCAGCTTCACTCATGTCCCTTAAAAGGACATGAACTCATCGTTTTTATGGCTGCATAGTATTCCATGGTGTATATGTGCTGCATTTTCTTTATCTAGTCTATCATTGATAGGCATTTGGGTTGGCTGCAAGTCTTTGCTATTGTGAATGGTGCTGCAATAAACATACATGTGCAAGTGTCTTTATAGTAGAATGATTTATAATCCTTCGGGAAGATACCCAGTAGTGGGATTGCTGGGTCAAATGGTATTTCTGGTTCTAGATCCTTGAGGAATTGCCACACTATCTTCCACAATGGTTGAACTAGTTTACACTCCCACCAACAATGTAAAAGCGTTGCTATTTCTCCACGTCCTCTCCAGCATCTGTTGTTTTCTGACTTTTCAATGATTGCCATTCTAACTGGCATGAGATGGTATCTCATTGTGGTTTTGATTTGCATTTCTCTAATGAATAGTGGTGATGAGCTTTTTTCACATGTTTGTTAGCTACATAAATGTCGTCTCTTGAGAAGTGTCTTTTCATATCCTTCACCAACTTTTGGATGGGGTTGTTTTGTTCTTGTAAATTTGTTTAAGCTCCTTGTAGATTCTGGATATTAGCCCTTTGTCAAATGAATACATTGCTAAAATTTTCTCCCATTCTGTAGGTTTCCTTTTCACTCTGATGATAGTTTCTTTTGCTTTGAGAAACACTTTGTTTACTTAGATCCCATTTGTCAATTTTGGCTTTTGCCCATGCCTATGTCCTGAATGGTATTGCCTAGGTTTTCTTCAAGGGTTTTTATTGTTTTAGGTCTTATGCTTAAGTTTTTAATCCATCTTTAGTTAATTTTTGTATAAGATGTAAGGAAGGAGTCCAATTTCAGTTTTCTGCATATGCTATGGTCAGCTAGTTTTCCCAACACCTTGTATTAAATAGGGAATCCTCTTCCTATTGCTTGTTTTTGTCAGGTTTGTCGAAGATCAGATGGTCATAGATGCGTGACATTATTTCTGAGGCCTCTGTTCTGTTCCGTTGGTCTATATATTCGTTTTGGTACCAGTACCATGCTGTTTTGCTTATTTGTAGCCTTGTAGTAGAGTTTGAGGTCAGGTAGTGTGATGCCTCCAGCTTTGTTCTTTTTTCTTAGGATTCTCTGGGCTATGTGGGCTCTTTATGGTTCCATATAAAATTTAAAGTAGACTTTTTCTAATTCTGTGAAGAAAGTCAATGGTGGCTTGTTGGGGATAGCATTGAATCTATAAATTAGTTTGGGCAGTGTGGCCATTTTTACAACATTGGTTCTTCCTATCCATGAGCATGGAATGCTTTTCCATTTGTTTGTGTCCTCTTTTATTTCCTTGAACAGTGGTTTGTTGTTCTCTTTGAAGGGGGTCCTTCACATCCCTTGTAAGTTGTATTCCTAGGTATTTTATTCTCTTTGTAACTATTGTGAATGGGAGTTCACTCATGATTTGGCGCTCTCTCTATTAATGGTGTACAGGAATACTTGTGATTTTTGCACATTGATTTTGTATCCTGAGACTTTGCTGAAGTTGCTTATAAGCTTAAGGAGATTTTGGGCTGAGACGATGGGATTTTCTAAATAAGAAAACTACTCTTATAATTTTTGATATATATCTTGTTGCAAGGGAGCAATGACTATCAGGGCCAGTGGCACATGGGGCAAATGAATTAAAAGACAGTTTTAGGTAAAGAAAGGAGGATTTATTAGAGAAGGTAACAAAATGCATTTCAAAAAGACAACAGGCAGGATCAGCAGAAGAGAAGCTAACTGTAAAGAAACAAAGGATTAATGGGAATTTTATAGAATAGTGTTTATGCTGTATACTGCATGTTTTGTTGAATACTGAATATGCCAAAGTTGCAGTGACCCCTGCAACTTGCAGTTGCAGATCCCTGCAAGTTGCAGTGAGCTAACTTGCAGGGGTCTGGTGATAGTTGGGTACAGAAAGATTGCGAGTTATTTGCACAAGAGGGCTATGTGTTCTGGACCATGAAGAAAGGCAGACTTATAGCTTGTCTCTTTTCTCTTTGTTCTTCTCTGGTCCCACCAGCCTGTCTCCTTTCCCTTATTAGCCCTCCATATATATTTTCATGCTTTTTAAGCCTATACAGACATAAAAACACAATTTTTCTTCCCTCACATTGAGAAGTCTACAAATATTGCTACTGTTATCAATATTATTGAGACTCTTTCCTAATATGTTAATGAAAACGAGAAACCTTCAGAAGGACTTCACCCATTGCTTTTTAATTTTTAAAATTTTATCATTAAAAATGCATACCCCTGAAGGAACTGAAACCCTCATACATTGCTGGTGGGAACATAAAATGATGCAGCCACTGTAGAAACAATCTGGCAATTCCTCAAAATATTAAACATAGAATTAACATATGACCCAGAAATTCCACTCGTAAGTATATATCCAAATGAACTAAAAAGCAGGGATTCAGACAGATACAAGTGTACCAGTGTTCATAGCAGCATTATTCACAATAGCCAAAAAGTGAAAACAACATGTGTCCATCAACAGATGAATGGATAAACAAAGTGTGATATATACATACAATAAAATATTTTTCAGCCATGAAAGTGAGTAAAGTTCTGAAACATGCTACAACATGGATGACTTTTTTTTTTTTTTTTTGAGACAAAGTCTTGCTCTGTCACCCAGGCTGGAGTGCAGTGGTGCTCAGCTCACTGCAGCCTCCATTCCTGGGTTCAAACGATTCTCCTGCCTCAGTCTCCCAAGTAGCTGGGATTACAGGTGCCTGCCACCATACCTGGCTAATTTTTGTATTTTTAGTAGAGATAGGGTTTCAACCTGTTGGCCAGGCTGGTCTCAGTCTCCTGACCTCAAATGACCCACCCACCTCAGCCTCCCAAAGTGCTGGGATTACAGGCATGAGCCACTGCACCCAGTTAGATGAATTTTTAAAACATTATCTTAAGTGAAACAAGCCAGACATAAAAGCACAAATACTGTATGATTTTACTTATCTGAAATATATAGAATAGGCAAATACTTGGAGATGGATGTAGATTACAGGTTACCAGTAGAGCGGGGAAAGGAGAATAGGGAGCTATGGTTTAATGAATACAGAGTTTCTGTTTGGGTTGATGAAAATTTTAGAAATAGTGGTTATGGTTGCACAACAATGTGAATGTAATTAATGCCACTGAATCATACACTTGGAAATGGTTTAAATGGCCAATTTTATTTCTCATATATACACACACACACACACACACACATATATTATATATATATAAACACAATCAGAGAATAGTAATATAAAATGCATTCCTATTTATCTTCCAATAAACTGCAATTTGCTTTGGAAGAGATTAAAATATTCAATCAGGCCAGGTGTGCTGTCTCACATCTGTAATCCCAATGCTTTGGGAGGCTGAGGTGGGTGTATCACTTGAGGTCTGGAGTTTGAGACCAGCCTGGGCGACATGGTGAAACCCTGTCTCTACAAAAGTACAAAAATTAGCCAGGCGTGGTGACTTGCACCTGTAATCCTAGCCACTTGGGAGGCTGAGGCACGAGAATAATTTGAACCCGGGAGGCAGAGGTTACAGTGAGCTGAGATTGTGCCACTGCACTCCAGCCTGGGCCACAGAGTGAACTGTGTCTCAAAAAACTAAATAAGTAAAAATAAAAATAAAATATTCAATCAATGAAGATTGAATAGAATATAAAGGACTTATAACAGTTCCTGGAACATAGTTAAATTCTCAAGAAATACTTAGGTATCACTGTTATTATTTAATATAATCCCATATTTATGACTTTTTTCACTTGGTTATATTGTGTTTTCCCACATCAATAAATATAGAAGTATGTCATAACTTCTAATAATTATATAATAACATCACTTTTACCTTGTTGTTTAACAAATCTCTTAAATTTTAGTATTTATGTTACTTTGATATTATATCAGTCTTTATCTTATGTGACATCCCTGGGACATTCGAAGCTTAACTTCTCTCTTCCTGAAATTCTCCATTCCTTGGTTTTCCATCACACCAGACTTTCTTCTTATCCTTCTGACTTATCTTTCTCTTTGCTGATTTCTCTTCCTCTGACTACCCCATAAATGAAGGAGTTCTCTAGGATTCTTTTCTCATCCTTATTTCTTCTCATTCTTGACCCTTTCTGTGAAGAAATGATTTACTTCCATGGATTGAACTAATACTTGTGTGATGATGACTCCCCATATTCTTGCCTCTAGCTCAGATCCCTCTCCTGAGAATTAAAGCTTTATTTGTAACTGCCTCCTGGATACTTGTTCCTAGATGTCTTACAGGCATCTTAAACTCAATTTATTGTTATCTTCTGCCTACCCCACTACCTATATTCTCTCTCTCAAATAAAGCCACTGCCATTCACAATTTTCCAAGTTAGAAGCCTGGGGGAATCATCCTTAATTCTGTTCTCTCCTTCTCACCTTACTTCTAGTGTTTTGTTAGTTAGTTAGTTTGTTTTTTGCCACTGAATATCTCTCAAATCTACTTGCTCCTATCTAAGCTTAATTGTCCAAGTGAAGTCTCCTTAAATTTCTTACTTGATATAATATAATAGCCTTAAGGTTTATACATGATCTTGTTAACTTCTTATTTTGCCCCACTTTACATTTACCCTTGAATCAACTGAAAATCTGCATAATATCCTTAGTGAGTCACCACTGCCTATAAAACACACTTTGAGTGAGATTTGGGTGGGTACACAGAGCCAAACCATATCATTTTACCCCGGTCCCCCTCAAATCTCGTGGCCTCACATTTCAAAACTAATCATGTTTTCCCAATAGTTCCCCGAAGTCTTAACTTATTTTACCATTAACTCAAAAGTCCACAGTCCAAAGTCTCATCTGAGACAAGGCAAGTCCCTTCCACCTAAGAGCCTGTAAAATCACAAGCAAGTTAGTTACTTATTAGATACAATGGGGGTACAGGCATTGGGTAAATATACCCATTCCAGCTGGGAGAAATAGGCCGAAAAGAAGGGGCTACAGGCCTCATGCAAGTCCAAAATCCAACAGGGCCGTCAAATCTTAAAGCTCCAAAATGATCTCCTTTGACTCCATGTCTCACATCCACATCATGCTAATGTAAGAGGTAGGCTCCTACAGCCTTGGGAAGCTCCACCCCTGTGGCTTTGCAGGATATAGCCCTCCCTCCTGCCTGCTTTCATGGGCTGGTGTTGAGTGTCTATGGCTTTTCCAAGTGCATGGTGCAAGCTGTTGGTGGATCTATTTTTCTGGGGTCTGGAGGACATTTGCCCTCTTCTCACAGCTTCAGTAGGCAGTGCCCCAGTGGGGACTCTGTGAGGGCTTACACTCTACATTTCCCTTTCACATTGCTCTAGCAGAAGTTTTCCATGAGGGCTCTTCCCCTGCAACACATCTCTGCCTATACATCCAGGCATTTCCATACATCCTCTAAAATCTAGGTGGAGGTTCCCAAACCTTAATTATTGACGTCTGTGCACCCATAGGCTCAATACAACATGGAAGCTGCCAAGGCTTGGGGTTTGCATCCTCTAAAGCCATGGCCCAAACTGTACCTTGGCCCCTTTTAGCCTCTGCTGGAGTGGCTGGAATGCAGGACACCAAGTCCCTAGACTGCACAGAGCAGGGGGTCCCTGGGTCCAGCCAATGAAACCATTTTTTCTTCCTAGGCTTGTGGGCCTGAGATGGGAGGGGCCACTGTAAAGGTCTCTGACATTCCCTGGAGAAATTTTTCCCATTGTCTTGGTGATTAATATTTGGCTCCTCATTACTTATGCAAATTTCTGCAGCCAACTTGAATTTCTCATCAGAAAATGGGTTTTTCTTTTCTATTGCATCATCAGACTGCAAATTTTCTAAAATTTTATGCTGTTTCCCTTTTAAAACTGAATGCTTTTAACAGCACCCAAGTCACCTCTTGAATGCTTTGCTGCTTAGAAATTTCTTCTGCCAGATACCTTAAATCATCTCCCTCAAGTTCAACGTTTCACAAATCTCTAGAGCAGGGGAAAAACGCTGCAAGTCTCTTTGCTAAAGCATAGCTAGAGTCACCTTTATTCTAGTTCCCAACAAGTTTCTCATCTCCATCTGAGATGAGAAGCATTTGGTCAAAGCAATTCAACAAGTCTCTAGGAAGTTCCAAATTTTTCACATCATCCATTCTTCCAAGTCTGTTCCAACCTCTGCCTATTACCCAGTTTCAAAGTCATTTTCACATTTTTGGTTATCTTTACAGCAGCATCCCACTCTACTGGTACCAATTATCTCTATTAGCTTTTTCTTATGCTGTTAATAAACACATACCCGAGACTGGGTAATATATAAAGAAAAAGAGGTTTAATGGACTCACAGTTCCATGTGACTGGGGAGGCCTCGCAATCATGGTGGGAGGCAAAGGAGGAGCAAAGTCATGTCTTACATGGCAGCAGGCAAGAGGGAACATGTGCAGGGGAACTCCACTTTATAAAACCATCAGATCTCCTGAGACTTATTTACTATCACAAGAACAGCACAGGAAAAACTCACCCCAATAATTCCATTAACTCCCACTGGGTCCCTCCCATGACACATGTGGATTATTACAATTCAAGGTGATATTTGTGTGGGGACACAAAGCCAAACCATATCAGGTGTCTATTATCATTCTTTTTATACTGTATCTTCATTGTTTACTTATGTTTCTATCTCTCCACTAGGGCTCCTTAAGATGTTATCTCCTATTCATTTGTTAATTCTCTAAATCTAATCTTACATCATGCATAATTGAGACACATTACATTAGATATTATTGAGACTTTTTTCTCATATATTAATGGAAATGAGAAGCATAATATCTTTTATATGTATTTGAATATTAATAAATATTTGTCAAGCCAATGAACAAATAAACTTAAAGCTGTTTATCTTTTAATTCTTTTGAGCCTCAGAGGACATGATTAACTTTTGGGGTGTCATGTGTTTATTGGCTAGAGCTTCCACCCAGAAATTGAAAAACTCATGTCCTTGATCAACCAGCCAACCAAGATCAATTTCTCTCCAAGTTTACTACCCTTTACAGAACAGTTGGAAGCTTTTATTAGATCAAATATCAATCACTGCTGTGTCCATTGTGTAACAGTCAAATCAGTTTAGCCGATTACTAGCCAACTTTCCTACCAGATATGGCCCCGTTTAGAGCCCTTTCTCCATACAGATGGCCTATACTACCTCCTGCTAATAACAACAAAAAAACCCTCTATCTCCGTATGAGGGCCAGGTACAATACTATACTATGTCTGTAAAGTCACTGGTCCTCTTAGCTTGGCATATACCTACTGGCTACAAGTCCAGACTCTGGTTAGTCTGACAACCACAGGGCTTTCTTTCTCTGGGCTTTCTTCAAAGGGTCAGATTTTGGAATTACTGGAGTCTTGGTTTCTGTTGAGCTAATAGCACTTAGAGGCTGGTTAAGATGTTAATGATCAAGGTAAATAATAAAATATTCATACAATGTATCTCCGGTTGAGCCCAATACTTTCAAGATGAAGAGTGGAAATAAATATTGATAGAAAACTCAGATGTAACTCATTTCTCCAACTATTCCGTGGTAACAGGTAACAGAATGAGGTTTTTTTTTTTTTTTTTTCCCCTGAATTGATCCAGACTCCACCTACTAGAAATTTGTGAAATTTGCTGAATTTCTTTATTAGATCATGTAGATTGTCTGGAGATGCAGAAATGGAGCACATACACCATAGCATAGCAAGAATTAAGGAATACTGTAGTATATAGGCAAAGGAGACTGGGAAATTCTATAAAGTAAGAGTCTTCCAAGTCTGGATATTGAATAAGTTTTCTGTTTTATCCATTTAAAAAGAAAAAATTCTATTTAACACACATTAGGTACATGGTTTCTCCATATTTTCCAAATATCATATTTTCATACCATGAACATTAAAATGATTGATATTTATAATTAAAATAAAGACCCAAGAAGAATATTTATTTCTATATACAGTTCAGAAAATGTAAGCTAATGCTGCAATCTACTGTCTATTTTATTTTTAGTATACACAGAGAAAAGCATCCTGTTGACATGTAGAAAACCAAAAGGACTTCATTTAAGTTACAGTCTCACATTTTTGATTTGAGGGCCATTGAGCAAGTTAATGCACCTCTATGATTAAGTTTACTGCTTTTGTAAAATAGCAATGATTATATCACCTATCTCTACATAACAGAGCTGGTGCTTCAAGGATCAAATGAGATTATGTATGTGAAATCACCTTGAAAAGGACCATGAATGTAAGACACAATTGCAGCTGCTGTGAAGCAAATTTTGGAACAATGGATTGATTCGTTGTATAAAAGGTAAGGGACTATTAATTTGAGATTGGTATTGGGATAACTTTTTATGCTCATTCAGTTTTCAGATATATCAGACTCTACATATTTGATGGAAAAATTATTAGTGAAATGGGAAAAGTTCCCTTGTTCTCCTCGCAGGATGTGTGACAGGAGGAGTGGCTCGCTTCTTTAGTGCCCTGCTGCTCAAACCTCTAGGGGAACATACAGTTGGACAGTTTGTGGGGCTCTGACCCCACAGCAGCATCTAGGGGTGGATGTTTACAGCTCCTGAAGTCCCAGTGGGTTTGTGTTACAGGGTGCTCTTTAATTTTGCTATCTATAGGTGGCTTGTGTTAACCAGCTCAATTAGACCCTCTACTTTGTCACAAGAACAGAGGACTTTCTGTATCCTGGGTTCTTGCCTTGGTGTACTGGAAGAATTGGATCACACTTGGGCTTGGAGAATCAGTACAAGGTTTTATTGAGTGGAAGTAGTTCTCAGCAGATGGGGGAGCCAGAAGAAAGATGGTTTTTCCCTGGAGTCAGGCCGCTTGGTGGCCCGAGCTCTGCTCCGGTTGCCCCAGCCAAACTCCACATCATTCTGCCAGTCAGTGGCCTGCTGGCATGCTGGTGCCTGTTGGTGAATTTCTCTTGACATCTAGCCCCTTGTGTGTTCCTCCACCAACGTGCTCCTCTCAACATCCAACCACTTCTATCTCTGCCTTGCTAGGGTCTCCCTCTTTTATAGGCACAGGTTGGAGGTGTGGCAGGCGAGGGTGGTCATGGGAAATGCAACATTTGGGCAATAAAATGAAAATGCCTGTCCTCACTTAGGTCCATGGAGGTGGAGCCCTAACAGGGACCAACCCTCCTCTACCCAGCCTTTCCCTTCCCCACTTCCATATCATTTAAAGGGACCATGTTCTTCTCTTCCCAGCACTTCCGTATCATTACTAAGTAAAATTTGTAAAGGCAGTGATTATGCAGTTGTTGTAACTTATCCTGAGGTTTAAAAACTGCAGCAACCAAATTTGTAGCTTTGCTGTCTCTTGCTCTTGACAGCAAATGCTTGGAGAACTTCTGAATTGTTGGGAGGGTGAAATGAGAAAAAGTATAGAAATTATCTCACATTATACCTCTCATTAAAAAATATTTTATATTCATTTATTAATTGAACAGACATGTCTTTAGTTCTTTAGTACAAAATTAGCCAGATACACATTCTCCTACATGTTGCAGAAACCAAAAAATATCTGGAAGATGAAATAATCTGTACAACAAATCCTCATGACTTGAGTTTACCTATATAACAAGCCTGCACATGTACCCCTGAACATAAAATAAAAGTTTTAAAAAAAGAAATCAGATCCAGCAATCCCACTAAAGGGGAATTATCTAAAGGAAAGAAAATCATGATATTGAAGAGATATCTGTACCTCCATGTTCACTGCCACCCTATTCACAATAGCCAAGATATGGAATTAACCTAAGTGTTCATCAATGGATAAATGAAGAATGTAGCATATATATTCACAATGGAATACTGTTAATCCATTAAAACAAATGAAACCTTGTCATTTGTGGCAACATGGATGGAATTGGAGGACATTATGTTGAGTGAAATAAGCCAGGAACAAATAGTCGACTATGGCATATTTCCACTCATATGTGGAAGTTAAAAAATGTTTATCTCATAGAAATGAAAAGTAGAACAGGAGATACTAGAGGCTGGGAAGGGGAAAAGGAAAGGGAGAGATTTATTAAAGGATATGAAATTACAGCTAGATAGGGGGAATAACTTCTAGTGTTCTACAGCACTGTAGGATGACTATAGTTAACAATAATATATAGTTTTGAACTGCCAGAATGAGGAAAAGAGGATATTGAATGTTCCCAACACAAAGAAATGACAAATATTTGAGATTATAGATATGTTAAGTACCTTGAGCTGATCACTATACATTATATGCATTTAAACATCATTGTGTACTCCATGAATATGTACAATTATTATGTGTTCATTTAAATAAATAAATAAAAGTCAGATATGCCATCCCTAAAAAAATTTTTTTTAAAAGTCCCTGTGCTTTCAAGAATCCCACAGTCTGGTGGAGATTTGTTTGTTAGCTCTCTGAAAGCAAAGACTTTGGGGAATGGGACATAAAATAGGAGCTTATCGTGAGGTTTTACCAAAGATAGACTTCACTAATTTTAAGTATCGAAATGTTATGTCTCTTATTCATCTTTGTATAATACAAGGTCTTAGCTCAGTAAATGTTTGTCAAACAAATAAACAAATGAAGGTTTGGAAAGTGGGAAAAGGCGAGGACAGTAGTGGTGTTTGGCCTTTTCAGATGAAAATACAGTCTATTAGTGGGCTATCTTTTCTGCTTCCATTTTCTTGTTGGCTTCTAGGTAGAGTGACAAGCCAAATCAAACCCACAATGAGGAAGCTGTTTTGAATGATACTTTTTGATTTTTTTTCTATTTCGCTTGTAGCTACTGTTTCCAGAAGCTACCAGTGGCCCAGGTAAAGAACACCAGCAAGGGGTTTACCTGAATGGGTCCCTTGGGGTACCCAGAGTCAGGGGTCTGATTCTGGGTATGGCTTTAATGTCATAATCACAATGTGAGAATACAAAAGTTTTTAGTACTTCCAAGAATTTAGTACTTTCAAATTCTTAAGCTAGGCCAGGCAACCACAGAGGGGAAGACAGTAGTCCCTTGTCCTAGGCCTCCTGAAACAATCAGCAACTACATCCAGCAACTACATCCATGCAGGAGAAGGCTTTCAGTATTTAAGGGTCATTTGGGGTGAGGTGTCCCAATTTTGTGAGGATACTGTTTTTTGGGTACTTTAAAGAATTCTGGCAGAAGGGCAGGGGAACAGTTTGGCATGAAGCTAGGATTATAACAGGGCTCTGAAGACAAACTAATCTGTTTTGGTGAGCCTGGATCAGGCTTAGGCAACTAGCTACCATTTCTCCTTTACTTCTCAGACAGAGATACCCCAATACAACACTGACTTCCTGCTCCTATTGTAATTGAAGCAGTCACTCACTTTTAGAAGCAAACAGTCATTCTTTCTATTGCAATGCTTGTTTACTTGCTTAAAAATTTCAGGAATTAGCCTTGAGATAAAACCAAGATTGTAAAAAACTCTCCTGAAGAAAATGCTGAGCAGCTACTTGTAAGTAGAACCAAATCCTTCCAAGGAAGATTTGGGAGATAGTCATAAGCTGGTAAATACCTGGAGATAGTCATAAGCTGGTAAGTACCTGGTTTTCCTACTTTATGGGACTGTTATAGAAAGCAACCAAGAACTTACATGAAACAGCTTTGGGAACCCTAAACTGGAACCAAATGGAGTATTTTATTATTATTATTTCACAAACCTTTCCATTTTTTCTAAGTTAAAAATTTAACTTGTTTCTTATCAGAGCAAGCCCTTCTATTGGCAGAGTAAGTCTGAGAGTAAATGGCAGGATCTTAACTACATTTTGTCCCTCACCATCCTTGAGCATTTATCAGTACTCTCAAACTTCCTGTGAAGATTAACCTTTTGTTTTCTTTTCTGGTGTTTTTCATCTCAGACCCACAGATGCGAATGATTTATTGATTCCCCACTTCCTTTAGAGGAGAGCCTGTGACCACACCAAGATTTTTGGTTGTTCTATAATCTGATACTGAGAAAGATGCAAAGTTTGTTTCTGTGTCTCAATGTGTATTTTGGTTGTTGCTGTTTTCTCTTTACTGCATTCTACTTTTATCTCTAAAGCATTTGATTTTCTGAAACTATCATTTGGTTCCCTGTCTTGCCCAAATGATGTTTTGGAATGATAATTCCAGGCTTTGCAGAGCCATGGTTTACCTGCACTCTACTCAGCAGCTGTTATGGGTTGACCTGTATCCCCCCAAAAAAGATATGTTAAAGTACTAACACCCAGAACTTCAAAATGTGACTTTATTTGGAAGTGGAGTTGTTAGAAATATAATTAGTTAAGATAACTTTATAGTAGAGTAAGGTGGGCCCTTATTCCAATATGACCAGTATTTTTATAACAAGAGAGACATTTGGACACAGAGAGAAGATGACTATGTGAAGATGGAGGCAGAGATTGGAGTAATGTAGCTAAAAGCCCAGAAATGGCTGGGGCTACCAGAAGCTAGAAAAGGCAAGAGAGAACCCTTCCCTAGAGCTTTCATAGAAACCATGGCCATTCCAAAATCTTGATTTCAAACTTTTAGTCCTAGAACTGTGAGACAATAAATTTCTGTTGTTTTAAGTGACCTTGTTTGTGGTATTTATTACTGCAGCCCTAGGAAACTAATTCAGTAATCAAGAGGATTTTTTGAATTTATACCATTATTTTCTTTCTTCCACCTCCTTTCCCTTACAACCTTCTGTAGATTCCTGAAAGAAAAAGCACATTCAGATTCACTTCAACAAAGCAAATACTTCTGGCCCACAAACTCTCACTGTCCATGCATCTTGCTAGCCCCTTACTTTCTCACTGCTGCCCTACAAATATCTCATAAGCCTCCATGTTGTCATTGATTCTGTTTCCAATACCAAGAGTGTTCTTCCTTTCTCTACTGAATCTTACTACCTGACTGCTTCTCATTTTTGAGAGATTAATTGAGGTACTCCCACTACTTCAGTGAGGCTGTTCTTGATTCCTCTAGTTTGAATTACTTTTTTCTGCTTCACCACAGATAGTAGTTTGTACCACTATTATGCAGCTGATTTTGTTTTGTCTTTCATTATAATTAATTGTTTCTATGCTTTTCTTCCTGCATTCCAAAGCTTTGCACTTGATTGAAAGCTTTTTAATAGCAGAAAATGGTTCTAATTTTTCTCTTTCCTCCCCAGTATGAATTGTTTGGGCTCATCCACACCAGGTCCTAGGCTAGTGTTTATTAAGTTAGTCAATGTCTGTTTCTCTCCATTGTTTATCAAAGACATGATTTTTGTTTAAAATATTTCAAAACCTAACAAAACCAACCACACATATTTGTTTCTTCTCTTAAACTAAGCTTTTAAGCTTACTGTTATACATTAACAACCATTAGTGGAAGAGAAGGAGGGCCTCATAGAAATTTGACCAAAGTTCTTCAGCTTGTTTGCAAATGGTCACATATAAGAAATGGTCACACGTTAAAAAAGGGTTTTATCGGTGGGGCATGGTGGCTCACGCCTGTAATTTCAGCACTTTGGGAGGCCAAGGCAGGTGGATCACGAGGTTAAGAGATCGAGACCATCATGGCCAACATGGTGAAGCCTCGTCTCTACTAAAAATACAAAAATTAACTGGGAGTGGTGGTGCATGCCTGTAGTCCCAGCTACTCAGGAGACTGAGACAGGAGAATCGCTTGAACCCAGGAGACGGAGGTTGCGGCGAGCCGAGATTGCGCCACTGCACTCCAGCCTGACGACACAGCAAGACTCCATTTCAAAAAAAAAAAAAAAAAAAAAGGTTTTCTCTAAGACTATTTTTTAAATTTCCTCCTGGGTAAAAACTACCATGCAGTTACGATTGAATGATGATGATGGTGACAAGATATTGTGTATAGTATCAGTAATCTCGTGACAAAAACATCTAGGAAAACCATTTCTAAGCCATTGAGAAGTTAAGGTGAAACTTAGAAAATGATTTTCACTTTGAAAAAATTGCAAGCAAAAAATAAAATCAAAGTGTTAGCAGGTCTGAGCTAATGGCATGTAGCAATTGTCTAGGGCATGACTACTGGGAGATAATCTTTTAGCTCCTCCATTCCTACTTGCTCTGCTCTTTGTCATTCCTAAGTACAGCTGTGTATATGCCTACCTCATAGGATTTATCAGATAGAGAATTCACCTCTCCCAATTGTTTATCTCCATTCACCGTCAATGACTGAAGCTTTTCTTCTTTTTTTCAGGGGTCATGATCTTTCCTTCCATAAAGAAGGACCAGGCCAAGATGCAGAGACAAGGGACCTATGCTGTGAACTATTTCACAAGAAAGGGTCAGTTACTATAACAAGAGCTAGTGAAGGTGGGAGGGGGCAGTGGAATGATTATATTTAGTAGACACTGGAAAAGGGAAAAGGAGAAAAGAGGTTGATTATCAGGTAAAGGCTGAAGAAGACAATAATCAGAGATGCATTGAGCGCTCATCTCCCTTTGTTCTGAGGAAGATTAAGCAATGTACTAATTGATTTTTTCCCCCACTGTTTTTGTCTTTGCAGAATGGAGGCATTGTATGGGCCACTCCTTGAGGGAAACAAGCATGAGGCAGGTCAGGAAAATAAGGAAAGAGACAGAACTTCCAAAGAACAGGTAAAGGCATCACACAAAAAGATAATACAGGACCCACAGAGAAGGGAAATAAAAGTGAGGGGAGCAAAAAAGGAACTGATGCATTGATGGGGAGGGAGAAAAAGCAAATGCAGAATATAAAATTAGAAGCAATAGGAGAATATCAACTGGAGGTCATTGTTTTTAGTGAAATGACAGAAAGAGAAATTTAAAAAACCACATGTTCTCATTTATAAGTGGGAGCCAAATAATGAATACAAATGGGCATATAGAATGGAATAATTGGCATTGGAGACTCCAAACGGTGGGAATGTGGGAGGGGAGTGAAGGGAAAAAAAGCTACCTATTAGAGACAATGTATACTACTCTGTTTACTGGTGCACTAAAATCCTAGGTTTCATCACTATACAATATATCCATGTAATGAAGCTGCACTTGTACCCCTAAATCTGTAAAATAAAAACTTAAAACAAACAGACAAATAAAAAAATAAACAGAGGAAAATATCATAGACCAAGAAGAGGAAAAGGAGGATAAAAGCAGGAAAAAAGCTAAAAAGTAAGGAGGGATATTTTAAATGGTAAGCTTGTCTGTAAGAAAGAAGGAATAGACGGATTAGAAAGGCTGAACAATCATGACTAAGAATATTAGTCATTTACAAGAAAATACAAGTGAAAGATGAAGAAATGCCAAAAGGTGGGAAGACTCAGAAATATGTGAATATATAGAGTTCAATTAACAGAGGAGTGGGAGATAGAAGTCCTGGAGTTCTCCTAGCAATGCATTTCAAGGAGTTGGCACTAATCTGCCTTTATCCTGTATTTTCATTGCTCCATTGCTTAAAATATGTGGGATCATTGACTGACTTACAAATTTTTCATTGCACAGATATTATTTATTTGTATTAGTTTTAAGTCTTGTCACAACAATATTAAAGAAATTTGCCTTAGATCCAAAATTCAGGACCTTATATTAAAAAAATTCATCAGTTAATAAATATTAGAACTTTTCAATGCTGACACTGTTATGAAGGATGCAGAGTAGCAGTATCAAATACAGCCTTTATCCCAAAAGAGCACGTCTAGTGACTAGAGCTCTAACTCCTTGGCATATCAATTATTGGCTGTTTATGATGTGCCAATGCCTTACTTCCTGCATTGGTGTATAGGCAGAATTTTGACAGGCAGAGATGGGGTAGGGTGAAGAAACATTCGAGTGGACAAACACAATAATCTAAAGGTAGGAAAATGGCATTCGATAAAGCAGATAGGTAGGTCATGGCAAATTAATGGAAGGCCCCAAATGTCAGGCTAAGGCGTTACCAAATGAAACAATTTCTTGCTTCAGTCAGAGTTGACATCAACTTTGGGCAATGGCTAAGCATCTTGATTGCTATTGTCCAATAAAACTGAGGGCATAGGACATAAGGCTGAAAAGTTTGGGTAGGGGTAAAATCTGAGTAGTTTTTATACTTGAACCAATGCCTGGGTAGAGGTATTGTAGAATAGATCCTGAGTTGCCCAAAGAAATGCTAATAACTATCATTACTGATTTCTTACAGTGTGATGAGCCCGGGGCTAAACATGTTATATGCTTTCATGTAGTTATATTATCTCATGTAGTTTTCATTCTTACCTTATGTGGAAACAGAGACTCAGAGCATCTATGCCACTTGTCCAAGGTCACACAGATACAAAATGACAGAGCCAGGCAGTCTGACACAACAGCTTGCATTCTTAATGACTACACCGTGAGTGTCATAGAGCAGGTACTACTAAATGAGGGCCCCTCATGAATTATTTATTTTAGATTTGTCAAGAAGAGGTAGGCACCTCAAATAAAACTGCTCAGCAATGGAATGCTACCGTGTAATAAAAAAGAATGAACCACTGATACACTCAACGACATGAATAACTCTCAAACTATGCTGAATGAAAAAAGCTGGACACAAATGAATACATTCTGTATGATTCCATTGGCAGAAAACTAGAAAATGAAAACTAACCTGTAGTGACAAAAAACAGGTCAGTGGTTTTCCTTATTACAAAGGTCCATGAGGAAACTTTGGGAGGAAGATGAATATGTTCATTATCTTGGTTGTAGTGATAGTTTCATGGGTGTGTACATATGTCTTGTAAGATTGTGCACTTTAAATATGGGAAGTTTATTGTAGGTCAGTTGTATTGCTCTATGCATGTTATATTCCTCTATATACATATTATTTCCAGAAAAACATAATTTCCAGAAAAAACTGCTGAGCAACATAGCACATAAACAGGCAATGGGCAGAGCTCTCAAGTGACTCTTCAATTGGTGACTATCTGACTCTCAGAGACATTTTTGGGGACTAAGTTTCTTACTTGCTGCAAATGTCAGCTCTGAAGAGCAAGATTGTGTTTTCACTGAGTTGTGAATACAGAAATCATATATTTGAAATCTTATGGCTATGACCCAGTGAATATAGTTCCTTTTTTAAAATTTTAATTTCATAACCTTTGGTCTGGTTACTAGACATAGGCTGCACAGTAAATCAAAACAAGAACTTGTTCTGACTAGGTAATTTTGTTGTGGAGCTTTCAGTGCTGCTTCTGAAATTAAGATTGTATTCCATGTGAAAAGAAAGACTTTTGTTTTTTACACCTTCTAAAGTGTTAATCCTATAATAGCTATAGGCAATTTGGCTTAGCATATCAACCTCAAGGGAGCTTGGATATGACTGAGGATTAAAATTGGAAATTCTTTTATACACCTATAAAGCTATAAAGAAGACAGATATTTGTCATGGGGAATGTAAGGTATTGTCAGTGTGATAGATGAATAGGTTAAGATGGTCTGCTTCACACTAATATTTCCATAATATCTGATATTTCATCATCTGGAGTATAGGCTCTGTGTTAAGCAGTATCTTCCTTTGTCCTCTTTTAAAAGGAAACTTGCCCTGAGAGCATTAAAACTCTAGCAATTCAATTTGAATAAATATAATTTTCACTATTATTAGAAAATTGGTATTTTCACAGGTTTCTCCCTGTCATCCTACTTTTAGGTAATAATAGAGCGTTTATCTGTCTTAGATTGAATAGAAAAACAATTCCCACCAACCCCTGGTAGTATCTTTGTGCTCTTTTCCTGGGATCCTTATCAGTCCTCCTTAATCCTCCAACTTCAGGTCACTTGCTTTCTTCCTAACTCCATGCTCTTCATTACTCAGCAACTGTTAGTCTCTGCTTTGGAGAACTCCACTGAGTTCTAGAGGATAGCCAATAATATATGGTTGATCTGACCTTGCTCTGAAAAAAAATGCCAGAGCCCAACCAGAGGCCAATTTGAAAAACAAGATATTTTAGGGTCACTTTCATGGCCTCCTTTTCAATGACTGGGCCAGCACCTCTGCTGTGCCTCACCTGGGACTGTGGCCCTGCTACCTCTGTTCCTGGCATCAGCTGCTACTTGTCCACAGTACTATGTGCCAAGTACTGTGCTAAACATTTTACATGCCTTCAATTTACTTTCACAATGAATCTGTGAGGTGTTATCTCTACTCTACAGATGAGGAAACTGAGGCTCAAAGGGTTTTAATAACTTGCCTAAGGTCATTTAATAAGCAGTACACTGGATATTCAACAAGTTTATGTGGCTCCTCATTGGAACTTCTCCTTCCCTCTTCTAAATTCCCCCTTCAAAAATTACCTGCTCTTCACTATCGCATTCCTTCAGGGTTTAGATTCTTGTGTTCAGGGACAGCCATGATTATTGTCCTTTCTTTTATACATGAAACAGCTCTATCCACATACCCTTGGCCCCCATGTCTGCTTTAGTTGAATCTCCAAAACAGCTGGGGATTATTCTGAAGTCTTGGCTTTCTGTTTAGTCTTAACTATACCTTTCACACACTTTCATTTAATGTCCATTCAAAATCTGACTGTATGTTGTCCAGTTCTTTAGTTCACATCAAGCCTCCAAGCAAAGGAGAAAACATATAGGACTTTGAAAAAAAGGGATGAGGAAATGGACATTTGCAAATTTGCAAAGTAACTGTTATGTACTGAGGCTATGAGGAAAACACTTTCACAAAGGAGATTTCATTTAATCCTCCTAACCTTTGAGTTAGGTCTTATTATTACAATATTATGGCAAAAACCGCAATTACTTTTGCACCAACCAAATATTATCCAAATTTGAGGCTCAAGAAATAGGAAATGTTCTGAGAAGTTAGGAATTTTCTGAAATAACTTGCCCAAGACCACAAACTAAAGTACTGGAACCAGGATTCAAATTGCTCTGTCAGGCTCCAAAGCCTAGATTATTTTTTTCTAAGGGTTGATAAAATATTGTCTCTTTATATACTCAAACTTGATTAATTGAGATGCTTTGGTAAGGGGAGGGTTTTGCAATGAAGGATACAAGCAGAAAAGCTTCATTTAAAAAGCCTTAATTCCTGCCTTAAGCAGACTCTTGTGGTTGGATCACTGTTGTGAGTTAGTGTCTCTGGAGTACTAAAGAGCAATTATCTTGTAGTCTGATGGAGATGAAAGAGAGCTAGCCAGTTTTTGGATCAGTGTGCAGTTGACAATGTATCCTATGAAGTCTCTAATTCACTTATTTTTACTAAATTGATGAAGTGAGATTTCTGTACTAACAAACTAAAAGCTACCATTTACTGTACACTTACTATGGGGTAGGCATTGTGGTAATCAAACACCCAATTTTTTTTTAGTATTACTATTATCCCATTTTACATATACAGAAACTGAGGTTCAAGGAAGTTAAGTAACTTGACTAAGGTTCACATAGTAGAGCTTGGACTGAAACCCTGCTGTGCCTGATTCCAGAGCTTATGCTCTTCTCCAAAATGCAACGTTTCTTCTTCTATAAAAGAAAATATACAGGGGCTTAGGAAATACCTGGTTAATTGAGATATGCATTTTCTTTTGCATCAGTGAGGCTCAGGCCCCATAGGAATGGCAAAATGCTTAAGAGTCAATGAATAAAAATCATTTATTGGAAGGTACAGAATGAATGTGGAGGCTTAGATTATCTGAAAGAAATCAATATTCTGTATTTTTGAGAACAAAAGATGGAGGAAAAATTTTAATCCTTATATTCAAATACATGAAAATTTATTTGCCAGAGTATTTGACAATTAGAGGCCACCTCAAGATTCAACCCACCTTGTTGTACAGATAACTTTCTGTGTTTACATCTTGTCTCTCTAATTGAAGTGTAAAATTCCTAGAAAACAAGTACTGGGTTTTATATTTCCCTAAATTCATCCTTCTCTTCCTATTTGCCTTATACAGGGTTCTACCCAGAGCAAAGGCCGTTATGGGCCTTTCTGCTCTAAGGTTTGATTTTCAGTGTTTAAGTTTCACAACCCTGATTTTATTAGTATCTGTTGTGGAGTTAGTATCCCGTTCAATGAATTCTTTTTCACTGAACTTTCTTACTACTAAATTGCAACTCAGAATAGTAATCTATGCATTTTCTCAGGGAGGCTATCCAGTGCCAATAAAACTGAGGGCCCTTATCCAAGCTTGCCTTTTTTCCCTCCACACCAACATTTCACAAACTCTAGCAGGCAAACAATAATTGCCTAAGAATTTACTACCTTCTGGTGGCAAACCACTTTTTTGTCAGCTAGTGTTTAGACACAGAAAAGCAGAACTCTGACCTGGAAGAACTTGTAGTTTTCTTGAGTAGTGGGGACATATACACAAAAGAAAACAGAAATAGCTGTTAAAGTAAGACATTGTTAGGTGTCTGGGCCAGAGGGCCAGGTCTGGAGAAGGTATTACTGGAAGCTTGTGTGGCCCCAGAAGATTTCATGGAGGAGGAATGACTTGAGATGGGCCCTGAAGAGTGAAAGAAGATGTCTTTTGTTTTGGTTTTGAGTATTTTTGAGATGGGTTTCTTGAAGGCAGCATACAGTAGAGTCTTGCTTCTTTATCTAACTTGCCTTTCTGTGTCTTTTAATTGGGGCATTTGGCCAATTTACATTCAAGGTAAATATTGATATGTGCAGATTCAATCTTGTCATCTTGTTGTTATCTGGTTATTATGCAGACTTGTTTATGTGGTTGCTTTATAGTGTTCATGATCTATGAACTTAAGTGTGTTTTAGTGGTGGTCTATTTATGGTCCTTCCTTTCCATATTTAGAACTCTCTTAAGGACTTCTTGTAATGCCGATCTGGTGGTAATGAATTCCCAAGGCATTTTATTTTCCAAAACAGATCTTAATTCTCCGTTGCTTATGAAGCATATTTTGACTGGAGATGAAATTGTTGGTGGAATTTACTTTCTTTGATAATGCTGAATATAAGCTGCCAAATTATTCTGGCTTGTGGGGATTCTGCTGAAACATCTGCTGTTAGCCTGATGCAGTTCCCTTTGTAGGTAACCTGTGCCTTCTCTCTAGCTGTCTTTAAAGTTTTCATTTTATTTCACCTCTGCCAAATCTGATGACTAAACTGTTGGAATGATTTTCTTGGATAATATCTCACAAAGTTTCTCTGCATTTTCTGAATTTGAATGTTGGCCTCTCTAGCAGGGTTTTAGGTAGTTTCATGCATGGTATCCTGAAATATGTTTTCCAAGTTGCTTGCTTTCTCTCCCTCTCTTTCAGGGATGCCTCTGAGATGTCTGTTTGATCTCCTTATGAAATCCCATATTTATTCAAGAGTTTTTATTCCTTATTCTTTATTTGTGGCTGACTGAGTTATTTCAGAAAACCAGTCTTCAAGCTCTGAGAGTCTTTCTTTAGTTTGGTTGATGCTGCTGTTAATACTTGTGATTGTCTTCTGAAATTCTTGTGGTGAATTTTTCAACTCTATCTGATCAGTCTGATTCTTTCTTAAAGTGCCCATTTTGTCTTTCCTCTTCTGTATCATTTTATTGTATTCCTTAGAATCTTTGAATTGGGGTTTGAATTTCTTCTGAATTCCAATGATCTTTGTTCCAATCCATATTCTGAATTCTATTTCTGTCACTTCAGCCATTGCAGTCTGAGGGAACTAGTTGCTGGTGAAATAGTATGGTCATATGGAGGTAAGAGCACACACTGACTCCTTGATTAGCCAGAGTCCTTGAGCTATTACTCTTCATGTGTGTGGGCTGATGTGTCTTCAATCTTTTAAGCTGCTGTCTTTTGGATGAACTTTTTGTTTTTATCTTATTTGAAGTCCTTGGAGATTTGATTGTGATATAAGATGGGTTCAGTTGACTACCTTTGCCTCTTGAAGATTTTACGGCATCAAGTCTCAGCTCAGCACTCTTGGGTTGCATGCTCTTACACTGGTGGGGTGGTATTGAGCTTATGGGTTTGTCCTGTTGCCCCTCAAGATTCAGAATCTGTTGTGCTAGAGAAGCCAAAGTGTTCCTGAACTGCTGGCCACAGCCCTTCACTGAGTGATGCCCATGAAAGCACTGCATCAGGAGGTGGGATGGAACAAGAAGTTTCCACCAATCTTCCCCCTTGCAAGAACGCAAATTTAACAACTATGTACACCAGAAAAACACCTTTTTAAGAAACAAAAATTAGGTGAGTATTCACAGTACCTGGTTTTAACTTCACATTGCAAAAAGAGGTAGAAAAAACATTCTTAAGTTGCTAATGGCACCCCTCTCTCATTCACCAGCAGTGGCAGTGTGTGCCTTGAAGAGAGGAAGAGACAACAATTGTGAGGCATTAAACTCAGTTCTGCCTTTGCTGCAACAGAAAGCAAAATTGGACCACACTCAGCTGACATCCACCTATGGAGTATGTATTTGAACCAGCCTTAGCCAGATAGGAATTGCTGATCTCAGTGGCTTGAACTTCAGTTATTTCAAGCCTCACCACTGTGACTATAGTTCTCTGGGTCCCCAAAGGAACTTGAGAGGCAGTCTAGGTCACAAACACTGCAACATCAGGTGGGTCCTAGGGCTGAAATAGGCACATAGACAGTGGGCTGGGGAGGGTATGTGACCCATTGAGGGATCAACTGGAGTGGCTGAAGAAGTACTATCATCATCCCTCTCCTAACTTCAGGCTGCACAGTCACAGCTCCAAAAGGGAACCCTTTCTTCTCTTTGGGGAGAGGAGATGAAAGAATAGGGATGATGTTGTCTTACATCTAGGTTAGTCGGTTCAGTCACAGCAAGACAGTGTAATGGTCAGAGTCATCAGACCCCCTTTCCAGACCCTAGTTCCCGGATATATCTAGACACATCCTGAGACAGAAGATAATCCACTGCCTTGAAGGAATGAACCTAGCCCTGGAAGAACTCATAACCTGCTAGCTGAAGAGCCTTTGGCCCCTGAAAAACAAGTAGCAGTACCCAGATAATACATTGAGGGCCTTGGGTGGGACATGCTGGCCTCAGGTGAGATTCCGCACATTCCCAGCTGTAGCGGCTATAAGGTGAAACTCCTTCTGTGTGAGAAAAATAGAGGGAAAAGTAAAGGGAACTTTGACTTCACTTTAGATAGCAGCTTAGCCACAGGGTGTAGAGCACTAAGCAGACTGTTGGGGTTGCGGCTCTTAAATGGCATTTCTGGACGTGCCCAGGGAGAGAGTGTTGCCCACTGCACTGAAGTGTGAGTCCCTGACCAGGTGGCATTCACCACAAGCTGTTTGAAGGGCCCTTTGGCCTTAAGACAATATCAACAGTAGGCTGGGAGTGGTGGCTAACTCCTGTAGTCCTAGCACTTTGGGAGGCTGAGGTGGGTGAATCAGTTGAGGTCAGGAGTTTGAAACCAGCCTGGCCATCATGGTGAAACTCCGTCTCTACTAAAAGTACAAAAAATTAGCTGCGCATGGTGGTGCATGCCTGTAATACTAGCTACTTGGAAGGCTGAGGCAGGAGAATCGCTTGAACCCAGGAGGCAGAGGTTGCAGTGAGCCAAGATCATGCCACCGCACTCCAGCCTGGGCAACAGAGCAAGACTCTGTCTCAAAAAAAAAAAAAAAAAAAGGGGCAAAGCAAGATGGCTGAATAGGAACAGCTCCAGTCTCCAACTCCCAGTGCAAGCGACACAGAACACAGGTTATTTCTGCATTTTCAACTGAGGTACTGGGTTCATCTCACTAGGGAGTGCGGGACAATCGGTGCTGGTCAGCTGCTACAGCCCATCCAGCAAGAGCTGAAGCAGGGCGAGGCATCGCCTCACCTGGGAAGTGCAAGGGGGAAGGGAATCATTTTTCCCAGCCAGGGGAACTGAGACACACAACATCTGTAAAATCCGGTAACTCCCACCCCAATCCTGTACTTTACCAAGGATCTTAGCAAATGGGCACACCAGGAGATTATATCCCACACCTGGCCAGAAGGGTCCCACGCCCATGGAGCCTCCTTCATTGCTAGCACAAGAGTCTGCGATCTACTGGCAAGGCAGCAGCGAGGCTGGGGGAGGGGAGCCTGCCATGACTGAGGCTTAAGTAGGTAAACAAAGCAGCTGGGAAGCTCGAACTGGGTGGAGCTCACAGCAGCTCAAGGAGTCCTGCCTGTCTCTGTAGACTCCACCTCTGGGGACAGAGCACAGCTAAACAACAACAACAACAACAACAACAACAACAAAGCAGCTGAAACCTCTGGAGACAAAAACAACTCTATCTGACAGCTTTGAAGAGAGCAGTGGATCTCCCAACACAGAGGTTGAGATCTGAGAATGCACAGACTGTCTGCTCAAGTGGGTCCCTGACCCCTGAGTAGCCTAACTGGGAGACATCCCCCACTAGGGGCAGACCGACACCCCACACCTACACAGTGGAGTACACCCCTGACAGGAAGCTTCCAAAGCAAGAATCAGACAGGTACATTCACTGTTCCGCAATATTCTATCTTCTGCAGCCTCTGCTGCTGATACCCAGGCAAACAGGGTCTGGAGTGGACCTCAAGCAATCTCCAACAGACCTACAGCTGAGGGTCCAGACTGTAAGAAGGAAAACTAACCAACAGAAGGACATCCACACCAAAACCCCATCAGTATGTCACCATCATCAAAGACCAGAAGCAGATAAAACCACAAAGATGGGGAAAAAGCAGGGCAGAAAAGCTGGAAATTCAAAAAATAAGAGCGCATCTCCCCCTGCAAAGGAACACAGCTCATCGCCAGCAACGGATCAAAGCTGGATGGAGAATGACTTTGACGAGATGAGAGAAGAAGCCTCCAGTCCATCAAACTTCTCAGAACTAAAGGAGGAATTACGTACCCAGCACAAAGAAACTAAAAATCTTGAAAAAAGAGTGGAAGAATTGATAACTAGAATAATTAATGCAGAGAAGGCCATAAACGAACTGACAGAGATGAAAACCATGACACAAGAAATACGTGACAAATGCACAAGCTTCAGTAACCGACACAATCAACTAGAAGAAAGAGTATCAGCAACTGAGGATCAAATGAATGAAATAAAGCAAGAAGAGAAATCTAAAGAAAAAAGAAGAAAAAGAAATGAACAAAGCCTGCAAGAAGTATGGGATTATGTAAAAATACCAAATCTACATCTGATTGGGGTGCCTGAAAATGAGGGGGAAAATGGAACCAAGTTGGAAAACACTCTTCAGGATATCATCCAGGAGAACTTCCCCAACCTAGTAGGGCAGACCAACATTCAAAATCAGGAAACAAAGAGAACGCCACAAAGATACTCCTCGAGAAGAGCAATTCCAAAACACATAATTGCCAGATTCACCAAAGTTGAAATGAAGGAAATAATCTTAAGGGCAGCCAGAGAGAAAGGTCGGGTTACCCACAAAGGGAAGCCCAGCAGACTAACAGCAGATCTCTCAGCAGAAACTCTACAAGCCAGAAGAGAGTGGGGGCCAATATTCAACATTCTTAAAGAAAAGAATTTTAAACCCAGAATTTCATATCCAGCCAAACTAAGTTTCATAATTGAAGGAGAAATAAAATCCTTTACAGATAAGCAAATGCTTAGAGATTTTGTCACCACCAGGCCTGCCTTACAAGAGAGCCTGAAGGAAGCACTAACATGGAAAGGAACAACCGGTACCAGCCATTGCAAAAACATGCCAAAATGTAAAGACCATTGAGGCTAGGAAGAAACTGCATCAACTAGCGAGTAAAATAACCAGTTAATATCATAATGGCAGGATCAAGTTCACACATAACAATATTAACCTTAAATATAAATGGACTAAATGCTCCAATTAAAAGACACAGACTGGCAAACTGGATAAAGAGTCAAGACCCATCAGTCTGCTGTATTCAGGACACCCATCTCACATGCAGAGACATACGTAGGCTCAAAATAAAGGGATGGAGGAAGATCTACCAAGCAAAAGGAGAAAAAAAAAAAAAACCAGCAGGGGTTGCAATCCTAGTCTCTGATAAAACAGACTTTAAACCATCAAAGATCAAAAGAGACAAAGAAGGCCATAACATAATGGTAAAAGGATCAATTCAACAGGAATAGCTAACAATCCTAAATATATATGCACCCAATACAGGAGCACCCAGATTCACAAAGCAAGTCCTTAGAGACTTACAAAAAGACTTAGACTCCCATGCAATAATAATGGGAGACTTCAACACCCCACAGTCAACATTAGACAGATCGACGAGACAGAAAGTTAACAAGGATATCCAGGAATTAAACTCACCTCTGCAGCAAGCAGACCTCATAGACATCTATAGAACTCTCCACCCCAAATCAACAGGATATACATTCTATGCAGCACCACTTCACACTTATTCCAAAATTGACCACATAATTGGAAGTAAAGCACTCCTCAGCAAATGTACAAGAACAGAAATTATAACAAACTGTCTCTCAGACCACAGTGCAAACAAACTAGAACTCAGGACTAAGAAACTCAATCAAAACCGCTCAACTACATGGAAACTGAATAACCTGCTCCTGAATGACTACTGGGTACATAACGAAATGAAGGCAGAAATAAAGATGCTCTTTGAAACCAATGAGAACAAAGATACAACATACCAGAATCTCTGGGACACATTTAAAGCAGTGTGCAGAGGGAAATTTATAGCACTAAATGCCCACAAGAGAAAGCTGGAAAGATCTAAAATTGACACTCTAACATCACAATTAAAAGAACTAGAGAAGCAAGAGCAAACACATTCGAAAGCTAGCAGTAGGCAAGAAATAACTAAGATCAGAGCAGAACTGAAGGAGATAGAGACACAAAAAACCCTCCAAAAATTCAATGAATCCAGGAGTTGGTTTTTTGAAAAGATCAACAAAATTGATAGACTGCTAGCAAGACTAATAAAGAAGAAAAGAGAGAAAAATCAAATAGACGCAATAAAAAATGATAAAGGGGATATCACCACCGACCCCACAGAAATACAAACTACCATCAGAGAATACTATAAACACCTCTATGCAAATAAACTAGACAATCTAGAAGAAATGGATTATTTCCTGGACACTTACACTCTCCCAAGACTAAACCAGGAAGAAGCTGAATGCCTGAATAGACCAATAGCAGGCTCTGAAATTGAGGCAATAATTAATAGCCTACCAACGAAAAAAAGTCCAGGACCAGATGGATTCACAGCTGAATTCTACCAGAGGTACAAGGAGGAGCTGGTAACATTCCTTCTGAAACTATTCCAATCAATAGAAAAAGAGGGAATCCTCCCTAACTCATTTGATGAGGCCAACATCATCCTGATACCAAAGCCTTGCAGAGACACAACAAAAAAAGAGAATTTTAGACCAATATCCCTGATGAACATTGATGCAAAAATCCTCAATAAAATAGTGGCAAACCGGATTCAGCAGCACATCAAAAAGCTTATCCACCATGATCATGTGGGCTTCATCCCTGGGATGCAAGGCTGGTTCAACATATGCAAATCAATAAACGTAATCCAGCATATAAAGAGAACCAAAGACATAAGCCACATGATTATCTCAATAGATGCAGAAAAGGCCTTTGACAAAATTGAACAGCCCTTCATGCTAAAGATTCTCAACAAATTCAGTATTGATGGAACGTATCTCAAAACAATAAGAGCTATTTATGACAAACCCACAGCCAATATCATACTGAATGGGCAAAAACTGGAAAAATTCCCTTTGAAAACTGGCACAAGACAGGGATGGCCTCTCTCACCACTCCTATTCAACATAGTGTTGGAAGTTCTGGCTAGGACAATCAGGCAAGAGAAAGAAATCAAGGGTATTCAGTTAGGAAAAGAAGAAGTCAAATTGTCCCTGTTTGCAGATGACATGATTGTATATTTAGAAAACCCCATTGTCTCAGCCCAAAATCTCCTTAAGCTGATAAGCAACTTCAGCAAAGTCTCAGGATACAAAATCAATGTGCAAAAATTAGAAGCATTCTTATACACCAGGAACAGACAAACAGAAATCCAAATCATTAATGAACTTCCATTCACAATTGCTTCAAAGAGAATAAAATACCTAGGAATCCAACTTACAAGGGATGTAAAGGACCTCTTCAAGGAGAACTACAAACCACTGCTCAGTGAAATAAGAGGACACAAACAAATGGAAGAACATACCATGCTCATGGATAGGAAGAATCAATATCGTGAAAATGGCCATACTGCCCAAGGTAATTTATAGATTCAGTGCCATTCCCATGAAGCTACCAATGAGTTTCTTCACAGAATTGGAAAAAAACTGCTTTAAAGTTCATATGGAACCAAAAAAGAGCCCGCATTGCCAAGACAATCCTAAGTCGAAAGAACAAAGCTGGAGGCATCATGCTACCTGACTTCAAACTATACTATAAGGCTACAGTAACCAAAACAGCATGGTACTGGTACCAAAACAGAGATATAGACCAATGGAGCAGAACAGAGTCCTCAGAAATAATACCACACATCTACAGCCATCTGATCTTTGACAAACCTGAGAAAAACAAGAAATGGGGAAAGGATTCCCTATTTAATAAATGGTGCTGGGAAAATTGGCTAGCTGTAAATAGAAAGCTGAAACTGAATCCTTTCCTTACTCCTTATACAAAAATTAATTCAAGATGGATTAGAGACTTAAATGTTCGACCTAATTCCAGAAAAACTCTAGAAGAAAACCTAGGTAATACCATTCAGGACATAGGCATGGGCAAGGACTTCATGTCTAAAACACCAAAAGCAACGGCAACAAAAGCCAAAATTGACAAATGGGATCTCATTAAACTAAAGAGTTTCTGCACAGCAAAAGAAACTACCACCAGAGTGAACAGGCAACCTACAGAATGGGAGAAAATTTTTGCAATCTACTCATCTGACAAAGGGCTAATATCCAGAACCTATAAAGAACTCAAACAAATTTTCAAGAAGAAAACAAACAACCCCATGAAAAAGTGGGCAAAGGATATGAACAGACATTTCTCAAAAGAAGACATTCATACAGCCAACAGACACATGAAAAAATGCTCATCATCACTGGCCATCAGAGAAATGCAAATCAAAACCACAATGAGATACCATCTCACACCAGTTAGAATGGCGATCATTAAAAAGTCAGGAAACAACAGGTGCTGGAGAGGATGTGGAGAAATAGGAACATTTTTACACTGTTGGTGGGATTGTAAACTAGTTCAACCATTATGGAAAACAGTATGGCGATTCCTCAAGGATCTGGAACTACAAGTACCATATGACCCAGCCATCCCATTACTGGGTATATACCCAAAGGATTATAAATCATGCTGCTATAAAGACACATGCACACGTATGTTTATTGCGGCGCTATTCACAATAGCAAAGACTTGGAATCAACCCAAATGTCCATCAGTGACAGACTGGATTAAGAAAATGTGGCACATATACACCTTGGAATACTATGCAGCCATAAAAAAGGATGAGTTTGTGTCCTTTGTAGGGATATGGATGCAGCTGGATACCATCATTCTCAGTAAACTATCGCAAGAACAGAAAACCAAACACCGCATGTTCTCACTCATAGGTGGGAACTGAGCAATGAGATCACTTGGACTCGGGAAGGGGGACATCACACACTGGGGCCTATCATGGGGAGGGGGGGCAAGGGGGGAGGGATTGCATTGGGAGTGGTGCCTGATCTAAATAACGAGTTGATTGGTGCTGACGAGTTTATGGGTGCCGCACACCAACATGGCACAAGTATACATATGTAACAAAGCTGCACATTATGCACATGTACCCTAGAACTTAAAGTATAATAATAATAATAATAATAATAATAAAAAGAAAAGAAAAGAAAGAAAACATCAAAAGTAGTCTGACAGCACTATCCATTGGCCTGAAATAGTGGCGGCCATGGGATAAGGCTCCTTTGCATTTAGTAAGTGAAGAGATGTGGCAAAGACTGCATCTTGTGGTATGAGTGCCAGCTCAGCTTCATTACAATAGAACAGCAGCTGAACTTCCAAGGTTTTTGACTCTAGTCCTTGGATCCCAGATGGCACCTCTGAAACCCTATGGGACATGGTGCAAGTCTCCGTCCTGACAGGAAGGACACAGGCCTGGTTGTCTTTGCCACTTGCTGATTGTAGAGACCAAGAGCTTTCAGCAAGCATATGCAGTAGCCTGGAAGTAGTTAGAGCAGGCCTTGGGCAACACCGAGTGTTGTGCTACCTTCAGGTGTGACCCAGCACAGTCATAGTGGTGGTGGCCACAGGGGTGTTTGTGTCACTCCACCCCCAGCTTTAGGTGGTTCACAAAAGGAAGATAGACTCCATTTGTTTTGGAGAAAGTAAGGGAAGAGAACGAGAGTCTCTACTTGCTAATCCAGAGAACTCTTTTGTATAGTTTCCAAGACCATCAAGGCAGTACCTCTACAAGTCTTCAGGAAACAAAACATTACTAGGCTTGAGGTACCCCCAAAATCAGAATCAGCTTAGATCACAACACCCAAGTCCTCTTTAATATTTGGAACATCTTCCCAAGAAGAATGGGTACAAACAAGCCCAGACTGTGAAGACTACAATAAATACCTAACTATTCAGCACCCAGGCACAATTGAACATCTAAAAGTATGAAGATAATCCAGGAAAACATGACCTCACCACATGAACTAACTATGCACCAGGGAACACTCCAGGGGTAGCAGAGATATGTGAACTTTCAGGCAGATAATTCAAAATAGCTATTTTAAGGAAACCCGAAGAAATTCAAGATAATGCATAGAAGGGAGTAAAAATTCTATTGGAGAAATTTAGCAAAGAGATTCAAATATTAAAAAGAATCATGCAGAAATTCTGGAGTTGAAAGCTGCAGTTGGCAGAAGTCTTTTAATAGCTGAATTCATCTAGTAGAAGAAAGAAGTAGTGAGCATGAAAACAGGATATTTGAAAATACACAATAAGAGGAGAACAAGGAAAAAAGAACAACAACAAAAACCAAAGCCAATGAAGCATGACTAGAGGATATAAATAATAGTCACAAAAGTGCAAATCTAGGAGTTATTGGCTTCAAAGAGGAGGTGCCAAAAACCATAGAGGTAGAAATTTTATTCAAAGGGATAATAACTGAGAACTTCCCAAACACAAACAAAGATAGCAGTATTTAAGTACAAGAAGGCCATAGAACACCAAGCAGATTTAACATAAAGAGGACTACTTCAAGTGATCTAATAATCAAACTCCAAAAGATCCAGGATAAAGAAAAATTCCTAAAAGCAGCAAGAAAAAAGAAAAAAATAACGTATAAGTGAGCTCCTATATATCTGGCAACAAACTGCTTAGTGGAAACCTTACATGCCAAAAGAGAGTGGCATGACATATTTAAAGTGCTAAAGGGATAAAAAAAATTAGAATAGTATATCTGGGGAAAATATCCTTCAAACATGAGAGAGAAATAAAGATTTTCCCAAACAATAGCTGAGGGATTTTATCACTAGACCTGTCCTACAAGAAACCGTAAAGGGAGTACTTCAATCAGAAAGAAAGGGGTGTTAATGAGCAATAAGAAATCATCTGAAGATACAAACCTTCAGGTATTGGTAAGGACATCTAAAACCTCTGAATATTATTATACTGTAATTGTAGTATGTAACCTACTCTTATCTTAAGTAGAAAGGCTAAATGATGAAGCAATAAAAAATAATAACTACAACAACTTTTCAAGACATAGATGGTACAATGAGATATAAATAGTAACAACAGGCTGTAGTGGCTTTGTCCTCCGCTTTTCTCTTCCTCCGCTGACGTCTCTTAGCTCTCGTCAGCCTCCCGCCGGCAGTCTCCTTAACACAGAACACCATGCCTTCAATTAAGTTGCAGAGTTCTGATGGAGAAATATTTGAAGTTGATGTGGAAATTGCCAAACAATCTGTGACTATTAAAACCATGTTGGAAGATTTGGGAATGGATGATGAAGGAGATGATGACCCAGTTCCTCTACCAAATGTGAATGCAGCAATATTAAAAAAGGTCATTCAGTGGTGCACCCACCACAAGGATGACCCTCCTCCTCCTGAAGATGATGAGAACAAAGAAAAGTGAACAGACGATATCCCTGTTTGGGACCAAGAATTCCTGAAAGTTGACCAAGGAACACTTTTTGAACTCATTCTGGCTGCAAACTACTTAAACATCAAAGGTTTGCTTGATGTTACATGCAAGACTGTTGCCAATATGATCAAGGGGAAGACTCCTGAGGAGATTCGCAAGACCTTCAATATAAAAAATGACTTTACTGAAAAGGAGGAAGCCCAGGTACGCAAAGAGAACCAGTGGTGTGAAGAGAAGTGAAATGTTGTGCCTGACACTGTAACACTGTAAGGACTGTTCCAAATACTAGTTTCACTGCTCTTTTTATAATTGTTAATATTAGACAAACAGTAGACAAATGCAGCAGCAAGTCAATTGTATTAGCAGAATATTGTCCTCATTGCATGAGTAGTTTGAGTATAGATTCCAAACCTATGGCTGAGTTTCTTCTAGTATGATCGAAAGTTTCTTTTTTCTTTGCTCTGAATAAAACTGAACTGTGGGTTCTCTATAAGTGGCATTTTGGGCTTTCCCTCTTTTTTGTAAAGCAATTTCTGCCTAGTTTATTGTCCAGTTAACTTTAGTGACCTTTTGAAAGTTGGCATTGTAAATAAAACAAGTTGCAAAAAAGTTTTTTGGAATAGAATTAACAAAATATTTCCACCTCATGAATAAAGAGGTGGAAACTGGAAAAAGGCTTCTTGAGGTAAATGTTCTGAGTGGAGTTACCATGATGTCTTCCAGCCTCCTGCAGTCAAGGAGTACCACTGTATTGATTAGCCTGTATGTAGCAGGGCTCTCTTCGTTGCATCTGAGGACTTGTTTTCTTTTTCTTTAATTTTATTTTTAATCCTCTTAGTTTTAAATATATTGCCTAGAGACTCAGTTACTACCCAGTTTGTGGGTATTTGGGAGTAATGTAACTGGATAGTTTGTTAGCTTTTCAATTAAAAAAGACACTTAACCCATGTCATCTTTTTATAATCAGTGTTCCCATGTGGGGAAAATTATTCACACTACTTGCATGTAAAAAATAATTTAACTTTTATCATTAAAATATGTGGTAAAACCCAGAAAGCATCCATCATGAATGCAAGATACTTTCAATAAAAAGTAAGTTATATAAAAATAACTAACTAACTAAATAAATAAATAGTAACAACAAAAAGTTAAAAAGTGGAAGGAAGATGTTAAGTCATAGTCTTTACTAGTTTTCTTTTTGCTTGTTTGTTTGTGCAAATAGTATTAAGTTGTTATTAGCTTAAAATAATGGGTAATAAGATAGTATCTGCAAGCATCATTGTAACCTCAAGCCAAAAAAATACAATAGATCCAAAAAAATTAAAAAGCAAGGAATTAAATAATATCAACAGAGAAAATCACCTTCACTAAAATAAAGACAGGAAGGAAAGAAAGAAAGAGAAGATAAGCAAATGACCGACAAACAAATAAAAAATGACCTGAGTAAGTCTTTACTTATCAATATAATATTGAATGTAAATGTACTAAACTCTCCACTCAAAAGACATAGGATGGCTGAATGCATTAAAAAAAAAAAAAAAAACAACCAATGATCTATACCCTACGCAAAACACATTCACCTATAAAGACACACATAGGCTGAAAATAAAGGGATGGAAAAACATATTTCATGCCAATTGAACCCCCAAAAGAGCAGGAATCACTATACTTATATCAGACAAAATAGATTTCAAGACAAAACTTATAAGAAGAGACAAAGAAGGTCACAATATAATGATAAAGGGGTCAATTCAGCAAGAGGATATAACAATATTAAATTGTTATTTTAAATATTTTAAATATATATGCACTAAACACTCAAGCACCAAGATATATAAGGAAAATATTAGTATAGCTAAAGAGAGAGATAGGCTCCAATACAATAATAGCTGGAGACTTTGCCATCCCACTTTCAGCATTGGACAAATCTCCAGACAGAAAATAAACAAATAAACATTAGCCATAATCTTCACTGTAGAACAAATGAATCTAATATATAAGCATCCTCTCTAACCACAATGAAATAAAACTAAAAATCAATAACAAGAGGTATTTCAGAAACTATAAAATTACATGAAAATTAAACAACATGCTCCTGAATGACCAGTAGATCAATGAAGAAATTAGAAAGGGGATTGAAAAATTTCTTGAAACAAATAATAAAGGAAACACAACATAACAAAAACTATAAAATACAAGGAAAGTAGTACTAGCAGGGAAGTTCATAGCTGTAAGTGCCTACTTCAAAAAAGAAGAAAAACTGCAAAATAACAACCTAACAATGCATGTTAAAGCAGTAAAAAAGCGAGGGCCAACCAAACTCAAAATTAGTCAAAGAAAAGAAATAATAAAGATCAGAGCAGAAATAAATGAAATTGAATTTTTTTAAAAAAAAGATCAATAAAACAAAAAGTTGCTATTTTTTGAAAATTTAAACAATATTGACAAACTTTTAGCCTTACTAAAGAAAGAAGAGAGAAGACCCAAATAGTCAGAGATGAAAAAGGTGACATTACAAGTGATACTGCAGAAATTTAAAGTATCGTTTGTGGCTAATATGAGTCACTATGTGCCAATAAATTGGAACATCTAGAAAAAAATGGACAAATTCCTAGACACATAAAACCTACCAAGATTGGACCACGAAGAAATCAAACAGCAGAACAGACCAATACAAAGTAATGAGATAAAGTTCATAACACAATATCTCTCAGTAAGGAAAAGCCTGGGACCTGACAGTTTCACTGCTGAATTCAACCAAGCATTTAAAGAATACCGATCTTCCTCAAATTGTTCTGAAAAATATAAGAAGAGGGAATACTTTCGAACACATCCTTTAAGGCCATTATTACCCTGATACCAAAACCAGACAAAGACACATCCAAAAATTAAACTATGGGCCAATACCCCTATGATTATTGATTCAAAACTCCTCAATAAAATACTAACAAACTGAATTCAACAATACATTAAAAAGATCATTCATTATGATCAAGTGGAATTTATCCCTGGAATGCAAAGATGGTAGGACATACACAAATCAAAGTGGTACATCATATCAACAGAATGAAAGGCAAAAATAATATGATCAGTTTAAATGATGATGAAAAAGTATTTGATAAAATTCTACATCCCTTCATAATAAAAACCGTAAAAATCTAGTGTAGAAGGAACATACCTCAACATAATAAAATTTGTCTATGAAAAACCTGCAGCTAGTATCCTGCTGAATGGGAAAACCTGAAAGCCTTTCCCCTAAGATCTGAAATACAACAAGTATGCCCACTTTCACCACTGTTATTCAAAATAGTACTGGAAGTGCTAGCTAGAGCAATTATACAAGAGAAAGAAATGAATGAGATCTAATTTGGAAAGGAAAGGAAGAAGTCAAATTATTTTTGTTTGCAGATGATGTGATCTTATATTTAGTGAAACTTAAAGACTCCAACAAAAAAACTATTAGAACTGATAAGCAAACTCAGTAAAGTTGCAGGATGCAAAATCAACATACAAATATTAGTAGCATTTCGATATGCCAACAGTGAACAATCTGATAAATAAATGAAAAGTAGTCTAATATACAACAGCCACAAATAAAATTGAATACCTAGGAACTAACTTAAGCAAAGTGAAAGATCTCTATAATAAAAACTATAAAACACTGATGAAAGTAATTGAAGAGGACTCTAAGAAATGGAGAAATATTTCATGTTTATGGGTTGAAAGAATCCATATTTTTAAAATGTCCATACATCCCAAAGCAATCTGCAGATTCACAGCAATTCCTATCAAATAGCTAGATCTTTCTTTTTAAAAGGACACATGGGAGAGGGAAAAAAAATGTCAGATAGGAGGCAGGATGGACTTGCAGCTCCCACTTGGATGTTTGTTTGTTAATGCATGTGGAGACTCACACTGTAAATTTTGCTTCAAGAACTGTTGCAAGAGCATAACAGGAAAGCCAAAATAATTCACAGACTCTTTGAAATAAGTGACTTGCTGCAGCAAACTCCATGAGATAGCTGAAAAACTGTGAGTGCCCAAAGTGTGAAAGGGGAAAGTCTGCCTCTGAATACACATCCTCACTGGGGAACCTGAAAATCCAGATCCAAGCAAAATATAAAAACAGAAAAAGCAGTGGGAAGAGACCTGTAGGCACTCCTTGTCCCCAGGGAAACCCAGGGAAGCCATTTCTGACTTTATTTAACAGGTGCTTTAGGGAGGACTGCCAGTGAAATTTAGAAAGGACCACAGGGAGAATGAAACTTCCAGCTGAACTTTGTAATGATTTTGACCAAGCATGAAATTTCCTGGGCAGAATGGGGGAGGGGTGGTGGTGACGGTGAACAGGAAGTGCAGATGTAAAAACAGAAGCCGTGGCAGGTGTGGAGGAGTGAGACCTGAAAGCAGTGCTTGCTTTCTCAGCAGGGAGGCTTGTAGCCTGGGGCAAGATCCCAGCACTGTTCACTGGCTGCCTGGATATAAACTTCGTGCTCTTAGTGGGACATGGTGTGAGTGAGACTGGCCTTGCTGGCTGCACATGAACTGGGTGAGGCTGGTCACTGCAGTTTTCCCCCACCTCCCTGGTGGCCTGTATGAGGCAGCAGAAGCAGCCATAACCCCCTTGGGAACCTAACTTCATTGGCATGAGAAGTATACCCTTATATCCCACAGTGGCCACCACAATCCCTGCCCAAGGAGAGTCTGAGCTCAGACAGGCCTAACCCCTCTCCCACCTGATGATCTTTCTCTACTCATTCTAGTAGCTGAAGACAAAAAACATAATCTCTTGGGAGATCTATAGCCCTGCCCATCACCTGAGAAACTTGAATACTTATCCAGGAGAACTTAGGGCAAGCTTGTATCCCCCCTATACTATAGCAGCTGATGCTCTCTTGAAAGTGCCACTTCCTGACTTGACACTAGCCAACCCAAGCCATTACAACAACTCTTAAAATAACAACCTTGCTCTAAGAAAGGATAAACAACAACAACAACAACTAATTCCACTTCCTGTAACATCCTGACTAACCAGAGGTCTTGAGTCTGTCCACGTGACATCTTCACTGTTAGCAAAACCAGCATTTGAGCAAACCAGCACACTAAACAAAACTACAACCAAGGACCCTCAGATAGTTTACTTCGTTCCCCTGCTACCTCCCCCCAGAGCAGGTGCTGGTATTCACAGCTGAGAGACCTGAAGACAGATCACATCAGAGGAATCTTTGCAGAGACACCCCAATACCAGCCCAGAGCCTGTTAGTTCTGCTGGGTGGCTAGACTCAGAAGAGCAATAACAATCACTGCAGTCTGGCTCTTAGGAAGCCCCATACCTAGAAGAAGGGGAAGAGCTTCACATCAAGGGATCACCCCACGGGAGAAAAGAATCTGAACAGCAGCTCTTGAGTTCCAGATCTTTCCTCTGACATAGTCTACCCAAATGAAAAGGGACAAGAAAATATTCTGGTAATATGAAAAAGCTGTGTTCTTTAACACTCCAAAAAGATCACACTAACTAACCTGCAATGGATCCGAACCAAGAAAAAATCTGCGAATGCCAGAAATAATTCAGAAGGTCAATTATTAAGCTACTTAAGGAGGCACCAGAGAAAGGTGGAAACCAACTTAAATAAACTTAAAAAAGATACAGGGTATGGACAAAAAATATATAGATAAATTTATTTTTATTGTAAATCAAAACAATCACAACTTCTGAAAATGAAAGACACACTTACAGGAATGCCAAATACACTGGAAAGTTTCAACAATATAATCAAACAAGTAGAAGAGAGAACTTCAGAGCTCAAAGACAAAGCTTTCAAATTAACCCAGTTTGGCAAAGCCGAAAAAAAAGAATCACACAAATGAACAAAGCCACCAAGATTTTTGGGATTTGTTAAATGACATAAAATAAGAATAATTCGTATTCCTGAGAAAGAAGAGAAATCTAAAAGTTCCAAAAACTTATTTGAGGGAATAATCCAGGAAAACTTCCTTGGCTTTGCTGGAGATCCAGACATTCAAATACAAGAAGCTCAAAGAACATGCGGAAAATTCATGGCAAAATGATCATCACTTAGGCACACAGTCATTAGGTTATCAAAAGTCAAAATAAAGGAAAGATTTTTGAGATCTGTAAGGCAAAAGCTTCAGGTAACCTGTAAAGGAAAACCTATCAGATTAATGGTAGATTTGTCAGCAGAAACTCTACAAGCTAGAAGGGACTGGGATCCTATCTTCAGCCTCCTTAAACAAAACAATTATCAGCCAAGAATGAAGGAAAGATAGTGACTTTTTCAGACAGATGCCCAGAGAATTTGCCACTACCAAACCAGCACTATAAGAACTACTAAAAAGAATTAAATAATGACATTTGCAGCAACCTGGATGAAGTTGGAGACCATTTCTCTAAGTGAACTAACTTATGAATCGAAAACCAGACATCGCATGTTCTCACTCATAAGTGGGACCTAAGCTGTGTGGATGGAAAGGCATAAGGAAGGCATATTTTTAAAAGTTACAAGAGATTAGAGAGTGACTCAGTCTTCCAATGTAAAACTTCTGCTGCTTGAGTTATGCCAATATGGATAGCAGAGAATTGTGGCACATTTCTAAACTCTACTTCTCTGAACTTCTTCTGTTACCCAACTCCACAGTCAGTCAGTGCCCACTCATTTCTGGATTTTTTTTAAAGGAGGCTGCCTTTGTATATAGTAAGAGTAGAAAAATAGGGCAGATCCTATATGGAGTTTGGAGGGATATCTGATAAACTATTTCATGTTAGTTTTGTGGGATGAACTGGTGAAATTTGTACTACAAGAAAGTGCAGATATGGGGAGGGATTCATGACTAATTAAATGGTTGGATTAAAAGAGTTGATTTTAATGGATGCATGTCCACTGAGATAGACCTCTAATGTGGCATGTCAGAGAAATCTGTCTTAGGCTGTGTTCTAATTCAACATTTTCATTATTGACTTAAGTAAGGGCACAGATAACAAGGTGATCAAACACACAGATGGTGCAAATCTGGGAGAGACAGTTAGATAATGTATTTACTGACAGAAGTCATGTGTTATTTCACCAAATGGGAATTAATCTCCTAAATTAGAGAGTTGTGTAGTTAGAGTTTACATAAGGCATTAGATGTTTTCCTTTGGATTTCTGGCCAGGAATTACTCATTGCTTAACAATTTTGGGGGAAAAATTTGCAGTGCCAGATAATAGCCTTGTCTCATTAACAACAGCAAAATCCTTATCATCAGTGTTTCTATTTCTTTAATTCCTCAAGGTGACAGCTGAGCTCATGTCTAAGGCACTGTGCTGAGAGCTCTGAAAAAGCAAAATTCTTCCCTCTAGGACCTTCAAGCATTTACACAAATTACTTCCATGCTACATGGTGATCTGTGAAAAGGGCCAAATGAGAGGCACTGAAAATGTAACAGGAACCCTGGGAAGGGAGAGAGGGAGTGACGATATATGTTCTGGGAAGGCCTTTTGAGGGAGGTGAGAACTTAATCTTAATTCCAGTTAAACTACTGAAGACTTTTGCTATATCCTTTCTTTTTGGGGAAATTTAGGGCCTTGTGGAACCTGGTAATCATGTAACCTTGTAATCCCTATAAAAGATAAACAAGGAAATTGAGAAAGGAAAAGTCACAGTCTGGAAATATTTTGCCGGCCTCTCTATGAGGCCTAATGCAAAGGTTAATTCTAGAGCATTTATTTCTTTGCTTTTCAGTTTGTTACCTTTCCATAGAAATGAGAGCCCCCTGCTGTTCTCTGCCATCAGCTGCTCTGTTCTGCTAATCAGGGAATGAAGCTGAGAATGCCCCTTGGCTCTGGGAGAGGGATAAAAGAACAGGTGCCAGAGCTCATGTATTGAAATACATCAAGAGTCTGTTCATCACTCAATTGTTCTCCAGTGTAAGATACTCAAGAACAAACAAGTCCACTGTGAGTCAGAATCTGCCAACAGTCTTTTTCCTAGTAGTCTGAGGATACTAAGTAGTTTGGCTAAGTATGAGTTGCTGTACCCTAGGTATTATACTGTCAGGGAAATTCCCCACTGTCTGCCAAACATTTCAACTCAGCAAAATTAGATCTGAAAAATGTTGATGAGCCATAAAATAAGTCATACATAGTTAGTGCCTTTAAAGAAATGAACTACTAAATATATTCTAAGCAAAGAAGCATTTCTGGAAGGATAATGGCTGAACTTCAAATTTTAGGGTTCTCACATGCTTGTTGCCTCAGGCCTAGCCCCTTTTCCTCAACTCCTTGCAAATTCATACTTAACCTTCTCTTCTGCCCTAGTGAAAACAGATTTTAACCAGGAGTCCATAAATGTGGGTGCTAGGTCTGGCTTTATCACTGGTCATCAGTTTTCCCATCTGAAAAGTGAATGCCTTGCTCATAGTGTGCAGTTGTTGTGGATGTTGCATTTTTGGAGAAAATTGCATGTGAAGGTTAATGGGCTGCACAGACACAAGGTAGATATATTATTACTTAAACTCCATTGTGGAAACTAGGAACATTCAGAAATTACCTTTACTTGAATGTTCAGGCTGAATAAAGTTTGCCTCCAGATTAAAAGTCCTCAGCCTCAGGGAAAGACCTACTCTAGTTTAGTGTCTATCTGTTTTTGTGTGTTCTCTCCCTGTTCCAGTCCCTCTCCTTCTCCCTCTCTGTCTCCCTCTCTGTCTCCCTCTTCTTCCTTCTCTCCTTCCCTCCCATCCTGCCCACTTCTCTCTCTCATATGCGTGCATGCAGGCATGAACACATGTATGTGCACCCATATGCGTGTGCACATACACACAGTAAAAAAAAAAAAAAAAAAAGGACAATTAAAAAGGGCATGCCTTTTGTCACAGATGCTTATGGAAACACATAGAACTTTCAAATTTTATGGTATAATAGCCTTAAAACTTTTACTCTACCTTGAAGTTCAACTTTAATTGATTTTAATTATTTATATACAATTATTTACTTATATTCTGTCTTCTTTTACAAAGAATTTGAGACATTCAAGCTGCAACTTGTTCAAAACTGTAGGTGGTATTCAAACCAATAAAGACTGCTTGTCTCAAATCTTCAAAGGGAAATAAGAAGTTGCTGAGTTATGCAGCAAAATACAAGTGTTATATTTTTCAGATTACACAAAAAGTTATTAAAAGTGGTAATTCATGTATTTCCTGTGAAATCTGCTGTGAACAAATTCATTACAGACCCATGTAGATTGTAATGCTTACTCATGGTTTACTAGCTAAAAGTGTCATGGGGCAGAAAAGATATAAACAGAATTTTGCCCTGGTGCCATTCACCTGTAGACCATTCAGTTACATACACCACTGAGGGAGAGTCTTTGGTTGGAGTCTTCACCATCATGTAAGTATAACAGGTATTTTTTGCAAATTTCTAATTAGAAGCATTGAGCACTTCTGTAATGAATTTCTATAACCACGTGTACAGGACTAGATGGGAAGAAATAATGTAACCAAATTCACAACAGATGGGAACATAACTTTTGCCTTAAATTGTTGCACCCCAATGTACTAATTGAACACTTACCTTTTGTTATTGCTTATTGGCAGATTTGTGTGTGTGCATACATGCATGTTTGTATTCTTTCTGACTGGACCCTAAACTGATTGAAAGCGGGATTCCATATCTTTATACTTCATATCGTTATCTTTATCCTTCATATCGTTATCCTTTTGTGCTGTAATTAATGTTTGCCAGAGGCTGAATTTTCCTATTTGGAAACTCTAAATTGTATAAGCAACCCTACCATCTCTGGTGTTACAGTTTCCATTTTCAATTTGAATAGTCTTGCTTAAAAAATATATTAACTTGACCTTCACATAAGACACTAAATAAGCATTTCCTTTTTTGTGTGTAAGGATGCCCACAATTCAGCTTAATGACTGTAAACAGCATAAATGCACAATCTTTAATTCAGCTGATCACATTTCACTTTGCTTTCTTATAAAAAAAGATTATTTGTATCTTTTTAACAGTTTTATTGAGGTGTAATTGTTGCACAAAAATTTGAATGTATTTTATGTGTACAATCTGATGGGTTTGAACACGTGCATACACCCATGAAACCATTACCACATGCAAGATAATAAACATATTAAGGTTGTTTTTGATAAAAGTTAAAGATACTTATTTTTACTTTGGTGCGGTTTGGAGTTGCTGGATTCCACGTCATTCTGAGTTGACGTGTGACTCATTTGCACGCATTCACTCTTGCAGGGGTCTTTGAAGTGGTATTTCTAGCCCGGATAAGGGAAAATGACTGTCCACAGAATTCTACACAGCAGTTGTCTTACTCAGTTTCCTGCTTGACCCAGTTCCTCCTGGGTATTGTTAGTAAAGGAATCCCCTTTCTGTTGTGCAAAGACATAAAATGTCGTGACTTGACCAAGGTTATCATTGTTGACTTTTTGTGCTAGGGACAAATTTCCAGTTTTTTTTTTTTTTTTTTTTTCTTTTTCTGAGATGGAAACAAGGAATCTATCCTTGTCTCAAACAAGAACAAGAGCTATGTACTCACAAAAACTAAAAATTAAAAGAATTATCAAGGGAAGACACAGGGTAAAAGGATTATCAGTAGGGTCAATGGAAAGTATTAATATTTCATACATGACTTGCACATAGTAGTCTTTTGTGATCTGAGTCTTTTTGAAAACGATAGTCATTAAGGGATATTTTTTCTTGGGCATTTGTTTTTCCTTTCTTTATTTTTATTTTTAACCTTCCTGCCTTTCACTATTTTATATTGCATCCAGTGTCCTCAACTTTATTTCACTTGTAAACTCCTTGAAGGCAGAATGTGAGAGGTGGCTCAAGAGACTCCTATGACTTCACAAACTGGTCAGAGTTCCTGAAATTAGTAGCATTAATCTTATAGGCTATGTATTAGGGCATTACCTCTCTAGAAGGCTATCCTAAAATGCAGATTTAACTAGAGAAGAGAACCCATGAGCAGATTACCATGAGTCAGGTAATTAGATTAGCTGTCTGCCTGCCCATGCCTTCACTGGAGATGTTTGGATGCCGTGAATGAAATTCCGGTGTCTAGATATTACTCATGAAAACACAGGGATGCTGATTGTCTAATGGGAGTCATGGGTAAATTTTTAATGGTTTTCAATCTGACATAATCAACACTCATTAACAAAGGTGGAAATGGGGATATTGAGTAAAACACACTTATTCAATGGTATTACGATTTTGACTCATCAATTGACTATTTCCATTGCTTGCCTGTAAGTTTGGTGAAAGCTTGCCGTATTTGTCTTGTACACTATTCTATCCTCAGTGTCAACAACAGAGTAAGCCTTTATGAAATGTTAGTCAAATGAATGAGTTTAAGTGATTGAACACAAAATGAAAAGTATATATCATTCAGAATTGGCAGCTTTTGAAGGAGTAATATTTTGGACATGGCATAGGAATAGGGATTTTATGGTGTTTACTAAAAATATGCAATCTTGGTGATGGAAAACTTCCATTGAAGTTACTAAAATTATCTTTCCTTATATTTTCTCTGCAGTTTCAGTGGCTGATGGTCACAAGAATGATGTAACTTCTCAGTGCTTTTCCTGCTTTGTATATTTCCAGCAACTTTTATCTAAAATACTTCAGATGGTGTGCTAACTCCTTAGAATGCACACCAATGATGTACTTTTTTTTTTTTTTCACAATTGAGATTTTGTTGGTTGTGTTGAGTACTGGTACACAAACATTTCAACTTGTACACAGTTCTTAACATACATGTGAAAAACCTAAAAAGCTGTGTATTGTAATTCTTTTCAAAACAGTTATTCCAGTGATATTCTAGCTTAAAAATTGGAGGCAAATTTTTCTTAAGAGGATATCAAGTACCAGTATCTTCAAATGTTGTTAACTTGTTACATACATCCTACTGATTCAAAATTTAATAGCATATATACTCCATATACAAATTTTTAACCTTTCATAGCACATTAGCAAAGTTATTAGGAAAGTAAGGCTACCACGACCAAAGATAATATAGAGTGCACAATTATGACTGGAAGAGCCATTATCAAGGGTGATTTTCTTTAGGAAACAATTCTACTGAACACAACATGGGAATATAAGTAATTTAAAATGTTCAAGATATTGAATACAGGACTGTGACTCCTGTATTCACATTGTCATGTATAGTATGCTTTTTATTATAGGATATAAAAACTAACCCCCTTAAATGGAATGTTAAGCTGACACCCAAGACAGTCAAAGCACCACCAAATTCAATATCCCACATTATTTTCTGATTGCACCAAAAAACAAACAATGAGTGAATGATTTTGCCTCTTAAAGAAAAGCATTTACACTTAAAAAATAGGATGAGATGAAATTCATCTCATCCATTTTATGAAGGGATGTTCATAAAATATTTCTAGAACTATTAAAAGGCTACCATTTACAAAATAGTTGATAAAAATATTCCTCTGGATTGTACAAGAAGGGAGGCATGGAGCACTGATAAGACATGATATATGATACTAATCAGATGTGGCTTCTTTCTCTCTGGCTTCATCAGCAGCTAGACTCTTCTTGGTTTTCTGCAGGTAAATCTTTTTTTAGTTTCTTGGTTCACCACTTTGGACTGTTTTCCCTTTTGTCCCCTTTTTTCTTTTGTTTGCACTATTTTGTCTGAAAATGTATCCTTTCCTGCTTCCTTTTTTGGTTTCATTTCCTTTTTTTTTTTTTTTTTTTTTTTTTTTTTTTTTTTTTTTTTTGAGATGGAGTCTTGCTCTGTCACCCAGGCTGGAGTGCAGTGGCACAATCTTGGCTCACTACAACCTCTGCCTCCTGGGTTCAAGCGATTCTCCTGCCTCAGCCTCCTGAGTAGCTGGGACTAGAGGCACATGCCACCATGCCCAGATTTTTTTTTTATTTTTAGCATTTTTTAAAATTTTAGTAGAGGTGGGGTTTCACCATGTTGGCCAGGATGGTCTTGATCTCCAGACCCTGTGATCCACCCACCTCAGCATCCCAAAGTTCTGGGATTACAGGCATGAGCCACCGTGCCTGGCCCTTTTCCACTTTTACAGATGCAGATGTAACTGAGAACTGCGCTGATCTCCTCATCAGCTCTTCCTTCACTGCCTCTAAGGCTAAGCTGACCTTTCTCTTGGGCATTTTAGTGGCCAGGAAGGGCATGCTGAGAGGCTTCAAGAAGCTGGGATGTCTGGCTGCTGCCACTCCTTCCACCACCTGAACTACCAATGATGTATTTGATAAAAATAAGGCAAGAGAGGTACATCAGGAAGAGCCCAGAATGAAAGGTCAGAAGAACAAGGAGAAGTGGGCAGTGGCAATGTTGAAGTCACTACTACTATGGGTTTATGGTGCTTATCACCCTGTACTGTAATTATCTATGTACAAAGTCTTACAGAGTGACTTTTTGCCACTGTGGCTTACCAGTGGCTCTCTGTGGGACTTTGAGTCCCTAGTAACCCAGACAATGTCTCATTTATTTTTATATCTTTACTGCTTAGCAAAGATTTTCTGCCAGCCACATAAAAAATACCTGGTAAAGGTGTGTTGAATGAATGATAGAGGAACCTAAAGAGATGCTTTTCAATATTTATTAATTCATCACAATTTACTGAGCATCAGTTATATGCCAGGCATTTTGATAGTCATCCAGTATAAGACTCTTTCCTGTCCACAAGGCATTCATAATTTTAGAGGGGTACAAGTAAATGAATAATTATAAAATTATTAGTAAATGCAGCAGATAAATATACATGGTATATTACAGGAGCACAGAGTAGTCACACATATGCTAGCTGAAAAGAGGTGATGACAGAATCTGATTTATTCATTAGAAAAAACTTACTATTAGCACTATTATTAAACATGAGATTAACCATTTGTTGCCAACTGATATACTATTATCAATATGAGGGAGATTCTAGGACATGTGTGACCAGTGGAATCCATTGAATTTTTTTCTAAAATCTATTGCCTTAATTGTTGCGGGAAGTCAGGGACCCTGAACAGGGGACCTGCTGAAGCCGTGACAGAAGAACATAAATTGTGAAGATTTCATGGACCTTTATCACTTTCCCAATCAATATTCTTATAATTTCCTATGCCTATCATTACTTTAATTTCTTAATCTGGTCATCTTCGTATGTCGAGGATGTATATCACCTCAGGACCCTGCAATGATTGTGTTAACTTCACAAATTGTTCATAAAGCATGTGTGTTTTATGAACTACCTGGGAGCCAGGCAGGACAGAGCCATATTTCTCTTATTACCGAAAATGGGTAAGAGAAATATCACTGAATTCTTTCCCCAGTAAGGAGTATTAATAATTAACAGCCTTGTGAAAAGAATGCATTCCTGTGGGGGGGCCTCTAAAATGGCCACTCTGGGGGTGTCTGCCTTATGCAGTTGCAGATAAGGGTTGAAACATGCCCTGGCCTCCTGCAGCACCCCCAGGCTTACTAGGATTAGGAAATTCCAGCCTGGCGAATTCTAATCAGACTGGTTCTCTGCTCTTGAACCCTGTTAATATGTTTATCAATGACAATGCATGCACAGAAGGACATGGAACTTCATTAGTAATTCTAGTTTCACTCTGAACTTGTGATCTTGCCCTGACCTTCTGCCTTGTGATATTTTATTGCCTTTAAAGCATGTGATCTCTGTGACCCACACCCTATTTGTACACTCCCTCCCATTTGAAAATTGCTAATAAAAACTTGCTGATTTTACAGCTCAGGGGACATGATGGAACCTGCTGATATGTGATGTCTCCCCCGGACACCCAATTTTAAAATTTCTCTCTTTTGTAGTCTTTCCCTTTATCTCTCACACCGGCCGATACTTAGGGAAAATAGAAAAGAACCTACATTGAAATATCGGGAGCTGGTTCCTCCGATACTTAATAATTACATAATCACCATCCCCTAAAATTAGCCAACCATAACTACAATGTTGTTACTAATGACAGTCACCTTACAAGATAAGCAGGGTTTTAAAGGATAAGTAGTAGCTATTCAGGTGAAGCCAAGAGGAAAGGAATTTCCAGGGGAGGGAATAGTGTAAATACATTTGTGTAAGAAACAGAGAATTGGCAAAGTATGGCCTATATTATGTATTTTAGGTAATGGAACTCAGTGAGAGATTTTTAGCAGTAGAGTCATCTGATGATGTTTGACTATAACAACAGTCACACGTATGAAGTTCTCACTATGCCAGGGATAGCTCCAATGGCTTTATTTCTATATTAACACAATTAACTCTCACAACATCCCTATGAGTTAGGTACTATTCCAATCTCCTCTTCATTGGTGGGAGAAGGTTAAGTAAAGTGTCTCACATCATTAATAAGTGATAGAGTCAAGAATTGAACCATGGCAGTCTGACTAAAGAGTACCTGTATTTAACCACTTCACCGTAAATATTATGGGGCAAGTTTGGATTTCAAGAGTCCATACAGGGAATTCTTGCAAGATCCACGTATGAGTTGATGAAGTCCTGAACAAAGTCAGTGGAAGTAAAGATAGAACAGAAGAAGAGATAAAGAGAAAGATTTTAAAAGTCCATATAAGGTAAAATTGTCAGGATTTCTATTGAATGTGAATTTCGAGAGGGTGGTAAAAAAGAAGGTAGAGTCAGAGGAGACTTCCATGTTTCTCTAAGACATATAAGTAGAGAGATCTAGCAGGAAGATAGATATTTGGTTCTGAAACTGAAAAGGGAGATCTAGGCTGATGATAGAAAGTTTATACAATCACAGAGATAGAAAAGGCAAATGGACTGATGATAGAATGTTAGGAAATGCCAATGTTTTTAGGAGTAAGTGAATATGAGGAGTCAATGCAGGAGTCAGAGAGCAAGAGGTCAGGGAAGCATGAGAATGTGGCATGGTGGAATCTGAGGAGATACAATATATTAACAAGGAAAGCATAATCATGAGTATCAAACACAGCAAAGAAGTCCATTAACTGAAGGATTGAAAAGATACATTGAATTTGACAGGTGATTAGTGAAAGCAGTGTCTTTGAAATATTGGGAGTGGATGTCAGACTGCATAAATTAAGACAATGTAAGGTGAAAACATGACGACAGTGAAGGTAGACAAACTTCAAGAAGTTTGGTGGTTTCAAAGAGGAAAGAGTTAGGGAGGTAGCAAGTAGGGACTATGGAAACACTGTAAGTATTCTTTTAGGTTATAGATTGAAAGAGAGTTGAGCATTCTTACAGGTTGAAGAAATGGATGGGATGTCTGATGAAGTAAGGACTTGCTGGAGGTTAGAGGGGGTGGCACTAAGGGTTTGGTCAAGGGAGAATTTGGAAGGAAACATCTCCATAGTTGAGACAAGGGAAAAAGAGATAAGGACGAGTATGGATGCAGCTAATTTTGTAAATAGAGGTGAATGGGTAAAAAAGAGTTAAGGAGATAAGAGGGACTTAATTTTTAGATTAATTTTACCACTTTCCTTAAGCCCACTGTAAACTTTTTGCCTCCTTATTTAGTAGCTATCTTTGTTTTTGCTTTCATTGGGAAAATGAGTCTAGGGTGGAAGATAGGAGACAGTAAATATAGTTATACAAAGGTAAAGGATTTATAGTTCCAACCCTCAAAGGTTCCAAGCAGGGAGAGATCAAAACCAGTGAAGGAAAATACAGCCCCAGGCAAGTGTGGGTATTGAGGTTTTATTCATTTACGTGTAAGTAGCATTTGTAATAAACATTGAAAGATAGGTAGTGTTGCCACATGTAGCAAGTAAGCCAAAGTTAACATTCACTATCTTCTCATCTCCTCATCAATATTTCTAACTCTTTTAATGAGAGAAAAAATAGGAGAGAGATGGGGAGAGAGAAAGATAGAATTATTGAACATGCAATATTTGAGTCGTACCACCAATGTTTTATATTTTCCTCACAAAGAGGCTCAATATATCAATGATGCTTTGAATACTGTATTAGTCCATTCTCACATTACTATAAAGGACTACCTGAGACTGGGCAATTTATAAAGAAAAGAGGTTTAGTTGACTCAGTTCTGTAGGAGGCTGTACAGGAAGCATGGACCGGGAGTCCTCAGGAAACTTACAATTGTGTCAGAAAGTGAAGGGAAAGCAAGCACTTCTTATGTGGCTGGAGCAGGAGGGAAAGAGTGATGGGGGAAGTGCTACACACTTTTAAACATGAGAACTCACTCACTATAATGCGAGCAGCAAGGGGGAAGTTCACCTCCATGATTTAATCACCTCTTGCCAGGCACCTTCTTTAACATTGAGCAAAAACAAATTTCTCAGGAGAAGAAGAAATTCTGCCTCAGGACAGTAACATAGAAATCCTGCTTGCATTTTCAGACTCAAGACTATAACATTAATTCTTGACTGAGATTCTAGCCTTCTGATCTGCCTGCAGATTTGGAATTTCAAGTCCACACAATTATATAAGTCAATTACTTAAAATAAAAGCTGGAAGCATTCCCTTTGAAAACTAGCACAAGACAAGGATGCCCTCTCTCACCATGCCTATTCAACATAGTACTAAAGGTCCTAGCCAGAAAAATCAGGCAAGAGAAAGAAGTGAAGCACATCCAAATAGAAAGAGAGGAAGTCAAACTATCTCTGTTTGCAGATAAAAAGATTCCATACGTAAAAAACCCCATAACCTCTGACCACAAGCTCCTTGGTCTGATAAATCACTTTAGCAAAGTTTCATGATATCAAGTTAATGTACAAAAATCAGTAGCATTTTTGTACGCCAGCAACATCCACACTATGAACCAAATCAAAACTGCAATCCCATTCACAATAGCTACAAAAACAATAAAACACCTAGGGATATAACTAGCCAAAGAGGTAAATGATTTCTACCATAAAAATTGCAAAACACTGTTCAAAGAAATCAGAGAAGACACAAACAAATGAAAAAATCTTCCATACTCATGGATAGGAAAAATCAATATTATTAAAATGGTCATACTGCCCAAAGTGATTGACAGATTCAATGCTCTTCCTATCAAACTACCAATAACATTCTTCTCAGAACTAGAGAAACTACTTTAAAACTCATATGAAACAAAAAAAGAGTCTGAATAGCCAAGGAAATCCTAAGCGAAAATAACAAAGCTGGAAGTTTCACATTACCTGACTTCAAATTATACTAAAGGGCTAGAGTAAACAAAATAGCATAGTACTGATAGAAAAAAAACCCAGGAACATAGACCATTGGAACAGAATAAAGAGGTCAGAAATAGGGCCTCACACGTATGACCACCTGATCTTTGGCAAAGCTGATAAAAACAAGCAATGGGAAAAAGACTTCCTACTCAATAAATGGTGTTAGGATAACTGGCTAACCATATGCAGAAGACTAAAGCTGGACCCCTTCTTTATGCCACACACAAAAATCAATTCAAGATTGATTAAAGACTTAAGTGTAAAACTCAAATATATAAAAATCCTAGAAGACAACCTATGCAATACCATCCAGGATGTGGGAACAGGCAAAGGTTTCATTATGAAGATACCGAAAGAAATCACAACAAAAGCAAAAATTGACAAGTGGGATCTAATTAAACTTAAGAGCTTCTTGCAAAGCAAAAGAAACTATCAATAGAGTAAACAGACAATGTACAGAATGGCAGAAAGTATTTGCAAACTATGCATCTGACAAAGGCCTAATATCCAGCGTCTATAAAGAACTCAAACAAATTTACAAGAGAAAACAAACAATCTCATTAAAAAGTGGGCAAAGGACTGGAACAGACACATCTCAAAAGAAGACATACATGTGACCAACAAGCACATGAATAAAAGCTCAATATCACTGATCATTAAAGAAATGCAAATCAAAACCACAATGAGATACCATCTAACACCAGTTAGAATGACCATTATTAAAAAGTCACAAAATGACATATGCTGGCAAGGTTGTAGAGAAAAGGGAACACATATGCACTGTTGGTGGGAGTATAAATTAGTTCAACCATTGTGGAAAGCAGTGTGGTGATTCCTCAAAGAGCTAAAAGCAGAACTGCCATTCAACCCAGCAAATCCATTACTGGGTATATACTCAGAGGAATATAAATCACTTTACCATAAAGACACATACATGCGAATGTTCACTGCAGCACTATTCACAATAGCAAAGGAATGGAATCAACCTAAATGCCCATCAGTGACAGATTGGATAAAAAAAAATGCGCTACATATACACCATGAAATACTATGCAGACATAAAAACACAAGATCATGTCTTTCGTGGAAACATGGATGGAACTAGAGGCTACCATTCTCAGCAAACTAACGTAGGAGCAGAAAACCAAATACCACATGTTCTCACTTATAAGTGGGAGCTAAATGATGAGAACTTATGAACACAAAGCAGAAAATGACAGACACTGGGGTCTACTTGAGGGTGGAGAGTGGAAGGAGGGAGAAGAGCAGAATAGATAACTATTGGGCACTGCGCTTAATTCCTGGTGATGAAATAATCTGTACAACAAGCCCCTATGACATGAGTTTACCTATGTAACAAACATTCACATGTACCTTGGAACCTAAAATAAAAGTTAAAAAGAAATAAATATTAAAAAGTATATTCTCTTGGTTCTACTTCTTATTTTATTTTATTTTATTTTTTAATTTATTTATTATTATTATACTTTAAGTTGTAGGGTACATGCGCCTAACGTGCAGGTTTGTTACATATGTATACTTGTGCCATATTGGTGTGCTGCACCCATCAACTCGTCAGCACCCATCAATTCGTCATTTACATCAAGTATAACTCCCAATGCAATCCCTCCCTCCTCCCCCCTCCCCCCTCCCTATGATAGGCCCCAGTGTGTGATGTTCCCCTTCCCGAGTCCAAGTGATCTCATTGTTCAGTTCCCACCTATAAGTGAGAACATGCGGTGTTTGGTTTTCTGTTCTTGTGATAGTTTGCTAAGAATGATGGTTTCCAGCTGCATCCATGTCCCTACAAAGGACACAAACTCATCCTTTTTGATGGCTGCATAGTATTCCATGGTGTATATGTGCCACATTTTCTTAATCCAAACTGTCACTGATGGACATTTGGGTTGATTCACCCCCCAAGTCTTTGCTATTGTGAATAGTGCTGCAATAAACATACGTGTGCATGTGTCTTTATAGCAGCATAATTTATAATCCTTTGGGTATATACCCAGTAATGGGATGGCTGGGTCATATGGTACATCTAGTTCTAGATCCTTGAGGAATCGCCATACTGTTTTCCATAATGGTTGAACTAGTTTACAATCCCACCAACAGTGTAAAAGTGTTCCTATTTCTCCACATCCTCTCCAGCACCTGTTGATTCCTGACTTTTTAATGATTGCCATTCTAACTGGTGTGAGACGGTATCTCATTGTGGTTTTGATTTGCATTTCTCTGATGGCCAGTGATGATGATTCTAAGTGAAGTAACATAGGAATGAAAAACCAAAATCTGTATGTTCTCACTTATAAGTGGGAGTTAAGCTATGAGTACACAAAGGCATACAGAGTGATATAAAGGGGGAGGGTTGGAAGGCACTTAGGGATAAAAAAAAAAAAGTACACATTAGGTACAATGAACACTACTCAGGTGACAGGTACACTCAGAATTTACCACTACATAATCCATCCATGTAACAAAAATCCACTTGTACCACAAAAGCTATTGAAACAAAAAATAATAAAAACAAAAACAATGTGTTTATTCCAGTAAGAACAAAACAAAACACTACCCTTTCCATAATGAAAGTGGTCCACTGTAACCAACCTACCACTGGGTAGTTGGCTAATCAATCCAGTAAATGGTGCCATATTGGGAATTCATTGTTGTTCTCTGCTGCTGACAGATGAAGCACTCTGCAGTCACTGTAGCCATGTTAGCCTTGGTGAGTGAAAGTTCATGTTGCTGACCCCATGCATAACCTCCATCCTTTCCACCTTAGTCATTTTCTCCATAAGTCCATTGGAAAATGAGAGCAGTGGCTGGGGAAAGAAGTTGACTCTTAGCCACAGATTGGGTCATCCTATCTACCTTATTAAAATCCACGTCTGCTCAGGTCACCCTTTGGTGAGCATTACATGGGATAACAATAATTTCATGTTTTCCAACGATTTAAAAAAATGTTTATTCATTATTATTATTATACTTGAAGTTCTAGGGTACATGTGCATAACGTGCAGGTTTGTTACATATGTATACTTGTGCCATGTTGCTGTGCTGCACCCATCAACTCGTCAGCACCCATCAACTTCTCATTTACATCAGGTATAACTCCCAATGCAATCCCTCCCCACTCCCCCCTCCCCATGATAGGCCCCGGTGTATGATGTTCCCCTTCCCGAGTCCAAGTGATCTCATTGTTCAGTTCCCACCTATGAGTGAGAACATGCGGTGTTTGGTTTTCTGTTCCTGTGATAGTTTGCTAAGAATGATGGTTTCCAGCTGCATCCATGTCCCTACAAAGGACACAAACTCATCCTTTTTTATGGCTGCATAGTATTCCATGGTGTATATGTGCCACATTTTCTTTTTTTTTTTTAATTTATTTATTATTATTATACTTTAAGTTCTAGGGTACATGTGCATAACGTGCAGGTTTGTTACATATGTATACTTGTGCCATGTTGCTGTGCTGCACCCATCAACTCGTCAGCACCCATCAACTCGTCATTTACATCAGGTATAACTCCCAATGCAATCCCTCCCCCCTCCCCCCTCCCCATGATAGGCCCCGGTGTGTGATGTTCCCCTTCCCGAGTCCAAGTGATCTCATTGTTCAGTTCCCACCTATGAGTGAGAACATGCGGTGTTTGGTTTTCTGTTCTTGTGATAGTTTGCTAAGAATGATGGTTTCCAGCTGCATCCATGTCCCTACAAAGGACACAAACTCATCCATTTTGATGGCTGCATAGTATTCCATGGTGTATATGTGCCACATTTTCTTAATCCAGTCTGTCACTGATGGACATTTGGGTTGATTCCAAGTCTTTGCTATTGTGAATAGTGCCACAATAAACATACGTGTGCATGTGTCTTTATAGCAGCATGATTTATAATCCTTTGGGTATATACCCAGTAGTGGGATGGCTGGGTCATATGGTACATCTAGTTCTAGATCCTTGAGGAATCGCCATACTGTTTTCCATAATGGTTGAACTAGTTTACAATCCCACCAACAGTGTAAAAGTGTTCCTATTTCTCCACATCCTCTCCAGTACCTGCTGTTTCCTGACTTTTTAATGATTGCCATTCTAACTGGTGTGAGATGGTATCTCATTGTGGTTTTGATTTGCATTTCCCTGATGGCCAGTGATGATGAGCATTTTTTCATGTGTCTGTTGGCTGTATGAATGTCTTCTTTTGAGAAATGTCTGTTCATATCCTTTGCCCACTTTTTCATGGGGTTGTTTGTTTTTTTCTTGTAAATGTGTTTGAGTTCTTTGTAGGTTCTGGATATTAGCCCTTTGTTAGATGAGTAGATTGCAAAAATTTTCTCCCATTCTGTAGGTTGCCTGTTCACTCTGATGGTAGTTTCTTTTGCTGTGCAGAAGCTCTTTAGTTTAATTAGATCCCATTTGTCAATTTTGGCTTTTGCTGCCGTTGCTTTTGGTGTTTTAGACATGAAGTCTTTGCCCATGCCTATGTCCTGAATGGTACCACCTAGGTTTTCTTCTAGGGTTTTTATGGTATTAGGTCTAACATAATAAATATATTTAAAAAATAAAAATAAAATAAATAAAAATAAAATAAAAATAAAAAATAAAAAATATTAGCCAGGTTTGATGGTACACACCTATAACCCCAGCTACTCCACAGGCTGAGCCAGTAGGATTGCTTGAACCCAGGAGGCGGAGGTTGCAGTGAGCCAAGATTGTGCCATTGTACTCCAACCTGGGTGACAGAGCAAGACTCCATCTAAAAAAAAAAAAAAATCATTATGGGCTGTTTTCAATAGCTAGAAATTATCTAAATGTAGATAATAAAGTAATAGTTAATAATGGGGAAAAAATGAAAATAAAATAAAATAAAAAAATAAAAAAATGTCTATTCAAGGACCTTTTCCCCAGATCCCCTTTTCACTAATTTTCTAATTATGCCCTTTCCAAATCCTTGACCATCCAGCCAAACCTTTGGTCACATCCCATGATTTGGTATATAATCATGTATCTGGTGATTTCTCTTTCCAAAAAAAAGTGAACAACCAAATGCACTGCTCAAAGTTTTGCCCACTGAGAGGATTTTCCCTTCACCAGTGTCCTTCAGGGACATCCCAGAAAGGGGCTGTAGTGCTGCAGCTGTCCACTTTCAGATGGTGTCCTCATATTGTACAGAAACATTTGTAAACCAGGACCAAGTCTTCTACTTTCATGTCAAGTGATCATATAGAACTTTCCATGTGGCCATAGGTGCAGGCTGTGTAGAAGAAAAGGCAGTGTAGCAGGAATAGGGGCCATGTGCATTTAGGCCACTTTTTCATGTAAATTATCTCTGCCTTAAGGGCTTGTTGAAACCTAATATCATACATATCACATACATTTGATAATGGAGTATGGCTATGAATGCCCAATTTTCTGGCTTGATGGGCCAGGGAATACTCAGTTTATGGTGGGCAGCTAAAATTTCATGTAACTTGGTAGCTGACAATTAAGCATTCAATTTCTTCTGAGGTCCAATAACAACCCAAAAGTTGTTTCTCAAAAAAGAATAGTTATCTGACAAAGATGGCCAAATTTTGTTTCAAAATCTGAAGGGTCTGTGCTGCAGTTCACTTCTACAGGCCTGCCCAAGGCTGCAAACAGCATGGCTATCTGCCACTGGATAGCATCATTGGATCTGCTGAATCATATGACCCAAAAGGCAGAACAGCTTGAACCTGTTGCAGAGCTTTCTCTTGCTTTGGGTCTCACTCAAAACTAGGTTTTCAAGTCCCTCAGTAAATATTTCAAGTATCACATCCAAATGATGCATATATTGTCTCTAAAATCCAAAGAGACCCGGTAGGCATTGTACCAATTTTTGTTTGTAGAAGGGGCCAGGTGCAATATTTTCTTCACTCTAGAAAGGATATCTTGACATGTACCACATTACTAGACCCTTAGAAATTTCACTGAGGTGAAAGACCCCTGAATTTTAACTAGATTTAGTCCCCACCTTCTGAACATGCAAACGTCTTAACAATTAGTCTATAGTAGCTGCAATTCTGGCTCACTGGATCCAAGGAGCACAATGTCTTCTATGTGATGTACCAGTGTGATGTCTCGTGGAAGGGAAAGGCAATCAATGCCCTGTTGACTAAATTATGGCATAGAACTGGAGAGTCAAAATACCCCTAAGGTAAGACAAGGAAGGTGTATTGCCAACCTCACCAGCTGGAAACAAAATACTTCTGGTGTTTTTTACTGAGAGATATGGAGAAAGAATGCAGATGAGTAGCTGCATATCAGTACCAAAGGATGACTTAATTTGCTCAAAGAATGAAACCACATCTGGAATTGCAGCTGCAATTAGAGTCATCACCTGGTTCATTTTACAATAATTCACTACTGTGTTCAAAGATCTGTTTTCTGAAATAACAAAATAGGTGATCTGAATTGGAATATGTTAGGAATCACCACCCCTGCATCCTTCAGTCCTTAATGATAGCATTAATCTCTGCAATCCCTCCAGGAATGCAATACTACTTTGTATTTACTATCTTCCTAAGTAGAAGCAGTTCTTGTGGCTTCTGTTTAACCTTTCCTACCACAGTAGCCCTTACTCTGCAAGTTATGAAACCAATGTGTAAATTCTGCCAGTCACTGAGTATGTCTTTTACAATTATGCATTCTAGGACTGAAAAATAATGACAGGATGGGTTTGGTGACACACTGGATCCACTAAGATATACATGAGCTAAAACTCCATTGATCACCTGACCTCCATAAGCCCCTACTGCGACTAGTGGATCACAGTGGCATTTTTGATCTCCTCAAATTAGTGTCAGTTCAGACCCAGTGTCTCTTAATCCCCAAAGAGTCTGGTTATTTCCTTTTCTTCCAGGCACAATCACCTTAATAAAAGGCCGTAAGTCCCTTTGGGGAAGGCTGGGAGGAAGATTAATAGAATAATATTCTGGGAGTTTCCACTTCTTTTAAGGGCACATATTCTCCCCTTTATGTAAGTAATTCTAAGTCTGAAAACTGGATTCATCCAGGGAATTGATCAAAGGGCCACAATTCTATCTTTTGATAATTTTTACTAAACTTCTGTGTACGTGACTTAGAACTCTTCTGCTTATACAGATCAAGTAAGAATTTGGTGGACCTACCATATATTTCTCATCTGGGGACTCCATGATCAACTAGCTAATGACTGACTGTGAGTCAGACTATTCTGAGTACTTCTTTGACTCAGCTGTACATTATGGTAGCCATGGCCACCTTGTCTTTGGTAATGAAGTGCCACCATTTGGCCCTTGCCACCCCAGGCTCCAGTACCCGATTGTATCTAAAGATCTCAGTTCAGTGGCAACAGTTCCCACTGTAATTCTTGACCTACAAAGAGTGACCACAGAGCCCTTCAAGGATTCTGTGGCTTCTCTCATGAATTTATTTCTCACAGTCATGGTGACAGAGGTGCCTTCTGACCCTTCCTATGTGGCTGAGCATCACTTACATTAAAAGATTCACTCTAATATTCCAACCTCTCTAAGCCTGATTCAGCCCTAATATAAATTGTGTTCCTTTCATGTTTATCTGACACTCTTAATATCAATTACTACATATTTTCTCAGATTTCTGTCTCTATCAATTGGAAAATCATGCAGTTCTTTCTGAGCGTAGCACAACTCTTTATGTGTCACACTTTTTACCTCATCCTTTGGGACCTGCTGGGACTTGAGTCTGGGTAGATCTAGAAGCAAAAAGGGGTAATGGGGGTAGATCCAGAGGATAAATAGCAGTGTTGCAAGGCAGCTACTATAGGGGAAGCTATTGCAGTTTCCTCAGGAATAGTAGATTTAACTTTCTCAAGTGAGCATGGAAAGTTGGTTCTACTGGCAAAGGAGACTTGACTGAATTTAGAGGCTCAATGTTCCCAGCTTCATCAGGACCCGTGCATATGTCCCATGTCAGTTTTGCGGAACCTATTTCTTCCCAATCGATGTCCTTATTTTAATAGAAGACATCCTGCGAGGTTAGGAATTCTATTTGTGTTGTAATTTAATCACTCACAGAATGAGACTCAGGGTTTGGTTTTCTGCTATCTCAGCCCTGCAGCTGCAAATAAGCGTTTCTTTCAGAGCAGGCATAGAATTTTTTAGGTCATTTCTGCAGTGTTTGGCTGGGAATTTAAATTCCTAAGCTAGCTAATCCTTTTCTTTTTCCACAATGTCCAATGCAATTAAGAACTGACCACTTTCATTACACTCATTAGTTTTACAAGTATGTTCTAAGGTGTCAAAGTATGTGTTCATACTAAATCTTGCCTCTTTTAAATATTTCATTGGGAATATTCAATAGTGATTTTTTGCATATCTCTTTTGTCACATCACACCATGGACTATCTGTGCCCTTTTTCCTATTGGCAGTAAAGTCATTATGCCCTTAAATCAAATCAGAATAGAGAACCAATTACAGAAATCCCACAGTCAATTCAAAAAACTTATCCTGAGGATTCCTTCTATTTCTCTATAATAATCCCCAATTCCAAAATCAATATCAGTTAGGGTTCTTCAAAGAAGTAGAACCGGGGTTGCAATACTAGTCTCTGATAAAACAGACTTTAAACCATCAAACATCAAAAGAGACAAAGAAGGCCATTACATAATGGTAAAGGGATCAATTCAACAGGAAGAGCTAACTATCCTAAATATATATGCACCCAATACAGGAGCACCCAGATTCATAAAGCAAGTCCTTAGAGACTTACAAAGAGACTTAGACTCCCATACAATAATAATGGGAGACTTCAACACTCCACTGTCAACATTAGACAGATCTACGAGACAGAAAGTTAACAAGGATATCCAAGAATTGAACTCATCTCTGCAGCAAGCAGACCTAATAGACATCTATAGAACTCTCCACCCCAAATCAACAGAATATACATTCTTCTCAGCACCACATCGTACTTACTCCAAAATCGACCACATAATTGGAAGTAAAGCACTCCTCAGCAAATGTACAAGAACAGAAATTTTAAAAAAGTGTCTCTCAGACCACAGTGCAATCAAACTAGAACTCAGGACTAAGAAACTCAATCAAAACCGCTCAACTACATGGAAACTGAACAACCTGCTCCTGAATGACTACTGGGTACACAACGAAATGAAGGCAGAAATAAAGATGTTCTTTGAAACCAATGAGAACAGAGATACAACATACCAGAATCTCTGGGACACATTTAAAGCAGTGTGTAGAGGGAAATTTGTAGCACTAAATGCCCACAAGAGAAAGCAGGAAAGATCTAAAATTGACACTCTAACATCGCAATTAAAAGAACTAGAGAAGCAAGAGCAAACACATTCGAAAGCTAGCAGAAGGCTAGAAATAACTAAGATCAGAGCAGAACTGAAGGAGATAGAGACACAAAAAACTCTCCAAAAAATCAATGAATCCAGGAGTTGGTTTTTTTAAAAGATCAACAAAATTGACAGACCACTAGCAAGACTAATAAAGAAGAAAAGAGAGAAGAATCAAATCGACGCAATTAAAAATGATAAAGGGGATATCACCACCGACCCCACAGAAATACAAACTACCATCAGAGAATACTATAAACACCTCTACGCAAATAAACTGGAAAATCTAGAAGAAATGGATAATTTCCTGGACACTTACACTCTTCGAAGACTAAACCAGGAAGAAGTTGAATCCCTGAATAGACCAATAGCAGGCTCTGAAATTGAGGCCATAATTAATAGCCTACCAACCAAAAAAAGTCCAGGACCAGATGGATTCACAGCTGAATTCTACCAGAGGTACAAGGAGGAATTGGTACCATTCCTTCTGAAACTATTCCAATCAATAGAAAAAGAGGGAATCCTCCCTAACTCATTTGATGAGGCCAACATCATCCTGATACCAAAGCCTGGCAGAGACACAACAAAAAAAGAGAATTTTAGACCAATATCCCTGATGAACATCGATGCAAAAATCCTCAATAAAATACTGGCAAACCGGATTCAGCAGCACATCAAAAAGCTTATCCACCATGATCAAGTGGGCTTCATCCCTGGGATGCAAGGCTGGTTCAACATTCGAAAATCAATAAACATAATCCAGCATATCAACAGAACCAAAGACAAGAACCACATGATTATCTCAATAGATGCAGAAAAGGCTTTTGACAAAATTCAACAGCCCTTCATGCTAAAAACGCTCAATAAATTCGGTATTGATGGAACGTACCTCAAAATAATAAGAGCTATTTATGACAAACCCACAGCCAATATCATACTGAATGGGCAAAAACTGGAAAAATTCCCTTTGAAAACTGGCACAAGACAGGGATGGCCTCTCTCACCACTCCTACTCAATATAGTGTTGGAAGTTCTGGCTAGGGCAATTAGGCAAGAGAAAGAAATCAAGGGTATTCAGTTAGGAAAAGAAGAAGTCAAACTGTCCCTTTTTGCAGATGACATGATTGTATATTTAGAAAACCCCATTGTCTCAGCCCAAAATCTCCTTAAGCTGATAAGCAACTTCAGCAAAGTCTCAGGATACAAAATGAATGTGCCAAAATCACAAGCATTCTTATACACCAGTAACAGACAAACAGAGAGCCAAATCAGGAATGAACTTCCATTCACAATTGCTTCAAAGAGAATAAAATACCTAGGAATCCAACTGACAAGGGATGTAAAGGACCTCTTCAAGGAGAACTGCAAACCACTGCTCAGTAAAATCAAAGAGGACACAAACAAATGGAAGAACATACCATGCTCATGGATAGGAAGAATCAATATCGTGAAAATGGTGCCCAAGGTAATTTATAGATTCAATACCATCCCCATCAAGCTACCAATGAGTTCCTTCACAGAATTGGAAAAAACTGCTTTAAAGTTCATATGGAACCAAAAAAGAGCCCGCATCTCCAAGACAATCCTAAGTCAAAAGAACAAAGCTGGAGGCATCACGCTACCTGACTTCAAACTATACTACAAGGCTACAGGAACCAAAACAGCATGGTACTGGTACCAAAACAGAGATATAGACCAATGGAACAGAACAGAGTCCTCAGAAATAATACCACACATCTACAGCCATCTGATCTTTGACAAACCTGAGAGAAACAAGAAATGGGGAAAGGATTCCCTATTTAATAAATGGTGCTGGGAAAATTGGCTAGCCATAAGTAGAAAGCTGAAACTGGATCCTTTCCTTACTCCTTATAGGAAAATTAATTCAAGATGGATTAGAGACTTAAATGTTAGACCTAATACCATAAAAATCCTAGAGGAAAACCTAGGTAGTACCATTCAGGACATAGGCATGGGCAAAGACTTCATGTCTAAAACACCAAAAGCAACAGCAGCAAAAGCCAAAATTGACAAATGGGATCTCATTAAACTAAAGAGCTTCTGCACAGCAAAAGAAACTACCACCAGAGTGAACAGGCAACCTACAGAATGGGAGAAAATTTTTGCAATCTACTCATCTGACAAAGGGCTAATATCCAGAACCTACAAAGAACTCAAACAAATTTGCAAGAAAAAAACAAACAACCCCATCAAAAAGTGGACAAAGGATATGAACAGACATTTCTCAAAAGAAGACATTCATACAGCCAACAGACACATGAAAAAATGCTCATCATCACTGGCCATCAGAGAAATGCAAATCAAAACCACAATGAGATACCATCTCACACCAGTTAGAATGGCGATCATTAAAAAGTCAGGAAACAACAGGTGCTGGATAGGATGTGGAGAAATAAGAACACTTTTACACTGTTGGTGGGATTGTAAACTAGTTCAACCATTATGGAAAACAGTATGGCGATTCCTCAAGGATCTAGAACTGGATGTACCATATGACCCAGCCATCCCATTACTGGGTATAAACCCAAAGGATTATAAATTATGCTGCTATAAAGACACATGCACACGTATGTTTATTGCAGCACTATTCACAATAGCAAAGACTTGGAATCAACCCAAATGTCCATCAGTGACTGATTGGATTAAGAAAATGTGGCACATATACACCATGGAATACTATGCAGCCATCAAAAAGGATGAGTTTGTGTCCTTTGTAGGGACATGGATGCAGCTGGAAACCATCATTCTTAGCAAACTATCACAAGAACAGAAAACCAAACACCGCATGTTCTCACTTATAGGTGGGAACTGAACAATGAGATCACTTGGACTCGGGAAGGGGAACATCACACACTGGGGCCTATCATAGGGAGGGGGGAGGGGGGAGGAGGGAGGGATTGCATTGGGAGTTATACTTGATGTAAATGACGAATTGATGGGTGCTGACGAGTTGATGGGTGCAGCACAGCAATATGGCACAAGTATACATATGTAACAAACCTGCATGTTATGCACGTGTACCCTAAAACTTAAAGTATAATAATAATAAAAATATATATATATTAAAAAAAAAAAGAATAATGGCCTCCAGCTCCATCCAACTTGCTGCAAAAGATATTATTTCATTCCTTTGTAATGGATGAATTGTATTCCATGCTGTATATATGCTACTTTGGAATAAACAATTTGGATATGAATTTGTTTTCCCTGCATGCACTGCTTCTACCAAAACTACCATTCATGACTTACAGACTTACAAAATGCCTTTCTACTATCATGCAATTCCACACAGTATTGCTTCCGATGAAGAAATCACTTAACAACAAACGAAGGGTAACAATGAGCCCACACCCACATAATTCACTGGTGTTTTTACTCCCGCACCCTCCTAAAGTTGATGGCTTGATAGAATAGTGGGACAGCCTTTTGAAGACTCAGTTATTGTGCCACCAAAATCGCAATACCATGCAGGGCTGGGAGCAGTGTTCTCCAGAAGGCTGGTTATGCTGTAAATCAACATTCAATTTATGGTGCTGTTTCTTCCATAGCCGAGATGTGTGGGTTCAGGAATCAAGGAGTGAAAATGAGAGTGGCAAAACTCACTGTTACCTTTTGGTGATTCACTAGAAAAATTTGTACATTCTGTGCCTGTGACCTTATGCTCTGCTGAAAGTTAAGATGGCTACCTGGCCACTTTGGACTCTGTACACCTGTGAGTCAATAGGCAAAGCAGTAGTTGTAGTTTGAGAAGAACTTTCCAGGCATTATGGTGGCAGAGATCAAGATGAACTGTGCACAGGGCATCTCTTAAATATGTATGAGTAGATAAGACATGTAAACAAAATGAGCATTGTATAAAAAGTGACCCATAGTCAAGTAAATGTTTACAAGAGGAAAAGTACATTTTGTGCTGGGTTCGTTAGCAAAAGTCTTGCTAATTGTGTGATGCTTAAGCTGTGTCACAAATATTGAGCTTATTACCACATCCCCAAACTCTGAATTCCAAACTAATGGACACTTGCAATTTGGCCTAGATATGAGTGTATGGACACTTGTTTTTTCATATATCTCTTTCATGGTTCAAGGGAATCTGGTTTTCCCAAATAACAACTCTAATTACTTTGTTGACTAAAGCTTGAGGTGTCTTAAGCAGATACACTAAGTAGAATCTATATGCAGGCATATCTTTTTGTGTGGATGTACTTCTTTTTAACCAATTATTTACATATCACATAGTGAATCAGAGCAGGAGAATTAGTCCATGTTTTGTGCCAAGTGACCTATCTTAATAAGTAAATAACTGGGACCAAGTTCTTGAACAGGAACCTCTTTTTAATTGTCATATTTGTCTCACTAGCGTTGAAATGGAGCACAATAACTTTTGGGGGTTGAAAAGGAGGAAAAAGGATACAAGGGGGTATAGATATTTCTAGGCAGAATGTGTACTGTAGGATTTGGTTTTGAAAAGTTCTAGGGGAGGAATAAGACAGGACTTGAGCTGGAAATGGAGGGGGCATAAAACAGGTATCTTGGAAACTGATTCATGTTTGGTGGAATTTTCCCAATACTTTATTTCCTTCCTTGCTTCTCTTTCTTATATGACTTTGTTGGTTGCAAAATCCAAAATATACCTTTCCTTGCTCCTCCTTTCCTTCCTTTCTAGGTACTGTGGAGGATGAGAATGAAGTAACAGAACTGGTCTCAGCCCACAGACTCCAGAAGTTTCTTCCTAAATGATGTTTTCATTCTTTAAAGATCAAAGAAAGGACCTGGAAACATCCCTCCAGCACCTCTAAAGGAGCTCTGCTCAATTCAGGCAAGTGATTTCTTAAAATGGCTAAATGGCAAAAGCAGTCTCTAATTTTGTTTATTACTTTCTAAAATGGGGATGTAAATTTAAAAGTCTTACCCTCTGAATACAGGGAAGTAAAATTAGGGGTTAGTGGTGATACTTTCCACCATTTTGGGCACCAGAAAAATCTACTTTGCCAGGAATACTGTCCCAGTGCTTGTCAATACCACAGCTACTGCCAAAAGGGCAGAAAGATCTTAAACATAGAGCTTAACTAAGAGATTAAAAAGAACCAGAAGGAGAGCCAGGAAATAGACAGTGCTAAGTGGTTCTCTTTTTTTTAATGTAAAGGAAGATTACCAGGAAGAATGATTTATGAGATGGAGATGTAGAAAAGAAAAATGAAATACAAAAGGTATATGATTTTCAGTACTTAACACTAAGTATTTGGCTAATGCTGGGAAAGATAAACTTATGTTGTGATCGTTTGAGACAGACTGAAGGCACAGTTGCCCTGGTCTCTATAGAAAACCAACTCCACATAAACTCATTTTCTGGGAATTGGTAAAAAGAAAAGGTTTAGTATAGGTTTAGCTTTATTATAACTACTCAATTATAGAAAGTAAACATTATATATGTTCAGTATGCTTTTTAAAAGAAGGGGCAAACTAAGCAAGATATTTTAAAATGTCTTATAAAATATTTTATGGGCAAATTTTGATTCTTAAGGAGCTGAAATTTCTAGACAATTTACATATTTGGAATACCCTTTGTCTGAAGACATTGGATATCTGAGCTGTTACATAATTTGCCCATAAACTTTCCAATCACCATTGGTAGGACTGTCTCTTATTCTTATTTGTATTCTTAAGAAAATATGCTCTTACTGTATATTCCCCTTGAGCTGTGTATTTATTACTCCTTTCTCTTTCAATAGCTCCCCTTGTTAACTTGGGTATAGATTTGCTACTAAGACTTTGTATTTTCATTCACATTATTTTAATTTTCTACTACCTGGTTCTTAAAACTTGACATTAGAGTTACTGTTGGAAAATGTTTTCTTAAAAGTGTGAAATAGAGGCATGAAGCATCACTTTTCTGAACTCTGTTTCAAGGAGTTGATTTAAAAATAGATGCATATGTAGTGACATACTGTAATTATACTTGAATAAATAAAAATTTGATTATATGCTGAATTCTGGCCAGAAACTTCTATAGTTAAAAAAAGTTTAATTCTGAAGAATGTCAAATTGGTAGGTTTCTATAGGCAAAAACCAGCAGTCTTTACTTTTTGCCAGCATCTGTCCCTGGATACTAAATATAAAGCAGTATGTGGTAAAATTTTTCTCATTGACATTATGTTACACTTGAGGATTGAATTTATGACCAAAACATTGACACTGAAAAAAGCTTATACTTGACAATCAATATGTTAGGAAAGAAAGATACTAGAAACTTTTCTGCTTTTCAAAATAGAAATAGTATAAAAGAGTATATAGTGTGCACATTGACTATAAAAGGTCAAAGTGTGCCAAGACATATATACTTAGTACTAAAATTTGTATTCAATATCCGAAACGTGACCTACAAGAAGCTTTCACAATTTCAGATATACAATTATATTTAAAATAGAACCATTCATTCTTTCACTCAACAAATATGTATTACTTACTATATGAAAGAGAGCATTCTAGGCTCATGTCATGGAACAAAACAAAAATTTCTGCTCTTGTGAAGCTCATATCCCAATGAATGGAACGGAAAATAATTATACAAGTGAAATATATAGTGTGTAAGGTGGTGATAAGTTCTATAAAGAAACAAAGCATGAAAAGGGAGTATATAATATTGAGAGGAGGTGTACATTTAAATTTTATATGAAGTGGATTAATTGAGAAGGGGAGTTTTGATTTGAGTGAATTTCTGAAGAAGGTAAGAAAACAAGACATGAAGAAAAAAGAATATTTCAGATTAGAAGAGCATTAGTGATTACTTAGGCCTTATTTTACAGATTAGAAATCTGAGGCCCAAATGACTCACTCAGGCTGGATTCCTAATTCTGTCTTTTGCATGAGGCGTTGTTTCATGTGAAAAGCGTAATTTGAGCAGAAGCCAGAAATAACAGAAGTTAGTTTTAAATAGCAACATTTTCCTAGTCTGAAGCAACACTGAACAGGAGGTTTTACCCTGGAATTTTGGCTCTGCTTTTTGTAGTTGAGTTAAATACGATGCTTCTGTAACTCCAAAATGAAGACTGAGTTGCTGCAGAGAAGTATCATTGGTCTGCACTTATTTATGGCAGGTCAAAATGACTTACAAACAATTTGGAGTGTGATCTCTAGTGCTAAGAAAAACAACAGCAAGAAAAGGCAACCATATCCTATGTCAAACAATACTTCTGCAGTATAGGATCAGGCTCTTAGATGGAAATTCTGGTTGACCAAATTGCCTGTCTTGGTTTTTCAAGATTCAGATCTGAGACCAAGACTCTCCAGTGATTTCTGAATGTTTAAGACGTTTTCTAATTTAGACAGAAAACCTAGATTATTAAGCATAGTTTTTGCTTTTGGTGCCCTACAATATGTTTGGCATCTTGTAAACCTGGGAATAGCTACAAAGAGTTCATTCTTGGGTTATCTTTATGATGATCACCTGTAGGCAGTTACTTTACCTTTGATTTTTCAAAAGCCACTAACAAGCCATGTGACCCTGAGACGAGTCCATTCTACTGTTTGGATCTCAGATTCATCATCTGTACCATCAATGGGGTTGGGCTATAATTTCTAAGAGGACTTACAATACTGAAATTACAGGATTCTAGTTTTATTCAAACTAGAGATATTCTTTTTAAGAAGATTAATAAAACATACTTTATAATTCCCTGGAAATTAAAAAAAAATACCATACACAGAAACATCCTTCTACCAATATTGTTTACCCAATTTAGACATTTATGTATATTTTATTCTGAATAGTTATAATGATTTGCCATTCTAGAACAGTTATCCTTTTTTTTTAAGACAGAGTCTCACCCTGTCACCAGGCTGGAGTGCAGTGGCCTGATCTGGGCTCACTGAAACCTCTGCCTCCTGGGTTTAAGTGATTCTCCTGCCTCAGCCTTCCGAGTAGCTGGGATTACAGGCACATGCCACCACATCAAGCTAATTTTTTTGTATTTTTCGTAGATATGGGTTTTCACCGTGTTAGCCAGGCTGGTCTCGAACTCCTGACTTCAAGTGATTCACCCACCTCGGCCTCTCAAAGTTTTCGGATTACAGGCATGAGCCACCGCAGCTGGTCTATATCAGTTATTCTTAATAAAAACTTTTCTTATATCATTCTCTTGCTTAAATTGGCAATGGCTACACATTGCCAGTAGGACAAAACTAAAAACTCATCTTTTAACTCGAGGCCATCTTCAATTATCTTTCCTGCCTTATCTCTTACCATATCCATCACTCTCTAGATACACCAGAATACTTGCCTTTGTTTAACTTTACTATATACTTCTATCACTTTGCTCTACCTTTCACCTGCTAAATTCTTCAGGATCTGCTTAAATGTTAGCCAGTCCCAGGAGCCTTGCCAAATCTCCCCTAGGCCAAATGCAGAATCCTTCCTTTATGCCACTTCTGGTCATTACATGTAATCTCGTTTTGCCAGCTTTTCTCACCATCTTCCTTGAACTAGTTACTTGTTTCCATGCTTCTCTCCATGACTACAGCACAGAGTTTGTACCTTTGTCATCTGCAACACCGTCCCTGACCTCAGCCTCTAGTTCATGTCTTGTATAAAATAATTCATTAATAGCACATTTTTGAATTCAAATAAATTATTCTCTACATAAGCTTGGCACATAGAGTACTTCCAGTGAACACGAAAACTTCATTGATCTGGTGGTGTCGAGGATCATGGAATTTTCCCCTTTAAGTACTAAAACATTGGAACATTTAACTATTTTTGGTGGCACTCTAAGATGTATTACCTTTGTTTTGCTGCTTCAATAAACAGATAAATGGATTTTAACAAAAAAAGTAATCCTTTTGTTGTTTGATGCAGGGTCCTTAATAGCCTCATAAGTGGTGCAGTGCTGTATGCTGTGATCTCCTCTTAGATTGCTTTGTGGTTTGCCTAACTGTGACTCTGGGTTAAATTGATCCACAATTTCAGTTCTCAATTTAATGACACTACTATGTTATTTTACATACTGTCAGATATTGATTTTCGTTGGGTTTATCCATGATCATATCTGTAGTCTTCTGTAACAGGTCAAACTGAGAGATTTTAGGAGAAATCAGATAAAGAAGAAATTTATTTAACTAGGGACATTATGTTTTTGAGAGAATGCTAAGTCAATTGTCTTTGAGAAAAATTGGCAGACTTGACCATGTCTTTATCTTTGGACAGAGAGGATTCCACCTGAATTCCTGAATTCTAGTTTTGTGGCTGCCTTTCAGATGAGTGAGGTTGTTAGAAGCCTGACCCCCACTCCCAGATGAGCATCACCCTGCTTAACTGATGAGTGATTCTGAACTACCCAGATATTTCCCATGAATAAATAACATTGTGGAGGTCTAGCTTTTAATTTTCTGAATGAAACAAATGTCACCTTTGTCATCTATCCAAAGCAAGTCGATAAAATGAAAGGATAATGTTCGTTACATTTTCCAAAGTAGCTTCACAATATTTTTCTAAGCTATATTTCTTGTCTTCTGTTTTGATATTTCTATTATTTCTCGTTCAACTTTAATTTAGGTTCAGGGGCTACATGTGCAGGCTTCTTAATGGGTAAATTGCATGTCTCTGGGATTTTTTACACAAATAATTTCATCACACAGGTAGTGAGAATAGTGCCTGATAGTTAATTTTTCAACTCTCACCCTCCTCCTACCCCCACCATCAAGTAGGCCCTGGTGTCTATGTTCCTCTCTTTGCATACATGTGTACTCAATGTTTAGCTCCCACTTATAAGTGGGAGCATGCAGTATATGGTTTTCTGTTCTTGCATTAATTTGCTTAGGTTAATGGCCTCCAGGTGCATTTATGTTGCTTCAAAGGACATAATTTCATTTTTCTATGGCCACATTTTTGTTTGCTGATTTAAATTCCTTCTGGATTTTGCATATTAGAACTTGGTCACCATTCCATGGATCATCTGGTCACCATTCCATGGTGTATATGTACCACATTTTCTTTATCTAGTCCACCGTTGATGGGCATCTAGATTGATATCATGTCTTGGCTATTGTGAATGATGCTGCGATTAACATACAAGTGCAAGTGTCTTTTTGATAGAATGATTTATATTCCTTTGGGTGTATACCCAACAATGGGATTGCTGCATCAAAAGATAGTTCTGCTTTGAGTTCTCTGATGAATCTTCCAATTGGTTTCCACAGTGACGGAAATAATTTACATTCCCACTGGTAGTGCATAATAAGCATTCCTTTTTTTCTGCAACCTTGCCACAATCTGTTATTTTCTGACTTTGTAATAATAGCCATTCTGACTAGTGCAAATGAGAAGGTGTATTAGTCTGTTTTCATGCTCCTCACAATCATGACAAAGGGCAATGAGGAGCAAGTCACATCTTATATGGATGGAGGTAGGCAATAGAGGGCTTGTGTGGAGAATCTCCCATTTTTTAAAAACATCAGATCTCATGAGAACTATTCACTCTCATGAGAAAAGCATGGAAAAGACTCACCTCCATGATTCATTCATTCACTCCCTAGTGGACCCTCTCACAGTATGTGGGAATTATGGCAGCTAGAAGATGAGATTTGGGTGGGAACACAGAACCAAACCATTTTATTCCACCCCTGGCCCTTCCCAAATCTTTTATCTTTACATTTCAAAACCAATCATGCTTTCCCAACAGTCCCTCAAACTTTTAGCTCATTTCAGTATCAACTTAAAAGTCCACAGTCCAGGGCGGAGCAAGATGGACGAATAGGAACAGCTCCAGTCTCCAACTCCCAGCGTGAGCGACACAGAAGACAGGTGATTTCTGCATTTTCAACTGAGGTACTGGGTTCATCTCACTAGGGAGTGCGGGACAGTTGGTGCTGGTCAGCTACTGCAGCCCGACCAGCGAGAGCTGAAGCAGGGTGAGGCATCGCCTCACCTGGAAAGTGCAAGGGGGAAGGGAATCCCTTTTCCTAGCCAGGGGAAATGAGACACATAACACCTGGAAAATCAGGTAGCTCCCACCCCAATATTGCGCTCTACCAAGGATCTTAGCAAACGGGCACACCAGGAGATTATATACCACACCAGTCTGGGAGGGTCTCACGCCCACGGAGCCTCCCTCATTGCTAGCACAGCAGTCTGCGATCTCGAGGCAAGGCAGCTGTGAGGCTGGGGGAGGGGCACCAACCATTGCTGAGGCTTAAGTGGGTAAACAAAGCTGCTGGGAAGCTCGAACTGGGTGGAGCTCACAGCAGCTCAAGGAGTCCTGCCGGTCTCTGTAGACTCCACCTCGGGGGACAGGGCACAGCTAAACAGCAACAATAACAAAAAAAAGCAGCTGAAACCTCTGCAGATGCAAACGACTCTGTCTGACAGCTTTGAAGAGAGCAGTGGATCTCCCGACACGGAAGTTGAGATCTGAGAACGGACAGACTGCCTGCTTAAGTGGGTCCTTGACCCCTGAGTGGCCTAAGTGGGAGACATCCCCCACTAGGGGCAGACCAACACCCCAAACCTCACAAGGTGGAGTACACCCCTGAGAGGAAGCTTCCAAAGCAAGAATCAGACAGGTACACTTGCTGTTCAGCAATATTCTATCTTCTGCAGCCTCTGCTGCTGATACCCAGGCAAACAGGGTCTGGAGTGGACCTCAAGCAATCTCCAACAGACCTACAGCTGAGGATCCTGACTCTTAGAAGGAAAACTAACAAACAAGAAGGACACTCACACCAAAACCCCATCAGTACGTCACCATCATCAAAGACCAGAGGCAGATAAAACCACAAAGATGGGGAAAAAGCAAGGCAGAAAACCTGGAAATTCAAAAAATAAGAGCTCATCTCCCCCTCCAAAGGAACGCAGCTCATCGCCAGCAATGGATCAAAGCTGGACGGAGAATGACTTTGACGAGATGAGAGAAGAAGCCTCCAGTCCATCAAACTTCTCAGAGCTAAAGGAGGAATTACGTACCCAGCGCAAAGAATCTAAAAATCTTGAAAAAAGAGTGGAAGAATTGATAACTAGAATAATTAAGGCAGAGAAGGCCATAACGAATTGACAGAGATGAAAACCATGACACAAGAAATAAGTGACAAATGCACAAGCTTCAGTAACCGACTCGATCAAGTGGAAGAAAGAGTATCAGCGATTGAGGATCAAATGAATGAAATGAAGCGAGAAGAGAAACCTGAAGAAAAAAGAAGAAAAAGAAATGAACAAAGCCTGCAAGAAGTATGGGATTATGTAAAAAGACCAAATCTATGTCTGATTGGGGTGCCTGAAAGTGAGAGGGAAAATGGAACCAAGTTGGAAAACACTCTTCAGGATATCATCCAGGAGAACTTCCACAACCTAGTAGGGCAGGCCAACATTCAAATTTAGGAAATACAGAGAACGCCACAAAGATACTGCTTGAGAAGAGCAACTCCAAGACACATAATTGCCAGATTCACCAAAGTTGAAATGAAGGAAAAAATCTTAAGGGCAGCCAGAGAGAAAGGTCGGGTTACCCACAAAGGGAAGGCCATCAGACTAACAGCAGATCTCTCGGCAGAAACTCTACAAGCCAGAAGAGAGTGGGGGCCAATATTCAACATTCTTAAAGAAAAGAATTTTAAACCCAGAATTTCATTTGCAGCCAAACTAAGTTTCATAAGTGAAGGAGAAATAAAATCCTTTACAGATAAGCAAATGCTTAGAGATTTTGTCACCACCAGGCCTGCCCTCCAAGAGATCCTGAAGGTAGCACTAAACATGGAAAGGAACAACCAGTACCAGCCATTGCAAAAACATGCCAAAATGTAAAGACCATCGAGGCTAGGAAGAAACTGCATCAACTAACGAGCAAAATAACCAGTTAATATCATAATGGCAGGATCAAGTTCACACATAACAATATTAACCTTAAATGTGAATGGACTAAATGCTCCAATTAAAAGACACAGACTGGCAAACTGGATAAAGAGTCAAGACCCATCAGTCTGCTGTATTCAGGACACCCATCTCACATGCAGAGACATACATAGGCTCAAATAAAGGGATGGAGGAAGATCTACAAAGCAAATGAAGAACAAAAAAAAGCAGGGGTTGCAATCCTAGTCTCTGATAAAACAGACTTTAAACCATCAAAGATCAAAAGAGACAAAGAAGGCCATTACATAATGGTAAAGGGATCCATTCAACAGGAAGAGCTAACTATCCTAAATATATATGCACCCAATACAGGAGCATTACAAAGAGACTTAGACCCCCATACAATAATAATGGGAGGCTTCAACACCCCACTGTCAACATTAGACAGATCAAAGAGACAGAAAGTTAATAAGGATATCCAGGACTTGAACTCATCTTTGCAGCAAGCAGACCTAATAGACATCTACAGAACTCTCCACCCCAAGTCAACAGAATATACATTCTACTCAGCACCACATCACACTTACTCTAAAATTGACCACATAATTGGAAGTAAAGCACTCCTCAGCAAATGTACAAGAACAGAAATTATAACAAACTGTCTCTCAGACCACGGTGTAATCAAACTAGAACTCAGGACTAAGAAACTCAATCAAAACTGCTCAACTACATGGAAACTGAATAACCTGCTCCTGAATGACTACTGGGTACATAACGAAATGAAGGCAGAAATAAAGATGTTCTTTGAAACCAATGAGAACAAAGATACAACATACCAGAATCTCTGGGACACATTTAAAGCAGTGTGTAAAGGGAAATTTATAGCACTAAATGCCCACAAGAGAAAGCAGGAAAGATCTAAAATTGACGCTCTAACCTCACAATTAAAAGAACTAGAGAAGCAAGAGTAAACACATTCAAAAGCTAGCAGAAGGCAAGAAATAACTAAGATCAGAGCAGAACTGAAGGATAGAGACACAAAAAACCCTCCAAAAAATCAATGAATCCAGGAGTTGGTTTTTTGAAAGGATCAACAAAATTGACAGACCACTAGCAAGACTAATAAAGAAGAAAAGAGATAAGAATCAAATAGATGCAATAAAAAATGATACAGGGGATATCACCACCGACCCCACAGAAATACAAACTACCATCAGCGAATATTATAAACACCTCTATGCAAATAAACTAGACAATCTACAAGAAATGGATAATTTCCTGGACACTTACACTCTCCCAAGACTAAGCCAGGAAGAAGCTGAATGCCTGAATAGACTAATAGCAGGCTCTGAAATTGAGGCAATAATTAATAGCCTACCAACGAAAAAAAGTCCAGGACCAGATGGATTCACAGCTGAATTCTACCAGAGGTACAAGGAGGAGCTGGTACCATTCCTTCTGAAACTATTCCAATCAATAGAAAAAGAGGGAATCCTCCCTAACTCATTTGATGAGGCCAACATCATCCTGATACCAAAGCCTTGCAGAGACACAACAAAAAAAGAGAATTTTAGACCAATATCCCTGATGAACATCGATGCAAAAATCCTCAATAAAATACTGGCAAACCAGATCCAGCAGCACATTAAAAAGCTTATTCACCATGATCAAGTTGGCTTCATCCCTGGGATGCAAGTCTGGTTCAACATATGCAAATCAATAAATGTAATCCAGCATATAAACAGAACCAAGGACAAAAACCACATGATTATCTCAATAGATGCAGAAAAGGCCTTTGAAAAATTTCAGCAGCCCTTCATGCTAAAAACTCAATAAATTCAGTATAGATGGAATGTATCTCAAAATAATAAGAGCTATTTATGACAAACCCACAGCCAATATCATACTGAATGGGCAAAAACTGGAAAAATTCCCTTTGAAAACTGGCACAAGACAGGGATGCCCTCTCTCATCACCCCTATTCAACATATTGTTGGAAGTTCTGTCTAGGGCAATCAGGCAAGAGAAAGAAATCAAGGGTATTCAGTTAGGAAAAGAAGAAGTCAAATTGTTCCTCTTTGCAGATGACATGATTGTATATTTAGAAAACCCCATTGTCTCAGCCCAAAATCTCCTTAAGCTGATAAGAAACTTCAGCAAAACCTCAGGATACAAAATTAATGTGTAAAAATCACAAGCATTCTTATACACCAGTAACAGACAAACAGAGAGATAAGTCATGAATGAACTTCCATTCACAATTGCTTCAAAGAGAATCAAATACCTAGGAATCCAACTTACAAGGATGTAAAGGACTTCTTCAAGGAGAACTACAAACCACTGCTCAGTGAAATAAGAGAGGACACAAACAAATGGAAGAACATACCATGCTCATGGATAGGAAGAATCAATATCGTGAAAATGGCCATACTGCCCAAGGTAATTTATAGATTCAATGCCATCCCCATCAAGCTACCAATGAGTTTCTTCACAGAATTGGAAAAAACTGCTTTAAAGTTCATATGGAATCAAAAAAGAGCCCGTATTGCCAAGACAATCCTAAGCCAAAAGAACAAAGCTGGAGGCCTCACGCTACCTGACTTCAAACTATACTACAAGGCTACAGTAACGAAAACAGCATGGTACTGGTACCAAAATAGAGATATAGACCAATGAAACGGAACAGAGTCCTCAGAAATAATACCACACATCTACAGCCATCTGATCTTTGACAAACCTGAGAGAAACAAGAAATGGGGAAAGGATTCCCTATTTAATAAATGGTGCTGGGAAAACTGGCTAGCCATAAATAGAAAGCTGAAACTGGATCCTTTCCTTACTCCTTATACAAAAATTAATTCAAGATGGATTAGAGACTTAAATGTTAGACCTAATACCATAAAAACCCTAGAAGAAAACCCAGGTAATGCCATTCAGGACATAGGCATGGGCAAGGGCTTCATGTCTAAAACACCAAAAGCAACGGCAACAAAAGCCATAATTGACAAATGGGCTCTAATTAAACTAAAGAGCTTCTGCACAGCAAAAGAAACTACTATCAGAGTGAACAGGCAACCTACAGAATGGGAGAAAATTTTTGCAATCTACTCATCTGACAAAGGGCTAATATCCAGAACCTACAAAGAACTCAAACAAATTTACAAGAAAAAAACAAACAACCCCATCAAAAAGTGGGCAAAGGAGATGAACAGACAGTTCTCAAAAGAAGACATTCATACAGCCAACAGACACATGAAAAAATGCTCATCATCACTGGTCATCAGAGAAATGCAAAGCAAAACCACAATGGGATACCATCTCACACCAGTTAGAACGGCAATCATTCAAAAGTCAGGAAACAACAGGTGCTGGAGAGGATGTGGAGAAATAGGAACATTTTTACACTGTTGGTGGGATTGTAAACTAGTTCAACCATTATGGAAAACAGTATGGCGATTCCTCAAGGATCTAGAACTAGAAGTGCCATATGACCCAGCCATCCCATTACTGGGGATATACCCAAAGGATTATAAATCATGCTGCTATAAAGATACATGCACACGTATGTTTATTGCGGCACTATTCACAATAGCAAAGACTTGGAATCAACCCAAATGTCCATCAGTGACAGACTGGTTTAAGAAAATGTGGCACATATACACCATGGAATACTATGCAGCCATAAAAAAGGATGAGTTTGTGTCCTTTGTGGGGACATGGATGCAGCTGGAAACCATCATTCTTAGCAAACTATCTCAAGAACAGAAAACCAAACACCGCATGTTCTCACTCATAGGTGGGAACTGAACAATGAGATCACTTGGACTCAGGAAGGGGAACATCACACACAGGGGCCTATCATGGGGAGGGGGTAGGGGGGAGGGATTGCATTAGGAGTTATACCTGATGTAAATGACGAGTTTATGAGTGCTGACGAGTTGATGGGTTCAGCACAGCAACATGGCACAAGTATACATATGTAACAAACCTGCACATTATGCCCATGTACCCTAGAACTTAAAGTATAATAATAATAAAAAAATAAAACCATTACTGACAATAAGTAAATGAAGGAGGATGGCTGTGCTCCAATAAAACTTTATTTGCAAAAAAAAAAAAAAAAAAAAAAAAAGTCCACCGTCCAACATCTTATCTGAGACAAGGCAAGTCCCTTCTGCTTATGAGCCTGTAAAATCAAAATGAAGTTAGTTACATCCTAGATACAATGGGGGTACAGGCATTGGGCAAATACAGATATTCAAAATAAGAGAAATTGGTCAAAACAGAGGGGCTACAGGCCCCATGCAAGTCCAAAATCCAACAGGACAGTCAAATCTTAAAGCTTCAAAATGATCTCCTTTGACTATATGTCTTGCATCTGGGTCACACTGATGTAAAAGGTGGGTTCCCGTGACAGCTTCGTCTCTGTGGCTTGGTAGGGTATAGATTTCCTCCCAGCTGCTTTCACGGGCTGGCGTTAAGTGTCTGCAGTTTTATCAAGTGCATGGTGCAAACTGTTAGACCCCATTCTGGGGTCTGGAGGATGGTGGCCCTCTTCTCACAGCTCCATTAGGTGGTGCCCCAGTAGTAGCCCCATCCCACATTTCCCTTTCACAATGCCCTAGCAGAGGTTCTCCATGAGGATATCACCCCTGTAGCAAACTTCTGCCTGGGCATCCAGGTGTTTCCATACAACTTCTGAAATCGAAGTGGAAGTTCTGAAGCCCCAATTCTTGACTTCTGTGCACTCACAGGCTCAACACCATGTGGTAGCTGCCAAGGCTTGAGGTCTGCACCCTCTGAAACCAAGGCCTGATCTATATCTTTGTCACTTTCAGCCATGGCTGGAGTGGCTGGGTCACAGGGCACCAATGCCCTAGGTTGCACACAGCATGGTGACCCTTGACCTGGCCCGTGAAACCACTTTTTCCTTCTAGGCCTCCAGACCTGTGATGGAAGGGGCTGCCACAACCATCTCTGACATACCCTGGAGACATTTTTCCCATTGCCTTGGGGATTAACATTCGGCTCCTGGTTCCTTATGCAAATTTCTGCAGCAGGCTTGAATTTCTCCTCAGAAAATGATATTTTCTTCTTTATTGCATTGTCAGGCTGCAAATTTTCTGAACTTTTATGCTCTTCTTCCCTTATAAAATTGAATGTTTTTAACTGCACCCATGTAATATCTTAAATACGTTGTTGCTTAGAAATTTCTTCCTCCAGATACCCTAAATTATCTCTATCAATTTCAATGTTTCACAAATCTCTAGGGCAGGGACAAAATACTGCCACTCTCTTTGCTAAAACCTAACAATAGTGATATTTTTTGCTCCATTTCCCAACAAGTTCCTCATTTTCATCTGAGACCACCTCAGCCTGGACTTAATTGTACATATTGCTATCAACATTTTTGTCAAAGCCATTCAACAAGCCTCTAGGAAGTTCCAAACTTTCCTGCATTTTTCTGTCTTCTGAACCCTCCAAACTGTTCCAATCTCTTTCTGTTACCCAGTTCTAAAGTCACTTCCACATTTTTGAGTATCTTTTCAGCAACACCCCACTCACAGTACCAATGTACTGTATTAGTCAATTTTTATGATGCTGATAAAGACACACCTGAGGCTAGGAAATTTACAAAAGAAAGAGGTTTAATGACTTACAGTTCCACATGGCTGGGAACTCATCACAATCATGGCAGAAGGCAAGGAGGAGCAAATCACATCTTACATGGATGGTGGCAGGCAAAGAGAAAGGTTGTGCAGAGGAACTCTTGTTTTTTAAAACCATCAGAATTCATGAGACCCATTCACCATCACAACTCATGAGACCCATTCACCATCACAATAACAGCTTAGGAAGGACACACCCCCATGATTTAATTATCTCCCACTGGGTTCCTCCCACAACACATGGAAATTATGGAAGCTACAAGATGAGATTTAGATGGGGGACACAGAACCAAATCATATCAGATGGCATCTCATTGTGGTTTTAATGTGCATATTTCTAATCATTAGTCACATTGACCATTTTGAAATATGTTTGTTGACCACTTGTATGTTGTTTTTGGAGAAGATTCTGGGCATATTCTTTTCCATTTCTCAATAGTGATGTGTGTTTGTTTGTTTGTTTTTGCATGCTGATTTAAATTCCTTCTGGATTTTGCATATTAGACCTTTGACAGATGAAAAGTTTGCAAATATGTTCTTCCACTCCATAGGTTTTCTTTACTTTTTTGATAATTTCTTGTTCTGTGCAGAAGCTTTTTAGTTTAACTAGATCCCACTTGCTTATTTTTGTTTTTGGTGCAATTGCTTTTGGAGACTTCATCATGAAAATCTTTTCTGGGCCTATATTCAGAAGGGTATGTCCTAGACTTCCTTCGTTTTTTTGTTTGTTTGTTTGTTTGTGGGTTTAGGTCTCATATTTAAGTCTTTAATCCAACTCAAATTGATTTTCGTATATGGTGAAAGGAAGGGGTCCATTTTCAATCTGCTGAATATGGCTAGCCAGTTATGCCAGCACAATTTATTGAACAGGGAATCCTTTTCCTATTACTTGTTGTTCTCAACTTTGTCAAAGATCACATGGGTGTAGGAGTGTGGCTTTATATCTGTTTTTTTTTTAATTTTGTTCCCTTGGTCTCTTTGTTTGTTCTCGTACTGGTATCATGATGTTTGGCTACTGTAGATTTGTAATAAAGTTTGAAGTTGGGTAATGTAATACCTCTGGCTTTGTACTTTTTGTTTAAGATTACTTTGGCTATTCAGGCTCTTTTTTGGTTCCAAATGAATTTTAGAATAGATTTTTATAATTCTGTGAGAAACAACACCAGTAATTTAAAAGTAATAGCCTGAATCTGTAAATTGCTTTGGGAAGTATAGCTATTTTAAGAATATTTATTTTTCTATCCATGAACATGGAGTGTTTCTCCATTTGTTTGTATTGCCTATAATTTCTTTCAGCAGTGTTTTATAATTCTTGTACAGATTTTCTCCTTCCTGGTTAGCCGTATTTCTAGGTAACTTATTCTTTTTGTGGCTATTGTGAATAGGATTGTGATCTTGATTTGGCTTTCATGTTGAATGTTATTGGTGTATGGAAATATTAATACTACTGATTTTCGTACATTGATTTCGTATCCTGAAACTTTGCTGGAGTTGTTTATCAGATCTTGAAAGCTTTGGGCAAATTATGGTATGTTCTACTGTAGAATTATATCACCTGCATTGAGAGACAGTTGGACTTTCTCTCTTTTTATTCAGATACCTTTTATTTATTACTCTTGCCTAATTTGTCTGGCTAGGACTTTGGGTACTATGTTGAATAGGAGTAGTGAGAGTAGGCATCCTTATGTTATTCTGGTTCTCCAGGGTAATATTTGCAACTTTTTCCTGTTGAGTATGATGGCTTTGGGTTTGTCATAGACGGCTCTTATTATTTTGAACTATGTTTCTTCAATGCCTAGTTTGTTAAGGGAGTTCAACATAAACAGATGTTGAATTTTATCAAAAGCCCTTAAAGGGGTGCTAAACGTGTAAATAAAAGACAGTTACCTGCCACCACAAAAGCTCACTTCAACACATAGCCCAATGGCACTATAAACAACTATAGAATCAAGTCTAGAAAACAACCAGCTTGCAAAACAATGACAGTTATAAATCCTCACATATCAATATTAATCTTAAACATAAACAAGCTAAACACCCCAGTTAAAAGACACAGCCTGGTAAGTTGGATAAAAACACTCTGGTGGGGCAGCAGTCAGCCTCCAGGTATGTGAATACCAGCAAGAGTCCCCATGCACGTGCATGCTGGTTGGGCAGCAGTGGGTCCACACTCACATGGAAACTGGTGAGGCAGCTGGGGGTGTCTGTGGGAGAGTGCACACTCTCAGGGGAATGCTGTTGGTCAGTGCATGCTGGTCGGGGAAGGATACAGGTGGCTGTGTGACACAAGTGGGGGAGTCTGTGGGCTGGTGGGTGTTGGTGAGGAGAGGCTGCGGATGCTTGCATGCTTGCAGGGGTCCATCTGCAGGAGTGATTTGAAGGTTAGGTGGGGTCTTCCAGTGAATAAGCTATGATAAGAGTCCTCTTGAGATTATGATGCAAGTGAGTGTGGACAGGCAGGGAATCTGGGTGAAGCTGGCAGACCTGGGAGGGCTCAGATTACATTGGCCCAATTCCATGGCAAAGCAACCCTGCTCTGTCAAGGCCTGGTAGCCAACAATGGCTGGAGCCATTTATAGGATTATGGCAAGCCTAGGAGATGGGCATCCACAGTCATGCTCCACTGCAGTCATTTCTGTGCCAAACCCTCTGGGCTTCATGCAGATGGACATACTGAGTCTGCCAAATTGCTTGGCAAGTCTCCTGGCCACATGAGATATCTGTGAGGTTCATGGAGTCTTCTGCAGCTGGGATACCTAAGGTATCTGATGAGACTGGGCCACTTTATACTTATTTATCTTATCCCTTTTGTAGCAGTCACTTAGGGTCAGAAATAAGTCCTGGTGCTTGGCAATCCGATGCAGGGTTCCCAGCTTCTTCCTTTTTCAACCCAGTGTGAGTGCCCTCCCTCTGTCCACTCTTAACACCTTCTTTCCAAAGATCTGTTCAGAGTGTGTAGGTCTACTTGATGATTTGGTTTTTGTCGCTGGGAGACGATCTCCCTGGCTGTGTCTAGTCGGTCATCTTGGCTCCACCAATGCCATGGCACTTCTTATTATCTTTCAAGCTGCTGTTTGCTAGATGACTTTCTTTTACCGTAATCCAGTAGGCATTAAATGTCATTATTTGCAGTGATAGGAAAGATATTTCTATTATCTGGAGATTCAGTTAGCAGTGACATATTAGGACACAGGCAGTTTCAGTGACACAAAGGAGGTATTTCTCTGAAGCATTCAAAGTATCAAACATAGTTCAAGTTCTTTTCAAAGGAAAAATATTCTTTCATGTAAATCTCCTTTGGCAAAATTCATCTGTATGTGGAAATTCTAGAGGATAGTTTCAAAACATGTTTCTCCTGTATATATCTTAATCATATTTAACAATATTCATCTTTTCTGCATAATCAGTTCAGTATTCAGAAGACAATTTTCTCTCCCAAACCAAGGGACTTAAGAGAGTTTAAGCAAGAAGGGATTTTGGGATCGTCTAATCTAGACTCCTATACTCAGTGGGTAGATTTCATTCTAATTTTATAAATGAGACTAGCAAAACTTACACATCATCTGCTTATAATCTATGGGACTATTTAAATTTATTTAGATGTTAGTGTTTCTCTTTGATCTATGCATTTATCTTTGATTTGTGATCTTTATCTCCCATTTTGTTTTCTCTCAGCATGAATAAATTCTAATCATCTGCTGGGCTTCTCTCAGACTGCTTGTTGATCATTTTTTTAGGTTCATTCCTAGGCATATCTCTTACTGTTTGGCACTGAGTAAACATCATAGTGGTCTTAATTCATGGTTTCTGTTGTTTAGCCTGAGGAATTTGGTGACTAGTAGAATGGTTGACCATTCTCCAGCAGCTTCCCAGAGTGCATTTTTTCCCCTGGAGATGTTTTAAAGTTCTGTCTCACGTTCTCAGCTCTATTGATTTACCTGTCAAATTTTCAATGATGTGTTTATGAACTTGTTCTCTGCTTGAGGACAATTAATCAAGTTAATTTGAGAGGTATCAAATGCCTCAAATCTTTAAAAGAAAACCTTAGTGTAACTTTTTTTTAACAAAAAACCAGATTATTAGAATCTCCAGGACACACACACACACACACACACACACACACACGTGCATGCGCATGCACGTAACAAAATTAACTGTGTCATGTGTAAAAATGCATAATTACACTTTTCTCTCAAATTTTAATGTGACACTTTTTTGAAGTCAGCCACATTTCCCACCTCAGTCAGTGGAAACCCCTTGATTTCTGTCCCTATAATTTTGCATTTTCCGGAATGTCATATATATGGAGTAATATAATATGTAACTTTTTGAGTTTGGCTTATTTCATTTAGCAGATTTCGTTGATAACTTTTCCATGTTGCTTATCCATTTTTAAATGCTAAATAGTATTCCATTGTGTGAATTACTACCATTTGTTAATCACTTCACTGATCCTTCAGTCTGAGTTTCTGCAACTTTTGGGCTGTTTTGAAAAAAGCCACTGTGAACATTTATGTACAAGTCTTGACATGAAGCCATGTTTTCATTTCTTCTGGGTATATACCTAAAATGTAAATTTCTTGGCTATAGCAACAGTGTATATTTAACTTTTTAAAAAACTGCCAAACTGTTTTCCAAAGTGTGTATGCTATTTTTCATTCCCTTAGGGCATGCAAATTTAGGATTGAGTTATTTGACTCAACCCTAATCCATTGCATTCTGGACTTGTACTCTCCTTCCTCCTCAAGCTTCTTTCCTTGTTAATTCTCTCCTTCTATCTTTCTCTGTTTTACCAAAACTACTCTCTCTGAGGCCACCAATGTTAAGCTAAAGCATTTTCAATTTTTAAAACAGGGAATGTCCGGTATTGATGGAACGTACCTCAAAATAATAAGAGCTATTTATGACAAACCCACAGCCAATATCATACTGAATGGGCAAAAACTGGAAAAATTCCCTTTGAAAACTGGCACAAGACAGGGATGCCCTCTCTCACCACTCCTATTCAACATAGTGTTGGAAGTTCTGGCTAGGGCAATCAGGCAAGAGAAAGAAATCAAGGGTATTCAGTTAGGAAAAGAAGTCAAATTGTCCCTTTTTGCAGATGACATGATTGTATATTTAGAAAACCCCATTGTCTCAGCCCAAAATTTCCTTAAGCTGATAAGAAACTTCAGCAAAGTCTCAGGATACAAAATTAATGTGCCAAAATCACAAGCATTCTTATACACCAGTAACAGACAAACAGAGAGCCAAATCAGGAATGAACTTCCATTCACAATTGCTTCAAAGAGAATAAAATACCTAGGAATCCAACTGACAAGGGATGTAAAGGACCTCTTCAAGGAGAACTACAAACCACTGCTCAGTGAAATAAAAGAAGACACAAACAAGTGGAAGAACATACCATGCTCATGGATAGGAAGAATCAATATCGTGAAAATGGCCATACTGCCCAAGGTTATTTATAGATTCAATGCCATCCCCATCAAGCTACCAATGAATTTCTCCACAGAATTGGAAAAAACTGCTTTAAAGTTCATATGGAATCAAAAAAGAGCCCGCATCTCCAAAACAATCCTAAGTCAAAAGAACAAAGCTGGAGGCCTCACGCTACCTGACTTCAAACTATACTACAAGGCTACAGTAACCAAAACAGCATGGTACTGGTACCAAAACAGAGATATAGACCAATGGAACAGAACAGAGTCCTCAGAAATAATACCACACATCTACAGCCATCTGATCTTTGACAAACCTGAGAGAAACAAGAAATGGGGAAAGGATTGCCTATTTAATAAATGATGCTGGGAAAATTGGCTAGCCATAAGTAGAAAGCTGAAACTGGATCCTTTCCTTACTCCTTATAGGAAAATTAATTCAAGATGGATTAGAGACTTAAATGTTAGACCTAATATCATAAAAACCCTAGAGGAAAACCTAGGTAGTACCATTCAGGACATAAGCATGGGCAAAGACTTCATGTCTAAAACACCAAAAGCAATGGCAGCAAAAGCCAAAATTGACAAATGGGATCTCATTAAACTAAAGAGCTTCTGCACAGCAAAAGACACTACCACCAGAGTGAACAGGCAACCTACAGAATGGGAGAAAATTTTTGCAATCTACTCATCTGACAAAGGGCTAATATCCAGAACCTACAAAGAACTCAAACAAATTTACAAGAAACAAACAAACAACCCCATCAAAAAGTGGGCAAAGGATATGAACAGACATTTCTCAAAAGAAGACATTCATACAGCCAACAGACACATGAAAAAATGCTCATCATCACTGGTCATCAGAGAAATGCAAATGAAAACCACAATGTGATACCATCACATACCAGTTAGAATGGCAATCATTCAAAAGTCAGGAAACAACAGGTGCTGGAGAGGATGTGGAGAAATAGGAACATTTTTACACTGTTGGTGGGATTGTAAACTAGTTCAACCATTATGAAAAACAGCATGGCGATTCCTCAAGGATCTAGAACTAGATGTACCATATGACCCAGCCATCCCATTACTGGGGATATACCCAAAGGATTAGAAATTATGCTGCTATAAAAACACATGCACACGTATGTTTATTGCGGCGCTATTCACAATAGCAAAGACTTGGAATCAACCCAAATGTCCATCAATGACAGACTGGATTAAGAATATGTGGCACATATACACCATGGAATACTATGCAGCCATAAAAAAGGATGGGTTTGTGTCCTTTGTAGGGACATGGGTGCAGCTGGAAACCATCATTCTTAGCAAACTATCACAAGAACAGAAAACCAAACACTGCATGTTCTCACTCATAGGTGGGAACTGAACAATGAGATCACTTGGACTCGGGAAGGGGAACATCACACACTGGGGCCTATCATGGGGAGGGGGTAGGGGGGAGGGGGGAAGGATTGCATTGGGAGTTATACCTGATGCAAATGACGAGTTGATGGGTGCTGACGAGTTGATGGGTGCAGCACAGCAACATGGCACAAGTATACATATGTAACAAACCTGCACGTTATGCACATGTACCCTAGAACTTAAAGTATAATAATAATAATAAAAAGCCCCCCAAAAACACAGGGAATGCCTTTGTTTCTTGGTTTCTGTGAAAGTACTGTGTTGATTATTCACCTTAAGTCATCTTAAATGTCACCTCTTTGGAAAGGCATTTCCTTGACACCCAGTTATTCAATTTTCATCTCAACCAATTATTTATCACTACTTGATGTTTTTGTTCATTTACTTATTTATTTGCTTACTGTCTATCCACCATAACTAGAATGCAAACTTGACAAAAACAGGGACTTTTGTCTGTCTTTATTGATGTCATATCCCTATTTCATGAATCAGCAGTTGGCATCTAGTTAAGAACTTAAGGAGTAAAGGCAATGTATTATAAAGAAATGGAGGCAACTCACAAAACCCAAAGGCAGGACATACAGTCTCGTGAGTTAATGGAATTAGAATTAGGAAATCATTAGGTTCACTGGCACAAATTCTCATCTCTACTTTTTCCTGCACATCTAATTGTCTGCCCCTCTCTTCCCTCTCCCTCTCGCCTCTCTTTCTCTCCTTCTCCTTCTGCTCTTGCCCCTCCTCCTCCTGTGCCTTCTTTTTCTTTTCCTCTATTTCCATTTTTCTTCCTCTCCCTCTTTCTAGATAACTTTAATTTTGTTGGTGTGTATAAATCCAAACATGGCCATTTCATAGCTCCCAGGCTTACATTTTCCTAAGTTATCTCCTACTTAGAGAACTCAGATCAGAAATGAGTCCTGACTTTTTCTCTCAATCATTACTTTCACATTCCTGGGATAAAAAATCTAAGTGGATCACATCGGTCAGATATTTACCTCTTGCCAAGGGAAGAGGGGAACCTATCCCTAAGTGTGGGTAGGGGCCAGTTCTGGGAGGAGAGAAATATGGATTGGCAGTCACTATAAAACATGTCTGCAACAGTCACACAAACAGGCTTTAGCAGAAAATGACTGAACAGTTGGAAAGTGTCAGGGAGTGAATTACACATGATAAATTAGTTTATGTGGTGCTAAGAAATATTTCATAAATCTTGATAACTTGAAACAAAAATACATTTTCACTATTTGTTCCATAAAGGTCCACAGGGTACTCAATGTAGTCACTCAGGTACCCAGACTTACAGACTCTCCAACATCTCGGTAGGTACATGCAAGGTTGCTAAAGCAGGAAAAGAGAAGTCTAGAGAGTCAATCAATGACACTCAAATGCTGGCCTTGCCTGTGATGCACTTAACTTCTGCTCAAATTTCACCAGCCGAAGTTAGGTCAAATAGACATGCCTAACTTCAAGGGAGTGAGTGAATAACTGTATTCTTTCATGTACCTTAAAATGCAGAAGAACCAGATGTTGGTGAACATTAGATATTCATTAGAATCCACCATGTGTACTGTGTGGATTAATGGAAAAACCCCTTGCCCAGGTGCAAGGAGGCCTAGGCTTTTCTGGGAAATATATTGTGTAATCTTAAATAATTCATATGCCTTCTCTGGATCTCTATTTCACCATATGTAAAATGTGTAAGTTAGATGACATGATGTCTTATGGTCTTCCCACTTCTAATATTCTCCAGAGCTTGCTATTAGGTTGGTGCAAAAGTAATTGTGGTTTTACCATTATTTTTGTACCAACCTAATATTAAGTTATTGTGCTACTCTGAAAAAGGAACTTCTTAATTAGCTTCTTTACTTGTTCGATGAAGCAAATGCTGATTTTGCTTATTTCTCACATCTCAGGGTTCTTGTGAACATTAAATTAGCTAGTCTTATGAGAGTGTTTTGAAAGTTAATTTAAAAAACATGTGAATGTGTGAATGCAAGGTTTTATTACTACTGCTGTTGCAACCGTTACTACTTCTATTGCTATCCCTATTTCTACTATTACTTTTATTATTACTATTTACTGCTGTTGTTTTTGTCAATGCTGCTGTTGCTACTTCTACAAAACTTTATTCCAGATGGCTCTGGAATAAATATAACAGCAAGGCATTCACTGACCAAGTATGGGATGAAAATCTGCCTTAGGATGGAAATCACTTGGTTATATGACAAGAGGTTTGAAAATATTACCATCTGGATTAATGCCTGAACTGACTAGAACCTCTGCCTCATGCTCACAGTTTAGCTCCCTAGGGCACATCAACTTGCTGTTCACACCACACAGAAAGAAAAATCTCCAGTGGCCACCTGGGCCTATTAGAGCATGGAGGAAGTTATGCATATAGCAGATTCTTGAGAAATACATGGGAAATTCCTCAATCCTATGTAAACTTTCAAAGGAATTTTATTTTGGGGGGCCAAGACTCATATATGTGAGTCAAAGAAATAAAGTGTTTTCCTTCCGAAGTATGCAGAAAAATCCATTCTCTGCTTTCATCATTTATGACAGATAATACATACTAGAGATAATGTAGTAATTTTGGCTAGTAAAAGGGATTCTCCAAGGCTACCTACCTATAATTTTAGGCCTGCAAAAATTTAATATAAATGGTAATCATGCTTATCTTTTGAAAGCATTAGTTACCCCATTAAATTTGTTCCCAATCTCCTTGCCTCTCACGAGCAATGAATCAGGAATGTCAAATGCATTTATTTTGCATAACTCTCTAAACAGTTCACTCCAAAAACTATCAGTGTTCTCCATACTATTATAAGTAGAGTCCTTAGCATTTTTAGGTCTGATTATATTAAGCAGCCAACTCTAGAAACCCCAAAGCCAACAAAAGAACTACATCCTTAATATTCTGTTCCTCTAGAACCACTCCTTGTACCAAAATCTGCATTAGGGTTCTCTAGAGAGAAAGAACTAATGGTGTGTGTGTGTATGTGTGTGTGTGTGTATACATATATGTGTGTATATATATACGTATATGTGTATATATGTGTGTGTGTGTGTATATATATATGAATTTATTAAATATTAGCTCACACGATCACAAGAGTCCACAATAGGCTGTCTGCAGGCTAAGGAGCAAGGACAGCCAGTCCGAGTTTGAAAACTGAAGAACCTGGAGTCCAATGTTCAAAGGCAAAAAGCATCTAGCATGGGAGAAAGATGTAGGCTGGGAGGCTAAGCGAGTCTCTTTTTCACATTTTCCTGCCTTCTTATAGTCTAGCTGCAGTGGCAGTTGATTAGATTGTTCCTACCCAGATTAAGAATGTGTCTTCCCTGGGAGGTGGAGGTTGCAGTGAGCTGAGACTGCGCCATTGCACTCCAGCCTGGGTAACAATAATGAAACTGTCAAAAAGAAGAAAAAAAAAAAAAGAAAAGAAAAAGAAAAAGAAAAGGAAGAAAAAGGGGTTGCCTTTCCCAGCCCACTTACTCAAATGTTAATCTCTTTTGACAACATTCTCACAGACACACACAGGATCAATGCTTTGTATCCTTCAATCCAATCAAGTTGACACTCAGTACTAACCATCACACACATGGACCTTCCAAGTGTCTTGTATCCCTAAACACCCCAGAACCAGCTGTCTTCTTGGCCATGAAGGGTGGCCAGGCTCTCTCACACATCCAAAGAATAAGGGCTGAATCCATGATGTTGATGAATGGATGTACTGCAGGCCTCGTCACCTGTACACCTCACCAGGAAATGCCCACTGACTTGGGAACCCAGCAGAGCCACTTCACCCCTGCCTCAGCACTTGGGTTGGTCAGAACTCTGCATTTCTCAGGGATGGATTTCCCAGTGGTGACCAATAAACATGTAGCTTTTTCTGCTGCTGCAGCCACTTCCCCTATTGCCCTCAGGTGGTAGATGGAGTGAGGAGCTGAAGAACTTTTGCAGGTTTTAACACACCACAGCTGCTATAAAGAAATATGGCCAGAATATTTCCCACATGGGTCTTTACCCTTGCTACTCCTCATTGGGTAGGACTTCCTAACCTGGGGCCCCAGTGCAGCCACCCTACACCTACCTGATCTCTTCAGTTAGTGGCAGCTTTGTGTTCCTCTGGGGTGGAATTCCAAGAGACAACCAACAGGCTCTGCCATTGCTACTATAGCAATACTCGCTTTTGCTGCCCTAGGGCTGGGGAATGAACAAAAATTGGTCACTTTGCTCATGCTGCCAACATGCTGCAGTCAACATATAGAGAACAGCCCTATCTCTCTCCCCTGTATGGTGCTGACACCCTGCTCTTCATCAGGCAGGGTCCCTGGTTTGTGCCCACAGTGGAACTGCACAACCCCTAGCTGAACATTTCCATTGTAAGTGACTCTGTGTCCTTCTGGGGTGGAGTTTTGAGAGGCAACTGACAGACTTTTTGCCATAGCACCAGTACCCACCCTTGCTGCCATTAGAAATGGGGAACAAAGGGCCTGAATGCTTTACTCACACCTCTAGCACACCATAGCCACCACATGGAAATGAGGCCAGAGTGTTTTTAATGTGAACCCCTCCCCTGCTTCCCCCAGGCTGGGGAAGGAATAAACATCCCGAGTTCGACTCAGAGCTGTGTTGTGCAGCCTCAGATCTGTGGCCAGCACTCAAGTAGAAACTTGAGGAGCCCAATCTCTCAAGGCACTGAGAGAAAACATGGTTGCACACACAGTTTAAAACTGAGGAGCCATATGTCAGAATAAGAGCCGTCTACAAGCCATTACACTTAAAGTGCCATCTACTGCATCACAGTCCAGTCTACAACACCAAAAATACATTGCTAATATACCCCCCATGAAACCAAAGACAAGAATTCAGCCACAAATAAAGACAGTACACAAAGCCTCTGCCTTCTGAAAACATCCAGAAATAAAGCCAATTTACTATTCTTAAATTACACCAGAGTTAAGGGCATATCAGGCCACACAAATGATAAATAGCTAGTATAAGAACTCTGCCAAGTGTAAAATCCAAAGTGTCTTCTTACCTTCAAATGACTGCACTAGTTTCCCAGCAATGGTTCTTGACCAGAATGAAACAGATAAAATGAGAGACATAGAATTTAAAATTGAAATGGCAATGCAGATTATTGAGATTCAGGAGAAAGTTAAAACCCACTTCAAGGAATCTGTGGAATCCAGTACAACAATTCAAGAGATAAAAGATGAAATAGACATTTTAAAAATAAGTGAACTGACCTAATAGAACTGAAAAATTCACCACAAGAATTTCATTACACAATCAAAAGCATTAACAGCAGGATAGACCAAACTGAAAAAAAGCATCTTAGAGCCCAAAGACTTGTTCTTCAAATTAACTCAATCAGACAAAACTAAAAAAAAGGAACTTAAAATATAAATAAAAATATCTGAGCATATGGAATTATGTAAAGAGACCAAACTAAGGACTCATTGCAATCCCTGAAAGAGGAAGAAATTGCAAGCAACTTAGAAAACGTATTTGAATATATTGCCCATGAAAATTCCCCTAACCTCACTAAAGAAGTCAAAATTCAAATTCAGGAAATTCAGAGAATGCCTACAAAATACTATAAAATACTATAAAAGATTATCATCCCCAAGACGCACTGTCATCATATTCTCCAAGGTCAGCATGAAAGAAGAAATATGAAAGGCAGCTAGAGAAAAGAGATAGATAACTCAGAAAGAAAATCCCATCAGGTCAACAATGACCTTTTCAGCAGAAATCTTACAAGCTTGAAGCAAGTAGGGGCATATATTCAACATCCTTCAAGAAAAGAAATTCCAGCCAAATTTTATTTTCATACAAATTAAACTTCATAATTGAAGGAGAAATAAAATATTTTTCCAAAAAGCAAATGCTAAAGAATTTATTATCAACACAACTACCTTAAAAGAGGTCCTTAAGAGAGTACTAAACATGGAAATGAAGGACCATTACTGGTCACCACAATAACACACGTAAGTACATAGACTGTTGACACTATAAAGAGGATACACAATCAAATCTACATAACAAACAGCTAACAACATGACAGGATCAAATTCTCACATATCAATATTAATCTTGAACATAAAGAGGCTAAATGTTCCACTTAAAAGGCACAGAGTGGTGAAGTTGGATAAAGAACTAAGACCAAACTGTATGCTGTCTTCAAGAGACTTATCTCACATGCAATGACATGCATGGACTCAAAGAAAAGAGATTGGGAAAGCTCTATCAAGCAAATGGAAAACAAAAAAGAACAAAGGGTTGTTATTCTTATTTCAGACAAAACAGACACTAAACCAAAAATAATGAAAAAAAAAAAAAAAAACGAAGAAGGACATTATGTAATGATAGAGTTTTCAGTTCAACAGGAAGGCTTAAATATCCTAAATATGTATACACTCAACACAGGAACACTGAAATTTGTAAAGCAAGTTCCTAGTGACCTATGAAGAGACTTAGATAACCCACAATAAGGATGGAAAACTTTAGCACCTCACTGACAATATTACACAGATCATTGAGGTAGGAAACTTAGAAAGATATTTAGAACCTAAACTCAGCATTTGCCCATATGGACATAACAGACAATGACATGGTTTGGCTCTGTGCTCCCATGTAAATCTTATGTCAAATTGTTATCCTCTTGTGTCAGGGAGCAACGTGGTGGGAGGTGATTGCATCATGGGTGCAGATTTTTCCCATGCTGTTGTTATGACAGTGAGTGAGTTCTCATGAGATCTGATGGTTTAAAAGTATGACACTTCCCCCCTTGCTCTCATTCTCCTACTGCCATGTAAAATGTGCCTTGCTTTCCCTTCACAGTTTGCCATAATTGCAAGTTTCATGAGGCTTCCTTAAACATGCAAAACTATGATTCAATTAAACGTCTTTTATTAACAGATTACTCAGTCTCAGGCAGGTCTTTTTAGCAGTGTGGAAATGGACCACTACTGATATCTGTAAAAAAATTCAACCACCAAAAACAGCATATACACCCTTCTCATCTCCATATGATATGGCACAAACTCTAAGACTGACCACACTCTGCCATGAAGCAATTCTCACCAAATTCCAAAAAAAGGGAATTATACCATTTTCAATCTTGAACCACAGTACAATAAACATAGAAATAAATACCAAGATCTTGCAAAACCATACAATTACATAAAATTTAAGCAACTCACTCCTGAATGACTTTTGGACAAACAATGACATTAAGGCAGGAGTCAGTAATTTCTCTGAAATTAATTCAAGCAAAGACACAACATACCAAAATCTCTGAGACAGAGCTAAAGCAATGTTAAAAGTTTAAAGTGTTATAAACTTGAAACAAAAAATTAGAAAGATATCCAATTAACAACCTAACATTCAAGATGGTCGAATAGGAACAGCTCCAGCCTCAAGCTCCCAGCATGAGCGACACGGAAGACAGGTGATTTCTGCATTTCCAACCAGGTTCATCTCACTGGGGTGTGTTGGACAGTCAGTGCAGGACAGTGGGTACAGCCCAATGAGTGAGAGCCAAATCAGGGTGAGGCATTGCCTCACCTGGGAAGCACAAGGGGGAAGGGAACTCCTTTTCCTAGCCAAGGGAAACCGTGCCACACAACACGAGGAAAATCAGGTCACTCCCACCCTAATACTGTGCTTTACCAATGGTCTTAGCAAATGACACACCAGGAGATTATATCCAGTGCCTGACTCGGAGGGTCCCAAGCCCATGGAGCCTCCCTCATTGCTAGCACAGCAGTCTGAGATCTAACTGCAAGGTGGCAGCGAGGCTGGGGGAGGGAGGCCCACCATTGCTAAGGCTTAAGTAGGTAAACAAAGCCACCAGGAAGTTCGAATTGGCAGGAGGCCACTGCAGCTCAAGGAGGCCTGCCTGCCTGTGTAGACTCCACCTATGGGGACAGGGCATAGCTAAATAAAAAGCATCAGAAACCTCTGCAGATGTAAATGTCCCTGTCTGACAGCTTTGAAGAGAGCAGTGGTTCTCCCAGCATGGAGGTTGAGATCTGAGAACGGACAGACTGCCTGCTAAAGTGGGTCCCTGACCCCTGAGTAGCCTAACTGGGAGCATCCCCACTAGGTGCAGACTGACACCTCACACCTCACATGGCCAGGTACACCTCTAAGCCAAAGTTTCCAGACCAACAATCAGACAGCAACACTCGCTGTTCAGGAATATTCTCTTTTCTGCAGCCTCTGCTGCTGATACCCAGGCAAACAGGGTCTGGAGTGAACCTCAAGCAAACTCCAACAGATCTGCAGCTGAGTCCTGACTGTTAGAAGGAAAACTAACAAACAGAAAGGACACCCACACCAAAACCCCATCAGCACATCACCACCATCAAAGACCAAAGGTAGATAAAACCACAAAGATAGGGAAAAAGCAGTAAAGAAAAGCTGCAAATTCAAACAATCAGACCGCATCTCCCCCTCCAAAGGAATGCAGCTCCTCACCAGCAATGGAACAAAGCTGGACGGAGAATGACTTTGTCGAGTCGAGAGAAGAAGGCTTCAGTCAATGAAACTTGTCAGAGCTAAAGGAGGAACTATAAACCCAGAGCAAAGAAACTAAAAACCTTGAAAAAAGATTTGACAAATGGATAACTAGAATAATCATTGCAGAGAAGTCCATAAACGACCTGACAGAGATGAAAACCATGACACGAGAACTACGTGACAAATGCACAAGATTCAGTAACTGACTGGATCAACTGGAAGAAAGAGTATCAGTGATTGAAGATAAAATGAATGAAATGAAGTGAGAAGAGAAGTTTAGAGAAAAAAGAGTAAAAAGAAATGAACAAAGCCTCCAAGAAATATGGGATTATGTGAAAAGATCAAATCTACGTCTGATTGGTGTACCGGAAAGTGACAGGGAAAATGGAACCAAGTTGGAAAACACTCTGCAGGATATTATCCTGGAGAACTTCCCCAACCTAGGAAGGCAGACCAGAATTCAAATTCAGGAAATACACAGAATGCCACAAAGATACTCCTTGAGAAGACCAACTCCAGGACACATAATTGTCAGATTCACCAATGTTGAAATGAAGGAAAAAATGTTAAGGGCAGCCAGAGAGAAAGGTCGGGTTACCCACAAAGGGAAGCCCATCAGACTAACAGCAGATCTCTCGGCAGAAACTCTACAAGCCAGAAGAGAGTGGGGGCCAATATTCAATGTTCTTAAAGAAAAGAATTTTAAACCCAGAATTTCATATCCAGCCAAAATAAGTTTCATAAGTGAAGGAGAAGTAAAATCCTTTATAGACAAGCAAATGCTGAGAGATTTTGTCACCACCAGGCCTGCCCTACAAGAGATCCTGAAGGAAGCACTAAACATGGAAAGGAACAACCGGTACCAGCCATTGCAAAAACATGCCAAAATGTAGAGACCATCGATGCTCAGAAGAAACTGCATCAAATAATGAGCAAAATAACCAGCTAACATCATAATGACAGGATCAAGTTCACACATAACAATATTAACCTTAAATGTAAATGGGTTAACTGGTCCAATTAAAAGACACAGCCTGGCAAATTGGATAAAGATTCAAGACACTGGCCGGGCGCAGTGGCTCACACCTGTAATCCCAGCACTTTGGAGGGCCGAGACAGATGGATCACGAGGTCAGGAGATTGAGATCATCCTGGCTAACACGGTGAAACCCTGTCTCTACTAAAAATACAAAAAATTAGTCGGGCACGGTGGCAGGTACCTGTAGTCCCAGCTACATGGGAGGTTGAGGCAGTAGAATGGCACGAACCCAGGAGGCAGAGCTTGCAGTGAGCTGAGATCCGGCCATTGCACTCCAGCCTGGGCGACAGAGCGAGACTTCATCTCAAAAAAAAAAAAAAAAAAAAAAAAAAAAGAGTCAAGATCCATCAGTTTGCAGTATTCAGGAGACCCATCTTATGTGTAGAGACACACATAGGCTCAAAATAAAGGGGTGGAGGAAGATCTACCAAGCAAATGGAAAACAAAAAAAGGCAGGGGTTGCAATCCTAGTCTCTGATTCAACAGACTTTAAACCATCAAAGATCAAAAGAGACAAAGAAGGCCATTACATAATGGTAAAGAGATCAATGAAGTAAGAAGAGCTAACTATCCTAAATACATGTGCACTCAAAACAGGAGCACCCAAATTCATAAAGCAAGTCCTTGGAGACTTACAAAGAGACTTAGACTCCCACACAATAATAATGGGAGACTTTAACACCCCACTGGCAACATTAGACAGATCAACAAGACAGAAATTTAACTAGAATATCCAGGAATTGAACTGAACTCTGCACCAAGCAGACCTAATAGACAACTACAGAACTCTCCACCACAAATCAACAGAATATACATTCTTTTCAGCACCACATTGGACTTATTCCAAAATTGACCACACAGTGGAAGTAAAGCACTCCTCAGCAAATGTACAAGAACAGAAATTATAACAAACTGTCTCTCAGACCACAGTGCAATCAAACTAGAACTCAGGACTAAGAAACTCAATCAAAACCACTCAGCTACATGGAAACTGAACAACCTGCTCCTGAATGACTACTGGGTACATAACAAAATGAAGGCAGAAATCAAGATGTTCTTTGAAACCAATAAGAACAAAGACACAACATACTAGTATGTCTGGGACACATTTAAAGCAGTGTGTAGAGGGAAATTTATAGCACTAAATGCCCACAAGAGAAAGCTGGAAAGATCTAAAATTGATACCTTAACATCACAATTAAAAGAACTAGAGAAGCAAGAGCAAACACATTCAAAAGCTAGCAGAAGGCAAGAAATAACTCAGATCAGAGCAGAACTGAAAGAGATAGAGACACAAAAAACCCTTTAAAAAAAAATCAATGAATCCAGGAGCTGTTTTTTGGAAAAGATCAACAAAATTGATAGACCACTAGCAAGACTAATAAAGAAGAAAAGAGAGGAGAATCATGTAGACACAATAAAAAATGATAAAGGGGTTATCACCACCACCCCCAGAAATACAAACTACCATCAGAGAATACTATAAACACCTCTACACAAATAAACTAGAAATCCTAGAAGAAATGGACAAATTCCTGGAAACATACGCTCTCCCAAGACTAAACCAGGAAGAAGGTGAATCCCTGAATAGACCAATAGCAGGCTCTGAAATTGAGGCAATAATTAATAGCCTACAAAAAAACAAAACAAACAAACAAAAAAAAAAAACAAAACAAACAAACAAAAAAAAACTGGGACCAGACAGATTCACAGCTTAATTCTACCAGAGGTACAAGGAGGAGCTGGTACCATTGCTTCTGAAACTATTCCAATCAATAGAAAAAGAGGGAATCCTCCCTAACTCATTTTATGAGGCCAACATCATCCTGATGCCAATGCCTGGCAAAGACACAATAACAAAAAAAGAGAATTTTAGACCAATATCCCTGATGAACATCGATGCAAAAATCCTCAATAAAATACTGGCAAACTGAATCCAGCAGCACATCAAAAAGCTTATCCACCATGATTAAGTGGGCTTCATCCCTGGGATGCAAGGCTGGTTGAACATACACAAATCAATAAACGTAATCCAGCATATAAACAGAACCAAAGACAAAAACCACATGATTATCTCAACAGATGCAGAAAAGGCCTTTGACAAAATTCAAGAGTCCCTCATGCTAAAAGCTCTCAATAAATTCGGTATTGATTGAACATATCTCAAAATGATAAGAGCTATTCATGACAAATCCACAGCCAATATCATACTGAATGGGCAATAACTGGAAGCATTCCCTTTGAAAACTGGAACAAGACAGGGATACCCTCTCTCACCACTCTTATTCAACATAGCATTGGAAGTTCTGGCTAGGGCAATCAGGCAAGAGAAAGAAATAAAGGGTATTCAATTAGGAAAAGAGGAAGTCAAATTGTCCTTGTATGCAGATGGCAAGATTGTATATTTAGAAAACCCCATTGTCTCAGCCCAAAATCTGCTTAAGGTGATAAGCAACCTCAGCAATGTCTCAGGATACAAAATCAATGTGCAAAATTCACAAGCATTCTTATACACCGGTAACAGACAAACAGAGAACTATATCATGAATGAACTCCCATTCACAATTGCTTCAAAAAGAACAAAATACCTAGAAATCCAACTTTCAAGGGATGTGAAGGAGCTCCTCAAGGAAAACTACAAACCACTGCTTAATGAAATGAAAGAGGACACAAACAAGTGGAGGTACATTCCATGTTCATGGATAGGAAGAATCAATATCATGAAAATGGCCATACAGCCCAAGGTAATTTATAGATTCAATGCCATCCCCATTAAGCTACTAAGGACTTTCTTCACAGAATTGGAAAAAACTACTTTAAAGTTCATATGGAACCAAAAAAAAGCCCGCAGTGCCAAGGCAATCCTAAATCAAAAGAATAAAGTTGGAGACATCATGCTACCTGACTTCAAACTATACTACCAGGCTACAATAACCAAAACAGCGTGGCACTGGTACCAAAACAGAGATGTAGACCAATGGAACAGAACAGAGTCCTCAGAAATTATACCACACATCTACAACCATCTGATCTTTGACAAACCTGACAAAAACAAGAAATGGGGAAAGGATTTCCTATTTAATAAATGGTGCTGGGAAAACTGGTTAGCCATAAGTAGAAAGCTGAAACTGGATCCTTTCCTTACTCCTTATACAAAAATTAATTCAAGATGGATTAGAGACTTAAATGTTAGACCTAAAACCATGAAAACCCTAGAAGAAAACCTAGGCCATATCATTCAGGACTTAGGCATGGGCAAGGACTTCATGTCTAAAACACCAAAAGCAATGGCAACAAAAGCCAAAATTGACAAATGGGATCTAATTAAACTAAAGAGCTACTACACAGCCAAAGAAACTACCATCAGAGTGAACAGGCAACTTACAAAATGGGAGAAAATTTTTGCAATCTACTCATCTGACAAAGGGCTAATATCCAGAACCTACAAAGAACTCAAACACATTTACAAGAAAAAATAAAACAACCCCATCAAAAAGTGGGCCAAGGATATGAACAGACATTTCTCAAAAGAAGACATTTATGCAGCCAATAGACACATGAAAAAATGCTCATCATCACTGGCCATCAGAGAAATGCAAATCAAAACCACCATGAGATACCATCTCACACCAGTTAGAATGGCAATCATTAAAAAGTCAGGAAACAACAAGTGCTGGAGAGGATGTGGAGAAGTAGGAACACTTTTACACTGTTGGTGGGACTGTAAACTAGTTCAACCAATGTGGAAAACAGTATGGCGATTCCTCAAGGATCTAGAACTAGAAATACCATTTGACCCAGCCATCCCATTACTGGGGATATACCCAAAGGATTATAAATCATGCTCCTATAAAGACACATGCACACTTATGTTTATTGTGGCACTATTCATAATAGCAAAGACCTGGAACCAACCCAAATGTCCATCAGTGACAGACTGGATTAAGAAAATGTGGCACATATACACCATGGAATACTATGCATCAATAAAAAAGGATGAGTTTGTGTCCTTTGTAGGGACATGGATGCCACTGGAAACCATCATTCTCAGCAAACTATCACAAGAACAGAATACCAAACACCACATGTTGTCATTCATAAGTGGGAATTGAACAATGAGATCACTTGGACACAGGAAGGGGAACATCACACAGGGCCTATTGTGGGGTGGAGGGAGTGGGGAGGGATAGCATTAGGAGATATACCTAATGTAAATGATGAGTTAATGGGTGCAGCACACCAACACGTCATATGTATACATATGTAACAAATCTGCACGTTGTGCACATGTACCCTAGAACATAAAGTATAATTTAAAAAAAGAAAAAAACCCACAACCTAACATTGCACGTAGAAGAGCTAGAAAAACAAGAGCAAACTAACTCCAAAGCTGGCAGAAGAAAAGAAATAACGAAAATAAGAGCTGAACTGAATAAGATGGAGATTTAAAAAGTCATACAAAAGATCAATGAAACAAAAAATTGGTTTTATGAAAGAATGAATAAGATTGACAGACTGTTCACTGGATTAATGAAGAAGAAAGAGAGAAGATTCATAGAAACACAAACAGAAAAGATAAAGGGGACATTAACACTGATCTCAAATTAATACATAAGCCTTTAGGGACTAAGGACTCTTGAAAACTATGCACACCACCTAGAAAACTTTGAAGAAATGGATAAATTCTTGATATCATACAACCTCTCAAGAGTGAACCAGGAAGAAATTGAAACCATGAACAGACCAATAATGAGTAGCAAAATTTAATCAGTAATTAAAAAAAAAAAAGCCTGCCATCCTGTGGAAGCCCTGAATCAGATGAATTCACAACTGAGTTCGAACTGATGTATAAAGAATAGCTGGTACAATTCTGCTGAAACTATTCCAAATAATTGAGGAAGAGGAACTGTTCTCCAATTCATTATATGAGGCCAGCATCATTCTAAAACCAAAAGCTGGCAGAGACACAACAAAAAAATTCAGGCCAATATATTTAATTAACATAAATGCAGAAATCCCCAACAAAATTTTAGCAAATGGAATCCAGCAGTACATCAAGAGGCTAATTCACCATGCTCAAGCAGATTTTGTTCTTGGTATGCAAGATTGATTCAACATATACAAATCAATACATGTGAATTACCACACACATAACTAAAAGCAGAAGACATATGGTCATCTTAATGGATCTAGTAAAGGCTTTTTGATAAAATTCAACATACCTTCACGTTGAAAACCCTCAACCAACTAGGCATTAAAAGATGCATGAAATAATAAGCACTATGTATGGCAAACCCACAGCCAACTTCCTAGTCATCTGGAAAAATGTGGAAGTGTTCCCCTTCAAAACTGGATATACACAAGGGTGCCCATTCTCACCACTCTCACCACTCTTAATCAGTATCATACTATACGTCCCACCCGTAGCAATCAGGTGAGAGAAAGAAAGAAAAGGCATTCAAGTAGGAAGAGAGGTAGTCAAACTCTGTCTTCGGATGATATGATTATTTACCTAGGAAACCTTATAGCCTCTGCCCAAAGGCTCTAAGAGCCTGATAACCTGAACGTGTACTACTGAACTTAAACAACTTCAGTAAGTTTCAGAATAAAAAATCAATGTATAAAAATTAGTAGCATTTCCGTACACCAATAATATCCAAGCAGAGAGCAAAATCAAGAATACATTTTCATTCACAATAGCAACAAAAAATAATAAAATGCCTAGGAATTCAGTTTACTGGGAAAGTGAAAGACCTATATAATGAGAATTACAAAACACTACTGAAATAAATCAGAGATGACATAAACAAATAGAGAAACATTAAACATTCTGTGTTCACGGACAGGAATTATCAATATCGTTAAAACAGCCATACTTCCCAAAGCAATTTACAGATTTGACGTTACTCCTATCAGACTACCAACAACATTATTTACACAATTAGAATAAAAACCAGCCTATAATTCATTTGGAAGCAAAAAGAGCCTGAATAGCTATAGTAATCTTAAGCAAAAATGAAATTAAGCCAGAGGCATCACACTACCCAACTACAAACTCTGCTGCAAGGCTGCAGTACCCCAAACAGTATAATACTGGTACAAAAACAGACACATAGACTAATGGAACACGTTAGATAACCCCAAAATAAAGCCACACACCTACAACCATCTGATCTTTGACAAAGCTGACAAGCAATGGGGAAACGACTTCCTATTCAATAAATGATGTTGGGATAACTGACTAGTCATATGCAGAAGATTGAAAGCAAACATCTTACTTTCACCATATAAAAAATCAATTCAAGTTGGATTAAAGACTTAAATGTTAAACCCAAAACTATAAAAACCACAGAAGAAAACCTAGAAAATATCACTGTGGACATTGGCACCAGATAAGAATTCATGATGAAGACTCCAAAAGCAATTGCAATGACAACAAAAATTGACAAGTGGGACCTAATTAAAGAGCTTCTGTACAGCCCAATGCATGTGGTGGAAAATGTAGGTAAATGCATTGGCCATGTGTTATGGTGATAACAAAAACTTCAGTTTAAAAATGCACCTTTTGTCTGCATTGGCCTTTTTTTTTTTTTTTTTCCTTCAGCTGATGGGATTCCAGGAACTTTTAATAACTTAAAGCACATTTACCTGAGAAAGCAAGCAAAGTTACTGACTGGTTTGAAAATAATTGTGTGCATGGTAGGACACAAAGGTAAAGAGTGATCATGCTATTCAGTCACCAGTATGGTTTTCATTAAATTTGTAATTTGTGTATATGAGCACATGGAGAATAGATTTTTGCACACACAAAACAAAATAGTAGCATGGCACAGAAGGTGTAAATATTTAATAGGGAATGCTCGTGTTGATGTATATTGAATCATAGTAGAATTTCAAAAAGAAAAAGCACCATGTATAATATGAATATAAATGTATTCTCTGAGTAGATCAACGTTCTGAAAGAAAGAGCTATTCATTTTGATGCAAGATTTCAAAATATAGTTAGTGATCATGAAAGTTGGCCAAATCTTGTGAACTGTCTTCATGCAATTGTCCATAGTCCATCCCTGTAAGAAATTTTTTCACATGTTGAATTTTCTTCTCTTTTAGTTTTTTTTCACCATTTAAAATTGTTAGTATTATTTTTTACAATTTGCTATACTATGCACTTTGTCTTCTTATCATTTTCCTGTATTAGTCTGTTTTTCAGGCTGCTGATAAAGACATACCCGAGACTGGGCAATTTACAAATAAAAAAAGGTTCATTGGATAACTCACAGTTCTACATGTCGGGGGAAGTCTCACAATAATGACGGAAGGCAAGACGGGACAAGCCACGTCTTATGTGGATGGCAGCAGGCAAAAAGAGAGCTTGTGCAGGAAAACTCCACCTTATAAAGTCGTCAGCTCTTGTGAGGTTTATTCACTTTCCTGAGAAGAGCACAAGAAGACCTGCCCCCATTATTCAATTACCTCCCACCGGATACCTTCCAAAACATGTGGAAATTCAAGATGAGATTTGAGTGGGGACAGAACCAAGCCATATTATTTCACCCCAGCCCCTCCCAAATATCACGTCCTCAAATTTCGAAACCAATCATGCCTTCCCAGCAGTCCCCCAAAGTATTGACTTATTTCAGCATTAACTTAAAAGTCCACAGTCCAAAGTCTCATCCAAGACAAGGCAAGTCCCTTCTGTCTATAAGCCATAGCCCACTTTTTGATGGGATTATCATTATTATTAGTTTTTTCTCGCTGACTTATTTGAGTTCCTTTTAGTTTCTGGATATTAGTACTTTGTTGAATGTGTAGATTGTGAAGACTTTGTCCCACTCTGTAGGTTGTATGTTTACTCTGCTGATTGTTACTTTTGCTGTGCAGAAGCTTTTTGGTGTAATTAAGTCCCATCTCTTAATGTTTATCTTTGTTTTTCTTGCATTTGCTTTTTGTTCTTTGCCATGAAGTCTTTGCCTAAGTCTATGTCTAAAGGGTTTTTCCAGTGTTATCTCCTAGAATCCTTGTGGTGGTTTTCCGGTCTTAGATTCAAGACTTTGATTAGTCTTGAGTTGATTTTTGTATAAGGTGAGAGATGAGGATCCAGTTTTATTCTTCTACATATGGCTTGCCAGCTATTCCAGCACCATTTGTTGAATAAGATGCCCTTTCCCCAGTTTATGTTTTTGTTTGCTTTGTCAAAGATCAGTTGGCTGTAAGTAGTTGACTTTGTATCTGGGTTCTCTATTCTGTTCCATTGATTTCTATGCCTAGTTTTAAACCAGTACTATCCTGTTTTGGTGACTATGTCTCTATAACATAGTTTGAAGTCGGGTACTGTAATGCGTCCAGATTTATTCCTTTTGCTTATCTTGCTTTGGCCATATTGGCCCTTTTTTGATTCTTTGTGAATTTTAGCATTTTTAAAATAATTCTTTGAAGAATGATGGTGGTGTTTTGATGGGAATTGCATTAAATTTGTAGACTGCTTTCGGCAGCATGGTCATTTTCACAATATTGATTTTACCCATTCATGAGCATTGGATGTGTTTCCATTTGTTCGTGTCATCTATTTCTTTCAGTAGTGTACTGTAGTATTACTTGTAGTGGTCTTTCACCTCCTTGTTTTGGTATATTCCCAAGTATTTTATTATATGTACATTAATTTTCTGTCCTGAAACTTTTTTTTTTTTTTTGAGATGGAGACTCGTTTTGTAGCCTAGGCTGGAGTGCAGTGGCACAATCTTGGCTAACTGCAACTTCCATCTCCTGGGTTCACATGTTTCTCCTGCCTGAGCCTCCTGAGTATCTGGCATTCCAAGTGTGTGCCACCATGCCCAGCTAATTTTTGTATTTTTAGTAGAGATGGGGTTTTGCCATGTTGGCCAGCCTGGTCTTGAACTCCTGACCTCAGGTGATCCACCTGCCTCAGCCTCCCAAAGTGCTTGGATTACAGATGTAAGGCACCACACCCAGCCTGGAGGAGTCTTTATTATTTTCTAGGTATACATTCATATCACCAGCAAACAGTGACATGTTGACTTCCTATTTACTGATTTGGATGCCCTTTATTTCTTTTTCTTGTCTGATTGCTCTGGTTAGGACTTCCAGTATTATTTTGAATAGAAGTGGCAAAAGTGGTATCCTTGTCTTGTTCCAGTTCTTCAGGGGGAGTGCTTTCAACTTCTCTCCATTCAGTATAATGTTGGCTGGGGGTTTATCATAGACGACTTTTATTACATTGGGTATGTCCCTTCTACACTGAGTTTGCTGAGGGTTTTAATTACAAAGCAATGCTAAATTTTGTTAAATGCTTTTTTCTGCATCTATTGAGATAATGTTGTGATTTTTGTTTTTAATTCTGTTTATGTGGTGTACCACATTTATTGACTTATGGATGTTAAACCGCCCCTGCATCCCTGGTATTAAACCCACTTGATCATGGTGGATTATCATTTTGATATGCTGTTAGATTTGGTTAGCTAGTATTTTGTTGAGGATTTTTGCATCTGTGTTCGTTGAGACTATTGGTCTGTAATTTTCTTTTTTGGTTAAGTTCTTCCCTGGTAGTAGAATTAGGGTGATACTGGCTTCATAGAATAATTTAGGTAGGATTCTCTCATTCTGAATCATCTGAACTAGTTCTAATAGGATTGGCAACAATTTTCCTTTGAATGTCTGATAGAATTCACCTTGTCCTGGAGTTTTTAAAAAAATTACCTTTTCAATTTTTCTTCTTGTTATTGGTCTGTTCAGTGTTTCTATTCCTTGTTTAAGCTAGAAGGGTTGTATGTTTCCAAGAATTTACTCATCCTCTGTAGATTTTCTGGTTTGTGTGCATAAAGGTATTTGTAGTAGCCTTGAATGATCTTTTGTATTTCTATGGTATTGGTTGTAATGTCTCTCGTTTCATCACTAGTTGAACTTATTGACATCTCTCTTCTTTTATTGGTTGATCTAGCTAATGGTCTATCAGTTTTATTTATCTTTTCAAAGAACCAGGTTTTTGCTTCATTTATTTTTTGTTCAATTTCATTTAGTTCTGCTTTGATCTTTGTTATTTCTTCTGTGGGGTTTGGGGTTAGGTTTTTTGTTTGCTAGTTTCTCTAGTTTCTTGGGTTATGACCATATATTGTCTATATGTGCTCTTTCAGAAATTTTGATGTAGACATTTAATGCTATGAACTCTCCTCTTCACAACGCCTTTGTTGTATCCCAGAGGATTTGATAGGTAATGTCACTATTACCCTTCAGTTCAAATAATTTTTTAATTCCCATTGTGATTTCATTGTTGACCCAATGATCATTCAGGAGCAGGTTATTTAATTTTCATGTATTTGCATGGTTTTAAGGGTTATTTTTGTAGTTGATTTCCATTTTTATTCCACTGTGGTCTGAGGAAATACTTGATACAATTTAGATTTTGTTAAATTTATTGAGACTTGTTTTTTGACCTATCATGTGGTCTATCTTGAAGAACGTTCCATGTGCTTGATGAATCGAATGTATATTCTGCAGTTGTTCTGTAGAATGTTCTGTAAATACCTGTAAAGTTCATATGTTATTGGGTATGGTTTAAGTCCAGTGGAGTAATGAAGTCTTCCACTGTTATTGTGTTGTCATCTATTTCATTTCTTAGGTCTAGGAGTAATTGTTTAATAAATTTGGGAGTGCCAGTGTTAGATGCATACATATTTAGGATTATGATATTTTCCTCTTGGACCAGTCCTTTAATCATCATATAGTAATGTCCCTTTTTGGAGCATTTAGGACATTTACATTCAATGTTAGTACTGAGATGTGAGGTACTATTTTATTCATTATGCCATTTGTTGCCTGAATACTTTTTTCATTGTGTTATTGTTTTATAGGTTTTGTGAGATTTATGTTTTAAAAAGGTATTATTTTGGTGTATTTCAAGGGTTTTTTTTAAGATTTAGATCTGCTTTTAGCAGTTCTTGTAGTGCTGGCTTGGTATTTGCAAATTCGTTTAGCACTTATTTGTCTGAAAAGACTATCTTTTCCTTATTTAGGAAGCTTAGTTTCACTGGACACAAAATTCTTGGCTGATAATTGTTTTGTTTAAGGAAGCCAAGGATAGGCCCTCACTCCTTTCTAGCTTGCTGGATTGTGTTAAGTTGAAAGCCTTGACTTTGGGCCCTGAAGTTCTTTCTTCCATTTGTTTTATTCTATTGTTGAGGCTTTCCGGTGTATTTTGCATTTCTCTATGTGTGTCCCTAATATCCAGAAATTGTGCTCATTTTTTTATGTATGCTATCTATTTCTCTGGAGAATTTTTCTGTCCATAGCTTGTTACACTTTTTAAATTTCTTTGAGTTGATATTTACCTTTCTCTGCTGCCTCCTTGAGCAATTTAATAATTGATGTTCTGAATTCTTTTTTCTTGCAATTCAGATATTTTGTCTTGGTTTTGATCCATTGCTGCTCTGCTAGTGTGATCTTTTGGAAGTGATAAAAAACCTTGTTTTTTTCATATTACCAGAATTGTTTTTATGGTTCCCTCTCATTTGGGTAGACTAAATCAGTGGGAAGATTTGGGGCTCAACAACTGCTGTTGAGATTCTTCCATTTCATGGAACGCTCCCTGAATGGGGATGCTCAGTGATGTGGCTTTTCGAGAGCCAAACTGCAGTGATTGTTATTTCTCTTCTGGAGTTAGCCACGCAGAAGAGCTACCGGGCTCCAGGCTGGTACTGGGGAGTGTCTGCAAAGACTTTTGTGATGTGATCTGTCTTCAGGTCTCTCAGCCTTGTATACCAGCACCTGCTCTGGTAGAAGTAGCCACCAGAGAGATTTATTATTTTTTTTAGGAGCTCATGATCTCTTTCTCCCTCTTGTATCTGTCTGCTGTACCATAGGTCTTATGAAGCAGCAGTAACATGCTATGCAAGTTTTGTTTGTTTGTACTCAGATGCTCCATGCATCTAGAATATGCTGTGTTCCATCTATGCTTTGAGACAAACCAGACAGAAACCAGTCCCTTTACCAACCTCCTCAAAATCAGAACAATGGTCATGTGCCCCACTCTTCTTTTTTATCTATACAAGAGCTGTAGCAGAGCTTTATAAACCACTGTCTATCATGGATTCAATAAAGCAGCAGGGCATCACTTAGCTCTTTTTCTGTTCTCAGAGGCTTCTGAGCACCTGAAATACGCCAGATCTCATCAGTGCTCCAGATAAGACAGAAGCAAGTCTCTTGGGAAGACTCCCTGTAAAGTTAGAATATTGGACATATAGTCCCATCTTCTCCTTTCCTTCCCAGGAAGAAGCTAGGAGCTTGGAGTTTCCTCTTGAACTTGTGACACTGTGTCCATGGAGTGACAATGCTGACAGGAAGCCACAGATTCTCCTACCAGCTTTTAAGAATATAAATTAGTAAAATCACTATGGAGAATAGTTTGTAGGTTCCTAAACAATTAAAATAGAACTACCCTATGATCCAGTAATCCCACAGCCAGGTGTATACCTGATATGGTTTGACTGTGTGTCCCCACCCAAATCTCATCTCAAATTGTAATCCCCACATATTGAGGGATGTGATTGGATCATGGGAGCAGTTTCCCTCATGCTGTTCTTGTGATAGTGAGTGAGTTCTTATGAGATTTGATGGTTTATACGTGTTTGACAGTTCCTTCTTCACATGCTCACACTTCCTCCTGCTGCCTTGTGAAGAAGGTGCCGACTTCCCTTCCCATTTTGCCGTGATTTTATGTTTCCTGAGACCTCCTAGCCCTGCTTCTTGTTAAGCCTCCAGAACTGTGAGTCAATTGAACCTCTTTCTTTTGTATTTACTCAGTCTCAGGTAGTTTTCTCCATAGTGCTGTGAAAACAGACTTATACAATACCCAAAGGAAAATAGATCAATGTATTGAAGAGTTTTATGAACTCTCATGTTTATTGCAGCATTATTCATGATAAACAAGATTTGGAAATAACCTAAGTATCCATCAACAGATGAATGGATAAAGAAAATGTGGTATGTATATACAATGGAGTACTATTCAGCCATAGAAAGAATGAGATCCTGTCATTTGCAAAAACACAGATGGAATTGAAGGTCTCTAAGTTAAGTTATATAAGCCAGACAAAGAAAGACACAGTTGGTGTGTTATTACTTATATGTGGGAGCTAAAAAGTAAAACAATGGCAATCATAGAAATAGAGAATAAAAGGATGATTACCAGAGGCTAGGGAGAAGGGTGGTTGGGGATGGTGCTGAGAAGTGGGATGGTTAATAAGTACAAGAATATAGTTGAAATGAATAAGACCTAGTATTTGATAGCACAACATGGTGATTATAGACAACAGTAATTTATTTTACATTTAAAAATAACTTAAAAATTTGGATTGTTTGTAACACAAGGAAAGGATAAATGCTAGAGGTGATGGGTACCCCTTTACCTTAATGTGATTATTATACAATGTATGCCTATATCAAAATATCTCATGTACCCTATAAATATATACACTATGTACCCACAAAAATTAAATTTTTTTAATAGCTACAATGTGGCTTGTTTTATGATTGTCCAGGGTACAGGAGCTTCTAAACTGGTTTCTAGTTTTCTTACAAAGATAATTGGTCCATGTATTATTGAATTGTTTTTGTGGGAAGAAGGAAGGTCTAGGGCTTTCTTTTTCATTATCTTGCTTAGGTTGCCTCTCCCTCAGGTATATTTTAGCAAAGATGGGTTGGAGTACTTTTAAATAAATACACAGCAACATGGCACAAGTATACATATGTAACAAACCTGCATGTTATGCACATGTACCCTAGAACTTAAAGTATAATAATAATAATAATAATAATAATAATAAACGAAAAAAAATACCTAACCTAGTTTTCTTGACTGAATACTATGGACATTATTAGTATCCAACAAGTAGTCTTTCAGGGTGTATCATTTATACAAATAACTAGTTTTTTCCATGGTGTGCTTGTAGTGTTTGTGCAGTAATTTGTGTCTTACCTTATTCCATTAGTCTTATTACTTTTGATATCACAGGATATCATTTTTGTGACCTTGTCCCTACAATTCTGATGAATATTATTCTGTTCTGTTATACACTCACTATATTACTGTTATATAAGTATCTTTGGGATACAGACTCTGCTTTTTTTTTCTTCACTGTATTCTCAGTGATGAAATTTAGTAGGTGTTCAGCAAATATTTTTGGTTAATAACGCTTGTAGCCAGTTTTTATCGGGGAAGCCCCCTTTTCTTTCTTTCTTTCTTTCTTTCTTTCTTTCTTTCTTTCTTTCTTTCTTTCTTTCTTTCTTTCTTTCTTTCTTTCTTTCTTTCTTTCTTCCTTCCTTCCTTCCTTCCTTCCTTCCTTTCTCTCTTTCTTTTTCTTTCTTTCTTTCTTTCTTTCTTTCTTTCTTTCTTTCTTTCTTTCTTTCTTTCTTTCTTTCTTTCTTTCTTTCTTTCTTTCTTTTCTTTCTTTCTTTCTTCCTTTTCTTTTTGTTTTTTTTTTGAGACGGAGTTTTGTTCTTGTTGACCAGGCTGGAGTGCAACCTCCACCTGCTGGTCAGGCAATTCTCCTGCCTCAGCCTCCCAAGTAGCTGGGATTACAGGCATCCACTACCATGCCCAGCTAATTTTGTATTTTTAATAGAGACGGGTTTCACCATGTTGGTCAGGCTGGTCTCAAACTCCTGACCTCAAGTGATCCACCTACCTTGGCCTCCCAAAGTGCTGGGATTACAGGTGTGAGCCACCATGCACAACCGGGGAAGCACCCTTAACCAAAGTTTTCGGAAGGTCCTTATTAAAATAGAAATGTGTTGTCTGGGAGGAATGACACACCAATTCATTAGGTTCTACTAAAGCATTAGCAAAGCCCCCAAGATAGGCTTATTTTGCCTTTTGGTGGACAGGTGGCATCATGGGAAAGCGAGGCAGCATTAGGCATTAGATGCCAAATTGGAGTACCCTGAATTATGTTTCTATAATCTCCTTCTTTCATAATGTTAATTTGTTGAGTGTTTCACTTCTAAGAAATATTAAAATAGTTTACTTTTCTCCTGGGACCTATGTTTTGTAATATGTACTGGGACATTTCAGATTTGGGTTTCAGAGGAAGCCTATTTTTAAATTTTTTTCTCCCAGGACATACTTATAGCTGCCGTGTGAATGTTGTAAATAAGATTTTTATATTTTTAACGGGTGAGTGTAAATATTTGGGCCAAACTTAGAGGATCCTGAGGTTAGTTAGAAAGCAAATGCTAATTAGGAACATACAAAATCCAATGCTTTTAAACCTGCTGCCAGAGCTTCTTGAACAAGAAGGTCCTGGGTTCTCTCCTGATTGTTATATCCCCAGAAACCTGAAAAGTACCCTTAGTGTCACTGTCTTTCCTCTTGCATTTTTTGAGAACTCTAACTTAGCAACAAGAACAGTTGAGATTGATGCTTATGTTATAGTTTTTTGACCTTGCTGATGGTAAACTTTACATTCTTTCTTCACTCCCTGACACACATATAAGGTCACTGACAGCCTAGACCAAGATCTGTAACTAGCACCCTCCTACTTGGCATGCAGTGCCTGAGTTATCTAATTAGAACCTCTTATTTTCTTAGTAATGTGACCTCTGGCTGCTGTGCATGATTTTCATGTGGCCTAAGGGCTGAGTTGTGGCTATCTACGCTCATATGTTATATGTAACTCTCTTTAGTTATCACCTGGATTATCACGTCTGGTTTTCACTTTGTTATGTCCTGATCATTGCATTGCCAGGAATGATGTCTATAATACCCAATATCTAGTGAAGCAAAAAAGAAGACCTGTGGTATTTCCTTTAGAGTTATTTATTTCTGTGTTAGAGTTCTCTTTTTTTCCTGCTCGTGGTTGGGGTTTATTGACTTCTCTTTTGCTCATTAGTTATGTTCCACCCTAATCCTATTAACCTTCTAAATCTATGTCAGTGAAAACACAGGGCTTACTCCTGTTGGTTAAACCCATGAATTATGTTCTTCACTGGTGACTTTCTCTGGTGCCCGTTTATTTCTGCACGCGAGCCCTGGGGAATTTTTCTGCTTGCTTCTCTTCTTGCCAGCTGCCATTTACTACTTTTTTTTCAAGAGGTCCTGAGCTCCTAGAGAGGAGCACATACATTTCTCCATTCTTTTAGAATCCTGATATTTCCAAAGCAAGAACAAGACCCTAAGCCCAGTTCTTCTGTGACTTCACATTACCCTTTAAGATTTATTTCAATCTAAAGAGCTTGGAATCAAAGTACTTTATGTTGTAGCCCCATCCTACTTATTTAAACTTATCTCTCATTCATTTTCCAATATTACCTCTTTCAAACTATTTTTTAAATAAAAGCAGACACAAAAGAAAAGAAGGAAAGAAAACCTATGTTCAAATGAACTCTGTTGCCAAGAAGAATGTGTAAAACAAAAAACGGATGATTCTGGATAAAGAGGCAGAAAAAGGTTCTCAGACACCCCAACTACCTTCCTGTGTATCCACCCCTAAGGGTTCCAGCTTGAGTGTAATTGGTACCTGAATCTATGTGAATGGCAGCCTTCAGAGATGTTGGTGCACAGCTTATAAAGCTGTGTAGATGGTCCTGATCCAGTGGAATCTCTTATCCAGATCGAGCCATTCTCTGTTCTCCTTGATCTCTCCCTAATGTTCCAGGCTTATTTCAAACTCTAAGCCTTTGTCCACCCTGCTGCCCAACTCGGATTGCTACCCCTGCTACACTTTCCTTAAAACCTCAAAATGCAAGTCCCAGTGTCATTCTACTCTATATACATTTACTAACTAGCTTATTTACACTGACATCAGGTTTCTCTAATCTGCCTTAGTAGTTCTGATTTACAGTGCTCATCTGCAGTTCTGAACAGTTTTATAAGTGATGGCATATTTTTCTAAGTAAAATATAACTCCCTAAATGTCAGAAATTGGTATTTTCTAATATCTATACCTTAAAAATGCAACATAAACACAAGTCTTGCACAGAGTAGACATTCCAAACGTGTTTGTGAAATGTAATTATTAAGTAACAACATGTTAATCTGAAAAAGGCCTTAATATGTCATTGGACAATGTATTCACCATATGATTCAGAAATTATACTCCTAGGTATCTACCTAACACAAATGAAAACTTATGTTCAAACAACATATTTCTACATTAAGAAATATACATAATAATTTCTGATTTTTATTGTTTTGATGTAGCATAATCTATTTAAATATGAATGATTTGGATATTAGGTTGTTTCTAATTTTTTTAAAAAATGTTTTTATTATACTTTAAGTTGTGGGATACATGTGCAGAACGTGCAGGTTTGTTACATAGGTATACACGTGCTGTGGTGGTTTGCTGCACCCATCAACCCATCATCTACATTAGGTATTTCTGCTAATGCTATCCCTATCCTAGCCCCCCAACACCCAACAGACTCCAGTGTGTGATGTTCCCCTCTGTGTGTCCATCTGTTCTCATTGTTCAACTCCCACTTATGAGTAAGAACATGAGGTGTTTGGTTTTCTGTTCTTGTGTTAGTTTTCTGAGGATGATGATTTCCAGCTTCATCTATGTTCCTGCAAAAGACATAAACTCATCCTTTTTTATGACTGCATAGTATTCCATGGTGTATATGTGCCACATTTTGTTTATCCTGTCTATCATTTATGAGCATTTGGGTTGGTTCCAAGTCTTTGCTATTGTGAACAGTGCCACACAATAAACATACGTGTGCATGTGTCTTTATAGTAGAATGATATATAATCCTTGGAGTATATACCCAGTAATAGGAATGCTGGGTCAAATGGCACTTCTGGTTCTAGATCCCTGAGGAATTGCTACACTGTCTTCCACAATGGTTGAACTAATTTACACTCTCACCAATATTGTAAATGTGTTCCTATTTCTGCACATGCTCTTCAGCATCTGTTGTTTCCTGATTTGTCCGTTTAATGGGCATGAGATGGTATCTCATTGTGGTTTTGATTTGCGTTTCTCTAATGACCAGTGATGATGAGCTTTTTTTTTCCATCTGTTTGTGGGCGCATAGATGTCTTCTTTTGAGATGTGTCTATTTATATCCTTTGCCCACTTTTTGATGGGGTTGTTTGTTTTTTCTTGTAAATTTGTTTAAGTTCTTAGTAGATTCTGGATATTAGCCCTTTGTCAGATGAATAGATTGCAAAAAATTTCCCACATCCTATAGGTTGCCTGTTCACTCTGATGAGTTTATTTTTCTGTGCAGAAGTTCTTTAGTTTAATTATATCTCATTTATTAATTTTGGCTTTTGTTGCCATTGCTTTTGGTGTTTTGGTCATGAAGACTTTGCCCATGCTGTGTCCTGAATGGTATTTCCTAGGGTTTTCTCTAGGGTTTTTATGGTTTTAGGTCTTATGTTTAAGTCTTTATTCCATTTTGAGTTAATTTTTGCATAAGGTTAAGGAAGGGGTCCAGTTCGAGTTTTCTGCATATGGTTAGCCAGTTTTCCAAACACCATTTATTAAATAGGGAATCTTTCACCTTGCTTGTTTTTGTCAGGTTTGTCAAAGGTCAGTTGGTTTTAGATGTGTGGTGTTATTTCTGAGGCTTCTGTTTTCTTCCACTGGTCTATATATCTGTTTTGGTACCAGTACCATGCTGTTTTGGTTACTGTGGCCTTGTAGTACAATTTGAAGTCAGAGTCAGGTAGTGTGATGCTTCCAGTTTTGTTCTTTTGGCTTAGGATTGTCTTGGCTATGTGGGCTCTTTTGTGTTTCCATATGAAATTTAAAGTAGTTTTTTTTACTAATTATGTGAAAAATGTCAATGGTAGCTTGATGGGGATAGCATTGAATCTATAATTTACTTTGGGTAGTATGGCCATTTTCACGATATTGATTCTTCCTATCAATGAGCATGGAATGTTTTTCCATTTGTTTGTGTCCTCTCTTATTTCATTGAGGAGTGGTTTGTAGTTCTCTTTGAAGAGGTACTTCACGTCCCTTGTAATTTGGATTCCTAGATATTTTGTTCTCTTTGTAGCAATTGTGAATGGGAGTTCACTCATGATTTGGCTCTCTGTTTGTCTATTATTGGTGTATAGAAATGCTTATGATTTTTGCCCATTGATTTTGTATCCTGAGACTTTGCTGAAGTTGCTTATCAGCTTAAGAAGATTTTGAGCTGAGATCATGGGGTTTTCTATACAATCATGTCATCTGCAAACAGAGACAATTTGACTTCCTCTCTTCCTATTGAATACCCTTTATTTTTTTCTCTTGCCTGATATCCCTGGCCAGAACTTCCAATACTGTGTTTAATAGGAGTGGTGAGAGAGGACCTCCTTGTCTTGTGCTGATTTTCAAAGGGAATGTTTCCAGTTTTTGCCCATTAAGTATGGTATTGGCTGTTTATTTGTCATAAATAGCTCTTATTATTTTGAGATATGTTCCATCAATACCTAGTTTATTGAGAGTTTTTAGCATGCAGGGCTGTTGAATTTTCTCAAAGGCCTTTTCTGCATCTGTTCAGATAATAGTGTGGTTTTTGTCATTGGTTCTGTTATGTGATGGATTTTATTTATTGATTTACCTATGTCGAATCAGCCTTGCATTCCAGGGATGAAGCCAGCATGATCATGGTGGATAAGCTTTTTGATGTGCTGTTGCATTTGGTTTGCCAGTATTTTATTAAGGACTTTGGCACTGATGTTCATTAGGGATATTGGCATGAAATTGTCTTTCTTTGTTGTGTCTCTGCAAGGTTTTGGTATCAGGATGATGCTGGCCTCATAAAATGAATTAGGGAGGAATCTGTTTTTCTATTCTTTGGAATAGTTTCAGAGTGAGTGGTACCACTTTCCTTTTGTACCTCTGGTAGAATTTGGTTGTGAATTCGTCTGTTCCTGAGTTTTCTTTTTTGGTTGGTAGGCTATTAGTTACTGCCTCAATTTCAGAACTTGTTATTGGTCTATTCAGGGACTCTACTTCTTCCTGGTTCAGTCTTAGGAGGGTCTATGTGTCCAGGAATTTTTTGATTTCCTCTAGATTTTGTAGTTTATTTGCATAGATGTGTTTATAGTAATCTCTGATGGTAGTTTCCATTTCTGTGTTATCAGTGATGATCTCCCCTTTGTCTTTTTTTTATCGTGTTAATTTTGATTCTTCTCTCTTTTCTTCTTTTTTGCCTGGCTAGTTGTCTATCTATTTTGTTAATCCTTTCAAAAAACCAGCTCCTGAATTCATCAATTTTTTTGAAGGGCTTTTCGTGCCTCTATCTCCTTCAGTTCTGCTCTGATCTTAGTTATTTCTTGTCTTGTATCTTTTAAATTTGTTAGCTTTTGCTTCTGTAGTTGTTTTAATTGTGATGTTAGGGTGTTGATTTTAGATCTCTCCCCCTTTCTCCTGTGGGCATTTAGTGCTATAAATTTTCTTCTAGTCACTGCTTTAGCTGTGTCCCAGAGATTCTGGTATGTTGTGTCTTCTTTCTCATTGGTTTTAACAAACTTACTTATTTCTGCCTTAATTTCATTATTTACTCAGTAGTCATTCAGGAGCAGGTTGGTCAGTTTCCACATAGTTTTGTGGTTTTGAGTGAATTTCATAATCTTGAGTTCTAATTACATTGCACTGTGGTCTGAGAGACTGTATGATTTCCATTGTTTTGCATTTGTAATAATTTCCAATTATGTAGTCAATTTTAGAATAAGTGTGATGTGGTGCTGAGAAGAATGCATATTCTGTTGATTTCAGGTGGAGAGTTCTGTAGATAGGTCTGGTCTGTTAGGTCGGCTATGTCCACAGCTGAGTTCAAGTCCTGAATATCCTTGTTAATTTTCTGTTTCATTGATCTGTTTTCAGTTGACAGTGGGGCATTAACGTCTCCCACTACTATTGTGTTGGAGTCTAAGTCTCTTTGTAGGTCTCTAAGAACTTGCGTTTTGAATCTGGATCCTCCTGTATTGGGTTTATATATATTTAGGATTGTTAGCTCTTCTTGTTGCATTGTTCCCTTCACTATTATGTAATGCCCTTCTTTCTCTCTTTTGATCTTTGTTGGTTTAAAGCCTGTTTTATCAGAGGCTAGGATGGCAATACCTACTTTTTTTTCCTTTCCATTTGCTTGATAAATCTTCCTGCAGCCCTTTATTTTGAGTCTATGTGTGTCTTTGCAAGTGAGATGGGTCACCTGAATACAGTACTTCGATGGGTCTTGACTTTTTATCCAATTTGCCAGTCTGTGTCTTTTAATTGTGGCATTTAGCCCATTTACATTTAAGGTTGACATTGTCATGTGTGAATTTGATCCTGTCATTATGATGCTAGCTGGTTATTTCACTTGTAGATGAAGTTTCTTCATAACGTTGATGGTCTTTACAATTTGGTATGTTTTTGCAGTGGCTGGTACAGGTGTTCCTTTCCATGTTTAGTGCTTCTTTCAGGAACTCTTGTAAGGCAGGCCTGGTGGTGACAAAATCTTTCAGCATTTGCTTGTCTGTAAAGGATTTGATTTCTTTTTTGCTTATGAAGCTTAGTTTGGCTGGAAATGAAATTCTGGGTTGAAAATTATTTTTAAAATGTTGAATATCAGCCCCCACTCTCTTCTGGCTTGTAGGGTTTCTGTAGAGAGATTTGCTGTTAGTCTGATGTCCTTCCCTTTGTGGGTAACCTGATCTTTCTCTCTGATTGCTTTTAACATTTTTTACTTCATTTAAACTTTGATTAATCTGACGATTATATGTCTTGGGATTGCTCTTCTTGAGGAGTATCTTTGTGGTGTTCTCTGTATTTCCTGAATTTGAATGTTGTCCTGCCTTGCTAGGTTGTGGAAGTTCTCCTGGATAATATCCTGAAGAGTATTTTCCAACTTGGTTCCATTCTCCTTGTCACTTTCCAGTACATCAATCAAATGTGGATTTGGTCTTTTCACATAGTCCCATATTTCTTGGAGTCTTTGTTCGTTTCTTGTCACTCTTTATTTCTTTAATCTTGTCTTCACGCGTTATTTCATTGAGTTGATCTTCAATCTCTGATATCCTTTCTTCTGCTATCTATCGTAAATATATATGTACTCATTACAGGAGCACCCAGATTCATAAAGCAAGTTCTTAGAGACTTAAAAAGAGACTTAAACTCCCACACAATAATAGTGGGTGACTTTAACACGCCACTGTCAATATTAGAGATATCAACAAGACAGAAAACTAAAAAAGATATCCAGGACTTGAATTCAGCTCTGGACCAGGGAGACCTAATAGACATCTACAGAACTCTCTACCAAAAATTAGCAGAATATGTATTCTTCTTAGCACCACATTGCACTTACTCTAAAATAGACCATATTATTGGGAGTAAAACAATCCTTAGCAAATGGAAAGGAACAGAAATAGTAGTAGTCTCCCAGACCACAATGCAAACAAATTAGAGTAAATAATGAAGGTAGAAATAAAGATGTTCTTTGAAACCTATGAGAACAAAGACACAATGTAACAGAATCTCTGGGACACATTTAAAGCAGTGTGTAGAGGGAAATTTATAGCACTGAATGTCCACAAGAGAAAGCAGAAAAGATCTAAAATTGACACCCTAACATCATAATTAAAAGAACTAGAGAAGCAAGAGCAAACAAATTCAAAAGCTAGCAGAAGACAAGAAATAACTAAGATTCGAGCAGAAGTGAAGGAGATAAAGGCACAAAAAAACCCTTCAAAAAATCAATGAATCCAGGAGCCGTTTTTGAAAAATATCAGCAAAATAGACTGCTAACAAGAATAATAAAGAAGAAAAGAGAGAAGAACCAAATAGATGCAATAAAAATTGATAAAGTGGATATCACCACCAATCCCAGAGAAATGCAAAATATCATCACAGGATACTATAAACACCTCTACATAAATAAACTAAAAATCTAGAAGAAAGGGAAAAATTCCTGGACACATACATCCTCCCAAGACTAAACCAGGAAGAAGTCAAATCTCTGAATAGATCAATAACAAGTTCTGAAATTGAGGCAGTAATTAATAGCCTACCAACCAAAAAAGTTCAGGCGAAGACGGATTCACAGCCAAATTCTACCAGAGGTACAAAGAGTAACGGGTACCATTCCTTCTGAGACTATTCCAAAGAATAGAAAAAGAGGGACACCTCCCTAACTCTTTTTATGAGGTAGGCAGCATCCTGATACCAAAACCTTGTAGAGACACAATAACAACCAAAAAGAAATTTTCAGGTCAATACCTGATGAACATTGATGTGAAAATCCTCAATAAAATACTGGCAAACTGAATCCAGCAGCACATCAAAAAGCCTATCAACCATGATCAGGTCAGCTTAATCCCTGGGGTGCAAGACTGGTTCAACATATGCAAATCAACAAACATAATCTGTCACATAAACAGGAAACAACAAATGCTGAAGAGGATGTGGAGAAATGGGAACATTTTACACTGTTGGTGGGAGTGTAAATTAGTTCAATTATTGTGGAAGATCATGTGTCGATTCCTCAAGGATCTAGAACTAGAAATACCATTTGACTCAGCAATCCCATGGTGCTGGGAAAATTGGCTAGCCATAAGTAGAAAGCTGAAACTGGATCCTTTCCTTACTCCTTATACGAAAATTAATTCAAGATGGATTAGAGACTTAAATGTTAGACCTAATACCATAAAAATCCTAGAGGAAAACCTAGGTAGTACCATTCAGGACATAGGCATGGGCAAAGACTTCATGTCTAAAACACCAAAAGCAATGGCAGCAAAAGCCAAAATTGACAAATGGGATCTAATTAAACTAAAGAGCTTCTGCACAGCAAAAGAAACTACCATCAGAGTGAACAGGCAACCTACAGAATGGGAGAAAATTTTTGCAATCTACTCATCTGACAAAGGGCTAATATCCAGAACCGACAAAGAACTCAAACAAATTTACAAGAAAAAAACAAACAACCCCATCAAAAAGTGGGCAAAGGATATGAACAGACATTTCTCAAAAGAAGACATTCATACAGCCAACAGACACATGAAAAAATGCTCATCACCACTGGCCATCAGAGAAATGCAAATCAAAACCACAATGAGATACCATCTCACACCAGTTAGAATGGTGATCATTAAAAAGTCAGGAAACAACAGGTGCTGGAGAGGATGTGGAGAAATAGAAACAGTTTTCCACTGTTGGTGGGATTGTAAACTAGTTCAACCATTATGGAAAACAGTATGGCGATTCCTCAAGGATCTAGAACTAGAAGTGCCATATGACCCAGCCATCCCACTACTGGGTATATACCCAAAGGATTATAAATCATGCCGCTATAAAGACACATGCACATGTATATTTATTGTGGCACTATTCACAATAGCAAAGACTTGGAATCAACCCAAATGTCCATCAGTGACAGACTGGATTAAGAAAATGTGGCACATATATACCATGGAATACTATGCAGCCATAAAAAAGTATGAGTTTGTGTCCTTTGTAGAATGATTTACATTCTTTTGGGTGTACACTCTGTAATGGGATTGCTGGGTTAAATGTTAGTTATGCTTTAAGTTCTTTGAGAAATTTCCCAACTGCTTTTCACAGTGGCTGAACTAAATTACATTCCCACTAACGATGTATTAGCATCCTTTTTTTTTTCCTGCAATCTCATCAGCATCTTATATATATATATATATATATATATATATATATATATATATACACTTTAACTTTTTAGTAATAACTATACTGGATGGTCTGAGATGGTATCTCATTGTGGTTTTGACTTGCATTTGTCTAATGATAAGTCATATTGAGTGTTTAAATATATTTGTTGCACATGTGTATATCTTCTTTTGAGGTGTCTGTTCACATTCTTTGCCCATTTTTAATGGGGGTGTTTGGTTTTTGCATGTTTGTTTATGTTTTTTATAGTTTCTGGATATTAAACCTTTGTGAGATGCATAGTTTGTGAGTATTTTCTCCCATTCTGTATGTTATCTCTTTACTCTGTTTATTGTTTCTTTTGGTGTGCAAATCTCTTTATTTTAATTAGATACCACTTGTCCTTTTTTGTTTTTGCTGCAATTGCTTTCAGAGGATTAATCATAAAATCTTTGCCAAGCCTAGTCTACAATAGTATTTCCTGGATTTTCTTCTAGGGCTTTTGTTGTTTTACATCATATTTTTAAGTCTTTAATCCAACTTGAGTTTGTTTTTGTTTTTTTATAGGGTGAAAAGGAGTCTGGTTTTAATCTTTTGCATATGGTTGACCAGTTGATTCAGCACAATTATTGACTATAGAGTTTTTTCCCCATTGCTTATTATTGCTGGCTTTGTTGAAGATCAGATTGTTGTAGGTGTGCAGGTTTATTTCTGAGTTCTCGAACCTGTTCCCTTGGTCTATGTATCTGTTTTGTTACCAGTACCTTGCTGTTTTGATTAATACATTGTTGTACCATAGGTTGAAAATGGAGGGAGTCTGTGGGTGGGTATGCACTGATGGGGTTCTGTTTGCAAAAGCACTCCAATAGGTAGGCAGGGTCTCCTGGGTAAAGAGCTATAGAAGTGGTGACAACTGGCAAGCTGAGGTTAGGCTGCAAGTGGTTATGGCCAGGCAGGGACCCTGGGAGGCGTAACAGGGGAGCACACAGATAAGACTGGCTTTATCCCACGAGTCTGGAAGCTAACAAAGGCTAAAGCTGCCTAGAGGAGTATAGTGAGCCTTGGGATATGGGTGCCCATGGCTGTGTTCCACTGAAGCCCTTCCTTCACCAAACCTTCTAGGCTTCATGTAGGCAGGAGTTCTGTCTCTTAAAGCTCTCTGTGCAGTTCTACCCAACAGTTCCGAATTCCATGGGGTTCGTGGTGTCTCCTGCAGCTAGGAAGGATCCCAGAGGTTCATCGTGAGAGTGGGCCAGTCCATGTATACTTTACTCACCGCTTCCCTAGAAGCCAGTTATTTCTATGAGTACTGGTGCTCAGCAACCACATGCAGAGTTCCCAGCTTTCTCCCTTTTCATCCCAGTGCCTGTGTTCTCTCTGTGTCCATTCTCAATGCCTTCTTTCCAAAGATATATTTAGAGCGTACCAGTCTGCTTGATGGTCTTGTCTCTCTCATTGGAAAAAGCTCTTCCTGGCTGCACGTAGTCAGATATCTTAGCTCTCCTCAAAATCTTGTTGAATTGTTTGAGGTTCATTGTTGGTTCTGGATTTTAGCCCTTTGTTAGATGCATAGTTTGCAAATATTTTCTCCTAATGTGTAGATTGTCTATTTACTCTGTTGATTATTTCCTTTTCTCTGTGGGGGCTTTTTGGTTTAATCTAGTCCCATTTGTCTATTTTTGTTTTGGTTGCATTTACTTTTGAGTACTTAGTCATAAATTCTTTGCTTAGGACAATGTCCAGAAAAAATTTTTCTAGGTTTTCTTCTAAGATATTTATAATTTCCAGGTCTTAAATTTAGGTCTTTAATCCATCTTGAATTGAGGAGTTTATATATGGTTAGAGATATGGGTTAAGTTTAAATTTTTGGGTATGGCTAACCAATTTTCCCAACACCATTTATTGAATAGGGTGTTTTTTGCCTAGTGTATACTTTTTACTGACATTGTTGAAAGTGAGTTGGTTGTATGTGGCATTATTTCTGGTTTCTATATTCTGTTCCATTAAACTATGTGTCTATTTTTTTATTGGTGCTATGCTATTTGGTTATTATAGTTTGAGGCACTAACAAGTATCAGACATCATTTCGAAAAAACACGATCAGAGCAACATAAATTCTGCTAAAATTGAAGAAACAACATCAAAAGTATAGTCAAACCTTGGTGGAAGAATAATAAAATCATCAATGCTTTACAAAAAGCTTATGGGAAAAATACCTCAAATAAATCAGCACTTTTCAAATGGATAACTCACTCTGAGACGGGACAAGATGATGTGGAAGATAAAACTCATAGTTACAGACCATTTACATTGATTTGCAAGGAAAAATTAATCTTGTTCATGCGTGATATAATTTGGATTTTGTACCTTCCAAGTGTAGTTCCCAGTGTTGGAGGTGGGACATCATGGGAGGTGTATGGATCATGGGAGCACATCCCTCATGAATGACTTAGTACTATCTCCTTGGTGATGAGCAAATTTATGTGATATCTGGTTGTTTAAAAGCATATAGCACCTTTCTCTCTCTCTCTCTCTCTCTCTCTCTCTCTCTCTCTCTCAGTGCAAGTACGGCATAACACAGAAAATTGTTACCAAGAATGGCGAATTGCTATAAAGATACCTGAAAATGTGGAAATGGCTTTGAAACTGGGTAATGGGCAGAGGTTAGAAGAGTTTTGAGGGGTAAGAAGATGACAGGAAGACATTGGTAAGTTTGGATCATCTTAAAAACTTACAAGGCCACAGTAATCAAAACAGCAAGGTACTGGTACCAAAACAGAGATATAGACCAATAGAACAGAACAGAGCCCTCAGAAATAATACCACACATCTACAACCATCTGATCTTTGAGAAACCTGGCAAAGACAAGAAACGGGGAAAGGATTTCTGATTTAATAAATGCTGCTGGGAAAACTGGCTAGCCATAAGTACAAAGCTGAAAATGAATCCCTTCTTTACACCTTATACAAAAATTAATTCAAGATGGATTAGAGACTTAAACGTTAGACCCAAAACCAAAAAAACCCCAGAATAAAACCTAGGCCATACCTTTCGGGACATAGGCATGGGCAAGGATTATAAATCATGCTGCTATAAAGACATACGCACACGTAGGTTTATTGTGGCACTATTCACAATAGCAAAGACTTGGAATCAACCCAAGTGACTGACTGGATTAAGAAAATGTGACACATATACACCATGGAATACTATGCAGCCATAAAAAAGGATGAGTTTGTGTCCTTTGTAGGGACATGGATGCAGCTGGATACCATCATCCTCAGCAAACTATCACAAGAACAGAAAACCAAACACCGCATGTTCTCACTCATAGGTGGAAATTGAACAATGAGATCACTTGGACACAGGAAGGGGAACATCACACACCAGGGCCTGTCATGGGGTGGGGGGAGGGGGGAGGGATAGCATTAGGAGATATACCTAATGTAAATGACTAGTTAATGCATGCAGCACACCAACATGTCACATGTATACATATGTAACAAACCTGCACATTGTGCACATGTACCCTAGAACTTAAAGTATAATAAAAAAGAAAAAAAAAAAACTTGTTAAGTGATTGTGACCAAAATGCTGATAGAAATATGGACAGTGAAGGCCAGACTGATAAGGTTTCAGAGGGAAATGAGGAAGTTATTCAAAACTGAAGCAAAGGTCACTTTGTGCTTTATCAAAAAACCTGGCTGCATTGTGTTCATGCCCTAAGGATCTTTGGAAATTTTAACTTAAGAATTAGGACTTAGGATATCTGGCAGAAGATATTTCTAAGCAACAAATCATTCCAGATGTGGTCTGGCTCCTTCTAATAGCGTATTTTCAGATATGTGAGCATAGTGGCTTTTAAAAAAAAATTATTATTATTATTATACTTTAAGTTCTAGGGTACATGTGCATAATGTGCAGGTTTGTTACATATGTATACTTGTGCCATGTTGCTGTGCTGCACCCATCAACTCGTCAGCACCCATCAACTCGTCATTTACATCAGGTATAACTCCCACCACAATCCCTCCCCCCTTCCCCCTCCCCATGATAGGTCCCGGTGTGTGATGTTCCCCTTCCCGAGTCCAAGTGATCTCATTGTTCAGTTCCCACCTATGAGTGAGAACATGCGGTATTTGGTTTTCTGTTCTTGTGATAGTTTGCTAAGAATGATGGTTTCCAGCTGCATCCATGTCCCTACAAAGGACACAAACTCATCCTTTTTTATGGCTGCATAGTATTCCACGGTATATATGTGCCACATTTTCTTAATCCAGTCTGTCACTGATGGACATTTGGGTTGATTCCAAGTCTTTGCTGTTGTGAATAGTGCCACAATAAACATACCTGTGCATGTGTCTTTATAGCAGCATGATTTATAATTCTTTGGGTATATACCCAGTAATGGGATGGCTGGGTCATATGGTACATCTAGTTCTCGATCCTTGAGGAATCGCCATACTGTTTTCCATAATGGTTGAACTAGTTTACAATCCCACCAACAGTGTAAAAGTGTTCTTATTTCTCCACATCCTCTCCAGCACCTGTTGTTTCCTGACTTTTTAATGATCGCCATTCTAACTGGTGTGAGATGGTATCTCATTGTGGTTTTGATTTGCATTTCTCTGATGGCCAGTGATGATGAGCATTTTTTTCATGTGTCTGTTGGCTGTATGAATGTCTTCTTTTGAGAAATGTCTGTTCATATCCTTTGGCCATTTTTTAATGGGTTTGTTTGTTTTTTTCTTGTACATTTGTTTGAGTTCTTTGTAGGTTCTGGATATTAGCCCTTTGTCAGATGAGTAGATTGCAAAAATTTTCTCCCATTCTGTAGGTTGCCTGTTCACTCTGATGGTAGTTTCTTTTGCTGTGCAGAAGCTCTTTAGTTTAATGAGATCACATTTGTCAATTTTGGCTTTTGCTGCCGTTCCTTTTGGTGTTTTAGACATGAAGTCTTTGCCCATGCCTATGTCCTGAATGGTACTACCTAGGTTTTCCTCTAGGGTTTTTATGGTGTAGAACTCTCCACCCCAAATCAACAGAATATACATTCTTCTCAGCACCACATCGCACTTAATCCAAAATTGACCACATAATTGGAAGTAAAGCACTCCTCAGCAAATGTACAAGAACAGAAATTATAACAAACTGTCTCTCAGACCACAGTGCAATCAAACTAGAACTCAGGACTAAGAAACTCAATCAAAACCGCTCAACTACATGGAAACTGAACAACCTGCTCCTGAATGACTACTGGGTACATAACGAAATGAAGGCAGAAATAAAGATATTCTTTGAAACCAATGAGAACAAAGATACAACATACCAGAATCTCTGGGACACATTTAAAGCAGTGTGTAGAGGGAAATTTATAACACTAAATGACCACAAGAGAAAGCAGGAAAGATCTAAAATTGACACTCTAACATCACAATTAAAAGAACTAGAGAAGCAAGAGCAAACACATTCAAAAGCTAGCAGAAGGCAAGAAATAACTAAGATCAGAGCAGAACTGAAGGAGATAGAGACACAAAAAATCCTCCAAAAAATCAATGAATCCAGAAGTTTGTTTTTTGAAAAGATCAACAAAATTGACAGACCACTAGCAAGACTAATAAAGAAGAAAAGAGAGAAGAATCAAATCGACGCAAAAAAAAATGATAAGGGGGATATCACCACCGACCCCACAGAAATACAAACTACCATCAGAGAATACTATAAACACCTCTACGCAAATAAACTGGAAAATCTAGAAGAAATGGATAATTTCCTGGACACTTACACTCTTCCACGACTAAACCGGGAAGAAGTCGAATCCCTGAATAGACCAATAGCAGGCTCTGAAATTGAGGCAATAATTAATATGCTACCAACCAGAAAAAGTCCAGTACCAGATGGTTTCACAGCTGAATTCTACCAGAGGTACAAGGAGGAGCTAGTACCATTCCTTCTGAAACTATTCCAATCAATAGAAAAAAAGGGAATCCTCCCTAACTCATTTTATGAGGCCAACATCATCCTGATACCAAAGCCTGGCAGAGACACAACAAAAAAAGAGAATTTTAGACCAATATCCCTGATGAACATCGATACAAAAATCCTCAATAAAATACTGGCAAACCGGATTCAGCAGCACATCAAAAAGCTTATACACCATGATCAAGTGGGCTTCATCCCTGGGATGCAAGGCTTGTTCAACATTCGCAAATCAATAAACATAATCCAGCATATAAACAGAACCAAAGACAAGAACCACATGATTATCTCAATAGATGCAGAAAAGGCTTCTGACAAAATTCAACAGCCCTTCATGCTAAAAACGCTCAATAAATTCGGTATTGATGGAACGTACCTCAAAATCATAAGAGCTATTCATGACAAACCCATAGCCATTATCATACTGAATGGGCAAAAACTGGAAAAATTCCCTTTGAAAACTGGCACAAGACAGGGATGGCCTCTCTCACCACTCCTATTCAACATAGTGTTGGAAGTTCTGGCTAGGGCAATCAGGCAAGAGAAAGAAATCAAGGGTATTCATTTAGGAAAAGAAGAAGTCAAATTGTGCCTGTTTGCAGATGACATGATTGTATATTTAGAAAACCCCATTGTCTCAGCCCAAAATCTCCTTAAGCTGATAAGCAACTTCAGCAAAGTCTTAGGATACAAAATGAATGTGCAAAAATCACAAGCATTCTTATACACCAGTAACAGACAAACAGAGAGCCAAATCATGAATGAACTTCCATTCACAATTGCTTCAAAGAGAATAAAATACCTAGGACTCCAATTGACAAGGGATGTAAAGGACCTCTTCAAGGAGAACTACAAACCACTGCTCAGTGAAATAAAAGAGGACACAAACAAATGGAAGAACATACCATGCTCATGGATAGGAAGAATCAATATCGTGAAAATGGCCATACTGCCGAAGGTAATTTATAGATTCAATGCCATCCCCATCAAGCTACCAATGAGTTTCTTCACAGAATTGGAAAAAACTGCTTTAAAGTTCATATGGAACCAAAAAAGAGCCCGCATCTCCAAGACAATCCTAAGTCAAAAGAACAAAGCTGGAGGCCTCACGCTACCTGACTTCAAACTATACTACAAGGCTACAAGAACCAAAACAGCATGGTACTGGTACCAAAACAGAGATATAGACCAATGGAACAGAACAGAGTCCGCAGAAATAATACCACACATCTACAGCCATCTGATCTTTGACAAACCCAAGAGAAACAAGAAATGGGGAAAGGATTCCCTATTTAATAAATGGTGCTGGGAAAATTGGCTAGCCATAAGTAGAAAGCTGAAACTGGATCCTTTCCTTACTCCTTACATGAAAATTAATTCAAGATGGATTAGAGACTTAAATGTTAGACATAGTGGCTTATAATAATGACTTTAAGATTGGAACTTATATTTAAAGGGGAATCAGAGCATGAAAGTTTAGAAAATTTGCAGCCTAGCCAAGTGGTAGAAAAGAAAAGCTTATTTTCTGGGGAGCAATTCAAGCAGGCATAGAGCAACCACTTTCTCGAGAGAGTTGTGTGTGCAAAATAGAACCAGGTACTGGCAACGAAGACAATGAAAAAAGGACTTGAAGACATTTCAGAGATGTACAAGAAATACCCTCCCATCACACAGACCCAGAAGCTTAGGAGAAAAACAATTGTTATGGGGGCCAGGCCTGGCGCCCCATTTTCTTGCTCAGTCTCGGGACATTGCTTCCCATATCCTGGCTGTTTCAACTTGAGCCATAGCTCAAAGGGTTTATTTTTATTTTGTTTTTTATTTTACAGCTCATATGTGGAAGGAGATAAGTCTCAGATAAGATTTAGAAGTTTGGGCTTGATGATGGAACAAGTGAATACATCGGGGGACCATTGGGAGGAGATTATTATATTTTGCAATGTAAATTACCTGGCTTAGGTATACAAGAAATTTGAGGGGCCAGGGAAAGAATAATATGGTTCAGATATTTTCTTCTTTCAAATAAATCTCATGTTAAATTTAATTCCCAAGGTTAGAGGTGTTGCATCATGGGAGGTGTTTGGATCATGGGGGAGTATTCCTCATCAATGGTTTAGTGCCATTCCCTTGGTAATGATCAAGTTCATAAAAGATCTGATTGTTTAAAAATGTGTGGCACCTCCTTCTTCTATCTCTTCCTTCTGCTCTGGCCACATGACATGCTTGCCCCTACTTTGCCTCTGCTATGAATGTAAGGGTCCTGAGGCACTCATCAGAAGCAGATGCCAGCACCATGATTCCTGTACAGCCTTCAGAACCATGAGCCAATTCAACCTGTTTTGTTTATAAATTACTCAGCCTCAGTTATTTTGTTATAGCAATGCAAAGAATGGATGAACACAGTGCTCTAATTGAAGAGGACAAACAATTACCAATAGAAAGAATAGCCAACACCACAGCCATCTCACCTGGTAAAGCTTGCACAATTCTGACTGAAAAATTAAAGTTGAACAAACTTTTTCCTTGATGAGTGCCAAAACCATTGCATCCAGATCAGCTGCAGACAAGAGCAGAGCTTTCAATGAAAACTTTAAACAAGGGGTACCAAGATCCTCAGGAATTTTTTGAAGAATTGTAATAAAAAGATGTAACATAGCTTTACCAGTATGATTCTGAAGACAAAGCACAATCAAAGCAACAGAACTAAGAGGTAGAAGTGGTCCAGTCAAAGCAAAAGCAGACCAGTCAAAAGTAAAAATCTGATCCTCAAGAAAGCAAACAAAAACATAAACTGGGGAAGGGACACACTATTCAATACATGTTTCTGGAATAATTGACAACCAACATGTAGAAGAATGAAACTGGATCCTCATATCCCACCTTATAAAATATCAACTCGAGGTGGATCACAGACTTAAATATAAGATGTGAAACCATAAATATTCTAGAAGATAACATTGGAAAAATCCTTCTAGACATTTGGCTTAGGCAAAGACTTCATAATCAAGAACCCAAAAGCAAATGTAACAAAAATAAAGATAGATGGGACTTAATTGAACTAAAGGACTTTTTCATGGCAAAAAGAACAATCAGTAGAGTAAACAGACAACCCACAGAGTGGGAGAAAGTTTGCAAACTATGCATTTGAGACAGAACTGATATCTAGAATCCACAGGGAACTCAAACAGATTAGCAAGAAAAAAATAATTCAATAAAAAATGGGCTAAGGACATAAACACACAATTCTCAAAAGAAGATACACCAATGACCAACAAACATATGAAAAAATGCTCAACATCACTAAATATCAGGGAAATGCAAATCAAAACCACAATGCAATACCACCTTCCTCCTGCAAGAATGGCCATAATTAAAAAATCAAAACATAATAGAAGTTGGTGTGGATGTAGTGAAAGGGGAACACTTTTACACTGCCAGTTAGAATGTAAATTAGTACAACCATTATGGAAAACAGCATGGAAATTCCTTAAAAAACTAAAAGTAGAACTAACATTTGATGCAGCAATCCCATCACTGGATATCTGCCCAGTGGAAAGGAAGTCATTATATGAAAAAGACATTTGCACGTGCATACTTATAGCAGCACAATTTACAATTGCAAAAATATGGAACTGGCCCAAATGCCCATCAATTAACAAGGAAAATGTGTTGTGTGTATATATATGTATATATATATATACACACACACACACACACGTATATATATATATACACACACAGACACACACACACATATATGTGTGTGTGAATATATATGTGTGTACATATGGTGTGTATATATATGGTGTGTGTATATATACTATATATGGTGTGTGTATATAGTGTATATATATGGTATGTATATATAGTATATTTATGGTGTGTATATATATACACACATATTTGGTTATGTGTGTGTGTGTGTATATATATATATATTTATGACTAAGTGCTATTCCATGGTGTGTATATGATGGAATACTACTCAGCCATAAAAAGCAGTAAAATAATGGCATTTGCAGGAACCTAAATGGAGTTGAAGACCATTATTCTAAATGAAGTAAATCAGGAATGGAAAATCAAACACTGTATGTTCTTACTTATAAGTGGGAGCTAAGCTAGCTACGAGGACACAAAGGCATAAGAATGGTATAATGGACTTTGGGGACTCAGTGGGAAGAGTGGGATGGGGGCAAAGGATAAAAGACTGCACATTGGGTACAGTGTACACTGCTCGGGTGACGGGTGCACCAAAATCTCGGATATCATTAGTAAAGAACTTATCCACATAATCAAATACCACTGTTCTCCAGAACCTATTGAAATAAAAAGAATAAAAAAAAAAGATAATACGCTTGCAATTTTTTTTTAAAGTAAAGATCATGGCAACAGTTTTTTTTTTTTTTTTTTTTCAAATTTATTTATTATTATTATACTTTAAGTTGTAGGGTACATGTGCATAACGTGCAGGTTTGTTACATATGTATACTTGTGCCATGTTGCTGTGCTGCACCCATCAACTCGTCATTTACATCAGGTATAACTCCCAATGCAATCCCTCCCCCCTCCCCCCTCCCCATGATAGGCCCCGGTGTGTGATGTTCCCCTTCCTGAGTCCGAGTGATCTCATTGTTCAGTTCCCACCTATGAGTGAGAACATGAAAACTGCTTTAAAGTTCATATGGAACCAAAAAAGAGCCCGCATCTCCAAGACAATCCTAAGTCAAAAGAACAAAGCTGGAGGCATCACGCTACCTGACTTCAAACTATACTACAAGGCTACAGTAACCAAAACAGCATGGTACTGGTACCAAAACAGAGATATAGACCAATGGAACAGAACAGAGTCCTCAGAAATAATACCACACATCTACAGCCATTTGATCTTTGACAAACCTGAGAGAAACAAGAAATGGGGAAAGGATTCCCTATTTAATAAATGGTGCTGGGAAAATTGGCTAGCCATAAGTAGAAAGCTGAAACTGGATCCTTTCCTTACTCCTTATACGAAAATTAATTCAAGATGGATTAGAGACTTAAATGTTAGACCTAATACCATAAAAATCCTAGAGGAAAACCTAGGTAGTACCATTCAGGATATAGGCATGGGCAAAGATTTCATGTCTAAAACACCAAAAGCAACGGCAGCAAAAGCCAAAATTGACAAATGGGATCTCATTAAACTAAAGAGCTTCTGCACAGCAAATGGCAACAGTTTTATGGGATGCCCAAGGCATTCTGCTTTTTGACTTTCAGGAAGGCCAAAGAATGATAGCACTCGTGCCAAGACTCTTGCATGACAACCCTGATGCTATATTAGTTCTGTTATTTTGCTGCACTAATACAGCTATTAGGTTCACCACTTAATTAGAACTATTAACTTCATTCATATGATTTTTTTGTTAAAATATTACAAAGGGTTGGGTCTTTCTGTATATTGGATCTACATCCTGTTTTAAGGTTGCATATTGAATTTTCATAAATTGTTTGTAGAGACCCAACTATAATTTCTGTCCATCTTGTGTTATCTCTTCATCATTTTTAGACCCCCAGCTAACTGTGCCAACTCCTACTACTTTATGGCCTTCTTTACTCTCTTCCAATAATCAGAAATTGTAAGGGACTTTTATTTTTCTGGAGTAAAATTGCCTGAATTCAAGTCCTCCTCTACCACTCACTTTTCTGTGTGACTTTAGGCAAGTGACTTGAACCTTTCCTTGGTCTCAGTGTCCCATCTTAAATGGGAGAAAATAATATCAACTTTATAGAGTTTCTGGGAAGGTAAAATATTTTAATATACTCTTGGCACGTGGTGAAACAAAAAGACACTAGAAGAGTTGATACTTACTAAGCCATTATATCCAGCTTTTAATCATTACGACTGCACAGTGCAACAACTTCTAGGAGTATCCCCATTTTAGAAATGAGAAAACACACTGGATTCTAACAGAAAGAGTGAAGATTAAAGCACAAGCCTCTTATCTATTATGTTCATAAATGTCTACTTGCATAGACTCCTTGGTTCTCTAAGGGATATTTTTTATAAACAAAATTTACGATAAAGCAAATTTGTGTTTAGTGAGTCCTACAAGCTTGTCTCCCAAATTAATTTTTTTTACTACTTCATGAAAATCATTCTTAAGTGCAACTGGCTTTTTGTTTTCTTCAAATGCATGGCACTGAAAAACACGATGACTTGGAGTTTGATTTATGATTTGTAATTACTGCTATGTTTTCTGCTAAGGTACATGAAGTTTTACCTACCATTGCTTTTGAGCCATCAATGCAGGTGTCAACATAGTGGAAAAGACAAATGACATCTTTATATTAGTGTGAAAATAACTTTGTAACCTCATGAACATTCTGAATATGTCTCAGGTACTCTCAGGGGTTAATTGACCACATTGAGAAACACTGACTGAGCAGTCCCTAAAATTATGCATTTTTAATATATTCCACAAGATGGTGATATTGTAATGTGCATCAGAAATTAAAAGTTGGATCACAAATAATTTTAAAAAATTGCATCCATGTCCCTACAAAGGACACAAACTGTCATGGGGAGGGGGGAGGGGGGAGGGATTGCATTGGGAGTTATACCTGATGTAAATGACAAGTTGATGGGTGCAGCACACCAACATGGCACAAGTATACATATGTAACAAACCTGCACGTTATGCACATGTACCCTACAACTTAAAGTATAATAATAATAAATAAATTAAAAAAAAATTGCTCACTTTCAGAAAATGATGTGGGTAAAATTTTCCGTCCTTCCTTCCTTCCTTCCTTCCTTCCTTCCTTCCTTCCTTCCTTCCTTCCTTCCTTCCTTCCTTCCTTCCTTCCTTCCTTCCTTCCTTCCTTTCTTTCTTTCTTTCTTTCTTTCTTTCTTTCTTTCTTTCTTTCTTTCTTTCTTTCTTTCTTTCTTTCTTTCTTTCTTTCTTTCTGCCGAAAGTTTACTTGCTGAGCTCTTGAAGCACCAAGTCCATCTTATCTGAGTCCTCACTTTCATCATGAAAACTTGCTTTCTAAATACGGCTTTATCAATGGCTGCTTCCTACAGAAACCTAATGTTAATTTGGAGGGTGACATTTTGCAATTGTGGAAACCAACAGGCTCTTGGAATCTTATCTTAGTGCTTTTTAATTAAGAAAATTTTACCTTCTTCCAAATGACAATTTCACTTTTGCAGTTGCACATCACATGCTCTGGAATTCTATGAATCTTTGTTGGAGAAAGGATCCCTCAGTTCTGTGGTTCTTAAGTCTTTATGTTTTGAGTGAAGGAATACAGATTCACTTGTGAATTTGATAAAAGCTGTGGATTCTCATCCCAGAAAAATATACATGCATCTATGTGAAATTTTGCATACAATTTCACATGGTTCATTGTATTCTGAAGTTATTACTTGGATTAAGAACCTCTGCCTTAGTGGAATAAACTATTGTCAAACCTCATACAGACCCTTCAGCTTAGGTTAAAAAAAAGAAATAAAACAGTTGATACTAGAGGAAAGAGATATGAAGTCTTAATATCATCTTTTTACCACTTTGTCCTTATTACAGACTTTGTCTGTATGCTGTAAAATAGTGTTTCCATCACTTAAACAGCTCATGACTCTAGTTGATAAGAGTACAAATGTCATGCACCCATCAGAATTCTGATATAGATTTTTTGCCAAAGGGAACTTTTCTCTTCACCTACAGAATTATGCTCTTTTTCATATCCTCCACTAGTCAGGAAGATTTTTGCCAGGCTTTATTTTTGTATTTATGTTACAAAGCAATGCTACTTTTTCATTTTTTACATATAAAATTATAATATTTAAAATGATAATTTTTTCCAAATTATCTGCAAACTACACTAGCCTAAGAGCTTTTGACATTTTTTGAAAAGTTCTACCTTCTGAAATTCTTACATTAGACTTTCATACATTTAATTTTTGTAGACATTTCTTTTGGACTTCCCTATTAAATGGCAAATAGACTAGAAAAGGGAAGCTGTAAAGTCACTGATTTAAGATATCTTCTGAATAATATCTTTTTTTTCATAAAAAGGATTTTAGAGTGTCTAGAAATGTTTTATTTGCAATTTTCAAATGTATATATTTTGGCTCAAATATGTGAATAACAATATGTAATATATGTCTGTGTGTAGCTTATTCTATTTAACATAGTATCTTCCAGTTCGTCCATATTTGGCAAATGAAAGAATTTCATTATTTTATATGACTAAATAATATTCCATTTTGTATCTGTACCACTTTTTAATTCATTTATTCATTGATGAAAACTTAGATGGATCGTTAAACGTCGTGTGCTTATATTGACATGTACACCTAAATATGCATAATTATTATTAATCCATAATAATTAAAGATATTTAAAAAACAGGAAGTGCATCTATGATTAAATATAATTAAAACACTTATGCTCACAAAAATAAATAAAATGTATATTTTTGACTATGAAACAAAAACTTCAAACACATATATTCATAAGTTTTGTGAATCAAATTGAACACCACCTTAACTTGTGACCTTTTTGACTTTGTCATATAAATTAATTATAAATTTGAACTCATAAATTAGATTTATATTAATAAAATGACAGTCTCTTTTTGTGTTCTTTATTGGAAGAGGTTCAGTATATAATTTTGCCTGGTAATAGGATTCTTCTCAGATTATTGCCTTAAACTATTATTTACACCACTGTCACATATTCCTCTCCCCATATAATTGCCCCTTTCATGTTTTCCCATTCTTATTACCATGCTGTCTCACATTTCCCTTCATCTCTCTCATCAGACTCCTTCACATTTTCTTTTTTATAACTTTTAATTTTTGTGGATTCATAGTAGGTGTATGTAATTTTGGGATATTTTGCAATAGGCATACAATGTGTAATAATCACATCAGAGTAAATGGGGTATCCATCACCCCAAGCATTTATCATTTGTTGTACAATCCAATTATACTCTTTTAGATAATATAAAATGTACATTAAAAAAATGTTTAATTTCTTTTAAGTTTCGGGGTACATGTGGAGGATGTGCAGGTTTGTTATATAGGTAAACGTGCACCATGGTGGTTTGCTGCATCGATCAACCCATAACCTAGGTATTAGACCCAGCATACGTTAGCTCTTTTCCCTAGTGATCTTTCCCCTACGCCCCACCCCCCTCCACTTCCTGTGTCCATGTGTTCTCATTGCTCAGCTCCCACTTACAAGTGAAACATGGGGTGTTTGGTTTTCTGTTCCTGTGTTAGTTTGCTGAGGGTAATGGATTCCAGCTTCATTATCTCATTCCTTTTTATGGCTGCATAGTCTTCCATGGTGTATACGTACCACATTTTCTTTATCCAGTTTATCACTGATGAGCATTTGGATTGATTCCATTTCTTTGCTATTGTGAAGAGTGCTGCAGTGAATATAAGTGTGTATGTATCTTTATAATAGAATGATTTATATTTATTTGGGTATATACCTAGTAATTGTATTGCTGGGTCAAATGGTATTTCCAGTTCTAAATCTTTGAGGAATTGCCACACTGTCTTTCACAATGATTGAACTAATTTACATTCCTACCAACAGTGTAAAAGTGTTCCTTTTCTTGGCAACATCACCAGCATCTGTTGTTTCTTAACTTTTTAATAATCGCCATTCTGACTGACATGTGATGGTATCTCATTGTGGTTTTGATTTGCATTTATCTACTCTTCTGTGATGTTGAGCTTTTTTCATATGTTTGTTGGTTGCATGTATGTCTTTTTTTCTTGAAAAATGTGTTCATGTCCTTTGCCCACTTTTTAATGTTTTTTTTTTCCCCCTCCAGTAAATTTGCTTAAGTTCCTTCTAGATTCTGGATATTAGACCTTAGTCAGATGGATAGATTGCAAAAATTTTATCCCAATCTGTAGGTTGTCTGTTCACTCTGATGATCATTTCTTTTGCTGAGCAAAAGCTCTTCAGTTTAGTTAGATCCCATTTGTCAATTGTTGCTTTTGTTGCAATTGCTTTGGCAATTTCATCATAAAATATTTGCTCATGCCTATGTTCTGAATGGTATTACCTAGATTTTCTTCTAGGGTTTTTATAGTTTTGTGTTTTACATTTAAGTCATTAATGAAATTTCAGTTAATTTTTGTATAAGATGTAAGGAAGGGGTCTAATTTCAATTTTCTGCATATGACTAGCCAGTTCTTCCAGCACCATTTGTTAAATAGGGAATCCTTTCCCCATTGCTAGTTTTTGTCAGGTTTGTCAAAGATCGGATGGAGTAGATATGCAGTCTTATTTCTGAGTTCTCTATTCTGTCCCATTGGTCTATGTGCCTGTTTTTGTACCAGTGTTATGCTGTTTTTGTTACTGCAGCCTTGTAGTATAGTTTGAAGTTGGGTAGTGTGATGCCTCCAGCTTAGCTCTTTTTGCTTAGGATTGTCCTGGCTATACAAACTCTTTCTGGTTTCATATAAATTTAATTTTTTTTCTAATTCTATTCAGAATGTCAGTGGTGGCTTAATGGGAATAACACTGAATCTATATATTGCTTTGGGAAGTATGGCCGTTTTCACAATACTGATTCTTCCTATCCATGAGCATGGAATATTTTTCTATCTGCTTGTGTCCTCTCTGATTTCCTTGAGCAGTGGTTTGTGGTTCTCCTTGAAGAGGTCCTTCCCTTTTCTTGTTAGCTGTATTCCTAGTTATTTTATTCTCTTTTTGGCAATTGTGAATGGAAGTTCATTCATGATTTGGCTTTCTGCTTCTCTGTTGTTGACGTATAGAAATTATCGTGATTTCTGCACATTGATGTATCCTGAGACTGCTGGAGTTGCTTGTCTGCCTAAGAAGCTTTTGTGCTGAGTCATTTGGGTTTTCTAGATATAGGATCATGTCATCTGCAAATAGACAATTTGATTTCCTCTCTTCCTATTTGGATACGCTTTATTTCTTTCTCTTGCCTAATTACCATGGCCAGAACTTCCAATAATATGTTAAATAAGAGTGTCGGGAGGGGGCATCCTTGTTTTGTGCTGGTTTTCAAGGGAAATTCTTCTGACTCTTGCACAGTCAGTATGATGTTGGTTGTGGGTTTGTCATAAATGGCTCTCATTATTTTTAGGTATGTTCCTTAAATATCAGTTTTTTGAGAGTTTTTAACATGAAGAGATGTTGAATTTTATCAAAGGCCTTTTTGACATCTAGTAAGATTATCATGTGATTTTTTTGTCTTTAATTCTCTTTATGTGATGAAATATGTTTATTGATTTGCATCCTGGGGTTGATCTTGATCGTGATGAAGCCATCTTGATGGTGATGAACAAGTTTTTGATGTGCTGCTGAATTCAGTTTGGCAGTATTTTACTGAGGATTTTTGAATCAATGTTTTTCAGGGATATTGGTCTGAAGTTTTCTTTTTTGGGTGTCTCTGCCAGGTTTTGGTATCGGGATGATGCTTGCTTCATAAAATGTGTTGGGGAGGAGTCCCTCGTTTTCAATTTTTTGAAATCATTTCTTTTTAAAATTATTGTTATACTTTAAGTTCTAGGGTACATGTGCATAACGTGCAGGTTTGTTACATATGTATACTTGTGCCAAGTTGGTGTGCTGCACCCATCAACTCATCAGCACCCATCAACTCGTCATTTACATCAGGTATAACTCCCAATGCAATCCCTCCCCTCATCTCCCCATAATAGGCCCTGGTGTGTGATGTTCCCCTTCCCGAGTCCAAGTGATCTCATTGTTCAGTTCCCACCTATGAGTGAGAACATGCGGTGTTTGGTTTTCTGTTCTTGCGAGAGTTTGCTGAGAATGATGGTTTCCAGCTGCATCCATGTCCCTACAAAGGACACAAACTCATCCTTTTTTTTGTGGCTGCATAGTACTCCATGGTATATATGCCACATTTTCTTAATCCAATCTGTCACTGATGGACATTTGGGTTGATTTCAAGTCTTTGCTATTGTGAATAGTGCCACAATGAACATACGTGTGTATGTGTCTTTAGAGCAGATTGATTTATAATCCTTTGGGTATATACCCAGTAATGGGATGGCTGGGTCATATGGTACTTCTAGTTCTAGATCCTTGAGGAATCGCCATACTGTTTTCCATAATGGTTGAACTAGTTTACAATCCCACCAACAGTGGAAAAGTGTTCCTATTTCTCCACATCCTCTCCAGCACCTGTTGTTTCCTGACTTTTGAATGATTGCCATTCTAACTGGTGTGAGATGGTATCTCATTGTGGTTTTGATTTGCATTTCTCTGATGGCGAGTGATGACGAGCATTATTTCATGTGTCTGTTGCCTGTATGCATGTCTTCTTTTGAGAAATGTCTGTTCATATCCTTTGCCCACTTTTCGATGGGGTTGTTTGTTTTTTTCTTGTAAATTTGTTTGAGTTTTTTGTAGGTTCTGGATATTAGCCCTTTGTCAGATGAGTAGATTGCAAAAATTTTCTCCCATTCTGTAGGTTGCCTGTTCACTCTGATGGTAGTTTCTTTTGCTTTGCAGAAGCTCCTTAGTTTAATTAGATCCCATTTGTCAATTTTGGCTTATGTTGTCGTTGCTTTTGGTGTTTTAGACATGAAGTCCTTACCCATGCCTATGTTCTGAATGGTATTACCTAGGTTTTATTCTAGGGTTTTTCTGGTATTAGGTCTAACATTTAAGTCTCTAATCCATCTGGAATTAATTTTCGTATAAGGAGTAAGGAAAGGATCCAGTTTCAGCTTTCTACTTATGGCTAGCCAATTTTCCCAGCACCATTTATTAAATAGGGAATCCTTTCCCCATTTCTTTTTTATCTGAGGTGTGTCAAAGATTAGATGGCTGTAGATGTGTGGCATTATCTCTGAGGACTCTGTTCTGTTCCACTGGTCTATATCTCTGTTTTGGTACCAGTACCATGCTGTTTTGGTTACTGTAGCCTTGTAGTGTAGTTTGAAGTCAGGTAGTGTGATGCCTCCAGCTTTGTTCTTTTGACTTAGGATTGTCTTAGCAATGCGGGCTTTTTTTTTTTTTTTTTTTTTTGTTTCATATGAACTTTAAAGCAGTTTTTTCCAATTCTGTGAATAAACTCATTGGTAGCTTGATGGGGATGGCATTGAATCTTTAAATTACCTTGGGCAGTGTGGCCATTTTCATGATATTGATTCTTCCTATCCATGAGCATACTATGTTCTTCCATTTGTTTGTGTCCTCTTTTATTTCACTGAGCAGTGGTTTGTAGTTCTCCTTGAAGAGGTCCTTTACATCCCTTGTCAATTGGAGTCCTAGGTATTTTATTCTCTTTGAAGCAATTGTGAATGGAAGTTCATTCATGATTTGGCTCTCTGTTTGTCTGTTACTGGTGTATAAGAATGCTTGTGATTTTTGCACATTAATTTTGTATCCTGAAACTTAGCTGAAGTTGTTTATCAGCTGAAGGAGATTTTGGGCTAGGATGGTGGGTTTTTTAAATATACAATTATGTCATCTGCAAAGAGGGACAATTTGACTTCTTCTTTTCCTAACTGAATACCCTTGATTTCTTTCTCTTGCCTAATTGCCCTAGCCAGAACTTCCAACACTATGTTGAATAGGAGTGGTGAGAGATGGCATCACTGTCTTGTGCCAGTTTTCAAAGAGAATGCTTCCAGTTTTTGCCCATTCAGTATGATATTGGCTGTGGGTTTGTCATAAATAGCTCTTATTATTTTGAGATATGTTCCATCAATACCGAATTTATTGAGAGCTTTTAGCATGAAGGGCTGTTGAATTTTGTCAAAGGCCTTTTCTGCATCTATTGAGATAATCATGTGGTTTTTGTCTTTGGTTCTGTTTATATGCTGGATTACGTTTATTGATTTGTGTATGTTGAACCAGCCTTGCATCCCAGGGATGAAGACCACTTGATCATGGTGGATAAGCTTTTTGATGTGCTGCTGGATTTGGTTTGCCAGTATTTTATTGAGGATTTTTGCATCAATGTTCATCAGGGATACTGGTCTAAAATTCTCTTTTTTTGTTGTTTCTCTGCCAGGCTTTGGTATCAGGATGATGCTGGCCTCATCAAATGAGTTAGGGAGGATTCCCTTTTTTTCTATTGATTGGAATAGTTTCAGAAGGAATGGTGCCAGCTCCTCCTTGTACCTCTGGTAGAATTCAGCTGTGAATCCATCTGGTCCTGGACTTTTTTTGGTTGGTAGGCTATTTAATTGTTGTCTCAATTTCAGAGCCTGCTATTGGTCTCTTCAGGGATTGAACTACTTCCTGGTTTAGTCTTGGGAGAGTGTTAGTGTCCAGGAAATTATCCATTTCTTCTAGATTTTCTAGTTTATTTGCATAGAGGTGTTTATTGTATTCTCTGTCGTTTGTATTTCTGTCGGATTGGTGGTGATATTCCATTTATTATTTTTTATTGCATCTATTTGATTCTTCTCTCTTGTCTTCTTTATTAGTCTTGCTAGCGGTCAGTCAATTTTGTTGATCTTTTCAAAAGACAAACTCCTGGATTCATTGATTTTTTGGAGGGTTTTTTATGTCTCTATCTCCTTCAGTTCTGCTCTGATCTTAGTTACTTTTTGCCTTCTGCTAGCTTTTGAATGTGTTTGCTCTTGCTTCTCTAGTTCTTTTAATTGTGATGTTAGAGTGCCAATTTTAGATCTTTCCAGCTTTCTCTTGTGGTCATTTAGTGCTATCAATTTCCCTCTACACACTGCTTTAAATGTGTCCCAGATATTCTGGTATGTTGTATCTTTGTTCTCATTGGTTTCAAATAACATCTTTATTTCTGCCTTCTTTTCGTTATGTACCCAGTAGTCATTCAGGAGCAGGTTGTTCAGTTTCCATGTAGTTGAGCGGTTTTGATTGAGTTTCTTAGTCCTGAGTTCTAGTTTGATTGCACTGTGGTCTGAGAGACAGTTTGTTATAATATCTGTTCTTGTACATTTGCTGAGGAGTGCTTTACTTCCAATTATGTGGTCAATTTTGGAATAAGTGCCATGTGGTGCTGAGAAGAATGTATAGGTTGTTGATTTGGGGTGGAGAGTTCTGTAGATGTCTATTAGATCCACTGGGTGCAGAGTTGAGTTCAATTCCTGGATATCCTTGTTAACTTTCTGTCTCGTTGATCTGTCTAATGTCGACAGTGGGGTGTTGAGGTCTCTCATTATTATTGTATGGGATTCTAAGTCTCTTTGTAAGTCTCTAAGGACTTGTTTTATGATACCAGCTCCTCTTTTTAACTCTGGTAGAGTTCAGCTGTATGTCCATCTGGCCTGGGTATTTTTTGGTTGGTAGGTTATTTATTACTGCCTCAATTTCATAACTCATTACTAGTCTATTAAGTGATTCAGCTTTTTATTGGTTTAGTCTTGGGAGCGTGTATGTGTCCAGGAATTTAATCATTTATTTTAGATTGTCCCATTTATTTGCATAGAGGTGTTTATAGTATTCTCTCATGGTTGTTTCTATGTATGTGGAGTCAGAGGTGATATCTTCTTTATTATTTTTATTGTGTTTATTTGAATCTTCCCTCTTTCCTTTTTTATTAGTCTTGCTAGTGGTCTGAATTCCTGGTTTCATTGATTGTTTGAAGGGTTTTTTGTATGTCTCTATCTCCTTCAGTTCCACTCTGAGCTTGGTTATTTCTTGTCTTAGGCTAACTTTGGGGTTTGTTTGCTCTTGGTTCTCTAGTTCTTTTAGTTGTGATGTTAGGGTGTCGATTTGAGCTCTTTTTATATTTTTAATGTGAGCATTTAATGCTATAAATTTCCCTCTTAATGCTGCTTTAGCTGCATCACTGAGATTCTGGTACATTGTCACTTTGCTCTCATTGGTTTCAAATAAGTTGATTTCTGCCTTAATTTCATTATTTACCTATAAGTCATTCAGGAGCAGATTGTTCAGTTTTCATGAGTTGTGTGGTTTTGAGTGTGTTTCTTAATCTTGAGTTCTAATTTTATTGTGCTGTGATCTGAGAGATTATCATGATTTCAGTTCTTTTGCATTTGCTGCGGAGTGTTTTACTTTCAATTATGTGATTAATTTTAGAGTAAGTGCCAGGCGGTGCTCATCAAAATGTATATTCTATTGTTTTAGGATGGAGAGTTCTGTAGATTTCTATCAGGTCTGCTTGCTCCAGAGCTGAGTTCAAGTTCTGAATCATTGAGATATTAAAGTCTCCCACTATTATTGTGTGGGGCTCTAAATCTTTTTGTAGGTTTTTAAGAACTTGTTTTACTAATGTGGAGGCTACTGTATTGTGTGCATATGTATTTAGAATAGGTAGATATTTTGTTTAATTGAACCCTTTACCATTGTCGTGTCTTTCTCTGTCTTTTTTGAACTTTGGTGGTTTAAAGTCTATTTTGTCAGAAACTAGTATTGCAAACACTACTTTTTCTGATTTCCTATTTACTTGGTAAATTTCCTCTATTTTTAAAATTTTGAGCCTATATGTGTCTTTGCATATGAGATGTGTTGCTTGAATATGGCACGCTGATGGGCCTTGTCTTTTTATCCAGCTTGCCATTCTGTGTCTTTTAATCAGGGCATTTCACTGATTAACACTTAAGGTTAATATTGTTATGTGTGAATTTGATCCTGTCATGATGCTGGCTGGTTAACTTTGCAGACTTATTAATGTAGTTTGTTCATAGTGTTGTTGGTCTGTGTACTTCAGTGTGTTTTTGTAGTGGTTGGTAACGGTTTTTCCTTTTTATGTTTAGTGCTTCCTTCAGGAGTTCTTGCAAGGCAGGCTTGGTGATGACAAAATCCTTCAGCATTTGCTTTTCTGAAAAATATTTTATTTCCCTTTCACTTATGAAGCTTAGTTTGGTCGGTTATGAAATTCTGAGTTGGAAGTTCTCTTCTTCAAGAATGTTGAATATCAGACCCAAAATCTCTTCTGGTTCCTAGGGTTTTCACTGAGAAGTCTGCTGTTAGTCTGATGGGCTTATCTTTGTAGGTGATTTAGCTCTCCTCTCTGACTGCCCTTAATATTTTTTTCTTTCATTTCAACCTTGGAGAATCTGATGATTATGTGTTTTGAGGTAGATCTTCTCGTGGAGTATCTTATTGGGGTTTTCTGAATTTCCTGAATTTGAATGTTGGCCTGTCTTGCTAGGTTGAGGACATTCTCCTGGTTGATATCCTAAAGTGGTTTTTCAACTTTGTTCCATTCTCCTCATCTCTTTCAGGTACTCCAATCAGTTGTAGGTTTTGTCTTTTTATAGAGTCCCATAGTTCTTGAAGGTTTTGTTTGTTCCTTTTTATTCTTTTTTCTTTAATCTTGTCTGCCTGCCTTATTTCAGCAAGACATTCTTCAAGCTCTGATATTCTCTCTTCTGCTTGGTAGATTCAGCTATTGATACAAGTGTTTGCATCATGAGATTCTCATGCTGTGTTTTTCAGCTCCATCAGGTCATTTATATTCCTCCTGTAGTCTTTTATCATGGTTCTTAGCTTCTTTATATTGGGTTATAATTCTTTAGCTCAGTGAAGTTTGTTATTACCCACTTTCTGAAGTCTACTTCTGTCAGTTCATCCATCTCAGCTTCGGCCCTATTCTGTGCCCTTGCTGGAGAAGTGTTGTGATCATTTGGAGTAGAAGAGGATTTCTGACTTTTGGAATTTTCATTGTTTTTGCATTTTTTTCTTATCTTCGTGGATTTATCTACCTTTGATCTTTGAGGCTGTTGAAGTTTGAATGGGATTTCATGGGGTCTTTTTTGATGATGCTGTAATTGTTGCTTTCTGTTTGTTTGTTGGTCTTTTAACAGTCAGTCTCCTATTCTGCAGGTCTGCTGCAGTTTTCTGTGGGTCCACTTCAGACCCTGTTTACCTGGGCATCACCAATGGAGGCTGCAGAATAGCAAAGATTGCTGTCTCCTCCTTCCTCAAGAAGCTTTGTCCCAGGGGGGCACCAACGTGATGCCAGTCAGAATTCTCCTGTATGACATGTCTACCAACCCCTGTTGGGAGGTCTCACCCAGTCAGGAGGCATGGAATCAGGGACCCATTTAAGGAAGCAGTCTGACTGTCCCTTAGTGGAGTTGTTGCACTGTGCTGGTGGAATCCCCCTCCTCCAGACTGCATGGACTCTTCGGAGTCAGCAGGCAGGAAATATTAAGTCCACTAAGTCTGAGACCATGGCCACCCCTCTTCCCAGGTGTTCTGTCCCAGGGAGATAAGAGTTCTGTGTGTAAGCCCCTGTCTGGAGTTACCAAAATTCCTGCAGGGAGGTCCTGCCCAGTGAGGATGGATCCGGGTCCAACCTAAAGAAGAAGTCTCGCCACTGTCTGCCACAGCCTCTGTGCTGTACTGTGGGAGTACCATTCAGTCCAAACCCTCAGTATCTCTAGCACTGACCAGGGAAAACCACCGACTAGAGCCTCAGTAATGGTGGTCAGCCCTTCCACCCAGAACTCGGTCATCTTGGGCAGACTTTAAGCTGCTGTGCTGGCCAGGGGTGATTCCAAGTCAGTGGGTCTTAGCTTGCGGGGTTCCATGGGAGTGGGACCCACTGAGGGAGGCTGTTTGGCTCCCTGGCTTCAGCCCCCTTTCCATGGGGGTGAACGTTTCTCCTGCCTCACTGGAGTTCCAGGCACCACTGGAGTATGTAAAAACTCTTGCAACTAAGTGCCTGCCCAAGCAGCTGCTGTGTGTCTGCCCAGTTTTCTGCTTGAGACCCAAGGCCTTGGTGGTGTAGGCTCATGAGGAAATCTCCTGATCCACGGATTGCAAAAATCCGCGGGAAAAGTGTAGTACCCCGGGTAGGTAACACAGTCCCTCACTACCTCCCTTGGCTGGGGGAGAGAGGTCCTGTCGTCCTGTACAGCTCCCAGGTGAACCGTCAGCCCACCCTATTTTTCCTTGCTCTCTTTGTGTCACGCCAACCACCTAGTCAGTCCCAATGAGGTGAACTGGGTACCTCAGTTGGAAATGCAGAAATTACTTGTCTTTTGTGTTTGTCTAGCTGGGAGCTGTAGACCAGAGCTATTTCTCCCTGGCCATCTTCCCCTACCCCTTTGACTTTTTCCAATTAAATCATTATTCACTATAGTCATCCTGTTGTGCTATCAAATACTATCTTACTCATTCTTTATAACTATTTTTTGTACCCATTAATCATCCCCACTCCCCGTCACCTCCCGTTCCTCTTCTCAGTCTCTGGTAACCATCCTTCTACTTCTATATGAGTTCAAATATTTAAATTAGTGGTTCCCACAAATTAGTGAGAATATGTAAGTTTGTCTTTATGTAGCTATCTTATTTCACTTAATATGACCTCAAGTTTCATCCAGGCTGTTGCAAATGACAAAATCTCATTTTTTTTATGGCTGAATAGTAATCTATTGTGTATATGTACCACATTTTTAAATCCATTCATCTGTTTATGAATACTTGGGTTGCTTCCAGATCTTGGCTATTGTGAATTGTGGTACAGTATACATGGGAGTGCAGCTGTCTCTTTGATATACTGATTTCCTTTCTTTCATTTATATTCCTGTTCATGGGATTGCTGGATCATATGATAGTTCTATTTTTATTTTTTTGAGAAATCTCCAAACTATTCTTCATAGTAGTTGTACTAACTTACATTCCCACCAACAGTGTACAAAGGTTTCCTATTCTCCACATCCTTGCCAACATTTGTTGTTGCCTGACTTTTGGATAAAAGCTAATTTAACTGGGGAGAGAAGATATCTCATGGTAGTTTTGATTTGCATTTCTCTGATGGTCAATGATGCTGAGCACCTTTTTATATGCATATTTGCCATCTGTATGTCTTATTTTGAAAAATGTCTTTTAAAATCATTGGTCTATTTTAAAACCAGACAATTAGATATTTTTTTTCCTGTAGAGATGGTTGATGTCTGCAGTAGTCCATTCTCAAACTGCTATAAAGAATGTTGGAGACTAGGTAATTTATAAAGGAAAGAGATTTAATTGACTCGCAGTTCCACATGGCTGGGGAGGTCTCTGGAAACTTACAATCATGGCAGAAGGTGAAGGGGAAACAGGGCATGTCTTCTCATGGTGGTAGCAGCGGGGTAGGGGGTGGGGGAACTACTGAACACTTTTAAAACCATCAGAACAGGATCAGATGAATTCACAGCCGAATTCTACCAGAGGTACAAGGAGGAGCTGGTACCATTCCTTCTGAAACTATTCCAATCAATGGAAAAAGAGGGAATCCTCATTAACTCATTTGATGAGGCCAGCATCATCCTGATACCAAAGCCTGGCAGAGACACAACAAAAAGAGAGAATTTTAGACCAATATCCCTGATGAACATCGATACAAAAATCCTCAATAAAATACTGGCAAACCAAATCCAGCAGCACATCAAAAAGCTTATCCACCATGATCAAGTGTGCTTCATCCTTGGGATGCAAGGCTGGTTCAACATGTGCAAATCAATAAACATAATCCAGCATATAAACAGAACCAAAGACAAAAACCACATGATTATCTCAATAGATGCCTTTGACAAAATTCAACAACCCTTCATGCTAAAATCTCTCAATAAATTCAGTATTGATGGGATGTATCTCAAAATAATAAGAGCTATTTATGACAAACCCACAGCCAATATCATACTGAATGGGCAAAAACTAGAAGGATTCCCTTTGAAAACCGGCACAAGACAGGGATGCCCTCTCTCACCACTCCTATTCAGCATAGTGTTGGAAGTTCTGGCTAGGACAATCAGGCAGGAGAAAGAAATAAAAGGTATTCAATTAGGAAAAGAGGAAGTCCAATTGTCCCTGTTTGCAGATAGCATGATTATATATTTAGAAAACCCATCATCTCAGACCCAAATCTCCTTAAGCTGATAAGCAACTTCAGCAAAGTCTCAGGATGCAAAAACAATCTGCAAAAATCACAAGCATTATTATACACTGATAACAGACAAACAGAGAGACAAATCATGAGTGAACTCCCATTCACAATAGCTTCAAAGAGAATAAAATACCTAGGAATCCAAGTTACAAGCGATGTGAAGGAGCTCCTCAAGGAGAACTACAAACCACTGCTCAACGAAATAAAAGAGGACACAAACAAATGGAAGAGCATTCCATGCTAATGGATAGGAAGAATCAATATTGTGAAAATGGCCTTAAGGCCCAAGGTAATTTATAGATTCAATGCCATCTCCATCAAGCTACCAATGACTTACTTCACAGAATTGGAAAAAAACTACTTTAAAGTTCATATGGAACCAAACAACAGCTTGCATTGCCAAGACAATCCTAATCCAAAAGAACAAAGCTGGAGGCATCACGCTGCCTGACTTCAAACTATACTACAAGGCTACAGTAATCAAAACAGCATGGTACTGATACCAAAACAGAGATATAGACCAATGGAGCAGAACAGAGCCCTCAGAAATAATACCACACATCTACAACCATCTGATCTTTAACAAACCTGACATAAACAAGAAATGGGGAAAGGATTCCCTATTTAACAAATGGTGCTGGGAAAATTGGCTAGCCATAAGCAGAAAGCTGAAACTGGATCCTTTCCTTACTCCTTATATGAAAATTAATTCAAGATGGATTAGAGACTTAAATGTTAGACTTAATACCAGAAAAACCCTAGAAGAAAACCTAGGTAATACCATTCAGGACATAGGCATGGGCAAGGACTTCATATCTATAACACCAAAAGCAATGGCAACAAAAGCGAAAATTGGCAAATGGGATCTAATTAAACTAAAGAGCTTCTGCACAGCAAAAGAAACTACCATCAGAGTGAATAGGCAACCTACACTATTATTAAAAAAAAAAAGAAAATTTTTGTAATCTACTTATGTGACAAAGGGCTAATATCCAGAACCTACAAAGAACTCAAACAAATTTACAAGAAAAAAACAATCCCATCAAAAAGTGGGCAAAAGATATCAACAGACATTTCTCAAAAGAAGACATTCATACTGCCAACAGACACATTAAAAATGCTCGTCATCACTGGTCATCAGAGAAATGCAAATCAAAACCACAATGAGATACCATCTCACACCAGTTAGAATGGCAATCTTTAAAAAGTCAGAAAACAACAGGTGCTGGAGAGGATGTGGAGAAATAGGAACACTTTTCCACTGTTGGTGGGATTGTAAACTAGTTCAACCATTATGGAAAACAGTATGGTGATTCCTCAAGGATCTAGAACTAGAAATACCATATGACCCAGCCATCCCATTACTGGGTATATAACCAAAGGATTATAAATCAATCTGCTATAAAGACACATACACACGTATGTTTATTGTGGCACTATTCACAATAGCAAAGACTTGGAATCAACCAAAATGTCCATCAGTGACAGACTGGATTAAGAAAATGTGGCGCATATACACCATGGAATACTATGCAGCCATAAAAAAGGATGAGTTTGTGTCCTTTGTAGGGACATGGATGCAGCTGGAAACCATCATTCTTAGCAAACTTTTGCAAGAACAGAAAAATCAAACACCTCATGTTCTCTCTCATAGGTGGGAACTGAACAATGAGATCACTTGGACATGGGAAGTGGAACATCACACACTGGGGCCTATTATGGGGAGGGGGTGGGGGGAGAGATGGAATTGGGAGTTATAACTGATGTAAATGATTAGTTGATGGGTGCTGACGAGTTGATGTGTGCAGCACACCAACATGGCACATGTATACATGTGTAACAAACCTGCACATTGTGCACATGTACCCTAGAACTTATAGTATAATAATAAAAAAAGAAAATGTGGCATATGTACACCATGGAATACTATGTAGCCATAAAAAGGATGAGTTCGTGTCCTTTGTAGGGACATGGATGCAGCTGTAAGCAATCATTCTCAGCAAACCATTGCAAGAACAGAAAACCAAACACCGCATGTTCTCACTCATAGGTGGGAATTGAACAATGAGAACACTTCGACACAGGAAGGGGAACATCACACACCGGGGCCTGTTTTGGGGTGGGGGGAGGAGGGAGGGATGGCATTAGGAGATATACCTAATGTAAACGATGAGTTAATGCGTGCAGCCCACCAACATGGCACATGTATACATATGTAACAAACCTGCAAGTTGTGGAAAAAAAAAAAAAAAAAGCAAAAAACGTCAGAACATGTGAGAACTCACTCATTATTATGTGAATAGAATAGAGGAAACAGCCCTCATGATCCAATCACCTCCCATCATTCCCCTTCCTCAACAGGTTAGGATTACAATTTGAGATGAGATTTGGGTGGAGACATAAAGCCAAGCCATATCAACTTCTTTATATAGTCTAATATTTAACCCCTTGTCAGATGGATAACTTACAATTACTTTTTCCTATTATGTGAGTTGTCTGTTTACTTTATTGATTCTTTAATTTGCTGTGCAGAAGCTCTTTAACTTTGTGTGATTCCAATTGGACATTTTTGCTCTTGTTGCCTGTGCTGGTGAAGTGTTGCTCAATAAATATTTGCACAGTCCAATTTCCTGATGAGTTTTCCAAATGTTTTGTTTCAGTAGTTTCATAGATTTAATCTCTAATACATTTTTATTAGATTTTTCATATGGTGAGTGATCGGGGTCTAGTTTCATTATTATGCTTATGCTTCTCCAGTTTGTCCAGAACCATTTATTAAATAGACTGTTCTTTCCTCAGTGTATGTTTTTGGCACCTATGTTGAAAATGAGTTCATTGTAGATATATGAATTTATCTCTGGTTCTTTATTCTTTCTTTTTTTTTTAATTGTGGTCACATAGTAGGTGTATATATTTGTAAGATACATGGTATATTTGGATATAGGCATGCAATGTGAAATAACCACATCATGGAGAATAGGGTATCTATCCTCTCAAGCTTTTATCCTTTGAGTTACAAGCAATCCAATTACTATTTTGAGGTTTTATTTTTTCTTTTTTAAAAATTTTATTTCAATAATTTTTTGGAAACACTTGGTTTTTGGTTACATGAATAAGCTCTTTCATGATGATTTCCGAGATTTTGGTTCACCCATTACCTAATCAGTGTACGCTGTACCCAATATGTAGTCTCTTATCCCTCACCCTCCTTCCACTTTTCCCTGAGTCTCCAAAGTCCATTATATGCTTTGCATCCTCATAGACATAGCTCACACTTATAAGTGAGAACATACGATATATGATGTTCTAATCTTGAGTTACTTCATTTAGAATAATGGTCTCCAGATCCATCCAAATTTCTGCAAGTGCTATTATCTTATTCCGTTTTATGGCAGGGTGGCATTCCATGGTGTATATATAGCACATTTTCTTTATCCACTTGTTGGTTTTTGGACATTTAGGTTGGTTTCATATTTTTGTAATTGTGCTGCTATAGACGTGTGTGCAAGTGTCTTTTTCATATAATGACTTCTTTTCCTTTTGGTACATATCCAGTGGGGGGATGCTGGATCAAATGTTACATCTACTTTTAGTTCTTTAATAAATTTCCATAGTATTTTCCATAGTGGTTGTACTAGTTTACATTCCCACCAGCAGTGTAAAAGTGTTTCCTTTTCATCACATCCACATTGGCATTTATTATTTTTTGATTTAAGAAAGTATGGCCATTCTTGCAGGAGTGAGGTTCTATCACATTGTGGTTTTAATTTGCATTTTTCTGATAATTAGTGATGTTGAGGTTTTTTTTATACCTTTGTTGTGTATATCTTTTGACAATTGTGTATTCATGTCCTTTGCCCACTTTTTGATGGAATTATTTTTTTTCCGTGATGATTTGTTTGAGTTCCTTGTAGATTCTGGATATTAGTTGTTTGTTGGATGTATAGTTCGTGAAGATTTTCTCCCACTCTGTGGGTTGTCTGTTAACTCTGCTAATTATTATTATTATTATTATTATTATTATTTTGCTGTGCAGAAGGCTTTTAGTTTAATAAAGTCCCATCTATTTATCTTTGTTTTTGTTATGTTTGCTTTTGGGTTCCTGGTCATGAATTCTTTGCCTATGCCAGTGTGTCTAGAAGAGCTTTCTGGTATCATCTTGTAGAATTTTTATAATTTCAGGTCTTATATTTAGGTCTGTGATCCATCTTGAGTTGATTTTTTAAAAGGTGAGAGATGAAGATCCAGTATCATTCTTCTAAATGTGGCTTGCCAATTATCTCAGCAGCATTTGCTGAATAGGGTATTCTTTCTCCAGTTTATGGTTTATTTATTTATTTATTGCTTTGTTGAAGATCAGTTGATTGTGAGTATTTGGCTTTATTTCTTGGTTCTATATTATGTTCCATTGGTCTATATGACTCTTTTAATACTAGTATCATGCTATTTTGGTAACTATAGCCTTGTAGTATAGTTTGAAGTTGGGTAATGTGATGCCTCCAGATTTATTATTTTTGTTTAGTATTGAACTCTGAACAGACCAATAACAAACAGTGAGATAGAATCATATAATCAGTAATAAAAAATTTGCCAGCAACAAAAAACCCAAGACCAGACAGATTCACCACTGAATTCTATTAGAAATTCAAAGAAGAATTGGTACCAATTCTACTGAAACTGTTTCAAAGGATAGAGAAAGAGAATCCTCCCTAAATTATTCTATGCAGCCAGTATCAACCTAACGCCAAAGCCAGGAAAAGACATAACAAAAAGGAAAAGTACAGACATCTATCCCTCATGAACATAGATGCAAAAATCCACAACAAAAATACTGGCTAACCAAATTCAACAATACATTAGCAAGATAATACATCATGATCAACTGGGTTTTATACCAGGGATGCAGGGATGGTTTTATAAACACAAATCAATAAACATAATGCATTACATTAAGAGAGTTAAAAACAAGAATTATATTATCATCTCAATAGATGCAGAAAAAGCATTTGACAAAATCCAGTATCCGTTTACGATAAAAACTCTCAACAAAATTGGCACAGAAGGGACATAACTCAAAGTAATAAAAGCCATCTATGACAAACCCACAGCCAACATCATATTGAATGGGGAAGAGCCAAAAGCATTGCCCCTGAGCACTGAATAAGAGAAGGATGTCCATTTTTACCACTTCTATTAAACAAAGTACTGGAAGTCCTAGCCAGAGCAATCACACAAGATAAAAATATAAAGGAAATCCAAATTGAAAAAGAGGAAGTCAAAGTGTCACTGTTTGCTGATAATATGATTGTATACCAAGAAAACCCTAAAGACTCCTTGAAAAAGCTCTTAGATCTGATAAATGAATTCAGTAAAGTTTTAGGATATAAAAGCAATGTACACAAACCAGTAGCACTGCCATACACCAACAACGACCAGCTGAGAATCAAATCAAGAACTCAATCCAGGCGGGTGGATCACGAGGTCAGGAGATCCAGACTATCCTGGCTAACACAGTGAAACCCCGTCTCTACTAAAAATACAAAAAAATTAGGTGGGCGTGGTGGCGGGCACCTGTAGTCCCAGCTACTCGGGGGGCTGAGGCAGGAGAATGGCGTGAACCCGGGAGACGGAGCTTGCAGTGAGCAGAGATCGCGCCACTGCACTCCAGCTTGGGGAACAAAGCGAGACTCCCTCTCAAAACAAACAAAAAAACCCCCCACAAACACACAAACCTCAAACCTTTTTACAACAGCTGCAGAAAAATAAAATACTTAGGAATATACTTAGCTAAGGAGGTGAAAGACCTCTACAAGGAAAACTAAAAAACACCGCTGAAAAAAATCATAGATGACACAAACAAATGGAAACACATCTCATGCTCATGAACAGGTAGAATCAATTTTGTTAAAATGACCATACTTTCCACAGCAATTTACAAATTTAATGCAATTTCCATGAAAATACCATCATCATTCTTCACAGAACAAGAATAAAACAATCCTAAAATTCATATGGAACCCCAAAAGAGCCTGCATAGCCTAAACAATACTAAGCAATTGCATTATTTAAGCTATTTAAAAATATACAATAAAGTTATTATTGACTGTGTAGTTACTCTATTGTGCTATCGATAGTAGGTCTTATTTATTCTTTCTATATTTTTTGTACCCATTAACCATCCCCACCTACCCTTCAGCCCGCTGCTACTCTTCTCAGCCTCTGGTAACCATCCTTCCACGTTCATGAGTCCAATTTTTTTTTTTTTTTTTTTTTTTTAGACCGAGTTTCACTCTTGTTGCCCAGGCTGGAGTGCAATGGTGCGATCTTGGCTCACCGCAACCTCCATCTCCTGGGTTCGAGCGATTCTCCTGCCTCAGCCTCCGGAGTAGCTGGCATGCACCACCATGCCCAACTAATTTTTTTTTTGTATTTTGGTAGAGACGGGGTTTCTGCATGTTGGTCAGGCTAGTCTTGAACTCTCAACCTCAGGTGATCCACCAGCCTCGGCCTCCCAAAGTGCTGGGATTGCAGGCATGAGCCACCGCGCCCGGCCCAATTGTTTTTATTTTTATTAGAACTGATAAACAAATTCAGTAAATTTGCAGGATACAAAATCAACATACAAAAATCAGTAGCGTTTCTATATGCCAGCAGTGAACAATGTGAAAAAGAAATTAAAAAATAATATCATTTATAATAACCACACATAAAATTAAATACCTAGAAATTAACTTAACCAAAGCGAAATATCTCTACAATGAAAACTATAAAACCCTAATGAAGGAAATCACCAAAAAATGAGTTTTCTATTTTGTTCCACTGATCTATGTATATAGTTTTATGCCAGTACCATGCTGTTGTGGTTACTGTTGCTCTGTGGTATGATTTGAACTCAGGTGATTTCTCCACTTTTGTTCTTTTTGCTCAGAATAGCTTTAGTTTTCAGGGTCTTTTGTGGTTCCATATAAGTTTTATAATTGCTTTTTCTCTTTCTGTGATGAATGTCCTTGATATTTTGATAAAGACTGCATTGTACTTGTAGATTGCTTTGGGCAATATGAACTTTTTAACAATACTGATTATTTCAATTTATGAAAATAAAATATCTTTCCATCTTCTTTGTCCTCTTACATTTCTTTCATCAGTAAATTATAGTTTAATTGTAGAGGTACTTTATTTATTTGGTTAAGTTGCTTCACAGATATTTAATTTTACTTGTAGCTATTGTAAATGGGATTACTTTCTTGGTTTTTTTTCAGATTGTTTGCTTCTGGCATATTAAAAATGTTATCAATTTTTGTTTGTTCATTTTGTATTCTGTAACTTCCTTGAATTTGCTTATTAGTTTTAATTTTTTGCTGGTATCATTAGATTTTTTTCAAACATAAGATCCTATAATCTGCAAACAAGAATAATTTGACTTTTATTTTCCAATCTGGATGCCCTTTATTTTTCTCCCTTGTCTGATTGCTCAAGCTATGACTTCCAGTACTATGTTAAATAACAATGGTGACAGTGGTTATCTTTGTCATGTTCCCTATCTTAGAGGAAAAGCTTTCAGTTTTTCCCCAGTCAGTATGATACTAGCTGTGGGCCATCGTGTATGACTTTTATTTTGTTGATGTAAGCTCCTTCTATACCCAATTTTTTGAGGTTTTCTTTTTCAATCATAAAGAAATATTCAATATTATCAAATGGGTTTTCAGCATCAATTGAAATGATCATGTGGTTTTTGTCCTTCATTGTGTTGATATATCACATTAATTAATTTGCATACATAAAACCGTCCTTGAATCCCTGGGATAAATCTCACTTGGTTATGATGAATGTTCTTTTTAATGTGTTGTTGAATTCAGTTTACTAGTATTTTGTTGAGAATTCTTGCATCAATGTTCATCAGAGATTTTGGCTTCTTTTTTTTTTGATAAGTCTTTGGTTTTGTTATCAGGGTAATACTGATCTAGTAGAATGAGTTTGGAATTATTCCATTTACCTCTATTTTTTGGAATAATTTGAGTAGAATTGGTATTATTTATTTCAATGTTTTGTAAAATTCAGCAGTGATGACATTGTGTCCCAGGCTTTTGTTTGCTGGGAGACTTTTCATTATGATTTCAATCTTTTTACTTGTTACTGGTCTATTTATGTTTTGGATTTCTTCATGGTTCAATCTTGGTAGATTTATATGTCTAGAAATTTACCCGTTTCTTCTAGGTTTTCCAATGTGTTGGCACATAGTTGCTCATAGTAACCTCTAACAATCCTTTGAGTTTCTGCAGAATTGGTTGCAGTGTCTCTCTTTTTACCTCTGATTTTATTTATTTTGGTCTTCTCTCTTTTTTTTCTCAGTCTGGTTAAAATTTTTTATTATTTTTATCTTTTGAAAATACTAACTTTTGTTAATCTTTGTATTATTTTCTCAATTTTAATTTTCTTTATTTCTGCTTTGATCTTTATTTCTTTTCTCCTATGAATTTTCTCTTTCTGTTTAATTTTATGTGTGTTATTATAAATGGGATTACTTTTTAATTTCTTTTTCACATTGTTCATATTGACCCACTGGTCATTCAGGAGAATACTGTTTAAATTCCATATGATTATATAGTTTCCAAAATTATTCTTGTTATAGATTTTTAGTTTTATTCCATTGCCATCAGAGTAGATGCTTAATATTATTTAATATTTTGGATGTTTTAATATTTGTTTTGTGGCCTAACATAATGGTTTATCTTTGAAAATAATCCATGTGTTGAGAAGAATGTGTATTCAACATCCATTAGATGAAATGTAAGTCTTTCTACATCTATCTCTTTCTTTACCTTCTCTTTAAGTCCAGTACCTCTTAGATTTGCCCTTTTAAAAATCTATTAGGCATGCTTCATTTTTTTTTGTTTCCTTTGTGTATTTTTAAATAGTCTGTCTTAAAGCTCACTAATTATTCTGCTTGAGCAGTTCTGCTATGAGGAGACTCTGATACGTCTTTCAATGTGTCACTCGCATTTTTCACCTCCAGAATTTCTGCTTGATTCTTTTTAATTATTTAAATTCCCTTGTTCAATTTATCTCATGGAATTCTAAACTTCTTCTCTGTGTAATTCTGAATTTCTTTGAGTTTCCTGAAGACAACTATTTTAAATTCTCTGTCTGAAGAGTCACATATCTATGTCTCCCCAAGATTTGTCCCTGGTGCTTTATTTAGTTTATTTTCTGAGGTCATATTTTCCAGGATGGTCTTGATGCTTATGAATATTTGGTGATTTGGGGGCATTGAATAATTAGGTATTTATTGTAGTCCTCAAAGTCTAGGCTTGTTTGTACTCATTCTTCTTGGGAAAGCTTTCCAGGTATTTGAAGGGACTTAGGTGTTGTGATTTAAGTTTTTGGGCACTATATCTGTATTTCCATTAGTGGAACCCCAAGCCCAGAAACATCATATTTCTTACAGGTTTGTAGAGGGACCACCTTGGTGAACTTAGATAAGATCTGGAACAATTTCTTGGATTTCCAAGAACAAATTCTGATTCTCTTTCCTTACTTTCTCCCAAACAAACAGTCTCTCTCTCTTTGCTGAGCTGCCTGGAGCTGGGGAGAGGGGTAACACAAACATCCCTGTGGCCACCACCATTTGGACTCTGCTGGGTCTGATCTGAAGCCCATACAGTACATACAGTACTGGGCCTTGACCAAGGCCTGCTGTAACTACTACCTGGTTACCACCTATGTTTGTCCAAGGACCTAGGACTCTACAAATACCAGGTGGTTAAGCCAGTTAATATTGTGTCCTTCCCTCCAGGAAAGCAAGTTCTTCTAGCCCCCTGACAGGTCCAGAAATGCCATCCAGGAGCCACTGCCTGGAGTCAGAAACCTTTGATTTTACCTGGTGTTCTATTCTATTTTGGCTAAGCTGGCACTGAAACCACAAGACAAAGTCTTTCCCACTCTTTTCTCCAATTTCCTCAGGCAAAGGTGTTTCTCCCCTCTTCCACCACCACCACCAGTTCACAGGGAGCACTGCCAATGCTTCCTTAAAGCCCAAGGGCTTGTCAATCAGTTTTTGCTAGGTCTGTGACTCACCTTCACAGCAGTGGTCTCCCCCCTTGCCCAGGGAAAGTCCAGAAATGCCATCCAAGATCCAAGACGTAGAATTGAGTACCCCAAGAGCACACTTGGTGCTCTTTCCCAGTGTGGCAATGCTAGTACCTAAGATGCAAGAAAAAGTCACCTTTATTCTTCCCTCTCCTTTTCTCAAGCAGAAGGAGTCTATCCATCTTCAGAGCCATCACAGCTGTGAATATGCTTGGTTACTCCTTATTCCAGCATGTCTCCGAGTCTCACCCAAGGCCCATGACATGTATTCTCTTGTTATCGGTGCTGATTATTCAAGGTCCAGTGAAGGCTTTAATCAGCAGGTAAAAAATCCTGTCAGGACTTGGTCCTTCCTTTCAAGAGAGCAGATTCCCTTCAATTTCAAGGTGTGTCTAGAAATGTCATCCAGGAGTTAGCGCTGGGAATTGGGGCCTCCTGCCTCTGCCTAGTGCCCTATTCTATTGTGGCTGAACTGGAATCCAAGTTGCAAAACAAAATCCTCTTTACTCTTCCCTCTCCTCTCAAGTGGAAGGAAGGGGTTGCTTTTGGAGCTGGTGGCTGCACTGCCTGGAGTTTGGGGAGAGATGATGTAAGCACTCCCTTAGCTGCCCTGATAGTGTCTCACTAGGTCATGTGACTCCCCCACCCCCGCCAAGTCCATTGGTTTCTAGTCTACAGCAGCTCTGTGAATTGCTTAGGAATTGCAGTCCTTCTGTCCTAGACAGCTTTTTAAGCTTATTTAGGATCCTAGAGTGCTTTAGCTCACAGTGGTGAGGCTTACCAAAACTCAGGTTCCAACTGCTAGGATGAGCAATTCCCCTTTGTACAGGGCTGGTCTAAGTGCTCCTTCCACAGGCATCAACTGAGTTCTTCTTGATGTTGGTAGCACTGCATTGCAATGTAAAGTTCCACATTCACCTGTACTCACCCTCCCCCAAATGCACAGATTCTCTCTCCATGCCATGAGGCCACTGACACCAGGTTGGGGAGGGGTGGTGTTGGCAATTCAAGACTGTCCTTCCTACCCTCTTCAGTGCCTCTTTCAGCAATATGAAGTTAAAATCAGGTACTGCAATATCCCATCTGATTTTTGGTTTTCATGAAAGTGCTTTTTGAATAGGTGGTTATAAAAAAATTCTATTCCTGGCCGGGCGCGGTGGCTCAAGCCTGTAATCCCAGCACTTTGGGAGGCCGAGACGGGCGGATCACGAGGTCAGGAGATCGAGACCATCCTGGCTAACACGGTGAAACCCCGTCTCTACTAAAAAATACAGAAAACTAGCCGGGCGCGGTGGCGGGCGCCTGTAGTCCCAGCTACTCGGGAGGCTGAGGCAGGAGAATGGCGTGAACCCGGGAGGCGGAGCTTGCAGTGAGCTGAGATCTGGCCACTGCACTCCAGCCTGGGCGACAGAGTGAGACTCCGTCTCAAAAAAAAAAAAAAAAAAAAAAAAAAAAAAAAAAAATTCTATTCCTGCAGGGAGGATGATCAGTGGAGGCTTCCATTTGACCATCTTGCTCTACCTCATTCTAGATTTTCTTGCATTTACATTTTACTACTCACTCATTTAACCCCATATATTCTGCCTAAAAGAAGCTCTATGACTTTCTTCTTCAGTCAGCCCTCTTAGTAACCTAATTTCTCTCAGACTCCAGCATTTTTGTCCTCTTCTCTCAGTAGTGCTGCTCTCTCAGGCTTTTTCCATGTACCACCTGTTTTGACAGCTGGGGACTAAGATTAACTGAGGGGAGTGTGGTGTTTCTGGAAGAGGCTGAGTACAAATAGATCTCTGGCCTAAGTCCAGTCAGCATGGACTTACAGCATGGTGTAACTAACCAGATACCACCAACCCAACACCTTGTAGTCTAAAGTTTACTCAGAGGTAAATAACAGCTTCAGAGCCTGGCAATGTAATCCAGTGGAAGAAACATTGGAGTGGCCTTAATCTCTTAAGTCTCTTTTCTCCAAGCTTCAGTTGAGACAAAGATTTCATATGTGACTTTTGACAAATCACTTTCCTTTCTGCACTTCACTCTCCTCATCATGTATACAGAATTTTTAAAACTTGGAGTCAACTTGACCTGATGTTAAATTGACTCTTCTATAAGCTACAGGATCTCAGCTCCAGAATTTTATAATTAAGTGCGGACAACAAAGAGCAAGGCCCAGGGGTACTGACACTAACAAGAATTCCTGGGGTTGAGAGTGGGTTAGTATTAAGAGAGGAAAATGAAAAAACCTGGAACAAATATCACCAGAAAATACGTGGTGAAATGACAATAGATGTGAAAGAATAGAGGGCTGTGGATAGGAATGGACTAGGGCAACCTAGCACCAAAACCAACATTTTATTGCTTTGTGGTGGTGTTCTGGCCTGCGATAATACTTTATTATCCAGAGCCTTGCAACATCTCACCAGACTTCTTACTGCTGTCTTCCCTGCCCAACCACCACCCGTTTCTGTAATTCTTTCTGCACATAACCTCAAGGTTTGATTTCCTGAAGTACAACCTGATTCATGTCAAACACTTCCTTAACAATATCAGCCACTGGCTTTTTATTGCTTACAGAAAATAATACACTCTTTCACCTTGCATTCAAAGTCCTTCATGATCTTCTCTCAACTAGTTTCTAAATTGTAGACACTTCCACCATACAAGTATTGAATTAACAAGTCACATTGGATTCTTTTTCCTTCACCATGTAATGCCTATGCTCACTTTAGTGAAAAATCCTGTTCACCCCTTGTGGTCCATTTCAAATGGCTTTGTGGCACTCTACTCTCTTCCGCACCTTTGGAGTACTTTGCTAGTACTCTTTAATAGGCATTTTCCATATTTTGACGTGTGTGTGTTTTGATATTTCTATTTTAGACTTCTCTTGCTTAGGTGTATATTCCCGGAGGGTAATAGCTTTATGCAATTCATATCTGTATTTATTTCCTCCATTCAGCCCCTATAGCTGTGCCTAGTATAATGCTGTGTGCATTGTGATTCAACAAATACTTATTGAAGCAAATTTACTGTTTTAAATATCTGTTTCCTCCCAACTCAATTCTTATTTGTTCTGTTTTCTAAGTAGTAGAAAAGGATTTTGAGTTATAAGACTTTTAGGAAACTATTATCTGGAAGGGTACTTGGATAGCACTTCTAAGAGTATATTCCTACTTTAGCCTGATTTTGATCCCTGTTGAAACCTGCAAATCCCTTAATATACTGTGGATAACTAAGACAAGTGTCGGAAAACAACTGAAATAGAGTCTACTGAGTTACAGCAAAGTCTATTGGAATTAGAATTAGGACAATAACCATAACGACTTGCTTTCAGCTGTTTTATATACTTTCCCTTCTATTCTTCCCACACCTAGGTTCTAGGACCTCCACACAACAAGCCTGCTTACTGAAAGATGACAGGCTGACAAGGTTCCAGAGGTCGTGTCTATGCTGTACCTTTCACTGTATCATTAGCCCAAAGGAAATCATAGTACATGTTATTCCTAAACTTCTATTCCACGGCAGACTAAACAGTTTTTTTCAGGACAACTGATAACATTTTCTAAAATATAGAGAGTAGAAATTACATGTGTGGTCACCTCTATTGACCCCATTATCTACTTAATAGAGTATTCTGTTGTGCATCAAGAAAAGCAGATGAATCTCAGGAAGAATAGTGAGCTTTGTGACACTATAACTTGCCCTATTTCCACTCTTTGCTTCCATCTCTGCAGCAGCCATGAAAATCAGCAACTCAAAATTAGGGTAAAAGCCAGAAGCCTGGCAGCCACTAGAAGTGGAAGTTTGGAGATGGAGCTCTTTTAACTTTCATTTTCAGAGGATTTTTACTATTTGACTTGTGTGATGGTTCACTGGAAAACACCCCTTTGGAAGACTATATTTGACTTGACTCAGAGTTTATTCAGTGGAAAAAAGCCCTTCCCCTCAGGGACATTTGTTGAAAACAATTATAGAAAATGGTTTAACTTCACAGATGCATGCAGCAGTGGATAACAGATGGAAAAGCCAATAAGATAACCAAACATCTTAAAAAGAAAATCTGGAAAATCACATGTCTGTAGAGGCTTTGAAAAAGTCTAACATATTTCTGAGAATCTAGGAGGCCCCATGCATCTTTTGGACTGTGTGCATGACCAGGATGTTGTGCATGCTCAGAGAAGACCCAAGGAGATTCTACATTAATACTTATGGCATACTTTGACACTTGTGCAAGCAGGAAATGAAGAAGTTGTGCCATCACACACACACACACACACACACTCATACACACACACAGAGAGTCCCTGAAAAGACTGGAGGACTTATTGGTTTAATATGTTTAAGGAAATCTGTTTTCAGTCATTAGCTGATTATTAAGCTAATTGAGCAGGGACTTCCGTGACAATGCAAGACAAAGAATACAGACCTTACAAAATTAGTTTCAAAAAGTCAGAAAATAAACAAGCATAAACAACAATAATCTCCCGGGAAGGGGCAGGATAATCTAACATCCAAAAATTAAACATAGTATTATTTAAAATGTTCATTTTCCCAGATAAAAATATGAGACATGCAAAGATATAAGAAAGTATGGCTTATACACAGTTAAAAATATGTTTTTCCCCTGAGGAAGTCCAGATGTTGGACTCATATGACAAAGATTTTAATTTAGCTATCATGAGTATGTTCAAACAACTAAAGAAAAATATGTTTAAATAACTAAATAAAATAATTATAATGTTATTTTACCATACAGAAAATATAAATAAAACAGAAGTTACCTATCAACAAGTAGAATTTTGGAAATTGAAAAGCACAGTGACTGACATGAAAAATCCACTACTGTGGTTCAGCAGCAGATTTGAGCAACAAGAAGAGAGAATCAGCATACTTGAAGATAGGTCAAATAAAATTATTCAGATCGAAGAACAGAAAGAATAAGGAATATAAAGAATGAAGGAAAATGAACAGAGTCTGAGAGACCCATTGGACATAATCAAATGCACCAATATATGTATAATGTGAATTCCAGATGTAGAGGAGGGAGACAAAGAAGAATGTAGAATATTTGAATGGGTTATGGTAAAAAATCAAAACTTTGATGAAAAACATTGATCAGTACATTCAAGAAGAACAATGAACTCCAAATAGAATGAACTCAAAGACAGTCACACCTAGATATGGCACAATAACAGTGTTAAAATTCAATGATAAAGAGAATCTTGAAAGCAGTTTATGAGAAGATTTTTATTATGTATAAAAGGATCTTAAAAACAAGATCGTGAGAAATTATAAAACCAGAAGGCAATAGGGTGACATATTTAAAGTGCTAAAATAAAATAATTATAAACCAATAATTCTATGTCAAGAAAAACAGCCCTTCAGAAATACAAGAGAAATTAAGACATTCATTTTGTTTATTAACAAAAATAAAATCTCTAGAAGTCCTTACCTACAATAAATATAAAAAGAGTCCTTAGATTAAGATGAATCAATGCTACAAAGCAACTTCAATCCCCATGTAGAAATAAATAGCACTGATAATGGTAACTACATAAAAGATTGTAAGTGATGGTATAAATGTATTAAAAGACAGCTGCATAAAGCAATAATTTTAAATCTGTTTAATGGGCATGTAACGTGTACAGATAGAATTTACATTACAATAATGGCACAAAGGAATGGTAAATAATGGAGTTCTATATAATGAAAATGTTTTGTATACTATTGGAATTAATATGAACTAGATTCTGATAAAATGTAAAATTGAATCCCTATGTACATCACAGATAAAACAAATTTAAAAATACGGTAGGAGAGGCAGAGCAAGAGCAAGATGCAGAATAGAAGGCTTCATTGATTGTCCCCCTGGCACAAGGACACCAATTTAACAACTATCTACAGAGTAAAAACACATTTATACTAACCAAAAATTACATGAGGTCTCAAATTACATGGTTTTAACTTTGTATCACTGAGAGAGGCACAGAAAAGGTAGAAAAAGATCATCTTGAATTGCTGATGTCACCCCTCCCCTACTCTCCAGCAGTGGCAACCTCGTGCAGAGTGTGTCTCTGGGTGCTGGGGAAGGGAGAACACAAGTGCTGTCCTGTTCGAGTAGAAAGGAAATCTGAACCAAGCTCAGCTGATGCCTATCCATAAACAGAGCATGTAAATCAGCCCTAGCCAGAGGAAAATCACTGATCCCAGTCCTCTGAACTTGAGTTCCTACAAACCTTGCCACTGAAGTCCTCTGTGTCTCTAACTAAACTTGAAATGCAGTCTAAGCCATAGAGACTGCAACTTTTAAATGAATTCTAGTGCTGAATTGGGCCCAGAGACAGTGGATGTGGGAGGTGGGGCATGTGACCTAATGAGATATCAGCTGGGGCAGCTAAGAGAGTGCTGGCATCACTCCTTCCTTAACCCTAGACTGCACAGCTCATAGTTCCAAGAGACCTCTTTCTTCTGTTTTAGAACAGGAGAGGAAGGAATGGAAAGGACTTTGTCTTGCATCTTGGATACCAGCTCAGCCACAGCAGAATAGTAAGCCTCCCATTCCAGGCCCTAGATCCCAGATGACAGTTCCAGACATACCCTGGATCAGAAGGGAACCTGCTGCCTTGAAGGGAGTAAACCATTCCTGGCAGCACTCATCACCTGCTAGTTGAAGAGCCCTTGGGAACTGAATACCAGCACCGATACTAAGGTACTACATTGTGGGCCTTGGATAAGCCTCTGAGTCTTACTGGCTTTAGGTGACACTCAGCACATTACCAGTTATGGTGGTTATGGGGTAAAACTCCTTCTGCTTGAGAAAAGCAGAGGGTAAAGGAAAGGGAACTTTGCCGTGCACTGTAGGTACCAGCATGGCCATAGTAGTGTAGAGAATCAAGTGAGGTTTTAGGGTTTCTGATTTCAGGACTTGACTTTTGAATGGCATTTCTGAGCCTACTCTGGGTAATAGTGGAGTCCATTTCCCTGAAGGATGAGTCTTAAGCTAAGCAACATTAACCACAAGCTGACTTAAGAGACTTTGGGTCTTAAAGGAAAATCACCAGTAGTCTGGCAGTACTCCTTGTTGCCTTTGATAGCAGTGGCTATGGTGTGAGGCTTCTCTGTCTTTGAAAATGGGAAGAAGAGTGGGAAGAACTGTGTCTTGTGATTTGAGTGCCAGCTCAGCCACAGTACCATTGAACACTGGGTAGTCTTCTCCTTAGAAGACTCTAATCCCTGAATCCTTGATGGCACCTCTGAGCCCACTCAGGGACTAGGGGAGCTTGCTGCCCTGAGGGGAAAGATACAGGCCTAGCTGACTTTGCCACCTGTGGATTGTAGAGCCCCGGGACTATAACAAATACCTGGCTACCACCTATTTTGTTCAAAGCCCTGGAGCTCTGCAATCATCATGTGGCTATCCAGCTAGGCTTGTTTGTTGTTGTTGCTAGGTTTGTTGTTGTTGTTGTTTGTTTCAGGGAATCAAGTTGCCCCAGGCCCCAGGGAGGTTCAGAAGTACCATCCAGGAGCCAGAAACTGGAGTAAAATACCTTTGCCTACTTGGTACTCTATTGAACTACTGCTGAACTAGCACTCAAACCACAAGATGAAGTTCTTCCCATTCTTCACACCAATTTAAACAAGCAGAGGAGGCTCACTCCATGGCCACCACCACTGTAGGCTCACAGGGAGTACTGGAAGGCTACCAGTGATATTCCCTTCAGGCCCGATTGCTTTTCAAACAGCTTGTGGTGAATGCCGCCTGGCCTGGGACTCACTATTCAGAGCAGCGGGCTCCCCTCTGCCCCAGTACAGGTTAAGAAATGCCATACAAGAGCGAAGGCTTGGAATCTTGAATCCAAGAGTCCACTTTATGCTCTACCCCTCTGTGATCAAGCTGGTATCTGATTTTTGGTTCTTATGAAGTTGTTTATCTATGTAGACAGTTGTTAAATTGGTGTCCTTGCCAAGGAAATGATGAATGAAGCCTTTACTTTGACCATCTTTCTCCACCTTTCTCCAAGACATACACTTTAGATACAAAAATAAAAATAGATTTAAAGTATAAGGATCAGACAGGATATATCATGAAACCAATAACTAATAGTGAGCTTGTGTATCTATGCTAATATCAGACAAAATAGACTCTTAAAAATTGTTCTCAGATGAAAAGAATACTATTTTATAATGATAAAAGGGTTATTTTATCAACAATATGTAAGAATGATAAATACATGTATTTTTGACAATGTCCCAAAATATATGAAGAAAAAACTGACAAAATTAAAGGGAGAAATAGACAATTTTACAATAATATTTACAGTCTTCAATATCCCACTTCTAGAATGGATATAATCACTAGGCATAAAATAAACAAGAAAATATAGGACTTGAATAAACCAACTAGACCTAAATGACATCCATAGAACACTCCACCCAACAATAGCAGAATATACTTTTTATGTACACCTTAAATAATTTTTATAACAGAACATATGTTAGGCCATGAAACAATTCTCAAAATACTTCAAGATGTAAGTCATACTAAGTATATTCTTTAACTGAATAAAATAAAATTATATATGAATTACAGGAAGAAATTCGAGAAATTCACGATTATATGAAAATGAAAGAACGTACTCTTAAATAACTAATGGATTAAAGAAAAAATCAAAAAAGAAATTGCAGACTACATTGAAAGGAATAAAAACAAGTAAATAATGTACCAAAAATAATGAAACACAGCAAAAACAGCTCTCAAAGTGACATTTATGGCTGTAAAGGCCTACATTTAAAATAGAAATGTCTTAAATTAATAACCTAACATAACAAACTAGAAAAATAAATGTCAACTAAATCCAAAACAAGTAGCAGAAGAAAATAATGAAGGTTAGATTTAAAATAATAGAGGCTGGTAAATAAAATAGATAATTCAAATTTTTTTAAAGAAGATGAACAAAATTGACAAACTTTTATCTAGAATGAAAAAAAAAGAGAATATTAAAATTACCAAGTCAATAAACCTATGTGTGCCTGTGTCTTTATGACAGAATGATTTGTAATCCTCTGGGTATTCACAATAGCAAAGACTTGGAACCAACCCAAATGCCCATCAATGATAGACTGAATAAAGAAAATGTGGCACATATATACCATGGAATACTATGCAGCCATGGAAAAGAATGAATTCATGTCCTTTGCAGGAATATGGATGAAGCTGGAAACAATCATTCTCAGCAAACTAACACAGGAACAGAAAATCAAACACTGCATATTCTCACTCATAAGTGGGAGTTGAACAATGAGAACATATGGGCACAGGGAGGGAAATATCACACACCAGGGTCTGTCAGGGGGTGGGGACAAGGGGAGGGATAGCATTAGGAGAAATACCTAATGTAGATGATGGGTTGATGGGTACATTAACCCACTATGGCATATGTATACCTATGTAACAAACCTGCACTTTCTGCACATGTATCCGAGAACTTAAAGAATAAAAAAAAAAAAGAAAGAAAAAAAAAGAAATACCAAATCAGGTGAAAATGGGGGCACTTACTGTGGAGCTTACAGAAATAAACAGGCTATTGTCAAAGACTTGGAACCAACCCAAATGTCCATCTATGATAGACTGGGTAAAGAAAATATGGTACATATATACCATGGAATACTATGCACCCATGAAAAAGAATGAATTCATGTCCTTTGCAGGGACATGGAAGAAGCTGGACACCATCATTCTCAGAAAACTAACACAGGAACAGAAAACTAAACACTGTATTTCTCACTCATAAGTGGGAATTGAACAATGAGAACACATAGACACAAGGAGGGGAGCATCACATACTGGGGCCTGTAGGGGGTTGGAAGGCAAGGGGAGGGAGAGCATTAGGATGAATACTTAATGCATGCAGGGCTTAATACCTAGATGACGAGTTGATAGGTGCAGCAAACCATCATGGAACATATATACCTATGTAACAAACTTGCATGTTCTGCTAATGTATTCCAGAACCTAAAGTAAAATTAAAAAAAAAAGAAAGAAATAGGGTATTGTATGAGCAATAATACACTAAAAAATTATAAAACTTATAAAAAATGGAAAAAGCCCTACTGAAACTGACTCAAGAAGAAACAGAAACTTGTAACAATGAAAGCGATCCAATTGATAATGAAAAACCTCTCCATAATAAAAAGTCCATGAATAGATTGCCTTGATATAGTTTGAGTATTTGTCCTCACCAAATCCCATGTTGGAATTTAATCCCCAATGTTGGATGTTGGGTCTGGTGGGAGGTAATTTGATCATGAGGCTGGGTATTTCATGAATGATTTGGCACCATCTCCTGGATGCTGTCCTTGTGATACTAAATAATTTTTCATGAGATCTGGCTGTTTAAAACTGTGTGGCACCCTCTCCTTCTCTCTCTTGATCCTGCTCTTTCCATGTGATAAGTTGACTTCCCCTTTGCCTTCTGCCATAACTGTAAGTTTCCTAAATTCCTCACCAGACGCAGATGCTGGTGCCATGCTTCCTCTGCAGCCTGCAGAAACATGAGCAAACTTAACCTATTTTCTTTATAAATTACTTAGCCTCAAGTATTTACTTATAGTAATGTGGGAACAGCATAACACAAAAAGTTGGTATCGAAGAGAGGGACATTCCTATAAACATACATGAAAATGTAGAAGTGGCTTTAAAACTGTGTAATGAGCAGAAGTTGGGAGAGTTTGGAGGGCTCAGAAGAAGACAGGAACATGAGTGAATGCTTAGAACTTCTTAGAGACTGGTTAAATGATTGTGAAGAAAATGTTGATGGGGTATGGACAGTGAAGTACAGGCTGATAAGGTCTCAGATAGAAATGAGGAACTTATTGGAAACTGGAGCAAAAGTCATGCATGTTATAGTTTATTAAAGAGCTTGGGCACATTTTGTTTATACCCTAGGTGTCTGTGGAAGTCTTAACTTAATAACTCTAAGTGATTACTTAGGGTAATTAGTGGAAGAAATTTCTAATCAGCAGAGCATGCATGATGTGGCCTGGCTGCTTCTAATAGCTTATGCTCAGCTTTGGGAGAAAAAAAATTAAAGTTGCAACTTATATATAAAGGGAAAGTAGAGCATAAAAGCTTGAAAAATTTGTAGCCCGGCCATGTGCCAAAGTCAGAAAAGAACTATTTTGAGAGTAATCCAAGGAGACTGTGGAGCAACTACTTGCTAGAGATATGAACATAACTAAAAAGGAGCCAAGTGCTAATAGCCAAGACAATGCTAATAGCCGATGGCTAATAGCCAATTCCAAGTAGTCTCTAGCACCACAGGCCCAGAGGCTTAAGATAAAAAATTGGTTTTGCCCATGCCTGGGACTTCATGTCTAGAACACCAAAAGCCACGGCAACAAAAGCCAAAATTGACAAATGGGATCTAATTAAACTAAAGAGCTTCTGCACAGCAAAAGAAACTACCATCAGAGTGCACAGGCAACCTACAGAATGGGAGAAAATTTTTGCAATCTACTCAACTGACAAGAGGCTGATATCCAGAATCTACAAAGAACTCAAAGAAATGTACAAGAAAAAAACAAAGAACCCCATCAAAAAGTGGGCAAAGGATATGAACAGACACTTCTCAAAAGAAGGCATTCATACAGCCAACAGACACAAGGAAAAATGCTCATCATCACTCACCATTAGAGAAATGCAAATCAAAAGCACCATCTCACACCAGCTAGAACGGCAATCATTAAAAATCAGGAAACAACATGTGCTGGAGAGGATGTGGAGAAATAGGAACAATTTTACACTGTTGGTGGGACTGTAAACTAGTTCAACCATTGTGGAAAACAGTGTGGTGATTCCTAAAGGGTCTAGAACTAGAAATACCATTTGACCCAGCCATCCCACTACTCGGGATATACCCAAAGGATTATAAGTCATGCTGCTATAAAGACACATGCACACGTATGTTTATTGTGGCACTATTCACAATAGCAAAGACTTGGAATCAATCCAAATGTCCTTCAGTGACAAACTGGATTAAGAAAATGTGGCACATATACACCATGGAATACTATGCAGCCATAAAAAAGGGTGAGTTCGTGTCCTTTGTAGGGACATGGATGCAGCTGGAAACCATGATTCTCAGCAAACTATCGCAAGAACAGAAAGCCAAATACCGCATGTTCTCACTCATAGATGGGAATTGAACAATGAGATCACTCGGACACAGGAAGGGGAACATCACACACCAGGTCCTATTGTGTGCAGGGGAAGGGGGGGAGAGTTAGCATTAGGAGATATACCTAATGTAAATGATGAGTTAATGGGTGCAGCACACCAACATGGCACATGTATACATATGTAACAAACCTGCAGGTTGTGCACATGTACCCTAGAACTTAAAGTATTAAAAAGAAATTGGTTTTGTGACCCAGGCACAGGAGCCCCCAGCACTGTGTGGCTTCAGTATACTGCTCCCTGCATCCAGGCCATTCCAACTTTAGCTCCAGCTCAAAGGGGTCCAGGTACAGCTCAGGTCACCACTTTGGAGAGTGTGAGCCATAAGCCTTGGTAGTTTTTATACGGTGGTAAGCCTGCAGGAATGCAGAGTACAAGACTGAAGGAGGCCTGGCAGCTTCTGCCTGGATTTCAGGGGATGTATGGAAAAGCCTGGGTTCCCAGGCAGAAATCTGCTACAGGGTGGAGCCCTCACAGATAACCTCTACCAGTGAAATACTGAGTGGAAATATGGGGTTGTGGGCCCCACACAGAGTCCCAGCTAGGGCACTGCATAGTGGAGCTGTGAGAAAAAGGCCACCTTCCCCCAGATCCCAGAATTGTAGAGCCACTGACAGCTTACACTATGCACCTGGAAAAGCCACAGATACTCAACTTTAACCTGTGATAAATGCTGTGGAGGTTATCCCCTTTAGAGACACAGAGGTGGAGCTGCCCAAGGCCTTGGGAGCCCACCTTTTACACCAGTGTACCCTATATGCAGGAGATGGAGTCATCAGAGTTTATTTTGCAGCTGTAAGACTTAAGTAGTACTCTACTGGGTTTCAGACTTGTGTAGGGCCTGTAGACCCTTTCTTTTGACTAATTTATTCCTTTTGGATTGAAAGTATTTACTCAATGCCTGTACTCCCATTGTATCTTGCAAGTAAACAACTTGTTTTTTATTTTACAGGCTTATAGGTGGAAGGCACTTGCCTTGTCTCAGATGAGACTTTAGACTTCAGAAATTTGTGTGATGCTGAAAGGAGTTGAGAGTTTTGGGGGACTATTGGAAGGAGGTGATTATATTTTGTAATCTGAGAAGAATATTATATTTGAGCAATTGGGGGGTGGGATAATATATTTCAAATATTTTTTCCTGCCAAATCTAATGTTGAAATGTTATCTCCACTAGTGGAGGTGGGGCCTGGAGTCAGGTGATTGGATTTTGGGGACAGATTTCTCATGAATGGTTTTGCATAATCTCCTTGAAGGTATCCTTGTGATATTAAATTATTTCTCATAAGATCTGGTTGCTTAAATGTATGTGACACCTTTCTTCCTTGCTCTCTCTTGCTCCTGCTCGCACCATGCTGGCTTCTCCTTCAACTTCCATTATGACTGGAAGCTCCCTGAGGCCCTCACCAGAAGTAGATGCCAGCACCATGATTCCTGTACAACCTGCAGAACTGTAAGCCAATTTAAACCTCTTTTATTTATAAATTGCCCTGCTTCAGGGATTTCTTCATAGCTATGTGAGCACAGCCTAATGCAGACATCATTGGTGAATTCTGTATTTTTTTTTAACAAATGACAAATCATAGTTATATAAACTCTCATGTTTATTGCAGCATTATTCATAATAGCCAAAGTATAAAACAGCTTATATCCATCTACAAATTTTTAAACGAATGTTAATACCAATTCTTCCCAAATTTTTCCAAAAAAATAGAATAGGTAGAAACATATTTAAACTCAGTTTATGAAGCCAATATTCTGTTATGCAAACCTTACAATAATAAGACTAATATACTTCATGAATATAAATTCAAAAATTTGTAACACAATAATAGCAAACTGAATCCAGCAACATATAAAAAGAATTATATACCATGACAAAGTTGGATTGTATTAGTAAATGCAAAGTTGGTTAAACATGTAAATATCAATCATGTAATATCTATATTCATAAAACAAAGAACAGAAACCTCTGATTATTTCAATAGGTGTTGAGAAAACAGTTAACAAAATCTAATATCAATTCATGACAAGAATATTCAAGAAATTAAGAGAAGGGAACTTCCTGACTATGATAGAAGGCATTTGAAAATTTTACGGCTAAAAAGATGAATGCTGTCTCTGTAAGATCAGAAACAAGCCAAGGATGTCTTATCTTGCCATTTTTATTTAACATAGTATTGGGAGTTCTAACCAAGGCAATTAGAAATAAAAAGAAATTAATATTCAGATTGGAGAGAAAAAAGGAATATTTTTTATTTATAATTTTTATGAGTACATATTAGGTATATATATTTATGGGGTACATGAGATAATATACCTTATAATACATATTAGGTATATATATTTAGGGGGTACATGATACAGGAATAGACTGCTTAATAATCACATCAGGGTAAATGACGTATCTACTACCTCAAGCACTTACTTTTTTTGTGTGTGTTAAAAACATTTCAATTATAGTCTTAGTTACTTTAAAATGTATAATAAATTATTGTTGACTGTAGTCACCCTGTTGTGCTATCAAGTACTAGCTATTATTTATTCTATCTAACTCTATTTTTGTGTTCATTAACAATTCCCACATCCCTGTCTCCCATTAATGCTTGACAGCTTCTGGTAACCATTCTTCTACTCTCTATCTTCATAAATTCAGTTGTTTTAATTTTTGGCTTTCACAAATGTCTGAGAACATGTAAAATTTGTCTTTCTGTTATATTCAAGTTGTTGCAAATGACAGGATCTCATTCTTTTTATGGCTGAATAGTACTCTATTGTGCATATGTAACACATTTTCTTTACCCATTACTTTCTTGATGGAAACTTAAGTTTCTTCCAAAATTTGGCTATTGTGAATAGTGTTGCAATAAACATGGATTGTAACGATCTACTTATTTCCTTTCTTTTGGATATGTACTTAGAAGTAAGATTCTGGATTACATGGTAGTTCTATTTTTACATTTTAAGGAACCCCCATAGTGTTCTCCATAGTGGCTGTACTAATTTACATTCCCACCAACAGTGTATTAGGGTTTCCTCTGCTCCACAGCCACACTACTATTTCTTACTGCCTTTTAGATAAAAGCCATTTTTACTGGTGTGAGATGATGTCTCATTGTAGTTTTGATTTGCATTTATCTAATGATTAATACCACTGAGCACCTTTTCATATATCTGTCATTGGCATGTCTTCTTTTGAGAAATGTCTATTTAAATCTTCTGCCAATTTTTCATTGGATTATTAGATTTTTTTCCTATAGAGCTGTTTCATCCACTTACATATTCTGGTTATTAATCCATTGTCAGAGGAACAGTTTGCAAATATTTTCTTCGATTCTGTGGGTTGTGTGTTCAAGAATTTTTTTTTTTTTTTTTTTTTTTGAGATGGGGTCTCGCTCTGTCGCCCAGGCTGGAGTGCAGTAGCGACATCTTGGCTCACCTCAAGCTCCGCTTCCCAGGTTCACGCCATTCTCCTGCCTCAGCTTCCAGCGTAGCTGGGGCTACAGGCGCCCGCCACCAAACCAGTCTATTTTTTTGTATTTTTAGTGGAGACGGTGGTCTCACTGTGTTAGCCAGGATGGTCTGGATCTCCTGACCTCGTGATCCGCCCGCCTCGGCCTCTCAAAGTGCTGGGATTACCGGCGTGAGCCACCGCGCCCGGCCAAGAATGTTTTTTAACTTTATGTGATTCTATTTGTTCATTGTTTGCTTTGATTGCCTGTGTTTGTGGGGGTATTACTCAAGAAATCTTTGCCCAGACCAATATCCTGTAGAGGTTTTCCAATGAATTATTTTTTAGACGTTTCAGAGTCTAAGGTCTTAGATTTAAGTCTTTAATCTATTTTTATTTGATATTTATATGATGAGAGATAGGGGTCTAGTTTCATTCTTCGGCAAATGGATAGCTAATTTTCCCAGCACCACTTGTTGAAGAGACTGTCCTTTCTCCAGTGTATGTTCTTGGCGACTTGGCCAGAAATGAGTTTACTGTAGATGTATGGATTTACTATTGGGTTATCTATTCTATTCTATTGGTCTATGTGTTTGTCTTTATGCCAGAACCACGTGTTTTGGTTATTGTATCTCTGTGGTAAAATTCAAAGTCATGTAATGTGATTCCTTCAGTTTTGTTCTTTTTGCTAAAGATGGCATTGGCTATTCTGGGTCTTTTGTGGTTTCATATAAATTTTAGGATTTGTTTTTTATTCCTGTGAAGAATGTCATTGGTATTTTGATAGGGATTGCACAAAATCTATAGATTGTTTCTGAAAGTATGAACATTTTAACAATATTAATTCTTCCAATTCATGAACAAGGAATATCTTTCCTTTTTTAAACTTTTTAATAGCTACATCAATGTTTTGTAGTTTTTATTGTAGAGATTGTTCATTTCCTTGGGTAAATTTATTTCTAGGTATCTTATTTGTAGATATAATTAATTTATTGATATCTTTTTTAGATTATTTTTTGTTGGCATATAAAAATGCTACTAATTTTTAAATTTTGATTTATATCCTGCAATTTACTAAATTTACCAGTTAGTAAATTCACCACTTTCTGGTGGAGTCATTAGGTTTTTTCAAATAAAAAGCCATATTATCTGCAGACATGGATAATTTGATTTATTTTTATATTTGGTTGCCGCTTATTTCTTTATCTCATCTGATTTCCCAGCTAGAACTTCCAGTACTACATTAAAAAAATGGTGGTGAAAGTGGGCATCCTTAAATTGTTTCAGATATTAGCAGAAATATTTTATTTTCTCCCAATTTTTTTTTGAGACAAAGTCTCACTCTGTTGCCACTGAAGGGCAGTGGCACAATCTTGGCTCACTGCAGCCTCCACCTCTCAGGCTCAAGTGATTCTCCCCACTCAGCCTCCCAAGTGACCGGGACTGCAAGCACATGGCACTATACTTGGTTAATTCATTAAAAAAAAAAAAAATTGTAGAGACAAGGTCTCACTATGTTGTTCAGGCCTATCTTGAACTCCTGGGCTCAAGCGACCCTCTTGCCTCAGGCTCCCAAATTGATGGGATTACAGGTATGAGCCAATACACCCAGTCATATATAAATTTTATTGTATTGATGTGTGTTTCTTATATACCCAATTCCTTGATGGTTTTTATTATGAAGGGATGCTGAATTTTATCAAATGCTTTTTTAGCATCAATTGAAATGGTCATATGGGTTTTCTCCTCTGTGCTGTTGATATGATGTATCACATTGATTGATTACCATATATGTTGAAACATTTTTATTTTCCAGAGATAAAACCGATTTGGTCACGATTAATGCTCTTTATAATGTGTCATTGACTTCAGTTTGCTAGTATTTGTGAGGGACTTCTGCATCAGTGTTCATCAGAGATATTGCAATGTGGTTTTCTTTTCTTGATGTATCTTTGTCTGGTTTCAGTATAAGGGTAATACTGGCCTCATAAAATTAGTTTAGAAGTGTTCTTTCTTCCTCTGTTTTTCAGAATAGTTTGAGTTGGATTGATATTTTTTCTTTTTTTTTCAATACACTCACATATTTGCACGTTGTAATACAATATAGCTGTCACATACAACGGCTCTAGTAGGCTTAAATCAAATTACAATGGGCAAGGAAGCCAAAGAAGGGTTTAACACAATATTCAATAAGCAATAATATCTGTTCAGTGTGCAATAAAATAAAAAGTTCTAACCTAGAAACACAGAAAAGAATTTATTGTTCTTAAGTTCCAGAAATAAAAGTAACAGAATATAATATAATCTTTAACAAGCTGGTCCTATAATTTCTAAACTACAGTCCAATTAAAACATTTAAGCAATAGAAACAATCTACATGTTTTTCTACCAGGTAAATCTACCTGAGAGAGTTATCTATAAAGAAATAGGCTTTAAAACCCTTAACCACAAAGAACCTTTTGTTGTGACATTATGAAGATGGGCTATGCATGTGGCCGGACTAAGCCATTTCCCAGAGATTCTGCTCGCTACTTAGCTGCAGGTGGTGGTCCATCAGTGACACAGTATTTCACATCAATACCAAGCTCATTCAACCAAAGAATCACAGTAATATTTTAAAACCATCTATTTATATTCATTAGTATTTAAAAATCACAATACACAGATTTGGAAATGTATAGCATGTCCATAAAAGAGTATATCATGTCAGCATATTTTTTTAAAAACACCTAAGCAGCGCAATAAAGAGGGAAGAGGACTCTAGGTGTTGACTACAGTGAAGACATGTTAAAATTATAATTATTGCCATTTCCAAGAGCTTAGAAATAAAAACAAATTTAAAACATGGCGATCATTAAAAAGTCAGGAAACAACAGGTGCTGGAGAGGATGTGGAGAAATAGGAACACTTTTACACTGTTGGTGGGATTGTAAACTAGTTCAACCATTATGGAAAACAGTATGGCGATTCCTCAAGGATCTAGAACTAGATGTACCATATGACCCAGCCATCCCATTACTGGGTATATACCCAAAGGATTATAAATTATGCTGCTATAAAGACACATGCACACGTATGTTTATTGCGGCACTATTCACAATAGCAAAGACTTGGAATCAACCCAAATGTCCATCAGTGACAGACTGGATTAAGAAAATGTGGCACATATACACCATGGAATACTATGCAGCCATCAAAAAGGATGAGTTTGTGTCCTTTGTAGGGACATGGATGCAGCTGGAAACCATCATTCTTAGCAAACTATCACAAGAACAGAAAACCAAACACCGCATGTTCTCACTCATAGGTGGGAACTGAACAGTGAGATCACTTGGACTCGGGAAGGGGAACATCACACACCGAGGCCTATCATGGGGAGGGGGGAGGGGGAAGGGATTGCATTGGGAGTTATACCTGATGTAAATGACGAGTTGATGGGTGCAGCACACCAACATGGCACAAGTATACATAAGTAACAAACCTGCACGTTATGCACATGTACCCTACAACTTAAAGTATAATAATAATAAATAAATTAAAAAAAAGAAGTTCTGATAGCAAAATTACATCTACTGTAACAACAGCTTCAAGCAAAAAGTCAGTTCAGAGCTTGAATGTAATTTGTGCTTTGTTTCTATAAGAATGCAGTGTTACTCTCAGACATTTCTAAATGACTAGATTCTTAAATAAGCAGTGAATTTCTTTTCATTTAAGTTGGGTAAGATTCAGTAGTGAAGCCATCAAGTCCTGGGCTTTTATCTGCTGGGAGAGTTTTTTTTTTTTCTTTTTTTTAATTACAGCTTCAATTTTATTACTTGTTATTGGTCTATTCAGGTTTTGAGTTTCTTCATTGATTAATACTGGTAGTTTTGTATATGCATAGGAATTTACTTATTTCATCCAAGTTTTTCAGTTTATTGGTATATAGTTGCTTATAGTAGTCTTTAATGATCTTTTGAATTAATGTAGTGTCAGTTGTAATGCCTCCTTTTTCATTTCTGCTTTTATTTATTTGTATCTTCTCTTTTTTTCTTAGTTGAACAACAGGTTTGTGATTCTAAAAAATCCTTTCAAATATCCAACTTCTGTTTTGTTGATCTTCTGTATTGTTATCCTTATTTCAATTTGATTTATTTTTGCTCTGATTTTTATTTCTTTCCATTAATTTTGCCTTTGTTTTGCTGTTGCTATTCTAGTTCTTTAAGATGTATTAACAAGCCATTTACTTGGCATTTGTCTACTTTTAAATTTTTAAAATTTTTAATTTTGTGTGTACATAGTAGATGTATATATCTATGGGGCACATGGGATGTTTTGTCACAGGAATACAATGTCAAATAAGCACATAATAAAGAATGGGGTATACATCTCCTTAAGCATTTTTCCATTGAATTGTCAACAATCCAATTACACTCATTATTTAAAAATATACAGTTATTGTTGATTGTAGTCACCCTGTTGTACTATCAAATAGTAGGTTTCGATTATCCTTTCTATTATGTGTACCAATTAATCATTTCCATCTCCCCTCTGGACCTCCATTTCCCTGCCCAGCCTCTGGTAGCCATCCTTCTACTCTCTAGCTCCATGAGTTCAATTGTTTTAATCACTGTATCTCACATATAAGTGAAAACATGCAACATTTGTCTTTCTGTGCCTGGTTTATTTCACATAACATAGTGATCTCTAGTTCTATCTATGTTGCTGCAAATGACTGGAGCTCACTGTTTTTTTATGGCTGAATAATACCCCATTATGTATATATACCACATTTTGTAATCCATTTATCTAATAATACACAGTTTGCTTTCAAATTTTAGCTCTTGTAAACAGTGCTGCGGGAAACATAAAAGTGTAGATATTTCTTTGATAGACTGATTTCCTTTCTTTTGTGTATATACCCAGCAGTGGGATTGCTGAATCATATTGTAGCTATATTTTCAGTTTTTTGAGGAACCATGAAGATGTTCTCCATAGTGGTTGTACTAATTTACATTAGCACCAACAGTACACAAGGGTTTCCTTTTCTCTATAGCTTCATCAGCATTTGTTGTTATTGACTTTCTTTTGTATATAAGCCATTTTAACTGTGGTGAGATGATATCTCATTGAAGTTTTGATTTGTATTTCTCTGATGATCAATCAAAGATGCTGAGCACATTTTCATATGCCAGTTTGCCATTTGTATGTCTTCTTTTGAGAAATAGTTATTCAAATCTTTGCCCATCCTTTGATTGGATTATTAGATTTTTTCCTATAGAATTGTTTGTGTTCCTTATGTATTCTTGTTAAAAATCTTTTGGCAGATGGGTAGGTTGCAAATATTTTCTCATATTTTGTGGGTTTTCTCTTCACTTTGTTGATTGCATCCTGTGCTGTACAGAAGCTTTATAAACTTAATGGAATCACATTTGTCTGTTTATGCTTTGATTGTCTGGGCTTCTGGGGTATTCCTCAAGAAATTTTTGCCAAGATCAAAGTCCTAGGTATTCTTCCAATGTTTTCTTGTAGTAGTTTCATGGCTTGAGGTCTTAGGTTTAAGTCTTTAATCCATTTTTATTTTTTATTTAATGGTTTTATGTAATCAGAGATAGGAGTCTATTTTCATTCTTTTGCATATAGATATCTAGTCTTCCCAGCACCATTTATTGAAAAGACTGTTTTTTCTCCAGTGTATGTTATTGGCAAGTAGGTTAAAATATGAGTTCACCGTAGGTGTGTGGATTTGTTTCTGCATTTGCTATTCTGTTTCACTGGTCTATGTGTACGTTTTTATTCCAGTACCATGTTGTTTTGGTTAATATTGTTCTGTAGTATAATTTGAAGTCAGGTGACATTAGTCCTCCAGCTTTGTTTTTTCTTTTCTTTCTTTTTTTTTATTCCCATAGGGTAACACTGGCTATTCTGGGTCTTTTGTGGTTCCATATAAATTGTAGGATTCTTTCTAAATATTTCTGTGAAGAACATCATTGATATTTTGAAAGGGATTGCACTGAATCTGTAGATTGCCTTGGGTAGTATGGACATTTAAAAAATATCGATTCTTTTAATCCATAAACATAAAATATTTTCCCATTTTTTGTGTCCTCATCAATTACTTTCATCAGCGTTTTATAGTTTCCTTTATATAAATCTTTCATTTATTTGGTTAAGTTTATTCCTAGGTGTTTAATTTTATGTGTTGCTATTGTAAATTAGATTACTTTTTTTATTTCTTTCTTGCATTGTTCACTGTTGGCATATACAAATGCTACTGATTTTGGTATATTGGTTTTGTATCCTGCACCTTCACTGAATTTCTCAGTTCTAATAGACTTTTTTGGTAGGATCCTTAGGTTTTTCCAAATATAAGATCATATTATCTGCAAGCAGTGATATTTTGACTTCTTCCTTTCCATCTTGGATGCCTTTTGTATCTTTGTCTTGTCTTATTGTCCTAGCTAGAACTTCCAGTACTATGTTAAGTAACAGTGGTGACAGTAGGCATCCTTGTCGTGTTCCAGATCTTATAGAAAAGCTTTTCACATTTTCCCCATTCAGGGTAATACTACCTGTGGGTCCGTCCTACATGGTTTTTGTTAAGTTAAGGTATGTTTTATCTACACCCAGTTTTTTGAAGTTTTTTTAATAATGAAAGGATGTTGAATTTTAACAAATGCTTTTGCAATGATCATGTAGTTTTATGTTTTATTCTATTGATATGATGTATCACATTGTTTGATTTGCATATGTTGAACCATCCTTACATCCCAGGGATAAATCCACTTTGACTTGATGAGTATTCTTTCTAATGTATTGTTGAATTTGGTTTGCTAGTGTGTTGTTGAGGATTTTTGCATCAATATTCATCAGAGATATTGGCCCGCAGTTTTATTTTTTTGATGTGCCTTTGCCTGGTTTTGGTATCATGATAATATTGGCCTTGTTGAATGAGCTGGGAAGTATTCCCTTCTCCTCTATTCTTTGGAATAGTTTGAGTAAGATTGGTATTAAGTTTTTAAAAAATGTTTGTTAGAATTCAGCAGTGAAGCCTTTAGGTCCTGGACTTTCTTTACTGGGAGACTTTTTATTATGGCTTTGATTTTTCTACTTGTTATTGGTCTCTTCATGTTTTGGATTTCTTCATGTTTCAATCTTGGTAGGATTTATGTATCTAGAAATTTGATATTCCAATGTATTGGTATATAGTTGATCATAGTAGCCACTGATGATTCCTTCAATTTCTTCAGTGTCAATTTTAATATCTCCTTTTTCATTCCTGATTTTACTTATTTGCAACTTCTCTCTCTTTTTTAAGTCTGAATAAAGATTTGTCATTTTTTAACTTTTCTAAAAACCAACTTTTTGTGTCATTAATTTTCTTTGTTTTTTATTTTAATTTCATTTATGTCTTGTCAGATTTTTGTTACTTATTTTCTTCTGGTAATTTTGGTTTGGTTTGCCCTTGGTTTTCTAGTTTTTAAAGATGCACTGCTAGATTGTTTATTTGAAGATTATTCTCTTTTTGATGTAGTCACTTACAGCTATAAAGTTTCCTCTTACTACTGCTTTTGCTGTATACTATAAATTACGATCTATTCTTGAGAATATACTTTGTGTTAAGGAGAAAAATGTGTATGCTGCTGCTCTTGGACAAAATGTTCTGTAAATAGATATTAGATTTTTTTGGTCTATAGTGCAGATTAAGTCTGATGTTTCTTGATTTTCTTTCTGGAAGGCCTGTCCAATGCTGAAATTGGGGTGTTAAAGTCTCCAGGTGTTATTGTATTAGAGCCTATCTCTCTCTTTAGCACTAATAATAGTTGGTTCATATGTTAGGGTGCTCCAGTGTGGGGTGCATATATATTTAAAATTATATAATTTTATAAAATATATATCATATATAATAAATGATATATGCATAATTGTATAATGATGTATAAAAATATATATTTGCTGATTTGAGCCTTTTATCATTATATAGTGACCTTCTTTATCTCTTATACATTTTTGTCTTGAAACCTATTTTGTCTCATATAATATAGTGACTCATGCTTTTTTTGTCTTTTATTATCATAAAATATCTTTTCCATCTCATTATTTTCAGTCTGTGTGTGTCTTTATAGGTGAAGTATGTTTGTTTTAGGCAAAAGATCAAGGGATAAATATATATATATTTATCCATTCTATGTCTTTTGAGAGGGAAGTTTAGTCCGTTTGCATTCAATGTTGTTATTGATAAATAAGGACTTAGTCCTGCCACTTTTTAATTTGTTTTCTGGTTGCTTTGTGGTCTTCTCTTTCTTTTTTTTCTTTTATTCCTGTATTCTGCTAATGAAAATAATTTTCTCTGGTGATATAATTTAGTATTTTGCTTCTTATTTTTTGTGTATCCATTGTATGTTTTTTGGTTTGAGGTTACCATGAGGCTAGCAAATATTATTTTAGAGCCCATTATTTTAACCTCATAGCAACTTAAGGCTATTTGTATGGAGAAAAAAACAAACAAAATTAAATAATAAAAAACTCTTCTTAACTTTGTCCCACTTTTGGTTGCTTTTATTTATATCTGATTGTATTATGTCTTGAAAAGATATTGTAGTTATTATTTTTAATTGGTTGTCATTTAGTCTTTCTACTTAGAGTAAGAGTAGCTTACAAACCACAGTACAGTGTTATAATATTATGTATTTTTTTGTGTACTTACTATTTCCAGTAAGTTTTGTACCTACAGGTGATTTCTTATGGCTCATTAATGACTTTTTTTCTGATTGAAGAAATTATAATTTCTTATAGGACAGCTCTTGTATTAATAAAATCCCTCAGCTTTTGTTTGAGAAAGTTTTTATTACTCCTTCATGTTTGAAGAATTTTTTTCGGATTTTTTTTATATGATATATGGTAACAGTTTTTTTTTCTTCCACACTTCAAATATGTCATGCCACTGTCTCTTGGCCTGTAAGACTTCCACTGAAAAGTTTGCTGCCTAATGTATCGGAGCTCCTTCGTATTTTTATTATTTAGTTTTTCTCTTGCTGCTTTTAGGATCCTTTCTTTTTCCTTGACCTTTGAAAGTTTGATAATTAAATGCCCTGAGGTAGTCTTATTTCAGTTATATCTGCTTCGTGTTCTATACTTATTGTACTTGAATATTGGTATCCTTCTCTATGTTCGGGAAGTTCTCTGTTAATGGCCCTTTGAATAAACTTTCTATCCCTATCTTTTTCTCTACCTCCTCTTTAAGGCCAATAACTCTTCAATTTACCCTGTTGAGGTTATTTTCTAGATCATGTAGATCTGATTTTTTTTTCTTTTGTCTCCTCTGACTCTGTATTTTCAAATAGCCTGTCTTCAAACTCACTGATTCTTTCTTTACTTGACTCATTTTAATACTAAAGACTCTGATGCATTCTTCAGTATGTCAAATGTATTTTTCAGCTCCAGAATTTTTGCTATATTCTTTTCAGTTATTTCAACTTCGTTGTTAAATTTATCTGATAGAATTCTGAATTCCAACTCTGTGTTATCTTGAATTTCCTTGAATTTTCTTAACAGAGTTATTTTGAATTATCTGTATGAAAGTTCATGGGGGTGGGGAAGAGCAAGATGGCCGAATAGGAACAGCTCCAGGCTCCAACTCCCAGCGTGAGTGACACAGAAGACCGGTGATTTCTGCATTTTCAACTGAGGTACTGGGTTCATCTCACTAGGGAGTGCCAGACTATCGGTGCTGGTCAGTTGCTGCAGCCCGACCAGCAAGAGCTGAAGCAGGGCGAGGCAGCGCCTCACCTGGGAAGCACAAGGGGAAGGGAATCCCTTTTCCTAGCCAGGGGAACTGAGACACACAACACCTGGAAAATCGGGTAACTCCCACCCCAATACTGTGCTTTAAGCAAACAGGCACACCAGGAGATTATATCCCACACCTGGCTGGGAGGGTCCCACGCCCACGGAGCCTCCCTCATTGCTAGCACAGCAGTCTGTCATATCGCAGCAAGGCAGCAGCCAGGCTGGGGGAGGGGAGCCAGCCATTGCTGAGGCTTAAGTAGGTAAACAAAGCCACTGAGAAGCTCGAACTGGGTGGAGCTCACAGCAGCTCAAGGAAACCTGCCTGTCTCTGTAGACTCCACCTCTGGGGACAGGGCACAGATAACAACAAAAGCAGCAGAAAGCTCTGCAGACGCAAACGACTCTGTCTGAAAGCTTTGAAGAGAGCAGTGGATCTCCCAACACGGAGGTTGAGATCTGAGAAGGGACAGACTGCCTGCTCAAGTGGGTCCCTGACCCCTGAGTAGCCTAACTGGGAGACATCCCCCACTAGGGGCAGTCAGACCCCCCACACCTCACAGGGTGGAGTACACCCCTAAGAAGAAGCCTCCAAAGCAAGAATCAGACAGGTACACTTGCTGTTCAGAAATATTCTATCTTCTGCAGCCTCTGCTGCTGACACCCAGGCAAACAGGGTCTGGAATGGACCTCAAGCAATCTCCAACAGACCTACAGCTGAGGGTCCTGACTGTTAGAAGGAAAACTATCAAACAGGAAGGACACCTACACCAAAACCGCATCAGTACGTCACCATCATCATCAAAGACCAGCGGCAGATAAAACCACAAAGATGGGGAAAAAGCAGGGCAGAAAAGCTGGAAATTCAAAAAATAAGAGCGCATCTCCCCCGGCAAAGGAGCACAGCTCATCGCCAGCAACGGATCAAAGCTTGACGGAGAATGACTTTGACGAGATGAGAGAAGAAGGCTTCAGTCCATCAAACTTCTCAGAGCTAAAGGAGGAATTACGTACCCAGCGCAAAGAAACTAAAAATCTTGAAAAAAAAAGTGGAAGAATTGATGGCTAGAGTAATAAATGCCGAGAAGGTCATAAACGAAATGAAAGAGATGAAAACCATGACACAAGAAATACGTGACAAATGCACAAGCTTCAGTAACCAAGTCAATCAACTGGAAGAAAGAGTATCAGCGATTGAGGATCAAATGAAGGAAATGAAGCGAGAAGAGAAACCAAAAGAAAAAAGAAGAAAAAGAAATGAACAAAGCCTGCAAGAAGTATGGGATTATGTAAAAAGACCAAATCTACGTCTGATTGGGTGAGGGGGAAAATGGAACCAAGTTGGAAAACACTCTTCAGGATATCATCCAGGAGAACTTCCCCAACCTAGTAGGGCAGGCCAACATTCAAATCCAGGAAATACAGAGAACGTCACAAAGATACTCCTCGAGAAGAGCAACTCCAAGACACATAATTGCCAGATTCACCAAAGTTGAAATGAAGGAAAAACTGTTAAGGGCAGCCAGAGAGAAAGGTCGGGTTACCCACAAAGGGAAGCCCATCAGACTAACAGCAGATCTCTCGGCAGAAACTCTGCAAGCCAGAAGAGAGTGGGGGCCAATATTCAACATTCTTAAAGAAAAGAATTTTAAACCCAGAATTTCATATCCAGCCAAACTAAGTTTCATAAGTGAAGGAGAAATAAAATCCTTTACAGATAAGCAAATGCTTAGAGATTTTGTCACCACTAGGCCTGCCTTACAAGAGACCCTGAAGGAAGCACTAAACATGGAAAGGAACAACCGGTACCAGCCATTGCAAAAACATGCCAAAATGTAAAGACCATTGAGGCTACGAAGAAACTGCATCAACTAAGGAGCAAATTAACCAGTTAATATCATAAGGGCAGGATCAAGTTCACACATAACAATATTAACCTCAAATGCAAATGGACTAAATGCTCCAATGGAAAGATACAGACTGGCAAATTGGATAAAGAGTCAAGACCCATCAGTCTGCTGTATTCAGGAGACCCATCTCACATGCAGAGGCATACATAGGCTCAAAATAAAGGGATGGAGGAAGATTTACCAAGCAAACGGAGAACAAAAAAAGCAGGGGTTGCAATCCTAGTCTCTGATAAAACAGACTTTTAACCATCAAGATCAAAAGAGACAAAGAAGGCCATTACATAATGGTAAAGGGATCAATTCAACAGGAAGAGCTAACTATCCTAAATATATATGCACCCAATACAGGAGCACCCAGATTCATAAAGCAAGTCCTTAGACACTTACAAAGAGACTTAGACTCCCATAAATAATAATGGGAGACTTCAACACTCCACTGTCAACATTAGACAGATCAATGAGACAGAAAGTTAACAAGGATATCCAGGAATTGAACTCAGCTCTGCAGCAAGCAGACCTAATAGACATCTATAGAACTCTCCACCCCAAATCAACAGAATATACATTCTTCTCAGCACCACATAGCACTTATTCCAAAATTGACCACATAATTGGAAGTAAAGCTCTCCTCAGCAAATGTACAAGAACAGAAATTATAACAAACTGTCTCTCAGACCACAGTGCAATCAAACTAGAACTCAGGACTAAGAAACTCAATCAAAACCGCTCAACTACATGGAAACTGAACAACCTGCTCCTGAATGACTACTGGGTACATCACGAAATGAAGGCAGAAATAAAGATGTTCTTTGCAACCAATGAGAACAAAGATACAACATACCAGAACCTCTGGGACACATTTAAAACAGTGTGTAGAGGGAAATTTATAGCACTAAATGCCCACAAGAGAAAGCAGGAAAGATCTAAAATTGACACTCTAACATCACAATTAAAAGAACTAGAGAAGCAAGAGCAAACGCATTCAAAAGCTAGCAGAAGGCAAGAAATAACTAAGATCAGAGCAGAACTGAAGGAGATAGAGACACAAAAAACCCTCCAAAAAATCAATGAATCCAGGAGTTGGTTTTTTGAAAACATCAACAAAATTGACAGACCGCTAGCAGGACTAATAAAGAAGAAAAGAGAGAAGAATCAAATTGACGCAATTAAAAATGATAAAGGGGATATCACCACCGACCCCACAGAAATACAAACCACCATCAGAGAATACTATAAACACCTCTACGCAAATAAACTGGAAAATCTAGAAGAAATGGATAATTTCCTGCACACTTACACTCTCCCAAGACTAAACCAGGAGAAGTTGAATCCCTGAATAGACCAATAGCAGGCTCTGAAATTGAGGCAATAATTAATAGGCTACCAACGAAAAAAAGTCCAGGACCAGATGGATTCAGAGCTGAATTCTACCAGAGGTACAAGGAGGAGTTGGTACCATTCCTTCTGAAACTATTCCAATCAATAGAAAAAGAGGAAATCCTCCCTAACTCATTTGATGAGGCCAACATCATCCTGATACCAAAGCCTGGCAGAGACACAACAAAAAAAGAGAATTTTAGACCAATATCCCTGATGAACATCGATGCAAAAATCCTCAATAAAATACTGGCAAACCGGATTCAGCAGCACATCAAAAAGCTTATCCACCATGATCAAGTGGGCTTCATCCCTGGGATGCAAGGCTGGTTCAACATTCGAAAATCAACAAACATAATCCAGCATATAAACAGAACCAAAGGCAAGAACCACATGATTATCTCAATAGATGCTGAAAGGGCTTTTAACGAAATTCAACAGCCCTTCATGCTAAAAACGCTCAATAAATTCGGTATTGATGGAACGTACCTCAAAATAATAAGAGCTATTTATGACAAACCCACAGCCAATATCATACTGAATGGGCAAAAACTGGAAACATTCCCTTTGAAAACTGGCACAAGACAGGGATGCCCTCTCTCACCACTCCTATTCAACATAGTGTTGGAAGTTCTGGCTAGGGCAAACAGGCAAGAGAAAGAAATCAAGGGTATTCAGTTAGGAAAAGAAGAAGTCAAATTGTCCCTCTTTGCAGATGACATGATTGTGGGTTTAGAAAATCTCATTGTCTCAGCCCAAAATCTCCTTAAGCTGATAAGCAACTTCAGCAAAGTCTCAGGGTACAAAATCAATGTGCAAAAATCACAAGCATTCGTATACACCAGTAACAGACAAACAGAGAGCCAAATCAGGAATGAACTTCCATTCACAATTGCTTCAAAGAGAATAAAATACCTAAGAATCCAACTTACAAGGGATGTAAAGGACCTCTTCAAGGAGAACTACAAACCATTGCTCAGTGAAATAAAAGAAGACACAAACAAATGGAAGAAAATACCATGCTCATGGATAGGAAGAATCAATATCATGAAAATGGCCATACTGCCCAAGGTAATTTATAGATTCAATGCCATCCCCATCAAGATACCAATGAGTTTCTTCACAGAATTGGAAAAAACTGCTTTAAAGTTCATATGGAACCAAAAAAGAGCCCGCATCTCCAAGACAATCCTAAGTCAAAAGAACAAAGCTGGAGGCATCACGCTACCTGACTTCAAACTATACTACAAGGCTACAGTAACCAAAACAGCATGGTACTGGTACCAAAACAGAGATATAGACCAATGGAACAGAACAGAGTTCTCAGAAATAATACCACACATCTACAGCCATCTGATCTTTGACAAACCTGAGAGAAACAAGAAATGGGGAAAGGATACCCTATTTAATAAATGGTGCTGGGAAAATTGGCTAGCCATAAGTAGAAAGCTGAAACTAGATCCTTTCCTTACTCCTTATACGAAAATTAATTCAAGATGGATTAGAGACTTAAATGTTAGACCTAATACCATAAAAACCCTAGAGGAAAACCTAAGTAGTACCATTCAGGACATAGGCATGGGCAAAGTCTTCATGTGTAAAACACCAAAAGCAATGGCAGCAAAAGCCAAAATTGACAAATGGGATCTCATTAAACTAAAGAGCTTCTGCACAGCAAAAGAAACTACCATCAGAGTGAACAGGCAACCTACAGAATGGGAGAAAATTTTTGCAATCTACTCATCTGATAAAGGGCTAATATCCAGAACCTACAAAGAACTCAAACAAATTTACAAGAAAAAAACAAACAGCCCCATCAAAAAGTGGGCAAAGTATATGAACAGACATTTCTCAAAAGAAGACATTCATACAACCAACAGACACATGAAAAAATCCTCATCATCACTGGCCATCAGAGAAATGCAAATCAAAACCACAATGAGATACCATCTCACACCAGTTAGAATGGCGATCATTAAAAAGTCAGGAAACAACAGGTGCTGGAGAGGACGTGGAGAAACAGGAACACTTTTACACTGTTGGTGGGATTGTAAACTAGTTCAACCATTATGGAAAACAGTATGGCGATTCCTCAAGGATCTAGAACTAGATGTACCATATGACCCAGCCATCCCATTACTGGGTATATACCCAAAGGATTATAAATCATGCTGCTATAAAGACACATGCACACGTATGTTTATTGCGGCACTATTCACAATAGCAAAGACTTGGAATCAACCCAAATGTCCATCAGTGACAGACTGGTTTAAGAAAATGTGGCACATATACACCATGGAATACTATGCAGCCATCAAAAAGGATGAGTTTGTGTCCTTTGTAGGGACATGGATGCAGCTGGAAACCATCATTCTTAGCAGACTATTACAAGAACAGAAAACCAAACACCGCATGTTCTCACTCATAGGTGGGAACTGAACAATGAGATCACTTGGACTCAGGAAGGGGAACATCACACACTGGGGCCTATTATGGGGAGGGGGGAGGGGCGAGGGGGGAGGGATTGCATTGGGAGTTATACCTGATGTAAATGACGAGTTGATGGGTGTGACGAGTTGATGGGTGCAGCGCAGCAACATGGCACAAGTATACATATGTAACAAACCTGCACGTTATGCACATGTACCCTAGAACTTAAAGTATAATAATAATAATAAAATAATAATAAACAAAATAAATAAATAATTAAATAAAGCAATACTCATATTAAAAAAAAAAAAAAGAAAGAAAATTCGCATGTCTCTTTCTTCCAGTTGGTCCCTGGTGCTTTATTTAGTTTATCTGTTGAGGTCATAATTTCGTAGATGGTGTTGATGCTGGTAGATATTTTGTGTCTAGGTCTTCAAGAGTTAGGTATTTATTATTGTATTCACTGTCTGTGCTTATTTGTAGCTGTTTTTCTCTGGAATGCTTCCCAGCTATTTGGAAAACACTGGATGTTGTGATCTAAGCTGCTTCTGGTGTAGGCAGCACCCCAAGTCCAGTAATGCTTTGATTCTTGCATTCTTGTAGAGGTACCACGTTGATGGCCTGGACGAGATTTGGGGGAATTCTCTTGATTACCAGGCAGAGACTTTTGTTCTCTTCATGTACTTTCTCTTAAATATGCAAAGTTTCTGTCTCTGTTCTGAGCTTCCTAAAACTGGAGGTGGAGTGACACAAGCACCCCTGTGGCCACCACCACTATGACTGTGCTGAGTCAGAAATTTTATTAGTCCATTCTCACACTGCTATGAATAAATACATGAGACTCGGTAATTTATAAAGGAAAGACGTTTAATTGACTCAGAGTTCCACATTGCTGAGGCGGCCTCAGGAAACATACAATCACGGCAGAAGGCAAAGGTGAAGCAGGCACTTTCTTCACAGGGCAGTAAGACGGAGTGAGTGCAAGCAGGGGAAATTATAAAACCATCAGATCTCGTGAGACTCACTCACTATCATGAAAACAGCATTGTGGAAACTGCCTCCATGATCCAATTACCTTCACCTGGTCTTGCCCTTGTCACATAGGGATAATGGGGATTACAATTCATGATGAAATTTTGGGTGGTGGAATTCAACTATTATATGACCTTCCTCTGTGAATAATTGACTAGTAAAGGAAGAACACCTCAAGTGCAAACGTATGTAACTTCAGTAAACACATTGTGCATGTGGCTCCTCAGACATGCTAACAGGCCATTGTGCATATGGACAGCCCACCCCAAGGGAAGAATCAGGGGATAATTAATGCAACCCCAGAAACATGCCAACATATAAGACCTCAAGTCAAAGGTCAAATGACACGCTTGACTCTCTCCAGTCGCTCTCTTTGCCCTCTTGCAAGTGTACTTTACTTCCTTTCGTTCCTGCTCTAAAAATTGTTAATAAACTTTCACTCCTACCCTAAAACTGGCCTCAATCTCTCCCTCTGCCTTATGGCTCTCAGTTGAATTTTCTTCTGAGGAGTCAAGAATTGAGGTTGCTGCAGACTTGTATGGATTTGCCACTGCTAACACTAAGATTTGCCTGGGTTGCAGTCCCTATGGCCTAGACTGCTTTTCAAGTTTACTTAGAGACAGAGAAAACTTTCCCTCTCAGTGGCAAGGTTTGTAAGCATTCAAGATTAGACTGCTGGGATTAGCAATTCTTCTCTGGCTGGGGCTGGTTTAAATGTTTCCTCTTTGAGCAGACATCATCTGAGTTTGTTCTGGTTTTCCTTTCTGCTCTAATAGAACAGCACTGAGATCGATGCCTCACAGTTACTATGTTCTGCTTCCCTCATCACCCAGAGAAGCTCTCTGCACCACAGAGCTGATGCCTGGGGTGGTGGAGAGATGGCATTGGTGATTCAGGACTGATTTTTTCTATCTCTTTAGCGTCTTTTTCAGAAATACGAAGTTCAAAATAGGTACTATGAATCATCACCTGATTTTTGGCTCTTATGAATTTTTTTTTTCTTCTGGGTAGATAGCGGTTAACTTGGTATTCCTGCAGAGGGAACAATTCTTGGAGTCTTCTATTCTGCCATCTTGCTCTACCTCTCCTTTTTCCAGTTTTTTGGTGTAGGCATATATTGCTATAAGTTTTCTTGTCAAAACCGCACTTACCGTATACCATAGATTTTCGTGTGTTGTATTTTTTTTTCATTTGTTTGAAGAAATTTTTAAATTGTCTTCTTAATTTCTTTAGTAACCCACTGTTCACTCAGAAACAATGAAAAAAAAATGCCATGTGGTTGTATAGTTTTCAAAATTCCTCTTGTCATTTATTTCTAGTTTTATTTCATTGTGGTTGGAGAAGATGCATGATATAATTTTACTTTTTTGAATGTTTTAAGACTTGTTTTGTGGGTTAATAGATGATCTGTGCTTGAGAATGATTCATGTATTGAGGAAAAAAATGTGTATTCTGCAGCAGTTGTATAAAATTTTTTGTAAATATCTATTAGGTCCATTTGATTTGCATTGCAGATTAAGTTAGATTTTTTTTGTTTATTTTCTGTCTGGATAATCAGTCCAGTGCTAAAAGTGGAGTTTTGAACTCTTCAGCTTTTATTATTTTGTAGTTTATCTTTCTCTTTAGCTCTAATAATATTGGCTTTATACATCTGGTTGCTTATACTTCTGGTTGTTTATACATCTGGTTGCATATATTTGCAATTGTTATATTCTCTTGCTGTATTGCTACCTTTTTCATTATTTAATGACCTTCTTTGTCTCATCTTATAGTTTTTGTCTTGAAATCTATTTTGTTTGATATAAGTGTAGCTACTCTTGCATTTTTGGTTTCTGTTTCCCATCCCTTTATTTTCATGCTGTGTAGGTTATTGAGACTTGTTTTGTTTAATCCATTCAGTCATTCCTTGACTTTTTTTGGAGAGTTTGTTCCATTTATATTCAATGTTATAAGTAAGGACTTGCACCTGCCATTTTCTTATTTGTTTTCCGGTTCTCTTTTGGTCTTCTCTTTCTTCTTTTCTTCCTGTTTTTCTTTGAGGACGATGATTTTGTCTGCTGGTATGTTTGAGCATATTGCTTTTTATTTTTTGTCTATCCATTGTAGATTTCTTTATTAGAAGCTATCATAAGACTTGTAAATGTAAGTGTCCAGGAAATTATCCATTTCTTCTAGATTTTCCAGTTTATTTGCGTAGAGGTGTTTATAGTATTCTCTGATGGTGGTTTGTATTTCTGTGGGGTCGGTGGTGATATCCCCTTTATCATTTTTAATTGCGTCAATTTGATTCTTCTCTCTTTTCTTCTTTATTAGTCTTGCTAGCGGTCTGTCAATTTTGTTGATCTTTTCAAAAAACCAACTCCTGGATTCATTGATTTTTTGGAGGGGTTTTTGTGTTTCTATCTCCTTCAGTTCTGCTCTGATCTTAGTTATTTCTTGCCTTCTGCTAGCTTTTGAATGCGTTTGCTCTTGCTTCTCTAGTTCTTTTAATTGCGATGTTAGAGTGTCAATTTTAGATCTTTCCTGCTTTCTCTTGTGGGCATTTAGTGCTATAAATTTCCCTCTACACACTGCTTTAAATGTGTCCCAGAGATTCTGGTATGTTGTATCTTTGTTCTCATTGGTTTCAAAGAACATCTTTATTTCTGCCTTCATTTCGTGATGTACCCAGTAGTCATTCAGGAGCAGGTTGTTCAGTTTCCATGTAGTTGAGCGGTTTTGATTGAGTTTCTTAGTCCTGAGTTCTAGTTTGATTGCACTGTGGTCTGAGAGACAGTTTGTTATAATTTCTGTTCTTGTACATTTGCTGAGGAGTGCTTTACTTCCAATTACGTGGTCAATTTTGGAGTAAGTACGATGTGGTGCTGAGAAGAATGTATATTCTGTTGATTTGACAAACCTGAGAGAAACAAGAAATGGAGAAAGGATTCCCTATTTAATAAATGGTGCTGGGAAAATTGGCTAGCCGTAAGGAGAAAGCTGAAACTGGATCCTTTCCTTACTCCTTATACGAAAATTAATTCAAGATGGATTAGAGACTTAAATGTTAGACCTAATACCATAAAAATCCTAGAGGAAAACCTAGGTAGTACCATTCAGGACATAGGCATGGGCAAAGACTTCATGTCTAAAACACCAAAAGCAACGGCAGCAAAAGCCAAAATTGACAAATGGGATCTCATTAAACTAAAGAGCTTCTGCACAGCAAAAGAAACTACCATCAGAGTGAACAGGCAACCTACAGAATGGGAGAAAATTTTTGCAATCTACTCATCTGATAAAGGGCTAATATCCAGAACCTACAAAGAACTCAAACAAATTTACAAGAAAAAAACAAACAACCCCATCAAAAAGTGGGCAAAGGATATGAACAGACATTTCTCAAAAGAAGACATTCATACAGCCAACAGACACATGAAAAAAATGCTCATCATCACTGGCCATCAGAGAAATGCAAATCAAAACCACAATGAGATACCATCTCACACCAGTTAGAATGGCGATCATTAAAAAGTCAGGAAACAACAGGTGCTGGAGAGGATGTGGAGAAATAGGAACACTTTTACACTGTTGGTGGGATTGTAAACTAGTTCAACCATTATGGAAAACAGTATGGCGATTCCTCAAGGATCTAGAACTAGATGTACCATATGACCCAGCCATCCCATTACTGGGTATATACCCAAAGGATTATAAATTATGCTGCTATAAAGACACATGCACACGTATGTTTATTGCGGCACTATTCACAATAGCAAAGACTTGGAATCAACCCAAATGTCCATCAGTGACAGATTGGATTAAGAAAATGTGGCACATATACATCACGGAATACTATGCAGCCATAAAAAAGGATGAGTTTGTGTCCTTTGTAGGGACATGGATGCAGCTGGAAACCATCATTCTTAGCAAGCTATCACAAGAACAGAAAACCAAACACCGCATGTTCTCACTCATAGGTGGGAACTGAACAATGAGATCACTTGGACTCAGGAAGGGGAACATCACACACCGGGGCCTATCATGGGGAGGGGGGAGGGGGGAGGGATTGCATTGGGAGTTATACCTGATGTAAATGACGAGTTGATGGGTGCAGCACACCAACAAGGCACAAGTATACATATGTAACAAACCTGCACGTTATGCACATGTACCCTACAACTTAAAGTATAATAATAATAGATAAATTTATAAAAAAAAATGCCCCCCCAAAAAAAATCACAAAAAAGACTTGTAAATAACGTCTTACAACCCATTATTTTAAACTGATGACAAGTAAACACTGATTGTGAAAACAAAGAACCTAACAAACAAGCAAGAAGAAAACTAATAATAACTGTGTGCTTTACCTTTGTCTCCTTGATTTTTAACTTTCTGTTCTTTCTATTTATACCCTATTGTATTGTATATATCTTCAATAGTTGTTATTATTATTTTTGATTGGTTCATTTATTCACCTTTCTACTTGAGATATAAGTGCTTTACATACCACAATTACAGTGTTATCATATTGTCTGTTTTTCTGTGTACTTATTATTATCAGTGAGTTCTGTCACTTCAGATGATTTTGTATTGCTCATTAATGTCCTTTTCTTTGCAAATGAAGAATTCCCTGTAGCATTTGTTGTATGATAAGTCCGATGTTGATAAAATCCCTCAGCTTTTGTTTGTCTGGGAAAGTCTTTATCTCTCCTTCACGTTTAAAAGTTGTTTTCCCCAGATATACTATTCTATGGTAAAAGTATTTTTTCCTTCAGCACTTTAAATATGCCATGTCACTCTCTTCTGGCCTGTAAGGTTTCTACTAATTTGTCTTCTGCCACATGTATTAGAGCTTTTTTTGTTATTTGTTTATTTTATCTTTCTGCTTTTTGGAAACATTCTTTATCATTGACTTTTGGGAGTTTGATTATTAAATGCCTTGAGGTGGTCTTCTTTGAGTTAAATCTGCTTGGTGTTCTACAATACTCTTGTACTTGAATATTGATGTCTTTCTCTATGTGTGGAATGTTATCTTGTTGTTATTCCTTTAAATAAACTTTCTAGCCCAATCTTTGTCTCTACCTCTCCTTTAAGGCTAATAACTCTTAGATTTGACCCTTTGAGACGATTTTCTAGAGATTGCAGGTGTACTTTATTCTTTTTTATTTTTTTCTTTTGTCTCCTCTGACTGTATTTTCAAATAGCCTCTCTTCAGGCTCACTAATTCTTTCTGCTGCTTGATCAGTTCTTCTGCTGAGAGACTGGTGCATTTTTAAGTATGTAAATTGCATGTTTCAGCTCTAGAATTTCTCCTTGATTGTTTTTAATTATTTCAATTTCTTTTTTAAAATTTATTTGCTATAATTCTGAATTCCTTTTGTATGTTATTTTTAATTTATTTGAGTTTCCTCAACACAGCTATTTTGAATTCTCTGTCTGAAAGAACACATGTGTCTTTCTCGGGTTTGATCCCTGGTGCCTTATTTAGCTTGCTTTGTGAGGGAGGTCATGTTTTTCTTGATGACCTTGAAGTTTGTGGATGTTCATTACTGTCTGGGTATTGAAGAGATAAGCATTTATTATAGTCTTTGCAGTCTAGGCTTATTTGTAGCCATTCTTCCTGAGAAGACTTTCCAGATTTGAAAGTAATTGGGTGTTGTGATCTAAGCTGTATCTGCATTATGGGGTGCCCTAAGCCCAGCAATGTTGTGGTCCTTGCAGACCCTTAGGGTACCTTCATGGTGGTCTTGGATAAGATCTGGAATAATTATTTGAATTACTGGGCAGAGATTATTGTTTTTTTCCCTTACTTTTCCTCTAACAAATGGGGACTCTCTCTCTGTGCTGAGATTCCTGGAGCTTGGGGAAGGGTAATATAAGCACCTCATTGGCCACCACCACTGAGATACTACCAGATGAGCCCTAAAGCCAGTGTAAGACTGGTTCTTACCCAAGACCTGCAGCAATCACTGCCTGGCTACCACAGATCTTTACTTGAGGCCCAAGTGCTCTTCAATCAACAGGTGTTTAATCCAGCTAGGCTTGTCTTTCTTACTTCAGGGCACTGAGTTACCCCCTGGCCCAGTGGAGAAGGGACAAGTTACAGTGACATAGGGTATAATTCATACATTAATAGTCAATTGATTTTCAACAAGGGAGCCAAGAACATTCAGTAAGGGCAAATACAGTCTTTTCAATACGTGGTGCTGAGTCAACTGACTATCCAAATTCAAAGGACTACTACCTTACCCTATATATAAAATTTAGCTCAAAATGAATTAAAGATCTGTATATAAGAGCTAGATTTGTAAAACTCTTAGAACAAAACATAAGGCATATCTTTGTGACCATGTGTTTAGCAATGAATTCTTAGATATAACACTGAACGTACAAGCAACAAAAGGAAAATGGATAAATTGGATTTCATCAAAATTAAACACTTTGAATCACCAAAAGTGTTTGGTGATTCAAAGTGTTTAATTTTGATGAAATCCAATTTACCTGTTTTTCAAAAGGACACTATTAAGAAAATGAAAAATAACCCCACAGAATGGGTGAAAATATTTGTATAATAATATTTCTGACAAGGGTCTAGAATTCAGAGTACACACACACACACACACACACACAAAAACCAACTCTTACATCTCAACAAAATATAGGCATTTCCCCAAAGAAGTTATAGTAATGGCCAACAAGCACATAAAAAGCTCTCAGAGTTGGTAGTCAATAAAGAAGTGCAAATCAAAACTAGAATGAGATAAAGCTTTATATCCACTTGTATGAATAAAAACAACAGCCAAAAACTAATGTTAGCAAGGATGTGGAAATATTGGAACACTCATACACTGCTGAAGGACATGTAAAGTGGTGTGACCACTTTGAAGAACAGTTGGACATTTCCTCAAAAAGTTAAACAGAAGGTTATCATATGGCTCAACAATTCCACTCCTTGGCATAAACCAAGAACATATACAGAATTGAAAATATATATCTACACAAAGAGTCATGAGAATATTCATAACAACAACAACAACAAAAAAAACCAGATACAACCCACATGTCCATGAGCTGATGATTGAATAAACAGAATATTGTTGAATTAAAAAGGAAAAACTAGTAAGTTTAAGTTGGAGAAACTCAGCAGACAACACCTTAACAATATGCTTAAGGTTAACGTCTCTCATAATGAGACATTTTGACATCTTGGATTCCTTGAAGTGATGCATTGAGAGAGCATAATATCCCTTTTATGAGATTCTTTTAAAAAATGATAACTTCAATCTAATCAAGAGAAAACCAGACAAACTAAAACTGAAGGCTATTCTATAAATAACTGAGCAATTCAAAAGTGTCAAAAGACAGGCATGAAGATGGTCTTAAAAGATAGGCAAGGATAGAAAAGCTCTTACAGACTTAAGCAAATATATGTATATATATATATTTGAGATGGACTTTCGCTCTTGTTGCCCAAGCTGGAGTGCAATGGTGCAATCTCAGCTCATGGCAACCTCCGCCTCCCAGGTTCAAGTAATTCTCCTGTCTCAGCCTCCCGAGTAGCCGGGATTACAGGTATGCACCATCATGCCCAGCTAATTTTGTGTTTTTCGTAGAGATGGTGTTTCTCCACGTTGGTCAGGCTGGTCTGGAACTGCCGACCTTAGGTGTTCTGCCCGCCTCGACCTCCCAAAGTGCTGGGATTACAGGCGTGAGCCACCGTGCCCGACCTAGACTTAAGCATGTTAAAGGTACATGAGAACTACATGCAACTGGGGATAAGTAGAAAAACTGGTGAAGTTTGAATGAAGTTTTTAGATAATAGTAGTATAGTACAGTACATTGGTTTTGATAATTGTACAATGGTTTTGTAAGATGTTAACATAAGAGAAGCTAAGTAAAGGGTATATGGAAACTGTTTGCTATTTTGTCAACATTCACATAAAATTATTTCAAAACAAGTTTAAAAACAAAATTATGTGGCATAGTATAATATTACATGAACTGTATGGATTTACATTTTGAATTTTGTGTGTGAATCTTACCTCAAAAATATAAATTCATATAGTTCATGTAACATTATACTATGCCACATAATTTTGTTTTTAAACTTGTTTTGAAAAAATTTTATGCACAAAATTCACCATTTTAAGCATGTTTATATTGTACAATTCAGTGGATTTTAGTAATTTGTAGTGTTGTATCATCATCACACCTAATTCTAGAACAATTTCCTTGCTCTACAAAGAAACTCTGTACCATTAAGCAGTCAGTCTCTGTTCCTTGCTCCTCCCAGCCCTTAAAAATTATTAACCTGTTCCTCGGATTTACTTGTTCTCTTTATTTTATATAAATTTAATCATATATTATGCAGCCTTTTGTGTCTGATGTCTTTCCCTTAGCTTTTAGGTACATACACAAAATAATTGAAAATAAATGTTTGAATAACAATTTGCACACTAATGTTTATTAGCATACTTATTTGTAATATCCAAAAAGTGGAAACAACCCAGATGTACAAGTGACAAATGGATAAACAAAGTACGGAATAGCCATATAATAGAACATTATCAAGGCATAACAATAAATAAAGTACATGCCACAGTGTGGATAAAACATAGAAACATTGTAAGTTGACTTGTGTTTTTAAAATTATCACACACACACATGCTCCAAGGCTTTATGTAGTAAGAAGACTTATGTGAAACTGGTGGAATTGTAGCTCTGAATGGGATCTTAAATATAATTTAATCCTGTAGTTTACTTGATTTTTGTGGGTGGGACAACTGAAATAAAAATAAAACTACATAAAATGTGTGTGTGCATTATGCATGCATGCGTGTGTGTGTGTATCTTGAAGGGTAATCTAATAGCATGAATATGAAGTATACATTTGTGCAAAATAGTTAAGTTTTGTATGTATAGAAAACACATCTAAAGCATAATTGTTAAAAGTTTAAAATATAAGACATTGCATTTAATTCTACTCAAAGGACTTATCCCGTATGAGATTAACACAAGTGCAAAAATATACAATGCTATATTGAAAAAATACAAGACTATTTACTTAATTTTAAAATTTATTTTTAGTCAAGAGAAACCAATAAAAAGCATTCAAATAGGAGAAGGAGTTAATTTATCTCTCTTCACTGATGACCTGATTCTATACCTAGAAAACCCCAAACACTATGACAAAAGGCTCCCAGAATTGAAAAACAACTTTAGTAAAATTTCAAGGTACAAAATCAATGTACCAAATTTAGTACTATTTCTATATACCAATAACATTCAGGCTCAGAGCCAAATCAAGAAAGTTATTCCATTTACAATAGTTTCACATACACACACACACAGACACCTTCCCCTAGGAACACACTTAGCAAAGGAGGTGAAAGATCTCTACAAGTAGAATTACAAGACACTGCTAAGATAAATTATAGAGGACACAAACAAAGGAAACAGTAGATGTTGGTGTGGATGTGGCAATCAGGGAACATTTCTACACTGCTGGTGGGAATGTAAACTAGTAAAACCGCTATGGAAAACAGTGTGGAGATTCCTAAAAGAACAAAAAGTTGAACTACCATTTGATCCAGCAATCCCACTACAGGGTATCTACCCAGAGGAAAAGAAGTCATTATTCGAAAAAGATACTTGCACATGCATGTTTACAGCAGCACAATTCACAATAGCACAATCATGGAACCAACCCAAATGCCCATCAATCAAGTAGATAAAGAAACTCTGGTATATATATAAAATGGAATACTACTCAGTCATGAAAAGGAATGAACAGCATTTGCAATGACCTGGATGAGATTAGAGAGTATTATTCCAAATGCAGTAACTCAGGAATGGAAAATCAAACATCGTATGTTCTCACTGATATGTGGGAGCTAAGCTATGAGGATGCAAAGTCATAAAAATAATACAATGGACTTTGGGGACTTGGAGGGAAGAGTGGGAGGGGGTGAGGGATAAAAGACAGAAAATACGGTGCAGCGTATACTGTTTGAGTGATGGAGTGATGGGTGCACCAGGTTCTCATGAATCTCCACTAAATAATTTATTCATGTAACCAAATATCACCTGTACCCCAATAACTTATGGAAAAATAAAATTAAAAAATAAAATAAATGGAAAACAAACAATAAAAACCATTCAATATCCATGGATTGGAAGAATCAATATTGTCAAAATGGCCTTTCTGCCCAAAGCAATCTACAGATTCAATGCTATTTCTATTAAACTACCAATATCATTTTTCACAGAATTAGAAAAAACTATTCTAAAATTCACAGGGAAGCAGAAAAGAGATTGGATAGCCACAGCAACCTCATGCAAAATAAACAAGGCTGGAGGAATCACAGTAGCTGACTCAAACTATACTATAAGGCTAAAGTAACCAAAACAGCATGGTACTGGTACAAAAATGGGCACGTAGACCAAGGGAATAGAATAGAGAATGAATAAATAAAGCCACACACTTATATCCATCTAATATTTGACAAAGTTGACAAAAATAAACTATGGAGAAAGAACTCCCAATTAAATAAGTGGTTCTGTGTAGCTGCCTAGCCACATGTGGAAGAAAGAAACTGACACCTACCTCTCACCATATAAAATAATTAACTCAGGATGGATTAAAGACTTAAATGTAAGACCTCAAACTATAAAAATACTTGGAAGAAAATGTAGGAAACACTATTCTCGACATCACCCTTGACAAATAATTTATTACTAAGTTCTCAAAAGCAATTGCAATAAAAGCAAAAATTGACAAATGGGATCTAACTAAACTAAGCTTCTGCACTGCAACTAACTAAACTAAGCTTTTGCACTGTAAATAAAACTATCAACAGAGTGAGCAAACATCCTACAGAATGGGAGAAATTATTAGCAAACTATGCATCTCACAAAAGTTTAATATGCAGAATCTATAAGGAACTTAAACAACGCTAGCTGAATCACAGTAGCTGACTCAAACTATACTATAAGGCTAAAGTAACCAAAACAGCATGGTAAAGTTAAAACTTTACCATTAAAAACTTGGTAAAGTATATGAACAGACATTTTTCAAAAGAAAACATACAAGCTATCAAAACACTTATAAAAAATGCTCCACATCACTAATCATTAGAGAAATACAAATCAAAACTACAAGGAGACATCAACTAACATCAGTTGGAATGGCTATAATTGAAAAGTCAAAAAACAACAGATTCTGATAAGACTGAGGATAAAGGGAACAGTTAGACACTGTTGGTGGGAACATAAATTAGTTAAACTCTTGTGGAAGACAGTTTGGAGATTTCTTAAAGAACTTGGAACTACTATTTGATTCAGCATTCCCATTACTGGGTATATATCCAAATCAAAATGAATCATACTACTAAATAGACATATACACTCATATGTTCATTGCAGCACTATTGACAATAATAAAGACATGGAATCAAATTAGGTGCCCATAAATGGTGAATTGGAGAAAGAAAATGTGGTACATATACACTATGAAATATTACACAGCCAGAAAAAAATGAAATCATGTTCTTTGCAGCAATATGGATGCAACTGGAGGCCATTGTCCTAAGTGAATTAATGAAGGATCAATAAACCAAATACCACATATTCTCACTTATAAGTGAGAGCTCACCATTGGGAATACATGGACATAACAATGGCAACAATAGACCACTGGGGACTATTAGAAGGGGGAGGGGGATAAGGGTTGAAAATCAACTAGGTACTATGCTCACTACCAAGGTTACAGGATCAATCACACTCAAACCTCAGCATCATGCAATTTACCCATGTAACAAACCTGCACATGTACTACTTGAATATAAAAATTTTTGAAAGTATTAAAAAACATAACTGTGAAGAACATTGGATTAGGCAACCAGTCTCAGGGAACAGAACTGCCTTAATTAAGGAAACTTTCTAGTCCTAGACATTGTTCTTGGAGAAAAGAGTCCTACTAATAAGTCTTTTGTGACATTTGGAATTGCTGTGGGTTAGTGACTGCTATATGCTTTCCATTTCTTCCTTTTTCTTTATTTGTTTGGAGTAGACATGTCTATTGTTATTCTGCCATTGTCTCACCATTTTATGTTGAGTATGGGTAAAGTATGCAACCTGTCTTCATAGGTCTATGGATCAAGAGGAGCTGTATCCAAGGAGTCACATCCACATCCCAACCTGATGTACATCATAAGATCAGGGAGTTAGTGCCTGACACTGTGCTGGGATGAGGCTATGGGGAGTCTTTGGAGGAGAGAGAATGTGCTTTTCATGTGGGAGAAGTATGAATCATTGGGGCTAAAACAGGCTATAGTTGATTTTTACCATAATTCCTCCCAATTAATCATACCTCTTTTTGTACATGCACCTTTGTAATGTGACTTTATGTACTTTCAATCAAAAAAAGGGTGTCTATTTCCCCAAATTTTGAACGTAGACTGGCTTTGTGACCGGCTTAGACCAACAGGACATGGCAAATATGATAAGGCCTTGCGGTTACATTTATTATCCTGGAGCTCTGAACCAACGTAACTGTGAAAAATACTGGAAAAAAGACCACATAGAAAGAAAGGTCCAGCTGAGCACAGACACTAACCAACTCAGAAATTGAGTGCAGCTACATGATGGAGCCCAGGAGATAACAGAGAACTACCCAGCCAACCCCACAAAACAATAAGAAATAATAAATCATTATTGCTTTAAGTCACTAAGTTTTGGAGACATACTGCGTAGCAATAGATAACTTTACAATATTATCCTAGGCTCTACTAAAGAATATAAACAAAAAGTAAGGTTGATTTTTTTTTAAAAGTAACATACCTGTGCATCCCTGACTTTCTTTTCCTTCTGCTGATTAGGAGATGACAAGACCTGGAACAGACTCAGAGATAAAAGTGATGTTTTCAGAATGGAAGAACCAACCTGTCAACTCTGAACTGCTCACCTATGGACCAGTATATGAGGAAGAATAAACTTTGATGTTGTTGAAAACTTGTTAAGCTTTTGAGTTTGTATGTTTTTCTGTTATAGTAGCTGGGTCTGTATCTTAACTAAAACAGATGGTAAGTAAAATTCTTAAATTTAATTAAAGGTGGTAAACTCATTAACTGCCACCTACACTCAATTATCTAAAGCATTTGATTCTTTTTTGATAAACTACAAAGAATACTGGTACATCGAGACAAATAAATTACTTGTAAGTTAAAAAAAAAAGCTAAGAAATAAATAATTGCATGAAATAGAGTCTAAACTGAAAAAATTTGTTTTGTATACATATTTATATATTTATCATTTAAAAATACAAAAGAGATTACATGTATGTTAATATATGTACAGAAAGTGTCCAAAAAGCTACACAAAGAACTGTTAACACTGATTACTTCTGGGGAGTTGAAAAGAGGTAGGAGTAAAGAGGGTGATTTTAATTTTACATCCCTCTGTAATGTGCCGTTTTTTCTTTTGTTATGAGAGTTATTTATTTCTACTTCTCCCCACTTTTATGGGTGTTACACAGCTCACTTTGGTTCACAAAGCAAGGGCAGCCACTCTGAGTTTGTGTGACTCCCTTAATTTATAAATTAAGAAATGGGTCAGAAAAGTGAATTAGCTTATTTAGGCACAGCCTCTAGCAGAAGCAGTTTGGGGAAATAAATCCTCTATACTCATACAGCACTTTTTTATTACTCCACACCTGTTCAGTTACATTGTTCATTCCTGTGAAATATAATCACAAAACTATTAGTTATCCCAAATGTTCCAAGGATGTTTCTGGAGTATACAACTCAGAAGAGCAATAGAAAGATTATCACAGTACAATATTTGTCTGTTGCCGTAATCCTAGAAAAGGCAATGAAATTTCCAAGAATGCAAACAGATGCAAATGCATAAGCAGTTGGAACTAAAACATAAGCATGTGTTCAGAGTCCATGAATAGCCTCTTTTTTCCTCACTAGACATAGTTTAATGATGTGATCTTTTCAGCACTCAGAAGGGCAATGGCTGTTATTGCAACTTAATCCTTAGGTAACAACTCTTATTGAGGCCAGTTGGGACTTTGTCTAGTGTCTTATGTAGGGATTTCTGTGTTATGGAGTGGTTACGGGGGGTCACCAAAGGGGCTGCAATAAAAGCCTAACAGACCTAGTACCTACCTGAATGGGTTGGCTACTTGGGATTTGTGTTGTGCAAATGCTCAGTCTCTACAATATTAATAGTTATTCATAGGATCTTAACATTTCAAAGACATAGATATCATTAGAATTTACCAAATCCAAAAACCCTTTTTATACTCCCTTTAGGTCGATAAAGGAGGGTTTTTGAAAAGCTATAGGTTTACTTGTTTTTGTTTGTTTTATATTTCAGAAGACATGTATTGTCTTTTCCAGATTTGGGATAGCAACTAAAAGGGAGGTTCACCCAGGTTTTCACTGACTCATCTTCTCAAAAGTTTTCAAAGAATGGTTCTCTGGACCATTAGCATCAGTATCACCTGGGGCTTATTAGAAATGCAAATTCTAAATCACAAAAATGGTAGTTGGGGCATAAAATCTCTGTTTTAACAAGACTTTCAGGTGATTTTGATGCATAATAAAATTTAGGAATTTTTATTATTATTTATAAATGATATTTTATTATATAACTGCTCTGGGCCAAACTATTAAACATTCTTCAAAGTATATTATCTCTTTCAATCCTTTTAGTGAGGGGTATTATTATTCAGCTTATTTAAGTTTGGCAGTTACTTAAGGCCAAACAGCCCATCTCTAAACTATGATGTAGGTAATCCCGAATTTTTTTTGTAATCTTCCTCCATCTGGCCCACCCACTTCCTTTCATTGCTGTCCAAACACTACTTCCAGGTTCTTAATACATGTATTTGCATGTGATGGAGAGTCAATCACCCAGGTTCTAGTTTCATCTCACTGTGTGACTTTGGGTAGTTCTTTTCCCTTTTCTGGGCTTCAGATTATTTACATGCTAATCATTAGGGAAATGCAAATCAAGACCACAGTGAGATATCATCTCTCTCCAGTTAGAATAGCTATTATCAAAAAGAGGAAAAATAACAAATGCTGACAGGGATGCAGAGAAAGGGAAATGCTCCTACACTGTTGGTGAGAAAGTAAAGTAGTACGGCCATTATAGAAAACAGCATGGAGCTTCTTCAAAAACTAAAAATAGAACTACCATGTGAGCCAACAATCCTGCTGCTGCATATATATATATCCAAAGGAAAGGAAATCGGTATGTCAAAGAGATCTGCTCTCCCATATTTAACACTATTCACAATAGTCAAGTTATTAATCAACCTAAATGCCCATCAATGGATGAAAGAATGAAGAAAATGTGGTATAAATACACAATGAAATACTATTCAGCTATTAAAAGAATAAAATCCTGTTTTTTGAAGCAATGTGGATGGAACTGGAGGTTATTATGTTAAGTAAAATAAGCCAGGCACAGAAAGACAAATACTGCCTGTTCTCACTCACATGTGAGAGCCAAAAAAGTGGATCCCATGAAGGTAGAGAGCAGAATGGTGATTACCAGATGTTAGCAAGGGAAGGTGGTAGGGAGAGATGAAGAGAAGTTGGTTAACGGGCACAACAATAGTTAGATAGGAAAAATAAGTTTTAGTATTTGACCACAGAGTAGGGAAATTATAGTTAGCAATACTTTATTTTATGTTTCAAAATAGCTAGAAGAGAAGAATTGTGATGTTTCCAACACAAAGAAAATATAAATATATGACTTGGTGGATATCCCAGTTAGCCTGGTTTGATCATTACAGATTGCATATGGTTATCAAAATATCTACCTGTACCCTACAAATATGTACAACAATGATATATCAACTTTTTTTTTAATAATTGGAAGGATTGGGCTCATCTTTGATACTTCTATCAGCAGATTCCCATATCTACTCTTGAAAAGGCCTTAATAATCTTCATTTTCCTTTGAAGTATATTGAAGTTACTCCCTTCTTTGCCCAGAGCATCAGGGTTCTAATCCTGATCTCTTATATGTAATTAAAACTTTCACCATGGAGAAAATTATTGAAGGCCTTAACTAGCAGCCAGGGAAAGTATTTTTATTGGGTGAAGGCCTATCATAGGGCCCTGTCCTACATTAGATATGAAGATGAGTTTAACAGAAGAAACATTGTGGCTTATAGACAGGTTGACTTCTTGGACAGATTCTTAGTGGAAAAAGACTATGACATCTGTTCATTCTCTAACCAACTACCAGTCTGTCAGGGACTCTGTGGGGAGCAGTATTTACCTAGCTTTCTCAGGGCTAGTTAATTGATACTTCAGTGTAATTTTTAAGTCATTGTGATATCATTAAGACCATGTACTACATGTAGTAGAACAACAACCTTGAAATACGGTAGTCTTTGAATTCCCAACACTGTTATTTACTGGCTATGTGGTCCTGAGAATGGCAACTAAACTCTCTGGGCCTCAGTGTCCTCATTTTTAAAATAGAGTTAATAACACAGGCTTTGACTACATTCCAGAAAAGGCATGAGACAATGTATTTGAAAATGTCGGGAACATGGTAAGAGATCAATAAATATTTGTTGTTGAAGTCCACCTGGAGTGTCACCAGCAGTTATTCAAGTTAACTACTATTGATTTTAGTGTTGCACACAACCCTTGGGATAAAGAACTGCAAACTTACTATCCTACTATTAGGGTAATTCCTTTAGATCTCCTGGAATTCTCTGGGAAAATGTAGTTAGCTCTGGTAGAGAAAGCACTTGGAATCCTGATCAGGCAAAATCAACTGGAGGTGGTTTAATTCGTTATATCAGAAACACAACTTTCTGAGGGTGGGGCACAGGGAAGCTGCCTGCTTAAAAGGTGTAGATAGAGGAGGTTAGGGTGGCCCAAAGTTGTTGCCCTCATCACAGTGGTAGTCTACCAATAGAAAACTTCATTCTAGTCCCTTTAGATTAGAGATAAGTTAGAGTTAAGTTTAAATACAGACAGGAATATCACAAATACATTTTAAGAGAAGTGAAATCATACAAATAATATACTCTGAATTAAACTGGAAAAAATTAGCAGGTGCATATCTGGAAAATCCAAAAAGATTTGGGAGTTAAACAAGACCCCTGACCGCTTTTGACCACTGAGTCAAAAAAGACATGATAAGAAATATTAAAATATTTTGAAATAAATGAAAATGAAAATATAATACATAAAAAAATTGTTAGATGTGGCTGAAGCAGTGTTTAAAGGGGAATTTATAGCATCAAAATACATATACTAAGAAAGGAATAAAGGTCTCAAATCAATGATGTACACAAAGTTATACTTCATTATAATGCAAACCTATTGGAGATGAATTGATACAAAATAAAACTATTTTTCAAACTGAAGTAATGTATCAGCATTTTATTTTTTACCTGTATAAAAAGGAAGTCTTTACACACTATTTTGTTCAGTCAAGCAAGGAATGGTAATAGAGCAATTTTTAAAATTATATCTATAATTTCTTTTAAAAATTGGTTATAATCACTTCTAAATATTCCGAATAAGTCACTATTTGCTCCAAGTGATTAATGGCACCGTTGAAAAACAAGACATCACGAGGCCAGGAGTTCGAGACCAGCCTGACCAACATGGTGAAACCCCATCTCTACTAAAAGTACAAAAATTAGCTGGATGTGGTGGCATGCACCTGTAATCCCAGCTACTCAGGAGGCTGAGAGGCCTTAGTTGTACAATTGGCTTTCAATTATTTTTGTTGAGAGAGCATATCCAAGAATTATCAAAATATATTTAGTTTTTTTTTTGTTTTTTTTTTTTTTTTTTTTTTTTTGAGACGGAGTCTCGCTCTGTCCCCCAGGCTAGAGTGCAGTGGTGTGATCTCGGCTCACTACAAGCTCCGCCTCCCGGGTTCACGCCGTTCTCCTGCCTCAGCCTCCTGAGTAGCTGGGACTACAGGTGCCCCCCACCGCGCCCGGCTAATTTTTTGTATTTTTAGTAGAGACGGGGTTTCACCGTGTTAGCCAGGATGGTCTCAATCGCCTGACCTCGTGATCCGCCAGTCTCGGCCTCCCAAAGTGCTGGGATTACAGGCGTGAGCCACCGCACACAGCCTTTTATTTTTTTTAATTTTTTTTTTTTTATTTTGGAGATGGAGTCTCGCTCTGTCGCCTAGGCTGGAGTGGCAAGATCTCGGCTCACTGCAAGCTCCGCCTCCCAGGTTCACGCCATTCTCCTGCCTCAGCCTCCCGAGTAGCTGGGACTACAGGCGCCCACAACCACACCCAGCTAGTTTTTAAAAAAATTTTTAGTAGAGACGGGGTTTCACCGTGTTAGTCAGGATGGTCTCAATCTCCTGACCTCGTGATCCGCCCGTCTCGGCCTCCCAAAGTGCTGGGATTACAGGCGTGAGCCACCACGCCCGGCCTATATTTAGTTTTTAAATCAAATCAGAGACATCCCACTTGCTGTCCCCAGGCAACACATGGTCAGGCACAGAAGGATATACATGTATGCATATGCATACCATTGTTCTATTTCCCTGCCAACATGCCCAAGAACTCAGGCTGATTATTGGAGGCTGTTGATAGTTCACATGCTAATTGCCTTTTCCGACAAGTCTGGTTGAATATTGACAGTTCTGCTATTGTTCTAACTTGTGACCCTGAACAACTGTGGTTCTGTTTTTCCTCAGGACTGTGTTTGTTACTTACTACCCCTTGTTGCCAATGTATCTCAATTCATTTATTAATTTAGGAAGTATGTATTGAGTTTCTACTTTGTATCAATGAGTTTGGCCTTTAGCAAGTTTACAGCCCAGTCTAACAGGGAATGTTACCATGGAAATAAATCCTTAAAATATTGTGTGAAAAAAGTGATAGAGTATGCATAAGGTGCTTTCTTAGTGTAGAGGAGAGAATATTTAACTCTATCTAGGAGGTGGGAGGACCAAGAAGGTGTCCCAGAGAAAGTTGCACTTGATATGAGCCTAGAAGGATATCTTAGAATTTGACTAGGTAAAGATGAGGATCCTTCACCTTTCAAATTCAGGGAGAGGAGGGAGTGTGTGCAAATGTACAAGGGAATGGATATACATGAGAGTATATCTTATTGGAGGAAAGGCTGGAAGCATAGAGTGCCTTGTAGAAGGGTGGGTGAGCAATGACTGGAGAAAATACTACTACTACTAACTACTACTACTTACTACTACTACTACTTACTATTAGAAACTACTACTAGTAGTAAGTAGTAGTGGTAGTTAGTAGTAGTAAGTAGTAGTAGTTAATATTTACTGAGCACTCACAAGTACCAGATGTAAATGCTTTATTTACATTATTTAAACCTTGAAACAATACTATTACTAAGCTGTCAGTTATGCTTGGGAACTAGATCATGAGAGAGCCTTATTTGCCATGCTAAGTTGTTCAGGCTTTATCTTGAATGGGTCGAACTGTCATTGCGGTTTTTTGTTTGTTTGTTTGTTTTTTTTTTTTTTTTTTTTTTTTTTTTTTTTTTTTACTTTTTTTCTTTCCTCTAAAGAAACAAATTGGGAGAAACAGACTAGAGGAAATATCTCTGGAAGTTCTAAATAAGAACTCAGGAAAACATCCAAAACCAAATCCAAAAGGGACTACAAAAAGAATCTAGATATAAGGTTAAATACGACAGAGCCTGAGGGAGAGTTGTTGATGGTTGCTTTAAATAAAAATGTGATAACATTGGAGATGAGGAATTTGGTAAAAGAGAAAACGGGAAGGGTTGAGGAAATAGCGTGGGGAACTAGGTAGCTAGTCATAGAGATTAGAAACAGGAAGAGGGACGGGAGCGCGGTGCCTCACGCCTATAATCTCAGCACTTTGGGAGGCCAAAGTGGGTGAATCTTCTGAGGTCAGGAGTTCAAGACGAGCATGGCTAACATGGCAAAACCCCGTCTCTACTAAAAATACGAAAATTAGCTGGGTGTGGTGGCGGACACCTATAATCTCAGCTACTGAGGAGGCTGAGGCGGGAGAATCACTTGAACCCAGGAGGCAGAGGTTGCGGTGAGCCAAGACCTGGGCGACAAGAACAAAACTCTGTCTCCTCCCCTCCGCTCCCCTAAAAAAGAGAAAGAAACAGGATGAGGAATAAAGTTTCACTTGAGGTTAGGTGATTTTGTGGTATGCTTGGAGTCAGTAGACCTGGATTCAAATTCTGATTCCATCAATTACTGCTGAGGTGACCTTGGACAAGTCATTTAATGTCAAGTAATTTGAGTCTATATCCTTGTCTGTTAAGTGGGAAGACTCTTACCTCTACTAAGTTTAACTTGTACTGTTTTGTTTGTGTATTTAGCTATATACAATTTTATTACACATATAGATTTATATATTCAACAGTCAAGATACCGAACAGTTCCATTACCACAAAGATTCCTTGTGTTGCACTTTTGCATCCATACCTACTTACCTCCCACCCACCCACCTCCACCCCCTAACAAACACTGATACCTTTGCTATCTCTACAACTTTGTCATTTCAAGAATGTTATATGAATGAAATCGCATAGTTTGTGACATTTAAGGAAAGACTTTAAAAAAGCATAATTCTCTGTAGATTAAGTTATTGCATATTTCAACAGTTTATACCTTTCTGTTGCAGAGTGGTACTTTATGGTGTTGGTGTATCACAATTTAACTATTCACCCACTGAAGGGCATATAATTTGTTCTCATCTTTTGGTTTTTACAAATAAAATGGCCATGAGAATAACCTATTATTTATCTGGAATAAATGTAGTTGCTGGGTCATATGATGAACACATGTTGAATTTTAAAGTTAACTGAAAAACTGTATTCCAGAATGGCTGTACTATTTTACATTCCTACCATCAGTGTATGAGTGATCTGGTTGCTCTGCATCCTTGCCAGTATTTGATGTTGTCACTATTTTTTATTTTAGCCACTCTTATAAGATAGGTTTAATTTTAATTTTATGTACATCATGGCTAATTACATTGAACAAATTTCATGTGTTTGTCATCTTTCATCTGTATACCCTCTTTCATGAAATATATTTTTATGTCTTTTGCCGATTTTTAATAGCATTTTTTTTCAGTTGACTTTTGTAGGTTCTTTATATATTCTAGATACTAGTTCTTTGTCAGATATGTTGTTTGTAAATATTTCCCCAAAGTCTGTAACTTGTCTTATCACGCGGACTTTCAAAGAGTAAAAGTTTTTAATTTTGAGATTTAATTTGTCAATTTTTCTTTAAAAAAAAAAAAAACCAAAAAGTCTAAACAAAACAGGGTCTCACTCTGTCACCCAGGTTGGAGTGCAGTGCCATGATCGTGGCTCACCATGACCCCGACTTCCCAGGCTCATGTAATCTTCCCACCTTAGCCTCCTGAGTAGCTGGGACTACAGACATGCACAGTTTTGCCAGGCTAATTATAGTATTCTATTTTTTTGGGGAAACAGAATCTCACTAAGTTTCCCAGGCTCTCTTGAACTCCTGGGCTCAAGCAATCCTCCTGCCTCAGTGTCCCAAAGTGCTGGGATTACAGGCATGAGTCACAATGTACAGCTCAAGTTTTCTTTTCTTTTTTTTTTAAATTATTATTATTATACTTTAAGTTCTAGGGTACATGTGCATAACATGCAGGTTTGTTACATATGTATACTTGTGCCATGTTGCTGTGCTGCACCCATCAACTCGTCAGCACCCATCAACTCGTCATTTACATCAGGTATAACTCCCAATGCAATCCCTCCCTCCTCCCCCCTCCCCATGATAGGCCCCGGTGTGTGATGTTCCCCTTCCCAAGTCCAAGTGATCTCATTGTTCAGTTCCCACCTATGAGTGAGAACATGCGGTGTTTGGTTTTCTGTTCTTGTGATAGTTTGCTAAGAATGATGGTTTCCAGCTGCATCCATGTCCCTACAAAGGACACAAACTCATCCTTTTTTATGGCTGCATAGTATTCCATGGTGTATATGTGCCACATTTTCTTAATCCAGTCTGTCTAGGGCAATCAGACAAGAGAAAGAAATCAAGGGTATTCAGTTAGGAAAAGAAGAAGTCAAATTGTCCCTCTTTGCAGATGACATGATTGTATATTTAGAAAACCCCATTGTCTCAGCCCAAAATCTCCTTAAGCTGATAAGAAACTTCAGCGAGGTCTCAGGATACAAAATCAATGTACAAAAATCACAAGCATTCTTATACACCAGTAACAGACAAACAGAGAGCCAAATCATGAATGAACTTCCATTCACAATTGTTTCAAAGTGAATAAAATATCTAGGAATCCAACTTACAAGGGATGTAAAGGACCTCTTCGAGGAGAACTACAAACCACTGCTCAGTGAAATAAAAGAGGACGCAAACAAATGGAAGAACATACCATGCTCATGGATAGGAAGAATCAATATTGTGAAAATGGCCATACTGCCCAAGGTTATTTATAGATTCAATGTCAAGTTTTCTTTTCATGTATTGTGGTTTTGTTTCAACTCTAAGAACTCATTGCCTACCTCTAGATTCTGAAAATTTGCCCTTATGATATTTTTTCTAAAAGTTTTGTTGTTTTATGTGTTAAGTTTAAGTCTACGTTCCATTTCAAATTATCTTTTGTAGAAGATGTGAAGATTTCCCCTGCCCCCATGGGTTTGCAATCGCTGCAGCACCAATTCATTGGGTTTTGCATCTTCGTCAAAATTCAGTTGAGCATATTTGTGTGGGTCTGTCCCTGGATTCTCAATTCTGTTCATTGGCCCTATGTTTCTCTCTCCAGCAATAGCACATTGTCTCACTTATTGTAAGTGAACAGTAACATTTAATACCAGGTAGAGTAATTTCTCCTACTTTTTTTGGTCAATGCTTGTTTTTGCTATTATAGGGCTTGTGACATTTCCTATAAATTTTAGAATGGGCTTGCCTGTGTTTCTAAAACACCTTGCTGGGATTTTTAAAGGAATTACATTAAACCTGTAGATTAATTTGGGAAGAATTGATATCTTTACTATGGTGAAACTTCCTATTCATGAACATGGTGTAACTATTTATGTCTTCTTCAATTTATTTCATCAGCACTTTGAAATTTTCAGCATACAGATCTAGTGCATGTTTTCTCAAGGCTATACTTAAGTACTTCATTTACTCTGGAGTAACTATAAATGGTCTTGTGTTTTTAATTTTAGTTTTCACATGTTCATTGTTAGTGTAAAGAAATATGATTGATATTTTCTGTTAGTCTTATATTCTGTGACCTTGCTGAACTCACTTATTAGTGCCAGAATTTTTAAATATATTACTTGGGATTTCCGATGCAAACAATTATATCTGAAAAGAGAGATGGTTTTCTTTTTCATTTTTGTAGGGTTGAAAAAAAGTTTCTAAATTTTTGAAATTTTAAATTTTTGTGGGTACATAGTAGATGTATGTACATATGGGCATGTGAATATTTTGACATGCCTGTATCATTATTTTGATATAGGCTGCAATGCGTAATGATCACATCATTACACATCAGGGTAAACGGGGTATCCATTGGTCAAGCATTTATCCTTTGTGTTATAAACGATCCAATTATACTCTTCTAGTTATTTTTAAACATACAACTAAACTATTACTGACTATAGTCATCACGTGCTATCAAATACTATGTCTTATTCATTCTTTCTATTTTGTACACATCTACCATCCCTGCTTCCCCTCCACAATCATCACTACACTTCCCAGTCTCTGGTAACCATCTTTCTACTCTCTATCTTCATGAGTTCAGTAGTTTGAATTTTAGCTTCGCCAAATAAGTGAGAATATGTGAAGGTTATCTTTCTGTGCCTGGAATATTTCACTTAACATAACCATCTCCAGTCCGATCCATGCTGTTGCAAATGACAGTATCTCATTCTCTTTTATGACTGAAGAGTACTCCATTGAGTATATGTACCATGTTTTCATTACCCATTTATCTGTTGATGGAAATTTAGGCTGCTTCCAAATCATAGCTATTGGGAAGAGTGTTGCAATAAACATGGAAGTGCAGATGTCTCTTCAATATACTGATTTCCTTTCTTTTGAGTATATACCTAACAGTAGGATTGCTGGTCATATGGTAGTGCTATTTTTAGTATTTTGAATAATCTCCAAACTTTTCTTTATAGTGGTTTTTCTAATTTAAATTCCCACCAACAGTATACAAGGGTTCTCTTTTCTCCACATCTCACCAGCATTTGTTATTGCTTTTCTTTTGGATAACAGCCATTTTAACTGGGGTAAGATGATATCTCATTGTAGTTTTGATTTGAATTTCTCTGATGATGAATGATGTTGAGCACCTTATCATATACCTGCTTGCCATTTGTACGTCTTCCTTTCAGAAATGTCTATTCAGCTCTTTGGCCCATTTTTAAAATGGATTATTAGATTTTTATTCCTACAGATTTGTTTGAGCTTCTTATATATTCTGACTATTAATCTCTTGTCAGATAAGTAGTTTTCTGATATTTTCTCCTGTTATGGAGGCTGTCTCTTCACTTTGTTTATTGTTTCCTTTGCTGTGCAGAAGCTTTTTAACTTAATGTGATTGTATCTGTAAATTTTAGCTTTTGTTGCCTGTGCTTGTGGGGTATGACTCAAGAAATCTTTACCTAATCCAATGTCCTGGAGTTTTTTTCCCAATGTTTTCTTGTTTTATTAGAAATATTGACAGTCTTTTTTTAAAATTTTTTAAATATGTTTGTATTTCTACAAGTTATTGGGGAACAGGTGGTGTTTACTCATATGAGTAAGTTCTTAGGTTTTAAATACTTAGTAAATAAATTAGCCAGTATTATGCTGTTTTGGTTACTATAGCCCTGTAATATAATTTTAAGTCTAATAATGTGATGTCTTCTGTTTTGTTCTTTTTGCTCAGAATAGCTTTGGCTATTCTAGGTTGTTTTTTTGGTTCCATAAAAATTTATATATTTTTTATTTCTATAAAGAATATTGTTGGTATTTTATTATTATTATTATTATTATTATTATACTTTAAGTTCTAGGGTACATGTGCATAACGTGCAGGTTTGTTCCATATGTATACTTGTGCCATGTTGCTGTGCTGCACCCATCAACTCCTCAGCACCCAACAACTCGTCATTTACATCAGGTATAACTCCCAGTGCAATCCCTCCCTCCTCCCCCCTCCCCATGATAGGCCCCGGTGTGTGATGTTCCCCTTCCCAAGTCCAAGTGATCTCATTGTTCAGTTCCCACCTATGAGTGAGAACATGCGGTGTTTGGTTTTCTGTTCTTGTGATAGTTTGCTAAGAATGATGGTTTCCAGCTGCATCCATGTCCCTACAAAGGACACAAACTCATCCTTTTTGATGGCTACATAGTATTCCATGGTGTATATGTGCCACATTTTCTTAAACCAGTCTGTCACTGATGGACATTTGGGTTGATTCCAAGTCTTTGCTATTGTGAATAGTGCTGCAATGAACATACGTGTGCATGTGTCTTTATAGCAGCATGATTTATAATCCTTTGGGTATATACCCAGTAATGGGATGGCTGGGTCATATGGTACATCTAGTTCTAGATCCTTGAGGAATCGCCATACTGTTTTCCATAATGGTTGAACTAGTTTACAATCCCACCAACAGTGTAAAAGTGTTCCTTTTTCTCCACATCCTCTCCAGCACCTGTTGTTTCCTGACTTTTTAATGATCACCATTCTAACTGGTGTGAGATGGTATCTCATTGTGGTTTTGATTTGCATTTCTCTGATGGCCAGTGATGATGAGCATTTTTTCATGTGTCTGTTGGCTGTATGAATGTCTTCTTTTGAGAAATGTCTGTTCATATCCTTTGCCCACTTTTTGATGGGGTTGTTTGTTTTTTACTTGTAAATTTGTTTGAGTTCTTTGTAGGTTCTGGATATTAGCTCTTTGTCAGATGAGTAGATTGCAAAAATTTTCTCCCATTCTGTAGGTTGCCTGTTCACTCTGATGGTAGTTTCTTTTTCTGTGCAGAAGCTTTTTAGTTTAATGAGATCCCATTTGTCAATTTTGGCTTTTGCTGCCGTTGCTTTTGGTGTTTTAGACATGAAGTCTTTGCCCATGCCTATGTCCTGAATGGTACTACCTAGGTTTTCCTCTAGGGTTTTTATGGTATTAGGTCTAACATTTAAGTCTCTAATCCATCTTGAATTAATTTTCGTATAAGGAGTAAGGAAAGGATCTAGTTTCAGCTTTCTACTTATGGCTAGCCAATTTTCCCAGCACCATTTATTAAATAGGGAATCCTTTCCCCATTTCTTGTTTCTCTCAGGTTTGTCAAAGATCAGATGGCTGTAGATGTGTGGTATTATTTCTGAGGACTCTGTTCTGTTCCATTGGTCTATATCTCTGTTTTGGTACCAGTACCATGCTGTTTTGGTTACTGTAGCCTTGTAGAATAGTTTGAAGTCAGGTAGCGTGAGGCCTCCAGCTTTGTTCTTTTGACTTAGGATTGTCTTGGAGATGCGGGCTCTTTTTTGGTTCCATATGAACTTTAAAGCAGTTTTTTCCAATTCTGTGAAGAAACTCATTGGTAGCTTGATGGGGATGGCATTGAATCTATAAATTATCTTGGGCAGTATGGCCATTTTCACGATATTGATTCTTCCTCTCCATGAGCATGGTATGTTCTTCCATTTGTTTGCATCCTCTTTTATCTCACTGAGCAGTGGTTTGTAGTTCTCCTTGAAGAGGTCCTTTACATCCCTTGTAAGTTGGATTCCTAGGTATTTTATTCTCTTTGAAGCAATTGTGAATGGAAGTTCATTCATGATTTGGCTCTCTGTTTGTCTGTTACTGGTGTATAAGAATGCTTGTGGTTTTTGCACATTAATTTTGTATCCTGAGACTTTGCTGAAGTTGCTTATCAGCTTAAGGAGATTTTGGGCTGAGACAATGGGTTTTTCTAAATATACAATCATGTCATCTGCAAAGAGGGACAATTTGACTTCTTCTTTTCCTAACTGAATACCCTTGATTTCTTTCTCTTGCCTGTTTGCCCTAGCCAGAACTTCCAACACTATGTTGAATAGGAGTGGTGAGAGAGGGCATCCCTGTCTTGTGCCAGTTTTCAAAGGGAATTTTTCCAGTTTTTGCCCATTCAGTATGATATTGGCTGTGGGTTTGTCATAAATAGCTCTTATTATTTTGAAGTACGCTCCATCAATACCGAATTTATTGAGAGTTTTTAGCATGAAGGGCGGTTGAATTTTGTCAAAAGCCTTTTCTGCATCTCTTGAGATAATCATGTGGTTCTTGTCTTTGGTTCTGTTTATATGCTGGATTATGTTTATTGATTTGTGAATGTTGAACCAGCCTTGCATCCCAGGTATGAAGCCCACTTGATCATGCTGGATAAGCTTTTTGATGTGCTGCTGAATCCGGTTTGCCAGTATTTTATTGAGGATTTTTGCATCGATGTTCATCAGGGATATTGGTCTAAAATTCTCTTTTTTTGTTGTGTCTCTGCCAGGCTTTGGTGTCAGGATGATGTTGGCCTCATCAAATGAGTTAGGGAGGATTCCCTCTTTTTCTATTGATTGGAATAGTTTCAGAAGGAATGGTACCAGCTCCTCCTTGTACCTCTGGTAGAATTCAGCTGTGAATCCATCTGGTCCTGGACTTTTTTTGGTTGGTAGGCTATTAATTATTGCCTCAATTTCAGAGCCTGCTATTGGTCTATTCAGGGATTCAACTTCTTCCTGGTTTAGTCTTGGAAGAGTGTACATGTCCAGGAAATTATCCATTTCTTCTAGATTTTCCAGTTTATTTGCGTAGAGGTGTTTATAGTATTCTCTGATGGTAGTTTGTATTTCTGTGAGGTCGGTGGTGATATCTCCTTTATCATTTTTTATTGCGTCTATTTGATTCTTCTGTCTTTTCTTCTTTATTAGTCTTGCTAGCAGTCTGTCAATTTTGTTAACCTTTTCAAAAAACCAACTCCTGGATTCATTGATTTTTTGGAGGGTTTTTTTATGTCTCTATCTCCTTTAGTTCTGCTCTGATCTTAGTTATTTCTTGCCTTCTGCTAGCTTTTGAATGTGTTTGCTCTTGCTTCTCTGGTTCTTTTAATTGTGATGTTAGAGTGTCAATTTTAGATCTTTCCAGCTTTCTCTTTTGGGCATTTAGTGCTATAAATTTCCCTCTACACACTGCTTTAAATGTGTCCCAGAGATTGTGGTATGTTGTATCTTTTTTCTCTTTTTTTTTTTTTTTTTTTTTTTTTTTTTTTGAGACGGAGTCTCGCTCTGTCGCTGAGGCTGGAGTGCAGTGGCCGGATCTCAGCTCACTGCAAGCTCCGCCTCCCGGGTTCACGCCATTCTCCTGCCTCAGCCTCCCGAGTAGCTAGGACTACATGCGCCCGCCACCTCGCCCGGCTCGTTTTTTTTTTGTATTTTTTAGTAGAGACGGGGTTTCACCGAGTTAGCCAGGGTGGTCTCGATCTCCTGACCTCGTGATCCACCCGTCTTGGCCTCCCAAAGTGCTGGGATTACAGGCTTGAGCCACCGTGCCCAGCCGTTGTTGGTGTTTTGATAGAGATTGAAATGTATAAATTGTTTTGGAAAGTATACGCATTTTAAAAATATTTATTCTTCCAATGCATGAACATTGAATATGTTTTCATTTTTTGTATCATCTTTTTTGCATCAATATTTTATAGTTTTTATTATTTACGGAGATCTTTCACTTCTGTGGTTAGTTAATTCCTAGGAACTTAATTTTATTTTTAGCTACTGTAAATGTGATAATTTTCTTGATTTATTTTTCAGACTGCTCACTTTGCATATAGAAATGCTACGGACTTTTGTTTGTTGATTTTTATCCTGCAATTTTACAGAATTTGTTAATGGATTCTGATAGTTTTTTTTTTTTTTTTGGTGGTATATTTTTGTTTTCCAAATATAAGAACAAATTATTTGCAAACAAAAATATTTTGACTTCTTTCTTTTCAGATAAGATGCCTGTCATTTCTTTCTCTTGTCTGATTAATTGAGCTAAGAAACTTCAAGTATTACATTGAATAACAGCAATGAAAGTAGGCATCTTTGTTGTGTAGAGGAAAGGCTTTCAGTTTTTTCCCATTCAGTATAGTACTAGCTGTGTGTCTGTCTTATATAACTTTTGTTATGTTGTGACATGTTCCTTCTATACACAGTCGTTTAATGGCGTCTATCATAAATCTATGTTGAATGTTATCAAATGCTTTTTCAGCATTGATTGAAATGATTGTATGGTTTTTGTTCTCCATTGTGTTGGTATAATGCATTACACTGAATGACTTATGTCTCTTCAACCACCCTTGCCTTTTTGGGATAAATCCCACTTGGTCATGATGAATGATCTTTCTAATGTGTTGTTGATTTTAATTTCCTGGCATTTTGTTGAGAATTTTTGCCACAATATTCATTAGTTATATTGGCCAATAGTTTTTTTTGTGTGTATGTGCACGTGTGTGTCTTTTTCTGGTTTTCGTGTTAGGGTAATATTGGTGTCTTTGGATGAGTTTGATAGTATCCCCCCTTCCTCTATTTTTTAGAATAGTTTGAGTAGAATTGTTATTATTTAAATATTTGGTAGGATTTAGCAGTGAAGCCATCAGGTCCTTGGCTTTTCTTTGCTCAAAGAGTTTTTATTATGGCTTCCATCTTATTACTTGTTATTGGTCTGTTCAAATTTTGGATTTCTTCATGGTTCAATCTTGTTAGGTTATATGTGTCTAGGAATTTATTCAGTTCTAGGTTTTCCAATTTATTGGCATGTAGCTGCTCATAGTAGCCACTACATAGAAATTCTTAGTATCAGTTTTAATGTCTCCTTTTTATCTCTGATTTTATTTATTTGTGTCTTCTCTCTCTCTCTCTTTTTTTTTATTCTGGCTAATAGCTTGTCAGGTTTATTTATCTTTCCAAAAAGACCCAACTCTTCCTTTTATTGATCTTTTGTATCGTTTCCTTCATTTCAATTTTACGTATTTCTGCTTGATCTTTATTATTTTCTTCTATTAATTTGGATTTGGTTTGCTCTTGCTTTTCTGGTTCTTTAAGATACATCATTATGTTGTATATTTACATGTTCTTTTTTTTTTTTTTTTTGATGTAGGCATTTAGAGCTAAAAACTTTCCTCTTAGTACTGCTTTTTCTGTATCACATGGGTTTTGGTATTTGGTGTTTTTATTATCATTTGTTTCAGGAAATGTTTTAATTTCTTTCTTAATTTCTTTACTGACCCACTGGTTATTTAAGTATATGTTGATTAATTTCCATGTGATTGTATAGTTTCCAAAATTTGTCTTTGTATTGATATCTTGTTTTATTCCACTGTGGTCAGAGAAAATGTTTGATAACATTTACAATTTTTTGAATGTTTTAAAACTAATTTTGTGAATTAATATACAGTGTTTTTGAGAATTAATCATAAGTTAAGAAAAATCATGTGTATTCTGCAGTCACTGGATGAAATGTTCTCTAAATATCTGTTAGGTCCATTTAGTCTATAGTGCAGATGAAGTCTGATATTTGTTTGTAGATTTTCCATCTGGAAGATCTACCCAATGCTGAAAGTGGGGTGTTGAAGTGTCCAGCTATTATTGTACTGCAGTGCGTCTCTCTCTATTGCTCTAATAATATTTGCTTTATATATCTAGATGCTCCAGTATTGGGTGCATATATGTTTACAATTATATTCTCTTGCTGAATTGACCCATTTATCATTATATAGTGACCTTTTTGTCTCTTCTTATAGTTTTTGTCTTGCAACCTACTTTGCCTAATATAAGTATAGCTATCCCACCTCTTGTTTGGTTTCCATTGACATAAAATATCTTTTTCCATCTTCTTTTTTGCATCTGTGTACATCTTTATAGGTGCCATGTGTTTCTTGTAAGCAAAAGATTATTGGATCTTGCTTATCTTATCTATTCAGCCACTCTAAAACTTTTTATTGGAGAGTTTAGTCCATTTACTTTCAACATTGTAAGGGATAAGTATGAACTTATTCCTGGATTTTGTTGTCTTCTGTTCGTTTTGTGGTATTTTCTCCCTTACTACTTCCCTTTAATAAAGGTGATCTCTGGTGGTATGATTTAATTTCTTGCTTTTCATTTTTTGTGTATCTTTTATATATTTTTTGATTTGAGGTTACCATGAGGCTTGCAAATACTATCTTGTAATCTCTGATTTTAAACGGAAAACAACTTTACAGTGATTGTATAAATGAACAAGGCAAAAGAAAACTAATAAAAGCTCTACACATTAAGTTTCTTCCTTGTCATTTGTTGTTTTTATTTATATCTTATTGTATTGTCATACTGTCTGTGTCTTGAAACCTTGTTGTTATTATTTTTCATTGGTTCATTTTTTAGTTTTTGGACCTACGATAAGAATAGTTTACCCACCTCAATTACAACCTTGTAATATTCTGGGTTTTTTTTTTGTGTGGTACTTAATAATATCAGTGAGTTTTATACTTTCAGATGATTTGTTGTTTCTCATTAACGTCTTTTTCTTTCATACTGAAAAACTCCCTGTAGCATTTGTTGTAGGAAAGGTCTGGTGTTTGTGAAATCCTTCACCTTTTGTTTGCCTGAGAACTTATTTCTCCTTCATGTTTGAAGGATGTTTTCACCAGATATACTTTTCTAGGGTAAAAGCTTTTTTTTTCCTTCAGCACTTTATTTATCTCATGCCACTCTCTCCTTGCTTATAAGGTTTTCACTGAAAAGTTGGCTGTGAGATGTATTGGAGCTCCATTGTGTTATTTATTTTCTCTTGCTTTTAAGATTCTTTCTTTATACTTGATCTTTGGGAACCTTATTATCAAATGCCCTGAGGTAATCTTCTTTGAGTTAAATCCGCTTGGTGTTCTACAACTTTCCTGTACTTGAATATTGATACCTTTCCCTAGGTTTTGGAAGTTCACTGTGATTATCCCTTTGAATAATCTCTCTACTCCTAAGTCATTTTTTACCTCCTCTTGTGTTTGCTTTGTCGATGCCATTTTTTGTGGTTTGGGTTTGCTTTGTCGAGGCCATTTTTTAGATATTATAAGTGTCCTTTATTGTTTTTATTTGTTTTCTTTTATCTCCTCTGACTTTCTGTTTTTTGAATAGCGTGTCTTCAAACTCACCAACTGCTTTTTCTGCTAGATCAGTTCTGCTATTGAAGAACTCTGACACAGTCTTCAGTATGCCAATTGAATTTTTCAATGGCAGGATTTCTTCTTTATTATTTTTAATTATTTCAATCTTGCTGTTAAATTTATCTGCTATTATTCTTGAATTCCTTCTCCTTGTTATCTTACATTTTTTGAGTTTCCTCAAAATTTCTATTTTGAATTCTGTGTCTGAGAGATCACATATCTCTGTTTTTCCAGGATTGGTCCTTGGTGCCTTATTTATTTCATTTGTTGATATCATATTTTCCTGGATGGTCTTGATGCTTGTGAATTTTTGTCTGTGTGGGCATTGAAAAGTTAGGTATTTATTGTGATCTTCATACTCTAGGCTTATTTGTACCTGTCCTTCTTGGCAAGATTTTCCAGGTATTCAAAGGGACTTTTATGTTGTGGTCTAAGCTGCATCTGCATTAGAGGGCATCCAAAGCCCGGGAACACTGTGATTCTTGCAAACTGCAGACGTACCACCATGTTGGTCTTGGATAGGGTCCAAAAAAATTACCTGAATTACCAGGCAAATTCTTGTCCTCCTTCCTTACTTTCCCTTTAACAAATGAAGTTTCTCTCTTTCTGTGCTGTGCCATCTGGGACTGGAGATGGGAGGATACAAATGCCTCTGTGGCCACCAGCCCCGGGTCAAACCTAAAACCAGTGTTTCATTGGGTCTCGCACAAGGTCCAGTGTAACCAGTACCTGGCTACCACCTATATTTGCTCAAGGCTCTAGGGCTCTATAATCAGCAGATGGTGAAGCCAGCCAGGCTTGTGCCCTTCCCTTTATGGCTGCAAGTTTCCCCAGGCCCTAGGCTGATCAGTGATGCTGTCTAGGAGCCAGGGGTTGAAGTCTAAAATTTTAGAGATCTACCTGTTGCCCTGTTCTATTGCAGTTAAGCTCGTGCTCAAATTATGAGAAAAAGTCATTCATACTTTTTCCTCCTCCCTTTTTTTCTCCCCCTTTAACAGGCAAAGAAACCTCTCCTCATGGCCACCACCACCACAGACCCATGGGGGCTATTGCTGTGTTACTGCCAATATTCACTTAACACCAAGGGCTCTTCCTCAGTCAGCTTGTGGTGAATGTTGCCAGGCCTGGGACTCACCCTTCAGGACAGTGGGCTCCCTTCTGGCCCAGGGTAGATCCAGAAATGCCATCCAAGAGCCAAGACCTAGAATCAAGGACCCCAAGAGCCTACTTGGTGCTCTACCCTACTGTGGCAGAGCTGGTACCTGAAGCCAACATGTCCCAGTGTCTTATCAATGGTCCATAACTTATGACTTGTGTATTTCTAATGGTTCTTCTGGGACCAAGGGCTTGTTAGTCAGCCAGTGATATATCTCTCCAGGATTGAGCCTTTCTCTTCAAGGTGGTGAGTTCCTTTCTGGCCCAGGGTGTGCCTAGAATTGTTGTCTGCAAGCTAGGGCCTGTACTCAAGGATTTATGACTCTGTCAGGTGCCCTATCCTACTGTTTCTGAGCTGGTATCCAAGGTGCAAGAAAAAATTCTCTTTACTCTTTCCTCTCATCTCCTCAAGCAGAATAAAGGAGTCACTTTTGTTGCTTCAAGCTGCACTGCCTGGTGTTGAGGGAGGTGTGGTTCAAGTACTTTCTTTGCTGCCCTGGCTGGTTTTCCATGTCCACTGGCTCTGAGCCCAGAACAGCACTAGGAATTGCTCAGGAATTGCAGTCTTTGCAGCTCAGATGGACTTTCAAATATATTTAGGACCCCAGAGCCCTTTAGCCCATGGTGGTAAGGCTTGCTGAATTTCAAGTTCTCACTGCTGGGATGCACAATTCCCCTCTGGTTGGAGTTGGTGTAAATGCTCCTTCTGAGTTCAAACATTGGCTGAGTTTAGCCTGTTTTTGCTTTCTGCTGTGAACAGGGCCACACTGAGTTCAATGCAGGGTCTCACAGTTGCCACAATTTTTCTCCCCCAAGCACACAGATTTTCTTTGCCACATGGCCACTGGCAGGAGATGGGGATGGGACACTGTCAGAAATTCAAGACTGTATTTTTTACCATCTTCAGTGCCTCTTTCAGTGATATGGAGTTAAACCAGGTGCTGTAATTGCTTACCTGATTTTTTGGTTCTCATGAAGATTCTTTTAATGCAAAATTTGTGTAAATTGATGTTCCTGTAAGAGGGATAGTTGGTGAAGGCATCTATTCAGCTATCTTGCTCTGCTTTCCCAGTTTTATTTTTTCCCTTCCAATTCATATGCCTCATATTTGTTTGCCTTGCTTACTGCACTGGCTTTAACTTTAGTATTATGTTAAATAAGCGTGGTGAGACTGATGTTGTTGCCTGTTCCTTATATTATCAGAAAAACACTCAGCTTTTCACCATTAAGTATGGTTTGGCTGTAGGTTTTTTGTACATGTTCTTTATCAAGTTTAGGAAGTCTGCCTCTATTCCTAACTGTCTGAGAGTTTTAAATCGTGAATGCATGTCACATATATAATTTAATTTTTTTCTAATAATCCTGTAAAAAGTATTTTTTTAAAAATTGGAGACTCACGGTGGGATGCTGGGAGGGGATTGAGGAATAAAAAATTATTTAATGGGTACAATGTACATTATTTGGGTAGATGGTTACAGTAAAAGCCGAGACTAAACCACTAGGCAATATGTCCATGTTACAAAATGGCCCTTGTACCCCTAAAATTTATACAAATAAAAAGCAGTATTAGTTTTAATAGACCTTATTTAACCTAGTATAACAAAGTATTAGTGTTTCATCACATAATCAATATAAAATTTTGATTAAATAAATATTTTACATCCTTTTTGCATCAAGTCTTAGAAATCTGGTGTTTATTTTACACTTACAGCACATCCCAATTTAGGCTAACAAGATGTGGTTAGTAGCTAGTGTGTTGGACAGAGCAGGTCTAAAGTGGCAAAACCTGAGAAAAGAAAGAGTTGAGCCTCCTCTCAACCAAAAAACTTGAGTTTTCCTATTTTTTTCTTTAATATTTATGAAGCTCCCATAATGAACAGGATAACATAGTTTATCTGGGTATTGTGAATTCTCAATTCAAACCAGCCGTAATGTAATGTAACAATTTTATGCTCTATATTTAAAAACGTAGTTTTATGTGTAGATTGCTTTAGCTTGATAATGAAGAAATCAATGGATAGAGAATTATCCAATTTGGCCACCAGCATAGTTAGAGCCCCTGTATTAACCATATTAGAATATCCTAAAATCATAGGACATCAGTGGATTAGTATGGTTGACAAAATGTAAAATTATAGTTCTCTCACCAAACAGCTGTATAACCTTGGGTAAATCCCTTGACCTCCTTGGGCCTCGGTTTACCTATCTGAAAAATAAAGGTTTTAAGTATCTTTTAATTCTAAGATTGTAACAAAATTCTTTGATTCATGTGTTCTATCAACAAATATTTTAAAGAGCTCCATTATGTGCCAGGCATTGAACTTGAGATTGCAAACTTTATTCTTTACTCTTTGCTTTCTTAGTGCTTATAGTCTCTTGAGGGAGATGCAATTAAACAGCTAATTTCAAAAATAAGTTACAGTGATTAAAATGCCATAGAGGAAAAACTGAAGGTTATCTAGCTTACTTGGCAGGGAGAGGAGATCAGGAAAGGCTTCCCTGATGTTTAAGCATGTTATTCAGTAGCTTTTTGTCCAATTATTGAACTCTTTTATGATACAAACTAAAACATTAGCATAAATTTAAGCATATTCAGTAGTTATATTCTAAATGCCCATAAGATAAACACAGTATTCCAAGACAAAAGTCTTTTCTCCTTGTAGACAGAAACTATGTAATATTAATAATGATAATAAAATTATTTGGATGAAAACAATAAGAATATCTGTTGTATGACTTTGAAAATATGGCATATACCAATTGTAAAAGGAATTGGGTTTGTTTAATCTGGAAATGTCTTGGGGTTGCTGTGAGGTAGGGGATAAGGTAGCTTTATTCAGAGAGCTGAAGAGTTGTCACAGGGAAGCAGTGACAATTTTGTTCTGTGTGGTCTCATGGAGAAAACTGCATCAAGAAAGATATCAGAAAAATCTAAGGAAAAAATTTTTAAATAGCCAGAGGGTCCACAGTCTGCGTAGAAGGGTTGTGGGTTGGGGAAACTTAAAGTTCTAACAAATGAGGTGGACTTGATAACCTTCATAATTCCTTTCGACTTTGAAATTCCAGAAAATTCACCATTATATAGGGAGATGAAAAACCAAAGAAATCCATTGGATAGTTTTTCTGATTTTGGAAATGAAACATTGACAAAATGCAGACATTGAGTAGATAAACAACCTGGACGGTAGAATTTTAAAATTTAATAACTGAGAAAAAGGCTGAAAACTATCTAAAACCCAGGATATATGTGGCTGGAGATCAAAAGTATCAGGGATTTGAAAAATAAAAATAAAACAAGCAACCAGAGCATAACTACCTGGCCAAATCAAAGAGACTATTGCATGGAGGGAAGGCATCTTTTAAATACTTGAAAGATAGTCCAAATTCAGAGAACAGGGAAGTGCACAATTTGTAGGGCTCAGGGGAGAGGGTGGGTCAAAATTTCTAGGAACCTAAGATTGGAGTAGAAGTGGGAGTAGGGAGGCTTCCTGATGAAGCACAGAATTTAGTGATGTGGTGATGTGTTCCAGGATGGGAAAAATGAATGCTTGTCTCTGTCCTTTGTTTTATTATTTCAATTTTTATCATATGCCTACCCCCAAATTCTGATGCTCTGCACTCTAAGTATCTCTCTTTCTCTTTAAATAAAAAATAAATGTGTAAGTATATATATATATATATATGTATGTATATTTTACTTACTTTAAGACAATTTTGTTTTCTGAACTTAAAAATCAGAGGACCTGAAACTCTGCTCAGTCTTCAAAAATTTGAGTTAGTAAAGATGGTTTTAACTTATGTGCTGACCTTTGAATAATTTTTTCCCTATTTTGGGTCAGTAGCACTTGATGGAAAAAAAAAAACCTACTTATGATTTTAGTGCTACAGCCATGCTGACATTATGGTTGGTAAGGGTAGGAATAACAAAGGCAGATTATCAAGGGTTTCTATATTTCTGGCCGATCATAGTGGCAGCATGTATTTCTTCCAAGGTTCTTAAAATTAGAAGAAAGCCTAAGAATGCCATAAGAAAGAATGAGATCATGTTCTTTTTTTTTTTCCCTCCCCAGGGACATGGATGGAGTGGAGGCCATTATCCTTAGCAAACTAACACAGGAACAGAAAACCAAATACTACATGTTCTCCCTTACAAGTGGGAGCTCAATGATGAGAATGCATGGACACATAGAGGGGAACAATGCACATTGAGGGGGTTTCAGAGGGCGGAGAGTGGGAGCAGAGAGAGAATCAGGAAAAAATAACTAATGGGTAATAGACTTAATACCTGGGTGATGAAATAATCTATACAACAAACTGCCATGACACAAGTTTGCCTATGTAACAAACCTGCACTTGTACCCTTGAACTTAAAATAAAAGTTTAAAAACAAGGCATAATTTTCTGCTTTTACATGACAGTAAGGTGAAAAGGTATTTGAAGGACACCAAGAAACCCATTACTTGGCTGGAATGAAAGGAGTGGATTGTCAAGAGATTACACATGGACCTGCCATATAGTCCTATTGAGGCTTCATTTTGAACCCAAACAGAGACATTCTTGAGTCTTTATTCCTATTTAACTCCTTCCTCAGTGATGCCCTAAATCTGAGTTCCTTCTTTACTTAAGGCTTTATATAAACTTTTATAATTAAGATTTGATGAAACCATTTTTAAAAGAATTTGAGTTATTACTAACAAACGTTTCCTATTAGTGGAATTTCTTACATATTATTCCCGTGAAATGCCAATGGCTGATATTGATAATAAAATTATAATTAGACATAGCTGTGTGATGTTCCCAAATTTATTTGTCAAGTCTCTTGCTTGCATGCCTGCTCTTTCACTGATAAATGGCTCACCCAGATGTTGAAAACTTGTAGTAGATTTGAGAATAAGTCCTGTCATTTGAGATTTTCCTGATAGATTTGCCTTTTAGCAATGCATTCTTAGGTGAAAATTATGACCAACACATATTAGACTTGCTACCTCCAGGCTTGGATATTTGTGGGCACTCAAGGTCATATGGAGGCTGTCCCACACCATCCAGCTGGTAGCCAGAGGAATGGGAACTATTCTATCCTCTACAGCTGTTTAAGGGGGTAGATATTCAGATTTTTTTGGAAGGCTTAAAGTATCAGCCCTGTTAAAGTGTGAGAACATACTTCTCAGTAAGTTTAAAATGGCCTAATACAACAAACTTGGCACTATTGTACCTCAATTAAAACACAGAAAAACAGTGTCTTCACAGCTACCTGTCAGTTAAGAGTGATGTATTCTACTTGCTTCAAAATTATTTTAAAAATATCACATTTGAATGACACTTTGGAAATTACAAAGTATGTTTACTTTTTTGTTTGTTTCAGTTGATATTCTCAACAGCCTCTTGAGGGAGGTGTAACTTTCTTCATTTTACAAATGAAGAAATAGGGTTGGAAAGGCTAAGGGACTGTCTTGAGATTTCACAGCTGTGAAAATGCAAAGCTGGAACTCATTAAAATCTGCGTTTACTGCCTCCAAATCTAGTGTTCTTTTTCTGGTATTGCACTTCCTATCAATTGATGGCCAAGAAACTGTGAAACTGAAATAGATCACATAATAAATAAATGGCAGAACTGGGACACTGAAAAAGTTCAAACCTTGAACACTCTCCACTCCCTCACAATTATTTCCCTTAGCATTTGAATCCAAACTCTCTCTGCATTTAAAAAAAATCTCAATTGCCTTCCTTGTATAAATTCCTCCCTCATAACTGAGGGATATGCCACGTACTCAGTGTAGAGTACTATGACCCCTACTTGTCTTGCTTTGGGTTCCTTGCAAAACAGATCCTGAGATAAGGACTTGAGAGTCAGTTGTTTGTTAGGGAGGTGAGCCTAAGAAGCAAAAATAAGGCAGCAGGGAGCATGAGACAGGACAGAAAGAAATGCCAGTATTAGGAAAGCATTATTGAAGTTCTTTATGGAGGAAAAGGGGTAGTTTAGGATTGCCCACAGTGGTTTTAACTCACTTAAACTTCTTTGAGTATTGCTTGAGAGGGCTGTGAGGCCTCAGTTCAGGCCCTAAAACAGAAAGTAGAAGCACACTCTAGATAATATCTGAAGATATGGATCCTGTTTTTTTCTTAGTTTTGCAAGTCTTCTCGCTAATGTGTCAACTCTCACTCCCATCATCAAAAATCAGGAAGGCAAGCAGGTAGGCAAACAAACAAAATGACTAGAATAACTGCTCATCTGTTTATTTAACAACAAACCTTGACAAGAATTGGAGAAGTGATGTTGTTTGTTTGAGATTATTGTGAAAAAACTGGGAAAACATTGGGGTATTCAAGAGCTAGGACTAGTAAAAAGTTATTGAAACTTGAAGATGATAACTATTATTTACTGAGAATTTATTATGTGCCTGTCATTATACTTAGTTCTTTACATGCATCACCTTGTTTAATTGTCACAACTCTAGGTTCTTTTTTTTTTTTTATTGTACTTTAAGTTCTTGGATACATATGCAGAATGTGCAGCTTTGTTACATTCGTATACACGTGCCATGGTGATTTGTTGCACCTATCAACCCGTCATCTACATTAGGTATTTCTCCTAATGCTATCCCTCCCTTAGCCCCCCACCCCCTGACAGGCCCCAGTGTGTGATGTTTCCCTCCCTGTGCCCAGGTGTTCTCATTGTTCAACTCCCACTTCTGAGTGAGAACATGTGGTGTTTGATTTTCTGTTTTTTTTTTTTTTTTTTTTTTTTTTTTTTTTTTTTTGTTAGTTTGCTGAGAATGATGGTTTCTGGCTTTATCCATGTCCCTGCAAAGGACATGAACTTATCCTTTTAATATGGCTTCATACTATTACATGATAGATGTGCCACATTTTCTAATTATTGATGGGCATTTGAGTTGGTTCCAAGCCTTTGCTATTGTGAATAGTGCTGCAATAAACATACATGTACATGTGCCTTTATAGTAGAATGATTTATAATCCTTTGGGCATATACCCAGTAATGAGATTGCTGGGTCAAATGATGTTTCTGGTTCTAGATCCTCGAGTAATCACCACGCTGTCTTGCACAATGGTTGAACTAATTTGCACTCCCACCAACAGTGTAAAAGTGTTCCTGTTTCTTCACATCCTCACCAGCGTCTGTTGTTTCCTGACTTTTTAATGATCGCCATTTTAAAGGGCATGAGATGGTATCTCATTTTGGTTTTGATTTGCATTTCTCTAATTACCAGTGATAATGAGCTTTTTTTTCATATATTTGCTGCCTGCATAAATGTCTTCTTTTGATAAGTGTCTGTTCATATTCTTAGCCCATTTTTTGATGGAGTTGTTTGTTTTTTTCTTGAAAACTTGTTTAAGTTCTTTGTATATTCTGGATATTAGCTCTTTGTCAGATGGATAGATTGCAAAAATTTTCTCCCCATTCTGTAGGTTGCCTGTTCTCTCTGATGATAACTTCTTTTGCCATGCAGAAGCTCTTTAGTTTATATCCTTTACCCACTTTTTGATGGGGTTGTTTGTTTTTTTCTTATAAATGTTTTTAAGTCCCTTGCATATTCTGGATATTAGCCCTTGGCCAGATGAATAGATTGCAAAATTTTTCTCCCATTCTGTAGGTTGCCTGTTCACTCTGATGATAGTTTCTTTTGCTGTGCAGAAGCTCTTTAGTTTAATTAGATCCCATTTGTCTATTTTGGCTTTTGTTGCCATTGATTTTGGTGTTTTAGTCGTGAAGTCTTTGTCCATACCTATGTCCTGCGTGGTATTTCCTAGGTTTTCTTCTAGAGTTTTTATGATTTTAGGTCTTACATTTAAGTCTTTAATCCACCTGAGTTAATTTATGTATAAGGTGTAAGAAAGGGGTCCAGTTTCAGTTCCGCCTATGACTAGCCAGTTCTCCAAACACTATTTATTACATAGGGAATTATTACCCCATTGCTTGTTTTTGTCAGGTTTGTCAAAGATCAGATGGTTGTAGATGTGTGGCATTACTTCTGAGGCCTCTGTTCTGTTCCATTGGTCTATATATCTGTTTTGGTACCAGTACAATGCTGTTTTGTTTACTGTACTCTTGTAGTATAGTTTGAAGTCAGGTAGCCTGATGCCTCCAGCTTTGTTCTTTTGGCTTAGGATTGTCTGGGGTGTGGGCACTTTTTTGGTTCCATATGAAGTTTAAAATAGTTTTTATTCTGATGCTGTGAAGAAAGTCAGTGGTAGCTTGCTGGGGATAGCATTGAATGTATACATTACTTTGGGCAGTATGACCATTTCACAATACTGATTCTTCCTATCGATGAACATGGAATGTTTTCCCATTTGTTTGTTTCCTCTCTTATTTCCTTGAGCAGTGGTTTGTAGTTCTCCTTGAAGAGTTCCTTCACATCCCTTGTAAGTTGTACTCCTAGGTATTTTATTCTTTTTGTAGCAATTATGAATGGGAGTTCACTCATGATTTGGCTGTTTGCCGATTATTGGTGTATAGGAATGCTTTTGATTTTTGCACATTGATTTTGTACTCTGAGACTTTGCTGAAGTTGCTTAGCAGCTAAAGAAGATTTTGGGTTGAGATGATGGGGTTTTCTAAATATACAATCATGTCATCTGCAAACGGAGACAATTTGACTTCCTGTCTTTCCATCTGAATACCCTTTATTTCTTTCTCTTGCCTTATTAACCTGGTCAGAACTTCCAATACTATGTTGAATATAAGTGGTGAGAAAGGGCATCCTTGTCTTGTGCCAGTTTCCAAAGGGAATGCTTCCAGCTTTTGACCATTCACTATGATATTGTCTGTGTGTTTGTTATAAATAGCTCTTATTATTCTGAGATATGTTGCATCAATACCTACATTATTGAGAGTTTTTAGCATGAAGCAATGTTGAATTTTATCGAAGGTGTTTTCTGCATCTATTGAGATAATCATGTGGTTTTTGTCCTTGGTTCTGTTTATGTGATGGATTACGTTTATTCATTTGCATTTGTTGAACCAGCCTTGCATCCCAGGGATGAGGCCGACTTGATCGTGGTGGATAAGCTTTTTGATGTGCCGCTGCGTTTGGTTTGCAAGTATTTTACTGAGGATTTTTGCATCACTATTCATCAGGGATATTGGCTTGAAATTTGCTTTGTTGTGTCTCTGCCAGGTTTTGGTATCAGTAGGATGCTGGTCTCATAAAATGAGTTAGGGAGGAATTCCTCTTTCTCTGTTGATTGAGGTAGTTTCAGAAGGAATGATACCACCTCCTCTTTGTACCTCTGGTAGAATTCGGTTCTGAATCCATCTGGTCCTGGGCTTTTCTCTGTTATTAGGCTATTAATTACTGCCTCAGTTTCAGAGCTTGTTATTGTTCTCTTCAGGAATTTGACTTCTTCCTGGTTTAGTCTTGGGTGGGTGTATGTGTCCAGGAATTTATCCATTTCTTTTAGATTTTCTAGTTTATTTGTGTAGAGGTGTTTATAGTATTCTCTGATTGTAGTTTGTTGTTGTGTGGGATCAGGGGTTAGTTCTCCTTTAACATTTTTAATTTTTTCTACTTGATTTCTCTTTCTTTTCTTCTTTATTAGTCTGGCTAAAGGTCTATTTTGTTAATCTTTTCAAAAAACCAGCTCCTGGGTTCATTGATTTTTTGAAGGGTTTTTTGTGTCTCCATCTCCTTCAGTTCTGCTCCAATCTTAGTTATATCTTGTCTTCTGCTAGCTTTTAAATGTGTTTGTTCTGGCTTCTCTAGTTATTTTAATTGTGATGTTAGGGTTTCAATTTTAGATCTTTCCCGTTTTCTCCTGTGGGCACTTAGTGCTATAAATATCCCTGTAAACACTGTTTTAGCTGTGTCCCAGAGATTGTGATACAGTGTGTGTTTGTTCTCATTGGTTTAAAAGAAGTGATTTTTTTTTGCCTTATTTTCATTATTTACCCAGTAGTCATTCAAGAGAAGGTTGTTCAATTTCCATGTAGTTTTGCTGCTTTGAATGAGTTTCTTAAACCTAAGTTCTAATTATATTGCACTGTGGTCTGAAAGACTTTGTTATGATTTCTGTTCTTTTGCATTTGCTGAGGAGTGCTTTACCTCCAATTATGTGGTCAATTTTAGAGTAAGTGCGATATAGTGCTGAGAAGAATGCATATTTTGTTGATTTGGGGTGGAGAGTTCCATAGATGTCTACTATTCTGCTTGGTCCAGAGCTGAGTTCAAATCCTGAATATCCTTGTTTATTTTCTGTCTTGTTGATCTGTTTATTATTGACTAGTGGGGTGTTAACGTCTCCCACTAGTATTGTGTGGGAGTCTAAGTCTCTTTGTAGGCCTCTAAGAACTTGCTTTATGAACTTGGGTGTTCCTGTATTGGGTGCATATGTATTTAGGATAGTTAGCTCTTCTTGTTGCATTGATCTCTAGGGACTTCTTATTTGTGTTTCATAGAAAATGAATCTGAGACTCAAGAAAATTAAGTAGCTTTTTAAAAATACACATCTGGTAAATGGTTGAACTTGGATGAATGCCATCAAATGCATTATCAATGTTATGATTTTCCTCAAGCCTTTTCTGCCACAATTATTCAGATACATTTCACATACCATAAAATGCACTCTAAATTTAAAGTATACAGTTCAATGGCTTATAGAATATTAAAAGAATTATGTGCAATCATAACCTTTATATTATTTTAGAAAATTGTCAACATCTCTAAAATAAATTTCATACTGACATGGTTTGACTTTGTGTCCTCACCCAAATATCTCTTGAATTATAATCCCATAATCTCCACCTTTGGTGGGAGGGACCTGGTGGGAGGTAATTGAATCATTGCGGTGGCTTCCCCTATGCTATTCTCATGATAGTGAGAAAATTCTCGTGAGATTTAATGTTTTATAAGGGGCTTCCTCACTTGTTTGGCTCTCATTCTTCTCCTTTCTGCTGTCACATGAGGAAGAACATGTTTGTTTCCCATTTCATCATGATTGTAAGTTTCCTGCTGCCTCTCCAGCAATGCTGAACTGTGAGTCAATTAAACCTCTTTTCTTTATAAATTACCAAGTCTCGGCATGTCTTTATTAGCGGTGTGAAAACAGACTAATAAAGTAAATTTGTACTAAGAGAGTGACATGCTGCTATATGAATATTCAAAAATGTGAAAGTAACTTTGGAACTGTATAACAGGCAGAGGTTGGAACAGTTTAGAGGACTCAGAAGAAGACAAGAAACTGTGGGAAAGTTTGGAACTTCCTGGAGACTTATTGAATGGCTTTAACCAAAATTCTGATAGTGATAGGGACAATGAAGTCTAAGCTGAAATAGTCTCAGATGGAGATGATAAACTTGTTGGAAACTAGAGTAAAGATCACTCTTGTGATGCAGAGACTGGTGGCATTTTGCCCCTGCTCTAGAGATCTGTGAAACTTTAAACTTAAGAGAGAAGATTTAGGGTATCTAGCAGAAGAAATTTCTCTTTTTTTTCTTTTTTTCTTTTTTTTTTATTATTATAGTTTAAGTTCTAGGGTGCATGTGCATAACGTGCAGGTTTGTTACATATGTATACTTGTGCCATGTTGGCGTGCTGCACCCATCAACTCATCAGCACCCATCAACTCGAAATTTACATCAGGTATAACTCCCAATGCAATCCCTCACCCCTCCGCCCTCCCCATGATAGGCCCCGGTGTATGATGTTCCCCTTCCCGAGTCCAAGTGATCTCATTGTTCAGTTCCCACCTATGAGTGAGAACATGTGGTATTTGGTTTTCTGTTCTTGCGATAGTTTGCTGAGAATGATGGTTTCCAGCTGCATCCATGTCCCTACAAAGGACACAAACTCATCCTTTTTGATGGCTGCATAGTATTCCATGGTGTATATGTGCCACATTTTCTTAATCCAGTCTGTCACTGATGGACATTTGGGTTGATTCCAAGTCTTTGCTATTGTGAATAGTGTCACAATAAACATACGTGTGCATGTGTCTTTATAGCAGCATGATTTATAATCCTTTGGGTATATACCCAGTAATGGGATGGCTGGTTCATATAATACTTCTAGTTCTAGATCCTTGAGGAATCGCCATACTGTTTTCCATAATGGTTGAACTAGTTTACAATCCCACCAACAGTGTAAAAGTGTTCCTATTTCTCCACATCCTCTCCAGCACCTGTTGTTTCCTGACTTTTTAATGATCGCCATTCTAACTGGTGTGAGATGGTATCTCATGGTGGTTTTGATTTCCATTTCTCTGATGGCCAGTGATGATGAGCATTTTTTCATGTGTCTGTTGACTGTATGAATGTCTTCTTTTGAGGACTGCCTGTTCATATCCTTTGCCCACTTTTTGATGGGGTTGTTTGTTTGTTTCTTGTAAATTTATTTGAGTTCTTTGTAGGTTCTGGATATTAGCCCTTTGTCAGATGAGTAGATTGCAAAAATTTTCTCCCATTCTGTAGGTTGCCTGTTCACTCTGATGGCAGTTTCTTTTGCTGTGCAGAAGCTCTTTAGTTTAATTAGATCCCATTTGTTAATTTTGGCTTTTGCTGCCGTTGCTTTTGGTGTTTTAGACATGAAGTCTTTGCCCATGCCTATGTCCTGAATGGTACTACCTAGGTTTTCCTCTAGGGTTTTTATGGTATTAGGTCTAACATTTAAGTCTCTAATCCATCTTGAATTAATTTTCGTATAAGGAGTAAGGAAAGGATCCAGTTTCAGCTTTCTACTTATGGCTAGCCAATTTTCCCAGCACCATTTATTAAATAGTGAATCCTTTCCCCATTTCTTGTTTCTCTCAGGTTTGTCAAAGATCAGATGGCTGTAGATGTGTGGTATTATTTCTGAGGACTCTGTTCTGTTCCATTGGTCTATATCTCTGTTTTGGTACCAGTCCCATGCTATTTCAGCTCATGAAAGCAGCCAAGAGGGGGGGCTGTACTCAACAAAGCCACAAGGGTGGAGCTGCCCAAGGCCATGGGAGTCTCCGTTTTGCATCAGTGTGCCCTTGATGTGAGACATGGAGTCAAAGGACATCATGTAAAAACTTTAAATTTTAATGACTGTCCTATTGGATTTTGGACTTGCATGGGACCTGTAACCTCTTTGTTTTGGTCAATTTTCCCATTTTCAGTGGTATTTTTGCTCAATGCCTGTACCCCTACTGTATGTAGGAAGTAACAAACTTGCTTTTGATTTTGCAATCTTATAGGTGGAAGGGTTTTTTCTTGTCTCAGATGAGAATTTGGACTTACTTAGACTTTTAGGCTTATGCTGGAATGAGTTGAGATTTTGAGAGACTGTTGGAAAGGCATGGTGTTTTGAAATGTGAAAGCATGAACTTTGGGAGTGGCAAGGGTGGAATGATATGGTTTGACTTTGTATTTCCACCCAAACCTCATCTTGAATTGTAATCCCATAATCCCCACGTGTGGTGGGAGGGACCTGGTGGGAGGTAATTGAATTTTGGGGTGGTTTCCCCCATGCTATTCTCATTATTGTAAGTTCTCATGAGATCTTATGGTTTTATAAGGGGCTTTCCCCTTCACTCAGCTCTCATTTTTCTCCTTGCTGGCACGGTGTGAAGGACATGTTTGCTTCTCTTTCTGCCATGATTGTAAGTTTCCTGAGGCCTCCTCAGCCATGCTGAACTCTGAGTCAATTAAACTTCTTTATAAATTACCCAGTCTCAAGTATGACTTTAGTAGCAGTATGAGAATAGAATAATATTCATACAGTCATTAACAGTTATTGATTTCCACTACATCTCTGCTTAACCTGCTTTGCAATCACTAGTTTATTTTAATATCTTCATGTATGTGATTGTTTTGGACATTTATAATCAATGAAACAATACAGTTTTTGGTCTCTTGTGACTGACTTCTTTCACTTTTAATGTTTTGAAAGTTTGTTCATATTGTAGCATGTATCAGTACTTTATTTGTTTATAAGACTGAATAATTTACTTTTATGTGTGGGAACAAGAATAATGCATTTCTCTTTTTTAAATTTAATTTCATTTTAGACAGGGATGCGCATGTGCAAATTTGTTACATTGGTATATTACACCCAGATAGTGAGCATAGTATGTAATAAATAGTTTTTCAACCCATTCTCCTCTTTATCCCCCTATACTGTAGTGGTCCCCAGTATCTATTGTTGCCATCGTTATGTCTATGAATACCCAATGTATAGCAGCCATTTATAAGTGAGAGCATGCAATATTTGTTTTTCTGTTCCTTCATTAGTTTGTTTAGGATAATGTTCTCAAGCTGCATCTATGTTGCTGAAGAGGACCTGATCTCATTCTTTTTAATGATTGTATAGTATTTCATGGTGTGCATGTCCCACATTTCCCTTATTCAATACACCATTGATGAGCACCTAGGTTTATTCCATGTTTTTGCTATTGTTAGTAGTACAGTGTTAAATATATAAGGGTATGTGTCTTTTTGGTATAATGATCTATTTTGCAGGTGGGTGGGAAGGGGCCATATACCCAGTAATGAGACTGTGGGTCCAGTAGTAACTCTCCTTTAAATTTTTTGAGAAATCTACAAACTCCTTTTCAGAATGGCTGAACTAATTTACATTCTGGCAACAGTGTATAAACATACCGTTTTCTCCACAGCCTTACCAGCATCTGTTGTTTTTTTACTTTTTAATAAAAGCCTTTCTAAAGAGTATAAAATTTTAACAAAAAACCATTCTGACTGGTGTCTCATCGTGTTTTTTTTTTTTTTTTTTTTTTAAATGGAGTCTCGCTCTGTCATCCAGACTGGAGACCAGTGGCATTATCTCAGCTCAGTGCAACCTCTGTCTCTCAGGTTCAAGCTATTCTTCTGCCTCAGCCTCCCAAGTAGATGGGATTAGAAGTGCCCACCACCGCGAACGGTTAATTTTTATATTTTTAGTAGATATGGGGTTTCACCATCTTGGCCAGGTTGTTCTTGAGCTCTGACCTCGTGATCCACCTGTCTCGGCCTCCCAAAGTGCTGGGATTACAGGTGTGAACCACTGTGCCCAGCCTCATCATGGTTTTAATTTGCATTTATCTAGTGATAAGTGATAGTGGGGATTTTTTGCATGCTTTTGGCCACTTGTGTGTGTGTTTTTTTAAGAAGTGTCTGTTCATGTTCTTAACACATTTTTAATGGAGTTATTTGTTTTTTGCTTGTTGATGTGTGAAGTTTCTTATAGATTCTGGATAGTAGACCTTCTACAGATCCACAGTTTGTGAATATTTTTCCAGGAATAAAGTCTACACAATCATAGTGGATTTGCTTTTGATATGCTGCTGGATTAGGTTTGCTAATACTTCGTCGAGGATTTTTGCATCTATGTTCATCAGGGACATTGTCCTAAAGTTCTTTTTTTGGTTGTGTCTTTGCCTGATCTTAGTATTAGACTGATACTGGCTTCATAGAATGAGTTAGGGAGGAGTCTCCTCATTTTTTTGAAATAGTTTCAGTAGGATTGGTACTAGTTTTTCTTTGTACTTCTGGTAGAATTCAGCTGTAAATTCATCTAGGGCTTTCTCTTTTTAATTGGTGGGTTTTTTATAACTAAATCAATTTCCGAGTTGGATATTGATAAAGTTAGATTTCAATCTCTTTCTAATTCAGTCTTGGGAGATTGTGTGATTTCATGAATTTATTCATTTCCTCTAGATTTTCTAATTTGTGTGTATAGAGTTGTTTATAGTATGCTCTGAGGATCTTTTCTGTTTCTCTGGGTTCAGCTGTAATGTCATCTTTGTCATTTCTAATTGCACATTTTTGGATCTTCTCTTTTTTTCTTTGTTAGTCTAGCTAGCAGTCTATTAATTATTTAAAGAACCAACTTTTGGTTTCATTGCCTTTTACATAAATTTTTGCATCTCAATTTCATTCAGTTATTCTCTAATTTTAGTTATTTCTTTTATTCTGGTAGATTTTGAGTTGTTCTTTTTATTCTACTTCCTTTAGGTGCAATGTTAGATTATCAATTTGAGATCTTTTCAACTTCTTGTTGAAGGTGGTTAGTGCTATAAACTTTTCTCTTAATACTGCTTTAGCTGCATCTCAGAGATTTTGTTACACTGTGTCCCTATTTTCATTAATTTCAATGTATTTTTAAATTTCTGCCTTAATTTCAATATTCACCTAGGAGTTATTCAGGAGCAAGTTGTTTGTTTTCCATGAAATTTTGTAGTTTTGAGCCATCTTCTTTATATTCATTTTTATTTTTATTGCCCTGTGGCCTGAGAGTATGCTTCGTATAATTTCAATCACTTTTTCAAATTTATTGAGACTTGCTTTATGTTTAAGTTTGTGATTTATCTTAGAATATATTTTGTGTGCAGATGAGAAGAATGTATATATTCTGATTATTTTGTGGAGAATTCCACAGGTGCTTATCAGGTCTGATTGGTAAAGTGTTGAGTTTAATTTCAGAGTTTATTTGTTAATTTTCTGCCTCAATGATATGTCTAATGTGCTGTTGATATTTCCCACTATTGTGGTGGGGTTGTCTATTTTTGTTTGTAGGACAAGAAAAGTTTGCTTTGTGAATCACGATGTCCCAATGTTGGATACATATATATTTAGTATAGTTATGTCTTCTTGTTGGATTGTATCCTTTGTCACTATGTAATGCCCTTATTCATCTGTCTTATTAGCTTTAAATCTGTTTTATGTGATATAAGAATAGCAACTCCTGCTTTTTTTGTTTTCCGTTTCTATGGTAGATCTTACTCTATCTCTTTTCTTTGGTCCTATTGGTGTCCTTACATATGAAATGTGTCTCAGGGTGACAACAGATAATTTGGTCTTGTCTTTTTATTCAGCCTGTCACTCTGTGTTTTTTTAAGTGAGGCATTTAGCTTGTTTACATTCAAGGTTAGTATTAATATATGCAATTTTGATCCTGTCATTGTGTTGTTAGCTGGTTGTTACCATATCCTCAAATATATTTTCCGAGTTGTTTATTCTCTCTCCTTATCTCCCAAGAATGCCAACAATTCAAAGGCTTGGTCTCTACATAATCCTGTATTTCTTGGATGTTTTATTCACTTTTTAAATTTATTTTTTCTTTATTTTTGACTAATCGATTTGAATAATCTGTCTTCAAACTCAGAGATTCTTTCCTCAGCTTGGTCTATTCTACTGTTAGTAGTGCTGATTGTACTAAATATTCTTGTAAAGAGGAATTGCCATACTGGCTTCCACAATTGTTGAACCAATTTATACTCCTGCCAACACTGTAAAAGCGTTCCTATTTCTCCACATCCTCTCCAAAATCTGTTGTTTCCTGACTTTTTTATGATTTCCATTCTAACTGGCGTGAGATGGCATTTCATTGTGGTTTTGATTTGTATTTCTCTAATGACCGGTGATAATGAGCTTTTTTAAATGTTTGTTGGCTGCATAAATGTCTTCTTTTGAGTATTGTCTGTTCATATCCTTCACCCACTTTTTGATGTGGTTGTCTGTTTTTTTCTTTTCTCTCTTTCTTTTTTTTTTTTTTTGAGATGGAGTCTCTCTCTGTCGCCCAGGCTTGAGTGCAGTGGCACAATCTCCACTCACTGCAAGATCTGCCTCCTGGGTTCAAGCCATTCTCCTTCCTCACCCTCCTGAGTAGCTGGGACTACAGGCCCCCACCACCACGCCTGACTAATTTTTTCTATTTTTTTAGAAGAGATGGGATTTCATGATGTTAGCCAGGATGGTCCCGATCTCCTGACCTCATGATCCACCCACCTCAGCCTCCCAAAGTGCTGGGATTACAGGCATGAGCCACCGCACCCAGCCTGTTTTTTTTTTTTTTTCTTGTAAATTTGTTTAAATTCCTTGTAGATTCTGGATATTAGCCCTTTGTCAGATGGATAGATTGCAAAAATTTTCTCCCATTCTGTAGGTTGCTGTCTCACTCTAATGATAGTTTCCTTCACTGTGGAGAAGCTCTTTAGTTTAATTAGATCCTAATTGTCGATTTTGGCTTTTGTTGCCATTGCTTTTGGTGTTTTAGTAATGAAGTGTTTGCCCATGTCTATGTCCTGAATGGTATTGCCTAGGTTTTCTTCTAGGATTTTTATGGTTTTAGGCCTTACGCTTAAGTCTTTAATCCATCTTCAGTTAATTTTTGTATAAGGTGTAAGGAAGGGGTCTAGTTTTAGTTTTCTGCATATGGCTAGCCAGTTTTCCAAACACCATTTATTAAATAGGGAATCCTTTCCTTATTTCTTGTTTTTGTCAAGTTTGTTAAAGATCAGAGGGTTGTAGATATGTGGTGTTATTTCTGAGGCCTCTGTTCCTTTCCATTGGTCTATATATCTGTTTTGGTACCAGTACCATGTTATTTTGTTTACCGTAACTTTGTAGTATAGTTTGAAGTCAGGTAGTGTGATGCCTCCAGCTTTGTTTTTCTTGCTCAGGATTGTCTTGGCTATGTGGGCGCTTTTTTGGTTCCATATAAAATTTAAAGTAGTTTTTTTTTTCTAAGTCTTTGAATAAAGTCAATGGTATCTTGATGGGGACAGCGTTGAATCTATGAATTACTTTGGGTAGTATTGCCAGTTTTAGGATCTTGATTCTTCCTACCAATGAGTATGGAATGTTTTTCCATTTATTTGTGTCCTTTCTTATTTCCTTGGGCAGTAGTTTGTTGTTCTCCTTGAAGAGGTCCTTCACATCCCTTGTAAGTTGGATTCCTAGGTACTTTATTCTCTTAGTAGCAATTGTGAATGGAAATTCACTCATGATTTGGCTCTCTGTTTTTCTATTATTGGCCAGTAAAAATGCGTGTGATTTTTGCACATTGATTTTGTATCCTGAGACTTTGCTGATTTGCTTATCAACTTAAGGAGATTTTGGGCTGAGACAGTTGGGTTTTCTAAATATACAATCATGTCATCTGCAAACAGAGACAATTTGACTTCCTGTCTTCCTATCTGAATACCCTTTATTTCTTTCTCTTGCCTGATTGTCCTGACCAGAACTTCCAGTACTATGTTGAATAGAAGTGGTGAGAGAGGGCATCCTTGTCTTGTGCCAGTTTCCAAAGGGAATGCTTCCAGCTTTTGCCCATTCACTATGATATTGTCTGTGGGTTTGTCATAGATAGCCCTTATTATTTTGAGACACATTTCATCAATACCTAGTTTATGGAGAGTTTTTAGCATGAAGGGGTGTTGAATTTTGTCGAAGGTGTTTTCTGCATCTATTAAGATGATCATATGGTTTTTATCATTGATTCTGTTTATGTGATGGATTACATTTATTGATTTGCATATGTTGAACCAGCCTTGCATCCCAGAAATGAAACTGACTTGTTCTTCGTGGATAAACTTTTGATGTGCTGCTGGATTCGGTTTGCTAGTATTTTATTGAGGATTTTTGCATCGATGTTCATCAGGGATATTGGCCTGAAATTTTGTGGTTTTTTAAAATCAGGTTTTGGTATCAGGATGAAGATGGCCTCAAAAAATGAGTTAGGGAGGAGTCCCTCTTTTTCTATTGTTTGGAATGGTATCAGAAGGAATGGTACCACTTCCTCTTTGTACCTCTGATAGAACTCGACTATGAATCTATCTGGTCCTGGGCTTTTTGTTGTTGTTGTTGTTAGGCTATTAATTACTGCCTCAATTTCAGAACTTGTTATTGGTCTATTCAGGGAATCGACTTATTCCTGGTTTAGATTTGGGAAAGTGTGCATCCAGGAATTTATCAATTTCTTCTGGATTTTCTAGTTTATTAGCATAGAGGTGTTTATAGTACCCTCTGAGTGTTTTAGTTATAGCAAATCATTTTTTTTTTTTCTTAAAATGGCTACTTTGTGTTTCATCTCTTGGATTGTTTTACTGGGATCCCTGGATTCCTTGGATTGGATTTCAACTTTCCCCTGAATCTCGATGAACTTTCCTGCCATCCAGGTTTTGAATTCTGACTGTCATTTTAGTCATTTTCAACAAGTTATGAAACATTTCTGGGGAGCTAGTATACTTGTTTGAAGGTAAGAGGACACTATGGCTTTTTGAATTGTCAGAGTTCTTGAACTGTTTCTTTTTTCTCATCTGGCGGGATTGGTGTTCTTTTAAGTGTGGTGTAAGTCGAATAAAGTCCTTTGAATTTATTTCTGTATGTTTTCAGAGGGCCAAGGCTCTGTGTAGGATCTTTACTTGCTGCTTTGTTGCTGAATTCTTGCCCTTGATTTTACAGAAGCATATATTAGTTAAGTATTTTTCGTGTTGTAGCTTGTGATGCAATTCAATAGAGTGTGCTAAAGAGTAATGGCTGGAAGATAGGATCTTATTTAGAGGCATGAATCTTTCATATTTCCTTATGTTTACAAGTTGCAACTGCTCTGTGGCGCAGTCAGAGAAAGGTGACTCCCTCACCAGGTCCACTCCTGAGACTTAAGGATGCCCCTCCTCTCACTGGCATTATGCCCATGTTTCTTTTGTTAGATATTATGCACCATGAAAATCCCCTGTGCAAAGACCAAGGAAGGGAGATAGGCCACTTTCTGGACCCTGTGTCAATCCACAAACCCATGTGACTCTCCCTTCTCAGTGCTCTCAAAGTATAGGTTCCTCTCCTCCAGTGCTAGCCACAGATCAGGGCTCAACACAGCCCTAGGGTGAGCTCAGGCTTTTTGTTTCTTTCACAGCTTGCAAGCAGCAGGGGCAGAGACTTCAGAAGTGGTGATGGCATAGGGTCTTTCACTTGTCTTCAGAAACTCCACCCCAGAGAAACACAGAGACACTACCAATGAAGACAATCAGCTGCTGATGGGATGGCTGTGCTGCGAGGCCAAGTAGGGGGTGGTAAAGGTGCACTGCCTGGCAAAGAGCAGTGAGAGCAGGGGTTCACTGGAAAGTCAATATGACCTCCTCTCTGTAGAGCAGTCGTGACATGCTGGAGGTGTCAGCAAAGCAATCAGGCTCTTTGTTCCCTCCCTAACCTGGAGGGGAGTGAGGTCAGGGGAGATGAGTCTGGCTGCTTTTGCATATGGCAGCTGCAGCATGCTGGAGGCACAGGGCTGTTCTGCGGCTCTTTGCTCTATCCCAGAGCAATGGAGAGCTGTGACCAGCTGAAGGGCTCCAGGTGTGGAGGTGGAGAGGTGGGGTAACTTCACCGGTGTCTCAAGTTAGTGAGCCTGGTCTGATAAGGTGCAGTGGTGGTGGGGCCTAAAATCTATCTGCTCCTCAGCACTGTGAATGTGGTTCTTATCCAAGGGGCACATAAGAGAGCACAACCTTCCTTGGTGGAACTACAGCAGTTGGCACTGGGATGCTCAGGGATCCAAAGCCTGTGGGGTGCCATATAGGCATGAGTGGTGACTCTGATTATACTTCAGATATCTCTCTGTGTCATTTTGGAGGCACAGGGGTGTCAGGGGAGATTTCCTGTGCCCAGGCTTGCAAAGGTCCATGACACAAGTGTAGGTCCCAAGGGGCTCTCACTCACTCACTCTTTCCCAAAGGTAGGGAGCTTTCCCTGGATCTGAACCAAAATTGGTGGGTTACTGTCTTGTCTCATTCTTCTCTGCTCTTTGTCAGTCACCACTGCTGACTTGGTGAACCCCAACACGGCCTTTTGGACAATCCACTTGAAGAGTTAATGTTTATTAACTATTTTTCTCCTCTCCCTGAGAGCAGCACACATTAGTTGCTTCTAGTTAGTCATCTTGGTGCTTCTGAATAATTTTCCATCGTATAGATTATATATTTTGTTTCTCCATTCACTAGTTAGGAACATTTGGGTTTGTTTCCACTTTTTGGCTGTTATAAATACTGCTGCCACAAATGTTTCAGTACAAGTCATTATGTAAACATGTTTTCAACTTTAGGTCATATGGTAACTCTATGTTTAACTTTGTGAAGTCCCGCCAAACTGTTTTCCAAAGTGGCTGCAACATTTTACATTTTCACTCTGTGGTTGTTGTTTCACTTTCTTAATGATTTCTTTTGAAGCACAAAATGTTCAATGTTGATGCAGACAAATTTCTCCTTTGTTTTACCTTGTTCCTTATGTTTTTGGTGTCATCTCAAAGAAACCATTACCTAACTCATCATCATAAAAGTTTACTCATATTTTCTTCTAACAGTTTTACAGTTCAGCTCATATATTTAGGTCTTCAATATATTTTGAGTTAGTTTTATGCATGGTTTGGGGTAGGGGTCCAACTTCATTCTTTTTCATGTGGATAGTCAATTGTCACAGTAACATTTGTTGAAGACTTTTCTTTCCCCAATCAACTGTTTTGGTATTCTTGTTTAAATCAATTGACCATGAATATAAGGGTTTACTTCTGGGTTCTCAATGCAGTTTCATTGATATATATGTTTATTCTATGCCAGGACTCTACTGTCTTGACATCTGTAGCTTTGTTATACACTTTGAAATCATGAATTGTAAGTTCTCCAAATTTGCTCTTCTTTTTCAAAATGATTTTGGCTGTTCTGGCTCCCTTGTATTTCCATATAAATTTTAGAACAAGCTTGTTAATTTCTGCAAAGAAGACATCTGGGATCGTTTTATTATATAAGACTGTGTTGAACCTATTGATCAATTTGGAGAATATTTTCATCTTAACAATATTAAGTGCTGTGATCTATGTATGTTGTATGCCTTTTTATTTATTTCAGCCTTTTAAAATATCTTTGAACCATGGTTTGTAGTTTTCAGGGTACAAATCTTGCATTTATTTCATTAAATTTATTCCTAGATATTTTTTCCTGCTATTATATATAAGATCATTTTCTTAATTTTAAAAATATTTGTTGCCAATGTGTAAAATTATAGCTGATTTTTTATAGTGACCATGTATCAATATAACAACCTTGTTGGGTTCATTTATTTATTCTAATACTTTTATTGCATTCCATAGGATTTTTTGTATACAAAAGATCATGTCATCTAGAGCCAGTTTTACTTCTTCCTTTCTAATATTGATGTTTTTATTTTATTTTCTTGTCTCATTTCCCTTTCTAGAACCTCCACTACAATGTTGAATAGAAGTGATGGGAGAAAATATTGTTGTCTGCTGCCTGTTCTTAGAGGGAAATAATATAATTTTTCACCATGAAGTGTGATGATTATTGTGGAATTTTTATAGATGCCTTATATAATCTTGATGAATTTCCCTTGTAGTTTTTAGCATGTTGGCTGCTTTATCATTAGGAGTTGTTGGATTTTTTCAAATACTTATTCTTTATCTACTGAGAGAATTATGTAGTGTTTGTTCTTTATTCTATTAGTATAATGTATCATGGTTATTGATTTTCAGATGTTGAAATGATCTTGCCTTCCTGGGATAAGTCTCACTAAATTATGTAACATAATCCTTTTTATATATTGCTGGATTAGGATTACTAGTATTTTATTGAAAATTTTTGCATCTATATTGATAAGGGATATTAGTCTATAGTGCTCTTTTTATGTGTTCATGTGGTTTGGATATGAATTTAAGACTGTCATAAAATGAGCTGAACAGTGCTGCCTTTTCTCTAACTTTTTAGAAGACTTTTTGGAGAATGGTCTTAATTCTTTTTTAAATGTTTGGGTAGAATTCAGCAGTGAAGCCATCGGGTACTTGACCTTCCATTGTGGTAAGTTTTAAAATTCACAATTCAACATCTTGTTATAGTAGAAATCTATTCAGATTTTTCATATCTTCTTGAATTTGTTCCAGTAGTTTATGTCTTTCTAGGAATTTGGGCTTTTCATCTAGGTTATATAATCATTGGCATCCAATTTTTCATTCTCCTACAATACTTTTTATTGCTATAAATTCAATAGTAATGCCCCCTTTCATTCCAGATTTTAATTATTTGAGTGTTCTTTTTTCTTGTCCAGTCTATTTAAAAGATTGCTAATTTGATCTTTTCAAATAACCAAATTTTGGATTTATTAATTTTCTCTATTGTTTTTCTGTTCTATGTTAGTTAATTTCTGCTCTAATTGTTTTGTTCTTCCTTCTGCCTGCTAGAGTTTAGTTTGCATTTCTTTGATTTGTTTTTTAAGGCAGAAAGTTAGTTTATTGATTTGAGACCCTTTTTTTTATTTTTTTATTTTTTTTAATTTATTTATTATTATTATACTTTAAGTTGTAGGGTACATGTGCATAACGTGCAGGTTTGTTACATATGTATACTTGTGCCATGTTGCTGTGCTGCACCCATCAACTCGTCATTTACATCAGGTATAACTCCCAATGCAATCCCTCCCCCCTCCCCCCTCCCCATGATAGGCCCCGGTGTGTGATGTTCCCCTTCCTGAGTCCGAGTGATCTCATTGTTCAGTTCCCACCTATGAGTGAGAACATGCGGTGTTTGGTTTTCTGTTCTTGTGATAGTTTGCTAAGAATGATGGATTCCAGCTGCATCCAAGTCCCTACAAAGGACTCAAACTCATCCTTTTTTATGGCTGCATAGTATTCCATGGTGTATATGTGCCACATTTTCTTAATCCAATCTGTCACTGATGGACATTTGGGTTGATTCCAAGTCTTTGCTATTGTGAATAGTGCTGCAATAAACATACGTGTGCATGTGTCTTTATAGCAGCATAATTTATAATCCTTTGGGTATATACCCAGTAATGGGATGGCTGGGTCGTATGGTACATCTAGTTCTAGATCCTTGAGGAATCGCCATACTGTTTTCCATAATGGTTGAACTAGTTTACAATCCCACCAACAGTGTAAAAGTGTTCCTATTTCTCCACATCCTCTCCAGCACCTGTTGTTTCCTGACTTTTTAATGATTGCCATTCTAACTGGTGTGAGATGGTATCTCATTGTGGTTTTGATTTGCATTTCTCTGATGGCCAGTGATGATGAGCATTTTTTCATGTGTCTGTTGGCTGTATGAATGTCTTCTTTTGAAAAATGTCTGTTCATGTCCTTTGCCCACTTTTTGATGGGGTTGTTTGTTTTTTTATTGTAAATTTGTTTGAGTTCTTTGTAGGTTCTGGATATTAGCCCTTTGTCAGATGAGTAGATTGCAAAAATTTTCTCCCATTCTGTAGGTTGCCTGTTCACTCTGATGGTAGTTTCTTTTGCTGTGCAGAAGCTCTTTAGTTTAATGAGATCCCATTTGTCAATTTTGGCTTTTGCTGCCGTTGCTTTTGGTGTTTTAGACATGAAATCTTTGCCCATGCCTATGTCCTGAATGGTACTACCTAGGTTTTCCTCTAGGATTTTTATGGTATTAGGTCTAACATTTAAGTCTCTAATCCATCTTGAATTAATTTTCGTATAAGGAGTAAGGAAAGGATCCAGTTTCAGCTTTCTACTTATGGCTAGCCAATTTTCCCAGCACCATTTATTAAATAGGGAATCCTTTCCCCATTTCTTGTTTCTCTCAGGTTTGTCAAAGATCAAATGGCTGTAGATGTGTGGTATTATTTCTGAGGACTCTGTTCTGTTCCATTGGTCTATATCTCTGTTTTGGTACCAGTACCATGCTGTTTTGGTTACTGTAGCCTTGTAGTATAGTTTGAAGTCAGGTAGCGTGATGCCTCCAGCTTTGTTCTTTTGACTTAGGATTGTCTTGGAGATGCGGGCTCTTTTTTGGTTCCATATGAACTTTAAAGCAGATTTTTCCAATTCTGTGAAGAAACTCATTGGTAGCTTGATGGGGATGGCATTGAATCTATAAATTACCTTGGGCAGTATGGCCATTTTCACGATATTGATTCTTCCTATCCATGAGCATGGTATGTTCTTCCATTTGTTTGTGTCCTCTTTGATTTCACTGAGCAGTGGTTTGTAGTTCTCCTTGAAGAGGTCCTTTACATCCCTTGTAAGTTGGATTCCTAGGTATTTTATTCTCTTTGAAGCAATTGTGAATGGAAGTTCATTCCTGATTTGGCTCTCTGTTTGTCTGTTACTGGTGTATAAGAATGCTTGTGATTTTGGCACATTAATTTTGTATCCTGAGACTTTGGTGAAGTTGCTTATCAGCTTAAGGAGATTTTGGGCTGAGACAATGGGGTTTTCTAAAAATACAATCATGTCATCTGCAAACAGGGACAATTTGACTTCTTCTTTTCCTAACTGAATACCCTTGATTTCTTTCTCTTGCCTGATTGCCCTAGCCAGAACTTCCAACACTATGTTGAATAGGAGTGGTGAGAGAGGGCATCCCTGTCTTGTGCCAGTTTTCAAAGGGAATTTTTCCAGTTTTTGCCCATTCATTATGATATTGGCTGTGGGTTTGTCATAAATAGCTCTTATTATTTTGAGGTATGTTCCATCAATACCGAATTTATTGAGCGTTTTTAGCATGAAGGGCTGTTGAATTTTGTCAAAAGCCTTTTCTGCATCTATTGAGAGAATCATGTGGTTCTTGTCTTTGGTTCTGTTTATATGCTGGATTATGTTTATTGATTTGCGAATGTTGAACCAACCTTGCATCCCAGGTATGAAGCCCACTTGATCATGGTGGATAAGCTTTTTGATGTGTTGCTGAATCCGGTTTGCCAGTATTTTATTGAGGATTTTTGCATCGATGTTCATCAGGGATATTGGTCTAAAATTCTCTTTTTTTGTTGTGTCTCTGCCAGGCTTTGGTATCAGGATGATGTTGGCCTCATAAAATGAGTTAGGGAGGATTCCCTCTTTTTCTATTGATTGGAATAGTTTCAGAAGGAATGGTACCAACTCCTCTTTGTACCTCTGGTAGAATTCAGCTGTGAATCCATCTGGTCCTGGACTTTTTTTGGTTGGTAGGCTATTAACTGTTGCCTCAATTTTAGAGCCTGCTATTGGTCTATTCAGGGATTCAACTTCTTCCTGGTTTAGTCTTGGAAGAGTGTAAGTGTCCAGGAAATTATCCATTTCTTCTAGATTTTCCAGTTTATTTGTGTAGAGGTGTTTATAGTATTCTCTGATGGTAGTTTGTATTTCTGTGGGGTCGGTGGTGATATCCCCTTGATCATTTTTAATTGCGTCGATTTGATTCTTCTCTCTTTTCTTCTTTATTAGTCTGGCTAGTGGTCTGTCAATTTTGTTGATCTTTTCAAAAAACCAACTCCTGGATTCATTGATTTTTTGGAGGGTTTTTTGTGTCTCTATCTCCTTCAGTTCTGCTCTGATCTTAGTTATTTCTTGCCTTCTGCTAGCTTTCGAATGTGTTTGCTCTTGTTTCTCTAATTCTTTTAATTGCGATGTTAGAGTGTCAATTTTACATCTTTCCTGCTTTCTCTTGTGGGCATTTAGGGCTATAAATTTCCCTCTACACACTGCTTTAAATGTGTCCCAGAGATTCTGGTATGTTGTATCCTTGTTCTCATTGGTTTCAAAGAACATCTTTATTTCTGCCTTCATTTCATTATGTACCCAGTAGTCATTCAGGAGCAGGTTGTTCAGTTTCCATGTAGTTGAGCAGTTTTGATTGAGTTTCTTAGTCCTGAGTTCTAGTTTGATTGCACTGTGGTCTGAGAGACAGTTTGTTATAATTTCTGTTCTTGTACATTTGCTGAGGAGTGCTTTACTTCCAAATATGTGGTCAATTTTGGAGTAAGTATGATGTGGTGCTGAGAAGAATGTATATTCTGTTGATTTGGGGTGGAGAGTTCTATAGATGTCTATTAGGTCTGCTTGCTGCAGAGATGAGTTCAATTCCTTGATATCCTTGTTAACTTTCTCTCTCGTTGATCTGTCTAATGTTGACAGTGGAGTGTTGAAGTCTCCCATTATTATTGTATGGGAGTCTAAGTCTCTTTGTAAGTCTCTAAGGACTTGCTTTATGAATCTGGGTGCTCCTGTATTGGGTGCATATATATTTAGGATAGTTAGCTCTTCCTGTTGAATTGATCCCTTTACCATTATGTAATGGCCTTCTTTGTCTCTTTTGATCTTTGATGGTTTAAAGTCTGTTTTATCAGAGACTAGTATTGCAACCCCTGCTTTTTTTTGTTCTCCATTTGCGTGGTAAATCTTCCTCCATCCCTTTATTTTGAGCCTATGTATGTCTCTGCGTGTGAGATGGGTCTCCTGAATACAGCAGACTGATGGGTCTTGACTCTTTATCCAGTTTGCCAGTCTGTGTCTTTTAATTGGAGCATTTAGTCCATTTACATTTAAGGTTAATATTGTTATGTGTGAACTTGATCCTGCCATTATGATATTAACTGGTTATTTTGCTCATTAGTTGATGCAGTTTCTTCCTAGCCTCAATGGTCTTTACATTTTGGCATGTTTTTGCAATGGCTGGTACCGGTTGTTCCTTTCCATGTTTAGTGCTTCCTTCAGGATCTCTTGTAAGGCAGGCCTAGTGGTGACAAAATCTCTAAGCATTTGCTTATCTGTAAAGGATTTTATTTCTCCTTCACTTATGAAACTTAGTTTGGCTGGATATGAAATTCTGGGTTTAAAATTCTTTTCTTTAAGAATGTTGAATATTGGCCCCCACTCTCTTCTGGCTTGGAGAGTTTCTGCCCAGAGATCTGCTGTTAGTCTGATGGGCTTCCCTTTGTGGGTAACCCGACCTTTCTCTCTGGCTGCCCTTAAGATTTTTTCCTTCATTTCAACTTTGGTGAATCTGGCAATTATGTGTCTTGGAGTTGCTCTTCTCGAGGAGTATCTTTGTGGCGTTCTCTGTATTTCCTGGATTTGAATGTTGGCCTGCCCTACTAGGTTGGGGAAGTTCTCCTGGATGATATCCTGAAGAGTGTTTTCCAACTTGGTTCCATTTTCCCACTCACTTTCAGGCACCCCAATCAGACGTAGATTTGGTCTTTTTACATAATCCCATACTTCTTGCAGGCTTTGTTCGTTTCTTTTTCTTCTTTTTTCTTTTGGTTTCTCTTCTCGTTTCATTTCATTCATTTGATCCTCAATCGCTGATACTCTTTCTTCCAGTTGATCGAGTCGGTTACTGAAGCTTGTGCATTTGTCACGTATTTCTCGTGTCATGGTTTTCATCTCTTTCATTTCGTTTAGGACCTTCTCTGCATTAATTACTCTAGCCATCAATTCTTCCACTTTTTTTTCAAGATTTTTAGTTTCTTTGCGCTGGGTACGTAATTCCTCCTTTAGCTCTGAGAAATTTGATGGACTGAAGCCTTCTTCTCTCATCTCGTCAAAGTCATTCTCCGTCCAGCTTTGATCCGTTGCTGGCGATGAGCTGCGCTCCTTTTCCGGGGGAGATGCGCTCTTATTTTTTGAATTTCCAGCTTTTCTGCCCTGCTTTTTCCCCATCTTTGTGGTTTTATCTGCCTCTGGTCTTTGATGATGGTGATGTACTGATGGGGTTTTGGTGTAGGTGTCCTTCCTGTTTGATAGTTTTCCTTCTAACAGTCAGGACCCTCAGCTGTAGGTCTGTTGGAGATTGCTTGAGGTCCACTCCAGACCCTGTTTGCCTGGGTATCAGCAGCAGAGGCTGCAGAAGATAGAATATTTCTGAACAGCGATTGTACCTGTCAGATTCTTGCTTTGGAAGCTTCCTCTCAGGGGTGTACTCCTCCCTGTGAGGTGTGCGGTGTCAGACTGCCCCTAGTGGGGGATGTCTCCCAGTTAGGCTACTCAGGGGTCAGGGACCCGCTTGAGCAGGGAGTCTGTCCCTTCTCAGATCTCAACCTCCGTGTTGGGAGATCCACTGCTCTCTTCAAAGCTGTCAGACAGAGTCGTTTGCGTCTGTGCAGAGGTGTCTGTGTGTCTTAGTTTACTGTGCCCTGTCCCCAGAGGTGGAGTCTACAGAGACAGGCAGGTTTCCTTTAGCTGCTGTGAGCTCCACCCAGTTCGAGCTTCCCAGCAGCTTTGTTTACCTACTTAAGCCTCAGCAATGGCGGGCGCCCCTCCCCCAGCCTCGCTGCTGCCTTGCCGGTAGATCACAGACTGCTGCGCTAGCAACGAGGGAGGCTCCGTGGGTGTGGGACCCTCCCGGCCAGGTGTGGGATATGATCTCCTGGTGTGCCTGTTTCCTAAAGCGCAGTATTGGGGTGGGAGTTACCCGATTTTCCAGGTGTTGTGTGTCTCAGTTCCCCTGGCTAGGAAAAGGGATTCCCTTCCCCCTTGCGCTTCCCAGGTGAGGCAATGCCTCGCCCTGCTTCAGCTCTCGCTGGTCGGGCTGCAGCAGCTGACCAGCTCGGATCATCCAGCACTCCCCAGTGAGATGAACCCAGTACCTCAGTTGAAAATGCAGAAATCACCGGTCTTCTGTGTCGCTGGCGCTGGGAGTTGGAGACTGGAGCTGCTCCTATTCGGCCATCTTGCTCCGCCCCCGAGACCTTTTAAAAATAATATAAGCTTTCCCAGCTATACATTTCTCTCTAATGACTATTTCTGTTGCATCCCGTAAGTTTTGTTATGATATGTATTACATCTTCTTCACCTGAAAGAGTTTTCTAATTTTGCTGTCGATTTCTTCTTGATGCATTGGTTATTTAGGAGAATGTTAATTTCCACATGTTTATGAAATTTCCTAATTTTCTTCTCCAACTGATTTCTACGTTCATTTTATTATGGCCAGAAAACACATGAATTATGATTTCAATATTTTCAAATTTATTGGTGCATATTTTATGATGTAGCATATGATTTATTCTGGAGAATGTTCTATGTTTGCTTGAAGAATGTGTATTCTATTATTGTTGGATGTAGTATAGTTGTCTTTCATGTCTAATTGGCATATCATGTTGTGTGGAATGTCTTTAAATTGCATTTTTTGACAATGCTTTTTATTTCACTTAAAACACTAATAAAATCAGTTTATAAAACGATTTAAGAAATGCAGAACACAGATTGGATTAAGAAAATGTGGCACATATACACCATGGAATACTATGCAGCCATAAAAAAGGATGAGTTTGTGTCCTTTGTAGGGACATGGATGCAGCTGGAAACCATCATTCTTAGCAAACTATCACAAGAACAGAAAACCAAACACCGCATGTTCTCACTCATAGGTGGGAAATGAACAATGAGATCACTTGGACTCGGGAAGGGGAACATCACACACCGGGGCCTATCATGGGGAGCGGGGAGGGGGGATGGATTGCATTGGGAGTTATACCTGATGTAAATGACGAGTTGATGGGTGCAGCACACCAACATGGCACAAGTATACATATGTAACAAACCTGCACGTTATGCACATGTACCCTACAACTTAAAGTATAATAATAATAAATAAATTAAAAAAAAAGAATCTCTGATTTAACACAGTATTTATTTCTACTATGCTATGCTAGTAAGAAGATTCTGATTTGTGCATTTGAAATAAAATAAATACTCCTAAAAAATAAAAAAAAATAAAAAAAAATAAAAAAAAAGAAATGCAGAAGAGGGAAAAAATGGTGGATAGGAGGCAGGACTAACTTGTAGCTCCCACTCAGACAAATTCAGTAGCATGTGGAGACTCACGTTGTGAACTTTGCTCCAAGAACTACTGCAGGAAATACCAGGAGGGCTGAGAGAATCCATATACCCTTTGAAGGAGGTGGATTGCTGCTGCAGGCTCTGTGGTACAGCTGAGGAACTGTGAGTCTGCTTGCTTTCTCAGCTGGAAGACTTGTAGCCTGGAGCAAGTTCTCAGCCCTGCTCACTGGCAGCCTGGAAATAAACTCAGTGTACTGGTGGGAGTGGGCAAGGTGGGAGTGAGAGTGGCTTTTCAGGCTGTGGGCTGCCTGGGAGCTGGATGAGACCTGTGGCTGCTAGCCTTCCCCCATTTCCCAGGTGACCTGTGTGACACAGTAGAAGCAGCCATAATACCCCTGGGAACACAACTCCATTGACCTGGGAACCACACCCCTACCACCCACAGCAGCCATGGCAAGCTCCACCCAAGGAGAATCTGAGCTCAGACATGCATAACATTCCCCTAACCGATGGTCTTACTCTACTTGCCTGGTAGCTGAAGATAAAGGACATAATCTTTTGGAAGCTCTATGGCCTGCCCACCACCTCATGCACCCTTGAAAGTGCCACATCCTGGGTAGAGGTCAACCAATACAAAATCAGTGCAGTTAATAAAAATACAACCAAGGACCCTCACAGAGTCACTTCACTCCCTTGCTACCTCCACTGAAGCAGGTGTTGATATCCATGGCTGAAAGACCTAAAGACAGATCACATCTCAGGACTCTTCACAGACACTCCCCAGTACCAGCCCAGAACCTGGAAGCCCCACTGGGTGCCTAGATCAAGAAGAGAAATAACAATCACTGGAGTGTGACTCTTAGGAAGCCACACTGTAGTGAGGAGAGAACCACATCAAGGGAAAAGAGGAGAGAACCACATCCAGGGAGCACCCTGTAGGACAAAATAACCAGAACATCAGCCCTTGAGCACTAGATCTTTCTTCTGATATAGTCTACCCAAATGAGAAAGAAACAGAAAAAGATTTCTGGTAATTCTGGTAATGTGAATGACAAAATAAGGTTCTTTAACAACCTGAAAAAATCACACTAGCTCACCAGCAATTGATCCAAACTAAGATGAAATCCCTGAATTGCCAGGAAAAGAGTTCAGAAGGTCAATTATTAAGCTAATCAAGGAGGCACCAGAGAAAGGTGAAGTTCAATTTAAAGAAATAAAAAAGAAAGATACAGGACATGAATGGAAAAATCTCCAGTGAAAAAGATACATAAATAAAAAAGAATTACAAGTTCTCGAAATGAAGGACACACTTAGAGAAATGCAAAATGCACTGGAAGGTCAGAACAATAGAACTGAACAAGTAGAAGAAAGAAATTCAAAGCTCGAAAACACGGCTTTTGAATTAACCCAATCCAACAAGGACAAAGAAAAAAGAATAAAAAATAAGTGAACAAAACCTTCAAGAAGTTTGGGATTATGTTGAATGATCAAACCTGAGAATAATTGGTGTTCCCATGGAAGAACAGAAATCTAAAAGTTTGGAAAACATATTTAAGGGAGTAATTGAGGAAAACTTCCCCAGCTTTGCTAGATATCTAAACATTCAAATATAAGAAGCTCAAAGAACACCTGGAAAGTTTATCCCATAAAAGATCATCAGCTAGGCACATAGTCATCAGGATATGTAAAGCAAAGAAACAGAAAAGCGTCTTAAGAGCTGTGAGGCAAAAGCATCAAATAACCTATAAAAGAACAACTATTAGCTTATCAGTAGATTGCTCGGCACAAACTCTACAAGAAAGAAGGGATTGGGGTCTTACATTTTGCCTCCTTAAAGAAAACAATAATCTCACCAAAGTTGAAATGAATGAAAAAAATGTTAAGGGCAGCCAGAAAGAAAGGTCGGGTTACACACAAAGGGAAGCCCATCAGACTAATAGTGGATCTCTTGGCAGAAACTCTACAAGTCAGAAGAGAGTGTGGGCCAATATTCAACATCCTTAAAGAAAAGAATTTTCAACCCAGGATTTCATATCCAGCCAAACTAAGTTTCGTAAGTGAAGGAGAAATAAAATCCTTTACAGACAAGCAAATGCTGAGAGATTTTGTCACCATGAGGCCTGCCCTACAAGAGCTCCTGAAGGAGGCACTAAACATGGAAAGGAACAACCATTACCAGCCACTGCAAAAACATGCCAAATGTAAAGACCATCGATTCTAAGAAGAAACTGCATCAACTAACGAGCAAAATAACCAGTTAACATCATAATGACAGGATCAAGTTCACACATAACAATATTAACCTTAAATGTAAATGGGCTAAATGCTCCAATTAAAAGACACAGACTGGCAAATTAGATAAAGAGTCAAGACCCATCAGTTTGTTCTATTCAGGAGACCCATCTCATGTGCAGAGACACACACAGGCTCAAAATAAAGGGATGGAGGAAGATTTACCAGGAAAATGGAAAACAAAAAAAGGCAGGGGTTTCAATCCTAGTCTCTGATAAAAAAGACTTTAAACCAACAAAGATCATAAGAGACAAAGAAGGCCATTACATAATGGTAAAGGGATAAATTCAACAAGAAGAGTTAAATATCCTAAATATATATGCATCCAATACAGGAGCACCCAGATTCATAAAGCAAGTCCTTAGAGACTTACAAAGAGACTTAGACTCCCATACAATAATAATGGGAGACTTCAACACACCACTGTCAACGTTAGACAGAACAACGAGACAGAAAATTAACAAGGATATCCAGGAATTGAACTCATCTCTGCAGCAAGTGGACCTAATAGACATCTACAGAACTCTCCACCATAAATTAACAGAATATACATTCTTCTCAGCACCCACATCGCACTTATTCCAAAATTGACCACATAGTTGGAAATAAAACACTCCTCAGTAAATGTAAAAGAACAGAAATTATAACAAACTGTCTCTCAGACCATAGTGCAATCAAACTAGAACTCAGGACTAAGAAACTCAATCAAAACCACTCAACTGCATGGAAGCCTACAGAATGGGAGAAAATTTTTGCAATCTACTCATCTAACAAAAGGCTAATATCCAGAACCTACAAAGAACTCAAACAAATTTACAAGAAAAAAGACAAACAACCCCATCAAAAAGTGGGCAAAGGATATGAACAGACACTTCTCAAAAGAAGACATTTATGCAGCCAACAGACACATGAAAAAATGCTCATCATCACTAGCCATCAGGGAAATGCAAATCAAAACCACAATGAGATACCATTTCATACCAGTTAGAATGGTGATCATTAAAAAGTCAGGAAACAACAGGTGCTGGAGAGGATGTGGAGAAATAGGAACACTTTTACACTGTTGGTGGGACTGTAAACTAGTTCAATCATTGTGGAAGACAGTGTGGCGATTTCTCAAGGATCTAGAACTAGAAATATAATTTGACCCAGCCATCCCATTACTAGGTATATACCCAAAGGATTATAAATCATGCTGGTATAAAGACACATGCACATGTATGTTTATTGTGGCACTATTCACAATAGGAAAGACTTGGAACCAACCCAAATGTCCATCAGTGACAGACTGGATTAAGAAAATGTGGCACATATACACCATGGAATACTAGGCAGCCATAAAACAGGATGTGTTCATGTCCTTTGTAGGTACATGGATTCAGCTGGAAACCATCCTTCTGAGCAAACTGTCACAAGAACAGAAAACCAAACACCGCATGTTCTCACTCATAGGTGGGAACTGAGCATTGAGACCACTTGGACACAGGAAGGGGAACATCACACACTGGGACATGTTGTGGGGTGGCGGGAGGGGGAAGGATAGCATTAGGAGATATACCTAATGTAAATGACGAGTTAATAGGTGCAGCATACCACCATGGCACATGTATACATATGTAACAAACCTGCACATTGTGCACATGTACCCTAGAACATAAAGTATAATAATAATAAAAAATAATAATCACCCAAGAATTTTGTATCCAGTGAAACTAAGCTTCATAAATGAAGGAAAGATAGTCTTTTTCAGAGAAATAAGTCCTGAGAGGATTTGCCACTTCCAAGCCGTTCTACAAGAACTCCTAAAAGGAGCTCTAAATCTTGAAAAAATCCTAAAAATACACCAAAATAGAATCTTTTTAAAGCATAAATGTCACAGGTCCTATAACACAATAACACAATGAAAAAAAAAGGTACTCAGATAACAACTAGCACAATGAATAGAATAGTACCTCACATTTCAATACTAACATTGAATGTAAATGAACTAAATGATCCACTTAAAAGATACAGAATAGCATAATGGATAATAATTCAGCAAACAAGTATCTGCTGTCTCCCTCACCTGACACATAAGGACTCATACAAACCTAAGTTAAGGGAGTGGAAAAAGACATTCCATGAAAATGGACACCAAAAGCGGGCAGGAACAGGTACTCTTACATCAGACCAAAGAAACTTTAAAGCAACAGCAGTAATAAAAAACAAACAGGGATATTATATATTGATAAAAAAAAAACTAGTCCAAGAGAAAAGATCACAATCTTATGTGTGTGTGTGTGTGTGTGTGTGTGTGTGTATATATGTGTGTATATGCACCTAACACTAGAACTCACAGATTTATCAATTACTACTAGACCTAAGAAATGAGATAGACAGCAACATAATAATAATGGGGGACTTCAATACTCCCCTGACAGCACTGGACAGGTCCTCAAGAAAGAAAATCAACAAACAAACAATAGACTTAAATTATACCCTAGAACAAATGAACTCAAAAGATATTTACAGAACATTCTATCCAGCAACTACAGAACATGCATTCTATTCATCAGCACATGGACCATTCTTCAAGATGATAGGTTACAAAACAAGTCTCAATAAATATAAGAAAATCAAAATTATGTCAAGTACTCTCTCAGATCACAATGGAATAAAATTGGAAAAATTGAAAATCAACTCCAAAAGTAACTCCTAAAACCATGCAAATACATGGAAATTAAATAACCTGCTCGTCAATGATTGTTGGGTCAACAATGAAATCAAGATGGAAATTAAAAATTATTTGAACTGAACCATAATAGTGAAAAAGCTATTAAAACCTCTGGGATACAGGAAGGCCAGTGCTAAGAAGAAAGTTCATAGCGTTAAATATCTACATCAAAAAGTCAGAAAGAGCACTAATAGAAAATCTAAGGTCACACCTCAAGGAACTAGAGAAACAAGAACAAACAAACCCAAACCAAGCCAAAGGAAAGAAATAACAAAGATCAGAGCAGAACTAAATGAAATTGAAGAAAAAAACTACAAAAGATAAATGAAACAAATGCTAGTTCTTTGAAAAGATAAAATTGAGACACCATTAGAGAGATTAACCAAGAAAAAAAGAGAAGATCTGAATAAGCTCAATTAGAAATGAAACAGGTGATGATTTTACAACCAATACCACAGAAATACAAAAGATCATTCAAGGTTACTATGAACATCTTTATTTGCATAAGCCAGAAAACCTAGAGTAGAAGAATAAATTCCTGGAAATATGCAACCCTCCTAGATTAAACCACGAAGAATAGAAACTCTGAACAGACCTATAACAAACAGCGAGATTGAAACGGTAATTAAAAAGTTACCAACAGGGAAAAAAAGTCAAGGACCAGATAGATTCACAGCTAAATTCTCTCATTCAAAGAAGAATTTGTACCAATCCTATTGACACTATTCCAAAAGATAGAGGAAGAGGAAATCCTTCCTAAGTCATTCTGTGAAACCCGTATTACTCTAATACCCAAACCAGGAAATGACATAACCAAAAAAGAAACCTACAGAACAATATCTCTGATGAATATAGATGCAAAAATCCTCAACAAAATACTAGCTAACTGAATTCAACAGCATAGCAAACCGATAATCCACCATTATCAAGTGGGTTTCATAACAGTGATGCAGGGATGATTTAACATTTATAAGTCAGTAAATGTGATATATCACATTAACAGAATTAAAAACAAAAAATCACATGATCATCTCAATAGATGCAGAAGAGGTATTTGGCAAAATCCTGTATTTTTTTTTATGATTAAAACCCTCAGCAAAATTAGCATAGAAAGGACATACCTTAAGGTAATAAAAGCCATCTGTGACAGACCCACAGTCACCATTGTACTGAGTGGAGAAAAATTGAAGGCATTCTTCCTGAGAAATGGAAAAAGACAAGGATGCCCACTTTTACCACTTCTATTCAACATAATACTGGCAGTTCTAGGCAGAGCAATCAGACAAGAGAAAGAAATAAAGGGCATCCAAATTGGTAAAGAGGAAGTCACTTTGTTGCTGTTTGCTGATGACATGATTGTATACCTAGAAAACCCTAAAGACTCCTCCAAAAAGTTCCTAGAACTGGTAAATGAATTCAACAAAATTTCAGAACACAAAATTAATATACAGCAATCAGTAGTCCTGCTATACACCAACAGTGACCAAGTTGAGAATCAAATCAAGTACTCAACCACTTTTCTGATAGCTGCAAACGACAACAGCAACAAACCTTAGGAATATGTGAAACCAAAGAGTTGAAAGACCTCTAGAAAGAAACTACAAAATACTCCTGCAATAAATCATGTATGACACAAACAAATGGAAACACAGGCCATGCTCATGGGTGGTAAGAATCAACATTGTGAAAATAACCACACTGCTAAAAGCAATCTACATATTCAATGCAATTCCCATCAAAATACTACCATCATTATTCATAGAACTAGAAAAAACAATCCCAAAATTGATATGATACCAAAAAAGAGTCTGCATAGCCAAACAAGACTAAGCAAAAAAAATTAAGCTGGAGACATCACACTACCTGACTTCAAACTGTATTATAAGGCCATAGTCACCAAAAGAGCATGGTAATGGTATAAATTGGGCATATAGACCAATGGAATGGAATAAATAGCCCAGAGATGAAGCCAAATACTTATGGCCAACTGATCTTTGACAAAGCAAACAAAAACATAAAGTGGGGAAAGGACACCCTATTCAACAAATGGTGCTGGGGTAATTGGCAAGCCACATGTAGAAAAATGAAACGGGGTCCTCATCTCTCACCTTATACAAAAATCAACACAAGATGAATCAAAGACTTAAATCTAATACCTGAAACCATAAAAATTCTAGAAGATAACATTGGCAAAACCCTTCCAGATACTGGCTTAGGTAGGACTTCATGACCAAGAACCCAAATGCAAATGCAACAAAAGCAAAGATAAATATATAGGATTTAAACTAAAAAGCTTCAGCCTGGCAAAGGAAATAATCAGCAGAGTAAACAGACAACCCACAGAAAAATAAAAATCTTCACAAACAATGCATTCAATGAAGGACTAATATCCAGAATAACAAAGAACTCAAACAAAGCAGCAAGAAAAAAAAAATTCCATCAAAAAGTAGATTAAGGACATGAACAGAAAATTCTCAAAAGAAGACATACAAATGGCCAACAAACATGAAAAAGTACTCAACATCACTAATGATCAGAGAAATGCAAATGAAAACCACAGTGCAATATCACTATACTCCTGGATGAATGGGCATATTGAAAAAATAAAAAAAAATAGATGTTGGTGTGGATGCGGTGAAAAGGGAAAACTTTTGCACTACTAGGGGAATGTAAACCAGTACGACCAGTATGGAAAACTGTAGGAGGGTGGAGCAAGATGGCCAAATAGGAACAGCTCCAGTCTCCAGCTCCCAGCACCAGTGACACAGAAGACAGGTGATTTCTGCATTTGAAACTGAGGTACTGGGTTCATCTCACTAGGGAGTGCTGAACAATCGGTGCTGGTCAGCTACTGCAGCCCGACCAGCGACAGCTGAAGCAGGGCGAGGCATCGCCTCAGTTGGAAAGCGCAAGGGGGAAGGGAATCCCTTTTCCTAGCCAGGGGAACTGAGACACAGGACACCTGCAAAATCGGGTAACTCACACCCCAATACTGTGCTTTAAGGAAATGGGCACACCAGGAGATTATATCCCACACCTGGCCAGGAGGATCCCTAGCCCACGGTGCCTTTCTCATTGCTAGCACAGCAGTCTGTGATCTACCAGGAAGCCAGCAGCGAGGCTGGGGAAGGGGCGCCCGCCATTGCTGAGGCTTAAGTAGGTAAACAAAGCCCTGGGAAGATAGAACTGGGTGGAGCTCACAGCAGCTCAAGGAGGCCTGCCAGTCTCTGTAGACTCCACCTCTGGGGACAGGGCACAGTTAAACAACAACAACAACAACAACAACGACAAAGCAGCAGAAATCTCTGCACACGCAAACAACCCTGTCTGACAGCTTTGAAGAGAGCAGTGGATCTCCCAACACGGAGGCTGAGATCTGAGAACGGACAGACTGCCTGCTCAAGTGGGTCCCTGACCCCTGAGTAGCCTAACTGGGAGACATCCTTCACTAGGGGCACACCGACACCGCACACCTCACACGGTGGAGTACACCCCTGAGAGGAAGCGTCCAAAGCAAGAATCAGACAGGTACACTCACTGTTCAACAGTATTCTATCTTCTGCAGCCTCTTCTGCTGACACCCAGACAAACAGGGTCTGGAGTGGACCTCAAGCAATCTCCAACAGACCTACAGCTGAGGGTCCTGACTGTTAGAAGGAAAACTAACAAACAGGAAGGACACCTACACCAAAACCCCATCAATACGTCACCATCATCAAAGACCAGAGGCAGATAAAACCACAAAGATGAGGAAAAAGCAGGGCAGAAAAGCTGGAAATTCAAAAAATAAGAGCGCATCTCCCCCTCCAAAGGAACGAAGCTCATCGCTAGCAACGGATCAAAGCTGGATGGAGAATGACTTTGACGAGATGAGAGAAGAAGGCTTCAGTCCATCAAACTTTTCAGAGCTAAAGAAGGAATTAGGTATCCAGCGCAAAGAAACTAAAAATCTTGAAAAAAGAGTGGAAGAATTGATAACTACAATAATTAATGCAGAGAAGGCCATAAACGAATGGACAGAGATGAAAACCATGACACGAGAAATACGTGACAAATGCACAAACTTCAGTAACCGACTCGATCAACTGGAAGAAAGAGTATCTGCGATTGAGTATCAAATGATTGAAATGAAGCGAGAAGAGAAACCTAAGAAAAAAGAAGAAAAAGAAATGAATAAAACCTGCAAGAAGTATGGCATTATGTAAAAGGACCAAATCTACATCTGATCAGGGTGCCTGAAAGTGAGGGGGAAAATAGAACCGAGTTGGAAAACACTCTTCAGGATATCATCCAGGAGAACTTCCCCAACCTAGTAGGGCAGGCCAACAATCAAATTCAGGAAATACAGAGAATGCCACAAAGATATTCCTCGAGAAGAGCAACTCCAAGACACAAAATTGCCAGATTCACCAAAGTTGAAATGAAGGAAAAAATCTTAACGGCAGCCAGAGAGAGAGAGAGGTCGGGTTACCCACAAAGGGAAGCCCATCAGATTAACAGCAGATCTCTTGGCAGAAACTCTACAAGCCAGAAGAGAGTGGGGGCCAAGATTCAACAGTCTTAAAGGAAAGAATTTTCAACCCAGAATTTCATATCCAACCAAACTAAGTTTCATAAGTGAAGGACAAATAAAATCCTTTACAGATAAGCAAATGCTTAGAAATTTTGTCACCACCAAGCCTGCCTTACAAGAGACTCTGAAGGAAGCACTGAACCTGGAAAGGAACAAATGGTACAAACCATTGCAAAAACATGCCAAAATGTAAAGACCATCGAGGCTAGGAAGAAACTGCATCAACTAACGATCAAAAGAAACAGTTAATATCATAATGGCAGGATCAAGTTCACACATAACAATATTAACCTTGAATGTAAATGGAAGAAATGCTCCAATTAAAAGACACAGACTGGCAAACTGGATAAAGAGTCAAGACCCATCAGTCTGCTGTATTCAGGAGACCCATCTCACACGCAGAGACATACATAGGCTCAAAATAAAGGGATGGAGGAAGATCTACCAAGCAAATGGAGAACAAAAAAAAGCAGGGGTTGCAATCCTAGTCTCTGATAAAACAGACTTTAAACCATCAAAGTTCAAAAGAGACAAAGAAGGCCATTACATACTGGTAAAGGGATCCATTCAACAGGAAGAGCTAACTATCCTAAATATATATGCACCCAACACAGGAGCACCCAGATTCATAAAGCAAGTCCTTAGAGACTTACAAAGAGACTTAGACTCCCATACAATAATAATGGGAGACTTCAACACACCACTGTCAACATTAGACAGATCAATGAGACAGAAAATTAACAAGGATATCCAGCAATTGAACTCATCTCTGCAGCAAGCAGACCTAATAGACATCTACAGGACTCTCCATCTCAAATCAACAGAATATACATTCTTCTCAGCACCACATCACACTTATTCCAAAATTGACCACATAGTTGGAAGTAAAGCACTCCTCAGCAAATGTACAAGAACAGAAATTATAACAAACTGTCTCTCAGACGACAGTGCAATCAAACTAGAACTCAGGACTAAGAAACTCAATCAAAACCGCTCAACTACATGGAAACTGAATAATCTGCTCCTGAATGACTACTGGGTACATAAGGAAATGAAGGCAGAAATAAAGATGCTCTTTGAAACCAATGAGAACAAAGATACAACATACCAGAATCTCTGGGACACATTTAAAGCAGTGTGTAGAGGGAAATTTATAGCCCTAAATGCCCACAAGAGAAAGCAGGAAAGATCCAAAATTGACACTCTAACATCACAATTAAAAGGACTCGAGAAGCAAGAGCAAACACATTCAAAAGCTAGCAGAAGGCAAGAAATAACTAAGATCAGAGCAGAACTGAAGGAGATAGAGACACAAAAAACCCTCCAAAAAAATCAATGAATTCAGGAGTTGGTTTTTTGCAAAGATCAACAAAATTGACAGACCGCTAGCAAGACTAGTAAAGAAGAAAAGAGAGAAGAAACAAATAGATGCAATAAAAAATGATAAAGGGGATATCACCACCGACCCCACAGAAATACAAACTAACATCAGAGAATACTATAAACACCTCTACGCAAATAAAGTAGAAAATCTAGAAGAAATGGATAATTTCCTGGACACTTACACTCTTCCAAGACTAAACCAGGAAGAAGCTGAATCCCTGAATAGACCAATAGCAGGCTCTGAAATTGAGGCAATAATTAATAGCCTACCAACCAAAAAAAGTCCAGGACCAGATGGATTCACAGCTGGATTCTACCAGAGGTACAAGGAGGAGCTGGTACCATTCCTTCTGAAACTATTCCAATCAATAGAAAAAGAGGGAATCCTCCCTAACTCATTTGATGAGGCCAACTTCATCCTGATTCCAAAGCCTGGCAGAGACACAACAACAAAAAAAGAGAATTTTGGACCAATATTCCTGATGAACATCGATGCAAAAATCCTCAATAAAATACTGGCAAACCGAATCCAGCAGCACATCAAAAAGCTTATCCAGCATGATCAAGTGGGCTTCATCCCTGGGATGCAAGGCTGGTTCAATATATGCAAATCAATAAACGTAATCCAGCGTATAAAGAGAATCAGAGACAAAACCACATGATTATCTCAATAGATGCCAAAAAGGCTTTTGACAAAATTCAACAGCCTTTCCTAATAAAAACGCTCAATGAATTCGGTATTGATGGAATGTATCTCAAAATAATAAGAGCTATTTATGACAAACCCACAGCCAATATCATACTGAATGGGCAAAAACTGGAAAAATTCCCTTTGAAAACTGGCACAAGACAGGATACCCTCTCTCACCACTCCTATTTAATATAGTGTTGGAAATTCTGGCTAGGGCAATCAGGCAAGAGAAAGAAATCAAGGGTATTCAGTTAGGAAAAGAAGAAGTCAAATTGTCCCTCTTTGGAGATGACAGGATTGTATATTTAGAAAACTCCATTGTCTCAGCCCAAAATCTCCTTAAGATGATAAGCAAATTCAGCAGAGTCTCAGGATACAAAATTAATGTGCAAAAAACACAAGCATTCTTATACACCAGTAACAGACAAACAGAGAGCCAAATCAGGAATGAACTTCCATTCACAATTGCTTCAAAAAGACTAAAATACCTAGGAATTCAACTTACAAGGGATGTAAAGGACCTCTTCAAGGAGAACTACAAACCACTGCTCAGTGAAATCAAAGAGGACACAAACAAATGGAAGAACATAGCATGCTCATGGATAGGAAGAATCAATATCGTGAAAATGGCCATACTGTCCAAGGTAATTTATAGATTCGGTGCCATCCCCATCAAGCTACCAATGAATTTCTTCACAGAATTGGAAAAAACTGCTTTAAAGTTCATATGGAACCAGAAAAGAGCCCACATTGCCAAGACAATACTAAGTCAAAAGAACAAAGCTGGAGGCATCACGCTACCTGACTTCAAACTATTCTACAAGGCTACAGTAACCAAAACAGCATGGTACTGATACCAAAACAGAGATATAGACCAATGGAACAGAACAGAGTCCTCAGAAATAATACCACACATCTACAGCCATCTGATCTTTGACAAACCTGAGAGAAACAAGAAATGGGGAAAGGATTCCCTATTTAATAAATGGTGCTGGGAAAATTGGCTAGCCATAGGTAGAAAGCTGAAACTGGATCCTTTCCTTACTCCTTATACGAAAATTAATTCAAGATGGATTAGAGACTTAAATGTTAGACCTAATACCATAAAAACCCTAGAAGAATACCTAGGTAATACCATTCAGGATATAGGCATGGGCAAGGACTTCATGTCTAAAACACCAAAAGCAACGGCAGCAAAAGCCAAAATTGACAAATGGGATCTCATTAAACTAAAGAGCTTCTGCACAGCAAAAGAAACTGCCATCAGAGTGAACAGGCAACCTACAGAATGGGAGAAAATTTTTGCAATCTACTCATCTGACAAAGGGCTAATATCCAGAACCTACAAAGAACTCAAACACATTTACAAGAAAAAAACAAACAACCCCATCAAAAAGTGGGCAAAGGATATGAACAGACATTTCTCAAAAGAAGACATTCATACAGCCAACAGACACATGAAAAAATGCTCATCATCACTGGCCATCAGAGAAATGCAAATCAAAACCACCATGAGATACCATCTCACACCAGTTAGAATGGCAATCATTAAAAAGTCAGGAAACAACAGGTGCTGGAGAGGATGTGGAGAAATAGGAACACTTTTACACTGTTGGTGGGATTATAAACTAGTTCAACCATTATGGAAAACAGTATGGCGATTTCTCAAGGATCTAGAACTAGAAGTGCCATATGACCCAGCAATCCCATTACTGGGGATATACCTAAAGGATTATAAATCATGCTGCTCTAAAGAGTCATGGACACATATGTTTATTGCAGCACTATTCACAATAGCTAAGACTGGCATCAACCCAAATGTCCATCAGTGACAGACTGGATTAAGAAAATGTGGCACATATACACCATGGAATACTGTGCAGCCATAAAAAAGGATGAGTTTGTGTCCTTTGTAGGGACATGGATGCAGCTGGAAACCATCATTCTCAGCAAACTATCGCAAGAACAGAAAACCAAACACCGCATGTTCTGATTCATAGGTGAGAACTGATCAATGAGATCACTTGGACTCGGGAAGAGGAACATCACACACCGGGGCCTATCATGGGGAGGGGGTAGGGGGGAGGGATTGCATTGGGAGTTCTACCTGATGTAAATGACGAGTTGATGGGTGCTGACGAGTTGATGGGTGCAGCACAGCAACATGGCACAAGTATACATATGTAACAAACCTGCATGTTATGCACATGTACCCTAGAAGTTAAAGTATAATAATAATTAAAAAAAAAAAAAGAAAACTGTTTGGAGATTCTTTAAGGAACAAAATGTAGACCTACAATTTGATCCAGCAATCCCACTACTGGGTATCTAACCAGAGAAAAATAAGTTATTATATGAAAAATACACCTGCACATGTATGTTTGTAGCAGCACAATTCGCGAGTGGCAAAATATGGAACTAGTTCAAATGCCTATCAATCAACAGGTGGTTAAAGAAAATGTGATATGTATATGCCACGGAATACTACTCAGCCTTAAAAAGCAATGAAACAATGGCTTTCACAGCAATCTGTTGGAGTTGGAGACCATTAATGTAAGTGAAGTAACTCAGGAATGGAAAACCAAACATCATATGTTCTCAGTGATAAGTGCAATGTAAGCTATGAGGACACAAAAGCATAAGAAGGACACAATAGACTTTGGGGACTCAGGGAGAAGGGTGAGATGGTGGTGAAGGATAAAAGAGTACCCACTGGGCACAGTGTACCCTCTTTAGGTGATGGGTGCTCCAAAATCTCAGAAATCACTACTAAAGAACTTATTCATGTAAACAAATACCACTTGTTCCCCAAAAACTTATTGGAAAAAATTACATATATATACACAAGGAAAAGCAGGAAACTACTAGCTGAACCAAAATATAAACAAAAATGAAAAACTTCATTCATATATAAAATGTTTTCCTTTTAAACTTGGTTTATATATAAAAATATATTTTCCTTTCAAATTTTGTTTCTGTTTAAAACAATTTTTAATTAGAAACTTTAAGGATAATACCACTTAACTTCTTACTCATTTAATTAACTTTTTATATTTGGTGAATATGTTTAATTTGACACAATATTAATTTATTGAAATTTATTGGGAAAATACATTAGACCAGAAAACAAAAGACATGCATTCTAGGTTTGGTTCTGCCACTAACTTGCTGTGTGGCCTGTGTGGAGAATCTGACTTCTCTGGACTGCAGGTTTTGTATCTATAAATATAGCCCATCCCAGCTCCAGTATTCTTTCTAAGAGCTAGAAAAAGCACAGGATTTGAGAGAGACAAATTTGAGTTTGTCTGAGCTTCTGGATCTATAAAATGGGAAGAATAATATATACCATGCTAAATGTTTGTTAGGATTACATGAGATTATAGGTAAAGTACCCCACAGAGTGTGGCCAACAATAGGTGCTCACTACCTGTTAGGTCCCTTTTCTCTTATTTATGAGTATGCAAAAAAAAAAAAAAAAAAGACTGAACAGAACTAGTAGTAACAGTGATAGTTGCTATGCAGTGTACATGTTTGCATTCTTTTAAATGATAACCAACCTGAGAGCTTGCACATCTGGTAGGGAGGAAAAAAATTCTTATGTAATTCTGTTAATTTTTATAGGTTAGACAGGTATGAGGTAACAATAGAAATTTCTTACAATAAAAAATACAAAAGGAAATGTAATACTGAAGTCTCGGTTTATTAATTCTCTCTGCAAAAGTTATATTCTTTTGGAGGGTTAGGTAGCCTTTAGAGCAATAATAATATTCTCGCTTATATCTGCGGTTGCTCTTTTGATATTTGTTATCTCATTTGAGCGTATCCCAGTGTCTGACATATAATTGGAATTTAACAAATGTTCGGTGAACAAATTACTCTCTGCAATATTTTATAAAGGTAAACAGCATGGACATTACTATCATAATTTTTCCTGTGAAGAAACTGAGTTTCAGAAAAGAGATCAATTAACTAATCCAAGGTCATAGGGCAAGTTAGCAACTAAAACTAAAATCTAGGAATCCTGATTGTTCCTGTGCTCTTCGCTGGACTTCATCATGCAGTCTGATTAAAGTTACTTAGCTCTTGCCTGTCTGTTCATTCTTCCTCTGTAAAATAGTATCTTTATTGTTCGAAAAGGCTTTTCACAGTTATTAAATGAGTGTAAGACTTTCTGACCCATTCTTTTTTCCCCTTATGGAAAGTCAGTGAGGAGAAATGCTTCTTATTGCAATTTTTAATTAGAAACCTTAAGGATAATATTTGGTATTTAGCTGTTTGGGAATTCCTTTAATTTACTGGTGTTCAGCCAGCTTTTCTTCTAATAATCAGAACTTCACTGGTAGTGCAGTTGATTCACTTGCAGCCTATTATGTGGTATCTGTGGTGTAACTGACAGGAAAAATGCAATGTGAAAGACTAAGAAAAGCAGTGAACTGAGCTATAGCATTTCAGACATTCTGTTCTTTGTGGTTATAATATTTCATGCTTTCTTCTACTCATGTGAAATTTAGGTTGCCAGATGTCTTGTGCACACATGGCCGTTCTGTTTCTGTGCTGTATTCCATTTTCATCTGTATTGGAATACATAATAGTACATTTGAGCCAAGTCAGATGCATTTAGTTGACTACTGTTGGCATTTGTTACCCTCCCCCACTTGTCTACAGACAGAGTTTGAATATGTTCCACATTCTTGAGACTAAAACCCTTCACCAAACTTTCTCACACATCTGAATCACTTTGAGGCAAAATAATAACCAAGATGAGATACTGTTATTCATGTTAAATAATGATGGCAATTATTTCCTGCAGACATTGTGATTTATTTAGAGGCCAGTAAGGTTTGACCTTTTAACTTTCAATTATTTTTACTTAGAAAACTATACATGAAAAAGACAACTGTGAGTTTTATTTTTCTTAAGTTATTTTTATTGATGGGAACACACAGATTAGTCTGTGCTGACATGTTTTCTCTATGTTGTGCTAAATAGATTTAAAAAAAAAACAACAAGCTCAGATCAATTATAGTAAGTTATCATCTAGTTGAAATGCCCCAAGAAGAAATTGACATTTTAGATCATAAAGTATTCTGGGAGAGTGCTGTTATATGTGCCAGGGCTTTGACTGTAGGAATACTAAAAAACTACTCAATACAATAATTATATAAATCCTAATTGAATCTTGCTTTGATTGACAATAAAGAGTACCTGACATGTAAGAGGTATTTACTAGGTATAGATGTCTGTGGAGTTGAAATAAATTTAAACAGGCATTTTGGTATTTTAAAGATTCTTGGGGTCGCTTTAACAAAGATCAGTTATCATAATGATATCTTTTATTTATACAGCATTGCCAATTTTCAAAATGCTTTTTATCATGAGTTTTCTCATTTGATGCTTTTGTGAACTTTGCTAGGTAGAGAAAGCAAATATTATTATCCTCATTTATTAAATGAAGTAGGTTGTACAGCTAGTAAGTGGCAAACCTAGGAGTTTAATCTTAATCTCTTGATATCTAGTACTTTGATCACTATATTGTTCTTGTCATTCAATATTTGATATCTAGTAGAATGTTACATATCAAATTTACTGCATTAAGAATTTTAAAAATTATCTATTCCTACAAAACCTTTTAAAAACAGACTTACACAGGTACTTTATGAACTGAAACACATGTAAATCCTTCTACAGAGTGACCATAAATATTCCAGGCACACTTTAATATCATAAATTACAAAATATTTGTTTAAAAAAGCAAACCAGAAAGGGAGAGTACAAAAATACATAGACATCATTTTCTTCTTAAAGTGTCAACTTAGAAAAGTTAACTAAATAGGGAACTGTTTTCCTCTGTGCCAAATATTAAAAATATTTATTTTAAAAAAGAATGACTTCACTTAGAGACTATTTAAAATGTTTGAAACTGATGAGGTCCAAATGAAACGGTAGTTTCTCATTATTCATGATCCTTTGTCCATTATTAGATTGTAAAATAATTGATGGTAGGAATGTTGTCCTGAATATGTTTATGTTTACTTCAGTGCCTTCCTTACAGTAAGCCCTCAAAATAAATACTTGATGAAAGTTGAGTTTAATTTATTTTTAGTATTTTTCTTTTTTTTTATTTATTTATTATTATTGTACTTTAAGTTGTAGGGTACATGTGCATAACGTGCAGGTTTGTTACATATGTATACTTGTGCCATGTTGGTGTGCTGCACCCATCAACTCATCATTTACATCAGGTATAACTCCCAATGCAATCCCTCCCCCCTCCCCCCTCCCCATGATAGGCCCCGGTGTGTGATGTTCCCCTTCCTGAGTCCAAGTGATCTCATTGTTCAGTTCCCACCTATGAGTGAGAACATGCAGTGTTTGGTTTTCTGTTCTTGTGATAGTTTGCTAAGAATGATGGTTTCCAGCTGCATCCATGTCCCTACAAAGGACACAAACTCATCCTTTTTGATGGCTGCATAGTATTCCATGGTGTATATGTGCCACATTTTCTTAATCCAGTCTGTCACTGATGGACATTTGGGTTGATTCCAAGTCTTTGCTATTGTGAATAGTGCTGCAATAAACATACGTGTGCATGTGTCTTTATAGCAGCATAATTTAGAATCCTTTGGGTATATACCCAGTAATGGGATGGCTGGGTCGTATGGTACATCTAGTTCTAGATCCTTGAGGAATCGCCATACTGTTTTCCATAATGGTTGAACTAGTTTACAATCCCACCAACAGTGTAAAAGTGTTCCTATTTCTCCACATCCTCTCCAGCACCTGTTGTTTCCTGACTTTTGAATGATCGCCATTCTAACTGGTGTGAGATGGTATCTCATTGTGGTTTTGATTTGCATTTCTCTGATGGCCAGTGATGACGAGCATTTTTTCATGTGTCTGTTGGCTGTATGAATGTCTTCTTTTGAGAAATGTCTGTTCATATCCTTTGCCCACTTTTTGATGGGGTTGTTTGTTTTTTTCTTGTAAATGTGTTTGAGTTCTTTGTAGGTTCTGGATATTAGCCCTTTGTCAGATGAGTAGATTGCAAAAATTTTCTCCCATTCTGTAGGTTGCCTGTTCACTCTGATGGCAGTTTCTTTTGCTGTGCAGAAGCTCTTTAATTTAATGAGATCCCATTTGTCAATTTTGGCTTTTGCTGCTGTTGCTTTTGGTGTTTTAGACATGAAGTCCTTGCCCATGCCTATGTCCTGAATGGTACTACCTAGGTTTTCCTCTAGGATTTTTATGGTATTAGGTCTAACATTTAAGTCTCTAATCCATCTTGAATTAATTTTCGTATAAGGAGTAAGGAAAGGATCCAGTTTCAGCTTTCTACTTATGGCTAGCCAATTTTCCCAGCACCGTTTATTAAATAGGGAATCCTTTCCCCATTTCTTGTTTCTCTCAGGTTTGTCAAAGATCAGATGGCTGTAGATATGTGGTATTATTTCAGAGGACTCTGTTCTGTTCCATTGGTCTATATCTCTGTCTTGGTACCAGTACCATGCTGTTTTGGTTACTGTAGCCTTGTAGTATAGTTTGAAGTCAGGTAGCGTGATGCCTCCAGCTTTGTTCTTTTGACTTAGGATTGTCTTGGAGATGCGGTCTCTTTTTTGGTTCCATATGAACTTTAAAGCAGTTTTTTCCAATTCTGTGAAGAAACTCATTGGTATCTTGATGGGGATGGCATTGAATCTATAAATTACCTTGGGCAGTATGGCCATTTTCACGATATTGATTCTTCCTATCCATGAGCATGGTATGTTCTTCCATTTGTTTGTGTCCTCTTTGATTTCACTGAGCAGTGGTTTGTAGTTCTCCTTGAAGAGGTCCTTTACATCCCTTGTAATTTGGATTCCTAGGTATTTTATTCTCTTTGAAGCAATTGTGAATGGAAGTTCATTCCTGATTTGGCTCTCTGTTTGTCTGTTACTGGTGTATAAGAATGCTTGTGATTTTTGCACATTAATTTTGTATCCTGAGACTTTGCTGAAGTTGCTTATCAGCTTAAGGAGATTTTGGGCTGAGACAATGGGGTTTTCTAAATATACAATCATGTCATCTGCAAACAGGGACAATTTGACTTCTTCTTTTCCTGACTGAATACCCTTGATTTCTTTCTCTTGCCTAATTGCCCTAGCCAGAACTTCCAACACTATGTTGAATAGGAGTGGTGAGACAGGTCATCCCTGTCTTGTGCCAGTTTTCAAAGGGAATTTTTCCAGTTTTTGCCCATTCAGTATGATATTGGCTGTGGGTTTGTCATAAATAGCTCTTATTATTTTGAGGTACGTTCCATCAATACCGAATTTATTGAGCGTTTTTAGCATGAAGTGATGTTGAATTTTGTCAAAAGCCTTTTCTGCATCTATTGAGGTAATCATGTGGTTCTTGTCTTTGGTTCTGTTTATATGCTGGATTATGTTTATTGATTTGCGAATGTTGAACCAGCCTTGCATCCCAGGGATGAAGCCCACTTGATCATGGTGGATAAGCTTTTTGATGTGTTGCTGAATCCGGTTTGCCAGTATTTTATTGAGGATTTTTGCATCGATGTTCATCAGGGATATTGGTCTAAAATTCTCTTTTTTTGTTGTGTCTCTGCCAGGCTTTGGTATCAGGATGATGTTGGCCTCATAAAATGAGTTAGGGAGGATTCCCTCTTTTTCTATATATTGGAATAGTTTCAGAAGGAATGGTACCAACTCCTCCTTGTACCTCTGGTAGAATTCAGCTGTGAATCCATCTGGTCCTGGACTTTTTTTGGTTGGTAGGCTATTAATTATTGCCTCAATTTCAGAGCCTGCTATTGGTCTATTCAGGGATTCAACTTCTTCCTGGTTTAGTCTTGGAAGAGTGTAAGTGTCCAGGAAATTATCCATTTCTTCTAGATTTTCCAGTTTATTTGCATAGAGGTGTTTATAGTATTCGCTGATGGTAGTTTGTATTTCTGTGGGGTCGGTGGTGATATCCCCTTTATCAGTTTTAATTGCGTCGATTTGATTCTTCTCTCTTTTCTTCTTTATTAGTCTTGCTAGTGGTCTGTCAATTTTGTTGATCTTTTCAAAAAACCAACTCCTGGATTCATTGATTTTTTGGAGAGTTTTTTGTGTCTCTATCTCCTTCAGTTCTGCTCTCATCTTAGTTATTTCTTGCCTTCTGCTAGCTTTCAAATGTGTTTGCTCTTGCTTCTCCAGTTCTTTTAATTGTGATGTTAGAGTGTCAATTTTAGATCTTTCCTGCTTTCTCTTGTGGGCATTTAGTGCTATAAATTTCCCTCTACACACTGCTTTAAATGTGTCCCAGAGATTCTGGTATGTTGTATCTTTGTTCTCATTGGTTTCAAAGAACATCTTTATTTCTGCCTTCATTTCATTATGTACCCAGTAGTCATTCAGGAGCAGGTTGTTCAGTTTCCATGTAGTTGAGCGGTTTTGATTGAGTTTCTTAGTCCTGAGTTCTAGTTTGATTGCACTGTCGTCTGAGAGACAGTTTGTTATAATTTCTGTTCTTTTACATTTGCTGAGGAGTTCTTTACCTCCAATTACGTGGTCGATTTTGGAGTAAGTACGATGTGGTGCTGAGAAGAATGTATATTCTGTTGATTTGGGGTGGAGAGTTCTATAGATGTCTATTAGGTCTGCTTGCTGCAGAGATGAGTTCAATTCCTTGATATCCTTGTTAACTTTCTGTCTCGTTGATCTGTCTAATGTTGAGAGTGGAGTGTTGAAGTCTCCCATTATTATTGTATTGGAGTCTAAGTCTCTTTGTAAGTCTCTAAGGACTTGCTTTATGAATCTGGGTGCTCCTGTATTGGGTGCATATATATTTAGGATAGTTAGCTCTTCCTGTTGAATTGATCCCTTTACCATTATGTAATGGCCTTCTTTGTCTCTTTTGAACTTTGATGGTTTAAAGTCTGTTTTATCAGAGACTAGTATTGCAACCCCCGCTTTTTTTTGTTCTCCATTTGCTTGGTAAATCTTCCTCCATCCCTTTATTTTGAGCCTATGTATGTCTCTGCGTGTGAGATGGGTCTCCTGAATACAGCAGACTGATGGGTCTTGACTCTTTATCCAGTTTGCCAGTCTGTGTCTTTTAATTGGAGCATTTAGTCCATTTACATTTAAGGTTAAGATTGTTATGTGTGAACTTGATCCTGCCATTATGATATTAACTGATTATTTTGCTCGTTAGTTGATGCAGTTTCTTCCTAGCCTTGATGGTCTTTACATTTTGGCATGTTTTTGCAATGGCTGGTTCCGGTTGTTCCTTTCCATGTTTAGTGCTTCCTTCAGGGTCTCTTGTAAGGCAGGCCTAGTGGTGACAAAATCTCTAAGCATTTGCTTATCTGTGAAGGATTTTATTTCTCCTTCACTTATGAAACTTAGTTTGGCTGGATATGAAATTCTGGGTTGAAAATTCTTTTCTTTAAGAATGTTGAATATTGGCCCCCACTCTCTTCTGGCTTGGAGAGTTTCTGCCCAGAGATCTGCTGTTAGTCTGATGGGCTTCCCTTTGTGGGTAACCCGACCTTTTTCTCTGGCTGCCCTTAAGATTTTTTCCTTCATTTCAACTTTGGTGAATCTGGCAATTATGTGTCTTGGAGTTGCTCTTCTCGAGGAGTATCTTTGTGGCGTTCTCTGTATTTCCTGGATTTGAATGTTGGCCTGCCCTACTAGGTTGGGGAAGTTCTCCTGGATGATATCCTGTAGAGTGTTTTCCAACTTGTTTCCATTTTCCCCCTCACTTTCAGGCACCCCAATCAGACGTAGATTTGGTCTTTTTACATAATCCCATACTTCTTGCAGGCTTTGTTCATTTCTTTTTCTTCTTTTTCTTTTGGTTTCTCTTCTCGCTTCATTTCATTCATTTGATCCTCAATCGCAGATACTCTTTCTTCCAGTTGATCGAGTCGGTTACTGAAGCTTGTGCATTTGTCACGTATTTCTCGTGTCATGGTTTTCATCTCTTTCATTTCGTTTATGACCTTCTCTGCATTAATTACTCTAGCCATCAATTCTTCCACTTTTTTTTCAAGATTTTTAGTTTCTTTGCGCTGTGTACATAATTCCTCCTTTAGCTCTAAAAAATTTGATGGACTGAAGCCTTCTTCTCTCATCTCGTCAAAGTCATTCTCCGTCCAGCTTTGATCCGTTGCTGGCGATGAGCTGCGCTCCTTTGCCGGGGGAGATGCGCTCTTATTTTTTGAATTTCCAGCTTTTCTGCCCTGCTTTTTCCCCATCTTTGTGGTTTTATCTGCCTCTGGTCTTTGATGATGGTGATGGGTCCTGACTGTTCGAAGGAAAACTATCAAACAGGAAGGACACCTACAACAAAACCCCATCAATATTTTTCTTTTGATCGTTTGAACTCAACTTCATCATATCCAAGAAGATAAAAAGAATAGGCACACTTTGTCACTCACTTTTTTTTATCATTTTCTATATTCTCATAAAATTATTAAAATACAAACTAATCAGGTTTCTTTCTTACTCTGAGTTTGTGAGATAGAGAAAGGGGCCAACCTCCAATTTTTATGTTATAAACTCCTGATACATATAAATTTGTTGCAATAATTTTGCAGTATTTCATAACAGGAGAGAAAAATACAATCATATCTACATCAGAAAAAAGAAAGAAAAATATCTTAGTCTAAATCACTCACAGGATAAAGTTTGAACTCCTTAGCTATTAATAGGTAGATAGTGTCTTTAACCTAAAACTTCATCTCCCCACCTTCACCCTCCACACACACACAGACACACAGACACACACACACACACACACACACACACACACACACACACACACACACACACACACACGTCTTTACTCTCCAGTGACATAGAATTATCATTTCTGAAGACACCTTGCTTTTTCCCTCCAGCTTGATTTTTCGTTTGCACCATACTCAACTTAGGAAGCCCTGCCCTTCCTCTTCCTTCCAATGAGGTTTCTCCAGGAACCAGCTCAAAACACACCATTTCAGTTCAAGGAGAATTAGTGCTCTCTCCTTTATATGTCACAGTGCTGCACTACCCAACAGCTTCCCCTTTTAAATTGTGGTGAGAGCAAAAACAATGAATCATGCTGTAGTTATATTTTTTCCTTTCTGTCTCTCTCTTTTCCCTCCTCTTCTCTCCTGCCTGTGTCTGATGTATAGAAGGCATTCCATAAATGCTTGTTGAGTCAGTAAAGTAATGAATAATTTAACAAATTAAAATCCTTTCTAGGGTACTAGTACTCATGTCTAGTGAATCAATATTATTAAGGTGGTTAATAGAGTAAAGGTCATTCATACTGAGAAGCAGTGTGGTACATTGGATGACACTTCAGCTTTGGAATGAGACAGATCAGAGTTTGTATTTAGAATCTATCAATTCCTAGCAGTGTGACCTCTGGCAAGTAACCTCACTTCAGTGGACTACAATCATTTGATTTGTATAATGGGGCTAACAATATCTACTTTGCAGACAGTTGAAAAGACCTAAATGGCCCAACACAATATCGGACAAAAAGCAGGTGCTCACTAAATGGAAATTTTTATTAGTCTCATCAGCTGGTATGTTTCAGTTTAGTATATTGGTTGCCATCACAGAACTTAGCATTTGGCTACCTATACTAGCTGTGTAATGCCTGCTAATTTTTTTGTTCTTGACCACATTTAAACCTCTCATGTTATACTTTAAACACTGTCCACAGTACCTAACTGAATGGTAGCCACAGACTTGATTTTTAACTGTTGGGTTAGAATTGTGGATCACGGTGAAAAGAGAGAAAAGGATTTGAAAACAATAGGTATCGATACACTGAGCTTTGTTAAGTCACTTTCCTTTCTCTGGTCCTTAGCTCATTAATCTGTAAAATTAAGACGCGGGCTTATTGAATCTTTTTCAACCTACAGCATCTGTGATTCTGTGATTAGATAATTATTCCTGTTTGTGAAATAAAGAATTGTACTCTAATTAAATAAGCCTCTGTAGCCAGATAGGAAAATGTAGGGTCCAGGTAGGTTGACCAGCCATCTCAGTTTGCCTGGTACAGTCACAGTTTTGATGCAGAAAGCGCTATGTCCCATGACTCCTCTCAGTCTCAGGGAAACCAAACACAGTTGATCTTCCTAGGTCCAGGGTAATTTGACCAATAAGAGGCATTTTTTCTTTATGGTTGCTTAAAGGTTTTTTTTTTTTTTTCTCTCTCTCTTTAATTCCACATTGACAAATAGTGTTTGGTTTTAGGAATAAAGATGAGCAACTGAGTAGGAGAAAATGCAAGAAGAGCCTATATAAAGTATGCAAATAAGCCCCTTTCTCTGATAATTAAATGTCATAGAATCAGGCACTATGTCAAACCTTTTATGTATAAGACACTGTGTTACACTTAGCTGTCCAGGGTAGGGATGTAGATCGTTCTTCCTTCACCTAAGCTAAGTGGGTGGAAGGGTGGGGGGAATACAAGACGTGTACCTAGGGGAAGATCCTCCACATATCACAAAGCAATTATAGAGCCAAAGTACATTTGATTGCTCAGGAAAGGAAGAGAAGGCCAGTAAGGACTAGAAGAGGTGGAATTTAAGGCTGCAGAGGATTTGGATGGGTTATGGAAGTGTTAGGTAGACAATCCAAGGGGTGATGCTGCTATGTAATGCACAGGTCCTGTAAATAACTGTTCTGGACCACCAACTCTCATTAAAAACACCTTGGAATCTGAAAGAGGTCTGAGACATTAGGTATACAAAAGAAAAATTTCCAAGAAATGATAAAGGAAGTTTGGTGGGTGATGACAGGGTTAGCAGTAGAATAAAGGAACCAGGGAAATGGAAGTGCTAGCAAAGCATAGGAAATTGAACTATTAGCCAAACTCTTTAGAAGCTTTTGTTTTGAGTTTCCCCCTCATTTTTAGGAGAAAATGTAAGGGACCCACTTAGGTCTCTGCTGCCATAATTTTGTTTGGCCCTTACCACTGCATTAGGGAGGTTGGCATGCTGTAGGGAAAAGGGCAAAGGCTTTGGAGGCCAAACAGGTCTTCATCACTTACTAGATATGTGGCTTTGGGCAAGTGAATTAGCCTTGCTTGGATTCTGTTTGCTCATTGCCAAAACAAGAGCAAACTGCTTCACTGGATTGTTCTGAGGAGTAATGAGATGATTAATGTGTGTTAAATGCCTGACATTGTAGCTGAACATATTAGTGGCCCAATGAATGGTAAGCCCCTCCCCATTACCTTCTAGGGTTATAATCATTTATTTGATGTTTTGTCTACATTTGTCTAAATAAGGGAAAGAGTCCACTTTTAGCAACCTCAGTGCAAGAGGCTCCCAAGGGAAAGTTGAAAACACAGAGGAAAAGCATTAGGTTCTTCTTAGAACACTCCTCATACCTCACCTGGAGCTTCTACCTCTTCCATCCCGTGGACCCTGGTGTGTGTGTATGTGTGTTTATGTGTGTGTGATATGTGTGTGTTTAAGTCAAGGCAGTAGTCGCTCTCAGGCATGTAAAGACATAAGTTCCTTTCCTTGGCTTGGCTCTCCATGTGTGTCATGCAAGTAGCATGGTTAAGCAGTGCAGGGTAACTTGTATGTATAGGAGAGGAACAGTTGGCCACTAACACTCTTCATGGGTTAAAAGCTGATTCCTTCCACCCTTCTGTGCATTGGCAAGAGCAGATTAATCTGTAGTTCTAGGAAAAATTTGCCTGCTGCAGGGAAAAAGAATTTGTACTGGAAGGGCTGGGTCACTGAAGTGGTCTCATTACCTGCTCCAATGCACTTCTTTGTTTGGTTAACTTGTGAAGTTCAAGACGTTTGCCTTCAAAGCTGTTCAATGTCTTTGTCAGTGCTCTTTTTATTTTTGTAGAAATTCCCCCCTCTCGTAACTCCTCTCTTCAGCACCCCAATCCTCCTCTAAACCCTCTTCAACCTCCTCCCAATCTCCCCAAAACCCTCTTCTCAGTCTTACCTCTACCTTTCCCCTAATCCATCCATACTTCACTCACTTTCAGCTCTAACCATTCCCTACTCTCACTTTCAGCCCTAACCATTCCCTATTCTCTCCATCTTACCCTCTACATCATTTCTCCATCATCTGCAGACCTGGCACTATACCTGGAATGTTTAGGAGCCTCCCTAAACTTTGAACATTTTTGATTTCCCTCTCTCCCTCCCAATTTACTAGTTTGTTATCTCTTCCTCTAGCTAAGCCAAGAAATAATTCAAACACAAGTAGAAATTGCTAATATTTATTGATTCTTTAAAAAATATCACTTACAAACTTATTTTCTTTGTGTAAAAGATGTTGCAATTTTATGATAAAGAAAATATTGATAAGAAAAAAATCAAGTCAGTTTAACAGCTACGCTTTTTCATTATTAGTTTCTAACATCTATTCTCATGTGTATTGTTAATATAAATTGTAATTTAAACAGTTACGCAGAATGCAGGGTTCTGAGATAGAGGCATGCAGAGTTAGTGAAAAAAAAAAAGCAGCTCAAAGTCATCAGGTTCAGTCTATCATCTAAGAGGCAGAGTCGTTGTACAGGTAGCCTTAGTACACAGCAAGAGGTTCAGTAGAATATTCAGGGAGCAGTAAATGCTGATGACAGCTGAGGTAACAGAAGACAGGGTGCCAGGAACAATCACTAGGACGCAGGATCTAGCCAGCAATTATTTCATCAAGATTTCTTCTATTCCACCTGTGCCTGAAGTAATTGTAGCAAAGCATAGGAATGTAGCAATTGTAGCAAAGCAAAGCAATAACATGATGGAAAGGGCACAAGGCGGGTACTCCATTCTACGTTTGGGTCATGTGTCTCAAGCCAATAGATTCCAAGATTCAGAGGATATTGTGGTGCATGAATAATGTCAAACTGGAGCTCTACTACATGGTTTCCAATTTTAACTTTGACAGGTGATGTTTCCTTATTTATGGGCCCATTAATAAGTGGACGGCCGTCGACAGTTTCCAGCATCAGAGGGAAGATATTACTGCGATGGGCAGCTTCTCTCGAAGAACCACAGCCTGATCAATGCTGTTTCTGTAGGAGCCTGAATCTACCATTGCTTGCTCAAAGAATTGTTGTGTTCCTTTCAGAGCTCAGTCGGATTTCAACAGTAAGCCATAGTGTATGAGACATCGATATTGGAAGAGAGGGGGACGCATATTTGTAGATTGGCCCTCCTGGGGTCCCCCTTACTGGCAGGCCTCAAAGTTTCCTGCCTGCAGGGCTTGATGAGACTTGACAGGGCAATCTCTGGCAAAATGACCAGGATAACCACAGTAGAGGCATAAGTGGCCTTTGCGCCAATGGGCCCATTCAGCTTCACTGTTGTGTGGACAGTTGATTGCAGCTTGCATAGGTTGGTTTTCATCTGGTGGACTCTCAGGCCCATCTCCCTCTGCAGAGGAGCTTTTCCCTAATGGATTGGGATCAGGCTTCTCTTCTAGGCTGATGCACTGAGTGATGAGATCAGATAGGTTGGTGGCTGGGCTTGTGTGAAACAGTTAATCTCGTATAGAACTGGAAAGCCCTTCTTGAAATTGAATGCAGAGAATGTTTTCATCCCAGTTCAGCTCTTGAGCAACAAGGTGGAAGTGGGTTGTTACATGACCCTCCCCTTGGCAGAGTTGACAGATGCACTGGTTGGCATCTTCCATGTTTTCGGGATTATCAAAAGTATCCTGGAGCACATGCATGAAATTTTCACATTGACCCGGTAGGGGGCTTTGGATATCCAGTAAGAGCTGGAACCACCATCCTGCCTTATCTGAGAAGCAATTGCCAACAAAGCTCACCAGGGCTGCCTCAGTGGTACACAGGTGCCCTTTGACTCTCATGTAACTATTCAGTTGAACCAGGAACTCGGGAAGCTTCTGGGAATCTCCATTGAAAGTTAAAGGGTATTCCAGGGGGAAAGCTGTAGCCTCTAACCCAATAGGGGCCTGTGGAAACTCTGGAGCTGCCAATGTCTCCACAACTATTAGACTCTCCAGGGACTCCTGGGTTGCTGAGAGTTCTAGGAATTCCTGGGCATTTGAAGGCTCCAGAAGATCCTGGGGAGTTGGAAGCTCACGGAACTCTAGCTGTGCTGCAGTCTCCTGGCATTTTGTTGCCTCCTGGGGCTTCTCAATATTTGGGGGATCCTGGGGTTCTGAATTCTCGGGCTCTTGGGCTGATGTGGGATCCTGGGTGTCTGCAGACCTCTGGCCCTCCAAGACTGCTGGGATCTCATGGGCCATTGGAGGTTTCTGGGACTCCTGGGTTGCGGGAGGCTCCAGGGACTCTGGGGCTGCTCGGGCCTCCTGGAGCTCCCAGGCTGCTGGGGGTTCCCAGCGTGGAAGCTCCTGTGGCTCTGGTGGCTTCTGGGGCTCCTTGAACTCTGGGGTCTTTTGGGACTCCCAGGCTGCTGGGGGATTCGTGTGCTCTGGGAGCTTCTGGGGCTCCTTGGCCTCTGAGGACTTTCGGAGTAGATCATCCTCCTTGGCTGCTTGGGACTTCTGAAGCTCTGAGATCTGGGCCCGGAAGGTAGCATTTTCTTCCATCAGCCGCCGCACTTGAGCCTGCAGAATTTCATTCTCCAATTTCAGAGCAATATAGGAGGCTGCTAAGTCCTCCACCATCTTTTGAGGAAATGGGCATGATTTGACAGTTTGCTACCAAGAGAGATTGGGTGGGCGTTTGTGAGATCTTTCCTGAAAGCTGCTTACAGGCAGATGTCAGGCTCAGTGAGTTTTCCAAGGGGTAGGGATTTGGGCCCCACCAAGGCTGATTATCAAGAGGTCACTGGGAGCCTCCGGAGCTCAGCAAGAAGGAGCCTCCGGAGCTCAGTAAGGGGAAGTGTCAGATACACTGCGAAGAGAGTGGGAGCTGAGGATCAGAAACTGTGGAAAGCACACATTCAACATAAATCAAAACAAAATCTGCCCAACAATGCTGGGTTTCTTTTACCATAGGCTTATGTTCATGAGCTGGGGTATATATGCTGGATCTGACTCCATGACATTTTAAGAACAGCACCTATCCCAGACTGTGCATGTCATTTTGCATTTATCCTTTGAAACTTAACATTATATCAAAAACAACTATTCCACATTATTTTCTGTTTTATATAGTCTTTAATTTTGAATACTTGCCTAATATTCCAATGTAACGTTTGGAATTTAAAAGCTACTTTCAGTGACTAAATCAAATGTTTGAGCAATGTGGGAATTTTAGACTCTGCGGTGGGCCAACCCAAGAGATATTTTTGGGTGACTAGGGTGGTAGGAAGCAGGAGGGAACTCTTTCTGACACCTCAGAAATCATACCACATAAGTAACCACACAAGACTAGCCTCAGGAGAAAACAAGCAAAAGTTGACTAAATATATATATATGCCCTCAGCAGACACATACATATTATTTATAAAAATGCCTCAAAATAGTTAAGAAAATAATCTTTATAAATGTACGTTACCATTCAGAGACTTAGTCCAGGAGCTTGGCTGTCTGTGTACCCATCGCTGAGGAGCGAAATGTGTAAATGGCTGTGGAGGCTTGCCTTTTCTGCACACACTGAACTCAAGCAAACACACCCACTCCCAGAACACATTCCAACTCTCCTCAGTAACATAGCTTTTTAAAGTGTGGAAGAGTTTTTTGACAGTACCTCACAGTTCAGAGCTGCAAGGAAAGTAGGATGCTGTGCTGATGTGAAGCAGCTTCATGTACTCAGTCCTTGGTTACTTTAATGAATATTTGGCCAGGAAATTGGGAGTAATACCACTGCCCTTGTGAAAAGTTGCAAACATTTTTGAATGACCACAGTGGTTTGGGATGTGATTTTTTATGTCTCTCTCATGTAACCTACTCTTACTCTGTCCAAATTGGGCCATTTGTTTACTTCTCACTCAGGGAACAGCCTGCAAATCCTCAGCCCCTTCCCTTGCTTACTACCTATCCAGTCCCTAGAGTTTTTCCTTGCAATGTTTTCTTGGAAAATTTACCATGGACAGATCTAGAAAAGGTATAAAAGGGTACAAATGTCAGGGAGACCAACTGTGTTGGTGGGTACTTATAGCAGTCTTACAGAGTCCCTGGCTCTTTCTGAATGTCCTGGACCAAGGATCTCATGCTTCCCTGAACTGATCAGGTGCTCCAAGTAGCACTCAGGACATCCACTAAAGACTGGCCTCTTGGGAAGTGACCCTACTCAGAGTCTCACTTTCTCTTCTCATGCCAGATCACAGTTATGCCTTGGGTATGGGCTATTTGGCCATTTTAGGCAAGGCTTAGGGGCAACTATTTTTATCCAAGTGAGGAGTGGGGTTGAGGATTGTATCTGGCCATTTCAAATCACGCATCATGTCAACCATGGTCCCATGTCTCCTTTACAAATGGTCAGTTTTGCATTAGTCAGCATAATGGGATAAACCCTAGTGATGGAATAGGCCCAAAACATAGCAAACTGACAGACTGGGCTACCTGAATCTGAATGCAGAAGCTTTGAAAGTAAAAACAAAATCTTTTGCAAATCGAGTTTATTCTTTCCTTAACTTCCAAATTTTTATTTTTCTAGAAAAACAACACATATAAAAATACCACCATCATCAGGGATGATATGTTCTATTTATGTGAAGTTTTCAGATAACTGAAGCCTTCCTGCCCTCCAAGAAGCCAAAACACACAGTTAACATTTATTTTATACAGAAAGAGAAGAGAACTCCCAACATCTGAATTTGTAACGGGCTTAGTTAGGGAACAACTATTAATTGAAACTCTTTCCTAACGCTTAGCAATTTCTGTATCAATGAGTTTGAAGTTTCGATACTGGACATCAAGTTGAAATTTAATAAATAGCAGAAATATTTATAGCATATGTTATACCTCTTCATCCATTCTTAAGAAATGATTTTGTATATAATTTAATCCAGTTTTAATGGTCTGAATTCGCACTTACACAAACCAGCTAGTTTACACTGTTGTAACACAGTGTTGCCCTCTGAAAGCTACTGAGAGGTACAAAGTTGTCTGTCTTCAAATTAAAAACTTCCAAATTGCTATGCTTCCCAACTTCTTATATTTTCTTTTCCTTTATATTTTTCTACTCTTTTGCAATCAAGTTGTAACATAGCCCGTCATGTTATTACCTATATGCCTGTCTATACTTACTCTATACAAATTTGGCAAATTACTTCATCTTTCTGATAATTACAATCTAAACCTTAGTTTATGAAACTGTAAAATGAAGCTATTAATATTATTTGACTTTATAGGGTTGTCAAACATTCAGTGAAATAATGTGTGAAAAAAGGCTTAGCACAGTGTCTGGCAGCTAATAACACCAAATAAAGGTTAATGATAATAATAATAAGCTGTAGCAGCAGTAATCTCATTTTAAGTTATTCTTTTTAATCACCTGCGAATTGGGAAACTGAATAGGTAAACATGCTAGTTGTGTAGAGGCTGAGAAAGGGGTCTCATACAAAGAAATCTACAGTGCATCGATTTTATAGCATTGATTTTTTTATAACTTGGGAACTTTTATCTTTTCTTCCTTACTGGGTTATGGATGGTTTGGTTTACTAAATAGTACTCTAGAATCAGGACTGGAGGCACCTGAGCAGGAAGATTAGAAGATTAAGATTGGAATTGTGAAGCAGCCAAGATAGATGTTTAAAAAGTTCATGGACTAAAGCACTGAAAAGTGCCTTACCTACAGGAATATTTATTCAGTATATAAACACAGAAACCTTTCTTTCCCCAACCCCCTACACTAAAGAGCAAAGACCAAATTCACCGTCCTTAAGTACAAGTTCAAACTGCCTAAATATAGAGAATTATTATTTTCTGGGTGGAAAAGGGAGCTACACAGACTTTTGTCAAAATGCCTAAAACGGTTTTAGTATCCTGAATTAGTCAAGTGAGAATAGGAAAGTAAGAATAAGAAAGTAATCACATCCAAATTTTCATCATGTTTCCCCTACATTTTAATTCTTCTTCATACATTCACAACATTATGGAATGTATGGATCCTTTAGAATGGTCATGAAAATATTTTAAGTAAATGAGGTTTTGTTAACTGTGCAAATGAGTATTTCAGGGAGAAAAGAGACAAATATGCTCATTTAACAGATATAAAAAGACTACACACTAAAAGGAAATATTCAGTCTCAGTTATGTTAATAAGCTACGTATGTTGATTGTCAGCTTAGGGAGAAAAGGAAAGAAAAGGTTGAATGAAATACAGTTCTACTTTGTACATTCCACTGGCTCATAATTTTCTTTTGTCTGCAAATACACAAACTAAACGTTTTAGGTCTCTGCCAGGGTCTTCCTTCCCTAAGCTGGCTGGGCTGCATCTTTAAGCAACTCCAGCTTCTGTCCCTCCCTTTTCCCACCCTGAAAAAGAGTCAATGGGACAGTTTACCCTATAGGTCTCTGAAGCAAGGGCCAGTCACCCCTTGGGGGCAGTCCCATCCTGGTGTGTGTTTTATTTAAGATATTATTCCTATGGTTACATTATAACTCACAACACTTTCTGCAACACTTTCTTAAATTTAACCCATAATGTGATTAGTACAGATTGAAACTTTTCATTGTCAACAACACCCAATGATATAGCACTGGGGCAGCAGGAGTTCCCAATTCCTCTGGAAGTTAGAAGGCTGATCAAAAATTCTCTTTACTCATAAGGCCAGGACCCAGAGGACCTAGTAATGGTTTGGAGACAGAGTCTATCCCACACAAGAGTCAAAATTTGTCACTCATCTCCCTTTTTGGAATTTACAACCTTCTCATTTTATTTCTTATTCCATACTTAGGAGGCTTTTCCTCTTGATCAGCTGTCACATTGGGAAAGTAAAGCCCTACTGAAATACTAACTTGTAAGGCTTTAAAAAATCTTTCTTGGGGGTGTTTGCATTTTCATAGGATATTTTGAAAGACTACAATCCATTCAAGACTATTCTGTTAGGAGAGATGCCCTTGGTCAGATACATCATTTTGGTGTCCTTCAGATTACACCTTGTCAGTGGCCTTATATTTGATTTCCTTATAAAGTTGACCCAATATGGTCCCTAATGTTAGCAGCAGATATGTTTAATGATTTTAATGCTCTGATTTCACTAAATCCTGTAAAACCAGGGTGCCTTAGTTTCCTCACCAGGGCTGAGGAAACTACCTTCACAGCCTAACAAAGGAATGGGGGACTTTTCTATAACCCCACTTCTGGAGATGCACTTATTGTAGAGATCTGTCCTTCTCCTCTACTTCCTGGACCTCTCCTCTCCAGAGCCTACCAATGCTGGCTCACCCAGAAATCAGACTAAGTTTAAGCTGATGGTACCAGCAAAGCGGGAGAGATGGGGAAAGACAGGATGGAGGGAGAAGTGGGGAGATGAGGGGCTAAAGACGGACAAAAGGAGAAAGGGAGAGAGAAAAAGAGAGGGAGGGATATGGGGAGAAAGAGAGGGTAGAGGAGAAGGCAAGGAGAAGGAAAGATAATATCAGAAAATCTAGAAAGAAGCTTAAAATCTCAGCATATGTACATTTTGGTCAGTGAAAGAAAAAAATTAATTTTATAGTTTAGCATTTTAAGAATTAGATAAAATTATGAGGCATTATCTTTTAAGTGCTTAAGCTTACCTCTACAGGTCCATAGTGGATGACATGGTCTTTAAAGGTTTGCAGACTACTGAAGGAGTGATGATAGAGCCTCAGTGGGACTGAAGAGGATGGTAAGAGTGTAGAAGTGGAAGATGCAGGAGTGAATGGGGTGTTGAAGAGAAAGAACACCAAAATTGACCATTTTTTTCTGTGTGGTACAAATAAGATATTAGTTGTTAAAGTGCTTTAAAAATGTGCTAATGGAAAGGGCTCAGGCTTTGAAGTAAGGCAGGACTAGTTTCAGTTCCCACCTCTGCTATTTGCTAGCTGTATGGTCTTGTCCAAGTTGCTTAAATTCTCTGAAACTCATTTTCCTCACTTGGAATAAAGGAGATAACAATGGGTAATTACTGAGTTACTGTGAGGGTTAGAAATAATGTTAGTATTTAATAATAGGCTTTTTTTGAGTTGTAGTTTATGATAAAAATCATATTGACAGTGGAAATAATCGTCATTGATTTTCATATGTCAGCTTATCTAGTGCACTAGAGCAAAACTCTTCTCAATTTTTTACATATAAACTCAACATAATATGATTGCTCCAATATATAGATGCTCCTCATCTTATGACTTACAATAGGTTTATGTCCTGGTAAAGCCATTTTAAGTTGAAAATATCATAAGTTGAAATTGCATTTAACATACCTAATCTACTGCACAGCACAATTTTGCCTAGCCTACCTCAAATGTGCTCATAACACTTACATTAGATTACAGTTGGGCAAAATCATCTAACACAAAGCCTGTTTTATAACAAAGTGTTGAATATCTCATGTAATTCATTGAATATTGCACTGACAGTGAAAAGCAGAATGATTGTGAGTATAGGAAGTATGATTTCTACCGAATGCATATTGCTTTTGTACCATTGTACAGTCAAAAAATTGTATGTTGAACCATCATGAATCAGGGACTGTCTGTATTTTGCTTTCCATAATGTCAGTCTACGTTTATTCCTTCTCACCTTCTTTCCTCAAATATTTATTGAGCATTTGGGTGGTTACAGTCGTTGTGCTGTGGTTGTCTATATGCACGTATGGGTGTATGTGTGTGTGTGGGCATGTGATGTATGTGTTTGTGATGCATATGCTGAGTGAGGAATACAAAGATGAATCCACTTGGAGCTTTTTCTCAAGGAGTTTACAGGCCAGAGGAACACGAAAAATATGTACTTTTAATATGCAAAAATCTCTTAGTGCTAAATGGCATGTGAGAGATAAAGATAAAGTCCTCCAAAGGTGGAAACTTGTGGATGTGGTAGGGTGTGGTAGAGAGGAGTGACGGGTGAAATTTTGGAAAGCTTAATAGAAGAGGTGGATTTTGAGTTGAGCTTTTGAATTTGAATTGGAAAGAAGGGTAAGATTTGATCGTCCCAGTATGAGGGTGAATTTAGAATGGATGAAGAAAAAAAAGCATATCTGCTGCTGTAAAGATACCTGAAAAGGTGGAAGCGACTTTGGAACTGCGTAGCAGGCAGAGGTTGGAATAGTTTGGAAGGCTCAGAAGAAGATAGGAAAAGTGGGAATGTTTGGAACTTCCTAGAGACTTGGAGGGCTCAGAAGATAGGAAGATTTGGGAAAGTTTGGAACTTCCTAGAGACCTGTTGAATGGCTTTGACCAAAATGCTGATAGTGATATGGACACTAAAGTCCAGGCTGTGGTGGTCTTAGATGGAGATGAGGAACTTGTTGGGAACTAAAGGTGATGCTTGTTATGTTTTAGCAAACAAACCAGTGGAATTTTGCCCCTGCCCTAGAGATCTGTGAAACTTTGAACTTGAGAGAGATAATTTAGGGTGCCTGGTAGAAGAAATTTCTAAGCGGCAAAGCATTCAAGAGGAAGTAGAGCATAAAAGTTTGGAAAATTTGCAGCCTGGTGATGCAATAGAAAAGAAAAACCAATTTTTCTGGGAAGAAATTCAAGCCTGCTGCATAAATTTGCATAAGTAACAAGGAGCTGAATGTTAATCACCAAGACAATAGGGAAAATATCTCCAGGACATGTTAGAGGCCTTTGCTACAGGCCCTCCTATAACAGACCTCAAGGCCTAGGAGGAAAACATGGTTTTGTGGGCTGGGTCGGGGCTCCTCTGTTGTATGGAGCCTAGGGATCTGGTGACCTGCTTCCCAGCTTCTCCAGTCCTGGCTAAAAGGGGCCAATGTACAGCTCAGGCTGTGGCTTTGGGGGATGAAAGCCCCAATCTTGACAGCTTCCACATGACATTGAGCGTGTGGATACAGAGAAGTCAAGAATATAGGTTTTGGAACCTCTGCTTAGATTTCAGAGGATGTATGGAAACACGTGAATGTCCAGGCAAAAGTTTACTGTAGAGGCAGAGCCCTCATGAAGAACCTCTGCTAAGGCAATGTGGAAAGGAAATGAGGGATGGGAACCCCCACACAGTCTCCACTGGGGGACTGCCTAGTGGAGTTGGGAGAAGAGGTCCACCATCCCTTAGACCACACAATGGTAGATCCACCAACAGTTTTCATGGTGCACCTGGAAAAGTCACAGACACTCAACACCAAGCCATGAAAGCAACCGGGACGGGAGCTGTGCCATGCAAAGTTACAGGGGTGGAGCTACCCACGGCTGTGGGATCCCACCTCTTGCATCAGTGTGCCCTGGATGTGAAACATGGAGTCGAAGGAGATCATTTTGGAACTTTATGGTTTAATGACTGCCCTATTGGATTTCAGACTTGTATGGGGCCTCTAGTCCCTTTGTTTTGGCCAATTTCCCCCATTTGGAACAGGTATATCTACCCGATGCCTATACCCCCACTGTATCTAGAAAGTAGCTAACTTGCCTTTGATTTTATGGGCTCACAGGTGGAAGGAACTTGCCTTGTCTCAGATGAGACTTTGGACTATGGACTTTTGTGTTATTACTGAAATGAGTAAAGACTTTGGGCGACTGTTGGGAAGGCATGATTGGTTTTGAAATGTGAGGACATGAGATTTGAGAGGGGCTGGGGTGGAATGATATAGTTTGGCTGTGTCCACACCCAAAACTTACTTTGAATTTTAGCTCCCATAATTCCCACATGTTGTGGGATGGACCTGGTCAGAGATAATTGAATCATGGAGATGGGTCTTTCCAGTGCTGTTCTCATGATAGTGAATAAGTCTTACGAGATCTGATGGTTTTATAATGGGGAGTTCCCCTACACAAGTTCTCTCTTGTCTGCCACCACGTAAGATGTGACTTTGCTCCTTCTTGCTTTCCGCCGTGATTGTGAGGCCTCCCCAGCCATGTGGAACTGTGAGTCAACTAAACCTCTTTTCTTTATAAATTATCCAGTCTCTGGTATGTCTTTATTAGCAACATGAGAACAGACTAATACAATCGCCAATGAAACAAATCATGAGAACAAAAGCACAGAGGTTAGGAACGTCAGCTTGTAAATGGCAGAAGCAACAGTTCAGTTTGGATAAAATCTAGGGTATGTGAAGGAAATGTGTAAGTTTATAGACATAAAATGTAATACAGAGCTACTCAAAGAGAAAGTTGAGTTTTAGCAGAAAGATGACAATAAAAAGCAAATATTTTATATGTAAATGGTCAAGAAATATGTGATTCTGGCAATTTCTAACTGCTCTAAATATTTTATTAATTTACTAAGATCCTGGCTTCCATTAATACTCCCTCACACCCAGGAATACCTAGTAGACTTTTAATATGATCTATCATGTGATCTTCTGTTTTAATGTTTCCAAGAGCTTTTCAATGTATGTTTTCTTAACACTGTAATCCTGATTGTGATTTTCCTCATGTTCAGAATGATTACATTTTCCTTCACCTTTGAGTCAGGTATTAAACAGGCATAGCTGTCTCATGCTAACCCCAGCATGGACCTCTTGGTTTAGCTATTTTATCTCAATCACTTCCTGTAGGAGAATATTTACATAACCAAATTCCACTTCCCCATTTCCTTCCACTCCATTTCTGTAGTTATTTTGTTCTTGTCACTATGCTATTTGATGTTTTAGCAGAGCTGGATTATCTAAAACTGCATTCTTTGTGTGTACCCCTGACAGAAAGAGAGGCCCCTTCTTAGTCTCTGATTATTTCTTGGCTGAAAGACTGAAGCAGAAAATATCATTAGTGAGGAGTCACATCAGATTCCTGGGACATTTGTATGTTCTTTATGGATGCCAGCAGAGTTGACTCTATCAGCATGTGCAAATGGGAAGGATTACACTGATGCATTATTTGTCAAAAACTGAAAAGGCATTTTGGTTTTCTAAATTTTTAGAGAGAACTTGGTGATTTCTTTTTTCCAGTTCTCTTTAAGCAGGCTAGGCAGTACTTATGGGCACTTTTTGCTTTCAGCATTTGTATAACCCAGGTATCATGCAATGGAGTCACTGTGCTACATCAGGGCAACAGCAGTAGATAATAGCATAAAAAATAAAGATTGTGATTTTAAAAGAACTACTTAGATACATTTCTGGCAAGTTTCACCAGAAACTGTTAATCATGGTGACTCTGGGTAGTGGAGATTGAAGAGACTTTTAGTTTTTATTTACATTTTTCTGCAGCAGTTGAATTATTTTAAAAATAAAAGTACACATTTCTTTTATGGAAAATAGGAGCCTCACTATCTGGCTGTGGCCTCATGTGCAGGTTTATTTATTTGGTATTCAAAACTCTCTAGAATGCAGCCCTATCTTCCCTTTCTGGCAATGCTTCCCTTCACTTTTACCTATACACTGCTAGTCTTGTTAGTCTCTACATTGTACCACCCACATGGCACATTCACCCTACCTTTTTTACATGGCTATGCCCTCTGACTGGCTTTCGACCTTTAGAAATTTGATCCTTTTTTCTAGGCCTGCCACAGAAGCTGCATCTTCCAAGCAACCTTATGAGAGTTTTTTAGTCCACCACTCCCCCTCTATCTGTTCTGTGCTAATGTTGCAAATGCAGCCACATTGATTGTAGTTCACAGTTGTATCTAATTGTTTCCCATATTAATATTTTCTGACTAGTTACAGGAGCCAAATTCTTGTTCTGCCAAAGCCTAGTGTGATTCTGGGCATGTAGCAATCTCGCTGTGTGTGTTTCCTCACCTAGAAAATGAGGGATGTTGGGAGATCTCCTAAGTGCGTTCTATTTCTAACAAACTAGGGTTTCCATATTTGTGAAAGAGACTTTAAAAATTCCAAAGCACTGTACAGTAAAATTTGTATTAGAATTATGCTTTTTCTATTTCCTGCAGCTCTTACGTTACCAAGTAAAATACCTGTATCTCTGACAAACTGTTTGTACACAGTGTCTTAAGGTTTAATAATAATTCTTTTTGGTTTGAGCTAAAGTCCAACTTTCCACAAAAGGAAGTATATGTTTCACATATTAGGGACACAGATTTGAACATGTTTCTTCTATTGACAGCTTTGCCTTTCATTTTTGAGCTAACAATCACTTGAACGCATTTTGATTAATGTTGAATTTGCATTAATGATCCATTTAAATGTTCTTTTTACATCAAACCTGACAATTTAGAAATGTCCTAGTAGCATATATTGGCAATCTTTCCTGAAGAAATTATGTCCTCAGAAATGACAGATAATATTACTGTCCCCATGCATTATCCATGGGAATAACAACATCATCATCATCAACAACAAAGCTAACACTTCCATAGCACTTACTTTGCACTAGGTACTATTCTAAGCTCTTACATATATTAATTCATTCAGTTTCCTCAACAACACTGTAAAGTAAGCATTTCCCCTTCCATTTCATGGATGAAAAAAAAACAAAGTTCAGAAAGGCTAAATAATGTGTCAAGAGGTCATACAGCTGGTAAATTGCAGTGATGGGACTTCATCTCAGGAAATCTGTCTTCATATTCATATTCTCTGCTCTAAGCTATTAAGCTAAACTGCTTTCAACTCTGCTCTCAAATTTCCTATCTAAAAGTAGGAAGATTAAATTAGTCAGAGATTGCAAACTGATCACCCATGGGCTCGATGTGGCCTACAGATATGTTTTGATTTGTCTGTACTTATCTTAAAGTTGAATAAAAATCAGGGGATTCCACAAAACAATCCATATTTACAATTTGGGAAATCTGGCCATACTATGCCCACGTTCCCACATGGCAAGAGCCAACAGGAACTTAGTATATACCGGTTTCTTCCTTTAGCTGGGGAAAAACTCTAGTTTTCTATGGTTCTACCACTCCCTAGTTGCACTGAAACTATCTGCTTTACTCTTTTGCTTTCTCTACCTGGTTCCTTGTATACATTTGAGCCGGAGCTCTAATATCCCTGATATATAATCTTTACAGTCTCTTTTAGCTTGAACATTTAATGTTTCTATGTGTAGTAAAAACTTACTGTAGTTGCTACTGATACACATAATCGCACAGATGACCCTTTAAGAGATAATGTCAAATGAAAACAGCCAGAAACAAAAGAGTAAATGTTACCATTTATATGAAGTTCAAGAACAGTCAAAGCCTGACAAAACAAGCAATGGGGAAAGGACTCTGTATTTAACAAACGGTGCTGAGATAACTGGCTAACAATATGCAGAAGACTGAAGTCAGAACCTTATATTTCAGCATATACAAAAATTAACTCAAAATAGATCAAATATTTAAATGTATGGCCTCCAACTATAAAAATCCCAGAAGACAATTTAGTAAAAACTCTTCTTGATGTTGGCCTTGGAAAATAATTTTTGGCTAAATAACGAAAAGCAATTGCAACAAAAACAAAGACAGACAAGCAGAACCTAATTAAACTAAAGAGCTTCTTCAAAGCAAGTAAATTATCAACAGAATAAACAGAGAACCGAGAGAATTGGAGAAAATATTCACAAACTATGCATCTGACAAAGGCATATCTGGAATCTACAGGGAACTTAAGCAAATCAAGCAGCACAAAACAAATAACCCCATTAAAAACAGGCAAAGGACACAAGCTTCTCAAAAGAAGACATACAAGTGACCTACACACATATGAAAAAATGCTCAGCATCACTGACCATAAGAGAAATGTAAATAAAAACCACAGTGAGATACCATCTCATACCTGGCAGAATGGCTATTATTAAAAAGTCAAAAAACAACAGATGCTAGCGAGACTGTGGAGAAAAGGAAATACTTATATACAATTGATGGGAATGTAAATTAGTCCAGCCACTGTGGAAAACAGTTTGACAATTTCTTAAATACTTAAAACAGAGCTACCATTTGACCTAGCAGTCTCATTACTGGGTGTACCCAAAGGAAAATAGATCGTTATACTAAAAAGACACATGGACTTGTATGTTCATTGCTGTGCTATTCACAATAGCAGAGACATGTAACCAACCCGGTGCCCATCAATGGTAGATTGGATAAGGAAAATGTTGTACATATACACCATGGAATACTATGCAGCCATAAATCGAATGGAATTCTGTCCTTTATGGCAATATGGATGGAGCTAGCTGGAGTCCATAATCTTAAGTAAACTAAGGCAGTAGCAGAAAACCAAATATCTCATGTTCTCACTTATAAGTAGGAGTTAAACATTGAGCACACATGATCATAGAAATGGGAACAATACACACTGTAGACCAATAGAGGGTAAAGGGCAAGAAGGGTGTGAGGTGTGGGTTGAAAAACTACCTGTTGGGTATATGATCGCTATTTGGGTGATGGGATCCATACTCCAAACTTCAACATCACGTATTACTTTGATGGAACAAAACAGCACATGCATAAAATAAAATAAAAGCTGACATTGGAAAAAAAAAAAAGAACAGGAAGATCCAATCAATAGTGCTGCAAATCTGAACAGTAGTTACTTCTGGGGATGAGGGAATACTGACTGGGAATGAGCAGAAGAAACTTTTCTCAGTGTGGGTGACAGAAATAATCTATATATTGTTCTGAGTGGCAGTCACATAGGTATATACATATCTTAAAAGTCACTGAAGATTTGCGCATTGTACCGTATGTGAACTGCACATTGCATTTTGAGCAAGATACTTAAAAAGCAATGGTGTCCAGGGGTTTCCAAATGCTAGTCCTCAAAGGGTGGCATTAGAATAATCTGAGATGTTTTCTTTAAAGCAAATTCCCAGGACGAAGGTAAGACATACTGATTCAGAATCTCTGGAGGTAGGGCCTTGAGATTGTATGTATTTTAACAAGTTGGCTGGTCTAGCTGACTCAATGACACTTGTCACGACTCTCTTGAATACCTTTGGAGAAGTGTAAGCAAATGTCTTATTTGCTCCTCAGAACAACACATGAGATAGGTATCATTATTTCTATTATACATGGAAGTGAACTGAGTCTTAGGACAATCAAGGAACTTAGCCTCAGTGATAAAACTAGCAAAAGATGGATACAGATTTAGAGACAGCCCCACTTGACTTCAAAGACCAGGTATTTCCATGACAGTCCATTGCCTTCTAAAAACAGTCATTGTGGGCAAAGTGTTATCCCTACTTGTTGATTAAAGATGTCTAGAATCAGAGTCCTGAAACAGCATGTCTTATATAACTTAGCAGAGTTTGCTTTTTAAGTGTCTTGCTCAAAATGCAATGCACAATTCACAAAGGAGAGTTTGAACCCAAGTCTATTAATATATCCAGGACCTATTTCTCTGATGCATTCAGTGTCCCTCATTTTGCTTATTTTTTCCCCCAAAAAAGAGTTGGTTTTTTACAAGTGGAGTTCTGCTTGAGATCTGTTTGCAAAATATCTTGAAGCCTGACCGCACAAAACACGACAATTTCTAAGGTTACAATATAGAATAGCTTTTTCACTGCATTTTGTACCTTGAAAAACCCTGTAATCAGACAATGTTCATTAAGGGCGGAGTGAAAATGAATAATGCAATTTCAATATTTCCAAAATTCTAACATTTACAGAATAACTAAAACTTGTTTGATTCTAATTTTTTTCAAAAATAAAATCAACTCTGGTAGTATATTTGTCTACTTTAGAAGGAATTTGTGGGTCTTCAGATGTCTATCCTGTCTCCCAAACTGTTACCTTTGCCTCAGTTCCACTGTCTGAAATTTGCCATTTTATATTTAATATCTCTCTTTCACTAAGGAAATATATTCTTTTGCATTAAACATTGTCTCTGTCTGGGGTTGAATAGTGCCTTCTTGAAATTCATGTCCATCTGGAGCCTCAGAATGTGACTTTACTTGGAATAAGGTCTTTGAAGATATAATTAGTTAAGGTAAGGCCATACTGGATTAAGATGGGCCCTACGTTCAAAGACTGGTATCCTTATAGGAAGACCATGTGAAGACAAAGAGACACACACAGAGAAGATGCCCATGTGAAGATGAAGGCAGAGATTAGAGTGATGCATTGACAAGCCAAGAAATTCCAGAGCCATGAGAAGCTAGAAGAGGGAAAAAATTCCTTTCCTAGAGTTTTCAGGGGAAACATGGTCCTGCTGACACCTTGATTGTACACTTTCAGTTTCCAGAACGTTGAGAGAATACATTTCTGTTTTTGAAGCTACATATTTTGTGGTAATTTGTTATGGCATCCCTAGGAAATTGATATAGCCTCTTATATCAAGTCCTTGAAGACAGGTGCCTGGGTGGGACATTCTATGAAGTCACTGACACTTCAGTGGGAAAGTACTGGGTTAACAGGTAGGAATCACTAGGAGGGGTAAAAGGCCTTTGAACAGGAAACAAGGAAGGGGAGAGGAAAGATGATCATATTTTGCTTATTGCACAATTGAAGACCAGTCCTGTTGAGAGTAATCACCAAAGACTCTGTCAAATGCCTGGGCCCAGGCCAGCTTTCTGCCCTATACCAATATGGAGTCAATAGTGAGCGGCTGTTGCCCTAGCTAAGTGCTCAGGAACTAGGAGTTGAAAACAACTTGCACACCTTGTAGACAAGAGCCCTTGTCTTGTCTTGGCCAGTCTTTTCCCTCTTCAGAAATCATCACTTGTAAGTGTCTTGTTCTCAGGGTAATTTACATGCTTACAAAGGGTTTGGCAGGCAGGATAAAACTCTCTATGTGGCCCCTGTTCCTCTATCTCAATTAGAATTGGGAAATTTGCTATTATCTTTTTTAAATTGCTATTTGTATTTGTTTGTTTGTCTTTGTTGTTTGCCTTTTGGAACATTCATCTATCTATTTGTTTTCCTACCCATCCCCTGCTCCCCTCCATTGCAATTTTTGGCAATGCTTCTCTAGACTTGACTAGATTTGGTTTTGTTTTCTGCATTAGGTGATGTTTCATTTTGACCCACCATCCAGGGGAGTGGGGATGACCAGGGGTCTTAGGCTCTACTTTACTTTTTGCTGATTAGGCCAGAGCAGGGTGGCTGTTTCTAATTCATTTTACAGTTGGTATAACTTATCTCCCTGAGAAAGTCCTCTCATTTGTTTACATTTTCACATCTCAAGCACTTCTATCTTGTCTGAGCATCAGGGTAGGTGGGTGGCCATCACAAATACAGACTTGTCACAAGTACAGATATATCTGATTGCATTATATCCAATTTTGCAGGTTGCAATTTTGCTACCCCTGTCTTCATAGTGGACCTTCACGAACGTGGAACATTGTTTCCAAGGTAGATGTGAAAAATGAATGTAGAGACCTGCCACGTAAGATAGTTGTTGGTATGACATGAAGAGACTATCAAAGATTCCTTTTCTTATCTCTGCACCAAAGAAAACAAAAGCTGCTTGGTTTTCTTGACAAGAAATGGTTGACATGACAGTAGCATTCAATTACATGCTCAGGTAGGCCTCAACGGTTTTGTTCTACGTTCCACAAAATGTCTGTGAAACAATAATTTATAATGGTGATTGAAGAGCATGAACTAGCATATATTGCTTTCCTTGTTTACATTATAGTTCCTAAAGCCATGCTTTTCTGGAAGGAAGAATGAGAAATTTACTGGTTTAGGAGTCAAGAAACGGGGGCGGAGCAAGATGGCCGAATAGGAACAGCTCCAGTCTCCAACTCCCAGCGCGAGCGACACAGAAGACCGGTGATTTCTGCATTTTCAACTGAGGTACTGGGTTCATCTCACTGGGGAGTGCCGGATGATCGGTGCTGGTCAGCTGCTGCAGCCCGACCAGCGAGAGCTGAAGCAGGGCGAGGCATTGCCTCACCTGGGAAGCCCAAGGGGGAAGGGAGTCCCTTTTCCTAGCCAGGGGAACTCAGACGCACAACACCTGGAAAATCGGGTAACTCCCACCCCAATACTGCGCTTTAAGCAAACAGGCACACCAGGAGATCATATCCCACACCTGGCCGGGAGGGTCCCACACCCACGGAGCCTCCCTCATTGCTAGCACAGCAGTCTGTGATCTACCGGCAAGGCAGCAGCGAGGCTGGGGGAGGGGCGCCCGCCATTGCTGAGGCTTAAGTAGGTAAACAAAGCTGCTGGGAAGCTCGAACTGGGTGGAGCTCACAGCAGCTCAAGGAAACCTGCCTGTCTCTGTAGACTCCACCTCTGGGGACAGGGCAATAACAAACGTAGCCGAAACCTCTGCAGACGCAAACGACTCTGTCTGACAGCTTTGAAGAGAGCAGTGGATCTCCCAACACGGAGGTTGAGATCTGAGAAGGGACAGACTCCCTGGTCAAGTGGGTCCCTGACCCCTGAGTAGCCTAAATGGGAGACATCCCCCACTAGGGGCAGTCTGACACCCCACACCTCACAGGGTGGAGTACACCCCTGAGAGGAAGCTTCCAAAGCAAGAATCAGACAGGTACACTCGCTGTTCAGAAATATTCTATCTTCTGCTGCCTCTGCTGCTGATACCCAGGCAAACAGGGTCTGGAGTGGACCTCAAGCAATCTCCAACAGACCTACAGCTGAGGGTCCTGACTGGTAGAAGGAAAACTATCAAACAGGAAGGACACCTACACCAAAACCCCATCAGTACATCACCATCATCAAAGACCAGAGGCAGATAAAACCAAAAAGATGGGGAAAAAAAAAGCAGGGCAGAAAAGCTGGAAATTCAAAAAATAAGAGCGCATCTCCCCCGGCAAAGGAGCGCAGCTCATCGCCAGCAACGGATCAAAGCTGGACAGAGAATGACTTTGACGAGATGAGAGAAGAAGGCTTCAGTCCATCAAATTTCTCAGAGCTAAAGGAGGAATTACGTACACAGCGCAAAGAAATTAAAAATCTTGAAAAAAAAAGTGGAAGAATTGATGGCTAGAGTAATTAATGCAGAGAAGGTCATAAACGAAATGAAAGAGATGAAAACCATGACACGAGAAATACGTGACAAATGCACAAGCTTCAGTAACCGACTCGATCAACTGGAAGAAAGAGAATCAGCGATTGAGGATCAAATGAATGAAATGAAGCGAGAAGAGAAACCAAAAGAAAAAAGAAGAAAAAGAAATGAACAAAGCCTGCAAGAAGTATGGGATTATGTAAAAAGACCAAATCTACGTCTGATTGGGGTGCCTGAAAGTGACGGGGAAAATGGAACCAAGTTGGAAAACACTCTACAGGATATCATCCAGGAGAACTTTCCCAACCTAGTAGGGCAGGCCAACATTCAAATCCAGGAAATACAGAGAACGCCACAAAGATACTCCTCGAGAAGAGCAACTCCAAGACACAAAATTGCCAGATTCACCAAAGTTGAAATGAAGGAAAAAATCTTAAGGGCAGCCAGAGAGAAAGGTCGGGTTACCCACAAAGGGAAGCCCATCAGACTAACAGCAGATCTCTGGGCAGAAACTCTCCAAGCCAGAAGAGAGTGGGGGCCAATATTCAACATTCTTAAAGAAAAGAATTTTCAACCCAGAATTTCATATCCAGCCAAACTAAGTTTCATAAGTGAAGGGGAAATAAAATCCTTTACAGATAAGCAAATGCTTAGAGATTTTGTCACCACTAGGCCTGCCTTACAAGAGACTCTGAAGGAAGCACTAAACATGGAAAGGAACAACCGGTACCAGCCATTGCAAAAACATGCCAAAATGTAAAGACCATCGAGGCTAGGAAGAAACTGCATCAACTAACGAGCAAAATAACCAGTTAATATCATAATGGGAGGATCAAGTTCACACATAACAATCTTAACCTTAAATGTAAATGGACTAAATGCTCCAATTAAAAGACACAGACTGGCAAACTGGATAAAGAGTCAAGACCCATCAGTCTGTTGTATTCAGGAGCCCCATCTCACACGCAGAGATATACATAGGCTCAAAATAAAGGGATGGAGGAAGATTTACCAAGCAAATGGAGAACAAAAAAAAGGGGGGGTTGCAATACTAGTCTCTGATAAAACAGACTTTAAACCATCAAAGATCAAAAGAGACAAAGAAGGCCATTACATAATGGTAAAGGGATCAATTCAACAGGAAGAGCTAACTATCCTAAATATATATGCACCCAATACAGGAGCACCCAGATTCATAAAGCAAGTCCTTAGAGACTTACAAAGAGACTTAGACTCCCATACAATAATAATGGGAGACTTCAACACTCCACTGTCAACATTAGACAGATCAACGAGACAGAAAGTTAACAAGGATATCAAGGAATTGAACTCATCTCTGCAGCAAGCAGAACTAATAGACATCTATAGAACTCTCCACCCCAAATCAACAGAATATACATTCTTCTCAGCACCACATCGTACTTACTCCAAAATCGACCACGTAATTGGAAGTAAAGCACTCCTCAGCAAATGTACAAGAACAGAAATTATAACAAACTGTCTCTCAGACCACAGTGCAATCAAACTAGAACTCAGGACTAAGAAACTCAATCCAAACCGCTCAACTACATGGAAACTGAACAACCTGCTCCTGAATGACTACTGGGTACATCACGAAATGAAGGCAGAAATAAAGATGTTCTTTGAAACCAATGAGAACAAAGATACAACATACCAGAATCTCTGGGACACATTTAAAGTAGTGTGTAGAGGGAAATTTATAGCACTAAATGCCCACAAGAGAAAGCAGGAAAGATCTAAAATTGACACTCTAACATCACAATTAAAAGAACTAGAGAAGCAAGAGCAAACACATTCGAAAGCTAGCAGAAGGCAAGAAATAACTAAGATCAGAGCAGAACTGAAGGAGATAGAGACACAAAAAACCCTCCGAAAAATCAATGAATCCAGGAGTTGGTTTTTTGAAAAGATCAACAAGATTGACAGACCACTAGCAAGACTAATAAAGAAGAAAAGAGAGAAGAATCAAATCGACGCAATTAAAACTGATAAAGGGGATATCACCACCGACCACACAGAAATACAAACTACCATCAGAGAAAACTATAAACACCTCTATGCAAATAAACTGGAAAATCTAGAAGAAATGGATAATTTCCTGGACACTTACACTCTTCCAAGACTAAACCAGGAAGAAGTTGAATCCCTGAATAGACCAATAGCAGGCTCTGAAATTGAGGCAATAATTAATAGCCTACTAACCAAAAAAAGTCCAGGACCAGATGGATTCAGAGCTGAATTCTCCCAGAGGTACAAGGAGGAGCTGGTACCATTCCCTCTGAAACTATTCCAATCAATAGAAAAAGAGGGAATCCTCCCTAACTCATTTTATAAAGCCAACGTCATCCTGATACCAAAGCGTGGCAGAGACACAACAGAAAAAGAGAATTTTAGACCAATATCCCTGATGAACATCGATGCAAAAATCCTCAATAAAATACTGGCAAACCGGATTCAGCAGCACATCAAAAAGCTTATCCACCATGATCAAGTGGGCTTCATCCCTGGGATGCAAGGCTGGTTCAACATTCGCAAATCAATAAACATAATCCAGCATATAAACAGAACCAAAGACAAGAACCACATGATTATCTCAATTGATGCAGAAAAGGCTTTTGACAAAATTCAACAGCCCTTCATGCTAAAAACGCTCAATAAATTCGGTATTGATGGAACATACCTCAAAATAAGAACTATTTATGACAAACCCACAGCCAATATCATACTGAATGGGCAAAAACTGGAAAAATTTCCTTTGAAAACTGGCACAAGACAGGGATGCCCTCTCTCACCACTCCTATTCAACACAGTGTTGGAAGTTCTGGCTAGGGCAATCAGGCAAGAGAAAGAAATCAAGGGTATTCAGTTAGGAAAAGAAGAAGTCAAATTGTCCCTGTTTGCAGATGACATGATTGTATATTTAGAAAACCCCATTGTCTCAGCCCAAAATCTCCTTAAGCTGATAAGCAACTTCAGCAAAGTCTCAGGATACAAAATGAATGTGCCAAAATCACAAGCATTCTTATACACCAGTAACAGACAAACAGAGAGCCAAATCAGGAATGAACTTCCATTCACAATTGCTTCAAAGAGAATAAAATACCTAGGAATCCAACTTACAAGGGATGGAAAGGACCTCTTCAAGGAGAACTACAAAACACTGCTCAGTGAAATCAAAGAGGACACAAACAAATGGAAGAACATAGCATGCTCATGGATAGGAAGAATCAATATCGTGAAAATGGCCATACTGCCCAAGGTTATTTATAGATTCAATGCCATCCCCATCAAGCTACCAATGAGTTTCTTCACAGAATTGGAAAAAACTGCTTTAAAGTTCATATGGAACCAAAAAAGAGCCCACATCTCCAAGACAATCCTAAGTCAAAAGAACAAAGCTGGAGGCCTCACGCTACCTGACTTCAAACTATACTACAAGGCTACAGTAACCAAAACAGCATGGTACTGGTACCAAAACAGAGATATAGACCAATGGAACAGAACAGAGTCCTCAGAAATAATAACACACATCTACAGCCATCTGATCTTCGACAAACCTGAGAGAAACAAGAAATGGGGAAAGGATTCCCTATTTAATAAATGGTGCTGGGAAAATTGGCTAGCCATAAGTAGAAAGCTGAAACTGGATCCTTTCCTTACTCCTTATACGAAAATTAATTCAAGATGGATTAGAGACTTAAATGTTAGACCTAATACCATAAAAATCCTAGAGGAAAACCTAGGTAGTACCATTCAGGACGTAGGAATGGGCAAAGACTTCATGTCTAAAACACCAAAAGCAACGGCAGCAAAAGCCAAAATTGACAAATGGGATCTCATTAAACTAAAGAGCTTCTGCACAGCAAAAGAAACTACCATCAAAGTGAACAGGCAACCTACAGAATGGGAGAAAATTTTTGCAATCTACTCATCTGACAAAGGGCTAATATCCAGAACCTACAAAGAACTCAAAGAAATGTACAAGAAAAAAAACAAACAACCCCATCAAAAAGTGGGCAAAGGATATGAACAGACATTTCTCAAAAGAAGACATTCATACTGCCAACAGACACATGAAAAAATGCTCATCATCACTGGCCATCAGAGAAATGCAAATCAAAACCACAATGAGATACCATCTCACACCAGTTAGAATGGCGATCATTCAAAAATCAGGAAACAACAGGTGCTGGAGAGGATGTGGAGAAATAGGAACACTTTTGCACTGTTGGTGGGATTGTAAACTAGTTCAACCATTATGGAAAACAGTATGGCGATTCCTCAAGGATCTAGAACTAGATGTACCATATGACCCAGCCATCCCATTACTGGGTATATACCCAAAGGATTATAAATCATGCTGCTATAATGACACATGCACATGTATGTTTATTGCGGCACTATTCACAATAGCAAAGACTTGGAATCAACCCAAATGTCCATCAGTGACAGACTGGATTAAGAAAATGTGGCACATATACACCATGGAATACTATGCAGCCTTAAAAAAGGATGAGTTTGTGTCCTTTGTAGGGACATGGATGCAGCTGGAAACCATCATTCTTAGCAAACTATCACAAGAACAGAAAACCAAACACCGCATATTCTCACTTATAGATGGGAACTGAACAATGAGATCACTTGGTCTCAGGAAGGGGAACATCACACACTGGGGCCTATCATGGGGAGGGTGGAGGGGGGAGGGATTGCATTGGGAATTATACCTGATGCAAATGACGAGTTGATGGGTGCTGACGAGTTGATGGGTGCAGCACAGCAACATGGCACAAGTATACATATGTAACAAACCTGCACGTTATGCACATGTACCCTAGAACTTAAAGTATAATAATAATAAAAAATAAATTAAAAAAAACTGATTAAAAACACTTTTCTCTTTCACCTTTTTTTTTCTCTCCAGTGGAACACATATACAAGGAAAGGTAGTCTGTAGGAAATCTGGAGGAAGACTTATGCTTAGAGTCTTTGCTCCGCAAGCTTTTATTGTTAGAGATAACCTTAATTATTTGTGTGAGTGAATACAACCGCATTGTCTAAGGTCACTTTGGATATTTCTGACTTTCTGAGAAAGGCAGAGAAAAAATATATTTTAGTCTGAGGCACAGATTAACTAGACATCTAGTCGTAACTTAAAACCTAGGACAATAAAAAGAGACCCTCATCAAATTAAATAAAACATTTGAACTTACTAAAAGGGAGTATGTTTAGAAACTGATACGAATTCAAATTCTCTCTCTCTCTCAATTAAAGTACAGTGTTTGCTTCAAATTAATATCATTTGTCAATTTGATTAGTAGGGACCCTGACAGCTCAAAAACTGATTCATTAATTACAGTCTAAACATAACCAATATTTAATTATTTACTATAAAATTTTAATGAGTTTAGATTAGAAATATATATGTTACTCTATTCTTTTTTTAACTTTTATTTTAAGTTAAGGGAATAAGTGCAGGTTTGTTACATAGGTACATTTGTGCTAAGGGGGCTTGTACAAATTATTTCATTATCCGGGTATTAATTCTTGAACCCATTTGTCATTTTTCCTGAACCTCTCCCTCTTCCAAACCTTCACCCTCAGAAAGGCCCCAGTGTGTGTTGTTCTCTTTTATGTGTCCATGTGTTCTCATCATTTAGCTCCTACTCATAAGTGAGAACATGTGATATTTGGTTTTCTGTTCCTGTGTTAGTTTGATACGGATAATGGTCTCTGGCTCCATCCATGTCCCTGCAAAAGACATGATCTCATTCCTTTTTATGGCTGCATAGTATTTCATAGTGTATGTGTACCACATTTTCTTTATACAGTCTATCATTGATGGACATTTAGGTTGATTCCATCATTGCTGTTGCATATAGTGCTGTAATGAACATACATGTGCATGTGTCTTTATAATAGAATGATTTATATTCCTCTGGTTACATACCCAGTAATGGAATTGCTGGTCAAATGGTATTTCTGTCCTTAGGTCTTTAAGAAATCACCACACTGTCTTCCACAATGACTGAATTAGTTTACACTCCCACCAACAGTGTATAAGCATTCCCCTTTCTCTACAATCTTGCCAGCATCTATTTTCTTACTTTTTAATAGTAGCCATTCTCACTGGTCTTAGATGATATCTCACTGTGGTTTCAATTTGTTTTTCACTGATGATCAGGGATGTTGAGATTTTTTTCATGTGATTATTGGCCACATGTATGTCTTCTTTTCCAATGTGTCTGTTCATGTCAATTGCCTACTTTATTATGGGGTGTTTTTTTCTTGTAAATTGGTTTAAATTCCTTATAGATGCTGGACATTCAATTTTTGTTGGATGCGTAATTTGCAAATATTTTCTCCCATTCTGTAGGCTGTCTGTTTACTCTGTCGATAGCGTCTTTTGCTGTGCAGAAGCTCTTTAGTTTAATTAGATTCCATTTGTCAATTTTTTCTTTTGTTGCAATTGCTTTTGGTGTCTCTGTTATGAAATCTTTTTCTGTTCATATATCCTGAAGAGTAATGTCTAGGTTGTCTTCCAGGATCTTTATAGTTTTTGGTTTTACATTTAAGTCTTGAATACATCTTGAGTTAATTTTTGTGTATGATGTAAGGAAGGGGTCCAGTTTCAATCTTCTGGATATGGCTAGCGAGTTATTTCAGCACCATTTATTGAAAATGAATTCCTTTCCCCATTGTTTTTCTCAGTTTGTTAAAGATCAGATAGTTGTAGGTGTGCACTCTTATTTCTGGGTTATCTATTGTGTCCCATTGGTTTATATGTCTATTCTTGTACCAGTACCATGCTGTTTTGATTACTGTAGCCCTGTAGTATAGGTTGAAGTTGGGTAGCATGATGCCTCCACCTTTATTCTTTTTGCTTAGGGTTGCCTTGGCTATTCGGACTCTTTGGTGGTTCCATATCAATTTTGAAATAGTTTTTTTTTTTTTTCTTGTTTTGTGAAGAATGTCAATGGTAGTTTAATGGGAATAGCACTGAATCCATAAATTGCTTTGGGTAGTATGACCATTTTAACAATATTGATTCTTTCTATCTGTGAGCATTGAATGTGTTTCAATTTGTTTGTGTCATTTCTGATTCCTTTGAGCAGTGGTTTGTAGTTCTCCTTGAGAGACCTTTCACCTCCCTGGTTAGGTGTATTTATTTCTAGGTATTTTATTCTTTTTGTGGCAATTGCGAATAGGAGTTGGTTCCTGGTTTGGCTTTTGGCTTGACTGTTTTTGATACATAGAAATGTTAGTGACTTTTGAACAGTGATTTTGTATCCTGAGATTTTCGGAAGTTGTTTATCAGTTTAAGAAGCTTTTGGGCTGAGACTATCGGGTTTTCTAGGTATAAGATCATGTCATTTGCAAACAAGGATAGTTTGACTTTCTGTCTTGCTATTTGAATGTCCTTTATTTGTTTTGTCTGATTTTCCTGGCCAGAACTTCCAATACTATGTTGAATAGGAGTGGTAAGAGAGGGCATTTTTGTCTTGTGCCTATATTCAAGAGAAATGCTTCCAGCTATTCAGCTATTCAGCTATCCAGTATGATGTTGCCTGTTGGCTTGTCATATACAGTTGTTATTATTTTGAGGTACATTCCTTCAATATTTATTGAGAACTTTTAAGCTGAAGGAATGTTGAATATTTTTTCAAGTCTTTTCTGCATCTGTTGAGATAATCTTTTTTTTTTTTTTTTTTTTTTTTTTGGTTTAGCTCTGTTTAATTCATGAATCACATTTATTGATTTGTTTCTGTTGAAACAACCTTGCATTCTGGGGATCAGTCCTACTTAATCGTGATGGATTAGCTTTTTGATGTGCTGCTGGATTTGGTTTGCCAGTGTATCGTTGATGATTTTGCATGAATGTTCGCCCAGCATATTGGCTGAAAGTTTTCTTTTATTGTTGTGTCTCTGTCAGGTTTTTGTATCAGGATGAGTCTGGCCTCATAGAGTGAATTAAGGAGATGTCCCTCCTTTTCAATTTTTGGAATAGTTTCTGTAGAGATGGTACCAGGTCTTCTTTGCACATCTGGTAGAATTAGCTGGGAATCCTTCTGGTCCTGGGCTTTTTTTTTTTGGTTGGTAGGTTATTTGTTGCTGCCTCAATTTCAGAACTTATTATTGGTCTGTTCGGGGATTCAATTTCTTTCTGTTTCAGTCATGGGATTGTGTATGTGTATTCTGCTTGCTTAAGGCCTGGATTGTAAGAGTTTTCCTTAAGCTTAAATCTTAGTTATTTTCTCACTACTTTTCTAATATACGCCGTAACTTCCTCACTATTATTATTGATTGCTTACCATTTTTCTTTAAATTCACTCTCTTTTAAAGCTTAAATATGTATGATATCCATTTTCAACATTATGTTTGTTGGCATCATGGGCTTGATATGCTCAATTTTTTAAAAAAATTTTTAAGTACTAAAATTGTCTATGAATTATCTATATTATACATTTCTAACTACACAGTCTGCCTTTTGACGGTATTCTGCAGTCTTGACTCAACTGACTATAGTCTTTATTTATACATATTCAGAAATTTAAAATTTCATTACAATATAGGTACCAGGAATTGTATCAGTGCTACCCAGTGTCAAATGTGTTTGTGGGACAGAGGGGTGAGGGAGGTGGTGATGAGACCAGATGAAGGAGTTTGTGTCTCCTCATCACTTTTCTCCCTACCCATCTTCTGCTATGCCAATTTACCAATTTTCTTCCTTCAAAACTCAGGCATCTACTATATGCATGGTAAAAAAAATCCTTGAAAAGTTTGCAGAATTTTACCTTTTGCTCTTGAATATATTAGATTGGAATATGATAGAAGCATAATGTAAGCAGCATTAAAAAAGCAAAATGAATTTTCTTCTCACTGTTGACATGGAACTTAAGTTGTTTTAGCTTCACCGCCCAAATGACTTGGTCTGTGGAAGCTACTTTTGGCTTGCTATCCCAGCTGAAATAATAATATTCAGAGTACAGTTGAAATTGTTTGAAACTTCAGTATAGTTGAATCTCTAAAGCCTATAGTCCAGGTGATTAACTTTTAATTGGCCTAAGGACTTTACCCTGATCCTTCAAAACCTTTCAGTAGCTATCTCTTCTATCTTTCTTGCAGTGATCATTGAACCTTTTGGTTCTCCATCTCCTGGGTCAAGAAATGGCAAAGGAGATAATGGTATTGTTATCACTCTAAAGGTTTAAGTTGCAAAAGCACTTTCATCTCCAAAAAAAATGTTTGTTTCTTCTTAGGCATTGTGTCCACAGATCAGAGTTTCTTGGGTAAAGTTGTATGGGTCAACTTACGAAACTTTCTTTAATCATGTCAAAGGGCCTAGAGTTTGTTTGCCCATGCTTAATTCTTCTCTTTATAAACCCAAACAAAAATACACTCTTTACTGAATCACCAGCATGAGTATTCACTGGTCTTGAATTACTATTATAAAGAATAATTCATAATTTAAAGTAAGATTTAAAGAAGCATGAAGGTTTTGGTTTTTAAAAATGACATATAGGCCGGGCGCGGTGGCTCAAGCCTGTAATCCCAGCACTCTGGGAGGCCGAGGCGGGCGGATCACGAGGTCAGGAGATCGAGACCATCCTGGCTAACATGGTGAAACCCCGTCTCTACTAAAAAAAATACAAAAAACTAGCCGGGCGAGGTGGCGGGCGCCTGTAGTCCCAGCTATTCGGGAGGCTGAGGCAGGAGAATGGCGTAAACCCGGGAGGCGGAGCTTGCAATGAGCTGGGATCCGGCCACTGCACTCCAGCCCAGGCGACAGAGCGAGACTCCGTCTCAAAAAAAAAAAAAAAAAAAAAAAAAAAAATGACATATAGTGGCTTCCTCAAAAAACTGTTGAGACAGTTTAGAGTTATCATTATAAACCAAGGACATTCTCACAATGCACAGACAAGGTGAAGTTTATGCTTAATTAGAAAGCTGTCACTGGAACTCAAGGGTCACTTAATGTCACTTCCTGGATCATGGGTTGACATAATATGACATGTACATGTGATGTCATAACTTAGAGGAGACCTTAGGAAAAAACACAATCAAAGGTCTTTGATATGGTTTGGCTCTGTGTCCCCACCCAAATCTCATCTCAAATTGTAATCCCCATAATCTTCATGTGTCGAAGGAGAGACCTGGTGGGAGGTGATGGATCACGAGGGCACTTTCCCCTATGTTGTTCTTATAATAGTGAGTGAGCTCTCATGAGATCTGATGGTTTTATAAGTTGTGGTTTCCTCTCTCTCTCTCCCCCTCTCTCTCTGTCTCTTTCTCTTGCCTGCTGCCATGTGAGAAGTGCCTGCTTCCTCTTCTGCCATGATTGTAAGTTTCCTGAGGCTTCCCCTGCCATGTGGAACTGTGAGTCCCGTTTTCCGTTATAAATTACCCAGTCTTGTGTAGTATTCTTATAGCAGTGTAAAAACTAACCTATGCTGTCTTTATGCATTTAAATAGCTCTAGAAAACCGAGCAGTGGATCTAGAGATATCAGTTATATAGATTAGTAGTTTTCAATGTGTATCAGAATAACCTGAAGGATTTAATAAAAAAGAAATGTACGGGCTCCAGATCCAGAGATTCTGACTCTGTATGTGTAGTATGGGACCTAAGAATTTGCATATCTAAAAGTTCTCAGGTGTTCCTGATGCTGTTGTTCTGAGGGACCACACTTTGAGAAACATTGGATTAGAGTCACCTATGGTAAAGAAGTTCCATGGTATTTAGATGAAATAACACTGGCATTTCCATAAGCTATAAATTAAAACGCAAGAGTCACAGAAAAAGAGAGAGACAAACACTTATTGAACATCTATTGTGTAGGATGCACTTGCTAGATGTTTTACACGGATATCTTATTCAATTTCATTATTGCTTCATTATCCCCATTTTTCAGATTAAAAAAATGGAACTCAGCGAGTTAACAAACGTTCCCAAGGTCACAAAGCTATCAGGTGGCAGAGGTGAAATTCAAACCCAGGTCTGTCTAGGTTGAAAACTTATAGTTTCTCTTCTAGATCACTTTGCTAATACTATTATTTTTAAACACACACACATATATATATATGTATGTATATATATATTTGCTTCAAGATGTATTATTATATAGTATAAGTGAAGTGAAGTGAATGCTAGGACAATAAGGCACCGGTCCTGACTCTTCCACCAATTTTATTTATTGGTCCACCAGTTTATGCACCCATTCATCACTCATCCATCCATCCATCCATCCATCCATCCGTCAATCAATTAATTGATCCATTTGTTCATTCTTGAAAACATTCTTGAACATTCATAGCGCTTTAGCCTCCCATATGTGCAAATATTTTCTCTTCTTTAGGCCTCACTTCCATCATAAGTGCAATGAGAAGGTTTGACTTGATGATTTTTAAGGTTTATTTTATTCATTCATATTTATTTATTTATTTATTTATTTATTTATTTATTTATTTATGAGACAGGGTCTTGCTCTGTCAGCCAGGCTGGAGTGTAGTGGTACAATCATAACTCACTGCATCATCAAATTCCTAGGCTCAAATAATCCTCCTACCTCGGCCTCCTGAGTAGCTGGGACTGTAACACCACCATGACTGGCTGAATTTTTTCTTTTGTAGAGATAGGGCCTCACTGTATTGCCAGGGCTGGTCTTGAACTCTTGGCCTCAAGCAATTCCCCAACCTTGGCCTCCCAAAGTGTTGAGATTACAGTCATGAGCCACCGTGCCAGACCATTTTCATTCTTGAAAACCAAACAATATTCAGAGCTGCTCTTTCTTTAGCAATAAAAATATTACAAAGCTTTTCAGGCAAATAAAGTAAGTTATCTCTCATAAGAATGAATTCGGAGGAAAATCCCTATGTAGTTATGGAGGAGAATTACTTGTATATGAAAACACATCTCTCTGTTAGTACCGCAAAAATATTTCATTACTTAAAATTAGGACATAGTAGAAGACTATGGTGGTTATAGCAAAGTTATATTGAATATTTCACAAAAATATGAATAAACAATTTACAGTAAGCATAATTTACTAGATTCTAGCAACTTCAAGAGTACTTCAGCCTCAAGGGCCTTATATTTAAGAAATGGTTAGAGTCGAATAGAGAACTTATGATCATTTAGCACTTAAAAAAGTTTGAATTTTCAAGTTCTTAAGATAAATTAATATTCACTTCATCCTTTATGAAGATAACTTTTTATTTGATCTGTAATAAAATCTCCTTTGTGAACAAAACGTCAAATTACTACTTGACCCAACTATCCAATTACTGGGCATATACCCAAAGGAAAATAAATCATTTTACCAAAAAGACACTTGCATTTTCATGTTTATTGCAGTGCCATTCACAATGGCAAAGAATTGGAGTCAGCATAGGTGTCTGTCAATGGTGGATTGGATAAAGAAAATGCAGTACATATACACCATGGAGTACTATGCAACCATAAAAAGAATGAAATAATGTCTTTTGCAGCAACATGGAAGCTGGAGGAAATTACCCTAAGCAAATTATAGCAGAAACATAAAACCAAATACCCCATGTTCTCATTGATGAGTGGGAGCTAAACATTGGGTATATACAGACATAAACATTGGAACAAGAGACACTCAGGACTCTAAAAGGGGGGAGTGAGGGAGGGTAACAAGGGTTGAAAAACTACTTATTAGTTACTATATGTAGCATTTGGGTGACAGGTTCAATTGAAGCCCAAACCTCAGCATCATACAAAACACCCATGTAACAAACATGCACATGTACTCCCTGAATCCAAAACAAACAAGTTTTAAAAATAAAAAATAATAAAAATCTCTTATGCTCAAATATCTTTCTTTCTGCTTTATGCACTTTAAGAAAACTCTAGGCCGGGCACGGTGGCTCACGCCTGTAATCCCAGCCCTTTGGGAGGCCGAGGAGGGCGGATCACGAGGTCAGGAGATTGAGACCATCTTGGCTAACACAGTGAAACCCTGTCCCTAATACAAAAAATTAGCTGGGTGTGGTGGCAGGTGCCTGAAGTTCCAGCTACTTGGGAGGCTGAGGCAGGAGAATGGCATGAACACGGGAGGCGGAGCTTGCAGTGAGTGGAGATACAGTCACAGCACTCCAGCCTGGGTGGCAGAGTGAAACTCCATCTCATAAAAACAAACAAACAAACAAACAAGCAAACAAACAAAAAAACTCTGAAGAGGATCACATAGAAAAAAAAAAACAAAAAATACAAGCAAACACAATACACCACCACCACCAACAACAAAACAGCGTAAATGAAAACATTTGAATGGGGATTGCAAAAAGTCAATGATGGACTTTGCAAGTGAATGCCAGATTTGTTTGGGATTGAGTTACGTCTTAAAATGATCTCATTTCTTATGAATGAGGGGTTAGGTTTGTCAGTGAAATGAATATCAACTTTTATCATATCTATATCTATAGCTGTTGCTATGGAACTTCAAAGGCTTACCAATATAAATTAGCTCAGAATTTAGATCTTTGAACTTTCTTCTATACTTATGAAAGCAACAATATTTATGAAACCTACAATGCCAATAAGCCAAAAATACACCTTATTTGAAGCCATTTTTGTATTATGTTTGACACATATCAAGGTGTGAGATTCATTATCTGAGGCATTCCCAGAACTGGAGTGATTTGAGTATGTCTGTGAATTTCATCTCTCTTCTTTTCTAAAAACTCTTTTCCATTCTTGACACTTCCAAAAAAGGTGCAAACTAAATGTGAGATGTTAGAGAAATATATTAATGAGAGAAGAAGAAAGAGCATTGGAGAATAAATTTCAGTTGTTTTTTGATTTTGACGGAAGAGTTGTCACAAAATACACACTATCTAAAGATTCAGAAACTGTTAAGACTCTTGAGAGGTGCCTATGATTTTAACAGAATGTTAACAAGGTATTTCCAGAGAGATGTCATTGTCATCAATTGATGACATGCCCAGATCTTGTTTGTTTCTTCTTTAAGGAGAAATTCATTTTTGTTTTTCCTTAGGGAATGTATTTCCTTTCCTGAGAAAATGCAGACCCCTGTCACAACAACATGAACTCAGGAAAAATTTTATAGCATTGGAGCTCACTTTTCAATATTCAGAGGAAGCAAAAGGAGAACAAATTTGCATTGACTCTCAAAGGGAAATGTTGACAGCATACTAAATACTTCTTCTGAAATTAAACAATAGGAGAAACACCATGTCCTTCTATTGGGTCAGTTTTGATAGAAACTATGATTTTCAATAGTTATAGGAGAGTAAAAATGTTGTGCTGCTGATTTTGGAAGAAAATGAATTGAGTTAGCTGTTCAATGGACAACAGATAACTTTGGATAGTGCTTTTCTTTGCCTTTGCTCATAGTTATCACCATATTTTACTCTGAGTTCTCAATATAGTAAAATAAAGTAGGATTATCTTATAAGCAGAATAATGAGCCTCTTTATACTTTAACTTGTTATGATTAAAAGTTGCTGCAATTATAAAACTGAAAGAACTCCCTGTAGCCAAGTGCCTTGACATAGGTTGGAAATAAAATGATGGATTTTGCCAAATATGTGGGATTTAGACTACAACTCACTAATGCTAGACCTACTATTGATTTTTGGCTACGTCTTAAGTAACAGGATTAACCTCATATTTTTTGCTTTCATTTAGGTTTTTAACCTCCTTTTATTCAAGTCTTTATTTGTGCAATGAGACAACAGGCTGAGACTATATGGTTTGGGTGGGCCGTTTCAACTAGGTTCAGAAGTTTGTACTCATAAAGGCATGCTCAAATTTGTCCATGAAGTTTCATAATTATTTTTACTAATGGTAAATGAAAACATCCCATGTTAAATTTGGTTTCCTTCCACGGATGTTAGCGTGGATGTCTGGATTTTAAAAAGTAGATTATTAAACTGACCATAAAGCCTCAGTTTAAAATTCAACATGGTGTGGTGGAAAGGACGTTCAACCTTAAGCAAATCCTCTAATTTTTCTGGGCCATAGTTTTCTAATTTTTTTTTTTTTTTTTTTTTCAGGTTAAGTAGTAAAAATTTATTGGGAATTCCTGGGTTGGTGATTATCTCCTTCCAGCCTTGAGGGAGGGAACAACACTGTAGGAAATCACTGAGAAGTCACACAACGTCCCAACAACCCCAGTTAACACAGGGAGGAGGAAAGTAATTCCCCAGAAAAGGGGCTGGTCTTCAGTCTTTCTTAATCAAAGAAGGGTTCAGGGGACTGATGTGGGGGACCATCGCATGATACTGGGGCGGGGTAGGGCTGTGCTGGACCCCTGGCTAGCTACTCAAAAACTGGAGAAGCAGATCCACTTCCTCTGGGGATGGAGTTCTTGGTGACTAGGCTCATTTCTTACCCTTGATGAGGCTGTCACTTCCTCTGGTGAAACTTTCATCCTGTAGGTTCAGCATGAGGTTGTCAGCCATGAGATAAATACGGTTCTATGATGTGGCGATCGTCTTGGAGATATTCTGGGCTGCTTGGATCTTGTGAAGTTTGATGTAGCCAGGGTTCTTGCTCAGTGCTTCTCCAAGCATCTTGGCAGCCTCGGCCTCACCCTCGGCCTGCACAGTCTTCTGCCGCTGTTCCTGCTTCGCTTTTTCTACCAAGAATTGGGCCCGCTGGACCTCCTGCTGGGCCACTTGTTTGGCTTCTACAGCAGCTGTGTGCTCTCGGCTAAAGCTCAGCTCTGTGATGGCTACATCATCCAGGATGAGGCTGAAGTCCTTGGCCCTCTCTGTCAGCTCCCGGCGGATCAACAGGGATACCTGGGCCTGCTGGGTGATCAGCTGTGAGGCATTGAACTTGGCCACCACACTCTTGAGCACCTCGTTGACAATGGACGGCAGCACTCGTTCCTCGTAGTCCAGCCCTAGGCACTGGTACATGCTAGGAAGCTCTTGAGCATTGGGGTTGAGACAGCACTCTCAGGGAGATATTCACCATTTGTAGGTCTTTGGAGCCTGCAGGGGAGGAGATTTTTCGAGGTCTGGCCCGAATGTCGTAGATAATGGGGTACTGCAACCAGGGGATCCTGAAGTGAAGGCCCTCGGCCAGGATAGTGTCCTGCTGCACTCTACAGATCCGATTGAAGAAGATGGCTCTATGCCCGCCTTCCACAGTGAACACGGATTCGCGGACACCGTATGCCACAGCGCCGGCCCCCAGCAACAGCTTCAATGCCGTGCCCATGCCCCGGGGCCCCGCGGGCAGCCGTCCCGGCAAGTCCTTCAAGTTCTGGGCCATGCCTGATCTTGAGGCCGGCAGCACCGGAGGTCAGAAGTGGGTGCCGGCCCGCCTCTACCCCGCTCCAGCTTAGGTACTGCCTCTAATTTTTTCAAACACAGTAGAAACACCTCCCCAGCATCCCCCAGGGATGTTATAAGGAACAAATGAGAGAAAACGGAAATACATTTTATAAATTAGAAATTCTATTTAAGTGTAACATATTATTTACACCATAATATTTTAAATTGTAAAAAAGTATTTTAGTTGAAGAAGTCTGTGACACAGGAAGGTTAAAGAATTTAACAAAATAACTCAGCTAGTAAGTTGGAGAGCCAGGACTAGAACCCAACTTATTTGATACTTATGCTAACGCTCTAAGAATCCAGAGTTTCATGTAAGATAATGGCCTCCAGTTCCATTCATGTTGCTGCATAAAACATTATTTTATGCTTCTTAATGGCTGAATAGTATTCCATTGTGTGCATCAACTATTTTCTTTATCCATTCATTTATTGATGGACATTTAGGTTGATTCTACGTCTGGGCTATTGTGAATAGTGCTGTGATGAACATACACATAAAGATATCTTCTTGACATAATGATTTTTTTTAACTTTTATTTTAGGATCGGGGTACATGTGCAGGTTTGTTTTATGGATAAATTACATGTTATGGGAGTTTGGTGCACAGATAATTTTGTCACCCAGGGAATAAACATAATACTGATAGGTAGTATTTTCATCCTCACCCTCCACCCTCAAGTAAGCCCCAGTGTCTGTTGATCCCTTCTTTGTGTCTGTATATACTCAATGTTTCACTCCCACTTATAAGTGACAACATGTGGTCTTTCATTTTCTGTCCCTCTGTTAGTTTCTTTAGGATAATGTCTTCCAGCTTCATCCATGTTGCTGCAAATCACATGGTTTTATTCTTTTTTATGGCTGCATAGTATTCCATGTATGTGCACCACATTTTATTTACCCAGTCTACCACTGATGGGCATTTAGGTCAATTTCATGCTTTTTTGCTGTTTATTTTTTTAAATAGAGAGACAGGGCCACACTTAGTTGCCCAGGCTGATCTCAAATTTCTGGGCTCAAGCAATCCTCCCAACCCAGCCTCTCAAAGTGCTGGGATTACAGGCATGAGCCACTGTGCTCGACTCCTGTGTTTTGGTATTGTGAAGAGTGCTGCAGTGATGTCTCCATTTTCCCATTCACCAGAGTTGATTATGTTTACTTTTATCCTTGGCTTGAAAGAGTCAACAGTTACCAGTGTTCTTTTATCTCCTCCATATCAAAAAAGTTGACAGATTATCAATATGTGGTATAATTATGACAAACAAGCAAGGGTATTTTTGAAAAAGCAAAGATTAGTAACCTTTGCAGAGTAATTATTATTTCTGAGGTCTTTATATGCATTGTCTCATTTTTCCTCACAATAGCCCAGTGGGTACTAGTTTTAATCCCCTTTAACAGATGAGAAAATTGAGACTCAGAGAGGATAAGTAACTTGTTGATATGGTTTGGATTTGTGTTCCAGTCCAAATCTCATGTCAAATTGTAATCCACAATGTTACAGGAGAGGCCTGGTGGGAGGTGATTGAATCATGGGTATGCGTGGATTTCCCCCTTGTTGTTCTCAAGAGAGTTCTCATGAGATCTGGTTATTTAAAAGTGTGTAGCACCTTCCCCTTCTCTCTCTTTCTCCTGCTGTGACTGTGCAAGACATGCTAGCTTCCCCTTTCACCATGACTGAAAGTTTTCTGAGGCCTCCCCACCCATGCCTCCTATACAGCCTGAGGAACCATGAGCCAATTAAAACTCTTTTCTGTGTAAGTTACTTAGTTTCAGGTATTTTTTATAACAGTGTGAAAACGGACTAATACACTTGTCCAAAGATATATAACTTATTAGTGATGGAGCTTGTATTCAAACTCAGATCTGCCTGATCCTGTGTCTGAGATCTTACGTACAACCATGCTATCTGGAAAAAAAAAAAAAAAAAAAAAAAAAAAAAAAAAAAAAAAAAAGATAAAATTTGGTGCTGTGCCTACAAAATCTGTATTTGGGTAGTATGTTAGAAAAGAGAATAAAAAGCCTCATGAGTCTGTTTAGAAATATATTAGATGAAGTAGAAAGAGCCCAGGCTTTAGAATCAAAGAGATCTTGGTTTGAATCCCAGGTCTGTCAGTTACGAGCTGTGTGACATTAAGTCAGTCATTTAAACCCCTGAGCCTGATTGTCCTTATTTGTAAATTAGAAATAAAAATACCTCACAGAGTTGTAATAAGAATTAAATAAGATGATGAATTGTGTTTGGAAAAGAGAATATATTAAATACATGGTAACTGTTAAAATTATATTTGCTGACATTATTGTTATTGTTATTATTGAAGTTTTTTTTTTTTTTTTTTTTTTTTTTTTTTTAGAGGTGTCATGTTTACTTTTTATTTAGGAGTACAAACTGAGACAAAATCATCCTTCCAGTTAGGTGAGGTTTTGAGGGATCATACTAAAGAGAAGACAGGGAAACGCCAGTAATGGTGAAGGTCTTGAGAAAAGGACAGGACCCGCAGATAGCGAGAGATCAGAGGAGGCCCTGACTTCTCTCCTCATTTCCTTTCCATATATCCCAAATGTGCAATGCATCACCTGAGACAGAAGGCAGAAAGCATCAAACTCTCTGTTTATCCCAATTCAATGACAACCAGAATTTTTTTTTTTTTGAGATGGGGTCTTGTTCTGTCGCCCAGGCTGGAGTGCAGTGGGGCAGTCACGGCTCATTGCAGCCTCCAACTCTCAGTCTCAAGCAACCCTCCTACATCAGTGTCCTGAGTAGCTGGGACTACAGGCGTGCACCACCACACCTGGCTCATTTTTTAAAAAACTTCTTGTAGACGGGGTCTCGCTACATTGCCCAGACTTGAGTGCAGTGGTGCAATCATAGCTCACTGCAAGCTCAAACTCTTGGTCTCGAGCGATCCTCCTGCCTCGGCCTTCTGAGTGGCTGGGACTACAGGCATACACCATCATGTCTGGTTCATTTCTTAAACTTTTTGTAGAGACAGAGTCTTGTTTTGTTGCCTAGGCTGGTCTCAGACTCCTGGCCTCAAGTGATCCTCCTGCCTTGGCCTCCTAAAGTGCTGGGATTATAGGTGTGAACTGTGGTACCCAGTCAACAACCAGAACTTTCTGCAGACCTTGTGCTTTTGGACCTTGGGTATTTTCTGCAGGTCAAGCCATCCTGACCACTCCGAGAACTTACCCAGGGTGACTCAGCTGTCACTCTAGGTCACTCATAAGCCCATCGGGTAGCTCTACCCATGGACAGCTGGATACACTTGTGTCTGTTCTCTGAAGTTGTAGATGACCTGACAAGAGGGAAAGGAAAGAGGGAACCTCCACTTCCCTGGGCAAGTCGGAAAAGGGTGAGGTGAGGGCAGGATTCCTTCTCGTTGGAGGCGACACACAGGAGGCCGGGCCTAGTCCTTCAGCTGGGAGACCTCATAGAGGTACGCGGCCAGCATCTTGGTTCCCTCTATGTAGTTATGCCTGTTTAGCTTTTCATTCTGGGAGTGGGCTCCGTCATCCGCCGACCCCATAGGCAGTAGCATGATGTTCTTGCCCGTGGCCTCCTGAAAGGTCAAGGTCACGGGAATACTGCCGCCTTCCCTGGTCAAGTCTGCCTCAACACCAAAAACTGTCTTCATGGCTCTTCTCCCAGCTACGTAATGAGGGTGACTGCAGTCGGTGACCCAGGGCTTCCCACCGTGGCCCATGTACACCTTGAACTCGTTGGGGCTGTGCAGTTCAGCAAACTTCTTAGTTAGGTAGCTTGTGACCTGCTCGCTGACGACTTCAGGAGTCATGTTCGGCACGAGCCTGATGGAGAACTTGCCAACCACCTTCCTGGGAATCACGGTCTTGGCCCCCGACCCAGAGAAGGCGCCTTCGATGCCATGGAGGGAGAGAGACGGGAACCGCCATCGGTGCATGAGGATGTCTTTCTTGTTGTTGTGCAGGAGGATCTGCGCCCCCACGTCCTTGGCAAACTCCTCTATGTCAAAGTCGATGTCGTCGTACAGCTTGTGCTCCTCTTCCGTGACGGCGGCCACGGCCTCGTTAATGCCGGGGATCAGGATGTTCCCCCTCTTGTCCACCAAAGAGCCCATCAGCAAAATGAGATCAGTCATGGCCTCGTGCACCGAGCCCCCGTACACCCCGGAATGGAGGTCTTTGTTGCTGCACTCCACCTCGATGAAAAAGTAGCAAATGCCCCTGAGGCCATAGGTGATGCAGGGTTTCTTCTTTCCCAACCAGTAATTGTCAGAAATGCAGACATAGTCCACATCCTTAAAGAATGTGTCTTTCTGGGCGAAAATCAGCTCGTCTAGGCCCTCGGAGCCTGACTCCTCCATGCCTTCAAGGCAGAATCGGACGTTGACAGGAATCTCCTGGTCTGTTTTCTGATACGCTTCCAGGGCGTTTATCCAGCCGGCCACCGGGCCCTTATCATCAGTTGAACCTCTCCCGTACAGCTTGCCGTCTCGCTCCACCAGGGTGAAGGGCTCGCTGTCCCAGCCGTCCTCCAGGGCTGCAGGCTGCACGTCCAGGTGCCCGTAAATGCACACCGTCTTCTTCTGTGGGTCGGAGCCCAGTTTGCCGAGCAGAATAGGAGGGAGCGGGATCTCCGAGCCATCAGGGAGCTTTTGTTTTCCGATATCCACCAGTTCCACAGAGCCGCCCAACTGCTTAACATCTGCGGCAGCAACCTCCATCATCCTCCTGATTTCACCTCTCTTCTCGGGCCACGCGGACACACTCTGGATAGCTACCCATTTTGCGAGTTTCTTAATGTAGCGATCCTGATTTTCATCAATGTACTTAAACAGGGTCGTGAGGGCCGCCATCTTTCAACCAAAGCCCAGACCGCAGATCTTGAAGGTTCTTGAAAGGAAGAGCAACTGGTCAGTCCTGTCTCTAGTAGGCACTGACTCATTATTGAAGTTTTAACAGATTTGGGAGATAGGGAAAATATTAACATGAAGAATATACTTCCAGATTTCATTGTTTCATGATTCTTACCCCTGCTTAGTGTTGACTCTGCATGGAGGTGGCCTCCAGATAAATTTTATAGAGTAGTCAGTATGCTTTTCCACTTCTGAGAGAGTACTCATTTGAGTATAGGAATTTAGAAATTTTTCAACAGTTTCAAGAAGTACTAAGTTTCTACTTGTGCATGACATTGTGAGGGATGAAAAAATCATATGGTCTAGAGAGAGATAACTGTCATTCATCAATTTATATGTTATCCCATTTTATCCAATAAATTCACTTAACAGGAATTTAATGAACAACCATAATATTTAAGGTAATGTGCTAATTGTGGCTGAGGTAGAAAATAAATAGAGCAGATATACGACATCTTGGCCTTTGTTTTCATACAGTCCTATACTCCAGGTTGAAAATGAAAAGTGCCTTTAGAGAGGTCTATAAATGGAAATAATGACTTCTTGCTGGGACTGAGTATAGGAGGTAGCATTTCAGCTGAATCCTCCCGATTTGGAGATAAGAGAGGGAAGAGAGCGGGTGATTTTTATTACACTTTCTAATGCTGATATAATTTTCTATTTTGAAGCATGGTATATCTTAGTGATTACAAATGCAGGTTCTGGAGCCATATTGTCTAGGTTCAGTCCTGGCTCAGCTACTTTTACTGCTATTTATCCATTTTGTGACTTGACGTCTTCATCTGCCAAATGGGAAGATAATAACAGTGCCTTCCTTATAAGGGTTTTGTAGGATTAAACAAAACAAATACACATAAAGCATTTACACAATGCTCATCAAATTTGAGCTATTTGGGATATTATTACAAGGCCTTTGATACTGATGAAGCTGACATGCTTAATCATTCAGCCCCTTTACAGTGAAATATTTATGAATCGCTATAATTTAAGTAAGAAGGAGGAAAATACAACAGGAGGGGTAGAAGCTGAATCTTGAGACAGGAGAGAAGCTTTGCTGCTCTCTCAACAAAAGTACAGTGAAATAGTGGCAGAAAACTCACATGTGGAACCTGCCTCGTTCCTTGCTTGAAACTCAATTTATATTTTTAATCTTTATGTTAGGCTTAGATGTGCAAGTTTGTTATATAGGTAAATAATGCGCCATGGGGGTTTGGTGTACAGATTATTTTGTCACCCAGGTAATAAGTATAGTACTCGATAGGTAGTCTTCAATCCTCTCTCTCTTCCCCAACTCCACGCTTAAGTAGGCCCCAGTATCCGTTGTTTCCTTCTTTGTGTCCACATGTATGCAAAGTTTAGCTCCCACTTATAAGTGAGAACATGCAGTATTTGGTTTTCCTGTGGTAGTTCACTAAGGATAATGGCCTCCAGCTCCATCCATGTTGATGCAAAGGAAATGATCTCATTGTTTCTTATGGCAGTATAATAATCTGTTGTGTATATGTACCACATTTTTTTATCCAGTCTGCTGTTGTTGGATATTTAGGTTGATTCCATGACTTTGCTATTGTGAATAGTGTCACAATGAACAACATATCCATGTGTCTTTATGGTAGAATGATTCTTATACCCAATAATGGGATAGCTGGGTCAAATGGTAATTCTATTTTAAGTCTTTGAGAAATCACCAAACTGCTTTCTGCAATGGCTGAACTAACTTACACTCCCACCAGCAGTGTATAAGCTTTCTTTTTTTTCACCATATCGCCAGCATCTGTTATTTTTTGACCTTTTAATACTAGCCATTCTGAATGGTGTGAGATGATATCTCATTGTGGGTTTGATCTGCATTTATCTAATAATTAGTGATGTTGAGCATTTTTCATATGCCTTTTGGCCACATGTATGACTTATTTTGAAAAATATTTGTTTAGATATTTTGCCAACTTTTTCATGGAGTTATTTGTTTCTCATATATTTGTTTAAGTTCCTTATAGATGCTGAATATTAGATCTCTGCTGGATGCATAGTTTGCAAATATTTTATGCTATTCTGTAGGGTATCTGTTCACTCTGTTGATAGTTTATTTTGCTATGCAGAAGCTCTTTAGTTTAATCAGGTCCCATTGGTTAATTTTTGTTTTTGTTACAATTGCTCTTGGCATCTTCATCATGAAATCTTTGCCAGTTTCTATGTTCAGACTGGTATTGTCTAGGTTGTCTTTCGGGTTTTTATATATTTTAGACATTAAAGACATTTAAGTCTTTAATCCACCTTGAGGTGATTTTGTATATAGTGTAAGGAAGAAATCCTGTTTCAGTCATCTGCATATGGCTAGACAGTTATCCCAGAACCATTTATTGAATAGAGAGACCTTTCCCCATTGCTTGTTTTTGTCAATTTTGTTGTATGTGTGTGGCATTATTTCTTTGCTTTCTATTCTGTTCTATTTGTTGGTCTATATAACTGTTTTTGTACCAGTACCATGTTGTTTTTGTTACTGTTTGCTCATAGTACAGTTTGAAGTCAGGTAATGTGCTGCCTGCACCTTTGTTATTTCTGTTTAGATCGCCTTGGCAATTCAGGCTCTTTTATGGTTCCATATGAATTTTAAAGTAGTTTTTTATAGTTCTGTGAAGAATGTCAATGTCTCCTTTGATAGGAATAGAATTGAATCTGTAAATTGCTTTGGACAGTATGGGCATTTTAACAATATTGATTATTTCTATCTATGAGCATTAAATGTTTTTCCATTTGTTTGTGTCAAAATAAGAATACAGGAAGTCAGACTATCCCTGTTTTCAGATGATATTATTCTATACTTAGAAAACACCATAGCCTCCCCTCAAAAGTTCCTGGAACTGATAAACAACTTCAGCAAAGTCTCAGGATACAAAATTAATGTACAAAAATTAATAACATTTCTTTACACAAACAACATCCAAGCTGAGACCCAGATGAAGAATGCAGTCCCACTCACAGTAGCCACAACAAGAGTAAAATATCTAAGAATACAGCTAACCAAGGAGGCGAAAGATCTCTACAAAGAGAATTACAAAACATTACTCAAAGAAATCAGAGATGAAACTCAATTTAACTCCACACTTGGCACATAGTAGGTGCTCAATGAATTTTTGCTGAATGATATCATGAACAATTGAGTGCTGAGTTTTATTTTACCATTTTCTATTGAAGGGTGGAAATTGTTTAAAATTCCTAAACTTGCTCTGATCAGAGCTGTACTTCTCTCAAGTGGTTCTTAAGTCCCCGGAATATAATTGTTCAACATTCCACATTCTTTTAGCAATCATACCTCAGCAAACCTTTAAACAGTGACTGAAAAACCATAAAATTAAAATGTTTAATTTTACCTTTTTGCCTTTCCATTTGTAATGCCGTCTGCAAATAATAGAACATCTAAATTTCACTTGTCAGGTTTTCCTTTTTTTTTTTTTTTGAGATGGAGTTTCGCTCTTGTTGCCCAAGCTAGAGTGTAATGGCAGGATCTCGGCTCACTGCAGCCTCCACCCCCAGGTTCGAGCTATTCTCCTGCCTCAGCCTCCCGAGTAGCTGGGATTACAGGCGCGTGACACCACACCTGGCTAATTTTTTGTATTTTTAGTAGAAATGGGGTTTCACCTTGTTAGCCAGGCTGGTCCTGAATTCCTGATCTCAGGTAATCCACCCGCCTCGGCCTACGAAAGTGCTGGGATTACAGGCTTGAGCCACCGCACCCAGCCAGGTTTTCCTTTTTTACAGTGACTGAAATGAAACATTAAAATCATACAATAATACCAGGTTTCCATCAACTATTTACTCATTCATTAGTATAGATAGCCATACCAATACCCAGTTCCATTATATCCATTTAAAGGTTTTTATTTTTAAAGAGTTCTGTTTCAGTGTCTCTGCATTTGAAGGGTTGTTGAGAAAGTTTACAAGCAGCAGCTCTGACTTCTTCTTCAAAAATGAATAAAGAAACATGGACAGTTAAGATGATATCAGGTTGGCACAATAGTAATTGTGGTTTTTGCCATTAAAAGTAATAGCAAAAACTGCAATTACTTTTGCATCAACCTCTTAATCTCAGGTCTTAATATAATATTGGTAAACAGAATTGTCCATGGACTGAACATTCCTACTTACGGTTTATTTAAAGTTTTCCCCCAGAAATAGACATATTCATGTTTAGCATTTTAGAGACTAATGCAAGGAAATGTGATTGCCATTGATTATGAAATTCTCAATGGTAAGATCCAGGTCTGGATTATTTACTCTCCCAAGTGTGTGTTACTGGAGCTCTCCTTAAAGATACTGATGAGTTACTCTTGAAAGAACAAATGCATTTAACATGTACAGCTTCACAGGAACCAATCTTAGATCTGGTAGGGCGGAAGGAAGTGCAAATGGAGTGGAATGAAAAGGAACAAAAAGAACCCCGAGAAGAAAATAAAGAGTGCTGACATAAAACTTGGCTAACTGGCACAATCTAGTAGAGGATTTTCCCTGGATAGAGTAATTACTCAGGCACTGTTGAATGTAAGCATGTGAGCAGAAGAGCAGGCAGAATGAAGTGAAAGATCTAATGGCAAATATCCTCGGCAAACAAAACCAAACCTTTAGGTCTAATATAAAGTTCATTAGCCTTTCCAACATATTTTTGCTGCATGTTACCTATGAATCTATAGTGGTTTTCTGTTTGGTTCTGTTTCCAACATGGTCCAACAGTGATTAGCCTTTTATAACACTTTAACATTTTTTTCCTGATCATTTCCTCTCATCTTAAGTCCCTTTAATTCTAAGCAAGAATTAAGACTCCAGTTTTCATATGTCTTAACAAACACTGAAAATTCTTTTCTTTCTGGCTTATGAAAAACTGTTGACTTGGACAACCCTAATGTCTTCCAGCTGTGGAAACTATCCGTGTGATAAACTAAGGATGTTGTTACAAATTGAGGCTAGGGTGTCCTTCTGGAAAAACTGCTTGCTTTTATTTTGGGGAACATTAAATGACTGGGTATTTAACTTGAAATTTTTTCACATATAGGCTTATATTTTATCTTAATAGAAGAAAGATAAAGTATTGAATAATGTAGAAAACATTCCCCTATATAACATTTGTAATCTGGTTACAAATCTTGCCATTATTTCCCTCTCTTTTTATAGCTAGGGATTTATTTCCCCTCCTCTTGGGTTTTGGGGCATCTATAGGTGAGCCTTTGTACCTCCTGCTATAAAGTCAATTGGCCTAGCATATGTCTGAATCTCTCTCAACATCCCTCATTAGCTTAATATTATTTTATTCTTTGCCAAAGCTTTCTGCTTTAACAAAGATTGATGTTCACGGCTGAACTGTAATGCACCAGTTTCTATCTCTTCACTTTTTCCGGGTTGGGCCCTTGTCCAAGTCGTAAAAGCAGCACAGTTGGAGCTCAATCCAGCCTTCTCTTTCTTGTCCACAGTGATTTCATGCTCTCCACATTGTCTTGTTCTACTATCAAGATGGACATGTTGTAAAGAATCAAATAAGTCGTTGTGCATTGAGATGTAACTAAAGGGAAAGTCTTGCTGGGTTATCTCTTCTAGGATGGATTTACATTTTCTCAAAGATCTAGGTTTTAAGCCAAGAGAATGAGTTGCTAATAATATAATTTCTATTTGTGAAGGTATTTTTCCCCATGTAGGCACTGACAATTTGCTTAATCTGTGTACACAAAAGACTGTTTTCTAACTGGTGTATGCTCCACTCTTTTAATTTTTGTTTGACCATATTTCTGATATTTACTCCCAACTTGTTAGGCTTTGTTTGGCCTTTTTCAATACATTCTTTTAGAAAGTGCAGGAGAGTTCCTTACATGGCTAGATGAGTATGGAGAAGAAACGGTGCTTTAAGACTGCTTGAATTAGAATATTGATTACATCATTTACTTAACTGTGTGAGAAATAACTCAGCCTCTCTATATTGGTTTATTCATCTGCAACATATAGATAATAATAATACCAATCTCATAAGGTTGTTACAAGGATTCAGTAAAAAATTACTAAAAATGCTTAGAAAAGTGTCTGGCAAACAGTATGCTTTATATTAGGGATAATAATTATTTCTATTAAGTTCCAACCTTCCATTTTGACTTGTTTATGTAGGCACTGGAAGATAATAAGAACGAAGAACAGTAAGATTGTAGGTAGGAAGCCCCTTAGAGGGAACTGTAAATACTCCTACGTACTGCCCTTTTCTCTTACTACCCAACCCCAGGCACATTCCTGTGCCTTCTATTCCTTTGCTCTTCAGAAACTTCAAACTCCTTACCTGTTTTCATGTCTTTCTTTGTCTTGAATTCCAATAACTTTATGCCACCGAATTTCTTCCTCTTCATATGCTTCTCTGCTCATTTGGCTTATCTATCATTGCTATCATTTACTATCTCCAGGATAGTTGGACATCATTGGTGACCTCTTGCCTTATCAGTTATTTTTCAATGGGAGTCCTTGGGTCAGCATCTTATAGTATTTCTGCTTAAAACATGAGAATAATTATCCTCCCATTTCTGCTATGGATTACTATTTGGCCTAGACAGTTGAAATAGATTAATGTATTGCATCATTGTTTTATCAGAAACAATAGCAGTCTTCCAATTAATTTTAGGGAAATATATTTTGAAAAAGCAGTATTGTAGACAGTGTAGACTGTCAGTAAAATGTAGTAATGCAACATAGTGGGTTTTTAGGTTGATTACAAAAAACTTACTACTCTACCAGAGCCCCATTCCTTGGGAAAGTTTTCATGAATATTATGTGGGTCTTACTGTGGTCAGAGGTCTCTGGTGTTTTCATGAGGAAAAGCTACTTTTTATTTTATTGAAGACAAACTCATTGGTTTGTGGAAATTAGCTACTCAGCAGAAAACTAGGCTACTGACAACAGTAAAAATCCCTAGTAAAATCACTGTGTGTGTGTGTGTGTGTGTGTGTATGTATACTTTCCTTCACACTGGAATTTCCAGAACACATCCAAAAGGGTTATATGGCAGAGTTAACCTGCTGAGGGTTATAGCTGTACATCTAGGGGTTAGGGATTCATGTCCATGTCATTTGTAACACAGATATTTGGAAGTGCTGCCAAACTTTTAACTGAAGGAATGTTTAATCTATGTGGAGACACAGCTAACTTCTGACCCCTTTTCTGTGTCAATGAACAAATAAGAAATAAGGTCTTCATTGGCAAAAACAGAACCATCACTAAAAGCTGGAAACCAGCAGCTGCAAAATCTGTACATGGAAAAACAAATGATATGGACAGCAAAATTAGTTACCTTGGCAGATACCAGACATGTCTCACACACATTCAAGACATACTTAATGTGAAAATTCAGCTTGTCCTAAGCAAAGCCATATGTTCACTACAAAAGACAAAGAAAGTTAGAGTGTTGCTTGTAATTGAGAAAGGATATAAAACATTTCCTCAATATTAGCAATAGCTGAATGAAAATATGTGTAATATACAAGGAAGATTAATGAAGAATAGTAAAGAAACTCAGAGTCTTTACATTTTTAACAAGCTTGCCTTATGCATTTTACACCAAGGCATCAGAAAGAGGTAATGAAAATGTAGGCTTAGACCGGGCACAGTGGCTCACACTTGTAATACCATCCCTTTGGGAGGTTGAGAACACCTGAGGTCAGGAGTATGAGACCACTCTGGCCAACATGAAACCCCATCTCTACTAAAAAAGAAAAAAAAAAACAAAATTTAGCCAGGCTTGGTGGTGGGTGCATGTAGTCTCAGTTAGTTGGGAGGCTGAGGCAGGAGAATCACTTGAAGTGGAGGGTACACTGAGCCAAGATTGCACCATTGCACTCTAGCCTGGGTGATAAGAGTGAGACTCCTTCACATACCAAAAAAAAAAAAAAAAAAAAAAAAAAAAAAAGGTAGGCTTAGTTTAGTCAGTGTAAAATATAACCCTTGAAAACACATTTTTGGGAGGGCGGAGCAAGATGGCCGAATAGGAAGAGCTCCAGTCTCCAACTCCCAGCGCGAGTGACACAGAAGACCGGTGATTTCTGCATTTTCAACTGAGGTACTGGGTTCATCTCACTAGGGTGTGCCGGATGATCGGTACTGGTCAGCTGCTGCAGCCCGACAAGCGAGAGCTGAAGCAGGGCGAGGCATCGCCTCACATGGGAAGCGCAAGGGGAAAGGGAATCCCTTTTCCTAGCCAGGGGAACTGAGACACACAACACCTGGAAAATCGGGTAACTCCCACCACAATACTGCGCTTTAAGCAAACAGGCACACCTGGAGATAATATTCCACACCTGGCCGGGAGGGTCCCACGCCCACGGAGCCTCCCTCATTGCTAGCACAGCAGTCTGCGATCCCACAGCAAGGCAGCAGCCAGGCTGGGGGAGGGGCGCCCGCCATTGCTGAGGCTTAAGTAGGTAAACAAAGCTGCTGGGAAGCTCGAACTGGGTGGAGCTCACAGCAGCTCAAGGAAACCTGCCTCTCTCTGTAGACTCCACCTCTGGGGACAGGGCACAGATAACTACAAAAGCAGCAGAAAGCTCTGCAGACGCAAACGACTCTGTCTGACAGCTTTGAAGAGAGCAGTGGATCTCCCAACACGGAGGTTGAGATCTGAGAAGGGACAGACTGCCTGCTCAAGTGGGTCCCTGACCCCTGAGTAGCCTAACTGGGAGACATCCCCCACTAGGGGCAGTCTGACCCCCCACACCTCACAGGGTGGAGTACACCCCTGAGAGGAAACCTCCAAAGCAAGAATCAGACAGGTACACTCGCTGTTCAGAAATATTCTATCTTCTGCAGCCTCTGCTGCTGACACCCAGGCAAACAGGGTCTGGAGTGGACCTCAAGCAATCTCCAACAGACCTACAGCTGAGGGTCCTGACTGATAGAAGGAAAACTATCAAACAGGAAGGACACCTACACCAAAACCCCATCAGTACATCACCATCATCAAAGACCAGAGGCAGAAAAAACCACAAAGATGGGGAAAAAGCAGGGCAGAAAAGCTGGAAATTCAAAAAATAAGAGTGCATCTCCCCCGGCAAAGGAGCGCAGCTCATCGCCAGCAACGGATCAAAGCTTGACGGAGAATGACTTCGACGAGATGAGAGAAGAAGGCTTCAGTCCATCAAACCTCTCAGAGCTAAAGGGGGAATTACGTACCCAGCGCAAAAAAACTAAAAATCTTGAAAAAAAAGTGGAAGAATTGATGGCTAGAGTAATTAATGCAGAGAAGGACATAAACGAAATGAAAGAGATGAAAACCATGACACGAGAAATACGTGACAAATGCACAAGCTTCAGTAACCGACTCAATCAACTGGAAGAAAGAGTATCAGCGATTGAGGATCAAATGAATGAAATGAAGCGAGAAGAGAAACCTGAAGAAAAAAGAAGAAAAAGAAATGAACAAAGCCTGCAAGAAGTATGGGATTATGTGAAAAAACCAAATCTACGTCTGATTGGGGTGCCTGAAAGTGAGGGGGAAAATGGAACCAAGTTGGAAAACACTCTTCAGGATATCATCCAGGAGAACTTCCCCAACCTAGTAGGGCAGGCCAACATTCAAATCCAGGAAATACAGAGAACGCCACAAAGATACTCCTCGAGAAGAGCAACTCCAAGATGCATAATTGCCAGATTCACCAAAGTTGAAATGAAGGAAAAAATCTTAAGGGCAGCCAGAGAGAAAGGTCGGGTTACCCACAAAGGGAAGCCCATCAGACTAACAGCAGATCTCTCAGCAGAAACTCTCCAAGCCAGAAGAGAGTGGGGGCCAATATTCAACATTCTTAAAGAAAAGAATTTTCAACCCAGAATTTCATATCCAGCCAAACAAAGTTTCATAAGTGAAGGAGAAATAAAATCCTTTACAGATAAGCAAATGCTTAGAGATTTTGTCACCACTAGGCCTGCCTTACAAGAGACCCTGAAGGAAGCACTCAAGATGGAAAGGAACAACCGGTACCAGCCATTGCAAAAACATGCCAAAATGTAAAGACCATCGAGGCTAGGAAGAAACTGCATCAACTAACAATCAAAATAACCAGTTAATATCATAATGGCAGGCTCAAGTTCACACATAACAATCTTAACCTTAAATGTAAATGGACTAAATGCTCCAATTAAAAGACATAGACTGGCAAACTGGATAAAGTTTCAAGACCCATCAGTCTGCTGTATTCAGGAGACCCATCTCACATGCAGAGACATACATAGGTTCAAAATAAAGGGATGGAGGAAGATTTACCAAGCAAATGGAGAACAAAAAAAAGCAGGGGTTGCAATACTAGTCTCTGATAAAATAGACTTTAAACCATCAAAGATCAAAAGAGACAAAGAAGGCCATTACATAATGGTAAAGGGATCAATTCAACAGGAAAAACTAACTTTCCTAAATATATATGCACCCAATACAGGAGCACCCAGATTCATAAAGCAAGTCCTTAGAGACTTACAAAGAGACTTAGACTCCCATACAATAATAATGGGAGACTTCAACACTCCACTGTCAACATTAGACAGATCAACGAGACAGAAAGTTAACAAGGATATCCAGGAATTGAACTCATCTCTGCAGCAAGCAGACGTAATAGATATCTATAGAACTCTCCACCCCAAATCAACAGAATATACATTCTTCTCAGCACCACATCGCACTTATTCCAAAATTGACCACATAATTGGAAGTAAAGCACTCCTCAGCAAATGTACAAGAACAGAAATTATAACAAAGTGTCTCTCAGTCCACAGTGCAATCAAACTAGAACTCAGGACTAAGAAACTCAATCCAAACCGCTCAACTACATGGAAACTGAACAACCTGCTCCTGAATGACTACTGGGTACATCACGAAATGAAGGCAGAAATAAAGATGTTCTTTGAAACCAATGAGAACAAAGATACAACATACCAGAACCTCTGGGACACATTTAAAGCAGTGTGTAGAGGGAAATTTATAGCACTAAATGCCCACAAGAGAAAGCAGGAAAGATCTAAAATTGACACTCTAACATCGCAATTAAAAGAACTAGAGAAGCAAGAGCAAACACATTCGAAAGCTAGCAGAAGGCAAGAAATAACTAAGATCAGAGCAGAACTGAAGGAGATAGAGACACAAAAAACCCTCCAAAAAATCAATGAATCCAGGAGTTGGTTTTTTGAAAATATCAACAAAATTGACATACCGTTAGCAAGACTAATAAAGAAGAAAAAAGAGAAGAATCAAATTGACGCAATAAAAAATGATAAAGGGGATATCACCACTGACCCCACAGAAATACAAACTATCATCAGAGAATACTATAAACACCTCTACGCAAATAAACTAGAAAATCTAGAAGAAATGGATAATTTCCTGGATACTTACACTCTTCCAAGACTAAACCAGGAAGAAGTTGAATCCCTGAATAGACCAATAGCAGGCTCTGAAATTGAGGCAATAATTAATAGCCTACCAACCAAAAAAAGTCCAGGACCAGATGGATTCTCAGCTGAATTCTACCAGAGGTATAAGGAGGAGCTGGTACCATTCCTTCTGAAACTATTCCAATCAATAGAAAAAGAGGGAATCCTCCCTAACTCATTTTTTGAGGCCAACATGATCCTGATACCAAAGCCTGGCAGAGACACAACAAAAAAAGAGAATTTTAGACCAATATCCCTGATGAACATCGATGAAAAAATCCTCAATAAAATACTGGCAAACCGGATTCAGCAGCATATCAAAAAGCTTATCCACCATGATCAAGTGGGCTTCATCCCTGGGATGCAAGGCTGGTTCAACATTCGCAAATCAATAAACATAATCCAGCATATAAACAGAACCAAAGACAAGAACCACATGATTATCTCAATAGATGCAGAAAAGGCTTTTGACAAAATTCAACAGCCCTTCATGCTAAAAACGCTCAATAAATTCGGTATTGATGGAACGTACCTCAAAATAATAAGAGCTATTTATGACAAACCCACAGCCAATATCATACTGAATGGGCAAATACTGGAAAAATTCCCTTTGAAAACTGGCACAAGACAGGGATGCCCTCTCTCACCACTGCTATTCAACATAGTGTTGGAAGTTCTGGCTAGGACAATCAGGCAAGAGAAAGAAATCAAGCGTATTCAGTTAGGAAAAGAAGAAGTCAAATTGTCCCTGTTTGCAGATGACATGATTGTATATTTAGAAAATCCCATTGTCTCAGCCCAAAATCTCCTTAAGCTGATAAGCGACTTCAGCAAAGTCTCAGGATACAGAATTAATGTGCAAAAATCACAAGCATTCTTATACACCAGTAACAGACAAACAGAGAGCCAAATTATGAATGAACTTCCATTAACAATTGCTTCAAAGAGAATAAAATACTTAGGAATCCAACTTACAAGGGATGTAAAGGACCTCTTCAAGGCGAACTACAAACCACTGCTCAGTGAAATTAAAGAGGACACAAAGAAGTGGAAGAACATAGCATGCTCATGGATAGGAAGAATCAATATCGTGAAAATGGCCATACTGCCCAAGGTAATTTATAGATTCAATGCCATCCCCATCAAGCTACCAATGAGTTTCTTCACAGAATTGGAAAGAACTGCTTTAAAGTTCATATGGAACCAAAAAAGACCCCGCATTGCCAAGACAATCCTAAGTCAAAAGATCAAAGCTGGAGGCATCACACTACCTGACTTCAAACTACACTACAAGGCTACAGTAACCAAAACAGCATGATACTGGTACCAAAACAGAGATATAGACCAATGGAACAGAACAGAGTCCTCAGAAATAATACCACACATCTACAGCCATCTGATCTTTGACAAACCTGAGAGAAACAAGAAATGGGGAAAGGATTCCCTATTTAATAAATGGTGCTGGGAAAATTGGCTAGCCATAAGTAGAAAGCTGAAACTGGATCCTTTCCTTACTCCTTATACGAAAATTAATTCAAGATGGATTAGAGACTTAAATGTTAGACCTAATACCATAAAAACCCTAGAGGAAAACCTAGGTAGTACCATTCAGGACATAGGCATGGGCAAAGACTTCATGTCTAAAACACCAAAAGCAACGGCAGCAAAAGCCAAAATTGATAAATTGATAAATGGGATCTCATTAAACTAAAAAGCTTCTGCACAGCAAAAGAAACTACCATCAGAGTGAACAGGCAACCTACAGAATGGGAGAAAATTTTTGCAATCTACTCATCTGACAAAGGGCTCATATCCAGAACCTACAAAGAACTCAAACAAATTTACAAGAAACAAACAAACAACCCCATCAAAAAGTGGGCAAAGGATATGAACAGACATTTCTCAAAAGAAGACATTCAAACAGCCAACAGACACATGAAAAAATGCTCATCATTATTGGCCATCAGAGAAATGCAAATCAAAACCACAATGAGATACCATCTCACACCAGTTAGAATGCCAATCATTAAAAAGTCAGGAAACAACAGATGCTGGAGAGGATGTGGAGAAATAGGAACACTTTTACACTGTTGGTGGGATTGTGAACTACTTCAACCATTATGGAAAACAGTATGGCGATTCCTCAAGGATCTAGAACTAGATGTACCACATGACCCAGCCATCCCATTACTGGGTATATACCCAAAGGATTATAAATCATGCTGCTATAAAGACACATGCACACGTATGTTCATTGCGGCACTATTCACCATAGCAAAGACTTGGAATCAACCCAAATGTCCATCAGTGACAGATTGGATTAAGAAAATGTGGCACATATACACCATGGAATACTATGCAGCCATAAAAAAGGATGAGCTTGTGTCCTTTGTAGGGACATGGATGCAGCTGGAAACCATCATTCTTAGCAAACTATCACAAGAACAGAAAACCAAACACCGCATGTTCTCACTCATAGGTGGGAACTGAACAATGAGATCACTTGGACTCGGGAAGGGGGACATCACACACCGGGGCCTATTATGGGGAGGGGGAGGGGGGAGGGATTGCATTGGGAGTTATACCTGATGTAAATGACGAGTAGTTGGGTGCTGACGAGTTGATGGGTGCAGCAGAGCAACATGGCACAAGTATACATATGTAACAAACCTGCACGTTATGCACATGTACCCTAGAACTTAAAGTATAATAATAAAAAAAAAATCAGCAATAATAATATATTGTTTGAGTTTTCTTCATTATTAGTTTCTAACTTGATTACATTGTGGTCAGTGAATGTGATATGTCTATATTCAACTTTTGTAATATGTACATATTTCACTTTATAAATTTTATAATAAAAAATTATATAGTTTGTCAATTTCAAAAAAAAAGAAAACACATTTTAAGATTATCTGTAGTTTATAATACCTTATTTACATTATTTTTGAAGCAACTAAATGATATTTGTGATCTAATGGGTCAAAACTTAATTCAGACTTTAGAAACTCATGACATAAAAAGTCACGTGGAGAATTATTAAGAAATATGTAAAATTACCACACCACAAAAACACTATTTTCCATTTCGAAAATATGTCAGTGAAACAAAATAAAAACAGTGAAAAATACCTTTCTTTGTCTTTTTTGATCTTTGTTGGTTTAAAGTCTGTTCTGTTGGAGAGTAGCATTGCAATCTCTGTTTGTTTTTCTTTCCATTTGCTTGGTAAATGTTTCTCTATCCCTTTATTTTGACCCTATGTGTGTCTTTGCACATGAGATGGGTCTCCTGAATACAGCAGACCAATGGGTCTTGACTTTTTATCCAATTACCCACTCTGTGTCTTTTAATTGTGCCATTTAGCCAATTTACATTTAAGGATAATATTGTTATGTGCAAATTTGGTTCTGTCATTATGAGGCTAGCTGGTTATTTTTCCCATCAGTTGATACAATTTCTTCATATTGTCAATGATCTTTTCAATTTGGTATGTTTTTGCAGTGACTGGTACTGGTTTTTCCTTTCTATATTAAGTGCTTCCTTCAGGAGCTGTGCAAGGTGGGTGTGATGGTGACAAAATCTCTCAGCATTTGATTGTCTGTAAAGGATTTTATTTCTCCTTATAAAGCTTAGCTTGGCTGGATGTAAAAATTCACCACCTCTTCAGTCTACACATTCTCAATAAACTAGGTATTGATGGAATATATATGAAAATTAAAAGAGCTATTTATGACAAACCCATAGCCAATATCATACTGAATGGGCAAAAGCTGGAGGCACTCCCTTTGAAACCTGGCACAAGGCAAGGATGCCCTCTCTCACCACTCCTATTCCACATAGTATTGAAAGTTCTGGCCAGGGCAATCAGTCAAGAGAAAGAAATAAAGGGTATTCAAATAAGAAAAGAGAAAGTCAAATTGTCTCTGTTTGCAGATGACATAATTGTGTATTTAGAAAACCCAATTGTCTCAGCCTAAAATCTCCTTAAGATGCTAAGCAACTTCAGCAAAGTCTCAGAATACAAAATCAATGTGCAAAAATCACAAGCATTCCTATACACCAGTAATAGACAGAGAGCCAAACCATGAGTTAACTCTCGTTCAAAATTGCTACAAAGAGAATAAAATACTTAGGAATACAACTTACAAGGAATGTGAAGGACCTCTTCAAAGAGAATTACAAACCACTGCTCAAGGAAATAAGAGAGGACACAAACAAATGGAAAATCATTCCATGCTCATGGCTATGAAGAATCAATATCGTGGAAATGGCCATACTGCCCAAACTAATTTATAGAATCAATGCTATCCCCATCAAGCTACCATTGACTTTATTCACAAAATTAGAAAAAAACTACTTTAAATTTTATATAGAAACAAAAAAGAGCAGGTATAGCCAAGACAATCCTAAACAAAAAGAACAAAGCTAGAGGAATCACGCTGCCTGACTTCAAATTATACTACAAGGCTGCAGTAACCAAAACAACATGGTACAGGTACCAAAAACAGATATATAGACCACTGAAACAGAACAGAGGCCTCAGAAATAATGCCACACATCTACAACCATCTGATCTTTGACAAACCTGACACAAACAAGCAATGGGGAAAGGATTCCCTATTTAATAAATGGTGTTGGGAAAACTGGCTAGCCATATGTAGAAAACTGAAACTGGACCCCTTCCTTACACATTATACAAAAATTAACTCAAGATGGATTAAAGGCTTAAGTGTAAGGCCTAAAACCATAAAAACCCTAAAAGAAAACCTAGGCAATATCATTCAGGACATACGCATGGGCAAAGACTTCATGACTAAAACACCAAAAGCAATGGCAACAAAAGCCAAAATTGACAAATGGGATATAATTAAACTAAAGAGCTTCTGTACAGCAAAAGGAACTATCATCAGAGTGAAGAGGCAACCTACAAAATGGGAGAAAATTTTTCCAATCTATCCATCTGACAAAGGGCTAATATCCAAAATCTACAAGGAAATTAAATTTACAAGAAAAAAATAAACAACTCCATCAAAAAGTGGGCAAAGGATAAGAACAGACACTTCTCAAAAGAAGGCATTTATGCGGCCAACAAACATGAAAAAAAGCTCATCATCACTGGTCCTTAGAGAAATGCAAATCAAAACCACAATGAGATATCATCTCATACCAGTTAGAGTGGCAATCATTAAAAAGTCAGGAAACAACAGATGCTGGAGAGGATGTGGGGAAGTAGGAACACTTTTACACTGTTGGTGGGAGTGTCAATTAGTTCAATCATTGTGGAAGATAGTGTGGCGATTCCTCAAGGATCTAGAACCAGAAATACCATTTGACCCAGCAATCCCATTACTGGGTTTATACCCAAAGGATTATAAATGATTCTGCTATAACGACACATGCACACATATATTTACTGTGGCACTGTTCACAATAGCAAAGACTTGGAACTAACCCGAATGTCCATCAATGATAGACTGGATAAAGAAATGTGGTACATACACACCATGGAATACTATGCAGCCATAAAAAAGGATGAGTTCATGTCCTTTGTAGGGATATGGATGAAGCTGGAAACCGCTATTCTCAGCAAACTAAAACAGGAACAGGAAACGAAACACCACATGTTCTCACTCATAAGTAGGAGTGGAACAATGAGAACACGCGGACACAGGGAGGGGAACATCACACACCAGGGCATGTTGGAGGTGGGGGGCTAGGGGAGGGATAGCATTAGGAGAAATACCTAATGTAGATGAGAGGTTGATGGGTGCAGCAAACCACCATGGCACGTGTATACTTATGTAACAAACCTGCATGTTCTCCACATATTTCCCAGAACTTAAAGCATAATAATAATATAAAAATTTTAAATAAATAAATAAAATTTAAAGATTAAAAAAAATACTTTTTTCTATGCCTTCTGCAACTGAATGCTCTGGACATTATATATAGAACATAGGAAAACTAAAAGGAAGAGAGAAGATTGTAGATGAGATAGGACCTCAGGACTTGAGGAACTACATAGTGGTGACTTTCCTGCATTTTATTTTGGTTTCATATATCCCAGACTTGAAGAAACAGATGATCTTGGAATGCCAATGGGAACAGACAAAATAAAGCCCCAACAAAAGTCTGCTCTCTCTAGCCAAAGGACAACAAAGGGGACATTTTAATAAGACAGAAAACTTTGAGACAATGATACCTCTACTCTAGCCAAACAATACAGAAAAAGCTATGGTTCCACTCATCTAAGGCTGAGTGGGGCACCTAGACTAACTTGTGTGTGAGCCTGTAATGAGGTACTCCAACATCTTTGGTGTTATAGAAAGCCAAGTAAGGAGCCAAGGTTTTTATCCCCATTGGCTGATTAGAAGTTTCTCCCTCAGGTGTGTCAGTGGAGAAGAACACTTGGGGAGCCTGGACTTCCATTCCCACCTGGCAACACAAGGTGCTGGTCTGACTCCCTGCTGGGGTGATGTCAGCTTAGGCCTAGTGGAGAGTCAGTCCTTTCAATATTGCCCAATGGTAGTAAAGCTGACAAATATTTTAAAGCAGTTTTGATAAAAATGCTTCAACAAGCAATTATAAGCACACCTGAAACAAATACATAGAAAGTATCTGCAAAGAAATAGGACTTTTTTTCCATTTGATAAAAAGAGAAAGAATCAAATGGAAAATTTCAAAATGTAAAATATAGTAACCAAAATAAAAATCTCAGTACATGGGCTTAAGAGCAGAATGGAGGAGTTAGAGGGAAGAATCAGTGAACTGGAGATAGAAGAGAGGAAATTACACAAGCCAAATAACAAAGAGATAATAGACTTAAAAAAAAAAACCCCTAATGAACCTCACAGGGACCTGTGAAATAATAATAATAATGATATTCAACATTAGTATCATTGGAGTAACAAAGGGAGAGGAGAGGAGAGGAGAGAGTAGGGCTGAAAGAATATTCAAAGAAAAAATGGCTGAAAAGTTATCAAACATGGAGAAAAACGTACACCTATATATTCGGAAGTTGAGCAAATCTTGAACAAGGGAACCCAAAGAAATATGTGTCAAGTCACATCATGATTCAACTTGTGAAAACTAAAGACAAAGAAAAAATCTTGAAAACAGCCAGAGGAAAAACAATACTTTACCATACAGGGCGAGAACAGGTTGAATGATGGATTTTTTTTTTTTTTTTTTCCATCAGAAATCATTGAAGTCAAAAGGAAGTGGTACAACAATTTTCAGGTGTTAAAGAAAAAAAACTGTCAACCCACAATCCTATAACCAGCTAAAATATCCTTCAGGAATAAAGCAGAGGAAAAAAAATCAAAACATTCTCAGATGAAGAAAAACTAAGACAATTTGTTACTCTAAAATAATGGTCAGAAGAAGTTCTCTAAACAGAAAGGAAATGCCACCTTCAGTAAGTTTTTAATTTTTGCTTCTCAGTCAACTTTCATCTCATTCTTGAGGAGGGGCATACACCAGTAAGTGGGTAATCCTTTCACTATCAGAACTTGTTGACCAATTAATACCATGACATAGAAGCTTTATCCCTTAATGAAGTAACATTTATCAATTCACCAATACGTGCCACAACTGTTTTCTCATGAAATTTTGGACAGTTCCATTTCCTTCAGTTGTGTACCTCATTCGTTCAATTTCAGGATTTGAAATGTATAATTTCTTTAAATTGTCTTTTTTAAAGATATAATTCACAAGATCCATTCCTTTGTATGTCTTGAAGGTAGGCATCAAAATCCCAACACTAAGTACAATATTAACAGTTTTCTGATCCTGATATAGTGGATCCACGTGTCCAAGGGTGATTATATGTTGAACATCTAACTGCATGGGCCACTCTCCTGAGTCAGTGCACCAAATATGCCACACTCCTCTTGGTCTTCTCACTCCCATAGTGTCGAAGCATGTTAAGGGACCCACTACCCCTGCCAGGGTCTGGGTTCCACCCAGCCCTTCTCTTTATATTTTGAAGCAAGAGGGTTTTTTTCTTCATGTTATATAAAAAAGAAGAAAAATAGAAAAATCAGTAAGTGAAGGAAAAGCTTGACTGGGATGGGGAAAATCTATTACAGGTGAAAAGGGAGTGATATGAGAAGTGATAAATTCACTACAGAAATTTATTGAACGAAATTGGTTTCCCCCTGAGTTGAATTAAGATGGGGAAGGATGTGAGATTTGGTCACAGGAGACCTAATACCTAATTTTACTGACCAAAGTATCTTTAGTCTGGTTTTAGCCTTCCAAGGCAACTCCACTTTTGAGAACACAACCACTGGCCAAGAATGTCCTCCTAAATGCCCCACTATAGGCCATTTGCTTTCATATTTTCCAGCCCTGTTCTTGCCATTCTTCTCCTCCTAGAGACCCATTTCTTGCTACCTAGTTATATTTTCTTGGCCATTGAAGGCTTGCCAACTTTCAATACCATCTCTAGATTCTTTTATTCTTATTTTTTTTCTTTAGTTATGGGAGGAATATCAAAATCTTTGCGAATCTTCGTTTGAAAAAAATTACATTAGAATATAATTTGATATTTGTAAAATGAATAAAAACCCTAAAAGTTTTTTCATTACACACATGACATAAAGTAAAATCCAGGTGTGTCTCATATGCCCTCAATCACCTCACCTCATTCATAGTTATGAACTGTGTCTTTATTTTCTCATCTTTTGTAGTAACTCGTATTAATCATTTATATTTGTAGATGTCCAGAAAATGTATAATATATTCATCAGATTGAGTGAGTCTACAAAGTGAACTTCCAAAGAGAAGGCTTCATTATGTGGAAACCATCATCTGGAAATGGGATTCATTGAAAAAATGCAATTAGCCTCATGGATTAACTCAACCAAATTGCAAAATAGAAACTAATTCATTAGCTTCTGAAAAGGCGTTAATTACTTCTCATAAGAGAATAATACTATCTTTATAAAATATACTAGTGGCTCTGTTTATGTTTGACTTACCTAGAATATATTGCATTTATATAGAAGAAGAAACATTATTACACAAAAGCATTTAGGAAAATGAGTTAGTCTGCAGCTGAAGTTCCGGGATAATCTTAGTAATCTGTGAATAATGCGAAGAAATTTAACTTTCCTCTGGTGAACAGATATTTTGTAATGTCCAAAGAAAATGGCCTTGGAATGTGTCAAGCACCAAATATTACATGGTTGGCAATATCGCCTGCAGTTGTTCTAGAGAGGCAAGTTGAGCAGAGCTAAAACCCACTCCTACCCGCCACTACCCAAAGGTAACAACAGAAACAAAAAAGGACTACCAGGTGCCCAGATTTTCCTCAATATTGTTGATTACACAAAGATCAGATAAAATCTCAGTGATGAGGATAGGGCTGCTATATATAGGTGTTCAGGTTGTCAAGTGCCAATGGATGGTCTACCTAAAAGGGAGACTTTTCATATTATGGATAGATACTAACATATGAGAAGGGGACAGAAGCATGGAGATTTCACATGTCTTAAGCAAGTTCTAAGGAAGCAGAGAAGAGCACCATCCAATGAAAACTCATAGTAGCACATACATCTACTTTACACACTTGGGAGAGCACACATGCACACATTCACTGACAAACACATATGTATGCCATTGCTCCTTATCCAGACTGCACTTCAGATGTATCCCGAGGATGCTTTTATCTCTTACTCACCACTTTCACAGTCTCATTCTAAACTAAACTCCTAGAAATATTCCAAACCTGATACAATCACCTTATCTGCGCATCAGTGACAGGGGCTCAAAATGCAAACATTTCCTATAGAATGTGTATCCTAGCACATCCAAGGTGTGTGAGAGCTGGCAAGAGTATGGATGTATTTGTGCATTCATCCATGCCTGCCTCCTCCATGTAGGGCAGCCACGTATGGTTGTTCTGGTGGTGCAATAATATATTGATTTATTTATTTTTACTTAAGGAAGAAATACCTTTTTAAAATTTACACAATGTCCCCAAATGAAGGACAAAGTCATGTACAGTGGAGAATTAAGAATGGATTAAATGGAAGGAGATAATCAAATGTATTTCACTGGTATATTTTTGAGAATGATTATCTCCTTTCCTCAGCACCATTCAGCAGTAGTAACTTATCTTTGTGCAGTTACTATGTATTATGTACTGGAGATGTAGAATATAATAAGGCATGGATCTTGTTTTTGAGGGGTTGGACATTTGGAATTATGAAGTATAATAAACAGAATCATGCCACTTACCGCTTACAAGGAACTTTACCTAAGTTGGGAAACGTTTGGGCCTGCAATTTTATATCATTCAATCATCTTTGACACCTAGAAAAGTTAGGGTCACAAAGCATGAGACTTCCAAAGAGTTCAGAATTATACATGCTCTGTATACTATGTTACATTGGAAAGGTTTTTTAGAGTTGTGGAACACAGTGGAAAACTGAAAGTCCAGAAAACTCACTTATAGGAAGCTCAGAAATGAAATAAACATTCATTTCATTGAAGCACAGAGGCTTAAAAATTTCCTGGACGTGTAGAACGATTTGTCCCCGTGAATGTACATTTGTGCACAGCATGTGAAACAAATGCTACTTCTAATTGTAATTCAGCATGACTTCCCTTGATTGATTTATTCATGAATAGATAATATTAATTTCCATGAAATGACCAGAATGTGAAGGGCTAAGGTCTATCCTTATTTTCCCAGACTATATTTAACTTCCATGAAGATAGAAACTCACGGTTTGACCTTGCAGGAAGTGAGTGGAGAAAGATATCATATGTGAAGAAAAGGAGTGCTAGAGTAGCCAGTTTTAAGAATAATTATGAAAGTAAAGCCTGCTAAGGCCAGGACTGTTCATTTTCAGATTATCAGAATAACAAGGCCATAATCAAGGTCAGGGTACACCTTGGTGGTGGGGGTATGCTTCAGGTATCAGGAGTCGAAGATGAAGGCATGAATTTCCTTTTGATGACAACCCTGCTTTGGAGTGGAAGCTAAATACTGTGTATTTTTAAGAAAGATTCAGACAGGTAGAAGAGTTCCAGAAAATAACAAGGACTGGGTTAAATGTGCCATAGAGGAAGTGGCTGGTATGAAAACACACACGTTTACCTTTTCATTTTAGTCTATCCACAGTATGATCCTATCTTCTCTTTAGAAAGCTTCTCCTCAACCCAAATTGGATGGCCCAACTCCAAGTTTACTCCTTGGGCTTTCCCATCTTTGCTTGTGTTTTTTATTTTCTTGGAAAGTACCATTTCTATCTATGTTTATTTGAATCCTTTATGTTCTTCAAGGTTCAACTCAAGAAGCTGCCCTATTCTTTGCCCACAATCATTTACTCACTCACTCATTCATTCATTCAGTCAACAAATATTTAATTTTTGTTACTGAATAAGATATTGCAGATTCCTATTGCTGGAAATAATTTGTAATCTCCAAATCCCTTTAACAATTAGTTTGTACATTTTTAATGACATTTACCATATTCAGACTATGATTTTCAGGATATATAGTTTATCTTTTTTAAGCAGTATGAAGGCAGAAATCATGCTTATTTATCTTCATACATCTCACAGTAATGTCAACATAGCTGATATATATACACACACACACACACACACACACTTTTATATATATATGACAATTCCTAAAGTCCCCGGGAAACACCAGAACTCCTCTATTTCCCTTGTTTCAAATTTATTATTTCCATAATATTACATGAGAGTCACTAGATTAAACACAGCCAGATTCCTTCATGATTTTCTCATGAGGCCCACATTTGCCAGAAGCAGCCATTTAAAAATGTTTTGTACTTGACACAAATAATATTTCCAAAACAAATTTCCATTTTGTAAGGAAGGTGTGACTACACCAAAACAAGAAATTAGAGTCAAGATTTCCAATAGGCCAAAGGTAACTTTGTGTTACATGGAGAGTAACATTTCAAACATGGAAGAATTTTTCAAGATGTATCTTAACCACAACATTAGGTTTGTCTCTTTTCTGATAAAGAAAGCATTGGGAGTGCTTTTCCTATGCAACTCGGGCAACTAGAGTATAGTGGTGTGACCCAAAGAAATGCCTTTGCTGAGACCAAGCTACGGTTGCCAAAAGAAACTAGTCATTTGCTAATGGCAGTGAATGAACCCAGAAATGCTTTATTGTCCAATGAGAAGAGATCCAAGCAAATTTGAACAGAACGAGTTGGTCTAAAACAGCTTAGGTTGGCCAGGCACAGTGGAACACACCTGTAATCCCAGTATTTTGGGAGGCTGAGGCGGGTGGATCGCTTGAGCCCAGGAGTCCAAGACCAGCCTGGACAACATGGCAAAACTCTGTCTCTACAAAAGGTATAAAAATCAGCGGGACATGATGGTGTGCGTCTGTAGTCTCAGCTACTTGGGAGGCTGAGGCAGGAGGATTGCTTGAGCCAGGGAAGTTGAGGCTGCAGTGAGCCAAGATCGCACCACTGCACTCTAGCCTGGGTGACAGAATGAGACTCTATCTCAAAAAAAAAAAAAAAAAAAAAAAAAAAAAAAAAAAAAAAAAAAAAAAAAAGAAAGAAAGCAAACACTTTAGGTTAAATAGCTGAAAGAAGAGGCCAAAGAAAGTGGGTTCAACTGTGGCTTGGATATGTGTAAATTGGTGAACAAAATGGTGCTGGTGTTGGTGGGTACTTCCTTTTCACTGTTACCTAATGTTTAATAAGAAAGCGTGGGAGTAAAAGATGAGAGTTTAGGCTTAGTAACAGTTACAAAGTTCTCGACAGTGAAATATCTTTAGACTAAGGCATGGTCTCCAGTGGAATGTGACAGCATCATTTATGGTATTTAAATATGGGCTGTGCAATATTTGTGAAGGCTAATCATAGAAAGCAATCTCATACTGGTAAGAGGAAGGATTGTACTACCCTTTAAATGTTTTCCATCTTTTCATTTGGTGTCTGACCCTTATAATGATCACTTTCATGTTTTATTTTGTTTATTTCTTGTATTACAACACATATTTGAAAAGCCAGCTAGGAAAATTAAAAAGAAACTTGGTTTGGTAAGCTTCACGCCTTTGGTAAATTAAATGTGGAAAATAAGGTTTAAAAAAGTTAAAAATATATTGTGTTAGATAGAGAAAACTGGCACATAATTTTTTAATAGGCAGCCAGTTGGTTTTAACAATCAAAATAATGATAGAGTAGGAGGAGCAATGGGGAAAAAAAGAGTTATTTTTTGATAAGGAATGTTATTCCTTGTAATGGGTTCCTTTAAGGGGAAATCTACTTTGCTTCTTACTGTTTTCATAGCATCTTCACAGGTATTTATTTGGAGCCCAGAGGTTAAGACTGGGGCTGAACAAAAGGGTGAAATAGCCACTTTACACTCAGCTGTACTCTGCCCATATCTTTTTGGATTAGAGAGTGCTGCATTGGACTTCAGAGATTACTTATTCCATCTATCTTGTCCACTTTTGATAGACGGAGAAATTTGAATCTAGAGAAGGAGAGGATTTGCTCAAGGTCATGGGATATTTCTAGAAAAGGAACTGATAGTATGTATTTGGACTTCCAGGTCAGTATTCTTTCTACCACATCATGGTTTACGGTGTGCCACCTTTCTATTTGGAGTTTATCCAGTCCCTACGTACTTAGCACTTAAGCTTCCCTTCCAAGTGAGGCCCAACAAAAATTCAGCCTCTTTTTTTACTCATTGTTGTATTTTACATGCAAATCCTTAGTCTTCTCTCATCATTGTCAGAACTTTTCTCTCTACCAAGGAATGGATAATGAAGCCACATTAATCTATTCACGGCTATGTGCATGTTACCTCTCAAGAGTATACCTATTTTAACAGCATTCTAACCCAAAGAGATACTGTTATGGTAGAAATCTCATGGTAGAAATTTCAATCAACAAAATAGGCTTCAAGGGAAATATTTTGGGTTGGGCTGGTTCTTCTAAAGTTCTTGAAATCACATGTACATGATTACCTACTGGGCCAAAGCAATGAGTTGCATTTTCTTAAGATATACTGTTTTCTCCATTTCTGAGGTATTAAAATGGCCTGCTACCAACTGGACTAACAGTTATTTTGCATTCCAGTTTACTGTGGCCTTACATCTAGGGCCTGGGTCCTTAATAATAAATTGCCTCTTTAAAGGGAATTTCAGTGACTTAACAGCACATCAGACCTGGATAATACATAAATCAGATCTATTATATATTTCTGAGAAAGAAAATCCTACCAAAAGGACACTTTGCAGTTTTATTTCAGTTTTCATTTCTGCTTTTAATCATAAATTGGCCACGGTAGACTGGACAACATTTTAAATGACCCAGAAAATGTTTCCAGCCTTTCTACAAAAAGGGTTCTCTTTTGGGTACGTTTTCCTATTGCAAATATGCTTAAAAAAAACAGATTTCTTGGCTTCTTCTGCAGTAAATGTCCTTGTTCCATTAGATGAAGCTGTTCTTTTTCTCCTGCAAATCTAACCTACAAATATTTTGAAATATAGTAGTCTTATAATCCTTGTAACATACTAGAATCGTTTAATCTTTTGAGCTGCACACTCGGCCTGACAAAAATTGTAACATACACATAACTATCTAAAAGTGGCTGCTGTCTTTCTTTCTTTACTGTTATAAAAATTTCAGCTGGTGAGATTCTCCCACCTACCCTTAGCCCCTGTCATATTCTGGTTTATGGTAAGAAAGGATTTTATTTTAATGAATATTTCAGAGAATGAGTCTCTCTAGGGTAAAAAATATATATGTCAGACTTTTGAAAGAAGATTTTCTTCCTGGTGTGCTGTACTTTGTGGAATGAAAGCCCATAAACCAAAGGCTCTGGAAAGAGATGCCAAGGTTACAAATATTTACCTGAAGGAAGTAACAGGATATAAGATTCAAAAAATTAAAATATAAAATAAAAGAAAAAACAGTGAAATGAAAGTTGCTGTGGATAGTTTTAGTGAGCTGAGTTCATTTAAAGACAGAGGCATAACTTTCCAGAGGTATGGCAAGAGCAAATGTTGTTTTCTCCATCTCAAACCTGAAGGAGAACAAGTGTCCTCACGATTGAGCTTCATTGAATATAGTTTGCACAATCATTTTTGCAACGTAAGAGTGAGGTTAGAAAATAAGTACAAGTTAAAATTAGCAAAGAACTAGCTGAAGTCATATGCATATACAGACCCAATTTCTCATTCCAAGAAGCATTCAATTAAGTATTTGAAGGGCTTTTTCAGTAAATATAATTTAGTCCCAAGGTAAGCCAAAGGCTATATTTTATTTTTCATTTTAAGCAGAACTAGATTATTTTGATTTGGTTTAAACCTATAAAACTAGAAAAAGTGCCACTTTTATGTAGGTTAACAGTCATATTTCTGTGCCTTTGGTTACAGATTTCTGAAAATACCTAGCAGACCTGTATATTCTGTGATAACTGAATTATTCTTACAAATGTTAGTCTAAAAGCTTTTTCTGCTAACAAAACTGAGATATTGGTACAAAAATTGGGTCTTCATATTTCAAACAAAGATGGGAAAGAGTTGTATTCAAAACTATGTTAGCTCGCTTGTTTAACCAGTACTTTACACAGCTCTTGAACATTTGCTCTGTGAACAATTGATGTTGGTTTTCAAGTCTCTCTCTCATTGGATTTTGGATGCATAATAGTCAAGTTGTAATATTTAGGAAAAATACTGGGTCTTCAATGGTAATGGAATAGCCAAACAAACATTCACAACTTTTATGCTTTAGGGCATAAAGACAGAGAAAGGCTGTGTTAAGGCAATTGATAGAGTATCAATATCTGTGAAATTCCCATTTGATGAATAATGTGCAGTAGCACAGATAATCTATTCAAGGAGCCCCAACAAATGTATGTTTTCCAATAGTAAGGAGCAGGAGACAAATATAATTGACTCTAATTATGTTACACCTTCTGTGAGCATAAACTTTATTTCCATGAGAAAGTAAGGTACATTAATTAAACATTTTGTTGCCATCTATCATAACTGGTAATCTTAAAATCACTGGTAATATTTTCCCCACAAAAATATTTATCTTAAGTAAAACATTTAATAATGAATAACTTAAGGCAGGAGGTATAGGACATTTTCCCCTAACTAAAGGGAAGCTAAAGAAGTTACTTCTGCTCTTTTCATTAGCTAGGGGCAATTACTATTGATGCAAACATGTCTGAATTCACCACAACTTTGTGGACCTACGTAAAAGTTTTTCTTAAAACCCTGATAACATTGTCCAGAAGGCTAGAGGAGACCTGTATGGATTCGGAATTGATAGGTCTTATGTCCTCTGTATTCTCTGGTGAATGAATACCCATCACCCGCCAACTCCCACTTCCCTACTTGTAAAATGGGAACCTGCAAATGGTGAACAGCCATCTGGGCAAGGCGCTGTGCTTCCAAACTGATAAAGGAAGCAGCTGCCCTCTAGAGGAGGACTGAAAACAGGATTAGCCAGGATTTCTTTGCAGGGCAGGCAACACATTGGGATCCTCAGAAAACTGATAGCTTCCAAATGTTCTTTGTGTTCCCTGCAGTAATCGGTCTCTGAGGCAGAGCCAGACTTAGAGCCACATGCGAAAGGAGATTATTAAATACATGCTTCCCCTCATCGTGCCTCAAGATTAGTTGGGAGAAATACATTAAAAACAATGGGAAAAATGGATCACCACAGTGAAATAACTCAAGGTAGAAAGCAATCATTTGAACCTCATTAACAGTGCACTTACTGGAAAATCAACAGCTATCCAGCTAAAGGAGTTCAGAAATTTGGTCATAGAGGCAATAGTCACCTGAACTTGTATCTGAAACACCAAGGAATGGTCTTGTGATCAATCAAATTGCTTTTATTCTGGCCTTCATTTCCTTCTGTCTTAATCTCTTAGGCTAGTAGCCACAACATGTCTTCTCCCTTCCTCTCTATTCTGGGCCCCATTTCAAGGACACTCTCACAAGCATTTTCCATTCCTTTGATTTCTTCACCTTCCATCTCACAGCTTTGGCAATTCCTGCCCAGGCCTGACTCAGTTCAGTGGTCCACTTTGCCTGTTCTTGTTCCCAGGCTGCTGAAGATCCATCTGGGGAAAATTACATATTCATGTTCATTGGCTTCATGACAAATGCATGCTTTCCAACCTCAGCTCGGCCCTCAACTCTTATCCTTAATCCTTTTCTCATCCATAGTTGGCTTCTTCTACTTTTTCTCACAGCAGCTGTTCCAAACCTTCATTTTTCTTCTCAGGCCCACACTTCTGGCCTTCTCATTTTGAGCCGATAACCTACATTTCTGTTTATCTTTTAAAAATGCCATCAGGTGACAATTCTCTCCTACTTCCCCATCCAATATTCTTGTAGTCATTCATTCTTTTTCTTCTCCTCTCCTATATCATTGAACATCATTTTAATTCTTCTCACCTTTTCTCACAGCCTACAAATGTGCTCCGGTATCCACTGTTTGACACCAACTCCAAATCCTTTATTCCTCTCCCTATGCTTCAAGCTATATCTGCTTCATTCATTTCATAACCAAACTTCTTGTAAACATAGTTAATATTTGTTGTATCTAATTCTTATCCTTGAATTTACTTCTCAACCCACATGTATTCAGATTTCTACTAGGCTTGTCACAAAAGAGTTATAAAAATCAGTAGTACACCTGCATCTCTCCCCTAACATTACCTGCTTTCCAGAGGCAATCACTTTCAATTCTTCTAGCTGTTAAATTAGTTAACATGAAACCACCTGCTTTCCAGCTTCTAAAATTATATGGTTGTCTCTTTTCTTTCTCTCTTTGCATCTGTGGGTTTATGACTTTTAAAAATCCATACTGTTATATTAGAGGAATTTGGGGAGGGAACAAAAGTAGATACTAAAGTTCAGTAAGTGATGTTTCAGCTCCCTTTCTCATTTCATTCTACCTGTTCTTCTTGTGTGATCACATTCACTGCCTTGGCTTCAACTGTGTCCTTTATGAATATGACTCAATAATAGATATCTCCCATTGTGAATTTTTTTCTGATCTCCAGGCCATCTATCTATGTACTAGAATTCTCCAGGTAGGTGTCCTATAGGTATGTCAATACAATCTATTAAAAACCAAACTCATCTTTTCCCCTCCAAATTTGTTCTCTCTCCTTCCTTTTTTCTCCTAGCTAATGGTATCACTCAGTCATTTAAGCTAGGATATGTGGAGTCATGCTCATTGACTTCCCAAACAAGGAATTGGTGTGTTTCATGAAAGGCAGAGATAAAGTTTCATTCATTTCTGGGTCCCATAGCCATTAGCCCAGGCTCTCACATAATAATACTGTGCTGAATTGATGGGAACTTGCTATTGGAGGCTAAATATAGTGAAACGATAAAGTTACCATACAGACAAAGAAATACATAACAATGTGTTTCGCTCATGTGTAGTTAAATTGCTTATTTCATGAAATTCTTACTTGACATGAAACCCAAGTTATGCATAATTTATTTATGATTAAAAGCATCTCTCTTGTTTCATTTTTAAAATGCTTGAGTGTGCATAGAAATAAAAGGAATTGTATAACCTCTGCCTCAGTCTACCTATCTTTGTAAGCAAAATTCTGGTTTAGAGATTCAAAACTTCTGTGTCTTAATGAGGACCTCTAAAAGTTCTTTGTTAAAAGCAGCAGAAATTTTTACTTTAGAGACTAGTCAACTATTAGCTAGCTGCAAATGCTTCCAACATGGCTTTCCATTACTCCTTTCAGGAGGCATTCCACAGTTCTATTTTGATAAATACAAAATAAGAACAATAGTAATTGCCTCTGGGACATATAGGGGAGAAGTAGACAATATATAAGAAGAATAAAATGCTCTTTTTACTTTTTATTCTCCTTGTCTCTAAGCAGAAGAAAGAATCTACACACATGAATATCCTAGTGACATTTCTTTGGATGTCATAATAGTTAAAAGTTTTCTGTTTTCTCTTTCATAACTTTACGAGGAGAATATATGCTTATGGATATTCATTCACGGATCAATCTTTCCAGATGAGCCTGTTAATTTTGATTATGCACATTCAATTTGCATCAAGATTTATTTTTTAGATGAAAGCTTGAGCAATTACCATTTCCAGCTGAGAGCATTGTAAACTGGGCCCCTACTATTTTCCATACCCTATGCCACAGACTTCACATATATTTTCTTACTTAACCCTTGCTGTAGATCCCAGATGTAAAAATTAAGAATATTTGGCATTTTGTTTTACAAACCAGAGAAATGGATGTTTGAGAAGTTAAGAAACTTACCTAGAACTGATAACAGAGCAAATCAGTGGTAGACCTAGGATTTGAACTCCAGTTGCTTGACTTTAAGTCCAATATTCTTCCCATTATAGAATAAAAACTCATTACTCAACAGCTACTCTTTTGTACTTATGTGCACATAAAATCTTATATAACTTTAATCAGTAATATTTTACTTAGTGCCCACTATGGTGGAATTAGTTCTATTGAGTTGAGTGCAAATATATTTGGTAGCAGTGGCAAGAAATAGAAAATATAGGTTTCTCCATCTGTCAATGTGATTGGTGACAACTAGGGCCAGTCTAATGCAGAGGTTGAATAAGTAGAGTGGTGAATGTACTGAGAGTTACTGAGTACAGATTATTACAACTGGAAGAAATCTAGATAAACTGTTCAGTTTTTTAGAGAGGAAAACCACATTGCATAGAAATCAAGTGACCATGATCATTTCAAAGCCACAGTGTGAATGAGCAAGAGAGACAACACTAGAACTTATATGTTTACTTTAGGTTCTCTTGTTTTAAGAGGAAAAAACTATTAACCTCACTTGTTGATATGCCTGAAAATTGGAGGTTCACACTTTTGGATTTAGTAACTATCCACTAATATACTAATATTCTTAGAAGAGGTAGCTAACTCATTCTGTTGTGAGTTCTCAGCCTCTCTTTGTGTCCTGCCACATCCATGGAGTCAGTTGTAGGCTGAGTAAGGTGGTGAATGAAAAACAAGGCAATTTTGAGTTGAGTGGGGAAGAGAGAAATCCAAGGCCCTGACTGCTGGGGAGGATGGTAATAAGAAAAGATTCTAGGTCATTATGGGGCAGTTTGAAGCTATAAGGCACTTGGGGAGCTATAGAGAAGAGACAGATAGCACAAAATGAGAGAGACAATAGAAAATAGTGCATGGCCAATGAATATATGCTCAGCCAACTCCACAGTACTGGCTTTAGGCAATGGTGGTCTTTTTATAACTTTTCTTGTTGTTATCCTCTACTAATATGGCCAAATTGGGATTTAGAGAAATGATTTGTGCATGTGAGAGTTTGTATTTTTTTCATAAGTTGGGCCATAAATCCTGGCCATTATTTGACCCTGTGGTGCTTGAAACCATTATCAGAATGTTTCCCTTCTTATTCATCTAAGCACACATATGGCCCTCACAGCCAATCAGTCCTGAAACTAATTGTGTCCCCAAGGTCAAACCAGAAAGCCCTGTTGATTGCTTTACCTAAATCCAGGGACACTTTATGAAGGCCTTCATTTGTTAATTACTCTAATTTGTTCCAAGGTAAAGTGATTAATCTGTTTAGTACAATGTGTTTTTGGTTAGTATATACAATTCTCATAGCTTATGATTTAATTTTGTGTTAGGCCTGAAAGACTGTCTTTTTTTCTGGATTTTACCTATCAGAGAGTAACTATCAAGAGACATCTTGCTTCATTTTGATGGAAGTGAAACTCACTTTTCTCATTTATTTATTCACTTTTCTGGTCTCTTGTGATTTATAAAACTCCTTGCCCTTGAATTCCCAGTGCATTAGCTAACTCTTTAGGATCCTCAAGTTACAGGCCATTGCCTTTTGTATAGATTTGAAATGCCTTATTTTTCTCTCTTCTTAGTGGTGAGAGTAAGAATTCATTTGTTCTGTGACAGCTCTAGTAGACTGACTTGTACTAAAACTGTTTGTGTTCTTTATTTGGAGTCAGCTCCATGCATTTTAAACTTCTTTGTTTTCTGATTATGTGCAGAGCAGCAGGATCCTATATTAGACTCTACTGAGTGTGTCAGAGCAGCAGTAGAAGTGAGTAAAACAGGAACTCTGTCCTTAAATAAATTACTGTCCAGTGAGACACAAGATCATGGACATGAATGAGTTGATATGCAGAAGAATGTAATAAGCATGATTAGAGAGGTTTAGAAGCAGTGCTGTTGGAGCACAGGATAGGGAGAAATTATATTTATTTGAAAAATCAGAGAAAGCTTCATGGAAGCAGTAAGAATGTAAATTGAACCTTAAAAGATGGATGGAATCCAATAAGCAAAAGGATTAATGTAGAGAGGGTGTGTCTTGTAGAGGGAACAGCATTGAATATAGGTCTGGAAGTGAGAAAGTACAAGACACACTCAGGAAAGAGTGAATACATTAGTTGAATGGTAGCATGGATCTGAGTGGCAAGGATAAACACTTTGGATATTTTATTGGATGCAATGGGGAGCCATTGAAGGATTTTGAGCACTACAAGGACATATTTCAAGATGCTCTTTAGAAAGATTGCTCTGGCAACATTGCAAGGGAAGAACTTGACAGGGTTAAACTTCGAGGCAGAGCAACCGGTTAAGAGGCTGGTCTGATAGTCCAAAAATGTAATGAGAACCTAAGTGAGTCAGTAAATGTTAGGAGGTGAGAAGGAGGAGTTTGCAAGAGATTTCGAGAAGACTTAGTTACTAACTGGATATAGGGAAAGTAGAAATCTTGGGTAATCAATAAAGTGGTTCTGTCAACATAAAAGCTAAAAAATTCAGTAGGATTCAGTAGGATTATTTGGTCAACAATCACATGAAAACAATCTCAACATCACTGATCATTAGAGAAATGCAAATCAAAATTACAATGGGATACCATCATACACCAGTAAGAAAAAATAAAAGGTCAAAAAATGGGCGGAGCAAGATGGCCGAATAGGAAGAGCTCCAGTCTCCAACTCCCAGCGCGAGCGACACAGAAGACCAGTGATTTCTGCATTTTCAACTGAGGTACTGGGTTCATCTCACTGGGGAGTGCCGGACGATCGGTGCTGGTCAGCTGCTGCAGCCCGACCAGCGAGCGCTGAAGCAGGGCGAGGCATCGCCTCGCCTGGGAAGCGCAAGGGGGAAGGGAATCCCTTTTCCTAGCCAGGGGAACTGAGACACACAACACCTGGAAAATTGGGTAACTCCCACCCCAATACTGCGCTTTAAGCAAACAGGCACACCAGGAGATCACATCCCACACCTGGCCGGGAGGGTCTCACACCCACGGAGCCTCCCTCATTGCTAGCACAGCAGTCTGTGATCTACCGGCAAGGCAGCAGCGAGGCTGGGGGAGGGGCGCCTGCCATTGCTGAGGCTTAAGTAGGTAAACAAAGCTGCTGGGAAGCTCGAACTGGGTGGAGCTCACAGCAGCTCAAGGAAACCTGCCTGTCTCTGTAGACTCCACCTCTGGGGACAGGGCAATAACAAATGCAGCCGAAACCTCTGCAGGCGCAAACGACTCTGTCTGACAGCTTTGAAGAGAGCAGTGGATCTGCCAACATGGAGGTTGAGATCTGAGAAGGGACAGACTCCCTGCTCAAGTGGGTCCCTAAACCCTGAGTAGCCTAAATGGGAGACATCCCCCACTACGGGCAGTCTGACACCCCACACCTCACAGGGTGGAGTACACCCCTGAGAGGAAGCTTCCAAAGCAAGAATCAGACAGGTACACTCGCTGTTCAGAAATATTCTATCTTCTGCAGCCTCTGCTGCTGATACCCAGGCAAACAGGGTCTGGAGTGGACCTCAAGCAATCTCCAACAGACCTACAGCTGAGGGTCCTGACTGTTAGAAGGAAAACTATCAAACAGGAAGGATACCTACACCAAAACCCCATCAGTACATCACCATCATCAAAGACCAGAGGCAGATAAAACCACAAAGATGGGGAAAAAGCAGGGCAGAAAAGCTGGAAATTCAAAAAATAAGAGCGCATCTCCCCCGGAAAAGGAGCGCAGCTCATCTCCAGCAACGGATCAAAGCTTGACGGAGAATGACTTTGACGAGATGAGAGAAGAAGGCTTCAGTCCATCAAATTTCTCAGAGCTAAAGGAGGAATTACGTACACAGCGCAAAGAAACTAAAAATCTTGAAAAAAAAGTGGAAGAATTGATGGCTAGAGTAATTAATGCAGAGACGGTCATAAACGAAATGAAAGAGATGAAAACCATGACACGAGAAATACATGACAAATGCAAAAGCTTCAGTAACCGACTCAACCAACTGGAAGAAAGAGTATCTGCGATTGAGGATCAAATGAATGAAATGAAGCGAGAAGAGAAACCAAAAGAAAAAAGAAGAAAAAGAAATGAACAAAGCCTGCAAGAAGTATGGGATTATGTAAAAAGACCAAATCTACGTCTGATTGGGGTGCCTGAAAGTGACGGGGAAAATGGAACCAAGTTGGAAAACCCTCTTCAGGATATTATCCAGGAGAACTTCCCCAACCTAGTAGGGCAGGCCAACATTCAAATCCAGGAAATACAGAGAACGCCACAAAGATACTCCTCGAGAAGAGCAACTCCAAGACACATAATTGCCAGATTCACCAAAGTTGAAATGAAGGAAAAAATCTTAAGGGCAGCCAGAGAGAAAGGTCGGGTTCCCCACAAAGGGAAGGCCATCAGACTAACAGCAGATCTCTCAGCAGAAACTCTCCAAGCCAGAAGAGAGTGGGGTCCAATATTCAACATTCTTAAAGAAAAGAATTTTAAACCCAGAATTTCATATCCAGCCAAACTAAGTTTCATAAGTGAAGGAGAAATAAAATCCTTTACAGATAAGCAAATGCTTAGAGATTTTGTCACCACGAGGCCTGCCTTAAAAGAGACCCTGAAGGAAGCACTCAACATGGAAAGGAACAACCGGTACCAGTCATTGCAAAAACATGCCAAAATGTAAAGACCATCGAGGCTAGGAAGAAACTACATCAACTAATGAGCAAAATAACCAGTTAATATCAAAATGGCAGGCTCAAGTTCACACATAACAATCTTAACCTTAAATGTAAATGGACTAAATGCTCCAATTAAAAGACACAGACTGGCAAACTGGATAAAGAGTCAAGACCCATCAGTCTGCTGTATTCAGGAGACCCATCTCACACGCAGAGACATACATAGGCTCAAAATAAAGGGATGGAGGAAGATTTACCAAGCAAATGGAGAACAAAAAAAAGCGGGGGTTGCAATACGAGTCTCTGATAAAACAGACTTTAAACCATCAAAGATCAAAAGAGACAAAGAAGGCCATTACATAATGGTAAAGTGATCAATTCAACAGGAAGAACTAACTATCCTAAATATATATGCACCCAATACAGGAGCACCCATATTCATAAAGCAAGTCCTTAGAGACTTACAAAGAGACTTAGACTCCCATACAATAATAATGGGAGACTTCAACACCCCACTGTCAACATTAGACAGATCAACGAGACAGAAAGTTAACAAGGATATCCAGGAATTGAACTCATCTCTGCAGCAAGCAGACCTAATAGACATCTATAGAACTCTCCACCCCAAATCAACAGAATATACATTCTTCTCAGCACCACATCGTACTTACTCCAAAATCGACCACGTAATTGGAAGTAAAGCACTCCTCAGCAAATGTACAAGAACAGAAATTATAACAAACTGTCTCTCAGACCACAGTGCAATCAAACTAGAACTCAGGACTAAGAAACTCAATCAAAACCGCTCAACTACATGGAAACTGAACAACCTGTTCCTGAATGACTACTGGGTACATCACGAAATGAAGGCAGAAATAAAGATGTTCTTTGAAACCAATGAGAACAAAGATACAACATACCAGAATCTCTGGGACACATTTAAAGCAGTGTGTAGAGGGAAATTTATAGCACTAAATGCCCACAAGAGAAAGCAGGAAAGATCTAAAAGTGACACTCTAACATCGCAATTAAAAGAACTAGAGAAGCAAGAGCAAACATATTCGAAAGCTAGCAGAAGGCTAGAAATAACTAAGATCAGAGCAGAACTGAAGGAGATAGAGACACAAAAACATCTCCAAAAAATCAATGAATCCAGGAGTTGGTTTTTTGAAAAGATCAACAAAATTGACAGACCACTAGCAGGACTAATAAAGAAGAAAAGAGAGAAGAATCAAATTGACGCAATTAAAAATGATAAAGGGGATATCACCACCGACCCCACAGAAATACAAACTACCATCAGAGAATACTATAAACACCTCTATGCAAATAAACTGGAAAATCTAGAAGAAATGGATAAATTCCTGGATTCTTACACTCTTCCAAGACTAAACCAGGAAGAAGTTGAATCCCTGAATAGACCAATAGCAGGCTCTGAAATTGAGGCAATAATTAATAGCCTACCAACCAAAAAAAGTCCAGGACCAGATGGATTCACTGCTGAATTCTACCAGAGGTACAAGGAGGAGTTGGTACCATTCCTTCTGAAACTATTCCAATCAATAGAAAAAGAGGGAATCCTCCATAACTCATTTTTTGAGGCCAACATCATCCTGATACCAAAGCCTGGCAGAGACACAACAAAAAATGAGAATTTTAGATCAATATCCCTGATGAACATCGATGCAAAAATCCTCAATAAAATACTGGCAAACTGGATTCAGCAACACATCAAAAAGCTTATCCACCATGATCAAGTGGGCTTCATCCCTGGGATTCAAGGTTGGTTCAACATTCGCAAATCAATAAACATAATCCAGCATATAAACAGAACCAAAGACAAGAACCACATGATTATCTCAATAGATGCAGAAAAGGCTTTTGACAAAATTCAACAGCCCTTCATGCTAAAAACGCTCAATAAATTCGGTATTGATGGAACGTACCTCAAAATAATAAGAGCTATTTATGACAAACCCACAGCCAATATCATACTGAATGGGCAAAAACTGGAAAAGTTCCCTTTGAAAACTGGCACAAGACAGGGATGCCCTCTCTCACCACTCCTATTCAACATAGTGTTGGAAGTTCTGGCTAGGGCATACAGGCAAGAAAAAGAAATCAAGGGTATTCAGTTAGGAAAAGAAGTCAAATCGTCCCTGTTTACAGATGACATGAATGTATATTTAGAAAACCCCACTGTCTCAGCCCAAAATCTCCTTAAGCTGATAAGCAACTTCAGTAAAATCTCAGGATACAAAATTAATGTGCAAAAATCACAAGTATTCTTATACATCAGTAACAGACAGAGAGCCAAATCAGGAATGAACTTCCATTCACAATTGCTTCAAAGAGAATAAAATACCTAGGAATCCATCTTACAAGGGATGTAAAGGACCTCTTCAAGGAGAACTACAAACCACTGCTCAGTGAAATAAAAGAGGACACAATCAAATGGAAGAACATACCGTGCTCATGGATAGGAAGAATCAATATCGTGAAAATGGCCATACTGCCCAAGGTAATTTATAGATTCAATGTCATCCCCATCAAGCTACCAATGAGTTTCTTCACAGAATTGCAAAAAAACTGCTTTAAAGTTCCTATGGAACCAAAAAAGAGCCCGCATTGCCAAGACAATCCTAACTCAAAAGAATAAAGCTGGAGGCATCATGCTACCTGACTTCAAACTATACTGCAAGGCTACAGTAACCAAAACAGCATGGTACTGGTACCAAAACAGAGATATAGACCAATGGAACAGAACAGAGTCCTCAGAAATAATACCACACATCTACAGCCATCTGATCTTTGACAAACCTGAGAGAAACAAGAAATGGGGAAAGGATTCCCTCTTTAATAAATGGTGCTGGGAAAATTGGCTAGCCATAAGTAGAAAACTGAAACTGGATCCTTTCCTTGTTTCTTATATGAAAAGCTATTTAAGATGGATTAGAGACTTAAATGTTAGACCTAATACCAGAAAAACCCTAGAAGAAAACCTAGGTAATACCATTCAGGACATAGGCATGGGCAAGGACTTCATGTCTAAAACACCAAAAGCAGCGGCAACAAAAGCCAAAATTGACAAATAATATCTAATTAAACTAAAGAGCTTCTGCACAGCAATAGAAACTACCATGAGAGTGAACAGGCAACCTACAGAATGGGAGAAAATATTTGCAATCTACTCATCTGACAAAGGGCTAATATCCAGAACCTACAAAGAACTCAAACAAATTTACAAGAAAAAAACAAACAACCCCATCAAAAAGTGGGCAAAGGATATGAACAGACATTTCTCAAAAGAAGACTTTCATACAGCCAAAGGACACATGGAAAAAATGCTCATCATCACTGGCCATCAGAGAAATGCAAATCAAAACCACAATGAGATACCATCTCACACCAGTTAGAATGGCAATCATTAAAAAGTCAGGAAACAGCAGGTGCTGGAGAGGATGTGGAGAAATAGGAACACTTTTAAACTGTTGGTGGGATTGTAAACTAGTTCAACCATTATGGAAAACTGTATGGTGATTCCTCAAGGATCTAGAACTGGAAATACCATATGACCCAGCCATCCCATTACTGGGTATATACCCAAAGGATTATAAATCATGCTGCTATAAAGACACATGTACACGTATGTTTATTGTGGCACTATTCACAATAGCAAAGACTTGGAATCAACCCAAATATCCATCAGTGACAGACTGGATTAAAAAAATGTGGCACATATACACCATGGAATACTATGCAGCCATAAAAAAGGATGAGTTTGTGTCCTTTGTAGGGACATGGATGCAGCTGGAAACCATCATTCTCAGCAAACTATCACAAGAACAGAAAACCAAACACCGCATGTTCTCACTCATAGGTGGGAACTGAACAATGACATCACTTGTACTTGGGAAGGGGGACATCACACACCGGGGCCTATCATGGGAAGGGGGGAGGGGGGAGGGATTGCATTGGGAGTTATACCTGATGTAAATTACTAATTGAGGGGTGCAGCACACCAACATGGCCCATGTATACATACGTAAAAAACCTGCACATTATGCACATGTACCCTAGATCTTAAAGTATAATAATAATTTAAAAAAAGGAAGCTAAAAGTAAAATTACTGTAACAGATGAAGGATAAAAGATGCCAGAAAACACAAAGAGAATACTGTCCAAAAAATCAATAAGGATTCAGGGCTTCCAAAGTCTTCTACCTTTCAAATATAGAGTAAGTTAAAATGTAAAAGAGCATGAAGACTACAAATGACTTCTGTTCAGTATTAGTATACTGTATAAAATGATGGCACTGCATGACCAAATAATATGAAAATACATGGAACTTATGTGCAAAATTTCAGGCTATTTAAACAATAAATGATGAAATCAATAAATAATTACTAATTTTCTACTATGTGCCAAACTTATGCTAAATGTTTGAAGAACACAAAGATTAATAAAATAAGAGCTCTGTCTTAGAACCTTACAAATTAATGGAGAGGAGGGGGAGACAGGACAACTGAATAAAATCTCAAAGCAACATTTAGAGGGCTGTTTCACAAAACATCAAAAGAGATATCATAAGGCAGTTAATATAAAAGCTAAATAAAACATACAGATGTCAGCTTAGTGGTTACAATAATGCAGACTGGGGTGATCAATGAAAGATCTATGAAAGAGGTGAAACTTGAATTTGGCATTTAACAAATAATTTATATTTTGAGGGTACACACACATGCATGTTCACACATACACATGTATACACACATAGACACAAAGATGCATGATATTAAATAGCTGCCCAATAGACCATTCATAAATAATTTACTGCCAGTTCCTTGAAATACATGCGAGCATAATTAAGGTTATTTTGACTTAACCTATTCTAATAGAACAAATTGACATTTGTTTTTCAATTTATGCCAGTGAACATTTCAAATATGTTACAAAAAATTCAGATATTTGCATTATATAAACGATTTTAAGTGAAAATAATTAGATTATTTTTGCAACAAGATGCAATGCTAATTAATGGAGTTTTCACGGGGCCTCATCCACTTTTTGGGTTGGGGAAGCAGCTCCTTTACTTAACCCTGTCACTCTCCTAGAGTTACCTACCATAGCTCTTTCTGTTTCCTGACACACTGCATTTCATCTTTATTTCCTGTGGCTTTATAGAATTAGTGAACTCAAAGGCCATCAATTATCTCCTAATCAACAGCCCTAATGGTCAAACCCAAGCAAATCAGGAACCTTCTTCAGCATTTAACAAACACTGCTGGTTGACGTCTCTTTCTTGAAAATATTTGGTTGATTTGTGGTCAATAGTGTGTACCTCAATCTTTCCAATTACTCATTCATCTTTTTCTTCCTCGCGTCATTCTTCATCCCCTGTGCTTTCTCTTGTGAAGACTCAAGGCTTAAATTATTCCCCATAGAAATAACTCAGAAATCTTCTATCTACAGTTCAGACCTCTTAATAGAGCTCCAATACAGTTTCTAAACCATCTCCAGAAAATTTTCGTTCTGAGGTCCTGTTGTCACCTAAATCTTAACATGTCTAAAAAGTAGGTGCTTTTGTTTGCGTGAAAAAGGGATGCTCCATTTTTAGATCTTGATAGATGGTAAACTAGCTCTCCCAGTTTTTCCCTTCCCTCTTCCTGAGTCTCCTTCTACCAGTCTCTTTTGAAGTTAGGATTTATACAATTTAATATGTATCTAGTGTATCTTATGAAAAAGTCATATTACACACATATACACATGCACACGCAAACACACACGTGTGCTCTAACCTTCATACATTGACCAAATCTTAGCTCTTTATTATTCCTCAGATTGGTTCTCCCTTGAAACTTTCTTGTTTTCATCAGTGACATCTTATTCTTCCAGTTTTCTTGCACATTTTCTTACTTGCATTTCCTTCTCCCTATCCCTTTCACTACCCCAGTCAAGAATGAGCCCTCATCAACTCATGCTTGAGCTGCCACAATGTCTCCTAACTAATCACTTTGCTTCCAACCATTGCATTCTCTACACTGTTGCCATAGCAATCTTTCTAATGTGAAAATATAATCACTGCACTTCCAGGCTTAAAAACCTGAAACTTTCATTGATTAGCCCTCCTCCTACTGCTCAGATCCATAATTTATTTTCTATCTCCAATGTTCTCTTCTGTCTCAAACAGCTTGTGGAAGAAGGCAGGATTTACATAATTGATACATTTGTTTGATTCAGACCCTCATTTTTTTCTCACTACCAAAACTGATTTCTTCATCCCTCAAACATTCTTCCTTCCTTCCTTCCTTCCTTCCTTCCTTCCTTCCTTCCTTCCTTCCTTCCTTCCTTCCTTCCTTCCCTCTCTGTCTTTCCTCTTCTTTTTTTTTTTGAAATGGAGTTTCACTATTGTAGCCCAGGCTACAGTGAATTCTCACAACCTCAACTCACTGCAAACTCCGCCTCCTGGGTTCAAGTGATTCTCCTGTCTCAGTCTCCTGAGTAGCTGGGATTACAGGCACCCACCACCACGCCTGGCTAATTTTTGTATTTTTAGTAGAGATGGGGTTTCACCATGTTGGCCAGGCTGGTCTCGAACTCCTGACCTCAGGTGATCCACACTCCTCAGCCTCCCAACATTCTGGGATTACAGGCATGAGCCACTGTGCCTGGCCTATTCTTGTGCATTTATACTCCCACAACTTTGCCTATCTCAATGCCCAAACCAAATACTTTTTCCTCTACTCTCTATTTCTTCAAACCTTGCTTTGGCTTCAAGGCTCATTTAATGCCTCTTCTCCTCCATGAAACTCTTCTGTGTAGTAGCCAATTCACATGGTTTTCGTACTTTGCCAAACTCCTATGACAACCAGTAGGATTTAGATGGTTAAAATCTTCAGTGAAGAGCAGGGAGATCATTGTAAGTGAGTACCATTAGGGATGCTGAAATGTGCAAGGCATTTTAACAGGGAAACAAGTAAACTTTTACAACTTGCGTGACAGATTCATGGATGACAGTGCTGCATGAGAAGCTTAGAATGATGTGTTTAAGCCATTTTGTAGTACCTTTAAAAATAAAGCCAAGGAGTTTGTTTATGTGAATATATCACAGATGGAATGGTTTGCATTAGTATTATTTTAATATATTGGGTATTTTATTGAAGACAAAATTATTTGAAAGTTATTAATCAATGGATGCTATAGCTTTCATCTTTCAAATAATAAGAAGACTTGTTAATTCAGATCAGAAGAAATGTTGATCAGGGAAAAAGGAATTTGTGCATTAAGATAGGGAAAGATGTAGAGGCAGATATTCACAAGGGTGTTTGAGGAAACTGAAGGGCTTTGATTGAAGGAGAGCTTATTATATTTACCTTTATTCATTATTATGGTTATACTTATATGAATTTTTTGGATTTAATGCTATCTTCAGTGTCACAAGTTTACAGATGATAATACGTGAAGAATAAGGAAATAAGACTAAGTGCTATAATATGTCTAATCAAGTGATGGATGAAATAACAAGACCTCAAAGGTAGAACTTTCTGTTGAAATGTAGTCCTTTTTACTAAATAAATAGTTTACATTTTCCTTTAATTTTTAAATCATTTTGGTAGATATAACAATACATAATACACAGGTACCTTATGCATTGAAGCTAAATTATGGATGAGATTATGTCATAACTTGGCTTTTCCAATATTTCTGGCTGTAGTTCCTTGGCATGGCAGGGGGCAGGCTGGAAGACTCTTTAAAAAATATTGTATTATGAGGTACTATCTTTAGGTAGAGACCAATATGAAGGAATATGGGAACCTAAATAAAGATAGTCATTTCCTTAAGTATTGGCCACAGGACTGACAAAATTAAGTGGGAAGTACGATTTGAGATATGGGATAAATGGTTTTATAGAAGTACTTGGATTAAATTGTCAATTAATGGTATAGCAATAATTCTGGCATAACTAAAGTTTATTGATAAGTCAATGTATGATTTGGGCTCTCATGTTTAGTTTCAGGGGTTCAGTTTTTGAAGTTGTAAAACATAAGGTAAAGATGGTGGAAATGAGGAAAGGTTTTACTTAGGAGATATTTTTAAAACTCTAGCCAATTTTGACATTCTGTGGTTCTAGGATTCAGTTTCAAACTTATTTCCAGGGAAAATTCTGGACCCCATACATGCTCAATCTACTGTATATCTGCATTATTCATCCAGCTTATTTAGCATCAACAATAGTTATTGGGAACTCTACGGAAGTGCATTAGATACAGCTACAGCATTTAACTGTTCACACTCTAAAGGAAATATTAACTTCTCATCCTTGCTATCCCAGCAAGGATAGTAGCCACATTTTATATTCTTTTACCCCATTGCCCTGCCCATAACTGGACCATACATGGGTACCTAAACAAGGGAATTCTGTTCCTAGGTTTGGCATCAATTTGTGACCCATGAATCCCAGCATACAAAAGATGAGCTATTCCAAAGAGACTCTGCTCTGAAGCAGTTAGCAGCAGGAACAGAAGCCAAGAAATGCTTTGAGAATTGCCATAATAATGGTAACAAAGGCTCATGTAACACTTTCTGTATGTACTAGGTAAAGTCTTATCTCATTTAATCCTCACAACAGTGTACAAGGTAGATTCTATTGTTATCACTAATTTAAGAAGGAGACACTCTTCAAATGAGGAGATAAAATCACATAAATCTCCTCAAATGAGGACACAAAATAACAGAAAACTAAGTAATTTGCTCAGGACCACACAGGTAGTGAGTGGCAGAGGTGAGATTGAAACCCATGCAGTCTGACTCGAGAGTCTGTGCTCTTAATCGCTACAACATATGGGCATGGCTTTGAACCATACTAAGCTAAAGAACAACATTCAAGCTGAAATTTTAAGAGAGCAGTAATAATATAGAGTAGGGGAAGAGGAAAATTGTTCCCAGAGGGAGAACTGTGGAAACCCATAGATGAAGGAGGATGTCAAAAAAGAAAAGACTATAAAACCCAAGAGAAGGGTTGGGAGAAAGAGAGGAGAGAGAGTGAGAGCAAGTGAGTGAGAGAGAACAACACCTACACCTTGGCACTTGATAATAATAATTGTTAAGATTTATAAAACACTCATTATGTGCCAGCCAGTTTTCTTAGCTGTTTTAATATATTAATTTACTTGGGCTTCACACACTTACTATTATGTAAGTATAATTATTATTCTTTTTTTGAGATTTATTATTAAAGTCGCTTCTTTAATTTTCTTTTTTTTTCTTTTTGTATTTTTATTATTATACTTTAAGTTCTAGGGTACATGTGCACAACGTGCAGGTTTGTTACATATGCACACTTGTGCCATGTTGGTGTTCTGCACCCATCAACTCGTCAGCACCATCAACTCGTCATTTACATCAGGTATAACTCCCAGTGCCATCCCTCCCCTTCCCCCCTCCCCATAATAGGCCCCGGTGTGTAATGTTCCCCTTCCCGAGTCCAAGTGATCTCATTGTTCAATTCCCACCTGTGAGAATTGATGTTTGGTTTTCCGTTCTTGGGATAGTTTGCTAAGAATGATGGTTTCCAGCTGCATCCATGTCCTTACAAAGGACACAAACTCATCCTTTTTTATGGCTGCATAGTATTCCATGGTGTATATGTGCCACATTTTCTTAATCCAGTCTGTCATTGACGGATATTTGGGTTGATTCCAAGTCTTTGCTATTGTGAATAGTGCTGCAATAAACATACGTGTGCATGTGTCTTTATAGCAGCATGATTTATAATCCTTTGGGTATATACCCAGTAATGGGATGGCTGGGCCATATGGTATTTCCAGTTCTAGATCCTTGAGGAATCACCATACTGTTTTCCATAATGGTTGAACTAGTTTACAATCCCACCAACAGTGTAAAAGTGTTTCTATTTCTCCACATCCTCTCCAGCACCTGCTGTTTCCTGACCTTTTAATGATTGCCATTCTAACTGGTGTGCGATGGTATCTCATTGTGGTTTTGATTTGCATTTCTCTGATGGCCAGTGATGATGAGCATTTTTTCTAGTGCCTGTTGGCTGTATGAATGTCTTCTTTTGAGAAATGTCTGTTCATATCCTTTGCCCACTTTTTGATGGGGTTGTCTGTTTTTTTCTTGTAAATTGTTTTGAGTTCTTTATAGGTTCTGGATATTAGCCCTTTGTCAGATGAGTAGATTGCAAAAAAAATTCTGCAGGTTGCCTGTTCACTTTGATGGTAGTTTCTTTTCCTGTGCAGAAGCTCTTTAGTTTAATAAGATCCCATTTGTCAATTTTGGCTTATGTTGCCATTGTTTTTGGTGTTTTAGACATGAAGTCCTTACCCATGCCTATGTCCTGAATGGTATTACCTAGGTTTTCTTCTAGGGTTTTTATGGTTTTAGGTCTAACATTTAAGTCTCTAATCCATCTTGAATTAATTTTCGTATAAGGAGTAAGGAAAGGATCCAGTTTCAGCTTTCTACTTATGGCTAGCCAATTTTCCCAGCACCATTTATTAAAGAGGGAATCCTTTCCCCATTTCTTGTTTCTCTCAGGTTTGTCAGAGATTAGATGGCTGTAGATGTGTGGTATTATCTCTGAGGACTCGGTTCTGTTCCATTGGTCTATATCTCTATTTTGGTACCAGTACCATGCTGTTTTGGTTACTGTAGCCTTGTAGTATAGTTTGAAGTCAGGTAGCGTGATGCCTCCAGCTTTGTTCTTTTGACTTAGGATTGTCTTGGAGATGCGGGCTCTTTTTTGGTTCCATATGAACTTTAAAGCAGTTTTTTCCAATTCTGTGAAGAAACTCATTGGTAGCTTGATGGGGATGGCATTGAATCTATAAATAACCTTGGGCAGTATGGCCATTTTCACGATATTGATTCTTCCTATCCATGAGCATGGTATGTTCTTCCATTTGTTTGTGTCCTCTTTTATTTCACTGAGCAGTGGTTTGTAGTTCTCCTTGAAGAGGTCCTTTACATCCCTTGTCAGTTGGGTTCCTAGGTATATTATTCTCTTTGAAGCAATTGTGAATGGAAGTTCATTCATGATTTGGCTCTCTGTTTGCCTGTTACTGGTGTATAAGAGTGCTTGTGATTTTTGCACATTAATTTTGTAACCTGAGAGTTTGCTGAAGTTGCTTATCAGCTTAAGGAGATTTTGGGCTGAGACAATGGGGTTTTCTAAATATACAATCATGTCATCTGCAAACAGGGACAATTTGACTTCTTCTTTTCCTATCTGAATACCCTTGATTTCTTTCTCTTGCCTGATTGCCCTAGCCAGAACTTCCAACACTATGTTGAATAGGAGTGGTGAGAGAGGGCATCCCTGTCTTGTGCCAGTTTTCAAAGGGAATTTTTCCAGTTTTTGCCCATTCAGTATGATATTGGCTGTGGGTTTGTCATAAATAGCTCTTATGATTTTGAGGTACGTTCCATCAATACCGAATTTATTGAGCGTTTTTAGCATGAAGGGCTGTTGAATTTTGTCAAAGGCCTTTTTTGCATCTATTGAGATAATCATGTGGTTTTTGTCTTTGGTTCTGTTTTTATGCTGGATTACATTTATTGATTTGCATATGTTGAACCAGCCTTGCATCCCAGGGATGAAGCTCACTTGATCATGGTGGATAAGCTTTTTGATGTGCTGCTGGATTTGGTTTGCTGCTATTTTATTACAAACTACCATCAGAGAATACTATAAACACCTCTACACAAATAAACTAGAAACTCTAGAAGAAACGGATAATTTCTTGGACACTTACACTCTCCCAAGACTAAATAAGGAAGAAGTTGAATCCCTAAATAGACCAATAATGGGCTCTGAAATTGAGGCAATAATTAATAGCCTACCAACCATAAAAAGTCCAGGACCAGATGGATTCACAGCTGAATTCTACCAGAGGTACAAGGAGAAGCTGATACCATTGCTTCTGAAACTATTCCAATCAATAGAAAAAGAGGGAATCCTCCCTAACTCATTTTATGAGGCCAACATCATCCTGATACAAAGCCTGGCAGAGACACAACAAAAAAAGAGAATTTTATACCAATATCCCCGATGAAAATTGATGCAAAAATCCTCAATAATTATGTTCTTATTTGATGGATGAGTAAATTGAAGCACCAATTTGTTAGTGACTTGCATAAGATCACACTGCTAGTAAGTAGCAAAACCAGGATTTGAGTACAGGTGGTCTAACTCCGGAGTTACCACTTGTAACTTCTTTACTCTTATCCAAGCTCCAGTTCCTGCCATCCTGGATATAAATTCTTTGTGCCCTTCACTTTCTTTGGGATTATTGTATATCTTCAACTCACCCACTGCCCCCTTTAAATTGAGCTAGATTTATTGGGTCTTTCTCCTTGCTAACTGAAACAGTAAGTTTCTACCATAAAGGAGAAATAAATGTGATTAATAGGATCCCTGCTTTCAAAGAGTTGGCAGCCTAATTGGAAAGGTATGTCATCCGATAAAAAAAAAAATCATTAATAATAATAGACAGTATGTACCCAGTGTGTATTGATGATACTATGAGGGAAAGTTTAGTAAAAGGTGAAAACCGAGTTTGGAACATCAACCCCTAAATCTCTGCAAATTACAGAAAGCTCATGTGTGTTTCCTCTACACTTGACTATCTGAAGCTGAGAAAGTTTTGACGGAATTGAAACACAGATATCTAGGTTCAGTTTCATTATTAAAAAATCTAATGCTCTAGAAACTCTCCTTTCCCATTGAAGTGGGCTTGGGAACCATCTGCAAGGAATGTTCAAGGAGTTTTTTGGCTTTTTTTTTTTTTTTTGCTACAACTTATTTAATTTTTAATTTTTGTGCGTATATAGTAAGTGGAGTACATAGTAAGTGTATATATTTTGGGGGTACATGAAATACTTTCAGACAGGCATACAATGTGAAACAAGCAGATCGGGAAGAATAGAGTACACATCCCCTCAAGCATTTATTTTTGGGGTTAGAAAAAAACCAATTATATTGGTATCAGTTATTTTTAAAATGTACAATTAGGGTATTATTGACTATAGTCACCCAGATTTGCTATCAAATGGTAGGTTTTATTCATTCTTTTCCACCAGTTTTTGTCCCCATTAACCATCCTCACCTCCCCACGTCCCCCACCACTACCCTTACCAGCCTCTGGTAACCATCCTTCTATCTCTGTATCCGTCATTCAAGTGTTTTGAATTTTAGATCCCACAAATAAGTTAAAATATGTATTTCTTTTTCTCTGCCTGGCTAATTCCTCTTAACATAATTATCTCCAGCTCCATCCATGTTGTTGCAAATGACAAGATCTCATTTATTTTTATGGCTGAATAGTACTCCGTTGTGTATATGTACCATATTGTATACGTCCATTCTCATGCTGCTAATAAAAACATAACCGAACTGGGTAATTTATAAAGAAAAGAAGTTTAATTGACTTACAGTTGGGCATGGCTGAGGAGACCTCAGGAAACTTACAATCATGGCAGAAGGGAAGGAAACATGTCCTTCTTCACATGGTGGGAGGAAGGAGAAGAATGAGAGCCCAGCAAAGGGGGAGACCCCTTATACAACCATAAGATCTTGTGAGAACTTACTATTATGAGAATAGCATGGAGAAAACTGCCCCCATGATTCAATTACCTCCCACCGCTTCATTCCCACCACACATGGGGGTTATGGCAACTCAATTCAAGATGAGATTTGGGTGGGGACACAGCCAAACAGTATCATACATTTTCTTTATACATTCATCTGTTGGTGGATACTTTGGTTGCTTCAGCATCTTGGCTATTCTGAACTGTGCTGCAGCAAACACAGGAGTGCAGATATATTTTTTATTTACTGATTTCCTTTCATTTGGGGATATACCTAGAAGTGTGATTGCTGGATAATATGGTAGCTCAACTTTTAGTTTTTTGAGGAGCCCCAGAATTGTTATGCATAGTGGTTTTAACTAATTTACATCTCCAGCAACAGTGTATGAGTGTTTCATTTTCTCCACATCCTCAACAGCATTTGTTACTGTCTGTCATTTGAGTCTAAGTCATTTTAACTGCAGTGAGATGATATCTCATTGGAATTTTGATTTAAATTTATTTGATGATCAATGATGTTGAGTACCTTTTCACATGCCTGTTTGCGGATTTGTATGTCTTCTTTTGAGAAATGTCTGTTGAAATATTTTGCCCATCTTTTGATCAGATTATTAGATTTTTTTTTCCTATAGAGTTGTTTGAGCTTCTTATATATTCTGGGTATTAATCCCTTGTCAGATGGGTAGTTTGCAAATATTTTCTCTCATTCTGTATGTTCTTTCTTCACATTATTTATTGTTTCCTTTGCTGTGAAGAAGCTTTTAAACTTGATGTGATTCCATATGTCCATTTTTGCTTTGGTTGCCTGGGCTTGTGTTCAAGAAATTTTTTCCCAGACCAATGTCCTGAGGAATTTTTCCAACGTTTTATTGTAGTAGATTCACAGTTTGAGGTATTATACTTAAGTCTTTAGTTGGTTTTGATTCAATTTTGTACATGGCTAGGGATAGGGGTCTAGTTTTATTCTTTTGACTATGGATATCCAGTATTTCCAGCACCACATATTAAAGAAGATGTCTTTTCCCCAGTATATTTTTTTTGGCACCTTTGTCAAAAGTGAGTTCACTGTAGGTGTGTGGATTTCTTTCTGGGTTTTTCATTCTGTTCTATTGGTTTATGTTTCTGTTTTGATGCCAGTATCATGCTGTTTGGTTATTTTAGCTCTGCAGGATATTTTGAATTCAGGAAATGTGATTCCTCCAATTGTGTTCTTTTTGCTTAGGATAGCTTTGGCTGTTCTGGGTCTCTTGTGGGTCCATATGAATTTTAGGATTTTTTTCTATTTCTGTGAAGAATATTATTGGTATTTTGATAGGCATTTCATTATATCTGCAGATTGCCTTGGGTAGCATGAACATTTTAATAATATTGATACTTCCAATCCATGAACATTGACTATTCTTTTTTTTTTTTTTTTTGGTGTCCTTTCCAATTTCTTTAATAACTATTTTATAGTTTTCATTATAGAGATATTTCATTTCTTTGATTAATTCCTAGATAATTAATTTCATTTGTGGCTATTTTAAATGTGATTACTTTCTTGATTTCTTTTTCACATTGTCTACTGTTAGCATATAGAAATGCTACTGATTTTCGCATATTGATTTTGTATACTACAACTTTACTCAATTTGTCAGTTCTAATAGTTTTTTCATGTGGAATCTTTAGTTTTTTCTAAATATAAGATCATATCATCTGCAAACAAGAATCATTTGACTTTTCTCTTTCTAATTTGAATGTGTTTTATCTTTCTCTTATCTGGTTGCTCTAGCTAGGACTTCCAGTACTGTGTTGAATAACAGTGATGATAGTGGACATCTTAGTTGTGTTTCAGATCTTAGAGGAAAGACTTTCAGTTTTTCCCCATTCAGTAGGATACTTGCTGTGGGTCTGTCCTATATGGCTTTTATTATGTTGAGGTATGTTCCTTATATTCCCAGTTGTTTGAGGGGTTTTATCATGACGGGATGTTAAATTTTATCAAATGCTTTTTCAGCATCCATTGAAATGATCATTGTAGTTTTATTCTTCATTCTCTGTACATGATGTATCCAACTGATTGATTTGCATATGTTGAACCATTTTTGCATACCAGAGATAGTTCTCACTTGGTCATGATAAATAACTTTTCAATTGTTTTATTGAATTCTGTTGACTAGTAGGTCGTTGAGGGTTTTTGCATCGATATTCATCAGAGATATAGGCCTGTAGTGTTTTTTGTTTTTATTTATTTATTTTTTTGATGTGTCTTTGTTTTTGGTGTGAAGGTAACACTGGCTTTGTAGAATGAGTTTGGAAGTATTTTCTCCTATGTTTTTCAGAATAGTTTGAGTAGGATTTATATTAGTTGTTTAAATGTATGGTAGAATTCAGCAGTGAAGCCGTTGGGTCCTGGACTTTTCTTTACTGGGAGACTTTTGATTATGGCTTTGATCTCGTTATGTTATTGGTCTGTTTAGGTTTCGGATTTCTTCCTGGCTCAATCATGGTAGGTTTTATGTGTCTAGGAATTTGTCCATTTATTTTAGATTTTCCAATTTATTGACATATAGGTGCTCATAGTAGCCACTAAAAATCCTTTGAATTTCTGCAGTATCAGTTGTAATGCCTCCTTTTCATTTCTAATCTTATTTATCTGGATCATCTCTCTTTTTTTCTTAGTCTGGCTAAAGGTTTGTCAATTTTGTTTAACTTTTCAAAAAACTCGACTTCTTGCTTCATTGATCTTTTGTACTACTTTTGCATTTCAATTTTATTTGTTTCTCCTCTGAACTTCATTATTTATTTTCTTCTACTAATTCTGGGTTTGGTTTGCCCTTGCTTTTCTAGTTCTTAAAGATGCATTGTTAAATTTAGTATTTTTTTTTTCTTTTTTGATGTAGGCAGTTATAGCTATAAGCTTCCCTGTTAGTACTGCTTTTGTTGTATCCCATAGGTTTTGGTATGTTGTGTTTTTATTATTATTTGTTTCAATAAATTTCTCAATTTTCTTCTTAATTATTTAATTGATCCTCTGGTCATTTGGGAGCATATTGTTTAATTTCCATGTGCTTGTATAGTTTTCAAGATTCATCTTTTTGTTGATATCTAGTTTTGTTCCATTGTGGTCAAAGAAGATACTTGATATTATTTCAATTTTTTGGATGTTCTAAGACTTGTTTTGTGACCTAACATATAGTCTCTGCTTGAGAATTGTCTATGTGCTGATGAAAAGGACGTGCATTCTGCAGCCATTGGAAGAAATGTTCTGGAAATATCTATTAGATCCATTTGGTCTGTAGTGCAGTTCAAGTCTGATGTTTCTTTCTTGATTTACTGTTTGGAGTATCTGTCCAATGCTGAAAGTGGGGTGTTGAAGTCTCCAGGTATTATTGCATTGGGGCTTATCACTCTTTTTAGCTCCAATAATATTTATTTATACATCTAAGTTTTCTAGTCTTGGGTGCATACATATTTATATAAAATTATATATTATATTCTCTTGATGAATTGACCACTTTATTATTATATAGTGACCTTCCTTATCTTTTCTTATTTTTGTCTCAAGATCTATTTTGTCTACACATAGTGACTCCTGATCATTTTTGGTTTCCATTGGCATGGAGTGTCTTTTTCTAGCCCTTTATTTTCAGTCCATGTGTGTCTTTATAGGTGAAGTTAGTTCACTGAAGATAACAGATAAATGGGTTTAGTGTTTTTATCTATTCATCCAGCCAATGTCTTTTGATTGTAGAGTTTACTCCATTTATTTTCAAAATTATTGATAAGTAAGGACTTAATCCTGTCTTTTTATTTGTTTTATGGTTGTTTTGTGGTCCTTTCCTTCTTTATTTCATTTCTGTCTTCCCTTAGTAAACGTGATTTTCTTTGGTGATATGATATCGTTTCTTGTTTTTTATCTTTTGTGTATCCATTGTATGTTTTTTGGTTTGAGGTTACCATGAGGCTTGTAAATACTACCTTATAACCCATTATTTTAAACTGACAACAATTTAACACTTTTTATAGTAAAAAAAAAAAAAAAAATCACAAACAAGTAAAAAGAAAACTAATAAAAACTCAATGTCTTAACTTTGTCCCCCAGATTTTTAACTTTTTGTAATTTCTATTGATAGCTCATTGTACGATATCCTGAATAATTATGAGTTTTGATTGGTTCATCAGTTAATCTTTCTGTTATTACTTAGGATAAGAGCAGTTCCCACAGCAAACTTGTAGTTTTATAAAATATTCTGTTTTTCTGTGTACTTACTATTACCAGTGAGTTTTGTACCTTCAGCTGTACTTATTGCTCATAACTGCTTTTCTCTCTTTCTGATTGAAGTACTCCCGATTGCATTTCCTGTAGGACAGGTCTGGTATTGATGAAATCCCTCGGCTTTTGCTTGTCTGAGAAAGTCGTTATTTCTTCTTTGTGTTTGATGAATATTTTCAGCAGATATGCTATTCTGGGGTAAAAGATTTTTTTCTTTAGCATGATAGCTATGTCATGCTGCTCTCTCCTTGCCTGTAAGGTTTCCACTGAAAAGTCTGCTGCCAGATGTTTTGGAGTTTCTTTATATGTTGTTTCTTTTCTCTTCCTGCGTTCAGGATCCTTTCTCTATCCTTGAACTGTGGGAATTTGATTATTAAATGTCTTAAGGTGGTCTTTGGGTTAAATTGGCATGGTGTTCTATACATTTCTTGTACTTGGATATTGATATCTTTCTTGAGGTTTGAGAAGTTCTCTGTTATTATCCCTTTGAATAAATTTTTTTTCCTATTTATTTTTCTGTCTCCTCTTTAAGGCCAATAACTCTTGGATTTGTCCTTCTGAGGTTACTTTCTAGATCCTGTAGGGTTGCTTCATTGTTTTTTATTCTTTTTTCTCCTTTGACTGTGTATCTTCAAATAGCTTGTCTTCAAGCTCTGTAATTCTATTTCTGCTTGATCAATTCTGCTAGTAAGGAATTCTGAAGCATTCTTTAATATGCCACTGCATTTCTTAGCTGGGGAATTTCTGCTTGATTCTTTTTAATTACTTCAATCTCATTGCTAAATTCATCTGATAGACTTCTGAATTCTTTCTCTGCATTATTTTGAATTTCCTTGATTTTCCTTGACAGAACAATTTTGAATTATCTGTATAAAAGTTAACATATCTGTTTCTCCATGATTGGTTTCTAGTGCCTTTTTAGTTCATGTGGTGAGGTCATGTTTTCCCACATGGTGTTGATGCTAGTAGATGTTCTTTGGTGTCAGGGCATTGAGATATTCATTGTAGTCTTCACTTTCAGGACTTATTTGTACCTGCCCTAAGTAAGGTTTTCCAGGTATTTGAAAGGACTTAGGTGTTGCGATCTAAGCTGTATCTGCTTTAGGAGGCACCTCAAGCCTAGTAACTCTGTGGTTCTGGCAGACTTGTAGAGGTATCGTCTTGATAGTCTTGTACAAGATCTGGGAGAAATCTCTGGATTACTAGGAAGACACTCTTGCTCTCTTCCCTTTATTTTTCCCAAACAAACTGAGTGTCTCTGTTCTGAGGTACCTAAAGCTGGGGGTGGAACGACACAAGCACCCCTGTGACCACTACCACTGTGACTGTGTTGGTTCAGACCTGAAGCCAGCACAGCACTGTGCAGAAGCCTTGCTCTCACCACTCTCTGGCAATTGCTTACATGTGCCCAAGGCCCTGGCACTCTACAAGTAGCCAGTGGTGAAGCCAAACAGGTTTGTGTCCTTCCCTTCAGGGTGATGTGGTGAGGTTCCTCAGGCCTTAGTGTGTTGAGACGTGCTGTTTGGAAATCAGGGACTGGAGTAAAAAATCTTAGAAGCATTGCATTGTAATATGGCTGACCTGACACTCAAACCACAACATGCAGTTGTTTTCATTCTTGCTTCCCTTTTCTAAAGCAAAGGAGCCTTGCCCAATAGCCACCAACAACCCAGGCCAGGAAGTGTACTACCATCGATGTTCTCTTAAGTCTAAAGGGCTCTTGAGTCAACTTGTGATGAATGCTACCTGGCCTGGGACTCATCTGTCACCACTGAGTGGTGGTGAAGAGTGGGCTCCCTTCTGACCCAGGGCTGTCCAGAAATGCCCTCCAAGAGTTAAGTACTGGAATCAGGGACTTCAAGAGCCTACTTGGTACTCTATCACCCTGTGGCCATGTGGGTACCTCAGGTGCAAGACAGAATCCCCTTTACTTTCCTCAAGCAGAAGGAGTTTTTCCCTGTAGCCATCACAGCTGGTAATAAGCTGAGTTTCACCTGAATCTAGCAAGTGTCAGAGCCTCACTTAAGGCCCTCAACATAGTACCTGGGTATCACTGCTGGTTATTCAGGGCCCAAGGGCTCTTCAGTTAGCAGGAGATGAATGCTGCTAGGAATGGATAATTTTTCTTCAAGGAGGTGAATTATCTTCTGGTCCAGGGTGTGTCTAGAATTGTCCTCTTGAAGCTAGGGCCTGAAATGGGGACTTTATGACTCCTATCAGTGCCTTATCCTGCTATGGCTGGCCTGATAACTAAGATGCAAGACCAAGGTTTTTCCACTCTTCCCTCTCCTCTCCTCAAGCAGAAGGTAGGGGTTTCTTTTGGACCCACGAGCTGTGCAGCCTGGGGTTGGGGGGATGTTGTCAGCATTCCCTTAGACACCCCACCGGCATCTCAGTATGTCATATGCCCCCCTCCAGTCCACTGTCTCTGAACCTAGTTGAGCACTAGGAGGCCTAACAATTGCAATCCTTATGGCCTAGACTGCCTTTCAAGTTTACCTGGAGACACAGAACACTTTAGCTTTTGGTGGCAAGGTTTGTGTGAACTCAAATTCCAACCAGTGGGATCTGCTATTTCCCTCTGGCTAAGGCTGGTTTAAACGCTTCCTCTGTGGATGGGTGTTGGCTGAGTTTGGCCCAGTTTTCCTTTTTGCTCTAACAGGACAGTACTGAGTTCAATACCACAAAATTGTTTTGTTCTGCCTCCCCCAGTGCCTAGAGATGCTCTCTGTACCATGCTGCCACCACTGCCGGGGTTGGGGGTGGGGTGGCCTTGGCAATTTAAGACCATTCACTTTTTTTATTAAGTTCTTGGCAAACAAGTTTTACTTTTCATGAAGTTCAACTTTCCAATCTTCTCTTTTATAGTTTATGCAATTAATACCAAATGTAAGAAATCATTGCCTAACCCCAAATCATGGAGATTTATATTTGATTCTTCTAAGAGTTTTATAATATTAGGCAGATAGTCCACTTTGATTTATTTTTTGTGTGGATCTATTATTTTGAGTGTTATATCCAGGTGGTCCACTGCAATTCATGAAAAAAATATTTTTCCCTCATTTAATTTTCTTGGTGCCCTTGTCAAATATCAACTGACCACACAAGTGTCGGCTTGTTTCTGGGCTCTCATTTCTATTCCATCGATCTCTATATATGTCTGTCGTTATGCCAGTACCACAGTACTGATTGCTATAGCATTGTAGTAAGTTTTGAAATTGATTGAGGGTGAGTCCATCAACTTAATTCTTTTTTAAAGATCATTTTGGCTATTCTGGGTTCCTTGCATTTTCATGTAAATTTTATCTTTTAATATTCTACAAAAAAGTCAGCTGGAGTTTTGATAGAAAATGTGTTGAATCTGTGGATCAATTTGAGTAGTATCCTTATCCTCAAAATATTGTGTTATTCAATTTATAAACATGAGTTGTTTTTCTATTATTAAGATATTCTTAAATTTATTTTAGCAATCCTTTGTAGTTTTCAGTGTACTAGTCTTGTGTTTCTGTGTTTAAATTTATCTGTTTCATTTATAAATAGGATTTTTTCTCAATTTTATTTTCAGATTGTTCATTATTGGCAAATAGATATTAAACTGATTTTTGTATATTAATCTTGTAGCTTACAACACTGCTGACTTTGTTTACAATCTCTAGTAGTTATTTTCTAGATTCTTTAGATTTTTTTCACAAAATCATATCATCAATAAATAGGCACAGTTTTACTTTTTCCTTTCCAATTTGGATGCTGTTTATTTCTTTCTTTCCTAATTGCTCTGGCTATAATTTCCAGTACAATATTGAATAAAAGTGGTGAAAACAGGCATTTTTGTTTTGTCCTTGATCTTAGTGGAAAAGCTTTCTATTTTTCACCATGGAGTATAATGTTAATTGTGGATTTTTTATAGCTGTCATTACCCCTTTAAGGAATTTTCTTTATATTCCTAGTATGTTCAGTAGTTTTTATCTTGAAAGGGTGTTGGTTTTTTCAACTGCTTTTGCTGCATATATTGAGTTGTTCATATGGTTTGTCATTTATCCTAGTAATATGGAGAATTACTTTGATTTTCATATGTTAAACTAACTTTTCATTGCTGGAGTAAATCTCAGTCATGGTCTATAATCCTCTTTATATGTTTCTAGATTTTGGTTTACTAATATTTTCAAAGGATTTTTATGTCTACATTCACAGGTGATAAAAGTATGTAGCTTTCGTTTCCTAGGAAATCTTTGTTTTGGTATCTGGGCAATTGTATTAGGCTGTTCTTGCATTGCTATAAAGAAATACCAGATACTGGGTAAATTACAAAGAAATTGGTTTAATTGGCTTACAGTTCTGCCAGCTGTAAAGGAAGCATGGCACTGGCATCTTCTCACCTTCTGGGGAGGCCTGAGGAAGTTTTTACTCATAGCAGAAGGAGCAGCAGGAGCAAGCACATGGAAAGAGAGGCATCAAGAGGAGGAAGGTGCCACACCCATTTAAACAACCAGATCTTGTGAGAACTCATCCACTATCATGAGGACAGCACCAATGAGATGGCGCTAAACCATTTATGAGAAATTCACCCTCACGATTCAATTACCTCTCAACAGGCCCCACTTCCAACAGTGAGGACTACATTTCAAGTTGAGATTTGGCAAGGACACTGATTCAAACCATATCATTCTCCCCCTAGACTGACAAATCTCATGCCCTTCTCAAGTTTTAAAATGCAATTATGCCTTCCCAATAGTCCACTGAAGTCTTAACTTATTCTGACAGTAACTCAGAGTCCCAAGTCCCATTTCTTAAGTGTCATCTGGAGATGAGTTCCTTCCATCTATGCACCTGTAAAATCAAAACAAGTTATTTTCGCCCAAGTCACGATGGAGATACAGGCTTTGTGTAAACACCCCTGTTCCAAAAGAGAGAAATCAGCCAAAAGAAAGGGGCTACAACTTCCATGCAAGTTCGAAACCCAGCAGGACAGTCATTAAATCTTACATTTCCAAAATGGTTTTTATTGATTTCATGTTCCACATCCAGTGCACACTGGTGTAAAGGGCGGACTCACAAGGCCTTGAGTAGCGCTGCCCCATGGCCTTCCAGGTACAGCCCCCATGGCTGCCATTATGGGTTGAAGTGGAGTGCCTGTAATTTTTTGAGGTGCAGGGTGCAAGCTGATGGTAGCTCTACCATTCTGTGGTTGAAGAATGGTGGTCTCCTTCCCACGACACCATTAGGCGGTGCCCCAGTGGAGACTCTGTGTGGGGCCTCCAATCTCACATTTCACTTTGACATTGTCCTAGTAGAGGTTCTATGTGAGGTCTCTGCCCCTGAAGCAGGCTTTTGCTTGGGCACCCAGGATTTCTCATACATCCTCTGAAATCTAGATGGAGGCTGCCAAGTCTCCTTCACTCTTATACTCTGCACACCTATAGTCTTAACACTACATGGAAGCTGCCAAGGCTTGTGACTTGCATCTTCTGAAGCAGTGGCTGGAGCTATATCTGGGACCGTTTGAGGTAAGGGTGGAGCCAGAGCGACCTGGATGCAAGAAGTAGTGTTCCAAGGCTGTAGAGGGTAGTGGAGTCCTGGGCCTGGACCCCTAAATCGTTCATTCCTCCTAGGCCTCTGAGTCTATCATGGGAGGGGCTGCCACAAAGATCCCTGAAATGCCTTCTAAGCTTTTTTCCCATTATCTAAGCTATCAGCACCTGGCTCCTTTTTGGTCATGTAAATCTCTCTAACAAGTGGTTGCTAAATAGCCTACTTAGATTCTTCCCTTGAAAATTTGCTCTTCTTTTTTTGCCACATGGCTAGGCTGTAAATTTTCCAAACTTTTACTATCTTCTCTTTTAAATCTAAGTTCCAGCTTGATCATTTCTTTGTTCCTGGTTCTGAGTATAGGTAATTAGAAGCAGCCAGGCCACATCTTGAATGCTTTATTGCTTAGAAATTTCTTCCACCAGATACTGTAAGTCATCACTCTTAAGCTGAAACTTCCATAGATCCCTAGAGTATGACTCAATGCAGCCAAGTTCTTCATTAAAGCATAACAAGCGTGACCTTTGCTCCACTTGCCAAACAGTTCTTTATTTCCATTCGAGACCTCACCAGCCTGGACTTCACCTTCCATATGACTATCTGCATTTTGGTCACAACCATTTAACCAGTCTCCAGGAAGTTCCAAATGTTCCCTCATCTTCCTGCCCTCCAAGCCTTCCAACACTTCCAATCTCTGCCCAATACCCAGTTCCAAAGTCACTGTCATATTTTCAGGTGTATTTGTAGTAGCACTGCCCCACTCCTAGTTCCAATTTTCTGTATTAGGCTATCCTTGCATTGCTATACAGAAATACCTGAGACTGTGTAATTTATACAGAAAAGAGGTTTAATTGGCTCATGAAATTAAGACTGTATGGGAAGCATGGTGCTGACATTTTTTCAGCTTCCAGGGAAACCTCGGGAGGTTTTACTCATAACAAAAGGTATGCCAGGAGCAGGCATGTTACATGGCAAGAGAGGAACCATGGGCAGGAATAGGTGCCACACACCTTTAAACAACCAGCTCTCAGGAGAACTCACTATTGCAAGGACAGCACCAATAGGATGGTGCCATACCATTCATGAGAAACCCACCCCCGTGATCCAATCACTTCAAACAAGCTGGGGTGACTGGAAACTACATTTCAACATGAGATTTGGTGGGGATACAGATCCAAAATATATCAATATCAATAGTGTTTGTCTTATAAAGTGAAATGGGATGTGTTCTCTCTTCTCTTCTTTTCTCTCTCTCTCTCTTTTTTTTTTGACGAAGTCTCGCTCTGTTTCCAGGCAGGAGTGCAATAGCGCCATCTCAGCTCACTGCAACCTCCGCCTCTCAGGTTCAAGAGATTCTCCTACCTCAACCTCCTGAGTAGCTGGGACTGCAGGCGCGTGCCACCATGCCTAGATAATTTTTGTATTTTTAGTAGAGATGAGGTATCCGCCTGCCTTGGCCTCCCAAAGTGCTGGGATTACAGGTGTGAGCCAACGTGCCTGGCCTCTCCTCTTCTATTTTTAAGAAATGTTTGTGGAGAAGTTTTGTTTGTGAAGGATTGGAATATCTACCAGTGAAGCCAATTCCTCCTGGAATTTTGTTCACACGATTTTTTTTTTATCCTAACTTAGACTCCTTGCTTGTTATATGTCCATTTATATTTCCATTTATCTCAAGTCAGTTTGAGTAATTTGTGCATTTCGAAAAATTTATCCCTTTAGTCTATGTAATCTAATATATTGGAATACAATTGTTAATAATGCTTCCTTATGATAATTTCTTATTTCTATAAGGTCAGTAATAATGTTTACTCTTTCATTCCTGGTTTTAGTAACTTGAGTTTTCTATCTTCTTGGTCAGTCTAGCCAAAGATTTGCCAATTTTGTTGATTTAGTCAAAGAATCAATGTTTGTGTTCATTTTTAATATAGTTATCTTCAACCATAAGTTTCCTTCAACCACAAATTTACTTCGACTGTAAGTTTCCTGAACTTCATAAGTTTTGGTAAGCTGTATTTTCATGTTTGTTCATCTTATTTTCTCTTATAATATCTTATTTGACCCACTGGTATTTAAGAGTGTATTGTTTAATTTCCACATGTTAAAAAAAATCCCAAATTTCTTTCTGTTGATGATTTATAATTTAAAACCATTGTGGATCTTCAACATGCTTTGTATTATTTTTAACCTTATTAAATCTATTGAGGCTTCTTTATGGCCTACTATATGGTCTACTTGCCATGTATTCCATTGGCACTGGAAAAGAATGTACAATATATTTTGTTGTTGTTCTATAAAGCTCTGTTGGGTATAGTTGGGGTATAGTGTTGTTCAATTATTCTATATTCTTCTTGATCTTCTGTATAGTTAGTCTTTCCATTATTGAAATTGGTATATTGCAGTCTCCAACTATTATTATGAGATTGTCTAATTCTTCCTCCTATTATATAAGTTGTTGCTTCATGTATTTAGTGCCTCTGTGTATGGGTGCATATGTATTTATAATCATAAAATCTTACTGATGGAGTAATCATTTTATCATTATAAAATATACCACAGTAATACGTGATTATTTATTTTAAAATCTCAGTAATATGTGCTTATTTATTTTAAAATCTATTTTTGTCAATGTTAACATAGCCTCTCCAGCTCCTTTTTTTGGCTATTGTTTTAAGGAATATCTTTTTCCATCCTTTTACTATCAATGTATTTGTGTATTTGAATCTAAATTTGTCTTACAAATAGCATGTATTTTAACCTTGTTTATAACTCAGTCTTACAATCTGTGTCTTTTGATTCAATTATGTAATCAATAATATTTAATGTTATCATTGACATGGCTTTATGTTTTCATGCAATTTTCCTTTTTTTGTTTCTATATGTGTAATGACTACTCTTTTTTTAAATTTATTTATTATTATTATACTTTAAGTTGTAGGGTACATGTGCATAACGTGCAGGTTTGTTACATATGTATACTTGTGCCATGTGGGTGTGCTGCACCCATCAACTCGTCATTTACATCAGGTATAACTCCCAATGCAATCCCTCCACCCTCCCCCCTCCACATGATAGGCCCCGGTGTGTGATGTTCCCCTTCCTGAGTCCAAGTGATCTCATTGTTCAGTTCCCACCTATGAGTGAGAACATGCGGTGTTTGGTTTTCTGTTCTGGTGATAGTTTGCTAAGAATGATGGTTTCCAGCTGCATCCATGTCCCTACAAAGGACACAAACTCATCCTTTTTGATGGCTGCATAGTATTCCATGGTGTATATGTGCCACATTTTCTTAATCCAATCTGTCACTGATGGACATTTGGGTTGATTCCAAGTCTTTGCTATTGTGAATAGTGCTGCAATAAACATACGTGTGCATGTGTCTTTATAGCAGCATAATTTATAATCCTTTGGGTATATACCCAGTAATGGGATGGCTGGGTCATATGGTACATCTAGTTCTAGATCTTTGAGGAATCGTCATACTGTTTTCCATAATGGTTGAACTAGTTTACAATCCCACCAACAGTGTAAAAGTGTTCCTATTACTCCACATACTCTCCAGCACCTGTTGTTTCCTGACTTTTTAATGATCGCCATTCTAACTGGTGTGAGATAGTATCTCATTGTGGTTTTGATTTGCATTTCTCTGATGGCCAGTGATGATGAGCATTTTTTCATGTGTCTGTTGGCTGTATGAATGTCTTCTTTTGAGAAATGTCTGTTCATATCCTTTGCCCACTTTTTGATGGGGTTGTTTGTTTTTTCCTTGTAAATTTGTTTGAGTTCTTTGTAGGTTCTGGATATTAGCCCTTTGTCAGATGAGTAGATTGCAAAAATTTTCTCCCATTCTGTAGGTTGTCTGTTCACTCTGATGGTAGTTTCTTTTGCTGTGCAGAAGCTCTTTAGTTTAATGAGATCCCATTTGTCAATTTTGGCTTTTGCTGCCGTTGCTTTTGGTGTTTTAGACATGAAGTCTTTGCCCATGCTTATGTCCTGAATGGTACTACCTAGGTTTTCCTCTAGGATTTTTATGGTATTAGGTCTAACATTTAAGTCTCTAATCCATCTTGAATTAATTTTCGTATAAGGAGTAAGGAAAGGATCCAGTTTCAGCTTTCTACTTATGGCTAGCCAATTTTCCCAGCACCAATTATTAAATAGGGAATCCTTTCCCCATTTCTTGTTTCTCTCAGGTATGTCAAAGATCAGATGGCTGTAGATGTGTGGTATTATTTCTGAGGACTCTGTTCTGTTCCATTGTTCTATATCTCTGTTTTGGTACCAGTACCATGCTGTTTTGGTTACTGTAGCCTTGTAGTATAGTTTGAAGTCAGGTAGCGTGAGGCCTCCAGCTTTGTTCTTTTGACTTAGGATTGTCTTGGAGATGCGGGCTCTTTTTTGGTTCCATATGAACTTTAAAGCAGTTTTTTCCAATTCTGTGAAGGAACTCATTGGTAGCTTGATGGGGATGGCATTGAATCTATAAATTACCTTGGGCAGTATGGCCATTTTCACGATATTGATTCTTCCTATCCATGAGCATGGTATGTTCTTGTATTTGTTTGTGTCCTCTTTTATTTCACTGAGCAGTGGTTTGTAGTTCTCCTTGAAGAGGTCCTTTACATCCCTTGTAAGTTGGATTCCTAGGTATTTTATTCTCTTTGAAGCAATTGTGAATGGAAGTTCATTCCTGATTTGGCTCTCTGTTTGTCTGTTACTGGTGTATAAGAATGCTTGTGATTTTGGCACATTAATTTTGTATCCTGAGACTTTGCTGAAGTTTCTTATCAGCTTAAGGAGATTTTGGGCTGAGACAATGGGGTTTTCTAAATATACAATCATGTCATCTGCAAACAGGGACAATTTGACTTCTTCTTTTCCTGACTGAATACCCGTGATTTCTTTCTCTTGCCTAATTGCCCTAGCCAGAACTTCCAACACTATGTTGAATAGGAGTGGTGAGAGAGGGCATCCCTGTCTTGTGCCAGTTTTCAAAGGGAATGCTTCCAGTTTTTGCCCATTCAGTATGATATTGGCTGTGGGTTTGTCATAAATAGCTCTTATTATTTTGAGGTACGTTCCATCAATACCGAATTTATTGAGCGTTTTTAGCATGAAGGGCTGTTGAATTTTGTCAAAAGCCTTTTCTGCATCTATTGAGATAATCATGTGGTTCTTGTCTTTGGTTCTGTTTATATGCTGGATTATGTTTATTGATTTGCGAATGTTGAACGGATTATGTTTATTGATTTGCGAATGTTGAACCAGCCTTGCATCCCAGGGATGAAGCCCACTTGATCATGGTGGATAAGCTTTTTGATGTGTTGCTGAATCCGGTTTGCCAGTATTTTATTGAGGATTTTTGCATCGATGTTCATCAGGGATATTGGTCTAAAATTCTCTTTTTTTGTTGTGTCTCTGCCAGGCTTTGGTATCAGGATGATGTTGGCCTCATAAAATGAGTTAGGAAGGATTCCCTCTTTTTCTATTGATTGGAATAGTTTCAGAAGGAATGGTACCAACTCCTCCTTGTACCTCTGGTAGAATTCAGCTGTGAATCCATCTGGTCCTGGACTTTTTTTGGTTGGTAGGCTATTAATTATTGCCTCAATTTCAGAGCCTACTATTGGTCTATTCAGGGATTCAACTTCTTCCTGTTTTAGTCTTGGGAGAGTGTAAATGTCCAGGAAAGTATCCATTTCTTCTAGATTTTCCAGTTTATTTCCGTAGAGGTGTTTATAGTATTCTCTGATGGTAGTTTGTATTTCTGTGGGGTCGGTGGTGATATCCCCTTTATCATTTTTAATTGCGTCGATTTGATTCTTCTCTCTTTTCTTCTTTATTAGTCTTGCTAGTGGTCTGTCAATTTTGTTGATCTTTTCAAAAAACCAACTCCTGGATTCATTGATTTTTTGGAGAGGTTTTTGTGTCTCTATCTCCTTCAGTTCTGCTCTGATCTTAGTTATTTCTAGCCTTCTGCTAGCTTTCGAATGTGTTTGCTCTTGCTTCTCTAGTTCTTTTAATTGCGATGTTAGAGTGTCAATTTTAGATCTTTCCAGTTTTCTCTTGTGGGCATTTAGTGCTATAAATTTCCCTCTACACACTGCTTTAAATGTGTCCCAGAGATTCTGGTATGTTGTATCTTTGTTCTCATTGGTTTCAAAGAACATCTTTATTTCTGCCTTCATTTCGTGATGTACCCAGTAGTCATTCAGGAACAGGTTGTTCAGTTTCCATGTAGTTGAGCGGTTTGGATTGAGTTTCTTAGTCCTGAGTTCTAGTTTGATTGCACTGTGGTCTGAGAGACAGTTTGTTATAATTTCTGTTCTTGTACATTTGCTGAGGAGTGCTTTGCTTCCAATTACGTGGACGATTTTGGAGTAAGTACGATGTGGTGCTGAGAAGAATGTATATGCTGTTGATTTGGGGTGGAGAGTTCTATAGATGTCTATTAGGTCTGCTTGCTGCAGAGATGAGTTCAATTCCTGGATATCCTTGTTAACTTTCTGTCTCGTTGATCTGTCTAATGTTGACAGTGGAGTGTTGAAGTCTCCCGTTATTATTGTATGGGAGTCTAAGTCTCTTTGTAAGTCTCTAAGGACTTGCTTTATGAATCTGGGTGCTCCTGTATTGGGTGCATATATATTCAGGATAGTTAGCTCTTTCTGTTGAATTGATCCTTTTACCATTATGTAATGGCCTTCTTTGTCTCTTTTGATCTTTGATGGTTTAAAATCTGTTTTATCAGAGACTAGTATTGCAACCCCCGCTTTTTTTTGTTCTCCATTTGCTTGGTAAATCTTCCTCCATCCCTTTATTTTGAGCCTATGTATGTCTCTGCGTGTGAGATGGGTCTCCTGAATACAGCAGACTGATGGGTCTTGACTCTTCATCCAGTTTGCCAGTCTGTGTCTTTTAATTGGAGCATTTAGTCCATTTTCATTCAAGGTTAAGATTGTTATGTGTGAACTTGATCCCGCCATTATGATATTATTTTGCTCGTTAGTTGATGCAGTTTCTTCCTAGCCTCGATGGTCTTTACATTTTGGCATGTTTTTGCAATGGCTGGTACCGGTTGTTCCTTTCCATGTTTAGTGCTTCCTTCAGGGTCTCTTGTAAGGCAGGCCTCGTGGTGACAAAATCTCTAAGCATTTGCTTATCTGTAAAGGATTTTATTTCTCCTTCACTTATGAAACTTTGTTTGGCTGGATATGAAATTCTGGGTTGAAAATTCTTTTCTTTAAGAATGTTGAATATTGGCCCCCACTCTCTTCTGGCTTGGAGAGTTTCTGCCCAGAGATCTGCTGTTAGTCTGATGGGCTTCCCTTTGTGGGTAACCCGACCTTTCTCTCTGGCTGCCCTTAAGATTTTTTCCTTCATTTCAACTTTGGTGAATCTGGCAATTATGTGTCTTGGAGTTGCTCTTCTAGAAGAGTATCTTTGTGGCGTTCTCTGTATTTCCTGGATTTGAATGTTGGCCTGCCCTACTAGGTTGGGGAAGTTCTCCTGGATGATATCCTGAAGAGGGTTTTCCAACTTGGTTCCATTTTCCCCCTCACTTTCAGGCACCCCAATCAGACGTAGATTTGGTCTTTTTACATAATCCCATACTTCTTGCAGGCTTTGTTCATTTCTTTTTCTTCTTTTTTCTTTTGGTTTCTCTTCTCGCTTCATTTCATTCATTTGATCCTCAATCGCAGATACTCTTTCTTCCAGTTGATCGAGTCGGTTACTGAAGCTTGTGCATTTGTCACGTATTTCTCGTGTCATGGTTTTCATCTCTTTCATTTCGTTTATGACCTTCTCTGCATTAGTTACTCTAGCCATCAATTCTTCCACTTTTTTTCAAGATTTTTAGTTTCTTTGCGCTGTGTACGTAATTCCTCCTTTAGCTCTGAGAAATTTGATGGACTGAAGCCTTCTTCTCTCATCTCGTCAAAGACATTCTCCATCCAGCTTTGATCTGTTGCTGGCGATGAGCTGCGCTCCTTTGCCGGGGGAGATGCGCTCTTATTTTTTGAATTTCCAGCTTTTCTGCCCTGCTTTTTCCCCATCTTTGTGGTTTTATCTGCCTCTGGTCTTTGATGATGGTGATGTACTGATGGGGTTTTGGTGCAGGTATCCTTCCTGTTTGATAGTTTTCCTTCTACCAGTCAGGACCCTCAGCTGTAGGTCTGTTGGAGATTGCTTGAGGTCCACTCCAGACCCTGTTTGCCTGGGTATCAGCAGCAGAGGCTGCAGAAGATAGAATATTTCTGAACAGAGAGTGTAGCTGTCTGATTCTTGCTTTGGAAGCTTCCTCTCAGGGGTGTACTCCACCCTGTGAGGTGTGGCGTGTCAGACTGCCCCTAGTGGGGGTGTCTCCCAGTTAGGCTACTCAGGGGTCAGGGACCCACTTGAGCAGGGAGTCTGTCCCTTCTCAGATCTCAACCTCCATGTTGGGAGATCCCCTGCTCTCTTCAAAGCTGTCAGACAGAGTCGTTTGAGTCTGCAGATGTTTCAGCTGCGTTTGTTATTGCCCTGTCCCCAGAGGTGGAGTCTACAGAGACAGGCAGGTTTCCTTGAGCTGCTGTAAGCTCCACCCAGTTCGAGCTTCCCAGCAGCTTTGTTTACCTACTTAAGCCTCAGCAATGGCGGGCACCCCTCCCCCAGCCTGGCTGCTGCCTTGCCGGTAGATCACAGACTGCTGTGCTAGCAATGAGGGAGGCTCCGTGGGTGTGGGACCCTCCCGGCCAGGTGTGGGATATGATCTCCTGCTGTGCCTGTTTGCTTAAAGCGCAGTATTGGGGTGGGAGTTACCCGATTTTCCAGGTGTTGTGTGTCTCAGTTCCCCTGGCTAGGAAAAGGGATTCCCTTCCCCCTTGCGCTTCCCAGGTGAGGCAGTGCCTCGCCCTGTTTCAGCTCTCGCTGGTCAGGGTGTAGCAGCTGACCAGCACCGATCGTCCGGCACTCCCCAGTGAGATGAACCCAGCACCTCAGTTGAAAATGCAGAAATCACCGGTCTTCTGTGTTGCTCGCGCTGGGAGTTGGAGACTGGAGCTGTTCCTATTCGGCCATCTTGCTCTGATCATGACTACTCTTGTCCTGCATTCCTCTCATTGTCTTGAGTGGCTATTTTCTGTGCAACTTTTTCATTACTTTAAAAATTTTAAACTATGTTTTTGAAGTTTTATAGTGGTTGCTCTTGGGTTTTGAATATATAGCTTAACTTATCAAAATTGACTTCGTATTTACATTAACATGATTCCAAAACACTTGCATTTTGAGGTGATTGTAGTATTTATTAGCTTTGTTGTCTTAGGTAAGTCACTTTTCTCCCATGCATTTGAGAGTCAGACTGTAATTTCAGGTCTCATAGTAACAGATTTTCAAATCTTTGAACAGTTCAAAAGCCACACATTTTGTTAGCAAGGTTGGTGGACTTCTAGTGACGAGTTTGCATCACAAAAGATAGAATCCTTATATTTGCTCATGAACAAGATGATTTGGACAGAGTTTTGAGTGCACTACCCAATGAAGGTATGATTATAACTATTAGCCTAGAAATTATCAGAATTAATGGAGGAATTATTAGCTGTGTGAGTTTGAGCAATTTACTTAAACTCTTTGTGCCTGATTTTTCTCAACTGTAAAATAGGAATAACAGTGGCTACATCATGGAGTTGTGCAAATTAGGTAAATAAATATATGTAAAGGACTTAGAATATTACCTGACATATAATAATGCTGGTTAAATGTTTTCTACAGTCCTATTATTGTTGCCTTGAAATTTTTCTAACCTATACCAAACATGGAAAGTTCCTGGGCTTTTTCCAAAGTTCTTTGGTTGAAATGTTCATTTTCTATAACTACCAACTCCACTTCTAGCAATGGAAACTTGTTTTCTAAGCTGGTTCAGTTAGTGAGCAGGAAAGCTCATTTGTTTGAAAAAACACTAGGAAGTAAAGGTAATCCAGTGTGAAGGATGAGCTAAAATTCTTCTAGGGAATTTGCTTGAAAATAAATTTTATGCCCTTTCAGAGATGTAGTGTCCTAAATGAGCTGATTGGAAACCTGGCCTTGTGATCTTTTTTTCCACTGAAGCAAAAGAAGATTGTATAAAAAAGAAATGGCTACAGGATCCAGGATTTTGCCTTTCTTTGTTTCCTGGAAGACTTCAATATGTCCGCTAATTAGAGGTTGCAGTGAGCAGATATTGTACCACTGCATTCCAGCCTGGGCAACAGAATGAGACCCTGTCTCAGAAACAAAAAGACATCCACTAATTAATGCAAAGTTAGTAATTAACTGGCTCCCTTTCCTAGAACATGGTCCAGGTACTCTGTTCACTTAAAGACTATCAGAGTTACAAAAACTGTTAGCTGGAACGATACAGGCATGGTTAAAATCATTTGGTTACATTTATACTGTTTCTAGGGAACCTGGCATAGTGCTGCACTACTTGCACTATGGGTGATTTCACCCAGTCCTTTGATATTGTTGGCAGAAAGAAAAATTGATTTGGGTTTGAAGTGTGAAGGTCCCAAGCATCTGGCTGTTCTTAATCAAATGTGTAAATTTCCATTTGGAAGTTAGTCATATTTCAGTTACTTCCTTTTCAAACAGATAAAAAAATGAAATACATATTATTCCTCCAGATAGTTCTGAATGCACTTTTTAAGCTGCGTATTTATTTCCTCCCCCAGTAGCATAGACATCAACAACTCAATGAGTGTCTTTTTTCTAAAGGACATTTTGAGTTAAGTTTTACAGATATAAACTGGCTGATTGGAGAAAGCCCTGGGAAGACATTTGTTTTCCCCCTTCCACCTTACAAATGTTAGAGTAAGCAAAACTATAAGGTTTGCAGCAATAAGTGTGTTAAAGGAAAAAGGGGATGATAGCGGATAAGTCTTAGTACTTTCTTGTTAATGGGATATTTTTTTCTTTATCTGTGTGTATTCTTTGGCCTAAAATAATATCTTGGTGTAAATTTGTATAAAAAGGGGCAAAATGATACATGTTTTCAGCTGATAGGTAAAAAAGTCTAGTTGTTGTTTTGGTTCGGTAAAACAGAAGGTCAGGGAGAATAATTTTTGCAAACACTACTATCCATTTTGGATTAAACATATTAATCCTATCATCTTGGAGTTTACAGTTAGGAGAGATCAATGTTAATAAAATTGCCACACAAATTACACAACAGTATGTAAAATTATACCAGTAAAAAGTGCAATATATGAAAGGTCCATGATGCTATAGGACATATAGTATGTGGATATGACCTAAACGAAGGGTTAAGGAAGGGTTCCCTGAAGGCATGATTATTGGGATAGGATTTGAAGGAAGAATAAGAATTAAACTAGTGAAAGGAAAATTAGAGAGGGAGGAGAGTGTTCCAGGCAGAGGAAATAGCACTTAGAAATATCCATGGCATGAGGGATCCTATCTCATTCTAGGGACTGAAAGAGGATCAATGAGGTTGAAACTCAGAAGAAGGGAGGAAGACTGATGCTAAAAGAGCATGTGACCCAGTGGCATTGTAAAAGATCTGCTACATTGGTGAGATTAATCAGTAAAGTACTTGTGTCCTTGAGGGAGAAATGAAGACAGAAGAATTGGAAGACTGATGAGTATTTATTTGAATAGGAGAAAGGTAGTGAGCTGATCATATAGACAGACAGTGATCATGACTGTAGGTTAACTCTTCAATCACTATAGTGCATTGAGTTGTTACAATAAAGGACTCCTCTCAAAGGCTTTTCTCCTTACCCTTATTTTCTCTTTACAAACTGGTCTCCCTCTCACCTACTCTCACTTTACATCTTCTGCATTTGATCACTTTGCTCTTCCCACCTAGAAAGATATCCCCTTCCATTTTTGGTTTATTTAATACTGAATCATCCATCAAAATGTAGCACAAGTTCCACTTCTTCTAGGAAACCCTCCTGGCCCTATCCATGGGACTTCATCTGCATCCTCTGATCTATTACAGAGCTCAATCTCCATATAACGGCCTTGATTTTTTTTTTTTCAAAATTTACCTTTGGAATCCCACATTTTTCATGTGTCTTTGTGTCTCTACCTAGACTCTGGCGTACCACAGGGCAGAGAATGTATCTTTTGCTTGTGGACTGACAAATGCACCAAGTAGTAGTCTAGGATGAGAGTTGGTAAAAGACCATTTATAAAGACGCAGACAATGTCAGCAACTGACAGAAATAGACATATTTGAGATAAGCAGAGAGGAGAATAAAAAGAACAGAGATTGGGGGTGGGATGGAGGAGAGGAAGCAACAGAGAAAGTGTTTTTTTAGAGCCAGTCACAAGTAATAAAGCTAGTGTCAGCTTCTCACTAACTTGTTTACTGGCCTCCACTGATAGAAGAATCACAATAGAGCTGAAGAAATAGGGAGAATAAACAAGCTTGAAACATGCCCTACTTTGGAGGCAGCTTAATTACACAAACCGAAGTTTTGAAGCAAATGGAGGATCCCCCAAGACTCCAGGGGCTCTGCTCTGCCGAGAGAAAGAAAGCACCTTATCCCTGGACAGAGAACTTCATTCCAGAGGAGGGGGAGGGGCTGCTGTTGGTGGTGTTTGCAGTGGGTGGAGATAGAGTAGAGAAGGCTTGCAGGGGTGGGCTGGCAGAGGGGAAGGGCCAACAATGAAGTTACAGATGGATGAGTGGGTTTCTGCCGCAAAATCATATGAAGGAGAGAGAGGGAAAGACAAAATATAGGGAGGAAAAAAAAAAAAAAAAAAAAAGAAGTGTGAATGACCAAGGCAGTAAACCTGTAGAAAATTAGAAAAGAAAAACTTGCCATGGGAGAGGTAGGAGGAGGTATACAATTGCAGATAACTCTCTATTATAAATAGATTGCATCTGCGCTATTTATTTTATATTTTAGCAAATCTCTGAAATTTTCGTGGTAATTAGGCTTACTGCGAGGCAGTTATTCAAAAAGTATAGACCCTCCTTTTGCCACAGAACACTCCCTAGTCCTTGGAAGATGGGTGTCAGAGCTCTGGGACCCTAGTACATCTCTGTCTGGGGGCACTTACCTGGCTTAAGTGAGTATAGTATTAAATTTTACTTCATATTTTTGTGATGGTGTGAGATTGAATTTTGCACAGTGTGATAGGAATATATTTACAGTACCTTTCATTTTTGCCTTTTCCTTGCCCCCTACTTATTATTATCAATATTGTTGTTGTAATTATTTTAAACAAGTAGGAGTGAATATGGTATGCGTAATTGAAACACTCCTCCTTGTCTGAAATTTTGTCTCCTCCTCTGCAGTCCTGCAGCAACGACAGGCACACAGGCTTTCTCTGTGGATTAATTGGTCAGGAAAGACACTTTTTATATTGTCAAGTGGCACTTAAGCCATTAATTCTTGACTGTGAAACTGCTTTTCCTGGGCAATGCTCTTTAAGGAAAAACTTATTCAGTCCAGTGACTGGTGACTAAGGGAACGATGGAGCACAGGGGATTGGGCGGGATCTAGACTCCTAATAATGCCTTCTTAGCCAATGAAAAGCATTTCCTATTGAGACCCCCAAGAGTTCCCCTGGCCCTCGGCTCCAGCTCGGACTTCAGGCCTTTTTGTGTCCTGTTTGCTAAAGGCATGCGGGCTACAGCATTCAAGAGAGGGAGTCGTTAACAAAGGGAAAGAGATAAATGTAAATAAGCTCACATTTTCAGAATGAGCGGTTTGCAGTAAGAAGCTGCGGCAGCCCAGAGTCTGCTACTTTAGGCTGGGCTAACCTTTCCCTGTTTAAAAAAAAAAATGGATAAAAATATGCACTTCCAAAGGGCGAGGTGCCCATTTACATGTTTATTAGTTAATTATCTACAGGCATCAGCACATTCTCTCATCTAGCACACTCTTTCTTGGGGTAAGTTTCTCTTTGAGAAAGATTTGATTTTGGCGTTTGGGGGTGGGGGATAGCATAACAAACTACAGTGGAAACACTGATGCTTTGAGAGTGTAAGGAAAGAAGTTAGACTTCAACTCTGAAGTACTGAACAAGGATCTTCGTGTTGAATGGTAAAAAACGAGAATTTCCATTGTTTTGGCAATAATATTGTTTCCGTGGAAGAGATACAGGATTTTCAGGCTGCTGTTTCATGTAAACACAGTTGTTCTAAAGAGCTAATTTAAAATCACAGTGTAGAACAATTTAGAAAGTATATTGGCTAGCTTTGTATTTCTTTGGTTTACAATTTATTGTGAGCTAACGTGGCTTGTATTATGATGAGGTTTCTTCTAGTAAAACTATACATGACATGCCTTTGATGCTTAATTGATTTATGGAGAATGTGACATTTGCTATATTGAATAATTTATGAACTTTCCCATAAAGGAAGAATCATGTTTGAATGAAAAACTCTGTCATAAACTGCATTTGCTATTATATGTGAAATTAATTGCTGTTTGCCATACAAATGCATCAATATGTCATCTTTAAACTCTCTTCTTGTAAATTTTAAATATTTTCAGTAAAAAGGTCTTACTGAGTTGATAAATATTGTATTTCAGTTACTTTTTAAAACGAAATTCAGCAATGTAATTTATCATTATTTCAGTGTGGAAAAGACTAGATAAATTCAAAGGTCAGAACATTTCAGAGCTTGGTGCGGTTATTCAGTTTGCTACCTTACAAAATTATACCATCTTTATTTATCTTGACTAACATGAAGACAATAATAATAACCTGAGATCCAGATTATCCAATGGCTTTGCAACACGTTTATTTTTCAGAACAAAATTCCAAACATCGTATCCCATCAACATAGATTATAAAACCCTTTGCCTTGTCACAGATGAAAAGTTGCACTCTTGCCAAGAAGGATGAGTTCACCTGATAAACTTGATGGCATCTACATTCTAAAGCATCTCCTGCCAATCAGAGATGAGAATGAAAGCCTTATTGGAACAATCAGGCCTATCTTTCAGAATGTGCTCTGCAAGTTAAAGGGAGAACCAGGAAGATGCCTCACAGAAACATTCAGGCCAAGCTTAGCTAAAGCTTGATCTATTCAATTGCCTTTGTGGGAAAATGCAGTGAGAATTGTTGCCCTTGCTGTGATTGGTTCAGCGCCTAATTGTGTAGTTACCTTTTGTCTGTGTATGTGGTCATGATATATAGTCTGCCCTTTGCCTTCTGATGAGGGAAGAACAAAACCTGTAACGTGTTTGCGAATATTAGTACTGAAAATTGGGAGCCTGATAAAAGGTTACCTACCACCGGGAATCCACCTTTACTTTAAGTGGATAAATAATCAGTTATGAGAACAATGCATAGGGTAAATGATCTAATGATTCTACATGGTTATGTCCTGAAGTATGCTGATAACCTCATATTCTGAGGGGTGAAGTGACCAGGAAACAGGTGGGAAGGGTTGAGGGTTGAGACCTAACAATTAGAGTTGATATGCCTGCTGAAATGAGCACAAGGACAGAGGATAAGGAAAATAAGGGAATTTGGAAGACTTTAGGATATTAGTGGCATCTTTCTCTGTGATTCTTAGCTTCCGGTATTAATTAATACTATTTATTTCTAATATTCAAATAAATCTAGTAATCATTTCATTAAGTCTAACAAAAATTAATGACCCTCCTTGCTTGCAGACTTTGAGGAAATAAAAAATGTTTTACAGTGGCCAATGTAAACAGGTGAAAATAAATGATAGAAAAGAATAGCCAATAAGGCCACCAGCATGGCACTCGTTGAAGGTTGCTTTTCTGTCAGTCAAAACCGAAGATTAAAGGAGAAGAGAAACTGAGACTCAGAAACGGACTGTGACTTGCTCTCACAGTGCTTGTGATGGGGCTGGATGTGTCTACATTTAATTAATATTAGTTGTAAAAACTTCTGGGTACTTGAACTTCCTAATTTGATTGGATTTTGAATAAAAAGTTTTCTGTATAATCTTTATCAACTGTGAAAGGCATAAAATAATGTTAATGCTTCTATCTTCCTTTACAATAAACCAATAAAATAATATTCATTTCATTCCAGGAATACAGATTTCTGGTGGAGTGTGAAAACTAACTCTCCTTAATATTAAGATGATCTCAATATATCTTAAATTATCTAATCATTTTATTTATTTTGGTTTTTTAGATTGTGGAAAAATCATTTCAGGAAAGTCGTAATACTATTTAGCAGTTTGCTTTGTTTTAGTCTACCTCTGTTTAGAAAAGGATGAGATGTAACAATAGTGTAAGTTTGGAACTAGGGGATGATTCTACTTTACAGGTGGAAGCACTGTAATGGGTAAATTCTAAATGCAGTTGCTACTTGTAAGAATTCCATTGCAGAGTATTTCTGGTTCTATACAAATATTTTGTGCAGAGTTTGAATTGGAGATGTTACAGACATGCTATATTGGGTAGGCCTGGGACATCCTGGTAAAGGTGCAGTGATTGTCAGTCAGTGTGCTAATACCCAGTAATCGAAGCCTTGATCATATCACTGTAGTTCAGTGGAGAGAGAAATTGTGTGGGGTGTAGGTAAAAAACAAGACAGTGGAGTCTCCACCTGTTGTTCCAGTCATCTTTCCTCTTCCCTTATGAAGGACCTGCCCAATGGTAACAGTTGTTGCCAAGAAAAGAAGAAGAAGAAGAAGAAAAAAAAAAACAATGTTAGTTCACGCCAAAACAAAATTCTCCTTTGTTTTGGTATTTTTAATGTAACACATTACTTTATGGAAGTGGAGGGAAGTATTTTTATGTCTTTTGTCACTCATTGTCTTTATGATTATAGGTTACCACATGTGGATTTTATGCATTAGGGTTTAGTCAGTACTACTAACAAAATACAGCACAGCAGTGATAGGTTGGAAAATACATTGTTATCTGCAATTCTGTAATAATGAAATCCAATGCATGTAAATACTATTTTAAAATTTATTGGGTCTCATTTACTCTGGTTTATATCATATAATGCTTTTTCTATCTTATGATCTTTTATAAGATCATTTTATTGAAAATATACATTTTTTTGAAAAACTATCAGCTCTCTTTATGGCACACTATTATTACTATTTCTATTTCACAGCACCCATTGGAGGAAATCTCTAACTACAGTGCCTCCAGGAAGCTCATTGGTTATTCCAGTCTTAGATAAAATTGGTACCAGGATTTGGTTCGAACCAATGTGGTGAGTCCTACCCTCCTGATAATAACTTTCTCTACAAATTCCTAATTTAATTCTTCTACCTTTGTTGTAACAAATAGTTCCAACTCATTAAAGATTGTATCATCCGAAGATCCAGAATGGATGGAGGAATTGTAATTTGTTGTAATCCAGGCAATTTTGATGTAGATGAATATTGATTCTTTAGCTCAACCCCTCTCTGCCACTGGGATTTACCTTTAGATATGGGAGACTCTTTTTATTGCTATTACCAGGTTCAGTGTCCAAGTATATCACATGAATTGGTGTCCAAACTGATAACTGATTTGCCTGTTCAAATATATGGAATAATGTCAAAATCCTGGCCGGCATATATGACCCTTACAGAAATTGGAAATGAGTTATTTTGGGAACACCCAAAAATTGTCCCAAAAGATTTGGGCCTTCTGCTGAGATGAGATATTGAGTCTCAAGGCTCAAGACAATTTTATAATATTAGGTTGAGCAATTTACCTGTAGTTGACTTACTCTGTAACTAAGTACTATAGAAAATTCTACTTTAGTAGGGCTGATGCAATCTTTGGCCCCATCATGTTGAGCACCAGACCACATTATTTCCCAAAGATTGGACTGTGTTATCAAGTGAAGTGTTAATGAGTGACTGAAGTATTTTTTTTCTTTTTTGATGAAAAGAAAAAAATATCAAGTTAATCACTGAGAATAGGATTTTATCAAATTGAGGCCCATATCAGTTTCCTGTTTTCCTCAAATAAAATGGAGGGACAAAGCAGCCTTAATAATCTTAGTGAAAATCAGATTAGATGTAGATAAGTCACTTTTAAAAGGATATTTCTTGCATCCAAAATGAAGAGGTTGATATAGATCAATTTCCTAACTCCATTCTTGAGTGAAATATTTATCTATGGTTCCCTCCATATGGAATGCCATAAAGTTAGGTTTTGTTTTAAAAACTATTACAAAGCATCAATCAATGCATGGGAACATTGATACAAAACCTGCATGATTGTGACCTATGCCTGTGACTTGACTAAGAAAATTTCCTTAAGGTGTCTTATCTGTTAAAAACCACTGATTTGAGAAGCAACAGTCTGAACATATTCCCTATTGCTCCAGCAGGATTGTTTTGAGCTGTATTTTCACAACATTTGTGTATTTTTAAATCTGCTTCACTGCTAAGTATCTATAGATAAGAACACAATAGATTTCATCTTCCTCTGAAAACTATTGTGTCAACTTTCATAAACTTTGACCAGAGTAGAACAAGGAAATGCTCTGGGGATCAGAAGCACTCTGACCTGGCCTGCGCTTATTAAAAGTGGAGCAAAGCAAAAATAATTTTAGTATACTCTGCCTTCAAGGCCTTGTCTTCCTGAGCTCTGGACTGTCCTCTGTAGGGACAAAAAGCAAGTCAGCTTTTCTAGGGTACTAGGAATATTTATGCCAGAAGTTGGAGCTTTGTTTTCAATGTATCATCTGAAAGTTTAGCATTTCATGAAGTAAAGTGATTTGGTTATTCATCCTTATAGGGCCAAAAGGCTAACTTTACTTCTTACAGGAGCCTTAAGGACCCCAAACATGGTTTACTTGTATTTTACTATCATTAGGAATTTTTTTTTTTTTTTGAAAAAGAGGAAACAATTGTGGCCACTCTGAATTAGCTCCACGTGTAGATCGAAGTTAAAAGTTGAGGGTCAGATTTCTTTCCCGTCAACCTCCAAGGTACCTGCTTCCTGTCCATTGTCAATAAAAATGCAGCTATCCAACACTCTCTGACATCCTTAGGTGATTAAATGTCAGAATAATTGGCAGCAGAGGTTTGCAGAAGACAGTAGTTTAATGCTTCTTGCAGTGGAAAATGTAATTAACTACATCAGCATATATTTTTCCTTCTTCATCTCATCTGAAGCTCAAGTGTTGGTCCTTTGTCTCCATTTGGTGCACAATATGTTGGCTATTTAGGAGGATCTAACAGATAGAAACACTGTTTCTTTTAGTCAAAAGAAAGGAAGCCAGTAAGAAGAGAGGCTAATATTGATTCTTCTTCAGAATCATCTCAAAAGCCAAATGCCTTTCTGGTTTTTTAATCATACCTGTATGGGAGATATTACCTTGAGGGCGCACTCCTGGATTGTCCTGTTTGAGTAAATTATGTAGTTAAGGCTGAAACTCAAGGGGGTGCTTTCTGAGGTACAAGGTATACATGACACTAGAAGGATGTGTTCCTAATATGAACTTCAGGGTACCAAAAAGAGACAGAAATATAAAGTTACAGTTGTTTCAGGAAAAGAGAAGGAAACAAACTTATATAATGTTTCTCTGTGGTTAGGTAGAGCCAAATACTGGCCAGCTCATAAAGCAATTCACAAGCCCTATTGAGTCTTCCTAGCTTTAGCTGTGAGGCTTAGAGGTAAAGTTTATACAAGGAAGAGAGAGAGTATAGCCAAGTTACAGAGTGAACCAGTGTCTGAGTCAGAAATAGAACTCCTTGCTTCTAATGCTGTGTTAAGTCCCAGCACCACACCCTCACTTCTAGACGGCAAAGGTGGTTGTGTGTTCAAGCAACGGGAGCTATGAATAGGGCCATAGTGGCAGTTTTCCCATGCCCTCTCTTCAGGATTGAGAATGTAATGCTTTCTTGTCTGTCCTTTCTCTCCCATAAAGTTTGATTACTCAGAGCAGCAGAGCAGAAGTGTCAGGCATTTGCAGGCTGCTTGCTGTGGGTATAATGTATATGTTCCCGCGAACATAAAACTGAAGTGAGGGGATGGATATGTTAATTAGCTTGACATAATCACCTCATGTAGTATACATATATTAAAACATTGCCTTGTACTTACATAAATGTAGTATAATTGTGATTTGTCAGTTAAACATAATGCAAATAAAAAATAAAATGATTGAAATCATAAAACATCTGATTGGAAAACTGGGGAGATCTATTTGAAATATATCAACTTGAGAATCACAAAATAATATACAGCCAGTGAGCTAGAATCATGCTGCGTAAAAGGATCACTAGTGGGCAGACTGGAGGGACTTTGGGCAGAAGGGAAAAGGATTCTATTATAAAAGCATTTTCCAAATAAAATAATTGTACTGGCAGTACTTATTGTAGAAGATAAGTTCAAGCCGATCCTAGTGAATAAAGCCTGACTTTAATGTTAGAGATTTTGCAGTCCCATAAATTCTGTTTTAACTATCAGTTTTATGTTTTTGGACTCTTGATTGACCCACACCTTCCTCACATTCATTGCAATGCTATAGTATTGCACTTATTGTATTGAGTGTGAGCTTTCCTGCTCCTACAACATACTCTTATAGTATCTTTAAATATATGATAGATGTTCAAAAAATACTTGTCAAACCAAATGGAATGTGCATGTTTTTTTCCATTCTGGGTGGACAGAATATCTTATTACACAGAAATCATATATGGAAAGCAAATTTGATTATTTGTTCCATCTTGTCTCTCATAGGAGGAAAATATTTCCTACCGGTCCCTAGTGTCAGAGTGGTGAACCCCTGCAGCCAGCAGGCCTCCTGAAAAAAAAGTCCATGGGTGACAGAAGATTCATTGACTTCCAATTCCAAGATTCAAATTCAAGCCTCAGACCCAGGTTGGGCAATGCTACTGCCAATAATACTTGCATTGTTGATGATTCCTTCAAGTATAATCTGAATGGTGCTGTCTACAGTGTTGTATTCATCTTGGGTCTGATAACCAACAGTGTCTCTCTGTTTGTCTTCTGTTTCCGCATGAAAATGAGAAGTGAGACTGCTATTTTTATCACCAATCTAGCCCTCTCTGATTTGCTTTTTGTCTGTACCCTACCTTTTAAAATATTTTACAACTTCAACCGCCACTGGCCTTTTGGTGACACCCTCTGCAAGATCTCTGGAACTGCATTCCTTACCAACATCTATGGCAGCATGCTCTTTCTCACCTGTATTAGTGTGGATCGTTTCCTGGCCATTGTCTATCCCTTCCGATCTCGTACTATTAGGACTAGGAGGAATTCTGCCATTGTGTGTGCTGGTGTCTGGATCCTAGTCCTCAGTGGTGGTATTTCAGCCTCTTTGTTTTCCACCACTAACGTCAACAATGCAACCACCACCTGCTTTGAAGGCTTCTCCAAACGTGTCTGGAAGACTTATTTATCGAAGATCACAATATTTATTGAAGTTGTTGGGTTTATCATTCCTCTGATATTGAATGTCTCTTGCTCTTCTGTGGTGCTGAGAACTCTTCGTAAGCCTGCTACTCTATCTCAAATTGGTACCAATAAGAAAAAAGTTCTGAAAATGATCACAGTACATATGGCAGTATTCGTGGTATGCTTTGTACCCTACAACTCTGTCCTCTTCCTGTATGCGCTGGTGCGCTCACAAGCTATTACTAATTGCTTTTTGGAAAGATTTGCAAAGATCATGTACCCAATCACCTTGTGTCTTGCAACTCTGAACTGTTGTTTTGACCCTTTCATCTATTACTTCACGCTTGAGTCCTTTCAGAAGTCCTTCTACGTCAATACCCACATCAGAATGGAGTCCCTGTTTAAGACTGAAACACCTTTGACCACAAAGCCTTCCCTTCCAGCTATTCAAGAGGAAGTAAGTGATCAAACAACAAATAATGGTGGTGAATTAATGCTAGAATCCACCTTTTAGGTATGAGAACTGTGTTCAGGTCCAGATATGGTTTCTCCTATAATTTTTCCTATGCTATAAACTAAAGATTTGAAGCTAATGATACTGAGAACAATGCACCAAATCCAGTCAGATACATTTGTTTGAAGGTATACTGTGCAGTTTTTATTGCTGTTTTGTTCAGTAATTATAGGTCAAGTCTAATTACAACCACCAAGATGGATTGCCAAACTCTCCTGCTTGGTTGGAATTTCATTGTATCACACTATCCATGTGGCCAGTGGCATTTGATAATATAGAGATGACTTTGAAACTTTCAAAAAGTATTTCCATTCCAGTGATATTTGGTAATTAGGTTGGACCTATAAATATAGAACAAATTCAGGGATTTTTAAAAAATTGTGTTACTACTGATATATGCTAGTTTTATTTCTCTTTTGAATTGTCATTGAGTTTATTTTAGCACAAGAATATTTTTAGCCTAACATTATTAATAAGAAATGTGTCAAATTTTTGTCATCGGTAAAATATGTTATGTGCATTTTGAAAACAGAGAATAAATTGTGTTGGCATGTACGTGGGTGGGAAGAAAGAGAAAATTAATGGGATTTACACAATTATAATCACCAGCAGTGTGAGTTTTAAAAACTTCATTGGTTTTACACCACATTAAAATTTTCATGTCAAACTTCAAAGCCAGAAAGCTGCTAAATATGTGTCTGGCAGGTAAAAGCTGGAAAATTACTTAAAACAATAAAATGTCAATAAAAAACTGGAGCAACAACAACATTTTTTTTTCTTAAAAAGTCATGTTATCTTCATTTTGGGAAACTAGGTTCTATAAAATCTTTATCCTCCCTATTATACTTTGGAGCACAGCACAGCCAGAAAGGGGCTGCATTTGTGCCCAGGTCAGGAGCAAATGGAAAAAAATAAAGTAATACAAATAATCAAACTATAAAGCAAAAACATTTATTAAAAACTGAATTAATCATTTTTGGAGGGAGGAGTAGAGATACATAACCTGAAAATACTTATTCTTTCTTATTGAATTTTGGAGTATAATATAGCCAGGAACTGCTGAATTTGTACCCCTAGATTGGAAGCAAATCAAAAAAAAAAAACAAAACCCAGCACATAAGCTAAACCAAATCAGAACAAAAAAACTACAGAACCCCAAGAAAAACAAAACTTAAAAAAAACCTCAAAAATAATTTGTAACACTTTCATTACCATTTGTTGAGTTTCTGTAAATTTAAAAATACTATGTCATTTGCATAAAATTTTGAAGCACAATGCAGCTACAAAGTGGCTAAATTCATCTCCTGGTTAGGAGCAAATTGTGGGAAAAAAAGGTCAAAAATCAAACTCCTATAAAACAAACAAAATGAGCACAAACAAAATTTAGAATTTGCATTTTCTGAACATCTGAAAAAGTTACAAAACACTGTAACATTCATATGATGCTTTGGATCAAAATGCAACTAAGAAGCTGCTAAACTGGCACCCAGTTTAAAAGCAATTAAAAACAGTATTTTTAAATCTACAAAAAAGAAAACATTTTTTATAGTTTACTTAAACAACAAAAATCTTTAAAACTCTTACTATTTTTTAAACTAAAGTGGATATTTAAGAATATTAAAACTTGTAAATATAACTTCTGAGTTGAAAGATGCTACATTTTTGCTCAAGTCAGGAGCAGTGGAAATAAACCCTCATATACACACATACACAGCAGCAGCAACAACAAAAAAAATTAAATGTTACACCCTGAAAAACAACAAAAATCTTTTAAAATGTGCATTAATCACTTTTAAAAGTATTTGGATAACATGACAATTTAAAAATGCTAAGAATTTTAAAATAAAACTTCCAGGAACAATGTATCCTGTAGGTTGCTGAACTTGTGCCAGAAAGTGGTTAAACATTTATAAAGCACAGAACAATAACAAAAAAGTAAAACTTCTAAAACAATAAGCAAATTTTTAAAACTCATAACTTGTTTTTCTTTCTGATGATATGCAGACTTAAAAATACTGAGATTTTTAAGTAAAAATCTGTGAGCGTAATGTAACTTTAAAAACTGTAAAATCTGTGTCTGGGTTAGGAATGAAGTGAAAAAATGCTAAAACAATAGTAAAAATAAATTCTTAAAACTGGCATTACTTTTTCCCAATGAAAGTCCTAAAAGTAATTATGCATTATATAGTTTTATGAAAAGAGGCTATAGATGGAATACATAAGGCATTAGGTTCAGTTAAATACAATTAGGTTAAGATAAGTTCAGTTGTTAGATTATATGGTAGGATGAAATCAGTAATAGAAGCATGAATAATCTTTTGTTTATTTCAGTATTCATGTTTTTCCGTTTCTTGTAAGTATAAAATATATGTGAACGTTTATTTGTGCCCTTGCTTCTTAACATTATAAAATTTTATGATTATGACACCAAACCATTTAATGGGATATTAACTAAGTTGAAATAAAATATATTATTAAATGTTTCTTGTTGTGTAATTTGATGTTTAGTTTTAATTTTTTTATATTTCACTTTTTAAATTTCCATTTTTATAGTTAATATAAATTGCTAATAATAAAACTTGTCACATTAACAATGTAACCAAGAAAATGTAAAGTATAACTAAATATAAAAGTGACTATGTTACATCGAAAGGAAAAGCAATTTTATGGCTATAATTGCAACTTGGATTTTAAATGTTTATTAAATGTAATAAAATATATTTGAATTATCTAGCAGTTATACTTTGATCAATTATTCAACTTCCTTTATTTTTGGCCACCCAAAGGCATATCTTCTTTATCTTCCCTCCATCTTTTCAAAAAGGAATTATTGGAATATATTTGCTCAAATTAATTTCAATAATTCATTTCTGAGGCTATCTGAAGACCAATGCAAAATTGGCAAATGGCAAATTCCTGGGTAACTTTTCAGGGATCAAGATAAAAGACTAATGACCTCTTTTCCTGATTTTTCTAACTTGGGTTTGATTTATTTGGGATTGTTAGCCAAGCTGACTTTGGATTTTAATTCTAGGATTCGACAAAATATTCTAGGACAACTGGGAACCCTGGGAAAAGCCAGGGCAAACAGATCATCTGACAACAATAAGATGAATGTAGACCTAAGTGGCTGACAGATTAATACCTAGAACAGGTGATGGTCTCGAGGTAGCAAGACAGGGAATTTCTGGTCATCATTCTCATGCCTCTAACTCTCAGGGATGGCAGTGTCAGCATCTCAAGCACCATATGCTGTGTTAGTTCCCCAAGAGATGACAACAAACTCTGCATTTTCTGATCATGACTAGCATGATCAGCCCTAGGCTACATTTAAAACTAGAGTAATTTTGCCATTAATGATGTCCTAGGCCAGGTCCCCAGAAACATAGGGACAGAAGCTGTAGGTTTCATATCCCTATTTGCCCTCTTCTACCTTTTTTCTCCACCCCCAATCCCTGTACCTTATATTTAATTTGGTTTACCAAACTTCACATTCTCTACCTGTTTTTCCTGTGGTCTTTGTGTTCTCCAACATCTTTTCCCACCCTCTCCAGAAATATTGCTTCTTCCTGAACAAAAACACAACACATAAAGCTCTGTCAAGACAGGGACAGGCTGAACAGATTTACATTAAGGTGTGAATGATTGATCCCCCATTTTTCTCTCCTTGACTGGTTTTAACCTTCTGGTGTTCGCATCTTAGAAAAGGAGTCTGTTTAATTCAAATGACTGTCTGAAGCAGGGTCAGGATGGGAAAACATGATTGTCCTGGTAAATGGTAAATCATCTGTCAAGCCTCAGCCTCTCTTGCCTTGAGGTGGAGCTTCTGCACTGCAGACTTTCTTGTCCTGCTCCCTTGAGCTCACTTTGTGTTCTGTTGAGTCCAAAACATACACCACCTGCTTCTAGACAGCCCTCTTTTCCAAAACCACCTGAAGTGACTGGGAGCCTGTATTCTCATTTCATATAGGCATGGATTCTTTCCCTCAACTATCTCCTGATTCTGGTGGGTTTGGTGAAATTAGGTAAAATAAGAAGCAGATTGTTTATATTTTATGAACAAGGAAGCAAAAGAGCACAGGCTACTGAGTCAAAATCTCCACTGTATGCAGAGTTTTAAGAACCACGTACTGCCTACTGTTTTGCTTCCTTCCCTCTCTGAGGGCCTGGAAATGAAGCTCTTCTTTACTAAATATACAAAGAGATACTGAGTTCAGGACCTCAGAGGAGCAGGTCTAGTGTGAGGCCTAAAATGTGGCAGTGAAGGAAGTCAAGCGGGTTCTCAAGTTGGCATGCCTTGTGTGGCCCTAGCAGCCAGCTTTCCTTCCTGTTTATCATGCAGCAGTTCAGACTTTGTAGATAAAAAGGTAGTCACAAAGAGCCCTCATGCCTTACATTGATGTTCCAGGGTAAATTGTCTCCTCTTCACATTGTCGCCTTTCCTCCTCTAGTTGGTGGTAGCAAAACCAAAACTATGGGTCACTTTCCTCAATTGGGAACGTGGAACTTCTTGACTAGACCCAGTTCAAGACAGTTTGAAGTTCCTGAGAAACAAATTGGCTGGGACAATGCCTAGGGATCCAGAATTCATTCATTTACTTATTCAACAAATTTCTTGAATACCAACCATGTGTCAGACATTCTTCTAGGCATTGGGGGTACAATGGTGACAATAACAGAAAAAAATCCTTGTCATTTTAACACTTATGCTCTGGAGTCAGAGCAAGCAGAACCACCAACAAACAAATAAACAAGTTAAAAGTAATAACAGTGTTTTCTGGCTGGAACCATGGAGGGTGTCAAAGAGAAGAAGAAGAAGGTTTCTGTTGTGCCAGAAATCCTTAAGAAAAAGCAAAGTAATTTTGCAAAGCTGAAGATCAATCACCGGAGAAAGAAGTTTTCCCAAAGATGCTTTGAAAAACAAGGAGAAAACTTATCTATGAAACAGCGAAGCACTATTACAAGGAATATAGGCAGGTGTACAGAACTGAAATTCAAATGGCTAGGATGGCAAGAAAAGCTGCAAATTTTATGTACCTGCAGAAACCAAATTGGTATTTGTCATCAGGAACAGATGTATTAATGGTATAAGGCCAAAGATCTGACAGGTGTTGCAGCTTTTTTGCCCTCGTCACATCTTCAGTGAAACCTTTGTCAAGCTCAACAAGGCTTCAATTAACATGCTGAGGATTGTAGAACCATATATTGCATGGGAGTACCCAAATCTGAAGTCAGTAAATGAACTAATCTACAAGCGTTCTATGGCAAAATCAGTAAGAAGCAAATTACTTTGACAGATAATACTTTGACTGCTTGATGTCTTGGTAAATAGGACATCATTTGCACGGGGGATCTGATTAATGAGATCTATACTTTTGAAAAATGCTACAAAGAAGCAAATAACTTTCTGCGGCCCTTCAAATTATCCTCTCCATGAGATAGAATGAAGAAAAAGACCACCCATTTTGTAGAAGGTGAAGATGCTGGCAATAGGAGGACCAGATCAACAGTTTTATTAGGAGAATAAACTAAGGTGCCTACCATGCTTATTTTTTTCTAATATGGTCAGTAAATAAGCAGTACCTGCTCTCAGATTAAAATAAAAAAATGTAATAAGAACAGATGATAAGTGCTATATGCAAAAATAGAGCAAACATGTACATGAAACAAAATTCCATGCTCCACAGCAGGACTGGATTTAACTTTAATGGTTGTAAGCATTCATAAGATGAAGATGCTCCATTCTCAATAAACACATAAAATGAAAACTAATACTAAACTTATCAATGCATGTAAGGAAGTACAAAAAAAGTTGACTCTTAGATATCGCATTTCTAATGCTTGTTTTTAAATGGGTTATGAGGGCCTGAAGTGCTGTTGTCCAAAATTTGTGCTTAGTTAATACATTTTGGAGTGTTTATGATCTGGTTCAAGCCACAGGGATTCCAGAAGACTAATGAAGGTCCAAGCCCAGGCAACCTCTGGTCAGCAATGCTGATCATGTTTTGGTCTCAGCATCACCTTTCTTGTGCTTTCTCTTGCTTTAGGCAAGAGACTCTCTCTCTCTCCCTCTTTCTGTCACCCCCACTCCCACACACACACCCTCCTCCTTCTTGCTGTCTCTTTTCTCTCCACTCTTCCTTCCCTTACTGCCTCCCCTCCTCTCCTTTCAGCAAAACATGCTCCCAGGGAAGGATCTGAGTGCAAACTGTGCTGTAACACAGAGCTTTGGGCTGGAAGTTCAAATCTGGTTTTGTACTCAGATCTCCTACTCACTGTGTAAGCTTGGGCAAGTCTCTTCCTTTCTTTGTGCCTGAGTTCCCCATTAGCAAAATGAGCAGATTGGACTCAGTGATCTCTGAGGTCAAACTTTTTGGAAAACATTTCACAAAAATGGCTGCCTATTCTCACTTATATGTGAGGCCAGAAGGAGTTTGAATGACAACAACAATATTAATAAATGCACTTTCAAATGCTCGATATGAGGCCATAGAATTTTGCTTGCTACTTTCTGATGCATATTGAGCATTTGAAAGTGTATGTATTGATATTGTTATTGATGACAAAAATGAGGCTTAGGAAGCCTAAGTAAGTTGCATAGCCAATAAATGGCAAAACCAGGACTTGAACACAGGCTGTCTGATTCTAAGCCCCTTTCAGCCATGGATAGACCGTTTCTAATATATAATAATAGCAACAAACATTTATTGCATGCTTTCTACATCTTAGACATTGTGTTTTACATATATTATCTCTTTTAATATTTATAACAATCTTAGGAGTAGGTAATTTTACTATCTCTACTTTACAAGTGACGGGACTGAGACAAAGAGTTAAGAAATATGCCCAAAGTATTATAAATAATAAGTGGGTCTGGATATGAAATACAACATCTAATCAAGACAAGGGCCCTATCATCTGGCCCTTACCTATTGCTCAGCCTCATCTTTCTGTTTTTAACTTTTATATTAAGTTCATGGGTACATGTGCAAGTTCATTATATAGGTAAACCTGTACCATGGAGGTTTGCTGTACAGATTATTTCGTCACCCAGGTATTAAGGCTAGTACCCATTAGTTATTTCTCCTGAACCTCTCTCTTCTCTCACCCTTCACCCTCTGGCACACCCAACTGTCTCTTGTTCCCCTCAATGTGTCCATGTACTCTCAACATTTAGCTACCACTTATAAGTGAAAATATGTGGTATTTCATTTTCTGTTACTGTGTTAGTTTGCTATGGATAATGGCCTCAGCTTCATATATGTTTGTGCAAAGAGCATTATCTCATTTTTTTATGGATGCATAATATTTCGCGGTGTATAGGTACCACATTTTCTTTATCCAGTCTACCACTGATGGGCATTTAGGTTGATTCCATATTGTTGCTATTGTGAATAGTGCTTCAATGAACATACATGTGCATATGTATTTATGATAGAATGATTTACCTTCCATTGAGTATATATTCAGTAATGGGATTTCTCGTTGAATTGTAGTTCTGTTTTTAGTTCTTTGAGGAATTGCCACACTACTTTCCACAACAGTTGAATTAATTTACACTTCCACCAACAGTGTATATAAGTGTTCGTTTTTCTCTGGAACCTCACCAGCATTTGTTGTTTTTTGACTTTTTAATAATAATCATTTTGACTGGTGTGAGATGGTATCTCATTGTGGTTTTGATTTTCATTTCCCTAATAATCAGTGATGTTGAGCTTTTTTTCATGTGCTTCTTGGCCACATGCATATCTTCTTTTGAAAAGTGTCCAAAGCACTGCTCAAAAATTCAGAGATGACACAAACAAATGGAAAAATATCCCATACTCATCGACATGAAGAATCGATATCGTTAAAATGGCTGTACTGGGCTGGGTGTGGTGGCTCACACCTGTAATCCCAGCACTTTGGGAGGCCGAGGTGGGTGGACCGTGAGATCAGGAGATCGAGACCATCCTGGCTAACATGGTGAAATGCTGTCTCTATTAAAAATACAAAAGCAATCACCTGGGCATGGTAGTGGGTGCCTGTAGTCACAGCTTCTCAGAAGGCTGAGGCAGGAGAATGACGTGAACCCAGGAGGTGGAGCTTGCAGTGAGCCAAGATTGCGTCACTGCACTGCAGCCTGGGCAGCAGAGGGAGACTTCGTCTCAAAAAAAAAAAAAAAAAAAAAAAAAAAAAAAAAAAAAAAAAAAAAAAAAAAAAGGCTATACTGCCCAAAGCAATTTATGGATTCAATGCTATTTCTATCAAACAACCAATGACATTCTTCCAAGAACTAGAAAAAATCTATTTTAAAATTCACATGGAACCAAAAAATAGCCCGAATAGTCAAAGCAAACCTAAATAAAAAGAACAAAGCTGGAGGCATCACGTTACCTGACTTAGAATTATACTACAAAGATCAAGTAACCAAAACAGCATGGTACTGACACAAAAACAGACACATAGACCAATGGAAGAGAATAAAGAGCCCAGAAATAAGGCCACACGCCTACAACCATCTGATCTTTAACAAAGCTGATGAAAACAAGCAATGGGGAAAGACTCTCAATAACTGACTAGCTATGGGCAGAAGATTGAAACTGGAACTCTTCCTTACACTGTACACAAAAAAAATCACCTCAAGGTGGATTAAAGACTTAAATGTAAAACCCAAAATTGTATAAACCCTGGAAGGAAACCTATGCAAACCATTCTTGACGTAGGAGTGGGCAAAGATTTCACGATGAAGATGATGAAAGCAATTGCAATAAAAGCAAAAATGGATACATAAGATATAATTAAACTAAAAAGCTTTTGCACAGCAGAAGAAACTATCAATAGAGTAAAAACAGACAACCTACAGAATGGGAGAAAATATTTGCAAATTATGCATTTGACAAAGGTCTGATATCTCACATCCATAAGGAACTTAAACAAATGTACAAGGAAAAAAAAACATTAAAAAGTGGTCAGCCTCATCTCTTACTACTCTGTCCTTCACATTTGAACTCCAGGTACACTAGTCTTCTTTCCATTCTCTTATTATATTCAGTGAAGCTCATTCTTATCTTAAGGTCTTTGCCTTTGCTGTTTCCTATGCTTAGAACACTTTCCCACCAGGTCTTCATGTGGCTGGCTTCTTCTCATCATTTAGGTTCAAATGCTACCTCTTCAGAGAGGCCTTCCTTGATCATCCAATCTACACTAGACACCCAGTTACTTTTATCACATTACCTGATTTTAATTTTCTTCATAGTACTCTGTGATATTCTTTTTTAAAATTTATTTTTTCAGTGTCTGTCTACATCACTCCCTCCCCCTGCATAAAAGGTAAGCTCTATCAGGGTAGCAACAACGTTTTTCTTTTTCAATATGGTATCTGGTAAATAGACACTCAAATAATATTTGTTCAGTGAATCAATGTGGCATACCTGGGATGGGAAGTCACATCTATATGACTTTAATCCTCTAGCTCCATACTCTACTGCCTCTGAATTTATCACTTGAGCCTTCTCTTTACACCAAAATGCGACATCTTTTCACACTGCTTTATGCAAACTTTTAGCAGAATATGAACATTGAAGAGCAAAGTGTTTTCATTTTACAGTACAACTGGCAAAGTACATACTTAATTTCCTAGATGGCTACTTTTGTCACACTATCTTTTTTTACTTTGGGGTATTTTGCAGATTATAGAGGTTCCCAAATATCCAAATGTTCAAGGAAGATATCAAAGAAAGGAGACAGACCTTGAACATATTTGGAACTCTTAAACTATATTTAGGTCCCAAGTAAAAAATTCTACTTTTCCTTTTGCAGTTTCCTGTCATTTAATTTGTACCCTCTGGTATTTGTTGGCACTTTTGAGTTATATATTAGACTGGAGCTCTTGGTCCATATGGCATGTCACACAGCACATAAAGTTGACTACAAAGAAGTATCTTGTTACTGGTGATTCTGAAAAGTCTGTCATTCCTTTCAGCACACATTCCCCTGGTTGATTTGCAGTCTACTTCTTTACTAAAAACCACTGTCTAGCCATTGAAAGAACATGTTTTTACTAAAAAAGAAAAAAAAAAGAAAAAGAAAAAGTGAGCAAGAAGGAAGGAGAAAGTGCTATGTGATTGGATGTCATCCAGGAAGTGCTTACATAGCTTTAACTGTAATGGAGTATAATGGCAGCCTTTTCCTAGGAGGCTCTGAGGCCAATCCTCACAGTTTTCTGTTTGCAGTTTTACTAGGAGAACTCTATGCTAGCTTCTCAAATAAAATGTACTGCTATCATCATCTGCCAGGATGCTAAGTGAAAAGATCCATTATTTTTGATATTTAATACCTTATAAATTATATGGAGATTGTGTTGACCGACAGGGACATCTGGAATGATGGTCAGGGATTTTTTTCCTAGGTCAGATAGACTGAGTGTCTGTTTGTTCATCAATGACCAGTTATGCATTCATAGAAAAAAGGTCTCTTCTCAGCTGCTGGTCAGCAAACCTCAGAGGAATTGGAATTATTGAGTTTGAAGGAGGAGATGCAAATGAGCAGTGGCTAGTTGGAATTTTTACGGGAAATGTATAGCTGCCTGTTTCCTAACAAAGGTGAATTGTGAGAGCTGACCAGGGCTTGAAGGACAGAGAAATTCTGTGTTGGTTAAGCAGAGCTGGATGTGTTTTTGTTATTTTTTCACCTTCCATATTGGCTATCTCTGCAGACAGTTGAAGGTGCTTGGCTTTTGAACATTGGCCAGGAGTTAACTCATTTCTGACCATAGTCTCCAAATTTGCTCCCGAATTCATTCTCAAGAAGAAAAAGATGAAAATTGCAAAACCAATAGTAGCATCTTCTTGGTCACGAAGACTTTTTAGTCCACTGTTAATTCACCAGTTTTTTTTTTTTCCTGCTGAAACGCTTGCAGTTATGTTTCTGTCCACAGCTTCAGTTTGTTCTGGGGCATTTTTGGCTTCACGTTTAAGCCTTAATATAGGGAGTGCCTGACACACCCCGCCCTAAAGCAGGGCATGCCTGGGGATTAGCTGTTCTCACAAGCTGAGATGGATTTCAATGAGCTGTTCACTCTGTCTTGCCTGGCCCCCTGTGACAAATGGCATGCCTTTGCTAGGCAGCAAGCTGGGGCTGAGGCTATAGAGAAAAAAGTAAATGAAAAAAACCCTTTTGCTAGGTTGGAAAGCAGGGCAAGACAATTAAGGCTAACAAGAAGGGCCATCTTCATTCAATTAACAGATGGTGAGTTAAATAGCAATGAAATTAATATTTTTAAAAATAAAGTCAGATAGTTCAAAGGCATCAAAACTGTTTTAGTGAATGTAATTATTTTTAGTTAACTTTAAAAAATTTTTAATAGCATTTAACAATCAATTTCAGTGTTGTTTAAGCCCCAATTAAAATACTGTACTCAAGAAGTCCTGGCTACCAATTTGGTTTCTGCACATAGAGTTTACTGTGTGTGTGTGTATGTGTATATGTAGTATGTGCCTATACTCATAGAATATCCATTATATGTTATAGACATATATATCACTATGTGAGGTATGTATATCATATATCTTTCTTTAAAACACATGTTTTGTGAGTAGGTAAAGATATTTGGAAAAGACAGTTTTTTAACAGGAGTACAACTTCAGCTACCTGATGACCAGAAACAGTAGGTATTATAAATTTCTCTTTAATGAAAGTTAGGAGTGAGGGTAGGGTTATTATAATGGGAATATTTCTGCTGTGTTGCTTTCTAGAGAAACAAATATTACATAAAATATTATATGAGCTTTTAAAATGAAAGTCAATAATATAATATAATACCTCCCAACACAACTCCCCAACAGCATCTATTTAGCAAAATTGTAGCTAATTATCATTCATTTATTATTAATAATTATCATTTAAGTCCAAGTCCAAATGTCTCTTCCTCTAGGAAAGTCTTTTTATTATCCTCAGGTAGAACTAGCTGGCCGTTCTCTACTCTTGATTACCACAACATCCTCTTTGTCATATTATATTATAATTTATTTTATTTTACATTTACCTCTCTTATAAAACACATTTACCTCTGTGGGGACCATTCACCTGGCAAATAGTGACTGCTCACTAAATGCTTGTTGTATGAAAGAATGAGTGGGTGGGAAGGTGTTACATCATGTGGCACATATTGCAAAAAACTGTGGGTACAGTGACCATAATTTCTGAGTATATTATCAGGTCCTGTGGTCTATCAAATGTTTTTATGCTGCTTCTGGGTAAAAGTGGCAGAGGTTGGAGATGTATTTTGAAAGACAAAGTATTGTAATTGCCAGGACTGCTCTGTGATTTATAAGGACATAGGATACAATACTTGAAGTTGGGTCTGTCCTGGAAAAACTGATATGTACGGTTGCCACAGAAACAATATAAAGAATGCTTAGATTAGAGAGCATGCACTTGATCTGATAAATGTGAGCAATCCTGCATTGTAGGGTGAAGGCTGATGGTTCTTCTTTTAGAAAGATGAGTAATGCTCCAGGGATATTGTAGTCATGGACTGTGTACTACAGAAATATATGGAGTGATCCCTGATGACGTAAAATTCACTCTTTGGAATATTTTTATGTAGAAAGGATGAAATGCATTATTTTCTGTATGTACAGAAAATATATTTTCAACAATCAGTCAGACAGCCACAGGCTTTGGCAGATGTGACAGGAGGAAGGGTTAATATTTATTGCATGCTTATTATGTGCCCAGTACTGTACTTAGACTCTCCTGTACTTTATCTCATGTAATTTTACCTTACAACCATTTTGTGGTACAGGTATAATCACGTTTTTGAAAATGGCTAAACCAAGGTTTGAGAGGGTTGGAGTTGAGATTCCATCTCAGCCTGAATAACTACAAAAGGGGTGGAGGTAGACTTCAAAGTCAGACTTATGTTACTTCAAGGTTCATAATCTATCCATTGCACTTTGGTTACTGCTTAACAAATTGAATTAATACAAGTCTATATATTCAAAGCAAATGATCAAGAGCAGACAAGACAGGTATGCGGATGGATCTGGGGTTCTTTCTGAGAGACTATCTGACAGGATGAGGGTCAAAGAAGGGTTGAGGTCGCCAAAGAGGGTCAAAGAAGGGCTGAGGTCACCAAAGAGATGGTTACAGTCTCTGGGCCAGACATTACCATATATTAAACACATTGATAGAAATGTTTATGTAGCTTACCACATTTAATACACTTCCTCAAAACAATCTTGAAAGGTAGATATTATTTTCTGAATTTTATAGCCAGAGAAAATGAGGTCCCTTAGGTTAAAAAGAAGTTAGATAATTTGTCTAGGTCACACAGTTGATGCATAATAACTCTAATGCTTGACACGGACACTCACTTACTGTGTTTTCTTTCAAATTCCCACCATTCTTGGATATATTTTGAGCTCACATGTGTCTCTTCTTCTACTTCTACCCAAAGAGGGCCAAGTCATGGTTGCCTCCTCCATAATGGACTCCCTCCTTTTATCACAGGACTCACACATTTCTGGGAAATGCCCAGGAGCAAGTCCGCCACTGATACTGCAAGTGAAATACTTCACTATATATCTACTGCCATCCAGATTGTAAGACCTGTAAAACATGAACTTGCCACCCCTCTAACACTGGAGTTGTCAGGAAAAGAGCTCTCATAAAAAACAGCACTCCTGGACTCTTGCAGCTCGAGATCAGGCTGCTACCTCAACAAATAATCAAAAGTGTCAGTGAGTATTTATGCTCTGCTGGGATCTGGAGGTTGCTTCTAAATGTTACCGTGCAAGTGGGGTCATGGGGAGTGAGAAGTGGAGAAGAGTTTCAGTGCTGGGCCTCTGAAAATCTACTACTTATACTTTTCTCTGGAGGCAGCTTTATGAGCCATGTGTGGAACCCTTCATATATGTGCAAGGCCTGTTGAAACCAACGTGTGCTTTCACTGACTCCACAGCCTGCTACGGAATATCCCCCTGCCCTGTGTAAATAGCCCATGTTTGCCTCCTGTTTGTTCACTGCTTGCCTCAAGGAAAAACAAAAAATGGCTGCAACTAGTGTATAAAAATGCTTGTGATTTTCACACGTTGATTTTGTATCCTGAGACTTTGCTGAAGTTGCTTATCAGCTTAAGGAGATTTTGGGCTGAGACAATGGGGTTTTCTAAATATACAATCATGTCATCTGCAAACAGGGACAATTTGACTTCTTCTTTTCCTAACTGAATACCCTTGATTTCTTTCTCTTGCCTGATTGCCCTAGCCAGAACTTCCAACACTATGTTGAATAGGAGTGGTGAGAGAGGGCATCCCTGTCTTGTGCCAGTTTTCAAAGGGAATTTTTCCAGTTTTTGCCCATTCAGTATGATATTGGCTGTGGGTTTGTCATAAATAGCTCTTATTATTTTGAAGTACGTTCCATCAATACCGAATTTATTGAGCGGTTTTAGCATGAAGGGCTGTTGAATTTTGTCAAAAGCCTTTTCTGCATCTATTGAGATAATCATTTGTTTCTTGTCTTTGGTTCGGTTTATATGCTGGATTACGTTTATTGATTTGCGAATGTTGAACCAGCCTTGCATCCCAGGGATGAAGCCCACTTGATCATGGTGGATAAGCTTTTTGATGTGCTGCTGAATCCGGTTTGCCAGTATTTTATTGAGGATTTTTGCATTGATGTTCACCAGGGATATTGGTCTAAAATTCTCTTTTTTTGTTGTGTCTCTGCCAGGCTTTGGTATCAGGATGATGTTGGCCTCATAAAATGAGTTAGGGAGGATTCCCTCTTTTTCTATTGATTGGTATAGTTTCAAAAGGAATGGTACCAACTCCTCCTTGTACCTCTGGTAGAATTCAGCTGTGAATCCATCTGGTCCTGGACTTTTTTTGGTTGGTAGGCTATTAATTATTGCTTCAATTTCAGAGCCTACTATTGGTCTATTCAGGGATTCAATTTCTTCCTGGTTTAGTCTTGGAAGAGTGTAAGTGTCCAGGAAATTTTCCATTTCTTCTAGATTTTCTAGTTTATTTGCGTAGAGGTGTTCATAGTATTCTCTGATGGTAGTTTGTATTTCTGTGGTGTCGGTGGTGATATCCCCTTTATCATTTTTTTTATTGCATCTATTTGATTCTTCTCTCTTTTCTTCTTTATTAGTCTTGCTAGCGGTCTGTCAATTTTGTTGATCTTTTCAAAAAACCAACTCCTGGATTCATTGATTTTTTGGAGGGTTTTTTTGTGTCTCTATCTCCTTCAGTTCTGCTCTGATCTTAGTTATATCTTGCCTTCTGCTAGCTTTCGAATGTGTTTGCTCTTGCTTCTCTAGTTCTTTTAATTGTGATGTTAGTGTGTCAATTTTAGATCTTTCCAGCTTTCTCTTGTGGGTATTTAGTGGTATAAATTTCCCTCTACACACTGCTTTAAATGTGTCCCAGAGATTCTGGTATGTTGTATCTTTGTTCTCATTGGTTTCAAAAAACATCTTTATTTCTGCCTTCATTTTATTATGTACCCAGTAGTCATTCAGGAGTAGGTTGTTCAGTTTCCATGTGATTGAGCGGTTTTGATTGAGTTTCTTAGTCCTGAATTCTAGTTTGATTTCACTGTGGTCTGAGAGACAGTTTGTTAACAATATCTGTTCTTGTACATTTGCTGAGGAGTGCTTTACTTCCAGTTATGTGGTCAATTTTGGAATAAGTGCGATGTGGTGCTGAGAAGCATGTATATTCTGTTGATTTGGGGTGGAGAGTTGTATAGATGTCTATTAGGTCTGCTTCCTGCAGAGATGAGTTCAATTCCTGGATATCCTTGTTAACTTTCTGTCTCGTTGATCTGTCTAATGTTGATACTGGAGTGCTGAAGTCTCCCATTATTATTGTATGGGAGTCTAAGTCTCTTTGTAAGTCTCTAAGGACTTGCTTTATGAATCTGGGTGCTCCTGTATTGGGTGCATATATATTTAGGATAGTTAGCTCTTCCTGTTGAATTGATCCTTTTACCATTATGTAATGGATTTCTTTGTCTCTTTTGATCTTTGATGGTTTAAAGTCTGTTTTATCAGAGACTAATATTGCAACCCCTGCTTTTTTTTATTCTCCATTTGCTTGGTAGATCTTCCTCCATTCCTTTATTTTGAGCCTATGCATGTCTCTGCATGTGAGATGGGTCTCCTGAATACAGCAGACTGATGGGTCTTGACTCTTTATCCAGTTTGCCAGTCTGTGTCTTTTAATTGGAGCATTTAGTCCATTTTCATTCAAGGTTAATACTGTTATGTGTGAACTTGAGCCTACCATTATTATATTAACTGATTATTTTGCTTGTTAGTTGATGCAGTTTCTTCCTAGCCTCGATGGTCTTTACATTTTGGCATGTTTTTGCAGTGGCTGGTACCGTTTGTTCCTTTTCTTGTTTAGTGCTTCCTTCAGGGTCTCTTGTAAGGCAGGCCTGGTGGTGAGAAAATTTCTAAGCATTTGCTTATCTGTAAAGGATTTTATTTCTCCTTCACTTATGAAACTTTGTTTGGCTGGATATGAAATTCTGGGTTGAAAATTCTTTTCTTTAAGAATGTTGAATATTGGCCCCCACTCTCTTCTGGCTTGGAGAGTTTCTGCCCAGAGATCTGCTGTTAGTCTGATGGGCTTCCCTTTGTGGGTAACCCGATCTTTCTCTCTGGCTGCCCTTGAGATTTTTTCCTTCATTTCAACTTTGGTGAATCTGGCAATTATGTGTCTTGCAGTTGCTCTTCTCGAGGAGTATCTTTGTGGCGTTGTGTGTATTTCCTGGATTTTAATGTTGGCCTGCCCTACTAGGTTGGGGAAGTTCTCCTGGATGATATCCTGAAGAGTGTTTTCCAACTTGGTTCCATTTTCCCCCTCACTTTCAGGCACCCCAATCAGACGTAGATTTGGTCTTTTTACATAATCCCATACTTCTTGCAGGCTTTGTTCATTTCTTTTTCTTCTTTTTTCTTTTGGTTTCTCTTCTCGCTTCATTTCATTCATTTGATCCTCAATCGCTGATACTCTTTCTTCCAGTTGATAGAGTCAGTTACTGAAGCTTGTGCATTTGTCATGTATTTCTCGTGTCATGGTTTTCATCTGTGTCATTTCGTTTATGACCTTCTCTGCATTAATTACTCTAGCTATCAATTCTTCCACTCTTTTTTCAAGATTTTTAGTTTCTTTGCGCTGGGTATGTAATTTCTCCTTAGCTCTGAGAAGTTTGATGGACTGAAGCCTTATTCTCTCATCTCGTCGAAGTCATTCTCCGTCCAGCTTTGATCCGTTGCTGGCGATGAGCTGCTCTCCTTTGCCGGGGGAGATGCACTCTTATTTTTTGAATTTCCAGCTTTTCTGCCCCACTTTTTCCCCATCTTTGTGGTTTTATCTGCCTCTGGTCTTTGATGATGGTGATGTACTGATGGGGTTTTGGTGTAGGTGTCCTTCCTGTTTGATAGTTTTCCTTCTACCAGTCAGGATCCTCAGCTGTAGGTCTGTTGGAGATTGCTTGAGGTCCACTCCAGATCCTGTTTGCCTGGATATCAGCAGCAGAGGCTGCAGAAGATAGAATATTGCTGAACAGCGGGTGTACCTGTCTGATTCTTACTTTAGAAGCTTCCTTTCAGGGGTGTACTCCACCCTGTGAGGTGTGGGGTGTCAGACTGCCCCTAGTGGGGGATGTCTCCCAGTTAGGCTACTCAGGGGTCAGGGACCCACTTGAGCAGGTAGTCTATCCCTTCTCAGATCTCAACCTCCGTATTGGGAGATCCACTGCTCTCTTCAAATCTGTCAGACAGAGTCCTTTGTGTCTGCAGTGGTTTCTGCTGCTTTTTGTTATTTTTGTTTAGCTGTGCCCTGTCCCCAGAGGTGGAGTCTACAGAGACAGGCAGGTTTCCTTGAGCTGCTGTGAGCTCCACCCAGTTCGAGCTTCCCAGAGTCTTTGTTTACCTACTTAAGCCTCAGCAATGGCGGGCACCCCTCCCCCAGCCTTGCTGTTGTCTTGTGATTAGATCGCAGACTGCTGTGCTAGCAATGAGGGAGGCTCCGTGGGCGTGCGACCCTCCCGGCCAGGTGTGGGATATAATCTCCTGGTGTGCCCCTTTGCTAAGATCCTTGGTAGAGCGCAGTATTGGGGTGGGAGTTACCCGATTTTCCAGGTGTTGTGTGTCTCAGTTCCCCTGGCTAGGAAAAGGGATTCCTTTCCCCCTTGAGCTTGCCAGGTGAGGTGATGCCTCGCCCTGCTTCAGCTCTCGCTGGTAGGGCTGCAGCAGTTGACCAGCATTGATTGTCAGGCTCTCCCTAGTGAAATGAACCCAGTACCTCAGTTGAAAATGCAGAAATCACCTGTCTTCTGTGTCGCTCGTGCTGGGAGTTGGAGACTGGAGCTGTTCCTATTCGGCCATCTTGCTCCACCTCCTCGTGTAGTTCTAATTGTAGAAATATATTCCTTCTTCCATTAGAGTAGACAAAGGAGGCCTAGTGAAACACATGACAGGAGCAGAGAGTTGTGAAAGTAAAAAACAAAAAACAAAAAAACAAAAAAAAACAAAGCATGAGTAGTCCCTCCATCCCCCTGTGATCTCCTTGCCTTCTGGCAAATAATGTAAGTACCAAGCATTTCCAAGAAATTCCTAAAAATCTTATCATAAGCTTGTGTGATTTGTATCATAAACTGTCAATAGCGTGTGCATTTTATTTCAAGGCAAGTTACAGGCACTTCTACCCATCAAATCTCTCAGTAAGAAATGTTTCTGTGGTGAGAAATTTACTCTATCCGAAGCATTTCTAAGGTTGAGGCAATGGATTATGAGAGGTGTCTTTACTGATCTGGTGAAAGAAAACATTCAGCACAAGGGATATTTCTGCTGGAATGCAGATGGGAACCATTACCTTTTCTCTAGGAAGAACAACAAGTAGGGCAGAATACGTGGCTTATGAATCGACTACTTGCTGGGAAGTTACACTGGCTAACTCACCACCAGGTGAGAGGCAGCAAAGAACAGTGGGAAGAGAACCCATCTTAGGATTGGGCAGACCTGAGTTCAAATCTCAACGTTTTTTAAACATAAGACTCTTTTTTTAATTTAAATTTTTATTTCCATAGTTTATTGGGAAACAGGTGGTGTTTGGTTACATAAGTTATTTAGTGGTGATTTGTGAGATTTTGGTGTACCCATCACCCAAGTAGTATACACTGCACCTAGTTTGTAGTCTTTTATCCCTCATCTGCTTCCCATCCTTTCCCCCTGAGTTCCCAAAGCCCATTGTGGCATTCTTATGCCTATGCATCCTCATAGCTTAGCTTCCATCTATGTGTGAAAACATATGATGTTTGGTTTTCCATTTCTGAGTTACTTAGAATCATAGTCTCTATCCAAGTTGCTGTGAATGCCATTAATTCATTCTTTTTTTATGACTAAGTAGTATTCCAACATCTATATATATATTCCATATATATACTCCAACATATATATATTCCATATGTATACTCCAACATATATATATATGTTTATGTATGTGTGTGTGTGTGTGTGTATATGTCTCACACTTTCTTTATCCACGTGTTGATTGATGGCCATTTGGGTTGTTTCCACATTTTTGCAATTTTGAATTGTGCTGCTTTAAAGATGTGTGTGCAAGTATCTTTTTTGTATGATAACTTCTTTTCCTCTGGTTAGGTACCCAGTAGTGGGATTGCTGGATCCAATGCTAGTTCTACTTTTAGTTCTTTAAGGAATCTCCACACTGCTGTACTAGTTTGCATTACCAATAGCAGTGTGGAAGTGTTCCCTGTTCACTACTTCTGTGCCAAATCTATTTTTTTTTTTTTATTATGGCCATTCTTGCAGGAGTAAGGTGGTACTGCATTGTGGTTTTGATTTGCATTTCCCTGATCTCTAGTGATAATGAGCATTTTTTCATTTGTTCCTGGCCATTTGTGTATCTTATTTTGAGAGCTGTACGTTCACGTCCTTAGCCTACGTTTTCATGGAATTGTTGTTTTTCTTGCTAATTTGTTTGAGTTCGTTATAGATTCTGAATATTAGTCTGGCAGCTATATAGACTGTGAAGACTTTCTCCCATTCTTTGGGTTGCCTGCTTGCTCTGCTGTTTCTTTTGCCATGCAAAAGCTCCTTAGCTTAATTAAATCCCAGCTATTTATTTTTGGTTGTATTGCATTTGCTTTTGGGTTCTTGGTCATGAAATCCTTGTGTAAGCCAATGTTTAGAAGGGTTTTTCTGATGTTATTTTCTAGAATTTTTATAGCCTCTGGTCTCAGATTTAAGTCCTTAATTCATCTTGAGTTGATTTTTGTATAAGGTGAGAGATGAGGATCCAGTTTCATTTACCTACATACGGCTTGCCAATCATCCCAGCACAATTTCTTGAAAATAATGTTTTTTCCCCACTTTACATTTTTGTTCGCTTTATCAAAGATCAGTTGGCTGTAATAATTTGGCTTTATTTCTGGATTATCCATTCTGTTCCATTCATCTATGCACCTATTTTTATACAAGTACCATGCTGTTTTGGTGACAGCATGGTACTGATTTCAACATAACTTGAAATCAGGTAATGTGATGCCTCTTGATTTATTCATTTTCCTTGGTCCTGCTTTGGCAATGCGGGCTCTTTTTTTGTTCCATTAGAATTTTAGGATTTTTTTCTAGCTCTGTGAAGAAGGATGGTGGTATTTTAATGGGAATTGCATTGAATTTGTTTATTGCATTTGACAGTATAGTCATTTTCACAATATTTAATCTACCGTTCATGAGCATGAGATGTGGTTCATGAGCATGAGATGTGTTTCCATTTGTTTGTGCTGTCTGTTTTCTGACAAGAGTGTTTTGTAGTTTTCGTTGTAGAGGCTTTTCACCTCTTTGGCTGGGTATATTCCTAAGTATTTAATTTAATTTAATTAATTTTTGTGGTTATTGTAAAAGGTGTTGGCTTCTTTATTTGATTCTCAGCTTGGTCACTGTTGGTGTATAGGAGAGCTACTGATTTGTGTACATTAATATTGTATTCAGAAACTTTGCTGAATACTTTTATCAGTTCTAGGAGCTTTTTGGAGGAGGCTTTAGGGTGTCCTAAGTATACAATAATATCATCAGCAAACAGCGACAGTTTATCTTCCTCTTTAATAATTTGGATGCCCTTGATTTCTTTCTCCTGTCTGAATGCTCTGGCTAAGACTATGTTGAAGAGAAGTGGTGAGAGTGAGTATCTTTGTCTTGTTCCAGTTCTCAGGGGAAATGCTTTCAATTTTTCCCCATTCAGTATTATGTTGGCTGTGAGCTTGTCATGGTTGGTTTTTATTACAATGAGGCATGTCCCCTGTATGCCAATTTTGCTGAGAGCTTTAATCATAAAGAAATGCTAAATTTTATCATGTACTTTGTCAGCATCCATTGAGATAATCATGTGATTGTTTTTTTTTTACTTTTAACCTATATATATATATTTTTTATTTTATTTATTTTGTATTATACTTTAAGTTCTACGGTACACGTGGATAACGTGCAGGTTTGTTACATATGTAAACCTGTGCTATGTTGGCGTGCTGCACCCATCAACTCGTCAGCACCCATCAACTCGTCATTTACATCAGGTATAACTCCCAATGCAATCCCTCCCTCCTCCCCCCTTCCCATGATAGGCCCCGGTGTGTGATGTTCCCCTTCCCGAGTCCAAGTGATCTCATTGTTCAGTTCCCATCTATGAGTGAGAACATGCGGTGTTTGGTTTTCTGTTCTTGTGATAGTTTGCTAAGAATGATGGTTTCCAGCTGCATCCATGTCCCTACAAAGGACACAAACTCATCCTTTTTAATGGCTGCATAGTATTCCATGGTGTATATGTGCCACATTTTCTTAATCCAATCTGTCACTGATGGACATTTGGGTTGATTCCAAGTCTTTGCTATTGTGAATAGTGCCACAATAAACATACGTGTGCATGTGTCTTTATAGCAGCATGATTTATAATCCTTTGGGTATATCCCCAGTAATGGGATGGCTGGGTCATATGGTACTTCTAGTTCTAGATCTTTGAGGAATCGCCATACTGTTTTCCATAATGGTTGAACTAGTCTACAATCCCACCAACAGTGTAAAAGTGTTCCTGTTTCTCCACATCCTCTTCAGCGCCTGTTGTTTCCTGACTTTTTAATGATTGCCATCGTAACTGGTGTGAGATGGTATCTCATTGTGGTTTTGATTTGCATTTCTCTGATGGCCAGTGATGATGAGCATTTTTTCATGTGTCTGTTGGCTGTATGAATGTCTTCTTTTGAGAAATGTCTGTTCATATACTTTGCCCACTTTTCGATGGGGTTGTTTGTTTTTTTCTTGTAAATTTGTTTGAGTTCTTTGTAGGTTCTGGATATTAGCCCTTTGTCAGATGAGTAGATTGCAAAAATTTTCTCCCATTCTGTAGGTTGCCTGTTCACTCTGATGGTAGTTTCTTTTGCTGTGCAAAAACTTTTTAGTTTAATTAGATCCCATTTATCAAATTTGGCTTTTGTTGCCATTGCTTTTGGTGTTTTAGACATGAAGTCCTTACCCATGCCTATGTCCTGAATGGTACTACCTAGGTTTTCTTCTAGGGCTTTTATGGTATTAGGTCTAAAATTTAAGTCTCTAGTCCATCTTGAATTAATTTTCGTATAAGGAGTAAGGAAAGGATCCAGTTTCAGCTTTCTACTTATGGCTAGCCAATTTTCCCAGCACCATTTATTAAATAGGGAATCCTTTCCCCATTTCTTGTTTCTCTCAGGTTTGTCAAAGGTCAGATGGCTGTAGATGTGTGGTATTATTTCTGAGGACTCTGTTCTGTTCCATTGTTCTATATCTCTGTTTTGGTACCAGTACCATGCTGTTTTGGTTACTGTAGCCTTGTAGTATAGTTTGAAGTCAGATAGCATAATGCCTCCAGCTTTGTACTTTTGACATAGGATTGTCTTGGCAATGTGGGCTCTTTTTTGGTTCCATATGAACTTTAAAGCAGTTTTTTCCAATTCTGTGAAGAAACTCATTGGTATCTTGATGGGGATGGCATTGAATCTATAAATTACCTTGGGCAGTATGGCCATTTTCATGATATTGATTCTTCCTATCCATGAGCATGGTATGTTCTTCCATTTGTTTGTGTCCTCTTTGATTTCACTGAGCAGTGGTTTGTAGTTCTCCTTGAAGAGGTTCTTTACATCCCTTGTAATTTGGATTCCTAGGTATTTTATTCTCTTTGAAGCAATTGTGAATGGAAGTTCATTCATGATTTGGCTCTCTGTTTGTCTGTTGCTGGTGTATAAGAATGCTTGTGATTTTTGCACATTCATTTTGTATCCTGAGACTTTGCTGAAGTTGCTTATCAGCTTAAGGAGATTTTGGGCTGAGACAATGGGGTTTTCTAAATATACAACATGTCATCTGCAAAGAGGGACAATTTGACTTCCTCTTTTCCTATCTGAACACCTTTGATTTCTTTCTCTTGCCTGATTGCCCTAGCCAGAACTTCCAACACTATATTGAATAGGAGTGGTGAGAGAGGGCATCCCTGTCTTGTGCCAGTTTTCAAAGGGAATTTTTCCAGTTTTTGCCCATTCAGTATGATATTGGCTGTGGGTTTGTCATAAATAGCTCTTATTGTTTTGAGATACGTTCCATCAATACCAAATTTATTGAGCGGTTTTAGCATGAAGGGCTGTTGAGTTTTGTCAAAGGCCTTTTCTGCATGTATTGAGATAATCATGTGGTTTTTGTCTTTGATTCTGTTTATATGCTGGATTATGTTTATTGATTTGCGAATGTTGAACCAGCCTTGCATCCCAGGGATGAAGCCCACTTGATCATGGTGCATAACGTTTTTGATGTGCTGCTGGATCCAGTTTGCCAGTATTTTATTGAGGATTTTTGCATCGATGTTCATCAGGGATATTGGTCTAAAATTCTCTTTTTTTGTTGTGTCTCTGCCTGGCTTTGGTATCAGGATGAGGTTGGCCTCATAAAATGAGTTAGGGAGGATTCCCTCTTTTTCTTTTGATTGGAATAGTTTCAGAAGGAATGGTACCAGCTCCTCCTTATACCTCTGGTAGGATTCAGCTGTGAATCCATCTGGTTCTGGACTTTTTTTGGTTGGTAGGCTATTAATTATTGCCTCAATTTCAGAGCCTGCTATTGGTCTATTCAGGGATTCAGCTTCGTCCTGGTTTAATCTTGGGAGAGTGTAAGTGTCCAGGAAATTATCCATTTCTTCTAGATTTTCTAGTTTATTTGCGTAGAGGTGTTTATGGTATTCTCTGATGGTAGTTTGTATTTCTGTGGGGTCGGTGGTGATATCCCCTTTATCATTTTTTATTGCGTCGATTTGATTCTTCTCTCTTTTCTTCTTTATTAGTCTGGCTAGCGGTCTATCAATTTTGTTGATCTTTTCAAAAAACCAATTCCTGGATTCATTGATTTTTTGGAGGGTTTTTTGTGTCTCTATCTGCTTTAGTTCTGCTCTAATCTTAGTTATTTCTTGCCTTCTGGTAGCTTTTGAATGTGTTTGCTCTTGCTTCTCTAGTTCATTTAATTGTGATGTTAGAGTGTCAATTTTAGATCTTTCCTGCTTTCTCTTGTGTGCATTTAGTGCTATAAATTTCCCTCTACACACTGCTTTAAATGTGTCCCAGAGATTCTGGTATGTTGTATGTTTGTTCTCATTGGTTTAAAAGAACATCTTTATTTTTGTCTTCATTTCTTTATGTACCCAGTAGTTATTCTGGAGCAGGTTATTCAGTTTCCATCTAGTTGAGCAGTTTTGATTGAGTTTCTTAGTCCTGAGTTCTAGTTTAATTGCCCTGTGATCTGAGAGACAGTTTGTTATAATTTCTGTTCTTGTACATTTGCTGAGGAGTGCTTTACTTCCAATTATGTGATCAATTTTGGAATAAGTGTGATGTTGTGCTGAGTAGAATGTATATTCTGTTGATTTGGGGTGGAGAGTTCTATAGATGTCTATTAGGTCTGCTTGCTGCAGAGATGAGTTCAATTCCTGGATATCCTTGTTAACTTTCTGTCTCGTTGATCTGTCTAGTGTTGACAGTGGGGTGTTGAAGTCTCCCATTATTATTGTATGGGAGTCTAAGTCTCTTTGTAAGTCTTTAAGGACTTGGTTTATGAATCTGGGTGCTCCTGTGTTGGGTGCATATATATTTAGGGTAGTTAGCTCTTCCTGTTGAATTGATCCCTTTACCATTATGTAATGGCCTTCTTTGTCTCTTTTGATCTTTGATGGTTTAAAGTCTGTTTTATCAGAGACTAGGATTGCAACCCCTCGTTTTTTTTGTTCTCCATTTGCTTGGTAGACCTTCCTCCATCCCTTTATTTTGAGTCTATGTACGTCTCTGCATGTGAGATGGGTCTCCTGAATACAGTGGACTGATGAGTCTTGACTCTTTATTCAGTTTGCCAGTCTGTGTCTTTTAATTGGAGCATTTAGTCCACTTACATTTAAGGTTAATATCGTTATGTGTGAACTTTATCCTGCCATTATTATATTAACTGGTAATTTTGCTCATTAGTTGATGTAGTTTCTTCCTAGCCTCGATGGTGTTTACATTTTGGCATGTTTTTGCCATGGCCGGTATCGGTTGTTCCTTTCCATGTTTAGTACTTCCTTCAGGGTCTCTTGTAAGGCAGGCCTGTTGGTGACAAAATCTCTCAGCATTTGCTTATCTGCAAATATTTTATTTCTCCTTCACTTATGAAAGTTAGTTTGGCTGGATATGAAATTCTGGGTTGAAAATTCTTTCCTTGAAGAATGTTGAATATTGGCCCCCACTGTCTTCTGGCTTGTAGAGTTTCTGCCGAGACATCTGCTGTTAGTCTGATGGGCTTCCCTTTGTGGGTAACCCGATCTTTCTCTCTGGCTGCCCTTGAGATTTTTTCCTTCATTTCAACTTTGGTGAATCTGGCAATTATGTGTCTTGCAGTTGCTCTTCTCGAGGAGTATCTTTGTGGCGTTGTGTGTATTTCCTGGATTTTAATGTTGGTCTGCCCTACTAGGTTGGGGAAGTTCTCCTGGATGATATCCTGAAGAGTGTTTTCCAACTTGGTTCCATTTTCCCTCTCACTTTCAGGCACCCCAATCAGATGTAGATTTGGTCTTTTTACATAATCCCATACTTCTTGCAGGCTTTGTTCATTTCTTTTTCTTCTTTTTTCTTTTGGTTTCTCTTCTCGCTTCATGTCATTCATTTGATCCTCAATCTCTGATACTCTTTCTTCCAGTTGATCGAGTCGGTTACTGAAGCTTGTGCATTTGTCACGTATTTCTCGTGTCGTGATTTTCATCTCTGTCCTTCGTTTATGGCCTTCTCTGCATTAATTATTCTAGTTATCAATTCTTCCACTTTTTTTCAAGATTTTTAGTGTCTTTGAGCTGGGTACGTAATTCCTCCTTTAGCTCTGAGAAGTTTGATGGACTGGAGCCTTCTGCTCTCATCTTGTCAAAGTCATTCTCTGTCCTGCTTTGATCCGTTGCTGGCGATGAGCTGCATTCCTTTGCAGGGGGCGATGCGTTCTTATTTTTTGAATTTCCAGCTTTTCTGCCCTGCTTTTCCCCCATCTTTGCCTTTTTATCTGCCTCTGGTCTTTGATGATGGTGACATACTGATGGGGTTTTGGTGTAGGTGTCCTTCCTGTTTGATAGTTTTCCTTCTACCAGTCATGACCCTCAGCTGTAGGTCTGTTGGAGATTGCTTGAGGTCCACTCCAGACCCTGTTTGCCTGGGTATCAGCAGCAGAGGCTGCAGAAGATAGAATATTGCTGAACAGTGAGGATACCTGTCTAATTCTTGCTTTGGAAGCTTCCTCTCAGGGGTGTACTCCACCCTGTGAGGTGTGGGGTGTCAGTCTGCCCCTAGTAGGGGATGTCTCCCAGTTAGGCTACTCAGGGGTCAGGGACCCACTTAAGCAGGTAGTCTGTCCGTTCTCAGATGTCAACCTCCATGTTAGGAGATCCACTTTTCCCTTCAAAGCTGTCAGATAGAGTCGTTTGCGTCTGCAGAGGTTTCAGCTGCTTTTTGTTGTTGTTGTTGTTGTTGTTGTTGTTTAGCTGTGCCCTGTCCCCAGAGGTGGAGTCTACAGAGAGAGGCAGGACTCCTTCAGCTGCTGTGAGCTTCACCCAGTTCGAGCTTTGCAGCCACTTTGTTTATCTACTTAAGCCTCAGCAATGGCGGGCGCCCCTCCCCCAGCCTCGCTGCTGCCTTGCTGAGAGATCGAAGACTGCTGTGCTAGCAATGAGGGAGGCTCCGTGGTGGTGTGACCCTCCAGGCCAGGTGTGGGATATAGTCTCCTGGTGTGCCAGTTTGCCAAGATCCTTGGTAGAGCGCAGTATTGGGGTGGGAGTTACCCGATTTTCCAAGTGTTGTGTGTCTCAGTTCCCTTGGCTAGGAAAAGGGATTACTTTCCCCCTTGTGCTTCCCAAGTGAGGGGATGCCTTGCCCTGCTTTAGCTCTGGCTGGTTGGGCTGCAGCAGCTGACCAGCACCGATTTTCAGGCACTCCCCAGTGAGATAAACCCAGTACCTCAGTTGAAAATGCAGAAATCACCTGTTTTCTGTGTCGCTCGCGCTGGGAGTTGGAGATTGGAGGTTGGAACTGTTTCTATTAGGCCATCTTGCTCCGCCCCCGCCGTGATTTTTGTTTTTAATTCTGCTTATGTGTTGTATCACATTAATTGGCTTGCATACGTTAAACCCACTCTGCATCTCTGGTATGAAACTCACTTGTTCATGGTAGATTATCTTTTTGATATGTTGTTGGATTCAGTTAACTACTATTTTATTAAGGATTTTTACATCTCTGTTCATCAGGGATATTGGTCTGTGGTTTTCTTTCTTGGTTATATCCTTTTCTGGTTTTGGTATTAGGGTGACACTGGCTTCACTGAATGATTTAGGGAGGATTCACTTTTTCTCTATCTTGTGGAATAATGTCAATAGGATTGGTGACAATTCTTCTTTAAATGTCTAGAAGAATTCCGCTGTGATTCTAGCTGGTCCTGGACTTCTTTTTTTGTTGGTAATTTTTTTTTCTTTGTTTCATGTTTTAATCAAAGCTTTTGTATAAGATTACTTTATTCCTGCATCTTCTCAATTGTTTCTTCCTTTTATTTGCCCTTTTCCTTTCCTACTTGGCGAGATTTGGCTTTCCATTCAAGGATCTTTTTGAGGTCTTTGTCCAGTTTTAGCCTAGTGATAACCACCTTGCTGGGGTGAATGACTACGTGGACAGTTGTGCCATTAGCCTTTTCCCATACATTTCAATATCACTGCATGTTGTTGGTCTGTTCAGGGTATCTAATTCATCCTGATTTAAGCCAGGATGGATGTATCTTTCCAGGAATTTTTTCATATCCTCTAGGTTATCTAGTATATTCACATGAAGGTGTTCATAGCAGCCTCGAATGGTTTTTTTATTTCTGTGATATAAGTTGTAGTATATCCCGTTTTGTTTCTAATTGAGCTTATTTGGATTTTATCTCAGGTTTTATGCTTAATCTTGCAAATAGTCTATCAACTTTATTTATCTGTTCAAAGAACCAGTTTTCTCTTTCATACATCTTTTGTATATTATTGTTTCAATATCGTTTAGTTCTCTGATCTGCGTTATTTTCTTTCTTCTGCTGGGTTTGGATTTGGTTTGTTCTTGTTTCTCTATTTTCTTGAGGTGCGACCTTAGATTTTCTGTTTGTGTTCTTTTAGACTTTTTGATGTAGGTGCTTAGGGCTATGAACTTTCATCTTAGCTCTGCCTTTGCTGTATCTTAGGGGTTTTGATAGGTTGTGTCACTATTTCATTCAGTTCAAAGAATTTTTTAAATTTTCTATCTTTGAAGGTTCCTTTTGGAGTTAATTCCCAGTTTTATTCCACTGTGGTCAGAGAAAGTGGTTGATACCATTTCAATTTGCTTAAATTTATTGAAGCTTGTTTAGTGACCTATTATATGGTCTATCCTGGAGAAAGTTCCATGTGCTGATGAATAGAATGTATATTCTGTGGTTGTTGGGTAAAATCTTCTGTAAATATCTGTTAAGTCCATTTGTTCCAGGGTATAGTTTAAAGCCATTGCTTCTTTTTTTTGTTTGTTTGTTTGTTTGTTTGTTTGAGATGGAGTCTTGCTCTGTCACCCAGGCTGGAGTGCAGTGGTGTGATCTCAGCTCACTGTAAGCTCCACCTCCCAGGTTCACACCATTCTCCTGCCTCATCCTCTCTAGCAGCTGGGACTACAGAAGCCTGCCACCACGCCCAGCTAATTGTTTTGCATTTTTAGTAGAGACGGGGTTTCACCATGTTAGCGATGATGGTATCGATCTCCTGACCTCATGATCCACCCACCTTGGCCTCTGAAAGTGCTGGGATTACAGGCGTGAGGCACTGCACCTGGCTTTCTGTTGTTTCTTGTTGCCGTTTTGTCTTGATGACCTGTCTAGTGCTGTGAGTGGAGCATTGATGTCCTCCACAATTACTGTGTTGCTGTCTATTTCATTTCTTAGGTCTATTAGTAATTGTTTAAAAAATTTTGGACTACAGTGCTAAGTGCATATATATTTAGGATTGTGATATTTTCCTGTTGGACAAGGCCTTTTATCATTATATAATGTCCCTCTTTGTCTTTTTTAAACTGCGGTTGCTTTAAAGCCTTTTTTGTCCAATATAAGACTAGCTACTCCTGCTCACTTTTAGTGTCCATTTGCATGGAATGTCTTTTTCCTTTACCTTAAGTTTATGTGAGTCCTTATGTTAGGTGAGTCTCTTGAAGGCAGCAGATAGGTGGTTGGTGAATTCTTATCTATTCTGCAATTCTGTATCTTTTAAGTGGAGCATTTAGGACATTTATATTCAGTGTTAGTATTGAGATGTGAGGTACTATTCCATTTATTATGCTATTTGTTGCCTGTATACCTTGCTTTTTTTAAAAAATCGTATTTTTGTTTTATAGGTCTTGTGAGATTTATGCTTTAAAGAGGTTCTGTTTTGATGTGTTTCCAGGATTTGTTTCAAGATTTAGAGTTCATTTTAGCCATTCTTATAGTGCTGGCTTTGTAGTGGTGCATTCTATCAGCTTTTGTCTGAAAAAGACTATATCTTTCCTTCATTTATGAAGCTTAGTTTTGTTGGATACCAGATCTTGGCTGATCTTTTTTTTTTTTTTTGGAGGCTAATGATAGGGACCCAATCCCTTCTAGCTTGTAGGGTTTCTGCTGAGAAATTTGCTGGTAATCTGATAGATTTTCCTTCATGGTTCACCTGATGCCTCTGCCTCACAATTCTTAAGATTTTTTCCTACATCTTAACTTGAGATAATCTGATGACAATGTGACTAGACGATGATCTTTTTGTGATGAATTTCCAAAGTGTTCTTTGAACTTCTTGTATTTGAATGTCTAGGTCTGTAGAAATGCTGGGGAAGTTTTCCTCGATTATTTCCCAAAATAAGTTTTATACTTTTAGATTTCTCTTCTTCCTCAAGAATGCCAATTTTTATTCTTAGGTTTGGTCATTTAACATGATACCAGACATCTTGGAGTTTTTGTTTATATTTTCTTATTCTTTTTTCTTTGTCTTTGTTGGATTGGTTTAATTCAAAAACCTTGTCTTTGAGCTCTGAAGTTCTTTCTTCTGATTGTTTGATTCTATTGCTGAGACTTTCCAAAGAATTTTGCATTTCTATAAATGTGTCCATTTTTCCTGAAGTTTTGATTGTCTTTAATTTATGCTATCTATTTAACTGATGATTTCTCCCTTCATTTCTTGTATTTTAAAAATTTATTTAAATAGGGCTTCACTTTCCTCTGGTGCCTTTTTGATTAGCTTAATAACTGACTTTCTGAATTTTTTTTCTCATAAATCAGGGATTTCTTCTTGGCTTAGATCCATTGCTGGCGAGCTAGTGTAATTTTTTGGGGGTGTTAAAGAACGCTGTTTGGTCATATTACCAGAGTTGGTCTTCTGGTTCCTTCTCATTTGGGTAGATTCTGTCAGGGGAGAGGTCTAGGGCTCAAGGCTGTTGTTCACATTATTTTGTTCCATGAGGTGTTCCCTTGATGCAGTACTCTCCACTTTTTCCTAGGGACATGGCTTCCTGAGAGCTGGGTTGTAGTAGTTGTTATCTCTCTTCTGTATCTAGTCATCCAGCAGGTCTACCAAGCTCCAGGCTGGTTCTGGGGGCTGTCTGCATGGAGTCCTGTGATGTAAACCATCTGTGGGTCTCTCAGCCATGGATACGAGCACAGTATTTGGGGCATCTCCTGGGTCCTGCAGGAGCAATCTGCTTCCTTCAGAGGTTCTGTGGGTCCTCTCAGCTTTCTTGATTTATTCTTGCAGCAGTTCTGAAGCAAAAGTTCATGATGTGAGATTCCATACACTGTCCGAGTGGGAGCTGCAATCTAGTCCTTCCTCCCATCCTCCATCCTCCCAAGTCATAAATCTCAACTTTTTCACATTGTATTTACAAGGTTTTTGGCAAATTACCCAACTCTTCTGGATTTGAGCTTCTTCATTATAAAATGAAAATATGTAATAACATTTACCACTTAACACTGTTGTAACAATTAGAGATAAGTAAGTGCCACCCCAAACCTGGTAGTTTTATAAGCATATATAGAATATGTGTCAATAAATGGAATTTTCATATAGAACTTGCCCCTAAATAGCTGTATGACAATAAAAAAAATTTCTTCCCCTTTTTAAGTCCAAGTTTCCTTATGGGTAAAAGGAAGGGAACAGACTAGACAATTGTCAAGATCCTTTTCAGCACTAACTTAGTGCAGTGTTACAGCTGTTTCCCTGGTGATGCTAAGAAGGCTGGGTGTGCCTCATACTTACTTGAAGAGTGATGCTTTTACCTTTGGTCACTTTGATTATTTCACAGTACCAGCCTCAGAGCTGCAGCTGAAGCTAAGGAGGGGAAAAGAAGGAAGCACTATGATTCTGTAACTTGGGAATGTCCCTCTTTCCCTTTTGCACAAGAAACATGACCTTCCTGGACTCCATTTTCTTCATCTGTAAAATGGAGTCATTTTGTAGGGTTGTTGTGAAGAACAAATGAGGAGATCAATGTAAAGCATCTAGCATAGTTCCTAGTAAAAAATAAATAATAAATGAAAGTTTATATTATAATTGAGCTGGGTTCAGGCAATCAATACATAAGAGAAGTACTTGTAAACAAATCTTTGGATAAAATCAAGTTATTAGATAGATATATACCTTTCTTTAATATTAATTGCAAGATATAGTTATTGAGTAGGATGTGTGAGGGACATTGAGGTTAATGAACAACTACATGCATAATTTTGTCATTCACTGAAACATGGAACACAAGTGGAGGAAAAGGGAATGTGTTCAATTTTAGATATGTTGAATTTGAGATGCATGTGGGCCTTCCAAATGAAGGTTCTACTAAGCAGTTACACATGTCCATTTGAATCTCAGGGAAAACAATCTGGATTATGCAAATGAACATAAAACCGGAGATGGTAGATAAACACATGGGGATGGATGAGATTATTCATATAAATTATTTGGACTAAAAATTATAGCGGGATCAGGATGGAACCCTGAGGAACACCAACATTCAAATGGTAGGTAGAGAAGGAGAGTGACAAAGAGTGACTATAGATATATGAGTGAATCCTGGTAAGGATTACACTATGAAAGCCATTGGAAGAGAGCAGTCAGGAAAGAGTTTTCAAGAATATCAAATGGTGACAAAAAGGCAAGTCCTTTACGGAATGAATATTCTTGGATTTAGCAGTAAGAAGGTTGTGTATTATTATTATGTCCTTGATTTTCACTGAAAGTCAACATGAGAAAGGACCATATGACAAATGTGATGACACATCCCATAAAACTACTACCAAAAACTAGAGTGACAAATGTTTTTTTCCTGTCCCTCATATATACACTTATTAAATTCTTATTAGAGACTAGTGCCAGGAAAAATTTACTTTCTTTCATGCATCTATTCCACAGACAGCCATTGACTATCTACTATATGACACACTGATAAGTGCTTGTGATGCAAATAGAGTTGAGTCATAGTTTTTACTCTCAAAAACCTCATTAAAACTTCATTCATTCATACAATAAATAATTATGAATCTCCTAATATATGCCAGATCCTGTGCTAATCACAATTGGTATAGTCCCTCCCCATGGGGTTTCCAGTTTATTTCCTGAAGAGCTATTGTTATTTCATTTATTGGACAGTGTTCACTGTATAACTATCAAATTTCCCTTTTTGGTTTTACATCCAGGAACTCCCAAATTACATTCACTTAAGTCACAGGGAATAGCTGTGTGAAAGATAGAAATGGATGAATGATGCCAACCACATTACACCTTTGGTTTTTAAATTTTATTTTATTGAATGAATGACACTTTATTTAGGGAATTTTCCTCCTTTCCCCTTTATCTTCAAGGCACTTTGTTTAACTTGAAAATGTTCTGGTCTGTTCCTTTGTGTGCTGTATTTAATAGGGAGGGAGGTGGCTATGAAGAGGTTGGACACTTCATCTGTTTCACCCCATTGTTTGAGGTCTAGGAATGATTTCTAGTAATTGGGACAATGAAATTCCACATCAATTAAAAAAATTGGCTTGCCCCGTGGAGTTTATTAAAATAGGATTTTTATCTGCACATGTGTGTGATAATAACTGATTGCATTATTATGAAATAAGTAAGTCCATTTGTATACATTTTTCTGTTTTATTTTAAAAAGAGAAGTACATAATGAGAGCCAAGATAATTATCAGTAAAGCCTAAATATTAGGCAGATTAGGAAAAAAAAAGAAATGAAAACAATAACAACAACAAAACCAATTCAACTCAAACTACGTCACAGAGGATCAGCCTCCCTGAGCATTTCCATGGCAATAGGATCTTTCCCTTCATGATACTCCCTAAGTGCCCATGGCCCTGATTTGAGCTAACATATAATTTAACATGCCAAAGCTTAAAGTATCACACAACACTTTCTTTAAATTTGTTCTGTTTTGCTAGAAACCCTTTAGAAAGGGGATTAGAGACTACAAGTAGGCCTATGATATGACAGTCATTTTATTTAAATTATTAGATTCTGTTTTGTAGATACCAATGCTTGCCTCTCAGAAACATGTCACATGGGCATGTAGAAGAAAATTTGGAGATGGAGAATCCCTCTGCTGCTGTTTGGATCAGTAGGTCGGTTTGCTGATTTCCATATGTTGTTACCCTAAGCTTCTTTCCTCTCTCCCACCCCAGGTTGCCAGGGTAATTTTTCACAAACACAGCAGCAACCACAAGTATAATTATGGAGACAAAATCACTCTAAAATGAGAATAGGCTTTCTTTTTTTAAAGACTTCAGCCTAGAGAAGTTAAACTTAATGGCCAGACTTCTTGTCTGCAGTTTGGGTGTCACATGGTAAAGAAATAGAAGGTATAAATGGGAGGCCTAATGTCAAAATTTTCCAAGACCTCCATCTAAGGTACTGTTCTAATTCCAGAGCAATTTTTTTTCAGCACTCAAAGTCAACATATGATGCATGAAATGGGGTGTGCCTCATACAGGACTAGAAAAAAATTTGCAAGGTTTGAAGGAACCGCTTCAAGTGGGAAGACAAAGTTCCCACCAAGATTTAGGGTATCATTTTTGATGGCACCCATTGTTAAGCCTCCAGAACTTATACCTTTAAAATGGTTAACAGATAAGCCAATTTGGATAGAACAATGGCTGGTAAGTAAAGATAAACTGGAGGCTTTAGAGGACTTAGTTACTGAACAATTAGAAAAAAGACATATAGCTCCAACATTTTCCCCCAGGAATTCTCCAGTTTTCATAATTAAGAAAAAATCAGGTAAATGGAGAATGTTAACTGACTTAAGAGCCATTAATTCAGTTATACAACCTATAGGGACATTGCAGCCAGGACTGCCTTCTCCTGCTATGATTCCAAAAAATTGTCCTTTAATAGTCATAGATTTAAAAGACTGTTTCTTTAACAGTCTTTTAAATACCCTTAGCTGAGCAAGACTATGAATGCTTTGCATTTACAATTTCTGCAGTAAACAACCAGCATCCTGCTAAGCATTTTCACTGGAGAGTGTTGCCACAAGGCATGTTAAACAGTCCAACAATTTCCCAGACTTACATAGGGCAAGCAATTGAACCTACTTGTAAAAAATTTTCACAGTGTTACATTATTCATTATATGGATGATATACTTTGTGCTGCCCTGACTCTAGAAATATTGCTCCAATGTTATGACCACTTACAAAATTTGAGTTCTTGGGCTGGTTTAGTTATAGCTCCTGAAAAAATTCAGACTACAACTCCTTACTCCTACTCGGGAACCTTAGTAAATGACACTACCAGTGTGCCACAGAAAGTAACCATATGTAGGGATGAATTGAAAACATTAAATGATTTTCAAAAATTACTAGGGGACATTAATTGGATACGACATGCTCTAGGCATTTCTACCTATGCCATGAATAATCTATTTTCTATCCTTAAAGGAGATCCTAGTCTCACTAGCCCTTGGAAATTAGCAAAAGAAGCTGAGGCAGAATTGCAGCTAATCAAAAAGCAAGTCCATAAAGCTCAAATAAATAGAATAGATCCAGAAAAGACTCTAGATTTGCTATTTTTTTCAACTCAGCATTCACCTACTGGTTATATTGTTCAAGAGCAATATCTGGTAGAGTGACGTTTTCTTCCACATTCTAATTCACGGACTTTGACTCCTTATTTGGATCAAATCGCTACTATGATAGGAAATGGGAGAACTCGGATTTTTAAATTACATGGATATGATCCTGAAAAAATTACTGTCCCTCTCACGAAGGCACAAATACAGCAAGCTTTTATAAACAGTCTTACTCGGCAAACCCACTTAGCTGACTTTGTGGGTATTCTTGATAATCATTTTCCTAAAATGAAACTGTTTTAATTTTTAAAATTAACTAATTGGATTCTCCCTAGAATAACTAAATTTAAACCAATTGAAGGTGCTGTGAATGTCTTCAGAGATGGGTCTAGCAATGGTAAAGCCTCTTTTTCTGGGTCGAAAGGTAAAGTTTTTCAGACGCCCTATACTTCAGCTCAAAAAGCCGAGCTTGTAGCTGTAATTGAGGTATTGACTGCTTTTGATATGCCTATTAATGCAATTTCTGATTCTTCATACGTGGTTCATTCCACACAATTAATTGAAAATGCTTAGTTATGATTTCATACAGATGAACAACTGATGACTTTATTTACCCAATTGCAAACATCAGTCAGGAGTAGAAAGCACCCTTTTAACATCATTCACATTGGAACTCATACACCTCTTCCAGGACCTTTAACTGAAGGGAATCAAATGGTTGATCGCCTAGTTGCGACTGCAATATCTAATTCTAGACACTTTCACAATTTAACCCATGTTAATGATTCTGGTCTCAAATGCAGATACAGCATTACCTGGAAAGAAGCTAAAGCTATTATCCAGCAAAGTGAAACTTGCCAAATGGTACATTCCTCATCTTTCACAGGAGGAGTTAATCCTGGAGGATTGGAACCTAATTCTCTTTGGCAAATGGATGTCACACATGTTCCCTCATTTGGGAGACTAGCTTATGTACACATATGTGTGGACACCTTTTCTCACTTTGTCTGGGCTACATGCCAATCAGGAGAGTCTTCTGTAGGTGTTAAACATCACCTTTTGCAGTGTTTTGCAGTGATGGGCATTCCAGCTTCTATTAAAACAGAAAATGCTCCAGGCTATATGAGCCAAACTCTAGCTACATTTTTCTTTATATGGAATATTAAACACATTACTGGCATCCCATATACTTCTCAAGGACAAGCCATAGTAGAAAGAATGAATCTCTCCCTGAAACAACAGTTGAAAAAGCAAAAGGGGGAAAACAAGGACTACAGAACACCCCATATGCAATTGAATCTAGCACTATCGACCTTAGTTTTTTTGAGCCTGCCTAAAGACCAGATGATATCAGCAGCTGAACAGTATCTACAGAAACCAACCGCAAAGACAGAAGCAGAACAACTGGTTTGGTGGAGAGATCCAATAACGAAAAGTTGGGAAATAGGTAAAATAATAACTTGAGGTAGAGGTTATGCTTGTGTTTCTCCAGCCGATTTGGATACCATCAAGACACCTGAAACCTTGTCATGAGCCAGATGCCAAGGAAGAGATTCTGGGAGGATCCCAAGGACCTCCCAGTTGCAGCCGTGTCTAGACTGATGCTGAGAAGGACCCCAACTGTTACAAGCAACACCTGTCATAAACAACCACCTACCTGGGGACAGATCAAGAAGCTGTCACAGATGGTGGAAGAAAACATGATGAGAGTGGGGCAGCTACTCACAATGAGTAATTTAATGATAGCTATGATAGTGTTGATCACCATTGCCATGAACATTCCTTCAACAAAGACTGACACAGAGAAAAATTATACTTATTGGGCATATTTATCAATCTTGGCTGGCAATAATGCCTGAAAATAAACACTCCATGACACAGTTACACATGGTTTCTGGTCTCAGTATTTACCATAATAAATCTGCTCCTATAATTGAGGCAAATCACCCTCAAAAACCTATTTGTGAACAGAATTGGACCTGGCCAGAAATAATGAACGAATTTGTTTGGGAAGAATGCATTGCAGAACTGGCAGAGGTGCTGCACAATGATTCCTATGGAATCATTATTGATTGGTCCCCTAAGGGGATGTTTAGCTTGAATCGCACCTCTCAGTCTGCATGCCACAGCCACACTATGTTCAGCTGGTCTAAACAAAATGGTCAGATGGTAGAAATAGTAAGAAATACAGCAAGAGTTCCTATTATCTGGAAACATGGCAGTATAATGGCAACTCAACCTCAAATGATATGACCACTGTAGGAGTTAAACACAAGGATTTGTGGAAACTATTAATGACTCTGAAATAAGATCAAAATTTAGGAAAGAATAAAAAAGCATCTAGAAAGACACTCTACAAATGTGTCTTTGGATATCGCAAAATTTAAAGAACAAATATTTAAAGCATCTCGGGCACACCTGACCTTAATGCCAGGAACTGGAGTGCTTGAAGGAGCTGCAGACAGATTAGGAGCTATTAGCCCATTAAAATAGACAAAGACACTTGGAGGCTCTGTGATTTCCATGATGATTGTGTTATTAATCTGTGTTGTTTGTCTTTGTGTAGTCTGAAGATGCTGATCCTGACTCCTGCAAGAAGTAGCTCAATGTGATAAAGCCACCTTTGCTTTTATTGCCCTGCAAACACAAGAAGGGGGACATGCTGGGGATAGGCCCCAAAATTGGGCCATCAACTGGCCCCCAAACTGGCCATAAACAAAATCTTTGTAGTGCTGTGACATGTTCGTGATGGCCATGATGCCCACACGGAAGGCTGTGGGTTTACCAGAATGAAGACAAGGAACACCTGGCCAACCCAAGGCAGAAAACCGCTTAAAGGCATTCATGAACCACAAACAATAGCATGAGTGATCCATGCCTTAAGGACTTGTTCCTGCTGCAGATAACTAGCCAGAGCCCATCCCTTTTTTTCGGTCCACCCCTTTGTTTCCTGTAAGGAATACTTTTAGTTAATTTATAATCTATAGAAATAATGCTTATCACTAGCTTGCTGTCAATAAATATGTGGGTAAATCTGCTTGTGGCTCTCAGCTCTGAAGGCTGTGAGTCCCCTGATTTCCCATTCCAAATGCTATATTTCTCTGTGTGTGTGTCTTTAATTTCTCTAGTACTGCTGAGATAGGGCCTCCCTGACCAAGCTGGTCTCGGCAATGTCATCTGCTCAAAGGGAGGGGGAGTTGTGGCAAGGATTCTGAAGAGAGGTTTGGAATTGCTCCTGAGGATGGGAAAAGGTGTTTACTAGAAAACTTTCTGAGCTACACTGAAGCTCTGTTAGATGGAACTTGCGGTCATTCTTTTCATGATTATACATTTTTCTCCTTTTGCAGCACTCGAGTGCTTGGGTACAACAGAAAAAAAAAAAAAGAAGATGCTTAGATTGCATCAGTACTAGGGTTTTGTAGGGCAGATATGATTCAATGATAAAAGGAAAAGTTTGTTGGGAGTCTTAGAAAAAGAGGAGTTCAGGTGAGGTCTCTGGTGTCCAGACTAAATAGAGAAGGAAGTAAAGCAAGAGACAAATTATGCACCGAGATAAAGAGAGGTGTTGAATGACTGTAGGTCACAAAATAAGCATTGTCAGAGAAAAAAGTGAGAGATCTGAAGGTTCATTGTCTTGGAGTTCATTAGTGAGATGTCTGAATTTTTTTTTAAATTATAAAGCAGCTTTGCCTTATGACAACACTTATATGTGGCCAGAGGAGTATGCAACTGAAGCTGAGATTGTAAATAAATTCATTGTAGTTTCAAAAGTCAAGGAATTGTTAGGTTAAAGTAGTAGGTGAAATAGTAAAATGGACATTGAAGTCTCTTTGGAGACTTCAAGATATGAAGTGGTAAATCAAAGTGGAGATAGAGCCATCATGTAAAAAATTGGACAGTGGTCAACAGATAGCACCAAAGTGGAGGGAAAGAATAATACAGCTAGGTGGCATGAATCTAAGAGGACAAAGATTTTTGTACATGAGGAAAAGAGAGTTGTCATATCAAAGTGGTGATGAAAGCAAAGAGAATGCCAATGCCACCACTGAGGATATGGAGAGCAGAGGAGAACCAAAGCCACATTTTCTTTTACATTTTTAATTTGTAATTTTTGTGGGCACCTAGTAGGTGTATATATATCTGGGGCACATGGCATATTTTGAAACAGGCATGCAATGAGTCACATCAAGGTAAATGGGGTCTATTACCTCAAAAATCTCTCCTTTGTGTTACAAAAAGTATAATGATAGTCTTAGTTTTTAAATGTACAATTCAATTATTGACTATAGTCACCCTGTTATGCTATCAAATACTTGATCTTATTCATACTTTCTAACTACTAATGTGTGTCTATTCCTCATCCCCACTTCCATCTCTTCATCCTCCACTACCTTTCATAGGCTCTGATAACAGGCTTTTGTAATGTCTACCTCTATGAGTTTCATTATTTTAATTTTAATTTATAGCTCACACATATAACTGAGAAAATGCAAGGTTTGTCTTTTCGTGTTTGGCTTATTTCACTTAATGACCAACAGGTCCATCCATGTTGTTACAAATGACAGGACCTTATGATTTATTGTGGCTGAATAGTATTCCATGATGTGTATATGTACCACATTTTCTTTATCCGTTCCTCTGTTGATGAACACTTAAGTTGCATTCAAATCTTAGCTATTAGAAACCATGTAGCAATTATTGCCTCCTCCTGTATTTTTCAAAATAGCTTGAATAGGCTTGGTATTATGCCTTAAGTGTTTCATAGAATTCAGCAGGGAAGTCATCAGGTCCCAGGCTTTTATTTTTATTTTATTTTCTGGGAGAACATTTACTGTGACTTCAACCTTGTTACTTGTTATTGGTTTGTTCAGGTTTTGGATTTCTTTATAGTTTGTAGATGTCTGGGAATTTGTCCTTTTCTTCTAGGTTTTCCAATTTTTTGGCATATAGTTGCTCATAGTAGTCACTGATGATCCTTTGGCAGTATCAGTTGTAATGTCTACTTTTTCACCTCTTATTTTATTTATTTCAGTCATCTTCCCTTTTTTTCTCAGTTATTCTACCCAGAGGTTTGCCAATTTTGTTTATTTTTTCATGAAACCAACTTTTTGTTTTGTTAAAATTTGTACTGATTCTTTCATTTCAGTTTCATTTATTTCTGCTCTGATCTTGATTATTTCTTTTCTTCTACTAATCGCACATTTGTTTTGCTCTTGCTTTTCTATTTCCTTAAGATGCATCTTGGAAGGCAACCAAGATGACTGAATAGAAACTACTCCACTCTGTGGTTCCCACTTAGAAGGATGAAAACAGCGAGTGAATTCTGCATCTTCAATTGAGGAACCAAGGTTCTCTCACTGGGACTGACTAGTTGGCTGGCATGACCAACAGAGAGCAAGGAAAAACAGGTGGACTGAGGGTCCACATGAGAGCTGCATGGGGCAAAAAGAACTCTCTTCCCCAGCCAAGGGAGGTGGCAAGCAATTGTGATTCCCCTCCCTGAAAACTACATTTTCCCCACAGATGTTTGCAACTAATGGATCAGGAGGTCCCCTCCTAAGCCCACAGCATCAGAGCCTTGGGTCTCAAGCACAAAGTTGTGGAGACTCATGGTGGCTCTTTGGGTGGGTGTCCTCTGGAGCAGGCACTAAGATGCAGGAGTATTTGCATACTCTGGCTCTGGGAACTCCTGTGAGGTAAGATACCCATCTGCCATAAGAAGATCAACCCAAGCCAAATGATCATCAGATTCTCCAAGGTCAAAATGAAGGAAAAAATATTAAGGACAGTCAGAGGGAAAGACCAGGTCTCCTATAAAAGGAAGCCCATCTGACTAACAGCAAACCTCTCAGTGGAAACCCTAAAAACCAGAAGAGATTGGTGGCCGATATTCAACATTCTTTTTAAAAAAGAAGAATTTCCAACCCGGAATTTCATTTCTAGCCAAACTAAGCTTCATACAAGAAGGAGAAATAAAATCTTTTTCAGACAAGCAAATGTTGATACATTTCATCACTGCCAGGTGCCTTGCAAGAGCACCTGAAAGAAGCACTAAATATGGAAATGAGAAAACGCTACCAGCTACTACAAAAACACACTGAGGTACACAAGACCAATTACACTATGAAGCAAATACATACATAAACAAATCTACAAACTAACCAACTAGTATCATGATGTCAGAATCAAATTCACACATAACAATATTAATCTTAAATGTAAATGGCCTAAATGCCCCAACTAAAAGACGCAGAGTGGGAAAAAACTGGATAAAGACTCAAAATCCTTCAGTATGCTGTATTCAAGAGGCCCATCTCACGTGCAAAGACACACATAGACTCAAAATAAAAGAATGGAGGAAAATTTATCAAGCAAAATGGAAAACAGAAAAAAGCAGAGGTTGCAATCCTAGTTTCTGAAAAAAACAAAACAAAACAGACATTAGACCAACAAGGATTTTTTTAAAAAGACAAAAAAAAAAAAAAAAAAAAAAAAAAAAAAAGGCATTGCATAATGGTAAAGGGGTCAATTCAACGAGAAGATCTAATTATCCTAAATATATATGCAACCAATACAGGAGCACCCAGATTCATAAAACAAGGTCTTAGAGACCTACAAAGAGACTCAGAATCCCACACAATAATAGTGGAAGACTTTAACACCCCACTGTCAATATTAGACAGATTATTGAGACAGAAAATTAACAAAAATATTTAAGACTTGAACTCAGCTCTGGATCAAGTAGACCTGATATATATCTACAGAACTCTACATCCCAAAACAACAGAATATACATTCTTCTCAGTACCACATGGCACTTACTCTAAAATGGATGAAATAGTTGGAAGTACATCACTCCTCAGCAAATGTAAAAGAACTGAAGTAATAACAAACAGTCTCTCAGGCGACATCACAATAAAATTAGAACTCAAGATTGAGAAACTCACTCAAAACCACACAGCTACATGAAAATTGAACGAACTGCTCCTGAATGATTCCTGGGTAAATAACAAAATTAAGGTGGAAATAAGGAAGTTCTTTGAAGCCAGTGAGAACAAAGATACAACATACCAGAATCTCAGGGACACAGCTAAGGCAGTGTTAACAAAGAAATTTATAGCACTAAATGCCCACATCTAAAAGTTAGAAAGATCTCAGATTGATAGTCTAGCATCACAACTAAAATAATTAGAAAACCAAGAGCTGAGAATGATTGTTTCCAGCTGCATCCATACTCTCACTTATAGGTGGGAATTGAACAATGAGAACACTTGGACTCTGGAAGGGGAACATCACACACCGGGGCCTATTATGGGGAGGGGGAGGGGGGAGGGATGGCATTGGGAGTTATACCTGATGTAAATGACGAGTTGATGGGTGCAGCACACCAACATAGCACATGTATACATATGTAACAAACCCGCACGTTGTGCGCATGTACCCTAGAACTTAAAGTATAATAAAAAATTAATAAATTAAAAAAATAATAATGAAAAAAAGAAAACCAAGGGCAAACAAACCCCAAAGGTAGCAAAAAACAAATAAATAACCAAGCTCAGAGCAGAACTAAAGCAGATAGAGACACGAAAAACCCTTCAAATAATCAATGAATCCAGGAACAGATTTTTTTAAAAAAAATAACAAAAAGATAGTTTGCTAGCTAGACTAATAAAGAAAAAAGAGAAGAATCAAGTAGTCACAATAAAAAATGATAAAAGGTGTTATCACCACTGATCCCACAGAAATACAAGCATCAATCAGAGAATACTATAAAAAGCTCTGTTCAAATAAACTAGAAATCTAGAAGAAATAGATAAATTCCTGAACACATACACTCTCCCAAGGCTTAACCAGGAAGAAGTTGAATCCCTACATATACCAATAACAAGTTCTGAAATTAAGGAAGTAATAAATAGCTTACCAACCCAAAACAGCTCAGGGCCAGATGGGTTTACAGCTGAATTCTATCAGAGGTAAAAAGGGAAGCTGGCACCATTTCTTCTGAAACTACTCCAAGCAATTAAAATGGAAGGATTCCTTCCTAATTCATTCTATAAGGCCAGCATCATTATGATACCAAAACCTAGAAGAGATACAACAAAAAAAGAAAACTTTACGTCAATATCCCTGATGAACATCAATGCAAAAATTCTCAATAAAATACTGGCTAACAGAATACAGTACCATATTAAAAAGCACTTGGACTCGGGAAGGGGAACATCATACACCGGGGCCTATTATGGGGAGGGGGGAGGGGGGAGGGATTGCACTGGGAGTTATACCTGATGTAAATGACGAGTTGATGGGTGCTGACGAGTTGATGGGTGCAGCACACCAACATGGCACAAGTATACATATGTAACAAACGTGCATGTTATGCACATATACCCTAGAACTTAAAGTATAATAATAATAATAAAATAAAATAAAAAAAGCTTATCCACTATGATCAAGTTGGCTTTATTTCCGGGATGGAAGGCTGGTTAAACCTAAGCAAATCAATAAGTATCATTTGTCACATAAACAGATCTAAAGACAAAAACACATAATTACGTTAATAGATGCAGAAAAGGACTTTGACAAAATAAAACCTCTCTTCATGTTAAAAACTGTCAGTAAATTGGGTATTGAAGAAACATACCTCAAAATAATAAAAGCCATTTAGGAAGAACTCACAGCCAATATACTGAATGGGCAAAAGCTGGAAGCATTCCCCTTGAAAACTGGCACAAGACAAGTATGCCCTCCCTCACCACTCCTATTCAACATAGTATTGGAAATTCTGGCTAAGGCAATCATGCAAGAGAAAGAAATAAAGCATATTCAAATAGCAAGAGGGGAAGTAAAATTGTCTTTGCTTACAGATGACCTAATTCTATGTCTAGAAAACCTCATCGTCTCAGCACGAAAGCTTTTTAAGCTGATAAGCAACTTCAGCAAAGTCTCAGGATACAAAATCAATGTGCAGAAGTCACCATCATTCCTACACATCAACAACAGGCAAGCAGAGAGCCAAATCAAAAATAAACTGCCATTCACAATTGCTACAAAGAGAATAAAATACCTAGAAATACAGCTAACAAGGGAAGTAAAGGACCTCTTCAAGGAGAACTACAAACCACGGCTCAAGGAAACCAGAGAGAACACAAACAAATGTAAATACACTTCATCCTCATGGATAGGAAGAATCAATATCATGAAAATGGCTGTAATGTCCAAAATAATTTATAGATTCAATGTTATTCCCTTTAACCTACCATTGGCATTCCTAACAGAACTGGAAAAAAAGTTATTTTTAAAATTCAAATGGAACCCCCAAAGGGCTTGTATATCCAAGATAGTCCCAAGCAAAAAGAACAAAGCTGGAAGCATAATGCTACTTAACTTCAAACTATACTAAAAGGCTATGGTAACCAAAGCAGCACAGTACTGGTACAAAAATACGCACATAGGCATGGGAAAAGATTTCATGATTAAATCACCAAAAGAATTGCAACAAAAGCAAAAATTGATCAATAGGATCTAATTAAAGAGCTTCTGCACAGCAAAATAAACTATCGTCAGAGCAAGCAGGCAACCTACAAAGTGGGAAAAAGGTTTTGCAATCTATTCATCTGACAAAGTTCGAATATCAAGAATCTACAAGGAATTTAAACTAATTTACAATGAAAAACAAACAACCCTATTAAAAAGTGGGCAAAGGACATGAACAGACATCTCTCAAATGAAGACATTCATGCACCCAAAAGCATTGAAAAAAACTCAACATCACTGATTATTAGAGAAATGCAAATAAAAACCACAATGAGATACCATCTCATGCCAGTCAGAACGACAATTATTAAACAGCCAAAAAACAACAGATGCCGGTGAGATTGCAGAGAAATAGGAATGCTTTTATGCTGTTGGTGGAACATAAATTTGTTAAACCATTGTGGAAGATGAGGTGGTATTCCTCAAAGATCTAGAACCAGAAATACCACTGGACCCAGCAATCCCAGTACTGGGTATTTACCCAAAGGAACATAAATCATTCTATTACAAAGATACATGTGTGCTTATATTTATTGCAGCATTATTCACAATAACAAAGACATGGAATCAACTCAAATATTCATCAAAAACAGACAGACTGGATAAAGAAAATGTGATATATATATATATATATATATATATATATATATATATATATATATATATATACACCATGGAATACTATGCAGCCTAAAAAGGAACAAGATCATGTCTTTTTCAGGGATGTGGTTGAAGCTCGAAGCCATTATCCTCAGCAAAGTAATTTACAAACAGAATATCAAACACTGCTTGTTCTCACTCAAAAGTGGGAGTTGAACAATGAGAACACATGGACACGATGAGGAGAATAACACACACTGGGGCCTGTTGTGGGGTGTGGTGGTGGGGAGTGAGAGAGCATTAGGAAAAATAGCTAATGCATGGTGGGCTTAATATCTAAGTGATGGGATAATAGGTTCAGCAAATCACCATGGTACACGTTTCCCTATGTAACAAACCTACACATCCTGCACATGTATCCCAGGACTAAAAATAGAAATTAAAAGAAAATAAAGAAAAACTTTTTTCTTAAATCTTAAAATGAAGATTTTTTTTTTTAAAGATGCATCATCTTAAGACAATTTATTTGAAGATTTTCTTCTTATTTGATGTAAGTGCTTATAGGTATAAATGTCACTCATAGTACTGCTCTCACCTTATTAAAAAGGTTTTGGTATACGGTGTTTCCATTATCACTTCTTTGAAAAAGTTTTTGAATTTCCTTCTTAATTTATGGACCTATTAATCATTTAGGAGCATGTGGTTTTATTTCTATTTGTGTAGTTTCCAAAATTTCTCTTATTTATTTCTAGCTTTATTCCATTGTGGTAATAGAAGATGCTTAATATTATTTCAGTTTTTTGAATGTTTTGAGACTTGTTTTATGACCTAACACTATTCTTGAGAATGACTTATGTGCTGAGAAGAAGAATGTGTGTATTGCAGCTGTTGGATGGAATGTTCTGTAAATAAAATTCCATGTTTCTTCCTTGATTTTTTGTTTGTGTGATCTCTTCAATGCTGAAAGTGGGCTGTTGAGGTCTCCAGTCATTATTGTATTGGGATCCATCTCTCTCTTTACCTCTAATAATATTAACATTATATATCTGGGTGCATGTATCTTTAAAATGGTTATATCCTCTTACTGAATTTACCCCTATATCATTATAAAATGGCAAAAATTCTCTCTTTATGCTTTATGTTTGAAATCTATTTTGTCTAATACAGGTATAGCAACTCCTATTATTTTTTTGGTTTCCATTTGCATGGAAATTTTTCTCATCTCTGTATTTTCATTCTGTGTGTGTCTTTACATGAAGTGTTTTTCTTGAAGGCAACAGGCTATTGGGTCTTGTTGTTTTATCTATACAACCACTCTATGTCTTTTGATTGGAGAGTTTAGTTCACTTACATTCAATGTTATTTTTTACAAGTAAAAACTTACTCTTTCCATTTTATTTGTTTTCTGGTTGTATTTTTCTCTTCTCTTCTTTCTTTCTTTCCTTTCTGTATTTGTTTTAGTGAAGGTGATTTTCTCTAGTGGCATGATATAATTTCCAGCTTTTCATTTTTTGTATATCCATTTTATGTTTTTTTGATTTGAGGTTATCATGATATTTGCAAATACTATCTTATAACTCATTATTTTAAATAGATAATAACTTTTTTTTTTTTGAGACAGAGTCTTGCTCTGTCACCCAAGCTGGAGTGCAGTGGTGTGATATCGGCTCACTGCAACCTCTGCCTTTCAGGTTCAAGCAATTCTCCTGCCTCAATCTCCCAAGTAGCTGGGACTACGGTTGTACGCCACCACGCCCTGCTAGTTTTTGTATTTTTAATACAAATGGTGTTTCACCATGTTGACATGTTGTCCAGGTTGGTCTTGAACTTTTGATCTCAGGTGATCCAGCTGCTTCGACCTCTCAAAGTGTTGGGATTACAGGCGTGAGCCATCATGCCCAGCCTAACTGCCCAGCCTAAACTGATGACAACTTAATAATGATGACAACTAAATCATCATGCCCAGCCTAAACTGATGACAACTTAAATGCTGATTGCATGAACACAAAAGCAAAAATAAAACTGATAAAACCTCTATTTTAACTTTATCACTCTGCTTTTTAACATTTTGTGGTTTCTATTTGTATCTTATTTTACTGTCTATAGCTTGAGAAGTTGTAGTTATCATTTTTGATTAGTTTATCTTTTAGTTTTTCTGCTTAGAGAAGAGCAGTTTAGACATCATAATTACAGTGTTTTAATACTCTGTGTTTTTTGGTGTTCCTACTCTTACAAGTGAGTTTTTAAACTTCAGATCATTTATTATTGCTCATTACCGTCCTTTTCTCTCTAAAGATTTTCCTTTTGCATTTCTTTTAGGACAGTTTTGATACTGAGAAAATCTCTCAGCTTTGTTTTATCGGAAGTCTTTGCTTGTCCTTTATGTTTGAAGTATATTTTCACTGGATACACTCTTCAAGGAAAATGGTTTTTTTCCTTCAGCATTATAAATCTGTCATTTCTCTCTCTCCTGGCCTGTAAGGTTTCCACTTATATGACTGCTGCCAGTTGTATTGGAGCTCAATTGTATGTTATTTGTTTCTTTTCTCTTGCTGCTTTTAGGATTCTTTCTTTATCTTTGACCTTTGGAAGTTTGATTACTAAATGCCTTGATGTGGTCTTATTTGGCTTAAAGTTCTATAACCTTCTTGTGCCTCAGTGTTCATATTTTTATCTGGATTTAAGTAGTTCAAGTTAGTTTGTTACAACTTTGAGTAAATGTTTTACTTCTATCTTTTTCTCTTTCTTCTCTTTAAGGTGAATAGCTCTCAGATTTTCCCTTTTGAGACTATTTTTCCAAATCCTCTAGGTGTTCTTGTTACATTATTTTTGCTTTTGTCTCGTCTGACTGTGTATTTTCAAACAACTTGTTTTCAAGCTCATAAATTCTTTCTTCTGCTTGATTAATTATTCTTTAAGACACTATGATGCATTCTTCAGTGTGTCAATTACACATTTCAACTCCTGTTTATTTTTAATTACTTCAATCCCTTTGTTAACTTTATCTGATAAATTCTGATTTTTTTCTCTGTGTTATCTTTAATTTTGTTGAATTTTCTCAATGCAGCTATTTTGAATTCTCTGTCTGAAAGATCACATGCTTCTGTCTCTCCAGGATTGGTTACTGGTGACTTATTTAGTTCATTTGGTGAGGTCATGTTTTTATGGATGGTTTTGATGCTTGTGGACATTAGTTTGTGTCTGGGCATTGAAGAGTTAGGTATTCATTGTAGTCTTCACAGTCAGGGTTTGTTTGTACCCTTCCTCTCTGAAAAGGCTTTCCAGGCATTCAAAGGGACTTTGGTATTGTGATCTAAGCTGCATCTGCATCAGGGAGCATCCCAAGCCAAGTAAGGCTATAGTTCTTGCAGACTTGTTGAAGAACCCCCTTGGTGGTCTTGAATAAGATCCAGAAAAATTCTGGGGATTACTAGGCAGAGACTCTTGTTATCTTCCCTTGCTTTCTCCCAAATAAATGGAGTATCTCTGTGTTGAGACACCTGGATATGAGAGTTGGGTGAGAAAAGCACCCCTGTGAACACCACCACTGATACTGTGCTGGGTCAGACCTGTAGTGAGCCTTGTATTCGATCTTGCCCAAGGCCTGCTGTAACCACAACCTGGCTACCACATATGTTTGTTTAAGACCCTAGGCCTCTGCAATCAGCAGGGGGCAAAGCCATACAGACTTGTTTCCTTCCCTTTGGGGCTGTGAGTTCTTCCTGGCCTTGGATGGGTCTAGAAATGCCATTTGGGAGCCAGGGACCAGAGTAGAATACCTTTAAAAGTCTACTTGGTGCTCTACTGTACTGTTGCTGGACTGAGTCTTATGAAACTCTCATTTGTTCTCTGAGGAATTTAGACTAGAATGCCTCTAATGTCTCCTCTAGCTCTGTCATAGAGATTAAATTTGTACCACTCTTCTCACCCCTTTCCACAAGCAGAGGAACTTCACTTCATGGCCACCACAACTACAGGGCCATGCAGAGTACTGCCAAAGTTCACTTAACACTCAAGGTCTCTTAAGTTAGATTGTTGTGAATGCTGCTTGGACTTAAGAGTCACCCATCAGGGTGGTGGGCTCCCCTCTGGCCCAGCGTAAGTCCAGAAATGCTGTCAAATAACCAAGGCCTATAATAGGTCATCCCAAGAGCCTGCTTGGTGTTCTACCCCACTGTGCCCAAGCTGGTATTTGATTTTTTATTCTTATGAATTTGCTTTATTTTTTTGTAGATAACTGTTAAATTTGGTGATCCTGCAAGGGGAGCAACAGATGGAGGCTTCTATTTGGCCACTTTGCTTTGCCCACAGCCAGAGTCACTCTTTGATGAGGCAGCAAGGGAATAAGTTAACTCAGGATTTGCTAATTGCCTCAGTAATAGAGATTTGCTATTGACCTTTTATTGTCTATTGTGTTTGTTGATGACAGTTTTGTTTTTCTCTGTTTTTATTTTCACATGTAGGTAAAATAAAGTTTTACTTTGTTCTTCAAAACAAACAAACCCAACCACTTTGAGGCAGTGTGAGATTTTGGAAAGAAAATGTGACCAGGATTCAGAGGTAGGAATTTAGACTAGAATGCCTCTAATGTCTAGAATGCCTCTTTAGTCTTGGATTGTGTGTTCTTACAAAACCCTCATGCATTATCTGAGAAATTTGGACTAGAATACCTCTAATGTCTCTTCCAGCTCTGTCACTGTGAAGCTAGTGCAATGACTCTTTTTTTTCCCGTTCTTAATTTTACTTATAATATTCCGATTATTCTGATCTGTCAGCCCATTGTTCTGGGCAGGGAAAAAAAAAAAAACAAAAAACAAAACAAAACAAAACAAAAAAAAACAGATGCACCCCTTTGGATAATGTGGATAAGGTGGAATGTCTTCAGGTGGCTCTAGTAAAATAAAAATAAATAATAGAATTGAAGTACAAAGAGTAACATATTTATAGTCATTATCATTCATGGGGTTCAGAAATGTATGACTTGAGGTTTAGGAGGAGGCAAGAAAAATTATTAAGCTTGAACACAAATATGAGCATGAACACAAGGTGTTACCAGGCTGGATGGACAATTTAGAATGGGCCTACTTTGGCAGTTTTGGTTATTGTGGTAAGGGTAAAAATGGGAAAGCACAGAGGTGAAATATCTATGGGCTATCTATGGCAAGAAGTGGGTGGTTATTTAGAAAGCTTCCTCAATAGAAAAGTAATAATGAACTGAGCATCTTCTGTGTGCAAGGTATGTGACATTCATCGTGCCAATTTGATCCTCAGAATAACCCTGTTAAATTGTTGTTATTAGGCTTATTTTACAAAAGGACAAAACAAAGGATGAGAAAAGTTAAGTAAAATACCCATGTTCATGCAGCTAGTATGTGGTAGAGCTGGGGTTCAAATTCAGGTCTGTCTGAATCCAAAACCCATTTTAATCTTTTTCTAAACTGCAACTCTGCATTAATAGGTACGAAATAAAGACAGAAGAAATAGAGTTACATGTGGAATCAGAATAGAATAACAGTTCAGAGTATGGACTCTGGAGTCAGATTACCTGAAGTGGAATTCGTGATGCAAGCAGGCAAGTCATTCAAATTCTTTGGCACTCAGTTTCTTCATTCATGACATGGCAAAGTTAATATCAATTTCAAGGGGTTATAGTTAGAATTAAATGGGTTAGTCTATGTAAATTTGGGGGCACAATAAATATAAAACACTAAATCATAATAATAAATATTAACTAATAAAAGAACCAGATCCCAAGAAACATTTACATTTTAAGTGACTAAAATGTAATGGGCCCCAGGAGAATATTTTTCCACTTAACAATTGTGATTTGAGTCAATTCTTATATAAAATTGTGGGTGTCAATTATCAATGAGTGCTTCATTTTAAGAAGCCTTTTTTATCTAAACCTTCTTAAACATTAAAAATGTGGTTCTTGTTTTTTATTACAATAGACAGAACCAATAAAAATCTATGTGCCTTTTGTCTTACTGATCATATTAAATGATAAATTCAGTCAAGCGACTGGCCTGATAATTAAAAAAGAAAACAGTTGAACTGCTAACCTACAAATGTAGCACTAGGTTCATTTTAAATACCAGAAAAACGATCTTCAGTAGACCAACTCTGTTAACATTTTCACTTGTCATCCAGACAGCTTTTCACCATGAAGGCTTATCCTCCAAAATGTTTCCATTTACTGTGATTTACTTTCTAGTAACTTTAGAAAGGACTAATTGCAATATGTCCTGGAAAGGAAAGAAAGGAGGCACTTTAATTCTACTGAAATTGAGATTCTATTGGTTTGATTTCTTCTGAGCTCTTCAGAGAGTTCTCAAAGATTTCTGAGAGTAAGAGAATTCCCCTTTTCATGTGAAAACAAACTTCTGCCTCTAAACTGAGTGTGCTGAACCTCCCAGATTTTTCCAGCGTTGGCTTGTGATCTGAGTTACATGCTCAATGAGACAAGGCAGGATTTTAACAGGAAAACTTTAAAGGCTGAGTGTGTTTACCTTTCATTTTGGTGCCTTTGATGTTGGATTTATATTCAATTGACCAAGGGTTTACTGACCTCATTAATCTTGCTTCTTCTCAGAACTGATTCCTCATAGAAACTAAGATCTGTATATCCCCTTTTTTTTTTGTTTGAGTGGGCAAGAAGTTCCACAGGTGTGAAGCTGAATGTTCATTTCCATTTCATACCTTTCTAGACATTTATTAATTAAAAGCAGTAGTTGCTAACTAGGGACAATTTGAATCAACCCCACAGTGTTTAGGAGGGATTCCATGGAACAAGAGTAACACTCTATTTCTTCTAGTCACGTAGACAGACAGGCCTGTCTTATTCTACCCTCTGATTTCTGCTGCTTCTCCTCATAATCCACTTTAGATCTAGACAGTACAGAGGTAAAGGAAGTATTAAAGTTAAATGCACTCCTCCTCCTCTACCATGTATTTTTTAATCTAAATTGCAGGGAAAGAGAATCAAGAACGTTGTTTTATCTATTATTCTTCTACATTTCACTGCATTTCTTGAACAGAAATCATTAGGTCATTCTCAGAGTCATTAGAGCAGATTAAATTTTTACTCCTCACAGGGTCAGCACTGTCATAGGGTCTGAGAAGAAAGAAAATCTTTGTTCTGTTTCTTACAATCAAATTGGGAAAAATGAGACAGACACATAGACTTACATAAATCAGGCAGTAAATCATTAAAACATTAATTATGTGTTGGTAGAGTTGGTTGGAATGAAGTGAAGGGAGAGCTCAATTTAGAATAGTTACAGAAGTGATATTGTTGGTCTGTGTCCCCACTCAAATCACATCTTGAATTATAATTCCCATAATCCCCATGTGTTGTGTGAGGGACCTGGTAGGAGGTAATTGAATCATGGAGCCGATACCTCCATGCTGTTATTGTAATAGTGAGTGAGTTCTCATGAGATCTGATGGTTTTATAAGAGGGTTATCCCCCTTTTGCTTGGCATTTCAGCTTGGTGCCACCGTGTAAAGAAAGATGTGTTTGCTTCCCTTTTTGTCATAATTGTATGTTTCCTGAGGCCTTCCCAGCCACGCAGAACTGTGAGTCAATTAAATATCTTTCCTTTATAAAGAATCCAGTCTTATTAGTAGTGTGAGAATGGACTTATATAGTAAATCGGTACCACAGAGAATGGGGTGTTGCTGTACAGATACCCCCAAAATGGGGAGGCAGCATTGAAACTGGGTAACAGGCAGAGATTGTAACAGTTTGGAGGGCTTAAAAAAAGAGAGAAAAATATGGGAAAGTTTGGAACTTCTTAGATGGCTTTGACCAAAATGCTGATAGTGATATGGATGATGAAGTCCAGGCTGAGTTGGTCTCAGATGGAGATAAGAAACTTTTTGAGAACTGGAGTAAAAGTCACTCTTACTATCCAAAGAGACTGGTGGCATTTTGCTCCTGCCCTAGAGATCTGTGGAAATTTGAACTTGAGAGAGACAATTTAGGGTATCTGGTGGAAGAAATTTCTAAGCAGCAAAGCATTCAAGAGGAAGTAGAGTAAAACTGGAAAATTTGCAGACAGATGATGTGACCCCCTCCCCCTGAAAAAAAGCACATTTTCTGGGGAGAAGTTCAAGCCCACTGCAGATATTTGCATAAGCAATGAGAAGGTGAATATGAATCACCAAGACAATGGGGAAAATGTCTCTAGGGCATGTCAGACACCTTTGTGGCAGCCCCTCCCATCACAGGCCCAGAGGCCTAGGAGGAAAAAATGGTTTTGTGGGCCAGGCCCAGGGGACCCCCTGCTGTGTGAAGCCTAGGTACTTGGTGCCCTGCATCCTAGTCACTTCAGCCATGGCTAAAAGGGGAGAAGGTACAGCTTGGGCTGTGGGTTCAGAGGGTGCAAGCCTCAAGTCTTGGCAGCTTTTAAGTGGTGTTAAGTCTGTAGCTGCACAGAAGTCAAGAACTGAGGTTTGGAAACCTCCACCTAGATTTAAGAATATATATGGAAAAGCCCAGATGTCCAGGCAAAAATTTACTGCAGGGGCAGACCCCTCATGGAGAATCTCTGCTAGGGCAGTGCAGAAGGGAAATGTGGGGTTGGAGCCCTCACACAAAGTCCCCACTGGGGCACTGCCTGGTGGAGCTGTGAGAAGAAGACCACCATCCTCCAGACACCAGTTGCACTGTGCACCTGGAAAAGCTGCAGACACTCAACACCAGCCCAGGAAAACAGAGGAGAGGGTGGCTATATACTGCAACGCCACAAGGATGAAGCTGCTCAAGGCTGTGGGAGCCCACTTCTTGCATCATTGCGACCTGGATTTGAGACATAAAATAAAAGAAGATCATTTTGGAACTTTAAGGTTTAATGACTGCCCTTTTGAATTTCTGACTTGCATGGAGCCTGTAGCTCCTTCATTTGGCCAATTTCTCACATTTTGAACAGGTGCATTTTCCCAGTGCCTATACCCACATTGTATCTAGGAAGTATCTAAGTTGCTTTTGATTTTGCAGGCTCGTAGGTGGAAGGGACTTGCCTTGTGTCACATGAGACTTTGGACTTGGACTTTTGGGTTAATGCTGAAAAGGATTAAGACTTTGTGGGATTGTTGGAAGAGCATGATTGTGTTTTTGAAATGTGAGGAAATGAGATTTGGGAGGGGTCAGGGGCAGAATTATATGGTTTGGCTGTGTCCCCACTCAAATCTCATGCTTGAATTGTAGTTCCCATAATCCCCACGTGTTGAGGGAGGGACCTGATGGGCAGTAAGTAAATCATGGGGTCAGTTTACTTCATGCTGTCTGGTGATAGTGAGTGAGTTCTCATGAGATCTGATTGTTTTATAATGGACTTTTCCCTCTTTTGCTCAGTACTCTGCTTGCTGCCACTATGTAAAGAAAGATGTTTGCTTTTTCTTTCACTATGATTGTAACTTTCCTGAGGTCTCCCCAGTCATGCTGAACTGCGAGTCAATTAAACCTCCTTCCTATATAAATTACCCAGTCTCGGATATGTCTTTATTAGACACATGAGAATGGAGTAATACAAAAATGCTTAATAGTGTAAGGTAATGATATTTTAAGTATGGGTAGAAGTTGGATAAATAAGTGATGATGAAATTAGGTAGCAATAGGGAAAGGTTCATAACATGAGCAAAAACAAGAAGGTATACAAACAGATGTGTATAGGACTATGAGGAGAACACCCTAGAAGGACAAAAAGTACTGAGGTGACAATCTTACTTAAATTACAATGAGACATTCTACATTGGATAAAATGAGATGAATAGAAATATCTATAAAGCTTGTTAAAATACAGACTGCTGAACACCACTCCCAGAGTTTCAATTTAGTTGGTCTGTGTGGGGCTAGAAATTTTGCATTTTCAATTACCAAGAGACTCTGATGCTGCTGATGAGGTTGGTGCCACACATTGAGAATAACTGATCTAATTCAGAGAACCTTGAAACAAATACAATAACTTGCCATTGTTTTTTAACCACAATGAAAATCTAAAAGATTAAAGAAGGCCGCCTGTGGGACTGTCAAATCTATCAGTATCCAAACATATTTTTGTAGCTACCATTTCTTCAAATTAGACGTGCCAATGTTAGGTAGAAAATGTGCAAGTGTATGCTTGGTGAAGGTGGTAAAATAACATGACTTAGCAGGTCAATCAGGCCTCAATCCTCAGTTTTCCAAAGTATTTTGGATAAATTAGTAAAAACATGTACCGATTCTCCTTTTCTGGTAGATTTACAATAGTGGATTTATAACTGCTCTAGTGGAATTTTCTCAGCAATGTTCAATCTTGCACTCTGTAATTTAGATTGCTATACTTCTAGATGGGACATCACAGCTCTGGTGGAAACAATAGCACCCATAAAAACTACATCATAAATATGCAGTCACTTAGTTCAAGGAAAAAACTTCTACAGGATAGATTCTGTAAAGAAATTGGTCCAGAACCAGTGTTTCTGCTGAGCTGATCTATTAAAAGGACTCATTAAAGGGTACCATTCTGTATGAATGCCAACATATTTACTCTTTTGCTTGTCAAAATAGATCTTAATGATGAATCTATTCCTGAATTAAACCAAGGTAAACGTTTATTCTGGAAACTTCTTAAACATACTTGTTTTTCTAAAACTGAATCAGTGAGAGGACAATGATGGGGATTTGGAAACTTTGACTCCCAGGTTTGTACTCAGTACATTAATGTTTTTCTCACCACCTTTATTTTCTGCCTTTTTGGAAAAAGTAATTTTCACATTTCCTGATATAAATCGATAACTCAGAAATTTAGCCTTTTGGGAGTTTATGCTTGATGACCAGTCTGTGCATAGGGTAAGACAAATGGAAAACAGCCTTAGGCTATACTGCCAGGCATAAGCTCTACTAAATGAAAGAATCCAGAGATAAACTACAGAGAGAGAATTCTCTGGAGCTAGACATGAATGCTTCTGTGACTTCCTTAGTCACCTGGCATTAGGACCCTCTGAAAGATAATATGAATCACCTTACTGAGCCAATAGTCTCCTCATGTTTTACCTTCCATTTTCTGTATCTTGCATATATTTGTTTGGAACAGACAATACCTTCAGTACTTTGCACTAAACTAAGCTTCCCTATTTTCTCCATCTTTTTCCTTGGTACACATCTATCCATTAATTTCTTTATGGGATGTGTATTTTTGAAGATGTAGTTCAATCTAGTAGGGTATTTTTTGGACAGGTGGCCAGAAGACTAGGGTTCCAGTACTAGTATTGCCACTAGCTGTGTGACCCTGAGAAAGAGAAAGAATTGCACAATTATATGACTCAGTGACTCCTAAGGTGTGAAATGTGTATCACTGATAGGTTTGTAAGTTGATTATAGTTGATACATGGATGAATAGTTTTAATTTGAATATTAATTTGAGCATGTCTTCAACTAATATTACAAAAGCTATCAACAGGGCTCCCCCTGCCTGAAACCAATACCCAAACATGTAGTCTAGGGTTTGGGAACTGAACTGTCCTGCACACTGCCAATGGTACCTGAGTGCACCATCTGGGGGACTGAGGACAAGACTTACCCACTTCTCACCCCTATCATTGGTGCCTGTGCACATCATCTGGGAGTCTGGGGATTGACCGACTCCACCCACGAGTGCTGGTGCTCAAATACATTATCAAGAGCCTGATGACAGACCTGTTCCACCCACCACCACTTTTCCTGGCACCCAGCACCCAAACACACAATCTGGGAGCCTACCCTATCTGCCCCAGCTGGTGCCTGTGCATACTATCAGGGGGACAAAAGACAGGTCTGTGTTGCCTGATGCCACCACCACTAGTGCCCAAGGATCAGCCCACCTAATGTCCCTGTCCCCAGCAAAGCCTTACAGCAGCATCCATTAAAAACCACAGTCTAAGATATTTCAGAACTTAAAAACACAACTGATGTTGATTACAGCTGAAGAAATCATACAGAGAGTACACTGCTTTACCCACTCAGAATCAGAGTCAAATATATTTTTACCCAACCAACATGAAAGACACATCTATAGAAAAAAATATTTCTCTATGAAAGCCAATACATAAAATTGGAAGAAGTATTACTCCAGATGCATAGATATGAAACCAAGAACAAAAGAAATAAGGAAAAGCAAAGAAAGATTTTCTCTCCAAAGGAACACAATGATTCTCTGGTAATAGACTCCAAAGAAAAGAAAATTTATAAAATCCTTGAAAAAAAGAATTAAAAATATCTAGTACTAAAGAAACTCTATAGGATATGATAGAACACAGAAATACAAAGAAATTAAAATCAGGAAACAATTCACGATTTGAATGAGAAATTTAAGAAAGAATCAAATAGAAATTCTAAAACTGAAGATTGCAATGGATGAAAAGAAAAACACACTCAAGACCTTAAACAATAAATTAGATAAACCAGAAGAATTTCTGAATTTCAAGACATGTCCTCTGAAACTACTCAGTTGGACAAGAAAAGTAGAGAAAAGATTAAACTAATGTAAAAAGCCTATGTGGATCAGGCGCAGTGGCTGACACCTGTTATCTCAGCACTTTGGGAGGCAGAGGCAGGAGGATCACTTGAGCCCAGGAGTTCAAGACCAGCCTGGGCAAGATGGAGAGACCCTTATCTCTACATAAAATTAAAATGAAATATTTGGGTGTGGTTCTTGGTGCCTGTAGTCCCAGCTACTCAGGAGGCTGGGGTTGGAGGATTGCTTGAGTCAGAAATTCAAGGTGCCAGTTAGCTTTAATCCCACCAGTGCACTCCAGCTGGGGTAACAAAGTGAGACACCATCTCTAAACAAGGTAAAATTATTTTAAAATGAAGAGTCTATGTAAAATATAGTGTCACAGAATCCTTAGTGTGTTGCTATTCCAGCTGGAAACTTCTGTGGCCAGTGGTGCCTTTGCCCAAGTTTTGCTCGGTCTCACTGGGCTTGTTCCACACACTCAGCCCAGCAAGTTGCAATCAACTTGTACTACTGGCCTGGATCCCATGCCTGCCAAAGGTGAGCCAGACATAGAGCGGCAAGGTGTGTGTGAGTGAGCATGGAGTCCTGCCACTGCACACATCCAGGCATGCCAGCTGCAGTGGAGTGGGCTGCTCCTGGAGCCAGTACAGACACTCGCTTCATGCAAGGCTGTGGCTGGACCAGTCACACCACAAGCGGCTTCCACCATTGGTGCCAGGGAATGCGGTAGAAGCTGGAAGTTTGGAGATGTCAGGACCTGCGAAGTTCCAGAAAATGTGTTACAGCCCTGGCCTGGGGAACCCCTAGGTCTGGGCTCTGTGAAAGGCTGCAGCTTGTCTCTCCTTCTCATTGCCCATAATGTGGCAAGTGAGCAGTGTGTTTCAGCCCTGTTTGTGTTACTGCTCTTTCAGTCATGCCATTTAGTGGGTCATGAGTTCTCGTCCCATGTCCAGGAAGAATAAGGTAGGTGGACAACTGGAGTGTAAGCAAGGCAGAGAGGAGCTACGTTGAGTGACAGAACAGCTCTCAGGAGACCCAAAGTCTCCTGATGAGTGTCCCAGAGGAGTGTCCAGTTCTCAGAAGAGAGGATACCCATAGTAAGTAGCTCCTTTCTGCAGGCAGGTCATCCTGATGAGTCAAGGAGATCCAAAGTGAGTAGCTCTTTCCCACATCTGGTAGTCCTGACCTCTCTGTGAGTCTGCCTGAATCTGAAGGTTTTATGGGCTTTAGAAGGGAGGAAGTGCATGCTGGTTGGTCCATGGGCGGCCATGTGTGGGTCCCGCAAAAGCACCATAAGTTCTTATTCTGGGCCATGGACTCCACCTGGAACAGACAGCCCAGACCCCAGACTTCAGGCCATTGCTGACTTGAAGGAGGGGATTCACTGGGAACCTGTCCCTTTCCACCAAGGAGCCTGTCTGCCTAGTGCTGCCATCTGCATGTCATCCACCATGCCCAGGCTGTTTGTGTTTAGGGGCACCTGCAGGCCTGCATGGAGCCACTCTTACCCCTCCTTTGGTCTCCCTCCCATGCCTGTCAGTTAGGATGGGGGCAAGGCAGCAGGAGATTGGTGTACCAGTACCACCCTGAGTGTGTGCACACCCAGCTGGATTGTGACAGCACCCAGGCTTGACCACAACTTTGCTCCACCCTGGAGCAGGCACCAGGAGCAGGGAGAGGCCAATCAGCCAGAGCAGGCACTTCTGAACCTGTGCGGGAAGGGGGCTTGCTGGGCCCCTGAGATCACAGGGATGCATGGGTCCATAACCATGGCTCTGCAGCTGCAGCTGCACCCAGGAGAGCAGGGCTCCCACCCTGTCATCTCAGAAAGGGGCAGGGCTCCTGCCTGTTCCTGGCTCCCACCAGCTTTGTGGAGTGTGCATTCCCAGCTACACCATCCCTGCTGGAGCAGTGTCATTGCAGGAGCTACTTAAGTCAGGCTGCCACTGCCATCAATGGGACATCATATAGTGACCAAATATTTAAATTCTGGAATTCCTAGGAGAAGAGATGGACAAAGCATAAAAACGTATTTAATGAAATAATGGCTGAAAACTTCTAAATCTTGCAAGAATTATAGAAATCCAGATATAGGAGGCTCAAAGTATACTGACAAATAGATTCAACATAAAAAGATCTTTTCTAAGTCACATTATAGTCAAACTGTCAAAAGTCAAAGACAAAGAGAGAATTCTAAAAACAGCAAGAGAAAAGCATGAAGTTACATATGAAGGAATTCCCATTAGACTAACAGTGTATTTTTCAGCAAAAACCTCACAGGCTAGGAGCGAAAGGTATGATATATTTAAGTTGCTGAAAGAAAAAAATATCATTTAGCCAAGAATACCACAGCCAGCAAAACTACCCTTCAAAAATGAAGGAGAAATAAAGTTCTTGCCAGTTGAGCAAAATCTGAAGGAATTTATAACCACTAAACCAACCCTACAAGAAATGCTAAGTGGAGCCCTACACCTGGAAATGAAAGGATAATATTTACCATCATGAAAACACATGGAAGTATAAAATCCACTGGTATGGCAAACACATAAATAAGAGAGAGAAAAAACTCAAATGTTCCCACTACAGAAAACCACCAAATTACAATGATTAAAAGCAAAAGAAAAAGAAAGGACTGAAGGTCACATAAACAAACAGAAATTAGTAAAATGGCAGGAATAAGCCTTCACATATCAATAATAACATTGAATGTAAATAGATTACACTTTACACTTAAAATATATAGACTGACCGAATGAATAAAAAAGCCATAACCCAACTATATGCTACCTAAAATAAACTCATCTCACCTCTAAGGACACATAAAGACTAAAAATAAAGGGATGAAAAGAAGATATTTCATGCAAATGAAAACCAAAAGTGAGTAGGAGTAGCTATACTTAGATAAAATGGATGTTAACTCAAAAACAGTAAAAGGAGAAAAAAAATAGGTCATTATATAGAGTGATCAATTCAGCAAGAGAATATAAGAATTTGAAACAAATATGTATTCAAAATTGGTGCACCGAGATATATAAAGCAAATATTATTATCTAAAAAGGAAGATATAAATTACAATACAATAATAAAGACTTTACCCTCCCACTGTCACCACTGGACAGATCACCTAGACCAAAAACCATCAAAGAAACTTTGAAGTCAAATTTTATTTTAAAACAAAAGGACCTAACAGACATTCATACAAAACTTTTATCCAAAAGCTGAGAAATGTGCATTTTTCTACTCAGCACATGGAACATTCTTCAGGATAGATTATATGTTAGAACACAAAACAAGTCTCAATTCTTTTAAAAAACAGTTAAAATTATATTCAGCATATTCTCAAACCACAACGGAGTAAAACTAAAAATTAATAACCAGAGGAACTTCGGAAACCGTGCAACAAAAAAAACTTAAACATCAAACTCCTGAAGGTTCACTGAGTTAATGAAAAATTAAGAAGGAAATAAAAAACTTTGACAAAACAAATGAAAATGGAAACACAACATACTAAAACTAAAACACAACATACATAAAATACAGCAAAAGCATTGCTAAGAGGGAATTTTATAGGACTGAACACTTACATCAAAATAGAAATATTTTAAATTAAAAACCTACTGATGCGCTTAAAGGACCCACAAAATTAATAACAAACCAAACTCAAAATGAGTATAAGATTTCTAGTGTTCAATAGCACAGTAAGGTGACTATAGTCAAGGAGAATTGACTGTATACATCAAAATAGCTAGAAAAGAGTTAAAATACTCCCAACACAAATAAATGATAAATTTTTGAGGTGATGGATATCCTAAATACCCCAATATTATCATTACACATTGTATGCATGTATCAAAATAACACATATGCCCAATAATATGTACAAGTATTATTTATCAAAAAAGGCTCATACAAGAATACTTATAGTAGCTATCTTTTTTTTTTTTTTTTGGTTTCTTCTCCTCAGGCCTAGCCCCTTTTCTTTTTCTTCTTCTTCTTCTTCTTTTATTATTATTATTATACTTTAAGTTCTAGGGTACATGTGCATAACGTGCACGTTTGTTACATATGTATACTTGTGCCATGTTGGTGTGCTGCACCCATCAACTCGTCAGCACCCATGAACTCATCATTTACATCAGGTATAACTCCCAATGCAATCCATCCCCCCTCCCCCCTCCCCATGATAGGCCCTGGTGTATGATATTGCCCTTCCCGAGTCCAAGTGATCTCATTGTTCAGTTCCCACCTATGAGTGAGAACATGCGGTGTTTGGTTTTCTGTTCTTGTGATACTTTGCTGAGAATGATGGTTTCCAGCTGCATCCATGTCTCTACAAAGGACTCAAACTCATCCTTTTTTATGGCTGCATAGTATTCCATGGTGTATATGTGCCACATTTTCTTAATCCAGTCTGTCACTGATGGACATTTGGGTTGATTCCAAGTCTTTGCTATTGTGAATAGCTATCTTTTTAAGCAAGGGGCATCTGTTGCCAATTATCACCAAGAGTAGAAGTCTGAACACTTTATAAAAAACTATAACTAAAACAATGCTTCTGAATTCACAGATAGAGTTGCTTAGAACAGGCTGGCCTCGGTATTGAAGTAAAAATGTATATTGACTTAAAATAAAACATAAAGTAAGTAATCATAGCGATAGTACGCTGACATGAGAAAATTGTGAAAGTGGCCATGAAATAGCTAAATATTGAGAAATATTTCTAAACCTAGAAGGAAACTTAGAATCTAGTTAACTATTCACTTATCCACTCAACACCTATTTACTGAGCAGATGCTTTGCATCAGGCATTGTGTTAGGTACAAGCGCCAGTGGTTAGGTGTGCAAATAGAAACACAATTCATCTTGACACTCACAACCCTCACTTTAGTACATCAAGGATATGTAAACAAATATTTATAATAAAACACAGGAAATTCTACGAAAGTGTGTTGAACAAATTTTCTCAGAGAAACTAAAAGGAAGACCAACACTTGTGGGAACTGGTAAAACTTCATAGAGTAATTGTTGTTTGAGTTGATTCTTGAAAAATGAATGATTTTAAATAGTCAAAGAGGAAGGCAGAAGGAGTAGTATAAGTGGGTGAAAAGTTGTACCCTGTGGAAAAGTATGTGTTTTTTTGTGGATAATAACCTGAAGTTTGGGGTTGTTGGAACATATAATATTGGAGCGGTGGAGAGGAGCAGAGGTGAGGCTGAAAGGGAGGCAGGGACCAGGTTGGGAAGGGACTTTGGTGCCATGTCAGTGAGATGCAGAACATGGTGAGAAGGCCATGGATAATTAAATAATTTACTTAGAGGTACACCATGATCACATTTACATATTTAAAACTTATTCTACTATAGAGATTGAATTACATTAGGGCAAGACTGGAAGTAAGGAAACTTGTCAGAAGGCCGGTTCAGGTAAGAAATAAGTTCAGATAAGAAATAAGGGTGGTGTCGGCCGGGCGCGGTGGATCACGCCTGTAATCCCAGCACTTGGGAAACAGAGGCGGGTGGATCACCTGAGATTAGGAGTTCGTGACCAGCCTGGCCAACATAGTAAAACCCCGTCTCTACTGAAAATATAAAAAATTAGCCAGGCATGGTGGTGCACGCCTGTAATCCCAGCTACTCAGGAGGCTGAGACAGGAGAATTGCTTGAACCCGGGAGGCGGAGGTTGCAGTGAGCGGAGGTTACAGTGAGTGGAGATGACACCATTGCATTCCAGCCTGGGCAACAAGAGTGAAACTCCGTCTCAAAACCACAACAACAAAAAAAATGGTGGCAAGGGGATATACTTTCATTTCTTACCAAACTGGAGTAATAGCAATTGAATTTACCCATGCATTTGAAACTACCAAAAATTACAAATAAAGGGTATCTATAAAAAATCAACAGGGTTAGATAGAATAAATTAGATCTAGTATTTGATAGCACAACAGGATGACTATAGTCAACGATAATTTACTGTATATTTAAAAATAACTAAAAGTGTATAATTAGAATATTTGCAACATAAAGAAAGATAAATACTTGAGGTGATGGATACCCCACTTACCCTGATGTGATTACTATCCATTATATGCCTGCATCAAAACATCACATGTACCCCATAAATATGTATACCTACTCTGTACCCATAAAGATTAAAAGTACTCAATAGCTGATGTAACAATTAATGGAGAAAGAGTAAGTGCTTTCTACTTGAGATCAGAAAGAAGACAAGGATGTATATTCTCCCCACTTATCTTCAACCTTCAACAGGAGGTTCTAGCCAATTAAATAAGGCAAGATAAAAATATAGAAGGCACTTACATTAAAAATAAGGAAGAAAAACTCGTTATTCACAGACGCATGCCAATATATGTAGAGAGTGCAATCATGCAAAGGAAAGTGCAAGAAAACAACTGGTATTATTTCTTAAACTTATCAAGATTACAGGATATAAGATCAATATGTAGAAATCAATTGTATTTCCATATGCTAGTATTGAACCATAACAAATGGTAATAAAAAGAAAATTTACAATAGCTTTGAAAATATTAAATACTTAGGGATAGGCTGGGTGCATTGGCTCACACCTGTAATCCCAGCACTTTGGGAGGTCGAGGCGGGTGGATCACGAGGTCAGGAGATTGAGACCATCCTGGCTAACATGGTGAATCCCCGTCTCTACCAAAAATTAAAAAAAAAAAAAATTAGCCGGGCGTGGGGGCGGTCATCTGTAGTCTCAGCTACTCAGGAGGCTGAGGCAGGAGAATGGCGTGAACCCGGGAGGCAGAGCTTGCAGTGAGTCGAGATGGCCCCACTGCACTCCAGCCTGGATGACACAGCGGGACTCCATCTCCAGAAAAAAAACAAAAACAAACAAACAAAACAAAAAGGAAACTTAGGGATAAATCTGACAAAAGGGTTGTATACTGAAAAACTTGAAGAATACGTGAATTAGAACATGGCAGCATGTTAAAAAAAGAATTGCATATTGAAAACTTCAAAACTTTCTAAGACAAATAAAAGATCTAAAAAATAGAGAGCTATAACCTGCTGATAGGTCAGAAGACACAATATTATTAACGTGCCAATTTTCTCTACATTGAGTTATATATTTAAAGTAATTCAGATAAAAATTCCAGCAGGCTTTGTGTGTGTGTGTGTGTGTGTGTGTGTGTGTGTGTGTGTGTGTAAAAATGTATGAGCTGATTCTAAATTTGACGTGGAAATGTCAAGGACATAGGAATAGGCAAAAGAAATCTGAAAATAAGAAACAAAGCTACAGAACTAACGCTATCTGATTTCAAGATTTATTGTAAAGCTACATCAATCAAAACAGTGATGTTGATATAAAGTAGATCAAAGGAACAGAATAGAGAATCCAGAAGTGGTCCCAAACATATATGAACAATTGATTTTCTACAAACATGAAAAGACGACTTAATAGAGAAAGGTTGTCTTCAACAAAAAGCACTGAAGCAACGGAATATCAAAACCTGCAAAAAAGAACTTTTATCCATTCATTGCATTATGTACAAAAATTACCTCAAAATGGGTCATAGAGCTAAATATAAAACCTAAAACTGTAAAATCTTCCAGAATGAAATATAAAAGAATATCACTGTGATTTAGGTTTAGAAAAACTATTTCTAGACGGTCACATGCATGGTGAAAAGCATTATCTATAAAAAATAAATTGATAAATTGGATTGTATCAAAGTTAAAAACTTTGGTTTTCCCAAAGGTGCTGTTAAGACAATGAGAATATAAGCCAAAGGTTGGAATAGAACATTTGCAAAATAAATAGTTGATAAAGGAATTAAATCTACAATTTCTAAATAATTCTCAAATCTCAATAATTAAGAAACAAACTGGAATTAAAAACAAGGGGAAAATATTTGAACAGACACATCATGAAATAAATATAAATGGCCAATAAACAAGGAAATAATGTTTGATGTAACTAGTCATTAGAGAAATGCAGATTACAGATAGAATAAGATATCACTGTACCTTTATTAGAATGGTTAAAATTTAAAAGCCTGACCATACTAAGTATTGAAAAACATGTGGCATAACTGACATTTTCATACACTGATGGTGGGAGTGTAAAATGGCACTTTGCAAAATAGTCTGGAAAATAATATGTTAGCTTCTTAGAAAGTTAAAGATACCTACCATATGATCAAGTCATTCCACTCATTTGTATTTACCCAAGAAATGAAAGCATATGTTGATAAAAGACTTGTATGGGAATGCTCATAGCATCTTTATTTTTAATAATGCCAACTGGAAACAACCCTAGATTCTATCAGCTCGTGAATGGATAGCCAAATTGTGGCATGTCTATACAATGGAATACCACTCAGCAATAAAACAGAATGAATTATTTATATCCTAAAAACATAGTTGAATTTCTTTTTTTTTTTTCCAAAATATTAAGATTTTATTTACAAAGCTTTTTTGTTGTACAGAAAGTAAAAATGCTGTTACAATCTCGGTGTAACTGGTAGCCACAGATGGTAGACTCATCAGTCACAGCTATCCACAATACAGCAAGAGTCTTACACAAAAACCTAACAATGCTTACAATTTTGTTGGGGTGAAGTCCACAAGCTTGGTGGTAGATTACCAAGAGGGACTACATGGAAAGAAGTCAGAATGTCACAGGAACTATTCTTTGGCTCTTTGGGTGGGTGGGTGTCCTGGGGTTTCTATCACAGCTACCTTTTTAAAAAACAAAAACAAAAACAAAAACAAAAAAAACAAAAACAGCTACCAAATCCATGAGCAGTCTAACCAACACTGAACAGTTCTGTTTCTGCAGGTCATCTGGGGTCTTAACCATCTTCTCCTTCATCATCTGTTTCTCTCTTCCTCTTTTCACCTTTCCCACCTTCTTCCTCCTCTTCATCTTCATCCTCATCTTGCATCTTCTTCATCAAGTCCAAATTCTTCTTCCTCCTCACTGACCTCATCGTCATCCTCATCCCCTTCTACATCTTCATCTTCATCATCTTCTTCATCAAACTCCTCTTCTTCACCATTCTCATCCTCCTCATCTTCCTCATCTTCTTCTTCATCCTCCTCTTCATCCACACCATCCACCTCGGCATCTGAGTCGGGTGCTTCCTGGTCCTCTTGGTCATAGCCATCCAAGTAGGTAAGCTGGGGCAGGAGCTTGAAGATACTCTCTCGGTAGTCACTCAGATTAGTAACCTCACAGTTAAAGAGGTCCAGGCTTTTCAGACATTCTAACTTTTTCAAAGGTTCCAAGGTGCTGATATCTTTCAATTTATTTCCACTTAAGTTTAGATGTGTGAGATTTGGAAGTTTTTCAGCTAACATGTCCAGACCTCCAAAGATTCTATTTTCACTGAGTTCAAGCTTTCTCAATTTAGGCAGCTTGGGGATATTTGAAACTGAGATCAAGCCTACATTTATTAAACTGAGGAACTCTCAGTTCACAAATTCAGCTGTTAAGCCTTCAATTTTTCCATCATTTGATTTGCAATTGTCCAAGACAAGTTCTCAACAGCTGCCGGGGTCTGATTCCTCAGCTCCAGGTGGATCCTCCTCTTCATGCCCATGTTCACCTCTTCCCCCCTCTTCAAACTTAACTTTCCGCGGCGGGGGCGGAGAGGGGAGAGGCGTCCCTGCCTGCGCAGTGAAGGTCATCGGAAGGGTTTGCTCGCGGCGGAGGCCGGCAGCGCGGTCCTGGGTGGCTGGCAGCGTATGGGCAGGCGAGCAGAGCCCCCGGAGCCAAGTTACTCACGGGAGCGCAAAACATAGTAGAATTTCTAAATAATTTTTCTGTGAAAGAAACCAGAAAAAAAGCATACATGGTTGTATGAGTCCATTTATATAAAAGCCTAGGAAATGCAAACTAAATGTATTAATTTTCTAGGGCTGCCATAATGAAGTACCATAAAATGACTGGCTTAAACAACAGAAATGTATTGTCTTACAGTTCTGGAGATTAGTAATATGAGATTCAGGTGTGGGCAGGTTGGTTCATTCTGGGGGATGTGAGGAAGCATTGGTTGCATGTTTCTTCACTAGTTTCTGGCAGTTTGCTGGCAATCTTTGGTGTTCCTTTGGGTGTAGAAGGGTTACCCTGATCTCTGCCTTAATTGTCACATGGCATTTTCCTTTGTGTGCTTCTGTGTCCAAATTTCCATTTTTGTAATGTAAGTCATAGTGGATTAAGGGGCACCATAATCTTAAATTGATTGTCTCTGTGAAGATCAGATTTCCAAATAGGGTCACATTCTGAGGTTCTAGAATTAGGAATTTGATATATACATTTTTGGGGGGACACAGTTTAACCCATGACACTAATGTATCATAACAGAAAGTAAATTAGTGGTAGGACTGTGGGCATGTGGAAAGGAGTGGGAAGAAAGTGGCATGAGAAAACTTGGGACTGGTGGACATGTTCATTATTTTTATTATGGTAATATTTCAACTGGTGTATTATACATAAAAAATGTAATCAGTTATATACTTTAAATATGTGCAGCTTATTATATGTCAATTGGAGCTCAATAAAACTGTTTGAGAAAATCCCACCGGGTGCAACGGCTCATGCCTGTAGTCCCAGCACTTTGGGAGGCTGAGGTGGGCAGACTGCTTGAGCTCAGGAGTCTGAGACCAGCCTGGGAAATGTGGCAGAACCCCATCTCTACAAAAAGTACAAAAATTAGCAAGGCGTCCTGGTCCATGGTTGTAGTCCCAGCTACTTGGGAAGCTGAGGTGGGAGAATCTCTTGAACCTGAGAGTTGGAGGCTGCAGTGAACAAGCTGGGATTGTGCCATTGTACTCCACCAGGGTGAAAGAGAGATACTCTGTCTCAAGAAAGAGAAAGAAAGAAAGCAGGAAAGAAAGAAAGAAAGAAAGAAAGAAAGAAAGAAAGAAAGAAAGAAAGAAAGAAAGAAAGAAAGAAAGAAAGAAAGAAAGAAAGAAAGAAAGAAAGAAAGGAAGGAAGGAAGGAAGAAAGGAAGAAAGAAAGGAAGAAAGAAAGAAAGAAAGAGAAAGAAAGAAAGAGAAAGAAAGAAGGAAGGAAGGAAGGAAGGAAGGAAGGAAGGAAAGGAAGGAAGGAAGGAAGGAAGGAGAAAGAAATGAAGGAAGGAAGAGAGAAAGAGAGAAAGAGAGAGACGAAGGAAGGAAAGAAGGAAGGAATGAAGGAAGGAAGGAAGCAAATTCTACACTGTACTAAAACAGAAATCTTAGAATGAATCATTGGTTTCTGGCTTGTGTTTATTAATGGCAGTTGCTACTTCATATTAAAGAAAAGCCCAAAAGGGGATTAATTTGGAATGGGAACAAGAGCTGATGGATTCAACTTCAGACATGTTGACTTACTTGGATATTTTTGTGGAGCAAACAATTGGGGATGTCCAGTAGACAGTTTAACAGATCTGAAGTTTGGAAATGAGCTCTTGGCTGCATATAGGAGGTAGTTGTGTGTTGGTGGTATTTAAAACCATAGCATAAATTAGAACACCTAGAGCAATAGTACAGTACTAAAAAACGAGAGTGAAAAGAACAAAATGTTTCAGGGATATGTAAGGGAAGAAGAGCCATTAAAGGAGATAAAGAAGGACTTTTCAGAATGAGATGCAGAGAACCAAAGGGATTGATATCACAGAAATCAAAGTAACAATTTCCAGGAGGAGGGTGTGATAATTTGTGTTAATTACTCTAAAGTAATTATGTGTGAGATTGAGAATTGTACAATAATGGATCCAAATACTAAAATTAGTAAGATAAATGTGGGCCACCATGACCCCTGCCTTCATGGATTTTGTGAGTTTTAGAATAGACAAAGCAGTCAGAAAACATTCTATAAATCCATAGCAGACTGCATTAAGTACAGGGGTTCTGACAACAAATAAGGTGTTTTCAAACTTTTGGATTTACTATAAATATGTAATAGTTTAATCTCTCTCTCTCCTAAAATACTCTTTGTTCTAACAGGGTCTGTAAAAGATCATTTGCTTTTTGCTTCTGAAGATTGGTCCGTCTCAGCTACCAGTCTAGCAGAGAAGGAGATGACAAACTGGAGTGTGGTCAAAGAGTCAAAGGTTGTGGGCAAGCCTGTGGCCCAAGTCAGCAGGGGTTTCGGAGGAAGCTCAACAAAAGAATTTGGAACAGTTACAAGTATCTGTAGATGGAATCCTGCTGTGGTGCTGGTAGTGATAGTGGTAGTGAGGTTCCTCTGCTAACACTGAATGTAAAATTTTATAAAATTTTGCCTATGACAAATTTTACCTTTCTCTGTCTCCACTGAAGCATAGCTTGAGATCTGAGAAGATAGCATGGGTGAAGAATGCCATGATAACTGAGGAATGCAGAGGTTGCTCCTTCCCATTGAATATATTTTACTAAAATTCCCTATAGCCAACAGGTAATCATCACATCTCCACCATGATAGAAACAGAGCACAAAGCTGCCCACTGTTCATTAAGATCCTGTTTATTTGGGAAAAGGAGGGTTCCTTCTAGGAATGAGGAGTAGTACCAAAATCAGAGGTCACCTAGATCAATGATGCCAGCTATGAGGAATGGTACTAGGAAAGCAATTTTCATGATAAGTAGAAAAAATACAGATAGCATGAAGTTTCTGGGGTTCTGACAGTAGGAAAGAAGGTTCTGCTATCCATGGCCCTTGGTGTTTGTAATTTTTTTTTTTCCCCAAAATGTTGCTCCCTGGAGTGCATACTTAGGAAAATTTGAAAATGCTTGTGTTTTGGCTTTGGAAAAGAATCAAACCAGTTTGGCAAAGATCTATACTCAGGGAGTCATGATGATGGTGCAATGAAAATCATGTTCTCACTTGCTGAAAGCATCACTGAAATGTACATTCTTGTAGAGCAGACCAGAAAAAAGGGGATACTGGAAGGCTTCCCCTTAGTTGTCCCAATTTAGACTGTATACAGGCATTATGATTGCATTAGTAATATGCAAATGCTACAGCCCAAGTGTTCTACATATGTTTCCAGCCCAAATCCTGAAAACAAAAGGGGAGATAAAGGAAAAGCAAGAAGTCAAATTGGAGAGTTTCAATAGTGTCTTACATGCATCCCGACTTTCCATACTTGGGAGTTGAAGGTTATGGACTCTACCAATGAGAAATTCCAGTGATAGTATTTTAATATCCTAGAGACAAAAACAGCCTTAACCCCAGAAGTTACATGTTTTAAAAGATCAAATCACTAGGTGAAGTTTGCAGAGGCCTTCAAATTCATGGAGACATAGAGAAGGATAGACAAAGGAAAAGACAGTTGTGATTTAAGGGCATGCTTAGGAATGGTGGCATGCAATTGGCCACAGAACGCAGCTATGCTCTATTCTGAGTCTGAGTAATACTATGGAGTATGTGCAGCTAGAATCATGCCCATGATAAGCGGAGATATTTTGTCCATTATTCCTGACTTTCTTTTTGGCCTGCTTAGAAGACTTCCACAATTTAAATATATATAAAGCTGACTATTTCTTCCGGTTATCTGAGAGACCACTTGTTTGAAAGGATGCCTGGCTGGGCACGGTGGCTCACGCCTGTAATCCCAGCACTTTGGGAGGCCGAGACCGGCAGATCACGAGGTCAGGAGATCGAGACCATCCTGGCTAACACGGTGAAACCCCGTCTCTACCAAAGATACAAAAAATTAGCAGGGCGTAGTGGTGGGCTCCTGTAGTCCCAGCTACTCGGGAAGCTGAGGCAGGAGAATGGCGTGAACCCGGGAGGTGGAGCTTGCAGTGAGCTGAGATCACACCACTGCACTCCAGCCTGGGTGGCAGAGTGAGACTCTGTCAAAAAAAAAAAAAAAAAAAAAAAAAAAAGAAAGAAAGAAAAGAGAAGAAAGGATACCTTAAACGTGCCATATAACTATTGGGATCCTTTCCAGTGATTTTGGGGCTCCATAAACACCAAGGAAAATACCAGGTGGGGCAGTGGGTGTGCCTGCTGAGTGACTTTGGCCTGCAGCATTTTTATCTGCTTAGTTCTGCACCTGGGACAATACTCCCTGTTCTCCTGTTGGAAGGTGGGGTTTTCTGCCTATAGTGTAAAACAGCTCTGTCATTTCCCTGGTGCTCTCTGGCATCCTGGAAGCAGATGTGGTCTAGAAGAACAGATTCTTATCTGGCCTTATAGCTGGGCATAAACCTGACAAGCTGTCAATTCTGAGATGGAAGCATACATAGTCTCAAACAGAAAGGCTTAGATGACGTTCTTGAGAATCCAAATAGGATACCAAAATCAAGTGTGCAGAGGTAAAAGGAGAGTTGGATATAAATTCTGTTTAGTTCCTAGGCAACTCCAATGAGAGATGGCAAATTTGTCCTTACTGTTCCTTTGTTTAAAGCTTCCGGATGAGGTGCAAGTGATGAGAAGCTGGAGCTGTAGCAACTCATTCGTATCAGTTATTTTCAAATACACTGGTTCCTTAGTATCTGTGGGGAATTCGTTCCAGGAGCCCTGCACACACTAAAATCCTCAGAGGCCCCAGTCCCTTTTATAAAATGGTGTAGTATTTGCATATAACCTATGCACATCCTCCTGTACACTTTAAATTATCTCTTGATCATTTGTCATGCCTAATATAATATAAATGCTATGTAAACAGTTGTTATACTGTATTGTTTCTTAATTTGTATAATTTCAATTGTTGCATTGTTATTTTTTATTGCTTTTATTTTTGAATATTTTTGATTTGCAATTTGTTGAATACACATATGTGGAACTGGAAGGTAGGGAGGGGTGACTGTATGCAGCAGTATTCATGTTTTAGAGTCAAAATGTGTGTGTTTATTCAGCTATCTTTCATTCAAGTATAGATATTCACATTAGTTGTTAAAAGTAACTACTGCACTAAATGACCAGATTGTTCCATTTAAACTGTTAAACATTGAATCGAGTGTTGGTACCTATGCCAAACCAGTGATATTGCTAACTGAGGTAGCAATTAGGACTCTTGAAATGCTCTTCTCAGATTTAACAAGAAAAGGGAAGCATACAAAGCACAGACAGATAAAGCGAATTGGTCAGCTCATCAATGTCCCACTTCTAAAAATTGTGGAAATCCTACTTAGAAAACCCAGCTTCTATGCTACTATATCTGAAATTAAGACTGATGACACACCTGGAATTTGGGGGTCTTCTAAAGAATATGCAAAACTTAATTATGCAGGTACAGATTTTTTATAACAATTTATAATATAAATTATTTGTATCTTATGATTAAAGTTCTACTTCACAATATCATTCTTGTGTTAGACTTTTTACTTAAAATGAATGATGGTCCAATAATACTCCAAGGGTTGTCAAATTGAATAGGTCAGAGTTAGACTTTCTAATATAGTACTGAGGTCTCTATGTCAATGAATTGAAACTAGCAAGAGTAACAAAATTAATGTTACTAAAAGCTAGTGAAATATAGTTTTTTTCCCTCCCTTTTAAAGTGGATTCTTAACACCATGAAATACTATGCAGCCATAAAAATATGAGATCATGTCCTATACATAGATATAGATGCAGCTCGAGGCCATTATTCTTATCAAATTAGTGCAGGAACAGAAAACCAAATACCACATGTTCTTGCTTTTAAGTGGGAGCTAAACGATGAGAACATATGAACACAAAGGGGAGCAGCACACACTGGGAGTTTTCAGAAGGTGGAGGGTGGGTAGAGGGAGAAGATCGGGAAAAATAACTAATGGGTACTAGGCTTAATAACTGATCATAAAATAATCTGTATAACAAACCTCCATGACACAAATTTACCTATGTAACAAACCTGCACTTGTATCCCTGAATATAAAATAAAAGCTAAAACTAACTCTTAACAAAACTTTTTTTCAACTATTCTTAGTAGGGAAAGTGAATTTATATAAAATAATATTTCCCATTTTTCCCAAATATCATGAATTGTTTTATAAAATAAGTTAAATTATGCTTATCTTTTAAGATATACTGGAGAATATTCTTACTATTTACAGACCATCAACAAGTATCTTACACAAATTGATGTTTTTTAAACAGAAAACCTATGAGCTAATCATACAAAATAATTACAGTTTTACAAGCAGTAAGGTCGTTAAAGGGGTTTGTTGATAATGAACAAACTTTTTAGAATTGTTGTAATATTTTGGTATTTTGCTGGAAGGAAACACCTTAGTAAACTTGTTTCATGTTAGGAAGATAGGTATTTAAATTTGTCAACATCTGACTTTTTTTTTTTTCATTCAGACATCTGCTGCCTTTTAATGTTCTTGACCTTCAGCTAAAAAAGGATAAGATGGAAAAAAATGAGGATTATTTCATTCTCTGTATCTTGTGTCTGAAAGTGAATAAGAGGAGAGATAATAGTTTAATAGGCAACCATGAGCAGAAAAATAAAATATTGTGACACAGAAATGAAAGATAATTAAAATCATTTTTGTTAGCGGCCCACTATGATTGGAAATAGCATCCAAGTGCATATAAGCAAAAATTTTTATTTGCATTCACAAATCAAGTTTGCTTCTAATAATTTCTAATTGGATACTATAGGCCAAAAGTAGTTATTCAAATGAAGTTTTGTGACAGAAAAATAGTAGTTTTAATGTCCATTTGATATTTTCTAAAATAAAAATGATTATTTAGAAAATAAATCAAATAAATGCTATTACTTTAAAAATTCAGATAGTATGGATGTACAGTGAAAATACAATATTATCAATAATCCAGGGTTTATCCTACCACTATTTACATTTTGGATTCTTTTAGGGATCTCTCTGTGTCAAAATACATAGCCATTCTTATTATAAAATAGGATCACACTGTATCTACTATTTCATAATTTTATTTTTAACCTAATGATATCTTATATATAACTTTGTCAATGAACAATTCTACATTATCTAACCAAACAAAAAGCTCATTGATAACTTTATATAGCCACAAGTTCCAGCTTCCTATTATGATTTACACAAACCTCTGCCTAGCTCTCCGGCAACATTCAGCCTTTCTAAACAACTTAAAGGTTTTATGTCTCTGAGCCTTTGCATTTGCTAGTGCTTATATCTGGAATGCTCTTTCCTACCCCTTTTTCACTTGGAAATCATTGAGCTTCATATATGTTTTCATTTCCACAGCACGGCATATAATGCCTATTAAGTGTACGTTACATGAGTAAGTGAATGAATGAAATTTAATTATAAGAAAATTAGGGTAAATTTTGCAATTTTTTGGTAAATTAGAGATCCAAGCAGGTAGTAATTTATAGACGGGGAAGATAGAGGCCACTAAGAGGATATGCAGCCTGTCTAGAGAACCAGGTGGACATAGTTTCACTGTAGCTGTTACTCATTTGAAGGCTATAATGTACTCTGAAGTAATTTTGAAGAATTTAACACGGGAGACAAAGCCAAAGAAAATATTTCACTTAATGATTCCGTCAGCCAGATAATGAGAATGAGATTCTCAGTTTGCAAAAAGGCCAGTGTGGCTAGAACACAAAGAACAATGGGTTGAGTGTCAGGAAATGAGGTCAGAAAGATTGAGTAGACTATCATACAGGATTTTTTAGGCTGCTGTAAGATCTTTGAAATGATTGGAGAGTAAGCTTCTGGAAGGCAAGGGTCATGTCTAATCTGCCCATGTGAATCCCTTATTGTCTATTACCAGTGCCTGATACAAAAAGATATTCAATGTGTTCTTGTCTTATAAATGAATGACAGTTACCTCCTCTAAGAGAGTTCTTTTTTTTTTTTTCCTGGTTAGAGGCAGGTTAGTAAAAATATATAATGTAATATGTTTTAGGTTGTAGGGCAAGTATTATTATTATTACAGTTTTACTAGAAAAGAGACTGATGCCCAGAAGAGTTTTACTAGCCTAGTAGTCTTAAACTTTTAGAAGCAGATTTTTTCTCTTGAAACAAACTTTGCCTAAAAATAAATGTACGAAATATATCAAATGGAAATGCCTTTAAGGAAAAATGATGGAATTGACATTTCGTCTCACTTTTTTTCTCTGATATCATCCTAGATAAATTGCCAAAGATTTTAGGTGGTGCTATACCATGATGTTATATCGTTTGGTATAAAGAATCACAAAGTGGTCTCTTGGCAAAGAGCTGTCATTAGGATGTGGGTTGTTCTTGAGAAGTGAATTTGTACACATATGTTCATTAGATGGACTGAAGACCTGGGCAAGAACAAGGAGATGTGACTAAACATATTATTAGGAACAAAAGGAATTTCTATCTCTGAGTTTCCACATATAATTTTTTGCATGTCCAAGGCTCTCAAGTTCATCCCTTCTATGGTAGTGCCACAGACAGATTATTGTAACCCAGTGTGGTCAAGTTCTCCTGTTATGGCTACTTCTGCCATCTCTGCTTTGTTATCTTGTGGATTTTCTAGGCTCTGATACTTGTACCTGGTGGTTGGATCTTGACATTGTTACTGGGGATTTAACCTTGTTACTGCTACTCATGTTGATGGCCCTGTCCATGACTTCTTATTTGTCACTGGCTGTGTTACTAGAGATGTTACATTCTTGTAGATAGAGTAAGAGTATCTTTCCACCAAAATTTAAAACCTTACTAGGCTCCCTAAAGAATGTGGAGAGACTTTCTTCCAGTTTGCTATATCATCTAAGTACATAAATTCTTTTATTGGGCTCTTGTAAAAAGTGGCTTTGCTACCTTCATTTATTATAGGAATATCTCTTGAGGAAGTTAGGAAAAAAAGTCCCTGGACTAAACATTTGCATAATACAACGTACTATCAACCCAATGTGATCTTCCCAGACAGCAATAAACTCCTGAGGTGTTTTGTTTATCTTATTCTCCTTTCAGTTCTACAGTTAAAATTCCAGTGTACTATGGTCCAACTTTTAGTGCCAAAATTTTCGTAATTACTTCCTCCCCTCCCCAAGAAGTCCCATCGAATCCTCCTGTAGAAAGAAAGAAGCTTCAATGGCCTAATTTTGTGTGTTATTGTTCTGAGGATGAGTATTCTGATTATGCCCCCAGTCTGGTATTCTCATTTCATGAAATGGATTTCATATAACCTCAAATGAAATGTAAAAGTTATGGAATACTTAATCATGACCTCTGTGACTATTCGGCAAATGTCTCTTAGAAATCATGTAACGCTGATTTTTTTAAAGATTCTTCTTTACAGTGTGTTGACAAAACCCGTAAAGAATATATAAATAAAATGGGAATGTGACTAGGGAAAGGGGAGAATGGTTTTCAGTAGCAAGCAAGAACTAAGTCTTCCTTCCTGTAGATAGCAATAAAATAATCTTGATCTGTTATTTTATTTGATACCCAGGCAGGCATTGAGTTCAAAAGTCACCAAACTTGATTACATTATTAAATACCCAGTTAAAGCCACAAATGATTATTATTATAAATTGTCATGAAAACACAGTACTGCTATATGATATTATCATTTTTTTAAGAGAATGACTAATATAGATGGAACAGCTGGTGACCCAATAGACTAAGTCTCTGTCGATGGTTGCTGTGCCTGCAAGAAAGCAAGCAAGTGACCAAAGGAGCATATCTTTTATTCCTTTAATGGAATAGTAATCCTTGAGGAAAATAAGTACTAGATTGGCAGGCTAAGGTTAGGTGTACAACATAGAATGCACAACTTTTGTGGGGAAGAGCCACTGGGTCCTATCTATAGGATGGTGCACCTAGAAAGAAGATCAAATTTGATTTATCTGCCCAATGTTAGCATGGTTGGGAGTCCACTCTTCCTCAGGTTTAATTTGTCTAAAAATTAAACAGTAACAAAGACTGGGGAAACTTTTTGGGACAAACTTTCAAGGTCAGCAGCATATTGATTATGGCTGGTTCACTGTAAAATTGGCCATTTAATTTTCTTTCCTTGTCTTGTACAATGCCTTCCCATTCCTCAATTTACACCATCCACTTAAAAAGAATCCTGGATTTTAGGAAAAACAACCACTCCAGCTTTGTGACCTGAGCACTTCATTTAACCCATTGAGCTTCAGTAACTTCACTAATAATATGTATTCACCAGTAAAATGTAGTGTGTAAATGAGGGCTGCCTGGACTGCCCGAGAAGGAAATGACATAATTTACACCCCCTAGGTAGGAACTCAATCCTGTTTACTTCTGTATTTCAGTGCTCAAGAGACCTGAAAAAGAGGAAGAAGGAAGTGGGTATTTTCAGATATTAGACTATTGACCTAGTTAATCATCTTATGAATAAAAATATATTTGTGCATTCTACATCCTGGAGTTGAATCAAACAGAAATCTTGTCTTGTGCATTCCAATTCACATTCAAAGAAGACATAAGGACAGAGTAAGAAAAATGCTTGTGTCCAGTTATCAGAGATACAAATGGAATTTTTTTATTGTACTTTAAGTTCCAGGTTACATGTGCACAACACGCAAGTTTGTTACATATGTATACATGTGCCATGTTGGTGTGCTGCATCCATTAACTTGTCATTTACATTAGGAACATCTCCTAATGCTATCCCTCCGCCCAAGCCCCTCCCTACAATAGTCCCCGGTGTGTGATGTTCCCCTTCCTGTGTCCAAGTGATCTCATTGTTCAGTTCCCACCTATGAGTGAGAACATGCGGTGTTTGGTTTTCTGTTCTTGTGATAGTTTGCTGAGAAGGATGGTTTCCAGCTGCATCCATGTCCCTACAAAGGACACGAACTTATACCTTTTTTATGGCTGCATAGTATTCCATGGTGTATATGTGCCACATTTTCTTAATCTGGTCTGTCACTGATGGACATTAGGTTGATTCCAAGTCTTTGCTATGGTGAATAGTGCTGCAATAAACATACATGTGCATGTGTCTTATAGCAGCATGATTTATAATGTTTTGGGTATATACCCAGTAATGGGATGGCTGGATCAAATGGTATTTCTAGTTCTAGATCCTTGAGGAATCATCACACTGTTTTCCACAATGGTTGAACTAGTTTACAATCCCACCAACAGTGTAAAAGTGTTCCTATTTTTCCACATCCTCTCCAGCACCTGCTGTTTCCTGACTTTTTAATGATTGCAATTCTAATTGGTGTGAGATGGTATATCATTGTGGTTTTGATTTGCATTTCTTTGATGGCCAGTGATGATGAGCATTTTTTCATGTGTCTGTTGGCTGTATGAATGTCTTCTTTTCAGAAGTGTCTGTTCATATCCTTTGCCCACTTTTTGATGGGGTTGTTTGTTTTCTTCTTGTAAATTGATTGAGTTCTTTATAGGTTCTGGATAATAACTCTTTGTCAGGTGAGTAGATTGCAAAAATTTTCTCCCATTCTGTAGGTTTCCTGATCACTCTGATGGTACTTTCTTTTGCTGTGCAGAAATTCTTTAATTTAATTAGATCCCATTTGTCAATTTTGGCTTTTGTTGCTGTTGCTTTTGGTGCTCAAACTAGAACTCAGGGCTAAGAAACTCAATCAAAACTGCTCAACTACATGGAAACTGAACAACCTGCTCCTGAATGACTACTGGGTACATAATGAAATGAAGGCAGAAATAAAGACGTTCTTTGAAACCAATGAGAACAAAGATACATCATACCAGAATCTCTGGGACACGTTTAAAGCAGTGTGTAGAGGGAAATTTATAGCACTAAATGCCCACAAGAGAAAGCTGGAAAGATCTAAAATTGACACCCTAACATCACAATTAACAGAATTAGAGAAGCAAGAGCAAACACATTCAAAAGCTAGCAGAAGACAAGAAATAACTAAGATCAGAGCAGAACTGAAGAAGAAAGAGACACAAAAAACATTCCAAAAAATCAATGAATCCAGCAGTTGGGTTTTTGAAAAGATCAACAAAATTGATAGATCGCTAGCAAGACTAATAAAGAAGAAAAGAGAGAAGAATCAAATAGATGTAATAAAAATGATAAGGGGTATCACCACCGACCCCACAGATATACAACCCTCTAACCCATGTTGAATTAATTTTCGTATAAGGACTAAGGAAAGGATCCAGTTTCAGCCTTCTACTTATGGCTAGCCAATTTTCCCAGCATCATTTATTAAATAGGGAATCCTTTCCCCATTTCTTGTTTTTGCCAGGTTTTTCAAAGCATAGATGGCTGTAGATGTGTGGTATTATTTCTGAGGACTCTGTTCTGTTCCATTGGTCTATATCTCTGTTTTGGTACCAGTCCCATGCTCTTTTGGTTTCTGTAGCCTTGTAGTATAGTTTGAAGTCAGGTAGCGTGAGGCCTCCAGCTTTGTTCTTTTGGCTTAGAATTGTCTTGTTAATGTGGACTCTTTGCTAGCCAGAATTTTTAGCATGTAGCGTTGTTGAATTTTGTCAAAGGCCTTTTCTGCATCTTTTGAGATAATCGTGTGGTTTTTGTCTTTGGGTCTGTTTATATGCTGGATTATGTTTATTGACTTGCATATGTTGAGCCAGCTTTACATCCCAGGGATGAAGCCCACTTGATCATGGTGGATAAGTTTTTTCATGTGCTGCTGGATTTGGGTTGCCAGTATTTTATTGAGGATTTTTGCATTGATGTTCATCAGGGATATTGGTCCAAAATTCTCTCTCTCTCTTTTTTTTTTTTTTTTTTTGTTGTGTCTCTGCCAGGCTTTGGTATCAGGATGATGTTTTTCATTGGTAAGCTATTAATTATTGCCTCAATTTCAGAGCCTGCTATTGGTCTATTCAGGGATTCAGCTTCTTCCTGGTTTAGTCTTGGTAGAGTGTAAGTGTCCAGGAAATTATCCATTTCTTCTAGGTTTTCTAGTTTATTTGCATAGAGGTATTTATAATATTCTCTGATGGTAGATTGTTTTCCTGTGGGGTCGGCGGTGATATCCCCTTTATCATTTTTTTATTGCATCTATTTGATTCTTCTCTCTTTTCTTCTTTATTAGTCTTGCTAGTGGTCTGTCAATTTTGTTGATCTTTTTAAAAAATCAGCTCTGAGATTCATTGATTTTTGGAAGGTTTTTTTGGGGTCTCTATCTCCTTCAGTTCTGATCTGATCTTAGTTATTTCTTGCCTTCTGCTAGCTTTGGAATGTGGTTGCTTTTGCTTCTCTAGTTCTTTTAATTGTGATGTCAGGGTGTCAATTTTAGATCTTTCCAACTTTCTCTTGTGGGCATTTAGTGCTATAAATTTCCCTCTACACACTGCTTTAAATGTGTCCCAGAGATTCTGGTATGTTGTATCTTTGTTCTCATTGGTTTCAAAGAACATCTTTATTTCTGCCTTCATTTCGTTATGTACCCAGTAGTCATTCAGGAGCAGATTGTTCAGTTTCCATGTAGTTGAGCAGTTTTGATTGAGTTTCTTAGTCCTGAATTCTAGTTTAATTGCACTGTGGTCTGAGAGACAGTTTGTTATAATTTCTGTTCTCGTACATTTGCTGAGGAGTGCTTTACTTCCAACTATGTGGTCAATTTTGGAATAAGTGCAATGTGGCACTGAGAAGAATGTATATTCTGTTGATTTGGGGTGGAGAGCTCTGTAGATGTCTATTAGATCAGCTTGGTGCAGAATTGAGTTCAATTCGTGGATATCCTTGTTAACTTCCTGTCTCGTTGATCTGTCTAATGTTGACAGTGGGGTGTTGAAGTCTCCCATTATTATTGTATGGGAGTCTAAGTCTGTTTGTAAGTCTTTAAGGACTTGCTTTATGAATCTGGGTGCTCCTGTATTGGGTGCATATATATTTAGGATAGTTAGCTCTTCCTGTTGAATTGATCTCTTTACCATTATGTAATGGCTTTCTTTGTCTCTTTTGATCTTTGATGGTTTAAAGTCTGTTTTATCAGAGACTAGGATTGCAACTCTTCCTTTTTTTGTTTTCCATTTGCTTTTAGATCTTCCTCCATCCCTTTATTTTGAACCTATGTGTGTCTCTGCATGTGAGATGGGTCTCCTGAATACAGCAAACTGATGGGTCTTGATTCTTTATCCCATTTGCCAGCTGTGTCTTTTAATTGGACCATTTAGTCAATTTACAGTTAAGGTTAATATTGTTATGTGTGAACTTGATCCTGTCATTATGGTATTAGCTGGTTATTTTGCTTGCTAGTTGATGCAGTTTCTTCCTAACATCGATGGTCTTTACATTTTGGCATGTTTTTGCAATGGCTGGTTCCTGTTGTTCCTTTCCATGTTTAGTGCTTCCTTCAGGATCTCTTGCAGGGCAGGCCTGGTGGTGACAAAATCTCTAAGCATTTGCTTGTCTGTAAAGGATTTTATTTCTCCTTCACTCAAGAAAGTTAGTTTTGCTGGATATGAAATTCTGGTTTTAAAATTCTGTTCTTTAAGATTGTTGAATATTGGTCCCCACTCTCTTCTGGCTTGTAGAGTTTCTGCCGAGAGATCTGCTGTTAGCCTGATGGGCTTCCCTTTGTGGGTAACCCGACCTTTCTCTCTGGCTGCCCTTAAGATTTTTTCCTTCATTTCAACTTTGGTGAATCTGGCAATTTTGTGTCTTGGAGTTGCTCTTCTCGAGAATTATCTTTGTGGTATTCTCTGTATTTCCTGAATTTGAATGTTGTCCTGCCTTACTAGGTTGGGGAAGTTCTCCTGAATGATATCCTGCAGAGTGCTTTCCACCTTGGTTCCATTTTCCCTGTTACTTTCAGGCACCCCAATCAGATGTAGATTTGGTCTTTTCAAATCTAGAAACTCCTGAGGTCAGGAGTTCAAGACCAGCTTGACCGATATGGTGAAACTCCATCTCTACTAAAAATACAAAAATTAGACAGACATCGTGGCATGTGCCTGTAGTCCCAGCTACTCAGGAGGCTGAGACAGAAGAATTGCTCAAACCTGGGAGGTGTAGGTTGCAGTGAGCCGAGATTGTGCAACTGCACTCCAGCCTGGTTGACAGAGTGAGACTCTGTCTCAAAATTAAAAAAAAAAAAAAAGAAGAAGAAGAAAAAAAATAAACAACAATAACAAAAAACTTTTACACACATTTCTGTAGCAATATTATTCATAATGACCAAAATTAGATACAATCAAAATTACCATCAACAGATGAATTGATAAATACAATATGGTATATGCATATAGTAGAATCATATTTAATCATAAGAAAGAATGAAGTGCTAATCGATTTTAAGTGAAAAATTCTGGACACAAAAGACCACATAATGCATTATTCCACTTATGTGAAAAGTCCACAATAGTCTAATTCACAGACTCAAAGTCTGTTAGAGACTGTGAGGGTCTGAGGGGAGGGTGGGTTGGGAAGAAACTGCTGAATATTACATAGTTTCTTTTGGGGATAATGAAAATATACTGGAATTAGATAGTAATAATTGTGTATAGCTTTGTGAATATAAACTACTGAATTGCACATCTTAAAAGAGTGAATTTTTTGGGATGTGAATTATTTTTCACCTAAAAATTGTATGAAATGAAATGATGAATATATATTAAGGCATTTAGTGGAAAAGCGGATCACATGCATTGTCAGATGGTGAATTTTAGTAGAAAGTGGGAAACTATGAGAAATTAATTAATGTGCTAAAAACAAAACAACAAAATTCCATGATATTATAGATTCATTCTTTCAGTAGCCTTACCATCAAATAAGACACAGCTGAAGAAATAATCAGTCAACTTTCTGGTCATTGGGAATTATCTAAAACGAAGCAGAAAGGTAATTTTCTTTCTTGTCCTCTCATTTATTTCTTTATGCAGAAAACCATAAAGACTCCACAGAAAAACTGTTAGTGCTAATAGACAAATTCAGTAATGTTTCCGGATAAAAAATCAATAGCAATAATCAGAATCTTTTCTATATACCACTAGTGAACTATCTGAAAAGGCAATTATGAAAACAATCCCATTTACAATAGGATAAAAAAATACTTAGGAATAAAGATAACCAAGGAGGTAAAATACCTGTACACTGAATACTACAAAACATTGAAAAAAGAAATTAAAGGAGACCCAAACAAAGAAAAGACATCCAATGTTTGTAGATGGAAAGACTTCATATTTTGAAATGTCCATACTACCCAAAGTGATCCACAGATTCAATGCTATCCCCATTATAATCTCAATGTCATTTTTTAAAGCAATAGTAAAAAAAAAATCCTAAGATGTGTATAGAGCAACAACAACCAAAAGACTGAGAATAGCCAAAGTGAACCAGAAAAAAGAGAACGCAGCTGGAGTCTTCGTATTTCCTCCTTTCAAATTTTATTACAAAGCTACTGTAATTACAAAACAATGTTAGTCTGACCTAAAGACAGATGTATAGACCAATGGAACAGAAGAGAGAGCACAGAAATAAATCCATACATATATGGTTAATTGGTCTTTGACAAGAGTGCCAAAAATACCCAAGAGGGAAAGAGTAGTTTCTTCATTTAATGTTGATGAGAAAACTGGATATTCACATGCAAAAAAAAAAAAAAAAGAAATTGAACTTTTACTTTACATCATACACAACAATCAACTCAAAATAAAGACATAAAACTTGAAGCTGTACAACTTCTAGAAGTAAACATAGGCAAAAATTCTCTTCATATTGATCTTAGCAATGATGTCTTGAATGTAACATAAACACCACACAAAACAAAAACAAAAATATATAAGTGGGGCTACACCAAACTAAAAAGCTTTTGCACAGCAAAATAAATAATTTACAGTGTGAAAAGGCAACTTAAATAATTAGAGAGAATATTTTCCAATCATATATCTGTTAAGGAGTTCATTTCCAAAATTTATTAGAAATCCTACAACTCAAGAGCATACAGACACACATGCGCGCGCGCACACACACACACACACACACACACACACACAACTCGATTAAAGATAGGGAAATGATTTGAACAGACATTTCTCCAAGGCAGTTATACAAATACTTAACAGATATATAAAAACATGATCAACATCTAATTATCACGGAAATGCAAATCAAAACTACAATAAGATAACACTTTACATCTGTCAGGATGACTATCATTTTAAAACAATAACTAGTGTTGATGAGGATGTGAAGAAACTGGAACCCTTGTCCACTGCCGGTGGGAATGGAAAGTGGTGAAGCCAATATGGAAAACAGTATGTAGATTCTTCAAAGAAAATTAAGAATAGAACTACTGTATTATCCAACAATCCCACCACTAGATTTTTACCCAAAGAATTGAAACCAGAATCTCAAAGAAATATTGACACTCCCATGTTTATTGCAACATTATTCACAATAGCCAAAATATGAAACAACCCAAATGTTCATGAACAACATGAACAGATGAATGAATAAAAAATGTGGTATATATATATACAATGGAATATTATTCAGCCTTATAGAAGAAGAAAATCTTGTCATTAGAAACAGCATACATGAACTTCTAAGACGTTATGCTAAGTGAAATAAGCCAGTCACAGAAGGGAACATACGTCATGATTCCACTGATTTGAGGTATTTATAATAGTCAAACTCATAAAAGCAGATAATACAAGAGTGGTTACCAGGGTTTGGAAGGTGGGGGAAATAAGGGGTTCTTGATCAATGGCCACAACATTTCATTTACGCTATATGAATACGTTCCAGAGATCTGCTATACAGCATAGCGCTTGTAGTTAAGAGTGCAGTATTGCATACATCAAAGTTTTTTAAGAGGGTAGATCGTATGTTAACTGTTCTTACTACAAACAGAACAAAATGAAGTGAAGTAAAGGGACCCAAACACTTTTGGAAGTTGTTGAATGTGTTTATTACCTTAAACATGGTGACGACATCACAGCGTATGCAGTTGTCCAAACTCATAAAATTGTATACATTAAATTTGTGCAATTCTTTGTAAATCAATTATACCTTAATAAATCTGTTAAAAATAAAATGAAACAGAAAGAAAATAATTAATATTTAAAATCTGGGTTTATGTTCACAAATTTTTTGTGCCAAAATTGTAATTTTTAAATAAAATGATGGTTATAATAGATGATAGTTGACCAACTTGACAAAATAGCCAATCTTAGAAGCCTATGTAAGACTCCGTTTTCCTTTTTAAAAGTCCAGATTATTTTAGTTAATCCTCACAACAATCCAATTAGGTAGGTATTTTATTGAAGAGAAATTTAAGTTTTAAAGAGGTTATGTGACTAACTACAAAAGTTACATAGCTAATAAGTGGTAGATGAGGGTCATGGATACAGATACATGCCAAAGCTTAGGTGCTTTACCACAGCATTGTACTGACTCTTGGCTTTCTTTGACCCACCACCATCAAAGAGAAAAAGTGCCTTATAACTACTGTTAATGATAATATTGTGCAGCAAGTCTCTGGAATTTATTCATAGAGCATAACTGAAATGTTGTAGCAATTGACCAAGAATCCCTTATTTTCCCCACCTTCCAGACCCCAGCAACCCCTATTGTATTCTCTGCTTCTATGAGTTTGACTATTTACAGGTATCTCGAATCAGTGGAATCATGCACTATTTGCCCCTCTGTGACTGGCTTATTTCACATAGCATAATGCCTTCAAGGTTCATCTATGCTGTTTCTAATGGCAAGATTTCCTTTTTCTATGACACTGAATAATATTCCATTGTATGTATATACCACATTTTCTTTATCCATTCATCTGTTTGTGTTGTTCATGAACATTAGCACTGCTTCATATCTTGGCTACTATGAATAATGTTGCAATGAACATGGAAGTATCTCACCATGCTTTTTGCTATAGCCTGGTGGTTTTGGCCACCAGGGAGCTTTTATATTTGTCTCCAATCTTTACTTTTTACTCTCTAAAATATAAGTTATATAAGGTAGGTTTCTTTTCGGTCTTATTCACTACTGAATCATCAGCATCTAGAATACAGCCTGAAAATAAAAGATATTCAATAAATATTTATTGTTGGAATATATGGTGATACTACTTTAGGGTTTACATGATTTCAATCATAATCAAATAATATAGCTACCTAGCCAGTTTCTACTTACAGCTGATATTTATACTGTCAGCCACTTTGATCCTATAGCCTGGAAACTGGATGTTCCCCAAACTGTGTTTTTTAAGTTTCCAAATTAGAATTCCAGGAATGACTGATCTTGGCAAGTGATTTTTCCACTATAGATGGAGAAAGGTCATGTGGGTGTGTGCCTTGATATCTATTTCCGGTTTGGCCCACTTAATAGAGTCCCTGCACCTATTGAACAAAAATGCTACTCTGTTATTTCTGGAAGGATGGCCCGATAAATTTCCACTCTGTGGCAAGGTTGGGATGAAGATATGCTTCTGGCTTTTAAAGTTGGAATTTAGAAGGTACTTTCCTAATAAAACAATGTTGTATATTGTTTTTAATTAAAATTTAATGCAACAAACATTTACTAGACATATATTCTGTTTCAGATTCTGTGCTCAGCCCTGGGAATTAATGGTAAGCAAGAAAATTATTTCTTTCAAGGAATTCACAGTTTCATCATAGATACAAACAACAAAATGTTGGTGAGACCTTCCACGTTCTGTGCTAGCACTGAAGAGCGATCAATCATATCTGCTTTGCAGATCAAGAGAGTGAAGAAAGGTTTATAGAGGAGATAATGTTAAAGCTGAGTTTAGAAGGATAAGTAGAGATTTTCCAGGCAAATAAGTAGAAAAAGGAATTATAGATAGAAGGAACAGCATACACAAGGCATAAATGCATAAAATGGATATATGAAACAACATAATTTATTTCAAAAACTGAAGAAGCAGGAGGCTGAAGGTGAGCAAGAGTCAGCTTATGAAAGGCCGGGAATACCATTTTAAGAGAAAAAATTTCATGCTTTCATCAATGGGAAGCCAGTGAAGGTACCTGGACAGGGAAGTGGTGGTTTATTCTAATCATTCTGACAGCAGAATGAAACGCTGAAGGCCTGAACTGGATGAAAAGGAGAGATAGCAATGACACATGTTATGGAGATTGAAGCTGTAGGATTTAGTGGTGAGTTATTAGACATCACATCTTAGGAAAATTAAAGGAGAGAGATAAGTGCAGATTGCAATTCACTGCACTGAGAAATCCAGAAGAAGAGGTCTTTTAGTTTGGTGGAAAGAGAGTTGGAATGGAGAGAAAATGGAAGCAGAGAGAGAGAGTTCAACTTGGGGTTTGTTAATGTTGAATTGCCTGTAGAATATTCAGGTGGTGAACCCCAGTAGGCAGTTATAAATACAAGTTTGAAGCTCAAGTAAGATAAATTATGGGATGTGAATTTCTTTTTGTTCAATTGTTCAAAATGTCAATAAAACATCCAGAAATGAAAAAAGTGTGGAGCCAAGATTGGATCATAAATCACATTGAGTAGAATCTTTAGTTTTATAGGCTTCAATTTCCCTAAATATGCTTCATTTTATATGGGCAAAACCTGATCCAACATCCAAGGCTGTAAAGTGGATATTATTAGTTCATAATGCCAACATTTTAAAGGGTAAAGGGATACTCTGTGTTTTGTGTGTGTGTGTGTGTGTGTATATGCATGTGTTCAGAATCCTCTTTAAAATTTTAACAGTTGTTTTTACTCATATCTGATGAAAGTAAGGAAGAAAAGAATATTAATTCCTTTTATTTGTCTAGTTCTTTATGATACTCAAATGTCTTTTACACTCATTATCCACTGAATTTTTACAACAGTCTTGTTGAGTTACACAGAGCGGAGATTGCTGTCAGTATTTCATATGGGAGAAAACTGAGGTTTAAAGAAGCTATGTGACTTTCCCAGAGTTAGCAAATAATATCATGCCTCTCTTACAGTAACCAACCATCCCAGTCTATCTGGGACCAATAGAATTTTCAGAATACAGAACTTTCAGTTATAAAAGTAGAATAGTTCAGAACAATCCAGTATGAATTGATTGCCATAATATCCTTCACCAAATGGACTCAAATTCAAATCTAATCTCTGGTTTATAACTTACTAGGGATTTAATCTCAGGTAAGTTTTTCAACCTTCCTCAGATTTTATTTGATCAGGTAATAAAATTAGAATAATGTCTTTCTCACAATGTTATGATAGATTAAAAAGATGATGGTTGTAAAGGTAGGGATCATGGAAGCTGGCCTAGACTAGGCACTCAATAATTAGAGGTTCCCTTTCTCTTATCAATGAACTGCTACTCTTCACTCCCTATCACGCTATCTCAAGCAAGCTTGCTCACCTTGGGCATAGTTTCCTATTACCTAGAAACATCATGAAACATCTCCAGACTAGACTTTGTGAGAAAGTCTCTTATTGCTTTGGAATTAAGAAATTACATATGCCTTGACACTGGCTGGGACCACATATAGTCTGCTGGTGGGGAGTGTGCTGTTCTTCTTTAGAACATATGAGAGTCCATTCATTGTTTCTACCATGAGTCTTTTATGTGGGTAGCAGTATGTTTACACAGCATACGAATGGATTTTCCAACCTTGTCTGCTGCTGCTTTTCAGAGCCCGCAGGACAAATAAGGGGATCTGAAAACATAGGAGAATGAGCTGAATCAAAAAGTATGGGGATACAGCAAGCAATTCTGGCCTTTCGCTACTGTTTCCCAAAAGGCACTGGCTTGCATCTCCAGCCTTCCCTATCGTTTATTGTTCCCCTACCCTTACATCTGGTAGTTTCTTTAACTATTTTCCTTCCCCCTCAAATGTTCTCATATTCTCTCTACTCCCTCATTTATTCTCTCTTCGACCCAGCCCGATTAAGTCTTCGAGACTTAAGTCAGACTGCTTTCTCAAGGAAGTCTAATCCACACTCCGGTGTTGCTTACATCTTCCCCTGCTCAATGAAACTTTGAACACATCATCATAACTGTAGAGGTACTTGTTAATAGCTTTCCCCTGTTAGTGATATCTTCTCAATGCAATTTTTGTAACCAGGGATGGTTCTTACCTTCTGTATTCACCCCAACACCTGGCACTAAGCAGATTTAACAATAGAGATTTGTAGGTTAATTGACCAAGGCCACTGCATAAATCTCTTCCCCGTGCCCACACCATGTATACTTTACTCACCCAGGAAGCCCTTATACTAAGTGAATTGGTCTGTTTCACTTATGCTCTCTCTCATTGCCCTAGACTTAGGCTAGAAGTTCTTGTCTTTAGGGCATGGTCTGCACATATGCTATATATGTTCCAAAATGCTCTCCTGCTCTTCCTAAACTTGCTTCTTATTCTATGAAGCCCTCTTGTTTTATTCAGGAGGACTAGAACAATCACACACGCACATCCTTAGATCTTGGAAACATTAAAATGACCCTATGTGGAAGACATAATATTTTCTGCTTAAAACACTGGAGTCAAATAAACCCGAGTTAAATCCCAGATTGGCCTTATTGGATATGTCGACTTAGCAAAGTTCTTAATCTTTCTAAGTCCCATTTATCTCCTCTGTAAATTAGGGATAACAGTAACATCCTAATAGGGTTATTGAGAATTGAGTTTTTACGTGCTAAGCACTTACTATAGTGCCTCATTTATAGTATCTGCTTAATACAATGTGAGATATTATTTTTATTTATATTAATATTTAAATGGCTTATAGTCACATCTTGACTATGTAATAAGCTTAGATAAACATGATAAATTATAGAGCACAGAGTATTGGGTACCTATTAAAGATGAAAGGAGCTCGGGGTAGAAGAAAAAGAAGAATGGAAAAGTTACCCGAGGCAGGAAAAAAGACCTAAGTACTTGTGTGTCTGCATCCATCATCAGCTAGCTCTCAGAGTGAGACTAAAGTACCACTCACACAAAGAGGCTGAAAGGGAGTGACATAAAACACTGTTTGACAATAGATAATTGGCACTCCAGTTCTTCAGCTGGATTGCAGTATGCCATAAAGGAGGTTTGGTTTCCTTTGGTTCTATCAGTCTAGTAGTAAAGAAGCAACCTTAATTAATACAGGGAGATGGTTAATTTGAAGAAATCAGTTTTCAGGGCCTCATGCTACTCAGGTTATTCCACTTAATGTAGTACCTGAGACTTTTGCTACCCATCTTCTGCCATCTACATCAAGTCCCATCTTTTTGGTTTCCATCATGAGAAAACTTCTGTTAGTTTCTTCGTCAGGACAACAAAAGATTATTGTGCAACTACTACATGCCAGAATTATATGCTTGTACTTGAATTTTAACTAGAATTAGAATTAGAATTTTAACTAGAATTAGAACTGTGAAAAAGAGAGATATGGACTCTGCTTTCATAGAGTTTACCTTCAGGTAGAAGATGAAGAAATGAAAATGAAAAATTGTAGGCAAGTGAGTTAAATGCTGTCAGCATGGAAGTATGGGTGCTACGGGAGAAGGTAGGGGAATCATCTATCCAATGTCAGGGAGGACGAGAGGATTGAGATAAAGAGAGTCTTCTTGAAACAATTGATACTTAACTTCTGACCTAAAGGAAGAGTTACAGATTAGCCAGTGGTAAAAGACTGAGATCTGGACAGAAGAGGAGAGAGTGTTTAGGCTAAGAAACTAGTGTATGTGAAGGCCTAGAGGTAAAAAAAAAAAAAAAATCACGGCACATCGAAGGAATTAAAAGTATTTTCATGTGACTGGGATAAAGAGTATGAAGAGGGCAGTGTCATCAGATGGGACTTGAGAGACAGGGGTCAGATTATATAGGGACTCGTAGGCTATGTTAGGAAGTTTGGAAGCTACATTTATAATAGTAAGGCATTGATGCATTTTAAGACAATCATTAGATTTCTGTTTTAGAAATATTCCTTCTGCTATACTGTGTAGGATAAATTGGGAAAAGTCATAAGTGGAATCACAGGGACAAATCAGAAAGCTTCCAATGCAGTAATTAGGCAAGAGTCAGTGGCAATCTCAACTAAGGTGATTATTGTGGGCAAGTAAAAATAAATACGTATTTGAGAGGTATTTAGAAGATAGAATCAAAAGTGTTTGTTGATTGATTGGTTGTAAGGGATTAGAGAATGGAGTTAGGTTTCGGGCTTGAGAAATTGGTGAATGGGGATTCCATTATTTGAGGCAGAAAACACAGATAATTTGCTAAAGGGATTTATAGTAACATTTGTATTTTTACAGGGGCTTCTTATAAACACTTCAAGGTGAGAATATCAGGTAATAAGGAAGATCATTGAGTGGTTGTTTTTGAGATTGATTTTTGATCCGAGGGGATTCAAGCTCCTTTCATGTCACATGCAGTGGCACCTAAAAGCCTGGACCTGTGTGTAAAGTAATAAAGCTAATCATGAATCAGACCTATGTTTCTCAAACTGCATTCAGGTGAATTATGGAAATTCTGCATAGATACTTCAGAAGCTGCTGTGTATATCAGTGAGAGGGAGGCAGTAGATAAGGCCCACCACCACCTCAGTTTCATCCAGAGGATGTATCAATTTTATATACTTCTTTTGCATGTAAGATTTTATTTGCACAATTGTTCTGCTTCTAAAGTAAAACTTTTAAAACTGCTGGATTAGAACACTTAGTCTGTAAGCACGGCGATTCATTTCACCAATAGTTTCTGAAAGCTACCATGTACCACTATGCTGAACTATGCTGTGGGAGTTTCAGCGATGAATCCCTTTCAATCTTGTCCTCAAAGAGGTTTTATAAAGCACATATATGAGAAGCCATATAACGCAAGGAATAAAGGAAAAGACTAAGTTTTATAAGAGAAATATGGCAAAAATGCTCTGGAAGTCCTGATGAGAGAGTGAGAGAAAGAGGGAGGGAAGGAATTGGGGGCGGAGAGAGAGGGAAAGCTTTAGGTAGACGGTGACAATAGAGTTGTGTCATAAATAATAGCAGACGTTGGACATGCAGAAACAGAGATTACGGAGTAGGCATGAGATTTGAGGCACAGGGAAGAGTCTAAGTAAAGCCATGGAAGAACAAGTTTGGAGAATGTGTGGAAAGTATTGAATACTTTAGTTTAGAAAGGGTAGTGTAGAAGATGAGAAGGAGCAGTGTGAGGCAAGATTGAAAAGTGGTTTGGGACCAGGTTGTGAAGGCCCTTAATTGACAGGCTAAGGTCTTTGGGTGTAGAAGGCCATTGAATACTTGTGAGCAGGACATTGATATTGACTAGAGAGATTATTTTCATGAGGTCTGATTAAACTGAGTTCATGATAAGCCACTGATTCTTCACCTTATAAAATGGAAAAGATTAATGTGTGCACAAGCCATAATGTCATCCTGCCTCTGCATACTGGTATGGTGTAATAAAAATCCTTCCCTGGAAGAAACATTTGCAATGTAGTCCCACACAAACCCAGGCATGTCATATTGATTTCCATAAAGTTGTTGCCATAGAAATGCAGAATTATTGTGTCTGTTTTTTCTAGGATTGAGTGGTAGGACATGACACAGGTAGAAAAACCTGATTTAGGAAATGAGAGAAAATAGCAACAATCTACTAGCAATTAGGAAATTTTTAAAAAAACATGAAGATTTCCCTTCAGTTAGCTTTTGAAATGTCCACCAAAGTATTCCTCTAGGAATTGATCACACTGGCACAGATCCCAAAAAGGTAATTAACACACCTGCATTTCACTTAGAAAATGTGCCAAGTGTTTCTTACTGCTTGAGCCATAGAGTTCTTACTGCCTGAGAGGTATAGTTCTTACTGTTTAAGCCATATAGTTCCTGTCACCCAGGCTGGAGTGCGGTGGCGCTGTCTCGGCTCACTGCAACCTCTGCCTCCTGGGTTCAAGCGTTTATCCTGCCTCAGCCTCCCGAGTAGCTGGGATTACAGGCACCCACCACCACGCCCAGGTAATTTTCGTTATTTTTAGTAGAGATGGGGTTTCACCATGTTGGTCAGGCTGGTCTCAAACTTCTGACATCAAGTGAACCACCTACCTCAGCCCCCCAAAGTGCTGGGATTAGAGGTGTGGCCCACCATGCCCGGACGAGCCATATAGTTCTAATTGAGTCTTCTTGGGCTGGCTTGAGATTTACTTTGATATACATAATAAATTACTATACAGGTAAAATTTATGAAGAGTATCTTTTTATACAAATTTCCAGCCATTGCACAGTCCTCTTTTTTCTGAATGTGCAAACTCAGAGTTTCACTTAATCCAAACATGAGTGTGTGAGAACTTGCTCATTGTAAGTTGGGAATAACAAGAGGCTCTGTGATTCTCTAATGTAATGTTGCTTTGTTGTGGTTGTCTAGTGTATTCCTGCTTTGTTGTGGTGTCTTCTGGGCACCTGGGCCCAGTCCCTTCTCTTTGATAGTTAACCTTTTTAAAATTTTTTTCTAATTTTTTTTAAAGCAAACTGATGCCATTGGCTATAAGCTTATTCATTGACCTAGCTTTCAATGAATGCTCACTTTTTAAATTACCCTAGCACTTTCCCTTTCTCTTCTATCTCTATTCCTCCTCTTTCAGGATAATCTATTGAGCTGAATCTTTAATCACATCCCATACTTGATTCTACCCCTCTCCTTAACACAAACATCTTGGCCTCTACTCTCTCCACATGCTCTGTTACTCAATATCCTGAAAAAAATTCACTGTTCTTACTTCCCTCTTGCTAGCTCCCTTCATTATTTTTAGATCTCTATAGAGGTATAATGAATATACAAATAATTGCACATATTTAAATGTATACAATTTGATAATTTGGAACATATTCATACACCTGTGATACCATCACCACAATCAGTGTATTAAATACATTCATTACCTCCAAATATTTTCTTGTGCTCCTTTGCTTGTTTGCTGTCTTCATTCTTTCATTGCCAAAATACTTATTATTTCCATTTACTCACTCCTTCAAAATACTTATTGCTTCCATTTTCTCAATGCCCACATAGTAATCTTAACTAATATTTAGTGAATGCTTTACATAATTTAACTTATCTTCACAATAAGTCCATGGGATAGGTACTATTTATTAGTACCTTATTGAAATGATTTTGCTCTGTGTTCCTACCCAAATCTCATGTTGAATTGTAATTCCCACATGTTGAAGGAGTTGCCTAGTGTGAGGCGACTTTATGGGGTCATACTTCCTCCTTGCTGTTCTCATGATAGAGTTCTCACGAGATCTGGTTGTTCATAAGTGTGTGGTGCTTCTCCGTTCATTCTCTCTCTCCCCTGCTCTGCCATGGTAAAGATGTACTTGCTTCCTCTTCGCCTTTTGCCATGATGTAAGTTTCCTGAGGCCTCCCAGCCATGCTTCCTTTTCAGCCTACAGAACAGTGAGTCAATTAAACCTCTTTTGTTAATAAATTATCCAGTCTCAGGTAGTTCTGTATAGCAGTGTGAGAACAGACTAATACACCTATAAGTTTTATAAATGAAGAAACATAGTCATGAAGAGGTCAAGCAACTTTTTCAAAGTCACACAAACAGTAAGCAGTAGAACCAGGATTACAATCCAAGCAGTCTGGCTCCAGAGTTGATGCTCTTTACAACTATGCTGTACTGTCTCCCAGTGGTGTCTATTTAGTGCATTTGTATCCGTTATTTCCCTGTGGCACCACACTATTTGGATTTTCCTTTTACTTTTATGTAAGTTCTTCCTTGATATTTTATGTAAGTTCCACTTTCTATTTCCCTACCTTCAGTTTAAAACACGTTGTCTTCAATTCTAATACTTTCCTGCTTTGAATGACATACCAACTTTCACAGTTTGATTATCATCTATGTGGATAAATCTCAAATTGCTGTCTCTTGCCTTATATAGACAAGCAAGTCTTATTGTTGCAAAGAATGTTAAGCATCATTTGTAACAACCACCGCGAACTAGGGAGATCCTGCAATTATCGCAAAAGTGCATTCCGTAGAATTGCACTAATCACTCTTCCTCCATGTCTCTAACTAACTTCCTCCTCATGACTTCCCTGTTTTGGAAATGGTGACTGCATTCATCAAAATTCAAAAACTTGGAATGATTCCCCAACGTACCCTTTTTGGACTCCCTCATACTGTTAATTAGTAAATAAAATAAACACTTAAAATATTTACTGGGTATCTACTATGTACTGCCTCTGTGCTAGGCATGGTTGATATAATCACTGACAAGTTTCCTGCCTTCATAAAACTTAAAATCATTTTAACATATCTTGCCTCACTTCTTACTGAAACCCATTTCCAAGCCAAAATAATTGTAAGGCTAGATGTATTCTATACCTTCAAAACTGATAGTAATTAGTACTGTCATTTATGTAGGTTAGAGGGAGCAGAAGTAAAGTTATTAGGTGTAAACGATTGGGAAGACAGGTTTTGTCAAGGAATGTAGATTAATTTTTTAACATAGATACTTTACAGTGGAATAATTTTGAACTAGTGAACATGCTTACTGTAAGTATGTGAGCACTGACTAGATTCATTCATTCATGTAGCCGATATTGTATGCCTACTGTTTACCAAGCTCTGTGTTAGACTGTGGTTATACACGAGTGAATATGATAAAAAGTTCTTGTGTTCATGGAGGTTATCTTTGCAAAAGGGTGACCTTGTTTTAGTCAGGGAAGTAGTAAATATGATTCTAGCACTTATTGGAAGACCGGACTAGATAATGCTAAACTCCATTCTAACTATAATAGTTTATAATTCTGACATCTCTCTGTCCCTAGTTACTTCTCCTTACCACATATACTCTGAATTACCACCAGAAAATGTTTCTCAATACAACCTTGATAATATCACTTTCTAAATCAAGTGACTCTGATAACTTTCTGCTGACCAAAAAAAAAAAAAAAAAAATACAGTTTAGCCTGTCCATAAAGGCTGTCAGTTATTTCATACCACTTTCTTTTCCACCCTTTCTTTTATGATTATCCTCTAAAACCTCTAAATTTTAGCAAGGTGGCCCATTTCTTGCCTGTCAAATGCACCTTGAAAAGACTGCAACACATAAATAGGTCCATTCGTCTTTCATTAATTCAATTAATCCATTACTTTACAAATATTAATAGAGCACTGAATTGCATACGATCATTGATCTATATACCAGAATTGTGAACAAAATTAACAAAACCCTGTCTTAGTCTGTTTGGTGTTGCTTAACAGAGTACTTGAGTTTGGGTAATTTATAAAGAAAAAATAATATTTAGATCATGGTCTTCAGGCTGGGAAGTTCAAGAAACAGGATTGGCATCCACTTGGCCTCTGGTGAGGGCATTCATGCACCATAAAATTATGGTGGAAAGTCAAAGAGAAGCAGGCATGTAGGAAGAGCAAAACCTGAAAAACATCCTGGCTTTGCCACAACCCAATGTCGTAAGATCTAATCCACCCCGAGAGGATTAATCTAGGATCATCAGAGCAAGAACGAACTTACTGCTGTGAGAATAGTACTAAGCCATTTATGTGATATCTGGCCCTGTGACCCAAACACTTGCCATTAAGCCCCACTCCTTACAGGTTCAACCTCCCAATGTTGCCACACTGAGAATTAAGTTTTCAACATGAGTTTTGGTGGGGATCAACCATATTGAAACCATAGCAACCGCTATTCCTCAAGTAATTTATATTATAGTGGGGCATACATATTACACAGCTTCTTGCCATGCCTTCTGGTCCCTTCTTTACTATAAGACTCCCCAGCTGGCTACAGAATAGTGTGCTCATATGGACTAAGATGGGGTTACACAAAAAGGAAGCAACAGCAGTTTTAAATAGGAAGAAACTGTGACATAAAATACATATTCTTTTCTATTGCATAAACCTGTCTTAGTTATTTAGGGAATGAAGAGGGTCAATACGCTGTCTTATGTGGTTTATGTTCATCAGCCTCCAACAAAAGGCCAGGAAAGAACTTTTAAAATATAAACATAGGGCTATCATTCTTATTTGATGTAACCTGAGATAGGTGACATGTGCTCTTTTTCTAGCTGTGCAACTTATGGAAAAACAATGATGCTCATGACTTGAGTCATTCCGAGGAAAGTTATGAGACTGGTTATATTCTGTTTTCAACAGCCTCTGCTTTCCCCTTCCTGCTCTGGTTTATTTGTCCTGGATTGTAAAATAACCTTAGAGATGGTTCAAGATGACTTACTAGATGCAGGTTGGATGCACCTTTTCCATGGAGAGAACCCAAAACATTGAATAAACCTCCATACTTCAAACAGAACTTTTGAGACAAATAACTAAAATTCACTAGAGAGGCAACTGAAGACATGTGATTGAAGAGGAGGGAAGTGGGGCAGCCTGACGGAGTCACCAGGCACCAGCACTGGCCCCCGGACCTGGATCAGACAAAAGGAGGGGATGAGTGAAGGAACCTTGGGGCACCACATTCCCACTGTGGACCTTCGAGACCTAGCTACAGGAGCTCCCATGACCATCATAGACCTCTAGACTCGTAAGGGGAGCTTCCTGGAGAAGAGGCAGTGGTGCTGCTTGGACTCATTTGCAACCCAAAAGGCTTCAGTGTGCTGAGCAGCTGCAGCAAAATTAAACTGTGTGCACCCACACACCAAGGCTCTGCATCCTGCCCTAGGTGGCTGAACTTTCTGCTGTCTGCCAGGCTGGGAGAGAGTGGAGCCTGAGTATGCTCACACACTCAAGACAGGCACTACTGCCATTGCCACGGGACAAAGGTGCATCCAAACAACACACCGTCTTGACTGCTGGCCCTTCCCATGACTGCTTGTCTGGCCGTTCATACTGCATGGGGGGAACCACAGCGTAGCCTCCACTGCCACACCAGAGTGGTTTGTTGGTGGCCTGTGAGCATGCTGTTCCCCTCCCTCATCACACCCAGTCCTGGAATCCTGCTGGTCTAGTCCCATTGTCTCAGAGCTCAAGCTTGACCTTGAGCTGGGGAGGAACCTCCACTTTTAGAACGCAGAGAAGACTGTGGTGCAGGTTTGTGTGGTGGCATGGAAGCTGGGCATTCCTCCCTTCATGAGACCAGATAAGGAAGACTGTGGTCTGATAACCACAATTTCTCCCCAGGGAGTCCCATGGTCTGGAACACCTAAAATGGCTCAGCAATCTGCGCACGGAGGGCTAGGGATGAGCCGATCTAGTTGGGCATGTTGATGGTGCTGGATGCCTGAGACAAAGTTTCCATGTCGAGGATGTGTGAGCTGGGTGGGCCCCTAGCCACCTGCTGGGCTAATATACCCAGGCCACTTCTTCTTCACTGAGCAGGCTCAATAGCGCAGTAGAAATGCCTCTGCCCCTCCCTAAAGGGCTGTCCCTGGGGCTTGGGAGGTGCCCCTGGACCCATGCCAAGGTGAGCACTTGCATCTACCTTGGAGAGTTTGGTCGTTGGCTTGCCCTACCTAGTGCTGCACAGCTTTGCACCTCCAGCTGCCTTGGTGGCAGAATACGACACAAAACCCGTGAAAGATCCACGCCCTGCCCATCACCAGGGACATCCCAATAATTTTCCTGACCAACAACGGCTAAGTAAAAATTCCACTGTCATCACCACAACTGCCTCTGTCCTGCAAACAACACCTACTGGCTGGGAGGTCAACCTGCACAGCCCTTCACAATGTCTGCTCACGTCATTACCTAGAGCATAGCCAGCTCTTACTCCCAAGTGTCACCTATTGGCCATTAGGGTGAACTACATAACTAAATGTAATTTTTGGTGTCAGAAGTGCACAGTGTTAGGGAATGAGGTAAGCCTCCTGAAACCTTCAGCTCTCCATCCCTGCAGGTGATGGTGAGCCTGACCACAAGCACACCACACCACTGCTACAACATACACACAATTTATATTTGATAAAACCAGTACACTAAGCCCAAGTATAACCAAGGGATTCATACAGGGCCCCAGCCGCCTAAAAACACATAGAAGCAAAGCCAAAGGAATCTACCCAGCACAAGCAATAGGTATGCCCTCAAGAGAAGATAATAATCCCACCAAAATGATAGCAAATTCAAAAACAGGAGGCTTCAACGTATGAGAAGAAACCAGCAACAGAATTCCAGCACCATGAAGAAAGAGAATGCTGTAATAACCCCCAAAGCACTGCAGTAGTTCTCTAACAATAGAGCCTAATCAAAATGGAAACTTTGAAATGACACATAAAATATTAAAATATGGATTGTAAGTTAAATGATATACAAAAGAAAGTTGAAAAGCATTACAAAGAAGCCAGAAAAACAATGTAGGAGGTGAAAGATGAGGCAGACATATTAAAGAAAACCACACGGAACTTCTAAAAATGAAGAATGCAGTGAGGAAATTTCAAAACACGTTGAAAACCTTAAGAGTAAACCAGACTGAGTAGAAGAAAAAATTTCAGAGCTCAAAGATGACTTTTGAATTAATCTAGTCGAATAAAATTTTTAAAAAATAAAAAATAAACAAAGTCTTCAAGATATATGGGATTATGTAAAGCAACCAAACCTATGATTTACAGGCATTCCAGAAAAAGAAGAAGAAAAGGTAAGCAATTTGGAAAACATATTTGAGGGAATAATTCAGGAAAATTTCCCTAATTTTGATAGAGAAGTAGACACCCAGATATAGGAAGTATAGCAAACACCTGTAGAATACCATACAAGACAAAAATCACCAAGGCATATGCTCATCAGACTATCCAAGTTTAATACTAAAGAAAAAATCTTAAAGGCAGCTAGAGAAAAGGACCAAGTTACTTATAAAGAAAATCTACTCAGACTAACAACAAACTTCTTAGCAGAAATTTTAAAAACCAAAAGAGATTGGGAATCTATTTTTAGTCATTTAAAAAAAATCCAATAATTTTATAGCCTGCCAAATGAAGCTTAATAAATGAAGGAGAAATAAGACCATTTCCAGACAAGAAAATTCTGGGAAATTTGTCACCACCAGATTGAATCTAAAATAAATGTTCAAAAGAGTTCTAAAGATGGAAATGAAAGAACAATATTTGCTACCATGAGAGCAAATATAAATACAAAGTTTATAGGTCTTATAAGCAATTACCTGATTGAGACTACAAAGTGACTAGCTAACAACACTACAAAAGTAGCAAAACCTTACATACCAATATTAACCTTGAACACAAATGAAGAAAATACTTCACATAAAGGTCATAGAGTGGCAAATCATACTGAAAAAGCAAACAAACAAAACAACAACAACAGAAAAAACAAGACCCATCCTTTTGCTGTCTTCAAAAGAATCATCTCACATGTTAAAGGCACCCATAAGCTCAAATTAAACGGAAGGAGAAGAATGTATCATGTGAGTGAGAAACAAAAATCAGAAAGGGTTACTATTCTTGTGTCAGACAAAACCAATTTTAAACCAATAACAGTAAAAAAAAAAAAAAAAAAGGCAAAGAAGGGCATTTTATAATGACGAAGGGTTCAATTCAACAAGAAAATTTGACTATTCAAATCCATAAGCACCCAACTCTGGGACACCCTGGTTTATAACACAAATATTACTATATCTAAGAAAAGAGATAGGTAGCCACACAATAATAGTAGGGGCCTTCCAAAATGTCACTGACAACATTAGATCATTGAGGCAGAAAACTTATAAAGAAACTCTACACTTAAATTGGACTCGACTAAATACACCTTATAGACATCACAAAACATTCCATCAAATAACCAAAAATATACATTTTTTTTCCTATCTGCGCATGCAACATTCTCTAAAATCGAACACAAGTTTGGTCACAAAGACTTTCTTAGTCATAAATTCTCAGTAAATTCAAAAAAAAATGAAATTATATCAGGCACCTTCTTGGATGACAATGGAATACAATTAGAAATCAACGGCTGAGCGCGGTGTCTCATGCCTGTAATCTCAGCACTTTGACAGGCTGAGGTGGGTGGATCACCTGAGGTCAGGAGTTCAAGACCAGCCTGACCAACATGGTAAAACACCATCTCTACTAAATATACATTAAAAAATTAGCTGGGCATGTTGGCTCGTGCCTGTAATCTCAACTACTTGGGAAGCTGAGGCAAGAGAATCACTTGAACCGGGAGGTGGAGGTTGCCATGAGCCGAGATTGCATCACCGCACTCCAGCCTGGTCGACAACAGAGAAAACTCCATCTCAAGAAAAAATAAAGTTAGAAATCAACAGAAAGAGCAACTTTCAAATCTACATAAGTACATGGAAACTAAATATTGTGCCCCTGAATGACTTTTGGGTAAACAACAAAATTAAGGCAGAAATAAAAGAAACAAATTAAAAGAGAGACACAATATACCAAAACCTCTGAGAGACAGCAAAGGAAAGTATATAACGCTATAGGGCTACACAAAATAGGAAGATATCAAATAAACAACCTAATGTCATACCTAAAGGAACTAGAAAAGCAAGAGTAAACCAGGGCAATAATAGGGTGGAATAAAAACATGCACCATTTGTTCCTGCAGAAACATCAAATTTTAACAACTATCTGCACATAGAGAAGCATCGTCACAAGAACCAAGGATCAGATAAACAATCACAGTACTTTGTGTTAACTTCACATCGCTGAAAGAGGAATTGAAGAGAGTCGGAGAGACAGTCTTGGATCACTGACACCACCTCTCCCCTATCCCCCTGTGGGCCAAAGTGCTCTTGGGTCCTAGGTAAACATGAAAAGAAGTCTAGGATCCTATGACTGCAATTCCTAGGCAACTCCTAGTTCTGGCATGTGACCTAGGGAGACACCAGGCAGGGCAGCTAAAGGAGTGCTTACATGACCTCTCCCCCAGCTCCAGAAATTGCAGCTCACAGCAATAAAAGTGCCTCCTTCCTTAGGTTTAAGGAGAGGAGAGGGAAGAGTAAAGAGGAATATGTTTTGCATATTGGGGACCAGCTCATCCACAGTAGTATAGGGCACCAGACAGAGCTGGGAAACACCCATTCCAGGTCCTAGCTCATGGACAACTTTTCTAGACAACCTCTGGACCAAAAAGGAACCTGTTTCTTTGAAGGGAAGGATCCATTCCTGGCAGGATTACTCACCTGCTGGCTAAAGAGCCCTCCGGCCTTGAGTAACTACCAGTGATAAATGGGTAGCATGCAGTGGGCCTCTGATTTTGAGATGTACTGACTACAGGTGTGACCCAGCACATGCTTGGCTATGGTGGCTACTGTAAAAGATTCCTTCTGTTTGAGAAAAGTAGAGGAAAAAGTAAAGGGGAGTTTGTCTTGCACCTTAGGTACCAGTTCAGCCACAATGGATAGAATAACTAGCAGGCTCATGGGGTTCCCAAGTCTACGCCTAAACTATAGGACAGTATTTCTGGACCTCCCTGTGCCAGAGTGAAGCCCACTGCCCTGAAAAGTGAGTCCTAGACTTGGCAGGATTCATCACAAGCTGACTGAAAGGCCTTTGGGCTTTAAGTGAACATCAGAACCCCTGTGGGCTGGTGGTGGTAGTGGCCACAGGGAGAGGCTCTTCTGCCTATGGAAAGGGGAGGAAAGAGTGGGAAGGACTTTGTATTGTGGTTTGAGTGCCAACTTAGTCACTGTAGAACAGAACATCAGGCAAATTTCTAAGGGTTTCGAACCCAATCCCTGGCTCCCAGACAGTGTCTCTGGATGCTCCTAGGACCCGGGGGAAATCACTGCCCTGATTTGTGGGCAGTGATTTGTGGGAAGGACACAAACCTGGCAGGCTTTGAAGCAAACTTATCATAGAGTCCTAGGGCCTTGAGTGAACATAGGTTGTAACCAAGTACTAGTTACAGTTGGCCTTGGATGAGACCTAGTAGTCTGCTGGCTTCAGGTCTGACCTAGTATTGTCCAGGTGATGGTAGCCACAGGGGTGTTTGCATCACCACACCCCACATTGCAAGCAGCTCAGCACAATGAAAGAGACTCCATTTCTTTGTGAGAAAGCAAAGAAAAGAACAAGAATATCTTCCTGGTAATCCAGCGAATCCTTCCAGATCTTATCCAAGACCACAAGGTGGTACTTCTATGAGTCTGCAAAAATGACAAGTTTATTGGGCTTGGGGACCACGTCAATTTCAATACCTGGAAAGCCTTCTCAAGAAGAGCAGGAACAAAGAAGCACAGACTGCGAAAACTACAATAAATACCTAACTCTTCAATGCCCAGATACTGAGAAACATCAATAAGATTCAAGGAATCATCCAGGAAAGTACTATCTAACAAAAACGAACTAAATAATATACCAGGGACAAATCCAAAAGAAACAGAGATATATGAGCTTTCAGAAAGAGAATTCAAAATAGCTGTTTTGAGGAAACTCAAATAAATTAAAGATAACACAGAGAAGAAACTCAGAATTCTACCAGATAAACCTAACAAAGAGATTGAAGTAATTGAAAATAATCAAGCAGAAATTCTACACTTGAAAAATGCAATTGATGTACTGAAGAATGTATCAGAGTATCTTAATAAAACTGATTAAGCAGAAGAAAGAATTTGTGAGCTTGAAGACAAGCTATTTGAAAATACTAAATCAGAGGAGACAAAAGAAAAAAAAAATAACCTAGTGATACATCTTAAAGAACTAGAAAAGCAAGAGTAAAGAGAACCCAAATTTAGTAGAAGAAAATAAATAATAGGTATCGGAGCAAAAATAGGCAAAATTGTAATGAAGAAAACAATAAAAAAGATCAATGAAACAGAGTCACTTGTTTGAGAAGATAAGCAAAGTTAAAAATCATTTAGCCAATCTAGTGAAAAGAAGAGGTAGAAGATCCAAATATATCAAATCAGACATAAAAAAGTAGACATTACAACTGATGTTACTGAAATTATAAGGATCATTAGTGGCCACTATGAGCATCTATATGCCAATAAATTGGAAAATCTAGAGTAAATTGATAAATTCCTAGATGAATACAACTTACCAAGATCGAACCATGAAGAAATCCAAAACCTGAACAGACCAATAACAAGTAATGAGACTGAAGCTGCAATTAGTCTCCCAGGAAATAAAAGCCTGGGACCCAATGACTTCACTGCTGAATTCTACCAAACATTTAAAAAAGAACTAATACTAACCTTACCCAAAGTATTCCGAAGAGCAGGAGAGGAGGAAATATTTTCAAACTATATTTTATGAGACCAGTATTACCCTGATGCCAAAACCAGACAAAGTCACATCAAAAAGAAAGAAAACTCTGATGAATATTCTGATGATATTCAAAAGGAAAGAATATCTCTGATGAATATTGATGCAAAACTTCTCATCAAAATACTAGCAAATCGAATTCAATAATACGTAAGAAAGATCATGCATCATGACTAAGTGGGATTTTTCCCAGTGTTGCATGGATGGTTCAACATATGTAAATCAATGTGATATATCCTATGAACATTCTGAAGGAAAAAAAAACGACATGACCATTTCAATTGATGCTGAAAAAGCATTTGATAAAAGCCAATATTTCTTAATGATAAAAACACTCAAAAAGTGAGTATAGAAGGAACATGCCTCAACATAATAAAAGACATATGTAAAAACCCCACAGCTAGTATCATGCTTAATGGGGAAAACCTGAAAGTCTTTCTTCTAAGATCTCTAAGAAGACAAGGATGTTCACTTTCACCACTGTTCTTTACATAATATTGGAAGTCCTAGATAGAGCAATCAAATAAGAGAAAAATATAAAATTCACTGGAAAGGAAGAAGTCAAATTATTCTTGTTTGTAAATAATCTTATTATATTTGGAAAAACGTACAGACTACAACAAAATCTATTTGAACTGATAAACAAATTTTGTAAACTTGCAAGATACAAAATCAACATACAAAAATTAGTATCATTTCTATATGCCAACAGTGAATAATCTGAAAAAGAAACAAAAGAAGTAATTACATTGACAATAGCCAACAGTAAAATTAAATACCTAGGAATTAATGAAGAAGGAAAAGATCTCTATAACGAAAACTATGTAACACTGAAGCAAGAAATTGAAGAAGACACTAAAAATGTAAATATATTTTGTGTTCATGGATTGGAAGAATCAATACTATTAAAATGTCCATACAACCCAAGGCAGTCTACAGATTTAATACAATCCCTATCAAAATACTAATGACATTCTTCATAGAAATAACAATTTAAAAATTCTGACACTTATATAGAATAACAAACAACCAAACAATCAGAAGAGTCAAAGTTTTCCTGAGCAAAAAGAAAAAAAAAAACTATTTTTCACAGAATTAGAAAAAACAATCCTAAAATTCATACGGAAACAAAAAAGAGTCTGAATAGCCAAAGCAATTTTAAGCAGAAAGAACAAAGCTGGAGGCATCACATTAGCTGACTTCAGTCAATACTACAAGCCTATTGTCACCAAAATAACATGGTACTGGTACAAAAATAGACACATAGATCAATGGAACAGATTAGAGAATTTAGAAATAAAGCCACACACCTACAACCAACAGATCTTTGACAAAGCTGATGAAAATAAGCAATGGGCTGGGTGTGGTGACTCACCCTGCAATCCAGCACTTTGGGAGGCTGAGGTGGGTGGATCATCTGAGGTCAGGAGTTTGAGACCAGCCTGGCCAACATGGAAAAACAGTCTCCTAAAAACACAAAAATTAGCTAGAGATGGTGGCAGCCACCAATAATTCCAGCTACTCAGGAGGCTGAGGAAGGAGAATCACTTGAACCTGGGAGGCGGAGGTTGCAGTGAGCCTAGATCACGCCACCGCATTCCAGCCTGGGCCAAATAGTGAAACTCGGTCTCAAAAAAACAAAACAAAACAGACAAACAAACAGAAAATGAAAACAAGCAAGAATCATTTTATTCAATAAATGGTGCTGAGCAAGCTGGCTAGCCATATGTAGAAGAATGAAGCTAACACCTATCTCTCACCATATACAAAAATTAACACAGAATGCAAGACACACTCTTGGTGGGAATATAAATTATTTCAACCTCTATGGAAAACAGTATGGAAATTTGTTACAGAACTACAAATAGAGCTACCATTTGACCTGGCAATCCCATTACCGGGTATTTACCAAAAGGAGTATAAATCATTTTATCAAAAAGACAATTGCACTTGCATGTTTATTGTAGCACTATTCACAGTAGCAAAGCCATGGAAGCAACCTAGGTGTCTATCAAGTATGATTAGAGAAAGAAAATGTGATATGTATACACAATGGAATACTATGCAGTCTTAAAGTCTTAAAAGGAATGACAGTATGTCATTTGCCACAACACGGATGGAGCTGGAGGCCATTATCCTACACGAAATAAATCAGAAAGAGAAAATCGAATACTACATTTTCTTACTTATAATTGGAAACTGAACAATGGATACACATGAACACAAAGATCAAAATAAGAAACACTGGAAACTCCAAAAATGGGTAGGTAGGAAGTGGTTGAGGGTCAAAAAATTATCTGTTGGGTACTATGTTCACTACTTCAGTGACAGATCCACTAAAAGCCCATACCTTACCATTATGCAATATACTCATGTAACAGACCGCACATGTGCTCCCAAACCTAAAATTTAAAGAAAGTCCCCTTAGACTTGAAGTTAGCCTCAAGTTTTTGCCCTCATTTTACATGAGTTACAGAATAAGGATGAGCAAAATTCCTCAGCATCCTTGAGGCAGCCTGCCTACCCCAGGATCCTCACTACTTCCTGGAATACCTTTTGCTCTTACAGGTCACAGTTAAAATTAATGTACATTTCTAAATCACTCTCTGTTCTATGAGAATAAAGAATCATTGTACTGCAATGCAATAAACTTTATGAACTAAAGTATGAGCTAAGGGACTTGTGTCTTGTCCCAGTGTTGCCGCTAACTAGATGTATAATTTGGACAAGCTCTTTCATCTTTGTGGGTTCTCCATCTTTAAAATAAGTGGCCTGGACAAAATAATCCTTCCAGGTAATTTTCAACTTGACATTGAAGGATTATAATAAGATGGATCAGTTATTGAATCTGCCTTGGCTTGGCATCAGTTTGTATCAGTTACCCATGGTGAAAAATTCCTAAATCTGTAGGAATGATTTGCTATGTTTTTATGGATTAAGGGTTTTTTCATTCTATTTGACGGTATGTTGGCTCTTTTGGGTAAAATTTCAGAGTATGAAGTTAATGAGGCCAAGTTGCAATGGTCATTTACCATATGGGCAAATTAGTTTTGTTTGTTTTCTGGTCACAATCTTTACCCTATTAATCTTCCCTTCTTTCCTCCAGCCATTTCAAAGATAAAAGTTTCAAGGCAAGACTCAGCATGAATGTCCACGGATTAGTACTGATCATTCTCAAGACTGGGAAAAGCACTCCTGTGACATTTGAGCAGCAGCATTTTTTGGTGAATTAGGGTAGCATAGTCATAATTAATAGAGGCCACCATGATTTCTGGAGGTGACTCTCCGTCTTATATCAGATTTTAAGTACATGACAAGAACAGTCAGTTAAACATCAGCCAGAGAAATGACTGAAATGCCTCTGACTTGTTCATTGGAGGTAATACCTCTTACAACTATGGGCCAAATTAAGGTCAAGAAAAGTAAAGACAAGAGAACTATTTATGGCAAAAGCCATCTGGGTTTTGTTTCTAGTTTCGAGCACAAAACATAATATTCCCAGGCATTTGGAATGGGTCTGCCAGATGCTTGGGGCTCTTTTTTTTTTTTTTAAAGGTTTTCATGTAAATAGTTGAATTGGGGTGAGGAATGGAATCTTCATTATTCTTTGCTGTGATGTGTTTGTTTGGCTAAGAGGGAAAACCTAGCACAAGTTGGATACAGCCTCATCTTCAGTGACATTACAGTACAAACAAATGATTCTCAAGTGTGACCAGTGTAGCTGACTGAAGTCATCAGAGCCTCATTATGACTGTCACTTACTTCTTAGCCTTGGAAAAGATGCCTTGTCTGGGATACACTATACAGCTAAAGCTTAGATATGAGTAGTGGTAGTTCAAGAAGTTGAGTGTTCAAACAAAGGCTCATCCAAAGCATGAGCATTGGAAAGAAAGAGTGGGAGAAGCAAATGAGGGTTAATAAAGACATCAGAGCAACAGCAGGTACCGCAAGGGAGCAGAAAAACTAAGTCTAGGAATATCATAAAGGGTATACCTGTTCAACATGGAAAATGTGGATAGATGGCCTATAAGTTCAGGAAGTAAAGAGATTAGAAATCAAGTATATGCAGGTTTGATTCTTGGCCCTCTCATTTACTGATTACATAAGCTTCGGGAGGTCACTTAACTGTACTGAAGTTGTTTCCTCATCTTTGAAATGGGGATAGTAATAGTAATAATCTCACAAATGTTAGTCCCTTCTTGTTTCAACTCCAAATGTTTAGAATTTTAAGCAGCTTTTTTCCCAAATTTCCTCCCTCCTTTTCTAGGCCTATAATGGACATCACACTACACACATACCAGACATAAACATTTAAGATAGGGAACACATGAACGAACTCTTATTCCAATTGAGCTGTACAAGATATCTGCTCCTTTTTCCTAAGAGCAGGATTCAATGGGAGGCAGAAAGTGAGAGAAGGGGACATACTTATAGAGCAGTAATTAAACACAAGCACTGTAACAGATTATTTATGTATATTAGTTCATCAAGACCCTAAGCTTTACTAAGTAAACGATATAATGTCTCTGCTAAAGACTAGAAAGTGGAGGTTCAGATGATTAATTTTCCTACATCCAATGAGCTAGAGAGCTAGAGAATGTCAGCAATGAGATTAATACCTAGGCCTGGGTGACTTCCAGTCCTGAGCTCTTTTCATACAATTCAGTGGATCCTGAAAACAAACTTGTGAGGTACGAAGGTGAAGATTATTATTTTCTTTTTTCTGCTTCTATCTTTGGGGGGAGGAAAATGGAACCCACAGAAGTTTACTGACTGGCTGTATTGTATGTCAAAATCAAAACTAGAATCTTGGGTGCTTCTTCCTATTGTTCACCTTCTTTACATTAATTGACTCCCCTTCCCATTATATGGGCAATGTTTGCAAAGCATCAAGCATAGAACACATGGCTCTGCTCCTCATGATGGGTGTTCAAACAGATGTCAGGGTGAACATCTTGTGGAGGGTGATAAAATTACATCAAGCTGAAAAAATGCTCTTAGAAATCCCTATCTTAAGACTTTGAGCTGTGATTATTTACCTTTTGAAAGTAATGCACTTCTACAACCATATGATCAAAGCGGTGGATTCTCCCTAGATAAAATACACAAGTACAGCATTCTACAAATTATTTCAGGTTTTGGGTTTTTTTTGTTTTGTTTTGTTTTGTTTTTTGAGCAAGACCTCACTATGTCATCCAGGGTGGAGTGCAGAGCCACTATCTCGGCTCACTGCAAATTCTGTCTCTCAGGCTCATACAATCCTCCCACTTCAGCCTCCCAAGTAGCTGGGACTACAGGTGAATGCCACCATGCTCACCTAATTTTAATTTTTGTTTTTAATTGAGACGGGGCTTCACTATGTTGCCCAGGCTGGTCTTTAACTCCTGAGCTCAAGCAATCCACCTACTTCAGCCTCCCAAAGTGTTGGGGTTATAGGCATGAGCCACAGCACCCAGGCGACTTCATTTTTTGTTTGTTTGTTTTTCTGAGATGGAGTGTGGCTCTGTCGCCCAGGCTGGAGTGCAGTGGCACAATCTCGGCTCACTGCAAGCTCTGCCTCCCAGGATCACACCATTCTCCTGCCTCAGCCTCTCAAGTAGCTGGGACTACAGGCGCCCACTGCCACGTCCGGCTAATTTTTTTTTTTTATTTTTTATTTTTAGTAGAGATGGGGTTTCACTGTGTTAGCCAGGATGGTCTCAATCTCCTGACCTCATGATCTGCCTGCCTCGGCCTCCCAAAGTGCTGGGATTACAGGCGTGAGCCAGGTGCCTGGCCAACGTCAGGGTTTTTTAGACTTGAGAAAGAAAGATAAGTTAAGAGAACCACAAAATGTGTTGTCCAAAACAACTTGCTTATGAAGCTATCTTGGAGTCATTTTGCCCTAAGTGATCTTCCTTTCCCCCAATCACCTAAAATTTTTAGCATCCTCACTTAGATAGTTTAGCATTGGTGAAACATTGTGTAGAAGTTTCAGGTCTTAGATTTAAGTCCTTAATCCATCTTGAGTTGATTTTTATATAAGGTGAGAGAAGAGGATTCAGTTTCATTCTCCTACATGTGGCTAGTCAATTATCCTAGCACCGTTTGTTGAAAAGGGTGTCTTTTCCCCACTTTTATGTTTTTGTTTGCTTTCTCAAAGATCAGTTGGCTGTAAGTATTTAGGCTTATTTCTGGGTTCTCTATTCCACTCCATTGGTCTATGTGCCTATTTTTATGCCAGTGCCATGCTGTTTTGGTGACTATGGCCATATAATATAGTTTGAAATCATGTAACGTGATGCCCCCAGGTTGTTCTTTTTGCTTAGTCTTGTTTTGACTATGCAAATGGCTAAAAATATATGAAAAAATACTCAGCATCATTAATGATAAGGGAAATGCAAATCAAAACCACAATGCAATACCACCTTACTCCTGCAAGAATGACCACAATCAAAAATCTAAATTAATTTAATTTAACTGGTAAATCAAAAATTTAATTTAATGAATTTAATTAAATTAATTTAATTTAATTTTTAAATATTAAATGAAATAGATGTTGGCATGGATGCGATGAACAGAGAGCACTTCTGTATTCCTGGCAGGAATGTAAACTAGTACAACCACTATGGAAAACTGAATATTCTTTAAAAAACTAAAAGAACTACCATTTGATCCAGCAATCCCACTACTGGATATCTACCCAGAGGAAAATAAGTCATTATACAAAAATGATAATTGCATATGCATGTTTATAGCTGCACAATTTGCAATTGCAAAGATGTGGAACCAAACCAAATGCCCATCAATCAATGAGTGGATAAACAAACTGTGGTATATGTGAGATATATAGATATATATGTGGTATATGTGGTATATATTGTATATATCATATATATGAATATATATGAGGTATATATGATATATATCATCTATATGAATATATATGAGATATATATATGAGATATATATATATATATATATATATCACATATACCACAGTTTGTTTATCCATTCATTGATGGATGGGCATTTGGTTTGTTCCACTTCTTTGCAATTGCAAATTGTGCTTCTATAATATATATGTGTGTTTATGTATGTATATATATATATAAACACATACATGCATATATATGATGGAATACTACTCAGTCATCAAAAGGAATGAATCAATGGCATTCACAGTGACCTGGATGACAGTGGAGACGATTATTGTAAATAAAGTAACTCAGGGCCAGGCGCGGTGGCTCAAGCCTGTAATCCCAGCACTTTGGGAGGCTGAGACCAGCGGATCACGAGGTCAGGAGATTGAGACCACCCCGGCTAACACGGTGAAACCCAGTCTCTACTAAAAAATACAAAAACAAACAAACAAACAAACAAACAAAAACAAAAAACTAGCCGGGCGAGGTAGTGGGCGCCTGTAGTCCCAGCTACTTGGGAGGCTGAGGCAGGAGAATGGCTTAAACCTGGGAGGCGGAGCTCGCAGTGAGCTGAGATCTGGCCACTGCACTCCAGCCTGGGAGACAGAGCAAGACTCTGTCTCAAAATAAATAAATAAATAAAGTAACTCAGAAATAGAAAAGTAAATATCATATGTTCTCAGTCATAAGTAGGAGCTAAACTATGAGGATGCAAAGGCATAATAATGACACAATGGACTTTTGGAGCTCAGGGGAAAATGGTGGGAAGATCATGAGGAATAAAAGACTACAAATGGGGTGCAGTGTATACTGTTGGGGTGATGGGTGCACCAAAGTCTCACAAATCACCACTAAAAAACTTACCCATGTAGCCAAACACCACCCATTCCCCAGTAACATATGGAAAAAAAAAAATTAAAAGGCAACTTCTCTCAAAGATAGATAACTATTAGCTCAGTAGTCACTTGCACTAAAATGTATTACTGTTTTACTGTTTCTTGCTTTATAATTTGCAAGCCTGACTTCTCAGATCAGATCAGTATTATACACAAGTATCAGGCAAGTTTTAGGCCCAACTATCCTATCACTAACCCTATACTCTTTTACCTCATATAGAGAAATCCACTATAAAAACACAAGACTATTGGCAAATTTAATTGAAATCTTTTCAGCTTTAGAATCTTTGGGGATAATATTTTCATTGTTGTTATGAGTTAAGCTTTCCCCTCCCACTCTGTGCTACACTTATACAAAATTGCTTATAGTTGTCCACTCACTCCAGGCTGTTTCACATCTCTGTGCAAAGAAGTAAGAATTCATATTACAAACTGAGGAACAATAAAAACTCATTTTATATGGAGGAAATTATTTCTTTCCTTTCAGAAGAATTCTGAGCAATTACTTCAGTTCAAATATATACTCATACTGAGCAAGTGTATTCTGCTCAGTTAGGCTGCAGGCTAATGATGTCAGGGAATACAATGATTGTTTTGAAAATGGCTCTACCCAGGAGGCACTCACAGTCCAGTAAGAACCCAGAAAATGTTCACATGTGACAGATAATTTTTAAATGAGACTTGAAACTATAAAAATTCTAGAAGATAACATTGGAAAAGCCCTTCTAGACATTGACTTAAGCAAGGATTTCATGACCAAGAACCCAAAAGCAAATGCAATAAAAGCAAAGATAATTAGCTGGGACATAATTAAACTAGAGAGTTTTGCACGGCAAAAGGAACAGTCAGCAGAGTCAACAGACAACCCACAGAGTGGGAGAAAATCTTCACAATCTATACATCTGACAATGGACTAATATCCAGAATCTACAATGAACTCAAACAAATCAGCAGGAAAAAAAAAAAATCCTTTCAAAATTGGGCTAAGGACATGAATAGACAATTCTCTAAAGAAGTTGCCTTTTATAGAGTAGCATAGGCCTGATTTGGGCCTACCAGGTGATACTACACTGGTAGTATTTATGAAAAGAGCAAGTTCACATGGATTTGAAATACAAAATATCTACAGAATTGAAAGAACTTGGTAACTAACTTTATTGGAGAGGTGAAGGAATAGAAGAGGTTGAGCATACTTAAGGTTTTTGGTTTGTGTTAGTGTTGGCCATTTATTAAGATCTGCAATATAGAGGAGAATCCAGGCTTCTTAAAGGATAGCAAAGATTACATGTGCTGTTTTGGATTTGTTGAGTTTCAAAATTCTTATGGGATTGTTAGATATAAAAATACAGTCCTGGAATTCAAGGGGGAGAGCTATACATGTAGGCTTGGGTCATAATGCCAAAAGATACAATCCCAAATATCATAACACCAAATGTTGAAATATTGACAGATTAAAATCCCTAAAACTAAATCTCTAATGTCTAAAATACTTCATGCTTAAAATCCCAAAAATCACAATCACAGGAATCATAGAATTTCAGGAAAAGAAACATCACATAGAAAGTAAATATGAATGTATTCTCTGAGAATCATGCTCTACAAGAACAAAAGCAGCTATTTATTGTGATGCAAGACTTCAAAATAGAGTTAATAATGGTGAAAGTCAGCCATCTCTTATGGAGTATGTCCATGTAATTGTCCATAATCTCTCCCTGTAATACATTTTTCATATATTGACTTTTCTTTTTCGTTTTTTTCACTATATTAAATTGACAGCATTTAAAAAAATAATTTGCTATGCCACATATTTTATCTTTGCATAATTTGCAATACTGGAAGCATACATTTTATAAAGACTTTATAAAAGACTTTATCCTCAGCATGTACAGCATGAGGATAAAAGTCTTTATAAAATGTATGCTTCCAGTATTGCAAATTATGCAAAGATAAAATATGTGGCATAGCAAATTATTTTTTTAAATGCTGTCAATTTAATATAGTGGAAAAAACGAAAAAGAAAAGTCAATAGTTATTTTACCGTATACTGAAAATTTGTTGAGAGTAGATTTTAGGGGCTCTTACCACAAAAAAAGGGTGGGGGTAACTATGGAGAGTGGTGGATATACTAATTTTTTTGACTGTAATAATCATTTTACTATGTATATGTATATCAAAACATCATGTTGTTTACCTTAAATATACACAATAAAAATACATTTTTAAAAAAAGACTTTTATCAACTTCTAATTCACGTTATGCATATGTTTGCAAATTTGACTCCATCAAAGTGTATTATCACAATGTTGACTTCGTGTGTAAGCATTGTGCATATATGTAAAAAACATTGAAACTTCCTCAATAAATGAAGACCCGTCCTTTTATTTCCATCTGCACTTGTGAAAGAAAACAATTTTCCAGATCTTGTCTCTTTGGGAAACTGCATGTGTGGTGGTGATCTATGTCAGTTTTTCATTGATCTCATCAAAAAACATAGGTGAGGGGAGGGTCCAAGATGATCTAATAGTAACAGCTCCAGTCTGCAGCTCCCACCAAGAAGAACTAAAATGGCAAATGAATTCTGCATCTTCAACTGAGGTACACAGGTTCTCTCACTGGATCTGACTAGGTAGTTGCCACAATGCTAGGAGAGTAAGAAAAAGCATGGGGGAGCCAGGGCTCACCGGGAAGCTGCAAGGGGCAAAGAGAGCTCCCTCCCCCAAGCCAAGGGAGGTGGTGAGTGATTGCGCTACCCACCTGGTAAACCACACTTTTCCCATGGATCTGTGCAACCCACAGATCAGGAGGTACCCTCATGAGCCCACACCACCAAGGCCTTGGGTACCAAGCAAAGAGTTGTGCACTCATGGTGGCCACTTTAGTGGACAACTGCTCAAACAGGCACTGAGACACAGAAGTTTTTGCATACTCCAGTTATGGAACCCTGGCAAGGCAGGAAATCCATCCATTCCCTTAAAAATGAGACTGAAGCCACGGAGCCAAGCAGCATCATTCAGCAGGCCCCACTTCCACAGAACCCTACAAGCTAAAACCCCTGGATTGTAATTCCTACTGGCCAGCACAGCAGGCTGGAAACTGCCTAAAATGATCGAGTTCCCAAAGGAGTGGTGGCCACAATCACTGTGGCTCCAGTTGGCTGTTTCCCACTGCAGGTTCCCACAAGATTGGGTGGTTTGGACTTGGAGAAATTCTCCACAGTGTGGCTGTGACAGATTGTGGCCAAACTGCTTCTTTAGGTGGGACTCCAACCCATCCTTCTTCACTGGGCGGGGCCTTGCTGTGGGATTTTTAGCATCCCCAGCCAGGGGTTTGCAGACAGAACTCTGATCTTCTTAGGACGAGTCCATAGGGAGAGGGGAGGCCACAGTATCATGGATCAGCAGTCTTAGTCTTTTCTTCCTGCCATTTCTGGAGGGTCTGAGTGCCCGGAGGAAGGGGATTTCCCCAGTGCAGCAAACCCACTCTGCCAAGGGGCAGTAAGGCTGCTTATTTAAGCAGGTCCCTGATCCCCTTCCTCCTGACTGAATGATACCTCCCAATAGCAGTCTCCAGAGACCTCATAAAGGAGCATTCTGGTTGGCATCAGGTTGGTGCCCCTCTTGGGTGGAGCTCCTATAAGAAGGAGCAGGCAGCCTCATTTTCTGTTCTGCAGCCTCCACTGGTAACACCTCTGCATGTGGGAGGGAACCAGGTAAATAGGGTCCAGAGTGGGCCCCCAGAAAACCATAGCAGCCCTACAGAAGAGGGCCCTGACTGTTAAAAGAAAAACAAAAAGAAAGCAACAACAAGAACAACATCAATAAAAAAGACCCCACAAAACTCCATCCATAGGTCAACATTCTCAAAGATCAAAGGTAGATAAACCCATGAAGATGAGAAAGAATTAGTGCAAAAATGGTGAAAACTAAAAAAGCCAGAGTCCCTCCTCTCCTCCAAATGATCACAACAAATCTCCAGCAAGGGCACAGAACTTGGCTGAGGCTCAGTTGGATGAATTGACAGAAAGAAGTAGGTTTCAGAAGGTGGGTAACAATGAATTTGGCTGAGCTAAAGGAGTATGTCCTAACCCAATGAAAAGAAGAGAAGAACTATAATAAAACATTGTAAGATCTGTTAACTAGACTAATCAGTTTAGAGAGGAACATAAACGATGTGATAGAGCTGAAAAACACAACATGAGAACTTCACAATTCAAACCCAACTATCAAGAGTTGATTAGACCAAACGAAGGAAAGAATATTAGAGCTTGAAGACTATCGTGTTGAAATAAGGCAGGCAAACAACATTAGAGAAAAAAATAAAAGTAATAAAAAAAACTTTGAAAAATATGGGATGTTGTAAAAAGGCCAAACCTATGACTGACTGGGGTACCTGAAAGAGGTGGAGAGAATGGAACCAAGCTGGAAAACAAACTTCAGAATATCATTCAGGAGAACTTCCCCAACCTAGAAAGACAGGCCAACATTCAAATTCAGGAAATCCAGAGGACTCCAATAAGATACTCCATGAGAAGAACAACCCCAAGACAAATAACCGTCAAATTATTCAAGGTCAAAATGAAGGAAAAAATGTTAACGGCAATCAGAGAGAAAGGTCAGGTCACCTATAAAGAGAAGCCCCTCAGACTAACAGAAGACATCTCAGTAGAAATCCTACAAGCCAGGAGAGATTGGGGACCAATATTCAACATTCTTAAATAAAATAATTTTGAACCCAGAATTTCATATCTGGCCAAACTAAGCTTCATGAGCAAAGGATAAATAAGATCCTTTTCAGACAAGCAAATGCTGAGGGAATTCATCAACACCAGGCCTGTCTTGCAAGAGCTCATGAAGAAAGCACTAAAGAAGGAAAGGAAAAACAACTACCAGTAACTACAAAAACACACTGAAGTACACGGACCAATGACACTATGAAGTGACTACATAAACAAGTCTGCAAAATAACCAGGTAGCATCATAATGAGAGGATCAAATTCACCCATAACAATATTAACCTTAAATTTAAATGGGCTAAATGCCCCAATAAAAAGAAACAGAATGGAAATCTGGACACAGTGTCAAGACCCATTGGTATGCTGTATTAAAGAGACCTATCTTATGTGCAAAGAAACACATAGACACAAAATAAAGGGATATAGGAGAATTTGCCAAGCAAATGGAAAATACAAAAAACATAGGGGTTGCAATCCTAGTTTTTGAAAAAAAAAAAAAAAAAAAAACAGACTTTAAACCAACAAAGATTTTTAAAAAGACAAAGAAAGACATCACATAATGGCCAAGGAGTCAATTCAATAAGAAGAGTTAACCATCCTAAATATATATGAACCCCATACAGGAGCACCCAGATGCATAAAACAAGTTAGAAGAGAGCTACATAGAGACTTAGACTCCCACACAATACTAGTGGAAGACTTTAACACCTCACTTTCAATATAAGACTGATCACCAAGAGGAAATTAACAAAGATATTTGGGACTTGAACTCAGCTCTGGATCAAGTGGACCTGAAAAATATCTACAGAACTCTCCACCCCAAAACAAGAGCTTATACATTCTTCTCAGTGCCACATGGCACTTAATCTATAATCAATCACATAGTTGGAAGTAAAACACACAGCAAATGCAAAAGAACTGAAATAATAACAAACAGTCTCTCAGACCATAGCACAATCAAATTAGAGCCCAAGATTAAGAAACTCACTTAAAACCACACAACTACATGAAAATTGAAAGAACTTCTGAATAACTCCTGGATAAATAATGAAATTAAAAGAGAAATCAAGAAGCTGTTTGAAACCAATGAGAACAAAGAGACAACAAACCAGAATCTCTGAGACACAACTAAAGCAATGTTAAGAGGGACATTTATAGCACTAAATGCCCACATCAAAAAGCTCAAAAGATTTCAAATCCACATCCTAACATAACACCTAAAGTAATAGAAGACCAAAAGCAAACAAACCCCCAAACTAGGAGAAGACAAGAAATAACTAAGCTCAGAGCAGAACTGAAGGAGATAGACACGAAAAACCCTTCAACAAATCAGTGAATCCAGTATCTTAAAAAAAAAAAATTGATAAAATACATATACTGCTAGCTAGACTAATAAAGAAGGAAAGAGAGAAGAATCAAATAGATACAATAAAAAAAATGATAAAGAGGATATCACCACTGACCACACAAAAATACAAACAACCATCAGAGAATACTATAAACACCTCTGTGCACATAAACTAGAAAATCTACAAGAGAAGGATAAATTCCTGGACACATATATGCTCCCAAGACTGAACCAACAAGAATTTGAATCTCTGACTAGAAAAAGAACAAGTTCTGAAACTGAGGCAGTAGTAAATAGCCTACTAACCAAAAATTCACAGGACCAGATGGATTTACAGCTGAATTATACCAGAGGTACAAACAGGAGCTGGTACCATTTCTTCTAAAACTATTCCAAAAAATTGAAAGGGAGGGGCTCCTCCCTAACTCATCTTATGAGGCCAGCATCATCTTGATGCCAAAACGTGGCAGAGATACAACAGAAAAAGAATACTTCAGGTCAATATCCCTGATGAAAATTAGTGCAACAAATTCTCAATAAAAAACTGGCAAATTGAATCCAGCAGCACATCAAAAAGCTTATCCACCACGATCAAGCTGGCTTCATCCCCAGGATGCAGGCTGGTTCAATATGGGCAAATCAATAAACATAATCCTTCACATAAACAGATCTAAAGACAAAAACCATATGATTTTCTCAATAGATGCAGAAGAGGCCTTTGAAATACTCAAACTTTCTTTATGTTACAAACTCTCAATAAACTAGGTATTGAAGGAACATACCTTAAAATAATAAGATACATTTATGACAAACTTACAGCCAATATTATACTAACTGGGCATAAAATGAAAGCATTCTGCTTGAAAACCAACACAAGACAAGGATGCCCTCTCTCATCACTTCTATTCAACATACGATTGGAAGTTCTGGCCAGGGCAATCAGACAAGAGAAAGAAATGGAGTGTGTTCAAGTAGGAAGAGAGGAAGTCAAAGTGTCTTTGCAGATGACATAATCCTATATCTAAAAAAAACCCATCACCTAAGCCTAAAAACTGCTTAAGCTGATAAGCAACTTCAGCAAAGTCTCAGAATGCAAAATTATTGTGCAAAAATTACAAGCATTCCTATATACCAACAACAGACAAGCAGAAAGCCAAATCATAAATGAGCTCCCATTCACAATTGCTACAAAGAGAATAAAATACCTACAAATACAGCTAACAAGGGAAGCAAAGGACCTCTTATAGGAGAGCTACAAACAACTGCTCAAGGAAACCAGAGAGGACACAAACAAATGTAAAACTATTCCATGCTCATGGAGAGGAAGAATCAGTATCATGAAAATGGCTATATTGCCTAATTTGTAGATTCCATGCTATTCCCATTAAACTACCATTAACATTTTTCATAGAAAGAGAAAAAATATATTTTAGAATTCATATGGAACCCAGAAAGAGCTAGTATAGCCAAGGCAGTCCTAAGCAAAAAGAACAAAGTTGGAAGCATCATGCTACCTGACATCAAACTATACTACAAGGCTACAGTAACAAAAACAGCATGGTACTGGCCCAAAAACAGACACATAGACCAGTTGAACAGAATAGAGATCTCAGAAATAAGACTGCACGTCTACAGCCATCTGATCTTCGACAAACCTAATAAAAGCAATGGGGAAAGGATTCTCTGCTTAATAAATGGTGCTGGGAGAACTGGCTAGCTATATGCAGAAAATTAAAATGGTACCCTTTACTTACACCTTCAAAAAGCAACTCAAGAGGGATTGAAAACCTAAATGTAAAATCCAAAACTATAAGAACCGTCAAAGAAAATCTAGGCAATACCATTCAGGACATAGGCACAGGAAAATATTTCATGATGAAATCACCAAAAGCAATTGCAACAAAAGCAAAAATGGGATCTAAGTAAACTAAAGAGCTTCTGCACAACAAATAAATAAATAAATAAATAAATAAAACTATTATCAGTGCGAACAGGCCACCTAGAGAGTGTGAGAAAATTTTTGCGGTATATCCATCTGACAAAAGTCTAATGTCCAGAATCTACAAGAAACTTAAACAAATTTTCTAGAAAAAAACAAACAACCCCATTAGAAAGTGGGCAAAAAACATGAACAGACACTTCTCAAAAGAAGACATTCATGTGCGCAAAAAAAAACCTATGACAAAAAGCTCAACGTCTTGGATTATTAGAGAAAGGCAAATCAAAACCACAAGGAGATACCATCTCAAGACAGTCAGAGTGGTAATTATTAAAAAATCAAGAAACAACAGAAGCTGGAGAGGCTACAGAGAAATAGGAACACTTTTACACTGTTGTTGAGAATGTAAATTAGTTCATTGTAGAAGAGAGTGTGGTGATTCCTCAAAAGTCTAGAATCACACATACCATTTGAACCAGCAATCCCAGTACTGGTTATATACCTAACAGAATATAAATCATTCTATTATAGAAATACAATCACACGTATGTTCATTGCAGCACTATTCACAAGAGCAAAGACATGGAATCAACCCAAATGCTCAACAATGTTAGACTGGATAAAGAAAATGTGTTGCATATACACCTTGGAATACTATGCAGCCATATAAAAGAACAAGATCATGCGCTTTGCAGGGACATGGATGGAGCTGGAAGACATTATCTTCAGCAAACTAACAAACCAAACACCACATGCTCTCATTCATAACTGGGAGCTAAACTTTGAGAACGCATAGACACAAAGAAGGAAACAACACACACTGGGACCTCTCAGGGTCAAGGTGCAGGGGGAGGGAGAATGTTAGGAAAAATAGCTAATATATTCTGGGCTTAATACCTAGGTGATGGGTTGATAGGTGCAGCAAAACAACACAGCACACATTTAGCTATGTAACAAACCTGCACGTCCTGTACATGTATCCTAGAACTTAAAAATAAAATGAAAAGACTTAGGTTATACATCAGAGTATTTCAGATGATGGCAGTTATAAAATTGAGTGCAAACAATTACCAACTATAATAATAAAAATTTATACATTTCATTTTTGACTCTTTTTAATCCAGTTTATCTTATTATAACTGTCATACCTGTGCAACTGTCATTATACCTGAGTGTTTATACTTGTACAAATATGTACATTAATATTGTCCCTATTTAATTGTGTAAAATATCCCATGAAGTGTTCTGTCATGTTTTTAGGTTTCTCAAGTAAATATCCTTTTAAAAAGGTAAATAATTTTATCAAAGGTCTTTTCTGCATCTATTGAGATAATCATGTGGTTTTTGTCATTGGTTTTGTTTATGTGATGGATTATATTTATTGATTTGCATGTATTAAACCAGCCTCGCATCCCAGGGATGAAACCAACTTGATCATTGTGGATAAGCTTTTTGATGTGCTGCTGGATTCTATTTGCCAGTATTTTATTGAAGATTTTTCCATCAGTGGTCATCAGGGATATGGGCCTGAAATTTTCTTTCTTTGTTGTGTCTCTGCCAGGTTTTGGTATCGGGATGATGCAGGCCTCATAAAATGAGTTAGGGAGAAGTCATTTTCCCTAAATGGAGTAGTTTCAGAAGGAATGGTACCAGCTCCTCTTTGTACCTCTGGTAGAATTCAGCTGTGACTCTGTCTGGTCCTGGGCTTTTTGTTTTTTGCTTGTTTGTTTGTTTGCTTTTTGGTTGGTAGGCTATTAATTACTTCCCCTCCTCAATTTCAGAACTCCTTATTGGTCTATTCAGGGATTGGACCTCTTCCTGGTTTAGTCTTGGGAGGATGTATGTGTCCAGTAATTTATCCATTTCTTCTAGATTTTTTAGTTCATTGGCGTAGATGTGTTTATAGTATTCTCCAATGGTAGTTTGTATTTCTGTGGGATCAGGGGTGATATTCCCTTTACCATTTTTGTTGTGTCTATTTGATTCTTCTCTATTTCTACTTTATTATTCTGACTAGCAGTCCATCTTTTCTGTTAAGCTTTTCAAAAAACCAGTTCCTGGATTTATTGATTTTTTTTTGAAGGGCTTTTCGTGTCTCTATATCCTTCATTTCTGCTCTAATCTTAGTTATTTCTTGTATTCTGCTAGCTTTTGAATTTGTTTGCTCTTGCTTCTCTAGTTCTTTTAATTGTGATATTAGGCTGTCAATTTTAGATCTTTCCAACTTTCTCCCGTGGGCATTTAGTGCTATAAATTTCCCTCTAAATACTGCTTTAGCTGTGTCCCAGAGATTCTGGTAAGTTGCGTCTTTGTTCTCATTGGCTTCAAATAACTTACTCATTTTTACCTTAATGTTGTTATTTAACCAGTAGTCATTCAGGAGCAGGTTGTTCACTTTCCACGTAGTTGTGTGGTTTTGAGCGAGTTTCTTAATGCTGAGTTCTAATTTGATTGCACTGTGGTCTGAGAGACTGTTTGTTATGATTTCCACTCATTTGCATTTGCTGAGGAGTGTTTTACTTCCAATTATGTGGTCAATTTTAGAATAAGTGTGATGTGGTGCTGAGAAGAACATATATTCTGTTGATTTGGGGTGGACTTCTGTAAGTGTCTATTAGGTCCACTTGATCCAGAGCTGAGTTCAAGTCCTGAATATCCTTGTTAATTTTCTGTCTTGTTGATCTGTCTCATATTGACAGCGGAGTGTTAAAGTCTCCCATTATTATTGTTTGGGAGTCTAAGTCTCTTTGTGTGTCTCTAAGAACTTGCATTATGAATCTGGGTGTTCCTGTATTGAATGCACATATATTCAGGTTAGTTAGCTCTGCTTGTTGCATTAATCCTTTTACCATTATGTAATGCCCTTCTTTGTCATTTTTGATCTTTGTTGGTTTAAAGTCTGTTCTATCAGAGACTAGGATTGCAAACCCGGTTTTTTTTCCTGTTGTTGTTGTTGTTTTTTTTTTTTTTTTTTCTTTTTGGAGGGGGGGATGTTTTGCTTTCCATTTGTTTTGTAAATATTCTTCCATTCCTTTATTTTAAGCCAGTGGTTGTCATTGCATGTGAGATGGGTCCCCTGAATACAGCACACTAATGCGTCTTGAGTCTTTATCCAATTTGCCAGACTGTGTCTTTTAATTGGGGCACTTACTCCAATTACATTTAAGGTTTATATTGTTATGTGTGAATTTGATTCTGTCATTATGATGCTAGCTGGTTATTTTGCCTGTTAGTTGATGCAATATCTTATAGTGTTGATGGTCTTTACTATTTGGTATATAGTCGCAGTGTCTGGTACCAGTTTTTCCTTTCCATATTTAGTGCTTCCTTCAGGAGCTCTTGTAAGGCAGGTCTGGTGGTCACAAATTCTCTCAGCATTTGCTTGTCTATAAAGGATTTATTTCTCCTTCATTTATGAAGCTTAGTTTGGCCGTATATGAAAATTCAACACCCCTTTACGCTAAAAATTCTCAATAAACTGGGAATTAACGGAACATATCTCAAAATAGTAAGAACTATTTATGACAAACCCACAGCCAATATCATACTGAATGGGCAAAAGCTGGAAGCATTCCTTTTGAAAACAGGCGCAAGACAAGAATGCCATCTCTCACCACTCCTATTCAACACAGTATTGGAAGTTCTGGCCACAGCAGTCAGACAAGAGAAAGAGGTAAAGGTATTCAAATAGGAAGAGAGGAAGTCAGAGTGTCTCTGTTTGCAGATGACATGATGGTATATTTAGAAAACCCCATTATTTCAGCTCCAAAACTCCTTTAGCTGCTAAGCAAATTCAGCAAAGTCTCCGGATGCAAAATCAGTGTGCAAAAAATCACAAGCATTTCTAGACTCCAATAATAGAGAGAAAGTCAAATCATGAGTGTACTTCCATTCACAATTGCTACAAAGACAATAAAATACCTAGGAATGCAACTTACAAGGGATGTGAACGACCTCTTCAAGGAGAACTACAAACCACTGCTCAAGGAAATAAGAGAGGACACAAACAAATGGAAAAATATCTATACTCATGGATACGAGGAATCAGTATTGTGAAGATCGCCATACTCCCCAAAGTAATGTATACATTCAAAGGTATTCCCATCAAGCTACCATTGACTTTCTTCGCAGAGTTACAAAAAATTACAAATGACACCCTAACATCACAATTAACAGAACTAGAGTAGCAAGAGCAAACACATTAAAAAGCTAGCAGAAGGGAAGAAATAGCTAATATCAGAGCAGAACTAAAGGAGATAGAGACAAAAAAAAAAAAAAAAAAAAAAAAAAAAAACCTCCAAAAAATCAATGAATCCAGGAGCTGCTTTTTTGAAAAGATCAACAAAATTGGTAGACTGCTAGCAAGACCAAGAAAGAAGAAAAGAGAGAAGAATCAAATAGATGCAATAAAAAATGAGATATCACCACTGACCCCACAGAAATACAAACTACCTTCAGGGAATACTATAAACACTTCTTCACAAATAAACTAGAAAACCTAGAAGAAATGGATAATTTCCTGGACACTTACACTCTCCCAAGACTAAACCAGGAAGAAGTTGAATCCCTGAATAGACCAATAACAAACTCTGAAATTGAGGCAATAATTAATAGCCTACGAACCGAAAACTGTCCAGGACCAGACAGATTCACAGCCAAATTCTACCAGAGGTACAAGGAGGAGTTGGTACCATTCCTTGTAAACTATTCCAATCAATAGAAAAAGAGGGAATCCTCCCTAACTCATTTGATGAGGCCAACATCATCCTGATACCAAAGCCTGACAGAGATACAACAAAAAAGAGAATTTTAGACCAACATCCCTGATGAACATTGATGCAAAAATCCTCAACAAAATATTGGCAAACTGAATCTAGCAGCACATCAAAAAGCTTCTCCAACATGATCAAGTGGGCTTCATCCCTGGGATGGAAGGCTGGTTCAACATACACAGATCAATAAAAATAATGCAGCATATGAACAGAACCAAAGACAAAAACCACATGATTATCTCAATAGATGCAGAAAAGGCGTTTGACAAAATTCAACAGCCCTTCATGCTAAAAACTCTCAATAAATTCGGTATTGATGAAACGTATCTCAAAATAATAAGAGTTATTTATGACAAACCCACAGTCAATATCATACTGAATGGGCAGAAACTGGAAGCATTCCCTTTGAAAACTGGCACAAGGCAGGGATGCCCTCTCTCACCACTCCTATTCAGCATAGTGTTGGAAGTTCTGGCTTGGGCAATCAGGCAAGAGAAAGAAATCAAGGGTATTCAGTTAGGAAAAGAAGAAGTCAAATTGTCCCTGTTAGCAGATGACATGATTGCATATTTAGAAAACCCCATTGTCTCAGCCCAAAATCTCCTTAAGCTGATAAACAACTTCAGCAAAGTCTCAGGATACAAAATCAATGTGCAAAAATCACAAACATTCTTATACACCAGTAATAGTCAAAGAGAGAGCCAAATCATGAATGAACTCCCATTCACAATAGCTTCAAAGAGAATAAAATACCTAGGAATCCAACTTACAAGGGATATAAAGGACCTCTTCAAGGAGAACTACAAACCACTGCTCAGTGAAATAAAAGAGGACACAAACAAATGGAAGAACATACCATGCTCATGGATAGGAAGAATCAATATCGTGAAAATGGCCATACTGCCAAGGTAATTTATGGATTCAATGCCATCCCCATTAAGCTACCAATGACTTTCTTCACAGAATTCGAAAAAAAAAAAACTACTTTAAAGTTCATATGGAGCCAAAAAAGACCTTGCATTGCCAAGACAATCCTAAGCCAAAAGAACAAAGCTGGAGGCATCACGCTACCTGACTTCAAACTATACTACAAGGCTACTATAACCAAAACAGCATGGTATTGGTACCAAAACAGAGATATAGACCAATGGAACAGAACAGAGTCCTCAGACATAATGTCACACATCTACAGCCATCAGATCTTTGACAAACCTGAGAGAAACAAGAAATAGGGAAAGGATTCCCTATTTAATAAATGGTGCTGGGAAAATTGGCTAGCCATAAGTAGAAAGCTGAAACTGGATCCATTCCTTACTCCTTATATGAAAATTAATTCAAGATGGATTAGAGACTTAAACGTCAGACCTAAAACCATAAAAACCCTAGAAGAAAACCTAGGTAATACCATTCAGGACATAGGCATGGGCAAGGACTTCATGTCTAAAACATCAAAAGTAATGGCAACAAAAGCCAAAATTGACAAATGGAATCTAATTAAACTAAAGAGCTTCTGCAAAGCAAAAGAAACTACCATCAGAGTGAACAGGCAACCTACAGAATGGGAGAAAATGTTTGCAATCTACTTATCTGCCAAAGGCTAATATCCAGAACCTATAAAGAACTCAATCAAATTTACAAGTAAAAAACAAACAACCCCATCAAAAAGTGGGCAAAAGATATGAACAGATACTTCTGAAAAGAAGACATTCATACAGCCAACAGACACATGAAAAAATGCTCATCATCACTGGCCATCAGAGAAATGCAAATCAAAACCACAATGAGATACCATCTCACACCAGTTAGAATGGCAATCACCAAAAAATCAGGAAAAAAAAAAAAAAACAGGTGCTGGAGAGGATGTGGAGCAATATGAACACTTTTACACTGTTGGTGGGATTGTAAACTAGTTCAACCATTGTGGAAACCAGTGTGACGATTCCTAAAGTATCTAGAACTAGAAACACCATTTGACCCAGCCATCCCATTACTGGGTATATACTCAAAGGATTATAAATCATGTTGCTATAAAGACACATGCTCACGTATGTTTATTGCAGCCCTATTCACAATAGCAAAGACTTGGAATCAACCCAAATGTCCATCAATGACAGACTGGATTAAGAAAATGTGACACATATACACCATGTAATTCTATGCAGCCATAAAAAAGGATGAGTTCGTGTCCTTTGTAGGGACACGGATGCAGCTGGAAACCATCATTCTCAGCAAACTATCACAAGAACAGAAAACCAAACACCGCATGGTCTCACTCATAGGTGGGAATTGAACAATGAAATCACTTGTACACAGGAAGGGGAACATCACACACCGGGTCTTATTGTGGGGTGGGGGTAGGGGAGAGGGATAGCATTAGGATATATATCTAATGTAAATGACAAGTTAATGGGTGCAGCACACCAATATGGCACATGTATACATATGTAACAAAGCTGCACGTTGTGCACATGTACCCTAGAACGTAAAGTACAATTAAAAGAAAAGAAAAAAACTACTTCAAATTTCATGTGGAACCAAAAAAATTCCACAGAGCCAAGACAATTCTAAGGAAAAATAACAAAGCTGGAAGCATCCCACTACCTGACTTCAAATTATGCTACAGGGCTACAGTAACCAAAACAGCATGATACTGGTACGAAAACAGATATATAGACCAATGGAACAGAACAGAGGCCTCAGAAATAATCCCAGACATCTACAACTATCTGATCTTTGACAAACCTCACAAAAACAAGCAATGGGGAAAGGATTCTCTATTTAATAAATCATATTGGGAAAAGCTGCTAGCCGTATGCAGAGAACTGAAACTGAACCCCTTCCATACAGCTTATACAAAAATTAACTCAAGATGAATTAAAGACTTAAATGTTAGACCTAAAACCATGAACATGCTAGAAGAAAACCTAGGCAATACAATTCAGGACATAGGCATGGGCAAAGACTTCCTGACCAAAACACCAAAAGCAATGGCACAAAAGCCAAAATTGACAAATGGGATCTCATTAAACTAAAGAGCTTCTGCAAAGCAAAAGAAAATACCACCAGAGTGAACAGGCAACCTACAGAATGGGAAATTTTCAAACCTATTCACCTAACAAAGGACTAACATTCAGAATCTACAAAGAACTTAAACAAATTTACAAGATAATAACAAATAACCCCATCCAAAAGTGGGCAAAGCATACGAACAGATACTTCTCAAAAGAAGACATTTATGCAGCCAGCAAACATATGAATAAAAAGGTCATCATCACTGGTCATTAGAGAAATGCAAATCAAAGCCACAATGAGATACCATCTCACGCAAGTTAGAATGGTGATCTTTAAATGTCAGGAAATGACAGATGCTGGAGAGGATGTGGAGAAATAGGAATGCTTTTACACTGTTGGTGGGAATGTAAATTAGTTCAACCATTGTGGGAGACAGTGTGGTGATTCCTCAAGGATCTAGAATCAGAAATACCATTTGACCCAGCAACCTCATTACTGGGTATATACCCAAAGTATTATAAGTCATTCTACTATAAAGATACATGCACACATATGTTTATTGCAGCACTATTCACAATAGCAGAGTTGGAACCAACCCAAGTGTCCATCAATGATAGACCAGATAAAGAAAATGTGGCACATATACAGCATGAAAGACTATGCAGCCATAAAAAAGGATGAGTTCATGTCCTTTGCAGGGACGTGGATGAGGCTGGAAACCATCATTCTCAGGAAACTAACACAGGAACAGAAAACCAAACACTGCATGTTCTCCCTCATAAGTGGTAGTTGAACAATGAGAACACATGGACATAGGGAGAGGAATATGACACATTGGGGCCTCTCAGGGTGTGGGGGGCTGTGGGAGGGTTGGCATTAGGAGAAATACCTAATGTAGATGATGGGTTGTTGGGAGCAGCAAACCACCATGGCACTGGTGTATGTATGTAACCAACCTGCACGTTCTGTACATGTGTCCCAGAACTTAAAGTATACACAAAAGGTAAATAAATGGCTTTTAAATAACTTTAAAAGTTACTTTCTCCAGGATCATAATTTCAGGATTTTGATCTCCTGGGATTTCAACATTCAAGATTATGGCATTTGTGATTGTATCTTTTAGGATTATGATTGGCTCCTTTATATAAAAATGATCAGCAGAGAGGAGTTAGTGGAGCCCATGAATACAAATTAGATAATAGTGATAGTGATGATGATGATGATGATGATGATGTTGATGATGATGATGATGATGATGATAGTAACAATAAAAACTAGTATTTTAGCATCTACTATTATATATGCCAGACACTATGTAATTTTTTTCTCACATCACCCTGATGAGATGAAGTGATTTTCCCAGGGTAATAAAATTGGTTAATGGTGGAACTTATATTCTAATTTAGGACTTGTTGATTTTAGAAATTAAGAGAACACAGAGAATGGAATGCTAGAGAATGTTGCCATTTGAGAGACTGACACAGAAAAAAAAAATTAAAGGAGAGAGAAAACAGGCAGAGAGTTAGGAACAAACTTTGGCAAAATTTTGATGTTAATTAAGGAAGTGCAGGACTTTAAGAAGGAACAGTAGATATTAGATAAATTTGGTAGTATAGAATAGTGGTTATTGGCACAGAATCTGAACCCTAGGGTCTAGTGTTGCAACACAACTTTGCTATTTACTAGCTGTGTGATCTCAACCATGGTACTTGACCTCTCTGTGCCTCTCTTTTCCAATCTAAAAAATAATAAGAATAGTTGACTACCTCACAAGATACCTTGAGTTGATTACCTCACAAGAAAGGGAATTGGGCTATCTGGAGAAGAAAGTGAAGAGCTGAGTGTGGGTGAGGGAAGACAGAGAGGCTGAGAGACTAAAGAGAATAAAAAGGTTGAAGAACATGAGTAAGGAACTGACTGGGTGCTGGCTCTAACTAACTTGTGACTTTGGACTGGTCTCCTCTCTAATGAGGCCTCAGTTTTTGTTTTTTGCTTTGTTTTTTGTTTTTTTTTGTTTTTCATTTTAAAAGTGAAGATGCTGTAAGATGTGATCTCTGTACAATCTTTTTCCCATTCTGGATTCTACTTTTCCTTCTTTCATTGCACTGCCACCTAGTGTGTATAAAGTATATAGAAGAGAGGCTATAAGAAAGAAATGCAGAAGAATCGGTGTTACACTCTATTGCCTCCTCTTCACCCATTTGATGTCAGACGCAACAAATATTGTCAGTGGACTTAGAAGACCAAAGTGATGGAAGAGTCGTGGATGAATGGAGCCTGGGACCTGAATCATTACTAAAAGACGAACTGCTTACAAATGTTACTTGATAAAAAACATCCTGTTGGATTGTTGCATGAGTAAGAAATAAACTTTTGTATTAAAATACTGAAAGAAAGGGAGGGGGGCAGGCACGGTGGCTCACGCCTGTAATCGCAGCACTTTGGGAGGCCGAGGCGGGTGGATCACGTGAAGTTGGGAGTTCGAGACCAGCCTGACCAACCTGAAAAAACCCTGTCTCTACTAACAATACAAAATTAGCCAGGCATGGTGGCCCATGCCTGTAATCCTAGCTACTCGGGAGGCTGAGGCAGGAGAATCGCTTGAACCTCGGAGGTGGAGTTTGCGGTGAGCTGAGATCATGCCATTGCACTCCAGCCTGGGCAACAAGAGTGAACTCTGGCCCCCTCCCCCAAAAAAGAATCAGTTTAAGAAAATAAAAACCATGAGCAAGTATGTTTATGGAAGGGTGAGGATACACCTGGAAGAATTATATCTGAGATTACTGAATATTTGCTTGCCTTTTTCTCTCAGAAATATTTTTCTTTTCATGACTCACCTGTCCCATTTTTCCCCCACATCATTTCTATTTAAAGGGAGTCTCACTTAGTGTCTGGCTCTTAGAGAGAAATAATTTCAGATACTTTTTATTTCAGAGTTTCAAAAAAAAAAATGAATAGCCTTTTAAAGTTTCAAATAAATGAAGGTATACCCTAGAACTTAAAGTATAATAATAATAATAAAAAAAATAAATAAATAAAATAAATGAAGGTCTAATGGATAAATTTAAGATGATATTAATATTGGTGGAGTATGTATATTTGACTGATAAAGTATCTTCAAATTATCTTCTTCCACAGTGGGTTGTAGTTAGTCCAAGTGTACTGGCAATGGGGAGCAAGTATGAACCAGTTGGAAAAGGTGAAGCAAGCAAAGGAAATGAGAACAAGGCATCAAAAATGCATTTTTTAACAAATAGAAACATAATTTCATCGAATGAGCACAATTTGGTGCAATAAGGAGGTTTATAAGACTTTGGGTCTTCTCATATTTATATCCAGTATTATAAGCACATACCACAATTTACTGCAGTTTGCTTAATTGTGCCTTGCAGACATTCCTTTTTTTTTTTTTTTTTTTTTTGTTTGTTTCCCAAATTGAAAGTTTGTGGCAATCCTGTGAACAGCAAGTTTATCAGCACCATTTTTCCAACAGCAGTTGCTCACTTCATGTCTTTGTGTTACCTTTTGGTGATTGTTACATTTTCATTATTTTTATATAATTAAACTTTTTCATTATTTTTGTGTCTATTATGGTAATCTGTGATCAGTGATCTTTGAAGTTACCATTTTAATTGTTTGGAGACGCCATGAACTGCACCCACGTAACACACATGAACTTAATTGATAAGTGATGTATGTGTTCTGACTGCTCCACTGACTGACGATTTCAACAGCTCTCCTCCCTCTCCTTGGGATGCAACAATACTGAAATTAAGCCAATTAATAATCCTACACAAACCTCTAAATGTTCAAGTGAAAGAAAATGTTGTATGTCTCTCTCTTTAAATAAAAAGCTAGAAATAATTAAGCTTAGTAAGGAAGTTATATTGAAAACTGTGGCTAAAAGTCAAGCCTCTTGTGTCAGACAGCCTAATTGTGAGTGGAAAGGAAAACTTCTTAAGGAATATTAAAATTGCTACTCTACTGAACACTCAAATATCAGGGAAGTAAAACAGATTATTGCTGATATGAAGGAAATTTTAGTGTTCTGGATAGGTCAAACCAGCCACAACATTCCCTTAAGGCAAAGCCTAATCCAGAGGAAGATCCTAATTCTCTTCAATCCTGTGAAGACTGAGAGAGGTGAGAAAGCTGTAAAAGTTTGAAGCTAGTACAGGTTCATGAGGTTTAAAGAACCATAATACAAAAGTGTAAGGCGAAGCAGCAAGAGCTGAAGTAGAAGTTTAAGCAAGTTATTGATAATATTTATCTATAATATTTCATCAATATTTAAGATAATTGGTGAAGTTAGCTACAATAAACAACAGATGTTGAGTGTAGATGAAAACAGCCTTATACTGGCAAAATATGCCATGTAGAACTTTCATAGCTAAATAGGAGAAGTCACCACCTGGCTTTTAATCTTCATAGGTTATACTGACACTCTTGTTAGGAGGTAATGAAGCTGGTGACTAAGTTGAAGCCAATGTCCACTTACAATTCTGAAAATCATGGGTTCCTTAAGAATTTTGCAAAATCTGCTCTGCCTGTGCTCTATCAATGGAAAAACAAAGCTTGGACAACAGCATGTCTGTTTAGAGCATGGTTTACCGAATATTTTAACCCCACTTTTGAGACCTACTTCTCAGTTAAAAAAATTATTTCACAATATTACTGCTTATCGATAATACACTGAGTGATCCAAGAGCTTTCATGGAGATGTACAAGAAGATTAATACTGTTTTCATGCCTGGTAACACAATATCCTTTCTACAGTCCATGGATCAAGGAGTAATTTTGACTTTAACATCTCATCATCTAAGAACTACATTTTGTAAAGGTATAGATGCAATATATAGCCTTGCAGAATCCGGTGATTCCTCAGATGGATAGGGAAAAGTCAATAGAAAACCTTCTAGAAAAAAAAAAAAAATCACCATTCCAAGTGCTATTAAAAACATTTGTGATTCGTGGGAGAAGGTGAAATTGTCAAAATTGTCAAAATTAACAGATCTTTGAAATCAGTTAATTCTAATGCTCATGGATGACTTTGAAGGGTTCAAGAATTCAGTGGAAAAGGAACTGCGGATGTGGTGGAAATACCAAGAGAACTAGAACTAGAAGTGGAGCTTTAAGATAGGCCTGAATTACCACAATCTCATAATAAAACTTGAATGGATGAGGAGTTGCTTCTTATGAATGAGCAAAAAAAAGTGTTCTTTTGAGATAGACTGTACTCCTGGTGAAGATGCTGTGATAATAGTTGAAATGACAACAAAGTCTTGAGGATATTCCATAAACTCAGTTGATAAAGCAGCAGCAGGATTTGAGAAGATTGACTCAAATTTTGAAAGAAGTTCTACTGTGAGTAAAAAGCTATCAAACAACATTGCATGTTACTGAGAAATCTTTGTGGAAGAAATAGTCAATTAATGCAGCAAACTTCATTGTTGTCTTATTTTAATAAATTGCAACAGCCACATCAGCCTTTAGCAACCACTACCTTGATCAGTCGGTAGCCATCAGCATTAAGTTAAGAATATTTACCAGCAAAAATATTACAACTTGCTGAAGGCAAAGATAATCATTAACCATTTTTAGCAATAAATAATTTTTACATTAAGATATATATATATATTATTTTTAGACAAAAAGCTATTGCAAACCTAACAGACTATTGTGCTCTGGAAGCTTAACTTTTATATGTATTGAAAGATAAAAAAAATTCTTGTGACTCGCTTTATTGCAATACTCACTGTACTGTGGTTGTCTGAAATCAATTCGGCAATATCTCCGTGATATGCCTGTATTAACACAGGGAAAAGGCAACCTACGAAATGGGATAAAATATTTGCAAGCCTTTCATCTAATTAGGGGTTAATATGGAAGACATATAAGAAACTCCTACAACTCAATGGTAAAAACCCAAATAACCCAACTAAAAAATGGGCAAATGACTTTAATAGACATTTCTCCAAAAAAAGACACAAATGGACAACGGGTATTTGGAAAGGTTCTTTATATCACTAATCATCAGGAAAATGCAAATCAAAACCACAATGACGTATTATTTCACAACTGTCAATGTATTTCACACAATACATTGTGTGACGTGTATTGTCACACAGTGATGTATTATTTCACAAAAACAATAATGAGTGTTGGTGAAGATGTCGAGAAATTAGAACTTTTGCATGCTATTAGTGCAAATATTAAATGGTATAGCCACTATAGAAAATAGTAGGGAGTTTCCTTAAAAAATAAGAATGGGGCTGGGCGCGGTGGCTCAAGCCTGTAATCCCAGCACTTTGGGAGGCCGAGACGGGGGGATCACGAGGTCAGGAGATCAAGACCATCCTGGCTAACACGGTGAAACCCCGTCTCTACTAAAAATACAAAAAATTATCTGGGCGCGGTTGTGGGTGCCTGTAGTCCCAGCTACTCAGAGGCTGAGGCGGGAGAATGGCGTGAACCTGGGAGGCGGAGCTTGCAGTGAGCCGAGATCGCGCCACTGCACTCCAGCCTGGGAGACACAGCGAGACTCCGTCTCAAAAAAAAAAAAAAAAAAAAAAATAAGAATGGAAATGTCCTATGATCCAGCAATTCCACTTTTGGGTATACATCCAAAGGAATTGAAATCAGCATCTTTCGGAAGTATCTTCGCTCCTATGTTTGTTGCAGGATTATTCACAATAGCTAAGATGAAAACAACCCAAATGTTCATGAACAGATGAATGAAAAAAACAAATGTATATTTATTACTTTTGAAAACATAGGGTCTCACTGTATAAGCTGGACTCAACCTCCTGGGTTCAAGAGATCTTTCCATATCAGCATCCTGAGTAGCTGGGACTACAGATGTATGAAAATTACAATGAGAGGGGCGGAGCAAGATGGCCTAATAGGAACAGCTCCAGTCTCCAACTCCCAGCACGAGCGACACAGAAGACCGGTGATTTCTGCATTTTCAACTGAGGTACTGGGTTCATCTCACTAGGGAGTGCCGGACAATCGGTGCTGGTCAGTTGCTGCAGCCCGACCAGTGAGAGCTGAAGCAGGGCGAGGCATCGCCTCACATGGGAAATGCAAGGGGAAAGGGAATCCCTTTTCCTAGTCAGGGGAATTGAGATACACAACACCTGGAAAATCGGGTAACTCCCACCCCAATACTGTGCTATAAGCAAACAGGCACACCAGGAGATTATATCCCACACCTGGCCAGGAGGGTCCCACGTCCATGGAGCCTCCCTCATTGCTAGCACAGCAGTCTGATATATCGCGGCAAGGCAGCAGCCAGGCAGGGGGAGGGGCGCCCGCCATGGCTGAGGCTTAAGTAGGTAAACAAAGCCTCTGGGAAGCTCAAACTGGGTGGAGCTCACAGCAGCTCAAGGAAACCTGCCTGTCTCTGTAGACTCCACCTCTGGGGACAGGGCACAGTAAACAACCAAAAAAGCAGCAGAAACCTCTGCAGACGCAAACGACTCTGTCTGACAGCCTTGAAGAGAGCAGTGGATCTCCCAACATGGAGGTTGAGATCTGAGAAGGGACAGATTGCCTGCTCAAGTGGGTCCCTGACCCCTGAGTAGCCTAACTGGGAGACATTCCCCACTAGGGGCAGTCTGACACCCCACACCTCACAGGGTGGAGTACACCCCTGAGAGGAAGCCTCCAAAGCAAGAATCAGACAGGTACACTCGCTGTTCAGAAATATTCTATCTTCTGCAGCCTCTGCTGCTGACACCCAGGCAAACAGGGTCTGGAGTGGACCTCAAGCAATCTCCAACAGACCTACAGCTGAGGGTCCTGACTGTTAGAAGGAAAACTATCAAACAGGAAGGACACCTACACCAAAACCCCATCAGTACGTCACCATCATCATCAAAGACCAGAGGCAGATAAAACCACAAAGATGGGGAAAAAGCAGGGCAGAAAAGCTGGAAATTCAAAAAATAAGAGCGCATCTCCCCAACAAAGGAGTGCAGCTCATTGCCAGCAACGGATGAAAGCTGGACGGAGAATGACTTTGATGAGATGAGAGAAGAAGGCTTCAGTCCATCAAACTTCTCAGAGCTAAAGGAGGAATTACGCACCCAGTGCAAAGAAACTAAAAATCTTGAAAAAAACGTGGAAGAATTGATGGCTAGAGTAATTAATGCAGAGAAGGTCATAAACGAAATGAAAGAGATGAAAACCATGACACGAGAAATACGTGACAAATGCACAAGCTTCAGTAACCGACTCGATCAACTGGAAGAAAGAGTATCAGCGATTGAGGATCAAATGAACAAAATGAAGCGAGAAGAGAAATCAAAAGAAAAAAGAAGAAAAAGAAATGAACAAAGCCTGCAAGAAGTATGGGATTATGTAAAAAGACCAAATCTACGTCTGATTGGGGTGCCTGAAAGTGAGGGGTAAAATGGAACCAAGTTGGAAAACACTCTTCAGGATATCATCCAGGAGAACTTCCCCAACCTAGTAGGGCAGGACAACATTCAAATTCAGGAAATACAGAGAATGCCACAAAGATAATCCTCGAGAAGAGCAACTCCAAGACACATAATTGCCAGATTCACCAAAGTTGAAATGAAGGAAAAAATCTTAAGGGCAGCCAGAGAGAAAGGTCGGGTTACCCACAAAGGGAAGACATCACACTAACAGCAGATCTCTCGGCAGAAACTCTCCAAGCCAGAAGAGAGTGGGGGCCAATATTCAACATTCATAAGAAAAGAATTTTCAACCCAGAATTTCATATCTAGCCAAACTAAGTTTCATAAGTGAAGGAGAAATAAAATCCTTTACAGGTAAGCAAATGCTTAGAGATTTTGTCACCACTAGACCTGCCTTACAAGAGACCCTGAAGGAAGCATTAAACATGGAAAGGAACAACCGGTACCAGCCATTGCAAAGCCATGCCAGAATGTAAAGACCACTTACGCTAGGAAGAAACTGCATCAACTAACAAGCAAAATAACCAGTTAATATCATAATGGCAGGATCAAGTTCCCACATAACAATCTTAACCTTAAATGTAAATGGACTAAATGCTCCAATTAAAAGACACAGACTGGCAAACTGGATAAAGAGTCAAGACCCATCAGTCTGCTGTATTCTGGAGACCCATCTCACATGCAGAGACATACATAGGCTCAAAATAAATGGATGGAGGAAGATCTACCAAGCAAATGGAGAACAAAAAAAAGCAGGGGTTGCAATCCTAGTCTCTGATAAAACAGACTTTAAACCATCAAAGATCAAAAGAGACAAAGAAGGCCATTACATAATGGTAAAGGGATCAATTCAACAGGAAGAGCTAACTATCCTAAATATATATGCACCCAATACAGGAGCACCCAGATTCATAAAGCAAGTCCTTAGAGACTTACAAAGAGACTTAGACTCCCATACAATAATAATGGGAGACTTCAACACTCCACTGTCAACATTAGACAGATCAACAAGACAGAAAGTTAACAAGGATATCCAGGAATTGAACTCATCTCTGCAGCAAGCAGACCTAATATACATCTATAGAACTCTCCACCCCAAATCAACAGAATATACATTCTTCTCAGCACCACATCGCACTTATTCCAAAATTGACCACATAATTCGAAGTAAAGCACTCCTCAGCAAATGTACAAGAACAGAAATTATACCAAACTGTCTCTCAGACGACAGTGCAATCAAACTAGAACTCAGGACTAAGAAACTCAATCCAAACTGCTCAACTACATGGAAACTGAACAACCTGCTCCTGAATGACTACTGGATACATAAGGAAATGAAGGCAGAAATAAAGATGTTCTTTGAAACCAATGAGAACAAAGATAAATCATACCAGAATCTCTGGGACACATTTAAAGCAGTGTGTAGAGGGAAATTTATAGCACTAAATGCCCACAAGAGAAAGCAGGAAAGATCTAAAATTGACACTCTAACATCACAATTAAATGAACTAGAGAAGCAAGAACAAACACATTCAAAAGCTAGCCAAAAGCAAGAAACCACTAAGATCAGAGCAGAACTGAAGGAGATAGAGACACAAAAAACCCTCCAAAAAATCAATGAATCCAGGAGTTGGTTTTTTGAAAAGATCAACAAAATTGACAGACCGCTAGCAAGGCTAATAAAGAAGAAAAGAAAGAAGAATCAAATAGATGCAAAAAAAAAAAAAATGATAAAGGGGATATCACCACTGACCCCACAGAAATACAAACTACCATCAGAGAATACTATAAACACCTCTACGCAAATAAACTAGAAAATCTAGAAGAAATGGATAATTTCCTGGAAACTTACACTCTCCTAAGACTAAACCAGGAAGAAGTTGAATCCCTGAATAGACCAATAGCAGGCTCTGAAATTGAGGCAATAATTAATAGCCTACCAACCAAAAAAAGTCCAGGACCAGATGGATTCACAGCTGAATTCTACCAGAGGTACAAGGAGGAGCTGGTACCATTCCTTCTGAAACTCTTCCAATCAATACAAAAAGAGGGAATCCTCCCTAACTCATTTGATGAGACCAACATCATCCTGATACCAAAGCCTGGCAGAGACAAAACAAAAAAAGAGAATTTTAGACCAATATCCCTGATGAACATTGATGCAAAAATCCTCAATAAAATACTGGCAAACCAGATTCAGCAGCACATCAAAAAGCTTATCCACCATGATCAAGTGGGCTTTATCCCGGGATGCAAGGCTGATTCAACATTCACAAATCAATAAACATAATCCAGCGTATAAACAGAACCAAAGACACGAACCACATGATTATCTCAATAGATGCAGAAAAGGCTTTTGACAAAATTCAACAGCCCTTCATGCTAAAAACGCTCAATAAATTCGGTATTGATGGAACGTGTCTCAAAATATTAAGAGCTATTTATGACAAACCCACAGCCAATATCATACTGAATGGGCAAAAACTGGAAAAATTCCCTTTGAAAACTGGCACAAGACAGGGATGTCCTCTCTCACCACTCCTATTCAACATAGTGTTGGAAGTTCTGGCTAGGGCAATCAGGCAAGAGAAAAAAATCAAGGGTATTCAGTTAGGAAAAGAAGAAGTCAAATTGTCCCTCTTTGCAGATGACATGATTGTATATTTAGAAAACCCCATTGTCTCAGCCCAAAATCTCCTTAAGCTGATGAGCAACTTCAGCAAAGTCTCAGGATACAAAATTAATGTGCAAAAATCACAAGCATTCTTATACACCAGTAACAGACAAACACAGAGCCAAATCAGGAATGAACTTCCATTCACAATTGCTTCAAAGAGAATAAAATACCTAGGAATCCAACTTACAAGGGATGTAAAGGACCTCTTCAAGGAGAACTACAAACCACTGCTCAGTGAAATAAAAGAGGACACAAACAAATGGAAGAACATACCATGCTCATGGATAGGAAGAATCAATATTGTGAAAATGGCCATACTGCCCAAGGTTATTTATAGATTCAATGCCATGCCCATCAAGCTACCAATGAGTTTCTTCACAGAATTGGAAAAAACTGCTTTAAAGTTCATATGGAACCAAAAAAGAGCCCGCATCTCCAAGACAATCCTAAGTCAAAAGAACAAAGCTGGAGACATCACGCTACCTGACTTCAAACTATACTACAAGGCTACAGTAACCAAAACAGCATGGTACTGGTACCAAAACAGAGATATAGACCAATGGAACAGAACAGAGTCCTCAGAAATAATACCACACATCTACAGCCATCTGATCTTTGACAAACCTGAGAGAAACAAGAAACGGGGAAAGGATTCCCTATTTAATAAATGATGCTCGGAAAATTGGCTAGCCATAAGTAGAAAGCTGAAACTGGATCCTTTCCTTATTCCTTATACAAAAATTAATTCAAGATGGATTAGAGACTTAAATGTTAGACCTAATACCATAAAAACCCTAGAGGAAAACCTAGGTAGTACCATTCAGGACATAGGCATGGGTAAAGACTTCATGTCTAAAACACCAAAAGCAACGGCAGCAAAAGCCAAAATTGACAAATGGGATCTCATTAAACTAAAGAGCTTCTGCACAGCAAAAGAAACTACCATCAGAGTGAACAGGCAACCTACAGAATGGGAGAAAATTTTTGCTATCTACTCATCTGACAAAGGGCTAATATCCAGAACCTACAAAGAACTCAAACAAATTTACAGGAAAAAAACAAACAACCCCATCAAAAAATGGGCAAAGGATATGAACAGACATTTCTCAAAAGAAGACATTCATACAGCCAACAGACACATGAAAAAATGCTCGTCATCACTGGCCATCAGAGAAATGCAAATCAAAACCACAATGAGATACCATCTCACACCAGTTAGAATGGCAATCATTCAAAAGTCAGGAAACAACAGGTTCTGGAGAGGATGTGGAGAAATAGGAACACTTTTGCACTGTTGGTGGGATTGTAAACTAGTTCAACCATTATGGAAAACAGTATGGCGATTCCTCAAGGATCTAGAACTAGATGTACCATATGACCCAGCCATCCCATTACTGGGTATATACCCAAAGGATTATAAATTATGCTGCTATAAGACACATGCACACGTATGTTTATTGTGGCACTATTCACAATAGCAAAGACTTGGAATCAACCCAAATGTCCATCAGTGACAGACTGGATTAAGAAAATGTGGCACATATACACCTTGGAATGCTATGCAGCCTTAAAAAAGGATGAGTTTGTGTCCTTTGTAGGGACATGGATGCAGCTGGAAACCATCATTCTTAGCAAACTATCACAAGAACAGAAAACCAAACACTGCATGTTCTCACTCATAGGTGGGAACTGAACAATGAGATCACTTGGACTCGGGAAGGGGAACATCACACACCGGGGCCTATCATGGGGAGGGGGGAGGGGGGAGGGATTGCATTGGGAGTTATACCTGATGTAAATGACGAGTTGATGGGTGCTGACGAGTTGATAGGTGCAGCACAGCAACATGACACAAGTATACATGTGTAACAAACCTGCACGTTATGCACATGTACCCTAGAACTTAAAGTAAAATAATAATAATAAAAAATAAATAAATAAATAAAAAATCATAATAGCATACCATGCATAATACCATTTTATAACATCTGTGCATTTACATAGAGATAATAAATTTCTTCATATTTTGAGTTATAAAAAATATTACAATGAGATACTATCTTACGCCAGTCAGATGGCTATTATTAAAAAGTAAAAAATAACAGATATTGATGAGGCTGTAGAGAAAAGGGAACTTTTATACACCATTGGTTTTAATGTAGATTAGTACAGCCTCTATGGAAAACAATATGGAGAGTTTTCAAATAACTAAAAATGGAACTACCATTTAGTGCAGCAATCCCACTACTCTATATCTACCCAAAGGAAAATAAATCATTACATCAAAATGATAGCCACACTTGTATGTATGTATATTGCAGCACTATTCACAACAGCAGAGATATGAAATCAACCTAAGTGTCTATAAACAGATGACTGGAAAACGAAAATGTGATACACAGATGTAGAATACTATTCAGCCATGAGAAGGGTGAAATCATATCTTTTGCAGCAACGTGAATGGAACTGGAGGCCATTATTTTAAGTGAAACAAGTCAGACATGGAAAAACAAATGCTACATTTTTTCACTTATAAGTGGGAACTACATAAATGTGTATACATTGTTGTAGAATATGGGATTATAGATAATGGAGACTTAGCAGGATAAGGGGATAGGAGGGAAGTGGAAGATAAGAAGTTATTTAATTGGCACAATGTATGTTATTTGGGTGATGAGTACCCTAAAAGCTTTGACTTCAACACTGCAATCTGTGCATATAACAAAATAACACTTGAACCCCATAAATTTATACATATAACAAAGAGAAAAATGTATATATGTAGGAATATTATTCAGTCTTAAAAATACAGAAAACCTATCATTTGTGACAATATGGTTGCATCTGGAAGACATTATTCCAGTGAAATAGGGCAGCCACAGAAAGAGAACTACTACATAATTTCATTCACACGAATATCTACAACAGTCATACTCATAAAAGCAGAGAATAGAATGGTAATTGCCAGGGTCTAGAGTGAGGGAGAAAAGGATAATTTTTGTTCAATAGGTATAAAATTTAAATTAAGCAAGATGATAATGTTCTAGAAAACTGCTGTACAATATAGAGCCTATAGTAAACAATATGGTATTGTACATTTGAATGTTGGCTAAGAGGGTGGATTGCATATTAATGGTCTTCACACACATATTCACACACACACAAACATACACAAACCACAAAGGGACACAAGGAAACTTTTGGAGGTTATGGATATGTTTATTACTTGATTATGGTTACAGTATAATGGACATATGCATATGTCAAACTCATCAAATTGTTTACATTAAGCACTACCGATGTTTTTGTATATCAATTAAAACTATATAGACATATAGATCTAAAAAAACCAGGAGCCATTTCTGAATGCTGATCACATTTTATTATGTTAGGCACAGCAAAGCATTCAAATCTATATAATACAAAGAGCTTGATTCTTATGATTTGGTATTTTTGGGGCATGTTTTTATCAGATAGTTTTTAAAATAAGTGTCTAATTTCTTAACAGAGAAGACTGTTTATCTGACTCTGTACTAAGAATTCTTCAATTTACCCAACAAATATTTATAAAGCATTTTCTGGACCCTAGGCATCGTGCAAGGTGCTCAAAGAAATTCGTTAATGAATACTGTCATGTATACTTCCCTTAAAATTCTGAGTCAGCGATGGAGCCAGACATGAAAATCGTAGGAATATATGTTGCACGCACAACAGATACAAAAGAAGAGCTATTGAGGGCGATGATGTTTGCAGAGAGGATGCAGGACTTTGTACAGTTCTTAGTATTATTATTATTATTATTTTTTTTTTTTTTTTTTTTTTTTTTTTTTTTTTTTTTGAGACGGAGTCTCGCTCTGTCGCCCAGCCCAGGCTGGAGTGCAGTGGCGCGATCTCGGCTCACTGCAAGCTCCGCCTCCCGGGTTGACGCCATTCTCCTGCCTCAGCCTCTCGAGTAGCTGGGACTACAGGCGCCCACAACCGCGCCCGGCTAATTTTTTATATTTTTAGTAGAGACGGGGTTTCACCGTGGTCTCGATCTCCTGACCTTGTGATCCGCCCGCCTCGGCCTCCCAAAGTGCTGGGATTACAGGCGTGAGCCACCGCGCCCGGCCTGGTTCTTAGTATTATATGCAGGCAGAAATATCAGGATAGGTAGAAAAGAGGACAATGTATAATTATTTTTTCCTTCCAACTATCACTTTAGGTTCAGGGATGCATGTGCAGATTTGTTACATAGGTAAATCATGTGTCATGGGGGTTTTGTGTACAAATTATTTTGTTACCCAGGTAGTGAACATAGTACCAGGTAGGTAGTTTTACAATTGTCGACCTAAACCCCCACCCCAAAGGAGCTCCCGGTGTCTATTGTTTTCTTCTTTGTGTCCATGTGTACTCAATATTAAACTCCCAATTATAGGTCAGAGCATGTGGTGTGTGATTTTCTGTTCCTGCGCTAACTTGCCTAGGATAATAGCCTCCAGGTTTATCTATGTTGCAGCAAAGGACATGATTTCATTTTTATGGCTGTGTAGTGTTTCATGGTGTATATATACTATATTTTTTAAGTCCATTCTACTTTTTATGGACATCTAGGTTGATTCCATGTCTCTGCTATTGTAAAGAGTGCTGTAATGAACACATGCATGCATGTGCCCTTGTGTTAGATCAATTTATATTCCTTAGCATATACTTAGTAATGGGATTGCTAGATCAAATGGAAGTTTCAAGTTCTCTGAAAAATCTCCAACTGCTTGCCACATAGGCTGAACTAACTAGCAATCCCACCAGCAGTGTATAAGCATTCCCTCTTCTCCATAATCTTGTCAGCATCTGTTATTTTTTGAGTTTTTAATAATAGCCATTCTGACTTGTGTGAAATGATATTTTACTGTGGTTTTGATTTGGATTTCTTTAATGATTAGTGATGTTGAACACTTTTTCATATGCTTATTTTCTACATGTATGTCTTCTTGTGAGAATTATGTTTGTATACTTAGCAAACTTTTTTTATTATTATACTTTAAGTTCTAGGGTACATGTGCACAGCATGCAAGTTTGTTACATATGCATACATGTGCCATGTTGGTGTGCTGCACCCATTAACTCGTCATTTACATTAGGTATATCTCCTAATGCTATCCCTTCCCCCCGCAACCCCATGACAGGCCCCAGTGTGTGATGTTCCCCTTCCTGTGTCCAAGTGTTCTCATTGTTCAATTCTCACCTGTGAGTGAGAACACACAGTGTTTGGTTTTTTGTCCTTGTGATAGTTTGTTGAGAATGATGGTTTCCAGCTTCATCCATGTCCCTACAAAGAACGTGAAACTCATCATGTTTTATTGCTGCCGCATAGTATTCCATGGTGTATATGTGCCACATTTTCTTAATCCAGCCTATCATTGATGGAGATTTGGGTTGGCTCCAAGTCTTTGCTATTGTGAATAGTACTGCAATAAACATACGTGTGCATGTGTCTTTATAACAGCATGATTTGTAATCCTTTGGGTATATACCCAATAATGGGATGGCTGGGTCAAATGGTATTTCTATTTCTAGATCATTGAGGAATCACCACCCTGTCTTCCACAATGGTTGAACTAGTTTACAATCCCACCAACAGTGTAAAAGTGTTCCTATTTCTCCACATCCTCCTCAGCACCTGCTGTTTCCTTAGTTTTTAATGATCGCCATTCTAACTGGTGTGAGATGGTATCTCATTGCAGTTTTAATTTGCATTTCTCTGATGGCCAGTGATGATGAGCAATTTTTCATGTTTCTGTCGGCTGCATAAATGTCTTCTTTTGAGAAGTGTCTGTTCATATCCTTCAGAAGGTTTTAAACTTAATGTGACCCCATTTGTTCATTGTTTTTTTGCTTTGGTTGCTTGTGCTTGTGGAGTATTACTCAAGAAATCTTCGCTCACTCCAATTTCCTGTAGTTTCCTCAATGTTTTCTATGGGAATTTTAGAGTTTGAGGTGTTAGATTTAAGTCTTTAATCCATTTTGATTGGATTTTTGTATATGGTGAGAGTAAGAATCTAGTGTCATTCTTCTGCATATTGATATCCAGTTTGCCCAGCACCACTTAATGAAGAGACTTTTCCCAGGCTCTGTTCTTGTCATCATTGTAAAAAATGAGCTCACTGTAGACGAATGGACTTGTTTCTGGTTTCTATAGTACGCTACACTGGTCTCTGTGTCCATTTTTATAATAGTACCATTTTGTTTTGGTTACTATGTGTCTTTAGTATAATTTGAAGTCAGGTAATGTGATTCCTTTAGTATTTTTTTTTCTTTTTCCTCACGATAGTTTTGGTTATTATGTTTTTGTGTGTGTGTGTGTGGTTTCATATAAATTTTAGAATTTTTTTTCTGTGAAGAATATCATCGTCATTTTGACAGAGATTGTGTTGAATCTGTACTTTGCTTTGAGCAGTATTGACATTTAAACAATATTGATTCTTCCAATCCATAAACATAGAATATCATTCAGTTTTTTGTGTTCTCTTCAATTTCTTGCATCAGTGTTTTATAGTTTACATTGTAGTTTTCTTTCACTTATTTGGATAAATTAATTCCTAGGTATTTTTTTTTATTTGGGGCTGTTACAAATGGGATTAATTTTTGGTTGCTTTTTCAGATTGTTCACTGTTGACATATAGAAATGCTACTGATTTGTGTATGTCAATTTGTATTATGTGATTTCACTGAACTTGTTTATCAGTTCCAATAGTGTTTTGGAGGAGTCGTTAGGTTTTTTCCAAATATAAGATCATATCCTCTGCAAGGAAGTATGACTTGACTTCTTCCTTTCCAATTTTAATGCCCTTTATATCTTTCTCTTGTATCATTGCTCTATCTAAGACTTCCAGTACTATGTTGAATAATAGTGGTGTAATTGGACATTCTTGTCATGCTGCAGATCTTAAAGGAAAGGATTTCCATTTTTCCCCATTCAGTATGTTACTAGCTGTGGGTCTGTTATGATTTATGTTATGTTGAGGAATGTCCTAGTCTTTTGAGGGTATTTATCATGAACGTATGTTGAATTTTATCAAATACTTTTTCATCATCAATTAAAATGATCATATGTTTTTTATCCTTCATTCTGTTTATGTGATGTATCTCATTGATTGATTTGTGTATGTTGAACCATCCTCACAACCCAGTGACAAATCCCACTTGCTTATGATGAATGATCTTTCTAATGTAGCATTGAATTGTTTGCAAATACGTTGTTAAGAATTTTTTTGCATCAATATTTTTCAAAGATTTTGGCCTATAGTTTTCTTTTTTGATGTGCCTTTGTCTGGTTTTGGTATCAGGGTAACACAAGCCTCATAGAATGAGTTTGGAAGTATTCCTTCCTTTTCTGCTTTTCAGAATATTTTGAGTAAGGTTGGTGTTAGTTCTCCTTTAAATGTTTGGTATAATTTAGCAGGGAAGCCATTGGATCTTTGACCTTTTTGTTTTTTTTTTTTTTTTTTTTAACTGGGAAACTCTATTATGGCTTCAATCTCATTACTTGTTATTGGTCTAGTCAGGTTTTAAATTTATTCCTGGGTCAATCTTGGTAAGTTTTACATTTCTAGAAATGTATCTATTTCCTCTGGATTTTTAAATTTTTTGGTGATCTTATTCTCATAACTGCTAATAATCCCTTGAATTATAGTGGTATCAATTGTAATGTCTCCCTTTTTAATTATCATTTTATTTATTTGGGTCTTCTCTTTTTTCCTTATTTAATGTAGCTAAATGTTTGTCAATTCTATTTATCTTTAATGAAACAACTTATAGTTTTGTGAATCTTTCATATTATTTTCCTAAGTTCAAATTAATTTACTTCTGCTGTGATAGTATTTCTTTTATTCCACTATGTTTGGGTTTAGTTTGCTCTTGCTTTTTAATTCTTGATGTGCATCATTATGTTATTTACTTGAATTTTTTATTTTGTTTTGATGTAGGCACTTATAGTTATACATCTCTCTATTAGTACAGTTTTGCCATATCCCATAGGTTTTTATATATTGTGTTTCCATTATCATTTGTTTCAAGAAAATATTCAATTTTCTTCTTAATTTCCTTATCCACCCCCTGGTCATTCAGGAGCATATTCTTCAATTTTAATGTGTTTGTATGTTTTCCAAAATTCATCTTCAGGTTGATATGTAGTTTTATTTCATGTGATCAGAGAAGATGCTCGATATTAGTTCAATTTTTTGAATGTTTTAAGACTTGTTTTGACTGAATATGTGCTTTATTCTTGCGAATGATCTATGTGCTGAGGAGAATAATGTTTATTTCAGCCACTGGATGAAATGTTCTGTAAATATCTATAAGGCCCATTTATTCTATAGTGTAGATTAAGTCTGATGTTTCTTTATTTTCTGCCTGGATGATCTGTTCAATGCTGAAAGTAGGGTATTGAAGTCTCCAGCTATAATTGTATTGAGGTCTGTTTCTCTCTTTTGCTCTAACCGTATTTGCTTTATGTATTTGGGTTCTCTTGTGTTGGGTGCACATATACGTAAAATTGTTACAACCTCTCACTGAATTGACCTTTTATCAATATATAGTGACCTTCTTTGTCTCTTCTTACAGTTTTTGTCTTGAAATCTATTTTGTCTGGTACGAGTATAGCAATTTCTGCCTTTTTTGGTTTCCATTGCCATGAAGTGTCTTTTTCCATTCCTTTATTTTTAGACTATATTTAGGTTTATAGGTAAAATGCATTTCTTGAAGGCAGCAGATCATTGAGTCTTTTAAAACAAATCTATTCAACCACTTTATATATTTTTGTTGGAGAATTTAATCTATCTACATTCAATGTTATTATTGATAGGTAAGAACTTACTCTTGTCATTTTGTTATTTGTTTTCAGGTTGTTTTGAAGTCTTCTCTTCCTTCTTTCCTTTTTTCCATTTAGTGAAGGTAATTTTCTTTGTTAGTATGATTTAATTTATTCCTTTTCATTTTTTGAGTATTTGTTGCATGTTTTCCAGTTTGAAGTTACCATGACTCTTGCAAGTACTATCTTATAAGCCATTATTTTAAGCTCACAACAGCTTAACAATATTTGCAAGGCAGCATTGAATTCATTGTGAAATCTCCCTGTTTCTTTGCTATCTTTTCCCAAGCTCACAGTTTTCTCCAAGCTGTGTGACTGCTTCAGGAGGAATGGGAGGGGGATGGTGCAAGCATGCCCTTTAGCTCTTCTTCCTGGTGTCTCATTAAGTCGCCTGCCTCCCCAGTCCACTGGCTCTGAGCCAAGTTCAGCAGTAGGACTTGCCTAGTAATTCCTAGGACTTGTTTTGACTGAATATGTGCTTTATTCTTGAGAATGATCTATCTACTGAGGAGAATAATGTTTATTTCAGCCACTGGATGAAATGTTCTGTAAATATCTATCAGGCCCATTTATTCTACAGTATATATTAAGTCTGCTGTTTCTTTATTTTCCCCAGTCCTTGTGGCTCAGAATGCTACTCAGGTTCACTTGAGGTCCCAGAGCACTGCAGTCTACAGTGGTAAGGCTTCCCAGAACTCACAGTCTGACTACTGGGATGGGTGATTGCCCTCTGACTAGGGCCAGTCCAAATGCTTCCTTCATGGAAAAATGTCAGGTGACTGAAGACCAATTCTACTTTCCACTGTGAAAGGGCAGCACTGACTTTAATTCAAAGCCTCACAATTACTGTGCTCTGCACTGCACAACCACGGCCAGGGGATGGGGTAGGGGTTGAATTGGCTCTTCAAGACTGTTTTTCCTGCCATCTTCAATGTCTTTTTCAGTAAAGCCAGGTACTGTGGTTGCTCACCTATTTATGACTTTTGTAATAGTGCTTTCTGTGTGAAGTTAGTTGTTAAAATTTGTTGTTCTTGCAGGGGGAACAAATGGTATAGGTTTCTATTTGGCTATCTTGCTACACATTTCATTTATTTATCTTCAGTCTTTGTGTAACTTTATAGGTAAAGTATGCTTCATACAGGCAATGGATTATAGGGTCTTGTTGTCTTATCTATTTGGCCATTCTGTGTCATTTTATTAGAGAGTTTAGTCCCCTTATATTCAATGTTATTGATAAGGAAGGACATACTATTGCCATTTTGTTACTTGTTTTCCTAATTCCCTTCTTTCCCTCCTTTCTGCCTTCCTCTTAGTGAAGTTGGTTTTCTCTAGTGGTATGATTTAAATATTTTTTATCTTTATTTTTGGTATATCTCTAGTATTTTTTTTTATTTTAAGTTATGATGAGAAATATAAATAGTTCCTTATAGCCCATTATTCTAAGCTGATAACAATGTAAAAACATTTGCAAAAACAAAAGAAAGCTAATAAAAATCCTAAATCAAAAATGTGTCCCCCACTTTTTAACTTTTTGTTGTTTCTGTTTTTATCTTATTGTACTATGTCTTAAATTTCATTGTAGTTATTATTTTTTATTGGTTCATCTATTAGTCTTTCTTTTTAAGATAAGAATAGTTTATACACCAGAGATTCATTGTTATAATATTCTGTGGGGTTTTTTGTTTACTTACTGTTGCCAGTGAATTTTATACCTTCAGATGATTTATTATTGCTCATTAATGTTCCTTTTTATGATTGAAGTATTCCTTCCTTTAGCATTTCTCATAGGAGAGGTCTGATGTTGAGTAAGTCCTTCAGGTTTTAGTTGTCTGGAAAAATATTTCTTCTTCATGTTTAAAGAATATTTTCAATGGTTATACTGTTCTAGGGTAAAAGTTTTTGTTTTTTTCTTTGGCAATTTTCATATGTCATGACATTCTCATATATTGGAGTGCCATTGTATGCTATTTCTTTCTTTTCTTTTGCTGTTTTTATGATCCTTTTGTTACCTTTGACCTTTTACAACTTGATTACTAAATGCCTTGAGGTAGATGTCATTGGATTATATTTGCTTGGTATTCTATCACCTTTTTATACTTGGATATTGATATATTTCTCTATGTTTAGGAACTTCCCTGTTATTATCTCTTTGAATAAATTTTCTACACTTCTCTCTTTTTCCACCTTCTCTTTAAAACTCTTGGATTTGCCCTTCAGAGGCTATTTTCCAGATTTTGTTTATGTTCGTCTTTTTTATTACTATTATTTTTGTCTCCTCTGTGCATTTTCAAATAGCCTATCTTCAAGTTCACCAATTCTTCCTTCCACTTGATCAACTATGCTCATTAAATGTCTCTGAGGCATTTCTCAGTATGTCAATTGTGTTTTCAACTCCAGAATTCTGCCTGATTCTTTTTAATTATTTCAATCTCTTTGTTAAATTCATCTGTTAAAAGTCTGAATTCTTTCACTACGTTATCTTGAATTTTTTAGAATTTCCTCGAAACAGTTATTTCAAATTCTCTATCTGAAAGGTCATGTACCTCTGTTTCTCCAGGATTGGTCCCTGGTGCATTATTTAGTTTGTTTTATGAGGTCATGTTTTCCTGGATGGTATTTATGCTGGTAGAATTTCTTCAGTGTCCGAACATTGAAGAGTTAGTTATGTACTGCAGTCTTCACACTCTAGGTTTATATTTGCATATTCTTGGGATACCTTTCCAAGTATTTGAAACCACTTGGGTACTGTGATCTAAGCTGTACCTTCCATAGAAGGCACCCTGATATAGTTTGGCTGCGTCCCCACCCAAATCTCACCTTGAATTGTAATAATCCCCACATGTCAAGGGTGAGGCCAGGTGGAGATAATTGAATCATCGGGGCATTTTCCTCCATACTTTTCTCATGGTAGTGAATAAGTTTCAGAAGATCTGATGGTTCTATAAATGGAAGTTTCTCCTGCACAAGCTCTTTCGCATGCCACCATGTAAGACATGTCTTTGCTTCTCCTTTGCCTTCTGCCATGATTGTGAGGCCTCCTCAGCCACGTGGAACCACTTATCTTTATTAATTACCCAGTCTTGGGTATGTCTTTATTAGCAGTGTGAGAACAGACTAATACACACCCCAAGCCCAGTAATGTTGTGGTTGTTTCAGACTCATAGAGGTATCACCTTGGTGGTCTTGGATAAGATCAAGAAAAATGTTCTGGTTTGTCAGGCAGAGACTCTTGTTCTCTTCCCTTATTTTCTTCCAAATAAACAGAGTATCCCTCTCCGTGCTGAACCACTTATATCTAGGGGTGAAGTGACACAAGCACCCCCATGGCCACTACCACTGGGAGTGCACCAGGTCTGACCTAAAGTCCGCAGAGCACCGGGTCTCACCCAAGGACCACTATAACCACTCCCTGGCTACTGCTTATGTTTGTTCAAGGTTCTAAGGGTGTACAATGATCAGGTAAAGCCATTAAGGCTATGTCTTTTCCTTTAGGGCAGCAAGTTTCCCCAGGCTCGAGGTGGGTCCAGACGTGCTCTCTAGGCACCAGGGACTACAGTCAAAAACCTTAGAAATCTACCTGGCGTTCTGTTGTACTGCTGCTGAGATGGCACTCAAACCACTAGAGCAGTCATTCCCACTCTTCATTCACCTTTCAACAGTCAGGAGCTTCACCACGTGGCTACTGCCAACAGAGGCCCATAGGGAATAGTGCCAGGCTATCATGAATGTTCACTTAAGGTCCAAGGGCACTTTAGTCAGCTTCTGTTGGATGTTGTCAGGCCTGGGGCTCACCCTTCAGGACAATGGGCTACCTCCTCACCCAGGGCAGATCCAGAAATGCTATCCCAGAGTCTTGGCCTGGAATTGCTGACCCCAAGACCTTCTTGGTGCTCTACGCCCTGTTCTCTAGCTGTACCTAAGGTGCAAGACACAGTACTTTGTCTAACTGTAGCTACCATACCTGGGAATGTGCTGTGTCTCACCTGAAGTCAGTATGTCTTAGAGTCTCATGCAAGTCCTGTGGCATACTACCTGGGTATCGCTGCTGGTTATTCAGTGCCTAAGGGTTCCTTAATTAGCAGGTGATCGGTATCATAATCACTAGGTTCTTCCAGTCAATGCAGTGGGCTCTCTTCTGGCCCAGGGTGTGTCTAGAAATGTTGTTCAAGTGTTTGAGCCAGGAATGGGGGCTTCACATGTGGATCCAGTGCCCTGTCCTACTGTGGCTAAGCTGGTATCCAAGATTCAATACAAAGTCCTTTTTTGAACAAGTTTTTATTCTTCTTGTTTTATATTGTCTAAATATTTTAGACATTGTGTGTTCTCTTTGATGTTATTTATTATTATTATTATTATTATTATTATACTTTAAGTTCTAGGGTACATGTGGATAACGTGCAGGTTTGTTGTATATGTATACTTGTGCCATGTTGGTGTGCTGCACCCATCAAATCGTCACCACCCATCAATCCACTCGTCATTTACATCAGGTATAACTCCCAATGCAATCCCTCCCCCCTCCTCCCTCCCCATGACAGGCCCCGGTGTGTGATGTTCCCCTTCTCGAGTCCAAGTAGTAGGATTGTTTTCTCTTTTTCTTTTAATTACATTTATTATATTGTGGTAAAGTAACATAAAATTCACCATTTTAAACCACTTTTAAGCGTATGGTTCAATGGTATTAAGTACATTCACATTGCTGTGCAACCATGAACTTCATCCAAATCCAGAATATTATCTTCTTAAACTGAAACTCTACCCATTAAACAATAACTCCTCATATCACACTCTCTCCACTCCTATAAGACGACCAATCTTTTTGTCTCTTTAAATTTGCCTATGCTAATATCATTTTAGGTTTGTTCTTTGTTATTATGTAGAAATGTAAGTGATTTTGCATATTAATATTGGATCTGACAACATTGCCTAATAGATTTATTATTTTTAAATGTGTTTTCTAAATGTGTAGTATCATTTGAGTTTTCTACATATAAGATCATGTCAAAAATCCTAGAGGAAAACCTAGGTAGTACCATTCAGGACATAGGCATGGGCAAAGACTTCATGTCTAAAACACCAAAAGCAACGGCAGCAAAAGCCAAAATTGACAAATGGGATCTCATTAAACTAAAGAGCTTCTGCAAAGCAAAAGAAACTACCATCAGAGTGAACAGGCAACCTACAGAATGGGAGAAAATGTTTGCAATCTACTCATCTGACAAAGGGCTAATATCCAGAACCTACAAAGAACTCAAACAAATTTACAAGAAAAAAACAAACAACCCCATCAAAAAGTGGGGAAAGGATATGAACAGACATTTCTCAAAAGAAGACATTCATACAGCCAACAGACACATGAAAAAATGCTCATCATCACTGGCCATCAGAGAAATGCAAATCAAAACCACAATGAGATACCATCTCACACCAGTTAGAGTGGCAATCATTCAAAAGTCAGGAAACAACAGGTGCTGGAGAGGATGTGGAGAAATAGGAACACTTTTACACTGTTGGTGGGATTGTAAACTAGTTCAACCATTATGGAAAACAGTATGGCGATTCCTCAAGGATCCAGAACTAGATGTACCATATGACCCAGCCATCCCATTACTGGGTATATACCCAAAGGATTATAAATTATGCTGCTATAAGACACATGCACACGTATGTTTATTGCAGCACTATTCACAATAGCAAAGACTTGGAATCAACCCAAATGTCCATCAGTGACAGATTGGATTAAGAAAATGTGGCACATATACACCATGGAATACTATGCAGCCATAAAAAAGGATGAGTTTGAGTCCTTTGTAGGGACTTGGATGCAGCTGGAATCCATCATTCTTAGCAAACTATCACAAGAACAGAAAACCAAACACCGCATGTTCTCACTCATAGGTGGGAACTGAACAATGAGATCACTCGGACTCAGGAAGGGGAACATCACACACCGGGGCCTATCATGGGGAAGGGGGAGGGGGGAGGGATTGCATTGGGAGTTATACCTGATGTAAATGATGAGTTGATGGGTGCAGCACAGCAACATGGCACAAGTATACATATGTAACAAACCTGCACGTTATGCACATGTACCCTACAACTTAAAGTATAATAATAATAAATAAATTAAAAAAAAAGATCATGTCGTTTGCAGATAAGCTAATTTTACTTCTTCCTTTCTAACTTAATGTCCTTCATTTCTTTTTCTTGCATAAGTACTCTGGGAACTTCCAATATTACGTTGAATTGAAGTGATGAATTCTGTATCTTTGTCTTGTTCATGATATTAGAGAAAAAGCTTTTAGTCTTGCATCACTGAGTACGATGTCAGTTGTGATTTTTTTCACATATACCATTTAGTATGTTGACACAATTTGCTTTTATTTCCAGTTTGTTTAATGCTTTTGTAAAGACAATGTATTGTATTGTGTCAAATGCTTTTTCCACATCAATTGGAATGATCATGTATTAGTCTTTTTTATTCTGATAATATGGTGTATTATATTGATTTTTGTATCTTCAACAATCATTGCATTCCAGGAATAAATCCTAATTGTCCTGTTGTATAACATTTTAACATTCTGCTGAATTTGGTTTGCTAGTGTTTAATTGAGAACTTTTTCTATCAATATTTATATGATTTATTGGTATGTAATTTTCTTGCAGTGTCTTTCTCTGACTTTGATATCAAGGTGAATTAGTCCATTCTCACATTGCTATAAATAACTACCTGGGACTGGATAATTTATAAAGAAAAGAGTTTCAATTGGCTTACAGTTTCACAGGGTGTCCAGGAAGCATGACTGGTGGAGGCTTCAGGAAACTTACAATTATGGCAGAAGGCGAAGGAGGAGCTGGCACGTCCTACATGACTGGAGCAGAAGACAGTGAAGTGGAAAGTGCTACACACTTTCGAACAATTAGATCTCATGAGAACTCACTCACTCACTATCATGAAAAAAGCAGCGGGCAATCTGCCCCCATGATCCAGTCACCTCCCACCAGGTCCCTCCCTCAACATTGAGGATTACAATTCAACATGAGATTTGGATGGGGACACAGAGCCAAACCATATCACGAGGTAATGCTGGCCTCATAATATGACTTCAGAAGTGTTTGTCCTTCTTCAATTTTTTTGGAAGTTTTTAAAAAATTGAGATTAATTCCTTTTTAAATGCTTAGTAGAATTCACCAGTGAAATCATCTGTTCCAGGGCTTTTCTTTGTTAGGAGATTTTAATTACTGTTTCAATTTCCTTATTAGTTATGTCTATTTAGATGTTCTATTCTTTATGTTTCACTCTTGATAGGTCATATGTTTCTAGGGATTTGACCATTTTATTTAGATTATCTTATTTATTGTAAACATTTTCATAGTGCACTTTTGTAATCATCTTTTTTATTTGTCTATTATTAGTACTGATATCCTAACTTTTATTTCTGATTTTAGTAACTTGAGTCTTCTGCAATATTGATTGTTTTAAATGGGTGAAGCAACACATTTGCCAAAATCTGGAAGAGAAGAATATACCCCGCATCATTTTCAGGCACAATGTCCAAAGGGCTAGGGCACATGGTGCCAGCTGTTAGAGAGAGGCGTATAGATTGTGAATTAGCTGCTAGAGAGAGCTGAGACCTGAAAGATGTACCTGACAAACACAGAGGCAACATGGTTTGTTAGATCCCAGAGTGCATTCATGGGATGTGGAGGTAGACAAAATAATTTTAGAGAAGAAGATTCTTCTGAAAGATTTCCCAGCTGTCTATTTTACAGGTGTGCCCAAAATAACGTATCTAGAATGGGACTCACTTTCCCTTCAGGACGAGTTTCCACCTGAAATCCAGAAATTACCCAAGGGCTTCTGTTCCAGCGTAGATATTTCAATGTTTTTCTATATTTCCCATTTTGTCTGTCTCCATATTATTAAACAACACTGTCATTTCTGCTTTCATAATGCCTTTTACATCTATCTCTTCTTTTCCACTCTCACTACCATCACACTGGTTTAAGATGTTATTATTACTGATGCTACTATGACTGCATCCTCCTTGTCTCCCATCTTCTACAAGCAATCTTGCATCCTCAGTGATGTTGTCAATCTCCCAGAAATATTCTCTCTGTATCCTATAGCAGTGTATCAAAGTGGAGTGTGTTTGCCCCGGGGAATATGCAAGATAACATACTAAGGAAGGGAAAGAAAATATTAGAACCTTCGTATTATTTATTTTAAATTACCCTTCTAAAATTTTATTTTATGTTCATTTATAATATATGCAATGCATTAGTACAGTGGTATGTAAACATGATTTATAAATAAACAAATAAGTTTGGAGTGCATCTTTTATGAGATTGTTGTGAGGCCTATAATGATTTTAGACAATTTATCTACAGAATCAAGTCTAAATTATTTAACCTAATATGCAAGCTCTTCATTATCTGACATCACTTCATTATACGTTTAGACTAATCTTCAAATAATTCAAAAGATGTAGTTTCTGCTTCAGCTATACTTTCACTCAAATATTCCTTGAACGTTTCCAAACTCTGTATCATTTTCCTTAGTTGTCTCCTGGCCTAAAATGGCCTTTCACTTTCCTTTTATTTGTCTAAATCATGTCCATCTTTCAGGACATAGTTCACACCACTTCTCATCTAGTGAGGCTTCTCTGGCTATTATAATTCTCTAGATTCCAAAAACAATTATAGCTTGTAACTATCTGTAAATTAATTATATCCTACATGGTAGTGTTATCAACATTTTTATATAAAAATGTAAACATGCATATCTATTTAGTTTGTATGCATCTAGAGTACAGAAATATTTTGTCACTTTACTTTTTCTGTACGCTTCATTCTTGGAATCCAGGACAGTACCTTATTCATAGTAGGCCATCAATAAGTATTTTAACATATAATACACATATATACAAAAAGTTATTAAAATTTTGAAAACATGTGAAATAAAACGGAAGGTACTATACTTACATTTTAGGGAAATATAGAACAAAGGAAAGTGCAGCAGAGAATGATCATGGAAGGCTTCTTGGAGGAGTTGAATTTTGATCTAAGTTTCAAACATAGTAAAGAACAAGAGTTGGGAAAAAAAAAGTATTCTCTATTGAGGGAATTAAAAAAAAATCTGAGTTTTAATTGCTTCCTGTGCAAACTTTGTGTTAAAAGTTTGAGAGGTTGAAAAGTGGTTGAAAGCTTGAGACTATATTTAAGAGTGCAGCTTTTGAAATCAGATAGACTTCATTTTGCATTCTGTCTCTGCTTCATGACTAATGCTGAAGTTAATTAAGTGGCCATGGACAACTTAACTATTTAAGTTGTGAAAATTGAATTGTGAGATTATTGTGAGAATTGAATAAATTGAATTGAACGTACTAAACATTGTGTCTTTCACATAGTAACTGTGCAATAAATGTTAGCTAAGACTGATAGTACTACTGCTATTATTATTAAGTAAAAAAATACTTGTTTTAAAAGGTAGTTTGTAGATGAAAATTTTTCTCTAAATTACAAAAAATGGAAGCAAATGAGACTTCGGAAGGTGTGTTTAGAGGTGAGTAAATTGGCTGGACATCTTTCGTGAAGGAAAGCAGGATTATAGCATGATGTTTTGTGCTTTGAATCCTCTTATAAATAACATCTCTATCAAAATATGTCACATACCATACAAATAACATATTTAAAGTGTACATTTCAGTAGTTTTAAGTACAGTCAAAGAGTTGTGCATGTGAATTACTTGAAAACACTTTCATCACCCCCAAATGAAACCCTGTACTCATTTGCAGTCAGTTCCCAATTCCCAAACCCCTCACAGCCCTAGGTAACTGCTAATTTACTTTCTGTGTCTATGAATTTGCCTTTTCTGTACCTTTTATATAAATGGAATCATTTAACACATGGCTGTGATAATTAATTTTATGTGTCAACTTAGCTCGGCCGTTGTGCCCAGATATTTGGTTGAACATTATTCTGTAAGGTTTTATGAAGGTGTGTTTTGGATGAGATTAACATTTAAATTGGTAGACTTTGAGTAAAAAATATTACACTCCATAATGTTGGTGAGCCTTTTAAAATCAGTTGAAGATTTTAGTAGGACAAAAACTGATTTCTTCTGACCAAAATGGAATTCTGCCAGTAGACTGCCTTTGGACTCGAATTGTATCTCTTTCTTGGGTCTCCAGCCTGTTGGTCTATGTGGCAGACTATGTGAGCCAGTTCCACAAAATCTCTCTCTCTTTCCTCTTTCAACCTCTCTCATTCTCTAGACACACACACACACACACACACACACACACACACACACAAGCACACACACATATATTTTGTTGGCTCTGTTTTTCTGGAAAAATGTAAATAAAAAGTGCTGTGTTTTGTGACTGTCCTTTTCTACATAGAATATTTTCAAAGTTCATCCATGTTGTATCATGTATCAGTACTTCATTATTTTTCATGGCTGAGTAATATTGCATTTTAATTATATATGATATTTTATTTTTCAGTTCATCAGTTGATAGATTTTTTAAATTTTTGGCCATTATGAATAATTCTGATATTAACTTTTCTGCACAGAATATTTCTGTGTGAATATGTTTTCAATTTTCTTGTGTATATAACTACTCATAGAACATCTGGGTCAATTTGTAACTTTGAGAAACTGCCAGACTGTTTTCAATTTTATATTCCCATCAACAGTGTATGTGGGTTCCAATTTTTCTGCATCATGCCCAACACCTGCTATTTTCTGTTCTTTTAAAAATGTATATCACAATCTTAGTGGATGTAAAGTAGTATCTCATTGTGATTTTTATTTACATTTCCTTGATGGTTAATGATGTTGAGCATCATTTTATACGCTCATTGACCATCTTTGTTTATCTTCTTTGAAGAATTGTCTGTTTAAGTCATGTGTGTGTGTGTGTGTGTGTGTGTAGAGCCACCCTTAAGTCAATCTTAAAAGATACATATAAGCAGAGGAAGGGTTAGAAGGTGTATTAGTCTGTTCTCGTGGTGCTAATAGAGACATACCTGAGGCTGGGTAATTTATAAAGCAAATAGGTTTAATTAACTCACAGTTCCACATGGGTGGGGAGCCTCACAATCATGGCAGAAGGCAAGAGACAGCTTGTGTAGGGGAAGTCCCCTTTATAATATCATCTGACCTCATGAGGCTTACTCACTATCATGAAAACAGCACAGGAAAGACCCACTCCCAAGATTCAATTACCTCCCCCTAGGTCCCTCCCAAGACACATGGGAAGTATGGGAGCTACAATTCAAGATGAGATTTGGGTGAGTGGGGACACAAACAAACCATATCAGAAGGTTATTCAAACTTCCAGCTTAGCTAATTTTAATAGAGGATCGTAGAACAAATTTTGTCTCAAAGAAAGGAGAGTATCAAAAAATATTCTGACATTGGACAAGTTTGTATTGTTGGAAAGAGAGAAAGTAATATTCAAAATGAAGAACAATCCGCTAAATCAGTTACATTTGGATTTGGGGTGCTTGTGTGTGTGTGTGTGTGTGTGTGTGTGTGTACGGATTTACACCTACAACTGGTTTGACTACTTGGAAGGAAATTATATGTGCTGGTTTACTTGTTTTCATTTGGTGTTTGAGGAATGACTTTTTATTTCCATTAACATAATCAAATATTTGATAGTATGTATATACACACACTCAAATGATGACTTCTGCAATCATCCCTGAGTTCAAACCTACTGCTGTTATCTTTTAACCTAACTAACTGAAAGTAAGTCTCTGCAGACTTCTGAGATAGATAATTCACATGTCAAAAATTGAGGAAAAACTCAGCAGATTATCTGAAATTATTTCAAAAGTAGTGTAACCATGAAACAGGGCAGGCTGCAACTTCACCCATTTCCTATGAGATGTGATTTCCCTATGATGCATAGAGCTGAGTCATGGCAGATTCTCAATAAAGACTTAGGTAACAGACAAATAATGGAAGAAAATTAACATAGCTAGTTCAAGAATCTAAGTTACCTCAAAGAGGGTAAATGGAGGTCATTTCCAGAGGCCTTTTGGTGGTTATTGTTCTTCAGAAATTCATGAGCTGGCCTACAACCTCTCCTCTAGACAAGTGACTCTATGGGCCTAAGTATTCCAATTGCTATTTATTCAGTACATTGTACTTTCTGGCAGTATTAGCTATACTTTTGAAACGGCCATGTGTACTGATACACATCATAACGGATCTACAATGTGTTACTTCATCTGTTTCCTAGATCAAACTTTCCTTTTCAATGTACATGTTATAAGCTCTTCCAATGAATATAATTTTAATTTTATCTCTCCCTGAAAGAGTTGATGAAAAAACTTAAGCTGTAGCACAAATAACGTGCTCCAGCACAAATAAAGTGACACTGTCAGACACATCAAATTTGAACAGCAAAATGCCCATAACTGGGAATTTAGCTTAATTTTCTTGTTGTTAATAACCAGAGCACTTACTCACACCACCTCAAAAGAGATCGTGGTTTTCCACCTTTTCCCAGTTAATTTGAAAAGTTAATATTTACTGAAGGCTCTTCATATCTGATAGTAGGTTAATGCTAGCTGAGCCCAAGGGAATTATTCCATGGTCCTCATATGTGACAAGTTGCCACTGTTTATGAATAGAGTCAGAAAAGTGGAAGCCTCTCAAGCTACAAGTTCCGCTATTTCTTTTATAAAGAAGTTTCTATCTGTCTCCTCTGTTTTATTCTCAATCTCTCCACTATAATTTAGTACCCTGTTTCCTCTTGCGTGGACTATTCTAATGGTTTTTCTAATCTATCTTCCATATCGTCTCCTTATCAATCACTGTATATCCTTGCTTCCATGATTATTTTTTCCCTAAAACGCCGCTACTTTCAACTTGTCATATGCTTAAAAACCCAAAGACTAATAGGTATTTATTACCTTTTGGGTATAGTCTAAACTTGGTCTGGCATTCTAGATCCTCCTTCACAATCAGGCCCCAAATAAAAACCTGTTACTCATTGTTATCTTTGGTGAAACTCCTACAGTGAGAATATTTGAATCTTTGTTTCCCTCAAACATCATTAACATTCTTAATTACTTGAAATCATTTGTGTTGTTTCATTTCTTCTTTCATCCATGCTGCATTGGTAAATATTAATTTATTTTTAATATGTTAAAATCCTGTCACTGATCTGAATGCTATCAATATAAAGACCAATACATTATGTTAATTAAGTAAATCAGGGAACAAAGGTTGCTGGGTAAATGAATTGATCTCACCAAATGTTCTGAGAACGAGTGAGAAAAAGGATATTGCCACTTAATTTCAAATGAAATAATGACATTTAGTTAAGACCTAGAATGTGTAATCAGCCATGATCCTAGGAGCAATGCGAAGGCCTTGAGTTGAAATCCTACTGTTTTCTTTAGTTCTCCTTCTGTTTCTATATAAACACATTACCTTAGAGACTGAGTTTAACTTTAAAGCCCTTTTTTCTTATCTGCAATGTCAATAACTCTCAAGTTCTTACAATGAAGGTGATACTTTAGCAATATGTCTAGTGACGGAGTCAGTGAAAGGAGATAAATAAAATAATTGTTTCAATTTTTCTATTTTTTCTCTATTTTAAATTTCCATTTGCAGATCACCATTTGATTGGGTTTTGTTGATGGAAAAGGTCTGGGTTTCCTGGACACAGTGGAGTAGAATATACTCTCTCAATCTCTATGGCTGAAATTTTTGTCCTTTCCTATATAATCATGTTAGCTGATATAGTGATGGAAAGCTTTCCAAATGGAGTAGTTTTAGGCCACATAGAATAAAGCCCCCTTTTTTGCAATGCTCTACCACATTTACCTCAGAGGTCTGGATTTTAAAAATTCTTGTGTAGCTGAGGTGGGATCAGAGTCCTCTGTCGTATTTCACGGAGCCTTGGTCTCCAGCATGGCATTTGGCAATAGAGAGCCTACGAATATTTTCTTTCTTTTTTTTTTTTAATTTATTTATTATTATTATACTTTAAGTTGTAGGGTACATGTGCATAACGTTCAGGTTTGTTACATATGTATACTTGTGCCATGTTGGTGTGCTGCACCCATCAACTCGTCATTTACATCAGGTATAACTCCCAATGCAATCCCTCCCCCCTCCCCCCTCCCCATGATAGGCCCCGGTGTGTGATGTTCCCCTTCCTGAGTCCAAGTGATCTCATTGTTCAGTTCCCACCTATGAGTGAGAACATGCGGTGTTTGGTTTTCTGTTCTTGTGATAGTTTGCTAAGAATGATGGTTTCCAGCTGCATCCATGTCCCTACAAAAGACACAAACTCATCCTTTTTTATGGCTGCATAGTATTCCATGGTGTATATGTGCCACATTTTCTAGCCTACGAATATTTTCTATGGGCATTAGGTGGGAGTATATTTAGCTCTTATCTAGAAACTAATGTGAGTGACAATGGAAAAGTTTCCACAGGGATAAGCCTCATCAGTTGCCCATGAAGACAAAACTTTTATGGTCTAGTAGCATTTCCTTAGGTATCACACCTCTTGGAACTCAACGGACTTGAATCACTCAACCCTATTACCCAGAAAACAACTGGTCCCAACATCAGAAAGCCAGGTAGGGCACAGATAAGCAGAAAGTTACCTGCCTTATCTTTCCACAGATAAGCAGAAAGTTACCTGCTTTATCTTTCACTTATTTACTATCCCCCTCTTCTTGTAATTATTATAATTACTATTATTAGTATTATTTGTAAATCCATTTCTCTCTTCCACTCTTCTCATTTCCTTTATGCTTGTCAAGTATGTATTTTTTCAAAGTTTATGCACTCTTCTCTATCAGCACAGAATCTCCTAACATATTCTTCAACAAAGTGTCACTAGTGTCACTGATAATTTATACCCTCTTGAACACAACAGCCAGGAAGCCCTAACCTCAGAGATGGGTCAGCTCAACTGCATTTTGTGCTAAAATGCCAAAGCCCAAGCCTCATTTAGGTGATGAGTGAGTTCAGTGACTCTCTACTCACCTCTTTCCTCTAACACATAAATAAATTCCAGTGGAAGGAAAATAATTTCATAGGATCTTAATGTCATTATAAGTACTACTTTTAGTTAAGCAAAGGAGAAAACATGGAAAGGTAGTGGATTACACAACAACTTGGTTGATGTGAGCTTTAGGAGTATTTTTTTAGTTTTTTGAGAAAATAAATATATGTAAAAAATATTCAAACACGGAAAAAATTTTCTCTCAGCATAGACTAGAAAACATAAAACTCTAATATTTCTAATGGGAGAAGTGAGAAATTGGTTTCTGAAACACTAATGTTGTTTTGAAGCAGCTAATACCTCCTTGTATTTATAGCTTACCAAAGCCCAGTAAACTTTGGTGAGTGAGATTAGGGAGCAAAGTTGTATGGTTAAAGAAGGCATCCTAAAAAAACAAGCAACAACAAAAAACCTCATTTCTCATAGTTTTCTGAAGAAAGTTAAATAAGCCCCCAGCATGAAAGCAAAATCCAGCTCATAAGCTGATTTTAGACAGTGCTGACTCAGTAACACTCTTCCCTGAGATCTCTTTTCCTTGCTACTTTGCTCCTTCATGAGAGTTTCATTACCACTGACCTCCTTCTGACTCCCTCCACTTTATGTTAGCTTTGGACTGGCCACGTAGCTTTGATTCTCCTGGAAAGCTGATTCAACTCACTGTCCAGCCCAGCACCAGACCTTCATTAGGCAGTCATTTCTGTCTTGAGACCATGCTGAGGAACTTCCCTGCACTGGTCTGAACTTTATTTATACTTTGGAAAGCACCTAAAGACTTAACTCTGGGAGATGATCTTCTCAAAGTTCAGTACTGCAAGAAATCCTGTAAACTGCTCTTTCATTTTTTAGTGAAATGTCTTTCCATTTCCCAGCTACTGATTCATAGTGACACAGCATTGTTTGCTCTTCAGCTAATATTTTCTCTCAGCATGGCCCCAGAGGCTAGCAGCCCAGCTCATAACCAGTGCCACAAAGAAAGAAGGGAATGGAATTTTACTAAACCAAAATAAAGAGATGTTTTTGGCAGTATGGTTATTTTCACGGTATTGATTGTACCCATCCATGAATATGAGATGTGTTTCCATTTGTTTGTGCCATCTATAATTTCTTTCAGCAGTGTTTTTTTTTTTCTAAAGGCATTTCACCTCCTTTATTAGGTATATTCCTAAGTATTTTATTATTTTTTGTGGCTATTTTAAAAGGGGTTGAGTACTTGATTTGATTCTCAGCTAGGTTGCTGCTGGTTTATAGAAAAGCTATTGATTTGTGTACATAAATTTTGTATCCGGAAACTTTGCTGAATCTTTTTATCAGTTCTAGTAGCTTTCTGGAGGAGTCTTTACAGTTTTCTAGGTAAATGATCATGTCATCAGCAAATAACAACAGTCTGACTTCCTCTTTACCGATTTGGATGCCTTTTATTTCTTTCTTTTGTCTGATTGCTCTGACTAGGACTTCCAGTATTATGTTGAAGAGGAGTGGTGAGGGTAGGCATCCTTGTCTTGTTCCAGTTCTCAGAGGGAATGCTTTCAACTTTTCCACATTCAGTATTATGTTGGCTGTAGGTTTGTCGTAGATGGCTTTTATTACAATGAGGTATGTCCCTTGTATGCCAATTTTTCTGAGACTTTTAATCATAAAGGAATACTGGATTTTGTTGAATGCTTTCTCTACATCTATTGAGATGATCATGTAATTTTTGTTTTTAATTCTGTTTATTTGCTGTATCACATTTATTGACTTGTGTATGTTAAACTGTCTTTGCATCCCTGGTGTCCCATATGATCATGCAGAATTATCCTTTTGATAAGTTGTTGGATTTGGTTAGTTAGTATTTTGTTAAGGATTTTAGCATCTATGTTCATCAGGCATATTGGTCTGTAGTTTTCTTTTTGGTTAGGTCCTTTCTTGGTTTGATATTAGGGTGATACTGGCTTCATAGAATGATTTAGGTCAAACTACCACCATTCCATCATTCTTCACAGAATTAGAAAAAAAAATAAAACGATTCTAAAGTGCATATGGAACCAAAAAATATCCTGCATACACAAAACAAGACTAAGCAAAAAGACCAAATTCTGAAAGCATCACATTACCTATTTCAAACTATACTCTAAGGCCATACTTCACCAAAACAGCACGATACTGGTATAAAAACAGGCACATAGACCAATGAAACAAAATGGAGAATCCAGAAATAAACCCACATACTTATAGCCAACAAAAACACAAAGTGAAGAAAGACCACCCTTTTATCAAATGGTGCTGTGATAATTGGCTCGCTACATGTAGGAGAGTGAAACTAAATCCTCATATCTCATTTTATACAAAAATCAACTCAAGATGGATTAAGGACTTAAATCTAAGACTTAAAACTATAAACATTCTAGAAGATAACATTGGGAAAACCCTTGTAGACATTGGCTCAGGCAAGAAATTAATGGCCAAGGACCCAAAAGCAAATGCAATAAAAACAAAGAGAAATAGGTTGAACTTAATTAAACTAAAGAGCTTTTGCATGGCAAAAGGAGCAGTCAGCAGAGTAAACAGACAACCCACAGAGTGGGAGAAAATCTTCACAATCTTTACATATGATAAAGGACTAATATCCAGAATCTGCAATGAACTCAAACAAGTCAGCCAGAAAATTACAGACAATCCTATCAAAAAGTGGGATAAGGGCATGAATAGACAATTCTCAAAAGAAAGTATACAAATGCCCAATAAATGAAAAAATGCTAAACGTCACTAATGATCAGGGAAATGCAAATCAACACCACAACATGATACCAACTTACTCCTGAAAGAATAGCCATAATCAAAAAATCAAAAAATAGTAGATGTTGGCATGGATGCAGTGAACAGGGAGCGTTTCCACACTGCTGTTGGGAGTGTGAACTAGTACAACTACTATGCCAGACAGTGTGAATATTCTTTAAAGAACTAAAAATAGAAATACAATTTGATCCAGCAGTCCCACCATTTGGTATCTACCCAGAGGAAAATAAGTCATTATACAAAAAGACACTTGCACATGCATGTTTATAGCAGCACAGTTTGCAATTGCAAAAACGTGGAACCAAACCAAAACCCATCAGTCAACGAGTGCATAAACAAACTGTGAGATACATATATATGTATATGTATCACAGTATGTATATATATATCTCACAGTGTGTGTATATATATATCTCACAGTATATATATACACGTGTGTGTGTGTGTGTGTATATATATATATATGATGGAATACTACTCAGCCACAAAAAGGAATGAATCAATGACATTCATAGCGACCTGGATGAGATTGGAGACTGTTATTCTAAGTGAACTAACTCAAGAATAGAAAATCAAACATTGTTCTCTCTCATAAGTGGGAGCTAAGCTATGAGAATGCAAAGGCATAAAAATGACCATAATGTTCTTCGGGGACTCCGGGGGAAAATGTGGGAAGAGGACGATGGATAAAAGACTACAATTAGAGTGCAGTGTATACTGCTCAGGAGATGGGTGCACCAAAATCTCACAAATTACCACTAAAGTACTTACTCATCTAACCAAACACAACCTGTACCCCCATAACCTATGGAAATAAAAAAAATAAAAATTGGAAGAAAACATAAAAAAAAAATGAAAAGGAACAAGCTACTTGAACTTCATGCGACAACTTGTATCTCAAAGACTTATGCTATGTGAAAGAAGCCACTATCTAAAGGTTTCCTTCTGTATGATTTTATCTTATTGCATTCTTGAAAAGACAAAACTATAGTGTTGGGGAACAGATCAGTGGCTGCTATAGGAAGGTGACTATAAACACATACCATGTGGAAGTTTTGGGGAGTGGTAGAACTGTTCTTTGCCCTGATTGTGGTGGTAGTTACATTAATCGACATATGTTAAGTTCAGAAACTGGTGATCATTTCACAATGCATAGGTATATCAAATTTTCCAAGTAATACAACTTAAACATATATAATTTTTAATTGCAAATTATACTTTAATAAAGTTGGAATTTTTTTTAAAAAAATAGAAAGATGCAATGACTCAAGAGCACTATTTTTTTTCTTAAGGCCAGTCTACATGGCCTGGTAGAGTTCAGCTGGGTCTCCATAGAAATAATAGGGATTTTATCTGTGATGGGAATATCTAGAGAATATAGGAGAAATTATTGTCCCATTCAATCCAGAGTTTAAACCCCATGAGCTACCTAATTGAGGCTACCACAAGTATCACCAAAGCCTACCAGAAATCATGTGCATTAGTTCATTTTCATGCTGCTGATAAAGACATAACTAAGACTGGACAATTTACAAAAGAAAGAGGTTTATTGAACTTACAATTCCACATGACTGGGGAGGCTTCACAATTATAATGGAAGGCAAGGAGCAGCAACTCATATCTTACATAGATCTCAGCAGGCAAAAAGAGAGGGAGCATGTGCAGGGAACCTCCTCTTTATAAAATCATCACATCTTCTGAGACTTATTCACTATCAAGAGAATATCTTGAGAAAGACTCGCCCCCATGATAAAATCACCTCTCACTTGGTCCCTTCCACAGCACGTGGGAATTGTAGGAGTTACTATCAAGATAAGATTTGGATGGGGACACAGCCAAATCATATCATTCCAGTCCTGACCCCTCCAAAATTTCATGTCCTCACATTTTGAAACGAAGCATGACTTCCCAACAGCCCCCCAAAGTCTTAACTCATTTCAGCATTCAATTGAATGTCCAAAGTCCAAGTCTCATCCATGACAAGGAAAATCCCTTCTGCCTATGAGCCTGTGAAATCAAAGCAAGTTAGTTACCTCCTAGAAAAAAATGGGATATAGGCACTGGGTTAATACAGCCATTCCAAATATGAAAAACTGGCCAAAACAAATGGACTACAGGCCCCATGCAAGTTCGAAGTCCAGTGGGGCAGTCACATCTTAAAGCTCCAAAATGATCTCCTTTGACTCCATGTCTCACATCCAGGTCACACTGATGCAAGAGGCGGGGCTCCCACATCCTTGGGGAGCTCTGCCCCTATGGCTTTGCAGAGTACAGCCTTACTTCTGGATGCTTTTATGGGCTGGTGTTGAGTGTCTGCCACTTTTGCAGATGCACAGTGCAAGCCGTCAGTGGATCTATGATTCTGGGGTCTGGATGACGGTTGCCCTCTTTTCACATCCACTATGTGGTGCCCCAGTAGGGACTCTGTGTGGGGGCTCTGACCCCACATTTCCTCTTAGCACTGCCCTAGCAGAGGTTCTCCATGAGGGCCCCACCCCTGCAGCAAACTTTTGCCTGAGCATCCAGGTATTTCCATACATCTTCTGAAATCTAGGCAGAGGTTTCCAAACTTCAGTTCTTGACTTCTGTGCATCTGCAGGCTCAACACAATGTGGAAGCTGCCAAAGCCTGGAACGTACACCCTCTGAATCCACAGCCTGAGCTCCATGTTGGCCCCTTTCAGCCATGGCTGGAGTGGCTGGGATGCAGGGCACCAAGTCCCTAGGCTGAACACAGCAAGAAGACCCTGGGCCTGGCCCACTAAACCACTTTTTTCTCCTAGGCCTCCAGGCTTGTGATGGGAGGGCCTGCTGTGAAGACCTCTGACATACCCTGGAGATATTTTCCCCATTATCTTGGAGATTGATATTCAGCTCCTCATTACTTACACAAATTTCTGCAACTGGCTTGAATTTCCCCTCAGAAAATGAATTTTTTTTTTAATAGCATGGCCAGGCTGCAAATTTTCCAAACTTTTATTCTCTACTTTCCTTATAGAACTGAATATCTTTCACAGTACGCTATTCATCTTTTGAATGCTTTGCTGCTTAGTAATTTTTTCTGCCAGATACCCTAAATCATCTTTATCAAGTTCAAAGTTCCACAAATCTCTAGGGAGGGGCAAAATGCCACCAGTCTCTTTGCTAAAACATAACAAGGGTCACCTTTGCTCCAGTTTCCAGCAAGCTCCTCATCTACATCTGAGACCACCTCAGCCTGGACTTTATCATCTATATCACTATCAGCATTTTGGGCAAAGCCATTCAACAAATCTCTAGGAAGTTGCAATCATTTCCACATTTCCCTATCTTCTTCTGAGTCCTCCAAATTGTTACAACCCCTGCCTGTTACCCAGTTCCAAAGTTGTTTCCACATTTTCGGTTATCTACAACAGCACCTCACTCTACTGGTACCAATTTACTGCATTAGTCTGTTTTCATGCTGCTGATAAAGACACACCAGAGACTGGGCAATTTACAAAAGAGGTTTAGTAGACTTACAGTTCCACGTGGCTGGGGAGGCTTCATAATCATGGTGGAAGGCAAGGAGCAGCAAGTCATGTCTTACATGGATGGCAGCAGACATAGAGAGAGCATGTGCAGGGGAACTCCTTTTTATAAAACCATCAGACCTCATGAGACTTATTAACTATCACGAGACAAGCATGAAAAAGGCCCCCCCCCCCCATGATTCAATCACCTACCACTAAGTCCCTCCAATGACATGTGGACATTGTGGGAGTTATTAAAAAGATGAGATTTCGGTTAGGGACACAGCCAAACCATATCACATGAGGGTATAACATCTGCTACGGGAAACAGGAAATCCTAAGCCAAATTCCATGGAGTATTTTTCATGGCCTGTTTTCCTTCTCTAAGGCTTATATAACCCTAAAGTCTTAAGACTTCTTTCCCTGTGAGTCTTCTGTACAAATACTTCTCTTTTCTCACCCAGTTAAACAACGGTAGTTATTGTGCATAGTAATTAAATTATATACATTTTGGGTGTGCACGTGTATGTGAGGAGGTTTTTTCCTACTATTTTTAAAAGCAGATCAACCTAGGCTTCCTTTTCAAATTATTTCAACTTTTATTTTAGATTATAGGAGTGCATGCATAGGTTTGTTACATGGGTAAATTGTGTAATGCTGAGGTTTGGAGCACAAATGATCCTATCTCCCAGGTAGTATCATAGTACGCAATAGTTGTTCAACCTTTGCCCTCCTACTTTTCTCCCTCCTCTAGTAGTACTCATGTCTTTCATTAAGTTCACTATGTGATCTTGGACAAGTTACAACTTCCTGAGTATGTTTCTTCATCAGTAAAATAAAATAAAGAAAAACGAGGCCATCTCTAATTACATATAATTAGATGCACCCTACGTTCAAATACATTAATAAGAGTAAAGGGCTTCAAATAGTTGCTAGTGATTTATCAATAGTTTTATTGAATTAGAGTTTCATTAATTTACATACTGCCATAATTTAAGGTGGCAGTAGGTGTATCAGAATAGTTTTACAACAAGGAAAGTCTATCTTGTTGAGTATCTGCTCATTCCCGTATTCATAAAGACTTGAGTGAAATTTTTATAAAAGTGAAATTGTTGGATCAATGGGCATATGTATTTAAAATGTTTCTAGAACTTATCAAATTGTCCTTCAAAGCATTATCTGAGAATAGCTGATTCCCCACATTCTTATTGACATTGGATATTCAAAATATAATCTTTTGTGATCTGATATTTTGCCTATTTAAAAATTTTTCATTAAATTCACCAGTTTTTCTTGGAGTAAAAATAAAATTTTGTAGAAGACTTTGGAAAACAGCAAGCCGTGATGATCCTTTATTAAAAACATGACTAGATAAACTTTCTTTCTGGAATCTAGACCACATATATTTGAAATGTTTGCTTTGGGATACATTGAGTATTTAATCATCAGAAAACTTTCTTTGCTCTTGAATAACATTTTGGTACCTTGACAAAACTTGTACATACAGCCAATTTGAAGTGGTAGCATACTTGTGCTCTTAGAGACTTTCAAGGATTCTGAATAAATTTGAAATTCTCCACGTTTTGTGCATCAAACTTACTTCAAATCAGGATGATTAGATAAATTATTTAATTTTTGAAAAAATGTGAAGATGCCAGACTCCAGGGTAACTTCTTGAATTAGAAAGCAGTTTCTCCCCATGAGAATCTGGTATAAGTTACTCCACAGCTGCAAGAGATCTGATCAAGGAAAAGGACCAAGGATGACCTCAGCAAAAGCATTACTGGCTTCCTGTTTCTGTATACTCTAAAATATAATTAGGCTGAAACGCAAAGAGCAAGGGAAAACACTTGGATAAAGCTGGATCCAGGTTTACAAGCCAGATGATTTTTTGGCAGGTTAATCACTTAGTAATTGAATTGTTTATTCTTGTTTATATTTTGGTTGCTAAGATGACTTTATCATATCAACTGTTTTGGAATCTATACACTCTTCTTTAACCGAGAAAGAAAAAGAACAATTTTATATGACTTAATGTAAGTATGGTTTTTAATGGCTTATAATTATCTAATATTTTTATTGGAGATCAATGAAGCATCTAGCAATACTGACTTCAGTATCATGTTTTGCTCTCTTTCAAAACCATTTATTTCACATGTATTTTTGTACTGGATTCTTGCAGAAGTCTTCTGAGGCAAGGGTTATTATCTGCATTTTACAGCAGAGCTGGAACTGGAAGCCAGCTTATTTGTCTATTGTGCTTTTCCCTAGACAGATAGAGGGAAGTTCCGGTGAATAGAGGCAGTGCAATTGTTTTATAAATATAAAAAACAAACAAGATGATTTGACTGAAAAAGGAAAATACAGAATTTAAAAATACTTTAGGGGTTCAAAACATTTACTTTTTGATTTGAATTCATACCAAACGTGTTCTCTAAATTTGGAGTCATTGCAAAAATATACATCAGTATTCTACTTTACCTTTACAAGTAAAATACCCTTACTACAGGCAAAGATTCCCAGACATTTTATATTTGCATCTGCATCCCTAATCACAAAATAAAAATAGAAGATTCCCTGTGCCATACATATAATGATCCTTATTTGATATCTACTAGATTAAATACATTCAATAAAATTACTGAGCACCTGTTATATATATGACAAGAAATTGCCATCTAGTTGGGGGAGGGGGCACAATAGATAAGACAAGTACATATAGAACTAAAATGCCAAACAGAATATAAATGCCTAAATGTTCTGGAAGTTCAGAAAATGGAAAGGTCCTATCCAATAAGGTAAATAAAAGGGAATAGAAAGAGTATTGTGTAAGAGAGGGAGTTTGGACAGAGCCTTGACAAAATGATGGACAGAAATTCATCTGACAGAAGAGAGGACAAGAGGGCTCCTGGAAGATAACTCATACCAAAGCTTGGAGATAAAGTCTAATGTGTTTAAAAAATAGTGATAATCCAGTTTGCTTGAGATACAATGTACCACTAGTAACAAGTACAGAAGGGAGGATAGAAAAGTATGAAACCATAGGGCTTTGAAATCCAAGTAAAAGAGTTTAACAAAGAACTGGTTCACAGTGGTGAATTATTGAAGGTTTCTGAGCAGGGAAAAGGACATGATTAAGCTGAACTTGAAGGAAATGAAGCTCATAGCTCTGGGTAGGGCATATACATGGCAATGTGAACAATTGGGAGACTATTTCAGTAGCGAAGCTAAAGAATAAAAATTATATGAAATGTGCATTTCAGTGTCCATAAATAAAGTTTTATTGGAACATAGCCACAACATATGTTTGGATACTGTCTATGGCTATGTTGGTTCTACAATGGCAGAGCTGAGGAGTTGTGACAGACTGTGTGATCCAGAAAGCTGAAAATATTTGCTATCTGGCCCTTTTTGAAGTGCCTAATTTATTTATTTTGGGGTTATTTCTTCTCTTTCTATCTTTTTTATATTTAACTTTTAAGTACAGGATACATGCACAGGTTTGTTATACAGGTAAACTTGTGTCACTTTTTTTTTTACAGATTATTTTATCACTCAGGTATTAAGCCTAGTAACCATTAGTTATTTTTCCTGATCCTCTCCCTCCTCCCAACCTTCACCCTCCAGTAGGCCTCAGTGTGTGTTGTTTCTTTCTATGTGTCCATGTATTCTCATCATTTAGCTCCACTTATATGTGAGAAAATGCAGTATTTAGTTTTCTGTTTCTGCATTAATTTGCTAAGGATGACAGCCTTCAGCTCTATCCATGCTCCTGCAAAGGACATGATCTTGTTCTTTTTTATGGCTGCATAGAATTCCATGCTATATATGTACCACATTTTCTTTATCTAGTCTATCATTGACGGGTATTTAGGTTGAGTCCATATCTTTGCTATTGTGAATAGTGCTGCAATGAACACACGTGTGCATGTGTCTTTATAATAGAATGCTTTATACTCCTTTGGGTATATACCCAGTAATGAGATTGCTAGGTTGAATGGTATGTCTGCTTTTAGGTCTTTGAGGAATCACACTGTCTTCTACAATAGTTGAACTACTTTAGACTCCCACCAACAGTGTATAAGAATTCCTTTTCTCCACAACTTCGTCAGCATCTGTTACTTTTGAATTTTTAATAACAACCAACTTGACTGGCCTGAGATGGTATCTTATTGTGGTTTTGATTCTTATTTATTTAATGATCAGTGATGCTGAGCTCATCTTTGTGGTCTTATCTTCCCTTGATCATGGAGGATGCTGACCTTCAGATTTTTTTTTTTCTTCTTCTATCTTATCTGGTGACCTTGAGTGTTTTGTTGCGGTACAAGGTGGATTCAGCCAACTGGCTTCATTTCTAGAAGATGTTAGGGGGCCAACAACCAACACTGAGCTCCTGATTCCTGGACTGCATGCTCTAACTTTGGGGGACTTGTGTTAGGCCCTGACTTTGTTCTCTGGCTCCTTAAAGTTAGGAATCCAGTAAGCTTCCAGAGCTGTGGTGCTGCTGGAATGCTGGTCACTGCACTCTAAAGGGTGGTGTCAACCAGAACATTTCTAGTACAGTGACAGCAGGATCCCTCCTCATTCTCAAATGCCAGCAGCAGCAGTACTGGCAAATGTGGCAGAGTGCTAGTTAGTGCCAGTAAGTGTGAGGGTGCCTGCCTCCCTGTTGGTATTCAACACAGTGGCAGAGGCAATGCAGCTGGAGGGGTACAGGGGATGGAGGAAGGGGTTGCGGGAGGCGGTTGGGGGGTTGCCCTGCCGGGTGACTGTGTGCAGGTGACTGGGTGCTGGAGGTGGTGTTTTCTCTGGGGTGGAGTACTGGCAGGCATAAGTCTGGGTGCCTTCTCTGTGCCCCGCAAGCAGGAGTAGTCACTCGGGGGAGGTGGGGGAGGATATGCTGTTCTTTGCCCACTGTTAGTGCAAGAGTGGGGCACTGGTCAGGGCAGGGCTGGCAAGCTCTGTGCCTGTCAAGGCTCTTTCAACATTGGCAGTCAGAGGGGTGAGTGGGGAAGGACTGCACTCCTATGAGCTGACAGGGCAAGGAAAGCAAAACCAGCCCTAATAGACACACACCAGCAAAGCGACATGGGGAGTTGCCAGTGGTTCCAGGGAAGGCTACAGTAAGGAGAGGGAGCACTTGGGCTTGGGCTTGGCCTTAAGAACTCTCCACCTTTCAGTCACGGTCTGCCATCACAGAAGCTATGGTGTGGCTTCCAGGGCACCCCAGGCTACCCTGCAAGCAAATGTGGGTAGGCTGGGGGCCAGAGAGAGGTCAGAAGACCAATGGGTGCTGAGACCATTTATTTGTTGGCCAAATAAATGTTTTCTTTTGAGAAGTGTCTGTTCATATCCTTCACCCAATTTTTAGTGGGGTTGTTTGTTTTTTCTTGTAAATTTGTTTAACTTCCCTGTAGATTATGGATATTACCACTTTGTCAGATGGATAGATTGCAAAAACTTTCTCCCATTCTGCAGGTTGCTTGTTCACTCTGAAGAGAGTTTCTTTTGCTGTGCAGAAGCTCTTTAATTTAATTAGATCCCTTTTGTCAATTTTGGCTTTTGTTGTCATATCTTTTGGTGTTTTAGTCATGAAGTCTTTGCCCAGGCCTATGTCCCGAAAGGTATTGCCTAGGTTTTCTTCTAGTGTCATTATGGTTCTAGGTTTTACATTTAAGTCTTTAGTCCACCTTGAGTTAATTTTTGTACAAGGGGTAAGGAAAGGTCCACTTTCAATTTTCTGCATATGACTAGCCAGTTTTCTCAACATCATTTATTAAATAGGGAATCCTGTCCCCATGGTTTGTTTTTGTCAGGTTTGTTGAAGATCAGATAATTGTAGATGTGTGGCATTATTTCTGAGGCCTCTGTTCTATTTCATTGCTCTATATATCTGTTTTGGCATCAGTACCATGCTGTTTTGGTTACTGTAGCCTTGTAGTATAGTTTGAAATCAGGTAGCATGATGCCTCTAGCTTTGTTCTTTTTGCTTAGAATTTTCTTGGCTAAATGGGCTCTTTTTTGGTTCCCTATGAAATTGAAAGTTGTTTTTTCTAATTCTGAGATGAAAGTCAATGGTAGCTTGATGGGAATAGCATTGAATCTATAAATTAGTTTGGGCAGTATGGCCATTTTTGTGATATTGATTCTTCCCATCCATGAACATGTAATGTTTTTCCATTTGTTTGTGTCCTCTCATTTCTTTGAGCAGTGGTTTGTAGTTCTCCTTGAAGAGGTCGTTCATATCACTTGTAAGTTGTATTCCTAGGTATTTTATTCTTTTTGCAGCAATTGTGAAAGGGAGTTTACTCATGATTTGGCTATTTGTCTATTACTGGTGTATAGGAATGTTTGTTGTATTTGCACATTAATTTTCTATCCTGAAAGTTTGCTGATGTTGCTTCACAGCTTAAGGAGATTTTGGCTGAGATGTTGGGATTTTCTGAACATACAATCATGTCATCTGCAAACAAACAATTTGACATCCTCTCTTCCTATTTGAATAACTTTTGTTTCTTTCTCTTGCATGACTGCCCTGGCCAGAACTTCCAATACTATGTTGAATAAGGAGTGGTGAAAGAGGGCATACTTGTCTTGTGCTGGTTTTCAAGAAAAATGCTTCTAGCTTTTGCCCATTTAGTATGATATTTGCTGTGGGTTTGTCATAAATAGCTATTATTATTTTTAGATATGTTCCATCCATACCTAATTTATTGAGAATTTTTAGCATGAAGGGGTGTTGAATTTTATCGAAGGCCTTTTCTGCATCTATTGAGATAATCAAGTGGTTTTTGTCATTGGTTCTGTTTATGTGATGGATTATGCTTATTGATTTGGGTATGTTGAACCAGCCTTGCATCCCAGGGATGAAGCTGACTTGATCATGGTGGATAGGCTTTTTGATGTGCTACTGGAATTGGTTTACCAGTATTTTATTGAGGTTTTTTGTATCAGTGTTCAACAGGCATATTGACCTGAAGTTTTTTTTGTTGTTGTTGTAACAACACCAACAAAATACAGTGTCTCTGCCAGATTTTGGTATCAGAGTGATGCTCACCTCATAAAATGAACAGGTTTCTGTTGAGATTAGTAGTGATATTAATAAATGTGATGTATTTGTGATACTGTATGGTAAACTTTGTCAACATTTGCATAACTCAGTGAACCAATATTCTACAAATGACCAAAGTATGTTGTTATCAATAATGCACACTTAAAGGATCATTCAAAATACAATATAGACAAATGAATTATATTGAAATAGAGTAGAAAATGTTCATCAGTATGTTTTCAGAATCCACATTGCTATTATCCCGTAAAAAGCTACTGCTTATCTAATTTTGGTGTGGTATGAAAGAAAAACTTGTACGTTTTTCTGAAAAGGCTATTAAAACACTCCTCCCTTTTTTTTATCTACATACACATGTGAGGCCAGATTATTCCCAACATTACAACTAAAACAACGTATTATAACAGAATGAATGAAAAACAAGATATGAGAATCCAACTATTTCTGTTCAGTCAGATATTAAAGAAGTTAGCAAAAAATGTAAAACAGTGTCACTCTTCTTTTATTTTGGTAAATTTGTTATATTTTGTTAAATAAGTTATTTTTATTAACATTTAACAAATGTATTATTTTAATGAATACATGAAGTTTTTTAAAAAATTGACCTCAATGCTTAATACGGTAAATATCAATAGATATAACCCACATAAACAAAAGCTCTCTGAGATCCTAAATAATTTTTAGGGGTGTAAATTGCTCTGAGCCCAAAAGGTTTACTTATTTGAGGAATGCTGATTTGGATAATCTTTCATTGCTTGTCAGTGCCTAAAATTGCAGACAGTTAGAATCTAATCTTCTGTGTTTGTAGTGCCCTCTTCCTAAATACTTTTTTCTGTTTTACTATGAAGAGCCTACTCTGATCACTTTATTTTGTAAGAACAGGAACCCAGAGGGTCTGGAAGCATACCATATCCTTGAGAAGAATGCTGGACATAAAGGCTACTAAGGAAAGATAGGGTGCAAATATAGTCTTCACCTATTCCACTATTTTCCCAATGATCAATCCTGGTGACACATGAAAATTAATAAGTCTCATAGCACAATGCCTGAAGTATGAAACTGAGACAAGAGATGCCATTCTTTGCCTCATTCCTTGGCCTCTTGCTCATTGCTTATGGCTTAGACTAAATGGGCACCAAAGAGATCACCTAGAATTTATTGAAATCTCATTTTTCTGGTTAATACATAGCACATTGACCCAAATGGCCAGTTATTTGACTGAAAACAATCTTTTCTTATGAAAATTTTCTGAAACACAGTTCATTAAAAATTCATATTATGTGAATCATTTTCCTTGTCAGGACTATAGATTCTTCACAGGGGCCCTCAAGAACTGGCCAAGTGGTAAACTTGCCTCCAAAACAAGTCTCTGGGTTTCAGAAAAAAGAACCTCTTTTCCAGCTACAAAGTATGTTTTTCTCACTGAAAGAAGATACACTTCATCATATGACTCAAAAAAAGTCTTAATGGAAAATATGCAAAAGTTGAACCCCTTGAAAGATTTATTTATTCCTATTTGTGAAAATTCATTTCCTCTTTCATTTTACTGATTACAGCTTTAAGAGCTCTTTGAAAAAAATATTTTTTTGAAACTATCCTCTATCTTCATTCTTACAGTCATTGTCCCTATCTAGGCTCTAATTACCTCAAATATAATGGTCTATCCTCTAAAAGAGAGCTTCACCTCCTGTTTTGTCCCCTCCTGCAATCCATTCTGTATACTATTGTCTCCGTGATCATTCAAAGAATGGTAGAAAGGAAGCAGGCTGTTGAGCGAGGCACATGTGAGTTTGAATCTTGCCTCTCCCACTTCCTTGTTTACAATATTTGAGAAGTTAATTAATTTCTCCGTGCTTCAATTCATTAATGCAGAAAATGGGTGATAATATTAGTCCCTACTCCATAGGATTGTTTGATGAATTAAATTAGATGACGTGCGCAAATTGCCTAGAATGGTGATAGGACATGGAAAGTACTCAATAACTAATAATTTTATTTTCCCTCCTCTGATCTGTTTATATTCTTTCAATTACTTCCTGTATTCCATGGCTTCTATACTCTAAGACATTTTTGTAGATCTCCATCCTCCAAGCTTCTTTCCCTCTGTTTCCAGCATGCCATATGGGTCAGACAAAATCTTGTCCTCACTTTCACACAAACAGTACATGTTTATTCTACATGTTTGTTCTTCATTCATGTCCTTGGCAATATTCCTTCTCTCTCCTGGAATCCCTTGCTTTCTCTACTCTCTTTAAATTTTCTAAACTGCAGATACTCAAATATTTCTCCACAGATTTTGTTATTGGCATACCCTCTACAGTTTTGTGGGGGTTTTGTGTAGTTTTTTTGTGAATAATCACAGTATTTAAAATTTAGTTACCTACTTTAGCCTCCTCTTAAGAAATATTATCTAAGAAATCATATATTTGTATGGCTAATTTTATTATATTTTAAATATGTAAAATAAATGTATAGCTTTAAATTGTTTAAGCTTTTCTTTGTACCACCTAAAATACAAAAACCTTGGTAGGTCTCCACTAGGACATTTTATTCTTTGGGAAACACTGCTTAAAGCAAAACTTGCCCATCAAGAAAGGACCAGAAAACCTTCTCCAACAGACTCAGCCCATGATTAATTTATCTTCTTAATTTCCACACAATTTCACAGTAAATTATATACTATGCTATATTTTCTAACTATTTTATGAATAATTAACTTGTCACATAAACTGTAGACTCTTGGAGGATAGGAAACGTAGTTTTTGCTTCCCAATCCCAGCCTTCCCCCACAGCTTTGGAGAGATTTCTCATTGTTGTAGTTCATTAAGTATTTGTTAAATGATTAGTTTTCAAAAATGCATAGGAATACTCTGTAGATACATAATCAGACATGGAAATCTCTTGAAGGTATTTTGTCTAAAGCAATTTAATTTCACTAGTTCTAATTTGAAAATAATTGAGGTTCACAGTTCACTCTGTCCTTTATTTTTCCTTTTTGGATTCCACTAATGTTCTAGAAAGGACTGAAAGTTGTTTCAAAGGAAGAATGTTATAAGAAGATAATATAAATTAAAGTGGATAAAAAATAATAATTAAAAAATTGGCAAAGACATAAAAATTGAGATATAATAAAAATGAATCCCACAAAGCACACCATAAAAAATCTCCACAGTTGCTACCAGTAGATTCTATGTTGGTTCAAGATTTTTAATCTGACTTTGTAAAAAGAGACACATGACCAATTATAAAGTCAGTATTCATAAAAATAAAATTTAATCATTTGCTTAGGAAAACATCTAGCTTCTCCTCATACTAAATCATATAGAGCTCTAGGGTTACCTAGGAAACACAATATATGGTAATAAATAACATCTTCAACAATAGCTATCACTCCTCATTTATTGATACTGTTAGAGAGAATTAAAAGCTTTTGAAGCACCAAATCATAAACTTTTCCCAGCCTATGGAAAACATAATTCATCATTTAAAGTAAACTTTGATGACATACATAAGAATAAGGGAAGAATTTAGAACTATTGGTAAAATAGTACAACTGCACTACTTTTAAAAATCTTATAATTAGGGTACTTATTACTTGGTTTTAGTTTACAATGATTTGTAGACCATAAGTCATATCTAGTAACAAAAAGACTTTCTTCTAAAAGTTAATTGGAGATGACTGTTAGGTTATCAGCTTGCTTTGTTTCTCCACAGATTTATTCATTATAATTGTATTAGTTAGTTTTCATGCTGCTGATAAAGACATACCTGAGACTGGCAAGAAAAATAGATTTAATTGAACATAACAGTCCCACATGGCTGGGGAGGCCTCAGAATCATGGTGGGAGGCAAAATGCACTTCTTACATGGCGATGGCAAGAGAAAATGAGAAAGATGCAAAAGCAAAAACCTCTTATAAAACTATCAGATTTCATGAGACTTATTAAATTCCAGGAGAACAGTATGGAGGAAACTGCCCCCATGGTTCTAAAGATCTGCCATCACCTCCTTCCCACAACACGTGGGAATTATGGGAGTACAATTCAAGATGAGATTTGGGAGGGCATACAGAGCCAAACCATATCAATAATTAACACTTAAAATTTACCTAAGTTAAAATTTTTCTTCATTTCAATTGAGACACTGACTTCTGGTTTTATTTTTCTTCCCTTTTTAGAGTCAGTGACAGAAGAAGCTACTTGCGTGCAAGACAGAAATGAAGTAATCTGGCAGGCTTCCTACTCTCAATGTGAAGGTTTTGTCTGTGAAATAAAGCTGGGATGTGGTGATGGTAGCCAATTGTAAGAAAATGATTTCTTTTATTTCTGGATCCCAGGGTTTGCCTTCAAAGCTCAACAGGTCTGGAACTTTTTTGTTTGTTCATAGAAGAATCTTACCCTAGGAAAACTGGTTCACACTAACCATAGTGGGGAACAGAACTTCCAAATGGACTGAGATGTGTGTTGGTCTGTCAGTGTATTCTCTTTTCAGTAGGGATTCCAAGTCAGAAACCTAAATTAACAAAAGATAGGAGCTGAATAAACATTTGAAATCAAAATTAAGAAGCGGATTGCAAGGCTAAACTTGTTTCATTTGGCATACATCAGCCAGGATGAGTACCCTCTCCCTTTGCCAGTCTTTACAAGTTATGACATTTCCGTCAATCATCCCAAGCTCTTAGTTTCCAATGCTGACAGCTTATCTTTCCCTTACATGCCAACAGGGGTTTGTGCTGCATTTTAAACCTTGTTTCTCAAAACTACTCTCAAACTTAGTTGACACTACAGTCCTCAAGTGTATGATCTTCCTGTATTCACACAATTTCGAAGGCCTCATATATGTTGCACATAAATACCAGAATTTTAGTACACTGGAGGGAGACCCTGTAATCCATAATGTTCATTTACTTATTCATGTATTCTTTGAACATTTGTTTATTCATTAATTCCCAGATGTATTCATTCAATAACAGTTCATGAAAATGCCTTGTGCTGGACAAGTTGGGAATACAGCTATGAATCAGACATGATCTTTGCCCTCAAGCAGTGTGCAGTCCAGTAAACGGATAGTAAATACACAAAAATAATGAAACTATGTGTTAAATTGTGAGTCTAGGGGTTGGGAGAGGGGCACTCCAAATGGAAGGAACATCTTAAGCTATGATACTTCTACTGTTTTTAATTTTGACTTGTATTTTTTAGGTTTCCTCAGCCTTTGCCCCTCAGGCTCGCACAAGCTGCAGCTTTCCTGTTACTAGGTAAACAATGTTTAGATTTGCCTGAAAATTTCATCTTACCATGGAACCTACTGGAATCAGTGAATATCTAGATATGCTGGTTTTCAAGGAAGGAGATAGGGTGAGGAAGGCTGTTATACAGCCATTGTGTTAGTACTCATAGCCTCTGACTCCCCGCTATTTTAATTTCTCTGCACCAATGAAATAAAAAAAAAGTTTGAGTAACGTCATTTGCTCAAGGGACTTACCTTTCATTTGTGCAAATAAGGTTTCTGTGGTGAGACACCAGATAAACTCAACTTCCTCTTTCAACAACAAATGTGTCAGTTATCAGCAGGATCCATGCCGCCAGAGTAAAGCTTTTCACCCTTTGCTCCCTGCAAAGAAACAAGAGTGCTTATCCCAGCTAAACTCCAGGGTAAGTTAATGCCTAGCACCTGGGGATTGGTGGTTTCATGTGGGAAGATTGGTGTGATCATAAAGATCAGAACAGAGGTGTATGTGCGGCCAGTGTCTGTATTAAAATTGCCACTGGTTTCTCATCTCAGACATCTTACAACAGGAGCAAAGATAATTACCGTTGAATTTGAACAGAGTCCAGAGTTAACGTTAATGCCATCAGTCTTCTTCATTATGCCAGGAGCATGGAGTCTGTGATGCAGCTCACTCTTTATGAGCGCTCTTTATAGAGTGGGACCAGAGAAGATGGCACAAAGTGGTAAGAAGAGTATATTCAGTGAGACTCATTGGGAGAACTTGACATATTCAGCCAATAAAAGTAAATTTAATTTTTTATGGTGTATAATTTATCTAGCTGCATAATGAAGAAAAATTTTTAGGTATAAAATCCTTGCTTTGGAAAATTTAGCTTTCAGAGATACTGAGACAAATAGTAGAAAGTAGGATAATAGATTCTGGGGGCTGAAAGGGCCTGTAGAGATCCAAATCCCTCACAATACAGTCAGGGTAACTGAGAGACAGTGAAGACACTTTGGTTCACTCAGCTTGTTAGTGGTATAGGTGGGTCTAGGACCTGTGTCTTTAAATTCATGTTCCCTTTCCCCTACAGCAGTTTGCATCTCCCAGAGAATACTGTAAATTTATTTGTGACCCTGTCATAGGAAAGGAGAAAATATCCCAGATGACTTCAGAGTCTGGTCAGAGTGGTTCCTTGATCCTTTGAAAGCTACTTTTTGACTGAAGTTCAGCCTTACTGGATAGCAGAGCCCATGAGTGAGGCACTCATTTTTTTCAGTTATTATTGCTATTAACTCTGAATACTAGCACCTCTCTCCTTCTGAGATAAGATAACTAAATCAAAAGGAGACTTTCAGCTAAGGAATCCCTGAAGGGAGACTGTGCCAAATCAATTGGAACCAGGATAAGTCCAGATGGAATGATACCAGATTTGGCTGTGCTTTCCAGGGGAGTAGGCTCAGTTCCAAGAATCCTGAAAGTGAGAATATTTTTATTTCAGTTGTTCAAATGGATGTGTGGAGTCATTATGATGTCTATTAATTGGAGAATCTATCTCTTAGCAATTGCAGCACAGTAAAATTAATCACTTATGAAAGTAGATGACATGCAGGTATACTGAGGTGGAAAATGGTGTAAACTGTAGTCAGAATCAGATCACACATTTGGTTCAATTGTTTTTGCAATAGTTCCTGTTGAACACAGATTCTCTGGCCAAATGCAGTTTATTTTGGGGCTCAACTGGGAAAGTTGTAGAGTTCAAGTTGTACAGACTACTCAAATCTGAAGACACCAAATGAATAAACACATTTCTGGGTTGTTTTAGTTTGAAGTAAGTGAGTTGGGGTTTCAAAAGACAGGCCAGCCTGCTGGGCTTGGTGGCTCACGTTGTAATTCCAGCACTTTGGGAGGCCGAGACAGGTGGATCACCTGAGGTCAGGAATTCGAGACCAGCCTGGTCAACATGGCAAAACCCCATCTCTACTAAAAAATACAAAAATTAGCTGGGCGCGGTGGCAGGTGCCTATAATCCCAGCTACTGGGCAGGATGAGGCAGGAGAATCGCTTGAACCCGGGAGGTGGAGGTTGCAGTGAGCTGAGATTCTGCCATTGTACTCCAGCCTGGGAGACAGAGCAAGACTCTGTCTCAAAAAAAAAAAAAAAAAAAAAAAAAAATGGGGCCAGCCTATCTATACTATAGTTCTCTGTAATGGCTCAAGCAAAGAGAACAGAGCTGTTTATAGTAAAATGAGACTTTCTAAAAGTTCTCACAGTCATGGCAATGGCTTCCTGGGGGTCTATGATTTATTTTAAAAGCTTTTGGCAAAAAGGTTTATTTATTCTTCAGATCAGTATATTTTGTGGGGAAGTTTTCTCGTAGTATCAATTCATATACATCACAGGTAGAGTGATAAAATAGATATATCAATACACAAGGAGTCAGAAGTCTATGTTATAGTTCAAGTTCTGCCAATGACTGGTGTGGCTTTTGGTGAGTTATTTCATTTCTGTGGGTCTCAATAATCTCGTCTATTATAATGGGAAAGGGCTTGGAATAGATGGTTTCTAATTTCTTTCCTAGTAATCCAATGATTTGATTTAGACTGTTAGATACTTACGAAGAGTTAGATGTTATGGAGTGGTGAATAATGGAATCTTAATAGTGAAATCTATCTAGAGAGGACATTCTGGAAGTGTAGTTCAGATCTCCAAGAGAACTGAGTATCCTTTCCCAATTGGCATTATATTTCTTTCAGGTAATGTCATCATGAGAGCTTCAACTTTTAGACCACAGGCAAATGCTTTGTAAGCAATTTCCCTTTTTAAAAAATGAGAAAATGCAAGAAAAAAGATAAAACTTTCTGAAATCTGATTTCCACAGTGACAATGACACTCAATCGGCATTTCTCAATCTTTTAAAACCAAGATTCCCTTTGAGAAACATAAACATTTCACTACAAGGTTACTGTGAACTTGCCTTCCTAGGAACCAGACCCTGGACTTGTAGAAAAATCTGCTCCAGCACATTGACATTTTCCAAGTACTAAATGCCCAACAGCTAAGAAGATTTTGTAGATCTGTACTTTCACAGTTTTTATTGTAGAAAAAATGATGACATTTTTTATTTTGTTTTCCAAATACATTTGTTATAATAAGGAATATGCTTTTTCAAGTAACACTTATTTTCTACCCTTTCACTTTAAAAATTACCGCTCTAGATATTCTAGTCCTCTGCTACAACTACACTTCTTAGGGGATTTTCTAAATTAAGAAATGTATAGGATCCAACCAAAGGCCCTTGGAGATGACTCTGTGTACAAATAAAGAGGAAATGAACTCACATTTATTTAATGCTTACTGGGTATCAGACATGAAAATAGGTACTTTTACACACATTTTCTTTTTTTAATTTTTATTTCAGTATTTTCTTGAACTACAAGTGTTTATTCTGTTGCATGGATAAATTATATAGCAGTAAATTCTGAGATTTTTAGTGTACCCATCACCCGAGTAGTGTACATTGTACCCAATGTGTAATACTTTTATGCCTAGCCTGTCTCACACTCCCCCTTCTGAGTCTCTAGATTCCATTATATCACTCTGTATACCTTTGCATAATCGTAGCTTATCTGTCACTTATAAGTGGGAACATCTTTTTTATTATTATTATTTTTCACTCTTGTGTTATTTTACTTAGAATAGTGGACTCCAGCTCCATCCAAGTTACTGCAAAATACATTACTGCGATCCTTTTTATGGCAGAGGAGTATTCCATAGTATATATATACCACGTTTACTTTATCCACTCATTAGTCAATTGGCACATAGATTCATTACACATCTTTGCAATTGTGATTAGTAGGATTGCTGTATCAAATGGTAGATTTACTTGTAGCTCTTTAAGGAATCTCCATACTGTTTTCTATAGAAATTGTATTAATTTACATTCCCACCAGCAGGGTAGAAGCATTTTCTTTTATCCACATACATACCAGCATCTATTTTTCTTGACTTTTTAATAATAGCCATTTGCAGTAAGGTGCTGTTTTATTCTGGATTTAATTTGCATTTATCTGATGATTAGTGATGTCGAGCATTTTTTCATGTTTGTTAGCCATTTGTATATCTTCTTTTGAGGAATCTCTATTTATGTCCTTTGAGCACTTTATAATGAGATTATTTCTTTTTCTATTGCTGACTTGTTTGAGTTCCTTGTAGATTCTAGTTTCTAGTCCTTTGTCAGATGCATAGTCTGCAAATATTTTCTCCCATTCTGGGGGTTTTCTTTTTACTCAGATTATTATTTTCACACACATTTTTCTTTAATGTTTAAAACAAATTATGTGGCAGAAACTATTCTAATTTTACAAAAGAGGAAACTGAAGCCCGGGGATATGAAGTGAATTGTTTCAGGCCAGAGAGCCAACAACTGAGACATGATATGATACCAGGTCTTCCCAAAGAACATGATTATTTCCACCCATAAAATGCTGCAACAACTGCAAAAATGATATCTAATTAGGCCACCTTCCTAAATGATTGAAAATCCCATACAGATTCATGCGTAAAAGTTCAGATTCAAACTTTAAGTTGTTGCTTGGTAGTGGTCATAATTGCTTTAATTCATTTTAAGGATAAAAATAATTTTCACTTCCCCTAACAGAGGAAAATGTCTGTACTTGCAGAATGTGTCCAAATTTGTGTGTTTTGTATGTCAAACAGGCTTATTTGGAGTTGATATAGATTTATTCAGGAAACAGCAGAGTTTCCAATTCTAGCTGCTACTCTTTGGTTCTGGTTGTAAGCGGCTGAATGAAGAACACCGGGGTCATGGAGATCAGATTGTTTTGGATAATTCATGTGAAATTTAGTGGTTAAAAATAAAAGAAAAATGTAAGATGAGGCAAAGCAAGTTAAGTTCCCAGATGACATTTAAAAGTTGTCCTCTAGAGAGTGGGAGGGGCCCCCATCAGCAACTTTTTTTTCTGTTTAATTATTTCTTCTCCTCCCAGGATGACAAGCCCACAGACAGGCCTCAGCATCAAGTAAAATGGAGAAGTAAATTTGATAAACATGTTTACTTAGTGGTGCCAGTGACTTACTGATGAGTGGTGAAAAGACGGGGAAGATTGAGAGCGAAGATTTATGGAGTTGGTACCAGCTGCATAAGTGGCAGCATCGCAGTGGTGATGGTATTAGTTAGGGGCAGGGTTCGGAGGGGGAATGCTCATGAAATCATGCCAAATGAGAGCTAGAAGGGAGTTAAAGGTCATCTAGTTTAAATCATATTATTTTAATAATGAGGAAATGAAACTCACAGAAGGGAAAGAGCATATCAGAGCAGCACAAAGAGTATTTAAATATTACCAATATCCAAGTATCTTAGCTACAAATCCAGTACACTTTTCTAAAAATTCTACTGCTTTTGAGTCTTCTCTATCTTACAGCAAGTCTTGTCCTACTCAGATCATTCCTGTTGTAAAGAAATTCTTCCAGTACTTCTATCTGCAGATTTGTTATAATTTGAATTCATAAGCACAACTCCATAAAGAACGTTAGTTTTGATATAACCCTATCCTGACACCTTGTGGGCGGCAATTTGCCTTATATGCATAGTGTGTATACATAAAACTGCTAGAGCTAGAACCGAAAACAATAGCTTTTTTTTATCTCCGACGAACAGTCTTATCCACAGAAATACCACTTTCAAATATGTTTCTGTCCATATAATAAGTTATTCAGTTAAAAATAACTTCAGCTTTCTGTGCTTATGAAAAGCCTTATTACAGTTAAAATCATAATAACTCTGACTTGCAGAAAGTCACTTACTCCTGCTGAGACTCCATTTTCTAATCTGTAAAGGATTATAGTAATAATTAACTCAGAATTCTTACAAAGATTAGAGGTAACATGTGAATAGCACTTAGCTAGTTACTGACAGGATGTGGAAATTTCTTCACTGGGACTTAGAAAACTAATATAAATTCTGATGCCATAATAATATAAGCTCACTTTGGCTGTAACTTTGTGAAAACCACAACGCTGAGCTAGTTGGTTGGAAAGAGCAGCTGCTTTGGGGTAGATGGTACTAGTATCTAGTAAGGTTTTGGACTCAGCTCCAATGAATCACATTTAAAGACCTGCCACACATTTGTATTGTGAGAAAACATTTAGTTATTTCCACAAAATAAAGTTTTCAGTGACCAAATTCCTAATTAAGCTTAAGGGAAAGCTGGATTGCCTGCTTTTAAGCTCTTAGGTGTTCAGATTTCTTAGACCAAAACCTTATTATTCTTGCTTTGACCACATTTTCTTCAGTAGCAGAAAGGAGAAAGATTATGGCTGTAGTTTGGGAGAGTGGTTCATGGGAGAGACTTTACAAGCAAAAATGCCTAAGGCTCTGTTAATATGTGCCTATGCTCTGTAGTCTTACCTTCTCACAGTGCAGCCTACAAATTCAGTAGGAGTTTGAAGAAGAGGGGAGTGAGAGTAGGGTTGCCTGATGTAAGGAAAAAATGGGAGTTGAGATGTGATATTGAGACAGAAGTAAAGTACTGACCTCTGAATTGGGCTCCAGGTAAAAAAGGAATATGATGAAGTTTTAGTCATAACATTGTGCCATTTTTATTATCAGGAATATCTTTAGAGACAACTTTGATCTTTGTTTTTCTTTCCATTTTTTTTTCTTCAACTTTTATTTTAAGTTTAGGGATACATGTGCAGGATGTGCAGGGTTGTGACAGAGGTAAATGTGTGTCATGGTCATTTGCTGAAAAGATCATCCCATCACCTAATTATTCAGCCTAGCATCCATTAGCTATTCTTCCTGATGCTCTCTCTCACCAAACAGCCACCAACAGACTCCAATGTTTGTTGTTTCTCACCATGTGTCCATGTGTTCTCATAATTCAGCTCCCATTTATAAGTGAGAACATATGGTGTTTGGTTTTCAATTCCTGCATTAGATTGCTGAGGATAATGACTTCCAACTCCATCCATGTCCCTGCAAAGGAAATGATCTCATTCTTTTTATGGCTGTATAGTATTTAGGGACACACTTTGTAAGTGAATCCTGTTATTTCAGAGATGGTGGGTGATTTTTCTGCTTTTCTTATTAGATTCAAACTCTATGCTGGTCATTCCCTTCAGGATTTGGCACTCACCAACAGACCCTTCTTTCAAGTGAAAAGGCATCTCTTTTAATGGTGCTGACCTTTGGAATAGGAAGCATGTACCCTGGACAGAGCACTTCAAACCAGAGGTACCAAGAGTAATTACATCTGTAAGACTGGCATTGGAGGCACTGGGAATTCTATTCTCACCTCTTTCTGGTTAATTCACAACCACAGAAGTACTGACTGAAGTGAGGCTGTGGGGATATGTATTCCACCTTGAAGTGCATTAAGGAATGGATATAGGGTGAGGAAAAGAAAAAAACTGGTGTAAACAACTATTGATAGAAGGGCCGGAAGGCAACAAAGAGCTAGATTAAGGTGCGTAGACAAGAAAATTACTTTGGGAGTTGGAGAAACTTGATGACAAAGATCTAGCTAAGAGTGTAGAAAACCACGATTTTCTAGGAGTGACAGGGAACAATCAATGAAAGAGAATCCTGAGGGAGGTAAGAAGAGTGTGATAATTCATCTTGAGTAACAGGAAGGACAGCTGTGTTGGGAAGTAAGAAGATTGCAGCTATAAACAAAATTATGTGTGTTGGGAAAGGACAATAGATGAAGCTGATTTCTTCTCACCTAATAATCTCAATTTACTCTTTGAGCTAAGGGCAAAACAAATAGTCTTCTGAGAAAAGTGGAGGATTGGGAGCAGGAGAAAGAAGAAGAAGCTTTAGCAGAATAGTAAAGGAGCTGATTAGCCACCATGAGAATAGGAGAAGATACTAATCAGGTTCATGCAAAAAGAGAGTAGAGGAAAATAATCTTAGACTGGAGGTCATTAATTTCTACTTGTGCCATTTCAAATACACAATAGTATTTTAATGGGATAATTGAGACACTTGGATAGTAAGAAAGAAAATGTGTTGTGGACTTAACCTGGGATTAGGACCTTGCCAGGCTCGTGCAGCAGAAGAAAGAAGAACAAAGAAGTTGAGTATTCTTGTGTAAGAGTGGATAATTTGGCCAACTATTTAATCTGGGTTAGACACAGGAGAAAACAAGGTGAGGGGTGATGCCATGTGAGACTAGGAGAAATTGAAGCATTTAGATATTGAAGGTTTCTGGAAAGGTATGGTGCAAGTTAGTATAGCGCAATTTGTAGTGAAGCTCAGTCATTATGTTAGAGAAAGACAACCATTTGAAGAGTTAGGAATTGAGGGTTGGCAGATAGTACAACATTGAAAAATACTGGAATAAGAAATAGGTGAATGGATTTTTTTGTTTGTTTGTTTTGTTTTGTTTTGATTTTTACTTATTATTTTTTATTATTATACTTTAAGTTCTAGGGTACATGTGCATAACGTGCATGTTTGTTACATATGTATACTTGTGCCATGTTGCTGTGCTGCACCCATCAACTCGTCAGCACCCATCAACTCGTCATTTACATCAGGTATAACTCCCAATGCAATTCCTCCCCCCTTCCGCCTCCCCATGAGAGGCCCCAGTGTGTGATGTTCCACCTCCCGTGTCCAAGTGATCTCATTGTTCAGTTCCCACCTATGAGTGAGAACATGCGGTGTTTGGTTTCCTGTTCTTGTGATAGTTTGCTAAGAATGATGGTTTCCAGCTGCATCCATGTCCCTACAAAGGACACAAACTCATCCTTTTTGATGGCTGCATAGTATTCCATGGTGTATATGTGCCACATTTTCTTAATCCAATCTGTCACTGATGGACATTTGGGTTGATTCCAAGTCTTTGCTATTGTGAATAGTGCTGCAATAAACATACGTGTGCATGTGTCTTTATAGCAGCATAATTTATAATCCTTTGGGTATATACCCAGTAATGGGATGGCTGGGCCATATGGTACATCTAGTTCTAGATCCTTGAGGAATCGCCATACTGTTTTCCATAATGGTTGAACTAGTTTACAATCCCACCAACAGTGTAAAAGTGTTCCTATTTCTCCACATCCTTTCCAGCACCGGTTGTTTCCTGACTTTTTAATGATCGCCATTCTAACTGGTGTGAGATGGTATCTCAATGTGGTTTTGATTTGCATTTCTCTGATGGCCAGTGATGATGAGCATTTTTTCATGTGTCTGTTGGCTGTATGAATGTCTTCTTTTGAGAACTGTCTGTTCATATCCTTTGCCCACTTTTTGATGGGGTTGTTTGTTTTTTTCTTGTAAATTTGTTTGAGTTCTTTGTAGGTTCTGGATATTAGCCCTTTGTCAGATGAGTAGATTGCAAAAATTTTCTCCCATTCTGTAGGTTGCCTGTTCACTCTGATGGTAGTTTCTTTTGCTGAGCAGAAGCTCTTTAGTTTAATGAGATCCCATTTGTCAATTTTGGCTTTTGCTGCCGTTGCTTTTGGTGTTTTAGACATGAAGTCTTTGTCCATGCCTATGTCCTGAATGGCACTACCTAGGTTTTCCTTTACGGTTTTTATGGTATTGGGTCTAACATTTAAGTCTCTAATCCATCTTGAATTAATTTTCGTATAAGGAGTAAGGAAAAGATCCAGTTTCAGCTATCTACTTATGGCTAGCCAACTTTCCCAGCACCATTTATTAAATAGGGAATCCTTTCCCCATTTCTTGTTTCTCTCAGGTTTCTCAAAGATCAGATGGCTGTAGATGTGTGGTATTATTTCTGAGGACTCTGTTCTGTTCCATTGGTCTATATCTCTGTTTTGGTACCAGTACCATGCTGTTTTGGTTACTGTAGCCTTGTAGTATAGTTTGAAGTCAGGTAGCGTGATGCCTCCAGCTTTGTTCTTTTGACTTAGGATTGTCTTGGAGATGTGGGCTCTTTTTTGGTTCCATATGAACTTTAAAGCAGTTTTTTCCAATTCTGTGAAGAAACTCATTGGTAGCTTGATAGGGATGGCATTGAATCTATAAATAACCTTGGGCAGTATGGCCATTTTCACGATATTGATTCTTCCTATCCATGAGCATGGTATGTTCTTCCATTTGTTTGTGTCCTCTTTTATTTCACTGAGCAGTGGTTTGTAGTTCTCCTTGAAGAGGTCCTTTACATCCCTTGTAAGTTGGATTCCTAGGTATTTTATTCTCTTTGAAGCAATTGTGAATAGAAGTTCATTCATGATTTGGCTCTGTGTTTGTCTGTTACTGGTGTATAAAAATGCTTGTGATTTTTGCACATTGATTTTGTATCCTGAGACTTTGCTGAAGTTGCTTATCAGCTTAAGGAGATTTTGGGCTGAGACAATGGGGTTTTCTAAATATACAATCTTGTCATCTGCAAACAGGGACAATTTGACTTCTTCTTTTCCTAACTGAATACCCTTGATTTCTTTGTCTTGCCTGATTGCCCTAGCCAGAACTTCCAACACAATGTTGAATAGGAGTGGTGAGAGAGGGCATCCCTGTCTTGTGCCAGTTTTCAAAGGGAATGCTTTCAGTTTTTGCCCATTCAGTATGATATTGGCTGTGGGTTTGTCATAAATAGCTCTTATTATTTTGAGGTACCTTCCATCAGTACCGAATTTATTGAGCGTTTTTAGCATGAAGGGCTGTTGAATTTTGTCAAAAGCCTTTTCTGCATCTTTTGAGATAATCATGTGGTTCTTGTCTTTGGTTCTGTTTATATGCTGGATTATTCAGATTATCAGCAGAAGTGAATGCTCTTATTTGCTGCATATGAAGTTGCTTTGGAAAAGTGCAAAACTGCGATACCTTTTTTTAACATGTTTTATAAATGAAATCATCTTTGACTCCTCAAGCAGTCTTGAAAATTGCTCAATTCCATATCTGATTTTTACTTTAAATTCTAATATAATAAGGTGACCAACTATTCCCTTTGCTTTGGACTGTCACAGGTTTAGCACTGAAAATACTATGTCCCAAAAAAACCCTCAGTCACAGGCAAACCTCAACTGTTGGTCTTCCTATATACTCCCAAAGCGATTTGGATTCCCTGTGTCCCATTTCTTCAATTTATCTTCCACATGGTTGCCAGCGTGACCTTTCTATTTTTTATTTATTCATTTTTAAAGTATTATTTATTTTTGAGACAGGGTTTTTCTCTGTCACCCAGGCTGGAGTGTAGTGGTGCAATCTCAACTCACTGCAACATCTGCCTCCCTGGCTCAAGCAATCCTCCCACCTCAGCCTCCTGAGTGGCTGGGACCACATAGGCGTGCCACCGCACCCAACTAATTTTTATATTTTTTTTGTAGAGATGAAGTTTCGCCATGTTACCCAGGCTGGTCTCAAACTCCTGAGCTCAAGCGATCCGCCCACCTGGGCATCCTAATGTGTTGGGTTTATAGGTGTGAGCCACCACACCCCGCCAGCAGCCTGACCTTTCTAAAACACAAGTATGGTGATATCGCATCTCTTTACAGAATCCTTCAATGATTCCTCGTGAAGTATATTAAAAATCTTTCATGACCTAATCCCATCTACCTTTATAGTCTCTTTTCCCTTCTACTACCTTTCTTGACTCATACCTCCCATTCCACCCTCTCCACTATGTTATCCTATTCACCATCTGGGATAGAATTATTATTATTTCTTTCAATATATCATTCATTTTTATATTTTGTGACCCTTGGATGTTATTTATCCATCGCTGGAAATCTTTCTCATCGTTTCTTCTCCAAAATCCTACACATTCCTCAAACTACTTATTAAAAAATTGACTTCCAGTCTTTCTGTTCTATTCAGACTTTACTTCTGCTTCCACAGAAATGCCTTTGTTACCTCTTTCATGAAATGTTTCTGAAATCTGTTATGGTTAGTTAACTTATGACTATCCCATGTGACTGTAAATTTATTGAAGGCAACAACCATGTATTATTTTTCTCTGGTATTTCCCATTCCACTCCATCATCCTTTGCCATTAGCATATAGGACACCCACATAGCAGAACTTCTACTTGGATGAAATCACAAACTGTTAAGATTCAGATGAAATATATTGATAATAACCAGTAAAAACGGTCATGTTTATGGAGAATTTTTGAAGAGATGGAACTTGACCTCAGCTTTGAAAGGTTGCTAGGATTTAGAAAGAGCAATGGATACTTCAGACAAAGTGAGATTAACTTTATCTCTTCCCCAACCACCATCTTTATTTTTCTCTCCATCGTGGCAGAAAACGGGAACAGGGTTGGAGAGAAAAATAAAGATGGTGGTGAGGGAAGAGATAAAGTTAAAATTTACCTCACTTTTCCTGAGTTATCCATTGTTCTATTTAAATCCTATATATTATCTTTAGCAGCTAAAATCGGACTGGTATCTCTCCTACTTAATTCATAGGAATGATGCTGTGCCAACATGAGGGATTCTCATCACCTGTGCCATTCACTTCAATTGTTGCTATTCACTGATTGTGATGTTAGAGATCTTTAAATGTTACCCCTGTGGGGGTATAGGCTTTTAGCCTTCTCAAGGTTTGCTACAAAATCACTGGCATGAGGCAGATTGATTAATATGAGATAAAGAATACAAATTTATTTAAAGTATATACACAGGAGCCTTCAGAATGAAGACTCAATTTCCCAATAGGTAAGAAAAGCTTATATACTATCTTGAAATTACAGAATAGATGTAGACTCAGAGTATTTTCAAAAACAGTTTTTAGTGGCAAGACAAGTTATTGGAGGAAGAGAGTGAGAGGCTTGGTGACAGAGTTGGCCTTGTTGTAGATGAAACCTCTGTCAGAGAGAATAGATGGTAAATGTTTCTTTCCCGACTTTTAAAGATGTCAGACTCAATCTCTCCTGGATCTGAGAAAAGCATAGAATGGGAGAGGCATAGCTACATTAATGGAGATTCTTTGCAGATGCAAATTTTCCCCACCTCAGTCTGTGAGCCCTGAGGCAATCATTTCAAAATATTTTAAGTAAATATATTTTAAGGTAAAATATTTTTATTTCCTTCACCTTTAAAAGACAAGAAGTTTCTCAGGGACACAGATCATTGTGGATGATTCTATATTCTCCATAGAATCTAGCAAATAGTTAATAGGATGAGGCTTATTGAATATATGCTGATTGAGTGTGGGCTTTAAAGCAGCCAAAGTCCTCAAAAAGCCATGGAAAAATGTAAATAGAATTATTTCCCTTTATGTTTTCTTTTCAAGTGTAGAGAGCTTTAGCGACTATATGATGCAGCCTCCTCACTCCCATTTCAGGTCCCATGTGTAGGTGGATAGCAAGTCATTTTCTGATTTCCTTCACAGAATGACAACCAACCAAAATAAAAGGTTGAGATAACTATGAAAGCAAATCATAAAACTGTCCTTTACCTGAGGTCCAGATAATAGTATTGATGATACCCTGAGATCTTGGATTGTGCTGGTTTCTACCCATAGGGTATGTCTGACCACCTGTGATTTCTAAATGATTTATTTTCTCTTTTCTCAGGCCTCTACAGGTATTGCTTTACTGAGGTCAAAAGAATAGGTGCAGGGAATATTGATAGGAGCAGCCCAAGTCAGAAGAAAACATTTTAGGGAAATAGTAGGCATCAGAAATGTATTAGTTGATATATCAAGGTTTTTAATTTGTGCTTAATACTTCTAAACAGAAACTTTGAACTACTGTGTAAGCAGTTCAGTTCAATTATACTTTTTATAGGTTCTTTGAATGCTTACTAGGCTAGGTCCTGGCCATATGGTGATGAACAAAGGAGATCTTTTTGTGGCACTGATGAACTTAACAGCACACTGAGAGTAATAACCAATAAACAAATAAAAAAAAAAAACCAAATTGCAAATGTTGATACTACAAAGAGAAAGAGCAGAGAGTGTGAGAGTGTGTAATGATGTATAGGATTACCTAGATCGAGTGGGTGGTTAAGGTCTCTCAGACCCACAGACTGAGGTTAAAAGGAACCAGACATGTGAATTTTGTGATGTCAGCACAACTTACTTAACCTCTTTGAGTCTCAATTTTCTCATTTGCAATGTGGAAATAATCATAGGGCTCCTGCGAGGATGAATGAGATAATGAATAAGGTGTTTAACCTGTAAATAAAAGGCAACCCGAAATAAGTGGTAGTTATACTTAATGTTAAACATGGTATGGAGAATGAACTTTTGGGGAAGGACTGGAATGCAAACAGTTTAGTAAGGGAGCTGTTGCAATAGTCAATAGGGTTGATGACAGCAGCCTGTATTAGGATGGTGACAGTAGAGGTGGAGATAGATTACAGATGATTTTACATGGAAGGAAGAATTACCTGGGTTTTCTGGGTTTTTTATTGTCTATGGGAGGAAATATAGTGGCAAAGGTCAGAATTACTCCCTAATTTCCAGCTTGAGTGTCTGGGAGGGGAGTGAGGGCACTGACTGAAAAGGGAAGCACAGACTCAGGAATGAATCACCAATCCCACATCCCTATGAGAGAGGAACCAAGAATATGTCCAGATTGGAGGGGAGACAAATTGGCAGCACAAAGGGAGCAAACTGCCCACAAATAGGCAACAATAGAGCCAGACTCGTAGATAGACAGAGAGAGGAAGAGAAAGACACACACACACACACACAGAGAGAGAGAGAGAGAGAGAGAGAGAGAGGGAGGGAGAGAGAGACGTTAAGAGAGAGAGATGGAGTGAGGGAACAGAGAGGAGTATACTCTGATTTTAGTCCTTCCATCCAGGATTTTCTTGTTAGTGGCTCCTTAGCTTCTTCTTTCTTATATTTCAGAAATGATACAATTGTCCACAGCAAGCTAAATGTTCTCTCCAAGAGAGTCTATGTTTCTGCTCAACCCCAAATAAATACCTTCTGCCTCTCCTCATCATGGGGATTTTACATCTAATGGTCACTAAGAAGATCTGGGGCGGGGGAAAAAAAACCCTTCTTACCTTCCCTTTAGCCTGAAGCAAAAAAGAGGTTTTTGGAAACAAGCCATGCAAATCTCTAAGCTCACAATGAACTGTGAATTGCAGAGACATAAGAACCCACATTTAAAAAAAGAAAAGAAAAAAAAAAGGTGTGAACTTGACCTCTAGCTTGCTGTTCTGGCGTAATTGGGCTCTGCTGTTTAGCAGGAAGATGTGAACAGAACGTGCCTGTTTTGTAAGTGAAACTTTCTACACCCAGTGAAGCTAAAACAAACAGCCATTTCTTTTAAGTGCAAAAGTGGAAGTATGACTGCAGGGGAGTATGGTTATGAACAGTTCTTAGTTCCTGAAATTGTAATGCACTGATGGATCTTTCTTTGTTCTCTCACAGCCTGTGTGTGGACAATAGTTGATAGTAGAAGCAGTGCCAACACTAAAATCAAAGTAGGTGGTTCCTACTATGGGATTAGAATGGTTCTGCCACAATATGCTCTTCACATGTCACAGTGAAATTGAAATAATGTCTTTTGTAGCAACATGGATGGAGTTGGAGGCCATTATTCTAAGTGAAGTTACACAAGAGTGGAAAACCAAAAACCAGGTATTCTCACTTATAAGTGGGAGCTAAGCTATGAGCATGCAAAGGCATGTGGAGTAATAGTTAAGATAGCCGAATTCTACTAAGTAGTCCCTCCTAGTCAGGGAGAGGAAAGTGGCATAGTGGAAATACCACAGGCTTCAGAACAAGCCAGGAATGATGGTAAATCCTATCTTTACCCTTTTTCTAGCTTTGCTACTTAAGGCAATTTACTGAATGCCTGTGAAGCTCAGTTTTTTCATCTAGATCATAGGGTGATAATAGTTCCTACATTTTAGGACAGTTGTGAAAATTAAATTAAATTAAATAATACACTTGAAAACTTCCATTACAGATTGTGGGATACATCCTTGATGGTCACAATATGATAATTATTTCCTGCCTTTCCACTTGTGAGAGTCCCTTCCACCCTCCATTCTAAGTAACACATACATAAGCAAGATGACTGCATGACTATTTAAGACGTATCACAAATAAGAGGACAAATAGGGAGAAGGAATAAAACAGGGGGAAAAGCAAAAGAATAATTTACAGTAAGAGCAGCTCATAACATCCACACTCCTTTATCTGTGAATTCATCACTTGAGGTTATGTTTTTGTTAGCACAACTCTATTTTCTGGAGCAGGACGTAACATGACATAGGAAGACAATCTGTTACTTATGGGGAGAATCTAAAACCAGGTTATTCTTTTGTTTTTTGTAAACTTACTTCAAACAAAACAAAATAAAAACAATAAACAACAGAAACCCTTCCTCTTCTGAGAAACAACCTCAGTACATTGGTTTTTTTCCACTTCTAGCTCGAAATACAGTAAACATTCCTGCAATATGCACAGAAGGTATGTTTGTGAACTTTGTCATGGGGAGAAGAATAAAGATGAGGGGAAGGGTGTAAATGGAGGCAAGGCCCCTTGTCCTTCCATTTCAAGTCTCAGATCTTCCATTAACAGCTGTGTGGCCATAATAAACTCCTCTCTCTGGGCCTTGCTTCTTTCTGTATTATGTGGAGAGTGAATTTGATGATTTCCAAAGGTCCTCCCCAGTCTGAAATTCTACAAGATAGTTAAAGCAAAATGAGTAGTCTGTGGCTCTCTTACCATTCTTATCTGCAGGCGATCAGCATAATTCCATGTCCAGCCTCTGATAATCTCTAAAGATTACTCTACTCTCTCTATACCTTAATATAACACATAATAAAAACCATACTAAATCATAAAATATGATTAAGGAAGTCCAAAAACGAAAGAATCTCTTCATAACGATTACTTTAATGAATAAAGAAAGCATTACATTTTAAACTGTCTTCAAAAATGGTTTCAAAGTCCTTCTTTTGCTAGTGTCCAAAGCAGTGTTCATTGTGACTGTTGGATAATCTGTCATGTGAATGTTAACACACAAGTACAGGATTCTACTTAGAGGTAGAATTGGCGTTTTCCCCTCCAAGACTATACAAAGGAAAATACTATATTTCAGCTTCTAAATTCATGTATTATTAAAACTTTTTATGTAAATTTGGATACCCAAGCCTAGGGAGAAAGACAAACTGCAGGATAACCTAGAGTCACAAGTTATTATGATAGAATAATGAGGTCACACTCTCAGGTCTTGAAAATCAGCCAGGACACTGACAATGCAGGATTAAGGAGGCAGGACCATTTTTCAAGTGCTGGGGTTCCAAGATAAGAAGCCAGGACCCAATGAGCAAAATGGCAGACAAAGGACAGGCATGGGAACCTAAAATGTGAGGCTAAATTTCTACTATGGCAATTGGGAGTGAGCAGTATTTAATCTAACCAGGGCTTTGGACAAAACAAATTTGGAGGCAAAATAAATATACTTGAATTATACGCTGTTTTTGCTGTGATCAGAATAAAAGATTTAATATTTCAAGACATTTTTACCTGCAAAATACAACTTAGAGAATCTCCGGTGGGGGGCAGTTGTGGGACAATTTTATGGTTTCTAAACTGTTACATTGGGTGACTTTGGATCAGTACTGTATTTTCCTTGAGCCTCTAATTCTTTATATGTAAACAGGTCTCTTCTAATTCTAATAGTCTGTGCCTCTTCACCAAGAGAGATCTCGGTGTTAACTAAAGGACTAATTAACCATTATATTCTTTATTTTGTTTTACTTTGGGCAGGAACCATAAATCCATGGCTTACCCTGACAAATATACTGAAATATTCAAGATGGGTAGCAACAGTACCAGCACTGCTGAGATTAACTGTAATGTCACTAATGTGAAATTTCAATACTCCCTTTATGCAACCACCTATATCCTCATATTCATTCCTGGTCTTCTGGCTAACAGTGCAGCCTTGTGGGTTCTGTGCCGCTTCATCAGCAAGAAAAATAAAGCCATCATTTTCATGATCAACCTCTCTGTGGCTGACCTTGCTCACGTACTATCTTTACCCCTCCGGATTTACTATTACATCAGCCACCACTGGCCTTTCCAGAGAGGACTTTGCCTGCTCTGCTTCTACTTGAAGTATCTCAACATGTATGCCAGCATTTGTTTCCTGACGTGCATCAGTCTTCAAAGGTGCTTTTTTCTCCTCAAGCCCTTCAGGGCCAGGGACTGGAAGCGTAGGTACGATGTGGGCATCAGTGCTGCCATTTGGATCATTGTGGGGACTGCCTGTTTGCCATTTCCCATCCTGAGAAGCACAGACTTAAACAACAACAAGTCCTGCTTTGCTGATCTTGGATACAAGCAAATGAATGCAGTTGCATTGGTCGGGATGATTACAGTTGCTGAGCTTGCAGGATTTGTGATCCCGGTGATCATCATTGCATGGTGTACCTGGAAAACTACTATATCCTTGAGACAGCCACCAATGGCTTTCCAAGGGATCAGTGAGAGGCAGAAAGCACTGCGGATGGTGTTCATGTGTGCTGCAGTCTTCTTCATCTGCTTCACTCCCTATCATATTAACTTTATTTTTTACACCATGGTAAAGGAAACCATCATTAGCAGTTGTCCCATTGTCCGAATTGCACTGTATTTCCACCCCTTTTGCCTGTGCCTTGCAAGTCTCTGCTGCCTTCTGGATCCAATTCTTTATTACTTTATGGCTTCAGAGTTTCGTGACCAACTCTCCCGCCATAGCAGTTCTGTGACCCGCTCCCGCCTCATGAGCAAGGAGAGTGGTTCATCAATGATTGGCTAAAATTAAGATATCTCTTTAATTATGACTTTGTTTACCTACATTCCTTGTATTTTTCCCAAAGGCCAGAGTTGAAAACCAATTTCTTTAATTGAACCTTGTGAAGAACAGAAATAAGTACTTTTTGTGTGATATTCACAGTCAACAGAGGTGTGATGGTGAAGGCAGAGTGTGAAAAATGTGAGAGAGGAAGAGAAAATAGATTTACCTGATTCTGCTTTGAAATTCAAGCCACTTTCTTATTTAAGAAATCTAGATCAAATTTTTACAGATGTAAATAAAAGTTGAATTTTTTACCTTAAATTTTTTTCAATAAGTAAGTTATTGTTAATAATGCACAGTAAATATGTGAGTTTGTCCTAGCATGTAAAAAAATAGCTTTCATATAAAGACCTTAAATTCTGAGTGAGAGTAAAAATGTCTAGTCCTTCTAACGATAAATTTTTCTAACAGGCAAGACAGTGTGAAGAATTCAAGCAACATGTACATAAATTTCAGGACCACAAGCTTGTTACTAAAGAAAAGGCAAGGAAATTCATTCATTCCTTGAAAATGTGTTGGGTGCCTATTGTGCTCTGGGTTGTCATTTTGTTAGGTAGTTTCTTTTTTTTCATAAGTTATTGGGGTACAGGTGGTATTTGGTTACATTAAGTTCTTTAGTGGTGATTTGTGAGATTTTGGTGCAGCCATTACCCGAGCAGTATACACTGCATCACATTTGTAGTCTTCTATCTCTCATCCCCTTCCCACTATTGCACACATAATATCTCATCTTGCCCTCCTAATAAACCTGTGGAAATTGCCAATACAAATGAATAAATGGAACTTCAGAGAGGTTAAGCAATTTGCCTCAGGATCAACAGTGGTTAGCCAAAATTGGTCCAGTGTAATACACCATATATGCTTATGTTATTCCCTTCTTTTTGTTGTTACATTTATCAGGTCTATACTAAATTACCCTTCAATGATGAAGACACACACTAAAGCTAAGCCACATGAGATCAAGTCCATTTCAACATGGTTTACCTGGAATTCTCCAAAAAATCTGTGGGTTGTGGATTTGGCACGTCAAGCTTCAGATTGCAAGGTCTTAAGTGGTAAATAGATGCGTTGTCCTAATACCGTTCCAAGGTAGAGAATCCTGATGATAAGGAGTATAGGAAACTCAAATAGTTCATTATTTCTAAAAATAAATGTATATTTTAAGGCATGCTGAAAGTCCTACAAACCCCATAAGTAGGTGAAAAAAGAAACTCTATAGGGTGATAAACAGTCTATAAAACCTGGAAACTTGTGTGGAGTTCACCTAAGCTCACTTTTCCTAAATATAACTATATAAAATTGTAAACGAATTTGTTTTTTAGAAACTTTTAAGAAGATTTCTGTGAGCATAATTGACAATATCTGCATTAGAAGCAGAAAGTATTATCCATCATAAATATGAGAAAAGTATATGTCCCCTTTCTGACAATCTTTTTATCTTATTTTTTTCAAATGCCATGGGTGTTGTTTCAGCACCATTTTAAAAAATTTGAATACAAACAATCCCTCAGCTTATCAGGTTGAATTTTATGAAGCTCGCTTCATCACTCTTATCTTTTATGTCTGCAATATAAATAGTATAGACATTTGGTGTGAAGGGAGTAGAAAGGAAGTAGTAGTTCTGAGAGTATTCATTTGAACAGAGTGACTATGGAAGAATGAATAGCAAAAAAAGGAGAATTTTTTTAAAAAGATCTCTCACTGGGAAAATAAAGAGTTATGCATTTACAAAGTAATTAAACTGGTTTTCCTTGTATTTTATTAATCCGAATCTAATGGCACTTCCTTAGGAGGGTTTTCAGATGTGCTTGTAGTTAATGGCAACATTATTGGAATGACTACATAGACAGTCCTACTCTGAGGATATGACTTTGGAAGAAACCCTTTTGGAACTACACATCCTGCTATGTCTGTGGAGAAATGGAACCACAATTCTCAAGAGTCACACTTCATATTCCCTGCTTTCAGGTGGTTGACAAAAGGTAGTTCTTCAAGCACAGGATTTATGGAATAGTGGGCAAATTAAACAGCATGCTTTTTATTTTGACTACCATTTAAGTGGAATCTTTGAGATTTTTTTGACATGTGAATCTCTAATGTGGTGAGAGAGAAAAACATAAAAACATTCAAGCAATCGACAATTGGTTCTTTAACTTTAAAGGGGATGTCTTACATAATGCCAAAGGAAAATGTGACAGGGCTTCAGCTGATGACATAGCAGTGCAAGAAATCAGTGAAATTGCTTTAAGGTATTACAATAAACAACAATTTTAACAGTTATTCCTATGCTTGTCACAAGCACATAATTTGAGACAAACAAGACATCAAAACATACATCCTTGAATTAGTTTTTCAAAAAGTCAACACTGAAGCTAAACATTGCCCCCAAATCTCTGCAAGGCACTTATCAAAATCCACATAGAACCCATTCAGTATCTCATAACACTGATGAAAGACTGTTTAAACTTCTGATAGTTTTGGTAAAAATGGGAAGGAATTCAGCAAAAATGGGAGAAATATAATCTTTGCAGTAATTTATATGACCTTAAATGCCATTTATGCATGACTGGATATGCTGTTTCTCTTTACATTTTAAAATAGCTTAGAGTGTTATTGGTTAGCTGGACATGGTGGTGCGCACCTGTAGTCCCAGCTACTTGGGAGGTTTAGGCAGGAGAATCACTTGAACCCAGGACATGGAGGTTGCAGTTAGCTGAGATTGTGCCACTGACTGTACTTCAGCCTGGGTGACAGAGGAAGAAAAAAAAAAAAGCACTGTTATTAGATTGTTTGTAACTCAAAGAATAAAGGCTTCAGGGATGAATTTCCCCATTCTCTATGCTGTGCTTATTTCATATTGCATGTCTGTATCAAAACATCTCATAAAACCCAGAAATATATACACCTACTATGTACCCACAAAAATTAAAAATACAAAAGCTTTAAATACTACCACAGAGTATAGGTATAACATTTGCCACTGATCAAATGAATTACCCTTATAAAATATGTGTTCTGAAGACTGTACTAGTAGTACCAGCTTCTGCTTCCTGTGAGGCCCTCAGGAAGCTTATAATTATAATGGAAGGTGAATGGAAGGCAGGCATGTGACATGGTGAGAGAGGGAGCAAGAGAGAGTGAAGAAAAAGTGCCACACTCTTTTAAACAAACATCTTGCGTGAAATTGTAGAGTGAGAACTCACTCATTACCTTGAAGACAGAACCAAGTCATTCATGAGGGATCTGCTCCCATGAACCAAACACTTCCCCATAGGCCCACCTGCACTATTAGAGGTCACATTTCAGCATGAGTTTTAAGGAGGATGAAACATTTAAACCATATCAGCAATAAATATAGAGGAAGAGTAAGCCTTCTTATTGGAAACCCTTCTGTGTTAAGGGTGGAAAGAGAAAAAAAGCTAAGGAGTGCCTAGAACTGAATACGAGAGCTTGGCTAGAAATATAGAAAGGAGCAGTAATTAACAAGACTGTAAAAGTTAGATATTAAGAATATGGAGGACCTTGAATGTCAGGTATATAATTTGTACTTTTCTGTGGTGGCGTGAGGCAAGATGGATCATAAAAATTGTGGAGATAAAAAAGCTTATACAGATCTTTTTTTTTTTTTTTTTTTTTTTTTTTTTTTGAGACGGAGTCTCGCTCTGTCGCCCAGGCTGGAGTGCAGTGGTGCGATCTCGGCTCACTGCAAGCTCCGCCTCCCGGGTTTACGCCATTCTCCTGCCTCAGCCTCCCGAGTAGCTGGGACTACAGGCGCCAGCCACCTCGCCCGGCTAGTTTTTTGTATTTTTTAGTAGAGACGGGGTTTCACTGGGTTAGCCAGGATGGTCTCGATCTCCTGACCTCGTGATCTGCCCGTCTCGGCCTCCCAAAGTGCTGGGATTACAGGCTTGAGCCACCGCGCCCGGCCGCTTATACAGATCTTATATAGAAACAATGATATGACATAATAACAGGGGCAAAAGTTTGTTGGCAAGTAAACACTATTGTTTACTCATTCATTCTGAGATTTCGACTATCTAGATAATTTCACAGACATACACATGAATAATAAGAAACGTACAACAGGAATAGCTATAATTTATTCAATCCAACCATGTGAGGGGAACTTTACATGGATCATCATATTTAATTTTCTTTTTTTTCTTTCTTTTCTTTTCTTTTTTCTTTCTTTCTTTCTTTCTTTCTTTCTTTCTTGCTTGCTTGCTTGCTTGCTTGCTTGCTTGCTTGCTTTCCTTTCTTTCTTTTCTTTTCTTTTCTTTTCCTTTTTTTTTTGACAGAGTCTTGCTCTGTCGCCCATGCTGGAGGCTGGATGCAGTGGCACGATCTTGTCTCACTACAACCTCTACCTCCCAGGCTCAAGCAATTCTCCTGCCTCAGACTCCCAAGTAGCTGGAACTACAGGCAAGCACCACCACACCTGTCTACTTTCTTTTTTTTTTATTTTCAGTAGAGACAGGGTCTCACTTTGTTGACCAGGCTGGTCTCGAACTGCTGAACTCAGGTGATCTACCCACCTCAGCCTCCCAAAGTACTAGGATTACAGGCATGGGCCACCACGCCTGGCCAGATGGTCATATTGATTTTTTTAAAAACAATTCCATGAGGTAGATACTGTAATTAACTCCAATTTCCAGATGAAAAACAAGTACAGATAGGTTCAGTAACTTGTTCGAGAATATACAGCTAATAAATGACAAGGTCAGATTTTTTTTTTTTTTCACAGTCTCACTCTGTTGCCTAGGCTGAAGTGCAGTGGAATGATTTGACTCACTGCAACCTCCGCCTCCCAGGTTCAAGCGATTCTTATACCTCAGCCTCCCAAGCAGCTGGGATTATAGGTGCCTGCCATGATGGCCGACTAATTTTTGTATTTTTAGCAGAGATGGGGTTTCACCATGTTGGCCAGGCTGGTCTCGAACTCCTGACCTCAGGTAATCCACACGCCTCGGCATCCCAAAGTGATGGGATTACAGGTGTGAGCCCCGTGCTCAGCCAAGTTCAGGATTTTTAACTCTAAAAATCAAAATTAAGAACTCACATGTTTAACACAGTATTACTGGCCTATATATTACTATAATACAATGAATTTCATGGGAAATGTTCATATTTTTAAGATGCTCTTCCCTTGTATTCAAAACAACTATGCAATTAAAATGTTGTGAAGGGGCAGAGCAAGATGGCCAAATAGGAACCGCTCCAGTCTCCAACTGCCAGCACGAGCCACACAGAAGACAGGTGATTTCTGCATTTTCAACTGAGGTGCTGGGTTTATCTCACTAGGGAGTGCCTGACAATCAGTGCTGGTCAGCTGCTGCAGCCCCACCAGCAAGGGCTGAAGCAGAGCGAGGCATCGCCTCACCTGGGAAGCGCAAGGGGGAAGGGAATCCCTTTTCCTAGCCAGGGGAACTGAGACACACAACACCTTGAAAATCGGGTAACTCCCACCCCAATACTGCGCTCTACCAAGGACCTTAGCAAACGGGCACACCAGGAGACTATATCCCACACCTGGCCGGGAGGGTCCCACGCCCATGGAGCCTCCCTCACTGCTAGCACAGCAGTCTGCAATCTCCAGGCAAGGCAGCAGCCAGGCTTGGGGAGGGGCGCCCGCCATTACTGAGGCTTAAGTAGGTAAACAAAGCGGCTGGGAAGCTCCAACTGGGTGGAGCTCACAGCAGCTCAAGGAGTCCTGCCTGTCTCTGTAGACTCCACCTCTGGGGACAGGGCACAGCTAAACAACAACAACAATAACAACAAAAAGCAGCTGAAACCTCTGCAGACACGAACGACTCTGTCTGACAGCTTTGAAGAGAGCAGTGGATCTCCCAACATGGAGGTTGAGATCTGAGAACAGACAGACTGCCTGCTCAAGTGGGTCCCTGACCCCTGAGTAGCCTAACTGGGAGACATCCCCAGCAAAGGGCAGACCAACACCCCACACCTCACATGGTGGAGTACACCCCTGAGAGGAAGCTTCCATAGCAAGAATCAGACAGGTACACGTGCTGTTCAGCAATATTCTATCTTCTGCAGCCTCTGCTGCTGATACCCAGGCAAACAGGGTCTGAAGTGGACCTCAAGCAATCTCCAACAAACCTACAGCTGAGGGTCCTGACTGTTAGAAGGAAAACTAACAAACAGGAAGGACACCCACACCAAAAACCCATCAGTACGTCACCATCATCAAAGACCAGAGGCAGATAAAACCACAAAGATGGGGAAAAAGCAGGGCAGAAAAGCTGGAAATTCAAAAAATAAGAGCGCATCTCCCCCTGCAAAGGAACGCAGCTCATTGCCAGCAAAGGATCAAAGCTGGACGGAGAATGACTTTGACGAGATGAGACAAGAAGGCTCCAGTCCATCAAACTTCTCAGAGCTAAAGGAGGAATTACGTACCCAGTGCAAAGAAACTAAAAATCTTGAAAAAAGAGTGGAAGAATTGATAACTAGAATAATAAATGCAGAGAAGGCCATAAATGAACTGACAGAGATGAAAACCATGACACGAGAAACACATGACAAATGCACAAGTTTCAGTAACTGACTCGATCAACTGGAAGAAAGAGTATCAGCGATTGAGGATCAAATGATTGAAATGAAGCGAGAAGAGAAACCTAAAGAAAAAAGAAGAAAAAGAAATGAACAAAGCCTGCAAGAAGTATGGGATTATGTAAAAAGACCAAATCTACATCTGATTGGGGTGCCTGAAAGTGAGGGAGAAAATGGAACCAAGTTGGAAAACACTCTTCAGGATATCATCCAGGAGAACTTCCCCAACCTAGTAGGGCAGGCCAACATTAAAATTCAGGAAATACAGAGAATGCCACAAAGATACTCCTCGAGAAGAGCAACTGCAAGACACATAATTGCCAGATTCACCAAAGTTGAAACGAAGGAAAAAATCTTAAGGGCAGCCAGAGACAAAAATCGGGTTACCCTCAAAGGGAAGCCCATCAGACTAACAGCAGATCTCTCGGCAGAAACTCTACAAGCCAGAAGAGAGTGGGGGCCAATATTCAACATTCTAAAAGGAAAGAGTTTTAAACCCAGAATTTCATATGCAGCCAAACTAAGTTACATAAGTGAAGGAGAAATAAAATCCTTTACAGATAAGCAAATGCTTAGAGATTTTGTCACCACCAGGCCTGCCTTACAAGAGACCCTGAAGAAAGCACTCAACATGGAAAGGAACAACCGGTACCAGCCATTGCAAAAACATGCCAAAATGTAAAGACCATCGAATCTAGGAAGAAACTGCATCAACTAATGAGCAAAATTACCAGTTAATATCATAATGGCAGGATAAAGTTCACACATAACAATATAAACCTTAAATGTAAATGGACTAAATGCTCCAATTAAAAGACACAGACTGGCAAATTGGATAAAGAGTCAAGACCCATCAATTTGCTGTATTCAAGAGACCCATCTCACATGCAGAGACATACATAGACTAAAAATAAAGGGATGGGGTAAGATCTACCAAACAAATGGAAAAAAAAAAAAAGCAGGAGTGGAAATACTAGTCTCTGATAAAACAGACTTTAAACCATCAAAGATCAAAAGAGACAAAGAAGGCCATTACATAATGGTAAAGGGATCAATTCAACAGGAAGAGCTAACTATCCTAAATATATATGCACCCAATACAGGAGCACCCAGATTCATAAAGCAAGTCCTTAAAGACTTACAAAGAGATTTAGACTCCCATACAATAATAATGGGAGACTTCAACACCCCACTGTCAACATTAGACAGATCAACGAGACAGAAAGATAACACGGATATCCAGGAATTGAACTCATCTCTGCAGCAAGCAGACCTAATAGACACCTACAGAACTCTCCAACCCAAATCAACAGAATATACATTCTTCTCAGCACCACATCACACTTATTCCAAAATTGACCACATAATTGGAAGTAAAGCACTCCTCAGCAAATGTACAAGAAGAGAAATTATAACAAACTGTCTCTCAGACCACAGTGCAATCAAACTAGAACTCAGGAATAAGAAACTCACTCAAAACCGCTCAACTACATGGAAACTGAATAACCTGCTCCTGAAGGACTACTGGGTACATAACGAAATGAAGGCAGGAATAAGGATGTTCTTTGAAACCAATAAGAACAAAGATACAACATACCGGAATCTCTGGGACACATTTAAAGCAGTGTGTAGAGGGAAATTTATAGCACTAAATGCCCACAAGAGAAAGCTGGAAAGTTCTAAAATTGACACTCTTACATCACAATTAAAAGAACTAGAGAAGCAAGAGCAAACACATTCAAAAGCTAGCAGAAGGCAAGAAATCACTAAGATCAGAGCAGAACTGAAGGAGACAGAGACACAAAAAACCCTCCAAAAAATCAATGAATCCAGGAGTTGGTTTTTTGAAAAGATCAACAAAATTCATAGACCACTAGCAAGACTAATAAAGAAGAAAAGAGAGAAGAATCAAACAGACGCAATAAAAAATGATAAAGGGAATATCACCACTGACCCCACAGAAATACAAACTACCATCAGAGAATACTATAAACACTTCTACGCAAATAAACTAGAAAATCTAGAAGAAATGGATAATTTCCTGGACACTTACACTCTTCCAAGACTAAACCAAGAAGAAGCTGAATTCCTGAATAGACCAATAGCAGGCTCTGAAATTGAGGCAATAATTAATAGCCTACCAACCAAAAAAAGTCCAGGACCAGATGGATTCACAGCTGAATTCTACCAGAGGTACAAGGAGGAGCTGGTACCATTCCTTCTGAAACTATTCCAATCAATAGAAAAAGAGGGAATCCTCCCTAACTCATTTTATGAGGCCAACCTCATCCTGATACCAAAGCCTGGCAGAGACACAACATAAAAAGAGAATTTTAGACCAATATCCCTGATGAACATCGTTGCAAAAATCCTCAATAAAATACTGGCAAACCGGATCCAGCAGCACATCAAAAAGCTTATCCACCATGATCAAGTGGTCTTCATCCCTGGGAGGCAAGGCTGGTTCAACATACGCAAATCAATAAATGTAATCCAGCATGTAAACAGAACTGAAGACAAAAACCACACGATTATCTCAATAGATGCAGAAAAGGCCTTTGACAAAATTCAACAGCCCTTCATGCTAAAAACACTCAATAAATTCGGTATTGACGGAACGTATCTCAAAATAATAAGAGCTATTTATGACAAACCCACAGCCAATATCATACTGCATGGGCAAAAACTGGAAAAATTCCCTTTGAAAACTGGCACAAGAAAGGGATGCCCTCTCTCACTGCTCCTATTCAACATAGTGTTGGAAGTTCTGGCTAGGGCAATCAGGCAAGGGAAAGAAATAAAAGACATTCAGTTAGGAAAAGAAGAAGTCAAATTGTCCCTCTTTGCAGATGACATGATTGTATATTTAGAAAATCCCATTGTCTCAGCCCAAAATCTCCTTAAGCTGATAAGCAACTTGAACAAAGTCTCAGTATACAAAATTAATGTGCAAAAATCACAAATATTCTCATACACCAGTAACAGACAGAGAGCCAAATCATGAATGAACTTCCATTCACAATTGCTTCAAAGAGAATGAAATACCTAGGAATCCAACTTACAAGGGATGTAAAGGACCTCTTCAAGGAGAACTACAAACCACTGCTCAGTGAAATAAAAGAGGACACAAACAAATGGAAGAACATACCATGCTCATGGATAGGAAGAATCAGTATCGTGAAAATGGCCATAGTGCCCAAGATACCAATGAGTTTCTTCACAGAATTTGGAAAAAACTGATTTAAAGTTCATATGGAACCAAAAAAGAGCCCACATCTCCAAGACAATCCTAAGTCAAAAGAACAAAGCTGGAGGCATCACGCTACCTGACTTCAAACTATACTACAAGGCTACAGTAACCAAAACAGCATGGTACTGATACTAAAACAGAGATATAGACCAATGGAAGAGAACAGAGTCCTCAGAAATAATACCACACATCTACAGCCATCTGATCTTGGACAAACCTGAGAGAAACAAGAAATGGGGAAAGGATTCCTATTTAATAAATGGTGCTGGGAAAGTTGGCTAGCCATAAGTAGATAGCTGAAACTGGATCCTTTCCTTATTCCTTATACGAAAATTAATTCAAGATGGATTTGAGACTTAAATGTTAGACCTAATACCAGAAAAACCCTAGAAGAAAACCTAGGTAGTACCATTCAGGACATAGGCATGGGCAAGAACTTCATGTCTAAAACACCAAAAGCAAAGGCAACAAAAGCCAAAATTGACAAATGGGATCTAATTAAACTAAAGAGCTTCTGCACAGCAAAAGAAACTACCATCAGAGTGAACAGGCAACCTACAGAATGGGAGAAAATTTTTGCAATCTACTCTTCTGACAAAGGGCTAATATCCAGAACCTACAAAAAACTCAAACAAATTAACAGGAAAAAAAAAAAAAACCATCAAAAAGTGGGCAAAGGATATGAACAGACACTCCTCAAAGGAAGACATTCATACAACCAACAGACACATGAAAAAATGCTCATCACTGGCCATCAGAGAAATGCAAATCAAAACCACAATGAGATACCATCTCACACCAGTTAGAATGGCAATCATTTAAAAGTCAGGAAATAACAGGTTCTGGAGAGGATGTGGAGAAATAGGAACACTTTTACACTGTTGGTGGGATTGTAAACTAGTTCAACCATTATGGAAAACAGTATGGTGATTCCTCAAGGATCTAGGACTAGAAGTACCATATAACCCAACCATCCCATTACTGGGTATATACCCAAAGGATTATAAATCATGCTGCTATAAAGACACATGTACACATATGTTTATTGTGGCACTATTCACAATAGCAAAGACTTGGAATCAACCCAAATGTCCATCAGTGACAGATTGGATTAAGAAAATGTGGCACATATACACCATGGAATCCTATGCAGCCATAAAAAAGGATGAGTTTCTGTCCTTTTTAGCGACATGGATGCAGCTGGAAACCATCATTCTTAGCAAACTATCACAAGAACAGAAAACCAAACCCCGCATGTTCTCACTCATAGGTGGGAACTGAACAATGAGATCACTTGGACACGGGAGGTGGAACATCATTAAGCGGTTCCTATCATGGGGAGGCGGAAGGGGGGAGGAATTGCATTGGGAGTTATACCTGATGTAAATGACGAGTTGATCGGTGCTGACGAGTTGATGGGTGCAGCATGCCAACATTGCACAAGTATACATATGTAACAAACCTGCATGTTATGCACATGTACCCTAGAACTTAAAGTATAATAAAAATAAATAAATAAATAAATAAATTAATTAATTAATTAAAGAAAAGACAAAGCTCGAGTGAGCGAACTGCTCCAAGGTCTCTCATTCTCTGGTGACTCAGATGTGGAAAAAGATAATGAGCCTGAGATCCAGCCTGCTCAAAAGAAGTTAAAGTTGTCTTGTTTCCCAGAAAAGCGTTGGACCAAAAGAGACATAAACCCCACTTTCCAAGCTTGTCAGCACTGGATTCTGGACTTTTGAATCTCAAGAGTGAAAAGTTGAACCCAGTAGAGCTTTTTGAATCTTTTTTTGATGATGAAACATTCAACTTAATTGTCAATGAAACCAATAATTATGCTTCTCAGAAAAATGTCAGCTTGGAAGTCACAGTTCAGGAAATGAGGTGTGTGTTTGGTGTCCTACTTTTGAGTGGATTTATGATGCATCCTAGAAGGGGAATATATTGGGAAATCTCTGACACCAATCAGAACCTGGTTAGAGATGCAATCCGAAGGGACAGATTTGAATTGATTTTCTCAAACCTGCACTTTGCAGATAATGGCCACCTAGATCAAAAAGGTAAGTTTACAAAGTTGAGATCTCCCATAAAACAAATGAATAAAAATTTCCTCTTGTATGCTAAAAAAAAAAAAAAGTTGTGATACTTGTGTTGCATTTTTTATATTTTCCAACATTCTGAATCTTTTAAAAACAAACACAACTATAACTTGTCAATTTACAATACAATTTTTAAAAAAATAAACTAAAAATTCTGAACCCTCATTTTATTACATTCCTCTTTATTAATGCTTATTTTAATCTGTTATATGATTGCAAAGTTGAGAATAAATGTGAATAAATATAGTATGGATGGCCTCAGCCATAAGTACACATATTTGTATTTATAAAAACTAGAAAAATACACTTAAATGTTAAAATTTGTAACTTTTGAAAAGACCTCATTATAGATAATTATTATTTTCTACTTTAAATTTTTCTGGTTTTTCAAAATGTAAGCATACTATTTTTAATCAGAAAATGGTAAATATTTTAAAGCATGAGTAGGCAATGAGGTAAATAAAGAAAACTGCAATTGCTTCAGAACAAATAAAGATTTTTGGATACACTTAAAAATCCAATAAGGCAAAAGAAATTGTTTGTACACATTAAATTACATAAAATGGGAGTATATGTTTTGCAACATCCATGAAATGTTTATAAAAGTTGATTATATACTAGGTAATAAAGGCTCAGATGTAAAAAGCAGGAATTATGCATATGACATTACATAACCAAAATTAGAATTACCAAAAATGTAAATATTAGAAATTAAACATGACACAGAATAAACAACATGAGATAAAATTTTAAAAATACTATGATAAATCTAATGCCAATGAATTTGAAAATCTAATTGAAATGGATGGTTTTCTATTTCAAAGAATTATAAAAATAAAGCAAGAATAGAAAACTTGAATAATTGACCACATAAAAATTTTTCTTTTGAGTTACAGTCTGTTCTAGAATTATTTATTTTTTAAATTTAATTTTCATTTTAAATTTCAGATTCAGGGGATTCAGGAAGTAAATGTGCTGGTTTGTCATGTGGGTATACCGCATGATGCTGAAGTTTGGGCTTCTGTTCATCTTATCACCCAAACAGTGAACATAGCATTCAATAGGTAATTTTTCAGCCATTGCCCTACTCTCTCTCTCTCCTCGCTTTTCAAGTCTCCAGTTTCAACTGACCTAATCTTTATGTCCATGTGAACTCAATGATTAGCTCCCATTTGTAAGTGAGAATATGCAGTATTTGGTTTTCTGTTTCTGATTAAATTCACTTAAATTAATGGCCTCCAGCTGCATCCATGTTGCTGAGGATGATATGCTTTTGTTCTTTTTTGTGGCTGTGCAGTATTCCATATACAGTTTCTTTATCCAATCCACTATTGATGAGCACTTAGCTTAATTCTATGTCTTTGCTGTTGTTAATAGTGCTGCAATAAACATGGGAGTGCAGGTGTCTTTTCATTAGAATAATTTATTTTCCTGTGGGCATATATCCTGTAGTGGTGGGTTGAATGGTACTTCTGTGTTTAGCTCTTTGAGATATCTAGGTATTGTTTTCTATAGTGGTTGTAATAATTTACATTTCCACCCACAGTATATGTGTTCCCTATTCACAACATCCATGCCAGCATATATTGTTTTTGAACTTTTAATTATAGCCATTCTGACTGGTGTGAGATGAAATCTTATTGTAATTTTGACTTACAATTCTCTGATGATTAGTGCTGTTGAGCATTATCTAGATATGCTCAACACACTAGATATGTGTGTTGGTTGCTCTTATGTCTTCTTTTGAGAAGTGTCTGCTTAAATCTTCAGCCTACTTTTTAATGGGGTTATTTATAGTTTTCTTGTTGATATATGTAAGCTCCTTGTAGATGCTTGATATTGGTCTATCAGGGGAACCTGCCCCCAATATTTCAACATAGGTTCTTTCTGTTTTCCCTAAGTGTCGGCCGATCTGAGAAATAAAGAAAAAGAGTACAAAGAGAGGAATTTTACAGCTGGGCTGCTGGGAGTGACATCACATATCGGTAGGTCCGTGATGCCCACCTGAACCACAAAACCAGCAGGTTTTTATTAAGGACTTCAAAAGGGGAGGGAGTGTATGAATAGGGAATAGGTCACAAAGATCACATGCTTCAAAGGGCAAAAAGGAGAACAAAGATCACATGCTTCTGAGGCCAATAAATATCACAAGGCAAAGGGCAAAGCAAAGATCACAAGGCAAAGGGCAAAATCAAAAACTCCTGATGAGGGTCTATGTTCAGCTGTGCACATATTGTCTTGATAAACATCTTAAACAACAGAAAATAGGATTTGAGAGCAGAGAACCAGTCTGACTTCAAATTTACCAAGGCAGGGTTTTCCAATCCTAATAAGCCTGAGGGTACTGCAGGAGACCAGGGCATATGTCAGTCCTTATCTCAACTGCATAAGACAGACGCTCCCAGAGTGGCTGTTTATAGACCTCCCCCTTCAGGAATGCAATTCTTTTCCTAGGGTCTTAATATTCCTTGCTAGGAAAAGAATTCAGTGATATCTCTCCTACTCGTGTGTCTGTTTATAGGATCTCTGCAAGAAGAAAAATATGACTAGTTTTGCCTGATCCTGCAGGCAGTCAGACCTTATGGTTGCCTTCCCTTCTTCCCTAAAAATCGCTGTTATTCTGTTCTTTTTCAAGGTGTACTGGTTTCATATTGTTCAAACACACATGTTTTACAATCAATTTGTACAGTTAACACAATCATCACAGTGATCCTGAGGTTATGTACATCCTCACCTTATGAAGATTAGAGGATTAGGAGATTAAAGTAAGACAGGCAAAAGAAATGATGAGAGTATTATTAGGGAAGTGATAAATGTCCATGAAATCTTCACAATTTATGTTCCTCTGCTGTGGCTCCAGCCGGTCCCTCCATTCAGTCCCTGACTTACCACAACATTAGTCCTTTTATGAATTCATACTTTGTAAATATCTTCTCTCATTCTGTTGATTATATGTTTACTCTGCTTATAGTTTTTTGTGTGTTTGTTTGTTTTGCTGTATAGAGCTTTTTGTTTTGATTAGGTGTCAACTGTCAGTTTTTTGTTTTTCCTGCATTTGCTTTTTGAGGATTAGTCATAAATTCTTTGTCTGGGACAATGTTCAAAAGAGTATTTGCTACTTTTTTTTCTAGCATTTTTATAGCTTGAGGCCTTAAATTAAATTCTTTAACCTATCTTAAGTTAGTTTTTATATATGGTAAAAGGTAGAGGTCCAGTTTCATTCTTCTGCACTATTTATTAAATAGGATGTCCTTTCTCCAGTGTTTATTTTTGTCAACTTTGTCAAAGATCAATTGGTGTGGGTGTGTGTGTTAACTTCTGGATTCTCTATTCTGTTCCATTGGTCTACATGTCATTTTTGTACCAGCACCATGCTGTTTTGATTTCTGTCACCTCGTAGAGTAGTTTAAAATTGGGTAACGTGATGCCTCTGATTTTGTTCCTTTTGCCTAGGACTCTTTGACTATGTGAGTTCTTTATTGATTTCATATTAATTTCAGAAGTTTTTTTCTAATTATGTAAAAATTATGCCTGTAATTTTCTAGGAATACTATTGAATGTATTAATTCCTTTAGGATATTTTAATGGTATTACTTCTTCCAATTAATGAGCATCAAATGTTTTTCCATTTGTGCCATTTGTGATTTCTTTCAGTAGTGATTTGTAGTTGTCTTTGTAGAGGTCATTCACCTTCTTGGTTAAATGTATTTCTAGCTATTTTATTATTATTTGACTATTGCAAATGAGATTGCATTCTTGGTTTGCTTCTCAGCTTCAAAGGTATTGGTGAACAGAAATGCTAATGATTTTTGTACATTGATTTTTCAACCTCAAAACTTTACTGAATTCTTTTATCAGGTCTACTAGACTTTTGGCAAAATTATTAGGATTTTCTAGGCATAGAATCATATCATTAGTGAAAAGAAGGTGTTTGACTTCCTCTTTTCCAATTTGGATGTCTTTTATTTCTTACTCTTGGCTGATTTTTCTCATTAGGAGTTCCAGTACTATATTCAACAGGAGTGGTGAGAGTGGACAGACTGGTCTTATTTCATTTCCTTAGTAGAATGCTTCCAACTTTGCCCATCCAGTATGATGTTGGTTGTGGGATTGTCATAGATGGCTCTTATTTTGAGGTATCTTCATTCAACATTTAGCCTTTTTAGTGTATTTAACATAAAGGATGATGGATTTTATTAAATGTTTTTCTAAATCTATTGAGGAGATCTTATGACTTTGGTTTTTAATTCTGTTTATGTGATGATTCACAGTTATTGACCTGCCTATGTGAAACCATCCTTGCATCCAGGAATAAAGCCTACTTGTTTGTGGTAAATTACTCTATTAGAGCATTCTTGCATTGCCATTAATATAAAGGAAGACCCAAGACCAGCTAATGTATAAAGAAAAGAGGTTTAATTAGCTCCACAGGTCTGCAGGCCATTCAGCAATCATGATGCTGGTATCTGCTTAACTTCTGGGAAGGCCTCAGGAAACTTATAATCATGGCAGAAGGCAAAGAGGTAGCAGACATGTCACATAGACAGAGCAGGGACAAGAGAGAGGGAGGGGGCAGACGCCACACACTGTTAAATGACCAGGTCTCACTACAACACACTCACTATTGTGGGAACAACACCAAAGGCAATGGCGTCAAACCATGAGAAATCACCTCTGTGATCCAGTCACCTCCCACCAGGCCTTACTTCCAGCACTGAGGACTGCAATTCAAAATAAAATTGATTGGAGACACAAATCCAAACCATATAATTCCATCCCTGCCCCTCTAAATCTCAAGTTCTTCTCATGTTGCAAAATATAGTCATGCATTTTCAATAGTCTCCCAAAGTCTTAAGTCATTCTAGCATTAACTCAAAAGCTCAAAATCCATTGTCTCATCTGAGACGAGGGTAGTCTCTTCCACCTATGAGCCTGTAACACCAAAAACAAGTCAGTTACTTCCAAGGCAAGTTTAGGTACAGGCATTGAGTAAATACTCCCGTTCCAAAAGGAAAAAAGTCAAAAGAAAGGGGCTAAAGGCCCAATGCAAGTCCTAAATCCAGCAGAGCACTCATTAAATATTAAAGCTCCAAAATCATCTCCTTTGACTTCATGTCCCACCTTCAGGGCACACTGGTACAAACAGTGGGCTTATACAGCCTTGGGCATCTCTGCACCTGTAGCTTTCCAGAGTTCAGACTTGGAGGCTGCTCACACAGTTGTTGAGTCATTGCAACTTTTCATGCTGAGGGTGCAAGCTGTCAGTAGATTGTCAAGACTTAGATTCCCAAGACTCATCCACACTTGCACTCTGTTCATCAGTGATAGGCTTAACACCACATGATAGCCTCCAAGGATTATGACAACCTTTAATCCCTGGAGCTGCAGCCCAAACTGTATCTGCACCTGATCGAGCTGATGCTGGAGCCGGAATGGCTGGAATGTGGGAAACAGTGTCCTGACACTGTGCAAGGCAGCCAGGCCCTGAGTGTTGCCTATGAAGACAATCTTTCCTCTTGGGCCTCAGGGCCTGTGATGGGAAAGGCTGCTGCAAGGTCTCTGAAATGCCTTCAAGTCCTTTTCCTCATTGTCTTGGATATTAGCACTTGGCTTGATTTTGTTATGAAAATTTATCTATTTAATAACTAAATTAACTGTGGAGTGCTAGCTCCACAGCCTGCTTGAATTTCTCTCCCAAGGAAGCATTTTCTTTTTCTACCACATGGCCACATTGCAAAGTATTCAAACTTTTATGCTCTGTTTCCCTTTTTAATATTAGACAAAATTTAAGTCATTTATTTGTTCCTGCATATGAGCATAGACTGTTAGAAGCAGCCAGGCTAATTCTTGAGTGTTTTGCTACTTAGAAATTTCTTTCACTAGATACAATAAATCATCACTCTCAAGTTCAAAGTTTCATAGATCCCTAGGGTAGAGGCACAATGCAACCAAATTCTTTACTAAGGAATAACAAAAGCGATCTTTGCTCCAGTTTCCAATAAGTTTTTCACTTTCATTTGTGACTTCTGCAGCCTCGACTTCATTGTCCATATCACCATTAGCATTTTGGTCACAATCACTTACCCAGTCATGCAGATGTTCTAAGCTTTCCTTCATCCTCCTGTCATCTTCTCAGCTATCCACTCTTCCAACTTCTGCCTGTTATCAAATTCTAAAGCTGCTTCCACATTTTCAGATATCTTTATAGCAATACAGCGATATTTCATTCCTGGTACCAATTTTCTGTAATAGGCCATTCTTTCATTGCTATAAAGAAATACCTGAGAATGGGTAATTTATAATTAAAAGAAGTTTAATTGGCTAATGGTTCTTCATGATGTACAAGCATGGTACCAACATCACTTGGCTTCTGGGGATGTCTCAGGGAGCTTTTACTTATGGTGGAAAGTGAAGTGGAAGCAGGTACATCACATGGCAAAAACAGGAGTAAGAGACAGAGAGAGTGCCACATACTTTTTAACAATCAGATCTAGTGAGAATTTACTCACTAATGCAAGGACAGCACCAAAGTGATGATGAGAACACATTTATGGTTAGACCTAATACCATAAAAACCCTAGAAGAAAACCTAGGTAATACCATTCAGGACATACACAAATCAAAACCACATTGAGATACCATCTCACACCAGTTAGAATGGCAATCATTCAAAAGTCAGGAAACAACAGGTGCTGGAGAGGATGTGGAGAAATAGGAACGCTTTTACACTGTTGGTGGGATTGTAAACTAGTTCAACCATTATGGAAAACAGTATGGTGATTCCTCAAGGATCTAGAATTGGAAGTACCGTATGACCCAGCCATCCCATTACTGGGTATATACCCAAAGGATTATAAATCATGCTGCTATAAAGACACATGCACACGTATGTTTATTGCGGCACTATTCACAATAGCAAAGACTTGGAATCAACCCAAATGTCCATCAGTGACAGACTGGATTAAGAAAATGTGGCACATATACACCATGGAATACTATGCAGCCATAGAAAAGGATGAGTTTGTGTCCTTTGTAGGGACATGGATGCAGCTGGAAACCATCATTCTCAGCAAACTATCGCAAGAACAGAAAACCAAACCCCGCATGTTCTCACTCATAGGTGCGAACTGAACAATGAGATCACTTGGACTCGGGAAGGGGAACATCATACACTGGGGCCTATCATGGGGAGGGGGGAGGGGGGAGGGATTGCATTGGGAGTTATACCTGATGTAAATGACGAGTTGATGGGTGCTGACGAGTTGATGGGTGCAGCACGCCAACATGGCACAAGTATGCATATGTAACAAACATGCACGTTATGCACATGTACCCTAGAACCTAAAGTATAATTAAAAAAAAAGAAAAATCTGCCCCCATTATTTAATCTGCTCCCACCAGGCCCCACTTTCAACATTGTACATTACAATTCAATGTGAGATTTGGATGGGGATACAGATTCAAACCGTATCAATCAGCCATTTATTGCAATACTGGACTTGCTCTGCTAGTATTTTTTGAGGATTTTTGTGTCTGTGTTTATCAGAAATATTGGTTTGTCATTTTATTTTTATGTGTGTGTTCTTGCCTGTTTGGTACCAGGATGATACTGGTTTCATAGAATGAGTTAGAGAAGAATTCCTCCTCCTTTACTTTTGGAATAGTTCCAGTAAGATTGGTACCAGGTCTTTGTACATCTGGTAGATTTCAGCTTGAATATGTCTAGTCCAGGGATTATTTTGGTTGTCAGGTTTCTTTAATTATTATTTTGATTGATTACATTTTGTAAGTTTTTATTGGTCTCTTTAGGGTTTTAATTTCTTCCTGGTTCAATGATAGGACATTGTGTGTTTACAGATTTATTTTATGTTTTCTAGATTTTCTAGTTTGTGCAGAAGTGTACATAGCAGTCTCTAGGGATCTCTTTCATCTCTGTGGGATCACTTGTAATTTTACATTTATCATTTATCATTGTTCTTTTTGGATCTTCACATTTGTCCTTAGTTAATATAGGTAGTGGTCTATTTTGTTTATTTTTTCAAACAGCAAACTTTTCACTTTATTGATCCTTTGTGTGTTTTTAGATGTCTCAATTTTATTTAGTTCTGCTCTGATTTTGGTTATCTCTTCTTTTTTAATTATACATTAAGTTCTAGGGTGCATGCGCACAACATGCAGGTTTATTACATAGGTATACATGTGCCATGTTGGTTTACTGCATCCATTAACTTGTCATTTACATTAGATATTTCTCCTAATGCTATCCCTCCCCCTTCCCCAACCCCATGACAGCCCCCCCCCCAGGTGTGATGTTCCCCACACTGTGTCCAAGTATTCTCATTGGTCAATTCCCACCTATGAGTGAGAACATGCAGTGTTTGGTTTTCTGTCCTTGCAATAGTTTGCTCAGAATGATGGTTTTCGGCTTCATCCATGTCCCAGAAAAGGACAAGAACTCATCCTTTTTATGGCTGCATAGTATTCCATGGTGTATATGTGCCACATTTTCTTAATACAGTCTATCATTGATGGACATTTGGGTTGGTTCTAGGTCTTTGCTATTGTAAATAGTACCGCAATAAACATATGTGTGCATGTGTCTTTATAGTAGCATGATTTATAATCCTTTGGGTATATACCCAGTAATGGGATGGCTGGGTCATATGGTACTTCTAGTTCTAGATCCTTGAGGAATCGCCATACTGTTTTCCATAATGGTTGAACTAGTTTACAATCCCACCAACAGTGTAAAAGTGTTCCTATTTCTCCACATCCTCTCCAGCATCTGTTGTTTCCTGACTTTTAAACGATTGCCATTCTAACTGGTGTGAGATGGTATCTCATTGTGGTTTTGATTTGCATTCTCTGATGGCCAGTGACGACGAGCATCTTTTCACGTGTCTGTTGGCTGCATAAATGTTTTCTTTTGAAAAGTGTCTGTTCATATCCTTTGCCCACTTTTTGATGGGACTGTTTGTTTTTTCTTGTAAATTTGTTTAAGTTATTTGTAGATCTAGATATTAGCCCCTCTTCAGATGGGTAGATTGCAAAAATTTTCTCCTATTCTGTAAGTTGCCTCTTCACTCTGATGGTAGTTTCTTTTGCTGTGCAGAAGCTCTTTAGTTTAATTAGATCCCATTTGTCTATTTTGGCTTTTGCTGCCATTGCTTTTGGTGTTTTAGTCATAAAGTGCTTGCCCATGCCTATGTCCGGAATGGAATTGCCTAGGTTTTCTTCTAGGGTTTTTATGGTTTTTGGTCTAACATTTAAGTCTTTAGTTTATCTTGAATTAACTTTTGTATAAGGTGTAAGGAAGGGATCCAGTTTCAGCTTTCTACATATGGCTATCCAGTTTTCTCAACGTCATTTATTAAATAGGGAATGCTTTCTCCATTTCTTGTTTTCATCAGGTTTGTCAAAGATCTGATGGTTGTAGATGTGTGGTGTTATTTCTGAGGCTGCTGTTCTGTTCCATTGGTCTATATATCTGTTTTGGCACCAGTACCATTCTGTTTTGGTTACTGTAGCTTTGTTGTATAGTTTGAAGTCAGATAGTGTGATGCCTCCAGCTTTTTGTTTGTTTGTTTGTTTGTTTGTTTTTTCTTAACATTGTCTTGACCATGCAGGTTCTTTTCGGTTCCATATGAACTTTAAAGTAGTCTTTTCCAATTCTGTGAAGAAAGTCATTGGTAGCTTGATGGGGATGGCATTGCATCTATAAATTACCTTGTGCAGTATGGCCATTTTCACAATATTGGCTCTTCCTATCCATGAGCATGGAATGTTCTTTAATTTGTTTGAGTCTTCTGTTATTTCATTGAGCAGTGGTTTGTAGTTCTCCCAGAAGAGGTTCTTCACATCCCTTGTAAGTTGGATTCCTAGGTATTTTATTCTCTTTGTAGCAGTTGTGAATGGGAGTTCACTCATGATTTGGCTCTCTGTTTGTCTTTTATTGGTGTACAGGAATGCTTGTGATTTCTGCACATTGATTTCGTATCCTGACACTTTGCTGAAGTTGCTTATCAGCTTAAGGAGACTTGGGGCTGAGATGATAGGGTTTTCTAAATATACAATCATGTCATTTGCAAACAGGGACAATTTGACTTCCTCTTTTCCTAATTGAATACCCTTTTTTTTTTCTTTCTCTTGCCTGATTGCCCTGGCCAGAACTTCCAACACTATGTTGAATAGGAGTGGTGAGAGAGGGCATCCTGTCTTGTGCTTGTTTTCAAAGGGAATGCCTTAAGTTTTTGCCCATTCAGTATGATATTGACTGTGGGATTGTCATAAATTGCTCTTATTAATTTGAGATACGTTCCATAAATACCTAGTTTATTGAAAGTTTTTACCATGAAGGGCTGTTGAATTTTGTTGAAGGCCTTTTCTGCAACTGTTGAGATCATCAAGAGACTTTTGTCGTTGGTTCTGTTTATGTGATGGATTATGTTTATTGATTTATGTATCTTGAACCAGACTTGAATCCCAGGAATGAAGCCAACTTGCTTGTGATGGATAAGCTTTTTGATGTGCTGCTGTGTTTGGTTTGCCAGTATTTTATTAAGGATTTTTGCATTGACGTATATCAAGGATATTAGTCTAAATTCTCTTTTTTTGTTTTGTCACTGGCAGGCTTGGAATTAGGATGATGCTGGCCTCATAAAATGAGACAGAAAGGATTCCCTCTTTTTCTGTTGATTGAAATGGTTTCGGGGGAATGGTAGCAGCTCTTCTTTGTACCTCTGGTAGAATTTGACTGTGAATCCATCTGGTCCTGGACTTTTTTTGGTTGGTAAGCTATTAATTATTGCTTCAATTTCAGAGCCTGTGTTAGTCTATTCAGAGATTCAATTTCTTCCTGGTTTAGTCTTGGAAGGGTGTGTGTGTCCAGGAATTTATCCATTTCTTCTAGATTTTCTAGTTTATTGCATAGAGGTGTTTATAGTATCCTATGATGCTAGTTTGTATTTCTGTGAGGTCGGTGGTGATATTACCTTTATCATTTTTTATTGTGTCTATCTGATTCTTCTCTCTTTTCTTCTTTGTTAGTCTTGCTAGCAGTCTATCAACTTTGTTGATCTTTTCAAAAAACCAACTCCTGGATTCATTGATTTTTTGAAGGGTTTTCTGTGTCTCCATCTCTGTCTAATATTGACAGTGGGGTGTTAAAGTCTCCAATTATTACTGTGTGGGAGCCTAAGTCACTTTGTAGGTCTCTAAGGACTTGCTTTATGAATCTGGGTGCTCCTGTATTGGATGCATATATATTTAGGATAGCTAGCTCTTCTTGTTGAATTGATCCCTTTACCATTATGCAACGGCCTTATTTGTCTCTTTTGATCTTTGTTGGTTTAAAGTCTGTTTTATCAGAGCCTAGGATTGCAACTCCTGCTTCCTTTTGCTTTCCATTTGCTTGGTTGATGTTCCTCCATCCCTTTATTTTGAGCATGTGTGTCTCTGCACATGAGATGGGTTTCCTGAATACAGCACACCGATGGGTCTTGACTCTGTCAAATTTGCCTGTGTGTGTCTTTTAATTGGTCCATTTAGCCCATTTACATTTAAGGTTAATATTGCTATGTGTGATTTTGATCCTGTCATTATGATGTTAGCTGGCTATTTTGCCCATTAGTTGATGCAATTTCTTCCTAGCATCGATGGTCTTTACAATTTGGCATGTTTTTGCAGTGACTGGTACCGATTTTTCTTTTCCATGTTTAGTGCTTCCTTCAGTAGCTCTTGTAAGGCAGGCCTGGTGATGACAAAATCTCTCAGCATTTGCTTGTCTGTAAAGGATTTTATTTCTCCTTCACTCATGAAGCTTAGTGTGGCTGTATCTGAAATTCTGGGTTGAAAATTTTTTTCTTTAAGAATGTTGAATATAGGCCCCCATTCTCTTCTGTCTTGTAATGTTTCTGCCTAGAGATCCACTGTTAGTCCAATGTGTTTCCCTTTGTGGGTAACCTGACCTTTCTCTCTGACTGCTCTTAACATTTTTTCCTTCATTTCAACCGTGGTGAATCTGACAATTATGTATCCTTGGGTTGCTCTTCTAGAGGAGTATCTTTGTGGTGTTCTCTGTATTTCCCGAATTTGAATGTTGGCCTGCTTTGGTAGGTTGAGGAAGGTCTCCTGGATAATATCCTGCAGTGTTTTCCGACTTGGTTCCATTCTCCCCATCACTTTCAGGTACACCAATAAAACTTAGATTTGGTCTTTTCACATAATGAAAACATCTACTGTGTTTAAGAAGCTTAGTTTGACAGAATGTAAAATTCATGGCTGGTATTTCTTTTCTTTAAGATGCATAAGGAAATTTTTGAAAAAGTATTAAATGCATTTCCACCAAAGACAACTAATTTGATGTATTGTTTAAGATTTTCAATTAGCACATATTTTCAGTTCTTTATAATTACTCCTAAAATCCAGAAATGGAAGTAAACTTTTAATTTACTTTGTAAAGCAGTTTTTATTCTTATTTAGAAACTCAAGAAATAATGTCATGTATAAATATAGAGTCAAAAATGCTAAATAAAGTACTGACAAATATAATTCAGCAATGCATTAAGTTCTTAACATTACCATATGTAAGCAGTAAATTCATCGCATAATCTAAGCATAAATTTAGTGTAAATTCAGGAATGTAAGAACTGCTCAACATAATGTTTTCTCATTTATAAATTAACCTGCAATATCAATCCTTCTTTTGCCTTCTTCCCAAACTGAAAATAAAAGTAACTTTAAGGGAAAAATTCAATCACGTGTCAATCTGTGAGGGATGGATTAATAAAGCAACAAGAATTGTCTGGCTTTCCCATCCTAGTTATTATCAAGCGGTCCAAGAGGACGAAAGTACATATGCATCATACATTTTCATCATTTGATCAGGAATGGAATCCAATGATGGATTCTACCATTAAGTTCCAGAACAAATGACCTTTAGAATGCCTTCAGCCACTTGGCAACATATATATACTTGACCAATAGAAGGTAATTTTTAGTTTTCAACGTACATGATCAGTTTCATCCAAATTTGAGAAAGAAGAAATATTTGCTAACAGTCTCTATCAACAGTCGCTGTCCAGGTCAGAAGGCTGTATATATATCTATAACTATATCTATTTAGATATATAGCACCTATGCGTGCATATATATGTGTGTGTTTTATACATATATATGCACGTGTGTGTAATGTGCATATATATGTGTTTTATACATATATGTGTGTATATATATATTATATATATATATAGAGAGAGAGAGAGACAGACAGACAGACAAAATTTAAACAAAGTTTAAAACATGGGCCAATACTGTATTTTGGGGATGTCTAGCATATTTTTAAAACTAAAAACTGTGTCTTTTAGATGGGTAACTTTAAAGACTTTCATCATATAATTAGTGGACCACCGAGAAATATAAAAGTCCTAATTTTGTTGCATTAAAAAATATTTCTCCTTGCTGTCCAAAACACATAAAGTGTTTTAGGGAGAGGAATTTAGCCTATGTTTTTCTTTGGAAAATCAAACTTACTTAAACAAGTAATACTGAGTTGCTTTCTATGTCATCTACAAGCCACAGCAATGAGTCACTAGTTCCTGATACACAGTGTGGCTATACTTGGATTTTTGACATATAGCTAAAGATGTCTTGGACACACATTCCTCCCAGCCACAGACCAAATAAGGGTGGCCAAGTTCTCCCTATGATGGAAAACACGCAAACCATAAGGAAAGCACGTCATAATAATAATACGTTTGTAAATGATGTACAAAAAAAGGAGAGAGGTAACGGGAGACTGTGGGAAGAAGTCAGTCTTAGTTTTCCCTCACTTTTTCTTGATTTCTACTGGCTTTAGAGATTGTTTCACTTCCCCAATATGGGCGAACAGAGGCTTTGTTTCTTTCCCCTGCTGTCATGGCAGTCTCTGTCCTGTCATTCTTTTCTTCACTCACTCAGGTAATCAGCATAGTGAAGTAGAAGCTTGGCTTTCAAGTCAAACGGACAGACTTCAAGTCCTGGTTTTTCTACTTGTGGTTTGACCTCAAGCAAGTTATTTTATGTTATTTCCCTGGGACTTTCTGAGCCTCAGTTTTCTCATATATTAATAGAAGCTACCAGTATTTTTTTTTTTCAAGACTGTTGTGAAGGTTAAATAATGAGTATGAAAGGGCTCTAATTTGTTTTATTATTCACTCTATACTTGCAATGAATGAAAGGCACTTTTCTAGATCGCCAAGGGCATAAAGTGAAAAAAGACAATCTCTGCCTTTGAATCAATTCATTAAGATCTATATGTTTTCTATCCTACATTCTCCCCTATACATGTCCTTATCAAAACTTAACTGGTTTATGCCTCATACCTCAAGGTTTTGATCCATGGACTTCAATTTAATAACATAATTTATGATAATGTGTTCATGCCTCCTGAAGGCATCATAGATTACCATTCAGGATATATAGACATTTAAAACAGTTTTTGGAGACTGTGTGACAAAGGAATACCCAGCAGTGGGAATTTTGAATGTCCCACCTTCCCAAAGTTCAGCTTTCTGTGAATAATGTGTAGAAGTGGTTTCATGTACTCACAATGCATAGGAGATTAGTCTTGCTAATATTTTAGTGCAAGGAAAAAAGATAACTCCTTTCCAGGAAAGCAGTTTGACAAAATATGTCAAGAACTTTAAAGATGTTCACTCACATTAACTTAGTAATTGCACTTTGAGGAATATCTTAGTAAGTTACATTTGACAAAAACTGGTTTTCACATAAAGGTTTATTCTAGTGCAAACAACTGCAAGCTGTGTAAATGACAAATGTCAAAAGAATGATTATACAAACTATGCTTTATCTATCTGATATAATGTTGTAAAGCCATTAAAATTGCTTTATGAATATTTTAATTAAGTAAGAAAACACTTACGTTACAATGTTGATTAATGTAAAATGCAAGTTGGATTTTGTATGAGTATACAAAGTTATATATATAATATAAGCCAATTATATAAAATAGATTCATAATATAAAATACAAAGTGAAATAGTTACTTATTCATTTAATGGATCTCTATTGAACTTTTACTATTTGCAAGGTGCTTTCTTGATACTAGGTATATACAGGTGAACAAGACAAAATAATTTCTGCCCTCATAGAATGAAAATAGTAGAGGAAAAGCTAGTTATTAACTATATAGAGTGTGATAAAGGAAACAAATTGAGTTATGTGAAATAAAATACAGGAAACTAACTTAAGAGTAGGTGATCAATGAAAGAGTTGATGAAGTGACATTTATGTTGAGACTTGAATAATGTGAAGATGTCAGTCACAAAGACTTGGGCAAGAGCTGTTCAGCAGAAGAGATAGCACATGCAAAGACTCTGAGGAGATAATTGAGCTAGCATGTCCATGTAACACGAAAAGACCATGATCACAGATAATAGTGAGGTATGGAAAGTGGTATGTGATAAATTTGGAGACGTAAGTATGAGCTAGATTATGAATTGTCTTGTAACGATGATTAAAAAGTTTGGATTTTAAGAGGAATAGTAGGCCATTGAATGGCTAAACTTTTCATTACATAAAAATAGTAAAAATATATGTCAAAGTGCACAATAAATAAAATCAAAAAGCAAGTACCAAACTGGGGGAAAGTGTTTGCAATCTATACAACAGAAAAATGTTACCTTTAGAAAACAAAGAGTTATTATAAATGAATAAGACAAAAGATGAATATCCCCATGAAAAAATAGACAAAATACATAACCTCATATTTCACTAAAAACAATAAAGGTATTCAAAAACACAAAAAATCCAATGTCAATATCAAATAAATATAAATTAATGGAAATATTAGATATATTTCTTCTATAAAATGGCAAAGAGTAAAGGAAATGGTAATATGTGGTTGTAGTGACTGTTCAGGGAAACAAGCACTGTTGAACTGTACATTGGTCCCTTTAAGAAAGGCACTTTTTTAGCAATGACATGTCTAGAAATATACGCTTATTAATTGTTAATTATTATTCTTGGAGTTTTGCAAAGCTTATCCTCAAGGAAACAAGTTTCATATTCTTTTCAGACACATGAGTCTATGATGAAGTCTCTGACATCTTGGCATGAATGCACTGAATATTTATAGTTTAAAAGACAATGAGGGAGATGTCAATGATTCATTAAAAGTCTAAAATATGTAATTTAAAATGCTTGAGCAATGTGTGCCCTTTATGTTATCCCTCAAATCATACAATTGTCAACAGCAAATATTAACTGAGTGGTATTATTTAGTAGACACTGGAGATGCAATAAGAAAGATGGAAGACACAAACTGTGAGAAAATTTGATGTAATAAAAAGAGACAAGCCGTAGATCTTAAAGGAGAAATAGGAATTTACATAATTATGTGTTATTCTGAGTTTCTATGAGTGACTGATGCTATTCCACCAGAAGTTGCCTGTGTGCTGGAAAATTACAAGAGCAAAGTGCAATCAGGTTCCAACAAGTGTTCTGACAAATGTAAAATGATAACCTGGCACAATCCTGGATGACAATAACAAAACAGCAAATATTTACTGAACACTGATTATATGCCAGACATTTGGCAGAGAAGTATGTATTTAACCTTGAAAAAAATCATATGAAATAGATGATATTGTCTCCAATTTTTACATGACAAAACTGAGATTCCGAGAGTTTAAACAATTTGTCTAAGGTCGTATAGCTGGCAGATGATAGAGTCAGGTTTCATTTCAGAGAATCTGAACACTTTATTTGTACTAAGGAATGATAAACACAAAAACTGTTATTTTATAGCACTTTCCCGTATATAAAGAGATGTCACACGAATTCATTCAATCCCTACTAAAATTTTTAGAGTTAGGTATTTTTATTATGTCCATTTCACTGATTAGAGAATAAGCTCAGAGAAACTCAGTGAAGTAAACTCAAGGTTAGAGAGCCACTAAGGGAACATACTTAGGTTATCTGACTCTAAATACTATTTTTCCATGACACAACAGTCGGTGGTTATTGATTTTCACATTTTGGGTTGTCTTAAAATGCATCACATAATGCTTAATCATGTCCATGTCTTACTAATACAGTCCACCAGATACTTTCTTGCTTTTGACTTATTAAACTTTGGTTATTAAAGCTTTAAAAAGAACATCTCTTTTGTGGTGATAGAGTTTTGCGGGAATGTGTTTGTGTGTGCATCCATAGGTGTGTGAAAGAGAGAGTAAAAGAGAGACAGAGACGGATATACCTAATGAGATAGAAAGAGTCAGAAAGAAAATCAGAGAAAAACGGTAAAACAGATATACACACAAAAGCGCCATGGAACAAAGACTAAGAAGAAAATAGAGTATAAAAGTTACATTCTAGAAATAAAAAAAGTACATAAAAATAATGAGATACTTATATGGGGACATCTAGAATTGGCCAAGGTTTTTAAAAAGGAAAATATGAAAGTGATGAAACTGCTGACAGTCTAAATTAGTATACAATCATAATTGCTATAACCACATTAAAGTTGTTCTTTTAAAGGCTTTAATGACCAAACAAAGATTACTGTCAAGTTGAGAACAAGAAAGCATCTGCTAGACTCTATCAGTAAGATATGTACATGATTAGGTATCATGTGCTTCATCTTGAGGCAACCCAAAATGTGAAAACTAGTAAACACCGACTGTGGTGTCATGGAAAGAACATAGTATTTGGAGTCATATAAATTGAGTCTAGTCATTAGTGGTTCTTTAACCTTGGTTTTATTTGACTTAGCTTCCCTGAATCTAATTCTTCATCAGCAAAATGGGGATAGTAACAATACCCATCTCTAATAATATTAGTAAAGATTACATGAGTTCATGCAACAGAATTTTATAAAAGGTAAAGGACTATGAAAATACTAATCTTTGGAGAGTAATTCTACTTTTCAAATCTCTGAGAAAAGGAGCATTATTTTGACTTTTGACCCTGCATTTCAACTTTTAGGAATTTAACTTGAAGAAATAATCAAGGATACAAACATATTTAGCTACAAGAATGCTTATCACAGTGTAGTTTATTATAACATAATATTGGTGACAACTTAAATTGTAACATAACTTGTGATCTACACAATCAAAAGAATGAATGCTTTGCAGTCAAATGGGATTATAAATGATTATTCACAAAGGAGAGATGTTCACAGCATACTGTTAGTAAGAGAAGTAGATTGCAAAACCTTATTCGCATTATATTTCAAATGTTAATGGTTTCCATTAAAGCATGTGTATTAGTCCATTCTCACTTTGCTGTAAAGAATTATCTGAAACTGGGTAATTTATAAAGAGGAAAGGTTTTATTGGCTCACATTTTTCACAGACTGCACAGGAAACAAGGCTGAGGAGGCTTCCTGTGGAGGAAATTTACAATCATGAAGGAAGATGAAGGGGGAAGCGGGTAAGTCCTACATGGAGGAGGTAGACAGCGAAGCGGGAAGTGCTACAAGCATTTAAACAACCAGATCTTATGAGAATTATAAAACAGAATTAGGATGATGGTGCTAAACCATTATAAACCATCCCGATCATCCAGTCACCTCCCACCAGGCCCCACCTCCAACACCAAGGATTATAATTCAACATGAGTTTTGGGTACGGACACAAAGCTAAACCACATCATTTTGTCCCTGGACCTTCCCAAATCTTATGTCCTTCTCATATTACAAAACACAATCATGCCTTCCAAACAGTCCTTCATAGTCTTAACTCATTCCAGCATTACCTCAAAAGTCCAAGTCCAAAGTTTCATCTGAGACAAGGCAGGTCCCTTACACCTACGAGCATGTAAAGTCAAAAATAAGTTAGTTTCTTCCAAGATACAATGGGGGTACTGGCAGTGGGTAAATGTTCGCATTCCAAAAAGGACAAATTGGCCAAAACAGAGAGGCTACAGACCCCATGCAAGTCCAAAAACCAACAGGGCAGTCATTAAATCTCAAAGCTCCAGAATAATCTCCTTTGACTTCATGACTCATATCTAGGCCACAATGATGCAAAAGGTGGGATCCTATAGCCTTGGGAAGCCCCAGCCCTGTGGCTATGTGGGGTACAGCCCCCACAGCTGTTTTTATGAGCTGGTCTTGAGTGCCTGTGGCTTTTCCAGGGTCATGGGGCAAGTTGTCAGTGAATTGACTATTCTGCAGTCTAGAGGATAGTGGCCCTCTCCTGACAGCTCCACTAGGCAGTGCCTCAGTATCAACTATGTGTAGGGCCTCCTCCAACCTCACATTTTCCCTCCTCACTGTGTTAGTAGAGGTTTTCCATGAGCACTTCATCCCTACAGCACTTTTCTGCCTGGACATTCAGGTGTTTCCATACATCTTCCTAAATCTAAGAAGAGGCTTCCAAGCCTCAACTCTTGTCCTATTCACACCCGCATACTTAACAACATGTGGAAGGTGCCAAGACTTATGGCTGGCACCTTCTGGAACAGTGGAGCAGTGATCTGAGACATTTCTGAAGCCCTTTTAGCCATGGCTATAGCTGAAGTGGCTAGTACACAGGGAGCAGTGTCCTGAGGTTGCACAGGGAAGCGGGGCCCTGGGTCAGGCCTGCAAAATGATTCTTTCCTCTTAGACTCCAGGTCTGAGATGGGAGGGTTGCCACAAAGGTCTCTGAAATGCTTTCAAGACATTTTCCCCTGTGTCTTACCTATTAACATTTGGCTCTTCTTTACTTATGCAAATTTCTGCAGCCAGCTTGAATTCCTCTTCAGCAAATAGGGTTGAATTTTCTGCCACCTGGTCAGGCTGCAAATTTTCTAAACTTTTATGTTCCACTTCCATTTTAAATATAAGTTCCAGTTTCAAATAATCTGTTTGCTCACACATATGATCTTATGCTGTTACAAGCAGCCAGGTCATATCTTGAATACTTTGCTGCTTAAATATTTCTTCTGCCAGATATCCTGAATCATCTCTCTAAAGTTCAAACTTCCACAGATCTCTAAGATGGGATACAATGCTACCAACATCTTTGCTAAAGCATAGCAAGAGTGACCTTTACTCCAGTTCTCATCTTCATCTGAGACCACCTTAGCCTGTACTTCGTTGTCCATATCACTATCAACATTTTGGTCACAACAATTTAATAAATCTCTAGGAAGTCCCAAACTTTCTCCCATCATCCTGTCTTCTTCTGAGCCCTCCAAACTGTTCCAACCTCTGCCCATTACCCAGTTCTAAAGCTGCTTCTACATTTTTAGGTATCTTTATAGCAATGTCCCACTTCCCTCATACTGATTTTCTGTATCATTCTGTTATTGAATTGCTATAAACAACTACCCGAGAATGGGTAATTGAAAAAGAATAAGGGTTTAATGGGCTCACTATTTCACAGGCTGTAGAGAAAGCATGGCTGGGGAGGTCTCAGGAAACTTAAAATAATTGTGGAAGGCAAAAGGGAAGCAGGCATGTCGTAGATGGCTTGAGCAGAAGAAAGAGAGTGAAGAAGGTGGTGCTACACACTTTTAAACAATCAAAACTCGTGAGAACTCTACTTGAGACAGCGCTAGAGGGAAAGTGTTAAACTGTTAGAAACCACCTTCATGATTCAATTTATGCTCACCAGTACCCACCTTCTACATCGGAGAATTACAATTCAACGTGAGATTTGTGTGGAGACACAGAGTTGAAACATATCAGTAAGGACAATGAAATTATGGTTGATTTATACTTTTCTTTCTTTTATTATTTCTTTCTTTTCTTTCTCTTTCTTTCTTTCTTTCTCTCTTTCTTTCTCTCTCTCTCCTTTTCTTTCTCCTTCCTTCCTTTTCCCCTTCTTTCCTTCCTTCCTTCCTTCCTTCCCTCCCTCTCTCCATCTCTCCTTCCTTCCTTCCTTCCTTCATTCTTGCTTTTCTTGTCTTTTTCTGTGTTTTTTTTTTCTGCTCATTTTTGTGTGGAAAATGTTTTCTCAGTAAATGAATAACATTTGTTATAAAAAATCTTCTTTTAAGAAAAAAGAAAAGAAAATCACTTTATTAGATAAACTACATTAAAGAAAAACAAGAAGAATTTATAATAAAACATTATATTAAAGTAGATACTTGAAAATTTATAATTACTTCTCTCTCTCCAAAGCTTAAAACTGGTTCATTAACAGTGTTTTGCTCACTAGACTAATCAGAGAGACTGGTCAAAATATATTTTAGTATAATCCTTTGTAAACTCTTCGCACATGAGCACTTTAATTAATAGCTCATCTGAAAGCTGTAAAGACAAGTGGGAACTAGGCATCAGTGAAAGTTTTGGCGTGAAGAATATTTTGTATGAAGTTTCTCCTCCTTCCATCTCCATCAAAATGAAAACTTGCACTCACTTTCAAGTATGAGGTGAATCCTGAATGATGCTGCATTTTCACATGCTCAACTCCCCCTATGCCTTCTGTACTACCCAGTCTGCCTCCATCTAAAAACACCAAATGCACAGTTTTTTTTTAAACAAGGCTCAGTGGAAGCTCTCAACACTCTGTAAATGTCTCTCTACTAAATACACAAGGGACAACATTCCCAAACACTGGCACATAAACCCAGTGTATATAACCCTTCTATTCCCCTGTGTTCCTATAACATGTATTAAACTTTCAGTTCTTAGGAATTAATTAGAGAAAGAAAAACAGTGGTATATTTAGTGAAGGATTTTGTGAAGTCTAAAGGGATTTGATGGCTCTACTGCTTTAAACTGTCCTGGCATAAGAGCAGTGAAGTATTTTTGATGGGACATTTTAGAAGGATGATGTCTTGTCTCCAGAGGTGAAATATGTTAATGATCAGAGAAACATGCATTGTAAGTAATGCAACTGTATTAGGTCTCCAGAGAAACAGAAACAGTAGGATGGATGGATAGATAGATAGATAGATAGATAGATAGATAGATAGATGTGAGGAGATTCGTGATTCATAATTCACATAATTATCAAAGTTGAGAAGCTCCATCAAATACTGTCTCCAAACTGGAGAACCAGAAAAGCCAGTGGTATAATTCAGTTCAAAGGCTGCAGGCCTGAAAACAGGGTGGGGATAGGGAGATGGGCGGGCAGAGTGTTGGTGTAAGTTCCAGAGCCCAAGTCTCAAAAACCAGATGTCATGTCTGAGGGCTGGAGTAGATGGATGTCTCAGCTAAAGAAAATAAAGAATTCACCCTTTCTCCTTTTTGTTTTATTCAGGCCCTCAACAGATTGGATGATGCCCACCCAAATTGGTGAGAGCAGATCTTCTTTATTCAGTCTGCTGATTCAAATGTTAATTTCTTACAAAAAGACCCTAATATAGTTTGACTGTGTTTCTACCAAAATCTCATCTTGAATTCCCACTTGTTGTGGGAATTGTGATAGTGAATACATCTCATGAGATCTGTTGGTTTTAAAAAGGGGACTTTCCCTGTACAAGTTTTCTTCGCTTACCTGCTGCCATCTGAGACATGCCTTTTACCTTCTGCCATAATTTTGAGTTCCCCCCAGCCATGTGGAACTGTAAGTTGATTAAACCTTTTTCTTTTGTAAATTGCCCAGTCTCAGGTATGTCTTTATCAGCAATATGAAAAAGGACTAATACAGTAAATTGGTACTAGTAGAATGGGGTGCTGCTGAAAAGATACCTGAAAATGTGGAAGTGACTTTGGAACTGGGTAGCAGGTTGGAACAGTTTGGAGGGCTCAGAAAAAGTCAGCAAAATGTAGAAAAATTTGGAACTTCCTAAAGATTTGTTGAATGGCTTTGACAAAAGTGCTGATAATGATATGTACAATGAAATACAGACTGAGGTGGTCTCAGATGGAGATGAGGAACTTGTTGGGAATTGGAGCAAAGGTGACTCTTGTTATGTTTTAGCAAAGAGACTGGCAGCATTTTCCCCCTGCCTTAGAGATTTGTGGAACTTTGAACTTGAGAGAGATGATTTAGCATTATCTCTTGGAAGAAATTTCTAACCAGCAAAGCATTCAATAAGTGGCTTGGGTGCTGTTAAAAGCATTCAGTTTAAAAAGGGAACCAGCAAAAAACTTTGGAAAATTTACAGCCTGACAATGTGATGAAAAAGAAAATCTCAGGGCTGGGCGCGGTGGCTCAAGCCTGTAATCCCAGCACTTTGGGAGGCCGAGACGGGCGGATCACGAGGTCAGGAGATCGAGACCATCCTGGCTAACATGGTGAAACCCCCGTCTCCACTAAAAAATACAAAAAACTAGCCGGGCGAGGTGGCGGGCGCCTGTAGTCCCAGCTACTCGGGAGGCTGAGGCAGGAGAATGGCGTAAACCCGGGAGGCGGAGCTTGCAGTGAGCTGAGATCTGGCCACTGCACTCCAGCCTGGGCGACAGAGCGAGACTCCATCTCAAAAAAAAAAAAAAAAAAAAAAAAAAGAAAAAGAAAATCTCATTTTCTGAGGACAAATTCAAGCCCACTGCAGCAATTTGCATAACTAACAGGGAGCCAAATGTTAATCACCAAGACAATGGGGAAAATATCTCCAGGGCATTTCAGAGGTCTTAACTGCAGCCCAGAGGCCTAGAAGGAAAAAATGGTTTTGAGGTCCAGGCCCAGAGTCCCTGTGCTGTGTGCAGCCTAGGGACTTGGTGTCCTGCATCCCAGCTGCTCCAGCCATGCCTAAGAAGGGCCAGTGTAGAGCTTGGGCCATGGCTTCAGAGGGTGCAAGTCCCAAGCCTTAGCACCTTCAATGTGGTGATGAGCCTGCGAGTGCAGAGAAGTCAAGAATTGGGGTTTGGGAGCCTCCACCTGACTTTCAGAAGATGTATGGAAACACATAGATTTCCAGGCAGACGTTATCTTCAAGGGCAGGGCCCTCATGGATAACCTCTGGTTGGGCAGTGTGGAAGGAAAATGTGGGGTCAGAACCCCCATGCAGAGTCCCTACTGGGGGACCACCTAGTGGAGCTGTAAAAAGACCACCATCCTCCACTCTCAAGAATGGTAGATCCACTGACAGCTTGTACTGTGCACATGGAAAAGGTGCAGATACTCATTGCCAGTTTGTAAAATCAGCCAGGAGGGAGGCTGAACCCTGCAAAGCCACAGAGGCTGAGCTGTCCAAAGTCATAGGAACCCACCTCTTGCATCACCATGACCTGGATGTGAGACATGGAGTCAAAGGAGATCATTTTGCAACTTTAAGATTTGACTGCCCCACTGAATTTTGCACTTGCATGGGGCCTGTGGCCCCTTTTTTTCTGGCCAATTTCCCCAATTTGGAATGGCTGTATTTACCCGATGCCTGTACCCCCATTGTATCTAGAAAGCAATTAACTTGCTTTTGATTTTACAGGCTCATAGACTGAAGTGACTTTCTTTATCTCAGATAAGACTTTGGACTGTGGACTTTTGAGTTAATGTTAAAATGACTTAAGACTTTGGGGGACTCTTGGAAAGGCATGATTGGTTTCAAAATATGAGGACATGAGATTTGGGAAGGGCCATGGATGGAATGACATGGTTTGGCTGTGTCCTCAATCAAATGTCGTCTTGAATTTCTACATGTTGTGGGAGAGACCCAATGGGAGGTAATTGAATTATGGCCGCAGTTCTTTCCCGTGCTGTTCTTGTAATTGTCAATAAGTCTCAAGAGATATGATGGTTTTAAAAGGGGAGTTTCTCTGCACATACTCTCTTCTCATCGGCACCATATGTGGTATGCCTTTCACCTTCTGACATGATCGTGAGGCCTCCCCAGCCACATGGAACTGTAAGTCCACTAGACCTCTTTATTTTGTATATTGCCCAGTCCCTGGTATGCCTTTATCAACAGCATGAAAATGGACTAATATTCATCCTCACAGACACACCCAGAAATAATCTATTACCAGCACTCTGGGCATTCTCTTACCCCAGTGATGTTGACATGGAAAATTAACCATCAGAATTCCACCCCTTGTCAACTTGGCATGCATACACAGCTCCTTCAACTATAATTAATCTCCAAATAAAGACAATAGTAAATAAATAATTCTGCTTAACATAATACAACTGTTCTGTTTACAGATAAAAGTACATTAATTCCTGCCCCTGGAGTGGAGGTAAAGTCTTTCAGTGATGTGTATTTTTTTTTCCTGATTTTCTGTAACTTAAATATTATAATGTAAAGTTAACAATACTTAAATACTGATATAGTGGATACATTTTATGTTACTTAATAAGGGAAAGAAAAAGATTGCTCAAAATACATATTTTCGTATGTTAAATGTGTGTGTGTGTGTGTGTGTGTGTTATCATTCACACCCATACATGAATGTCATTCATTACAAAATGAGAAAAACATGCTCATGGCAATTACAGTCCTTATTTCTGTAACTGGTTACATGGTAGTAGCTAGTACTTATAACTACCTTATTCTGCTATCCAGCCTGCATTACCTTTCCCCTTGGCAAGCACTTATGCTGTTTGTGATTCTTTACCTGGTAGGATAACCCAAACCTTCATTTCTGGCTTCCTTTTTCATGTGCCCACTCAGCAATGACAGGGTTGGCAAAACAAGCTTACCGGTATCTAAAGAATGCATCATTCTATCCACTTGATTAGTTGAATCCTTCTCTGCTGGATTCATCCTTTGGAAACATTCACACAGGACACAAATATCTTCATAGTTTTTGATCATTCAGAGACATTTATCCCTATGTCTTCTCAAAATTTTTGGTCACCAATTTTCCAATTATGTTTCTTTCTGCTTCCTGATCATCCACTCAAACCATTGGCTACAGGTGACAAATTGTTATATAATTGCATTTCTAGTCATTTTGACTTCTAAGCAAAAAGCACAACTGGGTGCAGCACCCAACATTTTGCCCATTGGGAAAATTTATCTTTACCAGTGTCCTTCAGTGATGTCTCATAGTGGTTCTGTAGTTACAGTTTTGAGTGATGCCTTCAAAATATATTGTGTCTAAAAACGAATTCTTGTCCACAAGTCTGAATCAGCATAATTACATTAATCTAAATAACCAGCATGGTATTTTGTGGAAAGAGACAGTCTAGATTGCTCTTAACTAAATTATGATATATAGTTGGAGAGTTGATACACCTCTGAGGTAGAACAGTGAAGGTATACTCTTGGCCTTGCTAGGTAAAAGCATATTGCTTCTGGTGGACCTTATAAATAAGATGGAGGAAAAGGTATTTACCTGCTAAATAGCTGCATATCAGGTACCAAGGATGGGTCTACTTGCTCAAGCAATAAAACCACATCAGGTGCAGCCCCTGCAATTAGAGTCGTCACTTGGCTAAGCTTACAGTAATCTATAGTTATCCTCTAAGATTCAAATAGAAGTGCTGAATGGGGATGTGGTGGAAATCAGCACCCCTACATCTTTCAAGTCCTTCATGGTAGCCCTAGTATCTGCAATGCCTCGAGAAATGCAGTATTGCTTTTAATTTACTCTTTTCCTAGATAAAGGAAGTTTCCTAGATAATGGCTTCCATTTGACCTTTTCTACCATACTATCCCTTACTTTATAGGTCAAGAAACCAATGTGGAAATTTTGCTATGTGCTAAATATGTCTATTCCAATTAAGCATTCTGGAATTAGGAAATAACTGCAGAATGGGTTAAGGGATCCAACAGGTCCACTGTAAGATAGACCCGAACTAAAGGCTCCATTGATTTTCTGGCTTCTGTAAGCTGTTCTCTAACTGGATGGTCACAGTTACCTTTAAGGGTCTCCTAGAATCAATGCAAGTTCAGAACCAGGATTCGGTAGTCTCAATAAAATCTGATTATTTTTCTTTTTTTCTAATGCACAGTTACCCTTTGGGGAACGCTGAGAGAGATATGAATAACATAAATTTTCAGTGGTGCACCAAGGATCTTCCGCAAGAAAATCTAGCCTCCCTTTCACTTAAGGGTCTGCAAATAGGCTTAACTCCAGAAATTGATTGAGGGGCCATGACTCTGTTTACATGACTTATGATATACCTATTCATTTGAACTGGAACTTTTTTTGTTTATGCAAATTAAGTATGAATGTAGTAAGCTTTCTATCTATTTTTCTTCTAGAAACACCATGATAAATCAGCCAATGCCACAAGTCTGTGTGAGTCAGATTATTTTGATTGCTACTTTAACTCTGCTTTTCATTACAGTATCTATGGTGACCTTGCCTTTGGCAGTTGATTGCTACCACTTGGCCTTTGCTACCCAAAGACTACCCATTGACTGCTTTTGCATGTAGGTTTTCTGTTGTTGTTTTTGTTGGGAGCGGTTGTGGTTTCCACTCTAAGGTCTGGCCTACAGAGAACAATGATTATGGAGCTTGTCAAAGACGCTAAGGCTTTCCTCATAAATTTATATCTAAAAGCATTGATGAAAGACACATCTTCTGACTCTTGCCCCCTGGAGTGGTTAAGTAGGTCTTAAATGATAAATCCACTCAGACCTTTTAATCTAAGACTTTGAATTCCTTTCTTTATATTTAACCAAGGAAGTTTGGGTATTTTAAATTTGCTCATGGTGGACCCTCTTTTGATTCATATTTTAGCCGACAAACCAAACAAACTGATAGAGCCCAATGTAACCTCACAAGCTACAATATTAAATGCAGAATCTTTGTTTGGTGGGCTCATATCACTAAATTCAATCAAATTCAAATTTATGTCCTTCTACCATTATGAACACGCTTAATGTCAATTCCCACACATGTTCCATTAACTTTGGCTTATATAAATTAGAAAACCTAAGTATTTATTTTGAATTGCAGTTCGCTTTTGAATGGCTCACACTTTGTATCTCACTTTTAGGGACTGCTGGGACATAAGCCAGCGCATAAGTCTAGGAGCAAGAAGAGGTAATGAGAGTGAATTCTAAGGAGATTCAGCTTTGTATTTCATGACAACTGCTTCGGTGAAAAGCCATTACCATTTTATCAGGCAATGCAAGGTAAATACACTCAGATAAATGTGGAAAGCTAATAACCCTGTAGGTGTAAAGACTGCTACAACCGGGGGTGGAGCTTTTATTTCCTTGATGAAGAGAACTCTTCACTGGCCAAAAAGATTTATCAAAATTTAGGGGGTCAAAGTGCCTAATTTAGTCAGAGTCTTTCAACACATCCCATCCCAATTTACTGTATTTTATTATTCCCATTCTATGCCCTCTGTTTAATTGTAGACATTTCATGAGTCTGGGAACTCAACATGCCTTGTAAATTAGCCAATTACAGGATGGAGTCTTGCACTTCAATTTGCAGCAATTTCAGCCCTGTGGCTATAGGAGACAAGGCTTGTCCTCAGGGCACACCTAGAAGCTGTTAGGACATGTATGTGGCTTTTAAGTTTGGAATTTGAACCCCTGAGTTCATTATTTTTTTCCCTCACTTTGTCCTAGAATGATTAGAACCAAGCAACCAATGCAGTTATATTTCTTAGTTTGCAAAAAATGTTCTAAACTATCATATACAGAATTACCTAGCTCCTTGCTTCTCATAAGCGGTTGACCAGGAGTGTCAGATGCAGATACTTTGCATATTTCTGTAAACATTTGAAGTTATGCTCTCTTTAACACTGGAAATAGTCATTTGCATCATAAACCTAATCAGATAAGACAGTCAATTCCAGAAACCCCAAAACCAAATTTCAAAAGGTGATACTTACAATTCTGTTCTGATAGAACCATTCTCAGTATCAATATCTGTATTAATCGAAGTTCTTCAGAGAAACATAACCAATAGGATATATATTGATATGTAAGAGAAAATTTGTTATGGGAATTGGTTTACACAATTATGGAGGCCATTGAACTCTACAATACACCCTATTTAAGCTAGAGGACTAGGAAAATCAGTGGTGTAATTTCATTTGAGTCTGAAGCCCTGAGAAACATAAAATGGAGTTATGGGAGGAGTGCTGATATAAGTCTTGGATTCAGAAGGCCTAAGAAACAGGGTCTGTTATGCCCCAGGGCAGAAGATGGATGTCTCTGCTCATGAAAATAGAGCAAGAAGTTTGCCCCTCTTCACCTTTCTTTTTGCTCTATTCGGCTCTCAATGAATTGCATTATGCTCATCCACATTGGTGAGGGGGTATCTTCTTCACTGAGTATACTGATTCAAACGTTAATCTCCTCTAGAAACAGCCTCACGGACACACCCAGAAATATTTTCTCAGCTATCTGGAAAATTCAAATTAGTGGTGTTGAAACATAAAATTAACTATAACAGTAATTTCCTAATTCCACATACATATAGTCACATGTATAAAGACAAGTATGCTTTCTATAGTACTGGTCCAAGCGAGAAACTACAGGTGAAATATTTATTTTGCTTATATAAATAATATTTTTAATTTTTTAAAAAATTTTAGATAAGATTATTATTTGAGAGGACTGTAAGATTCTTAGTAGTTGAAGCAAATTTCACAAAATTCAGCATCATTTTATAATAAAAACACTCAAGAAACTAGGAATAAAGGAAACTTCCAAAACATGAAAAAGGACATTTATGATAAACCCAAAGCTGACAAATACTTAATGGTGAAAGACTGAAATTTTCCCCTGCAATGTCAGAAGCATGACAAATATGCCTATTCTCCCAACTTCTATTCAATATTGTACTAGAAGTTCTATCTAGAACAATTAGGCAAAGAAAATAAATAAGATACTTATTAATTGGAAAAGAAGAAGTGAAAGCACATCCATTTGCAGGTGACATGATCTTGTGTATATAAAATTCTGATGATTCTACAAACGACTATTAGAGCTACTAAATGAATTAAGAAAAATTGCAGGATACCAGATCAAACCAAAAAGTAACTTGTATTTCTATATACTAGTAATAATCCAAAAAAGAAATTTTAAAAATTTCATTTACAAGAGCAACAAAAATAATAAAATGCTTAGGAATAATCATAACCAAGGAGGTACGGAAGTTGTACATTGAAAGCTGTAAAACAGTGATGACAGCAATAAGACATAAGCAAATAAAAAGCATCTTGTGTTCTCAGATTCAAAGACCTTATATTGTTAATATGGCAATGTGCCGAAAGCAATCTACAGATTCAATGCACATCCTATCAACATCTCAATGGCCTCTTTTGTAGCAATGGAAAAGCAGATTCTAAAGTTCATATGTAATTGTAAGGGATGCTGAATATCCAAAATAAAAATTGGCAAAGAAGAACAAACTTTGAGGAGTTACGCATTCCAAATTCTAAACCAAACGTTTACAACCACCTGATCTTTGAGAAACTTGACAAAATCAAGCAATGGTGAAAGGATTCCCTATTTAATAAATGGTGCTGGGAAATATGCAGAAAACTAAAAATGGACCTCTTCCTCATCCATTGTACAAAAATTAACTCAAGTTGGATTAAATACTTAAATGTAAAACTCAAAACTATAAAAACATTAAAAATCATCTAAGCAATATTTATACAAGGAAGACATACCAAATCACTAAGCAATAGTTATACGAGGAAGACATACCAATGGTCAACGGGTATATAAAATGGTGCTCAACATCACTTATTATCAGGGAAATGCAAATCAAAATCACAAGATATTACTTCACATCTGTTAGGATGGCTGTTATTAAAAAAAAAAAAACATACAAAAGGTAAAAAGTGTAGGCAAGGATGCAAAGAAAATTAACCCTTGTACATTGTTGGTAAAAAAGTAAATTTGTGCAGTTACTATAAAAAACAGAATAGAGCCTTTTAAAAAAATTTAAAATGGAACTATAGTACGATTCAGTAATCCCAAGTCTAAGTACATAGCCAAAGGAATTTAAATTAAAAATCTCAAAAAACTTCATTCCCACGTTCACTGCAGCATAATTCACAATAGCCAAGACAGAGGAGCAAGCTAAATGTCCATTCATGAGGTGATATATAAAGAAAATAGGATACTGCCTATACCTATAATAGAATATTTTTCAGTTTTAGAAAATAAGAAACTCCTGCCATTTGTTATAACATGGATAAAACTGCAGGAAATTAGCCTAATATCCTCCCACATAATACCACTTATATGATAAATCAAAAATAGCCAAACTCATGAAAGCAAAGTGCTGGGGGCATGAGATAATGTAGAGGTATAAGCTAAAGGTACCACAGTATTGGTTATACAAGATAGATAAGCCCTAGAGATCTACTGCAGCATAGTACCTATAGTTTACAATAATATATTTTATATTTTAAAAAATTGCTAAGGGGATATATCCTATGTATTCTTATCACTAAATAGTAATAATAATACTGTAATAAAGGGGATGAGAGAAAACTTTTGGATTTGATGATAGGTTTATATTATAGATTATATTGATGTTTGCATGGGTTTATATTTATCTCCCATTTCATTAAGTGGTATGCATTAAATCTATACAACTTTTTGTATGTCAATCTTTCCTAAATAAAGCACTTTAGAAAACTAAAAACAGCAATAATTACTTTTTTATTCTTTGAAACAAATGAAAAAAATAGTATTAAGTAAACCAAAGTATAATGCCATAAAGATGAAAATGGAACTGTTTTCTAGAATACAACTAGCTAGTTATTTTGAAAAAAATGCATTTTATTCAACATAATACTGGAAGTCCTAGACAGAGCAGTCAGGCAAGAAAAATAAATAAAAGGCATTCAAATTGGAAAAGAGAAAGTCAAATTATCTCTGTCCATTGATGACATAATCATATACCTAGACAACTCTGAAGACTCCTCCAAAAGATTCCTGGAACATATAAAGGATTTCAGTAAAGTTTCAGAATACAAAATCAATGTGCTTTTCTGTTCACCAATAATCTTCAAGCTGAAAATCAAATTAAGAACTCAGTACTATTTACAATTGGCACACACAAAAAATCAAATTGCTAGGAATACATGTAACCAATGAGGTGAAAAATCTCTACAAGGACAGCTACCAAACACTGCTGAAAGAAATTATAGATGACAGAAACTAAGGGAAGAAATATTTCATCCTCATGGAATGAAAAAATAAATATAATAGAAATGACCTCACTGCCCAAAACAATCTATATATTCAACACAATCTCAATCAAATTACCAATTACTATTTTTATTTTTCACAGAATTGGAAAAGTTCTTAAGCTCATATAAAACCAAAAAAGAGCTCTAATAGCCAAAACAATCTCAAGCAAAAAGAACAAATCTGGAGACAGCACACTGCCTGACCTCAAATTATACTACCATACTGTAGTAACTAAAACAGCACAGTACTGGTACAAAAACAGACACATAGATGAATGGTACTGAATGAAGAATCCTGAAATAAAGCCACACACCTACAGCTAAGTGATCCTTGACAAATTTCACACAAATAAGTAATAGGGAAAAGACACCCTATTCAGCAAACGGTGCTGAGAAAATTAATCATATGCAGCAGAATTAAACCAGACCCCTATCTCTCACCAAATTCAAAAAGTAACTCAAGGTCAACTAAATGCTTAAATATATGACCTGAAAATATAAAATTTTATGAGAATATCTAGGAAAAACCGTCTGGACATTGGCCTAGGCAAATATTTGGTGATAAAGACCCTAAAAGCAAATGCAACAACAATGAAAAATAGACAAATTTAACTTAATTAAACTAAAAAGCTACATACCAAAAAAGTCACGAGTAAAAAGACAACATACAGAATAACAGAAAATGTATGCAAATTATGCCCATGGCTAAGGACTAATATCCAAGATCTGCCAGAAACTCAAACACCTCAACAAGAAAAGAAAGGCCATTCAAAACTAGGAAAAGAACATGAACTGACTTTTTTTTTTTTTCAAAAGAAGACATACAAGCATCTGAGAAACACATGAAAAAATGCTCAACACTGCTAATCATCAGAGAAATGCAAATTAAAATCACAGTGAGATATCTTACACTAGTTAGAACGGCTAGTCTTAAAAAGTCAAAAACAACAGATACTGGCAAGGCTGCAGAGAAAACAAGAATGTTTATACATTGTTGCTGGGATTGTAAATTAGTTCAAAGTCCATAGAAAACAGTATGTCAATTGCTCAAAGATCTAAAGATAGAATTGCCATTTAACCCAACAATCTAACTACTGGGAATATACACACAGGAAAAGAAATTGTTCTACCAAAAAGACACCCACACTCATATGTTAATCACAGCACTATTCTCAATAGCAAATACAAGAAATAAATTTAACTGTTCATCAATATTGACCGGACTAACCCGGAAACTGAAAATTAAATACTGCATGTTCTCACTTAGAAGTGGGAGCTAAACAATGGATAAACATGGACATTAAGATGAAAATAATAGACACTAGAGACTCCAAAATGAAAGAATAATGGGAGGGGATAAGTGTTGAAAATGACTTATCAGGTAAATTGTTCACTATTTGGTAATGGGTACACTAGAATCCCAGTCTCCACCAATATATTTGGGTAATGGATACAATAGAGTACCAGTCCCCACCAATACATAATATACCAATATAACAAACATGCACACATATCTACTGAATCTAGAATAAAATAAAATGTTAAAAGGTAAAATATGGGGTGGGGGGGAGTAAGATGGCCGAATAGGAACAGATCCAGTCTCCAACTCCCAGCGCCAGCGACACAGAAGACAGGTGATTTCTACATTTTCAACTGAGGTACTGGGTTTATCTCACTGGGGAGTGCCTGACAATCGGTGATGGTCAGCTGCTGCAGCCCGACCAGTGAGAGCTGAAGCAGGGTGAGGCATCACCTCACCTGGGAAGCGCAAGGGGGAAGGGAATCCCTTTTCCTAGCCAGGGGAACTGAGACACATAACACCTGGAAAATCGGGTAACTCCCACCCCAATACTGTGCTCTACTAAGGATCTTAGCAAACGGGCACACCAGGAGACTATATCCCACACCTGGCCGGGAGGGTCCCACGCCCACGGAGCCTCCCTCATTGCTAGCACAGCAGTCTGCAATCTCCAGGCAAGGCAGCAGCCAGGCTTGGGGAGGGGCGCCCACCATTGATGAGGCTTAAGTAGATAAACAAAGCGGCTGGGAAGCTCCAACTGGGTGGAGCTCACAGCAGCTCAAGGAGTCCTGCCTGTCTCTGTAGACTCCACCTCTGGGGACAGGGCACAGCTAAACAACAACAACAATAACAACAAAAAGCAGCTGAAACCTCTGCAGACTCAAACGACTCTGTCTGACAGCTTTGAAGTGAGCAGTGGATCTCCCAACACGGAGGCTGAGATCTGAGAATGGACAGACTACCTGCTCAAGTGGGTCCCTGACCGCTGAGTAGCCTAACTGGGAGACATCCCCTCCTAGGGCCAAACCGACACCCCACACCTCACAGGGTGGAGTACACCCCTGAGAGGAAGTTTCCATAGCAAGAATCAGACAGGTACACTCGCTGCTCAGCAATATTCTATCTTCTGCAGCTTCTGCTGCTGACACCCAGGCAAACAGGGTCTGGAGTGGACCTCAAGCAATCTCCAACAGACCTACAGCTGAGGGTCCTGACTGATAGAAGGAAAACTATCAAACAGGAAGGACACCCACACCAAAAACCCATCAGTACGTCACCATCATCAAAGACCAGAGGCAGATAAAACCACAAAGATGGAGAAAAAGCAGGGCAGAAAAGCTGGGAATTAAAAAAATAAGAGCGCATCACCCCCTGCAAAGGAGCACAGCTCATCGCCAGCAACGGATCAAAGCTGGACGGAGAATGACTTTGATGAGATGAGAGAAGAAGGCTCCAGTCCATCAAACTTCTCAGAGCTAAAGGAGGAATTACGTACCCAGCACAAAGAAACTAAAAATCTTGAAAAAAAAGTGGAATAATTGATAACTAGAATAATTAATGCAGAGAAGGCCATAAATGAATGGACAGAGATGAAAACCATGACACACAAAATACGTGACAAATGCGCAAGTTTCAGTAACCGACTCGATCAACTGGAAGAAAGAGTATCAGCGATTGAGGATCAAATGAATGAAATGAAGCGAGAAGAGAAACCTAAAGAAAAGAGAAGAAAAAGAAATGAACAAAGCCTGCAAGAACTATGAGATTATGTAAAAAGATCAAATCTACATCTGATTGGGGTGCCTGAAAGTGAGGGGGAAAATGGAACCAAGTTGGAAAACACTCTTCAGGATATCATCCGGGAGAACTTCCCCAAATTAGTAGGGCAGGCCAGCATTCAAATTCATGAAATACAGAGAACGCCACAAAGATACTCCTCGAGAAGAGCAACTCCAAGACACATAATTGCCAGATTCACCAAAGTTGAAATGAAGGAAAACATCTTAAGGGCAGCCAGAGAGAAAGGTCGGGTTACCCACAAAGGGAAGCCCATCAGACTAACAGCAGATCTCTCGGCAGAAACTCTACAAGCCAGAAGAGAGTGGGGGTCAATATTCAACATTCTTAAAGGAAATAATTTTAAACCCAGAATTTCATATCCAACCAAACTAAGTTTCATAAGTGAAGGAGAAATAAAATCCTTTACAGATAAGCAAATGCTTAGAGATTTTGTCACCACTAGGACTGCCTTACAAGAGACCCTGAAGGAAGCACTAAACATGGAAAGGAACAACCGGTACCAGCCATTGCAAAAACATGCCAAAATGTAAAGACCACTGAGGCGAGGAAGAAACTGCATCAACTAACGAGCAAAATAACCAGTTAATATCATAATGGCAGGATCAAGTTCACACATAACAATATTAACCTTAAATGTAAATGGACTAAATGCTCCAATTAAAAGACACAGACTGGCAAACTGGATAAAGAGTCAAGACCCATCAGTTTGCTGTATTCAGGAGACCCATCTCACATGCAGAGACATACATAGGCTCAAAATAAAGGTATGGAGGAAGGTCTACCAAGCAAATGGAGAACAAAAAAAAGCAGGGGTTGCAATCCTAGTCTCTGATAAAACAGACTTTAAACCATCAAAGATCAAAAGAGACAAAGAAGTCCATTACATAATGGTAAAGGGATCAATTCAACAGGAAGAGCTAACTATCCTAAATATATATGCACCCAATACAGGAGCACCCAGATTCATAAAGCAAGACCTTAGAGACTTACAAAGAGACTTAGACTCCCACACAATAATAATGGGAGACTTCAACTCCCCACTGTCAACATTAGACAGATCAACGAGACAGAAAGTTAACAAGGATATCCAGGAATTGAACTCATCTCTGCAGCAAGCAGACCTAATAGACATCTACAGAACTCTCCACCCCAAATCAACAGAATATGCATTCTACTCAACACCACATCACACTTATTCCAAAATTGACCACATAATTGGAAGTAAAGCACTCCTCAGCAAATGTACAAGAACAGAAATTATAACAAACTGTCTCTCAGACCACAGTGCAATCAAACTAGAACTCAGGACTAAGAAACTCAATCAAAACCACTCAACTACATGGAAACTGAATAACCTGCTCCTGAATGACTACTGGGTAAATAACGAAATGAAGGCAGAAATAAACACGTTCTCTGAAACCAACGAGAACAAAGATACAACATACCAGAATCTCTGGAACACATTTAAAGCAGTGTGTAGAGGGAAATTTATAGCACTAAATGCACACAAGAGAAAACTGGAAAGATCTAAAATTGACACTCTAACATCACAATTAAATGAAATAGAGAAGCAAGAACAAACACATTCAAAAGCTAGCAGAAGGCAAGAAGTAACTAAGATCAGAGCAGAACTGAAGGAGATAGAGACACAAAAAACCCTCTAAAAAATCAATGAATCCAGGAGCTGGTTTTTGGAAAAGATCAACAAAATTGTTAGACCGCTAGCAAGACTAATAAAGAAGAAAAGAGAGAAGAATCAAATAGATGCAATAAAAAATGATAAATAGGATATCACCACCGACCCCACAGAAATACAAACTACCATCAGAGAATACTATAAACACCTCTATGCAAATAAATTAGAAAATCTAGAAGAAATGGATAATTTCCTGGACACTTACACTCTCCCAAGACTAAACCAGGAAGAAGCTGAAATCCTGAATAGACCAATAGCAGGCTCTGAAATTGAGGTAATAATTAATAGCCTACCAACCAAAAAAAGTCCAGGACCAGATGGATTCACTGCTGAATTCTACCAGAGGTACAAGGAGGATCTGGTACCATTCTTTCTGAAACTATTCCAATCAATAGAAAAAGAGGGAATCCTCCCTAACTCATTTTATGAGGCCAACCTCATCCTGATACCAAAGCCTGGCAGAGACACAACAAAAAAGGAGAATTTTAGACCAATATCCCTGATGAACATTGATGCAAAAATCCTCAATAAAATACTGGCAAACTGGATCCAGTAGCACGTCCAAAGCCTTATCCACCATGATCAAGTGGGCTTCATCCCTGGGATGCAAGGCTGGTTCAACATATGCAAAGTCAATAAACATAATCCAGCATATAAACAGAACCAAAGACAAAAACCACACGATTATCTCAATAGATGCAGAAAAGGCTTTTGACAAAATTCAACAGCCCTTCATTGCTAAAAACGCTCAGTAAATTCGGTATTGATGGAACGTATCTCAAAATAATAAGAGCTATTTATGACAAACCCACAGCCAATATCATACTGAATGGGCAAAAACTGGAAAAATTCCCTTTGAATACTGACACAAGACAGGGATGCCCTCTCTCACCACTCCTATTCAACATAGTGTTGGAAGTTCTGGCTAGGGCAATCAGGCAAGAGAAAGAAATCAAGGGTGTTCAGATAGGAAAAGAAGAAGTCAAATTGTCCCTCTTTGCAGATGACATGATTGCATATTAAGAAAACCCCATTGTCTCAACCCAGAGTCTCCTTAAGCTGATAAGCCACTTCAGCGAAGTCTCAGGATAAAAAACTAATGTGCAGAAATCACAAGCATTCTGATATACCAGTGACAGACAAACAGAGAGCCAAATCATGAATGAACTTCCATTCACAATCACTTTAAAGAGAATAAAATATCTAGGAATCCAACTTACAAGGGATGTAAAGGATCTCTTCAAGGAGAACTACAAACCACTGCTCAGTGAAATAAAAGAGGACACAAACAAATGGAAGAACATACCATGCTCATGGATAGGAAGAATCAATATCGTGAAAATGGCCATACTGCCCAAGATTATTTATAGATTCAATGCCATCCCCATCAAGCTACCAATGAGTTTCTTCACAGAATTGGAAAAAAACTGCTTTAAAGTTCATATGGAACCAAAAAAGAGCCCACATCTCCAAGACAATCCTAAGTCAAAAGAACAAGGCTGGAGGCATCACGCTACCTGACTTCAAACTATACTACATGGCTACATTAACCAAAACAGCATGGTACTGGTACCAAAACAGAAATATAGACCAATGGAACAGAACGGAGTCCTCAGAAATAATACCACACATCTACAGCCATCTGATCTTTGACAAACCTGAGAGAAACAAGAAATGGGGAAAGGATTCCCTATTTAATAAATGCTGCTGGGAAAATTGGCTAGCCATAAGTAGAAAGCTGAAACTGGATCCTTTCCTCACTCCTTATACAAAAATTATTTCAAGATGGATTAGAGACTTAAATGTTAGACCTAAAACCATAAAAATCCTAGAAGAAAACCTAGGTAGTACCATTCAGGACATAGACATGGGCAAAGACTTCATGTCTAAAACACCAAAAGCAATGGCAGCAAAAGCCAAAATTGACAAATGGGATCTCATTAAACTAAAGAGCTTCTGCAAAGCAAAAGAAACTACCATCAGAGTGAACAGGCAACCTACAGAATGGGAGAAAATTTTTGCAATCTACTCATCTGACAAAGGGCTAATATCCAGAACCTACAAAGAACTCAAACAAATTTACAAGTAAAAAACAAACAACCCCATCAAAAAGTGGGCAAAGGATATGAACAGAAATTTCTCAAAAGAAGACATTCATACAGCCAATAGACACATGAAAAAATGGTCATCATCACTGGCCATCAGAGAAATGCAAATCAAAACCACATTGAGATACCATCTCACACCAGTTAGAATGGCAATCATTCAAAAGTCAGGAAACAACAGGTGCTGGAGAGGTTGTGGAGAAATAGGAACACTTTTACACTGTTGGTGGGATTGTAAACTAGTTCAACCATTATGGAAAACTGTATGGCGATTCCTCAAGGATCTAGAACTAGATGTACCATATGACCCAGCCATCCCATTACTGGGTATATACCCAAAGGATTATAAATCAATCTGCTATAAAGACACATGCACACGTATGTTTATTGCGGCACTATTCACAATAGCAAAGACTTGGAATCAACCCAAATGTCCATCAGTGACAGACTGGATTAAGAAAATGTGGCACATATACACCATGGAATACTATGCAGCCATAAAAAAGGATGAGTTTGTGTCCTTTGTAGGGACATGGATGCAGCTGGAAACCATCATTCTTAGCAAACTATCACGAGAACAGAAAACCAAACACTGCATGTTCTCACTCATAGGTGGGAACTGAACAATGAGATCACTTGGACTCGGGAAGGGGAACATCACACACTGGGGCCTATCATGGGGAGGTGGAAGGAGGGAGGGATTGCATTGGGAGTTACACCTGATGTAAATGACGAGTTGATGGGTGCTGACGAGTTGATGGGTGCAGCACACCAACATGGCACAAGTACACATATGTAACAAACCTGCACGTTATGCACATGTACCCTAGAACTTAAAGTGTAATAATAATGATAAATACATAAGTAAATAAATAAATAAATAGGAAAAATATACCCATGTAATAAATCTGCCATGTACTTACTGAATCAAAGATAAAAGTTGAAATTACAAAAATTTCAGTTATTGTATTGTTCAGCTTCAAGATTTTTGTTGATTCTAATTTTTTTTTCTTTTTAGTATTAAAATTAGGGATTTTTTAATACTTTAAGTTCTGGGACACATGTGGAGAACGTGCAGGTTGGTTACATACATACACCAGTGCCATGGTGGGTTGCTGCACCCATCAACCTGTCATCTATATTAGGTATTTCTCCTAATGCTAACCCTTCCCTAGCCCTCTATCCCCTGACAGGCCCCAGTGTGTGATGTTTCTTTCCCTGTGTCTATGCGTTCTCATTGTTCAACTCCCACTTATGAGTGAGAACATGCATTGTTTGGTTTTCTGTTCCTGTGTTAATTTGCTGAGGATGATGGCTTCCAGCTTCATCCATGTCCCTGAAAAGGAGATGAACTCATCCTTTTTTATGGCTGCATAGTATTCCATGGTGTATATGTGCCACATTTTCTTTATCCAGTCTATCATTGATGGGCATTTGGGTTGGTTCAAAGTCTTTGCTATTGTGAACAGTGCCACAATAAACATACCTGTGCATGTGTCTTTATAGTAGAATGATTTATAATCTTTGGGTATATAGCCAGTGATGGGATTGCTGGGTCAAATGGTATTTCTGGTTCTAGATCCTTGAAGAATTGCCATATTGTCTTCCACAATTGTTGAACTAATGTACATTCCCACCAACAGTGTAAAAGCATTTCCTATTTCTTCACATTCTTTCCAGCATCTGTTGTTTCCCGAGTTTTTAATAATTGCCATTCTAACTGTTGTGAGATGGTATATAATCTCCTAGTGTGTCATTTGCTGAGACCCTTGGTAAAGTGCAGTACTGGGATGGGAGTTACCTGATTTTCCAGGTGTTGTTTGTCTCAGTTTCCCTTGGCTAGGTAAAGGAATTCCCTTCTCCCTTGTGTTTCCCAGTTGAGGCAATGCCTCACCCTGCTTCATCTCTCACTGGTTGGGCTGCACCTGCTGACCAGCACAGACTGTCCAATATGCCCCAGTGAGATGAACCCAGTACCTCAGTTGAAAATGCAGAAATCACCCTTCTTCTGTGTCACTCACGCTGGGAGCTGGAGGCTGGAGCTATTCCTATTTGGCCATCTTGGGTGCCCCCATCATTGATTGATTTGCATTTCTCTAATGACCGGTGATGATGAGGTTTATTTCGTATATTTGTTGGCTGCAAAACTTTCTTTCTTTTTTTTTTTGGAAATTTAAGTTCTTTATAGATTCTGGATATTAGCCCTTTTGTCAGATGGATAGATTGCAAAAATTTTCTCCCATTCTCTAGGTTGTCTGTTCACTCTGATGATAGTTTCTTTTTTTTGTGTGCAGAAGCTCTTTAATTTAATTAGATCCCATTTGTCAATTTTGGCTTTTGTTGTCATTGCTTTTGATGTTTTAGTCATGAAGTCTTTGTCCATACCTATGTTCTGAAAGGTATTGCCTAGGTTTTCTTCTGGGGTTTTTATGGTTTTAGGTCTTAGGTTTAAGTCTTTAATCCATCTTGAGTTGATTTTTGTATAAGGTGTAAGGAAGGGGTTCAGTTTCAGTTTTCTGCATATGGCTAGCCAGTTTTCCCAACACCATTTATTAAATAGGGAATCCTTTCCCATTGCTTGTTTTTGTCAGGTTTGTCAAAGATCAGACAGTTGTAGATGTGTCATATTATTCTGAGGCCTCTGTTTTCTTCCATTGGTCTGTATATTTGTTTTGGTACCGTGGTACCAGTACCCTACTGTTTTGGTTACTGTAGCTTTGTAGTGTAGTTTGAAATCAGCTAGCATGATGCCTCCAGGTTTGTTCTTTTGGCTTAGGATTGTCTTGGCTATGCAGGCTCTTTCTTGGTTTTATACAAAATTTAAAGTAGTTTTTTTCTAATTCTGTGAAGTAAGTCAATGTTAGTTTGGTGGAGATAGCATTGAATCTACAACTTACTTTGTACAGTATGGTCATTTTCACGATATTGATTCTTTCTATCCATGAGCATGGAATGTTTTTCCATTTGTTTGTGTCTTTTCTTATTTCCTTGAGCAGTGGTTTGTAGTGCTGCTTAAAGAGATTCTTCATATCCCTTGTAAGTTGTATTCCTAGTTATTTTATTTTCTTAGTTTCAATTGTAAATGTGAGTTCACTCATTATTTGGCTCTCAGTTTGTCTATTATTGGTGTATGGGAATGCTTGTGATTTTGCATGTTGATTTTTTATTCTGAGACTTTGCTGAAGTTGCTTATCAGCTAAAGGAGATCTAGGGCTGAGATAATGGAGTTTTCTAAATATACAGTAATGTCATCTGCAAACAGAGACAATTTGACTTTCTCTCTTCCTATTTGAATACCCTTTATTTCTTTCTGTTGCCTGATTTTCCTGGCCAGAACTTTCAATACTATGTCCAATAGGAGTGGTGAGAGATGGAATCCTTATCTTGTGCTAGTTTTCAAAGGAAATGCTTCCAGTTTTTGCCCATTCAGTATGATATTGGCTGTGGGTTTGTATAAATAGCTCTTATTAATTTTAGATACTTTCCATCAATACTTAGGTTATTGAGAGTTTTTAGCCTGAAGGGGTGTTGAATTTTGTCAAAGGCCTTTTCTGCATCTATTGAGATAATAATGTGGTATTTATCATTGGTTCTGTTTATGTGACGGATTGTGTTTATTGATTTGCATATGTTGAACCAGCCTTGCACCCCAGGGATGAAGCTTACTTGATCATGGTGGATAAGTTTTTTGATATTTTACTGGATTTGGTTTGCCAGTATTTTATTGAGAATTTTTCCATCGATGTTCATCAAGGATATTGGCCTGAAATTTTCTTTTTTGTGTGTGTGTCTCTGCCAGGTTTTGTTACCAGGATGATGCTGGCCTCATAAAATGAGTTAGGGAGGAGTCACTCTTTTTCTATTATTTTGGAAATTTTCAGAATAAATGGTCATCTTTGTACATCCGGTAGAATTCGGCCGTGAATCCGTCTTGTCCTGGCCTTTGTTTGTTTGTTTGTAGGCTATTAACTACTACCTCAATTTCAAGACTTCTTATTGGTTTATTCAGGGATTGGACTTCTTCCTAGTTTAGACTTGGGAGGGTGTATGTGTCCAGGAATTTATCCATTTCTTCTAGATTTTCTAGTTTATTTGCATAGAGGTGTTTATAGTATTCTCTGATGGTAGTTTGTATTTCTGTGGGATCAGTGCTAATATCCCCTTTATCATTTTTATTGCATCTATTTGATTCTTCTCTCTTTTCTTGTTTATTATTCTAGCTAGTGCTCTATCTAATTTGTTAATGTTTTCAAAAGAACCAGCTCCTTGATTCACTGATTTTTTGAAGGTTTTTTTGTGCCTCCATCACCTTCAGGTCTGCTATGATCTTAGTTATTTCTCGTCTTAATGCTAGCTTTTGAATTTTTTGCTCTTGCTTCTCTAGTTCTTTTAATTGTGGTATTAGAGTGTAGACTTTAGATCTTTCTTGCTTTCTCTTGTGGGCATTTAGTGCTATAAATTTCCCTCTAAACACTTCTTCAGCTGTGTCTCAGTGATTCTGGTATGTTGTCTCTTTTTTTCTCATTGGTTTCAAAGAACTTATTTATTTCTGCCTTCATTTCATTATTTACTGAGTAGTCATTCAGGAGGAGGTTGTACAGTTTCCATGTAGTTCTGTGGTTTTGAGTAAGCATCTGTATGCTAAGTTCTAATTTGATTGCACTGTGGTCTGAGAGACTTTTTGTTATAATTTCCATTCTTTTACATTTGCTGAGGAGTGTTTTACTTCCAGTTACGTGGTTTATTTTAGAATAAGTATGACGTTATGATGAGAAAAATGTATATTCTGTTGATTTGGGGTGGAGAGTTCTGTAGATGTCTGTTAGGACTGCTTGGTCCAGAGTTGATTTCAAGTCCTGAATATCCTTGTTAATTTTCTGTCTCCTTGATCTAATATTGAATGTGGGCTGTTAAAGTCACCCAGTATTATTGTGTAGGAGTCTAAGTCTCTTTGCATGTCTCTAAGAACTTGCTTTATGAACCTGCATGTTCCTGTATTGGGTGCATATATATTTAGGATAGTTAGCTATTCTTGTTGCATTGATACCTTTATCATTACATAATGCCCTTCTTTGTCTCTTTTTATCTCCATTGGTCAAAAGTCTGTTTTATCAGAGACTAGGATTGCAACCCCTGCTTTTTTTGTTTACCATTTTTGGTAAATATTCTTCCATCCCTTTATTTTGAACATATGTGTGTCTTTGCATGTGAAATGGGTCTCCTGAATACAGCACACCGATGTGTCTTGACTGTTTATCCAATTTGCCAGTCTGTGTCTTTTAATTGGGGCATTTAGCCCATTTATATTTAAGGTTAATATAATTAAGTGTGTATTTGATTCTGTCATTATGATGCTAGCTGGATATTTTGTCCTTTAGTTAATGCAGTTTCTTCATAGTGTCTATGGTCTTTACAATTTGCTATGTTTTTGAAGTTGCTGGTACCAGTTGTTCCTTTCCATGTTTAGTGCTTCCTTCAGGAGCTCTTGTAATGCAGGCCTGGTGATGACAAAGTATCTCAGCATTTGCTTCTCTGTAAAGGATTTTATTTCCCCTTCGTTTATGAAGCTTAATTTGGCTGTATATGAAATTCTGGGTTGAAAATTCTTCCTTTAAGAACGTTGAATATTGACCCCCAGTCTCTTCTGGCTTGTGGGGTTTCTGCTGGGAGATCCACCGTTAGTCTGATGGGCTTCCCTTCATGAATAAATCGACCTTTCTCTCTGACTGCCCTTAACATTTTTTCCTTCATTTCAACTTTGGTGAATCTGGTGATTATGTGTCTTGGGATTGCTCTTCTCAAGGAGTATCTGTGGTGTTCTCTGTATTTCCTGAATTTGAATGTTGACAAGTCTTGCTAGGTTGGGAAAGTTTTCCTGGATAATATCCAGAAGAGTGTTCTCCAACTTGGTTCCATTTTCCCCATCACTTTCAGGTACTCCAATGGAACATAGGTTTGGTTTTTTCACATAGTCCTATATTTCTTGAACCTTTTGTTCATTCCTTTTCATTCCTTTTTCTCTGATCTTGTCTTCATGCTTTATTTCATTAAGTTGATTTTCAATGTCTGATATCCTTTCTTCTGCTGTATCGATTCTGCTATTGATACTTGTTTATGTTTCATGATGCTCTCATGGTGTTTTTCAGCTCTATCAGGTCATTTATGTTCTTTAAACTGGTTATTCTAGTTAGCAATTTGTCTAACCTTTTTTTCAAGGTTCTTTGCTTCCTTACATTGGGTTAGAACATGCTCCTTTAGCTCCAGGAGTTTGTTATTACTCACCTTCTGAAGGCTACTTCTGTCAATTCATCAAGTTCATTCTTAGCCCAGTTTTATTCCCTTGCTGGTGAGGAGTTGTGATGCTTTGGGAAAGGAGGTGTTCTGGTTTTTGCATTGTTTAACCTTTTTGAACTGGTTTCTCCTTATCTTCATGGATGTATCCACCTTTGGTCTTTGATGTTGATGACCTTTGATTGGGGTTTTTGTGTGGACGTCCTTTTTGTTGATGTTGATACTATCCATTTCTGTTTGCTAGTTTTATTCGTAACAGTCAGGCCCTTCTGCCACAGGTTTGCTGCAGTTTGTTGGAGGTCCACTCCAGACCCTCAGCCTGTGTTTCACCAGCAGAGGCTGCAAAACAGCAAAGATTGCTGCCTGTTCCTTCTTCTGGAAGCTTCGTCTCAGAGGGGCACCCACCAGATGCCAGCCATGAGATGACTGCTGACCCCTGCTGGGAGGTATCTCCCAATCAGGAGGCAACCGGGTCAGGAACCCACTTGAGGAGGTGCTCTGTCTCTTAGCAGAGCTCAAGTGCTGTGCTGGGAGATCTGCTGCTCTCTTCAGAGCTGGCAGGCAGGAATGCTTTGTCTGCTGGAGCTGCTCCCACAGCCACCCCTTCCCACAGGTGCTCTGTCCCAGGGAGATGGGAGTTTTTTCTATAAGCCCCTGACTGGGGCTGCTGCCTTTCTTTCAGAGATGCCCTGTCCAAAGAGGAGAAATCTAGAGAGGCAGTCTGGATACAGCAACTTTGCCAAGTTGCGGTGGGCTCTGCTGAGTTTGAACTTCCTGGCGTCTTTGTTTATGCTGTGAAGGGAAAACTGCCTACTCAAGCTTCAGTAATGACGGACATCCCTCCGCCCACCAAGTTGAAGTGTCCCAGGTCGACTTCAGACTGCTGCACTGGCAGTGAGAATTTCAAGCCAGTGGATCTTAGCTTGCTTGGCTCTGTAAGGGTGGGATCCACTGAGTTAGACCACTTGGCTCCCTGGCTTCAGCCCCCTTTCCAGGGGAGTGAACGGTTCTGTCTTACTTGCATTCAAGGTGCCACGGGGGTTTGAAAATAAACTCCTGAAGCTAGCTCGGGGTCTCCCCGGTTTTGAGTTGGAAACACAGGGCCTGGTAGTGTACTCACCAGAGGGAATCTCCTGTTCTGCGGGTTGTGAAGGCCGTGGAAAAAGCATAGTATCTGGGTTGGAATGCACTGTTCCTTACAGCACAGTCTCTCACAACATCCCTTGGCTAGAGGAGGAAATTCTCCAAACTTTTGTGCTTCCCAGGTGAGGTGATGCCCCATCCTGCTTCTGCTCACCCTCCGTGGGCTGAACTCACTGTCTAACCAGTCCCAATGAAATAAACCATGTACCTTAGTTGGAAATACAGAAATCACCTGCCTTCTGCATTGATCTCGCTGGGAACTGCAGACTGGAGCTGTTCCTATTTGGTCATCTTGCCAGCTGCCTGCTTGGTTCTTTCATATGTTTTTTTTTTTATCTCTTTCTTGAGCTTTTCATTTTATTAAACTTAAGGACTTCTTTAGTTTAATTAGATCCTGTTTGTTAATTTTTGCTTTTGTTGCAATTGCTCTTAGTGTCTTTGTCATAAAATATTTGCTCATGCCTATGTCCTGAGTACTTTGCCTATGTTGTCTTCCAGAGGTTTTATAGTTTTGGGCTTTACATTTAAGTATTTAATCAATCTTGAGTTAATTTTGTTATATGGTGTAAGGAAGGGGTCCAAATTCAATCTTTTGCATATGGCTAGCCAGTTGTCTCAACACCATTTGTTGAATAGAGGATCCTTTCCCCATTGCTTGATTTTCTCAGCTTTGTTGAAGATCGGGTGGTTGTAGGTGTACAGTCTTATTTCTGGGATTTCTATTCTTATCATTTGGTCCATGTGTCTGTTTTTTGTTACAGTACCACGCTGTTTGGGTTACTGTAGCCCTGTAGTATAGTTTGAAGTTTGGTAGTGTGATGCCTCCAACTTTAATCTTTTTGCTTAGGATTGCCTTGGCTACTCAGGTTCCTTTTTGGTTTCACATGAATTTTAAAATAGTTTTTTTTCCTAGCTCTCTGAAGAATATTAATTGTGGTTTAATAGGCATAGAATTGAAACTGTAAATTTCTTTGGGAAGTATGTCCATTTTAACAGTATTGATTTTTTTCTCTTCATGAGCTTGGAATGTTTATCCATTTGTTTGTGTCATTTCTGCTTTTTTTTTTTTTTTTTTTTTTTTTTTTTGAACAGTGGTTTTCAATTCTCCTTATAGTGATCTTTTACCTCTATAGTTACTTGTATTTCTAGATATTTTATTCTTTTTGTGGCAGTTGTGAATGGGAGTTTGTTCCTGATTTGGCTGTCAGCTTGACTCTGTTGGTGTATAGGAATGCTAGTTATTTTTGCACATTGATTTTCTATCCTGAGTCTTTGCTGAAGTTGTTTTTCAGCTTATGAAGCTTTTTGGCTGAGACTATGGAGTTTTCTAGATAGAGGATTATGTTATCTGCAGATAGGGATAGCTTGACTTTCTCTCTTCCTTTTTGAATGTCCTTATTCTCCTCACCTTGCCTGATTGTCCTGGCTGGAACTTCCAATAATATGTTGTATAGGAGTGTTGACAGAGGACATCTTTGTCTTGTGACTCTTTTCAAGGGGAATGCTTCTGAATTTTGTCCATTCAGTATGATGTTGGCTGTGGGTGTGACATAGACAGCTCTTATTATTTTGAGGTATGTTCCTTCATTACTTAGTTTATTGAGGGTTTTTAACAGGAGTGTATGTTGAGTTTTATCAAAAGTCTTTTCTGTATCTATTGAGATTATCATGTGGTTTTTGTCTTTAGTTTTCTACATGTGATGAACCACATTTATTGATTTGCCTATGTTGAATGAACCTTGCATACCATCACTAAAGCTTACTTGACCATGGTCTATTAGTTTTATAATGTGCTGCTGGATTCAGTTTTTATTTCTTTGGGGTCAGAGGTAGTATCCCCCTTATCATTTCTTACGGTGTTTATTAGAATCTTCTCTTCTCCATTAGTCTAGCCAGTGGTCTATTTTATTAATTCTTCCAAAGAGCCACCTCTTGAATTTACTGATTTTTTGAATATTTTTTGTGTGTGTGTCTCTAAATCTTTCAGTTCAGCTCTTATTATTGTTATTTCTTCTCTTCTGCTAACTTTGGGATTTGTTTGCTTTTGGTCCTCTAGTTCTTTTAGTTGTAATGTCTGGGTGTTAACTGAAGATCTTTCTAAGATTTTAATGTGGGGATTTAGTGCTATAAATTTTCCTCTTAACACTACCTTACCTGTGCATTACATTGTTTATCTGAGTTCTCCTGTTGCTTGCTGAAATTCTTTAGAACATTTATTATAAAATTTTTGGTCAACAATTCATGAATCACCAGTACTTTAGACTTGAATGCTGATAGCCTTGCAAAGTTGCCTGCACATTTTTAGAAGCAATCACCTTTCCTGGGCTTTGTGGACTGACATCAGTAAGGAAACACCTTTGGGAGATGGCACACTGGAGATTGCTGTAGCATCAAGTCTAGAGGTGCTGGACACTAAGAATGGGTATCTGCAGTGGTTCCAGGTGAAAGGAAAGGCAGTGTCTTTTTGGTTTGGGCATCTGGGGTCAGTGATATTGGCAACTGCAGAATTTTTGGTGATTAAAGATGCAGAAAGACCACAGTGGCTTCAAAGAATATTGGAGTCCTTAACAGCACCTCCAACTCTAGTGGCAAGTGACTAGAGGAGGCAGCAGTGGAGGCCAGATCTATTGGTATGCACATGCTCAGGTGTGGGAGCTAGTTGCAAGTATGTATATGGTGACAAGGTCCAATTGCAGGCATATGTATAATGGGGAAGACAGGGACTAAAGACACAGGCCAGAGTGACTAGAGAGCTACACAAGATATTGTGGATTGGTGGTGTGCACTTCCATGGCTACAAGTGTAGAGGCTAGTGATGCAAGGGCACAGTTGCAGATGTCAACTGCGGGTCAGCAACTGGGGTCAGGATAGCAGTATGTACCTGAATATCTGCAGGAAATGAGCAGGTGACGTGTACACATGCAGCTTCAGGAACAGCTATTTCTGCAAGCATGACAGTGAGGGCAGGAAAGGGGTAATGGGACTGACAGCACACATGCATACAGCTGCAGAGACCAACTGAATGCATGTGCAGGATGTGGGGGCAGTGATGGTGGTCAAGTAGCAGTGTACATTTGTGTACAGTTGCAGAAACTGGAGTTGGTGAAGTGCATGTGGGTGCCTGCAAGGGTGTGGCTTCAGTGGCCAGGAGCACAGGAGTTGGGGGCAATTGCCTGTGTACATGCAACTAAAGAGGCCAGGGCTGGCATTGTACATGAGCCCAGCTGTAGGTATTAGCCGTGGGTTCAGGCACAGCACTGGGAGTTAGGGTTTATGGCAGGGGCTCAGGGCTATTTGTATGTACAGGTTTGGTGGCTGCACTGGGATTCTGAGCTTAGGCAGCCATAATGACAGCAGCCAGGGTGCTTCTAGAGAAAGAGGAGGGAAAGGTTGTCGGCTCAGGTACCTAAAAACAGTGAAGGTGAAAAACTGAGGCCACCATAGTTTTTCCTGTGCAGAGTAGGCTATGATGGACCACTATTGGGGGAAAACTCCACCCCCAATATTTATCGTGGTTTCTTTTCTATTTCCCTAAGCATCTCGACTGGTTTGAGAAAGAAAGGGAAAGAGTACAAGAGAGAGAAATTGTAAAACTGGGTGTCCGTGGGAGACATCACACATTGGCACGTTCTGTGATGGTCCCCGAGCCATAAAACCAGCAAGTTTTTATTAGTGATTTTCAAAAGGGGAGGGAGTGCATGAATAGGGTGTGGGTCACAGAGATCACACACTTCACAAGGTAATAAAATATCACAAAGCAAATGAAGGCAGGGCAAGATTACGGGGCCACTGAATGGGGTGAAATTAAAATTGCTAATGAAGTTTCTGGCATGAACTGCCATTGATAACATCTTATCAGAAAACAGGGTTTGAGAGCAGACAATCTGACCAAAATTTATTAGGTGGGAATTTCCTCATCCTAATAAGCCTGGGAGTGCTAGAGGAGACCAGGGCTTATTTCATCCCTTCGGCTTCGACTGTAAAAGGCAGCTGCCTTAAGGGGGCCATCTATAGCCCTACCCTCAGGGGGCATTCTCTTTCTCAGGGATGTTCCTTGCTGAGAAAAAGAATTCAGCGATATTTCTCCTATTTGCCTTTGAGAGAAGAGAAATATGGCTCTGTTCTGTCCAGCTTACCAGCAATCAGAAGTCTTTATTTATTTATTTTTATTTATTTTTTTTAATTTATTTTTTATTATTATTATACTTTAAGTTCTAGGGTACATGTGCATAATGTGCAGGTTTGTTACATATGTATACTTGTGCCATGTTGCTGTGTTGCACCCATCAACTCGTCAGCACCCATCAACTCGTCATTTACATCAGGTATAACTCCCAATGCATTCCCTCCCCACTCCCCCTTCCCCATGATATCTCTCTTGTTCCCTGAACATTGCTGTTATCTTGTTCTTTTTTCAAGATGCCCAGATTTCATATTTTTCAAACACATACGCTCTACAAACAATTTGTGCAGTTAACGCAATCATCACAGGGTCCTGAGGCAACATATATCCTCCTCAGTTTATGAAGATGATAGGATTAGGAGATTGAAGTAAAGACAGGCATAGGAAATCACAAGGGTGATTGAGGAAGAGATAAGTGTCCATGAAATCTTCACAATTTATGGTCAGAGATGGCAGTAAAGACAGGCATAAGAAATTATAAAAGTATTTATTTGGAGAACTAATAAATGTCTGTGAAATCTTCACAATTTATGCTCTTATGCTGCAGTTTCAACCGGTCCCTCTGATTGGGGTCCCTGACTTCCCACAACTGACCACAATACCTCTTTCAGCTTGGCTGATATTACAACCCCACCCTTCTTAGTTCCTAGTCATCCCCAGGTGTCTCATCTATGCCAGCCTGCCCAGAGGTCTGAGTGGGGTGAAACTGAAGCTAGTTGTATTAGTCTGTACTCATGCTGCTAATAAATATATACCTGAAACTGGATAATTTATAAAGAAAAAGAGGTTTAATAGACTCACAGTTCCACATGGCTGGAGAAGCCTCACAATCATGGTGGAAGGCAAAGGAGGAGCAAAGGCATGTCTTACATGATGGCAGGCAAGAGTGTGTGCAAGGGAACTGCCTTTTATAAAACCAGATCTCATAAGAACCAAAGCCTTTTACTTTTGCAGCTGGGAGGTGGTTAGCCTTGGGCAAGCTCTCAGCCCTGCTTGTTCATAACCTGGAAATACACTCAGTGCTGTTAAGGGGTGCATGGTGAGAGTAAAACAAGTCTTTCAGATTTCAAGGTTGCTAGGTGAGGCCTACAACTGCCGGCTCTTTCCCAATTCCCTGACAACCTGCAGGACTCAGCAGAGGTACAGTTGAGGCACACCACAATACTTCTAATTACGTAAATCCATTGACTTGGGAACTTCATCTCCATCCTCCACAGCAACCACAACAAGACCTGCCCAAAGAGAGTCTGAGCTCAGACATGCCTAGCCCTGCCCTCAACTAATGGCCATTTCCTCCTCAACCTAGTATCTAAACAAAAAGGGCATATACCCTTGGGAGTTCTAGGGTCCTGCCCATCACTAATTCCCCTCCATACTACCACAGCTGATGTTCTCTGGAAAGTGCCACCTACTGGCAGGAGGTCAACCTGCACAAAAATAGATCATATAACCACCAAAGCTAAGAATCCTCACAGAGTCCATTCCAACTCCTTTCCACGTCCACCAGAACAGGTGCTGGTATCCATGGCTGAGAGACCTATAGACAATTCACATTACAGAACTCTGTGCAGACAACCCCCAGTAGCAATCCCGAGCTTAGTAGACTTGCTGAGTGGCTGGACCCAGAAGAGAGATAACAATTACTACAGCTCAGCTCTCTCAGAAAGCCATATCCATAAGAAAAGGGGGAGAGTACTACATCAAGGGAACACCCAGTGGGACAAAAGAATCTCAACAACAGCCTTCAACATTAGATCTTCCCTCTAAAAGAGTCTACCCAAATGAGAAGAAAACAGAAAACCAACTCTGGTAATATGACAAAACAAGGTTCTTTACCACTCTCCAAAAAATCACACTGGCTCACCAGCAATGGATTCAAACCAAGAAGAAATTTATGATTTACCTGAGAAAGAATTAAGGTGGCTAGTTATCAATCTAATCAAGAAAGACAAAGCCCAATGCAAAGAAATAAAAAAAATACAAGAAGTGAAGGAAGAAATATTCAAAAAAATAGGTAGCATAAATAAAAAACAATCAAAACTTCAGGAAACATTAAACACACTTGTAGAAATGCAAAATGCTATGGAAAGTCTCAGCAATAGAATTGAATAAGTAGAAGAAAAAAATTCATAGTTCAAAGAGAAGGTTTTCAAATTAACTCAATTCAACAAAGACAAAGAAACAATAATAAGAGAATACAAACAAAGCCTCAAAGGAATCTGGGATTATGTTAAATGACCAAACCTAAGGATAATAAGTGTTCCTGAGAAAGAAGAGAAATCTAAATGTTTGGAAAACATATTTGGAGGAATAATTGAGAAAAACTTTCATAGCCTTGCTACAGACCTAGACATCCAAATACAAGAAGCACAAAGAATGCCTTGGAAATTCAGTACAAAAAGATTGCCTATGCACACTGACATCAGATTATCTAGAATTAAAATGAAGGAAATAATCTTAAGAGCTGTAAGACAAAAGTACCAGCTAGCCTATAAAGGAAAACTTATCAGATTAATAACAGATTGCTCATCAGAAACCCTACAAGCTAGAAAGGGATTGGGGTCCTATTTTCAGCCTCCTAAAACAAAACAATTATCAGCCAATAATTTTGTATCCAGTGAAACTAAGCATCATATATAAAGGAAAAAGTAGTCTTTTTCAGACAAACAACGCTGAGAGAATTGGCTACTGCCAAGCCACCACTATAAGAACTGCTAAAAGGACCCCTAAATCTTGAAACAAATTTGGGAAACACATCAAAACACAAACTCTCTAAAGCATAAATCTCACAGGACCTGTAAAACAGATATATAATTTAAATTCAAAAACAAAGAATCAAGGCACACAGTAAAAAATAGCATGATGAATGAAATTGTACCTCCCATCTCAATACTAAATTTGAATATAAATAGCCTATATACTCCACTTAAAAGACAGAGAACTGAGGAATGGATAAGAATTCACCAACCAATGATCTGCTGCCTTAAAGAAACTCACATAACACTTAAAAACTCACATAAACTTAAAGTAAAGGGGTGGAAAAAGGCATTTTATGTAAATGGACACCAAAAGTGAGCAGAAGTAGCTATGCTCTTATCAGACAAAAAAAAAAAAAACAAAAACAAAAACAAAAAAAACCCCATAAAACAGCAGAAGTTAAAAAAGACAAAGAGGGGCATTACATATGGTAAAAAGCCTTTCCCAACTGAAAACTATCACAATCCAAAACATATATGCACCTAACACTGGAGCTCCCAGATTTATAAAACATGTACTAATAGACCTAAGAAATGAGATAGAAAGCAACACAATAATACTGGAGAATTTCAATACTCGACTGACAGCACTAGACAGGTCATCAAGACAGAAAGTCAATAAAGAAACAATGGATTTAAACTATGCCTTGGAACAAATGGACTTTACAGACATATACAGAACATTCCATCCAACAATTGCAGAATACATATTCTGTTCAACGGTGCATGGCTCTTTCTCCATGACAGACCATATGATAGGCCACGAAACAGGCCTCAATAAATTTAACAAAATTAAAATGATATCAAACTCTCTTTCAGACCACAGTGGAATAAAACTGGAAATCAACTCCAAAATAAACCTTCAAAACCATGCAAATACATGAAAATTAGATAACCTGTTCCTGAATGATCATTGGGTTAGAAACAAAATCAAGATGGAAATTAGAAAATTCCTCGAACTGAATGACAGTAGTGACACAACCTATCAAAACTTCTGGGATACAGCAAAGGTGGTGCTAAGAGGAACGTTCATAACCCTGAACACCTATATCAAAAATATTGAAAGAGTACAAACTGACATTCTAAGGTCACACATAAGGAAGCTAGAGAAACAAGAACAACAAACCAAACCGAAACCCAGCAGAAGTAAAGTAATAAACAAAATCAAAGCAGAACTAAATGAAATTGAAAAAAAAAATACAAAAGATGAATGAATCAAAAAGCTAGTTCTTTGAAAAGATAAACAAAATTGATAGACTATTAACAAAATTAACCAAGAAAAGAAGAGAGAAAATCCAAATAACTTTATTAAGAAATTAAGTGGGAGATATTACAACTCATACCAAAGAAATACACAACATCATTCAAGGCTACTATAATCACATTTATGTGCATAAACTAGAAAACCTAAGAGAGATGGAAAAATTCCTGAACAAATACAACTCTCCTAGCTTAAATCTGGAAGAATTAGATACCTTGAAGAGATAAACAACAAGCTGTGATATTGAAATGGTAATTTAACAATTAGAAACAAAAAAATCTCTAGGACCAGATGGATTTACAGCAGAATTCTACCAGATATTCAAAGAAGAATTTGTACCAACCCTATTGACACTATTTGACAAGACAGAGAAAGAAGGAACCCTCCCTAATTCATTCTACGAAGCCAGCATCACCCTAATACCAAAACCAGGAAAGGAAATAACCAAAAAATGCAAAACACAGACTGGTATCCCTGACGAACATAGATGATAAAATCCTTAACAAATTCTAGCTAACAGAATCCAACAGCATACCAAAAAGATAATTCACCATAATCAAGTGGGTTTTATACTAGGGATGCAGGGATGGTTTAACATATGCAAGGCAATAAATGTGATGCATCACATAAACAAAATTAAAAGACAAAAATGACATGATCATCTCAACAGATGAAGAATAAGCTTGACAAAATCCAGCAACCCTTTATGATTAAAACTCTCAGCAAACTTAGCAAACAATTGACATACCTTAATGTAATAAAAGCCAACTATGACAAACCCACAGCCAACATAATACTGAGTGGAAAAAAGTTGAAAGTATTTCCTCTGAGAACTGGAACAAGACAAGGATGCCCACACTCACCATTCCTCTTCAACATAATACTGAATGTTCTAGCCAAAGCAATCAGACAAGAGAAAGAAATAAAGGGCACCAAAGTCAATACAGAGTAAATCAAACTGCAACTCCTTGCTGATGATATAATTGTTTACCTTGAAACCCCTAAAGACTCCTCTGGAAAGCTACTAGAACTGATAAAAGAATTAAGCAAAGTTTCTGGATACAGGATTAATGTACAGAAATCAGTAGCTCTTCTATACACCAACAGCAAACAAGCAGAGAATCAAATCAAGAACTCAACCCCTTTTACAATAGCTGCAGAACACAAAATACATAGGAATATAACTAACCAAGGAGGCAAAATACCCCTACAAGGAAAACTATAAAATTCTGCTGAAAGAAATCATAAACAACACAAAAAAATTGGAAACACATCCCATGCTCATGGATGGGTGGAATCAATATTGTAAAAATGACCATACTGCCAAAAGGAGTATACAAATTCAATGTGATCTCCATTAACATATAACCATCATTCTTTCAGGATTAGAAAAAAAAATTCTAAAATTCATATAGAACCAAGAAAGAGCCTGCATAGCCAAAGCAAGATGAAGCAAAAAGAACAAATCTGAAGGCATCACACCACCTGATTTCAAACTTTATTATAATGCCATTGTCACCCAACAGCATCATACTGGTAAAAAATAAGCACATAGATAAATTGGACTACATAGAGAACCAAAAAATATACCCAAATACTTATAGCCAACTGATCTTTGACAAAGCAAACAAAAAGATGTAGCCACATGCAGAAGATTGAAACTGGATCCTCATCTTTTACCTTAGACAAAAAGCAACTCAAGATGAACTAAGGACTTAAATCTAAGACTTGAAACTATAAAAATTCTAGAAGTTAATATTGCAAAAACCCTTCTAGACGTTGGCTTAGGCAAGGATTTCATGACCAAGAACCCAAAAGTAAATGCAATAAAAAACAAATATAAATAACTAGGACTTAATTAAATTACAGAGCTGTTGCATGGCAAAAGGAACAGTTGGCAGAGTCAACAGACAACCTACAGAGTAGGAGATAATATTCACAATCTATACATATGACAAAGGACTAATATCCACGATCTATAATGAATTCAAACAAATCGGCAAGAAAAAAAAATACTATCAGAAAGTGGGCTAAAGACATGAATAGACAATTCTCAAAAGAAGATATAAAGATGTCCAACAAACATTTAAAAAAGTCCAACATCACCAATGATGGGGGAAATGTAAATCAAAACCACAATGCAAAACCACCTTACTCCTGCAAGAATGGCCATAATCAAAAAATCAAAACAAAAAACAAAAAACAAAAAAAAAACAGTAGATATTGGCATGGATGTGGTTGTTGGGGAACACTGCTATATTGCTGGTGGGGATGTAAACTGGTACAACCACTATGAAAAACAGTGTAGCAATTTCATAAATAACTAAAAGTAGGACTACCATATGATCCACCAATCCCACTACTGGACATCTACCCAGAGGGAAAGAAGTTATTATACGAAAAAGATACTTGCACATACATGTTTACAGCAGCAAAATTTTCAATGGCAAAATCGTGTAACCAACACAAAAGCCTATCAATTGATGAGTGGATAAAATAACTGTTTTTTAAAATCCATGAGTGGATTAAAAAACTTGTTGATTGATGGACATTTGTGTTGGTTGCACTATCTATCTATTTATCTATCTATCTATCTATCTATCTATCTATCTATTTATCTATCTATCTATCTATCTGATGGAATACTACTCAGTCATACAAAGGAATGAACTAATAGCATTTGCAGCGACCTGGATGAGATTGGAGATTATTATTCTAAGTGAGGTAACTCAGGAATGGAAAACCAAACATTGTATGTTCTCACTGATTTGTGGGAGCTAAACTATAAGGATGCCAAGGCATAAGAATGATGCAATGGACTGTAGGGACTTGGGGGGAAAGGTAGGAGAGAGGTGAGAGATAAAAAACTACAAATAAAGTGCAGTGTGTACTGCTCGTCTGATGGGTGCACCAAAATCTCAAAAATCACCACTAAAGAACTTACTCATGTAATCAAACACCATCTGTGCCCAAATAACCTATGGAAAATTTTTAAAAAATGAAAATACAATCAATTACAAGAAAAAATAAAAAATAAATTAAAAATAAAAGAAAAAATTGAGTTAAAAATTACTGGGAATTACCATTATAACATGTGATTGAGACTACTGAAAATACATTTACATGTGAGGTGTGTAAGAACAGTAAAATGTGTTTTTTATTAAAATGTTATAAGAAGATATAAAAATGTAAATTTTTGCCTATAGTTGAAGGATTGTTTTAAACTAGATAAAATAAAGCTGAGGGTTCAAACAAGTGATGGAAAGATTGAGGAAATTAATCTTGCAAAATACGTTCTCTTTGTGAACATATTGACTAAATTCAAAAGGGTAACATTTAGTTTTTCTGTAAATTAATCATTGAAGTAAAAGAACAACAAGACTTTCTTAAGGTGCTAATCTGCTTTTGACAAAATTTGTAAAAGCTTATACAATATTTCTGCTTCTTTAAATTTGAGTCATCATTTTGGCAAAATAAATAACTTGTGGTAATACGGAATTCTATTTCATAACATCAAGTGCTTTAAATATATTTAACAGACTTTCCAAAATCAAACTTCAGTTGCAAAATTGTCTTTTCTGACCACTCGCTTTTTGGATACTTCAGAGGGCCCCTGAAACATTCAGAAAAGTGAGGTAGACAGGTTTATTTGATATGCTTAGGTACATGAAATTGCCAAAATAACGTTCAAATTTCTTTAGGTTATATTTTGGTGAATATTAATATATGTTCCAAAATTGTATGGGATTTCCACAATTCTAATGTCTAAGTATAAGCTACAAGTTATAATTAAGGTTGCTATGTGAAGTTATTGTAAACCACAGACATAACCAAACTTCTTTGTCAATCATATTTCTAACTGTATCTACCCTGGACATTTTTCTATGCACATACAATTGTTTTGTTTTATTTCTTTTCAAAAGATATTTTATAATAAACTACAAAACTTTAACAGGTTCTCTCAAATACAGGTTTCTGATAACTTTGGAAATTGTAACATTGAAATAAAGAAAAAATGTACAGGACTCATAAAGAGCTAAAGTGTTCACAAATATCAAGCAAAAAAAGAGCTAACTAGATGTACTGAACTCAGGAAACTGAAGCAGTGTTTTTGACTTTTGCTTGGAATATTGCTGACCCTTGTTTTGTTTTTCAGAGTAAAGGAAACTTATTTTAAACTATTTACAGTTTTAAATGATTGAGTAACATATACTCCTGTGATCAAGATTTGGAGCATGTTTGTTTCTCTCTGCCTGGTTCTTCCAGAATTTGGAAACTATCTGTGAGTATTATTAACTCATGGCAATATACTTGTTTGTATCAGTGTAATAAGAAAACATTTTTATTTTGCAACAGGACACAACTGGAAAAAAATGGTTATTTTACCAAGGCTTTAACTGGAAGTGTATGCTTCCCTTTAAGGAGTCAATCTCAACTTGCAAAGCCAATAAAAGCCTTGTGGAGGATCTGGCCTTATATCCTTGTTTATGTGGTCCTTGTACAGCATTTCTGATCTGTGGTCAGTAAGGAATGTCACTTTCTTACAGTACCAGGAGCTCCAGGTTTATCTTGAGACCTTAAGAAAAGAGGATCACCAAACTCAGAGGTATTTGAAGTTACAAACCCATGACTGGGCTCAGCTTTAAAAGGTCTTATCTGAGATTCCTTGTGAAACAGACTTCCATCAAAGCCAATCCAAAAGGCCTATGTAGAAGTAATTATTCTTGCTGCACTTTAAGCAAATAATAAGGCCAAGTATAAGACTATAAAGTCTATTTTGCAAACAATTCAGTCCTATCATGATTTGTTTTATTTAACAAAAATGAGGACAGTCAAGAGAGAAATCATGTTTTAAAACATATTTGTCATTAAATTAAAAACTCACTAGTTCTTTTTTAAAATTTTTGCCTACATTTTAGATTAACCCTGCTTGTTCCTGTAAACCAACCAGCAATCTCTGGCTGCAGCTCAGAAAGGAAAAAAGGGATGGATATTGTATGAATCTGGATCGATATTCTAGTTCTAAGCAATTATTCTGCAAATCCTGCTAGGTGATGGGAATAAAGAGGTTTCCCATCACCTGAAGGTTTCCTTTTTGGGAAAGTAAGACCAAGGGAGCTAACCAAAGCCAAGCACCATGCACCCAAATCCTAGCAAGCATAATTACAGCTATTAGTTATCTGGTGTGTCACAAGACATCTTTTTCTCTCCTTTGTTGCAGGAGGAATCAGTTGCACAGTTCTATCTTAGCATTCAGTTTATGATAAGGAGTTCATGCAACATTCCCTGAGACATTGTTGTCCCAAACTCAATTCCAAGCTTTGGATCAAAGCTCTAGGAAATAAAACTGGATCTAAGGGACATCTGGAGGCAGATGACAACAGAGATTAAAAGGCACAGTGCCAGTAAGCATGGCTAATTCCTGCCAATCAAGCCAAGCCCACGCTTCCAATTTCATGGGTAGAGGTCATGCTGGTATCCATGGGATAAATGAGGTCTAGAGATTTCAAGGCTACTGACAGCAGGGGACATAGGGTGTACATGGGTAAGAATGGACAATTCCCATCCCTTGGTGCATGCCACTTTGATGCCTATGGCAGCACCTGCCAAGGTCGCCAAGACTTGAGGATGCAAAGATGGAAGTGGGAAAAAGGATGTTCTTCCTTCTCTCCCCCATGTACCCTGAGTATCTGCTAGGAAGAAAAGGGAACCAGAGATGCCTGCTCTCCTCTTTCTAGATGGGTAGCCTTTCATCTTCAGTCTATACCTCTTTCAAATGCATCCTGAACCCCTGGGACTCCTTTGAAAAGCACCTAGTATTTTCTTTTTCCTGGTTGGTTCTGTTTACACAATTATCTAATTGTGTCTCCATACTATAGGACACTCCCCTCAGATGTGTCCTCCAAACTGGAAAGAGTTAATTTCCCAATCCTTAAACTGGTTGGCTTAGGGTTGGACTTAGGGGAAGGGAAGCCAAAAGCCCAAAATGCTGGCAAAAGAATAAAGAGTTTCTTTCTTTTTTTTTTTTTTTTTTTTAACCAGTTGGACTTTTAGCCTCCCTCTCCATATGTAAACTGATAAATGGCTTCGGGATTTTCTTTTTTTTTCTTTTTCTTTTTTCTTTTTTCTTTTTTTTTTTTTTTGAGACGGAGTCTTGCTCTGCCACCAGGCTGGAGTGCAGTGGCATGATCTCGGCTCCCTTCAACCTCCACCTCCTGGGTTCAAGCGATTCTCCTGCCTCAGTCTCCGGAGTACCTGGGACTACAGGTGTGCACCACCATACCCAGCTAATTTTTGTATTTTTAGTAGATACAGGGTTTCACCATGTTGGCCAGGATGATCTCGAGCTCTTCTCCTCGTGATCCACCAGCCTCAGCTTCCCAAAGTGCTGGGATTACAGGTGTGAGCCACCGCACTCTGCCACCTTGGGATTTTTTAGCTGTCCTTACTTCTCTCTTGTTTTATTTTGATACCTGTTTTTTAACAACCCAGATTGTCTGTTCTTGCCTTTAGGCCATCAGACTACAAACAGTCATGCAACTGGAGCCTCGAACAATGCCCTCTTCTGGTGGGAACTCTTAGATCTCTGAGGGAGCTCTGACTGCCATTTTCCCCAAAACAGTGCCCCCTGTCAGCAGGAAGCAGTTAAGATCAGTCTTCATCCTTATCCTTATTCTAATGACTCTGGGTCATCTAGCCATAATGGTGTCAATGGTTGGATGTCCAGAGCAAGTGATGCCAATGACTAATGGGTTGTGATATGATTTTTCTCTGCCCCCACCCAAATCTCATGTTGAAATGTAATCCCCAGTGTTGGGGGAAAGACTTGGTTGTAGGTGATTAGATCATAGAGGTGGATTTCTCTCTTTCTGTTTTTGTGATAGTGAGTTAGTTCTCATGAAATGTGGTTGTTTAAAAGTTTGTGGCACACATTCTCTCTCCTCTCACCATGTGAGGACATGCTTGCTTCCCTTCACATTTCCTCCATGATTGTATGTCTCCCGAGGCCTCCTTATCCATGCATCCTGTATAGCCTGTGGAACTGTGAGTCAATTAAATCTATTTTTTTTTATAAATTATCCAGTCTTACATAGTTTTTTATAGCAGTGTGAGAAAGCACTAGTACAGACAATTGGTACCAGATAAGAGGGCATTGCTCTTAAGATCCCTGAAAATGTGGAAGCAACTTTGAAACTGGGTAATGGGCAGAGGTTGAAAAAGTTTGGAGAGCTCAGAAGAAGACAGAAGAATGAGGAAATATTTGGAACTTCCTGGATATTTCTTGAATGGTTGTGACAAAAATGCTCATAGTGATATGGGCACTGAAGTCCAGGCTGAGGAGGTTTTAGATAGAGATAAGAAACTTATTGGGAAGTGGTGTAAAGGTCACAGTTGCTATTCTTTAACAAAGAGACTGCAGGCATTGTGCCCCTGCTCTGGAGATCTGTGGAACTTTGACCTTGAGAGAGATTATTTAGAATATCCGGTGGAAGAAATATCTAAGCAGCAGAGCATTCATATGTGGCCTGGCTACTTCTAAAAGCCTAACTCATTTGCACAAACAGAGAAATAACCTGAAACTAGAAATTATATTTAAAATGGAAGTCGAGACCCACAATGATGGCTCACACCTATAATCCCAGCACTTTGGGAGGCCGAGACAGGTGGATCACTTGAAGTCAAGAGTTTGAGACCAGCCTGGCCAACATGGTGAAAACCCATCACTTCTAAAAATTAAAAAAAATAATAATAATAATAACTGGGAGTGGTGGTGCACACCTGTCATCCTAGCTACTCAGGAGGTGGAGATACTAGAATCACTTGAACACTGGTGGCAGAAATTGCAGTGAGCCGAGATTGTGCCACTCCACTCCAGTCTGGGCAGTGAGACTCTGTCTCTAAAATAAATAAATAAATAAATGAAAGTGAAGCAGAACTTAAAACTTTGGAAATTGTGTGTCCTGACCATGGGACATAAAAGAAAAAAAAAATTCAGTGGAGAAGTTTAAGGCTGCATAAATTTGCATAAGTAAAGAAGAGCTCAATGTTAATATCTGAGACAATGGGGAAAATGTCTCAGGAGCATTTCAGAGACGTTCATGGAAGCCCCTTTCATCACAGGCCTGGAGGACTAGGAGAAAAAACTGGTTTAATGGGCAAGGTCCAGAGTTTTGTTGCTCTTTGCAATCTTGAGATATGGCACCCTGCATCCCAGCCACTCCAGCTACAGCCATAGCTAAAAGGGTCCTAGGTACAGCTTGGACTGTTGCTTCAGAGTATGTAAACCAGAAGCCTTGGTGGCCTTCACATACAGATGGGCCTATAGGTGTTCAAAAGGCAAAAGTTGAGGTTCAGAAGCCTCCACCTATATTTCAGAGGATGTATGAAAACACCTGTATGTCCAAGCAGAAGCCTGCTGTAGGGGGAGAACCCTCATGGAGAACCTCTACTACGGCACTACAGAGGGAAAATGTGGGGTTGGAACCCCCACATGTCTTCATTGAGGCACTGCCTACTGTAGTTGTGAGAGGAGGACCATCATCCATGAGGGGAGGGACCTAAAGGGAGGTGATTGGATCATGGTCTCAAATTCCGCCTTTGTATTTCTCATGATAGTGAGTGAGTTCTCATGAGATCTGGTTGCTTAAACATGTGTAGTATTTTACCTTTTACTTTCTCCTGTAACCATGTGAAGGTATGTTTGCTTTCCCTTTGCTCTTCTGCCATGATTGCAAGTTTCCTGAGGCTTCTCAGCCATGCTTCCTGTACAGCCTGTGGAACTGTGAATAAATTAAATTTCTTTGTTTCATAAATTACCCAGTCTCAGGTAGTATTTTTATAGCAGTGTGAGAATAAACTAATACAGGTAGGTAGCATATACAGTGTGATATGATGGAAAAAGGAATTATTCACATCCTTGGCAAGTCAGAGCTCATTTGTATGAGATTTTATTTCATTGTTTTCAATGGCATACAATTTAAAACTTATGAATTTTTAATTTCTTAAAATTTTCATATAATGTTTTCAGCCCACAGTTGACCACAGGTAACTGAAATTGTGGAAAGTGGAATTGTAAATGAGGGAGGACTACTGTAGTGTTGTTTAACCTTCCATATCCTTGTTAATTCTCTCCATTATTGAAAGGTGGGAACTGAAGTCTCAATCTATTACTGTGGATTGTGAATTTCTCTCTTCAATTATCAAAGCTGCTTCATGTGTTTAAGGCTCTTCTCATAAATACATATATCTTTATAATTGTAACATCTTCCTGATAGATTTACCCATTTATCATTATGAATTGCCATTGTCATCTTTAGTAATATTTTTAACCTAAAGTATATTTTGTCTGATATTACTAAGATTAGTGTAGCTCAGTTCTCTTATGCTTGCTGTTTAAATGGTTTATATTTTATATAATTATGACCTTTAATAGATTTTCCTGAGTGAATGTGTCTCTATTTCTTCTATGGCCTTAAGACAATTTCCAGATACATATGTAAGCATTTAGATTTTTTCCAGTTAAATAGCTGTTTGGTTGAGGAGAATTCACAGTGCCCTCCTTATTCTACCATTTCAAAAGTCAGTTCCTCTTTCTTTCTTTTTATTAATATTTACATGGTATACCTTTTTTTCTGTTCTTTTTTATTTTCAGCCAACCTGCAACATTACATTCTAGGTGAGTTTCTTGTATACAAGATATAGTTAAATCACACCTTTAAAGAATCTACCTTGCCAATCCTTGTTTTATTTATTTGTTTACTTATTTGTTTATTTATTTATTTATTTTATTATTGTTATTATTTTTTGAGACGGAGTCTCACTCTGTCGCCCAGGCTGGAGTGCAGTGGCCGGATCTCGGCTCACTGCAAGCTCCACCTCCTGGGTTCATGCCATTCTCCTGCCTCAGCCTCCCGAGTAGCTGGGACTACAGGTGTCCGCCACCACACCTGGCTAACTTTTTGTATTTTTAGTAGATACGGGGTTTCACTGTGCTAGCCAGGATGGTCTCCATCTCTTGACCTCATGATATGCCCACATCGGCCTCCTAAAGTGCTGGTATTACAAATGTGAGCCACTGCGCCCAGCCCAATCCCTGCGTTTTAATTCAAATATTTGGATTATTTATATAAATGAATTTACTAAAGTGATAGAGCTTAAAACTTCAATTTCACTTTTTGCTTTCTCTTGGTTTCCTATGTTCTTTATCTATTTTTTCCCAGTCTGTCTGTGGGTTATTTTACCCCTTTTAAAATTCCACTTTGATTTATATATGCCACTCTAAAAACATAAATGTTATATATTTTACTCTAGGTACCTGAGTATCTGTTTATACATTTTTTTCAATTTTTTTGGCTCTTTATATTGCATAATTTTTATTATTTTATCTTTGACTTTACCATTTTTTGTCATCTCTTTCTGCTGTTGATGCCATTCATTGAGATTTGTATTTCAGTTACTGTATTTTTTAATTCTATTATTTTTATGTTGACCTTCTTTGTATATATTTTTTCTGAAATTATTTCTTTGTTCATACATTTTATTTTCGTTTCAAGTGTGTTTACAATTGTTCATTGAGAAGTTTTTATGATGATCCATTTAAAAAGCATTGGCAAATTGTTTTAAGAATGATGTATCTCAATATTTGTGTTTCTTTTAGTTTTTTTTTTTTTTTTTCCCCCAGTCCTGTTGTGAATTATTTGGCTATGGGTATAATGAATACTTCTTAATTGAAACATAAGCACTTCATGTATTATGAGACACTGGATCATATCTAACTATACTCTTAAAATAGTCCACCTCTAACATAGTTCTAGCATTGGGAGGGAAATACTGTCTTAGTACTGAAAGATGCGCTGGAAGATTAGGTTTCCCAGTCTACCACCATTGACACATGGAGATGATGAGTGCCTTGTTTCTGCTTCCATGTGGCCTCCACTGACACTATGAGCGACAATATCCTTTTTACTATTGGTGATAGTCCTGTCTCTCCACTAGTCTTCCTCTGCCTCCACCCCAACTAGAAGGGTCAGGGTGCCTTATTACTATCAAGCTTTGGTGGAAGTCCAGGCTCCACATGTAGTTTCCACTGACACTACACATGGATGAAAATAAAAGTTGAAGTTCCTTCTTTTACCCTGGTATGGGAGTAAACCTAGGTTCACCTTCTTTTGTGTGCTAGCAATGGCAGAGTTGGAAGCAATAGTATTGTATTTGCACTTGACTAGGTAGAGGTGTTATTATCTAAATGTTTGCTGTTTTGCTAAGTGCTCCTTTCCTGGTCCCTTGATTTTTTTTTAATGGAGTCTCACTCTGTCTCCCATGATGGAGCGCAGTGGTGAAATCTCGGCTCACTGCAACCTCTGCCTCCCGGGTTCAAGTAATTCTCTATCTCAGCCTCCCAAGTAGCTGGGATTACAGGTACCTGCTAATTTTTATATTTTTGGTAGAGACGGGCTTTCACCCTCTTGGTCAGGCTAGTCTTGAACTCCTGACCTCGAGATCCACCCACCTTGGCCTCCCAAAGTGCTGGAATTACAGGTATGAGCCACCATGCCTGGCCAGTCCTTTGATTTGCGTAAAGCTTTGCATGTGGATTTTCTACTCTGTACCTATTGATATTTTTATGTTGCTACTTCTCCAGCATCAAATTTGGCATGTGTGAGGCAAAAGGAAAATCCATGCACTCATTTATTTGTTTTTCCTTGAATTTTGTGGGCTCTTAGCCAGACTGTCTTTTGTATATCATTATTAGTCTTGTAATAATATGTGTGGGGGCAGGGGGGAAGAGAGAGAGAGAGAAATAGAGAGACAGAGAAAGAGGATGTTCAGAGTGTTTTATTTTATTGTGAGGGAAATAGAAAAAAGCACATCTACTCCATGTATCCAGAAGCAAACACCACTTTTTTTTTTTTTTTAATTTTTATTTATTTGACTGAGCAGGAGAACCAAACTTTTTTTTTTTTCCAAAATGTGTATTGTCTATTATTGTCTCATCTCTTTTTGATTTTCTGCACATGTGTTATATTCGCTTGTTAATTTAATTTTAATCTTTTTCTATTTACTTATAAGAGTATTAGTAATACAAGCTCAATATTAATTGCAAATATTTTTCCTAGTTTTAGTCATTTGGTATTTAAATTTCTTACCATAGTTTCTAATGTGCAGAAGGTTTTTATAATCTTTAATCAGTCAACTAAACCATTTTTTTTTTAAGTTTTGCATTTAGTCACTTGCCTTCTCTATACTAAAATTATGTAACTATCCACTTAATGTTATCCCACTGGCTACAAATCCTGGCTTATGCAAGTGCTATTGTTTATTTGTCATACATAGGGTTTTTAAAATTAACTTGATCTCTAATATACAAAAATAAAATATACTTATCTTAAATGCACAGTAGCATGAGTTATTGCTGAATATTTACCCATACGTGGCTCTCTTTCTGTACTTTCTAATGTGTTCTCTTTATTTTAAACCTTTTTAAAAAAATTTTGGGGGTGAAAAGGGCCTCTTGAAAATTTCATTTTCAATTATTTTCTGCCCTTATAAAGGTAAGTTTAAAACAGTTTTTAATGTTAACACCTGGCAATTAAACATCAGCAAGATCTTCACCAGTTTATTAATTATAAGTGGCTTTGACAGTTTCCAAGCCCAACACTGACCAGCATTCTCATTAGAAGCTAGAGTTTGATCCTTAACATAGAAAGGCTCTACCAAAATCAAGGCCCTAAATGATATTGTTTGGATCTGTGTCCTCACCAAACCTCCTGTTGAAATGGAATCTCCAATGCTGGAGTTGGGGCCTGATGGGAGATGATTGAATCATAGGGACAATTTCTAATGGGTTAGCCTCATGCCCCTAGTCCTATTCTTGTGGTAGAGTTCTTATGAGATCTGCTTGTTTAAAAGTGTGTAGCAGTTCCCCTGCTCTCTCTTCCTCCTGACCTGGCCATGTAAGACATGCCTGCTTCCCCTTCATTTTCTGTCATGATTGTAAGTTTACTGTGGGCTACCCAGAAGGCAAGCAGATGCTTCCATTCTTCCTTTACAGCTTATGTAACCATAAGCCAATTAATCCTCTCTTCTTTATAAATCATCCAGTCTCAGGTATCTTTTATAGCATGTGAGAATGGACTAATACAAAATATTGGTACCAGGAGTGGAGTATTGCTATAAAGATACCTGAAAATGTGGAATCACCTTTGAAACTGGATAACAGGCATAGGTTGAAAGGGTTCGAAGGGCTCAGAAGAAAACAGGAAGATCAGGGAAAATTTGAAACTCCTTAGAGCCAGGTTAAATGGTTGTGAATGAAATGCTGAGAGTGATATGGACAATAAAGTCCAGGCTGATGAGGTCTCATATGTAGGTAAAAAATGTATTGGCAAGTATAGCAAATGCCACTTTTGTTATGTGTTAGCAAAGAACTTGGTGTCACTGTGCCCCTGCCCTAGAGATCTGTGGAACTTTGAATTTGAGAGTGATAATTTAGGACATGTGGCTGAAGAAATTACTAAGCCTCAGAGTGATCACTATGTGACCTGGCTGCTTCTAACAGCCTAAGCTCATATGAGTAAATATAAAATGTAAAACTAGAACTTATATTTAAAGAAGAAGCAGAGAGTGAAAGTTTTAAAAACTTGCAGCCAAGCCATGTGGTAGAAAAGTAAAGCCTATTTTCTAAGGAGAAATTCAAGAAAGCTGCAGAAATTTGCATAACTAAAAGGAAAACAAGTGCTGAGCAAGTCAATGGGAGAAAGACCCTGTAGACATTTCAGAGACACTTATGGCAGCCCTCTCATGACAGGACCATAAGCCTAGGAGGAAAGAATGGTTTTGTGGGCCAATCCCAGGGCCCTGCCACTCTGCACAACCTTGGGACACTGCTCCCCACATCCAAGTCAATCCAGCAACAGCTATGGCTCAAAGGGGTCAAGGTACAGCTTAAGTCACTGCTTAAGAGACTGCAAGCCATAAGTCATGGTGGCTTCTATGCGATGTTAAACCTGCCAGTTAGCTGAGTGCAAGAGTTGAGGCTTGGAAACGACCATCTACATTTCAAAGGTTGCATGGAAAAGTCTGAATGTCCAGGCAGAAGCCAGCTGCAGGAGTAGAGCCTTCATGGAAATTGTCTATGATGGCAGTGCAGAGGAGAAATGTGGGATTGAAGTCCCCACATAGAATCCCTGTTGGGGAACTGCCTCAAGGAGCTGTAAGAAGAGGGCCACCATCCTAGAGACCCCAGATGGTATATCTACTGGCAGCTTGCACCCTGCACCTGGAAAAGCTGCAGGCACTCAACATCTGCCCATGTGAGCAGCCACAGCCACAAGGGCAAAACTGTCCAAACCTTTGGGAGTCCAGCCCTTGCACCAGTATGCCCTGAATGTGAGACATGGAGTCAAAGAAGATTATTTTAGAGCTTTAAGATGTAATTCCTTCCTTGCTAGTTTTTAGACTTGTGTGAAACATGTAGCCCCTTTCTTTTGGTTCATTTATTCCTTTTGAAATAGGAGTATTTACCCAATGCATACACTCTCATTGATTCTTGAGGGTAACTAATTTGGTTTTGAATTGGTAGGCTCATAGGTGGAAGAAACTAGCTTTGTTGCAGATGAGACATTGGACTGTGAGCTTTTGAATTAATGGTGGAATGATTTAAGTCTTTGCAAGACTTTTGGGAAGGCATAATTTTGATTTAAAATGTGAGAAGGACCTGAGATTTAGGAAGAGACAGGAGCATTATGATAACAGTTCCTATCTGTGCCCCTATTTAAATATCATTTTGAAATAGAATCCCCAATGCTGGAGATAGGGCCTTATGGCAGGTGATTGGATCATAAAGGTGGTTTGTAATAATTTGGCATCACCAACCTTGTGCTGTCCTTGTGATAAAGTTCTCACAATATCTGGTTGTTTAAAAGTGTGTGGCAGTTCACACTCTCTCTCTTCCTCCTTCCCCACCATGTAAGACATGTCTACTTGTCCTTCACCTTTGGCCATGACTGTAAGTTTTCTGAGACCTTCCCAGAAGCTGAGCAGATTCTTCCATGCTTCCTGTACAGCCTGTGGAACCATGAGCCAATTAAACCTGTTTTCTGTATAAATTACTCAGTCTCAGGTATTTCCTTATGGCAATTTGAGAATAGACTAATACACTGAATAACACCCATTTAAACAGGGTCCTGGAGAGTCCTACAAAAAATGCTGACACCTATTTGAAGGTTAATTGTGTAGAAACAGATTAAACCAAGTTAAGTCTTGTCTTAAATTCCAAAAATTACCCCTTTCCCTCTCTACTTCTCTCTGTAGGAAAAACTAAGTAGATTTCCTGGAAAGACAAACAGAACAAAAAGATATAGTCCTTCACCATACTGTGAATAAACTGTTTTCTAGAGCTAGCCTAAACTTTAGTCATGAGATTGTAAGCAATAGACTGAATGAAAATAACTTATTTTATTTCTATCATTTATTTATAATACTCAATGACACTTTTAAATTCCTGGAACAACAATTGGGTACAAATGTGGACATGGAAATTATAAACTCATTGTTTACAATAGACGGTAAGATTGTATGTTTTGCTGTGCTCTGTCTGTTGGTGACCTTTCAGAATATATACTCCTCATGGTGAGCAAAAAAGGTTCTCTCTTGGGCAGCCCAAGGTCACTGGGGTACAAAACATAAACCCTGACTAAATCAGTGGAAAGTATTAAAGTGTCAGAGGGGGTTGATGGAGCTTAAATAATCTATACAGACAAGCAAGCATAGAGGAAATTCATTACCACCAGACTCACCTTACAAGAAGTCCTGAAGGGAGTAAGGAAAGTCCGTAACTAGCTTCTACCAAAAAAAAAAAAAAAAAAAAAAAAAAAAAAGCACACACACACACACACACACACACACACACAACACTTAATACATAGACCAGCGACAGTATAAAGCAATCACACAAACAAGTATGCATAATAGCCAGCAAACAATGTGATGACAGGAACAAATCTGCACATATCTATACTAATGTTGAATATAAACAGGCTTAATAACCAGCTAACAACGTGATGACAGGAACAAATCTGCACACGTCTATACTAATGTCTAATATAAATTGGCTAAATGCCCCAATTAGAAGGCGCAGCATGGCAAGTTGGGTTAAAGAAACAAAACTGAATGATATATTGTCTTCAAAAAAAACTCATCTTATATACAATGACAAGGATAGGCTCAAAGGAAAGGGCAGGAGAAAAATCTCCAAGCAAACAGTAGATAGAAAAAAAAAAAAAGCATGGATTGCTATTATAATTTCAGATAAACCAAACTTTAAGCCAACAAAAATAAAAAAGACAAGGAACACTATTACCATAATAGTAAAGGGTTCAACTCAATGAGAGAACCTAACTATCTTAAATGTATACATACCCAACAAAACAGCAACCAGATTCATTAAGCAAGTTCTTAGAGACCAGTGAAGGAACTTAGATAATCACACAATAATAGTGGAAAAAATACTTTTTTTTTCCACTTGAATTTTAGGATTGAGGGTACATGTGCAGGTTTGTTATATAAGTACATTCATGTCCTGGGAGTGTGTTTTACAGTTTATTTCATCATCCAGGTATAAAACCTATTACCCAATTGTTATTTTTTCTGCTCCTCTCCTTCCTCACAGTCTCCACACTCAAGTATGGTTGTTACATTTTTGTTGTTGAGGAGTTATCATAATTTAGTTGTTACTTATAAATGAAAAAATGTGGTATTATATTTTTGTCTCTGTGTTAGTTTGCTAAATATAAGACTACAGCTCCATTCATATTTCTGCAGAAGGCATTATCTCATTCTTTGTTATAACTACCTGGTATTCTATGGTGTATACTTATCACATTTTCTTTATCCAATGTGTTATTGATAGACATATGGATTGATTCCATATCGTTGCTACTGTGAATAGTGATGCAATGAACATTTGCATGCATGTGTCTTTACGGTAGAATAATTTATATTTCTCTGGGCATATCCACAGTGATGAGATTGCTATGTAGAATGGTAATTCTGTTTGTAGCTCTTTGAGAAATCACCAAACTGCTTTGGACGATGACTGAACTAATTTACACTCACACCAACAGTGTATAACTTTTCTCCATAACTTTGCCAGTGTCTGTTATTCTTTGACTTTTTATTAATAGCCATCCTGACTGATATGAAATGGTATCTCATTGTAGTTTTGATTTTCATTTTTTGTACAGATGGGGTTTTGCCATGTAACTCAGCCTGGCCACAAACTCCTGGACTCAAGTGATCTGGCTGCCTTGGCCGCCCAAAGTACTGTGATGACAGGCATATGCAACAATGCTTGGCCTGATTTTTTAATAATGGGCATTCTGACTGGTGTGAGATGGCATCTAACTGTTATATCGATTTACATTTCTCACACAATCTGTGGTATTGAGCTTTTAAAAATATGTTTGTTAGCCATATATATGTCTTCTTTTGTAAAGTGTCTATTCATGTCTTTGCCTATGCTTTAATGAAACTTTTTCTTGTAAATTTGTCTGTTTTTTTATACATGCTGGATATTAAGCTCTTTTCAGATGTATAGTTTGCAAACATTTTCTTCCATTCTGTACCTTGTCTGTTTACTCTGTTGAGAGTTTATTTTGCTGTGCAGACACTCTTTAGCTATATTAGACTCTTTCATTAGTTTTTTCTTTTGTTTTGCTTTTGACAGCTTTGCTATAAAATCTTTGCTTGTTTCTTTGCCCAAAATGGTTTTGCCCAAGTTTTCTTCTGGGGTTTTCATAGTTTTGGATTTTACATTTAAATCCTTAATTTACCCTCAGTTGATTTTTGTATATGGTATAAGGAAGGAGTCCAGCTTCAATCTTTTGCATATGGTTTCCCAGTTATCCCAGCACCCTTTACTGTATAGGGAGCCTTTTCTCCATTGCTTATTTTTCTCAGCTTTGTCAAAGATCAGATAGTTGTTATATGTGTGGCCTTATTTCTGTGCTATTTTGTCCCATTGGTCAATGTGCCTGTTTTTGTACTAGTATCATTCTATTTTGGTTACTGCAGCTTTGTAGTATAGTTTGAAATCAAGTAATATGATGCCTCTAGCTTATTTATTTATTTATTTATTTATTTCTGCTTAGGGTTGCCTTGCCTATTTCGGCTCTTTTTTAGGTTTTATATAGATTTTAAAATAGTTTTTTTTTTCTAGTTCTGTGAAGAATGTCATTGGTAGTTTGATAAAAATAGCTCTGAATCTGTAAATTGCTTTTGGCCATGTAGCCCTTTTAATGATATTGATTCTTCCTACCAATAAGCATGGAATGCTTTTCAATTTGTTTGTGACTTCTCTGATTTCCTTGAACCGTGTTTATTAATTCTTATTGTATAAATTTTTACCTCCCTGGTTAGTTGTATTCCTAGGTATTGTATTCTCTCTGTGGAAATTGTGAATAGTATTCCTTTCCTAATTTGACTGTCAGCTTGAGTGTTGTTGTATAGAAATGTTAGTGATTTATTTGGATTCCAAAACTTTGATGTAGTTATCAACAGGAAGAGCTTTTGGACTGAGACTATGGAGTTTTTTAGATATAGTATTACGTCATCTGCAAAGAGGGATAGTTTGAATTTCCCTCTTCCTATTTGACTGCACATTATTTCTTTCTCTTTCCTGATTGCTCTGGCTAGCACTTCCAATACTATATTGAATAGGAGTGGTAAAAGAGGGCATCCTTTTCTTTTGCTGGCTTTTAAGTGGAATGCTTCCAGCCTTTCCCAATTCAGTATAATGTTGGCTGTGAGTTTGTAGGTGATTCTTACAATTTTATATTCTTGTTTATTGAGAGTTTTTAACATGAAGAGATGTTGAATTTTATCAAAAGCCTTTTCTGAATCTATTGGGATAATCATGTGTGTTTTGTCTTTAGTTCTGCTTATGTGATAAATTACATTTATTAATTTGTGTACGTTAAACTAGCCTTGCATCCTGGAGATGAAGTCTACTAGATCATGGCAGACTAGCTTTTTGATGTGCTGCTGTATTCGGTTTGAAAGTATTTTGTTGAGGGTTTCTGCATCAATGCTCATCAAGAATATTGGCCTAATATATGCTGTGTGTGTGTGTGTGTGTGTGTGTGTGTGTGTGTGTGTGTGTGTGTACGACAGATTTTGGTAGCTGGATGATACTGGCCCCATAAAATGATTTGGGGAAAAATCCCTCCTCCTCAATTTTTTTTCAAATAATTTCAGTAGAAATGGTACCAGTTGTTTGTACATCTGGTAGATTCAGCAGTCAATCATCTGTTCCTGGGCTTTTCTTAGTTGGTAGGGTATTTATTGAAATTCAATTCTGGAGCTTGTTATAGCTTCATTCAGGGAATCAATTTCTTCCTGGTTCAGTTTGGTGAGGGTGTATCCAGGTGTCTAGTAATTTATCCATCTCCTCTAGGCTTTCTAGTTTGTGTTCATAGAGCTGTTTATAGCAGTTTCTGATGGTTACTTTTGCTTCTCTGGGGTCAATGGTAACTTCCCAGTGTCATTTCTAAATTCTGTTTATTTGCACCTTTTTTTTTCTTTATCAGTCTAGCTAGAGGCATATTTATCATTTCTTTTTTATTTCAAAAAATTAGCTCCTGGATTCATTGGTCTTTTCAATGGTTTTTCGTGTCTCAATTTCCCACAGTTCAGTGCTGATTATTGGTATTTCTCACCTTCTGCTAGCTTTGGAGTTGATTTGTTCTCGCTTTTCTATTTCTTTCAGTGGTTATGTTAATTTGATATATGTATATGTGTGTGTATATATATATATATTTTTTTTTTAATGTGGGCTCTTAAGGCTATGAATATCTCTCTTAATGCTGCCTTAGCTGTGTCCTTGTGATTCTGATATGTTGTATCTTTGTTCTGATTAGTTTCAAAGAACTTCTTAATTTTTCCTTAACTTCATTATTTACCCAAAAGTCATTGAGGAACATGTTCTTTAATTTCCATGTAATGGCATGGTTTTGAGTGATTTTCTTCATCCATACTTTTATTTTATTTCTTTTATTGCCCTGTGGTCTGAGAGTGTGTTTGGTATAATTTTGGTTCTTTTGTATTAGTTGATAATTGTTTTGTATACAATTATGTGGTCAATTTTAGAGTATGTCTTGTGTGGCAATAAACATAATGTTTATTCTTTGTTTTATTTTTGGGGGGGTGGAGAATTCTGCAGAGGTCTATCAGATCCATTTGGTCCAACGTTGAGTTCAAGTCCTGCATATCTTTGTTTATTTTCTCCCTCAGTGATCTCTCTAATGCTGTCAGTGGAGTGTAGAAATCTCCTACTATTACTGCGTGGGAGTCTACATCTCTGTGTAAGTCTCTAAGAACTTTCTTTATGAATCCAGGTGCTCCTGTTTTGGGTGCATATATATTTAGGATAGTTGATTCCTTTTGTTGAATTGATACCTTTATCATTATGTAATGCCTTTCTTTTTCTTTATAAGTCTTTGTTGGTTTGAAGTTTCTTTTTTACTGAACTTAGGATTGCAACCCCTACTTTTTTTCTGTTTTCTGTTTGCTTGGTAGATTTTCCTCCATCCTATATTTTGAGTCTGTGGGTGTCCTTATTAGTGAGATGGGTCTTTTGAAGACAGTATACCAATGGGTCTTGCTTTTTTATTCAGCTTGCCACTTGCCTTTTATGTAGGGCATTCAGCCTGTTTACATTCAATGTTAGTATTAATATGTGTAGATTTGATTCTGTCATTGTGCTGTTAGGTGATTATCATGCTGGCTTGTTTGTGTAGTTACTTTATGGTGTCACTGGTCTGTGTGTTTAGGTGCGTTTTTGTATTAGTTGGTAGCAGGGTTTCCTTTCTATATTTAGTGATCCTTTCAAGGACTCTTGTAAGGCAGGTCTGATGAAAACAATCTCCCTCAATATTTGCTTATCTAAAATGGTTCTTATTTCTCTTTTCCTTAGGAAGCTTAGTTTGGTTAGATATGAAATTCTTGGTTAAATATTTTTTTCTTTAACAATGTTTAATATAGGGCCCTAATCTCTAATGACTTGTAGCTTTTTAGTTGAGAAGTCAGCTGTTAGTCTAATGGGGTTCCCTTTGTAGGTTACCTGCTCTTTCTCTCTTGCTGTCATTAACAGTCTTTCTTTCATTTCGACCTTAGACAATGTTATGATTGCATGGCTTGGGGATAATCTTTTTGTGTAGAATCTTGCAGGGGTACTCTGTACTTTCTGAATTTAACTGCTGGCCTCTCTACAAAGTTGGAAAGTTTGTATGAATGATATCCTAAAGTGTGTTTTCCAAGTTGTTTGCTTTCTTCCTCTCACTTCCAGGGATGCCAATGATTCATTTATTTGGCCTCTTTATATAATCCCATACTTTTCAGAGATTTTGTTTATTTATTTTTATTCTTTTTTCTATATTTTTTGTCTGACTGTCTTATTTCAGAGATCCCATCTTCAGGTTTGAGATTCTTTCCTTAGCTTCATTTATTCTGCTGTCAATATTCATGATTGCATTGTGAAAATATTGTATTGTGTTCTTCAGCTCTGCCAGATCCATTAGCTTCTTTTTTTAATTTCAGCTGTGTTGTCCGTCAGCTCCTGTATAATTTTATTGTGACGCTTAATTACTTTGGATTCGATTTTACCATTCTCCCGAATCTCAATGATCTTTATTCCTGCCTGTATTCTGAATTATATTTATATCATTTCAGCCAGCTCATCCTGGTTAAGAATCTTTGTAGGAGAATTGGTGAAGTCATTCGGAAGACATACAACACTCTGGCCATTTGAGTCACTGAGGTTCTTGTGTTGATTCTTTCTCATCTCTCAATTTTTTTAAACTGCCATGCCATTTAGATTGAATACAGTCAATAGACTTTTTTTTTCTGAATGTTTTCACAGAACTGATGCTATGTGCAGGGTCTTTATTTTCAGCTGACTTCTTGTATTTGGTTTCACAATGAAGTAGGTTAGCAAGATATTTTTGGTGTTGAAGCTTTAAGGTGTAATCCAGCAGGTGGTGATTAGGTGTATTGGTCAGCTGGTAGACTCTTGTTCAGTTGTGCCACTCTCCTATGTGTCCTCACATTTGCAGCTGTCTTCCCCTTTAATGCTGTGAAAATGTGAGCTTCTATCATTTTTAATTGCTGGCTGTAGATTGTGGCTTGACACTCCTGGAATGCCTAGTGCAGTTCTAGGGTGATCTCAGGGTTTGTTTCTTCCATAACTTGGAGGAAGCAGAGGAAGAGACCTTAGTAGTGGTTGTAGTCAAGGGTCTTTTGCTTGTATCCTGAGGGCTCCACCCCAGAGAGATTCTAAGCTGCTGTTGCTTAGTGCAATTAGCCCAGGATGGAGGTCCTGTGATATGGGCCTAAGCCAGGGATTCTGTTTGGTCACAAACAGAGGGATGGGTGGAACCTATAGGAAACAAATTGGCCTCCTCTTCTTGAGTTGACTGCAGCTTGTTGGAGGTATAAATAAGGCACTTAGGGTCTTTGATTCTTAATTAGTCTCAGAGTAGCAAACGCAGTTTCACTGCAGAGACAGTGGCAGAGCGTCTTTCAGTTTCTTCTGAGGGCTCTGTCCAGGGAGCTGTAGAGTTACTATGGGCTCAATAGCATGAATAAAGAGTGGTTGGAGGTCCAGGCCGGGAGGACCTGACCAGTGAGGAAATATGGGAACTGGCACCAACATAACAGTGTGACCACTTTTCCATAGGGCAACTGTGGTATGTAGTGGGGGTCTGTCCCTGTCCCTAGTCACCTTGTATTTTCAAATACCTGCAGGTATGAAGAATAATAGCTGCAAAATAGCAAAGATGGGAGCCTGACCCTCCTTCTGGGAGCTCTGTCCCACAGTGGTATGGATCTGTTGCTGGACTGAACTTACCTGTAAGAGGTGGCTGAAGACCTCTGTTGGGAGGTCCCTTTCAGTGAGGAAAAACAAAATTGATGACATGCTTAACAAAGCAGTCTAGTCGTGTTTTAGTAGAGCAGCTGTGCTGTGCTGGGGGTCTGCTCCAGCAGCCAGTCTCATTGAACTCTCCAAAGGTCAGAATGGTTAAGTCACCCCAACAGTAAAAATAGTGGCCTACCCCTCCCTCTGGGAGCTCCATCCTAGGTACATCGGAAACCTCTGTTGGCTAAAAAAACATTAGCAGGAGTAGCTGGAGTCCTCAGTTTGGAAGTCCTGCCCAGTGAGGAAGAACAGGATCAGGGATTCACTTTAAAATGCAGTCTGGCCACGTTTTCATAGAGCGGGTATACTGTGCTGGGGATCCATTTCAGCCTCTAGTCACTTCAGACTTTCCAAAACCTAAAGGACCGAATTGCTAAGTTGCCCAAATAGCAAAAATGCTGGCCCATCCCTCCTTCTGGAAGCTCCATAACAGGGAGTTTTAAAACCTTGTTTGGCCTGAGAACACTGGCAGGGGTAGCTGGAGATCCCAGTTGGGATGCCCCACCTGGTGAGGAGAAACTTAATGTGGGACCTGCTTTAAAAAGTAGTCTGGCAACGTTTTTGTAGAGTAACTGTTCTGTGCTAGGCATCTGCTTCAGCCACCAGTCACTTCAGACCCTCCAAAGACCAAAGGCCAGAATGGCTAAGTAGGCCAAATAGCATAGATTGTGGCTTATCACTCCCCCTGGGAGCCCCACCTCAGGGAGGTGTAGTGTTGCTACTGGTGGCTGGCTGGAGTTTCAAACCAGTGGGTCATATTCTCTGAAGACTTGAAAACAGAGCCTATAGAATGTTGCTTCTCAGCCCGCTGGATTCAGCCAGTTTACTAGGTGTATGTTCAGCGGGGATTAACCTCCCACTTTGCTGGAGTTGTAATGGATTTTGCTAGGAAGCCTGGAAACCCCAGTCATCTAAGGCTCCCACGTCTGTATTATATAGTAATGGAAGTTCTGTTCAGAGAAATCAGGGAAGAGAAAGAATTCAAGGGCATTTAGATAGGAAGGGAGAATGTGAAATAACCTCTGTTTGTAGAAAACATGAATCTATACCTAGAAAACCCCACAGTCTCTGCTCAAAAGCTCTTTATATCTGAGAAAAAAAAAACTAGCAAACATTCAGGACACAAAAATCAATGTACAAATATTATTACCATTTCTATACACCAACAACATCCAAGCTAGGAACCAAATCTAAAAGGCAATTTTACTCAAAAAAGCCACACAAAAAAATAAAATACCAGGCATACATGTAACCAGGGAAGTGAAGTATATTTACAACAAGAATTATAAAACTTTGATGAAAGAAATCAGAGTTGGTACTAACATTAAAAAAATTATGTTCATGGATAGAAAGAACCAATATTATTAAAATGGCTATACTGCCCAAAGCAATTTATAAATTAAATGTTATTCCTTTCAAGCTACCAATGACATTCTCCACAGGATTAGAAACAGCACTTTAAAATTTGTATGGAACCAAAAAAAAAAAAAAAAAAAAAGGCAGAATAGACAAAGAAAACCTAAGTAAAAAGAACAGAGCTGATAGGGGGTGAATCAAGATTCCAGAATAGAAGGGTCCACCAACAGTCTCACCCACAAGCACACCAATTTAACAACTATCTACACAGAAAAATGAACTTCATAAGAACCAAAAATAAGATGAGCTCTCATAGTACATGGTTTTAACTACATATCACTGAAAGAGGCATTAAAGGGATATAAAACAGTGCTGAATTGTCAATGCCAATCCCCTTACCCCAGCAGTGTGGGCATGGTGTAGACAGTCTATGTATTTTTGTGTGTGTGTGGGGGGGGGGGAAGAGATAGCAGCAATTGTTATGCATTGTACTCATTGTTGTTCTGTTACTACAGAAAATAAAAACACACCAAATGCAGTTGACATCTTCCCATGGAAGCTTTAAAACCTATCCTAGCTGGAGGAGAATTGCCAATCCCAGTGGTTCAAACTTGATCTCTAGCATACTTTTCCATCAAGGGCCAAAATGCTCTGCGTCTCTAAGTTAACTTGGAAGGCAGTTCAGCCCATAAGAACCATAAAATTTAGGTAAGTCCTAGAAGTGAATTAGGCTGAAAGACAGTGGACTGGTGGGGCATGTGACCTACTGAGACATTAGATGGGTCAGCTAAGGGACCACAATCCTCCTTTAAATCCTGGCTGCATAACTCATAGCTCCAAAATAGACTTTCTATTCACTTGAGAAGAGAAGAGGGAAGAGTGTGGGTGGACTTTTTCTTGTAACTTGCATACCAGCTCAGGCACAGCAGGTTAAGGCACCAGTCAGAGTCATGAGGCCTCTTTTCCAGGCACTGGTTCTCAGATGATATTTCTAGACCATCCTGGGCCACAAGGCAGCCCACTGCCTTGAAGGGAAGGACCCAGCCCTGGCAGCATTTATTATCTGCTAACTAAAAGGCACTTGGGCCATGAACCATCAGCAGTGATACCCAGGTATTAAGTTGAGGGCCATGGGTAAGCCTCTGAGACTTGCTGGCTTCTGGTAAGATTCAACACTTCTTCTAGCTGTAGTTTTTATGGGACAAGACTCCTCCTTTAGAAAAGCGGAGAAATAAGTAAATAAAACTTTGTCTTGAACCTTAGATATCAATATGGCTACAGTGGGGTAGAGAACCAAGTGGACTCTTGAGGTACCTGATTTCAGGACTTGACTCTTTCATGTGATCTCTGGACCTGACGTGGACCACTAAGCAGATAAAGCTTATATTACAGCACAAAATTCCTTTAAATATCTGGAAAACCTTTCCTACGAGGATGAGTACAAATAAACCCAGATATGGAAGACTAAAATAAATACAAAACTCTTTGATATTCAGACACTGAAGAATATCTACTAGCATCAACACCATCCAGGAAAGCATGACCTCACCAAGTGAACTAAATTAGGCACTATGGAACAATCCTGGATTAACAGTTATGTGTACTTTCAGACAGAGAATTCAAAATAGCTGTTTTTGAAAAATGCAAACAAATCCAAGATAACACAGTAAATGAATTGGGAATTTTATCGATGAATTTAACAAAGAGACTTAAATAACTGAAAAGAGTTAAGAAGAAATTCTGAAGCTGAAAAATGCAATGGGTATACTGAAGAATGCATCAGGGACTTTTAATAGCAGAATTGAACAAGAAGAAAAGAAATAGCAAGCTTGAAGACAGACGGTTTAAAAAATGCACAGTAAGAGAAGATGAAAAGAAATAGAATAAAAAGCAAATAAAGCCCATAGAATCTAGAAAACAGCCTTAAAAGAGCAAAACTAAGAGTTACTGGCCTTAAAGAGAAGGTAGAGGAAGAAATAGGGATGGAAATTTTATTTGAAAGGATACTATCAGTGAACTTTCCAAACCTAGAGAAAGATATTAATATTCAAGTACAAGACAGTTATAGAACACCAAGAAGATTTAACCCAAAGACGACTACCTCAAGGCATTTAATAATCAAACTCCCAAAGATCAGAAAACATAGGTTCTAAAAGCAACAAGAGAAAAATCAAATAAGATACAATGAAGCTGCAATACCTCTAGCAGCAGACTTTCCAGTGGAAATCTTACAGGCCCAGAGAGAGAATGGAATGACATATTTAAAGTGCTGAACGAACAATACTTTTACCCTGGAATAGTATATCTGGTGAAAATATTCTTCAAACATGAAGGAGAAATAAAAACTTCCCCAGACAAAAAAAAAACTGAGGAATTTCATCAACACCAGAACTCTCCCTAGAAGAAATCCTAAAGAGATCACTTCAATCAGGAAGAAGATATTAATGGGCAATAAGTAATCATTTGAAGATACAAAAGTCACTCATAAGGGTAAGTAAAATGAAAATCATAGAATATTATAATACCATAACTGTGGTGTGTAAACTATTCTTATTCTAACTAGAAAGACTAAATAATAAACCAATAAAAATTTTTTAAAACTTTTCATAACACAGACAGTACAATAAGATATAAACATAAATAACAAAATTTTAAAAACAGGGCAATGAAATTAAGGTGTAGAATTTTTATTGGTTTTCTTTTTGCTTGTTTGTTTATGTAAATAATGTTAAGTTCCTATCAGGTTGAAATAATGAATTGTAAGATACTCTTTGCAAGCCTCATGGTAACTTCAAACCAAAAAATGTACAATGGATAGAGAAAAAAATGAAAACCAAGAAACTAAATCTTATCACCAGAGAAAATGGCCTTCACTAAAAGAAGATAGGAAAAAAATTAAAGAAGAAAACACCACAAAACAACCAGTAAACTGATAATAAAATGACAGGAGTAAGTCCTAACTTATCAATAATAACATTGAATGTAAATGGACTAAGCTCTTCAATCAAAAGACAGAGAGAGGCTGAATGAAAAAAAAAAAACCATTTATCTGTTGCCTATAATAAACACTCTTCACTTATAAAAACACACATAGACTAATATTGAAGGCATAAAAAAGTTATGCAATGCCAATGGAAACCAAAAAAGAGCAGGAGTAGCTATACTTATATCAGGCAAGATATATTTCAAGAAAAAAACTATAAGAAGAGACAAAGAAGGTTATTGTATAATGATAAAGGGGTCAGTTCAGCAAGAGGGCATAACAATTTTACATAAATATGCACCCAACACTGGAATACCCAGATATGTAAACCAAATATTATTACAACTAAAGAGAGAGATAGGTTGCACTGCAATAGTAGCTGGAGACTTCAACAATCCACTTTCAGCGTTTGACAGGTCTTCCAGACAGAAAATAAATGAAGAACTATCAGACTTAATCTGCAATATGGAGAAAAAGAATCTACTGTTTAGTAGATATTTGCAGAACATTTCAATCAATTTCTGCAGAACACACATTCTTTTCCTCAGCACATGGATTATTTTCAAGAATAGACCATATATTATATCACAAAAGCAGTCATAAAACTTTCATAAAAACTGAAATAATATTTTGACAACAAAGGAATAGAACTGAAAATAAATTGCAAGATGGATTTTGTAAACTATACAAACACACTGAAATTAAATAATTTTATTTTCTTCATTTACCACTGTGGTTCACTAAAAAATTAAGAAGAAAATTAAATTTGTTGAAACAAATGGTATTGAAAACACAACATATTAAAACCTATGAGATACAACAAAAGAGTACTACAAGGAAATTTTACACTTATATCACCTGCATTAAAAACAAGAAAAATGTTAAATAAAAAATATAATGATGCATCTTTTTTTTACACAAAATAATTTTTTTAATAATCAGACTTATTTATATAAAAACATTAAGTGATTTAACTGGCTTCCTTATGCTTTATGAGAACAATAGCATAGCACCAATTGTAGTAAAAATGACAAGAACGGTATTTCACCTGTAACAGTGTAGCTGCTATAATTCCACTCTACAAGTTATTTATTTTACTGGCCTGTGTTGATAACACCTTTACCTTAGCATCCTCCCCTACAGCCACTTGTGCCTTTCTCTTTTGTTAGTACCTTAGGACCTTCATGACAGCTGCCATGCTGTGACGAAGGCAAATTTTTGACACGACTTTGGCATCTATTAATGTCTTGGTGATGCATAATTTTCCACATTAATTGATTTGACTTAGTCATCTTGTGGCAGTAAAGCTATGCAGGGTGAGGTAAAGCCCTTTTCTGGTATACTGGTATTACAGCTTATCTCAGATTTCTAAACTAGAATTAGCTTACTCTTTCAATTATTTACTTCTAGTTTTACAGCTTTTTGTTACCCTTATTTTCTTACGGCTTTATACTACCTCCCCTCCACCTACCTTTATCCCCACTTGGAGAAGCTTGAAATCTGTTTCCTGGAATTAAGTTAGAAAACACAAAGTTTCAGTGTTGCCCCCAAAATTGTTGCTCCTAGGAACATTAAAGAAAGTTTCTGTATACATTTAGGGACATGTTTGAAGAACTGAGAATGTAATCTTTGTCCATCTCCATTTCTGGTTTAAGAAACCTGATGCTAGAGCTAATTAATTCCTGAGCATATCATCATTATTTCTCCCAAATTTGGTGTAAATAAAGTCCCTGGTAACCTGCTTTGATATGTAAGTATTCCAGAGTGAATGTGGAGATTCCCCTGTCCTACTCTAACTACTTTTACATTACATAAATGTGTTTGTATATTAGCAGAGCAATATATAAACACAAATACCTGTACTATACATTTCTATAATTGCATTTATATAAATGTAATTACATATACAAACGTGTTTGGAAGAGGTGGTTAATGAGGTCACTATATAAAAATGAATAGTATTGCTATATTCTAGCAAAGAACCATTGGAAAATTAAATCCAAAAACAATTTAGTTTACAATGGCATCCAATATCATGAAATTTTCAGAGATAAATTTAACAAAATTTGAGCAAGAATTTTACAGTAAAAATTTATAAATAAACATTGTTGACATCAATTAAAGACTATCCAACAGATTTCTCATGTTTATGGATTATAAGATCCAATACTGGTAAAATAGCAGTTTCCCCAAATTGAGTGAACATAGTCCAAAAAAAAAAGTTTGTAGATACTTGCAAAACAATATGAAAATGCAAATGACCTAGAATACCCAAAGCAGTTTTTTAAAAGAATAATGAAGTTTAAAGCAATTTTACAAAATAATTTAAAGTTAAAGGACATAAGTTATTTTATTTTATTTTTATTTTTATTTTTTTATTATACTTTAAGTTCTAGGGTACATGTGGATAACGTGCACGTTTGATACATATGTATACTTGTGCCCTGTTGGTGTGCTGCACCCATCAAATCGTCAGCACCCATCAACTCGTCATTTACATCAGGTATAAATCCCAATGCAATCCCTTCCCTCAACCCCCTCCCCATGATAGGCCCAGGTGTGTGATGTTCCCCTTCCCATGGCCAAGTGATCTCATTGTTCAGTTCCCACCTATGAGTGAGAACATGCAGTGTTTGGTTTTCTGTTCTTGTGATAGTTTGCTGAGAATGATGGTTTCCAGCTGCATCCTTTTTTCCAAACTCATCCTTTTTTATGGCTGCATAGTATTCCATGGTGTATATGTGCCACATTTTCTTAATCCAGTCTGTCACTGATGGACATTTGGGTTGTTTCCAAGTCTTTGCTATTGAGAATAGTGCCACAATAAACATACATGTGCATGTGTCTTTATAGCAGCATGATTTATAATACTTTGGGTATATACCCAGTAATGGGAAGGCTGGGTCATATGGTACTTCTAGTTCTAGATCCTTGAGGAATCGCCATACTGTTTTCCATAATGGTTGAACTAGTTTACAATCCCACCAACAGTGTAAAAGTGTTCCTATTTCTCCACATCCTCTCCAGCACCTGTTGTTTCCTGACTTTTTAATGATTGCCATTCTAACTGGTGTGAGATGGTATCTCATTGTGGTTTTCATTTGCAATTCTCTGATGGCCAGTGATAATGAGCATTTTTTCATGTGTCTGTTGGTTGTATGAATGTCTTCTTTTGAGAACTGTCTGTTCATATCCTTTGCCCACTTTTTGATGGGGTTGTTTGTTTTTTTCTTGTAAATTTGTTTGAGTTCTTTGTAGGTTCTGGATATTAGCCCTTTGTCAGATGAGTAGATTGCAAAAATTTTCTCCCATTCTGTAGGTTGCCTGTTCACTCTGATGGTAGTTTCTTTTGCTGTGCAGAAGCTCTTTAGTTTAATGAGATCCCATTTGTCAATTTTGGCTTTTGCTGCTGTTGCTTTTGGTGTTTTAGACATGAAGTCCTTGCCCATGCCTATGTCCTGAATGGTATTATCTAGGTTTTCTTCTAGGATTTTTATGGTATTAGGTCAAACATTTAAGTCTCTAATCCATTTTGAATTAATTTTCATATAAGGAGAAAGGAAAGGATCCAGTTTCAGCTTTCTACTTATGGCTAGCCAATTTTCCCAGCACCATTTATTAAAGAGGGAATCCTTTCCCCATTTCTTGTTTCTCTCAGGTTTGTCAAAGATCAGATGGCTGTAGATGTGTGGTATTATTTCTGAGGACTCTGTTCTGTTCCGTTGGTCTATATCTCTGTTTTCATAGCAGTACCATGCTGTTTTGGTTACTGTAGCCTTGTAGTATAGTTTGAAGTCAGGTAGCGTGATGCCTCCAGCTTTGTTCTTTTGACTTAGGATTGCCGTGGCAATGCGGGCTCTTTTTGGTTCCATATGAACTTTAAAGCAGTTTTTTTCCAATTCAGTGAAGAAACTCATTGGTAGCTTGATGGGGATGGCATTGAATCTATAAATAACCTTGGGCAGTATGGCCATTTTCACAATATTGATTCTTCCTATCCATGAGCCTGGTATGTTCTTCCATTTGTTTGTGTCCTCTTTTATTTCACTGAGCAGTGGTTTGTAGTTCTCCTTGAAGAGGTCCTTTACATCCCTTGTAAGTTGGATTCCTAGGTATTTCATTCTCTTTGAAGCAATTGTGAATGGAAGTTCATTCATGATTTGGCTCTCTGTTTGTCTGTTACTGGTGTATAAGAATGCTTGTGATATTTGCACATTAATTTTGTATCCTGAGACTTTGCTGAAGTTGCTTATCAGCTTAAGGAGATTTTGGGCTGAGACAATGGGGTTTTCTAAATATGCAATCATGTCATCTGCAAACAGGGACAATTTGACTTCTTCTTTTCCTAACTGAATACTCCTTATTTCTTTCTCTTGCCTGATTGCCCTAGCCAGAACTTCCAACACTATGTTGAATAGGAGTGGTGAGAGAGGGCATCACTGTCTTGTGCCAGGTTTCAAAGGGAATTTTTCCAGTTTTTGCCCATTCAGTATGGTAATGGCTGTGGGTTTGTCATAAATAGTTCTTATTATTTTGTGATATGTTCCATCAATACCGAATTTATTGAGAGTTTTTAGCATGAAGGGCTGTTGAAATTTGTCAAAGGCCTTTTCTGCATCTATCGAGATTATCATGTGGTTTTTGTCTTTGGTTCTGTTTATACGCTGGATTACATTAATTGACTTGCATATGTTGAACCAGCCTTGCATCCCAGGGATGAAGCCCACTTGATCATAGTGGATAGGCTTTTGGATGTGCTGCTGGATCCAGTTTGCCGGTATTTTATTGAGGATTTTTGCATCGATGATCATCAGGGATATTGGCTTAAATTCTCTTTTTTTTGTTGTGTCTCTGCCAGGCTTTGGTATCAGGATGATGTTGGCCTCATCAAATGAGTGAGGGAGGATTCCCTCTTTTTCTATTGATTGGAATAGTTTCAGAAGGAATGGTACCAGCTCCTCCTTGTACCTCTGGTAGAATTCAGCTGTGAATCCATCTGGTCCTGGACTTTTTTTGGTTGGTAGGCTATTAATTATTGCCTCAATTTCAGAGCCTGCTATTGTTCTATTCAGGAATTCAGCCTCTTCCTGGTTTAGTCTTGGAAGAGTGTAAGTGTCCAGGAAATTATCCATTTCTTCTAGATTGTCTACTTTATTTGCGTAGAGGTGTTTATAATATCTCTGATGGTAGTTTGTATATCTGTGGGATCGGTGGTGATATCCCCTTTATCATTTTTTATTGCGTCTATTTGATTCTTCTCTCTTTTCTTCTTTATTAGTCTTGCTAGCGGTCTGTCAATTTCATTGATCTTTTCAAAAAACCAATTCTGGGATTCATTTATTTTTTGGAAGGATTTTTGTGTCTCTATCTGCTTTAGTTCTGCTCTGATCTTAGTTATTTCTTGCCTTCTGCTAGCTTTTGAATGTGTTTGCTCTTGCTTCTCTAGTTCTTTTAATTGTGATGTTAGAGTGTCAATTTTAGATCTTTCAAACTTTCTCTTGTGGGCATTTAGTGCTATAAATTTACCTCTACACATTGCTTTAAATGTGTCCCAGAGATTCTGGTATGTTGTATCTTTGTTCTCATTGGTTTCAAAGAACATCTTTATTTCTGCCTTCATTTCGTTATGTACCCAGTAGTCATTCAGGAGCAGGTTATTCAGTTTCCATGTAGTTGATCGGTTTTAATTGAGTTTCTTAGTCCTAAGTTCTAGTTTGATTGCACTGTGGTCTGAGAGACAGTTTGTTATAATTTCTGTTCTTGTACATTTGCTGAGGAGTGCTTTACTTCCAACTATGTGGTCAATTTTGGAATAAGTGTGATGTGGTGTTGAGTAGAATGTATAGTCTGTTGATTTGAGATGGAGAGTTCTGTAGATGTCTATTAGGTCTGCTTGCTGCAGAGATGAGTTCAATTCCTGAATATCCTTGTTAACTTTCTGTCTTGTTGATTTGTCTAATGTTGACGGTGGAGTGTTGAAGTCTCCCATTATTATTGTATGGGAGTCTAAGTCTCTTTGTAAGTCTCTAAGGACTTGCTTTATGAATCTGGGTGCTCCTGTATTGGGTGCATATATATTTAGGATAGTTAGCTCTTCCTGTTGAATTGATCCCTTTACCATTATGTAATGGTCTTCTTTGTCTGTTTTGATCTTTGATGGTTCAAAGTCTGTTTTATCAGAGACTAGTTTTGCAACCCCTGCTTTTTTTTTGTTCTCCATTTGCTTGGTAGACCTTCCTCCATCCCTTTATTTTGAGTCTATGTATGTCTCTGCATGTGAGATGGGTCTCCTGAATACAGCAGACTGATGGGTCTTGACTCTTTATCCAGTTTGCCAGTCGTTGTCTTTTAATTGGAGCATTTAGTCCATTTACATTTAAGGTTAATATTGTTATTTGTGAACTTGATCCTGCCATTATGATATTAACTGGTTATTTTGCTTGTTAGTTGATGCAGTTTCCTCTTAGCCTCGATGGTCTTTACATTTTGGCATGTTTTTGCAGTGGCTGGTACCGGTTGTTCCTTTCCATATTTAGTGCTTCCTTCAGGGTCTCTTGTAAGACAGGCCTGGTGGTGACAAAATCTCTAAGCATTTGCTTATCTGTAAAGGATTTTATTTCTCCTTCACTTATGAAACTTAGTTTGGCTGGATATGAAATTCTGGGTTGAAAATTCTTTCCTTTAAGAATGTTGAATATTGGCCCTCACTCTCTTCTGGCTTGTAGAGTTTCTGCCGAGAGATCTGCTGTTAGTCTGATGGGCTTCCCTTTGTGGGAAACCCGACCTTTCTCTCTGACTGCCCTTAAGATTGTTTCCTTCATTTCAACTTTGGTGAATCTGGCAATTATGTGTCTTGGAGTTGCTCTTCTCGAGGAGTATCTTTGTGGCGTTCTCTGTATTTCCTGAATTTGAATGTTGGCCTGCCCTACTAGGTTGGGGAAGTTCTCCTGGATGATATCCTGAAGAGTGTTTTCCAACTTGGTTCCATTTTTTCCCTCACTTTCAGACACCACAATCAGACGTAGATTTGGTCTTTTTACATAATCCCATACTTCTTGCAGGCTTTGTTAATTTCTTTTTCTTCTTTTTTCTTTAGGTTTCTCTTCTCGCTTCATTTCATTCATTTGATCCTCAATCACTGATACTCTTTCTTCCAGTTGATCGAGTCAGTTACTGAAGCTTGTGCATTTGTCACGTATTTCTCGTGTCATGGTTTTCATCTCTGTCCATTCGTTTATGGCCTTCTCTGCGTTAATTATTCTAGTTATCAATTCTTCCACTCTTTTTTCAAGATTTTTAGTTTCTTTGCACTGGGTACGTAGTTCCTCTTTTAGCTCTGAGAAGTTTGATGGACTGGAGCCTTCTTCTCTCATGTCATCAAAGTCATTCTCCGTCCAGCTTTGATCCGTTGCTGGTGATGAGCTGCGTTCCTTTGCAGGGGGAGATGCGCTCTTATTTTTTGAATTTCCAGCTTTTCTGCCCTGCTTTTTCCCCATCTTTGTGGTTTTATCTGCCTCTGGTCTTTGATGATGATGGTGACGTACTGATGGGGTTTTGGTGTGGGTGTCCTTCCTGTTTGTTAGTTTTCCTTCTAACATTCAGGACCCTCAGCTGTAGGTCTGTTGGAGATTGCTTGAGGTCCTCTCCAGACCCTGTTTGCCTCGGTATCAGCAGCAGAAGCTGCAGAAGATAGAATATTGCTGAACAGAGAGTGTACCTGTCTTATTCTTGCTATGAAAGCTTCCTCTCTGAGGTGTACTCCACCGTGTGAGGTGTGGGGTGTAGGTCTGCCCCTAGTGGGGTATGTCTCCTAGTTAGGCTACTCACGGGTCAGGGACCCACTTGAACAGGTTGTCTGTTCTCAGATCTCAACCTCCGTGTTGAGAGATCCACTGCTCACTTCAAAGCTGTCAGACAGAGTCGTTTGCATTTGCAGAGGTTTCAGCTGCTTTTTGTTGTTGTTTTTATTGTTGTTGTTTAGCTGTGCCCTGTCCCCAGAGGTGGAGTCTAAGGAGACAGGCAGGACTCCTTGAGCTGCTGTGAGCTCCACCCAGTTGGAGCTTCCCAGCCGCTTTGTTTATCTACTTAAGCCTCAGCAATGGCGGGCGCCCCTCCCCCAGCCTCGCTGCTGCCTTGTCGCTAGATTGCAGACTGCTGTGCTAGCAATGAGGGAGGCTCCCTGGGCGTGGGACCCTCCCGGCCAGGTGTGGGATATAGTCTCCTGGTGTGCCCCTTTGCTTGGTAGAGTGCAGTATTGGGGTGGGAGTTACCCGATTTTCCAGGTGTTGTGTGTCTCAGTTTCCCTGGCTAGGAAAAGGGATTCCCTTCCCCCTTGCACTTCCCAGGTGTGGCGATGCCTCACCCTGCTTCAGCTCTCACTGGTCGGGCTGCAGCAGTTGACCAGCATTGATTGTCAGGCACTCCCCAGTGATATGATCCCAGTACCTCATTTGAAAATGTAGAAATCACCTGTCTTCTCTTTTGCTCGCACTGGGAGTTGGAGACTGGAGCTGTTCCTATTCAGCCATCTTCCTCGGCCTGTGCAGGGGCCTTTGAAAACAGTATGCTGAGAATAGATAGGGCTCAAGGACAGTATCTCCAATTGATCTTTTAATGAACTCCCATAGGCGCCAAGAAGGCGGGCAGATAAGGAAGAGCATAGAGACAAGGAACTGAGTAGAAGGTTACATCTGGGTAAAGAAAGTTTGTTTTGCATTGTGTTCTTTCTGCTGACATGGGATTTATGGAGTGTAAATAAAGTGAGGCGGAGGCTCTGAGTGCAGCCGCCATGTTCTCTGTTTGTCTTTGTCTTTTGTGTCTGTTCATTCTCCACCACCCCCGGCACGGACCCCAATAAGTGGCACAGTGAGCAGGGTTCGCATGGGTGAGTAGGGGAGAACAAGAAGGGGAACCCCCTGGGAGCAGGTAAAGCCCGGATATTATTAAGGGGAACCTTCTTAAGCTTTCATTATCGGGAATTCCAGTTCCTTGGCCTCAGAATATTTAAGATTATTACTAGGGCTTTTACTTTCAATTGGAGTTGATACCAAAGAGAGAACTTTACGGAAATTGTTTGCTCATGTGGAACAACATTGCTATTGGTTTCAATATCAAACTAAAGTGCAATTAAATAAACGAGTTTGGCAACAGGTTGTTAAGACCCTTCTTCAAGCGCATCAGCGCGGCGATGTAATGTCGGCACCTTTGTGGGTCCTCTGTGCCTCTATTACTCAGGCTTTGGAGCTCTTAGAGACAGACTCTGAAAAAGGGGAAGGTGGAGATGAGGAATCTTTGAAGTCTCCAATAGCCATCTCCCCTCCTTTAGATAATCCTGTAACTGATGGGGAAGTTCCTTTGTATAATGATGTGTCTCAGGAAAGGGAATCAGAAATTCAAAAGGAGCTTCAGCCCATTGCTTAATTGTTACAACATATTTTACAACTGCAGATATCTCCCCCTCACCCTTCTCCTCTACCCATTCCTGTTTTTACTTTTCCCGTGGCTCATCCACCCCCATCAGCACCCAAGGCGGAGGAGGAGGATAGTTTTCCACCACCACCACCGCCGGAGGAAATGCTGCCTCGTTCAGGCACGGTTTTTACTGTCCCTGCTTCTACTGCTAAAGCTGTAATTGAGGTATTGGATTCTCAAGAGGATGAGGATCCTCTACAATTGTTCCCCATTACTAGGCAACTTTTTGGCCCTAATGATCAATTTCCTCAACGAGGTGTGAATGTGCAGTATAATGTCCTTCAATTTAAGTTCCTTAAAGAAATGAAGGCAGCTGTTGCGAATTATGGCCCTCAATCTCCTTTTGTCATGGGGCTTTTAGATTCTTTCTCCTCTGAGAATTTGTTTTTGCCTCTTGATTGGGAGACTTTGGGGAAGGCTGTTTTGGACGATTCTCAGTGGCTCCAGTTATGCAGTTGGTGGCTGGAAGATGCCAAAGAACAGGCCCGCTGCAATGCCGCTAGAAATCCTCTAGGACCAACAGAGGAGCAATTAACAGGTACTGGTCAGTTTGCTACCGTAGTGGCTCAATCTGGGCTTGATGACGTAGCATTATCACAAGTTAAAGGACTTTTTTTTAAAAGCTTGGTGTAAAGTAGAACCATCAGGAAAAACTGCTTTGTCTTTCGTTAAGATTTTGCAGGGTGCTAATGAAACTTATCCTGATTTTGTTGCTCGGCTCCAAGATGCTGTAATGAAGACTGTGGGTGATGGGCCAGCAGGCAAAATCCTGATAACCACATTAGCTTTCAAGAATGCTAATCAAGAATGTCAGAGGTTGCTGCACCCTCTAAAGGCTGCTGGAAACTTACAAATAGAAGATTTTATTAGAGCCTGTGCTGGAGTGGGAGGGGCTGCCTATAACGCACAATTGTTTGCTGGAGCTCTATCTAAGGCACTCATGGGAAAAAAGGGGGTTTGCTTTCAATGTGGAAAGACTGGTCATTTTAAAAAGGAGTGTCATAAGTTATCTAATAAGAATGACTCCCCCAAAATAGGATCTAAAAGGCTTCCCACTGAGCCCTGTCGTCGTTGTGGCAAAGGGTGACACTGGACTAATCAATGTCACTCTAAAGTGGACAAATACGGTAACCCTCTAACCTCCAGATTGGGAAACTTGCAGAAGGGCCCTTCAGCTTGGGGGCCCAGCAACAATACAAGCCCTCTTCATTTGCAATTTCCAATCAGCTCAGGGGTCCAGCATCAGCAGGCCAATCAGTCAATGTTAACCCCCAATTTTCACTAACTCAACTTTTCTCTGCTACTACTGGTAGTGCTGCTGCTGATGTGTCAATTTTGCAGGCCGTCGAACTTACCCCAGAAATGGGAGTTGTTAAATTGCCTACAGGTGTTTTTGGGCCATTACCTCCACATACTGTTGGATTGCTTATAGGACGTAGTAGTAGTATTCTAAAGGGTTTACAAGTTCATTTGGGCGTTATAGATTCTGATTATAAAGGGGAAATTCAAATTATGACACAGGCTCATAAACCCATATCCCTTAAAGAGGGGCAACAGATTGCACAACTCCTTTTACTACCCTATTTTCAGTTTCCTTCACAGAGGCAAGAAAGAACCAGAGGTTTTGGAAGCACGGGTAAACATATTTTTTGTGAAACTTTAGTAACTCAACAAAAACCCTTGTTTCCTCTTGAAGTAGAGGGACAAATTTTTCAGGGCTTGGTTGATACAGGAGCTGACGTTTCCATTATTGCCTCCGACAAATGGCCTTTACAATGGCCTAAACAGCCTGTTGCTGTGTCTCTTACTGGATTAGGTTCCGCCTCAGAGGTGTATCAAAGTTCTCAATCCTTGAGTTGTCGATGGCCGGATGGTCAAATGGCCCAAGTCCAATTTTATATTGTTCCTATTGCCCTAAATTTATGGGGGCGAGATTTATTGCAACAATTTGGAGCTTTTGTTTCTATTCCTCATGTTTCTAATTCTGCCAAGAATATGATGTTCCGCATGGGCTACAATCCCCTTGAAAAGTCTCTAAACATGTAGCCACTGTTCAGCAGCCTCAAGCCCTTCCCTTAAAGTGGAAAACTAATATTCCTGTATGGGTTGAACAGTGGCCTTTAACACGTGAGAAGCTTGAGGCCTTGGAAAACTTAGTTCAGGAACAATTATCCTTAGGTCATATAGAACCTAGTACTTCTCCATGGAACTCCCCTGTTTTTGTGATAAAGAAAAAGAACGGTAAATAGAGATTATTAACAGATCTTCGTGCTATTAATGCGTGTATTCAACCCATGGGATCCTTACAACCTGGCCTTCCTAATCCTTCTATGATTCCTCAAGATTGGGTGCTCATGGTTATTGATTTAAAGGATTGTTTTTTTTTCTATTCCTTTGGATCAAAAGGATTGTGAGCGTTTTGCCTTCTCTGTCCCTGTTTTTAATAATTCTCAGCCACTTTCTCGATATCAATGGAAAGTTTTACCTCAAGGTATGTTAAACAGCCCTACCTTGTGTCAAGAATTTGTCCATCGGGCCTTGGATCCTGTTTGAAAACGTCATCCTTCTGTTCTTTTATATCATTATATGGATGACATTCTTCTTTCTGCACCCACCAGAGAAAAGCAGCAAGATGCTTTTGCATCATTACAAACTCAGCTTTCTTTCTACTCACTTAATATAGCCCCAGACAAAATTCAAGTGGATTTTCCTATTCAATATTTAGGTTATACCTTGGGAGCATGAAATATTCGACCCCAAAAAATTCAAATTCGACGTGATCATTTAAAAACATTAAATTATTTTCAAAAGCTTTTAGGAGACATTAATTGGATGTGTCCTGTTTTAGGAATACCAACATATCAGTTACAAAATCTTTTTTCTATTCTAGAAGGAGACAGTCACTTGGACAGCTCAGGTCATTTAACTCCTTTGGCTTTACAGGAACTCCAGCTTGTAGAAGAGCAACTTCAAAAGGCCCATTTACATTATATCCTTCCCGACGTTCCCCTTTCCCTTTGTTTATTTCATACTTTACATTCTCCTACAGGAATGATTCATCAAACCAATCGGCCGCTAGAATGGATCTTTTTGTCCAATAAAACATCTAAACGCTTGACTACTTATATCGACCGTTTAGCTGAACTGATCATCAAAGGACGGCATTGTTGTCGACAACTTTGGGGAGGAGATCCTTTCTTAATTATTTCTCAATTCACTCATAGTCAGATCACTTATCTTCTTGCAACTTCTGATTCTTGGTAAGTTGCTTGCACTTCATTTGTTGGACAATTTTCTACCCAATATCCTAAATCTCCGATCTTTTCATTTTTTAGGCAACATTCTGTGTTGCCTTTGTCACCAATTTCTGTATTTCCTGTTCAAGGTCCTACCTTTTTTACTGATGCTAGTAGCAATGGTAAGGCTGGATATTGGAGTGTTCATCAATCTCGAGTTACAGTTTATCCTTATCCCTCGGTGCAACAGAGAGAATTGTTTGCTATTCTCATGGTCTTACTTGATTTCCCTACTACTAGTTGTAATATTGTTAGTGATTCTCAATATGCCGTTTATGTTACTTCTTATATTTCTCAGGCCACTTTACCTCTTTGTGCTACTTATTCTCTTCAAAAACTCTTTTCTTTGTTATCCTCTACTTTGAGCCAACGTCGAGCTCCTTTATTCATCACTCATCTTCTTTCTCATTCTCAACTTCCTGGACCATTAGTTCATGGTAATACTCAGATTGATTCGCTTTTAATTGGCCACCTGCAGGCTGCAGAACAAGAACATGCTCTACATCACACTAATAGTTCTGGCCTTCAATGACGGTTTCATTTAACTCATAAACAAGCTTGTTCTCTTATTCGAGCTTGTCCTTCCTGTGCTCCTTTGAGCATTCCATCCTTCCATCCTGGGGTTAATCCACGAGGTACTCAAGTTAATCAGATTTGGCAAATGGATTTCACACATGTCCCTTTTTTTGGACGATTAAAGTATGTTCATCATACCATTGATACCTTTTCTCATTTTCAATGGGCCACTCTGTTGCCATCTGAGAAAGCTGATTCTTAGATGATCTCTTAGCTTGTTTTGCCATCATGGGCATTCCTCTTATACTTAAAACTGATAATGCCCCTGCCTATGTCTCTTGTAAATTACAAGTTTTCTTATAGCAATACAATATTCAACATATCACCGGTATCCTGGGCAACAGTCAAGGTCAAGCCATCATTGAGCACGCAAATTTAACCTTAAAAACTCAACTGCAAAAACAAAAAGGGGGAAATGAGTCCCCCAGAAACCAGATTCTGAAGGTTCTTTTTACCTTAAATTTTTTGAATCAATGGAGACAATTGCAAGACTCCACTGCCGTAACCCATCTTTCCTCACCTCCCTCGGTGATAGTCCCCGCTGACAATTTAAGGGTTTGGTATCCTAATGAAGAAGGTAACTATGTTCAAGGGCAAGTTTTAAAACAGCGACAGGGCTATGCTCTTGTCCTTACAGGGAGCGGACCTGAGTGGTTTCCTACAAGATGATTGAAACCCTGTTGAAAAGAAAACTGGATTCAGCATGCATTTCTTCCTTTGTTGGATGTGCCTCGGCAGGGGACTTATTTCCCTTAGTGAGGCTTTGTATGAATATTGGACTTATATTCCCTTTCCACCCTTGTATCAGGGAGTCGCCTGGGGGGAGGCGGAAATTAAGGTTTTCACCAATGACACTACTTGGATGCCGTCCCCCTATATAGACAAGGACAACATAGAGCGGGAAACGGGAATCATAAACAACACATACCAATTTGGAGTGGAAGGACTTCCAATATGCATGGGAAATAGTCCTCATTGTCTCCGAAAATCGCATGAAGCCTGGGCTGTTTGCTATAATCATAGTCATGTGGCTGCTAATACTGTTATTATTGTAACTAGAAGCTTTCAGTGTAATCATACTGTATATAGTAATGAGACTATTCCTAGTTCTTTACCTTTTTGTCCTATCCCAGAGGTTTCCCCTAATATTGAGGTGCTGGAGTGGCAACAATGTCGGGGAACTAAACCCCGGATTTTATTAGAATACAATGGGATGCAAATAACTGATTGGAGTGTGTATGGTGATTTTCAAACAAAATTTAGTCACATACCTTTGAAATGGCACCGGGTAAATAAAAGTATTGCCGCTAATGGTAATGAAACCTTGGTATGGCGTGAAGGAGGCCTGTCGCCACCTATGCCTCATCTTAGACACTCTTTACAAGTACAGAGTCATCTTTGGAAGTTGTTAGCTGCAGGCGATGCCATTAGCACTTTTGTGGGGAATATGTCCCTTAATCTTTCTAACCCGAATAACTCCTTTCATATTCAGTTATATCGGAATACCTCCCAATATATTATTGCTTGTGTCCGTAAGCCCTACCTATTATTAGCGGGGAATTTGAAATGGGATAATGATACGGGGGTTGTTAATTGTACAGATACGTGTACATTTTTGTCTTGCCTCAATCATTCCTGGTGGCAAAACTTTACTGGGGATATTTATATCCTCAGGGCTCGTAAAGAAATTTGGCTACCTGTTAACCTTACGTGACCGTGGGGGGCATCACCTCTTGAGACTTATATTTGGACTTCTCTCCAGCGAACCAGCCATGCCCTTGGACTTATAATTGCCTCAGTGACGAGCCTTGTCGCCATCGCCTCCACTGCAGCCGTAGCAGGGCTCGCTCTTCATCAAAGCATACAAAATGCTGAATTTGTGCAGCAATGGCACGAACAATCTCACTGGTTATGGCTTCAACAACAAAACATTGATTCTCAACTTGCTGAAAGATTGGACAACATGGAGCAAGCATTGACATGGCTTGGAGATCAGCTCACTGTCCTCAGTACTCGGATAACATTACAATGTGATTGGAACTCCACTCAATTTTGTGTAATGCCTGTGCCTTTTAATATCTCTCAGAATTGGATCAAAATCCAAAAATTATTAGTAGGCCATAAAAAATATTAGTTTGGACATCCAAGAGCTCACTCAGAACATTTCCGAAGCATTTCGACAACAATTACATGTGTTGTCTGGAACCGCAACCCTGCAGGAGCTGGGTCAATGCCTTGCTGCCTTTAACCCATGGACCCAGATGAAAACATGGATTTCTAAAATTTCTGGAAGTATATTGCTTTGGGCACTCGGATTGGGTCTACTTCTCTTGGTGATTCAATGCTCCCTCCGTCGCCTCCAAAAACAAAAGAAAACACAGGAACAAATATGGGCTACCTTTTTAGGATTGAGGCAAAACAAAAAGGGGGAAATTCAGGGGCCTTTGAAAACAGTATGCTGAGAATAGTTAGGGCTCAAGGACAGTATCTCCAATTGAACTTTTAATGAACTCCCGTAGGCGCCAAGAAGGCGGGCAGATAAGGAAGAGCATAGAGACAAGGAACTGAGTAGAAGGTTACATCTGGGTAAAGAAAGTTTGTTTTGCATTGTGTTCTTTCTGCTGACGTGGGGTTTATGGAGTATAAATAAAGTGAGGCGGAGGCTCTGAGTGCAGCCGCCATGTTCTCTGTTTGTCTTTGTCTTTTGTGTCTGTTCATTCTCCACCACCCCCGGCACGGACCCCAATGGGTCTGATGCATCTTAAAGAACTAGAAAAACCCAAAAGTAGTAGAAGGAAATAAATAATAAAAATTAGAACAGAAATAAATAAATTTGAAATAAAGAGAACAATAAAAAAGATTAATAAAATAAAAATATGTATTTTTAAAGTTAAAGAAAATTGACAAATATTTACTCAGACTAAGAAAAAAAAGAATATTCAAATACACAAAATCAGAAATGGAAAAAGAAGGCATTGCAACTTATTCTGCAAAAAATTAAAGATTATTAGTGGCTACTACATGAATGACAAAATTCAACACCCTTTAATAATAAGATCCCTCAAAAAACTGAGTATAGAAGAAACATATTTCAAAATAATAAATGCCATATCTGACAGACTCACTGTTAGCATCATACTACATGGGAAATAACTGAAATCCTTTCTCCTAAGATCTGGAACATGATAAGAATTTCGACTTTCTCCACTGCTATTCAATGGGATGTCCCAGCCAGGGCAATTAGACAAGAGAAGGAAATAAAGAGCATCTAAATTTGAATGGAAGAATTAAAATTATTTTTGTTTTCAGATAATATAACCTTATATTTTGAAAAATATTGTAATAGTCCATTGGTGCAATGCTATAAAGAAACACTAAGACTGGATAATTCATAATTAACTGGGCATGGTGGTGGTGCCTGTAATCAAAGCTTCTAGGGAGTCTAAGGCATGAGAATTGGTTGAACCAAGGAGGCAGAGGTAGCAGTAAACCAAGATCATGTCACTGCACTCCAGCCTAGGCAACAGAGCACGAATCTGTTTCAAAATAATAATAATAATAATAATAATAATAATAATAATTAATTGTACATTTTTCAATACCTGAAAAAGTGTAATTGGATTGTTTGCAACACAAGGAATAAATGCTTAATGAGACTGATACCTTATTCTCCATAATGAGATCATTTAACATTACGTGCCTGTATCAAAACATATCATGTACCCCATATATATATATATACACACACACATATATATATACCTACTACCTACCCCAAAACATTAAAAATCAAAGCATTCAAAAAGAAGCAAAAAGTAGGAAAACAGAGCTGGAGTCATCACATTGCTCAATTTCCATCTATACTAAAAGTGTACAGTAACCAAAACAGCATGGTACACATACAAAAGCAGACACATAGACCAATTGAACATGAGAGAGAATCCAGAAATAATGCTGCACACCTACACCTATCTGACCTTTAAAAAAATCATCAAAAATGAAAAATAGGGAAAGGACTTCCTATTCAATAAACTGTGCTGGAATAACTGGCTAATCAAATGCAGAAGATTGAAACTAGTCGTGTCCTTTACACTATATATATACACATATATAAACCCTCAAGATCAAATTAAGACTTAAATACAAAACCTAAAACTATAAACACCATGGAAAATAACCTAAAAAGTGTCATTCTGGATGTATAAACAGGCAAAGATTTTACAACAAAGATGCCAAAAGCCATTGTGACAAAACCAAAATTGACAAATGGGACCTAATTAAACTAAGAAGCTTCTTCACAGTAAAAGAAACTATCAACAGAATAAACAGAAAACCTACAGAATGGGGGAAGATATTCACAAACTATGGATCCAACAAAGGTCTAATACCCAGAATACATAAGGAACTTAAATTTACAAGCAGAAAACAAACGACTGCATTAAAAAGTGGGCAAAGAACATGAACAGATACTTTTCAAAAGAAGACTTGCATATGGCCAATAAGTATATGAAACAATGCTCAACACCACTAATTCTTAGAGAAATGGAAATCAAAACCAGAATGAGACATTATCTGACCCCAGTCAACAAGTGTATTATTAAAAAGTAAAGAAAAACAGACGTTGGTGAGAATGCAGAGAAAAGGAAATGCTTATGTATTTCTGGTGGGAATGTAAGTTAGTTCAGCCACTGTGGAAAGCAGTTTGTTGATTTCTCAAAGAAGGTAAAACACAATTACTATTTTACCAGGGATTCTATTATTGGGTATATACCCAAATGAATGTAAATAATTCTACCCTAAAGACACATGCATGCATATGTTCATCACAACATTATCCACAATAGCAACAAAATGGAATCAACCTAGATGCCCATCAACAGTAGACTAGATAAAGAAAATATGGTACATATGCACCATCAAATACTGCATGGCCATTAAAAATAATAGGATAATGTTCTCTGCAGCAACATGGATGGTGCTGTAGGCCATTATCCTAAGCAAACTAACATAGGAACAGAAAATCAAATACCATATGTTCTCACTTATAAGTGGGCACTAAACATCAGGTACATGTGAACACAAAGAAGGGAACAGCAGATGCAGGGATTTACTTGAGGGTAGAGTGTGAGAGGAGGGTGAAAATCGAAAAACTATGGAATACTATGCTCATTACATGGGTGACTAATCTGTACACCCAACACCCATAACACGGAATTTACCTACATAACCCACCTGCACATGTGCCCTTGAACATAAAATAAAAGATAAAAAGCATTTTTGTAAAGAAATTTTGAGATATTTTAGCAAATCAGAATTGAAGTGTTGTCAAATGCAAAGGAGGCTAATATTGCCTCAACTTTCCCTTCGTAATTGTTCCCCACGTTCTTCCCTCAAGGTGTTCACATGCTATTTTTTTCCCACATTCAAAATTTGTCTTTTATTTTTGCTGAGATATGAGTGATTTACTCATTTATTTATTATGTACTTAGTGCTAGCTTTGTGTAATCCACTAGACTAGGCTTTAAGGTGTTAAAAACAAAAAAGAAACTTCAGAGAAACTTCAGCGGAATTAAATTTAAAGGAGTTTGAGCAATGAACGATTAATGAATTTGACAGCCCCCAGAATCACAGCAGATTCAGAGAAACTCTAGGGATGCTTCGTGGTCAGGACAAACTTATAGACAAAAAAAAAAAAAAAAAAAAAAAAAAAAAAGAAAGCGAGATAAAGAAACCAGAAGTGAGGTACAGAAACAACTGGATTGGTTACAGCTTGGTGTTTGCCTTATTTGAACACAGTATGAACACTAAGCAGTGTATGAGTGGTTGAAATATGGCTGCTGGGATTGGCCAAGACTGAGCTCTTGTTACAGACACATACTCCTAAGTTGGATTTTTAATCTTGTTTACCTGTTAAGTTAGGTTGCAGTTTGTCCACAAGAACACAAATACAGAAGTATGGAGTCCTTCTCAGGCCATATTTAGTTTGTTTTAACAAGGGACACAGATATTAATTAGATATAATTTCTCCTCTCAAGATGTTCAAGATCAATATTTAAAATGCTATCACAGGCAAGGTGGTTGGCATTTTTATTGGAATTAAAGTTTCCAGTTGAAGAGCTAGACTGTAAATCTTTGGCATTTTAGGCATTGTGGACAGGTATTTGGAACACCCTAATATTACTCTCCCAAAACTCAGTCGTCCCTCAAAATAGGTTCATGTTGTGTCAATGAGGTCTCTAGATCAGGGAGATCACAGAAGAACTTTAGTGAAGTAGACAGTTAATAATCTAATTACATTGCAAACTCATTGAAGTTGGGGTGTATGTTTTATTCATCTATGAATACCAAGCACCTACCAGAGTGCTTAGGCTTAGAAAACATTTGTTCTAGAAGTAAGTAAATAGGAGAGGATAAAATAACTCTATAGATTAGATCATGTTCCAACTGCCTTTTATAAAAATGTGCTTGAGAATGCTTATAGCGAACCTGGAGACTGCCCTCTGAGCCTGTCTACCCTCTATTTTGTTTTTTGTTTCTGAGATCTTAAATTTCTCCTTATACCTTCTCTCCATTTGCAAATACCTAGTCTTTCATTAAGAAGCTAAAAGAGGCTGTGCAGCTGATATGTAACCAAAAATGGCTCAACATGCAAAAGTGAATCTTTCCATGTAGCTAGCTGATGAATATTAATAAATTAGTCAACATACAATTATTTTTCTATGCAGAGTTCCATGTTGATTATTACATAGAATAAATGGAAGCAAAGTTTCCTTACAAGGAGAGAGGTAGTGCAATTTAGTGAAATGAACAGAGGTCCTGGATAAACATGGCTTGCAATCCTGGCCTAGCTACTTAAACCTGTGGTACCTTGGACATGTTATTTAGGAAAGTTTTGAAATCCTAGATGCCTTATTTTTAAAATATGGATGTGATGGTTAATACTGAATGTCAACTTGATTGGATCAAAGGATATAAAGTGTTGATCCTGGGTGTGTCTGTGAGTGTGCTGCAAATGAGATTAATATTTGAGTCAGTGGGCTGGGAAAGGCAATACCACCTTTAATCTGGGTAGGTACAATCTATTCAGCTGCTAGCATGGCTAGAATATAAGTAGGTGGAAAATTGTGAAAAGAGAGACCGGCTTAGCCTCCAAGCCTACATCTTTCTCCAGTGCTGAATGCCACCTGCACACCAAGTTCTTCAGTTTTGGAACTCAGACCCTCTCTCCTTGCTCCTCAGTCTTCAGATGACCTATTGTGGGACATGGGACATTGTAATTGTGTGAGTTACTACTTAATAAACTCCCCATTACACCCCCCACACACACACATATGTTTAATATGATTAGACTCCAAAATGCTAAGGACTCTACTTCTAACAGAATGGAGAATACTGATAGTCCTTGGCATAAACTGTTTAGAGAGTTACGCAAAATAAATGTATTTGACACTCCTGATTCATCACTTGTGAGAGGCAAGGAGTTCAGTGACACTGTATGTAATACTTTTGACCATATATGGAGAACCAAGGAACATAATGAGTTGGTTGATTGCTCCTACGTTCAGTGGACAAAGTGATGAAAGAAAATATGAACTCAGGGATTCTAACTCCTGGCTTCAAAAGCAGATACTGAGCCTCAAGTCTGCTAAGATTGCCCTGAGTGAGTCTTATCTCCTGTAGAGAAAGCTGAAATTGTGGAAAAGCAGAAACAAGTTTTCATCATGCGAGTGACTGATCTGCAACAAAAGGTGCACGCACAACCTTGCCAGGTGTCTAAACTTAAAGAGAGGGCATTGATTGGAGAGGAATGGGACCTGGCAATTTGGACTGAGGATGTGTGGAAGGACCCTGATAAAGCTGGGGGCACTGAGCTTGTAAACTCTGATGAACCTTTTTTGTCAGAAGAAACAGCTTCCCCATCCAGAGTAGTGGCAACATCTCCTCCCCAACCCATGCTGCCATCAGCTTTTCCACGATTGTCTGAGGAGATAAACCCTGCACCCCTGAGGCAGCAGTGATGGCTTCCCCTGAGGCAGTTGCCAGGCAAGATAATGTTGGTTCTTCTCAGGAGCCACCACAAACACACCTGTTTGCTTCTAGACATATAATTAGACTAAAGTCCTGGCAGAACCCTAGAAGTGAGGTTCAGAGTGTGACCCATGAGGAGGTGCACTACACTTGAAAATAACTGCTTGAGTTTTCTAATTTATATAAACAGAAATGTTGAGATCAGGCTTGGGAATGGATATTCAGTGTGTGGCATAATGGTGGAAAAAAACTTAGAGTTGGATCAGGCTGAATTTATTGATTTAGGCTCACTAAGTAAGGACTCTGCATTTAATGTTCCAGCACGGGGAGTTTAAAAAGGTTCTAATAGTTTATTTGCTTGGTTAGCTGAAATATGAATTAAAAGGTGGCCCACAGTGAGTGGGCTGGAAATGCCTGATCTCTCTTGATTTAATGTAGAGGAAAAGATCCAAAGGCTTAGGAAGATTGGGATGGTGAAGTGGATTAGTCACTTTAGACAAACTCATCACAGCTGGAAGGGTCTAGAAGATACACCTTTGCCCAATGTTTTGCGAAATAGATTTGTGAGGGCAACACTTGCATTTTGCAGAGCCCTGTAATTGATCTTCCCTGTATGTCAGATCTAACAGTGGTAACTGCAGTTACTCAACTACAAAATTTAAATACAATGGGAATTATCTCAAGATGGCAGAGGCCAAGTGGCAGCACTCAACCATTAAAGACAAGGCGGGCATAGCTATCATAATGGACAGCAGAGGCAAAGTGGCAATCAGAATAGTCTGACTCGTGTAGAGCAAGCCTACTGCATTTCTACTTAATTTATACAAGCAGAAAACTTCCAGGTTGAATGAATAAAAGACTGATTTGAATTATTAAAAATAAAAGATGAATCACAGCCCCTTAATCAATTTCCAGACTTGAGCCAGTTTACAGACCCAGAAACCCTTGTATGAACAGGGGGCAGGGTCCCCTTGAGGAAGAACCCCACTACATTACTGACAATTTATCCAGTGAATATTTCTTCTATCCTTCCCCAAGGAGACCTCTGGCCTTTTACCAGGGTAATTGTGGATTTTGGAAAGGAAAATAATCAGATATTTCAGGGACTACTGGACACTGACTCTTAGCTGACATTTATTCCAGGGGATCCAAAACATAATTGTAGTCCCCTAGTTAAAGTAGGGACATATGGAGATCAGATAATTAATAGAGTTTTAGCTTAGGTCTGACTTACAGTGGGTCTAGTGGGTCTCCAGACTCAACCTGTGCTCATTTCCCCAGTGCCAGAATGCATAATTGGTATAGACATATATAGCAGCTGGCAGAACACTCACATTGGCTGCCTGACTGGTAGGGTGAGGATTATTATGGTGGGAAAAGCCAAATGAAAGCCAATGGAGCTACCTCTACATAGAAAAAATAGTAAATCAAAACCAACATGGCATCCCTGGAAGGACTGCAGAGATTAGTGCCACCATCAAGGACTTGAAAGACGCAAGGGTTGTGATTCCTACCACACCCCCAGTCAACTCTCCCATTTGGCCTGTTCAAAAGACAGATGGATCTTGGAAAATGACAATGAATTATGAATTATTTTAAGCTTAACCAAGTGGTGACCCCAGTTGCAGTTGCTGCACCAGATGTGGTTTCATTGCTTGAGCAAATTAACACATCTCTTGGTACTTGTTATGCAGCCATTGACTTGACAAACACCTTTTTCTCCATTTCTGTTTATAAGGCCCACTAGACGCAATTGACCCTCAGCTGGCAATGCTAGTAATATACCTTTACTGTCCTACCTCAGGGGTATATTAACTCTCTGGCTTTGTGTCACAATCTTATTCGGAGACACCTTGAACAGTTTTCACTTCCACAAGTTATCACACTGGTCCACTACATTGATGGAATTATGCTGATTGGATCCAGTGAGCAAGAAGTAGAAAACACACTGGACTTATTGGTGAGACATTTGCATGACAGAAGATGAGAAATAAATCCAACTAAAATTCAGGGACCTTCTATCTCAGGAAAATTTCTAGGGGTCCAGTGGTGTGGGGCCTGTCAAAATATTCCTTCTAAGGTGAAGAATAAGTTGTTGCATTTGGCCCCTCCTACAACCAAGAAAGAGGCACAACACCTAGTGGGCTGATTTGGATTTTGGAGGCAACACATTCCTCATTTAAGTGTGACCTGAAAGGCTGCCAGTTTTGAGTGTCATCCAGAACAGGAGAAGGCTCTGCAGCAGGTCCAGACTGCTGTGCAAGCTGCTCTGCCATTTGGACCATAAGACCCAGCAGATCCAATGATGCTTGAAGTGTCAGTGGCAGATAGGAATGCTGTTTGGAGCCTTTGGCAGGTGCCCATAGGTGAATCACAGCAGAGGCCTCTGGGATTTTAGAGCAAGTCCCTGCCATCTTTGCAGATAACTGATCTCCTTTTGAGAGACAGCTCTTGGCCTGTTACTGGGCTTTGGTGGAAACTGAACGTTTGACTATGGGTCATCAAGTCACCATGTGACCTGAATTGCCTATTCATGAACTGGGAGCTTTCTGACCCTTCTAGCCATAAAGAGGGTCATGCACAGCTGCATTCCATCATCAAATGGAAGTAGTTCATACGTGATCACACTCTAAGAGGTCCTGAAGGCATAAGTACTTTAGTGAGGAAGTGGCTCAAATGCCCATGGTCTCCACTCCTGCCACTTTGCCTTCTCTGCCCCAGCCTACATCCATGGCCTCGTGGGGAGTTCCCTATGATCAGTTGACAGGGGAACACAAGACTAGGGCCTGGCTCACAGATGGTTCTGGACAATTTGCAGAAACCACCCAAAAGTAGACAGCCACAGCACTACAGCCCCATTCTAGGACATCCCAGAAGGAGATCTGTGAAGGGAAACCTTCCCAGTGGGCAGAACTCTGAACAGTAAACCTGGTTGTGTACTATCCATGGAAGGAGAAATGGATGGCCAAATGTGCAACTATATTCTGATTCATGGGCTGTAGCCAATGGTTTGGCTGGATGATTAGGGACTTGGAAAAAGCATGATTGGAAAATCAGTGACAAAGAAATTTGGGGAAGAGGTATGTGGATGAACCTCCCTGAGTGGTCCAAACTGAAAATATTTGTGTCTCATGTGAGTGCTCACCAACAGGTGACCTCAGCAGGGCAGCATTTTAATATTCAAGTGGATAGGATGACCCGTTTTGTGGACACCACTCAGCCTGTTTCCCCAGCCACCCCTGTCACCCCCCAATAGGCCCATGAACAAAGTGGCCATGGTGTCAGGGAAGGAGGTTACACATTGGCTCAACAACATGGACTTCCACTCAATAAGGCTGACCTGGCTATAGCCACTGCTGAGTGCCCAATTTTCCAGCAGCAGAGACCAACACTGAACCCTCGATACGGCATCATTCCTCAGAGTGATCAGCCAGCTACCTGGTGGCAGGTTGATTATATTGGACCTCTTCCATCATGGAAAGGGCAGAGGTTTGTCCTCACTGGAATAGACACTTACTCTGGATATGAGTTTGCCTATCCTGCATGCAATGCTTCTGCCAAGACTACCATCTGTGGACTCACCGAATGCCTTATCTACCATCATGGTATTCCATGCAGCATTGCCTCTGACCAAGGCCCTCCCTTTACAGCTAAAGAAGTGTGGCAGTGGGCTCACGTTCATGGAATTCACTGGTTACTATGTTCTTCATCATCCTGAAGCAGCTGGATTAATAGAATGGTGCAATGGCCTTTTGAAGTCACAATTACAACACCAGTTATTTGACAATACTTTGCAGGGCTAGGGCAAAGTGCTCCAGAAGTCCATGTATGCTCTGAATCAGCATTCATTATATGGTACTCTTTCTCCCATAGCCAGGATTCATGGGTCCAGGAATCCAGGGATGGAAGTGGAAGTGGTACCTCTCACCATCACCCCTAGTGATCCACTAACAAAATATTTGCTTCCCGTTCCCACATTACGTTCTGCTGGCCTAGAGGTCTTACTTCTAGAGGGAGGAACACTGCCACCAGGAGACACAGCAACGATTCCATTAAACTGGAAGTTAAGATTGCCACCTGAACATTTTGGTCACTTCTTACCTTTAAGTCAACAGGCTAAGAAGAGAGTCACAATGTTGGCTGGGGTGATTGACCTGGACTATCAAGATGAAATAAATCTACTACTCCACAATGGAGGTAAACCTTCAAGAATGAAGGTTTGGGTCACTCCCCAAGGTAAAAACCATTACCTGCTGAGATGCTTGCTGAAGGCAAAGGGAATACAGAATAGGTAATAGAAGAAGGTAGTCATCAATACCAGCAATGGCTACATGACCAGCTGCAGAAGCTAGGACTGTAATTGTCGTATTTCCTCCTTCTTTTGTTAACAACATGTTTGTTCATGTATACACTTGTACTAAGAAAATATCTTCAATTTTTGTTTTCTCCTTTACCATGTGACATAAGATTTATTGACTTCACATCAGCATTTAAGTATTGTTAACTTTATGTAATAGTATTTGGGTTGGGGATTGGTGTGTTTCCAGTTGCACCAAGTATAGTTGCATTATGTTAGGTATAATTATGACCTTATTATTGTCTTTATTTAAAGATTATGTATGATCTCAGTAGATATGTATGGGTTCAAGTTGACAAAGGGTAAACTTGTGATGATTAATACTGAGTGTCAACTTGATTGGGTTGAAGGATACAAAGTATTGATCATGGCTATGTCTGTGAGGGTGTTGCCAAAGGAGAATAACATTTGAGTCAGTGGGATGGGAAAGGTAGACGCACCCTTAATCTGGGTGGGCACAATCTAATCAGCTCCGAGCGTGACTAGAATATAAGCAGGCAGAAAAGTGTGAAAAGAGAGACTGGCCTAACCTTCCAGCCTACATCTTTCTCCTGTGCCGGATGCTTCCTGCTCTTGAACATTGGACTTCAAGTTCTTCAGTTTTGGAACTCAGACTGGTTCTCCTTGCTCCTCAGCCTGCAGAAGGCCTATTGTGGGACATTGTGATCATGTGAATTAATACTTAATAAACTCCCCTTTGTATATATAAATATTTATTATATATATGTATATGTGTGTATATATATATGTATGTGTATATATATGTGTGTGTGTATATATATATACCCATTCCATTAGTTCTGTCCCTCTAGAGAACCCTAATACATGGATAAAAATAATACCCATATGAGTTTGTTCTAAAAATTACACAAGCTTAGATTTCAGCTTCCATGTGATTTCAGATTGTCATTCTTTTGTACTGCACAGCCAAATGCATCAGCACTGGTTTTGTTCACATTACTCTTCTAGGTTAAACCTTTATTGATGCCTTTATTGTGGCTTATAACAATATTATGTTCAACTTGCTTTTTCTTCTATATGTACAGACATAAAATAACATTTATATCCAAAAAGAAAAGATACAAATGCAAAAGAAAATTTCAGAAAGTCATGTGAAATTGTAGATCAACAAAATATAACTACATCAATAGTAAAACTAACATTTTGGAAAGAAATTAATGAGACCTGTTGAAAATATTTCACTCACCTTTTGGTTTCAAAGCTTTTCTTTTGCTGTATTTCATGATGTTTTCAGCCAAAATTATGTTAAATGACTGTTAGTGGATCCCTCCAAATGGTACTAATGTCAAAATTATGAAATCCTGAAAATTTGTCTTTGAAATATTTACCACTCTTTCTGAGCAATTTTATCCATTTTTGGCATTTTACTTCTACCCATGCCCAAGTTATCCCCAAAACACATTTCCAATATGGTATTAAAGAATTAATGTGAGGAAATTAGCATTTTCTAATATGAGTATATGAAGAAGTAATTCTTAACCCAAAAAAGTATTTAAAAATAATTTTAGCTTTTCTATGGCATATATTTTAAGCACAGTCTTTCTGGTAACTCCAAATTATTCCATTTTAGTAGCCTAATAAGATTAGCTCTCATTCCTAAAGAGATTCCTCTTATACCACCCTGAAACAGACAATATAGCTGAGCACAGCAATGTGGCCTAAACACTTCAATATAGGCTGAAAACATTTATGTTATACAATTAACCTAAAAATCATATTTGACTCATGCATAGGCATGCCTACACCCAGAAAGGAAAAAAAAGAAAGATGATGATAGATGGGTGTGTACACAGCAGGAGCAGGAAGCTCAGTGCATTTTTGACACATTCTCATTCCAAGCACTATATTCTTTCCAAGCACTATAGTAGACTCATGACCTTTCATGTTATTAGTTGGAAACAAAAGCCATTGCATTCATAAGATCTAATGAGGTCTGAAAGCAGAATATCTTCTGTAAGTTTAGTAAGCTGTGCAATAGCCACCTGATGGCCTTCAGAGTACTACAAATAAATTTCCTCAGGAAGTAGATGCCTTTGCAAGGCTGAAGCAGAAACAAGTCATGGTAAGAAACAAACCACAATGGACAATGGGAAATCAGTGTAAAAGGCAAAATTTATTACTCTATTAAAACATGATTATCATTTTAAATATATTATAACTCCTTTCCAAATTGGCAAAGTAAAATTCTAATGGTTAAGCTGGGTTTTTGCATAAGCCTACACTTTCAGAAGAGACTGAGAAAATTATAGTCATGTGTGGCAAATTAAAGTGAGACACCCTGTACCTGATTGAAGAAGTGTACAAATCATGGCAACTGAATTTATCAAGCCAAATTTTGAATTTTCTTTGTTCACGATATCCTCTGATGGGGATGCTTTCCTAAACAACTAAGTGATGCTGACAAACAATTCTACCATCTATTAGAGGTAAACAATTTTTTTCCTGTTTTACTGCATAAACTATGTTACTTCATCTTGTAACCATATAAGCCTGCAGTTCTCTACAGGATATCTGAGTAGAAAGGGTAAGGTTTTTGGCTTTCTTTTCGTAAGTACAAAAATAGAACTTTATCTCTGTGAATTGGTCAATGTATGTTTCTTCTGCTTCCATTTAAAATGTCACCCTGAATCTACTAATGTCTTAGATTTGTGGGGATATTTTGTTATGAAGAATGGAGACTCCAATGAGGAAATATGTACTGTAAGTTTAAAATGTTCACTGCAACTGCTGCATGCTTTGTGAAAGGAAATGTGGCTGTCTGGATAGAAAGCTCCTTTCTCTAATGATTTAAAACGGCATTGACAAAAACCAGGTGTCCAGACTTATATTAAATACTGCTCCTAACAATTCTATGTAAAAATAAGATGGTAGTTTGTTAAACTGACATCTGTTTTGTGAGTTATGGGGGAAACCTTAAAATTTTAAATATATGATTTCTGTCAACCAAATTAAGCAGCATTCAAATAGTAAATACATTTAAATGTCTAAATACTTTCATAAGATGAGACTTTGCATATTTTCTTGGTTTGGGACATTTCCCACGTGTGCATTCTCTGGTAAGACATGATGGCTTCAAATATCACAAAAGGATTTTCATCAAGCCCTAGAAACTAGCACAGCTGTTAAATCTCAGTGGGGTGATTCCCCATTTATAAGGAATATTTCTTTGGATATATATTTCTAATTTGAGAACATGAGAAACATCTTAGAAAGGGGCTCCAAGTGTTTTGCTGTCTTTTAAAGAAGGAATTCCTTTTGTTTTCCTCACTCTAAATAATAAAATAGTTGTTATTTTTATGTCTGCTAATTTTACATTTGAAGTTTGATTCTGAAGTGTGTAATTCATATTTGATTCTGAAGTGTGTAATTCATATTATATATAATTGTACATATTGTGAATATGTACAATTATATATAATCTTAGAGAAATTAATACAAGCCATACTAAGATATCAGTGAGACTTACTCATGCCACTACATTCTCATGGTAAGAGCTAGTCAGTGTATTTTGGATATACTGAATTTCCCTGGATTAAAGAGTTGGAGATAATAGATTCTCTTTTAGTAAAAGATTTCTCAATGAAGTTTTCTTTCATAAAATATCAGGATAAAGACTTTATAGCACTACTAGCTTTTTTCCTAAGAAACAAAATATAACTGAAAACTGTAGACTACATAAGCATGACACAGGATGGCACTATCTGTTTATTACAGTTGCCAAGTTGCACCATAATGTTGAATATTGAAATTGGCTTTGCCTAATTTCTCTGACCACAAGTATAGGTGGGGTTTTTCCTCCATTGAAGTAGTTCCAAAGTGACTGAGACTCGAGATAGTATTGAAGCCCAGACAGGCTAAGCAGCTGCATGGTTCTGGGAATCTTCAGAAGAGCTGAAGTCAGCAACACTTCTTGGACTGACCTTCCTCAGAAACTGAGTTTTGGCATGATTGTGAAGAAAGATCTCCTCAGTTGACTTGAATCCTCTAAGTGGAATTTTCTTCTTCCTAAGTGGTTCCTCTTCCTCACCCATCAAGCAAGTTACTGAGGAGAAGGCTGGTTATCTTACCAATTACTAAGACTGGGTTGGAGGAGGGGGAAATTAATTATCTATGTATTCCTAACAGCAAAATTTAGTCCAAAGCTGGTGCTTAATAGGCGCTTGAAATTTGATGAATTTTAGAGTCCTTGGGGAAAGGGAGAGGTTGCCCTTTGCTCACTCTATGTTGATGTCTTGCTTTATGCAGCTGTGCATGTGGGTGTCATAGAAGGGTGAGAAAAAAAATTCACTTGAGAGCAACATGTTTTTCCACTTGGTCAAAATTGTTGTTCGAGATTAAAAAATCATATTTATCTGTAGTTCCATGGGGGTGTAAAACAATAACGTATCACCAGAATTAGACTTACAAACTGGCAACTGCTTATGTGTACTGTTTTGAGGCTGAGAAAATGAACCCCTACCTGATGTGTCTTCTAGTCCTGTCTGTGAATTTCTGATATATGGCCTTTACTACTTTAAGATGAGTTCCTTCTATACCCAGCTTGTTGATAATTTTTATACAAAAAAAATGCTATTGAGGTGATCACATGGTTTTTGTCCTTAATTCTACTTATGTAATATATCACATATATTGATTTGCATATGTTGAACCGTCCTTTCATCTCTGATATAAAACCCAATTAATCATGATGTAATGTTCACATAAATTTCAGAATAAGCTTGTTTATATCTAAAAAAGTAAATGCAGGGATTTTTATATAAATGGTGTTAAAACAATTAATTTGAGGATAATTTGAATCTTTACTTCATTGATTCTTCTAACTGATGAACATATTATATCATTCAATTTATTTAAGTCTTTAATTTTTTATATTTATTTTTACTGTTTTCATTTTACATCTTTACATTTTATGGGTACATAGTAGGTGTATATATTTATGGCATATGTGAGACATTTTGATATAGACATGCACAGTGAAATAATCAAATCATTAAAAATGAGGTATCCATCCCCTCAACCACTTATCCTTTGTGTTATAATCAAATTGCACTCTTTTTGTTATTACAAAATGTACAATTAAGTTATTATTGACTATAGTCATCCTTCTTTGTTACAAAATAGTAGGTCTTATTAATTCTTTCTAACTATCTTTTGTACCCATTAACCATTCCACCTACCCTTCCTCCTCCCACTACCCTTCTCAACCTTGGGTAACCACACTTTACTCTCTGCCTGTGAGATTAATTGTTTTTATTTTTAGATTCCACAATTAACTGATAACACGCAATGTTTGTCTTTCTGTGCCTGGACTATTTCACTTAACATAATAATCTCCAGTTCCATCCCTGTTGTTGCAAATGACAGGATCTCAGTTATTTTGTGGATGAATAGTACTCTGCTGTGTATATGTACTGCATTTTCTTTATCCATTCATCTGTTGATGGACATTTAGGTTGCTTCCAAATCTTGCTTCTGTGAACAGTGCTGGAAAAAGCATGGGAGCACAGACATGTCTTTAATACACTGCTTTTCTCTCTTTTGGGTATACATCAAAGAGTGGGATTGCTGGATCATATGGGACCTCAATTTTTCTTTTTTTTTTTTTAGGAAGCTCCAAACTGTTCTTTATAAAGGTTGTACACAACAGTGTACAATGGTTCATTTTCACCACATTCTCAGCATCATTTGCCATTGTGTGTCTTTTCGATATAAGCCGTTTTAACTGGGATGAGACGATATATTACTGTAGATTTGATCTGAATTTCTCTGATATTCAATGGTGCTGAACACCATTTTTTAACTTTTATTTTAGGTTAGGGGAACTTGTGAAGGTTTGCTACATAGGTTAACATGTGTCACGAGGGTTTGTGCATGTTATTTCATCACATAGGTATTAAGACTAGTACCAATAGTTGCCTTTTCTACTCCTCTCTCTCCACCCATATTCCCTTCTCAAGTAGATCCAGTGTCTGTTGTTACCTTCTTTGTGTTCATAAGTTCTTATCATTTAGCTTCCATTTGTAAGTAAGAACATGCGGTATTTGTCTTTCTGTTCTTGCATTAGTTTGCTAAGGAAAGTAGCCTCCAGATCCATCCGTGTTCCTGCAAAATACATAATCTTGTTTTTTTTTAGTACCTGCATTTATTCCATTGTGTATATGTACCTCATTATCTTTATCCAATCTGTTATGGATGGCCATTTAGGTTGATTCCATGTCATTGCTATTGTGAATAGTGCTGAAATGAACATTTGTGTGCATGTATCTTTATCATAAAATGATTTGTATTCCTCTGGGTATATGCCCAGTAGTAGGATTGCTGGGTAAAATGGTTGTCCTGCTTTTAGCTCTTTGAGGAATCATCATACTGCTTTCCACAATGGTTGAACTAGTTCACCATCCCACTAACAGTGTACAAGTGTTCCCTTATCTCTGCAATCTTGCCAGCATTTAATATTTTTGACTTTTTCATTATAGTTATTTTGTCTAGTGTGAGAGGGTATCTAGTTGTGGTTTTGATTTGCATTTCTCTAGTGATCAGTGATATTGAGCTTTTTATCATATGCTTGTTGGCCATATGCATGTCTTCTTTTGAGAAGTGTCTGTTTACGTCCTTTGCCCACTTTTAATTGAGTTGTTTGTTTTCCTCTAGTAAATTTAAGTTTCTCATAAATGCTGGATATTAGACCTTTGTCAGATATATAGTTTGAATATATTTTTTCCCGTTCTGTAGGTTGTCTGTTTGCACTGTTGATACTTTCTTTAGCTGTGCAGAAGCTCTTAAGTTTAACTAGATCCTACGTGTCAACTTATACTTTTGTTGCAATTGCTTTTGCTGTCTTTGTCATAAAATCTTTGCCTGTTCCTATGTCTAGGATTATATTGACTATGTTGTCTTTTAGGGATTTTACACTTTCAGTTTTACATTTAAGTTTTTAATACATCTTAAATTTATTTGTGTGTATGATGTAAGAAAGAGGTCCAGCTTCAGTCTTCTGTATATAGCTAGCCAGTTATCCCAGCAACATTTACTGAATAGGTAGTCATTTCCCCATTGCTTATTTTTGTCAGATTTGTCAAAGATCAGATGGTCATAGATAAGTAGCCTTTTTCTGGGCTCTCTATTCTGTTCCATTGGTCTATGTACCTGTTTTGTACAAGTACTATGCTATTTTGGTTACTCAGCCTTGTAGTATATTTTGAAGTCTGGTAACATTATGCCTCCAGGTTTGTTCTTTTTGCTGAGGATTGCCTTGGCCATTCAGGCTCTTTTTTTGTTCCATATGAATTTTTACAAAGTTTTTTCTTGTTCTGTGAAGAAAGTCATTTGTAGCTTGATAGGAATAGCATTGAATCTGTAAATTGTTTTTGGCAGTATAAGCATTTAATGACACTGATTCTTCCTATCAATGAGCATGAGATGTTTTTCATTTATTTGTGTCTTCTTTGATTTATTTGAGCAGTGTTTTGTAATTCTCATTGTGGAGACCTTCCATCTCCCTGATTAACTGTATTCCTAGGCATTTGTTTGAAGCAATTGTGAATGGGATTAGCATTATGATTTGCCTCTCAGTTTGGCTGCTGGTGTATAGGAATCTTGGTGATTTTTTGAACATTGATTTTGTATTTTACAGCTATGCTGAAGTTGTTTATTAGTTTGAGGAGCTTTTGGGCCAAGACTATGGGGTTTTTTAGATGTAGAATCATGTCATCTTCAAACAGGGATAGTTTGAATTTCTCCTTTGCTATTTGGATGCACATTATTTCTTTTTCTTTTTTTTTTCTTATTTATTCATTTATTTATTTATTTATTTATTTATTTTTTGCCTGATTGCTCTGGCTAAGATTTCCAATATTATGTTGAATAGAAGTAGTTAGAAGGTTCATTCTCATTTTGTGCCAGTTTTCAAGGGGAATGCTTCCGGTTTTGCCCATTCAGTATAATGTTGGCTGCAGATATGTCATAGATGGCTCTTATTATTTTGAGGTGTATTCCTTCAATACTTAGTTGAAGGAACTTAGAGAGTTTTTAACATGAAAGGATGTTGGATTTTATTGAAAATGCTTTCTGCATCTAGTGAGAAAATCACGTGCTTTTTTGTCTTTAGTTTTGTTTATGTAATGAATATTTATTATTTTGTTTATGTTGAACCAACCTTTCATTCCAGGGCTGAAGCCTACTTAATCATGGTGGATTAGCTGTATGATGTGCTGCTGGATTGGGTTTGCAAGTATTTTATTGAGGATTTTTTGCATTGATGTTCATCAAAGATATTGGCCTAACATTTTTTATTTTTGTGTAATTCTTGGTCAGGTTTTGGTATCTGAATGATGCAGACCATAACAGAATGAGTTTGGGAGGAGTGCCTCCTCCTCATTTTTTTTGGAATAGTTTATGTAGGAATGGGACCAGCTCTTCTTTGTATATCTAGTAAAATTCAGCTGTGAATCCATCAGGTCCCATGCCTTTTTGTTGTTGTTGTTATTGTTAAGCTATTTATTAATGATTCAATTTTTGAACATATTATTGGTCTTTTCAGGGAGTCAGTTTCTTCCTGGCTCGGTGCTGAAAAGGGTTATGCGTCTAGAGGTTTATTCATTTCTTCTGGGTTTTCTATTTTGTGTGCATGGAATTGTTCATAGTAGTTTTGATAATTATTTTTATTTCTGTAGAATCAGTGGTAACATTTCTTTTGTCATTTCTAATTGTGTTTATTTGTATCTTATCTCTTTTCTTCTTTATTGGTCTAGTTGGTTGCCTATCCTATTAATTTTTTCAAAAAAAAAATCCTGAAATGGGTTGGGCGGAGCAAGATGGCTGAATAGGAACAGCTCCAGTCTCCAACTCCCAGCGCGAGTGACACAGAAGACCGGTGATTTCTGCATTTTCAACTGAGGTACTAGGTTCATCTCACTGGGGAGTGCCGGACGATCAGTGCTGGTCAGCTGCTGCAGCCCGACCAGCGAAAGCTGAAGCAGGGCGAGGCATCGCCTCACATGGGAAGTGCAAGGGGGAAGGGAATCCCTTTTCCTAGCCAGGGGAACTGAGACACACAACACCTGGAAAATCAGGTAACTCCCACCCCAATACTGCGCTTTAAGCAAACAGGCACACCAGGAGATCATATCCCACACCTGGCTGGGAGGGTCCCACGCACAGGGAGCCTCCCTCATTGCTAGCACAGCAGTCTGCAATCTGGCGACAAGGCAACAGCGAGGCTCGGGGAGGGGCACCCGCCATTGCTGAGGCTTAAGTAGGTAAACAAAGCTGCTGGGAAGCTCGAACTGGGTGGAGCTCACAGCAGCTCAAGGAAACCTGCCTGTCTCTGTAGACTCCACCTCTGGGGACAGGGCACAGTAAACAATAACAAAAACAGCAGAAACCTCTGCAGATGCAAACGACTCTGTCTGACAGCTTTGAAGAGAGCAGTGGAACTCGCAACATGGAGGTTGAGATCTGAGAAGGGACAGACTCCCTGCTCAAGTGGGTCCCTGACCCCTGAGTAGCCTAACTGGGAGACATCCCCCACTAGGGGCAGTCTGACACCCCACAACTCACAGGGTGGAGTACACCCCTGAAAGGAAGCTTCCAAAGCAAGAATCAGACAGGTACACTCGCTGTTCAGCAATATTCTATCTTCTGCAGCCTCTGCTGCTGATACTCAGGCAAACAGGGTCTGGAGTGGACCTCAAGCAATCTCCAACAGACCTACAGCTGAGGGTCCTGACTGTTAGAAGGAAAACTATCAAACAGAAAGGACACCTACACCAAAACCCCATCAATACATCACCATCATCAAAGACCAGAGGCAGATAAAACCACGAAGATGGGGAAAAAGCAGGGCAGCAAAGCTGGAAATTCAAAAAATAAGAGCGCATCTCCCCCGGCAAAGGAGCGCAGCTCATTGCCAGCAACGGATCAAAGCTGGACGGAGAATGACTTTGACGAGATGAGAGAAGAAGGCTTCAGTCCATCAAATTTCTCAGAGCTAAAGGAGGAATTACGTACCCACCGCAAAGAAACTAAAAATCTTGTAAAAAAGTGGAAGAATTGATGGCTAGAGTAATTAATGCAGAGAAGGTCATAAACGAAATGAAAGAGATGAAAACCATGACACGAGAAATACGTGACAAATGCACAAGCTTCAGTAACCGACTCGATCAACTGGAAGAAAGAGTATCAGCGACTGAGGATCAAATGAATGAAATGAAGCGAGAAGAGAAACCAAAAGAAAAAAGAAGAAAAAGAAATGAACAAAGCCTGCAAGAAGTATGGGATTATGTAAAAAGACCAAATCTACGTCTGATTGGGGTGCCTGAAAGCGAGGGGGAAGATGGAACCAAATTGGAAAACACTCTTCAGGATATCATCCAGGAGAACTTCCCCACCTAGAAGGGCAGGCCAACATTGAAATCCAGGAAATACAGAGAACACCACAAAGATACTCCTCGAGAACAGCAACTGCAAGACACATAATTGCCAGATTCACCAAAGTTGAAATGAAGGAAAAAATCTTAAGGGCAGCCAGAGAGAAAGGTCGGGTTACCCACAAAGGGAAGCCCATCAGACTAACAGCAGATCTCTCAGCAGAAACTCTACAAGCCAGAAGAGAGTGGGGGCCAATATTCAACATTCTTAAAGAAAAGAATTTTAAACCCAGAATTTCATATCCAGCCAAACTAAGTTTCATAAGTGAAGGAGAAATAAAATCCTTTACAGATAAGCAAATGCTTAGAGATTTTGTCACCATCAGGCCTGCCTTACAAGAGACCCTGAAGGAAGCACTCAACATGGAAAGGAACAACCGGTACCAGCCATTGCAAAAACATGCCAAAATGTAAAGACCATCGTGGCTAGGAAGAAACTGCATCAACTAACGAGCAAAATAACCAGTTAATATCATAATGGCAGGATCAAGTTCACACATAACAATCTTAACCTTAAATGTAAATGGACTAAATGCTCCAATTAAAAGACACAGACTGGCAAACTGGATAAAGAGTCAAGACCCATCAGTCTGCTGTATTCAGGAGACCCATCTCACATGCAGAGACATACATAGGCTGAAAATAAAGGCATGGAGGAAGATCTACCAAGCAAATGGAGAACAAAAAAAAGCAGGGGTTGCAATCCTAGTCTCTGATAAAACAGACTTTAAACCATCAAAGATCAAAAGAGACAAAGAAGGCCATTACATAATGGTAAAGGGATCAATTCAACAGGAAGAGCTAAGTATCCTAAATATATATGCACCCAATACAGGAGAAACGAGATTCATAAAGCAAGTCCTTAGAGACTTACAAAGAGACTTAGACTCCCATACAATAATAATGGGAGACTTCAACACCCCACTGTCAACATTAGACAGATCAACGAGACAGAAAGTTAACAAGGATATCCAGGAATTGAACTCATCTCTGCAGCAAGCAGACCTAATAGACATCTATAGAACTCTCCACCCCAAATCAACAGAGTATACATTCTTCTCAGCACCACATCGTACTTACTCCAAAATCGACCATGTAATTCGAAGTAAAGCACTCCTCAGCAAATGTACAAGAACAGAAATTATAACAAACTGTCTCTCAGACCACAGTGCAATCAAACTAGAACTCAGGACTAAGAAACTGAATCAAAACTGCTCAACTACATGGAAACTGAACAACCTGCTCCTGAAGGACTACTGGGTACATAACGAAATGAAGGCAGTAATAAAGATGTTCTTTGAAACCAATGAGAACAAAGATACAACATACCAGAATCTCTGGGACACATTTAAAGCAGTGTGTAGAGGGAAATTTATAGCACTAAATGCCCACAAGAGAAAGCAGGAAAGATCTAAAATTGACACTCTAACATCACAATTAAAAGAACTAGAGAAGCAAGAGCAAACACATTCAAAAGCTAGCAGAAGGCAAGAAATAACTAAGATCAGAGCAGAACTGAAGGAGATAGAGACACAAAAAACCCTCCAAAAAATCAATGAATCCAGGAGTTGGTTTTTTGAAAAGATTAACAAAATTGACAGACCACTAGCAAGACTAATAAAGAAGAAAAGAGAGAAGAATCAAATCGACGCAATTAAAAATGATAAAGGGGATATCACCACCGACCCCACAGAAATACAAACTCCCATCAGAGAATACTATAAACACCTCTACGCAAATAAACTGGTAAATCTAGAAGAAATGGATAATTTCCTGGACACTTACACTCTTCCAAGACTAAACCAGGAAGAAGTTGAATCCCTGAATAGACCAATAGCAGGCTCTGAAATTGAGGCAACAATTAATAGCCTTCCAACCAAAAGAAGTCCAGGACCAGGTGGATTCACAGCTGAATTCTACCAGAGGTACAAGGAGGAGTTGGTAGCATTCCTTCTGAAACTATTCCAATCAATAGAAAAAGAGGGAATCCTCCCTAACTCATTTTATGAGGCCAACATCATCCTGATACCAAAGCCTGGCAGAGACACAGCAAAAAAAGAGAATTTTAGACCAATATCCCTGATGAACATCGATGCAAAAATACTCAATAAAATACTGGCAAACCGGATTCAGCAACACATCCAAAAGCTTATCCACCATGATCAAGTGGGCTTCATCCCTGGCATGCAAGGCTGGTTCAACATTCGCAAATCAATAAACATAATCCAGCATATAAACAGAACCAAATACAAGAACCACATGATTATCTCAATAGATGCAGAAAAGGCTTTTGACAAAATTCAACAGCCCTTCATGCTAAAAACGCTCAATAAATTCGGTATCGATGGAACGTACCTCAAAATAATAAGAGCTATTTATGACAAACCCAAAGCCAATATCATACTGAATGGGCAAAAACTGGAAAAATTCCCTTTGAAAACTGGCACAAGACAGGGATGCCCTCTCTCACCACTCCTATTCAACATAGTGTTGGAAGCTCTGGCTAGGGCAATCAGGCAAGAGAAAGAAATCAAGGGTATTCAGATAGGAAAAGAAGAAGTCAAACTGTCCCTGTTTGCAGATGACATGATTGTATATTTAGAAAACCCCATTGTCTCAGCCCAAAATCTCCTTAAGCTGATAAGCAACTTCAGCAAAGTCTCAGGATACAGAATTAATATGCAAAAATCACAAGCATTCTTATACACCAGTAACAGACAAACAGAGAGCCAAATCAGGAATGAACTTCCATTCACAATTGCTTCAAAGAGAATAAAATACCTACGAATCCAACTTACAAGGGATGTAAAGGACCTCTTCAAGGAGAACTACAAACCACTGCTCAGTGAAATCAAAGAGGACACAAACAAATGGAAGAACATACCATGCTCATGGATAGGAAGAATCAATATCGTGAAAATGGCCATACTACCCAAGGTCATTTATAGATTCAATGCCATCCCCATCAAGCTACCAATGAGTTTCTTCAGAGAATTGGAAAAAACTGCTTTAAAGTTCATATGGAACCAAAAAAGAGCCCGCATCTCCAAGACAATCCTAAGTCAAAAGAACAAAGCTGGAGGCATCACGCTACCTGACTTCAAACTCTACTACAAGGCTAGAGTAACCAAAACATCATTGTACTGGTACCAAAACAGAGATATAGACCAATGGAACAGAACAGAGTCCTCAGAAATAATACTACACATCTACAGCCATCTGATCTTTGACAAACCTGAGAGAAACAAGAAATGGGGAAAGGATTCCCTATTTAATAAATGGTGCTGGGAAAATTGGCTAGCCATAAGTAGAAAGCTGAAACTGGATCCTTTCCTTACTCCTTATACGAAAATTAATTCAAGATGGATTAGAGACTTAAATGTTAGACCTAATACCATAAAAATCCTAGAGGAAAACCTAGGTAGTGCCATTCAGGACATAGGCATGGGCAAAGACTTCATGTCTAAAACACCAAAAGCAACGGCAGCAAAAGCCAAAATTGACAAATGGGATCTCATTAAACTAAAGAGCTCTGCACAGCAAAAGAAACTACCATCAGAGTGAACAGGCAACCTACAGAATGGGAGAAAATTTTTGCAATCTACTCATCTGACAAAGGGCTAATATCCAGAACCTACAAAGAACTCAAACAGGAGATCGAGACTATCCTGGCTAACATGGTGAAACCCCGTCTCTACTAAAAATACAAAAAAAAAACTAGCCGGGCGTGGTCGCGGGCGCCTGTAGTCTCAGCTACTTGGGAGGCTGAGGCGGGAGAATGGCGTGAACCCGGGAGGCGGAGCTTGCAGTGAGCCGAGATCATGCCACTGCACTCCAGCCTGGGAGACACAGCGAGACTCCGTCTCAAAAAAAAAAAAAAAAAAAAAAAAAAAAAAAAAAAAAAAAAAAAAAAAAAAAAAAAAAGAACTCAAACAAATTTACAAGAAAAAAACAAACAACCCCAGCAAAAAGTGGGCAAAGGATATGAACAGACAGTTCTCAAAAGAAGACATTCATACAGCCAACAGACACATGAAAAAATGCTCATCATCACTGGCCATCAGAGAAATGCAAATCAAAACCACAATGAGATACCCTCTCTCACCAGTTAGAATGGCGATCATTAAAAAGTCAGGAAACAACAGGTGCTGGAGAGGATGTGGAGAAATAGGAACACTTTTACACTGTTGGTGGGATTGTAAACTAGTTCAACCATTATGGAAAACAGTATGGCGATTCCTCAAGGATCTAGAACTAGATGTACCATATGACCCAGCCATCCCATTACTGGGTATATACCCAAAGGATTATAAATCATGCTGCTATAAAGACACATGCACACGTATGTTTATTGCGGCACTATTCACAATAGCAAAGACTTGGAATCAACCCAAATGTCCATCAGTGACAGATTGGATTAAGAAAACGTGGCACATATACACCATGGAATACTATGCAGCCATAAAAAAGGATGAGTTTGTGTCCTTTGTAGGGACATGGATGCAGCTGGAAACCATCATTCTTAACAAACTATCACAAGAACAGAAAACCAAACACCGCATGTTCTCACTCATAGGTGGGAACTGAACAATGAGATCACTCGGACTCGGGAAGGGGAACATCACACACCGGGGCCTATCATGGGGAGGGGGAAGGGGGAGGGATTGCATTGGGAGTTATACCTGATGTAAATGACGAGTTGATGGGTGCTGACCAGTTGATGAGTGCAGCACACCCACATGGCACAAGTATACATATGTAACAAACCTGCACGTTATGCACATGTACCCTAGAACTTAAAGTATAATAATAATAAATTAAAAAAAATATCCTGCCTTTGTTTATCTTGTGAATGGTTTTATGTGTCTTGGTTTCCTTCAGTTCAGCTCTAATTTTCATTATTTCTCACCCTCTGCTGGCTTCAGGGGGTGATTTTCTCTTGCTTCTTGTATTAGTTCATTTTCATATGGCTGATAAAGACTTACCCAAGACTGGAAGGAAAAAGAGGTTTAATTGGACTTACAGTTTCACATGGCTGAGAAGGCCTCAAAATCATGGCGGAAAGTGAAAGGCACTTCTTACACTGTTGTGGCAAGAGAAAATGAGGAGAAAGCAAAAGGGGAAACCCCTGTTCAACCCATTAGATCTGGTACGTCTTATTCACTCTCACAAGAATAGTGCAGGAAAGACCAGCCCCCATGATTCAATTGCCTCCCCCTAGGTCCCTCCCACAATACATGGTAATTCTGGGAGTCACAATTCAAGTTGAGATTTCGGTGGGGACACAGCCAAACCATATCATTCTGTCACCAGCCCCTCCAAATCTCATGTCCTCACATTTCAAAACCAATCATGTCTTCCCAACAGTCCCCGAAGTCTTAACTCAGAAGTCCACAGTCCAAAGTCTCATCTGAGACAAGGTGAGTCTCTTCTGCCTATGAACCTGTAAAATAAAAAGCAAGCTAGTTATTTCCTAGATACCATGGGTGTACAGTTATTAGGTAAATACAGCCATTCCAAATGGAAGAAATTGGCCAAAGCAAAGGGGTTTCAGGGCCTATGCAAGTTCTGACCACTGGGATCACTAATTCCCCTCTGGTTAGGGTGGGTTTAAATGCTCTCTCCATGATCAGTCTTTAGCTGAGTTTAGTTGGGTTTTCCTTTCTGCTCTAACAGGACAGCACTGAGTTCAATGCCTGATAATTGCTGTGTTCTTCCTCCCTAGGCACCCAGAGAGGCTCTCTACACAATGCTATTGCTGCTGAGGTTTCAGGGAGTGGTGGCATTTGTGATTCAAGAGTTTTTCTATCTATTTAGTGTCACTTTCAGAGATTTGTATTTAAAAGCAGATATTATGAGGGCTTACCTGATATTGGGTTCTTATGAAGGTGTTTTATTCTGTGTATATGGTTGTTAAATTGGTGTCCTTGTGGATAGGACGATTGGTGAAGCCTTCTATTCTGCCATCTTGCTGACCTCTTGTGACAAGTCTTTGATTTTTAAAAATCAACATTTAGTAATTTTCAACATACAGTTTCTGTACATGTTTTGTTACATTTATACATAAATATTTGTTCTTTATTTTGGGGAACTATTGTGAATAATACTGTGTAATTTCAGTTTCCATGTGTTTATTGCTACTATACAAATATAAAATTATTCGTTGCCTTAATATTCAACTTTGCTAAAAACACATTATTTCTAATAATTTTGAGTGGTATATTTCTTGATATTTTCTACAGGTATAGTCATGTTTTCTGATAATAAGAAAAGTTTAATTTTCCCTTCTCAATCTGCCTTTAATTTTTTTTCTTGCCTTATTGCACTGGTTTGAACTTACAGTAGTATTTTGAATAAAAGAATTGAAAGTGAAAATCGTTACTTTATGACTTATTTTGGAAAAAATGCCTTTACTCCTTTACTATTAAACATGATATGAACTATAGGTTTCTAAAGACATTTACTATCAAGTTGAGGTAGTTCTCTATTCATAGTTTGCTGAGGGGTTTAAAGTGAATGTGTGTTAGATTTTGTCAAATACTTTCTCTGCACTAGTTGATATTTTCCTCTATCTGCTTTAGCATGTTAGTACATTGAATTACATTGTTTTATTTTAAAATGTTGAACCAGCCTTGTATCAATGGAATAAATCTCAGTAGGTCATGTTTTATAATTCTTTATGTATTGCTAAATTGAACTTCATAAGTGTTTGAGGATTTTTGAAAATATATTTATGAGAGATATTGTTCTGTAGTTTTTAATGTTTTCCTTTTGTATTACCTTTTTCTGATTTTAGTATTAGGGAAATGTTGGCCCCATAAAATTATTTGGGAACTATTGTCTTCTGAAAGTTATTGTGTATAATTAGTATTGTTCTTTATTAAATGTCTGATATAATTTATTTTTGGAATCATCTGGACTCGAAGTTTTCTGTTTTATAATTTTTCAAATTTTATTAATCCAATTCATTCAATAGTTATTGAACTGTTTAGATTATCTATTTTATCTTAGGTGGGTTTGGTCATTTGCCATTTTTTTTTTTAATTTTTAAAGCATTTTGTTGAAAATATGATTTAACAATATTAAATATATTTTTTGAAAAAGGAAAAATATCAGCATAATTTTATCATTTTGACAAAACTGTTGCATTTTTCCCTCATTTTTTCCAGTAAGCTATATAATTTTATTTATTGTATATGCATAGTAACAAACCTGCACGTTATGCACATGTACCCTACAACTTAAAGTATAATAATAATAAATAAATTTAAAAAAAAATTTAATAGGTCTTTTGCCATTTTTAAGAAATTGGTCCATTCATCTAAGTTGTTAAATTTATGTCTATAGAACCATTCATAGTATTACCTTATTAGATTTATTATGTTTGCATGATCTCTACTGGCATTCTTTCTCTTATTTCTTGTACTGATAAATGTGTGTTTTATCTCTTATTTGTTTGTGTTGCTTAAGGTTTATCAATATTTTCTGTCTTTTCAGAGAGCTGTACTTTGGGTTTGATTAATTTTCTCAATTGTTTTTCTGTCCAATTTTATTGATTTCTGATTTTTATTATATTATTCCTTCTGTTTGCCTTTTTGCTCTATTTTTTAGTTCTGTGAGTTGAAAGCTTATATTATTGATTGAGACCTGTATTCTTTTCTAATATAAGCATTTAGTGATCTCAATTTCTCTCTAGGCAGTCTTTTAGCTGTACCTTGCTTATTTTGATATGTTGTATTTTCACTTTCATTTAATTCAATATGTAATTTTGTTTCCCTTGAGACTTATTTGATTCATAAAATAATTAATTATATGCTGCTTAATTTCCAATAGTTTGGAAAGGTTTCTGTTTACTTCTAGCTTGAATTTTAATATGCAACTGATTATTAGTTTAATTCTTAGCTCGATTTGTAGCTTGACTCCATCATGGTGAGAGAACATACTATGTATAATTTTAGTTTTTAAAACATTGTTAAAATTGTTTTGTAATCCAGGATATTTACTATCTTCCTGAATGTTTAATATTTGCTTGCAAAGTGCATGTATTTTTCCCTTGCTGAATGACATATTAAAGGAACATTGTTTTATAATAATATTTCTGACACCAAATATGTGGGTTTTCTGCAATAAGCAATTCTTTAACTCTCTAGAGAAACCAACTGGCTGTTAAAACTTTAATTTAATTTTTTGTCCCCAGGCTACTCACACTACTTATTTGGCTACAGACTAGGGGTTCCCACACCACTTCTAATGTTTGACAATTTGCTATAATGGCTCACAGAACTCAGGGAAACATTTTACTTACATTTACTGGTATATTATAAAGGATATTATAAAGTGTATACATGAATAGAGAGATAAACAGATAAATAAGGAAAGGTCTGGAAGGGTTCTAAGTGAAAGAGTTTCTGTCCCCATGGAGTTTGGGGAGTGTTACTATCCTGGCATGTAGATATATTTGCCAACCTGGAAGCTCTTCAAAGCCCATTGCTTAGGTTTTTTACATAGGTTACATTATGTAGGCATGATTGATTAATTCATTGACCATTGGTAATTAAACTCAATCTTCAGCCCCACTCCACTCCCTGAAGGGCTAAAAGTGAGGCTGAAAGTTTTAACTCTCTAATCATATGATGGTTCCTCTGGCTGATTACTCCCTTTCTAAAGGATTTAGGGGACCATCACAAGTCACTTTAACAGCATAAACTCAGGTATGGTTGAAAATGACTTATTATGAATAACAATGACATTCTTTTCACTTCTATCACTCAGGGAATTCTAAGAGTTGAAAAAGTTTGTTGTCAAGAACCCAGGTCAAAGACTAAATATAGATTTCTTTTTATATCACAATGTTACACATGTTCTATAAATTTTTATTACATCCTGTTGATTGTATGTTGACATTCAGTTATTTTACATCTTGAAGATTTCATATCTGTATCACCTGTTTCATGTCTGTAGCACCATTGTGTCTTGAATGTATATAATGTGTTTTGATTTCACAGACTCACAGCTGAGACTCTGGACTTTGGACTTTTGCACTGGTGCTGGAACAAGTTAAGATTTGAGGCATTGCCATTTATGACAAACACACAGCCAACATGTTACTGAATGGGGAAAAGTTGAAAGCATTCCCCCTGAGAACTGGAATGAGACAAGGATGTCCACTTTCACCATTTTTATTCAACATAGTACTGGAAGTCCTATCCAGAGCAATCAGACAAGTGAAAGAAATAAAGGACATTCAAACTGATAAACAGGAAGTCAGACTGCTGCTGTTGCTGATGACATGGTTGTATATTTAGAAAACCCTAAAGACTTATCTGCAAAGCTTCTAGAACAGATAAATGAATTCAGTGAAGTTTCAGAATACAAAATTAATGTACACGAATCAGTAGTTCTGCTTACATCAAACAGTGACCAAGCTGAAAATCAAATCAAGAACTGAACCTGTTTAACAACAGTTGCAAGAAAACATACTTAGGAATATATCTAACCAAGGAGATGAAAGAATTCTACAAAGAAAATTACAGAACACTGCTGAGAGAAATCATAGGTGACACAAACAAATGGAAACACATCCCATGCTCATAGATGGGTAGAATCAATATTGTGAAAATGACCATACTGCCAAAAGCAATCCACAAATTCAGTGTGATTCCCATGAAAATACCACCATCATTCTTCATAGAATTAGAAAAAAAATCCTAAAAAATTCATATGGAAGCAAAAAATAGCCCATATAGCCAAAGCAAGACTAAGCAGAAAGAACAAATCTGGAAGTATCACATTACCCAATTTGAAACTACATGTAGTCACCAAAACAGCATGGTACTGGTATAAAAATAGGTGCACAGACCAGTGGAACAGAATAAAAAATCAAGAAATAAAGCCAAATACAGCCAACTGATTTTCAACAAAGCAAACAAAAACCTAGAGTTGGTAAAAGACACAAAAGAAACTGGGTATCTACCCAGAGGAAAATAAGTCATTATATAAAAAAGATACTTGTACAAGCATGTATATAGCAGCACAATTTGCAATTAAAAAAATATGGAACCAACACAAATGTCCATCAATCAACAAGTAGATAAAGAAAATATGGTACACACACACACACACACACACACACACACACACACACACACCATGGAATACTACTTAGCCATAAAAGGAATGAAATAATGGCATTCACAGCAACATGGATAAAAATGGAGACCATTATTCTAACTGAAGTATCTCAGGAATGGAAATCCAAGCATCGTATGTTCTCACTCATATGTGGGAGCTAAGTTACGAGGATGCAAAGGCATAAGAATGATACAATGAACTTTCAGGACTTGGGAAAATGGTGGGAGTGCAGTGAGACTACATATTGGGTACAGTGTACATTGTGAACAGTGTACACTGCTCAGATGATGCCACCAAAATCTCAGAAATCACCACTAAAGAACTTACTCATGTGCAAAATAAAACAATAAAAATAGTTAAAAATAAGACTTTGGGGCTTTGAAGGTGGAATGAAGATACTTGTATGTAAGAAGGGCATGAGTTTTGAGAAGGCAGAAGCATAATGGTATAGTTTGAATATGTATCCCCTCCAAAACTCACGTTCAAATGTAATCCCAAATGTGACAATATTGAGAGGTGGGAGTCTTCAGGACGTGATTCACTTATAAGGGCTTTGTCCTCATGAATGCATTAACTTATTTATGGTTTAATGGATTAATTGGTTAATAGACTAGTGAGTTATTATGAGAGTGACTCTAGTAGATTTAAAGAAGAGAAAAAGAGACCTAAGCTAGCATGCTCATCCCCCTCACTATGTGATGCCCTGTATCACCATGGGACTCTGCAGAGTCTCTGCCAACAAGAAGGCCCTCACAAAGTATTTACTCTTGACCCTGGAATTGTCAGCCTCCCTACCTATAAGAAATAAATATCTTTTCTTTACCCAGTTTTAGATGTTGTCTTATGAGCAACAGAAAATGGAGTAAGACAAAAGGCCGGCATTACCCTCATACCAAAGCCAGGCAAGGACACTACAATAATAGAAAGATTCAGACTTATATCTCCAATGAACATAGATGCAAAAATCCTCAACAAAATACTAGCAAATAAAATTCAATATCACATTAAAATAATCATGCACCATAATCAAGTACGATTTATCTCTGTGACACAAGGATAATTTACATTGGCAACATTCATAAATATGATACATGACATTAATGGAATGAAGAGCAACTACCATGTTACTATCTAAATATATATATATATATATTTTTAATTCTTCTTTTTTATTATTATTATTATACTTTAAGTTCTGAGGTACATGTGCATAACGTGCAGTTTCTTACATATGTATACTTGTGCCACGTTGGTGTGCTGCACCCATTAACTCGTCAGCACCCATCAGCTCGTCATTTACATCAGGTGTAACTCTCAATGCATTCCATACCCACTCCCCCCTCTCCCCTCCCCATGATAGGCCCCGGTGTGTGATGTTCCCCTTCCTGAGTCCAAGTGATCTCATTGTTCAGTTCCCACCTATGAGTGAGAACATGCAGTGTTTGGTTCTCTGTTCTTGCGATAGTTTGCTGAGAATGATGGTTTCCAGCTGCATCCATGTCCCTATAAAGGACACGAACTCATCCTTTTTGATGGCTGCATAGTATTCCATGGTGTATATGTGCCACGTTTTCTTAATCCAATCTGTCACTGATGGACATTTGGGTTGATTCCAAGTCTTTGCTATTGTGAATAGTGCTGCAATGAACATACATGTGCATGTGCCTTTATAGTAGGATGATTTATAATTCTTGGGGTATATACCCAGTAATGGGATGGCTGGGTCATATGGTACTTCTAGTTCTAGATCCTTGAGGAATCGCCATACTGTTTTCCATAATGGTTGAACTAGTTTACAATCCCACCAACAGTGTAAAAGTGTTCCTATTTCTCCACATGCTCTCCAGCACCTGTTGTTTCCTGACTTTTTAATGATTGCCATTCTAACTGGTGTAAGATGGTATCTCATTGTGCTTTTGATTTGCATTTCTCTGATGGCCAGTGATGATGAACATTTTTTTGTGTGTTTGTTGGGTGTATGAATGTCTTCTTTTGAGAAATGTCTGTTCATATCCTTTGCCCACTTTTTGCTGGGGTTGTTTGTTTTCTTCTTGTAAATTTGTTTGAGTTCTTTGTAGGTTCTGGATATTAGCCCTTTGTCTGATGAGTAGATTGCAAAAATTTTCTCCCATTCTGTAGGTTGCCTGTTCACTCTGATGGTAGATTCTTTTGCTGTGCAGAAGCTCTTTAGTTTAATTAGATCCCATTTGTCAATTTTGGCTTTTGTTGCTGTTGCTTTTGGTGTTTTAGACATGAAGTCCTTGCCCATGCCTATGTCCTGAATGGTATTACCTAGGTTTTCTTCTAGGGTTTTTATGGTCCTGGGTCTGACATTTAAGTCTCTAATCCATCTTGAATTAATTTTCATATAACGAGTAAGGAAAGGATCCAGTTTCAGCTTTCTACTTACGGCTAGCCAATTTTCCCAGCACCATTTATTAAATAGGGAATCTTTTCCCCATTTCCTGTTTTTCTGAGGTTTGTCAAAGATCAGATGGCTGTAGATGTGTGGTATTATTTCTGAGGACTGTTGTCTACCATTGGTCTATATCTCTGTTTTAGTATCAGTACCATGCTGTTTTGGTTACTGTAGTCTTGTAGTATAGTTTGAAGTCAGGTAGTGTGATGCCTCCAGCTTTGTTCTTTTGACTTAGGATTGTCTTGGAGATGCGGGCTCTTTTTTGGATCCATATGAACTTTAAAGCAGTTTTTTCCAATTCTCTGAAGAAACTCATTGGTAGCTTGATGGGGATGGCATTGAATCTATAAATAACCTTGGGCAGTATGGCCATTTTCACGATATTGATTCTTCCTATCCATGAGCATGGTATTTTCTTCCATTTGATTGTGTCCTCTTTTATTTCACTGAGCAGTGGTTTGTAGTTCTCCTTGAAGAGGTCCTTTACATCCCTTGTCAGTTGGATTCGTAGGTATTTTATTCTCTTTGAAGCAATTGTGAATGGAAGTTCATTCATGATTTGACTCTCTGTTTGTCTGTTACTGGTGTATAAGAATGCTTGTGATTTTTGCACATTAATTTTGAATCCTGAGACTTTACTGAAGTTTTTTTTCAGCTTAAGGAGATTTTGGGCTGAGACAATGGGGTTTTCTAAATATACAATCATGTCATCTGCAAACAGGGACCATTTGACTTCTTCTTTTCCTGATGGAATACTCTTTATTTCTTTCTCTTGCCTGATTGCCCTAGCCAGAACTTCCAACACTATGTTGAATAGGAGTGGTGAGAGAGGGCATCCCTGTCTTGTGCCAGTTTTCAAAGGGAATACTTCTAGTTTTTGCCCATTAAGTATGATATTGGCTGTGGGTTTGTCATAAATAGTTCTCATTATTTTGAGATACGTTCCATCAATACCGAATTTATTGAGCGTTTTTAGCATGAAGGGCTATTGAATTTTGTCAAAGGCCTTTTCTGCATCTATTGAGATAATCATGTGGTTTTTGTCTTTGGTTCTGTTCATATGTTGGATTACGTTTAATGATTTGCATATTTTGAAACAGCCTTGCATCCCAGGGATAAAGCCCACTTGATCATGGTGGATAAGCTTTTTGATGTGCTGCTGGATCTGGTTTGCCAGTATTTTATTGAGGATTTTTGTATCGATGTTCATCAGGGATATTGGTCTAAAATTCTCTTTTTTTTGCTGTGTCTCTGCCAGGCTTTGGTATCAGGATGATGTTGGCCTCATCAAATGAGCTAAGGAGGATTCCCTCTTTTTCTATTGATTGGAATAGTTTCAGAAGGAATGGTACCAACTCCTCCTTGTACCACTGGTAGAAATCAGCTGTGAATCCATCTGGTCCTGGACTTTTTTTGGTTGGTAGGCTATTAATTATTGCCTCAATTTCAGAGCCTACTATTGGCCTACTCAGGGATTCAGCTTCTTCCTGGTTTAGTCTTGGGAGAGTGTAAATGTCCAGGAAGTTATCCATTTCTTCTAGATTTTCTAGTTTATTTGCATAGAGGTGTTTATAGTATTCTCTGATGGTAGTTTGTATTTCTGTGGGGTCGGTGGTGATATCCCCTTTATCATTTTTTATTCGTCTATTTGATTCTTCTCTCTTTTCTTCTTTTTTAGTCTTGCTAGCGGTCTATCAATTTTGTTGATCTTTTCAAAAAACCAGCTCCTGGATTTATTGACTTTTTGGAGGGTTTTTTTGTGTCTGTATCTCCTTCAGTTCTGCTCTGATCTTAGTTATTTCTTGCCTTCTGCTACCTTTTGAATATGTTTGCTCTTGCTTCTCTAGTTCTTTTAATTGCGATGTTAGAGTGTCAATTTTAGATCTTTCCTGCTTTCTCTTGTGGGCATTTAGTGCTATAAATTTCCCTCTACACACTGCTTTAAATGTGTCCCAGAGATTCTGGTATGTTGTATCTTTGTTCTCATTGGTTTCAAAGAACATCTTTATGTCTGCCTTCATTTCGTTATGTACCCAGTAGTCCTTCAGGAGCAGATTATTCAGTTTCCATGCAGTTGAGCGGTTTTGATTGATTTTCTTAGTCCTGAATTCTAGCTTGATTGCACTGTGGTCTGAGAGACAGTTTGTTATAATTTCTGTTCTTGTACATTTGCTGAGGAGGGCTTTACTTCTAATTATGTGATCAATTTTGGAATAAGTGTGATGTGGTGCTGAGAAGAATGTATATTCTGTTGATTTGGGTGGAGAGTTTTGTAGATGTCTATTAGGTCTGCTTGCTGCAGAGATGAGTTCAGTTCCTGGATATCTTTGTTAACTTTCTGTCTCGTTGATCTGTCTAATGTTGACAGTGGGGTGTTGAAGTCTCCCATTATTATTGTATGGGAGTCTAAGTCTCTTTGTAAGTCTCTAAGGACTTGCTTTATGAATCTGGGTGCTCTTGTATTGGGTGCATATATATTTAGGATAGTTAGCTCTTCCTGTTGAATTGATCCCTTTACCATTATGTAATGGCCTTCTTTGTCTCTTTTGATTTTTGATGGTTTAAAATCTGTTTTACCAGAGACTAGGATTGCATCTCCTGCTTTTTTTTGTTCTCCATTTGCATGGTAGTTCTTCCTCCATCCCTTTATTTTGAGCCTATGTATGTCTCTGCATGTGAGATGGGTCTCCTGAATACAGCAGACCGATGGGTCTTGACTCTTTATCCATTTTGCCAGTCTGTGTCTTTATTTGGAGCACTTAGTCCATTTACATTTAAGGTTAATATTGTTATGTGTGAACTTGATCCTGCCATTATGATATTAACTGGTTATTTTGCTTGTTAGTTGATGCAGTTTCTTCCTAGCCTCCATGGTCTTTACATTTTGGCATGTTTTTGCTATGGGTGGTAACGGTTGTTCCTTTCCATGTTTAGTGCTTCCTTCAGGGCCTCTTGTAAGACAGGCCTGATGGTGTCAAAATCTCTAAGCATTTGCTTATCTGTAAAGGATTTTATTTCTCCTTCATTGATGAAACTTAGTTTGGCTGGATATGAAACTCTGGGTTTAAAAAAATTCTTTCCTTTAAGAATGTTGAATATTGGCCCCCACTCTCTTCTGGGTTGTAGAGTTTCTGCTGAGAGATCTGCTGTTCGTCTGATGGGCTTCCCTTTGTGGGTAACCCGACCTTTCTCTCTGGCTGCCCTTAAGATTTTTTCCTTCATTTCAGCTTTGGTGAATCTGGCAATTATGTGTCTTGGAGTTGCTCTTCTCGAGGAGTATCTTTGTGGCATTCTCTATATTTCCTGAATTTGAATGTTGGCCTGCCTTACTAGGTTGGGGAAGTTCTCCTGGATGATATCCTGAAGAGTGTTTTCCAACTTGGTTCCATTTTCTCCCTTACTTTCAGGCACCCCAATCAGACGTAGATTTGGTCTTTTACATAATCCCATACTTCTTGCAGGCTTTGTTCATTTCTTTTTCTACTATTTTCTTTAGGTTTCTCTTCTCGCTTCATTTCATTCATTTGATCCTCAATCGCAGATACTCTTTCTTCCAGTTGATCAAGTCGGTTACTGAAGCTTGTGCATTTGTCACGTATTTCTCGTGTCATGGTTTTCATCTCTGTCAGTTCGTTTATGGCCTTCTCTGCATTAGTTATTCTGGTTATCAATTCTTCCACTCTTTTTTCAAGATTTTTAGTTTTTTTTGCGCTGGGTACATAATTCCTCCTTTAGCTTTGAGAAGTTTGATGGACTGAAGCCTTCTTCTCTCATCTCGTCAAAGTCATTCTCCATCCATCTTTCATCCGTTGCTGGCGATGAGCTGCGTTCCTTTGGAGGGGGAGATGCGCTCTTATTTTTTGAATTTCCAGCTTTGCTGCCCTGCTTTTTCCCCATCTTTGTCGTTTTATCTGCCTCTGGTCTTTGATGATGGTGATGTACTGATGGGGTTTTGGTGTGGGTGTCCTTCCTGTTTGTTAGTTTTCTTTCTAACAGTCTGGACCCTCAGCTGCAGGTCTGTTGGAGATTGCTTGAGGTCCACTCCAGACCCTGTTTGCCTGGGTATCAGCAGCACAGGCTGCAGAAGATAGAATATTGCTGAACAGCAAGTGTACCTGTCTGATTCTTGCTTTGGAAGCTTCCTCTCAGGGGTGTACTCCACCGTGTGAGGTGTGGGGTGTCGATCTGCCCTTAGTGGGGGATGTCTCCCAGTTAGGCTACTCAGGGTTCAGGGACACTCTTGAGCAGGCAGTCTGTCCGTTCTCAGATCTCAACCTCCGTGTTGGGAGATCCACTGCTCTCTTCAAAGCTGTCAGACAGAGTTGTTTGCGTCTGCAGAGGTTTCTGCTGCTTTTTGTTGCTGTTGTTGTTGTTGTTGTTGTTTAGCTGTTTCCTGTCCCCAGAGGTGGAGTCTACAGAGACAGGCAGGCCTCCTTGAGCTGCCATGAACTCCACCCATTTCGAGCTTCCCAGCAGCTTTGTTTACCTACTTAAGCCTCAGAAATGGCGGGCACCGCTTCCCCAGCCTCACTGCTGCCTTGTCGCGAGATCGCAGACTGCCGTGCTAGCAATGAGGGAGGCTCCGTGGGCGTGGGACCCTCCCAGCCAGGTGTGGGATATAATCTCCTGGTGTGCCCATTTGCTAAGACCTTTGTTAAAGCCCAGTATTGGAGTGGGAGTTACCTGATTTTCCAGGTGTTGTGTGTCTCAGTTCCCCTGGCTAAGAAAAGGGATTCCCTTCCCCCTTGTGCTTCCCAGGTGAGGTGATGCCTCACCCTGCTTCAGCTCTCGCTGGTCGGGCTGCAGCAGCTGACCAGCACCGATTATCCGATTATCCGGCACTCCCTAGTGAGATGAACCCAGTACCTCATTGAAAATGCAGAAATCACCTGTCTTCTGTGTCGCTCGCACTGGGAACTGGAGACTGGAGCTGTTCCTATTTGGCCATCTTGCTCCACCACCCCTAAATATATTTTAAATAAGCATTAGACTAAATTCAACAACCGTCCATGATAAAAAAAAAAAAAAAAAAAAAAAAACAAACAAAAAAAAAAAACAAAAAAAAAAAAAACAAAAAAAAAACCCAGAACAACAACTTTAAAGAAACTAGGTAGAGAGGAATGTACCTCAATTCAATAAAATCTATCTGTCATAAGTCCACAGCTAACTCAACTCAATGGTAAAAATTGGAAAACATTTCCTCTATGATCAGAAACAAGACAAGGATGCCCACTCTCCACACTTCTATTCATTATAGTACTGTTAGTCCTACCCAGAGAAATTAGGCACAAAAAAAATGAATTAGTTGTAATTCAAATCATAAGAAAAAAATGTTAAGTTGTTCCTGTTTTCAAACAACATAGTCTTTTCTATAGAAAATCATAAGTCCCCTCCTCCCACAAAAAAAGTTGTTAGAACTACTAAACCAGTTGACTAGAGATGCAAGCTACGAAATGAACATACGAAGTCAGTAGCATTTTTACACACTAATAAAAATGTATCCAAAACTACTTAGAAAGAAATGTAACCAAGGAGGTGAAAGACAGATACATAGAAAATAATAAAATATTGATGAAACAAATTAAAGATGATACAAATTAATGGGACAATATTCCATGTTTATAATTTGGAGTAACTAATATTGCTAAAATATACATACAACTCAAAGAGATCTATAAACTCAATTCAATCTCTATCAAAATTCCAATAAAAAATTTCACAGAAAAAAAATTATAAAACTACAAAAGACCCTAATAGTAAAAGCAATATGGAGAACAAAGAACACATCTAGAAGTGGCACATTAACTGATCGCAAAATCAACAACAGGGTTATGTTAATCAAAATAGTATGGTACTGGCACAAAAACAGACATAGAGAAATAGAATCAAATTGAGACTCCAGAGATAAATGCACACATCCATAGTCAACTGATATTTGCCAAAGTGCCAAGAACACACACGAGGAAAAACAGTCTTTTCAATAAATAATGTTGGGGAAAGTGGATAGTCACATGTTGAATAAAAGCAGACCTCTTCTCACATGTGTGAAAATCAACTCAGAATATATTAAAGATGTACATGAAATACCTGGAAGACATGTATTTGTTGGCTCAGGACAGCTCCGGCAGCTGGGCTTCATGTCGATGAAGACGACATAGATTTTCTGTAGCAAAAGCCATAGGGGACCTTTGTGACTGTGAGGGCTTCTGGGGACTCCTGCTCTTGTTTTCTTTTGCGGTGGTTAGGGGGGAGCTACAATGGAGGGGATTTACCTTAGTGCTGAGCTGTGCCTGCCTATGGGAAAGGATTACAGTGGTAAAAGTGCCGACTACCGTTTTCAATGTAACCACCCTTGGTCTTTGTTCCTTCCTGGGTTATTTCAGCTTTTTAATTGTACCCCAGATCCCTCCTAGATATATTTTATTTTGTGGATAGTTGCCAGTTCATCATTTCTGTGGAGGGATGAGGGCTGGGACATTCTAGTCCACCATCTTCCTGACATCTTTGCAGTCAATATTTTTAACTATCTGTCTCTTTCCACTGTCCATTCCATACTTCCTTTTTCCTCAGCAAGAACTCCATCGTGCTCTGTCTTTTTTCCCTGTTTGGGTAACTCAAACTTTTATTTCTGAATGTTCTAGACCATTCACAGTTCTATCTGAATTTGGTTGCTGTATTTTTTAACAGAGTTCTCACAGGACACGATAGCACTAAAAGCCTCCCTAAGGAATCTCTTGTAAGCTATACATGCTGTTTCTTACCTCCACATACTTTTTTTTTTTTTACCTCCGTTTTGTAGTAATAACTCTATTTTCCCTTTGTAATCAGAATCAATCACCTCAGTCAGTACAGTAACTTGCTTCTTTGCCTGTTGATTCAGAGACAAAATGAGTTCAAAACGGTTGGGTGGAAGTTTTAACTTCCAGTTTAATAGAATCATTATCATGTCCCCACTGGAGTCATTCCTCCCTTTGGAACTAAGACTTCCAGATCAGCAAAGCCTAAGGTTGCAGAGATGGAGGCAAAAATTTTGCTATTGAATCACTAGTGGTAATAGTAAATGGTTCCACTTCCATTTTCACCCCTTGATTACTAGATTCTTAAATCTTGGCTATGGAAGAAACAGCCAGAATACTAATTTAGAGCACCTTCAGCTTCCTGAAGACCATAACTCCAGCCTTGCAAGATTTTGTCACCTAGCTGGTGATGAAACTGAGCCTTCAAAGGTAAAATTCCATCTGATTACTTGATTTAGAATAATGGAGAATATGAGAAGAACCATAAATTTTGTAAGCATAATCTCATTGCTCTACTTAATTTTCCTGTTGACATCAGTCCCTTTATCAGAAGCAATTCTGTGTAGAATAACTGACAGTAGATAAGGTAAATCCACAGATGATAATTATAGCAGAAGTATTGCATACATGGAGGGCAAATCCATATCATAGCAACTGTCCACTGTGATAACAAGAAAGTGCTTCCCCATCCATGATGAAAGTCATCCAAAATAATAAAACTGCAATCTGGTAGCTGGCTGATCACCTGAGTAAAGGTGCCATATCAGGTACTCAAGCAATGGACTCTGCTGTTAGTGTTTTGGGAACTCAGCAGTAGGTCTACCCAAGTCAGCCTTGGGAGTTGGGAATGCACTCTGTGGAGATCATGCATTATCTCCATCCCTGTCACCATGGCCACTTTGTTTAAGAACCCATTTTGTAATAACAGGCATGGCTGCAGAAATAAGTTGGTATTCACAGAACTCGTCATCCTATCCACTTGGTTAAAAATCCTCTCCCACTAAGGTCACACGTAGGTGAGCATTTCAGTGGGACACAAATATTATCATATTCTTTATCCATTCAGAGAGTTATATCCAGATATTTTTTTCACACATCTTTTTTCTACCAATTGTCCAACTGTATTTCTCTGAGTACCTTGCCATATATCCAAACCATTGGCTATAGCATATGAACAAGTATACCTATGTCCCACCTACCGCTTCTACTTATGAGCAAAATGAACATCCACGTGCACTGAGTTCTTTCTGCTGAGAGGATTTATCTTTGCTATCCATTTTCAGGATTATCTCAGAAAGGGTCTGTAATGCTGTAGATGTCCATTCTAGGTGATGCTTGCATGTTGTGTAGAATCATCTTTAAACCATACCAGAATTATTTCTTCCTTGGTCAACTGGTTGTAGAGAATTCCCCACAAGGCCATAATGTGGGGTGTGAGAGGTAAGATAATGTAGCAAGCATAAGAACCACAGATATTTGGTCCACTTCCTCAGGCAAATTACGTGTGCCCTTAACACCTATTAAAGCATAGTTTCATATATATTACTTTTATTTGATAATGGAGCACTGCTGTGCATGCCCAAATTTATGGCTTAGATGGTCATGTAACATCTAGTTTATGATGGGTAGCTCAAGAGGCATGATAACATGGTGGCTCATGGTTAAGTGTTCAGTCTCTAGTATGACCTATAGCAAGCCAAAAGGTGTTTCTCAAAAGAACAATATTTAACTGCAGAGGATAATAAGGTTTTGTTCCAAATTCTAAGGTTCTGCACTATGATTCACTTACAGAGACCTCTGAGGACTCCAAACAGCATATTTATCATTTACTGACACTTAAAACACCATCATATCTGCTGCATTATGTAGCCCAAGTGGCAGAGCAGCTTGCATAGCAACCATGACTTCTTGGGAACTTCTCTTTTCCTGGACCTCACTGAAAACAACCAGTTTCTTAGGAGGTTATGCAGTAAATGGACTTGTCCTAGTTCATTTGGTCTACTCTAATAAAATACCACAAACTGGGTAGCTTATAAACAACAAAAAATTATTTCTCATAGTTTTCGAGGCTGGGAAGTACAAGATCAAGGTACCAGTAGATTTGGTGTTTGGTGATAAACCACTTTCTGGTTCACAGATGGCACCATCTTGCTGTGTTTTCACATGGTGGAAGAGGCAAGGCAGCTGTCTGGGGCCTCCTTTATAAGAACACTAATCCCATTCATAAGAGGCCCACCCTTATGATCTAATGACATCCCAAAGACCCTCCTCTCCTAATACTGTCACATTGATGATTAAATTTCAACATATAAATTTGAAAGGACACAAGCATTCAGACCACACCAGGGCTGAAGTAGCCCACACAAATGTAGAATTTGTTGCCTCCACAAAATTCAAAAGGGCTGATTTAGTGCTATGCCTGTTTTTGGTGGTATGAGGGAGCAGATAAAGCAACTTATGTTTTACCTTAGAAGGGCTATCTCAACATGCCCCACACCACTAGACACCTAGAAATTTTACTGAGATAGAAGCCTCCAGTTATTTGGTGGAATGTATTTTCAACTTTCTGATATGCAAATGTCTTAATGTTTTGCCTAGAGTTATTCTAACTTCCTGCTCAACAACTCCAGTCAACATAATATTATCAGTGTAATGGACCACCATGATATCGCTACGTCTGTGCAAAGGAAAGGTGATCAAGGACACTGTGGACTAAATTATAACGTAAAGGTGGACAGTTACTACACTCCTGAAATAGGACAGTGAATGTATATTACTGGCCTTGTAAGCTGAAAGCAAACTGTTTCTGGTGGTCTTTACTAGCAGGTACCAAAAAAAAAAAAAAAAAAAAAAAAACGCATTTCCTAGACCAGAAGATGCAATGTACCCAGGACTGGGCTACTTGTGTGAGGAACAAAACCACATTTAGAACAGAAGCTTCAAATAAAATCACCACTTTATTAAATTTATGATAATATCTATTATTCTCCAACCATCATCTGTTTCTTTACAAGCCAAGAAGGTGAGTTGAATGGGCATTTGGTGAAAATCATCACCCCTACATCTTTAAAGTTTTTTATGGTGGCACTAATCTGAAATTTTGCCAGAAATGTGATATTAGTTTTCGTTTACTATTTTCTTATATAGTGGCAGTTCTAGTGGCTCCCACTTGAGTTTTCTAACATAATTGCCCTCGCTCCATTGGTTATGAATAAATTTGGGGATTCTTACAATTGCTGAGTATATGTATCCAAATTATACATACTGAAAATTGGGAAACAATAATAGGATGGGTTTGGGGACCTACTGGATGCACTGTGAGATGAACCTGAGCTAAAACTTCATCGATTAACTGACTTCTATAAACCTCTATTCTAATTGTTGGGCCATGGTAACATTTTGGGTCTCTTGAAGTTAGTGTCACTTCAGATCCCAGTGTCCAGTAGCTCCTGAATGGTCTGATTATTTCAGTTTCTGCAATTAACAGTCACTTTTACAGATGAGAGTAAGTCATGAGAGAAAGACTAATAGTACACATTTTTGGCAGTGTACCAAGGTCATTCTTTAGAGGATCTGTCTTTTCATTCATAAAAGGGGTTCTGGGTCTACACATTATCTCAAGTCAGGGAATTGATTGTGGATCCATGACTATAAATTGGTAGTTCAAGTTATATTTCTGTTCACTAGACCTAAAACTTTTCCACTTATGTGCATTAATTAAGAATTTAGTAGAATATCTGTTTATTTCGTGGGGACATCATGATCAACTAGTTAACACCATAGGTCTCTTTGAGTCAAACTCTTCTGATTACCACTTAGGCTCCACTCTTCATTATGTTAACCAGGCCCATCTTGTCATTGGCAATTTAGTATAATGACTTGGCCCCTGGCACCCTGTGATGCCATTATCCTCATTGCATATTGAGATTTCTCCACAATGGCAGGATTTGCCACTGTTATTTCTAACCTATGAAGAAGAGTAACTACAGATCTCTTTAAGGATGCTGGACTAAGTTCCCCTAACACATGTAATTCTCTCAGGTGTGGTAAAAGGTTTGTCCTTTGGACCCTCTCAGGGGTGGATGCGCAGGTTTTACATAATAAATTTATTCTAACATTTGAGTCTCGTTAAGTCTTTGTATTCCATCTTGTACAGTATACCAAGGCAATTGTAGCATTTCAATTTAATTTAGTGTAGGCCACCTTAGGATCCATGCCAACCAACCAACTAACCAATCAACCAACCAACCAGTCTTAGAGACATTTCTACCCATGCCCACAAGCTAAAACTATAATCTCTGCTTAGTGGACCCCTATTAATAAATTCAACTTGACCTAACTTTATATTCCTTCAACCACTATCCCACATCCTGAAAATCCATTTCCACACATGTTCCTCAGGCTTCTGTTTGTATGGTAAAATCATTCAGTTATTTTGGTGTGCATTGTATCTTTTTATGAGTCACACTTTGAGATGATTATGCAGTGCTTGTTTTGTTTCATTAACATACTGTGTTTCATTGATTGATTTTCAGATGTTAAAGCAATCTTAGTCATGGTGTGTAGTCTTTTCTATACATTGCTGAATTCAGTAAAGTGATATTTTAGAGATAATTTTGGCATTTATATTTATACAATTATTGATCTGTTCTTTCCTTTTATTGTTATATCTTTGGCTGGCTGTGGCATCAAGGTAATGCTGTCCTCCATGTAGAATAAATTGGGAAATGTTCCATCCTCTTTTATTTTTAGAAGAGTTTGTAAAATACTGATGTTAATTCTTTGAAAATTTGGAGTAACTTACTAGTGAAGCTATCTGGGCCTCAAATCGGCTTTGTGGAAAATTTCCTGATTAGTAATTTGGTCTCTTTACTTGGTTATTATAAGTCTATTCAGTATTTAAAGTTTTTGATTCAGATTCAGAAGTTTGTGTTATTATATAAATTTATCCATTTAATTTATGGAAATACAGTTGTTCATATCATTCCCCTATAATCCTCTTTTATTTCAATTAGGTCAGTGATGATAGTTCCTCTTTCAGTCCTGATTTTAGGAATTTTAGTTTTCTCTTCTTTTGTGTTGATAAGTCTACCTAAAGGTTTGTCAATTTTATTGACCTATTTAAGAAATCAATTTTTGTTTCATTAATTTTCTCTACTATTTTTCTATTCTCTATGTTGGTTTTTTATGTTGTAATCTTTTGTTTCCTTCCTTCTGCTTCTTTGGGTTAAGTTTTCTATTCTATTTGTAGTTTTCAAAGGTTTTTAAAAAGGAGAAATTTCTCAAATCATTGACATTTTTAATATATGTCTTCTAATCTATAAACTTTTGTTAAAGAACTACTTTAGCTGTATTCAGTAAGTTCTGGCATGTTGTGTTTTCATCTTTAGTTATTCAGAGTATTTTCTAATCTCTCTTGTATTACTTTCTTTGACTCATTTTTTAAGAAACTGTTTTCAAATTTTCTCATATTTGTTAATTTCCAGAATGTCCTCTTATTCATTTTAAAATTGTATTCCATTATAATCAGAAAATATATTTTTGTAATATTTATCCTTTTAACCTTATTAAGGTTTAATTTATTGCTTGATCTATGTTCTATGTTGGAGATTGTTCCATTGTGCACTTGAGAAGAATATATATTCTGTTGTAGTTGGGTGTAGGGTTCTATCACCATCTGTTAAGTTTAGTCAATTTATAGTGTTGCTCAAGTTTTGTATATCCTCATTAACCCTCTCTCAAGTTGTTCTAGCCATTATTGAAAGTAGAATATTAAAGTCTCCAACTACTAGTGGTGACTTGCTTATTTCTCTTATTTCTGTTAGTTTTTGCTCCATATATTTCAGGACTATATTGTTAGATGTATATATATTTTTAATTGCTATGTTTTTCTAATCAAAAGACCCATTTATCATTATGTAATATCCTTTGCATTTAATGACAATTTTTGTCTAAAGTCTATTTTGTCTGATATAAGTATTGTCGCTCCAGCTTTATTTTGTTTACAGTTTATGTAGCATATCTTTTCATTTTCTTTAACATTCAATCTATCCGTGTCTTTGAATCTAACCTGTGTCTCCGTAAGCAGTATTTGGTTGTATATAGTTGTTTATTTTAATCCATTCTACTACCACTGTCTGACTTTGACAGGAGTGTTTAATTTATGTGTAATGTAATTATTGACAAAGTTGGATGTACATCTACTATTTTGTTGTTTTCTTATTGATTTATGTTATTATGACATTTTTCTTCAACCTTTCATTTCTATCTTCACTTGTGTTCCATATGTGTACCATTTTAATTAATTTATTCCTTCTTATACTTCAGTTTTTGAGTTATTTTCTGAAAAGGTTTTTGTGGATTTCAACTAACATCTTACATTAAAATAGCCTGGTTCAGATTAATATCAACTTAATTTCAATAGTATGAAAATGTTCCACTTATAGTGCCATTTCTTCCTTGAACTTTTTTATTTTTGTGTACAAATTACATTTTTACATATTTTAAACCCACCAACACAGGCTTATAATTATTTGTAGTTATGGCTTTATGCATTTTTTCTTTAAATTGCAGAGTAGAAGAAAAGTGCTACAAACAAATAGATGTTTAAATTCATTTATGTATTTACTTGTGTAATTACCTGCATTGGTGATGTTTACTTCCTCCTTTGGGTTTCAGTTACTGTCTCTTGTCCTCTCAATTCAGCCTGACGGGTTCCATTTGGTATTTCTTGTTGATCAGCGTTGCTATCAGTAACTTTTATTAAATTTGATTATTTGATATTGTCTTCAAATTTCCTTTATTAAAGGATAGTTTTCTGAATATAGTATTTTTCTGGTTGTTCGTTATTTTGTTTCTTACCAACCAATACATTCTCCTTTTAATTTCACGATATGCATTCCTAGAAAGCTTTTTTTTCAAAAACGGGCAAAAATAATAATTCAATTTCTCCTGAAAAGTTAGATTGTAGTTAAAACTGAATTTGAGGTTTTTTAAATTTTCTGATTTGTTTCAAATTATTTTTATTGATATATAATCATCATGCATGTATGGGGTACTTTGTAATATTTGATTCATAACATATATTAGCTATGCATGTTTTAGGGATTTTTTTAGGATATATGTGATAGTATGATGTATGAATATAATATATCTAATAAAGGTAATTTGGACATCCATAACGTCAAGCATTTACTTCTCTTTATTTTTGAGAACATTTCAATTCTTTGCTAGTCATTTTTAAAAACGTAGCGTATTATTGTTAACTATAGTCATCCTAATGTGCTATCAAACACTAGATCTTATTTACTTTATATAATAGTATTTCGGTACACATTAGGCAGACTGTTTCTCCTTCACTTCTGCCCTTCATAGCCTCTGATAATCACCAGTCACCCCTCTAATTTCATAAGATCCACTTTTTAATCCCCCACCTATGAGTGAGGACGTGTGATGATTGTCTTTTGACTTCCAGTTCCATCAATATCTATGCAAAGGACAGGATTTCATTCCTTTTTGTGCCTAAATATTTCATTTTTTATATGTGCCACATTTTCTGTATCCATTAATTTGTTGATGAACACTTAGGTTGCTTCTACATCTATGATATTGTGGACAGCACTACAATAAACATGAAAGTGCAAGCATCTCTATGATATATTCATTTTCTTTCCTTTGAATAAATACCTAGTAGTGAGGTTGCTGGATCATATGGTAGTACCATCTTTTTTTTTTTTTTTTTTTTTTTTTTTTAAAGAAACTTCCATCCTCTTCTCCATGGTGCTTGTATTAATTTATATTCCCACCAACAGTATAAAAGTGTTCCCTTCTTTCCACAACCTCACCAATATTCTTTATTGTCTTTTTTTTTTTTTTTTTTTTTTTGGATAGAAGTCATTTTTGCTTGGGTGAGATAATATCCCATCGTAATTTTGATTCACATTTTTCTAATGATCTGTAATATTGAGTATCTTTTCATATACTTGTTTGCTATTTGTATGTCATCTTTTGAGAAATGCCTAGTAAGATATTTTGTCCATTTTTAAGTCAGATTGTTAGAATTTTTTCCTATTGAGTTGCTTGAGTTCTTCATATATGTTGGTTATTAATACTTTGTTGAATGAATAGTTTGAAAATATTTTCTTCTATTCTATAGGTTGTATCTTCATTTTGTTAGTGGTTTTCTTTGACATGTGGAAGCATTTAGGTTTGGTATACTTTTGTCTGTTTCTTCTTTTGTTACCTATGCTTTTGAGGTCTTACTCAAAACATCTTTGCCCAGACCAATGTTCTCAAGAGTGTCTCCAAATATTTTTCTTCTAGTAGTTTTATACTTTTAAGTATCAGATTTAAGTCTTTATTTTTGATTTGATGTTTGCATTTGGTGGGAGATGGGGAGTCATCATTCTTCTGCACATGGTTATCCAGTTTTCCCAGTACCATTTATTGAAGAGACGGTTCTTTCCCCAGTATATGTCCTTGGTGTTTTTGTCAAAAATGAGTTGACCGTGAATGTGTGGATGTATTGCTAAGGTCTCTATTCTGTTCCATTTGTCTACTTCTCTGTTTTTATGCCAGTACTATGATGCTTTGGCTACTATGGCTTTGGAGAATATTTTAAAGTCAGGTAGTGTGATGTCTCCAGCTTTATACTTTATTTCCTCAGGATTTTTATTTGGCATTTTGGATTTTCTGTGGTTTCATACAAATTTTAGGATGTTTTCTGTATACCTGTAAAGAATGTCACTGATATTCTGACAGATACTGCATTAAGTCTGTAGATTGCTTTGGGTGTTTGATATGGTTTGGCTCTGTGTCCCCACCCAAATCTCATCTTGAGTTGTACATCCATAATTCCTATGTGTTGTGGGAGGGACCCAAGGGGACATGATTTGAATCATGTGGATTATTTCCCCCATATTGTTCTTGTGGTAGTAAATAAGTCTCACAAAATCTGGTGGTTTTGCCGGGGATTTCTGCTTTTGCCTCTTCCTCATTTTATCTTGCCACCATCATGTAAGAAGTGCATTTCACCTCCTGCCATGAGGTCTTCCTAGCTATGTGGAACTGTAAATCCAATTAAACCTCTTTTTCTTCCCAGTCTACCCAGTGTCTTTATCAGCAGGGTGAAAACAGACTAATACAGTGGTATTGCCATTTTACCAATATTAATTCTTCCATTCCAAGAGTATGATAAATATTTCCATTTTTCTGTATCCTCTTTAACTTTTTTCATCAGTGCTTTACAGGATTTTGTGTAGATCTTTCACTTCTTGGGTTGAATTGATTCCTAGGTATTTTACACATTTTTAGCTATTGTAAGTATAATTACTTTATTTCTTTTTCCTTTTTTTTGGCTATTAGTGTATACAAATCCTGCTAATGATGCTATGTTGATTTTTATCCTGGCACTTTGCAATTTGTTTAACATTTTTAAAGTTTTCGAGTGGAACCTTTATAGTTCTCTAAATATAACACCATGTCATCAGCAGCATCAGCAGAAAAGAATAATTTGACTTCTTTCTTTCCAATTTTGATGCTCTTTATATCTTTTTCTTGATATTGCCTAATTTATCTTGTTGAAACTTCTAGTACTATATTGAATAAAGTGGTGAAAATGGGCATCCTTGTTTAACTGCAGATTATGAAGAAATAGCTTCAATTTTTTCCCATTTCGCATGATGCTAATTGTGGGTTTCTCATATATAGCCTTTATTGTTTTGAGGTATGTTCTTTCCATACCTAGCTTGCTGTTAAGTGACCTTAAATTTTCTCAAATGCTTTTTGGCATCTAGTGAAGTCATTATGTAATTTTGCCTTTGATTCTGTTAATGTGATGTATCACATATGTTGATTTGCATATTTTGAACCATCCTTGCAATGAATCAAACTTGATCATGATGAATTATGTTTTTTTGTTTTATTTTATTTATTTATTTCTTTTTCTTTTTTTTATTATTATTATACTTTAAGTTCTAGGGTACATGTGCATAACGTGCAGGTTTGTTACATATGTATACTTGTGCCATGTTGCTGTGCTGCACCCATCAACTCGTCAGCACCCATCACCTCGTCATTTACATCAGGTATAACTCCCAATGCAATCCCTCCCCCCTCCCACCTCCCCATGATAGGCCCTGGTGTGTGATGTCCCCCTTCCCGAGTCCAAGTGATCTCATTGTTCAGTTCCCACCTATGAGTGAGAACATGCGGTGTTTCGTTTTCTGTTCTTGTGATAGTTTGCTAAGAATGATGGTTTCCAGCTGCATCCATGTCCCTACAAAGGACACAAACTCATCCTTTTTGATGGCTGCATAGTATTCCATGGTGTATATGTGCCACATTTTCTTAATCATTCTCTCACTGATGGACATTTGGGTTGATTCCAAGTCTTTGCTATTGTGAATAGTGCCGCAATGAACATACGTGTGCATGTGTCTTTATAGCAGCATGATTTATAATCCTTTGGGTATATCCCCAGAAATGGGATGGCTGGGTCATATGGTACATCTAGTTCTAGATCCTTGAGGAATCGCCATACTGTTTTCCATAATGGTTGAACTAGTTTACAATCCCACCAACAGTGTAAAAGTGTTCCTATTTCTCCACATCCTCTCCAGCACCTGTTGTTTCCTGACTTTTTAATGATTGCCATTCTAACCGGTGAGAGATGGTATCTCATTGTGGTTTTGATTTGCATTTCTCTGATGGCCAGTGATGATGAGCATTTTTTCATGTGTCTGTTGGCTGTATGAATGTCTTCTTTTGAGAACTGTCTGTTCATATCCTTTGCCCACTTTTTGATGGGGTTGTTTGTTTTTTTCTTGTAAATTTGTTTGAGTTCTTTGTAGGTTCTGGATATTACCCCTTGGTCAGATGAGTAGATTACAAAAATTTTCTCCCATTCTGTAGGTTGCCTGTTCACTCTGATGGTAGTTTCTTCTGCTGTGCAGAAGCTTTTTAGTTTAATTAGATCCCATTTATCAATTTTGGCTTTTGCTGCCGTTGCTTTTGGTGTTTTAGACATGAAGTCTTTGCCCAAGCCTATGTCCTGAATGGTACTACCTAGGTTTTCCCTCTTTGCAGATGACATGATTGTATATTTAGAAAACCCCATTGTCTCAGCCCAAAATCTCCTTAAGCTGATAAGCAACTTCAGCAAAGTCTCAGGATACAAAATTAATGTGCAAAAATCACAAGCATTCTTATACACCAGTAACAGACAAACAGAGAGCCAAATCATGAATGAACTTCCATTCACAATTGCTTCAAAGAGAATAAAATACCTACGAATCCAACTTACAAGGGATGTAAAGGACCTCTTCAAGGAGAACTACAAAGCGCTGCTCAGTGAAATAAAAGAGGACACAATCAAATGGAAGAACATACCATGCTCATGGATAGGAAGAATCAATATCGTGAAAATGGCCATACTGCCCAAGGTTATTTATAGATTCAATGCCATCTCCATCAAGCTACCAATGAGTTTCTTCACAGAATTGGAAAAAACTGCTTTAAAATTCATATGGAACCAAAAAAGAGCCCGCATCTCCAAGACAATCCTAAGTCAAAAGAACAAAGCTGGAGGCATCACGCTACCTGACTTCAAACTATACTACAAGGCTACAGTAACCAAAGCAGCATGGTACTGGTACCAAAACAGAGATATAGACCAATGGAACAGAACAGAGCCCTCAGAAATAATACCACACATCTACAGCCATCTGATCTTTGACAAACCTGAGAGAAACAAGAAATGGAGAAAGGATTCCCTATTTAATAAATGGTGCTGGGAAAATTGGCTAGCCTTAAGTAGAAAGCTGAAACTGAATCATTTCCTTACTCCTTATGCGAAAATTAATTCAAGATGGATTAGAGACTTAAATGTTAGACCTAATACGATGAATTATGTTTTTAATGCATTGTTGTATGTGATTGCTAGTATTTTATTAAAAGTTTTTGAATCCATGTTAATCAGGGATATTACCTTTAGTTTCTTTTTTTGTTATGTCTTTGTCTGTTTTTTGTATCAAGGTAATGCTGGCCATGTGGAAAAAATTTGAAAATTATTGGAAATATTATTTCTTACTGAATTTTTTTAAAGAATGTGAGTACAAACAATTTTACTTCTTTTTTAAATGTTTGGTAGAATTCAGCAGCAAAGCCATCAGGTCCTGGCTTTTCTTTGCTATGAGACTTTTTATTGCTGTCTCACCTTTATTATTCATTATTTGTCTTTTCAGGATTTTTATTTCTTCATGACTCATTCTTTGTAGGTTGTATGTATCAGAAAAGTTATCTAGTTCTGTTTTTTCAATTTATTGGTTATAGTTATTCTAATGATTCCTTATATTTCTGTGGTATCACTTGTTATGTCTCTTTTTTTTACTTCTGATTAAAATTACTTGGTTCCTTTCTCCCTTTTTTTAGTTGGTCTAGCTAAAGTTGATCTTCTTTCTCTCTTTCTTTCTTGCTTTTTTTTCCCCCAGACTTTTGCTTTTGTTACCCAGGCAGGAGTGCAATGGCATGATCTTGGCTCACTGCAACCTCCGTCTCCCAGGTTTAAGCTATTCTCCCACCTCAGACTCCCAAGTAGCTTGGATTAAAGACATGTGCCACTAATCCCAGCTAATTTTGTTTTTTTAGTAGACAGGGTTTCACCATGTTGGTCAGGCTGGTCTTGAACTCCTGATCTCAGGTAATCCACCCACCTAGACCTCCCAAAGCCCTGGGATTACAGGCATGAGCCATCATGCCCAGCCTGAAGTTGATCTTCTTATTTACTTTTAATTCCATTGGTCTTACATATTTTTTGTCCTAATTTTATTTATTTCTGCTTTGATCTTTAATACTTCTTTTATTCTACTAAATTTTGGGTTGGTTTGTTCCTGCTTTTTTAGTTCCTTGAGTTGCATCATTGAGTTTTTTATTTGAAATACTTTTACTTTTTTGATGTAGGCATTTGTTGCTATAAACTTCCCTCTTGTTGTTACCTTTGATGTATCCCATAAATTATGGTATGTTGTCTTTTCAGTTTGATTTATTTTAAAGATATTATTAAATTTTCTTCTGAACTTCCTTATTGACTCATTACTTGCTCGAGAGGATTTTATTTAATATTAATTTTGCCTTTGTATATAGTGAGAGACAGGGGTTTACCTTCATTCTTCTGAATATGAATATCCAGTTTTTTCAGTGACATTTATTAAAGAGACTGTCTTTTCCACAGTGTATGTTCTTGGCAACTTTGCTGAAAATGAATTAACTGTAAGTGTGTGGATTTGTTTCTGGGTTCTCTATTACATTCTCTCAGTCTATGCTATCTGTTTTTATGAAATATCATGCTGTTTGGGTTACTATAGCTCTGTAGCATAATTTGAAGTCAAGTAGTGTGATTCCTCCAGTTTGGTACTTCTTCTGTCTTAGAATAGCTTTGGATATTTTCTATCTTTTTTGGTTTCATATCAAGTTTAGGATTGTTTGTTCTATTTCCGTGAACAATGCCACTAGTATTTGGATAGGGATTGTGTTGAGTATGTATATTGCTTTGGACAGTTTAACAATATTGATTCTTTTAATCAATGAATATGGAATATTTTTCCATTTTTTGATGTCCTCTTTAGTTTCTTTCATCAGTGTTTTATATTTTTTTATTACAGAGGTCTTTTACTTATTTGCTTAATTTAATTCCTAGAAGTTTAATTTTATATGTGGCTTTTATAATTAAGATTATTTTATGTTTCTTTTTCAGATTGTCACTATTGGTATATTGAAATGTTGCTGATTTTTGTATGTTAATTTTGTGTACTGCAACTTTACTGAATTTGTTAATCATCCCTAACTGTTTTCTTGTGAAATCTTTAGGTTTTTCCAAATATGAAATATCTTCTTCAAACAAGGACAATTTTAATTCCAGCTAGAGTGATCAGAGAAAAGAAATACATAAATGGCATCCAAATTGAAAAAGAAGATCTTCCACAATGATGTTGTATAACCGTGTTGAAGGTGCCAATCCTTATTGTGATCCAGACCTCAGAGAAAAGGTTTCTAGCTTATCCCCATTCAGTAAAATCCTAGCTGAGGCAGGAAATATATGGCTTTTATTATGTTGAAGTATAATTAGTATCTTTGTATAGCAAGTTTTTTGAGAACATTTATCATAAAGAAATCTTAAATTTTCTTAAATGTTTTTCAGTGTCAATTGAAATAATCAAATGGATTTTCTTCTTCATTTTGTTGATATATTATATTACATTGATTCATTTGCTTATGTTAAACCATCCTTGCATTCCAGGAAACAATCCCGCTTGGTCATAATAAATGATCTTTTTAAGGTTTTGCATTCTATTTGCTAATATTTTGTTAGGATTTTTGTATCAATATTCATCAGAGATATTGGCCTGTAGTTTTCTTTATGTGTCTTTGCCTGATTTTGCTCAGGATAACACCCTAATACTCACCTTGTAGAATGAGTTTGGAAGTTTTTTTCCTCCTCTATTTTTCAGAATAGTTTGAGCAGAATTCGTATTAGTTCTTCTTTAAATGTTTCTTTAATTGTTTGATAGAATTTAGCAGTAAAGCCAATGGGTCCTTGGCTTTTATTAATTGAAGACTTTTTATTACAGCTTGAATCATATAGCATGTTATTGGTGTGTTAATGCTTAGCATTTCTTTTTTAAAATTTTTAAATTATACTTTAAGTTCTAGAGTACATGTGCACAATGTGCAGGTTTGTTACATATGTATACATGTGCCATATTGTTGTGCTGCACCCGTTAAATCATCATTTACATTAGTTATATCTCCTAATGCTATTCCTCCCTCTTCGCCCCACCCAATGACAGGAACCAGTGTGTGATGTTCCATACCCTGTGTCCAAGTGTTCTTATTTTTCAATTCCCACCTATGAGTGAGAACACGTGGTGTTTGGTTTTTCTGTCCTTGAAATAGTTTGCTGAGAATGATGGTTTCTAGCTTCATCCGTGTCCCTACAAAGGACATGAACTCATCCATTTTTATGAATGCATAGTATTCCATGGTGTGTATGTGCCACATTTTCTTAATTGAGTATATCATTGATGGACATTTGGGTTGGTTCCAAGTCTTTGCTATTGTGAATAGTGCCGCAATAAACATACGTGTGCATGTATTTTTATAGTAGCATGATTTGTAATCCTTTCGGTATTTGCCCAGTAATGGGATGGCTGGATCAAATGGTATTTCTACTTCTAGATCCTTGAGGAATCACCACACTGTCTTCCACAATGGTTGAACTAGTTTACAGTCCCACCAACAGGGCAAAAGTGTTCCTATTTCTCCACATCCTCTCTAGCACCTGTTGTTTTCTGACTTTTTAATGATTGCCATTCTAACTGGTGTGAGATGGTTTCTCATTATGGATTTGATTTGCGTTTTTCTGATGGCCAGTGATGATGAGCATTTTTTCCTGTTTCTGTTGGCTGCATAAATGTCTTCTTTTGAGAAGTGTCTGTTCATATCTTTGCCCACTTTTTGATGGGTTTGTTTGATTTCTTCTTCTAAATTTGTTTATGTTCTTTGTAGATTCTGGACATTAACCCTTTGTCAGATGGGTGGATTTAAAAAATTTTCTCCCATTCTGTAGGTTGCCTGTTCACTCTGATGGTAGTTTCTTTTGCTGTGCAGAAGCTCTTTAGTTTAATTAGATCCCATTTGTCAATTTTGGCTTTTGTTGCCATTGCTTTTGCTGTTTTAGACATGAAGTCCTTGCCCATGCCTATGTCCTGAATGGTATTGCCGAGGTTTAATTCTAGGGTTTTTATGGTTTTATATTTAACTTTTAAGTCTTTAATCCATCTTGAATTAATTTTTGTATAAGGTGTAAGGAAGGGATCCAGTTTCAGCTTTCTACTTTCGGCTAGCCAGTTTTCTCAGCATCATTTATTAAATAGGGAATCCTTTCCCTATTTCTTGTTTTTCTCAGGTTTGTCAAAGATCAGATGGCTGTAGATGTGTGGTATTATTTCCAAGGGCTCTATTCTGATCCACTGGTCTATATCTCTTTTTTGGTACCAGTACCATGCTGTTTTGGTTAATGCAGTCTTGTAGTATAGTTTGAAGTCAGGTAACGTGATGTCTCCAGCTTTGTTCTTTTGGCTTAGGAATATCTTGGCCATGCAGGGTCTTTTTTGGCTCCATATGAACTTTAAAGTTGTTTTTCCCAATTCTGTGAAGAAAGTGATTGGTAGCTTAATGTGGATGGCATTGAAACTATAAATTACCTTGGGCAGTATGGCCATTTTCACAATATAAATTCTTCCTATCTATGAGCGTGGAATGTTCTTCCATTTGTTTGTGTCCTCTTTTATTTCGTTGAGCAGTGGTTTGTAGTTCTACTTGAAGAAGTCCTTCTTATCTTTTGCAAGTTGGATTCCTAGGTATTTTATTCTCTTTGAAGCAAATGTGAATGGGAATTCACTCATGTTTTCACTATCTGATTGTCTGTTATTGGTGTATAGGAATTTTTGTGATTTTTGCACATTGATTTTATATCCTGAGACTTTGCTGAGGTTACTTATCAGTTTAAGGAGATTTTGGGCTGAGACAATGGGGTTTTCTAACTATACAATCATATCATCTGCAAACAGGGACATTTTTACTTTTTCTTTTCCTAATTGAATACCCTTTATTTCTTTCTCTTTCCTGATTGCCCTGGCCAGAACTTCCAACACTGTGTTGAATTCAAGTGGTGAGAAAGGGCATCCCTGTCTTGTGCCAGTTTTCAAAGGGAATGCTTCCTGTTTTTGCCCATTCAGTATGATATTGGCTGTGCATTTGTCATAAATAGCTCTCATTATTTTGAGATATGTCCCATCAATACCTAGTTTATTGAGAGTTTTTTGCTGTTGAATTTTGTCAATGGCCTTTCCTGCATCTGTTGAGATAATCATGTGGTTTTTGTCTTTGGTTCTGTTTATATGATGGATTACGTTTATCAATTTGTGTATGTTGAACCACTCTTGCATCCCAGGGACGAAGCCAACTTGATTGTGGTGGTTAAGCTTTTTGATGTGCTGCTTGATTTGGTTTGCCAGTATTTTATTGAGGATTTTTGCATCGATGTTCATCAGGGATATTGGTCTAAAATTCTCTTTTATGTTGTTTATCTGCCAGGCTTTTGAATCAGGATGTTGCTGGCCCCATAAAATGAAATAGGGAGTAGTTTCTATTGATTGGAATAGTTTCAGAAGGAGTGGTACCAGCTCCTCTTTGTACCTCTGGTAAATTTCAGCTGTGAATCCTTCTGGTCCTGTGTCCAGGAATTTAACTATTTCTTCTAGATTTTCTAGTTTATTTGCATAGAGGTGTTTATAGTATTTTCTGATGGTAGTTTGTATTTCTGTGGGATCGGTGGTGATATGCCCTTTCTCATTTTTTATTGCATCTATTTGATTCTTGTCTCTTTTCTTCTTTATTAGTGTTGCTAGTGGTCTTTCAATTTTGTTGAACTTTTCGAAAAACCAGCTCCTGGATTCGTTCATTTTTTGAAGGTTTTTTTTGTGTCTCTATCTCCTTCAGTTCTGCTCTGATCTTAGTTATTTGTTTCCTTTTGCTGGTTTTTGAATGTGTTTGCTCTTGCTTCTCTAGTTCTTTTAATTGTGATGTTAAGGTGTCAATTTTAGATGTTTCCTGCTTTCTCTGTGGGCATTTAGTGCTGTAAATTTCCCTCTACACACTGCTTTAAATGTGTCCCAGAGATTCTGGTATGTTGTGTCTTTGTTCTCATTAGTTTCAAAGAACATCTTTATTTCTGCCTTCATTTTGTTATGTACCCAGTAGTAATTCAGGAGCAAGTTGTTCAGTTTCCACGTAGTTGAGCAGTTTTGAATGAATTTCTTAATCCTGAGTTCTAGTTTTATTGCGCTGTGATCTGAGAGACAGTTTCTTGTGATTTCTGTTATTATACATTTTCTGAGGAGTACTTTACCTCCAACTATGTGGTCAATTTTGGAATAAGTGTGATGTGGTGCTGAGAAGAATGTATATTCTGTTGATTTGGGGTGGAGAGTTCTGTAGATGTCTATTACGTCCACTTGGTGCAGAGCTGAGTTCAATTCCTGGATATCCTTGTTAACTTTCTGTCTCATTGATCTGTCTAAAGTTGACAGTGCGGTGTTAAAGTCTCCCATTATTATTGTGTGGGAGTCTAAGTCTCTTTGTAGGTCTCTAAGGACTTGCTTTATGAATCTGGGTGCTCCTGTATTGGGTGCATATATATTCAGGATAGTTAGCTTTTCCTGTTGAATTGATCCCTTTACCATTATGTAATGGCCTTCTTTGTCTCTTTTGACCTTTGTTGGTTTAAAGTCTGTTTTATCAGATACTAGGATTTCAACCCCTGTTTTTTTGTTTTCCATTTCTTGGTAGACCTTCTTCCATCTCTTCATTTTGAGCCTATGCATGTTTCTGCACACGAAATAGGTCTCCTGAATACAGCACACTGCTGAGTCTTGACTCTTTAGCCAATTTGCCATTCTGTGTCTTTTAATTGGAGCATTTAATACATTGACATTTAAGGTTAATTTTCTTATGTGTAAATTTATTCCTGTCATTATGATGTTAACTGGTTGTTTTGCTCATTAGTTGGTGCAGTTTCTTCCTAGCATTGGCAGTCTTTACAATTTGGCATGTTTTTCCAGTGGCTGGTACTGGTTGTTCCTTTCCATGTTTAATGCTTCCTTCAGGAGTTCTTTTAAGGCAGGACTGGTGGTGACAATACCTCTCAGCATTTGTTTGTCTATAAATGATTTTATTTCTCTTTCACTCATGAAGCTTAGTTTGGCTGGATATGAAATTCTGGATTGAAAATTGTTTTCTTTAAGAATGTTGAATATTGGCCCCCACTCTCTCTCAGATTGTATATTTTCTGCCAAGAGATCCGCTGTTAGTCTGATGGGCTTCCCTTTGTGGGTTACCCCGACCTTTCTCTCTGGCTGCCCTTAACATTTTTTCCTTCATTTCAACTTTGGTGAATCTGACAATTATATGTCTTGAGTTGCTCTTCTCGAGGAGTATCTTTGTGGCATTCTCTGTATTTCCTAAATTTGAAAGTCGGCCTGCTTCACTAGGTTGGGGAAGTTCTCCTGGATAATATCCTGCAGAGTGTTTTCCAACTTGGTTCCATTCTCATCACTTTCAGGTACACCAATTAGCCATAGATTTGGTCTTTTCACATGGCCCTATATTTCTTGGAGGCTTTGTTCATTTCTTTTTACTCTTTTTCTCTAAGTTTCCATTGTCACTTCATTTCATTCATTTGATCTTCAATCACTGATACCCTTTCTTCCATTTGACCAAATTGGCTACTGAAACTTGTACATGCATCATGTAGTGCTTGTGCCATGGCTTTCAGTTCCATCAGGTCATTTAAGAACTTCTCTACACTGTTTTTTCTAGTTAGCCATTGGTCTAATCTTTTTTCAAGGTTTTTAGCTTCTTTGTGATGGGTTTTAACATCCTCCTTTAGCTTGGAGACATTTGTTATTACCGATTGTCTGAAGCCTTCTTCTCTCAAATTGTCAAATTAATTCTCCGTCCAGTTTTATTCTGTTGCTGGCAAGGAGCTTTGTTCCATTGGAGAAGAAGAGGTGCACTGATTTTTAGAATTTTCAGATTTTCTGCTCTGGTTTCTCCCCATCTTTGTGGTTTTATCTACCTTTGGTCTTTGATGATGGTGATGTACAGATGGGGTTTTGATGTGGATGTCCTTTCTGTTTGTTAGTTTTCCATTTAACAGTCAGGACCCTCAGATGCAGGTCTGCTGGAGTTTGCTGGAGGTCCACTCCAGACCCTGTTTGCCTGAGTATCACCAGCAGAGGCTGCAGAACAGCAAATATTGTAGAATGGCAGATGTTGCTGCCTGATTCTTCCTTTGGAAGCTTTCTCTCAGAGGGGCACCCAGCTGTATGAGGTGTCAGTCAGCCCCTACTGGGAGTTGTCTCCCAGTTAGGCTACTCAGTTGTCAGGGATCCACTTGAGGAGGCAGTCTGTCTGTTCTCAGATCTCAAACTCCATGCTGGGAGAAACACTACTCTCTTCAAAGCTGTCTGACAGGGACATTTAAGTCTACAGAAGTTTCTGCTGCCTTTTGTTCAGCTATGCCCTGCCCCCAGAGGTGGAGACTACAGAGGTAGACAGGCCTCTTTGAGCTGCAGTGGGATCCACCCAGTTTGAGCTTCCTGGCCACTTTGTTTACCTACTCAAGCCTTGGCAATGGCAGACGCCCCTCCCTCAGCCTTGCTGACACCTTGCAGTTCAATCTCAGACTGCTGTGCTAGCAGTGAACGAGGCTCCATGGGTGTGGGGCCCTCTGAGCCAGGCACGGGATATAATCTCCTGGTGTACCATTAGCTAAGGTCGTTGGAAAAGCACAGTATTAGGGTGGGAGTGTCTTGAATTTCCTGGTACCATCTGTCATGGGCTTCCCTTTGGTAGGAAAGGGAATTCCCTGACCCCATGCACTTCTCGGGTGAGGTGATGCCCTGCCGTGCTCTGTGGGCTGCACCCACCATCTGATAAGCCCCAGTGACATGAATGTGGTACCTCAGTTGGAAATGCAGAAATCACCTCTCTTCTGTGTCACTCACGCTGGGAGCTGCAGACTGGAGCTTTTCCTATTCTGCCATGATGGAACCTCTCTCCAATGTTTAGCATTTCTTCTTGCTTCAACCTTCGTAGGTTTTATGTTTCCAGGAATTTGCCCATTTCTTTTAGATTTTACAATTTATTGGCTTATACTTGCTTATAGTAGCCACTCATGATTCTTTGAATTTCCACATCATCAGTTTTAATGTCTGCTTTTTTATCTTTGATTCTAATTATTTGAGTCTCTTTTTTCTTAGTTTTGTTAAAGGTTTGCATATTTAGTTTAACTTTTCAAAAATCAAACTATGTTTTGTTGATATTGTGCCTTGTTTTCTTCATTTGAATTTCATTTATTTCTACTCTGATATTTACTATTTCTATTCTTCTGTTAATTTGAATTTTGCTTTTCTCTTGCATTCCTAGTCCTTTAAGATACGTTGTTAGATTGCTTATTTGAAATCACTTTTATTTTGATATAGGCACTTGTACCTATAAACTCCCCTCTTACTACTGTTTTTACCATATCTTGTAGGATTTTTGTTGCTTGTTTGTTTGTTTGTTTCTGAGACAGGATCTCACTCTGTCAGCCGGACTAGAGTGCAGTGGCATTATCTTGGCTCACTGCAACCTCCACCTCTCAGGTTCAAGAGATTTTCCCACCTCAGCCTCCTGAGTATCTGGAACTATGGGTGTGCACCACCACACCAAGTTAACTTTTTGTAATTTTTGGTAGACAAGGGTTTTCCCATGATGGACAGTCTGGTCTTGCACTCCTAACTTCAAGTAATCTGCCCACCTCAGCCTTCCAAATTGCTGAGATTACAGGTGTGAGGCACCATGCCTGGCATTCCATAGGTTTTGATGGATGTGTTGTGTTTCCATTATCATTTGTATTAAATTTTTTTCCAATTTTCTTCTTAATTTCTTCATTGACCCACTGGTCATTCAGGAGCAAATGGTTTAATTTCTATATACATACATAATTTTGCAAAATTCCTCTTATTATTGGTTTCTAGTTTTATTTCATTATGGACACAGAACATGCTTAATATTATTTCTATTTTTTAAATGTTTTAACATTTGTTTTGTGACTTAACATATGGTCTATATTTGAGAATAATCCATGTGTGGAGGAAAAGAAGGTGTACTCTGCAGGCATTGGATGAAATATTCTGTAAATAGTTGTTAGATTTATTTGTTGTACAGTGCAAATTAAGTCTGACTACTCTTCATTTATTTTTTGTCTGTGAAATCTGTCCAATGCTAAAGTGGGGAGTTAAAGTCTCCAGTTCTTATTATATTGGGGTCTACCTCTCTCTAGCTCTCATAATATTTGCTTTATACATCTGGGTACTCCAATGTGAGGTGCATACACACACACAAACACACACACACACACGCATATATATATATTTTCATATGTATATATAATTTTTTTGCTGAATTGACTCCATCATTATATACTGATATTCTTTGTCTCTTCTTGTAGTTTTTATCTTGAAATCTATGTTGTCTTATATAAGTATAGCTACTCTTGCTTTCTTTTATTTGCTTTCCATTGACATGATATATTTTTTTCTATTCATTTATTGTCAGTCTATGTCTTTATACACAAAGTGTGTATCTTGTAGGCAACAGATCAGTAGGTCTTGTTTAATCATCCATTCATCCATTATATGTCTTTAGATTGGAGAGTTTATTACCATTTAATGTTATGATTAATAAGCAAGAACTAATTTAAGTAATTTTCTTGTTTCTCTTCCTGTTGCTTTGTGGTGTTTTTCTCTCTCTTTTTTTTTTTCCTTCATATCTTTCTTTAGTAAAGGTAAAATTTTCCTGGTGATACAATTTAGTTTTTTGCTTCTAATATTTTGTGTTTCCATTGCAAATCTTTTGGTTTGGAATTATTATTAAGCTTGCAAATACTATCTGATAACCCAATATTTTAATCTGATAAGAACTTAACAGATTTTGTACGGAGGGCCGGAGAAAGATGGCCGAATAGGAGGAGATCCAGTCTCCAACTCCCAGCGCGAGCGACACAGAAGACCAGTGATTTCTGCATTTTCAACTGAGGTACTGGGTTCATCTCACTGGGGAGTGCCGGACGATCGGTGCTGGTCAGCTGCTGCAGCCCGACCAGCGAGAGCCGAAGCACGGCGAGGCATTGCCTCACCTGGGAAGCGCAAGGGGGAAGGGAGTCCCTTTCCCTAGCCAGGGGAACTGAGACACACAACACCTGGAAAATCGGGTAACTCCCACCCCAATACTGCGCTTTAGGAAACAGGCACACCAGGAGATCATATCCCACACCTGGCCGGGAGGGTCCCACACCCACGGAGCCTCCCTCATCGCTAGCGCAGCAGTCTGTGATCTACCAGCAAGGCAGCAACGAGGCTGGGGGAGGGGCGCCCACCATTCCGGAGGCTTAAATAGGTAAACAAAGCTGCTGGGAAGCTCGAACTGGGTGGAGCTCACAGCAGCTCAAGGAAACCTGCCTGTCTCTCTAGACTCCACCTCTGGGGACAGGGCACAGTAAACTAAGACACACAGACACCTCTGCACAGCCGCAAACGACTCTGTCTGACAGCTTTGAAGAGAGCAGTGGATCTCCCAACACGGAGGTTGAGATCTGAGCAGGGACAGACTCCCTGGTCAAGTGGGTCCCTGACCCCTGAGTAGCCTAACTGGGAGACATCCCCCACTAGGGGCAGTCTGACACCCCACACCTCACAGGGAGGAGTACACCCCTGAGAGGAAGCTTCCAAAGCAAGAAAAAGACAGGTACACTCGCTGTTCAGAAATATTCTATCTTCTGCAGCCTCTGCTGCTGATACCCAGGCAAACAGGGTCTGGAGTGGACCTCAAGCAATCTCCAACAGACCTACAGCTGAGGGTCCTGACTGTTAGAAGGAAAACTATCAAACAGGAAGGACACCTACACCAAAACCCCATCAGTACATCACCATCATCAAAGACCAGAGGCAGATAAAACCACAAAGATGGGGAAAAAGCAGGGCAGAAAAGCTGGAAATTCAAAAAATAAGAGCGCATCTCCCCCGGCAAAGGAGCGCAGCTCATCGCCAGCAACGGATCAAAGCTGGACGGAGAATGACTTTGACGAGATGAGAGAAGAAGGCTTCAGTCCATCAAATTTCTCAGAGCTAAAGGAGGAATTACGTACCCAGTGCAAAGAAACTAAAAATCTTGAAAAAAAAGTGGAAGAATTGATGGCTAGAGTAATTAATGCAGAGAAGGTCCTAAACGAAATGAAAGAGATGAAAACCATGACACGAGAAATACGTGACAAATGCACAAGCTTCAGTAACCGACTCGATCAACTGGAAGAAAGAGTATTAGCGATTGAGGATCAAATGAATGAAATGAAGCGAGAAGAGAAACCAAAAGAAAAAAGAAGAAAAAGAAATGAACAAAGCCTGCAAGAAGTATGGGATTATGTAAAAAGACCAAATCTACGTCTGATTGGGGTGCCTGAAAGTGAGGGGGAAAATGGAACCAAGTTGGAAAACACTCTTCAGGATATCATCCAGGAGAACTTCCCCAACCTAGTAGGGCAGGCCAACATTCAAATCCAGGAAATACAGAGAACGCCACAAAGATACTCTTCGAGAAGAGCAACTCCAAGACACATAATTGCCAGATTCACCAAAGTTGAAATGAAGGAAAAAATCTTAAGGGCAGCCAGAGAGAAAGGTCGGGTTACCCACAAAGGGAAGCCCATCAGACTAACAGCAGATCTCTCAGCAGAAACTCTACAAGCCAGAAGAGAGTGGGGGCCAATATTCAACATTCTTAAAGAAAAGAATTTTAAACCCAGAATTTCATATCCAGCCAAACTAAGTTTCATAAGTGAAGGAGAAATAAAATCCTTTACAGATAAGCAAATGCTTAGAGATTTTGTCACCACTAGGCCTGCCTTACAAGAGACCCTGAAGGAAGCACTAAACATGGAAAGGAACAACCGGTACCAGCCATTGCAAAAACATGCCAAAATGTAAAGACCATCGCGGCTAGGAAGAAACTGCATCAACTAATGAGCAAAATAACCAGTTAAAATCATCATGGCAGGATCAAGTTCACACATAACAATATTAACCTTAAATGTAAATGGACTAAATGCTCCAATTAAAAGACACAGACTGGCAAAATGGATAAAGAGTCAAGACCCATCAGTCTGCTGTATTCAGGAGACCCATCTCACACGCAGAGACATACATAGGCTCAAAATAAATGGATGGAGGAAGATCTACCAAGCAAATGGAGAACAAAAAAAAGCAGGGGTTGCAATCCTAGTCTCTGATAAAACAGACGTTAAACCATCAAAGATCAAAAGAGACAAAGAAGGCCATTACATAATGGTAAAGGGATCAATTCAACAGGAAGAGCTAACTATCCTAAATATATATGCACCCAATACAGGAGCACCCAGATTCATAAAGCAAGTCCTTAGAGACTTACAAAGAGACTTAGACTCCCATACAATAATAATGGGAGACTTCAACACTCCACTGTCAACATTAGACAGATCAACGAGACAGAAAGTTAACAAGGATATCCAGGAATTGAACTCATCTCTGCAGCAAGCAGACCTAATAGACATCTATAGAACTCTCCACCCCAAATCTACAGAATATACATTCTTCTCAGCACCACATCGTACTTACTCCAAAATCGACCATGTAATTGGAAGTAAAGCACTCCTCAGCAAATGTACAAGAACAGAAATTATAACAAACTGTCTCTCAGACCACAGTGCAATCAAACTAGAACTCAGGACTAAGAAACTCACTCAAAACCGCTCAACTACATGGAAACTGAACAACCTGCTCCTGAATGACTACTGGGTACATAACGAAATGAAGGCAGAAATAAAGATGTTCTTTGAAACCAATGAGAACAAAGATACAACATACCAGAATCTCTGGGACACATTTAAAGCAGTGTGTAGAGGGAAATTTATAGCACTAAATGCCCACAAGAGAAAGCAGGAAAGATCTAAAATTGACACTCTAACATCACAATTAAAAGAACTAGAGAAGCAAAAGCAAACACATTCGAAAGCTAGCAGAAGGCAAGAAATAACTAAGATCAGAGCAGAACTGAAGGAGATAGAGACACAAAAAACCCTCCAAAAAATCAATGAATCCAGGAGTTGGTTTTTTGAAAAGATCAACAAAATTGACAGACCACTAGCCAGACTAATAAAGAAGAAAAGAGAGAAGAATCAAATCAACGCAATTAAAAATGATAAAGGGGATATCACCACCGACCCCACAGAAATACAAACTACCATCAGAGAATACTATAAACACCTCTACGCAAATAAACTGGAAAATCTAGAAGAAATGGATAATTTCCTGGACACTTACACTCTTCCAAGACTAAACCAGGAAGAAGTTGAATCCCTGAATAGACCAATAGCAGGCTCTGAAATTGAGGCAACAATTAATAGCCTACCAACCAAAAAAAGTCCAGGACCAGATGGATTCACAGCTGAATTCTACGAGAGGTACAAGGAGGAGTTGGTAGCATTCCTTCTGAAACTATTCCAATCAATAGAAAAAGAGGGAATCCTCCATAACTCATTTTATGAGGCCAATATCATCCTGATAGCAAAGCCTGGCAAGGACACAACAAAAAAAGAGAATTTTAGACCAATATCCCTGAAGAACATCGATGCAAAAATCCTCAATAAAATACTGGCAAACCGGATTCAGCAACACATCAAAAAGCTTATCCACCATGATCAAGTGGGCTTCATCCCTGGGATGTAAGGCTGGTTCAACATTCGCAAATCAATAAACATAATCCAGCATATAAACAGAACCAAAGACAAGAACCACATGATTATCTCAATTGATGCAGAAAAGGCTTTTGACAAAATTCAACAGCCCTTCATGCTAAAAACGCTCAATAAATTCGGTATCGATGGAACGTACCTCAAAATAATAAGAGCTATTTATGACAAACCCACAGCCAATATCATACTGAATGGGCAAAAACTGGAAAAATTCCCTTTGAAAACTGGCACAAGACAGGGATGCCCTCTCTCACCACTCCTATTCAACATAGTGTTGGAAGTTCTGGCTAGGGCAATCAGGCAAGAGAAAGAAATCAAGGGTATTCAGTTAGGAAAAGAAGAAGTCAAATTGTCCCTGTTTGCAGATGACATGATTGTATATTTAGAAAACCCCATTGTCTCAGCTCAAAATCTCCTTAAGCTGATAAGCAACTTCAGCAAAGTCTCAGGATACAAAATTAATGTGCAAAAATCACAAGCATTCTTATACACCAGTAACAGACAAACAGAGAGCCAAATCAGGAATGAACTTCCATTCACAATTGCTTCAAAGAGAATAAAATACCTAGGAATCCAACTTACAAGGGATGTAAAGGACCTCTTCAAGGAGAACTACAAACCACTGCTCAGTGAAATAAAAGAGGACACAAACAAATGGAAGAACATACCATGCTCATGGATAGGAAGAATCAATATTGTGAAAATGGCCATACTGCCCAAGGTAATTTATAGATTCAATGCCATCCCCATCAAGCTACCAATGAGTTTCTTCACAGAATTGGAAAAAACTGCTTTAAAGTTCATATGGAACCAAAAAAGAGCCCGCATCTCCAAGACAATCCTAAGTCAAAAGAACAAAGCTGGAGGCATCACGCTACCTGACTTCAAACTATACTACAAGGCTACAGTAACCAAAACAGCATGGTACTGGTACCAAAACAGAGATATAGACCAATGGAACAGAATAGAGTCCTCAGAAATAATACCACACATCTACAGCCATTTGATCTTTGACAAACCTGAGAGCAACAAGAAATGGGGAAAGGATTCCCTATTTAATAAATGGTGCTGGTAAAATTGGCTAGCCATAAGTAGAAAGCTGAAACTGGATCCTTTCCTTACTCCTTATACGAAAATTAATTCAAGATGGATTAGAGACTTAAATGTTAGACCTAACTCCATAAAAATCCTAGAGGAAAACCTAGGTAGTACCATTCAGGACATAGGCATGGGCAAAGATTTCATGTCTAAAACACCAAAAGCAATGGCAGCAAAAGCCAAAATTGACAAATGGGATCTCATTAAACTAAAGAGCTTCTGCACAGCAAAAGACACTACCATCAGAGTGAACAGGCAACCTACAGAATGGAAGAAAATTTTTGCAATCTACTCATCTGACAAAGGGCTAATATCTAGAACCTACAAAGAAGTCAAACAAATTTACAAGAAACAAACAAACAACCCCATCAAAAAGTGGGCAAAGGACATGAACAGACATTTCTCAAAAGAAGACATTCATATAGCCAACAGACACATGAAAAAATGCTCATCATCACTGGCCATCAGAGAAATGCAAATCAAAACCACAATGAGATACCATCTCACACCAGTTAGAATGGCAATCATTAAAAAGTCAGGAAACAACAGGTGCTGGAGAGGATGTGGAGAAATAGGAACACTTTTACACTGTTGGTGGGATTATAAACTAGTTCAACCATTATGGAAAACAGTATGGCGATTCCTCAAGGATCTAGAACTAGATGTACCATATGACCCAGCCATCCCATTGCTGGGTATATACCCAAAGGATTATAAATTATGCTGCTATAAAGACGCATGCACACGTATGTTTATTGCAGCACTATTCACAATAGCAAAGACTTGGAATCAACCCAAATGTCCATCAGTGACAGATTGGATTAAGAAAATGTGGCACATATACACCATGGAATACTATGCAGCCATAAAAAAGGATGAGTTTGAGTCCTTTGTAGGGACTTGGATGCAGTTGGAATCCATCATTCTTAGCAAACTATCACAAGAACAGAAAACCAAACACCGCATGTTCTCACTCATAGGTGGGAACTGAACAATGAGATCACTCGGACTCAGGAAGGGGAACATCACACACCGGGGCCTATCATGGCGAGGGGGGAGGGGGGAGGGATTGCATTGGGAGTTATACCTGATGTAAATGACGAGTTGATGGGTGCAGCACAGCAACATGGCACAAGTATACATATGTAACAAACCTGCACATTATGCACATGTACCCTACAACTTAAAGTATAATAATAATAAATAAATAAATAAATTAATTAAAAAAAAAAGAACTTAACAATATCTGCATAAACTAATAAACAAAAAAGTAAAAACAAAACTAATAAAAATTCTATACTTTAACTTTGCTCCTTCACTTTTTAGCTTTTTGTTGTTTCTATTTATATCTTATTGTGCTGTCTATGTTTTAAACACTTTTTGTCGCTATTATTTTTATTGGTTCATCATTTAATCTTTCTTTTAGGGTAAGAGTAGTTTACACACCACAGTTACAGTGTTATACTATGCTGTGATTTTCTGTATATTTATTGTTACCAGTGAGTTTTATTTATTCAAGTGACTTCTTATTGTTCATCAATATCCTCTTTTGATTCAGTACTCCCATTAACGTTTCTTTTAGAATAGAATTGGTGTTGATAAAATTGTTCAGCTTTTATTTTTCTGGGAAAATCTTTGTTTCTTCTTCATGTTTGAAGGATGTTTTTGCCAGATATACTCTTTTAGGATAAAAGTTTTATTTTTCCTTCAGCACTTTATATATTTAATGCCATTATCTTTTGTCCTGTAAGGTTTCTACAGAAAAGTCTGTTGTCAGGTGTATTGGAACTCCACTGTATGTTATTTATTGCTTTTCTCTTGCTGCTTTTCAGATCTTTTCCTTTTCCTTGACCCTTGAGAATTTTATTATTAATTTCCTTGAGGTAGGCTTCTTTGGGTTATATTGCCTTGGGGTTCTATAATCTTTTTTTTTCCTTGGATATTGGTATTTTTACCTAGATTTAGGAAGTTTTCTGTTAATGTCTCTTTGAATAAACCTTCTACTTCTCTCTGTTTTCAACCTCCTTTTTAAGGCCAGTAACTCAGATCGGCCCTTTTGCACTATTTTCTAGATTTTGTATAAGTGCTTCATTGGTTTTTGTTTTTGTTTTTGTTTTTTCCTTTTTCTTCTGTTTATCTGAGAGTGTATTTTAAACAGCTTATCTTCAAGCTCACTAATTCTTTTTCTTCTGCTTGATGGGTTTTGTTATTGAAAGACTCTTTTGCATTCTTCCATATGCCTTCTGCATTGTTCAACTCCAGAAATGATGCAGATTCTTTTTCATTATTTGAATTCCGTTGTTAAATTTATCTGAAAAAATTCAAAATTTCTTTCTCTTGCTTGATTGCCCTAGCCAGAACTTCCAACACTATGTTGAATAGGAGTGGTGAGAGAGGGCATCCCTGTCTTGTGCCAGTTTTCAAAAGGAATGCTTCCAGTTTTTGCCCATTCAGTATGATATTGGCTGTGGGTTTGTCATAAATAGCTCTTATTATTTTGAGATAGGCTCCATCAATATCGAATTTACTGAGTTTTTAGCATGAAGCGCTGTTGAATTTTGTCAAAGGCCTTTTCTGCATCTATTGAGATAATCACGTGGTTTCTGTCCTTGGTTCTGTTTATACGCTGGATTACGTTTATTGATTTGTGTATGTTGAACCAGCCTTTCATCCCAGGGAGGAAGCCCACTTGATCTTGGTGGATAAGCTCTTTGATGTGCTGCTGGATTCAGTTTACCAGTATTTTATTGAGGATTTTGGATAAAGTGTATTCAATTAGGAAAAGAAGAAGTCAAATTGTCCCTGTTTGAAGATGACATGGTTGTATATTTAGAAAACCCCATTTTCTCAGCCCAAAATCTCCTTAAGCTGATAAGCAACTTCAGCAAAGTCTCAGGATACAAAATCAATGTGCAAAAATCACAAGCATTCTTATACACCAGTAACAGACAAACAGAGAGCCAAGTCATGGATGAACTCCCATTCACAACAGCTTCAAAAGAATAAAATATCTAGGAATTCAACTTACAAGGGACGTAAAGGACCTCTTCAAGGAGAATTACACACCACTGCTCAGTGAAATAAAAGAGGACACAAACAAATGGAAGAACATACAATGCTCAAGGATAGGAAGAATCAATATTGTGAAAATGGCCATACTGCCCAAAGTAATTTATAGATTCAATGCCATCCCCATTAAGCTACCAATGCCTTTCTTCACAGAATTGGAAAAAACTGCTTTAAAGTTCATAAGGAACCAAAAAAGAGCCCACATTGCCAAGACAATCCTAAGCCAAAAGAACAAAGCTAGAGGCATTACCCTACCTGACTTCAAACTATACAACAAAGCTACAGTAACCAAAACAGCATGGTACTGGTACCAAAACAGAGATATAGACCAATGGAACAGAACAGAGTCCTCAGAAATAATACCACACATCTACAGCCACCTGATCTTTGATAAACCTGAGAGAAACAAGAAATGGGGAAAGGATTCCCTATTTAATAAATGGTGCTGGGAAAATTGGCTAGCCATAAGTAGAAAGCTGAAACTGGATCCCTTTCCATCCTTTCCTTACTCCTTATACGAAAATTAATTCAAGATGGATTAGAGACTTAAATGTTAGACCTAAAACCATAAAAACCCTAAAAGAAAACCTAGGTAATACCATTCAGGACATAGGCATGGACAAGGACTTCATGTGTAAAACAGCAAAAGCAATGGCAACAAAAGCCAAAATTGACAAATGGGATCTAATTAAAGTAAAGAGCTTCTGTACAGCAAAAGAAACTACCATTAGAGTGAACAGGCAACCTACAGAATGGGGGAAAATGTTTGCAATCTACTCATCTGATGAAGGGCTAATATCCAGAACCTATAAAGAACTCCATCAAATGTACAAGAAAAAAACAAACAATCCCATCAAAAAGTGGGCAAAGGTTAGGTACAGACAGTTCTCAAAAGAAGACATTCATACAGCCAACGGACACATGAAAAAATGCTCGTCATCACTGGACATCAGAGAATTGCAAATCAAAACCAAAATGAGATACCATCTCACACCAGTTAGCATGGCAATCATTAAAAAAATCAGGAAACAACAAGTGTTGGAGGATGTGGAGAAATAGGGACACTTTTACACTGTTGGTGGGACTGTAAACTAGTTCAACCATTGTGGAAAACAGTGTGGCCATCCCTCAAGGATCTAGAACTAGAAATACCATTTGACTCAGCCATCCCATTACTGCGGATACTCCCAAAGGATTATAAGTGATGCTGCTATAAAGACACATGCACACTTATGTTTATTGTGGCACTATTCACAATAGCAAAGACTTGGAATCAATCTAAATGTCCATCAGTGACAAACTGGTTTAAGAAAATGTGGCACATATACACCATGAAATACTATGCAGCCATCAAAAAGGATGAGTTTGTGTCCTTTGTAGGGACATGGATGCAGCTGGAAACCATCATTCTCAGCAAACTATCGCAAGAACAGAAAACCAAACACCACGTGTTCTCACTCATAGGTGGGAATTGAACGATGAGATCACTTGTACACAGGAAAGGGAACATCACACACCGGGTCCTATTATGTGGAGGGCGGGGGGGGAGGGATAGCATTAGGAGATATACCTAATGTAAATGACGAGTTAATGGGTGCAGCACACCAACATGGCACATGTATACACATGTAACAAACCTGCATGTTGTGCACATGTACCCTAGAACTTAAAGTATAATTAAAAAAAAAAGGTTAAAAATAATTCAAAATTTCTTCTCTGTTTTATCTTGAATTTCTTTGATTTTTCTCAAGAAAGCTTTTTGAATTCCCTCTGTTACATATCTCTATTTCTTTAGGATTGGTCACTGCTGGTTTATTTGGTGAGGTAATGTCTTCCTGGATTGTCTTGAACGTTGTATATGTTTATCTATGTCTGGGCATTGAAGAATTAGATATTTATTGTAGTCTTCACAGTCTTGTCTTTTCTTGTACCTGACCTTCTTGGGAAGGCTTTTCAGATATTTGAAAGGACTTTGATGTTGTGATCTAAGCTATATCTACCTTTGGTGAGACCACAAGCCCAGTTGAGTGTGGTAGTTATTACAGACTCGTACAGGTACTGCAATGATTGTTTTGCACAAGATCTGGAATTTATCCGGATTTCCAATCAGAGACTCTTTTTCTCTTTCCTTATTTCCTTCCAAACAAACAGTGTCTCTCTTCTCGGAGCCACCTTGAGCTGTGGGTAGTCTGATACAAATGCCCCTCTGACCACCACCCTTAAGACTGTGCTGGGTCTTACCTGAAGCCAGAACAACAATGGGACTCAACCAAAGCCTGCTTTAACCACTCCCAGGCTACTGTCTGTGTTCATTCAGGGTGCTGAGACACTATGATCAGCAGGTGGTAAAGGCATTCAGGCCTATAACTTTGCCTTCAAGGTGTTGAGTTCTCCTAGGTCCCAGTCAGGTCCAGGAGGCAGGGACTAGAGTAAAGAACCTTGGAAGTCTTCCCGGTGGGCCATTGTATTGCAGCTGAGCTGGTACTCAAACCACAAGGTATGGTTGTTCTTACTTTTCACTTCTCTTTTTCTCAAAGGCAGAGGAGCCTCACTCCATGGCCACTACAATGACAGGCCTATGGGGAGTACTGGCAGACTACTGCCAATATTCTCTTAAGGCCCAAGAGCTCTTCAGTTAGCTTGCAGTATATGTAGCCTGTCCTGGGACTCATCCTTCAGAAGAGTGGTCTCCCTTCTGTCCCAGGGCCAGGCCAGAAATTCTGTTGAAGAGTAACGTCCTGGAACTGGGAATCCTAAAACTCCACTTGGTGCTTTAAACCTATATTGCCAAGCTGGTACTTAAAGTGCAAGAGAAAGTTCCCTTTGCTATTTTTTTCACTTTTCTCAAGCAGAAGGAATCTCACTCCCATAGCCACCACAGCTGAGAATATGCTGAGTCTCACTGGAGGTCAGCAAGTCTCAGCTTCTTACCCAAGGCCCTCATCTTAGTACCGGGGTATCGCTGCTGTTTGTTCAGGGCCCAAGGGCTCCTTAGTTAGGAGTTGATGCGTTGCATGACTGAGTTCCCTTCAAGGAGCAGGTTCAAGGTCTGTCTAGAAATGTTCAGGAGCTAGGGCCTAGCATAGAGACCCCATGACATTGGCTGGTGCCCTACCCTGCTGTAGCTGAGCTGATATCCAAAATACAAAACAGAGTTCCTCTCACACTTCTTTTTCCTTTTCTCAAGTATAACAAAGGGGTATCTATTGGAGCTGTGAAATGAGCAGCCTGGGGTTAGAGGAGGGGTGATGACAGCACTCCATTAGCCTCCCCAGCTGGTATCTCTGTAGTCATGTGACCCCCAGTTCACTGTTTCTGAGCCCAGTTCAACCCTAGGACTCACCTAAGTGTTGCAGGCCTTGTGGTCTAGACCAGCTTTCAAGTTTATTTTGGACCCCAGAGTACTTTAGTCTGCAGTAGTGTGACTTGCAGGAACTCAAGTTCCAATCACTGGGGTCAGCAATTCCCCTCTAGCTAGGGCTGTTTTAAATGTGTCTTCTGTGAGTGTTAGCTGAGTTTGGTTTAGTTTTGCTTTCTGCTGTAACAAGGGCAGCACTGACTTCAATGCCTCACAATTGCTGTCTTGTTCTCTCCCCAGGAAACAGAAATGCTGTCTGCACCATGCAGCTGCTGTCAGGGTGTACTGAAGGGGTGGCATCAACAGTTGAATACTGTTTTTCCTACCTCTTCAGTGCTTCTTTCAGAAACATAAAGTTAAAACCCAGTACTGTGAGTGCTCACCTGATTTTTGGTTCTTAAGAAGGTGCTTTTTTGGGGTGTGTAGATAGTTGTTAAATCTGTGTCCTTACAAGGGGGATGATTGATGGAACCTTTTACTCTGCCATCTTGCTCCATCCCTTCTCTTACATTACCTATCTCTTAATTGGATGCTGTGGTTTATTGTTTTTGATAGATTCATCTTATAGTCTTCATACTAGATATATGAACAGATTGCAAACCACAATTACTATATTAGAGGATTTTACATTTGTTTGTGTACTTGTTTAACCAGTGACTTTTATATATTCAAATGTTTTCTTATTGTAAATTAGTTTACTTTTCTTTTATGTTGATGAATTTCTTTTTAACATTTCTTGTAAGGCAGGTCTAGTGGTGATGAATTCTCCAGTTTTGTTTTGTTTTGTTTTTTTGATCTGGGAAAGACATTATGTTACCTTCATGCTTGAAGAATAATTTTGCTGGTTACAATATTACAGATAGGCAGAGTATTTTTTTTTTCTTTAGCACTTTGTACATGCCATCCTACTCCCTCCTGGCCTGTGTAGTTTTCATTGAGAAGTCTGTTGCCAGATGAATCTGAGTTTTTTATACGTTAATTTCTTTTATCTCGTTATTTTAGAATCTTCTCTTTGTTCTTGAGCTTTGCAATTTTAATTATTAAATCCCTTGGGGTAGTCTTATTTGAGTTGTATCTTTTTAAATCTCTGCCTTCTAGTACCTAGATACTTATATTATACTCTAAGTTCAGAAAGTGTTCAGTTATTATTTCTTTGAATAAACTCTACACCTCTTGGCCTTTCTTGATTTCTTGGATATCCATCATTCTTCAATTTGCTCTTTTGAGGTTATTCTCTCTATCTTGTGGATTGATTTTTTTTTTTTTTTTTGACAGAGTTTCACGCTGTCAGCCAGATTGGAGTGCAGTGGCATGATCTTGGCTCACTGCAACCTCGGCCTCCTGGGCTCAAACAATTCTCCTGCCTCAGCCTCCCAAGTAGCTGGGATTGCAGGTGTGAGCCACTACGCCCAGCTACTTTTTGTATTTTTAGTAGAGATGGGTTTTCACCATGTTGGCCAGGCTGGTCTCGAACTCCTGACCTCAGGTAATCCACACGCCTCGACCTCCCAAAGTACTGGGATTACAGGCGTGAGCCACTGTGCCCGGTCAGATATTTTTTATTCCTACAGATTCTTTTTTCTTTTTTTCTCTGATTGTAAATTTTTTATGTCCTGTCTTTGTGTTCACTGATTCTCCTGCTTGATTCATTCTGCTGTTGACAGCCTCTAATGCATTTTTTTTTCAATTTAGCAAATGTATTTCTTAGTTTCAAGATTTCTGTTTGATTTTTTAAAATGTTTCAATCTCTTTGTTGAATCTGTCTGATAGATTTCTGAACTGCTTTTCTGTGTTACCTTTGAGTTGCTGAGTTTCTTTAGAACTACTCTTTTGAATTCATTATGTGAGAATGTACACTTTTCTATCTTGTTAGGGTCAATCACTGATATTTTCCTTTGTCTCTTTGAAGAGGATATAATTTACTGCTTGCTGTAGTTTGTGTGTGTGTGTGTGTGTGTGTGTGTGTGTGTGACAGAGAGAGAGAGAGAGAGAAAGAGAGAGAGAGAGCATGTACTTTAGTGGTTCATAATAAATATTAGTTACTTATTCTAGTCTTCACCGTCTGATTTGTTTTGGTCTTTCTCAGGTATGTTTGCTTAGAGGTTCTCCACAGGTGTGTGTGAATCCTCTAAATCCTAAATTGCTGTTTCCTTTTTGGCACTAGATGACACCTTAAGCCCAGGTATGCCTCTTGCACGTTTGGCTTACTGCCTGTTCCAGATGGGGTTAGTCTCAAAGGGGATACTTCAGCTGTTTTGGAAGACTGGCTAAGGATTCATACCGAGAAGATCTACAGAGTGTGTTTTCTACAGTGTGATGTTGCTAAACAGGCACCTGATTTGGCATCTTATTTGGCTGAAAGAAAGAGAAGAGTTTTGCAAGGTGGTGTTTTTATTTCCCCTTCCCCTCTTTGTCTCTAGCTGCCCTCAGGTTTTTTTCTTCTAATAGGCACTAGCAGTTCATCCTGTTGGTTGAAGCAGAGATGGTTCTTCTGTAGGGAATGCAAGATGGTAAAGAAGCAGGCCATTTGCCTTGATCTCACTTTTTAAAATGTGGAATCCATGATTGTGAAGGGAATTTTCCATGCATGATGTCTGGCAAGTTGGGAAAGCAGCATCAGAAACAGAGAAATTTGTTTATCTTACCATTTACTTGGTGATTTTTATTTCTCTGTGGCCCCAGAAATCATCTCAGGCTCACATTTTAGTTCTGGGATTTTGCTGGTTATTATCGTAGCACTGGATGTTTGTTTTTGGTTTTCTATGAGAGGGAGTGAAGCCAGATTGACTCTACTCCACCATTTTGGTGACATCACCTCCTCTTTCTTCATTCTTGACATTCATAGTTTTTTTGGGTCATAATTCATAATTTCCTTTGTGTTTGAAAAACTTTCTTTAACATTTTTTAGAACAAATCAACTAAATTTTTCTCACCTGGGATTGTCTATTTCTCAGAGTTAATTTTCCCAGCATGAATTATTTCAGACTAAAAATTTGTAATTTCAACCATTCATTTTATTCAACCAATTGCTCAAGCAATGTATTATTTCTCTCTAGATCCTTTCAAGATTCATTTTAAGCCTTTCATTTTCAGAAGGTTTATTGTGGCATGTCTGTGTGTGCATTTCTTTGCATTTATCCTTTTTTTTTAGGGGAAACTCATTTTGTTTTAAATCTATGGCTTTATGTCTTAATCAAAACATGGAAAACTGTTATTCATAATTGCTTAAAAATATTTTTTGTAAGCTTCTTCAGTGCCCAGGTTAGGATCTAGATCTATCTATATCTATATCATCTATATATCTCTATATCATCTATATCTATCTTTTTAGCTTCCCAGGTACAGATATAGATGGCTGACACAGACACACACACACATACACACACACACACACATACATGCACATGCAAAGAAACATATACATACACAGAGAGAATAAACTTAAAGTCATGTTCTTGAAGTCTTTAGCCAGTCTTTTTATTTTGTTCGTATTTTAGTATTTTGGCACTGATTTTTTGTGTGCTCTGCAGAGATTTTAGCTATAATTATCAAGAGGAATATGGTAGAGTGAGTTGATTTTATCTTATCTGAAATTGGAAGTATGTAGGCCTGTCTGTTCTAACTTGAATGGGGAAAATTGAGGATGCTGGCTGCCAATTTCTAACAACATTATCTTTTATCTTGTACCTGAAATTCCATCAAATCCTTAATTTATTTCATCAACTGATGTGTTTTGAGTATCTAATGCTTTCTAGAAACTTTTATAATTCTCTTGATGCAAATATAATCAAGGGAAACACAGGGTCTGCCTGAAAGTGAAATACCTAGTGAGTGATATATTCAATAAGGAAATACAGGGTCCTATAGTGGCACAGAAAACTATCTACCTCAGACATAAAGAGAAGTCAGGGAAGGCATTCCAAAGTATAATTATAAGTTAGAAACTGAAGAAAAGTCAGTTAATCAAATAAAAATTGATGAAAGAACATCTCAGGAACAAAGAATATTTCTGCAATATTATAGATATAACAGAGTGCATCATACATTATGGAAATGCAAGTACTTCAGCATGGTTGGAGCACAGAATGGTGGTGAGGTGTAGAGTTGTATAAATGAGGTTAGAGTGATAGGCTTATAGAACTTAAATAAACTATAATAATGAGTTTGTTTTAATGATACAGAGAAATCCTTAATTGAATTAAATAGTAGAGTGGCTTGACAGATTTGGCAATTAGAAATATCTCTTTTAGTTAAAAATATATTGATTGTAAAGGGCATAATTGAAAGTTGAAGTAATTGGTAGATGTTGAAAATAACAAGAAATAAAGAGATGATGGCTCTTTGAATCAGAATAGAGGTGACACAGAGAAGTGGCTAAATTTTAAAAATTTAAGAAGATAAAAATCATAGAATTTGATGATTATGTGTGAGGGTATTAGTACATAAATATGTTAAAGGTATTATTTACATTGTGTAAATGAATATATGGAAGAGTGATCAAATAATATCTTCCAAACTCAGACACTTTTAAGACCGAGAGCATGTGACATTATTAGTTACATTTGAATAACAGATGTAAACTAGGATGGTGCCAAGAAAATCAGGATTTATTTTCCGTCTAGTATATGGTGGTTCTAGTAAGAAAGGGACATGCTTTTTAAAATAAATTTCATGCTTTGTTTAAAAATTTTAAATCTTAAATGCCTATGGGACACACAAGTAATTAAAAAGCTATATTTACTGGTACTTATATATGTATGTATGCATGCATGTGTGTGTGTGTGTGTGTGTGTGTGTGTGTGTATGTGTGTAATGAGAGCTCAGGAGATAGTTATAGATTGGAACTATGGATTTTTGAATCATAATCTTATAAACAGTAATTGTAGATATAGAAGTAGAAGAGATAGCCCAGAGAAAGTAGTTATAGTGAAAAACAGAAGGCTCAGGATACAACTGGGGAAGGCTGCCATTTGTGGACTCAATAGAAGAAAATCCAAAGTAAAATAAGGAGCAGTCAGAAAAGGGAGAAAAAGAGAAAAGTGTAGAATCACAAAAACCAAGCAAAGAAAGTATTTCAAGAACTAGTGGCTGGTTAACATAATCAAATATATTAGCCTTTTTTCACACTGCTATAAAGAATTATCTGATGATGGGTAATTTATAAAGTAAAAGGTTAAATTGACTTACAGTTCATCAGGGTTGGGGAGGCCTCAGGAAACTTACAGTCATGTTAGAAAGTAGAGGGGAAGCAAGGCATGTCTTACATAGTGGCAGGAAGTGGAGGGTGCCACTATTTTAAAACCATCATATCTCGTGAGAACTCACTTTCATGAGACCAACAAGGGGGATGCCCGCCCCCATAATCCAATTACCTCCCACCAGGTCCCTGTCTCAAAAAGTGGGGATTACAGTTCGAGACATGACTTGAGTGGGGACCAAATCATACCATTCCTCCCATGTTTCCTCCAAAACTTCATGACTTTCTCACATTTCAAAACAAAATGATGTCTTCTCAACAGTCTCCCAAAGTCTTAACTCATTCCAACATTAACACATAATTAAAAGTCTCAGATGAGACTAGTCAAGTCCCTTCAACTTAAAAGCCTATAAAATAAAAAACAAATTAGTTATTTCCAAGATACAATGGGGGTACAGGCATTGGGTAAATGCTCCCACTCCAAATAGAAGAAATTGGCCAAAACAAAGGGGCTACCAGTCTCATGCAAGTCCAAAACCCAAGAGGGCAGTCATTAAACCTTAAATCTCAAAAATAATCTCATTTGACTCCATGTCTCACATCCAGGCCATGGTGATCCAAGAGGTGGGCTTGCAAATCCCTGGGCAGCTCTGCCCCTGTGGCTCTGCAGGGTGTAGCCTCCATGGCTGCTTGCATAAGCTGGCGTTGAGTGCCTCTGGCTTTTCCAGGCACAAAGTCAAAGCTGTCAGTGGATCGATCTACCATTCTGAGCCTGGAGGATGGTAGCCCTCTTCTCACAGGTCCACTAGACAATATCCCAGTGGGGACTCCCACCCCATATTTTCCCTCTGTAGTGGCCTAGTAGAGGTTCTCCATGAGGGCTCCATTCTAGCAGCAGACTTCAGACTGGACATCCAGGCATTTCCATACATCCTCTGAAATCTAGGTGGAGGCCCCCAAGATTCAACTCATGTCTTCTGTGCATCTGCATGCCCAAAAGCACGTGGAAACCACCAAGACTTGGGGCTTGCACCCTCTGAAACAATAGCCCAAGCTGTACCTTGTCCCTGGAGCTGGAGTGGCTGGGACAAAGCACACCATGTCCCAATGTTTCACAGAGCATAAGGGCCCTGGGCCTGGCCAATGAAAACGTTTTTCCTTTTTAGGCCTCTGAGCCTGGGATAGGAGGGGTGGCCAAAAGATGTCTGAAATGCCTTGGAGACATTTACTTCATTGATTGGCTATTAACATTTGACTTCTCCTTACTTATGCAAATTTCTGCGACTAGCTTGAATTTCTCCCCAGAAAATGAGCCTTTTTTTTTCTACAACATAGTCAGGCTACAAATTTTTCAGAGGTTTATGATCTGCTTCCCTTTTAAACACAAATTCTAATATCATATTAATATGGTTTTGCTATGTCACCACCCAAATCTCATCTTGAGTTGTAATGTGCACAATTCCCAGGTGTCATGGGAGGAACCTGGTGGGGCATAACTTAATCATGGGGTTGTGTCTTTCCCATGCTGTTCTTGCAATAGTGAATGGGTCTCATGAGATCTGATGGTTTTAAAAATGGGAGTTTCTCTGCACTAGCTCTGTTTTCCTGCTACCATCCATATAAGATGTGACTTGCTCCTCCTTGCCTTTTGCCATGATTGTGAGGCCTCCCCAGCCATGTGGAACTTTAAGTCATTAAATCTCTTTCTTTTGCAAATTGCCCAGTCTTAGTTATGGCTTTATCAGTCATGTAAAAATATACTAATACAGTAAATTAGTACCAGAAGTGGGGCTTTGCTGAAAAGAAAACCAAAAATGTGGAAGCAACTTTGGAAATGGGTAACAGGCAGAAGTTGGAACAGTTTGGAGGGCTCAGAAAAAGAAAGGAATCAATGGGAAAGTTTGGAATTTCCTAGAGACTTGCCAAATAGCTTTAAAAAAAAAATGCTGATAGTCATATGAACAATAAGGGCCAGGCTGAGATGGTCTCAGATGGAGATGAGAAACTTGTTGGGAACTGAAGTAAAGGTAACTATTGCTATGTTTTAGCAAAGAGACTGGTGACATTTTGCCCCTACCCTAGAGATTTGTGGAACTTTGAACTTGAGGGAGATGATTTAGGGTATCTGTCAAAATAAATTTCTAAGCAGTAAAGCATTCAAGATGTGACTTGGTTGCTGCTAAAAGCATTCAGTTTTAAAAGGGAAACAGAGCATAAAAGTTCAGAAAATTTGCAGCCTGATAATGTGATAGAAAAGAAAATCCCATTTTTTGAGGAGGAATTCAAGCCAGCTGCACAAATTTGCATAAGAAATGAGGAACTGAATGTTATTCATCAAAACAATGGCGAATATGTCTCCAGGGCATGTTAGAGGTCTTCATGGCAGCCCCTTCCATCACAGGCCCAGAAGTTTAGGGAGAAAAGGTGGTTTTGTGGCCAGACCCAGTGTCACCATGCTGTGGGCAGCCTAAGGACTTGGTGCCTTGTGTCCCAGCCACTCTAGCCATGGCTGAAAGAGCTCAGGCCATGGCTTCACAGGCTGCAAGAAGTTGTATGGAAGTGCCTGGATGTCCAGGAAGAAGTTTGCTGTAGGGACAGAGTCCTCATGGAGAACGTCTGCTAGAACAGTGCAGAGGAAAACATGGGGTGGGAGCCCCCACACAGAGTCCCTACTGGGGTACCACCTAGTGGAGCTGTGAGAAGAGCGCCACCATCCTTCAGACTCCAGAATGGTAGATCACTGAAATAATGAAAAATTCAAATCTATATAGAATTAAATATTTAATAATATGATACAGTGGAAATAATACAATGAAGAGAGATTCATAACACCTAGTTCTAGACCTGGCTTTGTCTGAATGTTCTGTCTTAGGTCAAGGCTCTTCACTTTCTGGGCTTCAGATTGCTCACTGGTAGCACATAAGTGATAAACTAGATAATCCTTGAGTTCTCATTTAGAGATAATTTTCTGATGGCTGAGTTCACCTGAAAAAATGCTAGACAAATATAACAAAAACCCCCAAAACTTTAACAACAAAACACTTCATGATAGTGCCATATTGTTAAATAAATACATCAATATGATATATCCCCTGCATCTCCCAGGACTAACAATTAAGACCAATTTATTTTTGCCCCAAACTCTTTATTTTTCCTTTTGTGGTTTATTGTAACTCTTTGTCCAATGCAGCTTGACTTTCTAGAATAACAGGCTACAGGCCAGGTAATTGCTAATTAATAATGATAATAGATGATATTTATTAAGTGCTTAATATTGGCTAGGCACCCACAGTTCTGTTACATCTATTTCAAATAATGAGAAAATATATTAACATGAAGGTTAAGGCACTTGCCTACAAGTGATATGTGGTAGAGCCAGTATCCAAACTTCATTTGACAAAAAAGTCAATGCTCTTTACCACTGTACTATATTACCAATAAAATGTTACCCATTCAACGTCTTAGTAAACTACATTTGGTCACTCTTGTGGCCTAAGCTATACAAGGCAGTTGGCCTGGAGTGAGAAGAAAACATTTTGTTTTATTGTGATGGTCCTGATATATTCATCATTATTTTTTTCCTGAAGTCGTGTAACAGGAAGTAAATAAAAAACTTACAGTTATTGTAGAGCCATTGGATCTCATATGGGGCACTGGAGGTTTGCTGTAAAGTTAGTCACTGCTTTCTCTGCCTGAGTCTTAATTTATTCTCCAAGATCAGCAGCCCTGAATATAAATGAGAACAGAGATATAATATAACTGAAAATAGATAGCATAGTCCTTTGTGTTACCAAAGTTTATCAGCAGTGGACCATAAGCTTTACATCAGGGCTGGAGTTACACATGTAATTCCAACAGCTACACTTTGATGGGTTCAAACAGCTCTTTAACTTCAAAGTATCCTTTAGTTTGAGCTCTACTGTTTAAAATTCCACCATTCCATTCCTTGAAATAAGCTACTATTTTTTATGTAATACTTTTCCTTTTAAGTACAAATATCATTGCAGGAACTATATTTTAAACTGTAGCCAGTCATTAACATTTCAGTGTGAGTTGGTTTATTACATCATTGATTCTATTGCTAGAAAGGAACTATAGTAGGAAGACTGTGAAAGAATCATGCTGCTGGGATGGCATTCAAAGAAGCCTTCATTAAAGCCATATGATACAAACTGCCTTTTGTTGGAATAGTAGGATTTCTTTGGGTAGAGGAGATAGATTGAATGCAGTATAAAGAGATTGCAATTTTCATAAGGGCAGATATGTCTATCTGTACATTATCTTTTCTAGAACAATCTGTACCTAGAACAATGCCTAACACATTGAAGGCATGCAAAATGTTAAATTAATTAATAACCATTATATTTGGAGAGAATGCTGCGTTCTGGGACCCAAATAAGGATAGTTTTATGGTTGGAGGTACATGAAAAGAGATGACTAAGGGAAAAGCCCTAAGTCCTGTGTGAAACCCAGATAATCATTGTTACAAGTTGGGGTTGATAAGAAAGGCTAAATTAGTAGGGAGGGGCCAAGATGGCCAAATAGAAACAGCTCCGGTCTGCAGCTCCCAGTAAGACCAACAGAGAAGATGGGTGATTTCTGCATGTCCAACTGAGGTACCCAGTTCATCTCATTGGGACTGGTTAGGCAGTGAGTACAACCCACGGAGAGTAAATAGAAGCAGGGTGGCACATCACTTTACCTAAGAAGTGCAAGGAGCCAGAGACCTCCTTTGGCCAGCCAAGGGAAGCCATTGGGGACTGTGCTACCTGGCCCAGGTACTACACTTTTCCCATGGTTTTTGCAATCTGCAGATCATGAAATTCCCACTTGAGCCTACACAGCCAGGGCTATGGGTTTCAAGCACACAATTGAGTGGCTGTTTGGGCAGGCACCAAGCTAGCTGCAGGAGTTGTTTTTGTTTGTTTGTTTGTTTGTACCCCAGTGGTGCCTGGAACTCCAGCAAGACAGAAGAGTTCACTCACCTGGAAAGGGGCTGAAGCCAGAGCCAAGTGGTCTCACTCAGGGGGTCCCACTCCCACTGAGCACAGCAAGCTAAGAACCATTGGCTTAAGATTCTCACTGCCAGTACAGCAGTCTGGAGTCCACCTGGGACAATTGAGCTTGCTGCAGGGAGAGGCATCCTCCATTACTGAGGCTACAATAGGTGGTTTTCCCCTGACAGTGCTAAGGAGACAGAGAGGTTTGGACTGGGCAGAATTCACCACAACACAGCAACGCAGCTGTGGCCAGACTGCTTCTCTAGATTCCTCCTCACTGGGTAGGACATCTCTGAAGGAAATGCAGCAACCCTGGTCAGGAATTTATAGATAAAACTCTCATCTCCCTGGGACAGAGCACCTGGGGGAAGAGGTGGATGTGGGAGCAGCTTCAGTGGAGTTAATCCTTCCTGCCCACTGGCTCTGAAGAGAGCAGTTGACCCTGACAAGGGGGATTTTCCCAGCACAACACACCATCTCTGCTAAGGGACAGACTGCCTCTTCAACTGGGTCCCTGACCCCAGTGCCTCCTGACTGGGAGAGACCTCCCAACAGGGGTCGACAGGCACCTCATACAGGAGAGCTTTGGCTGGCATCAGGCCACTGCCTCTCTGGGACAAAGCTTCCAGAGGAAGGAGTGGGAAGCAATCTTTGCTGTTCTGCAGCCTCCACAGGTGATACGCAGGCAAACAGGGTCTGGAGTGGACCTCCAGCAAATTTCAGCAGACCTGCAGAAGAGGGACCTGACTGTTAGAAGAAAAACTAACGAACAGAAAGTAACAAGATCGACATCAACATAAAGCACCCCCCACAAAAACCCCATCAAAAGTTCATCAGCCTCAAAGATCAAAGGAAGATGAACTCACAAAGATGAGGAAAAGTCAGCACAAAAACGCTGAAAATTTCAAAAACCAGAATGCCTTTTATCCTCCAAACAATTGCAACTCCTCTCCAACAAGGGCACAAAACTGGACAGAGAATGAAATTGATGATTTGACAACAATAGGTTTCAGAAGGTGAGTAATAACAAACTCTTCTGAGCTAAAGATGCATGTTCTAACCCAATGCCAGGAAGCTAAGAATCTTGATAAAAGGTTACCAGAACTAACTAGAATAACCAGTTTAGAGAGGAACATAAATGACCTGATGGAACTGAAAAACAGAGCACAAGAAATTCATGAAGCAGACACAAGTATCAATAGCTAAATCAATCAAGTGGAAGAAGGAATATCAGAGATTGAAGATCATCTTGTTGAAATAAGGAATGAAGACAAGATTAGAGGAAAAAAAAGAATGAAAAGTAATGAAAAAAGCCTTTAAGAAGTATGGGTCTATGTGAAAAAACCAAAGCTATGATTGATTGGCGTACCTGAAAGTGGTGGGGAGAACGGAACCAAGTTGGAAAACACACTTCAGGATATTACCCAGGAGAACTTTACCAATGTAGCAAGACAAGCCAACATTTAAATCCAGGAAATACAGAAAACACCACTAAGATACTCTAATAGAAGTGCAACCCCAAGACATATAATTGTCAAATTCTCCAAGGTTGAAATGAAGGGAAAATGCTAAGGGCAACCAGAGAGAAAGGTCATGTCAACTACAAAGGGAAATCCAGCAGATTAACAGTGGATATCTCTGTAACAACCCTACCACCAGAAGAGAGTCAGAGCCAATATTTAACATTCTTAAAGAAAAGAATTTTCAGCCAAGAATTTCATATCCAGTCAAACTAAGTTTCACAAGTGAAGGAGAAATAAAATCATTTCCAGACAAGCAAATGCTGAGGGATTTTGTCACCACCAGGCCTGCTTTACAAGAGTTTCTGAAGGAAGCACTAAATATGGAAAGGAAAAACCAGTACCAGCCACTGCAAAAGCACACCAAAATATAAAGAGAATCGACACTATGAAGAAACTGCACAAATTAATGTGAAAAATAACCAGCTAGCATCATGATGACAGGATCAAATTCACACATAACAATATTAACATTAAATGTAGGGCGGAGCAAGATGGCCAAATAGGAACAGCTCCAGTCTCCAGCTCCCAGTGCGAGCGACATAGAAGACAGGTGATTTCTGCATTATCAACTGAGGTACTGGGTTCATCTCACTGGGGAGTGCCAGACATACTGTGCTGGTCAGCTACTGCAGCCCGACCAGCGAGAGCTGAAGCAGGGTGAGGCATCGCCTCACCTGGGAAGCGCAAGGGGGAAGGGAATCCCTTTTCCTAGCCATGGGAACTGAGACACACAACACCTGGAAAATCGGGTAACTCCCACCTCAATACTGCACTTTAAGCAAACGGGCACGCCAGGAGATTATATCCCACACCTGACCAGGAGGGTCCCATGCCCATGGAGCCTTCCTCATTGCTAGCACAACAGTCTGCGGTCTAACAGCAAGGCAGCAGTGAGGCTGGGGGAGGGGCGCCCCCATTGCTGAGGCTTAAGTAGGTAAACAAAGTTCTGGGAAGATCAAACTGGGTGGAGCTCACAGCAGTTCAAGGAGGCCTGCCAGTCTCTGTAGACTCCACCTCTGGGGACAGGGCACAGCTAAACAACAACAACAACAACAACAACAACAAAAAAGCTGCAGAAACCTCTGCAGACGCAAGCGACTCTCTGACAGCTTTGAAGAGAGCAGTGGATCTCCCAACATGGAGGTTGAGATCTGAAAACGGACAGACTGCCTGCTAAAGTGGGTCCCTGACCCCTGAGTAGCCTAACTGGGAGACATCCCCCACTAGGGGCAGTCTGACACCCCACACCTCACACGGTGGAGTACACCCCTGAGAGGAAGCTTCCAAAGCAAGAATCAGACAGGAACACACGCTGTTCAGCAGTATTCTATCTTCTGCAGCCTCTGCTGCTGACACCTAGGCAAACAGGGTCTGGAGAGGACCTCGAGCAATCTCCAACAGACCTACAGCTGAGGGTCCTGACTGTTAGAAGGAAAACTAACAAACAGTAAGGACACCCACACCAAAACCCCATCAGTACGTCACCATCATCAAAGACCAGAGGCAGATAAAACCACAAAGAGGGAGAAAAAGCAGGGCAGAAAAGCTGGAAATTAAAAAAATAAGAGCATATCTCCCCCTCCAAAGGAACGCAGCTCATTGCCAGCAACGGATGAAAGCTGGATGGAGAATGACTTTGACGAGATGAGAGAAGAAGGCTGCAGCCCACCAAACTTCTCAGAGCTAAAGGAGGAATTAAATACCCAGTGCAAAGAAATTAAATATCTTGAAAAAAAGTGAAAGAATTGAAAACAAGAATAATTAATGCAGAGAAGGCCATAAACGAACGGGCAGAAATGAAAACCATGACACGAGAAATACGTGACAGATGCACAAGCTTCAGTAACCGACTCGATCAACTGGAAGAAAGAGTATCAGCGATTGAGGATCAAATGAATGAAATGAAGCAAAAAGAGAAATCTAAAGAAAAAAGAAGAAAAAGAAATGAACAAAGCCTGCAAGAAGTATGGGATTATGTAAAAAGACCAAATCTACATCTGATTGGGGTGCCTGAAAGTGAGGGGGAAAATGGAATCAAGTTGGAAAACATTCTTCAGGATATCATCCAGGAGAACTTCCCCAACATAGTAAGGCAGACCAACATTCAAATTCAGGAAATACAGAGAATTCCCCAAAGATACGCCTCGAGAAGAGCAACTCCAAGACACATAATTGCCAGATTCACCAAAGTTGAAATGAAGGAAAAAATCTTAAGGGCAGCCAGAGAGAAAGGTCGGGTTACCCACAAAGGGAAGCCCATCAGACTAACAGCAGATCTCTCGGCAGAAACTCTCCAAGCCAGAAGAGAGTGGGGGCCAATATTCAACATTCTTAAAGAAAAGAATTTTAAACCCAGAACTTCAAATCCAGTCAAACTAAGTTTCACAAGTGAAGCAGAAATAAAATCCTTTACAGACAAGCAAATGCTTAGAGATTTTGTCACCACCAGGCCTGCCTTACAAGAGGCCCTGAAGAAAGCACTAAACATGGAAAGGAACAACTGGTACCAGCCATTGCAAAAACATGCCAAAATGTAAAGAACATCGAGGCTAGGAAGAAACTGCATCAACTAACGAGCAAAATAACCAGTTAATATCATAATAGCAGGAACAAGTTCACACATAACAATATTAACCTTAAATGTAAATGGAATAATGCTCCAATTAAAAGGCACAGACTGGCAAAATGGATAAAGAGTAAAGACCCATCGGTCTGCTGTATTCAGGAGACCCATCTCACATGCAGAGACATACATAGGCTCAAAATAAAGGGATGGAGGAAGATCTACCAAGCAAATGGAGAACAAAAAAAAAGCAGGGGTTGCAATCCTAGTCTCTGATAAAACAGACTTTAAACAATCAAAGATCAAAAGAGACAAAGAAGGCCACTACATAATGGTAAAGGGATCAATTCAACAGGAAGAGCTAACTATCCTAAATATGTATGCACCCAACACAGGAGCACTCAGATTCATAAAGCAAGTCCTTAGAGACTTACAAAGAGACTTAGACTCCCATACAATAATAATGGGAGACTTCAACACCCCACTGTCAACAATAGACAGATCAAGGAGACAGAATGTTAACAAGGATATCCAGGAATTGAACTCATCTCTGCACCAAGTGGACCTAATAGACATCTAAAGAACTATCCACCCCAAGTCAACAGAATACACATTCTTCTCAGCACCACATCACACTTATTCCAAAATTGACCACATAAATGGAAGTAAAGCACTCCTCAGCAAATGTACAAGAACAGAAATTATAACAAACTGTCTCTCAGACCACAGTGCAATCAAACTAGAACTCAGGACTAAGAAACTCAATCAAAACCGCTCAATTACATGGAAACTGAATAACCTGCTCCTGAATGACTACTGGGTACATAACGAAATGAAGGCAGAAATAAAGATGTTCTTTGAAACCAATGAGCACAAAGATACAGCATACCAGAATCTCTGGGACACATTTAAAGCAGTGTGTAGAGGGAAATTTATAGCACTAAATGCCCACAAGAGAAAGCAGGAAAGATCTAAAATTGACACTCTAACATCACAATTAAAAGAACTAGAGAAGCAAGAGCAAACACATTCAAAAGCTAGCAGAAGGCAAGAAATAACTAAGATCAGAGCAGAACTGAAGGAGATAGAGACAAAAAAAAAACTCTCCAAAAAATCCATGAATCCAGGAGTTGGTTTTTTGAAAAGATCAACAAAATTGATAGACCACTAGCAAGACTAATAAAGAAGAAAAAAGAGAAGAATCAAATAGACGCAATAATAAATGATAAAGTGGATATCACCACCGACCCCATAGAAATACAAACTACCATCAGAGAATACTATAAACACCTCTACGCAAATAAACTGGAAAATCTAGAAGAAACGGATAATTTCCTGGACACGTACACTCTTCCAAGACTAAACCAGGAAGAAGCTGAATCCCTGAATAGACCAATAGTAGGCTCTGAAATTGAGGCAATAATTAACAGCCTACCAACCAAAAAAAGTCCAGGACCAGATAGATTCACAGCCGAATTCTACAAGAGGTACAAGGAGGAGCTGGTACCATTCCTTCTGAAATTATTCCAATCAATAGGAAAAGAGGGAATCCTCCCTAACTCATTTTATGAGGCCAACATCATCCCGATACCACAGCCTGGCACAGACACAACAAAAAAAGAGAATTTTAGACCAATATCCCTGATGAATATCGATGCAAAAATACTTAATAAAATACTGGCAAACCGGATTCAGCAACACACCAAAAAGCTTATCCACCATGATCAAGTCGGCTTCATCCCTGGGATGCAAGGCTGGTTCAACATACAAAAATCAATAAACATAATCCAGAATATAAACAGAACCAAAGACAAAAACCACATGATTATCTCAATAGATGCGGAAAAGGCCTTTGACAAAATTCAACAGCCCTTCATGCTAAAAACTCTCAATAAATTAGGGATTGATGCAACGTATCTCAAAATAATAAGAACTATTTATGACAAACCCACAGCCAATATCATACTGAATGGGCAAAAACTGGAAACATTCCCTTTGAAAACTGGCACAAGACAGGGATGCCCTCTCTCACGACTCCTATTCAACATAGTGTTGGAAGTTCTGGCTAGGGCAATCAGGCAAGAGAAAGAAGTAAAGAGTATTCAGTTAGGAAAAGAAGAAGTCAAATTGTCCCTGTTTGCAGATGACATGATTGTATATTTAGAAAACCCCACTGTCTCAGCCCAAAATCTCCTTAAGCTGATAAGCAACTTCAGCAAAGTCTCAGGATACAAAATTAATGTGCAGAAATCACAAGCATTCTTATACACCAATAACAGACAAACAGAGAGCCAAATCATGAATGAACTTCCATTCACAATTACTTCAAAGAGAATAAAATACCTAGGAATCTAACTCACAAGGGATGTAAAGGACCTCTTCAAGGAGAACTACAAACCACTGCTCAGTGAAATAAAAGAGGACACAAACAAATGGAAGAACATACCATGCTCATGGATAGGAAGAATCAATATCGTGAAAATGGCCATACTGCCCAAGGTTATTTATAGATTCAATGCCATCTCCATCAAGCTACCAATGAGTTTCTTCACAGAATTGGAAAAAACTGCTTTAAAGTTCATATGGAACCAAAAAAGAGCCCGCATCTCCAAGACAATCCTAAGTCAAAAGAACAAAGCTGGAGGCATCACACTACCTGACTTCAAACTATATTACAAGGCTACAGTAACCAAAACAGCATGGTACTGGTACCAAAACAGAGATATAGACCAATGGAACAGAACAGAGTCCTCAGAAATAATACCACACATCTACAGCCATCTGATCTTTGATAAACCTGAGAAAAACAAGAAATGGGGAAAGGATTCCCTATTTAATAAATGGGGCTGGGAAAACTGGCTAGTCATAAGTAGAAAGCTGAAACTGGATACTTTCCTTACTCCTTATAGAAGAATTAATTCAAGATGGATTAGAGGCTTAAATGTTAGACCTAATACCATAAAACCCTAGAAGAAAACCTAGGGAATACCATTCAGGACATCAGTATGGGCAAGGACTTCATGTCTAAAACACCAAAAGCAATGGCAACAAAAGCCAAAATTGACAAATGGGATCTCATTAAACTAAAGAGCTTCTGCACAGCAAAAGAAACTACCATCAGAGTGAACAGGCAACCTATAGAATGGGAGAAAATATTTTGCAATCTACTCATCTGACGAAGGGCTATTATCCAGAACCTACGAAGAACTCAAACAAATTTACAAGAAAAAAACAAACAACCCCATCAAAAAGTGGGCAAAGGATATGAACAGATATTCCTCAAAAGAGGACATTTATACAGCCAACAGACACATGAAAAAATGTTCATCATCACTGGCCATCAGAGAAATGCAAATGAAAACCTCAATGAGATACCATCTCACACCAGTTAGAATGGCAATCATTAAAAAGCCAGGAAACAACAGGTGCTGGAGAGGATGTGGAGAAATAGGAATACTTTTACACTGTTGGTGGGATTGTAAACTAGTTCAACCATTATGGAAAACAGTATGGCAATTCCTCAAGGATCTAGAACTAGAAGTACCATATGACCCAGCCATCCCATTTCTGGGGATATACCCAAAGGATTATAAATTGTGCTGCTATAAAGACACATGCACACGTATGTTTATTGCGGCACTATTCACAATAGCAAAGACTTGGAATCAATCCAAATGTCCATCAGTGACAGACTGGATTAAGAAAATGTGGCACATATACACCATGGAATACTATGCAGTCATAAAAAAGGATGAGTTTGTGTCCTTTGTAGGGACATGGATGCAGCTGGAAACCATCATTTTCAGCAAACTCTCGCAAGAACAGAAAACCAAACACCGCATGTTCTCACTCATAGGTGGGAACTGAACAATGAGATCACTTGGAGTCGGGAAGGGGAACATCATACACCGGGGCCTATCATGTGGAGGGGGGAGGGTGGAGGGATTGCATTGGGAGTTATACCTGATGTAAATGACGAGTTGATGGGTGCTTACGAGTTGATGGGTGCAGCACACCAACATGGCACAAGTATACATATGTAACAATCCTGCACGTTACGCACATGTACCCTAGAACTTAAAGTATAATAAAAAAAAATTATAAAAAAAATTAAATGTAAATTGGCTAAATGCCCCGATTAAAAGATCCAGACAGGCAAATTCGATAAAGAGTCAAGACCCATCACTGTGCTGTATTCAGGAGACCCATTTCACATGCAAGAGACACATAGACTCAAAATAAAGGGATGGAAGAATATTTACCCAAGCAAATAGAAGGAAAATAAAGCAGGGCTTGCAATCCTAGTCTCTGATAAAACAGACTTTAAACAAACAAAGATTAAAAAAGACAAAGAAGGGCATTGCATAATAGTAAAGGGATCAATGAAACAAAAAGAGATAACTCTCTTAAATACATATGCAACCAAAGCAGGAGCATCCAGATGCATAAAACAGATTCTTAGAGATGTAAAAAGAGACTTAGACTCCCACATAATAATAAGATAATAGTAAGACTTTAAGTCCCCACTGTCAATATTAGACCTATCAACAAGACAGAAAGTAAATAAGGATATTCAGAACTTCAACTCAGCTCTGGACCAAGTGGACCCAATAGACATCTACAGAACTCTGCACCCCAAATCAACAGAATATACATTCTTCTCAGTGCCACATGGCACTTATTCTAAAATCAACTAGATAATTGGAAGTAAAACACTCCTCAGCAAATGCAAATGAGAGGAAATCATAGCAAACAGTCTCTCAGCCCACAGTGCAATCAAATTAGAACCCAGCATTAAGAAACTCACTTAAGCCTGGGTGTGGTGGCTAATGCCTGTAATTCCAGCACTTTGGGAGGCCAAGGCGGGTGGATCACCTGAGGTCAGGAGTTTGAGGCAAGCCTGGCCAACATGGTGAAACCCTTTCTCTACTGAAAATACAAAAATTAGATGGGTGTGGTGGCAGGTGCCTGTAATCCCAGCTCCACGGGAGGCTGAAGCAGGAGAATTGTTTGAACTGGGAGGTAGAGGTTGCAGTGAGCCGAGATCATGCCATGGCACTCCAGCCTGGGCAACAAGAGCAAAATTCTGTAAAAAAAAAAAAAAAAAAAAAGAAAAGAAAAAAAAGAAAAACAGAAACTCACTCAAAACCCCACAACTACATGAATAAAGAACAACTGGCTCCTGAGTGACTACTGGGTAAATAATGAAATTAAGGTAGAAATAAGGAAGTTCTTTGAAACCAATGAGAATAGAGAGACAGCGTGCCAGAATGTCTGGAACACAGCTAAAGTTGTGCTAAGAGGGAAATTTATAGCACTAAATGCCCACATCAGAAAGGTGGAAATATTTACAATTGACACCTAACATCACAATAAGAAGAACTAGAGAAGCAAAAGCAAACAAATTCAAAAGCTAGCAGAAGAGGAGAAATAACTAAGATCAGAGCAGAACCGAAGGAGACAGAGAGATGAAAAACACATTAAAAAATCAAGCAATCAAGGAGCTGTTTTTTTGAAAAGATTAACAAAATAGATAGACTGCTAGCTAGACAAATAAAAAAGAAAAGAGAGAATAATCAAATAAACACAATAAAAAATGCCAAAGGGGACTCACCAGTGATCCCACAGAAATACAAACTACCATCAGAGAATTCTATAAACACCTCTATGCAAATAAACTAGAAAATCTAGGAGAAATGGATAAATTCCTGAACACATACACCCTCCCAAGACTAAACCAGGGAGAAGTAGAATCCCTGAATAGATCAATAACAAGTTCTGAAATTGAGGCAGTAATTAATAGCCTACCAACCAAAAAAAAAAAAAAAAAAAAAAAGCCCAGGACAAGATGGATTCACAGCTGAATTATATGAGAGGTAGAAAGAAGAGCTAGTACCATTCCTTCAGAAGTTATTCCAAACAATAGAAAAAGAGGGACTTCTCCCTAACTCATTTTATGAAGCCAGCATCATCCTGATACCAAATCCTGGCAGAGACACAACAACAACAACAAAAAATAAGATTTCAGGCCAATATCCCTGATGAACATCAACGTGAAAATCCTCAGTAAAATACTGGCACCATGATCAAGTTGGCTTCATCCCTGGAATGCAAGGCTGATTCAACATACACAAATCAATAAACATAATCCATCACATAAACAGAACCAATGACAAAAAAACACATTATTATCTCAATAGATGCAGAAAAGGCCTTCAATAAAATTCAACATCCATTCATGTTAAAAACTCTCAATAAACTAGGTATTGATGGAACACATCTCAAAATAATAAGAGCTGTTTATGACAAACCCATAGCCAATATCATACTGAATTGGCAAAAGCTGTAATCATTCCCTTTGGAAACTGGCAGAAGACAAGGATGCCCTCACTCCCCACTCCTATTCAACATAGTATTGGAAGTTCAGGCCAGGGCAACCCGGCAAGAGAAAGAAATAAAGGGTATTCAAATAGGAAGAGAGGAATTCGAATTGTCTCTTTTTGCAGATGACACGATTGTATATCTAGGAAACCCCCTCATCTCAGCCTACAACATCCTTAAGTTGATAAGGAACGTCAGCAAAGTCTCATGACACAATATCAATGTGCAGAAATTACAAGGATTCTTATACACCAGCAGTAGACTAGCAGAGAGGCAAATCATGACTGATCTCCCATTCGCAACTCCTACTAAGAGAATAAAATACCTAGAAAATATAACGTACAAGTTATGTGAAGGACCTCTTCAAAGAGAACTACAAACCACTGCTCAAAAAAATAAGAGAGCACACAAAAAATGCAAAAATATCTCATGCTCATGGATAGGAAGAATCAATATCATAAAAATAGCCATACTGTCCAAAATAATTTATAAGTTTGATACTATTCCCATCAAGCTACCATTGACTTTCTTTGCAGAATTAAAAAAATAAAAAACTACTTTAATCTTCATATGAAACCCGAAAAGAGCCCATATAGCCAAGACAATTCTAAGCGAAAAGAACAAAGCTGGAGGCATCCCACTACCTGACTTCAAACTATACTACAAGGCTACAGTAATGAAAACAGCATGGTACCAGTACCAAAACAGATGTATACACCAATGGAACAGAACAGAGATCTCAGAAATAACACCTCACATCTACAACCATCTGATCTTCAACAAACTTGATGAAAACAAGCAATGGGGAAAGGATTCTCTATTTAATAAATGGTGCTGGAAAAACTAGCTAGCCATATGCAGAAAACAGAAACTGGACCCCTTCCTTACATCTTATAGAAAAATTAACTCAAGATGGATTAAAGACTTAAATGTAAAACCCCAAACCTTAAAAACCCTGTAAGAAACCTAGGCAATACCATTCAGGATATAGGTATGGGCAAAGACTTCATGATTAAAATACTGAAAGCAATTGCAACAAAAGCCAAAATTGACAAATGGGATCTAATTAAACTAAAGAGCTTCTGCACAGCAAAAGAAACTATCAACAGAGTGAACAGGCAACCTACAGAATGGGAGAAAATTTTTGCAATCTACCTATCTGACAAAGGTCTAATATTCAGAAACTACCAATATATTAAATAAATTTACAAGAAATAAACAACCCCATCAAAAAGTGGAGGAAGAATGTGAACAGACACTTCTCAAAGGAAGACATTTATGTGGCCAACAAACATATGAAAAAAAGCTCATCATCACTGGTCATCAGAGAAATGCAAATCAAAACAACAATGAGATATCATGTCACACCAGTCAGAATGGCAATTATTTAAAAAGTCAGGAAACAACAGATGCTGGCAAGGCTGTGGAGAAATAGGAATGCTTTTACATTATTGGTGCAGTGTAAATTAGTTCAATCATTGTGGAAGACAGTGTGGTGATTCCTCAAGGGTCTAGAACCAGAAATACCATTTGACCCAGCAATCCCATTACTGGGTATACACCCAAAGGATTATAAATCATTCTAGTATAAAGAAACATGCAAACGTATGTTTATTGCAGCACTGTTTACAATAGCAAAGACTTGGAACCAATCCAAATGCCTGTCAATGATTGACTGTATAAAGACAATGTGGCACATATACACCATAGAATACTATGCATCCATAGAAAGAATGAGATCATGTCCTTTGCAGGAACATAGATGAGGCTGGAAGCCATCATTCTCAGGAAACTAACACAGGAACAGAAAACCAAACACCACATGTTCTCACTCCTAAATGGGAGTTGAACAATGAGAACACATGGACACAGGGAGGGGAATATCACACATGAGCCTGTCGGGGTTTGGGGTCAAGGGAAGAGATAGCATTAGGACAAATGCCTAACGCATGCGGGGCTTAAAACCTAGATGATGAGTTGATAGGTGCAGCAAACCACCATGGCACATGTATACCTATGTAACAAACCAGCACGTTCTGCACATGTATCCCAGAACTTAAAATAAAATAAAATAAAATAATAATTAATTAGATAAATTAAATAATAATTCAACATGTCTGTAAAAAAAATAAAAGAAAGGCTAAATTAATGTAGTCAAAAATTCCTTTTGATGTCCATCTCTCCTTTCCACTGAAAAACCCTTCTGTTCCATGCCTTCCCCTACACCAGTGTACCTGGTTTTCAGGAGGTTCAGTCAGCACTTTCTTCTCTCATCAAGGAGCAAGCCAGGTAAAGTAGAAAGGTTAAAGGGCTGATTTCTAGCTACATTTTAAAGCCAAATTTGCAACAAGGCCCTTTATCCCTAGGCAAGTTGCTTCACCACTTTGTGCTTGCACCTCACCAAATAATGTCGTTAATGTGAAAATTAAAATGATCATTTTTATTTTCCACGGGTAAAATCTTTTATCTCCGGCACTAACAACGTGGGTCTTACATCCTTTCTGGGAAGGTAGTGTTCTGCAACCATCTCTGCTGGCTCAGTCCCTAGTAAGAAACATGAAATTCAACAACAACCAAAGGAGAAAAATGGTAGTGAGACTATTTCATTCTCAAGCCTTTTGTTATCTGAAACAATCAGCTATTTCTAGCCCTATCCAGTAGGCATTGCCAGTCAGAGGTGAGAAACACTCATAATCCTGCAGCTGGAGAAAAGAGAATGCTGCCTCCAGTCTAGATGGATTACCACCTCTTTGGAAACTTTTTGCAGAGCTAGTATTTCAGAACGGACTGGAATATTTTAATGAAACAAATGGAGCTCTCTACTTGTAAAGCAAGTTTAAGGGTCTGAGTCCCTGAAGAATGTAGTAGAAATATGTGCCTGTGAAGGAAAGCTGGGAAAATCCTGGAGAGACCAGTGAACAAGCCATGACTATTCCGAGTGGGATTTTCAAAGCATGATTCTCTACCCACTACTGGTCTAAGCTGTGTTTCAGAGGACATAATAGAAGATGTTTGTCAGGGGTCTCATGCTCAAGACCAATACTGTAGATACAATAGCTAATAATTTACTAGTGGTAAGTAATAGGGCACAATGTAGACTGTGGAATCAGATTCATTGGTTTTAAATTCCTATTCCATCACAAACTAGCAGTTTAACCACGGGCAAAAAATTTGACCATTGCTCTCAATGGTGAAATGAATGTAAAGACAGTATATCCATCTTTATATGATTGCTATGAAGACTATGTGATATAATATATATTTATATGGAGTGATTGGCACACTGCATAAATTAGCTTACTTCTTTGAATGTGAAAAACATGGTATATATTATACGGTAGAAGAAGCTGTGGATCAGATAAATTAGGAAAAACAACACATAAGCAAGGCAACTTGTATTCAAACTCATGTCTGACTCCAAAGCCTGTAGTTGGAAGCACTACGCTGTATTGACTGTCAGAAAGAAAAATAAATAAATTCAGAAAACTGAAATCAAAATATATTAGAATCAGGTGACAAATTCTAAGTTGGGCATGGGAGAAAGTTTATAAGCCTCCACAATTTTGTGGAAAAAAATAAAACAAGAAATTTTTCTTTAAAAATAAAAATTAATCATAAATTAAAGTTCATACCAGCTAGATTTTGAAAGCTAATGAACAATTTTAACACCAATGCATTTTTTACTTTGATTGAACTTACCGTTTTTAAGTTTCTGACACCCAAAGAGAAGAAGATAGGAATTGTGAGATGACATCGCTCATTTATCTATGATACATGTTTTGTCTTACAGTAGTTTTGAATTTTCGGAAACATTTTTTATATAATTCATAAGCCATAAAGCAGTGGTTATTCTGAGAACTAATAATTTTTAAATTGAGTCTGCTAGATAAGAATGTTTTAGTTATAAGTTTATTAAACTTTGTCAAAGATCCATTGTGGTAAAAATATCTATTAAAATCTTAACTTTTCATAATGGCATCGAAAGAGCTGTCACACTCATCTAATTGCAGAACTTTTTTTTTTTTTTTTTAAACATGGGATCTTGAACAGTTTTTTTTTTTTTTTCTAAAACCTAAACACAATGCAATATTTTTGTCATTATCGTTGTTCTGTTTTATTATCACTTTTGTCCCACATGGTCTAGACAGGAGAATTAAGTGAATGTGGATAAACAGGCCAGATTATATTACACATTTATAAAGGTTTAGCTAAAATTTTTCTGTGACTTTTCTCACATCTAAAGTAGAGAAGAAAACACCAATTATTTATTTAAGTAGATGATTCACAATATTTTTAAGGATGTAATATACTGGACCTCTCAGATAAACATAATCCTTGCTGTTTTCAACAGTGTGTTAAGTCAGTGATTTTGAATTGTGTCCCCGCGATCACATGGAAACTTCTTAGAAATACAAATTCTTGGGCCCCATTCCAGGCCTATTGAATCAGAAACTCTGTGGGCAGGACAGCGCTCCAGATGATTCTGAGGTATGCTTAAATTTGAAAAGCACAGTTATAAACTGAAAATGATAAACTCTTTTTAATATGATTTGTAACAAGGTAGATGAAGTTACTTTTGAGCTGGGCCTTAAAGAATGAGTCATAAGTCCTGGAGAACTATTGTACAGCATGACAATATAATAACAATGTATAGTATATTTTAAATTGTTAAGAATGTAGATTTTACATGTTTTCATCAAAAAAGGTATGTGAGGTGATAGATATATTAACTTGACTTAAACATTCCTCAATGTATATATATCAAAATACCACACTATACACCATAAATATACAATTTGTCATTTATAAAAATTAAGAATGAGTCAAAATTCTCTACACCGTATTTTTCCTTTAGCTAAACAAATTTTGATATGTTTTGGAAAACCAATAGATTTGACATTGTGATGTTATAAAAAAGAGCACTTAATTTGAAATTTCCTATAAGGTTTCATCCTGGAGTATAATTTAGTATTATGCATCAAAAGCCCAGCAATTACACTTCTAAGAACTTTTCCAAAGGAAATAGTTTGCTCAAATGTACAAAAATGGGCATAAAATAAGCTTTATCAAGGCATTGTTTCTGATAGTAAAATTGGGAATCTACCTCAGTGTATACTACTTAAATAAACTATGGTATATAATTCTGACGGAATTCTAAGTATTCATTAAAATTATTATTTAGATATTTATTTATTGATGTGGAAGAATATTTACAATAATTATGATTAAATGAATTAAGATTATAAAATTATATGTCTGTATGAGTCAAATTTGGTTAAAATAGCTATATATATATATTAATTTATAGCTCCACATGCATAGAAAAAAATAAGTATGGAAGGTTATACACCAAAATGTTAACAATGGGAATTCTGTTTTTATATCTCTCTATACACACACACACACACACACAAACACGTATGTATATGTACACACATATATATACACACATAGAGAGACAGATATAAAATTTGTTGGGTTTTGCTTATCTCTGTTTTCTAAAGTGAAACTCTATTTCTTATGTGGAGAAATAATAAAAGTTTAAAAACAACATAATCTAATCTAAGATTTTTAAGCAGACTTCTATATAATCTCACCATTATTGACTAGAAACACTCATTTTAGAAAGTATTGTATTTGTCCTGGAAGAAACTAATTCATCATATAAAAATTCACTGTCAAGGTTAGTGGTCTAAAATCTGGCATCTGTTTATTTCTCAATATTTGCATTATTATTAGATAATTTACAAAAATGTGGTTTTCATCATAGAAGGTTTTAGAAAAGTAGAAATTGCTCTGCAGTATGAAGCAAGTGATGCTGGTTGAGCTGTTGCCACTAACTTTCTGTGTGAATTTGAAAATTTTAGTACTCCGTTTTTTGGCCTTGGTTTTCTCAAATAGAAATAACTCAGTCAGAACATTTTGATGGCTGTTAACAGCTCTAATATTCTAGGAATCTAGAATGCATTTAGAAACAAAACTATCTTTAGAGAAATATATGAGGAAGTATGGAGGCTGAAAAAATAAAATAAAATAACTCCAAGCCCTCTAAAAGTCCCTTTAAAGGATTCTGCTTCTGAAGTTACACAGGATGTTGTTGGTACTTCTCGTCCTGTGTGATTTCTCCCTTAATGGAATTTTAAATCAAAGTACTTGTTAAATGTCAAAAGGTATTTGAACCTTGGTATAGTTATGACACCTAGTGGTCACATCAAACATCACAGCTAAATTCTACCCCCCACCCCACCCACTCCCTGACACTCATTCTCTTCCTTTCATTGGGATCTTTATTTAAAATTTTTTTCAGATGCATTTATTTATCATGCATTCAGTTATTCACTCAACAAGCACTTAGTGGACCCTTTACATGTTCATGGCACTTTACTGGACACTTTACTATAAAGAAAAGCAAGAAGTAAAATAATATGTCTTTGATATGTAGAAGATTGCTATGTATTTAGGGCAACAAAATAGACCCCATAGAAAGGCAAGTAACTACACCGTGCTGAATTTGTTAAGTGCATTTCCACTAAAGAAAATGATCAGAACTATGGATAGTCTGTGGCCAGCCAGAGGAGTGGCTTGCGATTTGGAGAGATCAAGAAAGGATTCATAGAAGAAGTGGAGCTTGCCTTCATTGGGGCCTCAGTTTCCCCACCTCAAAAACAGCAATAATATTTTATTGTTTCATAGAATTATTACCCGAGATTGAGACACAGTATATATAAAGTACTTAGCATAGCACCTAGCCCAAATTAGGTACTCAGTGATTGCTAATCATTTTATAACAAAACTAAAGACTTCGTGTATATTGTTTTTCTTAATTTTATTTTCTTAATTTTACTTTATTTCAAGTTTACATGGTGTTTTAAAATTTAGACTGAATTTACAGAACACAAAATCAATTATTTTAGTTAGTTCAATGGATAAACAGATAACCACAAGAAAAGATCGTGCTGACTCTATCTTTAGATGAGCATAATGAACATATTTAGATAGAAATAAGCTTTACTACTTTTACTACTTTTATTTTTGGCTAGAAATAAACAGTTTACTAGACTAACTGTCTGATTCAGCAAAATAGCTAATTCACAGAAAAGAAAATCATTCAAAGTAGCTGTTTGCCTGAATGAGCTAGTTGTGTTATTGCAATGAACTGTCAGCTCAGTAAATACAGTCTATCTGGAAGCTCCGTGTAGTCAGTGAAAAGACATCAAATAGATTGCCTGGCACTGTATGGGCTGTATGTGGGTAGACTGCATTTGTATACTTTTTTTTGGTTGTGTTTTAGACACTGTCTTAAATCTTATGCTGCTTTCCAAACTCATATTTCAAGAATTGTTGCAAAAATGTTAATTTACTTTTGCACTTGAGTACTAGGTAGTTAGTGTTAATTAAGGCTGTCTCATTTTTTTAAATACCATAAACATGTGTAGCAATCTAACTGTGTTTGCAAGCAACAAAAAGTACAGGGGAGTATTAAAATCCCACTTATCCTTTTGTTTCTGCAATCAGAAGCATAGTCATATATTTGCTAAAAGAATCAAACATTTATGTAGTTAAACCATCGTTTTCAAGGGTAAAATAAACTGTACTATAGTGACTTTTGGCAAAAACCCATGATGGTCTGACAGAAAAGAAAACCAAGAGCAAGGACCACGTCATATTATTTAGAAATGAGTGTTTAACCTGAATAAGAAAGATTTGAGCGAGGACAGGATTGCTGTCTTCATATATTTGAAGATGTGTAACATGACTTTATTTTATTTGGCCTTAGCAGGCAGAAATAAGTTGAAATGATAGAACAGATTTGACGCACTAAAGGGAAGAAAATTCTAACTATTGATTTTTAAAAGTGGAACCATCTACAATAATAGTTTTCACAGGACTTGCCCTGAGAAGTGAAAGAGAGATACATGCTTTTTACTGTATCTACTACCAGATACACTCTAGTCCTTCACATACTCTGGTAGTTGCCTAAAGTGGTTGCAAGGATAGTCCCAATAAATGTGAATGTCTGAGGTTACCATAATTATGTTAATAAACACAGAACTGTAGTTATAGGAGCTTCTGAAAAGTACAATGACATATAAGGAAGACAAATTTTGCCCTCTGCCAAATTCTGAAGGAGGCAAAGGTTATCTGAGTAGCACTGTCTTTTCCAAGCCCCTATCATTCCGAGGACTGGTAACCTGCCAGCCCTTCCTCAGGCTTCTATCCTATGTCTTATTCACAAAGGTTCACAGATTTGCCTTGGCAGTCACCTAATTATTTACAAGGTTGCAGTTGACAATGAATTAAATTTTCTCTCTCCCAGGGTTGCTGATGAGGGATTCATTTAGAACTTAAAGTTTGAAAATACAGATGAAGACAGTAAAACTAAAATGTGTAACCTCATGACGGTTTTGAAATTTATGTCTGGGGACTATTTTGCAGTAGAGTCTTGCTTGTTGGTTAGGTCTACAAGTTTGATTACTTCTCTGTTAAATGCTAAGGGAGAAATACAACTGAAGTTATTGCAAAAATACTAATCTTTTGGATTCCTGAAAATATCATCCTCAATACTGTTATTCATTTGTAGATTAGTATGCTATTTTTAGTTTACATAGACATTTCTAAATTTATAAAAGTTTGTACAAATTCTTCTTTATTAGAAAACAAATATATTTGTATACCCAAACATGAACTGACATGCCCTTGATTCTATTTTTACTCTATTTTCTGCCAAAATTGTCATTCTAATGCTTTACTAAGGAAGGAACCTAAGTCTTCAAGACGGGAAGTAACAGCACCAACAGCACAAGAGCAAAGTGCACTGATCTTCAAATGCCATTTCAGTACTCCCTGTATGAAGCTACTTATATCCTTATATTCATACCTGGTCTTCTGGCCAACACTGTGACCTTGTGGGTTCTGCGTCACTTCATTAACAAGAAAAATAAAGCCATCTCTGTGGCTGAGCTTGCACATGTGTTGTCCTTACCCTTCTGGATTTACTATTACATCGGCCACCACTGGCCTTTCCAGGGGACCCTTGGCCTAGTGTGCTTCTATCTGAAGTATCTCAACATATATGCCAGCATTTGCTTCCTGACATGCATCAGCCTTCAGAGGTGCTTCTTTCCCTCAAGAGCTTCAGAGCCGGAGACTGGAAGCATAGGTATGACGTGGGCATCAGTGCTGCCATCTGGGTCATCATGGGGACTGCTTGTTTACCATTTCCCATTCTGAGAAGCACTGGCTTAGGCAACAACACCGAATACTGCTTTGCTGCCTTAGGTCTTCAGCACATTAACATGACTTCCTCCCTTGGCATAGTAACTGTAGCTGAACTTGGAGGGTTTCTATTACCCATTATAATTATTACTTATTTCACATGGAAAACAAGAAAATCTTTACGGGAATTCCAAGTTCCCCCTAGGAATACCAAAGAGAGGAAAAAGGCTTTGAGGATGGTCCTGATGTGTGAAGTGGTGTTCCTTGTGTGTTTCACTCCTTACCATCTCAACTTCCCATTCTTTATGATGGTGAAGGAACATGTCTTTTTGAACTGCTCTTTTATTAAGAGCACTTTCTGTTTCCACATTATTTCCCTGTCTCTTGCAAATCTGAATTGTTGTCTTGATCCAGTTGTATATTATTTTATGACCTCAAAATTTCATGATCGATTTTCAGATCATGGCAGCTTGGTTCTTCAGTCATGTATGAGATGCAATGACAGTACCTTAGAAATTCATCAGAGAAAGAAGGATCTTCAAACTATCTCTCTTGATTGTTTCAATGATTCCAAGACAATATAACCAAATAATTAACTAGAAAAATCGATATGCTCTATTAGTGTAGTTATGTCACTTTGAAGATTTTTCTAAAAAGTGGTGTTGAATATCTTAAACATGGCTCCTTCCCTTTAACCTCAAAATGATCCTTCTGAAGAAATTATACATGCATAAATTTTCTGTCAGAATGGAAACATATTGTTCTATGGAGCATGTGAAAAAAAATCTTTCCTTACAGAAGATGATGAGCAACAGAATGAATTGCACACCTATTTCAGAGCAGTAGATTCAATCTTTTCTTCTTCTGAGAGAAACAAATATACATTGAAAACAGGTGAATTATCCAAATATTGAAAAGCATACAGGAGAGCAGTATGACCATAGCTTTCTTTAGAAAATATTCACTACTTGAGCAAACAAGATTATAGAGAAAAGGCTTTTTAATATCAATATGAGTCATGTTAATTAACATCCTTATAACTTGGAATACAGATGAGATTTTTCTTTGGTCTCCTCTGGGAAATAAACAATTCAGATGAACTTCAAATATCTCAACAGTATCATGGGATTCACACAATGAATACACCTTAAACAAAAAATAAAGTTATCTCCTTACATATTTCACAAACTTGAGTTTCAGGGCTTACAATGAAGGTTTTTTGCTTGAATGTCTGTGAATATGCATGATGTGATGTAGGTTTTTATATAACAGCACTCATTCGGAAAATATTTTTTTATATGTGTTCATTAAAACCAACTGTGCCATAGTCTGCCTAAATTGATTGTTGTACATACAACCTCAGTCACAACTTTACTTGGTATGTTCAAATCAATGAGTTAATTTTAAAAAATCACACACACGCCTATGTTATTTCAGTGGTAAACTCTAGCTAAACCTCATTTTTCACAAGTAAATATATATTTAAGGACAACATGTGTGAGTTGAATCTTATTATAAATGCCAAATGGAAATTTTCCGTTTTTAAAATCTCTATGACTAAATCATTTTTATAATACAAATTACTCCTATTGGAAAATCTGAAACTTAAATTTTCATGTAGTGGATTTCATTAAAATGATACTTTAAAAAGCGGTGGTTAGTTTTTTAAAACTATACAAGGTTGTTTTCTTGTCCTTATAAGATTAGAAATTCACAAAATGGCTTGTTATATTTTCTTTTTTGGACCTTTAAATGTTTGGATATTTAAATGTTTTTTCGAACATTTAAAACATCACTTTAGTTGCAGATATTTCTGAAACATGTATATCTATATATATCTTACCCACTTAAAGCAGTTTGTTAAACAAGGGACCATGGTGTATGAAAGAAGCATTAATCCATATTCAGAGGACCAGGATCCTAGTTTCTGGTCTCCCACAGAGAAGCTATGTGATCTTGGGCAAGTTATTTCTCTTTGGGTTTCCGTTTCATTATCTGTACGTAAGGGAGTTGAACTAGATGAAATAAATGTGAGACCTATTTTTTAGAAAGTGCTTTCTTTTTTTTTTTCTTTTGTGTTTTGTTTTGTTTTTTTTCTTTTTTTTGAGATGGAGTCTCGCTCTTGTCACCCATGCTGGAGTGCAGTGGCGCGATCTCTGCTCACTGCAACCTGTCTCCTGGGTTCAAGCAATCCGCCTACCTCAGCCTCCCGAGTAGCTGGGATTACAGGCGCCCACCACCATACCCAGCTAATTTTTGCATTTTTAGTAGAGATAGGGTTTCTCCATGTTGGCCAGGCTGGTCTTGAACTCCTAACCTCAGGTGATCCACCTGCCTCGGCCTCCCAAAGTGTTGGGATTACAGGTGTGAGCCACCACGCCTGGCCTAGAAAGTGCTTTCTAAGTACTAAAGACATTTACAAATGTTTAAATTGTTGTTGTTGTTAGTAGTAGTAATAGTATTGTTATAATTTAAGGAGAACCAACTCTAACGTTTAATATACTCTTTTCAGAGTGACTGAAGGTCATCATTATAAATATTAGTTATCATACTGTATACATTGCTTCTTTCAGGGTTATTAAAATCTGTAGGATTGTTTGTACATACACTAAAATAGCCCCATGTAATTTATTTTATTTTATTTTATTTATTTATTTATTTTTTTTTTTGAGACAGAGTCTCCCTCTATTGCCCAGGCTGGAGTGCTGTGGCACAATCTTGGCTCACTGCAACCTCTGCCTCCTGGGTTCAAGTGATTCTTCTGCCTCCACCTCCCAAGTAGCTGGGACTACAGGCGTTTGCCACCATGCCCAGCTAGGTTTTTTTTTGTATTTTTAGTAGAGACGGGGTTTCACCATATTGGCCAGGCTGGTCTCGAACTCCTGATCTCATGATCCACCCACCTCAGCCTCCCAAAGTGCTGAGATTACAGGTGTGAGCTTCCACACCCAGCCAAATTTTTAAAATTTATATAGTGATTATATCTCCACCTTTTAAAGTTCTCAATACTCATTTCTTGCTACAGTCAGCACAGCTGTCTGATGTAATCTGTATTGTTTTGATGAGTTCTTTCTAATTTTGTGTGTGTGTGTGTGTGTGTGTGTGTCTTTGAAAACACTAATCCAGCTAGTCAGAACAGAGCTTTAACTTAATAAAAATGAGTAAAATCCTGCTTGTTTTACTTGGAAATAATGTGTAGAAAAGTGAAATCTCCTATAAAACAGAGTGTGGGTTTTAGTTTATGAACTTTATGACATCTATTCTATCAATTCAGGACTCATTGTGCTTGCTTTCTGGCTCTGTCAGCTGTATTTTGATAGATGGGGTTGCTGGATATTTGAGCTCTGAATCACTGAGGTATTAGCTGGTTTTGATGCCTAAAATTTCTTGGAATATAAATATCACCACACACACACACACACACACACAAACACACACACACATAGGTATAGTTAAATTTCCAAAATTATTATTTGTTTCATCAAAAGCATAGTATATTCAAAACTACGTTTGTATTGCTCTTAGATTATTTTCTATTTGTCATAATGCTTTAAAAAAAATTTGCTCATTCTGTCCACTGCTTCCTTCCTCTTTAGGGGCACTTTGTGAAAATTCCCCTATGTATCTGAAATCCTATTTGAGACACATTAATCCATTTTTTGAAATCAGCCTGTTATTAACATGAATAATGATCATTGTCCATTAAGCTTATAGAAGCAGAGAAAACAGACTGGCTGACCAACACTGTTATCAGAATTTTCTAGAAATCTCCTTTTTATACTTAGTTCTAGAGAAGGGACTATATGCAGTAACTCTGATCTATTATTTTTGGAGTCAGCCAAATGTCAACTCCATCTCTCTACTTCCTGTTCCCTGAAACACTATAGTACAAGAGTTTAAATAATAGCAAGATTGAGTTTACCGCTTAACCACTTGATACTAAATAAATTTGGGTTCTAGTCTTAGCTCTGCTCTTTCTTAACGGTGTGATCTTGAGCAAGACAATTTACTACCCTGAGGCTGTCTTCTCATCTGCTATACCATGGAATAATATCTGCCTTTTCTGCTGCACAAGACTGTTGTGAAGATCCAGTAAGAAATGAAGATGAGTATTATTTTGAAATCATAATGACTATTTAAATATGAGGACACATAAAGAACATATAGTATTAAGAATGAAATCAGGGAAGGGGGATAAAGTGCCCTCCTCAACTCATAGCAACACAGAGGATATTAATAAATATTGTAAACCCCTTATTTGTGCCTTAGAAAATAATGAAGGCTTGAAGTGGCGCTCAGGGTCAAGACAACACTGAGGCCCCTTGAAGATAACAGAAAGGAACCATTTAACTGGGCCCCTACCATCAGTTAGTTAGGTCCAGTTTTCCAGTACAGTGAGTTATGCTTAGTGCCAAGGATCTCTGAAAAATTCAAATATCAGAGATTGACCATAGCCTTAGGGAAACAATGGAGATCCTATATTGTATAGTCAGTGCCCCCTATAAATATATTCCGTAGATGGGAAGCCAGGTCTTTAGAACTTTGGGAAGGAATGAATTTGAGACAAATCTAAAAGAACTTTACAACTGCAAAGGGAACAGCTGAGGGCAGGAATAGGTTACCTAGCGGTATTGTTTGGCCATGTATAGATTTGCTGAGGGACCGTTAAATGTTCAAAATACATTCTTCATTCAATGCAGTTCCTACAATCCCTGATCTAGTTAATTACGTCAAATAACCAAACCTGCATAAATATAAAATAGGAAAAACTCAAAGTCTCTTGAAAAATCATTAAACATTCACATTTCTGGCTCTGTTCATACTGTTTCTCTGACATGCCTGCCTTTACCCCTCCTCTCTGTCTATGTAGTTTTACAAATCATGTATGATTCAGTTTAAATTCTATTTCCCTGTGAAACCATATTTTCTCTCCTAGACTGTAAAGTCCTTGAGGGCACCCACAATTTATTGTACTATATGACATATTGAATTTGAATCTATTTTCTTACAGGGAAAATAAGAATTTGGAAATTTATCTTACTGGAATGATTAGGGCCTGCATATTTCTCACTCTATGGAAGAAACAGAGTGACTATATAATTAGTCTAGCTCTCCCAGCATCAGAAAAATGGTAGGTGCTTAATGAATGCCTGTCAAGTGGCTTAAAAGAAAATACATAGTGATTGGTTAGATGACCAAAAGACTCATCCCTATACAATTGACATCAATAAATATGACGAGGTTTATGCATTAATTCCCTCTGTCTTTAATTACTATGACAACCACTAAGAGTTATGGGCCTGAAAAGAGATTCTTACAACTAATACCTGTCATTACAGTCACTGTATTTTGGCCTATTCATTGAATTTGTTGAATAAAAGTAAGAACAATGACTGGCTGGCTCTCAGTTTCCTAAGTAACTATACTACAGTACACTCTGAATTTTGTCGTTATGTAAAATGTGTAAGCTGTGCTTTAAAGATGTTTCAGGATAGTTGCTTCTTTCTTGCTTTGATTGTGGTTGTTGCTATTAATGGTGAATAATTTATGCATTCTTTTTTATTTTTATACTTTAAGTTCTAGGGTACATGTGCACTACATGCAGGTTCATTACATATGTATACATGTGCCATGTTGGTGTGCTGTAGCCATTAACTCATCATTTACAGTAGGTATATCTCCTAATGCTATCCCTCCCCCCTCCCACTTCCCCACAATAGGCCCCAGTGTGTGATGTTCCCCTTCCTGTGTCCAAGTGATGTCATTGTTCAATTTCCACCTATGAGTGAGAACATGCGGTGTTTGGTTTTCTGTTCTTGTGATAGTTTGCTAAGAATGATGGTTTCCAGCTGCATCCATGTCCCTACAAAGGACACAAACTCATCCTTTTTTATGACTGCATAGTATTCCATGGTGTATATGTGCCACATTTTCTTAATCCAGTCTCTCACTGATGGATTGGGTTGATTCGAACATTTGGGTTGATTCCAAGTCATTGCTATTGTGAATAGTGCCACAATAAACATACGTGTGCATGTGTCTTTATAGCAGCATGATTTATAATACTTTGGGTATATACCCAGTAATGGGAGGCTGGGTAAAATGGTATTTCTAGTACTAGATCCTTGAGGAATCTCCACACTGTTTTCCACAATGGTTAAACCGGTTTACAGTCCCACCAACAGTGAAAAAAGTGTTCCTATTTCTCCACATCCTCTCCAGCACCTGTTGTTTCCTGAGTTTTTAACGATTGCCATTCTAACTGGTGTGAGATGGTATCTCATTGTGGTTTTCATTTGCATTTCTCTGATGGCCACTGATGATGAGCATTTTTTCATGTGTCTTTTGGCTGTATGAATGTCTTCTTTTGAGAAGTGTCTGTTCATATCCTATGCCCACTTTTTGATGGGATTGTTTGTTTTTTTCTTGTAAATTAGTTTGAGTTATTTGTGGGTTCTGGATATTAGCCCTTCATCAGATAAGTAGATTGCAAAAATTTTCTCCCATTCTGTAGGTTGCCTGTTCACTCTGATAGTAGTTTCTTTTGCTGTGCAGACGCTCTTTAGTTTAATGAGATCCCATTTGTCAATTTTGGCTTTTGTTGCCATTGCTTTTGGTGTTTTAGACTTGAAGTCCTTGCCCATGCCTATGTTCTGAATGGTATTACCTAGGTTTTCTTCTAGGGTTTTTATGGTTTTAGGTCTAACATTTAAGTCTCTAATCCATCTTGAATTAATTTTCATATAAGGAGTAAGGAAAGGATCCAGTTTCAGCTTTCTGCTTATGGCTTGTCAATTTTCCCAGCACCATTTATTAAATAGGGAATCCTTTCCCCATTGCTTGTTTTTGTCAGATTTGTCAAAGATCAGATGGCTGTAGATGTGTGGTATTATTTCTGAAGGCTCTGTTCTGTTCCAGTGGTCTATATCTCTGTTTTGGTACCAGTCCTATGCTGTTCTAGTTACTGTAGGCTTGTAGTATAGTTTGAAGTCAGGTAGCGTGATGACTCCAGCTTTGTTCTTTTGGCTTAGAATTGTCTTGGCAATTGTGGGTCTTTTTTGGTTCCACATGAACTTTAAAGCAGTTTTTTCCAATTCTGTGAAGAAGGTCATTGGAGCTTAATGGGGATGACATTGAATCTATAAATTACCTTGGGCAGTATGGCCATTTTCACAATATTGATTTTTCCTATCCATGAGCATGATTGGATTCCTAGGTATTTTATTCTCTCTGAAGCTATTGTGAATGGGAGTTCATTCATGATTTGGCTCTCTGTTGGTCTGTTACTGGTGTATAAGAATGCTTGTGATTTTTGCACATTGATTTTGTATCCTGAGATTTTGCTGAAGTATCAGCTTAAGGAGATTTTGGGCTGCGACAATGGGGTTTTCTAAATATGTAATCATGTCATCTACAAACAGGGACAATTTGACTTCTTCTTTTCCTAACGGAATACTCTTTATTTCTTTCTCTTGCCTGATTGCCCTAGCCAGAATTTCCAACACTATGTTGAATAGGAGTGGTGAGAGAGGGCATCCCTGTCTTGTGCCAGTTTTCAAAGGGAATGCTTCCGGTTTTTGCCCATTCGGTATGATATTGACTGTGGGTTTGCCATAAATAGCTCTTATTATTTTGAGATATGTTCCATCAATACCGAATTTATTGAGCGTTTTTAGCATTAAGGGCTGTTGAATTTTGTCAAAGGCCTTTTCTGCATTCATTGAGATAATCATGTGGTTTTTGTCTTTGGTTCTGTTTATATGCTGGATTACGTTTATTGATTTGCGAATGTTGAACCAGCCTTGCATCCCAGGGATGAGGCCCACTTGATCGTGGTGGATAAGCTTTTTGATGTGCTGCTGGATTCGGTTTGCCAGTATTTTATTGAGTATTTTTGCATCGATGTTCATCAGGGATATTGGTCTAAAATTCTCTTTTTTTGTTGTGTCTCTGCCAGGCTTTGGTATCAGGATGATGTTGGCCTCATAAAATGAGTTAGGGAGGATTCCCTCTTTTCCTATTGATTGGAGTAGTTTCAGAAGGAATGGTACCAACTCCTCCTTGTACCTCTGGTAGAATTCGGCTGTGAATCTGTCTGGTCCTGGACTTTTTTTGGTTGATAGGCTATTAATTATTGCCTCAATTTCAGAGCCTGCTATTGTTCTATTCAGGGATTCAACTTCTTCCAGGTTTAGTCTTGGAAGAGTGTAAGTGTCCAGGAAATTATCCATTTCTTCTAGGTTTTCTAGTTTATTTGCATAGAGGTGTTTATAGTATTCTCTGATGGTAGTTTGTATTTCTGTGCGGTCGGTGGTGATATCCCCTTTATCATTTTTTATTGCATCTATTTGATTCTTCTCTCTTTTCTCCTTTATTAGTCTTGCTAGTGGTCTATCAATTTTGTTGATCTTTTCAAAAAACCAGCTCCTGGATTCGTTGATTTTTTGGAGGGTTTTTTGTGTCTCTATCTCCTTCAGTTCTGCTCTGATCTTAGTTATTTCTTGCCTTCTGCTAGCTTTTGAATGTGTTTGCTCTTGCTTCTCTGGTTCTTTTAATTGTGATGTTAGCGTGTCAATTTTAGATCTTTCCTGCTTTCTCTTGTGGGCATTTAGTGCTATAAATTTCCCTCTACACATGGCTTTAAATGTATCCCAGAGATTCTGGTATGTTGTATCTTTGTGCTCATTGGTTTCAAAGAACATCTTTATTTCTGCCTTCATTTCGTTATGTACCCAGTAGTCATTCAGGAGCAGGTTGTTCAGTTTCCATGTGTTGAGCGATTTTGACTGGGTTTCTTTGCCCTGCATTCTAGTTTGATTGCACTGTGGTCTGAGAGACAGTTTGTTATAATTTCTATTCTTTTACATTTGCTGAGGAGTTCTTTACTTCCAACTACGTGGTCAATTTTGGAATAAGTGTGATGTGGTGCTGAGAAGAATGTATATTCTGTTGATTTGGGGTGCAGAGTTCTGTAGATGTCTATTAGGTCCGCTTGGTGCAGAGCTGAGTACAATTCCTGGATATCCTTGTTAACTTTCCATCTTGTTGATCTGTCTAATGTTGACCGTGTGGTGTTAAAGTCTCCCATTATTATTGTTTGGGAATCTGAGTCTCTTTGTAAGTCTCTAAGGACTTGCTTTATGAATCTGGGTGCTCCTGTATTGGGTGTATATATATTTAGGATAGTTAGCTCTTCCTGTTGAATTGATCCCCTTACCATTATGTAATGGCCTTCTTTGTCTCTTTTGATCTTTGATTGTTTAAAGTCTGTTTTATCAGAGACTAGGATTGCAACCACTGTTTTTTTTTGTTTGTTTGTTTTCCATTTGCTTGGTAGTTCTTCTGCCATCCCTTTATTTTGAGCCTATGTGTCTCTGCATGTGAGATGGGTCTCCTGAATACAGCACACTGATGGGTCTTGACTCTTTACCCAATTTACCAGTCCGTGTCTTTTAATTGGACCATTTAGTCCATTTACCTTTAAGGTTAATATTGTTATATGTGAACTTGATCTTGTCATTATGATATTAGCTGGTTATTTTCCTTGCTAGTTGATGCAGTTTCTTCCTAGCATCGATGGACTTTACACTTTGATATATTTTTGCAATTGCTGGTGCCGGTTGTTCCTTTCCACCTTTAGTGCTTCCTTCAGGATCTCTTGTAGGGCGGGCCTGGGGGTGACAAAATCTCTTAGCATTTGCTTGTCTGTAAAGGATTTTATTTCTCCTTCACTTATGAAACTTAGTTTCTGGATATGAAATTCTGGGTTTAAAATTCTTTTCTTTAAGAATGTTGAATATTGGCCCCCACTCTCTTCTGGCTTGCAGACTTTCTGCTGAGAGATCTGCTGTTAGTCTGTTGGGCTTCCCTCTGTGGGTAACTCGACTTTTCTCTCTGGCTGCCCTTAAGATTTTTTCCTTCATTTCAACTTTGGTGAATCTGACAATTATGTGTCTTGGGGTTGCTCTTCTCAAGGAGTATCTTTGTGGCATTCTCTGTATTTCCTGAATTTGAATGTTGGCCTGCCTTACTAGGTTGGGGAAGTTCTCCTGGATGATATCTTGCAGAGTGTTTTCCAACTTGGTTCCATTTTCCCCGTCAGTTTCAGGCACCCCAATCAGTCATAGATTTGGTCTTTTCACATAATCCCATATTTCTTGGAGGCTTTGTTCATTTCTTTTTCTTCTTTTTTCTTTAGATTTCTCTTTTCACTTCATTTCATTCATTTGATCCTCAATCACTGATACTCTTTCTTCCGGTTGATCGAGTTGGTTACTGAAGCTTGTGCATTTGTCACATATTTCTAGTGTTATGGTTTTCATCTCTATCAGTTCTTTTAAGGTCTTCTCTGTATTGATTATTCTAGTTATCCATTCATCCTTCGTCCATTTTTTTTTCAAGGTTTTCAGTTTCTTCACGCTGGTTACGTAGTTCCTCCTTTAGCTCTGAGAAGTTTGATCGACTGAAGCCTTCTTCTCTCAACTCGTCAAAGTCATTCTCCATCCAGCTTTTTTCCATTGCTGGTGATGGACTGCATTCCTTTGGAGGGATAGATGTTCTTTGATTTTTTGAATTTCTAGCTTTTCTTCACTGCTTTTTCCCCATCTTTGTGGTTTTATCTGCTTTTGATCGTTGATGATGGTGACTTACTGGTGGGGTTTTGGTGTGCATGTCCTTTCTGTTTGTTAGTTTTTCTTCTAACCGTCAGAACCCTTAGCTGCAGGTCGGTTGAAGTTTTCTTGAGGTCCACTCTAGACCCTATTTGCCTGGGTATCAGCAGTGGAGGCTGCAGAAGATAGAATATTGCTGAACAGCGAGTGTTGCTGTCTGATTCTTGCTCTGGAAGCTTCATCTCAGGGTGTACACAGCTGTGTGGGATGTGAGGTGTCAGTCTGCACCTAGTGGGCGATGTCTCCCAGTTAGGCTACTCAGGGATCAAGGACCCACTTGAGCAGGCAGTCTGTCCATTCTCAGATCTCAACCTCCGGGCTGGGAGAGCCACTGCTCTCATCAAAGCTGTCAGACAGGGACATTTACATCTGCAGAGGTTCCTGCTGTTTTGGTTTAGCTATGCCCTGTCCCCAGAGGTGGAGTCTACAGAGGCAGGCAGGCCTCCTTGAGCTGTGGTGGGCTCCACCCAGTTTGAGCTTCCCAGTGGCTTTATGTACTTAAGCCTCAGCAATGGTGGGCGCTCCTCCCCCACTCTCACTGCCTCCTTGCAGTTAGATCTCAGACTATTGTGCTAGCAGTGAGGGAGGTTCCGTGTGCATGGGACCCTCTGGGCCAGGTATGGCATATAATCTCCTGGTGTGCCATTTGCTAAGACCCTTGGTAAAGCGCAGTATTAGGGTGGAGTTACCCGATTTTCCAGGTGTTGTGTATCTCAATTTCCTTTGGCTAGGAAAAGGAATTCCCTTCCCCCTTGTGCTTCCCAGGTGAGGTGATGCCTCACCCTGCTTCTGCTTTCGCTGGTCAGGCTGCACCGGGGGACCAGCACCGACTGTCCGATATGCCCCAGTGAGATGAACCTGGTACCTCAGTTGAAAATGCAGAAATCACCCATCTTCTGTGTCACTAACGCTGGGAGTGGGAGGCTGGAGCTGTTGCTATTCGGCCATCTTGGGCGTCCCCCAGCTGCATTCATTTATTCATAGGAAAATAGTGGTATTAAGGGGTGGGTGCAGAATAAAGACAATTGTTACAGTATAAGTTGTTCTTTCCCTCTTTAGTCTATGTTCCCAGTTCATTCTTTTTTTGCCAGTGAATTCAATGAAGTGTTGATAAAATCAAGACCTGTGTGAATTTCTTCCAAGTTGTTTGCAGTACCACCTTTCTGAATCTTTTCTATTAGCCAGGACCTGCTACTCTTCTTGCATCTACTCCAGCGTGCCATTTGGAGGTTCTAGCTCATCGTTCTGAGGTCACTCTATCTCTTCTGGATCATTCTTCCCCTTGGTTGGTGGTAGTTTCCTGGCTAGGCCCTCACTGGACTTTTGTGGGTTTGTCTCACCTGGGGAGCAACATGAAAGTTACTGTTCTAATCACATTTTAGGCTCCAGCATTTGTGAATTTGGGTTAATAGAAGAACAACTATGAGAAGGAAGAGAAGGCCACAAAAGCAACACATACAGCCTAGGACCAGAATGGGAATAAGCATACACTGAAAAGTTAATATTTTTATTTTTTATTGGTGTGGTAGCTTATAAGCTGATTGTATGTGGCCTCAAATGGAATTTAGTATCACCTTTTGTTTCCTTAGCTAGCATGCCTCCTTTGGAATCCAATGAAAATGGCAAAAACAAAACAAAATAAAACAAAACCAACCAACCAACCAACAACAGCAACAACAACAACAAACAGAGTAACAGTACTTGGCCTGAAAATTTGTCTAACAGCAGATTACTTTACCAAGCCACTGCTGTCATCCATTTCTCTATTTCAACCAAATTAGATTTTTCACTCTCCTCTAGGCATCTCTTGGGTTTTTCCATCTCTGTGTTCCCTGATCCCTCTTCTCAGCCTACTTTTTTATTTTTATTTTTTTAACTTTACTTATTTATTTATTTTTGAGACAGAGTCTCGCTCTGTCGCCCAGGCTGGAGTGCTGTGGTGCGATCTCGGCTCACTGCAAGCTCCACCTCCCAGGTTCAAGCCATTCTCCTGCCTCAGCCTCCCGAGTAGCTCCTCAGCCTATTTTAAACCCAACACCTTTTACCGTAGGTCCAATCTAATCTAGAGATGTTTCCCAATTTTCATTACTCTTGCTGATGACTTTTTCTTTTGTGCTCCAATAACACCACTGACTGTGCCACACTGATCATACTTAGCATAACTGGCTTAGAATCTAAATTTGGAAGGACTCTTAGAAATTAGCTCTATATAACAAAAAGTTAAAGATGGAGATTTAATTTTAAAAAGGGAGGTGTGAGGAGTTCCTTAGAACATCTGACTTGATACTGTATTGGCAAGATTGAGAAAATGCTGCTTGTTGATATATATTATAATATAGTATTTAAAGTATATAATAACAAGCAGCATTATATCATAATATATTATATATAATAAATAGTATATATAATTATGTATTTGTTGATGTTAGGAATGTGTTGAAATTATCCTCTTTAAGCAGCAGTACCTGATGGAGATAGGGAGAGCCCCTACCCTCCCAAAGCATTCCTTGATGTGGCAATCATCAAATCCCCTTATTTCAGGGAAGGAAGCAAAGCCAAAACATTGCCAGAATGGCATAATTAGTGATCCCACAATAAGTTGTATTAGAATAGGTAATCAGATGCGGATACCCTGATTACCATGATTTCCATTACTGTTCTTTTTCCACTACTTTATGTTGCCTTTTGGGTCATTTAATTTATGCATATGTTATTTTAATTTTATTACAAAAACTGAGGCTCTTAGGGGCAGGGACTAAATCATATTCATCTCTGTTTCTCACAACATAGCTTAGCACAGAACTTAGCATCAGGAAAACAATGTATAAATAATTATTGATTGGTAGATTTATTTTGTAGGCCTTTAACTAGTTTATATATTTTCTTGAAAATTATTCAGCTTCTATTAAATTAAATCATAATAATGCCTCAGGCAGCAAAATTAAGTGATCTCCAATATATCTATACCAACATTCTAAAGCAGGGTATGGCAATCACTCTCTGTGAAACCTTGGGCAAGTCACAGTCCCTCTCTCGGGCTTGGTTTCCTTATTTTTAAAACCATGGAGGTATAATACATGATTTCTAAGCCCTTTTTATTTTTTTTATTTTTTATTTTTTTATTTTTTTTTTTTATTTATTATTATTACACTTTAAGTTGTAGGGTACATGTGCATAACGTGCAAGTTTGTTACATATGTATACTTGTGCCATGTTGGTGTGCTGCACCCATCAACTCGTCATTTACATCAGGTATAACTCCCAATGCAATCTCTCCCCCCTCCCCCCTCCCCATGACAGGCCCTGGTGTGTGATGTTCCCCTTCCTGAGTCCAAGTGATCTCATTGTTCAGTTCCCACCTATGAGTGAGAACATGCAGTGTTTGGTTTTCTGTTCTTGTGATAGTTTGCTAAGAATGATGGTTTCCAGCTGCATCCATGTCCCTACAAAGGACACAAACTCATCCTTTCTGATGGCTGCATAGTATTCCATGGTGTATATGTGCCACATTTTCTTAATCCAATCTGTCACTGATGGACATTTGGGGTTGATTCCAAGTCTTTGCTATTGTGAATAGTGCCGCAATAAACATACGTGTGCATGTGTCTTTATAGCAGCATAATTTATAATCCTTTGGGTATATACCCAGTAATGGGATGGCTGGGTCATATGGTACATCTAGTTCTAGATCCTTGAGGAATCGCCATACTGTTTTCCATAATGGTTGAACTAGTTTACAATCCCACCAACAGTGTAAAAGTGTTCCTATTTCTCCACATCCTCTCCAGCACCTATTGTTTCCTGACTTTTTAATGATCGCCATTCTAACTGGTGTGAGATAGTATCTCATTGTGGTTTTGATTTGCATTTCTCTGATGGCCAGTGATGATGAGCATTTTTTCATGTGTCTGTTGGCTGTATGAATGTCTTCTTTTGAGAAATGTCTGTTCATATCCTTTGCCCACTTTTTGATGGGGTTGTTTGTTTTTTTCTTGTAAATTTGTTTGAGTTCTTTGTAGGTTCTGGATATTAGCCCTTTGTCAGATGAGTAGATTGCAAAAATTTTCTCCCATTCTGTAGGTTGCCTGTTCACTCTGATGGTAGTTTCTTTTGCTGTGCAGAAGCTCTTTAATTTAATGAGATCCCATTTGTCAATATTGGCTTTTGCTGCCGTTGCTTTTGGTGTTTTAGACATGAAGTCCTTGCCCATGCCTATGTCCTGAATGGCACTACCTAGGTTTTCCTCTAGGATTTTTATGGTATTAGGTCTAACATTTAAGTCTCTAATCCATCTTGAATTAATTTTCATATAACGAGTAAGGAAAGGATCCAGTTTCAGCTTTCTACTTATGGCTAGCCAATTTTCCCAGCACCATTTATTAAATAGGGAATCCTTTCCCATTTCTTGTTTCTCTCAGGTTTGTCAAAGATCAGATGGCTGTAGATGTGTGGCATTATTTCTGAGGACTCTATTCTGTTCCATTGGTCTATATCTCTGTTTTGGCACCAGTACCATGCTGTTTTGGTTACTGTAGCCTTGTAGTATAGTTTGAAGTCAGGTAGCGTGATGCCTCCAGCTTTGTTCTTTTGACATAGGATTGTCTTGGAGATGCGGGCTCTTTTTTGGTTCCATATGAACTTTAAAGCAGATTTTTCCAATTCTGTGAAGAAACTCATTGGTAGCTTGATGGGGATGGCATTGAATCTATAAATTACCTTGGGCAGTATGGCCATTTTCACGATATTGATTCTTCCTATCCATGAGCATGGTATGTTCTTCCATTTGTTTGTGTCCTCTTTTATTTCACTGAGCAGTGGTTTGTAGTTCTCCTTGAAGAGGTCCTTTCCATCCCTTGTAAGTTGGATTCCTAGGTATTTGATTCTCTTTGAAGCAATTGTGAATGGAAGTTCATTCCTGATTTGGCTCTCTGTTTGTCTGTTACTGGTGTATAAGAATGCTTGTGATGTTTGCACATTAACTTTGTATCCTGAGACTTTGCTGAAGTTGCTTAACAGCTTAAGGAGATTTTGAGCTGAGACAATGGGGTTTTCTAAATATACAATCATGTCATCTGCAAACAGGGACAATTTGACTTCTTCTTTTCCTAATGGAATACTCTTTATTTCTTTCTCTTGCCTGATTGCCCTAGCCAGAACTTCCAACACTATGTTGAATAGGAGTCGTGAGAGAGGGCATCCCTGTCTTGTGCCAGTTTTCAAAGGGAATTTTTCCATTTTTTGCCCATTCAGTATGATATTGGCTGTGGGTTTGTCATAAATAGCTCTTATTATTTTGAGGTACCTTCCATCAATACCGAATTTATTGAGCGTTTTTAGCATAAAGGGCTGTTGAATTTTGTCAAAAGCCTTTTCTGCATCTATTGAGATAATCCTGTGGTTCTTGTCTTTGGTTCTGTTTATATGCTGGATTATGTTTATTGATTTGCGAATGTGGAACCAGCCTTGCATCCCAGGGATGAAGCCCACTTGATCATGGTGGATAAGCTTTTTGATGTGTTACCGAATCCGGTTTGCCAGTATTTTATTGACGATTTTTGCATCGATGTTCATCAGGGATATTGGTCTAAAATTCTCTTTTTTTTGTTGTGTCTCTGCCAGGCTTTGGTATCAGGATGATGTTGGCCTCATAAAATGAGTTAGGGAGGATTCCCTCTTTTTCTATTGATTGGAATAGTTTCAGAAGGAATGGTACCAACTCCTCCTTGTACCTCTGGTAGAATTCAGCTGTGAATCCATCTGGTCCTGGACTTTTTTTGGTTGGTAGGCTATTAATTATTGCCTCAATTTCAGAGCCTGCTATTGGTCTATTCAGGGATTCAACTTCTTCCTGGTTTAGTCTTGGAAGAGTGTAAGTGTCCAGGAAATTATCCATTTCTTCTAGATTTTCCAGTTTATTTGCGTAGAGGTGTTTATAGTATTCTCTGATGGTAGTTTGTATTTCTGTGGGGTCCGTGGTGACATCCGCTTTATCATTTTTAATTGCGTCGATTTGATTCTTCTCTCTTTTCTTCTTTATTAGTCTTGCTAGTGGTCTGTCAATTTTGTTGATCTTTTCAAAAAACCAACTCCTGGATTCATTGATTTTTTGGAGGGTTTTTTGTGTCTCTATCTCCTTCAGTTCTGCTCTGATCTTAGTTATTTCTTGCCTTCTGCTAGCTTTCGAATATGTTTGCTCTTGCTTCTCTAGTTCTTTTAATTGCGATGTTAGAGTGTCAATTTTAGATCTTTCCTGCCTTCTCTTGTGGGCATTTAGTGCTATAAATTTCCCTCTACACACTGCTTTAAATGTGTCCCAGAGATTCTGGTATGTTGTGTCTTTGTTCTCATTGGTTTCAAAGAACATCTTTATTTCTGCCTTCATTTCGTTATTTACCCAGTAGTCATTCAGGAGCAGGTTGTTCAGTTTCCATGTAGTTGAGCGGTTTTGATTGAGTATCGTAGTCCTGAGTTCTAGTTTGATTGCATTGTGGTCTGAGAGACAGTTTGTCATAATTTCTGTTCTTGTACATTTGCTGAGGAGTGCTTTACTTCCAATTACATGGTCGATTTTGGAGTAAGTACGATGTGGTGCTGAGAAGAATGTGTATTCTGTTGATTTGGGGTGGAGAGTTCTATAGATGTCTATTAGGTCTGCTTGCTGCAGAGATGAGTTCAATTCCTGGATATCCTTGTTAACTTTCTGTCTCGTTGATCTGTCTAATGTTGACGGTGGAGTGTTGAAGTCTCCCATTATTATTGTATGGGAGTCTAAGTCTCTTTGTAAGTCTCTAAGGACTTGCTTTATGAATCTGGGTGCTCCTGTATTGGGTGTATATATATTTAGGATAGTTAGCTCTTCCTGTTGAATTGATCCCTTTACCATTATGTAGTGGCCTTCTTTGTCTCTTTTGATCTTTGATGGTTTAAAGTCTGTTTTATCAGAGAGTAGTATTGCATCCCCCGCTTTTTTTTGTTCTCCATTTGCTTGGTAAATCTTCCTCCATCCCTTTATTTTGAGCCTATGTATGTCTCTGCGTGTGAGATGGGTCTCCTGAATACAGCAGACTGATGGGTCTTGACTCTTTATCCAGTTTGCCAGTCTGTGTCTTTTAATTGGAGCATTTAGTCCATTTACATTTAAGGTTAACATTGTTATGTGTGAACTTGATCCTGCCATTGTGATATTAACTGGTTATTTTGCTCATTAGTTGATGCAGTTTCTTCCTAGCCTCGATGGTCTTAACATTTTGGCATGTTTTTGCAATGGCTGGTACCGGTTGTTCCTTTCCATGTTTAGTGCTTCCTTCAGGGTCTCTTGTAAGGCAGGCCTAGTGGTGACAAAATCTCTAAGCATTTGCTTATCTGTAAAGGATTTTATTTCTCCTTCACTTATGAAACTTAGTTTGGCTGGATATGAAATTCTGGGTTTAAAATTCTTTTCTTTAAGAATGTTGAATATTGGCCCCCACTCTCTTCTGGCTTGGAGAGTTTCTGCCGAGAGATCTGCTGTTAGTCTAATGGGCTTCCCTTTGTGGGTAACCCGACCTTTCTCTCTGGCTGCCCTTAAGATTTTTTCCTTCATTTCAACTTTGGTGAATCTGGCAATTATGTGTCTTGGAGTTGCCCTTATGGAGGAGTATCTTTGTGGTGTTCTCTGTATTTCCTGGATTTGAATGTTGGCCTGCCCTACTAGGTTGGGGAAGTTCTCCTGGATGATATCCTGAAAAGTGTTTTCCAACTGGGTTCCATTTTCCCCCTCACTTTCAGGCACCCCAATCAGACGTAGATTTGGTCTTTTTACATAATCCCATACTTCTTGCAGGCTTTGTTCATTTCTTTTTCTTCTTTTTTCTTTTGGTTTCTCTTCTCGCTTCATTTCATTCCTTTGATCGTCAATCGCAGATACTCTTTCTTCCAGTTGATCGAGTCGGTTACTGAAGCTTGTGCATTTGTCACGTATTTCTCGTGTCATGGTTTTCATCTCTTTCATTTCGTTTATGACCTTCTCTGCATTAATTACTCTAGCCATCAATTCTTCCACTTTTTTTTCAAGATTTTTAGTTTCTTTGCACTGGGTACGTAATTCCTCCTTTAGCTCTGAGAAATTTGATGGACTGAAGCCTTCTTCTCTCATCTCGTCAAAGTCATTCTCCGTCCAGCTTTGATCCGTTGCTGGTGATGAGCTGCGCTCCTTTGCCGCGGGAGATGTGCTCTTATTTTTTGAATTTCCAGCTTTTCTGCCCTGCTTTTTCCCCATCTTTGTGGTTTTATCTGCCTCTTGTCTTTGATGATGGTGATGTACTGATGGGGTTTTGGTGTAGGTGTCCTTCCTGTTTGATAGTTTTCCTTCTAACCGTCAGGACCCTCAGCTGTAGGTCTGTTGGAGATTGCTTGAGGTCCACTTCAGACCCTGTTTGCCTGGGTATCAGCAGCAGAGGCTGCAGAAGATAGAATATTTCTGAACAGCGAGTGTACCTGTCTGATTCTTGCTTTGGAAGCTTCCTCTCAGGGGTGTAGTCCACCCTGTGAGGTGTGGGGTGTCAGACTGCCCCTAGTGGGGGATGTCTCCCAGTTAGGCTACTCTGGGGTCAGGGACCCACTTGAGCAGGGAGTCTGTCCCTTCTCAGATCTCAACCTCCGTGTTGGGAGATCCACTGCTCTCTTCAAAGCTGTCAGACAGAGTCGTTTGCGTCTGCAGAGGTTTCGGCTGCGTTTGTTATTGCCCTGTCCCCAGAGGTGGAGTCTACAGAGACAGGCAGGTTTCCTTGAGGTGCTGTGAGCTCCACCCAGTTCGAGCTTCCCAGCAGCTTTGTTTACCTACTTAAGCCTCAGCAATGGTGGGCGCCCCTCCCCCAGCCTCGCTGCTGCTTTGCCGGTAGATCACAGACTGCTGTGCTAGCAATGAGGGAGGCTCCGTGGGTGTGGGACCCTCCCGGCCAGGTGTGGGATATGATATCCTGGTGTGCCTGTTTGCTTAAAGCGCAGTATTGGGGTGGGAGTTACCCGATTTTCCAGGTGTTGTGTGTCTCAGTTCCCCTGGCTAGGAAAAGGGATTCCATTCCCCCTTGCGCTTCCCAGGTGAGGCAATGCCTCGCCCTGCTTCAGCTCTCGCTGGTCGGGCTGCAGCAGCTGACCAGCACCGATCGTCCGGCACTCCCCAGTGAGATGAACCCAGTACCTCAGTTGAAAATGCAGAAATCACCGGTCTTATGTGTCGCTCGCGCTGGGAGTTGGAGACTGGAGCTGTTCCTATTCGGCCATCTTTCTCCGCCCCCCTCTAAGCTCTTTTTAGTTCTAACATTCCAATGAGGCTAATTTATAGAGTTTTATTTATTTATTTTTAAATATAATTAGCACAAGAATATTTTACAGGAGCAAGATATGGAACAATAATTACAATGTTAACAAGATGCACTCCCCAGAGTTCAAACTAGATCTGTTATCTCTCTTTCTTTCTTTTCCTTCCTTCCTTCCTTCCTTCCTTCCTTCCTTCCTTCCTTCCTTCCTTCCTTCCTTCCTTCCTTCCTTCCTTCCTTCCTTCCTTCGTTTTGTTTTTAAACTTGATTCATGCCAGCTCTCTGTTTTTGGCCACCAATTTCAATTTTGAATATTAGTCAAACATCAAATGTATAAAGTGAGTCAAGTCAAGATAAAATGTGAAGACAAAATGAGATTAACCAAACCTCACTCTGTCAAACAAATTGATTTCCCTTTTTCACTGTTAACTTTATGTTCCAACAATGAGGAATTATTTATTTCTATATTTTCCTACCAATGCAGTCCCGAATAAGGCTGTAGGCATTAGATTTGGACATCCTCGGTTTTAAATGTCAGCCGCATCATTAACTATTTGACTTTGGGTGAATTACTTGATCTTTCAAAATTTTTGTTTCCCCACTGGGAATTGAAGCTAAAAATTCTTACTTTGCATGATTTTCATGAGAATGAAGAGAAAATATACATGAAAACTCTTAGTACAATATATGGAACTTAGGTGTACAAGACATCTTGATGGCAATCTATGCCATGTTGAATTGGTATTAGTAAGGAACAGGTTTTGTTTTTATATTTCACTTTTTTTTTTTTTTTTGAGACAGTGTCTCACTCTGTTACCCATGCTGGAGTGCAGTGGTGTTATCTTGGCTCGCTGCAGCATTTGCCTCCAGGGTTCAAGCAAATCTCCTAATTGAGCCTCTTGAGTAGCTGGGATTACAGGCACCCACCACCGCAGTCAGCTAATTTTTGTATTTTTAGTAGAGACGAAGTTTCACCATGTTGGTCAGGCTGGTGTCGACCTCCTGCCCTGAAATGATTCATCTGCCTAGGCCTCCCAAACTGCTAGGATTACAAGCATGTGCCACCATGCCAGGCCTATATTGCACTCTTTTTATGTGCTTCTAATACTTCATTTCATTTATCTGTAGTTACTTTTGCAGTTTGGATAAGAGAATGGTGAAAGAACATGAAATAACCTCCTCCCCTTGATATCCTTATCTCCATTCAGCCTACCAATTCAGTCTGAAAAGCTACATGAGAAAAAGATGTTAGGAGGGATGTTTAGCAGTGGCTCAAAATGAAATAGAAACATGAGAGCAAACTATAAGCATTTAAAATAATTTGTATGACCTGGCTCTCAGCACATGCAGGCTCTTCATCCCTATGCATACAAACTGAATTATCAATATCTAATAATAGATGCTGATTCATGGACACATTTCATCTTAGTCATATATAAATAAGCCCTGGGTGAGACAACTATTTCCATGAGAATTGGAACTATCTCTCATCTAAATTTCTGAACTTTCTACCATTTGTGTTCCTGATCATTTCTTGATTTGACTCAGTTTATAAATGTGATATTTAACACTCAAATTGAACTTAGTGACCAAAGACAGAGACTTGGCATGAATCAGTTTTAAAAATAAGAAAGAGAGAGGGCGAGACAGAGAGAGAGAGAGATGAAAGAAGAAAAAGAAGAGGGGGAAAGGAAGGGAAGAAGAAAGGAAAGTCACAAAGTCACTTGAAAAAGTAAGTCATAAAGCTGTAGAAAGAAACCGATTAACCAGAACTTCCCACACAGTAACTTTAAGCCCAAGCTCAAAGTTGCCCTGAACCAGCAAAATGGTAGTAATTATTTTAATGAGAACTCAGATTGTTTTCAGCGTTCCAGGACTGGGTTCTGCCCTGTTTCTGTTTCCTCTCTGGCCCTGAATCCGTTGCTAATAGACATGCTGACAACTGGATTTGCTGATAATTATGAAACAAAGTGCTGCTACTGTAGAGAAAAGAGAACTAGTCTGGGAGCTAAAAGACCCAAGATTTAGTCTACACTCTTGCCCTCATTTCCTGGAATGTGACACAAATTATTAGTCCTTTCTGGACCTCCATTTCCTTTTCTGCCAAATAAGGGACGTTCTAATTCTGCCATGCAGTGGCTGAAAAACAGAATATCAGACTTTTTTAGCAAACTCCAGGCACTCTGATGCAAGTGTGTGTGGGGGGGTGGAAACAGTAAGGTACGGAAGTCTTGGGGTAGAGGAGTGAGGGCTACAGAATGTTCAGATTTCAAAGAAGCAAAGATTAAAGAGTGATCTGTCTTAAACCTGCTAACACTGCGGCCAGGCCCTTTTATTCATCCTTTGCTTATCTGGATCCATGTAGACCATAAGAAACAGTACCCTGGCTGGGGGAGAGCTAAGGAGGAAAGAACAGGGAACAGAACAAAATTTATTCAAACTGAGAAGTAAGAAACATCTGCCCTCTCCCTCTTCTCTTGCCAGAAAGTTCTATTGAAACTGGCTTCAGAACACTAATAAAAAAGTAGGTTGCAAATCAATGTGCACATTACAATTTCATTTTTTATATAAGTAATGGGAAGAAAACACCTCAGAATAATAATAGTGGATACCTCAGAGCAAAAATAATTTGTGTGCTTTTATAAAGTTTCCATTTTTTTTCACAATAACCCCCTTATGAACTCCTCACTCCACTCTTGATCCCCAAATCCCATTCATCATAGAGATCCTAGAATATCTTTTTCTAAAAGTATATATCAGGTCATGTGAATCTCTTGCTTAGAAGCCACCAGTTGATTCCTATCACACTTATAACTACAAGCCAAACTTTACTGCAGTCAAGACTCTCCATGATTATTTGTCATAAGACTACCTCTAGAAACTTATTCCCTATCACCCTTTCTTCCTGGCCCAGTCTACTTCAGCTATTCTTTAAATTCCTGAAGCCCACTCCCACCTCAAAGACCTTCTACTTACTCTTCTGCTTCCTGGTATGTTCTTCCTGCAAGCTTTCACATGATTAATTTATTGTTATTCTCATTCTCAATTTCAAAGTGATATAAGCAAAGACGCTTTCCTTGATTCCCTTGTTTACATGAGTCCCTCACAGAAACCTGTACTCTTCCTGCATACCATTTGAATAATATGTCATTGCAATCAAACATACTTTTTTCTTTTTGCTATTTCACACTGATCTGCAAGCTTCTTGAGGATAGGGACCATGTCCCTCTTGCTCACCACTTAGCACTGGGGAGTGTTTAACACCATTCATGAAACATATTAGGTGCTCAAGGTTAGCTGAATGAATGATTCTGTCAGTCAACATATATTACATTTGTAAGAAAGAAGAAAAGACAGAGGGCACATTTACTTGATAATTCCACCTCTATAGTACATCCTTGGTGGTATGTGTCCCCAGTACAAATGACCATTTCCAAAAAGAAACTGGTTCTAGAAAACACACTTTATTCCTTAACAGTGTGAGTGTTAGATTTTTGTGCATACCCAGTGTCTAGGTCCTCTGAAAACTTGCTGATGATTTCATAAATACTAAATACCTATTTTGCCTCACAGGTCAGCTCCTTACCCAGGAATAATGTTCTAAGCTTTCATTAGAAAGCAGAAACTTCCTTCGGTTTCTAACAAAGTGCATAAATTAGCTAGGAAGGACTTAGTTAAGAACACTGTGGTCTAGCCTCATCTATTATTTTCTGTTATGATAAATGGCAAAGAGGTTGCAATGCCAGTAAGTTGGTTTCAGAAGAACTACGACATCATACTATTTACTTACACTTTACACTCAAAGTCACACTTGAAAGAAAATTATTTGAATTCGATAATAAAGGTCATGGAATCAACTTAAATGCCTATAAATGATAGGCTGGATAAAGAAAATGTGGTACACATACACCATGGAATACTATGCACCCATAAAAAAGAATGAGATCATGTCCTTTGCAGGGACCTGGATGGAGCTGGAGTCCATTATCCTTAGTACACTAATGCAGGAACAGAAAACCAAATACGACATGTTCTCACTCATAAGTGAGAGCTAAATGATGACAAGACATGGACACATAGAGGGGAACAACACACAATAGGGCCTGTCAGGAAAAAAATAACTAATGAGTACTAGGCTTAGTACCTGGGTGACAAAATAATCTGTACAACAAACCCATGACACGAGTTTACCTATTTAACAAACCTGCACATGTACCCCTGAACTTAAAATAAATGCTTAAAAATGTCTCTTATGAAAGCATCTGTCTGATGGACAATGTAACCATTAATATTTACACAATTAAGGGAAGGGAAATATATATTTGAGAGGTCTGGAGCCAACAAGAGTAAGAATCACAATCAACTGTCACTATGGAAAACATGGATATTATGACCCATAAAAGCTACAGCTTAATCTGATTCCTGCAAATGACACTTGCCTCTATTAAGGACAAAGCGACATACAAATGGCCAACAAGCATATGAAAAAGTGCTCAACATCACTAATCATCAGAGAAATGCCAATTAAAACCATAAGGAGATATCCTCTTACATGGGTCAGAAGGGCTATCATTAAAAAGACAAAAAGAAAACCAAATATTGGCAAAGATGTGGAGAAAAAGGGAACTCTCATACACTGCTGGTAGGAATGTAAATTAGTACAACCTTCATGAAAACAGTATCAAGTTTTCTCAAAGAATTAGTAATAGAAATTCCATTTAATCCAGCAATCCCTCTACTGAGTATCCACCAAAAAGAAAAGAAATGCTAAAATGACGTCTGCACTCATATTTATCACAGCACTATTAACAATAGCAAAGACATAGGACCAACAGATGATTGGATAAAATGTGGTACATGCACACACACACACACAGACACACACATACACACGAATACTATTCAGCCTTAAAAAAGAATTATGTCACGTTTTTTCTTCAAAAACATGGATGAAAATGGAGGCCATCATCTTAAGTGAAACAACTCAGATACAGAAAAATACTACATGTTTTCACTTATAAGTGGAAGCTACACAATGTGTACACATGGACATAGAGTGTGGAATAATAGTAAACGGAGACTCAGAAGGGTGGGACAGAGATGGATGGTGAGAAATTACTTAATGGATTCAATGTACATTATCTGGCTGTTGGATACCCTAAAAGATGAGACTTCACCACTGTGCAATCTATTTATGAAACAAAATCACACTTGCACCCTATAAATGTACATAAAAACTTTTCTTAAAAAAGAACAGAAGCAATTCCTTTTTTTGGAGTCTTTCCAAACAAGAAACGCTTTTCCGAAAAGGAAAGGCAGGGTTTGTCAGCAAAAATACCCTAGTAGATAATGTTTTTCTTTCACAACACTCTCCTCTGTTCTTGTAATTGAGGGACTTCCATTTTTAATACAGGTCAGCACTCTCAGAGTTATAGAGAGGTTGTTATTTGAGGAATGGATCATAGGGCAGGGTAGATGGGGAGGGTTGCTGGGAAACTGTCTCTCATGTTCCTAAGGTCCTGTTATTAATCTAAATTAATTTATTACTTAATGTGGTGAAAAACACTCTGGTAGTTATGTTTAAAGTTTAATCTTGCTTTATACTCACAACAGATTTCAAGATAAAGAACTGGAGTTCAGGGACAATAAGTGACATGCCTATTGTTACACAGAAAATTATTGGTAAAGCTAGAGTATAAAATTAAGCTTGCTAACTTTATAAAGATCCCGTGGTACCATAAAAATTACTCTGCTAAAGGGGCTTCCAGTGGCCCTAAAACAAGCAGACATTGAGAGCCCCATTTGAGTATTACTCTGGTGCACTGCTGTCCTTAAAAAAAGAATGAATATAGACACTTGTTGTACATAGGAAGTAAAAGAGGTAAGTGTGGACCCTTCTCTATCTGTCTTCGGAAGAAAAAAAAATAGATATGCTGATTTTTAAATATCAACGTGTATAACAAATTGGTCCCTTGGACAATACTGATTATAGCTTTTCTTTTACATTTTATAATGGTTAATTCTCTGTGTCCACTTGACCGGGCCAAGCATTGCCCAGATTCAACATTATTTTGAGGTGTGTCTGTGAGGGTGTTTCTGAGTGGCATTAGCATTTGAACCTATGGACTCAGCAAAGTAGATTGCTCTCCCCAATATATATATTAGTGGGGAACATCCAATCCATTGATGACCTGAATAGTATAAAAGACGAAGGAAGGAGGAATTAACCCCTTTTGCTTCCTGTCTGCCTGCTTGAAGTGTAACATTCTTCTCTTGCTCTTGAACTGAAAATTAAACCATCAGCTCTCTTGGTTCTCAGGGCTTAGGACTTGGACTGAATCATGCCACTTGCTTTCTTGGGTCTCCAGCTTGTAGATGGCAGAGTATGAGATTATGAACCTTCTCAGTCTCTATAATTGTGTGAGCCATTACCTCATAATAAATTTCTTCCGAGAGGAGCTCAGCCTGCGCTGCGCCACGATGTCCGGGGAGTCAGCCAGGAGCCTGGGGAAGGGAAGCGCGCCCCCGGGGCGGGTCCCGGAGGGCTCCATCCGCGTCTACAGCATGAGGTTCTGCCCGTTTGCTGAGAGGACGCGTCTGGTCCTGAAGGCCAAAGGAATCAGGCATGAACTCATCAGTATCAACCTGAAAAATAAGCCTGAGTGGTTCTTTAAGAAAAATCCCTTTGGTCTGGTGCCAGTTCTGGAAAACAGTCAGGATCAGCTGATCTGTGAGTCTCCCATCACCTGTGAGTACCTGGATGAGGCATACCCAGGGAAGAAGCTGTTGCCGGATGACTCCTATGAGAAAGCTTGCCAGAAGATGATCTTAGAGCTGTTTTCTAAGGTGTCATCCTTAGTAAGAAGCTTTATTAGAAGCCAAAATAAAGAAGACTATGCTGGCCTAAAAGAAGAATTTCGTAAAGAATTTACCGAGCTAGAGGAGGTTCTGAGTAATAAGAAGACGATGTTCTTTGGTGACAATTCTCTCTCTATGATTGATTACCTCATCTGGCCCTGGTTTGAACGGCTGGAAGCAATGAAGTTATATGAGTGTGTAGACCACACTCCAAAACTTAAACTGTGGATGGCAGCCATGAAGGAAGATCCCACAGTCTCAGCCCTGCTCACTAGTGAGAAGGACTGGCAAGGTTTCCTAGAGCTTTACTTACAGAACTGTCCTGAGGCCTGTGACTATGGGCTCTGAAGGGGGCAGGAGTCAGCAGTAAAGCTATGTCTGATGTTTTCCTTCACTAAAAATAAATAAATAAATAAATAAATAAATAAATAAATTTCTTCCTATGTAAATCTTCCTACTGAGGTAGGAGGCAGGACTTTGGTCCAGAGGTAAGACTCAGACACTAGACCAAATTGAGGACTAGCTAAAACAGGAACAAGGTGGAAGCAGCTTTCCATAAGATAAGCCCACCAGTGTGCCATGTTAGTTTACTGTTGCTATGGCAACACCTGGGAGTTACTGTGATGGCAACACTCAGGAGTCCCTGCACCTTTCCATGCAATGACTCAATGATCCAAAAGTTACTACCCTTTCCCTAGACATTTCTGCATTAATCACACCTTAATCTACATGTAATTAAAAGTGGGCATAAATATAAACGTAAAACTTCCCTGAGCTGTTACTATAAACACACTGCCTGTGGGGTAGCCCCGCTCTGTAGAAGTCACAGAGCAGTAACACTGCTGGGACTGTACCACCACCAGAGCTGTAACACTGCTGCTTCAATAAAGTTGTTTTCTTCTACCTCTCTCTTGTCCCTGAATTCTTTCCTGAGCAAAACCAAGAATCCTTGAGGGCTAAGCCCTATTTTGGGGCTACCCTGCCCTGCATCACTATTGGTTCTGCTCCTCTGGAGAACTCTGACTAATACACATTCTATGACCAGCTTTCATGTAAAATGCATACTACAACTCCCTCTATGTTTGCCAGAAAAGTTCAATTGTTGACTAGTACAGCAGGCGGCTTTATGTTCATAGTGTTTTAATTACAATATGAATTCCACAGTGCCATGGAGCACAAGTTTTAACATGTTATTTTGTTTTTAAATTCCCCGTAGTACTGTTAGTTTTGATATAACACCTGCCCATATGAAACAAATTCCTGAATAGGGGTGATTTACAATTAATTGTAGGTCAGCATTACATCACCTATGAGTGTCATGTACAGATTCATTTTTCTTACCTCTGTTAGTCAAAGTGGTTCTTAACTCTGGCTGTGCATTTGGAATTGCATGGTGAAATGATTTTTTTTTTTTTTTTAATGAGGCTTAAAATTCTCCACCCAGGCATTTGATTTAAATTGCCTTGGGTATAGACCGAGGATACATTTATCTTTAATTGATTTAAATATTAAATAATATAAAACTAATCATTTTAACATGTACAATTCAGTGGCATTTAGTGTATTTATAATGTCACACACCCATCACCTCTATCAAGTTCCAAAATATTTTCATTACCACAAATGAAAACCCAATCATTAAGCAGTCACTCTGCATTCCTTCCTCTCCACAATCCTAGCAACCACCAATTTGCTTTCTGTCTCTATGGATTTACTTATTCTGGATATTTTATATAAATGGAATTAAAAAATATGTGACCTTTGGTGTCTGGATGCATTTATTCTGCATAATGTTTTTGATACCCATCTATGTTGTAGCATTTATCATCCCTTAATTACATTTTATGTTCAAATGATATTTTATTGTACAGATATACCACAATTAGTTTACCTATTCATCAGTTGACAGACATTTGGATTGTGAATGTGCAGTTATGGACATTAATATTGTTTGAGAACACCTGTTTCCCATTTTTGGGATATATATCTAAAATTATAATCACTGGGTCATATAGAATTCTATATTAAACTTTTGAGGAACAGCAAGATTATTTTTCAAAGTGGTTGCACCATTTTACATTCCTACCAGCAATCTATGAGGGTCTCCAGTTCTCCACATTCTGCACAACACTTGCTATTTTCCTTTCTAAAAAAAATATAGTCATCCCAGTGGATGTAAAGTGATTTCTCATTGTGGTTTTAGTTTGCATTTCTTTGATGGCTAATGACTTTGAACAACATTTTGTGTGCTTAGTGACCATTTATGTCTTCTTTTGTGAAGTATCTATTCAGATGTTTTGACCATTTTTTGACTGGGTTGTTTCTTTATTATTGAATTGTAAAAGTGCTTTATATATACTAGATAAAATCCCTTATCAGATGTAATCTACAACCTCTTTATCCCATTCTGTAGATGTTTTTCACTTTCTTGATAGTGCTATTTGATTCACAAAAGTTTTTAATTTTGATTAAGTCTAATTTATCTATTTTAATTTCATTTTGTGTGTTTTAGGCATCATATAAAGAATCCATTGCTAAATCCAAATTCATGGGAGTTTATCTTATGTTTTCTTCTAGTAGAACTTAATTCTTATATTTAAGCCTTTAATCAATTTCAAGCTAAATTTTGTATATCGAGCTACATTTTGCATATTGTAAATTTTGTATATATTTTGTATATTTTGTGTGCCACTATCACACTGTTTTGATTACTGTAGAGTTGTAGTCAGTTTGAACTATAAGTTCTCCAAATTTGTTGTTCTTCCTTCAGATTGTGTTGGCTATTTGTGGATCTATGCAATTCCATACGAATTTTAGAATCACATTTTCTATTTCTGTGAAAAATATTTAGGATTTTGATTAGGATTGCAATTAATCAGTAGATTGCTTTGGAGAGTATTATCATCTTACCCATATTAATTCTTCCAATTCGTGAACATGGGATGCCTTTTCCAAAGTGGCTGCACAATTTTACATCCCTAACAGCAATCTACGTGGGTTTTAATTTCTCCAAATCCTACTCAACACTTGTTATTTTAGGTCTTCTTTAATTTTTTCTAGCAATGTTTTCTAGTTATCAGTGTACAAGCCTTGCAGATCATTGATTGAGTTTATTACTAGGTATTTTTTAATGATAGTGTAAGTGGTATTATTTTTTATTTCATTTTTAGATTGTTCATTGCTGTTGTGTAGAATTGCAACTGATTTTGTCATGTTGATCTTGTATCCTAAAATATTGCTTGTTTGTTAGCTCTAGTCAGTTTCCTTGTGGATTCTTCAAAGTTTTTTATATGTAAGATCAATACATATAAAATGTTCTTTATATGTAAGAATAAATATAATTTTACTTAATCCTTTCTAATATGGATATATTTTATTTATTTTCTTGCCTAATTTCTCTCACTAGAACCTCAAATACAATGCCAAACAGAAATGGTGAAAGCACGCATACTTGCCTTGTTTCTGATCTTTTTAACTATTAATATAATGTTAGGTTATTTTATTTATTATTATTTTTTTTGATGGAGTCTCGCTCTGTCGCCCAGGCTGGAGTGCAGTGGCGCAATCTAGGTTCGCTGCAAGCTCTGCCTCCCTGGGTTCACACCATTCTCCTGCCTCAGCCTCCCGAGTAGCTGGGACTACAGGCACCCACCACCATGCCCGGCTAATTTTTTTTTGTATTTTTACTAGAGATGGGGTTTCACTGCGTTAGCCAGGTTGGTCTCGATCTCCTGACCTCATGATCTGCCCACCTCGGCCTCCCAAAGTGCTGGGATTGCAGGCATGAGCCACCGCATCTGGCCTGTTTTGTGTGTGTGTGTTATACACACACACACACACACATATATATATATGTATACCCTTTTTCATGTTGAGGAACTACCAGTCTAGTGCTAATTGTTGAGTGTTTTTATCATGAAAGAGTGTTGAGTTTTCCCAATGCTTTTTCTCACTCTGTTATGATCACGTTTTGTTTTCCCCTTCATTCTGTTAATGTGGTGTATCACATCAATTGATTTTCATATGTTGAACAAATCTTGCATTCCTGGAATAAATTTGACTGGTCAGGCTGTATAATTATTTGAAAATGTTAGCAGATTCAATTCATGAGAATTTGGTTGAAGATTTTTGCATTTATTGCAAAGGAACCAAAGGATATTTGTCTATAATTTTCCTGTGATTTCTGTATCTGTTTTTTTTTTTTTTTTAATCCACATAATTATGACCTCATAGAATGAGTTAGGAAGTGCTTTTGCACTTTTGTTTTTTGGAAGGGTTTGAGAAGTATTGGTGTTCATTAAAAACTTGTTAGAATTCACAAGTAAAGCTATCTGGTCTTGTTTCTTTTTTCCCTTCCTTCTCCTTTCCTTCTCCTTCCCTTCTCCTTCCCTTCTCCTTCCCTTCCCCTTTCCTTTCCTTTCCTTTCCAGAATTTTTGATTAATGATTTTATTTCTTTACTTATTATAGGCCTGTTATGTTCTATTTCTTCCTGAGTTAGTTTTTGTTTTGTTTTGTTTTGTTTTGTTTCGTTTTGTTTTTTTTTGAGACGGAGTCTCGCTCTGTCGCCCAGGCTGGAGTGCAGTGGCCGGATCTCAGCTCACTGCAAGCTCTGCTTCCCAGGTTTACACCATTCTCCTGCCTCAGCCTCCCGAGTAGCTGGGACTACAGGCGCCCGCCACCTCGCCCGGCTAGTTTTTTGTATTTTTTAGTAGAGACGGGGTTTCACCGTGTTAGCCAGGATGGTCTTGATCTCCTGACCTCGTGATCCGCCCGTCTCGGCCTCCCAAAGTGCTGGGATTACAGACTTGAGCCACCGCCCCCGGCCTGAGTTAGATAGTTTCTATGTTTCTAAACATTTGTTTTATCTGCGTTATCAAATTCATTGGTGTACAAGTGCTCATAATATAGTATTCTCTTAAAATCATATTTTTTCTCTAAAAATTGTATTTCTGTGATTTTTTTTGTGGTCTATTTGACTGCCTTCTTATTTTTGCCTTGTATTTTTGTTTGTTTGTTTGTTTGTTTTGTTTTATTCTGATTTTTGTAGTACTTACCCTGGGGATTATAAATAACATTTTAATCTTGTAACACTGAATTTTAAAAAATAATACTAGCTTGGTTTCAATAGTATAGGAGAGACTTATCTTCGACATAATCAGAAAAATATGAGAGAAAATTGAGAAGGATATACTTTCCTGAATTCATGATTCAGTTTATTTTTTTCTGAGGTTGTGTCACACCTATTTTACATTTTTGATAATACTTATATAATTTCTTCTATAACTTACATCTAGCTCCAGTGTAGCATCTCTATGTCTTATGAAACAGTGCCAGTTGAGAGGATCTGTAGATAATTCCTTTTGTTCCCTGGGACCAAAGTACACTACAGTTGGGGGTGGGGAGTACTGTCTCTCACTGTTACCAAGAAATCATGAACAGGATTATGCAAGTCCCATCCTACCTATGGTTTAAGTGTCAGACTCAGTATGTTGTCTATTGTAAAGCACTCAGGTTATAAGACAGCAAATACTATTATAAATAACTAATGAGATGTAATGAAAATAAGCAATATTGATAGTACCAGTTTGCAAGGGAGCTTATTTTTGTTAAATTATGACTTGATTGGTTCATTTTTCTGTTAGGAATTTTATCTGGAAAAAAAGTGTTTGTATCTCTGAACATATGTAACCAAGAATATTCCTAAGATTTATTTGAGCTTTTTCATCTTCAGTGTTTTAAAAGGTATCCAGATCCAAATGCTTCAAAATCAATGCATCATTGTAAATTTTCTTATCGACACGTTGCTTTAATAAAAGGACAAGAGGTTTCATTTATGAATTGTCTAATATATTCCAGACACTTTTCATACATCATTTAATTTACTTCATGTAACACTTTTGAATGAAGGGTAGAAAAATGGTTAAGCTGGCAAGGCTGTGGAGAAATAGGAATGCTTTTACACTGTTGATAAGAGTAGGTGGGAACTGAACAATGAGATAACTTGGACTCAGGAAGGGGAACATCACACACAGGGGCCTATCATGGGGAGGGGGGAGGGGGGAGGGATTGCATTGGGAGTTATACCTGATGTAAATGACGAGTTGATGGGTGCAGCACACCAACATGGCACAAGTATACATATGTAACAAACCTGCACGTTATGCACATGTACCCTACAACTTAAAGTATAATAATAATAAATAAATTTTAAAAAAAAGAGTATAAATCAGTTTAACTATTGTGGAAGATGGTGTGGAAGATGTGCAATTCTTCAAGGATCTAAAACCAGAAATACCATTTGACCCAGCAATCCCATTACTGGGTATATACCCAAAGGATTATAAATCATTCTACTATAAAGATACATGCACTCGTATGTTTATTGCTGCACCATTTACAATAGCAAAGACTTGGAACCAACCCAAATGCCCATCAATGATAGATGGGATAAAGAAAACGTGGCATATATATACCATGGAATAATATGCAGCCATAAAAAATAATGAGTTCATGTCCTTTCAGGGACATGGATGAAGCTGGAAACCATCATTCTCAACAAACTAACACAAGAACAAAACCAAACACAGAATGTTCTTCCTCCTAAGTGGGAGTTGAATAATGAGAACACATAGACACAGGGAGGGGAATATCACATACCAGGGCCTGTCATGGGGTCGGGGGTAAGTGGAAGGAGAGCAGTAGGACAAATACCTAACGCATGTGGGGCTTAAAACCTAAATGATGGGTTAATAGGTGCAGCAAACCACTGTGGCACATGTATACATGTGTAACAAACCTGCACATTCTGCACATGTATCCCAGAACATAAAGTAAAATTAAAAAGAAAAAAAAAGCATCCACTACACACACTTTTTGGGTTGGAAGGACATGGTAGAAAAAAGTCAAGCTAAATAAACTATGAAGAGTTCCAAAAAATATCTACAATTCCTTATCGAGTCTATTCCCTCCACACACTGGAATCCATCCTCTGGATCTGAGTTTTGTTGTATTTTGAGCTTACAGTTAGTCATATGATTAAATATTATATCCAGTCTCTAGTTCATCATTAATAACCCATTTTTATTCTGTTATTTGTTATTTCCAGCTTTTCTGAATTTCATGAATTTCAGCTTATTAATATTTAAAAATATTCAGTCTTTATGTTTTCTTTTTCGTTTTATTTTAACTATGGTTTTAGTTTTTGCTCTTTTGCTGTTTATTGTTATGATTTGATTGCTATTTTCCAAATATTTGAGTTGAATGCTGGGCTATTATTTCAAATACTCCCTTTCCCTAGCAAATATATATTCACTATATATGTCTCTTTGGGAAAAACTTTTGTGAGAATATGAAAAACTTGAGATGTGTACACTGTGATTTTTTCAGATGTAAATATTTCTGAGTTTCCAGTAACGCCACCTCTTCATTAACAAAATGTGTTTGTTAATTGTGTTTTCTTCTAGTCTATTATTTTTTGTATGGTAAAATACACATAACAAAATTTACCATCTTACACATTTTAAAGTGTAAAATTTAGTGGTATTAAATGTATTCATAATAGTGTGTAACCATTAAAAAATTGTTGAATAGGTAATAATATTCCGATTCTGGGTTTCAATTTTTTAAAAACTGTAAGATGTTTGGTATTATCATTATCCTACTTCTACTCATGGCAAGAGTGGGGCTCCATGTCTATACTCTTTCCCTATAAAATATTGCTTGCCTGAGTTCTGGAACAAGACACGTGTGGGCCCAAATTTTAGCTTCACTACTTTATGCTAGGATTTCCTGGACAATTAACTAATCTAAATTTAAATGTATTCCATTGTGAAATATTTCCTCAAAAAAGTCATTTTAGTTTCAAATGAAATTGTGTACCTATGCAGTAATAGGTGGGCAGTAAATGTTAGTGACTTTCCTCCTTGCCTCTGCTACTTCTAGGCATCTTTTCAGTGTAGTTAAAGCAGCTCAAATTCCATTCACATGATTTTGAGATGTTTCTTGGTCTGAGTTTGGTTATTTGAATGCCCAGATGCTAGATGCTTAATGATAGAGCCCCGCAATTGAGTACGTATTAAATTCTCTCTGATCTGTTTCTGACTGGGAGTCATGTCTCACTAGCTTGAAAACTACTAGAGAGGAGGACTCTTGTTTTGTGCTTCTGTTAATTTTACCTGGAGCTTGATACACAGTTGTGAGTATAGCATAATTTTTAAGGGTGAGGGAGCTGTTGCTATCTGTATTGACTTTGTGACCATAGGCAAATAACGTAACATTGCTGAGTCTGTTTTCTTGTTTTAAAAAAGAGGATGAGAACATAATATCCACCTTACAGATTGAATGACATGCATATGAAGTATCAAGCATAGTGACCAACACGGAGAAAATAAATGGTCAAAAAGTGGAGCTATTGCTGGTATTAATATAAATTTCAGTTATTGATAAAAACATAATTGATTAATCTAATAAAACTCTGAGATATTTAGAATAGCCCCATATATGTTTTCAGGCAGAGATTTCCTTCTGGCACTAAGATCAGTGTGATCATTAAATAATTATTGTCATTCTACTTTTTTAGTCCAATTGTTAGATAGCCACTTCCTGACTAGTGGCAAGCACGGAAATGTTTACTTTTGCATCATTCCAAGGCTCTTGTCTTCAGGATGGCCTGTGTTATTCAGTCCTCATAATTAAGTTAGTGACAACATATGGAAGAAGTTTTGAATCAATTATTTTACTTGTTTCACATTACAAAATAATTACTCAGCTGAGCAGTTAACTTTGGTTACTATTAACAAACCGCTGCAAAAACAGGATATAACATCACTTCCCTAGGTTTAAAGCAAAAATCCCCTACCCTAGGTTTAAAGCAAAATTCCCCCACAAAAATAACTAGTACAATCAAAGCAAGTATGTGAAATCAGCCTCTTAAAGCTCATTAGTATTTAGCTGTCCACAGAGAAAAGTTTTAGCTTTGGAATGTACTGAGTAATTAATTTACCAGAGAGTCACAGCATACAAAGGCATAATCCAGATCACTCAAGACTATCTTAATAGGACAAACTGCCCTATTCAAAGTGAGACTTTGACACTACTTTTGATAGAGTGGGTAAAGTGAACAGTGAGAGCAAAACAAATCCCCACTAGGTACATCAAAGCTTAAAACATGCAGACCTTGGGATAAACAAATTTCATGCTCTTTGGGGCCTGTCACCTGACAAGGTGCTTCTTTCTCCTTGCTTTTTATCCATTTCTAATGCTGCATTGCTTGCTCATCCATTTAGTTGATCAAAATGCTCTAAATGACTTTAGGCAGGACTGTGGCTTCTTTGGAAGCTTACTTACTACAAACACTCTAAATGATGATAGATAGTCCCAAGACCCAGGGGATTGATATTTGTTGGTCTAAGTGAAAATTTAAAAGGGACTTTGAAGGATAAAGGACAGTTATTATTTGGATGGGCAGAAAGGGCATATCTTTCTCCATTTTACAGACTATTTTTGTATTTCTATTAGAACTAGTTGGCCACTGTGTTGAGCATACTCTCTCTGGAACTGTTTTCTACCCTCAGCTCTTGCTTTACCTTGTATGCACCCTGTGAATCTAAAGAAATAACCTTAATAAATAAATAAATAAATAAATAATTTAAAATGTTATCTTCTAAGCCAAAAACTCTGTTGAACTAAACTCAACTTATGTTGAAATATAGTCATGAACACACACAAAACTGAAAAAAAATAGACCATTTTCTTCAAAGCAATGAATTTAATTTAATATACTTTAATCCTAGATGTGGAGCTCCTTGAAGGCATTATTTACAGCACTCACCACCACCTGTATTTATATCACTCTCTTCCTCAATTGCAGGCAGATCACTCCACTAAGCAATCTTCAACCCTGGAAGACAGATTTGAATGCAGAAACAATCATGTCTTTAATTTTAAAATTAGCAATAGAGACTTGATGGCCATTTAAGAAGTTGCAGTGTTTTAAATTCTATTTCGCAGAGATTCAAGTCTGCAATTAGAGAACTCTGAACAATCAACTAACTGAGCTCTTTAAGGGATAATATGATAGGTCAGGCCAGAGTATGAAATCCAGTAAGTGCCTTAAATATAAGTTTTAAACTTTTGACATTTTAAGTGCAGTATCTCAAACAGAAATTTTATGTCTGCATAATAAAGAGAAACCAAGTAAATTCCATTATAATGCACTTTCTGTCAATTAATTTGGTTTTAGAAATCCAAGAAAAATTATCCTAATGGTTACAGTTACCCTGATAGAATTTCCGTTTCCCTCAGTGAGCCATCATAAGACTGGATGGAAAGTTTAGCAAAATAAATACAAGGTCTTTTCTCTGAACTGCACTCTTCCATCGTAGTCCCCAAAAAACAAAAGACAACAAACCAGAACATAAGGTTGTGTATCAGTTCTACTTTCTCCAGGGTGCACAAAGCCTGACATTTTGGGTAAGGTGTTTTCTCAGTAACTAGAAGCCTGATTTCAGAGAGATACAGCTGTGTCTCTGCTCTGACATAGTCCAAGAGAAAACCATGCAAAAAATCCCAATATTTTATATTATTATCCCTTTTTACCCTCTCCCAATTAAACTATTATGCCACTCCTGCCCTGACCTCAGCTACATCTCTTTCCTAAGATTCTAATGAATGAAAACAGCTTGCCCCCTGAAAAGAACTGTAACTTCAACATACTCAACAAATCTCTGTTAATATGTATTATGTGTAAGGTCTCCTGTTTTATTTGACTTGGGATCAAGGCTTTAAAGAAAAGCACAGATGTGTGCATGTTTGCATGTGTATTCATGCATACACACATACACACACACACACACACACACACAGAGAGAGAGAGAGAGAGAGAGAGAGAGTCTTACCCAGGGATATTTCAAATAGTTAATGCAGATTGAAGAGATACTTGTTGTGGGGCCTTTTTGGTAAACTTGACCACAAAGCTTGGTAGTTCTGAAAATGCTCTGTACTAGAGAGATTGAAAATTCAAAATCTATGTTTCTGAGGGTCAAAATTTTCCTCTCATCTTTCAATATGAGGATATGTTTCAATCCCAACATAAGCCCTTTGGTTGTATTGATAAATTGACTGGCTTCCCCAGCTGAAAAGAATTCCTCCTTTTGTCTTTCCAATTTGTATGTAGGATAGCACAGCCAACAGGCATTAACACAGTCCCTTTAAAATATTTTAAACAACAACAACAGCCAATTTTATCACTATTGGTAAACATGTTGAACACATTTACTATATGCAGGGTATAGTATGAATACATTGCAAATTGCATTTACATCATTCACTAAGGTGAGCACCCACAACAATTCTATGGGGTGAGTGAAGCAGGTCTTATCTCTATTTGACAGATGAACAAACAATATCCAGAGACTCTCATATATTTATTCAACTTAATAAATTAAATAAGTGGCATCTATGAGACCATTAACCATTAGGCTTAGCCTTTTACACACTATCTTAAAGGAGATTTGCATTAGAACTAATTGTACCTAGCATTTCTACAGGAGCTGGAGAGACAAGACCCTAAAGTACATGCTTTGCTTTAAAGGACTTGTGACTGCACAGTTTAAGGAGGAAGGTGTTGATCTGAAGGTATATATTAGGTTTTATGCCCCAGAATGTAAATCCTCAAGTGGAATGGGAGGGCCCATGAAGACTTGCAAAAGTAAAGAAAGGGAGAAGTTCACAGCTATGGGAGAAATGCAGGGTAATGCATCAATGCTGGAATTTTGCAGCACTGAGGCCAAATTTGCTGTTTGTGGCCCAATGTGGGTGATGGGAGTGGAACATGGGAAATGTATGCTTTAGGCTCGTTATACCACTGCAAAAATTTTTTCCCAGGTGGAACACTCTTCTAAACAAAACCAACCCAGAGGAGCAGATGAAAAAACAAACAAACAACAACAAAAAAAAAATTCAAAGATTTAATCTTAGACTTCAGAAATTTGTGGAGTTGGAAGTGACCTTAGAGGTCATCTAATCTAACACCTTCTTTTTATAGAGGAAAAAACAGGCCTAAATGAATGGAGGGAGGGGTAAATAGGTTCCACAATGAGTTAGTGAGAGAGCTGTTGTCCCAGCTTAGCACTCCTTTTCTGTAGTTATTTCTATGTCACCCTGTTTAAAGACAGTTATATCTTTGTAGCAAGAAAACAGCAGTCCGACTAGAGGCACTGTACAGTTAAAGGGAAAAAGCAGTGAAAGATGCTACTGTAATTTCAGGTTTATAGGCAATCTAAAAAATATGCTTCTCCAGTTTCCCAGAAAGCCTGAAAAGTGAATGATATAGGTATGTCTGTGTGCACAGGAGATTTAACTATGGTCACAGTACAACTATGTAAGAGGAGGATAAGAGGGCTTTGGATAACAAGGGAAACAGCAGGGCATAGCTGTGGGATAATAGAAGAGTTATAAAACGTGATTGTTATTTCACAGCTTTGGGTCAAAATTTGCAAAAACTGTATTCATCCTGGGAACAGTGACCTGAGCATGGGAAACATACACCACTGTGGGTCTAGAGCTTCAAGGCAGAGAGGACTAGGGTCTTGGGTGGGGAATACCTTCTCAAAATCTAATAAACATCTGCTTCTGCAGTGTTTGCTATTTTACCAGTCAGATCCTTAAAAGCATTTATTTTTCTTGTGAATTGCTTCAAGGCAGGAAGCACAATGTTGACAATATGGAGGTCTGCAAGAAAGAGTGATTTAAAGTTTATCAAGGGATCCTGGGTGCAGGTATCTCTCAATGTCCTTTAGCGTTCCAGTGAACCCTCTCTTCCATCAATTCTTTGACACTCTATATCTTCATTTTGCCATGTCCCTAGTCATGATTTCCTTCATCAGTCATCTACTCAGGCCTGACTTCCTCTAAAAACCTCAGGAATCTGTATTTACTTCCCAGATAATAGCTATCAGCCCCCAAATGGAATTTATATTCTCTCAGAGCAGGTGATCATCCTAACTTATAACATGGTTTGGATCACTGGTCAACCCTACTATAACTGCATAGCCCTCTGAGATGTTTTTGCATCTTTAAACAATATTTATATTATTTTTGTCTCAAAATTATTAAAATTACATGAAATAAGTGTTCAAGAAGGCTTATTAAAACAAAGGAATGTCTATTTAAGGCAGGAGCAGACAAACTGTGTGTGAGGGGCCAAGGAGTAAATATTTTAAGTTTTGAATGCCTTATGATCACTGTTGCAGTTACTTGACTCTGTCATTTAGCACAAATAACACTATAGACAATACGTACATGAATGAGTATACCTGTATTATGATAAAACTTTATTTATAAAAACAAGCAAGCAGTGTGAGGAGCTCAGCAGACCCTCTTTCCAAGAGTAACAATCATGTAGCTGATGAAAATTATAGAAAACAACCATTTAAATCCTCTGAAAATTGATCTCAGTTTCACACAGGAATCGGTGACACAATTATCACAAAGAGTCTACTGATTCTTGTCAATAAGGGTCAGTGGCATTTGAGGTATGCACTGCTCCCATTCCCTGCCTCCCTCAGCTTCATGTTATGGAAGATTTACTCTAGGTTCTCTACTTGAGCAAGTGTGTTAAGAGTTATTACCAGCATATGTGGCTGAGAGGACTGTGAGTTTTTCCATTCACCCAACTCACACTCATAGAGCTAGGACTTTGCCCTGGCAGTGACAGATGATACTGGAGCCTGATTAGCCTTACCCCAGTTTTCTCTTGGGACAGATGTTCCATACTGGAAGAGGGAAACTGAGAAAACCCGGAGCTATCATATTTTGCCACCCCCAGCACCTACTAGTAGAGTAGTAATGTCACTTCACAAGAAACAGACTGTTGTCTCCACCCTCAGTTCCTGCGAAATGACACAGAAGATCTACCCATTGAAAGAGGCAGGTCATTAAAACAGCTCTAAGGAAACCCACATTTTTGGAACAGAGAGTGAAGAACTCCAGGCCTAATGGCTTTGCCAAAAATGAGATTTGGTGAGCACAAATTAAGAGGCAACTGGTAGCTCTGATATAAGCAAAGCAACAGAACATCCAGGGTCTTAATAGAAATAACTAGGGAAAGAGACATCCAAGGAGAGCCCTCTGAGATCACAGTAAACTATGGGAGTTGGAAACACCATGTACATGTGCTACTCATAAAGCATCTGTATTAGTCTGTGTTCACACTGGTATTAAAAACTTCCTTGAGGCTGGGTAATTTATAAAGGAAAGAGGTTCAATTTATTTATAGTTCCACATGGCTGGAGAGGCCTCTGGAAATTTACCATCATGGCAGAAAGGGAAGTGGAAGCAGAAGCAGGCACAAGGTGGCAGGGGAGAGAGAAGAGAAAGTGAATGGGGAAGATCCTCTTATAAAACCATCAGATCTCGTGAAAAATAACTCACTATCACAATAACAGCATGGGGGAAATGGCCCCTATGATCCAATCACCTCCCTCCCTCAACATATGGAGATTATATGTCCCTTCCTCAACAAGTGGGGATTACAATTCAAGATGAGATTTGGGTGGGGACACAGAGACAAACCATTCCAACCCTGGCCCCTTCCAAATCTCATATCCTCACATTTATAAATCAATCATGCCTTCTCAACAGTCCCCCAAAGTCTTAACTCATTTCAGTATTAACTCAAAGTCCACAGTCCAAAGACTCTTCTGAGACCATAAAGTCCCATCTGCCTATCAGCCTGTAAAATCAAAAGCAAGCTGGTTACTTACAAGATACAATGGAGGTACAGACATTGGGTAAATGTTTCCATTCCAAATGGGAGAAATTGGCCAAAACTAAGGGGCCACAGCACAGGCCCAATGCAATTTGAAAACCCTGTGGGGCAGTCATTAACTCTTAAAGCTCTGACATGGTTTTCTTTGAGGCCATGTTTCATATCCAGGTCATGCTGATGCAAGAGGTGGGCTCCCATAGTCTTGGGCAGCTCGACTGCTATGGCTTTACAGGGTACAGCCCCCTGCTCCCAGCTGCCTTCACAAGCTAGCACTATCTGGGTTTTCCAGGAGCACGGTGTAAGTTCTTGGTGTATCTAACATTCTGGGATCTGGAGGATGGTAGTCCTCATCTCACAGCTCCACTAGGCAGTTCCCCAGTAGGGAATCTGTGTGGAGGCTCCCCACATTTTCCTTCCGCACTGCTCTATCAGAGGTTCTCCATGAGGACTTCACCCCTAAATCAGACTTCTGCCTGGACATCCAGGCATTTCCTTATATCCTCTGAAATCTCAGTAGAGTTTCCCAAACCTCAATTTTTGACTTCTGTGCACCTGCAGGCCCAACACCATTTGGAAGCCTCCAAGGCTTGGGGCTTGCACCCTTTGAAACTATAGCCCGAGCTGTACCTTGGCCCCTTTCAGCCGTGGCTGGAACTGGAGTGGTTGAGACACAGGGCGCCAAGTGTTGAGGCTGCACCACTGAAGCAATGGCTTGAGATGTACATTAACCCCTTTTAGACATGGCTGGTATGTAGGACACCAAGTCCCAAAACTGCATAAAGAAACAACGCCCTGGGTCTGGTCCACCAAACCATTTCTGCCTCGAGTCTGTGATGGGAGGGGCTGCCGCCAAAATCTCTGACATGCCCTGGAGATATTTTCCCCTTTGTATTGAAGATTAATATTCGGCACTTCATTACTTCTGAACACTTCTGCAGCAGCCTTAAATTTCTCCCCAGAAAATGGGTTTTTCTTTTCTATTGCATAGTCAGGCTGCAAATTTTCCAGACTTTTATGTGCTGCTTTCCTTTCAAAAATAAGTTCCAATTTTTGTCAGACAAATGCACAAAAAGTAAAATGAATGCACCATTTTATGTTGCTTGTTAATACAGAGAAGTGAATTCATTGGAAAATATTCCAAATAATCAGAAACTAAAATATAGAGGGGAAAAACCCAGCTACTTGTGGAATTGTGTATTTTCTCTCTCACTCATTATTTTTCCCTTTCGTATTCAAATAGTTGTTGCCTTCTCAATGAATCTCATATTTTACTCCTGCTTTGAAAGTTAGCTTTAGACACATTCCAAAACAATTATGCACTTAGATAATCATTAACAAATGCTACCCGAGTCTGACCTTTCTGGCCAGACAGCCACCAAAAGATAAATGTTTTATGAGGCTTCACCTTTAAAAGAGACTACATTCACCCTCAGGCACCTATACCTCTGGAACTTTTCTTTTTTGTACAAACCTGTGTCTTCCTTTGCATTTCAAAATGAAAGGATTTATGTTGATTTAAATATTTTCTAAACATTGGTACAGCTATAGGCTTGATATAGTGATTCTCTTTTGCCCACCTCATATCTCCTAACCCTAAATCTAAAATGTTTATTTGAAATGTTTCTCCACACAGCATGATGGTGGAAAAGTACATATACTAGGAATTAATGTTATTTGCACAAATTCCCTGGTCATGTTTTGTGATCCTCAATTATGCCAGAACTGCTTTCTTCTACTAAATTGAGCTCCTAGGGCACACAGGTCATGTTTGTTTTCTTTTCTTCAGAGTATGAGTGTGTCTGCTTTGCACAAATTAGATGCTCAAGAAAATTTGACTCTGATTGTCACTATAATGTATAGTGTATAATTGTAATTATAATGACAAGTCAAATGTAGTACAGTTAGAAAGAAAAAGTTAAGTTTATAGTATTACTGTGACTTTATTTGGTATTTTATTATAATGTACTTTTCAAACAAATTTTGACAATATAAGGAGGGAATATGGAAAAGAAAACTTTGAGAATGCATGCATGGTTAAATCATTTCATACTAAAATCTGCATCTAATTCTTCCACAGCTACTGAGGCTAGACCATTTTCTAATGTCATTATTCTAATAATATGTAATAGAAATAAATCTTACAAGATATGTAAATAAGTATTAGTACATGACTTATTTATGGAAACTTGTATAGATTTTATATTGAACTGGCAGTGCATATTTTTCATTTTAATTTCACTAACACTAGCTAAGTATTTTTAATAATCTAAACAAAACTTCTAAGCTGGGAGGGGCTGCAATTCATTTTTTGATTCAATTCCAAAGTTCCTCTCAAAGTAATAAAAACATTTTCTAAGGAAAAAAAAGGTTACAATTTCAGATCATCTCTCTCAAGTTCAAAGTTACACAGATCTCTAGGGCAGGGGCAAAATGCCACCAGTCCCTTTACTAAAGCTTAGCAACAGTGACCTTTGCTTAAATTCCCAAGAAGTTCCTCATCCCTATCTAAGACTCCCTCAGCCTGGACTTCATTGTCCACATCATTATCAGCATTTTGGCCCAAACCATTCAACAAGTCTCCAGGAAGCTCCAAACTTTACCACGTCTTCCTGTTTTCTTCTGAGCCCTTCAAACTGTCCCAACCTCTACCTCTTACCGAGTTCCAAAGTTGCTTTCACATTTTCAGGTTGTTTTTATGCACTATCTCTATCTCCAAGGTACCAGTTTACTGTATTAATCCATTTTCACTTCACCGTATTAATCCATTTTCACACTGCTATAAAGAACTCCCTGAGACTGGGTAATTTATAATGAAAAGAAGTTTTATTAACTCACAGTTCCACATGGCTGAGGAGGTCTCAGGAAACTTACAATCGTGGTGGAAGGAAAAACAGAAGCAGGCACCTTCTTCACAAGGAGGCAGGATGGAGAGAAGAGAGAGCAAAGGGGGAAGAACTCCTTATAAAACCATCAGATCTCATGAGAATTAACTCACTATCATGAAAACAGCATGGGGTAAACTGCCCCTGTTATTCAATCATCTCCCTCTCTCAACACATTGGGATTACACTTTGAGATGAGATTTGGGTGGGGACACAGAGTCAAACCATATCAGCATCAGAGCAGGATATAGGCCAACTTGAAAACATTCCTCAAGCCCCACACTGAACAATCAGTAGAAAGTGAAAACTTACTGGCTCAAGGGGCTTAAGCACAACCTCTGGCCAATCACAGACTGAATAATAAACTATTCTGTGGTTACTACTGAGTCACTTCATGGTGGCTACTAAGAATCTAGGCATAAAAATAAGATCACAATAAACTCTGGTGGCCTGGAAGACTGTACATGCCCAAGATTGTAACAAGAGAGGGAATTTCTCTCAGGGGTGGTCATGGAAGTATTTTTGAAACCATTTATTCCAGAATGAAAATGAAGCAAATACAAGTCCCCTGAAGAGTAGAACAATATCTAAGCCATGCATACACATTGGTATGGAGTAAAAATATAACTGGTTCAACAGGCTTAAGTCCAACCGTAAGTGGTTTCTTTTGAACCAGGGAGGAACTCAGTCTAAATGATGTAAAATGGGGAGGGCATCTGAAGAGGGACGCCAGACACTGCACAATGCAGGAAAAATAGACACCACAGAAACAGTGCAACCAAGTCACTAACAAAATAATGAGCAGCCAAACAAATAACAAAAGCAACCCACACCAGAAATAAAAGGGCCTCAGTATCCAGAGTTACTACAAACTATTATTTTTTCTAGTTTTACACAGAAAAATCACAATACGTAGAGAAATAGGAAAATGTGATCTATACACAAGAAATAGAACAAATATTAGAAAGAATCTTGGAGAGCCTCTTGGACAGCTCTTAGCCAAGATGTCAAAGCAGTTATTATAAATATTTTAAAATATTATAAATATTTTTAAAAATTTTAGAGATGCCTGTAAACTTTACCAATGTGATAAAAACTCTAATCTTCAAATCCAAGAAATTCAGTGAATTCCAAGAATGATGAAAAGAAAGAAGTCCTCAACCAGCCACCTCATGGTCAAAATGTTGAAAGCCAAAGGTAAAAAGAAAATAATGAAAGCAGTAAGAGAAAAACAATTACTCATGTTCAAGAAGCCACAATGAAATTAAAAATGAGTTTCACATCAGAACAATAGAAGCCATGAGGCAGTGAGATGACATACTTAAAATGCTGAAAGAGAAAAAAATGATCACTGAGAAATTATGTATCCAACAATAATATCCCTCAAATATGAAGAAAAAATTAAGAACATTGCCAGAAAAACTAAAACAGATCTTTTCTTTCTGGAAGACATGTTTTGCAAAAAAACACCAAATAAAGTTCTTCAGGCTGAAGGAAAATAATACTAGATTATAATTCAAGTCCACATATAAAACCAAAGAACTTAAATAAAGCCAGTTTTATGGGTAAGCAAAAGTGACAGCATGATTACATATATATTTCCTTTCCTGAAATAATTTAAAAAGCAAGTGCATAAAACAATATGCATGTAATCGTATTGTAGAGATTATAAACATATATTTAACATATTGAGAATAACTGTATGACAGTAAGAAAATTATTTTACATAATAATTCACATTACAAGAAGGATATTGATTCTTCCAATCCATGAGGATGGGCTGTTTTTCACTGGTTTGTGTCTTCTCTGGTATCTTCCATCAGGTGTTTTGTAGTTCTACTTATAGAGATCTTTCACCTCCTTGGTTAATTGTATTCCTAGGTATTTGTGTGTGTGTGTGTGTGTGTGTGTGTGTGTGTGTCTATAGTGAATGGGATTGAGTTCTTGATTTGATTATTAGCTTGAGTGCTATTGGTGTATAGAAATGCTACTGATTTTTGTATGTTAATTTTGTGTTCCTGAAACTTTAATAAATCTGTTTATGAAGTCTAGGAGCCTTTGGAGGTGTCTTTAGGATGTTCTATGTATATGATCATGTCATCAGGGAGCATAGATAATTTGATTCCCTCTTTTCAAATTTGGACGCCTTTTATTTTTTTCTCTTTCCTGACTACTTTGGCTAGTACTTCCAGTACCATGTTTAACAGGAGTCTTGAGGCTGGACAACCTTGCCTTATTTCAGTTCTTAGGGAGAATGCTTGCAACTTGTCCCTATTCAGTATTGGTTTGTCATAGATGGCTCTTATTATTTTGAGATACGTTCTTTTTTTTTTTTTTTTTTGACACTTTTCATGAGTTTATTTCTGAGGTGGGAATTCATTTACATTGTATCCACTGTATTTTAGTATCACACTGGGTACACTGCATTTCATAGATGGAAACATTCAAACATTGATAATGTTGTTCAAAAGAAAGGTAACTGGGACAAAATTGCTATCTTTTATTATGAGAAATTCTTTGATTTAATTTTCATACTTTGAGTATGATGCATAAAAGACAATTTATTTGAAAGGCTCACAGGCATTTCCTGCAGGACAACATGTGCCTATTTATCTACATGTTTCTTTCCTTCTTCTTGAAATAAGGGGCAAGAAACATGTAGAGTATTCTTAAATGGGAAAGCACAGGTATTTGCTTTCATTGTTTAGTTTGATGAAAATTTTTGTCATGAAAAGATACTGGATTTTATTGACTGCCTTTTCTGCATCTATTAAGATGATCACATTTTTTAAAATTTCCTTTTCAGTTCTGTTTGAGATGAATCACATTTGTTGATTTGCAGATATTGTATCATCCTTGGATCCCTGGATTAAAGCCCACTCAATTGTGATGAATTTTTTTTTGATGTGCTGTTGCATTCAGTTTGTACTATGTTGTATTCAGTTTGTATTCAGTTGTATTCAGTTTGTATTATGTTGCATTCAGTGCTGTTGCATTCAGTTAGTATTATGTTGAAGATTTTTGCATTAACGTTTATCAGAGATATTGGCCCATAGTTTTCTTTTTTTGCTGTGTCCTTGTTTGATTTTGGTATCAAGGTGATACTGACTTCATAGAATGAGTTGGGCAGGAATCCTTCTCTCTTAAAATTTTTTGGAATAGTTTCAATAGGATTGGTACTAGGCTTTCTTTGTACATCTGGTAACATTTGGCTGTGAATGCTCCTGGCCCTGGGCTTTTTTTATTGTAAGGGTTCTTATTACTGATTCAATTTCATTACTCATTATTAGTCTGTTCAGGATTTCTATTTCTTTCTGGATGAATCTTGGAAGATTGTACATTTCCAGGATTTTTTTCAATTCCTCTGTGTTTTCTAGTTCGTGTGCATAGCCGTCTCTGATATTGATAGGTGTTCATAGCAGTCCTGATGATCTTTTCTTTTCCTTTGGTATCAGCTGTAATGTCCCCTTTCAAATTTCTCTTTGTTCTTATTTGAATCTTATCTTGATTTTTCTTGGTTAATACACCTAGTAACCTGTCAATTGTATTTATTCTTTCAAAAAACCAACTTTGTATTTCATTGATGTGCTGTATCCTTTGTTGGTCTTAATTTTATTTAGTTCTGCTTTGATCTTTGCTGTTTCTTTACTTCTGCTAGCTTTGGGTTTGGATTGTTCTTGCTTTACTGTTTCCTTGAGGTTTGATGTTAGATTGTTAATTTGAGAGCTTTCCATCTTTCTGATGTGGGCATTTAATGCTATGAACTTCTCCCTTAGCACTGATTTTGCCATTTTTCAGAGGTTTTAGTATGCTGTGTCTCTATTCTCATTTTTTTCAAAAATTAATTTATTTCTGCCTCGATTTAATTGCTTACCCAAAGGTCATTTGGGAGCAACTTGTTTTGCTTTCATCTACTTGTGTAGATTTGAGAGCTCCTCTTGGCATTGATTTCTAATTTTATTCCACTGTGGTCTGACAAGATATAATATGATTTGGATTATTTTTGCATTTATTGATATTTGTGTTATGATCAAGCAGATGATTGATTAGGCTTATTGATTGGAATAATCAATATTGTTAAAAAGGACCATTCTGCTTAAAACAATCTACAATTTAAATGCAATCCCTATCAAATAACTAATGTTATTTTTCACAGAATTAGAAAAAAATCCCAAATTTTATATGGATACAAAAAAGACTTCACATAGTGAGAGTAAGCCTAAGCAAAATAAACATATGCAGAGGCATTACACTACCTGGCTTCAAATTATACTATAAGGCTATAGTAACTCAAATTGCATGGTACTGGTACAAAAATAAATGCATTGATCAATGGAATAAAATGAAGAGCCCAAATATAAAGCCACACACCTAAAATCAACTGATTTTTGACAAGTTGACAAATAAACAATGGGGAAAAGACTCTATTTAATAAGTGGTACTGGGAAAATTGTGTTGCTATATGCAGAATAATGAAAAATTAACTCAAGATGACTTAATGCCTTGAATGTAAGACCTGAAATACAAAAATCCTACAAGACAATCTAGGAAAAACTCTTCTGGGCATTGGCCAATGCAAATAATTTATTTTAAAGACCCCAAAAGCTAGTGCAACAGAAACAAAAATAGACAAATGAAACATAATTACACGAAAAGGCTTCTGCACATCAAAATAAATAATCAACAGAGTAAACATAAAACCAACAGAATGGGGGAAAATATTTGCAAATTATGCCTCTGACAAAAGGCTAATACCTCAAATCTACAAGGAACTCAAATAATTCAACAAGAGGAAAAAAAAATTAAAAACAGGGCAAAAGACATGAACAGACAAATACATTTTAAGATGTTCAGTATTGCTAATTATTAGAGAAAGACAAATTAAAACAACAATAAGATATTATTTTATGCCAGTCAGAATGGCTATTACTAAAAAGTCAAAAAACAACAGATGTTGGCATGGATGCAGACAAAAGCGACCATATACATTGTCAGTGTGAAATATAAATGAGTTCAACCTCCACGGAAAACAGTGTGTAAATTTCTCAAAGAACTAAAAGTAGTACTGTTTGACCCAAAAATTGCACCACTGGATATCTTCCTAAAGGAAAACAAATCTTTATATCAAAAAGACATTAGTACTTGTATGTTGATGGCAACACTATTCATAACAGCAAAATCATGGAACCAACCTAAGTGCCCATCAAAGGTTGACTGGCTAAAGAAAATGTGATATATATACACTGTGAAATTATATGCACCCATAAAAAATGAAATTGTGTCCTTTGCAGCAACATGGATGCAGCTGTAGATCATTATCCTAAGTAAACAAATTCAGACATGGAAAATTAAATACAGCATGTTCTCACTTGTAAGTGGGAGCTAAACAATTGTTACACATGGACAGAAAGAATAGACACTGGGAACTTCAAAAATGGGAAGAAAGGGAAAGGCTTGAGGGTTCAAAAATTACCTATTGGTTACAGTGCTAAGTATTTAGGTAATGGGTACATCAGAAGCCCAATCCCCACCAGTATGCAATTTACCCATGTAACAAACATGCACGTGTGCCCCTGAATCTAAAATAAAACATGTTTTTAAAAATCCACAGGAAGTAATGAAAAGAACTGAAATAATTTTAAAAAGCAGGTTAATGGGCGGGTACAGTGACTCACGCCTGTAATCTCAACACTTTGGGAGGCCAAGGCAGGTAGATCATGAGGTCAAAAGATCAAGACTATCTTGATCAAAATAGTGAAACCCCGTCTCTACTAAAAATACAAAAAGTAACTGGGTATGGTGGTGTGCGCCTGTAGTCCCAGCTACTAGGTAGGCTGAGGCAGGAGAATTGCTTGAACCTGGGTAGTGGAGGTTGCAGTGAGCCTAGATCATGCCATTGCCCTCCAGCCTGCGTGACAGAGTGAGACTCTGTCTCAAAAAAAAAGGCAGTTTATTATGTCTGTTTAAAAACTCCTATATTTGTGTTCTTCTTGCTTCTAATTTGTGTTCATATTGCTTTAGAAGCAATATGATTTTATAAAGTAATCATTGTAACTGGGTATAATAGATTTGTTATATATACACAAAAAATAAAAGAAGAAATTAAGCTATATAGGAGTAATGTTTCTACGTTTTACTGGAATTGAAATGGTATAAATCTAAAGCGGACTCTGGTAAGTTAAAATATATATTCTAAGCCCTAAAACTATAAATAAGCAAATAACTTTAAAAATATAGGTAAGAATCATTAAGAATCTGTAAAATAATTAAAGTGATAAATTCAGAAATATTTGATACAAAACATAGTATTAAAAGAAAGAAAGATACACAAAATACAGGAGACATGGAAAATATTAGTAAGTTGCAAACAAATATCCAAATATATCAATGATAACATTAAATTTAAATGGATTAAACTATCTAATCAAAATAAAATGATTGGCAGATTTAATTAAATAGAAAAAAATATCCCAATATATTCTGTCTACAGGAAACACACTTTAAGTTCAAAGCTACAAATAGGGTGAAAGTAAAGGAATGGAAAAACGTATACCATAGAAGTCATTAACCAAAAAAGAGCTAGGGAGCTATACTAAGATCAGACAAAACAGACATTAACATAAATATTGTCACTAAAGATAAAGAAGGACATTCATAATGATGAAAAGGGTCGATTCATCAGTTATAGTATAACAATTATGAACATATTTGTATCTAACAAGAAGACTGTAAACTACATGTCACATAAACTGAAAGAATTGAAGAGAGAAATAGGTATTTTAAGAATAATAGTTGGAGACTTTAATACTCCCCTTTCAATAACTGATAAAAGAATTAGGCAAAAAAATATCGACAAAGAAATAGAAGATGTCAGCAACATGATAATAGACATTTATAGAAAATTCCTACAAACAACAGCAGAGAACTTTTTTTTTCAGGTAGGCATGGAATATTCTCCAGGACAAAGCTGTGCTTGGCCATACACCAAACCACAGTGAATTTAAAATTATTGAAACTATACAAAGTATGTACTTTGATCACAATGGAATCATTTATAAATAGACAATGAAGAACATTTTGTAAATTTAAACGTATGTATAAATTAAACAACAGACTCGTGAATAACCAATGGGTCAGAGAGAAAAATAACTTGAAAAAAATCGAAATTACTTGGAGTTGAATGAGAGATAAAACAACAACCCCACAAACATGCCAAAAATTATGAGATGGAGCTAAAGTAGTGCTTGGAGGGAAATATATAGCCATAAGCTCCTATATGTAAAAACATTTTCAAATTAATAGCCTAATATTTCACCTTAAGGCAGTGAAAAAGAAGATCAAACTAAACCTAAAGCAATCAGGAGGAAGAAAACTAGAAATGTAGGAGTGGAAATCAATAAAAGAAAGAATAGGAAAACAATAGAGAAAATAAATGCCACTAAAAGTTGGTTATTTGAAAAAATAAAAATTGATAAACTTTTATGTATACTAATCAAAAAAAGACTGAAATTACTAAAATTGCAGATAAAATATGCAATCAATTATGAAAATATAATGGATTATAAAAGCATACTGTGAAGAACTCTATGGCAAATTAGAAACAAATTAGATAACTTCAATAAAATGGAAACATTCCTAGCAAGACACAAACTATAGAACTGACTTGTGAAGAAACAGAAACTCTGCATAGACCTATATAACAAAGTTAGAGTGTGAATTAATAATAATAACAATAATAAAAATAAAAATAATCAACAACTTTTTACAAAGCAAAGCTCAGTACATCATGGCTTCACTGGCGAATTATATCAAATGTTTAAAAAATTAATGCCAGTCCTTTTCCCACTCTTCCAAATAATAGAAGAAAGCACTTCCCAACCCATTCCAAGAGGCCAACATTACCCTGCATTCAAAGCCAGATGAAGATATCACAAGAAAATAAAACAACGAACTGATATTCTTTATAAATATAGACACAGATGAATTTCAAAAAATATAAAATAGATTATAAGCTATTAACAAATATAATTTATCCCAGAAAGGAAGATTGTTTTAACATCTGAAAATCAATGTTATATATTATATCAATTGAAGGGAAAAACACATAAACATCTCAATAGACACACAAAAAATCATTTGACAAAACCCAATACCTTACTTAGACAAAAATGCCCAACCAAAGAGGAGAAGACATTTTCTCTACACGTTAAAGAACGTTAAAAAAAACTCACAGCTAAAATTATATTCATGATGAAAGGGTGAAAGTATGAATGTCATTCCCCCAAGACTGGGAACAAGATATGGACGTCCACTCTCACCACTTATATTCAACATTATCCTGGAGGTCCTAGTCAAAGAAAATAGGAAAAAAAAAAGAAAAGTCATCCAGATTAGAAAGAAGGATGTATAAATCATTCCACCATAAAGACACATGCATCTGAATATTCACTGCAGCACTATTCACAGTAGTAAAGAAATTAAATCAACCTAAATGCCCAAAAATGACAAATTGGAGAAAGAAAATATGGTACATGTACAACCTGAAATGCAGCCATAAAACAATAATGAGATCATGTCTTTTGCAGGAACATTGATGGATCTGGAGGCTATTACCCTTAGCAAAATAATGCAGGAACAGAAAACCAAATATCGCATGTTCTCACTTATAATTGGGAGCTAAATGATAAGAACTTATGAACACAAAGAAGGAAACAAAAGACACTGTATTCTACTTGAGAGTTGGAGGAAGGAGAGGAGCAGATAATATAAGTATTAGGTACTGGGCTTACTACCTGTGTGATGAAATAATATGTACAACAAACCTCCATGACATGCGTTTATCTATGTAACAAATCTTCACATGAGCCTCCAAACCCAAAATAAAAATTAAAAATTTTAAAAACCATATTCGCAATTGACAAAACCTGTACAAAGAAAAAGAATCTACTACAAAATTATTAGAGGTAATAATAGTTCTAATTGTTATAAGAAACCAGTTCAGCAAGATTGCCTTATACAAGTTCATTATACATAAATTAATTATACTTCTATGCTCTAGCAATTAACAATCTAGAAATGAAATTAAGAATACAATTTCACTTATAATCATTTATATACAATTTATATAACATGAATAATTTGTAAAACATTTAAAACAATAAAGAAATTTGGGAATAAATTTAACAAAGAAGTGCAAATTTAACAAAGAAGTGCACTGAAAACTGCAAAATATCATGAAAAAAGGTATAGGTAAATTAAATAAAGAAAAGTCATCCATGATCATGAAAATGAAGAGTGAATTTGGAGAACTCACAATTCGAGGTTTCAAAACTTTTAGAAAGCAATAGCCATCAAGACAATGTGTCACTGGCACAGGGATAGACATATTAGTCAATGAAATAGGTTCAAGAGTTTGGACATAACCTGTACATCTATGGACAAGACAATTTACTGCAGAAAAATAGCCCTTTTAAACAAATGGTGCTGAGAGAACTGGATGTTCACATGTAAAAGTATTAGATATAAACAAATGAAATAAAAATGGATCATAGACCTAAACGTAATAGCTAACACTATAAAGTCTTAGCAGAAAACATAGCAATATATCATGATTTTGTTTAATATATTCTTGGTTACAAGAGAGGAAGGTATAAATGATAAAAGAGAACACTGACAAGTTGGACATTATCAGAATGAAAAATCTTTAAATGTCAGGGGGCACAATCAAGAAAACAAAAAGATAATTCATACACTGGGGGAACACATTTACAAATTATATACCTCTTACATGTCTTATATCCAGAATATATAAAGAATTCCTATAATTCAAGAGAAAAAGACAAGCAAATGGATAAAAATTTGGCAAAGAACATTTATAGACATTTCTCTAGTGCAGATAAACAAATAACCAATACCCAAATGAAATTATGCTCAGTATTACTAACCACTGGGGAAAATGCAAATCTAGACATAAGAAGGTACCAGTTCTCCCTCACTAGGATGACTATAATGCAAAAGAGAGACAACAAGTGTTAACAAGGATCTGGAATAACTGGATCCCTTATATATTATGGGAGGGATTGTTTAACAGTGCAGTTACTTTGGCAAAGAGTCTGCCAATTCTTCAAGAGGTTAAAGGTTTAACACATAGGATCCAGCAATTCCACCTTTTTATATACAATCATGAACCACATAATAATATTTCAGTCAACAATAGACAACATATGTGAATGTATTCTCATAAGATTATAATAGAGCTGAAAATTCCTATCACGTGGTGACATTATAGGCACCCTAACATCATAGTGCAATGCATTACTCATGTTTTCAGTGATGCTAGTGTAAACAAACCTACTGCTCTGCCAGTCATATAAAAGTATAGCACATACAATTATGTAAATTATATAATATTTAATAATTATAACAGATGACTGTTTTATGATTAATATATATATTCTACTCATTTTAGGATGTATATACTGTCTTTATTTTAGCATATACCTCTACTTAGAAAAATGATTAACTGTAAGACAGCTTCAGGCAGGTACTTTCAGAGGTATTCCAGAAGAAGGCATTGTTATCATAGGAGATGACAGCTCCATGCATGTTATTGTCCCTAAAGACCTTCCAGTGGGACAAAAGGTGGAGATTGAAGACAATAATACTGATGATCTTGACCTTTTTGAGGTCCAAGCTAATGTGCATGTTTTGTGACTTTAGTTTTTAACAAAAGTTTGAAAAGTAAAAAAGAAAATAATAACAAGAATAGAAAAAAAGCCTATAGACAAAGGACATAAAGAAAGAAAATAATTTTGTATAGCTGTACAATGTGTTCATATTTTAAGCTAAGTGTGATTACAAAACAGTCAAAATGTTTAAAAATTAAAAAGTCTGTAAAGTAAAAAAGTTACAGTAAGTTAAGGTTAACTTATTGAAGAAAAAATATTTTGAATAAATTTAGTGTAGCCTAAATATACAGTTCATATAAACTACAGTAGTGTATGATAATATCCTAGGCCTTCACATTCACTTACCACTAACTGACTCACCCAGAGCAACTTCTACGCCTCCAAGTTCTATGAATGGTAAGTGCCCTATAGAGGTGTGACATCTTTTATACCATATTTTTACCGTACGTTTTCTGTGTTTAGATACACAGATACTCTCCATTTCATTACAATTGCCTACAGTATTGAGCACAGTAACATGCTGTACAGGTTTATAGCCTAAAAGCAATAGATTATACCATATAACCTAGTTGTGTAGTAGGATGTTGTCTGGACGGGGGGAGAGGACAAAGACGACTAAGATGGCGCATTTCTGGGTTCTTCATCACCAACTTACCCCAGCACGGGACAATGCAGCCCGCGCCCGGGAAAAATACAGACCAACTGCGCAGGTGCAACATGGCGTCCGATGGAGGAAACCGAAACTTACCTGGTGGCACCTACAGAACGCCCCCAACATGCCGGTGTCCCGCCTATTGCCCTCCCACTCCCAAGCCTTAGACAGAAAAGCTGCTCCCCGCAGGTGTGCCGCACGAACTTCCTTGGCCCCTCCTCATATGCGGACCTAGGAACCTCGCCCTAGAATGCCGGAGCGAACTTCCTCGGTCCCTCCTCATATGCGGACCTAGGAACCTCACCGGAGAATGCAGGAGTGACTTCCTCAGCCTCCACTGCCTGAGACCGGTGAACCTCGCCCTTTCTTCCTTCACATTGGCTAGCTAATAAAGTTTCTTTTTACCTTGCCTACTTGCCTTTTCTCTGGCGCCTGCTCTGGTGGTCGCATAAAACAAATCAGATATACCATCTAGGTTTGTGTAAGTATACTTCATGAGTTTTGCACAATGATGAAATCGCCTAAGGACATATTTCTGAGAACATTTTCCCATCATTAAGTGAGTGAAAACATAGTCATGTAAAATCTCATACACAAATAAATGTTTATAGAAGCTGATATGGTTTGGATATTTGTCCCTTAAAAATCTCATGTTAAAATGTAATTTCCAGTGTTGGAGGTGGGACCTAGTGGAAGGTGTTTGAATCATGGGGCTGTATCCCTTACAAATGGTGTAGTGTCATCCCCTTGATGATGAGTGAGTTCACTCAAGGTCTGGTTGTTTAAAAGTGTGTGGTACCTCCCCACTCTCTCTCTTGGTCCTGCTCTCATCATATGAGATGACTGCTCCGCCTTTGCCTTCCCCCAAGCTTGTAAGCTTCCTGAAGCCCCCACCAGAAGCAGATGCTGGCACCACACTTCTTTTATTATCTGTAGAACCACGAGCCAATGAAACCTCTTTTCTGTAGTATCTCTTTATTGCAACACAAAAATGGCCCAGCACAGAAAAATTTGTACCAGGCATGGAATGTTGTTATGAGGATAACTGAAAATGTGGAAGTGGCTTTGGAACTGGGTAAAGGGCTGCAGTTGGAAAAGTTTGGAGGGCTGAGAAGAATACAAGAAGCTGAGGGAAAGTTTGGGACATCTTAGAGACTGGTCAAATGATTGTGAGCAAAATGCTGACAGTCGATCGACAGTGAAGTCCAAGCTGATGAGGTCTCAGATGGAAATGAGAAACTTATTAGGAAGTGGAGCAAAGATCACCTTTATTATGCCTTAGCAAAGATTTTGGCTGCACTGTTGTCCATACCCTAGGGATCTGTGGAAATTTGAACTTAAGAGTGATGAGTTAGGGTGTCTGGTGGAATAAATTTCTAAGCAGTAAAATTTTCAAAATGTGGTCTAACTTCTTGTAACAGTCTAAGTTCAGATGTGGGAGCAAAAAACGACTTAAATTTGGAGCTTCTATTTAACAGGGAAGCAGAGCATAAAAGTTTGGAAAATTTGCAGCCTAGTCATGTGGTAGGAAAAAAAAAAAAAAAAAAAGCCTGTTTTCAGGAGAAAAGTCTAAGTAGATTGTGGAGCAACCACTTGCTAGATAGATTAGCATGACAAAAACAGAGCCAAGTACTGATAGCCAAGACAATGGGATAAGGGTCTCAAATGCATTTCAGAGATCTATCAGGCAACTCCTCCCATCACAGACTCAGAGGCCTAGGAGAAAAGAATGGTTTTGTTGAACAGTCCTGGAGCACCACCACAGGAGGCTGCACCCTGTATCCCTGCTGCTTCAGCTCCAGCCATAGCTCAAAATACCTGAGGTACAACTCAGGACACTGCTTTAGAGGGCACAAGCCATAAGCGTTAGTGGCTTCCTCATAGTGTTAAGTGTGCAGATGCTCAGAATGCCAAGTATGAAGGAACCGTGGTGGCTTCCACCTATATTTGAGAGAATGTATCAGAAAGCCTGGGTGCTCAGGCAGAAGCTTGTCACAGAGGTGGAGCAATGACAGAAATACTAAATCCAGCATGACAGCCATTAAATCTTAAAGCTCCAACATAATCCTTGACTCCATGTCCAACATCTAGGACACACTAGTGCAACCAGTAGGCTCCCAAGTCCTTGGGCAGCTTCTCCTCTGTAGCTTTGCAGGCTGCAGCCCTTGTTGTGCTCTCATAGGTTGGAGATAAATTTGAGGCTGGAGCCCCCACAGAGACTACCCACGAGGGCACTGCCTAGTGGAGTTGTGGGAAGGGAGTCACTGTCCTGCAGACCCCAGAATGGTAGATTCACCAGCAGCTTGCACCCTCTGCCTCTAAAAGCCACAGACACTTAACTCTAACAAGGGATGCAGTCTGGAGTCAAGGATTATGTTGGAGCTTTAGGATTTAATGACTGTCTTGCTGGGTTTAGGACTTGCATGGGGCCTACTGCCCCTTTCTTTAGGCTGATTTCTCCCTTTTGACATGGAAATGTTTATCCAATGCCAGTATCACCATTGTATCTTGGAAGTAAAAATATTGTATTGATTTTACAGGCTCATAGGTGGAAGGGGCTGATTCTCAGATGAGACTTAGGCTTTATGCTTGACATTGGAACAAGTTAGGACTTTGGGGGCACTATTGGTAAAGGATTGTTGTAGTTTGCAATGTGAGAAGAACATGAGATTTGGGAGGCCAGGGGCAGAATTATATGGTTTGGATATTTGCCCCCTCCAAATCTCATGTTGAGATACAATCCCCAGTGTTGGAAGTAGCGCGTGATGTGAAGTGTTTGGATAATGGGGGTGTATCCCTCATGAGTGGCTTAGCACCATCCCCTAGGTGATAAATGAGTTCACTTGAGATTTGCTTGTTTAAAAGTGTGTGGCACCTCCCTGACCCTTGCTCTTATTCTTTCTATGTGAGAAACCTGCTCCTCCTTCACCTTCTGCCATGATTATAAACTTTCTGAGGCCCTCACAAGAAGCAGATGCTGGCACCATGCTTCTTGTACTGTCTGAGGAACCATGATCTGAAGAAATGTCTTTTCTTTGTAAATAACCCAACCTCAGGTATTTATTTATAGCAATGCAAAAATGGCATAACACAGCAGCTTTATTCATAATAATTCAGAAGTGAAAACAATGCAAATATCCATGTACTGACAAATGATGTAATGAAATATGGTTTATCCATAAAATGGAATATTATTAGGCAACAAACATATCAAAGTACTGATACATGATACAATGTGGATGAACCTTGAAAACATTACAAAAGTGAAATAATACAGTCACAGAAAGGCAACATATAGTATGATTCCATTTACATGGAATGTTCAGAATGGAAAAACAAATCTATAAAGACAGAGAGTATATTAGTTGTTGTCCAGGAGTGGGGAGGGGAGGGGAATACGGAGTGACTGCTTGTGGTTTATTTTTAGCCTTCTGTGCATGTTCCAAAATTTCATTATTATGATAGTTGCATCACTCTGTAAATATTGTAAACATAATTGAATTGTATACTCTAAACATATTATTTATGGTATATAAAGGCAAGATATGGTCTGTATGTCATACTTTACCAGTTCCTGACCTAAGTAATAGAATTCCAATTAGTGGGACAGGAAAGAATAATAGGCAGGGATAGGAAAATGGTTTGGAGAAGGGAATTCTTTAGTACTTTCTAAGACACATCACATTGGTGAATATATACAAATACAGAAAGTGAAACAAAGTAGATTTTCTTACTTTTCCCCAATAAAGATACATCCAGCATTAGAATTACTAACTATTTTAGTTCCTTCACAGTCATGTGCTACTGAAATACATGTCTTGTCCTTTTCAGAAGGAAGGTGATGAGATCCCTGTATATGGTAGCAAAGAGATTATATTAGTGATGGATACCTGAAGAATGAGAAACTATGTAATCACAGAGTGAATTTGTAAATTCCTATACACTAACATTGTAGCTTTTCACATAATAATGTTAATAATAACTAACATGTATTAAAGTTTGCTAAGTGCTTTGTTTATATTAACTTGCTTATACCTCATGACATCACCTTAAAGTAGATTCTATATTATCTACATTTTACAAATGAGGAAAATAAGGCATTGAGGTGTTAAATTGCCTGCCCAAGATCAAAGAGCTAATGAGTAACAGAATCAAGTTTGGAATACAAGTAGAACTCCAGACACTTTAATTTTAGCCACAGTGCTATATGACCATATGATTTCAAGTTTGGAAAGGATAAAAAAGTTTAATAAATTCAACTATTTTTTCAAATAGTTTAAGATTATTCAAAATATTTATTCAAATAAAATATTACATAAAAATTATCTATGTAAAACATTTTAACATGGAACCCAGGGAGTTGATGGCCTGGAGTCCTGCCTTTGTGGATCCCCCAGAGATTTTTCAAACATTTTGAGAATGTGATGTAGCCTAAATTTTCTTCCTTTACTTAAATCTCTTCTATAATATTTCTATTTTAGTCTGCTCAGGCTGCTGTAGCAAAATACCACAGGCTGGGTGGCTTAAACAACAGAAATTGATTCTCTCAAAGTTCTGGAGGCCAGAAAGTCCAATATCGATGTCCCAGCAGGGTTCATTTTCTGATGAGGGCTTTCTTCCTGGCTTGCAGATGGTTGCCTTCTTACCATGTCATCACATGGAAGAGAGAGAGAGAAAGCGAACTAGAGAGAGCAGGCAAGCAAGCTCTGGTGCCTCTTCCTTTTATTACGAGGCCACCAGCTGTTTCACATTAGGACCCCACCCTTATGATCTCATTTAACTTTTATCACATCCTGTAAGGCCCCACCTCCAAATACAGTCACACTGAGGGTTAGTGTTTCAACAAAATGAATTTGGGGGAGGGACACACAATTCAGTCCATAGCAATCCCAATCATAAATACTCTAGCTTCTGTTTTCATATGTTCATGAGAAGGACAAGTATTTGCTTGCCTATGCTGTCCTTGTTATTAATAGCTTTTGACAAAAATAATAATTTGAATGGTCTTTCTTACATTCAGCAAGTATATGTCTTTTGGGAGTTTGTATACACAGCTTATAATTCTTCCCTTTAGGATTGTGTTGATAAATCTGTTCACATTAAGGGACTTGGCTCTGTAGCTGGTGTATAGTATTTACTCAATAAGGTATTATTATTATTTTGTCTAACAGACACTGAATTATTTATAGGTAATTATGATATGCTCCATTCAAAACTCCCATATTCTTCTCTTCTACACACTAAACATCCTCAGTTTTTTTCAACTATTTTATCTTGTCAAGACTTTTTTTTAACCATTTTTGATGCTTTCTTATTGTATTCTCTCCTGAAATGTAGCTGCCTGAACTTCTTAAGCTATTTTAGGAGTGGTCTGATTATATCAGAATAGGATAGAACTATTACCTCCACTGTTCTAGACAGTTTGCTTTCATTAATGCACACTAAGGTAATATTTAGTTTTTTGTGGGTTTTGGTGGCTACTGATCATTTTTCACTGAGCTTAAGCTAAGAGTCAGCTGTAATTTATCAATCTTTTCTACATGTGATACTGCTTACCCACATCTCTCCTGTTTTTAAGTGATCGTTCACTTTTTTTTTTTTTTTTTGATATGAGAGTCAAGTAAGACATTTTTCTTATTTAAAGTCGATTTTACTGTAGCCAGCCCTTGTTAAGATCCTGCTGGATCTGCAATGATACAACTTACCAAACTCCATCACAGTTCCAAGTTTGCTGGTAGGCCTTTCTTGTAGCACAGAGAAATACGGAGGCAAAAAATGAGACCCATGGTATAATTGAGACACAGTGTTGTCAGCTTATATCTGTGTGCAGCTGGTTGCTCCATAATAAAATGTAGGTCTGAAAAGATGGGAAGTATCTAATACATACCTTACTTAGCTATCACCTTGAGGAGTCCTCTAAGCATTTAAATGCTTTGTGCTTAATTTTCCTCATGTATAAAGAGAGTATAGTAATCTGCTGTCTTGTAGGGTTATTGGACAGAGGAAATAAGAGACAAGATATGACAAGAAACATATTTCAGTTTTCATTGTTTGAGCACCTGAATCCAGCAATGCTTGAAGTCCTGAAATTCTTAGGTAGATGAGCCAACATATTTTTGTTTGGTAAACGCAATTTGAATTGGATTTCAGTCACTTGAATATGAAAGAGTCCTGACTGAAATCTGGGATTGGTCAAAGGATGACTGGGTCAATGTAATAATAATCCCTGTGAATTAGAGTGCCTACTATTTTTTTTCTCTCACAGAAGACATATAGAAAACAGAACAAAAAGAACAGTGATGAGATGGATACATGGGGAGGCTCCATAAATTGGCAGATGGTTTGGAGTTCCCCTATTGAATAGCTGATTAATAACTTGACAGAAACTATGGCCTTTTGGGATGGGAAACCATGGACTCAGCTATTTCCTACATGGGGTAAGGGGAGCATCTTAGTTACTACTGTGGGACTAGCATCTTGTCGGGCTAACAGAAAAGAACTGAGTTTGTGCTCTATCTGGGTCTCTAGACATGACCTTTGTTTATTAGGTGACGGGGAAAAAAAATAAAATGGTAAATGCTAATAAATGTTGATAAATGGTTTCAAGTAGCTTTGATCTACTAAAAATTAGAAAGCAGGTCAACATCAAAGATATCATCTCTTGCTGAGTATAATTTCCAAAGCAAAAACACTGGGAAAATGTGCTCAAAACATGTAGGTGCGTTCCAGATTTTAAAGATGGAGACTGGTGATGTGCACAAAAGACTTGAAATATAAACAGCTGTTTTGGGTGAAATTATTTTACTCTAATCGAAAGTTTCAAATTAGTTTCCTTTTCCCCCCAAAAAAGGAGCTTCAGTAAACCCTTGAGATTAGAAGGGAGCAATAGAACCAACTTAGCCCAGTTCTCTAACCCAAGGAAGAATTGCTTATTCCTGATCATTCTTGATTTTCTACTGTATTTAACTAATATATGGAGACTATACCTATAAAATACTTCACCTCCATATGTCCCAAAAAAAGCATCTTTAAAATATACTGATCTCTGACCCTTTAAGTCAGAGCTAGGGTACAAGGTGGAAAAATCAATACACTGTAGCCTACGGTCAGCTCTACCTCCTTAATCATCCAAGAATATCTGTCCCTTTTCAGAGTTCTGCACAGATACAGAGAATGTTGCCTATGAACCTCTCTTATTCTTCACTCTGGCTAAAATGGATCTGTTCACCATCTCCACCATTAATTCATCTTTTCTTTTTCTTTTTCCTCAATTCTCAGTCTTTTTGTATTCCCTTCATACATAGCCCCCAATTATCTATCCTCATTCTATTTCTTCTGTTAATTTATTTTTACCTCACTGTACTTTTGAAACAGGACCAGGCAAGCATTCATGAGTTGGTGGGGTTTTGCCTCTTTCATCTCTTACATTCCTGACATAGCCAATTCTGGTTTTGTTGTTGTTGTTGTTTTGTTTTAGTTTGTTTGTTTGTTTTGAGATGGAGTCTTGCTCTGTCACCAGGCTGGAGTTTAGTGGTGTCTCTGTCACCAGGCTAGAGTTTAGTGGTGTGATCTCGGCTCACTGCAAACTCTGCCTCCGCCTCCTGGGTTCAGGTGATTCTCCTGCCTCAGCCTCCTGAATAGCTAGGTCTACAGGCACACCTCACCACACTGAGCTAATTTTTGTATTGTTAATAGAGAAGGGGTTTCACCATGTTGGGCAGGATGGTCTCTATATCTTGACCTCGTGATCCGCCCACCTCGGCATCCCAAAATGCTGGGATTACAGGCGTGAGCCCCCGCACCCAGCTGACATAATCAATTCTTTGTGGGCACATGCAGAAGTACAGACAATTATTTAAAAAACAGATATTCCAATTTAAGGACTGCAGACATGGCTTTAAGTTAATTTACCTTTTTGAATATTTATTTTATTAATCCTATTAAGCTAAAATTCCAAAAAGTTTTCTATCAGACCAATTCACTATGAAGGTAGATGGTTGAGGAGTTCCCTAAGGTTCTCAACAAGTCAATTTTGATTTTAAATTCTTTCTTGAAAGATTTTCTTATTCTCCCACTAATCCCAGCCCCTGTTACATGCTGCAGTGTAAAGTAGAGTTGACCAATCTTAGCTCTCATGGAAAACATTCTATACTGGGTCCCCAACACTCATTTCAACACCTTTCTAGGTTGGCTTCTTGTACTATTAAGTCAGAAAAACTAAAATCTACATTACATGGATACAAAATACATATATATATATATATATATGCATCTGCCATATAATCAAGTTACTCAGGTTTGGTCAAGTGAAGAAATATTTATGATACTTGGAGATGGAAGAAAGCAATATGAGGCTGGAGCCATTATGGGAAGATTGAATATTCTGGAAATAATTATGAGTGAGTCATTTCATTCCTTTAGAGAATCTGGGAAAACTATTACATGCATTCCCAAATGTCATAAGTATTGAATGGTGGATATTGACTATACTAGTGTTTTTGCTAGAATACTCTCATGGTATGACTGGGCATTGATCTTGGCTAAGTTGTTTCTGTCTGAGTGACATTTAAGCTTGGTTCTTTGTCTCTCCTAGAGATTTGGTGATTTATCTAATCATCTTTAATTAATCACTTTCTGTCTAAATTAAATAGAGTTTATTTTAGAGTGTCTATAATTAAAAACCTAACCTGTGTAGCTTAAACCTTTTACCCCAGCAATAGTGGTTAGAGTTATTTGAAAATATATCAGTGGAATGATTTAGAGCTCAGAAGACTTCCCTGCACCGAAAGGGCTAGAGACACCATAGACTAAATACAGAAAAGACTTTCTAAATAAGCCCTTTAAAAATATTCCTCATTTTAAAATCCTTTATTATTTAAAAACTCCTTTCTGTATTTTGTCAATGATGTCCCTAGTCTTAAGGACATCTGATCAGATACTTTCCCAAATATTAAATAGGGGAAAGGCCAAAATGTATACTATTTAGAGAGATATGGTAGTGAAGAAAGAGACTGTCTGGGACAACGTAAATACAACCAAACCAAATTTGAGAGATTGGGTTCTAGTCTTGACTTTTCCACTTCCAAGCTATAGAAAATGAGTGGGTGTCTTCTCTCTGGGACTTAGTTATCTTAAAATAAGGTCAGTAATTTCTAACTTTTTTTGGATCATGTACTATAAAGAAGATTATGGTAGCAATAGAATCTTTTTTAGTAAAATACATACACGGAGTTTCTGTTTCACACACACATGCACACACACACTCATTTTTGTACAATTTGAGATTTTTAAGCTTAAAATTACATTAAATTGTTGGGAGCAAGTCCCCCAAAATCTGGCCATAAACTGGCCCCAAAACTGGCCATAAAAAAAATCTCTGCAGCACTGTGACATGTTCATAATGGCTCTAACGCCCAAGGGGGAAGGTTGTGGGTTTGTGGGAATGAGGGCAAGGAACACCTGGCACCCCCAGGGCAGAAAACTGCTTATAGGCATTCTTAAGCCACAAAAAACAGCATGAGTGATCCGTGTCTTTAAGGGCATGTTCCTGCTGCAGTTAACTAGCTCAACCTATTCATTGAATTTGGCCCATCCCTTCGTTTCCCATAAGGGATACTTTTAGTTAATTTAATACCTATAGAAACAATGCTAATGACTGGTTTGCTGTTAATAAATATGTGGGTAAATCTCTGTTCAGGGCTCTCAGCTCTGAAGGCTGTGAGACCTCTGATTTCCCACTTCACATCCCTATATTTCTGTGTGTGTGTCTTTAATTCCTCTAGCACTGCTGGGTTAGGGTCTCCCCGACCGATCTGGTCTCGGCATTAAATATCATGGATATAGCCAATGCAGTCAATATTTTCTTTCCTTTTTTATCACCCATCCTCTCCTGCCTTTACTCAGGTCTGAAAGTACCATCATAAGCCTGCATCTAAAACAAGAAGTACTCACTTTAGCACCGACGGTGACTCTCAGAAGAAATATCAAGGCAATTAGAAAGATGTACATATGAGAGATCATCTCTCAAAATAATTAACACTGAACTAACTCTGATTATGCCATATTTGGACAAAGTTTGTAACTGTCTGGACTTCAATTTCATCACCTGTAAAATGAGGAAGTTGGACAGATCAGCGGTTTGTAACTATTCGGGGGGTTACTATCTGAAAACCCTTATGCTAGGCCCTTCCTGCCAGGTTGCACTTCCTGATAGCAGAGAGTCTGAGGTGGCAATGTTCATTAGTCCAGTGACGCTTAACATGTTTTTGATCCCAGACTCCTTTAAGAATCTGATTAAAACTATGAACTTTCTCTTAAGAAAAATGCACATAAGAGTGCACACAGATTTCATAAATGCTTTCAGGGATTCAAGGACTGTCTGAAATGTACGCAAGGCTAACCAGTAAAAACCTATGCCCAGTAAGATGTCTAAGAATCCTTTTACTTCCAATATTCCACAAGTCCCTAATGTGGTCAGCATGTTTGGCTTAAGAAAAATTGTGTGGTAAATACTTCTCCATACTCTTCTCATTTCTCTTTAGTATTCCTTTCTTGTTAATTGTACTGAAATTGTCAGGGTCTCTACTGAGAGTGGATTTACCTGATAAAGTTACACTAACTACTAATAAAATAAAATCTTAATGAGGAATTTGAGGCTACACATTTACCCTTCCCAACAGAGTTTACTTCTGCAAAAAGGGCACAGAAGGGGAATAGTCAAAAAGAACACACTTGAATATTAGCTTTTCAAACCAGTGGCAGGTATGTGAGTGGGTTTTTGTGGGTTATAACACTTGCATTGAGTATTTTATTGTGTGTGACAGATGACCTTCCACTCTGTCTATTCATAACAGTGTTTCTTTCTCTGTAGGGCCTTGTCCACGTGTGCATACAGGAATGCAGGCTGTATAAAGTGACTTTTGTGGGTTCTAGCTGAATCTCCTATCACCAAGTTCTGCTTATTGCTAATTGTAAGGACTTAAAATCAATAAAAATAAAACCATTCCTGGCTTGCATTTTTGTCTTAGTATGTATATCCAAACAACACTCCTTTGCTCTATTCCCCTGAGTATTACTTTCGATTGGAAAATCCAGTGTTCATTTGCACCTAAACTATAATTTTTAGTATAATATATTCTGGACATTTTTCCAATAATATATTAGGTTCCTTTCAGGCTGCAAACTTGCCCTAACATACAGTCACATCATTAATTTTTATTTTGGGCACTGTATTTTGAACCATTTATTCCTTCCTTTATCTTTTGCAAAAAAAATAGAAATTCAATTAGCAAGTTAAAATTTACTACATTGGTTTTGCAAAGAATCATGATCTTGAGTAAAGTGGAGTTTTGCGTTTGGACACTGGAGCATTTATCTGGTATAGAAACAACTTTCCACTTATTCCCCTTCACTTTGCTCCTAGACTTAGTGTATTTCTGCAAAATAAATTCTGTTTCCCACCATCTTCTGTAATCAATTCAGAGACTACCCCTTAAGGGAAAACAAAACATACTGGTAGCAGATAGAACTGAAAACTTTGGCAAGGTAGGAAGGAATTTACCAGGTGGTCTACCCTGTAACTGCTTGAAATTGTGGTACTGAGTAATACAGGATCTCTCTAATGCTGCCATAACCCCATCATCCCAAGCCTGGGGATTTTTCTCTTAGCCCTGTGAATTCGCTGAATCTATGTTAATAAGTTCCTCCTTTATTTTCTGATTTTTAAAAAAATAATGATTAATAAAATTCTGTTGCAATATTGCACTTTACCAAAGGTATCACTGTAACCTGAGTATTGGCAGTGACATTTTTGGCTTGAAATCTCCTTAATTTCAAAACTCCAAATCCATACTGAGCATTTTTTTTTTTTTTTACTATCAAAGTTGTGTAATTTGGGGAAAGTTACTTAACATCTCTGAGCCTGTTTTTTCAAATATAAAATGGGGTCAGAACTAAATATAAAATATAGCATTGTTTTGATGAATAAATAAAATGATTGTAAAACACATTCATATCAAACACAATGCCTGGCACATTGCCAACTCTCAGGCCATAAAATACCTTTGTCATTCACAAAAAAATATTTTACTTAAACAAGGAAAGAATACAATTAGTACTTTAACTCATAACTCCCACCCAAAATAATTTGAATATCTGATCTTTAAAATGTTTTTTAATTCTTTAATTGTAGCACTCTTATATTTTATTGATGTTGATGAGTTAATTCTACGTAATTGCATGGCCAGACATAAAGCACTTTGCATATTACAGAATGCTAAATAAATTTTAGTCATGATTAAATCATAACTATTAAAAATATTAAAAATTCTTGGAATGGGAGGATCCCTTGTATTTAAAATTGTAGGCCTGATGGTATGAATTTGTTTAGAAAAATTACATTAATCATAATCTATGCTGTACCATGTAATCTTTTATTTACAGTGTAACAAAGAAGTCAACTTGAGACCTAGTAATTTTAGAATCACAAGGTAAACATTAAATAATAATGAAACATTCATTATAAAGGAAATTATTTCCTCAAACCAATATTAAGAGCTGAAATTTTACTTTGCTTCCACTTTAATATATTTTATATTTCGGAGTTGCTCTACAGGGAAAGAATAAAATAATTATCTGGGTCTCTATTCTTAATTAAGAAGACTTAACCTTTTTCTTCTTTTTCTTTTTCTAGATCTTTTAAGAAGATCTAAATGAGTCAAAACGTCTCCTTCATATTTATATATACACACACATATATATACACAAATATATATACATATATATATGCAAAGTCATGAAGTATAGTTTTTGAGTCCACTTAATATTTGACCTTGCCTCCGTAACTAAAGAAAAACCCTTGCCACAGATAATGTAACTACAAATAAGTCACCTGTTTCATAGATGCCATGAGACATTGGCCAGATGGAAACGATTTTGGTAAAAACATTCTCTTGAGAGTCAAAAAATCCTGCTTCAGATCCCAACTTTATATCGTTAATTAACTATAAGACTTGAACTGGGTTCCTTCTTTCTTACTTTCTTCTTCTTTAAAATGAGAGCTTAGACTATAACATCACTCATATCCCCTTCAACTCTGATATGTTATAACTGAATAAATTTGGAGTGAAAGTTCAGAAGTTCCTGTAGGATTATTTCCTTTGGTTCTAGTCAGGCTCAAGTTTCCTGATGTAAATAGAGAAGATAAGAGAGTATCACTCAGGGAATTTGACTACTGGGTGTTTTATTTCAAAACACAAGAAGTTTGGCTCCTGTGAGTTCTATCTGAGGCTGAAAATTCAAAAGACGTGTTGCACAAAAGGAGAAAGACATGCCTGCATCCAAAGCTTATTTGGTGGAAGCAAGCAGGAGGAAAATGAGGATACCAAGAGGTGAGCCAGTAAAACACGTCAAGAGCTATGGGTTTTAAGAAATACAAATAATATTTCTGTTCTTTACTTACTAAAATCTTGTGGTTCTTAATAGGCGCAGCCCAAACCCTTCTTCTCCTGGAAGACTTGCCTAACTTCTATAATAAAATTGTACCCATTACTATAGTTCTCTGAGATCCTTGACTTCTCTGAAATCTTACAGCACTAGATATGACGTTCTTAGGCCCTTATTATATTCATGTTGCCTTATATTTGGGGCAATTGCAGATATATATATATACCTTATCTGCTTAATTGGATTCTAAAGAGTTGCTGGGACATGGTATCCTAAGTGCCATCAGCCCTCTGCCACTCTGTCCTTTATTCTTACCTCCCCAGTTGAATTTGATCCACTGCTCTACACTTAAGAGTTATTCAATATATGTTTGCTGAATGGAGCTAAGGCTGTGTGAGGAAAGAGCGCATCACAATAAACTCTAGACACACTAAAGGAGGTCGAAAAAATATTTCTATAAACAAACAAACATAGTATTATCCACATCATCTGCCAGACCCCAAAACACAGAATCAGAAGACAATGCCAGGGCAATATATTTCTGTCTGTTGTAAATGTGTCTGGCCCAATACACATTTAGATTAATTTACTCTTTGACCGGACTCAGTGGCTCATGCTTATAATCCCAGCACTTTGGGAGGCTGAAGCAGGTGGACCACTTGAGGCCAGGAGTTCAACACCAGCCTGGTCAACATGGTGAAAACCCATCTCTACTAAAAATACAAAAATTAGCCAGGAGTAGTGGCACATGCCTGTAATCCCAAGCTACTCAGATGGCTGAGGGATGAGAATTGCTTGAACCCAGGAGGCAGAGGTTGCAGTGAGCCAAGATCGGGCCATTTCACCTCAGTCTGGGTGAAAGAGCAAGAAGCTGTCCTAAAACAACAACAACAACAACAACAACAAAACAAACAAACAAACAAAAACAAAAAACCTTTTTCCCCTTATATTTTTCTCCAGTTGCTCAAGACAATTCTCACTAAAGCTAGCCTATGACAAAATCGTTATTTTGCTTTTGGCAGTTCAGTTTTCCTATCCTTGGATCTCTTCAGTTTTCCTTTATATCCTGTTCTCAACATGTACTCCTACCTTTACAGTTCTAAACTCATTCATACCAAGATTTTCAAGTAAGTGTATTTCTAGGAGAACGAGAATTTTAAAATCAAGACCTAAGGAAGAAAGAAATTCTTGCCTCTAGAATATTGGTGTTTCAGGCAAAGTGGAGGTGATATTTTGAGGTGGGGAGCCCTCCAGGTATTCCCTATAATGTACCACACAGGTATGTCCTGGCATGAGACTGGACCTGCAATAACATATTTTCTTCTTCCATGGCCTATGTGAAAAGTCCCTTTACTCTGATCTAGAGATATTACCCAAGTCATGGGTATTACCTCAAGTTGCTTCCTGTTCATCTACCTTTGGGAGTGGGGAAGGGGGGTGTTAAGTGCCTAATACAGTGTGGCACTGGTCTCAGGGGTCTGGAACTCTGTGACTCCTTGGAATACCATCTTCAAGAGCCTGTGGCAATGGGTCTGGGCTGCAGAAAACCAACCTCTTTTCATTGGATCCTGCCTAACTACTAAGAAGAAATGGAGATTTACCTGCACTTCTTGGTAACAGGGACCCTGAGGGCAATGGGAAGTGGGTGGACAGGAAGTGGAAGGTGGATTATAGCTCCAGATTCCTCTTAAGGAGTGCGGTATTTAATTCAATGTGAGAATTTTAGAGGTTTGTGTATTCAAGAATGCCCTAGGCAGAGATCATGCTCACCTTTACCTCTTCTATTGGCAGCTTTCTAGGGAACATTCTTGAGAATTTTCGCTTTGGTAACTGAATGCAAGTGAGAGGCTGTGAGAAAGGATCACCCTAAGACTCCGGTGGTCCACTATCTATGGAAGCAACTCGAGGGCTCCTAGCTTCAGCAAAGGACTCAATAGGCAAATAGGCTGTGTGTTATCATGAGCTCAAAGCTGAGTGCAACCACAGAAGACAATGAACTGTGGCCCTAGAAATAGAAAGAAGAATTTCTTTTCCTAAGTGTGAAGCTTTGCAGGCTCTACATGCAGCCAGTAGTGTAGCCCTGCATCATTAACGAGGGTGGGCGGGGGCGGAGAGAATGAAAGCAAAAGAGCACGCTGGCTGCCCCCTGGAAAACGGAAATGTTCAGTGTACACAGAGAGTGGCTTGCATATTTCACTCTGACATCTTACTACTATGTTCAACATGATAGTGGTTAGATATTCCTGATAATTTTTTTTTTCCTTTTGCTTTCATAATTTTTCTTTCGGCTTTCTTTTATTTTGTATTATTTTTACTTTTATTTATTTTCTTCCCTCCTTCCTTCTCTCCCGTATTTACTCCTTCCTTCCTTCCTTCCTTCCTTCCTTCCTTCCTTCCTTCCTTCCTTCCTTCCTTGCTTCCTTCCTTCCTTCCTTCCTTCCTTCCTCTCCTTTCTTTTTCTTTCTTTCTCTTTTTCTTCCTCTTTCTTCTCTTTCTTTCTTTCTTTCTTTCTTTCTTTCTTTGGCTAGTGAAGGAGAATTGGATTGGTCATTTTCAGAACAGGGAGCTTAAATTGATGCACAGATCAGTAGCATCCTTGTTGGAGTGGGCATCACATGAATTCTTTGGAGATCTCTGAAGAAAACAGAAAGAAACTGAAATGGTAGGTTCTAATTATTTATGCATAATTAGCTCTCATCTGTGCATTTTTCCCTTAATATCTAGAACTGGACTCTTCACACAAAGATCTGTATAACTTGTCAAGTCTAAGGATGGTTATGGATATAATGAACTTGGACCATCCTTAAATGTCATTTCCTTGGTATTTGAAGAAACAAAAACAAGTGTATGATGGGCTGCCAGAGGAGGGAGGCAACTTTAAACTTGGGAAAATTTAAGTTTGACATGGAGATATTTTTAATAATGTGTTTAGCTCAATTGATATTGAATAAAATAGTCCTATGAACATTGGCGATTTAACCCATTTGTATTAAGTAGAGTTGCTTACATAAAGGTGCAGGATAATTTTTATCTACTCTTTGCTATAACTCTTTGGGGGTGCTATTTTTATCTGCTGCATAATTAAACTGGTTAACTTTGTGTCCTTTTCAAAATGAATGATTATTTGAAAAATGAGAGATATAATATTTCAGGACCTTAGCTAATATAAATGCATGTTCCTATCAGCTTGTGTAAGTTACTTATTTTCACTGTAAAAGTTAATTGTTGTAATTAATGATAGATATAAAGATTCTGCTTTCAAACACGTTTAAGAAAACGTGTTTATAATGAGAGAAAGGGGAAATAAGAAAGATAACAGGCACAGTTGCTCTGTTTTTCATAGATAAGCTCTATCTACAAAAGTAAGTAATCAGCACATTAAAAAATCAACAACGGTTAAAATGATTTTGAATTTAATTTACATTTCTAGATACTCAAAAATGACTTTGACAAAATGTAAGTGAAATTATTTCCTTGTTTGCATGTTGTCTCCTTTTTGTGCTCCAAGAGGAAATGTTTAGGACGGTGCCTTTGGACTTTAAACCCTATGATGACACTATAAATGGTGTGTAACTGCTAGGAGCCGCATTCAGAGACTAAAAGAAAAAAGTGATGAATTCCTATGTGAGAGAGAGATAGAAATGAGGAGGGATGTGTTACAACATGACCCATGATTAAATCTCAAATAACTTTCCTGCTCCATCCTCTCCTGTCAACAGTAATGTACATGGACTTTATTTTATACTGCTCAAAATTTTTCATAAAAGAAAAAGTTATAATTTTATTCAATAAGCAGAACTATATGCTTTAGAGAGCTTAGGATCATTCAGCAAAGAGTATTTCATTTTTCCTTTAGCTTCTGTAAATATCAGATATAAACACAAAAACATTAAACTTATAGAGAGGATTAAAGTTCTTCCACCCAGGGCAAGATTATACCAGTCACACTAGCAAACATTTGGGTATGCCAAGAAGTTTGTGTTCAAGGAGGATATACTTTTAATTACAGATAATGTGCTTTGCACTTGTGAACACGTGTACTGCTCTACTTTGCTATATGTTTGTAATAATATGTGTATGAGACAGGAACTATCTAGTGTATCTATTTTGTTGGGGCCAGATTAATATGATGCCGAATAATGTAAAGATGAATAAACACAAAGCGAGTCATAGACTGCTCCCAATATCTCACTGAATTTCACCCGAAGACCCCTAGGAATGAATGCACTTCATTATGGCCCTTTGTACTAGGTAACTGAAAGGAAGAGGACAAAGAAACATACCTGCATTCTGCTCATAGATACTTTGGCACCAATGAGCTACCCAGAACCAAAAAGGGAAGTAAACTCCTTTTCCTGATTTCCACCCAATCTTGATAAAAGTGGGGCACAGTAGGTGCCTCTTCCCTTGCCCATTAAAGTGACTCCCCACCCAAAACCTTCTTTGTATGCTATAGGTCTCAAGAATCAGTCTCCAGATCCCTAGTCAGAGAATAAGAAATTGTCAGAAACAGATTCAGCTCTGGTCACTTTCAGAGCAATGGCAAACATCTGAGACTTTTATGCTTTGGGAAGTAAAGTAAGTTTATAGTGTACATTGTGCAGCTGGAAAAAATGAGACTCATAGAGGTGAAGTGACTGGGTCAAGTACCACTGTGTGTCTGTGACAGAGACAAAGGTAGAATCCAGGTCTCTTCATACCTTGTCCAGTGCTCTGTTCATTTCTCCTTGCTGACTATCAAGGTTTATGGATTAAGAGACATGCATTATTCATTGGGAAATATTAAAAGATTTCATTTTGAGAGCATTCAAGAATCTCTCAATATCAGGCACACTTCAGGTTTCCCCCAAAGGCCCTAATATTGTAACAGACCTTGAGTTGCTGGGCTTTACCACTGTTTCCTTCCAATAATAGGAAAGAGTTTTTCCTACTGTGCTCATAGAAAACAAAACAAAACAAAACAAAAACAAACAAAGAAAAATCAAAGTGCAAATTGATGCTAGATGCTGTAATACAAGATTAAGAAAGACCTGGCCATATACTAGAAGTGTATGTGCTGTATTGAGTGTCAGAGCAACAATGCAGCCAGTTCATTGGACAAGAGAGAGTATCCAGGAGGTCCTGAGGTGTAGGAGATTCCAGATTTGAGAAAGGAGTGAAGATTTTAGGGTATCTTGTCTGACAGAAACAGGCACATACGGTTGATCAACTAAGGTGAGAGCATGAGGAAGATAAATACATACAGTATGTTATAGTATGTGAATCCTGAAAAGGAATGCAGTAATTAGTGGCTTGAATATTACTAATGTTTGTCATATAACAAAGAGCTATCTGAGATCTGAAAATTAAAGTGGGTTCTTCTGGTATAGTCTTGGAAAGATTAACAAAGAGTGTGTTCCAGAGGCATCACTTTACTTTGCAGCAACAGCTGCATTAGCAGCAGCCAGAGATCAAGATGCAGACAGAGCTCCTGACAAATAATCAGATATGCAAGATATTAGCCAAAATCAAGTCTGTATAGACTCTGGAAACTTGGTTATGGGTCAAGAAGTTCACTAAATTTAGTTATCTAGTGAGGAAACTAAAATTTAACCATTATCAGGTTCAATTATGTGGGTCATGCAAAAGCATGACTTGTTCCCACCGTGGGAGCCAGGGTTGCCAATTCAGACTCAGTTGTGTCTTGGATAGCACAAATACTACCTCACTGGAAACCTAAAATATATGCAAATGTCTCACCAAGTCAAAAATGCCCATCAACTCCTTTCCTACTTCCTGACATAATATTTGTTTCTTTAAAAAGCTTTTACAAAATGTCACGCTACTTAGGGCAGAAAATAAGATTTTATCTACATTCTCAGCAATGATGAAAGGCTTTAATATTGTTATTATTATTTAGCTAAAAATTTTTTCAGCTTTACTTGGCAGATGAGATTCAAATATTTCTTATAAGTCAATCACATGTTACCAGATATTTCTTATAAATAAATGACTTTTTTTTGAGACAGGGTTTCACCCTACTACCTTGGCTGAAATGCAATGGCGTGATCACAGCTCACTGCAGACTTGATCCCCTAGGGCTCAGATGACTCTCCTACCTCAGCCTCCCAAAGAGCTGGGACTATAGATACGCACCACCATGCAAGGCTACTTTTTGCACTTTCTTTGTGGAGACAGGGTTTTGACTTGTCTGGAACTCCTGGCCTTGAGCAATCTCCCAATCTTGGCCTCCCAAAGTTCTGGGGTTACAAGTATGAGCCCCTGCACTTGGCCCCAGTGACGTATTTCTGTATGATAAAATAATTCTAACAACTTAAGTAAAGGATGACGGTGATGAAATCCTTTACTGTTCAAAGTATTTAATCTATTTTAGGTAATGCTGATGACCTACAAGTTACTTCTTCTTTAAAACTAAAAGTGTGTTATTTTAGGTGTCTACTCTATTTGAAGTGTCAGGCCAAATGGTGTGCTGAAAAATGAATAACATGTGGAAGATAGACTGATTTATTATTTCTCAGGTACGTTTTTACAATTAAATATTATAAGCAAAATATATTCTGAGACGAAAAAGCCCACAGAGTCTATTTTTTAAAATTTGCATTTTATTTTAATCTATAGTTTCATGGCCCCTATTAATTTTCATACTGAAGGACTTACTCCTTTAATTTTCTAAAGAAATATTTCTTTAACTTTTTTTTCCCACATCCTTATAACAATAGCATTCTGCTTCTGTGTTCTTTGGCCCAGTTTTTATTGGGATCTGTTTTTATTTTTACCTTTTTTCCCCCTTTATGTTTATACCTTCTAATTATAAATTACCTGCTAACTTCTCTCTCTTCTAAGAAAGTTAGGGCTAAAACTACGTAGTTCTGATTTTGTAATACTTCATAAAACTAACTCAATTTAACAAAGCAAAGTTCAGTGATTTGACCTAGCATTAGTCTCTCTGAAGAAGAACTATTGACCGTAGAAATAGAGTTTTGTATCAAAAGCAGTCACAGTGCATATGAAGACATCTGGTATAGTAATACCTTTCTCTCTGAAATGCTATGACTTTTAAAAGTTTATTAGGGTTAAAAAAAATAATTCTACTTAGTTGAAGCAGAGTATGAATGTAACAGACTAGACTGTAAACTGGTTGGTCTAGATAATCCATCCGGTTTATTTAGGGAAGGCAGATTTGTGGCCCAAGTTATCCTGAGTGAGTGATCATATATTGGATTTGGGGATACCCAATTTTGCTCTGACATCTTGCTGAAAGGCTTTTTTGTTTATAGAGAATAGATTAAACCTCCCTCAGTTTTTTTTTTTTTTTTTTTTTTTTCCAGGAAGTTTGGTTAAGTAAACCCTATGAGGGCATTCTGTAATCTGCAGAGAGAAAAGGGCTGTTTTTCAGAATAGAGACTATAACCTGGATTATATTTGATGTATAATTACTTGTTAACGACTGCTTTAGTCCTAAGTTACAGTTTTAAGAATTTTACATTAAGAAATATTATCTTTGTGTCTGTTTGGGTCTTTTCCAGGGGAACATTTACTCAGAAACTTTAAAACCAACTGATCTCTGGGAATCATTAAATTTGAAAATATCTGTGACATAGTCCAATAGAGAAAAATTATTAAAGTTGATCACCCCAGGTTATAAGTTATTCCTTGACTGGTACTTGGGCCAAACATTAATGGCCAGAGTGAAACTATAGGCTAAATCAATATCTGAAGAATATGGGCATGGTGGTTAATCAGGCTGGCTCCTCCTCAAATGCTGTGGAACCTCTGTTGTATGGGCTTCTTGAACACAATACATAGAGATGCAATCTTCTCTTCATAATTTTCATTTAGTGACACACTTGGACACTCATTGGAAAAATTTTGGACACACAATAGAAATGAAAATCGATAGTAAATCACCCAAATATAGACCCTCTAAAGACTGTATGATGTTGCTTTGAAAATTTTAAATTTAATCTATTTAACATTTGCATGCTTTAACCCACTTGTCATATTGGGTCAAATAATATGAAATACTTCTAAGAAGTGGTGATCAGTTCTTTATATTTTCCTGCAAAATTTCAGCACATTAATTAAAAAGAATTGATTTGGTTTCGTATCTAAAAATTTGTTTTAAAAATAAAAATTTAATTTCATACAACCCTTTCCTGAGTGAGGAATTACATTTAGATTGTAATAATTTATTGTAGAATGAAAATTAGGTTTGGTTAGCTCAGTCTCACTCATAAGCGTAATGGCTTTATTTTCTTCATGGGGAATTCTGAGTCTTTGGCCTTTTTCTATTCCCGTATCTCTGGGAGTTCAGTCTAGTTTCTTTAGCAAAGGGAAAATAATAGTTTTCAAATATGATTTTGGATTTTGGACGTACATGTATGTGTTCCCAGAGCCTTCTCACAGCTCCATACATGAGTTTCAAGGCAGGTCCAAAGTCTCATCATGAACTAAGGGTCAACATCAGATTCAAACCATCCTTGATACAGATTTTTTTTCCTGTAGAGCTTATACTCTATTCTAAATCAGGTATATTTTTAGTAATAACTCTAGAAAAAGCTATAAAATATCTAAGCAGCTACTCAGAAACTAAGATTTAGCAGGTTTTTTGAGCTTATCTACTACTGGCTCTTTTATTTTTAGTGTCCTATCATCAAAAGTAATATATATTTTTAAAATTGTACACTTATGATATGCTAAGCATTGGGCAAGATGCCTTACATCATTTTGACAACAACTATATTTTCTCCACTTTAAAGATTAAGAAACTAATGTTCAAGAAATTACATAACTTGTCCAATGATATGCAACTGTTTTTTCAACACCACTTTATTGAGGTATGATTAGCATATAAAAAGTTGTGTATATTTAATATATATAACTTGGTAAGTTTGGAGATAAATATATACCTGGGAAACCACCACCACAATCTATGCGATAAACATACCTATCTTGGTTGAGTTTCAAACCCAATTCTGTTGATTGTCAAAGCTCTTTCTTTATATTATGCTGTCTCTATATGATAAAGCTATAACTCACTATCTTGTCCCTTTCCACTTGAGAATCAAGAGAGGTGGTAATAGAAGAATTCAGGATGTACCCATTTCAAAACAGGCTGTCATTTTATTGAATTTAGGCTAGGTGAACAAGGAAAAGGAGGCACGGAATAGGGAATGAAATGAATAAAATTGAGAATTGTAAAAAGCAAAAATTAAATGTTTTATTTGTCTTCAACCATTCTTTATGATGTGTTTTCTATTTTTACGAGATATAACCACTGCGTCTTAAACTTACTTACTTGAGGAGGATAAGCTAACACAAATTAATTCTGATTATACAAAAGAGATTTAGGAAGAAGGTGTGTGACTTCATGGAACTTTTTGCCTTAAACAGAATCACCATTCATCTACACTTAAGCTGACATAATGGAAAAAGAAAATCATATTAGAATTTTTGCTTTATTCTGTGTAATCTAATTTATGGCATGCTAAGGTTTAAGAGCAAAGGTTCTGAACTCCAGATATAAGCCTGTGTTAGAAATTAGAACACAATGTGTGGTTTTAGATGCAAGTTAGTATCAACAAAAGGAAAGGGCTCAAAAAATTGTACACAGAGGCTCTCCTAAACAGTTCTGCAGCAATAGATTAATTTATGTGTTTACTTGTTTGCTGGCTTCCTAGTGCATTCTATATTGGCTATAAGGAATTCGAATTTGGGGGAAAACATGGGATCCTTCATATGCAAATCAAGTTTACACATCAACCATCAGAAAGAGGATAGAATTATTTTTATATTTGTGAGTAAGCTTTTTCCTTACGATCAAGGACTTGGAGTTATACGACACCTGTTCTTGTTTCAGAGCATACTCTGTGTCTATGTTACAGAGAGAATTAACTGGAATCTAATCGCATACTTAAGTTTAGGAGCTCAGTGTGGTAACCATCTGATCCAGTGAGTTATCGAATCTTGAGTTAAAAGAACAAAAACACAATAACAAAGTTTTAGTCTTGTCTGTCTCCTGATAATGCTAATTATTTCCCAACATATTCTCTTGCTCTCTACACACTCGCCTCCTCTGTCTGTGCTCCCTATCCAAGAGGAAATAGAGGAAGAACCTTGGGACATCAATTTCTAAACTCTCTTCTAAATTATGCTTTCAGCAGGCACCAATCACAAGCTTGAACTCATGCTCCTTTGGGACTGATTAGAGGTATATCCTGAACAAGGCACTAAGCTCCCTCATTTTTCAGTTTCTCTATCTGAGAAAATGGTATAATTGAGGACACTTCTCTCTTAAGGGTATGGATCACCATGTAGATACTGAACAGGGACTTTGTATTTCTTTTGCCAGAGCTCCTCTGTGCAATTTGCAAAATACCTTGTGCTAATGGATTGAAATCACTCTAGGAACATTGAGTTGTACTTGCCTTTCACCTGACAAATTTCCCTTTGCACATGTCAGCATTATGCCTGGGTAAGCTTGCAGATTGAAGTGCTTATGAGGAGCAAAATAGTTCTAAGGCTTGCAGCTGAATAAATGAGAAATAGAGGCATAACTTTTATGGATCAGTGAATTGCTGTTTTTAGAAATGCTGTATGGAATAGTCCAACCACTTTAAGGTATGTTGTATGTTTCTACTCTAAATATATGGCAACTTTCTACAAGCTTAACATTTGACCTGCCCAATCTAGCAATTGATTTTACACATCTCTCTTTTTTTTTCTGTTGTGTCACTTCTGCCAGATTTTCCAGGGCGGGGGCCATGTCTCATTTCTTGTTATCTTCTGTGATATATAGCATGATTACTTGATTTACAGCAAGGTCTTGTTCATCTCATCACTCCATTCTTTTGTCCTAGCTTGATAGTTTAGCAAACTGCAGCAGCAGGAAATGGGCCACAGAGTAAAAATAACATTTGTCTTATTTTAGTCACTTTCTTCCAGTCTTGAATGCCAACAGAAATGAATGAACTCAATGTAAAGAGAATATCTTTGTTTCTGCATGGGGTAAGGTAGAATTAGAGAGAGAGAGATGGGGAACGGACAGGAATAGGTTGTGGTTTCTTCTGCATACAGTTAAGAATATTGGTTTCTATACCATTGTAGAAAAAAAACAAAGGGACACTTGTTGCTGGTGATTTGTACACTGGTATTTGACGTAAAAAATTGACAGTCTTTAACAACATAAAGGTTACATTTAGATAGTCTGACCATATGAAGGAAAGAGAAATAGCTACACACATAGTATAGAATGTGTAGTAGGGAGGAAGTGTGATGTGAGGAAATGAACAAAAGCGTTTTGAATTAAAACTTAGGTTCTAGTTCTGATTGTGCCATTAAGTTGTTATATAACTCAGGATGAGTTTTACTTTCTTTGGGCCTCAGCTGCCTTGTTTGTATAAAGCAGAGCATTCATAGAACTTAATACAAAATTAGTGAAGGTTTAATCAAGATTAATAAAGTCTAATTTTTATTTAAAATGCTGAATCAGTTCTTCCAGAAAATGAGAAAATATTATAAGGCTCATTAATCGTTATCTACATCACCATTGAACTTATCAATGGATACGACATGCTACCCAAGGTGCTCATTAAATATGCACTGACTGAACTTGTTTAATTACTCCATATATAGGCTGTTGAAAAGGCTCCAGTGTATGATATGAGGGATTCAAGCTGACTATAACCTCTCCCCTACTCTCCTTTCATGCTACTGTGCTCCATTTGGTCTAGAACTGCAATGGTACCTATGTTTTTATTTAAGAAAGGCTGCTAGGAAAATTCCTACACACTCCCTGTGAATGTCCTGGATACTATTTTCCAGTTCTGTCTCATTAATGTATTAGCTTAAATCCACTTATCACATCTCAATAGTTTTAAGCATAAAAGTAGAAACACTTGCTATAAGGGATATTTTGATGGGAAGTAGTCCGTGAGAGGAACAAATCTGTGCCAACTAGAAAAGCCTGCTTACGACTATGGGTCTTGGATTGGATATAGAGCCCAGGCAGTTAAAGTTGTGGTGTGATGATTCAGTCAGGCCTGAAGGATAATGCACTGGGGAGGAAGAACACAGGGTTTCTTTGCATCTTCCCCAATATTAATCAAGAATTGGGTCCATCTGTCTAATCAACCTTTCTACTAGACTTAGACTATAAAAGTGCAAAGTAACCTTAGGGATAATCTAGTAGCTCCCTCATTCCACAGATGAAATACCGAGATCAAGAGATAGAAGGGACATTCCCAAGGTCATACCACTAATTAGTGATAAGATCAAGACTAAAAGGTAGGTGTCATATGTCTCTGATTAGTGCTCTTTTCTATACACCCTGTTTCTCTCAGCCTAAATCACCTATCTTGGGATTTGTAAAAGCTTGCAAGTAAAGCAGATTAGTTTTAAAGTATACGGCTATCCTGGAAAAAAAAATAATGAAGTGACTCTCTAAAACAAAATCCATTCTTTGATATCTTAACTGACTCCTGTTCATAAAGTATAACAAATCAAATGATTAAAAATTAAAAAGTACCTAAGAATATTCGCTATTTCAATAAAATCTGCTTCTAGCCAGCTACGTTTGTCTGGTGTTTATGATTAATCTATGATCCTGCTCAGTCACTAAACTCTGTCCCTGCAGACTATTACTCTAGTTTGATCTCAAATATCTGACACACTAAAGTGGTGCTTGAGCTGTTCTGGTTCTGTCTTCACAAACAACAAACTATCAGCAAGGAATATAACTTTGTCACTTTAACTTACGGCCTAGGTTTTCTTTCCTAGTCCCCATGATAAGCTGCTTTGGATTCTTGGGCCTCTGGACCTGCCTTTTGGTTTCCCATCTTCTACTTGGTCTGTTTCTCCCACTCTGTTACCCTCTCTCAAAGACAAAAATAATTTAAAATTAACTTTACTGTGTGTTAAATCCTGATCACTATTTTTTCCTCCTCTATTAAAAAAAATTTATTAAGGTGTTTTAATGTGTCTAGTACTCTACTTACTAGGTGCTAGAGGAAAGAAGAAAAGGATACGTAGTATTTATTGAGCACTTGTTATGTGCCAAACCCGGACTTATTGGTTTTTACTTATGATATCTCTTGTAATCTTAACAATGTTCCCCAGGAGTAGGCATTATTATTTTGTTCATTTTACATGAGGCAGAAACAGAAAGAGAGAGAGAGAAAAACAGAACGATTGGTTGAAGATTACTCAAATGAAGCTGGCATTAGAACGCAAGTCTCTTTCAAAGGATTCCTTCAAAAGTTATCATTCTAAATAAAAATCATCGTGTTAAAAGGATTAACTTGAAGCAAATTTGTGTAGGTGGAAAATATTGCATTGGATGCCTTCCCTCTGTCTTTCCTGCCTTCTTCTTCTCCTTCCCTTTGCAAGATCCTTTGCTAACCCTTATGATCTGGCATCTCAAGTAATCCTACTATGTCACCCACCTAAAACTGTCCCACTCTATGTTCCTTTAATTCATTCTACCAAGTAAAATGTATTCTTTGTATTTCATTTCTTCCACTTTCTAAAGGAAAATCTAGCTTAGCTGATTGATTACAGTTAATAGTCTAATACATAATCCCTTCTTGCAGTATTTTCACTTTATCAGTAGATTTCTGGACACATAGTTTCTTAAAGGATTGAATCTATAATGGGACATTTCTGGCAAGATGACAAGCTTCAGCAAGTGATCATTAGGTAAAGCAGAGCAGAGGAAGCTGGGGTATGGTTTTTGGTGTCCCTAAATCACTGTACACAAGAAACTATCTACAAGAATTTTAAGGGTACATGTAAGACAGCTTTGTGTAGAAATTAATTTGTCTCCTAGCATCAGCTGTGCTGACAACCACTGGCCAGCTGGATCTCCCTCCACATGTACTTAATAATCAATGAAACAGTTGTGGTCATGCCAACTATTTAGAAAAGATCACTAACTGAGAAAAAGACAGCTTTTACACTTCAACTTTATTATGAGTTTAACAAGAGGCTGTGTGATTTTTCTAACATAGTTCACCATAGTTAAGGGCTCCTTGTGACCAGGAAGTGACACATGAACCCTTCCACTGACATTCCTACCTTCGCTCACTCTTTCCAAAAGCTGCCATGTCAAAAAGAGATGCCAACTGCTAAAGGGATTCTCACTCACTCTACTTCACTACCACTAATGACTAAGTGTAACTCAATATACTCTCCTTTTCCTGTGGTAATTGATTTTTGAGATCTCAGCATCCACTTGCTGAAATTTCCCAGCCCTCTCTGAGCGTCTTCTCCATGCTGCACCTGACCGTTGCTTTTCTATGTCTTTTAAGGCATGAATGAATTAATCGAGCCAGATTCTCCAATGCTTCGTCAGGAGACCCTATTGCTCTGATTAAGAAGTTCCATCAGCACCGAAGGAAACAGCAGGTAGTCAAATATGATCTTGACTTCTATTTCGGCATCTTTCCTAAAATAATACTGTTTTACCCTGTGGGTCCTGGACAGATAATTAGAGCCTTTGCTAGCCACATGTTGCACATTTGCTGGTCTACTTGATAGATTACCATTACCAGGCAATATCCTGGTTCTAGCAATCAAGATGTACACTCTTACAGAACATGAAAAGCTGTAGTTTCTGAAGTATTTGATAAAATGTGGCATTCTTTTCAATAGTGCTCTGCTGAGTCTTTTTTGCCTGAGACAAAGAAAAAATACTCAGTCATACTGATCCTGTCTTTATTTACTATCTTGACATTTTGTTTACTGTGAATATTTCTATCCATTTCAATTTAAAAAATACTGCATTGAAATACTATTTCTCTTCATCACTGAGTTATTTTTCAACCCCTTAAATTTTGTGTCCAAGGAAAGTGCCTCACTCATCTAACACTAGTCCTGGCGCTGATTTTTATGGGCTGTTTGACCTACTTTTTAGCTTCAAAAGGTGATTTGGGAAACTAGGGTACACAGTGTTTATTCCCATTTTGAAAGTAAGTCTATGCACAGATTAAATACATGCTTTCAATGTTAAACTTATATAATATAATCTCACTCAGCACACACTGGCCACTCTACATGCATACAATATTATAATATGTGTGTATGTTGAGAAAGCTGATGCTGTTTGTGGACAAGAAAAATTACAGTAGCCATAGGTGAATCACTTGAATGTTTGGCAAATTTCTATTCATTGATTGGTAAGTATTAGGTTAGGGGCAGATTTGGAAGATGCAGATTTCAGAGCAGCAAGTGTTTATGCTGTTTGCTTTTTAGTTCTTTGTCTGGAATCTCTTTTTAGAAGAAGTGTATTGCCCAAGCACAAACCTTTATATCTAATCATTGTAAAGGAACATGTCTAATGCTTGAGCTTAGTTTGAAAAATCATGAACAAATGACTGTACAGTTCACCTAAACATGGGGGAAAAAACACCCCAATCATTGTAGCATTATGTTATAGTTCAAACCAGGAGGTAAGAGTTCTAACAGCTAATAAAACTCCTGTAGTGCACATATCCCCTTCATGATTTATACAAGTATTTAATATTAGTTTGATGTAAAAATAATTGTGGTTTTTGCAGTTAATATAGGTAACGGCAAAAATCGCAATTACTTTTGCACCAAACTAATATATGGGTTTATGGGTATCTGGAAGCCAAATTAAAGCGGCCCCATTTTTTTCCTTTTCTTTTTTTTTTCTTTTTTTTTTGTTTTTTCGTTTAGGCCACCCCATTATTTCTTTCTAGTGAGACTTTCTCATGAAAGGGAAATGAACCTCTGTTCAAGACCAATTGAGCCCTTTCCCCTGATGTAATCAGGATGAGTACAGTTGAAAGCTCAGTGAGACAGGGATAAAAAAGTAGGCACCTGTCTGAAGCATATTGTTTGTAACATCCATATATTAATATATTAGTGATTCATGTTAGGTAGGGTAGCCTACACAGACAGTGACATATTTCGTTTCTTTTTTTTTTTTTTTCTGAGACAGAGTCTTGCTCTGTCGCCAGGCTGGCCAGGCTGGAGTGCAGTGGCACAATCTCGGCTCACTGCAACCTCCACCTCCTGGATTCAAACGATTCTCCTGCCTCAGCTTCCTGAGTAGCTGGGACTACAGGCATGTGCCACCACGCCCAGTTAATTTTTGTATTTTAAGTAGAGATGGGGTTTCACCATGTTGGCCAGGATGGTCTCGATCTCTTGACCTCGTGATCCGCCCACCTCAGACTCCCCAAGTGCTGAGATTACAGGCGTAAGCCACTGCTCCCAGCCGACAGTGGCATATTTCTATTGTTAAAAGTTAATGAGTACAAAAAAAAAAAGTTAGGGTGAATAAGACCTACTATTTGATAGCACAGCAGGGTGTCTATGATCAATTGTACATTATAAAGTAATGTAAAGACTGCAACTAGATTGTTTGTAACTCCAAGGATACGTGCTCAAGGGGATGAAAACTCCATTCTCCATGATGTGCTTATTTCATATTGCATACCTGTATGAAAATATCTCATGTATCCCACAAATATGTATGCCTACTATGTACCCAGAAAAATGTTTAAAGATTCAACATAGGAAAAAGTAATAATCTATTGGCTAAAATGAAGTACTATACCTCTGTTGGAGGTATTAACAGGAGAAATTGCCGGTTCATCTTTCCAATCCTGTTATGATACAAAATTCAAATTAACTGGGGGAAATTCAAGTGCATTTCCATTTATTAATAGACATGAAAATCCCTAATCAAGGTATGAAGTCTAGTTACAGAAAGAGAGAGTAAAAGAGAGAGACCCAACCACTACTACAACCAAACAAAAACCAAAACAAACCAAAACAGCAAAACATTTATTCATAGATGTATAAAGATATTCATGAAAATTTATTAAATTATTTTTTCCTAGATACCTTAGATAGCATTCAACCTTTGGCCACAACATTTGTGTATGCACACAGTTATCTTCCACTGCATAAAATGCTAAGAATTTGTTTACTTTATATATTTATATAGTACTTACTATAGAGCTTTATAAATATTAACTCATTAAATATTCATAGAGGTAGGTACTATTATCATCTCACTTAACAGATGAGGCAACTGAGGCACAGAAATATTTAAATAACCTGCCCAAAGCCTCACAACTAAGAAGTGGCAGAGACAAGGTTTGAATCCAGTAAGACTGGCTCCAGAGTCCATGCTCTTCTTGCCTACTGTAAATCATGCCTTATTATTTATCAAATATTTGGATATTATATAATATTATATACCCATACATATGAAGAAATGTATATGGCATGGAGAACCAAGGCTATTTAAAACCCAGAAGTAAAATGACAAAATATTAGAGCTAAAATTCCCTTTAAAAGTTATCGGTTTAACATGCTTATTTTAGAGAAGAAATGGGGACCCACAGAAATTAAGTTACTCTCCCAGGGTCACACAGGCATTCAATTGCAGAGGTAGAATAAGAATTCAAGACTTCTCATTCTCAGTCTATGACTAATTTAAGTAAAAACCACAACTTATACTTTCAAATAAATGTCATCATTTTGAAGGTGACTTCACAAGGCTGTATGCTTATCTTAATGATGCTATATTTCACCAAATATTCTCATACTCTTTGAAATTGTCTTTGGAATTAGTTTGATCTAATCAAGAAAAAATGAGTCTTTAAACAATGTCGTCATATCATGCTTTTGAATAAAAATGACATTTTTTCTACTTGATCTCTAACTTCACTGTTCAGACTGGCTATTAATGGCTTTTGATTGTTTCCCAATAATTTACCTACCCTTAAAAATCAAAGATTTGTCACCCATAAAATTATTCTAAAGAATATGATGCATGTTCTGAGTGTAATTCTAAAAGAGAATTCCAAAAATTGAAATACGCATATAGACCTTCACAGTGACAGGTTTGGAGAGACAAACTCATTTGGATTCCTGATTTTAAAAAAATTTATTATTTAAAGAAAACATTATCACTGTGGGGAATCCCATGTCCTAAAAGTTTGAACTCACTTATGAAGTATAGAAAGTACTAACTGTGTGTGGTGTGTAGGATGTGTTTCTTGGGTAACTTTTCTCAGATTTAGAGGTTCCAAATGAAGATTACTACTCATCCTCTCAGGCAAAAGAGATTTCATGAAGATGTATACCTTGGTGTGGTATATAGAATGTGATGATAGCATACCTACAGAGGTTTTGAGAGTTAAATAATTCAGGTAAGTAGAGCAAGAAAATAGGCAAAGCACAAGTTAAATCAGACTAATATTATGGAGAAGGTCAGACAAACTCAGTAGAAGTCTAAATAGAAGGCATTGAAGAGAGAAGGGAGGAATTAAAGAATACTTCAGAGTTGAAACATTGAGCTATTGGTGTTATCAGTGATGTTCCTAATGTTGGGAAGGGCAGGGAAATAGAAGTGTCCCAGTTTTAGATAAATTTCCACTTAAGATTGCTAGCTATTTGTTTTAACCTTCCTTGATCCTATCTGGAAAAGCTTGTCTAAATGACAGATAGATAGCTAAGTAGGTAAGTAGACTAGAGGCCTATCACAGAACAAATGATGAAAGTATATAACCACTTGATGGTTATTTTAAAATAAAAATAACCAGAAAGTGCATATTTGTAATTAAACTGTTACTGATACAATCGCTGAAACAAACAATTGGGTTTCTGAACGTCAGAGTTATGTTTCTAATCTCTTTGCACCTGACAAATACTCATGTTGTTAGGTACGCCAAAGGGACATCTGAACTCAGGCTCTTTGCCATAGCTTAGAGGTAAACATCATTCCCCTAAAACTTGTTTAAATTTTACAAAAGAAACAGGCAAAAAATACATTGAACTTGATTTAAATAAATTTCAAGAATTGGCTAGTTGCTTAGTTTTCACTCTAATGAAATAAAATCATTAAAAAGCAACCAAATATTGCAAATAACATCATTAACAATTATTTTATTTATGGTCATAAGTTATGGTTTAGAAATACTTTCTCTGTTTAGATTTTCACACCATATATTTAAGGGAAGGAAGTTAGATATAAGTAAATAGCAAGCCAATGCTTAACCTACATATAAAGTCACCCTAGCCCAAATTAATTCCATAGGGCCACTGGTGTTCAGGAATCTAGCCTTATTCTCTGAGTGAATAATGATGTAGGGGATAAACAATTAGCCTGTGGCACAAATAAAAGGGAGCAAACCAGCAGGTACATTTAATTTTAAAAATATTATTTTTTTCTAAACTGCAGGTTTTGGAGGCCAGTGTCTGTTCAACTTTTTTGGAGGGTACTTGCCAAGTCCTTTAGCTATGGTGGGCAGGGACTTGTCATTTCCTGCCATATGAAGGCAGCAAGCTATGACAGGGAAAATAAAAATAGCACTACATTGCCACAAAGAAGTGTGGTCTACTCCATTTTGGTGCATGTGTGTGGAGAGGAGGTGATGCTTTTTTTTTTTTTTTTTTTTTAACTGACTTGCTTTCGTTTTTACTTTCTTTGATTGTAATCCGATGTGGCTGCATAAATGTATCTCCACAAGAGTTGAGATTTTTAAATGAGGCAATAACTGTGTTTTGAGTTGTGTACTCTGCCTTAGCTCATGGATTGCAGATAAAGATGGTAATTTTCTAGCTGGAAGATTTTTTTAAAGGTTAAATGGACGTGAAGCTAGAGGGGTCATTGTTGCTGCAAAGGAGGTGGTTTATTTTGCTTGTTACTAAAGTTATTTCAGTTTGCTTCACAAACACTTAAATGAACACATTGTGATTATTTGGGGGAAACCATGCAGGAAATCCTAATCAGTTCAATGGGCAATGTTCAAAGCAGTTATTTTTATCCATTGGCAGGTGACCAGTAAGGAAGAGCAAATTTCCCGGCAGATAAGCTTGAGAGGAGAGGAGAGACAAGCGTGTAAAGACAAAAAATCTGAATGCAATTATCAGTTTAAAAAAAAGTTTTTAAAAAAATGACTTTGGGATTTTCAAATGTAAATGTTTTTCAGTGGCCAATATCATTAAATAAAACAATAGCTAACAATTACTAAATATGCCTTTAGATTTTATAACTTGAATGGCCTTTAAGTGCTCTACTGCAAAGATGATACAGAACTGGACAATTTAAAATAATGATTCTGTAAACATGCAGATGTAGTATCTGTTTAACAGGTGTTTCTTAAAGATCTACTAATGGGCATTTAGTAAAGAACTATTCTAATTGTTACAAGGAATGCATAAATTAATAGGACAGTGTTCCTACTCTCAAAGAGGTTACAATCTCGTGGTTGTATAGACAACTATCTACATCATTAAAGAGATTGAACCATATCAGGCTATGGCACAGGTACATGCAAGATGCTATGGGAATTTAAAGGAAGAAGGGCCAATTCCAATGTAAATGATTCAAGGAAGATTTATGGGAAGAAATTAGATAATCAAAATATCTCCTATTAGATAATCAAAATTTTCCCACCCATCAAGGTGATAAAGTGTTGCTGGGAAGCTGGAAAATAAGGATGTTCAAGTTAAAGTCAGACAGTCAGACAGAGACATTGAGGTACATGCTGTATGCTAGAACAGTGTGGCATGGTGGAAGCCTAGGGCATTTGAAAAGGTGTAATAATAAATCAGGCTATAAGGCAGAACAGGCTTAGAATGTTAGATTTTTTAGGCCATTGTAGTGTGGACACTTGAAAGATTTTACACAACTTAATAAGATAGTTCAACCTGTATCTGATAAAGGCAATTGCAGAAATATGTCAGTCTAAAATAAGAAAATCTTGCTATTTAACGTATTAAAAAGTAAGTGGGGCGATTGCTCTTGTCAAAATTTTATAAAAAGAGAAAACGTGAATTTGTTTTTGCCTTCTGAAATACTGCTGAGTATTACTGATATTATGCTAAAAAGGTACAGAAAGTTTACTTTTGCCAGCAGGATATTTACTAGTCTATTACTTTTAGGTAGGAGACAACACTGTGTCCTTTGAGTTAATCCAGAATGGAGGTCCATTGTCTTTCTGCAAGAACATCTGGAAAGATTGGGAAGAAGGGATTTTTCTCAGTTTCCGAGATACTTTTTAACTAAAACTGTAGACTACAAGAAAAGAAGAGATAATATATTTCTGTTTTTAAAGCCAAAAAACAAAAGCAGACAACATTGACCTGCCAGTCCTCCTTCATTAGATCCCAACATCAAATTGTATTACTTTTTATCCTATGAAATAAGGAGTCTCCAAAAATGAACCAAATATTGCAAATAATGTAAATTACTGAAAATTTATTTAGTAACAGAATATTGTGCAGCGGACACAAATACATACCATTCCATTCAAATATTGTCCATACATTAAGCTCTAGGGCCCCACATGATCTCAGGCAAGACTTGGGATGAAGTCTGCTATCATTTAGGACACTTTATACATCTCGTACAGGAGAGCAAAATGTGTGGGCCTTTGTGAATCTAGTACCTAAAAGATTATTGTGGGAAGAACAGAGGGAGTCATATGAAATAGTCCCATATGAATGGTTTTCACCACTCCCTTCCAATCAATATATATGATGCTATCTGAGAAAAATGTGACAACAGTTCTAATGAGGACCTACATTATTATTTGATTTTGATATTTCATACTTGGAGCATCCTTATTATAGACTTGTAGTAGAGTGAGCTCCAAATGAATATGTTATTACCTGGGCACTTGGATCATGGGTACAATAGATTTACCACAAGTCTTTAAGGTTAATCTAGGAATCTCTCCCCGCCCCCACCACACCCCTATACCTTCCTTTGGAGATAGTTCCAGGGTACCTCCTACTACTCTAACATTTTACAATTATAGCTCTGTTCTCAACTGTAGTAGCTTACAAAAGAAAAAGACCATGTAGGAGATGCATTAGAAATTATGTGTCACCTTCTGCTTCCACCAAAGCCAGGTGGCTTGTGCCAGACATAGAGTTGTCATCACTGGTGGAAGATTACTTAAAGACTCCAGACATCTTTATTTTTAATGACAATCCAGTGTTACTAATCAAAAGGATAGTTCTGAGAGCCACAAGTTGCCAAAATGTTTGGTTTGTTTCTACTAATCAGGAGGGTTATGACACGGGAAGGAGAAATATAGGCCCACAATACTGCTTCCTTGCATGTCGTTACTGCTCAATGACAAAGGAGGCTTATTTTCTGAATTGAGGGATAAAGTGAATTCTTCCAAAGTCTTGCCTAATTGATGTTAGGAAAAATCAATTTTTTGATTTTTCAATCAAAAGTATAGGAAAAATGGTAGAAAATTGAGAAACAACGAACCATAATCCTGTTTAGTAGGAGTAGGAGAGGAAACATGCTACCAAGATCCAGAAAATTAATACAAGTCTAGCAAAAGATAAAACTGTGCCACTAAGGGAGGCTTATTTTCAATCATCTGTAATAATAGTGGTCAATGTTTTGCACCTCTCATCCATACCTTCCTCAAAACTTAATCTAAGGACAGAATCTAGTGTCTGTCATTTAAAATGTAAGAATGAGATACCCGTATTTTAAATTAATTGTGTAGTTATTGATATACAAAATGTTTCATGGGCATATTTTTGTGTGTTTTCTGAAAGCTCTGTGTGCACTTTATAGAGTAATTACTGAGAGGCCAACAATTCGTTTTTGTCACTTGTATTTTAATATCTAAATTTTAAAATTTTAAATCATTTTAATTAGGATTATTTCTAAAAGTTTCTGAAAACCCTAATGTCTGCTTAGAGACTTCTGTATTTTTTTTTTGTTCTTTAAAATGAAATTTTAAATAATATATTGGATAATATATTGTGAAGAAAATGACTCCCAAATATAAGTAAAGAACAAGTAAACGAGGAGGAATAAAACGAAGCACTAAGACAAAAAGAAACAAAAAGCTGATATAGTAACTGAGCACAGAGGCCAAGGATGCAAAAGCTCTGGGATCTACTGGGATATATTGTACATGCTCCAGAAATTCTTAGTTTGTGTGAAGCACTGACATTTCCAGGGAAAGCTTGCCAGGTTTAAGTTCCTGGGCCCCATCTTTAAAGGTGTGAGTCTGGCATTTGCAACCTAAACTCTCTAGGACAAAAGGCTTATCCTCAAGCAAAAAGGAAATTGGGCCCAAACCAAGTAGGAAAGAATGTTTACCCTCCTTCTTCTTAAAATAAGGATTTTCAGTCCCTTAAAATCACACCATATGGGGTAGCTACCTATACCAACAATTCTGGCCAGAGCCTGGAGTGAGACCTTGATAACTGGTTTCATTTTCCATTCCATGCTTGGTCTTTCTACCAGACCCCATAAGGTTGGTTTACTCCTCCCTTTTCACAGGCTATTAATCGTGTGGAATAGTGGATAGGGCACACTCTCAAGGAGAAAATTGCAAGAGGACTGCAAAAAAGTGAAAGGGGCCAGAAGAATCTGATTATCTTGGACCTTAGTTTATTTTATGTAAGCTTGGAAGCCCATAACTTTCCTTTAAAAATCCTGTTTCTTGTCCAAATGTTCATGTTTTCTCTGAGACACAAGGTGAACATTCAGAAAAGCTGGAGGAAAATCCCCACAGCCCTGTCAGCACGGAGAACAGGAAACATACAGCTTTCCCACTGTAACATATTAACTTGTGATCTTCTCATCACTTCAACTAAGTGGAAATATTTGAAATTTAATGTGTAAAATGGAACTTTGTAAAATTGTGACTTGTCTCTTAAGAGCTGGAGTATACACACCTGGAGTACTAAAAACAGAAGACACTGATAGCCAGCCAGATATTTGGCTACATGTAATCCTAAACTGTCTGCTCAGTGTTTCATAGTATCCATCATAAGTGATTTAATATTTTCACTAGTCTTTTAACGGTGTATAGATAAACAAGGTTTGCGAACCACTATGAATCACAAGTTAAACAGTAGTCAACAAAATGGGGCTGTATAATATTGTTTGCAAAAGACCATAGTATGTATAGACTTAAAGGGATCTTTTTCTTTCTTTCTTTCTTTCTTTTCTTTCTTTCTTTTTTTTTTTTTTTTTTGAAATGAGTCTCGCTCTGTTGCCAGGCTGGAGTGCAGTGGCTCGATCTCAGCTCATTGAAATCTCTGCCTCCCGGGTTCAAGCGATTCTCCTGCTTCAGTGTCCCAAGTAGCTGGGATTACAGGCACGCGCCACCACACCCAGTTAATTTTTGTATTTTTAGTAGAGACGGGGTTTCACCACGTTGGCCAGGATGGTCTCTATCCTGATCCTGTGATCCGCCAGATGCGGCCTCCCAAAGTGCTGGGATTACAGGTGTGAGCCACTGTGCCCAGCCTAAAGGGTTTTTCTTATTACATTAGGCTCTGGTTTAGATCTAAACTTAGACCTAAATTTAGTTGAATCTAATTGAGTTTCTTCTACATGTAAAGTAGCTGTGCACTTTGGAGGTGAAAGATTATAATGGTCATGAAAACACTGTCTTTGCTGGCAAGCTGCTCACAATTTTGTGGAATGAATAAGAAAGGGACATATTTCTGACACAAAGTGCTTTGGGAGTTCACAGGTAGATATGATCACAACTAGGCAAGATATCACAAAAGTCTCATGAAGAAGGCAACATTTTAAGATAGTGGCCTTGGAGGACAGACAGGATTTCAACAGGTAAGGATGGTATAGAGCAATTTAAGCAGAGAGAAAGTCAAAAACACAGGCAATGAAGATAGGAAAACAGCGAATTCCCGCAAAAACTTCAGTTTGGTTATGTAGCTTAACAAAATAACTGAACTGGTTTTGGTATTGCCCTTTATCACTCAATGAAGATTCTCGGATTTTAAGGCTGTCCAATTTGGTTATCTGTGACGCTTGTTAAAATGTAGATCCTTTGGCTCTACTCTTTGACAAATAAGATTCAGTCGTCCATCTGGGAATGCACATCTTTAATAAGCACTCCAGTTAGCCTAGGTGCCAAATGTTGAAAAACCCTGCCTAAGTAAAAGGGAAAGAATAAAAATAGACCCTGAGAGGTAAAAGCAGTGTAAGAATACACAGCCTAACTTTTTTTTCTTTTTTTCCCAATGGATGGTAGGGGCAGGGAAGCGAATAGTAGCTAAAGGTCTTGTTAATTTTCGTACAGGTTGAATAGCCTGTGGGGTCCTCAATACCAGTTGGTTTCCCTATTCTCCAGAATATGAAATGATCACAAATTAAGATATATGAGAAAAGGCAATATGACTGGTGATGTAAGGCTGAGTAATAACCTTCTTGCTGTCTCCAAGTAATTAAAAGAGTACTTCTCAGAGCAGAGACACAGAATGCAGTCTGATTAAGAGGAAATGGTTTTCAGATCTCAGCAGAGAAATTTAGACTTAGCTAAGTAAAATAACTTCCTGGCAAAAAGGCAATGTTCACAATAACTGTATTGTCTGTCTACACATATGTGTTTCCTCTCTTCATGAAATTGACCTGGGGGAACTTGTAGATGTTGAAGCTAAGATAAATTGGGAGCCTGGTTTGAAGTGACATCCAGGAGCACCTCTCTTTAAAACTGATTTTTTTAAAAAAAGTGATAGAATACTCAGTAGGGCAAAACTGGTGAATTTCCTAGGAGAAGTAACTAGGCAAATACTTTTGAAAGCATTTTATTACTTTGAAGATTTTCAAAAATAAAAATGAAGCCCTGAGATTTGCCTGTGTGCTGATCAGAATTAGGAGGAAATTGTTCTGTTCTCTTCTGTCCAGAACTTGTGATTACTCACGTGTCATAATGGTACAATTTCCTCTGATATACGTGCACAGAGCTATTCAGTTTCACATCATTTGCAGTCACTTGCAGCACACTAGGTCTGCTTTTTCTGGGCTTAATAAAGTGTGCACCTAACCAGACTGTAATATAAAGTTGAATTTTGAGCAAGTGGTTGCTTGTTACCTGTGATGGGATGGTTTCTGGACAGGGCTTCACAACCTAAAATGTAAACAAAATGTGCTGTTTCACTTACCATGAAATTGAAGTAAAATAACAATAATAATTTGTTCGGGGGCTCAATGAAGCACACTTCAAACCACATGGATTTGATCATTCAAAGCAGGATGTTTCATAATTCCCATTTCATTTTTGTTCTTCCCACACATATCTTTAAAGTTAGTTAAGTCCTCCTAGATTTCAGTAGCCTTGAGGCAACTATCCAGTCACCTAAGCTAAACTTTATTTACCTCAGAACAAGGGTCATAGACCCAACTGAGTCAACTTTCTATGGATTTTGATTCTCTGTTCTGGGGCTATATCTGCTGTCTCAGGTAATTAAGAGGTGACTAAATGACTCCAGTAAATGGGATTATTTAAAGAGAAGCTGGTTGTCCACTTATTTTTAGACATATAGAAATGATTTTGATCAAATGATGGTTCAAGGACAAATGCTGGGCTCGCTATATCAAAACCAAATGGAGAGCTTTGAAAAGATACAAATGGCATACTGTACCCCACGAGTACTCAATCAGAATCTCTGGAGGAAACACCCAGAAGCTTTTATTTTATTTTTTAACCTTCCCCAGATGATTCAGATAATCAGTAAGATTAGTAAAGCAGTAATCCAAATCATAGTTTCTCAAATGTTAACACGCAGAAGAATCATCTGAGTTCATTGTTAAAACACAGATCTTGAGGCATCAGGTCCAGGGTGACGCTTGAGATTTTGAATTTGTAACAAGCTCCCAAGTGTCATTCGTTCATGTATTTTGATTTATATTACTAATATAAATTAATTTATATTTATATAAATTATATATATATATTTATATAAAACAAGGGGCTAGATTACTTCTCATGTTCTTTCAAGCTATATTTTTCTGTGATTATAAAGTGCCTTGTAGAAACTGCACCATATACCCTTCCCTTACATAAGAATTTTTCATTCAAACTAGAATATTTTTCTGAACATAGGCTTTTCTATTTTTTCAAAGCTGGGCCAGGAAATAATTGACTTATTTTATTTTGCTTGCAGCTCTGCCTTTGTTTCCTACTTTTTAGATTTTGACATATAGCTGAAAAAGTCCCAGAAAGCTGATCTTTCCAAGTTAATCATCCCTGAAGAGTGGCGGACTCATTGTGCACTAAAGCAATCCTTTCTTCTATGTGAGCCAAAAAAAGAAAAACGGCCTGCCAGACACCTGTAAAGAGAAGGCTATCATCATATAGGAATTTGAGGAACTGCTATATGGTACATTCCTTTTCCAAATGGGAGAGAATCAGCTCTCATGATGTCCCAGAGGGCCTTAAAATAAACAAGAGGGAAATTGTAACAGCTTGTCATCTGTGCTTGTACACTAGACTTTCATGTAGTTACTCTAGAGAAATCTAAATAAAAAATGCAGATAGTTCTTTGAAAAATCCTTGAATAATATGTAGAGACTCAGGCTGACGTGGTAAAAAAAAAAAGGAAGGTTATTTTATACTTGGTATCTCCAACCCACTGGCAAGCAATCTTTTGGAAGGAACAGCAGTTGATTGTGAATTTAGGTTTTGAACCACCATTAGGCAAAGATAGTTTCTCTAGAGAGAATCATGCCTGCTAATTACACATGTACCGGGCCAGATGGAGACAATACAGATTTTCGTTACTTTATTTATGCAGTGACATACACTGTCATTCTTGTGCCAGGTCTCATAGGGAATATATTAGCCCTGTGGGTATTCTATGGTTATATGAAAGAAACAAAACGAGCTGTGATATTTATGATAAACTTAGCCATTGCTGACTTACTACAAGTTCTTTCCTTGCCACTGAGGATCTTTTACTACTTGAATCATGACTGGCCATTTGGGCCTGGTCTCTGCATGTTCTGTTTCTACCTGAAGTATGTCAACATGTATGCAAGCATCTACTTCTTGGTCTGCATCAGTGTGCGACGATTTTGGTTTCTCATGTATCCCTTTCGCTTCCATGACTGCAAACAGAAATATGACCTGTACATCAGCATTGCTGGCTGGCTGATCATCTGCCTTGCATGTGTACTCTTCCCACTCCTCAGAACCAGTGATGATACCCCTGGCAATAGGACCAAATGCTTTGTGGATCTTCCTACCAGGAATGTCAACCTGGCCCAGTCCGTTGTTATGATGACCATTGGCGAGTTGATTGGGTTTGTAACTCCGCTTCTGATTGTCCTGTATTGTACCTGGAAGACGGTTTTATCACTGCAAGATAAATATCCCATGGCCCAAGATCTTGGAGAGAAACAGAAAGCCTTGAAGATGATTCTAACCTGTGCGGGGGTATTCCTAATTTGCTTTGCACCTTATCATTTCAGTTTTCCTTTAGATTTCCTGGTGAAGTCCAATGAAATTAAAAGCTGCCTAGCCAGAAGGGTGATTCTAATATTTCATTCTGTGGCATTGTGTCTTGCTAGTCTGAATTCGTGTCTTGACCCAGTCATATACTACTTTTCCACTAATGAGTTCCGAAGACGGCTTTCAAGACAAGATTTGCATGACAGCATCCAACTCCATGCAAAATCCTTTGTGAGTAACCATACAGCTTCCACTGTGACAACTGAATTATGCTAAAAGAAAAACCAAGGTGAATATGACCTGAAATGCAAGTACCTCAGAACATATCTGCAATACCCAAGCCACGGGGAAGAACTCACAAAAAAACACAGCTTTTCAGTTCTGCTCTATTTTACTGCTGTGGGGAATTCACTTCTTCAAAGCAGGACCTATGTGGAGCATTATGATCCACCATTATTGATGTTGACATATCCATGTAGTAATTTTTCATCAAGTCTGTAAATCTTAAAATATCAAATTTCTGTGACATCCTACAAACATATGCTCTCAACTCTAGTCAGTACTTTTACCTGTGACCCTCAGGCACAAAAAGAGTATTAGCTTGGAGCCACCATAAGCATTCAGTTTTGTTACAGCAGATACTGAGTCTTTATATTCAGAGGAGATGTAGGTGTCTTTTTATATTAGTAATCACAGTTTACATGCCTTTTTCGTATGTTTGGTTATATTTTAGTGGGATAGATGATATATTACCCTGTGTAAAGAAAATGTTGTAAACATAAGATCATTTTTATCTCTCAAGTGTGATTCCGTTTCAGAGTTTGAAAACTAAAATAGCTGTTTTCTTCATTTTTGTGTCAACATGAAACATTATTTGTCACACCCGTTCACAGAATGAAAATCTGAACTCAGGCCTCTGACATATTTAAACTAAGAACAATATACATATTTACCTATGATAACCCTCTGTGACTATAAAAGATGCCGTGTTGCATCTACCTAGGACAGGTAGTTTGTCAAAGTCCACACAAGGTGACTCAAATGGCCTCTAAGCCCAGGAGAAAGCAGAAAGGTGACAATCACAGTTCTGGCTCTCTTACACTTTTTCTAAAGAACATTTCTGGAGATGTATGGACCTGCCTAGTAGAGGAAGTTTTTAATCATGCTTCTAGAGATACATTGAGGTAATGTTGACAGGTTCCTGCACTTTCTGAGCCTATGGAAGAAGTAGTGCACTAATGAATCATTAAACCTAGGTCAGAATGAAAAGATGAAGCAAAGTTGGCTAATCCTTTTAAAATTCTCATCACATTTTATTTCTTACTCTAATATAAGGACATTTAGCTTAGACTGCCAAGTTACTTACCCAAGCCAGAGTAAGTCTCTCTGCCCCATCATTGCATACATATGGCGGTCAGTCACATGGACCCTAGAATCCACATTGATTTTTTTTGGTCTAGCTTTGCCCCAGACATACCATTCTAAAGCCTCCAAAGTCTAGCTCTTAGCAGCTAGGGAAGGCAATTATTTTACCTTTTGAAAAATGTATAGAAGACTAATTTGGTCAGCCTTGGGCAACCAATGGCCAATGACTTGCCTACTACCGGTTTGGTACTGTTTTGCGGGAAACAGACCCAGGATATTAGTCATAATTAAATCTTAGGTTGTAAGTATGATAATATTTTGAAACATGTTTTAGCAAAAAGCTGTAACTTTAAGAAAGTTCTACTTAAAATCTGTGTGCTATATAATGAAGATAACTTCTATGTCTCACAGAAGGAATGTAGAACCCAATCAAAGGCGTTATCATATTTAGAGGAAAGGGGTTGTTTCAGGCATACAGTTATGATACTAATACATCAGGGGAAAACTGGTGACATCAAAATGAATTCTAATATCTAGACTGATGGAAGGTTTTCTAAAGTTTTCTTTGGACAAGTGTTGATTTTACACATATGTTGTTATTAAGATAATACCCTATTAGAAAACTGACTTTGTGCTGCTAGCAAGTGTATCCATGTGTCTTCTAACAATTCATTGTAAGGTATATGTTTTGATGTGTTAAATAAGTTTTCAGTAAGTGTTAAATTGTATTTTAAATAGCGTAACTATAACTGTGTCTTGTCTCTTTGCTTTAAAGTGTCTTTTTTTTTTAGTATAATTTAGTGTTGTAATAGGATTGCAAGTAACAATTTTGTGGAATTGTGAAATAACTGGGTACTTGTAATGTGAGAGTCTCATCTACACCATTTGTGCTTACTATTGTCTCGATTAGCATGAATTACACTTCTTTTTTTTTTTTTTTTTTTTTTTTTTTTGAGACGGAGTCTCTCTCTGTCGCCCAGGCTGGAGTGCTGTGGCCGGATCTCAGCTCACTGCAAGCTCCGCCTCCCGGGTTCCCGCCATTCTCCTGCCTCAGCCTCCCGAGTAGCTGGGACTACAGGCGCTCGCCACCTCGCCCGGCTAGTTTTTTGTATTTTTTGGTAGAGACGGGGTTTCACCGTGTTAGCCAGGATGGTCTCGATCTCCTGACCTCGTGATCCACCCGTCTCGGCCTCCCAAAGTGCTGGGATTACAGGCTTGAGCCACCGCGCCCAGCGAATTACACTTCTTAAGGTCACTTTGGAAGATGATTGATTTGATTTGACTAACATATTGATTTCACTTTGATTACATATTTTTTAAAGAGGAAGGAAAATATTTTCAGGAGATGATTGACCTTCTTAGAAGAATGGTTGAGGGTAGGACCCATTTGTTAGGCAGCCCATTTACATCATTCCAAAAAAGAACAAGTATTCAGTGTTCTTATGCTGCTGAGCTGAGGACACCCTTTTTCCCCAGGTCTGCTCATCTAAGTTTGTATTCAGTGCTCTGATTTACTTTATTCACCCCCGATCCCATCAATATGTTTTGTCTTCTGCTTGATTCCCTTGCTCTCCCAGGCAGCAACCTGATCAATTCATTCACACCATGGTGCTAATAGCTAATGTTAGCTTAATATTAATTTACCCAGAAATATCTGAATTCCAGGCTTTAGGACTACGCATTAAACCAAAGTGGTGACTTTCAGTGGAGGGCTAATACCTACTGAAGCAGCAGACTGGAGGGAAAGATATTTTGAAGAAAGTGGGTCCTACAGCACTGCCTTTCATATTGTATATAGTAAGCAAACACCTACTTTGCTTGCCATAATGAGAATGCTGACTTTTAAGAAATTAAGAAATGTATCCATGAACATGGCTATTAGTTTCTCAGATGTCTGCTCATCTTCTTTTCATTTTGCCACTCTCCTTTCCTATACTGGGCCTGACTTTCAGGGGAAAGTCTAAACTAGTAGCTTACTAATTTAGGAGTACTGCTGCAGCTACGATCCAGACAGCAGCCTCTTCTCTGAGCTTCTCCATTCCATGGCTTATCTTTCCTCCAGACTTCTCATTTATCACTCTCTGGGTTCCATGAAATTGTGGTGCAGAGAGAAAACACCCTCAACCATAGTAACGTATACTTCAAGATAAATCCACATTTCCTATATAAAGTTGTTGAATTTTGATTCAAAAATGCATAAGTATTCCAATAAGAAAAACTTTGAATATGTAGTGATTTCTATGTAAAAATATTGTCATTATTATTATTATTGAATTCAAATGGTTTATATGTTTTCATTGTCACTCAGTTAAGCAGCCAATTCTATTAACTGATAATTCCACAAAGAGAAGCCATCTGCCCCAGGATCAACAGAACAAGCTGCCTTGGGCTGAGAGGGTGCATCTGTGGAACTCTTGCGCAACTTACATTTTATGTCCCATTTTGATTTTATTCCCAAGATACTGTGAAAATGTTGCACTTGGAATTTATTTATGGCTATAACTTATAATATTCATTTTAATAATAAAGATTATCTTTGTAATTACATAGAAATTTTCTGCGTCCAGAAGTCAATGTGTACTTAGTCACTTCTTTCAACACACTGATAGACTTGATGATCTTTGTTAGTGTTCTCACATGCATGGATAAAAGTCCCCTAAGACTCTATTCTCGCTTTTTCTCTCTTTTAGAGGTGCAGTCTATTCTTGAAAGGAAAGATAAGCCACATCCCCAACTTTATCCCACTCTTTCCACTCACTCCGTCCATAGATAGACGTTTTATATTCATATTCTGCTAAAAATTATTCCCCATCTTCACTGTGGACCAAGTTTTTGAGAACTACTTAAAGCAATACATTTGTAATGATGGAACAGAGAGAATATTTTCTTCTTAGTCTTAAGGGTTGTTAAGATGTGGCAGTCTGAGTTTTTCTCTGGATTGTCAGGGGAAAATAAAATCTCATCCTCTACTGTCCCCCCGTGCTCTTCTCAAAACAAATCTACTTAAACAAAAAAAATGTGTAAAGTCAGGAAAATTGTCTCTGACCCTTTCCTCAGCCTGGCTCTCTTTCTTCTACTTCAGTAACTCCCTCATCATCTCACCTATATCCCTAGCACTTCCAAGACCCCAAATATCTTCTATAATAACCAAATTTTTAGGAATTACACATTTTGGCTGTTGCAAAAATATTTTCCTAGGAAGTGGTGAAGGGTTTCCCAAGGAAGAATTTTTGATGCTTTGGTAAACCTGAATAAAATAATGGGATATAGATACCAGACATGCCCCATGCTTCAAATGCCCTCACATTTTATAGAGACCTCTTCTGTGCCCTCCTGAAGTCTGTCCAGAAACAACTTCACTGTCTTTGCCACCATATTTTGATGGAGTGGTGGAGGTAGGGGAGGAAGGCGTATGAGATAAACTCTCAAGTAAATGTGGCTATTTTCACTTGCTTATTTCTTAGTTATTAAAGGATGTGGTATGGGGATGGGGAGAGCGAATTGTAATTTTACTGAACTTCACAGACCATTTCCTCTTCTGCAGAACTTCTTCAGCCTTAACCACTACTTGATTTTGCCAAATAATTCAAGTAATATAAATATGCCAATACTATATTGTTTCTATTGTTTGTTGAATAATTATCTTCATCCTACTTCTTACTGTAATGCATATCTTCTGATTCAGCTACAGGCATAGCCCTATTCAACACCTTCCACTTGCCTTCTTGTATCTCTTTAAAGAATAATAGAACAACTGCTCCATAGGGAAGGCTGTCATTAGGCCTCCCCTTCTGACTCCAGCATTTACTTTTAAGCAAGAGTTCTTGAAGTTTGATTCTGGCCCATAATAGTGAGATTTTTCAGACATTTCTAAGCAATGTTGAGTATCTACAACTTGTAAGAAGACTTGTAACTTTCATTATCTTTTAAAATGCTACTCTAATAAAAGGACAAAAATAAACAAAAAGAGTTTGAAGAAATGATGGTTCAAGTTATGACACTGGCGTGGAAGCATAGAGGAAGCAGTCATACTATAAATTACCCACACCATCTTTGCATAAAGTAAAACCCATAATAACATAATTTCAGCTTATAAATGTTCTGAAATCACATTACTGCCCTCTGTCATTAAACGAGTTTAACTTTTTTACTAAAATGTATATAAGGAGATAATACTATGAAAAAAGTAATTCGGTAAACTTTTTACTATGAGAAACTTCAAACATCTTCATAAGAAGAACAATAAATACAATGAACACCCATTATTGAAATTCAAGCAATATCAACACATGGCCCAGTCTTCTTTCTTCTATGTCTGCATCTAATCCCCTACTCCAGATTATATTAAAGTGCATTCCCCTTATATAATTTAATCTATGAATACTGTAGTAAGTCACAGTATCATTTAAATGAACTGTTTAATGTATGATCAAAAGGTGCCGAGGAATAAAACTGATTTTAGATGTATTCAGTAATTACATCAAACACTAAATTCCGAAAAGTAGAATAATTTCCCTTTGATTAATCTGATCAAGTTTAAACTCAGAAAATATCATTTATCAACCTGAGTCTTTTTTTTTTTTTTTTTTTTTTTTTTTTTTTTTTTTTTTTTTTTAGGTAGGTGTTTCTTCTACTGCAGAAATGTAATGAAGACTAATGTTGAATTCAGTTCAGGGTCTCCTTGGTCCAAATTATGGCTCCCATGAGAAGGAGTCCAGTAGACTTAGCTCCACTGAATATAAAAATACCAACGTTAACAGACTACATTTCCACATTGTAGTAAAAATGGTCCACTAAACAATACTCATAGAGTAGTATTAGAATGCATCTATGTAAATGTGCACTCTGCAATGTTTCTGAAGCTTATGTGATAGTTATTTGTACTCTGTGAATACTGCTCATAGATAGGTGGGTAGACTTCTATAAAGTTTCCCTCAAGCATTACACATTTTCTACCTTTCAATTTCTTCTGACAAGAATGGATTAGTTAGGCTATGGGTTCAACTGTGGTTAACAGAAATGTAGCTTAAACTACATACAAATATATTTCTCTTTCATGGAAAAGTATTAGCTAGCATGGTGGCTTTTGTTTGCAAGATGTTTTGGACATAGGCTTCTGTACTGTAACACCAACATTTCTTGGGTATTCTTCTAATCTAAATGGTGCAAGATACTGTTTAAAAAATTAATTGGGGGCTCACATCAAGTTAAAATATTTCTGCACAGCAAAGAATATAATCATCAAAGTGAAGAGACAACATGCAGAATGAGAGAAAATATTTGCAAACTACCCATTTGACAATGGATTAATAACCATAATATATAAGGAGCTCAAACAACCTTATAGTAAAAAATCTAATAATCTGATTCAAAAATGGGCAAAAATTTTGAATAGACATTTCTCAAAAGAAGACATACAAGTGACAAACAGTCATATGAAAATGTCCTCAACATCACTGATCATCAGAGAAATGTAAATCAAAACTATGAGCAGATATTATCTCACCCCAGTTAAAATGAGGTTTTTTTTTCCTTAAAGAGTGGCAATAACAAATGCTAGCAAGGATGTGGAGAAAAGGCAACCCTCATACACTGTTGGTGGGAATGTACATAGTGGTGTTAGTACAACCACTATGGAGAAGAGTTTGGAGGTTCCTCAAAAAAGCAAAACTTGAGCTACCATAAAATCCAGCAATCCCACTGCTGGGTATATAACTGAAAGAAAGGTCATCAATTTATCAAATAGATATCTGCACTCCTATGTTTGTTGCAGCACACTGTTTACAAATAGCTAAGATTTGGAAACAACCTAAGTGTCCATCGATAGATGGATGGATAATGAAAATGTGGTACATAAACACAATGGAGTAAAATTCAGCATAAAAAGAATGTGGTTCTGCCATTTGCAACAACATAGATGAAAATGGAGATCATTATAGTGAAATAAGCCAGGCACATAAAGACAGACATCATATATTCTCACTTATTTGTGGGATCTAAAAATCAAAACAGTTGAGCACATAGACATTGAGAGTAGAAGAATGGTTACCAGAGGCAGGGAAGTATGATGGGGGTGGTGTTGGGGAGGGTGGGGATAGTTAATGGGTACAAAAATAAAAAAAAACAGAATGAATAAGACCTACTATCTGATTGCACAACAGTGTGACTATACTCAACAATAACTTAATTGTAGATTTTAAAATTACTTATATAGTGTAATTGGATTGTTTGTAACTCAAAGGATAAATGCCTGGGGGGATGGAAACCCCATTCTCCATGATGTGCTTATTTCACATACCATGCCTGTATCAAAACATCTCATGTGCCACATAAAAATATACGCCTGCTGTGTACCTACAAACATATATATGTATATTTTTTGAGATGAAGTTTTGCTCTGTCACCAGGCTGGAGTGCAGTGGCATGATCTCAGCTCACTGCAAGCTCTGTCTCACAGGTTCAAGCGATTTTCCTGCCTCAGCCTCCTGAGCAGCTGGGACTACAGGGGCATGCCACCACACCCAGCTAATTTTTGTATTTTTAGTAGATATGGGATTTCACCATGTTGGTCAAGATGGTCTCGATCTCTTGACCTCATGATCCACCTGCCTTGACCTCCCAAAGTGCTGGGATTACAGGCGTGAGCCACCACGACTGGCCATCTACAAACATTTTTGAAAATTAAAATAAATAAATAAATAAATGAGAGATCCTTATGCAGAAATGGCTCTAGTGTCTTGGGCTCCTACATAAGCAAAGTGAAGCTCAATGTAACAGCAAAATGAAGTTTAAACTTAACCAATCAGAAACTGCCAAAACCCTATAACTAGGGACTTTCAACCTCAAATAAAGCAAATTCCTATCTGTAGCCAATCAAGTGATTTCTTTACCTTGCTTCCACATTCAACCTATAAAAGCTTGCTACTCACACTACTAAAGCAAAACTCCTTAAACGTCTTCTGTTTCTGAGTGCTGCCCAATTCACAAATTGCTCTTTGCTCAAACTCTGATAAATTTGATTTGTGTAAAGTTTTCTTTTAATCATATCTTATCACATGGACATTGTAGCTAGTATGACTGAGAAATGGGGAAAAGGAGGCATGCCTCTTCCCTTTAAGTGGATGACAAGAAATTGTGAATATTTTTTCTGCTTGCAAACTACTAGCTAAAAATCAGCTATGTAGCCCTGCCAAACTGCAAGGGAGGTTAGAAATTATAGTCATTATTCAGGTGGCCATATGCTATTAGATATTACTTTATTATGGAAGAAATGAAGAACAAATATGGGGACAGAGTGTGTCCCTATCATTCTAGGGATGTCAAAGGCACCAGCAATGTCATTTGCCCTAAAGATGCCATCTAAACTGCAAACTCCAGTAGACCTTAGTATGTTCATTCCATTTTTTAAAACCACCACTTTCCTCTAATAAAGCCACACCTTTTCTCCCCTGTTTGGTTATCCAAACCATCCAATATCACCTATACTTACAGCAAAAAGAGTAGTAGCCTCTAGAAAATATGATGATAGTGGTGCCCTGGCAGTGTATGAACAAGGTTTAATATCAGCAAGCCGGGAAATCAAAGACGAGGACATATGGAATGATTGCATTGGTCGGTGTCCCACCTACGCTTTCTTCGCTCTGTCCCCAGAGAGGAGGCAACACTCCCTTTCTAACCTCCTATGGATGAGTCAACTCAGATATACAGCATAGCACTGCCCCCAAACTTAATTGCTCAAAGGAATTAAAATCACTTCAAAAGTGTTTTACAGTAACTGCTCCCTCTGCCTAGAATGTTCTTCCAATAGCTGTCTTGTCTCTTCCTTCAGTTTTAAAAGTCCTTCAGTCCTCAAAGTTGACACCCTAGCTAAAGAGTTCCCCACCCCTAGAGGCACAAGTTTACTTCTAATACATTACCTTGAATTTTTCCCTCATGACTTTTCATTTGTAATTATTTTTAAAATTTGTTTATTGCATGTCTGACCCACTTGAATATTAGATTTGTTCATTTTGTGTCTGCAATGCCTAGCCCACTACCTGCAACATAGTAAACATACAAAAAATGTATGTTGAATGCATACATAGATAATAAATCTAAACAAGCAGAAATCTGTTATCCAGCACTCCTTCTATGAAATGCTACATCAGTTGATAGTTTATGGTTCATAGCATACAATAACAGTTCAGATTCATGGTGCTAACCTAAGGTCTTACAAAATTTTCAGGTGCCATTCAAATCATATCTAAGAGGAAATATGTTCAACTTTTTTTGTGTCATATGTACCTCCTTGTGTTTCTGTGGCATAATAAAGAATATGTCTGGTCTTTGCTCATAGTTCTCTGCATAGAATTTAAAAAACCCTTTGAATTTCCTGAGTGATAACAGTGTATTTGTTATGCTAAAGAAGTAACTCAAGGGAAAGAGGGCAGCTAGATAGCTTCCAGATGGGGGCTAGTCACCAGAAAGTCCAAAAATGTGATTAGTAAATTTGTCCAGGCTGGAGATTGAGTTCAATCACATGTCCAGTCATTTAATCAATCATGCCTACATAATAAAACCCAGATAAAATCTTGGACATCAAGGCTCAGAGGAGCTTCCTGGTTGGAGAACATATTAATATACCAGGAGATTGGCACACTAAGTCTCCACTGAGACAGAAGCTCCTGCACTAAGGATACTTCCTGGCCTTGCCCTATATAGCTGTTCATTTTTATTACTTATAATAAAATGGTAATCACAGTGTGGCACTTTTAAGAGTTCTGTGAGTAATTTTAGTGAATTATTTAACCCAAGGAGGTTACAGAAAGCCCTAAATTTGTAGACTACCAAGGAGAAGCGTAATTGGCTTGGGCACATCTGAAACTTGCAGCTGGCATCTGAGGTGGTAGTGGTCTTGTGAAGGACTTGCTCCTGTGGGCTCTGCATTAAATCTGGGTAGTTAGTGTCAGAATTCAACTGAATTATAGGGCACACAGTTGGTGTCAGAGAATTGGTGTCACAGCAGGCTAATCTCAGTATTACTATATATTTGACTCTCAATTAAGTAGGACTTAAGAATAGCAAGACCATCCCCATTTATCTGTCGGTTAAAGCCAGCAGAGAGGTTGTTATAAATAAACTTCTATATTTTTTCTTAGGTAAACAGTCTTTCTAACACAGGGAGCAAAAATTAAAAGAGTTAATTTATTTGATCATTGCCATTGCCAATAGATTACTGAAGTCATGGATGAAACAAATATGATGAAACTGGTAGTTTAACCAGTAACTAGTAGTCTAAGTAAATTCTACCAGTTGACTCAGTGCTAAGAAACAAAATTTGATTTTCTTTGCAAAAGGCACAGCTCTGGATGAAAATACTAGTCTTTCAAAATAGAAGCATACTTGACTTTTGTGTACCTTAAAAATGTAATATCCCCTTAATGAAAATGAGTCATTTGTCTTGGTCTTAAGCTGTCACATGTGTTTGTATTTTAAAACTGTCTAAGCATGATTTCATTAAAGCCCATACCTGAGCCAAAATTGTGTTCTGGGGAATCAGCTTAGGAAAATCATCATGATTTACCTGCCAATATTACACAGAAACCCAAACAGAAAGAGAAAATTGGCTTTCTCGAAGGTATTGCCCAGAAGAGAAATTTATTACTTCCTTACCAATCCTTCCAGCCTGGTTATTGTTCCAATGGGACCTAGCCAAAAGCATGTAAAAATCATTACAAAAAAATCCAGTCAATGCTGGACTTAAGGTAGAAATTAAATGACAGTCTAGGTTGTTCTTTACCAACTATAATTCTAACCCCTTATTTCTGAGTGAGTACAAAATACTTCAGTTTTTCTCCTGTTACCAACCATATTACAGGGTTTGAGGCCTGAACCTGACCTGGTGGGGACAAGGAAATTCTCACCACTACCAACGCCACTGCCCAGTTCAGCCTCTGAGTTAAACATGGTGATCATTTGCTAACAAATCATTAATGAGATAGTTAACCCCAAATCAGTAGCTTGTATGTAACAGCTCTGAAAAGATAATTTGAATTTTACTTAGCAGTATGATGAGGAGTTCACCCCTAAAGAGAAGTTTGGGAAAGCAAATATAGTCAGAATAGGATGAGATTGAGGCTTAAGCCCTTTTCAGTTTCCTTGTCTGCTGGTTAACCTCATCACAACCTGTGTCACTGGCTGTATTTTAGATTTTCAGTTAGAGAGACCTCTGGGAATGACTAAGCTGATTCCTCTAAAATGGGTGTATGAAAAAGATGGGTGCAAAAATGCATGTTTGGGAGATTAGAGAGAGAGAGAGGATCATTAAAACTGCTAGAGAAATACAGATATTTAGAAAAGGAATGCCTAGTAATATAATATATCTAATGTATATAATTTGCAGAGCTGTACTTTTTCCTCTTTCTGGCTGTGAAAATGCAGTCATATGCCATATAACAAAATTTTGATCAATGATTTGTTTAAGTATGCTTAGATACACAAATACTTACTATTGTGTTACAATTGCCCACGATATTAAGTATTGTCAATCACACGCTATACAGATTTATAGCCTAGCAACAATAGGCGATACCATATAACCTAGATGTATAGTAGCTTATACCATCTAGGATTGTGTAAGTACACTCTATGATGTTCTCACAAAGATGAAATTTCCAAAGGATGTATTTCTCAGAATGTATCACTATTGTTAAGTGGCACTTAAATATAAAACTAAGCAATAGACTTCATATTTATGATAAACTACATTATGTTCTATTTTCAACATTAACTATGATAGAAAAAGTTGTTGATGTCCACTCTTCTTATTAGTTAATTACTCAAATAGTTAAATACTAAATAAGTACCATGTAACATGGTTTGTGTTAGGCAACAGGATGTAAAGATAATAACTACAGAGCTTGCTTAATAAGGCTGTCTCTGCTTCTTTACATCGCATTTACTTCTCAGCACATGTTAATCTGGCCTTTCTGTCACGGTTTCATGTATTTTTCATTCATCCATAAACAAATATTTTTGAGCATCAGTTAATGGCAAGTACTAGTTAGGTACTGGGAGCTTACCATCTAGATTACACAGGGTCAAACTTAACTATACAGTCGACCTCTGTATCTGTGGTTTCTGCATCCTTGGTTTCAACCAACCATGTGTTGATCATATTTGAGGAAAAAAGCAGTAAAAATAACAATATAACAGTAAAAATTAAGACAAATAAAAATACAGTATAACTATTTACATAGTACTTACCTTATAATAGGTACTGCAAGTATATAGAGATGATTTAAAATATATGGAAAAATGTGTGTGAGTTATATGAAATGCTATGCCATTTTATATAAGGCACTTAAATATCCTTGATTTTTGGCACTGGGAGGAGGTCCTGAAACTAATTGTCCGTGGATTCTAAGAGAAGACTACATTTATATTTATATATGCATTTATATTTTAAGGTAAAAACAAAATTTTTTTCTAAAATTGGTATTACTTTTATTCATTTCAAATCATGATATTTATTCTTTTTTTTTTTTTTTTTTTTTTTTTTTTTTTGAGACCGAGTCTCACTCTGTTGCCCAGGCTGGAGTGTGCGGTGGCTTGATCTCGGCTTACTGCAGCCTCAGCCTCCCAGGTTTGAGCAATTCTCCTGTCTCAGCCACCCGAGTAGCTGGGACTGCAGGCACCCGCCACCATACCTGGCTAATTTTTGTATTTTTAGTAGAGACGGGGTTTCACCATTTTGGTCAGGCTGGTCTCGAACTCCTGACCTCAGGTGATCCACCTACCTCGGCTGCTCAAAGTGCTGGGATTACAGGCATGCTCCAGTGCGCCCAGCCTAATCTATTTTTAAACTATAAATGACATTAAAGAGGGATGTAAGACTATTTTCATCTGTTTATTAAAGAGGTTACATAAAGGTTAAAATGAAGTTAAGAAAGATGTTATTAAAGTGGGTCTTGAGTCTATGATCCTGAGGGTAAGTTGTCTTAGGAATTTTTTCCCTTTCTATCTCTTCTTTCAAGCCTGAGTCTAGTCTAGCAGAGATTTGCACCAGTTATCTGGATCATTGTAGTAAAAAACAGGCTTATCTGAGCAAATGAGGTGATACTACTTTAAAACAAACAAACAAACAAACAAACAAAAAACTAAAAACCTCTTATTCACAGGAATTCAAACTGAAATTAAAAAAATTTTTAAACACGACCGGGCGTGGTGGCTCACGCCTGTAATCCCAGCACTTTCGGAGGCCGAGGAGGGCAGATCATGAGGTCAGGGGATCGAGACCATACTGGCTAACACGGTGAAACCCTGTCTCTACTAAAAGTACAAAACATTAACCGGCCGTGGTGGCGGGCGCCTGTAGTCCCAGTTACTCAAGAGGCTGAGGCAGAAGAATGGCGTGAACCCAGGAGGTGGGGCTTGCAGTGAGTCGAGATTGCGCCACTGCACTCTAGCCTGGGCAACAGTGTAAGACTCTGTCTCAAAACAAAACAAAACAAAAAACTAAAATTTTAAACTATCATGTATAATTTGTTCTTATTTGATATAACGCTTTTGACTTGGGCCCAATATACTAATCTTTCTGAATTGCTATTATCACAATTAACAGCTTTACTATTTATGCTTAGAAAAACCCACTGACTGTCTTCAGGGCCTCAGTTTATTTATATGTTAGCTCAAATTAAAGAATTATAATGTCTAAGGACCATTCTAGTATTCAAGGTTTGTGGTCTTATGAAATTATCTGATCACCTGTATAATCAGAAGTTGTTACTGAAGGTTTTCTATATGCTGTGATGTGTGGGAGTAAAGATATTCCTGTTCTCTATGTCTTCGCTGCTTATGGAAACCAAGAAGTTACTCCAGATGGCAAAATACCAGTAGAAAGTTAGGCAGTGCTGTTAAAACTCACAAATCAGGCATTTCAGAGTTTAGTGTTTTGTGTCATCATTGCCACCTTAAGATGCAATGCATACCTGCCCCCTTACAGTTTATGGAAAGGAAATGCAAAGAACTACTGTGTTTGCCTCTGATTTCCTTCTGAAGTAAGGATTCTCAAATTCTTAGAATATATTCAGGCAAATCAGTGATCACCCTTGCAAAAGTATCCCCAGACTTCGATTTCACAGTACAAAAAACGTTTCACAAAGAAAAAGTAGGAGGGGCTGACATAAGGTTGTATTTTGCCAAGTAGGTTATGCTAAAGCAAATTACTGACCAGGTACATTGACTATCACCATTATTTTATTTTAAAAAGAGCATTTTAATCTCTCAACCTTCCCTAAAGAAAGAGCCTAAACTCAGAATAAAAAAAAAAAAAAAAGTTGTTTAAATACAATACATTTAGCCTTGCAGAAACACTCACTATATTGTTTATATTTTTCCCATTCATATGAAAGTTTTTGTGTGATTGGCATTTGGGAACCACTGTTCCACAGATCTTAAGTAAATTATTCCAATTAAGACCTAAAAGGGCGCAACGATGGGACTCATGTTTGGCTATTAGCGCTTTAAAGTTATCATGAGTCCTCAAGCCTGGGCTGAGTGCCCCAAAGAAATTAGTTTCCAAGGAGACTTGGCCACAAATTTGAAATAACATACTGTATAGACAAAATAGCAATGGATTGTATCTTGGGCACTTTATTAACACTGCCTTCATCCACTAAATGAAAAATTGTTACTAAACTCTCTAGGGTTAAGCTTACTGTGCCTCTGTGAATACTAGAACTTGCCCCTCAATCCTCCTCTTCTGGTGAGTCACTTCCTCTTTAGGACCATTGTCCTGTAGATGGCGTCAATTCCGTGAGATTCCTGGCATGTAAATGGTCACCCCCTTTCCCTTGAGAAACAGAAAATTTCACACTAAGTAAAAGTATTACACTTTGAGCTCCTTTACCACTGGAAATTCTGCTTCTCTTTTCCTTCTTCCCTCCCTCTCTTTCTTCCTTCCTTCCTTCCTTCCTTCCTTCCTTCCTTCCTTCCTTCCTTCCTTCCTTCCTTCCTTCCTTCCTTTTTCCTTCCTTCCTTCCTTCCTTCCTTCCTTCCTTCCTTCCTTCCTTCCTTCCTTCCTTCCTTCCTTCCTTCCTTCCTTCCTTCCTTCCTTCTTTCCTTCCTTTCTTCCTTCCTTCCTTCCTTCCCTCCTTCCTTCCTTTTTTCTTCTTTCCTGCCTTCCTTCCTTCTTTCCTGCCTTCCTTCCTTCTTTCCTTTCCTCCTTCCTTCTTGTATTTTTCTTTTATTCTGCCCTCACCTCACCACACACACACCTGATCCCAACCAGTGATAGGAGAAGGAATTATTTGCGGTCAGGTGACTTAGCAGGAGCAGAGAGAATCTGCATATATATAGAGAATAACTTAAGACCTATCGAAACTATGAAGACTATTGACTCTGTTTTCAGATAAAACACTAATAAATACTCATCTAAATATGAGGTAGACTTTTTTGGCCTAGCTAAATCATCAAAAATATATTCCCTGTCTAAACATATCACAAAAACCTTCCAATGGGTCTCATTGTCCTGGGAACTTAATTGGAAGTATTGTCTTCCAAGATATTCCAACGTTTGGTTCCCTAAAACTTAACATTGCTCTTAACTCAAACTCTGTCTTTTTTAAAATCATATATTTTTTTTTTTTCAGGTGGGAGACATCAAAAAGACTGGGTTTTCAATAAGTCTTTATATCTCACTTATCCAGGATAGGATTGATGGGAGAAAGGTCTAATAAATAATTGTTCATTGTAATTGGTGCTTTCCTTTTCTGCTTTCCCAGATGTCCATTGCTGTTTTGTAACCCTGGCCCTACTATATGCCCCGTTGTGCTTTCTCATTGTCTTGGTGCCAGATCTCTCAGGTTTATTTAATTTGATGAAGTAGTCCCTGCTAATGAATATGAATTTGTTAACAGTGGTAGCAGGTTACAAAATAGAGATGGTACTCTAAAGAAAATAGGTGATTGATGGGAAGTTTCTGAAACTATGGACTGACGGTGGATGAAATTGATTCATATGAATTTAGAGGTAAAGTAATCCTAAGGTTATCTGATAGAGTATTTGTCAAAGTGTGGCCTGTAACCTACCAGGATCAGAATGCTCTGGGGCTACTTGTTTAAAATTTATTTCAAAGATTGCCCTTCCCCAAATCATGATCCCTTGAATAGGGACAAGGAATTGGTATGTTACCAAGTACTCTGAATTATTCTCATGCAAATGTTAAGTCTGGTTTTATCAAACTTCTTTATTTTACAATTAAAAACCTAAGACTCATAGAGGAAAAAGTATTTACTAAAGTACAGAGTTAGCTAGTGGTAGAATCAGGTTTGGATCCCAAGCTGTATACTCATAACAACTGACCATTAATTCTCAATGAAGTACCTACCTAGCATAGTGACTGGCATAAAATAGCATTTTGGTAAATGTTCGTCAAATGAACGTTTCAAAATGCTTATACCTATTTTTTATTGTGATAAAATATGTATAATATTCATCTTACTGTTATAACTACACCAAAGTGTACAATTCAATGACATGATGCACATTAATATTGTTGTGCAACCATTACCACTATACAGGTTCAGAACTTTTTATCATCCCAAACTGAAACTCTGCATCCATTAAACAATAATTCTCCATACCCTCCTTACTTTGGCCACTGGTAATCATAATTCTGCTTTCTGTGTCTATGAATTTGTCCATTTAGGTACCTCATATAAGTGGAATCTCACAATATTTATCCTCTTGTGTTTGGCTTAGCACAATATTTCCAAAATTCATCCATATGGTAGCATGTATCAGAATTTCATTGCTTTTTAAAGCTGAATAATATCCCACTACATGTATATACCATAATTTGTTTATTTATTAATCTGTCAGTAGACATTTGGGGTATTTCCATCATTTGGTCACTGTGAATAATGCTGCTATGAACATTGATGAATAAATATTTGCTTGAGTCAGTTTTCAATTATTTTGTATACATACTCAGAAATGGACTTGATGGATTATAAAATAGTTCCATTTTCAATTTTCTGAGGAAGCACAGTACAGTTTTTGTAAATGATGTACCATTTACATTTTCAAGAGTGTGCCAAATTCTCCACAACTTTTCCAACTGTTCTTATTTTCTTTTTTTTTTTTTTCATAATCCCCATCCTAATGGGTGTGAAGGGACATCTCATTGTGGCTTTTACTTGCATTTCCCTGATGATTACTGATGTTGACACCATCTTTTAATGTGTTTATAGGCGATTTATATATCTTCTTTGGAAGTGTCTATTCAAGGCCTTCCCTCATTTTTAACTGGGTTGTTGTTGTTCCTGTAGAGTTGTAGAAGTTCTTAATATATTGTGGAAACTAAAACTTTAACAGACATATATTATACAAATATTTTTCTCTCATTTTGTGGGTTGCTTTTTCACTTTGTTGATAGTGTCTTTAGAGGCACAAAAATTTTTAACTTTCATAAAATAAAATTTATGCATATTTTTATTTTGTTGCCTGTCCTTTTGGTGTCATATCCAAGATATCAGTGCCAAGTTCAATGTTGTGACTCTTTACCTCGTGTTTTCTTCTAATAGTTTTATAGTTTTAGCTCTTACATTAAGGTCTTTGATACATTTTGATTTTTCTATTCGATTTTTCTATTCCACAAAATACATCATTTTAATAGGGATCAAACTGAATCTGTAGATTGCTTTGCTAGTATTAATGACTTAACAATATAAGTCTTTCAATCCATGAATGTCAAATGTCTACACATTTATTTGTGTTTTTTCCACTTCTTGCACCAATGTTTTGTTTTGTTTTGTTTTTCAGTGTACAAGCCTTTTGCCTCCTGGATTAAGTTTATTACTAAGTAATGTTTCTTTTCAATGCTACTGTAAAAATAATTGTTCTTAATTGACTTTTTGAATGTTTTATTGGCAATATAGAGAAGCAAAATTGATTTTTGCATGTCGATTTTGCCACTATGGTTCAATTTATTAGTTTAAACAGTTTTGGAGTTTTTTTGTGTGGAATACTTAGGGTTTCTATGTATAAAATTATGCTATCTCTGAACACAGATATTTTACTTCTTTCACCACACATTTCATGCCATTTATTTCTTTATTTATTTGCCTAATTGCTCTGGTTAGACATTCCAGTACTATGTGAATAGAAGCACGGAAATAATGCATCCTTGTTCCTGATTTTAGAACAAAAACGGTCAATTTTTCAACACTGAGCATGTTGTTAGTTGTGGTATTTTTATGTAGGGCTATTACTATGTTCAAACAGTCTCCTTCCAATCCTAATTTGTTGAATGTTTTCATAATAACAGGGTAGTTACTGTTGCCAAATGTATTTTTTTGCATCACTTGTGACTATCATGTGATTTTTTTCCTTTATTCTGTTGAAGAGGTATGTAACAACAATAATTTATATTTACACAAATTGAATTATGGGTAAAAACATAAAATGCATAATTTTAACCATTTTTAAGTGTAAAATTCGTGAGTTATAAGTATATTCACATTGTTGAGCAACAAATCTCCAGAATATTTTCATTTTGTAGAACTAAAATTCTATATCCATTGAACAACAGCTCTCTATTTCTCTCTTCCCCTAGTCCCTGTTAACCACCATCAACTTTCCATTTTCATGACTTATATTACTTTAGATACCTCATGTAAGTGGATTTATACCTTATTTATTTATTTATTTATTGTAGTTGGTTTATTTTTCTTAGCATAATTCCTCAAGATTCATCTATATCATAGCATGTAACAGGATTTCCTTCCATTAAAAGGCTGAATTGTATGGTTATGCCAAATTTTGTTTATCCATTCATCCATCAATGGACGTTTGGGCTGCTTCTACCTCTTGAGTATTGTAAATAAAGCTGCTATAAATATGGCTGTGAAAATAACCTCTTTCATATGTATTCAATATGTACTCAAAATGGATATATACTGAAAAAGAGGATTCTTGAATATTAGGGTAATTTTTTACAAAAATTTTTTTGAGAAATTTCCATGTTCCTTTTCGTAGCAGTTGCACTACTTTACAGTCTCACCAACAGTAAAGTTGTTTGCGTTTTCACCATCCCTTGCTATTTCTGTTTCATTGATAGTAGTAATTCTAAGGGATGTGAGGTGATATCTTGCTGTGGTTTGGATTTGCATTTATCTGATGATTAGTGATGTTGAATATCTTTTCATATGCTTTTTGGCAATTTGTATATCACCTATTCAAGTCTTATACCCATTTTTAAAGCAAGTTTTGTGGTGGTGCTGAATTGTAGAAATTCTTGTTATGTTCTGTATAATAATCCCTTATCAGACATATGATTTTAAAATATTTTTCATTCTATAGTTTGCCTTTTCACTTTGTTAAATGTGTCCTTCAATGCAGAGGAATTTTTGGTTTTGATGTAGTCTCATTTGACCATCTTTGTTTTTATTGTCTATAGTTTCCATGTCATGGTAAGAAATCATTGCCAGATCTAACATCATAAAGCTTCTCTCCTAGGCTTTCTTCCAAGAGTTTTATTGTTTTGGATTTTATGTTTTGGTCTTTAATCAATTTAGGGTTATTTTTACATATTAATATTATATAAAATCAGGATCAAACTTCACTCTTGTGTGTAGATGTCCAGTTTTTCTAAAGCCATTTGTTGAAGAGCTGTCCTTTCCCCACTGAGTGTTCTTGCCACCCTTGTCTAAAATTATTTGATCATATACATGAGAGCTTATACCTGAGGTTTCTAATATAGCCTATTGGTCTATTTGTCTGTCTTCATCCCGGTAGCATGTTGTTTTGAGTACTGTGGTTTTGATATATATATAAATCAGAAAGTGTGAGACTTCCAGATTGGTTTTTCTTTATCAAGATTGTTGTGACTGTTTGATTCTCTCCAGATTGCATTAAATTTTAGCATAGATTTTTCTATTTCTGCAGAAAATGCCATTGGGGCTTTTTTAGGGATTCAATTGCACCAGTAGATCATTTTGGTTAAAAAATTGAATTTTGTGTGTTGAACTGCCTTTGCAGTCCCAGAATAAATCCTATTTCTTTATGGTGTATAACCTTTTTAATATGTTTCTGAGTATGTTTTGCTAATATTTTGTTGCAGAACTTTACACCTATATTCACAAAGATTATTTCTCAGTAGTTTTCAGTCTTATAATTACTTTGTCTGGCTTTGGTATCAAGTTAATGCTGGCCTCATATAATGAGTTAGGGAATATTCCCTCCTCTTCTACTTTTTGGAAGTGTTTCTTGAAAATCTATGTTGATTTTTCTTTAAATGTTTGGTAATACTTACCAGTGAAGCTATATGGTCCAGGGCTTTGTTTTGTTGTGAGGTGTTTGATTATGGATTCAATCTCTGTGATGGTTGTAGGCCTGTTCAGATTATCTATTTCTTCATAGTTTATTCTTGGTGGGTTGTGTGCTTCTAGAAATTTGGACTTTTTACCTAGGTTTTCCAACTTTTTGACTTATAATTGTTCGTAGTACTCTCTTATAGTCCATTTTATTTCTGTAAAATTGGTAGCAATGTCACCATTTTAATTTCTGATTTTACTTCTTTTTATATTTTATCTTTTTTTTTCTTAGTCAATATACCTAAAGCCTTATTCATTTTGCTGATCCTTTTGAACAGCCAAGTTTTGATTTCACAATGTTTCTGTTGCTTTTCTATTCTCTTTTATTCATCTCTGTTCTGATATGTATTATTTCATTCTCTCTGTTAGGTTTAGATTTGGTTTATTCTTCTATTTCTACTTCCTTAATGTTTACATTAAGGTTGTTGGTTGATAACTTTCTTCTTTTATAATGCATGCATTTAAAGCTATAAATCCCCTCTTAACACTGCTTTCTCTGAATTCCATAAGTTTTGATATATTGCATTTCTGTTTTCATTTGTCTCAAAATATTTTCTCATTTTCTATGTGATTTATTCTTTGACTCATTGGTTGTTCAAGAGTATGTCTTGTAATTATCACATAATTTTGAATTTTCTAGCCTTCACTCTGTTATTGATTTCTACATTAACTCTATAGTAATCAGTAAAAATATTTGGTTAAATGTAATATATTTTTAAAATATTAAGCCTTCTTTTGTGACCTTACATAAGTTCTAAACTGGGAGAATGTTCTACGTTCACTTCAAAAAAATGTGTATTCTGCCATTGTGGGGTGAAGCTTTTTGGATATATCTGTTAAATATGGTTAGTTTATAACATTGTTCAAATTGTTTATTTGATCTTCTGACCAGATGTTATATCCATTACTGAAATTGTGACATTCATCCCTTCAGCTACTATTGTACAGCTTATTATTTTTCCCCTCAATTTTGTCAAAGTTTGCTTTACATATTTCAGAATTCTGATGTTTGGTGCATATTTGTTCATAATTATTACATTTTTTGGTAAATTGACCTTTTATTAATATACAATGTTCTTCTTTCTCTCTTGTAACTGTGACTTAAAGTCTATTTTTACTAATATCGGTATAGTCACAGCAGCTCACTTTATACTTTCTGTGGATTACCTTTTTTCATCTTTATTTATTTATTTTAGAATATTTATTTATTTGTTTATTTATTTTTAATTTTACTTAAATTCCAGGATACATGTGCAGAATGTGCAGGTTTGTTACATAGGTATACATGTGCCATGGGTGTTTGATGCTCTTATCAACCTGCTATCTAGGTTTTAAGCTCCAGATGCATTAGGTATTTGTCCTAATGCTCTCCCTCTCCTTGCCTCCCAGAACACAACAAGCCCCCATGTCTGTTGTTCCCCTCCCTCTGTCCATGTAGTCTCACTGTTTAACTCCCACTTATGAGTGAGAACATGCATTGTTTGGTTTGCTGTTTCTGTGTTAGTTTGCTGAGGATGATGACGTCCAGCTTCATCCATGTCCCTGCAAAGTACATGATCTTATTCTTTTTCAGGGCTGCATAATATTCTATGGTGTATATGTACCACATTTTTTAAAAAAAATCTAGTCTATCATTGATGGGCATTTGGATTGGTTCCATGTCTTTGCTATTGTAAATACTGCTGCAATAAATGTATGTATGCATGTGTCTTTATAGCAGAGTGATTTATAACACTTTGGGTATATACCCAGTAAAGGAATTGCTGGGTCAAATGGTATTTCTGGTTCTAGATCCTTGAGAAATTGGCACTCTGTCTTCCACAATGGTAGAACTAATTTACACTCCTACCAACAATGTAAAACCATTCCTATTTCTCCACAGCCTTGCCAACATCTATTGTTTCCTGAATTTTTTTTTTTTTTTTTTTTTTTTTTTTTTAGAAGGAATCTCATTCTGTTGCCCAGGCTCAAGTGCAGTGGCACAATCTTGGTTCACTGCAACCTCTGCCTCCCAGGTTCAAGCAATGCTCCTGCCTCTGCCTCCCAAGTAACTGGGAATACAGGCATGCCCCACCACACCTGGCTAATTTTTTGTATTTTTAGTAGAGATGAGGTTTCACCATGCTGGTCTCAAACTCCTGACCTCAAGTAATCTGCCCGCCTTGCCCTCCCAAAGTGCTGGAATTACAGGCATGAGCCACCGTGGAAGGCCCTGTTTCCTGACTTTTTAATAATTGCTATTCTGAGTGGTGTGAGATGGTAGCCATACTCAGAAAACTGAAATAGACCCCTTCCTTACGCCTTATACAAAAATTAACTCACGATGGTTTAAAGACTTAAATGTAAAACCCAAAACCATAAAAACCCTAGAAGAAAACCTAGGCAGTACCATTCAGGACATAGGCATGGGCAAAGACTTCGTGATGAAAACACCAAAAGCGATTGCAACGAAAGCTAAAATTGACAAGTGGGAACTAATTAAACTAAAGAGCTTCTGCACAGAAAAAAGAAACAAACAAAAAAACAAACAAACAAAAACAGGCAACTTACAGAATGGGAGAAAATTTTTGCAATCTACACATCTGACAAAGGTCCAATATCCAGAGTCTACAAGGAACTTAAAAAATTCACAAGAATAAAACAAACAACCCCGTCAAAAAGTGGGCAAAAGATTTGAACAGAGACTTCTCAAAAGAAGAAATTTATGTGGCCAAAAAATGTATAAAAAAAGTTCTTCATCACTGATCATTAGAGAAATGTAAATGCATCATTTTTTATCAACCTATAACAAATTCTTAGATCTAAAGTGAGTATCTTGTAAACAGCATATAGTTGGATGGTGTTTATTTTTGCATTTATCTAATCTATGCCTTTTGATTAGAAAATGTAATCTATATGTAAACAAATTGCTAATAGAGACGAACTTATACTTGCCATTTTGTTATTTTTTCCTGATTCTCATTTATTCCATTATTGCCTTCCTTTGTTTTTAGTAGTTTTTAAATGTAGTGCCATGTTTTTATTCTCTTTTTCTTTTTTTATATATATTTTATTTATATTTCCTTAGTGGTTACCATGGAGATTGTACTTAACATTGTAGAGTCTTAACAATTTATTTTTTAATTTGCACAAATTTAACTCTAATTGTGTACTAAAACTGTAATTTTCTACTTCTCCCATTCCCTTAGACTTGAAGGGAAAGACCCAATTCTAACAGTATTCATCATCTGCTAAGTGAAGAGCTCTCGGGCCCTGAATAACCAACAGAAATACTCAGGTAACATATTGATGGCTTTGGGTGAGAGTCTGAGACTTGCTGGCCTTGGGAGAGATTCAGCACATTCACACCTGTAGTGGCTATGGGACAAGACTCCTTATGCTTGAGAAATCAGAGGAAAAAGTAAAGGGGACTTTGTCAAGCCTTAGGTACCAGGACAGCCACAGAGAAATAAAGCACCACTAAGTGGACTCTTGGGGTCCTTGATTTCAGGACTTGGCTCTTGGATGGCATTTCTAGACCTGCCCTGGGCCAAAGGAGAACTCACTCCACTGAAGAATATAAGTCCCAGGTCAAGCAGCATGACTTAAGAGCCCTTGGGTCTTAAGGGAACATTAACTGTAGCCTCAAAATACTCTACATGCACCTATGGTGGTAGTGGCCATTGAGTGAGGTTCCTCTGCCTTTGAGAGGGGGAGAAAAGAGTGGGAAGGACTGTATCTAGTGGTTTGAATCCCAGCTCATCTGCAGTACAACAGAATACCAGGTAGACTTCTAAGATTATTGAATCTAGTCACTGACTCCAAGGCAGCACCTCTGGACTGCTCAGAGACTGGGGGAACTCACCACTCTGAAGGAAAACAGGCCTGGCTTGTGTTGCCACCTTTTGATTGTAGAGCCCCATGGTCTTGATTGAACATACTCATTGGACAGGGAGTGGTTACAGCAGACCACAAATAAGATACAGTGCTGTGCTGTGCTAGCTACAGATCTGACCCAGCACAGCCCTAGTGGCCACAGGACTCTTGTGTCACTCCAGTCCAACTTCAGGTGGCTCACAGCAGAGAGAGTGTTTAGGAGAAATTAAAGGAAAAAAACAAGTGTTTCCACCTGGTAATCCAGAGAATTCTCTCAGATATTTTCCAAGACTATCAAGACAGCAACTCTATGACCCTGCAGGAACCACAGTGCTACTGGGCTTGGGATGTCCTACAAAGCAGATACAGCTCATATCACAATATCCAAGTCCTTATGGGTATCTGGAAAGCCTTCCCAAAAAAGATGAGTAAAAACAAGCCCAGACTGTGAAGACTACAATAAATACCCAATTCTTCAATGTCCAGACATAGATGAACATCCACAAGTATCAAGATAATTCAGGAAAACACGACGTCACCAAATGAACTAAATAAACCAGCAGGAACTAATCTTGCAGAAACAAAGATGTGTGACCTTTCCAGGAGAGAATTCAAAATAATTGTCTTGTGGAAAAGAAAACTCAAATGAATTCAAGATAAAATCAAAGAAAGAATTCAGAATTCTGTCAGATAAAATTAACAAAGTTATTCAAATAATTTAAAAGAATCAAACAGAAATTCTGGAGCTGAAAATGCAATTAGCATACTGAAGAATGCATCAGGTTTTCAGTAACATAATCAATCATCAGAAGAATTAATGAACTCGAAGACAGGCTATTTGAAAATACAAAGTCAGAAAACACACCAAAAAAAAGAAACAATAAAGCATGTGTACAGGATGCAGAAAATAGGCTCAAAAGAGCAAAACTGAGAGTAATTGGCCTTAAAGGGACATAGAGAAAGATATAGGGGTAGAAAGTTTATTCCAAGGGATAATAACAGAGAACTTCATAAACCTAGAGAATGATATCAATATCCAAGTACAAGAAGGTCATAAGACACCAAGCAAATTTAACCCAAATAAGACTACTTCAAAATGTTTAATAATGAAACATCCAAAAAACAAGGGTAAAGAAATGATCCTAAAAGTAGCAAGATCAAAGACATAAATGCTGCACAAGGAAGATTTAAAACACCTGACAACAGACTTTTCAGTGACAACTTTACAGACCAGAAGAGAGTGGCATGATATATTTAAACTGCTGGAGGAGGAAAAAAAATCAAATTAAAAAACACTTTTACCCTAAAATTGTATATCCAGCAATAATATCCTTAAAACCTGAAGAGGAAGTAGACATTCCAGAGAAAAACATGACATTTGTTTTTTTCTTGTAAAATTGATTGAGTTCTTTGTAGATTCTGGATATTAGCCCTTTGTCAGATGAGTAAATTGCAAAAATTTTCTCCCATTCTGTAGGTTGCCTGTTCACTCTGGTGGTAGTTTCTTTTGCTGTGCAGAAGCTTTTTAGTTTACTTAGATCTCATTTGTCAATTTTGACTTTCGTTGCCATTGATTTTGGTGTTTTAGACATGAAGTCCTTGCCCATGCCTATGTCCTGAATGGTATTACCTAGGACCTAGGTTTTCTTCTAGAGTTTTTATGGTTTTAGGCCTAAGATTTAAGTCTCTAATCCATCTTGAATTAATTTTCATATAAGGAATAAAGAAAGAATCCAGTTTCAGCTTTCTACTCATGGCTAGCCAATTTTCCCAGCACCATTTATTAAATAGGGAACCCTTTCCCCATTTCTTGTTTTTGTCAGGTTTGTCAAAGATCAGATGGTTGTAGATATGTGGTATTATTTTTGAGGGCTCTGTTCTGCTCCATTGGTCTATATCTCTGTTTTGGTACCAGTACCATGCTGTTTTGGTTACTGTAGCCTTGTAGTATAGTTTGAAGTCAGGTAGCATGATGCCTCCAGCTTTATTCTTTTGGCTTAGGATTGTCTTGGCAATGTGGGGTCTTTTTTGGTTCCATATGAGCTTCAAAGCAGTTTTTTCCAATTCTGTGAAGAAACTCATTGGTAGCTTGATGGAGATGGCATTGAATCTCTAAATTACCTTGGGCGGTATGGCCATTTTCACGATATTGATTCTTCCTATCCATGAGCATGGTATGTTCTTCCATTTGTTTGTGTCCTCTTTTATTTCACTGAGCAGTGGTTTGTAGTTCTCCTTGAAGAGGTCCTTTACATCCCTTGTAAGTTGGATTCCTAGGTATTTTATTCTCTTTGGAGCTATTGTGAATGGGAGTTCATTCATGATTTAACTCTCTGTTACCACTATTCCTCTCCGCTTTATGGAAACGCTCTGAGGATACAAAGAGACATCTGTATGCAAGGGCATTGGAAGTTTCTGGTGGTGTGTGTGTGTCTCTGTGTGTTAAAGTTTTATTTTATTTAAACATTTAGTTTTAGGGGTACATATGCAGGTTTGTTATATAGGTAAAGTCATGTCAATGGGGTTTGTTGTTCAGATTATTTTGTCACCCAGGTACTAAGCCTACTACCCAATAGTTATTAGTTCCATATGTGAAGTTGGAGCTTTGATATTCATATTAGAACCCTTTGACTTGGCAAAGAATTTTGCTGCAAAATTTGAGGCCACATGTTCATTCTCCTAGTTTCTTTCTAAATCCCCTAGGGGACTGTGGATAGTTGAATTGGAACAACCACTAGGACTCATACCTCTACCTTTGTTACTTTCCTTAGGGGATGACTCCTACTTTGTACCCTTTTACAGGTACAGGAAGTTTTACAGGTACAGGAAGCCATAGACTACCAGAACTGTATGAGTACTTAGAGGTACTAATTCCACACAATATTCCTTAAATGGGAATAGGGCCAGGAGAGAAACAGAATATTTGTATCTAAATTATTTACCCTATCATTGATCACATTCTTTTTTTTTTTTTTTTTTTTCAAGTTTCTATCTGAGCCCCTATGCCATGTTATGCTTAGAAGTCAAGAAGTGGGCATTGATGGCTGTTTGGGTTAATGAAGAAAACCCTCACAGACTGAAGGATCATGGACTCTGGGGCGGGGAAGATCATAAAGGAATGCTTTGAATTACTATATTACTACATTAAATTAATATTGATCTCTGGGCCATGGTTTTACTTCCTACATCTGTGTTTCTGTGAGGATTATCTCAAACCCAATAGAACAAACCATTATTAGTTTTTTTACTGTTCTGGATTTATTTATTCATTTAATTATTGTACTTTAAGTTATGGGATACATGAGCAGAATGTGCAGGTTTGATACATAGGTATATGCGTGCCATGATGGTTTGCAGAACCCATCGACCCATCATCTACATTAGGTTTTTCTCCTAATGCTATCCCTCCCTTAACTCCCCACCCCCCAACGGCCCTGGTGTGTGATGTTCCCCTCTGTGTGTCCATGTATTCTCGTTGTTCAACCCCCACTATGAGTGAGAACATGTGGTGTATGATTTTCTGTTCCTGTGATATTTTGCTGAGAATGATGGTTTCCAGCTTCATCCATGTCCCTGCAAATGACATGAACTTATCCTTCCTTATGGCTGTATAATATTCCATGGTGTATATGTGCCAGATTTTCTTTATCCAGTCTATCATTGATGGGCATTTGGGTTAGTTCCAACTCTGTGCTATTGTGAATAGTGCTGCAATAAACATACATGTGCATGTGTCTTTATAGTAGAATGATTTATAATCCTTTGAGTATATACCCAGCAATGGGATTGCTGGGTCAAATGGTAATTCTGGTTCTAGATGATTGAGGAATCCCCACAGTGTCTTCCACAATGGTTGAACTAATTTACACTCCCACCAGCAGTGTAAAAGTGTCCCTATTTCTCCACATCTTCTCCAGAATCTGTTGTTTCCTGACTTTAATGATCACCATTCTAACCAGCCTAAGATGGTATCTCATTATGGTTTTGATTTGCATTTCTCTAATGACCAGTGAGGATGAGCTTTTTTTCATATGTTTGGTGGCCACATAAATGTCTTCTGAGAAGTTTCTGTTCATATCCTTTGCCCACTTTTTGATGGGTTTGTTTGTTTTTCTCTTGTAAATTTGTTTTGGTTTAGATTTGCATTTCTCCAATGACCAGTGATGATGAGCTTTTTTTGATATATTTGTTGGCCCATAAATATCTTCTTTCGAGAAGTGTCTGCTCATATCCTTTGCCCAATTTTTCACAGAGTTTTTTATTTCTTGTAAATTTGTTTAAGTTCCTTGTAGATTATTGATATTAGCCTTTTGTCAGATGGATAGATTGCAAAATTTTTCTCCCATTCTCTAGGTTGCCTGTTCATTCTGATGTTAGTTTCTTTTGCTGTGCAGAAGCTCTTTAGCTTAATTAGATCTCATTTGTTTATTGTGGATTTTGTTGCCATTGCTCTTGGTGCTTTAGTCATGAAGTCTTTGCCCATGCCTCTGTCCTGGATGGTATTGCCTAGGTTTTCTTATAGGATTTGTATGGTTTTAGGTCTTACATTTAATTCTTTAATCTATCTTGAGAAAAATTTTGTATAGGGTGTAAGGAAGGCATTCAGTTTCAGTTTTCTGCATATGGCTAGCCAGTTTTCCCAACACCGTTTATTGAATAGGGAATCCTTTGCCCATTTCTTGTTTTTGTCCAGTTTTGTCCAAATTGTTGTAGATGTGTGGTGTTATTTCTGAGGCCGATGTTCTGTTCCATTGGTCTATATATCTGCTTTGGTACCTGTACCATGTTGTTTTGGTTACTGTAGCCTTGTAGTATAGTTTGAAGTCAGGTAGCGTGATGCCTCCAGCTTTTTCCTTTGCTTAGGATTGTCTTGGCTATACAGGTTCTTTTTTGATTCCATATGAAATTTAGTTTTTTTCTAATTATGTGAAGAAAGTCAATGGTAGTTTGATGGGAATAGCATTGAATCTTTAAATTACTTTGGGCAGTATGGTCATTCTTACGACACTGATTCTTCCTATCCATGAGCATGGAATGTTTTTCCATTTCTTTGTGTCCTCCCTTATTTCCTTGAGCAGTGGTTTGTAGTTCTTCTTGAAGAGCTGCTTCACATCCCTCACAGGTTGTATTCCTAGGTATTTTATTCTCTTTGTAGCAATTGTGAATGTGAGTTCACTGATGATTTGGATCTCTGTCTATTATTGGTGTATAGGAATGCTTGTGATTTTTCCACATTGATTTTGTATCCTGAGACTTTGCTGAAGTTGCTTACCAGCTTAAGGATATTTGGAAATTATCAGAAATTTGTTCTTATTTAATTTTAATAAAACTGAAAAAAACTCTTAGGAAGACTAATCTTTTAAGAAGCAAACACAAATTACCTATGTTAGGAATATTAGACATAAGTATAAATCATTTAAATGTTAAAACTATAACAATTGAATATGAAACATTTTAAACCAATAAATTTGAAAATTTGAATGAAATGAAAACATTCTCTGAAAATTCAACTTACCAAACGGACTTAATAATAAATTAAAAATCTGAATTATTTGAAATCCCATGAAGAAATGAATTCAATTTAAGAAATTTTCCCATAATGAACATTTCAAACTATAATAGGTTAACCTGTGAATTCTTCCAAACACCAATATTATACAAAATCTACCAGATAATAAAGATGATACACTTTCTACCTATTTGTATGGAGATTACATTACCATGATGCCAAATCCCTACAAGAATGGGAAAAGAAAAGAAATCTACTGGCCAATATCTTTCATCAATCTAGTTCAAAATCCTAAGTAAAATACTAGACAATAGAATTCAGTGATTAAAAAAGCAATACTCCAAGACTAAGCCATTTACTTCAGAAAATCAAGGGTACATTTTTACACTTGTAAATCTATCAGTGTAATACACTACATTAATAAACACATAAGTGAAAATTTATATAATCATCTCAATAGAAGCAGAAAAGTAATCTGGTAAAATTAGATACCTAATTATGTTAAAAACAGTAAACTACATCTTCATAATAAAAAAATACAAATTAAAATCACAATGCGATACCACCACTACAAGAATAAATACAATATAAAAGAGTATATATGTTTAAAAAAAAAGGAGATTTGGGGCTGAGACCATGGGGGTTTTCTAAATATACAATCATGTCATCTGCAAACAGAGACAATTTGATTTCCTTTCTTCCTATTTCAGTACCCTTTATTTATTCCTCTTGCCTGATTGTCCTGCCCAGAACTTCCAAAACTATGTTGAGTAGGAGTGTGGTGAGAGAGGGCATCTTGGTCTTGTGTTGATTTTCAAAGGGAATGCTTCCAGCTTTTGCCATTCAGTATGATACTGGCTGTGGGTTTCTCATAAATAGTTCTTATTATTTTGAGTTACATTCCATCAATACCTAGTTTATTGAGAGTTTTTAACATGAAGGGGTGTTAAATTTTATGGAAAGCCTTCCCTGCATCTATTGAGATAATCATGTGCTTTTGTCATTGGTTCCGTTTATGTGATGGATTACGTTTATTGATTCACATATGTTGAACCAGCCTTGCATCCCAGGGATCAAGCTGTCTTGATTGTGTTGGATAAGCTTTTTGATGTGCTGCTGGATTCAGTTTGCCAGTATTTTATTGAGGAGTTTTGCATCAATGTTCATCAGGGATATTGGCCTGAAATTTTCTTTTTTTGCTGTGTCTCTGTCAGGTTTTGGTATCAAGATGATGCTAGCCTCATAAAATCAGTTAGAGAGGAGTCCCTCTTTTTCTATTGTTTAGAATAGCTTCAGAAGGAATGTTACCAGCTCCTCTTTGTACCTCCGGTAGAATTCAGCTGTGAATCTGTCTGGTCCTGGGGTTTTTTGGTTGGTAGACTATTAATTACTGCCTCAATTTCAGAACTTGTTATTGGTCTATTCAAGGATTTGACTTCTTCCTGGTTTAGTCTTGGGAGGGTGCGTGTGTCCAGGAATTAATCCATTTTTTTCCTGGATTATTTGCATAGAGATGTTTATAGTATTCTCTGATGGTAGTTTGTATTTCTGTGGAATTGGTGGTGATATCCCCTTTATCTTGTTTTTATTGTGTCTATTCGATTCTTTTTTCTTCTTTATTGGTCTGGGTAGTAGTATATCTATCTTGTTAATCTTTTTGAAAAACGAGCTCCTGGATTCATTAATTTTTTGAAGGGTTTTCCATGTCTCTGTCTCCTTTAGTTCTGCTCTGATCTTAGTTATTTCTTGTCTTCTGCTAGCTTTTGAATGTCTTTGCTCTTGCTTCTCTAGTTCTTTTAATTATGACGTTAGGGTGTCAATTTTAGATCTTTCCCACTTTCTCCTGTGGGCATTTAGTGCTATACATTTCCCTCTAAACACTACTTTAGCTGTGTTCCAGAGATTTTGGTGCGTTGTGTCTTCGTTCTCATTGGTTTCAACGAACTTATTTTTTTTTCTGCGTTAATTTCGCTACTTACCCAGTACTCATTCGGGATCAGGTTGTTCAGTTTCCACGGAGCTGTGCGGTTTTGAACGAGTTTCTTAGTCCAGAGTTCTAATTTTATTGCATTGTGATCTGAGAGACTGTTTATTATGATTTCCATTCTTTTGCATTTGCTGAGGAGTGTTTTACTTCCAATTATGTGGTCAATTTTAGAATAAATGCAATGTGGTGCAGAGAAGAATGTATATTCTGTTGATTTGGGGTGAAGAATTCTGTAGATGTCTATTAGGTCCACTTGGTCCAGAGCTGAGTTCAAGTCCTGGATATCCTTGTTAATTTTCTGTCTCATTGATCTGTCTAATATTGACAGTGGGGTGTTAAAGTCTCCCACTACTATTGTGTGGGAGTCTAAGTCTCTTTGTAGGTCTCTAAGAACTCGCTTTATGAATCTGGGTGCTCCTGTATTGCATGTATATATATTTAGGATAGTTAGCTCATCTTGTTGCATTGATCCCATTACCATTATGTAATGCCCTTCTTTGTCTTTTTTTGATTTTTATTGGTTTAAAGTCTGTTTTATGAGAGACTAAGATTGCACCCTCTGCTTTTTTTTTTCTTTCCCTGCTTCCTTCATCCCTTTATTTTGGACCTATGTGTGTATTTGCATGTGAGATGGGTCTACTGAATAGAGTATACCAATGGGTCTAGACCCTTTATCCAATTTGCCAGTCTGTGTCTTTAATCAGGGCATTTAGCCCATTTGCATTTAAGGTTAATATCGTTATGTGTTAATTTGATCCTTTCATTATGATGCTAGCTGGTTCTTTTGCTCATTAGTTGCAGTTTCTTGTTTCTTCATAGTGTCAATGGTCTTTACAATTTGGTATGTTTTTGCAGTGGCTAGTACTGTTTTTTCCTTGCTATATTTAGTGCTTCCTTCAGGAGCTCTTGTAAGGCAGGCCTGGTGGTGACAAAATATCTCAGCATTTGCTTGTCTGTTAAGGATTTTGTTTCTCCTTTGCTTATATAGCTTAATTTGTCTGGATATGAAATTCTGGACTGAAAATTCTTTTCTTTAAGCACGTTAAATATTGGCCCCCAGTCTACCCTGGATTTTAGGTCTGCAGAGAGGTCTTCTGTTAGTCTTATGGGCTTCCCTTTGTGGGTAACCTGTCCTTTCTCTCTGGCTGCCCTTAGCATTTTTTCCTTCATTTCAACCTTGTTAAATCTGATGATTATGTGTCTTGGAGTTGCTCTTCTCGAGGAGTATCTTTGTAGTGTTCTCTGTATTTCCTGAATTTGAATGTTGGCCTGTCTTGCTAGGCTGTGGAAGTTCTCTTGGATAATATTTTGAAATGTTTTCCAACTTGGTTCCATTCTACCCCTCACTTTCAGGTATACCAATCAAACATAGGTTTGGTCTTTTCACACAGTCCCATATTTCTTGGAGGCTTTGATTGCTTCTTTTCATTATTATTGCTTTTTGTCCAATCTTCTCTTGGCACTTTATTTCAAATTGATCTTCAATGTCTGATATCTTTTCTTGTGCTTGATCAATTTGGTTATTTATATTTGTGTATGTTTCATGAAGATCTCGTGCTGTATTTTTCAGCTCCATCATGTCATTTATATTCTTCTCTACACTGGTTATTCTAGTTAGTGATTCTTCTAACCTTTTTTCAAGGTTTTTAGCTTATGCTGCACCCACTGTCTAACCAGTCCTAATGAGATAAGCCAGGTACCTCAGTTGGAAATGCAGAAATCACTCATCATCTGCATTGATCTCGCTGGGAGCTGCAGACCTGAACTGTTCCAATTTGGCCATCTTGCCAGCCACCTCATCATATTCTCATTTAAAAATCTTCTCTACAGCCTGATATGACTACTTCTTCCATATTCATTCAATAAATATTTATTGAATGTATACCTATTCTCAGCCTAACAGTGCTCTAGATAGTGAGGCTACAGAGGTAAACGAGAAACCCTAAAACCAGAACCTTGTCTTCATGAAATTAACATTATGGCATTTGTAACAGGAAAGACAGTAAGATGATAGAGTTTAGCTTTTGTTTTGTTTTGGCACTTAACTAATCACTAACCAGTATTACCTAGGTTATTTCTGAATGGCCCAATTCTCTCTTTATATTTACATTGAAAAATAGTGAGTTCACTTCTTTGTTTTTTTTTCACATTGTAAGAATTCTAATATTTTCATCAAATTGGGAAACAAAATCAAGAGGAGCTATAAACACTTCAATTACACTAGCTCAGGAAGATAAAATACTTACAACTCATAGGATTATCACAAAAATATGAAATCACCAGGGTACAGTGAGTTAAGCAGCTATTTAAGCAGAAATATATCTCCTTCATGTATATCCATAGGTTTCAAATTGAATAGTTAATTCTAATAGCTGATCATTTTCTTGGCAAATGGTTAAATTAGAGGAAAATAGAATTATATCACAATTACAAACATATCTCTGTGTTTCTTTAAATAATACCTTTTTCATAGATTGTTAAATAGTTTACAATAGAAGAAACTTAAAGCTTAATTTTCCTATGCCCTTTCTGAGTGCATATGAACGAGAAATTGATCACAAAAATCTGAAAGTATAATAATAAAAAGTATTTACATATGTTTTGTTTTGTTTTACTATTCAGAAAACTAAAAGAAAAAATTATTTGATTTAGCACAAATCACCTGGCCACCCTATTCCCATATGCCGGTGTTCACGATTAAAATTTTTATCAACGTACACTGTGCTTGTATTACTATGATCACTAGACAAGAGCGCTTTCTTCTTTGATATTACCTCAACAGCTGTGGCAGAAGCGGCAGGGGAAGGAGTGGGCAGTGCAATAGTAAGGGGAAAAAAAAAGACATATGCTTGCAAGCATGACTCTATCTCTTCTCCCTGGAACATACTGACTTTGGAGTTTACACCAAACAAAGCTGTCTTTTGTCTCTCCTCAAAGTCAATTTAAAATAAATCTCCCTGTCTCCAAACATCTCATTCACTAATGCCTAAAATTCATTTTAGGGAGCCATTTCATTCAGTTACCTCTTGTTCTGGACCAGATGTCTCTTTGCTAATGTTAGTTACCCGAAAGAGAAACACATTTTTCTCCATCCCTTAGATTAATGGAGTTTATGAGATCATTTTTATCTTATAATGGGAAGGGCATAAAGGAGCTAGAGAGTGTCAGACCTGATCTTAAGCCTGGCTTCTTTCAGGTTTTCCCACACACGAGAAGACCCTTAGAATATCAGGACTTTTAGGTTATCCCTCCCCAGTGTTCATCTTCCTATCTCACCCAACAGTATCTGTTGTCTTTTATGTCCTTAGTAAACCATGTAATCTTATATGTGGCTATGCTCTCTTTTTTTATGCCTCATAATCAATTGTTCCACAATCATTTGAGCTAGAAAATTATGCAAACCCTATGTATGTCCACCTGGGGCTTGAAGCCACTTGTCAGAGCACACACATGACCTGTGAGCTATGTTTTATTGCCATCTAGAAATAGAAGCAAACAAGCTTAAGAGCTGGAACTCCAGCATCGTTACAGATGCTGTGAGTAGTTAAAAGTTTCATTTTACACCAAGCACATATACCACAGCTGTAATGTTCAGTTTTCTGTCCAGCAGAAAATAAGAACGGAGTATATTTTGATTATGAAAATTAAACACTGGGAACCACGGTATTTTCTGCCTTAGAGACAATAAAGGCCACCGAGTATTTTTGTGACCATCTTAAGGGATGGTCTGTGAAAGTCTTTTTCCTTCTCTGGACCTCAGTTCTGCTATCTGTGACATGATGTTGGTGGAATAAATAATCTTGGGGCTGGCACTGGGTGTCTGTTGCTTTTTCCAGGTGCAAGGTACAAGTTTTTGGTAGATTGTACCATTCTGGGGTCTGGAGGACAGAGGTCTTCTTCTCACAGTTCCACTGGGCAGTGCCAAAGTGGAGACTCTGTGTGGGGGCTCCAACTCCAAATTTCCCTTCTACAGTGCCCTAACAGAGGTTCTTCATGAGTGTTCCACCCCGCAGCAGACTTCTGCTGGACATCCAGGGATTGCCATACATCCCCTGAAATCTAGGTGGAGGTTCTCAAACCTCAATTCTTGTATTCTGTGCACTGGCAGGCCCAACACCATGTAGCAGCTGCCAAGCATTGGGGAATGCACCTTTTGAAGCAATGGTCTCAGTTGTACCTTGACCCCTTTTAGCCACAGCTGGAGCTGAAGCAGCTGGGACACAAGGCACCATGTCCCAAGGCTGCAGAGAGCAGGGAGGCACTTGGACCTAGTCCATGAAACCAATTTTTTCCTCCTAGGCTTCTGGCCCTATGATTGGATAGGCGAAGGTCTGTGACACTCCCTGGAGACCTATTCCCCATTGTCTTGGTGATTAACATTCAGCTCCTTTTTTACTTATGCAAATTTCTGCAAAGGCTTGTATTTCTCACCAGAAAATGGGTATTTCTTTTCTATTGCATCTTCAGGCTGCAAATTTTCTAAACTTTGATGTTCTGCTTACTCTTGAATACTTTGCTGCTTTAAAATTTCCATTGCCAGGTACCCTAAATTATCTTTTTCTTTTTCTTTTTTAAATTGTACTTTAAGTTCTAGGGTACATGTGCACAATGTGCAGGTTTATTATGTATGTATACATATCCCATATTGGTGTGTCCATCCCATTAACTCGACATTTACTTTAGGTATATCTCCTAATGCTATCCCTTCCCCCTCCCCTCACCCCACAACAGGTCCCAGTGTGCAATGTTCCCCTTCCTGTGTCCAAGTGTTCTCATTGTTCAATTCCCACCTATAAGTGAGAACATGCAGTGTTTGTTTTTTTTTTGTCCTTGTGATAGTTTGCTGAGAATGATGGTTTCCAGCTGCATCCATGTCCCTAAAAAGGACACAAACTCATCCTTTTTTATGGCTGCATAGTATTCCATGGTGTATATGTGCCACATTTTCTTAATCCAGCCTATCACCGATGGACATTTGAGTTGGTTCCAAGTCTTTGCTATTGTGAATAGTGACACAATAAACACACGCATGCATGTGTCTTTATAGCAGCATGATTTGTAATCCTTTGGCTATACACCCAGTAATGTTATGGCTGGGTCAAATGGTATTTTCAGCTCTAGATCCTTGAGCAATTGCCACACTGTCTTCCACAATGGTTGAACTGGTTTACAGTCCCACCAACATTGTAAAAGTGTTCCTATTTCTCAACATCCTCTCCAGCACCTGTCGTTTCCTGGCTTTTTAATGATTACCATTCTAACTGGTGTGAGATGGTGCCTCATTGTGGTTTTGATTTGCATTTCTCTGATGGCCAGTGATGATGAGCATTTTTCCATGTGTCTGATGTCTGCATACATGTCTTCTTTTGAGAAGTGTCTGAAAATATCCTTCATCCACTTTTTGATGGGGTCGTTTGTTTTTTTTCTTGTACACTTGTTTGAGTTCTTTGTAGATTCTGGATATTAGCTCTTTGTCAGATGAGTAGATTGCAAACATTTTCTCCCATTCTGTAAGTTGCCTGTTTCCTCTGATGATAGTTTCTTTTGCTTGCAGAAGCTCTTTAGTTTAATTAGATCCTGTTTGTCAATTTTGGCTTTTGTTGCCATTGCTTTTGGTGTTTTAGACATGAAGCCCTTGCCCATGACTATATCCTGAATGGTATTGCCTAAGTTTTCTTCTATGGTTTTTATGGTTTTAGGTCTAACATTTCAGTCTCTAATTCATCTTGAATTAATTTTCATATAAGGTGTAAAGAAGGCATCCATTTTCAGCTTTCTACATATGGCTAGTCAGTTTCCCAGCACCATCTAATAAATAGGGATTTCTTTTCCCATTTCTTGTTTTTGTCAGGATTTTCAAAGATAAAATGGTTGTAGATGCGTGGTATTATTTCTGAGGGCTCTGTTCCGTTCCATTGGTCTATATCTCTGTTTTGGTACCAGTACCATGCTGTTTTAATTACCATAGCCTTGTAGTATAGTTTGAAGTCAGGTAGCGTAATGCCTTCAGCTTTGTTCTTTTGGCTTAGGATTGTCTTGGCAATGCATGGCCTTTTTTGGTTCCATATGAACTTTAAAGATTTTTTTTTTTTCCAATTCTGTGAATAAAGTCATTGGTAGCTTGATGGGGATGGCATTGAATCTACAAATTACCTTGGGCAGTATGGCCATTTTCATGTCACTGATTCTTCCTATCCATGAGCATGGAATGTTCTTCCATTTGTTTTTGTACTCTTTTACTTCCTTGAGCAGTGGTTTGTAGTTCTTCTTGAAGAGGTCCTACACATCCCTTGTAAGTTGGATTCCTAGGTATTTTATTCTATTTGAAGCAATTCAGAATGGGATTTCACTCATGATTTGGCTCTCTGTTTGTCTGTTATTGGTGTATAAGAATGCTTGTGATTTTTGCACATTGATTTTGTATCCTGAGACTTTGCTGAAGGTGCTTATCAGCATAAGGAGATTTTGGGCTGAGACGATGGGGTTTTCTAAATATACTGTCATGTCATCTGCAAGCAGGGACAATTTGACTTCCTCTTTTCCTAATTGAATACCCTTTATTTCTTTCTCCTGTCTGATTGCCCTGGCCAGAACTTCCAACACTATGTTGAATGGGAATGGTGAGAGAGGGCATCCCTGTTTTGTGCCAGTTTTCAAAGGGAATTTTTCCAGTTTTTGCCCATTCAGTATGATATTGGCTGTGGGTTTGTCATAAATAGCTCTTATTATTTTGAGATATGTCCCATCAATACCTAATTTATTGAGAGTTTTTAGCATGAAAGGCAATGAAAACAAAGACACAACGTACCAGAATCTCTGGGACACATTTAACGCAGTGTGTAGAGGGAAATTTATAACACTAAATGCCCACAAGAGAAAACAGGAAAGATCTAAAATTGACACCCTAACATCACAATTAAAAGAACTAGAGAAGCAAGAGCAAGCACATTCAAAAGCTAGCAGAAGGCAAGAAATAATTAAGATCAGAGCAGAACTGAAGGAGATAGAGGTACAAGAAACCCTCCAAAAAATCAATGAATCCAGGAGCTGGTTTTTTGAAAGGATCCACAAAATTGATAGACCACTAGCAAGACTAATAAAGAAGAAAAGAGATAAGAATTAAATAGATGCAATAAAAAAATGATAAAGGGGATATCACCACTGACCCCACAGAAATACAAACTATCATCAGAGAGTACTCTACACACCTCTATGCAAATAAACTAGAAAATCTAGAAGAAATGGATCAATTCCTGGACACATACATCCTCCCAAGACTAAACCAGGAAGAAGCTGAATCCCTGAATAGACCAATAACAGGCTCTGAAATTGAGGCAATAATTAAGAGCCTACCAACCAAAAAATGTCCAGGACGAGACGGATTCACAGCCGAATTCTACCAGAAGTACAACGAGGAGCTGGTTTTCCTTCTGAAACTATTCCAATCAATAGAAAAGAGGGAATCCTCCCTAGCTCATTTTATCAGGACAGCATCATCCTGATACCAAAGCCTGGCAGAGATACAACAAAAAAGAGAATTTTAGACCAATATCCCTGACGAACATCGATGCAAAAATCCTCAATGAAATACTGGCAAACCAAATCCATCAGCACATCCAAAAGTTTATCCATCAGGATCAAATGGGCTTCATCCCTGGGATGCAAGTGTGGTTCAACATATGCAAATCAATAAACGTCATACAGCATATAACCAGAATCAAAGACAAAAACCATATGATTATCTCAGTAAATGCAGAGAAGGCCTTGACATAGTTCAACAGCCCTGCATGCTAAATCATCTCTTTCGAGTTCAAAGTTCCATGGATCTCTAGGGAAGGGGAAAAATGTTGCCAGTCTCTTTTTAAAGCATAACAAGAGTCACCTTTGTTCCTGTTCCCAACAAGTTCCTCATCTCCATCTGATACCACTTCAGCCAGGACTTCATTATTCATATCACTATCAGCATTTTGGTCAAACTCATTTAACAAGTCTCTAGGAATTTACGAACCTCCCCACATCTTTCTTTTTTCTTCTGAACCTTCTAAACTCTTACAAATGCTTTCTGTTAACCAGTTCCAGAGTTGCTTCTGCATTTTTTGTATCCTTATTGCAACACCCCACTCTATGTGGTACCAAGTTACTGTATTAGTCTGTTGCCATGCTGCTATAACGACATACACAAGACTGGGTAATTTATAAGGAAATGAGCTTTAATTGACTCACAGTTATGTACAGGTAGGGAGGCCCCAGGAGACTTACAATCATGGTGGAAGGCACCTCTTCACAGGATGGCATGGGAGAGAATGAGTGCCCAGTGAAGTGAGAAGCCCCTTATAAAACCATCAGATCTCATGGGAACTAACTCACTATCATGAGAACAGGATATGAGAAATCTCCCCCATAATTCGATTATTTCCACCTCGCCTATCCCATGATATATGAGGATTATGGGAACTACAATTCAAGATGAAATTTGGGTGAGGACACAACCAAACTGTATCAAGACTCATAGTCGTACAACCATGGTGGTCTTGGATAAGATCCAGAATTCTCTTGATTGTCAGGCCAAGACTCTTGTACTTTTTCCTTACGTTCTTCCAAATAATGGAGTATCTCTGTGCTGGAACTGCATGAAAATGGGGGTGGGGGGAAAAAAACACCCATGTGCAAAGCACTATTGGGACTTTGCTGCTTCAGACCTGAAACCAACACTTCACTGGGTCTTGTCCAAGGCTTCAGAACTGAAACCAACACTTCACTGGAGCTTGTCCAAGGCCCACTGCAACCACTACCTGTCTACTACTTATAGTCATTCAAGATTGCAGGGCTCTACAATCAGTAGGTGGCAAAGCCACCGATGTTTGTATCTCTCTTTTTAGAACAGTGAGTTCCCCCAGGACCTGAGTGTGTCCAGAGATGGTGTCTGGGAGCCAGAGATTGGAGTCAAAAACATTAGAAATTTACCTGTTGTTCTATTCTACTGTAGCTAAGTTGTCCCTCAAACCACAAGACAAAGTCCTTCCCACTCTACTCACCCATTTCCACAGGTGAAGGAGTCTCTCTTTCTCTCTCTGGTCACTACCACCACCAGCCAATGGGGGTTTCTCCCAGGCCACCAGTGATGTGGCCCAAGAGCTTATCATTCAGCTTATGATGAATGTTGCCTGGCCTGGGACTCACACTTAAGGGCAGTGTGCTTCCCTATGGGCCAGGGGAGGTCCAGGTATGCTGTCCAAGAGTCTAGGCTTGGACCTAAGTGCCAAGATCCCACTTAATTCTTTACCTTCTATGGCTGAACTGGAACCTAAGGTGGAAGACAAAGTCTCTGCTACTTTTCTCTCTGCTATTCTCAAACAGAAGGAGGCTTTCACCACAGTCACCACAGCTGGGAATGTGCTGAGTCACACCTGAAGCAAGCGTGTCCCAGAGCCCAAGTCCCACAGAGTGCTACCTGGTGCCGAGTGAGTCCATATACTATCTGTGTATTGCTGCTGGTTATTCATGGCCCAAGGGTTCTTTAGTCAGCAGTTGATGAATCCTGCCACGACTTGGCCCTTCCCATCAAGGCCATGGGTTCCACCCTTCTGACCAAGGGTGTGTCTAGAAATGTCATCCAGGAGGTAGGTCCTGGAAGGGAAATCTCACAACTCTGCCCACTGCCCTGTCCTATTGTGGCTAAGCTGATATCCAGGATGCAAGACAAAGTCCTCTTTACTTTTCCTCTTTACCCTTCCCTCTCCTTTCCTGAAGCAGAAAGAAGGAATTACCTTTCTTACTGCTAGAAGCATTGCATAGGGTTGGGAATGTGGGGCTCAAGCACTCCCTTAGTCACCTCATCTGCTCTCTTTCTAGGTCACATGTCACCCTAGTCCACTGGCTCTAACCCCAACCCAGCACCATTAGTTGCCCAATAATTGCCGTCCTTGTGTCCTGGATTGCCTTTCAAGTTTACTTAGGATTCCAGAGCACTTTGTCCTGTGGTGAAGAGACCTGCCAAGAAACTCAGCTTCTGACCACTGAGATGGGTGATTCTCCTCTGGCTAGGGTTAGTCAAAATGTACTTTCTGTGCGTGCGTGCCTGCTGAGCCTAGCACAGGTTTTCTCTCTGCAGTGACAGGGTAGCCCTAAGTTGAATGTAAAGTACCCTACTTGCTGCACTCTCCCTCCCACAAGGGTAGATTCTCTCTTGCCATGTGGCTACTGCCAGGGGTTGGGTAAAGGGTGACATTGGCCATTCAAGAGTGACTGCCTACTTTCTTCAGTGCCTCTTTCAGTGATATGAAGTAAAACTCAAGTACTGTGTGTGCTTACCTGGTGTTTAGTTTTTGTGATGGTGTTTTTTGTGTGTAGTTAGTTGTTAAAATTTGGTTTTCCTGCTTGTGGGGGATGAATGGTATAGGCTTCTGCACAGCCATCTTGCTCTGCCCTACATAACTCTTAATATTCAGGTATTTGCAAGCATCTGGGTGATCGAAATTATCACAACCTATAAAATATGTTTGTGATCAACAACATTGATGGATAAACTCATGCAATAATTTTCATTTAAAGTTAAACTCAACAATGTTTAGATAAAAACTGACTGGATGGTGGGCTAAACTGATGAATGTATAGATGGATAAATGGTTGCACAGATAAATGAGTAAATATTGTTTCATTATATGTTGAGTAAGTTCATTTTATTGGTTAAAATAATAATGATACTATGTTGTTCAGATTGTGTAATTCATATTATTATTATATTGATTCTTTACCTATAATTGTTCATTTATATAGTTTTAAACAATTTGCATTGTAAATAAATTTGCCAGGTAGTGATATTTAGCACTTTAAGCACTATAGTAGTTTTCTAGACAGGGAGTTACCGATTACCGCAAACTCAGTGGCTTGAAACAAGAGCAATTAATTCTCTCATAGTTCTGGAGGCCACAAACTCAAAGTCTGTGTCTCCAAGTTTGCACTCTCTCCCAAGGTTCTAGCTGAGAGTCCATTCCATGGTTATTTCTCCTAGTTTCTAATGGATTCCCACAATTCTTAGCATTCCTTGGCTCACAGCCTCATTAAAGTACTCCACTCTCTGCCTCCATTTTTATATTGCCCTTTTCTCTATGTATATGTTTCCTCTTTTTTTTAATCCTGTAAAGATACTTGTCACTGAGATAATCCAGGATAATCTCCTCAGTTCTAAATGTTTAATTTAATAGCATATGCAATGACCCCTTTTCCCAAATAACTTATCACTCACAAGTTCTAGGAATTAATATGTGGGCGTATCTTTTTGGTGGCCACCATTCAACCCACTAGAGGCACTAAAATATTTTTAAGCAAGGCCATTTGCCAAGACTGTTATATGACTGCCTTATTTAATACAGGACAGTTAACATAAGAGAAGGCTGTCCTAATGGCTCAAACCTGTTACCGTGTGACCTATAAATACAGCAAAACACCATGAGGTATGTAGGGCCCTTTACTCCTACAGTGAATGCTTAAGGACTAAGATTGCTTCTTTAATTCCTATGTTTGATTTTTGGAGTGTTTCTTTTTAAAATTTTCGTCAGCTGTAATTTCATGATTCTGCATTAGCATCTACTTTCCTTTCCCTAATCTAATACTTCTAATTATTCTGTAATAACAATGCCTGCTAAAAGTATTTGTGAAACAGGAACCAATCAGTTTGGAATTATTTAAATATTATGAAATATGGAAAAACAAAAACTAAACAAATTTTAACTAATGTAAATACTACATTTAGGTTCAGTAAGATAATTGTACAAGTTTGATATGAAGATAGCTGGCTTTATAACAACTCATGTTTAAGGAATAACTTTGAGTATGACAACTCTACAGTGTAATGTGGTTATCCAGAAGCTAGCAAAATACTTAAGAATCTGGTATTCTTGTTCCACTTCATGTTAGTCAGATAAATTTGGATGTCACATTTAATGACAGACTTAAATAAATTCAAGCATCCAGAGAAATGTGATCATAGTAAGGGGCTGAAAGCAGGCTTCATGAAGAATATATTATAATACCAATGATGAATATCCTGGGAAGTGAAAACTTTGATGCTGGAGAAGGGGAGAGAAAAGCATGTCTGCTGTTCTCATATAAAAAATGGCTATCATGTGTAAGAGTGGAGGAAGCTGATTCTTTAGAAGGAAGGAATGGGATCAATATCTGGAAGTTAGGTGGAGATCGTTTTCAGCTTACAATATAAAACCAACATTTTTTAACAATGGGACCGCATTCTTATAGAAGAAAGTTATCTATCACTGAAGAAGGTTTCATTGAGATTGGCTTTTATTTACTTTATGAAATAGATGGTAGTTTGAAGAAAGTTGCCTGTTATGCAAAAAAGTACATATATAAGGGGTACTAGGTCTGTAAGGATTTTCAGTCGATAGGATAGCCTGTGATCAAGGTGAAATATGTATTTAAATGCCAGAGGGATAACTCTGACTGAGGCCATGACCATTGGCTTTCTAACTCTTCAATGCATGTGCCTCTTTCCCCACCTGCATTTGTGTTTATTTTCCCTTCTTCTTCCCTCTTTTCTTCTGTGTCTGTATCTCTCTCTTTAGTCTATGGCTTAAGTCATCTGGGGCTTTCACTTTTATCTTTAACCTTCAGGTCTAAAGAAGGCACTGATATCTGAAACAGAGATTATTCCTACCCTTACTGACCTGGTAACATTTCTTTCACCATTGGCTGTATGACCTTAGGCAATTTTCCAAACTCTCTTGAGTTTTAGTTGTCCCGTCCCTTCAGTATAAAATAATCTAAACAATACTTTTCCTCCTTTTTGTTGTTGTTTTGTTGTGTGTGTGTGTGTATGTGTATGTGTGTGTAAAACATTAAAATCAGCATGTAAGGATGTCTCAGTTTAGGCTGCTATAACAAAATATTATAGACTGTGTAGCTTAAACAATAGACATTTCTTTCTCACAGTTCTGGAGGCTATGGTGTCCAAAATCAAGGTGCAGTAGATTCAGTTTGATGAAGGCCCACTCCCTGATTTGCAGACAGCTGTCTTCTTATTGTATTCTCACGTGGCTGAGAAGGAAAAGCCCCTGGTGTCTTCCATATATATATACACACACACACACATATATATATACACACACACATATATATACACACACACACACACACACATATATATATATTCCCATCATGATGGGGCACTACCCTCTTTACTTCATCTAAATCTAATTACCTCCCAAAGGCTTACCTCCAAATAACATCACATTGGAAATTCAAGTTTGAACATAAGAATTTTGAGGAAACATTAACAGTAAGTCTATAGCAAAAGGCAAGATATTATTAGTGAGCACAGCTTTCAGAAATGAGTAAAAGTTTTGGAAGTTTCAAAATTATTTGGATGAGAAACCTTCCCCAAGTGTTTATATTTGTGTACGTGGGTAAAACAGTGAATTTACCTTACTCATTCTTTCTAACATTCCACAAGCTGTTTCCATTGGAAATGCAAGGTAGTTCGTTTTCTTTTTTCTGAGACAGAAATATTCTGGAGAAGCAAATAAAGTATCATGTTGAGGGTGGAAAAACAATCTAATCCTTGGAAGGGTTGCCAACATGTCTTTTTAGCTGCTTGAGAATCTGTGGATAGGTTTTCTGTCAGTTCACTTTTTTTTTTTCTTTTGAGACAGTCTTGCTGGAGTGGAGTGGCATGATCTCGGCTCACTGCAACCTCTGCCTCCCAGATTCAAACAAGTGTCCTGCTTCAGCTATCTGAGTAGCTAGGTTTACCACCACGCCCCGCTAATTTTTATATTTTTAGTACAGATGGGGTTTCACCATGTTGGTCAGGCTGGTCTCGAACTCCTGACCTCAAATAATGCACCTGCCTCAGACTCACGAAGTGCTGGGATTACAAGTATGAGCCACCGCACCCGGCCCAGTTAACTTTTATGAATGAGAATATTCACAGTGACTTCTAGTGAAGCACTCTATAAAAACGATACAGTGCAACACTTTTAAACAGAAACAAACAAAAAGCACTACAGTAAAAGGCAATGCAATATGACGGAATAGAATCCTCCAGTGATTGTCCCCCCACAGAAAAACCAAACTGAATAACTATTTACAGGAAAAACACATAAATGAGAACCAAAATACAGGTGAGTTATAACAATACATAGTTTTGACATCATATTAAGCAAAATGGCATTGAGGAGGTAGAAAAGACAGTCTTGAATTGCCTACACTGTCCCTCCCTCATCCCATGGTAGTTCCATATGGCGCTGGGAGAGATAATTTGTGTGCTTGAGGGAGGGAGAGCGAAGTGATTGTGAGACTTTACTTTGGAATTCAGTGTTGCCATGTTACAGTGGCAACAAACCCAGAGCAGAATTCACCTGGTAACCAAGGAGGGAGCATTCAGACCAGACCTAGCCAGTGGGGAATCATCCATCCTACCAGTCAGAACCTGAGTTCCATCTAGCCCCACAACCATGGACTAAAGTTCTTTGGGGTCCTAAATAAATTTGAAAGGAAGTCTAGGTTACAAGAACCAAAATTCCTGGGTAAGTCCTGGTGTTGTACTGGGATTGGAGCCAGTGGGCTTGGGATACATGGGAGCCAGTGAGACATCAGCTATGGTGGCCAAGAACGTGCTTGCATTACCTCTCCCCCAACTCCAGGTAGCAGAGCTTATAGCTCCAGGAGAGACACCTTCTGCTTGAGGAAAGCATAAGGAAGAGTAAAGAAGACTTTGTCTTGCAACTTGGAAACCAGCAGAGTCATAGTAAGATAAAACCCGATAGAGCCCTGAAGCCCCAATCTCAGGCCAAAAGCTTTAGGACAACATTTCTAGACCCACTCAAAGCCAGAAGAGAACTCACTGCCCTGAAGGGAGACCTTGCTTTGGCAGATTTCACCACCTGCTCACTAAAGAGCTTTGGGTCTTGAATAAACATTAATGGTAGCCAGGCAATAGTTGCCACAGGCTGTGGGTGAGACCCTGTACTGTGTTAGCTTTAGCTGTGACTCAGCACTGTCCCAGTGGTGGTGGCCACAGGAGTGTTTGTGTCACCACCACCCCTCCCCCCCAACCAACTACAGGTGGCTCATCATGGAGAGAGAGAGAGAGAGACTCCATTTGTTTGGGGAAATGTAAAGGAAGACAATAAGAGACAGTGCCTTGTAACTCAGAAAGTTCTCCAGGATCCTTTTTTTTTTTTTTTTTTTTTTTTTACCTTTGAGATATATTTCTTGATTTTATTTTTATTTATCTATTTATTTATTTATTTATTTATTTATTATTATACTTTAAGTTCTAGGGTACATGTGCATAACGTGCAGGTTTGTTACATATGTATACTTGTGCCATGTTGGCGTGCTGCACCCATCAACTCGTCAGCACCCATCAACTTGTCATTTACATCAGGTATAACTCCCAATACAATCCCTCCCCCCTCCCCCCTCCCCATGATAGGCCCCGGTGTGTGATGTTCCCCTTCCCGACTCCAAGTGATCTCATTGTTCAGTTCCCACCTATGAGTGAGAACATGCGGTGTTTGGTTTTCTGTTCTTGCGATAGTTTGCTAAGAATGATGGTTTCCAGCTGCATCCATGTCCCTACAAAGGACACAAACTCATCCTTTTTTATGGCTGCATAGTATTCCATGGTGTATATGTGCCACATTTTCTTAATCCAGTCTGTCACTGATGGACATTTGGGTTGATTCCAAGTCTTTGCTATTGTGAATAGTGCCGCAATAAACATACGTGTGCATGTGTCTTTATAGCAGCATGATTTATAATCCTTTGGGTATATCCCCAGTAATGGGATGGCTGGGTCATATGGTACATCTAGTTCTAGATCCTTGAGGAATCGCCATACTGTTTTCCATAATGGTTGAACTAGTTTACAATCCCACCAACAGTGTAAAAGTGTTCCTATTTCTCCACATCCTCTCCAGCACTTGTTATTTCCTGACATTTTAATGATTGCCATTCTAACTGGTGTGAGATGGTATCTCATTGTGGTTTTGATTTGCATTTCTCTGATGGCCAGTGATGATGAGCATTTTTTCATGTGTCTGTTGGCTGTATGAATGTCTTCTTTTGAGAACTGTCTGTTCATATCCTTTGCCCACTTTTTGATGGGGTTGTTTGTTTTTTTCTTGTAAATTTGTTTCAGTTCTTTGTAGGTTCTGGATATTACCCCTTGGTCAGATGAGTAGATTACAAAAATTTTCTCCCATTCTGTAGGTTGCCTGTTCACTCTGATGGTAGTTTCTTTTGCTGTGCAGAAGCTCTGTAGTTTAATGAGATCCCATTTGTCAATTTTGGCTTTTGCTGCCGTTGATTTTGGTGTTTTAGACATGAAGTCTTTGCCCATGCCTATATCCTGAATGGTATTACCTAGGTTTTCCTCTAGGGTTTTTATGGTATTAGGTCTAACATTTAAGTCTCTAATCCATCTTGAATTAATTTTCATATAAGGAGTAAGGAAAGGATCCAGTTTCAGCTTTCTACTTATGGCTAGCCAATTATCCCAGCACCATTTATTAAATAGGGATTCCTTACCCCATTTCTTGTTTCTCTCAGGTTTGTCAAAGATCAGATGGCTGTAGATGTGTGGTATTATTTCTGAGGACTCTGTTCTGTTCCATTGGTCTATATCTCTGTTTTGGTACCAGTACCATGCTGTTTTGGTTACTGTAGCCTTGTAGTATAGTTTGAAGTCAGGTAGCGTGATGCCTCCAGCTTTGTTCTATTGACTTAGGATTGTCTTGGAGATGCGGGCTCTTTTTTGGTTCCATATGAACTTTAAAGCAGTTTTTTCCAATTCTGTGAAGAAACTCATTGGTAGCTTGATGGGAATGGCATTGAATCTATAAATAACCTTGGGCAGTATGGCCATTTTCACGATATTGATTCTTCCTATCCATGAGCATGGTATGTTCTTCCATTTGTTTGCATCCTCTTTTATTTCACAGAGCAGTGGTTTGTAGTTCTCCTTGAAGAGGTCCTTTACATTCCTTGTAAGTTGGATTCCTAGGTATTTTATTCTCTTTGAAGCAATTGTGAATGGAAGTTCATTCATGATTTGGCTCTCTGTTTGTCTGTTACTGGTGTATAAGAATGCTTGTGATTTTTGCACCTTAATTTTGTATCCTGAGACTTTGCTGAAGTTGCTTATCAGCTTAAGGAGATTTTGGGCTGAGACAATGTGGTTTTCTAAATATACAATCATGTATCTGCAAAGAGGGACAATTTGACTTCTTCTTTTCCTAACTGAATACCCTTGATTTCTTTGTCTTGCCTGATTGCCCTAGCCAGAACTTCCAACACTATGTTGAATAGGAGAGGTGAGAGAGGGCATCCCTGTCTTGTGCCAGTTTTCAAAGGGAATTTTTCCAGTTTTTGCCCATTCAGTATGATATTGGCTGTGGGTTTGTCATAAATAGCTCTAATTATTTTGAGGTATGTTCCATCAATACCGAATTTATTGAGCGTTTTTAGCATGAAAGGCTGTTGAATTTTGTCAAAAGCCTTTTGTGCATCTATTGAGATAATCCTGTGGTTCTTGTCTTTGGTTCTGTTTATATGCTGGATTATGTTTATTGATTTGCGAATGTTGAACCAGCCTTGCATCCCAGGGATGAAGCCCACTTGATCATGGTGGATAAGCTTTTTGATGTGCTGCTGAATCCAGTTTGCCAGTATTTTATTGAGGATTTTTGCATTGATGTTCACCAGGGATATTGGTCTAAAATTCTCTTTTTTTTGGTTGTGTCTCTGCCAGGCTTTGGTATCAGGATGATGTTGGCCTCATAAAATGAGTTATGGAGGATTCCCTCTTTTTCTGTTGATTGGAATAGTTTCAGAAGGAATGGTACCAGCTCCTCCTTATACCTCTGGTAGAATTCAGCTGTGAATCCATCTGGTCCTGGACTTTTTTTGGTTGGTAGGCTATTAATTATTGCCTCAATTTCAGAGCCTGCAATTGGTCTCTTCAGGGATTCAACTTCTTCCTGGTTTAATCTTGGAAGAGTGTAAGTGTCCAGGAAATTATCCATTTCTTCTAGATTTTCTAGTTAATTTGCGTAGAGGTGTTTTTAGTATTCTCTGATGGTAGTTTGTATTTCTGTGGGGTCGGTGGTGATATCCTCTTTATCATTTTTTATTACATCTATTTGATTCTTCTCTCTTTTCTTCTTTATTAGTCTTGCTAGCGGTCTGTCAATTTTGATGATCTTTTCAAAAAACGAACTCCTGGATTCATTGATTTTTTGGAGGGTCTTTTGTGTCTCTATCTCCTTCAGTTCTGCTCTGATCTTAGTTATTTCTTGCATTCTGCTAGCTTTCGAATGTGTTTGCTCTTGCTTCTCTAGTTCTTTTAATTGCGATGTTAGAGTGTCAATTTCAGATCTTTCCTGCCTTCTCTTGTGGGCATTTAGTGCTATAAATTTCCCTCTACACACTGCTTTAAATGTGTCCTAGAGATTCTGGTATGTTGTATCTTTGTTCTCATTGGTTTCAAAGAACATCTTTATTTCTGCCTTCATTTCGTTATGTACCCAGTAGTCATTCAGGAGCAGGTTGTTCAGTTTCCATGTAGTTGAGCAGTTTTGATTGAGTTTCTTACTCCTGAGTTCTAGTTTGATTGCACTGTGGTCTGAGAGACAGTTTGTTATAATTTCTGTTCTTGTACATTTGCTGAGGAGTGCTTTACTTCCAATTTTGTGGTCAATTTTGGAGTAAGTACGATGTGGTGCTGAGAAGAATGTATATTCTGTTGATTTGGGGTGGAGAGTTCTATAGATGTCTATTAGGTCTGCTTGCTGCAGAGATGAGTTCAATTCCTGGATATCCTTGTTAACTTTCTGTCTCATTGATCTGTCTAATGTTGACAGTGGAGTGTTGAATGCTCCTATTATTATTGTATGGGAGTCTAAGTCTCTTTGTAAGTCTCTAAGGACTTGCTTTATGAATCTGGGTGCTCCTGTATTGGGTGCATATATATTTAGGATAGTTAGCTCTTTCTGTTGAATTGATCCCTTTACCATTATGTAATGGCCTTCTTTGTCTCTTTTGATCTTTGATGGTTTAAAGTCTGTTTTATCAGAGACTAGTATTGCAACCCTTGCTTTTTTTTGGTTCTCCATTTGCTTGGTAAATCTTCCTCCATCCCTTTATTTTGAGCCTATGTATGTCTCTGCATGTGAGATGGGTCTCCTGAATACAGCAGACTGATGGGTCTTGACTCTTTATCCAGTTTGCCAGTCTGTGTCTTTTAATTGGAGCATTTAGTCCATTTACATTTAAGGTTAATATTGTTATGTGTGAACTTGATCCTGCCATTATGGTATTAACTGATTATTTTGCTCGTTAGTTGATGCAGTTTCTTCCTAGCTTCGATGGTCTTTACATTTTGGCATGTTTTTGCAATGGCTGGTACCGGTTGTTCCTTTCCATGTTTAGTGCTTCCTTCAGGGTCCCTTGTAAGGCAGGCCTAGTGGTGACAAAATCTCTAAGCATTTGCTTATCTGTAAAGGATTTTATTTCTCCTTCACTTATGAAACTTAGTTTGGCTGGATATGAAATTCTGGGTTGAAAATTCTTTTCTTTAAGAATGTTGAATATTGGCCCCGACTCTCTTCTGGCTTGGAGAGTTTCTGCCCAGAGATCTGCTGTTAGTCTGATGGGCTTCCCTTTGTGGGTAACCCGACCTTTCTCTCTGGCTGCCCTTAAGGTTTTTTCCTTCATTTCAACTTTGGTGAATCTGGCAATTATGTGTCTTGGAGTTGCTCTTCTCGAGGAGTATCTTTGTGGCATTCTCTGTATTTCCTGGATTTGAATGTTGGCCTGCCCTACTAGGTTGGGGAAGTTCTCCTGGATGATATCCTGAAGAGTGTTTTCCAACTTGGTTCCATTTTCCCCCTCACTTTCAGGCACCCCACTCAGACGCAGATTTGGTCTTTTTACATAATCCCATACTTCTTGCAGGCTTTGTTCATTTCTTTTTCTTCTTTTTTCTTTTGGTTTCTCTTCTCGCTTCATTTCATTCATTTGATCCTCAATCGCTGATACTCTTTCTTCCAATTGATTGAGTCGGTTACTGAAGCTTGTGCATTTGTCACATATTTCTCATGTCATGGTTTTCATCTCTTTCATTTCGTTTATGACCTTCTCTGCATTAATTACTCTAGCCATCAATTCTTCCACTTTTTTTTCAAGATTTTTAGTTTCTTTGTGCTGGGTACATAATTCCTCCTTTAGCTCTGAGAAATTTGATGGACTGAAGCCTTCTTCTCTCATCTCATCAAAGTCATTCTCTGTCAAGCTTTGATCCGTTGCTGGCGATGAGCTGCGCTCCTTTGCCGGGGGAGATGCACTCTTATTTTTTGAATTTCCAGCTTTTCTGCCCTGCTTTTTCCCCATCTTTGTGGTTTTATCTGCCTCTGGTCTTTGATGATGGTGACGTACTGATGGGGTTTTGATGTGGGTGTCCTTCCTGTTTGTTAGTTTTCCTTCTAACAGTCAGGACCCTCAGCTGTAGGTCTGTTGGAGATTGCTTGAGGTCCACTCCAGACCCTGTTTGCCTGGGTATCAGCAGCAGAGGCTGCAGAAGATAGAATATTGCTGAACAGCGAGGGTACCTGTCTGATTCTTGCTTTGGAAGCTTCCTCAAGGGTGTACTCCACCTTGTGAGGTGTGGGGTGTCAGACTGCCCCTAGTGGGGGATGTCTCCCAGTTAGGCTACTCAGGGGTCAGGGACCCACTTGAGCAGGCAGTCTGTCCCTTCTCAGATCTCAACCTCCTTGTTGGGAGATCCACTGCTCTCTTCAAAGCTGTCAGACAGAGTCGTTTGCGTCTGCAGAGCTTTCTGCTGCTTTTGTTATTGTTTACTGTGCCGTGTCCTTAGAGGTGGAGTCTACAGAGACAGGCAGGTTTCCTTGAGCTGCTGTGAGCTCCTCCCAGTTCGAGCTTCCCAGCAGCTTTGTTTACCTACTTAAGCCTCAGCAATGGCGGGCGCCCCTCCCCCAGCCTTGCTGCTGCCTTGCGGGTAGATCACAGACTGCTGTGCTAGCAATGAGGGAGGCTCTGTGGGCGTGGGACCCTCCCGGCCAGGTGTGGGCTATAATCTCCTGGTGTGCCTGTTTGCTTAAAGTGCAGTATTGGGGTGGGAGTTACCCGATTTTCCAGGTGTTGTGTGTCTCAGTTCCCCTGGCTAGGAAAAGGGATTCCCTTCCCCCTTGCGCTTCCCAGGTGAGGCGATACCTCACCCTGCTTCAGCTCTCGCTGGTCGGGCTGCAGCAGCTGACCAGCACTGATTGTCCGGCACTGCCTAGTGAGATGAATCCAGTACCTCAGTTGAAAATGCAGAAATCTCCGGTCTTCTGTGTCGCTCGTGCTGGGAGTTGGAGACTGGAGCTGTTCCTATTCGGCCATCTTGCTCCGCCCCTTTCTCCAGGATCTTACCCAAGACCACCCAGATGGTATGTCTATGAGTCTACAAAAGTCACAGCATTACTGGGCTTGGAGTGCCCCCTAATGAACATATGGCTTCAGTACCAAAGACTTAAATGACAACAGTCAACTCCCTTTGAATACTTGGAAAACCTTCTTTAAAATAATGGGTATAAACAAGTCAAGACTGTGTAAATTACATTAAATACCTAACTTTTCAATGCCTAGACATTGGCAGACATCTACAAACATCAAGATTATATGGAAAAACGTGACCTCATCAAACAAACTCAATAAGGAACCATGACCAATTCTGGAGTGACAGAGATATGTGGCCTTTCCAACAGGGAATTCAAAATAGTTGTTTTGAGGAAGTTATTCCATATAACACAGATAAGAAATTCAGAATCCTGTCAGATACATTTAACAAAGAAATTGAAATAATTTTTAAAAACCAAGCAGGAATTGGCCGGGTGCGGAGCCTCACACCTGTAATCCAGCACTTTGAGAGGCCGAGAAGGGCAGAGAGATCGAGACCATTCTTGCTAACACGGTGAAACACTGTCTCTGCTAAAAATACAAAAAAATTAGCCGAGTGTGGTTGCGGGCAACTGTAGTCCCAGCTACTCGGGAGACTGAGGCAGGAGAATGGCGTGAACCAGGGAGGTGGAGCTTGCAGTGAGCTGAGATCATGCCAATGCACTCCAGCCTAGGCAACAGAGCGAGACTCCGGAAAAAAAAAAAAAAAAAAAAAAAAAAAAAAGAAGAAGAAATTCTGGAGCTAAAATATTTATTTGACAAACTGAAAATGCATCAGAGACTCTGAACAGCAGAACTAATCAAGCAGAAGAAATAATTCAGAAACTTGAAGACAGTCTATTTGAAAAAACATAGAGGAGGCAACAGAAAATGAATAAAAAAGAGAGAAGCATGCATATAAGATCTGGAATTTAGCTTCAAATTGTAAGAGTTATTGGTCATAAGGAGGAGGTTGAGAGAGAGCTCTGGGTAGAAAATTTACTCAAAAAGATAATAGAGAACATTACAAACCTAGAAAAAGATATCAGTATTCAAGTACAAGAAGGTTACAGAACACCAAGATGTTTTAACTCAAGACTAACTGGGCACACTTAATAATCAAACTTCCAAAGGTCAAGAATAAGGAAAGGATTCTAAAAACAGCAAGAGATAAGAACAAACTACATTTAAGGGAGCTCCAATACATTTGGCAGCAAATATCTCTGTGGAAATCTTACAAGCCTGGAGAACGCCATGACATATATAAAATGCTGAAAGGAAAAGACTTTTATCCCAGAATATCACATCCAGCAAAAATATCCATCAAACATAAAGAGAAATAAAGAGTTTTCCAGACAAACAAAAACTTAGGGATTTTATAAACTCCAGGCTTGTCCTACAAGAAATGCTAAAGGGAGTTCTTCAGTCTGAAATAAAGAAATGTTAATGACCAAGAAGAAATCATCTGAAGGTACAAAATTCACTCTTAATAGTAAATGTACAGCCAAATACTGAATATTATACCAGTGTAATTGTGCTGTGCAAACTACTTGTATCATCAGTAGGAAGACTAAAAGATAAATCTATTCAAAATAATAACAACTACTTATTAAGATGTAGTATAAAAAGGTATCAACAGGAATAACAAAATTTTAAGAAGTAGGGGGATAAAGCTAAAGTGTAGAATTTTTTTGTGTGTGATTCTCATTCTTTATTTATTATTATTATTATACTTTAAGTTCTAGGGTGTAGAATTTTTAATAGTTTTCTTGTTGCTTGCTTTTTGGTTTCTTAGTTTGTTTTAGGTCAGAGTTAAGTTGTCATAATTTAAAAATAAGTGGTTATAATATATTGTTTGCAAGCCTCATGGTAACCTCAAATCAAAAAAACCTACAAGAGATACACATAAATAAAAAGAAATTAATTAAAAAATACTACAGGGAAAAATCACTTTCACACAAAGAACAGAAAGGAAGGAAGGAAGAGAAGACCACAAAACAACCAGAAAACAAATAACAAAATTGCAGGCGTAAGTTCTTACTTATCAATAATAGCAGTGAATGTAAATGAACTAAATTCTCCAATCAAAAGAAATAGAGTGGCTGAATGGATAATTAAAAATAAAAGAATTAACTATCCACTGCCAAAAAAAAAAAAAAAAAAAAAAAAAAAAAAACCACGCTTCACCTATAAAGACACACGTAGAGTGAAAATAAATGGATGGAAAAGAATATTCCGTGCAAATGGGAAGAAAATAGGAACAGAATTTGCTATACTTACGTCAGAAAAAGTATATTTCAAAATGAAAACTATAGGAAAAGTAAAAGAATTTATTATATTGTGATAATGAAGTCAATTCAGTAAGAGAATATAACAATAATAAATATATATTCACCCAACATGAGCACTCAGATACATAAAGCAAGTATTATTAGAGCTAAAGAGAGAGATAGACCTCAATACAATAATAGCGGGAGACTTCAACACTCTACTTTCAGCATTAGACAGACCATCCAGACCTTCCAAAATCAACAAAGAAAAAGCAGACTTATTCTGCATTATAGAACAAATGGACCTCATAGACATTTATAGAACATTTCATACAATGGTTGCAGAATAAACATCTTCTGAGCACATGGATCATTCTCAAGGATAGACCATACATTGCACTATAAAATAAGTTTTTAAGTATTCCAAAAATTAGAAATCATATCAAGCATCTCCCCTGACAACAATGTATTAAATTAGAAAGCAATTACAAGAGGAAATTTAGAAATTAACCAAGCACATGGAAGGTAAACTATATGCTTCTAAATGACCAATGGGTCAATGAAGAAATTAAGAAGGAAATTTAAAAATTTCAGCAAAACAAATGAAAATGGAAACACAATATAGTAAAACCTATGAGACACAGCAAAAGCAGTAGTAAGAAGACAGTTTATAGTAAAAAGCACCTACATCAAAAAAGTAGAAAACCTTCAAATAAACAATACAATCATGCATCTTAAAGAACTAGGCAAGCAAGAGTGAAGCAAACTGAAAATTAGTAGAAAAAAAACGAAGATTAGAGCAAAATAAATGAAATTGTAACAAAAATATACAAAAGATCAACAAAATTTAAAGTTTGTTTTTTGAAAATATAAACAAAATCAACAAATCTTCACCAGACTAAGAAAAAAGAAGATCCAAATACATAAAATGAAAGACAAAAAAAGAAACATTACAACTGATACTGCAAAAAAAATCAAACGATCATTAGAGATTACTATGAGTAGCTATATGCTCATAAATCTAAAAACCTAAAAGAAATGGATAAATATCTAGACAATACAAACTACCAAGATTGAACCATAAAGAAATCCAAAGCATTAATAAATAAATAACAAGTAATGAGACAAAATGATAATATAAATTCTAGCAAATGAAAGCCTGAGACCCGATGGCTTCATTGCTGAGTTTTACCAAATATTTCAGAAGAATTAATACCCATTCTACTCAAAAACTATTCCAAAAAAAAACAAAAAAGGAGGATATACCTCCAGACTTATTCTAAGAGGCCAATATTACCCTGATACCTAAATTCTAAAAAGACACATCAAAAGAAAGAAAACTGTAGGCCAATAGCTTTGATGGGCAGTAATGTAAAAATCCTCAACAAAATACTAGCAAATCAATTTCAACAACAAAGTGAAAAGATCATTCATCATGACCAAGTGGGATTTCTCCCTACAATGCAAGAAAGGTTCAACATATGGAAATCAATCAATATGATACACCATATAAATACAATGAAGAAATAAATCATGTGATCCATTCAATTGATGCTCATAAGATACTTCATAAAATTCAACATCTTCATGATAGAAACCCTCCAAAAACTGGGAATAGAAGGAACATACCTCCTCACAACAAACAGCATACATGAAAGACTCACAGCTAGTATCAAACTGAATGGGGAAATTCTGGGAGCTTTACCTCTACTATCCAGAACACGACAAGGATGTGGGTCAAAAACTAGGTGCCTTTGGGTGGTGGTGGAGTGAGAAGACTAGTGGTGGCCCAGACGCCATGAGGGACCCTTAGGATTTGGAGGGCCTGAGAAGGTGGGTTATGGATACAAATATACCCACCTCTTTAGGCCATGGAGCCTTGGGGATCCGAGTCCTTGCATGACTGCTTTGTCCCAATTGGGCGAGACCTACATAGTCCTGATGACAAGGAACAAAGGAATTAATGGGCTAGGAAGGTGAGTGGACTCCCAGACGATCACAGGTAGAATGGTCAGCAGGCGGTTGGGTGGTGGGTCTTCATTCTACCAGACCGTTGTCTTATAAGAGAAAACTTATAGAATGACATACCACATTTGGCCAATTGGAAATGCCCCAACCCTCTTTGCAAAGATTTACTGGCTGTTTATAGAAGGCCTGTGTATATAATATGTAAAAGTTGTTCTCAACTTTCACCCAAACCTTTTAAAAGAAAACATTTGCTACATCTACTTTTCTAGGTGTAAAGAGGTTGCCGACTTATGATGAAGTAGAGTGAGAAAATCACGCATCTTGTAAATTCTCATTTTTTAAAAAGTCATAGAAAATAAATGTCTTTTGAGAATGAATTTTTGAAATGGCATTGTTAGACCATTTCTGAAAGCAACACCAGAAGCGACATGTCAACATTTGTTCAGTGGACATGGAGCAGAAGACTTGAGGAGGAAGAGAAGGTGGTTGTGTGCCAGATTGGTCATATTTAGAAGTCATTTTTATATCACAACCATTGTTTTTTTGTGCATTTTATTCCTCACTACTGTATATATGATTGACATTGCTAAATACTTTTTTGAAATATCTAGTTTTTCGAGATATTCTGAAGTGCCTTATATGTGTTAAAATTAAAGGCAGTAAAATAACATATTTTGTAATTATATTTTTGTTAAAATTTACATGAAATGTTGTTTTTTGGGGGAAATGACCAAACCACTTCTTGAGTAATACATATTATGTTTATGCACTAGTTCGGGGAAGAGGAAGGAGGAGGAAGTGCACAGAGCTTGATGCCAGTGTGCTTATAGTGAGGTAAACATGGTAAAACACTGTCTCCACTAAAAATTAAAAAATCAGTCAAGTGTGGTGGTGGGTGCCTGTAATTCCAGTTACTCAGAAGGCTGAGTCAAGAGAATCCCTTGAACCTGGGAGGCGGAGGTTGCATTGAACTGAAATTGTGCAGCTGAACTCCAGCCTGGGCAATAGAGTGAGACTTGGTCTCAAAAAAAAAAAAAAAAAAAAAAAATTAACCATTGTCCCTATATCTGTGCATTTTGTTTTACTTATTTGAGTAAATAGTATATATCAAGAAAAATCAAGCCCCAATTTACAACATCTTGTTTTTCTAGATGTTAAAGAGGTTGCCAGTGTATGACCAAAGTAGAGTTAGTAAACTAATATATTTTGTGTATTTTGATTTAAAATTCCTAGGGGAAAAAATGTCTTCTGAAAATTTAAGCACTACTACTTGCTGGGTTGATGAAAATGGGAGGGTTTATAGGCTAGAATGTTCATATTTGTAAGACTCCTTCAAATTATAACTATTGTTGCATGTATGCAGCTTATTCAAGAAAGTTGGGTATATAGTCGACAAATTAACATCTTACCTGAAACATTTAGTCTATCTAGATGTTTGAAGTGCCTCACATATATTAAATGTAGAGGCAGTAAAATATCACTTTGTAAATATATTTTTGCTAGAATTCATAGTAAGTATTGTCTTTTGGAATTCAAATTGTTAAACTGCCTCTGTGAGCAGTATAGTACCGTCTATACTTGTTTAGAACAAACTGCAAAAGGTAACATATGGTTGTGTTCATATTTGGACATTTTCACACACCATTTTCCAATATGTTTTGTGCATTTTCTTTTGCTTGTGCTTATAGTACATATAATTGATAAATGAGTCCTAATCTTGCAATATCTAGTCTCTAGATGTTAAGGAGTTTACCAGTGTATGACAAAGGTCTTAGTAAAGTCAGCGCATTTTGCACATTTTGTGATGAAATTCATAGGAAAGCTTGTCCTCCATAAGTGACTTTTGGATATGAATTTGTTCAATAACTCTTAAGCTTGTACTTGCCCACTGGTTTGAAGACAGAAAGAAGTGAAGGGGGAATGGCTCAAGGCCAAAATGGTCATATTTAGAAGACACCTCATATTATCACCATTGTTGTACGCATATAGTTTTACAGTGCTGTGTACATAGTGGACAAGTCAATGTGAAATATTTATCCATTTTAGATATTTAGAAGTGCTTGATGTATTTAAATTAGAAGTAGTAGGATAACATTTTTTTTAAACAAAATCTGATAGAAAATACTCTGTTTGAAAGTGGAATTGTTAAACCAACCCTGTGAACAGTGTGTTCTCTGTACTTGTTCACTGACTTGAGGGAGGTGGGAGGAAATATATTGAAAAATGTGTTTTTGCTAGTGTGCACTAGAAAATTTAAGTTTATCTATCACCCTGTATGTTGTGTTCATTTCATTTATTTTTGGTATACTGTATATATTGTATATACACTGAACAAATGATTCCTAATATTATAATATCTACTCTGTAGATATTAAAGAGGTTGCCAATAAATGATGAAAATAGAGTTGGTAAACTAACACATTTTGTACACTTTGTCTTAAAATTCATAGAAAGATTGTATTCTGAAAAGAAATTGTGGAAATGAAATGATAACATCAGCTCTAAGTGACACAAGTGCCTGTATCCACTGGGTTGGTTGTGAAGAAAAGTTGGAAGAAATTAAGGAATCTATACTAGAATGTTTCTGTTTAGAAGACACCCGATGTAACCAGTGTTATAAGTGTGTCGTTTATTCAAAACCACTCGGTATATAGTGGACAAACTTAAGTCTTTATTTGAAACACTAGTCTTTTTTTCTTTTTAATTTTACCTTACATTCTGAGATACATGTGCAGAACGTGCAGGTTTGCTATATAGGTATATATGTGCCATGGTGGTTTGTTGCATCTGTCAACCCATAATCTAGGTTTTAAGTCCCACATGCATTAGGTATTTGTCCTAATGTTCTCCCTCCCCTTACCCTCCACTCCCCGACAGACCCCAGTGTGTAACGTTCCCCTCCCTGCATGCAAGTGTTCTCATCGTTCAACTCCCACTTATGAGTGAGAACATGTGGTGTCTGGTTTTGTATTCCTGTGTTAGTTTGCTGAGAATGATGGCTTCCAGTTTCATCCATGTCCCTGAAAAGGACATTAACTCATTCTTTTTTATGGTTGCATAGTATTCCATATTTGGGTTGGTTCCAAGTCTTTACTATTGTAAATAGTGATGCAATAAATGTACATATGCGTGTGTCTTTGTAGTAGGATGATTTATACTCCTTTGGGTATATACCCAGTAATGGGATTGCTGGGTTAAATGGTATTTCAGGTTCTAGATCCTTGAGGAATCATCACACCGTCTTCCACAATGGTTGAACTAGTTTACACTCCCACCAACAGTGTAAAGGAATGCCTATCTCTCCACATCCTTGCCAGCATCTGTTGTTTCCTGACTTTTTAATAATGGCCATTCTAACTGGCGTGAGATGGTATCTCATTGTGGTTTTGATTTGCATTTCTCTAATGACCAGTGATGATGAGCTTTTTTTCATGTTTCTTGGCCACATAAACGTCTTCTTTTGAGAAGTGTCTGTTCATATCCTTTGCCCACTTTTTGATGTTTTTTTTTTTTTTTCTTGTAAATTTGTTTAAGTTCCTTGTAGACTTTGGATATTAGACCTGTGTCAGATGGGTAGATTGCAACAATTTTCTCCCATTCTGTATGGGAGAAATTCTCATACAGAGAACAGGGGGAATGTTCTCCCATTCTAAATGTTCACTTTAGTCTTTCTAGATATTTAGAAATGCACACAATATGTTAAGATTAGAGTCAGTAAAGAACACATCGTGTAGATATCATTTTGATTCATATGAAATATTGTCATTTGAAAATTGATGAAGCCATTTCTCAGAGAAGTATACATTATTATGTTTGTGCTGTTCCTGGGAAGAAGAAGAAAGTACAAAGAGCTTTATACTAGTGTTTTTATGATGAGGCACGATCGACCATTGTCCCTTATGTCTGCATTTGTTTTACTGTGTTGTGTATATAGTGTATATAAATACACAAATAAATCCTAATTTGCAACATACAAATAATAAAGAGGTTGCCAGTGTATGACAAAAGTAGAGTAAGTAAATTAATACATCTAGTGCATGTTGTGTTAAAATTTATAGAAAAGACTGTTCTTAAAAGCACTTGCATAAGTGAAATTGTTAAAAATCCCCTCTAAGCATTACAGATGATTATTCCTGTCCATTGGGTGGATAGAAGTGGGAAGGGAAAAGAGTCTAGGCCAGGATGTTTCTATTTAGAAGACATTTTCAAACTATAGCCTGTGTTATACATGTGCAACATTTATTCCACTAAATAGTGCTACTCTGTATTTAGTGGAAAACTGAAGTGCTATTGGAAACATATAGCCTTTCTAGAAACATATAGCCTTTCTAGATATTTAACATAGGTTAAAGTGGAGGGCTAAAGTAACACCTTTTATGCATTTTTTAATTTCCTAGGAGTGGTTGTTTTTGGAAATGAAATTGTTAAATTTGATGTTTTGAAGAGTAAGCTAGCTGTTCATTAGGTGGTGGATGGAGGGAGGAGAAAGCATGCAAGGAGAAGGATTCTGTGACTGTGAGTTAGATTAGTTTAAATGGTTTAACCATTTTTCTATATGTGCATTTTAGTTAATATTGTTGTGTTTTAAAAGATAAACAATTCCCAATGCTCAAAGTATGTTAAAAGTAGAGTAGTAAAAAAAAAAAAAATCCATTTATAAATGTCCTTTTGTTAGTTTTTAGAAAGACCCGTCTTCTGGGAGTAAACTTCATTAGCCTACCATTTGGAGTTAGACATAGTCCCATACTTAGCCACTGGGATGGTGGAAGATGGAGAAGATCAAGCGTGAAGGAAAAATCTCTCCTGTAGTAACTCTGTATCTAAAGATGGTTTTAGATGATAACCGTAGGTCTACATTAGCATTTTTAGCAAAGTTCCTATGTTTATTGTGGACAAAGTACATTATTGCAACATGTAATCTTTCTGAATGTCCTGAGTGAAAACGTATGACAAAAAGTAGAGCTAGTGAATTAACCAATTTGTAAATAACTTTTTGTTATATTTAATAGAAAATATGCATCTTGGACATAGAATTGTTAAACTACCTCTGAGAAGTGTATGTCAGGATTTCTTTATTAGATAGACAATAGAGGGACAGAAGTAAGCATAAAGAGAGAGAAGTATGCAGATGTATTCATATTAACATTTTGATGATAGCCATTGATATATGTTAATCTCTTTGGGCTGTACTATAAAAATACATTAAGTAATTCAATGGAAACATATCTTTCTGATAATGTTTTAATGAACTAATTAGCTCTGCTAATAAATTATCTTAGAAACATCATATTTAGTGTATTCTGTTGTTTTATGTTTTATCTTAAATTGGGCATTAAGAGAATGAAGTATTTTAATCAGAACTCTACCAATATTTTTATCTAGAGGCATGCTGCCATTTTTGCTTTCTATAAAATTTTTGTTTCAAGAAAGGCAGGATAATATCTTTTTTCTAACATACTGACTTGGTGTAGTGTATTCTTGGTTATCAAAATTCTCATATAGCTTTGGAAGCTTTCTTTTTTTTTTTTTTTCTTCAAGACAGAGTCTCACTCTGTCGTTCAGGCTGAAGTGCAGTGGTGCAAACTTGGCTCAGTGAAACCTCCATCTCCCAGGTTCAAGCAATTCTCCTTCTGCAGCCTCCTGAGTAGCTGGGATTACAGGCATGCACCACCATGCCCAGTTAATTTTTGTCTTTTTAGTAGAGATGGAATTTCACCAGGTTGGCCAGGCTGGTCTCGAACTCCTGATCTCAAGTGATCCACCCGCCTCGGCCTCCCAAATTGCTGGGATTACATGTGTGAGCCACTGCACCTGGTCTGGAATTTTGAATTGGTAAATATTCATGATGTGTGAAAAAGCATGGCACATACTATACAACCTCAATCTCATAAAATTGAATGTTTTATCTATATATACACAGACCTAGAAAGACATGGCAAACCGTAAACTGCTGGTGATTGTGAATAACTTTGTTCTTTGCTTCTTGTGTTTTTTAGTTTCTTATAATGCACATATTAACTTTTTAAGAATAAAGGCTATTTTGAAAATCTGAAAGAAAAATCAGTATTGTTTAACTTTGCATACTACCTAAAGCAATCTATGGATTCAATGACATCCCCATGAAAATATCAATAACATTCTTCACAGAAATAGAGAAAATAATCCCAAAATTTATATGGAATCACAAAATACTCAGAATATCCAGAACTATCCTGGGCAAAAAGAACAAAACTGAAAGAATCACATTAACTGACTCGAAATTTTACTCTAGAGCTACAGTAACTAAACCAGCATGGTACTAGCATAAAAACAGACACGAACTAATGAAACAAAATAGAGAAACCAGAAATAAATTTATACATCTACAGTGAACTCATTTTCAACAAAGGTGCCAAGAATATTTATACATCGGGAAAGGGCAGTCTCCAATAAATTGTCCTGGGAAAACTGATATTCATACGCAAAGGAATGAATCTAAAACCCTATTTTTCACCTTTTGCAAAAATCAAATAAAAAATGGTTAAAGACTTAAATCTAAGACCTCAAACTGTGAAACTACTAAAAAAATTGAGGAGTCTCTCCGGGTTATTAAACTGTGCAAAGATTTCTTATGTAATATCCTACAAGCACAAGCAAGAAAGGAAACAATGAACAAATGGCATCATATCAATTAAAGAGCTTCTGTCCAGAAAAGGAAACAGTCAACAAAGTGAGGAACAACCCCCAGAATGGGAGAAAATATTTGCAAACTATCCATCTGACAAGAAATTAATAACTAGAATATATGACGAGCTCAAACAACTCTATAGGAAAAAACCTAAACCTAACAATCTGATTAAAAAATGGGCAAAAGATGTGAATAGATATTTCTCAAAAAAAGACATACAAATGGCAAACAAATACATGACCAGGTGCTCAACATCATTGATCATCAGAGAAATGTAAATGACAGCTACAAAGAAATATCATCTCACCCCAGTTAAAATGGCTTTTATCCAAAGCACAGGAAATCACTATGAAGAACAGTTTGGAGGTTCCTCAAAAAAACTAAAACTACAGCAACCACGTGATTCAGCAATTCCACTGCTACGTATATAACAACAAAAAAGAAATCAGTACAAGAAGACAGTATCTGCACTCCTATGTTTGTTGCAGCACTGTTCACAATAGCCAAGATTTGGAATCAACCTGTGTTCATCAGCGCACAAACAGATAAAGAAAATATGATATATATACACAACGGAGTACTATTCATCAATAAAAGAGAATGAGATTCTGTCATTTGCAACAACATGGATAGGACTGAAGATCATTATGTTACGTGAAATAAGGCAGGCACAGAAAGACAAACATTACATGTTCTCACATTTTTGTAGGAACTAAAAATTAAAATAATTGAACTAATTGAGATAGAGAGTGGAAAGACATTTATCGGAGGCTGGAAAGGGTAGTGAGAGGTTGGGCGTGGTGGATGGAGTGGGGATGATTAATGTGTACAGAATTAGTTAGAAAGAATAAGATCCAGCATTTTATATCAAAATAGGGTGACTACAGTCAATAATAACTTACTCATACACTTCAAAATGACTAAAAGAGTATAATTGGATTGTTTGTTAAACAAGAATAAATGCTTGAAGTGATGGATACCCCATTTACCTTGATGTGATTGATTATTAAACATTGTATGCCTGGGTCAAAGAATATATATATATATATATATATATATATATATATATATATATATCTGCTATGTACCCACAAAAATTAAATTAAAAAAAAATCTAAAAACAGAACTACCATATGATTCAACAATCCCACTGCTAGCTATATACCCAAAAGAAAGGAAATCAGTACATCAAAGAGATATCTACACTTTCATGTTTATTACCGCATCATTCACAACAATCAAGATTTTGATGTAACCTAAGTTTCACAAAAAATGAACAGGTAAAGAAAATGTGGTACATATACACAATGGAGTGCTATTTAGCCACAAAAATAATGAGATTTTGTCATCTGCAACTACATGAAACTGGAGGACATTATATTAAGTGAAATAAGCCAGGCACAGAAAGACAAACTTTGCGTGTTCTCACTTGGTTGTGGGAGCTAAAAAACAAAACAAACTCATGAAGATAGACAGTAGAAAGATGGTTACCAGAGGCTTTGAAGGGTAGTGAGGGTAGAAAAGGGAAGAGGGGATGGTTAGTGGACACAAAAGTATAGTTAGATAGAATGTATACAATCTAGTATTTGATAGCAGAACAGGGTGACTACAGTGAACAATAATTTATTGTGCATTAAGAAAATTAAAGGAGTACAATTAGGGTGTGTATAATGCAAAGCAAGAATAAATGCTCGAGGTTATGGATACTCTATTACTCTGATGTGGTTATTGCATATTGTATTGTATGCCTGTATCAAAGTAGCTTATGTACCCCATAAATATATGCATCTATGATATAGCCACAAAAAATAAAAATAAAAAAATTATAGTTAAAAAAAATTAAAAAACTCCCATGGACCATACAACATAGCTACTGGTCCTCTTTGTTCTTAGCTGCACAAAGTTGAATAAGAAGAAATGACGGCAAGTAATGCCTTTCCCTAGATCTTGGCAGTGAAGCCTTATGTACAATTGTGCAAGTAATCATGAAGATGATGATAAGTGACCTTTTTTAGGAACTTTGAACAATGAAAGTTTCACTTGAGTCAAACATTAAAACATAAGTCCACACACATCCAGCTCATTTTGTCAATAGACAAAAGTATACTACAAAAAAAGAAAAAGCTTAGATTCTTCGAGCCCCATCCACAGACTGTAAAAAGCTGTGATATTAGAGTTTAATTTCAGGATCTTTTGACTATTCTGGTGAAGGAATGCCTACAGAGAAACCATGACATTGAATTAATAGGACAATCAAGAAGAGTCTACAAAGTTTCTAAATTTTTTTTGAGATTTCATAGATAATGCAGAGGCTTATTTAATCAAATCACCTAAAGAAAACCCATCTTAGAATTGTCTCTGATATTTCATGCCAAGATCAAAAGATCTTTCAGCCAAGTCCTGTATACTCTAGAAGATCTGAACTGATTCTCTGAAGACATGACTGTCTCTGGAATCTAATGGGTAAATTTGCAAGAATCATGGAAGAAATGCCAATGAAGGGGATAACTAGGATTCATTTTACCAAAATAACTGTGAAATAAGTGCTTGTGTTCTCACTTTTAGATTTGACTTCACTCCAGAAAAAAAGGCATGTAGTCACTTGCTAGCTTCTATACTTAATAATAATCAACAAAAAATTATTATCATGCTTTAGTTCATATGACATTTCAGAGACTACTGTGTTTGCTAGGAACCAGTAAATTTTGAAATTTTCACAGCATCCATAGGTCATGATAATCAACATATAACTGAGTTCACTAAGGAGAAGCAAGATTGTTTGATTTTCCCCAGATAGTAATATAGAAATGATGATGATGATGATGATGATGATGATGATGATGATGGAGGAAGAATATAACATTTACTTATTAAAATGTTACCATCTTATCTTGGAAGAGGTATATGTATTATTTCATTAAATTCTCACATGACCCTGTGAGGTATAGGACCTATTACTGTAACTATTTCATAGATGAAAAAAATGAGGTAAAAAAGAGGTTAAGTAATTTGCCTAAGGTTATATAACTACTATTTTGCAGAGCTGAGATTAAGATCCCAGGCAGTCTGACTTCCATGGTCTGTATAACTCCCTTAGCTACTGCTAATGATTGGCTAAATTAGGACTTGAGAAAAAAATTCTTAACTGTAACACTAATGCTCTTTCCATTCTACAATTCAGAAGGCTCCTTGCACCACCAAATAAGTTTGGAGTCAATGCTTTGAAAGGATGATGGTCAGAGGGATTGTGTCTTTGTGGAGAGAGGTAGGTTTCTGAAGCCTGCAGCCAGTAAAATCTGCTTATAGCCCTGAGCACTCAGAACTAAAGTATTCCACCAAGGGAAAAGCAGTAACACAGCAGCTAAGTGTGTTTGAAGGAAAATTTGAAGGTGGCCCTCCTAGTCTGTACTGCCACTTGATAAGCACAAAGTGGAGGAGGAGGATGGAGTTAGCATATCCCCTTTACAAATTGGTTTCTCTATGTCTCATCTCATAATCTCTTGAGCGACTGTTTCCATAGACACCCACACTTCAGTTTCCCAGCTTAACCACATTTGAACAAGAATGCAGGCTTTGGCTTCAGCAGCTGTAAACTGTTTTACCATGTGTCTAACAGGCATGGCTTATCTACCTTCCTGTCTGTGTGCAACAGAACAGAGGGGTGGGAGCAGTTCAACGAACAGTAATGCAGCAGTAATGCAACATTAGGAGTTTCAAAGCTAAACAAACCCAACTTGATCCATATGAAACAAGGCAAAAGCAGACAAAAAATGAGTGATTTTTTTTCATCCTTGGCTTTCGGGAGTGGGGGTGGGGCAATAGTGGTTTGAAGTTGGCTGTTTCACAAGTGTAAAATGAAAGCGCAAGCCCTTTTTATTTTTTTCTTTCTGAAACAGAGCTGTGGGTCCCTGGGGACTCAGAGGGGAAGGCGATAGAGTGTGGGAGTCTGTGTGGGCACTGAAAGAAACCTAGAACATAAGTTAATGAAATTCACAGCCCACAAAGCTGTGCTTTAATTTTGAACTTGAACCAGCAACAGTTAAAGAAAATAATCGAATTAAATTAGGTTTGAAATCACTTGTCTGCTGAGAATATAGGAAACTAACAATGTAGTAGAAGTTTCCATACAAAGGAAAAAGAAAAATAATAATCTTAAAAATTTACTCTTGTGAAAAAAAAACCACACTTGTCAATTGGCCTAGGAATTTCAGTTATAGCCATAACAAAAAAGTATGAACACACACACACACACACATAAAAACACACATATAATTAAGAGGGATTCGTGTACATCCACTACACAAGCCATGCTAATTTCTATACATCCCACTTGAACACAGCATGCATACGAATGTTCCTCATATTAGGGATTGCTTTGAACTTCAATGTAACCAACCAGACAAATATTCTTGGCCTTGATGAAACCCAAGTCACAAAGAGTACATGATGAGGGATTACATGCATTAAAATAACAAACACATATTTCAATTAATGTAATATTCATAATAACCCTATGAATTAGTTTCTATTATTATTATATTTTACAGATGAGGAAACTGAGGCACAGAGGTGTTGAATGACTTGCCAAAAGTCACACTGCTAAGAAAGAGAGCCGAGACATATTTTGACATCAGTCTGGTACCGAAGTCTGTGTTCTCAACCATTATAATTAGCAAATGGAAAGAAAGTTTCATAGTCCAGTAGAAAGAAGTGGATGCCGAACCAGTCCCACTCTTTTCCTCTCCTAAGTGTCTAGATATTTTTGTGAGATGCTGTTCTATGTTAGTGAGTAGGTGGGTGGGAATTAAGATGGTGGGGATATTTTTGGTGGGGTGGCTTTAAAAGTAATTGCTATTTGACAAGAGAATGAACCTTTTGTAATGAACTCAGCAGAGACTCTTCCTCTTGCTTAGTCTTTGACTGTTAAAACAGTGAATGATCTAGATGTTCCTTTAGATTGCATTTCCTTAAACAGAGGAAAAACATGCTTCAAATGATTTTTGAGAATACTATTTTATCCAAATACTCAAGGTTCATTTTCCCTTGGTTATTATTTCCTGGTTTGTGGAGAGAATTTGGCATCCATGATCTTCTGTTCTAATTTGCTAGAATTGGGATTTAACTGTAATATTTGTATTCACAGGCAAGCTAGTTGGTGGATTACCATTTGTTGTAGACAGATTAAGGCACTCTTTATGTAGCCAGTTTTTTCTGTATTCTGTTGTGCTCAAGGAATCTTACCCCAGCTAGTTGAATCTCCACAAATGGGCATATGTTTGCATTTGTAAGTAAAATCTTTGATAAGCAAAATGTTGTCAACTTTCCTCAGATTCTTCTTTCAGAGAAGTTTTAATGTTGTCACTCTCTCTGAGTAAACTTTGGGATATTGGAAATGTGTAAACTGAGCATAACAGTGTTTTCCTTTGAATACTCACCTATACAAATACAATAGTAAAACAGATGAAACAGAGAAACCAAAACTGTCTAAAGACAGGCAATTCTGATAGTCCTCTCACTCACCTTAGTCATAAATGAAATGCACAAAGTAGTTAGAATAATTTGGCTTTGTCTATGAGCTGACTTTATTATTGTTTATCATTTCTTGCTTGTGTTGCTTTATTTAATTGCAAGGAGAAATTATCACAAACGATTGAGGCTTTTCTTGTTTATCTATTGATAGTATTTAAATGGTGGCTAAGGGACAAGAAAGCAGGAATATTTTTGAAAGGTGGTATGACATAAATATCAGTTAAACAAAAACTCAATAATAGGCACATCTAAGTCAATAAAGTTGGTCCATTGCTTCAGTAAAGGGGACAAAGAAATATCTCAGGTTTTAAGGCAGAGTTCTTTTTATTATTTCTTCTGGTTGCAGTCTTGGGCCTGCATATAGGTGCTAAGGACTTAGTAGCTGAGCTATGATTCTTATTGAGCAGATCTAAGAGCCTGACCGTCAGCAAGGAGTTTTGCCTTTAGGATAAGTAAACCGTGAAAGTGGATACAAGGGTACTTATTGAACAAATTAAGTTTCCCATATAAAGTGTTTAGAATATTTCCTGTGGAAAATAGTGGTCACCCCTTCTGATGTGGCAGCATGAGATTTTGAATGGCATAACAATGTAATATGATTATCATTATCTTAGAAATAACGCAAAAGTTATTTAACATCAATATTACCACTTGAAATACATCACCAACTATCTACACATGAAGCAGAATTACTGAAAATTTTAAAATGAAGGATAAGAGGCTTACAGATGGTGGGAAATTTTATGATTAAATGAAAGTATTGAGTTCCTTGAATAGGAAATGGTTTTCAACAAACAAGTGCCCATAAGTTGTATTTGGGGATTACTAGTGATTTGAAACATATATATTTTTCTAATGAGGAAAAGCCAAGAAATCCCTGAAGTCTCCACTTATAAAACTCAAGGTAAGCTGAATTCAGGCTTCTCATGAATGCCTTACATTCTTGGATAATACTCACTGCTGCCTATGAAATATTACCTGATCATTTGCCCAGGCCATGAACATGTTTCACCCCAGATTGGGGATTGCATGAATTCAGACTTCAGTCACACTTAAAGAGAAATTGGAACTGGCAGGCATTGAAAGACTATGATTCAACTTGGGAATTAACCCCCCAAAAAGTCAGGGAAATACAAGGAAGAGGAAAGAGAAGGTGTGAGATAGGGGACAAATTGTGTTAGTCAGACTTTCTCTAGGTCCTCATATGAATAGGTGGCTATTTTGAGATCCTCATCACTGAACGCTACAGAGAGAAGCTGCTATGCAAAAAATAAAAATTAAAGAAGAGGTATACACTCTATATGAATACACATGCAAAGTCACGGATTTGTTAATGAAATTTAAGATACCGGGGCCAAATTGGAAATAACTATTTTTTATTTCTAGACTACTGATTAGTCACATCAGCACTGATCCATTTATTTCACTTAACCTCCTTTTTCACTAAAACTTGTAAACAGAGGCAAATAGAGAGTCATCAAGAGGTGACAGAAATAGCTAGAACATTCAGAAGGTTTTTAAAAATGGTACCATCAGAACTGTGAAAAGATGTCCCCAGAGTAAAAGAACAGTGTGGGTGGCACTACTCAGTCTTAGTGGGAAATGAAAGGAAGAATATTTTTATATACAATCCTATGCCACCCCAAGGTGTCAATGAACTCATTTCTCTTTTCTCCTAACTAAATGCAAAAAGCACACACTTAAGTGCTTTTGTTTATTCGCTTAAAAACAGACAAATGTAAGTTACATTTACCATGTTGCCTCATCAAACTATCATTGTGTTTTGATTTCTAAGGTAAGAAATATTTATAAATTATTAAACATAGTGAAATTCTTTTCCACTGATAATTTCTAAAATTATTATTATAATTTTGTCATATTTTTTCATACCCAAACATCTAAAATAACCTTTACCCACTGCATCCATATTCTTATTCTGTCTCTTAAAACCTGGCTTCAACATTTTCTAAAGAAAATACTCACTTGATGGTCACTAGCGGCTTCCCAATTAATATATAATGTGATGTTTCCTCAAGTCATCGTTATTCATGACGTTTTTAAAGTGGTTTACACCGTTCATCACCACTTTTTGGAGCTTTGCTTCCTTAGTTTTATTAAGTAGCTATACTGATATTGCTACCTTTTGTCTATTTCCTTTTGTTCTCTTTTTCTGGGTAAACTCCCCCTCTGCTCAGCACTTAAATATTGTTCTTCCCCATATTACTTCCCGGGCAATTATTGTTCTCCTCATGCTGCCTATTCATGCTAGACACATTTACTTTTATGATTTCAACTACCACCTCAATACTGATGATTCCTAAATCTCTAATTCTGGCCTGGTCTTCTTTCTCCTTTGGTTACCAGTGATATGCTAGAATCTGTTTTGATAAGAGACAAAAGGATAGCTGAAAATATGTTGTTCTTAACTCTTCTGGCTTTGTCAATGTTTGGAGGGAATTTATTGCCATATTATATGTTATTGAAAGTGAAAATCTTAGGTTTCATCATCTGAAAACAAAACAAAACAAAATAGTGTGCAATGGTCTATTTAGTCATATTCTCAAACTAGGTAGGTCAAAAGTTTTGCTTATATAAACCTCAGATGGATTCCCTCTACCAGTTTACACCAGGGTAGCAAAGAAGCTTCTTCCAGAGGTGCTCAGTTTTCAGGTTAGGTTGGGAGAATGAGACTGTGCATGCTTTTCAAGATATATCTGAACATTGAAGGAAGTGTTCAGGACTATTACCTCTACCTTTTGTTGTATTCTCTAAAACCCTTTCTAGTGCTACTTCCAGTGACAAACTAGTCCAGATAGAACCTAGGATCTCATAGGACACCAAAATATCTTGGCTCTAGAGTTATGCCGCCTACTCTGCTTCTAATGTAAAATATAAATCACAAGTACCTCTCTGGCTAGTTCTCAATTTTGTCTTCTCCTAAATAAGGATACTAGTACCTACTCTGCCTACCTTCCTAGGTTGTGTGAAACTTAAGAAGTAAATAAAATTATAGGTACTAGGGCCAGGGTGGTGGCTCATGCCTGTAGTCCCAGCACTTTGGGAGGCCGAGGCAGTAGGGAGATCACTTGAGATCAGGAGTTCGAGACCAGCCTGGCCAATATGGTAAAACCCTGTCCAAAAAAAAAAAAAAGAAAAAAAAAAGCTGGGTGTGGCATGGGGGCTTGTGCCTGTAGTCCTAGCTACTCAGGAGGCTGAGTTGGGAGAGTCACTTTAACCTAAGAAGTGAAGGTTGCAGTGAGTCGAGGTTGTGCCACTGCACTCCAGTCTGGGTGACACAGTGAGACTCTGTCTCAAAAACAAACAAACAAACAAAAAAAAGTAGAGGTGCCATTCACATGTAAAAGACCCTCATTCATTTATATTGTTCAAAGATCCAACAAAAACGCAACCTTGATAAATGTTGACATGGGTTGAAAAATCATAGATTCCTGAGCGAAGTGTTAAAGAATTCCATTCACCCTAGTGAAGCAAAGGTAGGTGGGTGTCATAAACCCTAAGGGATTTTTTTAAAATACTGAATCTTGGTACACTGCTTTCTTTCTTTCTTTTTTTTTTTTTTTTGAGACGGAATCTCGCTCTGTCACCCAGGCTGGAGTGCAGTGGCGCGTTCTCAGTTCACTGCACCCTCCACATCCCGGGTTCACGTCATACTCCTGCCTCAGACTGCCGAGTAGCTGGGATTACAGGTGTACACCACCATGCACAGCTAATTTTTGTATTTTTAGTAGAGATGGGGTTTCGCCATGTTGACCAGGCTGGTCTTGAACTCCTGACCTCAGGTGATCCACCACCTCAGCCACCGAAAGTGCTGGAATTACAGGCATGAGTCACAAGCCCGGCCCTGCTTTCTTTGAGGGACATTTGGAATTGCCTCTGCATGGTGGCCATAACGGATCTTTTGTTTGGAACATTAGCTTCTTCTTTTAGCTTTATTTTGAACTTCAGATGCTCCAATGGATCCTTACCATTCATGGTTCACACATTCCACAATAGTAGAGAATCTATGTCCCAGCTTGTAAAACAACCATGCGGCCCCAGATTTTAGGCGATCATTTGAGGCTTACTCTACCCATCAGCTGAAGATGGCATTTAGATGAGCATTTATAGTGAAATGAGAATGCCTGGTTTGTCTGTCTTAAAGTTCTGACACCAAAAAGGTATATTTTAAAATACATTTTTAAAAAATATATTTGTTGCAGTGATTTCCAAGAAGAGCAATGTAATTATGTGGGAAGACACTCTTTCATTTGGAAGGTGAATAACTCTTGTTGAAAATGACTTAGGCAGAGCTGACACTTTTGGAATAAGTAAGGACTCAGTACTAAAACACATAGCACTGAGTGGAAGATGGAGAAGAAGGAGGTAGAGATAAAATAACTTTATAATTTCATTCTTCATTAAGTCACAATTGATGAAATCACAAAATCTAAGGGCAACCTTGAGGTTATCTGGTCTTGTATTTCTCAAATTTTAATCATTTTGTACCTCCTGCATGCTTTTTTCATACTTGCTTATCACCACTTAATATGTATAGTGGTATGCATATATTTTTTAACTTAGGCAATTTAAATTTTATTTAAAGTTATTTAACTTCTTTTGGAAGGAAACATTATATTACTATGTGTTTGGAAAAAAGTAACAACTGACATCAAGAAATAATAGTAACTGCAAAGAAATAAAATTGATTACATTATAAATAGTAATAAGTTAATTATTAGGATAAAGTATTTGTCCAAAAATCTGCTAAATAATCACATATACCAATTGTGGCAGGCGGGTCAGGTCTAAATTTGCTTTATGTCCCTGGAATATATAGAAAATAACTTCTATTTCTCAGAAAGGGTAGTTTTTTTTTTTTTTTTTTTTTTTTTTTCAGAAATCACACAGCAAGGCCTGGCAGAAATGAGATTGATGTGGTCACAGGAATGTTTCACTATGTGAGAAAGACAATCTCTTTTCTATTTGGTTGGTACAAATGTATTTGCGGTTTTTGCTATTATTTCTAATGGCAAAGGCTGCAATTACTTTTGCACCAACCTACTATATAGCTCATGGAGACAAGTCATGCATTAGTGGCTTTTTATAAAGAAGAGCTATTGCTTGGGGCTTAGTAGATTGGCATATAATTTTTCCTTGCTAAATTTACTGGCATATTTGAACCTGTAGTGCCAGTTACAGGGGGTGTTGATGTAAGATGTTAATAGTGAGTTAAAGAGAGGAACCAAAATATAGGGCAAGAGATGAACAGAGTTGGACCGGGGAAAGAGTCTCGAGATAGATGGATTCAGATGTGCAAAGTCTATAATCTCTATAGGCAGAAGAGATATCTAAAAACGGATCACTTCCCTAACAGCTGCATAAATCTCAGGGATCCATGAAGGAGACAGCAGAGAAGCCAACTAGGACAGGAACATCAGGCTTTAACTGGAAACCGTAATAACCCAGGAGGAGTTTAGAACATAGAAGAAAAGAAGCTAATGCCGGAGATTACTCCAAATCTGCCATTTCCAGGTTGTGTTTTTCTGGATTTAGTGAACAACCCAATCACGTATAGTTACTCCACTTTTATCTCCAGCTGCAGGCAGTGAGAAGTTGTGCTCAGTATAATGCTTCAAGATCAAGTGTAACCTTCATTTAGCATTAACAAGATTAGAATGGTAGCAGGAGACTCCAACTAAAATTTATATTAACGTGTTAGCTTTATTAGTTGCTATCAGGTATAAGCGAACATTAGTCAAAGCCAAGCAAATTTGCAATAAATGATTCCAAATAACTTTAACGTGAATTGCAGAATTATAAAGGGTTATACCATTTAGTATAATCATCTTAAATGATTACATCAGGAAACAAACGCCCAGAGAGAAAAGGAAATTTCTTACAGTAGCCTATAAAGTTAATATCAGTACTGTGGTTAAAATACAGGTCTCCTGACTGCCAATATAATTCTGTTTCTAAGTACCATATTCTTTTTGGACATCAGTTTTTCCCCTCTTTCTCTCATTTCCCACACAACACCTCCTTCTCCACTAGTACTTACAGAATGCTTGCACTCCCAACACTACAAGATAATTTTAAAGTGATAATCCTTTCTTTTAAACCAAAATTGCAGTGGTCCATAAAGGAAGTTAAGGTAAGCATTTATTCCAAATAGAACACAATTCCTAAATCCATCAATCTTATTTTAGCTTTTGCGTATCCAAGATTTCATATTTTGGCCCTATTCCCTCATACTAGCTCCAATCTAAAACTGACTCCCAAGTGGGTAACCCAATTGTAATTCAAATCTGATATTCTTCTATCTTCCATGCACTTGGCTTCATTAATCTTCGTACTTTTCAACATGTGTAAATCACATGCACAAGCCGAGTTTCTTAAAGCCTCCTGCCCCCCATGATCTTTCCTTCCCCATATCTGAATTTCTTTCTCAAAATGTTGTTTGCCCAGAAACTTCCTTCAAAAACAGAGAGCAAACCTTTATAGGAAGAACTATTATTTGCAAATGGTTAGTGTACCATGGAGCTAATTCTTTTCTTGGTATATTGCTCCTTATGTACCAAGAAACACAAATATGAATTTATGAAATATGAAAATTGGAACAAAAAATTACCAAAACAAAAATTACCAAAAAATGTACCAAACCCTAGCTTCTTTTGTAGAAAAAAAAAAAAAACAATGCTAGTGTATTGGGGTGTTAGTAGATTTAAGCCAAATTATCTATTTAATCTTGGAAAGTGAGACGCTCATTGCATTTTATGAAGTGAAAACACTCTCCTATCTGGTCTTCTGAAGCAGAAAAATCACAGAGAAACAGTTGGAAAAATGATTGGCACAGTATGATCCTCTCCAACCCCTAAATTTTCAGCTTTCAGAGTTTTTTGTTTATTAATTCATTAATTAGGGGGAGGGGTTGCTTCTGTATTTTAAGTTAGCTTTTTGCTACAAAAATTATTAGTTGTCATCTGTGTTGTACAGCCAGTAGGCACGTATGGCCCTTGTTTGCAAGTGTTTAAAATATATCACCTTTATCCAATATAATTCAGTACATTTTTCTGTAGCCAGAGTCTCAAATTCCCTTCCTGAATCAATTTAACTGATGCTCCCCTGGTTCTTTTTGATGACCATCAGCATTCCACGTCTGTGTATCTAGATGTGTGTATGACAATAAAGGAATTGCTTCTTGGTGATTGGTTCGTCTTGAAGATTTTTTATGCACAGATGAAGTTCAAATTGTTTTGGAAACACACTCTCAAATCAATTGCTACATAATCAAATTGTATTGAGAAGTATCCCACCTGCACCTGAGAAGTATCCACCTGTATTTACAAACATACACATCCACCCTAGATATGTTTATATTTCTGAATAAAATTGAAGGAATCTTGCAACACAGTGCAAATAATAAAGTTAGTTTCCACAGTGTGAACTTAATTATATTTCTCTCAAAAACAAAAGGTCTCAAGTTGGCACATGGCAGTGTACAGTATTGTGAAAAGGCACACTCGCTTTAGCAGGTGCGTATTTATAAAACTTTTATTGGTATTAAGAAATCTTTTATTTAAAAATATTTATTATGGTCATAATCATAGATATTTAAAATCCATAGATTATACATAATCTATACATAATGGTTTAATTTCCTGTTACATATTCTTTCCCTTAACACATATTACTTTCAGAAAATGCTCTTTATGCCGAAAGCTGTGACCCACACCTGTAATCCTAGCATTTTAGGAGGCCTAAGTGCGAAGATCACTTGAACCCAGGAGTTCAAGACCAGCCTGGGCTTGAGAACTCATCTTTATACACACACACATGCAAACACGAATTAAATTAGCCGGGCATGGTGGCGCATACCTCTAGTCTCAGCTACTTGGAAGGCTGAGGTGGGAGGATTGCTTTAGCCCAGAAGATGGAGTTTGCAGTGTGTGAGCCAAGACGGGACTGCACCACTGCACTCCAGCCTGGGTGACAGAACAAGACCTCCAAAAAAGAAAAACAAACAAACAACAACAACAACAACAACAACAAAAAAAAAAAGAAAAATGCTTTTTATTATAGAAATATTTGAACGCACACACAAATGAAGAGAATGGTGTAGTGAACCCTAACCCACTTTCAGTGATTAAGAACATGTTTCAAATCTTCTTGTATTTATCTGTCCTTCCCCCACTTTTTACTGAAGTATTTTAAAATAATTCTATGTAAATGCCATTTCATCCATAAATGCTTGATTAAGAATCACTAACTGATGAGAAAAATTCCTCTATATATTGCCACCATAGACATAAATTGTTACGGGTTTTACTAGTTGCTATATTAGAAAAAGCATCACAAAAGGCTTAGAATCCTGGAATCTTTTTCCAACTCTATCGACACTCAATGTGTAGCTCCTCAGGGCCTCAGTTTCTCATGCTATCAAATAAAAGAGTTGAATAGAATCACTAAGACACCTTTAATCTCTGGTATTCTGGGTTAAAATAACAACAATAATTAAGCTTGAGAATTTTTATTTTGTATTTCTCTATTAGCTAGGCACAGACAAAAGATTGGAACTTCCCATCTTTAAACACTAACTGCATCGAGAACTCTAGTTAGAGGTAGAAACTTTAAAAATAGTAAAATAAGTTTCAAGCATGATTATTTCCATCTTCTGAGGAAACGTTTCCTGTAACTGCCTACACAGGAACAGCCAATAATTATTTTAAAACAATAATAATGTGGTTTCATCATTCTGACTGCCTTCCTACTTAAAGGGTTAGCACGAGCTTGACAGAGGTGCTCCTAAAGGCTGTGGCGCCCTCTTCTGACCCCTCACCCAACAGGGTAAGTCATGGCTTGTTTCTGAACTGTCTTCTGGTTTCAGCCTTTCTCATTGCCTTATCTGTCATAATTAAGTCATGAAGCATTATGCAAAAATTCAGATCTGACTGGTGGGAAACACAGGTCTTATGAAATACATACGGCTACAGATGCATGCTGAATGCTTTATGTTTTCTTAAAGGTTTCCATTTTGAAATTTGAGAATTATTCCAAAGAAAACGAGGTATCATTGAAAGTTGAAATGCGATAAAAGTCTCACTCAAACAAGGAGCAAGCCTGTGTAAGAAAACTTTACGAAAATAAGAAATAAGAAGTTTTCTGCTAAAACATCTAAATGAGTTGAAAATAAATGACTACTATATAAAAATTCAAAATCCATGCCGTTAACTGTGTGCCTTATAGCAGAGAAGCTAAACAGGTTGCCCTTCACAGATTATACTCTGTATTTTATTTTCTTAGACCACTGATACTTTTTTTTTCACCTAGAGACCTACCACATCAATATATAAGTAAATTTAGTGTTTTTTGTTTTTATTTGGGCTGCAGGGAGGAGGAGGTGAAAACTACAGGGCAGGAGAAACGGGCTGGAGAACAAGTGACCTTTTTGGTTTCGATTTTTTTTTTCTCAAACAGCAACTACTGCTCTGCTGATGGCAAGTTCACTCACTTGAAAGATACATCTCGAGTTTATAACAGCATCCAGGACTGTTCTGTTGAATTCCAAAATGAGAAAATTGCATTTGCTATTGTCACGTAACGCACATCAGCATCAAGAGTGAGTGGGTCTGGCCATACTTCTCAAGGGTACAGGCAGAGATGAATGTGTGTGGTTCCCACAGAGTACTCTGCACTTTAAAATTAGTCTATGATTTTCTGTTCAGAGATGGATGCTCTCTGAAAACTTCTAATGTTTTATCTCTCATTTTTCTCTATCACCAGCTCTTGCTGGTTTTCTTCCTATTCCTCAAAATGTTGCTCAAGCGGGCTTTCTACCAAAATGTCACCCTCTCTACTTGCAACTCGTCCAAGCAATTACTACCCTCATTACTTCAGGCCCATCACAAATCTTACCTGCTTAAGAAAACATTTTTGAAAATTTTATTTACACGACCCTTTCTCTCCTCTCGATTCCTATATCTAAAATTACACTCTTAAGAACTGCATTGTATTACCATGTTATGAAGGTAATTTTACAAGCTGTAATTCTTGAAAAACTAATCTCAGTAGTCACTGTCTTTTCTTTGTTCTTACTGTTAGCATACTTGTATTCTGATTTGTTCCCTCATTTGGGGCTTAAGCTTTAGATATACAGAAGCATATCTGGCCTATTTCAATGTTTCTCATAGGACTGGGCTTACCCACCATTATCCCTGAAGACCCAAGTTCTCTTGCTGTTGGATCTTCTGGGAGCAAAATCTAGTTGACTGGGAAATGAAACTTCTTAGTTAAACAAAACTCTCAACTAGCCAAAGTAACTAGTTCCTGGCCACTCCTATTAGATAGATGCCATTTCCATGTCCATGTTTGCTGGCTGGTTTTAAAATTCAAAATAAAACAAATGGCACTTTTGACTACATAATTGCTTTGTATAAAATATTTTCATAAAAGCAAATCTTAAAGTCACCACAAAATAATAGTGTTTATTTCCTGAAAGCTGTTTATATTTACTAAAAGAGCCACCTCCTGGTTGGATTTTGCACTAGAGCCAATAGAATCATTCACCAAAAGCTTGGCAAAATTAATTTGAATTTCTTGGATACCTTTAAATAGACAGTGCCAAGAAGATAATTAAAAATTATTGTTAAGATATTAATTTACAATGAAATGCAGCATGAAACTGAGTAGTTCCCTGCTATACATCTGCCATCTTTGTGTCCAACTGACCTTTAGTATGTATCCCAGCTACAATCTTGCCCTTGCCGTTAAAATAGTAGAAAAAGTTCTCAGATACTCTACACTTTTATGCACATTGGAGACTATGACAGCAGGTAAAATATTTATTTTCATTTGAAAAGAGATAAATATGAACAGAATTTATTTAAAATTGATCACTGATTACTGTGAAGAAGCAAGTGTTTGTATAACTGATATTCATGTGTTTAAGCATGAAGAATAGGTGACCTACTTGAGAGACATCCCTTCCTTTCTCTAGAATAGTTATTCTGTTAAGCTTACCAGTGGAGTAGTACTACTTCAGTGCCATACACCTACCTCCTTCCTGCTCTGTGGCATACTTTTTGAGATATCCTGCTTTCCAGTCATCTAAGTTGATGGCCTATTCCTTTTTCTTAGATAATCTGCATGATTTTATTTATGTTCTCTTTAGCACCTTTCATTACTTCAGGCAAATGTAGGCCACCCTCCATCTTCTTTTCCAGGGTTTCTCAAGTGTAACAAAAAAGAGAAACTGATAAGAAAACAAGAAACTAGAAAGTACCAACTTGCTAATTTGTAGGGATGTGACCTTTCCTTAGGCAAAAAAAAAAGGTCTAAAGTATATTTACCATTTTTAGTAGATTAAGTTGAGGCCTACAAACCATTGGTCAAGAGGCTAGAACTGCTTTTATTCATTTGTGCGATTATGCATATATTTATTATTGAAAACATTTGTTGAGTGCTTACTATGAGCCAAGTAGTGTTCTGAGTAACCATACAGTAGTGAACAAACCATGACACCTGCTCTAGTGGAGCTTATAGTATACTGTGGGAATACAGTAACTTCTTAATTCTAAAAATTAAAAATAAATATTTAAATTAAATTTGTAGTAATTTATCTTTAAATAAAAACAAGTTCTTGTGAGAAAGACTATTTTGGTGAGGCAGGGTCTTGTGGACTTGATAGTCAGGGAAGTCCTATCTGCAGAAATGACATTTAAAATCATATTTGAATAATTGTAAAGATGTAGGTAGATTATAGAGATGGGAATTGAGGGCAAGACCATCACAGAAGGGAAGAAAGTGTCAAATGCCCTGAAATGAGAAGAAGCTTGGCTATAGTGAAATAGGGAGAAATAAGCACAATAAGAGGGAGGAAAGCTTTGCAGGAGTGGGAATAATTCATGCAAAGTCATGAAGGTATGAAATATATTGCCTGTTCATTCATTCATAGAAAAACTCCTGAGAGCCTACTAAGACGCAGGCATTAGAGAGACAATTGCAAATAATTCATAATCTCAGTGCCTTTAAAGAGCTGAGTCTAGTGAGAAAGATAAGTAAAAATAAATGACTTCAATGTAATATTACATAAATAAAATAGGATAATATAAAAAACAATCTTTGATGATCAAATATGTGCTTGCAAATATGTCTATTGCAAGTGTGAAAGACAATTTGGAAAGAATGAATATTGTAGGCAGGAAGATCAGTTGTAAGTTTCTTGAAACAGTCAAGGTAAGACATGAGGAGTTCCAGGATTCAGATAACTTCAGTTAAAAGGGTTTGAGGATTATTTTTGAGTTGGAATTGACAATAGTGGGTGATCGATTGAACTTTGGTAGTGAATGAGACCAGAAAGAGAGAAGAAGTAAGATCAGGAATGTGAGGGAATAGGAAGTATCTCATGACTCCAATTTTTAACACATAGGACAGACACAATGGATATGCTGTGAAATGAAGAATCAACTCGATGAAAAGTATACATTTAAAAAATTTTTGTTTAGGTCATATTATTTGTATGTTTTGCTTAGATGATGTTTGGGTGTTTAGAAATATCCAGATGGTTGGCTTAGTTTTTATTTGTGAATTGGAACTTCCATGTCATATAAACAGTTACTCTTTTCTTCTTGCTCATGATTGCTATCTTCTGGAAGTGCTAATTATTTTGAATACTGACCAATAATTAATGGAAGGATACTTAGCAGTAAACAAATGTAATCATATTCTAGTTTCATTAGTTCCAAATTATCAAAAGCTATGTTTCTTTAAATGTTACCACTATTTTGCTAATGGAGAAAAACCCCTTATTCCCTTAATATTTTCAGCACCAACTATGACTTTTCAATCTGTGACCCAGCTCTCTAAGTCAATTTCCTGAACACAGACAGCCTAACATGCATTTCATATTGAGCATTTTTCTTTTACTTATTAGCAGTTATAATAAATTATTTGATGCAAAATTGTTTTTAAATTATATCAGAATTTTTACTTTCAAAGCTCTAACATTTCCCCATTACAACAATTATTTAAATACTATTATATTTATGTAATAGAAGGATGGGTGAGGAAACCTAGAACTATGAAACAGCATATACAGATTTTCAGGAGAAAACTAAATACAAGTCTACTAGAAACAGTACAACTTTAGAAATGATAAATCTATTAACTTGAGTCCATTCCCTGGAAAAGGCATTAGATAATTTTAATTAAAATACAACAGACCTATTCATCAATTAGGAAATGTGCATGAAATTATTAGAAAAGGGAAGCACACGATCAGTTTTTCTCCATTGTAGCAAATTTATGTCTCTAAAGAAACTATATATTACTTTTATTACACAGCTTCAATTTGTTTTTTAAAATTTTAGGATTTTATTCTACAAATAATAACTTTTCATTACCTAAACTTTTCATTACCTAAAGATACTGATCATGTCATGCAAATTATGATTAAGTAATGAGATACATAGATTTTTAAAAGTGTCAGTATGTGCTAAATTAATCATGTTTTTGATCTTTGAACCAGTTTTACAAAATTTATTTAGGTACATGTTGACAAAACATAGTTAACATTTTAAGACTACTCAAACATTTTTACTCAATGTTCAATGAATTTTTTAAAAATTTAATGATGTGTTGTGGCATACCTCAGAAAGAGGAGGAAAATAAAGCATGCCGTATATAAGGAATAACTGCGCAAACATGCATAAACAGTGATGTTACACACGCGCGCGCACACACACACGCACAAACACATTTGGAATACATCCAAAAGAAAAAAAATGATTGTTTTTAAGCAGTTTGTAAATGTATGGAGTCTAGAGTAGTTGAAACTTTCAGAATTTGCTCCAGATCTATTCCTCAATCAACAGAACTATGAAGAAAGATAAGAAAAAAGAAGTATAAGATCAGTTTTTCTCCATGTTAGTAAACTTAAGTCTCTAAAGAACTCTATATTGCTTTTATTACAGTGCTTCATTTTAAGATTTTTGTTCTACAAATAATGTCCATTTTTTGATGAAAAATTAGGTAATGTAGATAGGCCGAAACAGAAAAAAAAAATCCATAATATCCCCTACAAGATAAAACATCTCTTACTATTTTGGTATTTTATTTTCTAGACTTGGTGAACATTTGTGTATTTGTGTGCATAAAACAAAAATTAAATAATGTGTCATAATTGCATGATTTTGTTTCCCCACTCAGCAACATATTATGAACATGTTTGTAAATCAATAAAGATATTCACTCAGTTAATGTTAACAATACAAATAAAATATATTATACCTAATAGGAATTAAATCTAGAAGAGGCGTATTTTATAAATTTGACCCTTTTATCAGTAAAAATAAAAATGATATTCACTGATGTAAGCTAGTTTGATTAAGTGAGCAGAAAAATCATAAAAGGACGGCCAAGATAATGAAATGGGTGGTGAAAGGGTCATATATGAACACAAAACTTATCAACACCGTGTGTGTGGTGGTAAAGGATAGAAATTGAAGTGGGACATAAGACATAATTTGTGCTGGGAAAAACTGTTGCTGATTGCTAATTTGGTAGAGTACTGGCAGACAGGATAATAATGCGTAGAAGGACAAGGAACAGGAATTACCCTGATGACAATCAGTGTAGCGAAAAGCCTGGCAGTGTACCTAAAGGGAAAACCACAGGTGTTGACGTGAAGTACTAGTCTAAATTAGCTAGATGTGCATACTACAGAAACCATTTGTGAAAAAGTTATTATGGTTAAACATTGATTTGGATGTGAGTGGTTTTGGAATGACATGAAATTCTTTTTGTTTAATTTTTTGCATACTCTATTTTATGAGGACATGACAGTACATTCGGAAACCTATACTATACCATATGATTTTGGTAGATTTAAAGGTAAACGGCCAGTACCTATATCTCGATACTTCCCTTTCTAGCCTGCACTTTAATCAAACAACAGATCCTGCTGGCTTTCCATTTCCATTTCTACTGTTTTAGTTCAGGAACTTGCTATTTCTCATCTAATAGTTGCAGCAGTTTTCTAGATGGAAATCTCTACTACAAATGCTGTCCTTCATGTGACTTTCATAGGCATTTATAAGCTTTGTTTACCTACTAGTGTATTAACCATTTATATACGGAATATGTTGCACAGACTTCATCAGCAGAATGTTTGCTTTCCATTTTGATAGTGCATTTTAACATACAGTAATTTAAAATTAGGTTGTAATCAAACCTAACAATATTCAGCTTTGTATTTTGCCCTTTCTTTCCCCACTCTGCTCATACTTTTATGCTAGAAAGGACTTCTCCATGCCAAGGTCAGAAAATTATTAACTCATAATTTCTTCCACTACTCTATGGTGTAACTTTTAAGAATTCAATGCTTTGGTTTACATAGAATTTTATTCTTTTTTTCTTTGTTAAATTAATGATGAAAATGAACCACATGTATAGCAATATTTTGATCAAGGAAAGATTATATAGCAGGAAAGTCAATAAGTAGTGGCCAAGTTATTACACTGTTAGTCTTAAACATTTTTTCTTTCAGTGAAACATATCACATGGAAGATCAGAGCAGAACTGAAGGAGATAGAGACATGAAAAACCTTTCAAAAAAATCAATGAATCCAGCAGCTGGTTGTTTGAAAAGATCAACAAAATAGATAGATTGCTAGCCAGACAAAGAAGAAAACAGAGAAGAATCAAATAGATGCAATTAAAAAATGATAAATGGGATATCATCACTGATCCCACAGAAATACAAACTAACATCAGAGAATACTATAAACACCTCTATGCAAATAAACCAGAAAATCAAGAAGAAATGGATAAATTCCTGGAAGCATACACCCTCCCAATTCTAAACAAGAAAGAAGTAGAATCTCTGAATAGACCAATAACAGGCAACAATTTCTAAAATTGAGGAAGTAGTTAATAGTCACCAACCAAAAAAATCCAGAAACAGATGGATTCACAGCTGAATTCTACCAGAGGTACAAAGAGGAGCTGGTACCATTTCTTCTAAAGCTACTCCAAAGAATAGAGAAAGACAGAATCCTCCCTAACTCATTTTATGAGCCAGCATCATCCTGATACCAAAGCCTGGCAGAGACACACACACACAAAAGAAAATTTCAGGCCAATATCCCTGATGAACCTCGATGCAAAAATCCCCAATAAAATACTGGTAAACCAAATCCAGCAGCACATCAGAAAGCTTATCCAACACAATCAAGTTGGCTTCATCCCTGGGATGCAAGGCTGGTTCAGCAAATGCAAATCAGTAAATGTAATCCATCAAATGAACAGAACCAATGACAAAACCCACATGATTATCTCAATAGATGCAGAAAAGGCCTTTGACAAAATTCAAAAGCCCATCATGCTAGAAACTTTCAATAAACTAGGTATCAGTGGAATGTATCTCAAAATAATAAGAGTTATTTATGACAAACCCACAGCCAATATCATACTAAATGGGCAAAAACTGGAAGCATTCCCTTTGAAAAGCAGCACAAGGCAAGGATGCCCTCTCTCACTACTCCTATGCAACATAGTATTGTAAGTTCTGTCCAGGGCAATCAGGCAAGATAAATAAATAAAGCGTATTCAAATAGGAAAAGAGGAAGTCAAATTATTCCTGTTTGCAGATGACATTATTGTATATTTAGAAAATCCCGTCATCTTAGCCCAAAATCTCCTTAAGCTGATAAGCAACTCCAGCAAAGTCTCAGGATACAAAATCAATGTGTAAAACTCACATGCATTCTTATACACCAATAATAGACAAACAGAGAGTCAAATCATGAGTGAACTCCCATTCACAATTGCTACTAAGAGAATAAAACACTTAGTAATACAACTTACAAGGGATTTGAAGGACCTCTTCAAGAGAACTACAAACCATTGCTCAAGGAAATAGGAGAGGACACAAACAAATGGAAAAACATTCCATGCTCATGGAAAGGAAGAATCAATATCATGAAAATGGCCATACTTCCCAAAGTAATTTATAGATTTAATGCTAACCCTATCAAGCTATCACTGACCTTCTTCACAGAATTGGAAAAAACCTACTTTAAATTTCATATGGAACTTAAAAAGAGCCTGTATAGCCAAGGCAATTTTAAACAAAAATAATAAAGCTTGAGACATCACACCACTTGACTTCAAACTATACTACAAGCCTACAGTAATTAAAATAGCATTGTACTAGTACCAAAACAAATATATAGACCAATGAAACAGAGCAGAGGCCTCAGAAATAACACCACACATCTACAACCATCTGATCTTTTACAAACCTGATACAAACAAGCAACGGGGACAGGATTCCCAATTTAATAAATGACCCTGGGAAAACTGGCAAGCCATATGCAGAAAACTGAGACTGGACCCCTTCCTTACACCTTATACAAAAATTAACTTGAGATAGATTAAAGACTTAAATGTAAGACCTAAAACCACAAAAACCCTAGAAGAAAATGTAGGCAATACCATTTGGGACATAGGCATGGGCAAAGACTTCCTGTCTAAAACACCAAAAGCAATGGCAACAAAAGCCAAAATTGACAAATGGGATCTAATTAAACTAAAGAGGTTCTGCACAGCAAAAGAAACTATCATCAGAGGGAACAGGCAACCTACAGAATGGGAGAAAAGTTTTGCAATCTATCCATCTGACAAAGGGCTAATATCCAGAATCTACAAAGAACTTAAACAAATTTACAAGAAAAACAAACAAACAAACAGACTCATCATAAAGTGGGCAAAGAATGTGAACAGACACTTCTTAAAAGGAGACATTTATGTGGCCAACATACATATGTAAAAAGGCTTATCATCACTGGTCGTTAGAGAAATGCAAATCAAAAATCACAATGAGATACTGTCTCACTCCAGTTAGAATTGTGATCACTAAAAGGTCAGGAAACAACAGATGCTGGAGAGGATGTGGAGAAATAGGAACATTATTACACTGTTGGTGGGAGTGTAAATTAATTCAACCATTTTGGAAGACAGTGTGGTGATTCCTCAACGATCTAGAACTAGAAATACCATTTGACCCAGCAATCCCGTTACAGAGTATATACCCAAAGATATATAAATCATTCTACTATAAAGACACATGCACACATATGTTTATTTCAGCACTATTCACAATAGGAAATACTTGGAACCAACCCAAATGCCCATCAATGATAGACTGGATAAAGAAAATATGGCACATATACACCATGCAGTACTATGTAGCCATAAATAAGGATGAGTTCATGTCCTTTGCAGGGACATAGATTAAGCTGGAAACCATCATTCTCAGCAAACTAACACAAGAACAGAAAACCAAACACCACATGTTCTCACTCATAATTTGGAGTTGAACAATGAGAACACATGGGCACAGGGAGGGGAACATCACACACTAGGGAATGTTGGTGGGTGGGGAGCTAGTGGAGGGAGAGCATTAGGAGAAATACCTAATTGTAAGTGATGGGTTGATGGATGTGGCAAACCACTATGGCATGTATATAACTATGTAACAAAACTGCACATTCTGCACATGTACCCCAGTACTTAAGGTATTTAAAAAAATAAAAAATATATAAAAAATGTAAAAAAGAATTGTGTCTCAATAAAACTATATCACATGTAAAAGCATCTAAATAAGAAATGTGTATTTTTAATATTTTGTACCCTTCTAGTTTTTTAGTAATTTAAATGAATGAGATATTCTATAGTTCATAGTGGTTATTGCGGGAGCTACAATTCAAGATGAGATTTGGGTGGTGACACAGGTAAGCCATATCATTCCATCCCTGGCTCCTCAAAAATCTCATGTCCTCACATTTCAAAACCAATTATGCCCTCCCAACAGTCCTCCAAAATCTTAACTCATTTCAGCATTAGCTCAAAAGTCCACAGTCCAAAGTCTCATCTGAGACAAGTCTTTTCCACCTATGCGCCTGTAAAATCAAAACCAAGTTAGTTACTTCCTAGACACAATGGAGGTACAGGCATTGGGTAAATATATCTATTCCAAACAGGAGAAATTGATCAAAACAAAGGGGCTACAGGCCCCATGAAAGCCTGAAATTCAGCTGGGCAGTCAAATCTTTAAGCTCCAAATTGAGCTTAAAGCTTTGACTCTATGTCTCGTATCCAGGTCTTGCTGATGCGAGAGGTGGGTTCCCATGGTCTTGGCAGCTCCACTCCTGTGGGTACAACCCCCTCCTGGCTGCTTTCATAGGCTGGCATTGAGTGTGTCTGCAGCTTTTTCGGGTGCATAGTGCAAGCTGTCTGTGGATCTAAAATTCTGGGGTTTGGAGGATGGTTTCCCTCTTTTCACAGCTCCACCAGGCAGTGCCTCAATGGGGACTCTCTGTGGGGGCTCCTACCCCACATTTCCCTTCTGCACTGCACTAGTAGAAGCTCTCCTGAGGACTCTGCCCCTGTAGCACACCTCTTTCTGGACATCCACCTATTTCCATACATCCTCTGAGATCTAGATGGAGGTTCCCAAACCTCAATTCTTAACTTCTGTGCACCTGCAGGCCCAACACAATGTGTAAGCCACCAAGGCTTGGGACTTGTCTCCTCTGGTGCAATGACCTGAGCTGAATGTTGACCCCTTTTAACCATGGCTGAGACACAGGACTCCAAGTCCCAAAACTACACAAAGCAGCAAAGTCCTGGGTCCGGCCCACAGAACCATTTTTTCCTCCCATGCCTCTAGGGTTATGATGGGAGAGGCTGCTGTGAAGACCTCTGACATGCCCAGTAAACATTTTCTCCAATATCTTGATGATTAATTTGTGGTTCCTCGTTATTTATGCAAATTTCTGCAGCTGGCTTGAATTTCTCATCAGAAAATTGTTTTTTTTTTTTTCTATCATGCCATCAAGCTGCAAATTTTCCAAACTTTTATCCTCTGCTTCCCTTTTAAAAATAAGTGCTAATTCCAACCCATATCTTTGTGGATACATATAACTGAATGCTTTAACAGCACCCAAATCACCCCTCGAATGCTTTGCTGGTTAGAAATCTCTTCCACTAGATACCCTAAATAACCTCTCTCCAGTTGAAAGTTCCACAGATCGCTAGGGCAAGGGCAAATGCCACCAATCTCTTTGCTAAATCATAACAAGAGTCACTTTCACTCCTATTCCCAACAAGTTCCTCATCTCCATCTGAGACCACCTCAATCTGGACTCCATTGTCTATATCATTATCAGCATTTTGGTCAAAGACATTCAACAAGTCTCCAGGAAGTTCTAAACTTTCCCATATCTTCCTGTCTTCTGAGCCCTCTAAACTGTTGTAACCTCTGCCTGTTATCCAGTTCCAAAGTCGCTTCCACATTTTCAGGTGTCTTTACAGCAGTGCCTCACTAACCAGTACCAATTTACTGTATTAGTCTGTGCTCACAGTGCTAATAAAGACATACCAAGACTGAGTAATTTATAAAGAAAATAGGATTAATTGACTCACAGTTCCACATGGTTGGGGAGGCCTCACAATCATTGTGGATGATGAAGCAGGAGTAAAGTCACATCTTACACTGCGGCAGGCGTGAGAGTGTGTGCAGGGAAACTCCCCTTCACAAAACCATCAGAGCTCATGAGATTTATTCACTCTCGCAAGAACAGCATGGGAAAGACTCGCTCCCATGATGCAATTACCTCCTACCAGGGTCCCTCCAACAACACGTGGGAATTATGGGAGCTACAATTTAAGATGAGACTTGGGTAGGGACACAGCCAAAACATATCAGTCTGTGACCATGTTTAATTTAACTTTTTATCCCCAGCCCTATGGCACATAACCCTTCAACTGCTGATTTTAATAATTAAATGAAATTTATTCTGAACACACTGCACACCTACTGACTGGGAAATTAATCAGGCTAATGTTATCAATTAGCTGGCTGTAATTCAGTGTGTAAAAGTTAGAAGGTCTATAAATAGATAATCTTTGATTTTTTTAAAAAAAAAATCCGTCTACTTATATATGATAGATTCTTCATCAATGTGTACTGTTAGTGAGACAGCCACATAAGGTTATGCCACAGTTTTCAATGAGACTGGACAAAGTGACTTTAAAAATATATCAACAATTAGAAATCCAATTCAGAAACAGAACAAATAAATAGAATGAAAAGATAAACTTGAAGAATGAGTTCATGCTTTTGTTTTTCATTATAGAAACACAAGTTTATTATAGGGCTTTTCAAAGCCACCCTTTCCACAGAAAAAAAACACATGCAATTCACTTCTAAATAAAATACATGTTATCTTTAATATATATTACCTATTCTAATTTTAAAATCAGTACATGTTCACTAACAATCTAAAATGAAAAATTTGCAAAATATAAAGTGGAAGTTTACAGAAATATGGTAAACCACCATTTCTAAACAAATATTTTGTTGCATGTTTCATAACAAAAAGTGAAAAAAAATCCCCACTCCCTTTCTACATTCCTCCTTGATCTTCCCACAAAGGTGGAAATACAACTCTAGTCAGATTCCAAGACACTTTGCATTATAATGCTACACCCGTTATAGATCTGTTTTATATTTTCTTCTTCCATGTGATTATATAAAAGGTCAGAAGGAGACATAATTATATTTTCTTCTCTCAAATGGATGCTGAAACTCCCTTATCCTATTATCCCCATTACCCCATGTGGTCTACTAGAGTATCAGTAAGAGCTTAAAACACTGGTATGGGTTTAAAGAAATGAAGAGATAGGGTACTTGCTCCATATGAGCTCACTAGACTCTACATATTAGAGATAGTAGACTTTAACATACAGGTTGCAACTTTCTTTCTGCTGAATAACTCAGGTTTTATTGGCTCTTTTTATTTTTCTAACAATTGGAAGTTATTCTAGTATTTTAAAATACTTATGGGAGTATTTTTAAATATAACAAAATTATATTATTGTCTTTCAAGATCAAGGATAAAATAGTATCTGTCGATAGACTATAAGATGGAGATGTAAAGTATTTTTTTCTTTATTATGTTATGTGTCTTCCATTTCAAGACTTATTTTTGAAATTGATATAAAGTTTTATAGCCATATACATGATTGTTTAAACATTAACTTTATATAGTTTTATTGTTTATAATTTTTCTGTTCTCATACTTGAGTTCTTTATTTTGATTGAGGTTTAATTTGATTTGACTTTAACTTCTGTAGTACTGGGAATGTATATTTGCTGTAACTTTCTTTTTTCCTCACATGTATGTAACAATTTTTCTCTTTACAGAATACGTGGGCCAACATCTCTTTTCCCTAAAATTGTTGTATAAATTTCCCTATAGTCTTCCTTAGAGAAAAAAAGCTATTTAGAACACTGTTGTAGAACTGGGAATACTACGTCAAATGAAATAAACCCTTATAATGCTCTTACAACTTCTTGGTAAATTTATTTGTTATACCAATTTACATTCATACCAGTGGCATGCAAGAATGTGAGCCTCACCACACAGTTATTAATGTTAGTCCTTTGGGTGAAGTTTTGAAAAGTTTTCAGTTTTACATGAGTATTATTCACTTTTAAAAGTCCTCCTTTGGTCAATGTTAGTAATTTACATTTTCTCCAAAATTTCCATTCATCAAGATTTTATATATATATTTTTTTAGCATAGTGCTATATACACTATTTCCTAATAATTTTTCGGTTCCACCATGCTTGTGATTATATCCCTTTCTCATTATGCTGTTTATGAATTAGTTCTTTTTTTCTCTCTGTCACTGTCTTCCTCTCTTTAGTTCTCATTGTGGTTTGATTTACTTTTTCAAATGATTGTCAACTTCATTTAAGGTTTCCAAATAACAACCTCTTGAAATTATTCATCTATTCTACTGTTTGATTTCTTCTTAATCTTTGATTTCTGCTTTTAATTTTCATTATTTTCATCTTCCTACATTTCTTGGCATCATTTAGTGTTTTCTTTTGGATATTATAAAGTGTTATTCAAAGGAAGTATAAAAAGTCTCAAGTTGCTACTTATTATAGCTTTGCCCTAACCCTTCAGTTTTAAACATTCAGTAGTTTTCATATTACATAAATTATGATTACGGTTTTAATTTTCCTTTGATCTAAGAATAATGGAATCTTTTAATAAGTTCAGTTTCTAATTGTAATACAGTTTACCAGAGAATATACACTATAAATGGTTTCATTTTTGGAATTGAGAGTTTCCTTGGGATCTAATACTGATTAGTCCTTGTAAATACTCCATTGATGCTTGAAAGGAACTGTATCTTACTTTCATTTTTAGAAGACATAAGATATAGTACAAATAAATATATAGTTTATGTATTATATAAAATATTCATGAAGTATGAAAGTTTATATAATATATAACTTAATCGGCAAATTTAAATATTTTCTAGCCTAACTCATTTTTCACCTACTTGTCCTACAAAAGAAAGAATGGTGTATTTAAAACACACACATGCACACACACTTATATTTCCTTATTTACCAATTACAAGAAGGTACAGTTTCTACTGAGTAGTCCCAAGGTTAAATAAAATAATTATATCACTTATATTACTTCTTTGCACATCTCCCTGCGGATTTCTGGCTTTCTTGGGTTCACAGGATAATCTAGAATGTGGGCCCATAATTACTATTTTTCATATTTAACTTTTCTTTTCATATATATATATGTAATTTTTTTTCTTTTTTTTTTTTTTTTTTTTTTTGAGACGGACTCTTGCTCTGTCACCCAGTGGCGTGATCTCGGCTCACTACAAGCTCTGCCATTCTCCTGCCTCAACCTCCTGAGTAGCTGGGACTACAGTGCCTGCCACCACACCCAGCTAATTTTTTGTATTTTTAGTAGAGAGGGGTTTCACCATGTTAGGCAGGATGGTCTTGATCTCCTATTCTTGTGATCCGTCCGCCTTGGCCTCCCAAAGTGCTTTCCAAAATATTTTTAAACATATATATAATAGCTCATAACCGTATTTATCCCATTGTATGTTTACTTGATTTCAATGTTCATTGCTAGTTATCATATACTCTTATAACATAGCTCCCAATTAATGAACGTTTTATTCTTACTCAACCAGTTGGTATACATCTGTAAGTAATGTTTTCTTGTTTACTTTTCATTTCTTTTTATTATTATTATACTTTAAGTTCTAGGGTACATGTGCATAACATGCAGGTTTGTTACATATGTATACATGTGCCATGTTGGTGTGCTGCACCCATTAACTCGTCATTTACATTAGGTATATCTCCTAATGTTATCCCTCCCCTCTCCCCCCTCCCCACAATAGGACCCAGTGTGTGATGTTCCCCTTCCTGTGTCCAGGTGATCTCATTGTTCAATTCCCACCTATGAGTGAGAACATGCGGTGTTTGGTTTTCTGTTCTTGCGATAGTTTGCTGAGAATGATAGTTTCCAGCTGCATCCATGTCCATACAAAGGACATGAACTCATCCTTTTTTTGGCTGCATAGTATTCCATTGTGTATATGTGTCACATTTTCTTAATCCAGTCTGTCACTGATGGACATTTGAGTTGATTCCAAGTCTTTGCTATTGTGAATAGTGCCACAATAAACATACGTGTGCATGTGTCTTTAGAGCAGCGTGACTTATAACCTTTTGGGTATATCCCCAGTAGTGGGATGGTTGGGTCAAATGGTATTTCTAGTTCTAGATCCTTGAGGAATCGCCACACTGTTTTCCACAATGGTTGAACTAGTTTACAGTCCTACCAACAGTGTAAAAGTGTTCCTATTTCTCCACATCCTCTCCAGCACCTGTTGTTTCCTGATATTTTAATGATTGCCATTCTAAGTGGTGTGAGATAGTCTCTCATTGTGGTTTTGATTTGCATTTCTCTGATGGCAAGTGATGATGAGCATTTTGTTTATTTGTTTGAGAAAAGCAAAACAAGTTTAGCTGAAAGACTGATACAAATCATTCGTTTATGTGTTCCTTAACTTGAAACTCATATAGAAAACCTTTATGCACTTCTCGTAAAAACTACAAATAGACTACAGACCCACAGATGCCTACAAAAAAATTATGAAAGGAAACATACAATAGATCAACTAAGGCCCAGAGGAAAGTTGGGCTTAAAATCTTTGGGAAAGTAGGGCTTTCAAAAGTAGCCATGTATATTGAGGGAATATAGAAAAACACACATAGGATCTGGCAAGATATTCTCAGAAAATACCTGAGAAGACCTTAAGATTTCACACTGGGTTGATCAATACACTCAGAGTAACCTTGGCCAAGTGTTGAAGGAGCACCACAGCACAGAGACAATCTTGAAAGAAAGGGAGAGCTTCTGGCATTCAAATAAACTTCTGTCAAAACATTAGCTGAACACAAGATAAAGGAACAGAGACTTTAGTAATCACACATAACAGAAAACAGCCTTTCCAAATAATATTTTGAAAAGGTCTCAAAGTAAATGGTCCACTATAGCCTTTAACAATAGAAATAAAAACCCATGGGAAGGGAGAGAATTTTATTTCAAGAATTGCCAGATTACAGTAGCCAAAATCCAATACTTAACAAAAACATTGCAATGCAAAAAAAAAAAAAGAAACAGGAAAGCATGACACAAGAAAACAATTTAAACAGGTACCAACACTGAGGAAGTCTAAATATCAGACTTACTAGGAACAGACTTTGAAACAACTGTCTTAAATATGCTTATAGAGCTAAAGAAACAAATGATCAAAAAAAAAAAAAACTGAAGGAATTGGAAAAATAATGTGTGAATAAAATGACAATATCAAGAAAGTGATAGAATTATTAAAAAAACAGAAAAATTTGGAGCTAAGAAACAATAACTGGGAAAAAATCACTGGATGGGCTTAAAAGAAGATTGAGAAGGCAAAAAAAAAAAGACTTTAAGACAGGACAATTAAAATTGTCAAGTCTAAAGAGCAGAAGGAAAATGAAAGAAGAAAAGTAAACAGAGCCTAAGAGACTTAGAAGGCACCGTCAAGCAAATAAAAAATGCATTATGGGGATTCAAAAAGAAAGGAGAGGAAAATGGTCAGAAAGGTTAAAAAGTAGAAGAATTAATGGCCAATATATTTCCTAATTTGATAAGAGACATAAATCTAAAACTTTAAGAAGCTACACAAACATCAAGTAAAATAAACACAAAAAGACACATACTGAGACATATTATACTCAAACTGTCAAAAGACAAAAAGAAAGTGAGAATCTTGAAAGCAACAAGATAGAAGCAACCCATCACCTACAGTAAGACAATCTCCTGATTTCTCACCAGAAAGCTTAGAGGCCACAAGGCAATAGGGTATTATATTTAAAGTGTTGAAAGAAGGAGATTTGGGCAAGATGGTCAAATAGACACATCCAGGTAGAAAAGCTAACACCAAGGGACCAGGACGACTGGCACACTCCTAACAGATCTTCATAGGGACAGCACTGAGAGTAGACAGAGGGAAGACACAGAAGCTGGGCTGAAGGGGGAGGAAGCCGGGAACCCTGCAGAGGGCAGTCATGTATGGGAACTCATTCCTGGTCCCCCAAATCTCCAGGTGAATGAGTGAGTGGAATGGGCAAGGAGAAACTTGGTGTAGCCACAGGCCTCTGTAATCCCTGGGAGGAGGCAAACACTCCCCCCACCAACCACCACAGACATTTGAGTTGGCAGAGAAAGCCAGAGAAATGGTGAGCCCAGAGAGTTCTGTGTGGTAGCATCTGTAGCAGAGCACAGTCAGGGACGCCTATCCCCCTACGCTCAACTTGTTTCCCACAGGAGACTTTAGTCCTAAGGGAATGGTAGGACCTGAACTCTGCAGAGTGGTCTTACCCATCAGATAGGACCTATTTGACCTGAACACCCCTTGGTTTTGTGGCCTCCCCCTGGACCCCAGGCTGGCCATGCCTGCTTGCAGTGTAATCTCAGGTGCCCTGGAGGCATACATCATAGCTCCTGTTCTAGCCAACTGCACTAAATGGGCAAGGAGATCCAGTGGGGAAGCCCCTGTGGTCATGTACCAGCCTGTCCACTTTATCTCATCACTTCAGCTTCCCCCATACCCATGGCCAACCCTACATTTTTCTCCCAGTGCATGTGTGCACAAGTGGATCTTGCCTTCCCTGTCCTGCCAGCACACATGTTCACATGCACCCTGCAGTGTCACAGCTGCCAGTGGGAGGGCATTCCACCCTTCCTCTCCTGCCATATGACATTGCAGTCAGAGCCTTGAAGACACAGAGCACTCCAACCCTACACCTGTGCCAACACTGCTACCAGAGTGAAACTAGGCAAAGAGAACAATGGACCCTCCCCTACCCTGAGCAGCCACTGATGCCTGCAGGAACATGTGGGTGCACACAGACCTGCAAAAATACTTTGGTTGGCACAACCCATTGGATTCTTGTGATCAGTGGTCTGGGACCACCTCAGCCAGCACCCCTACACCAGCAACACACTCCAGCACAATGGGTTCCTAACCTCAATAAGCAAGGGAACAAAGTCAGGATCTGACACAAGTCCCCCACAGTTACAGTATGCGGTCCAGAAGTTAGAAGCTGAGCCTTGGCTCCCAAAGATCTTCTAGAAATAAAGGCAATTAATTGAACCCACCTTATACCACAATCAACCCTCAGTGTCATCAAATAAGATAAAAGGAAAAAAAAAAAAAAACCAAAGGACAGCAAATTTAAAGATTGAAAGAACACTAGGCCACAAAAATGAGAAAGAGCAAGTGCAAGAACTCTGACAACTGAAAAAGCCATAGTGCCTCTTTCTTCCAAATGACTGCACTAGCTCTCCAGCAAGGGTTTCAAACCAGGCTGAGATGGTTGAAATGACAGAAATAGAATTCAGAATATGGGTAAGAATGACGATCATTGAGATGCAGAATTATATTGAAACCCAATTCAGGATAGCTAAGAATCACAACAAAATGATACAGGAGCTGACAGACGAAATAACTAGTATAGAAAATAAATAACTGATCTGATAGTGCTGAAAAACCAACTGCAAAAATTTCATATTGCAATCACAAGTATTAATTGCAGAACAGACCAAACTGAGGAAAGAATCTCAGAGCTTGAAGACTAAATATGTGATATATAGTCAGACAAGAAAAGAGAAAAAAAATTAAGAAAAGCATTTCCACAATAGCAGATTGGAGGCAGTGTTAGCATTCCTCTCCCAAATGGAAGCACAGAGTAATGTGTAGAGATTCACATGGTGAACTTTTTTCCAAGAAACAATGCAGGAACTTGACAGAAAAACCAAAAGAAGCCACTAACCCTTTGAAAGAACTGGCACACTGCAGCCTACCCTTTTAGACAGGTGAAAAACTGTTATACCCCAGAGGGTGAGACGGGTAGAGACTGCCTCCAGAAAGAACATCTCCACTGGGGAATCTGAAAATCCAGGCCACAGGAGAAAGCCATAATTCTGTGCAGAGCTGCAACTGATTTACAGAGTGGCAAGAAATATAAAAGTAAAAGGCAGCAGTGGGAAGTACATGGCAGGCATTCCCAGTCTCCATTGTGAACCAAGGGAGGCCATACCTGATTATACCTCACAGACGACCTAGGGGAATTCAGCCAACAAACTCAGGGAGGGGTAACAGGGTGAAAGGAGGTCAAAACTAAATTTCATAAATAATCTTGAGTGGAGATACATTGTCTTGACCAGAACCCTGGGAGCAAGCAGGAAGTGTACTACACATGTAAGTGCAAGAGCTGGGTGCCCAGCCTTTCAGGAGGATGGGGAGAGGCATGGTTTAAAAGCCATGGTTGCTATTTCTGGGGAAAAACTTTATGGCCTGGGGCAGGTCTCAGTTCTGTCTGTGGGCTGGGTTGATCTTAACCCGGTGCTGTTAGTGGAGCACTGCAGGAATGAGATTTACCTTGACCACTGTGTGGCAGCTGAGTTAGGCTTACTGCCACCTGCTACTTCCTATTCCCTTTTCAAACTCTTCTGTGCAGCAGAGACAGTTATACTTGTCTCTAGAATATTACCATAGCAGCTCGAGGAACAGCCCCCAACTCTCACAGCTTGCCCTCCTTGCAGAGAGACCAGACACAAACCCACCTAAACCTCCCCCAACCTGGTTGTGCCCCTTCACCCTCCTTGTTAGCTTAACACAAAGAACATGCACTTCTGTGAGTTTTATAGTCATCCACATCACCTGAGAATCCAGAATAGTTTTCCTGGGAAACTTAGGGCAAGCTCATATCCTACTGCTACTACTACAACTGGTGCTCTCCTGCAAGTATCACCTACCGTCTGGAAGCCAACAAATACAGTCTATGACAGCATCTCTAGATAAAATAACACTACATGCAGAAAGAAGCAAATGACTGTATGAGTTCAGCTATCACTAACAAGCATTTAAGAAATTCAGTACACTAAGATGGCCGAATAGGAACAGCTCCAGTCTCCAACTCCCAGCGCGAGCGACACAGAAGACCAGTGATTTCTGCATTTTCAACTGAGGTACTGGGTTCATCTCACTAGGGAGTGCTGGACAATTGGTGCTGGTCAGCTGCTGCAGCCCGACCAGCAACAGCTGAAGCAGGGCGAGGCATCGCCTCACCTGGGAAGTGCAAGGGGAAAGGGAATCCCTTTTCCTAGCCAGGGGAACTGAGACACACAACCCCTGGAAAATCGGGTAACTCCCACCCCAATACTGAGCTTTAAGCAAACAGGCACACCAGGATATTATATCCCACACCTGGCCGGGAGGGTCCCACGCCCATGGAGCCTCCCTCATTGCTAGCACAGCACTCTGAGATCTAACCGCAAGGCAGCAGTGAGGCTGGGGAAGGGGCGCCCGCCATTGCCCAGGCTTAAGTAGGTAAACAAAGCCCTGGGAAGCTCAAACTGGGTGGAGCTCACAGCAGCTCAAGGAAACCTGCCTGTCTCTGTAGACTCCACCTCTGGGGACAGGGCACAGCTAAACAACAACAACCAAAAAAAAAAGCAGCTGAAACGTCTGCAGATGCAAACGACTCTGTCTGACAGCTTTGAAGAGAGCAGTGGATCTCCCAACATGGAGGTTGAGATCTGAGAAGGGACAGACTGCCTGCTCAAGTGGGTCCCTAACCCCTGAGTAGCCTAACAGGGAGACATCCCCCACTAGAGGCAGTCTGACACCCCACACCTCACAGGGTGGAGTACACCCCTGAAAGGAAGCCTCCAAAACAAGAATCAGACAGGCACACTTGCTGTTCAGCAAGATTCTATCTTCTGCAGCCTCTGCTGCTGACACCCAGGCAAACAGGGTCTGGAGTGGACCTCAAGCTATCTCCAACAGACCTACAGCTGAGGGTCCTGACTGTTAGAAGGAAAACTATCAAACAGGAAGGACACCTACACCAAAAACCCCATCAGTACGTCACCATCATCATCAAAGACCAGAGGCAGAAAAAACCACAAAGATGGGGAAAAAGCAGGGCAGAAAAGCTGGAAATTCAAAAAATAAGAGCGCATCTCCCCCGGCAAAGGAGCGCAGCTCATCACCAGTAATGGATCAAAGTTTGACGGAGAATGACTTTGACGAGATGAGAGAAGAAGGCTTCAGTCCATCAAACTTCTCAGAGCTAAAGGAGGAATTACGTACCCAGTGCAAAGAAACTAAAAATCTTGAAAAAAAAAGTAGAAGAATTGATGGCTAGAGTAATTAATGCAGAGAAGGTCATAAACGATATGAAAGAGATGAAAACCATGACACGAGAAATACATCACAAATGCACAAGCTTCAGTAACCGACTCGATCAACTGGAAGAAAGAGTATCAGCGATTGAGGATCAAATGAACGAAATGAAGCGAGAAGAGAAACAAAAAGAAAAAAGAGGAAAAAGAAATGAACAAAGCCTGTAAGAAGTATGGGATTATGTAAAAAGACCAAATCTACGTCTGATTGGGGTGCCTGAAAGTGAGGGGGAAAATGGAACCAAGTTGGAAAACACTCTTCAGGATATCATTCAGGAGAACTTCCCCAACCTAGTAGGGCAGGCCAACATTCAAATCCAGGAAATACAGAGAACGCCACAAAGATACTCCTCAAGAAGAGCAACTCCAAGACACATAATTGCCAGATTCACCAAAGTTGAAATGAAGGAAAAAACCTTAAGGGCAGCCAGAAACAAAGGTCGGGTTACCCACAAAGGGGAGCCCATCAGACTAACAGCAGATCTCTCGGCAGAAACTTTACAAGACAGAAGAGAGTCGGGGCCAATATTCAACATTCTTAAAGAAAAGAATTTTCAACCCAGAATTTCATATCCAGCCAAACTAAGTTTCATAAGTGAAGGAGAAATAAAATCCTTTACAGATAAGCAAATGCTTAGAGATTTTGTCACCACTAGGCCTGCCTTACAAGAGACCCTGAAGGAAGCACTCAAAATGGAAAGGAACAACCGGTACCAGCCATTGCAAAAACATGCCAAAATGTAAAGACCATCGAGGCTAGGAAGAAACTGCATCAACTAATGAGCAAAATAACCAGTTAATATCACAATGGCAGGATCAAGTTCACACATAACAATCTTAACCTTCAATGTAAATGGACTAAATGCTCCAATTAAAAGACACAGACTGACAAACTGGATAAAGAGTCAAGACCCATCAGTCTGCTGTATTCAGGAGACCCATCTCACATGCAGAGACATACATAGGCTCAAAATAAAGGAATGGAGGAGGATTTACCAAGCAAATGGAGAAGAAAAAAAAGCAGGGGTTGCAATACTAGTCTCTGATAAACCAGATTTTAAACCATCAAAGATCAAAAGAGACAAAGAAGGCCATTACATAATGATAAAGGGATCAATTCAACAGGAAGAGCTAACTATCCTAAATATATATGCACCCAATACAGGAGCACCCAGATTCATAAAGCAAGTCCTTAGAGACTTACAAAGAGACTTAGAATCCCATACAATAATAATGGGAGACTTCAACACTCCACTGTCAACATTAGACAGATCAACGAGACAAAAAGTTAACAAGGATATCCAGGAATTGAACTCATCTCAGCAGCAAGCAGACCTAATAGACATCTAAAGAACTCTCCACCCCAAATCAACAGAACATACATTCTTCTCAGCACCACATCGCACTTATTCCAAAATTGACCACATAATTGGAAGTAAAGCACTCCTCAGCAAATGTACGAGAACAGAAATTATAACAAACTGTCTCTCAGACCACAGTGCAATCAAACTAGAACTCAGGACTAAGAAACTCAATCCAAACCGCTCAACTACATAGAAACTGAACAACCTGCTCCTGAATGACTACTGGGTACATAACGAAATGAAGGCAGAAATAAAGATGTTCCTTGAAACCAATGAGAACAAAGATACAACATACCAGAATCTCTGGGACACATTTAAAGCAGTGTGTAGAGGGAAATTTATAGCACTAAATGCCCACAAGAGAAAGCTGGAAAGATCTGAAATTGACACTCTAACATCGCAATTAAAAGAACTAGAGAAGCAAGAGCAAATGCATTCAAAAGCTAGCAGAAGGCAAGAAATAACTAAGATCAGAGCAGAACTGAAGGAGATAGAGACACAAAAAACTCTCCAAAAAATCAATGAATTCAGGAGTTGGTTTTTTGAAAAGATCAACAAAATTGACAGACCGCTAGCAAGACTAATAAAGAAGAAAAGAGAGAAGAATCAAATAGACGCGTTAAAAAATGATAAAGGGGATATCACCACCGACACCACAGAAATACAAACTACCATCAGAGAATACTGTAAACACATCTACGCAAATAAACTAGAAAATCTAGAAGAAATGGATAATTTCCTGGACACTTACACTCTTCCAAGACTAAACCAGGAAGAAGTTGAATCCCTGAATAGACCAATAGCAGGCTCTGAAATTGAGGCAATAATTAATAGCCTACCAACCAAAAAAAGTCCCGTACCACATGGATTCACAGCTGAATTCTACCAGAGATACAAGGAGGAGAAGGTACCATTCCTTCTGAAACTATTCCAATCAATAGAAAAAGAGGGAACCCTCCCTAACGCATTTTATGAGGCCAACATCATCCTGATACCAAAGCCTGGTAGAGACACAACAAAAAAAGAGAATTTTAGACCAATATCCCTGATGAACATCGATGCAAAAATCCTCAATAAAATACTGGCAAACCGGATTCAGCAGTACATCCAAAAGCTTATCCAATCAAGTGGGCTTCATCCCTGGGATGCAAGGCTGGTTCAACATACACAAATCAATAAACATAATCCAGCATATAAACAGAACCAAAGACAAGAACCACATGATTATCTCAATAGATGCAGAAAAGGCTTTTGACAAAATTCAACAGCCCTTCATGCTAAAAACGCTCAATAAATTCGATATTGATGGAACATACCCCAAAATAGTAAGAGCTATTTATGACAAACCCACAGCCAATATCAAACTGAATGGGCAAAAACTGGAAAAATTCCCTTTGAAAACTGGCACAAGACAGGGATGCCCTCTCTCACCACTCCTATTCAATATAGTGTTGGAAGTTCTGGCTAGGGCAATCAGGCAAGAGAAAGAAATCAAGGGTATTCAGTTAGGAAAAGAAGAAGTCAAATTGTCCCTCTTTGCAGATACATGATTCTATATTTAGAAAACCACATTGTCTCAGCCCAAAATCTCCTTAAGCTGATAAGCAACTTCAGCAAAGTCTCAGGATACAAAATTAATGTGCAAAAATCACAAGCATTCTTATACACCAGTAACAGACAAACAGAGAGCCAAATCAGGAATGAACTTCCATTCACAATTGCTTCAAAGAGAATAAAATACCTAGGAATCCAACTTACAAGGGATGTAAAGGACCTCTTCAAGGAGAACTACAAACCACCGCTCAGTGAAATAAAAGAGGACACAAACAAATGGAAGAACATACCATGCTCATGGATAGGAAGAATCAATATCGTGAAAATGGCCATACTGCCCAAGGTTATTTATAGATTCAATGCCATCCCCATCAAGCTACCAATGAGTTTCTTCACAGAATTGGAAAAACTGCTTTAAAGTTCATACGGAACCAAAAAAGAGCCCGCATCTCCAAGACAATCCTTAGTCAAAAGAACAAAGCTGGAGGCATCACGCTACCTGACTTCTAACTATACTACATGGCTACAGTAACTAAAACGGCATGGTACTGGTACCAAAACAGAGATAAAGACCAATGGAACAGAACAGAATCCTCAGAAATAATACCACACATCTACAGCCATCTGATCTTTGACAAACCTGAGAGAAACAAGAAATGGGGAAAGGATTCCCTATTTAATAAATGGTGCTGGGAAAATTGGCTAGCCATAAGTAGAAAGCTGAAACTGGATCCTTTCCTTACTACTTATATGAAAATTAATTCAAGATGGATTAGCGACTTAAATGTTAGACCTAATGCCATAAAAACCCTAGAGGAAAACCTAGGTAGTACCATTCAGGACATAGGCATGGGCAAAGACTTCATATCTAAAATACCAAAAGCAACGGCAGCAAAAGCCAAAATTGACAAATGGGATCTCATTAAACTAAAAAGTTTCTGCACAGCAAAAGAAACTACCATCAGAGTGAACAGGCAACCTACAGAATGGGAGAACATTTTTGCAATCTACTCATCTGACAAAGGGCTAATATCCAGAACCTACAAAGAACTCAAACAAATTTACAAGAAAAAATCAAACAACCCCATCAAAAAGTGGGCAAAGGATAGGAACAGACATTTCTCAAAAGAAGACATTCATACAGCCAACAGACATGAAAAAATGCTCATCATCACTGGCCATCAGAGAAATGCAAATCAAAACCACAATGAGATACCATCTCACACCAGTTAGAAAGGCGATCATTAAAAAGTCAGGAAAAAACAGGTGCTGGAGAGGATATGGAGAAATAGGAACACTTTTACACTGTTGGTGGGATTGTAAACTAGTTCAACCATTATGGAAAACAGTATGGTGATTCCTCAAGGATCTAGAACTAGAAGTACCATATGACACAGCCATCCCATTACTGGGTATATACCCAAAGGATTATAAATCATGCTGCTATAAAGACATATGCACACGTATGTTTATTGTAGCACTATTCACAATAGCAAACACTTGGAATCAACCCAAATGTCCATCAGTGACAGGCTGGATTAAGAAAATGTGGCACATATACACCATGGAATACTATGCAGCCATAAAAAAGGATGAGTTTGTGTCCTTTGTAGGGACATGGATGCAGCTGGATACCATCATTCTTAGCAAAGTATCACAGGAACAGAAAACCAAACACTGCCTGTTCTCACTCATAGGTGGGAACTGAACAATGAGATCACTTGGACTCGGGAAGGGGAACATCACACACCGGGGCCTATCATGGGGAGGGGGTAGGGGGGAGGGATTGCATTGGGAGTTATACCTGATGTAAATGACGAGTTGATGGGTGCTGACGAGTTGATGGGTGCAGGACACCAACATGCCACAAGTATACATATGTAACACACCTGCACGTTATGCACATGTACCCTAGAACTTAAAGTGTAATAATTAAAAAAAAAAAAAAAAGGAAATTCAGTACACTAAGCCTGTCTAAAACCAAGGAATCTCAACGAATCTATGTTACTCCCTTGGCACTCCCATAAGAGCTGGTGCAGGTACCCACTCTTGGGAGAGTTGAAGATAAGTCACATCACCAGATCACTGGCAGACATTCCTCACCAGCAGCCCAGAGTGTGGCAGCCTCTCAGGTGGCTAGACCCAGAAGAGCAATAGGCAATCTGGCTCTTAGGAACTCTTTTTTTCTTTTTTTAAAATTATTATTATACTTTAAGTTCTAGGGTAGCGTGAGGTCTCCAGCTTTGTTCTTTTGACTTAGGATTGTCTTGGCAATGCGGGCGCTTTTTTGGTTCCATATGAACTTTAAAGTAGTTTTTTCCAATTCTGTGAAGAAATTCATTGGTAGCTTGATGGGGATGGCATTGAATCTATAAATTACCTTGGGCAGTATCGCCATTTTCCCGATATTGATTCTTCCTATCCATGAGCATGGTATGTTCTTCCATTTGTTTGTGTCCTCTTTTATTTCACTGAGCGGTGGTTTGTAGTTCTCCATGAAGAGGTCCTTTCCATTCCTTGTAAGTTGGATTCCTAGGTATTTTATTCTCTTTGAAGCAATTGTGAATGGAAGTTCATTCATGATTTGGCTCTCTGTTTGTCTGTTACTGGTGTATAAGAATATTTGTGATTTTTGCACATTAATTTTGTATCCTGAGGCTTTGCTGAAGTTTCTTATCAGCTTAAGGAGATTTTGGGCTGAGACAATGGGGTTTTCTAAATATACAATCATGTCATCTGCAAACAGGGACAATTTGACTTCTTCTTTTCCTAATTGAATACCCTTATTCCTAAGAAAGAGCAATTGTACTACATCAAAGAAACACCCCAGGGAACAAAAGAATCAGGATGGCAAGCCTTGAATCCCAGATATTTCTGCTAGTAGAAAGTGTTATTTATTTATTTATTTATTTATTTATTTATTTATTTATTTATTTGCAGAGACACAATTGCAGTGCTGCATGCATCAGGTAAAGTGCTCACTTTTACCCAAACAGTCATGCAACCTCTGTGATATTGAAGGATCTTGGAGAAGAGGTCCTTGTTTCCCCTTTGTCCACCACTGCACATGCAGCTGGGACTTCTCCCACAGGAAATCAATATGAATGCACCTAAAGATAGCCTTCCTGGAACAATTCAGGGTGATCACATCCCCACAGGAGGAGCACTCCTCAGGGACACGCTCGCATGAGAGGTAGAGTTACATTTCCTCTCTACTTAGGATATCAACATCCCTACAGACAAGGAGAGGTGCCTGTCTGATCTGAATAGCTAGAACACTGTCACAGGAGTGAGGCTGGGAGGTGGGTAGCTTTTCTATTGGTTTAGCAGAGGAGCTGAAGTAGTTCTCAACCTCCACCCTGAAAAAACCTCAGTGTGTCTATTTGGGAGCTCTCCCAGGCACCTTCATCCTTGCCTGCTTTAGCTACAACTGATTTCCTCTCAGGGATGCTTCTCCTACTGGTCTGAAGCCTGAACCACCAACTCAATCAATAAAATACTGGGGAAAAAGTAAATAAATAAATAAATAAATAAATAAGAGCACACCATAGGGGTATAAAATAAGTTTCAACAGATCCTTATTATTCTGACACCATAGGAGAAATTGAACTTTGCCTATACACCAAGTGCATAACTATTACAACTAGAATCTCAGCAAACAGCACAAAATGACTCTCTATAACTAAGTAACTCGTACATAGTCACCACCCCCAAAAGCACCAAGAACCAAATTAGGCAATAATAAACTATACATATTAAAGTCATAACTTTGAGAGAAAAAAAAAAGAAATTAAAAAGCAACCCCACAAATCAAAAATAAATTCAAGGACAATTTGAAGAAATAGTCTACCCAAATGAGAAAAACACAGAAAAGTAATTCTGATAATATCACAAAACAGGGTTCTGTAACACCCCCAAAACATTACACTAGCTCCCTAGCAATGGATCCAATCCAAGATGAATTTTCCTTTTTTTGAAATACCAGATAAAGAATTGAGAAAGTTGATTACTAAGCTTCTTGGGAAGATACCATAGGAAGGTAAATACTGACTTAAATAAATTTTTAAAAATAATTTAGGACATTAATAAAAATGTTTAGAAGACATATATCATAAATAAAAACTATCAGGGAGAAGAGGTAATGAATACTGGGCTTAACACATAGGTGATGTAATGATCTGTGCAGCAAACCACCATGGCACACATTTATCTGTGTAACAAATCTGCACATCCTGCACATGTACCCCTGAACTTAAAATAAAAGTTGAAGGAAAAAAATAAAAAAAAAACACCAATCAGAACTTCTGAAAATGCAAAGCACACTCAGGGAAATACAAAATGCGTAGAAAGTTTTAAAAATAGACTAGTACATGTAGAAGAAAGAATTTCAAAGTTTAAAGACAAGACATTCAAATTAACCCAATCAAGCAAAGATCAAGAAAAAAAATTAAAAAATGAACAGTCTCCAAGAAATATGGGATTATGTAAAACAGTCAGACCTAGGAATAATTGGTATTCTTGAGGGAGAAGAAAAGGCTAAAAATTTGGGAAATCTATTTGAGGGAGTAATTGTGGAAAACTTCTCTGGCCTTGCTAGAGATTTAGATATCCAAATACAAGAAACTCAAAGAACTCCTGGGGAATTTGTTGCAAAATTATTACCAAGGTATTTACTCATCACAATATCCAAACTCAACACACACAAAAAATAATTCTAAAAACTGTGAGACAAAATTGTTAGGTAATGTATAACGAAAAACCTATCACCTATCAGACTCACAGCAGACTTCTCAGCAGAAACCTTAGAAGCCAGAAGGCTTAGGGTCCTATCCTTAGCCTCCTTAAACCAAATGATTGTCAGCCCAAAATTTTGTATACAGTCAAACTAAGCTTCATAAATGAAGGTGATATAAAGTCTTTTCAGACAACAAATGCTGAGGAAATTTCTTACTATCAAACCAGCACTACAAGAAATGTTAAAAAGGAGTTCTAAATCTTGAAACAAATGCTCAGTACGCATCAAAACAGAACCACCTGAAAGTATAAAACTCACAGAGCTTATAAAATAATAGCACAGCTTAAAAAACAAATCATCTAGATAACAACTGACATAATGAATACAATATTACCTCACATCTTAGTATTATTAACATTGAACATAAATGGCCTAAATCCTCCACTTAAAACATACAGAATGGCAGAATGGATTTAAAAAAGAAGAAGAAGAAGAAAAAAAAAATCCCAAGTATCTGTTTCTTCAAGAGGCTGACCTAACACATAAAAATTCATATAAATTCAGGGTCAAGAGATGGAAAAAGTTATTCCACACAAGTGGAAACCAAAAGTGAGCAGAGCAGCTGTTCTTGTATCGGACAAAACAGACTTTAAAGCAGAAACAGGAAAAAAAAGAAAAGATAAAGAAGAATATTATATATTGATAAAAGGATCAGTCCAACAAGAATATATTACACTCCTAAATTTATATGCACCTATCATTGAAGCTTCCAGATTTATAAAACAGTTGCTACTGGACCAAAGAAATGAGATAAATAGCAACACATTAATAGTGGGAAACCTCAATACTCCACTGACAGCACCAGATAGATCATAAAGACAGAAAGTTAACTAAGAAGAAAATGTATTTAAAGTATACCTAGAAAAAAAAATGGACTTAACAAATACTTACAGAGCATTATTCCAACAAATTGAACAACACACATTCTTCTCATCAGCTTATGGAGCATCTTCCAGGATAGACCGTATGTTAGGTCACAAAAATATCCCAATAAATTTAGAATATTGACCTCATATCAACTATCTTCTAAGAACATAGTGGAATAAAATGAGGAGTCAACTCCAAAATGAATCCTCAAAATTATGCAAATACATGGAAATTAAATAACCTGCCCTTGAATAATTTTGGGGTTAACAATAAAATTGAATATGAACAGACATTTCTCAAAAGAAGACATTCATACAGCCAACAGACACATGAAAAAATGCTCATCATCACTGGCCATCAGAGAAATGCAAATCAAAACCACAATGAGATACCATCTCACACCAGTTAGAATGGCGATCATTAAAAAGTCAGGAAACAACAGGTGCTGGAGAGGATGTGGAGAAATAGGAACACTTTTACACTGTTGGTGGGATTGTAAACTAGTTCAACCATTATGGAAAACAGTATGACGATTCCTCAAGGATCTAGAACTAGATGTACCATATGACCCAGCCATCCCATTACTGGGTATATACCCAAAGGATTATAAATTATGCTGCTATAAAGACACATGCACACGTATGTTTATTGCAGCACTATTCACAATAGCAAAGACTTGGAATCAACCCAAATGTCCATCAGTGACAGATTGGATTAAGAAAATGTGGCACACATACACCATGGAATACTATGCAGCCATAAAAAAGGATGAGTTTGTGTCCTTTGTAGGGACATGGATGCAGCTGGAAACCATCATTCTTAGCAAACTATCACAAGAACAGAAAACCAAACACCGCATGTTCTCACTCATAGGTGGGAACTGAACAATGAGATCACTTGGACTCAGGAAGGGGAACATCACACACAGGGGCCTATCATGGGGGGGGGTAGGGGGGAGGGATTGCATTGGGAGTTATACCTGATGTAAATGACGAGTTGATGGGTGCAGCACAGCAACATGGCACAAGTATACATATGTAACAAACCTGCACGTTATGCACATGTATCCTACAACTTAAAGTATAATAATAATAAATAAATAAAAAACAATAAAATTGAGATGGAAATTCAAAAGTTCTTTGAAATGAATGATAATAGTGACACAAATTATCTAAATGCCTGGGATACAGCAAAAGCCATGTGAACAGGAAAGTTTACAGCATTAAATGACTACATTAAAAAGTCTGAAAGAGCACCAATTGACAACCTAATGTCACATTTCAAGTAACTAGAGGAAGAGAAACAAACTAAACTGAAAGCCAGCAGAAGAAAAGAAATAACAAAAATCAGAGAAAAACTAAATAAAATTGAAACAAAAAAATACAAAAGATAAATGTAGCAAAAGTTGGTTATTGAAAAAATAAACAAAATTGATGGAGCATTAGTGAGATTAACCAATAAATGAAGATAGATGATTCAAATAAGCTCAATTAGAAATAAAACTAGAAACATTACAAATGATAATACAAAAAAAAGTCTATAAACATTTTTACACACACAAACTAGAAAATCTAGAGAAAATAGATAAAGTTCTAGAAACACAAAACAAAACAGGAATAAATCAGGAAGAAAATAGAAACCCTAAACAGACCAATAACAAGAGGTGAGATAGAATCAGTAATGATAAAAACAAAAATTACAGACAACAAAAAGTCCAGAACCAGATGGATTCACAGATGAATTCTACCAGACATTCCAAGAATTGGTAGCAATCTTACAGAAACTATTCCAAAATATAAGTAAAGAGGGAATCCTCTCTAAACATTCCATGAAGCCAGCATCACCCTAATATCCAAATCAGAAAAGGACATCAACAACAGAAACTACAAACCATTATTTCTGATAAGCCTAGATGCAAAAGTTCTCAGAAAAATATGCTACCTAACAGAATTTGACAGAACATTCAACAGATATTATACCATGATCATGTTGGTTTCACTCCAGGTATGCAAGAATGGTAAAACATATGCAAGTCAATAAATGTAATACCTCACAAAAACATAATTAAAAACAAAAAACCATATAATCATCTCAATAGACAAAGAAAAAAAGATTTGATCAAATCCAATATCCCTTTCTAATAAAAATTCTCAAAATCTAGGTATAGAAGGGACTTACCTTAAAGTAATAGAAACTATATATTTCAAACCCACAGCCAACATCATACTGAAGGGAGAAATTTGAAAGCATTTTCTCCCTGAGAACTGGAACAAGACAAGGATTTCCACTTTCACCAATTCTACTGTTCACTACTCATGTGATTGTATACCTAGAAAACCCTAAAGACTCATCCATAAAGCTCCTAGATTGATAAAGGAATTCAGTAAATTCTCAAGGGAACACTTTTATACTGTTAGTGGGAATGTAAATTAATACAACCACTGTGGAAAACAGCATAGAGATTCCTTAAAGAGCTAAAAGCAGAACTACCATTTGATCCAGCAATCTCACTCCTGGGTAATTACTCATAGGAAAAGAAGTTACTATGTGAAAAAGAAATATGCAAATGCATGTTTATAGCAAAACAATTCACAACTGCAAAGATGTGGAACCGACTTAAGTTCACATCAACCAATGAGTGGATAAAGAAAATATGATTATATATACACCATAGAATACTACTCAGTTATAAAAATAAACAAAATAATATCTTTGCAGCTACTTAGAGCTGGAAGTTGTTGTTGTTGTTGTTGTTGTTGTTTTGAGATGGAGTTTTGCTCTTGTTGCCTATGCTGTAACGCAATGGCACAATCTCTGCTCACCACAACCTCCACCTCCTGAGTTCAAGCGATTCTCCCACCTCAGTCTCCCAAGTAGCTGGGATTACAGGCATGCGCCACCATGCCTGGCTAATTTTTTGTATTTTTAGTAGAGACGGGGTTTCTTCGTGTTCTCAGGTTGGTCTTGAACTCCCGACCTCAGGTGATCCGCCTGCCTCGGCCTCCTGAAGTGCTGGGATTACAGGCGTGAGCCACTGCGCTTGGAAGTTGCTATTCTAAGTAAAGTAAGTCAGAAATGAAAAGCCAAATACCATACATTGCCACTTATAAGTGGGAGCTAAGCTATGAGGACAAAGACATAGTGGTGTAATGGACTTTGGGAACTCAGGTGGGATGCTGGGAGGAGGGTGAGGAAAAAAAGGCTACATGTTGGGTACAGTGTACATTGCTTGCCTGACTGGTGCACTATAATTTTAGAATGAATCCCTAAAGAACTCATTCATGTAACCAAAACCACCTGTATCCCCAAAAACTATTGAAATAAAAGAAATAACAAAAAATAGAAGATTTAAAAAGAGAAAAAAGTAAAGAGGAATGAACAAAATGTCTCAGAAATATAGGATTATATATAGATCAAATCTACCTCTATTTGGTGTTCTTGAAAGAGATGGGGAGAATGCGACAAACTTGGAAACCTTGTTTCAAGATAACATCCCTGAGAACTTCTCCAATCTTGCCAGAAAGGCCAACATTAAAATTCAGGAAATGCTGAAAACTCCAATAAGACATTTCTTAAGAAAATTATTCCCAAGATGCATAATCATCAGATTCTCCAAGGTCAAATGAAAGAAAAAATGTTAAAGGCAGCTAGAGAGAAATGTCAGGTCACCTACAAAGAGAATGACATAAGACAAGAAGTAGAACTCCCAGCAGAAACTCTAAAAGCCAGAAGAGATTAGGGGCCAATATTTAACATTCTTAAAGAAATTCCAACAAGGAATTTCATATTCAGCCAAACTAAGCTTCATAAATGAAGGAGAAATAAGATATTTTCCAGACAAGCAAATGCTGATGAAATCCATCACCACCAGACCTCCTTATAAGAGCTCCTGAAGGAAGCACTAAATATTGAAAGGGAAGAACTTTATGAGTCTTTTCAAAAACACATGTAAGTACACAAACCAGTGACGCTATAAAGCAACCGCAAAAGTATCTGCATAATAACCAGTTAATATCATGATGATAGGATCAAAGCTACACATATCATATGAACCTTGAATGTACATGGGCTAAGTTCCCCAATTAAAAGGCACAGGATTACAAGCTGGTTAAAGAACCAAGACCTGCTGGTATGTTGTATTATTCCATTTTCACACTGCTATAAAGAAATACCCAAGACTGGTTAGTTTGTAAAGAAAAAAGCTTTAATTGACTCACAGTTCCACGTGGCTGGGGAGGCCTCAATAAACCTACAATCATAGCAGAAGGCAAAGCAGGAACCTACTTCATAAAGTGACAGGAAAGAGAAAAGAGGAGCAAAGAGTGAAGGTGGAAGAGCCCCTCATAAAACCATCAGATCTCATGAGAATTCACTCACTATCATGAGAACACCATGAGGGAAACTGCCCCAATGATCCAGTCACCTCCAAGCAGGTCTCTCCTTGATGCATGTGGATTATCCATATCTTAGGCCACAGAACAAGTCTTAATTATTATTTTTTTAATTTTAAGTTATATGTAGTATGATTTTTGCTCACAAGAAAACTAGAAATCTATAACAGAAGGAATACTAGAAAATTCACAAATATGTGGAAATTAAACAACACACTAAAAGTGTCAATGGATAAAATTGGAAATTACAAAGAAGATTTTTAAATAACTGAGATAAAATGAAAACACAAACACTAAAATTTATGAGATGTAGTGAAAGTAGTGGTAAATGCAAAATTTATTGCAGTAATGACTACATTCTACTGCAACAAAGATCTTGATTCTTTAACAACTTTACACCTTAAGAAACTAGGAAAAGAAGAGCAAATCGTTCAAATGTATTAGAAAAGGAAACAATAAACAGTAGAGGAACATTGGAGACCTATTGGAAGATGGTCAACTAGATGCAGCCAGGAAGTGCCACTCCCACAGAGATTGGGATTTCATTTAATGTACATAATTTGAACAGATCTCCGGAAGGAATATGCTCAATGTGGATAGATAAAATATGCAGATGCTGAGGCTACATATGAAGAAAACTGGGAAGTCTGCATGGGGTGCCTGAATGCCAGGGCCCATCCCTGGCCCCAGACAGCACCTAGGAAAGGGGTGAGTGAAGAGACTGAGGGAATTTCCACTCTTGCCGTGGACCTCTGGGATCCTAGCTTCAGAGGATCCTGCAGCATCCACAGACATTTAAACTGGCAGGGGGATCTCCTCAGAGATTAGACTGAGATGAAGCTGCAACAGGCATAGAGCCAGGGACCTTTGGGCATGGGACAGCTCTAATAGAGCCCAGCAATAAGTGCCGATCCCCCAGGGATGCTCGTCTCTCTCTGAGAGGCTCTGGCCCAAGATAACTTCCAGGGAGAAATAAGGGACTTCCCCTTGGGATTGAGTCATATCTGAGCTGTAGGCCTACTAGAACCTTCCAGAGCTTCTGTCTGGTCACTCCGCAAGAGTGTGTACACTTTGCAGCCTCTGCTGCCCAGTCCGTATGCTTTGCTCCACCTGATTTTGTTCCAACACTCTGGGAGTCCTTCAGATCCCCCAACACACCTAGAACCTATCCTGAGGGTTGGTAGGAAGGAACCATGAGCAGGTCCTGATTACCCAGAGCTGTAGCTTGTGGCTCAAGAGTGCAAAGCCAGGAATCTGTGTGCAGCACTTGAGTAGAGTAGGAGCCCACACTCTCAGAAACATGAGAATGTTAAGTTGCACAGATTCACGGGATGATCTGGAACTTAGGCATGCCTCCCTCCACAGTGCTGGACTGGTAGGAGTGTGGGCTATCTCTCTACTGAACCCCTCTATAAGGGAGCCCCATGGCCCTGAAGCCCTAACAACAGCAACAACAACAAAATTTTGGGTAGAGTGCCAATGATCAGATGTGGGTTCCCCAAGGCCTAAGAGCAAAACTGGTGAGGAGGTCACTTCTATTCATCTCACACCACAGAATACAACTGAAAATTCAAGTTTACACAAATGAGCCATGTGGCTGAGTAAGAGCCTGTCTACTGCCAACTGTTCACAAGCGCCATTTACTGTATCACTGCCCAAACTACAACACTAAAAGTGTTTACTAATTCTCCCCTCTGTGAAACCAAAAGCAAAAATTTGACTACAAAGACCCTATACAGAGCTTTAATGCTCTGAAAACTTCCAAAAATGAAGCCAACTGACTACACTGCCATTTACACCAAAATTAAAGGAATGACAACATTTCCGGATGAGAAAAAATCAGCAAAAAACCTTGGGCAATTAAAAAAGCCAGTATGTCCTTTTAAAACGAGCCCACTAATTCTGCAGCAATGCTTTTAACTCATCTGAAATGTCTGAAATAACTGACATGAAATTCAAAATGTGGATGGCAATGAAGCTTATCAAGATAGAGGAGAAAGTTGAAACTCAATCCAAGGACACCAAGCAATAGAGTAAAATTATTCAAGAGCTGAAAGAAAAGATAGCCATTCTAGGAAAGAATGAAACTGAACTTCATGAGCTGAAAAATTTACAACAAGAATTTTACAGTAAAACTAGATTTACTAACAGCAGAATAAACCAAGTTGAGGAATGCATCTCAGAGCCCAAAGACAAGGCATTTGAACAGACAAAAATTTTTTAAAAATTAGGAAAAATGAACAAAACTTCCAAAAAATATGGGATTATGTAAACAATCCAAATCTGCAAATTATCAACATTTCTGAGAGAGGAGGAGAAAGTATAAGGAACTAGGGAAATATATTTGAGAATAAGGTCCATGAAACTTTATTTTCTCATTAGAGAGGTTGATAAATCCATGAATTACAAACAACCCCAGACTGATTTTATACAACATGACCATTCCCGAGGCACACGGTCATTATATTTACTGAGATCAATGCAAAAGAAAAAATTTTAAAAAGCTAGAGAGCAGGGACAGGTCACTTACAGAGGGAACCCAACCAGGCTAGCAGTAAACTTCTCAGCAGAAATATTATGCTTGTAGAAAAAAATGGGGGCCTATTTTCAGTATCATTAAAAGGAAGACATTCCAAAAAAGAATTTTGTATCTCCAAACTAAGCTTCATACTTGAATGAGAAATAAAGTTCTCCTCAGATGGCAAATGCTGAGGGAATATATTTCAACTAGATTATTCTTACAAGAGATCCTTAAGGGAGTGCTAAACAAAGAATAACAAGAATGACACCTGCTACTACAAAAGCACACTTATGCATGTAGCTCAAAGTACTGTAAAGCAACTATGCAATCAAATCTATATAACAGACAGCTAACAACAAAATGAAAGGATTAAAACTATGGTTATTAATACTAACCTTCAATGTAAATGTGCTAAACATCCCACTTGAAAGAGACAGAGTGGCATGCTGGATAAAAATAGAAGACCCAACCATCTGTTGTATTCAAGAGACACATTTTACATGTAAAAACACCCATGGGCTCAAAGTAAAAGGGTGGAGTAAAATCTACCATGCCAGTGGAAAACAAAAAGAGCAGGACTCACTATTTTTATGTCAGAAAAAAACAGATTTTAAATGAATACAAATGAAGAAGGACAATGAGGGCCTTTACATAACAAAAAAGGATACGATCAAACGAGAGGACTTAACTACCTTGTATGTATACATGTCTAACATTGGAGTACCCAGATTCATAAAACAAGTTCTTCTTGGCCTACAAAATACTTAGACAATCATGCAATAATAAAAGTAGACTCCAACACCCCACTGACAACATTAGACAGATTATTATGGCAGAAAATTAACAAAGAAAGTCTGGACTTAAACTTGACACTTACCTAACAAACATGTTACCAGTTGAAGGTATCTGATTTACCAGTAGCAAATTAGTATAGGTCTGCAACAACCTCAATTCTTGCCTCCTCAGAAGAAATAATTCGACTGAAGAGCATAAGGCAGAAAAAGAGACCAAAGCAAGTTTCAGAGCAGGAGTACAAATCTTTTAAAATGCTTTAGCACAGGAAAGAAAGAAAAGTGCACTTGGAAGAGATCCAAGTGGGCAACATGAAGAAACAGTGCAGTGTTTAACCTTGATCATAGAACTTCATATGCTGGCCCCTTTCCTACAATTCTTCCCTTAGGGTGGGCTGCCCACATACAGAGTGCCCATCTTACACTTGGGAAGTGAGCATGTGCAGTGTGTTTAGGAAATTGTACACATGCCCATCTGAGGCTTTTCTTTGCTTTTCTGGTGGAGTGTCCCCGGAAAGTCATACTCCATCATTTTGTTTATTAATGCACATGCCTAGGCTCACTAATCGAATACATGAGATTTTATTGGAATCCTCCCTTTGCTTCTTCCTGCCACCTGCATTCAATTAACACTTTAATGTTAACAGCTGTGGACCATTAGGAGATTGTCTCTCCCTGAGGCTGGCTGTCTATTTAGAGGGGCACTGGGATAACTTTCAAACCATCACCTGATCATCTGACATTTCTAGTGTATGAAGGGTAGGGGGGCCCTTCTCCTGCCACTCTAATGTTTATCTGTAACAAATATATACAGTACACTCCACCAAACAGCCTTAGAATATAATTTTTTTCTCATATGCTAATGGAACATATTTTAAAATCAACTACATGCTTGTTCATAAAACAAGTCTCAGTGAATTCAAACACAATTTCAAACAGCAGTGCAATAAAAATGGAAATAAATATCAAAGAGATCTCTCAAAATTACAAAAATCCATGGAAATGAAACAACTTATTCTTGAATGAAACCTCAGTGAACATTGAAATTAGGGCAGAAATCAAAATATTCTTTAAAATTATTGAAAGTAGAGAAACAGCTAACCAAAATCTATCGGATGCACCAAAAGCAGTGTTAAGAGGAAAGTTTACAGCCCTAAATGCTTTTATCAAGAAGGTAAAAAGATCTCAAATTAACTATCTAACTTTGAACCTAATGAAACTAGAAAAAAATAAATAAACCAACACTTAAGCCAACAGAACAAAATAAAAACTAAAATTAGAGAAGAAATTAATGAAATGAAGATGTAAAAATCTATACAAAACATCAGTAAAACCAACTGTTACTTATTTGAAAAATGAATAAGATTGACAGACTTATAGCTAAAAAAAGAAAGAGAAGATACGAATAAACACAATCAAAAATGACAAATGTGATATTATAACTGATCTCACAGAAATTCAAAAAATCCTCAGAGACTACTATGAACTACTCTATGCACACAAATTAGAACATCTGGAGGAAATAAATAGATTGTTGGAAGCACACAATCTCACCAGGTTGAATCAGGTACACATTAAACCCTCAATAGATAATTATCAAAATTTGAAATAAAATCAGTAATGCAGAAACTACCAACCAAAAAAGGCCCTGGACCAGAAGGATTCACAGCCAGATTTTACCAGATATATATAGAAAAATTGCGCCGGGTGCAGTGGCTCATGCCTGTAATCCCAGTTCTTTGGGAGGCCAAGGCGGGTGGATTGCTTGAGGTCAGGAGTTGGTGGTCAACCTGGCCAACATGGTGAAACCTTGTCTCTACTAAAAATACAAAAAATTAGCCGGGCATGGTAGCACATGCCTGTAGTCCTAACTACTCAGGAGGCTGAGGCAGGAGAATCACTTGAACCCAGGAGGCGGAGGTTGCAGTGAGCCAAGATTACACCACTGCACTCCAGTCTGGGAGACAGAGAGAAACTCTATCTCAGAAAAAAAAATAAATAAATAAATAAAATAAAAAATAAAAAAAAACTAATGATAACAATCATACTAAAACCATTCCAAAAAAGTGAGGAGGAGGATTACCTTCCTAACTCATTCTAGCAAGCAAGTATAAGGCTAATACCAACATGTGGAAGACACCCAACAACAAAAACTTCAGGTCAATACCACTCATGAACATAAACACAAAGTCTTCAACAAAATATTAGCAAACCAAATTCAGTTGCACATCAGTGAGTGTACTATGATCAAGTAGACTTTATTCCTGGGATGCAAGGCTGGTTCAACATACACAAATGAAGTGATTTATGACATAAGCGGAATGAAATAAAAAAAAAAAAACCACAGGTGATCATCTCAATAGATGTGGAAATTTTTTTTTGATAAAATTTAACACCCCTTCATGATAAAAACCCCCAATGGACTAAGCATTGAAGGAACATACCTTGAAATAATAAGAGCCATCAAAGACGAATCCACAGGCAACATCATATTGAATGGGCAAAAGCTCAAACCATTCCCCTAGAGAAATGGAACAAGACAAGAAGGCCTAATCACACCACTCGTATTTAACCTAGTATTGAATGTCCTAGTCAGGAAAATCAGGCAAAATAAATAAGCAAAAGACATTCAAATATAAATAGAAGAAATCAAGCTATCTCTCTTTATGGATGATATAATTCTATACAAAGAAAATTCTAAAAACTCTACCAGGGGGCCCCTCGAACTGATCAACTACTTTAATGAAGTTTCAGGATACAGGATCAATGTATAAAAATCAGTAGCACTTCTACATGCAAACAAACAAACAAACAAACAAACAAAAGAAACAGTTCGGGCTAAGAGTGAAATCAGGAACCCAATCCCACTTACAATAGTCACAAGGAAAATGTAATACCTAGGAATACAGCTAATCAAGGAGGTAAAAGACCTCTACAAGTAGAATGACAAAACACTGCTAAAATAAACCAGATAATGCAAATAAATGAAAAAAAAAATTGTTGTTCATAAATTGAAAAAATCAGTATTTTACAAATGGCCATACTGCCCAAAGCAATTTAGTGATTCAATTATATTCTTATTAATATTCCAATGTCATTCTTCACAAATTAGAAAAGGGTATTCTTAAATTTATATGAAACCAAAAAAGAGCCTAAATACACAAAATAATTATAACTAAAGTACAAAGCTGGAGGCATTGAACTATCTGATTTCAAATGATACTATAAAGTCACAGTAACCAAAAGAACTTGGTACTAGCAAAAAATAATAAAAAGAAAAAGAAAAAAACCAGACACATAGACCAATGGAACTGAATAGACAACTGAGAAATAAAGCCATAAACCTAACACCATTTGATCTTCAACAAAACCAACCAAAACAAGTAATGGGGAAAAGACTCCCTATTCAATAAATTGTGCTTGGATAAATCCAATAGCATAATATTAAGCCATATGCTTAATATTGAGCCTTAAGCCTTACTCTTCCCCATATACAAAAATTAACTCAAAATGGGTTAAAGACTTAAATGTAACACCTAAAACTGTAGAAACTCAAGAAGAAAAGTTAGGAATTATCATTCTGGATGTGGGACCTGGCAAAGATTTGATGATGAAGATACCAAAAGTAATTGCACAAAAAAAAAAGCAAAAATTGACATGTAGGACCTAATTAAACTGGAGAGCATCTGTACAGCAAAAGAAACTATCAACAGAATAAACAGAAAACCTACAGAATGGTACAGAATGGGAGAAGATATTCACAAACTATGCATCTGACAAAAGCCTAATATCCAGAACCTATAGAGAACATAAATCAACAAGCTAAAAACAAATAACTCCACTAAAAAATAGGCAAAGTACACAAACAGACACATCTGAAAAGAAGACATACATGGGGCCAAAAAAATATAACCAATGCTCTTTATTTCTAATCATCAGAGAAATGTAAATCAAAACTATAATGAGATGCCATCTTACATCAGTCAGAATGGGCATTATTACAAAGTCAGATACAGATACAGGGGAGGTTGTGGAGAAAATGGAACACTTATACACAGTTGATGGAAAGCAGTTTAGAGATTTTTCAAAGAACTTATAACTAACATTTGACCTAGTGATGTCATTACTGGGTATATACCCAAAGAAATATGAATCATTCTACCATAAGGACACATGCACACAAATGTTCATCACAGCACTATTCACAATAGCAAAGATGTGGAATCAATGCAGATGTCTAACAGTGGGCTGAATAAAGAAAATATGGTGTGTAGGAATACTACACAACCATAAAATAGAACAAAATCATGTCTTTTGAAGCAACACAGATGCAGCTGTAGGTCGTTGTCTTAAGCGATTTGACACAGGAGAAGAAAAACAAATTTCACGTGTTTTCACTTATAAGTGGGAGCCAAACATTTAGTACACATAAGCTCAAGGGATGAAACAATGTTCACCAGGGTCTACTTGAAGATGAAGGGTAGGAGGAGGGGGAGGATTGTAAAACTACCTATCGGTTACTATGCTCACTACCTTGATGTAAAAATATTCTGTATGTTAAAGTTCCATAACATGCAACTTACCCATATAACAAAACTGTGCATGTACCCTGTGAACTTAAAATTAAAGCTGGAAACAAGAAATAAAAGAAATGAAATTGGAAACTGATATGGTTTGGCTCTGTGTCCCACCCAAATCTCACCTTGAATTGTAATAATCCCTAATTGTTAAGAAGGGACTTGGTGGGAAGTAGTTGAATCATGGGGGAACTTTTTCCAATGCTGTTTTCATGATAGTGATTATAGAAACAGACTACTACAGGGGCATTGCTCCTGACTGTAGAGGAATAAAAAAAATGACAAAAGGAGAATACTATGCATAATTGTATTCCAAAAAAATCCACAACTTAATGTAAATAAATAAATTCTAGAAAATCCACTCTATTAATACCGACTCATGAAGAAATAAGAAAATATCTGAATACACCTGAGATAAGTAAGGCAATTGATCAAAAATCTCTCAAAAACAACAAAAACAAACTCAGGAACATACGATTTCACTGGAGAATTCAATCAAACATTTAAATAATTAACACTAATATTTCTCAAAAAAATTTAAGGGGAGGGAACACTTAGAGCCACATTCTATGAAGCCATTATTACCCTGAAAACAAACCAGACAACATCACAAGGAAAAAATTACTACAGATTAATATTCGTTATGAATGCTAATATAAACTACTTCAATAAAATATTAGCAAACTGACGTTCTCTGTTAAAAGAAAACAGAGAAAATATTTTTGACAGATTCGTAATCATGTATTGGATATGACAAAGGTACCAAGAAAAAGTAGATAAACCGGATTTCATCAAAATCAAAAACTTAATTCCATCAAAAGGCATTATTCTTTAGTCGTGAAAAGGCAACCTATAGAATGTGAGAAAACATTTGCAAATGATATATTTTATAAGACATCAATATCCAGAATATCTGAAGAACTCCTGCAAAGAAAAAAAAAAGAAATAAATAAAGCAACTAAACTCAAAAATTGGTAAAATCTTGAGTAGTCATTTTTAAAGAAGGTAAACAAATGGTCCATAAGAACGTTTAAATATTTTTACTATCAGTAGCCACAGCAGGAATGCAAATAAAAACAATAAAATACCACTTCACAACACCTAGGAAGGTGAAAATTAACTAGTGTTGTCAATAACTTGGAGAAATTGAAAATCTTAAGATTTCTGGTAGAATATAAAATATCACAGAAAATGTGTAAAATTGTTGATGTCTGAAAATGTTAAACACATAATTACCATATAGTGTATAAATTACACACCTAGTTATATAACACTCAAAATAACTGAAAGCAGGAACTAAAAGAGATATATGCAGGGTAGTGTTTGTAGCAGTTTGTTTTACAATAACTGAAAGGAGGAAACAATCCATATTTCTATCAACAGATTAATAGATAAAATATTCATGGTATGTACACACAATGGTATATACATACAATAAATATACACATACAATGGAATATTATTCAGCCTTGAAAATAGTGAAATCCTAAAAGATGCTTCAACATAGATGAACCTCGGAAAAATTATGCTGAGTCAAATAAGCCAGAGACAAAATGACAAATATTACATAATTTCACATATATAATATACCTATAATAAGCAAATTTATATAGTTAGAAAGTAGATTAGCAGTTAGTATGAGATATGGCAAGGGAGGAATGGAAAGTCATTGTTTAATGGTTACACAATGTTTGATTAGGATGGAGAAAAAGTTCTAAAAATGAGTTGTGATATGGGTTGTAGAATATTTTGAATGTATTTAATGCTACTAAATTATGCACTTAAAATAAGTAAAATGGAAAATTACATTTTGTGTATATTTTACCAAAATATTTTTAAAATTAAGGCAATCAAGGAATTGTGAACACAATATTTGGTGGTATTAAAAACTTCTAGGGTTAGAGTAGGGGTGAAGCAAGATGGCTGCTATGGTTCAGCTCTGTCCCCACCTAAATCTCATCTTGAATTGTGACTCCCATGATTGCCCTGTGTTTTGGAAGGAACTCAGTGAAAGGTGATTGAATTATGGGGGTGGGTCTTTCCTGCACTGTTCTTGTGATAGTGAATGAGTCTGATGAGATCCGATGGTTTTAAAAATGGTAGTTTCCTTGCTCAAGCTCTCATTTTGCCTGTTGCCATCCACGTAAGATGTAACTTGCTCCTCCTTGCCTTCTGCCATAATTGTGAGGCCTCCTCAGCCATGTGGAATTGTAAGTCCAATAAACCTCTATTTTTTTTTTGTAAATTACCCAATCTCGGGTATGTTTTTATCAGCAGTGTGAAAATGGACTAATACAATGGCTAAATAGAAAGCGGCAATGATTGTCCCCTTTCTCCACAAGGACACCAATTTAACACCTACCTACAAAACAAACAAACAAGAAAAAAACCTTTGTAAAACCAAAAATCAGATGAGCATGCACAGTACCTCGTTTTAAGTTTATATCACTGAAAGAGACACAAAAGAGGGTAGAAAAGACAGTCTTAAATAACTGATGCCACCACTCCCGCATACCGTGGAAGCAACCACAAGATGAAGACAGATATTCTGTTTGTTTGATTGGCATACGGAGAGTGCAGTAATTGTAATAAATTGCATTGAACTCAGTGCTGCTGTGTTACAGCAGAAAGCAAAACTTGATTGAACTTAGCTGGCATGCACCCATGGAGGGAGTATTTAAAACAGTCCTAGCCAGAGGGGAATCACCAATCTCAGCAGTCAAAACTTGAGTTCCACCAAGTTTGCCACCGCAGGCTAAAGTCCTCTGGAGCCCCAAATAAACTTCAAAGGCAATCTAGCCCATGACTGCAACTCCCAGGTGAGTCCAAGTACTGAACTGATCTCAGAGTTAGTGGACTTGTGGGGCATGTGACCTACTGAGTCACCAGCCAGGGAAGCTGAGAAAGTGCTTGTGCCAACTCTCCACCAACTCCAGGCTACACAGCTCACAGCTTCAAAAAATACTCCTTAATTCTACTTGAGGAGAGAAGAGCGAAGAGTAAAAATGACTTTGTCTTGCATCTTAGACACCAGCTGAGCCACAGAAGGATAGGGCACCAGTCAAGGTCATGAGGTTCCCTCTCCAGGACCTAGCTCACAGATAACATTTCTAGAAGCATTCTGGACCAGAAGAGAAACAATTGTCTTGAAGGGAAAAAATCCAGTTCTGGCATGAGCATCACATGCTGACTAAAGAGCCCTTGAGCCCTGAAAACCAGTAGTGGTAACCAAATAATATGCCACGAGCCTTCGGTGAGACTCTGAGACATACTGGCTTCAGATAAGATTCCATATTCCCAGGTGTGGTAGCTATGGGGAGAGACTCTTTCTGTTTCAGAAAAGTGGAAGAAAAAGTAAAGGAGACTTTGTCTTAAAACTTAGGCAGTAACTTGACCACTGTGTGGTAGAACACCAAAGAGGATATTAGGCTCTCCAAATACAAGACTTGGTTTTTGGATGGAATTTCTGGACATTTCCTTGTCCAGAGAAGAGTCTAGTGACCTGAAAAGTGAGTCTCAAGCCAGGTAGCAACCACCACAAGTTGATTGAAGAGCCCCTGTTTCTTAAGAAAACACTGGCAGTAAGCTGGCCATACTTGCCATTGGACTGTGGTGGTGATGGTCATGGGTTGAGGCTCCTCTCCCTGTGGAAAGAGGGAGGAACATTGAGAAGGTCTGAATCCTGTGGTTTGATTGCCAGCTAAGCCACAACAAAATAGAACACCAAGTAGACTTTAAGGCCTTTCACTCCACTCTCTGGCTGCCAGACAAACCTCTGGATCCATTCAAGGACTATGGGAACTTGGTGACTTGAAGGGAAGAATATAAGCCTTGTTGGCTTCACCAAGTGCTGATTGTGGAGCGCCCCAAGGCCTTAGCAAACATAGGTGCCAGTCTAGTTGTAGTTACAGTGGGCCTTGGCTAAGATCCAGTACTCTGCTGGCTTCTGGTATTTCTAAGCAAAGTCACAATGGTGGTGGCCACAGGGCTGCTTGTGTCACTGCACCTCAAGCTCCAGGCAGCTCAGAACAGAGAGAGAAACCATTTGTTTGGGATAAAATAAGGGAATAGAACAAGTGTTTCAGCCTGGTAATCCCACGAATTCTCCATATTTATTAAGACATTCAAGGTAGTGTCTCTAGGAGTCTGGAATAACCAGAGCATTATCGGGATTGAGGTACCCCCTAATGCAGATGCAGCTTAGGTCACAAGAACCAAGTCATTTTGAATACCTGGAAAGCCTTCCCAAGAAGGACAGGTATAAACAAACCCAGACTGTTAAACAAAACAAAACAAAACAAAACAAACCTAATCCTTCAATCCCCAGACACAGACAAACATTCACAAGTATCAAGATGATAATGACCTAGGCAAATGAACTAAATAAACACCAGAAACCAATCCTGTAGAACCAGAGATATGTGAACTTTCACACAGAGAATTCAAAATAGGTGTGTTAAGGAAACTCAAATAAACTCAAGATAACACATAAAAGAAATTCAGAATTCTACCAGATAAATTTAACAATAATATGAAAATGATTTTAAAAATCAAACAGAATTTCTGGTGTTGAAAAATAAAATTCATATACTGAAGAATACATCAGAGTCTTTAAATAGCATAATTGATCAAGCAGAAGAAATAATTAGTGAGCTTGAAGACCAGCTACTTGAAAATAAACAGCCAGAAGAGACAAAAGAAAAAAAAATAAAACAACGAAGCATGGCTACAGAATATAAAAAATAACCCCAAAAGAGCAAATCAAAGAGTTATTGGCCTTGAAGAGGAGGTAAAGAAAAAGACAAGGGTACAAAGGTTATTCAAAAGTGTAATAACAGAGAAGATCCCAAACCTAGAAAAAGATATCACTATCCACATACAAGAAGGTTATAGAACACCAAGCCAATTTGACCCAAAGAAGACTGCCTCAAGGCATTTTACAATCAAACTCCCCAAGGTCAACAATAAAGAATGGCTTCTAAAAACATCAAGAGAAAAAAAAAAAAAAAAAAAAAAAAGAAGAAGAAGAAGAATGGACAATATGACTGGCAGCAGATTTTTCAGGCCAAGGCCTTTTAGGCTGGGAGAGAGTGGCATGACATATTAAAAGTCCTCTATACTATAATAGTACATCTGGTGAAAGTATTCCTCAAACATGCAGAACAAATAAAGACATTCTCAGACAATCAAAAGCTGAGGGATTTCATCAACACCAAGACTGTCCTGCAAGAAATGCTAAAAGGAGTACTTCTATCAGAAAGAAAAATGCATTAATGAGCAATATGAAAACATTTGAAGGTAGAAAACTTACCAATAATAGCACACACAAGAAAAAAATAATATTGGAACATTGTAACTGTGTTGTGTAAACTACTTTTATTTTAGGTAGAAAGAATAAGCAATGAACCAATTAAAATAATATTTAAAGCAAGTTTTCAAGACATAGACAATACAATAAAATATAAATAGACACAACACGTTAAAATGTGCGAGGACAAAGTTAAAGTGTAGAGTTTTTATTATTTTTCTTCTACTTTGTATGTACAAACAGTGTTAAGTGTCATCAGCTCAACATAATGGGTTATAAAATAATATTTGCAAGTCTCATGGTAACCAAAAAACAAAAAGCATACAAGAAGTACATAAAAATTAAAATGAAAAAATTAAATAATAATATCAGAGAAAACCATCTTCAATTAATAAAAGGCAGAAGAAAAAGAAAGAGAAAGTAAGAAAGAAGGGAAGACCAGTAATCAATCAGAAATCAAATAACAAAATGGCAGGAATAAATCCTTACATATCAATAATAATATTGAATGTAAATGGACTAAGCTAGCAAATAAAAAGTCATGGGGATGCTGAGTGAATGAAAACAAGAACCAAGGATGTGTTCCCTACAAGAAACAGACTTCACCTATAAAGACACACAGAGACTGAAAGTAAATGGAAGTAAAAGAAATATCCCATGTCAATATTAACCAATAAAGAGGAGGAGAAGCTAGCTATGCATATATCAGACAAAGTAGGTCTCAAGACGAAAACTTTCAGAAACAAAGAAGGTCACTATATAAAGATAATGGGGAAAATTAAGCAAGAAGGTAATAACAATTATAAATATATATATGCACTCAACATAGGAGCACAAAGATATATAAAGCAAATATTAGAATTAAAGAGAAAAATATAATCTAATACAATAATAGCTGGAGAATTCAACACTTCATTTTCAGCATTGGACAGACAGATCTTCCAAACAGAAAATAAACAAAGAAACATCATATTTTATATGCACTACAGAACAAATAGACCTAAAAGATATTTACAAATTATTTCATCCAATGGCTACAGAATACACATTCTTTTCCTCAGTATATGGATCATACTCAAGGATAGATCATAAGATATGCCACAAAACAAGTCTTAAAACATTCAAAAAATTTAAAATAATATCAAGTATTATCTGTAATCACAAAGGAATAAAATTAGAAATCAATAACCAGAGAAATTTTGAAAACTATACATACACATGAAAGTTACACAACATTCTTGTAAATGACCAGTGGGTCAATGAAGAAATTAAGAAGGAAATTTAAAAATTTATTGAAACGATTGATAATGGAAACACAACATACTAAAATCTATGGGATACAGTGAAAGTAGCACTAAGAGGGAAAAATTTAAATGAAGGAAATAACATAAAATGTCAATGAAACAAAAAGTTGATTTTGTTAAAAGATAAGCAAAATTGATGAAAGTTTATCCAGAATACGAAAATAGTAAGAAGATCCAAATAATAAAATGAGAGATGAAAAAAGAGGCATTAAAACTGATACTGCAGAAATTCAGAGGATTACTTGTGGCTACTATGAGCAACTATATGCCAATAAACTGGAAAATTTAGAGGAAATGGATAAATTCCTAGACACATACCTCCTACCAAGACTGAACCATGAAGAAATTTAAAATGTGAACAGACCAATAATAAGTAATGAGACGGAAGCTGTAATAAAAAGACTCAAAACAAAGAAAAGTCTGGGATCCATTAGCTTCATTGCTGAATTTTACTGGGCATTTAAAGAATTCTATAATACCAATTCAACCCAAATTATTTTGAAAAACAAAGGAGAAGGGAACACTTCCAAACTCACTGTGTGAGTCCAGTATTGTCCTGATATCAAAAGCAGAGAAAGACACAGAAAAAAAAAAAAAAAAAAACTAGAAGCCAATGTATATCCCTGATGAATATTGAAGAAAAAATCTTCAACAAAATACTAGCGGACTGAATTCAACAATACATTAGAAAAATAATTCATCATGGGATTTATCCTCAGGATGCAAGTATGGTTCAATATATACAAATTAATCAGTGTGATACATCATATAGTAGAATAAAGGACAGAAACCATATGAATATTTTAACTGATGTATTATAGAAAAAGTATTTGATAATATTCAAAATTCTTTCACAATCAAAACTCTCAAAACACTTATTATTAAAGGAACATACCTAAACATAAATGAAAGCCATATATGACAGACACATAAATAGTATCATTTGGAATGAGGAAAACCAGAAAGCCTTTCCTCTAAGGTCTGCAACAAGACAAGGATATTCACTGTCACTACTGTTTTTCAACATGGTACTAGAAGACTTATTTAGAGCAATCAGACAGGAGAAAGAAATAAAGGACATCCAAATTAGAAAGAAAGAAGTCAAATTATTCTTGTTTGCAGGTGATATGATCTTATATTTGAAAAAAACCTAAAGAATCCACCATGAAACTATTCCAACTGATAAATTCAGGAAATTCACGGTACACATTATTAATATACCAAATTACTACCATTTCTACATGACAACAGCAAAAAAGTCCATGAAAGAAATCCAGAAAGTAATGCCATTTACAATAGCTACAAATAAAACAAAATGCCTAGGCATTCTTTTGATCAAATAAGTGAAAGATCTCTACAATAAAAACTATAAAATACTGATGCTAGAAAGTGAAGAAGATACAAAAATGAAAAGATATTTCATTTTCATGGATTGGAGAATTCAAAACTTTAAAAATGTCCATAATAACCCAAACAATCAACAGATTCAATGCAATTCCTATTAAAATACTGATGACCTTCTTAACAAAAATAGAAGAAATAATCTAAAAATATATATGGAGTAACAACGACACTGTAGCCAAAGCTATCCCAGGTTAAAAGAACAAAACTGGAGGAATCATGCTACCTGACTCTAAATTATACCACAGAGCTATTCTAACCAAAACAGCATGGTACTGGCATGAGAAACAGACACATATATCAATTGAACAGAGTACATAATCCAGAGTTAAGTCCATTCATCTACAGTAAACACATTTTTGACAAAGATGCCAAGAATATATATTGGAAAAAGGGCAGTATCTCCAATAAATGGTGTTGGGGAAACTGAATGTCCATATGCAAATACCTAAACTACACCCCATCTCTCCCCATATATCAAAATAAAATCAAAATGGATTAAATACTTAAATCTAAGACTTCATCTATGAAATAGATTGAGAAACTCTCCATGACATCAGACTGGGCAAGTATTTCTTGAGCAATATCCTGTGAGAACTGACAATCAAAACAAAAATGGACAAATGAAATTACATTAAGTTAAAATTCCTCTGCACAGTAATGAAAACAATTAACAAAGTGAAGAGACACCCCACAGGATGGGAGTAAATATTTGCAAAGTATTCATTTGACAAAGGATTAATAATTACATTATATAATGAACTCAGTCAACTCTACAGAAAAATATAATAATCCAATTTTTAAATGAATAAAAGATCTGGATAGACAGTTCTCAAAAAATACATGCAAATATTAAACAGTTATATGACAAGGTGCTCAATAGCGTTGATCATCAGGGAAATGCAAAGACTACAGTGAGATATTATCTTACCCCATATAAAATTACTCTTATCCAAAAGTCAGGCAATAACAAATGCAGGTAAGAATGTGGAGAAAAGGGATCCCTTGTACATTGTTGGTAGGAATGTGAATTAGTACAACCATTATAGAGAACAATTTGGAAGTTCCTCAAAAGGTTAAAATAGAGGTACTATATGATTCAGCATCCTCACTGCTAGGTATATACTCAAAAGAAAGAAAATCAATATGAAAGAGATATCTGCACTCCCATGTTTATGGCAGCACTATTAATAATAACAAATATTTGGAAGCCATCTAAATGTTCATCAACAGATGAATGGATAAAAAATGTACTATATTTACACAATGGAGTACTATTCAGCAACAAAAATAATTAGAATCTGTCATTTGTAACAAAATGAATGGAACATGTGGTTATTATGTTAAGCAAAATAAGCCAGGTATAGAAAGGCAAGCTTCATACTTTCTTATTTATTTATTTATTTATTTATTTATTTATTTATTTTTCCATAAGTTATTGGGGTACAGGTGGTATTTGGTAATATGAGTAAGTTCTTCAGTGGTGATTTGTGAGATTTTGGTGCACGCTTCATCCGAGCAGTATACACTGCACCATATTTGCAGTCTTTTATCCCTTGTCACCCTCCCACTCTACTCCCCAAGTCCCCAAAGTCCATTGTATCATTCTTACACCTTTGTGTCCTCATAGCTTGTCTCCCACATATCAGTGAGAACATACAACGTTTGGTCTTCCATTCCTGAGGTACCTCACTTAGAATAATAGCCTCCAGTCTCATTCAGTCATTGCAAATGCTGTTAATTCATACCTTTTTATGGCTGCATAGTATTCCATTATATATATTTAAAAATCACAGTTTCTTTATCCACTCATTGATTGATTGGCACTTGGGCTGGTTCCACAATTTTGCAATTGTAAATTGTGCTCCTATAAACATTCATCTGCAAGTATCTTTTTTGAATAATGACTTCTTTCCTTCTGGGTAGATACCCAGTAGTGGGATTGCTGCATCAAATGGTAGTTGTACTTTTAGTTCTTTAAGGAATCTCCATACTGATTTCTATAGTGGCTGTACTTGTTTACATTCCCACCAGCAGTGTAGAAGTGTTGATCATGATGGACTATATTTTTGATATGTTGCTGGAATCAGTTAGCTAGTATTTTGTTAAGGATTTTAGCGTCTATGTTCATCAAGGATATTGGTCTGTAGTTTTATTTTTTGGTTGTGTCGTTTTCTGGTTTGGGTATTAGGGTGATGCTAGCTTTATGGAATTAATTAGGGAGGTTTCCTTCTTTCTCTATCTTGTGGAATAGTGTCAAAAAAATGGTGCCAATTCTTCTTTGACTGTCTGGTAGAATTCTGCTGTGAATCTGTCTACTCCTGGACATTTTTGTTGGTAATTTTTAAATTACAATTTCAATCTCACTGCTTGTTATTGGTCTATTCAGGGTATCTAATTTTTCCTGATTTAAGGTAGGAGGGTTGTATTTTTCCAGGAATTCATCCATCTCTTCTAGGTTTTCCAGTTTATGTGTGTAAAGTGCTCATACTAGCCTTGAATGATCTTTTGCATTTCAGTGGTGTCAGTTGAAATATCTCCTGTTTCATTTCTTAATGAGGTTATTTTGATTTTCTCTCTTCTTGGTTAATCTTGCTAATGGTTCATCAATTTTATTTATCTTTTCAAAGAACCAGCTTTTTGTTCTAGTTATCTTTTGTTTTTGTTTGTTTGTTTGTTTGTTTCTATTTCATTTATTTCTGCTCTGTTCTTGGTTATTTCCTTTCTTCTGCTGGGTTTGAGTTTGGTTTTTTGTTCTTGTTTCTCTAGTTCCTTTGGATGTGATCTTAGATTGTCTGTTTGTGCTCTTTCAGACTTTTTGATATAGGCATTTAGGGCTTTAAAATTTCCTCTTAGCACTGCCTTAGCTGTATCCCAGAGGTTTTGATAGGTTATGTCACTAGTGTCATTCAGCTTGAAGAATTTTTAAATTTCCAACTCGATTCCATTTTTGACCCAATGCTCATTCAGAAGTAGGTGATTTAATTTCCATGTATTTGCATGGTTTTGGAGGTTCCTTTAGGAATTGATTTTCAATTTTATTCCACTGTGGTCTGAGAGAGTGCTTGTCATAATTTCAATTTTCTTAAATGTATTAAGGCTCATTTTATGGCCTATCACTTGGTCTATCTTTGAGAAAGTCCCATGTACTGTTGAATCAAATGTGTAGTCTGCAGTTTTTGGAGGAAATGTTATATATATATACATAAAATATATATATGTGTGTATATATATGTCTTTTATGTTTTTTATATATATGTTTTATATGTTATATGTATGTGTGTGTGTGTACCTGTTAAGTCCATTTGTTCCAAGGTATAGTTTACATCCATTGTTTGTTGACTTTCTTTCTTGATGACCTGTCTAGTGCTGTCAGTGGAGCACTGAAGTTCCCCACCGTTATTGTGTTGCTGTCTATCTCATTCCTTAGGTCTATTAGTAATTGTTTTATACATTTGGGATATCCAGTGTTAGATGGATGTATGTTTAGGATTCTGATATTTTCCTGTTGGACAGGGTCTTTTACCAATATATAATGTCCATCTTTGTCTCTTTTAAATGCTGTTGCTTTGAAGTTTATTTTGTCTGGTATAAGAATAGCTGCCCCTGGTCACTTTTGGTGTGCATTTGCATGAAATGCCTTTTTCCACCTCTTTACTTTAAGTTTCTCTGAGTTCTTATGTGTTAGATGAGTCTCCTGAAGGCAGCAGATAGTTGGTTCATGAGTTCTTATCCACTCTTCGGTTCTGTGTCTTTTAAGTGGAGCATTTAGGCCATTTACATTCAATATTAGTATTGAAATGTGAGGTACTGTTGCATTCATCATGCTCTTTGTTGCTTGTGTACTTTGTCTGTTTGTTTGTTTTGGGGGAGCAGTTATTTTTGCTTTTTAACTTGTATTTTTGTTTTATAGGTCCTGTGTGATTTATGCTTTAAACAGATTCTGGTTTGATGGGTTTCCAGGATTTGTTTCAAGATCTAGAGCTCCTTTTCACAGTTCTTGTAGTGGTGGCTTGGTAATGGTGAATTCTCAGAGCATTTGCTTGTCTGAAAATGACTGTATCTTTCCTTCATGTATAATGCTTAGATTCACTGGATACAAAATTCTTGGTTGATAATTGTTTTGCTTGAGGAGGTTGAAGATAGGGCCCAATTCCTTCTAGCTTGTAGAGTTTCTGCTGGATATCTGTTGTTAATCTAATAGGTTATCCTTTATAGGTTACCTGTTGCTTCTGTCTCACAGCTCTTAAGATTCTTTCCTTTGTCTTAACTTTGGATAACCCGGTGACAATGTGTGTGGTTGAAGATCTTCTAGCAATGAATTTCCTAGGTGTTCTTTGTGCTTCTTGTATTTGCATGTCTAGGTCTCTAGCAAGGCCAGGTAAGTTTTCCTTGATTATTCCCCCAAATATATTTTCTAAGCTTTTAGAATTGTATTCCTCCTCAGGTACACTGATTATTCTTAGGTTTGGTCATTTAACATAATCCCAGACTTCTTGGAGGCTTGGTTCATATTTTCTTATTCTTTTTTCTTTGTCTTTGTTGGATTGGGTTAATTCAAAGACCTTGTCTTCAAGCTCTGAAGTTATTTCTTCTATTTGTTAAATTCTATTGCTGAGACTTTCCAGAGCATTTTCCATTTCTAAAAGTATGTCTGCAGTTTCCTGAGTTTTTGACTGTTTTTTTCTTTAAACTATCTGTTCCTTGCATATTTCCCCCTTCATTTCTTGTATAATTTTTTTGGATTTCTTTGCATTGGGATTTGTCTTTCTCTTGTCCTTCCTTGATTAGCTTAATAACTAACCTCCTAAATTCTTTTTCAGGTAAATCATGGATTTCTTCTTGGTTTGGATCCATTGCTGCTGAACTAGTGTGATTTTTGGGGGGTGTTGAAGAGATTTTTGTCATATTACCAGGGTTGTTTTTCTGCTTTCTTCTCATTTTGGTGGGCTGTGTCAGAGGGAAGTTCTAGGACTAAAGGCTGTTGTTCAGAATTTTTGTCCCACAGTGTTCCCTTGATGTAGTAGTCTCCCCCTTTTCCAGTGGATGTGGCTTCCTGTGAGTCAAACTTCAGTGATTGTTGTCTCTCTTCTGGGTATAGCCACCCAGTGAGTCTACCCAGCTCTGGGCTGGTCCTGGGAGTTGTCTGCACAGAGTCCTGTGATGTGAAGCATCTATGGGTCTCTCAGCTATGGATACCAACTCTTGTTCTGGTGGAGGTGATGGAGAGTGCAGTGGATCCATGACAGTCTTTAACTTTGGTAGTTTAATGCGCTATTTTTGTGCTGGTTGGCCTCCTGTCAGTAGGTGGGGTTTTCCAGAAAACATCAGTTGTAGTAGTGTGGAGAGGGACTGGTGGTGGGCGGGGCCCTAGAACTCCCAAGATTAAATGCCTTTTGTCTTTCTCTACCAGGGTGGATAGAGAAGAACCATCAGGTGGGGGCAGGCTAAGCATGTCTGAGCTCAGATTATCCTTGAGTGGGTCTTGCTATTGCTGCTGTGGGGGATGGGGATGAGATTCCCAGTTCACTGGAGTTGTGTACCTAAGAGGATTATGACTGCCTCTTCTAAGTCATTCAGGTTGACAGGGAAGTGGGGGAAAGTTGGCAGTAACAGGCCACATCCAGCTCCCAGGCAAACCGAAGGGCTGGTCTCACACCCACTGTGCTTCTCTCGACAGCCCTGAATCTGTTTCCAGGCAGAGGGTGAGATGGGCTTAAAAACTTGCCTGAGGTTTTTCTGCCTCTCAGCTGCGAAGGAAAAGGGCTTTAGTTCTTCTCCCTGTCTGTGAAGTCCGCATGCTGGATTCATACCCTCCTTCGAGTTCTGGCCAGGAGACTTCTCGCCCTGTTCAAATTGTTACGCAGTTCAGCTAGATAATTTTTTTTCCCTGTGGAGTTTTACCCCTGCTGCTCTGGCCACCCTCCAGATGGATCCCTGTGGTGTCAGGCAGGAATGGACTGCTTGAAGACCCAGCGAGCTCCAAGGACCTTTCTGCTGCTTCCTCTACCCCTGTATTTCACTTGACTTGGCTCTCTAACTTGACTCAGCTCCACGTAAAGTCAGACACTTCTCCTACAAATAGACCTTCAGCTTTTCCAATGGGAGTGTGTGTTCGGGAGAGGATGGTCTCCCTTTCCCACTTCCACAGTTGTGGAACTCACAGTATTTGGGGTTTCTCCTGGGTCCTGCAGGAGCAGTCTGCTTACTTCAGAGGATCCTCCCAGGATTGCTGTTTGTTTTTGGAGTTGATCTGGAGTTAAAATTCACAATGCAAGCCTCCACATGCTGCTCTGTCTGGAACTGCAATCTAGTCCTGCCTTCCATCTGCCATGATCCCTCAGTAATACCCTCACTTATTTTTAAGAGCTAAAAATCAAAATAGTCGAACTCATGAAGATAGAGTAGAAGGGTGGTTACCAGATGCTGGGAAGTGTAGCGGGAGATGAGGGGTGATGTGGAGATCATTATTTGGTACAAAAACTTAGAAAGAATAAATAAGACCTAGCACTTGCCAGGATAACAGGGTGACTATAGTAAAAAATAATTTATTTGTACATTTAAAAAATAACTAAAAGAGTATATTGGATTGTTTATAACATAAAGAATAAATGGTTGAGGTGATTAATACCTCATTTATCCTGATTTGATTATTACACATTGTATGCCTGTGTCAAAATATCTCATCTACCACATAAGTATTCACTTACCTGGTCCCTACAAAAATAAAAAATAAATTAAAAATACAATTTTAGGTGTATAATAATCCTATATTTTCGAAAATAATACATGTTATTTCAAGGTATATATTTAAGTATTTGCAGATAGGATAAATAATAAGGAAGGCCAATAGATGAATCAACACTGGCCATGCATTGATAAAAATTGGGCGGTGGCTATACACATAAATTGCTAATCACATCTTTCTATGTTTGTATATATTTGAAATCTTCTATACTAATGAATTTAGAATAAATCCTCTGGGTAGTACAAAATAGAATTTCATTTTCTCCAGTTGGTTGCATTTTTTTAAAGGCTATTTTAAAAAGCCTCTAATGGTGACACAGATTCCCATATGTTTCCAATAGTTTAATTTGTCTCTATTTTCCACTCCATTGTTTTCTCCACCACAGGGTCCTGGCTGTATTTTGACATTCCCTTGCAATGTGAAGACCTAGAATTCTGCAGGGCAAGAAGGCTCTTCATAGTCTTCTTTTAGATAAGATTTAGTTCTTCTATGTTCTCTGAATAAAAGCATGTAGAAGACAATCCACCTCTTCTATTGATCTTATTTATTTCCTATCATATTGTTGCTTTTCTGTATTATTTTGTTAGACCACCTGTCATCTATGTGTGCAGACAGGAAGGAAAGATAGACATGAATGGAACATGAAACACTCATTTTTAAAGGAAGGAAATTATAGAGACCCAGGGGAATGTGTCAGATTATCTGGACCCAAATCCCAGTACCACGAGTTACTAGCTGCATGACTTTGGCACATTTTTCTGTACTACAGAATGGAATTAATAAAAGCATCTGCCTAATATGATAATAGAAAAGTTAAATGAAATAATGCCTGTAAAGCACATGGCCTATATTAAGCACTCAAAACAAAGGCCCGGCGCGGTGGCTCATGCCTGTAATCCCAGCATTTTGGGAGGACGAGGTGGGCAGATCAGGAGGTCAGGAGACCGAGATCATCCTGGATAACACGGTGAAACCCCGTCTCTACTAAAAATACAAAAAATTATCCAGGCGCGGTGGCAGGCGTCTGTAGTCCCAGCTACTCGGGAGGCTGAGGTGGGAGAATGGAGTGAAGCCAGGAGGCAGAGGTTGCAGTGAGCCGAGATCATGCCACTGCACTCCAGCCTGAACAACGGAGCGAGACTCCATCTCAAAAAAAAAAAAAACAAAAAAAAAACAAAAAAAAAAAAACATAATAGCTATTATTACTATATCTTTGCTGGCATCTTATCCTGCTGTTTATCAATTGACAGGTGAAAAACTTTTTATTGTAATTTGTATCTCATCAATTATTGGATTATTTATTTGTCTGATTTTTCTTCTGTATATTTTTCATTCCAATCATTTATTCAATTTTATTGGTCAAGTCGTGTTTCTCTTGTTGAATAAGTCACCACTGAACCAAATAAGAAAGTAGTGAGTCTGTTTTTTATTTTTATTTATTTATTTATTTATTTTATTTAGTTTTTATTCTTTTATTTTTTTAGCAGAAAGTGCAAGATTGACCTCGAGTTACTCAAATTCAGAATTTGTAAAACTGTTCCAATGCAGAGACGGGGGAAGACCCAGAATCAAGTCTTAAGAAACTTCAATATATTTTTTCAGTTTTGACTATCAGAGTTATGCTGGAGTTGAAAAATGAACTGGAAGGTGCAGCCTTTTCAGAAACAGGCTAACAGTTCCTGGAAAAGTTAAACATAAAGCTACTATATGACCCAACAATTCCACTCCTAGTATCTACCTAAGGGAAATAAAAACATATATCCACAACAAAACTTGTACAAAAATTTTTATGGCAGCATTACACATAGTATCCCACAAGTGGAAGCACCACAAATTTCCATTGGTTGATTATTGGAAAAAACAAAATGCGTTATATGTATAAAATATATCACCCTGCTTTCATGTTTCTAAATAATCTTTTTATTAAACTTTTTTCATTTTTTTAATTTTCGGTTAAATCACATTTCTTATCTCTAAAAGTTATATTGTATCTATTATTGTTAAATATTAATATCATTAATTACTTACTCAATTCCTTTAATATATATAAGCCTATTCAGATTATGTTTTTTTTGGGGGGGGTGTGAGACATAGCAAACTGTGTCTTTCAAGAACTTGTCCATTTCATGAAGATTATCGACTTTGTGTGCATAGAGCTGTTTAAGATATTCCTTTCAAAAATAAATTGTTCTCTCTTTTCCTCTTTCTTTCTTTCTTTCTTTCTTTCTTTCTTTTTTTAAATTATCTTAGAATGATTAATTTATTGATGTTTTAGTTCTATATTTCCTGATTTGGTACAATAAAAACTGAATAATTTCAAAGTCCAAAAATAATCAGAAACAAACAGATGTTATTCTTTTTAAATGATGAGCCATTAATTGACTCATAGTAAAAATGAAGAATTTACATTAGCAAGGTTGTAATGGATGTACAGTAATTTTCCTTTTTTTTTTGCATTTTTCTTTTTTTATTTTTTATTTTTTATTTTTTATTTTTTATTTTTATTATACTTTAAGTTCTAGGGTACATGTGCATAATGTGCAGGTTTGTTACATATGTATACTTGTGGCATGTTGGTGTGCTGCACCCATCAACTCGTCAGCACCCATCAACTCGTCATTTACATCAGGTATAACTCCCAGTGCAATCCCTCCCCCCTCCCCCCTCCCCATGATAGGCCCCAGTGTGTGATGTTCCCCTTCCCGAGTCCAAGTGATCTCATTGTTCAGTTCCCACCTATGAGTGAGAACATGCGGGGTTTGGTTTTCTGTTCTTGTGATAGTTTGTTAAGAATGATGGTTTCCAGCTGCATCCATGTCCCTACAAAGGACACAAACTCATCCTTTTTGATGGCTGCATAGTATTCCATGGTGTATGTGTGCCACATTTTCTTAATCCAGTCTGTCACTGATGGACATTTGGGTTGATTCCAAGTCTTTGCTATTGTGAATAGTGCTGCAATAAACATACGTGTGCATGTGTCTTTATAGCAGCATAATTTATAATCCTTTGGGTATATACCCAGTAATGGGATGGCTGGGTCATATGGTACATCTAGTTCTAGATCCTTGAGGAATCGTCATACTGTTTTCCATAATGGTTGAACTAGTTTACAATCCCACCAACAGTCTAGAAGTGTTCCTATTTCTCCACATCCTCTCCACCACCTGTTGTTTCCTGACTTTTTAATGATTGCCATTCTAACTGGTGTGAGATGGTATCTCATTGTGGTTTTGATTTGCATTTCTCTGATGGCTGGTGATGATGAGCATTTTTTCATGTGTCTGTTGGCTGTATGAATGTCTTCTTTTGAGAAATGTCTGTTCATATCCTTTGCCCACTTTTTGATGGGGTTGTTTGTTTTTTTCTTGTAAATTTGTTTGAGTTCTTTTTAGGTTCTGGATATTAGCCCTTTGTCAGATGAGTAGACTGCAAAAATTTTCTCCCATTCTGTAGGTTGCCTGTTCATTCTTTCTTCTTTTTTGACAGAGCCTCACTTCATCGCCCAGGCTGGAGTGTAGTGGTGCAATCTCAGCTCACTGCAATGCCTTGTTCCCAGGTCCAAAGGATTCTTTTGCCTCAGCAACCAGAATAGCTGGGATTACAGGTGTGTGCTACCAAACCTGGCTAAATTTTCTTGTGTTTTTAGTAAAGACAGAGTTTCACAATGTGGGCCAGATTGGTCTTGAACAACTGAGTTCAAGGGATCCTCCCACCTCAGCCTCCCAATGTACTGGGATTACAGGCATGAGCTACTGCTCTTGGCCACCTTTATTATATATATTTTTCTACCAAAGAAACACATGCACTCATGTGTTTATTGCAGCACTATTCACAATAGCAAATACATGAAATCAACCTAGATCCCCATCAACAGTGGACTGGATAAGGAAACTGTAGTAAGGGGAGAACTGGGGAGAACCAGGAAAGGATGTTTAGTTTGAGGCAGTGCTGAGATAGGATCATGAAGGAAGAGGTGAAGGGAATTCCTGTAAGAGTGGCACTGCGTTGTTGTCCTCTGGTCCCCAAAGAGATTAGCGAGGGCTGCCAGATATACCTTTCATTCATGCCCAGGGAGCCTCAGGTGGTGGTTGGTATTGATAAATCCTTCAACTATGATTTTGTGTTTGACCCCTGTAATGAACAGGAAGAAGTCTTCAATACAGCAGTAGCACCACTCATAAAAGGCATATTTAAATGATATAATGCAATGGTCCTGGCCTATGGGCAGACTTGCTCTGGAAAAAAACCTATTCAATGGGAGGTGCATACACTGCAGAGCAAGAGAATGAACCAACAGTTGGGGTTATTCCTAGGGTAATACAACTGCTCTTCAAAGAAATTGATAAAAAGAGTGATTTGGAATTTATTCTGAACGTGTCTTACTTAGAGATTTACAATGAAGAAATTTTGGATCTTCTATGCCCATCTTGTAAGAAAGCTCAAACAAATATATGGGATGATCCTAAGGAAGGCATAAAGATTGTAGGACTCACTGAGCAGACTGTTTTAGTTGCCTTGGATACTGTTTCCTGTTTGGAGCAGGGCAACAACTCTGTGGCCTCCACAGCTATGAACTCCCAGTCATCCCAATTTCATGCCATCTTTACAATCTCCATAGAGCAGAGAAAGAAAAGTGACAAGAATAGCAGCTTTCACTCCAAGCTGCATCTTGTAGACCTTGCTGAATCAGAAAGACAGAAGAAAACCAAGGCTGAAGGGGTTTGTCTAAAAAAGGGTATTAATATTAATCGAGGCCTTCTATGCTTGGGAAATGTAATCAGTGCTCTTGGAGATGACAAAAAGGGTGACTTTGTGTCCTGCAGAGATTCCAAGTTCACTCCACTGCTTCAAGATTCTCTAAGTGGTAATAACCATACTCTTATAATAGCCTGTGTGAGTCCTGCTGGCTCCAATCCAGAAGAAACTAAATACCCTTCGCTATGATGACAGAGTAAGAAAAACCAGGAACCAACCTGTTGCTAATATTGATCCCCAGACAACTGAACTTAATCATCTAAAGCAATGGGTAAAACAGCTACAACAGCTACAAGTCTTGTTGCTACAAGCCCATGGACATACCCTGCCTGAATCTATAAATGTGTAACCATCAGATAATCTACAATCCCTGATGGAGAATAAAAGATTAAGTCGTGGTCTGAGCGAGGCAGCTGGTCAGACAGCCCAGATGTTGGAGAGGATCATTTTGACAGAGCAAGTGAATGAAAAAATGAACACCAACCAGGCACGGTGGCTCATGCCTGTAATCCCAGCACTTTGGGAGGCCGAGGCAGGTGGATCACAAGGTCAGGACCATCCTGCCTAACATGGTGAAAATCCATCTCTACTACAAATACAAAAATTTAGCTGGGCATGGTGGTGGGCACCTGTAGTCCCAGCTACTCGGGGGGCTGAGACAGAAGAATGGTGTGAACCCAAGAGTTGGAACTTGCGGTGAACCAAGATTGCATCACTGCATTCCAGCCTGGGTGACAGAGTGAGACAATGTCTCAAAAAATAAAAAATAAAAAAAATAACGCCAAGCTAGAAGAGCTAAGGCAGCATGCAGCCTGAAAACTGGATCTTCAAAAGCTAGTGGAGGATTTGGAAGACAGGAATTGAAATAAAATGTAGAAATAATTTGTAACCTGCAGCAATTGATTACCAAGTTATCGGATGAAAGTCCTGCTTGCATGGCTGCAGCCATTAATACTGTGGTGGAACAAGAAGCTCAAGTGGAAACCAGTTCAGAGAGGAGCTGGTATTCTGATGCTTTTACCACTCAGCATGCTTTCTGTCAAGCTCAGATGTCGAAGGAGTTGGTTGAGTTGAATAAAGCCACTGCACTGAAAGAGGCCCTAGCTAGGAAGATGACTCAGAACATTTGCCAGCTACAGCCCATTCAGTTCCAATACCAGCATAATATAAAAAAAGCTAGAACTGGAAGTCATCTATCTGCAAAAGGAAAAGGAAGAATTTGTTCTTGAACTTCAGACAGCAAAGAAGGATGTCAACCAAGCCAAGTTGAGTGTGGCCACTGAAAATATCTCCAGGAGCTGGAGGATCAAATAGCTGATCTGAGGAAGACACCAACTGAGCAGTCCAAACTTCTGAAACTAAAAGAATCCACAGAGCATACTGTCTCCAGTCTGAACCAGGAGATACGGATGATGAAAAACTAGTGGGTACAGTTAATGTGTCAAATGAAAGAGGATGCTGAGAAGTTTAGACAGTGGAAGCAGAAAAAAGACAAATAAGTAATACAGTTAAAAGAATGAGTCAGTAAGAGGCAATATGAACTTCTCAAATTTGAAAGAAACTTCAAGAAACAATCCAATGAGCTAAGATGTAAAACAGAGGAGGCAGCAGCTGCCGGCAAGTGTCTCAGGGATGCTCTCCAGAAACAATGGGAAGTCGCAGATAAGCAGAAAGAGACTCAGAGCCATGGAGTGGAAGGCACTGCAACTGGAGTGAAGAATTGGCTTGGAAACAAAATTGAGGTTATGGTCACTACTCAGGAAGCCAAACGCCATCTGATGGGCTCCTTGAAGATAGAAAGATCCTGGTTCAGGATGTGGCTCAACTCAAAGAAAAAAAAAGGAATCTGGGGAGAATCCACCTCCTAAACTCCAGAGGCATACATTCTCCCTTACTGAAGTGCGTGGTCAAGTTTCGGAGTCAGAAAATTCTATTACAAAGCCGATTGAAAGCCTAGAGACTGAAATGGAACTCAGGAGTGCTCTCAGATAGCTGAACTACAGCAGAAGCTGCTGGATACAGAAAGTGAAGACAGGCCAAAACAATGCTGGGAGAATATTGACACCATTCTGGAAGCCAACTGTGCCCTGAAATATTTGATTTGAGAGCTGGTCTCCTCCAAAATACAGGTCAGCAAACTTGAAAGCAGCCTGAAACAAAGCAAGGTCAGCTGTGCTGACGTGCAGAAGATGCTGTTTGAGGAATAAAATCATTTTTCTGAGTTAGAGACAGTTATAAGCTGAGCTGGTCAGAATGGAGAAACAGCACCAAGAGAAGGGGTTGTACCTTCTCGGCCAGCTGCAGCAGAGCCAAATTGCAGAGAAGCAGTTAGAGGAATCAGTCAGTGAGAAGGAACAGCAGCTACTGAGCACACTGAAGTGTCAGGATGAAGAACTTGAGAAGAAGCAAGTAGTGTGTGAGCAAAATCAGCAGTTTTTAAGAGAATGAAATCATGAAGCAAAAACTGACCCCTGACCCTTCTCCAGGTAGCCAGTAGACAGAAATATCTTCCTAAGGATACTCTTCTATCTCCAGACTCTTCTTTTGAATATGTCCCACCTAAGCCTAAACCTCGTGTTAAACTTCCTGGAGCAAAGAATGGTCATCGAGGATCTAAAATATTGTTCAAAGCATTCTGTGAATGAGCATGAGGATGGTGATGGTGATGGTGATGAGGGGAATGATGAGTAATGGAAGCCAAAAAAATTAGTTAAGGTGTCCAGGAAGAAAATCCAAGGGTGTTCCTGCAAGGGTTGGTGTGGGTGGAGGAAGCAAAACTCAGACTGTGGTGTGGACTGTAGCTGTGACCCCACAAAGTGTCAGGACCGCCAGCAAGGCAAGGATAGCTTGTACACCATTGAATGGGCCCAGGATTCTGAAGGCTCCTTCAAACTGGAGTATCCTACTGAGGGGATCCCAGGACTGAGCTTCTTTAACCCTGTGTGTGCCACCCCCAATAGCAGGATCTGGAAAGAGATGTGTGACGTGGAGCAGGTGCTGTCTAAGAAGACTGCTCCAGTTCCCCTACCCCCTTTTGACCTCCCAGAGTTGAAACATGTAGCAACAGAATACCAAGAAAACAAGGCTCCAGAGAAGAAAGAGAAACAAACTGGCCGGCAACACCAGATTCTTCTCTGGCTTCTCCCCTATCGAACAAGAGGCCCACTGAATTTGAAGTCATCATCTCCACCCCCAGTCTCGCTTGGGAGACGTTTTCAGGTTGCAGTCAGAGGGGTTTCTTAAATGACTTCCCTGGATTTCAGGTTTCTTGCTGTTGAAATAAGAAAAAGAGCATTACTGAAAAGAAGGTAAACTTTGATGGATGTTGGTCTTCAGCCTCCAGCCCCAGACTCCTACTCCGTTCTCCAGAAGGGTGCTAAGCCACCTACTGAAAAGAGAACCTACTGACATTCCTAATGACTCATCAGGAATCAGTCCTCAGTATCATCCAGTTGTTTCTTATTTTTGAGCAGTTCAGGCTGTCTCATGACAGGGATGAGGCCAAGGCTTTCTTATCTTTTGGTTGTCCCTGCTTAACGGAGGAGACTAGCCTAGGATGGGGGCCTGGCTAAGATCTTTTACTCCAACTCAGAAATGGATTTGTGATCTTCATCTTTGCTTTCCTGACATTCTCTGAATTTTAAGTGTTTCAATAGTACTCTCAATCGTCTGCCATGTTTCTGAAGTAAATGAATTATTATTGTTATATTTTATTATACTTTTAGTTCTGGGATACATGTGCAGAATGTGCAGGTTTATTATATAGGTATACATGTGCCATGGTGACTTGCTTCACCCATTGACCCATCATCTACATCAGGTATTTCTCCTAATGCTATCCCTCCCCTAGCCCCCCACCATCCAACATACCCTGGTATGTGAGGTTCCCCTCCCTGCGTCCATGTGTTCTCACTGTTCAACTCCCACTTATGAGTGAGAACATGTGGTGTGTGGTTTTCTGTTCCTGTGTTAGTTTGCTGATAATGATGGTTTCAAGCTTAATCTATGTCCCTGCAAATACATAAACTCATCCATTTTTATGGCTGCACAGTACTGACTCGTGTATATGTGCCACATTTTCTTTATCCAGTCTATCATTGATAGGCATTTGGGTTGGTTCCAAGTCTTTGCTATTGTGAACAGTGCTGCAATAAACATTTGTGTGCATGTGTCTTTATAGTAGAATGATTTATAACACCCTGTAATGGGATTGCTGGGTCAAATGGTATTTCTAGTTCTAGATCCTTGAGGAATCGCCACACTGTCTTCCACAATGGTTGAACTAATTTACACTCCCACCAACAGTGTAATAATGTTCCTATTTCTCCACATCCTCTCCAGCATCTGTCGTTTCCTGACTTTTTAATGATCTCCATTCTAACTGGCGTGAGATCGTAGCTCATTGTAGTTTTGATTTTCATTTCTCTAATGAGCAGTGATAATGAGCTTGTTGTCATATGCTTGTTGGCTGCATGAATGTCTTCTTTTGAGAATTGTGTGTTCATATCCTTCACCCACTTTTTGATGTTTTTCTTTTTTTGTAAATCTGTTTAAATCCTTTGTAGATTCTGAATATTAGCCATTTGTCAGATGGATAGGTTGCAACAATTTTCTCCTATTCTGTAGGTTGCCTGCTCACTCTGATGATAGATTCCTTTACTGTGCAGAAACTCTTTAGTTTAATTAGATCCCGTCTGTCAGTTTTGGCTTTTGTTGCCATTGCTTTTGGTGTTTTAGTCATGAAGTCTTTGCCCATGTCTATGCCCTGAGTGGTATTTACCCAGGTTTTCTTCTAGTTTTTTTTTATAGTTTCAGATCTTACGTTTAAGTCTTTAATCCATCTTGAGTTAATTTTTGTATAAGGTTAAAGAAGGCATCTAGTTTCAGTTTTTTTGCATATGGCTAGCCAGTTTCCCCAATACCAATTATTAAATAGGGAATCCTTTCCCCTTTGCTTGTTTGTGTCAGATTTGTCAAAGATCAGATGGTTGTAGATGTGTGGTGTTCTTTCTGAGGCCTGTGCTCTGTTCCATTGATCTATATATCTTTTTTGGTACCAGTACCATGCTGTTTTAATTACTGTAGCCTTGTAGTATAGTTTGAAGTCAGGTGGTGTGATGCCTCCAGCTTTGTTCTTTTTGCTTAAGATTCTCTTGGCTATACGGGCTCTTTTTTGGTTCCATATGAACTTTAAATTAGTTTTTTTCTAATTCTGTGAAGAAAGTCATTGGTAGCTTGATGGGGATACCCTTGAATTTATGAATTACTTTGGGAAGTATGGCCATTTTCAAGATATTGATTCTTTCTATTCATGAGCATGGAATATTTTTCCATTTGTTTACATCCTGTTTTATTTTCTTGAGGAGTGGTTTGTAGTTCTCCTTGAAGAGGTCCTTCACATCCCTTGTAAGTTGTATTCCTAGGTATTTTATTCTCTTTGTAGCAATTGTGAATGGGAGTTCACTCATGATTTGGCTCTCTGTTTGGCTATTATTGGTGCATAAGAATGCATGTGAGTTTCACACATTGATTTTGTATCCTGAGACTTTGCTGAAGTTGCTTATCAGTTTAAGGAGATTTGGGGTTGAGACAATAGGTTTTCTAAATATACAACCATGTCATCTGCAAACAGAGACAATTTGGCTTCCTCTCTTCCTATCTGAATACCCTTGATTTCTTTCACTTGCCCGATTGCTCTGACCCAAACTTCCAATACTATGGTGAATAGGAGTGGCGAGAGAGGGCATCTTTGTCTTGTGCTGGTTTTCAAAGGGAATGCTGCCAGCTTTTGCCCATTCAACATGATATTGGCTGTAGGTTTGTTATAAATACTTCTTATTATTTTGAGATATGTTCCATCAATACCTAGTTAATTGAGAGTTTTTAGCATAAAATTGTGTTGACTTTTATCAAAGGCCTTTTCTGCATCTATTGAGATAACCGTGATCTTTGTCATTGGTTCTGTTTATGTGATGGATTATGTTTATTGATTTGCGTATGTTGAACCAGCCTTGCATCCCAGCATTGAAGATGTCTTGATTGTGGCGGACAAGCTTTTTGACCTCCTCCTGGGTTAGGTTTCCTGGTATTTTATTGACGATTTTTGTGTTAATCTTCATCAGGGATATTGGCCTGAAATTTTCTTTTTTGTTGTGTCTCTTCCAGGTTTTGGTATCAGGATGATGCTGCTCTCAAAAAATGAGTTAGGGAGAAACTCTTCTTTTTCATTTGGTTAGAATAGTGTCAGAAGTAATGGTACTAGTTCCTCTTTGTACCTTGGGTAGGAGTTGGCTGTGAAGCCATCTGGTCCTGGGCCTTTTTTGGTTGGTAAGCTATTAATTACTGCCTCAATTTCAGAACTTGTCATTGGTCTATTCAGGGATATGACTTCTTCCTGACTTAGTCTTGAGGGATGTATGTGTCTGGAATTTATCCATTTTTTCTAGATTTTCTAGTTTATTTGCATAGAAGTGGTTATAGTATTCTCTGATGGTAGTTTGTATTTCTGTGAGATGAGTGGTGATATCCCCTTTGCCATTTTTTATTGTGTCTATTCGAATCTTCTTTATTTTCTTCTTTATTATTCTGGCTAGTGGTCTATCTATTTTGTTAATCTTTTCAAAAAGCTAGCTCCTGGATTCTGGGATTTTTTGAAGGGGTTTTCATGACTCTATCATCTTCAGTTTTGCTCTGATATTAGTTATTTCTTGTCTTCTGCTAGCTTTTGAATTTGTTTGTCTCACTTCTCTACTTCTTTTAATTGTGATGTTAGAGTGTCAAGTTTACATCTTTCCTGCTTTCTCCTGTGGGAATTCAGTGCTATAAATTTCCCTCAAAACACTACTTTAGCTGTGTGCCAGAGATTCTGGTGCATTGTGTCCTTGTTCTCATTGGTTTCAAATAACTTATTTATTTCCACCTTAATTTCGTTATTTACCCAGTGTTCTTTCAGGAGCAGGTTGTTCAGTTTCCTTGTAGTTCTGTGGTTTTGAGTGAGTTTCTTAATCCTGAGTTCTAATTTGATTGCGCTGTGATCTGAGAGACTGTTTGTTATGATTTCCATTCTTTTGCATTTGCTGAGGAGTGTTTTACTTCCAATTATGTGGTCAATTTTAGAATAAATGCAATGTGGTGCAGAGAAGAATGTATATTCTGTTGATTTGGGGTGGAGAGTTCTATAGATGTCTATTAGGTCTCCTTGGTCCAGAGCTGAGTTCAAGTCCTCAATATCCTTGTTAATTTTCTGTTGCACTGATCTGTCTAATATTGACAGTGTGGTGTTAAAATCTCCCACTACTACTGTATGGGTGTCTAAGTCTCTTTGTGAGTCTCTGAGAACTTGCTTTATGAATCTGGATGCTCCTGTATTGGGTGCATGTATATTTAGGATAGTTAGCTCTTCTTGCTGCATTGATCCCTTTACCATTATGTAATGCCCTGCTTCGTCTTTTTTGATCTTTGTTGGTTTAAAGTCTGTTTTATCAGAGACCACTGCTTTTTTTTTCTGTCCATTTGCTTGGTAAATATTCCTGTATTGTTTTATTTTGAGCCTATGTGTGTCTTTGCACTTGAGATGGGTCTCCTGAATACAGCACACTGATGGGTCTTGACTCTTTATCCAATTTGCCAGTTGGTTCTTTTAATTGTGGCATTTAGCCCATTTGCATTTAAGGATGATATTGTTATGTGTGAGTCTGATCTTGTCATTATGATGCTAGCTGGTTTTCTGCCCGTTAATTGATGCAGTTTCTTCATATTGTCGTGGTCTTTACAATTTGGCATGTTTTTTCAGTGACTGGTACCAGTTGTTCCTTTCCATGTTTAGTGCTTCCTTCAGGAGCTCCTGTAAGGCAGTCTTGGTGGTGACAAAATCTCTCAGCATTTGCTTGTCTGTAAAGGATTTTATTTCTTCTTCACTTATGAAGCTTAGTTTGGCAGGATATGAAATTCTGGGTTGAAAAATCTTTTCTTTAAGAATGTTGAATATTGGTTCCCACTCTCTTCTGGCTTGTAGGGTTTCAGTAGAGCAATCCACTGTTAGTCTGATTGGCTTCCCTTTGTGGGTAACCAGACCTTTCTCTCTGGCTGCCCTTAACATTTTTTCCTTCATTTTAACCTTGGTGAATCTGATGATTATGTGTCTTGGGGTTGCTCTTCTTGAGGAGTATCTCTGTGGTGTTCTCTGTATTTCCTGAATTTGAATGTTGGCCTGCCTTACTAGGTTGGGGAAATTCTCCTGGATAATATCCTGAAGAGTGTTTTCCAACTTGGTTTCCTTCTCCTTGTCACCTTCAGGTATACCAGTGAAAAGTAGGCTTGGTCTTGTCACATAGTCCCATATTTCTCAGAGGCTTCATTCCTTTTTATTCTTTTTTCTCTAACCTTTTCTTCACACTTTATTTCATTAGGTTGATCTTCAACCCCTTATATCTTTTCTTCTGCTTGATTGATTCAGCTATTGATACATGTGTATGTTTCACAAAGTTCTCATGCTGTGTTTTTCAGCTCCATCAGGTCATTTATGTTCTTCTCTAAACTGGTTATTGTAGTTAGCAATTATTCTAACCTTTTTCAAGGTTCTTAGTTTCCTTGCATTGGGTAAGAATATGCTCCTTTAACTTGAAGGAGTTTGTTTTTACCACCTTCTGAAGCCTGCATCTGTCAATTCATTAAACTCATTCTCCATCCAGTTCTTTTACCTAGCTGGTGAGTAGTTGTGATCCTTTGGAGGAGAACAGGCATTCTGGTTTTGGGAAATTTCAGACTTTTTGCACTGGTTTTCCCTCATCTTCATGGATTTATCTATCTTTGGTCCTTGATGTTGGTGACCTTCAGATGAGGTTTTCGTGTGGACATCCTTTTTGTTGATGTTGATGCTATTCCTTTCTGCTTGTTAGTTTTCCTTCTAACAGCCCCTATGCTGCAGGTTTGCTGCAGTTTGTTGGAGGTCTACTCCAGAACCTTTTTGCCTGGGAATCACCAGCAGAGGCTACAGAACAGCAATGTTTGCTGCCTGTTCCTTCCTCTGGAAGCTTCGTCCCAGAGAGGCACCTGCCAGATGCTTGTCGGAGTTTTCCTGTATTAGGTGTCTGTCGATTCATACTGGAAGGTGTCTCCCAGTCAGGAGGCAAAGGGGTCTTGTACCCACTTGAGGAGGCAGTCTGTCCCTTAGCAGAGCTCAAGCACTCTGCTGGGAGATCCACTGCTCTCATCAGAGCCAGGAGGCAGGAATGTTTAAATCTGCTGAAGTTGCGCCCACAGCTGCCCTTTTCCCTCAGGTGCTCTGTCCCAGTGAAATGAGAATTTTATCTATAAGCCTCTGACTGGGAATGCTGCCTTTCTTTCAGAGATGCCCTGCCCACAGAGAAGGAACATAGAGAGGCAGTCTGGCTACAGTGGCTTTGCTGAACTGTGGCGGGCTCCACCCCATTCAGACGTCCCAGAGGCTTTGTTTACACTGTGACGGGAAAACCACCTATTCAAGCCTCAGTAATGGTGGAGGCTCCTCCCCACACCAAGCTTGAGCATCCTAGGTTTACTTCAGGCTTCCGTGCTGGCAGTGAGAATTTCCAGCCAGTGGATCTTAGCTTGCTGGGCTCTATTGGGGTGGGATCCACTGAGCTAGACCACTTGGCTCCCTGGCTTTAGCCCCCTTTCCAGGGGAGTGAATGGTTCTTCCTTTCTGGCATTCCAGGTGTCACTGGGGTATGAAAAAAATAATAATAAATAAATAAAAACTCCTACAGCTTGCTTGGTGTCTGCCCAAATGGCTGCTTAGTTTTGTGCTTGCAACTCAGGGCCCTGGAGGAGTAGGCACCGGAGGGAATCTCCTGGTCTGGGGGTTGTAAAGACCATGGGAAAAGTGCAGTATGTGCGCTGGAATGCACCCTTCCTCATGGCACAGTCCCTCATGGTTTCCCTTGGCTGGGGAAGGGAGTTCCCCAACCCCTTGTGCTTCCCAGGTGAGGCAGCACCCCACCCTGCTTCTGCTTGCCCTCCATGAGCTGCACTCACTGCCTAAGCAGTCCCAATTAGATGAGCCAGGTACCTCAGATGAAAATGCAGAAATCAGCCACCTTCTGCATTGGTCTTGCTTGGAGCTGGAGACTGGAGCTGTTCCTATTTTGGCCATCTTGCCAGCCATCCAATGAATTATTTTTAAATGTTATGTAAGTAAGTAAACCTTAGCCCATCTTAAAAAAAAAAAAAAAGAAAAAGAAAAAAAGAAAGAAAGAAAGAAAGAAACTGGAAACTGTAGTATGTATCACCATGGAATACTACACAGCCATAAAACAGAATGAAATCATGTTTTTTGCAGAAACACAGATGTAGCTGGAAGTCATTATCCAAGTTAATGCAGGAGAAGAAAACTGAATTCTACATGCTCTCATATAAAAGTGGGAGCCAAACACTGAGTACACATAGCTAAACAGTTGGGAACAATAGACACTGGGGACTACTAGATGACAGAGGGAATGGAATGCCTGAGAATTTTTTAAAACTACCTATTGGGTACTATGCTCACTATCTGGGTGATGGGATCATTAATACCCTAAACCTCAGGGTCATGCAATATACTCTTGCAACTAATTTGCACATGTACCCCTTGAACCTAAAATAAAAGTTGAAAAAAATAGTTTAGTATCATTTTAATCTCCATCGGCTTTATAGTGATGTCCACTTTTCATTTTAGATATCAGTAATTAGCATCTTCTGTTTTCCTTTATTTCCCAAATTCTAAAGTCTTTTTGATCTTCTGTTATTTAAATTTTTTTTGAGAGTGTCCATTAGTTTTTCTTTTAAGGTAGTTTTGCTTGATATGATTGGAGGTTGTAATTAATGGTATGTCAAATCATCCATTCTTTGCAGAGATAGGTAAAGCACCAAAATTGTCTTAGCTATTTGTTGGTCACCAGTTTGAGAGAAAAACACTTTTTTTTTTTTAACAGCCCAAACTCCTCTCAGCCCCAATAGCCTGACATCTTTAGTGAGTTAGGATAATCCTAACCTAGAGGCATATATGCCTATGAGATTCCTGGCCTGAAAGGAATAAATCATTTCACAGAATTCATGGGACAGAAAAATAAAAACTAGGACTCCTACAGTAAACAAGTATTATTTCTGTTCAAAACCATCCTGCAAGCAAAAAAATCAGCTGGCCCTAGAGTTTTGTAACAGGTACACAGGTCACAGGCAGACAGGCAGACAGGAACAGGAATTTCCCTGGGTGCATGCTACTTTGGTTCTGCCTCAGAGGCACTAGAAGTCTAGGCCCTGCATTAGCACTCTCTTTTTCTTTCTTAATTAGCCTGGCTAGAGGTTTTTCATTTGTGTTAATCTTTTCAGAGAACCACCTTTTTGTCTGTTTATTTTCTCTTGATTTCCTGTGTCCAAATGCATTGATTTCTGTTTTAATTTTTATTATTTCATTTTTTCTGCTCACTGATAATGTCCCTTGCTCTTATGTTTGAAATTAATAAAGTCATTCCCACTTTCATTTTTTTAAACCACCTTATTAAGGTATGATTGACATATTAAAATCTTTACACATTTAATATATACATATTGATAAATTGGAGCTACGTATATACTTGTGTAACGATCATCACCATCAACACTCTAAACATATACATCACTTATCAAAGTTTTCACCTGTCCCATTTGTTATTAATATCTTTTATCTTGTTTTTTAATGTTAAGAACATTTAATATAAGATCTATTTCTTTTAGCAATTTTAAGTATACAATAGAGTATTGTCAGATATGGTCTCTATGCTATATAGTAGATCTCCAGAACCAATTTATCATGCATAACTGAAATTTTGACCCTCAAACTATCACCTTTCCATTTCTGCCTTACCTCAGTCTTTAGTAACCACCATTCTATTCCCTGTATATGAGTTCGACTAATTTACATACCACAAATAAGTAAAAGAATACAGTTTTTGTTCTGTGTCTAGTTTATTTTACTTAGCATAATGCCCTCTAGGTCCATTCATTTTGTAACAAATGGCAGAATTTGCTTCTTTCTTAAGGTTGAATATTATTCATATATATATATATATAAAAAATATCACAATTTCTTATTTATTCATCCATTGATGGGCATTTACATGTTTCTCATATCTTGGCTATTGTAAACAATGCTGCAGTGAACATAGGAGTGCACATATTTCTTTGAAATTGTGGTTTCAATTATTTTGCATATATACACCCATAAGTGGGATCGCTAGATCATATGGTATTTCTGTTTCTAATTTGTTGAGAAACCTGCATACTGTTTTTGATAATTGATGTATATATTTACATTTTCACCAAGAGTGTACAAGTGTTCTCTTTACTCCACACTTGCAGAATAATTTATCTTTTGGCATTTTAATAATAGCCATTCAAACAGATGTAAGGTAATATCGTATTGTGGTTTTGATTTGTATTTCCTGGGTTATTTGTGATATTGAGCAACTATTCATCTACTTGGAGCATTTGTATGTTTTTTTTGGAAGAATGTCTACTTAGGTCCTTTGCCCATTATTAAAAATTGGGTGTATTTTAGCTGTTCCATGGTATGAGTTTCTCGGATATTTTGGATATTAACCCCTTATGAGATGTATGTTTTGCAAATGTTTTCTCCCATTCCATAGGTTGCTTTTTATTTTGTTAATTGTTTCTTAGCTGTGCAGAAGCTTTTTAGTTTGATGTATTCCCATTTGTTTATTTTTATATCTCTTACTTTTGCTTTGTATGTCACATACAAAAATTATTGTCAAAATCATTTTATAGGAATTTTTCCACTATGTTTTTTTTCTAGGACTTTTACAGATTCATGCCTTATTGTTGGGTCATGAATTCATTATGCATTGATTGTGTGTATGGGGGAAGATAAGAGTCAAATTTTACCTGTTTTCATGTTGATAACTAGTATTTCCAACACCATTTATTGAAGTGACCATTCTTTGCATCCTTGTCGAAAATTAGCTGACTTTATATGTGAGGATTTATTTCAGGGTTCTTAATTCTGTTCTTTTGGTCTACATGTCTGTTTTATGCCAGTGCCAATACTATTTTAATTACTATAAATATGTAATATAATTGAAATCAAGAAGTCTGCTGTCTTTAGCTTTGTTCTACTTACTCAAAATTGCTTTGCTTACAGGGTCTTTTCTGGTTTCATATAAATTTTAGGATAACTTATTCTATTTCTGTGAAAAAGGTCATTGGAATTTTGATAGGGATTGAGTTGAATCTGTTGATTGCTTTGTGTAGTATGAACATTTTAGCAATTCCATAACACAAAAATATATTTCAATTTATTTTTGTCTAGTTTGTTGTCTTTCAATTGTTTTGTAGTTTTCAGTGTACACCTTTTTCATTTTCTTGATTAAATTTATGTCTAATTTTATCTTTTTTGATGATATTTTAGATGAGATTTTAATAAGATTGTTTCCCTATTTTTTTCTGATAAGCTGTTAGTATATAGAAATGTAACAGATAATTGTATGCTGATTCTGTGTCCTATAATATTACTGAGTTGACGTATTAGTTCTGACACTTTTTTGAGAAGTTTTCTAGGGTTTTCTAAATGTAATATCACATTATATGCAAATAGACAGTTTTACTTTTTCCATTCCTATATGTAAGACTTATTTTTTGTTGTCTAATTACACTGGCTAGGACTTCTAGTATTATGTCAATTAGAAGTGGTGAAGTGAGAATCCTTGCCTTGTTCATGATCTTAGAGGAACAGCCTTCAGTTTTTTAAATTGACTGTATTAGCTGTAGGTGGGTAATATATGACCTTTATTATGTTGAAGTACATTTCTTATATACTTAATTTTTTGAGAGATTTTACCATGAAAGGGTGTTGAACTCACATTTTTTTTTCTACATCTATTGAGATGATCATATGATTTTTATTTTTGATTCTGTTTATGTAGTGTATTGTTGAGGGACTTTTCCTTAGTTCACCTAAAGACGGGGTCCTTGTCACAAGGCCACAAACGATTAGGCTCACAGGCAATTTGAAGGGTGAATAAGGCAGGGTTTTACTGGGTGAAAAGGGAAAAAAAAGGGAAACAGGTACCTTCTACAAAGCCAGAGTCCCTGCTGTTCCGCTTCCTGCCTTGCAGTTGAATCCGAAGTTCCACACAGGAAGAGGAGGGGCGAGGCTTCTCCCTGCTTCAAAGAATGAAAACTTTTGTGTCTCCACCCTAGTGTGCTCTCCTCCCAATGCACAGGCCAGCTGAAATTTTGTCAGGGAGCTTCCTGACCTGTCTGTCTCAGTATCATATTTATTATTTGCATGTGTTAAACATTCTTGCTTCCAAGGTTTAAATTCACTTTTTCAAGGTGTGTAATTCTTATAAAGTCCTACTGAAGTCAGTTTATAGTATTTTGCTGAGGATTTTCTTATCTATGTACATCAGGAATAGCGATTGTAATTTTCTTCTTATAGTGTCTGCTTTTGGTATGAGGGTAAAGTTGGCCTCACAGAATGAATTTGAAAGGGTTACATCCTCTCAAAGTTTTAGAAGAGTTTTAGAATTGCTAAAATTCTTAAAGTTTGGATAGAATTCCCCAGTGAATTCATCTAGCTCTAAACTTTTTGCCAGGAGATTTTTGATAACTGATTTAATCTCTTTTCATGTTATCAGTTTATTCAGATTTTCTATTTCTTCATGGTTCAGGCATGCTAGATTTTATGTCTAGGATTCATCCACTTCTAGGTTATCCAATTTGTTGATATGTAATTGTTCATAGTAGTCTCATGATCTTTCAGATTTCTCTGGTATCAGTTGTAATGCTTCCTCTTTCATTTATAAATTTATTTGTTTATATCTTTTCTCTCCCTTTTTACTCTAGCTAAAATTCTATTGCTTTATCTTTTTAAAAAACAAGTCTTAATTTTGTGAATATTTTCTATTGTTTTTTCTAGTCTTCATTTAATTTGCTTCTTTCATCTTTATTATTTCCTTATGCTTACTTTGTGTACTAGATGTTCTTTTTTTATTTCCTGGCATTGTAAAGTGATTTTTTTTTTAAATTCAGATTTTGCTCTTTTCTTAATGTAGCCATTTATTACTGAAAACTTCCTGCTGATAACTCATTTTGTTGCATTCCATAAGTTTGGTATGTTGTATTTTCATTTTAACTTGTCCCAATCTTACCAGATAGTGCCTCACAGTTCCAAGCTCTTGGTGTGGGAGCTTCCTGATGACTGGACTCACCTGGAGTTTTTATCTCAAACACTAGTCCACATTGAGCCCCAAACAGTTCATCATTTACAATTAGGTTTTCTTACCCTGGCACTTGTTTCCATAGAGGTTTCTGCTTTGATTTCTTTTACGTATTTTTCTGTCTGCCTCTCCAGTTTGGGGAGCAGTGGTTTTCCTTGTGACCTCACTTCTTATGGATCTAAAAAGAGTTGTTGAGTTTTCTGATTTTCCAATTTACTTGTTGTGAGGGCCTAATGATGACCTCCAAGAATCTTACAACACTGGACTGTAAACCTTTCTTTAATTCTCCTTTAAAATATTAACTTATAAAAGTTAATATTTACAGATAAAGCTGAAATTTTTTGGATACATGCATCCACTACTAATTTCTCTCCACTGCCTTCTCCCTCATCCTTTTCGATATTTTCCCATGTGCTCTTCACACATTTCTATGTATATGTAGAAAATATAGAATATATACAGGGAATTAAAAAATAGATGTTATTATGCTAGTTATTTTTATGCAATGTCTTCTTTATTCTACAATATATGTTGGAGATCTTTATACTAAGATATATCTCACTAAAAATCTACATATTAGAGATCTATACTGAACCTTATTTTTTAACTGCCATTTATAATTCATAGTTCAAATAATAGACTATTTAGCCAATTCACTGTATAGTATCACAGTGGTTAAGAACACTAGCTCTATCGTTGGATTACCAGACTCTAATCTAAGGACCTTGGAACAAATTACTTACTCTTCCTATGTCTCATTTTTATAAATAAAATGCAAATAATAATACTTTCTTCATATGATTGATGTTGAGGGTAAATGTAGTAGAGCATGTAAAGCCTTTAGAATAGTACCTGCCACATAAGAATCTTGCAATAAATGTCAACTATTAGTATTTATAAGCATCTGCTTGTTCTAGTTTTTCACTCCTACAAACAATGCTCCAATAAGCATTCAGTGTATTATTCTTTGACCATGTATATAAGTGTTTTCCGGAGATAAAACCAAGTATTTACTGAATCACAAATAGTGCCTATATTTCACCTTGTTTAATTTGCACCACCTTGAGTACTAAGGAGATTGAGCATTATTTCATGGGTTTATTTACCAGATATATTTCCTGTTACATTTTTGTGACTTGTATTTCCTTATTCTTTGTTCATTTTTCTTACTTACATGTAGAAAATTTTTAAAAAGTGGATGTCTCATCAATTATATACATTGTAAATGTCTTCCTCCAGTCTGTCACCTGTTATTGAGAAGTATGGTTTTTAAAAAACTTTGATATAAAGAAATAGATCATTATTACATTTTTTCCCTTGTTGATTTTTACTTTTTTTGCTTAAGAAATTTGTCCTGAGGGGCGGAGCAAGATGGCCGAATAGGAACAGCTCCAGTCTCCAACTCCCAGTGCGAGTGACACAGAAGACTGGTGATTTCTGCATTTTCAACTGAGGTACTGGGTTCCTCTCACTAGGGAGTGCCAGACAATCGGTGCTGGTCAGCTGCTGCAGCCTGACAAGCAGAGCTGAAGCAGGGCAAGGCATCACCTCACCTAGGAAGCACAAGGGGAAAGGGAATCCCTTTTCCTAGCCAGGGGAACTGAGACACACAACACCTGGAAAATCGGGTAACTCCCACCCCAATACTGCGCTTTAAGCAAACAGGCACACCAGGATATTATATCCCACACCTGGCCGGGAGGGTTCCACGCCCACGGAGTCTCCCTCATTGCTAGCACAGCAGTCTGCGATCTAACCGCAAGGCAGCAGCGAGCCTGGGGGAGGGGCGCCCGCCATTGCTGAGGCTTAAGTAGCTAAACAAAGCCACTAGGAAGCTCGAACTGGGTGGCGCTCACAGCAGCTCAAGGAAACCTGCCTGTCTCTGTAGACTCCACCTCCGGGGACAGGGCACAGTAAACAACAACAGAAGTAACAGAAAACTCTGCAGACGCAAACGACTCTGTCTGACAGCTTTGAAGAGAGCAGTGGATCTCCCAACACGGAGGTTGAGATCTGAGAAGGGACAGACAGACTGTTCAAGTGGGTCCCTGACCCCTGAGTAGCCTAACTGGGAGACATCCCCCACTAGGGGCAGTCTGACACCCCACAACTCACAGGCTGGAGTACACCCCTGAGAGGAAGCCTCCAAAACAAGAATCAGACAGGTACACTTGCTGTTCAGCAATATTCTATCTTCTGCAGCCTCTGCTGCTGATACCCAGGCAAACAGGGTCTGGAGTGGACCTCAAGCAATCTCCAACAGACCTACAGCTGAGGGTCCTGACTGGTAGAAGGAAAACTAACAAACAGGAAGGACACCTACACCAAAACCCCATCAGTACGTCACCATCATCATCAAAGACCAGAGGCAGATAAAACCACAAAGATGGGGAAAAAGCAGGGCAGAAAAGCTGGAAATTCAAAAAATAAGAGCGCATCTCCCCCAGCAAAGGAGCGCAGCTCATCGCCAGCAATGGATCAAAGCTGGACGGAGAATGACTTTGACGAGATGAGAGAAGAAGGCTTCAGTCCATCAAACTTCTCAGAGCTAAAGGAGGAATTACGTACCCAGCACAAACAAACTAAAAATCTTGAAAAAAAAGTGGAAGAATTGATGGCTAGAGTAATTAATGCAGAGAAGGTCATAAACGAAATGAAAGAGATGAAAACCATGACACGAGAAATACCTGACAAATGCACAAGCTTCAGTAACCGACTCGATCAACTGGAAGAAAGAGTATCAGCGATTGAGGATCAAATGAACGAAATAAGGTGAGAAGAGGAACCAAAAGAAAAAAGAAGGAAAAGAAATGAACAAAGCCTGCAAGAAGTATGGGATTATGTAAAAAGACCAAATCTACGTCTGATTGGGGTGCCTGAAAGTGAGGGGGAAAATGGAACCAAGTTGGAAAACACTCTTCAGGATATCATTCAGGAGAACTTCCCCAACCTAGTAGGGCAGGCCAACATTCAAATCCAGGAAATACAGAGAACGCCACAAAGATACTCCTCGAGAAGAGCAACTCCAAGACACATAATTGCCAGATTCACCAAAGTTAAAATGAAGGAAAAAACCTTAAGGGCAGCCAGAAAGAAAGGTCGGGTTACCCACAAAGGGAAGCCCATCAGACTAACAGCAGATCTCTCAGCAGAAACTCTGCAAGCCAGAAGAGAGTGGGGGCCAATATTCAACATTCTTAAAGAAAAGAATTTTAAACCCAGAATTTCATATCCAGCCAAACTAAGTTTCATAAATGAAGGAGAAATACAATCCTTTACAGATAAGCAAATGCTTAGAGATTTTGTCACCACTAGGCCTGCCTTACAAGAGACCCTGAAGGAAGCACTAAACATGGAAAGGAACAACTGGTTCCAGCCATTGCAAAAACATGCCAAAATGTAAAGACGATTTAGGCTAGGAAGAAACTGCATCAACTAATGAGCAAAATAACCAGTTAATATCATAATGGCAGGATCAAGTTCACACATAACAATATTAACCTGAAATGTAAATGGACTAAATGTTCCAATTAAAAGACACAGACTGGCAAACTGGATAAAGAGTCAAGACCCATCAGTCTGCTGTATTCAGGAGACCCATCTCACATGCAGAGACATACATATGCTCAAAATAAAGGAATGGAGGAAGATTTACCAAGCAAATGGAGAACAAAAAAAAGCAGGGGTTGCACTACTAGTCTCTGATAAAACAGACTTTAAACCATCAAAGATCAAAAGAGACAGAGAAGGCCATTACATAAAGGTAAAGGGATCAATTCAACAGGAAGAGCTAACTATCCTAAATATATATGCACCCAATACAGGAGCACCCAGATTCATAAAGCAAGTCGTTAGAGACTTACAAAGAGACTTAGACTCCCATACAATAATAATGGGAGACTTCAACACTCCACTTCAACATGAGACAGATCAACGAGACAGAAAGTTAACAAGGATATCCAGGAATTGAACTCATCTCTGCAGCAAGCAGACCTAATAGACATCTATAGAACTCTCCACCCCAAATCTACAGAATATACATTCTTCTCAGCACCACATTGCACTTATTCCAAAATTGACCACATAATTGGAAGTAAAGCACTCCTCAGCAAATGTACAAGAACAGAAATTGTAACAAACTGTCTCTCAGACCACAGTGCAATCAAACTAGAACTCAGGACTAAGAAACTCAATCAAAACCGCTCAACTACATGGAAACTGAACAACCTGCTCCTGAATGACTACTGGGTACATAATGAAATGAAGGCAGAAATAAAGATGTTCCTTGAAACCAATGAGAACAAAGATATAACATACCAGAATCTCTGGGACACATTTAAAGCAGTGTGTAGAGGAAAATATATAGCACTAAATGCCCACAAGAGAAAGCTGGAAAGATCTAAAATTGACACTCTAACATCACAATTAAAAGAACTAGAGAAGCAAGAGCAAATGCATTCAAAAGCTAGCAGAAGGCAAGAAATAACTAAGATCAGAGCAGAACTGAAGGAGATAGAGACACAAAAAACCCTCCAAAAAATCATTGAATCCAGGAGTTGGGTTTTTGAAAAGATCATCAAAATTGACAGACCGCTAGCAAGACTAATGAAGAAGAAAAGAGAGAAGAGTCAAATAGACGCAATAAAAAATGATAAAGGGGATGTCACCACGGACACCACAGAAATACAAACTACCATCAGAGAATACTATAAACACCTCTACGCAAATAAACTAGAAAATCTAGAAGAAATGGATAATTTCCTGGACACTTACACTCTTCCAAGACTAAACCAGGAAGAAGTTGAATCCCTGAATAGACCAATAGCAGGCTCTGAAATTGAGGCAATAATTAACAGCCTACCAACCAAAAAAGTCCAGGACCAGATGGATTCACAGCTGAATTCTACCAGAGGTACAAGGAGGAGCTGGTACCATTCCTTCTTAAACTATTCCAATCAATAGAAAAAGAGGGAATCCTCCCTAACTCATTTGATGAGGCCAACCTCATCCTGATACCAAAGCCTGGCAGAGACACAACAAAAAAAGAGAATTTTAGACCAGTATCCCTGATGAACATCGATGCCAAAATCCTCAATAAAATACTGGCAAACCGGATTCAGCAGCACATCAAAAAGCTTATCCACCATGATCAAGTGGGCTTCATCCCTGGGATGCAAGGCTGGTTCAACATTCGCAAATCAATAAACATAATCCAGCATATAAACAGAACCAAAGTCAAGAACCACATGATTATCTCCACAGATGCAGAAAAGGCTTTTGACAAAATTCAACAGCCCTTCATGCTAAAAACGATCAATAAATTCGGTATTGATGGAACGTATCTCAAAATAATAAGAGCTATTTATGACAAACCCACAGCCAATACCATACTGAATGGGCAAAAACTGGAAAAATTCCCTTTGAAAACTGGCACAAGACAGGGATGCCCTCTCTCACCACTGCTATTCAACATAGTGTTGGAAGTTCTGGCTAGGGCAATCAGGCAAGAGAAAGAAATCAAGGGTATTCAGTTAGGAAAAGAATAAGTCAAATTGTCCCTCTTTGCAGATGACATGATTGTATGTTTAGAAAATCCCATTGTCTCAGCCCAAAATCTCCTTAAGCTGATAAGCAACTTCAGCAAAGTCTCAGGACACAAAATTAAGGTGCAAAAATCACAAACATTCGTATACACCAGTAACAGACAAACAGAGAGCCAAATCATGAATGAACTTCCATTCACAATTGCTTCAAAGAGAATAAAATACCTAGGAATCCAACTTACAAGGGATGTGAAGGACCTCTTCAAGGAGAACTACAAACCACTGCTCAGTGAAATAAAAGAGGACACAAACAAATGGAAAAACATACCATGCTCATGGATAGGAAGAATCAATATCGTGAAAATGGCCATACTGCCCAAGGTTATTTATAGATTCAATGTCATCCCCATCAAGCTACCAATGAGTTTCTTCACAGAATTGGAAAAAACTGCTTTAAAGTTCATATGGAATGAAAAAAGAGCCCGCATGGCCAAGACAATCCTAAGTCAAAAGAACAAAGCTGGAGGCATCACGCTACCTGACTTCAAACTATACTACAAGGCTACAGTAACCAAAACAGCATGGTACTGGTACCAAAACAGAGATAGAGACCAATGGAACAGATGAGAGTCCTCAGAAATAATACCACACATCTACAGCCATCTGATTTTTGACAAACCTGAGAGAAACAAGAAATGGGGAACGGATTCCCTATTTAATAAATGGTGCTGGGAAAATTGGCTAGCCATAAGTAGAAAGCTGAAACTGGATCCCTTCCTTACTCCTTATACGAAAATTAATTCAAGATGGATTAGAGACTTAAATGTTAGACCTAATACCATAAAAACCCTAGAGGAAAACCTAGGTAATACCATTCAGGACATAGGCATGGGCAAAGACTTCATGTCTAAAACACCAAAAGCAACTGCAGCAAAAGCCACAATTGACAAATGGGATCTCATTAAACTAAAGAGCTTCTGCACAGCAAAAGAAACTACCATCAGAATGAACAGGCAACCTACAGAATGGGAGAAAATTTTTGCAATCTACTCATCTGACAAAGGGCTAATATCCAGAACCTACAAAGAACTCAAACAAATTTACAAGAAAAAAACAAACAACCCCATCAAAAAGTGGGCAAAGGATATGAACAGACATTTCTCAAAAGAAGACATTCATACAGCCAACAGACACATGAAAAAATGCTCATCGTCACTGGCCATCAGAGAAATGCAAATCAAAACCACAATGAGATACCATCTCACACCAGTTAGAATGGCAATCATTAAAAAGTCAGGAAACAACAGGTGCTGGAGAGGATGTGGAGAAATAGGAACACTTCTAGACTGTTGGTGGGATTGTAAACTAGTTCAACCATTATGGAAAACAGTATGGCGATTCCTCAAGGATCTAGAACTAGATGTACCATATGACACAGCCATCCCATTACTGGGTATATACCCAAAGGATTATAAATCATGCTGCTATAGAGACACATGCACACGCATGTTTATTGCGGCACTATTCACAATAGCAAAGACTTGGAATCAACCCAAATGTCCATCAGTGACAGACTGGATTAAGAAAATGTGGCACACATACACCATGGAATACTATGCAGCCATCAAAAAGGATGAGTTTGTGTCCTTTGTAGGGACATGGATGCAGTTGGAAACCATCATTCTTAGCAAAGTATCACAAGAACAGAAAACCAAACACCACATGTTCTCACTCATAGGTGGGAACTGAACAATGAGATCACTTGGACTCGGGAAGGGGAACATCACACACCGGGGCCTATCATGGGGAGGGGGTAGGGGGGAGGGATTGCATTGGGAGTTATACTTGATGTAAATGACGAGTTGATGGGTGCTGACGAGTTGATGGGTGCAGCACAGCAACATGGCACAAGTATACATATGTAACAAACCTGCACGTTATCCACATGTACCCTAGAACTTAAAGTATAAGAATAATAAAAAATAAATAAATAAATAAATAAATTGAAAAAAAAATAAAAATAAAAATAAATTAAAAAAGAAATTTGTCCTATTCTAAAGTTATATCATATTTTTCAAAATTTATTTTTCTTGCTTCATTTTTACTTTTTTGGACACAGGGTCTCACTCTGTCTCCCAGGCTGGAGTTAGTGGCACAATCATGGCTCACTGCAGCCTTGATCTCCTAGGCTCAATCAGTCCTCCTGCCTTGGCCTCCAAATAAGCTGGAATTACAGGTGTGAGTCGCTGTGCCTAGCTATACTTACTTTTTTTTTTTTTTTTTTTTAATGTTTATATTACCAATGCCCCTAAAAGCATACTTTGCTAAGGGTGTAAGTTTAGAATCTTAGAATCTAACTTTACGTTTCAGATAAAGTACTCAGAGTTTGTCTCTACAGTGGCCAAAATCAACACTAAATGATGCTCTTTACCCAAGCCCCCCAAAAAGCTTAAAAATTACAGTAGAGACAGGGAGGAAGATGGCATATAAGAGACAGGGTTAACGTGCAGCTCTTACTTGGACAGACAGAACAGCATGTAGAGACTCATACCATGAACTTTTGCTTCAAGAACTACTGCAAAAATGTAACAGGAAAACCAAAAGAATTCACAGATCCTTTGAGAGAAATGGTATGCCACTGCAAATTTCATGAGACAGGCAAAAAACTAATTTGGGGGGCAAACAAGAACTACTGCATATACAAACACAGAAGCTGCCACTGACAGTATGGCCAGACAGGGAGGGGCAAAGCCTGACAACTGTGCTTGCTTTCTCAGTGAGGAAGTGTAGAGTCTGGGGTAAGTTCTGAGCACGGCTCTCTGGGAGCAACACCGGCCTCACCAGCTGTGTGGGAGCTGGGTGAAGCCTCTTGCTACAGGCTATACCCCACTTTTCTGATGAAATATATGGCACAGTAGAGGCAGCCATAATTCCCTCTGAAATATAACCCCATTGGCCCAAGAACCACACCCCATCCCCTACAGTGGCTGCCACTAACCCAGCACAAGGAGAGTGTGAGTCCAGACCCACCTAAACCTGCCCCCACATGATGATATTTCTCTACCCACCCTGGTATTCAAACACAAAAGACAGAAACACTTGGGAGCTTTATGGCCTTGCCCATCACCTAGGAAACTAGATTACTTACCTTGGCCAACTTAGGGCAAGCTTAGACCACCCTCCTACTACTGCAACTGGTGCTCTCTTGAAAGCACCACTTCCTGGCTGAAGGCCAACCAACTCAGGCTGTTACAGCAATTCATGACAAAATGACCCAGCTACTAGGAAGGATAAAACAACAACTAATTTCACTGCCTGCAACATTTAGACTAACCAGAGGTCTTGATTCTGTCCAAGTGACAACTTCACTGCTTGCATAACCAGCATTTGAGAAAGCCAGCACACTAAACATATCTACAACCAAAGACTCTCACAGAGCTACTTCATTCCATTGCCACCTCCACCAGAACAGATGCTGGCATCCACAGCTGGAAGACTTTAAGTGAATCACATCACAGGACTCTTTGCAGTCATTCCCCAGCACCAACCAGAGCCTGGTAGCCCAGCTGGGTGGCTGGAGCCAGAAGAGCAATAACTATCACTGCAGTTCAGCTCTCAGAAAGCTCCATCCCTAAGGGAAGGAGGAGAGCACCACATCAAGGGATCACCCCATGGGACAAATGAATCTAAACAGCAGGTCTTGAGTACCAGACTTTTCCACTGAAATAGTCTACCTAAGTAAAAAGGAACCAGAAAAGTAATTCTGGTAATATGCAAAAAAATGTTTATACAACAATTACAAAAGATCACATTAGCTCCCCAGCAATGAATCAAAACCAAGAAGAAATTTCTGAATTGCCAGATAAAGAATTCAGAAAGTTGATTATTAAGTCACTCCAGCAGATACCAGAGAAAGGTGAAAACCAACTTGAATGAATTTAAAAAACAATACAGGATATGGATGAAAAATTCTCCAGAGAAATAGGTATCATAATGCAAAAACAACCAAAATTTTTGGAAACAAAAAATACTCTTAGAGAAATGCAAAATGCACTAGAAATTTTCAGCAATAGAATAAAACAAGTAGAATAAAAACTTCAGGGCTCAAAGACAAGGTTTTTTAATTCACCCAAACAGACAAAGACAAATTTTTAAAATTGAGTAAATGAACAAAAACCACCAAGAAATTTTCAGTTATGTTAAATGGCCAAACCTAAGAATAATTAGTATTCCCAAGAATAAAGAGAAATCTAAAAGTTTGGAAAATTTATTTTAGGGAATAACTGGAAAACTTCCCTGGCCTTGCTAGAAACCTAAGCATCTACATACAAGACGCTCAAAAAAAGCCTGGGGAATTCATCAAAAAAAGATTATCGTATAGGCACGTAGTAATCAGGTTGCCTAAGTCAAGACAAAGGAAAAAAATCTTAAGAGCTATAGGACAAAAGCATCAGTTAATCTATAAAGAAAACCCTATCAGATTAACACCAGATTTCTAAACAGAAACCTTACAAGGCAGAATGGATTGGGGTCTCACCTTTAACCTCCTGAAACAAAATAATTGTCAGTCACAAACTTTTTTATCCAGTGAAACTAAGCTTCATAAATGAAACAGAGTTAAAAATTCCTTTTCAGACAAACAAATACTGAGATAATTCACCACTACCAAGCCAACACTACAAGAAGTGGTAAAGGGAGTTCCAAATTTTGGAAGAAACCTCAACATACACCAAATAGAACGTCCTTAAAGCATAAACATCACCACGCCTATAAAACAATAACATAATGGGGAAAAAAGGTTTTAAGGGAACAACTAGCATGATTAATTGAACAGTACCTCACATCTCAATACTAACATTAAATGTAAATGATCTAAATGCCCCAGTTACAATATGAGGAATGGCAGAATGGATAAAAATCCACCAACCAAGAATCTCCTGCCTTCAAGAGACTCACCTAACACATAAGGATTCATATAAACTTAAGGTAAAGGGTGGGAAAAAAATATTCCACACAAATGGAAAGCAAAAGCAAGCAAGAGGAGCTAGTCTTATATCAGACAAAACAGACTTAAAAGCAACAGCAGTTAAAAAAAAAAAAAGACAAAGAAGGCCATTCTATAATTTTAAAAGGTTTAGTCCAACAGGAAAATGTCACGATCCTAAATATATATGTACCTAACACTGAAGCTCACAAATTTATGAAAGCATTACTACTATACCTAAGAACTGAGCTAGATGGCAGCACAAAAATAGTGAGGAACTTCAATACTCCACTGGCAGCACTAAACAGGTCTTCAAGACAGAAAGTCAGCAAAGAAAAAAATGGACTTAAACTATACCTTGGAACAAATGTACTAATAGATATTTACAGACCCCAACAACAACACAATATACATTCTTTTTCTTGACACATGGAACATTCTCCAAGATAGACCATGTGATAGGCCACAAAACAAGTCTCAATAAATTTAATCGGATCGAAAGTATATCAAGTATCCTCTTAGATCACAATGAAATAAAAGTAGAATTTAACCCCAAAAGGAGCCCTCAAAACTATACAAATACAGGGAATTTAAGTAATCTGCTCTTGAATGATCTTTGGGAAAATAATGAAATCAAGATGGAAATTAAAAAAACAAAAAAGATTTCAACTGAATGATTATAGTGAAACAACCTATGAAGGATATAGCAAAAGTTGCACTAAGAGGAAAATTCATAGCATTAAATGACTACATTAAAAAGTCTGAAAGAGCAGCCAGGCACGGTGGCTCATGCCTGTAATCCCAGCACTTTGGGAGGCTGAGGTGGGTGGATCACGAGGTCAGGAGATCGAGACCATCCTGGCTAACACAGTGAAACTCTGTCTCTACTAAATATACAAAAAATTAGCCAGGCTTGGTGGCGGGCACCTGTAGTCCCAGCTACTTGGGAGCTGAGGCAGGAGAATGGTGTGAACCTGGGAGGTGGAGCTTGCCGTGAGCCGAGATCATGCCACTGCACTACAGCTTGGGAGACATAGCGAGACTCGGTCTTAAAAAAAAAAAAAAAAAAAAAAAAAGTCTGAAAGAGCACAAATAGACAATCTCAGCTCACACCTCAAGGAACTAGAGAAACACAAACAAATCAAACCCAAACCAAGCAGAAGAAAAGAAATAACATGAATCAATCGGAGCAGAACTAAATGAAATTGAAACAAAAAAATGCAAAATATTAATAAAGGAAAAACTGGTTTTTTGAAAAGATAAACAAATTGATAGACCATTAGATTAACCAAGAAAAGAGAGAAGATCCAAATAAGCTCAACTGGAAACAAAATGAGAGATATTATAACTGATATGACAGAAATACAAAAGATCATTCAAGGTTACTGTGAACACCTTTACGTGCACAAACTAGAAAATCTAGAGGAGATGGATAAATTCCTGAAAATATACAGCCCTCCTAGATTAAATCAGGAAGAAATAGAAACTCTGAATGGACCAATGACAAGTAGCGAGATTGAAACTGTAATTTTAAAATTGCCAACAACAACAACAACAAAAGTCCAGGCCAGATGCATTCACAGCTGAATTCTATCAGATATTCAAAGGAAAATTGATACTAATCTTACTGAAACTATTTCAAAGATAGAGAGAGAATCCCCCATAAATCATTGTATGAACCCAGTATCACCCCAATACCCAAATCAGGAAAGGACATAAGAGAAAAAGAAAACTACAGAACAATATCCCTGATGAACATAGATGCAAAAATCCTCAACAAAATACTAGCTAACCGAATCCAACAGCATATCAAAAAGATAATCCAGAATGATTAAGTGGGTTTCATACCAGGGATGCAGGGATGCTTTACCACATGCAAGGCAATAAATGAGATGCATCACATAGACAGAATTAAAAACAAACATATGATCATCTAAATAGTTGCAGAAAAAGCAGTTGACAAAATACAGCATAATTAAAATCCTTATGATTAAAACCCTCAGAAAAATTGGCATAGAATGGACATACCTCAAGATAATAAAGCCATCTATAACAAACACACAGGCAGTCTCATACTGAATGGGGAAAATTTGAAAGCATTCTCCCCCAGAAATGGAAAAAGACAAGGATGCCCATTTCCACCACTTCTGTTCAATATAGTACTGGAAGTCTTAGAGCAAGAGAAAAAAATAATGGGCATTCAAATAGGTAAAGAGGAAGTCAAAGGGTCACTGTCCACTGATAATATGACCATATACGTAGAAAACACTAAAGACTCATCCAAAAAGCTCCTAGATCTGATTAATGAATTCAGTAAAGTTTTCGGATACAAAATCAATGTACACAAATCAGTAGCAACGATATACACCAACAGCGACCAAGCTGAGAATCAAATCAAGAACTCAATCCCTTTTACAACAGCTGCAAAAACATAAAATACTTAGGAATATACTTAACCAATGATGTGAAATATCTCTACAAGGGAAATTGCAAAACACTCCTGCAAGAAATTATCAATGACACAAACAAATGGAAACACATTCCATGCTCCTGGATGGTTAGAATGAATATTGTGAAAATTACCATATGGCCAAAAGCAATCTACAGATTCAATGCAATTCCCATCTAAGTACCATCATCATTCTTCACAGAACTTGAAATAAACAATTCTAAATTTTATATGGAGTCAAAAAAAGACCCTGCCTAGACAAACAAGACTAAGCCAAAAGAACAAATCTGGGGGCATCAAATTATCCTACTTCAAACCGTACCACAAGGCTATAGTCAAGAAAACAGCATGGTACTGGTATAAAAATAGGAAAGTAGGCCAATAGAACAGAATAGAGAACCCAGAAATAAAGCCAAATACTGATATTTCACAAAATATACAAAAACATAAAGTGGAGAAAGGACCCTTATTCAACAAAAGGTGCTCAGGATAATTGACAAGCCACAGGTAGAAGAATGAAACTGGATCCTCACCTCTCACCTTATTAAAAAAATCGACTCAAGATGGAACAAAGACTTAAATCTAAGACCTGAACCTATAAAAATTCTGGAAGATAACATCAGAAAAACTTTTAGGCATTGCCTTAGGCAAAGAGTTTATGACAAACAGCCCCAAAGCAAATGCAACAAAAGCAAAAATAAATACATGGTACTGAATTAAACTAAAAAACTTCTGCACAGCAAAAGAAATAATCAGCAGAGTTAACAGATAACCTACAGAATGGGAGAAAATATTTGCAAATTTTACATCCAACAAAGGACTAATATCCAGAATCTAAATGGAGCTCAAACAAATTTACAGGGAAAACAAACAAACAAATAATCCCATCAAAATTGGGCAAAGGACATGAACAAACAATTCTGTAGAGAGTATATACAATGGCCAACAAACATGAAAAATGTTCAACGTCAATAATTATCAGGGAGATGCAAATTAAAACCACAGTGAGGTATCATCTTACTTCTGCAAGAATGGTCATAATTAAAAAATGAAAAAAAAATGGATATTGTTATAGATGTTGTGAAAAGGGAACACATTTACACTGCTGCTGGGAATGTAAACTGGTACAACCTCTATGGAAAACAGTATGGAGATTCCTTAAAAAACTAAAAGTAGAACTACCCTTGGATTCAGCAATCCCACTAATGGGTGCATACCCAGAGGAAAGTAAGTCGTTATATGAAAAAGACACTTGCACTCACTTGTTTATAGCAGCACAATTTGCAATTGCAAAAATATGGAACCAGCCTAATGTCCATCAACCAACGAATGGATAAAGATAATTTGGTATATATATGGAATAATACTCAGCCATAAAAAGGAACAAAATAATGGCATTCACAGCAACCTAGATGGAGTTGGAGACCATTATTCTAGGTGAAGTAACTCAGGGATAGAAAACCAAATATCATATGTTCTCACTTTTAAGTGGAAGCTAAGAGATGAGGACACAAAGCCATAAGAATGATATAATGGACTTTGAGGACTCAGGGGAAAGTGTGGGAGTAAGGTGAAGGATAAAAGACTACACATTGGGTACAGTGTATACTACTTTGGTGAAAGTTGTACTAAAATCTCAGAAATCACCACTAAAGAACTTATCCATGTAACCAAAAACCACTTGTTCCCCAAAAAATATTGCAATAGAATACAATTTTAAAAATAAAAGTTGGAAAAAAATAATAAAACAACAACAAAGGAATCTGACCTTACTTTCCAAATGTACAGCAAATTTTTCCAAAAATATTCATTAATTAGCTCATCATTCTCCAACATCAGATGCTTCTTTTGTGTTATGCTTATATTAGTTACTACTGCCGTATTATAATATAGACACACATACACACACACAAATATATATGTATGTGTGTGTATGTGTGTGTGTATATATATATATGTATGTATAAAATCTGTACTGTCTATTCATTTCCAAGTCCCCAAAATTTTGTTTTAATTACAAAACTTCAGGGATAAATCTTTATAGAACAATACAAATCTCTTTGTAATCTTATTTCAAAATGATTTTAGCTATTTATAAATATTATTTTATGAAGATTTTAAAATTAATTTGACATGTTTCATAAAACATCCTACTCGCTTATTATATTGGTTTTAATAGTGTAGCAGTCAATTCTTCTGGATTTTCTGTGTAGGAAAATATTTGCAATTAGTACTGCATTGAATAGTAGCATTAATCCCCCTCTTGTTCCTGATTTTAATGGCTATGATACTAAAATCTCATCAGAGATACTTTCAGGCTATCATTACGCATCTCATAAAAACTCTTTTTCTTTGGGTGCTCATAGACTCTTAATTTCCCTCCAGTCTTTACTGTCAAAATTTACTTACCTAGTCATTCCTATTACTCCATCATTTATTGAAAATCTTGACACCTGCTTCATTTAGTTTTCTATCTCAGGTACTGTCATTATTCTCAGTTCCATCAGTATCCATGTGAACAACACATCCAATTCACTGGCCTCTTGGTTCTTGATTTTCTCATCACTATCACCTTTACTTCCTCTCCACTTCAGTCATCTACTCTCATGATCACATTTTCAACCTTATTGTCCTGGACTTTGAGATATCAAATAAATTATCCTGAACTTTCGAATATAAAAGTCAAATTTTGTTAACAATTTCCCATTTTTTCTAGTTCAATGGAATGGAAGAGACTTAACTCCTTCTTCATGTCTAAGGATTGTCTTTTTTTTTTTTTTTTTTTTTTTTTTTGAGACAGAGTCTTGCTCTGTCACCCAGGCTGGAGTGCAATGGCACGATCTCGGCTCTCTGCAAGCTCTGCCTCCTGGGTTCACTCCATTCTCCTGCCTCAGCCTCCTGAGTAGCTGGGACTACAGGTGTCCATGACCTCGCTTGGTTACTTTTTTGTATTTTTTTAGTAGAGACGGAGTTTCACCGTGTTAGCCAGGATGATCTCGATCCCCTGACCTCCTGATCCCCGTTTTGGCCTCCCAAAGTGCTGGGATTACAGGCGTGAGCCACCGTGCCTGGCCTTTTTTTTTTTTTTTTTTGAGGTGGAGTCTGACTCTGCCTCCCTGTACAGTGGTGCAATCTGGAACCTCTGTCTCCCAGGTTCAAGTGATTCTCCTGTCTTAGCCTCCCGAGTAGCTGGGATTACAGGCGCCCACCACCATGCCCGGCTAATTGTTCTATTTTTAGCAGAGGCAGCATTTCGCCATGTTGCCCAGGCTGGTCTCGAACTCCTGACTTCAGGTGATCCACCTGTCTTGGCTTCCCAAAGTGCGGGGATTACAGGCATGAGCCACCGCGCTCGGCCAGGAATATCTTTTCAGTTGTGCTTTTTTATTCTTTTTCCTACCACTTCCTGAAAAACCTAGCTCCACTAATGTCCTCATGTCTCTTGTGTCTTAAACCTGTGCCTCTCTAATGGTCCCTTTCTGCCAATATTTAAACATTCAAGTTTTCTCTTATACTCTTCCAAGTGGGTGGCTACGATATGAATGCTCCCCCAGAATTCATGTATTGAAATGTAATTAGAAATGCAATAGTATTAAGAGGTGGGGCCTTCAGGGGATGATTCAATAGTGCTGGCAGAGCCCTCATGAATGGGATTAGCAAACTTTTGAAAGAGCTTGAGTAGTGACTGTGCGCCTTCTGCCATGTAAGAACACAGCATTCTTCCCCTCCAGATGATGCAGCAACAAGACTCCTTCTTGGAAGTGAAAATCTGGCCTTCACCCAACCTGCTGACACCTTGGACTTGGACTTCCCAGCCTCCAAAACTATAATATAAACATAAATTTCTGTTTTATTCTGAATTATCCAGGCTGGTATTTTTACAGAGGCACAAATGGACATGGGCTAAATAAGATATAATACTTTTGGTTTATATATTCTATTAGTCCATTTTTGCACTGCTATAAAGAAATACCTAAAGTGGGTAATTTATAAAGGAAAGAAGTTTAATTGACTCACAGTTTTGCATGGGTAGAGAAGCTTCAGGAAACTTACAATCATGGCAGAAGGCAAAGGGAAAGCAGACCACTTCTTCACAATGCAGTAGGAGAGAGAAGTGTGAGCAGGGGAAATGCCAGACACTTATAATACCATCAGATCTCGTGAGAACTCACTCGCTATCATGGGAACAGCAAGGGGGAAACTGTTGCAATAATTAAGTCACTTCCTCACAATCCCTGGGGATTACAGGTCCTTACCTTGACATGTGGGGATTACAATTTGAGATGAGATTTGGGTGGGACACATATCCAAACCATATCGTATATAGAGCTTATACTCCCCATGAGGAAAAATTAGCATGTTCTTTTGATAAAAGAGTGTTTGGCTTTGACAATATGCACCATCAGAAATATTGGGAACATACATAAGAATGTATTATAAGGATTAGACCATGGAGCAAGGAATATAAAAATTGATTAGGCCAAGTTAAATAATGTGCATGCATTCATTTAAATTTTAAGATGAAATATGTTGGTTTGAGCACCAAAGAATGGTGATAATTATCTGCAAGATTGGTTAAATTGAAACTTTTATATAGCAGTGGTTTATAGTTAATGAAATGCCAGAACTTCCTTGTCATACTATATGGAAAGGATTTTGAAGACTCAGTGAGATGGAAATATTGAAATGGACACGTTGTGTTCAAACTTTTTATCATATCCCTATCCACAATATTGAGAACAATGAGTACTGAGCTGGTCAAGCCTAGGCACAAGGTGAAAGCAATTGATACATTAAATAAAACAAAGGGTTGAAGCACCAATCAATGTATTTTTTCTTTCAAGAGTTTATGGTAATGGCTAACTAATCAGGAAATTGTTAGGCATAAATTCAGGGATCTATTAAGTTGCTGTTTGGCACATTTAGGCAGAAAACTTTGAAGTCTATTGTACAGAAACTTAACTTGAGTGACCACAATGGAGTTTGCAGCTTTGTACTCAGTTTCCATGCCCAAGAATGTCCACAGAATTGGAGACCCTTGCTTGAGGGAGGTTGGATGCCTTTTATGAATAACCCTGAAATGAAGCCACAGTTGCATACTTTTAGTATTCCCTCAATCTTTGTCCAGAGAAATCCAAATCCATTTATCAGGATGACTGGATGAAGAGGAAATGTCCATATTTTTTAAGCTATTGGACATTAGCCCTGAACTGGTACTGAATCTTGGACACCTGGAATTCCACCATAGTCTACAAATCAGAGTGTAGGGCTATCAAGGTCAGAAGATAAAATAAGTTATAGCCCAAGTCTATCTCCCTACAGGGGAATTTAGACTGCAGATTAATGTTATATTTTATTCGCAAGTTCCAAAATATGTAGTGGGAAAATACATAGTCAGCAACTGGAAGAATCCCCATACTGGTTTCATGGTCCATGAGTTAGAGCTATTGCAAGAGTCACTACAACTCTCCTTACTCCCTGCCAAGACTGTAAAACAAAAGAGAAAGGAATTGCAGAGGTTATTACTACCATCAGATGCCTCCACAATACAAAAAAATGTTATTTTTTTCTATATTGCCATTTAATTTTATTTGGCTAGGGGCAAAGGCCAGATGTATTTTGGAAAATGACTATGGATTATTACAGAAGTAATTAGGGCATAAAGCAAATTTCAGCTTTAGTTCTGAATGTGATGTCTTTATGAAAGCAAATAAACACTGCTCTTGGCAGTTAATATGTAGCTATTTACATAATACATAACTTCCTCATCTCCCGTTTCTATCAGGAAGAAGAAGAAGAAGAAGAAGAAGAAGAAGAAGAAGAAGAAGAAGAAGAAGAAGAAGAAGAAGAAGAAGAAGAAGAAGAAGAAGAAGAAGAAGAAGAAGAAGAAGACGAAGAAGAAGAAGAAGAAGAAGGAGGAGGAGGAGGAGGAGGAGGAGGAGGAGGAGGAGGAGGAGGAGGAGGAGAAGGAGAAGAAGAAGTCTGTGTTTGTGTGGATTTACCTTCCTATATTAGGGAGACATAATTTTTTCTTCCCTCTTACAATTTGGCCAAAAGTAACACGAATTATGTTTGTATCCCTCACAAAACATCATACTGTTCTCTTGTATTTATGACATTATGCCAAGTAGAATTGATGAGCAGAAAGAAACAAGCATTATTAGTGCCTTAGTAAGATACATGCATATTTAGAGGTCCTGTCACATCTTTGATGTTTTCTAGGAGTCCAGTGGTGTAGGCCTGTTAGTATATTCTTTCTAAGTTTACAAACATTTATTGTCTCTTGTGCTGTCTGTCATGAAAAAATAGATTAAATGCTTGGTAGAACTTCTGGGATATTGGAGGCAACACATACCACACTTAGGTTTGTTGCTCCAACTCATTTACCAGGTAACCCATAAGGTTGTATGTCTTGGTTATGGCCTAGAGGAAGAAAACACTTACAGTAGATCTAGGCTCCAGCGTAAGTTGCTCTGCCATTTGTGCCTTATAACCCATCAGACACAATAGCATTGGAAGTTTCTACAAAAGACAAAAATGTTCTGGGATAATTATAGCACCAACTCTTAAGCTTATGAAGTAAGGTCATGCTCTCTTCTTGTGATAACTATTTCCAAATTGAAATACTATTCCCATCTTTCTAACAGGCCTAGTAGAGACTAAATTCCCTGACCATGGGACACAAACTGACATGCAACCTAAACTGCATGTCATAAAAATAGTGATAACCTGCATTGGATCCTTAAAACATGATATGAGGAAAGATATGCTAAAAAGATTCAAATATTGTTTCAGTTGAGATATAGCAACCTATAATATTGAGGTGCTACCCTTCAGGCTAAACTTTAAAGCAGCAGTCAATTTTGTCCTTTCTCCCATAAAGAGAGGTGACAGTGTTACCTTTATATTATTATTATTATTATAATATAATATTATATCTAACAGTCCTCTGAGGAAACTTTTGCTTCCTGCTCCCTGAATCTTGATTTTAGTGCCTTATGTGGCTCAGATTCCTGTCCTTGCCCAAATCTCATGTCTAATTGGTAGAGAGGCCTGTTGGGAAGTGATTGAATCATGGGAGCGGATTTCCCCTTGCTGTTCTCATGATAGAGAGTGAGTTCTCATGAGATCTCATGGTTTAAAAGTGTGTGGCACTTCCCCCTTCACTCACACTCTCTCTCCTCATCTGCCATAGTAAGATGTGTTATCTTCCACTTCACTTTTCACCATGAGGCCTCACAGCCATGCATCCTGTTAAGCCTATGGAACTGTTAGTCCATTAAAACACTTTTCTTCATAAATTACCCAGTCTCAGGTACTTCTTTATAACAGTATGAAAAATGAACCAATATAGAAACTTGGTACCAGAAGAGGGGGCATTGCTACAAAGATACATAAATATGTAGAAGCAATTTTGGAACTGGGTAATGGTCAGAGGTTGGAGCAGTTTGGTGGGCTCAGAAGAAGACAGGAAGATGTGGGAATGTTTGGATCTTCCTAGAGACTTGTTGAATGGTTGTTACCAAAATGCTGATAGTGACATGGATAATGAAGTCCAGGCTGAGGCAGTCTCAGACAGAGATGAGGAACTTATTGGGAACTGGAATAAAGGTCACTCTCGCTATGCTTTGTCAAAGAGACTGGCAGCATTTTGCCCCTGCCCTAGAGATCTGTAGAACTCTGAATTTGAGAAAGATGATTTAGGGTATTAGGCAGAATAAATTTCTAAGCAGCAAAGCATTCAAAATATGACCTTGCTATTTCTAAAAGTGTACACTCATATGCTTGAAGAAAGAGAGGGTCTGAAATTGGAATTTACGTTTAAAAGGGAAGCAGAGCATAAGAATTTGGAAAATTTGCAGCCTGATCATATGATAAAAAACAAAAAACTCATTTTCTGGGGAGAAATTCAAGCTGGCTGAAGAAATTTGCACAAGTAAAGAGGAGCTGAATGTTAATAGCCAAGACAATGAGTAAAATGTCTCCAGGGCATGTCAGAGACCTTGACAGCAATTCCTCCCATCACAGGCCCAGAGACCTAGGAGGGAAAAATGGTTTCATAGACTGGGCCCAGGGCCCCCTTGCTCTGTGCAGCCTCAGACATGATGCTCTGCATCCCAGATGTTCCAGCTCCAGCTGTTGCTAAAAGTGGCCAAGGTACAGCTCAGGTCATTGCTTCAGAGGTTGCAAGCTCCAAGCCTTAGTGACTTCCATGTAGTGTTGAGCCCGCAGGTGTGCAGAAGACAAGAGTTGTGCATTGGAAATCTTTGCCTAGATTTCAGAGGATGTATGGAAATGCCTGGATGTCCAGGCAGAAGTCTGCTGCAGGGGCGGAGCTCTCATGGAGAACCTCTACTAGGGCACTGCAAAGGAGAAATATGGTGTTGGATGCCCCACACAGAGTCCCCACTGGGGCACTGCCTAGTGGGACTGTGAAAAGAGGGCCACTGTCCTACAGACTCCAGAATGGTAGATTCACCAACAGCTTGCAACGTGAGCCTGGAAAAGTCACAGGCACTCAATGCCAGCCCCTGAAAGCAGCCATGGGGGCTGCACCCTGAAGAGCCACAGGGGTGGAGCTGCTCATGTCCTGGGGAGCCTAACCCTTGCTTCAGCATGTCCTATATGTGAGACATGGAATCAAAAGAGATTATTTTGGAGTTTTAAGACTTAATAACTGCCCTGCTGGGTTTCAGAATTGCATGGTGCCTGTAGACCCTTTGTTTTGGCCTATTTCTCCCGTTTAGAATGGGAGCATTTACACAATGAATGTATCCCCATTGTATTTTGGAAGTAACTAACATGCTTTTGATTTTACAGGCTCATAGGTGGAAAGGACTTGCCTTGTCTCAGATAAGACTTTGGACTTAGAATTTTGAGTTAATGCTGGAATTAGTTAAGACTTTGGAGAATTGTCGGGAAAGCATGGTTGGTTTTGAAATGTGAGAAAGATATGAGATTTGGGAGGGGCCAGGAGTGGAATGCTATCGTTTGGATTTGTTTCCCTGACCAAATCTCATGTCTAATTGGAGGAGGGGTCTGGTGGGAGGTGATTGGATTATGGGGGCAGATAATTCCCTTGTTGTTTTCATGATAGTGAATGTGTTCTCATGAGATCTGATGGTTTAAATGTGCATGGCACTTTCTCTCTCTCTCTCTCTCTCTCTCTCTCTCTCTCTCTCTCTCTCTCTCTTCTCTACTCTCCTGCTCTGCCATGGTAAGAAGTGCTGGCTTCCCCTTTGCCTTCTGCTATGATTGTAAGCTTCTTGAGGTCTCCAAGCCATGCTTCCTGTTAAGCCTGCAGAACTGTGAGCCAATTAAACCTATTTTCTTTATAAATTACCCAGTATCAGGTATCTCTTTATAGCAGTGCAATAACAGATTAATACAGTGGGTGTATAAGTCCTGCTGCTCAGGGATGGAGAACTTTCACCAGAAAATTAAGTCATAGTTCAATTAAATTGGATCCTGAGACTGATTCTTAGTGATTTGGGGCTCTCCACAAACCAACAGGCAGAGACATAATTGTTGTACTTACTGAGGTGATTGATTATGATTATCAAGGGAAAATTGTACTGCTACTAAACAGTGGAACCAAGGAAAACTATTACTGACTGGAACTCAAAAGATTCACTCGGATGCCTTTTCTCCTTCCTGGCCAATTGACCATTTTCAGTGAAAAACTGCAACAAATACAAGATTTCCAACAACTCAAACCCTGCAGTGAGACATATCTGAATTATTCCACTAGGTAAAACAAAACCCATCCAGCCAAGATGTTGCAGATGGCATAGGAAGATAAGGAATTGGTTGTGTAAGAAGAAAATTATGATGACCAACTTATGACTCCTTAACAGCTGGAAATCAAGAAATGAAGCAGCCATGCTTTTCTTGACTTCTTTTTCCCTCTTCCCACTGACATTGCCTTATATAAAGAGTAATGGTGGTGGCTAACATTTTAGTTTTAGGTCGAAATGTAGAATTGACAATATCTTGAAACTGGATGGTAGCTAATGAGAATTTATGTGTTCTCTATGCTGAGGACATGAATATTTTATCTGGATAAGCAAAAAGAGTGAACGCTGTGGAGAAAAGTAACGTGGGCTATGCTGGATATTCCCAGGTTCTTCAGAGCCACTCTTCACTCATCTGTTCTGCTTGTACCAAGGGTGCTGTCCTTTGTGAATTGCATCAAGGCACTCTTTTTCTTCTGGCTTCCAGTTGAGTTTGGTCAATGGGAGACACCAACAGGAGATTAAAGGACAAAGTAGTTGTGTCCCTCTACCAAAGACTGCAGCTCCTGTCAGGGAAAGTCTTCACCTATAGCTAGTCTTCCCCCTTGCTTCTTCAAGAATAGAGGTCATGAGGGCTCACCAGTGTTGTTAATCCTAGTGAACTTCATTGAGACTTATTATTTAGTAACTCACTTTACACTTTATACTTTGTCACTTTATTAACCTCTCTTCATTGTCCTGTTTGAGAGTGACATCTGTTTTCTGCTGAAACTCTGAATGGCACATCAAACATCAATTTCCAACTATTTAACCCAAGTAAATTTTGAGATCTGCAGGGCCGAGTCATATTATTTTTCATCCAAGTATGTAAGCCAGAAACCTGGGACTCATCAATGACAAAACTCCTTGATATACTTCATTTTAAATATGCAATTTATAATTATTTTCCAATACTTTTATGCCAAAAATATATCTTTATTTCCTCTTCTTCTTTATTTTATCATTGAAACTTTCCTTGTCCGATCCATTATCATTTTTTGCTTGGACTACTGGAATGGCCTAATCGGTCTTACTATTTTCCCTTTTGTCTCTCTGTAATATATTTTTTCTCATTGCAGTCAAAGCAATCTTTTAAAAATACCAATCTGCTCCCATCCATGACCCTACTTAAAACCCTTCAAATGTCTCTTATTACTTTAAGTACAAAGATAAGAGGTTTTTCTTTGTTTGTTTGTTTGTTTTCACATAGCCTACAGTGTCCAACATGATCTGGACTCTCCCGAATTTTCCAACTTATTTTCATATAATTCTCTTTACTTAGTGTGCTCAGGACCCTTTTTATTTCACTTTCACCAACAACCACATTCCTTCCTGCCTCAGGGACTTAGCTTTCAATTACTTCTGCCTGAGATTTACCTGATTTATACTACTCATACTTCAGCTTTCTGCTCAAATTTCACAGTAAGTTGAGACTTAATTATTAGTCCAGGATTCTCACCCCTGCCATTATAAACTCTCATAGGCATTCTGTATTTCTTCTTTACAATGAAGTAGCTGAATTATTTGAAAAAGTCTTTTACTCCCCAGGAGACTATATGCTTAATAGGGGCAGGGTCTATGTGTGTTTCACTCACAACTCTATCCATTCCCATTCCTGACAATAAATGAGTGAATGAATAATCATGTGAGGGTGAGTGAATGGATAGAATGGAAAGGTGGCATGAGTTATGATACCTAAAACTATGCTTCACACAATTCTTAGATATATGACTGCCCACTTTTCTGAGTGACAGATTTGGGGCTCTGAGTTTGTGGACAAATAATCAGAGAGCTAGTCTCTATTATTTATGCTTCCAGATGAACCTTCAAATAATTTTGCCAAATTCTAAAATCAATTCTTTTGGGATTTTAATTGAAATCGCTTAAAACAAGAAATTTAATTGTGGGAGAATTTGTCTATTTGTAATGTTCTTCCTCTCTTCTTTATTTACTTAACTTTTATTTTATATCTCTTAATTAAGTTTCATGACTTTCTTTATAATAATTCCATAAATTTCTTGTTGGTGCTACTTTATGTCCCTGTTGCTATTGTGAAAGTATTTCTTACCTGGTGATATTTCCCTTTAATTGGTTGTTTGTGGTAAAAGGAAAGTAATTGTCTTTTGTTTATATCATACTGATTCTTCTTATTAATTTTTAAAGTTTTGATTATTCCACTAATATCCTATATGGTAAAAATATATCTAGTAATAAACATAATCTTAACCCTCCTTTAAAAGTTATATTTTTATTTGTTTTACATATTATTGAATTGGCCAGAATGTCTGGAACAACACTGAGTAGCTTCAATAGCCAACATCATTTCCTGTGTTGTACCATTAGTTGTGACGTTATTTAAGATAAATTTGGAAATAGTGTATTTCCTTTTTCCTAAATTTCTGTACGTATTTTAAGACAAGCAATGGGTGTTAAATTTTATCAGATTCTTTCTACATATTCTTCTTTATAAAGAGCCACTTCTTGAATTTATCAATTACTGTCATTATCTTCTAACTACTGCATTTTTCTTTCTGTATGCTTTTTGTTTGTGATATTGCTTTATTTCTAAATTCTTAAAGTTAAATGTTTAATGTATTTCATTAAAAATAATGGTAGTATTCAAGGGTATGGATTTGACTAAGTAGTTTTGGCTACTGAAATTGACCAATACTTGGTATCCCAGCAGGTAATAAGGGATATCAGGAGCAATTTTTCACCTAATACAAGTGAAAGAGTTTATAGGACTCATGCCCCCTTGGTATGAAGTTTAGACTCTTAGATACATGAGTAATGATCACAGCATTTGAAGGTCTTAAATGTTATCAACATCTTATCCAAGGTTAGTCCTTAGTCATCTATTATAGCTGTACATAGTTGTTTAATTTGATGAAAAAGAAAACACTTTAAAAGATTTTAAAGTGCTATGGGCCTGAAGCCTCTAAATAAATAGTTGAATTTACATGATAAGGCAATTATGGGATATTTATAAAAGAGTAATTAATATACTGTCAAAAAGGGAGTAAAATATGAAACTATAAAATATAAATATGTGTAGGTGGGAATGGGGGCAAAGTTGGGCTCATAATTTTAGATCTGTTACAGGTACACCAAAAGCTAAATAAGTAATACTAATTATTCACATTGAATATATCTCAAGTGATGAAATAAAAGAAAGAGTGGTTGTATAGAGTAAAATTTATTATAGGGTTGTAGAATTCATACAACCTAAACTCCTTACAGCATTCAGCACCTACACAATTTTGTGCATTCCACAATACACATATTAGTGAGAAAGAATCACTGCATTAGTTAAAAATGACTGTCTCATGAAAATTGTTCACATATAAGTCAGGTTAATTACAGAGCACCTAACAGAACTGCAAAAATGTAATTTCTAAATTCAAGAAAGTTGTACAAAATGAAAAACAAAAAAACCAACAATGTTAAGAGATCTGATATATTTTACACAAAAAGTTCAAAAACAATTTTAAATATTTCAAATTTTAAAATTGCTCCACCATAAGATGAATAAAGAGCTTACTTAAAGGAAAAGAAAAAAACAAACAAACAAAAAAACAACGGATGGAATTTATTGTCAGGATGTTAGGTGACATATTCATGCTGCTTTCAGAAATCTAAACCCTATAAATTCAAAGAAAAAATGAAAATCATATAATTTCAGTTTCAAACAGCAAGCAATGCCAATTAAACTAAAATTTGACAAGAGCTTGCAGTGGTTAGTAGTTCTTTTTTTTTTTTTTTTCCTTTTACTAAAAGCATAAGCAATAGAGTAAATGCATGAGTAAATATCTTGAGTATCCCATAAACTTTAATGTTAAAGTCATATTGTAAATCTCTGACTTCTTATTACCAAGGATACTCTATCTGTTGCCTCTTACTCTTGACAGATCTTGGTCTCAACAATAAATTCGTTGGGGAAGTGTCTAATCTTCCAGCATTTATCAATGGCACGTTTGTTGAAACCTGTAAGGAAATGTGCAAAAAAAGTGGCTTTTGAAATTTTTGTGGAAAGGAAAATATATCTAGACTTGTTCCCCACATTTTCCTGTATTCCACCTCCACTTGCCTCTACTGTGTAACACAGGGTGAAGGAAGGAATACATTAGTTACTTACCCAGCAAGAGGTCTCTGCGACGAAGGCGGAAGGACTTTCTGTTGTTGCAAAGTTGGTAAATAAAGATGCCAAGGTTACTAACATCACGAATTTCCTCCACAGCAACTAGGTCTTCACGAACCACATAAGTTTGAGGCAGGTATCTGCCACTCTGAAAATCAAAACCAAAGATTGAAATGAGAAATCTTTTTCCTTTTTAAATTAGAAGTTCAGGAGTAAAAGTGCAGGTTTGTTACTTAAGTAAACTTGTGTCATGGGGTTTGTTGTACAGATTATTTAATCACCCAGGTATTAAGCCTAGTACCCACTGGTTATTTTTCCTGATCCTGTCCCTTCTCCCATCTTCCAGCCTCTGAAAGACCGCAGTGTGTGTTGTTACCCTCTATGTGACCATGTGTTCTTTTCATTTGGCTCCCACTTATAAGTAAGAACATATGGTATTTGGTTTTCTGTTCCTGTGTTAGTTTGTAAGGTTAATGGCCTCCAGCTCTATCCATCTCTCTGTTTTGTTTAGTTTTTTTCTGTGATTTTTTTTTTTTTTGGCTGCATAGTATCCCATGGTGTATATGCATCATATTTTCTTTATCCAGTCTATCATTGACGGACATTTAGGCTGATTCCATGTCTTTGCTATTATAAATACTGCTGCAATGCACATACTTGTGCATGTGTCTTTATAATAAAATGATTACTGGCACATACCCAGTAATGCAATTGCTAGGTCTAATAGTATTTCTGTCTTTAGGTCTGAGAAATCACCACAGCACCTTCCATAATGGCTGAACTAATTTACACCAACACCAATGGTATATAAGCATTCCTTTTTCTCCACAACCTAGCCAGCATCTGTTATTTTTTGACTTTTTAATAATAGCCATTCTGACTGGTGTGAGATGGTATCTCATTGTGGTTTTGATTTGCATTTATCTAATGTTCAGTGATGCTGAGCTTTTGTTCAAATGTTTGTTGCCTGCATGTATGTCTTCTTTTGAAAAGTGTCTGCTCATGTCATTTGCCCAAATTCTTAAGGACACTATTTAAATCCTTTCCTATACCAGATAATGACTGTAAAAAAAAAACTTTATTTTTTAGAGCAGTTTTAGGTTCACAACATTTTTTATTTGAAAAATATTTCAATAAAATGAAATGTTTTGGCCAAACTCATTATGTTTTAAAAAAACAAGGAAGTAAAATTACTTGGAGGTGCTTATGTAAAAATTTGACTTCCAAAATACATACCGCCAGTTTGCCAAAGAGCTCTACCAGATTTTTTGGAGGCATAACAATAGAGGTATTGAGGGGCATCAGATAGCAGTTCCCCAGCAACAAGTCCAGGTAAGCAGTCATTCCCTGTTAGGTAGAGGAAAAAAGTCAGGTAAGACATAGAAGGCATTAACATTGCAAAATTTCCAACTACCATTAGATCAAGCAGCTACATCCTTTCAAAATCAACTAATGTGTATTCAACAACAAAAGAATGAAAAGGCTTTGCCTCAAAAACATGTGCATTCATGAATGAATTTAATACCTGCCAATGAAGTAAAAAAGAGAGAGAGAGAGGAAAAATAAAATCCTGGAATATTTATAGGAATGAGAAACCTTTTCAAAGTCATGAATAATTGCTGCAGGGTCACTATCAGAGAAACTGGGGACAGGCACATCAATGATTGCAATGTTGTCATCCTCACGAATGTCAGCCTCCTCAGTCACAGGCAGGAAGTTAGGCTCTCCTCCACGAAGGGAATTTGCAGGATCCTCAGAATCAAAGAAGCACATCTCTCCACGGTAAATGGTGCTCTAAAAGACAAAAAGGGAAAATTACAATCTTCTAATACTCACTATCATGATATTTGAATGGTTTTTCACACTCATATCAATTCACTGTACTATGTGTTAAGCCGAGGCTTGTTGACTACAGTTATCACAATGAAGACAAATCAATTTTATGAACTGGAAGGCAACTTGAAAACTTTCCCTAAATCTTCTTTTCTCTAGTTACCACTACAGAATTTTTTAAGTCGCTACTAAATGTCTAGCAACTAGTAATTCAAAGTATAATAATTATAATTATTATTACCTTGGGCATGAAGTACTTGTAAATGCAGGCTCCACCAACAATAAGTCCTGCCAAGATGAATGAAAGGCCTAAGAGAGTAAGCATACATCTCCCAGAGGAGCCCTCTTTTTCCTGGGTGGCAACTCGGAGCTCCTATTTATTAAAAAGCAAAACCAAAAACAAAACCAGATTGTACTTTTAGACACATAGTTGATTTTATATACAATTTACCTCCCTTGAAACCCAAGATTTTTTTTTTAATGTTAACTCATTTTAATTGCAGTCTGAATTTATTTCAAGACAATTTGTGAATCTAATAGATGTTAAAAAATGTCTCTGTATTAACCTTCCATTTTGGCATTTCTAAACCCAAATATACATATGAAATTATTTCAAAATACATGCATCAAGAACCAAATTAAAATTACCATTTATTTATGCAATGTCATATTATTTTTTATTTTGCTAAGAACACTTAACACGATATTGACTCTTAACACATTTTAAAATGCATAATATAGTATTAATAATAGGCACAATGTGGTAAAGCTGATCTCTAGAAATTATACTCAATAAATGGAAGTAATTACTTTTTGAACTAGTACACTGATATAATCACTAACTTTCTGGGATATGGTTCTGTTTCTTCATTATTTTTTCCAAATCAGTTTGTCAACTTAAAAGAAAATTAGTATCCTTTGATTAATTTATTAACTGATTTTTCAAAAAGCTGTTTTCTGAATATTAGGTTTTAAAGGTAGGAGTTCTATAAGGTATATGTCATTTTCCCTATATTTTGGAAATTAAAATATTGAAGGGAGAGATATAAATTTAATGTCCCTAATTTAACTGAGAAATAAAAGTTTCTTAATATCGATCAATATTCTATAACTGTGTATTGCATGAATGAAGTATTTTCCAAGTCCTGGGTGGAACACTTGATTTTGAAGTGTAGCATTTGCGATAGCTAGACAGGAAAGTTGTCTGTGTAACAGTGACTGTAATATTTTGCTAAAACAATAATTTGTTTTGGGATTGAAACAAGAAAGATCCAAAGCAAACAAGTAACTGATTGTGCCTTTCCCAGGGCAGTAGACTCCAATCTTTCCAATCCCGTATTTGTATGTCACAATATATCCTAAGCAACATTGTTACTCAAGGATTGAATAAATGAAGTAAGCAAACCTAGGCCCTGATCATTAATGGGTAAATCATTCAAATGGGTATATAAATCGAATTGTTTTAGTCTTTTAGGTCATTAGCTCTTTTTCAGGACAACTACTCTAATGTTTATCAGAGCTTAAATTCATTTGATGAAAATAAATGCATAGATTTCAAGTTAATGCAGATGAAAGGACAGACAATCATTTGATAAAGGTTTATTTTTCCAAAAATGTTTTTTTTTTTTTTTTTGAAGGTCAAAGAAATTTGAGATTCCCATTTTGTTAGCTAAATTTATTTAAGTTCAAACCCTCCATTAATTAGTACTCTATAAACTTTGAAGGCTTTTCTGTGTCCCAGTAATTTTCAGGATCTTTTAATTATTTTTATTAAAAAACAAAACCCTAAACTAGGATTAGTACTACAAAGATAGAACTATAAATTTTGATTTGGAATTACTGTACAATAATCTAGAACTGGAGACTTAAAAATTATATTTTAGATGATTAAAATGAGTTTCATAAAGTCATAAGTCACATAATAGCTTAATTTGAAATTCTGAGATAAATACATTTATTTTTTCTGGCAACTGAGACATGAGAAGAACAGTTTGCCCTGTAATTTCATTTATTCTTTCAATAATTCAGGAAGTTTATTATTAAGCAAGTCCTAAATATTAGAATTTCAATTTCATAAGATATTACATGCTAGAAATAAGGATTTTTTTGCTTTCATTTATATCTATTGGATTTCAGGTTGGTGTGAGCCATCAATTACCATAGCTAATTTCTCTTGGAACTCTTTTGAAGTGATTGTACACTATGTCTGACATCATATTTGTCATGCTCAACCTCTAGTGAGCTAGCTGATCAATGTATTACAATACAATATATCAAGTATTTTTATCAGTGTCCTGTAGTGGCCAGGTAAGGATCCTGTTACATTTTCTCCAAAACCTAACAGCAAAGTATAATCAAAGTGCAAAGGCTCAGTTTTGTTTATTCCTCATCGCACCACAGTCCTGGCAGAAGTATTGCTTGCATATTAACTGAATCTATCTACAAGTCATGAAATGCTTGGCGGTGAGAAAAAAAAAAAGGATTACTGTGTGGCTATATTTAACTACTGGCCTCTAATTAGACCTCCCAAAAAATCTGACCATGTTTAACCTACAAACTAAGCAGGAGAACAATTACATATTTGACCTCTGTCATTTAATCAAAACCTCAACAATGCAAGAGGGTGTTACTTTTGAGCTCTAAAATGTATAATACACAAAAGCTAGTTTTATTGCAGGATTTAATATTGAAAGTTTCCTTAATAAAACGCTGGATAAGCACATTAACATTTCAAATTGTGTGTACAATCAACTTTACTACATGGATTCTCGTTTAACTCAAAGGACTTTTTATATCTCCACTTTGAACACAAAAGTTAAAACTGTATAGAGAACAACACAAGTTAGGACAGATCTGCAAGCTCCAACACTTTCCAGATTTCATAGAACACGAAGAAAATACTATTGCCCTTTAAAATTGAGATTATACTGAGGAGTAGTATACGAACCCTGAAAACATAGTAGGTGTTTAAAAGAAATAGAAATAGGACTAAATAAATAATGGACAACATTTTGGGGAAGAGCTTCCCCAGTTCCTGTCAAAGCTAGTAGTTTAAATTACAACACTGGACCTGCTTCAGATCTCTATATAGAGGGAAGGGGATGTTGTTCAACAAGAAAAATAAAAATAAAAAAAATTGAAAAGTATCCCCAGATTTGTTTTTACAAGAGAAGAGTGTTTTCTTTAGGAAATACCACTCTAAAAATATACTAGGCTCTTGCAGTAAAAGGGCACAGTGAACACCCTAAATTGGCGTTAAGACCTACCTCAATTTTGACAGCTCCTTTATCTAATGTTTAAAGCCACCTGTGACCAGAGAGAAACTGAAAATACTCGCGTGCTCAAGCAGACCACTTGCCCCAACCCATACTGCTTGGAGTTAAAAGTGCCCTTTGCTCCTCACCCCACCTCCACGAACACTCAGAGATCGTAGAAAGATTTAGAGTCTTAGAACTTCATCCACACCAAAAGGAAAGAAAGAAATGTTAAATCTCCCGGTCTTGCTCACCCCCTTGTGTCCCCTCTGTTCCTGGGGAGACTATGCGCGTCCCTGGAGGTGGGGACTGGGCGACATGCCCCTCCTTGATCCCCAGGTCCCTACACGTTACCCAAGAGACAATGACAACCAGTCCCAGGGCATCTCCTCAAACTCTCTCTGACATCCCTCCAGGATAGGTGGTGTGGGCTGGAACAGACTGAACATGGCACGACACACGGGAATGCAGAGTGACATAGGGTGCGGTAAGCAGAAGGTGCCGCGAGGAGACAGAACCGAGACGACCGGGTAAACCCCAGAGACAGCGTAAGAGGCGCAAGAGGGGCCCTCCCAGGGAAACTTCATTTTCTCCTTTGCTACCAGCCCTCTTTCCTTCGCCCACCCGTTCCCAACCCCGCCCTGGGACAGCTACCTTGCCGGTCAGTATCTGAGTTCTGACCGTGCGGCTCAGGAGGGCCTCCACGTCTTGCCGCGCCTCCTCCTTTTGCACCGCGGTGGGGGTATTGAAGGCGATTTTCACCATAGTGAATCCTCGGGCTGCGCAGTACGGCGCTGCTGGAATCAGCGTCCTGGGCTGCAGATTACAAGAGGAGATCCTGCTAGCCCGAACAGCACTTACTTAATCTTCAGTCTAACACTACTGCAAGCCGAGGTCTGGGATACTTATGACGCAGTCCCAAACTGGGGGGAGACCGTGGGCGGGCCCAGGGAAGTGCCTAAAGGGAGGAGCGAGAGGGGGCCCAAAAGGGGCCCAAGTGCCTGAGTTGGGGGTTTGCGAGGTGGGGCGGATTTGCCACGGGGGGAGGAGGAGGGGAAGTGGAGCCCTTGGCCAGCTCAGGCTAAACGTGCCTCACCTGCACCTCAGGCATGCTCCCACCCACTCTCTGCAACTTCAGATAAGAGCAAGACAGGAAGGAAGCCTGCTGTGTCTTGTCTGTCTGCCTCTGTCCAGGCCACAATAGCCCCTGACTCTGACTGTTTTCTCAAACTTGGACCTGACTCCCCGCAGGGCCTGGGACTGTAGCTTGGCAGTAACTCAAACTTCCTTAGCTCTGGACCCACCCAGGCCCCAAAAGCGCCGTTCTACAAAGGTTTTGTTCCTTGATAATAATATCTTTCTTTTAAAGAACACCTAGAAGCCTGTTTATGGTTACCCAGTTCATTCTTTCAACAAACTGCTATTTTTTAATATTTGCTTGCTTGTGTTTTGCAATTTTAATATCTCAACCTAAGGGGATGCTAGATCAGAAAGATAGGGCTCCTGCCTCCCCAGCACCCCATTTTGTAGATAAGACATGATGAGACAGAGAAGGGTGGAAAGCTTATAATAAATTCCTGAAATAATCTAGATTTTTCACTCTTCCAGGTTAGGGAAACTAGTGCAAAGTCTCAACCCAGAGACTGTTTCTGTTCAGCCACCAGCTGTGAAACCTACAGGGAAAAAAACAAACGTGTGTGTGTGTGTGTGTATGTGTGTGTGTTAGCGTTTGTGTGTACAAGTACTTATGTGTTCAGGAAGGTGGAGGTGGAGCTGGAGGATACAAAATTTAGCCAGATGCTAATACCGATCTAATGGAGGAAAAAACAGTAACTTCAAAGGGGCTGAGTTAGAAATTATTCTTGGAACATTTACATGTGCAGCCAGTATAATCAAGCTGTTTCTTCACAGTCAATTTTTCCAGGTTAGTGATACTGATAGAGAACCTTACCAAGTACAATTCAGACTTTGGAGGTTGGTGACTTGGGTAGCACTGGTACACAGTTTATAAATAGTCCCGCTGCAGAAGACAGGAGAAAGGTCTGTTGTGTGAAGACAGTAGCACTTACCAAAACAACAGCATCAAACAAAACAAAACAAAGAAACAGCTTTTGCTACATAATTTACCATCTACTCATCTACCTAAGAAACAGACTTAAATATGTTAAGTCGCCACCCCTCCATCCGAAAAATTCCAACTTGGCATTTTTCCCACTGATGTTTCCTTGACTCAGAAGCCTGTCGCCTGTTTCCACTGTGGGACCTTTGTGAAGACAGCATTCATTTTCTTGGATAGGCCACAGATGGGAAAGTGGATGGAGGGGAACAGTGGGGAGCCTGTGCCTTACTTAGGGCCAGAATCTTAAAAAGCAGAATGTTTGAGTTTGCTTAGAAATATTGGCATCCTATGTTCTTTCACTTATTATTGCTCACGATTGGCCATTATAATTTAATATTTATCAGGCAACCTTTAGTGTAAGCTGAGGAACTCTCACCTTCCTAGAATGTTTCTCTTTACAGTTGCCTTCTGCTTGCAATCACCTTTGTGACATCTCCACTATGGTCTGTGCTAGTCTGGCCCTGTGATCCACACCACACAGATAGCTGAACAAATGGTTGCTCTTACACATTTACTTAGTAAGTGCAAGGTTCTGGGAGGGATTGTAACATATTATCTTAGTATATATTTCCTGAAATGTGGTCAGGCAGAAGGAGCAAAGATTATTTTCATTTATTTTCAGATGAATAAACCTAAATTATGATAATGAGGGAGTATGTGATCAATTTCTGGGTACATAATATTGAGCAAGTCACTTCATCTTCTCAGGTGTCAGTTTCTTCATTTGTGTCCTGTTGCTGTGAGGATTATTTGGTGTGATGCAAGAGGAAATACCTTTTAAATTATTATGAAAAGGATAGAGAGTGAAATGTCTTGTTATCCCGGGATTGTTATTTTATTCTGTTAACATATGCATTTGTCAAGCTTATAAGAATTATTATTATTATTATTTACCCTTCAACCATTCTTAACATTCTAGAACTGCTTAAAATCCCACAATACCTGAATATAGGTCTTATTGGAAAAGGTTAAACTTCTAAGAATAGTCACGTAAATTGACATCTAACTTCTCTTTTGCATTTTGAAGAATTTGGCCATCTCCTATTTGTTAATACTGCATCCTCTTTTAGGTATGGGTCTTTGCTACTGTTGGACATATGTGATGCAGGCACAGTCTCAAGTTGGCAGATACCACAGTTTCCTTCTCAATATATAAAAGAATACTTGTGTTAGGATCATAGAGTAGCAACAACACCCATTGTTTGTATCCATTCCAGGAAGGTTAAATAGTTCCTGAATACTTTTTGAATTGCAAAATATAAGCTGCCACTTGCTCCTAGGGTTGAAATCAGTAGTGAACACATTTCCATCTACTAAAAAAAAATGGTTCTCGGCTAGGCTCTTTCTTGTATTCTCTCCTTCCCAGCAACAACTTCTTTTTTCTAGAATCAATTTCTCTCACTTTCTTGTCTTTGGAAATGGGGATCTGGCTTCTATGCTGATTCTAGCTCACATTGTTAACTATATCTGAATGCATACCATTCAAGTTTATAAATGACTTCCCTGTTCTCACATGCCAAATGATGACTAAATTATCATAAGTTGGTCTGAATGGAACATGGCATGTAATTGAATGCCAAGCAATGATGTCAACTTTCTTTGAATGATCTTCTGAAATTACCACAAATGCAATCACACAAAGCTAAACCAATAAGGGTATCTATAATACCATTTCGCCCATTAACTCATGTATTCATTAATCAAATATTTACTGAGGATCTACTATGTGCCTTGTGCTGTGATTGGCATAAGAATACAGTGGTGAGCAAAGCAGATACACTCTTGTCCTTACAGAGCACATCATTACTATACCAATGGCAATGACGTAGTTGTTGTGGTTTCTCCAGTTTTTGTAGTGGGAACACTGGGCTTATGCTGTGGAGTAGGATATAACAATTCTACAAACCAGCAGAATAGGTCCACCCACAGCCAATGCTACTAGCAATGTTTAAATGACTAGCACATTTGCAATGGCCTCACACCCAGCACTCTATTTAGGAAGATGAATCTGACAGCAAATGTATTGGGAAACCAGTTGGGGGTGCTCTTCTACATTCCTGGTGACAGGTGAACTATTGATAATTGAAACACTGAAAACAAAAGAACAACTTCCAAAGAATTCTAGGAGCCATTCTTTACAAGGCCTGCTGCTAGAATAAATCATATGAAGGAGAAGCATTAGGAAAAAAAAATGATTTTGTTTTGAATGAATGAGAATTCCAGACTGGGAAAATGGTGCCCTTAATACGAAACATTTGTTGAACACACTAAATGCCAGATTTCTGTGCTAAGCCCTTTAAATTGATTATGTCATTTAATCTTTACCACAACTCTGTGAAGTATCATTATATACTCCATTTAATTGATAAAGAAACTGAATTTCCAAGAGGTTAGATAACATGCTCGAAGTCAAATTCTAACCCAGGTAGTCAGTGTTTATATTCTTAGCCACTATATTGTCTTACTGCCACTAAAGAAAATGGGAAAATCAAGAAGAGAGCTGGTTTTAAAGCAGAAGAAAATAATCAGAATATTCTCTAGGGCAATGAAGCATGAATCTCCTCCCCATATTGCAAACAGTAATTCCTGCTTAGAATTTTATTCAGGACTAACCACGTTTGAAACCTTCTTAAGACTTTCCTAGTCTACCCATGACTATAGGCTACTGATCCTAAAGCATATTTCTTCTGAGTTCTCCAGTTACTTCTGTCAACAATGAAGCAGCTACACAGAGAGCTGGCCAGCCATCTGTTTCTGGGTATAATTCCGAAAGTTTGGTTTAGATCTTTAAAGAGCCAGGCTATTTTCTAGGTGCACTCTTTCCCTGTACACATAGCTCGATCCTGGCAGCAGAGCTAGTGCTCCCTAGTGAAAGTAATAGAAGGCATTTGCTTTCTGGAATAGATTATTGTTTCTCTAGTCCATTTAACATTTTATCTGTAGGCTGAGTGAGCTATGATAATAGGAGGATGCAACATTTTCTTAAATATGAGAAAAGATTCCATCATCCCATCATAATGTTGTGGTTATATAATCGAGGTTGAGAAGTTGTGTGCCACCCCAATTTATAAAAATCACTTTGCTTTTTTGCCACATAGAACAACTAAGGACATCTGATAAAAATGTTTTCACTTTCAATGCACCTTTCTAAATTGTGTAAAATTTCTAATCTCATCTCAGACTATCTTTGGGGACTTTTAAAATAGCATTGTGGATTGGTATCTGAAAGGTCTTATGAGAACTAGAACTTCATAGAAGTTCTATGAAGAACTTCTGTGTTCTAGTTCTGAGAAATGCAAGTGAGAAACTCACATCTAGTGCCAGTAATGCTTTTGTGAATACCCACTTGGTTCAATTGCTCCATACTATAACACCAAGTGATAGTAAACTGTCTTTGTGACAGATTCAAAGTTAGGTTCCCATTCAATGAAAGCACAGGCACTTACATTTTTTATATATGATTGTTAAACCAAATATTCTTTTTACCTTCATATTTGGTTTTGTTTGTGTTTCAACATAATTGAAACACAATTGTAATTCCTAGTTTAGTCTTAAAGAACATAAAATCCAAAGTTGTTTTATGTTACGTAATTTACCTTGATTGTTCCTGTTTTGCAGTTTTGTTTTTTATTTTAATTTTACTATTTTTATTTGACACTAACTACAATGCATTCATATCCCAAAGCCTCCAACTATTCTAAAGTATGATGGCATCTTGGTAATATAGAAGCCAGAAAGGCATACACAACAGAGGAATGCTCTAAGTTTATAGTCAGGTCAATGGCACATACTTGACTTCTTGTTATTCCCAAAACAATTACATCAGACCATGATTGGAAAACCCAGCTTTGAGAATCCCCCCATTTCAAACTCAAGGTCCACAAAAGGTACTGTTTATACCTCAGTGTGGTCGCTAGTTTCTGTGCTAGTGCAAAAAGAGAGGTCCTGCATAGAGGAACACTGTAGTATGTGACAGCTTTTGTTCTGTTCTTCATCAATACATCAGTTATACTTCCTGATTTTCAAGTTAGGGAAATTATACTCTCAGAATTTTAACTTCTGTTTTAGCAGCTTAAATTTTAATGTCTCCACCTTATTGAGAAAAATCCTACAAACAAAAATATTGTCCACACACCTTGGGAAGAAAGGGGAGTCTTCTCCCATGTTCTGTTTATGTTGCAACTAATACAGAGCAAATGCCTCCTTTCCTCACATTTGGCATGAAGATTTATAATTTAAAAGATGCTACTAAATAGAGCAGATTAGAATAATAATCATAGCATCTATCAATGGAAATAGGTAGTGATACAAATGTCAACAATTTTTCCAAATAAGGATAATTATTTCCTCCCCCACTGACATGTTACTCCTTGAATTTTAAGCTTTAATAAGACCTCTTTAGTTGGACTGCTAAAGACTTACTTCTGCATTCCTGTAAACCTTGCAAGGCAGCTATTAGGTATCTCATCCTGGTGTACCCTAATTCAGCTTCCCTTTTGGCACTCTTTTTGTGTTGAAACTTTTAGTTATGTGACGTTGGGATCTTACTTGGTACTTTATTTATAAAAAGCTTGAGAATAAATCTATTCTCAATTAATGCCTAGAGTTTCTATTGAAGAAAAAGAAGGCTTACACACATAAGAAAAATGGATGTATACATAGGAATGACCAAGGAAATCAATTCACTTCAAAGACAAATTTATTCTATGAAATTGTGAAGAAACTAGGAAGAGGATATAATGACTGATTAACAAGGATATTTGACAAATATGATGAATGTGCTGAGACTGGGCAAAGTATGATTCTGCCACCTATACAGCAATATTTTCCAAAGACACTTCTGCAAGAAAACCATTAGAATTCTAAATCTGCATCACAAATGCACTAAAAGTATCTCCCCAACAACTCAAAATAAAGTTATCTATAATTGTTTATATGTCCATGTTGGAAATTCAAAGAAACCAAAAAATTCTTCCACCAAATCAACTATGCACAAGATTTTTTCTCTCCGTCTCTCTCTTTCAATATCTTTCTCTCTTTCTGTGTGTGTGTGTGTTTGTGTGTGTGTGTGTGTGTGTGTGTTTTAATGAGCATATTTTCTTGAGTCCAGTTTCTCTAAATCACACCACCATATTACACATCCAAAGAAATTTTAACTGGAACCCTCCAAGGCACATCTATTGTATTTTGTATTGAAAGTATATGGTGTAGGATAGTAAAGTTCTTCCCATTACACACTGCACTTTAAACTAAAAAAATATTGATACTGTTCTTAGTCCTTACTAGTATCATCTTCATTTTTGTGTTTTGTATGTGTGAGGGTGTCTGTGGAGTTTGCAGTTCTGATTTGCTTTCCTGATGAAAAATGGACAAAACTATTTTTTTTATTTCCAACTTTTAAGTGTAGGGGTACATGTGCAGGTGTGTTACATAGGTAAACGTGAGCCATAGTGGTTTGCTGCACTTCCCACTACCCAGGTATTAAGCTGAGAATCCATTAGCTCTTCTTTCTGATCCTCTCCCTCCTCCAACACCACATCTTCCAACAGGCCCCAGTGTGTGTTTTCCTCCCACAATGTGTCCATATGTTCTCATTATTTAGTTCCCACTTATAAATGAGAATATGCCGTGTTTGTTTTTCTGTTCCTGCATTAGTTTGTTAAGGATAATGGCTTCCATCTCCATTCATGTCCCTGCAAAGGTCATGATCTTGTTCCTTTTTATGGCTGAATAGTATCTCATGGTATATGTACCACTATTTTCTTTATCCAGTCTATCGTTGATGGGCATTTGGGTAGATTCCATGTCTTTGCTATTGCCAATAGTGCTGCAATAAACATATGCATGCATGTATCATTATAGCAGAATGATTTACATTCCTTTGGGAATATACCCAGTAATGGGATTGCTGGGTCAAATAGTATTTCTGCCTCTAGGTCTTTGAGGAATCATCACAGTGTCTTCCACAATGGTTGAACTAATTTATACTCCCATCAACAGTGTGAAAGGGTTCCTTTTCCTCCACAACCTCACCAGTATCTGTTGTTTCTTAACTTTTTAATGATAGCCATTCTGATTGGCATAAGATGGGATCTCATTGTGGTTTTGATTTGTATTTCTCTAATGATCAGTGATGTTGAGCTTTTTTTCAAATATTTGTTGGCTACATGTATGTCTTCTTTTGAGAAGTGTCTGTTCATGTCATTTGCCCAATTTTTAATGGGATTGTTTGTTTTTTCTTGTAAATTTGTATAAGTTCCTTGTAGACTCTGGATGTTAGATGTTTTTCAGATAAAAATATTGAAAAAAGTTTCTCTGATTCCGTAGGTTGTCTGTTCACTCTGATGATAGTTTCTTTTACTTTGCAGAGTTTTAGTTAAATTAGATCCCATTTGTCAATTTTTGCTTTGTTGCACTTGATTTTAGCATTTTCATCATGAAATATTTGCCTATGCCTATGTCCTGAATGGCATTGCCTAAGTTTTCTTCTAGGGTTTTTATAGTTTTAGGTTTTGCATTTAAGTCTTTAATCCATCTGGAGATGATTTTGTATATGGTGTAAGGAAGGAGCCCAGTTTAAGTTTTCTGCATATGACTAGCCAGTTCTCCCAGCACCATTTATTAAATAGGGAATGCTTTTCACCATTACTTGTTCTTGTCACATTTGTCAAATATCAAATGACTGTAGGAATGTAGTCTTATTTCTAGGTTCTCTATTCTGTTCCATTGGTCAATGTGTCTGCAGAACCATTTCTAAGAGACAAATTGAGGTCCCGTGCTTTTGCAGTGACTGCAGAGATTCTGGAACTCACTTTTGCCAATAAATAATGAAGTAGGTTTGCATGTTGATGCTATTTTAAATAATGCATTGTTCTATTAATCTCTTACCTCTATCAGCCCCTATCTTATTTTTACTGGTTAGAGAAATTTTTATTACAAAAACAAACAGAGAAATACAGGAAAAGCAAGTTTTACATCCATGCTTTTTAAAAGCAAATACAACACCCTAAGTAGAATATTAACTAAATAAAACCAACAGTAAATGTGTAACTATAGGATTAACAAATAGGGTTTATCCCAGGAATGCAAAGATGTTTCACATTTTAAAAATTCTCATTATAATTCACTACACTAGGAGATTAAGAAGGAAAATACATACAATGAAATAAGTCAATTCTGGTAAACTATTTTTTTTTCTTTTTAGCCCCTGTCTGACTCACCTTTGCATCCTTGGCAGTGCTTAGACAGTTGCCTGTTACAAAGAGGAGACTCAATATAATTTTTTAATTGAATTGAACCCATTAGTCATTAGCAATTGTTTATCTCTGGGAAGAAACAAGGAGAAAAATAAGTGGAAAAATAAGGGGAGACTATTCTGCTTATGCTATTTCATTATTTTAATTCACCAATCAACAAATCTCCACTGAGCTTTTTTTATATGCCCGACTCTCTGCTATGCAGAACTTTCAGAAATATGAAGGATACTCTCTACCCTAAAGATGTTTAAAATCTTCTACAATAGAATAATTATTTGTTCAGTCTACATAGAATGGCATTAGTTTTACACTCCTTATTTAATTTGATGCCATAAAACCTCTGTCTTCATCTGGGTAGAGTTCTCAGCTCCTATTGACAGATGAAGAAACTGAGATTCTAAGGGTTTAAGACTTGCCCAGTCACACAACTGGGAGGTAGCTTGGGCCAGAACGTAGGTATCTTAATTCTAGGTTTAGTTTTCTATCCACCACACCATGCTGCCTCAGTATATAACTGAGGTGTCCCTCGCCTTTCACTACCAGTATCATATATTATCAGTAACAGTCTGAAAACGTGACCTTATAGTGCTTGCCATTTGAGGACTCCATCTCACTAAGGTATTTCATGTAAACCAATGCCAATGCCACGAAATTTTCCAAAGCAGAGCATGAATTTGTAAGAGAGATCCCGTATATAGTCATGAAGACACTCTATTTTTAATTACAACGTAGCTACACATAGCCCCAGTGGTCAAGACAATGTTCCTTGTTTTGAGTAAATGGAAACAACTTCAGCCTTGCTGGAGTAATGAAGAATATAACCAATTATATCTTAGAATGAGGACCCAGTTAGTGTTCCTTATCTCTGTCTTAACCTTTGAGATAGTCTAGAGTAACTGTTATAAGCACAAACTTTGGGGTCTTTCTCAGAAGTTTCTCAGCAGACTTTCCTTGGTGTCTTGTTGGCCCATATGTTCATTCTTAAATCAATTATTGGCAAAAGAAATGGAACTCCCATGATTGGCTTAGCCTATTCAAAGGTCATTCTTAGGTCTGAGGAAATACTAGGTTTTGTGGGGTAAACAAAATCGGGTTTCTTGTAACTAGGAAGAAGAAAAGGAATAACTATATGGGAGGCAACTAAGAATCCACCTATGGTTCTTGGCTTCAAGAGGAAAAGGAGAAAGGAAAAGGAGAGAAGAACAAAGAAGCAGAAAGTGGCCGGGAGCAGTAGCTCACACCTGTAATCACAACACTTTGGGAGCGCGAGGCGGGTGGATCACCTGAGGTAAGGAGTTCAAGACCAGCCTGGCCAACATGGTGAAACCCTGTCTCTACTAAAAATACAAAAATTAGCCAAGTGTGGTGGCAGGCACCTGTAATCCCAGTTACTTGGGAGGCTGACACAGGAGAATCACTTGAACCCAGGAGGCGGAGGCTGTGGTGAGCAGAGATTGTGCCACTGCACTCCAGCCTGGGTGACAGAGCAAGACCTTGTCTACAAAAGAAAAAAAAAAAAAAAAAAAAAGAAAGAGAAGGAAAAGAAAAAATTATAGAAACATTATCTCTAATGAAATTATATGAAGTCATGTGAGTAAATCATTGTGACTTTGGGACTTTTATTTATTTATTTATTTGAGATGGAGTCTTGCTCTGTCGCTCAGGCTGGAGTACAGTGGCATCAACTCAGCTCACTGCAACCTCCGCCTGCTGGGTTCAAGGGATTCTCCTGCCTCAGCCTCCCAAGTAGCTGAGATTACTGGTGAGTGCCATCATGCCGGGGTAATTTTTGTATTTTTAGTAGAGACGGGTTTCACCATGTTGGTCAGGCTGGTCTTGAACTTCTGACCTTGTGATCTGCCCATCTCGGCCTCCCCAAGTGCTGGGATTACAGGCGTGAGCCACTGCACCTGGCCAACTTTGGAACATTTTAAGCAGAGAAACTATCCAGATATTATTATTTTAGGCTTCAGTTTTAGATCTTTACATTTTGTATATGAGTCACTTTCATTATAATAACGCTTGTTTCAAATAATATAAAATACCTTTGGCTCTTCAATCCATGGTCTTTTGGCACTTCCTTGCTTACAAGTACTGCTACAAGAAATACAGATTCAGATGGATGAATGAAGAAATACAGTTGTTTTGGTTTCAGGAAAAAAAATTAAAACTATTTTAGATGTATAGTTGACAAAGTGACAAATTACCAAGTTTTTCAACAATGTTAGTGATACGAATCTTCAATGTAACTGCAACTCTGTAGCAGTTCATTTTTTAAAGTATTGTTTTCTTAATTTTTAGAGTCACAAATTGACTATTGTATTTAATAGACAAAATTATCTAAAATCAAGATTTATATTTTAAATATTAGAAGCAAATTATTCTTTTATGCTTTTATTGCTTTTATTGTTAAATTGACATATAATAATTGTACATATTTATGGGGTTCGGGGTAATATTTTGATATTTTATACAATGTATAATGATCATACCAAGGAAATTAACATATTTATCACCTGAAATATTTACCTTGTGTGTGTTGGGAGTATTGAAAAGTCACTCTTCTAGCTATTTGAAAATACACATTAAATTGTTCATGTAGCACCCTATAGTACTATAAAACACTAGAGCATATCCTTTCTCTCTAGCTGTACTTTAGTATCCATTTACCAACATTTGGTTACCTCTCCTTAAATTGTTTTGTAAAAGTCTTTTAACAACAAGAAACTTTGGTCAAAGTTTTTCTCCGTTTTGTTTTGTTTTGTTTTTTCCCTTGGAAGAAGATATACTTTACTAATCTCAGCCAAAATTTTTTTTTAAATGCTCAATTTAGCTTTAAATTCAGAAACTATGAAGAGTGCTTCTTTTGCTTTCTTTTCTCTCTCTCTCTCTCTCTTTTTTTTTTTTTTTCCAGACGGAGTTTCGCTCTAATTGCCCAGGCTGGAGTGCAATGGCGTGATCTCGGCTCATGGCAACCTCTGCCTCATACATCCAAGCAATTCTCCTGCCTCAGCCTCCCAAGTAGCTGGGATTACAGGCATTTTGTATTTTTAGTAGAGACGGGGTTTCCTCATGTTGGTCAGGCTGGTCTCCAACTCCCAACCTCAGGTGATCCACCAGCCTTGGACTCCCAAAGTGTTGGGATTACAGGCTGAGCCACCGCTCCCGGCCAAGAGTGTTTCTTAAAGTAGCAACATTTTAACTATCTGCAGATAACACTGGTAACAGCTTCTGCTTCTGTTTAATTTCATAACCCGGAAAAGAAAAGTTTGCTCTTGCTCATGGCTCAAATTCATCACCTTAATGTGGAATCTTCTCCCTTACCTCTAAGAGGAGTAAAGTGGAGGAAACACAGGTTGAGTAACAAGTAATAAGGTGGGGACCAAGCTCCTAGGGATTCAGAATGCTTTCTCTAAAGCAGATTATCCAGCCTGGCATAAGAGCATTTTTCCTCAAAATGGGTGTTGTCAAAGCTGAAACAATCTCTTTAAGTAGAGATTTAATATATTAATATTGAGTTAGAATCTTTGTACAAGTTCATAAATTTAGAAGCACATGGTTAGGGCCTGCTAGTAGAAGCCAAGACCATATACAGAGTGCAGTTTAAAAGGCTCTTTCTGTAAGCAAATAGGATCCTTTCACTATGAATTTTATGGCTTTTCACAGGCTGATACTCAACTAGTAACCAGAGTAAGAACTGTTGTTACCTGATGAGTGATAGATTACTATTGTGATATCTATTAATCAAATAAAGAGTACCTTATATTTTTTCTTGTAGTATTTTCAGAATTTTCTCTTAGATGGGCCAACTTGCTGGGGCAGGACAATGGATTTAAGAAGACTCCACAGTAGACCGGGAAAGTTAGGACATGTAAGCAAAATATCTGAGGGGTAAAGCAGTAGGAGTCAGACGTCAGCATTGGAGAGGCCCAGGAGCAGTTCCTGAAGACTAGCTTCTTGTATAACTTACATTGTTCAATCTGTATTTCAGCTGGGTTATTGAATAATGGGCCTTCGCCCCTTAGTCTTTGTATGCTGCATTTTCTATTATGTCAAATGTCAATATTCCAAAATCTGAAGAACTAGAGTATCTATAAGGAAAGGCAAATGAGACAGGGATCCAATTCTAGGATGTAAGGAATTATAAGAACTGACCTTTTTGATCAGAATAGACCTGACAATGAGCCTGATGATGCTGTTTTACCAGATTTGGGCTACTATATTGATCTAAAAAACTTCAGAATAAATGAATAGAACTTCCTCTTTTTTTTCAGGCTAAGCTAATAAAATACAATATTATTTAATAGACCGACCAAGGAATTAAGGGGCTTTTCCTTTCATTAAGTTTTTTCCCTTAAAACATCTTAGCCCCAAAGGGAGGAGCCAAAATGGCCTATTGGAAGCAATTGCAATCCCTGGCACTCACAGTGAGGAATGAAAGGAGCGAGTGAATTCAGCACCTTCAACTGAGATACCTGGGTTGTCACATTGGGATTAACTAGGCAAACAACTGGACTCATGAAGAGTGAAGAGAAGCAGGGTGGGGCGATGGCCCAACCAGGAATGGCATGGAGCCAAGGGAACTCCCACCCCCAGCCAAGGGAAGTGGTAAGTGATTGTGTGACCCCACCCAGGAAACCACACTTCTCCCACAGGTCTTTGCAACTCGAGGATCATCCTCTTGTGAGCCCAAGCCACCCGGGCCTTGGGTCCAATACACAGAGCTGTGTGGAGTCTCAGCAGAGTGGTCCCCCAGGCACACACAGAGTTTTCCATATTCTAGCCTCAGGATGCTCGGCAAAGTGAGAGATTCTTCCATGCATGTCCCTAAGAAGGGGGCTGAGTCTGGGGAGCCAAGTGATACTGTTCTGTGAGTCCCAATTCCACAGTGCCTTGCAGATTGAGAACCACTATCCTGGAGTTTCAGCTGGACAGTGGCAGCAGGCTAGAGTCTGCCTGAGTCAGGACAGAGTTTCTTGGGGGAGAGGCAGCCATCATCTCTGTAGTTCAGTAGACTTAGTTCTTTCAGCCTGCAGATTTTGAAGAATACAGGTGATACTGACAAGGAGGGGCCCCCACAGCACAGCACAGCTGCCTTGCCAGATCATGGCCAAACTACTTCTTTAAGAGGTCATACCCCAATACATTTCTCCTCACTGGGCAAGGCCTCCCTGTGAGTGCTTCAGCCACTCCAGCAAAGGTTCTACAGACAGAGCTCTGATCTCTCCCAGGGATGAAGCTACTTGGAGGAGGGGCAGCCACATCTCAGTGGTTTGGTAGACTCAGCCATTCCACCCTAGTGGCTTTGGAGAATACACACAGTCCAGACATGGCAAGGTCCTGCCCAGTGAAGTGAACTTGCTCTTCCAAAGGACAGTCAGACTGCTTCTTTGTGCAGGTCCTTGATTCCATTTCTCATGACTAGGTGAGACTTCCCAGAAGGGGTCTTCAGCCACATCCTACAGGTGCGTTTGGGCTGTCCACAAGTCAGTGCGCCCCCGGGACGGAATTGCCAGAGGAAGGACAAATCTGCTGCCTTTGCTGTTTCATAGCCTTCACTGGTGATAACTCCAGGTATGGGAAAAAGGAAGGCAACTAGGGTCTGAAGCAGATCCCCAGCAAACTGCAGCCGCCCTACAGAAGAGTGGCCTGGCTGATTAAAAATGAACAACAACAAAAGCAAAAAGCCAGAAAGGAGCAACAACATCAAGATCAACAACAACAACAAAAAACCCTCAAAAAAATATTCAAAGGTCAGCAACCTCAAAGATCGCAAGTAGATAAGCCCAAAAAGATGAGAAAAAAAATCAACACAAGAATGCTGAAAACTCAAGAAGCCAGAGTGCCTCTTCTTTTCCAAATGACCACAACACCTCTTCAGCAAGGGTGCAGAATTTGGCTGAGGAAGCGATGGTTGAATTGACATAATTACACTTCAGAATGTGGGTAATAACAAACTTCGCTAAGCTAAAGGTGCATATTGTAACCCAATGCAAAGTAGCTAAGGCTCATAATAGAAAAAAATATAGGCGCTAGTAGCCAGAATAGTCAATTTATAGGGGAACATGAAGGACCTGATGGAGCTAAAAAACACATAACAAGAATGTCACAATGCAATCACAAGTATCAATAGCAGAATAGACCAAGAGGAGGAAAGAATCAAAGAACTGGAAAACTATCTTTCTGAAGTATGACAGATAGACAAGAATGAAGAAGAAAGAATGAAAAGGAATGAACAGAACCTCTGAGAACCATGGGATTATGTAAAGAGACTGAACCTATTCTTGATTGGGGTACCTGAAAGAGACAGTGAGAATGGAACCAAGTTGGAAAACATACTTCAGGATATCATAGAGGAGAAGTCCCCCAACCTAGCAAGACAGGCCAACACTCAAATTCAGGAAATTCAGAGAACCCCAGTAAGATACTCCACCAGAAGATCAATCCCAAGACACATAAGGATCACATTCTCCAGGGTCCAAATTAAATAAAAAATGGTAAGCGCAGCCAAAGAGAAAGGCCAGGTCACCTACAAAGGAAAGCCCATCAGACTAACAGCAGACCTCTCAATGGAAACCCTGCAAGGCAGAAGAATGGCAGTCAGTATTTAGTATTCTTAAAGAAAAAAATTTCTAACCCAGAATTTCATGTCCAGCCAAACTAAGCTTCATAAGCAAAGGAGAAATAAAATCCTTTTCAGATAAGCAAATACCAATGGAATTTGTCACCACAAGGCCTGCCTTGCAAGAGCTCCTGAAGGAAGCACTAAATATGGAAAGGAAAAACATTACCAGCCACTACAAAAACACGCTGAAGTACACAGACTGGTGATACTATGAAGCAACCACATAAAGAAGTTTGCAAAATAACCAGCTAGCATCATGATGATAGGATCAAATTCATACCTAACAATACTAACCTTAAATGTAAATGGGCTAAATGTTCCAATTAAAAGACACAGAATGGCAAGCTAGATAAAGAGACAAGACTCATAGGTATTGTATTTTCAAGGGACTGGTCTCACTTGCAAAGACACACATAAGCTCAAAATAAAGGAATGGAAGAAACTTTACCAAGAAAATGGAAAACACCCAAAAAGCAGGGATTGAAATTCTAGTTTCTGACAAAACAGAATTTAAACCAAGAAAGATTAAAATTTAAAAAAAAAAAGGCAAAGGCATTACATAATGTTAAAACAGTCAGTTCAACAAGAGGAGCTAACTGTTCTAAATATATATGCACCCAATAGAGGAGCACCCAGATTCTTAAAGCAAGGTCTTAGAGACCTACAAAGAGACTTAGACTTCCACGCAAAAATAGTGTGAGACTTTGACACCCTACTGACAAAATTAGACAAATCATCAAGAGAGAAAATTTAAAAAGATATTGAGGACCTGAACTCAGTTCTGGATCAAGCAAACCTGATAGACATAAACAGAACCTTCCTCCCCCAAACAACAGAGTATATACTATCATTGCTATACAGCACCTACTATAAAATTGATCACAAAATTGGAAGTAAAAGATTCCTCAGCAATGCAAAAGAACTGAAACCATAACAAACAGTCTCTCAGATCACAGAACAATCAAACTAGAACTCAAGATTAAGAAATTCACTTAAAACCTCACAACTGCATGGAAATAGAACAACCTGCTCCTGAATGACTCCTGGGTAAATAATAAAATTGAGGCAGAAATCAAGAAGTTATCTGAAACTAAGGAGAACAAAGAGACAATGTACCAAAATCTCCGGGATGCAGCTAAAGCAGTGTTGTTAAGAGGGAAATTCATAGCACTAAATACCCACATTAAAAAAACTAGAAAGATCTCAAGTTAACAACCAAACATCTCAACTAAAAGAACTATAGAACTGAGAGCAAACACACCCAAAGGCTACCAGAAGACAAGAAATAACCAGGATCAGAGATTAACTAAAGGATATAGAGACATAATAAACCATTCAAAAATTCAACAAATCTAGGAGATTAAAAAAAAAAAATAGATAAACTGCTAGCTAGAATAATAAAGAAGAAAAGAGAGAAGAATCAAATAAACACAATCAAAATGATAAGGGGGATATCACAACTGACCCCACAGAAATAAAAACAACAAACAGAGAATACTATAAACACCTCTATGAACATAAACTAGAAAATCTAGAAGAAACAGATACATTTCTGAACACATACACTCTTTCAAGTATGAAACAGGAGGAAATTGTATCCCCAAATGTACTAAAAATGAGTTCTGAAATTGAGGCAGTAATAAATAGCATACCAACCAAAAAAAGGTCCAGAACCAGAGAGGATACACAGCTGAATTCTAACAGAGGTACCAAGAAGAGCTGGTACCATTTCTATCTAAACTATTTAAAAAAAAAATGGAAAGGAGGGAATCCTTCCTAACTCATTCTGTGAGGCCAGCATAATCCTGGTACCAAAATTTGGCAGATATACAATACAACAACAACAAAAACAGAGAAGTTCAGGCCAATATCCTTGATGAACATCAATGAAAAAATTCTCAATAAAATACTGGTAGACCAAATCCAGCAGCATATCAAAAAGCTTATCCACCACAACCAAGTTGGCTTCATCCCAAGATGCAAGGTTGAGTCAACATACGCAAATCAATCAATGTGACTCATCACATGGACAGAACTAAAGACAAAAACCACATGACTCTCTCAATAGATGCAGAAAAGGCCTTCAATAAAATTCAACATCGCTTTATGATAAAAACTCTCAATAAACCAGGTATTGAAGGATCATACCTCAAAATAATACAAGTCCCATATGACAAACCCACAGCCAAAATCATACTGAATGTGCAAAAGCTAGAAGCATTCCCCTTGAAAACTGGCAAAAGACAAAGATGCTCTCACCACTCCTATACAACATAGTATTGCAAGTTCTGGCCAGGGCAATCAGGCAAGAGAAAGAAATACAGTGTATTGAAATAGGAAGACAGAAAGTCAAAGTATCTTTCTTTGCAGATGACATGATGCTATAACTAGAAAACTCCATCATATCAGGCAAAAGCTGTGTAAGCTGATAAGCAACTTCAGCGAAGTGTCAGTATACAAAATCAATGTGCAAAAATCACTAGCATTCCTATACACTAACAGGCAAGCAAAGAACCAAATTATGAATGAACTCACATTCACGATTGCTGCAAAGAGAATAAAATACCTAGGAATACAGCAAACAAGAGATGTGAAAAACCTCTTCAAGGAGAACTACAAATCACTGCTCAAAGAAATCAGAGAGAACACGAACAAATGGAAAAACATTCCAGGCTCATAGATAGGAAGAATCAATATTGTGAAAATGGATATACTGCCCAAAGATATTTATAGATTCTATGATATTCCTATTAAACTACTATGGGCATTCTTCACAGAAGTAGAAGAAACTACTTTAAAATTCGTGTGGGACCAAAGAAGAACCGGAATAGCCGAGAAAATCCTAAGCATAAAGAACGAAGCTGTAGATATCAAGCTAACTGACTTCACACTATTCTACAAGGCTACAGAAACCAAAACAGCATGGTACTGGTACAAGAACAGACACATAGACCAATGGAACAGAATAGAGAACTCAAAAGTAAGACCTCACACTTACAACCATATGATCTTTGACAAATCTGACAGAAAAAAGGGAAAAAGATTCCCTATTTAACAAATGGTGCTGGGAGAAATGGGTAGCTATATGCAGAAAATTGAAACTAGACCCCTTCCTTACACCTAAAATAAAAACTAACTCAAGATATATTAATCACTTAAATGTAAAACCCAAAACTTCATAAACTCTAGAAGAAAATGTAGGCAGTGCCATTCAGGACATAAGCAGGGGCAAATATTTTGTGAGGAAAATGCCAAAAGTAATTGCGACAAAAGCAAAAATTGACCAATGGTGTCTAATTAAACTAAAGAGCTTCTGTAAAGCAAAAGAAAATATCATCAAAGGAGGAACAGACAACCTACAGAATGGGAGAAAATTTTTGCCTTTCATCCATTTGACAAAGGTCTAATATCCAGAGTCTATAAGGAACTTAAACAAATTTACAAGAAAAAAAAAAAACATTAAAAAGCAGGCAAAGGAATTGAACAGACCTTCCCAAGAGAAGACATATATGTGGCCAAGAAGTATGAAAAAATCTTAACATCACTGATTATTAGAGAAATGCAATCAAAAGGACAATGAGATTCCATCTCGCACCAGTCAGAATAGCGATTATTAAAAAGTAAAAATACAACAGATGCTGGTGAGATTGTAGAAAAAGAGGAATGCTTTTACACTGTTGGTGAAAGCATAAATTAGTTCAACCATTGTGGAAGAGAGTGTGGTGACTCCTCAATGACCAAGAGGCAGAAATACCATTTGACCCAGCAATCCCATTACTAGGTATATACCCAAAGAAACATAAATCATTCTATTATAAAGATACATGCATATGCATATTCATTTCAGCACTGTTCATAATGGCAAAAACATGGAATCAAACTAATGTCCATCAATGATATAGTGGATAAAGAAAATATGGTACATATACGCCATGGAATACTATACAGCCATAAAAGGAAACAAGATCATGTCCTTTGCAGGGACATGGATGGAACATGAAATCATTATCCTTAGCAAACTAATGCAGGAAGAGAAAATCAAACACCGCATGTTCTCACTTATAACTGGGAGGTGAATGATGAGAACACATGGACACACTGGGAGGAACAACACAGACTGGGGCCTGTGAGGGATTGGGGAATGGAGAGCATCAGGAAGAATAGCCAACAGATGCTGGGCTTAATACCTAGGTGATGGGATGACTTGTGCAGCAAACCACCATGGCACATGTTTACACATGTAACAAACCTGCATATCTGGCACATGTACACCTGAACTTAAATGAAAGTTGAAAAAATGGAATATAAAAGTGAAATAACTTATCAACTGAAAAAAAATACTTTTTTTTTTCTTTTAGAGCTTGAATCCTCCATTCCAAATGCAGAAATAAATCTACCTCCTTTACTTTGTGATCCCTTTAGGAAATAATACTATTTTATTAGAAAATTAATAGCTTTTTTCCTTTTCTATATATTTATCATTAGACGACTCTCCCATCCTCCTTCATACCCAACCCAGCAAATTCTTGAGAGTGTGTGGAGGGAACAGTTGGCCACAAAGCTTAATGAAATTTCAGTTCACTCCTTTTTCTCCTTTTTTCTAGACATATCTCAAGGAGGAACTATTGTGTGCACATCTTTTCTTTCCAGTTTGTTTCTCCTTGGCCTCCCCCTCCCCATACACTGCCTGCCAGAAGAGTACATAGAGTAGGCTTTCTTCATGTGTACAAAAGCCTCATGTCAATCACTGAGGGCCCAACTAAGACTCCAGGCCTTGATCTCTGTGTCCATTAATATTTTAAGCAGTGTTAGCAGTTATGATGAGGAGGGTTCCATCAGAACTACAAGCGTTTGTATGTCCTTCCTGCCACTTGTGTGACTTATGCTTGATATTGGTATTCTCTGCACATAGATTTGGATGCTGAATGACAGGCCTGGACCCCCTGGTCTTTATATGCTTCTCTTTCCTTTATGGCAAGAGTTAGTATAGCTAAACCTGTTTACCATTTCACGGCCCTACTACCTGTAAAAGGGATGTTTGCTTAGGCAAGAGGAATTTGTACTTTTCCATTATGTATTTTCTGCTCGAAAATCTGGGAGCTGATGCTTCTGCTTCTCTGCGATTTTCCGTTTCCTTGCTGGTGGCATGCTATTTATCAATACAATTTTATTAAAATTGGTGGATATATTTTAGAGATAGAGAAAATAAATTTGGGTAAAAAAGTCTAAATTGTGAATTCTAATCATTCCTAATAGCACAGAAAAAGACCCCAAACCTCCAATTAAAGGTCCTGACATGACCAAACATCTATATAAAGACAAGATTATTGTTACAAATGTACTTGTGCCTTCTCAAGGAAGGTACTACCAAAATAGCTATGTTTGAAGGATTTGCTCTTTTGAAAACAGACAGCAAAAGAATGGGACCTCATAGAATCATGAAATGTCAGAGCTGGCAGTGACCTTAGAAGCTTGGTTCATCTTTCCCTCTGGCTGTCTAGCAAAGGAGTACCTTGCACAATGTTCCTAGTCAGTTAGCAGGAAAGCAAGACTGGAAGTTCCTGTTCCCTCAGCTTCACATAGAGCTCTTTCTACTGCACTCTGTAACCTCCTGGGTTTATCGTCTCTCTCTGACCCAGTTGTTACTCCTTCCTCCACACACACAAAAAAACTTTTTACAGATAATCAAACAAGAAAATAATAAATGTCTTTGTCTATGCTATATCATTTTCTCTTTTTTATAATCAGTTTTTCATTTCAGGAACTTTCTCTTGATGGAGGGTTTTTTTGTTTTGTTTTGTTTTGGTTTGGTTTTTGTTTGTTTGTTTATTCTCTCAGAGTTTAGGACCAGTGAAGTCTATAACCTGTATGAAAGGATTTTTGTTTTATTTTTCATAGTTTTTCGTTCAGCATGACGGATATTGTAGATGGGCAAACAGTAACAACTAGCGTTGCTCAGAGACTGGCTGGTAACAACAAATAAACCGGTGTGAGCTACGGTCAATGAAATATGCAGTCTGGCCTTCAGCCTAACCCAGTGTCACATTGTGATGATTTACTCAGGATCACAATGAGCAGAGATGCTGCTATCATCATCCCTTGGCCATCTAACATTATTCTGGCTTCAGTGCTCACTAGAAATTATCTGAGTTTTCCCCCTCTTATTCTACCAGGTGCTCTTCATTCACCCATCCATACTCCTTTACTCCCTCCATCCCCACAGAATCTGCTAGATTAAGACATCCTGGCTGAATGCTGACCATGTGGAAGCAGCCTCAGTCATGTCTACCGTGGCCTGAAGATGTGTCCCAAAGCTTTGTTAACATGACACTAACTGATGGATCATATAAGTTAGGGATATGAATTCTAAGTTTTTCTTTTACTTGTTTACTTGTTCACTATGTACCTATTTATTACTGAGTTGAAACAGCAATTTTCACAGAAGTAGATATTTTGGTTAACAAGTTTTTCTTTTCATGCCTGACCCACAAAAGAGATTTTATAAATCATTATGTCACCCCATTTGAATGCCTTCTGGTCATATTTTTAAAAGACCTTGTGATGAGAGGCCCCAACACATTGAATAGAAAGACTATAAAAACTACAGAATATTTGGCATAGAAATGATGCATTATTTCATGTTTCTAGTAGAAACCAGGACCTCAGTAATCATACCCCTTGGCTAAGTTCAATGCTATATGTTAAGGAAACTGTCACCCTCCAGTCACATTGCAGATTGTCACTCCTAATCAGAGTAGGGCAACCTAGAAACTTTGGAAGAAAATGCTGATGTGAAAAATGAGTTTTGCCAAAGAAAGAGTACTGGGCAAACTCAGGCTGCAAACCCTCCATTCAGGAACCCTCTGAGGGCCTCAGTTTTATCCTCTACAAAATGAGAAGATGGGCCTGTGAATCTCTTCTCCTAAGATATAATTTGCTTCTGTCTTCCTTGATTACAAACTCTGTAGTTGCTCCATATGCTGGACTGTAGCTTAAAGTCTATAGATATTAACTATGGAGCTATAAATACTTTTTAAAATGATTAGAATGGAAATCAGTTTTTTTCTACATGCTAGTGTCTAATTTTCTCAGGATTGTAGGGTGTCTAAGTTTCTTGGGAGGCATTGTGAAACACTTGGAAGTAAACGAAGTACAAAAATTAATTCAAAAATATTTGAACTGAAAGTAGGAGCCAACAGCACTTTTATCAAATTGTGAGAAAGACTGTTAGGAAATCAAACAATGACTTTCCTTTCCTTCACCCCATATCCAATCGGTCACCATATTCTGCCAAGTATTCTCAGACAATATATCTCACGTCTGTTATTTTCCATTTGCTGTGCTGCCATTTCCACTGAAGCCTTCTATCAATTTGCTGTGGGCATATTTTGAAAGCCCCTTGAGTGTTCTCTCTGCCTGCTTCTGTCCATCTTTGCCTATTATATTAACCTTATAGAAATGCAACGTGCTTTAAAGAAAAATGAAGAAGAGACTTCTTCTTCAGTGGCTCTCTCTTTCTCTTGGGAATAAGGTAAAACCCCATTTGTCTTAAAATTAAAGCTGCTTATGCTCTGGCCCCAATTTTAATTCTTTGGCCTTAACTTTTGCTGCCCCCTCACACCTCACAGGTATCTTTCTCTCCAGTCAAACAGTTGTATTGACTATGTCCTAAACACAGCTTCCAGTTTCCACTGCTACCACCAAGCTTTTGCCAGTCTTTTTACTTCCTTGGAAACACCCAATCTTACTGCCTTTCCCTCTGCAACCTCCACCCATGCTTCCTAGTACCCTCTCAATTTTACTTTTTTCTTAAAGCATTCTCAAGACACTAAACCTGAAGTGATCTCTTTTTCTTTTAATTCCTTTAACAATTGTTCACTTGGTCATGAATCTTCAATTGCCTTCTTGTTAAATTACATACTTGTAAATTTTTATTATAGAAATAGTACAACATGGAAGAATTGTTTAAGAAAGGGGAGGGTGTTTGTGTGAGGAAGGCAAACCAGAATCCAAGGTTCCTAAATGGAAAACTTGCTGTTTGTGTGAGCATAGGTTTTGCATCCAGTGTATCATCATTTATGATCTTTGTGACTTTGGACTAGTGTTTAGCATGTCTAAGTCTCAATTTTCTCATCTAGAATATAAAAACGTAACAACCTTATTTCCCAGAGAGTCTATGAATATTACACGAGACAATACGTGTGTGAATCAGAGTAGAAATAACTTAGCCTGAAAAAAGAGGACCAGCAAATTTTTAAATACTTATTGCAATTTTTACATTCCATGTCAGCCATTTTCTATGTACATTTTCAATCGATGATGTTTTCTAAGCATATTTTTTGCCACCGTCTTCAGACAGATTATTTGTAATAGTTTTGCAACAGTCTGTAGTGTGTATGGATTATACTTTACCTAAGCCTTTTCCTATTATTAAGTCCTTGGGTTGCTTCCCTTATTCTCTTGTTATTGTAGACAATATTTTGATTAATATTTTTAGGCATAAAGTTCTTGTTGGTTTGGATGATTTTCTTAGAATGAATTTCCAGAAATTATATTTTTGAGGAAAATAATATGCATATTTTTATGGCTCTTATGCCACTAGCGATTTAAGGTTACAATAATTTTATACACACATTAGTTCTGTGTATCATCCTCTAATTTGAAAGCTTATATATTATTCTAAATAGTATTTCTTTATGTTTTTTTCTGTTTCTTCAAACACTATCATAGTAAGGTTGAACATTTTTTCACATGCTGATTTATTACTATATCCTTTTTTATGGATGGTCTATTTTCTTTGCCCATTTATCTCCTAGGTTCTTAATGTCTTCATTTCAATTTCTATGGGATCATCAAAAAGACTACAAACAGTAATCTTTTGTCATTTCTTTTGCTAGATTTTGTTGGTTCATTATTTATTTTTTAACATTTTAAAGTTGTTTTTAGTGTTTTACAGAAGTTTTATGTTTATGTGGAGTTTTCCATGTTGGTACTTTTCTTTGGAATTGTGTTTATTAATTCTCAGACTTCAAAGTTATTCTCCAATCTACTGTCATTGACATTTCTTTTATTGTTGTGTTACATTATTCTTATTATTATTTATTATTATTATTATTAAGACGGAATCTCTCTCTGTTGCCAGGCTGGAGTGCAGTGGCATGAACTCTGCTCACTGCAATCTCGACCTCCCAGGTTCAAGTGATTCTCCTACCTCAGCCTCCCGAATAGTTGGGATTATAGGCACATGCCACCACATCCAGCTAATTTTTGAATTTTTAGTAGAGACGGGGTTTCTCCATGTTTACCAGGATGGTCTCAATCTCCTGACCTCATGATCTGCCTGCCTCAGCCTCCCAAAGTGCTGGGATTACAGGATGTTACAGTATTATTTTAGTGTATCATTATTTAACTGTTTTCTGTCTAGATTATGAGCTCCCTAAATTGAGGTATCTTGCTTTTATGTTATAAAGACAGATCACAAAAAGGACTGGCTTGTGAGTTAGAAAACCTGTACCTGAACCCACATTGTAATTGCTATGTCACTTTTGATGTCAGCTAATTTATCTTATAGACTCTCTAATAGACTCCCTAAAATTAGAGCCCACCTTTTTAGGGCCTATTACAAGAACTTGTACATTAATGTAGGCAGTCAGTAAGAGTTATACATAGGGATCTCAGTCAGATTATATTATCAATTATCTTTAAAAACTATTTTGCTAGTGCTTCTGCATTCACAAGATCTATTTTTCATGCACTTTAGAATTTTTACATTCTTTTTTCAATTTGCAGAGACATTTAAACAACACCCCTTCAATCCAGCATTTTTACTTAAGACCAGGTTTGTCTTGGAATGTTAATAGAATGAAATATGTAAATATACCAACTATGAAACAAATAGTGTTATAGAAACAATTCCAATCAATAGAAAAAGAGGGAATCTTCCCTAACTCATTTTATGAGGCCAACATCATCCTAATACCAAAGCCTGGCAGAGACACAACAAAAAAAGAGAATTTTAGACCAATATCCCTGATGAACATCGATGAAAAATCCTCAATAAAATACTGGCAAACCGGATTCAGCAGCACATCAAAAAGCTTATCCACCATGATCAAGTGGGCTTCATCCCTGGGATGCAAGGCTGGTTCAACATTCGCAAATCAATAAACATAATCCAGCATATAAACACAACCAAAGACAAGAACCACATGATTATCTCAATAGATGCAGAAAAGGCTTTTGACAAAATTCAACAACCCTTAATGCTAAAACCCTCAATAAATTCGGTATTGATGGAACGTACCTCAAAATCATAAGAGCTATTTATGACAAACCCACAGCCAATATCATACTGAATGGGCAAAAACTGGAAAAATTCCCTTTGAAAACTGGCACAAGACAGGGATGCCCTCTCTCACCACTCCTATTCAACATAGTGTTGGAAGTTCTGGCTAGGGCAATCAGGCAAGAGAAAGAAATCAAGGGTATTCAGTTAGGAAAAGAAGAAGTCAAATTGTCCCTCTTTGCAGATGACATGATTATATATTTAGAAAATCCCATTGTCTCAGCCCAAAATCTCCTTAAGCTGATAAGCAACTTCAGCAAAGTCTCAGGATACAAAATTAATGTGCAAAAATCACAAGCATTCATATACACCAGTAACAGACAGAGAGCCAAATCATGAATGAACTTCCATTCACAATTGCTTCAAAGAGAATAAAATACCTAGGAATGCAACTTACAAGGGATGTGAAGGACCTCTTCAAGGAGAACTACAAACCACTGCTCAGTGAAATAAAAGAGGACACAAACAAATGGAAGAACATACCATGCTCATGGATAGGAAGAATCATTATCGTGAAAATGGCCATACTGCCCAAGGTTATTTATAGATTCAATGCCGTCCCCATCAAGCTACCAATGAGTTTCTTTACAGAATTGGAAAAAAACTGCTTTAAAGTTCATATGAAACCAAAAAAGAGCCCGCATCTCCAAGACAATCCTAAGTCAAAAGAACAAAGCTGGAGGCATCACGCTACCTGACTTCAAACTATACTACAAGGCTACAGTAACCAAAACAGCATGGTACTGGTACCAAAACAGAGATATAGACCAATGGAACAGAACAGAGTCCTCAGAAATAATACCACACATCTACAGCCATCTGATCTTTGACAAACCTGAGAGAAACAAGAAATGGGGAAAGGATTGCCTATTTAATAAATGGTGCTGGGAAAATTGGCTAGCCATAAGTAGAAAGCTGAAACTGGATCCTTTCCTTACTCCTTATACGAAAATTAATTCAAGATGGATTAGAGACTAAAATGTTAGACCTAATACCATAAAAACCCCAGAGGAAAACCTAGGTAGTACCATTCAGGACATAGGCATGGGCCAAGACTTCATGTCTAAAACACCAAAAGCAATGGCAGCAAAAGCCAAAATTGACAAATGGGATCTCATTAAACTAAAGAGCTTATGCACAGCAAAAGAAACTACCATCAGAGTGAACAGGCAACCTACAGAATGGGAGAAAATTTTTGCAATCTACTCATCTGACAAAGGGCTAATATCCAGAACCTACAAAGAACTCAAACAAATTTACAAGTAAAAAACAAACAACCCCATCAAAAAGTGGGCAAAGGATATGAACAGACATTTCTCAAAAGAAGACATTCATACAGCCAACAGACACATGAAAAAATGCTCATCATCACTGGCCATCAGAGAAATGCAAATCAAAACCACAATGAGATACCATCTCACACCAGTTAGAATGGCGATCATTAAAAAGTCAGGAAACAACAGGTGCTGGAGAGGATATGGAGAAATAGGAACACTTTTACACTGTTGGTGGGATTGTAAACTAGTTCAACCATTATGGAAAACAGTACGGCGATTCCTCAAGGATCTAGAACTAGATGTACCATATGACCCAGCCATCCCATTACTGAGTATATACCCAAAGGATTAGAAATCATGCTGCTATAAAGACACATGCACACGTATGTTTATTGTGGCACTATTCACAATAGCAAAGACTTGGAATCAACCCAAATGTCCATCAGTGACAGACTGGATTAAGAAAATGTGGCACATATACACTATGGAATACTATGCAGCCATAAAAAAGGATGAGTTTGTGTCCTTTGTAGGGACATGGATGCAGCTGGAAACCATCATTCTTAGCAAACTATCACAAGAACAGAAAACCAAACACCACATGTTCTCACTCATAGGTGGGAACTGAACAATGAGATCACTTGGACTCGGGAAGGGGAACATCATGGGGAGGGGGGAGGGGGGGGGGGGGGAGGGGGAGGGATTGCATTGGGAATTATATCTGATGTAAATGACGAGTTGATGGGTGCTGACGAGTTGATGGATGCAGCACAGCAACATGGCACAAGTATACATATGTAACAAACCTGCACGTTATGCACATGTACCCTTGAACTTAAAGTATAATAATAATAAAAAAATTAAAAAAAGTGGAAAAAAAAGAATATTCAAAACGAACTGTAGAGAGTGGAGTAAGAAGATGGAAATTATTTTCAGCACTTTTAAGGAGAACTGTCTGTTAAACCAAAATGAAATGCATTTTAAATATCAAATTTTATTATTAATTTATGACTACTGATTAGATAAAACTTTTTTCTTTCCTAAGAAAGGTCATGCATCGTGGCTTACACCTGTAATACCAGGTCTTTGAAAGACTGAAGCAGTAGAATGACTGCCAGAGTTCAAGACCATCCTGGGCAACATCTCTACAACTATTAAAAAACAATTAAACAAACAACAATAACAAAAAACTTAGCTGAGTGTGGTGGTGCACAACTGCAGTCCTAGCTATTCAAGAGACTAAGGCCAGAGTATAACGTGAACCCAAGAGTTCAAAGCTACAGTGAAGTTTGATTGCGGTCCTGCACTCTGGGCGACAGAGTGAGATCCTATCTCTCTCTAAAAAAAAATGAAAGAGATAGTGGCAAAGTTGTGGAGAAAAGGGAATGCTTATATGCTGTTGGTGGAGATGTAAATTAATTCAACCACTGTGGAAAGTAGTTTGCAGATTTCTCAAGAAACTTAAAACAGAACTACCATTCAACCCAGCAATCCCATTACTAGGTATATACTCAAAGGGAAATATATAACTCTACTAAAAAGACACATGGTCTTACATGTTCATTGCAGTACTATTCACAATAGCAAAGACATGAAATCAGCCGAAGTGCCCATCCACAGTGGATTGGATAAAGAAAATGTGGTACAAATACACTATGAAATACATAAAAAGAGTAAAATTATGTAATTTGCAGCAACATGGATGCAGCTGGAGGCTGTTAACCTAAGCAATTTAATGCAGGAACAAAAGTCCAAATACCATGTGTTCTCATTTATAAATGGGAGCTAAGCATTGTGTACGCGTGGACACAAAGATGGGAACAGTAGATACTAGGGACACCAAAACAGGGAAAAGGGTTGAAAAACTACCTATAAGGTACTATGCTTGCTATCTGGGTGGCAGGATCAATTGCACCCCACCCTCAGCATCACACAATAAAGCTATGTAACAAATCGGCACATGTACCCCCCAACTCTGAAATAAAAGTTGAAATTGAGAAAAAGAAAAGTAAAAACAAAACACTTAACAACAAAGAAAGTAAAGTACCTTCATTCCTTAAAGCTTTTGCTTGTGCTGTTTCTTTGTTCTGGAAAGTCACCCACTCCCACCTGTTCTATCTACTATCATGCATTTGTCTCTAAAGGTCTAAATTAAATGGCGCTTTAACCATGACATTCTCGATACTTTCTAGTCATGATTAACATTATCCTTTCCCTCCTCTGTGTTCTGGTAATATGCTGTTTCTCTACTTGAATATTTAAAATCACAGAGCTAGAATCAGAGTTAAAAAGGACCTGAGAAATAATTCTGTTCAATCTAGCCCTCTTACATTATAACTGAGTCACATAGTTAATTAGCACTTCCCTTTGTTATTAGAGTTATTTGTGAACACACGCATTTTCCCCACTAAACTTACACACTCCTTGAATGCTTATGTTTTGTGTCTCTTCACATCTCTCTCAGTGCCCTGCAAAAAAAAGGAAGTGCTCAAGAAATGCTTACTGAATGAATCTTGCAAAATGAATGGATGAATAAATGAATGGCACAGCCTCTGGCAAAATGGTGACTTTGCTTTTTAACACCGTCTTAAGTACTGCTCCTCTTTTTTATCATTGGCCACTTCCATTAATTTCTCTGAAACCTAATTTTGTCATGCTGATCCCTGGTACATCTAGGCACTCTGTGATAGTGGCCTCAAGAAAGTGAGGGCAGTCTTTCCATAATTTCTCCAACTAAAGTCTCTACCACCTGTTGCGCATAGAGCTGGCCCAGCTAAATCACTTGATATCTTCTGTAGAGCATGTGTGTTGGGGCCTGGATTTTCTTATCCCTGCTGTGTTGCATGACTATGTTGATGAGCTATCAAATCAGACAAACTCCACATTTTTGTGTCATCTGGTTTGGCTGCACTCAGATAAAGTTTTTTCTTTCCTCTGCTCAATGCATTTTCCCCTTCTCCCAACCTGTTTTTCCTAAACAAAGAACTTTCTTCTATTTGACTGTTGTTAGTATTTGAATTAATGTAAATTTTTTAACATCTACTCCTATTCCTTGTGGTGGTTTATTGTTTAGGAATTCCACAAAGTGCTAGTGATTTCCCAGGAAATATTGACAATAGCAGAAAGAGACCGTTCACCATGAAAAAGAGAGATATTAACATTGACACATCTGTTTTGAAGGTTTTAAGGATCACTTGGAATAACCAAACTAAATTAAACACTTCAGAAGCTAATGCCTTACTGATATACTTAAAAGTTAGAGAAACAGTAACGGTGAAATGTCAAATGACCACTTATACAGCAAGAGTAAAAAATACAATGATAGGAGGCTTGTTGAGTTGAAAGTCATGTTAACTGTCACATTGTCTAATTTCTGGACTGTTTAATGATTTCGTATTTGCTGGATTATTAGTAAAATGTGTAGAGTTCTGGTGGCTCATGCTTGTAATCCCATCATTTTGAGAGGCTGAGGCAGGATGATTGCTGGAGCCCAGGAGTTTGAGACCAGCCTGGGCAACGTAGCGAGACCTCTGTCTCTATGAAAAAGGAAAATTAAAAAAAATTAAAAAGCCAAGTATGGTGCTGCATACCTGTAGTCCCAGCTACTAGGGAGGCTGAGGTGGGAGAACTGTTTGAGCTCAGGCGGTTGAGGCTGCAGTGAGCCATGATTGCACCACTGCTCCCCAGCCTGGGCAACATAGCAAGATCCTGCCTCAGAAATAAATAAATAGGTAAAATAAATGCAGATTTCAATGACTTTACTAACCCAGGTGTTTTCAGAGGTTTCATTGTGTGGTTGTAGGCTGGTTTGCAAATGTATTTAAAAGTTTATATACACACATTTTGAGCATAGGTTGGGAATAAACTTTGAAACGACTAAAGCCAAAAAATCTGAAAATACATATGAACTCATATCGTTTTTCAAAATAAAAGTTGTTAAATTAAAAATGGGAGTTTTATAATTTAGGTTACCTAAATTACAAAACAGAGAAACTCTTCTGATATGTGTATACACATGCATATATGTATTCTTTTCTGTTGTGGTGTTTAGTACAGGAAGTAGGTGAGAACATTCAGCGAAGACAATAAAAGGAAGTGACATATGGCTAAGGCACCTGAAAACTTCAGAAAATGTGATGCTAATTTGGAGTTCAGTAAAGTTTACTTTAAGTGTATCTTCAAATCTGTCGTCTGACTTTGTATTCTACTACATAGAGATAGTCGTTGATAACAGAATGAAGGCAAGTACAGTATGTATAATCAAAGGAATCAGGTATCCGAGAAAGAACTGTGAAATTATAACTAAAAACTTTATTTACTTGTCAAAAGATGCTACATTTGATTGTGAGGACTGGTAATGTCTGTTTTTCTAATTTCTCAGCATGCATATTTCAGTACATTCAGTGTTATTAAAATACATATGTTCTTTATCTTATAGAAAATTTTGAAAATCAAAAGTTTGAGTAGGTTAAATGCCACAGAGCAACATTTATTTCATACTGTTTGTTGATAAGTTCTAAAGAGGGAAATGGAGATTTTATTAAGGGAACGGAGCTTCATATGTACATCCTCTTTTGGGGAGTTGTCATACTTCTGTGTCAGGATGCAAATGGAATGGGGAGGAGGAAACGGAGTATTTGACCAATCTTTTCTACATATCACTACAAATAGGTAAATTATATAAAAATTAAAATAAGTAAATCTGACTGAATTTTACACTCTCATCCCTTTTTCTACCTCAAAGAAACAAATTATTTTAATGCTCTTTGGTAGAAAGTGCATTCCCATATTTTCCCCATATTTTTATGTTAAATTTCACATTATGTAAGATAACATATACTCACAGCTCTAGTGAATACTTATACAGTGGGCTTTAAAGAAAATAAAACCAAACAATTATTAAAGAATTTTCTGTTTGATTCCTTGCCAAGTGTTTTATCTCTACATCTAGATTTACCAGTAGTTTTTATAGAGATAATGACTTTTAGATTAAATGTTTCTTGAATGTGAAAATATGATAATATCATGTTTGGTTCTTTGATGAGATAATGCTTAAAGAATGAAAAGAAGAAAAGAATCAGTCAGAGAACAAACATTTAGAACCCATGTACTCTATCACATGATTTCTCATAAACTATGCTTGTTCTGTCTTCCGTAATAAATAAGATATTCTTGCCAGTCATTTTCTCTAAGACTTGGACACATTATGTCTTCTTAAACAAATAATTATACTCTAACTCTTATCCAATCTCTTTAATTTTAGCATTTACTCTAAACTGTGAATATTTAGAATCCGTATTCCTAAAAATTTATACTTCTTTTCAAATGTATATGGAAGTGATAGTAAAGTAGAAAGGGTCATTTGAATCACAGTGAACTCTCTTGAATTCATACTAAAATTTAAGGACTGCATACTCAATATTTAGCATATACTAAAAGTAAATTACTCGGTCATTCAGAATTAGAGCTCTTATCATACTGAAATCACAAAATAACTGCCAAAACACTTGGTTTTACAATTCTCTTCTCTGTGTGCCCCTCCTGAATCTTTCAAAAAATATTATGAGATCAACGAAGGAAAGGCACATGGGAGAGGTCACTAGAGTGAAATATGTATGTGTGTAGATGGAATTGGTGGTAATGGAGAACATGAGACAATTTGGTTTCAGGTGACCTGTATAAAAGTTAACAACAAAAGCATTCTAGAGAGCCTTTTAATTACTAGGTTGCAATGGACCTCCAAACAGTGGCATCATTACAGATTCATAGAAACCATGTGAAAGGGTGTATGCTTAAAGTGTAATTACTTCAGCACCATAAATACTGCCCTAAAATAAGATAGCATCTAATAAGATGGATATATATAAAATCTTTCAATAGTCATGCCCAAGGCTAACAATAAAAAATAGTGCCAGCATTAGTGGTAAGTTTAACCTTACCCAAAATATTATTTTTGAGAATCTTGAGAGAAGAAGAGCAAGATGGCAGAGTAGAAAGCTACCCCAATCGCCCCTTCCACAAAGACACCAAGTGAACTACTATCTACACAGAAACAAACAAAACAAAAAAAAACTTTTGGCCAAGCTTGGTGGCTCACACCTGTAATGCCAGCACGTTGGGAGGCTGAGGCGGATGGATCACTTTAGGTTAGGAGTTTGAGACTAGCCTGGCCAACATGGTGAAACTCCATCTCTACTAAAAATACAAAAATTAGCTGGCGTGGTGGCGCATGCCTGTAATCCCAGATACTCAGGAGGCTGAGGCAGGAAAATCGCTTGAACTAGAAAGTGGAGGTTGGAGTAAGCCAAAATCGGGCCACTGCACTCCAGCCTGGGTGACAGGGTGAGATTCTGTCTCAAAACCAAAAAAAGTAACAACCAAACAAACAAAAAAACAAACTTTCATGAGAACCAAAAATCAAGTGAGCACTCATAGAATCTGGTTTTAACTTCATATCACTGAAAGAGACACTGAAGAGATAGAAAAAAACAGTCCTGAATCACTGATGCCACTGCTCCCCTATCCCCAGCAGCAGAGTCATGGTACAGAGAGCATCTCTGGGTGTTCAGGGAGGCAGAACACCACAACTGTAAGGCACTGAACACAGTGCTGCCCTGTTAGAGCAGAAAGGAAATCCAGATCAAATTCAGCTGATGCCTGCCCACACAGGAAACATTAAAACCAGCCCTAGCCAGAAGGGAATCACCTATCCCAGCAACTAGAACTTGAGTTCCTGAAAACCTCACCCCTGTTTGTGGGCTACAACACTCTGAGTCTCCAAGTAAACTCGAAAGACATTCTAGGCCATAAGGACTGCAAATATTAGGCGAGACCTAGAGCTGACTAGGCCCAGAGATGATGTACTGGAGGGGCGCGGGGCATACTAAAACACAAGCTGGGGCAGCCAAGGTAGTGCTGGCATCACCCCTCCCCTAACCCCAGGCTGCACAGCTACAGGCTCCAAAAGAGACTACTTCCTTCCATTTGAGGAGAGAAGAGGGAAGAATGAGAGGACTGTGTCTTGCATCTGGGATATCAGTTGAGCCACAGCAGAATCGGGCACTGATAAGAGTCGTGAGGCCCCCATTCCAGGCCTTAGCTCCTAGACAACATTTCTAGACACACATTGGGCCAGAAGGAAACCCATTGCCTTGAAGGAAAAGACTCCATCCTGACAGCATTTGTCACCTGCTAAATGAAGAGCCCTTGGACCCTGAGTAACCAGCAGTGATACACAGGTACTACATCAATGACCTTGGGTAAGTCTCTGAGACTTGCTGGCTTCAGGTGAGACTTAGGACATTACCAACTGTGGCGGCTATGGAGCAAAACTTCTTCTGGAGAAAAGGAGAGGGAAATATAAAGGGTACTTTGTCCTGCACTTCAGGACACCAGCACCACCACAGAGGAGTAGAGCACCAAGTGGGCTCTTAGGGTCCCCGATTCCAGGACTTAACCCTTCGACAGTATTTCCGGAACCGCCCTAAGCCAGAGGGAAGTCCATTTCCCTAAAGGTTGAGTCCCAGGCAAGGCAGCATCCACCACAAGCTGACTTAAGAGACCTTGGGCCTTAAGAGAACATCAGTAGTAGTATTACAGTACTCCTTATGGCCTGGAGTTCTGGTGGCTTAAGGGGTGAGGCTCCTCTGCCTTTGGAAAGGGGAGAAAAAGAAAGGGAAGAGTGAGAAGGACTGTGTCTTGTGATTTGAGTGCCAGCTTAGCCACAATACAATAGAACACCAAGTAGACTTCTAAGGATTTTTACTTCAGTCCTACACTCCTGGATGGCCCTTCTGGACACAGTCGGGGCCTGGGAGACCACACTGCCCTAGGGGAAGGACACAAGCCTGGCTTACATTGCCACTTGCTGACTGTAGAGCCCCAGGGCCTTGAGTGAATATAGGCAGTAGCCAGGGAGTCGTTACAACAGGCCATGGGTGAGATTCAGTGCTATGCTGGCTTTAGGTCTGACCCAGTGCAGTCATAGTAGTGGTGGTCACATAAATAGTTGTGTCTTTTTACCCCCAGCTTTACGTGGCTCTGAGCAGAGAGAGAGACTGTATGTTTGGGAGAAAGTAAGGGAAGAGGACAAGTCTCTGCCTGGTAAACCAGGGAATTCTCTTGAATCTGGTCAAAGACCATCAAGTCAGTACCTCTATGAGCTGCAAGAACCACAGCATTACTGGACTTGGGGTGCCCCCTAAAGCAGATACAGATGAGATCACAAAACCCAAGTCCTCTAAACTATCTGGAAAGAATTTCAAAGAAGGACGGGTACAAACAAGCCCAGAGAGTGGGCTATAATAAATACCTAATACCCCAATGCCCAGACACTGAAGGCCATGTACTAGCATCAGTGGCATTCAGGAAAACATGACCTCACCAAATGAATTAAATAAGGCACCAAGGGTCGATCCTGGAGAAACAGAGATATGTGATCTTTCAGACAGAGAATTCAAAATAATTGTGTTGAGAAAACTCAAAGAAATTCAAGATGACACAGGAAAGAAATTCAGACTTTTATCAGATAAATTTAACAAAGAGATAGAAATAATTAAAAAGAATCAAACAGAAATTCTGGTGCTGAAAAATGCAACAGGCATACTGAAGAACACATCGGTCCTTTAATAGCAGAATTGATCAAGCAGAAGAAAGAATTAGTGAGCTTGAAGACAGGCTATTTGAAAATATACAATCAATCCCACCAACAGTGTAAAGTGTTCCTATTTCTCCACGTCCTCTCCAGCACCTGTATGGCGATTCCTCAAGGATCTAGAACTAGAAGTACCATATGACCCAGCCATCCCATTACTTGGTATATACCCAAAAGAATATAAATCATGCTGCTAGAAAGACACATGCACACGTATGTTTATTGCGGCACTATTCACAATAGCAAAGACTTGGAATCAACCCAAATGTCCATCAGTGACAGACTGGATTAAGAAAATGTGGCACATATACACCATGGAATACTATGCAGCCATAAAAAGGATGAGTTTGTGTCCTTCGTAGGGACATGGATGCAGCTGGAAACCATCATTCTCAGCAGACTATCACAAGAACAGAAAACCAAACACCGCATGTTCTCACTCATAGGTGGGAACTGAACAATGAGATCACTTGGACTCGGGAAGGGGAACATCACACACCGGGGCCTATCATGGGGAGAGAGGAGGGGGGAGGGATTGCACTGGGAGTTATACCTGATGTAAATGACAAGTTGATGGGTACTGATGAGTTGATGGGTGTAGCACACCAACATGGCACAAGTATACATATGTAACAAACCTGCACGTTATGCACATGTACTCTAGAACTTAAAGTATAATAATAATAAAAAATAAAGAAAGAAAGAAAGAAAGAAAGAAAGAAAGAAAGAAAGAAAGAAAGAAAGAAAGAAAGAAAGAAAATATACAGTCAGAGGAGACAAAAGAAAAAAGAATAAAAAACAATCAAGCACAACTAGAGAATCTAGAAAATAGACTCAAAACAACAAATCTAAGAGGTATTGGCTTCAAAGAAGAGGTAGAGAAGGAGATAGAAGTAGAAAGTTTATTAAAAGGGAGAATAACCAAGAACTTCCCAAGCCTAGGGAAAAAATATCGATATCCAAGTACAAGGTTATAGAACAAGTCAATTTAACCCCCAAAGACTACCTCAATGCATTTATTAATCAAAATCACAAAGATCAGGGATGAAAACCGGATCTTAAAAGGGGCAAGAGAAAGGAAACAAATAACATACAATGGCGTTCCAATACATCTGACAGCCGACTTTTCAGTGGAAACCTTACAGGAGGAGAGAGAGTGGCATGGCATATTTATTGTGCTGAAGAAAAATAACTTTTACCCTAGAACAGTATATCCAGCAAAAATATTCTTCAAACATGAAGGAGAAATAAAGACGTTCCCAAAGAAAAAGAAACAGCTGAGAGATTTTATCAATGCCAGGCTTGTCCTACAAGAAATGCTAAAGAGAGTATTTCAATCAGAAATAAAGTGACACTAATGAGTAATAAATAATCACCTGAAGATGCAAAACTCACTGGTAATAGTAAGTACACAGAAAAACGCAGAATATTATAACACCCTAATCTTAGGTTTGGAGCAGTGGTTCTAAATCACGGGTTATTCAGAGGACATTTGGCAATGTCTAGAGACATTTTTGGTTGTTATGACTCGGAGACAATTACTATTGGCATCTAATGGGTAGAGGCCAGAGATGCTGCTGAACATTCTGCAATGCACAGGACAGCCCCTACAACAAAGAATTACCCAACCCCAAATGATAGTAGTGGAGAACCATGGTTTAGTGAGTCTTGACAAATTAATATCTTCAATCTCTGCTTTCTCCTACTTTAATATATCCTGACTAGATGACTACTTTCAAGACACTTGAGTACCATGGAAACAATCCATAGTCCAGTGCCTCAATGTTCTCCTGGGTTATTTAACCGGTGTTCGCCAAGTCAGAAATTGTTCGCCAAGTTGAACAAGCTCCTTAAAGTTTTGTTCATAGTAAAGCAGATATGATTCTATTATTGAACGTTCCAATCAAAAGACATGCAAATGAATACAATACATTTACAGAAAACTCCTGGAGGTATTTAAAGCACCACAGACTTACAATTCTTCATTATGACCCCTTCAGTAAACATATATAAGGATCCCTGAACCATGTCAGCAAATGTTTCACGAAACTAAATAGAAAAGTGGTTTTCCCTGTCATCCTTTATTATTTTCCTCTTTCTTCCTTGGACCTCTCTCTTCTTTTCCTATTTGTCTTAAAACAGGCTTTCACCGTTTTTCCTTCTCTCACTCTTCCAGAAGGGGGCAGGACTTTCTGACCTGAAATTCCTTTTTTGCTAAGAACTTGATCCTAAACATGAAAATAAGGACTTGAGTAGGAGGAAATCAATGAGTACACATGTACATAAATATGGAAAAAATAGACACTGGGGACTCCAAAAGTGGGGAAGGAGGGAAGGAGCAGGGCTAGGGTTGAAAAACTACCTATTGGGTACTATGTTTACTATTTGGGAGATGGGTTCAACAGAAGCCCAAACAATCACAAATGATAAGGGGGTTATCACCACTGACCCCACAGAAATAAAAACAACCATTATAGAATACTGTAAACACCTCTATGCACATACACTAGAAAATTTAAAAAAAAATGGATAGTGCTGCAATAAACATACGTGTGCATGTGTCTTTATAGCAGCATAATTTATAATCCTTTGGGTATATACCCAGTAATGGGATGGCTGGGTCATATGGTACATCTAGTTCTAGATCCTTGAGGAATCGCCATACTGTTTTCCATAATGGTTGAACTAGCTTACAATCCCACCAACAGTGTAAAAGTGTTCCTATTTCTCCACATCCTCTCCAGCACCTGTTGTTTCCTGACTTTTTAATGATTGCCATTCTAACTGGTGTGAGATGATATCTCATTGTGGTTTTGATTTGCATTTCTCTGATGGCCAGTGATGATGAGCATTTTTTCATGTGTCTGTTGGCTGTATGAATGTCTTCTTTTGAGAAATGTCTGTTCATGTCCTTTGCCCACTTTTTGATGGGGTTGTTTGTTTTTTTCTTGTAAATTTGTTTGAGGGAATCAACCCAAATGTCCATCAGTGACAGATTGGATTAAGAAAATGTGGCACATATACACCATGGAATACTATGCAGCCATAAAAAAGGATGAGTTTGAGTCCTTTGTAGGGACTTGGATGCAGCTGGAAACCATCATTCTTAGCAAACTATCACAAGAACAGAAAACCAAACACCGCATGTTCTCACTCATAGGTGGGAACTGAACAATGAGATCACTCGGACTCAGGAAGGGGAACATCACACACCGGGGCCTATCATGGGGAGGGGGGGAGGGGGGGGAGGGATTGCATTGGGAGTTATACCTGATGTAAATGACGAGTTGATGGGTGCAGCACAGCAACATGGCACAAGTATACATATGTAACAAACCTGCATGTTATGCACATGTACCCTACAACTTAAAGTATAATAATAATAAATAAATTAAAAAAAAAATGGATAAATTGCTGGACACACACCCTCTCAAAATTGAACCAAAAAGAAATTAAATCCCTATATAGACCAATAACAGGTTCTGAAATTGAGGCAGTAATGAATACCCTACCAATCAAAGAAAAAAAAAAAAGCCCAGGACAAGACAGATTTACAGCTGGATTATATGACAGTTACAAAAAAGAACTGGTATCATCTTTACTGAAAGTATTTCAAACAATTGAAAAGGAGGGACTCCTCCCTAACTCATTTTATGAAGCCAGCTTCATCTTGATACCAAAACCTGGCAGAGATACAACGAAAAAGAAAACGTTAGGCCAACATCACTGATGAACATCAATGCAAAATTCTCAATAAAATACTGGCAAACCGAATGCAGCAGCACATCTAAAAGCTTATCCACCACAATAAGTTGACTTCAGCCCCGGGATGTCAGGTTGATTCAACGTACACAAATCAATAAATGTGACTAATCACATGAACAGAACTAAAGACAAAAACTACATGATTATCTCCATAGATGCAGAAAAGATCGTCAATGAAATTCAACACCACTTTATGTTAAAAATTCTCAATAAACTAGGTATTGAAGGAACATACCTCAAAATAACACAAGCCATATATGACAAACCCACAGCCAAAATCATACTGAATGGGCAAAAGCTGGAAGCATTCCCCTTGAAAACTGGCACAAGACAATGATGCCCTCTCTCACCACTCCTATTCAACATAGCAGTGAAAGATCTGCCTAGGGCAATCAGGCAAGGGAAGGAAATAAAGGGTATTCAAATAGAAAAAGAGGAAGTCAAATTATCTTTGTGTGCAAATGACATGATGCTGTATCTAGAAAACTCCATCATCTCAGCCCAAAAGCTTCTTAAGCTGATAAGCAACTTCACCAATGTCTCAGGATACAAAATCAATGTGCAAGAATCACTAGCATTCCTATACACTAACAGGCAAGCAAAGAGCCAAATTATGAATCAACTCCCATTCACAATTGCTACAAAGAGAATAAAATACCTAGGAATACAGCTGACAAGGGAAGCGAAGGACTTTTTCAAGGAGAACTACAAACAACTGCTCAAAGAAATCAGAGAGAGCACAAACAAATGGGAAAATATTCTGGGCTCATAGATAGGAAGAATCAATATCGTGAAAATGGATATACTGCCCAAAGAAATGTATAGATTCTATGCTATTCCCATTAAACGATCATTGACATTATTCACAGAAGCAGAATAAACTATTTTAAAATTCAAAAACCCTAGGAGAAAATGTAGGCAACCCCATTTAGGACATAGGTACAGGCAAAGATTTAATCATAAAACACCCAAAGCACTAGCAACAAAAGGAAATATTGACCAACAGGTTCTAATTAAACTAAAGAGCTTTGGCAAAAGAAACTATCATTAGAGTGAACAGACAACTTTCAGAATGGGAGAACATTTTTGTGATCTATCCTTCTGACAAAGATCTAATATTCAGAGTCTACAAGAAACTTAAATAAATTTACAAAGAAAAAAACATTAAAAAGTGGGCAAAGCACATGAACAGACACTTCTAAAAAAAAGTACGTATGGCCAACAAACATGAAAAAAAGCTCAACATCACTGATCATTACAGAAATGCAAATGAAAACCACAGTGAGATACCATCTCACACCAGTCAGAATGGCTATTATTAAAAGTCAATAAAAAACAGATGCTGGCAAGGTTGTGGAGAAGAACGAACACTTTTACACTGTCGGTGGGAATGTAAATTCGTACATATACACGATAGGATACTATGCAGCCATAAATGGAACAAGATAATGTCCTTTATAGGGACATGGATGGAGCTGGAAGCCATTATTCTCAGCAAAGTAACACAGGAAGAGAAAAACAAATACCACATGTTCTCACTTTCAAGTGGGAGCTGAATGATGAGAGGACACTGACACACGAAGGACAACACACACTGGGGACTGTCGGGGGTGGGCGGGGAGAGAGAACATCAAGAAGAATAGCTATTGGATGCTGGGCTTAATAGCTGGGTGATGGGTTGGTCTGTGCAGCAAACCACCATGGCATACTATTCCTATGTAACAAAATTTCACATCCTGCACATGTACCCCAGAACTTTAAAAAGTTGAAGATAACAAAGAGAAGTAAAATCAGAAAATAAGACGACAGAAGTTGAGTTGAAGTACTTCCGTTTTTATATAAATATTAGGGATAATTTTCTTTACAAGACAGATAGATATCAGGTTTAAAGAATCAAATTTCCTTAAAGTTGTACTCTAGCTAAAAAGGATACTCAGATCAAAATAGCACAAAAGTTAAAAATGGAGGGATGGCAACAATATCAAACTAAATTAAAGTAGAAGTCATATTTTACTATAAAAATGAAATTAAAGCCAAAAACATCAAACATAAAAAAGAAGCCAAACCCCCAGCTCTTTGCAAGATACCTATGTAACAAACCTGCACATGTACCACCTGAATCCAAAATAATAAAAAAGAGAAGGAAAGAAATATATAAGGACATGGAGATGAAAATCAGACTACTCCAGGCAACTTTGAATGTCTGTCTACCTCATCATAGCATGTCACAAATTTATTCACATTTTGGCTTTTATTGTTGTGGTTTAGGACAGTAATTTCCTTAGGTTTGGCTTGTAAAATTAAGGCCTGCTTGTGCTGGGTTAGTCACTAGTTACATCCCTGGTTAAATGATAGTGATCAGAGAGAGCTCCTTGAGGGATTCCTATTTATCTTTGTATCCCCTGCAACACTTATTAAAATATTTTGAATGTGAAAGAGATAAAGATGTTTAACTAATTGAATTGAACTTCTTTATTGAGAAGCTTAAGGCATAACATATCTCCAAAGACCCCTCAATCTAGTTGAAGACAGAAGCAACAAATGAAAATGTCACCAGTAAAACACACCAGTAGCAAGGCTAGTGGTGAAAACAATAAATGCCATGGATGTCCAGAGGCAGAAAAGCTACTTTCACCTGGAAAGGGACATTCATTCTTAAAAGGCCACTGCACAATATGTTTTAGAATCCTAGAGTCTTTCACATTTCCAATCCCAGGTTGCAAACTTCTTCAAGGTCATTAGCTTCATCCATATCCCACCTCCTCCCAGCAGCTTCCCTATTTGCCAAATGTTAAAATGTTCTCTACTATCTGCCAGATGACAGTGCTGGTAATGGAGGAAGCTTGATGACCCTGGAACATACTCATATTTTAAATTATTCATTTCCTCAACATTTCTTACATTTCCAAAGCTGCTTCAGACTGCACAGTATCTCAATATAGAACTTCTCAGAAAAGGTCAGGTTACTGAGAATAGTCACATAAATTTACTGTTATTTTTTCTTATGTATTTTGAAATATTTGGCCAACTTTCATTTGTTAACGTCAAGCACCCCTTTGAGAGTATAGCCTATATTCCTCTGAGGGTCTTTGCTGCTAAAAGTGTTAAAGTATTGAACATCTGGAAGTCATGCAAGGTCCCCAAATAACATATATTGCTGCATTTCTTTACATATAAGTTAATTATACTGTTATCAAGGTCATAGAATAGCAGCAGCAATTAATGAATAATGACACTTTTAGGAAGGGTGAATGGGCCTTTAAGGATGATCTGGATTGAACTCAACAAACTCTACTTAACCACTTAAGAAACATAATTATATTTTTCGTTATTGAAAAATCCAGGATCATCTACGCCCCTGGATTAAATGAAAATTTGTTCAAATCATAACAATGTAAGGACTAATTTTAGTCCATATAATGATATTAAACTAAACACCCAAAGATGTAAACAGGATTGTGTCTTTACTATAAAGACAGTTCTGAAAATGCACCCCTGGTAAAATAAATTCCTAGGTGAATATGTCATTGTGATGCCCCAAATCCTTTAATGTTACTCCATCTTCTATTTGATACAGAGTGTCAACCATTTTTAAAAACTATTTTGCTATTTTTCATCATTCTAATTTAATTGCACCTTATTTTTCATTATGAAGTCTTCAGTTCAGTGAGACTGATGTATTCTCTGTCACTAAGGCACCATGCAAATGCTCATTTTGTTTACTGATTTCTTCATACCCTTTCTCTTGCCAATCCACATTATGTACTATTTAATCTCCCTTCTCCACCCTATCTCTGAAATCCAATAGCATTTCCTATCTTTTTGAAATGTTCCAAAATATTTCTTGTTTGTCCAGTGACTTAGCCTTTCTTGGCTGTGTGTTCGTTCTCCCTGAGATTTGCAAAAGCTTCTTCCACACAGAAATCATGGCATACTTCTCTATATTTGTTCCCCAAAGCAGCACAGTTCTGTTGCACATAGTAGACACCCTATAAATATTTGTTAAATACATGCGTGAATGGACTCCATAAAGCAATAAAGAGATAGCTTTTTTTTTTTTTTTTTTTTTTTTTTTTTTTTTTGAGACGAAGTCTCGCTCTGTCGCCCAGGCTGGACTGCAGTGGCGCGATCTCGGCTCACTGCAAGCTCCGCCTCCCGGGTTCACGCCATTCTCCTGCCTCAGCCTCCGGAGTAGCTGGGACTACAGGCGCCCGCCACCAGGCCCGGCTAATTTTTTTATTTTGTTTTTAGTAGAGACAGAGTTACACCGTGTTAGCCAGGATAGTCTTGATCTCCTGACCTCGTGATCCGCCCGCCTTGGCCTCCCAAAGTGCTGGGATTACAGGCGTGAGCCACCGCGCCCGGCCCAGAGATAGCTTTTTAACGTGGAAGGCAATATTTCCAAACTTGCTAACCTGGAGATTATAATGAAATAGACCAACACACTCAAAAGGAGCATACAGTACACAGTTGTGCACGTTATAAAGTTGGTGTTTTGGTAACTATTTGTTCTGGCTTCCTATACACAGTTCTCACTGTATGTATTGTAATGATTCCAATTTTAATTGAAGTTTTAAAAGTGACATAAGAAGGAGAACATCAATGTATCAGCTCATAACTGTTTTAGCCTACCACATCCTTCATGTGAATGAAATATAGGTTTGAAATAATTATTTATTTTATCATATCCTTGTATGTAGTCTCCAACAACTTTGGCTCCTGCTGCCCACAACACTTACAAAAAGAACTGCTGCAGACTTCTATAGTGGGCTGGCTGAAATGTAGAATAAACGTCCAAATTTGTTTCCAACTTATATTACCTAATGTTGGAAACCATTTGCTTGAATATTGGCTTGTATAATATTTCAAATGGAACATATTTCACTTGGGAAATATCTGCTTTTAAAGTTGTTGGAACGTTTTCCTATTTTGAATTTCTGTTTTGCTTGGTCGTGACTTCTTTCCTCCCCTTTTTTTAATTAATATTATTTCCTTGAAGAATTGTGGCAAATAGTTTAGAGACTAAAAGGTAACACTCCATGAATTTATGAAAAAGATTATTTGTTTATATCTCTTTTGCACAGAATTGTTCATATTTTCATTGACACATACACATTTTGGCTCATTCTGAGGGAGAGAGAGAGGGAAAGAATGATAATCAATGGTGTACAAATTTATTGTTTATTGTTAATTGAAGGTTAATTATTTTTAAATAGTAAAAAAAAAAGTCATCAACTAAAAAAGTCTACACTACATGAAAAAGTGAAAAGGAAAATTATCTCTCCTATATCATCGTTTCCTTAAGACACCCAGTTTTACAAAAGGTGATCCTGTCCACTCTGAAATACCTGCCTGTTAAAGTGACAGTTGCAGAGTGTCCTTGTTAGCTTTTTTCTTCATCCAACAAATCAAAAGCACTAAGCTGTTTCAAAAAAACAACGAAAACATTTTCTCAGCTCCAAATTCAGGGAAAAATATGGAATGACTTAATATTTATCCAACTCTAATGTTCAGTGAAACTGTGTTTTACAAAATAAACACACCCGTGGCGAAATAAATCACCTTTCAAACAGTTTAAAAACAAATGTAAATTTTTTTTTAATCAAAGACCTTTTATAAATGTATTCTTGTATTTGGTCTCTACATGCCCCCTTGTGGTAACACCAAATAAACTCCAGGCTCTTGAAAATGGAAATAGTTTATTTTTTAGTGCAGATGCTCCTTGACTTGTAATTCAGTTACTTCCCCAACAAATCCTTCGTTAACTGAAAATACGATAAGTCGAATATGTATTTAATACACCAAATCTACTGAACATTGCAGCTTAGCCTATCCTACCTTAAACATGCTCAGAACACTTACGCGAGCCCACAGCTGGGCAAAATCATCTAACATGAAGCTTATTTTATAATACGGTACTCTATATTTCATGTAATTTATGGATACCGTACTGAAAACGACATATGAAAAGCTCGTATGACTACTTGAAGTACGGTTTCAAATGAATGTGTATTGCTTTCTCACCATCATAAAATTGAAAATTTTTTTTTTTTTTTTTTTTTTGAGACAGAGTCTTGCTCTGTAGCCCAGGCTGAGGTGCAGTGGCCGGATCTCAGCTCACTGCAAGCTCCGCCTCCCGGGTTTAGACCATTCTCCTGCCTCAGCCTCCCGAGTAGCTGGGACTACAGGCGCCCGCCACCTCGCCCGGCTAGTTTTTTGTATTTTTTAGTAGAGACGGGGTTTCACCGTGTTAGCCAGGATGGTCTCGACCTCCTGACCTCGTGATCCGCCCGTCTCGGCCTCCCAAAGTGCTGGGATTACAGGCTTGAGCCACCGCGCCCGGCCTAAAATTGAAAAATTGTAAGTTGATCCATTAACTATCCTAAGTTGGGGACTGTCTATATATTTAAGTCAAAACTATTATTTTATGATTTCCTCAGGTACTTTTGTAAATAGATAATCATATCACAGAAATTGGTACCATAACTAAGATATCCTGGCTTGTTCATATGGAAATAAATTCTTACATTTTCTCACCATTTTAAATTTTAAAAAAAATACACTTTTAACAGTAATAGAACTGCAACAAATTATGGTATAAAAATCAAGAGAGATAAACTCAGTAAGATACTTTGACATCCTCATTCTTGTGTCTTTTATAATTTAAAATAAAATTGGGATAATTACAACATATACAATGAGTTCCCAATGCAGTGTATGTAGGATGCCAGAGAAAGTCGTTACATTTTCCAAAATGAGATGCCAAACTTATCTTATTCTAGGGGTGGCAATGAGGACTTACTAAGGAAAACCTTTGAAGTGATAGCATTAGTGGAACGGATTCTGAGCCTGTGAAGGGAAGCTAGACTCATGAGTGCATGAAAATAGCAAGTATCATCTTTTTTGCAAAGTGAGGTCACCCATATGTTGGAAATAAATGTCCTTCAGATATCATCAGCTGTATGGAGCCCCGTATTAAGCCATGCAAAAAAAATAAGAATAAAAATAGATATCTGGTCCTTGCCAAACCACAGGTTTTACAATAGCCTCAACTGCACACGGTAATATAGAATATGTAGTATGATGGTATCTAAAGATCTGGGCCTGCTCGGCCAAAGGCTTCATAGGTTAGGCTTACCAGATTTAGTAAATTATATAGGGAACTCAATTAAATTAGAATTTCAGTTAAACAATGAACGCTTTTTTAGTAAACTATTTCTCGTGAAGTATTATTTTCAAATACTAGTCTGTGATCAGATTTCCAACAATCCACAAAAAAAACCTTTCTTTGGATAATGCAATTAGTTTTTTTAATAAAGCCAGATTTATCATTTATTCGGTATCTCGCTTCTAAATTTATGTCTGTCTCAGGTTTCATATGTATTATTTTACATATATACCTATTTGGTATATGTACATAGATATCTATATGTATATGGAATAAATATATATAAATATTTATATGATAGAATACTAAATAGCAATCAAAACAATTTATATATAATATAGTTATAGTATAAATATAATTCCTTTAAATTGCTATTTAGCAGTCTATTATATAGATATATTTATCTCCTCTCCAATTGACTAGAAAATATTTTTCTAGTTTTTTCCATTAAAATCAATGATGATATCAGCCTTCTGGTACATGTGTCCCTATGTATAGTGCATTTATATAAAATGTATATCTGAAGTGTAATTGCAAGATTGTAGGCTCTGCACATTGTCAATTTTACTTAATACTAATACATTATTTTCCAAATTGACTGTATAAATTTTTAACCCCATTGGCAACATACGGAAGTGCTATTTTTCCTGTATACTCTCCGTATTTTATATATTTTCACTTTTTAAGTGCTGGTGGTCTAATACAATCTCTCTTTTTCCATGACTCATTAACCTCCAGTAGTATCCTTCATGGCCTTCTTATGCCCTGGGCTTTCCTGTCACTCCATCTGATCCTGCCACCACTTCCTAAAATCCACACTACAGCGAACAACATTAGCCTTCCTTCTCTGGCCAATGTCCCAGGCTCCAATCCTTTTATTACCCAGAGCTTTTTAGGCTTTTATTGTCACATTCTTCCAGGGATCTGTTAGAAAATAATTAACAGATTAACTAACGTTCACTAAATAATTGCTGAATGAGTAATGATTTAATGGGTTATCCCTCTATTTGCATTTGCATTTTAATAGTTCTTGTCAAGGTCCTAATCTCAAAAAGAGACTAATGGCCCAAACAGAGGATGAGCCTGAGGGATGGGTGAAACTTGGTAGAAGGCCCTTCAGGGTGGCACCAATCATACAACTAATGTGCCATAGTCAGTCAGAGTATCTGGAGAATACAGTGATTTTGGTTGAATTAATTTATATTTGGGTTAAATAAAAGTTTACTAAAATCTGTTTTTCTTTAAAAACTTAGAAAAAAAGATCAACAAACATGTTTCTTAGCTTATTCAAGGTAGACTTGTGGCCATGGTTCAATTTTTGACTGATAAAGCCTTAGGACCTTAGAGTCATTTTCTAAACATCAGTTTCATCCATCAGAACTGAAGATAGCAATGGAAGTAGAAGCAAGTATGCCATCTCTGCTATTTATTGAGTTCAGTATATAATCTGAAAAGTAGTTACTTTTTTCTTTTGTTTTTACTAAATCATTGATGCTAGTTGTGTTGTTTTTGTGATATTCTTAATTGCAATTTTAGTATACCTTTAATTGTAGAGTTTTTATAGTATGCTAATTTTTTATTATGTACAACTTTATGACTGTTGTCGCTAATAGTAATTTACAGACCGTACATATTTGACATGTGAATTTAACACTTCTTACGTGTTTTCTAAAAATGCCAGTGAGGAAAACAGCCATATCCTGGACATTGCCTACAGAAACACAGTCTGTACCTTGCCACACGGTGTCACCTTTATGTGTATCTAATACAATTTTCTGTCACATAGTAGGTGCCTAATAAATGTGATTGAAAGCTTGAGTAACTGAGTGATTGTACTCACTTTGAATTTTCAAGTTAGTCTTTCCCTCTGGAAATCTATCAAATCACTGTTTATTTGTGAAAGGAGCAGAATGACTTTCTGACCAGATGTTGATAGAGGGGCTATTTGAACAGCATTACCCTATGGTTCCTCATTTGATCATGACTACTGGAGGATATTCTTTAAAAATCTCCAAAAACAGTTCACGTTTACCACATGAAGTGACATGGAGAGCCAGAAGTCTTGGTTTCTCCTCTGAGCAATTATGGAATATGCTTAACAGAAATGACTGTAAATTTAGCTGAATGGAGCTTATTCTCTGAAAGCCAGAGGTACAGATTGAATCGGTTGAGCAATAGAAAAAGGAGCAGCTTCTAAAACATAATGGCTACATTAAAATGGTCTGCACAATTATCTGTCACCTAGAGGCAATTTATTCAGAAAAAAATTATTATATTACTAAAACTGTCGTCTCTACTTATGTTTCACTACAATATTATGAAGAGGTTGATTAGTTACTGCTGATTTCTTCCCTTTGGAACTAAACACAGGGAGGATATATATTACTTTTTCTCTTTCGCTGTTGTTCCTGGAAACCTATTAAAAAGAAATTTATAAGTCTGGGAAGCAGCAGAAAGTTAGTTTAGTTAGCATGTGAAGAGACATGACAATGTGCAGCGTTTGGAGTTTAACAACTTGAAGAGGATGAAAATTTTAAAGTGCTGCTCCTTATCCTTTCCCTTTCTTTTTAAGGATCTCTTGAAGGCTGCATTCTTTAGTCACTAATTCATGCAGTATGCTTTGCAAGAAACTTTAAAGCAGTATTTTTCCTGCTGCTATTCCTTGCATTTTCATTTGTGGCCTAAATGATCTATGTAGGAAATATTTACTTTGAGGCTTTGGTTTGGCTCGAAAAATGCCAAGTGATCAAACCCAGGCAATGTGTCCATTGATCTCAGCAATGGAATCTTTGAGTGTAGAATAACATACAGGCTAGTTGCTACAAAAAAAAAAAAAAAAAAAAAAAAAGATCCCAAATTATGTTTGCAGATGTAATAACCCTAATGTTATTCTATTTCTAAAAGAGAGATAAAAAGTTGAATTATTTTTGAATTTTAATTTTTGCCTTTAGTGTCTTCCTGAAAGAAAATAAAAACAAAATAAATGGTAAGGATTATATATGATGGGTCTAGATGTCCTTTACTCCATGTTTCCCCTTCATTTCCTGATTTCTTTAAATTTCTACTGAATTTGATTTTCAGAAAATATTTGTGGATTTGAGATGCTAGGTTTGTATTATGGGTAACCCAATCTCTCACAGTAGGAAGGAAGTTTCTGGACCCTTAAATGCCTGTAGGGAATAGGAAAAGGAGTTGTGAACTAAAAATTAGCATACTATAAAAGCTGTACCATTAAAGGTATACTAAAATTGCAATTAAGAATATCACGAAAACAACACAACTAACAACAATGATTTAGTAAAAACAAAAGAAAAAAGTAAAAAAAGAAAAAAGGAGTTGTGAATATGTGGGAGTTTTTTTTTTCATTCAATAATCCCCTGTGTCTTTGAAACAATATGCCATAAGCACCCACCTACTCTAAGGTGTCTCCAAATATAACCCACATATGATCTATGCTATGGTTTAAGTACTCGTCTCTTCCCCAAAACCTCATGATTAAATTTAACTCCTAATATGACAGTCTTGAAAGGTGGGATGTTTAAGATTATATCATGAGGGCTCCGAATTCATGAATTAATTAATGAATTAATGAATTAATCCATGTATGAATTTATAGATTAATGAGTTTATATATATAACATATATTTACATATATATATATGTATATGAGTGGTAATGGTAGCTTTATAAGAAGAGAAATAGAGACCTGAGCTAGCACAATCAGTCCCCTCATGATGTGATGCCCTGTGACACCTTGGGACTCTGCAGAGAGTCTCCACTAGCAACAAGGCCCTCACCAAATACAGCACCTCAACCTTGGATTTCTCAGTCTCCATAACTATAATAAATAAATAAATAAATTACTTTTCTTCATTAATTACCCAGTTTCAGGTATTCTGTCATAAACAATATAAACAGAATGATGACCCATAAAATTCTGTGTACTTCAAGTAAAAATAATCCTCCATATCTTCATGTCTCTTTTGAGGAAAAATAAACACACAAAAAGTGCTTTCGAGTAATTGGAACAAATGTGCATAGAACAACATATAATGCAAAAGAAAACTTCTATAAGATTATATTTTAACAAATGAAAAATAGGCTACATAAAATAACTTTTGAAATTACAGATATGAACCTGTAATGGTTGAACCAGTTTTCAAGTAAGCTTGATTTGTCTGATTATTTCTGTTGTATAAATGTCCTACTATGAGTGATTTAAAGCTACTGATGAGAAGGCACTGAAGGGGGAGTTTATAAGGTGTACAAACAATAGGGTCTCTTGCATCTTTAAGAGCCAGTTTTGCACACCACTGATAGGTTGTCATCTTATATTATTTTCTTTTGAGATATTGTATTGACATTATAGAATAGAAATGCACAAAAGAGCACTAATTTAAAGAAAATAATAATTTGGTAATAGTGCAAGTGAAAACTACAATGAGAGGCATTTACAGGATAGATTGATAAGGTACTCCCTGGTATCCCTTGAATAACTTTAAGTTTATCAGCTCTTCTCAGCCTACAAATTATATTAACCTACTATTATTTGACATGAGAGGACCAATTGATTTGCTATGGAAGTTTTATAAATCAATATCCCCAAAGACCTAGATTTCCAGGCACGATTGAATTAATTGATTTTTTTTATTTTAGGTTCAGATAACTGAACCTAAAATACAGAAATAGTAAAATGATGTTAAATTGGACTTGCATACACGTTAAATAAGGCAACATAGAGTTTATGAACTTATTTCCACATTATTTCACTTTCTCCTCCTGCACATTCAATTCCTGCCACATCAAATTTCTCTTAGGCTTAAGTGCCTCCTTGTTAGTATATTCTCACACTTCTGCTGCCTTCTTTGCCTTCATGTGTTAAAATGTGTGGTAAGAATTGAAAGTCCCATGAGTCTGAATGAGAGGCCAAAACCCTAATGTAGAGATCCAGCAGCCATTAGGATACTGGAATTTTCCAAGGTAGCTCTCAAGTCAAACATGATTTAGAAACTGAATTCTTTACTGATTCAGAGGCCTGGTTTTCTATAAAAGCAACATGAAAGGAGCAACTAAAATACAAACAAAGAAGAGTCTTGGTATGCACTGATCACTATGTATATGTTAATTAAAATGATGGGAATTACAGTGGAATAGTTCATAAAGTCTTGTTAAAATATTTTCAGTATTGAAGACAGCCGAATGGGAAAAGCCCCAGCTTCCAGCTCCCAGCGTGAACAATACAGAAGACGGGTGATTTCTGCATTTTCAACTGAGGTACTGGGTTCATCTCACTGGGGCGAGTCAGACAGTTGGCACTGGTCCGTGGGTGCAGCCCAAACAGTGAAAGCTGAAGCAGGGCTAGGCATCACCTCACCTGGGAAGCACAAGGGGGAAGGGAATTTCTTTTCCTAGCCAAAGGAAATTGAGACACACCACACCTGGAAAATCAGGTAACCACCAGCCTAATACTGTACTTTACAAAGGGTCTTAGCAAACGGCACATCAGGAGATTATATCCCACACCTGGCCCAGAGGGTCCCATGCCACGGAGCCTCCCTCATTGCTAGCACAACGGTCTGAGATCTAACTGCAAGGTAGCAGCTAGGATGGGGGAGGGGTGCCCACCATTGCTGAGGCTTAAGTAGGTAAACAACCATACCATAAAGCTTGAATTTGGTGGAGCCCAGCAGAACTCAAGGAGGCCGGCCTGCCTCTGTAGACTCCTCCTCTGTGGACAGGGCATAGCTAAACAAAACGCAGCAGAAACCTCCGCAGAGGTAAATGCCCCGTCTGACAGCTTTGAAGAGAGCAGTGGTTCTCCTAGTATGGAGGTTGAGATCGGAGAACAGACAAACTGTCTGCTCAAGTGGGTTCCTGACGCCTGAGTAGCCTAACTAGGAGATAGCCCCCATTAGGTGCAGACCAACACCTCACACTTCACACTGCAGAGTACACCCCTAAGATGAAGCTTCCAGAGCAAGAATCAGACAGCAACACTCACTATTCAGCACTATTCTATCTTCTGTAGCCTCCGCTGCTGATACCCAGGCAAACAGGGTCTAGAGTGGACCTCAAGCAAACTCCAAAAGACCTGCAGCTGAGGGTCCTGACTGTTAGAAGGAAAACTAACAAACAGAAAGGACATCCACACCAAATCCCCATCAGTACATCACCATCATCAAAGACCAAAGGCAGATAAAACCACAAAGATGGGGAAAAAGCAGTGCAGAAAGGCTGGAATTTCAAAAAATCAGAGCGCATCTTCAAAGGAATGTAGTTCATCGCCAGCAATGGAACAAAGCTGGATGGAGAATGACTTTGACGAGTTGAGAGAAGAAGGCTCCAGCCAATCAAACTTCTCAGAGCTAAAGGAGGAACTCGATGATCCAATTAAAAGACACAGACTGGCAACTTGGATAAAGAATCAATACCCATCAGTTTTCTGTATTCAGGAGACATATCTCACATGCAGAGACACACATAGGCTCAAAATAAAGGGATGGAGGAAGATCTACCAGGAAATGGAAAACAAAACAAAACAAAAAGCAGGGGTTGCAATCCTAGTATCTGATAAAACAGACTTTAAACCATCAAAGATCAAAAGAGACAAAGAAAGCCATTACAAAATGGTAAAGGGATCAATTCAACAGGAAGAGCTAACTATCCCAAATATATATGCACCCAATACAGGAGCACCCAGACTCATAAAGCAAGTCCTTAGAGACTTACAAAGAGACATAGACTCCCATACAATAATAATGGGAGACTTCAACACTCCACTGTCAACATTAGACAGGTCAACAAGACAGAAAGTTAACAAGGATATCCAGGAATTGAACTCAATTCTGCATCAAGTGGACCTAATAGACATCAACAGAACTCTCCACCCCAAATCGACAGAATATACATTCTTCTCAGCACCACATCACACTTATTCCAAAATAGACCACATAATTGGAAGTAAAGCACTCCTCAGCAAATGTGAAAAAACAGAAATTATAACAAACTGTCTCTCAGACCACAGTGCAATCAAACTAGAACTCAGGACTAAGAAAGTCAATCAAAACCACTCAGCTACATGGAAACTGAACAACCTGCTCCTAAATGACTACTGGGTACAAAACGAAATGAAGGCAGAAATAAAGATGTTCTTTGAAACCAATGAGAACAAAGATACAACATACCAGAATCTCTGGGACACATTTAAAGCAGTGTGTAGAGGGAAATTTATAGCACTAAATGCCCACAAGAGAAAGCAGGAAAGATCTAAAATTGACACCCTAGCATCACAATTAAAAGAACTAGAGAAGCAAGAGCAAACACATTCAAAAGCTAGCAGAAGGCAGGAAAAAACCAAGATAAGAGCAGAACTGAAGGACAGAGAGACACAAAAAAACCCTCCAAAAAATCAATGATTCCAGGAGCTGCTTTTAGAAAAGATCAACAAAATTGATAGACTGCTAGCAAGACTAATAAAGAGGAAAAGAGAGAAGAATCAAATAGATGCAATAAAAAATGATAAAGGAGATATCACCGCTGACCCCACAGTAATACAAACTACCATCAGAGAACACTATAAACACCTCTAGGCAAATAGACTAGAAAACCTAGAAGAAATGGATAATTTCCTGGACACTTACACTCTCCCAAGACTAAACCAGAAAGAAGTTGAATCCCTGAATAGACCAAGAGCAGGCTCTGAAATTGAGGCAATAGTTAATAGCCAACCAACCAAAAAAAGTCCAGGACCAGATGAATTCACAGCCAAATTCTACCGGAGGTACAAGGAGGAGCTTCTACCATTATTTTTGAAACTATTCCAATCAGTAGAAAAAGAGGGAATCCTCCCTAACTCATTTTATGAGGCTAACATCATCCTGATACCAAAGCCTGACAGAGATACAACAAAAAAAAGAGAATTTTAGACCAATACCCCTGAAGAACATCGATGCAAAAATCCTCCATAAAATACTGGCAAACCGAATCCAGCAGCACATCAAAAAGCTTATCCACCATGATCAAGTGGGCTTCATCCCTGGGCTGGAAGGCTGGTTCAACATACACAAATCAATCAACGTAATCCAGCACATAAACAGAACCAAAGACAAAAACCACATGATAATCTCAATAGATGCAGAAAAGGCCTTTGACAAAATTCAACAGCCCTTCATTCTAAAATCTCTCAATAAATTCGGTATTGATGGAACGTATCTCAAAATAATAAGAGCTATTCATGACAAACCCACAGCCAACATCATACTGAATGGGCAAAAACTGGAAGCATTCCCTTTGAAAACTGGCAGAAGACAGGGATGCTCTCTCTCACCACTCCTAGTCAACATAATGTTGGAAGTTCTGGCTAGGGCAATCAGGCAAGAGAAAGAAATCAAGGGTATTCAGTTAGGAAGAGAAGAAGTCAAATTATTCCTGTTTGCAGATGACGGGATTGTATATTTAGAAAACCCCACTGTCTCAGCCCAAAGTCTCCTTAAGCTTATAAGCAACTTCAGCAAAGTCTCAGGATACAAAATCAATGTGCCAAAATCGCAAGCATTCTTACACACCAGTAACAGACAAACAGAGAGCCAAATCATGAATGAACTCCCATTCGCAATAGCTTCAAAGAGAATAAAATACCTAGAAATCCAACTTACAAGGGATGTAAAGGACCTCTTCAAGGAGAACTACAAACCACTGCTCAGTGAAATAAAAGAGGACACAAACAAATGGAAGAACATACCATTCTCATGGATAGGAAGAATTAATATTGTGAAAATGGTCATGCTGCCCAAGGTAATTTATAGATTCAATGCCATCCCCATTAAACTACCAATGAGTTTCTTCACAGAATTGGAAAAAACTGCTTTAAAGTTCATATGGAACCAAAAAAGACCCCACATTGCCAAGACAACCCTAAGCCAAAAGAACAAAGCTGGAGGCATCAGGCTACTTGACTTCAAACTATACTACAAGGTTACAGTAACCAAAACAGCATGGGACTGGTACCAAAACAGAGATATAGACCAATGGAACAGAACAGAGCCCTCAGAAATAATACTGCACATCTACAGCCATCTGATCGTTGACAAACCTGACATAAACAAGAAATGGGGAAAGGATTCCCTATTTAATAAATGGTGCTGGGAAAATTGGCTAGCCATAAGTAGAAAGTTGAAACTGGATCCTTTCCTTACTCCTTATTTGAAAATTAATTCAAGATGGATTAGAGACTTAAATGTTAGACCTAAAACCGTAAAAACCCTAGAAGAATACCTTGGTAATACCATTCAGGACATAGGCATGGGCAAGGACTTCATGTGTAAAACACCAAAAGCAACAGCAACAAAAGCCAAAATTGACAAATGGGATGTAACTAAACTAAAGAGCTTCTGCAAAGCAAAAGAAACTACCATCAAAGTGAACAGTCAACCTACAGAATGGGAGAAAATTTTTGCAATCTACTCATCTGACAAAGGGCTAATATCTAGAACCTATAAAGAACTCAATCAAATTTACAAGGAAAAAAGAAACAACCCCATCAAAAAGTGGGCAAAGGATATGAACAGACATTTCTCAAAAGAAGACATTCATACAGCCAACAGACACACGAAAAAATGCTCATCATCACTGGCCATCAGAGAAATGCAAATGAAAACCACAATGTGATACCATCTCACATCAGTTAGAATGACAATCATTAAAATATCAGGATACAACAGGTGCTGGAGAGGATGTGGAGAAATAGGAACACTTTTCCACTGTTGTTGGGACTGTAAACTAGTTCAACCTTTGTAGAAAACAGTGTGGTGATTCCTCAAGGATCTAGAACTAGAAATACCATTTGACCCGGCCATCCCACTACTGGGGATATACCCAAAGGATTATATGTCATGCTGTTATAAAGACACATGCACACGTATGTTTATTGAGGCACTATTCACAATAGCAAAGACTTGGAATCAACCCAAATGTCCATCAGTGACAGACTGGATTAAGAAAATGTGGCACATATACACCATGGAATACTATGCAGCCATAAAACAGGATGAGTTCATGTCCTTTGTATGGACATGGATGCAGCTGGAAACCATCATTCTCAGCAAACTATCGCAAGAACAGAAAACCAAATACTGCATATTCTCCCTCATAGGTGAGAATTGAACAAGGAGATCACTTGGACAAATGAAGGGGAACATCACACACCGGGTCCTATTGTGGGGAGGGGTTGGGGGGAGAGATAGCATTAGGAGATATACCTAATGTAAATGACGAGTTAATGGGTGCAGCACACCAACATGGCACATGTATACATATGTAACAAACCTGAACGTTGTGCATATATACCCTAGAACTTAAAGTATAATAATAATAAAAAAAAAGAAAACAATTGCTGATGAGGGTACAGAAAAAAGGGAATGCTTATACATTGTTGATAGGAATATAAATTAGTTCAACTACTGTGGAAGGGAGTTTGGAGATTTTTTTTTTTTTAAGACAGTGTCTCGCTCTGTCACCCAAGCTGGAATGCAGTGGCAGTGATCTCGGTTCACTGCAAGCTCTGCCTCCTGGGTTTACCCCATTCTCCTGCCTCGGTCTCCCAAGTAGCTGGGACTACAGGCACCCGCCACCACGCCCGGCTAATTTTTTGCATTTTTAGTAGAGACAGGTTTTCACCGTGTTAACCAGGATGGTCTCAATCTCCTGACCTTGTGATCCTCCCGCCTAGGCCTCCCAAAGTGCTGGGACTACAGACGTGAGCCACCGCACCTGGCGGAGATTTCTTAAAGAAGTTAAAACAGCTACCATTTCACCCAGTGATATAATTACTGGGTGTAGACTTGAAGGAAAATAAATCATTCTGCCTAAAAGACATATGTAGTTGTATGTTCATTGCTGTGGTATTCACAATAGCAAAGAAATGTAATCAACTTAGGTGCCTATCAGTGGTAGATTGGATAAAGAAAATGTGGTACACATACATCATGGAATACTACACAGTCATAAAAAATAATGCAATTATGTCATTTTCAGCAATATGGATGCTGCTGGAGACTGTTATTCTAAGCAAATCAACATAGAGACAGAAAAGCAAATACTGCATATTCTCACTTATAAGTTGACGCTGTACATTGAGCACACATGGACGTAAAAATGAAAACAGTAGACATTGTGAACTACTTGAAGAGAGAAGGAGTCTTTGGGTCATGAGGTGAAAAATTACCTACGGGATGCTATGCTCACTGCTTGGGTGATGTGATTATCTGTATCGCAAACCTCAGTATCATGCAATATGCCCGTCTAACAAACATGCACATGTACCCCCAGCATCTAAAATATAAGTTGAATTTTTTTAGAAAAAGAAAATGTCCTATTTTGATAAGTGTTCTATGTGCGCTTGAAAAGAATTTACATTAACAATATTCTATAGCCGGGCGCGGTGGCTCAAGCCTGTAATCCCAGCACTTTGGGAGGCCGAGACGGGTGGATCACGAGGTCAGGAGATCGAGACCATCCTGGCTAACACGGTGAAACCCCGTCTCTACTAAAAAATACAAAAAACTAGCCGGGCGAGGTGGCTGGCGCCTGTAGTCCCAGCTACTCGGGAGGCTGAGGCAGGAGAACAGCGTAAACCCGGGAGGCGGAGCTTGCAATGAGCTGAGATCCGGCCACTGCACTCCAGTCTGGGCGACAGAGCGAGACTCCGTCTCAAAAAAAAATAAATAAATAAATAAAATAAAAAAAACAATATTCTATATATGCCAATTATGTCAAATTAATCATATTATTCATCTTTTATTTATCCATACTAATAGTTTTCCCTGCTTGATCAGAGGGTTTTGTTGAAATATTCAATATTATTCTACTTTTTGTCCATCTCTATTTTAATTTCTGTCAATTTTTTAAATATATTTATTAGTTGTCATGTTGAATGTATAAAAAGTTTGGATTTTTACATATTCTTCCAAAAAGACAATTTTTTCATTACAAATGTCCTTATTTATTTCTGCAGTAAGTGGAATTCAAAAAAGGCCCCTAAGTTTCTTGCTCCCTTGCATACATGCCCTGTATAATCTCCTCCATTATTAAAATTAACTGAAGATTTGAACATATGTATTAATCTCTCTAGGATTTAACTTTCAAGTTCCAATTTATTTGTTCTTAACCTCCACTCATTCTCTTTTCAGCCCAGTAAGACCATTGCCTTGTGCTTGGGTTTTATTCCTTTGTATCATGACTTAAAACACTTAAGAGAATAAGTCAAAGTAAATTTACAGCTCACATTACATGCTTTCCTTTTTTCAAAGATCATAGCTCCTAAGTCATGCCTATGTTGGTTTTTAATGCTTTCAAAGTATAATTTCATATATTTTTCTACCTCTTACAATTTTTTTCAGTGCTAATTTATCTAACACAGCTACTCTGACACAGTCTCAGATGAAAACTCTTACTGTGTTTCTGTCCCCATTTTTAGATGAGAAAACTGAGGGTCACAGAATTTAACTGATTAACTCAAAGTTTCCCTGATAGTGACTGAATAAAATTAGATGCTATTTCCCACTATACCACGTTGCCTTTCTTTTAACTGTTGTTATTCTTAGATGTCAGTACCATTCTGAGGTTTTTACATATTTTAACATAATTTGTTACTTTTTCTTTTTTTGCGTATTGCTCATGACAATTTAAGGATTTGACTATGACCTTAGGATAATCCAAAATGCCTATGTGCTCTGGCCCATAGCTTAATATCAAACATATTGTACTGAAAGTAAGGGTCTGAGAAGCTTGTCTTTAAAGGGATGGCAAAATTTTGTTTTCAGGAATCATACTTTAGAGTATTTTATTTCCTTTACGCATGTGCCTCTCAAATTTTAGGCTGTATTGAGGTATGATGTCGTTTAATTTGAGCATAATCATAGTATTTGCCCTGTGGTGAGGAAATATATAATTATCTGAACAGCAGAATTTAACATTCATTGGTATTAGTTGCCCTTGTTGAACTAATACAAACATGAACTGAGCACATACTTTAGGTACTTTGGGGGATACAAAGATAAATCTGACATGATCCCTATCTCAAGAAATTTAAAGTTAAGAATACAAATAGCTCTACTGGATAGAAAATATGATTCATGACATGAGTTAGGTACAACATATATGGGAATTCTGAAAAAGAGATCATATGAGGTTGAAATTTTCAGAGAGTTTCACAAAAGAGAAGAAATTTGATATGGGCCTGGAAGAATAAATAGTATATATAGTTTATGGCTCATTCCCAGTCCAAAACATTTTAGATTATACATATCCTGAGAACGATAGAGTCAGTTATTTATATGGTGATGAGAGAGAAATCTATTAATCAAAAATTAATATTAATTCAGAAAATATGTTGATTTAAATTTAAACCCACAACTCAACTTAGAGATACCAAGAACCACCCAGGAATGACACTTTTCAAATTAATTATAGCTCCCATTTAGAAAGAGGGTTATCAACTAGTGCCAGATACTATTACATGTGCTTTTCTTTTCTTTTTTTTCTTTTTCCTTTTTTTTTTTTTTTTTTTTTTTTTTGAGACGGAGTCTTGCTCTGTCGTCCAGGCTGGAGTTCAGAGGCCCCATCTTGGCTCACTGCAAGCTCCGCCTCCCGGGTTCACGCCATTCTCCTGCCTCAGCCTCCCAAGTAGCTGGGACTACAGGCGCCCACCACTGCACCTGGCTAGTTTTTGTATTTTTAGTAAAGACAGGGTTTCACCGTGTTAGCCAGGATAGTCTCCATCTCCTGACCTCGTGATCCGCCCACCTCTGCAGCCCAAAGTGCTGGGATTACAGACTTGAGCCACCGCGCCCGGTCTACAGGTGCTTTTCTTATACTACCTTGCTTAACCCACTCAACAATCTTGTAAGGTAGTAATTGTTCTCATTTTACTAATGAAGTCACTATGACACAGTCACATTGAGTAAAACGTGGCTAGGGAAACATTGCTATTAATAAGTGGTGTTGAGATTTAACCCCAGGTTTGACCAATTATAGAATCTGAGATCTTAACCAATCTGCTATGCTGTCATTCTAAGGGTAGAGATGGGGGTGTTGATTACCCTCTGACATATCTAATTTATTGTCTTCTTCCTAGACTCTTCTTCCTTGACATGCACTGGTACATCATGACAGTTTTGGATTTACTTTGTTCTTCACTTTGAAAACTTTGTAAAAAGAACTTCCTGGGGCTTGAATTTTATTTATCAGTCAGATATGCCTGCTTGCTTTCTTACTTGCATGACATAGCAACCTTTCTGTGCCTCTTGGTTATGATCACACCCTGTCAGTGCTCAAGAGCAGACTGGGATCCAAATTTCCATCAAGACTTACAGAACGCCGCAATAAACATACGTGTGCATGTGTCTTTATAGCAGCATGATTTCTAATCCTTTAGGTATATACCCAGTAATGGGATGGCTGGGTCATATGGTACATCTAGTTCTAGATCTTAGAGGAATCTCCATACTGTTTTCCATAATGGTTGAACTAGTTTACAATCCCACCAACAGTGTAAAAGTGTTCCTATTTCTCCACAGCCTCTCCAGCACTATTCACAATAGCAAAGACTTGGAATCAACCCAAATGTCCATCAGTGACAGACTGAATTAAGAAAATGTGGCACATATACACCATGGAATACTATGCAGCCATCAAAAAGGATGAGTTTGTGTCCTTTGTAGGGACATGGATGCAGCTGGAAACCATCATTCTTAGCAAACTATCACAAGAACAGAAAACCAAACACTGCATGTTCTCACTCATAGGTGGGAACTGAACAATGGGATCACTTGGACTCGGGAAGGGGAACATCACACACCAGGGCCTATCATGGGGAGGGGGGAGGGGGGAGGGATTGCATTGGGAGTTATACCTGATGTAAATGACGAGTTGATGGGTGCTGACGAGTTGATGGGTGCAGCACAGCAGCATGGCACAAGTATACATATGTAACAAACCTGCACGTTATGCACATGTACCCTAGAACTTAAAGTATAATAATGATAATAAAAAAAATTTTTAAAAAAAGACTTACAGAACGGTATCTCTAAGCCCTTAATTCAATAGTTTTACCATTTCTGGCAATTGCCTGAGGCAAATAGGAGCCTTTCACTAGCTAGCATTTGTTTGTACTAGTCTCTGGTGCTCTGCTACATTTAATAGCTACTAGTTTCCCAGCTTACTTGGGACAGAATTCACTATGTTTGGGCCAAATGAAATGTGGTTAGATGATGCTTTTCTTTGCCTTTCTAGTTTATAACTTCGAGAAACAGATTCAGTCATAGATGGCAAGATACATGTTTGAGATATTGACTTATGCCAAACAGGGCCTATCCTAACTGCCAATTAAGATGAGGGTGGGGGAAAAAAAGATGGCGGTGGTGGTAGGGTTGTAAGAGTGATACGAAAGAAAGAAAAAACAACCCATCCTTCTTTGTACAACACAATCTCCCTTTCATTATCAGATTGTCTTACAATTATTTGAAATTTGTCAGCTTTAATTTATATGCAAGATGATGCTACTACAGTTCAGTACATGGAAATCAGAAACAAATTGCATGTGTGAAGTTAAACAGCACATTTAGCTTTTTAGGGAGATAATTTAAATAGATTTCTAGGTTATTCATCTGTGACTCAATTTATGAATAATTGACAACTCTCGATAATAATCATTATTATATCCACTTAACGTCATACAAGAGTAGCTTCTCTGACCCTCTCTCTAGACTAGCCTGACATTAACAGTTCTGTGCCATTGCGGTTAAACTTGGTGAAACTGCTGATTAATTTTTGTCCCTTCCCTGATAAGACGAAGACAATCTAGCATCGTACATGAAGGACTTGTAGGTCCTGACTTGTTTTATCTTCTTGCCATTAGGGTGTGCAATTCTTTTCCTGGAGTGGTGAGCACCTTAAGCTTTACTCTGACCTATCTTAGAAATCATTTTGTTCCTTCTCATTATGCTTAGGAACAGCGGGGAGTAACATTAAAACTTCCTATTTTTTTTTCTCATACTGCTGTGTTGGTACTTTTTTTTTTTTTTTTGTAAAGTATCATTTGATTAGAGGAAAAAAGTTCTTGTCTTTAATTCTAATTTGCATCTGGGAAATTAAGTTGGCATCTGGGTTAAGTAATGCTTACTGAATAAATTAGCAAAGTATATAATCCCAATGTTAGATGTCACTCAATTAAACTTATACCATTAGATATTGGGAAAGCATGACCTAACAACTTTCTGTTGGAATACAAAGGTGTACATATTCATTGAAAAAACATGTATTGAGTAGATTCTTTGTACCAGGGGCTATACTGGGCACCAGTGACACAATGAATAATCAAACTTGGTCACTATTTTGTATGTCCAGGAATCAAAAGATGGCATGAACCAACTCTTATATATACATCATGGTAGGCTCAACACAAAATAGTTTTTCAACCAAATGTCAGTCTAATGGACCCAGTCACCAACTTAAATGCAATCTTGTATCAATGGACACTGCAGATATATATAATCCCCATCAGTCCCTATGTGGGGTATCATATCATGTGGCTGACACTGCCCATTAAACAATGTTTGATTTCTTCATGTTTCTCAAAGAGAGAGACACATGATTCCATTATCACCAAAGGAAGCTACATTCTTATTCTATTATTATGGGGGGTATGCATCACCTTAAGCATGTAACCTTTGTATTACAAACAATCCAATTATGTACTTTTATTTTAAAATGTACAATTAAATCATTATTGAATATAGTCACCCGGTTGTGCTATCAAATACTAGAACTTATTCTTTCTATGATTTTGTACCCATTAACCATGTCCACTTCCCCTGCAGCCCCACACAATTCTTCACAGTCACTGGTAACCATGCTTCTTCTTTCTTCATTAGTTCAATTGCTTTAATTTTTAGCTTCCACAAAGAAGTGAGAACATGCAAAGTTTGTCTTTCTGTGCCTGGCTTATCTAAATGAACATAATGACCTCCAGTTCCATGATGTTTTTGCAAATGACAGGACCTCATTTCTTTTTTATGGCCGAACCATATTCCATTGTGTATATGTGCCCTCTTTTTCTTTATCCATTCATCTGTTGACAGACATTGAGGCGCTTCTAAATCTTGGCTATTATGAATACTTCTGCCATAAACATGGGAGTGCAGATATCTCATTGATATATGAATTTCCTTTCTTTTGGGTATATACTTAAGAGGTGGATTGCTGGATTGTATGGTAACATTACTTTTAATTTTTTGAGGAACCTCCCAACTGTTCTCCATAGTGGTTGTATTAATTTACATTGCCACTAGAAGTGTACAGGATGTTTTTTCCTTCACATCCTTGCCAAAATTTGCTATTACCTGACTTTCAGATATAAGCCATTTTAATTGGGGAGAGAAGATATATCATTGTAGTTTCAGTTTGTATTTGTCTGATGATCAATAACTTTGAGTACTTTTTCATATACATGTTTGCCATTTGTATGTCTCTTTTTCAGACATATCTCTTCAGATCTTTTCCCCATTTTAAATTGGATTGTTTGACTTTTTCCTAAAGAGTTGTTTGAGCTCCTTATATATTTTGGTTATTATCCCTTCTCAGATGGATAGTTGCAAATATTTTATTCCATTCTGCTGACTGTCTCTTCACTTTCCTTTGTTGTGCACAAGTTTTTAACTTGATGTGAACACATTTGTCCATTTTTGCTTTGCTTGCCTGTGCCTGGGGTAGTACTCAATAAATCTTTGTCCAGTCTAATGTCATGGAGAGTATCCTAATCTAGTTTAATAGTTTGAGGTGTTAGATTTAAGTCTTTTCTTTTTTAAATTATACTTTAAGTTCTAGGGTATATGGGCACAACGTGCAGGTTTATTACATATGTATACGTGTGCCATGTTGGTGTGCTGCACCCATTAACTCGTCATTTACATTAGGTATATCTCTTAATGCTATCCCTTTCCCAGACCCCTTCCCCACAATAGGACCCGGGGTGTGATGATCCCCTTCATGTGTCCAAGTGATCTCATTGTTCAATTCCCACTTATGAGTGAGAGCAGGCAGTATTTGGTTTTCCGTTCTTGCGATAGTGTGCTGAGAATGATGGTTTCCAGCTGCAACTATGTCCCTACAAAAGACACAAACTCATCCTTTTTTAAGGCTGCATAATATTTCATGGTGTATATGTGCCACATTTTCTTAATCCAGTCTGTCACTGATGGACATTTAGGTTGATTCCAAGTCTTTGCTATTGTGAATAGTGCCACAATAAACATACGTGTGCATGTGTCTTTATAGCAGCATGACTTATAATCCTTTGGGAATATCCCCAGTAGTGGGATGGCTGGGTCAAATGGTATTTCTAGTTCTAGATTCTTGAGGAATCACCACACTGTTTTCCACAATGGTTGAGCTAATTTACAGTCCCAACAACAGTATAAAAGTGTTCCTATTCCTCCCCATCCTCTCCAGCAATCTGTAGTTTCCTGATATTTTAATGATTGTCATTCTAACTGGTGTGAGATGGTATCTCATTGTGGTTTTGATTTGCATTTCTCTGATGGCAAGTGATGATGAGCATTTTTCATGTGTCTGTTGGCTGTATGAATGTCTTCTTTTGAGAAGTGTCTGTTCATATACTTTGCTCACCTTTTGATGGGGTTGTTTCTTTTTTCCTTGTAAATTTGATTGAGTTCTCTGTAGGTTCTGGATATTAGCCCTTTGTCAGATGAGTAGATTGCAAAAATTTTCTCCCATTCTGTAGGTTGCCTGTTCACTCTGATGGTAGTTTCTTTTCCTGTGCAGAAGCTCTTTAGTTTAATTAGATTCCATTTGTCAATTTTGGCTTTTGTTGCCATTGCTTTTGGTGTTTTAGACATGAAGTCCTTGCCCATGCCTATGTCCTGAATGGTATTACCTAAGTTTTCTTCTAGGGTTTTTACGGTTTTAGGTCTAACATTTAAGTCTCTAATCCATCTTGAATTAATTTTCAAATAAGGAGTAAGGAAAGGATCCAGTTTCAACTTTCTACTTATGGCTAGCCAATTTTCCCAGCACCATCAATTAAATAGGAAGTCCTTTCCCCATTTCTTGTTTTCCTGAGGTTTGTCAAAGATCAGATGGCTGTAGATGTGTGGTATTATTTCTGAGGGCTCTGTTCTGTTCCATTGGTCTATATCTCTGTTTTGGTACCAGTCCCATGCTGTTTTGGTTACTGTAACCTTGTAGTATAGTTTGAAGTCAGGTAGCCTGATGTCTCCAGCTTTGTTCTTTTGACTTAGGATTGTCTTGGCAATGTGGTGTCTTTTTTGGTTCCATATGAACTTTAAAGCAGTTTTTTCCAATTCTGTGAAGAAACTCATTGGTAGCTTAATGGGGATGGCATTGAATCTATAAATTACCTTGGGCATTATGGCCATTTTCACAATATTGATTCTTCCTATCCATGAGCATGGTATGTTCTTGCATTTCTTTGTCTCCTCTTTTATTTCACTGAGCAGTGGTTTGTAGTTCTCCTTGAAGAGGTCCTTTACATCCCTTGTAAGTTGCATTCCTAGGTATTTTATTCTCTTTGAATCTATTGCGAATGGGAGTTCATTCATGATTTGGCTCTCTGTTTGTCTGTTACTGGTGTGTAAGAATGCTTGTGATTTCGCACATTGATTTTGTATCCTGAGACTTTGTTGAAGTTGCTTATCAGCTTAAGGAGATTTTGGGCTGAGACAATGGGGTTTTCTAAATATACAATCCTGTTATCTGCAAACACGGATAATTTGACTTCTTCTTTTCCTAACTGAATACCCTTGATTTCTTTCTCTTGCCTGATTACCCTAGCCAGAACTTCCAACATTATGTTGACTAGGAGTGGTGAGAGAGGGCATCCATGTCTTGTGCCAGTTTTCAAAGGGAATTTTTCCAGTTTTTGCCCATTCAGTATGATGTTGGCTGTGGATTTGTCATAGCTCTTATTATTTTGAGATACGTTCCATCAATACCGAATTTATTGAGAGATTTTAGAATGAAGGGCTGTTGAACTTTGTCAAAGGCCTTTTCCGCATCTATTGAGATTATCATGTGGTTTTTGTCTTTGGTTCTGTTTATATGCTTGATTATGTTTATTGATTTGCGTATGTTGAACCAGCCTTGCATCCCAGGGATGAAGTCCACTTGATCATGGTGAATAAGCTTTTTAATGTGCTGCTGGATTCAATTTGCCAGTATTTTATTGAGGATTTTGGGATCGATGTTCTTCAGGAATATTGGTCTAAAATTCTCTTTTTTTGTTGTTGTATCTCTGTCAGGCTTTGGTATCAGGATGATGTTGGCCACATAAAATGAAATAGGGAGGATTCCCTCTTTTTCTATTGATTGGAATAGTTTCAGAAAGAATGGTACCTCCTTGTACCTCTGGTAGAATTCAGCTGTGAATCCATCTGGTCCTGGACTTTTTTTGGTTGGTAGGCTATTAATTATTGCCTCAATTTCAGAGCCTGCTATTGGTCTATTCAGGGATTCAACTTCTTCCTGGTTTAGTCTTGGGAGAGTGTAAGTGTCCAGGAACTTATCCATTTCTTCTGGATTTTCCAGTTTATTTGCGTAGAGGTGTTTATAGTGTTCTCTGATGGTAGTTTGTATTACTGTGGGGTTGGTGGTGATATCCCCTTTATCATTTTTTATTGCATCTATTTGATTCTTCTCTCTTTTCTTCTTTATTAGACTTGCTAGTGGTCTATCAATTTTGTTGATCTTTTCAAAAAATCAGCTCCTGAATTCATTGATTTTTTGGAGGGTTTTTGTGTCTCTATCTCCTTCAGTTCTGTTCTGATCTTAGTTATTTCTTACCTTCTGCTAGCTTTTGAATGTATTTGCTCTTGCTTCTCTAGTTCTTTTAATTTTGATTTTGGAGTGTCAATTTTAGATCTTTTCTGCTTTCTCTTGTGGGCATTTAGTGCTATAAACTTCCCTCTGCACACTGCTATAAACGTGTCCCAGAGATTGTGGTATATTGTGTCTTTTTTCTCATTGGTTTCAAAGAACATCTTTATTTCTGCCTTCATTTCGTTATGTACCCAGTAGTGATTCAGGCGCAGGTTGTTCAATTTCCATGTAGTTGAGTGGTTATGATTGACTTTCTTAGTCCTGAATTCTAGTTTGATTGCACTGTGGTCTGAGAGACAGTGTGTTATAATTTGTTTTTTTTTTTTTTTTTTTTTTTTTTTACATTTGCTGAGGTGTGCTTTACTTCCAACTATGTGGTCAATTTTGGAATAAGTGTGATGTGGTGCTGAGAAGAATGTATATTGTGTTGATTTGGGGTGGAGAATTCTGTAGATGTCTATTAGGTCTGCTTGGTGCAGAGTTGAGTTCAATTCCTGGATATCCCTGTTAATTTTCTGCCTCGTTGATCTGTCTAATGTTGACAGTGGGGTGTTGAAGTCTCCCATTATTATTGTATGGGAGTCTAAGTCCCTTTGTAAGTCTCTAAGGACTTGCTTTATGAATCTGGGTGCTCCTGTATTGGGTGTATATATATTTAGGATAGTTAGCTCCTCCTGTTGAATTGATCCCTTTACCATTATGTAATGGCCTTCTTTGTCTCTTTTGATCTTTGATGATTTAAAGTCTGTTTTATCATATACTAGGATTGCAACTCATGCTTTTTTTTTGTTTTCCATTTTCTTGGTAGATCTTCCTCCATCCCTTTATTTTGAGCCTATGTGTGTCTCTCTATGTGAGATGGGTCTCCTGAATACAGCAAACTGATGGGTCTTGATTCTTTATCCAAGTTGCTAGTCTGTATCTCTTAATTGGACCATTTAGTCCATTTACATTTAAGATTAATATTGTTATGTGTGAACTTGATCCCATCATTATGATATTAACTGCTTATTTTGCTCGCTAGTTGATGCAGTTTCTTCCTATCGTCGATGGACTTTACATTTTGACATGTTTTTGCAATGGCTGGTATCTGTTGTTCCTTCCATGTTTAGTGCTTCCTTCAGGATCTCTTGTAGGTCATGCCTTGTGTTGAAAAAGTCTCTAAGCATTTGCTTGTCTGTAAAGGATTTTATTTCTCCTTCATTTATGAAACTTAGTTTGGCTGGATATGAAATTCTGGGTTGAAAATTCTTTCCTTTAAGAATATTGAATCTTGGCCCCCACTCTCTTCTGGCTTCTGCCGAGAGATCTGCTGTTAGTCTGATGGGCTTCCCTTTGTGGGTTACCCGACCTTTCTCTCTGGCTGCCCTTTACATTTTTTCCTTCATTTCAACTTTGGTGAACCTGACAATTTTGTGTTTTGGAGTTGCTCTTCTCGAGGAATATCTTTGTGGCGTTCTCTGTATTTCCTGAATTTGAATGTTGGCCTGCCTTACTAAGTTGATGAAGTTCTCCTGAATGATATCCTGCAGTGTTTTCCCACTTGGTTCCATTTTCCCAGTAACTTTCAGGCACACCATTCAGACGTAGATTTGGTCCTTTTACATAATCCCATACTTCTTGGAGGCTTTGTTCATTTATTTGTACTCTTTTTTCTCTACACTTCTCTTCTTGCTTCATTTCATTCATTTGATCTTCAATCGCTGATACTCTTTCTTCCAGTTGATCGAGTCGGTTACTGAAGCTTGTGCAGTTGTCACATAGTTCTCGTGTTATGGTTTTCATCTCTATCAGTTCTTTTAAGGTCTTCTCTGCATTGGTTATTCTTGTGAGCCTTTCATCCAGTCTTTTTTCAAGGTTTTTAGTTTCTTTGTGCTGTTTACGTAGTTCCTCCTTTAGCTCTGAGAAGTTTGATCAACTGAAGCCTTCTTCTCTCAACTCGTCAAAGTCATTCTTCATCCAACTTTGATCCATTGCTGGCGATGTGCTGCATTCCTTTGGAGGGGGAGATACACTCTGATTTTTTGCATTTCCAGCTTTTCTGCACTGCTTTTTCCCCATCTTTGTGGTTTTATCTCCCTTTGGTCTTTGATGATGGTGACATACTGATGGGGTTTTGGTGTGGGTGTCCTTTCTGTTTGTTAGTTTTCGTTCTGACAGTCAGGACCCTCAGCTACATGTCTGTTGGCATTTGCTTGAGGTCCACTCCAGACCCTGTTTGCCTGGGTATCAGCAGCAGAGGCTGCAGAAGATAGAGTATTGCTGAACAGTGAGTTTTGCTGTCTGATTCTTGCTCTGGAAGCTTCGTCTCAGGGGTGTACCCCACAGTGTGAGGTGTGAGGTGTAGGTCTGCACCTAGTGGGGGATGTCTCACAGTTAGGCGACTCAGGGGTCAGGGACCCACTTACGCGGGCTGTCTGTCTGTTCTCAGATCTCAACCTCCATGCTGGGAGATCTGCTGCTCTCTTCAAAGCTGTCAGACAGGGGCATTTACCACTGCTGAGGTTTCTGCTGCTTTTTGTTTAGCTATGCCCTGTCCCCAGAGGAGGAGTCTATAAAGGCAGGGCAGTCTCCATGAGCTGTCATGTGCTCCATGTAATTGGAGCTTCCCAGTGGCTTTGTTTACCTACTTAAGCCTCAGCAATGGCAGGCACCCCTTCCCCATCCTAGCTGCCACCTTGCAGTTAGATCTTAGACTGCTGTGCTAGCAATGAGGGAGGCTCCATGGGCGTGGGACCCTCTGGGCCAGGTATGGGAGATAATCTCCTGGTGTGCCGTTTGCTAAGACCCTTGGTAAAGCTCAGTATTAGGTTGGGAGTTACCCAATTTTCCAGGTGTTGTGTGTCTCAATTTCCTTTGGCTAGGAAGAGGAATTCCCTTCCCCCTTGCACTTCCCAGGTGAGGTGATGCCTTGCCCTGCTTCAGCTTTCACTGGTCGGGCTGCACCCACAGACCAGCGCCAACTGTCTGACTCACCCCAGTGAGATGAACCTTGTACCTCAGTTGAAAATGCAGAAATCACCTGTCTTCTGTGTTGCTCACGCTGGGAGCTGGAGGCTGGAGCTGTTCCTATTTAGCCATCTTGGGTGCGCCTTAGATTTAAGTCTTTAATTCATTTTTACTTTAGTTTTGAATATGAAAAGCGAGTGGGGTCTAGTTTTATTCTTTTGCATATGGATATCCAGTTTTCCCAGCACCATTTATTGAACAGACTGACTTTTCTCCAATGTATGCTCTTGGCACCTTGTCAAACGTGAGTTTACTGTAGATGAATCGATTTATCTCTGGGTTCTCTATTCTGTTTTATTGATCCATGTGTTTGTTTTTTTCCAGTACCATGTTATTTTGGTTACTATATCTCTGTAGTAAAATATCAAGTCATCTAATGTGATTTCTCCAGTTTTGTTCTTTTTGCTCACAATAGCTTTGGCTACTCTGTGTCTTCTGTGGCTCCATAAAAAATTAGAATTTTTTTACATCTGTGAAAATGTCATTCATATTTTGGTGGGGATTACATTTAATGTGTAGGTTGCTTTGGGTAGTATGGACATTTTAACAATACTTATTCTTCCAATCCATAAACATGGAAAATCATTTTATTGTGTTTGTGGCCTGTTCAATTACTTTCACCAATGTTTTACAGTTTTTATTGTAGAAATGTTCCCTTTCTTTGGTTAATTTATTTTCTTTTTCTTTTCTTTTATTTATTTATTATTATTATTATACTTTAAGTTCTAGAGTACATGTGCATAACATGCAGGTTTGTTACATATGTATAGTATACTTGTGCCATGTTGGTGTGCTGCACCCATCAACTCGTCAGCACCCATCAACTCATCATTTACATCAGGTATAACTCCCAATGCAATCCCTCCTCCCTCCTCCCTCCCCATAATAGGCCCCAGTGTGTGGTTAATTTATTTTCTAGGTGTTGAATTTTACTTGTAGTTATTGTGAGATTACTTTTTAATTTATTTTTCAAATTTTCTTTTGCTGTTGATATATAGAAACAATGCTGATTTTTGTATGTTGATTATGTATCCTGCAACTTTACTTATTTATCTTTTCTAATGGTTTTTTTGGGAGACTTTAGGTTTTCACAAATATAAGATCACATCATCTGCAAACAAGGATAATTTGACTTTTTCCTTTCAAATGTGGATGCCCTTTACTTTTTTTCTCTTGTCTGAATGTTCTAACTAGGACTTCCAGTACTATGTTGAATCAGTGATGAAAGTGCACATCTTTGTCTTGTTGCAGATCTTAGAGAAAAGACTTTCAGCTGTTTTCCATTGGGTATGATACTAGCTTTCGGCCTGTTGTATACAGCTTTTATTATTTTTAGGTTGTGTTTCTTCTATACCCATTTTTTTGAAGACTTTTATCATGAAGTGATGTTGAATTTTATCAAAGCTTTTTAAGCCTCAATTGAAATGATCATATGCTTTTTCCCTTCATTTTGTTGATATGATGTATCACACTGATTGATGTGCTTATGTTCAGCCATCCTTGCATCCCTGGCATAAATCCCACTTGGTCATGATAAATTATCTTTTTAATTTGTTAATAAATTTCCTTTGCTAGTATTTTGTTGAGGATTATTGCATCAATATTCGTCACAGATATTGGCCTGTCATTTTCTTTTTCTGATGTGTCTTTGTCTGGTTCTGTTATCAATGTAATATTTACCTCATGGAATGAGTTTGGAAATATTCTTTTCTCCTCTATTTTTCAGAATAGTTTGAGTGGGATTGGGGTTAGTTCTTCCTAAATGTTTGTAAAATTCTTCAGTGAAACCATCCAGTTCCAGGAGTTTTGAAGGGTGAGATAACAGAAAGATATCCTGTTGCACTCAGTATGGCTGGTGTGTTTATCTACCTTTATGCTTTTGGATTTTATTATGTCTGGGTGATTTTCCAATATTTTATAAACATGACTTTTTAGGACTCTCCTTGATTGAACTATGATCATATATCTGGACAATGTTTTAGTTTACTTATGACAGTATTGTCCAGATGGTCCTGGACTGTCTCCAATAGAATCAGCTTTGTGCTTAAAATGTAGAAGTATGAATTTTATGAAGTCCAAGTGAAGTTCATGATTTCCCTAATATCCTCACAAGGAATTGGGATGAACTTCTGGATAGTCAGATCAGTACTGATTAAAGGACATGAACAGACACTTTTCAAAAGAACACATACAAACAGCCAACAAGCATATGGGAAAAAAGCTTGATATCACTAATCATTAGAAAAATGCAAATCAAAGACACAATGATATACCATCTCATGCAAGGAAGAATGGCTCTTATTAAAAAGTCAAAAAGTAACACACATACTCACTATTGGTGTGAGTGTAAATTAGTTAACCCATTGTGGAAATCAGTGTGACGATTCTCAAAGAGCTAAAAACAGAACTACCATTTGATCCAGCAATCCCATTACTGGTTTATACCCAATGGAATATAAATAATTCTACTATAAAGACACATGCATGTGAATGTTTATTGCAGCACTATTCACAATAGCAAAGACATGCAAGTAACCTGAATTTCCATCAATGACAGATTGAATAGAGAAAGTGTGGTTCCATATAGACAATGGAATACTATGCAACCATAAAAAGAATGAGATAATGTATTTTGTGGGAACTTGGATAGAGCTGGAGCTCATTATCTTTAGCGAACTAACACAGGAACAGAAAGCCAACTACCACATGTCCTCACTTGTAGGTGGGAGCTAAATGATAAGAACTCATGGACACACAGAGGAGAACAACAGACACTGGGACCTACTTGAAGGTTGAGGGTACTAGATTCAGTGCCTGGGTGACAAAATACTTGGTACAACAAACCCCTGTGACACAAGTTTACCAATATAACAAACTTGCACATGTACCCCTGAACCTAAAATAAAAGTTTAGAAAAGGACAAATATCTAATTCTAAAACAACTACTATTAATTTTTCACATTTCACTGATAATTAAATGAGGTGCTTCCTCCCATTTTTGGCCCTGCGTATCTCTCTAACCAATCTTTTGAGATAAACACGAGACATGTCATCAGTGAACTCATGTGTCCCCAAAAGCTTTCAAAGAATTAAAATGCAGATTCACTTCTGCTAACATCCTCGTATATTTTTATCCATAAAGAGAGATAATTCACATTAGTATTCAGTCTATTTTCTCCCTCTAAAAAAAGGAAAACCCTTTAGATTTTCCATACCAGTCATCTCCCTATATATTTCTTCTCCTTTAAAGCTATGTTTTAAAGAGGTATCTGCATATGAACAAGAGTCGAACTCACTGTAGTCATCCACCTACACCCTATTCACAAAAACTAATTTTGATAAGGTTATCAATGTCCTTTATTTTGAAAATTATATGGAGTAAGTCCTAATGTACTTGGCTTGTTGTCGTTAAATGCTTGATTGCTCTCTCCTTGAACCACTCTCTTGGCATTAATGGCATTTAACTCCTTCTACCTTTATCCACTCTCTCACAGGCTCTTTACCTTCTTAATATAGTCGTTAAATATTGGAATTCCTCAGGACTTCATTCTGGTTGCTCTTTTCTTCTCTATTGTTTTACATCTTCATTGAAACCTCACTCACTCTTATGACATTACTGGTTGTCTATATGCTGATTACTCTTCCAGTACCCCTAATCCAGAATCTTATATTTAACTACCTACTTAATAACGACCCTTCAGTGTATCTCAGGCAAGCCAAAATGAAGATGTTCCAAACTGAATATTTGATATCCACTTGCTCAACTTGTCTCTCAATCATTATTTTCCATTTTAGTAAATATCTTCGCTTCATAAACATGGTAGTCATTATTGTCACCTCCCTTTATTTTATCTTTTATATTCAGTCAAATACCAACCTCTGTAGATAAATTCTCCAAAATATATTACAAATAGATAAAATCATTTTCATTTCTGTTACCACTATGCAACACTGTTTTTTTAAAGTGTATATTTTATGCTTTTTCTATTTATTTATTTTTTTCTAACTTTTACAAGGGATACATATGCAGGTTTGTTATATGGGTAAATTGTGTGTTGTGGGGTTTGGTGTACAGATTACTTCATCACTCAGATAATGAGCATAGTACCTGACAGGTAGTTTTTCAATCTTCATGCTCCTATCACCCTCCATCATCAAGTAGACCCCAGTGTCTATTATTCCTTTCTTTGTGTCCATGTGTACTCAACATTTAGCTAACACTTGTAAGTGAGAACATGTGGTATTTTGTTTTCTGTTTCTACATTAATTTGCTTACACTAGTAGTCTCCAGATCCATTCATATTGCTGTGAATGATATGATTTTGTTCTATTGTCATGGCTACATAGTATTCTATTGTGTATACATAACACACTTTCTTTATCCAGTCCACTGTTGATGGATGGGGATTTACGTTGATTCCGTGAGTTTGCTATTGTGACTAGTACCGTGATGAACATACGCATGCATGTGACTTTATGATAGAATTATTTATATTTCTTTGCCAGTATTCCACTCTCTTAAGGAAGCCCTTTCCGACCTCTCTTACTCATTCTTTTTGTGTAAAACTTCAGAGCACAATGTGCCTATTCTTCATATTGCTTGCTGCTGTCACATTTTGCATTTTCAAGATAATTAGGTAAATAAATATCTGCATATTTCACTAGGTTGTAAGTTCCATAAGAATCTTGTTTTAGTCTATTGTGTACAGTACCTGGTACACAATAGGTATTCAAAAAATAATTGTTACATGAATTATATAATGCCATAGTAGATTTTAGCAACAAGTGAGCATTTACCATGTTCCAGGAACTTTAGCAAGTGTTATACATAAATTATCTCATTTAATCATCCAATTATCTTATGAAGGGAATACTATTATTATATTATTTTATATAGATAAAGAAATTGGGCCCAAATAATCTAAACATATTTCTCACATTTACATAACTAGTAAAAGGCAGAAAAACAATTTAAATCTATTTCTGTTAGGTGCCAAAGTTTGTGTTTATTGGAAATTCAAGCTCTTTCAGTTTGTCTTTATCTGGACATTGGATTGCTATCACAAGCCTTAATACAAAATGTTGCCTTATATTTTTGTTTCCAGGAGGTCTCTACTATATATTACTTGTTAAGAATTGTAGGAAGCTTTAGGTTTGTTTTTCAGTGATTCACTTAATCAGGCAAAAAATCCTACATATAAATGACATTTTCTGTCAAATAAAACCTCTGTTTTCCTGTAAGTGTCTGTCTTTCACATGTAATACATATATTTTAGCATATACGTCACCTCATGCAAGGAATATTAACTTTGTAATGTATAATACTTGATATAAGTATTGAAAAACACTGTAATCATTTAATGAATCCAGGTCTTAGACCAAGGTGCAAAATACACTGACTGATTACTCGGTGCCTAGTTAAACTTCAAGTTTTGGTACTGTTTTCAAAGTTTATACCTTCTCTCAGTATTGATAGATGCTTGTATTTTTGAGCTAAGCTGCAGAATAACCTGAATTTCATACTACAGTGTCATCTTTATGTTGTTTAAATATATTAATGATGACAGACATCGTCATTTCCTATTGGGAGTTACCCATTCAGGACATCTTTTAATTCCTATAGATGTGCGAATTAGGTGGCATCATTAGGAGTAGAAGTTGCTTGTGTTTTTGTAACTATATGTTGCCTTTTAATTATAACCACCATATTGTGCAATTCTAGGGATCCTAATCTCTATTTTAGTTTATGTAAATGATTCCTAAGGAGTTTCATAGTGCACAGCCTGTGAGGCCATATATTGTGAAGTATCATCTTCTCTTTCTCATTCATCCATAAATAGTGAATTCCACACACTAATCACAGAAACAAAAAACGAAGACTTTGCTTATTATGTCCCCTGTTACCAACATGATAAATGTCTTACATTTCCACACCTGAATTTACATATAGTAATATCTTATATACTTCAATTCCAAGTATTCTTGTATTCATTAGGTCTCTTAGTGACAAACACCTGAAACCAACTCTAACAAGTTAAGTAAAAACAAATTTAGCAAATGATACTGAGGGCTCACAGAAGTGTTAAAAGGGTAGAAGATCGGGAGGATCTATGAGACAAGGACTAGGACACACACACACACAAAACATAGCTACTGTCTTTTAGAAGAGCCTACCCGTTTAATAGATATTGCTGGCTTGTCAGTTTTTCTGCCATCACCACCATGGCTGCTATTGTAATAGATATGTCAAAATATGTGTCCTGACTTTAATACTTTATTCAACACTTAAAGTCCAGGGAAAGAGTTTTTGATTGGCTGAGATTAGATCATGTGTCCAACCTCCTGATCCTCTCAGCCCCATAGGCAGAGTTATGAAACGGAACAGTGGAATATGGGCACAGGGAATTATCACTATGCCAACACTACACATAATGAAGAAGTAATATATCCCCAAAAGTAAACTGAAATATTATTAGGAAGGATGTGGTTTCTGGCAGCCAAAAATCCCTCAATTTGAGCAATGTCTGCTATAAGCCCTCTTTCATGTCAATTATGGGTTCCACTTGCGTTACCTACTTCTCACCTGTGACACTACACACAATCTTTTCTTATGTAAATTGGTTTTGTAGTTTTATGTCCCTGGTACTGTTGGAATCAAGTACACTATCTTGGTTACTGGAAAGTAGATATTAATAGAATAAAATATAAGAAATGTAAGATTAGCATCCCACTTCAATATTGTTCATCTTCCTCATAGATTAAATAAATATATAATTAATTAATTAAAAAAATAAAAACACTAATGATTTTACTATTTTTCAAGCATGAACCTGAGAACAGAGGAATGCCAAATTGCCTAAAATTCCCTGGCTGCTGCATTCTTTAAACTGTATCTGCCTAGGAGTCACTTATAAAATGATGTTGTATTGAAAACAGATGGAATTATCTCATACTGTATTGGAAGAACATTGCATGCCCTAGTGATTTATTTACTTCCTCATCTCTGTCCTGATTCCATTCTTTTCTCATCTGTACTTGTATTTCACTACAGCCTTAGCTCTGACTTTAGTAACATGATTAATAACCTAATTTGGGCTGGAACTGTATTTACTCAGTCTGTCTTCTGTTTGCTTCTTAAAACCATGAACTATATTGCTCAATTCTTTGTTTCATCTATTCCAGACCCTTTGAGTTACAGCAGTTTTATTATGTTCCTGAGATGCGATCCACTCTCTGCTGTGCTTCAGGCCAGTCCGGGGTCTTTTCTTCATGACCAAAGCAGTATGTCAAGGAGTATTTTTTTCAATTGCTCCCAGAAAATTGATTCTCTGTAGCTGGCATGTTTCTGTTTGTTCTGATCTTTTGCTTCCCTCTAGCGGCCAATGTTTGTACATGTATATGAGGCTGGCAAATGTGTGTGTGTGTTTGTGTATAAAATTGATGGAATTTCTATGGTTTTCGTCTCATCATTCCATTGCTAGCCATATATATATGCACACACATATGTGTGTATACTTGTTTATATATGGTCTATATGTGTATATATTTTCTATATATCATATATATGATTTATGTGTCTCATATATCATATGTATGGATGTATATATTGTGAACCCCAAAAATCTGAGACAATTCTCGTTTAAATTAGGAAGTTGATTTTGCCAAAGTTGAGGACGCGCGCCCATGACACAGCCTCAGGTGGTCCTGACAACATGTGCCCAAGGTGGTCAGAGCACGGTTTGATTTTATACATTCTAGGGAGACATGAGACATCAATCAACATATTCAAGATGAACATTGGTTCAGTCTAGAAGACGAGACAACACGAAGCAAAGGTGAGAAGACTCAAAGAGGGGAAGGGCCTTCCAGGTAGATAAGAGATAGATGGTTGTATTACTTTCGGTTTCTGATTAGCCTCTCCAAAGGAGGCAATCAGATGTGCATTTATCTCAGTGAGTGGAGGGGTGACTTTGAACAGAATAGGAGGCAGGTTGGCCATAAGCAGTTTCCAGCTTGACTTTTCCCTTTAGCTTAGTGATTTGGGGGCCCCGAGATTTATTTTCCTTTCACAATATGTGTATGTGTATATTACATATATGATATATGTGTTACATATGTATATATCATATATGTGTATACATCATATATGATATATCATATAGGTGTATGTGTGTGTATATATATATGAGGCTAGCAATGGAGTAATGAGATAAAAAAACATAGAAATTCCATCAATTCAATATCAGATACATTTTTAAAATTTATTGACAAATTTATAAAGAAACTAAAGAACTTAAAAGATATAGATAGGCTTAAAGGATACCAACTAAGTTTATACAATTGTTTTCAAGTAAAAGCAATAAGATTGTCCTTATCCCTCTACTTTTAATACTGTTTTGTGCATTTTATCCTTCTAGGTTGTATATGTCGAGGATATCACATCTGATCAGAAGAAAAAAAGATCAAGATGAAAAGAACCAAAATGTGAATATGCAGTTATAAAATTAAAATTAAAGTAAATACTATTTTGTACAATCTCTGGGGGAAGAAACTATTTGCTCTGCTGATGGGGATTTATTTCCCTTTTCCTTATTTATAAGAAAGTGAAAGATACTTCACTGACATAGAATTTGATAGTTTCAGGAACATCAGAGTAGATAGCAATGAGTACAAAGTAAACAAAAAAAGGCAACTCTTATCTATTTTTCTACCAGTATACTATTATTTATACTTTTACTTCTGGTACCACTAGTACTATAATGACAATGAAGGAAACTACTACTACTACGACTACCATAATGACCTCATAATAATAACAATGTAAATCAAGCAATAACTTTATACCAGGCAATGTGTTAAACACTTTACATACATCTTATTTAATTCCCACAACAATACTCAGAGGCAGATACTATTGTTAGCCCTAACTTACAGAGGAAGACATTCTAAGGCACACAGCAGCTGCAGTCTGCCTCACTGAAGTTTATCCAGGGCCTGAGCCTGCTGAAGTCAGTTGGTGAAACAAGAGAAGACAGGCAGAGTAAGATGGAAGAGTAGGACTCTCCAGCGCCCATCCCTCAATAGAAATATCAATATGAACAACTATCTGCACATGAAAAAAACCTTCAAAAGACTCAGGAAACCAGGTGAGAAATTACTACACCTGGTTTTGCATAATAATTTAAAAGATGCATTAAAGAGGGTAGACAGGAAACTTTTACATTACCTACATCACCCCTCCCCCAACCTCAGACAGCACAGCACTGAGTTAGACACCATTTGCTGAAGGAGAGAGAAGTAAGCATGAGACTTTGCCTTGGAATCCAGTGTCAGGTCTACCACAAAAAAGTCCAGCACCAGGCAGAACCCCATGTCCCCTTGTTCCTAGACCAAACTGAGGGTCAGACTTCTATTTCTCGTGGCCCAGTAAAGAGATGCAAATGAACTGCGGAGGAAGAGAGTTTTCATTTCTGCAAACGGTTACAGGGAGAAGGCCTGGAAATTATCGCCAGACCAACTTAAAACTAGAGCGTTTTCAGGAGCTTATATACCTTCTGAGATATATGTCTACGTGTAAGTATCCATTCATCTAAAGACATAAGTGTTTAACTTATTTTAATCTATAACTAAGGTCGGCATCCTGAATACCTTCCTCTGAAGCCTCAGTAAATTTACTTAATCTAAATGGGTCCAGGTGCTGGGGTGATTACCCTTATCTTGTCTCCTGCTGAATCATGGAGGTTTGGGGAGTTTGGGGAGTGCCTTCAGATCCCCAATAAACTTGTTTGTGGAGGCCTGGGGAGTTTCTGAAGTCCAACATTAAAACTCATTTAATCCTAAATGGGTCCTGTTAATAATTCTTTCATTATTTTGTCATGCTTTAATGCCCAGGAAAGGCCTAGGCAAAACCTTTGGTGAGCTTGAGGTCACTGGCTTTTAATATTTAACTTAGCCACTCAGTCAGTACTGAAACAGTTGTTAAGGAGGCCTGTGTTAGTGAGACCTGGCCTGCCACACCCTAACACTAGGCCAATACCCTGAACAGAACCTCTATACCTGGCACGGTGCCAGACAAGAACCAACAATCCCAGCAGTGGAGGACTGAAGTCCTGGGCCATAGGCCTGCCAGCCAACTCCAACTGCCTTGAGTCCCAAATAAACCTCAGCAGCAGGCAGTCCATAGCTTTTGCAGGCTTTAAGGTGTGCACCAGAGACACATATAAGCCTGTGGCCCTGGCAGAATGGATTTGAGTTCTGGCTTGCATCACTGCTGGCAAACTACAGCAGTCTTGGGCTCTGAATTAAACTCATCAAAATGTATGTCATAGCTCCCATGGACCTTAGGCATGCCCTCTTGCCAGATGGGCACACATGGCCCTGGTGGAATAGACTAAAATTCTGGCCCACGTTACGACTTGCAAACTATAGAAGCCTTGAATCCTAAATAAAACTCAGTGGTGAGCAGGCTGTAGTTGCTGTGGTCCAGCCCTAGGTGTGAAAGACAAACAAGTCTTCAGACCTCAAAATCACTAAGCCAAAGGGAAAAGTCCAGTTCGGAACTGTGCTAGGCAAACCTGCAGCACATTTTATTCCTAAATAGGATAGCTACAAAGATAAAAAACAAACAAACAAAAAAGCTGCATACCTCCTTCACAATTTGTTCACAAAGGAATTTCTTATGGGCCTCAAGATCTTTACCCTAAAACAGTTTTTTTTCACTTCAACCTGGCAATGAAAATTAATAACTTATCTTCACAGGTGCAGGACAAAGGAGGACAGACCACAGTCAACCCTCTGCTCACCTGAGAAAAAGTGCATATCTAATTGCTGCTTCGGCCCTATTGTTTATGTAAAAATGCTGATTCATTTGTCTATTTTGGCTTTTGTTGCCTTTGCTTTTGGTGTTTTAGTCATGAAATAGTTGCCCATGCCTATGTCCTGAATGATATTGCCTAGGTTTTCTTCCAGGTTTTTTTTTTTTTTTTTTTTTTTTTTGGTTTTAGGTCTTACATTTAAGTCTTTAATCCATCTTGAGTTAATTTTTGTATATGGTGTAAGGAAGGGATCCAGTTTCAGCTTTCTGTATATGGCTAGCCAGATTTCCCAACACCATTTATTAAAGAGGGAATCCATTGGGATCTAATTAAACTAAAGAGCTTCGGCACAGCAAAGGAAACTATCACCAGAATGAACAGGCAACCTACAGAATGGGAGAAAATTGCTGCAATCTATCCATTGCTGCAAAATATCCTGACAAAGAGCTACAAAATATCCAGAATCTACAAAGAACTTAAACAAATTTACAAGAAAAAAAACCATCAAAAAGTGGGCAAATGATATGAACAGATACTTCTCAAAAGAAAACATTTATGCAGCCAACAAACATAGGGAAAAAATGTTCATCATCACTGGTCATTAGAGAAATACAAAACAAAACCACAATGTGATACCATTTCATGCCAGTTAGAATGGTGAGCCTTAAAAAGTCAGGAAGTAACAGATGCTGGAGAGGATGTGGAGAGATAGGAACGCTTTTACACTGTTGGTGGGAGTGTAAATTAGTTCAACCATTGTGGAAGACAGTGTGGCAATTTCTCAAGGATCTAGAACTAGAAATACCATTTGACCCAGCAATCCCATTACAGGGTATATACCCAAAGGATTATAAATCATTCTACTATGAAGACACATGCACACATATGTTTATTGTGGCACTGTTCACAATAGCAAAGACTTGGAACCAACTCAAATTCTCATCAATGATAGAACAGATAAAGAAAATGTGGCACAGATACACCACGTAATACTATGTAGCCATAAAAATGATGAATTCATGTCCTGTGCAGGGACACGGATGAAGCTGGAAACCATCATTCTCAGCAAAGTAACACAAGAACAGAAAACCAAATACTGCATGTTCTCACTCATAAGTGGGAGATGAACAATGAGAACACATGGACACAGGGAGGGGAACATCCCACACCAGGGCCTAGTGGGGGGTGGGGGGCTAGGGGAGGTATAGCATTAGGAGAAATACCTAATGTAGATGATGGTTTGATGGGTGCAGCAAACCACCATGTCATGTGTATACCTAGGTAACAAACCTGCACATTGTGCACATGTACCCCAGCTCTTAAAGTATAATAATAAAAAAAAAAGCCAAAAAGAAATGCAGATTCACTACGTCTGTCTGAAGCATAAGTCACTATTCCTTTATGCCACCTCACGTGTAAATTGTGTATTCAGTGAAAGGTTAATGACCGTATTCAGTGAAAAGCTAATGACAGACTCAAAAGAATGCAACTATTTATCTCTTATCCAACTTTCAGTTGTGCTGCCTTTCAGGACAGAACAAATGTACAGGTTATACATATTGATTGATGTCACATGTCTCCCTAAAATGTATAAAATCGAGCTACGCTCTGACTACCTTAGGCACGTGTCTTCAAGATCTGAGGCTGTGTCACAGGTACATCTTTAACTTTGGCAAAATAAACTTTCTAAACTGATTGAGACCTGTCTCAGATACTTTTGAGTTCACAAATCCATTACTATAAAGGAATTCTGAGTGGAGGTTCCCCTGATCTTTCACAAATCTCCTATTTGTGCTTGGTACCAGTTTTAGCTATCCTTATGACTCAAACCAATAGGACAATTTGCTGAGTCCTGGGAGCTCCCCACTTCTAGAGAGTCCCTAATCTCCCAAAATTTGGTTGAGATGTAAAGTTTATTTTGCTGTACAACTACTTTTTTAGAGTTTTAATTGCTTCCAACAAGGAAGGCAAGTTTTCCCGCTTCCATGTTAATGTAGAGCAGGTAACTCCTTTCTGGAGTTTCAGTTAATTTCCAACAGGAAAGGCGAGTTTGAGACTTTTGTTCCCTGCTTCTAAGATGGTAGAGAGAAGTCTTGAGCCAAGGCCTGATTCCTAGTAAGAGGTAAAGCCCGCTGGGCTTCTGGGTTGGGTGGGGACTTGGAGAAGCTTTCTGTCTAGCTAAAGGATTGTAAACACACCAGTCAGCACTCTGTGTCTAGCTAAAGGTTTGTAAGTGCACCAATCAGCATTCTGTGTCTAGCTAAAGGTTTGTAAATGCACCAATCAGCATTCTGTAAAATGGACCCATCAGCCCTCTGTAAAAGGGACCAATCAGCAGGACGTGGGTGGGGCCAAGTAAGGGAATAAAAGCTGGTCACCTAAGCCTGCAGTGGCAACCCACTGGGGTCCCCTTCCATGCTGTGGAAGCTTCGTTCTTTCGTTCTTCACAATAAATCTTGCTGCTGCTTACTCTATGGGTCTGCACTACCTTTAAGAGCTGTAACACTCACTGTGAAGGTCTACAGCTTCACTTCTTAAGTCAGTGAGACCATGAACCCACCCAGAGGGGCAAACAACTCTGGACGTGCCACCCAAGAGCTGTAACACTCACTGTGAACGTCTGTGGCTTCACTCCTGAAGTCACTGAGACCACGAACCCACTGGAAGGAAGAAACTCTGGAGACATCTGAACATCTGAAGGAACAAACTTCGGACACACCATCTTTAAGAACTATAACACTCGATTGCATTGGGAGTTATACCTGATGTAAATGACGAGTTGATGGGTGCAGCACACCAACATGGCACAAGTATACATATGTAACAAACCTGCACGTTATGCACATGTACCCTACAACTTAAAGTATAATAATAATAAATTAATTAAAAAAAAAAAAGAACTATAACACTCAAAACGAGTGTCCGTGGCCTCATTCTTGAAGTCAGCGAGACCAAGAACCCACCCGAAGGAATCAATTCCAGACACACTAGCTATGTAGCTGAATTTGGGTTTTAATCTTCAAAATTCTTTTTAAATATTAAAAATTAAAATTGACAACCAGCTGGTCTTAGTTTTCCCTTATTATTAGGGTGCTCAGTAATCCTATAAATTGTGCAATGATTTGTTTTGCTTAACATTTTTGTTGCTGTTTCTGTTTCTGTTGTGGTTTCAGTCTTTGTACTATTGGGTTTGACCAACTTTATTCAGCTTGGTCAAATCCAAAGGAGATTTCCAAATTATGGGGAACAAGGCTTCTGAATTGGCATAATTCTTGCAACTGATAATAAAAAAGGAAAAGAGAAAATGACCATCAAAAAGAAGATAAAGGAAAGATTTTTACTACCTAGAAGGCTTTGTTTACATAACAAGGCCACCTTTTCATTAGCCAAGCCAAACTGAAAGAGCAATGGCTGTTGCCTGACCTAAGACGCAGTTCTGTTGCTAAGGTTCTGCTCCTTTTTTCCACCATCACATCCTGGGTTTGGTTTCTAAATAAAGTCCTTTCTGGATGTATATTTAAGTTACTTTTGAAATATCAGCAATTTGTCCCAGCTAAAATACTGTAATGGGATTTTATTTATTTATTTATTTATTGAGACGGAGTCTTAGTCTGTTACCCAGGCTGTAGTCCAGTGAAGTGATCTGGGCTCACTACAGCCTCTGCCTCCTGGGTTCAAGCGATTCTTATGCCTCATCCTCTTGAGTAGCTGGGACGACAAGCACACACCACCATGCCCAACTAACTTCTGTATTTTTAGTAGAGATGGGGTTTCATTGTGTTGGCCCGGCTGGTCTCAAACTCTTGACCTCAAGTGATTCACCCACTTCAGCCTCCCGAAGATCTGGGATTACAGGTGAGAACCACTATACCCAGTCTAAAATGACTTTTTAAAAGGAGTTCAATGGTTAAAAGGCAGCTTAATTAAAAGCTAATATACAAGGTGTGTGTACGTATTTTTATTTTTTACAGTCTTTATGCTTTTTTTTTTTTCTCTCATAGAACATTGTTCTTTTTTGAGAAAAAGGTTTTTTTAAAAATCCTTTAGGGTTGACTGAATTCTGTTTTCTCCATTGCTGTTGACTTTCTCTTCTTTGTCTTGCCACCCTCAGCTGCATGAAGAATCTAAAGTCGTTTCTAACAGCACGGGATTTCTTAAAGAAAATAGAGAAGGTGCCAAACTCTGTTCTGGGGAGAAACCTCTGTTTTTCATTATGGAACCCCAAAAGTGTAAACAGACAAATTACTTTCAAATTTTAAACTGCTTGTTTCTGCATTGTTACCTGCTTTGTTTTTACTGAAATAGTTATTACAACAGAGACTACTCTTGGGTGCTTAAAATAAGAAAGAATGTAGTTTAGACACTTAGAGAAATGTCTTTTTTTTTTTTTTTTTTTTTTAAGTACACTGTAAAAGCATCATGTGGTCTAGCCTGAGGATAATTCTCTCTTTTTGGAGGTTCAGGATTCAGTGTGGACTTAGCCCAGTGGCCAGAGGTCCAGATAAAAGATAGAGACTAAATTTAGAACTACGTATCTAAATAAAATTGGTCCCTTATACAATTCTTTGATAGATTTCTATAATTTTATGTCTGATTTGGCATCCATTTTTAAACTCCCTCTAGCACAGGAGATTCTGTACTTTGAGATGTAAATTTTGCCATCTGATTTTTCACCTAAGAGTTCCTTTAATGTGCAAATTCAGGGACAACTGCCTAAGATAATGAAACAGGTTATCAAGAAATTGAAAGTCTAAGATAAGAAGAAGAAAAGGGTTTTATGAATCTATAAGATCTACTTTTATCCGCATGTCTGAGTATGTATTTATATGTCATATATAATGTTTCACTACTAAAACTATATTTTAGGACTCTAATTAATTGGCTTAAAGAAAACAAGTCTTTTAGTCAAATAATTTGTCAGAATAAAATAGAGACTCTAAGCCAAATGCTTTTCAAGTTCATGTGATTTAAGTAAATCTTTAATGATAAACTGGTTATAAAAGTATTGGTAAAATTGAATTAGAAATGGCTTCAGAATTGTCAACATGTATTATCGTTTAGATTTATTGGTCAAGTAGTTTTATATTCCTCTTGGCTAGATATAAAAATTGAGCAAGAGGGTTATGAAACCATGAATGCAGACCAAAAGGTAATTATCTTTATTTGTGTAAAAATTTATAAATGAGTATTTAATATTGTTTGTTTTTTGAAAACTGCTAAATCTTGAGTTATTGGCAAAACAGAAACAAACCCACTTATCTAATCTTAAGGATTTTACTTAGGAAAACCTGAAATTCACAGACTACAAAAGTAATTAACAGGAATATAACCTTAAATGATAACTATGAGAGTTTTCATAAGTAATCTGAGTAAACTATTTTAAAAATTAATTAATTAGGTAAATGTAATGAAATAAATGCTTGTAAATAAACTTGTCATATAATTTAGAATACAAAGTTATATTAAGTTAAATAATAGATACTAATTGAATGTCTGGTTCATTTTCTTTTTTCAAAAAAATATAGAAAAAAATTTCTAAAACATATGTTCCTATTTATAAGAAAATAATTTTCATCTAATTCAAAAGTTATTTAAAAGTTGTTTATGAAATGATGTGAAAGTAACCAGTAAAAAAGACCAATAAAAAAATGTTATAAGTATAAAGAGGTGTTTTTGGCAAGAAAACTAAAAGAATATAATTTTATATGAGAAAGAATCTTCTATAGTAAGTTTTTGTCCTGAAATAAAATAACCAGTTATTTAGGGAAAAGGGATGTTGAGGACAACCCAGAAAGTCCAAGCATGTCAGGAATTGTCTGTGTAAATTGTAATAAAGTTTGTACAAAGAAGATTTATAACAAAGAAAACTTTATGTGATCAAGTTGTCTGTAATTAAAGGGAAATTATTCACAATGTTATTCTAGAGATTGTGTATTGATATTTTAAAAAAATTATACACTAAAGAATTGGCTAGAACAACAAAGTTTTCTTAAAGTATTAATTTATTCTTAATAAAATTACAACAAGTTTTAATTTCTTTTAACCCAAAGTTCAACTTTTATTGCATCTCACTGTTTACAGCTTTCTCTCCTCTTTGGAAAGGCCTAAGATACTCCATCCTTCAACTCATTTTCAGCTCCTGCAGTTTTTTCCCCTCAGGTTCTAAGGGTTCATTGTTACCTGATGCTAAAAATGTTTTATATTAAAGGCTTAAAAGAAATGTTTTCTTCCAATATAACATTCTGTGCTCTTGGCTTTAAATTGCTTTGTGAATCCAATTTTTTTTACTCATTACCAGGAAATACTCTTTCTATGTCTAACTAAATACAAGTACCCTTTCCTTTAGGTTTGGCTTGCCAGTCAAACCTAATGGACTCTCTGTAGGGAATAGCAATCTCACTGCAAACGTATTTTTTCTTTTACATTTTGGTAACTGACCTAACAGACAGATTTTATATTTCATCAAATTGATTCTTATGTCACAGTTATTAAGTTGTGATTTGCCTAGAAAAAAGTGAGATTATTGTTTTTTAATTAAGCCTATTATATCTATTATATACATGTAACTTTCTGTATTTGCTTTTAAAGTTATTGTACCATTTGGTTACAGGGCTTTGACCCCTGGGTCTAAAAAGGATACCAAGTCAAATTAAATCTTAAACACTGACAGCAGCTAAAGTATCATCTTCAGACTCAGTAGAAGATGCTAATAAAAATAAATGGCATTCACGAGTCACAGGGCCAGAAATTAAAACTATTCAATTACTCAAGGTCCAGGGACTGTCATGTAAGAGGTGGGCATATGAGATTGTAAGGGCTGATTTTGAGAGATAAAAATTAGTTCAGTTTCTCTACCAATTAACTATTAATGTTCAAGGTGCACTGATTAAAGACCAGCATCTGGGCCCCTGTGTCAGATTAATAAGTTTTTCTTTGACCATTAACCCACTTCAGAATAAAAATAATTCTATAGCTTAAAAAAGGTTTATGGAAATTACATCTTATGGTCAGGATGATTAAAATTTAATTGATTTGTTTATGAAATTTTGAGAGAGAGATTTAATTGGCCTCATGCTATCTGTATTAGGGCTTTTGGGGAGGAAATTAAATCTCCTCTCTCAAAGAATAAGGTTTTTTCTTTTTAAATATTTGAGTTATCACTTTGGCTAAATGAATGACTCATTTTACAATGACCTGCTATACTATTATAATATCCAGGATTTTAAAATTTTTACATTTCACAAGCTTTCTAAAATCAAATTCCAACTTCAGTCTTCATGATTTTTTTGATATTAGACCTCTTGAAGTCCAAAAAGGATATATTCACCTTATTTGATATAAACATTCACACAGGAAGTATTATCAAGTATGAAATGGTGTTTAACCTTCTTTGAATTGTATTTATATAAATGAGAATTTAGTATGCATTTCAAAATTGTTTGAGATTCCTGTGATTCTGATATCTTAGTATATATTATCCATAGTAATTATGATTATTATAAAAATTGTATGCCACAGACGTGATCAAATTTTCTTGTTATTTGTGTCTTTAACCATAACTGTTCTAAGACTCTTGTCATCCACAGCTGTTTTATTTTTATCCTTTTCAAAGGATAAAAATAAGTGGTTTACATAAAATGAGATTTGAAAGTCTGACACATGCTCTTGAATGCAGATATCTGATACTTTTGGAGGTTATGACATTAAAATAGAGGGAAGTCTTCCAAGACTCTCATAGACAGCTAATGTGTTCATAAACATCAAGCAGATCAGGAGTTAATTACATAGACTGAACATGTGAAAGATTGAAATAATCCTTTTATGACTGTGTTTGAAATATTGCTAATTTTTTTTCTCAGTCCATAAAATGCTTTTTCTTTTGAGTTATGTACAGCTTCTAACAATTGGGTAAAATACACTCCTGTGAGCAAAGTTGGAGCATTTTTTTTCTCTCTACTTGATTTCTCAAGAATATGAAAACTATTTGTAAGTATACTTAGTTTGTATGAATATAGTTATTTGCATAAGTTTAATAAGAATCTGTTTTCTTTTGTAACAGGACACTATTGGAAACACTGCTTATTTTGCCAAAACTCTGACTGGCATGGCATATTTTCAGACTGCTTTAAGAAATCAAATTTCACTTATATAGCCAATGAAAGACCCTTGGGAAAACCTGTCTCCTACATTGTCTTTGCAGTCCCTGTACAGGGTTCCTTACCTGCTGTAAGTACAGAATGTTACTTTCTAACTGACCTAGGGGCCCTAAATTATCTTAGGACTTCAGGGTGAGGAATGCACCCAATTAATTCAGGTATTTATAGGCACAGATAAATCTTTGGTGGGCTCAAGGCTTTAAAGTCTGATCTGAGGGTTAGATTTTAATGGAATAAAGGTCCAGTAAAGCCAATGTTTTTGAAGCCTATATAAATTTATTTATTTATTTATTTATTTATTTATTCATTTATTCATTTTTCAAGATGGTTGATTTAAAAATTTTATATCATACCTCTCTCACTTGGAAGGACAAAATAGTGGGTAACAAATCACATTGTGAACTTTTTCTCAAGAAGTAATACAGGAACTGAATAAGAAAACTGAAGGAAATCATAGACCCTTGAAAGAAGCAGGAGTCTACAGCATATACTGTGACTCAGTCGAAGGGCTATGAGTCCCTGGAGTGTGAGAGGGAAAGAATTTACCTCCAGGATACACAACCCTACTGGGGAGCCAAAAAGTCCAGGCCACCAGGGAAAGTACTAACCCCACTGAGCACAGGAACCAACTTGGGGAGAGTTGTGAAATATAAAAGTAGGAGCAGTTAAGGGAAGACACTTGCATGCATTCTCAAATTCCAGCACAAACTGAAGGCAGTCTTTCCGTACTGTCCCTCATAGGAAGCCTTGCAGAGGAAAATCAAAAAGTTCAGGCGGTATCCCAGGTTTAAAGAAACTCCCAATGGAGTTTTACAGTATAACCTCAGGTGGGGTCAAACTCCTTTCACCAGGGCTGGGATGGGGAAGAATGCAGGAGTCCCAAATGCAAGAGTTGCAGGTACAAAAGCCAGGTGCAAGCTTTGCAGGTGACATGGAGGTGTGTGGCCTGAAAGCTGTGGTTTCTAGCTCTGCAGGGAAAGCTGGCAGTTTCAAATTTGGATTACAGGCAAACTGGAACTCAGCTCGCTGCTGCCAGTAGAACACTGTGGAGTGGATCTGACTCTCCAAGTGTGTGAGAACTGTGTGGGGCTTACCACCACCTGCTACTCCCCAATTCCTACGTCAACTCTTCTGTGCAGCAGAGGCAGCAATGCTTTCCTCTGGAACGTGAACCAAGTATCCTGAAACCTGCTCCAATCCCCCAATACCCACAGGGGGCTACTGCTTGCTCTGCATTTGAAGACTCAGAACACAAACACACCTGAACCAGCCCTGACTTGGCTTTGCCCTGCCACCCAACTTGGTAGTTTAACACAAAAGGCAGAATCTCTTGGGAGCTATATAGCCCTGCCCATTGCCTGAGAAAAAGAGTACCCTCTATTCTGCTAGACAACATAAGGCAAACAAACATCCCATTGCTACTACTGCAGCTGGTTCTCTTTTTCAAGCACCACCTCCTGGCTAAAGGCCAACCAACACAATTTATTACAGTATCTCCTGGTAGAATAACACTGAACCCAGAATGGAGAAAATGGCTGTGTGATCTCAGCTATCACCACTGCCTGCACCACTCTGGCTAGCCAGGAGGTTCTGAATATGTCCAAGTGACCAGTTCCTTATTACAACAACCAACCTTCAAGAAAGCCAACACAGTATGGCTATCAATAACCAAGGAATTTCACAGAATCTGTGTCACTCCCTTGCCACCCCCCCCCATAAGAGCTGCTACTCACTGCTGGAAAACTTTTGCAGAGATCACATCATTGGATCCCTTGCAGACATTCTAGAATACCAGCCTGGAGTGTGGCAACTTCACTGGGCACCTGACCCAGAGGAGCAACAACATTTACAGTAGTCTGGCTCCCAGGGACTCTCACTCCTAGGGGAAGGGGGAGTGCACCACATCAAGAGAACACCCTGAAAGACAAAAGAATCTGGATAGCAGGCCTTGAGCACGAGATTCTTCTGATGGTAGGAAGCTTCTTTCTGCAGAGGCACAGGTACAGTGCTGGGCTTAGCAGGTTAAGTCTTCAGCCCAGTCCCACAAGTCAGCCATTCCTGGTGTACAATAAGGGTTTTGAAAAAGATTATGTCTTTCACCCTTGTCACTGTAGGCACAGTTGGGGCTTCTCCCATGGAAGCTTGCCATGGATGCAACTATAAACAGCCTTTCTGGAACACATCGGGGTGACTGCATCCCCACAGGAGGAGCTTCCTCTAGGCTCTGGCTTCGATGAGGTACAGAGTCACAATTCCTCTGTATTTGTAACATCAACATTCCTACAGATGAAAAGAGGTACCTGTATAATCTGAGTAGCCAAAGCACAGGGACAGGAGTGTGTCTGAGAGACAGATAACTTTCCTGCTAACCTAGTAGTGGAGCTGACATGGCCCCAACCCTTCTCCTTGATACTACTTTTGTGCAACACACTGAGAGTTCCTCCAGCCACCTCTGTCAAGGCCGGGACCTCATTAACCCACCTGCTTTAGCTACAACTGGTTCCTACCCAGGGACAACTCCCCTACTGCCCTGAAGCCTAAACCATCAAACCAGTAAATAAATTACTGAGAAAAACAGTTAAATGAAAATTACACACCATGGGGGAAATAAATACATAAAAAGTACACACCATGGGGACCTCTACCATTCCAACCCCATAGGAAATAGTGAACTTGCTTACACACCAAACACATTGCTACTAAAACCAGCATATGAGAGAGCCAACATACAAAGATTTCCTATAATGATGAAACTCTTACAGACTCTTTCTCACTGAAAACACCAAGAACCACATTAGACTATAATTATCTATAAGCATTACAATCTCATCCATAAAGAAAAACAATTAAAAAACAGACAAAATAAGCACAGTACAATAAAACATGCATTCAAGAATAATTAGAAGAAATAGTCTATCCACATGAGAAGAAACCAGAAAAAGAACTCTGGTAAAATGACAAAACAGAGTGCTATAACTCACACAAAAAATCACACTAGCTCTCCAGCAATGGACTCAAACCAAGAGGAAATCTTTGAAATATCAGGTAATAAATTAAGAAGATCACTTATGAAGCTACTACAGGAGATATCAGAGAAAGATGAAAACGATCATAACGAATTTTAAAAAGTAATTCAGGGTATGAATGAGAAATTTTCCGGAAAGATAGATATCATTGAGAAAATTCAATCAAACTTCTGGAAATAAAAGATACACTGAGGGACACACTAAGTCCACTGTTGAGATGGATTTAGCAGATACACTGAGAGAACTACAAAATGCAGGGGAAAGTTCTAAAAATATACTAGAACAAATAGAAGAAAGAATTTCAGGGCTTGAAGAAAAGGTTTTGTATTAACTTAATCAAGCAAATATAACAAAAAATAAAAAGAAATGAACAAAATCAGCAAGAAATATGGGATTATATAAAATGGCTAAACCTAAGAATAATTAGCATTCATGAGGGAGAAAAGAAAATAATAAGTCTGAAAAACGTATTTGAAGAAATAATTGAAAAAATGTCCCCATCTTGGATATAAATTAGGTATCCAAACACAAAAATGTCAAAGAATTCCCAAAAAATGTATTGCAGAAAGATTTTCTCCAAGGCATATAGTCATCAGGATTTCTAAAGTCAACATGACAGAAATAATACTAAGAGCAGTAAGATAAAAGCATCAGGTAACCTACAAAGGAAACACCATCAGATGTCATCAGACTTCACAGCAGAAATCTTACAAGTCAGAAAGCATTAGGGTCTTACCCTCAACATCCTCAAATAGAGAAATTATCAGCCAATAGTTTTGTATCCTGTAAAACTAAGTTTCATTAATGAAGGAGAAATAAATTCACTTTGAGAAAACAAATGCTGAGGAAACTTGTCACTACCAAACCAGTACTACAAAAAATGCTAAAAAAAAATTCTAAACCTTGAAACAATAGCATGTTATGCTACAAAATAGAACATCTTGAAGGCTTGAAACCCACAGAGCCTATAAAATAACACAATAAAATAGCTAGGTAACAATTAACTTGATGAAGAGAACTGAGTCTCACATCTCAATATTAACATTGAATGTAAATTGCCTAAATGCTCCACAGAATGCCATCATGATAAATAAAAAAACTAAAATCCAAATATCTGCTGTCCTCAAGAGACTCACCTCATATGAAAGGATTCATATAAACTCAAGGTAAAAGGGTGAAAAAAGATTCCATGTAAACGGAAACCAAAAACAAACAGGAGTAGCTACTCTTATATCAGAACAGACTTCAAAGCAACAACAATGAAAAAGACAGAGGTGGTTACTATATATGTTAAAAGGAACAATTCAGCAAGAAGATACTGCATTTTAAAATTTATATGCACCCAAACTGGAACTCCTAGATTCATAAAACAATTCTATTAGACCTAATAAATGAAATAGATAGCAAAACAATAATAGTGAAACTCAATACACCACTAAAAGCACTAGACAGATGTTAGAAAAAGTCAACAGAGAAACAATGAACTTAAATGATATGCTAGAATTAATGGACTTATCAGATATTTACAAAACATTTTTCCCAACAACTGCAGAATATACATTATTCTTATCAACAAATGGAACATTCTCCAGGATAGACAATATAATAGACCACAAAACAAGTCTTAATAACTTAAAAAAATCAATATCATATCAAGCATCTTCTCAGACCACAGCAGAATAAAACTAGAAATTAGCTCCAAAAGGAACCCTCAAAATTATAAAAATTCATAGAAATTAAATAATGTGATCCTGAATAATATCTGGGTTAACAATAAAATTGTAATGAAAATTCAAAAATTTTTTGAATTGAGTAATAATGACACAAGTTATCAAAACCTCTGGGATACAGCAAAATAATTACTAAGGGAGAAGTTTATAGCACTAAATACCCACATCAAAAAGTCTAAGAGTGCACAAATTAAAGCCTAATGTCATACTTCAAGGAACTGTAGAAACAAGAACAAACTAAACTTAAAACCAGAAGAAGGAAAGAAATAAAGATCAGAACAGAACTAAATAAATTCAAACAAAAAGCAGAAAAGATCAATAAAACAAAAATCTGGTTCCTTGAGGACTCGGAGCAAGATGGCCGAATAGGAACAGCTCCAGTCTCTAGCTCCCAGTGCGAGCGACACAGAAGACGGGTGATTTCTGCATTTTCAACTGAGGTACCAGGTTCATCTCACTGTGGAGTGCCAGACAATCAGTGCTGGTCAGCTGGTGCAGCCCAACCAGCCAGAGCTGAAGCAGGGCAGGGCATTGCCTCACCTGGGAAGTGTAAGAGGAAAAGGAATCCCTTTTCCTTGCCAGGGGAACTGAGACACACAACACCTGGAAAATTGGGTAACTCTCACCCCAATATTGCACTTTACTAAGGGTCTTAGCAAAGAGCACACCAGGAGATTATATCCCACACCTGGCTGGGAGGGTCCCACACCCAGGGAGCCTCCCTCATTGCTAGCACAGCAGTCTGCGATCTCGCGGCAAGGCAACAGCGAGGCTGGGGGAGGGGCGCTGGCCATTACTGAGGCATAAGTAGATAAAGCGGCTGGGAACCTCGAACTGGGTGGAGCCCAAAGCAGCAGAAGCAGGCCTGCCTGTCTCTGTAGATTTCACCTCTGGGGACAGGGCATAGCTAAACAAAAAGCAGCAGAAACCTCTTCATATGCAAATGATCATGTCTGACAGCTTTGAAGAGAGCAGTGGATCTCCCAACATGAAGGTTGAGATCAGAAAATGGAGGTTGATATCTAAGAACAGACAGACTGTCTGCTCAATTGGGTCCCTGACCCCTGAGTAGCCTAACTGGGAGACATCCCCCACTAGGGACAGACTGACACCCCACACCTCTCACGGCAGAGTACACCCCTGAGACAAAGCTTCCAAAGCAAGAATCAGACAGGTACACTCGCTGTTCAGCAATATTCTATCTTCTGCAGCCTCCGCTGCTGATACACAGGCAAACAGGGTCTGGAGTGGACCTCAAGCAATCTCCAACAGACCTACAGCTGAGGGTCTTGACTGTTAGAAGGAAAACTAACAAACAGAAAGGGGACCCACACCAAAACCCCATCAGTAGATCACCATCATCAAAGACCAGAGCAGATAAAACCACAAAAATGGGGGAAAAGCAGGGCAGAAAAGCTGGAAAATCAAAAAATAAGAGTGCATCTCCCCCTCCAAAGGAAAGCAGCTCATTGCCAGCAATGGATCAAAGTTGGATGAAGAATGACTTTGATGAGTTGAGAGAAGAAGGCTTCAGTCCATCAAACTTCTCAGAGCTAAAAGAGGAATTATGTACCCAGCGCAAAGAAACTAAAAATCTTGAAAAAAGAATGGAAGAATGGATAACTAGAATAATCAATGCAGACAAGACCATAAACGAACTGACAGAGATAAAAACCATGACATGAGAAATACATGACAAATGCATAAGCTTCAGTAACTGACTCGATCAACTGGAAGAAAGAGTATCAGCGATTGAGGATCAAATGAATGAAATGAAGAGAGAAGAGAAGTCTAAAGAAAAAGGAAGAAAAATAAACGAACAAAGCCTTCAAGAAGTATGGGATTATGTGAAAAGACCAAATATATGTCTGATTGGGGTGCCTGAAAGTGAGGGGGAAAATGGAACCAACTTGGAAAACACTCTTCAGGATATCATCCAGGAGAACTTCCCCAACCTAGTAAGGCAGGCAAACATTCAAATTCAGGAAATACAGAGAATGCCACAAAGATACTCCTCGAGAAGAGCAACTCCAACACACATAATTGTCAGATTCACCAAAGTTGAAATGAAGGAAAAAATGTTAAAGGCAGCTAGAGAGACAAGTCAGGTTACCCACAAAGGGAAGCCCATCAGACTAACAGCAGATCTCTCAGCAGAAACTCTAAACGCCAGAAGAGAGTGGGGGCCAATATTCAACATTCTTAAAGAAAAGAATTTTCAACCCAGAATTTCATATCCAGCCAAACTAAGTTTCATAAGTGAAGGAGAAATAAAATCCTTTACAGACAAGCAAATGCTTAGAGATTTTGTCACCCCCAGCTTGCCCTGCAAGTGACCCTGAAGGAAGCACGAAACATGGAAAGGAAAAACTAGTACCAGCCATTACAAAAACATGCCAAAATGTAAAGACTCTCAATGCTAGGAAGAAACCGCATCAACTAAGGAGCAAAATAACCAGCTAATATCACAATGACAGGATCAAGTTCACACATAACAATATTAACCTCAAAGGTAAATGGACTAAATGGTCTAATTAAAAGACACACACTGGCAAATTGGATAAAGAGTCAAGACGTATCAGTTTGCTGTATTCAGGAGACCCATCTCACATGCAGAGACATACATAGGCTCAAAATAAAGGGATGGAGGAAGATCTACCAAGCAAATGGAGAACAGAGAAAAGCAGGGATTGCAACCCTAGTATCTGATAAAACAGACTTTAAACCATCAAAGATCAAAAGGGACAAAGAAGGCCATTACATAATGGTAAAGGGATCAATTCAACAGGAAGAGCTAACTATCCTAAATATATATGCAACCAATACAGGAGCACCCAGATTCACAAAGCAAGTCCTTAGAGACTTACAAAGAGACTTAGACTCCCATACAATAATAATGGGAGACTTCAACACTCCACTGTCAACATTAGACAGATCAACGAGACAGAAAGTTAACAAGGATATCCAGGAATTGAATGCAATTCTGCATCAAGCGGACCTAATAGACATCTACAGAACTCTCCACCCCAAATCAACAAAATATACATTCTTCTCAGCACCACATCAAACTTACTCCAAAATCGACCACGTAATTGGAAGTAAAGCACTCCTCAGCAAATGCACAAGAACAGAAATTATAACAAACTGTCTCTCAGACCACAGGGCAATCAAACTAGAACTCAGGACTAAGAAACTCAATCAAAGCCGCTCAACTACATGGAAACTGAACAACCTGCTCCTGAATGACTACTGGGTACATAACGAAATGAAGGCAGAAATAAAGATGTTCTTTGAAACCAATGAGAACAAAGATACAACATACCAGAATCTCTGGGACACATTTAAAGCAGTGTGTAGAGGGAAATTTATAGCACTAAATGCCCACAAGAGAAAGCAGGAAAGATCTAAAATTGACACTCTAACATCGCAATTAAAAGAACTAGAGAAGCAAGAGCAAACACATTCGAAAGCTAGCAGAAGGCAAGAAATAACTAAGATCAGAGCAAAACTGAAGGAGATAGAGACACAAAAAACTCTCTAAAAAATCAATGAATCCAGGAGTTGGTTTTTTGAAAAGATCAACAAAATTGACAGACCACTAGCAAGACTAATAAAGAAGAAAAGAGAGAAGAATCAAATCGACGCAATTAAAAATGATAAAGGGGATATCACAACCGACCCCACAGAAATACAAACTACCATCAGAGAATACTATAAACACCTCTACGCAAATAAACTGGAAAATCTAGAAGAAATGGATAATTTCCTGGACACTTTCACTCTTCCAAGACTAAACCAGGAAGAAGTTGAATCCCTGAATAGACCAATAGCAGGCTCTGAAATTGAGGCAATAATTAATAGCCTACCAACCAAAAAAAGTCCAGGACCAGATGGATTCACAGCTGAATTCTACCAGAGGTACAAGGAGGAGCTGGTATCATTCCTTCTGAAACTATTCCAATCAATAGAAAAAGAGGGAATCCTCCCTAACTCATTTTATGAGGCCAACATCATCCTGATACCAAAGCCTGGCAGAGACACAACAAAAAAAGAGAATTTTAGACCAATATCCCTGATGAACATCGATGCAAAAATCCTCAATAAAATACTGGCAAACCGGATTCAGCAACACATCAAAAAGCTTATCCACCATGATCAAGTGGGCTTCATCCCTGGGATGCAAGGCTGGTTCAACATTCGCAAATCAATAAACATAATCCAGCATATGAACAGAACCAAAGACAAGAACCACATGATTATCTCAATAGATGCAGAAAAGGCTTTTGACAAAATTCAACAGCCCTTCATGCTAAAAACGCTCAATAAATTCGGTATTGATGGAATGTACCTCAAAATAATAAGAATTATTTATGACAAACCCACAGCCAATATCATACTGAATGGGCAAAAACTGGAAAAATTCCCTTTGAAAACTGGCACAAGACAGGGATGCCCTCTCTCACGACTCCTATTCAACATAGTGTTGGAAGTTCTGGCTAGGGCAATTAGGCAAGAGAAAGAAATCAAGGGTATTCAGTTAGGAAAAGAAGAAGTCAAACTGTCCCTGTTTGCAGATGACATGATTGTATATTTAGAAAACCTCATTGTCTCAGCCCAAAATCTCCTTAAGCTGATAAGCAACTTCAGCAAAGTCTCAGGATACAAAATTAATGTGCAAAAATCACAAGCATTCGTATACACCAGTAACAGACAAACAGAGAGCCAAATCAGGAATGAACTTCCATTCACAATTGCTTCAAAGAGAATAAAATACCTAGGAATCCAACTTACAAGGGATGTAAAGGACCTCTTCAAGGAGAACTACAAACCACTGCTCAGTGAAATAAAAGAGGACACAAACAAATGGAAGAACATACCATGCTCATGGATAGGAAGAATCAATATCGTGAAAATGGCCATACTGCCCAAGGTAATTTATAGATTCAATGCCATCCCCATCAAGCTACCAATGAGTTTCTTCACAGAATTGGAAAAAACTGCTTTAAAGTTCATATGGAACCAAAAAAGAGCCCGCATCTCCAAGACAATCCTAAGTCAAAAGAACAAAGCTGGAGGCATCACGCTACCTGACTTCAAACTATACTACAAGGCTACAGTAACCAAAACAGCATGGTACTGGTACCAAAACAGAGATATAGACCAATGGAACAGAACAGAGTCCTCAGAAATAATACCACATATCTACAGCCATCTGATCTTTGACAAACCTGAGAGAAACAAGAAATGGGGAAAGGATTCCCTATTTAATAAATGGTGCTGGGAAAATTGGCTAGCCATAAGTAGAAAGCTGAAACTGGATCCTTTCCTTACTCCTTATACGAAAATTAATTCAAGATGGATTAGAGACTTTAATGTTAGACCTAATACCATAAAAATCCTAGAGGAAAACCTAGGTAGTACCATTCAGGACATAGGCATGGGCAAAGACTTCATGTCTAAAACACCAAAAGCAATGGCAGCAAAAGCCAAAATTGACAAATGGGATCTCATTAAACTAAAGAGCTTCTGCACAGCAAACGAAACTACCATCAGAGTGAACAGGCAACCTACAGAATGGGAGAACATTTTTGCAATCTACTCATCTGACAAAGGGCTAATATCCAGAACCTACAAAGAACTCAAACAAATTTACAAGAAAAAAACAAACAACCCCATCAAAAAGTGGGCAAAGGATATGAACAGACATTTCTCAAAAGAAGACATTCATACAGCCAACAGACACATGAAAAAATGCTCATCATCACTGGCCATCAGAGAAATGCAAACCAAAACCACAATGAGATACCATCTCACAGCAGTTAGAATGGCGATCATTAAAAAGTCAGGAAACAACAGGTGCTGGAGAGGATGTGGAGAAATAGGAACACTTTTACACTGTTGGTGGGATTGTAAACTAGTTCAACCATTATGGAAAACAGTATGGCGATTCCTCAAGGATCTAGAACTAGATGTACCATATGACCCAGCCATCCCATTACTGGGTATATACCCAAAGGATTATAAATTATGCTGCTATAAAGACACATGCACTCGTATGTTTATTGCAGCACTATTCACAATAGCAAAGACTTGGAATCAACCCAAATGTCCATCAGTGACAGATTGGATTAAGAAAATGTGGCACATATACACCATGGAATACTATGCAGCCATCCAAAAGGATGAGTTTGTGTCCTTTGTAGGGACATGGATGCAGCTGGAAACCATCATTCTTAGCAATCTATCACAAGAACAGAAAACCAAACACCGCATGTTCTCACTCATAGGTGGGAACTGAACAATGAGATCACTTGGACTCAGGAAGGGGAACATCACACACAGGGGCCTGTCATGGGGAGGGGGTAGGGGGGAGGGATTGCATTGGGAGTTATGCCTGATGTAAATGACGAGTTGATGGGTGCAGCACACCAACATGGCACAAGTATACATATGTAACAAACCTGCACGTTATGCACATGTACCCTACAACTTAAAGTATAATAATAAATAAATTAAAAAAAAAAAAAAAAAAAAACCACTCAACTACATGGAAACTGAACAACCTGCTCCTCAATGACTACTGGGTACATAATGAAATGAAGGCAGAAATAAAGAGGTTCTTTGAAACCAATAAGAACAAAGGCACAACATACGAGACTCTCTGGGACACATTTAAAGCAGTGTGTAGAGGGAAATGTATAACACTAAATGCCCACAAGAGAAAGCAGCAAAGATCTAAAATTGACACCATAACATCACGATTAAAAGAACTAGAGAAGCAAGGGCGAACACATTCAAAAGCTAGCAGAAGACAAGAAATAATTAAGATCAGAGTAGAACTGACGGAAATGGAGACACAAAAAACCCTTAAAAAAACCAATGAATCCAGGAGCTGATTTTTTGAAAAGATCAACAAAATTGATAGACTGCTAGCAAGTCTAATAAAGAAGAGAAGAGAGAAGAATCAAAAAAATGCAATAAAAAATGATAAAGGGGATATCACCACCGATCCCACAGACATACAAATTACCATCATAGAATACTATACATACCTCTATGAAAATAAACTAGAAAATCTAGAAGAAATGGATAAATTCATGGACACATACACCCTCCCTAGACTAAACCAGGAAGAATTTGAATCCCTGAATAGACCAATAATAGGCTCTGAAATTGAGACAATAATTAATAGCCTACCAACCAAAAAAAAAAAAAAAAATTGAGGACCAGACAGATTCACAGCCAAATTCTACCAGAGGTACAAGGAGGAGCTGGTACCATTCCTTCTGAAACTATTCCAATCAATAGAAAAAGAGGGAATCCTCCCTAACTCATTTTAAGAGGCCAGCATCATCTTGATACCAAAGCCTGGCAGAGAGACAAAGAAAACAGAAAATTTTACACCAATATCCCTGATGAACATCGATGCAAAAGTCCTCAATAAAATACTGGCAACAGAATCCAGCAGCACATCAAAAAGCTTATCCAGCATGATCAAGTAGGCTTCATCCCTGGGATGCAAGGCTGGTTCAACATATGCAAATCAATAAATGTAATCCATCACATAAACAGAACCAAAGACAAAAACCACATGATTATCTCAATAGATGCAGAAAAGGCCTTTGACAAAATTCAACACCCTTCATGTTAAAAACTGTCCTTGAAATTTTGATAGTGATTTCATTGAATCTGTATATCACATTGGATAGCATGAACATTTTAACATTAATTATCCCAATCCATGAACGTATGATATCTCTCCATTTATTCGTGTCTTCTTCAACTTCTTTTATCAAAGTTTGATTATATTCAATGTACAGATCTATCAACTCCATGGTTAAATGTATTCATAAGTATTTTACTGTTCGTAGCTACTTTAAATTGAATTTTTTCTTGATTTCTTTTTTAGATAGTTTGTTATTAGTTTATCAAAACACTGCTGAATTCTGTTTGCTGATTTTTACAGTCTAAATTTTACTGAATTTATTTATTAGTTCTCACAATTTTGGGTAGAATTTTTACAATGTTCTATATACAAAATTATGTAAACAAGAACAATTTAACTTTTTTTTTTTTCTATTTGGAAGCCTTTGATATCTCCCTCTTGTCTATTTGCTCTGGCTAGTACTTCTAGTATCACATTGAACAGAAGTGGCAATAGCAATTATTCTTGTCTTGTCCCTGATCTTAGAGACAAACTCTTACACTTCTCACCATTGGTATGATAGATATAAAATTCTCATGTAAAGCCTTTATGTTTTCAGGTTAATTAATTTTATGCCTTATATCTTGATAGTTTTTTTTCACAAATTGATGTTGAGTTTTGTCAAATGATTGTTGTGTATCTATTTACATGCTCATATGAATTTTGTCCATTTTGTTAAGCTGATGTTTTGAAATTATCAATTTGTGTGTGCTGAAACATTACTGCATTCCTGGGATAAATCCCATGTGAGATGGTGAAATATTATTTTAACTTGCTGTTAAATTTGGTTTGCTCATATTTTTACATCTCTGTTTATCAGGGATATTAGCCTAGAGTGTTACCTTTTTTCCTTTTTTTTTTTTTTTTTTTTCTAGTAGCATCTATGTCTGACTTTGTTATCTGGATCACATTGGGCTTGGAAAATGAGTTCGAAAGTATTTTCTTTTTTTATTTTTTAGAACAGTTTGATAAGAATTGGTATTGGTTATTCAATGTTTGGTCAAAATTAACAGAGGAGTCAGCAGGTCTTCGGTTTTTCTTTCATGAGAAAAATATTATTAATGTTTCAATCCCTTTATGCATTATTGTTATTTTCACAATTTCTGTTTCTTTGTGATTCATTCTTCTTATCTGTGTCTAGGAAAGTATCTATTTCTTCTAGGTTACCTAGTTTGCTAGCATATGATTTTTAATACTTTTGTATTATTCATTGTATTTCTGTTATATCAATTGTAATGTATTTTCTTTCATTGCTGATTTTACTTGAGAATTTTCTATTGGTTTCTTAGTCTAGCTAAAGTCTTGTCAATTTGTTTAAATTTTCTAAAAGGAACAGCTCAGTTTTGTTGATTTCTTTCTATTATTTCTCTAGTGTCTATTTCACTTATTTCTGTTCCAATTTTTATTAGTTATTTCTTTCTGATAACTTTGGCCTTACATTGTTCTTTGTTTTCTAGTTTACTGAGATATAACATTAGGTTGTTCATTTTATATCTTTTTGCTTTTTTGATATAGATGGTAATTGCTATAAACTTCCATCTTGGAATTGCATTTGTTGTATTCCACGTGTCTTGATATGTTGTCTTGTATTTTGTTTCCTCCAAATACTTTTACTTTTTCACATTTTATTTTACATTCAGAAGGTGCATGTGTATTCATTACTTGGGTATATCGTGTAATGGTGAGGTTTGGGATATAAATGATTTTGTTATTTAAATACTGAAAATGGTACCCAACAGTTTTTCAACCATTGAACCTCTCCCTTCCTTCCACCCTCCCTCCCTCCTCTAGCAGTCCTCTCTGTTTATTGTTGCCATCTGTATGTCCATGGGTTTTTGATGTTTAGATTCCACTTATAAGTGAGATAATGTGGTATTTGGTTTTCTGTTCCTGCATTAATTCACTTAGAATAATGGCCTCCACCTCCATCCATGTTGCTGCAAACAACATAATTTTATTCTTTTTATCACTGGATAATATTCCAAGGTGTATATATACCATATTTTCTTATCCAATCCACCACTGATGGACACCTAATTTGAGTTCATTTCTTTGCTATTGTGAATAGTGTGGAGATGAACAAACAAGTGCATGTATCTCTTTGGTAGTATAATTTATTTTCTTTTGGATACATATCCAGTAATAGGATTGCTGAGTCAAACAATAATTCAGTTTTAAGTTCTTCGAGAAATCTCCAAACTGCTTTCCACAGTGGCTGAACTAATTTACATTCTCACCAACAGTGTATAAGCATCTCAGTTTCTCTGAAGCCTCACCAATATCTGTTGCTTTCTGAGTTTTTAATAACAGGCAATCTGGTTGGCATGATTGTATCTCCTTGTAGTTTTGACTTGCATTTATCTGATGATTAGTGATGATGAGCATTTTTTTTCATACTATTGTGGGCTACTTGTATGTCTTCTTTTGAGAAATATCTGTTTCTGTCCTTTGCCCACATTTTAACAAGGTTGTTTGCTTTTTCCTTGTTGATTTGTGTAAGTTTCTTATAGATGCTGATATTAGTTCTTTGTTGTATACATAGTTTGAAAATATTTTCTCTCATCCTGTAAGTTGTCTATTTACTCTGTTGAGCATTTCTTTTGCTGTGCAGATGCTTTTTATTTTAATTAAGTCTCACTGGTTAATTTTTGTTTTTGTTGCAATTGCTTTTGAGGACTTAGTCATAAAATCTTTCTCAAGGCCCATGTCCGGAATGGTGTTTCTAAGGCTTTTCTCTAATATTCTTATACTTTGAGGTTTTAGATTTAATACTTTAATTCATCTTGAATTAACTTTTGCATATGGTGAAAGGTAGGTGTTCAGTTTCATTCTTCCGTATCTGGCTAGCCAGCTATCCCAGCACCATTTACTGAATGGAGAGTCTTTTTCTTGTTTCTTATTTTTTGACTTTGTTGAAGATTAAGTGGCTGTAGGTGTTTGGCTGTATTTTGAGGTTCTCTGTTCTGTTCCATTGGTTTGTGTTCCATTGGTTTTTTTACCAGAACTATGCTATTTTGGTTACTGTAGGCTTAAAGCATAGTTGGAGGTCAGGTAATGCGATGCCCTTGGCTTTGTTGTCTTGGCTTAGGACTGCTTTTCTCTCCTGGTATGTTTAAATTTCCTTTTTAATTTCTTAATTGATTCATTGGTTGTTTAGAAGCATATCGTTCAATTTCCGTGAATTTGCAAATTTTCCAAATTTATAATTTTTCAAATTTATCATGTTATTGATATCTATTTTTATTTCATTGTTATCAGAAATGTTACTTGATACAGTTTCAATCATTTAAGATTTGCTGATTTTTTTCATGGACTAAAATTTGATCCAACATGGAGAATATTCCATGTGCACTTAGGAAGAACGTGTATTTTGATACCATTGAATGGAATGTTATGTATATGTCAGATTCATTTGATTTAAAGTACAGCTTCATTCCAATGTTTCCTTTTTGATTTTCTGTCTCTATGGCATATCCATTTTTTATAGTGGTGTACTAAATTTGTGATTTTGTTTTTTGTATTATTCAGCTTTAGATTTTATTTGACTTTTTAAAATAATTTTATTCTCTGTTACATTTCTGATTGTGTTCATTTATTATTCTCCTAACTTTATTAATTATTTCTCTGTATTTTCTTGAAGTTTTGAGATATTTCTGAACTATTCATAATTATTTTTCAGGCAGTTTGCATGACTCCATTTTGGGGCATCAGCTAAGGGAGATTACTTTGTCCTTTTGGTGATGTCCTAGTGTGTTTGTATTGCCCTTACAAAATACTTGATCTGCGTAATTCATAAAGAATATATTTGTTACCATTCTGGGAGCTGGAAACAAAAAATTAGGGCACTGGTAGGTTTCACTGTCTGGTAAGAGCTGTTCTCTGCATACTCCAAAGGTATGATGTGTCCTCACATGGTGGAAGGCACAAGAGTAAGCTAGTCAAATACTAAGTGAATTCTCTTTTATAATATCCTTAATAAAATTTAAAAGGAGAGGAACCCTCCTGACCCTAATCACCTATGAAAAGCCCTATCTTTTAATATTATCACATTGGCTATAACTTTCAACACCTGAATTTTAAAGGGGACATACTCAAACTATAGCATTTGCCCCTGGTTACCCAAAATTCATGTTCTTCTCACATGTAAAATACATTTATTCCACTTTAGCGCCCCAAAAGTCTTGGTTTATTTCAGCATCAACTCAAAAGTGTGGAGTTCAGAGTCTCATTTAATCAAATTTGGGTGAGACTCAAGGCATGATTCACCATGAGAAAAATTCCCTCTATTGGTGAGCCTGTGAAATTAAAACAATTATGTACTTGCCAAAGAAAATTCTGGGACAGTTTTAGAATACACATTTCAATTCCAAAGGTGAGAAATAGGTTAAAAAAAAACATTGTAACAGGTCTCAAGTAATTCCTAACACACGGTAAATAACACAATATAGTGAAGCCTAAGAATAGACCTCCCTGACACCATGTCTTTTCTTTTGCACAAACTAAGATGGGAGTTGGGTACCCAGACTCTTGGTGACCACACCCTCACGGATATTCTAGGAACAGCCCATGCTGCAACTTTCATGAGTTGAAGCCTTAGCCTATGGCTCTCCAATGCTGATGCTGCATGTTGATCACTTTACAGATCTAGGGTCTTGGGAATGGTCCTGCCAGGACAGCTTCACTAACTATTGCCCTAGTGGGGAATCTCTGCAGTGCCCCAACCGCAGAGTTCCACTGGTCATTGCTCTGGTGAAGGCTCTCAGCACTGGCTCCAATCCCACAGCTCTACTGGACATTTTCTAAATGAGGACTGTCTCTTGCACTCCCACCCCTGCAATAGTAATCTGCCTGGGCGCCAAGGCTCTCTATGGCATCCTGTAAAATCTAGGTAGAGTTAGTCGTGCCTCTGCAGCTCATGCACTCTGTACACCTGCAGAATTAGGACCACATGAACACTGCCAAGGGCCCTAGATTGCACCCTAGGAAAGCAATGGACTGAGGCTCACCTGTGCCTGCTTGAACTACAGCTGGGGCAGCTCAAGAACATTGTGCCAGAATGTGGGGAACAGAGATGAGACAGCCCTGGGCAGCAAGCCCTGATGTTTCATGAGCACCTCAATTTTGGAGGGAATGCATTCAAATCATTTTATTTTCTCCTGGACCCCCAAATTTGTGTCCTTCTCACATGCAAAATAAATTTGTTCCATCCCAATAGCCCCAGAAATATTAACTTTTTCAAACATCACCTTTAAAATCTATATCCAAAGTTTCATCTAAATATTGTCTGAATCAGATATGAGTGAGAATCAATGTATGATTCATTCTGAGAAAAATTACCCTCCAACTGTCACCCTGTGATATCAAACAAGTTATGTGCTTCCAAAATCCAATGATGAGATACACATACAATAGATATTCTCATTTTCAAAGAGATAAATAGAAAAGAAGAATAGTCTAATAAGTTCCCCAAAAGCTCAAACTCTAGCAAAGCAAGCAATATTAAATCTTAAGGCTGGAGAAAAATATTTGTTTACCTCGTGTCACGCATTCCAGTTACAATGAAAACAAAATTGGACCCTTAAGGCTTCAGGTAACTCAGTCCCCATGGTTTAGCAAAGCTCATGCTGCGGCCCTCAGAGACTGGAGTCTCGTTCTTTGGGTTCTCCCAGGCAGTAGTTCCACACCGGTGGCTCTATTGTTTTGTGGTCTCAAGGGTGGCTTTATTTATTTCTTTTTGTTTTCTTTTCCTTTCTTTCTTTCTTTTTTTTTTTTTTTATTTTTGGAGATGGAGTCTTTGTTGCCCAGGCTGGAGTGCAGTGGTGCGATCTCCGCTCACTGCAACCTCCGCCCCCCAGGTTCAAGCAATTCTCCTGCCTCAGCCTACCGAGTAACTGGGACTACAGGCGCCCGCCACCACTCCCGGCTAATTTTTGTATTTTCAGTAGAGGGGTGTTTTGCCGTGTTAGCCAGGATGGTCTCGATCTCCTGACCTCGTGATCCATCCACCCCGGCCTTACAAAGTGCTGGGATTACAGGCATGAGCCACCGCTCCCCGCCGGGTGGCTTTATTTCTATGGCTCGCTGAACATTGCCTTAACGGGGACACGCTACCATTTCCTGGTTGCCATAGTTCCAATGGGTATTGCCATACTGGGTTTCTCTGTGGCAACCCCACTCTCAAGGCAACCCTCTTTTGGGGTTGCACATTCTAAGCTTTAGGAAGCTCCATTCTTCCAAATCCAGGTTAAGGCTGCCATATTCCCATAGCTTGTGCACTCTGGTCCAGCAAAGATGGCACCATGTGGATGCCTCCAAGGTTTTGTTACCTGTGCACTCTGGAGGGGTGGTCACTGTGAATCACATTGCACCTAGGCCCACTGGAGTCACACCTAGGATATCTGAGGAGCAATGGCTCAGAATTCAGAAAGCAGAGACTTAAGGCAGTGCCAGGCAGCAAGTGCTGAAACCTCAAGGATGACCAAGGCCCTTGTTTTAAAATAGATTTTTTACGGGGGCGGAGCAAGATGGCCGAATAGGAACAGCTCCAGTCTCCAACTCCCAGCGCGAGCGACACAGAAGACCGGTGATTTCTGCATTTTCAACTGAGGTACTGGGTTCATCTCACTGGGGAGTGCCGGACGATCGGTGCTGGTCAGCTGCTGCAGCCCGACCAGCGAGAGCTGAAGCAGGGCGAGGCATCGCCTCACCTGGGAAGCGCAAGGGGGAAGGGAATCCCTTTTCCTAGGCAGGGGAACTGAGACACACAACACCTGGAAAATCGGGTAACTCCCACCCCAATACTGCGCTTTAAGCAAACAGGCACACCAGGAGATCATCTCCCACGCCTGGCCGGGAGGGTCCCACACCCACGGAGCCTCCCTCATCGCTAGCACAGCAGTCTGTGATCTACGGGCAAGGCAGCAGCGAGGCTGGGGGAGGGGCGCCCGCCATTGCTGAGGCTTAAGTAGGTAAACATAGCCGCTGGGAAGCTCGAACTGGGTGGAGCTCACAGCAGCTCAAGAAAACCTGCCTGTCTCTGTAGACTCCACCTCTGGGGACAGGGCACAACTATACAACAACAAAAGCAGCAGAAAACTGCAGACGCAAACGACTCTGTCTGACAGCTTTGAAGAGAACAGTGGATCTCCCAACACGGAGGTTGAGATCTGAGAAGGGACAGACTCCCTGCTCAAGTGGGTCCCTGACCCCTGAGCAGCCTAACTGGGAGACATCCCCCACTAGGGGAAGTCTGATACCCCACACCTCACAGGGTGGAGTACACCCCTGAGAGGAAGCTTCCAAAGCAAGAATCAGACAGGTACACTCGCTGTTCAGAAATATTCTATCTTCTGCAGCCTCTGCTGCTGATACCCAGGCAAACAGGGTCTGGAGTGGACCTCAAGCAATCTCCAACAGACTTACAGCTGAGGGTCCTGACTGTTAGAAGGAAACTATCAAACAGGAAGGACACCTACACCAAAACCCCATCAGTACATCACCATCATCAAAGACCTGAGGCAGATAAAACCACAAAGATGGGGAAAAAGCAGGGCAGAAAAGCTGGAAATTCAAAAAATAAGAGCGCATCTCCCCTGGCAAAGGAGCGCAGCTCATCACCAGCAACGGATCAAAGCTGGACGGAGAATGACTTTGACGAGATGAGAGAAGAAGGCTTCAGTCCATCAAATTTCTCAGAGCTAAAGGAGGAATTACGTACCCAGCGTAAAGAAACTAAAAATCTTGAAAAAAAAGTGGAAGAATTGATGGCTAGAGTAATTAATGCAGAGAAGGTCATAAACGAAATGAAAGAGATGAAAACCATGACACGAGAAATACGTGACAAATGCACAAGCTTCAGTAACCGACTCAATCAACTGGAAGAAAGAGTATCAGCGATTGAGGATCAAATGAATGAAATGAAGCGAGAAGAGAAACCAAAAGAAAAAAGAAGAAAAAGAAATGAACAAAGCCTGCAAGAAGTATGGGATTATGTAAAAAGACCAAATCTACGTCTGATTGGGGTGCCTGAAAGTGAGGGGGAAAATGGAATCAAGTTGGAAAACACTCTTCAGGATATCATCCAGGAGAACTTCCCCAACCTAGTAGGGCAGGCCAACATTCAAATCCAGGAAATACAGAGAACGCCACAAAGATATTCCTCGAGAAGAGCAACTCCAAGACACATGATTGCCAGATTCACCAAAGTTGAAATGAAGGAAAAAATCTTAAGGGCAGCCAGAGAGAAAGGTCGGGTTACCCACAAAGGGAAGCCCATCAGACTAACAGCAGATCTCTCGGCAGAAACTCTCCAAGCCAGAAGAGAGTGGGGGCCAATATTCAACATTCTTAAAGAAAAGAATTTTAAACCCAGAATTTCATATCCAGCCAAACTAAGTTTCATAAGTGAAGGAGAAATAAAATCCTTTACAGATAAGCAAATGCTTAGAGATTTTGTCACCACTAGGCCTGCCTTACAAGAGATCCTGAAGGAAGCACTAAACATGGAAAGGAACAACCGGTACCAGCCATTGCAAAAACATGCCAAAATGTAAAGGCCATCGAGACTAGGAAGAAACTGCATCAACTAACGAGCAAAATAACCAGTTAATATCATAATGGCAGGATCAAGTTCACACATAACAATCTTAACCTTAAATGTAAATGGACTAAATGCTCCAATTAAAAGACACAGACTGGCAAACTGGATAAAGAGTCAAGACCCATCAGTCTGCTGTATTCAGGAGACCCATCTCACACGCAGAGACATACATAGGCTCAAAATAAAGGGATGGAGGAAGATTTACCAAGCAAATGGAGAACAAAAAAAAAGCGGGGGTTGCAATACTAGTCTCTGATAAAACAGACTTTAAACCATCAAAGATCAAAAGAGACAAAGAAGGCCATTACATAATGGTAAAGGGATCAATTCAACAGGAAGAGCTAACTATCCTAAATATATATGCACCCAATACAGGAGCACCCAGATTCATCAAGCAAGTCCTTAGAGACTTACAAAGAGACTTAGACTCCCATACAATAATAATGGGAGACTTCAACACTCCACTGTCAACATTAGACAGATCAACGAGACAGAAAGTCAACAAGGATATCCAGGAATTGAACTCATCTCTGCAGCAAGCAGACCTAATAGACATCTACAGAACTCTCCACCCCAAATCAACAGAATATACATTCTTCTCAGCACCACATCGTACTTACTCCAAAATTGACCACGTAATTGGAAGTAAAGCACTCCTCAGCAAATGTACAAGAACAGAAATTATAACAAACTGTCTCTCAGACCACAGTGCAATCAAACTAGAACTCAGGACTAAGAAACTCAATCAAAACCGCTCAACTACATGGAAACTGAACAACCTGCTCCTGAATGACTACTGGGTACATAACGAAATGAAGGCAGAAATAAAGATGTTCTTTGAAACCAATGAGAACAAAGATACAACATACCAGAATCTCTGGGACACATTTAAAGCAGTGTGTAGAGGGAAATTTATAGCACAAAATGCCCACAAGAGAAAGCAGGAAAGATCTAAAATTGACACTCTAACATCGCAATTAAAAGAACTAGAGAAGCAAGAGCAAACACATTCGAAAGCTAGCAGAAGGCAAGAAATAACTAAGATCAGAGCAGAACTGAAGGAGATAGAAACACAAAAAACCCTCCAAAAAATCAATAAATCCAGGAGTTGGTTTTTTGAAAAGATCAACAAAATTGACAGACCACTAGCAAGACTAATAAAGAAGAAAAGAGAGAAGAATCAAATCGACGCAATTAAAAATGATAAAGAGGATATCACCACCGACCCCACAGAAATACAAACTACCATCAGAGAATACTATAAACATCTCTACGCAAATAAACTGGAAAATCTAGAAGAAATGGATAATTTCCTGGACACTTACACTCTTCCAAGACTAAACCAGGAAGAAGTTGAATCCCTGAGTAGACCAATAGCAGGCTCTGAAATTGAGGCAATAATTAATAGCCTACCAACCAAAAAAAGTCCAGGACCAGATGGATTCACAGCTGAATTCTACCAGAGGTACAAGGAGGAGTTGGTACCATTCCTTCTGAAACTATTCCAATCAATAGAAAAAGAGGGAATCCTCCCTAACTCATTTTATGAGGCCAACATCATCCTGATACCAAAGCCTGGCAGAGACACAACAAAAACAGAGAATTTTAGACCAATATCCCTGATGAACATCGATGCAAAAATCCTCAATAAAATACTGGCAAACCGGATTCAGCAACACATCAAAAAGCTTATCCACCATGATCAAGTGGGCTTCATCCCTGGGATGCAAGGCTGGTTCAACATTCGCAAATCAATAAACATAATCCAGCATATAAACACAACCAAAGACAAGAACCACATGATTATCTCAATAGATGCAGAAAAGGCTTTTGACAGAATTCAACAGCCCTTCATGCTAAAAACGCTCAATAAATTCGGTATTGATGGAACGTACCTCAAAATAATAAGAGCTATCTATGACAAACCCACAGCCAATATCATACTGAATGGGCAAAAACTGGGAAAAATTCCCTTTGAAAACTGGCACAAGACAGGGATGCCCTCTCTCACCACTCCTATTCAACATAGTGTTGGAAGTTCTGGCTAGGGCAATTAGGCAAGAGAAAGAAATCAAGGGTATTCAGTTAGGAAAAGAAGAAGTCAAATTGTCCCTGTTTGCAGATGACATGATTGTATATTTAGAAAACCCCATTGTCTCAGCCCAAAATCTCCTTAAGCTGATAAGCAACTTCAGCAAAGTCTCAGGATACAAAATTAATGTGCAAAAATCACAAGCATTCTTATACACCAGTAACAGACAAACAGAGAGCCAAATCAGGAATGAACTTCCATTCACAATTGCTTCAAAGAGAATAAAATACCTAGGAATCCAACTTACAAGGGATGTAAAGGACCTCTTCAAGGAGAACTACAAACCACTGCTCAGTGAAATAAAAGAGGACACACACAAATGGAAGAACATACCATGCTCATGGATAGGAAGAATCAATATCGTGAAAATGGCCATACTACCCAAGGTCATTTATAGATTCAATGCCATCCCCATCAAGCTACCAACGAGTTTCTTCACAGAATTGGAAAAAACTGCTTTAAAGTTCATATGGAACCAAAAAAGAGCCCGCATCTCCAAGACAATCCTAAGTCAAAAGAACAAAGCTGGAGGCATCACGCTACCTGACTTCAAACTATACTACAAGGCTACAGTAACCAAAACAGCATGGTACTGGTACCAAAACAGAGATATAGACCAATGGAACAGAACAGAGTCCTCAGAAATAATAGCACACATCTACAGCCATCTGATCTTTGACAAACCTGAGAGGAACAAGAAATGGGGAAAGGATTCCCTATTTAATAAATGGTGCTGGGAAAATTGGCTTGCCGTAAGTAGAAAGCTGAAACTGGATCCTTTCCTTACTCCTTATATGAAAATTAATTCAAGATGGATTAGAGACTTAAATGTTAGACCTAATACCATAAAAATCCTAGAGGAAAACCTAGGTAGTACCATTCAGGACATAGGCATGGGCAAAGACTTCATGTCTAAAACACCAAAAGCAACGGCAGCAAAAGCCAAAATTGACAAATGGGATCTCATTAAACTAAAGAGCTTCTGCACAGCAAAAGAAACTACCATCAGAGTGAACAGGCAACCTACAGAATGGGAGAAAATTTTTGCAATCTACTCATCTGACAAAGGGCTAATATCCAGAACCTACAAAGAACTCAAACAAATTTACAAGAAAAAAACAAACAACCCCATCAAAAAGTGGGCAAAGGATATGAACAGACATTTCTCAAAAGAAGACATTCATACAGCCAACAGACACATGAAAAAAATGCTCATCATCACTGGCCATCAGAGAAATGCAAATCAAAACCACAATGAGATACCATCTCACACCAGTTAGAATGGCAATCATTAATAAGTCAGGAAACAACAGGTGCTGGAGAGGATGTGGAGAAATAGGAACACTTTTTCACTGTTGGTGGGATTGTAAACTAGTTCAACCATTATGGAAAACAGTATGGCGATTCCTCAAGGATCTAGAACTAGATGTACCATATGACCCAGCCATCCCATTACTGGGTATATACCCAAAGGATTATAAATCATGCTGCTATAAAGACACATGCACACGTATGTTTATTGCGGCACTATTCACAATAGCAAAGACTTGGAATCAACCCAAATGTCCATCAGTGACAGATTGGATTAAGAAAATGTGGCACACATACACCATGGAATACTATGCAGCCATCAAAAAGGATGAGTTTGTGTCCTTTGTAGGGACATGGATGCAGCTGGAAACCATCATTCTTAGCAAACTATCACAAGAACAGAAAACCAAACACCGCATGTTCTCACTCATAGGTGGGAACTGAACAATGAAATCACTCGGACTCAGGAAGGGGAACATCACACACCGGGGCCTATCATGGGGAGGGGGGAAGGGGGAGGGGGGAGGGATTGCATTGGGAGTTATACCTGATGTAAATGACGAGTTGATGGGTGCAGCACACCAACAAGGCACAAGTATACATATGTAACAAACCTGCACGTTATGCACATGTACCCTACAACTTAAAGTATAATAATAATAAATAAATTAAAAAAAAATACATAAATAAATGAAAAAAAAATAAAAATAAAAAAATAAAAAATAAATAAAATAGATTTTTTTTCCCTAGGGCCTGGCACTTTTGTTTTTTTCTGGGAGTGAAGCTATGATGATATTGTAAATGCCTTCAGAGTCATTTTTCCATCCTCATGAAGAATAGCACAAGGCTTCCACTCATTTGTACTAATCCCTTTATCAAACGTTGTTTTGGCCACATCCTTTGTGGTCTTTCTTGTATGTACTTTTTCACTGGGTACAACATGGCCAGGCTGGGACTTTTCCAAATCTTGAAGTTCTGCTTCTCTTTATATTATAAATTCTGTCTTTAATTTGATTCTCTTTTTTTACTTTTTACTGTAAGCCATGACCCACACTCAACACTTTGCTTAGAATTTGTTTTTCTGCAAAAAAAATTCTAGTTGTTTGTTCTTAAATTTTTTTCACAAAGGACCAGGACACAAATAAAATTCAGCCACATTTATTGCCACTTTATAACAAGGATGGCCTTTCCTCCAGTTTTTAATACCTTGTTCTTAATTTCTATCTTATACCTCATCAGAATTGCCTCCAACCCCTACCTATTACCCTGCTCCAAAGCCACTATCATATTCTCAGTTATTTGTTATAACAATACTCCATTTTTTTCAGTACGAATCTCTGTCTTAGTATATTGATGTTTCCATAGCAGAGTACTGCAAATTGGGTAATTTATAAACAATATAAATTTATTTTTCACAGCTCTGGAGGCTGGACATTTCAAGTTCAATGTGCCAGCAGATTTTGTGTCTGGTGAAGGTTTGCCCTGTGCTTCCAATATGGTACCTTGTTGCTGAATCCTCATATGGCAGAAAGCAGAAGGGCAAAAAGGGACTAGAACATTCCTCTCAATCTCTTTTATGTGAGCTATAATCCCATTCATAAGGTTGGAGTACTTATGACTTAATTATTTTCCGAGACCCCACTTCTCAATATTATCACATAAAGTATAATGTTTTAACATGTTAATTTTGGAGGAACACATGCATTTAAACCATAGCATCCTGTTAATTTTCTGGTTAGTCCTCCTTTATTGGTATTACACTTAGCTGTTAGATTCCACCAGTTACTAGTTGATTGAAGTCTTGCTTTTGGCCTTTCAAATTTATGCTCTTTAGCATAAATTTCTCTGCATTCTGATCCAATTGATTTCAGGCCCTTTGTCAGGGCCATGGTATTGCCAGTCTTAGAAGCTTGTTTTGACCCACCAATAGGCAGAAAGAACTTGTGTGTTACAAAGCATAAACTGGCATGTGGGGGAAAATGAACTGCTCATTGTAGCTTTTCCAACAAGATCTGCCCTACAGGGCAAGTGCTGTGTGTGTGTGTGTGTGTGTGTGCCCACTCCTGCACATGCATGCATCCATGTGTGGAGACAGAGAACAGGCACCAGTGTTACTGCCACCACCACTTAGTATAGGCCTTCTGAAGCATGGATTTGTGAAAAATATGATCTGTAGACGTTAACTTGTTGCCAATCCACCCAGAACAGGTTTTCTACCTTAATCAGCTATGAGAAAGAAGAATTACCACTTGGCTGTCAGGATAGCTAAAGTAGCTCCTCCACAAGGCAGAACTGTTGGGGACAGGTATAATCCCCAGCTTGAATACTACAGGATCTCATTTTTCTTACCAAGTTTCTATAGATATTTTTGAGTAGATGCTTCCCAATTTTTTTATAAGTACTTTGATCCCAAGCACTTTGAATGATTGTCTTTGCTACTTTTGACAAGCTTAAAACATGTCTTTGTGGGGCAGAGTTTTCCACAAGCTCCTCACGTTGCCATTCCATAACTTCTGCCTTCAAGTGTTTGTGGTTCCTTTAGTAGACATATTTTAGTTATTAACTGTAGTTATTACAAAATAATGGAAAATGACACTTGTGTGTTTATCACTGCATTATTCACAATAGCAAAGTCATGGAATCAACCTAAATGTCCACAAATAGATGACTGGATAAAGAAAATATGGCATGTATATATTTGCAACCATAAAAACAAATGAAACTATGTCCTTTGCTGCAGCATGGATGGAACATGAGGACATTGTCCTAGGTAAAATAACTCAGAAACAGAAAAATGAATACCACATGTTCTCACTTATAAGTATGAGCTGAACAATGGGTACACATGGACATAAAGATGACAATAATAGAAATGGGGGACTCCAAAATGGTGGAGGTTAGGAGAAGGCCAAGTGATGAAAATTGTCTGTTGGGTACAATGTTCACTATTTGGGTGATGGGTACATGAGAAACCCAAACTTCACCATTATGCAATGTATCCATGTAACAAACCTGTACATATACCCCCTGAATACATAATACAAAGGAAACTTCCACCATAGAAGGCAAAAAATAAAATGCTATATTATGTGTAGTGATATTTAAATAAGCCTGAAACATACGTTATGCAACTTTGGAAGGGAACATATTATGAGTGAGCTTAGAAATACAGATGGAGGTTGATACTAGTGAGATATCCTAGGAACCTGCTAAAGTTGTAGACTTCCTGTAGCCTCATCTATAGAAGAGATTCCAGAATTCCTAGGAAATATGGATATAGGTTTGCAGATGGAGAGTGGATTGAAGGTAGATGAGGATTAGATAAATTTTTGATGACATTGTCTAATGCTGAGATATAAACTGGTGCTAATAATTAGATTTTAGTTGACCTGTCGGCTCTCAGGAATATGAATTATTTTTTAATACACAGGTAAAGAAAAGACTTGTATTAATGGAGAGCCCTGGAGCTAATACAAAATGTGTCGTTTTTTAGGGCATTTATAATGACAAAGATAGTGTCATGGCTATAGGAGATAGACAAATCAGATGTCAATCTAATATGACACACTTCTGTGGGAAAAGGAAAGAAGAACATGTCTTTGAATTGCTTGAGTCTTCCTTTGACCTGGCTAAAAATATTCCAAATGATGGTGTTTGTTACATTCGATGCAGTGTCTAGATGGGGTGATCTCTTGGAGATATAGACATGAAGAGAAGTCGACATCTCTCTTGATCCTGAGTGACAGTTGATGTAATAAGAGATTATGAGAATTCCAATCAAGTATAAATAGCCTTGAATGGATCATAGTTGCCAGCTGAGGGATGAGGCTTATTAATACAGATGAAGTATTTGGGTGTGATCCTTCACTGGCAAGATGTTCAGTCAATTACCTTCACAGAGTGGGTTATCTAGGCATCCTTCTACTCCCGGTGTAGTCTCACAGAGCCTTTAAGTCTCTGGTACTTGTCTACATAGGCATTCACTATGCAGGATCATGTAGACATGAGTGAATTTCTCAGGTGTAAGAATTTCCCAATGGACAAGAATGGAGTAAATAATTTTATAGCACACTTAACCTGACTGTAAAGTATATGCGAGGCTATCTCCTACTTAGTATTAATTTGGTACTTGCTCTGAAGGTATAATTTTATAAAAATCTGTGATTATTAGAGCAAATAGAGAAAGTTGGAGAACCAATTAAAGGATGAACTTCTTGCATAATGGCTATATGGAGACTTGTGGTTATCTTGGTAGATTCTTTTTTTTTTTTTTCCTCATAGCACCTTGACCTTCATGGAGAAGACATATGGGCAAAGAATCTCTGTCTGTGAAGTAATTTGTGTTCTTGATTTTGAACTTTATATTCTTGATTTTGAGAAGTGGCTTCATTTATCTGCTTCCCATGACTGCTGACATGAACATATTATTTGAATTTAAAGGGGTCATAATGAACTAGGAACTGAGATAGGACTTGAAATATGAATAATGCTTTATTAGTTGAGCAAGGGAACAATGGGGATTCCATCCAGGGGACTAATATTATACAAAGGCTTGAGATGACTGAACGTGTCTTTGGAACATCAAGGGCTGGGGTCAGGAACATGGAATAAGGCCAGGGAGGTAAACAGAAGATAAATCACAAACGCATTTTGAAATTTGTGTGAGAGATTTGGATGTCATTCTCTATATTAGTGGTTTCTGAACTACTCTGGAGAGTTTTGGGAGTTTCATGGATATCTCCAAATGCTACCATGGGGATGCCAGGGAGGGGCAGACTTTAGACAAACCGTTTCTACGTTAATAGCAACAATAATTAAAACTTTTAAAATCATTTTTTTGTAGTGGGCTTCCAAATGAGAATTCATTTGTAAAGAGAGATCTATGGCAACAAAAACAAAAACATACTCTTTGCCCACTTTTTGATGGGGTTGTTTGTTTTTTTCTTGTAAACTTGTTTGAGTTCTTTGTAGGTTCTGGATATTAGCCCTTTGTCAGATGAGTAGATTGCAAAAATTTTCTCCCATTCTGTAGGTTGCCTGTTGACTCTGATGGTAGTTTCTTTTGCTGTGCAGAAGCTCTTTAGTTTAATGAGATCCCATTTGTCAATTTTGGCTTTTGCTGCCGTTGCTTTTGGTGTTTTAGACATGAAGTCTTTGCCCATGCCTATGTCCTGAATGGTACTACCTAGGTTTTCCTCTAGGGTTTTTATGGTATTAGGTCTAACATTTTAGTCTCTAATCCATCTTGAATTAATTTTCGTATAAGGAGTAAGGAAGGGATCCAGTTTCAGCATTCTACTTATGGCTAGCCAATTTTCCCAGCACCATTTATTAAATAGGGAATCCTTTCCTCATTTCTTGTTTCTTTCAGGTTTGTCAAAGATCAGATGGCTGTAGATGTGTGGTATTATTTCTGAGGACTCTGTTCTGTTCCATTGGTCTATATCTCTGTTTTGGTACCAGTACCATGCTGTTTTGGTTACTGGCGATTCCTCAAGGATCTAGAACTAGATGTACCATATGACCCAGCCATCCCATTACTGGGTATATACCCAAAGGATTATAAATCATGCTGTTATAAAGACACATGCACACGTATGTTTATTGCGGCACTATTCACAATAGCAAAGACTTGGAATCAACCCAAATGTCCATCAGTGACAGACTGGATTAAGAAAATGTGGCACATATATACCATGGAATACTATGCAGCCATAAAAAAGGATGAGTTTGTGTCCTTTGTAGGGACATGGTTGCAGCTGGAAACCATCATTCTTAGCAAACTATCACAAGAACAGAAAACCAAACACCGCATGTTCTCACTCATAGGTGGGAATTGAACAATGAGATCACTTGGACTCGGGAAGGGGAACATCACATACTAGGGTCTATCATGGGGAGGGGGGAGGGGGGAGGGATTGCATTGGGAGTTATACCTGATGTAAATGACGAGTTGATGGGTGCTGACGAGTTGATGGGTGCAGCACAGCAACATGGCACAAGTATACATATGTAACAAACCTGCACGTTATGCACATGTACCCTAGAACTTAAAGTATAATAATAATAAAAAATTTAAAAAAATTTAAAAAAAACAAGATTTAAAATTCTAAAAAAATAAAAAAATAAAAAAAACATAAACAAAAAACAAAAACAACAACGTGTGGAAGCTGCTGTCATGAGGAACCATGAGAAAGTTTTAAGCAAGGCAGTGTTTATTTCATTTCCATTTTATAAAAGTTATTCTGTCTGTTATGTAAATAATAGATTAGTGTAGGGCCATGAGCAAAGATAGGAAAGATGGTTAGGAGGCTGATAATCAAGTTAGGAAGAGGATAGAGCCAATTATGAGGTATAATTGATGCAAGTTGATAGCATATCTTCATTTATAATTTTGTTTTCTGGGGACAATATTGTCCTTTCTATTCACTACCTGCTTACAGTAAAAATACATAAAATGCAGAAAAATGAAAAAGAAGAAAGTAAAACATAATCACTCACAATCTTCTATTTTAGCCTCTTCCAGGCCCTTTTCTTTCTTCCCATTCCCATTCCCTTCCCTACACACACACACACACACACACACACACACACACACACACACGCACATGTGCACAGCCAGTCCTGTATTTGGAATGTGCTTAGCTCCAGTATTTCCTTTGTGTAGAGTGGAGGATGCTTTTAACTAGTGTTTGATAGATATAACTATACACAGATAAATAAATGTAGTAAGTCTAATAGAAACATCACCTTGCTACAAACTGACTAAACATGAATGCTCATTTTTATTAACAATCACTCTTGTGGTTTATTACCTCCAGAGAGTTGGCTGTAAAATTAATCTCTTGGTATCACTGAAATGCGACTAATAACTACAATAAGACTTCCTGAACACACATACATAAAAATTCATGCATCAAAAATTTAGGGTTTATGATAAGTTCTGAAATTTCAGAAGATGGTCTAAAATATGAAAATTTTATGACCACCTTTTAAATTCTGAGATTATATATGAAATATAATGTTTAATGTTACTAGGAGTAATATATAACTATGTTAATAAAAGGTCTAAATACATGATGAATGGGATAATATCAAAACAAGAAAATGAAAATATATCATGTCCTTTTGTTCAGTGCTTCAATTTAACAGTATTCAAAAATCATCCCTAATAGAAAGTATTAGAAAATAATTGTCATATAAAATGAGGGCTATAAGGAACCTTATACATCATCTAATATAAACCTTCATTTATAGATAATAAAATTGGGATCCAGAGAAATAAAGTACTCAAAACTGCTATTAGCAGAGCTGGGACCAGAACTTAGTTCTATTATTTTACTGCTTTTTTACACTTCTACAAACACACATACCCACACATATGGCCCCCATAGACTTTTCCAATACAATTCTCTGTATTTATCTCAGTTTTGACAATTGCCCTCTCCTTATGCTTACCAATATAGGATTTTGTTTCCTGCTTTTTCCTGTTTGGGCCAATAGCTATGCCTACTCCATTGTACCATACTTCATTCGTTCCAGGAAGTTGGAAGGAAAGTGATTTCATTCACTAGTTTCTCATAACTATTGTTCTTTAAAACATATAATATCTGATAACAAAGGGCAGAGCGCCTCTTTGAAATAGAACACAATTTCAACTAACATGAATGCCTGATGTAGGCATTTCTGTGTAACTAAATGATCTGGTTAGATGGAGCTTTACAATTAAAAAATGTTTTGAAGATTTTAACAAATTACTGGAGCCCCATTTCTGGATATCATGTAGTTTAATGATCATAATCATAACTGAATGTCTTTTTAAAACATTTTTTTGACTGAGGATACTGCAAGTCTTGAGTTTCAGCTGGCTGAAAAGTATTTGTCAAGGACTAGAAATATGAACAATGCACAAGAGGTTAAGTTTTATGTGTACCATACACCACAAAATGAATCTGGAAATTTTATTTAAAATGTGTCAATATCAATGTGTTTTTCTGTGACTCATTTGTTTTGTTTAAACACAAGAAGACAATAAAACAACAACAAAGTCTGTGCGTTAAAGCTGTGTTCTAACTTGTTGAGGGTTGATAGTACCCAAAATAGATTATACTAATCACCACTTTAATGAATATAAGGTTTCAGGAAAGACCTTTTAGTGTATTATTTTGCCACAAATACTTCAATTTTTTTTTGTTTCTTTCCAAATGTATTTCTTATGTCTAACTCTCTCCAAGTCAAATCTCTCCATCATTTTATTTCTGTCTCTATTATAACATAGGTCACATTAGCCCTCCTCTACATCTAATTATATGTGTGTGTCTGTTTCTCACTGGTTATTTGTTCCTAAGTATATTAGTTTAGCATATTAATTTTTACAAATTGTTTTACAAACATCATTATTATTATTATTTTTTAAATTTATTTATTATTATTATACTTTAAGTTGTAGGGTACATGTGCATAACGTGCAGGTTTGTTACATATGTATACTTGTGCCATGTTGGTGTGCTGCACCCATCAACTCGTCATTTACATCAGGTATAACTCCCAATGCAATCCCTCCCCCCTCCCCCCTCCCCATGATAGGCCCCGGTGTGTGATGTTCCCCTTCCTTTATTTTTAAATTCTGTGCTTTAGTAAGTAGCCCAAGTTGCTAGACAGTGGCATTAATGGACTTGAACCTAGGTTTTCTAATTTCCACTACATGACTCTTTTCCACTAACCACACTGCCTCTCATCATATTGTTAATGACAGATGCTGTATTTTAAAATTTATTTTATATATTTCTTACAGCTCAAATAGAAAACTTTGTAAAAAAAATTGCACAAATGAATGTTCATTAAGTTTTAATTTGAATGCTAGAACAATCATTCAAGAATAAAGGAGACTGATAATCAAGTGCTTAGAAGCAATTATGCACCCTAAGATGTTAACACCCTATCTGTGCCTCTTAACAGAAAATTTGCCATTTTTTTGGTGTCAAATATTGTTACTTCAAAGAAAAATTATTTGGCATTTGGGACAATTTCGCTGGAGCTATTTTGTCTATAGAAAATTAAGTGAGTTGTAAGCAGAGTGATAGTGCAAAAAAGAGAGCTTTTAGACAAATGGTTTCAAAACCTTTTAGACATCTCTCTTTTACATATAACTACTATAGTTGTAACGTAAGTCAAAGCCCAGCACTACTCACACAAATCCTTGAAGTATAGGAATTGTATCTTCTCCAGCACTAAACTGAACTGCCATTGTTAATCACACATATTTTTATTCATTCTAAAAGCCAGGAATTTTAGTGCAGAGATTCCCAAGTAGTATGCCAAAAATGGGTTACAAAAGTACTAAGCCACTGATCCCCTCAGCACTCAACGTGGTGCTGCAGAACCAGGGCAGCCTAGCACTATATTCTCTGACAATGAACAATGATACCGTTTGGCTGTGTCTTCACCAAAATTGCATCTTGAATTGTAGTTCCCATAATCCTCATGTGTCATGGGAGGGACCAAATGAGACATAATTGAATAATTGAATCATGGGGGTGGTTACCTCCATGCTATTCTCATGATAGTGAGTGAGTTAGTTCTCATGAGATCTGATGGTTTTATAAGGGGCTTTTCCCTTTTTTGCTCAGCACTTCTCCTTGCTGTCACCATGTGAAGAAGGACGTGTTTGCTTCCACTTCTGCTATGATTGCAAGTTTTCTGAGGCCTCTTCAGCCATGCTGAACTACGAGTTAATTAAACCTCTTTCTTTTATAAATTACCTAGTCTTGGGTGTGTCTTTATAACAGTGTAAGAGTGGACTAATACAGTAAATTTGTACCGCAGAGAGTGGGGTGCTGCTATAAGGATACCTGAAAATGTGTAAACAACTTTGGAACTGGAAAACAGGCAAAGGATGGAAAGGTTTGGAGGGCTCAAAAGAAGACAAGAAAATGTGGGAAAGTTTGGAACTTCCTAGAGACTTGCTGAATGGTTTGGACCAAAATGCTGATAGTGATATGGGCAGTGAAGTCCAGGTTGTGTTGGTCTCAGATGGAGATGAGGAACTTGTTGAGAACTGGAATTCCAACTTAATAGTCTTCTGAAATATAAGGTATAAAGGTGACTCTTGCTATGCTTTAGCAAAGAGACTGGCATCATTTTGCCACTGCCCTAGGGATCTGTGGAACTTTAAACTTGAGAGGGATGATTTAGTCTATCTGGTGGAAGAAATTTCTAAGCAGCAAAGCATTCATGAGGAAGCAGTGCATAAAAATTTGGAAAATTTGCAGCCTGACAATGCACTAAAAAAGAAAAACTCATTTTTTAAGGAGAAATTCAAGCCTGCTGCAGAAATTTGCATAAGTAACAAAGAACTGAATGTTAATCACCATGGCAATAGGGAAAATGTCTCCAGGGCATATTAGAGAACTTTGTGGCAGCACCTCTCATCACAGGCCCAGAGAGGCCTATGAGAAAAAAAAATGATTTAGTGGGCCAGGCTCAAGTTCCCCCTGCTTTGTGCATCCTAGGGACTTTGTGCCCTGCATCCCAGCTGCTCCAGCTCTGGCTAAAAGGGGCCAAGGTACAGCTCAGGCTGTGGTTTCAGAGGGTACAAGTCTCAAGCCTTGGCAGCTTCCATGTGGTGTTAAGCCTGTGGGTGCACAGGAGTCAGCAAGTGAGGTTTTGGAACCTCTGCCTACATCTCAGAGGATGTATGGAAATGCCTAGATGTTCAGGCAGAAATTTGCTGCCAGAGAAGAGCCCTCATTGAGAACCTCTTCTAGGGCAATGTGAAAAGGAAATGTGGGGTTGGAGTCACCACGCAGTGTCCGCACTGGGGGACTGCCTAGTGGAGCCGTGTGAAGAGAGTTACCATCCTCCAGACCCCAGAAGGGGAGATCCACTGACAGCTTGCTCCATGAGCCTGGAAAAGCTGCAGACACTCAACACTAGTTCATGAAAGCAGCAGGGAGGGGGGCTGTAGCCTGCCAAGCCACAGGTGCAGAGCTGCTCAAGGTCATGGAAGCCCACCTCTTACATCATGTGACCTGGATGTGAGACATAGAGTCAAAGAATATTATTTTTGAGCCTTAAGATTTAATTACTGCCCTGTTGGATTTTGGACTTGCATAGGGCCTGTAGCCCCTTCATTTGGGCTTATTTCTTCCATTTGGAATAGGTATATTAAACCTATGTCTGTACTCCCATTCTATCTAAGAGGTAACTAACTTGCTTTTGATTTTACAGGCTTATAGGCAGAAGGAACTTGCCTTATCTCAGATGAGACTTCGGACTTGGATTTTTTAGTTAATGCTGGAATGGGTTAAGACTTCATTGGGAAAGCATGATTGTATTTTGAAATGTGAGGACAGAAGATTTGGGAGAAGCCAGGGGTGGAATGATATGATTTGACTCTGTCCCCACCCAAATCTCATTTGAATTGCAGTTCTGATGATTTTATAAGGGGGTTCTCCCTGTTTTGTTCAGCACCTCTCCTTGCTACCACCCTGTGAAAAAGGATGTGCTTGCTTCCCCTTCCGCCATGATTGCAAGTTTCCTGAGGCCTCCTCAGCCATGCTGAACTGTGAGTCAGTTAAACCTCTTTCCTTTATAAATTACCCAGTCTTGGGAATGTCTTTATTAGCAGTGTGAGAATGAACTAATACAAATAGCCTGATCTGTTTCCCCCAATGTGATGGTCAAATACTATTATTTTATATGTATCACATAGACATAAAAATTTGAGAATCAGTGCACTAGAAGGAAACACTTGGTTAATTCAGCTTTCTAAATATAATGCAAAATATTTGAAAATTCAGACTTATTAGTATTTTTTCTTCTGGTTTGAATTACTGAGGTTTGACAAACAAACATGAAAATGTGTAATGTAATAATTTTATCTATTTTAAAAGGTGCATTTAATCTATATAAAATGATTGTTAACTTATGGCAATATAGTTTTTATTACTTTTATATGTTTAGATAAATCTCATACCATCAAGATCTGACCAATATCACTATATGCTTGTTTTCTCTATTAATTTTTTAATTTTAAACAATTTTCTCTGTAATTTTTCACATCTCAGAATCACATTACTATTAATCATATTAATATTCATTTCTGCTGAAGTATGTTTATTCAGGGATACTATGCATGAATACCTCAGTAGAAATCAATTTTGTAGAGGCTGCAAATCAAGATATTTTATTCCATCAGGATTATGGCTCTTTGGAAACTACCAGGGGCACAGGGTCTTTAATCCATGCTCAAGAGAATCAGTCCAACATCCATCTGGATAATCCATTGAGTACATTTGCCTCACAGTTACTTGATTTTCAACCGCTGTTCACTTCAACCACCTACTTTCATGCACTCCCTATGAACTCCACAGTAATTTAGAACTGCTCCATCTCTGAAATAATAATTTTAAAAAACCTCTAGTATGTCTTTCTCTGAACCACAACTTCCTGTAGTTCCAGAACACTTTCATTTATTCAAAAATATTTATTGGGTACTTTCTAAGTAAAAGCTGTTTTTCTAGACCTTGGAGGCACAGTGAATAATAGTTACAACTTTCCTACATGCTATTTAAAAAGTACAGAACGTAATCAAATCAGGCTGGTTACAGAATATAATTGCATTCTGATGAGAACACATTCTGAACAACTGCCAAATCTATTCCTTCCTTTTTTGTCCAAAAGCCATTTCCTTAGATAAGTCTCTCATTCATTCTTGCCTAGTTGCGGCTTTAATCCCCAACCTGGCTTCCTGCCCTGAGTTATCTCACTCCGTCTTCTTTCATGTTAATTCTAAATTGATCTATTTCAAACACAAATTTGATTCAGCCATGTTTTTGCTTAACATCCTTAAAATTACTGTTCATACTTTCCAGAATACAGTTCAACTTTCTTAATTTAGCATATAAAATATTCCATATTTTGACTGATACCTATTTCTGTGCTCTCATCCCCTGACATACTCCACATACACCCCAACACATAGCTTCTAGACAGCATCTTGATTCCTGATGTCATTGTACTTTTATGCGTGACCTTTTTACTTCTCACAGTGCCTTTCATTCCTCATTTATATATCTTATGTCTGTTTTTAAAAATCTGTAATAAGTATCAACATTTCTGAAAAGTCGTCTTGATTGCTTCTTCCAATCTGATTTATATGCCCATTATCTGCATTCTTACAGCACTTAGAAAATATTTTTGTTATAGCACTTACTGTATAGGGTTTCTTTTTGTGTGTGTATTGTATAACTTTCTCTATATTATACTTTTTGATTTCATGTTCATTTCTCTCTCCAAGTTGTGACTTCCATGAAGGCTGGAAGTTTGTTTCACTTGACACTGTATTTTCAATACATGGTACAAAGTAGGTGCTTAAGAAATGTTCATGGGTATGTAGAGAGGAGGAGATGAAGAGAATAAATAAAGGGAGAGAGAGAGAAAGCAAGTAAGCTGAAGAGTAGAAAAATGTAGATGAATGTAGGGAGAAAAGAAGGCAGGAAGAGAAGCTGGCAAGAAGAAGGAAGGAGGAGAGGAAAAAAAGGAAGGAAGGAAGGAAGGAAGGGAAAGAGAAAGGAACAAATAAAGAAATTCCTGAGAAAGCATAGTTTCTGCTGGAATCTTCAAAAAATAATGAGACAAAATAAAAATTTATTACATGATCATTTATCATCTAGGTACATAAAACTGTAAGAAACTCTTATAGTAAAATATGATTATTGCTTATATCTGTTTACTTGTTCCTTGTAGTGGCTTGTTTTATTTTATTTTTTTACATGTATGCTAAAGTTTCTCCAGTTAAGTCTTCATTTGCTTGTGAGTGAATGTGTAGAACATAATCACACTCTTCAATTAGAACAGACTTTATAAAAACAGTATTATTTTTTCCTTGCTGTGGGTAAATTGTAATTTAATGCAAAAGGCTCTGCTGTTTTATATTTTCCAGAGCTTTCATTCATTCTTGCTTAGTAATTACAAATGGCTTGTAAATAAACACTTGCAATTTTTTTCAAAATGTTCTGTATTTACTTATGAGTCTAGTATTTCTATCACTGTATCACTTAAGAGGTTTTGATTCATTGTATATAGGTTCATTTTTCAATGTATTTGAAGTTTGTAATTCTACTTAAATATGAAAAGGTAGAAAGAATTAACAAACTGCTGCTTGCAGGCCAAGAGAAGACAGAGCTAAGGGAAATCAAGACAGAATGTATCAGAAACATGTAATCAATTGACAAAAGGTGGAAGACTGTCAACCAAAATAATATGTTATGGACCCTCAAGGCTTTCTGTTTATGCTAGAGGAAGTCTAAAATAATCTGTGGTTTTTGATGCTTGATTTAGTTTTCTACAAGCCTAATTAACAACAGATTAAGCTTGCTGCCACTATAGCTTATTACTGAGACTGACACATACTTGCTGTTTATTTTTCTCCAGTACAGAAAGACTGGTGGCAGTAATCTTAGGAAAGTCAATTTCTAATGAACAAAATATTTCTTGGAAACAACTGAGTTATATCATGTTCTATCGAGGTATAACTGTTTTGGTTGGTTATAAAATACAATTAAAAACATCCCCTGTTACAAGATGAAACTCCTTTGCCTTACTACAATTGAATGTGATGTAAACTTTTTTGAATTCATAGCCAAGGGTCAGTAATCTCTTCTTTATGGAGAATGCATGGGGAAGTTTAATTCAGGGATCTGTGTTCAGAACAATTCTACATGTGCATTGTGATACTCCCTCCTTATCAACTTCCACTTATTTTAAGTTTCACTTTTCCAAAACTACAAAAGTCTCTTTAATTCCATCCCCAAAGTTTTTGATATAGATTACAATTCAAGGTAAAGTTGGAATCGTAGTACTTTTTTGCTTTGCTTTGGATCTTTCTATTCTAAGCAAGATTTTACAGGGAAACAATAAAACAGAAGATATTTGTTTATACGTGCAAACAGACTGGCAGCCAGATTTTCATCTTATTTCCTGAATGCTCTCTCTTGACTTCAAAGAGAGCTTGATTTACAGAAAATTATGCAGGAGGGTAAAGCTGGATAAGAAATCAGTATAAAAGAGCAGAATACGTTATTCATAGAATAAGGTATGACATATGCCAGGAGTCCACTCTCAGATACCAACCTTAATAAAGAGATAAAGCTTGAATAGTAAAAATTTAAAATGAATTATTTTATGCTTATGATTTGTAATTTATAAAAAAAGAATGGACAATTATATCTTTATTTCTGGTTATCTTGGCCCAGCATTTCCAGTGGCCATGGCTTAAGAACTCTTCAAATAATTACAGGAGAAGAGAGAGGGTAATTTTCTTTTCCTACCATATATTTGGATATTCAACTCTTTGCCTTTGATAATATGATACATTGAAAGAACAAATTTTTTCTAATCCTTCCCAAATGAGTTTTTAGAAATGTCAGAACATGCAGATTTCATTCCTTCAGACATCTATACTTCAAATACCTCAAGACACAGCATGGTCAATCAAGAAAATCATGACCAGAAGAGGTCTGCAAGGTTTTTTAACTCCTTCTCCTGTCTTTATGATATGCTGCCTAATGCATGTATAGCTATCTAATCAGTTCTTAAGCAATTTTTATGTAGAAGGGAATAGGAGCCTCAGTGTCCTGCTCAGCATTGCAAAGTGTCTCTCTGTGCTCCAAAATTCCATTCAAGTTAAACTGCAGTCATCCACGGATGCTATTGTTTAGGTTTATTCTAAAAACATATGTTGGAGTAGCAATAAAGAAACATAAATGAGTAGTTATTTACGAGCTGTGGAGTTGACCCTAAGTGAAATTATTGCAATATATTACTAAAATGACTCCAAAATAATAAGTACACTATATACTGTACAACACCACTCTTCGGCTTACATATCACTTCCTTTACTACTTTACTCCTAGATAATAGTTTCCTTAAAATTTTTTGAGATATAACATACAAAAGTAAATGTAGACAGATCTCAGATTTATAGCTCAATGAACATTTATATATGTAACCACCAAGATGAAGGCAGAAAGGATTTCAAGCTCCTCAAAGGCTCCCTTATGCCTTCTTCTAGTCAGTACTCACAGAAAAATTATTCTGACATCCATGGTCATAGATACATTATTTTTACAATGATTTTCATATGTATGGAATCATATGGTATATAGTCTTTTGTGTCTCACTTCTTTTACTTAACATGATGGTTATAAAATTTACCCATGTTGTTGTAGTTCATTCTTTTCTATGACTTTCTTGACAGTAGTCTAAATTTGTTGTTAAATAGTTCATAAATCACATAATTTCAATACATTATGCATCTAATTGAAAAATGAAAAATTTGACATCATAATTTTAATCATCCTTTGTAGGCCTGTTATATAAATACTGGTGTTATTACACAATTGACACAGTCTCAAAAGGGATGTCTATATTATGAGTATACTAGAATAATTAACTGTTTTCTAAGCAAAAAGAACATCCCATTTTTGAGGCTGCCTCAGTTGTGTAATTACAGTATTATTGATATGGCAGGATAAACAAGGTGTTGCTGAAATTCTGATGTCATATTTTCCATTTTTCAATTAGATTTCTGATGTATTAAAATAACTTCATGATTTATGAACTCAACCTTGGCATTTTCTGAAAATCCCATTATCAGTAAGTAAGAATATTATATCCTGTCTGCATTACAAGAAAGTATATCCTCACTGAAAAGTTCTGTGAGCTTCCAAAATCTGAGCAAAAAAATTAACTCACAATGCTAAATATTGAATGATATTTTCTGGGTCTCTGTATTAGAATCACCAACAGACAATGACTAGCATATTTGGGAAAAACAAAGAAAGCAATGTCCTCAAATAAAGAGTAGTTTTCCAGACTGGGGAGAAGAAGGAAGAGATTGCAGATTACTAAAGTTGTGCCTATTGCAAAAGATTGGGTTAGAGATAGAATTTGAGGTTTGTATTAGATACGTGCAAATAATTTGGTATCAGGTTTAGTTCACAATCAAGAAGGTCCTTATTAATTTGTAGAATATATGAACATCTTAAAGGCTGATACTATATTTCATTAATCTTCTATAAGTCTAGTAAGGTTTCTGGTACATAGACACAAAATAACCCTCAATAATTGCTGGTTCAATTGAATTACCTTTGAATCCTGCCTGCAATTCCTGTAAAAGGGCAAATGATATGTTTAATACTCTCTCAGGGGAAGACCTAAGGGCCACCATCTATGTAGACAGATCAACAAAAATAATCCAGAATTACACTGACATTATTGAATAAAATGTATCTATGTCACCTTGTTAGAGAATCAATGTTTAATATATGTGTGTCCCCTAATGTTCCCAACTCAGCTTCATTTCAGGAATTTTGATTTCTGATTTGCATGGATCTCAGTATAAATTCTTGTCATTAACCTTTTTTTTTTTTTTTTTTTTTTACCAACTCCTGGTGTTAGTTCAGAAAACTGACTTCTCAATTGTGGTTAAAACTGAGACCAAAGACTTTCTAAGTTGCTACAACATTTCAATACACCAGAAATCTATGTAAAAAATGAGAAATATGACATCAAAATTCCAACTGCCCCTGCTTAGCCCATCGTATAAACACTAGGGTTATTGTACTAGTTGAGACAACCTCAAAATTGATGTTGCTTTTCTAGTTAGAAAGCTGTAATTGTGTATGACAGTTATAAAATACAGTAATAAATTATATGACATTATTCATGGAATAAGCAAAGTTCTGTGGGAACACAGAGAAGAGAGTCATTTTTCCAGCCCACTGGGTTGTGTTGTGGACAAAGATTGCTGTTTATTTTCTTTATTCACATTGTACTTGGAGACTCAACAGTTTCATATTTTTATGTTTCCCTTTCAGCTTTTTATAAATTCTTTTGCAAGTACTATATTTTCCAGATATAGTTTGTCTTGTAATCTCTGAGTAAGCTACAGTAATACTGGTTTAACATCGTAGGGATAATAACATTACTTGATAGAAGATGTGAATTCCAACAATTCTTGGCCTATATTTGGATAAATTTTAAGGAACATGATCTCTGAAAGTGATACTTTCCCTTGAAGAATATAGCCCTCAAGCCATTGAAATAACTACTATACCTTTTTATAGTGTAGGTATGGCTAATGTGTCTAAAAATCTGTATATGCTTTGTCTTACCTTTCCCATGTTCTACTCTTCTCGTTAGCAAGAACCCTCTGCATGGTAAGAATGACATTTGCATATACAGCTCTCAAGAGGTGCTATGAAACAGTTTCTTGATGATATCTGAATATAAAGCAATTCTGTTACATATCATCTAATATTATCCTAATTCCAATATTATGACACTTGAGGTTCTCTAAAGTATCATCAGTAAAGCAGTCAAGTCTTCATTTTTAATTTTATTTTTCTGAGAAACTTGAATCTTAAAACTGTTACTATATACTCTTAATAAATAATACATTTTTTCAAGTGTTCTAGTCTTAGAATATTTGTTCACATTCCCAGGAATGTTAGAGGCACACCTCATGTCAGTCAAGGATTTCCTATTTTCTTGACCCTAAGATAGAATGAAGCATCATCATCATATGAATCGTAAGAAGAAAGATGACTGACATGAAACTACATAAAATGCTCTGATTGACTTTTAAAACTGAATATGTAGCAGTTAGAAAGCTTCAGATTTCCAGTAAACCAATTCAAACTTGCTTAAAAATATAACAATTTATTGATTCACATATTTGAAAGGGAAGAATGATGGTAAGGCTCAGTGATATCTTTAAGTGATAATACCTAATCTCTGCTCTGTATTTCAAAGTATTGGACCAAGGCTCCATGCTTTCTCCTTCACGTCTAGTAGGAGGGAGAAATCACCCCTTCCTTAAACTCATCAAGAGTCCTGAACTACATGATGATTGGATTCTTAGTGCTGAATCCCTTTTTTGAATAAGATAGGATTAATCTAATTGACCTAGACTCATCATGGTCTACCCTTGGAGCTGAGGATGGAACAATTGCATTCAAATCTCATGGCAGCTAACCCATGGGGGAAGAATAAGATGATATTAGAAAAATGATAAAATTCCCACTACAGAAAATATGTTTCAAATGCCTTTCATCCTACAGCTTCTTTTGGAAATGGTTTCCATTGTTGCTAGCAGAAGGTGTTTTTCTTTGATGGCAGTGAAGAGATAAAGGATAAGCAGGCTTTCAGGGAAAATCCTTTCCTGGGGCAAAAACTATTGGATGCACTCTACTTAAATTTTGTCACTGAAAAAGGGAAAAAGATGTTGATCATAAATTTAAAAAAAAAAATAAAGCACACATAATAGAATGGTAGTCTGCTGACATAGCAGTAAAGTATGTTTAACTCTCTACCACATTTTCAGAATTATTACAACGAAGTGGCAACAGCAAAACCACTCAGGAAGTGAAGATCATGGCACAGCAAAGAAAAATATAAGGATGGGATTGGGGAGAAGAATGAATGTAGAACTCTCAAAAATTTTTAAACTGATTAAGCCTAAAACCAGCCCTATTACTCAACTATTACTATTCCTCAATTAAAGCAAGTATCAGCAAACAAAATCTTCCAGTTCCTTTTAGCACAAGCAGAAAAATCCTAGCAGTAGAGGAATCCGGTGAGCTTAATCTACCAAATTATTACCTTCAAATCAAAGCAAGAAATAGGCTGAAAGAAAATCAGTAGGTAAAGCCTCCCTTGTTATATAAAAAAGACTATGACTGAATATAGTCAACCAAGAACCAATATATGATTAGATGTTTACTCATATGTCACAACAATGCACACTCAATTTGCTTGAACATTGATATTTATATATTGATGTGGACAGAAAAATGTGCCAAAATTTATAGTTAATAACCTACTTTCATGAAATATCCTCAATAGCAAAACCAACTTTGTTTGTTTTTTTTACTTTTAAGTTCAGGGGTGCATTGCAGGACGTGTTGGTTTGTTACATAGGTAAATATGTGTCATGGGGATTAATTAGAGCCATTAATTATATTACTTGCTTCTCTCCCTCTTCCCACCCTCCAAGCCCCTGATAAGCTCCAGTGAATGTTGTTCCCTTCTGTGTGTCCATGTGTTCTCATCATTCAGTTCTCACTTATAAGTGAGAACTTGCTGTATTTGGTTTTCTGTTCCTGCATTAGTTTGCTAAGGATAATGCCAGCTCCATCCATGTTCCTACAAAGGGCATGATCATGTTCATTTTTTATGGCTGCATAGTATTCCATGGTGTATACATACCACATTTTCTTTATCCAGTATATCATTGATGGGAATTTGGGTTAATTCCATGTCTTTGCTATTGTGAATAGTGCTACAATGAAGGTAAGCATGCATGCATCTTTATGATAGAATGCTTTACATTCCACTGGGTATATACCCAGTAATAGGATTGCTGGGTCCTATGGTAGTTCTGCTTCCAGCTCTTTGAGGAATCACCATACTGTTTTCCACAAAGTTGGAACTAAGTTATGCTCTTACCAACAGTGTAAAATGGTTCCTTTTTCTCCACATCCTAACCAGCATCTGTTATTTTTTTACTTTTTAATAATTGCTATTCTGACTGGTGTGAGATGGTATCTCACTGTAGTTTTGATTTGCATTTCTCTAATGATCAGTGACTTTGAGAATTTTTTTATATGATTGTTGGCCACATGTATGTCTTCTTTTGAGGAGTGTCTGTTCATGTCCTTTGCCCACTTTTTAATTTTTTTTCTTGTAAATTTGTTTCAGTTCCTTATATATGCTGGATAATAGACCTTTGACAGATGCATGACTTGCAAATTTTTTGCTCATTCTCTAGGTTGTCTGTTTATTCTGTTGATAGTTTCTGTTGCTATGCAGAAGGTTTTTAGTTTAATTAGATTCCATTTGTCAATTTTTGCTTTTGTTGCAATTTCTTTTAGCATCTGGGGCATGAAATCTTTTCCTGGACCTATGTCCTGAATGGTATTGCCTAGGCTGTCTTCCAGGGTTTTTATAGTTTTCTGCATTACATTTAAGTCTTCAATCCATCTTGAGTTAATTTTTGTATATGGTGTAATGAATAAGTCTAGTTTCAATTTTCTGCAACTAGCTAGTCAGTTATCCCAGCACCATTTATTGACTAGGAGTGCTTTCATCATTGCCTGTTTTTTTCAGTTTGTCAAAGATCAAAAATTGGTAGGGGTGCAAACTCTTATTTCTGAGATTTCTATTCTGTTCCATTGGTCTATGTGTCTGTTCTTGTACTTGTACCATGCTGTTTTGTTTACTGTAGCCCTGTAGTATAATTTGATGTTGAGTAGCATGATGCACTCAGCTTTTTTCTTTTTGCTCAGGATTGTCTTGGCTATTTGGCCACTTTTTTGGGTTTCATATTAATTTCAAAATAAATTTTTTAGTTCTGCAAAGAATGTCAGTGGTAGTTTAGTGGGAAACCTTATTTGGGCAGTAAAGACATTTTAACAATTTTGAATATTTGTATCTATGAGCATGGAATGTTTCTCTATTTGTGTTATCTCTGATTTCTTTGAGTAGGGGTTTGTAGTTCTCCTTGTAAAGATCTTTTACTTTCCTTGTAATCTGTATTCTTATTTATTTTATTATTTTTTTGTGGCAATTGTGAATGGGAGTTCATTGGTGATATGGTTCTTATCTTGACTGTTGTTGGTGTATAAAAAATGCTAGTAATTTTTTGACATTGATTTTGTATCCTGAGACTTGCTGAAGTTGCTTCTAAGCTTAAGAAGCTTTTGGGCTGAGACAATGGGGTTTTCTAGATATAGGATTATCTCCTCTTCAAACAGTGATAATTTGACTTCCTCTCTTCCTATTCGAATGCTCTTTATTTCTTTCTCTTCTCTGATTGCTCTGGCCAGAACTTTCAATATTGTGTTGAATAGAAATAGTGAGAGAGGGCATCCCTGTCTGTACCAGTTTTTAAGGGGAATGATTTCAGCTTTTGCCCATTCAGTATGATGTTAGCTGTGGGTTTGTCATACATGGATATTATTATTTTGAAATATATTACTTTAATACATACTTTATTGAGAATTTTTAACATGAAGGAATGTTGAATTTTATCAAAATTTTTTTTCTGCATCTATTGAGATAATTGTGTGGTTTTCCCTTAACATATATTTATGTGGTTAACTGTATTTATTGATTTGCATATGTTGAACCAACCTTGCATATTGGAGATGATGCCAACTTGATCATGATGGGTAAGCTTTTTGATGTACTGCTGAAATTGTTTTGCTGGTATTTTGTTGATTTTTGCATCAATGTTCATCAAGGAAATTGGCTTGAAGTTTTATTTTTTTCTTGTGTCTCTGACAGGTTTTGGTATCAGGATAAAGTTAGCCTCATAGAATGAATTCGAAAGAAGTCCCTCCTTTTCTATTTTAAAAAATAGTTTCATTAGGAATGGTGCCAGTTCAGCTGTTAATATATCTGGTCCTGAGCTTTTCTTGGTTGGTAGGCTATTTATTACTGCCTCAATTTCCAAACTTGTTGGTTTGTTCAGGGATTCAATTTCTTCTTGGTTCAGTCTTGGGGTTTGTATCTGTACAGGAATTTATCAATTTATTCTACATTTTCTAGCTGATGTGCATAGTGGTGTTTTATTTTAATATTCTCTGATGGTTGGTTGTATTTCTGTCAAGTCAGTGGTAATATTTCTCTTATTTTTTCCTGATTGTGTTTATTTGAATATTCTCCCTTTTCTTCTTTATTAAAGTAGCTAGTGGTCTATCTATTTTTTATTTGAAAAATCAGCTTCTAGTTATCTCAATCTTTCGAATGATTTTTCATGTCTCAATCTCCTTTAGTTCAGCTCTGACTTTGGTTATTTCTTTTTTTTTGAAACCCACTTTTTTTTTTTTTTTTTTTTATTATTATTATACTTTAAGTTGTAGGGTACATGTGCATAACGTGCAGGTTTGTTACATATGTATACTTGTGCCATGTTGCTGTGCTGCACCCATCAACTCGTCATTTACATCAGGTATAACTCCCAATGCAATCCCTCCCCCCTCCCCCCTCCCCATGATAGGCCCCGGTGTGTGATGTTCCCCTTCCTGAGTCCGAGTGAGCTCATTGTTCAGTTCCCACCTATGAGTGAGAACATGCGGTGTTTGGTTTTCTGTTCTTGTGATAGTTTGCTAAGAATGATGGATTCCAGCTGCATCCAAGTCCCTACAAAGGACTCAAACTCATCCTTTTTTATGGCTGCATAGTTTTCCATGGTGTATATGTGCCACATTTTCTTAATCCAATCTGTCACTGATGGACATTTGGGTTGATTCCAAGTCTTTGCTATTGTGAATAGTGCTGCAATAAACATACGTGTGCATGTGTCTTTATAGCAGCATAATTTATAATCCTTTGGGTATATACCCAGTAATGGGATGGCTGGGTCATATGGTACATCTAGTTCTAGATCCTTGAGGAATCGCCATACTGTTTTCCATAATGGTTGAACTAGTTTACAATCCCACCAACAGTGTAAAAGTGTCTTGTCTACTGCTTGCTTTGAGATTTGTTTGCTCTTGGTTCTCTAGTTCTTTTAGTTGAGATCTCTGCTTGTAAACTTGAGATCTTTCTAGCCCTTTGATGTGGGCATTTAGTGCTATAAAATTCTAGGTCAACACTGTCTTAGGTGTGTCTCAGAGATTCCTGTATGTCATATCTTTCCTCTTATCAGATTCTAAGAACTTCTTGGCTTATGTCTTAAATTCATTATTTACCCAAAAGTCATTCTGGAGCAGGTTATTCAATTTCCATGTAATTGTATGGTTTGGAGTGAATTTCATAGTCTTGAGTTCTAATTTAACTGTGCTGTGGTCCAGGAGACTGCTTATTGTGATTTCAGTTCTTCTCTATTTGTTGAGGAGTGTTTTACATCTAATTATGTAATCTATTTTATAGTAAGCACTATATGGCAATGAGAATAATATATATTCTGTTGGTTTTTGGTGGAGAGTTCTGTGGATGTGTGTCAGGTCCATTTGATTCAGAGCTGAGTTCAGGTCCTGAATATCTTTGTTAATTTTCTGTCTTGATGATCTGTCTAATGTTGTCAGTGGGGTGTTAAAGTTTCCCACTATTATTATTATTATGTGTGAGTCTAACTCTCTTTGAAGGTCTCTAAAACTTTGCTTTATGAATCTAGGTGCTCCTGTGTTGGGTGCAATGTATGTTTAGGATAGTTAGCTCTTCTTATTGAATTGAACCTTTTACCATTGTGTAATGCCCTTCTTTGTCTTTTTTTATCTTTGTTAGTTAAAAGTCAGTTTTATCAGAAAGCAGGATTGCAACCCCCGCTATTTTATGTTTTCCATTTGCTTGGTAAATTTTTCTCCATCCCTTTATTTCGAGCCTGTGCATGTCTTTGCACATTACTATATCTCTTGAAGTCAGCATAGCAATGGGTCTTGGCTCTTTATCCAGCTTACTACTACTCTGTGTCTTTTAATTGGGGCATTTAATCCATTTATATTTAAGATTAGTATTCTTATCTCTGGATTTGATCCTGTCATCATGATGCTAGTTGGTTACTTTGCAGACTTGTTTTTGTGGTTGCTTTACAGTGTCACTAGACTGTGTACTTCAGTGTGTGTTTGTAGTGGCTGGTACTGTGTTGTTGTTTTTGTTGTTGTTGTTGTTGTTTTTTCCATATTTAGTGCTTCCTTCATGATGTAAAAAAGATCTGGTGGTAATGAATTACCTCAGAATTTGCTTGTCTGGAAAGGCTCTTATTTCTCCTTCATTTATGAAGCTTAGTTTGGTTGGATATGATATTCTGGGTTAGAATTGCTTTTCTTTAAGAACGTTAAATTTTGGCCTCAATCTTTTCTGGCTTGTGGGGTTTCCACTGAAAAGTCCACTGTTGGTCTGATGGGCTTCCCTTTGTATGTGACCTAACCTTTCTCTCTGGATGCCCTTACCATTTTTTCTTTCACTTCAACCTTAAAGAATGTGATGATTATGTTTCTTGGGGATGATCTTCTGGAGTGTTTTACTGGGGTTCACTGCATTTCCTTAATTTGAATGCTGGCCTGTCTAGAAAGGTTGAGGAAATTCTCAGGCATGATATCCTGACATATGCATTCTAAATCGGTTCAGTTTTCTCCAGATGTTACAGGTACACCAATCAGTCACTGATTTGGTCTCTTTACAAAATTCCATGTTTCTCAGAGGTTTTGTTCATTCCTATTCATTTTTAAAACTATTTTTGTCTGCCTGTCTTATTTCAGAAACACAGTCTTTCAGATCTGTTATTATTTCCTCTGCCTGGTCTATTCCATCGCTAATACTTGCGATTGCATTATGAAATTCTTTTATTGTGTTTTTCAGCTCTATCAGGTCAGTTTATGTTCTTCTCTATCCTGGCTATTTTGTCTGTCAGCTCCTGCAATGTTTTATTGTGATTTTTAGTTTCCTTTCGTTGAATAAGTATGTGATCCTTTAGCTCAGTGAAGTTCATTTTTATCCACATTCTGATTTCAGCCATCCCAGCCTCAGCCCCATTCTGAACGCTTGCTGGGAGAGGTGATGCTCTCATTTGAAGGAGAGAGGGCACGCTGACATTTTGAGTTTTCAGTGTTCCTGTGCTGATTTTCTCATCTTTGTGGGCTTATCTACCTTCAGTCTTTGACATTGCTGACCTCCCAATGAAGTTTTGAGGGTTTTTTGTGTGTTTATTTCTTTTAACAGTTTGGCCACTTTTCTGTAGAGCTGCTATGGTTTGCTGGGTGTCCACTCCAGTCATTAGTCACCTTGGATTTTCCAGTACCTGAAGGTATCACCAGTGAAGACTGCAAAACAACAAAGGTGGCAGCCTGCCCCTTCCTCTGTGAGCTCCATTCCTGGGGGGTAAAAACCTGTTGCCACCCCAATTGCACCTGTAGGAGGAGGATTGAGACTTTGGTTGGGAGGTCTCACCCAGCCAGGAGCAATGGGATCAGGGACCCACTTAAAGAAGCAGTCTAGCCCCTCTTTCACAGAGCAGTGGTGCTGTGCTGGAGTATCATTTGCACCACTCATCAGGTTGGGCTCTCCAAAGCCTGGAGGCTGGAACATCTAAGTTGCTAAAATAACAAAGATGGCAGCCCATCCCTCTTTCTAGGAACTCAGTTCTAGGCAGTTTTCAAACCACTGTTGGCCAGAGAATATCAGTGGTAATGGCTGCAGGCCCTACTTGGGAAGTCTTGCCCAGTGAGGAGGAACAGATGAGGGATCCACTTAAGGAAGCAGTCTGGCCGTGCTTTTGAAGAACAGCTGTGCTGTGTCAGGGTACCACTTCTGCCCTAGTCAGCTTGGGCTCTCCAAAGCCCACAGGCTGAAATGGTTGAGTCACCCAAACAGCAAAGATGACAACTTGTCCCTCGTCTTGGGAACTAATTCTCAGGGAGAATTCAAATATTTGTAGGGCCCTGGTTGGGAGGTGCCCCTAGAGATGAGGAGTGGATCAAGGTCCTGCTTAAAGAAGCAGTTTGGCTGCATTCTGGTAGAGCAGCTGTGCTTTGCTGAGTAATCCTTTCCACTACGGCCAAGTCGTTGTCTTTGCTGTTTTGGCAATTTAACCTTTCCAGCCTCCTGGCTTTGGATTCGTGCCTTGGACTCCCCTAAGCCCTCAGGCTGAAAGGGCAGAGTTATTCAAACAGCAAAGATGGCAGCCCACTTCTATCCCCAGGCCCTTCATTCCAGGGAGAAATAAAAACTCTGCTGGAGAATATGGGTGGGGAGGGCCGGATCTCCCAGCTGGGAGGTCTCACCCAGAGATAAACAGCACATCAGAGTCCAGCTTAAATAAGCAGTCTGGCCCTGTTTTGGTAGAACAGCTGTGCTCTGCTGGGGGATCCCTTCCACCTCTGAATATTTTGGTTTGGACTCTCCTAAACCCACAAGCTGCAACAGCTGACTTCCAAACCGCAAAGATGGCAGCCAGGCCCTCTCCCAGCGAACTCTGTTCCATCCTAGGTAGGTAGAACACTGTTGCAGGGGGCTGGCTGGAATTCCAAGCCTGTGGGTTTTATCCTGTAAGGTAATGGGGAAGTGGAACCCACAGGCTGATGCTGCTCGGCCCCTGGTTTCAGCTCCCTTCCTACGGGTATGTATGGAGGTCCAACCTCCTACCTTGCTTGAGTTGCAGTCACCTTTGCCGGGGATCCTGGAGGCAGAGTATGTAAAGCTCCTGGGACTCTGTGGGTGCCTGAACAGCTGCTCTGCTGAGACTTCACGCAGCTGTGTGTGTCAGACAGAAGGCCCTGGTGGAAGGTTTGCCAGGGTATCTCCTGACCCGAGGATTGCAAAGATCCGTGGGAGAAGTGTGGTTTCCCAGGGTTGCACATTCACTTACCACTTACCCGGTCAGGGGGAGGTTCCCTTGACTCCATGTTGCACTTGGGTGGGTGATCACCCTGATTTACCTTTCTCTGTTCTCCGTGGATTGAGCTGTTTCCCTGATGAATCCTAATGCGAATACCTGGATATTTCAGTTGAGGATGCTGCCTTTACTCATCCCTTTTGTCCTTTTCTGTGAGAGTCACACACTGTAGCTGCTTCTAGTTGGCCATCCTGCCCCCCTCCCCAACTTAATTTTCTGTATAGGCTCACTTTCATTTCATTGCAACATTGTATTTGCAATTTCTCACCCAGTATTTTGTATGGAACATTTTTTATATTTTATGACATGAAAAAATAGCAATATTGAATAGAGAATATGACTTGTTTCTTATAAAAAGGAGAAAGCCAATTTTTTCAACCTGTTTTTTCCTTTAATAAGGCCTACCCTTCCCATTTCAAATTATTTTAATATTTATTCATATTTATTTTCTATCAATTTGAAGAAATGCTATCATTAGATTGTGAATTTATGAGAATAGAATCACAAAACATTAAGGCTAGAGGAAACCTGGAAATTATTTTATCCAATATGCTTACTTAACAATGAACAAAATGAGGAATGGGAAGGTAAAATGATGTACCCAAGGTCTACACAGATAATTGGTGATCACGGATAATCAGACTGCCAAAACCTTTGCAGCATTTCTGAAATCAAAAACTCTGCTTGTGAAGAAAAGATAAATCAAATTCAACTGGAACTATCACAAAATATCTTAGAAGGATATGGAAATATTTGCTAAAGAATACCAAATTATCCTGATATGATCACTATATATTATGTGCATATGTTCTTGGACACACACACACACACAGTATACAAATTAGTAAAAGCACTACAACTAGAATTCAGGTCATCTTATTCCAGATGCAGAATTGTTTCTACTCCAGCACATTATCACACAGTTGATAACTATTTAGATGAATTTTACATCTAGAAAACAGGTAAAGGTTGTTCCTATATTTATGGAGATAAGAAAGACTTATAAAGTGACTAAAGGAATAAACAATACAACTTAAAATTGGAATTATAAATTTAAAATTTCTCAAAAGTAGTTTGGCTACTTCTCTTTTTGGCTACACTTTTAATACAAAATCTCACTTCATATTTAGTCTATTGCTCTAACTGCCACAACAGTCTCTCACTGAAATAGAAGTACCTTGTAAACAATATATAGTGTTTTCACATTCATTATCTCATTAAATTATTATACCAATCACAAGAATTACAGGAAATATTGTATTTCAAAGGTGGCAAACTAAGACCTATATAAAATCATTTATTCATTTGGAGACAAAGGCAAGACAGCAGTTTCCTGGCTCCTGAAACCAGTGCCATTATCTGTTGCATTTAAATCTAAAAATTGGGTGAGTGGGGCGGCCCATGTCTTTAATACCAGCCTTTTGTGAGGCCAAGGTGAGTGGATCACTTGAGACCAGCCTGGGTAACAAGGAGAAAGCTGGTTGCTACAGAAAACACAAAAATTAGCCAGGTGTGGTGGCACATACCTGTAGTTCCAGCTACTTGGGAAGTCGAGGATGCAGTCAGCTGTGATTGCACCACCGCACTTCAGCGTGGGTGGCAGAGCAAAAATCTAAAAACTTCATGAAATGCCTATTATGCATTTTCTACTATGCTACAAAATGATTAAAACAAACCCTATTTACGTAACAGGTTCTCTAGTTATACTTTATTATTTTATCAGAAAAGTTATACACCACAATAAAATTTATACATTTAGTGGTTCATTACAGTCTCATGACAATTGCAAATGTCAGGTGTTATTTATATTTGCTGTAACAAATACTTTAAAAATGTAGATCTGGCTTTGGAATTGGGTAATGAGTGGAGGTTGAGAAAAATTTTAGGAGTACATTAGCAAAAGCCTAATGTTTTTTAACGCAGTGTTAGTATACATATGAATGTTAAAGACTGCTGTCAAGGTTTCAGATGGAAAGGAAGAACATAGTAGAAAAGAAAAACCTAAGAGAATGCATATGTAGTCATAAATAGACTGTTGATAGTAGTACAGCTGTTAAAGATGCTGATGATGCGTGCTCAAAAGAAAGTGAGGAAGACAGTAAAAAGGTTGCTGTGCTGCTGGCGTTTGAAGATGAAGGGGCCACATGCCAAGTAAAGTAGGTGGCCTCTAGAAGCTGGAAAAAGAAAGAAAGATTCTAGACAAAAGCTTTCAAAAGTAATGCAGCGGTGGGGACACATTTTAGAAATATGGTCTCCAAAATTGTGATATAATAAATTTGTCCGTTTTCTTAAGCTGTAAAATGTGGGGCAATTTGTTACAGGAGCAGTGGGAAATGAATATGGATTTGAGGAATACCTTCTGTCTATTTAATCTGATTTTTCAAAAAGATGTAACCTTTCATTTGCGACCTGAATTGGATCTAGAGCAAATAAATCAGGTCACTTAAGCTCATCCCTCTTTTATTAAATACTTTTTATAACTACTCTGGAGGGAGGTCTTTTATAAAGATTCCGGAGGGAGTTTTTTTAAAAGATCAGATTCTGATTTAAAGGGGCTGGAGTTGCAATTGAAATTCTGCAATTCTAACAAATTCTTAGGTGATGTCAATACTGTTGCTCCTTATGTAACACTTTTGATTAGCAAAATGTTAGAATAAATCATTAATTACAGTTCATCTTAGTTAATCATTAATTACTTATTGCTGAATTAGTAATTTTAGTCATATTCTAACTTGGCCTTTATCCCTATAGCCACTGAAGAGAGTCACTTAAAGTGGCAGACATTAAATTAAACCACATTTTTTTTTCAGAAGGAATGAAACAGTTTTACATAAATCCTCTCATTGATTGTTACATAAATATGGAAGTGAAACATACTCATTCTTGTTGGCTATCTGGTAGAAAATGAGACCTTATGGTCATAGCCAGCCACAGCCAGTATCCTCAGCTATGGATACTAATGCAATGAAATATTTTCACGAATGATTATTCTGCTTAAAATAATAGGAGATATAGAAAGCTAGGTCTCAGTATGTGAACACATTCAGTGGAATTTCCACTCAGTTTAAAACGGGAGACATATATGTGTGGCATAGCTCTGCTACTTTGTATCTCTTAGGCAAGGCCCTTTTCTATGCTAAGCCTCAATTTCTCCATTTATAATATGAAAGAGCTGGACTTTTTAAGTTCTTTAATGAGCATTACTAGTCTAAGCAGTAATGATGGCAATATATCTGAGATGCAGTGACTGTCTACATTTTATAAAGTCTATATAAGAAGGTAACTTAAAAATTTACTCATGTGGTTAACTTGAAATGGAGGATAGCCCCACCAACACAGGCGGCGATCTTTTTTAACTTCTGAATAAAATGTTCATAGGGTCATCCATTTCTATTCAACAACACCTTACTTCCTGTAATCACAACCCCTCCAACACACACACATACACACACACACACACACACACACACACACACTTCAGCTTTTTAAAGTTTAAACAAAACTACTTAAAATCCTCCAAGTAAGATAAACTTGCCATATCCTTAAACCTGGAAACTTTCTTTCTACTCAAGTTTCTCAACATTTTATTGGCAAGGAATTATCTTCTCCAATTAAATATGAACTCAACTTCTTCTCCTAAAATTGTTCACTGTTCCCCAGAGAGTCATATTAGAGGCTTACTCTGGATTAAATTGTAACCAGTTTTCAATTTTGACAAGTAATTTTTCAGAAGTATGAGTGTACCTTTCAGAGATATGCCACAGGCTTCCTTTTATGCAATGTTTACTATTTATTAAGCAGCCAGCATTCTACTTTTTGTTTGGCACTTTCCTAATACAGTTAAGATTAAATAAGCAAGTAAATTTTGTGTGTGAAACCTTTTGCTAATTTTTATGCAGAGAGATCAAGGAAAAGTGTTAAATTCTTAACTTTTAGTAGGTAAAAGTCACATAAAAATATGAAAGTGACTTAGAAACAGTTACCCAGTAGCATGGAAATACATACTAAAAAAAAAAAAAAAACGAAATTGGAATCCCTGTGTAGAATCGGGTCCCAGAATAATGGTATCATGAGAGTATACTTGAATTAAGGAAAATTATTCTTCTCTTTTTACAGCTAAGGTTTATTGAATGCCTAGTATGTCCTAGGCACTATATAAATCACACACATGCGTTATTTTATTTTACTCTCAAATAAACCTTACGAGGTCAGGACTATTATTAGTATCATTTTAAAGATGAGGTAATTGAAGCCTGGATAATAAACTAACTGAAAGTAACACAGGTAGAAAATGGCAGAACAAGTATTAGAACCCAAGTCACTCTGACTTCAAAATTTGTTATTTTAACCACAATTTTTTTTTTGAGATGGAGTGTCTCTCTGTGGCCCAGGCTGGAGTGCAGTGGGACAATCTCCGCTCACTGGAAACTCTGCCCCCCGGGGCCAAGCATTTTTCCTGCCTTAGCCTTCTGAGTAGCTGGGACTACAGTCGTGTGCCACCATGCCCGCTTAACATTTGTATTTTTAGTAGAAACAGGGTTTCACCATGTTGGCTATGCTAGTCTCAAACTCCTGACCTCAAGTGATCCACCTGCCTCGGCCTCCCAAAGTGTTGGGGTAACAGGCATGAGCCACAGAGCCTGGCCTTTAACCACAATTTATTGGTACAGGGTGCACACTAATTCAAATCAAAGTAAGGAAAACCTGGTAGACACATTACATACTAAAAAATCAGGTTTACTAATATTACCTTAGATGAATAGGATCTGATAATTTTGATGTTAAAAGCAGTTTCTTATATTACTGATGAGAAAACTGATAATCAGAGAAGAGAATGACTTGCTCAAGCCACAATACTAGTGACTTGCAAAGTTGTGACTAGAAACCAGGTTTTTTGACTCCTCATAACTGTTTTCCCCTACTACACAAATAAAGCCTTGGTCTAATGTAATTTTTATATACACTGTTTTTTTGTCTGGTGGAGTCCCAGCTTAGTTATGTCAGTCACATATAAACAAATGTAAATGATTTGGCATATTACCTTCACAGCTCCGATTTATTCTTAAAATGATTGGTGGCTTTCTTATGGAGACTAAGGCATGAAATATAAAAGCATGTCATTTAAAGTTATGTCCAGAGGCAAGTAGAAGTCATCAAGCAAATAGCATATGTTCTGGTCCCCATGAATGCTAGCCTGATTTGCATTTGGTTCTCCCAAAAGTCTGAATTCCTGGTTCATCTTAAAAAAACTTTTTAGCACATAGTTATGGCAGTTTATCAATAATGTAAACAAATGTTCTGTCTCTTAACAAATTGTATTGAGATTGCCACTGAGCCTGACAAAGGCTGCTGAATAAAAAAAGATAATTCAAATAAGAGTCTTGGTTCCTTTTAGCCAAACATCACACCAATAATTTACCCAGAGCTCTCAGTGACATCTACTCTTGCCCACTTTCTCACTTTTTGAGTACTCAAGGTATATCTGGGTATTAGTTGAAATGGTTGTAATTAGAAAGGCAGTTGTCTTGGTGTATGCTTTGGTTTGTTGAGTAAGGCTGTATCTGTATTAAAATATGACCTTAAAATATTTTCACAATTTTTCTAAGGATATTAACTAGTCTTATAAAATAAGCATTCAAAATATTTATTGAAAGTCTACTTATGAGGGAAATTGTTATAGTTAATGGCAATACAGACATGAACAAAACCAATAAAGCTTTTTCCATTATGAAGATTACAGTCTAGTTATGGGGTCAGGAGAAGGGCAATAGAAAGAGAATGGATGATGGCAGGTTGTTAGCAAAAACAAATAACAAACATGATCACTTCTCAAAATTATGAATACAATGAAGATAAAAATACAGAGTGATGCAACAAAGTGATTTGTAGTTAGAAAAGACTGTTTTTGGTAATATAGTAAAAGACAGACTTTCTGATGTTAAAGCTCAGAACTAAACCCTAAGTTTTACAAAATTCTACTGAAAATCCAACACAAAGCCTTTAAGTTAGGATGAAGCTTATTGTTATAGAGGCCAACGTGACTGGAACAAAGTAAGCAAAATAAGCACAGGGAAATTTTCATAGACGAGGTATGTAGGAGACAGGTCACACAGGATTCTTTAGTTAAGGGCAAGTATATTTGATAATATTGATTACAGAGTCGCAATTATTTTTCTATATCCTGACTATCTCTTTTAAACAGCTCTATCAGGATTCTATTTCCAAACAGCACATTTCATATGATGAAAGTGTACAATATGATGGATTTTAGTATATTTACAGAGTTGTGGAATCAAAACCACTATATCAGAACATTTTAATTATTACAGAAAGAAATTCCATACTCATTAGTAGTTACTCCTCTTTCCATGTCAACATCCCAGCTTCACACTACCACTAATCTACTTTCCACTTCGACATAGTTGCCTGTTGTGGCCATCTCATATAAATGATATACATCATATGCAGTCCTTTGTAACTGTTTTATTTTACTTAGCATAATGGTTTCAAGCTTCATCCATATTGTAGCATGTGTAAACATGAATGCTATACTTTATTTACTTTTTATTGTTAAATAATATTCCATTTTTAGTATATGCCACATTTTATTTACCCATTCTTCAGTTGATTAAAAATTGTATTGTTTCCCTTTCTGCTATTATGAATCATGCTTCCACGAACAATAATGTAATAATAATAATATGTTTTTAATTTTTTTTTTTTTTTTTTTTTGAGACAGAGTCTCTCTATGTCACCCAGGCTGGATCTCGGCTCACTGCAAGCCCCGCCTCCCAGGTTCACACCATTCTCCTGCCTCAGCCTCCTGAGTAACTGGGACTACAGGCGCCCGCCACCACGCTTGGCCTTTTTTTTTTTTTTTGTATTTTCAGTAGAGACGGGGTTTCACCGTGTTAGCCAGGATGGTCTTGATCTCTTGACCTCGTGATCCGCCCACCTCGGCCTCCCAAAGTGCTAGGATTACAGGCGTGAGCCACCACGCCTGGCCCCTTTTAATTCTTTTGGACATATTCTTAGGAGTGGAATTATTGGGTCATATAATAAATATATGGTTAACTTTCGAGGAGCTGTTTTCCAAAGTCACTATATAAAATTTTATTCAGCTGATAATTATAGTAATTATGTGTTTGATTGCAGTAATGTAATTACAGTGACATTAGTAATTCTTTACAGATATTTGGACATTTCAAAATTGCTTCTATAAATTTCTACTTTCATACTTTTACCCTGTAGCTATAAAATGGCAACATAGAGAACATATGGGATATTGTTAATAGTTTTTTTAGTGCTGTATATTAATTTTTTTTTAGACATGATTTGTATGGTCAAACTTTTCAGAGTTATTTCTGAGCTTTTAAGATGTTTTAATAAATTTTATAGGACTGTTTACTTCTCTGTTATGAGTGTTTTGACAGGAACCAGAAGAAAGGTAGTTACTGAGAATTTTCAATACAATTGTAATGTTGAAATGGTGAAAATCCCATTTCAAAGACAGTTTTCTTGAAGCTTCTTAAACAAATTTTGGTCTCCAGAAGTGAGTCTCCTTCTGATTAGTTGAACGTAATCAAGTCATCTTAGAGATAGGGTTGCCAACATTTCTTCTTCCCAGCCACTTCCTAAGAACAGAAAAACTAACAAGCAAGAAACAACAAGGCCTTTATCAATCTTCTTGCACAGACAGTACTCATTGCCTCACACCTGGTTTGGCTCTTGGTCTTCACCCTTTCTGAGTCCTTATTATTACATTCTTCCTTATGAAACCCAATTTAAATCATGCTTTCAAGTTCAACATAGTTCAAATTTTATGCATCATTTTCCTTTTGATGTTTCTATATCTGAAATCTTACAATGTGGATTTTGAACTACACAATCTTGCATTTGAATATATTCCTCATGTTGTGCTTTAATAAAATCATGAACCCTTTCAAAGCAAGAAACACCCATTCCTCCTTTTCTGTCTCTCAGAGTACCTTCATGTCAATTAGGAGGATCATAAATATACATTGATTGATTTATTTTTGTCATTTTAAAAATAGTTTCTCTAGCCAGAATAACTTATTTAAGACTTAATAAATGCCCTGCTGAGTTTCAGACTTGTGTGGGGACAGTAGCCTCTTTTTTGGCTTACTTCTCCCTTTTGAAATGAGAGTATATATTACTTAATGCCTCTATCCCTATTGTATATTGGAATTCACTAACCTGTTTTTTTTTTTTTTTTTATTTTATAGGCCTATAGGTGGAAGAGACTAGCCTTTTCTCAGATGCAACTTTGGACTGTGGACATTCGAGTTAATGTTAGAATGGGTTAGATTTTTCCATTAAGTCTTATATCTGTTGTATAGGCATGATTGTATCTTGCCATGTTAGGAGGACATGAGATTTTAGAAAAGCCAGGGTCAGAAGGATATGTTCAATTCTGTGTCCCTACCCCAGTCTCGTGTTTAATTGAAATCCCCAATGTTAGAGGTGGGGACTGGTGGGAGGTCATTGGATCATGAGTGCAATTTCTCCCTTGGTACTGTTGTTATAATAGTGCGTGAGTTATCATGATATACGGTTGTTTAAAAGTGTTTAGCACCTCCTGCTTCTTTCTCTTTCTTCTATTCCAGCCATGTAAAGATGCCTGCTTACACTTTGCCTTCAGTCATAATTGTAAGTTTCCTGAGGCCTCCACAGAAGCTGCTATGATTTCTTCACAACCTGCAGAACCGTGAGCTAATTAAACCTGTTTTCTCATTAAATTACCCAGCCTCAGATATTTCTTTATTAGCAATTTGAGAACAGATTAATACAATGTGGGTAAATCCTTCATTAATGATTTAGCATCATCCATTTGGTGCTGTTTTTGTGTTAGAGTTCTCATGAGATCTGGTTGTTTAAAAGTTTGTGGCTCCTTCCCCCTCTTTCTTGGTCCTGTTCCTGCCATGTAAGACAGTTGCTCCCACTTGTCCTTCTACCATGAGTAAAAGCTCCCTGAGGCCTCCTTAGCAGCAGACACAGCTATGCTTCCTGAGTGACCTGCAGAACTATGTGACAAACTTTTTCAAAAAGAAATTACCTGATCTCAGGTATTTTTTGTGGTAATGCAAGAACTGACTAATATACATATCTATAAAAAAGTAACATAACCATGACTGCCCACTGTGTCTCACAAATCATTATGGAAATTAAATAAGACCATGTATAATATTTATTGAAAATTATGCAGGGTAATGGAGATTTATTTAATTTAAACTAAATATCTCACTAAAAATACAAAAAAAGATAAATGAAATATAGGCAATCCTTGCTTTGAATGGTAATGTGAGACCATAAAAGTGACCATGCAAGCTGACATTATGCAAAAAAAATATTATAATAATCAATGGGAAAAAATATAGTTGCTTTGTGATTGTAAAAATTTTTGGTTAAAACATTAAAAACATTTTTACTGCCAGTTACAAGTGAATAGAAAAATGGAAAAATTATAAAGCAACTATGTACTTAGTACACTGTATTTAAAATACTGAGAAATTAAAATATTTTATTTCTTTGTAAAGATGTATTAAGAGTGGTCTCAGCAGTGTCCTCCTTTTTCAAGTCATGGAACTTACAATTTGGACGACACATCTTTTCTACTTGTTGGTGAATTTCTATACTCAATTTTAAGTTTGTATCAGCTTTGAACATTTTATCCTTTTCAATTTCAATGCCATGAAAATCTCTAAGAGTTACTTTGATGTAAGATTGTTTGCCAGCATCACTTGCCCTGGAACATCTTCATCCTTTTATCACAACCACTTTTCTCATTTATGTCAATAAGTTTGCCTTCACTAAGTTCCTCTGGCTCTAGAGTCTAACAGTGGCAGTTTCAATCTTCGAACAGTTAGATATTTCTTCTACAACCTCAATACATTTGATATGAATTTCACTGCCAGCATTAGCACTTTTATTTCTTTGAGGTACTTTGATTTTTCTTGACCAATTCCTTATTTCAGTTACTTATTATTATAAAATAACACATGAGTCTGTCACTGAGGGATAAAATGGTAGTATAAATATGTGCCATTTTTGATGAACAAACTGAGTAATACATGCACAGTGACCAACTGCTGGTAGACTATGAAAGAAATGATATGATTGGTTATTGATCACAATGCAAATCTGTTTTATATATAGTAATTTGTGGACAAAAGTGCTGGCAGTGACATTTGCACTTTAAGAAATTACTAATAGTTAATATACTGTAGTAAATAAAATCTAAGTCGTTTTGTTGGGAGACTGGTGCCATTTAAGTGAACACTGGTAATTTGGACCACACAATGAAATGAAAAGTATTCATTTAAAACATCTTATTCATAAATCAATTAAGACACAGATAGGAACTACTGAGCCAAGACATGTAAGAAGACGAGAGTCCAGAGGGAAGAGCTTGCCTTTTAGTGGTTCTTACGTTGTTTCTAATAAGGTACTTGTAAGACTGAGTAGAAATTTTGACAAATGTACAGATCCAGGGGAACAACATGTGAAGCCTAGGTTTTGCTGTGAACCTTAGCATTTATGGTTGGAACCCTGAAGAGCTACACCAAAGTAGTAAGGACAAACCTAAAGCAATTCCGAAATCACTTAGACTGACACCCAACTTCAAATTATCTTGATGGACTAAAAAATTTCAAGTCCTCAAATCTGAAACTGGTACTATGTTGTTACTTGCTAAAAACTTGGCAGAAGCAATACACAAGTTCATTTTATGAAAAGAGATTATCCTAGGCATTAAATTATTTCCAGAAATACTTTTTCTTCAAATCCAATGTCCAACACACAAACACAAAATAATAAGATACATGCAAACACAAAACAGCATGAACATGCATTATCACAAACACCAGACCACATGTTTGTACTGCATATAGTGGAATTACCAGACAGTTTCCATGTTCTTTGAAATGAAGTTCAAGTTTCAGAAAAAAAAAAAAAAGAATTAAAAGACATTGCAGATTTGGAAAAAGAAAACTCTGGAAATTCTAAAAATGAATATTGTAGTAACCAAATAAAAGCTCAATGAATACATTAAATAGTAGATGATGAATGAGTAATTTAAACAAAAATAAAATAAGATGCAAGAAAGAATAAAATTTTTGGTCATGTTCGCAAAAATGGTGAATTCACAGGTGTGGTGTCAGTGAATAAAAAATGATGAAGTAAGGACCTCCAAAACCTTGCCTCTCCAAAAGAGCAATTTAAAAAATTTAGAATCAACATTTTTAGAACTTTGGAAATTAACCAAAACTTGCAACAATCCAGCAAGAGTTTAGTAAATGAAAAAATATATCTGAATCTCAGTGAGAGCAGTAAGTTTTGTGGCATTTTAATTTATTCTAGTCCCATCTCTTATTACCAGTTCAGCAGTATCCTTGAAAATTAAAGGCCCACATTTTCAATATTGCAGGGAGCAAAAGAAAGCTGGAGCACTTTCGAAGCATAATCCCCAAAGAATATTAATTATTTGACTTGTCTGGTGGCTCTCTGGAAGACCTCACTCAAAACGTTTGCCTACATTTGATCTGATTCAAACTCACCCAGTTGACGTGGTGCAAGCCTTTTGTTAGGGGCATTTTTTGAACATAATAACATCCCAGCTGCCTGAGGTGATAGATAATGGGGAAAACAGTAGACAAATCAATAGGCTTAAATGGAAAACCTTAGGAGGACATGTCCATATGGGTATTGAAAGACTCTGTCATACTGTTGAAAATCTAGAAGTTCATATGCACGCATAAAACTGTGTGCATGCTAAGGAAAAACCTGAGAAAGCCCTACGCTCTTACTTCTGGCTGAACTTGAAGTTCTGTGCAAGGAGAAAATAAAGGCTAAGGCAAGAGTGTAAAAGCCTAACACAGTGTTCAATGCATGCCCCAACAAACACACATAGCCCATTAGCAAAGATTGAAGGATTTATAGGTTCCAGATATTTAAAGATATGTGTTTCTAATTATTAGTTGGCCCCTAATAAGGATCAGAAATTTCAGTTGCCATACATGATAAAGAACAGAAAATTCACTAAAGAGAAAGAGAAAGTTAAATACTGCATGTTCCCACTTATAAGTGGGAGATAAATAATGAATACATGTGGAAATAGAGAGTGCATTCGTAGACATTGGTGACTTGAAAGGATGGGAAGTTGGAGGCGTGAGGTATGAGAAATTACTTAATAAGCACAATGTACACAATTTGGGTGATGGCTGCACTAAAAGCCCAGAATTTACCACTGTGCAATATATCCATGTAACAAAACTGAACTTGTATTTTCCAAGTCTGTAAAAATTAAAAAGTCGCTAAACAACAATTTTTCTAAAAAAGTAGCAACAAAAAACCCTAACAAGGGAAGAGAATCTAATTTCCAGAGTTACCACATTATATTAATTAAAATAACTAGGTTTCAAAAAGATAATGAAATGTTCAAATAAATAAGATAATATAACCCTTACACAGGAAATAAAACAATCAGTAAAACATACTGAGAAAGCCCACATGTTGGAGATACTAGAAAAATACCTTAAGGCCGGACACAGTGGCTCATGCCTGTAATCCCAGCACTTTGGGAGGCCAAAGTGGGTGGATCACAAGATCAGGAGGTCGAGACCAGCCTGGCCATAGTGAAACCCCGTCTGTACTAAAAATACAAAAAAATTAGCTGGACATGGTGGTGTGTGCCTGTAATCCCAGCTACTTGGGAGGCTGAGACAAGGAGAATTGCTTGAACCTGGAGGCGGAGGTTGCAGTGAGCCGAGATCATGCCACTGCACTCCAGCCAGCGTGACAGTGTGAGACTCCGTCTAAAAAAAAAATACTTTAAATAAGCTATTTTAAATATTTTATTTTTTAACTATTATTTTAGGTTCAGGGATACATGTACAAATTTGATACATAAATTATCTAGGGGTTTGGTGTACAGATTATTTCTCCAGCCGGGTAATAAGCGCAGTATCCAATAGATAGTTTTTTGATCCTCACTCTCCCTCCTTCTACCCTCAACTAGGGCCTTGTGTCTTTTGTGGCCTTCATTATGCTCATATGAACACAATATTTAGCTCTCACTTATAAGTTAAAACATGTGGTGTCTGGATTTGTGTTCCTGTGTTTTTTCACTTAGGATAATGACCTCCAGCTTTATCCATGTTTCTGCAAAGAACATGATCTCTTTATTTTTCCTGGCTGCATAGTATTTCATGGTGTATAAGTACCACATTTATTCTATCCAGTCTACTTTTGATGGATATTTAGGTTGATTCCCTGTCTTTGTAATTGTGAATAGCGCCACAATAAACATATGCCTGCATGTGTCTATATGGTAGTGTATGTGTCTATATGGGGAGCATACATTCAATCATGGAAATGCCGGGTTGAATGGTAATTAAGCTTTAGCTTTAAGTTATTTGAGAAATTGTCACAATGCATTCCATGTTGGCTGAACTAATTTGCATTCCCATCAGCAGTGTATAAGTGTTTCCTTTTTCTCCATAACTTCACCAGCATTTGTTATTTTTTGACATAGTAATGCCATTCTAATTGGTGTAAGATTGTATTTCATTGTAGTTTTGATATGCATTTTTCCAGTGATTAGTGACATTAAGGGTTTTTTCATATGCTTGTTGCTCACATGTATGTCTTTTTTGAATAGTGTCTATTTATGTCCTTTGACCACTTTTTAATGAGTTTGGAGGTTTTTTTGCTTAAGAATTAGTTTAAGTTCCTTATAGATTCTGGATATTAGACCTTTGTCAGATGCATAGTTTAAAAATATTTTCTCCCATTCTGTAGACTGATTGTTTATTTTGTGGCTAGTTTATTTTGCTGTGCAGAAGCTTTTTAGTTTAGTTAGGTCCCATTTGTCAACTTTTGGTTTTGGTGCAATTACCTTCGGCATCTTTGTCATGAAATATTTGCCTGGTTTTGTTCAAAATGTAATTTCCTAGGTTATCTTCCAGGGTTGTTATAGTTTCAAGTTTCACGTTTAAGTCTTTAACCTATTGTGAGGTTTTGTTTTGTTTTGTTTTGTTTTTTTTGTTTTTTTTTGTGTGTGTGTATAGTGTAAGAAAGGAGTTCCGTTTCAATCTTCTGTGTTTGGCTAACTGATTATTATAGCACCACGTATTGAATCGGGAGTCCTTTTCCCCTTGCTTGTTTTTGTTGACTTTGACAAAGATTAGAATGTCGTATGTGTGTGGCATTATTTCTGGGCTCTCTGTTCTGTTCCATTGGTCTATGTGTTGATTTTTGTACCAGTTCCATGCTGTTTCAGTTACTGTAGTCTTGTAGCACAGTTGGAAATCAGGTAATGTGATGCCTCCACCTTTGTCCTGTTTGCTTAGTACTGCCTTAACTATTCAAGCTCTTTTTTTGGATCCATAAAAAATTTACAATCATTTTTTCTAATTCTGTGAAGAATGTCGTTGTTAGTTTGATAGGAATGTCACTGAATCTGTAAATTGCTTTGGGCAGTACAGCCATTTTTACAATATTGATTCTTCCAATCCATGAGCATGGAATTGTTTTTTGCATTTATTTGTTTCTTTTCTGATTTGTTTCATCAGTGTTTAGAAATTCTCATTGTGGAGATCTTTCACCATCCTGGTTAGCTGTATTCCTAGGTATTTTATACTTTTTGTGGCTATTGTAAACAGGATTGCATCCTTGATTTGCCTCTCAGCTTGGATGTTGTTAGTGTACAGGAATGCTGCTAATTTTTGTACATTTATTTTATACCCTAAAACTTTGCTTGAAGTTGCTTAGAAGATCAACTTGTTTTGGAGCAGAGACTATGGGGTTTTCTAGGTATAGGATCATATTTTCTTCAAACAATGATACTTTGATTTTCTCTCTTCCTATTTGCATGCATTTTATTCCTGCCTCTTGCCAGATTACTCTTGCCAGTACTTCCAATAAAATAGCTAAATAAGACTGATGAAAGAGGGCATTCTGCCTTGTTCCAATTTTCAAAGAGAAGGCTTCTATTTTTTGCCAATTCAGTATGATGCTAGCTGTGGGTTTGTTAATAGAAGGCTCTAATTATTTTGTAGTATGTTTCTTCAATGCCTAGTTGCTTCAGAATTCATTAACATGAAGAAATGTTGAATTTTATATAAATTCTTTTTTTTTTTTTTTTTTTTTGAGACAGAGTCACGGTCTGTTGCCCAGGCTGGAGTGCAGTGGTGCAATCTTGCCTTATTGCAACCTCCGCCCCCCAGGTTCAAGTGATTCTCCTGCTTCAGCCTCCTGTGTAGTTGGGATTACAGGTGCCCACCACCATGCCCAGTTAATTTTTATATTTTTAGTAGAGACAGGGTTTTGCCATGTTGGCCATGCTGGTCTTGAACTCCTCACCTCAAGTGATCCACCTGCCTCAGTCTCCCAAAGTGCTGGGATTACAGATGTGAGCCTCCACTCCCTGCTCCTTTTTTTGCATCTATTGAGATACTCATGTGGTTTTTGGTTTTAGTTCTGCTTATATGATGAATAATGTCTTCATTTGCCTATGTTGACCCAACCTTCCATCCCAGGCAAGGATAAAGCCTACGTAATGGTGACGGATTAGATTTTTTATATGCTGCTAGATTTGGTTTGTTAGTATTTTGTTAAATATTTTGCATCTGTGTTCATCAAGGATGTTGGCCTAAGGTTTTCTGTTTTGTTGTCGTGTCTCTGCCAGTTTTTGTTATCAGGATGATGCTGGACTCACAGAATGAGTTAGAGAAGTTTCTTTTCTCCTCAATTTTTTGCAGTCATTTCAAAAGGAATAGTACCATATTATCTTTATACATCTGGTAAAATTTGGCTGTGAATCTGTCTGGTCCTGTGTTCTTTCTGGTTGGTAGGACTTTTAATACTGATTTAATTTCAATACTCATTATTAGTCTGTTCAGGTATTCAATTGCTTTTGGTTGAATCTTGGAAGGTTGTATGTTTCCAGGAATTTTTCCATCATTTTTAGGTTATCTAGTTTGTATGCATACAGGTGTTTATAGTAGTCATTGAGGGTTTTTTACATTTATGTGGAGTCCATGGTAACATCTCCTTTGTCATTTCTGATTGTGTTTATTTGAATCTTCTCTCTTTTTTTGTTTATAGTTCTATGCAGTAGCATATCTGTCATAATTCTTTCAAAGAACTCCTGAATTGATTGGTCCTTTTTATTGTTTCCATATCTCAATTTCCTTCAGGTCACCCATGATATAGTTATTTCTTGTCTTCCTATAGCTTTGTGGTTGATTTTCTCTTTTATTAGTATGTTGTATCTCTGTTGTCATAAGCTTCAAATAATTTATTGACATGTACCTTAATTTCATTAATTACCCAGAAGTGATTCAGGAGCAGGTTGTTTAATTTTTATATAATTGTTTGGTTTTGAGTGATTTTCTTAGTATCAATTTTTACTTTTATTTTGCTGTGGTCCAAAAATGTGGTTGGTAGGATTTGCGTTTTTTTTTTTTTTAATTTGTTGAGGACTTTTTTTATGTCTGATTATGTGGTTGATTTTAGACTACATGCCATGTGAAGATGAGAAGTTCTGTTGTTTTGAGTTTGAGAGCTCTGTAGATGTCTTTTAGGTATATTTGGTCAAGTATTGAGTTCAGGTCAGAAATAGTTTTCTGAGTTTTCTGCCTCAATGGAGAGTCTAATGCAATGGACAGTCAGTAGAGTGTTGATGTCTCCCACTATTATTGTGTGTTTTTCTAATCTCTTCATAAGTCTGTAAGGACTTGGTTTATAAATCTGGTTGTTCCTGCTTTGGGTGTGGATGTATTTAGGATAGTTAGGTGTTCTTGTTGAGTTGAACCCTTTACCATTATGTAATGTTCTTCTTTGTCTTTAAAAAAATATTTTTTCTGAGTTTGAAGTCGGTGGTGTCTGAAATTACAACAGAAACCTCTGTTTTTGTCTGGTTTCTATTTTCTTGGTAGGTTTTTCTCCATCTATTTAATTTGAGCATATAGGTGCCATTGAATATGAAGTGAATCTCTGGAAAATAGCATAGCATTGGGTCTTGCTTCTTTATATAACTTGCCAGTCTGTGCCTTTTAATTGGGTCATTCAGCCCATGTGTAGTATTGATATCTGTGGATTTGATACTGGTTGTTATGCAGAGTTTTTTCTGTGGTTGCTTTATGACATCAGTGGTCTATGTACTTAAGTTTGGTTTTGTTGTGGCTAGCAAAGGTCTTTTCTGCCCATATTTAGCACTCTTTTTATTACTTATTATAAGGCAAGTTTTGTTGATAATAAATTATCTTGGCATTTACTTGTCTAAAAAGTATCTTTTTTTTCCTCCTTTTCTTTAGAAACTTCTTTTGGCTAGATATAAAACTCTTGGTTGGAATTGCTTTTCTTTAAAAATGCAGAATATAAGCCCTGATCTCTTCTGGCTTGTAGTGTTTCTACTAGCCTGATGGAGTTCTCTTTTTAGATGATCTTCACCTTCTTTCTACATGCCTTTAACATTTTTTCTTTCATTTTGCCCTTGGAGGATCTGGTGACTATGTGTCTTAGGGATGGTCTTCTTGTGTAGTATTTCATAGGGGTTCTCTGCATTTCCTGAATTTGAACATTGGCCTCTCTAGTGAGGTTGGGGAAATTTTCATGAACAATATCCTGAAATAAATATGTGTTCCAAGTTTCTTGCTTTCTCTTCCTCTCTTTTAGTGATGCCAATGAGTCACAGATATTGTCTCTTCTCATAATACCATATTTTTTGTTTTTGTTTATTCTTCTTGTTTTTCTTTATTTTTATCTGACTGTTATTTTGGAGAGCTGGTCTTTGAACACTCAAATTTTTTCTTCAACTTTAGTTGATTCTGGTATTAATACTTGCAATTGTAATCTGAAATTCTTAAAGTGGGTTTTTCAACTCTATCAGACCAGTTTGATTTTTTCTTAAAATGGTCATTTTGTTTTACATCTTCTCTATCATTTTATTGTCTTCTTTTGAATCCTTAGATTGAGTTTTGACTGAATCTTGATGATTTTATTTTTATCCAAATTCTTAATTCATTTTCTGATATTTCAGCTGTTTCAGTCTGGTTAATGACTACTGTTGTGGAAATAGTCTGGTCATTTGGAGGTAGAAAGACACTCTGGCTTTCTGAATTCCAGAGTTACTGCACTGGCTCTTTCTAGTCTTTGTCAGCTGATGAGCCTTCAATCTTTGAAGTTGCTATCTTTTGGATGGATAGATTCTTCTTTTATCTTCTTTGATATCCGGAGTTGTTTGGTTGTGGTATTAGGTAGGCTCAGTCAACTGACTTCCTTTCTGAAGGATTTTAGGGGGCCAAGTTTCAGCTCAGGACTCCTGAGTTGCACACTCTAACTCTGGGGGAGGGATTGGTATCTAGTCACTAGCTTTGTTTTCTGATCCCTCTAGGTTAGGAATGTGCTTTGCTTGGGGGGCCAAAGTGTTCACAGACTGCTAGTCACAACATTCCAATAGATGGTGAGAGCCCAAGCATTTCATGGGAAGGTGGCAGTGAGATCTGTGCTCATTTGTATGTAACAGCAGCAGTGGCAGTGAGGTGGGCTTCATGCTCATCAGTTCTGGTACATCATTGTCAGGCATGGTGGTGCCAGCCCCCATGTAGCCTTTTGCAGTTGCAACAGTGGCAGTGAGGCACATGGGGTGGGATGAGGCACATGGGGTGGGATGCATGGCTGCTGCCATTTTTGCACACGTTTATGTCAGAGCTGGTGTCAGCATGGATGTGTGGCACTGGAGGGCACTAGTCTGGCCCCTCTGTACATGCATTCACATTGGTGGCAGTGGTGGCACAGAGTGGGATGTGGGGTCACTGGTTTCTGTGCATGCATTTGCCTTGGCAAAGGTGGCACAGAAGGAAGTATAGGGTGCTTACATGCCAGCAGCAGTGGCACAGTGGGTTGCACACGCACACACACACGCACCAGCAGCGGGGAAGGGAATGTGAAGTTTGCCCATATGCATGCACTGGCAAAGCAATGTGTGGAGTGACCATGGATGAGTGTGTGCCAGCAAAGTGGCATGGGTGAGGCTCTCGTAGGGAGAGTCCATGGGAGGACTGCTGCACTTCAGTGGGGGCCACTCTGCTGGAGCTCTCTGGTGGTCAGATGTGGTCAGCCAGTGAAGAACCTATAATACTGGCCCCTAGGAGTCACCCTGGCTGGGCATCCTAGGCTGAACTGCAGACAGGCATGACCAAGCTCTAGCCCTGGGAAAAGCCAGCAGAAAGGGAAAAGCTCAGGTTGAACCAGCCCCATCTCGCGGGCACGATTACCCTGTTCTCTTTAGGTCTGACAGTTCTCCATAGGCTAAAGTTTCTTAGGGGAGCAAGGTGAAATGGCCATCCCTGGGTATGTTCCACTGTAGATGCTTTCACACCAAACCCTCTAGATTCCACATTGGCTAGAGTTCTTCCCCTATTATCTCTCTGAACAGCTCTCCCTGCCAGCTCATGTGACTGTGGGGGCCAAGGGTTCTCCTACTGTCAGAATTCCAAAGGGCTGTGGCAAGAGTGGGTTGGTCCTTGCCTGCTCAACTCACATTTTTCCCTGGAGTCACTGGGGGCAAGCATGAGTGCTGATGTGCCATAGCCTTATGCAGGCATCCCAGGTTCCTCCCCCTTCAGCTCAACATCTATCTCCTTCCTCTGTTCACTCTCAATGCCTTTCTTCTGAAGATCTTCTCAGAGTATGCAAGTCTTCCCAGTGTCCTGGTCCCTCAGTGGCAGATGTTTCTCTTGGCTGTGTCTAGACACCCATCTTGCCTAAATCCTTAAATAATTTAAAATAAGTATAGGAAAGCATATCTGAAAAACTGCAGGAAAACATAAAAGCAATCTTCCGCCAAAGAGAGAACATCAATAAAGAAATAGAAGTCAATAAAATAATCAAATGAAATTCTAAAATTGTAAGTTAATATAATTAAAATGAAAAATTACAGAGAGGAATTTAACAGCATATTTGAGCGGGCAGAAGAAACAGTCATCAAACTTAACAACTGGCCAATTTAGATGATGTAATCCTAGAACAAAAAGAAGAGAAAATAAAGAAAAATGATAAAGCCTTGGAGACCATCATCAACTCAAGAAAACCATCATACACATAATAGAAGTTCCAGAAAAAGAGAATAGGAAATAGTAGAAGAAAATATTTGAAAAAATAATAACCAAAACTTGATGAAACATATTAATTCACACACTCAAGAAGTTTAATGTACTCTAAGTGGCATAAACTCAAATAATGTATTATAACATGTTATCTAATTTAGTATTCTTAAACCTGTGGAACATGAAAGTCTGACATTATTACCCCATTATATAGAAAAAGTCGAGGCTCACATTATGGGTTATAATGTAGGTCAACCTAGTGAAAGAATTAACAGCACAACCTAAGCTTTCTAACTCCTAGTCCATTGTGCTTTCTAATAGACCACACTACCATATGTATTTGAGTAGCCTTGGGCCTCAAACCATGTTTCATGGTGATGTGATTTAGACTTATGATTTGTGAGGCTGTCCTCTGCACAAAATTTACAAGTTAAGGTTTGACAACTTACATATTGTTTTCTTGTGCCTATGCTGACATCTTACCTAAATCTGCAATGTTTAGAAAAGAATTTCTGATGCTTTAAAATTCTCCTTGCTCTTTTCAATATTTTTTTCCAAATGCTATTAATAAATTAATATGGATTTATTGGTGATGTGTTCATAAAAATGACCAGACTCTGCCTGTAGAACAGCTGCATTGCAATGATAAAAATAAAAGCTTCCCCTGTGATGTTGAAGAAAATAATAGTATTGAAACTCTGTAACAATAAATTTTCTTTTCAAAACAGAACTTCAAATTCTCTTGAAACAAACAAATATTCTTGAAAATTGAAAATTTTGTTTGTATGTAGAAAGATTATTTTTATATTTTACTCAGACTTAGTGTTGTCAATTTTTGCAATGCAACAGTAGCATTACATGTAAAGACATTTGGCTTTAATATACTTATTTGCCTCTTATTAGCAGATATCCCTGCCAAATGTTTAAAGTTTAATCTTTTTCTATCTGTAACTGCATTAGAATAGGACAACTAAACCCTCAATGGAAAGAAACATTAAAAATAGGGTTCATATGACCATACAATTATCTTAAATTTGTTATGGTGATAGATTCAATCAATAAGGAAGAACATTCATTGCCCTCTAGTGGTTAGTCCCTTAGCCCCTATGTTGCTGGCCCCATCAACATAGAATTTCTACGTTTTTCACAAAGTAAAAATCCACATAGGCTGACTACAATCAAAATAGAGGAAATCAGTCTAAAGAAAAAAAAAAAAAAAAAACCTAGAATCCAGCACCTAGCTCTGAATGCAAATAAAAGATGTTAAAGTGAAGAGTTAAAACTTCAAATATGAGATAAACAGATTTGGATTAAAATTTGTGGTTATGTGACTAGCTTCTTTATACCTGCTGAGATTTAAAAAAAAAAAAAAATGCCCCTTTCCAAATGCGGTCTATGTTACTCTAAACCTATGAAACCACTGCAGATTGAAAGAAACATAAGATGTCTATATGACAGAATGCTGGAGATTATTTTTACCTAACTTTCATATTTTACAAAAACAGACAGAAGCCAAGAGAGGGAAAGTGTCTTTCTTATGGTTAAATTAACAGTGGCAAAATTGAAAATGAAACTCAGTGACATTCTTCCATGTTAGTTTTCCAGATTTCACATTTGAAATTATAAAGAGAGGCAGAGATCTTTTATCAAAGAGATGTGAATTAGTATTTGACTCTTCACCAAACCCCTGTAATGGTTAATAATGAGTGTCAACTTGATTGTATTGAAGGATGCAAAGTGTTGTTCCTCAGTATGTTTGTGAGGGTGTTGCCAAAGGAGATTAACATTTGAGTCAGTGGACTGGGAGAGGCAGACACACCCTCAATCTGGGTGGACACCATTTAATCGGCTGCCAGCATGGCTAGGATAAATGCAGGCAGAGGAACATGGAAGAACTAGGCTGGCTGTCTTCTGGCCTCCATCTTTCTTCTGCACTGGATTCTTCCTGCCTTCAAACATTGGACTCTAAGTTCTTCAGCTTGTGGACCCTTGGGCTTACACCAGTGGTTTGCCAGGGACGCTTGGGCCGTCAGCTACAAACTGAAGGCTCCATTGTTGACTTCTTTACTTTTGAGGTTTGGGGACTTGGACTGGCCTCCTTCTCAGCTTCTCTAGCAGGCAGTCTACTGTGGGACTTCACCTTATGACTGTGGGAGTCAATACTCTTTAATTAACTCCCTTTCATATATACATCTATCCTATTAGTCCTGTCCCTCTAGAGAACCCTGGCTAATACAACTGCTCAGTCACTGTTTTTCATGAATATTGTAGGTTAATATTAGTTGGCTACAAAAGCCTTTGGGGCAAATACAAAAAGAATTTTGGACAACTATTCAATCTATAATTACCCCAAAAAGGGTTTTTTCATGAAAAAAAAAGTTTATAAAATTTTGGATTTTGACAAGGCCTTCAATAGAACTTGATTTAAAATACAAGTTGGTGCAACATTCTTGAAGGAAAAAAATGATTGTTGTTATAGCTTTCAATGACTCTTAAACTTTTGTGGCCTTCCAGAGATCTTCATTAAATTTTGAGTATTCCTGAAAGAATTAACACCCACAGTCATTAACTATTAACATTTTAATTAAAATTATGTTGTCATATTATTTGACTAATACAATAACATTGCATTAAAATATCTCAATAACAGGAAATCAAAGTCCATAGTTACAGAAAGTAAGCACAATATCTAAAGGAGTATGAAGACTATAAAAACAGAAGAACATAGAATGGTGCTTAATTTTTCCATTTTTCTTTTAGGCCCTTATGGAGGACACTTCTCTTTGATCCACTTTCTTCTAAATCAATAAAAGGTCAATAAGTAATTGACAAGCTTCAATTACTTACTGTAAGAGAAACTCATAGTCTAGTAATAAGACGTGAAGGCATTTGCCTCTATTCATTTCAAAATTAATTATTGAGTTTCTATTATGTCTTTAACAATAGTTTTGCTGCTGAGTATAAAGCAATTAGTATGTCAGACTGATAATGGGCCTTACATTGGAGTTGGGAATAGGTAGACGGTTAAATAGATAGTCCTATGCAAATAATTGAATTAGGTAATGTGAAAAAGAATAAAAATATGGTTATTTTAGATTTGGTGGTTAGAGAAAGTTTCTTTGAGAAAGTGGCATTTAAACTGAGAAAACAGTGACAAAAAGGGTCAACCAGATACTAATATTTTAGCTAGAAGAAATTCTTTTGAAAAGGCCCAAAGGTGTAACAAAATGTGGCATTTTAAAGGACAGATCAGTGTATTTTGAGATTAGTGACTGAATAACTACTACTTATAAGAGAGTAGCAGGGGCAAGGTGCTGATTGAGCCTGTGCATAATCTGCATCATTGCTATCATGACTATTTACTAAACAAGCACTGAGACAACTTGGGGAAAAATTGTCAGACATTCATAGACTGGGTCATACTCTCCAGCTATTACTGAGACACATGCAAAACAGGAGTCGGCAGAAAAATCTAGAAAACTTTAGGGCCTCAAACTTCAGTGAAGAATATTGGGGTCCGATGGTCTGAAACATGTAGAAATATCTCCACCAATTTGAAGAGAAATTGACTCATCTTGTACTACCTGCAACAAGAAAGAATGTGACATTATTTAAATTTCAGATGCAACATATAGGACTTTTAAAGTACAGTCATGCCACCTAACAATGTTTTAGTCAATGATGGACCACATATATAACAATGGTCTCATAAGATTATATTATTTCATTTTCACTTTACCTTTTAATGTTTATATATGTTTAGATTCACAACTACCTACCATTGTGTTACAATTGTCTATATTATCCAGTACCATAATATGTTATACAGGGTTGTATCCTACTAGTAGTAGGCTATATTATATAGGCTAGATGCATAAAGGCTGTATCACTTATGTTTGTGTAAGTATGCTCTATGATGTTCCCACAATGATGAAATTGCCTACTGATAAATTTCTTAGAATATATCCCTGCTGTTAAGTGATACATGACTGCAATCCTAATTAAAATACACATAGGATTTTTCACGTACTCTGAGCACTGATTCTATAACTTATATAAATGAATTATTATTCAAAAAATCTAGATAATTTTCATAAGCAGGAATCTGTTAAGAGGAAAGACTTTCCCAAGCAGGCATTATTACTCTATAAAGACATTGTAGACAAAGCATGGTACTAGATTATGCAACTTGTTGGAGAAACAAATAAGTACATCAGTTGAATAGAATAGACAATTCATAAATAGACCTATGTGTGTGAACATACGTATTTACTAAACATGACAATTCACATCATTGGGGAAAGAATGCCCCATTTAATTAATGGAGTTGGAATAATTGGCTGTTTGTTTCAGGAAAGGTAAAATATATTACCATCTCACACCAGGGCTGATATCTTGTTGACATGGGCCAGTTGTTAATAACTTATGTTCATTCTGATCAGTCAATACCCATACATTAATAGTTCAATACTGTTAACTTTCTAAGTTTTAGAAATAATCCCAAACCTACAGAAAATCTCAAGTACAGTATAAAGAACTTTTTTCACCAGAGCAATTTAAGAGTGTTGCCAATATGATGCTTCTTCACTCCCAAATATTTGTTTGTTTCTGACAAACAAGGACGTTCCCTAACATAACTACAGTAAAACCGCTACAATCAAGAAAATAACTTTCATACATCATTACCATTTTTTTTAACTTGTATTTTAAGTTCTGGGGCACAAGTGCAGGTTTTTATTACATGGGTAAACTTGTGTCATGAGGAATTGGTGTACAGATTACTTCATCACAAGTATTAAGCCTAATACCCAGACTGGAGTGCAGTGGCACAATCTCAGCTCAATGCAACCTCCACCTCCTGGGTCCAAGTGATTCTCCTGCCTCAGCCTCCTGAGTAGCTGGGACTACAGGCATGTGCCACCATACCTGGCTAATTTTTTGTATTTTTAGTGGAGACAATGTTTCACCGTGTTAGCCAGGATGGTCTCGATCTCCTGACCTTGTGATCCACCTGCCTCGGCCTCCCAAAGTGCTGGGATTACAGGCATGAGCCACCGTGCCCAGTCCCCTATTGGGTATTTTTAAAAATCCTCTTCCTCCCCACAGCCTCCACCCTCCAAAAAGCCCCAGTGTATGTTATTTTCCTCTATGTGTCCATGTGTTCTTATCATTAAGCTCCCACTTACTAGTGGGAACATTCAGTATTTAGTTTTCTGGTCTTGTTCATTGCAGCACTATTCACAATAGTAAAGACATGGAATCAACCTAAATGCCTAACAATGATAGACTAGATAAAGAAAATGTGCTCCATGTTCACCATGGAATACTATGCAGCCATAAAAAGAATGAGAGCATGTCCTTGGCAGGGACATGGATGGAACCAGAGGCCATAATCCTTGGTAAAATGTTACTTACCTCTAAAGTTGATCTCTTTCTTTCCCAACACATACAGGGTTTGTACTCTTTTCTAGATCTGACTATCTTCTATTCTTTTGCTTTATCTCTACTTTCTGGCCCAGTAATTAGTTTTTCTAACAGATTCCAAAATCATTAAGTCCTGAATCTTCCCCACATTTTTCTAAGGAGATTAGAAAAAAATCTCCTTCTTCGTTTTCCTGAATTGTGTAATCTCAGCCAGAAGATAAGCTTCTGTCAGACCGACATTTATCTGAGGATTAAATTTGATTTATTATTATTCTTCCTGCCTCTTCTTTAAAACAACTAATTTTGTGGTGCTTTCTCTTATAGTCTATATTTTTTTGGACAATCCGTTTCAGGTATTTTTTTTTAATTCTGTATCCTCATTACACAACCATCTGCAATACCAAGCTAAATGAAATTTTTGTAGCTCAAAAGGAAAGATTAGCAGCCTGCACCTTATAATCACACACAATTTGTCTAAGACTGCCCCAGTAGTCATGCCTTTGCAGCAGCTAATTTACAGGTCCAGGTGTTGCCTGCTAAACTCTGTACCTCCAGTGTGTGATTAAGTACCCCTCTAGGCACACTATGGTCTGTGCCCTTTTGAGGCAAGGTGTTTCATTGAAACCGCCAAGACCCATACCTTTGCTGAAGCCTAAATGGTTATGCATTTATATAAAAACAGCTGTTTGCTTGCAGATGACAAGTAAACAGCTCAGGTCAAATTCTCATGGGTAACCCAGTCAGGGCCAAAAGCTGTCACACCCAAGGTTCTCCAATTAAGAAGACATTCAACAATTAAACTAAGCAGCTAAACTGCACAATATAAGCCATTGCAAGATATCAGCTGAACAATTGCCATTCGTATGAGCAGCGTAGAGGAATGACAGAAAATAAATGAATGAAGTGATAAGCCCTTAGGCTAAAGAAACTAGTGTAGTGATTTACTGGTTTTTATATCTGTCAACTAATAACAATTTTTTTTTTTTAAAAAAAGATACTCAAATGAAATTGCCAGTATCTTAATTTTTAAAACAAGAACTTAAAAACTCAAATCACCACCTAATTTCCCCCAACTCAGAAAGGTTATTTTAAAACTAAAAAAAAATTAAATTAAATTAAAACATGCATATTTCCAGAATAAAGAAGAGCCTCTTTCAGTGAATACCCTTGTAAATTTTGAAGCCAGTTGTCCTGGCTATATGAGAAGCCTCAATCTATGTATGCTTTTCTTTTCAAAACTCCACCAATAATTTCTGTCTCAAAGTTCCCAGTAGTCCAACACACTAGAATATGCATCTTCCCCAAATAAAACTTATCTTTAAAATCTGCAATGCCTTCTTACTTACAAAATACTGTAAAGCCCCTAATGCTGTGGTTCTTAATCATGACTGAAAATTAGAAGCATCTCAAGACTATTTGAAAAATCCCAGTGCCCAGGCTCCATTTGTAGGTGGAGCTTAGATTTCAGTATTTTAAAAATATCCCCAGGGCATTTCATGTACTAGAAAGGTTAAGAACTAACAACTGCCTTGTTGCTAAGTTACCTCCATAGATGGCAAAGATCAACTGAGAAGTGTTGGGGTCCACATGTTTCCTAAACAAAGGAATGAACACACAAGACAAGACAAACATGGCGGCCACCTCGAATGGCGCACTCTGCTTTATTTTATACAGTCGTTTGTGGAATGTTGCCAAGTCACAAGACATATTGTTGTTTTTCTGACCTTTCCCTGACTTTCTGGATTTTCAAGATGTTTACACATAAACAAGCCCCCAATACCCAGCTTCGTTTGCAAGAGCAGGACTTATCAGGAACTCACTGCTTCCTTTGCAAGAACAGGACTTATCGGGAACCCCCTGCGTCATTTGCAAGAGCAGGACTTATCAGGAACGTCTCGTTTGTGAGCACGTAGTCTTCTACATTTCCCCTTTCCTTATTTACAAGTATGAATTTCTTTTAAAACCATCATTACATGTTGGGCTCGCTGGGTTTGGTGTTTGCCCTTTGGCACCATCTCCAGCAGACTGTGAAAATGACAAAGGCAAGAACAACAATCAATACATTACTAGAAACAGAGGTCAGCAAAGTTTTTACAGGGCTCATAGGGTTCAAAGACGTCAAACTTTGTGCAATACCAGTCATCAAATCTGCAGCAGTCAGCAACGGTAACTGATTGCGAAATGTTTCAGAAATGTTCTGTGTTAATTCTTGTATTTCTAGGGAAAGATTATTATGACCAATTAAAAGTCTCTTTATCTCAGTCCAGTTATGTACAGTGCTGTTAAAAGGAACAGGAGTAATGCAAAATTGAGTAGTGTTCCAATCACATTTCAATAAAGCTCGGGTATTCAACACTGTTAGCTGATCTCCCAACCAAAAACCACTTGCTCCAGATTATCCACTCATTCAGTCAACTGAGCATCTATATCTCGTTGCTGCTGCCACAACAAATGTGATTGTTTATGCCATTGTTGCACAAATTCTGCATTTGTATACTCTTGTGTAGAGCTAATCTAGCAACAGCGGCAGTGGAAGCAATTGCTACAAGTCCTATCATCGCGGTCACGACGATTCCAACCATCCTCCAACTGCGGTGGACAAGATCTTGCATAACCTTGTAAATTTGAGTAACCCCAGCAGATTCACTCCAAGTACATGTTAAGTTTACAGGTAGCCAGGTTTCTTTTCTGGATCTTAGTATATATAAATCAGAATGAGACTCATTCCAATTATTATTCCACCAAGTAGTATTTATACAACTTAAGAATGTACAATTGTTTGTACAGTTAAGTTAACTACCCCTGTATTATTATCTCATTTAAAAATTCCTGTCAACAACAAGTAAGGCTTTCTTACACATGCAATAACATATCTAGAACTATTTCAATGCAAAGATATATGGAAAGGGTTAGCAATATTAGTAAGATTTAAGGACATGTTTCCCGTGAAAGTGAACATTGGTTTACCAGCAGCTAGCAACTTCCAAATATGACCTTGTATTTGTGAGGTATTAGCCAAATGTGGCATAGGGGGTGATAGACCACCATAATGCCAAATAATAGTTCCATTGTCATCTGCAGAAATGCTGTGATTACCTTTATGCCAACGCAGGTTGACATAGCTGAATTTAGTCTGAAAATCTCCATGTACACTCCAATCTGTAACAAGGTATTTACGACTCTTCCCTTTTACTTCTAACAACAATCATGGCCCACTACTTCTACATCTAGTCCACTCTAGTTGGGAAACACCTCCGGACACATCAGGGATAGGGCATAAAGATAATGTACTTAGCAGAGTTTCATTAAGTACCGCAGTATGATTATACTTAAAACTTTGAGCCACAATAATCATAGTAAAGGCAGAGATATGACTATGGTTATAGCGAACAGCCCAAGCCTCATGAGAAAGATGCAGACAATGTGGACTACCCCCAAGATATATAGGTAACCCTTCAACCCCAAATTGATATGAACTATTTACTGTGCCAGTGTTTAATTCAGGATCCTGGTTTAAAAAAGGCAATGGCATCCAAGCAGTATCATTAGTAAATACTGAGACTTCTCTGTCTCCCCAGGCCACACCTTGATATAAGGGTGGAAAAGGAATATAAGTCCAGTATGTAAATTCTCCAGTTGTTACCTGACAATTTACTATGGCCAGCATAGCCAGGAATAAAGTCAGTGGGGTTTTGGGCTGCCCAGCTTGTTGAACAACCCCTTCAGCTTCTTAACCTTTTCAGTTGTCCCCATGCCAGGGGCTCCACACGTCGAGTTCTGAAGGTGAATGTTCTCTGAGTGCTCAGATTCAGCTCCTGAAATTCCTTGAGGAACTCTTCGGATCGGCTCCTCTTCGCCATGGCACTGTTTCAACCATCGAGATGGAAACCACTCATCTCCGGCACCTGTCCAGACAAGAGCATAGCCTCGGCCCCATTGTAAAACATTTCTATTCTTTTAAAGAATTTCTATTCTTTTAAAAATGTTAAAGTGTTTTATAGCACAGAATGTGGTTTATCTTAGTGAATGTTCCATGTGAACTTGAGAAAAATGTGTCATGTATCTTCTGCTTCTGTTGGAATATATATATGTGTATATATGTATATATATGTATGTGTGTATATATATATAAATACTTTAATTTCTGAAATACATGTGCAGAACATGCAGGTTTGTTACATAGGTATACACATGCTATGGTGGCTTGCTACACCTGTGAACCCGTCATCTACACTAGGTATTCTCCTGATGCTATCCCTCCACTAACCTCCCACCCCCTGAGAGACTGCAGTGTGTGATGTTCCCCTCCCTGTGTCCATGTGTTCTCATTGTTCAACTCCCACTTACGAGTGAGAACATGTGGGGTTTGGTTTTCTCTTACTGTGTTAGTTTGCTGAGAATGATGATTTCCACCTTCATCCATGTCCCTGCAAAGGACATGAACTCATCCTTTTTTATGGCTAATTAGTATTCCTTGGTGTATATGTGTCACATTTTCTTTATCCAGTCTATCATTGATGGACTTTTGGATTGGTTCCAAGTCTTTGCTATTGTGAACAGTGCTGGAGTAAACATATGTGTGCATGTATCTTTATAGTAGATAATAAATGCAACATGCAGAAAATTAGTAATGACGTTTTCGACCTGATATATTATCCATCTTTCTGTAACATATTTTTAAGTTTCATTTAGATCCAGGCAATAAATGGTTATAATCAGGTTGAAAATGTCATTACTAATTGTCTGCCTGCTGCATTTATTATCTACTGAAAGAAGGGTGTGTGTGTTGAAGTCTCCAACTCTAATCATGGATTCATCTACTTCTTGCCATTTTACTAGTTTTTTTAAACGTACATTTTAACTCTCTATTATTAAGTGCATACGTGTTAATGATTGCTATGTCTTGTTGAAAAACTCTTTTATAATCATGTATACCTGTTTTTATCCTTTATAATTTTCTTTTCTCTGGTTTGCTGTGAAATTAATATAGCTACCCTTTCTCTTTGTTATTGTCAGCATGACATGTCTTTCTTTATTTCTTTACTTTTTGATCTGCCAGTGCCATTATATTTAAAGTGAGTTTCTTGAAGACAACATCTTCTAAATGTTGGGTCCTTTTTTGCTTTTTGTTTTCATCTACTTTGCCAGTCTCTGTCTTTGATTTAATCTACTTAGACCATTTCAATTTAAAGTGATTATTGATATAGTTCGATTAATATCTACTATGGCTTTTTAAAAAATTTGCATTATTATTATTATTATTATTATTATTTCTACAGATTTTTGGGGAACAGGTGGTGTTTGCTTACGTGGATAAGTTTGCTAGTGGTGATTTCTGAGATTTTGGGGCACCCATCACCAAAGCAGTGTACACTGCATCAAATATGCAGTCTTTTCTCCCTCATCCCCCTCTCACCCTTTCCATTGAGTCCCCAAAGTTCATTGTATCATTCTTATGCCTTTGCTTTCTCATAGTTTAGCTACCACATTTGAGTGAGTACATACAATGTTTGGTTTTCCATTCCTGAGTGACTTCACCTAGAATAATGGTCTCCAATTCCATCCAGGTTGCTGCAAATGCCATTATTTTGTTCCTTTTTATGGCTGAGTATGTATATATCTCATGTTTTCTTTATCCACTCATTGATTGATAGGCATCTGGATCTGGATGGTTCTGTATTTTTGTAATTGTGAATGGTGCTACTATAAACATGTGTGTGTAAGTATCTTTTTTCATATAATAACTTATTTTCCTCTGGGTAGATACCCAGGAGTGGAATTGCTGGATCAAATGGTAGATCAAGTTTTGGTTATTTAAGGAATCTCCACACTGTTTTCCATAGTGGTTGTACTAGTTTACATTTCCACCAACAGTGTAAAAGTGTTCCCTTTTCACCACATCCATGCTAACATCTATTTTTTTTAAAATTTTTTTGATTATGGCCTTTATTGCAGAAGTAAGGTGGTATTGCATTGTAGCTTTAATTTTCAGTTCCCTGATCATTAGTGATGTTGAACATTTTTTTTCATGTTTGTAGGCGATTTGTATATCTTCTTTTGAGACTTGTATATTCATGCCTAGCCCACTTTCTGATGGTTGTTTTTTTTTTGTTTGTTTTGTTTTGTTTTTTTTTTTTTTTTTTAATTGCTTATCTGTTTGAGTTCCTTGTAGATTCTGGATGTTAGTATTTTTTCAGATGTATAGATTGTGAAGATTGTCTCCCACTCTGTGGGTTGTCTGATTACTTTGTTGACTTTTTTTTTCTGTGCAGAAGCTTTCTAGTTTAATTAAGTCTTATCCCTTTATATTTGTTTTTCTTGTGTTTGCTTTTGGGTTCCTGGTCATGAATCCTGGGCCTAAGCCAATGTCTAGAATGGTTTTTCCAATGTTATCTACTAAAATGTTTATGGTTTCAGGTCTTAGAGTTAACTCTTTGATCCATCTTGAGTAGATTTTTGCATATGGTGAGAGATGAGGATCCACATTCATTTGTCTACTTGTGGCTACCCAATTATCACAGCACCAGTTGTTGAATAGGGTGTCCTTTTCCCACTTTATGTTTTTGTTTGCTTTGTCAAAGATCAGTTGACTGTAAGTATTTGGCTTTATTTCTGGGCTAGTAATTCTGGTCCATTAGTCTATACACCTGTTTTTATATCAGTAACATGCAGTTTCAGTGACCATGGTATTATAGTATAGTTTGAAGTCTGGCAACGTAATGCCTCCAGATTTTTTCTATTTGCTTAGTCTTGCTTTGGCTACATGGGGCACTTTTTTGGTTCTATATGAATATTAGAATTTTTTTAGTTTTGTGAAGAATGATGGTGGTATTTTGATGGGAATTTCATTGAATTTGTAGATTGCTTTTGGCAGTATGGTCATTTTCACAATATTGATTCTACCCACCCATGTGCATGGGATGTGTTTCCATTTGTTTGTGTCATCTATGATTTCATTCAGTAGTGTTTTGTAGTTTTTCTTATAGAGGTCAAGTATATTCCTAAGTATTTTATTTTTTCACAACTATTGTAAAAGGGGTTTTGTTCTTGATTTGATTCTCAGCTTGGTTGCTGTTGGTGTATAGCAGGGCTACTGATTTATGTACATTAGGTTTGTATCCTGAAAGTTTGCTGAATTTATTTATTACTTCTAGGAGCTTTTAGGATAATCTTTAGGATTTTCTAGGTATATGATCATGTCATCAGCAAAGGGGAACAGTTTGACTTCCTCTTTACTGATTTGGATGCCCTTTATATCATTCTCTTGTCTGATTGCTGAGGCTAGGGCTTCCAGTACTATGTTGAAGAGAAATGGTGAAAATGTGCATCTTTGTCTTCCTCCAGTTCTCGGGGTAATGCTTTCAACATTTCCCAGTTCAGTGTAAGGATGTCTGTGTGTTTGTCATAGTTGACTTTTATTACCTTAAGGTATATCCCTTCTATGCCAATTTTGCTAAGGGTTTTAATCATAAAGGGATGCTGGATTTTGTCAAATGCTTTTTCTGAGTATTTTGAGATGATTATGTGATTTTTGTTTTTACTTCTGTTTGTGAGGTGTATCACATTTATTGACTTGCATATGTTAAACCATTCCTGCATTCCTGGTGTCTAACACACTTGATCATGGCAGATTATCTTTTTGATATGCTATTGGATTCAGTCATCTAGTAATTTGTTGAAGATTTTTGCATATGTTCATCAGGAATATTGTTCTGTAATTTTATTTTCGGTTATGTCCTTTCTTGCTTTGGGTATTATGGTGATACTGGATTCATAGGATGACTTAGGAAGGATTCTCTCCCTCTCTATCTTGTGGAACAGTGTCCATAGTATTAGTACCAATTCTTTTTTGAATGCCTGATAAAATTCATCTGTGAATCCATCTGATTGTGAACTTTTTTTATTAGTAATATTTTCATTACCATTTTAATCTTGCTGCTTGGTTTTGGTGTGTTCAGAGTTTCTATTTCTTCCTGATTTAATCTACGAATGTTGTATATTTCCAGAAATGTATCCATCTCCTCTAGGTTTTCTAGATTGTACAAATAAATGTGTTCATAGTAGCCTGGTATTTTTGTATTAATTGCACACATTCTTTTTTTTTTAATCTTCTCCTTTTGTGCATTTTCTTATTTTAATCATACTTTTTAATTTTATTTCTCTCCTCTTTTTGCATATCAGTTTTACTTTACTTTAAATTATTTTGGAGATTGTCAAGAGCTCATAAAACACATTTCTCACTATGCTATGTGTTTTTAACAATTACTATGCCACTTCACAAGCAGTACAACTAACCTTTAAGAGAATCTCCCTACATTATTTCTCATTTCCTTTATAAAATTACTGTCATTCATGTCACATATTCATATGTTAGAATAATTTAATACCTTGTTACTCTTATTACCTTGAACATATAGTTATCTGTAACATCAATTTAAAAAATGTTTTATATTTCATTTAATTACTCATCAATTATATTCCTCATATTTATCTGGGTTTTGACCTGTGTTATTTTCCTGTTATTTGAGAGACTTCCTTTAACATTTCTTGCAGGGCATATTTACTGGTGATACATTACCTTGGTTTTTCTTTTTCTGAGAAAAGTACTTATCCTTCACGTTTGGAGGAAAATTTTACGGGATAGAGAATTTTATGTGTGTGTTTTATTCTTTCAACACTGTAAATATTTCACCATACTCTCTTCATATTTGGACAATTTCTGGTGAGAAATCTGATGTAATTCCTTTATTTGATCTAGAGGTCAACAGCTTTTATTTTTCCTTATTGTACTTTCCAAGATTTCCCCTGTCTTTAGTTTTTATCAATTTTATTATTATATGCTTAGGTACATACATTTAAGGTATTTATCCTGATTGGCATTTTATGACCTTTATGAATCTGTGGTTTATTATTTGTCTTTAATTTTGGAAAATTCTCAGCTTTATTACTTCATTTTTATTTTTCTGCTCCTTTATTTTTCTATTTTCTTCACTGGTATTCAATTATGTATATTTGACACCTTTTTAAATTTCTCTGGAGTTATTAGTTATTCTTTCTCACTTTAATTTTTTTCTTTGCAATTTAGTTTTTTTTTTAAAAAAATTTCTATTGACATGCCTTTAAGCTCCAAGATCATTTTCTTGTTCAACTCCAGTATACTAATATACACACAAAAGACAATCTTCATTTCTGTTACAGTGTTTTTTATTTCTAGCATAATTTATTGAACCTTTCTTATAGTTTCTATATTTCTACTTACATGACTCATGTTTTCTGTGTATGTTTTCTACTTTTTTCATTAGGACTCTTACCAACTGCTTTTCTTTTCCACAAATTAGCAGAATTTGAAACCCTATTGGTGGTAATATAATTCACACTAACTAAAACTATAATTAAAAGTACCTCTGCTTCTGATATTAATGTAGACACCAAAGAGAACACAGGATCAAATGAAAAGGCAAACTTTCACTGCTAAAACAAAAATTCAATCACAGAGGCAAATCCTCTGGCACAACCATTTCAAAACTCAGTCTCTATTTCTCTTCCACATTTCTTTATCTTACGCCTCATTCCCAGCCCAGGTGGCAGAATCTCTGAAGATTATGACAATTTAAAGTTGCTATGTATTTTTTGTTTCTTCTCTCATCTGAAATGCTTGGGCAGAGCTTATATCTGTCTCTTACAGATCCCCTTACAAATATAACTTTACTTTCAGGTAATATTAAGAAAGCATGATATTCTTTTGCATAGATGATAGAAAAATACAAAATATATTATTAAAGTTCAGTTTAAATGAAAAAATTGAGGAATTATAATTAAAATTAAATGGTCTATTTATATAATAGATTTGATATAAGAACTAAAATTAAAATTTGACAAATTTTCTGAAATGAGCCCTCAACAATATTAAAAGGCATATTGGATCTGTACAATCTAAGCAAATAACAAAGAGAGAATAATATAAGTTCAGAAAAGATTGAATGAAGTTTAAAGCATAACAATCAGAAGGAAATGTCAAGATGGTCAACTAGATGCAGCCAGGAAGCACTGCTCCCGCAGAGAGAGACCACGTTTTGACTACAAAACCAGATATTTTCGACATATCTTTAGAGAGAAAATGCTGTATATGGATGGAAAATATATGCAGTCACTGGGGTTGAAGGGAGAGGAAGCTGGGAACCCCAAGTGGGGTCCCTGGATGCTATGGCTGGTTCTGGGCTCCTAATGGCACCTGGTAAAGTGAACACAGCTGCAAAGGTGAAGATACACAAAGGAATCTTGTGGTTGAGTAAAAATCTTTTTAGTACCTATTGCCCTCAAGTGTTATCTACTGAATCAGAGCCCAAACTGCAACACCAAAATCACCAGTAATAATCTCCCATGAAAAACTGAGAGCAAGAATTTAACAACAAAGACCCTACACATAGAAAATCTCCAGAAAGGACCTTTAGTCCTCCAAAATGAGAAAAAGTAAGCACAAGATCTCTGAAAATTCAAAAAGCCAGAGTATCCCCTTACTTCTAAATGAACTCACTAGCTCCCCAGCAATTGTTCTCAATCATTCTGCATTTTCTAAAATGATAGACATGGAATTCAGAATCTGGATGAAAGGAACTCATCAAGATTGAGGAGAAAGTTGAAACTCAATCCAAGGAACCCAGGCAATCCAGTAAAATGATTCAAGAACTGAAAGACAAAAGATCCAAACTAAATTTCTTGAGCTGAAAAAATGTATACAATTTTTTAAATACAATTGAGAATATTAACTGAAGAGGAGATGAAACTGAGGAGAAATAATCGGAGCTTCAAGAGTGTCTTTTTGAACCAAGCCAGACAGACAAAACTAAAGAAGAATTTTTTAAAATGAACAAAACCTCTTAGAAATATTCTTATAAAAGAGAACAAGTGTATGACTCATTGGCATTCCTGAGAGGTAAGGAGAGAAAATAAGCAACTTGGAAAATATGTTTGAGAATATAGTCCCCCAATTTTTTTTTCCAAATCTCACTAGAGAAACTGACACGCAAATCTAAGAAATATGGAGAACCCCAGCCAGACACTATAGAAGATGGTCATCCCCAAGGCACATAATCCTTGGATTCACCTAGGTCAGTGCAAAACAAAAAATCTTAAAGGCAGCTATAGAGAAGATGCAGACAATTAACCAATAAAACAGACTTTATCCCAGTAAAAATTAAGAAGGGCTGTGATGGGCATTAGAAAATGATAAAGTGTGCAATCAAACAAGCAATCCTAACTATTCTAAATATATACACACCCAACATTCAGCGACCTAGATTCTTGAAATGACTTCTTCTTGGTCTCCAAAAAACACAATAACAGTGGAAGACTTCGCCCCACTGACAACATTAGACAGATAATTGAGGCAAATAACTAATAAAGAAACTTTGCAATTAAACTTAACACTTGCCCAATTTTAACTAATAGACATCTACAAAACACCACACCCAACAACCGCAGAATATATATTCTTCTCATCTGCACATGGGACATATTCTAAGATCAACCACATGCTTGACCACAAAGCAAGGCTCAATAAATTCAAAAATATTGAAATTATACCAAGAAAATTCTCACAGTATAATAAATATAGAAATAAATACCAAGAAGATCTATCAAAAAGACAAAAATACATGGAAATTAAACAACTTATTTGTGAATAACTATTTTCTGAATATCAAAATTAGACAGATATTTAAAAATTTGAAATTAATAAACATAAACAGACAACTTACCAAAATGTCTGGGATGTAGCTAAAGCAGTGTTAAGAAGGATGTTTATAGCGCTAAATGTCTTAATGAGGAAGTTAGAAAGATCTCACATTAACAATTTAAATTTGTGCCTAAAGGAACTAGAAATAAAAGGGGGGGGGGGGGGGAACAGTGCCAGAACTAGCAGAAGAAAAATTACTAAAATTAGAGAAAAATTAATGAAATTGTGATGCAATAATTTATACAAAAATCAATGAAATCAAGACTCTGTTCTTCACAAACATAAATAAAATTGGTAAACCACTAGCTAGGTTAACAAAGAAAAAAAAGATGATCCAAATAAGCACAATCAGAAATAAAAAAGATATTAAATTACAACTGATCCCACAGAAATACAAAAGATCCTCATAGAATACTATGAACAACTCTGTGCACACAAATTAGAAAATATAGAGGAAACAGAAAAATGTTTGGATATGTACCATCTCCCAAGATTGAAACAAGAAGAAATGGAAACTCTGCATAGACCAATATCAAGCTCCAAAATTGAGTAAGTAATAAAAATCCTATCACCCACAAAAAGCCCTGGGCTAAATGGATTTACAGCTGAATTCTACAAGATGTACAAAGAAGGAAACTACTGAAACTATTTTTAAACCATTATGGAAAACAGTATGGCGATTCCTCAAGGATCTAGAACTAGATGTACCATATGACCCAGCCATCCCATTACTGGGTATATACCCAAAGGATTAGAAATCATGCTGCTATAAAGACACATGCACACGTACGTTTATTGCGGCACTATTCACAATAGCAAAGACTTGGAATCAACCCAAATGTCCATCAGTGACAGACTGGATTAAGAAAATGTGGCACATATACACCATGGAATACTATGCAGCCATCAAAAGGATGAGTTTGCGTCCTTTGTAGGGACATGGATGGAGCTGGAAACCACCATTCTTAGCAAACTATCACAAGAACAGAAAACCAAACACCACATGTTCTCACTCATAGGTAGGAACTGAACAATGAGATCACTTGGACTCCGGAAGGGGAACATCACACACCGGGGCCTATCATGGGGAGGGGGGAGGGGGGAGGGATTGCATTGGGAGTTATACCTGACATAAATGACGAGTTGATGGGTGCTGATGAGTTGATGGGTGCAGCACAGCAACATGGCACAAGTATACATATGTAACAAACCTGCACGTTATGCACATGTACCCTAGAACTTAAAGTATAATAATAATAATAAATAAATAAATAAATAAAATCACGAAAATTAAACATTAAAAAAAAATGGAGAAGTAGGAATTCCTCCGTACCTCATTCTATGAAGCCAGCATCTGTAAAATACCAAAATCTGGCAGAGACATAATAAAGAAAGAAAACTTCAAACCAATATCCCCAGTGAACATCGACACAAAAATCATTAAGATAGCAAACCAATTTCAGCAGCAGAACAAAAAGATAATTTACTATAACAAAGTAAGTTTTATTTCTGGGATGCAAGACTGAATTGATACATATCAGCCAATAAATGTGATTCAGCACAGAAACAGAATTGAAAACAAAATTATATGATCATCTAAATAAATGCATAAAAAGCTTTTGATAAAATCTAACATCCAATCTTCTTAAAAACCCTTAGCAGACTAGGCATTGAAAAACTATACCTCAAAATAATAAGAGCCATCCATGCCATACCCACAGCCAACATCATACTAAATGGAAAAAGCTAGAAGCATTCTTGTTGAGATCTGGAGGAATGAAAGGATGTCCACTCTTTCCACTCCTGTTTACCACAGTGCTGAAAGTCCTATCCATAGCAATCTGTAAAGAGAAAAGAATAAAAGGCATCCTAATAGGAAGAGAAGAAGCCAAACTATCTCTCTTTGCTTACAGTGTGATTGTATTCATAGAAAATCCTAAAGACTCTGCCAAAAAGTTCCTAAAATTGATAAATGACTTTATTAAAGTTTCAGGAATAAAGTAAATGTACAAAAATCGTTAACATTTCTATGCATCAACAATATCCAGGCTGAGACTGAAATCAAGAACATAATCTCGCTTAAAATAGGCACAAAGAAAATGAAGTGCCAGAAATACAGCTAACCAAGGACATGGAAGATCTACAAAACCCTCCTGAAAAAAATCAGAGATGACACAAATGCATTGAAAAACATGTGATGCTTATGGATTTGAAGAATCAATATCAGAAAAATGGCCATACTGCCCAAAGCAACTTACAAATTCTGTGGCATTTCTATCAAACTACCAATGTCATTTTTACAGAAGTAGAAAAACTCTATTTTAAACTTTATATGTAATAAAAGAGAACCCAAATAGCCAAAGCAATCCTAAGCAAAAGGAACAAAGCTAAAGACGTCACAACACCCTTCAAACTATACTATAAAGTCATAGTAACAAAAACACCTTATTATTGATACAAAACAGCCACATAGACCAATGAAACAGAATAGAAAACTCAGAAATAAAGCCACACTTCTACAACCGTCTGGTCTTCTAGAAGGCTCGCAAAACCAACAAATGGGGAAACAATTATATAATTAATAGATGGTGTTGGGATACCTGGCTAGCCACATGGAAAGTATTGAATCTGGAGTGTAACCTTCCATCATATGTAAAAATTTACTCATATGGAGCTTTTGCACAGTAAAATAAACTATCAATAGAGAAAACTGATAAAGTAAAGAATGGGATAAAATATTCACAAACTATGCATCTGACAAAGGCCTAATATCCAGAATCTATGGGAAACTAAAACAAATCATCAAGCAAAAAAACCAAATAACACCATTTTAAAAATGGGCAAAGAACATGAGCAGACACTTCTCAAAAGAAGACATACAAGTGATCAACAAACGTATAAAAAATTGCTCATCATGACTATTCACCACAGAAATGCAAATTAAAAGCACAATGACCAAATCATGCCAATCAGAATGGCTATTGTTTTGTTTGGTTTGGTTTGGTTTTTGAGATCGGGTCTTGCTCTGTCACCCAGGCTGGAGTGCAGTGGTGCAATTGCAGCTATTCTTATGGTTATTCTTAAAATGTCAAAAAAACAAGGGATGCTGGTGAGGTTGTGATGAAAAGGAAATATTTATGCACTATTGGTGGGAATGTAAAGTAGTGCAGACACTGTGGAAAGTAGCCTGGAAATTTCTCAAAGATCTTAAAACAGAGCTACTGTTTACTCCAGCATCCCATTTTCAGGTTTATACCCACAAGAAAATAAATCATTCTACCCAAAAGACACATGCACTTATATGTTCTTTGCTGATCTCCCCAGAAGAGCAAAGACATGAAATAAACCCAGGTGCACATCAATGGTAGATTGGATAAAGAAAATATGGCACGTGTATATTGTATTTGGGCATTCTCGCACTGCTAGAAACACCTGAGATTTGGTAATTTATAAGAAAAGAGTTTTAATTGGCTCACAGTTATGCAAGCGGTACATATATGGTGAAAGCACCTGCTCAGCTTGTGGAGAGGCCTTAGGGAGCTTTTACTCATGGTGGAAGGAGAAGCTGGAGGAGGCACTTTACGTGGCAAAAGCAGGTACAAGACCAAGCATGGGAGTGGAATTGCCACACTTGAAAACAACCACATCTTATGAGAACTCACTGTCAGAGTAAGAACAACACCAAGCCACAAGGGATTCAACCCCATAATCCTCCCATGAGGCCCCATCTCCAACATTGGGCATTACATTTCTACATGAGACTTGGGTGAAAAAAAATATCCAAGCTGTTATCACACACCATGGAATACTATCCAGCCACTGCAAAGAATGAAATAATGTCTTTTGCAGCAATGGGATGAAGCTGGAGTCCATAATCCTAAGGAAATTAACACAGGAACAGACAGCCAAATACTGCATGTTCTCACTTATAAGTAGGCGCTAACACTGAACACACATGGACATAAATACATCAACAATAGATATTGTGGAGTACTAGAGGGTGGAGGAGGAGTGTGTTAAATACCTGTTGAATACTATGCTTACTCTCTTGATGAAGTCTGTACTCTAAACCTGTGCATAATGAAATATTCGCATATAACAAATCTTCATATATACCACATTTATCCTAAATAAAAGTTGAAGAAAAAAACAAAATAAAATACAACTATCAAATTTAAACTATGCTACACAAAGTAAAAAAACTTTGAATATTGAATAAAATCAATTTTTAAAGATGAATCAAAAATTATTTCAAAATGCATAGTTAAAAAGGCACAAGAAAAGAGAAAAGGCTATGAAAGGATATAGAATATAGACCACCACTTAAGTTAGCATAAAGAATATTTAAAGTTACAGAGAAGTGAGAGATTAATTCAAACTTAGAACTCTAGAATTCGAAGTTATGACAAGAAAATAAATTTTTAAAATATTTCAGGTTTTATTACAGTAAGTTTATTCTTTTATTATTTTTTTAAAAATTGTAGGTACATGGTAGGTGTGTATATTTATGGGGTACATGAGGGGTATTGATACAGGCAGGCAATATGAAATAACTACATTTTGGAGAACCAGGTATTCATCCCCTCAAGGATTTATCTTTTGAGTTACAAACAACCCAATAATGCTCTTGAAGTGATTTAAAAATATACAATTAAGTTATTGTTGACTATATTCACCCTATTGTGCTATCATATAGTTGGTTTCATTCATTCTTTCTTCTTCTTTTTTTTTTTTTTTTTTGTACACATTACCAATCCCTGCCTTCCACCCAACCCCTCATTACTCTTATCAACCTCTGGTATCCATCCTTCTGCTCTCTATTTCCATGAGTTTGTTTTGATTTTTAGATTCCACAAATGAAAGAGAACATATGAAGTTTGTCTTTCTGTGCCTAACATTTCACTTAATGACCTCCAGTTCCATTCATATTGCTGCAAATGACTGGATCTCATTCATTTTTATAGCTGGATAGTACTCCGTTGTGTATACATACCACATTTTCTTTATCCATTCATCTGTTGACAGACACTTAGGTTGCTTTCAAAGCTTGAATATTGTAAATAGTGCTGCAACAAACATAAAAGTGCAGATATCTCTTTGATATACTAATACCCTTTTTGTTGGGTATATACCCAGCACTGAGGTTGGTGGGTCATGTGGTAGCTCAATTTTTAGTTTCTTGAGGAACCTCAAAATTGTTCTCCATAGTGGCTGTGCCAACTTACATTTCTCCCAACAGTGTACAAGTGTTCCCTTTTCTCCACATCCTCATCAGCATTTGTTATTGCCAATGTTTTGTACATAAGCTATTTTAACTGAGGTGAGATGATATCTCATTATAGTTTTGATTGTAGTTTTGATTTTCATTTATCTCATGACAATGATGTTAAACACCTTTTCATATGCCTTTTTTCCATTGGTATATCTCCTTTGAGAAATGCCTATTCAAATATTTTACCCATTTTATGATCAGATTATTAATTTTTATAAATATCTATAGGATTGTTTAACCTTCTTATATATTCTGGTGATGAATTCCTTGTCAGATTGGTAGGTTACAAATATTTTATCTTATTCTGTGGGTTGGCTCTGCCATTGTTTATTGTATCTTTTGCTGTGCAGAAGGTTTCTAACTTGATGTGATCCCATTTGTTCATGTTTGCATTGTTTGCCTGTGCATGTGCAATATTTTTCAAGGGATCTTTGCCCAGACCAATTTCCCGGGAATTTTCCCCAATGTTTTCTTGTTGTAGTTTTGTCACCAGAGGTTGCAGATTTAAGTCTTCAATTCATTTTGATTTAATTTTTGTATATGGTGAGAGATAGGGATCTAGTTTCATTCTTCTGCCTATGGATATCCAGTTTTCCTAGCACCATTTATGGACGCCTCTGTCCACTCCCCCTATGAATGCTTCTGGCAACTTTGTCAAAAATGAGTTCGCTGTGAGTATGTGGATTTGATTCTGGATTCTCTATTTTGCTCATTTGGTCTGTGTGTTTATTTTTATGTCAGTACCATGCTGTTTTGGTTACTGTAGATATGTAGTGTAAGTTGAATTCAGGTAATGTGAGTCCTCCAGTTTAGTTCATATACATTTTAAGATTTTTTTTTCTACTGGTATTTTGATAGAGGTTTTATTGAATCTGTAGATTGCTTCGAGTAGTATGGTCATTTTAACAATATTGACTCTTCCAATCCATGAACATAGATTTCCTTTTATTTTCTGGAACCCTCCTCAATTTCTTTTATCAGCATTTTATATTATAGAGATCTCTCACTTCTTTGGTAAATTCCTAGGTATTCAATTTTAAGTATGCCTATTTTAAATGGGATTACTTTTATTATTTATTTTTCCTGCTATTCGCTGTTGGTATATGGAGATGCTACTGATTTTTGGATGTTGATTTTGCATACTGCAAATTTACTGAATTTGTCGATCAGTTCTAATAGTTTTCTTGTGAAGTCTTTAGGCTTTTCCAAACATAAAATTATATACTCTGCAAACAAGGATAATTTGACTTATTCTTTTCTAATTTTGATGTTCGTTATATCTTTCTATTGTCTGATTGCTCTAACTAGAACTTCCAAGACTATAAAAACCTAGGCAATACCATTCAGGAGATAGGCATAGGCAAAGACTTTTTGTCCAAAACAGCAAAAGCAATGGCAACAAAAACTGAAACTGAAAAATGGGATCTAATTAAACTAAAGAACTTCTGCACAGCAAAAGAAACTCTCATCAGAGTGAAGAGGCAACCTACAGAATGGGAGAAAATTTTGGCAATCTATCCTTCTGACGAAGGGCTAATATCCAAAATCTATAAGGAACTAAAACAAATTTACAAGACAAAACAAACAGCCCCATCAAAAAGTGGGCAAAGGATATGAACAGACACTTTGCAAAAGAAGACATTTATGTGGTCAACAAACATATGAAAAAAAGCTCATCATCACTGGTCATTAGGGAAATGCAAATTAAAACAACAATGAGATATTATCTCATACCAATTAGAATGGTGATCATTAAAAAGTGAGGAAACAACAGATACTGGAGAGGATGCGGAGAAACACGTATGCTCTAACACTGTTGGTGGGAGTGTAAATTAGTTCAACCACTGTGGAAGACAGTATGGCAATTCCTCAAGGATCTGGAACCAGAAATACCATTTGACCCAGCAATCCCATTACTGGGTATGTGTCCAAAGGATTATAAATCATTCTACTTTACAGACACATGCACATGTATGCTTATTGTGGCACTCTTCACAGCAGCAAAGACTTAGAACCAACCCAAATGTCCATCAATGACAGACTGAATAAAGAAAATGTGGCAAATATACACCATGGAATACTATGCAGTCATAAAAAAGGATGGTTCATGTCTTTTGCAGGGACATGGATTAAGCTGTGTTTTATCTTGCTCTCCTCATTTCCAATATTGTAAATATAAATAACCAATGTTTATATTCAATCAACTTTACCTTCACATTGAATAGAAACTACATATTCCATCAGTATAAATAAATAATGATTTCAAGTCATTTTAGGGCTTCTTTCATGACTTCTACTGTATCTTCTATTGGTGTTTTCATGATTGCTTCATTTTTGCCTAACTTCTCTGTAAACGTTCATTCATTGTAACCCTTTTTTTAAATTATACTTTTTGTAGTTGTTGTTAAAAATATATAGATGGAATTTTCCTGTTAAAACCAGTCTAATAATACAAGAAATTAATCCGTTTATGTTCAAAGCTATCACTGAGCTTTTATACCACTTTAAAAATCTTCTTTTATTATGATAATTATTTTATATGACATGAAGCATAAAAATTTGTTTCTTTATTCTAACAACATATTATGTATATATGTATTTGTGTATATATATATATTTACACACATATATATTTATACACATATTTGTATGTGTAAGTATGCATGTGTGTGTTATTCTCCCAATGGACAACCTAATATTTTAAAAATATGATGATATTTATTGTTTTATATTTCAAAGTAAACAATGAGTCCTTATAATTTTTCAATTCATAGTTGTTCATTTCTATAATCTAGAATTCTAGACTCAAGTAATTTATTTTCATTCCACTACAATGCATTCATTTCGTGTTTTAGTTTTTGAAAAAAAAATAAAATACATGTTTATTTTACAAAAATATGTATATATGAAGTTTATTATAGGGCAGATGCAGAGAAAGATGGCAGAATTGAAAGCTCCATGAATTGCCTTCCCCCATAAGAACACCAAGTTAAAAACTATCTGCACAGAAAAAATCAACTTCATGAAATCCAAAATCAGGTGAGCACTCACAGTACCTGGTTTTAGCTTCATATTACTGAAAAAGGCACTGAAGAGATAGAAGAAACAGTACTGAATCACCAACACCACCATCCAACAAACAATAATTTGAGTTTTTGAAAAGTTAAAGAAAACTGACAAATCTTTAGCCAGACTAAGAAAAAATAGACAACATCCAAATAATAAAACTGGAAATGAAAAAGGAAAAAACACAATTGATACTGCAGAAATTCAAATGATCATTCATGGGTATGAGGAACTATATGCCAATAAACTAAAAGATCTAGAAGAAATGGACAAATTCCTAGATACATAAAAACTACCAGATTGAACCAGGAAGAAATCCAAAACTTGAACAAATCAATAAAATGTAAGCCATAATAAAAAGCATCCTAGAAAAGCCTGGGCCCTGAAAACGTCATGGCTGAATGTTACCAAACTTTAAAAGAGGAACTAATAACAATTCTACAGAAAGTATTCCGAGAATAAAGCATGGGATATTTCCAAAGTAATTCTATGAGGACAGTATTGCCTTGATACCAAAACCAGACAAAGATACATCACAAATAGAAAACTACAAGTCAATACCTTTTATTGATATTGATGCAATTACCCTCAAAAAAAGACTAGAAAACCTAATTCAACAATACATTAGAAACATCATTTATCATGTGTTGGGGTCTGTGTGTTTCCTAAACAAAGGAATGAACACACAAGACAACACAAGACAAGACAAACATGGCGGCCGCCTCGAATGGCATGCTCTGCTTTATTTTATACAGTCATTTGTGGAATGTTGCCAAGTCACAAGACACATTGTTGTTTTTCTGACCTTTCCCTGACTTTCTGGATTTTCAAGATGTTTACACATAAACAAGCCCCCAGGGTCTGCTGTTAGCAACTGGCTCCTTTGTCCTCCCTGTTTGCAGGGAAGGAATGCCCTGCTTCATTTGCAAGAGCAGGACTTATCAGGAACACTTCGTTTGCGAGCACGTAGTCGTCTGCATTTCCCCTTTCCTTATTTACAAGTTTGAATTTCTTTTGAAACCATCATTACATGTTGGGCTCGCTGGGATTTGGTGTTTGCCCGTTGGTACCATCTCCAGCAGACTGTGAAAATGACAAGGCAAGAACAACAATCAATACATTACTAGAAACAGAGGTCAGCAAAGTTTTTACAGGGCTCATAGGGTTCAAAGATGTCAAACTTTGTGCAATACCAGTCATCAAATCTGCACCAGTCAGCAACAGTAACTGATTGTGAAATGTTTCAGAAATGTTCTGTGTTAATTCTTGTATTTCTAGGGAAAGATTATTATGACCAGTTGAAACTCTCTTTATCTCAGTCCAATTATGTACAGTGCTGTTAAAAGGAACAGGAGTAATACAAAATTGGGTAGTGTTCCAATCACATTTCAACAAACCTCGGGTATTCAACACTGTTAGCTGATCTCCCAACCAAGAAATCACTTGCTCCAGATTATCCACTCGTTCAGTCAAATGAGCATCTATGTCTCGTTGCTGCTGCCACAACAAATGTGATTGTTCATGCCACTGATGCACAAATTCTGCATTTTGTATACTCTGGTGTAGAGCTAATCCAGCAACAGCGGCGGTGGAAGCAATTGCTACAAGTCCTACCACCAGGGTCATGGTGATTCCAACCATCCTCCGACTGCGGTGGACAAGATCTTGCATAACCTTGTAAATTTGAGTAACCCCAGCAGATTCACTCCAAGTACATGTTAAGTTTACAGGTAGCCAGGTTTCTTTTCTGGTTCTTAGTATATATAAATCAGAATGAGACTCATTCCAATTATTATTCCACCAAGTAGTATTTATACAACTTAAGAATGTACAATTGTTTGTACAGTTAACTACCCCTGTATTATTATCTCATTTAAACATTCCTGTTAACAACAAGTAAGGCTTTCTTACGCATGCAATAACATGTCTAGAACTATTTCAATGCAAAGATATATGGAAAGGGTTAGCAATATTAGTAAGATTTAAGGGCATGTTTCCCGTGAAAGTGAACATTGGTTTACCAGCAGCTAGCAACTTCCAAATATGACCTTGTATTTGTGAGGTATTAGCCAAATGTGGCATATGGGGTGATAGACCCCCATCATGCCAAAATAATAGTTTCATTGCCATCTGCAGAAATGCTGTGATTACCTTTATGCCAACGCAGGTTGACATGGCTGAATTTAGTCTGAAAATCTCCATGTACACTCCAATCTGTAACAAGGTATTTACGACTCTTCCCTTTTACTTCTAACAACAATAGTGGCCCACTACCTCTACATCTAGTCCACTCTAGTTGGGAAACACCTCCGGACACATCAGAGATGGGGCATAAAGATAATGTACTTGGCAGAGTTTCATTAAGTACCGCAGTATGATTATACTTAAAACTTTGAGCCACAATAATCATAGTAAAGGCAGAGATATGACTATGGTTATAGCGAACAGCCCAAGCCTCATGAGAAAGATGCAGACAATGTGGACTACCCCCAAGACATATAGGTAACCCTTCAACCCCAAATTGATATGAACTATTTACTGTGCCAGTGTCTAATTCAGGATCCTGGTTTTAAAAAGGCAATGACATCCAAGCAGTATCATTAGTAAGTACTGGGACTTTTCTGTCTCCCCAGGCCACACCTTGATATAAAAGTGGAAAAGGAATATAAGCCCAATATGTAAATTCTCCAGCCGTTACCTGACAATTTACTATGGCCAGCATAGCCAGGAATAAAGTCAGTGGGGTTTTGGGCTGCCCAGCTTGTTGAACAACCCCTTCAGCTTTCTGAGTAAGCTTTTTTAGTTGACCCCGTGTCGGGGGCTCCACACGTCGAGTCCCGAAGGTGAGTGTTCTCTGAGCGCTCAGATTCAGCTCCTGAAATTCCTTGAGGAACTCTTCGGATCGGCTCCTCTTCACCATGGCACTGTTTCAACCATCGAGATGGAAACCACTCGTCTCCGGCACCTGTACGGACAAGAGCATAGCCTCGGCCCCATTGTAAAACTTTGTCTTTTAAATATTGCCCTTGTAATGAAGGATAATGCACCCACAGATTACTGTTTTGCAGCTTTTCTAAAGGCTGTTGAAAATGTTTCACCACTGCCGACTGCTGTAATTGGCGCCAATGGTTGAGAAAATTTAAAATAAAAAGGGCTTTCAGAATTTGATGTTTTGGGGAATCTCGCCCATCTCCCCCTTTTAGTTTTAAAAGTTGTAATTTTAAGGTAGCATTGGCTTTTTCAATAATTGTTTGGCTTTGACTGTTAAATGGAACGCCAGTGGAATGATGAATACGGTATAAAGAGAGGAAGGTAGCCAATTTGCGAGAGCAATAAGCAGGGGCATTATCAGTTTTTAATTCAGCAGGGACTCCCATAACTGCAAAGCAAGTAAGTAAATGGGTAATAACAGAGTCAGCCTTTTCAGTGGGTAATGACATAGCCCACTGGAAATGTGACCATGTATCAATAGTATGATGAACATATTTTAAACGACCAAAGGAAGGAACATAAGTTACATCCATTTGCCAAATGTGATTTTGTTGAATGCCTTGAGGATTAATACCTGGACTTAAAAAAGGTGCAATAATAGGAGCACAAGATGGGCAGGCTCTGTTAATAGCTCGGGCTTGACGGCGTGTTATAGAAAATCGCCGTTGTAATCCTAAACTATTAGTATGATGTAGTTGGTGCTCATCCTGAGCCCATTGGACACTGCCAGTAAGTAAAGAAGCAATCTGACTATTGCCAAAAGATAAAGGTCCTGGCAAAGCTGAATGAGAACGAATATGAGTGATAAAAAGGGGGGCAGTGCGGGAAGTAAGAGTTACAAATAATAAAGAAAATAATTTTTGTAAAGGAGTTTGAGGAAATAATGGTAAAGAAGTCTGAGAAATATATTTAGTTACATATACAGCATATTGGGAATCACTAACTATATTACAAGGGGTTTGAGGCCAGTCTTGTAGAACCATAAGAATGGCAAAAAGTTCTCCTTGTTGTACTGATTCAAATGGGTAGTGAGAAATTTTGAATTATCTGAAGTCCAGTATTCAGCCTTTCCATTGCTTGAAGCATCAGTAAAAAAGGTGGGACATTTAACTGGAGTGTAAGAGATAGGATTATATGGCAGTAAAGAATATTGTTGCAGAAAAGCAAATAATTTATTACTAGGATAATGCTGAGAAAAAGAACCAGTATACTCATCGCAAGCCACTTGCCAACCCTCGTGAATTTCCAACAGAGATTCAATGTATTGATTAGATAATCGGGTAATAATTTTTATAGGGTCAGCACCAAGCAACTGACGAGCTCGATTTCGTCCTTTAATAATTAATTCAGCCAATTTATCAATATATAGGTGAATTTTCTTAATGGCTTTATTAGCCAAAAACAGCCACTCCAGAATATTATCATCTTGGTGTAAAATGGCTGTTGGCGAATGGGGAGTATGAAAAAGACACAACAAAAGTGGAAGATTGGGTGCAATGTAATCAAGGTGAGCTTCACTAATTCTATTTTCTACAAATGACAATTCTTCTTCTGCTACAGGGGATAAAGTCCCCATAGGTTGAATACAAGTATTTACAGCTCTAAGATCAGTTAATAAGTGCCATTTTCCTTTTTTTTTTTTTTTTTTTTTTTTTTTTTTTTTTGAGACAAACACAGGGGAATTCCATGCAGAAGTACTTGGTTCAATATGCCCCTTGGCCAATTGTTTCTTAACTAAATTATTTAAAGCCTTAAGTTTTTCTTTAGATAATGGCCACTGTTCCACCCAAACGGGAGTTGTAGTTTTCCACTTCAATTGTAAAGTTTGAGGCTTGTGAACAGTGGCTAAGAGTTTAAAGGATTGTAGCCCATTTTGAACATCATATTTTGGGCAGCTGAAGAAATATGAGGAATGCTTAAAAAGGCACCAAATTGTTGTAAAAGATCATGGCCCCAAAGGTTAATATTAATGGGAACAATAAAAGAACACTTTTCCTTGTTGTCCTTCAGGTCCTACACAGCTCAGGAGCTCAACACTTTGGTAGACTATAGAAGCAGTACCTAGGCCGGATAGAGTAAATGATACTTGTTTCTTTTTCCAATGATCAGGCCATTGAGCCAAACATATAATAGATACATCCACTCCTTTGTCGACTAATCCCTCAAAAAGTATCCCATTAATTTGCAATGAACATAAAGGTTTTTGATCAGAAACTAAAGTTTCCCAGAAAACAGTTTTCCCAGTACTATCGAAACCTCCTTTATGAGACACATCTCTAGATAAGAAAGGGAAAAAAGGCAATAAAAGCAATTGTGCAATACGTTCCCCTGCCTCTAGGTGCATAAATTGTGAGATTTGTACCATAATAAGGATTTCATCAGTAAAATCAGGATCAATAATTCCTGGGACCACCATTAACCCGTGCATAGCGCTGCTGCTTCGACCTAATAAAAGTCCTACATGTCCCTTTGGCAAAGGACCACACAGTCCTGTAGCCAACTTATATATTCCTCCATTAGCAGGTAAAGTATAAGGTTGGACAATAGCTAGGTCAGCAGTGGCACTCTACTTAGTGGCAGCATAAAGCTGAGAAACTGGGGTAGGGTAAGATGTCTTTAAGGAGGACTCAAGGTCATTCCTTGATGTTGTAAGCCACTGCTCACTGGGTACTGGGGTAGGCCTGCATTGTAGTTGTTGGGGCCCCAAGCCTACAGGCCCCGGTTCCCATTTCCCGGGAGGGGTGACAATAAATTTCCACTCTTATCACTTTTTGAACGGCATTCATTCTTCCAATGTCGACCCTTGCCACATCGTTTACACATATCAGATGGTAACCTTTTTTCTTTTAGAGCAGAAGAGCCTAATTTTTTCAGCATTCCTTTTTAAAATGACCAGGTTTCCCACATTGATAGCATATACCTTGTTTAGAATTGCCTTTTAAAGCCTTAGAAAGTGCCCCAGCAAACAATTGAGCATTGTAAATAGCTCCTCCAACACTTGCACAAGCCTGAATGTATTCACCTAAATCAACTCCACTAGCTTTTAGAGGATGCAGCAATTTTTGGCACTCGGGATTAGCACTCTCCAAAGCCAGAGTATCCAAAAGAATTTTAGCAGCAGGACCTGAACCTACAGTCTTTAATACAGCATCTTGAAGATGGGCTACAAAATCTGGATACAGCTCAGTGGCTCCTGGTAGGATCTTTACAAAAGATAAAGAAGTTTTACCCGCTATTTCAACCTTAGTCCATACTTTTATAAACAAGGCTTTAATCTGAGTGAGAGCAATATCATCTAGGCCTGCCTGAGCATTAAGAGTGGTGTATTGTCCTGAACCCGTAAGCTGCTCTTCAGTAGGTCCTGGGGGATTTTGGGTAGCATTTTTTCTAGCTTGTACTCTTGCTTCCTCCCACCACCAACTTTTTAATTGAAGCCATTGCGAACGATCAAGGACAGCCTGTCCCAACTTTTCCCAGTCAATAGGAATCATCATATGTTCTGAAGCGAAGGAATCGAGAAGGCCAAGAACAAACGGTGACTGAGGTCCATAATTAGAAACTGCAGCTTTCATTTCTTTCAAAAATTTAAATTGTAGGGCTGTAAAAGTCAAAATTCTGGCCACTGTTTGGGAACTGAGCATTGGGGCCAAAAGCAGCCTGTGTTATTGGGAATAAATCTAATTCCTCTAAATCATCCTTTTCCTTCGATTCCTTCTTTTCTCCTACAGGAGGAAGAGGCACAGAGAAAACCTGACCTGACATAGGAGAAACAGGAGCAGCAGTACCTTGCAATTTTAACAACTGTTGTAACATCTCTAAAATATGCTGTAAATCAGAATTTCCTTCAGATGAAGGAGGCATTAGCTCCTTTTCCAATTCCTTGTCCTCAACAACTGGGGCGTAAATATGTTTCTCTCTAGGATCAGTCCGCTCTAAAGCTTCAGATGCCTCACCTCCTGTGGCAGTATCGCCACGCTCTGAGTCAGTTTCAAATAACTCTAATGCCTGAGTAGTGGAACTACACAAAGTCCACAAAGTCAGAGGCATCGTTTGCCCTCACTGATGAGCTCGACGCAGGACTTTAACCATTTGTAACCATTCCTTTTGATTTAAATGCACTTTTGTTTGATACTGAAACCAATAACAATGTTGTTCAACATGGGCAAACAATCGCTTCAAAGTCTTATGTTCCTTGACTAACTTCTACTCCTATAGACCTCAACAGTCCCTGGAGTAACCGCAAATATTCAGAGGCCAGAGAGGTGGAATTCCCCATAATTTTCCCGTGGGTCCCCCTTTCTTTATTTACCTGCCCGGGGTGTTCCCCCTCCGGTTCCTTGCTCTTGTGGAGCCACGGACCTTGTTCACTGTGCCAGATGTTGGGGTCCGCATGTTTCCTAAACAAAGGAATGAACACACAAGACAACACAAGGCAAGACAAACATGGTGGCCACCTCGAATGGCACACTGTGCTTTATTTTATAAAGTCGTTTGTGGAATGTTGCCATGTCACAAGACATATTGTTGTTTTTCTGACCTTTCCCTGACTTTCTGGATTTTCAAGATGTTTACACATAAACAAGCCCCCAGGGTCTGCTGTTATCAGCTGGCTCCTTTGTCCTCCCTGTTTGCAGGGAAGGAATGCCCTGCTTCGTTTGCAAGAGCAGGACTTATCGGGAACACCTTGTTTGCGAGCACATAGTCCTCTACAATAATGAGCAAGAGAGATTTATTCCTGAGATGCAAAGATAGTTGAACATATACAAATAAATTAACATGATACCCCATATCAAAAGAATTAAGGACAAAACCATATGATCATTTGAATTGATGCTGAGAAATTATTTGATAAAATTCAATACCCCTTCATTAAAAAAACCCTAAAAAAACTGGTGGTTATAGAAGAAACATACCTCAACATAATAAAAGCCATATATGTAGTTTCTATTCAATGTGAATGTAAAATTGATTGAATATAGGCATTGGTTATTTATATTTAAAATATTGGAAATGAGGAGAGCAAGATAAAATACATTTTTAATGGAATACTTTCAGTCTTTTTATATTTAACAGATCCAGAAGACAATATATGAATAATATAATCAATACTGTAAACCTAAGTAATGTAGATAAGGTATATTGGTTAAAGTACATGCCATTATACTATACAAAACCCCAAAGAATAGTAGCTAAAATAATATATTTTTCATTCCATGTAGCAACATGAAGTTCATAAGCAGTGCAGAGCAGGAACAAGTTTGTTTTGTATAAATATCCAGGTATTTCTCTTCTAACTTGTTTCTCTGCTTGATTGAAGCTAGCTCATCATGACTACATTTGCACATTTTATTACAGAGGAGAGGACCAAGAGAAATTGTAGTAGAAGTAGTTTTCTGTGTAAAATATAAGATCAAGGATTTACACATATCACTTGTTCTAGCCTATTTGCCAGAACTAAGTCAGATGCCCACAACTGTAAGGAATGGTGGAAAAGTCGGAAGATGTGCAACCTAGCTAAACTAGGGTGGAGGTGGGAGTAGAGGTTGCCAGTAGGTTCAAAGGAAAATAATACTTCAAGAGAACTGGAAGTCTCTACCACTGAGTGCTTCTCATTTATGCAACCACTTTATGGCATCTGCATAGGAAATTTTGACAGTTTTTACCAAGTGCCACTAAGACACATACATATCATAAATATCCAGAAAACATTGAAAAATCATAAACACATACAATTAACAGTGACATACAATCTGGTGCCAAATTTTGAAGTGAAAGTCATTGTTTCCCTAAGTGTACTATAAAACACTCTTCTAGGAGATATTAATATGAATTCTGAGACAAAAATTGTTCTGTATTCAAAAGAGTTTGGATAATGTAAGTTTTAACCGATTTAAACAGGTTTATTTGCTTTAGAGCTCCTCACGGTCTTTGCTATACTTACATGTATTATGATTCTGCAAGTTGCAGGGAATATAATATACAGTAATTTTCAAACATATTTGACTATACAATTATTTCTATGTCACTGCTATCAACATTTTTCCAAAATAATGTCTCTTCCAAATTAAAAAAAAAAGTGCTATAAAACAAATGGAACTAATAAAAAAAATATAGTCATCTGAGCTTTATGTGTTTTGGCTAAAAAATGTAGGAAGATGCTTTTTGAAAATTTTATTTTTTCTTACTCAAAGCAATGGGTCTGGACTTCCCCACCAAATAGACAGTTATTTCTGTGTTGCAGACATATAGTTTTATTTGTGGTGGCTAGAGTGCTATTTTACTCATTAAAATCTCATTCTTTGTACAAATCTTTCAGATATAATGACTTTAAAAAGCAGAGAAACAAGCACCAGTGAATTAAGTATACTAATAGATGGGGATTGAAGATAAAGAAGGAGCACAGTGATTGAATCCTGGAAAGTGTGTGTGTGTGTATATATATATACATATATAACCAATCAGAATGAATTATACTGTTTGTAGGAGTCACAGGAAGACAATAAAAGCAATGCGGAGTATACCACACTTACCTTGTCTTTTTACCACACTGGAACATGACCTATGAGATAAAGCAAAGACCTTTGTAGTGTACCCCTTGATCCTAAGATCCCTTTGCTTCCTAACTCTCTTCTTCCTGACTAATAGTGTAAACACATTTAGTTTCATGGGTAGAGAAATTTGACTCTTGTTAATAGCTTAGAGCGTAGAATTGATGTGTTTGGTGACTTTTTTCTGCATGTCATTTCTTTATTGATGCAATAGAGGCAGAATACCTAACTGTACCAAACTCTAAAAATATTACAGACTTCAGATCTGAAAAAGAGAATCCTCCACCTCCAATACCTATGTGGGCCTCTTCTGTAAGTCTGTTTCTGTTTTGCTAGCATGTGTACCTGTAGGACTGAGGAGTGGCCAAGGAGAAGCATTAGTTGGGGTGATAAAGGGAGCTAGGATATGAGTGTTTAGGTGGAGCTTCATGAAGCCTTTCGCAATGTATAACAGAACTAGGGGTGGAAAAAGAAGGAAGACCTGCCAAATATGGAAAAACAGAGGACAGAAGCTAGCTCTCCCAGCAGTGGAACCCCAAAGCATGCTCTAAAGACAATTATAAACTCTAATCTGACTCTTCAATTCAACATAGAATTGTGTTCTTCCAGCTATGATAATATATCATAATTTAAAAGGTTTTAAGATTTATTTGTAAGTTTTAAATATTTATACATACAGATTATCAGCTTTCATTTGAACTCTTGCCAGAGACACTGCAAATGTTAAAGAAAGGTCTCAGGAGAAGATTAGAAATCATATAAATTTCCTTTGAGCAAATGCATTTCTTAAAATATTAACATGTTATCTCAGTATAATTGCTATTAAAATAAACAAAATCTGGCATACAGAAATAACAGTGTGGGAGGAATTTACTTTGGATAGGATGCTCATACACTCTAAATAGATTACAAGATAGCTAAAACCTTAAGGATGGGAAGACACTATTTATAGTTACAGAATGAAAAAAAAAAACATTCTAGACAGAAGACATAAGTTTTACAAAAGTCTTCGGACGACAGCATAGTCAAATTAAATCTCAAGATTAAAAAATTCACTCAAAACCACACAACTACATGGAAACTGACCAAGCTTCTCCTGAATGGCCTTTGGGTAAATAATGAAATTAAGGCAGAGAACAAGAAGTTATTTGAAACTAATGAGAATAAAGATACAACATAATATGATTTCTGGGACACAGCTAAAGCAGTGTTAAGAGGGATATTTATAGCACTAAATGCTCACATCAAAAAGCTAGAAAGATCTCAAGTTAACAAGCTAACATCACAACTAAAATAACAAGAAAATCAAAAGCAAGCAAACCCCAAACCTAGCATGAGACAAGAAATAATCAAGATCAGAGCTGACCTGATGGAGTCACAGACATAAACAAACAAACAAACAAACAAACAAAACCTTAAAAATCAATGAATCCAGGAGCTGTTTTCATTGAAAAAAACTAATAAAATAGATAGACTCCTAAATAGACTAATAAAGAAGTAAAAAGAGAAGATTCAAAAGAACACAATCAGAAATGATCAGAGAGATATCAATGCTGATGTCATAGAAATACATCAACTATCAGAGAATACTATAAACACCTCTATGCACATAAACTAGAAAATCTAGAAAAAAATGGATGAATTCCTGGACACATACACTCTCCCAAGATTGAAAGAGAAAGAAATGGAATCTCTGAATAGAACAGTAATGAGTTCTGAAATTGAGGCAGGAATAAGTAGCCTACCAACAAGTGTATTAAGATAAACAACTGAATTCTACCAGAGGCACAAAGATGGGCTGGTACCATTCCTACTCAAACTATTCCAATAAACTAAAAAAAGAGATAATCCTTTCTAACTCATTCTATGAGGCCAGTATCATCCTGATACCAAAACCTAGCAGAGATATAACAAAAAGAAGAAAACTTCAGGCCAATATCCTTGATAAACATTGATGCAAAAATCCTCAAGTAAATACTGGCAAAGTGAATTTAGCAGCACATTAAGAAGCATATCCACCAAAGTCAGTAAGTTTCATCCCTGGGGTGCAAGGTTGGTTCAACACATGCAAATCAATGAATGTGCTTTATTCATCATATTAACATAACTAGAGACCAAAACCACATAATTATCTCAATAGATGCAAAGAAAAAAACTTTTGATAAATTTCCACATCTCTTCATGTTAAAATCTCTCAGTAAACTAGGTATTGAAGAAACATACATACAAACAAAAGAGCCGTATATGACAAACCTGCAGCCAACATTATAGTGTACTGTCAAAAGCTGGAAGCATTCCCCTTGAAAACTGGCACAAGACAAGGATGCCCTCTGTTACCACTCCTATTCAACATAGTTTTGGAAGTTTTGGCCGTGGCAATCAGGCAAGAGAAAGAAATAAATTGTATTCAAATAGGAAGAGAGAAAATCAAACTATCTTTGTTTGCAAATGACGTGATCCTATATCTAGAAATCCCCATAGTCTCAGCTCCAAAGCTGTTAAGCTGTTAAGTAACTTCAGAAAAGTCTCAAGATACAAAATCTATGCGGAAAAAAAAAAAATGCTAGCATTTCTACACACCAACAACAGGCAAGCCAAGAGCCAAATCACTAATGAACTTCCAATCAAAAATGCCACAAAAGAATAACATACCTAGGAATATAGCTAAAAAGGGAAGTGAAGGACCTCTTTAAGGAGAACTACAAACCACTGCTCAAAGAAATCAGAGAAGACACAAACAAATGGAAAAATATTCCATTTGTAATGTCAATATCAGAAAAATCAATATTGTTAAATATCAACATTGGGAAAAATCAATATTGTTAAAATGGCCATGGCCGTACTGCCCAAAGCAATTTATACATTCAATGCTATTCTTATTAAACTACTATTGACATTCTTCACAGAATTAAAAAAAAAAAAACTATTTAAAAATTCATGTAAAACCAAAAAAGTGCCCAAATAGACAAGGAAATCCTAAGCAAAAAGAACAAAGCTGGAGGGTTCATGCTACCCAACTTCAAATTATACTACAGGGCTACAGTAACCTAAACAGCCTGGCACTAGTACAAAAGCAGACACGTAGACCAGTGGAACAGAATAGAGAAAACAGAAACAAAACTGCACACCTACAACCATCTCATCATTGACAAACCTGACAAAAACAATCAATGACAACAAAATTCCCTATTTAATAAATGATGCTGGGAGAACAGGCTAGTCACATGCAGAACATAGAATCTGGACCCCTTCCTTAAACCATATACAAAAATCAACTCAAAATGGATTAAAGATTTAAATGTAAAATCTAAAACTATAAAAACTCTAGAAGAAAAGCTAGACAATAGCATTCAGGAGATAGGCATGGACAAATATTTCATGAGGAAGATGTCAAAAGCAATTGCATCAAAAGCAAAAATTGACAAATAGGATCTAATTAAACTAAAGAGGTTCTGCACAGCAAAAGAAAGTATCAATAAAGTAAATGACCTATAGAATGAGAGAGAATTATTGCAGTCTATCTATCTGATGAAGTTCTAATATCCAGCATCTATAAGAAACTTAAACAAATTTACAAGAATAAAAAAAAACTTCATTAAAAGATGTGCAAAAAAATGAACAGACATTTCTTAAAAGAAGACATACATGCTACTGACAAACATATAGAAAAAAGCTGAATATCACTGATTATTATTAAAATGCCAATCAATACTACAATGAGATACCATCTCACACCTGTCAGAATGGCTATTTTTAAAAAGTCATAAAACTACAGATGTTGGCAAGGTTGTCGAAAAAAAGAAATGCTTCTACAATGTTGGTGGGATTGTAAATTAGTTCAACCATTGTGGAAGACAGTGTGGTGATTACTCAAAGACCTAGAGGCAGAAATACCATTTGACCCAGCAATCCCATTACTGATTATATACCCAAAGGAATAGAAATCATTATATTATAAAGACACATGCATGTGTATGTTCACTGCAACATTATTCACAATAGCAAAGTCATGGAATCTACCTAAATGCTCATCAATGAAAGACCAAATAAAGAAAATGGGGTATGTATACATCATGGCATACTTTGCAGCCATAAAGAAGAATGAAATCATGCCCCTTGCAGGCACATGGATGAATCTGTAGGCCATTATCCTTGGCAAACTAACACAGAAACAGAAAACAAAACACCCTGTGTTCTCACTTATATGTGGAAGCTGAATGACGTGAACACATGGACACATGGTTGGGAGCAACACACACTGGGGCCTGTTGGAGGGTGGAGGATAGGAGAAGTGAGAACATGAGAAAGAATAGCTAATAAATGCTGGGCTTAATACCTAGGGATGGAATGATCTTTGTAGCAAACCACTATGGTATACGTTTACCAATGTAACAAATCTACACATCTTGCACATGTACCCCTGAACTTAAAATTAAAGTTAGAAATAAAAAAAGAAATGATTTACACATTAAAATATACTATGCATTTTTAAATACCAGAAATTCAATACTTTTTTAAATTTGAGAATTGTTCAATATTTCTTTTATATATTAGGTTAATTTTCTAATCTAGACAATTGTTAGAATACTAAATATTTCCTTTATAATTTCTAATTTATTGCCATGGGTTTTCCATACTTTAATTTTGCAATTCTTCTTACTATTTTTAAAAAGTGGATACATAATATTTGTACATGTTTATGGAGTATATGTGATATTTGATACATACCTGCAATATATAATGATCAAATCAGTGTATACAGGATATTCATCACCTTGAAAATGCACCATTTATTTGTGTTGGAAATATTTCAAATACATTCTAGTTATTTGGAAAAATACAATATATTATTGTATATTAACTATAGTCATACTATTTATTATTAATTATTAACTATTAACCACAGTTAACTATTAACTATAGTCTCCCCACTGTGCTATCAAACACTAGAAATGCTTCCTTCTACCTAACTGTAAGTTTCTCTCTCACTACTGAGGTAATATTGCTTTTCTTATTACTAATTTTGTATAATTTTGTGTTCTCTCTCTTTTTAAAATTTATTTAGTGACTTATCTATTTTAATTATTTTAATAATAGTGATGGCTTTTTGTTTCAATCATTCTTCTGCTTTTGAAATCTCATTATTGCCTCATTCTCATGCTAAGAGAAAGGAGAGTGAATAAAAGCATTTGTATGTATATATACAAATGATTACTATACAGAAATGGAAATTAATGAACTGTGTCCAGGGCCACTAAATGTAGCTCACAGCATTAATTTATCTTCAAAAAGATATATTAATTTATTAAATGTAACATTAAACTTATTTTTTTCATTTTTAATTTGTGTGGGAACATAGATGTATATATTTATCGAGTACATGAGATATTTTGATACAATCATGTAATGCACAAAAATCAGGTCAGGGAATATGTAGTAACTATCACCTCAAGCATTTATCCTTTCTGTTACAAGCAATCCAAATACACTCTTAATTATTTTTAAATGTATAATTAAACTATCATTGACTACAGTCATACTGTTGTGCTATCAGATAATAGTTCTTATTTATTGCTTCTAACTACTTTTTGCAGCCATTAAGCATCCTTACTCCTCTTCCTCACTGCCTCTAGTAAAAATTATTCTACTTTCTGTCTAGATGAGTTCAATTATTTTAATTTTTACCTCCCACAAATAAGTGAGAACATGCAAAGTTTGTCTTCCTATGCCTGGCTTATTTTACTTAATGTAATGATCTCCAATTTAATCAATGTAGCTGCAAATTACTACATGACATTCTCTTTTATGGAAAAATAGTACTTCATTGTGTAGATGCACCACATTTTCTTTATACACTCATCTGTTGATGGACACTCAGGTTGCTATCAAATATTTGCTATTGTGAGTAGTGCTACAATAAACATGGCAGTGCAGATACCACTTCCATATACCAATTTAGTTTCTTTTGGATACATACCTAACAGTGGTACTGCTGGATTATATGGTAACTAAATTTTTAGTATTTTGAGAAACTTCCTAAATGTTGTTCATAGTGGTTGTACCAATTTACAATCCCACTGATATGGTTTGGGCTGTGTTCCCACCCAAATCCCATCTTGAAATGTAGCTCCCAGAATCCCCGCAGGAGAATTATGTCATGGGAGTGAGCTGGTGGGAGGTAATTGAATCATGGGGGTGGGTTTTTCCTGTTCTATTCTTGTGATAGTAAATAAGTCCCACAAAGATTTGATGATTTTATAAAAGGCAGTTGCCCTGCATGTGCTCTCTTGCCTACCACCGTGTAAGATGTGCCTTTGCTCCTCCTTTGCCTTCTGCCATGATTGTGAGGCCTCCCCAGCCATGTGAAACCCGGGCTCCATAAAATCTCTTTTTCTTTATAAATTACACAGTCTCGAGTATGTCTTTATTAGCAGTATGAGAACATACGAATACAGTAAATTGGTGCCAGCGGTACAGGAGATAAAAAGAAATTATTTAGACAGATAGTGAGGGCAAAAGAGTCCTCAGTAGAACTTCCCTTCTAACAAAAAACAGCTCAAGAAATCACTTCTTTTCTGACAAAGCACAGCCTGAAAAGATCAAGCAGCAAACATAGATAAGGAAGCTGGAAGTTTGCACAGGGGGATGCCAGCAGCAGCTAGAAAGAGCTACGTGGGGCCAGGCATGTCCATGATTGGGGTTCCACCTCCCATCTTTTTTAGCACATGCACAGTAAGAAATAAATAAGCGACATGGAGCTGCTACCCACCTGCATAATAAAAGATTGGGGTGGGGGCTGCCAGAGATTTATGCCCTATGCTGATGGCACACCTAGTCCTAACCAGTTTTTTTCACCCTATGTAGATCAGATACTGCCTTCCCACTATCTCCTCTATTAAAAAAATCCCTTGCATTTCACTGCGCATCAGTAACCAATTTTTCTGGGACCTCTCTCTGCAGCAGATAGCTATTATCTTTCTTTTGTCTATTACAATTCTGCTTTAAACCTCAACCTTTGTGTGTATTCATGTCCTTGATCTCCGTAGCCATGAGATCAAGAACCTCAGGTGTCACCCCAGAAAATCAGGCCACATTCCACATTACCAAGTAGTAGGATGCTGCTTTAAAGTTAACCCAAAAATGTGAAAGCTACTTTGGAACTAGGTAACAGGCAGAGGTTAGAACAGTTTGGGAGGATCAGAAACAGACAGGAAAATGTGGGAGAGTATGAAACTTCCTAGACTTGTTGAATGGCTTTGACCAAAATGCTGATAGCGATATAAACAATGAAATCCAGGCTGAGGTGAGTTCAGATGCAGATGAGGAACTTTCTGGGAACTGGAGCAAAGGTGACTCTTGTTATGCTTTAGCAAAGAGCCTGGTGGCATTTTGTCTCTGTCCTAGAGATCTGTGAAACTTTGAACTTGAGAGAGATGATTTAGGGTATCCAGAAAAAAAAATTCTAAATGGCAAAGAGTTCAAGAGGAAGCAGAGCATAAACGCAGGGAAAACTTGCAGCCTGACAATGCAATGGAAAAGAAAAACTCATCTTCTGGGGAGAAATTCAAGCTTACTGTAGAAATCTGCATAATTAACAAGGAGCCAAATGTTAATCACCAAGCCAACAAGGAAACTGTCTCCAGGAAATGTGGGAGACATTTGAGGCAGCCCCTCCCATCACAGGCCCTGAGGCCTAGGAGGAAAACTTGGTTTCATGGTCAGGCCCAGGGCCTCCCTGTTGTGTGTAGCATAGGGACTTGGCACCCTGCATCCCAGATGTTCCAGCTCTGGATAAAACGGACCAAGGTCTTGCTTGGACTATGGCTTCAGATGGTGCAAGTCCCAAGCCTCTCTGCCATTTAAATGTCTTTTTTTTTTTTTTAAGAACTGTTTATTCAGATTTTTCGCTGAACATCAGATTATTAGAGTTTTTCTATGAAATTGTTTCTGCTCCTTATATACACTGGTTATTGATACCTTATTAAATCAATAGTTAGCAAATATTTTCTCCCATTCTCTGAGTTTTCTTTTCATTTTGTTTATTGTTTTCCTTGCTTTACATAAGCTTTTTAACTTCATGTGATCTCATTTATTCATTTTTGCTTCGGTTGCCTATGATTGTGGTGTATTCTTCAAGAAATATTTGCCCATTCCAACGTTTTGGAGAGTTTCACCAATGTTTTCTTTCAGAAATTGTATAGTCTGATATTCTAGATTTAAGTCCTTAATCATTTTTTTGTTTTCTCTGTGTATATTTATGTAGAGAGAGATCTAAATTTATTCTTCTGCATAGCTATAGATATAGATAGATAAATAGATCTCTTTTATATATACATATATATAAGATATATCTATATAGATATAGATATATTTCCTCAATGCATGTTCTTGACATCTTAGTCGAAGATGAATACCCTGTAGGTGTGTGGATTACTTTCTGGGTTCTGTATTCTGTTTCATTGGACTATTTGTTTTTTATGCCAGTACTTCATTACTATAATTCTGTAGTATAATTCAAAGTTATGCAGTATAATTTCACAAGTTTTGTAAATATTTCCCATGATAGCTTTGGCTATTCTAGGTCTTTTGTAGTTCCATATAATTTTTTGGATTTTTTTTTTTTTTTTTAGTTTCTGTGAAGAATGTCATTGGTATTTTGATAGGAACTTCATTGAATTTCTAGATTACTTTGTGCGGTATGGACATTTAACAATATTTATTCTTCCAATTTATAAATATGAAATACCTTTTCAAGTTTTGTGTCTTTTTCAATTATTTAATTAATGTATTATGGTTTGCATTCTAGAAATCTTTTACTTTTGTGATTAATTCCCATGTGTTTTATTTGTAGCTATTGTAAATGGGATTAATTTCTTTTTTTTTTTCAGATTGTTCACTGTTGGTGTATAAAAATTCTGCTAATATTTATGTTGATTTTGTATCTTTCACATTTTCTGAATTTGTTTATCCATTTGAATTGTTTTTTGATGGAGTCTTCAGACTTTTCCAAATATAAGGTTTTACCATCTGCTTTTCTTGGATATGATGCAGAAGAATTCTCTGGATTATCAGGCAAAAACTCTTGTTCTCTTCCCTTTCTTCCTTCGCTTTTTTCCAAACAAATGGAATCTCTCTCTCTCTCTCTGTGTGTGTGTGTGTGTGTGTCTGTGTGTGTATGTGTGTGTGTGCTGAGCCACCTGAAAGTGGGAGTGAGGTGATACAACAGCCCTGTGACCACCACCATTGAGATTGCCCTTATTCAGACCTGAAGGTAGCACATCACTGGGTCTTGCCCAAGGCTTACAGTAACCACTACCTGGCTATGGCCATGTTTACTCAAGGACCGATGACTCTATAATCAGCAGGTGGCAAAGCCAGCCAGTCTTGTGTCCCTCTCTTCAGGGCAGCACATTCATCTAGGCTGCAGGCAGCTCCAAAGTTGCCATCCAGGATCCAGGAACAGAAGTCAAAAACCTTTGAAATCTACCCAGTGCCCTGTTTCTGCTGTGGCCAAGCTGGCACTCAAACCTCAAGACTAAGTCTTTCTCATTCATTTTTCCCTTTTTTACAGGCATAGGAGCCTCTTTCAATGGCCTCTTTCAATGGCCACCACCAAAGACCCACGGTGAGTATTCCCTGGCTACTGCCAATATTCACTTAAGGCCCAAAGACTCGTTATTCAGCTTGTGGATAATGCTGCAGGCCTGGGATGCATTAGTCAGGGCGGTGCACACCCATCTGGAACAGGGCACATCCAGAAATGCCATCCAAGAGACGAGGCCTTGAATTGGGAACCCAAAGAGCCTGCTTAGTTCTCTACCACTGTGACAGAGCTGGTACCTGAAGTCAGCACCTTTGAGCATCTCACTCAAGGCCCACAGAATTCTACTTGAGTATTCCTGCTGATACTTTAGAGCCCAAAGGCTCTTTATTCATGAAGTGATGAATCCTGCTAGGACTAGGTTCTTTCTCTCAAGGCAGCAGGTTTTCTTCTAGCCCAGGGTGTGTCTGGGTATATTGTTCAGGATGGATACCTGGAAAGTGGGCCTCACAGCTCTGCCTGGTGCCTTCTTCTTCTATGGCTGAGCTGGTGAAACTAGGCCTCATAAAACTTAGAAACTAGGCCTCATATAGAAAAAAATTAACACCAGGTGGCTCTGGATAGGGTCCCACCCTGATAGGGTCCCACCCTGCCAATTCCGGGGGTCCCACCCTGCCTCGAAGTTCCCGGAATCAGCAACTCCAAGAAAAAAACCTCAAAAGGTCCTGCTCTAACCAATTAGAACAAGACACCTTGCTCCGGCCATAGCTAGACCCAATTACCACGCGCCTAAAGCTTTGTTTGAATTTCGCGCCTTAAGCTGTGTTTGAACTTGTGTTTGCCTATATAAACAACCTGTAACAAGCGCTCGGGGTCCCAGGGCCAACTTAGAGCTTGGGACCCTAGCGCGCTAGTAATAAATAACTCTCTGCTGTGAATCTCGTGTTGGTGATCCTTCGCGGCGACCCCTGCCCAGGAGGGAATCGACAGTTCAGTTCCAACACTGGTATCCAAGATGCAGGACAAAATCCTCTTTACGTTTCTCTCTTCTTTCTTCAAGTTAAAGAAAAGTGTCACTTCTGTTGCTGCTAGCTGTTCTGCCTAGAGTCTGGGGAGGGTTGGCATAAACACTGCTTTAGCTTCCTTGGCTCTTGCCTTAATAAGTTATGTGTCCCCATCCCCACGTTGGCTGGCTCTGAGCCCAGCACACACTAAGACATGCCTAGGGATTGCAGTCCTTGTATCCTAGACTGCCTTTAAAGTTTACTCAGAGCCCCAGCGAGACTTAGCTCACAGTGGTGAGGTTTTCCAAAGCTCAATTTCTGACCACTGGGATGGACAATTTTCCTTCAGCTAGGGCTTGTCTTAGTGCTCCCTTTGTGTGTGCTTGTCAACTGAGTAATTATTTATATAATTATCTTGTGAGGTCAAGTTACTTTGTATTTTTAGACAACAGTTGAAAAACAACATATAGAAGATCTGATCTTTAAAAGTTCTTCTTCCAGCTTACATTTGTTTCAGCATGACCTTAATTTGTTTTCTGTATAATAAAAAATATTTTTGTGCTGTTACTTGTTTTCTTAATTATATAATATTGTATCAGAGTTATATTTGTCCTGTTGGAAATATATTAAAAACAGGTCTAGGGAAACGCAGCTGGTTAGAATGCAAAACCCTTTTACAACAGAGAAACGTTGCTATAGACCTGCATTTTGTGAGCCCATGGCCTTCATGCTAAATCCTGCACTTTTTTCTTAGTTAATCTCACTTGTACCTTGGCGACTATTATGCAGAATGATCCATACACTTAAAAATTTTCATTTAATTGCCATGGAAATTTGATAATTTTATCTTAAAAACGGATTGAAGAAAACTCAGGAAGAACTCTGATTACTGACAACTGGAAAAAAAAATCTTGATTAAAGCACTTCCCCCATGAAAATAGGACCTCTTGAACTTTGGAAGAGCTGATTACTGAAGGCCATTCTTTGAGGAATGCATAACCGTACCTTAAATTTTTCAGAAATATTCAAGTGAAAAAGTGGAGACGTCAAAACAGACCTTTAACAGTGTAATTTAGTGAAACGTTGAAAACAGCTTATTTCAGTTCCTCTCTAAAATAAAGTGCCAAAATATGCAAACTACTTTTCAAAACTATGGTGGTTTGTAAGAAATGTCTGTTAGCTGTCATCACCAATAAAGCTTACCATGTGAAAAAAATTAACCTGGAGAATCACAGAAGATTCATTGTTCTCTTTTTAAGACGCATGGCATATATTAATCATTGGGAATCCAGTGGTTTTCTTTGCTCCACTTTTAATTATTAAAAACATATTAACTTTGAGAAATTTGCATGACTATTCATCATTACTACACATATCTCTAAATTTAGCTTTAAAGGCCTTTCAACATTAACTTAGTATTATAAACTTGTTTTTCATATGACACAGAAAATATTTACCTATTGCAGTTTTTTGCTAAGGTCTTAGTTTTGAAATGACCAAATCAATTTTATTTTATTTTAAATGTCTTATCTTTGCTTTATAGGGCAATACAAATACAATAAATAAGCACCTGTAATGCCTGGCATCATTTTAGATGCTGGTGCCATGGGTTAAACCTGTGCTTGAAATATGTTTCTTAATTTCAGCATCTGACATGAGTGACAGGAAAATTTTCTGTCTCAGTAACAACTATACGATTTTTCACCATTTTATTTCCAGAAAATTGGAAGCTCTACACTATTCTCATTAAAATTAATTAATAAATATAAGTATTAACATTTTATACTATAAACATTTAGAGTGGACACTTTAATACTGTTTGAATATATTACAGTTGCTATTGACTCCAGATCCTCAATAAGTTGAAAGTATTGTTGTGTAAATCCAGTCTTGGTGGACAATTCAGGGATAGAAATGGCAGTAAAATCCATGGTTCGCTTTCACATTGCCAGTTGACATGAATTTCTAAAAGGTTTTGTAAATTATGTTGGAACATGCAACTAATAGTGTACACAATACCTCTAGAGCTAATTGAGCAATTATGTATTTGAACCAAGAATAATACCATTGGAGAAGCTAATTTAAGAAGACTCTAAGAGTATTTTTCTTTTACCCTGTGATATCAGAAACCATGTGCCTATCCAGGACAATAAAACAAAAGCTTAGATTCATAGAACCTTAAACTTGGAAGGGATCCTAGAAGTAGAACCCATCTTCCTGTTCTTTTCATGACATTTGTTAACAAAAAGAGTCCAACCCTGTAAAATATTTGAAGAGATTTATTCTGAGCCAAATATTAGTGACCAAAGCCTGTGACACAACCCTCAGGAGATTCTGAGAACATGTGTCGCAGGTCATTGGGGAGCAGTCTGGTTTTACACAATTTAGGGAGACATGAGGGATCAATCAAATACATTTAAGATATACATTGGTTTGGTCCAGAAAGGCAGAAGAACTCAAAGCAGGGGGGTTTCCAGGTTATAGGCAGATTTAAATTTTTTCTCATTGGCAGTTGTTTGAAAGAGTTATCAATATAAAGGAATGTCTGAGCCTCCTGGTAGCAGGCTTCAGAGAGAAGAGAATGTAAATGTTTCTTATAGGACTTAACATCTGTGTTGATGTTAAATGCTGGTTGGCTTTTTCTGAATTCCAAAAGGGGGGGGGGAACATAATGAGGCATACCCTACCCCCACTTCTAATCATGACCCAAACCAGTCTTCCAAGTTAAATTTTAGAGTGTCCTAGCAGAGGAGGGAGTCCATTCAGATGGTTGCAGGGGGATTTCAAATTTTATTTTTAGCTTACATATCTCTAACAGATGATCGTAGCTCTACTTGAATATTACCCAAGGAAATTTATGAAGATTTAGAATTTCCTCAAGAATGGAACCAAATCTGTTTTCTAGTAAGTTTTACCCAATTTATACTAGTGTTCAGATCCAGAATAAAAATAAATATTAACCTCTTCCACAAGATAGTTATTTAAATGTTTGGAGAAAGCTATTGTGTCCCTGAACCCATTCTTCTCCAGTCTATATATTCCAGGATCCTTCAAACTTTTCTCCTATGAACTTCTGTCCAATTTGTGATCCTGATCACTTCGTAAGATATACCCATTTGTCCGTACTACTTTTGAAACATGGTCTAAAAACTGAATGCTCCTCTTCAAACAAAGACACTGCGTTGCAGATTTTTTATTCACTGGGTTTCAATGTCAAACTGTGCTGTCATACTATCATTGTATTCTAATTCCATACGACTAGCTTTTATGCAACACTGTTTCTGCCATTTTTATGATATTCAACAATGTTAACTTAGTAAGAAAACAAAAACAAAAACACACACAAAAATGAATTGTTTTATCTTTACAGGAAAGAACTGCTGAAGTTCAAAGATGGTATTAGAAAAGCAGACACCCTCTTAGAAAACCGGATAACCTCTTATCCTAATCCCATGGCAGTGGGAGTAGATAAAGTAAAATTTAGAGAAAAAGGCCAACATCAGGTAAAGCTTCTGAGAACTACAGATCCATATTTCAGCTTATGTAGGAATAGAGACTGGATTCTTTAAATGATTTTTAGCCACTTGAAGTTAGGAATAAGTGATATTTGATTAGGAGGGTGTCCAAGGTAGTGAAAATAGCAAGATAAAAGATAATAAGTACATTACCATGTACATTGAAGACATAATTTGGTTGGAAAAAGAGTCTAAATGAAAAAGTCACAAGTAACATGACCAGAAAGAGTGTTTGAGAGCAGGTTGTAGACTCTATTGAAAGAAAACAATAAAAGAATATTTAAAGATTTTGGGCAACTACTTTTGCATCAAGAGGCCCACAGATATATTATTTTAGATCCAGCAATAAAAAAAAAAAAATCTTGTTGCTGGGGGGGAATAATATTAACTCTATATTTTACCCATTACATTTTTTTTCCTTTTCTCTTCAGTCAAGTCTCTCACAGACCTGCCAAAAAAAGAGCCTTTTCTCTTCTTTTCTACACCTTTTGAACAGTAGTTACAACACACAGTTTTGCACTATGAGAAGAAAATATGAGTAAAGCAGGCAAAATTCAAATGACAACAGAAGGGGAGCAGAGCACATTTATCTACTAAGTTAAATATACATATTTTATAAAGGTCATTGACTTATTGAACAGAAAAGGAGCAAAGGGACAAAAAAGATAATAAAAGCAAAGCCAAGATATATCAAATCAGATAGTCGCTAAGTGGCTAAAAAGTGAAGATTTCTGGGTTCAGTACCCTTTGAATTACATGACTGACTCCTCTTGATGCAGACACGCAGAAATGACAAAATAAGCTTAAAGATATATATATATATATATAAAAATTGCAGCCTGGCACGGTGGCTCAAGCCTGTAATCCCAGCACTTTGGGAAGCCGAGATGGGTGAATCACGAGGTCAGGAGATCGAGACCATCCTGGCTAACACAGTGAAACTTCGTCTCTACTAAAAAATACAAAAAACTAGCCAGGCGAGGTAGCGGGCACCTGTAGTCCAAGCTACTCGGGAGGCTGAGGCAGGAGAATGGCGTGAACCCGGGAGGCAGAGCGTGCAGTGAGCTGAGATCGGGCCACTGCACTCCAGCCTGGGCGACAGAGCGAGATTCCATCTCAAAAAAAATATATATATATAAAAATTCTCGCAAGAATTCAAACTTCACTGTTTCCTTGATCTTTCCTTATATGATATTCTTCTTTTTTATTACACTTTAATTTCTGGGATACATGTGCAAAATGTGCAGTTTTGTTACATAGTTATACACATGCCATCGTGGTTTGCTGCACCCATCAAACCGTTATTTACATTAGGTATTTCTTCTAATGCTATCCCTTCGCAGTCACCCACCCCACAACAGGCCCAGGTGTGTGATGGTCCCCTCCCTGTGTCCATGTGTTCTCATTGTTCAACTCCCACTTATGAGTGAGAACATACGGTGTGTGGTTTTCTCTTCCTGTGTTAGTTTGCTGAGAATGATGGTTTCCAGCTTCATCCATGTCCCTGCAAAGGACATAAATTCATCCTGTTTTATGGCTGCACAATATTCCATCGTGTATATTTGCTACATTTTCTTTATCCAGTCTATCATTGATGGGCATTTGGGTTGATTCCAAGTCTTTCCTATTGTGAACAATGCTGCAATAAACACACGTGTGCATGTGTCTTTATAGCAGAATGATTTATAATCCTTTGCGTATATATTCAGTAATGGGATTGCTGGGTCAAATGGTATTTCTGGTTCTAGATTCTTGAGGAATCGCCACACTGTCTTCCACAATGGTTGAACTAATTTGCACTCCAACCAACAATGTAAAAGCATTCATATTTCTCCACATCTTCTCCAGCATCTGTTGTTTCCTGACTTTTTAATGATTGTCATTTTAACTGGCATGCGATGGTATCTCGTTGCGGTTTTGATTTGCATTTCTCTAATGACCAGTGATTATGAGCTTTTTTCATATGTTTGTTGGCTGCATAAATGTCTTCTTTTGAGAAGTGTCTGTTCATATCCTTCACCCACTTTTTTATGGGTTTTTTTTTTTCTTGTAAATTTGTTGAAGTTCTTTGTTGATTTTCGATGTTAGTCCTTCGTCAGATGGATAGATTGCAAAAATTTTCTCCCGTTCTGTAGGTTGCCTGTTCACTCTGATGATAGTTTCTTTGGCTGTGCAGAAGCTCTTTAGTTTAATTAGGTCTGATTTGTCAATTTTGGCTTTTGTTCCCATTGCTTTAGTTGTTTTAGTCATGAAGACTGTGCCCATGCCTATGTCCTGAATAGTATTGCCTAGGTTTTCTTCTAGGGTTTTTATGGTTTTATGTCTTATGTATAAGTCTTTAATCCACCTAGAGTTAATTTTTGTATAGGTGTAAGGAAGGGGTCCAGTTTCAGTTTTCTGCATATGGCTAGCCCAGTTTTCCCATCACCATTTATTAAATAGGGAATCCTTTCCCTATTGCTTGTTTTTGTCAGGTTTGTCAAAGATCAGATGGTTATAGATGTGTAGTGTTATTTCTGAAGACTCTGTTCTGTTCCTTTGGTCTATATATCTGTTTTGGTACAAGTACCATGCTGTTTTGGTTATTGTAGCCTTGTAGTATAGTCTGAAGTCAGGTAGCATCATGCCTCCATCTTTGTTCTTTTTGATTAGGATTATCATGTCTATACGGGCTCTTTTTTGTTTCCATATGAAATTTAAAGTCATTTCTTTCTAATTCTGTGAAGAAAGCCCATGGTAGCTTGATGGGGATAGCATTGAATCTATAAATTACTTTGGGCATTATGGCCATTTTAACAATATTGATTCTTCCTATCCATGAGCATGGAATGTTTCTCCATTTGTTTGTGTCCTCTCTTATGTCCTTCAGCAGTGGTTTGTAATTCTCCTTGATGAAGTCCTTCACATCCTTTGTAAGTTGTATTCCTAGGCATTTTATTCTCTTTATAGTAATTGTGAATGGGAGTTCCATCATGATTTGGCTTTCTTTCTATTATTGGAGTATAGGGATGTTTGTGATTTCTGCACACTGATTTTGTATCCTGAGACTGCTGAATATGCTTATCAGCTTAAGGAGATTTGGGGCTGAGACAATTGGGATTTCTAAATATAAAATCATGTCATCTGCAAACAGAGATAATTTGACTTCCTCTCTTCCTATTTGAATATGCTTTATTTCTTTTTCTTGCCTGATTGCCCTGGCCAGAACTTCCAACACTATGTTGAACAGGAGTGGTGAGAAAGGGCATCCTTGTCTTGTGCCACTTTTCAAAGGGAATACTTTCAGCTTTTGCCCATTCAGTATGGTATTGGCTATGTGTTTGTCATAAATAGCTCTTAATATTTTTAGATATTTTCCATCAATACCTAGTTTATTGAAAGTTTTTAGCATGAAGGGGTGTTGAATTTTATTAAAGGCCTTTGAATTTTATCAAAGGCCTATCTATTGAGATAATCATGTGGTTCATGTCACTGGTTCTGTTTACATAATGGATTATATTTATTGATTTGCATATGTTGAACCAGCCTTGCATCTCAGGGATGAAGCCAACTTGACTGTGGTAGATGAGCTTTTTGATGTGCTGCTGGATTTGGCTTGCCAGTATTTTATTGAGTATTTTTGCATCAATGTTAATCAAGGATATTGTCCTGAAATTTTCTTTTTTCGTTGTATCTCTGCCAGGTTTTGGTATCAGGATGATGCTGCCCTCAAATAATGAGTTAGGGACGAGTCTGTCTTTTTATATTGTTTGGAATAGTTTCAGAAGGAATGGTACCAGCTGCTCTTTCTACCTCTGGTAGAATTTGACTGTGAATCCGTCTGGTCCTGGACTTTTTTTGATTTGTAGGCTATTAATTACTACCACAATTTCAGAACTTGTTATTGGTCTATTCAGAGACTCAACTTCTTCCTGGTTTAATCTTGGGAGGGTGTATGTGTCCAGGAATTTATCAATTTCTTCTATGTTTTCTAGTTTATTTGCATGTATGTGTTTATAGCATTCTGTGATATTAGTTTGTATTTTTGTGGGATCAGTGGTGATATCCCTTTTATCATTTCTTATTGTGTCTAATTGATTCTTCTCTCTTTTCTTCTTTATTAGTCTTGCTAGAGGTCTATTTTGTTGATATTTTCTAAAAAGCAGCTACTGGATTCATTGCTTCGTTTAAGGGTTTTTGTGTATGTGTCTCTATCTCCTTCAGTTCTGCTCTGATCTTCGTTATTTCTTGCCTTCTGTTAGCTTTTGGATTTCTTTGCTCTTGCTTCTCTAGCTCTTCAAATTGTGATGTTAGGGTTTCTATTTTCAATCTTTCCTGCTTTCTCCTGTGAGCGTTTAGTGCTATAAATTTCCCACTATACAGTGTGCTTTAAATGTGTCCTATAGATTCTGGTACATTGTGTCTTTGTTCTCACTGGTTTCAAAGAACTTATTTATTTTAGCCTTCATTTTGTTATTTACCCAGTAGTCATTCAGGAGCAGGTTGCTCAGTTTCCATGTAGTTGTGTAGTTTTGAGTGAGTTTCTTAATCCTGAATTCTAATTTGATTGCACTGTGGTCTCTAAGACTGTTTTTTACGATTTCTGTTATTTTGCATTTGCTGTGCAGTGTTTTACTTCCAATTATGTGGTTGATTTAAGAATAAGTGTGATGTGTTGCTGAGAATAATGTATATTCTGTTGATGTGGGGTGGAGACTTCTGCAGATATTTATTAGGTCTGCCTGGTTCAGAGCTGAGTTCAAGTCCTGAACATCCTTATTAATTTTCTGTCTCATCCGTGAGAGACCGTGGGAAAAGTGTATTGTCTGGGCTGGAAGGCACTGTTCCTCATGGCACAATCCCTCATGGCTTCCCTTAGCTAGGGCAGGGAGTTCCTTGACCCCTGGTACTTCCCAGGTCAGGCAATTCCCCACCCTGCTTTGACTTGCCCTCAGTGGGCTTTAACCACCGTCTAACCAGTCCCAATGAGATGAGCCAGGTACCTCAGTTGGAAATGCAGAAATCACCCACCTTCTGCTTTGATCTCGCTGGAAGCTGCAGAATGGCGCTGTTCTATTCAGCCATCTTGCCGGCCACCCTCCCTTTATATGATATTCTAATCCAAAAGATACTATACTGTAAGAATAAAGACAATCATCAAATGTCAGACACTATATGAAGTCGTCTATAGAGATATAAAGGAATCAAACATTATGAAATACTGTCACTCTGAATCACTATGGAAAACTGAAACAGGACTTTAGAGCCTTTGTTTCTATGTGAATAAGGTAGTAAATAGAGTTAAGAACATAACTTTTCACAAATTGAAATAATTAATCATTAAATTGTGTTGAATTTTAATGTAGTCTCGGGTCTATTTTAAAAGGTGACTCTTAAAGGCTTTTCTTTTAAAGTCCATGTCGATCACAATTATTTCCCAAGGCAGAGACATCCCTGGGGTTGTTTCTGCCTATTTTTTCATGATTTAATTAATAAGCAATCTGGCATTAAAATAAGCTGATGAAAATCAAACATTTTAAAGAACAACAGTAATTATTTGGGAAAATGGTGATATTATGCTGTAAAATAAGTGTATTGTTCTTATTAATTTATTTCCATTTGTCTACTCCTTTAATTGGATATGCATTACCCATATAAAAGAAAATTGCCCCATTAGTTCATAAGAGATACATATTTGTAGCTTTCAATACATGATATCTGTTTAAACTCTCAATTAGACTCCACACTATGTATAATTTCTTAAAAAGTGGCTACTTCTTATAAAATATTTTGTTTATTTTGAGAGGATATTTTCTTATTTGATCAGCACGCTGCCAAATGTGTTACATGAACTTTCAAAAAAATAAAGACATGTATTTTAGTTAAGCTTGAGTTTATTCATTAATTAGAATAAGTTAATTAGTACTCATGAAGATAACTTGTCATTCAAGATCGTGCATTATCTGGTTTCTCTATTTATAAAAGCCTGATAATTTTATCAATAAATTAATTGCTATAGATATGGCTTATAAGTTGAAGCATCTTCAGGAAAGTAAATTGTAATAAAATACAATTGATAATATTAAAATACATAACAAAATTTTAAAAAGTGATAAAATTAAATTATAGTAGCATTGGGACAGAAACAGTATTATCTAGTAGTTATTCAAAAACTACCATTTGTCACTTGGCCAAAATTCAGTCATATATAACATTGAAGCTGTTGGAGTATATTAATAATATCTAAAGTAATTATTAGTTGTAGTATTCTATAATATTAAGAAGGAGATAAATTATATTTCATGTCCTAATACCATGTAATATCAACTCTTCCTGTGATCCTTCCCTTATGGTTTAAACAATTCATTTGTATTATAAGAAAGTAAAAGAACAAACATGAACAGACACAGGAGAAGATCAAATTTAATATACATTTTTATGTAGAGCTACTCCCTTTTGGTTCCCTCTAAAGTTTTTCATAAACTTTTAATATCCTCAAGTCAAACAACAGTAACAATCCTTCATATTTCCACAATGTTTGACTTTCACGGGATATTTACCTATATTTTATCCTCACAAAAATATTGTGAGGAAGAAGTAATAATATTTTCTCCATTTGGATAAGCATATTAATTAAGGAAAAGAGCAGTTTAATGACTTGTCTCCTGTGACATGGTTAATAAGAAAAATAAATCTGGAATGCACATATGTTCATGTTCCAACACTTGGTACTTTTCACTGTATCATTATCCAGACTTGGCTGTTGAAAATGTGATGATAATAACAATAACTAAATTAGTCCAGACAGAGTATACTATGCTGTCTAACAACAACCTCCAAATCTCAGTGATTTAAAAATACAAATTTATTTCTCACTCATCCTACATATTCAATATGGATTGTCTTTTTTTAATTAATTAATTAATTTTTAATTATACTTTAAGTTCTAGGGTACATGTGCACAACCTGCAGGTTTGTTACATATGTATACTTGTGCCATGTTGGTGTGCTGCACCCATCAACTCATCAGCACCCATCAACTCGTCATTTACATCAGGTATAACTCCCAATGCAATCCCTCCCCCCCTCCCCCCACCCCACGATAGGCCCCGGTGTGTGATGTTCCCCTTCCCGAGTCCAAGTGATCTCATTGTTCAATTTCCACCTATGAGTGAGAACATTCAGTGTTTGGTTTTCTGTTCTTGTGATAGTTTGCTGAGAATGATGGTTTCCAGCTGCATCCATGTCCCTACAAAGGACACGAACTCATCCCTTTTTATGGCTGCATAGTATTCCATGGTGTATATGTGTCACATTTTCTTAATCCAGTCTGTCACTGATGGACATTTGGGTTGATTCCAAGTCTTTGCTATTGTGAATAGTGCCACAATAAACATACGTGGATTGTCAGGGGCCTCTGCTTTTTATTCAGTTATTTACTGACCAGATTGTCAGAGGTTCTACAACCTTATAATTGTACTGTCTGAAACACATGGACTGCTTGATCAACATGCAGAAGAGCAGAAGAACATGAAGAATTCATATGCACCATTACTAGATTTAGGTCAGAAGTAATACACATCACTTTCACTTACAGCTGATGGGCCAGAACTTATAGTACAACATACCCTTATCTAACTACAAAAAGGCTAGGAAATGTAGAGAAGCACATCAATTTTTTGGTAGACTGTAAAAATGTCTCTGCCATGATAGCTAACATGTATTGAGTTCTTAACATGTGCTAGGTGCTATGTTAAGCATGTTTTGTCATTGCCTTATTTAATCCTTACCCCTTACCATACTCCTGTACTATAAATATGACCATTGTACAGAGAACAGAGTTTGAGAGTGACAATATGTACAAGGTAACATGGAACATAAATGGCAGAGCCAGGATTCAAACTCACATTCTTACTCTTTGCTTGGCCTTTTATTCTAGAGCTAAAACCATGCTAATTTGTTTAAGTCCAAATCCATTTAATGGCTTCCCATCTTGTGATCTTTTTTTAATGCGAGCTATAGTTTTCACCTACTCTCCCCCCCACTTGACAGTCATTTTCACTTCTACTTTTATTCTGTGTATTTGGAATACATTGAGTGAAAGAAGGCAAATAAATGAATTACAAAGAAACCCCTTTTGTGTTATATTATTCCCTTCCTCCCAGTGGCACCCTGTCTTCTACAGTAGGCAATAGAAGCCAATCAACAAGGATATTTAATTACTTGGATATGCTTCCTGTTGCTCCAGTGCATAACAGTCATCCTTCTTATTGAGCCTTCCTTAAATATAAAAAAGTCTATTATCTTCATTGCATCTTCTTTGTAAGAAGAATCCAACTATATTCTTAATTATAAGTCAGAATACACCTGTTGTATGATGTTTCCTTTTGGAACTGCTTACAACTAAGTTAACCTCTAAACTATACTTGCAATTAAAGATAAGTAAACTCATATAAAAAATATATATATTTTATATGTATATATATGAAGAGAGAGAGAATGATAATTTTCCACAAAGGAGCTAAAATGAACATTTTTAGATGTTCCTGTTATCACAACACTCAATTACCAGAAATTTACACATCATTTCTAAAAATTTCTGAGTGTTTTTATTAATTGAGATTTAAAACTTATGAAACTCTGTCTAATGTGGAAAATATTGGCTTTATAAGTACATTTTATTAAATAGTATAAATAATATTTTACTAATGTTATGGTTGGAATGTGTCCTCTCAAAAATTCAAGTGTTGAAACTTAATGGCAAATGTGATGGTATTAAGAGTTATGGCCTTTAAGAGGTTATTAGGTCATGAGGGATCCTCTTCTTGTCAGTGAGATTAAGGCCATCATGAACGAGTCTTCCTGCAGAATTCAGTTTTTTTCCTCTCTGCCTTACACCATGTAAAGTCATAGCATTCCTTCCTCTTGAGTGTAAGGACATAGCATTCCTTCCTCTTGAGGACGGAACAACAAAATGCTACTTTAGAAGTAGACAGCAGCCTTTGTCAGATAACTGAACCTTCTAGTGCCTTGATTTTACACCTCTCAGCCTCCAGAACTGAGAAAAATAAATTTATGTTCTTTATAAGTTACCCAGTCTCAAGTAATTTGTTGTAGCAGCACAAATGAACTAAGACAACTAGTGTCCCATAGGCTTATTTAATTTAGGTGTTAAAGTGAACTTCCTTATTGCACCAATGGGGAAATTGGAGACTATGAGAAGTTATTTATTTATAATCCAGTAAATAGCTAGAGGAATCACACGTAGGCCTCCTGATTCTCTGTCTAGGCTAATTTAAAATAATATCAAAATAAAGCTTCTGCACAGGAAAGCAAAGAATTAACAGAGTGAAAAGACAACCTGCAGAATGAGAAAAAATATGTGCAAACTATGTGTATTCAACAAGGACCCAATAGCCAGAATACACAAGGAACTTGAACAACCCAACAGAAAAAAAAAAAAAAAAAAAAAAGAGTCCCATTAAAAACTGGGCAAAGATCTCAGTAGACATTTTTAAAACGAAGACATACAAATAGTCGACAAGCACATGAACAAAAAACCTTAACATTACAAATCATCAACAAAATGCAAATCAAAACCACAATGAAATATTATCCCATCCTGGTTAGAATTGCTATTAATAAAAAGACAAAATATAACAGATTCTGGCCAGGATGTGAGGAAAAGTAAACTCATGCATTTTTGGTGGGAATGTAAATTAGTACAGTCATTGTGGAAAACAGTATAAGGGTTTCTCAATAAATAAATAAACAGTGATACCATAGGATCCAATAATTTCACTACTAGGTATTTATAAAAAAAACTGAAATCAGCATATCAAATATATATCTACACTCCCATGTTTACTGCAGCAGAATTCCAATAGCCAAGATATGGATTCAACTAAGTTCTCATCAACAGAATAATGGGTAAAGAAAATGTGGTACATATGTATACAATGGGATTCTATTTGGCAATAAAAACAAATGCGATCATGTCATTTTCAGCACCATAAATGAAACTAGAAGTCATTATGTTAAGTGAAATAAACCAGACATAGAAAGACAAATATCTCATATTGTCACTCATATGTGGGAGCTAAAAAATTGATAGCATAAAGAGTAGACTGATAGTTACCAGAGGCTGAGAAGCTGAATGAAGGTTAGAAGGGGGATGAAGAAGGATTGAGTAATGGGTAGAAATATACAGTTAGCTAGAAGAAATAACTTCTAGTGTTCAATAGCACAGTAGAGTGACTGTAGTGAACAATATATTGTATATTTTTAAATAGGTAGAAAAGAAGACCTGAAATGTTTCCATTGCAAATAAATAATAAATGTTCTAGGTGATGAATATCCTGAATAGCCTGATTTGATCCTTACACATTATATGCATATATCAAAATATCACATGTGCCCCATAAATATGTACAATTATTATTTATCAATAAAAAATAATAGTAAAGTTTATAAAATTTTACTTCTAGAAAGTTAAAATCAAACTCTCTTAAAATGCTATTGCTTTTATTAGGTAAGCTAACACTTTTCCATTATGTATTTGTAACTCTTATCCTAGGATAATTACATTGGAATTTTGTCATTGAGTACCAGAAAATAGCTAAGGATATACTCAAAACAAGTATAGAAAGAAAACAGATATAGAAATATGGTTAGACTCTCAGCATTAATTACTAACATGTTAACTGAGATGCTATAGCAATTTTTAGGTATCTTTGTGCCATTTGACTTATACAATGAGCATGGGATACTCTTTAAAAAAAAAACAATTTTGTAATTTTTTTCAATGCAATAGTAGCTTATATTTGTTTAAAATCTTTTAACACCTGATCTCAATGTATTTTTCTGATTTTAAAGGATAAAAAATGAGGAATTTCATGCAAAGCCAAAACAGAAGTTTTGTTGCATTAAAATAACAAGCAGGGCATTTAAGATGTGTCACTCTGTTATAACAGAGCAATCACTCTGTTATAACAGAGCACTAAATTCTTGTCTCGTTTGTGCGTATTTGGACAAACAGGAAGTGATTTCTCCAAGATTTATTTATTTATTGATATGTTAAATGGAGATAGAAATACCTGCCCTGTCAAACTCACAAGTTTGTTGTGTGAATAACATAACTAAATGTATAGGAAAGCTCCTGAGAAAATGAAAATTGCTCCACAAACTTAAGGTATGACTGTGTATGTTAACATACATAAACTAATATTCCCTGCATATGCATCATTATATGTATATCAACAAATGTCCTACTTGAATAACTCATCATTTTGTTCACTTCACAGAAGGCAGAAAAAGACCAAGAAGTTAAGTTACTTGTGTTAAATTATATAGCAAACAAAGAACTAATTTGATGAGTTACTATTTTTCTAGGTACCTTCTATGTACCAGGCACTACACTAGTGAATTTACAGATACGTTACTTCTTTGTCGTTCGTCTAACCTTGAAAAGTACATGTTATTTCCTCCGTTATACAAGTTAAGAGAGTGAAGACAAGGGAAGTTAAGTAAATTGCTGAAAGTCACACAGCTGGTAAGCAAGTATCAGAGTCAGGATTCATGTCCAAGTTTGTCAGACTCCTAAACTCTTTTCTTTATTTTGTGGTGTCTTTTAGAGACTATATTCACCTGCCTGGGTAATGTTTAATTTCTTTTGGCATGGGTACATGTTTTCCAGACGTTGAAGTTGTGTAGAATAGCAAGGTTTTTTTTTTCTTTCTTTCTTTTTGCTCACTTGATTTCTCTAAAAAAACAAATGGCTCTCTTCTGATGTCTGTTCTGTTGACCTTGTATCTCTGTGCTAAAAATCTTTTTTCTAACTTGCTCTTTCTGTAAGAATGAAATGTTTCTGATTGAATATATCATACTCCAGAAATTTGGGGCCTTTTTGAGTTTAAAGTGTTTACAAGAATAGCCTTTTCCCCTGGATTTGATTATATCATTGACAGCAGCCAATATCCTCATGCATAGAAATGTATTTACTTATAGGCACATAAGTAATTCATTTATAAAATTGAATTATCTCACTAGGAAGATTGCTTGTTTTGATTGTGTAGCTGTCCTTATGAAACTGACTTACAATTGATAAAAGCCAGATGGAAAGGGAAAACAGTCCATTTCATTACTCTTTAAATGTTTAAGTTTATTAACCCTTGCACTTCACATTTTTTGAAGTTCAGTGGTAGTGGGGAAGCAATTTGTTGTTGAGTCTTAATATGCAAAATAGACAGTAAGTGCTTGTGACATTCTATTCCAGAGAAAAGAGTTTGGGCTTTAGAGGAGTTTCATGGAAAACATTTACAGCTCATTTTTAACTCTTGTGTATTGTTACTTTTTTTCTCATTCTTTTTTTTATTATTATTATACTTTAATCAAAATGGTTTTTAATGTGTATAGTGTATGTGCTAGTGTCTCTCATAAGAGCAAGTGCTAATTCTTAGTATCTCCAAAGTAACTTCCTATATTAACACATATTCTGTGTGTTATTGGTTTGGGTGCAACACACAAACATACTTCTTAATAAGACATTTGTCATGTTCTTAAATAATAATTTAAATGCCAGGTAATATGCTAAACACTTTTACTAATTATAAATTAATCTTCATGGCAACATTCTGAGTATGCACTGTTTATTTTCAATACTCTAACTCTTTAGATGAAGGAAGCTGAAGCCTAGGGAGTTTACACAACTTTTTCATGGTCACAAAACTGGGAAGCAGTGTAACCAGTATTTGAATCCAGAAAAACGTGGCTTCAGAGTCTATACTCTGAACCATTACCATATATTGGCTCTTTGTTTCTTAAGACACTAGTCAAGCATTATGTTATGGTAAGCACCATAGAAAAAGCAAGCAATTCCTTTATATTTTTAATAATGGTACCACAATTCCCCCACTATCCCTAGAACAAAGCAATAGAGTCACCTTATAAATCCTTTTCCCTAACTTCCTACATAAAATCACTCATGAATATCCACAAATTCTACCTCTGCAAAGGCTAATTCCATGATTTCTGCTACCATACCGGTCCAACCCTAATGTCTTATCACCCCTAGACTATTACTGCTTCTCTCTTTCCAATTATCCTCTGGTCAAAACTATGCTACATATCACTACTTGAGATGTCTTAAGGTACACTTATAACTATTTCACTGCTCATAAACTTCCTGAAATCTTTAGTAATTAACTTCAAACTACTCAATGTGAAATTCAAGGTGCTCAATAATCTGGACACAGTGAGCCTTTCTATGCTTATTTCTTAGCTTTTATTCACATATTCTATGTTCCAACCTAAAATAACTATTCCAAATTCTCTAAGCATAGCTTTTAGTTTTATTTCTGTCTGTATTCCTTTATTCAATAGTGATTATTCTGCCTATAATACCTTCCCTGTCACTTCTGCCTGTTGATTTTTTACTCAGTCTTTAAAAGCATATTGCACGTTTTACTTCATCTGTGATTTGGTTTCTATTTCCTACATTCAAATTTTTTTTATTTTTTTTCTTCAGTTGAATACTCATCAGAACCTTCTTTTCACTTTCTTCATATTATGCCTACTGGTATAGTTATTTGTGTTCTGCCTTTAACTTCCTTTCTAGAAGGTAGGCTTCTTAAGGTCAAAAGATAGGCTTTTTAAATCTTTGTATTCTACAGAGAGTTAGACAAATTCCTTAGACTTTGTAAATACTTAATATTTATTAAAAATGGCCTTTAACATCTCCTAGGGGTTTAAAGTCTCTGCATCAATTGAATTATGATTTTATATTCTAAATCAGTGAAAAATAGAGTAATCTAAGCTTGAAATATAAGTATTTCTTAGAACAAATCATTAAGGTTTAGAGGGGCAAATGATACCCCAGCAAAATGTAAATCAAATAAAAAATAATCTTTTTGTTATTACAGGACTTCTGGGAAATACTGCTTATCTGCCTGCCTGCTGAAATAGTGTGAGTTCAAGTTTAAATCCAAGAGTAATTATATTGCTCCACGAACAAAGAATAGACCCTTTCATCAGAAATGTAAAAGTATAGCTGACGTATACTTGAGTTCATCAAAGCTTATGCCTGATGTGAGATAGGAAGGTTAATTTTCTCCACATCGAAGAAAGCATATACCCTCCAAGTCCAAAGGGCAATATAAACTGATACAAACTTGAATACTAGCTGAAGAGTTGAGGAAATTAGCTGGAAAGACAGTGATATTATAACCTATAGACCTATAACATAGACTTAGATTATTACCAACAAGTTGTTTGAGCCTGAGTCTCCTTTGTTTTCATAGGGTGACAGGGACTTGATTAAAAAGAGGTTGTTTTTTTTTTCTATATTATGAGTCAAATTGTATGTATTGTATACATGAGTCAAATTTCCATGTATTGATGCCCAGAAAAGAGGGGACACATAGATGCAAATTATTTCTGGGAGGGGGTTTCCAAAACGTTTATAATAGAAGTAGCTAATGCTTATTATATGACAGGCATTTTTGTAACTGCTTTACATATCTCATTTAGTCATCACTAAAATCATATGAGGTCATTACCATTAAAATCATCCCCATTTACAGATGAGAAAAATAAAGTAGAGATGTATATAACTTGTCAAAGGCACAGTAAATACCAACATACCTCAGAGATATTGTGGGTTCCCCAGTTTCAGACTACCTAGCAATAAAGTGGATATTGCAATAAAGTGAGTCACATAATTTTTTTGATTTCCCAATGCATACAAAAGTTAAGCTTGCACGATACTGGCTGGGCGCGGTGGCTCACGCCTGTAATCCCAGCACTTTGGGGGACCCAGGATGGCGGATCACAAGGTCAGGAGTTTGAGACCAGCTTGGCCAACATAGTGAAACCCCGTCCTTACTAAAAATACGAAATGATAGCTAGGTGTGATGGCGGGTGCCTGTAATCCCAGCTACTTGGGAGGCTGAGGCAGGAGAATCGCTTGAAGCTTGGAGGCGGAGGTTGCAGTGAGCCGAGATTGCGCCACTGCACTCCAGCCTGGGCGACAGTGCGAGGCTCTGCCTAAAATAAAAATAAAAATAAAAAAGTTAAGCTTACACGATACTACAGCCTATTGTGTGCAAGAACATTACATCTTAAAAAGTACATACTTTAATTTTAAAATACCTTATTTCCAAAAAAATGCCAACGATCATCAGATCCTTCAGCAAATCATAATCTATTTGCTGGTAGAAGTTCTTGCCTAAATGTTGATTGCTGCTGATCAGGGTGGTGTGCCTGTGGCAACTTTATAAAATAAGATAACAGTTGCCACAAAAAAGAATAAAATACCTAGGACTACAGCTGACTAGAGAGGTGAAAGGTCTCTACAAAGAGAACTACAAAACACTGCTCAAATAAATCAGAGATGAGACAGAAAATGGAAAAACACTCCATGCTCATAGATCAGAAAAAACAATATCGATAAAATGGCCATACTACCTAAAGCATGTATAGATTCAATGCTATTCTTATTAAGCAATCATTGAAATTCTTCACAAAACTAGAAGAAACAATGTTAAAATTCATATGGAACCAGGATTTGTTATTCCAATTATAGAGTACAGATAGAATACAGGCTCTAGGATTTTCAGAATGGTGAATGGGCATTGGCTTCTGTTTAAAGTCATCAGCTGCATTTATCTTTAACAATAGAGTCAACTTGTCCTTTGAAGCTTTGAAGTCACACCTTGATTTCCCCTCTTTAGCTATGAAAATATTACATGGCATCTTTCTCCAAAATAAGGCTATTTTATCTACATTGAAAATCTCTTGCTTAGTATAACAATTTTTGTCAATTATTTTAGCTAGAACTTAGGGATAACTTCCTGTAGCTTGTGTGTTAGTGCCTGTTGATTTACTTCGCACTTTTAGGTTATGGAGACGGTTTATTTCCTTAAACCTTACGAACCACCCTCTGCTAGCTTCAAACTTTTCTTTTGTAGCTTCCTCGCCTCTCTCAGCTTTCATAAAGGGGCAAAGATAAAGGCATAAAAGCAGAGCCTTGCTCTGAATTTGGCTTTGGCTTAAAGGAATGTTGTTTCTGGTTTGATCTTTTATGTAGACAACTAAAACTTCTTACATATCTATTATCTATCAATCTATAGATACAGATTAGAGAGAGATTATTTTTCAAAAATAGGATATAGTCATGCATCTTTTAATGGTGGGGATACCATCTGAGAAATGCATTGTTAGATGTTTTGTCTTGTGTGAACATCAGAGAGTGTACTTACACAAATCTAGACTGTATAGCCTACTACACACTTAGGCTATACGGTATAACCTATTGCTCCTAGACTACAAACTTGTACAGCATGCTACTGTATGAATACTGTATACAGTATGAATACTGTAGGCAATTGTAATGTGAACTAAACATTTGTGTATCTAAATACATGTGAATATGGAAAAGGTACAATGAAAATACAGTATTTTAATCTTACGGGAACACCATTGTATATGCGGTCCATTATTTTTATGTGATGCATTTATATACACGTACACGTGAATCTGGAAGGATATACATCAAAATTGAATAGTAATAATCTCCAGCTGATTGTAATAAAGAATGCTCTTTATTTTCAAAAAAAAAAACAAAAAAAAAAACTTCTTACATATCAAGAATAAGGCTGTTTCACTTTCCTATCATTGGTGTGCTCACTGGAGTAACACTTTTAATTTTCTTCAAGAACATTTTGTTTCCATTTATAACTTGGCTTTTTGGCGCAAGAGGCCTAGCTTCTAGCCTGTCTTGTCTTTTGACATACTCTCCTCATTTAGCTTAATTATTTCTAGCTTTTGATTTAAAGTGAGAGACATGCAAATCTTTCTTCACTTGAACACTTAAAGGCCACTGTGCAGATATTAAATGGCACAATTTTAATATTGCCATGTCTCAGGGAATACTGAGGTCTGAGGAGAGGGAGAGAACTAAAGAAACAGCTGGTTGGTGAAGCAGTTAAAAAATACATAATGTTAACTGATTAAGTTTGCCACCTTATATAGGTGTGTTTTATGGTGCCTCAAAACAATTACAATAGTAACCAGAGATCGCTGATCACAGATCACCACAACAGATATAATAATAATGAAAAATTTGAAATATTGTGAGAATTACCAAAATGTGACACAGATATAGGAAGTGAGCATATGCTCCTGGAAAACTGGCACTGATATGCTTGATTGAGACAGGGTCATCACACACCTTCAATTTGTTTAAAAAAAAAAAAAAAAAAAAAAAAAAAAAAGCAATATCTGTGAACTTCTGCAAAGCAAAGTGTGATAAAACAAGGTGTGCTTATATTAAGCTTGGTAAAACTAAAATTTAAACCCATGGAGTTTGACTCCTGTCTGTAATGTTAATAATCACCTTATATTGTTCCTCCTGCTGTGCTTCAACTTTTTATATACAGTCTACACACTCAGACTTTCTCAGTTGCTAAATAAAGTACCTTCTCAACTCAGGGACTTTAGACATGCTGCTTGCTCTTTCTGAAATGTTTTCTCCTGTCATTCTGAACATCTACTTACTAACTCTACTTACTATTCTTGCCTCAGCATAAATGTCACTTTTATGAAAAGGCTTTTTTTAACCTCTCAATCTTAATTATGTGTCCTTTATATTGTCAAAGAACCCTGTACTTGATTACTTACAAGTATTTCTCACAATTGTCATATAAAGTACTATATGATTTCTTGGAAGAAGTCAAATACAGGGTTCTTTGACTCTCTCTCTCTCCATGGAGCTATATATTATATAGATAGATATATAGAATTTTTTTCCCTAGAATGTAAGCTCCTCAAGCCCAGATACTTTGACTTCTTCACAGCTGCATCCACAGTGCATAAAATGCTACCAGGCATATCACAGGTAGTAACAATATTTGTTGAATAAATTAATCAACCTGTAAACGCATGCTTGTAGACACTACATGTGTGTTGAGAGAAAATAATTGATACTTTTCTGTTGAGAAAAATATTCTTTGTGATAACAATTATTTGGCTGCACAGGCAGACCTGATATACGTATAGATAAATAATGTAAAGGAGAATGGGGTTTGGCTAAACATTATTATTAAAATTATCTTTCATATATTCTGAAATGGGGCCTGGAATTCTTCCAGGGAAAATTTATTTCATTTTTGTCTTGAAGGCTTTACACCCTTCATAGACTCAGTGCCTACTATTGAAAACAAGAACTTTTGAGGAATAGGGTACAATATAGATGCATATCAGTAAAGAATAGGAGGCTAAGGCCGGGCATGGTGGCTCACGCCTGTAATCCCAGCACTTTGGGAGGCCAAGATGGGCGGATCACGAGGTCAGGAGATGGAGACCATTCTGGCTAACACGGTGAAACCCCGTCTCTACTAAAAATACAAAAAATTAGCCGGGTGCGGTGGTGGGCGCCTGTAGTCCCAGCTACACGGGAGGCTGAGGCAGGAGAATGGCATGAACCCGGGAGGCGGAGCTTGCAGTGAGCCAAGATTGTGCCACTGCACTCTAGCCTGGGCGACAGAGCAAGACTCCATCTTAAAAAAGAAAAAAAAAAAAAAAAAAAGAAAAGAATAGGAGGCTAAGGAAGGAGATTAGAAGAAACAAAATATAAAAATAGCCTCACTGAAGAAGTATTTATTAGTCAGTTATATGATTTGGCTTTGTGTCCCCACCAAAATCCCATCTCAAATTGTAAACCCTAGGTATTGAGAGAGGTAGCTGGTGGAAAGAAATTGGATCATGGGAGCAGTTTCCCCCATGCCGTTCTCATGACAGTGAGTGAGTTCTCAAGAAATCTAATAATTTTATAAAGGACTATTTTCCCTTCACTTTCTCTCCTGCCACCAAGTAAGATGTGATTGTAAGTTTCCTGATGCCTCCACAGTCATGCAGAACTGTGAGGCAATTAAACCTCCTCCCTTTATAAATTACTCAGTCTTAGGTATTTTTAAATAGCATGCAAAAATTGACAAATATAGTAAATTGGTATTAACCAACTTGTTTTTGATTTTACAGGCTCAAAGGCAAAAGGGACTTGCCTTGTCTAAGATGAGATTTTGGACTTGGACTTTTGAGTTAATGCTGAAATGAGTTAAGATTTTTGGGGACTGTTGGAAAGGCACAATTGGTTTTGAAATGTGAAAGGGACATGAGTTTTGAGAGGGGCCGGGACAGAATGACATGGTTAGGCTTTGTGTCCCAACCCAAATCTCATCTTGAATTTTAATCCCCAGGTCTTGAGGGAAGGACCTCATAGGAGGTGATTTTATCATGGGGAAGTTTCCCCAACCATGCAAAACTGTGAGTAAATAAAATCTCATTCCTATATAAATTACCCAATCTTGGGTGTTTATTTTTTTTTTTTTAACCAGAAGAATAAAACTGAGTTTATCTTTTATAATGTATAGCTACGGAACTAACAAAAAAATAAAGTCTAAGGGATCGAAATGAGATAAAGAGAGGTCATCATGTGCAGAAGTGAGCAGCTGCCCTGGGGACCCTGCTGGTCGTTGGTGGTCTAAGCTTTGCTTTTAATGAGTTTCTGGCAAGGTGGATGCATGGGAGGGGCTGCCAGAAAACAAAGCCTCAAGCTCCAGCAAAGTTGGAAGTCATAATTGGCATCCCCACATAAAGCCAAGAACACTGAGGTGTGACACAATCATAAAATGAGACTTCTGAGGAGACAAAACTTCAGAATGCTGAAAGGTGATTCAGATTGTTAATATGAGATAAGTAAAAATGTCCTGGTTTTGCTTTGTTTCTCTGTAGAGGAGAAAAATGAAAGATGGTTGCCTTAAGAATTTGTAACCACAAGTCATTTTCACACAGATTTGAGTGAGTATTCGCACAACCAGTATTGTCCTTGAAATCATTAAGCAATAATTCAGCTAAAAATGGTCCTTGGTCTGCAAGGCCCTGGGGAGCACCTGTCACAAGAATATGGAAACTCCAAAGGAATCAACTTAAACCAAGGCCCCAAAGACTTTTTTTCATAAACTTCTTACAAGCATAAGTATAATAACAAAGGAAAAATACCCAGAGAAATATACCACCAGAAGCAGGAGTCAGCAAACAGCAGAATCAGATCAGCAACAACTGTGGTTTTGATTTACATTTCTCTGATGGGCAGTGGTGATGAGCATTTTTTCATGTGTCTGTTGGCTGTATGAATGTCTTCTTTTGAGAAGTGTCTGTCCATATCCTTTGCCCGCTTTTTGATAGGGTTGTTTTTTTCTTGTAAATTTGTTTGAGTTCTTTGTAGATTCTAGATATCAGCCCTTTGTCAGATGAGTAGATTGCAAAAATTTTCTCCCATTCTGTAGGTTGCCTGTTCACTCTGATGGTAGTTTCTTTTGCTGTGCAGAAGCTCGTTAGTTTAATTAGATTCCATTTGTCAATTTTGGCTTTTGTTGCCATTGCTTTTGATTGTTTTAGACATGAAGTCCTTGACCATGCCTATGTCCTGAATGGTATTGTCTGGGTTTTCATGGTTTTAAGTCTAACATTTAAGTCTTTGATCCATCATGAGTTAATTTTTGTATAAGGTGTAATGAAGGGATTCAGTTTCAGCTTTCTACTTATGGCTGACCAGTTTTCCCAGCACCAATTATTAAATAGGGAATCCTTTCTACATTTCTTGTTTTTGTCAGGTTTGTCAAAGACAAGATGGTTGTAGATGTGTGGTATTATTTCTGAGGGCTCTGTTCTGTTCCATTGGTCTATATCTCTGTTTTGGTACCAGTACCATGCTGTTTTGGTTACTGTACCCTTGTAGTATAGTTGGAAGTCAGATAATGTGATGCCTCCAGCGTTGTTTGTTCAGCTTAGGATTGACTGTGCAATGCGGGCTCTTTTTTGGTTCCATACGAAATTTAAAGTACCTTTTTATCCAATTCTGTGAAGAAAGTCATTGGTAGCTTGATGAATATATAAATTACCTTGGGCAGTGTGGCCATTTTGACGATACTGATTCTTCCTATCCATGAGCAAGGAATGTTCTTGCATTTGTTTCTGTCCTTTCTTATTTCATCGAGCAGTGGTTCATAGTTCTCCTTGAAGAGGTCCTTCACATCCATTGTAAGTTGGATTCCTAGGTATTTTATTCCCTTTGAAGCACTTGTGAATGGCAGTTCACTCATGATTTGTGTCTCTGTTGGTCTGTTATTGGTGTATAAGAATGCTTGTGAGTTTTGCATGTTGATTTTGTATCCTGAGACTTTGCTGAAGTTGCTTATCAGCTTGAAGAGATTTTGGGCTGAGACGCTGGGGTTTTCTAAATAAGCAATCATATCATCTGCAAACAGGAACAATTTGACTTCCTGTTTTCCTAATTGAATATCCTTTATTTCTTTCTCCTGCCTAATTGCCCTGGCCAGAATTTCCAGCACTATGTTGAACAGGAGTGGTGAGAAAGGGCATTCCTGTCTTGTGCCAGTTTTCAAAGGGAATGCTTCCAGTTTTTGCCCATTCTTTGATATTGGTTGTGGGTCTGTCATAAATAGCTCTTATTATTTTGAGATACGTCCCATCAATATCTAAATTATTGAGAGTTTTTAGCATGAAGGACTGTTGAATTTTGTCAAAGTCCTTTTCTGTGTCTGTTGAGATAATCATGTGGTTTTTGTCTTTGGTTCTGTTTATATGCTGGATTACATTTATTGATTTGCACATGTTGAACCAGCCTTGCACCCCAGGGATGAAGCCCATTTGATCATGATGGATAAGCTTTATGATGTGTTGCTGTATTTGGTTTGCCAGTATTTTATTGAGGATTTTTGCATCGATGTTCATCAGGGATATTGGTCTAAAATTCTCTTTTTTTGTTGTGTCTCTGTCAGGCTTTGGTATCAGGATGATGCTGGTCTCATAAAATGAGTTAGGGAGGATTCCCTCTTTTTCTATTGATTGGAATAGTTTCAGAAGGAATGGTAGCAGCTCCTCCTTGTACCTCTGGTAGAATTCAGCTGTGAATCTGTCTGGTCCTGGACATTTTTTGATTGGTAGGCTATTAATTATTGCCTCAATTTCAGAGCCTGTTATTGGTCTACTCAGGGATTCAACTTCTTCCTAGTTTAGTCTTGGGAGGGTGTATGTATCCATGAATTTATCCATTTCTTTCTAGATTTTCTAGTTTATTTGCATAGAGGTATTTATAGTATTCTCTGATGTAGTTTGTATTTCTGTGGGATAGGTGGTGATATCCCCTCTATCATTTTTTATTGAGTCTATTTGATTCTTCTCTCTTTTCTTCTTTATTAGTCTTGCCAGCATTCTATCAATTTTTTTGATCTTTTCAAAAAACCAGCTCCTGGATTCATTGATTTATTTGAAGGGCTTTTTGTCTCTATCTCTTTCAGCTCTGCTCTGATCTTAGTTATTTCTTGCCTTCTGCTAGCTTTTGAATGCTTTCGCTCTTGCTTCTCCAGTTCTTTTAATTGTGATGTTAGAGTGTCAATTTTAGATCTTTCCTGCTTTCTCTTGTGGGCATTTAGTGCTATAAATTTCCCTCTACACACTGCTTTAAATGTGTCCCAGAGATGCTTGTATGTTGTGTCTTTGTTCTCATTGGTTTCAAATAACATCTTTATTTCTGACTTCATTTCGTTATGTACCCAGTAGTCATTCAGGAGCAGGTTGTTCAGTTTCCATGTAGTGGAGTGGTTTTGATTGAGTTTCTTAGTCCTGAATACCAGTTTGATTGCACTGTGGTGTGAGAGACAGTTTGTTATAATTTCTGTTCTTTTACATTTGCTGAGGAGTGCTTTACTTCCAACTATGTGGTCAATTTTGAAATAAGTGTGATGTGGTGCTGAGAATGTATATTCTGTTGATTTGGGGTGGAGAGTTCTGTAGATGTCTATCAGGTTTGCTTGGTGCAGAGCTGAGTTCAATTCCTGGATATCCTTGTTAACTTTCTTTCTCATTGATCTGTCTAGTGTTGACAGTGGGGTGTTAAAATCTCCCATTATTATTGTATGGGAGTCTAAGTCTCTTTGTAAGTCTCTAAGGACTTGCTTTATGAATCTGGGTGCTCCTGTATTGGGTACACATATTTTTAGGATAGTTAGCTCTTCTTGTTGAATTCATCCTTTTACCATTATGTAATGTCCTTCTTTGTCTGCATTTTTTGTTTTCCATTTGCTTGGTAAATCTTCCTCCATCCCTTTATTTTGAGCGTATGTGTGTCTCTGCACATGAGATGGGTCTCCTGAATACAGCACACTGATAGATATTGACTCTTTATCCAATTTGCCAGTCTGTGTCTTTTAATTGGAGTATTTAGCCCTTTTACATTTAAGGTTAATATTGTTATGTGTGAATTTGATTATGTCATTATGATGTTACCTGGTTATTTTGCTAGTTGGCTGATGTAGTTTCTTCCTAGTATTGATGGTCTTTACAAGTTGGGATGTTTTCGCAGTGGCTGTTACTGGTTGTTCCTTTCCATGTTTAGCACTTCCTTCAGGAACTCTTGTAAGGCAGACCTGGCGGTGACAAAATCTTTCAGCATTTGCTTGTCTGTAAAGTATTTTATTTCTCCTTCATTTATGAAGCTTAGTTTGGCTGGATGTGAAATTCTGGGTTGAAAATTCTTTTCTTTGATAATGTTGAATATTGCCCCCCACTCTCTTTTGGCTTGTAGAGTTTCTGCAGAGAGATCCACTGTTAGTCTGATGGACTTCCCTTTGTGGGTAACCCGACCTTTCTATCTGGCTACCTTAACCTTTTTTCCTTCATTTCAACTTTGGTGAATCTGACAATTATGTGTCTTGGAGTTGTTCTTCTCAAGGATTATCTTTGTGGCATTCTCTGAATTTCCTGAATTTGAATGTTTACCTGCCTTACTCAGTTGGGGAAGTTATCCTGGATAATAGCTTGCAGAGTGTTTTCCAAATTGGTTCCATTCTCCCCGTCACTTTCAGGTATGCCAATCAGATGTACATTTGGTCTTTTCACATAATCCCATATTTCTTGGAGGCTTTGTTCATTTCATTTTACTCTTTTTTCTCTAAACTTCTCTTCTCGGTTCATTTCATTCATTTAATCTTCAATCATTGTTACCCTTTCTTCCAGTTGATTGAATTGGCTACTGAAGCTTGTGCATTCATCATGTAGTTCTCGCACCATGGTTTTCAGCTCCATCAGGTCATTTAAAGACTTCTCTACACTGTTTATTCTAATTAGTCACCCATCTAATTTTTTTTCAAGGTTTTTAGCTCCTTTGCAATGAGTCCGTACTTCCTCTTTTAGCTCAGAGAAGTTTGATCATCTGAAGCCTTCTTCTTTCAACTCATCAAAGTCATTCTCCATCCAGCTTTGTTCTATTGCTGGTGAAGAGTTGTGTTCCTTTGGAGCGGGAGAGGAACTCTGATTTTTAGAATTTTCAGCTTTTCTGCTCTGTTTTTTGCCCATCTTTGTGATTTTATCTACCTTTGGTCTTTGATGATGTGACATACAGATGGGGTTTTGGTGTGGATGTCCTTTCTGTTCATTAGTTTTCCTTCTAACAGTTGGGACCCTCAGCTGCAGGTCTGTTGGAGTTTGCTGGAGGTCCACTCCAGACTTGTTTGCCTGGGTATCAGCAGCAGAGACTGGAGAACAGCGAATATTACTGAACAGCAAATGTTGCTGCCTGATCATTCCTCTGCAAGCTTTTTCTCAGAGGGTTACCCAAACATGTGGGGTGTCAGTGTGCCCCTACTGGTGGGTGCCTCCCAGTTAGGTTACTTGGGGGTCAGGGACCCACTTGCAGAGGCAGTCTGTCCATTCTCAGATCTCAAACTACGTGCTGGGAGAACCACTACTCTCTTCAAAACTGTCAGACAGGGACATTAAATCTGCAGAGGTTTCTGCTGCCTTTTGTTTGGTTATGCCCTGCCACCAGAGGTGGAGTCTACAGAGGCAGGCAGGCCCCCTTGAGCTGTGGTGTGCTCCACCCAGTTTGAGCTTCCTGGCTGCTTTGTTTACCTACTCAAGCCTCAGCAATGGCAGGCACCCCTCCCCCAGCCTTGCTGCCACCTTGCAGTTCGATCTCAGACTGCTATGCTAGCAATGAGTGAGGCTCCATGGGCATGGGACCCTCCAAGCCAGGCACGGGATATAATCTCCTGGTGTGTCATTTGCTAAGACCCTTGGTAAAGTGCAGTATTAGGGTGGGAGTGACCCGATTTTCCAGGTGCCATCTGTCACAGCTTCCCTTGGGTAGGAAAGGGAATTCCCTGACCCCTTGTGCTTCCTGGTTTAAGGGATGCCTTGCCCTGCTTCGGCTCATGCTCAGTGGGCTGCACCCACTGTCCTGCACCCACTGTCCAACAAGCCCCAGTGAGATGAACGTGGTACCTCAGTTGGAAATGCAGAAATCACCCATCTTCTGCATCGCTCACACTGGGAGCTGTAGACTGGAGCTCTTCCTATTCGGCTATCTTGGAACTGCCCGCCCTGGGTGTTTCTTTATAGCAGTGTAAAAATGGACTAATATAGTCAGCATGATTGTCTCCACAATGATTTTGTAACTGAAGAAGTAGTTTGAAATAGTACTGTTAACTTGAATTTCATTGTAGACTTGATCTAGAGTGAATTTTTATAACAATTTAGAATACATTTAAGGTATAATTGTTATTTATTTTCACATAAATAGCTATTTATAAATGTAATTAATTTTTTATATTTTCAGCAAGATTAAATTTTTAAATGCCAGAATATACTTACAGGTGGAATAGTACAAGAGTTATTGTCTAAATAAATTCTTAGAAGCATAAGTTACTAAAAACTATGAATAAAATAGATAATTAAATTTCTGAAAGTAGTCAGATATTTAATAATATTTGAGACAACAGACATTGAATCCTGACACATTTTTACAAATGACCTAACACAGAGCTTCCTAAAATAATCTTTTGTTTCATTTCCACATGGAACCTGATACCAGATGTCAAAGAACTTAATTAAATAGCTAGATTATGTTTATAGACTGCTTTACATGTCACAAAGTGCTTTCATGTATATTGACTAATTTAATTTAAAATGCCATAAATTGCTGAAACAGCAAAATGCACAGTCTAAATTTTCACTCACTGATCTCCTTAATGTTCAAACTTTAAAGAATGGTTTCCAACTCCAATGATCTAAAAAAAGTTTAGATGTGATATTTTTATAATTATACACATATTATATTAATATCACTAAAGAAATTTAGTAGTGTAATACAGATATACAGAGAATAAACTTTTTTAACTCTGATTGTTGAGGTAAGTCTAAATTCCAATAAAATGAGCCAAGTTAAAGAAGAAAATGAAACACAAATGAAATCATGTGGCCTTACTGAAGCTTGTAGGAAAACAAATCAGACTCTACAAGCAACAAAAATAGTCAGGAAATTAAAAATTATTTTGTATGCAGGATTCCAACAATTACTAGATATACACTACAATTTTTAGTTATATTTGTAAAATAGATCATGATTTTAAATTCAGGAATATAAATGTAATATAAAATATTTTAACACACATTTATGTATTCCACTTTCTTATCAGACTGCCTAAACTATCATAACATAGAGGCAAAACCTGAAAATATATTAAGATGATCTCTAAGAAGATAAATAAAGAATGGACACAATGATCTCTAAGAGTATGAAGAAAGAATGGACACAAAACTCTTGCATTTTATTTCACATACAAAACAAGTGTGAAATAGCACTCAAGTCAGAGGATTTGTGCTTAGATTTGTGCACAAAATAAAGTGATTTAGTAAGTTGATCTACCTTTCTGTAATAAAAATTTGTGCAAGTTTAATAATATTGAGTAGCAGTTTAGAGACAAAGAAGAGCTATCTGATGTGAGTATTGAGAAGTGACAGGAAAAACGAAATTAGATCAAGGAAGAAGTTAATTATATAGCATTCCAGAGATATTTAATGAAAATTTAAACTAGCTGTACACATTTGGCCTCTAAAGTTATATATATATATGTGTGTGTGTGTGTGTGTGTGTGTATACATCAACGTGCCATTCTAGAAAGTGTATACTGCCAGAGATTATGTATTCATCAGTTCTTCTCTCTACCTTACTAAGATAAACTACCAGCTCATCAGGGTATAAGTAATGCAAGAAATATCTTTAACAGAATAAGTGCAGGAACAAGAGGCTAGTTAATCTAAGGAGAAGTGACCCCATGTAGAAGAGCCATGAATAGAAAGGGAGAAAGGAGGTCTAGGTCTGTATGGTGGTGGACATTGGAAGCAGTTTTTGTCTAGTGCTCTGTGTTCTGGTTTGAGTCTTGTGCTAGCATGTCATGTCATTCAGAGTAAGAAATAAAAATAAAATTCTAAGCTCCCAACTGACTGAATGGGTCCTCCTTGACCAAAAGAATGCCAGATAAACTTGGAAGCTTAGTATACAACCATAACAGGATGGGAGATCAGACATGCCTTGTTATACACTGCTCTTTTGCTACCACTCATTAGACTTTTTTCCTTTGGGGCTAAACAGAAACCAGCCATTTCAAATGACTATTAGTTTATCTTCCCAGATACAGAACAAAAATAAGATGAGATTAAATATTCCTTTACTTATCCCTAATACTTCAGTTTCCTCTATTCCCTTTTCCATCAATTTTTACCTTATCTTATATAAACTGTAAATTTACTGGGCATTAACTGAAGTTTCACAAGTATGTAATTATTTCTCTCGCTGTCACCCTGCCTTTTATTTAAAAATGTGTAAATACCAAAGTTCATGAGAACCTCTTTGGAAAATACAGCTATAGATGATTCTGTGACTCACATTTTTTCAGGTGTGCCCTCAAGCTGTCTCAATAAGCCTCAATAATTTGAGATTTATGCCTTGATCACTTATTTTGGTTGTTATTTTGGTAACCACGAAGGGATCTCAGTGAAGATATTAGCCCCTGTGACCTGCAGTGATTCTCCTATTGGTGCCAGCAAGAGATTTTCTCTGAGAAACTGTGGAAATTTTTAAGGCTCAAAAGCTACTCTCTCCTGATGTTCTCTGGTCTCTCAAAATTTTTGATTTGAGATACAAGGTTTATTTTGCCAGGAAACTCCTCTAAAAAAGGAGTTTGCTCACTTTTTATAAATAAAGCGTGTTTTCTCTATATTCAATGATTGAGAGCAGTCTTCAGTTTGGGCCCCATCTCCAGGTAAAATGCTGGTTTAGGGTTTCATTTTGGGATTTGGCAGCTGAAGGTCTAAGTTTGTTTCCAGGTAGCTATGAACTCACCTTATGCTCCAAAATCTAAACAATATGTAAGTTGTGTAGTCACTTTTTCTGTTTTACATTTCAGTCTATCTTTTGTAAGATTTAACCAACTCTTGGCCCCCTCTAATGTCAACCTAAATTCCCACAGCTGAAGAAAGTCAAGTTTCAATTATAGAAACAATGGTTAGTTAACAGAAGTCAATGTTTACCCTCAAAATATATGTTTGACATATTTTAAAGTGGCCCTGCCATACCTTCCTTAGTCCGGATCTAGGAAGGGTTAGCTAAGGGTCTTCGTTCTGAAGACTCTCATGTATACACATTTAATATATTTAAATGTGTTTTATCCTATTAATCAATCTGCCTCATGTCAGTGATTATTCAGTGAATCTTTAGGGGGCCAATAGCCTATGGCCATCACGGTATCATGCAGCAAGCAAGGTAACACAAGCAAAGAGAATTCAGGAATCTGACAAACTTGCAAAAGAATCAGACCTTCTTACTGGTCAGGCTCCCAGCCTCTCTCTCTGTATACCCTAGTTGAACAGATGATAAAAATCGTTGTTTGTTTTCTCTATAATGATTAATGAGAAGAAAGGATTTATATGACTAATCCTGGGTTTTAGTGATTCTGGTGTATTTTTGGTACTTCGTGGTATAAATATTGATATCGTTTCACCCCTTTCCTCTCAGAAGGAGTTTTCTTTTGGGTTGTGATTTTCCTTTGTCTTTGTCTTTCTGTATCATTTTGTCATAAAAAGAGCTACCATAGGGTAGAAATTGGGCCTAGAACACTTTTAAGCCTGCTATTCAAAATGACCCTGAAGACATGTCAATTTTGTGGTTCTGATGAAACTGGTATCTGTTAAAACAATTTTGCTGTGGGTCTCTGAAATAAAAACCAGATGACATTTCCCCCTTATCTTGTTGTATGTCCTTGAGTGTTTGACTTGTGACTAAGTGGGGGTATTCTCTCAGTCTCCACCACGGGAGGATATGATTTTTGAGGTCACATTAGGTAGCCAGTCTGAAAATATTGGGAGTCTGAGACACATAGTATTTTAAGCTGCCCACTATTCATTCCAAAGGTGTTATTAAGCTCTTTAGGGAGTTGTCTTAAAATGTCCCATCCCTATGGGGCTTTTTTCATCTTTTGCTGTCTTAAGTATATTTCCGAGAGTAAACTTTGGAGAATCATGAGGATTGTCTCATTTAAATCCTCTCCACGACTATATGGTAGAAACCTGGAGTTTACATAAAGAGGTTTTTTGAATTGAATGGCTAATCTCTATAAAAATTTCTAGAGATTAAAAAAATAAAACAATTGATGAATATGTTGTATTTTTAAAAGGACACATAATAATGTTATGGCCAGCCTTCAAAATTTTCTTGACTAAATTAAAGTGGAAAATCTCACCTAAAACAAGGTAAAAACCCTTGTACACAAAAACTGCCCACCTTCAATTTCACGTGAAATTAACAATAGAGGAAATTTCAGTTTGTAGTCTTGTAGGTAAAATCTCTGATTAGGAAATTAGTCCTTTTGGTTTAATATCTATGTGACTTTTGCCATTTATTGATCCTTTTGCCTTCTATGGACAAATTTTGAATTTTTCTTTTATCTCTAGGGGTATATGGACTTTTTAGTCTTTGCGTGTAGATGACTAGCTGAGAAGCTGAGATTCTAGGGAATGTGGCCAGACAGAAATGTGAGTTGTACCTTACTTTTAGCTACTTTTTAAAATTTGAGCTGTCTTTGTGGGTGATTCTGGATCTTGTGAGGACCGTTCTGCATCTCTTTGGAGATGCCTCATGCATCCTTGGTTAAGTCCTAATGTTAAAATAGGTAGTTAGGCAGACATGAGCCAGGTAGGAGAGGGCCCTCCCCCAGGAATGTCAGACAAACATCAGGAGATGGTCAGGCCGTTGTTAACCTTTTTTCTTAAAATAATAATTGGTTGCAATCAGCACCAGGGAAAAGCAGGCTCCCAATAGATAGAAAACACCTGACGCTTGTGATCAGCAGCTTACTGATAAGATATCAGGAGTAGGACAAATGGGCGTAAACATGCACACAACGGGGCAAAAGGACAGAGTTTAACTGGTATATGACCTTCCCCTAGGACCACTCAACTGGTAAGAGAAAAAATACTTCAAATGAGCATGCACACAACTTCAGTAAACACACCGTGCATGCGGTTCCTCCCAAGTGCTGGCAGGCCAATATACATGGGGACAGCTTGTCCCAGGAATAAATCAAGGGATGGGCCATGCAAATCTCAAACCATGACAATGTATAAACCCCCAAGTAAAGTGCTAAACAGTGCACTTGGATCTCTCAAGTAACCCTTTTGGCCCTCTTCCAAGTGTACTTTACTTCCTATTATTCCTGCTCTAGTAGTTTTAATGAACTTTCACTCTAGGGCTAAAATTTGCCTCAGTCTCTCATTCTGCCTTATGTCTCTCATATGAATTCTTTTCTCTGAGGAGGCAAGAATCAAGGTGCTGCAGATCCCTGCAGATTCACCACTGCTAACAGAATTTTGTGCTGTGACTCAGGTAAGTTCCCTAGTGGTAAAACACCTCTATGCCTTGCCTTCTTGGCTGGAGTCATTCAATCCTGTGTGTGTTTTCCTTCTCTTCCACTTTCCTGCTTACTAATCAAACCTTAGAATGATTCCTCTTGACCACAGTGGCTCTCAATCCCTTGGCTGATCTCTCAGCTCACCCTAATGGGTGGCTCATGAGGGTGAGAAGGACCTTGGAATCCACATCAAGTATACCTGAAACACTGATAGCCTTCCTGGAGTCTCCCAAGAGAGGCTTGCTTTTTGCGGGGGTGGGGGGTTGGTTAGCACCCCTTTTGGAGCAGGAAAAATTGTTCCTTTGCTATTTGTAAGTCCAAGCCCAAGGTCCTCTGCAAGTTCCTCCTTCATGTTAAGAGAGCAAATAAACATTGCCCTCTTGAACTCAAGGGCTGCTGTTTTTGCAAGCATTTGAAGGCTTTCCATGAGTAACTCTCTTACTTCCTCACACGTCCTCCTGTAGTAAAGGAATTGTCTCATCTGATTAAGCATTTTTTCTGCATGTTATCCAGGGAGGATGAGAAATCCCAAATACAATTTTTTTTTCATGTCTCAAGTCACTTACACATCCTTCTCAATATGCATTAAGACATTCAAGGTCATATTCGAAGGGAGAAAAGTCCAGCACCTTGTGACAGGTAGCTGACAAACAGGCTTCTCATCTACTTAAAGAATATGGGAAATGGGATTATAAGAAAAGAGATAATAATTTTGTTGCTAGAATGCTCTGAGTGAGAGTTGCTAAAAGGTCATGGAAACAAAGATATAGGTGGGCCCAAGGCCTCAGGTGCAAGAGACAAAAGTATCAATAGGACACAGAATAAAGCTGGTCCCAGGCTACAGGCAGAGAACAGATTGCTGTTAGAAAAGAGATGAAAGCAAGGTTAGGGGTACCCAGTAAGGACAGTTTATTCTGGAACCCCAAGAAGAAGTAGGGGGTCCCTGCTTACTCCAGTATACCTTCTGTTCTCTAATGGGTAATTGTGATGAGGTTAAGGGTACCCAGTATGATCAATTCATTTAGGAACTCTAAGGACTAATAGTAGATGCCCTCTTCAGGAAATAATAATAGGGAAATGGGAGGGGATGTCTTCTTTTTTCTCCTTTTCCTTCTCTGTCTTCTCTTTGCAGATGGTTAATCATGTCTCCATATCATAAGACATGCCCCTTGGATACATCCTCAAAAACTGAGAAAAGTTTGACCCTCAAACCCTAAAAGAGAAAAGGCTAATATATTTCTGTAACACAGCTTGGGTTGAATCCAATATCTGGGACCAGAAATCTTGGCTGGAAAATGGAAACATAATTTTAATATGATCTATTAACTAGATTTATTTTGATGCCAGCAGGGAAAATGGCTGTAAGTACCCTATGCACAGGCCCTCATGGACCTAAGGAACAATCCTGACCTATGTCATGTTTGTAAAATGGATCCAGTGATGATAGCTGTAATAGGCAGCCCCCTGTATTTGGTTTGGAAGACCCATTATTGGGTTTACCCAGGGCTCAAGCCCTGAATGAACCAAGGGCGGAGCTTAGATTAAACTTCACTGCCCCTTCTACCCCATTATATCTAAGTCTGTCAGTCCTGGAGCGTTCCCCTCCCTACACAGGGCCATCCTCTGAACACCACGCCCTTAAGCTATGCTCCTTTTGAGAGGTTAGTGGCCTTAGTGGACCCACTACAGTCCATATTCCATTTACTATGCAAGACTTGAGCCAAATTAATATGAAACTAGGGAAGTTTATGGAGGACTCTGACAAATACATTGAAGAATTTTATAAACTGGGCCTAACATTTGAACTCACTTTGAGGGATCTCTCAGTAATACTAGGGAAAACCCTGTCTAAGGGAGAATGTGACTCTATTACAGAGGCAGTCCAATAATTTGAAAATGTAATGCATATGACTGATCCTGACTAATCCTGGTGGCTACCTATAGGAGCCACTGCAGTTCCCCAGGTTGACCCCAACTAGGATTACAATACCCAATGGGGTATATGGGCAAGGAACCGCATGTTTCTGTCTATGGTAGAAGGAATGAAAGTTTAGCAGAACAAAGCCCTTGAACTATAATTAATTGGCCTTTATAGATCAAGGCCCTTGTAAAAAACCCCACCATTTTCCAAGAGAGGCTACAAGAGGCCCTAGTGAAACATAGCAACCCAGACTCAGAAACACCAGAAAGGTAATTGGTCCTAAAGAACCATTTCCTAACTCAGACAACTCCAGATAATTGGAGGAAACTCCAGATATTTGGAAGAAACTCCAAAAATGAGCACTGCCCCCCGACACCCTGACATCCTCAAAATAGGTTTCTCAGTCTTGTATAACTGGGACCAGGAAGAAGAGAAAGGGCTCAGTAAAATGAGAAGTGGAAGAAAAAGTTGCAGCTCCAACTATTAGCTGCTCTACAAGTTCACTAGCACCCTCTAGATTGCCCTCAGAATACCCTTTCAGGTAACTATTATCCACGTGGGAAACCACATCACTGGAAGGCAAACTGCCCCAATGTGACAGCTAGGAAAACTGCCCCAATGGGACAGGTGTGACTTGCCCTCTCTGCCACAAGCCTGGCCAATGGAAACAGGACTTCCTTGAGGGCAGAAGGGCCCCTGGGGCAAAATCCCAATCCCTGATGGCCTTGAGCTGAAGGGGCCCTATGGTCTGGCTGGCTCCCAGATCAAGTCTCACTATTGAAGGGACGGAGTCAAGGGATGCTTTGGACGTGGCAGGCAGGACTACAAGTTTTCCTTTGAACATGAAAGTAGCCTGTTCAGTGCTTACTTTTTGCTGGGGCAATTACCGTCCAAATCCTGCCAAGTGATGGAAATAAATGGTTTGCTTATAACCCGAAGGTTTACTCCCCCTCTGTGCTGCCTACAAGGGGAAATTGTCTTTTCTTAACTCATTTTTAGTGATGTTAGAATATCATATGCCCCTTTTTGGTGGAGGCATATTGTTTAAACTAGGGGTTCAGTTAACCTTTCTTCTAGGGCCAATACCTCCTTTTCCAAATATTATCATATGCCCCAAGGAAACTACACACCAGGATAAACTTCCCACATACCTTTTCATTAACCCAGAGATCTGGGCCTCAGGAATACCACGAAAAGTCATAATGGTAATGCCTATATTAATTGAGCTCAAGTGTCCTTCTAGCTATCCTTGTAGAAGGAAGTTTCCTCTTTAGCCAGAGGTCAAAAAAGGACTTCAGCCCTTGATTCAAAAATTTCTAAAGCATGGGTTATTAATACCCTGTATCTCCCCCTAAAACACCTCCATTTTAGCTGTTAAAGAAAGCAATGGAAAATACAGGCTAGTCCAGGACCTGCAAATTATAAATGAGGCAGTAGTTCCAATACACCCAATGGTCTCAAACTCAAATGTAATTCTAGGTGAAGTATCTCTAGATGCTCAGTGGTTTTCAGTTTTAGACGTCAAAGATGCTTTCTTTTGTATCCCCCTAGACCCATCCTCCCAATTTCTATTTCCACTTGAGTGGGAGAATTAAAAAGGAAGGATTCAACAGCTCACCTGAACAGTGCTTCCATAGGATTTCAGTTATAGTCCCCATTTGTTTGGGCAAGGCTTGGCTAGAGATTCACCAACTCTTGAGAAGAGAGGGTGTCTCCTACAGTACACGGATGACCTGTTAATCTGCTCCCCAACAAGACAGCTGGAATTCAACATGTAGTCCAGACACTAAGTTTCCTCACAGACAGAGGGTACAAGTTATCCGAGGCCAAGGCACAACTACTAAGACAAGAGGTCCAATACCTGGAGATAACCTTGATCCCTGATAACATAAGCTCTCTCCAGAATGGATACAGACCATCCTTGGAATATCTGTCCCAACCACCCAAAATCTACTTCAGGCTTTTCTGTGGATTGCAGGATATTGCAGACTTTGGATATGGGGATATGGTGGAATTGTTAAGTCTTTATATCAGGCTCTAAAAGAAGGGATAAATAGGGACCCACTTCTCTGGAAAAATGATCAGGAGCAAGTCTTTAGGCAGCAAAAGACTGCCCTCTCACAAGCCCCAGCCCTTGGGCTACTCATATTAGTGTAACCATTTTAGCTTCTCATCACTGAAAGGAAAGATGTAGCCCTAAAACTTCTATCTTACACCATGGGGCCAATTAAACATCCTGTAGGTTACTTTTCAAAGAACCTAGACACAGTAGCACAAGGGTGGCCACATTGCCTCAAGGTCATGACTGCAGCAACTTTCCTAGTCTAGGAGCCCTCAAAATCAGCATGAGGCAGTCAGTTTGACTCCTTACATCTCACCGAATAGACCCCTTAATGGACATAAAAGAACCACAATGTCCCATTGACAATAGACTGCTAAAGTGCCACGTCTTGTTGTTAGAAAATCCACATTTAACAGTGGAGTAGTGTTCCACTCTTAATTTAACCTCCTTACTGCCACTACCAGGAGTAGTTAACTGAACACATTCATGTTGTGAGATACTTAACCAAATTTATGCCAGTCATGAAGACTTTAAAAATCAGCCCCTAGATAACCTAAATAAAATATGGTTTTCCGATGGTAGTAGCTTTGTCAGGAATGGAACTATATATGCAGGAAATGTTATAGTGTCCCTTCACCAAGTTATAAAGGCTAAAGCCCTGTTTCCAGGGAACTCAGCACAACTAGCCTAACTCATTATGCTGACCAGAGCCAAACCCCATGCACCCAAGTCTTAGCAGGAATGACTATAGCCACCAGTTACCTGGGTATTTCAGCAACCTAAGGATTGTTTGGAGCTGTCCTCACCCCCTTATTTTATTTTGACATCTCTATTTGTCTTAAAACTCAACAAGCCTTCTATATTTGTGGCCAATCAATTCATCAATGCCTCCCCACTAACTGGACTAAAAGTTGGCTATGTATTACTGGACATCTTTCTAGTCCCTGGCAATCTCTCTCTTTCAGTACCAATCTATGAATATTTCATCTTGCCCAAGGTGAAGACAGCTATCCAATTAATTTCCCTTCTCATGAGACTCAGCATTATAGCCAGTATGGGAACCAGAATTGCCTAAAACATAAAAGCATCCTTGACCTGTAGCCAACTTTCAAAAAGAAATAGCCAACAACATTGATGTCAGGGCTAAAACCTTAACAAACATGCAAGAACACATTGACTCTTTAGAAGCTGTAGTCCTCAAAAATCATTGAAGGGTAGATATGTTAATTGAAGAACAGGAAGAAATTTGTTTAGTCTCAGATGGAAAATGTTGCTTTTGGGCAAATCAATTAGGAAAAGTACAAAACAACATCAGACAACTCCTGAATCGAGCCTCCAGTTTATAAAAACAAGCCTCTCAGGGTAGGTTAGATTGAAAAGAAATGTGGAAATGGTTCTCCTGAGTTCTTCTCTTTTTGGGCCCACTTGTTAGTCTTCTACTTTTGCTCCTTTTGGTCCATGTCTTCTAAATCTAATAACCTGATTTATCTCCTCTCACCTTCAGGCCATCAAGCTCTAGACAATCCTCAGTGAGGGATACCATCATCGTGATATTCAAAAGTCACCCTTCTACAGATGACTTCTAGACTGCCCATCAATGGGGCATTAGAGAGGCAAAATTCTGACCTTGTCTTCCTTGGAATTGGCTGAATACCACTTTCACCAACCCATGGAGCTACCCTGCCCTGACAGCTAGCAAAAGGCCAAAACCCATGAAACAACCAACACCTCCCCTCTGTCAGCAGGCAGTAGTTACAGAAGATTTACCTTTGTCTATTTTCCCAAAGAATTGGGTCTTGGACTCTTAAAGGGATAAAGGTTAGAGTAGATAATTAGGCAGACATGAGCAGGGCAGGAGAGCCCCTGACCCAAGGAATGTCAGGCAACCATCAGGTGATGGTCAGGGGGTTGTTAAACAGTCTTTCTAATATAATAATTGGTTGCAGCCAGTGCCAGGGAAAGGTGAGCTTCAAATAGATAGAAAACACCTGAACCTGGTGATTAGCCGCTTCCTGATAAGATCTCAAGATGTGGGCGAGTGGATTCAAGCATACACTCTAAGAGGCAAAATGGCAGAGTTTAATTGGTATATGAACTTCCCCTAGGACCACTTGACGGGTAAGGAAAACACACACACACACACACACACACACACACACACCTCAAAAGAGCATGTGTACAATTTCAGTAAGCACATGGTGCCTGTGGCTGTTCCCACATGCTGGCAGGCCACTGTGCATGGGGACAGCCCACCTCAAGGAAAAATCAAGACAGAAGAGGTTCAAACCTCAGAACAATGCCAATGTATAAAAACACCAAGTCAAAGACTAAATGGCACACTCGGGTCTCTCAAGTCACCTGCTTGGACCTCTTCTATGTGTACTTGACTTCTTTTAGTTTCTGCTCTAATACTTTTTAATAAACTTTCACTTCTGCCCTAAAACTTTCCTTGGTTTCTGACTCTGCCTTATACTTCTTGGATTAATTCTTTCCTCTGAGGAGGCAAGAATTGAGTTGCTACAGACTTATATGGATTTGCCACTGCTAACGCTAACCTTGGTTAAGGTTTATTGGTTTCACTTGGCAGGTTACTTTTGGTGAGGAAGTTTAAAGGCCAGACATATCAGCTATTTGTCCCAGCTAAAATCTTGTAATAAGAAATTGGAAAGGATTTTTTCTTTCAAAAAAAACTCTATGGTTAGAAGTTAGCTTAACTAAAAACTGATATTCAAGCTATAACTTTATAGTTTTAAAGGCTTTGATGCTTTTTCTCTTTTTGAATCCTGTTCTGGGAATGTTTTCCTCAGTCAACTGAATCCTGTCTGTTTCTCCAATTGCTTTCTATTTGTCCCTGTTTCCTCTGAATACCAGAAAACAAACATAAAAAAAGAATTTTTGACAACCTGGAATCCCTTGGAGAAAACAGAAAGAGCACCACAGACTCCTTTTGAGAGGAACCTTGTTTTTTTCTAATGAAATTCCAAGAGTTGTAAACAGATTCCACTTAGGTCTAGAGTTTTCTCTGCTCACTTTTGTATTGCATTACCTGATCTCTTTGGCTTTTGCGGGGTGCCAGATATTAGTTTGTACTGTAAGAGGACTTGACTTTGGTGTGTGTAATGGCCGATGAGTCAGCTGAGAGCAACAGGGTTGGGGTGGCTAAGGACAATTTACAGGAAATGGTTATTACTACAGAGGGTTGCTCATTTCTTTTCATATTTAGATTAAAAAGGTATGGTTTGAACTATAAAAACTGCATGCTTTATTGGCTTTGTTGCTTAAAGGGCTCTATCCTAAAGCCCATTATCTAATTAAGAAATAAACTAAGGTGAAAAGACGACCTATCAAACTAAAACAGTCTTTGAAACGTTTTTGAAAGAAATTTATATATTCAAAGGAAATCTCCATTTTTAAATGCATCACTATCTCTTCCCCTAAACCACTAGGAATATTAACCATAGGGAAGATAATGGCATAAAATTTACATAACAAACCTTGCCTTTGTATAGTTTTGAGTTCTGTCTCTTTGAGATGTACATTTTCTGCTTTATTTAAGAGTCATGTGTCTGGAGATGTAAATTTCGATTTGTCTAGCTAACAATTGTTTAGGGCGTGAAACGAGTAATCAAAAGATTTATAGCCTAAAGTGGAGAGAAACTTTCTGAAACCTGAAAAATAAAAAATCTTATAAATTCATAAAATCTGATTATGTGAGTCTATATGTCTATATGTTTATATGTGTCATGTTCAACTTATGTTTCACTAACAAATTATAGAAAATAGCTCTAATCAATTGGCTTAAAGAAAAGTAAGCATTTATTCCAATACTTTATTAGAAAAATAGATGCTAGCTCAAAAGCCTTTTAGTTTATGTGACTTTAGTAATCATTGGTTAAAAAAAAAAAAAAAAAAAAGAACAGTTTCAAAATTCTCTTTGATAATTTAAAATCTTAGTCATATTGTCTTAAATTAAGTAATCCTAGGTTTTTCACTCACTGGGAACTGAGACTATTAACAGTTAGAAGAGTAGTTAATATATGTAATTAAAACTACTATTTATAAGAGAAAAAATTTCTACATACAGAGTGTATAAAGAAAGATGCATTTCTAGTAAAGATTACAAAAAACAAGAGGTTGTGGTTTTTGCAAAAGGTAAAGTGATTTTGACAAGTTTAGAGACTATTTAAATTTGGCTTCAAAAGGAAAGAAATATGATATAGATAAAACTAAATGGATACAAAGAGAAAGAATAAAATGGTAGGAAATGAGAAACTTTTTATTCCTGCGTAGGCATGTTTTCACCTATGGTATGGAACTGCAGCTGGGATCCATTCAGTTTACTGAAAGTAAAAGATACCAGTGGAATTTATTTATTTTTTAGTAAGAAACAGTATTTTATTTAAAATGTTACTAGTAGATTTCTTAAAGATGTAAATAATTGAAGTAAATTCAGTTAATATTATTCGTATTAATTTACATTTTGTCCTCAATCATGAACACTATTTTAGGTGGGTATGCAATTCCCATTGGACAGGGGTTTTAACTCACTACTTTAAACATAATATCCTTTGGCTTATCAATTCTATGAAGATATCAATAAATGGGATGAAAATCTGTTATTGCTCTGTAGTTAATTTGCATTTTATGCTTTAATGATTTTAAATTATTTTCTTTATATTGGTGTGAAACTTTTTATTTATTATGATGCTTTCAGACATGTACATTTGTTGTGCTTTTGTTGGCTGATATTTGATGAGCATGTATTTTATTAGTTATTCAAAATGTTTAAACATGTCTTATATTCAACTATTTTGTCTCTCCCATTTATTTAAATTCTTTTATTAAGAATTCCATAAGACTTTTATTTTATTTTCCCCTTTATTTTTCATTTTAATTTGTCCTCCATTTTAATTTTCTGCTCATTTTTCTCCCTGTTGTGACATTTATGTATTTATTGTACCTCATTTTTTCACTCATATTTTAGTTCATATTTTTCCTTTGCTTATATTTCTCTAATTTTTAAAAACATTTTTATAACAAAAATCACAGAATACCAGTGGAATTCAGAGAGAAAAATCCAACTCCTGGGAAATTGGTCCATTAGATGCATAAAAGATGCAAATAAGGAAAAGCAAAATATTAAATTCCTTGGTTATTGTTATGTATAATAGCTAAAATTAAAAGAGTGCTGGGTTCGGCCTAAATTAACAAAGCTCAGAAGTTAGTCTGTCTGATTGCATAGTACTAGTCTCAAAGCTACCCACAAAGAGGAATATTATACCAGGGCAACAAAAATGTACCCCTGAGACCTGTGCTTACCAAGAAGGTAGTCAACATGAGGGAATAACAAGACCAAATAACTATTGAAACCAGAGGAAGGAATTTTTTTCCTTCGTAGATCAGTATCATCAGCTTCCTGAGGAACCTGTACTAAAATGGATTGTAGAAGTAAATTATTTGGAAATAGTGTGTTTGGTTTTAAATGGTGCAGAGTGGATAAAATAGGTTCAGTTTGATACAGGAAACACAGCTCACTATTAAACAAATCACATATGTAATCCAGACACAAGGATGAGCATTTCTAAGAAGACAGCCAGCCTAGTGAACTGGATAGAAGCCATTATAAGATCAATTTACCTTGCAAAAGAGGACTGTCCAACTCCACCTATAAATGCCAGGTGGAACACCCCGGATAAAACATCTAATATGCTTCATATGCAAGCCATGGGGAACTGAAATTATGATGACATACATATTCACCAACTGAATGTGATCATTACCTTGGTGATGAGAAATGCTTTAATTAAGAGGGCCCCTTCCACATGGGCACCCAATGTGATACTACTCCTATTTTTCTCAAATAACCATTAATATAAAGCCTTATCAAATTTGCTATCACAGATTTTTCATATGGGTCTTGCAAATACCAATAAAACATTTGATTATTTAACAAGAGCACGGAGAAAGGCAAAAGGGAGAGAAAAAGGACTCTCCTGAATGTGATGACAGAATAAAAGGCTCCACTGGCCATCCTCCCTATAATAGGATCAATTTAAAAAATTACCTGGACTTGGGAAGGGGAACATCACACACCGGGGCCTATCATGGGGAGGGGGGAGGGGGGAGGGATTGCATTGGGAGTTATACCTGATGTAAATGACGAGTTGATGGGTGCTGACGAGTTGATGGGTGCAGCACGCCAACATGGCACAAGTATACATATGTAACAAACCTGCACATTATGCACATGCACCCTAGAACTTAAAGTATAATAATAAAAAAAATTTTAAAAAATAAAAAAAAATTACGTAACAGAAAAAAAACCAAAAAACAAAAAACACCTTCATAACAACTGAAAATTAGGTGAGCTTTTTTAGTACCTGTCTTTAACTTAGTATCACAGAAAGAGGCACTGAAGAGAGTGAAAAGAAAAAAAAAAATGTTGAATCATTAACAAATCCCCACTGATGCCCAGCAGTAAGCAGTGGTGGCATGGTGATGAGAGTGTCTGTGTGTGCTAGGGAAGAAAGAGCACAGCAGTTTTAAGGCATTGAAATCAGCACTTTCCTGATAGAGCAGGAGGGAAAAGCTGAACGAACTCACCCAATGCCCTTGCATGAAGGAAGTACTTAAACCAACCCTCACCAGAGGGGAATCACCATTCTCAGTAGTCAGAACTTAAGTTTCTGCAAGCCTCACCACTGAGGGCTAAAGGGCTCTGAGTCTCTAAGTAAAATTTAAGGAAACAATAGGCCACTAGGACTGCAAATCTTAGGCAACTCCTGGTGCTGAAGTGAGACCTGTCACAGTGTACTGGGGGCCACGTGATGTACTGAGACTCCAGCTGGGTTGGCTAAGTGAATGCTGGCATCTCCCTCCCCCTAACCCCAGGATGCACAACTCAGAGCTCCAAAAGAGACCCCTTTCTTTCACTTGAGGAGAGGAGAGGAAAGGGAAAAGTAGTAAGAATTTTATCTCAAGTCTTGAATACCTGCTCAGCCACAGCAAAATAGGCCATTAGTTAGAGTCATGAGGCCTCTATTCAAGGCTCTAGCTCCTGGACAGCATGGCTAGACACACCCTACCCTGAAAGGGAACCCACTACCTTGAAGAAAGGGACCAAGATCTGAAAGTATTTATCATCTTCTAACTAAAGAGCCCTTGTGCCATGAATAACCAGCAGTAATACCCAGGTAATACACCAAAGACCTTGGGTGAGTTTCTGAGACTTGATGGATTCAGGTGAGACTAAGAATATTTCCAGCTGTGCTGACTGTGAGGTGAAACTCCATCTGCTGGGAAAAACTGAGGGAAAAGTAAAAGGGAGTTTGTCTTGTACTGTAGGTACAGGTGGAGCCACAGGAAGGTAGATCATCAAAAAGACTCTTAAGGTTCCTGATTCCAGGAGTTGATACTTGGATGGCATTTTTGGACCTGCCTTGGCCCAGAGGGAAGACACTGCTGTAAAGGGTGAGTCCCAGGCCAGGCAGCATTCACCGCAATCTGCCTTAAGAGCCCTAGGTGTTTAAGGAAACATTGGTGGTAGTCTGGGAGTACTCCTCATGGCCTGTGGTGGATATAAGGTGAAGCTCCTCTGCTTTTGGAAGGAAGAAAGAATAGTGAGAAGGACTGAATCCTGTAGTTTTAGTATAATATTTATATCTTTAGTAAGATATAAATAAAAACAAAACAAAAAAAGTTAAAAAAAGGGTGGATAAAGTTAATACATAGAGTTTTTATTAGTTTTCTGTTTGTTTATGCAAACAGTGTTAGTTCTTATAAGGTTAAAAAATGTGCTATAAGACAGTATTTGCAACCCTCACAGTAACCTCAAAGCAAAAATCGCATGATGGATACACACAAAAAATAGTATAAAAGTAAAATACATCACCAGAGAAAATTACCCACAATAAAAAGAAAACAGGAAGGAAATAAAGAAGAAAGAGACCACAAGATAACCAGAAAACAAGTACCAAAATGCTAGGCATAAGTTCATTACTTATCAAAAATAACATTGAATGTAAATGAACTGAACACCAATTAAAAGACATAGTAATAATATATATAGACTAAATATAAATCAATACAAAGAGATATTTCATCCTAAAGAAAAACAAAAAAGAGCAGAAGTAGCTATACTTCTATCGGACAAAACAGATTTCAAGATAAAAACTATCAGAAAAGAGAAAGAATGTTATTATATAATAATAAAGGGTCAATTCAGCAAAAGAATATAATAATTTTAAATAAGTATGCACTAACACTGGAGCACCTAGATATATAAAATAAATATTATTAGAACCAAGAGAAAGATAAGTAACAATAAAATAATAGCTGGAAACTTCAACACCCCATTTTTAGCATTGGACAGATCTCTCAGACAGAAAATCAACAAAGAAACATTGGACTTAAGCTGCACTGTAGAACAAGTGGAACCAATATATATTTACAGAAAATGTTATTCAACCGCTAAAGTATATACATTCTATCCCTTGGCACATGGATCATTCTAAAAATAGACCATATTTGCAGACAAAAAATGAGTCTTAAAACCCAAAAACATTGAAATAGTGTCAGATATCTTCTCTGACCACAATGTAATAAAACTAGAAATTGAAAACAGAAGAAATTTTGGAATCTATACAAATACATGGAAATTAAACAATATGCTCCTAAATGAGTGGTGGGTAAATGAAGAAATTAAGAGGGAAATTGAAAAAATTCTTGAAACAAATTATAATTAAAGTACAACATACCAAAACCTATGGGATACAGCAAAAGCAGTACTGAGAGAAAATATTAAGGCTATAAGTGCCAACAACAAAAAAAATAAAAAGAAAAAAATTCAAATAAACATTCTGATGATGCATCTTAAAGAGTTAGAAAAGCAAAAGCAATCCAAACCAAAAATTGGTAGAAGAGAATAAATAAAACAACAGAAAAAAAAAGAAATAAATTGAAGAAAACAATATAAAAGATCCATGAAATCAGAAGTTGTTTTTTATTAAGTTATACAATATTGACAAACCTTTAGCCAGACCAACTAAGAAAAAAAAAGAAGATAAAAATGATTAAAATCAGAAAAAAAAGAGACATTACAATTGATACTGCAGAAATTAAAAGGATTATTAGTGGCTACTATGAGTAAGTATATTCCAATAAATTGAAAAACCTAGAAGAAATGGACTAATTTCTAGACACATACAACTTACCAAAATTGAACTTGGAAGAAATTCAAAACATGAACAGACCAGTAACAAGTAATGAGATCAAAGCAATAATAAAATGTATCCAAGTAAAGAAAAGCCCAGGACCTGATTACTTCACTGCTGAATTCTACCAAATGTTTAAAGAACTAGTGCAAATTCCACTGAAACTAATCCAAAAAATAGAGGAGGAAATACATTCAAAACCATACTATGAATCCAATATTTCTCTCATACCAAAACCAGACAAAGATACATCAATAAAATAAAACTACAGACCAATATCTGCGATGAATATTGTTGCAAAAATTCTCAACAAAATAGTATCAAACAGAATTCAGTAATACATTGGAACAATCATTAGTTGTGACCAAGTGGGATTTATCCCTGGGATGCAAGGATGATTCAATATATGCAAATTAATCAATGTGATACAATATATCAGTGGAATAAAGGATGAAAACCATACAATCATTTTAATCAATGCTGAGAAAGCATTTGGTAAAATTTAACATTCTATCATTTAAAAAAACCTTTGAAAACTGGGTATAGAAGTAACATATCTCGACATAATAAAAGCCATGTACAACAGAGCCACAGCCAATATCATACTCAATGGGGAAAACTGAAAGCCTTTCCTTTAAGATCTAAAACATGACAAGAAAGCCCACTTTCACTACTGTTACTCAACACAGTACTGGAAATTCTAGCTAGAGCAATCAGATAAGATGAAGAAATAAAGGCATCCAAACTGGAAATGAAATGAAAGAAGTAAAATCATTTTTCTTTCCAGATGATATAATCTTATATTTGAAAATAAAGACTCCACTCACACACACACACAAATCATTATAACTGATGAACAAATTCTGCAAAGTTGCAGATAAACATCAACAAACAAAAATAAGTAGCATTTTTATATGCAAACAGTGAACAATCAGAAAATGAAATAAAAAATGAAATCCCATTTACAATAGCCAGACATAAAATAAAATACTGAGGAATTAACCAAAGAAGTGAAATATCCTTATAATAAAAACTATAAAACACTGATGAAAGTAATTGAAAAGGACACCAAAAATAGAAAAATATTCTATCTTCATGGATTGGAAGAATCAATATTATTAAAATGTCCATACTATCCAAAGCAATCTATAGATTCAATCCAATCCTGATTAAATAACAGGCACGTTCTTCACAGAAATAGAAAAGAACATTTTTAAAATTTAATTTTAAATTTTAAAATGTAAATGGAATTATAAAAGACCCAGAATAGCCAAAGCTATCCTAAGGGGGAAAATAAAGCTGAAGGAATTGCATTACCTGACATCAAATTATTCTACTGAGCTATAGTAACTAAAAAGCATGGTACTGGCATAAAAAGAGACAAATAGACCAATGGAAAAGAATAGAGAACTCTGAAACAAATCCGCACGCCTACAGTGAATTCATTTTTGAGAAAAGTGTAAAGAACATACACTAGGGAAAAGATAGTCTCTTCGATAAATGGTACCAGGGAAACTGAATATTTATATACAAAAGAATAAAGCTAGACGCTTGTCTCTCACCATATACAAAAATCAAATCAAAATGAATTAAAGACTTAAATGCAAGACCACAAACTATGAAACTACTACAATAAAACTTTGGAGAAACTCTTTCGGATGTTAGTTTGGGCAAAATATGTTTGAAAAATATCCCATGACCACAGGCCATCAAAGCAAAAATGAACAAATTTAATTACAAAAGTTAAAAAGCTTCTGCACAGCAACAGATACAATTTAAAAAGTGAAAAGGCAACCTAAATAATGGGAGAAAATATTTGCAAACTAGTCATCTCACAAGGGATTGATTAATAACCAGAATATATGAGGGGCTCAAACAACTCTAAAAAAAAATCTAATAGTTTGATTTTTTTTAGAAAATGGAGCAGAAGATTAAAATAGACATTTCTCAAAAGAAATAAAATGGCGCATAGGCATTTGAAAAGGTGCTCAGTATCACTGATGATCAGAGAAACGCAAATCAACACAAATCAAAACTACAATGAGATATTATCTCAGCCTAATTAAAATGGCTTATATCCAAAAGACAAGCAATAGCAAATTCTGTCAAGGATGTGGAGAAAAGGGATCTCTCAAACACTGTTGGTGGGAATGTAAATTGGTACAACTGCTATGGAGAATAGTTTTGAGTTTCCTCAAAAAAGTAAAAATAGAGCTTCCATATACTCCAGTAATTGCATTACTGGGTATATACCAAAACAAACGAAATTATTATATTGAAGAGATATTTACACTCCCATGTTTGTTGTAGCACTGTTTATAATAGTTAAGATTTTGGTAAGTTACACGAGGAAGTGGCTCAAATGCCCATGTTCCCCATTCCTGCCAATCTGCCTTCTCTCCCTGAGCTTGCACCCATGGTCTCATGGGGAGTTCCCCATGATCAGTTGACAAAGAAAGGGAAGACAAGGGTCTGGTTTACAGATGGCTCTGCATGATATGCAGGCACCACCCAAAAGTGGACAGCTGCAGCACTACAGCACCTTTCTGTAACATCCCTGAAAAACAGTGGGGAAGGGAAATCTTTCTGGTGTGCAGAACACTGAGTAGTGCACCTGGTTACACAGTTTGGAAGGCGAATGAGAGAAGAATTCAGCCAATGGTCTGGCTGAATGATCAGGGACTTTGAAGAAGCATGATTGGAAAATTAGTGACAAATAAACTTGGGGAGGAGGTACCTGGATGGATGTCTCTGAGTGGTCAAAAACTGATAAGATATTTGTATTTCAGTGCTCACCAAAGGATGACATCAGCAGAGAAGTATTTTAATAATCAAGTGGATAGAAGGACTTGTTCTGTGGACACCACACAGCCTCTTTCCCCAACAACTCCTGTCATTGCCCAGTAGGCCCATGAACAAAATGGCCATGCTGGTAGTGATGGAAGTTATGCATGGGCTTAGCAACATGGACTTCCACTCACTAAGAGTGACCTGGCTATGGCCACTGCTGAGTGTCAGATTCCCCAGGAGCAGAGACCAACACTGAGCCCTCCATATGGCACAATTCCTCTGGGTGATCACAATTCCTCTGGCAAGTTACTTGGTGGCAGGATGATTATTTTGGACATCTTCCTTCAGGGAAGGAGCATCAACTTGTCCTCACCAGAATAGACACTAACTCTGGATATGGGTTTCTGTATTCTGCAGGCAATGCTTCTGACAAGAGTACCATCTGTGGACTCACGGAATGCCTTATTTACCATCATCATATTCCACGTAGCATTGCCTCTGACCAAGGCACTCACTTTATGGCTAAAGAATTGAATTGAAGCAGTGGGCTTGTGCTCATGGATTTCACTGGTTTTACCATGTTCCCCATCACCCTGAAGCAGCTGGTTTGATAGAACTGTGGAATTACCTTTTGAAGTCACAATTACAATGCCAACTAGGTGACAGTACTTTGTAGGGCTGGGGCAAAGTTCCCAAGAAGGCTGTGTATGCTCTGAATCAACATCCAATATATCACCATTTCTCCCATGTCCAGGATTCACTGGTCCGGGAATCAAGGAGTGGAAGTGGAAGAGTCACCACTCACCATAACCCCATTTTTGGTTCCTGTTCCCATGACATTAGGTTCTGCTGGTCTAGAGGTCGTAGTTCCAGAGGGAGGAATGTTGCCACAGGAGACACAACAATATTTCTATTAAACTGGAAGTAAGATTGCCACCTGGACACTTTGGGCCCCTCCTACCTCCAAGTCAACAGGCTAAGAAGGGAGTTACAGTATTGACTGGAGTGATTTATTTATTTATTTATTTATTTATTTATTATTATTATTATAGTTTAAGTTCTAGGGTACATGTGCATAACAGGCAGGTTTGTTACATATGTATACTTGTGCCATGTTGGTGTGCTGCACCCATCAACTCGTCAGCACCCATCAACTCGTCATTTACATCAGGTATAACTCCCAATGCAATCCCTCCCCACTCCCCCCTCCCCATGATAGGCCCCGGTGTGTGATGTTCCCCTTCCCGAGTCCAAGTGATCTCATTGTTCAGTTCCCACCTATGAGTGAGAACATGCGATGTTTGGTTTTCTGTTCTTGTGATAGTTTGCTAAGAATGATGGTTTCCAGCTGCATCCATGTCCCTACAAAGGACACAAACTCATCCTTTTTGATGGCTGCATAGTATTCCATGGTGTATATGTGCCACATTTTCTTAATCCAATCTGTCACTGAAGGACATTTGGGTTGATTCCAAGCCTTTGCTATTGTGAATAGCGCTGCAATAAACATACATGTGCATGTGTCTTTATAGCAGCATGATTTATAATCCTTTGGGTATATACCCAGTAATGGGATGGCTGGGTCATATGGTACATCTAGTTCTAGATCCTTGAGGAATCGCCATACTGTTTTCCATAATGGTTGAACTAGTTTACAATCCCACCAACAGTGTAAAAGTGTTCCTATTTCTCCACATCCTCTCCAGCACCTGTTGTTTTCCTGACTTTTTAATGATTGCCATTCTAACTGGTGTGAGATGGTATCTCATTGTGGTTTTGATTTGCATTTCTCTGATGGCCAGTGATGATGAGCATTTTTTCGTCATGATTGTATATTTAGAAAACCCCATTGTCTCAGCCCAAAATCTCCTTAAGCTGATAAGAAACTTCAGCAAAGTCTCAGGATACAAAATTAATGTGCAAAAATCACAAGCATTCTTATACACCAGTAACAGACAGAGAGCCAAATCATGAATGAACTTCCATTCACAATCACTTCAAAGAGAATAAAATATCTAGGAATCCAACTTACAAGGGATGTAAAGGACCTCTTCAAGGAGAACTACAAACCACTGCTCAGTGAAATAAAAGAGGACACAAACAAATGGAAGAACATACCATGCTCATGGGTAGGAAGAATCAATATCGTGAAAATGGCCATACTGCCCAAGGTTATTTATAGATTCAGCATCAGTTGAAACAATCACATAGTTTTTGTTCTTCATTCTGTTGATATGTTGTATTACGTTGATTGATTTGCATATATTGAACCTTCCTTGCATCCCTGGGATAAATATCACTTGGTCATTATGAATGATATTTTCTGTCTGTTATTGAAATGGTTTGTTATTGACTTTGGTTTGCTAGAATTTGTTGAGAATTTTTATATCGATATTCTTTAGTTATATTAATCAATAGTTTTCTTTTTATGATCTGTCTCAGTCTGATTTTATCATTAGGGTAATATTGGCCTTTTATAATAAATTTAGAACTATTCCCTACTCCTCTATTTCTGAGAATAGTTTGAGTGGAATTGGTATTATTTACTCATTACATGTTTGGTAGAATTCAGCAGGGAAGTCATTGAATCCCAGGTTTCCTTAACTTGGAGAATTTTTTTTTTTAATTATTATTATTATTATTATTATGCTTTAAGTTCGGGATACACATGCAGAATGTGCAGGTCTGTTACATAGGTATACACATGCCATGGTAGTTTGCTGCACCCATCAACCCATCACCTACATTAGGTCTTTCTCCTAATGCTATCCCTCCCCTAGCCCCTCACCCCCTGACAAGCCCCAGTGTGTGATGTTCCCCTCCCTATATCCATGTGTTCTATTTGTTCAACTCCCACTTATGAGTGAGAATATGTGGTGTTTGGTTTTCTGTTCCTGTGTTAGTTTGCTGAGAATGATTGTTTCCAGCATCATCCATGTCCCTGCAAAGGACATGAACTCATCCTTTTTTATGGCTGCATAGTATTCCATGGTGTATATGTGCCACATTTTCTTTTTTTTTTTTTAATTTATTTATTATTATTATACTTTAAGTTGGAATCAACCCAAATGTCCATCAGTGACAGATTGGATTAAGAAAATGTGGCACATATACACCATGGAATACTATGCAGCCATCAAAAAGGATGAGTTTGTGTCCTTTGTAGGGACATGGATGCAGCTGGAAACCATCATTCTTAGCAAACTATCACAAGAACAGAAAACCAAACACCGCATGTTCTCACTCATAGGTGGGAACTGAACAATGAGATCACTTGGACTCAGGAAGGGGAACATCACACACCGGGGCCTATCGTGGGAAGGGGGGAGGGGGGAGGGATTGCACTGGGAGTTATACCTGATGTAAATGACTAGTTGATGGGAGAATTTTTATTATAGTTTTCATCCCATTACTTCGTATGTGTCTTTTCAGGATTTGGATTTCTTTATAATTTAATCTTTGTAGGTTGTATGTGTCTAGAAATTTATGCATTTTTTCTAGGATCTTCAATTTATTTGCATGTAGTTACTCATAGTAACCAATAATAATATTTTGAATTTCTACTGTATTGGTTGTAATATCTATGTTTTCACCTCTTATTTTATTTATTTCAGCTTTCTTCTGTTTTCTTAGTCCAGCTAATAATGGTTTGTCAATTTTGTTTATCTTTCTGAAAAACAAACTTTTTGTTTCATTGGCCACTTTTATTGCTTTCTTCATTTTAATTTTATTTATATGTGCTATGATCTTTATTATTTAGTTTCTTCTACAAACTTTGGGTCTGGTTTGCTCCTACTTTTCTAGTTAATTTGAATTATTTCATTGTTTATTTGAAGTTTTTCTTCTCTCTTGATATAAACTTTTAGCTCTAAACTTCCCTCTTAATACTTTTTTATTGCCTTATCTCAGATGTTTTGTTATGTTGTCTTTCTGTTATCAGCTGTTTCAAGAATTTTTAAAATTTTCTTCTTAATTTCTTTATTGACCCACTGATCATTCAGGAGCATATTGTTTAATTTTGATGTGATTTTGTCATTTCCAAAATTCCTCTTATTATGGATTTGTTGTTTTATTCCATTGTAGTCAGAGAAGATGTTTGATATTATTTCAATTTTTGAATATTTTAAGACTCGTTTGGTGACATAATATATGGTCTATTTTTGAGAATGATCCATGTTCTCAGGAGAAAAATGTGCATTCTGTAGCAGTTGGATAAAATGTTCTGTAAATATCTATTAGGTTTATTTGGTTTATAGAGCAGATTAAGTATGATGTTTGTTTGTTAAGTTCCTGTGTGGAAGGTCTCCCCAGTGCTGAAATTGGGTTGTTAAAATGTCCAACTATTATTGTATTATGGTCTATTTCTCTTTTTAGCTATAATATTTGCTTTATATGTGTAGGTTCTCCAGTGTGGGGTGCATATATATTTACAATTATTAAATGCTCTTGCCTAATGGGCCCTGCCAAGACCAGCTAGATCTTGGATACCCTAACCCAGTGATGCTAGAGGAATTAAAGACACACACAGAAATATAGAGTGTGGAGTGGGAAATCAGGGGACTCACAGCCTTCAGAGCTGACAGCCCCAAACAGAGATTTACCCACATATTTATTGACAGCAAGCCAGTGATAAACATTGTTTCTGTAGATTATAGGTTAACTAAAAATATTCCTTATGGGAAACAAAGGGATGGGCTCTGGCTAGTTATCTGCAGCAGGATCACGTCCTTAAGGCACAGATCGTTAATGCCATTGTTTGTGGTTTAGGAACACCTTTAAGCGGTTTTCTGCCCTGGGTGGGTCAGGTGTTCCTTGCCCTCATTCCAGTAAACCCACAACCTTCATCATGGGCATCATGGCCACCACGAACATGTCACAGTGCTGCAGAGATTTTGTTTATGGCCAGTTTTGGGGCCAGTTTATGGCCAGATTTGGGGGCCTATTCCCAACAGGCCCCTATATCACTGTATAGCAACCTTCTTTGTCACTTCTTACAGTTATTTTTTTCTTTGAATCTATTACGTTTTTTGTAAATATAACTACTACTGCTGCTCTTTTCAGTTTCCATTGACATGGAATATCTTTGTCCATCCCTTTATTTCCAGTCTATGTGTGACTTTGTATGTGATGTGCATTTCCTGTAGGCAACAGATCATTGGGTCTTTTTCTTTATCCATCTAATCACTCTATGTGTTTTGATTGGAGAGTTTAGCCCATTTACATTCAATATTGTTATTGATAAGTACAGACTTACATCCAACTTTTTATTATTTGTTTTCTGGTTGTTTCATGGTCTACTCTTCCTTCTTTCTTTCCTTATTTTTTTCTTTTAGTAAAGATTATTCTCTGTAGTGGTATATTTTAATTATTTTCCTTTTATTTTTTGTGTATTTTTTGGAATGTTTTTCGATTTGAAGTTGAAATGAGGCTTACAAATACTATTTAATAACCCATCATTTTAAATCGATTGCATAAAAAAATAAACAAAGAGAAATCTAATAAAATTTCTATATTTTAACTGCATTTCCCCAGGTTTTTATTTGTTGTTGTTTATTGTTGTTGTTGATATTTGTATCTTGTTGTAGAGTTTATGTCTTGAAAAGTTGTTGTAGTTATTTTTTTGATTCATTTATCTTTTAGTTTTTCTACTTAAGATGAGTAGTTTATACATCTCAAGCAGTGTCATGATAATCTGTGTTTTCCTCCATACTTAATATTTTCAGTAAGTTTTGGAACTTCAGATGTTTTCTTGTTGTTCATTAACAATCTTTTCTTTTAGATTGAATATCTCCCATTAGAATTTCTTGTAAGGGGCTGGACACAGTGGCTCTCGCCTGTAATCCCAGCACTTTGGGAGGCTGAGGTGGGTGGATCATGAGGTCAGGAGGTCAAGACCAGCCTGGCCAACATAGTGAAACCCCGCCATTACTAAAAATACAAAAAATTAGCTGAGCGTGGTGGCGGGCACCTGTAATCCCAGCTACTCAAGAGTCTGAGGCAGGATAATTGCTTGAACACAGGAAGCAGAGGTTGCAGTGAGCTGAGATCACACCATTGCACTGCAGCCCAAGTGACAGTGTAAGATTCCATCTCAAAAAAAAAAAAATTCTTGTAGGGCAGGTCTGATGACATCCCTCAGCTTTTGTTGGTCTGGAAAAGTCTTTATTCCTCCTTCATATTCAAATAATATTTTCAACAAGTATAGTATTTTAAGATAAAAATTTCTTTTTCTTCAACACTTTAAATATGACATGCTACTGTCACCTGGCCTGTAAGGTTTCCATTGAGAAGTCTACCGTCAGAAGTATTGGCACTCCATTGTATATCATTTGTTTCTTTTCTCTTGCTTCTTGGGAGTTTGATTATTAAATGAATTAAGGTAGTCTACATTGGGTTAAATCTGCTGGTGTTCTATAAGCTTCTTGTACTTGAATATTAATATATTTCTCTAGGTTTGAGAAGTTTTCTTCTAAAATTCTTTTGAATAAATGTTCTACACCTATCTCTTCCTCTCCCTCTTGTTTAAGGCCAGTAACTCTGATATTTGCCCTTTTGAGGCCACTTTCTCCGTCTTATAGAAATGCTTAATTCTCTTTACTTTGTCTTTGTCTCCTCTTTGTATTTTCTAATAGTCTCTCTTCAAGCTCACTAATTCTTTCTTCTGCTTGATAAATTCTGCTACTGAGATACCCAGATGCATTTGTTAGTATGTCAATGGCATTTTTACTCCAGAATTTCTGTTTGATTTTTTAAAATTATTTTGATTTCTTTGTCAAATTTATCTGATAGAATATTGAATTCCTTCTATGTGTAGTCTTGAATTTATTGTCATTTCCTCAAAAGAATTATTCTGAATTATTTGTCTACAAGGTCACATATATCTGTCTCTCCAGGATTTCTCCTTAGTGCCTTATTTAGTTTGTTTTTGATGCTGTGTTTTCCTGTGTGGTCATGATGTTTGTAGATGTTTGCTAGGATTTGAACATTCACTGAAAATTAGCTATTTATTGTAGTCTTTGCAGTTTGGGCTTGTTTGCACCTGTGCTCCTTGGAAGGGCTTTTCAGGTACTCAAAGGTACTTGCATGTTGTAATATTAGTGATATATATATATATCATGGAGCAACTTAAGCTCAGTAATGCTGTGATTCTTGCAGACTCATAGGGGTGCCTCATTTGACATCTTTCTTGATATGTGGAAAAATTCTCTGGATCACTATTTGAAAGCTCTTGCCTTTTCCATTACTTTTCCATTACTTCTTTCCAAACATACAGATTATCTTTGTGTTGAGTCACCTAGAGCTGGGGGAGGGGTGACACAAGCCCCCCTGTAGCCAGCAATACTGGTACCAAGGCCCGCTGTAACCACTTTGTGGCTACCACATATGTTTGCTCAAGGTCCTAGGGCTCTACTTTTAAGAAGTGCTGAAGCCAGTCAGTCTTAATGTTCTCTTCAGGGCTGTGAGTTCCTCCAGGCCTCACGCAGGTTCAGAGGTGCCATCCTGAAACCAGGGACTAGAACCAAAAACCTTAGAAATCTACCTGGTTCTCTCTTTAACTGCAGCTAAACTGGCACTCAAATTACAAGATAAAATATTTCCCATTCTTACTACTCCTTTCCATGGGCAGAGAATCCTCTCCCCATGGCCACCACCAGCACAGGCCCAAGAGAGTATTGCTAGACTGATGCTGATATTCACTTAAGGCCTAAGGGCTCTACAGTCAGCTTGTGTTTAATGTTGACAGGCCTGAGACTCACACTATAGGACAGTGGGTTGCCCTCTCATCCAAGAAAGGTCTGCAAATACTCTCCCAGAGTCAAGGTCTGGAATCAGTGTCCCCAAGAGCCTTCTTGGTGCACTACCCACTGTTGCAAAGTTGGTACTTGAGGTGCAATACTAAGCTCCCATTACTGTTCCTTCTGCTGTTCTAAAGCAGAAGGAGTGTCTCATCACAGCCATCTTACTGTGAATGTACTGCCTCTTACATGAAGCCAGCATGACTCAGAGTCTCACCCAAGACCCATGGTATGCTACCTGGGTATTTCTGCTGGATATTCAGGGCCCAAGGATCCTTTATTAAGCAGATGGTGAATTCTGTCAGGATTGGGCCCTTCCCTTCAAGACAGTACCTTCTTCTCTGGCTCAGGGTGCTTCTATTATAGACATGTCATATTGGAGCTGGTGCCTGGAAAACAGGCCTCACAAGGCTGTCTAGTGTCCTAACCTGCTGTAGCTGAGCTGGTATCTTACTTGGAAGAAAAAGACCATTTTATTTATTCCTCTCATAACCTCAAGTGGAAGAAATGAATCTTTTTTGGTGTGGTTTGTGCTGTACTGCCTGGAATTAAGAGAGAGGTGGTTCAAGCAATTCTTTGGCCTCCGTGTCTCACAAGGTGATGTGCCCCCTAAGTCCACTGGCTCTGAGCAGAGCTCAGCACAAAGGCATGCCTAGGATTTGTAGTCCTTGTGGCCCAGACTGCCTTTAAGGTTTATTTAGATCCCCAAAACACTTTAGCCCATGGTGGTGAGGTTTGTTGAAACTGAATCCTGACTCATGGGATGGGCAATTCCCTCTTTGCAAGGACTCATCTAAATGATGACTGCATGAGTATCACCTTAGTCCAGTCCAGTTTTTCTTTCTGCCATGACAGGTATATTAGTCTGTTTTCATGACACTGATAAAGATATATCTGAGAGTGGGCAATTTACAAAAGAAAGAGGTTTAATGGACTCACAGTTTCACGTGGCTGGGGAGGCCTCACAATCATGGTGGAAGGTAAAAGACACATCTCACATGGCAGCAGACAAGAGAAAAGGCTTGGGCAGGGAAACTCTTATTTATAAAACCATCAGATCTCGTGAGACTTATTCACTATCACAAGAACAGCATGGGAAAGAACCACATCCATTATTCAATTACCTCCCACCAGGTCCCTCACATGATACATGGGAATTTTGGCAACTACAATAAAAAATGAAATTTGGGTGGGGTCACAGCCAAACCATATCTGCAGAGCAGCTTTGAGTTTCAGATTTCATCTCCACTTCTCATGGCCACTGCCAGAACATGGCAAAGAGATGGTGTTGGCATTTCATGATGGCCTTTTTCTACCCTCTTCAGTGCCTATTTTAGGGATATGAAGTTAAAATCAGGTACTGTGATGGCTCACCTGATTTTTAATTCTTATGAAGGTGTTTTTGTGTAGATAGTTGTTTAATTTGGTGTTCCTGATAGGGGAATAATTGGTGGAATCTTCTATTTGGTCATCTTGTTTTTCCCCCTCTTTCCTTTTGTTCATTTTGGGTTAAATTTTGTATGTGCATAGGGTAAGAATTCAACTTTACATTTTTGCTTATGGATATTGAGTTTTCCCAGTTCAATTTCTTGGAAAGGGTGTTGCTTTTCTCATGTAATGGTCCTACTTAAAGTTTATTTTGCTTTTTTAAATTTGTATGTTAGTTTATTTCATCACATTTGGAACATTTTCAACCATTATTTCTTCAAATAAGCTCTCCGTATCTTTCTTTGTTCTTATTTTAGTATTCTCATAATGTATATACTGGTCCACTTGATGGGGTCCTGTAAGTCCCTTAGGCTATTTTCATTTTTTAAAAAATCATTTTGAAAATTATTCCTCGGCTGGGCAAGGTGGTTCACACTTATAATCCCAGGACTTTGGGAGGCTGAGGTGGACAGATCACGAGGTCAGGAGTTTGAGACCAGCCTGACCAACATGGGCAAAACCTGTCTCTACTAAAAATACAAAAATTAGCTGGGTGTGGTGGCGCACACTTATAATCCCAGCTACTCAGGAGGCTGAGGCAGGAGAATCACTTGAACCTGGGAGGCGGACATTGTAGTGAGCCAAGATCATGCCATTGCTCTCCGGTCTGAGCAACAGAGCAAGACTCCGTCTCAAACAAACAAAAAAAATTATTCCTGGAGTACCTTGTCCTAAGTTAACCAATTCGTACCTTTACAAATCTGCTCTTTATGCCCTCTAATTAGTTTTTTTCATATGGTTATTGTATTTTTCAAATTAATAATTTGTTTTATTCTTTTTAATAATTTTTCCTTGTGGGTATTATATTTTGTTCCCATTTTTTTCTGGTTTTCTCTATTCCTTTGTTTATATTTTCCGTTTGCTTCAAATGTGTAGCCTATTCCAGACCATTGTTTTAGAGTCTTTTTATTGTACATACAATGTCTATGGGGTTCATTTCTGTATCTTGTCCATGTTCATTTAAGGACAGTTTTGGAAATTTAATTTGTTCCTTGATGTGGGCCATGGGTTTTGTTGTTGTTGTTGTTGATTTTTTGCATACCTTGTGAATTCTGTTTAAAAGTACATATTCAAAAAAAAACAGCTACCTTTTTTAGCCTTTCTATGCTTAGCAGGGAATGTTCTGAGTCTTGGAATTAGCCTAGTGATAAGGCTTGAGTTCTTCTCAGTTCCTTTTTTTTTTTTTTTTTTTTTTGGAAAATAAATGCTTTTTATTGGTAGTGAATGGCTATGTATGCACTCTATATAGTAATAAATAGGCCACAAACCATTAAAACATATTTAAATATCCCATCTCATCTATAATTTAATATCTACTATTTTCTTTTTTTTTTAAATTTATTTATTATTATTATACTTTAAGTTGTAGGGTACATGTGCATAACGTGCAGGTTTGTTACATATGTATACTTGTGCCTTGTTTGTGTGCTGCACACATCAACTCGTCATTTACATCAGGTATAACTCCCAATGCAATCCCTCCCCCCTACCCCCTCCCCATGATAGGCCCCGGTGTGTGATGTTCCCCTTCCTGAGTCCAAGTAATCTCATTGTTCAGTTCCCACCTATGAGTGAGAACATGCGGTGTTTGGTTTTCTGTTCTTGTGATAGTTTGCTAAGAATGATGGTTTCCAGCTGCATCCATGTCCCTACAAAGGACACAAACTCATCCTTTTTGATGGCTGCATAGTATTCCATGGTGTACATATGCCACATTTTCTTAATCCAATCTGTCACTGATGGACATTTGGGTTGATTCCAAGTCTTTGCTATTGTGAATAGTGCTGCAATAAACATACGTGTGCATGTGTCTTTGTAGCAGCATAATTTATAATCCTTTGGGTATATACCCAGTAATGGGATGGCTGGGTCATATGGTACATCTAGTTCTAGATCCTTGAGGAATCGCCATACTGTTTTCCATAATGGTTGAACTAGTTTACAATCCCACCAACAGTGTAAAAGTGTTCCTATTTCTCCACATCCTCTCCAGCACCTGTTGTTTCCTGACTTTTTAATGATCGCCAATCTAACTGGTGTGAGATGGTATCTCATTGTGGTTTTGATTTGCATTTCTCTGATGACCAGTGACGATGAGCATTTTTTCATGTGTCGGTTGGCTGTATGAATGTCTTCTTTTGAGAAATGTCTGTTCATATCCTTTGCCCACTTTTTGATGGGGTTGTTTGTTTTTTTCATGTAAATTTGTTTGAGTTCTTTGTAGGTTCTGGATATTAGCCCTTTGTCAGATGAGTAGATTGCAAAAATTTTCTCCCATTCTGTAGGTTGCCTGTTCACTCTGATGGTAGTTTCTTTTGCTGTGCAGAAGCTCTTTAGTTTAATGAGATCTCATTTGTCAATTTTGGCTTTTGCTGCCATTGCTTTTGGTGTTTTAGACATGAAGTCTTTGCCCATGCCTATGTCCTGAATGGTACTACCTAGGTTTTCCTGTAGGACTTTTATGGTATTAGGTCTAACATTTAAGTCTCTAATCCATCTTGAATTAATTTTCGTATAAGGAGTAAGGAAAGGATCCAGTTTCAGCTTTCTACTTATGGCTAGCCAATTTTCCCAGCACCATTTATTAAATAGGGAATCCTTTCCCCATTTCTTGTTTCTCTCAGGTTTGTCAAAGATCAGATGGCTGTAGATGTGTGGTATTATTTCTGAGGACTCTGTTCTGTTCCATTGGTCTATATCTCTGTTTTGGTACCAGTACCATGCTGTTTTGGTTCCTGTAGCCTTGTAGTATAGTTTGAAGTCAGGTAGCGTGATGCCTCCAGCTTTGTCCTTTTGACTTAGGATTGTCTTGGAGATGCGGGCTCTTTTTTGGTTCCATATGAACTTTAAAGCAGTTTTTTCCAATTCTGTGAAGAAACTCATTGGTAGCTTGATGGGGATGGCATTGAATCTATAAATTACCTTGGGCAGTATGGCCATTTTCACGATAATGATTCTTCCTCTCCATGAGCATGGTATGTTCTTCCATTTGTTTGTGTCCTCTTGTATTTCACTGAGCAGTGGTTTGTAGTTCTCCTTGAAGAGGTCCTTTACATCCCTTGTCAGTTGGATTCCTAGGTATTTTATTCTCTTTGAAGCAATTGTGAATGGAAGTTCCTTCATGATTTGGCTCTGTGTTTGTCTGTTACTGGTGTATAAGAATGCTTGTGATTTTTGCACATTAATTTTGTATCCTGAGACTTTGCTGAATTTGCTTGTCAGCTTAAGGAGATTTTGGGCTGAGACAATGGGGTTTTCTAAATATACAATCATGTCATCTGCAAACAGGTACAATTTGACTTCTCCTTTTCCTAACTGAATACCCTTGATTTCTTTCTCTTGCCTAATTGCCCTTGCCAGAACTTCCAACACTATGTGGAATAGGAGTGGTGAGAGAGGGCATCCCTGTCTTGTGCCAGTTTTCAAAGGGAATTTTTCCAGTTTTTGCCCATTCAGTATGATATTGGCTGTGGGTTTGTCATAAATAGCTGTTATTATTTTGAGGTACGTTCCATCAATACCGAATTTATTGAGCGTTTTTAGCATGAACGGCTGTTGAATTTTCTCAAAAGCCTTTTCTGCATCTATTGAGATAATCATGTGGTTCTTGTCTTTGGTTCTGTTTATATGCTGGATTATGTTTATTGATTTGCGAATGTTGAACCAGCCTTGCATCCCAGGGATGAAGCCCACTTGATCATGGTGGATAAGCTTTTTGATGTGTTGCTGAATCCGCTTTGCCAGTATTTTATTGAGGATTTTTGCATCGATGTTCATCAGGGATATTGGTCTAAAATTCTCTTTTTTTGTTGTGTCTCTGCCAGGCTTTGGTATCAGGATGATGTTGGCCTCATCAAATGAGTTAGGGAGGATTCCCTCTTTTTCTATTGATTGGAATAGTTTCAGAAGGAATGGTACCAACTCCTCCTTATACCTCTGGTAGAATTCAGCTGTGAATCCATCTGGTCCTGGACTTTTTTTGGTTGGTAGGCTATTAATTATTGCCTCAATTTCAGAGCCTGCTATTGGTCTATTCAGGGATTCAACTTCTTCCTGGTTTAGTCTTGGAAGAGTGTAAGTGTCCAGGAACTTATCCATTTCTTCTAGATTTTCCAGTTTATTTGCATAGAGGTGTTTATAGTATTCTCTGATGGTACTTTGTATTTCTGTGGGGTCGGTGGTGATATCCCCTTTATAATTTTTAATTGCGTCGATTTGATTCTTCTCTCTTTTCTTCTTTATTAGTCTTGCTAGTGGTCTGTCAATTTTGTTGATCTTTTCAAAAAACCAACTCCTGGATTCATTGATTTTTTGGAGAGTTTTTTGTGTCTCTATCTCCTTCAGTTCTGCTCTGATCTTAGTTATTTCTTGCCTTCTGCTAGCTTTCGAATGTGTTTGCTCTTGCTTCTCTAGTTCTTTTAATTGTGATGTTAGAGTGTCAATTTTAGATCTTTCCTGCTTTCTCTTGTGGGCATTTAGTGCTATAAATTTCCCTCTACACACTGCTTTAAATGTGTCCCAGAGATTCTGGTATGTTGTATCTTTGTTCTCATTGGTTTCAAAGAACATCTTTATTTCTGCCTTCATTTCGTTATGTACCCAGTAGTCATTCAGGAGCAGGTTGTTCAGTTTCCATGTAGTTGAGCGGTTTTGATTGAGTTTCTTAGTCCTGAGTTCTAGTTTGATTGCACTGTGGTCTGAGAGACAGTTTGTTATAATTTCTGTTCTTGTACATTTGCTGAGTAGTGCTTTACTTCCAATTACGTGGTCAATCTTGGAGTAAGTACGATGTGGTGCTGAGAAGAATGTATATTCTGTTGATTTGGGGTGGAGAGTTCTATAGATGTCTATTAGGTCTGCTTGCTGCAGAGATGAGTTCAATTCCTGGATATCCTTGTTAACTTTCTGTCTCGTTGATCTGTCTAATGTTGACAGTGGAGTGTTGAAGTCTCCCGTTATTATTGTATGGGAGTCTAAGTCTCTTTGTAAGTCTCTAAGGACTTGCTTTATGAATCTGGGTGCTCCTGTATTGGCTGCATGTATATTTAGGATAGTTAGCTCTTCCTGTTGAATTGATCCCTTTACCATTATGTAATGGCCTTCTTTGTCTCTTTTGATCTTTGATGGTTTAAAGTCTGTTTTATCAGAGACTAGTATTGCAACCCCCACTTTTTTTTGTTCTCCATTTGCTTGGTAAATCTTCCTCCATCCCTTTATTTTGAGCCTATGCATGTCTCAGCGTGTGAGATGGGTCTCCTGAATACAGCAGACTGATGGGTCTTGACTCTTTATCCAGTTTGCCAGTCTGTGTCTTTTAATTGGAGCATTTAGTCCATTTACATTTAAGTTTAAGATTGTTATATGTGAACTTGATCCTGCCATTATGATATTAACTGGTTATTTTGCTCGTTAGTTGATGCAGTTTCTTCCTAGCCTCGATGGTCTTTACATTTTGGCATGTTTTTGCAATGGCTGGTACCGGTTGTTCCTTTCCATGTTTAGTGCTTCCTTCAGGGTCTCTTGTAAGGCAGGCCTGGTGGTGACAAAATCTCTAAGCATTTGCTTATCTGTAAAGGATTTTATTTCTCCTTCACTTATGAAACTTAGTTTGGCTGGATATGAAATTCTGGGTTTAAAATTCTTTTCTTTAAAAATGTTGAATATTGGCCCCCACTCTCTTCTGGCTTGGAGAGTTTCTGCCGAGAGATCTGCTGTTAGTCTGATGGGCTTCCCTTTGTGGGTAACCCGACCTTTCTCTCTGGCTGCCCTTAAGATTTTTTCCTTCATTTCAACTTTGGTGAATCTGGCAATTATGTGTCTTGGAGTTGCTCTTCTCGAGGAGTATCTTTGTGGCGTTCTCTGTATTTCCTGGATTTGAATGTTGGCCTGCCCTACTAGGTTGGGGAAGTTCTCCTGGATGATATCCTGAAGAGTGTTTTCCAACTTGGTTCCATTTTCCCCCTCACTTTCAGGCACCCCAATCAGACGTAGATTTGGTCTTTTTACATAATCCCATACTTCTTGCTGGCTTTGTTCATTTCTTTTTCTTCTTTTTTCTTTTGGTTTCTCTTCTCGCTTCATTTCATTCATTTGATCCTCAATCGCAGATACTCTTTCTTCCAGTTGATCGAGTCGGTTACTGAAGCTTGTGCATTTGTCATGTATTTCTCGTGTCATGGTTTTCATCTCTTTCATTTCGTTTATGACCTTCTCTGCATTAATTACTCTAGCCATCAATTCTTCCACTTTTTTTTCAAGATTTTTAGTTTCTTTGCGCTGGGTACGTAATTCCTCCTTTAGCTCTGAGAAATTTGATGGACTGAAGCCTTCTTCTCTCATCTCGTCAAAGTCATTCTCCGTCCAGCTTTGATCCGTTGCTAGCAATGAGCTGCGCTCCTTTGCCGGGGGACATGCGCTCTTATTTTTTGAATTTCCAGCTTTTCTGCCCTGCTTTTTCCCCATCTTTGTGGTTTTATCTGCCTCTGGTCTTTGATGATGGTGATGTACTGATGGGGTTTTGGTGTAGGTGTCCTTCCTGTTTGTTAGTTTTCCTTCTACCAGTCAGGACCCTCAGCTGTAGGTCTGTTGGAGATTGCTTGAGGTCCACTCCGGACCCTGTTTGCCTGGGTATCAGCAGCAGAGGCTGCAGAAGATAGAATATTTCTGAACAGCGAGTGTACCTGTCTGATTCTTGCTTTGGAAGCTTCCTCTCAGGGGTGTACTCCACCCTGTGCGGTGTGGGGTGTCAGACTGCCCCTAGTGGGGGATGTCTCCCAGTTAGGCTACTCAGGGGTCAGGGACCCACTTGAGCAGGGAGTCTGTCCCTTCTCAGATCTCAACCTCCGTGTTGGGAGATCCACTGCTCTCTTCAAAGCTGTCAGACAGAGTCGTTTGCGTCTGCAGAGGTTTCGGCTGTGTTTGCTATTGCCCTGTCCCCAGAGGTGGAGTCTACAGAGACAGGCAGGTTTCCTTGAGCTGCTGTGAGCTCCACCCAGTTGGAGCTTCCCAGCAGCTTTGTTTACCTACTTCAGCCTCAGCAATGGCGGGCGCCCCTCCCCCAGCCTGGTTGCTGCCTTGCCGGTAGATCACAGACTGCTGTGCTAGCAATGAGGGAGGCTTCGTGGGTGTGGGACCCTCCCAGCCAGGTGTGGGATATGATCTCCTGGTGTGCCTGTTTGCTTAAAGCGCAGTATTGGGGTGGGAGTTACCCGATTTTCCAGGTGTTGTGTGTCTCAGTTCCCCTGGCTAGGAAAAGGAATTCCCTTCCCCCTTGCGCTTCCCAGGTGAGGCGATGCCTCGCCCTGCTTCAGCTCTTGCTGGTCGGGCTGCAGCTGCTGACCAGCACCGATCGTCCGGCACTCCCCAGTGAGATGAACCCAGTACCTCAGTTGAAAATTCAGAAATCACCGGTCTTCTGTGTCGCTCGCGCTGGGAGTTGGAGACTGGAGCTGTTCCTATTCGGCCATCTTGCTCCGCCCCCCCTCAGTTCCTTTTTGTACATCCTTGATGTCAGGACTAGTGTGAGCTTTTTCATTAATTTTTCTCACATATATTGCTGCTTTTAAATATGCCAATTCATCAGTGTGTCTCCACCTATAGACTCATGGCCTTAGATATTATCTTTCATCCCTTTTTAATAATCTCTTTCCCTAGGCACCTGTAGGTCGGCAGTTTCTTTGCGGCTTTCATTTGCTGTGCCACATTCTAATGCCTTCTATAGTTCTTGCCAGCCTGAGATTCACAGTATGTTACATTTCTTTGTCTGAGTTACAAGTAAGGCAAAAGATAAAACTTGGGTAGTTCACATATAGGTTAGAACCATGTAAATAAGTTTTTGCTTTGTTTCTTTCCATCAAAGAATGGAAATAAAATTCGAGCAGTTTTTTTTTTCTCAAATATGGTTCTGTGGACATGATAGAGAAGGAGTAAGTATAAATTCACCACATTGTTTAGTATTTTGAATGTGGCTTTTTTTGTGGGCCTTTGCTTGATTGCTCTAAATGTTTGTTTGGTTGCCGGAACTAGAATAATGTTATTTTAGCCAATCTTTAGAAGATAATATTTCTCTATGAGAGCAAAGAATTGAAGATTACTAGTCCTCCATCATGTTAATAACATTCAGATATGTCAAACTTCTAAGAAACACCTACCTTGTGTTCCACTGCAGTAGTACTATTTCTATTCTGACCAGAAATATACCAGGGCTTCAATTTCTGCACATCTCTGTACACTTTTTTAAAAATTTTAATTTAAAAAATAATTGTAAGTTGGGCATGATAGCTCACACCTGTAATGCCGTAACTTTGTGAGGCTGAAGTAGGCAGTTAGCTTGAGCCCAGGAGTTTGAGACCAGCCTAGGCAACATGCAGAAACCCTGTCTCTACAAAAGTACACAAATTAGCCAGGCACGGTGGCATGTGACTATACTTCCAGCTACTTCAGAGGCTGAGGCACGTTAATTTATTGAGTTTGGTAGGTTGACATTGCAGTGAGCTATAATTGCACCACTGCACGCTAGCCTGGGCAACAGAGCAAAACCCTGTGTCAATTAAAAATAATAATTAAAAAATGTAGTTGTCTTAAAATGTAAAAAATAACAACTAAATTTTATGTTTATTTTAATTAATCTGGTAATTAATAAAGTTTACCATCTTTTCAAATGCCATTACTCACTGTCTTTGGAAAAATGTCTATTCAAGGTCTGTGACCATTAATTTTTATTTTTTCCCACCTTGTATTTTAGACTCAGGTGGCACATATGCAAGTTTTTTACAAGGGTCAACTGCATGTCGTGGGAGTTCCAGGTACAGATTAGTTTGACACCCAGGTAGTAAGCATGGTACCTGACAGAGTTTTTCGATCCTCACCCTCCTCCCACCCTCCATCCTCAAGTAGGTGCTGATGTCTATTGATTTCTCCTCTGTGTTCATGTATACTCAAATTTTACCTCCCATGTATAGGTGAGAACATATGGTAATGTTTTTGTTGTTGTTGTTTCTGCACTAATTCACTTAGAATAATGGCCTTCAGTTCCATCCATGTCACTGCAAAGAACATGATCTTATTTTTATGGCTTCATAGTATTCCATAATGTATATGTACTGCATTTTTATGCAATCCACCATTGATGAGAAGCTATGTCGATTTCATGTCTCTGCTATTGTGAATAGTGCTGCCATGAATATAAGTGTAAATGGGCCTTTATGATAAAACTATTTATATTTCTTTGGATATATACCCAGTAATGAGATTGCTTGGTCAAATGGTAATTCTGTTTTAAGTTCTTGGAAAACTCTCCAAACTACTTTCCACAGTGGGTGAAGTAATTTACATTCCCACCAGCAATGGATAAGCATTTCTTTTGTTCTGCAACCTCACCAGCATTTGTTATCTTTTGACATTGAAATGATATGTCATTGTGATTTTGAGTTGTATTTTATTAATAATTAGTGATGCTGAGCATTTTTAAGATTTTTGTTGGCTGTATGTGTGCTTTTATTAGAGAAGTGTCTGTTCATGTACTTTGTCCATTTTTAATAAATTTTTTTATTGTAAATTTATTTAATTTCCTTATGGTTTTGAACACTGGACCTTTGTCAGATTCATAGTTTGCAAATATTTTGTCACATTCTGTATGTTGTCTGTTCACTATGTTGGTAGTTTCTTTTGCTGTGCAAAATGTCTTCAGTTTAATTAGGTCCCACTTGTCAATGTATGCTTTTGTTGCAATTGCTTTTAGCATTTTCATCATGAAATCTTTGTCAGAGCCTATATTCGGAATGAAATTTTTATTAATAAATTTTTTCTAAGGTTTTTACAGATTTAGGTTTTATATTTAAGTTTTCAATGCATCTTGAGTTTATTTTTGTATATGGTAAAACAAAATGGTCCAGTTTTATTGTTCTGCATCTAGCTAGTCAGTTATCACAACACCACGTACTGAATAGAGAAATTTTTCTATATTGAATATTTTTGTCAACGTTTTCATAGATCAGATGGTGGTAGTTGTGTGGCTTTATTTCTGAGTTCTCTTGCCTTTTCTATTGTTCTGTATGTTAGCTTTTGTATCAGTGTCATGCTGTTTGGTTACTACGGCCTCATAATATGATTTGAAGTTAGGTAGTGTGATGTATCCAGCTTTAGTCTTTTTATTTAAAATTGCCTAGCCTATCCAGGCTTCTTTTTGGTTCCATGTGAATTTTAGAATAGTATTTTTCTAATTATGCAAATAATGTAATTGATAATTTGATAGGAACAGCAATGAATCTGTGAATTGCACTGGACAGTATGACCATTTTAACAATATTGATTCTTTCTGTCCATGAGAATGGAATGTTCTTTTCATACTTTTGTGTCATCTCTCATTTGTTTCATCATTGTTTTGCAATTCTCATTGTAGAGACTTTTTACTTCCTTGCTTGACTGTATTCTGAGGTATTTTATTCTTTGCGGGGGTTATTGTGAATGGGATTGCATTCTTGATTTGGCTCTCAGCTTAAACGTTGTATATTTCTATACATCTACACCTACAATGTTGGTGTATAGAAATACTGTTGATTTTCGTGCATTAATTATGTATCATAAAACTTTGCAGAAGTATTTTACAAGATCTAGGAGATATTTTAAAAAAAAGAGTCTATGAGGTTTTCTGGGTATATAATTATACTGTCAGTGAAGAGAGATACTTTGAGTTCTTCTCTTTCTATTTGCATACCTTGTATTTACTTTTTTTGCCTAATTGGTCTGGCTAAGGCTTCCATTACTATGTTTAATAGTAGTGGTGGGAGAGAAATTTTTGCCTTCCTATAGTTCTCAAGGGAAATGCTTTCAGCTTTGTCCATTTAGTATGATGTTTGCTGAATGCATGTCATAGATGGCTCTATTATTTTGAGGTATGTTTTTTCAATGACTAGTTTTCTTATTGTTTCTAATGTAAAGAGATGTTGAATTTTATCAAAAGCTTTTTTGTGTTAATTGAGATTATCATGTGGTTTTTGTTTTTAGTTCTGTTTGTGTGATGAATCACATTTATTGATTTACATGTTTAACTCATCTTTTATATCAAGACTAAAGCCTTTTTGGTTGTGTTGGATTAGCTTTTTGATATTCTGCTGAATTCAGTTTGCTAGTATTTTGTGAGGATTTTTGCATCCAGGTTCATCAGGAATATTAGTCCAAAATTTTCTTTTGTATTTGTTTCTCTGACAGATTTTGGTATGAGAATATTACTGGCCTCATAGAATAAGTTTGAGAGGATTCTCTTACCCCCAAAATTTCTAATAATTTTAGTAGTATTGATACCAGCTATGGATTATATGACTGGCAAATTTTGATTGTGAATATGTCTGGTCCAGGGCTCTTTCCTGTTTGTAGGCTTTTTCTTACTGATTCAACTTTGCAGCTCATTATTGTTCTGTTCAGGGTTTCAGTTTTTCCTGGTTCAATATAAGGAGATTGTATGTTTCCATAAATTTATCAGTTTTTTGTAGGTTTTCTAGTTTTTGTTATTTGTAAGAACCTTTGAGGGATTTTTGTGTTTCTATGGGGTCAGTGGTAATGTCTTTTTATTATCATTTCTGATCGTTTTTACTTGTATATTCTCTCATTATATTAGCCTAGGTAGCATTCAATCAATATTATTTATCATTTCAAAGAAACAACCTTCAGTTTTATTAATTTTTATATTGCTTTTTACATCTCAATTTTATTCAGTCCAGTTCTGATTTTGGTTGTTTATTTCATTTTTATTTCTTTGACTCCTTAACCTTAAGTTAATGTGAGTCCTTATGTATGAAGTGAGTCTCTTAAATACAGCAGATGTTTGGTTGGTGAATTTGTATTCATTTTGCCATTCTGTATGTTTTAAGTGGAGTATTTAGGCCATTTAGATTCAAAGTTAGTATTGACATATGAGGTACTATTCTATTCATTGTGCTAGCTATTGCGTGAATGTTTTTTTTTTTTTTTAATTGTGTTGTTGTTTTATAGTTCCTGAGATATTTATGCTTTAAGGAGGTTCTATTTTGGTGTATTTCAAGGATTTGTTTTAAAATGTAGAGCTCCTTTGAGCATTTCTTGTACTGCTAGCTTGATAGTGGTGAATTCTCTCACCATTTATTTTTGTAAAAAAGACTTTATCTTTCCTTCATTTATGAAGCTTAGTTTCTCTGAATACAAAATCCTTGGCTGATAACTGTTGTGTTTTAGGAGACTCAAAATAAAACCCCAATTTCTTCTAGGTTGTAGAGTGTCTGCTGAGAAATATGCTGTTAGTCTCACAGGTTTTCCTTTATATGTTACCTGTGGCTTTTGCCTCACGACTCTTAAGATTCTTTCCTTCATCCTGACTTTAGGTAACCTGATGACTATGTGCCTATGAAATAATTTTTTGTGATGAATTTCCTGGTTATTCTTTGAGCTTCTTGTATTTGGATGTCCAGATCTCTGGCAAGGCCAGGTAAGTTTTCCTTGATTATTCCCTGAAATGTGTTCTCCAGACTTTTAGAATTCTCTTCATTCTTGGGAGCACCAATTATTCTTAGACTTGGTTATTTAACACAATCTCAAAATTCTTGGTGGCTTTGTTCATTTATTTCATTTTTTTTTCTTTGTCTTTGCCACGTTGGGTTAATTTGAAAGGCTTGTCTTCAAGCTCTGAACTTCTTTCTTTTACTTGTTCGATTCTATTGCTGAGATATTCCAGTGTATTTTGCATTTCTCTCAGTGTGTCTTTCATTTCCAGAAGTTGTGATTGGTTTTTATTTATGCTATCTATTTGTCTGGAGATTTTTTTTATTCCTATCCCGTATTTTTAAAATTTATTTATTTTATTTCATTTATTTTATTATTATTATTATTTTACATGGAGTCTCGCTCTGTCACCAGGATGGAGTGCAGTGGCGTGATCCCAGCTCACTGCAACCTCTGCTTCCTGGGTTCAAGAAATTCTCATGCCTCATCCTCCTGAGTAGCTGGGACTGCAGTCATGCACCACCACACCCAGCTAATTTTTGTATTTTTAGTAGAGACCGGATTTCACCATGTTGGCCAGGATAGTCTCAATCTCTTGACCTCATGGTCCGTCTGCCTCGGCCTCCCAAAGAGCTGGGATTACAGGCATGAGCTACCATGTCTGGCCTATTTTTTGTATTTCTTTAAGTTGGTATTCACCTTTCTCTGATGCCTTCTTGAGTAGCTTAGTAGTCAACTTTCTGAATTCTTTCTCTGTAAATTAAAAGATTTCTTCTTGGTTGGATCCATTACTGGTGAGCTAGTGTGATATTTTGGACATGTTAAAGAACACTGTTTTGTCATTTACCAGAATAGTTTTTTCTTGTTCCTCCTTATTTGAGTAGGCTTTCAGAGGGAAGATCTGGGGCTCAAGTGCTGTTTTTCAGATTCTTTCATCTTGTGGGGTGCTCCCTTGATGTGGTGCTCTCCCCCTTTCCCTAGGGATGGGACTTCCTGAGAGTCCAGTGATTGTTCTTTCTCTTCTGGGTCTAGCCACCCAGCAGTGCTACTGGGCTCTGGGCTGGCACTAGGGAGTATCTCCAAAGAGTCCTGTGATAGAATCCACCTTCATATCTCTCAGTCATGGGTACCAGTAACTGCTGTGGTGGAGGTAGCAAGAAAGAGAAGTGTACTCTGTGAAGGTCCTTGGTTTTAGTTTTGTTTAGTGTGCTGGTTTTATGATGGTTGGCCTCCAGCCAGCAATTGATGCTTTCAAAAGAGCATCAGTTGCAGTAGTATATGAAGAATACAAGATCGACCTAGGGTCACCTGCATAAGTCTTTGAATTTCTCAGGCATTGGGTGGGGCCATTGAACTACCATGAGATTAGCAGGCTTGGAGAATGGGTATCCCTGACCATATTACACTGCAGCTATTTCTGCTAAACTGTCTGTGCTTTACACAGGCTAAAGTTTTGTTCCTGCCAACTCTTCAAGCAGCTCCTCCATCTAGCTTAAATGTCTATGGGAATCTTATGATTCCCTGCAGTTAGAATTCTGGAAATCTGTGGAAAGAGTGGACCATTCCATGCCTATTTAACTCCATCCTTTTCCAGGAGCCTATCAGAGCCAAAAGTGAGTCCTGGTGCTTGCAACCCTGTGCAGGGTTCACAGCTTTCTACCCCTTTAGCCCAGTGTCTGCCTCCTCCCTCAGTCCATTCTTAATGACTTTCTTGCCAGGATCTCCTTGGAGTGCACTGGGCTTCTTGATGATCTGGTCTCTTGGTGAGAGAGGCTCTTCCTGTCTATGTCTAGTCATCCATCTTGGCTCTTAACTTCACAATTTTAAAGTTTGTGTTATTAACTAGTGAGCTATAAAGCCAGTATATAAAGTTAGGTTCTATTACAAGTTATAATGAAGAGACAGCTACATAGTATTAAGAGTAATAAAATACCTCCTCTTTTCTACATCATAATTTTCATTTAAGCACTAAATTTTAAAAATAGATGTAAATATTTTCTGAATAAAAAATACAATAAAGTAGAGTAGGCATGGGCAATATCTAATAACACACCTTTTATGTCATTAACTCAATATCAACTCAATAGAGTCATGTGGAACAAGCTTCTTGTTCTGATGTTTGGTTTCTTCTACTGTTTTCTCTTATTTTGGATCTTTACATGTATTTTATAGAAACTGAAAAAACTACTAAAATAGCACAGAACTAAATGTACAATTCAAGTACATTCATGTTTATAACTGAAAACCATTTATTATCTCATCTTGCTAAGGTTTGATGTTACAGCAATTCCTAAATGATATATAGTGACACTCAATGGTAATTAAATTAAGACATTATTTCTATTACATTACAGTAATCATGTAATAACATAACAGGCATTGAACAGAATGAAAATTGGAAAATAATCTCAGAATGACTTTGAAATAAAAGTTCAAAATTGGGGTAAATTCTACAATATTTATTAAAACATGTAAGCAATTGCTAAATGAAGAACTCTTGGATACCCAAATAGTTTTTTAAAGACTGTAATAAAAAAATCCTCACAGGCACAAATTTGGGTGTGTCATAAGGCATACCATCATAATATTTAGGAATTTGTATTGCAAGTATAATTTTCAGGCAAAGCAATTGCTGTGATTTTTCTGCATGATGGAGAGAGTTTCTGATGTATTAAAGCAGCAGTTTGGGAAACCAATCATACTAGTATGTAACGTTCATTGAGCCATCTATATGGAATCCCACTATGTTAATTTTTAAAATTTATTTCTTAAATTTATTTACACAACAATCCTGGAAAGACAGGTATTATTAAAATGCCTTTTTATAGATGTGTAAACTGTTGCTTAGAGAAGTAATTTTGCTAGCAGAGCCACAGCTAAGATTTGATTCAAGCTGGTTTAACACCAGTGTCTTTGCAATTAAATAGCAGAACTACACAGTTGACCCTGGAACAAAATGGGTTTGAACTGAATGGTTCCATTTATAAGCAGATTTTTGTCAACAGAAGTTATTCTGACTGTGCCTGCCTTTTAAGCTTGCCCTTCCATCTTTTCCACTTCTTCAACCTCAAGACAGCAAGACCAATCCTTCCTTTTCCTCCTTTTCCTTGTACCTAAATCCAGGTTCAGCTGCTCACCACTGGAAAGTCAAACACAAAAGATGGAATTTGATGAGAAGAAAAGCAGTTGTATTTGGAAAACCAGCAAAACTGAGAAGATGGTGAAATAGCATTTACGAGTACCATCTTACATTTTTTAGACTGGCCAGAGGGTATTTAGGTGAGGGGGGAATAAAGGACACTATGTTCTTGGGTAGAATCAAGGGGTTACTGAGTACTGCAGACGTCGGGGCACCAGTGAGCGTCTGAGAAGTTTGGGACTTCTTTGTTATTGATCAAGTCACAATATTTCTGTAAATCTTTAACAAATCATAGTTGTGTACATACTTTTTTAAAACCCAGGGATAGTTTTTAAAACTACATGATAATTGTTTTTGCATATTATGTTAGTACTCTAAAATTATCCTAGCCTATGTGCAAGAATGGGTAAAGGCCCTTTAAACAAAAATGAAGTGAGTTATGTTAGTTATTTTGCCTTCTCACTGTTACATCTTTAGTCTACCCAACGTGAGGACAACAAGAATGAAAACCTTTATGATGATCCAATTTTACTTAATACATAATAAAAATATTTTCTTTTCTTTACAATTTTCTTAATAGCATTTTATTTTTTCTAGGTTACTTTATTGTAAGAATACAGTATATGATACATATAACATAAAACATGTGTTAATAAACTGCTTATGTTATCAGTAAGCCTTCTGGTCAATAGTGGGTTATTAATAGTTAAATTTTTGGGAAGTCAAAAGTTATCCATAAATTTTCAACTGCATGGATAGTTGGTGCCAATGCCTCATCCCCTATATTGCTCAAGGGTCAACTGTACTTTCTAAACTCATGATGGAAACTTTAGTACAGTTCTATTATATGTGAGATACAGACCAAGATACAGATCAAACTGGCTAAGGCCAGTTCAAATTGAAATTCAATTAGGATTAAGATAACCAGTAGAGACTTGAAAAGTAGTGGCTGAAGTAAGTTAGATGTTTATTTTTCTCTTCTGTGAAAGTGTGACTTTAGGTGGTACAAGACTGGTAGGCAGCTTTGACTCATGAAGTTTTCAAGGATTCAGGATCCTTTTATACTAATGCCTCACTTTGTATTGCCTCCATCCTCAAGTCATTACATCTGTATTCTAGCCAACAGGAAGGATAAGAGGGAAAAGAAGAAGAAAAGAATAAAGTGTGCATGCTAAGAAAGCTGCCACCCACTATTTCCATTTATAACCATTTTTTTGCCAGACCTTAATCACACAACCACATGTGTCTAAAAAGGAGACTGGGAAACAGTTTTTATTCTAAACAGCCACAATGGAGGTCTTATTATAATGGATGGAAATGCAAATATATAACTGGGGACAAATAATAGTCTCTGCCATAAATACATAGCTTGCAAATAGATAGCAGTGATTACAAATATGCATGTATTCTATATAACAACAATTACTTAACAAAAAAATAATAATAAATCCCATCTCCACTCTGAAATGCAACCCTAGTTTATTATAGAACATTTGAATTGACATAGAGGAAACCTTCTTGATTAGTATAGAACCATTTTAAACTGAGATCATGCTATTCTTCTATACTATACTATTTTCCTCTAATTTGGTATTGAAGTCTCCCTATCAAGGGTAGTGATAAACTCTAGCTGTGCCATGATGGGACTCCAGGGAAGGTGATTGTGAATGTTTACGATGTGCCTTTCACAGGATATTTCTTTATTCTGGTGCAGAGCCTAATGCCTAAATGTCCCACACATGACCAAGTGTCCCCCTCACAGAAAACTTATGTATACTGGCAGATAGCCTTGTGTCTCTTGTCTCATTAGTGTTCACTTTATTTCTTCCAGATTTGCTTCAGGTATTCTGTGATATGGCAGAATCAGAGTCAGAGTATTACCCAAACAGACAGTGGAAGAAAAAACAGGGCATCAGGGACTATATAGAGTCCAGTAGACATTGTTTTGACTGGACAACTGGATGAGTACTTTGCCCTTAAATGAGTAGGTAACAAATAAAAAGAGGGTCAGAAATTCTAAGCCCATGGATTAGGGAAGAGCTGGGAATTAGATATTGTTGTCATGTGTCAGCCGAAAGGGCAAAAGCCCAGGTCCTTGAAAATTTTGTTTAATGACTTACGTGATAACTTGACTGCTTTTTATTGATCCAGTTGCCTTCACCACTGGGTATAGACATCAGAGAACAGACATATACAGGATGATTTCAAGACATGACCATATTCACATGAGGCTAGGATGATGGTGTCTTATATAGAAATTGATGGTATACTATACTCCAAGCATTTTTACTTTGACATTGCAGTCACACTTTTCCATTGTATACTTGGTATCAGTCATGCCAATTAATTACTGCAATTTCTATGCTTTGCAATAACTGAGCTATAGTAGAAAATAACCCATCCATGCTCAGCAATATGACTTTACTTATGACTGGAATTCTGGCTTCTGGTTTTAAAACAAATATTTATGAGAGTAAAAGCAATCAGTTCTTCTCAATTGAAGAAAAAAAAAAAAATGAGTTGCTAAGGGCAGTTTGAATTGAAATAGCCTGAGACTAATGGGTCCCTGGGAGAAAGAGAACCTGAAAGAGAAGGGGTGGAGGATATAGAAAAGAAGGAAGAGAAGTAAAGCTCAACTCCTTCACAACTTTGTTGACTGTTCCTGAGTGTCATTACACAGTCAAACCACCTTCTTTGAAACCACTGCCAGAGAGATATCAAAGATTGTTTTATTTTGAGCATGAGGACACAGTCCACTAAAAGAAAGAATGCCACATTTGTTCAACTTTTTTTACCAATTGTCACAATTTCTGCCAGTCTTCTTATTCAAAGATACATTTTTTTCTTCACTGCATGCATAACATGAAATGCAACTTGACTGTGTCCATAAAGTACCAAATGAGCTGAAAATTTAACAATTATACAGATGTTTTGATAAACTAAGACAGCTAATCTGGATAATTTGGATAAATCACATGAAAAGAATTATATAATCTGATAAAGATAACTGTAAAATTGCCCAATATCCATTCATTATGCAGCTAAATCCTCAAGTAACGCTCTGAAACGAACTATGGGAAGTACATACTAAAGATACTTCAATGAAATGTTTAAACATCTCAGTTATACTCTTTCAACTAATTTTTTAATGTTACATTAAACATTTTGTACTTGGTTTGTATTAAGGTTTTATGTACTTTAAATGTACTGGAGTTTGAATGGTTTTTTACTGGAAGAAGCAACATTTTTATGCAATAGAAAAAGCACTGGACTCAAAGAAAAGAGATCTGACTTTCATCCCAACCTCAATAGTAATAAATCAAGTGACTTCTGACAAGTCTCTTAACCCTTTCAAGTCTCCATTTCTTTGATCATTGAACTAAAACTAATCATGCCTGTCTGTCTACCTTATAGGGTTGTTGTGGTTATGAAATGGTTATACATATCAATCCATTTAGAAAAGTTTAACATGGGGTTTAAATATAAAATATTCTCATATTTATGTTCAGAATCATAGCAATACATCCTATTAAGTGAGAAAAGTACACAGGTAAATACACTAAGTTGCAAGTTTTGCATGGGCAAACATTAGTAAAATACCGTAGAAGCAGATTTTGTAACTAAAGTAATTTTATCTAGGCTTCAAATTTTCTGTTTCAAATGCATGGGAAATTTCAAACTACCACTACCAATTTCACTGTCTCTGAGTGTTTCTGTTATTAAACTGTAGTTTAATAGTAAGCAATGGCTCAATTGCCTATCGGTTGATACAATTTATTCATATTAATGGCAAAAAAACCTACATGTGGTTCAGTTATTTCAGCCACTATGACAACCAAATTGGGGATAACTAATTTCTAAAGCACAGCTTTAATCAGTTTGTTTTCTGCTCAAAATAATTTGATAATAGTTTATCGATTAAAAATAAAGTCCAAGCACCATTGGGTGTCATTCACGGCCCAAAATGCTTTCCAAATTTAATTTCTCCATTGCTCCTCCTTGCATAGACTATGATCCAATTAGATTATATAACTTCAACTTCTACAGAGTTTGCATGTTTACTGTTTCTATTCATTTGCTCATGTTGCTCCCTCCAAAGGGAATACTCTTTAGGCCTAGCTCTGCCTCTTAATCTTATCAGTGCTTCCATTTTCTGCCCAAATACCATCCCTTCCATAGAATTTATTTTTTATTTACATATCTAAATCTAATCTTTCTTTTCAGAATTCACAGAAAACATGTTGTGCCTCTATTTTAGTACATTTTGGAGTCCTCTTTATTTCACAAATATGTTTTTATATAAGTCAAATTCCTCTAGACATTCAGATCCTTCAAGAATGTACTTCCATCTCTTTTTTCATTGTATTATACACCATAACTGGCATAATGTATTGCATATAGTAAGTGCTTACTAAATATTTATAGTTTGCCCAAGTAAATTATAAGAAATCAACTAAAATATAAATCTATGAAATGGGTAGACTAGTCACAAAAACATTGAGTTCCATTTAGCAACATAAATGTGGAAAGAGTGTTAGTATTCTCATTAAAGAGACAAAAACTATAGAACATAGAAATTAGTTGACTACCAACATTCAGAAATTTGCAAACAATTTTAGCAGAATTAAAATATTATGCAAATTAAACATCATACTCATGGTCACCTACATATGCTGCTTTTGACTCTAAAATAAGTTAAAATTTAATTTTTTTGAAGATGAGGGAAACTATTTGCTAGGATCATAATTATATAAAGGATGTTGGCAAGGTACATAATGCACAAATATATGAATGTTTTCTGTTATGCAGTGATTAAATAAAACAAACTGATGACAATCTGCCTTGTTTTGTGTTCTGGCTTTATGATTTACCAACTATTCACCTTGGGCAATTAAGTAATCTCTGAATTTGTTTTTTCATTGGAAAACTCAGGAGAATAGTAGTAAGTAACTCATGTTGTTGTAGGAACAAATGAAAAGTACTATGTTTTTTTTCCACTAGAAATATTTTTTTAATTCAGAATTCAGTAACTTAGATTATGTACAATTATGCTCAAACACATGCATTACAAAAACAGATATGTGAAATAGACTCCTGAGAAATGCCTGCATTCTCACAGATAATGTTCAAAGTCAAGGTTTTAATATACAAGAACTAATAATGTTGTATCATACTGTACAGTCTTTTTCTCTCATCTTTCTATGTTGGTGAATCATCTACATTGTGTTTTTTAAATGGTTAAGGTAATATGCATAGATGGTCAAACACTTAAAATGTGCTATTTATTTTGATTCAAAATAATTAAATTTTGTCTCAAATATCAAATAAATAGCATAGCAGTTACGTGGGAATGTTGCTGCTTGTGGCTATTACAGAAGAGATATACTTGAAAAATGAGTTTGTTCCACTGAAGTTTATATGCTTTCATTTAGGCTTGACATTGCAAAACTGCATCTCTTCTGAGAAACTAAAATATGTCACCTGTAATTTTAATTATGATATTCAGTATTAATGTTGACACTAAATTTTAATTGTATCATTTATTCCCTGAATTTAACTGGTCAGTAAGGAATTTTAAACATGTGTCCTATACTAACTTTTTTAGAGAATTTGGAATCTGAGTGGAAAGAATGAAGTGGTAAGGGTGTGACCCCACTGCAAAGGGGAAAGAAGCATTATTAAAATGACTGCTACGTGGTGCTTCTCTTTATTTGTAGGTTTTCACATTGAGTGCTTTATTCTTTGTTATTAATTCCATCACCTGTACCAAAAAACTGAATCTCATTTCATGCATCCAAAAGTTTGAGCATAGAATGCCACAAACCATATGGATCTCATTTGAAATTCTTCCAAATTATACATATCCATGTGCAACTGATAAAAGCCAATTTATGTAGTAGTAGGCGAATGGAAGGCTGCTTTCAAATGAAGTCCAAGGAGATCACCCTATAGGTTTTCTAAGTACTAAACTTAAGAGAAATTACTTCATCACAAATTGATCCAGACTACAGTAATGTATACTGTGATGTAGCCAGTGTTCAACTATGTTGACTTTACAATACCAGAATGAATCCATCTGTATTGCTCAGTGAAGTCATTTCCATACTGTAGTGGTTTTGAGACTGACATCATCTTTGTAGGCCCAGATGCTGAACTACATAATCCTGAGAATTTATGATGTTGCTGAAATGTTATTAACCTTTTGATCATAATAGCAATCTTTCAGGGCATACACCTGTCAAATTTAGGTTGAGACTGCAGTCCTGTATCATAAAGGTATGTTTCAGTGGCAATTAGTAGAATTGTCTATCATTATGCATTCTCTTTGCAGAACAGTGCAATATGCCAGTGGTTTGGTGTTTCAGAATTAGGTTTATTTACGGTGTTATTTTAAGATTTTTTTATATAGCTGAAGACAGTAAGTATGTTCTCTAACATACTTACTCCCAGCAATTTCTTACTTTGAATTTTACCTTCGCCAATGAATTTGAATTGCAACTACAAGATGGACTGGAATTCATGATATTAATACTAATGCCACCATAGCCTTCCAAAATCTGGAGGTTTTACCATGATGTAACTCATCTCCTTGCTTCTACCCATTCCCCTCCCACACATTTAATGTATTCTCAAAGCAGCAGTTAGAGGGACCTTGTTAAAGTATAGCAAATCATGTCAAATCACTTCCCTGCTCAAAACCTATTAATGATGTCACATCTGATTTCAAGTAAAAAACAGTGTTCTTGCAGGGACCTACAAGACCTTACAACACCTTCCAACTTTTTAAGCTCATAACCTTCTGACCTCATCTTAAATCATTTCCCCCTTGTTCATGCTATTTGTCTTTGTTCACTTGTTCACAAAAGCAAGTTTGCTATTCCAAGGGTATGCCAAGAGACATCTGGACTCCTAGTTGTTGTTCTTTTTATTCCTTCTGCCTGGAATACATTTCCACAGGATATCTACATAGCTCAATATATTTTCTCTTTCAAGTCTTTGCTTAAAATTCACCTCAACAAGACCTTCTTGAATGACTCTCATTACATTTTTAAATCTTCCTAAACATTTTTTATACTCAATCACTCTTTTATTTTATCATTTCATATCCTTTAATGTCTTATAACATATGATAAAATCTGTATATTTGTTATGTCTTTATTGCCCCACTAAAATGAAACCCTACATTGCTCTATTTCCAACCCTAGAAATTTGCCTGACACATGGTAGGCACCAATAAATATTTTGAAATGAAATTATTGACTCAAATCAGAGTCCAGACACCCATGAAATGAATCAAATTTCTCCCACTGATACATAATGAAAGACAATATTACTTTGTATTAGCAGTCTGAGAAAATATTTTCAATTGTTTTGAAATCAGTGGTTCTCAAAATAGAATTGGAGAGACAGGTACTATGGTTTACACGTGCAATTCGAGAAACTTGGGAAAATGAGGTGGAAGGATTTCTTGAGGCCAGGAGTTCAAGACCAGCCTGGGCAGCATGGCAATTCCCCATCTTTTAAAAAAATAATAGGGCTGGGTGACCATGCATATGTAAATTTCTAAGGTGCTTCACAAAAATTGCAAGTTTCTAGGACTCAAACTCTTTCATTAGAAACATGCAATGAAAAACTTTAGAAAACTGTATTTTTAAGGAGCATGTCTTGTGATTCTTTTATGTAATAAAATTTGAGAACAACGTCTCTAAAGTAAAAGAAATGAGCTACCATTATATGCAGTCATCCCTATTTTCCTTAAATCACCATTTTAAAAAAAAAAAAAACTACCATTTTCTTAGATAACCGTGACACTTAAAAAAGTGGAAATCCTAATTATCACATACATCTAGTTCTGAAGAATTCAAAGTAATACTCAGGATGAAAACCCAGCAGTGAAATATTTTACCTTCACGGAAGTTGAGTGTTTTTAAAAAAAATGTTCCTAGAGATGTTTTTAACACATCTTAGATTTGAAAAAGGTCAAAGAAAAAAAAATGGCTTTTCTTCATAATCTTTGATAAACCATTATTTTAACTTTAAGAACCTCCACCTTAATTACGCATTTAGGTTAGTCAAAGTTTAAATGTTCTGGATATTAGCCCTTTGTCAGATGAGTAGATTGCAAAAATTTTCTCCCATTCTGTAGGTTGCCTGTTCACTCTGATGGTAGTTTCTTTTGCTTTGCAGAAGCTCTTTAGTTTAATGAGATCCCATTTGTCAGTTTTGGCTTTTGCTGCCGTTGCTTTTGGTGTTTTAGACATGAAGTCTTTGCCCATGCCTATGTCCTGAATGGTACTACCTAGGTTTTCCTCTAGGGTTTTTATGGTATTAGGTCTAACATTTAACTCTCTAATCCATCTTGAATTAATTTTCGTATAAGGAGTAAGGAAAGGATCCAGTTTCAGCTTTCTACTTATGGCTAGCCAATTTTCCCAGCACCATTCATTAAACAGGGAATCCTTTCCCCATTTCTTGTTTTTGTCAGGTTTGTCAAAGATCAGATGGCTGTAGATGTGTGGTATTATTTCTGAGGACTCTGTTCTGTTCCATTGGTCTATATCTCTGTTTTGGTACCAGTACCATGCTGTTTTGGTTACTGTAGCCTTGTAGTATAGTTTGAAGTCCGGTAGCGTGATGCCTCCAGCTTTGTTCTTTTGACTTAGGATTGTCTTGGAGATGCGGGCTCTTTTTTGGTTCCATATGAACTTTAAAGCAGTTTTTTCCAATTCTGTGAAGAAACTCATTGGTAGCTTGATGGGGATGGCATTGAACCTATAAATTACCTTGGGCAGTATGGCCATTTTCACGATATTGATTCTTCCTATCCAAGAGCATGGTATGTTCTTCCATTTGTTTGTGTCCTCTTTTATTTCACTGAGCAGTTGTTTGTAGTTCTTCTTGAAGAGGTCCTTTACATCCCTTGTCAGTTGGATTCCTAGGTATTTTATTCTCTTTGAAGCAATTGTGAATGGAAGTTCATTCATGATTTGGCTCTGTGTTTGTCTGTTACTGGTGTATAAGAATGCTTGTGATTTTTGCACATTAATTTTGTATCCTGAGACTTTGCTGAAGTTGCTTATCAGCTTAAGGAGATTTTGGGCTGAGATGATGGGGATTTCTAAATATACAATCATGTCATCTGCAAAGAGGGACAATTTGACTTCTTCTTTTCCTATCTGAATACCCTTTATTTCTTTCTCTTGCCTGATTGCCCTAGCCAGAACTTCCAACACTATGTTGAATAGGAGTGGTGAGAGTGCATCCCTGTCTTGTGCCAGTATTCAAAGGGAATGCTTCCAGTTTTTGCCCATTCAGTATGATATTGGCTGTGGGTTTGTCAAAATAGCTCTTATTATTTTGAGATACGTTCCATCAATACCGAATTTATTGAGAGTTTTTAGCATGAAGGGCTGTTGAATTTTGTCAAAGGCCTTTTCTGCATCTATTGAGATAATCATGTGTTTTTTGTCTTTGATCTGTTTATATGTTGGATTACGTTTATTGATTTACATATGTTGAACCAGCCTTGCATCCCAGGGATGAAGCCCACCTGATCAAGGTGGATAAGCTTTTTGATGTGCTGCTGGATCCAGTTGGCCAGTATTTTGTTGAGGATTTTTGTATCGATGTTGATCAGGGATATTGGTCTAAAATTTTCTATTTTTGTTTGTCTCTGTCATGCTTTGATATCAGGATGATGTTGGCCTCATAAAATGAGTTAGGGAGGATTCCCTCTTTTTCTATTGATTGGAATAGTTTCAGAAGGAATGGTAGCAGCTCCTCCTTGTACCTCTGGTAGAATTCAGCTGTGAATCCGTCTGGTCCTGGACTTTGTTTGGTTGGTAGGCTATTAATTATTGCCTCAATTTCAGAGCCTGCTATTGGTCTATTCAGGAATTCAGCTTCTTCCTGGTTTAGTCTTGGGAGAGTGTAAGTGTCCAGGAAATTATCCATTTCTTCTAGATTTTGTAGTTTATTTGCATAGAGGTGTTTATAGTATTCTCTGATGGTAGTTTGTATTTCTGTGGGGTCAGTGGTGATATCTCCTTTATCATTTTTAATTGCATCTATTTGATTCTTCTCTCTTTTCTTCTTTATTAGTCTTGCTAGTGGTCTGTCAGTTTTGTTGATCTTTTCAAAAAACCAACTCCTGGATTCATTGACTTTTTGGAGGGTTATTTGTGTCTCTATCTCCTTCAGTTCTGCTCTGATCTTAGTTATTTCTTGCCTTCTGCTAGCTTTTGAATGTGTTTGCTCTTACTTCTCTACTTCTTTTAATTATGATGTTAGAGTGTCAATTTTAGATCTTTCCAGCTTTCTCTTGTGGGCATTTAGTGCTATAAATTTCCCTCTACACACTTCTTTAAATATGTCCCAGAGATTCTGGTATGCTGTATCTTTGTTCTCATTGGTTTCAAAGAACATCTTTATTTCTGCCTTCATTTCGTTATGTACCCAGTAGTCATTCAGGAGCAGTTTCCATGTATTTGAGCGGTTTTGATTGAGTTTCTTACTCCTGAGTTCTAGTTTCATTGCACTGTGGTCTGAGAAACAGTTTGTTATAATTTCTGTTCTTGTACATTTGCTGAGGAGTGCTTTACTTCCAATTACGTGGTCAGTTTTGGAATAAGTGTGATGTGGTGCTGCAAAGAATGTATATTCTGTTGATTTGGGGGTGGAGAGTTCTGTATATGTCTATTAGGTCCGCTTGGTACAGAGATGAATTCAATTTCCGGATATCCTTGTTAACTTTCTGTCTCGTTGATCTGTCTATTGTTGACAGTGGGGTGTTGAAGTCTCCCATTATTATTGTATGGGAGTCTTAGTCTCTTTGTAAGTCTCGAAGGACTTGCTTGATGAATCTGGGTGCTCCTGTGTTGGGTGCATATATATTTAGGATAGTTAGCTCTTCCTGTTGAATTGATCCCTTTACCATTATGTAATGGCCTTCTTTGTCTCTTTTGATCTTTGATGGTTTAAAGTCTGTTTTATCAGAGACTAGGATTGCAACCCCTGCTTTTTTTTTGTTCTCCATTTGCTTGGTAGATCTTCCTCCATCCCTTTATTTTGAGCCTATATGTGTCTCTGCATGTGAGATGGGTCTCCTGAATACAGCAGAATGATGGGTCTTGACTCTTTATCCAGTTTGCCAGTCTGTGTCTTTTAATTCGACCATTTACATTTAAGGTTAATATTGTTATGTGTGAACTTGATCTTGTCATTATGATATTAATTGGTTATTTTGCTCATTAGTTGATGCAGTTTCTTCCTAGCCTCGATGGTCTTGACATTTTGGCATGTTTTTGCAATGGCTGGTACTGATTGTTGCTTTCCATGTTTAGTGCTTCCTTCAGGGTCTCTTGTAAGGCAGGCCTGGTGGTGACAAAATCTCTAAGCATTTGCTTATCTGTAAAGGATTTTATTTCTCCTTCACTTATGAAACTTAGTTTGACTGGATATGAAATTCTGGGTTGAAAATTCTTTTCTTTAAGAATGTTGAATATTGGCCCCCACTCTCTTCTGGCTTGTAGAGTTTCTGCCAAGAGATCTGCTGTTAGTCTGATGGGCTTCCCTTTGTGGGTAACCCGACCTTTCTCTCTGGCTGCCCTTAAGATTTTTTCCTTCATTTCAATTTTGGTGAATCTGGCAATTATGTGTCTTGGAGTTGCTCTTCTCGAGGAGTATCTTTGTGGCGTTCTCTGTATTTCCTGAATTTAAATGTTGGCCTGCCCTACTAGGTTGGGGAAGTTCTCCTGGATGATATCCTGAAGAGTGTTTTCCAACTTGGTTCCATTTTCCCCCTCATATTCAGGCACCCCAATCAGACGTAGATTTGGTCTTTTTACATAATCCCATACTTCTTGCAGGCTTTGTTCATTCCTTTTTCTTCTTTTTTCTTTAGGTTTCTCTTCTCGCTTCATTTCATTCATTTTATCCTCAATCGCTGATACTCTTTCTTCCAGTTGATCGAGTCAGTTACTGAAGCTTGTGCATTTGTCACATATTTCTCGTGTCATGGTTTTCATCTCTGTCAGTTCGTTTATGGCCTTCTCTGCATTAATTATTCTAGTTATCAATTCTTCCACTCTTTTTTCAAATTTTATTTTCTTTGCGAGGGGTACGTAATTCCTCCTTTAGCTCTGAGAAGTTTGATGGACTGGAGACTTCTTCTCTCATTTCGTCAAAGTCATTCTTCGTCCAGCTTTGATCCGTTGCTGGCGATGAGCTGCGTTCCTTTGCAGGGGGAGATGCGCTCTTATTTTTGAATTTCCAGCTTTTCTGCCCTGCTTTTTCCCCATCTTTGTGATTTTATCTGCCTCTGGTCTTTGATGATGGTGACGTACTGATGGGGTTTTGGTGTAGGTGTCCTTCCTGTTTGTTAGTTTTCCTTCTACCAGTCAGGACCCTCAGCTGTAGGTCTGTTGGAGATTGCTTGAGGTCCACTCCAGACCCTGTTTGCCTGGGTATCAGCAGCAGAGGCTGCAGAATATAGAATATTGCTGAACAGCAAGTGTACCTGTCTGATTCTTGTTTTGGAGGCTTCCTTTCAGGGGTGTACTCCACCGTGTGAGGTGTGGGGTGTTGGTCTGCCCCTAGTGGGGGATGTCTCCCAGTTAGGCTACTCAGGGGTCAGGGACCCACTTGAGCAGGCAGTCTGTCCGTTCTCAGATCTCAACCTCCGTGTTGGGAGATCCACTGCTCTCTTCAAAGCTGTCAGACACAGTCGTTTGTGTCTGCAGAAGTTTCAGCTGCTTTTTGTTGTTGTTGTTGTTGTTGTTTAGCTGTGCCCTGTCCCCAGAGGTGGTATCTACAGAGACAGGCAGGACTCCTTGAGCTGCTGTGAACTCCACCTAGTTTGAGCTTCCCAGAGGCTTTTTTTACCTAGTTAAGCCTCAGCAATGGCGGGCGCCCCTCCCCCAGCCTCGCTGCTGCCTTCCCGGGAGATCACAGACTGCTGTGCTAGCAATGAGGGAGGCTCCGTGGGCGTGGGACCCTCCCAGCCAGGTGTGGGATATGATCTCCTGGTGTGCCTTTTGCTAAGACCCTTGGTAAAGCGCACTATTGGGGTGGGAGTTACCCGATTTTCCAGGTGTTGTGTGTCTCAGTTCCCCTGGCTAGGAAAAGGGATTCCCTTCCCCCTCGTGCTTCCCAGGTGAGGGGATGCCTCGCCCTGCTTCAGCTCTCGCTGGTCGGGCTGCAGCAGCTGACCAGCACCGATTGTCTGGCACTCCCTAGTGAGATGAACCGGGTACCTCAGTTGAAAATGCAGAAATCACCCTTCTTCTGTGTCGCTTGCTCTGGGAGCTGGAGACTGGAGCTGTTCCTCTTTGGCCATCTTGCTCCACCCAGATTTCCTATTATTTACCTAATTGGCATTTTTCATATTCTCTCATCTTATATAAACCATGTCATATAATTTAATCATGCATGTTTAATTCATTTTTATAAAAAAAAATGCATGACGGATTAGTGAACCAAATCAAGGCTGAAATACTATTGATTATTCTGACACAGGTAAAATTTGATTTTCAGTAATTTTCAAATCAATTTTCAAAAGGATAACCGTATAAAACCTTGCATTTTTTTCTTTCATTATTATTATTTTTCTTCAACTTTTATTTAAGTTCTAGGGTCCATGTGCAGGATGTGTAGTTTTGTTACACAAATAAACGTGTGCCATGGTGGTTTGCATGATCTCAATCCTTTTTATCATTGCATAGTATTCCATGGTGCATATGTACTTCATTTTCTTTAACCAGTCTATCATTGATGGGCATTTGGGTTGATTCCATGTCTTTGCTATTGTGAATAGTGCTGCAGTGAATATATGCATTCATGTGTCTTTATGATGGGATGATTTATATTCCTTTGGGTATATACCCAGTAATGAGATTGCTGCCTCAAATGGTATTTTTGCTTCTAGATGTTTGAGGAATTAGCACTCTGTCTTCCACAATGGTTGAACTAATTTACACTTTTACCAACAGCATAAAAGTGTTCCTTTTTCTCTGCAACCTCACCAGCATCTGTAGTTTCTTGATTTTTAATAGTCACCATTCTGACTGGCATGAGATGGTATCTTATTGTGGATTTGATTTGCATTTATCTAATGATCAGTGATGTTGAGCTTTTTTTCATATGTTTCTTGGCCACATAAATGTCTTCTTTTGAGAATTGTCTGTTCATGTTCTTTGCCCACTTTTTAATGGGGTTGTTTATTTCCTGTAAATTTATTTAAGTTTCTTGTAGACTCTGGATATTAGACCTTTGTCAGATGGATAGATTGCAAAAATGTTCTCCCATTTTGTAGGTTGTCTGTTCACTCTAATCATAGTTTCTTTTGCTGTGCAGAAGCAAGTCTCACTGACAAGTCTCCATACTTTTTTCCATAGAGGTTGTACTAAATTACATTTCTACCAGCAGTGTATAAGCATTCCCTTTTCATCATATCCATACTAACATTGATTGTTTTTTGATTTTAATAATGGGCTTTATGGCTGGGGTAAGTTGCTATCTCATTGTGGTTTTAATTTGCATTTTCCTGATTATTAGTGGTGTTTGGCTTTTTTTCTGTCTCTTGGCCATATGTATATCTTTTTTTGAGAAGTGTAATGAAGATCCGAAGGAGAACTTTTGCACTATTTCTGAAGGCTGCTATGCAGGCCATTTTTAGTGGCACTATTTTTTATTAACTCCAACTGCTTTGGAGTCTCTGGACCCCCAACAATGTTTCCTCTACTCATAAAGTTGTTAGGCTGTGTTTTACTTTCCCATTCCTGTGTTGTGCCCTGGACTTTTTTCCAGGCAGTAAATTGGAGCAATAATAGGATTCAACATACTATTTTTTTTTTTTCTTTCTCAGAGATTACTACACACTGTTGCCTGAAATTCAGTGTCATGATGTTTTTTTTTTTTTTTTTTTTTTTTTTTTTTTTTTTTTTTTTTTTTTTAATGTATTTCCTGCTGGGTTCTAGTTTCCAGGCAGGAGGGTAAATTCAGTTACTATTACTTCATCTTGATCAGAAGAGAAAGTTCTGTCTATAATATGATTGCTTTCTATTACATCGATGTTTGCCCTCTACTATTTGCCTTCTTTTGTCTTTGGTTTACTCTGATGATCCTTCTTACATCTGTCGCTCATGGTGTTAGCTTCTCCTTTTGAGATTTCTCAGACCATGCCCAAAGAGAAATTTGAAAACACAAAACCTTATGAAAAAAACATGATCTTGTTTTAAGACCTTAAGTAATTTTTCCTCAGAGTCCAACTCACGATAGGTGTCTCCTTAGTTTATGTTTCCTGTTCCACCATTTCACAGAATATATGCCCTCTTTTACATAAATTTTATATAGGTGACTAAACTACAGCACCCTCAAATGTGTGGTAAGAGGTCTATTTATATAATCCCTAATAAAGCATTAAAACACAAATCTGGATTACAGAGATTCACAATGCTATTAGAGTAGTGATGTCTTCAATTTTACTTATGTCTCTAAGGTTGTGTTTCCTTTTTGCTCTCATGGAAGTCCCTTGTGTTTTAGTTCAATTATGCACTTGAAAGTATGTTTTCTATAGTTTATCATATTTCTAGTTTTCCTTTAATCAAAGCAGATTTTTAGAATATCTAAAATTCCATATTGCCAGTAAGAGAAGTTTACTTCCTTCTTAAAATAGTTTGTTTTCTTGTTTTTCTGGAAGATCATACATGATAATTTCAGAAATAGTGTGCCACCGAGTTGTTGTATCTTTACCTCTTAGCTTAACTGATTGTTAAACCCTTATCAAAGCTGCTCACATTCACTTATTAAGCAAGGATTATATATTTGAGCCACAATAATCAGTCATATATATATATATATATATGACTCCTAGTCCCTTATTTTTCCTTTCATAGGTGTCTATCCAAAATAAATCTCTTAAATCCAAAACAAAAAGGCAGTGTCTGCTTCCAAAAAAAACTTGCTTTAAAACACCGTATTTCCTGCTTTTCTTCTTCCTCATTGGTAAACTTGTATCAGTCTCCTTTGCAGGAACCTCCTCTTCTTCATGAATTCCTCATCTTGTCTACTCCTTTTGCCTTTAGTTCTAAGGCCACATATCAATATTATTCAAATTAAATATCAATCACAATATGATGACCTTCAAATTTACAGCTCTAGTCCCAACCTCCTTCTTAGTTACAGAATCATACCTCCAAATGCCGACTCATTATTTCACTTGGAAGTAGCATAATTAAGTAAACTATTTTTGACCCCCGCCTTGCAAGAGTTCTCATTCTATTCTTTCCTATCTTCTTATGGGAAGCATATTTCACCTAGTTTCTGGAACCAAAAGTTGTCAATCATGATTTAATTCTATGTTTTGTTCACATGTCTTATATTCTCGACTTGCATATCTTGTCAGATATAAATTTAAAATAGTGGCATCCCTTGTAAAGAAATGTAAAACATTTCTGATTGTATTCAATAATGAAAACCAGAAGAATATGATTAATTTAAAGTTAATAATTAACTCCAGACCATCATAAAATATCAACCATTTCTCCAAATAATATTACAAATTTCTCCGACTACAGTATAACCATACATGAATTATTTTTGCATAATACCAGGTATTTGAAATACCAATTACTTCAGTTTGAGCACTTGAAACAATAATTTTTAAGGGATATGTGTATGTGTAATATTTGATACTTCAAAGTATCATATAGGAATTGTGATTTATTATACTCTATAGTAAATATGTACTATACTGTAAATAAACAGCAAAATAATATATTAAAGATGCTGAAGAATACTTAAATTTTCCCAAGTTGATAGAAACTCTAGGAATCTGACAGAAGGAACATGGGATACATGAAGGGTTAAGACTCTTGGGGAAAAGGTGGTGAAAATTGCAATAGGGCAAAATATATTTTTATTAGTCAAGATTGACTAGGCTATGATGCAGTGACAAGCAACCCCCAAATCTCAATAGATTACCACTATGATGATTCACTCCTTATGTAATGTATCCACTACCCATAGGCTAGGGCTATTCTTAAGGTTGCCTTCAATTTGTGATTCAGGTGAAAAACTATACATGTATCTATTACATTACTTGTCTTGTAGCAGAGCAAAGAGAGATATGGGAAAATATGCATTGGTTCTCACAATACTGGCTGACATGTTTTGGATTTGTGTCCCTGCCCAAATCTCATGTCAAATTGGAGAAGGGGCCTGGTGGAAGATGATTAGATCATTGGGACAGATTTTCCCCTTGATTGTTGTTCTCCTGACAGTGAGTGAGTTCTCATGAGATATGACAGTTTAACAAAGTGGCACTTTCCCCTTTGTGCTCTTTCTCTCACTCCTCTGTCATTTGTAGAAGGTACTTACTTTCCCTTCTCTTTTCAAGATGATTTTAAGTTTTCTGAGGCCTCCAGTCATCCTTCCTGTTAAGCCTGCCAAACTGTGAGTCAATTAAACCTCTTTTCTTCATAAATTATCCAGTCTCAGGTAGTTCTTTATAACAGTGCGAGAACAAACTAATACATTGGCAATAAATAACACCGGTAAATTCCACTCATATTTTACTGGCTAAAGAAAGTTATAATCATGGGTGGTATGTATTTTTAGTTCAAAAAGTAAGAGATGTATAATTCTACTGCAAGAAGGGAAATGAAATAATCTATCATAATGTTTAAAAGAACATGCAAGAAATGTAATCCGTTTAAAGCAGCAGATATAGGACTGAAATCTACATTCTTCATCTTGTGCTAAAATTAAACTGAAGTTCCATTTAGACACACAAATGAGGATTTATTGGAGTTTGTTTTACATTTAGTCGATGAATTTGAGACAACATTTTTGCAAGTAGCAAAAGTGAATATTCAACTAATGAGATACTGGGATAGCTGTATAACCCAAAGCCAATCACAGCTCATCATTCCCACAAATATGTCACAAGTGTAAGACATCAATAACTTTCTACAAGAATGTTGAAGTTACAAAACTAGATCTAAAAGAGCTAGGGATTTCACCTCAAGCAAAGATTATGCAGTACTATACAGATGTTTAAAGGGTGGGTTAGATGAGCCACCATTTCACCATTGGTAGCCTAAAATGTCCTTAAAAACTATCAGCCAGCTGGGCGTGGTGGCTCACGCCTGTAATCCCAGCACTTTGGGAGGCCGAGGCGGGCGGATCACGAGATCAGGAGATTGAGACCATGGCTAACACAGTGAAATCCCGTCTCTACTAAAAGTACAAAAAATTAGCTGGGCGTGGTGGTTTGTGCCTGTAGTTCCAGCTACTCAGGAGGCTGAGGCAGGAGAATGGCGTGAACCCAGGAAGCGGAGCTTGCAGTGAGCCGAGATCGCAACCACTGCACTCAAGCCGGGGCAATGGTGCATGACTCCGTTTCCAAAAGAAAAAAACAAGGCCAGGTGTGGTGGCTGACGCCTGTAATCCCAGTACTTTGGGAGGCCGAGGTGGGTGGATCACGAGGTCAGGAGATCGAGATCATCCTGGCTAACATGGTGAAACCCTGTCTGTACTAAAGATACAAAAAAATTAGCCAGGTGTGATGGCGGGCACCTGTAGTCCCAGCTACTCAGGAGGCTGAGGCAGGAGAATGGCATGAACCTGGGAGGCGGAGCTTGCAGTGAGCCAAGATCATGCCACTGCACTCCAGCCTGGGAGACAGAGCTAGACTCCATCTCAAAAAAAAAAAAAAAAAAAAAAAAAAAAAAAAAAAAAAAAAAAAAAAACCTATCAGCCTCTAAGATAAAATTTAATTAGCCATTTGCAACATAATCAGTTATTTTGATGCTAAGAAAAACACATAATAAATTTAGTTGACTATAAGAGACTGCATTTATCAATATGATACCATTCAAAGGTATTCAGGCAGGAAATTAAAGAAAAAATTACAAAGAAAGAGAAATAAGCTTTCCTATATTAGGTTGACTTGTCCCAGAGGCAGCAACAAGCACAGCCCAGACCCAGGAAAAGTCTTAATAATATTATCTAATGTGCTCTGGAGACTCCCAGCACTCCCTCAACATAGGGAGAAGAAAAACAAATTTTCCTTTGTTTTATCGTATGAGTTTAGAGATTCTTGTTCTCTGTAACTAGTAACTTCAAGTATTCTGTTTTATCTAAGAAGTACAATGAAGGTCATGAGAAGCCTGAGTAGGCCTGAACTACAGCTGTCTGGGCACCATAGTAAAGGTTATGAGATAAACCAGTGCAAAGCTCTTTAGAGCAAAGCCTAGATAATGGACATCTGTGTTGCTTGGCAAAGGTCGTGTGTAATCCTGAGTTATGAACCTGTCACAATTTAATTAATTGTTCTGCCTCTGTATCCTTGCTTTCACATCACTGTAACTGTAAGCCTGCTTCAAGCTAGCCCATCTCCTTTTGTGAAGTGTGTATAAAAGTCAAGCGCTGTTTTTGTTCTGCACCCAGTCTTTGGATGTTGAGTCTGCCGAGTCTGAGTGTACTCGATAATAAAGATATCCTCCTGTATACACCCCAAGGTCTCTCTCTGGTCATCCTCATTCCGCAACAGTATGGTTGGAAGAAAGCCACCTTACTTCCTTACTAAAGTTGCCAATCGCTGATAACATCTACATTCTTGTGGTAAAACTTTCCCTAAAAGTGGCAAAGCAGTAATTTAATATGGAATAACTCTGATTAAATGAAACCACAACTGATTACTTATTAGGCAAAGAGGATGAGCACCAACCAAAGGAGTAGGCCTTAAATTCTCAGAACCTCAATCTTTAGGTCTACTCTTATGTATTGCATACAACTCTCTTAGAGAGTATCTTTAAAACAAAATATTTTAATATATGTTTCTGCTTTACATCTGAAGATAATTTAATCAACTGTAAAGCAGTAAAGCAGACTTCACAGAAATTATGTGTATCTTATATTATTTTTCCATTATTCTTTTTTTTAAATTTTTTTATTATTATTATACTTTAAGTTCTAGGGTACATGTGCATAACGTGCAGGTTTGTTACATATGTATACTTGTGCCATGTTGGTGTGCTGCACCCATCAACTGGTCATCACCCATCAACTCGTCATTTACATCAGGTATAACTCCCAATGCAATCCCTCCCCCGTCCCCCCTCCCCCCTCCCCATGATAGGCCCCAGTGTGTGATGTTCCCCTTCCTGAGTCCAAGTGATCTCATTGTTCAGTTCCCACCTATGAGTGAGAACATGCGGTGTTTGGTTTTCTGTTCTTGTGATAGTTTGCTAAGAATGATGGTTTCCAGCTGCATCCATGTCCCTACAAAGGACACAAACTCATCCTTTTTGATGGCTGCATAGTATTCCATGGTGTATATGTGTCACATTTTCTTAATCCAATCTGTCACTGATGGACATTTGGGTTGATTCCAAGTCTTTGCTATTGTGAATAGTGCTGCAATAAACATACGTGTGCATGTGTCTTTATAGCAGCATGATTTATAATCCTTTGGGTATATACCCAGTAATGGGATGGCTGGGTCATATGGTACATCTAGTTCTAGATCCTTGAGGAATCGCCATACTGTTTTCCATAATGGTTGAACTAGTTTACAATCCCACCAACAGTGTAAAAGTGTTCCTATTTCTCCACAGCCTCTCCAGCACCTGTTGTTTCCTGACTTTTTAATGATTGCCGTTCTAACTGGTGTGAGATAGTATCTCATTGTGGTTTTGATTTGCATTTCTCTGATGACCAGTGATGATGAGCATTTTTTCATGTGTCTGTTGGCTGTATGAATGTCTTCTTTTGAGAAATGTCTGTTCATATCCTTTGCCCACTTTTTGATGGGGTTGTTTGTTTTTTCTTGTAAATTTGTTTGAGTTCTTTGTAGGTTCTGGATATTAGCCCTTTGTCAGATGAGTAGATTGCAAAAATTTTCTCCCATTCTGTAGGTTGCCTGTTCACTCTGATGGTAGTTTCTTTTGCTTTGCAGAAGCTCTTTAGTTTAATGAGATCCCATTTGTCAATTTTGGCTTTTGCTGCCATTGCTTTTGGTGTTTTAGACATGAAGTCTTTGCCCATGCCTATGTCCTGAATGGTACTACCTAGGTTTTCCTCTAGGATTTTTATGGTATTAGGTCTAACATTTAACTCTCTAATCCATCTTGAATTAATTTTCGTATAAGGAGTAAGGAAAGGATCCAGTTTCAGCTTTCTACTTATGGCTAGCCAATTTTCCCAGCACCATTTATTAAACAGGGAATCCTTTCCCCATTTCTTGTTTCTCTCAGGTTTGTCAAAGATCAGATGGCTGTAGATGTGTGGTATTATTTCTGAGGACTCTGTTCTGTTCCATTGGTCTATATCTCTGTTTTGGTACCAGTACCATGCTGTTTTGGTTACTGTAGCCTTGTAGTATAGTTTGAAGTCCAGTAGCGTGATGCCTCCAGCTTTGTTCTTTTGACTTAGGATTGTCTTGGAGATGCGGGCTCTTTTTTGGTTCCATATGAACTTTAAAGCAGTTTTTTCCAATTCTGTGAAGAAACTCATTGGTGGCTTGATGGGGATGGCATTGAATCTATAAATTACCTTGGGCAGTATGGCCATTTTCACGATATTGATTCTTCCTATCCAAGAGCATGGTATGTTCTTCCATTTGTTTGTGTCCTCTTTTATTTCACTGAGCAGTGGTTTGTAGTTCTTCTTGAAGAGGTCCTTTACATCCCTTGTCAGTTGGATTCCTAGGTATTTTATTCTCTTTGAAGCGATTGTGAATGGAAGTTCCTTCATGATTTGGCTCTGTGTTTGTCTGTTACTGGTGTATAAGAATGCTTGTGATTTTTGCACATTAATTTTGTATCCTGAGACTTTGCTGAATTTGCTTGTCAGCTTAAGGAGATTTTGGGCTGAGACAATGGGGTTTTCTAAATATACCATCATGTCATCTGCAAACAGGGACAATTTGACTTCTCCTTTTCCTAACTGAATACTCTTGATTTCTTTCTCTTGCCTAATTGCCCTAGCCAGAACTTCCAACACTATGTTGAATAGGAGTGGTGAGAGAGGGCATCCCTGTCTTGTGCCAGTTTTCAAAGGGAATTTTTCCAGTTTTTGCCCATTCAGTATGATATTGGCTGTGGGTTTGTCATAAATAGCTCTTATTATTTTGAGGTACGTTCCATCAATACCGAATTTATTGAGCGTTTTTAGCATGAAGGGCTGTTGAATTTTGTCAAAAGCCTTTTCTGCATCTCTTGAGATAATCATGTGGTTCTTGTCTTTGGTTCTGCTTATATGCTGGATTATGTTTATTGATTTGCGAATGTTGAACCAGCCTTGCATCCCAGGGATGAAGCCCACTTGATCATGGTGGATAAGCTTTTTGATGTGCTGCTGAATCCGGTTTGTCAGTATTTTATGGAGGATTTTTGCATCGATGTTCATCAGGGATATTGGTCTAAAATTCTCTTTTTTTGTTGTGTCTCTGCCAGGCTTTGGTATCAGGATGATATTGGCCTCATAAAATGAGTTAGGGAGGATTCCCTCTTTTTCTATTGATTGAAATAGTTTCAGAAGGAATGGTACCAACTCTTCCTTATACCTCTGGTAGAATTCAGCTGTGAATCCATCTGGTCCTGGACTTTGTTTGGTTGGTAGGCTATTAATTATTGCCTCAATTTCAGAGCCTGCTATTGGTCTATTCAGGGATTCAACTTCTTCCTGGTTTAGTCTTGGAAGAGTGTAAGTGTCCAGGAAATTATCCATTTCTTCTAGATTTTCCAGTTGATTTGCATAGATGTGTTTATAGTATTCTCTGATGGTACTTTGTATTTCTGTGGGGTCGGTGGTGATATCCCGTTTATCATTTTTAATTGCATCGATTTGATTCTTCTCTCTTTTCTTCTTTATTAGTCTTGCTAGTGGTCTGTCAATTTTGTTGATCTTTTCAAAAAACCAACTCCTGGATTCATTGATTTTATGGAGGGTTTTTTGCGTCTCTATCTCCTTCAGTTCTGCTCTGATCTTAGTTCATTCTTGCCTTCTGCTAGCTTTCGAATGTGTTTGCTCTTGCTTCTCTAGTTCTTTTAATTGTGATGTTAGAGTGTCAATTTTAGATCTTTCCTGCTTTCTCTTGTGGGCATTTAGTGCTATAAATTTCCCTCTACACACTGCTTTTAATGTTTCCTGGAGATTCTGGTATGTTGTATCTTTGTTCTCATTGGTTTCAAAAAACATCTTTATTTCTGCCTTCATTTCGTTATGTACCCAGTAGTCATTCAGGAGCAGGTTGTTCAGTTTCCATGTAGTTGAGCAGTTTGGATTGAGTTTCTTAGTCCTGAGTTCTAGTTTGATTGCACTGTGGTCTGAGAGACAGTTTGTTATAATTTCTGTTCTTGTACATTTGCTGAGGAGTGCTTTACTTCCAATTACGTGGTCGATTTTGGAGTAAGTACGATGTGGTGCTGAGAAGAATGTATATTCTGTTGATTTGGGGTGGAGAGTTCTATAGATGTCTATTAGGTCTGCTTGCTGCAGAGACGAGTTCAATTCCTGGATATCCTTGTTAACTTTCTGTCTCGTTGATCTGTCTAATGTTGACAGTGGGGTGTTGAAGTCTCCCATTATTATTGTATGGGAATCTAAGTCTCTTTGTAAGTCTCTAAGGACTAGCTTGATGAATCTGGGTGCTCCTGTATTGGGTGCATATATATTTAGGATAGTTAACTCTTCCTGTTGAATTGATCCCTTTACCATTATGTAATGGCCTCCTTTGTCTCTTTTGATCCTTGATGGTTTAATGTCTGTTTTATCAGAGACTAGGATTGCAACCCCTGCTTTTTTTTTTGTCTCCATTTTCTTCATAAATCTTCCTCCATCCCTTTATTTTGAGCCTATGTATGTCTCTGCATGTGAGATAGGTCTCCTGAATAGAGCAGACTGATGGGTCTTGACTCTTTATCCAGTTTGCCAGTCTGTGTCTTTTAATTGGAGCATTTAGTCCATTTACATTTAAGGTTAATATTGTTATGTGTGAACTTGATCCTGCCATTATGATAATAACTGGTTATTTTGCTCGTTAGTTGATGCAGTTTCTTCCTAGCCTCGATGGTCTTTACATTTTCGCTTGTTTTTGCAATGGCTGGTACCGGTTGTTCCTTTCCATGTTTAGTGCTTCCTTCAGGGTCTCTTGTAAGGCAGGCCTAGTGGTGACAAAATCTCTAAGCATTTGCTTATCTGAAAGGATTTTATTTCTCCTTCACTTATGAAACTTAGTTTGGCTGGATATGAAATTCTGGGTTTAAAATTCTTTTCTTTAAGAATGTTGAATATTGGCCCCAACTCTCTTCTGGCTTGTAGAGTTTCTGCCAAGAGATCTGCTGTTAGTCTGATGGGCTTCCCTTTGTGGGTAACCCGACCTTTCTCTCTGGCTGCCCTTAAGATTTTTTCCTTCATTTCAACTTTGGTGAATCTGGCAATTATGTGTCTTGGAGTTGCTCTTCTCGAGGAGTATCTTTGTGGCGTTCTCTGTATTTCCTGGATTTGAATGTTGGCCTGCCCTACTAGGTTGGGGAAATTCTCCTGGATGATATCCTGAAGAGTGTTTTCCAACTTGGTTCCATTTTCCCCCTCACTTTCCGGCACCCCAATCAGACATAGATTTGGTCTTTTTACATAATCCCATACTTCTTGCAGGCTTTGTTCATTCCTTTTTCTTCTTTTTTCTTCAGGTTTCTCTTCTCGCTTCATTTCATTCATTTGATCCTCAATCGCTGATACTCTTTGTTCCAGTTGATTTAGTCGGTTACTGAAGCTTGTGCATTTGTCATGTATTTCTCGTGTCATGGTTTTCATCTCTTTCATTTCGTTTATGACCTTCTCTGCATTAATTACTCTAGCCATCAATTCTTCCACTTTTTTTTCAAGATTTTTAGTTTCTTTGCGCTGGGTACGTAATTCCTCCTTTAGCTCTGAGAAATTTGATGGACTGAAGCCTTCTTCTCTCATCTCATCAAAGTCATTCTCCGTCCAGCTTTGATCCGTTGCTGGCGATGAGCTGCCCTCCTTTGCCGGGGGAGATGCACTCTTATTTTTTGAATTTCCAGCTTTTCTGCCCTGCTTTTTCCCCATCTTTGTGGTTTTATCTGCCTCTGGTCTTTGATGATGGTGATGTACTGATGGGGTTTTGGTGTAGGTGTCCTTTCTGTTTGATAGTTTTCCTTCTACCAGTCAGGACCCTCAGCTGTAGGTCTGTTGGAGATTGCTTGAGGTCCACTCCAGACCCTGTTTGCCTGGGTATCAGCAGCAGAGGCTGCAGAAGATAGAATATTGCTGAACAGCAAGTGTACCTGTCTGATTCTTGCTTTGGAGGCTTCCTCTCAGGGGTGTACTCCACCCTGTGAGGTGTGGGGTGTCAGACTGCCCCTAGTGGGGGATGTCTCCCAGTTAGGCTACTCAGGGAACAGGGACCCACTTGAGCAGGGAGTCTGTCCCTTCTCAGATCTCAACCTCCGTGTTGGGAGATCCACTGCACTCTTCAAAGCTGTCAGACAGAGTCGTTTGCGTCTGCAGAGGTTTCTGCTGCTTTTGTTATTGTTTACTGTGCCCTGTCCCCAGAGGTAGAGTCTACAGAGATAGGCAGGTTTCCTTGAGCTGCTGTGAGCTCCACCCATTTCGAGCTTCCCAGCAGCTTTGTTTACCTACTTAAGCCTCAGCAATGGCAGGCGCCCCTCCCCCAGTCTCGCTGCTGCTTTGCCGGTAGATCACAGACTGCTGTGCTAGCAATGAGGGAGGCTCCGTGGGCGTGGGACCCTCCCAGCCAGGTGTGGGATATGATCTCCTGGTGTGCCTGTTTGCTTAAAGCACAGTATTGGGGTGGGAGTTACTCGATTTTCCAGGTGTTGTGTGTCTCAGTTCCCCTGGCTAGGAAAAGGGATTCCCTTCCCCCTTGTGCTTCCCAGGTGAGGCGATGCCTCGCCCTTCTTCAGCTCTCGCTGGTCGGGCTGCAGCAGCTGACCAGCACCAATCGTCCGCACTCCCCAGTGAGATGAACCCAGTACCTCAGTTGAAAATGCAGAAATCACCGGTCTTCTCTGTCGCTTGTGCTGGGAGTTGGAGACTGGAGCTGTTCCTATTCGGCCATCTTGCTCCGCCCCCCCCCATTATTCTTATAAGTATGTAAAAAGGAGTATAAATAATGTGCACATGGGATATTCAGGTGGAATCTTATTATATTTCAAAACTGTTACTTTATATAATTTTTTGGATCTCATAGAAATTATGCAGAGTGAAATATGCTTATCCCCCAAAATTTACATTCTGTATTATTCCACTTATATAACATTTTAAAAATAACAAAACGATAGAGATGGTGAAGAGATTAATAATTTCTGAAATATAGGTATAGGGAGATGTTGAGAAAGGTGAGTGTAAAAGAATCAGCACAGAAATCCTTGTGCTGATGGAACTGTTCTGTACCTTAAGCATAGTGGCGATTGCGCAAACCTATACATGTAAAAATGTTGCATATAACTAGTTTCTCTGACACACACACTCATAACTTAGTGCATGCAAAAACTGGTGAATCTGAATAAGATCATTGAATTGTATTAATGATAGTTTTCTAGTTGTGATATTGTGCTATCGCTAGGCAAGACATTATCACTGTGAGATATTGGATAATGGATACAGGGCATCTCTGTATTATTCTCATAGCTTCATAAAAATCTATAATTATCTCAAAAAGTTTAACTTAAAAATCACAAAATGCATAAAGAAATATGCTAGTATAATAAAGTTGACATTAAAAAATTAGAAATTCAATGATTTTAAATACCAGAATTATCATACTGAAAGTAAACAATAAAAAGAGTACTAGTGTATATACTATTATATATATATATACACACACACACACACACACACATTCATATACACATAAATGCACAACATTAAGCAAGGAACATAAGAACATTACATATAAGCAGGAAGACTTAGAAAATGTACAAATAGAAATGTAATGTATAACTAAAGCTAAACTTAATGAGTTAAGTCCAACAATAGATTTGACACAGCAGAAGACATATTTATATAAAGACAGATATGAAGGAATCATGCAAAATTGTGCACATCCTTGAGTTGGGGACTAGATTCAACACAAATTATAATTGCAATATAGAATAACATACATTGAGATTGAGCCACAAGATCTCACATTTTTAAAATAGGAGTTATAGAAGGATAGTAGACAGAGAATGGAGCAGCAGGTGATAGAAAGAGTAATACCTAAATAGTAACAAAGCCATCTACTTTTCTGATTAATATAAACTTAATGCTTCTGTGCTAATAATCAGATAACAAATAAAAAACAAATTTACTCTCAAGGATAAATAGCACAGGTGATGTACATATTGTATTGTTCAGTACAGATATATTTGCCTGAAATTAATGGGAAATATTTGATTTTCATTATCTGGCAATCAGTTTATCCTGGTGTGGAAATATTAATAAATTATTTCTGACGTTTCTGTGTTAGTCCACTTTGTGTTGCTAGTAAAGTACTGCCTGAGGCTGTGTAATTTTGTCCCTATGTAATTTGAAGTCAGGTAATGTGATTTCTCTTATTCTGTTATTTTTACTTAGGATATCTTTGGCTATTCTGGGTCTTTTGTGGTTCCATATAGATTTTAGGATTTTTTTTTCTATTTCTGTGAAGAATATCATTGGTATTCTGATAGAGATAACATTGAATCTGTAGATTGCTTTGGGTATTACAGACATTTTAACAATATTGATTCTTCCAATCAATGAATATGGAAATTTTTTGGTGCTCTCTTCAAATTTTTATTAGTGTTTTTATTAGTGTTTTATTTTAGAGACCTTTCACTTCTTTGGTTAATTCCTAGATATTTAATTTTATGTGTGGGTATTGTAAAATGAATTACTTTTTTCTTTCTTTTCCACATTTTTCCCTGTTGGCATATGCAAATGCTACTGCTTTTTGTATAGAAATTTTCTATTTTGCAGCTTTACTGGATTTGTTGATCAGTTCTAATAGCTTTTCTGTGTGGTCTTTAGGTTTTCTCAAATATAAGATCATATCATCTGCAAACAAGGAAAATTTGAATTCTTTCTTTCCAATTCAGTGGCCTTTATTTCTTTGTCTTTTCTGATTGCTTTAGCTAAGAATTCCAGAAATGTGTTGAGTAACAATGGTGACAGTGGGCATCCTTGTTGTGTTCTCTATCTTAGCAGAAAGGCTTTCTGTTTTTCCCCATTGAGTATGATACTAACTGTGCGTCAGTCACTATATGGCTTTTATTATGTTGAAGTATGTTCATTCTATTCCAAGGTTTTGGGATTTTTATCATGAACAGATGCTGAAATTTATCAAATGCTTTTTTAACATCCATTGAAATGATTATATGAATTATATCCTTCATTCTCTTGATATGATGTATGGAATTGATAGATTTGCATGTATTGAACCATCCTTGCATCCCAGGGATAAATCTCGCTTGTTCATTCATGATGAGTGATCTTTCCAATGTATTGTTGAATTTGATTTGCGAGTGTTTTGTTCTGGATTTTTCTATCAATATTCTTCAGCAATGTTGGCCTGTAGTTTTTATTTTTTCGGGTGTCTTTGATTTTCATATCAGGGTAATATTGGCCTTGTAGGATGGGGTTGGAAGTATCCCCTTATCCTCTAATTTAAGAATACTTTGAATAGATTGGTATTAGTTCTTCTTTAAACGATTGGTTGAATTCAACAGTGCAGTCTTCAGGTCCTTTTTCTTTAAACTGGAAAAATTTTTCTTTTTTAACTGAAAAACGTTTTACATAGCTTTGATTTTGTTGCTTTGTATTTGTTTGTTCAGGTTTTGGAGTTCTTATGGTTCAATTTTGGTAGGTTGTATGTATCTAGGAATTTGTTTATTTCTTCTAGGTTTTCTAGTTTATTGGTATATAGTTGCTCTCATAGTAGCCACTAATAATTGAATTTCTTCAGTATTAGTTGTAATGTCTCATTTTTTTTATTTCTGATTTTATTTATTTGTTTTATCTCTCTTTTAATTTTGTTTTCCTAAAATTTGTCAATTTTGTGTAACTTTTCAGAGGACCAACTTTTATGTCATTGATATTTTGTATTGTTATTTATTTCAATTTCATTTATTTCTTCTTTAATATTTATTAATTTTTTCTTCTACTAATTTAAGGTTTGGTTTGTTGTTGCTTTTTAAGTTCTTTAAGATGCATCATCAAATTGTTCATTTGAAGTTTTCCCTATTTTTTAATGTAGGCACTTATAACTAGAAACTTTCCTCTGAGCACTGCTTTTGCTGTACCTCATAGATTTTAGTATACTGTATTCCCATTATCATTTGTATCAAAAAAATTCAATTTTCTTGGATTCTTCATTGACCCACTGCTTATTCAGTAGCATATTATTTAATTTCCATGTATTTGCATAGTTTGCAAAATTCCTCCTTTTTGATTTCTAGTTTTATTCCATTGTGGTCAGAGAAGATGCTTCACGTTGTTTAAATTTATTTCAATGTTTTAAGATTTGTTTTGTGATCTAACATATGGTCTATCCTTGAGAATGATCAATATGCTGAGGAAAATAATATGCCTTCTGTAGTCATTTGATGAGATATTCTATAAATATATATTGTGTCCATTTGGTCTATAGTGTATATTAATTCTGATGTTTGTTGATTTTTTTGTTTGGAAGACCTGTCTAATGCTGAAAGTGTTCTGTTGAGGTCTCCAGCTATTATTGCATTGTAGCCTATTTCTATTGTTTGCTCAAGCAATATCTACTTCATATATCTGGGTACTCTAGTATTGTTATCTAGTGTTTATTATTTTTAGTTATTTTTTTTTTTTTTTTTTGAGGGAGAGTCTCACTCTGTCATCCAGGCTGTAGTGCAGTGGTGCAATCTTGGCTCACCACAATCTCTGCTTCCCAGGTTCAAGTGATTCTCATGCCTCAGCCTCCCGAGTAGCTGGGATTACAGGTGTGTGACACCACGCCCAGCTAATTTTGTATTTTTAGTAGAGATGGGGTTTCATCATGTTGGTCTGGCTGGTGTTGAACTCCTGGACTCAAGGGGTGTGCCCGCATCAGCCTTCCCAAAGTGCTGAGATTATAAGTGTGAGTCAATACACCCAACTTGGGTGCATATTTAAAATTGTTATATCCTCTTGCTGAGTTGACCTCATTATCCTTATATAGTGACCTTTTTGTTGCTTATGATAGTTTTCATCTTGAATTTTATTTTGCCTGTTGTAAGTATAGCTACTCCTGCTCTTTTGTTGGTTACTATTAGCACGAAATATCTTTTACTATGTCTTTATTTTTAGTCTATGCGTGTCTTTATAAGTGATGTGTGTTTCTTGTAAGCAACAGATCAAAGAATTGGGGTCATTTTTTTTCATCCATCAGCCAGTCTATGTCTTTTGATTGGAGTGTTTAGTCCACTTACATTCAGTGCTATTATTTATAAGTAAGTACTTACTCCTGCCTTGTTGTTGTTTCTTTGTCTGGCTGTTCTGTGATCTTCTCTTCCTTCTTTTTTTAAACTTCCTGTCTACCTTTAGTGAAGGTGATTTTCTCTGGTGATATAGTTCCTTGCCATATGTTTCTGTGAATTCTTTGCATGTTTTATGGTTTGTGATTACCATGAGGCCTGCAAATACTCATAACTCATTATTTTAGCCTGATAACTACTTAACACTCTTTGCATAAGCAAACAAACAAGGACAAATAAAACTGATAAAAATCCTATGCCTTAACTCCATTCCCCTACTTGTTAAATTTTTTGTGTTAATTTATAAATTAATGTACTGTCCATGTCTTGAAAAGTTGGTGTTATTATTTTTGATTGGTTGATCTTTTAGTCCTTCTACTTAGTATAAGAGTTAGTTTACACACCACACTTTCAGGGTTATAATATTCTATGGATTTTTGTGTGTGAGTGAACGTACTATTACCAGTGTGTTTTGAACCTTCAGGTGATTATTTATTGCTCATTAACATCTTTTTTTTTTTCTGAATGAAATACTCTTTTAGTGTTTCTTGTAGGACAAGTTTGGTGTTGATGAAATCCCTTAGGTTTTGTTTGTCCAGGAAAGTCTTTATTTCTCTTTCATGTTTTAAGAATATTTTTACAGGATATACTATTCTGGGATTAAAAAAAAATTTCTTCAGCATTTAAAATATATCATGCCACTCTCTCTGGGTCTGTAAAATTTCCACTGAAAAGTCTGCTGTCAGACATATTGGAGCTCCACTGTATGTTATTTGTTTATTTTCTCCTGCTGTTTTGAGAATCCTTTCTTTATTCATGATTTTTGAGGCAGTCTTCTTTGGATTCAGTCTGCTTGGTAGTCTATAACCATTTTGTACTCGGATATTGACACTTTTCTCTAGATTTGGGAAGTTCTCTGTTTTGATCCCTTTGAATTAACATTCTGTCCCTGTATCTTTCTCTACCTCCTCTTTAAGGTCAATAACTATTGAATTTGCCTTTTTGAGGCAGTTTTTCTAGTTCTTGAAGATGTGCTACATTGTATGCCTCCCCTGTGTATTTTCAAATAACCTGTCTTCAAGCTCACTAAGTCTTTCTTTTGCTTGATCAAATCTGTCATTAAATGACTCTGATGCACCCTTCAGCATGACAATTGCATTTTTTAGCTCCAGAATTTTTGCTTGATTTCTTTTATTTCAATATTTTTGTTAAATTTTTCTGATTGAAATCTGAATTCCTTCTTTGTTTTATCTTTTTTATTTGTTCATTTGTTTGTTTTGTTTCCTCTATCTGAAAGCTGAAAGGTGACATGTCTCTTTTTCTCCAGAAATTATTCCTGGTGGCTTACTTATTTTATTATGTAAGGTCATGTTTTCCTAGATGGAATTGACCCTAGTAGATTATTTTTTAATGTTTTTGCATTGAAGAGTTAGATATTTATTATAGCCTTCACTGTCTGGGCTTGTTTTTGCCCATCCTTCTTGGGAATTATTTCCAGATATTTGAAATGACTTGGGTTTTGTAATAAGTGGTATCTGCTTTTATGGGCACTCCAAAGCCAGTAATGCTGTAGTTCTTTCTTACTGATAGAGGAATACTGCCAGACTACCGCCAATGTTCCCTCAAGGCCCAAGAGCTCTTTAGTCAGCTTGTGTTATATGCTGCCTGGACTAGGATTCAGTCTTCAGGGAAGTGGAATCCCTTGTGACCTAGGGAAGATCCGTAGATGTCATCCAAGAGTCAAGTCTTGGGATCTGAGACTCCAAAAGCCTGCTCAATGTTCTAACACACTGCTGGCCATGTGGGTATCTACGGTGCAAAGCAAAAGTCCCTTTACTTTTTCTGAAGCTGAAGGAGTTTTGTCCCACAGCCACCACAGCTGGTAATGTGCAGAGTCTCAACTGAGGCCAACAAGCTTTAGACGCTCACCTAAGACCCTAAACATAGTACCTGGGTATCACTGCTGGTTATTTAGGGCCCAAGGGCCCTTCAGTTAGCAGGTGATAAATGCTTCCTAGACTGGGTCCTTCCTTTTAAGACAGTGGGTTTCTTTCTTATCAGGGTGTGTCTAGAAATGTCATCCAGGGGCCTGGAATGAATGCCTCATGAGTTCGTTTGGTGCCCTATCCTGGTTGGTTGAGCTTGTATCCAAGATGCCAAAGTCCTCCCACCTCTTTTCTCTCCTCTCCTCAAGCAAAAAGAAGGAGTTTATTTTGTATCCACAAGTTGTACAGCCTGTGGTTCTACTGTGTGACAGTCTATTGTCACTCACAATAGGTGAGTTCATCACCAGAACTCACCTATAACTTTCAGTTTCTATGGCCTAGACTACCCTTCAAGTTTATTTAGATCACAGAGCACGTTAGCAGTGTGATGGCGAGGTTTGTGGGAACTCAAGTTCAAACCCCTGGGATTAGTGATTCTCTTCTGTCTAGGGCTGCTTTAAATGCTTCCTCCCTGGGCGGGCATCAGCTGAGTTTGGTCTGTTTTTGTTTTTGTGGTTTTTTTCTTTTTTTTCTGCTCTAACAAGACAGCACTGAGTTCAATGTCTCACAATTTTTTTACTCTCCCTATCCGAGCACACAGAAATACCCTCCAACGCATATTGCCACTGCTGTGGAATGGAGGAAGAGTGATGTTGGTGTTTCAAGACTTTTTTTTTTTTTTAATCTCTCCATGCCTCTTTCAACAATATGAGGATAAAGCCAAGTATTATGAGGGCTCACCTGATTTTCTGGTTCTTATGAAGGTATTTTATCTGTGTAGATATTTGTTAAATTGGTGTCCTTGTGGGGGTGGGAGTTGGACAATCAGTGGAGTCTTTTATTGCACTATCTTGCTTTACCTCTTTCATTATTTTTTTTCTTCTATTAATATTGGATTTGCTTTGCTCTGGCTTTTCTATTTTTTAAGATTCATCCATAGTTATTTATTTTATCTGATATTATCATTTTTCAATGTAGGCACTTAACAGCTATAATTTTTCCTCTTAACACTACTTTTGTTGTATCCCAAAGATTTTGATCTGTTGTATTTCTATTATCATTTGTTTCAAGAAAATGTTCAGCTTTTTACTGTCTTCATTGACTCACTGGTATTCAGGAGCATGCTTTTTAATTTCCATGTGCTGGTAGGTTTCCTAAAATTCCTCTTGCTTATTATTTGTAGTTTTATTTCATTTTGGTCAAGAAGATACTTGAAATTGTGTCATTTTTTTCCAATATTGTAAGATTTGTTTTATGATGTGACAGGTAGTCTATCTTTGAGAATGATCCATGTACTGAGGTGAAGAATGTGTATTCTGCAGCTATTGAAGGTGATTTTCTCTGGTGGTATATTTATTTATTTATTTATTTATTTATTTATTTATTTTTTAAATTTATTTATTATTATTATACTTTAAGTTGTAGGGTACATGTGCATAACGTGCAGGTTTGTTACATATGTATACTTGTGCCTTGTTTGTGTGCTGCACCCATCAACTCGTCATTTACATCAGGTATAACTCCCAATGCAATCCCTCCCCCCTGCCCCCTCCCCCCTCCCCCCTCCCCATGATAGGCCCCGGTGTGTGATGTTCCCCTTCCTGAGTCCAAGTGATCTCATTGTTCAGTTCCCACCTATGAGTGAGAACATGCGGTGTTTGGTTTTCTGTTCTTGTGATAGTTTGCTAAGAATGATGGTTTCCAGCTGCATCCATGTCCCTACAAAGGACACACAAACTCATCCTTTTTTATGGCTGCATAGTATTCCATGGTGTATATGTGCCACATTTTCTTAATCCAGTCTGTCACTGATGGACATTTGGGTTGATTCCAAGTCTTTGCTATTGTGAATAGTGCTGCAATAAACATACATGTGCATGTGTCTTTATAGCAGCATAATTTATAATCCTTTGGGTATATACCCAGTAATGGGATGGCTGGGTCATATGGTACATCTAGTTCTAGATCCTTGAGGAATCGCCATACTGTTTTCCATAATGGTTGAACTACTTTACAATCCCACCAACAGTGTAAAAGTGGGCAAAGACTTCATGTCTAAAACACCAAAAGCAACAGCAGCAAAAGCCAAAATTGACAAATGGGATCTAATTAAACTAAAGAACTTCTGCACAGCAAAAGAAACTACCATCAGAGTGAATAGGCAACCTACAGAATGGGAGAAAATTTTTGCAATCTACTCATCTGACAAAGGGCTAATATCTAGAACCTACAAAGAACTCAAACAAATTTACAAGAAAAAAACAAACAACCCCATCAAAAAGTGGGCAAAGGATATGAACAGACATTTCTCAAAAGAAGGCATTCATACAGCCAACAGACACATGAAAAAATGCTCATCATCACTGGCCATCAGAGAAATGCAAATCAAAACCACAATGAGATACCATCTCACACCAGTTAGAATGGCGATCATTAAAAAGTCAGGAAACAACAGGTGCTGGAGAGGATGTGGAGAAATCTGGTGGTATATTTAATGTGTTGCTTTTTATATTTTGTGTATCCATTGTATGTTTTTATATTTTAGCTTACCATAAGGGCTACAGATAATACTTTATACCCCATTATTTTAAACTGATGACAACTTAACACTAATTGCATAAACTAACAGAAAAAAAATACTAATACAACTCAATGTTTTACCTTTGTCATCCCAATTTTTGACTTTTTCTTGTTTCTGTTTATACATCTTATTTTACTATGTCTTGAAAAGCTGTTGTAGTTTTTTTTTTTTATTGTTTTATCTGTTCATGTTTCTACTTAAGATATAAGTATCTCTAGTGGATGCTACTATTATGATGTTGTAATACTGTGTGCTTTCTTGTGTACTTGGTATTATTACCTGTGAGTTTTGTGCCTTCATAGGATTTCTTATCGCTCATTAACCTCCTTTTCTTTCAGATTGAAAAACTTCTTTAGCATTTTCTGTAGGACAGGTGTGGTGTCAATGAAATCCATCAGCTTTCGTTTTCTTGGGGTAGTCTTTATTTGTCCTTCATGACTGAAGGATGTTTTCACTGGATATACCATTCTATGTAAAGGTTTTTTTTTTTTTTTTCCTTCAGCACTTTAAATATGTCATGCCTCTCTCTAGGACTGTACGGTTTCCACAGAGGAGTCTGCTGTAGATATGTTGGACCTCCCTTGTATGCTTTTTCTTTTCTGTTTCTGCTTTTCAGATTCTTTCTTTATCTTTGACCTTGGAGATTTTGATTAATAAATACATTGATTAAATCTTTGGATTACATCTTCATGTTCTATAACTTTCTTTACTTGAGTGTTATCTTTCTACCTATTTGGAAAGTTCTCTAATATTATCACTTTAAATAAACTTTCCACTTGATCTCTCTCTCTACCTCCTGTTTAAGACCAATAACTCTTAGATTTTGTTTTTCAGGCTATTTTATAGATTATCTAGGCATGTTTTATTCTTCTTTACTTTTATTTTTTTGTTTTCACTGACTGTGTATTTTCTAATAGCCTGTCTTCAAGCTCAGCAGTTTCTTCTGCTGCTTAACTAATTTTGCTATTAAGAGACTGATGCATTCTTCGTTATGCCAGTTGCATTATTTAACTCTAGAATTTGTGCTTAATTTATTAATTTATTTTAATCTCTGTGTTAAATTTCTCTCACAGCATTCTTAGTTTCTTCTCTTTGTTATCTTGAATTTCTTTGAGTTTTGTCAATATGGCTATTTTGAATTCTCTGCCTAAAATGTCACATATCTCTCTGTCTCTCCAACATTGGCCACTGGTGCCTTATTTAATTTGTTTTGTGAGGTAATGTTTTCCTGGATTGTCTTGATGTTTGTGGATGTTTTTCAGTGTCTCAGCATCTGATATTTGGATATTTATTGTAGTCTTCAAAGTGTTGGCTTTGTTCCTGTCCTTTTTGCAAAGGCTTTCCAGGTATTCAAAGGACTAGAGTGTGGTGACCTAAGGATTTTGTCACTGCAGCTGTATTTATGTAAGTGGGAACTCCAAGCATAGGAATGCTGTAGTCCTTACACACTTGTAGAGGTACTGCCTTTGTGGTCTTCGATAAGATATGGAAAAATTATCTGATTTACAGACTGAGACTCTTGTTCTTTTACTTTCTCCCAACCAAACAGTTTTTCTGTCTGTTCTTAACCATCTGGAAATGAGAGAGGTATGGCAGAAACACCCCTGTGGTCACCACCACTGGAACTGCTCTGGGTCAGGTCAGAAGCCAGCACAGAACTGGGTTTATTCCCAAGGCTGCTGTAACCACTACCTGGCTGCCACTCATGTTTATTTAAGGCCCCAGGGCTCCACAATTAGCAGGTAGTAGAGCAGGCTAGTCCTGTGTTTTTACTTTTAGGGCGATGTCTTCCACAAGGCCCTGGGTGGATCTAGAGATGCTGTCCAGGAGCCAGAACCTAGACTTGGAAACCTGAGAAATCTACCTGGTGCTCTACTCTACTGCAGCTAAGTTGGTGCCAAAACCACAAGACAGAGTACTTTCCACTCTTCCACTTTCCTCAGGCAGAGGCATCTCCCTGTGTCCACAACCAGCAGAAGACACCATGAGGAGTACTGCCAGGGTACTGTCAGTGTTCACTTAAAGCCCAGTGGTTCTTAAGTTAGCTTGCAGTAAATTATGTCAGTCCTGGGACTCACACTTCAAGGCAGTAGGCTCCCCTCCAGCCCAGAGTTGGTCTATAAATTCAATCTCAAATTCAAAGTCTGGAATTGGGAACCTGAGATACCTACCTGGTTTTCTTCTGCACTATGCCAAACTGATATCTAACCTGCAAGACAAAGTGCCCTTTACTCTTTTATCTGCTTTTCTCAAGCATAAGGAGTCTTTCCTCATAGCCATCATGTCTATAGTGTGCTGGGTCCACCTGAAGCTGGCATCTCTCAAAGTCTCCCCAAGGTTGATGGCATGTACTACCTGGTTACTAGTGTTGATTATTCAAGATCCAAGTGCTCTTTAGTCAGCAGGTAATAAATCCTGCTAGGACTGGATGTTTTCCTTCAAGGCAGTGGGTTTTCTTCTGGCCCAGGGTTCATCTGGAAATGTCATCCAAGAGCCAGGGCCGGGATTGCTAGATTTATGACTCTGCCAGTGCTACATACTACTGTGGCTGAGCTGGTATCCAAATTGCAAGACACAGTAGTCCTCTTTACTCTTCTGTTTCTTCTCCTTACATGGAAGAAATGGATCTCTTCAGAGCTATGAGCTGTTCTGCCTGGGGTTGGATGGTAAGGGGTGATCCAAGCACTCCCTTAGCCTCCCTGGCTGATGTCCCACTAGGTTACATGCCCCTGAAGTCCACTGGCTCTGTACCCAGCTCAGCACTATAAATTGCCTAGTTGTTTCAATTATTGTGGCCTTGACAGACTTTCATGTTTATTTAAGACTCAAGACCACTTTAGTCAGTAGTGGCAAGGCTTGCTGAAACTCAAGTTCTGACTGCTGTGACAGGTGATTTTCCTCTGGCTAGAGTTGGTCTAAGTGGTCCCTCCATAGGCATCGGCTGAGTCCTACCTGGTGTTGGCAGCACTGAGTTTCAATACAAAGTCCCCCATCACTGCATTCTCTCTCTTACAAATGCACAGGTTCTCACTCTGCACCACAGGGGAGAAATGACATTGCCAGTCTAAGACTGTTCTTCTGACCCTTTTCAGTGCATCTTTTAGTAATATTAAGTTAAAACCAGATACTGTGGTCACTCAGCTGACTTTTGGTTCTTGTGAACGTGCTTTTTGTGTAGATAGTGGACCAATTTGGTGTTTCTGTGCGAAGGATGATTGGTGGATGCTTCCATTCAGCCATTTTGCTCTGGCTCCCCTTCCCCATTATTAATTCGCTTAGTCATTGACTTATTGTTTAGTTTTAGGACTTGTGTATTTTGGATAAGAGCTCCGTATGAGAAATATTTTTACAAATATTTTATATCATACTGTGGCTTTTCTTCTTATTCTATTGACGTTAACTTTCACAAAGCAAAAGTTTTTGATTAAAAAAATATGTCCAGTTTATCTTTTTTGTATCATGGGTCACACATTTGGAGTTGCAGCTAAAAACTTACCACTATACCCAAGGTCATCTAGATTTCCTCCTTTTATTTTTTAGGACTTTTATAGTTTTGCATTACACATTCAAGTCTGTTATCTATTTTTTGTTCATTTGTGTGAAGAATGTAAAATCTATGCCTGGATTAAATTTTTGCAGGTGAATTTCCAGTTTCTTCCGCACCGTTTGTCAAAAAGACGATTTTCCTCCATTGTATAACCTCAGCTCCTTTGGGCCTTTGTCAAGTTTCAATTGATGTTATTTATCTGGGTCTGTTTGTAGGCCCTTATTGTCTTCCACTGATCTATTTGTCTACTGTTTTGTCAATACCACACAGTCCTGATTACTGAGGTTTGTAATAAGTTTTCAAGTCAGATACTGTCAGTCCTGTGACTATTCTCCTTCAGTATTGTGTTGGATATTCTGGGTCTTTTGTTTCTCCTTATAAACCTTAAAATCAGATTGTTAAGATTCCCACAATAACTTGCTGTGATGCTGATATGAATTTCTTGAATCTATAGATCAAGTTGAGAAGAATTGGCAATGAAATGTATCCCAATTTATTTAGTTTATTTTTAATTTCTTTCATCAGAGTTTTGTTGTTTTCCTCATCTAGATATTGCACATATTTTGTTAGATTTATACATATCTCATTTTGGGGGCAGTAATGTAAATGGCATTGTGTTTTAAATTTCAAATTCTACTTGTTTATTGCTGGTATATAGAAAAGCAATTGATTTTTGTATATTAACCTGTATTCCATGACTTTACAATAATTACTTATTAGTTCCAGCTGTTTTCTGTCTATTCATCAAGATTTTCTACACATACAAGTATTCCATCTGCAAACAAAGACAGTTTGATTTATTACCAATTTTCATGCTTTTTATTTTATTTTTTGCCTTATTGCATTAACTAGGACTTCGAGTATGATGTTGAAAAATAGCAGTAAGTGAGGACATGATCTTAGTAAGAAAGCTTTAAGTTTCTCACCATTATGTATAATGTTACATGTAGGTTTTTTTGGATATACTATTTATTGAGTTGAGTACATTTTCCTCCATTTTTACTTTTCTGAACATTTTTATTATGAATAGTGTAGGATTTTTTTCAAGTGCTTTTTCTGCAACTGTTGATTTAATCACGTAATTTTTCTACTTTAGCTTGGTGACATGATAAATTACATTAATTGATCTTTAAATGTTGAGTCAGCCTTGCATGCCTGGGATAAATTCCTATTGGTTGTGGTGTATAATTGTTATTCTATATAGTTAAATTAAGTTTGCTAACATTTTGTTGAGAATATTTGCATTTATGTTTATTAGAAACATTATCCTGGAACTGTCTTTTCTTGTAATGGATTTTTCTGATTTTGGTGTTGGGGTAGTGCTGACCTCATGGAATAAAAATGCATTTCATTTGCTTCTGGACTGCCGCTGTTTTGAAAAAAATATTAATTATTGATTCAAATTTTTAATAGATATATGCCCATGCAGATTGTCTATTGCTTCTTCTGTGAGTTTTGTCAGACTGACTTTCAAGAAATCAGTCCGTTTCTTGTGTATTGTCAAATTTGTTAGCATAAAGTTGTACATAGTATTTATTTGTTATCTTTCCTTTGTCCATAAATTATGAAGTTCTGTTTCCTTTTGTATTTGACATATTGGTGCTTTATATTCTCTTTCTTTTTTTCTTAGCTTGTGAAGAAGCCCATTGATTTTATTAATCCTTAAAAAACACTGCTTTGAGCTTCATTGATTCTCTCTATTAGCTTCCTGTTTGGCTCTAATGTTTATTATTTCTACTGCTTATTTTCGATTTTATTTTCTATTTTTTCTAGTATCATGAGATGAAAGCTTTGATTATTTCTTTTATATATGTCTTCTTTTCTAATATATGCATTTTTAATACATTGTTTTACCATTTGAATAAAATACAAAAAAAATGAAAGCAGCATTCTTTAGAGGAACTGTCACCACAATCTTTAATATACTATTATTTTCCTTTAAATTATGCTTTTAAAAATGTATATGTTTGTTTATTGTTTTCTTCTCCTGCAATACAAATTGGGCTGTTTTTTCCTCAATCTTTTAATGTTAGCTTTGGGAGCAAATGTGAAGATTCATTATACAGGTAAACACATGTCATGGGGGTTTGTTGAACAGATTACTCCATCAACCAGATACTAAGCCCAGCACTCAAGAGTTATATTTTCTGCTCCTGTCCCTCCCCACAACATCCACCCTGAAGTAGACTCTAGGGTCTGTCACTTCTTTCTTTGTGTTGATAAATTCTCACCATTTAGCTCCCACTTATAAGTGAGAACATGTGGTATGTGGTTTTCTGTTTCTGCATTAGTTTAGTATGGATAATAACCTCCAGCTCCATCCATCTTCTTGAAAAAGACATGATCTCACATTTTTAATGGCTGCATAGTATTCCATGGTGTGTATGTACCACATTTTCTTTATCCATTCTGTCACTAATGGGCATTTAGGGTGATTCCATGTTTTGCTATTGTGAATAGTGCTGCAATGAACATTCACATGCATATGTCTTTATGGTAAAATGATTTATACTCCTCTGAGTATATACTACCGTTTACCTCAGTAATGGGGTTGCTGAGGTAAATGATAGTTCTGCTTTTAGCTCTTTGAGAAGCCATCATACTGCTTTCCCCAATAATTGAACTAATTTATACTCCCACCAACAGTGCATAGGGGTTCCCTTTTTCTCCACAACCTCAATAGCATCTGTTGTTTTTTGACTTTTTAATAATAGCCATTCTTAATGGCATGAGATGGTATCCAATTGAAGTTTTGATTTGCATTTCTCTAATGATCAGTGATATTGAGATTTTATACATATGCTTGGTGGCTGCATGTATGCCTTTTTGTGGGAAGTATCTGTTATGTCCTGTGCCCACTTTTTAGTGAGGTTGTTTGTTTTTCTCTTGTAAATTTGTTTAAGTTCCTTATATATGCTGGATATGAGACCTTTGTCAGATGCACAGTTTGCAAATATTTTCTCCCAGTGTGTAGGCTGTCTTTTTATTCTGTTGATAGTTTCTTTTCCTGTGCAGAAGCTCTTTAGTTTAATTATATCTCATTTGTCAATTTTTGCTTTTGTTGTGATTGCTTTTGGTGTCTTTGTCATGAAATGTTTGATCATTTCTATGGCCGAGATGGTATTGTCTAGGTTGTCTTCCAAGATTTTTATAGGTTTGAGTTTTACACTTAAGTCTTTAATCCTTCTTAAGTTGATTTTTTTGTATGGTGTAAGTAAGGAGTCCAGCTTTAATCTTCTGTGTATGGCTAGCCAGTTATCTCAGCACCATTTATTGAATAAGAAGTCTTTTCCTTATTGATTGTTTTGGTTAGCTTTGTCAAAAATCAGATGGCCATAGATGTGTGGGCTTATTTCTGGGTTCTCTATTATGTTGCATTGGTCTATATGCCCATTTTTCTACTAGCATCATGCTTTTCTGGTTACTGTAGCCCTGTAAAATAGTATGAAGTTTGGTAACGATGCCTCCAGCTTTGTTCTTTATGTATAGGATTGCTTTGGCTATTTGTTTAAAAAAAAAACTGATATAAATTTAAAAATAGTTTTCTTCAGTTCTGTGAAGAAAGCCATTGGTAGTTTGATAGAAATGCATTGAATCTATAAATTGTTTTAGGGCAGTATGTCCATTTTAATGATTTTTTTTTCTATCCATGATCATGAGATGATTTTCCATTCATTTCCATTATCTCTGATTTTCTTGGCAGTGCTTTATAATTCTCATTATAGAGATCCTTTGCCTCCTGAGTTAGCCATATTTCTAGGTATTTTATTCTTTGGGGTGCAGTTATCAATGGGATTGCCTTCCTAATTTGTCTCTTGGCTTGCCTGTTGTTGGTTTATAGAAATGCTAGTAATATTTTTACTTTGATTTTGTATCTTGAAACTTTGCTGAAGTTGTTTGTCAGCTGAAGGAGCTTTTGGGCTGAGACTGGGGTTTTCTAAATATAGAATAATGTTCTCTGCAAGCAGAGATAGTTTGACTTCCTCTCTCCCTATTTGGATGTGCTTTATTTCTTTCTCTTGACTGATTGTGCTGGCCAGGACTTTTAATACTATGAGAAATAAAAGTGGTAAGAGAGGACATTCTTGTTTTGTGCCAGTTTTCAAGGAAAATGCTTCCAGCTATTACTCATTAAAAGTGGGTTAGCTGTGGATTTTCTATAGACGGCTTTTATTATTTTGAGGTATGTTTCCTTAATATCTATTTTTAGAGGTTTTTTTTAAACATAAAGGAATGTTGAATTTTATCAAAAGTCTTTTCCACATCTACTGAGATAAGAATGTGGTTTTAGTTTTTATTTCTGTCTATGCAATGAATCACATTTATTCATTTGCACATGTTGAACAAACCTTGCATCTTGAGGATGAAGACAGTTGATTGTGAGGAATTAGCTTTTTGATGTGCTGCTAGATTCAGTTTGCAGGGGTTTTTTGTTTGTTTGTTTGTTTGTTTTTTAGTATTTTTGCATTAATGTTTATCAAAAATATTGGCTTGAACTTTTCTTCTTTTGTTATGTCTTTGACAGATTTTTGTATCAAGATGATGCTGTCCTCTTAGAATAAATTTAAGAAGAGCTCCTCTCTTCAATTTCTTGGAATATTTTCTGTAAAATTTGATTGTGAACTCATCAGGTCCTGGGCTTTTTTTTTTTTAATAGATAGGCTGCTTATTACTGATTCAAGTTTGGAGCTTATTATTGCTCTGTTCAAGGAATAAATTTCTTCCTGGCCCAATCTTGGAAGGGTGTGTTTCAGGAATTTATTCATTTCATCTAGGTTTTCCAGTTTGTGTGTATAGAGGTGTTTATAGTAGTTTATGATGGTTGTTTGTATTTCTGTGTAGTCAGTGGTAACATTCCCTTTGTCGTTTCTAATTGTGTTTATTTGTATCTACTCTCTTTTCTTATCTATTAGTCTAGCTAGTGGTCTCTTTTATTATTTTTTTTTCAATAACCAACTGCTGGACTTGTTTATCTTTTGAATGCTTTCTTGAGTCTTCATTTCCTTTAGATCAGCTCTAATTTTTGTTAATTTTTTATCTTCTGCTAGCTTTGGGGTTGATTTGCTCTTGCTTTTCTAATTCTATCAGTTTTAAAGTTAGTTTCTTAATTTAAGCTCATTCTTACTTTTGCTGGGAGTATTTAGTGATATGAATTTCCCTCTTAACACTGCCTTTGCTGTATCTCAGAGATTCTGGTATGTTGTATGTTTGTTCTCATTATTTTCAAACAACTTTTTAATTTCTGCCTTAGTTTTATTATTTACCCAAAAGTCATTCAGGAGCATGTTGTTTAATTTCCATATAATTTCATGGTTTTGAGCGATTTTCTTTGTTTTCACTTTTATTTTTGTTGTACTGTGGTCTGAGAGTGGGTTTGGCATAATTTGTCTTTTAGATTATTTTATGTTCAATTATGTGGTCAATTTTTGAGTATGTGACATGGAGCGATGAGAAGACTATATATTCTGTTGCTCTTTGGGCAGAGAGTTCTGTAAAGATCTGTCAGATCCATTTGGTTCAATGTTGAGTTTAGGTTCTGAATATCTTTATTAATTTTCTCCCTTGATGATGTGTCTAATACTGTCAGTGAAGCGTTAAAGTCTCCCACTATTATTGTGTGGGAGTCTATGTCTCTTCGTAGAGATCTAAAAACTTTGTTTATAAATCTGGGTACTCTTGTGTTGGGTGCATACATATTTAACACCATCCTTCTTTGTTTTTTTTTTTTTTTTTTTTTTTTTTTTTGCTTGTGGTTTTTTTTTTTTTTTTTTGTCTTTGTTGGTTTGAAGTCTGTTTTGTCTGAATTTGGGATTGCAACCCTGCTTTTTTTCTGTTTGCTATTTGCTTAGTAGATTTTCCTGCATCCCCTTATTTTGAGCCTGTGGATGTCATTATTTGTGAGATGGGTCTCTTGAAGACAGCATACCATTGAGTCTTACTTTTTAAATCCAGTTTGCCAATTTGTGTCTTTCAATTGGGGCATTTAGCCCATTTACATTCAATGTTAGTATTGATATGTGTGGATTTGATCTTTTCATTGTGCTTTTAGCAGGTTATTATGTTGGCTTGCTCCTGTGGTTGCTTTCTAGTAAAACTGATCTGTGGGTTGCAGTGTATTTTTGTATTACCTGATAGTGGTCCTTGCTTTCTATATTTAGTGCTCCTTTCAAGATCACTTGTAAGGCAGGCCTAGTGATAACAAATTCCCTCAACATTTGCTTATCTGAAAAGAATTTTATTTTTCCTTTACTCAGAAAGTTTAGTTTAGCTAAATATAAAATTCTTGATTGAAGATTTCTTTTTCTCTTTAAGAATGTTGAATATTGGCCCCCAATCTCTTCTGGTTTGTAAGATTTCAGCTGAGATGTCTGTTATTAGCCTGATGTAGTTCCTTTTGTAGGTGATCTGCATTTTTTCTCTAGATGGCTTTAACATTTTTTCTTTCATTTCAACCTTGAAAACTCTGATTATGATGTGTCTTTGTGATGATCTCCTTGTGTAAAATCTTGCAGGAGTTCTATGCTTTTCCTGGATTTGACAGTTGACCTCTCCAGTAAGGTTGGAGAATTTTTATTGATGATATCCCAAAATATATTTTCTAAGTTGTTTGCTTTCTCTTCTCTTCCTCTCCTTCAGGGATGCCAATGATTTCTAGATTTGGCCTCTTTAATCTCATATTTCTCAGAGATTTTGTGCATTCCTTTTCTACTTTTTAAAATCTTTGTCTGACTTTCTTATTTCAGAGAAGCAGTCTTCAAATTCTAAGATTATTTGCTCACCTTGGTTTATTCTGCAGTTAATACTTGTGGTTAAATTGAGACATTATTGTATTATTCAACTCTGTCAGACCCATTAGTTTCTTTTTTGTGCTGGTTGTTTCATGCTGTATTGCTTTATTGTAATTCTTAGTTTCTTTAGATTGAGTTTTGCTATCTTTCTGACTCTCAATAATCTTCATCCTATCCATATTCTATTATTTTTATTTTTTTGAAACAAAGTCTTGCTCTGTCACCCAGGCTGAAGTGCAGTAGCATGATCTTGGCTCACTGCAACCTCTGCCTTCTAGGCTTAAGCAGTTATCCAGCCTCAGCCTCCCAAGTAGCTGGGACTGCAGGCAGGAGCTGCCATCTTGTCAAATTTTTGTATAAACATAAATATATATATATATATATTTGTAAAGATAGGTTTTTGCCATGTTGTCCAGGCTGGTCTCAAACTGTTGAGCTCAAAGTAATTCGCCTGCCTCAGGCTCCCAAAGTGCTGGAATTACAGGTATGAGACATCACACCCAGCTCCCTATCCATATTCTGAAATATATTTCTGTCATTTTAGCCAGCTCAGCCTGGTGAAAATCTCTTATTGGAGAGCATTGCAGAACAGGTGTGGTTGTTTGGAGGTGTCTATCAAGAAAAGTAATGAAGCAAGTCTCAATCATTTTAGGAGGTTTATTTGCCAAAGTTAAGCATGTGCACCCAGGAGACAGGTCTATGCCTTTCTCCAAAGATGATTTTGAGGGCTCCAAATGTAAAGGAGAAAGGGTGGGATATTGAGAAGTACACAATTTTCATGTAAGAGAAAGGTAAAGAAAAACAGTCATTCATGCCTTTATCTTTCTCAGTGAATCTGTATTTTTTACATAAGGTGACAGACAAATAGGGTAGAGAAAAAATGCAGGGAATCTGCATTTTACATAAGATAACATAGACAAAATTGGGCAGGGGAACAAACAGATATGCATTTGTGTCTGGTGGGTCAAAGGTGACTGCACCTGTAAAGATAAGCTATCGATTTATATTGCCATGGTGAAATTTTAACAGAAGCACCTGAAAAGATCTTGAAACTCACTAGGAATTTCACTGTGGGCAAAATATGAAGGAGGTAAGTAGCTTTTCATCTTGTAGCCATCTTACTTAGGAACCAAAAAGAGAAGTCAGGTTCATGTGAAGCAGTTTCCAGCTTGACTTTTTCCCTTGGCTAAATGAGTTTGCAGTCCCAGATTTCAATTTTTTTCACATTACCCTCTTTGAAAAAAAAGTTTTTGAGAAAGCATTTTAAAAGGAATATGAGTTCCTGGTCTCACGTTGCTTTTTTCTCCTTATTTGGGCTGTTTCTCATTGCTAAGATAGTTAATTCATAGAAGTTCAGTTCCCATGTTGCTAGGAAGACTTATTCCTAGGAGATCTTGTCCCACATTGCTAGGAAGGCTCATTCCTAGGAAGTCATGTTCCATGAAGATAAAAAAATAGGAGGAGAAAGGAAGAAAAACTGAAAGAAAAAAAAGAATAAAAATATGTATATAGGGATTTAGGCCAGCTTTATAGCAACAAAAGGAAAGCAAACATGGAAGCTGAATCAGTTTGTATTACTGCCTCCTCAATAAGAGCAATTCTGTGGGCAATCATTACCCTAGACCTTTCCATTGTACTTTGACTTATTAGCAAGCACATACCATAACAACCTTGTAAGCAGAAACAGGAAAGAACACAAATTATTATTATTCCTATTATAACCAATACCTTCTGCCACCAAGCTCCCCAAGATTCAAACCAACCACTCAACCAATTGATAAGTGAGGGTTGGGGTCAGACATAAGATATAGGTTTTTATATCAGTCATAAGTCAGGTTATGTTCTTCAATTCATCTGGAATATACACACAACATTTTGTTTTTATGATGTTGCAGGTCCCCTCTTGTGCTACCATGAGTGTATTTAAAGCCATATAGTTTTGCAGCACAGCTTTTCTCATAACCATGACCTCATTGTTCAGCAGGAAGATACTCATATGGCTATTATTCATTCAGGGTCTTTTTTTTTTCATTAAGGCCTGTATATTGCATATAACATCTTCAATACCTATCCTTGGCACAAAGATTGGAGCTAAGTGAGTATACCATTGAAATACTGAATCTGTCCAATGAGATTGTAAATAGAAAAGGTTTGCTGGTTTTGACAGGGTCTGAATTACTCATCTTTGTACCCAGCATACCCTAGGGAACAACATCCTAACCACCACCCTGGAGGTAACCATGGCCATAAGTTGGTGCCACATAGCCAACATGTCCCCTTTGGAGCTAGCAGATAAATGCCTGGTCGTTGCACCCAATCGGTGGCATGCCAGTTGGTGTGTTGTAATATGACAATGTTGTCACAGCATTCTCCAGATAGCCACCCTGTATCTCTCATATCATCTTAGAAAAAGCCAAGATTTGGTAAATAATTTTTCTCAGTGTGCTCCCCAAAGATAAGGTGCCTAGTCATGATCGGCAACCTGGAGATTTTGTCTATTGGAAGAGACATCTATAAAGGATTCCCTTCAACCCTGATAGAAGGGCCCATGCCAGCTACTAATGACTAATCATATTGCTACAAAATTAGAGGGTATAGACTCATGGATTCACATATCTCATCTTAAAATGGCACAGCCTCCTGAGTGGACTGTAAAGCCCACCAAAGACTCTCACCTCCAGTTCATTAAACATCAACCTTCAATCCAGGATTAGAAGCACACAACAGCTGTTGTGGACAGCTTAAACCCAAGCCATAGGACCAGGCCTGTGTAAAAAGGAACACCTATGTTTACATATTGCAATATGTTTCCCTTGAGAGAATTTGCATTGCTAATTTTTGTTGTCATACGCATGGACTTTCTTGTTAAAATTTCACAACGGGACAGGTGATGTTTTACAAAAGGGTTGGATCAGAGTGTAAGCAGCACTAGGGCAAGTGCTGTAGGCCAGGGAAAGTGAAATGCCTCTGTGAACTTAGTCAGTTGTATTTTAATTATTCCATTGGTCCTCTCAACCAAGCCTGAGGACTAGAGATTGTAGTCACAATGAAAATGTTTAAATATGAGCCAAATTTTACAAATATTTTGAATAAACTAACCAGTAATGTGAGTTCCCTGTCACTGTGAAGCTCACAGGGGACTCCCCACAATAGAATAATTGTTTCTAGTAGGATGTTTCCAACTGTCATGGCTGTTGCTTGCCTGCAGGGAAAAGCTTCAACCCAATGGGAAAACATGCAGACCTTTATTAAAACATATTGTAACATTGAGATTATGGCAGCTGGAAAAAATCAAGCTGCCATGTCTCAAAAGGTCCAGCGAGAAGGAGAAAATGACCCTGGACCCCATGGAAGGGCTTTCCTGGTTTATATTGGGGACAAATAACCATTGAATGTAAACTTTTGTGCCGCTATGAAGGATGATTTCCAGTAATATTGTTTACACCAGGGTGTCATTCCATCTGGATTGCAATGGGTTAGATCATGAACATATTCCACAAGTGGCACCTAACATCCCACTGTACTAATGGGTTTATTATTTGGTCTACACCATATTTCAATTTTGGAGACAATTATCTCCCTGCCTATTTCCAAGTAGATTTCTTTTTTGTAGGAGCTATGCTCTGGGTTTCTTTCAACATGTTTTTAAGTGTTTCAGGTTTTATGGTCATTTCCTAGATTGAAGCTCATGACTCGAATGCTGCTCTTTTAGCTGTAGCATCAGCCAGTTTGTTATCCTGACTCATTTTGAGTGATTTGGGATTTCTATAATTGCCAAATGTTTTGGTTTTAGAAGAGCTTCTGAAAGCTCTGATGCTTGTCCATTTTTTATGGGCTGCCCTGAGGAAGTTAAATATCCTGTCTCCTTCCATAGCATCCCAAATTCATGAGCACCCCAAAAGCATGGCAGCTGTTAGTATATATATTTGCAACTTTGTCTTTTTTCAATTGACAAACTTGGGTCATGGCAATCAATTCAGCCACTTGAGCTGATCTGGCTTGGGGAAGAGAACTGGCTTCAATTACCTTTAGTAAAGACACCACAGCATAGTCTGCTCTAAAATTTCCATCTTCTCCTCTTAAATAAGACCAATCTGTCTTAATAAGACCAATCATCATTATCCAGTGGCATCTCTTGTAGGACTGTCCTGGGGGTGAGAAGTCAGTCAGTCATCAGGACACAGACATGAACGGATTTGTCGAAAGGGCCCAGCAAGACAGTGGCTGGATTAAGATTATTACAGTAGGAAATAGTAATATTGGGAGATGATAAAAACAAAATTTTAAAAGAGGCCAGCCCGTTGACAGACAGATGTTGACTATGATGAGAGTTTAGAAGGGTCTCAAGAGTATGTGGCACAAAATGGTAAGGGGGAACCCATAATTATTTCAACAGACTTGTACTAAAGGGCTGTGGCTGCTATTTTTCTTACACAAGGAAGCAGTCCTTGAGCTTCAGCCCTGAAGTCCAGCTGTTGGCTATAATAGCCTATAGGTCTCTGATGATCACCATGTTTCTGGGTCAGTGCCTCTGATGCAGTATCTCCAATTTTGTGTACAAAAATGGAGAAAGGCAATTTGTAGTTTGTGTGACCTAAGGATGGGCCATTAGTTAGAATTTCCTTTATTTGTTGTACAGCTGATTGTCCTTCTGGAATCCACACGATGGGATCAGATTGCACATTTTTAAGGTATGCATACAGAGGTTGAACCATAAGGGAGAAATTTCATATCCAGTTTCTACAGTAGCCTGCCAGGCCCCAAAAATACTCTAACTTGTTTCTTAGTGACAATCATTGAAAAAGCTAAAATTTATCTCACTCTGTCAGGGTTAATACTCAGTCCTTTGACCAAGATAATATGCCCCAAATACTTAACTTGCAGTAACTATAGCTGAAGTTCGTCTTTAGACACTTTGTGGCCCTTGGTGGCCATTTGAGTGAATATAGATTATCTTCCTGAGAGTAAGAGAGTGTGTTTGAATAAAGGAGAAAATCATCTACATACTGGATGAGTATTGAGCTCTGGGGAAAATTTAAATCCTTTAAATTAGCTTTTAATACTTGGGAGAAGTAACTGGAACTTACTGTATACGTTTGGGGCATTATAGTCCACATATTTTACTATTCTTTCCAAGTAAATGAAAACAAATATTGGCTGTCTGGATCTACAGGAATACTAAAGGAGGCACTGTGGAGATCCACAACTGAGAAATACTGGCTGATAGTGAGTATAGCTGACAGAAGTGTATATGGTTTGTGGACTACTGGGTGTCTGGGTACTATGATATTGTTCTTTGCCCTCAAGTCCTGCATAAATATCCAACCTCTCCCACTTGGGAAGGGAATATAGAGCTGTTGCAGGTATGTGTGCAGAGAATAATGAGTCCCTTTTTCAGATAATCTTATATGATAGTAAGAGACAGGATTAGCTGGATTTCCTAGGCTGACTACAAATCCCTAAACCTAGCTGGGAAGGTTACTGCATCCACCTTTAAACACAGGGCTTGCAACTTAGCTCACACCTGACCAATCAGAGAGCTCACTAAAATGCTAATTAGGCAAAAACAGGAGGTAAAGAAATAGCCAATCATCTATTGCCTGAGAGCACAGCAGGAGGGACAAGGATCAGGGTATAAACCCAGGCATTCAAGCCGGCAATGGCAACCCCCTTTGGGTCCCCTCCCCTTATATGGGAGCTCTGTTTTCACTCTATTTCACTCTATTAAATCTTGCAACTACACTCTTCTGGTCCGTGTTTTGTTACCGCTGGAGCTGAGCTTTCCCTCACTGCCCACCACTGCTGTTTGCCGTCATTGCAGGCCCACCGCTGACTTCCATCCCTCCAGATCGGGCAGGGTGTCTGCTCCTGACTCAGAAAGGCACCCATTGTCACTCCCAATCAGGCTAAAGGCTTGCCATTGTTCCTGCACGGCTAAGTGCCTGGATTCATCCTAATCGAGCTGAACACTAGTCACTGGGTTCCATGGTTTTCTTCCGTGACCCACAGCTTCTAATAGGGCTATAACACTCACCGCATGGTCTAATATTCCATTCTTTGGAATCTGTGAGGCCAAGAACCCCAGGTCAGAGAACACGAGGCTTGCCACCATCTTGGAAGTGGCCCACTACCATTTTGGAAGCAGTCCGCCACCATCTTGGGAGCTCTGGGAGCAAGGACCCCTGGTAACAAGAGTGGCAATTCCATTTATGGCTGCCTGTTGTAGAGGATATTGTTTAAGGTTGGGTAGGAGTTTCCTTGGGTCTATCTCCATCTTAATTGGAGTAGCTGAGAATATTTTCCCTGTATCTGTATTGGCTGAGACCATAAGTGGGAGTGGACATCCTTGAGCAAGTACTCTGCCTCTGGGGTTTACAGGAAGATTGAGGAAGCTAAAAAGAGTTTTACTCTTTTCTGCTCTTTATTCCAATGTTCTCTCTTCTCCTCTAATATTTCCTTCTCTGTTTCCATTTCATTTTCCTTGTCAGAAGATGACATTTTAACATTACTAGTACTAAATCATGGTACATTGTCAGGATGTTTTCTTAATTTGGTATTTTTGGTCTTCTGGCTCTAATTCTAAAAAAGTGTTTACTTTTTGATGAAAAAAAGAGGTATGGGCATTATGGATGCTGAGGAGATCATGGCCCAAAAGACTGACGGGGCCCCAGAACATATTAGAAACATGCGTGACTGACTGAGCCTGTCATATTTAGAGCCTACAGTGGAGGAACTTAACCTGGCAAACAGTAAGGTACAGGTTTGGACTTAAAACATAAGATGGTTTTATTAGACACACCCACCATATTAATTCTTTCATTACATCAAGGATTGGGGTTTATAAATAAGCCAATATTTATCAGAGATATTGTTGCACCTGTGTCAATTAAGGCAGTTTTAAGCTTACGAATTGTTATTATATTAATCTTTCCCAATTTGTTTGTCAGGATACAATATTTGGAGAGTTGAAACCCTGTACTTCCTCGAAGAATTCCTACTCTTCCTGAGTTGCATTCTCCTACCTTTTTTTGTTTGTTTGTTTCAGTCTAAGGCAGTTCCTCTTAAGGTGTCCCAGTCTTTTACAGTACTAACAGACTGGGAGGGAAGAGTCCTCAAACCCAGGGAGCTTAAAATCTTTCTGTGGCTGAGAGGTTTGAGAAGTTACTTACTTTAGCTGTAAATGTATAACTTGGGCAATCTTCTGTTTTTCCTTTTTAATCATAGTGCAGGATAATTGGTAAGCTATGTAAACTTGTTCATTAGTTCTGGCCATGGCCCAATTTGTCATGTGACATTATACAAGGTAAGCTAAATCACCCTCTAGTCCATGTAAGAAATTTGCATTTAATTATGTATCATTTCTATTTTTTTTCAAAGCAATTCTCTGACATCCCACAATATTGTCTTAAAGTTTTATCAAAACATGTGAAGTAATCTAAAACTGATTCACTTTGGTTTTGGCGGCATCGTTGGACTTGATTCCACAACGATTTGAAACACTGAAGGAATGATATTTAACAGAGCAGCTGCTCATTTTCATGCCTCTTTGTGCTTATCTTGTGGATTTTGGAGGGTTGATTGTTGTGATTTTATTGGTTCTTCAGGGGTCAAATCCGCAATAGGGTCTGACCACTGTGCTTTCCCCAGCCATTCCGTGGCTTTTGCTTCTGAGACCAACATGTGGACTAGCTCATAAAGATCTAAATGACATTGGTCATAGGTTCTGATGATGAGCTCACTTTTTCAGGCAAACCCAATTGGATCTTTATGGGGATCAGGACTGTTTTTTTAACTATGCCTTGCAACTCAGCCTTTGACCAGGTTTGGTAGACAATCATTGGGGTTCCCCTACCTATTACTAGTTGTTCCTGAAATGGGGTGATCATGAGAGCTGTCCCTGCAGGGTCACCCTTTTCCACACCTTTCAGATAAGAGGCTGCCACTGAGGCTGTCAGAAAATCATCGGGGGTAGGTCTTTGAAGTAAGACTACCTATTGCCTTCTGTTGAGTAAGTGGTAGACATGCAGGAGAAGGAGGGGCAGATCTTGTCTGGGAAGTTCAGAGAGGTCAGGATAGAGTGGGGTTGTAGGTGGAGGTGGGGGAGGTGCAAAGGGGGAAGTAAGGAATTCCCAGGATTTCTTTAAGATAGATAAAAGAAAGTTCTTGATTAGCATTTCTGAGTTCTTTGTTGGCATCCTGTAGGGAGATGAGGCAGTCTTCCCTGCTTTTGCTACTCTCCAGATACCACTGAAAGTAGCACTCCCATTTTGGTTGTTTAGTTTTTGTGCCTGCATTTTCCACCCTCATTCACAAGTACACGAATTTGGGCAGCTCAAAAAATCCCCATTTAGGACATTGTAACTTAGGATCTGCTTTAGTTACAGTGGTCCACCTGATAAAATATTTGCATGATGATTCACCATAAGTATTTTGCATATACCTGGACAGTTTCTAAAGGGGGAATTTTATGTTCCACAGCTGCTCGGGTTTTAGCTAACTTGCCTCATTTCCCATAATTTAGAGTTCCCTTTTGGATTTGACCAAATCAGGACGTGTGTCAGACCCAAAATGTGCTGCTTGCAGACCTAGTTTTTCATGGACATTACTCCCTGAACTGGTTCAGTCCACCCGTGTCATGGCTACCTGGCACTGTGCCAAGGGCTCAAGGTGTGGGAGGGATCAACTCCTTATATGCACCTGCTGGCTTAGATTAGAACCTAAGTATGTTCTTCTAAGGGGGAAAACCTATTTAGAGCTGCTTCACGTCTTAGGGAGAGTTCCTCCCTGACACCCTCATGTGATTCTCAGTTGCCTGAGAATGCCCTGAAAGGCTGAGGGGAGCAAGGTGCTCTTATTTCTCTTATTTCTTTGGAGTGAAAGATTCCACACTCATGAGCTAAAGGATTCAGATTTGGTCAAATCCAATAGGGGAAAGTACCAAAACAAACACACACACACACACACCCCCAACAAGGCAGAAACAAACAGTAAAACCGTTAAGCAAAACTAACGATGATCACACAAATTATATGATTTCTGAGTGCTCTAAGTGTAAGCAGAAATTAACGCCAGTTGGTTAATGCTAATTTTCGTCATTTAAAAGAACTTGCAAGACAGAATCCCAAACCAGTTTCTTACCTAGTAATGGTGGCTCAAGCTTAAGATGGTTCTTCCCCAACGCAGATGCAGATGGACTCACCTTTCTTGACGGAAGCAAGTGGAAACTACCTGTGTTACTGGGGGTCCTGGCTCCCAGAGCTCCCAAGATGGTGGTGGGCCACTTCCAAAATGGCAACAGGCCTCTTCCAAGATGGTAGCAAACCTCGTGTTCTCTGACCTGGAGTTCTTGACCTCAAGGATTCTAAGGAATGGAATCTTGGGCCGTGTGGTGAGTGTTATAGCTCTATTAGAAGAGGTGGGTCACGGAAGAGAACCATGGAACCCACTGACTAGTGTTCAGCTTGATTAGGACAACCCCAGGCACTTAGTCATGCAGGAACAATGGCAAGTCTTTAGCCCGATCAGGAGCGGCAATGGGCGCCTCCTTGGATCAGGAGCACAGCAGACATCCTGCTGGATCCAGAGGGATGGAAGTCAGCAGCGGTCAGCCAGGGCGGCAAACAGCAGTGGTGGATGGTAGGTGAAAGCTCAGCTTGAACCGAAACAAACACACACCAGAAGAGTGCAGTTGCAAGATTTAATAGAGAGAAAACAGAGCTCCCTTACAAAGGGAGGGGTCCTAAAGAGGGCAGCCATTGTCAACTTGAATGCCTGGATTTGCATCCCAATCATTGTCCCTCCCTCTGTGCTCTCAGGCAATAGATGATTGGCTATTTCTTTACCTCCTGTTTTTGCCTAATTAGCATTTTAATGAGCTCTCTTTCCTACCTGATTGGTCGGGTGTGAGCTAAGTTGCAAGCACCGTGTTTAAAGGTGGATGTGGTCACCTTCCTAGCCAGGCTTAGGGATTCTCAGACAGCCTAGGAAATCCAGCTAGTCCTGTCTTTCACCTCAAGACAGAGGCTTTTTAACAAGAAATAAACCTCAGACTCCCCAACTGAAAAAAAATGTTGAGACATCAGAGATCCCTGGAGGAAAGAGGTGCCAGACTTCAGCAAATCATCCTATCAGTTTGGGCTATAAGGTGTCCAAGCCAGTACCAAGCACTGAGAGGAGAGCCGCTGCAGGCCGGGTCACCATCACTCAGGATCTCATCGTGGTTACCAGATATCAATCGTGAAAAATGGCAAGTCTCAAGCATTTTAGGATGCTTATTTGCCAAAGTTAAGGATCTGCACCCATGAGACTGGTCTATGTCTTTAAAGATGATTTTGAGGGTTCCAAATTTAAAGGAGAAAGGGCAGAATATTGAGAAGTACACAATTTTCATGTAAGAGAATGGTAGGGAAAAATAGTAATTCATGCCTTTGTCTGGTTCAGTGAATGTGCTTTTTTATTTTTTTACATAAAGTGATATAGACAAATGGGGCAAGGAAAAATGCAGGGAATCTGCATTTTACATAAGATAACATAGACAAAATGGAGCAGGGGAACAATCAGATATGCATTTGTGTCTGGTGGGCCAAAGGTGACTGCACCTGTAAAAGATAAGCTATCAGTTTACATTGCCATAGTGAAATTTTAACAGAAGCACCTTAAAAGATCTTGAAGCTCAGTAGGAATTTCATTGAGGGGCAAAATAGAGGGGAGACATGTAGCTTTTCATCTTGTGGCCATCATCTTGTTTAGGAACCAAAAAAGGAAAGGCAGGTTTGTGTGACCCAGTTCCCGGCTTTTCTTTTCCCTTTGGCTAAATGAGTTTGTGGTCCCAAAATTTAATTTCCTTTCACAAAAGACATACAATACTCTGATCATTGGATTTACTTGAGTTTTTGACTTCGTTCTTTCTCATCTCTGTATGTTGGTGCTCCTTTAAGTGCAGTGCAGATTTAGTACAGTCAATCAACTTCTTTTTTAGATGTTTTCACAGGGCCAAGGCTTTGCCCAGTATCTTTATTTGAAGCTGACTTCTTGCCTCTAGTTTTAAAGGTGGGTATGTCAGTGAGGTATTTTTGGTGTTGAAGCTTTGAGATGCGATCCAGTAGGTGGCACTTAGGCTTATTGGTCAGTTGGTAGACTCTTGCTTAGTTGTGTGGCTCCCTTACGCTTCCTCACAGTTGTGGCCATGTTCCCTCTGAATGTTCTGAAACTGTGGGTTTCTCTCACCCTTGAATGCTGGCTCTAGATCATAGCTTCACATTCCTTAACTGCCCACTGCAATTCTGGGATGATGTCAGTGTTTATGTTCCTTCCTCAACTTGGAGGCAGCAGGAGAAGGGACCTTAGTAGTGATTGTGGCCAAGGGTATTTTGCTTGTCTCCTAGGGGCTCCAACTCAAAAAGATGCAGGATAAAAATTGCTCAATGAAATAATCCCAAGATGGAGAGTCTGTGCTCTGTGGCCAAGTTAGGGATTCCCTGTCTGGTAACGAGCAGTGTGGGGTGCATGGAATTTGTGAGAGATGGCCTGGTCTCCTCTACACGGGTCAACTGAAGCTTGTTGGAGGTGTAGATATGGCACTTAGGGTCTTTGCTTTTTTGTTAATCCAAGCATAGCAAGGGCAGTTCCACTGAAGAGGCAGTTGCAGGGCGGCTTTCAGCTACCCTAAGAGACTCTGTCCAGGGAGTTGCCAAGCTGCTATTGGCCCAATAGCTCTGCCAGGGAGTGGCTAGAGGTCCGGGCCTGGAAGACCTGCCTGGTGAGGAGATACTGGAATGAGCACCCATGTAAGTCTATCCCCTCTTTTTTAGGTCTGCTGTGGTATACTGAAGGCTCACTCCAGACCCTAGTCATCTCAGATTTTCCAGTACCTGGAGGTATCACCAGTGAAGGCTATAAAACAGCAAAGATGACATCTTAACCTTCCCTCTGGAAGCTTCATTCCAGGAAGGTGTGCACCTGTTACTGGCCCAAATGCACAGTAGGAAGTGGCTAGAGACCCTGGTTGGGAGGTCCTGCCCAGTAAGGAGTAATGGAATTAGGGACCTGCTTTAAAAACAGTCTGGTCATGTTTTCTTAGAGCAGTTGTGCCATGCAGGGTATCGGCTTCAGGTCTCCATAACCTTAAACACTCCAAAGCCCCAAAACTGGAATGTCTAAGCCATCCAAACAGCAAAGAGTGTGGCCCCTTCCTCCCTCTGGGAGCTCCACCCAAGGGGGCTTTGAAACCTCTGTAAGCCAGAGAACACTGGCGGGAATAGCTGAAGACCCCAGTTGGGAGGCTCCACCCAGTGGTGAGAAATGGAATCAGGGAGGCACTTTAAAAAACAGCCCGGCCACATTTTTTTCAGGACAGCTGTGCTATGCTGGGGGATGGCCTCCATCCCTAGTCAGCTCAGACAGTCCATAGCTTAAAGGCTTAAATGGCTATGTTGCCAAAACAGCAATGATAGAAGCTCACTCCTCCCTATGGGAGCTGCGTTCCAGGGAGATTTCAAATCTCTCTTCACTGTAGAAAACCGATGGAGGTGGCCGGAGGCTTCTGTTGGGAGTCCCCACTCAATGAGGAGGAAAGATATTGAGAACCCAGTTTAAAAAGCAGTCTGGCCACGTTTTTGTAGAGCAGCTGTGCTGTGGTGGGGGATCCCTTCTACCCCTTGTCATCTTGGAATCTTCAAAGCTCACACGCTGAAGTTGTTAAGTCACCTAAACAGCAAAAATGGTGACCAGCCACTCCCTCTGGGAACTCTTTCTCGGGGAGGTGCAATGTTGCTAATGGTGGCTGACTGGAATTCCAATCCAGTGTGTCTTATCCTGCAAGATACCATAGAAGTGTGGCCTGCAGACTATCTCTGGGAAGCCTTCTGGATTCAGAGTGTTTACCAGGGGTCTATATAAGGATATAACCTCTCACTTTGCCGGAGATGCATCTACTTTTGCCAGAAAGCCTAGAAAGCCCAAGTATCCAAGGTTCCTGGTCTCTGTGTGTGCCCAAATGGTTTCTGCGCTGAGACTCTATGTATTTCTGTTTGTCAGACTGAAGGCCCCAGTGGAGTGGGTTCATGAGGGGCTCTCTTGACCCAAGAGTTGCAAAGATTCATGGGAGAAGTGTAGGACCTCGGGGTCACACATTAATTCACCACTTTTCTGGGCAGGGGGTGATCCCCTGGCTCTCTGTTGCTCCCAGATGGGCCATGACCTTTCCTTGCTTTTCTTCATATTCTGTGGGTCAAGTTGGTTTTCTTGATTATGCCTAGTGTGAGTACCTGGATGATTCAGTCGAAGGTGCTGTATTTACTCACCCCTTCTCATTCCTTTACTGCACACGTGGTAACCATGTTGGTTATGCCTGGCCCTCAGGTAGCCCTTTTTTATTGGCACAGCTGCTGGCATTCCCCTGTGCAAGGTTCCAGCATGCTTCTCTATGTTTGCAGCTCGATTCTTTTAGGCTGTTCTTTGTTAGAAAAGAGTTATTTTGAGGGCAGCTTTTTGTTAGAAGGAAAGCCTTGCTAATGACTCTGTTGCTATCATTATATGCCGAAATAATTTATGTCTAGCTCCTGTATCACTATCACAAGAGCTGGAAGCCACCTGCATGTGCCACATGCAGGCTTGCTGACTAGCCTCCGAAAGCACTGCAGCTATTGCTAACACCCGTGCAAACTGAGTGGGAGCCTTAGGATTGTTTTGTCATTGCTACCGCCATCATCTATGCCATACCCATTGTGCAGAGGCCTCAGGAACCATCAACAAGCCTCACCTACCTCTGACACTACCAGAACCCAAGTAAGTTGACTGGAGGCTTCAGAATGGGCTGGCCCAGACCCACTGACACCAGTGCCAATGTACACCTCTCTGGTGCCCAGGAACAGGCATGCCTGTCCTGCTGCCTATTGGAAACCTAGGATAAGCCCACATAATGTCCCTATCCCCAGCAAAACATTAACACAGCCTCTACTAACAACAAACCCTTAAGCAACTGAGGAAGTCAGACACAACTGATGCTATTTACAGCCTCCCAAAGTCATGTAAGGATTACACTACTGCATACACCCAGAATCAAAGCTAAAGTGACTTATCCAGCCGATATCATAGATATATCTTCAGGAAAAAGTAGTCCACCTCTACAAAATCCAATTTAAAAAAATTGAAGAAATTACAGTTAAAACAGATATGCAGATATTAATATAAGAAAATAAGAAACATAAAAAGGAAATGTGATGCCTACAAAGAAACACAATAGTTGCTTAGCAACATATTTTAATTTAAAAAGATTTATGAAATCTCAAATAAATAATTCAAAATAATATTAAAAAGCTTAGCAAAATACAAAATAATTTTGAAGAATAATACAAAAAATCAGAAAAAAATAGAGGCTATGAATTTAAAATTTACCAGAGACAGTTGTAATTAAAAAAAAAGAAAATTCTGGAACTTACAAATTTATTATTGAATAAATTATAAAATAAATTTTAGCATTTCAATAATACACTAGATCAAGCAGAAAAGATAATTTCAAAAATACAGTCCATTTGAAATAACCCAATCAGATAAAAAATACAGAAAAGAAAAGAATGAATTAAGCCTTTGTTCTCACAATGGGACACAACAAAGAAATCAAATTTAAATAATTTTAGTGTCCCAGAAGACAAAAAGTAAATGAAAGATTTATAGAACCTATTTAATAAAATTATTGCTGAAAAGTTTCAATGTCTAGCAAGAGACTTATACATGAGTATATAGAAAGTTCAGAGATTCCCAAATAGAACGTATTTCAAAAGGTCTTCTCCATGGCACATTATAATCAAACTGTCAAAAGTCCAAGAAATATAGATAACTCTAAAAACATCAAGAGATAAATATCTAGTCACTATAAAAGAAACCCCCTTCAATATAACAACAGATTTGTTCAGCACAAACCTTACAGTCCAGGGGAGAAGGGGGTGATATATTTAAAGTGTTTTTTAAAAATACTGCCAGCCAAGGATATTATACCCAGCAAAGTTATCCTTCATAAATGGAAGAGAAATGAAGGTTTTTCCAGAAAAGCAAAAGCTGAAAGAATTTATTACCATTAGGCCAGCCATACAAGAAATGCTTAAGAGGGCCCACGTGGAAGTAAAAGAATGATATGTTCAATTATGAAAATACACAAAAGTATAAAATCCACTGGTAGATTTAACACACAAGTGACGAAGAGAAAGAACTAAAATGTTATAATTAAAGAAAACCACCAAATGTCAATGATAAACAATAAAAGAGATGAAGAAGATAAAAGAATATACAAAAATATCAGAAATTAATATTATGACAGGAATATGCCCTCACATATAAATAATAATGTAAATATAAACAGATTAAACTCTCCATTAAAAAATATGGACTGACTAAATAAATTTTTTAAAGCATAACCCACTTACATGTTGTCTACAAGAAACTCATCTCATGGATAAAGATACATAGAGACTTAAAGTTAAAAAAATGGAAAAAGACAGTCCATGCAAACAGAAACCAAAGATGAGCAGGGGTAGCTCTACTTATATTGAATAAAATAGATCTTAAGTTAAAAACACTAGAAAAGAGACAAAGAAGGTCATTTTATAATAAATGGGTCTATTCAGTGGGAAGATAATAACGGTTCTAAACTTATACAAAAGCAACACTACAGCACTCAGTTATATAAAGCAAACATTATTAAATCAAAAAGGGGAAACAGACTCCAACACAATAATAGCTGGGGACTTCAATGGGTCCCTCTCAGCACAAGCTCAATTATTTAGACAGAAAATTAACAAAGAAATTTGCATTTAAACTGCACTTTAGCCCAAAAGAACGTAACAGAAATTCATAGGACATTTTACCTAACAGCTACAGAATACACATTCTTATCAGCACATGTAGCATTCTGCATGATAAATCATGTTAGGACATAAACAATTTTTAAACTTTTTTAAAAGTCAAAATCGTGTCAAATTTTTTTTCAGAACACAATGGAATAAAACTAGAAATAAATAACCAGGAACTTTGGAAACTATATAAATACAGTTAGCATCTCATTTAATGAAAATTATATAACATGCTAATGAATGATTATGGGTCAAGAAAGAAATTAAAAAGAAAATTTTTAAAACTATTGACACAAAAGAAAATGTAAACATAACATCCCCTAACCTATGGGATACCACAGAAAAAATGCTAAAATGAAGTTCATATCAATAAAAGCCTACTTAGGAAAAGTAGAAACATTTTAAATAAGCAATGTAATTATGCAGCTAAAATAACTAAAAAAGCAAATTAAAAAATACTTACATAAAAAAAAAAGATCAGAGAAAAACTAAACAAAATATAAACTAAAGTATACAAACCATCAACAAAATGAAAAAAAAAAATTGAAAATTAAATAAAACAAAAAAAAAACACTACCTATACTAAGAAAATAAAAAAACTCAAATAAATAAAATCAGAAATAGAAAACAATAAATTAAATATAACATCACAGAAACATAAAAGATCTTCAGATAATGTTATGAACAAACATACACTGACAACCTAAAAGAATCTAGAAGAAACAGGTAAATTTCTGGACACATACAGCCTACAAAGATAGAATTAAAAAAAAAAAATAGAAAATCTGAACAGACCAGTAACAAGTAATGAGTTTGAACAAGTACCAAAAAGGCTCCCAACAACAAAAAAAGGCCACAGCCAGATGATTTCACTGCTGAAGACTAGCAAATTTACAAAGAACTACCACCAGTTCTCTTCAAATGATTTCAAAACATTGAAAAGAGAATTCTTCCTAACCCATTCATAAAGACAGCATAACCCTGATACCAAAACCAGAAAAGAATGTAACAAGAACAACAATAAAATCTATAGAAAAATGCTTATGATAAACAAATATGCAACAATCTTTAACAAAATACTACTAATAGGAATCTCAAACTATATCAAAATCATAATACACAGCTGAAAATTACTGTAATGTAAGAATTATGAAAATTTACAAGTCTCCAAATGATACTTAAACTCTTAGGTATTCTGCTTTTTAGATAGTATGTTATCTGTTTGGAGATAATTTTTCATTATTCTTATGCATAATTTTGTGCTCACACTTGAAGTTATACTAAATTCTATTTTGTTAATACAGTAGTCACATTGTAGATGGGAGTTGCTTTTAACTTGAAATCTGGAACTGATACAGTCTCAATGATTTTCACAAATATTACCTACAAAATATTTGACTTATTTATTGAGAAATTTTATTTTAATCTGCCCACTTATTTACTCCCTCAACAGATTTAGGTTGTTGTTATCTATACTCTATGATTATATCAATTATAGAATGTGTCATAATTATTGCAATATTTTATTTACATTCTTGTTTCTTTGACTAGACTGAAAACCTTTTTACATACATAGTTTCTTTAAAATTTTAACTGTTAATTATATATCTGTGTGCTCCAGTGTTGGATATATATATATATAAATTATTATAATTGCTGGCTAAATTGACTCTTTTATTATTATATGATAGCCTTCTTTGTCTCTTCTGATAGGTTTTGTTCTAAAAACTAATTTATCTTATATAAGTATAGATACTGCTTTTCTTATTTCCATTTTCATGGAATATCTTTTTCCATTTATTTATTTTAATTCTGCATGTGTCTTTATAGGTAATGTGTGTTTCTTATAGGCAACAGATCACTGGTTCTTTTCTTTTTTTATCCATTCAGCCAGTCTATGTCTTTTAATTGATGAGTTTAGTACATTTATATTCAATGTTATAATTGATAAGTACTAATTCACTCTTGCCATTTTGTGTTTTTGTTTTGGGTTGTTTTGTGGTCTTCCTTTCCTCCTTTTATTCTTTACTATCTTCCTGTTAGTGAAGGCAATTTTCTCTGGTTATATAATCTAGTTTATTTCTTTTTATGTTTTGTGTATCTATTATATGTGTTTGCTTTGATGTTACCATGAGACATGTAAATACAATCTTATGCCCCATTGTTTTAACCTGATAACAACTAACAGTTTGTACAAACAAACAAAAAAGCAAAACAATACCAATAAAGACTCTATGAGTTAACTTCATTCACCTACTTTTTAACTTTTTGTTATTTCTATATATATTGAATTATAATTTGATGTTTTGAAAAATTGTTATCATTTTTTATTAGTGTACAATTTGTTCTTTTTACTTGACTAGCTTACACACCACAGTTACAGTGATATGTGTGTGTATATATATGTGTATATATATATATAATGTGTGTATATATATATATTTGTTTTCTTGTGTGTGTACTTACTATTGACAATGAGTTTTGTACCTTCGGATGTTTTCTTATTGCTCACTGTATTCTTTTTTTTCCGACTGAAGTACTTCCTTTTGCATTTCTTCTAGATCAGTTCTGGTGTTGATAACGTCCTTTAGCTTGTACTTGTCTGTTGAAGTTTTTATTTTTCCTTAATGTTTAAAGGATATTATCAAAGAAATACTGTTGTAGGGTCATTGTTTTCATCTTTTTTTTTTTTAGCATCTTAAATATATCATGCCACATTCTCCTCTATTTTAAAGTTTACATGGTAGAGTCTGCTGTCAGTCACATTAGAGCTCTATTTTATTTTACTTGTGTCTTTATTCTTGCTCCTTTTCAGAACCTTTCTCTTTTTTTGGCCTTTGGAAGTTTGATTTTTAAATTCTTTATGTTAGTCTTCTTTAGGTAAAATCTGCTTGGTGTTCTAAAACCTTCTCATGTGTGGATAATGATACCTTTCCCTATGTTTGGGAAGTTTTCTGTTGCTATTTTTTCTTTTTTGAATAAAGTTTCTACTCCTATCTCTTTCTCTACCTTTTTGTAAAGGTTAATAACTCTTAGATTTGCACTTCTAAGGCTGTTTTCTTCATCTTCTAGGCATGCTTTATTTTTTTTTTTTTTTTTTTTTTTTTTTTGAGACGGAGTCTCACGCTGTTGCCCAGGTTGGAGTGCAGTGGCGCGATCTCGGCTCACTGCAAGCTCCGCCCCCTGGGTTCACGCCATTCTCCTGCCTCAGCCTCCTGAGTAGCTAGGACTACAGGCGCCCGCCACCGCGCCCGGCTAATTTTTTGTATTTTTAGTAGAGACGGGGTTTCACTGTGGTCTCGATCTCCTGACCTTGTGATCCGCCCGCCTCGGCCTCCCAAAGTGCTGGGATTACAGGCTTGAGCCACCGCGCCCGGCCTGCTTTATTCTTTATTATTATACTGTATTTTTTTTTTCTTCTGTATTCTCAAACAGCCTCCCTTCAAGCACATTAATGCTTTCTTCTACAGCTCCGGTCTGTAGCTCCCAGCAAGACCAATGCAGAATGCAGGTTACTTCTGCATTTCCAACTGAGGCATCCAGTTCATCTCATTGGCACTGGTTAGACCTTGGGTGCAGCGCACAGTGGGCGAGCAAAAGCAGGGTGGTGCGTTGCCTCACCCAGAAAGCACAAGGGCTCAGGGAACTCCCTCCCCTAGCCAAGAAAAGCCATGAGGGACAGTGCTTTCTGGTCCAGATACTACATTTTTCCCAAGTTTTCACAACCCACAGACCAGGAGATTCCCTCTGGTACCTATGCCACCAGGGCCCTGGGTTTCAAGCACAAAACTGGGTGACCATTTGGGAAGACACCAAGCTAGTTGTGGGAGTATTTTCTTCATACCCCAGTGGTGTCTGGAATGCCAGCAAAACAGAATGGTTCACTCCCCTGGAAAAGGGGATGAAGCCAGGGAGCCAAGTGCTCATGCTCAGCAGATGTCACCCCCACAGAGTACAACAAACTAAGATCCACTGGCTTGAAATTCTCACTGCCAATGCAACAGTCTGAAGTTGACCTGGGATGAGTGATCTTGATGGGGGAGGGGTGTCCACCATTACTGAGGCTTGAGTAGGTGGTTTTTACATTACAGTGTAAACAAAGCCATCATGAAGTTTGGACTGGGCATAGCCCTCCGCAGCGCCTCAAAGCCGCTATAGTCAGGCTGCCTCTCTAGATTCCTCCTCTCTGAGCAGGGCATCTCTGAAAGAAAGGCAGAAGCCCCAGTCAGGGGCTTATAGATAAAACTCCCATCTCCCTGGGACAGAGCACCTGCAGGAATGGGAAGCTGTGGGCACAACTTCAGCAAACTTAAACGTTCCTGCCTACCAGCTCTGAAGAGAGCAGTGGATCTCCCAGCAGAGTGCTCCAGCTTTGCTAAGGAATGGACCGGCTCCTCAAGTGGTCCATGACCCTTGTGCCTCCTGACAGCGAAACAACTCCCAGCAGAGGTAAACAGGCATATCATACAGGAGAGTGCCGGCTGATATTTGGTGGTGCCCATCTGGGACCAAGTTTCCCTAGGAAGTAGCAGGCAGAAATCTTTGATGTTCTACAGCCTCTGCTGGTGATACCCAGGAAACAGGGTCTGGAGTGGACCTCCAGTAAACACCAGCAGACCTGCAGAAGAGGGGCCTGATTGATAAAAGGAAAACTAACAAACAGACAGCAATTACATCGACATCAACAAAAAGGAAGAGCACACAAAAACCCCACCTGAAAGTCACCAACAGCAAAGACCAAGGGTAGATAAACCCACAAAGATGAAGAAAAAACAGTGCAAAATGACTGAAAATTCAAAAACCAAAACGCCTCTTCTCCATAGTTTCAGAAATCCTCACCAGCAAGGAAACAAAACTGGATGGAGAATGAGTTTGAAGAATTTACAGAAGTAGGCTTCAGAAGGTGGGTAATAACAAATTCCTCCAAGCTAAAGGAGCACGTTCTAACCCAATGCAAGGAAGCTAAGAATCTTGATAAAAGGTTACATGAATTGCTAACTAGAATAACCACTTTAGAGAAGAAAATAAATGACCCAATGAAGCTGAAAAACACAGCACAAGAACTTTGTGAAGCATACACAAGTATCAATAGCCAAATTGATGAAGTAGAAGAAAGGATATGAGAGATAGTAGATCAACTTAAGGAAATAAAGCAGGAAGACAAGATTAGAGAGAAAAGAGTGACAAGGAAAAAACAAAGCCTCCAAAAAATATGGCACTATGTGAAAAGACCAAATCTATGTTTGATTGGTGTACCAGAAAGTGATGGGGATAATGGAACCAAGTTGGTAAACACATGTCAGGATATTATCCAGAAGAACTTCTCAAACCTAGCAAGACAGGCCAACATTCAGGTTTAGGAAATACAGAGAAAATCACAGAGATACTCCTCCAGAAGAGCAACCCCAAGACACATAATCATCAGATTTACCAAGGTTTAAATGAAGGAAAGCATATTAAGGGCAACCAGAGAGAAAAGTTGGGTTACCCACAAAGGGAAGCCCATCAGACTGGCAGTATATCACTCTCCAGAAACCCTACAAGCCAGAAGAGAGTGGGGGCCAATATTTGACATTCCTAAAGAAAAGAATTGCCAACTCAGAATTTCATATCCAGCCAAACTAAGTATCATAAGTGAGGGAGAAAAAATGTCTTTACAGACAAGCAAATGCCGATGAATTTTGTCACCACTAGGCCTACCTAACAAGATCTCCTAAAGGAAACATTAAATATAGAAAGGAAAAGCTGGCACCAGCCACTGCAAAACCATACCAAAATGAAAAATCCATTGACACTATGAAGAAACTGCATCAACTAATGGGCAAAATCACCAGCTAGCCTCTTAATGACAGGATCAAATTCACACATAACAACATTAATATTAAATATAAAGAAGCTAAATGCCCCAATTAAAAGACATAGACTGGTAAATTAGATAAAGAGTCACGACCCATTGGTGTGCTGTATTCAGGAGACCCATCTCATGAGCAAAGACACACATAGGCTCAAAATAAAGGGATGGAGGAAGATTTACCAAGAAAATGAAAGCAAAAAAAAAAGCAGGGGTTGCAATCCTAGTCTCTGATAAAACAGACCTTAAACCGACAAAAATCAAAAAAGACAAATAAGGGCATTACATAATGGTAGAAGATCAATGCAACAAGAAGAGCTAACTGTAGAATTTAACACCCCACTGTCAATATTAGACAGATCAAAGAGACAGAAAATTAACAAGGATATTCAGGACTTGGACTCAGTTCTGAATGAAGTGAACCTAATAGACATCTACAGAACTCTCCACCTCAAATCAGCAGCATATACATTCCTCTTAGCACCACATAGCACTTATTCTAAAATTGACCACATAATTGGAATTAAAACACTCCTCAGCAAATGCAAAAGAAAGGAAATCATAACAGTCTCTAAGACCACAGTACAATCAAATTAGAACTCAGGATTAAGAAACTCACTCAAAACCACACAACTAAATAGAAACTGAACTAAAATAGAAACTGAACAACCTGCTCCTGATTGACTACTAGGTAAATAACAAAATTAAGGAAGAAATAAATATGTTCTTTGGAACCAATGAAAACAAAGACATAACATACCAGAATCTCTGTCACACAGCTAAAGTGAATAACAGCCAAATTCTACCAGTGGTACAAAGAGGAGCTGGTATCCTTCATCTGAAACTATTCCAAACAACAGAAAAAGAGGGAATCCTCCCTAACTCATTTTATGAAGCCAGCATCATCCTGATACCAAAACCTGGTAGAAACACCACAAAAAAGAAATGTTCAGGCCAATATTCCTAATAAACGTCGATGCAAATATCCTCAATAAAATGCGGGCAAATCGAATCCAACAGCACATTAAGAAGCTTATCCACCATGATCAAGTTGGTTTCATCCCTGGGGTGCAAGACTGGTTCAACATATGCAAATCAATAAATGTAATCCATCACATAAAGAGAACCAATGATAAACACCACATGATTATCTCAATAGATGCAGAAAAGTCCTTTGATAAAATTCAACATGCTTTCATGCTAAAAACACTCAGTAAACTATGTATTGATGGAACGTATTTCAAAATAATAAGAGCTATTTATGACAACCCCACTGCCAATATCATACTGAATGGGCAAAAGCTGGAAGCAGTCCCTTTGCAAACTGGCACAAGACAAAGATGGCCTCTCTCAATACTCTTAATCAACATAGTATTGGAAGTTCTGGTCAGGGCAATCAGGCAAGAGAAAGAAATAAAGAGTACTCAAATAAGATGAGAGGAAGTCAAATTATCTCTCTTTTCAGATGACCTGATTGTATATTTAGAAAACCTCATCGTCTCAGCCAAAAACTCCTTAAGCTGATAAACAACTTTAGCAAAGTCTCAGAATACAAAATCAATGTGTAAAAATCACAAGCATTCCTATACACCAATAATAGACAGAGAGTCAAATCATGTGTAAACTCCCAAATCACAATTCTACAAAGAGAATAAAATACCTGGGAATACAGCTTACAAGGGATGTGAAGGACATCTTCAAGCATAACTACAAACCACTGCTCAAGGATATAAGAGAAGACACAAACAAATGGAAAAACATGCCATGCTCATGGATAGGAAGAATCAATATCATGAAAATGGTCATACTGCCCAAAGTAATTTATAGATTTAATGCTATTCCCATCAAGCTACCATTGACTTTCTTCACAGAATTAGAAAAAAGCTACTATAAATTTCATATGGAACCCAGAAAGGAGCCTGTATAGCCAAGACAATCCTCAACAAAAAGAACAAAACTAAAGACATCATGGTACCTGACTTCAAACTATACTACAAGACTACAGGAACCAAAACAGCATGGTAGTGGTACCAAAACAGATACATAGAACAATGGAACAGAACAGAGGCCTCAGAAATAACAGCACACATCTACATCCTTCTGATCTTCGACAAACCTGACAAAAACAAGCAATGAGGAAAGGATTCCCTATTTAATAAATGGTGCTGGGAAAACTGGCTAGTCATATGCAGAAAACTGAAACTGAACCCCTTCCTTACACCTTATACAAAAATTAACTCAAGATATATGAAAGATTTAAATGTGAGACATAAAACCATAAAAATCCTAGAAGAAAACCTAGACAATACCATTCAGGACATAGGCATGGGCAAAGACTTCATGACTAAAACACCAAAAGTAATGGCAACAAAAGCCAAAATTGACAAATGAGATATAATTAAACTAAAGAGCTTCTGCACACCAAAAGAAACTTCCATCAGAGTGAACAGGCAACCCACAGAACGGGAGAAAATTTTTGCAATCTATCCGTCTGACAAAGGGCTAATATCCAGAATCTATGAGGAACTTAAACAAATTTACAAAAAACCCCAAACAATCCAATCAAAAATTAGACGAAGAATATGAACAGACACTTTTCAAAAGAAGGCATTCATATGAACATATGAAAAAAAACTCATCATCACTGGTCGTTAGAGAAATGCAAATCAAAACACAATGAGATACCATCTCATACCAGTTAAAATGGCAATCATTAAAAAGTCAGGAAACAACAGGTGCTGGAGAGGATGTGGAGAAATAGGAACACTTTTACACTGTTGGTCAGAGTGTAAATTAGTTCAACTATTGTTGAAGACAATGTGGCAATTCCTTAAGAATCTAGAACTAGCAATGCCATTTGACCCAGCAATCCGATTCTTGGTTACATAACCAAAGGATTATAAATCATTCTGCTATAAAGACACATGCACACGTATGTTTATTGCAACACTATTCACAATAGCAAAGACTTGGAACCAACCCAAATGCCCATCAATGATAGACTGGATAAAGAAAACGTGGTACATGTATACCATGTAATACTATGCAGCCACAAGAAAGAATGAGTTCATGTCCTTTGTAGGGATGTGGATGAAGCAGGAAACCATCATTCTCAGCAAACTAACACAGGAACAGAAAACCAAACACTGCATGTTCTCACTCATAAGTGGGAGTTGAACAATGAGAATATATGGGCACAGGGAGGGGAACATCACACACCAGGGCCTGTCAGGGAGTAGGTGGAAAGGGGAGGGATAGCATTAGAAAATACCTGTTGTAGATGACGGGTTGATCGGTGCAGCAAACTACAATGACACATGTATACCAATGTAACAAACCTGCACGTTCTGCACCTGTATCCCAGAACCTAAAGCATAATAAAAAATAAAAGTAAAAAAACAAATATTCTGATGTCCATTCCATTTTTAACTCCAGAATTTCTACTTGATCTTTTTTAATTGTTTCAATCTCTTTGTTAAATTTATCTGAAAAAAATGTAAATTCATTTTCTGTGTTATTTTAACTTTTTTTAGTTTGCTCAGAACAACTATTTTGACTTCTGTGTCTGAGAGGCCACATAACTCTGTTTTTCCAGAATTTGTCCCTGGTATCTTAGTTTGTTTGGTGAGGTTATATTTTTTTGGATGATGTTGATATTTGTAGGTATTCATTAGTGTCTGGGAATGGAAGAGTTAGATGTTGATTGTAGCCTTCATGTCTGCGCTTATGTGTACACATACTTCTGCGCTTATGTGTACCCGTACTTCTTGAGAAGGCTTTCCAGGTGTTTTAAAGGACTTGGATGTTGTAACCTAAGCCACATCTGTGCCTCAAGCTGATTAATGCTCTAGTTTTTGCAGACTCATATAGGTATCACCTTCATGGCATTGGACAAAATTCGGTAGAATTATCTGGATCACTGGGCAGAGACTCTTGTTCTCTTTCTTTACTTTCTCTTGGAAAAAACAGAGTCTCTCTCTCTCTCTCTATGCTGAGTCAACTGGAGCTGAGAGTGGGGTTACACAAGTGCCCTGGTGGCCAAGACTGAGACTGCACTGGATCAGACCTGAAGGCAACACAAGGTCTCATCCAAGGTTAGCTGTAACTACTACCTGGATACCACCTATGTTAACTCAAGGCCCTATGACTGTAAAATCAGCAGGTGGAAAATCCAGATAGGCTTGTGTTTCTTTCTTCAAGGTAGCAAGTTCCTCCCAGGCCCTGGGTGCATCCAGAGATGATATCTGGGGTCCTGAGACTGGAGTGAAAACCTTAGAAATCTATCTAATAACATTTAAGTCTCTAATCCATCTTGAATTAATTTTCGTATAAGGAGTAAGGAAAGGATCCAGTTTCAGCTTTCTACTTATGGCTAGCCAATTTTCCCAGCACCATTTATTAAATAGGGAATCTACGAAAATTAATTCAAGATGGATTAGAGACTTAAATGTTAGACCTAATACCATAAAAATCCTAGAGGAAAACCTAGGTAGTACCATTCAGGACATAGGCATGGGCAAAGACTTCATATCTAAAACACCAAAAGCAATGGCAGCAAAAGCCAAAATTGACAAATGGGATCTCATTAAACTAAAGAGCTTCTGCACAGCAAAAGAAACTACCATCAGAGTGAATAGGCAACCTACAGAATGGGAGAAAATTTTTGCAATCTACTCATCTGACAAAGGGCTAATATCCAGAACCTACAAAGAACTCAAACAAATTTACAAGAAAAAAACAAACAACCCCATCAAAAAGTGGGCAAAGGATATGAACAGACTTTTCTCAAAAGAAGACATTCATACAGCCAACAGACACATGAAAAAATGCTCATCATCACTGGCCATCAGAGAAATGCAAATCAAAACCACAATGAGATACCATCTCACACCAGTTAGAATGGCGATCATTAAAAGTCAGGAAACAACAGGTGCTGGAGAGGATGTGGAGAAATAGGAACACTTTTACACTGTTGGTGGGATTGTAAACTAGTACAATCATTATGGAAAACAGTATGGCGATTCCTCAAGGATCTAGAACTAGATGTACCATATGACCCAGCCATCCCATTACTGGGTATATACCCAAAGGATTATAAATTATGCTGCTATAAAGACACATGCATATGTATGTTTATTGCGGCACTATTCACAATAGCAAAGACTTGGAATCAACCCAAATGTCCATCAGTGACAGATTGGATTAAGAAAATGTGGCACATATACACCATGGAATACTATGCAGCCATAAAAAAGGATGAGTTTGTGTCCTTTGTAGGGACATGGATGCAGCTGGAAACCATCATTCTTAGCAAACTATCACAAGAACAGAAAACCAAACACCGCATGTTCTCACTCATAGGTGGGAACTGAACAATGAGATCACTTGGACTCAGGAAGAGCAACATCACACACCAGGGCCTATCATGGGGAGGGGGGAGGGGGGAGGGATTGCATTGGGAGTTATACCTGATGTAAATGACGAGTTGATGGGTGCTGACGAGTTGATGGGTGCAGCACAGCAACATGGCACAAGTATACATATGTAACAAACCTGCACGTTATGCACATGTACCCTAGAACTTAAAGTATAATAATAATAAATAAATTAAAAAAAAACGAAATCTATCTAATATTCTGTTGTACTGTGACTCAGCTGACACTCAAACCATAGTATGCAGTCCTTCCTATTTTTTCCTCATATTTTTACAGGCAGAGGAGCCTCGCCCCATGGCTGATGTCACCTATAGCCCATGGAGAGTACTGCTAAGCTATCACTGGCATTAATTTAATGTCCAAGTGTTCTTCAATCACCTTGTGGTGAATGTTGCCAGTCCTGGAACTCAACCTTCAGGATAGTGGACTCCCCTTTGTATCTGGGCTGGTCCAGAAATTCCATCCAAGGGCCAAATCTTAGAATCAGGACCCCCAAGGGCCTGCTTGGTGCTCTACCCCACTGTTGCTGAGCTTGTACTTAAAGTGCAAGACAACATCTGCTTTACATTTTTTTCTGCTTTACACAAGCTGATGGAGACTTTCACTGTAGTCATCACAGCTAGGAATTTGCTGCATCTCACTTGAAGCTGGTCAATCTCTGAGTCTTACCCAAGTCCCATAGGGTGTACTACTGGGTGTCTCTGCTGGTTATTCAAGACCTAATGTCTCTTTAGTCAGCAGGCGATGGGTCTTGCCGTGACTGCATCCTTTCATTCTAGGCAGCAAATTTCCTTCTCGCCCAGGGTGTGTCTATAAATGTTGTCTGACAGGACCTGGAACAGGACCCATGACTCTACCCAGTATCTTATGCCATTGTGGCTGAGCTAATATCCAAGATGCAAGACTAAGTCTTCTTTGCTTTTTTTCTCTCCTCTCCTGAAGCAGAAGGAAGGTGTCTCTTTTGGATCTCTGAGCTGGTTAGCCTGGATTTAATAGAGGTCAAACAAGCACTCTCTTATCCACCCCCGCTGTTGTCTCAGTAGGTTATATGCTTTTTCCCCCAAACCCATTGGCTCTGAGACCAGCTCAACATTAGAACTCACCTAGGAGTTGCAGTGTTTGTGGCCTAGATTGTCCTTCAACTTTAAGACACCAAAGCACTTCAGCCTGTAGTGATGAGGCTTGCCAAAACTCATGTTCTGACTGCTGGAATAGGTAATTCCTCTCTGACTATTATCACTAATCATTAGAAAATTGCAATCAAAACTGCAATGAAATATTATCTTGCCTCAGGGCTGTTATTATTAAAAAAGACAAAAATTGACAGATTCTAGCTAGGATGCAGAGAAAAAGGATCTCTTACAGACTGTTGCTGAGAATGTAAATTAGTACAGCCACTACAATAAATAGTATGAAGATTTTTCAAACAACTAGAAATGAAATGACCATACAATCCAGTAATCTCACTATTGGATATTTATACAAATAAAAAGTCAATTTATATAAAAGATACCCACAATATGTTTATTGCAGCAGTATTCCTAATAGTAAAGATACAGAATTAACCTAAGTTTTCACCAACAGATGAATAGATAAAGAGGATATGGTATATTTACTTGCTTACATAAGATTGAATCAGACAAAGGAATGAAATCATGTCATTTGCACCAACATGGATGAAACTGGAGGTCATTATGTTATGTGAAATGAACCAAGCACAGAAAGACGAACTTTACATGTTTTCACTCAGATACAGGAACTAAAAAAGTGCATCTCGTGAAAGTAGAGAGTAGAATGGTGGATACTTGAGACTGGGAAGTGTGGGGAGGAAATAAATAGAAGTTGGTTAAAGGGTACAGAAATACAGTTGGATAGAAGAAATGATTCAATGTTCAGTAGCAAAGTAGGCTGATTTTAGTTAACAACAATGTATTATATATTTCAAATATATAGCTAGAACAAAATAGCTAGAACGCAGAACTCTAGAGGTTCCCGACACATAGAGATAAATAAATACTCGAAGGGATGAATACCCTAAATGCCCCAGCTTGATTATTCACATTCTATACATTAAACAAAATATTTCATGTATTCCATAAATATGTACAAATATTATATATCATTGTTTTGTTTAATCTCTCTGGTATGGTCTGAAGTTTTGTGTCTCTCTGAAATTTATATGTTGAACCTCTAACCCCACAGGTGATGGTATTAGGAGATGGATCCTATGTGGAGGTGTTTGTGTTTTGACAACAGAGTCTTTATTAGTGGGATTAGGGTCATTATAAATGAAGCCCAAGGGAGCTAATTTCTGCCTTTTATCATGTGAGGGCACAGTGAAAACGTGATATGAAAAAGAAGGCTTTTACTAGTCACCAAGTCTGCCAGTGTCTTGGACTTCCCCACGTCCTAAACTGTGAGAAATATTCTTCTGTTTTATACAAGCTTGTCAATATATATTTTGTTATAGCAGCCTGAACAAACTAAGAAAATGTGATGGATAATACTGAGTGTCAACTTGATTGGATGGAAGCATACAAAGTATTGTTCCTAGGTGTGTCTGTGAGGGTGTTGCCAAAGGAGATTAAAAGTTAATTAAGTGAGCTGAGAAAGGTAGTTCCACCATTTATCTGGGTGGGTACTATCTAATCAGCTGCCAGTGAAGTTAGAATATAAAGCAGGCAGAAAAAGATGAAAAGGCTAGGCTGGCCTAGCCTTCCAGCCTACATCTTTCTCCCATGCTGGATGCTTCCTGCCCTCTAACATCGGACTCCAAGTTTTTCACTTTGGGGCTTGGACTGGCACTCCTTGCTCCTCAGCTTGCAGATGGTCTTTTTATAGGATGGCCTATTTTAGGACCTTGTGATTGTGTGAGTTAATACATTTCCCTTCTTATGTGTATGTCAATGAACTTCATATATATATAATAGTTGATAAACTCCCCTTCATATATTTTATATACAATAGTTGATAAACTCCCCTTCACATATTGTATATACAGAATATATTTATGTGTATATGTGTGTGTGTGTGTGTGTGTGTGTGTGTGTGTATTCTGTTAATTCTGTTTCTCTAGAGAACCTGGACTAATACAGATTTTGGCACCAGGAGTGGTTCTAGAGGAACAGAATATTAAAAATTTTTTTTTCATTGGTTTTGAAGTTTCTGGAGTAGGCTGCTTAATATGATTAGACCCAAAAATGCTGAGGACTCCACTTCTAATAGTATCAAGAATACTGAGAGTCCTTGGCATGAATTGTTTAGAGACTTATGCAAAATAAATGCATTTGACACTCCTGATTCACTCCTTGGGAGAGGCAAATAGTTTAGTGACAATATGCATAATATCTTTGACCATATGTGGAGAATAAAGGAACAAAACGAAGCTGGTTGGTTGTTCCTGAGTTCAATGGACAAAGTGATGAAAGAAAATGATGAATGATGAACTCAGGGATTCTAACTCCTGGCTTCAGAAGGAGACATTGAACCTCAAATCTGCTAAGATTTCCCTGAGTGAGAGTCTTATCTCCTAAAGAGAAAAAGCTGAACTTGTGGAAAAACAGACACAAACTCTTTTCATGCAAGTGGCTGACATGCAATCAAAGGTGCATGCACAGCCTCGCCAGGGGTCTACTGTTAAAGTGAGGGCATTGATTGGAAAAGAATGGGACCCTGCACCTTAGAATGGGGATGTGTGGGAGGACTCTGATGAAGCTGGAGACACTAAGTTTGTAAACTCTGATTAACCTTTTTTTGCCAGAAGAAACAGGATCCCCATCCCCAGTCGTGGCAACATCCACTCCACAACCTATGCTACCATCAGCCTTTCCACCTTTGTTTGAGGAGATAAACCCTGTGCTGCCTGAGCAACAGTGATGACCTCCCCTGAGGCAGTTGCCAGGCAAGATTATGTTGATTCTTCTTAGGAGCCACCGCCTACACCCCTGTTTGCGTCTAGACTTATAACTATAGACTAAAGTCCCAGAGGGCCTCTAGAGGTGAGGTTGAGAGTGTGACCCATGAGGAGATGTGCTGTACTCAAAAAGAACTGCTTGAGTTTTCTAATTTATAAACAGAAACCTGGAGAACAGGCATGGGAATGGATATTAAGGGTGTGGGATAATGGTGGAAGGAACATAGAGTTGGATCAGACTGAATTTGTTGATTTTGGCTCACTAAGTAGGGACTCTTTTTTAATGTTGCAACTCAGGGAGTTAAAAAACGGTTTTAATAGTTTATTTGCTTGGTTTGCTGAAATATGGATTAAAAGATGACCCACTGTGAGCTAGCTGAAAATGCCTGATCTCCCTTGGTTTAATGTAGAGGAAGGGATCCAAAGGCTTAAAAATATTGAGCGAATTAGTCACTTTAGACCTATTCCTTTCAGCTTGGAGGGTCTAGAACGTATGCTCTTGACCAGTGTCTTATTAAATAGATTTGTGAGGGCAGCACCTGTATCTTTGAAGAGCCCTTTAACTGCTCTTCTCTTTATGTCAGATCTAACTGTGGGAACCACATTCACTCAACTACAAAATTTAAATACAATGGGAATAATTGGATCCTCATGTGACAGGAGCCAAGTGGCAGCACTCAGCCATCAAAGGCAAGTGGGTATAGCTACTGTAATGGACAGCAGAAGCAAAGTGACAATCAGAATAGTCTGACTCATGTAGAGCTCTGGAATTGGCTAGTTAGTCATGGTTTTCCTAGAAGTGAAATTGATAGGAAGCCTACTGCATTTCTACTTAGTTTATATAAGCAAAAAAATTTAGGTCGAATGGACAGAATACTAATTTGAATTATTAAAAACAGAGACTCATGGTCCCTCAATCAATTTCCAGAACTGAGCCAGTTCACAGACACTGAATCCCTTGAATGAAGGGGAAGCTGGGTCCCCTTGAGGGAAGACCTCACTACACCACTGGCAATTTATGCTGTTAATCTTTCTCCCATCCTTCCACAAGAAGACTGCAGTCCTTTTATAAGGGTAGCTGTGCAATGGGGGGGAAATGATCAGACATTTTGGGGACTACAGTACCCTGGCTCTGAACTGCCATTGATTCCAGGGAACCCAAAACATCATGTGGTCCTCCAGTTAAAGTAGAAACTTATGGAGGTCAGGTAATTAATGAAATTTTAGCTTAGGTCCAACTTACATTGGGTCCAGTGTGTACTAGGACTCATCTTGTGAACATTTCCCCAGTGCCAGAATGCAAAATTGTCATAGACATACTTAGCAGCTGGTAGATTCCCCACATTGGCTCACTGACTGTTAGGCTGGGGGAAGTTATGGTTGGAAAGGCCAAATGGAAGCCATTAGAGCAGCTTCTACCTAGAAAATTAGTAATTCAAAATCAATATCACATCCCTGGAGCTATTACAGAAATTAGTGCCACCATCAAGGACTTGAAAGCAACAGGGGTGGTGATTCTCACCACATCCCCATTCAAATCTCCCATTTGGCCTTTGCAGAAGACAGATGGATCTTGGAGAATGACAGTGAATTATCAGAAGCTTAACCAAGTGGTGACTCCAATTGCAGCTGCTGTACCAGATGTGGTTTCATTGCTTGAGCAAAATTAACACATGTGGTACGTGGTACGCAGCCATTGCCCAGCAATATACCTTTACTGTCCTACCTCAGGGGCATATCAACTGTCTGGCTTTGTGTCATAATCTTATTCAGAGAGACCTTGATCACATTTTGCTTCCACAAGATATCACACTGGTTCATTACATTGATGACATTATGCTTATTGGATCCAGTGAGCAAGAAATAGCAAACACACTGGATTTCCTGGTGAGACATGTGTGCAAGAGGATGGCAAAAAGTAGGGACTTTTTACTTCAGTAAAATTTCTAAGGGCCCAGTGGTGTAAGGTGAAGGATAAGTTGGTTCATTTGGCCCCTTCTACAACCAAGAAAGAGGCACAATACCTAGTGGGTCTATTTGGATTTTGAAGACAACACATTCCTCATTTGGGTGTGTTATTCTGGCCCATTTATCGAGTGAACTGAAAGGTTGCTAGTTTTGAGTGGAGTCCAGAGAATCCACAGGAGAAGGCTCTGCAACAGGTTCAGGCTGCTGTGCAAGCTGCTCTGCCACTTGGGCCATATGACCCAGCAGATCCAATGGTGCTTGAGGTGTCAGTGGCAGATAGGGATGCTGTTTGGAGCCCTTGGCAGGCCCCCATAGGTGAATCACAGTGGAGGATTCTAGGATTTTGGAGAAAGGCCCTGCCATCATCTGCACCTAACTACTCTCCTTTTGAGAAACAGCTCTTGACCTCTTACTGGGGTTTGGTGGAAACTGATCATTTTACTATGGGTCATCAAGCCACCATGCAACCTGAACTGCCTATAATGAACTGACTGCTTCCTGACCAACCTAGCCATCAAGTGGGTTGGGTGCAGCAGCATTCTATCATTAAATAAAAGTGGCACATATGTGACTGGGCTTGATCAGGTGCTGAAAGCACAAGTAACTTATGTGAGGTGACTCAAATTCTCATGCTCTCCACTCCTGCCATCCTCCCTTCTCCCCCCCAGCCTGCCAGAGTGGCCTCATGGAGAGTTCCCTATAATCAGTTGACAGAGGAAGAGTAGACTAGGGCCTGCTTCACAGATGGTTCTGCAGGATATGCAGGCACCACCCAAAAGTAGACAGTTGCAGTACTACAGCCACTTTCTAGGACATCCCTGAAGGAGAGTAGTAAAGGGAAATCTTCCCAGTAGGCAAAACTTTGAGCAGTGCACCTGGTAGAAGATATGGCCAGATGTACAATTATATACTGATTCATAGACTGTAGCCAACGGTTTGGCTGGATGATCAGGGACTTGGAAGAAGCATGATTGGAAAGTTGGTGACAAATAAATTTGGAGAAAAGATATGTGGATGGACCTCTGCGAGTGGTCAAAAACTGAAGATACTTGTACGCCATGTGAGTGCTCACCAGTGGGTGACCTCAGTAGAGGAGGATTTTAATAATCAAGTGGATAGGATGACTCATTCTGTGAACACAACTCAGCCTCTTTCCCCAGCCCCTGATGTCATTGCCCAATGGGCCCATGAAAAAAGTGGCCATAGTGACAGGGATGGAGGTTATGCATGGGCTCAGCAAGATGGATTTCCATTCATCGGGGCTGACCTGGCTGCAGCTACTGCTCAGCGTCCAATTTGCCAGCAGCAGAGACCAACACTGAGCCCTCAATGTTGAACCATTCCTCGGGGTGATCAGCTAGCTACCTTGTGGCAGGTTGATTATATTGGACCTCTTTCATCATGGAAAGGGCAGAGGTTTGTCCTCACTGAAATAGACACTTACTCCAGATGTGAGTTTGCCTATCCTACATGCAATGCATCTTCCAAGATTACTATTCATGAACTCACAGGATTCCTTATCCACCATCATGGTATTCCACACAGCATTGCATCTGATTAAGGCACTCACTTTACAGCTAAAGAAGTGTGGCAGTGGGCTCATCCTCATGTAATTCACTGGTTGCCATGTTCCCCATCATCTTGAAGCAGTTGGATTGATAAAACAGTGAAATGGCCTTTTGAAGTCACAATTGCAATGCCAACTAGGTGATAATACTTCGCATGACTGTTACAAAGTTCTCCAGAAGGCCATGTATGCTCTGAATCAGCATCCAGTGTATGGTACTGTTTCTCCCATAGCCAGGACTCATGGATTCAGGAATCATAGGGTGGAAGTGGAAGTGGTACCACTCACCATAACACCTACTGATCCACTAGCAAAATTCTTGCTTCCTGTTCCCATGATATTGCGTTCTGCTGGCCTAAAGGTCTTAGTTCCAGAGAAAAGAACGCTGACAACAGGAGACACAACAACAATTCCATTAAACAAGAAGTTAAGATTTCCACCAGAACAGTTTGGGTTCCATTCACCTTTAAATCGACAGGCTAAGAAGGGAGTTACAGTATTGGTTGGGGTGACTCGGATTATCACGATGAAATCAGTCTGCTACTCCACAACAGATGTAAGGAAGAATATGCATGGAATACAGGAGATTCATTAGGGATCTCTTAGTATTACCATGTTCTGTGATTAAGATCAATGGGAAACTACAACAGCCCAATCCAGGCAGGACTACAAATGGCTCAGACCCTTCAGGAATGAAGGTTTGGGTCACTCCATCAATAAAAAAAACCACAACCTGCTGAGGTGCTTGCTAAAGGAGAAGGGAGTACAGAATGGGTAGTAAAAGAAAGTAGTCACCAATACCAGCTATGATCATGTGACTAGTTGCAGAAATGAGGACTGTAATTTTCCTCCTTCTTTTGTTAAAAACATATTTGTGCATGTATACACTTGTATTAAGAATATATCTTCATTTTATGTCCTTTTTCTTTTATTATATTGCATAAGATTTATTGAATATTGTTAACTTTATGTAATAGCATTTGGGTTAGGGATTGGTGCATTTCCAGTTGTACGAAGCATAGTTGTATTGTGTTAGGCATCCTTTTGACATTATTATCTTTATTTGAAGATTATATATGATCTCAGGAGATGTGTATGGGTTCAAGTTGACAAGGGTTGGACTTGTGATGGTCAATATTGAGCGTCAACTTGATTGCATTGAAGGATGCAAAGTATTGATCCTGGCTGTGTCTGTGAGGATGTTGCCAAAGGAGATTAACATTTGTGCCAGTGGGCTGAGAAAGGCAAACCCACCCTTTATCTGGGTGGGCACCATCTAATCAGCTGCCAGCATGCCTAGAATATAAAGTAGGCAGAAAAAACGTGAAAAGGCTAGACTGGCCTAGCCTCCCAGCCTACATATTTCTCCCATGCTGGATGCTTCCTGCCCTTGAATATCAGACTCTATGTTCTTCAGTTTTTGAACTCGAACTGGCTCTCCTTGCTCCTCAGCTTCCAGACAGCCTATTGTGGGACCTTGTGATCATGTGAGTTAATATTTAATAAACTTCTTTTCATATATATATTTCTTTTTTTTTTTTTTTTTTTTTTTTTTTTGAGACGGAGTCTTGCTCTGTCACCCAGGCTGGAGTGCAGTGGCCGGATCTCAGCTCACTGCAAGCTCCGCCTCCCGGGTTTACGCCATTCTCCTGCCTCAGCCTCCCGAGTAGCTGGGACTACAGGCGCCCGCCACCTCGCCCAGCTATTTTTTTGTATTTTTTAGTAGAGACGGGGTTTCACCGTGTTAGCCGGGATCGTCTCTCGATCTCCTGACCTCGTGATCCGCCCGTCTCGGCCTCCCAAAGTGCTGGGATTACAGGCTTGAGCCACCGCGCCCGGCCTCATATATATATTTCATATATATATTAGTCCTTTCATATATTTCATATATACGAAATATGTATATATGTGTGTGTGTGTGTGTGTGTGTGTGTATGTATATATATTAGTCTGTCCCTCTAGAGAACCCTAATACAGACAATGTACTAATATTTTGGAATTTTCCAGCTATCTTTCAGTTTTTGATTTCTACTTTACCTATATTTTGTCTGGAAGTAAGTATTATATAACTTCTTTTATTTTAAATGTATTAAAGTGTATTTTATTCCCCAGAATGCAGTCTATCCTGGTAGATGTTCCACTAGAACTTTAAAAGACTGTGTGTTGTTGCTGTTGTTGTATGAACCAGTCTATAGATGTACATTATATCCTATTGGTTAATGTTGCTGTTGAGGTCAAATATATTCTTACTAATTTTCCGCCTGCTTTAGCTGTCCTTTACTGATAAAGATGTTTAAAAATCCCTACATATAATAGTGGATTCATCAATTTATCCGTACAAGTTCTATCAGTTTTTGCCTCACACATTATGATGTTCTGTTTTTAGGCACATTCACAATGAGAATTGTTATGTCTTTTTGGAGAAGTCACCTTTTATCCTGTATAATACCTCGCTTTATCACTGATAACATTCTTTGCTCTGAAGCCTGTTCTCTCTGAAATTAATATAGCCATTTTCATTTTGTTTTGATAAGCATTAGAATGGTATGTATTTTTGCCATTTACTTTTAATCAACATGTGTATTTATATTTTAATTAGACTTTTTGTAGACAATATATAGTTGGGTCTTCTTGTTTTTTGAACCACTCTGGTAATCTTTGTTTTTTAATTGATACATTTAGGCCACTGATATTCAAAATGATTATTGATATACTTGGATTAATGTCTAACATATCTACTATTATTTTCTATTTGTTATTCATGTTTTTTGTTACTATTATTGTCTTTCCCTTTTTTTGTCTTTAGCGGTTTTAAATATTTTGTATACTTTCATTTTCTTTGTGTCTTTGCATGCCTGTTAAAATGATTTTGTTTAACTTTTTATATTGGTTGTTCTAGGGTTTGAAAGATAAACTTACCACTAATTTAAATTCACTTGTATTTTTATTTTGTGTTATTTGAGATGGAGTTTCTCTCTTGTCCTCCAGGCTGCAGTGCACTGGCGCAATCTCAGCTCACTGCAACCTCCACCTCCCGGGTTCAAAAGACTCTCCTGCTTCAGCCTCCTGAGTAGCTAGGATTTACAGGCTCCCGCCACCATGCCCAGCTAATTTTTGTACTTTTGGTAGAAACGAGGTTCCGCCATGTTGGCCAGGCTTGTCTTGAACTCCTGATCTTGTGATCTGCCCACCTTGGCCTCCCAAAGGGCTGGGATTGCAGGCGTGAGCCACCGCGCCTTGCCTTAAGTTCACTTTTAAATAACACTATACTACTTCACAGGGGGTGCATGTACTTTATAATGACAAAATATTTATAATTCCTCTTTTCTATCTCTTATATCATCATTGTCATTTATTTCAAACTTAAGCTACAATCATCATATACACGGTTGTTACTATTTTGAACAAACTGCTATCTGTTAGATCAACTAAGCATGACAAAAAGAAAAGATTTTATTTTACCTTCTCTTATTCCTTCTCTAATATTCTTCTGTTCTTTATGTAGATCTGAGATTCTAACATATGTTATATTTTTTCTCTCTGAAAAACTTCTTTTTACATTTCTAGTTAGGCAAGATTACTGGCCACAAGTCTGCTCAACTTTTGTATGTCTAATAATGTCTTTAATTCTAATTCTGCTTCACTTTTGCTGCTCTGTAAGAAAGGTTTTTATTTTTTATTTTTATTTTTTGTTATTATTCTGGCTTCTTCCAATACTTTATCTTTGCTTTTCTGTAGTTTACTCACAATATGCTTACATTTGATAGTTTTTGTTGTGATTTATCCTGTTTGTTGTTTTCTGAACTCTCCAGATCTATGGTTTTGTGTCCAACATAAATTTTGGGGAAAAACATGATCATTATTGCCTTAAATATTGCTTCAGTTCCTTTATCTGTTTCTTATCCTCATGGTATTTGTGTTATGCATATGTTACACCTTTTGTAGTTGCTCCACAGTTCTTGGATAGTGTATTCTGCTTTTTACACAAAGTTTTTTCCTTGATTTTTATTTTTTAAGATTTCTATTGAGGCCGTGCACAGTGGCTCACACCTGTAATCCCAGCACTTTGGGAGGCCAAGGCGGGTGGATCATGAGGTCATGAGTTTGAGACCAGACTGGCTATCATGGTGAAACCCCACCAGCCTGGCCAGAATAGCAAAACCCCGTCTCTACTAAAAATACCAAAAAAAAAAAAAAAAAAGAAAGAAAAAGAAAAATCAGCCAGGCATGGTAGTGCGCTTCTGTAATCCCACCTACTCAGGAGATTGAGGCAGGAGAATTGCTTGAACCCAGGAGGCAGAGTTTCCAGTGAGCCGAGATCACACTACTGCACTCCAGCCTGGGTGACAGACTGAGACTCTGTCTCAAAAAAAGAAAGAAAAGATTTCTATTGAGATATCCCCGAGCTCAGAGATGTTTCCCTCAGCTCTATCCAATCTAGTCTAAACCTATCAAAGGCATTTTTTATTTTTTACAATGCTTTTACTCTCTAGAATTTGTTATACTCTCTTAAAATTTTCATCTCTCTGCCTACATTACCCTCTTTTTTTGCATGTTGTCTACTTTTTGCATTAGAACCATTAGCATGTTAATCATAGTTGTTTTTGATTCACAGTCTAATTATTTAAACATCACCGTCAGATCTGAGTCTGATTCTGTTGATTGCTGTGTCTTTTCAAACTGGAGTATTTTTTTGGCTTTTGGTATGCTTCATAATTGTTTTTGAAAGCTAGACATAATGTACTGGTCAAAGAAACTCCAGTAAATAGACCTTTATTAATTTTGTGCTGAGGTCCACGTGGAGGGAAGCTTTTTGTGGTATCATGATTAAGTCTCGGGCTTTTAGTGAGCCTGTGCCCTTGGGCTGTGAACTTCACAAATGTTTCAAATTTTTATTCCTGCCTTAGGTGAAAGAGGATGACTGGAAGGTGCTGGACTTTGGTATTTCCCTTCCCCCCCGTGGAAAGACAGACTAGGCTGAAGTTCAATATTTTTATTCCTTTCGATTGACTGGGCTCTGATAAAACTCCAAGAGGTTAGATTCTGCTAAAATAGTTTCTCTTGAGGGAAGACCTTGCTTAAAATAAAAAGAATGCTGTAGGGAATTTCAAAATGGTTCCGTCTCTGCGCCCTGTGCCAGGGTCTGGCGTGATTTTTCCACAAGATTCATTGGAAAATCTAGATAGAGAAACAGGAGGTAAAACTCACAAAAGTACAGAGGCTCCCTGAAAGTTTTAACTCTCAAAGGTTTTCCTACTGAGCCTCCTGCAATTATTAAGTACAGTTAAGGTTTTACTCCCCCAGCACTGGCTTCCATAGAGGTTTCTGCTCTGGTACGTTATAATTTTTTGTAACCCACTGTCTGTCTTTCCAATTTGGGGTGCAACAGTTTTCTGTGTGATCTCACTTTTCTAATGGATCTATAGAAGAAATGCTGATTTTTCAGATCGTTTAACTTGTTAGGAAAGCGTGGCAATTTCCAAGCTCCTTACATATCACACAGGAAACCAGAAGTCTAGGTCATCAGAATTTTAAAAGGTCTCAAATAATTTTAAGGAGCAGTCATTTTCGTAAACCACAACTGTAAAGGCTTAGCTTTTAAAATCTGCATTGTGCATGAATGTACTGCTAATAACTTGATCTTAACATATGTTTGTCCAATGTGTGTCAAAAAGTTCTTTGTAAACCTTCTAGAAAAAGAAATAAACAATGCGTAAATCTGCCAGGGCTGCCATAACAAGATACCACAAACTGGGTGGCTTAAACAACAGAAAATTTGTTTATTTTTCACATTTCTGTAGCCTAGAAGCCCGAGGTCAAGGTGTCAGAAGACTTGGATTTTACTCAGGCCTCTCTTTTTCACTTATAAACAGACAACTTCACACTGTGTCCTTAGATGGCCTTTTATCTGTGCTTGAACATTCTTGATATCTCTTGCTCTTTCTATAAGGACACCAGTCCTGTTGGATTAGGGCTGCATCCTTACGACCTTATTTAACATTAATTACCTCTTGAAAGGCCCTTTCTCTAATAGGTAGAGAAATATTGGGATTAGGTCTTCAATTATTAATTTTGGTGGTGGACACAATTCAGTCTATACACCAAATGCTAATTGTACATCTTTTTCTATTTGTTCAAATATTAAAGTTACAGTCTGAATATATTATGTTTCTTTCATCTTAAACAAGAATCTTATGATCCTCCTACAGTTGTGGAAAAAGATACATTAACTAGTCCATCTTACCAGCTTTCTCTGTACTGATATGAAGACGAAAAAAACATTGACAGAAATTCTCAATTTAAAATTCATGAATTTCCTCCTTTAAAAAAATCTTTCTGTTGAGCTAAGCAAACACTTCACACATGGAAAAATTTAAAAATCAACCAGTGTTTCTAAATGTACTCTATAGAGTTAAGCAGAATAAGTAGAACCCAGGTAACTAGGTGATTTACATTCAAAAATTTTTATTGAGAACATGCAGTTTAAGATCTTTGGCAAAATTATTCTACAACTTCAACTCTTTTTTATTGTAATTTGATTTGTGGCTTTATGAATAGATAGCAAAAGTCATGAATTAAATAAAGCATATGAAACAAATGCAGGCCATATGAATTACTCATAAGTACAAAACTTTATCATGATTTTTAGTGGAACTTAAGTAAGTAATTAGCTTGTGTGCAGAAGGCCACTCATGCAAAGTAAGAAAAATGCAACAACAGCAAGTTTAGACAATATCAGGAAATAAAATCAATCTTTATCTACATGATATTAGACAAAAGAAATTATTAGCAAATTTAAACCCATAGCTTTCAATTTTTGGAATGAATCGCAGTTCTGCCTTAAATTATTAAGTTAGTATGATAACGTATGTCTCAGTTATTAAGCTAATGTCTTCAACTCCAAACCCATTCGACTGTAATCATTTTGGTAATGCTGAACCCGGAATTCTTCAAATCACATTTCTGTTTTGCCAGCTGGTATTTGTTAATGCTTCACCTACAAGGGCACCTGAAATAAACTGCAAGGCTGGAGTACAAAAAAAAAAAAAAAAGAGAGAGTTTGTCTTCCTATTTTGTGTTCCTGTGAGCATCACCTTAGCATAGCTATTTCATTCCACAGCAACTGTTGAATCCTGTTGCAGATTCTTCAACACTTGCAGAATCAGGTTTCTCATTCCCCTCACATCCACTTCAGAGATAAAAGCCCAAGGTAGGCAACACTCTCTCATTAGAGGTCTGTTTCAGCTGCCTTGGTACCCTCCTCTAATTTTCTAAGTTATAATAATTCTACATCTTCTCTTTCCTCCACAATTTTAGAGTTGATATTTGCTTTCTGCATTTACTACCTCTGAGACACTTTAGAGTTCTTTTTTACATATTCAGTTATTTCATTAACAACTTTAAATGTTAATTCTTTATATAAAATTCTCTGTTCAATAACCAGTATCATTTCTCTCTCTTTAATGGTCTTTGAATACCCTATCTTATTACCCACAAACTGAATTTTTATACATACTTGAGTTAGACTGTACAAATATATTTTACTTGGGATAAATTTTAACAGCTTTATTGAGATGTAATTTGTATACCATGAAATTTACTCTTTTAAAGTGCACACTTCACTGGTTTTGAGTCAGTTTCCAAATTGGTGTAACAACCACAAACTACTAGAACATGTTTATCTCAAAAATAAGGAATCACATTAACAGTCATTTTCTCTTGCTTTCCACCCCAGCCCTAGGCAACCACTTTGTGTCTCTATAAATTTGTTTATTCTGGCCAGTTCATATAAATGAAATCACAAATACATTATCTTGTAACTGATTTCTTTCACTTAGTATGGTGGTTTTAAGTTTCATTCATGATGTATCATGTATCAGTAATGTTTTCATTTTTATTGTCAATGATATTTCATCATATAAATACATCACATTTTGTTTATTCATTTATCAGATGATGGAAATTAGGGTTGTTTCTACTTTTTGGCTCTTATGAATAATGCTGCTGTGAACACTCATGGACAAGTTTTTGTATATGTGTACATTGTCATTTCTCTTATGAATAAATATAGTCGTGAAACTGCTGCATTATAAAGTAGCTCTATGTTTATCATGTGTCATCCAGTTCAGAGGAAACCACATATAAGCTTCCCAGAGTCCTCGTTCCATGGAGTCATACAGAAAAGACTAAATTCTTACAACATGTAATTGTGACAACACGATTACTGCCTATCAGGGAAATTTATCTAATACTAAGAATCTAAGATTTTTTACAATGAGTTAGCCACATAAGCAACATGCCCAAATTTCAGATTTACAGAAGTAAAGAAGTTGTTCAGCAAAAATCATACTGTATGCATAAAATACTGTATATACAAAATATTTAGGCACAGTGGGCAATTTTTATCACTTAGGGAATGGTGGGAACACTCTGAAATAGAAGTTTTCAGATGTCACTAGGGGCCAGTCTTGCAAGTAGACCTTTCTAATGTTAGCAGTCTCAGGCTTACCATGTTAACTCTTTTTTGCACAGTCCATCTCCTGGGCTCCTGTCCCTTCGACTTGGCCAAGGATGGCATCTTTACAACAAAATTATCAGAGTATCCCATGCAGCAGAGTGAAACCAATCTCAGTGTTGATTTCAATTACACCCTTTAGGGTCCTGGATTTTGCTAGCAAAAATGAGTATCGTTAACCATAATGGTCTATCTTAGAAATCCAGTTGGCTTTCTACTTAAGTTTTTGCATTAGCTATTTTTTTCTTTTTTTTTATCCTAGCATGAAGAATCAAGTCAAGCACAGCACAAATCTAACCAGTAAGTTGAAGTTGACCCAAAAACCTTCCAGGTCTGATGCAGCATCATGATGGTAAGGGTATGCACAAGAAACTCAATCCCAGAGGTCACACATGGTATCCCTGAAATTAAAGACTTTACAATTGTTAAGGTAATCCAAACAAGATATATGTTAATCATGTAGAATAGGTTAATAGGGCCAATGCGACCTCCCACCATGGGGCTTCCTCCTCTAAGGTTCCCAGCCCAGTCCATTTGATTTAATTCTGTCCTTGGTTTCAGAGGGAATGCCTGAAAGCAGTCAGTTTTAAACAATTTTGCTTGTTCATAACATCAGTTTACCCATTGCATGTGTGTAGACAACATCTGGAGGTGTTCTTCACAAAAATTACAGGAGCTAAGGCCACCTCCTTCTTTTTCATAGTCAGCAAGCTGTCAGTTGTAGACTCAGCTCTCAGTTTGAATTTGAAGCACTCTGAACATCTTGGAAAGGCAGCACAGATATCTTTCTTTAGGAGGAAGGGAAAGCTTTTAGGAGTACTTTTTTTTATTATTATACTTTAAGTTCTAGGGTACATGTGCACAATGTGCATGTTTGTTAGATATGAATACATGTGCCATGTTGGTGTGCTGCACTCATTAACTCATCATTTACATTAGGTATATCTCCTAATGCTATACCTCCCTCCTTCCCCCACCCCACAACAGGCCCTAGTGTGTGATGTTCCCCTTCCTGTGTCCAAGTGTTCTCATTGTTCATTTCCCAACTACGAGGGAGAACATGCAGTGTTTGATTTTTTGTCCTTGCAATAGTTTGCTGAGAATGATGGTTTCCAGCTTCATCCATGTCCCTACAAAGGTCATGAAATCATCCTTTTTTATGGCTGCATAGTATTCCATGGTGTGTATGTGCCACATTTTCTTAACCCAGTCTATCATTGATGGACATTTAGGTTGGTTCCAAGTCTTTGCTACTGTGAATAGTGCTGCAATAAATATATGTGTGCATGTGTTTTTATAGTAGCATGATTTATAATCCTTTGGGTATATGCCCAGTAATGAGGTGGCTGGGTCAAATGATATTTCTAGTTCTAGATCCTTGAGGAATTGCCACATTGTCTTTCACAATGTTTGAACTAGTTTACACTCCCGCCAACAGTGTAAAAGTGTTCCTATTTCTCCACATCCTCTCCAGCACCTGTTGTTTCCTGACTTTTTAATGATCGCCATTCTAACAGGTGTGAGATGGTACCTCATGGTGGTTTTGATTTCCATTTATCTGATGGCCAGTGATGATGCACATTTTTTCATGTGTCTGTTGGCTGCATAAATGGCTTCTTTTGAGAAGTGTCTGTTCATATCTTTTGCCCACTTTTTGATGTTTTTTTTTTTTTTCTTGTAAATTTGTTTGAGCTCTTTGTAGATTCTGGATATTAGCCCTTTGTCAGATGGGTAGATTGCAAAAATTTTCTCCCATTCTGTAGGTTGACTGTTCACTCTGATGGTAGTGTCTTTTGCTGTGCAGAAGCTCTTTAGTTTAATTAGATCCTGTTTGTCTATTTTAGCTTTTGTTGCCGTTGCTTTTGGTGTTTTAGATATGAAGTCCTTGCCCATGCCTATGTCCTGAATGGTATTGCCTAGGTTTTCTTCTAGGGTTTTTATGGTTTTAGGTCTAACATTTAAGTCTTTAATTCATCTTGATGGATCTTGACTCTTTATCCAGTTTTTCAGTCTGTGTCTTTTAATTTTAGCATTTAGCCCATTTACATTTAAGGATAATATTGTTATGTGTGAATCTGATCCTGACATTATGATGTTAGCTGGTTATTTTGCCTGTTAGTTGATGCAGTTTCTTTCTAGTATCGATGGTCTTTACAACTTGGCATGTTTTTGCAGTGACTGGTACCAGTTTTTCCTTTCCATGTTTAGTGCTTCCTTCAGGAGCTCTTGTAGGGCAGGCCTGGTGGTGAAAAAATCTCTCAGCATTTGCTTGTCTGTAAAGGATTTTATTTCTCCTTCACTTATGAAACTTAGTTTGGCTGGATATGAAATTCTGGGTTGAAAATTCTTTTCTTTAAGAATGTTGAATACTGGCCCCCACTCTCTTCTGGCTTGTAGAGTTTCTGCTGAGATATCTGCTATTAGTCTGATAGGCTTCCCTTTGTGGATAACCCAACCTTTTTCTCTGGCTGTCCATAACATTTTTTCCTTCATTTCAACTTTGATGAATCTGACAATGTTGTGTCTTGGAGTTGCTCTTCTCAAGGAGTATCTTTGTGGCATTCTCTGTATTTCCTGAATTTGAATGTTGGCCTGCCTTGCTAAGTTGGGAAAGTTCTCCTGGATAATATCTTGCAGAGTGTTCCAACTTGGTTCCATTCTCCCTGTCACTTTTAGGTACAACAATCAGATGTAGATTTGGTCTTTTCACATAGTCCCATGTTTCTTGGAGGCTTTGTTCATTTCTTTTTACTCTTTTTTCTCTAAACTTGTCTTCTCACTTCGTTTCATTCATCTGATCTTCAGTCACTGATACTCTTTCTTCCAGTTGATCAAATCGGCTATTGAAGTTTGTGCATTCATCATGTAGTTTTCGTGCCATGGTTTTCAGCTCCATCAGGTCGTTTAAGGACTTCTCTACACTTTTTATTCTAGTTAGCCATTAGTCTAACCTTTTTAGTTTTTAAAAGAAAGATCATTAATGCTCCTTCCCTCTTCCATGCCTCGTTAGGTGCCAGAATTTTGTGCTGTCCTTGTTACAAAATCAATATTTCCCACTTGGCAATCATCACTTTTCATTTTTTTTAAATCATCCCAGGCTGTCCCCTAGACATTTATTCTGGAAGGATTATATGCATGAAGTACAAAATTATTTTGGTAGAAAAATATTTTAATACAACCAAACCAAAAAGACACACCATATTCGTTAATTGGCAAGGTGAAATCCTGAATATTCAAAACTTTTCACCTCTTGTCCTGTTCTTTTAATCTAGTGAACAGCCTATAAGAGGTCAATCTTTTTCTGGAGATGTCTGAATTTAACAATCAAATTGTATTTCTAAGATTTATGTACCCAGAGAGGTGAAAGTGGAGTCCACTGTTGCAACCTATAACTAATTCGGAAAGCTGAACACAACTGATCAACAGCATCTAGTCATTCCCAGGAGGTAGCTGAGATCCTAACCCATTAGGAGTGGGTAAAGGAGTCACATTCCCTGTGATGTTCCTTCCCTCTACTTGCAGCTTTCACAGTAATCATAAGCTAAGAATATATGGAGTCTTTGTGTCAGAAATAAAGATATAATCACCAAGAAGCTCAATTTCAAATAATTCTATCAAATAATAAGCCCTGTCTGTGGTTACCTGTAAGTGACCCAGATTATCCAGCTAACATCTCTGATGCTTTTATAGTTTGTGGCCAAAGAGAAATAAAGCATGCAGACATCAGTAAAGTTGTGGTGAAATGAAAGCAGCCATAAACGTAATGAACAGGACCTCAACTCTGGGACTGTTGAAGATATTGGCAAACGCTTCTCTTTGGCCAGAAGAAATGACTGCCAGGCCGTGAGTGGGGTATGGGGGGCTGCCCCGCAACAGCTGGTAGAGTGTTATTTCCCCTTCTCCCCTTCTTTGGTTTACAAAATTTTGTTCCAACTCTGGCAACTGATTTAACCTTTTTCTCTCCTACTTGGAAAAGAGAGTGACACACATTTTTAACATTTTTGGTCCAGCCAAAGTTCTCTTTGGAAATGCTTAGGCCTTTTTTCCTCTAACATGGGAGATAGAACAAAAGATATCGGGGGGAGGTGGGAGGGGGGAGGGCTGGCATTAGGAGTTATACCTGATGTAAATGACGAGTTGATGGGTGCTGACAAGTTGATGGGTGCAGCACACCAGCATGGTACATGTATACATATGTAACAAACCTACACGTTGTGCACATGTACCCTAGAACTTAAAGTATAATAATAATAATAATAAAAGAACAGAAGATATCACACAAACTGATCTCCCCTCTCACTCCATATAATCTAAAGCAGCCAGGGGATTCTAAGATCAAACACTTCTGGGGTTGAATCTAACATTTTAGGATGTCATGTCTAACTTTTATTTTTCATAATAAGCAGAAGCTCCTCTGTGTTTTGTACTAAATGTACCTCCATAGCCACCCAGGCAGGAAAGCTTCACCATCCCCTCTCAATTGCTTCTTTTTTCCCAAGGTTTTTGACGTATTTCACAGAATCAGGGTCACTCTAACACATCTTACACTGCCGCCCAGGTTCAATGAATCACTAGAAGGACTCATAAGACTTAACCTACAGTCATACTGACAGATATGATTTATTGGTGAAGGGATGAAAGGCAAAATTACTGAATGATAAAGGCACAGGGGGTGAAGTCCATGGAAAATCAGGCAAAATCTTCTAAGAGACCTTCACCCCCACCCCCTGACACACCTCATGCAGTTACATGAGACAGGCTTTATTCCTTCAGCTTCTAATTGTGACAGCACGTATAAAATGCTTTCTATGAGTCAAACTTGCCTTATTCTAGGACTCAAGGGCTTATATTGGGGGTCAGCAACATATGCACATTCTGCACAGAACAAACCACAATTGCACTTTCCAGGAGTACCATATGTTCATCACAAACCATAGTATTTGCAAAAACAGGTTAGCCACAGTGAGCCACTATTATCAGTTAGATAAAGGTGAGAAACCTCCCAAAATCTGAGTTCCAAGACACCAGGCATGAACCAGCTTTGCAAGTAGGCCTTCCTAAGAACAACAATTTTAGGTCTCCTATGTTAACTTTATGCACAGCTCAAATTTCTCTACACTCTGGATAACAATTGTTATTGTCTACCTTTTTGTTTATGGCCATCTTATTAGATGTGAAATGTTATCTCTTTGTAGTTATAATTTGCATTTCTCTAATGACTGATCTTGAACATCTTTCATGTGCTTTTTAGTTGTTTGCATATCTTCTTTAAAGTGTGAGAAAAGAATCCTTTGCTCATTTTAGTACAATCATTTGTATTGTAACTGTTTAATTTTAAGAGTACTTTTAGGCCAGGTTCAGTGGCTCATGGCTGTAATCCCCGCAGTTTGGGAGGCTGAAGTGGGTGGATCACCTGAGGTCAGGAGTTCGAGAGCAGCCTGGCCAACGTAATGAAACCCCGTCTCTACTAAAGTTACAAAAAATTATCTGGACATGGTGACAGGTGCCTGTAATCCCAGCTACTCGGGAGGCTGAGACAGGAGAATCCCTTGAACCCAGGAGGCAGAGGTTGCAGTGAGCCAAGATCACACCACTTCATTCCAGCCTGGGTGACATAGGCAAAACTCCATCTCAAAAAAAAAAAAAAAAAGGTACTTTCATATTTTGTATACAAGATTTTTTTTTTTTAATTATACTTTAAGTTCTAGGGTACATGTGCACAATGTGCAGGTTTGTTACATATGTATACTTGTGCCATGTTTGTGTGCTGCACCCATTAACTCGTCAGCACCCATCAACTTGTCATTTACCTCAGGTACAACTCCCAATGCAATCCCTCCCCCCTCCCCCCTCCCCATGATAGGCCCCGGTGTGTGATGTTCCGCTTCCTGAATCCAAGTGATCTCATTGTTCAATTCCCACCTATGAGTGAGAACATGCAGTGTTTGGTTTTCTGTTCTTATGATAGTTTGCTAAGAATGATGGTTTCCAGCTGCATCCATGTCCCTACAAAGGGCACAAAATCATCCTTTTTTATGGCTGCATAGTATTCCATGGTGTATATGTGCCACATTTTCTTAATCCAGTCTGTCACTGATGGACATTTGGGTTGATTCCAAGTCTTTGTTATTGTGAATAGTGCTGCAATAAACATATGTGTGCATATGTCTTTATAGCAGCATGATTTATAATCCTTTGGGTATATACCCAGTAATGGGATGGCTGGGTCAAATGGTGTTTCTAGTTCTAGATCCTTGAGGAATCGCCATACTGTTTTCCATAATGGTTGAACTAGTTTACAATCCCACCAACAGTGTAAAAGTGTTCCTATTTCTCCACATCCTCTCCAGCACTTGTTGTTTCCTGACTTTTTAATGATTGCCATTCTAACTGGTGTGAGATGGTATCTCATTGTGTTTTTGATTTGCATTGTTCTGATGGCCAGTGATGACAAGCATTTTTTCATGTGTCTGTTGGCTGTATGTATGTCTTCTTTTGAGAAATGTCTTATTAAATATATAAATTACAAACATTTTTCACATTTAGTGAATAGTCTTTTCATTTTCATTATAGTATCCTTTGATGAAGGAATGTTTTACATTTTTCTTAAAAATATTCTGTTTCTTCATTGTTGCTTTTGTTTTTGGTTCCATAGTAAAGAAACTGTTGCCTATTCCAAGGTGACATTTACTCTTATATTTCCTTCTACATATTTTATAGTTCTAGCTCTACCGTTAGATACCTGACTCATTATGAGTATTTTGTGTATGGTGTGAAGTAGTAGTTAAACTTCTTCATTTTACATGTGGATATTCAGTTATCCCATGACTATTAGTTGAAAAGAGTGTTCTTTTCCCATTTAATTGTCTTAGAAGGCTTGTCAAAATCAGTTGTCCATTATTATTTCTTGACTGTCAACTTTAATTGGTCTATGTCTATCCAGATTCCAGTGTCATACTGTCTTACTTACTGTATATTATAATAAATTTTGAATTCAGAAGTCTGTCTCCTTAATTTCTCATTTGCAAATTTTTTTGACAATTCTGGGTCTCATGCATTTCCATGTGGTTTTTAGGAACAGACTGCCAATTTCTGTAAATGTGGCTGCTGGGACATTGATACGAATACTGTTGAATCTGCAGATCAGTTTGGGGAATATTGTCATTTTAGCACTATTAAATCTTTCACTCCTGGAACATGGCCGTATTCAAGTCAATTTTTTTGTTTTTTTGTTTTTTTTTAAATGTATCCCTAAGACTGTCATTACTTTTTATATATTGCAAATGAAAACACTTTGTTAATTTCATTACCAAATTGTTCATTGTCAGTGTAAAAAAATATAATTTTATATAGTTGTCATATTATGCAAACTTGCTGATCTGGTTTACCAGCTCTAACATTTACTTGTTGGAATCAGAATTTCTATACGCACATGAAAGGTGTATTCTAGGCAATTTGTCCACCACCTCCAGCCATCGATCCCCAGGTCTATAAGTTCCTGATAGATGTCAAAACATCATAAGATACAGAAAATGAAAAAAGAAATTCAATTGGCCCTCTGATATTTTGACATTATGTTGAGAAAACTCTGTTGTAATTATAGTGACAGTTCATAGAAAGCAGGACATCAGTTGCCCTAAACAGTATAGAATACCCTAGAGAGCAAAAAGAAGGAACAAAAATAGAATTTTAAGGGGTTCTTAAAGGCCAGTCAATTATTAAGTTTTCTACTTATATGGGATAGGTCAAGAAAATAGATATTAAATTTTGAGATTTTCTAAAACTATCTTGGTGTAATTATAAAGTGTACTGAAAACATGCCCAGATCAACGTGGCAAATCAGGCTGCTATGTTGTTTGAGGATATAAAATGATTACTTAGCAAAGTATATGTAAGGATTATTATTATTTTTATAATTACTAAGAAAGAGTGGTTATCATGGTCATGTGTCAGATATGGAGAGTGAGAGACTGTGGAAGAAACCTGGAGGAGAAAATAGGAGGAGGAACGGAAGAGTGAGTGGTTCTTTCTCCAGAGGGTCCCAGGCTTAGCTGATATGAGGAAAAGGGCTCTTGTGGAGAACAATAAACACTATTAATTAATTTATTTCTTCATTTATTATAATTTTTGTGGGTACAGAGAAAGTGTATATATTCATGTGGTACTTGAAATATTTTGATATAGGCATAAAATTTATTAAAATCACATCAGAGTAAATGGCATATCCATCATCTAACACATTTATTGTTTTTTGTGTTATTAAACAATTAAATTATACTCATATAGTTATTTTAAAATATATAATAAACTAATGTGGATGGTAGCTATCCTGTTATACTATCAAATACTAGATCTTGTTCATTCTATCTAACTATTTTGCACCTATTTTCTATCCCCAATCCCCACCCACTACGCTTCCCAGCTTTTGGTAATAAAAAAGGATCAAACCACTAATTGCCTTATCCACACCTCCAATAAGCTGAAGTTGACCCAAGGAGAAGAGGCCAGTCTGTCTCTCACAGGCTCCACTGCTGCCACTCCCCCGACCCCCGTCAACTGCTCATCACTAGGCAGAGAACCCTTGGATTGGGCTGACAGCCTGGACGCTCCATCCTGGGCTGATTGCACTGAATGATTGCTGGCTTGCATCTCTCTGGAGTGGAGCTCCCAGGAAACAAGCAAACAACACTCAGCCACAACCACTACTAAGATCCCTTCCTCTGCTGCTTACAAGTTAGAGAAGGAACCAAAACACTATGATCGCCCCAGAGCTGCAGTGGGCAGCCCAGAAATGCCAAGTCATGATCTACAGCCAGCCATCAAGGCAGGGAGGAACCCACACTTTCAGAGAATTGAGAGGAAATGTGATTGCAACTGTGAGAAAACAGGGGAGGCCCACAATCATGCAAGAGACTAGCAACTGACAAATGTATACCTAAGTGCCACCTTCTGGATCACATCCCAAAGTCTCAACACCAAAAGTACCTCACTAATAAGCTCCACTCTGAAACTAGAGACAGGAAGTCAGCTTCTGATAAAGACCCTTCACAAAGCCTCATCTCAGTGAAAACAATCAGAAAAGAAGCTGGTTGACTTCACTCAATCTACAGGACAGTTAAATAAATATCAACATGCAGAGATGAGAAACAATCAATGCAATGACTCCAGTTGCTCAAATGGACATAGTGTCATATGTCCTCCAAACAACCACACCAATTATCTATCAAGAGTTTTTAACTAAGCTCAACTTGTTTGAATGGCAAAAATAGAATTCAGAACGTTCTGAAGCAAAGATCATCGAGATTCATGAGGACAGCAAAACACAATCCAAATAAAATAAGAATCACGATAAAACAATACAGAAGCTGAAGGATAAAATAGCTGGTATAAAAGTGAAACTAACACATCTGACACAGCTGAATAACACAATACAAGAATGTACCAATGCAATCACAAGTATTAACAGTAGAATAAACCAAGCTAAGGAAAGAAACTCAAAAATTGAAAACTGTTTCTCTGAAATTAAACACTCGGAAAAAATTTAAAAAGAATAAAAATGAATAAACAAAACCTTCAAGAAGCATAAGATTATGTAAAGAGGCCAAATCTTTGAATCTTTGGCATCCTTGAAAGGGAGAGGGTGAAAGCAAACAACTTGGAAAGCATACTTCAGGATATTGTCCATAAACATTTCCCCAACCTTGCTAGAGGGACCAATAGTCAAATTCAGGAAATTCAGAGAATTCCTTCAAGATTCTACAAAAGAATATCATTCTCAAGACACACAATAATCAGATATTCCAAGATCAAAATGAAAAAAGGAGAGAGAAAGGACAGGCAACCTACAAAGGGAACTTCATCAGGCTAACAGTGGACCTCTCAGCTGAAACCCTACAAGCCAGAAGAGAGTGGAGGCCTATATTCAACATTCTTAAAAAAAAAAATCTTCAACCAAGAATTTCATATCCAGCCAAACTAAGCTTTTTAAGTGAAAGAAAATAAAGATTCTTTTTAGATAAGCAAATGTTGAGGGAATTCATGACCACCAAACCTGCCTCACAAAAGATCTTGAAAGGAGCAGTAAATGCAGAAAGAAAAAGCTGCTACCAACTAATATAAAAATACACAGACCAGTGTCACTATAAAGCAACCACAAACAAGCCAACATAATAACCAGCTAACAGCACAATGGCAGGATCAAATCCACACATGTCAGTACTAGCATTGAATGTAAATGGGCTAAATGCCCCACTTAAAAGATGCAGAATGGATCCGGTTATGATAGCTCATGCCTGTAATCCCAGCACTTTGGGAGGCTGAGGTGGGTGGATCACCGGAGGTCAGGGGTTTGAGACCATCCTGACCAACATGGCGAAACCCTGTCTCTACTAAAAATACAAAAATTAGCAAGGTGTGGTGGTGGTCCCCTGTAATCCCAGCTACACAGGAGACTGAGGCAGGAGAATCAATCTCCTGAGGCAAGAGAACCCAGGAGGTGGAGGTTGCAGTGAGCTGAGAGCACACCATTGCACTTCAGCCTGGGCAACAAGAGCAAAACTCCATCTAAAAAAGAAAGAAAGAAAGAAATATAAATAGAAGGAGATACAGAGTGACAACTGGATAAAAGGCAATACCCAATGGTGTGCTGTGTTCAAGAGACCCATCTCATAAGTAATGACACCCATGGGCTCAAAATAAAGGCATGCAGGAAAATCTCCCAAGCACATGAAAAACAGAAAAAATGCAAGGATTGCAATTCTAATTTCCAAAAAAAAAAAAAACCAGATTTCAAACTATCAGAGATTACACCCAGACACAGACAAAAAGAAAAAAACAAAAGGGCATTACATAGTGGTAAAAGATTCAATTCAACAAGAAGACCTAGCTATATTAAATATATATGCACCCAACACAGGAGCACCAAGATTCATAAAGCAAGTTTTTAGAGATCTACAAAGAAACATGAACTCGCACATAATAATGACAGGAGACTTCAACACTCCACTAACAGTATTACATAGATCAACAAGGCAGGAAACTAACAAAGATATTCAGGATCTAAATTCATCATTGGATCAACTGAATCTGATAGACCTTTACAGAACTCTCCACCCAAAAACAACAGAATATACATTCTTCTCATCACCCCATGGTAAATACACAAAAATTGACCACATAATTGGATATGAAACAATCTAAAACAATAGAAATCTTGCCAAACCCACTTTCAGACCACAGAACAATAAAAATAAAAGTTAAAACAATGAAAATCACTCAACACCATGCAATTACATGGAAATTAAACAACATGCTCTTTAGTGACGTTGGGTAAATAATGAAATTAAGGCAGAAATTAAAAAGTTTTTTGAAAGTAATGAGAACAAACATACAACATACCAGAATCACTGGGACACAGCTAAGGCAGTGTTAGGAGGAAAATTCATAGAACTAAATGCACCCATCAAAAAGTTAGAATGATCTCAAATTAAGAACCTAACTTTACAACTAAATGAATTAGAAAAGTAAGAACAACTCAACCCCAAAGCTAGCAGAAGATAAAAAATAACCATAATCAGAGCTACACTAAAGTAAATCAAGACACAAAAAAGCATTCAATAGATCAACAAATCCAGCAGTTGGTTATTGAAAAAATTATTAAAATAGGCCACTAGCTAGATTAATAAATAAGAAAAAATACTAGATTCCAATAAACACAATTAGAAATGATTAAGGGAATGTTACTACTCACACAACAGGAATAAAAACAACCATCAGAAACTATGATGAACACCTCTATGCACAGAAACTAGAAAATCAAGAAAAGATAGATGACTTCCTAGACACATACATCCTCCCAAGACTGAGCAAGGAAGAAATTGATTTCCTGAACAGACCAACTATGAGTTCCAACATCAGTAATAAATAGCTTACTAACCAAAAAAAGCCTGGAACCTGGTGGTTCACAGCAGAATTCTACCAGATGTGCAAAAAAGGGCTGGTACCATTCCTACAGAAACGATTCCAAAAAATTGAGAAGGAGTGTCATCTGCCCAACTTATTCTACAAGGCCAGCACATCTTGATACCAAAACATGGCAGACACACACACACACACACACACACACACACACACAAGGCCAATATCTTCAATGAATGTCAACACAAAAATCCTCAGCAAAATATTATCAAACAAAATCTAGCAACACATCAAAAATCTAATCCACTAGAACCAAGTAGTGATCATCCCCGACATGCAACATTGGTTCAACATATGCAAATCAATAAATGTGATTTATCACATAAACAGAACTAAATAAAAAACACATGATTATGTCAATAGACACAGAAGAGGATTTCAACAAAATTCAATATCACTTCATATAAAAACTCTCAACAAACTAGGTATTGAAGGAACATATGTCAAAGTAGCAAGAGTCGTCTATAACAAACCCACAGCCAGCATTATACTGAATGAACAAAAGCTGAAAGATTTCCCATTGATAACTGGCACATGACAAGAATGCCCTCGTTCACCACTCCTATTCAACATAATATTGGAAGTCTTGGCCAAAGCAATCAGGCAAGAGAAAGAAATAAAAGGCATCCAAATAGGAATAAAGGAAGTCAAACCATCTCTGTTTACAGACAGCATGATTCTATATCTAGAAAACTGTGTAGTCTTGGCCCAAAAGATCCTCCCACTGACAGACAATTTCAGTGAAGTTTCAGGGTACATAATACATTTACAAGCATTACTATCATTCTTATATACCAACAACAGGCAAACTGAGAGCCAAATCAGAAAGGCAATTCCATTCACAACTGCCACAAAAAGAATAATATACCTAGAAATACAGCTAACCAGAGAGGTGAAACACCTCTACAATGAGAATTACAAAACACTGCTAAAAGTAATCAGATAACATGTAAACAGATTTTTTTAAATCCCACACTCATGTATAGGAAGAATCAATATCATTATAATAGCTCTACTTCCCAAAGCAATTTGCAGATTCAGTGCTATTCCTATCAAACCAGCAAGGTCATTCTTCACAGAGCCAAATAAAACTATTTTTAAAATTTATATAAAAACCAAAAAAGAGCCCAAGTACCCAAAGCATTCCTAAGCAAAAGGAACAAAGCTGGAGGCATCACACTACATGACTTCACACTACACTACAAGGCTACAGTAACCAAATCAGCATGGTACTGGAAAAAAGAAAGGTGGGGAGTGGGCACATAGATCAATGGAACAAAAGAGAAAGCCCAAAAATAAGGCCGTACATCTATGACCATCTAATCTTTAAGAAAGCTGAGAAAAGCAAGTAATGGGGGAAAATCTCCATATTCAATAAATGGTGCTGGGACAACTGGCTAGCCATAAGCAAAAGATTGAAGCTAGACCCCTTCCTCACACCATACACAAAAATCAATTCAAGATGGATTAAAGACTTAAATGTAAAACCCAAAACCGTAAAACCCTGGAAGATTACCTAGATAATATGATCCTGAACACAGAAATCAGCAAATATTTCGTGACAAAGACACCAAAAGCAATCACAACCAAAGCAAATATGACAAAAGGGATCTAATTAAACTAAAGTGCTTCTGCACAGTAAAGAAGACTATCAACAGAGTAAACAGACAAAGTACATGACAGAAAAAAATATTTACAAACTATGCATCTGACAAAGGTCTAATATCAGCATCTCTAGGGAACTTAAACAAATTTTCAAGAGAAAAACAACTCCATTAAAAAGTGGACAAATACATGAATAGACACTTTCAAAAGAAGACATCCATGCAGCCAACAAGTATATATATATACATTTTTATATATGTGTATATATATGTGTATATACACACACACACATATATATATACACACACACATATATATACACACACACAAGTATATATATATACACACACACATATATATATCTCAATATGACTGATCATTAGAGAAATGCAAATCCAAACCACAATGAAATACCATCTTACAGCAGTCTTAATGACTATAAATAAATAGTCAAAGAATAACAGAAGCTGGTGAGTTTGCAGTGAAAAGGGAACACTTATACACTGTTGGTAAGAATGTAAATTAATTCTTCCATTGTGGAAAGCAATATGACAATTCCTCAAAGAGCTAAAAGCAGAACTACCACTCAATCCAGCAATCCCGTTACTGGGTATATACCCGGAGGAATATAAATCACTCTATCATAAAGATACTTGCACGGAAATGTTTATTGCAGCACTATTCACAAGAGCAAAGACATGAAATCTACATAAATGCCCATCATTGACAGATTGGATATAAAAATGTGGTACATATACACCATGGAATATTATGCAGCCATATAAAATAACAAGATTATGTTTTTTGCAGGAAAATGGATGGAGCTGGAGGCTATTATTCTTAGCAAACTAATGCAGGAACAGAAAACTAAATACTGTTTGCAGTCACTTATAAGTGGGAGCTGAATGATAAGAACTTATGAACACAAAGAATAAAACAACAGACACTGGGGCCTACTTGAGAGGAGAGGGTGGAAGAAGGGAGAAGATCAATAAAGATAATGATTAGGTACTGAGGTAAATAACTAGGTGAAGAAATAATATGTATAAAATATAGCCATGACACGTGTTTACCTATGTAACAAACCTTCACATGTACCCCTAAACCTAAAATAAAATTTAAAAAAATCTGGATTTTAATTGCTTTGGATATATACCCTAAAATGAAATTGTTGGATAATGTAGTAGTTCCATTTTTGAGAAACTTCAATACTGTTATCCATAATGACTACACCAATTTCCACTCCGAGCAACATTTTCTCAGGGTTGCCTTTGCTCCAAATTCTTGGCAACACTTGATAATATTTTTTATTACTAATAACCATCCTAAAAGATGTGAGGTGATATCTCATTTTGCATTTTGATTTGCATTTCCCTCATAATTAGTGACGTTGAGTACTCTTTCATATAACTGTTGGCCACGAATATGTCTTATGCAGAGGAATATCTGTTCTCCTCCATTGTTCATTTTTTACTTGAGTTATTTGATGTCCGTTTGGTTGGTTTTTGCCATTGAGTGGTATGTATCTTTATATACTTTGGATATTAACTCTTCATCTGATATATGGTTTGCTAATATTTTCTTCTATTCCACAGGCTGCCTTCTCATTGTGTTGTTTCCTTTGTAGTGCAAAATCTTTTTAGTCTTATACAATCCCACTTTTTATTATTTATTTTTTTGCCTGTGCATTTGGCATCCTATTCATAATATTATTGCTAAGACAAAGATCAATGAGCATTTTTCTATGTATTTTTAAGAGTTTTAATAATTTCTACCTTTAGGTTTAAGTCTTTAATATATTCTACTTAAATTTTGTGTATGGTATGTGATACATGTCTAATTTTATTCTTTTGTATATAGATATCTAGTTTTTCCAACACCATTTTTGGAGAGACTATTCTTTCCCCATTGTGTACTCTTGGTGTCTTTATTGCAGATTAATTGATAAAATGTGCATGGGTTTATTTCTGGGCTGTGTATTCTGCTCTATTTTTTTATGTTTCTGTTTTATGTCAGTACCATACTATTTGTATTACTATAGGATTGTAATATTATTTGAATGCAGGATGTTTGCTGTCTCCAACTTTATTATTTCTGGAGAGAATTACTATGACCAATTGAGATATTTTGTAGTTTCATATTAATTTTTGTATTTTTTTCCTGTTTCTGGATAAATTGCCATTGGGATGATGATAGGAACATCACTGAATATGTAACCCACTTTGGGTAGTACTATAATCTGAATTTTGATGTTTTCCCAGAATTTATACTTTGGAAAATAATACTCAATGTGATAGAATTAAGAGATGGGGCCTTTAGGAGGTGATTAGGTCATGAGGATGAAAGCCTCATTAATGTAGTCAGTGAAGTTATAGAAAAGCCTTAAAGAGCCCATCTTGCTCCTTCCCCTATGTGATGATATAAGAAGGCACTATCTTTTCAGTAGAGAGCAATATCTCACCAGACACCAAATCTGCTTGTGTCTTGATCTTGGCCTTTTCAGGCTCTATAATTGTCAGCAGTATATTTGTGTCATTCATAAATCAATCAGTCAAAGGTATTTTGTTGCACCTGGCAAGCTGACTAAAACAGAAGATGGTATTAAGAAGTAGGGTGCTGGGAGGCATGCCCAAGATGGCTGAATAGGAAGAGCTCCAGCCTCCAGCTCCCAGCGTGAGTGACACAGAAGATGGGTGATTTCTGCATTTTCAACTGAGGTACTGGGTTAATCTCACTGAGGTGTGTCGGACAGTTGGCACTGGTCCATGGGTGCAGATCGACCAGCGAGAGCTGAAGCAGGGCGAGGCATCGACAGACCTGGGAAGAGCAAGGGGGAAGGGAATTCCTTTTCCTAGCCAAAGGAAATTGAGACACACAACACCTGGAAAATCGGGTAACTCCCACCCTAACACGACGCTTTACCAAGGGTCTTAGTAAATGGCACATCAGGAGATTATATCCCACACCTAGCCCAGAGAGTCTCATGCCCAGGGAGCCTCCCTCATTGCTAGCACAGCAGTCTGAGATCTAACTGCAAGGCGGGAGCGAGGCTGGGGCAAGGGCACCAGCCACTGCTGAGGCTTAAGTAGGTAAACAAAGCCACTGGGAAGCTCGAATTGGGTGGAGCCCACCACAGTTCAAGGAGGCCGGCATGCCTCTATAGACTCCTCTTCTGGGGACAGGGCATAGCTAAACAAAAAGCAGCAGAAACCTCAGCAGAGGTAAATGCCCCTGTCTGACAACTTTGAAGAGAGCAGTGGATCTCCCAGCATGGAGGTTGAGATCTGAGAATGGACAGACTGCCTGCTTAAGTGGGTCCTGACCCCTGAGTAGCCTAACTGGGAGACATCCCCCACTAGGTGCAGACCAACACCTCACACCTCACATGGCCGGGTACACCCCTGAGACGAAGTTTCCAGAGCAAGAATCAGACAGCAACACTCGCTGTTCAGCAATATTCTATCTTCTGCAGCCTCTGCTGCTGATACCCAGGCAAACAGGATCTAGAGTGGGCCTCAAGCAAACTCCAACAGACCTACAACTGAGGGTCCTGACTGTTAGAAGAAAAACTAACAAACAGAAAGGACACATACACCAAAACTCCGTCAGTACGTCACCATAATCAAAGACCAAAGGCAGATAAAAGCACAAAGATGGGGGAAAAAAAGTGCAGAAAAGCTGGAAATTCAAAAACTCAGAGCACATCTCCCCCTCCAAAGGAACACAGCTCATTGCCAGCAATGGAACAAAGCTGGAAGGAGAATGACTTTGACGAGTTGTGAGAAGAAGGCTTAAGTCAATCAAACTTCTCAGAGCTAAAGGAGGAACTATGTAACCAGTGCAAAGAAACTAAAAACCTTGAAAAAAGAACGGAAGAATGGAAAACTAGAATAATAAATGCAGACAAGACCTTAAAAGAACTGATAAAGACGAAAACCATAACATGAGAACTACATGACAAATGCACAAGCTTCAGTAACTGACTCGATCAACTGGAAGAAAGAGTATCTGCGATTGAGGATCAAATGAATGAAATGAAGCGAGAAGAGAAACCAAAAGAAAAAAGAAGAAAAAGAAATGAACAAAGCCTGCAAGAAGTATGGGATTATGTAAAAAGACCAAATCTACGTCTGATTGGGGTGCCTGAAAGTGAGGGGGAAAATGGAACCAAGTTGGAAAACACTCTTCAGGATATCATCCAGGAGAACTTCCCCAACCTAGTAGGGCAGGCCAACATTCAAATCCAGGAAATACAGAGAATGCCACAAAGATACTCCTCGAGAAGAGCAACTCCAAGACACATAATTGCCAGATTCACCAAAGTTGAAATGAAGGAAAAAATCTTAAGGGCAGCCAGAGAGAAAGGTCGGGTTACCCACAAAGGGAAGCCCATCAGACTAACAGCAGATCTCTCGGCAGAAACTCTCCAAGCCAGAAGAGAGTGGGGGCCAATATTCAACATTCTTAAAGAAAAGAATTTTAAACCCAGAATTTCATATCCAGCCAAACTAAGTTTCATAAGTGAAGGAGAAATAAAATCCTTTACAGACAAGCAAATGCTTAGAGATTTTGTCACTACCAGGCCCGCCTTAGAAGAGATCCTGAAGGAAGCATTAAACATGGAAAGGAACAACAGGTACCAGCCATTGCAAATACATGTCAAAATATAAAGTCCATCGAGGCTAGGAAGAAACTGCATCAACTAAAGAGCAAAATAACCAGCTAATATCATAATGACAGGATCAATTTTACACATAACAATATTAACCTTAAATATAAATGGACTAAATGATCGAATTAAAATACGTAGACTGGCAAAGTTGAAAAAGAGTCAAGACCCGTCAGTTTGCTGTATTCAGAAGACCCATCTCACATGCAGAGATGCACATAGGCTCAATATAAAGGGATGGAGGAAGATCTCCCAAGCAAATGGAAAACAAAAAAAAGCAGGGGTTGCAATCCTAGTCTCTGATAAAACAGACTTTAAACCATCAAAGATCAAAAGAGACAAAGAAGGCTATTACCTAATGGTAAAGGGATCAATTCATCAGGAAGAGCTAACTATCCAAAATATATATGCACCCAATACAGGAGCACCCAGATTCATAAAGCAAGTCGTTAGAAACTTACAAAGAGACTTAGACACCCATACAATAATAATGGGAGATTTTAACACCCCACTGTCAACATTAGACAGATCAATGAGACAGAAAGTCAACAAGGATATCCATGAATGGAACTCAACTCTGCAGCAAGCAGACCTAATAGACATCTACAGAACTCTCCACCTCAAATCAACAGAGTATACATTCTTCTCAGCACAATATCACACTTATTTCAAAATTGACCACATAGTTGGAAAAAAGCACTCCTCAGCAAATGTAAAAGAACAGAAATTATAACAAACTGTCTCTCAGACCTCACTGCAATCAATCTAGAACTCAGGAATAACAAACTCAATCAAAACCGCTCAACTACGTGGAAACTGAACAACCTGATCTGGAATGACTACTGGGTACAAAACGAAATGAAGGCAGAAATAAAGATATTCTTTGAAACCAATGAGAACAAAGATACAACATACCAGAATCTCTGGGACACATTTAAAGAAGTCTGTAGAGGGAAATTTACAGCACTAAATGCCCACAAGAGAAATCAGAAAAGATCTAAAATTGACACCCTAACATCACAATTAAAAGAACCAGAGAAGCAAGAGCGAACACATTCAAAAGCTAGCAGAAGGCAAGAAATAACTAAGATCAGAGCAGAACTGACGGAGATAGAAACACAAAAAAACCCTCCAAAAAATCAATGAATCCAGAAGCTGGTTTTTTTTTTTTTTTTTTTTTTTTTTTTTTTTTTTTTTTTTTTGAAAAGATCAACAAAATTGATAGACCACTAGCAAGACTAATACAGAAGAAAAGAGAGAAGAATAAAATAGACACAATAAAAAATGATAAAGGGGATATCACCACTGACCCCCACAGAAATACAAGCTACCATCAGTGAATACTATAAACACTTCTACACAAATAAACTAGAAAACCTAGACAAAATGGATAATTTCCTGGACACTTACATTCTCCCAAGACTAAACAAGGAAGAAGTTGAATCTCTGAATAGACAAATAGCAGGCTCTGAAATTGTGGCAATAATTAATAGCCTAACAACCAGAAAAGGTCAAGGACAAGACGGATTCACAGCCGAATTCTACCAGAGGTACAAGGAGGAGATGGTACCATTCCTTCTGAAACTATTCCAATCAATAGAAAAAGAGGGAATCCTGCCTAACTCATTTTATGAGGCCAACATCATCCGGATACCAAAGTCTGACAGAGATACAGCAAACAAAGAGAATTTTAGACCAATATCCCTGATGAACATCGATGCCAAAATCATCAACAAAATACTGGCAAACCGAATCCAGCAGCACATCAAAAAGCTTATCCACCTTGATCAAGTGGGCTTCATCCCTGGGATGCAAGACTGGTTCTACATACACAAATCAAAAAACGTTATCCAGCATATAAACAGAACCAAAGACAAAAACCACATAATTATCTCAATAGATGCAGAAAAGGCCTTTGACAAAATTCAACAGCCCTTCATGCTAAAAACTCTCAATAAATTCAGTATTGATAGAACGTATCTCAAAATAATAAGAGCTATTTATGACAAACCCACAGCCAATATCATACTAAATGGGCAAAAACTGAAAGCATTCCCTTTAAAATCTGCCACAAGACATCGATGCCTTCTCTCATCACTCCTGTTCAACATATTGTTGGAAGTTCTGGCTAGGGCAATCAGGCAAGAGAAAGAAATAAGGGTATTCAATTAGGAAAAGAAGAAGTCAAGTTGTCCCTGTTTGCAGATGACATGACTGTATATTTAGAAAACCCCATTGTCTCAGCCCAAACTCTCCTTAAGCTGATAAGCAACTTCAGCAGTCTCAGGTTACTAAATCAATGTGCAAATATCACAAGCATTCTTATACACCAGTAACAGACAAACAGAGAGCCAAATCATGAATGAACTCCCATTCACAATTGCTTCAAAGAGAATAAAATACCTAGGAATCCAACTTACAAGGGATGTAAAGGACCTCTTCAAGGAGAACTACAAACCATTGTTCAGTGAAATAAAAGAGGACACAAACAAATGGCAGAACATACCATGCTCATGGATAGGAAGAATCAATATCGTGAAAATGGCCATACTGCCCAAGGTTATTTATAGATTCAATGTCATCCACATCAAGTTAACAATGACTTTCTTCACAGAATTGGAAAAAACTGCTTTAAAGTTCATATGGAACCAAAAAAGAGCCTGTATTGCCAAGACCATCCTAAGCCAAAAGAACAAACCTGGAGGCATCACACTACCTGATTTCAAACTGCACTACAAGGCTATAGTAACTGAAACAGCATGGTACTGGTACCAAAACAGAGATATAGACCAATGGAACAGAACAGAGCCCTCAGAAATAATTCCACACATCTACAGCCATCTGATCTTTGACAAACCTGAGAGAAACAAGAAATGGGGAAAGGATTCCCTATTTAATAAATGGTACTGGGAAAATTGGCTAGCCATGAGTAGAAAGCTGAGACTGGATCCTTTCCTTACTCCTTATACAAAAATTAATTCAAGATGGATTAGAGACTTAAATGTTAGACCTAATACCATAGAAACCCTAGAAGAAAACCTAGGTAATACCATTCAGGACATAGGCGTGGGCAAGGACTTCATGTCTAAAACACAAAAGCAACGGCAACAAAAGCCAAAATTGGTAAATGGGATCTAATTAAACTAAAGAGCTTCTGCACAGCAAAAGAAACTACCATCAGAGTGAACAGGCATCCTACAGAATGGGAGAAAATTTTTGCAATCTACTCATCTGACAAAGGGCTACTATCCAGAACCTATAAAGAACTCAATCAAATTTACAATAAAAAACAAACAGCCCCATCAAGAAGTGGGCAAAGGATATGAACAGACACTTCTCAAAAGAAGACATGCATACAGCCAACAGACACATGAAAAAATGCTCATCGTCACTCACCATCAGAGAAATGCAAATCAAAACCACAATGAGATATTATCTCACATGAGTTAGAATGGCATTCATTAAAAAATCAGGAAACAACAGGTGCTGGAGGGGATGTGGAGAAATAGGAACACTTTTACACTGCTGGTCGGACTGTAAACTAGTTCAACCATTGTGGAAAAGAGTGTGGCAATTCCTCATGGATCTAGAACTAGAAATACCGTTTGACCCAGCCATCCCATTGCTAGGGATATACCCAAAGGATTATAAGTCATGCTGCGATAAAGACACATGCACACGTATGTTTATTGCGGCACTATTCACAATAGCAGTGACTTGGAATCAACCCAAATGTCCATCAGTGACCGACTGAATTAAGAAAATGTGGCCCATATACACCATGGAATACGATGCAGCCATGAAAAAGGATGAATTTGTGTCCTTTGTAGGGACATGGATGCAGCTGGAAACCATCATTCTCAGCAAACTATTGCAAGAACAGAAAACCAAATACCGCATGTTCTCATTCATAGGTGGGAATTGAACAATGAGATCACTTGGACACAGGAAGGGGAACATCACACACTGGGTCCGATTGTGGGGAGGGGGTGAGCGATAGCATTAGGAGATATACCTAATGTAAATGACGAGTTAATGTGTGCAGCACACCAAAATGGCACATGTATGCATATGTAACAAACCTACACGTTGTGCACATGTACCTTAGAACTTAAAGTATAATAAAAAAAAAGAAGAAGTAGGGTGCTAACTTAACAAATACCTAAAAATATAAAAGCAGAATTGAATCTGGATAATGGCAAAAATTTGGAAAAGTTTGGAAGTAATCATTAGAAAAATCTATAATAGAAGTATGTATGCTAAAGGCCATTCTAATAATAGCTCAGATTAAAATGAGAAATACTTTGTTGGGAATTGGAAGAAAGGTGATACTTGTTATAAAATGGCAAAAACTTGGCTAAATTGAGTTTTGTACTAATAATTTGTGGAATAAGAAATTCTCAAGTGATGAAACAGAATATCTGGCAAAATAAATATATAAGCAAAGTGTTGAGAGCATGACATGGCGCTTCTTGACGGTTTATGGTAAAATGCAAAAAGATAGGTATGAACTATATAATATGAATGAAAGAATGTAAAATTCAAAGAGTGATAAAAGAGAAATTAATTAAAGATGAAATTTATAATTAAAAGGGAACAGAAATTAATGATTTTGAAAATTGTGATTCTATCCATGTAAAAAACAAAAAGAAAGTGTTTAGCAGAAAAAAATGCCAAGGATGTGGCTAAGAAAACATTGATGAGGAGATTAGTGTCAATAGAAAGAAGCTAGCAGCTATTTATCAAGAAAATAAAGGAATGATCCAGAAGATATTTTGGAGTTCATCATGTTCTACCACTTCCATCACAGGACTAAAGTGCCAAGGCCTTGGGGACAGAACTATGTCAAAATAGATTCCTCAGATGCTCATGGGACCTTGACAGTTGGGGCCAAGAGCTGCTTCAATTTTCTACTCCCTACATTCTGGTACATCTCTCTTCAGACATCTCAGATGTGGCTCAAATTGTTACAGGTGCACTTTGGTCCATAGAAGCTACTAATCCAGAGAGAACACAGGTGGTAAAACTTGGCAGCATCTGAGTGGTGGCAACTCTGCAGGTATACACAGTACAACAGCTATGGGGGCATAGCTAACTATAAATAAATTTCAGATAATTTCCTGGAGATCCTAAGGTTCTAGGAAGAGAACAGTCACAATGGTGAAACCACCAAAGAGAGCCCAGACTAGGACAATAGCTAGTAAAGCCAAGGGACTTGGGTAGCCTGCAAGATCCCAGGACCATCCTTGTTACAAAGATTCAAAGAACACAACTGAATCATGTTTCTGCCCTAGTGTTTTGTGGAAGAAGGAAACTTCCGAGTTATGAAATTGGATATTTGGCAGAAGAATATCTAAGAAAGTGTTGAACATGCAGCCTGACATCTGTTGACTGCATATAGTAATATACAAGAAGACAGAAACAAATTAAAAACAGAATTTATAATGGAAAATATGTCAACACTTAAACATTTGGAAAATGTCTAGTCTGCCCAAGTTGTACAGAATAAAGTAAAAAGCATGTTCATTACAGAACATCAAAAGTTTGGCCAAGAGATTATTTTACAAAAAGATTAATATGGATGGATGGAAGACTAGTGTCATTCATTAAGGGAACAGAAAAATGAAACTGGTGGCATTTCCAAGATCATTGGAATTTCCACTTCCATCACAAGTAAATAGTATAAAGAAATGAGGGACAGAACTATTACCAAAAGAGTAACCTTCAATGTTCTCAGAACCGGAGCACTCACTGCCTTGCACAGCCTCAAGATTTTGCTGCTCATATTCTGGAACATACCACCTCAGTAATTCAAGGTGTGGTTCCACTGTGTCTAGATACAATGTGGGCTACTTTGTCTGCTCTTCCACAGGGCACAGGTGACAAATCTTAAAGGCATTCATGAAGTGTCATCTCCACTATACTAAAGAGTACACAAGCTATGGGTGTATGGCTGCTTTCATCTAGAATTTGAAAGATAAAACAATCTGGAGCCTTGGTCATGCAACCTAGGAAGAGGGCCACCTTGAATGCAGGACAACCACAGAGAGCCCCACCAGGTCAATCCCCAGTAAAGCCATGAGAATTGGTCCACAGCAAAAAGCAATATCTACTGAATCCATAGTGGTGGCCAACAGCCTTCCCAGTTTGTCTGGAATTTGGAATGTGTAGTAAAAGAGTTTTATCCAGCTGTAAAATTTAATGTTGTTTAGCTTATTGAGCTTTGAATTTACTTGAGACATTACTCCTTTCCGCTTCTCTATTTTTCCTTTTTGGAAAGAGAATACTTAACTTATGACTATCCAATTATTGTGTTTTGGAAGTACATAAATGTTTTATTTTACAGGCTCACAGCTGGAGAAAAATTTTTCTCAGAATAAACCATACTTTGAGTCTCACTTATATTTTATGTAGATGATATTCAGATGAGACTTCAAATTTAGATTTTAAAGTTGATGCTTGAACTAGTTTAAACGTCTGGGGTAATTGTGATAAAATTAGTGTATTTTGCATGTTAGAAAGAGATGATTTGTGAGGGACAAGCCTGCAGTGCTATGGTCTGAATATTGATGTTCTCCCTTGAAATTTTTATGTTGGAATCTAATATTCAAAAGGATAGTATTAAGACGTGTGACCTTTAGAAAGTGATTAGATCATGAGGGCAAAGCCCTCATGAATGGGATTAGTAATCTTATAACAGAGGTTTATGGAATCCCCTGCTTGCCCTTTCTGTCATGTGAGGACACAAGAAAGCACCATCTTTGAAGCAGAGAGCAGACTCTCACCAAACGATGATTCTGTTGCCATCATGATCTTGGACTTCCCATATTCCAGAATTGTAAGCAATAAATTTCTTTTTGGTTTTTGTAAATTAACCAGTCTAAGGTAGTTTGTTAAGCAGCAGGAATGGTCTAAAATGAGAGAGATGACGGGGAGGGCTTTGTCTTGCATCTTGGATACCCAATTCAGCCACAGCAAGAAATAACGTCAGTCAGAGTCATGAGGCCCTCTATCCAGGCCCTAGCTTCCAGACAACATTTCTAGACACACCCTGGGACAGAAGGGAACCCTCTGCCTTGAAGGGAAAAACCCAGTTTTGGCAGAATTTATCACTTGCTAATTGAAGACCCCTTGGGCCGTGAATAAACAGCAGTGATACCCAGGTAGTGTGGACTTGTGTGAGACTTGCGTGGGACTTGTGTGAGACTTGCTAGCTTAAGGTGTGACTTAACAAATTCCCAGCTGTAGTGGTTACAGGGAAAAACTCATTCTTGAGATAAGAGAGAAAAAAGTAAAAAAAGACTATGTTTTTCACCTTAGGTACCAGTACAACCACAGAAATGTAGAGTACCAACTGGGCGTTTAGGATCCCTGATTTCAGAAATTGGCTCTTGGATGGTCTTTCTTTACCTCCCCTGGGCCAGAAGGTAGCCCACTGCCATGAAGAGTGAGTTTCAGGCCAGGCAAGTTTCACCACAAGCTTATTAAAGAGGCCTTAGGACTTAAGGTGGCATTGGTGGTAGTCTGGCAGTACTCACAATGGGCGTGAGGGGATGGTAACCATCGAGTGAGGCTCCTCTATGCTTGGAAAGGGGATAAAAGAGTGGGAAAAACTGAGTTTAAGTGCCAGTGCAGCCTCAGTACAATAGAACACCAGGTAGAGTTTTAAGGGTTTTTACTTTAGTTCTGGGCTGCCAAACAAAACCGCAGTACCTGCTTGGGTCCTGTGGAAAATTGCTGCCCTGAAAGAAGACAAACAAGCCTGGATGATTTTGCTACCTGCTAATTGTAACACCACACGGCTTTAAGCAAATACAACTGGTAGCCAGAGAGTGGTTACAGCAGGCCTTGGGAGAGACCCAGTACAGTGCTGTCTTCAGGTCTGAACAAGTGTAGTCCTAAGGATGGTGGACATGGTGGTGTTTGTGTCACTTTACCTGCAACTTTCAGTGGCTTGAAACAGAGAAGAAGACTCTTTTTGTTTGGGAGAAAGTAAGGGAAGAGTATAAGAGTTTCTGCCTGGTAATCCAGAAAATTCTTTAAAAACTTCTCCAAAACGACCAAGGTAGTACCTCTATGAATCTGCAAGAACCACAGCATTATGGGATTGTGGTCTCCCTTAAACCAGATACAGCTTAGATCACAACACCCAAGTATTTTCAAATATCTGGAATGCCTTCCCAAGAAGAACTGGTACAAACAAGCCCAGATTATAAAGACTACAATGAATACCAAATTCTTCAGTGCCTGGACATAGATGAACATCTAAAAGTATCAAGATAATCTATAAAAACATGCCGTCACCACATAAAATAAATAAGACATGATGAACTAATTCTGGACAGAGAGAAATATGTGGCCTTTCAGACAGATAATTCAAAATAGCTGTTTTGGGGAAACTCAAAAAATCAAGATAACACAAAAAAAATAGAATTCAGAATCCTATCAGATAAATTTAACAAAGAGATTGAAACAATTAAACAGAATCCAACAGAAATTCTAGGGGTTAAAATTGGAACTGACATTCTGAAGAATGAATCAGTCTTTTAATGGCAGAATTGATCAAGCAGAAGATAAAATAGTGAGCTTGAAGACAGTCTATTTGAAAAAAAAAAAAAAAAAAACAGAGGAGACAAAAGAAAAAAAGAGAATAAAAAATAAAGAAGTAGGTTGCGTGCGGTGGCTCATGCCTGTAATCCCAGCACTTTGGGAGGCTGTGGAGCATGGATCACCTGAGGTCAGGAGTTGGAGACCGGCCTGGTCAGCATGATGAAACCCTGTCTCTACTAAAAATACAAAAATTAGCTGGGCATGGTGGCAGGTGTCTGTAATCCCAGCTACTTGGGAGGCTGAGGCATTAGAATCATTTGAACCTGGGAGTTGAAGGTTGCAGTGTGCCAAGATCACGTCATTGCACCCCAGCCTGGGCAACAAGAGCAAGACTCCATCTCATAAAAAAAAAAAAAAAAAAAAAAAAAAAAAAAAAAAAAAAAAAAAAAAGCATTCCTACAGGATCTAGAAAATAGTCTCCAAAGGGCAAATCTAAGAATTATTGGCCTTAAAGAGAAGATATAGTAATACAAAGTGGTAGAACATTTATTCAAAGGGATAATAACAGAAAAATTCCCAAACCTAGAGAAAGATATCAATATCCAAGTAGAAGAAGGTGATACAGCTTCAAGCAGATTTAACCTGAAGGCGACTATCTTAAGACATTTAATAATCAAACTCCCAAAGGTCAAGGATAACGAAAGGATCCTAAAAGCAGCAAGGAAAAAAAAAATAAGTAACATACAATAAAGCTCCAACACATCTGGCAGCAGACTTTCCAGCAAAAACCTTGCAGGCCAGGAAAGTGAGGCATGATATATTTAAAGTGCTGAAAACAACTTCTACCCTAGAAGAGTCCAGCAAGATCATCCTTCAAACATGAAGGAGAAATAAAGCCTTTCCCAGAAAAACAGAAGCTGATAAATTTTATCAACATTACCTGTGTCCTAGGATAAATACTAAAGGGAGTACTTTTTTCAATCAGAAAGAAAAGGACATCAATGAGCAATAAAAAATCATCTGAGAATATCTACAGCTGGACTTGGGTAAGATGGCTGACTGGATGCTGCCAGGTGGAACAGCTGCCACCGAGGGACCAGGATGACTGGTTCACTCTTAACAGATCTTCAGAGTGAAGAAACTGAGAGTGGATGGAGGAAAGACACAGAAGCTGGGCTGAAGGGAGAGGAAGGTTGGAACAAGTACATTGAACAGCAAGGAGCAACCCACTCTCACCATGGGACTCTGAAATTTCAGCACAATTTTAACCACCACAAACACTTGAATTGGCAAGGGCAGCTGCTAAGAGAAGTGGTAGGAGCAGAAAACCAGCTGACAGGTTTGGTGAAGGAGTATCTGTAGTGGAGCAGATCCAGGCATGCCCAAACCCCTAGGTTCCACTTAATCCCAGAGAAGACTTTAACCCTAGGGGAACTAAAAAACCTGAAGTCTGCAGAGTAGTCTTACCCATCAGATGGGGCTAGTCTGAACTTAGGATCCCTTAATCTTCTGGCTTGTCCTGGGACCCCATCCTGGCTGTTCCTGCTTACTGTGCAGTCTTGGTTGCCCTGGGGCCCACATCGTAACTTCTGCATTGGTAGACTGTGTCTGACTTATGGAGAGCTCCAGCAGGGTAGCCCTATGGCCATGTGTCAGCTTACCCACTCCGTTTACCCACTGCTGCTTCCCTGGGGCCCATTGCTTTGTGGGTATGCATGTGCATGGGAAATTTACCTTCCCTGACCCACCAGTGTACCTGTGTGCATGCACCCTGCCCACCACTGCTGCTGGCAGGAGAGCACTTTGCCTTTTTCCCCCACCATACTGCCATTGCAGTCAGAGTTTTGGTGGGAACAGAGCCCACCATCCTTGCCCTCACAAGTGTCCTGCCCTTGTGCCAACACTGCTGCTGGAGTGAAACTAGGCACATTGAAAAGTGAACCCTTCCCCACCCTAACCAGCTATCCCCACTTGTATGAACGTGCACAGACAGCAAACTCAGCCTTGTGATTGCCAGTGCCCCACCCCCATGCTAACACCACCACAAGCCTGACCACATGCAAAGTTGTCAACAGAGGTCCTCCAGCCCCTCGAACAGTTCTGCCTCTTTCACTGTTGTGAAAGTTTGCAGGGAGGCATGACCCTCATACCCATTAACACCCTGCTTCAGCTAACAAGTATCCAACCTGCTATGCTGCTGCTGCTGCCACTGCTGATGACATGTATAAGTGGGGATAGATCCCACTGCCACTATATGAAATGGCTTAAGTGGTACCACCTACTGGAGTGAAAAGACAGTCTGGGAGCACCTCAGCCTCCACCAACATAGTAGGTTTCTAACATCCAGGAGTCAGACAAAAAAGTTGGGGTCTGATAAGAACCTCTGAGAATTAGAGCACACAGTCCAGGAGTTGGAAGCTGAGCCTTGACACCCTAAAATTTTGCAGAATTAAAGCCAGTCAATTGAACCCACCTTATACTATAATTTAACACTCAGGGGCATCAAATAGGACAACAGAAAAAAAAAATCTAAATGACAGCAACTTCAGAGACTGAAGGAACATCAGCACACAAAGATGAGAAAATAAACAGCTCAAGTACTCTGACACCACAAAAAGCTAGAGTGCCTTCATTTCTCCAAACAGCTGCACTAGCTCTCCAGCAAGAATTCTGAACTAGGCTCAGATGGTTGAAATGACAGAAATAAAATTCAGTATATGGATAAAAGTAAAGATTATTTAGATGTAAGAGTACATTGAAAGCCAATCCAAGGAGGTTTAAGAAACATAACAAAACAATAGAGGAGATGACAGACAAAATGGCCAGTATAGAAAAGAACATAACTGACATAATAGAGATGAAAAATACACTATAAGAATTTCACAAATCAATCACAAGTATTAACATAAGAATAATCCAAGTTGAGAAAAGAATTTCAGAGCTTGAAGATTGGCTTTCTGAAATAAGAAAATCAGACCATAACAGAGAAAAGAAGAATAAAAAGGAATAAAAAAAAAAACCTCCTAGAAACATGGTATTATGTAAAGATACCAAATCTATGACTCGTTGGTGTTCCTAAAACAGGGAGAATGAAAGCAATTTTAAAACATATTTCAGGATATCATCCATGAGAAATTCCCCAGCCTAGATAGAGAGGCCAACATTTAATTCAGAAAATGCAGTGAGCCCCAGTAAGATACTTCACAAGAAGATTATCCTCAAGATAAATAATCAGATTCTTCAAGGTAAAATTCAAAGAAAAAAAAATGTTAAAGGCAACTGGAAAGAAAGAATAGGTAATCTATAAGGAGAAGCCCATCAGACCAACATAAGAACTTTCAGTGGAAACCCTACAAGTCAGAAGAGATTGAGGGCCAATATTCAACATTGTTAATGAAAAGAAATTGGTAAAACAAAGCCTCATAAACTAAGAAAAAAATAAGATCCTTTTCAGACAAGCAAATGCTGAGGGAAATTGTTACCACCAGGTCTGCCTTACAAGATCTTCTGAAGGAAGTACTAAATATGGGGGGGAAAGGTCTGTTACCAGCCACTACAGAAACACACTTAAGTACAGAGACTAGTGTCACTGTAAAGCAACTACACAAACGAGCCTGCATAATAATCAGTTAAGATAACCATGACAAGATCAAATCTACACATTTCAGTATTAACCTTAATGTCAATGGGCTAAATGCCTCATTTTAAAAGCACAGAGAGGCAAGCTGGATAAAAGACCAAGACTCATTGGTCTTCTGTCTTTAAGATACCAATCTCACATACAATGACACCCATAGGCTGAAAATAAAAATACAAAAAATGAGAAAAAATTAATGAGCAAATGGAAAACAGATTAAAAGCAGACTTTGCAATTCTAATTTCAAACAAAATAGACTTTAAGCCAACAAATATCATCGAAGACCAGGAATTTATTACATAATGTAAAAAGTTCAATTAAACAAAAAGACCTAACTATCCTAAATATATATGTACTTTACACAGGAACACCCAAATTTATAAAACAAGTTCTTAGAGCTGTTCAAAGAGACTTACAGTTCTGCACAATAACAATGGGAGACTTCAACACCTGACAGTATTAGATGATTGTGGCAAAAAAAAAAAAAAAAAAAGATTTTCAGAACCTAAATTCAGCATTCAGCACTGGATCAAATAGAACTGACAGACATCTACAGATTATATATTATAATATATATTATAGATTATATATTATGTTTTATATTATATTAATATATATTTATATATATGAGTGTGTATATATATGCATATATACTTTTTTCTCATTGTCACATAGCACATATTCTAAAATCAACACTTAATCAGACATAAAACACCTCTCAGAAAATGCAAAAGAACTGAAATCAAAGCAACCATTCTCTCGGACCACAGTGCAATAAAAATAGAATTCAAGAATAAGAAAATAGCTGAAAACCACACAATTACATGGAAATTGAATAATCTGATTCTCAATGACCTTTGGGTAAATAATAAAATTAAAGGAGAAATCAATAATTTAATTGAAACTAATGAGAACAAAGATACAACAAACCAGAAACTCTGAGACATAGCTAAGGCAGCGTTATAAGATACATTTTAATTTTTTTCCAAGATGTCAAATTGCAGGCAATGTTAGTGTGCCCTTCCCATTTGGAAAGACAGAATAGTGTGCAGAGATTCATACTGTAAACATGTTTCCAAGAATCAACGCGGGAACTTAAGAAAATTTAAAATATCTACAGACTCTTTGAAAGAGGTGGCAGTCTGCAGCCTGCTTTGTGAGATAAGTAAAAAACAACAACAACAAATGGTGGTAAGTCCTCAGAGTGTGAGATGGGGAGATACTGCCTTCAGAATGCACATCCCCACCAGGGAATCTGAAAATCCAGACCAGAGGAGAAAGCCTTAAACCTTCCCAGAACTGGAACTGATATAGTGAGTGGCGAGAAATATAAAAGTAGAAGCAGAAGTGGGAAGTGCTTTACAGGTATTCCCAGTCTAAAACCGTTAGTAAATATATCTCACAGGGAATCTCAGGAAAGTCACCCAACTAGCTCAGGGAGGGGTCAGAGGGTTATCAGGGGAACTCACCCCCAATATTTCAATGTGGGTTCTTCCTATTTTCCATAAGTGTTGGCCGCCTGAGAAATAAAGAGAAAGAGTACAAAGAGAGGAATTTTACAGCTGGGCCACTGGGGGTGACATCACATATCGGGAGGACCATGATGCCCACCTGAGCCTCAAACCAGAAAGTTTTTTATTAAGAGTTTCAAAGGGGGAGGGGGTGTAAAAACAGGGAATAGATCACACGCTTCAAAGGACAAAATGGAGGACTACTGATAAGGGTCCAACAAAGATCACAAGGCAAAGGGCAAAAGCAGAACTACTGATAAGGGTCTGTTCAGTGGTGCCTTTATTGTCTTGATAAACATCTTAACAGAAAACAGGGTTCGAGAGCAGAGAACTGGTCTGACCACAAATTTACCAGGGCAGAGTTTTTTCCCCACCCTAGTAAGCCTGAGGGTACTGCAGGAGACCAGGGCGTATCTCAGTTCTTATCTCAATCACATAAGACAGACACTCCCAGAGCAGCTGTTTATAGGCCTCCCCCCCCGGAATGCATTCCTTTTCCAGGGTATTAATATTAATATTCCTTGCTAGGAAAAGAATTTAGCAATATCTTCCCTACTTGCATGTCCATTTATAGGCTCTCTGCAAGAAGAAAAATAAGGCTCTTTTTGCCCGACCCCACAGGCAGTCAGACCTTATGGTTGTCTTCCCTTGTTCCCTAAAAATCACTGTTATTCTGTTCTTTTTCAAGGTGCACTGATTTCATATTATTCAAACACACATGTTTTACAATCAATTTGTACAATTAACGCAATTATCTCAGTGGTCCTGAGGTGATGTACATCCTCAGCTTATGAAAATAGCAGGATTAAGAGATTAAAGTAAAGACAGGCATAAGAAATTATAAAAGTCTTATTTTGGAACTGATAAATGTCCATGAAATCTTCACAATTTATGTTCCTCTGCTGCGGCTCCAGCCAGTCCCTCCTTTCAGAGTCCCTGACTTCCTGCAACAGAGGGTGAAAAAAATATTCCAACTAAATTTTGTAATATAATCTCAAGGAAATGAACTCTCTTGTCCTGTATCCAAGGGGCAAGTGAGAAGAGTGCTGCAGGCATGAGTGCAAGAGCTCAGCACCTGGCCTGGTGGGAAGATAGAGAGAGGTGTGGGCTGAAAGGTGTGGTTTCTATCTCTGCAGGGAAAGCTTATGGCCTGGGGAAGGTTTGAGTTCTGTGTGCAGACAGCCTGGATATAAATCTGCTGCTGGTAGCGGAACACTGCTAGAGCAAGATCAGCCTTTCCAGCTGCACGAGTGCTGAGTGAGGTTTACTGACACTTGCTACTCCCTACTCCTGTGAAAAACTCTTCTGTGAAGCAGAGGAAGTTATACTCCCTTCTGAACCATTACCTCAGTGTCCCCAAAACCACCCTCAACACTCACAGGGGTCATAACTTGCACTGCTCAAAGAAAGTAATAGTTCAGGCCTGTCTGATCCTGCCCTTCTGGGCTGAATTCCTCCACCCAACCTGATAGCTTAAGATGAAGGACATACATTTTGGGGAGCTTTATAGCCCAACTCACGACCTGAGAAAGCAGATTACTTTTCCTGGGCAACTTAAGGCAAGCTCAAATCATACATCTACTACCTCAGCTGATGCTGTCTTGCAAGCACCACCTCCTAGCTGGAGGCCAACAAACACAATCTACTATAGCATCTCCAGAATAACAGTGTCGTCAAGAAGGAGAAAATGGCTGTGTGAATTCAGCTATCACCACTTCCTACAACAACTTGGCTAACCAGAGGTACTAATTCTGTCCATGTGACAAGTTTACTACAATTATAACAAGCATTCAAGAAATCCAGTACACTAAGCCTATCTACAACCAAGGAATCACAGTCTACATCAATCCCCTGCCTCTGTCAGAGCTAGTGCTACTGCCCACTGTTGGGAGACTTGAAAACAGGTCACAGAACTGGATTTCTTACAGACATTCTCCATGTGGCAACACCACTAGGTGGCTAGAACCAGAAGAGCAATAGCAGTCACTGGGGTCTGGCTCTCAGGAACTCCTACTCTTAGGGAAAGGGGAAGAACGCCACATCAAGGAAAAATCCTGTGGTACAAAAGAATCTGGACAGCATGCCTCCGGTGCCAGATCTTTCTGCTGGTGGGAAGTTTCTTACAGCAGAGAAACAATTGCAGTGCTTGATGCAGCAAGGAAATCCTGCGACTCTACCAAAACAGTCAAGCAGCCTTCATGCTAGTGAAGAAACTTTGAGAAGGGGTAATTGTTTCCCCCTTGTCCACCACTGCAGACACTGCTTTGGTTTATTCCATGGGAACTCAGCATAAATGCACCTATAGACAACCTTCCTGAAAGAAATCTGGGTGATTGTGTATCTGTTGGAGAATCACTCTCTGGATTCAGGCTTGCATGAGAGGCAGAGTCAAAATTCCTCTCTACTCAGAACATCAACATTCCTACAGACATAAAAAGGTTCATGACTGAAGTAAATAGCTGGAACACTGGGACAGGAGTGAAGCTGGGAGGTGGATGGCTTTTCTGCTTGCCTGGCTGGAGAATTGCAGTTGTTCCCGCCTTTCACTATGAGAAAACTCAGTGTGTCTTATTGAGAGAACCCTCAGCCATATTTATCAATAATGGGACTTTTGTTCACCATTGGGTATTGCACCTACACACATGCTTTAGATATGACTGATTTCTACTCACTAATACCACCCCTACTGGCCTGAAGCCTGAAACATCCACTCAGTAAATAAAATGCTAGGGAAATATTAAACAAAAATAAAGTTCATACAACAAGGGAATGAGATAAGTTTTAAGAGATCCTTGCCATTTGAACACCACAGGAGACAGTGAAATTGCCAATACACCAAGTAGATAACTACTACAACCAGCATCTGTGAAATTTCACACATAAACACTCGCTGTAACTAAGGAATTTTTCTTTACTTCTAAAAGCACCAAGAATCAAATTAGGCTATAATAAACTAAAAACATTAAAGTCACATCCTTAAGATGGGAATAATTTTTTTAAGTCAAATTAAAAATAAACTCAAGAAAAATTTGAAGAAATAGTATACCCAAATGAGAAGAAAATAATGTAATTCTGGTAATATGACAAAACAGTGTTCTTTAACACCTTCAAAAGATCACACTAGTTCCCCAGCATTGGATCCAAACCAAGATGAAATATTTGAAATACCAGATAAATAATTCAGAAGGCTGATTATTAAGCTACTCAAGGAGATACCAGAGAAAGGTAAAAATCCACATTTAAATAAATTGCTAAAAAATCAGAATATGGGTCGGTCGTGGTGGCTCATGCCTGTAATCCCAGCATTTTGGGAGGCTGAGGCAGGTGGATCACGAGGTCAGATCGAGAGCATCCTGGGTAACACGATGAAATCCCATCTCTACTAAAAAAAAAATATAAAAAATTAGCCGGGCATGGTGGTGGGGACCTGTAGTCACAGCTACTTGGGAGGCTGAGGCAGGAGAATGGCGTGAACCTGCGAGGCGGAGCTTGCAGTGAGCCAAGATCGCACCACTGCACTCCAGCCTGGGCAACACTGAGACCTCATCTCAAAAAAAAAAAAAAAAAAAAAAAAAAGTATAAAGTTTCAATAATATACTAGAAATCATAGAAGAATTTCAGAACTCAAAGACAAAGCTTTCAAATTTACCCAAAGATAGAGAAAAAGAATTTTAAAAATGAGCAAAGTCTCCAAGAAAAATGGAGAAAAATAATGTGAAATCATGATTATGTGAAACAACCAAACTCAAGTATAATAAGTGATCCTGAGAAACAAGAGGAGGCTAAAAGTTCAGAAAACTTGTTTGATGGAATAAATAAGGAAACTCTCCCTGGCCTCACTAGAGATTTAGGTATTCAATACAAGAAGCACAAAGAAATCCTAGAAAATGCATTGCAAAAAGATAATCACCAAGGCACATAGTCATCAGGTTACCTAAAGTCAACTCAAAGAAAAGAATACTAAGCATGATAAGACAAAAGCATATGGGTAACATACAAAGGAAAACCTATCAGATGAACAACAGGCTTCTCAGCAGAAACCATACAAACTAGAAGGGATTAGGGACGTACCTTTAGTCACCTTAGAAAAAATAATTGTGAGCCAAAAAGCTTGTATCCCACAAAACTAAGCTTCATAAATGAAGGAGACATAAAGTTCTCTTCAGACAAACAAATGCTGACAGAATTTGCCACTACCAAATCGGCACTACAAAAAAAAAAAAAAAAATGCTAAAAGGAGTTCTAAATCTCAAAATGAAAGCTTGATATGCACCAAAATAAAACCTTTTGGAAGCACAAAACTCACAGGGCCTATAAAACAATAATACAAACAAAAAAAAAGTAGATAACAAATGGTATAATGAATAGAACACTCTTGGGTTACATCTCAATATTAACATTTAATATAAATGGCATAAATGCTTCACTTGAAAGACACAAAATGGCAGAATGAATAAAAGACCACCAACCAAATATCTTCTGTCTTCAGTAGACTCAACACAAAAAGATTTATATAAACTCAAGTTAAAGAAGTGTAAAAAGATATTCTACATAACTGGAAATCAGAAGTGAACAGGAGTAGCTATTCTTATATCAGACAAAACAGACTTCAAAGCAACAACAGTTAAAGAAAATAAAGGACATTAACATTGATAAAAAGAACTGTCCAACAAGAACATATTACAATCTCAAATATATGTGCATCTAACACTGCCGAATCTAGATGTACAAAACAATTAGTGCTAGACCTAAGAGATGAGACAGGCAGTAACATAAAAATAGTGGGGGACTTTAACACTTCACTGACAGTACTAGACAGATAATTAAGACCAAAATGCAACAAAGAAATAATAAAATTAAATGATACACTAGGAAAAAAAGTAGACTTAAGAGATATTTATGGAACTTTTTTCCCAACAATGGCAGAATATGCATTTTTCTCATCAGCACATTGAATACTTTCCAATATAGACAATATGTTAAAGTCTCAATTAATATAAGAAAATCAAAATTATATCAAGTATCTTCTCAGACCACAGTGGAATAAAACTGCAAATAAACTCCAAAAGGAATTCTCAAAATTATACGAATACACAGAAATTAAATAACCTGCTCTTAAATGATCTTTAGATTAACAATGAAATCAAGATGGAAGCTAAAGAATTTTTTGAAATTAATGATAGCAGAGACACAAGTTATCAAAACCTCTGGTTTACAGAAAGTAAGCAGTGTTAAAAGGAAAGTTTATAGCATTAAATACCTATATCTAAGAGTCTGAAAAAAGTGCAAATTGACAACCTAATGTCACACTTCAAGGACCTAGAGCAACAAGAACACACTAAACCCAAACACAACAGAAAAAAAATAACAAAGATCAGAGAAGAACTAAATAAATAAAATTGAGCCAAAAATTTATACAAAAAATAAATGAAACAGAAAGCTAGTTATTTGAGAAGATAAAGTTGAGAGACCATTAGTGAGATTAATCAAGAAGAGAAAAAATACAAAGAAGCTAAATTAGAAATGAAACTGGAGATACTACAACATATGCCAAAGAAATACAAAGGATCATTCCGAGCTACTGTGAACAGGGCCGGGTGCGGTGGTTCACACCTGTAATCCGAGCACTTTGGGAGGCCGAGGGTGACAGATCACAAGGTCAGGGGACAGAGACATTCCTGCCTAACACGGTGAAATCCTGTCTCTACTGAAAACACAAAAAATTAGCCGGCAGTGGTGGTGGGTGCCTGTAGTCTCAGTTACTTGGGAGGCTGAGGCAGGAGAATGGTGTGAACCCAGGAGGTGGAGCTTGCAGTGAGCCAAGATCACACCACAGTACTCCAGCCTGGGTGACAGCAGAGTGAGACTCCATCATCAAAAAAAAAAAAAAAAAAAAAAAAAAAAAAAAAAAAAAAAAAAAAACAAAGCTACTGTGTGAACACCTTTATGTGTACAAACTAGAAAATCTAGAGAAAATGAATAAATTACTAAAAACATACAACCTTCCAGATTAAATCAGGAATAAATATATACCCTGAACAGACAAATAATGAGCAGTGAGACTGAATCAGCATTAAAAAAGTTGCTGGGATTGCATACCAGAAGCAGCTAAGGTGTGTGGTTTTCATGTAGAGGAACAAAAGGGGTGAGTAAATATAGCACTTTCAACTGAAATATCGAAACACTTGCATCAGGACTAATCAATGAAACAACTCAACCAACGGAGAATGTACAAAAGCAAGACAGTAAAGTGGCCCACCTGGGAGTGACATGGAGCCAGAGGAATCTCCCCCACCCAGGGAAGCAGTGACTGAATGTGCTACCCTGGGAAACCATGCTTCTCCCATGAATCTTTGCAACCCTTGAGTCAGATGATCCCCTTGTGAACTCACTTGACTAGGGCCTTCATTCTGACACACAGAGTTATGTGGAGTCTTGGCAGAGCAGCTGCACAGGCATGTGCCACAGAGGCCCAGGAGCTTTACACACTCTGGCTCTGGGCTTCCTGGGACAAGTGACTGCAACTCCAGCAAGGCAAGAGGTTGGACTTCCATATACAACCTTAGGAAAGAGGCTGAATCCCTGGGGCTGAGCAGCGACTGTCTGTGGGCTCCACTTTCATAGCACCTCAAAGGATAAGATGCACTGGCTTGGAATTCCAGTCAACCACCACCAACAGAGTCACCCCTAACTGGGACAGAGTTCCTGTGGGGAAGGGGCAGGCCACCATCTTTGCTGCTTGGATGACTCAGCCATTCCAGTCTGTGGGCTTTGGAGAATCCAAACTGACCCAGGGAAGAAGGAATCCCCCAACCCAACACAGCTGCTCAACCAAAACATGGCCATGCAACTTCTTTAAGCAGATCTACAAACCCATTCCTCCTCACTGGGTGGAATCTCTCATCTGGGGCCTCCAGCCACCCCTGCTGGTATTCTTCAGCTGACAGAAATTTGAATTCTTTCTGAAACAGAGTTCCTGAGTGGAGGGTTGGGCCACCATCTTTGCTGTTTGGATGATTCAGCTGTTTTAGCCTGTAAGCTTTGGAGAGTCCAAACAGACAGGGTGTGGAAGGGACCCCCCAGCACAGCACAGTTGCTCTACCAAAATGTGGCCAGACTGCTTCTTTAAGTGAGTCCCCAATCTGTTCCTCCTAACTGGAAGGGACCTCTCAACTGAGGCCTCAAACTACCACTGCCGGTGTTCTCTGACCAACAGAGATTTCAAAACTTTCTGGTAAAGAGCCCCCAGAATGAGGCATGCACCACCACCTTTGCTGTTTGAGCACCTTAGCTGTTGCAGCCTCCAGGCTTTAGAAAGCCCAAGCCAACCACGGGCGGAAGCAATATCCCAGCACAGAATAGCTGCTCTATAAAAATGTGGCCAGACTGCTTCTATAAGCAGGCCTCCAATCCTGTGATTCCTGACTGGGTGATACTTGCAAACTGAGGTCTCCAGTCAGCTCCTACAGGTGCGTTTGGACCAGCAAAGGTCTGTAACTCTCTGGGATAGAGGCCCCAGAGGAAGGAGTGGCTACCAGCTTTGCTGTTTTGCAGTCTTCACTGGTGATGCTTCCCAGTGGTACAGGAAAATCTAAGGTGACCGGGAATTGGAGTGGATCCCCAGCAAACCACAGCAGCCCTACAGAAAAGTCACCAGACTGTTAAAAAAAATGCATTCACAGATCAGCAACCTAAAATATCTGAAGTCCACTAAATTGATAAATAATCAGTGCAAGAACACTGAAGACTCAAAAATCCAGAGGGTCCTCTCTCCTCCAAATGGATACATCACCTCTCCAGCAAGAGTTCAGAACTGGGCTGAGGCTGAGATGGCTGAAATGACAGAAGTGGAATTTAGAATATGAATTAAACACAGACTTTACTGAGCTAAAATAGCATGTTGTAACCAAATACAAGGAAGCTAAAAATCACGATAAAGCATCCAGGAGCTGACAGACAAAATAACCAGTATAGAGAAGAAGGTAACCTATCTGATAGAGCTAAAAAAGACACTACAGAAATTTCATAATGCAATCACAAGTATTAATAGCAGAATAGGCCAAGTAGAGGAAAAAATCTCAGAGCTTGAAGACTGTCTTTCTGAAATAAGACAGGCAGACAAAAATAGAGAAAAAAGGATGAAATGAACAAACTTCCAAAAAATATGGGGTTATGTAAAGAGACCAAATCTATTACTGATTGGTGTACCTGAAGGAGATGGGGAGAAAAGGACCAATTTGGAAAACACGTTTCAAGATATCATCCATGAGAACTTCCCCCAACCTAGATAAACAGGCCAACATTCAAATTCAGAAAATGCAGAGAACCCTAGTAAGGTACTCCATGAGAAGATCATCAGCAAGCCACATAATCATCAGATTCTCCTAGGTTTAAACAAAATAAAAATGTTAAGGGCATCTATAGAAGAGGAAAAACCATCTCACGGACAGCAGTGCAATCAAACTAGAACTCGAGACTGTGAAATTTACTCAAAACCGTACAATTACATAGAAATTAAATAATCTGTTCTGGAATAATTTTTGAATAAACAATGAAATTAAGGTTGAAATCAATAAACTTTTTAAAAACAATAAGAAGAAAGATACAACATAGCAGAATCTCTGGGACACAGATAACTCAGTGTTAACAGTGAAAATTATACCACTAAATGCCTATATCAAAAAATTAGAAAGATCCCATATTGACAACTCAACAACATTATTTAAAGAACAGGAGAATCAAGAGCAAACTAATCCCAAAGCTAGCAAAAGAGAAGAAATACCCCAAATCAGAGCTGAACTGAAGGAGAGAGAGACATGAAAAACCATTAAAAAAAAACATGCAAAAGATTAACAAATCCTGGATCTGATGTTTGAAAAAAAATAATAAGATAGAACACTAGCTACACTAACAACGAATAAAAGAGAGAAGATCCAAATAAAAACAGTAAGAAATGATAAAAAGGAGATATTATCACTGACCCCACAGAAATACAAAGAACCATCAGAGAATATTCTGTACACCTCTCTGCATATAAACTAGAAAATACAGAAGAAATGGATGAATTCCTGGAAACATACATCTTTCCAAGACTGAACCAGAAAGAAATTGAATCCCTGAACACACTGATAATGAGTTCTAAAATCAAGGCAGTAATAAATAGGCTACTAATCAAAAAAAAAAAAAAAAATGACTAGGACCAGAATGATTCACAACTCAATTTTAGCAGATGTACAAAAAAGAGGTGGTACCATTCCTACTGAAACTATTCTAAAAAATGGAAAATTAGAAACTCCTCCCTAACTCATTCTATGAAGCCAGAGTCATTCTGATACCGAAACATTGCAGAGATACAAAACAAACAAACAAACAAAAAACTTTAAGGAACATTGTTGCAAAAATTTTCAGCAAAATACTGGCAAACTGATTGCAGCAGCCAATCAAATACCTTATCCACCAGCATCCAATAGGCTTCATCCTTGGGATGCAAGCTTGGTTCAATATATCCAAATCAATAAACGTGATTCATCACATAAACAAAACTAAAGACAAAAACTACACAATTATTTCAATAAATGCAGAACAGACTTTTGATAAAATTCAACATTGCTTCATGTTAAAAAACTCTCAATAAACTAGGTATTGAAGGAACACATCTCAAAATAATAAGAGCCATATATGACAAATCCACAGCCAACATCATATTGAATGGACAAATGCTGGAAGCATTCTTTTTGAAAATCAGCAAAAGAGAAAGATGCCCTCTCTCACCACTTCTATTAAACATAGTATGGAATTTCTGCCCAGAGAAACAAGGTAAAAACAAGAAATAAATAGCATTCAAATAGAAAGATAAGTCAAACTATTCATATTTGCAGATAGCATGGTTCTATATCTAGAACACCTCATTGTCTCAGCCCAGAAGCTTCTTAAGCTGATAGGCAACTCCAACAAAGTTTCAGGATACAAAATCAAGTGTAAAAATCACTAGTATCCCTATACGCTGGGAATATTCAAGCCAAAAGACAAATCACAAATGAATTTCCATTTACAATTGCCATAAAACAAATAAAATACCTAGGAATACAACTCACCAAGGAGGTGAAATATCTCTACAATGAGAACTAAAAACAATTGCTCAAAAAAAAATCATAGATAACATGAACAAATGGAAAAACATTCCATGCTCATGGATAGGAGGACTCAATATCTTGAAAATGGCCATACTGCCCAAAGCAATTTATAGATTCAATTCTATTACAATTAAATGACCATTAGCATTCTTCACAGAAGTAGAAAAAACTATTTTAAAATTTATATGGAACCAAAAACGAGCCTGGATAGCCAAGGCAATCCTAAGCAAATAGAACGAAGCTGGAGGCATCATGCTGCCCACATTCAAACTACACTACTGTGCTGCAGTAACCAAATTAGCATGGTACTGCTACAGGAAAAGACACATAGAACAATAGAACAAAATATAGAGCCCAGATATAAGACCACACACCTACAACTATCTGATCATCAACAAAGCAGAGAAAAGCCAGCAATGGGGAAAATATTTTCTTTTCAATAAATGGTGCAGGGAGAATGGGCTAGTCATATGCCGAAGATTAAAGCTGGATCCCTTACTTACATCATATACAAAAATTAACTCAAGAGGATGAAAGACTTAAATGTGCAGCCCGAAATTACAAGGACCCTAGAAGACAACCAAGGCAGTACCATTCAGGATATAGGCACAGGCAAATATTTCATGATGAAGACGCCAAAAGCAATTGCAACAAAACCAAAAATTGAAAATCAACAAATGAAATCTAATTAAACTAAAGAGATTATGCATGACAAAAGAAACTATCAAGAGAGTAAATGAACATCCTACAGAATGGGATAAATATTTGCAAGATGTGCAACTGACAGAGGTCTAATATCTAGCATTTATACATAACTAAAACAAATTTAAAAGAAAAAAACAAGCAACCTCATTAAAAAGTGGGAAAAGAATGTTAACAGACATTTCTTTTTTAATAATAGCCATTCTGACTGGTGTGAGATGGTATCTCATTTTGGTTTTGATTTGAATTTCTCTGATGATCAGTGATGTTGAGCTTATTTCAGATGCAGGTGTTGGCATGTATGTTTATGTGATGAATCGCATTTATTGATTTGTGTATGTTGAACCAAACTTGCACCCTGATGATGAAGACGATTTGATCGTGGTGGATAAGCAATCCTAAGCATAAATAACAAATTGGAAGGCATCACATTACCTGACTTGAAATTATACTAAGCATCACACTACCTGATTTTGAAATATATTATAAGGTCATAGTAACCAAAACTGCATGGTACTGGTATAAAAACAGGCATATAGACCAATGGATAAGAGTAGAAAACACAGAAATAAAGGCAAATACAGCGAACTGATCTTCACCAATGCAAACAAAATATAAAGTGGGAAAGGACACCCTATTCAACAAGTGATGATGGGATAATTGGGAGGCCACATGTAGAAGAATGAAACTGAATTCTCATATCTCACCTTATAAAAAAGAACTCAGGATGAATAAAATAGTTAAATCTAAGACATGAAATCATGACAATTCTAGAAAATAACACTGGAAAAAGTCTTCTGGACATTGGCTTAGGCAAAAAATTTTTGACTAAGACCCCAAAAGGAAACACAATGAAAACAACAATAAATAAGTGTAATCTAATTAAACTAAAAACTCTGCACAGTAAAAGAAATAATCAGTGGAGTACAAAGACAACCCAAAGAGTGGGAGAAAATATTCACAATATAGGCATTCAACCAAGGACTAATATCCAGAATCTACAAGAAACTCAAACAAATCAGGAAGAAAAAATAAATAATCTTACTAAAAGTAGGCAAAGGACTTGAATAGACATTTCTCAAAAGAAGATATACAAACAGCCAATAAACATGAAAACATGCACAACATTACTAATCAGAAGGAAAGTGTAAATTAAAACCATAATGAAATACCACCTTACTACTGTAAAAAATGGCCATATTTAAAAAGTCAAAGGACAATTGAATTTGGCATAAGTGTAGTGCAAAGGGAACACTTTTATACTGTTGGTGGAAATGTGAATTAGTAAAACCACTATAAAAAACACTATGGAGATTCCTTAAAAAATAAAGGGAGATCTCCCATGTGATTCAGCAATTCCACTGCTATATATCTACCCAAAAGAAAATAAGTCATTATATAAAAAATTCACATGAACACCTTTGTTTATACCAGTACAATTTGCAATTGCAAAGATATAGAGCCAACTTAAGTACACATTGACCAATGAGTGAATAAAGAAAATGTGGTATGTATATACCATGGAACAGTACTCAGTCACATGAGCTTAATTGTTTCTTTTTTAGCAACTTGGATGGAACTGGAGACCATCATCTTAAATGAAGTAACTCAGGAATGGAAAATCAAATACTGTATATTCTGACTTCTAAGTGAGAGCTAAGTTATGAGGATGCAAAAACATACTGAGTGATGTAATGAACATTTGGTACTTGGGAGAAAGATTGCGAGAGAGGTGAGAAATGAAAGACTACATATCGGGTATGGAGTGCACTGCCCATGTAACAAATGCACTAAAATATCTGAATTTAACACTAAAGAACTCATTTATGAAACAGGAAAACACCTGTACCCCAAAACTATTGATATTAAAAAAGAGAAAATTTTATAGCTCTAAATTCCCACATCAAAAAGTTAGAACTATCTCAATTTCAATAACCTAATATCACAATCCAAAGAACAAAAGAACTAAGAGAAACATGACCCCAAAGCTAGTTGAAGACAAGAAATAACCAAAATCAGAGGTAAAGTGATGGAAATTTAGACAGAAAAATACATTCAAAAGATCAATAAATCCAGAAGTTGGATTTTTGAAAAGATAAAATAAAACCAATGCACCGCTAGCTAGACTAAAAGGAGACAAGATAGAAGATTCAAAGAAACACAATTAGAAATAACAATGGGAATATAATCACTGACCCCACAGAAATACAAATAACTATCAGAGTATTATTGGCCCCTCTGTATTAGTCTGTTCTTGTACAGCTATCAAGAAATATGTGAGACTTGGTAATTTATAAAGAAAATAGGTTTAATTGGCTTATGGTTCCACAGGTTTTACAGGCAACATCATACTGGCATCTTGTCAGCTTCTGGGGAGGCCTAAGAAAACTTACAGTTATGGCAGAAGGCAAATGGAAAGCAGGCATCTTACATGGCACGAGCAGGAGAAAGAGAGAGAGAGAGAGAGAGACTGAGGCAGGAGGTTCTACAAATTTTAAACAACTATATATCTCAAGAATTGACCAACTCCTATAAAAACAGAAACAAGAGTGTGTTGCTAAACAATTCATTACACACCTGCCCCATTATTCTATCACCTCCCACCAGGGTCCACCTCCAACATTGGGGATTACAATTGAACATGAGATTTGAGTGGGGCCACTGAAACCCATACCAACCCTTATACATACAAACTATATCTGAACCATAGCAACCCTCATGTACACAAACTAGAAAATCTAGAAGAATTAGATAAATTCCTGAAAACATACACCCTTCTAAGACTGAACCAGAAAGAAATTGAATCTCTGAACAGCACAATAATGAACTCCAAAATGGATTCAGTAATAAATAGCTTACCAATCTAAAAAGGTCCAGAACAAGATGAATTCACAGCTGAATTCTACCAGATGAACAAAGGAGAGCTGGTACCATCCCTACTAAAATGCTGCTATAAAATTGAGAAGGAGGAGTTTCTCCCTAACTGAATCTATGAGGCCAGCATCATTCAGAAACCAAAACCTTGCAGAGAAACAGCAATAATAACAGAAACTTTAGGCTAATATGCTTAATGAACATCTATGCAAAAATCTTCAAGAAAATTCTGGCTAACTGAATCCAGCAGCATATCAAAAAGCTGATTCACCACAAGCAAGTAGGCTTTATCCCTTGGATGCAAGTTTGGTTCAACATATGCAAAATAGTAAATGTGATTATTCACATAAACAGGACTAAACACAAAGCCATATGATTAGACAATAATCACAATAAACAAAGACAAGTCTTTTGATAAAATTCAACACCTCTTCTTCTTAAAAACTCTCAATAAACTAGATATTGAAGAAACACACCTCAAAATAATAACAGCCATCTATGACAAATCTACAGCCAACATCAAACTGAATGGGCAAAAGCCAGAAGCACTCCCATGGAAAAACTGCACAAGACAAAGATGCCCTCTCCCGCTACTCCTATTCAACATAGTACTGGAAGTTCTGGTCAGAGCAATCAGGCAGAAGAAATAAAGAGCATCCAAATAGGAAATTCGGAAAGCCAGACTATCTCTGTTTCCAGATGACAAGATTCTACATCTAAAAAAACCCATAGTCTCAGCCAAAAAGATCAATAATCTGATAAACCACTTCAGTTAAGTCCCAAGGCACAAAATCAATGTACAAAAATTACTAGCATTCTTATACACCAAAAACGGTGAAGCTGAGAGCCAAATCAGGAATGCAATTTATTCACAATTACCACAAAAAAAAAAAAAAAAAGCCTAGGAATACTGCTAAACAGGGAGCTAAGGATCTCTACAGTAAGAACTGCAAAGCACTTTTCAAATAAATAAAAGATGACACAAACAAATGAAAAATTATTCCATGCTCATAGATATGTAGAATCAATATTATTAAAATGGCCCTACTGCCCAAAGCAATTTATAGATTTGATGCTTTTTTAATTAAATTATCAATGAAATTCTTCACAGAACTAAAAAAAATTAAATTAATGTGAAAACAAAAAGAGCCACAATAGCCAAGGCAATCATAATACAAAATAACTAGATTTGAAGCATCATGCTAGCTGACTTCAAACAATACTACAGGGCTACAGTAACAAAAACAGCATGGTACTGGCACAAAAACAGACACATAGAAAAATAGAACAGAATATAGAGTCCAGAAATAAGGCCACACACCTAGAATCATCTGCTTTTTGACAAACCTGATGAAAACAAGCAGTGGGGAAGACTTTCTAGTCAATAAATGGTGTTTGAGTAACTGGCTAGCCATATTCAGAAGATTAAAACTGGACTCCTTCCTTACACCATATACAAAAATTAACTCAAGATGGATTAAAGACTTATATGTACAACCAAGAACTATAAAAACCAGTTAAGACAACCTAGGCAATACAGTTGTGAATATAGAAATGGGCAAAAATTTCATGATGAAGACACCAAAAGTGATTGCAATAAAAGCAAAATTAAAACAGAGATTACACACACCACCACAAAGAAACTATCAATATACTAAACAGGTAACCTACAGAATGGGAGAAAATGTTTGCTAACTATGCATCTGAGAAAGTTCTAATATCCAGCATCTATAATAAAACTTAAACAAATTTCCAAGAAAAAAATTAAAAAGTGGGCTAAAGTCATAAACAAACACTTTTGAAAAGAAGACATACATACAGCCCAGAGGCATATGAAAAATAAGTTCAATGTCACTGATTAGTAGAGAAATGCAAATCAAAACCACAATGAGATACAATCTCACACTTGCCAGAATGGCCATTATTAAAAAGTAAAAAAAATAACAAATGCTGGCAAATTGTCAGAGACAAAGGAACTCTTATACTCGATTTGTGGGTGTGTAAATTAGTCCAGCCTTTGTAGACAGCAGTGTTGTAGCTCCTCAAAGAAAGAAAAACAGAACTACCATTCAACCAAAAAATTCTATTACTTAGTATATACTCAAAGGAATATAAGTAATTCTGTCACAAAAACAAATGCATGTGTGTGTTCATTGCAGCACTGTTCACTGTAGCAAAGAGATGGAATCAACCTAAATGCCCATCAATGGTAGACTAGGAAAATAAAATGTGCTATACATAAATCATGAAATATTATGCAGTCATAAAAAAATGGGATAATATCTTTTGCAGGGACATGAATGGAGCTGGAGTCTATAATCCTTAGGAAACTAACGTAAGAACAGAAAACCAAATACCCTGTGTTCTCACAAGTGGGAGCTAAATGATGAGACTACATGGACACATAGAGGGAAATAAGAGACACTGGGGATAACCAGAGGGTAGAGGTGGGAACTGGGAGAGAATCAGGAAAAATAAGTAACGAGTACTAGGCTTAATATCTGTGCGATTAAAAAAAAAAAAAAAACAGTACAACAAACCGTCATGACACAGGTTTACCTATTCCACAAACTTGTGCATGTATACCGGAACATAGGAAAAAAGTTTCAAAAAGAAAATCAACTGAATGAACAAAACTCACTGGCAATAGTAAGGACACAGAAAAACACAAAACACTGTAACACTGTAACTGTGGTGTGCAAACTAATCTTAAGTAGAAAAACTAAACAACTAACCCATGAAGAATAATGACTTACAACAACTTTTCAAGATATAAATGTTACAATAAGATATAAATAGTAAAACAAAAAATTAAAAAGTTGGGGGACAAAATTAAGACTTAGAGTCTTTATTAGTTTTCTTTTTACTAGCTTGCTTTTTGTGTGTGCAAACAGGGTTAAGGTGTTATCATCTTTAAATAATGGAGTATAATATTATATTTGGAAGCCTCATGGTAATCTAAAAAAAAAAGCATGTGATGAATAAAAAAAAAATAACAAGCAAGAAACTAAACCATACCACCAGAGAGAATCGCCTTCACTAAAAGGAAGACAGGAACAAAAGAAAGTAGAAAGAGAAGACCACAAAACAATCAGAAGTTTATCCTAACTTACCAATAATAAATGGACTAAATTGATAGAGTAGCATGGCTGAATGAATATATAAAAAAGACACAATGACCTTTTGCCTATAAGAAATATACTTCTCCAATAAAGACACACATAGGTGGAAAATAAAGGAATGAAGAAACATGTGCCATACCAATAGAAAACGAAAGACAGGCAGAGCATCTATACACATATAAGACAAAATAGATGTCAAGAAAACTCATTAAGAAGAGACAAAGAAGGTCACTATATAGTGATAAAAGAGTTCATTCACCAAAAAGATACAAAAATATTAAGTAAGTTTACACTCAGCATTGGAGCATTCAGATACATAAAGCAAACATTATTAGAGTTAAGAGAGATAAGCATGAATACAATAACAGCTGGGTAATTCAACACCCCACTTTCAGCATTGAACAGATCTTCCAGGCAGAAAATCAACAAGAAAACATCAGCCATTATCTGTACTATAGATCTAATGAATCTCATGAATATTTACAGAATATTTCATCCAATGGCTGCAGAATATACCTTCTTTTCTTTGGCACATGGATTATTCTCAAGGATAGGCCACATGTTAGGTCATAAAGCAAGTGTTATAACATTCAAAAAAATTGAAATAATATGAAGCATCTTCTCTGACCACAACGGAATAAAACTAGAAATCAAAAAGAAGATGAATTTTAGAAACTATACAAACACATGGAAATCAAACAATACACTCCTGAATAACCAGTGATCTATGAAGAAATTAAAAATAAAATTAAAAATTGTCTTCAAGTTAAATAGAGACATAACATACCAAAATTTATGGGATGTAGCAAAAGCAGTACAAAGTGAAAAGTTAATAACTCTAAGTACATACATCAAAAAAGAGAAAAGCTTCAAATAAACAAGCCAACAATGTATCTAAAAGAACTAGAAAAATAAGAGCAAACCAAACCAAAAATTAGTAGAAAAAAAGAAATATTAAAGACCACAGCATAAATAAATAAAACTGAAAAGAAGAAAACAATACAAAAACCAATGAAACAAAAAGTAGTTTTTTTGAAAAGTTAAACAAGATTGAAATACCTTTAGTAAGAATAACTAAAGAGAGAAGACCAAAATAAAATCAGAGCTTAAAAAGGAGACATTACTACTGATACTGCAGAAATCAAAAGGATCAATAGAGGCTACTATGAGCAACTATATGCCAATAAATGGAAAAATCTAGAAGAAATTAACAAATTCCTAGACACGTGCAACCTACCAAGATTGAACTAGAAATTTTGTATAAATTTTTGTATTATGTAAGGTATGGGTCCAACTTTATTATTTTGCATGTGGATATCCAGTTGTCTCAGCCCAATTTGTTGAAGAAACTATAATTTTTCATTGTACGGTCTTGACACTCCTGTTGAAAATCAATTCACCACAGTTGTATGGATTTCTTTCTGCATTCCTAATTCCATTCCATTGACCTGTATGTCTATGCTTATGTCACTATCATTTTTCTATTACTATAGCTTAATAGTAACTTTTGAAATTTGATTCCAAGTCTTTGCTATTGTGAATAGTGCTGCAATAAACATACGTGTGCATGTGTCTTTATAGCAGCATAATTTATAATCCTTTGGGTATATACCCAGTAATGGGATGGCTGGGTCATATGGTACATCTAGTTCTAGATCCTTGAGGAATCGCCATACTGTTTTCCATAATGGTTGAACTAGCTTACAATCCCACCAACAGTGTAAAAGTGTTCCTATTTCTCCACATCCTCTCCAGCACCTGTTGTTTCCTGACTTTTTAATGATTGCTTGGAATCAACCCAAATGTCCATCAGTGACAGATTGGATTAAGAAAATGTGGCACATATACACCATGGAATACTATGCAGCCATCAAAAAGGATGAGTTTGAGTCCTTTGTAGGGACTTGGATGCAGCTGGAATCCATCATTCTTAGCAAACTATCACAAGAACAGAAAACCAAACACCGCATGTTCTCACTCATAGGTGGGAACTGAACAATGAGATCACTCGGACTCAGGAAGGGGAACATCACACACCGGGGCCTATCATGGGGAGGGGGGAGGGGGGAGGGATTGCATTGGGAGTTATACCTGATGTAAATGACGAGTTGATGGGTGCAGCACAGCAACATGGCACAAGTATACATGTGTAACAAACCTGCATGTTATGCACATGTACCCTACAACTTAAAGTATAATAATAATAATAAATAAATTTAAAAAAAAAAAAAAAAAAAAAAAAAAAAAAGAAATTTGAATGTGTGTGTCCTCCAACATTGTTCTTTTTCATCATAGTTTTGAATATTTCAGGTCTTTTGTAAGTAAATATAAATTTTATGGTTTTTGTTTTGTTTTTCTACTTTTCATTTGTACAAACTCATGGGACACGTGCAATTTTGCTACATGCATAAATTTCACAGTAGTCTAGTAAGGAATTCTAAGTTATCCATCACCCAAATAGTGTACATTGTAGCCATTAGCCAATTTCTCATTATTCTCTCCCTACCACCCTCTCACCCTTCTGAGTCTCCTTTATTTATTATTCTGCTCTCTATGTCCACATGAACACATTTTATTTTTCTATTTAAAAAAGAGGCTGCAAACTTTGTATAGGGATTGAATTAAATCTGTAGGTTTCTTTGTAGAGTATTGCTATACACCAAATATAAAATTCTACTTCTCTTAAATGATTGATGTACCCCCAGTTCCTTGGCCAAGTCCATTCCAAAGTTAACCTGAAAATCTAGCTTAGACCCTCCTGAAAATCTAGTTCAGGGAGGGTCACACATACCTTATGCCCTCCTCTGGAATTCCAGCAAAGCTGACCAATTTTAACATTTAAACAGAGATTTTAAGACTGACAAAGCAGACACTTTTTAGCAATGAGACAACAAATTTCAACCTGGCTTTAATATAGTGTCTCATGAAAGATAGAAGGTTATGAAAGAAATTGAAATATTTTACCCCAAAATATATTTCTTTGATAGGTACTACAGTGGCCCTGTAAAGTTGTCTCTTTTTGGGAAAATCTACATTCTGTAGAGACTTCTCTTCCTTTTCCCTGATTCAGAAGAGGACTAACTAAAGGTCTGGCAACTTTGTAGATCTCATAAGAGTTCTGAAGCTTGGTTTCTGAAGTCTTCATCTGCATGATAAAACCTTGGTCTTCAAAACCTCTAATCTTTTTTTTTTTCAGATACAAGAATGTTCATCACTGCTTTATTTTTGTTATTCAAACATACAAGAAGAAAATAAATGAAACGTCACAAGCATGAAAATATCTAAGTAAACTATACAGAATCATTAAACGTTGAACATGAAGACTAGAGACTTAGATGTTGGCTAAAATGTTAGGTGTAAAAGGAAAATTAAAAGGGTTCTGTAATTATTAGAAATGTATAAATGCAATCAGTCTGGAAAAATATACTTGAATGTTTTAAAGGGCTTCTTTGGAGTAAAGACTAAAACGCATTGCTTTATCAGTTTTACTTTTCTGAATCTTCAGTAATGACATATTACTTTTAAAATTATAAAAATTTTATCTCAGTGTTTGAAATAATTACTGGTAAATCATGTATGAAATATGGCATAAGAACATGACTATAAAGAGAAATAATGGTATTAATACTCATAATTGTATTATACTGGCATTGAAATAGAAAAGTCAGATACATTTAATATGTAGAGTTTCTGATTTTTTTAAAATTATACTTTAAGTTCTAGGGTACATGTGAACAATGTGCAGGTTTGTTACATATGTATACGTGAGCCATATTGGTGTGCTGCACCCATTAACTCGTCATTTACATTAGGTATATCTCCTAATGCTATCCCTCCCCCCTACCCCCTCCCCACAATAGGACCCGGTGTGTGATGTTCCCCTTCCTGTGTCCAAGTGATCTCATTTTTCAATTCCCACCTATGAGTGAGAATATGCAGTATTTGGTTTTCTGTTCTTGTGATAGTTTGCTGAGAATGATGGTTTCCAGCTGCATCCATGTCCCTACAAAGTACATGAACTCATCCCTTTTAATGGCTGCATAGTATTCCATGATGTATATGAAAAAATGCTCATCGTCACTTGCCATCAGAGAAATGCAAATCAAAACCGCAATGAGGTACCATCTCACACCACTTAGAATGACAATCATTAAAAAATCAGGAAACAACAGGTGCTGGAGAAGATGTGGAGAAATAGGAACACTTTTACACTGTTGGTGGGACTGTAAACTAGTTCAACTATTGTGGGAAACAGTGTGACGATTCCTCAAGGATCTAGAACTAGAAATACCATTTGACCCAGCCATCCCATTACTGGGTATATACACAACCTCTAATCTTAATCCAGACATTTCTTTCAACTCTTTCATCCAGTTTCTAATCATAAAAAATTTGAATCTACCTATGGCCTGGAAGGCTCCCTCTCACCCCTACTTCAAGTTGTCCCCCCTTTCTATACCAAACCAATGTACATCTTACATGTGTTGATTGATGTCTTATGTCTCCCTAAAATGTATAAACTCAAGCTGTAGCCCAATCACCATGGGGAAATATTCTCAGGACCTTCTGTGGCTGTGCCATGGGTCATAGCTTTATATTTGGCTCAAAATAAATCTCTTCAACTATTTCACAATGTTTGACCCCTTCCGTCGACATTGCCATTATAAAAGTATAGTCTTTTAGTACACAAACATAGGGTATCTGTTAATTAATTTAGGTCAAATATAATTTCTTCCACAAAGTTTTCCAACATTCTGTGCATAAGTCTAACAACTCCTTCAAGTACTTCTAAGCATTTTACTGTTTTGAACCTTATTGTAATAAAATTGTTTTCTTCACTTTTTCTTTTGAATGATCATTGTGACTAATAAGAAAACTAGTTTTTGCATGTTGATTTTGTACCTTAAAATTTTTCTGAATTCATTTATGTATTCTAAGTTTTGCAAGTTGTTTGACACTTTTTAGATACAGAATCATGCTATCTGCAAATAGAGATTGTTTTACTTTTTTTTTTTTTTTTCTATTTGGATGCTTTTTGTCTCTTATTCTTGCCTAATGTTACCTCCAATATTATGTTAAATATATGGTGAAACATAGCATCCTTGTCTTCTTCCTGATCTTAAGGGGAAAGATTTCTGTTCTAATAATTAATGTAATAATTATTACATTAATAATTAATAATTAATGTAATAATTAATAAGTAATAATTAATGTAATGTCACTTTTTTCTTTTATATATGCCCTTTTTCATATTGAGAAAGTGTCCTTCTGGTCCTAGTTTGTTGAGTTTTATTATGAAAAAAAGGTTTTATTTTGTCAAATGCTTTTTATTCTGCAATTGAGATGATTATGTGCTTTTTTTCCTTTACTCTATTAAGGTAGCATATTGCATTCATTGATTTTTATAAGCTGAACCACTCTTGCACTCATGGGATAAATCCCAGTTGTTGATAGCATATAATCCTTCTAATATGCTGCCTCATTTAGTTTGCTCGTATTTGTTGAAAATGTTGCAACTGTACTAATAAGGGCTATTGCTCTGCAGTTTTCTTTTCTTGTAATGTTTTTCTGTCCCTTTGGCATCAGTATAATATTGGCCTAGTGGAATCAGATGGGATGTGTTGCCCTCTCTTTTATTCTTTTGGAAGAACTTTTAGTTACTATTTTTAATTGCCTTTTAAGTGAATCATACAATTTACTAGTGAAGCCATCTAGTTCTGATGTTTTTTAAAGGTTATTTTTATTTTAATTAAAAGGACCTGGATTAAAACTCTTCCCTTGTTACAAGACTTTTAGATTTTTTTTTAATAGTATTGGTAGTTTCTGTGTTTTCAATACTCTGTCAATTTCATGTAGGTTATATAAATGTTGGTGTAAAATTGTTTATAATATTCTAAGTATATTTATTTCTTTAAGGGAGATAGTACAATTTCTGCATTCATTTCTCATTTAAGGAGTTTGAGTCTTTTTTTCTAAGTAAGTCTTGCTAAATGTTTATTTTGATAATATTTTTTAAAGAACTAATATTTGATTACATTGATTTTGTTTAATGCTTTTTCTAGTTTCCAATAATTTTATCTTTAATCTTTATTATTTTTTTCCTTCTGCTAGCTTAAAATAATGAAAAACATATCTCAGAAAGGCATTTTTCTACCCATGTTTACTGCAGCATTATTCACATTAGCAAAGAGGTAGAAACAAACTGAATGTCCATCAATGGATAAATTAATAAAGAAACTGTATTAATATTATGTACACACAGTAAAATGTTATACAGGTTTAAAAAATAAGAAAATTCTGTCACATACAATTCTGCAACATGGATTTTGAGGACATTATGCTAACTGAAATAAGCCTGTCACAAAAAGACAAATGTCACATAGTTCCACTTATGTGAGGTATCTTAAGTAGACAAATTCATTGAAGCAGATGGTAGAATGGTGCTTGCCAGGGACTGGGAGAAGGGGGAATTAGTTGCAGTTTGATTGGTAGAAAATTTCAGTCATATGAGGTGAAAAAGTTCTAGCAATCTGCTGTACAACAGTGCACAGATAGTAACAATAATATACAATTAATATTTGTAAAGAAGGTATACACCACATAGTGTGTATTATCAGAATTTAAAAAATTAATGCTCAATACATAAATATACAAATAAATATTCAGTCATATTAGTATAGATTTTTCTCACCCATCCAAAATTTCAAATCAGCCAAGCAGAAAGCATCATGTTGGAAAAAGGAGTGATATAATATAAATGTCTCAAATTCATAATTATTTTGACTAAATTATTCAGTTAACCAAAAAATTCAGTCCAAAGAAAGGGCGTATATATTGATTCAGTCTTGACCTGTAGATAAATAATAAAACAGTAAAATAATAATAATAGTTAATACTTTCTGCAATTACTAAATATCAAGTAAAGTTATAGCATTAAATGTTCTACAGACATTTAGATTTAGTTTGATACTATTTTTTACTGCCTTAGTGTAAAATCAGAGTATTTGTTTGAGATCACTTTATGTGGTAAAAATTACATAGCATGCAGTGCACAATTTTGACTTTTGTATTTTTTAAATTTTTTGACCCTTTTTAAGAAAGCTTATTAGCATTTAGTGTATCACATTGTTGTGCAACAATTACCACCACCACCTACAAAATATTTTCATCTTCCCAAGCTGAAACTCCATATTCATAAAATATCTCCCCATTCTACACTTCCCTCAAGACCTAGATATCCCCAATGTATGAATTTGACTACATTACATACCTCTTCTATTTTGTAGCATATGTCAGAATTTTGTTGCTTTTTAAGGCTGGATAATACTGCATCATGTGTATGTACCAAATTTAGTTTATCTGTTCATACTTGATGAATACTTGGGTTGCTTCCACATTTTGTCTATTGTAAATAATGATGCTATGAATATATGTGAACTAATATCTGTTCAGGTAACTGCTTTCAATTATTTTTGGTATATAACTAGAAAAGGAACTTGCTAGTAATTCTATGTAGGCTTTTTTTTTGGTTCCATATGAATTTTAAGATTGTTTTCTAGTACGGTGAATAATGATGATGGTATTTTGATGGGAATTACATTAAATTTATAGATTATTTTGGCAGTATCTTCATAGTTACAATATTATTGATCTTACCTATCCATAAGCGTGGGATGCTTTTTCACTTGTTTGTGTCATCTATGATTCTTTCAGCAGTGTTTTGTAGTTTTCCTCGTAGACGTCTTTCACTTCCTTGTTTAGATATATTCTTAAGTATTTTATTTTATTTTTTGCAGCTGTTGTAAAAGGGGTTGAGTGCTTGATTTGAGTCTCATATATAATTATATATTATGTGAGTCTTAGATATATTTATAATATATGTGAGATGGTTTGGCTGTCTCTCCACCCAAATCTCATCTTAAATTGTAACTCCAATAATTCTCATATGTTGTGGAAGGACTCAGTGGAAGATAAATGGATCATGTGGGTGATTCCACTCAAATGGTTCTCATGGTAGTGAATAAGTCTGAAGAGATCTGATGGTTTTATAAGGGGTTCTTCCTTTAACTGGGCTCTCATTGTCTCTTGTCTGTCACCAGGTAAGACATGCCTTTTGCCTTCTGCCATGATTATAAGGCCTCCTTAGCCACGTGGAACTGTGAGTCCATTAAACCTCTTTCTCTTTTTTTTTTCTTTCTTTTTTTCTATTATTATTATACTTTAAGTTCTACGGTACATGTGCATAACGTGCAGGTTTGTTACATATGTATACCTGTGCCATGTTGCTGTGCTGCACCCATCAACTTGTCAGCACCCATCAACTCGTCACTGACATCAGGAATAACTCCCAATACAATCCCTCCCCCCCTCCCCCCTCCCCCCTCCCCATGATAGGCCCCGGTGTGTGATGTTCCCCTTTCTGAGTCCAAGTGATCTCATTGTTCAGCTCCCACCTATGAGTGAGAACATGCGGTGTTTGGTTTTCTGTTCTTGTGATAGTTTGCTAAGAATTATGGTTTCCAGCTGCATCCATATCCCTACAAAGGACACAAACTCATCCTTTTTTATGGCTGCATAGTATTCCATGGTGTATATGTGCCACATTTTCTTAATCCAGTCTGTCACTGATGGACATTTGGGTTGATTCCAAGTCTTTGCTATTGTGAATAGTGCTGCAATAAACATACGTGTGCATGTGTCTTTATAGCAGCATGATTTCTAATCCTTTGGGTATATACCCAGTAATGGGATGGCTGGGTCATATGGTACATCTAGTTCTAGATCTTTGAGGAATCGCCATGCTGTTTTCCATAATGGTTGAACTAGTTTACAATCCCACCAACAGTGTAAAAGTGTTCCTATTTCTCCACAGCCTCTCCAGCACCTGTTGTTTCCTGACTTTTTAATGATCGCCATTCTAACTGGTGTGAGATGGTATCTCATTGTGGTTTTGATTTGCATTTCTCTGATGGTCAGTGATGATGAGCATTTTTTCATGTGTCTGTTGGCTGTATGAATGTCTTCTTTTGAGAACTGTCTGTTCATATCCTTTGCCCACTTTTTGATGGGGTTGTTTGTTTTTTTCTTGTAAATTTGTTTGAGTTCTTTGTAGGTTCTGTATATTAGCCCTTTGTCAGATGAGTAGATTGCAAAATTTTCTCCCATTCTGTAGGTTGCCTGTTCACTCTGATGGTAGTTTCTTTTGCTGTGCAGAAGCTCTTTAGTTTAATGAGATCCCATTTGTCAATTTTGGCTTTTGCTGCCGTTGCTTTTGGTGTTTTAGACATGAAGTCTTTGCCCAGGCCTATGTCCTGAATGGTACTACCTAGGTTTTCCTCTAGGGTTTTTATGGTATTAGGTCTAACATTTAAGTCTCTAATCCATCTTGAATTAATTTTCATATAAGGAGTAAGGAAAGGATCCAGTTTCAGCTTTCTACTTATGCCTAGCCAATTTTCCCAGCACCATTTATTAAATAGGGAATCCTTTCCCCATTTCTTGTTTCTCTCAGGTTTGTCAAAGATCAGATGGCTGTAGATGTGTGGTATTATTTCTGAGGAGTCTGTTCTGTTCCGTTGGTCTATATCTCTGTTTTGGTACCAGTACCATGCTGTTTTGGTTACTGTAGCCTTGTAGTATAGTTTGAAGTCAGGTAGCGTGATGCCTCCAGCTTTGTTCTTTTGACTTAGGATTGTCTTGGAGATGCGGGCTCTTTTTTGGTTCCATATGAACTTTAAAGCAGTTTTTTCCAATTCTGTGAAGAAACTCGTTGGTAGCTTGATGGGGATGGCATTGAATCTATAAATTACCTTGGGCAGTATGGCCATTTTCACGATATTGATTCTTCCTATCCATGAGCATGGTATGTTCTTCCATTTGTTTGTGTCCTCTTGTATTTCACTGAGCAGTGGTTTGTAGTTCTCCTTGAAGAGGTCCTTTACATCCCTTGTAAGTTGGATTCCTAGGTATTTTATTCTCTTTGAAGCAATTGTGAATGGAAGTTCATTCATGATTTGGCTCTCTGTTTGTCTGTTACTGGTGTATAAGAATGCTTGTGATTTTTGCACATTAATTTTGTATCCTGAGACTTTGCTCAAGTTGCTTATCAGCTTAAGGAGATTTTGGGCTGAGACAATGGGATTTTCTAAATATACAATCATGTCATCTGCAAACAGGAACCATTTGACTTCTTCTTTTCCTAACTGAATACCTTGATTTCTTTCTCTTGCCTGATTGCCCTAGCCAGAACTTCCAACACTATGTTGAATAGGAGTGGTGAGAGAGGGCATCCTTGTCTTGTGCCAGTTTTCAAAGGGAATTTTTTCAGTTTTTGCCCATTCAGTATGATATTGGCTGTGGGTTTGTCATAAATAGCTCTTATTATTTTGAGGTACGTTCCATCAATACCGAATTTATTGAGCGTTTTTAGCATGAAGGGCTGTTGAATTTTGTCAAAAGCCTTTTCTGCATCTATTGAGATAATCATGTGGTTCTTGTCTTTGGTTCTGTTTATATGCTGGATTATGTTTATTGATTTGTGAATGTTGAACCAGCCTTGCATCCCAGGGATGAAGCCCACATGATCATGGTGGATAAGCTTTTTGATGTGCTGCTGAATCCGGTTTGCCAGTATTTTATTGAGGATTTTTGCATCGATGTTCATCAGGGATATTGGTCTAAAATTCTCTTTTTTTGTTGTGTCTCTGCCAGGCTTTGGTATCAGGATGATGTTGGCCTCATAAAATGAGTTAGGGAGGATTCCCTCTTTTTCTATTGATTGGAATAGTTTCAGAAGGAATGGTACCAGCTCCTCCTTGTACCTCTGGTAGAATTCAGCTGTGAATCCATCTGGCCCTGGACTTTTTTTCATTGGTAGGCTATTAATTATTGCCTCAATTTCAGAGCCTGCTATTGGTCTATTCAGGGATTCAACTTCTTCCTGGTTTAGTCTTGGAAGAGTGTACGTGTCCAGGAAATTATCCATTTCTTCTAGATTTTCTAGTTTATTTGTGTAGAGGTGTTTATAGTATTCTCTGATGGTAGTTTGTATTTCTGTGGGGTCGGTGGTGATATCCCCTTTATCATTTTTTATTGCGTCTATTTTATTCTTCTCTCTTTTCTTCTTTATTAGTCTTGCTAGCAGTCTGTCAATTTTGTTGATCTTTTCAAAAAACCAACTCCTGGATTCATTGATTTTTTGGAGGGTTTTTTGTGTCTCTATCTCCTTCAGTTCTGCTCTGATCTTAGTTATTTCTTGCCTTCTGCTAGCTTTTGAATGCGTTTGCTCTTGCTTCTCTAGTTCTTTTAATTGTGATGTTAGAGTGTCAATTTTAGATCTTTCCAGCTTTCTCTTGTGGGCATTTAGTGCTATAAATTTCCCTCGACACACTGCTTTAAATGTGTCCCAGAGATTCTGGTATGTTGTATCTTTGTTCTCATTGGTTTCAAAGAACATCTTTATTTCTGCCTTCATTCCGTTATGTACCCAGTAGTCATTCAGGAGCAGGTTGTTCAGTTTCCATGTAGTTGAGCGGTTTGGATTGAGTTTCTTAGTCCTGAGTTCTAGTTTGATTGCACTGTGGTGTGAGAGACAGTTTGTTATAATTTCTGTTCTTGTACATTTGCTGAGTAGTGCTTTACTTCCAATTACGTGGTCGATCTTGGAGTAAGTACAATGTGGTGCTGAGAAGAATGTATATTCTGTTGATTTGGGGTGGAGAGTTCTATAGATGTCTATTAGGTCTGCTTGCTGCAGAGACGAGTTCAATTCCTGGATATCCTTGTTAACTTTCTGTCTCGTTGATCTGTCTATTGTTGACAGTGGGGTGTTGAAGTCTCCCATTATTATTGTATGGGAATCTAAGTCTCTTTGTAAGTCTCTAAGGACTAGCTTGATGAATCTGGGTGCTCCTGTATTGGGTGCATATATATTTAGGATAGTTAGCTCTTCCTGTTGAATTGATCCCTTTACCATTATGTAATGGCCTTCTTTGTCTCTTTTGATCTTTGATGGTTTAAAGTCTGTTTTATCAGAGACAAGTATTGCAACCCCTGCTTTTTTTGTTCTCCATTTGCCTGGTAGATCTTCCTCCATCCCTTTATTTTGAGCCTATGTATGTCTCTGCATGTGAGATGGGTCTCCTGAATACAGCAGACTGATGGGTCTTGACTCTTTATCCAGTTTGCCAGTCTGTGTCTTTTAATTGGACCATTTAGTCCATTTACATTTAAGGTTAAGATTGTTATGTGTGAACTTGATCCTGCCATTATGATATTAACTGGTTATTTTGCTCGTTAGTTGATGTAGTTTCTTCCTAGCCTCAATCGTCTTTACATTTTGGCATGTTTCTGCAATGGCTGTTACCAGTTGTTCCTTTCCATGTTTAGTGCTTCCTTCAGGGTCTCTTGTAAGGCAGGCCTAGTGGTGACAAAATCTCTAAGCATTTGCTTCTCTGTAAAGGATTTTATTTCTCCTTCACTTATGAAACTTAGTTTGGCTGGATATGAAATTCTGGGTTTAAATTTCTTTTCTTTAAGAATATTGAATATTGGCCCCCACTCTCTTCTGGCTTGTAGAGTTTCTGCTGAGAGATCTGCTGTTAGTCTGATGGGCTTCCCTTTGTGGGTAACCCGACCTTTCTCTCTGGCTGCCCTTAAGATTTTTTCCTTCATTTCAACTTTGGTGAATCTGGCAATTATGTGTCTTGCAGTTGCACTTCTCGAGGAGTATCTTTGTGCTTTTCTCTGTATTTCCTGGATTTGAATGTTGGTCTGCCCTACTAGGTTGGGGAATTTCTCCTGGATGATATCCTGAAGAGTGTTTCCCAACTTAGTTCCATTTTCCCCCTCACTTTCAGGCATCCCAATCAGACGTAGATTTGGTCTTTTTACATAATCCCATACTTCTTGCAGGCTTTGTTCATTTCTTTTTCTTCTTTTTTCTTTAGATTTCTCTTCTCGCTTCATTTCATTCATTTGATCCTCAATCGCTGATACTCTTTCTTCCACTTGATCGAGTTGGTTACTGAAGCTTGTGCATTTGTCACGTATTTCTCGTGTCATGGTTTTCATCTCTTTCATTTCATTTATGACCTTCTCTGCATTAATTACTCTAGCTATCAATTCTTCCACTCTTTTTTCAAGATTTTTAGTCTTTGCGCTGGGTATGTAATTCCTCCTTTAGGTCTGAGAAGTTTGATGGACTGAAGCCTTCTTCTCTCATCTCGTCAAAGTCATTCTCCGTCCAGCTTTGATCCATTGCTGGCGATGAGCTGTGCTCCTTTGCCGGGGGAGATGCGTTCTTATTTTTTGAATTTCCAGCTTTTCTGCCCTGCTTTTTCCCCATCTTTGTGGTTTTATCTGCTTCTGGTCTTTGTTGATGGTGACGTACTGATGGGGTTTTGGTGTGGGTGTCCTTCCTGTTTGTTAGTTTTCCTTCTACCAGTCAGGACCCTCAGCTGTAGGTCTGTTGGAGATTTCTTGAGGTCCACTCCAGACCCTGTTTGCCTGGGTATCAGCAGCAGAGGCTGCAGAAGATAGAATATTGCTGAACAGCAAGTGTACCTGTCTGATTCTTACTTTGGAAGCTTCCTCTCAGGGGTGTACTCCACCCTGTGAGGTGTGGGGTGTCAGATTGCCCCTAGTGGAGGACGTCTCCCAGTTAGGCTACTCAGGCGTCAGGGACCCACTTGAGCAGGCCCTCTGTCCCTTCTCAGATCTCAACCTCCATGTTGGGAGATCCACTGCTCTCTTCAAAGCTGTCAGACAGAGTCGTTTGCGTCTGCAGAGGTTTCTCCTGCTTTTTTGTTGTTGTTGTTGTTGTTGTTGCTGTTTAGCTATGCCCTGTCCCCAGAGGTGGAGTCTACTGAGACAGGCAGGTTTCCTTCAGCTGCTGTGAGCTCCACCCAGTTCGAGCTTCTCAGCGGCTTTGTTTACCTACTTAAGACTCAGCAATGGCGGGAGCCCCTCCCCAGCCTCAGTGCTGCCTTGTGGTTAGATTGCAGACTGCTGTGCTAGCAATGAGGGAGGCTCCCTGGGCGTGGGACCCTCCTGGCCAGGTTTGGGATATAATCTCCTGGTGTGCCCTGCTTAAAACGCAGTATTGGGGTGGGAGTTACCCGATTTTCCAGGTGTTGTGTGTCTCAGTTCCCCTGGCTAGGAAAAGGGATTCCTTTCCCCCTTGCGCTTCCCAGGTGAGGAGATGCCTCGCCCTGCTTCAGGTCTCGCTGGTTGGGCTGCAGCAGTTGACCAGCACAGATTGTCTGGCACTCCCTAGTGAGATGAACCCAGTACCTCCGTTGAAAATGCAGAAATCACCGGTCTTCTGTGTCGTTCGCGCTGGGAGTTGGAGACTGGAGCTGTTCCTATTCGGCCATCTTGCTCCGCCCCCTATTTTAATGGTTTGATTTAATAACAGGCAATAATTGAATCTAAATAGTCAAAACTATCTTTGATGAAGCAACTTAAGCGTGTGACTATAAAGGACAGAATAATAAACCCTTTGCATTTTAGTGAATTATGATCAGATCCTTCAATATAGAAATCTTGTTGCTATTATGTCACTTTGTCAATGCAAGTATAATATTGCTTCTAGATTATTTCTACTATGCCTAATATCATAAATTACACTAAATTTTTTCTCCTTAATTGATAATGATACATATTAAAATATGCTTCAAACTTCAATTTACAGAAGGATATTTTTAATGGATTTTGTCTCAAGTAATTAATGGACACAATATTAAAGTAAAATTGTATTTTTGTAAGTTAAACTTGCTTTTTAGTTCAAGATATATAAGATAATATCACAAAATATGAGACCTGGACTATTACTTCATACTTCTATGACTTTTCTATTTCAACTTTGCATTTTGTTCTATAAATTCTCAGCAATATTAATTTTCAAATATCCTCATAATCAGTTATTTCAGTACATTTACATGGCAACCTATTTACATGGAATATATTTATTGGCATTTGAATACATTGTTGAAATCATAGCATTCTGAAACTTTAGCTTTACTGCTAACGTTGATTTTTGATGAATTTCAAAACTGTTGAGTTATCTAATGACAATAACTCTCTTACGAACAAGATCTTTATCCAGGGTGCACTATAGTGTACTTTGTATCCAAAAAAAATGCATCCTTTACGAAGTGGAGTTAACTATCCAGGTGGACAGTTGGACCACATCGGGGTACATTACTGTGGGAGGAAGGAGAATTTTGATCATTGAGACTGAACTAATTCCCCTATGTTTATATAATACTGGAAAAATGCAGGATCTCACTGTTTATTACGGTAAATGAAAAACACTCAAGCAGTCAAGCTTCAGGGAATTCAATTTATCTACACACTTCAAAGGCTAAATCAACTATGATGAGTTCTAAAACTACGGAGCAAAAAATGACAAAATATTTTTATAATAAATGCCTTTTATAATATATTTTAAAAGATTCACTGGTAGAAAAAATATTCTAAGCTTCAAATGATGTTCCAGTAATTTATTGATCTGGTTATATAAAGATTTGCTTTGGAAATACTAAAGTGTGAAGTGAATATTGCCAATTCATATCTATATGACAGTTATTCACTAATATGAAAAACAAAACAAAACTATCCTATACCTAATTATGTGAAATGGAAAATGTGCAAAGAGAAACCACAGGTTAAAGAACCCAGACTTCAGTCCAAATCCAAAGCACAGAAGAAAACAAATGTTTGTATGATTTTCTTTCAAAGAAAAGTGAAAAACAGTGGAAGTAGCTGACTCTGATTAGAAGAAAAGCTATTTAGGCAAAAATGTGTCATCTTTCTATGTTACACAAATTATTAAAAATAACTGTATATCTGTGTCCTGTTGTAAAATTGATAAACCTTCAAAAATGCCCTCGTGTATTCTGAAATTCTTTACAGCACGCCAAATGAAAATAAAATTCCAGTATCTAGTGTCAAGTAATTAAGGTGTCTTCAGAGTCCAAAGTAATACAATTTAATCCTTTTTAACTTTTACTAGTGACATATGAATGCAATACACTTGTATAAAATACTCTTTTACCATATATCCACTTGAGATATGATCTTCCTAATTCTTAAATGTATGTTTTAGTTTTCTCCCTGTCAGCAATTTCAAAATAATGGCTGAGGGCTGAATATTACCTATCACAGAAATATAGCACCTTTTTATTCATTTGCAACTAGTAATAAGAGTAATCCCTAGTCACTACATTTATCAGATTAATCAGAACTTATCAAAATAATTTCATCATTCTGCTATGCCTCTTATTATCTTGAAAGTGAGAAATGACCAGTTGAGCAGTGAAAAAAACTGTAGTTGAATCATTGACAATCCAAGAGGATGGTCAAGGGGAGCAAATAAAAATAATATGGCATGGTGATGGAGAGAAGGAGCAGTTTTTAAAAACCTGTACATGAATGCTCATAATAGTTATTTGTGATCGTCAGAACCTGAAAACAACCCAGTGTCCTTCAACAGGTAAGTGATTAAACAAAATGTGTACAAAAAGGAATAAACTGTTGATACACATCATAACTGGATAAATCTCCAGGGAAATATGCTGAATAAAAAATCCAATCCCAAAGATTATATTGTGTAAATTTCATTTATGGAGGTGGGATGGAGGGAAGTGAGTATAGTTATAAAAAGGAAGCATAAAGAATCTTTGTGGTGATTGAACTGTTCTGTATCTTGACTATGGTGGTGAACACAAAAATCTACATGTGTGATAAAATTGCATAGAACTAAATATATACATGGGCTTGCACATACAAATGGATATATGCAAAACTGGTGAAAGCTGAACAAAATTTTTGGTTCATATTAACGTCAATATCTTGATTGTGCTATTGTACATGCTGTTGCAAGATATTACCATGGGAGAAACTGGATAAAGAGTACACAGGATCTTTTATTATTTCTTCCAACTGCTTGTAAATCTAAAATTATTCCAAAATAAGTTTTTTAAATGTATGGGAAAGGAAAGCAAAGTGCGTGATTCAGTGTTTTTTAATTATACTGTCTGATCTGTCTGATTTTACCTCTCATTTCTAATCAAAGTATAAAAGTATCAGAAATTAAAGTATTGCACTTTAGCTTTTAACCAAGGTGAGATTACACTATTAGATAACAGCTGTAAAAAAATCTAAACTTGAATTTGAAAAAATTTTAATTATTTGAAGTGGTTTCACATCAGAAATTTTCTTGAAAATATTGGATGTAAGTCAATGAGCACTGTTGTTATTGTTAATGAATGTTCAATGGAAGTTAGCAAGATGCTGGCCATGAATTATCGCATTCTTAGAGAAAATCTGCGAGATAAGTGTTGCTCTTATCCACATTTTATAGATGAAAAAATTGAGGCTCTGAAAAGCTGAGTAATTCATTCAAAGTTATCAGGTAATAAGTGGCAGATTCAAAACTGTGACCTAGGTCTCTCTGACTCTGCATCTGGTTCTCTTAACTACTATACTTTAACGTCACTTCTATGCTTTACTCACTGGAAGACTTTCTAAGGAAAACCATTGTTCTTTTTTATAATTAAGTATGTAAAGTATAAAAATATAATGACACAGTAAGGGAAAAAGATAATTTTTTCAGATGTTCGCCAATTTTGTGTTCTATCTTATAAATATTAAAATATAGATTGGGTTAGTGACAATACATTTTATAATAGAAAATCTGTTAGCATCAAATTCATAACTATAACACTGAAGAAAGCCAAAAGCTTTTAAGATAATCAGATGAAAATATAAAAGATAATAATATCAGTTACCAAATTAAATACAGGTGATGTTTCAAAATGAACTATTACCTGAAAGCAAGACACCAGCTTTTGGTTATTGCAAGAATGAAACAGTTAGTAGAACCACAAAAAAATTCAATTGCCTCTCAGCTGAGTTTAGTTACGCTGTAGTCCCTAGTTTGGAATTAATCTTTGAGCTTTAGAAAAATTAATACATAATGAGAATATTGCTTACATTCACAAGTATAAAAATAAGATGCTTCCTTTAAAGGCATATAAATCAGTTTCTAATAAACTTATTTAATATTGGGCTTTATTTCTTTTGTTTACTGACCAGAGAGTACCACATAACTTAAAAGTAATTTATTGGAATTCAGTTAGATCACAAAATGTGATAATGATCTGAGCCAATCTATAACAAACATTCCCCCAATTCAACAGAAAATGTCATCCAACATACCATATAAAGCTACATCCACTTCAAAAATGTTTCTAATTATATTATTCCAATCGTCTTTTTCTGTTCATTTCATTTTTCATCACAGAAAATTAAAATGATTTGGTTTATCTTTTTCTGAGTTTTTGAAACATGTTGTAATAAAGAAATAAAACACTATTTGATATGCTTTAAAATAATATGTCATCTAATTAGAGATAAAGTTATCTCAGCTGGGTTCTATCAGTACCAATAAAAAGAGAAAAATCAATTTATAAATAAAATATAGAAAATTTCATAGATTTTCCTACTATTAAATTTCTAATTTAATGCCACTACTATAATGACAGCCACATTTACTACATGTGATTTAATTTTATCATTGGGGAGGGGGAATCTCATTAATTTAGAAACCATAAATAAAGATGGACATTGCAATTATATAATTAAAACATTCCTCACTTGTTTTATTTTCATGCTGAACACAATTACAAAATTAAAGCCATGTAAATAATTACAGTGAAGCTATAGCAACTCACCAAACAATAGGAAACTAGGAATTAGAAGAAGATCAACTGGAGATTCATCTGGTTATAGTGTGTATCAATAGTTTATTCCTTTTTATTGTGGTACATATGTACCCAATTTGTTTAATCACTTACCTGTTGAAGGACAGCGGTTTGTTTTCTGTTTCTAGCAATTATAAATAACTATTATCAAATCAGGCACTAAAAAAGTGTACAGAAAGATTATTTAGTAATAGTATAATTAACATTATCATCAAATACCTCCTGTTATTTAAGAAAATCTTTATACTTCAATCAGAGATCACTACATGCACTTTAATAAGCCTTTTGAAGTATGACTTTTTAAATCTTTTCTTAGGTTCAGGGGTACATGTGCAGATTTGTTATATAAGTAAATTGCATGTCACAGGGGTTGGTGTATAGATTATTTCATCACGCAGGTAATAGTCAAAATATTCAATAGGTAGTTTTTTCAATAACCTCCTTCTGCTCATCCTCCATTCTCTGGTAGGCCCTGGTGTCTGTTATTCCCTTCTTTGTGTCCATGTGAACTCATTGTGTAGCTCCCACTTATAATTGGGAACATGCTGTGTTTGGTTTTTCTGTCCCTGCATTAGTTCACTTTGGATAATGACCTCCAGCTCCATTCATGTTACTGCAAAAGACGTGATCTCATTCCTTTTTATGGCTGCATAGTATTCTGTCATGTATATGTATCACATTTTCTTTATCTAGTCTACTGTTGGTGGGCATTTAGGTTCACTCCATGTCTTTGCTATTGTAAATAGTGCTGTGATGAACATATGAATGCATGTGCCTTTATAGTAGAACAATTTATATTCCTTTGGATATACACCCAATAATGAGATTGCTGGGTTGAATGGTAATTCTGTTTTGAGTTCTTTGAGAAATTGCCGCACTACTATCCACAGTGGCAGAACTAATTTACATTCCCATGAGTAGTGTATAAGCATTCCCTTCCTTCCACAACCTTGCCTTGCCAGCATCTGTTATTTTTTGACTTTTTAACAATAAGCATTCCTACTGTTGTGAGATGGTATCTCATTGTGGTTTTGATTTGTATTCCTCTAATGATTAATGATGTTCAGCATTTTTTTTTATGTTTGTTAACTGCATTTATGTCTTCTTTTGAAAAGTGGTTGTTCATGTCCTTTGCCCACTTTTTAATGGTGTGGTTTGTCTTTTCTTTGTTGATTCATTTAAGTTCCGTATAGATTCTGGATATTAGACCTTTGTCAGATGCATAGTTTGTGAATATATTTTCCCGTTCTGTAGGTTATCTGTTTACTCTGTTGATATTTACTTTTGTTGTGCAGAAGCTCGTCAGTTTAATTAGGTCCCACTTGTCAAGTTTTGTTTTTGTTGCAATTGCTTTTGGCATCTTCATAATGAAATCTTTGCCAGGTCTTATATCCAGAATGATATTTCTTAGGTTATCTCCCCAGGTTTTTATAGTTTTAGTTTCTACATTTAAGTCTTTAATTCACCTTGAGTTGATTTTTGCATATGGTGTAAGGAAAGTGTCCAGTTTCAATCTTCTGCCTATGGCTAGCCATATGGTACCATTTATTAAATAAGGTTTTCTTATTGCTTGTTTTTGTGGGCATTGTAAAAGATCAGATGGTTGTAAGTGTGTGGCATTATTTCTGGGCTCTCTATTCTGTTACATTGGTCTATGTATCTGTTTTTGTAGCAATACCATGCTATTTGGTTACTATAGCCTTGTATTATAGTTTGAATTTGGGTAACATGATGCCTTCAGCTTTGTTCTTTTGTTCTTTGTTCATGATCTTTGTTCAATTGCCTTGGCCATTCAAGCTCTATTTTGGTTCCATATGATTTTAAAATAGTTTTTTTTTCTAATTATGCGAAGAATGTCATTGGTAGTTTGACAGGAATAGGATTGAATCTGTAGATTGCTTGGGGAAGTATGGCCATTTTAACAATATTGATCCTTCCTATTTTGTGTCAACTCAGATTTCTTTGAAAAGTGTTTTGTAACTCTTGTTGTAAAGATATTTCACATCGCTGGTTAGCTGTATTCCTAGGTATTTTATTCTTTTTGTGGATACTGGAAATGTGATTGCATTCTTGATTCAGCTGTCAGCTTGGATGTTGTCAGTGTATAAAAGTGCTACTGATTTTTGTACATTTATTTTGTGTCCTGAAACTTTGCTGAATTCGTTCATCAGATAAGGGAGCTTTTGGGCCAAGCCCATGAGGTTTTCTAGGTAAAGAATCATATTGTCTGCATATAGTTTGACTTCCTCTCTCCCTATTAGGATGTCTTTTATTTCTTTCTCTTGTGAAGTATGGCTAATTTTCTTATACTTAAACCTATTCTCCATTTTAAAGTTTTCTGAATTTTCTATCCCCATGTCTCCCTGATTTGTCCCAATAAAGGTTCCTTCACTTGAGTAACAAGGTCTATTTGTTTTTCTTTTGATAAGTTCATTTTGTGGCAATAATCCTTGTGACCAAATTTTGCTCAGTCAATTAGATGTGCTGTTCAATCTACTTCAGTTGTTGGGATGACCCTAAGCAATAAATCAGTCATTTTTCAATGCATATTTTTCATTAAATAAACGTGGCTTTAAAATATTAAAAATAAGTTCACCAATGTGAAATATAGACTTGCATCATTGTGTTAAAAGTTTTAATTGAACATTTGAATACAGGGTTGTATTTAAGATTTTCCAGAGAATAAAGCCTAAATTTCATCAAAACATAATTATTGTAACTGGTTCAATAGATTATTCTTAGGCTAACATATATGCGTAAATTCATTAAAATAATAATTGTTTGCAAGTTAATATTCAAAGTTATCTCATTGGGCTCCCTAGGTGACGATGTGCTAATTGCTCCTGGAATTGGCCACTTGTGTTTTTTTAAATAGAGGTAAGTGGTAAATCTGGACACAGTTAAGCAATTATGCTAAGTAAGAGAGAGAATGCTGTCTGAAATTCTAGCCAATAATTATCCATTAATCATATCCAATATAATTTTTTCTATGAATGGTAAAAAATGAACCGCCTAAATTCTCCCAATTTAAAAATATCAGTGGCATTTTGTTTCATTCCGGCAAGGGGAATAACATCTGAAACTTCTTGGCTTCTCACAAAATAGTGTTTTTAATAAATCGATGGCGCCATGGATCATGGTCTTTCAAAGGTCATGCTGGTCCAGGAAGATAGTAGGAAGCTGAGTCACAGGTCGGATGATATAACTGGGTAACAGCGATTCAGAGGAGCACCAGAAAATGGCACTTGTGCTTTGACTTTCTAAAGTGTTTGTAAAACGGCCTGTTTGACCCAGACAGAGCTTTACTATCACAGGAAAGGGATTTTGGAGTCCCTGATGAGTGCAGCAACCTCACCCCAAACGTCTGAACACATCTTGGAGCCCAGAGCAGTCATTCGCGACCTAAATTACTAAGTCAAGATTCAAGCTCTGCAGTAGCAAAGGTCCTGTGAGGTACGCTTGGCTGGAAGAAAGCTAGGTTACTGGCTGTGCGCAGAAGGCGCCCGCCCCGCGAACTGCTGGGAAGTTCAGGTTTCCTCCAGGAGCAGCACCAAGGAGACAAAGGATCATGCAAAATAGGATAGCTTATGCTGGCTCCAAGAAGCTGCAGCCGGGTTTTTGCCCCTGGGCCCTCTGATAATCACCGCGGGGACTTGGGGCAGGAGCAGGCTATTGGAATGATGGCAGACGGTTTAAAAATTCCTTACTTGGTGATCCCTGAGCAGTGGTCTTGTAGAGTCACCACAGAGCTGGAGATTGGCAGCTGGCTCCACCATTAATGTACTCTCTTAAATCTCGATTACTTGACGCGGATAATGGGAGAATGAAGTTACCTACCTCATTTGTTGTGGCTGCTGTGAGGTTTAAGAGTTAACATGTAGCAGCATGAGGATTAAGAGTTAACATGTAGCCAGGTAGCAAGCTTAAAAAAAAAAAAAAGAAAGAAAGAAAGAAAAGAAAAGGAAGGAAGGAAGGAAGAAAAGGTAGTGGTTATTGTTGGAGGCCCCGCACCTGTGAGTGGTGTCGCCCCAGAACTCTGTCAAAATCTCCTGAATCTTGAGAAGCCAAGCCTTTTTTCTCTTCTATTGGACTGCTTCCTCGGGTACGAATTTGTAGGGGCCGCCGGGAATTGAGTGCACCTGCTAAGGTCATGAGAAAAGATGAGCCTCTTTGGAATGACAAATTTGCCCCCAGAAGACCGCCACTGCTGCATCTACCCAGGCAGTATACATCTAGCACTTCACATGTAATCATGTTGAATTTAGTTTTTGGTAACACTTGTCCGTGGCTAACTACCTGGTTCTGCGGAGCGTTAGAGCCTGGTCTCTCAAAAGCCCTCACCCCGAAGGCCAGAAGTGAAGTATTTCCCGACTGCCACGGCCCTGAAACGGAGCACTACAGAGCTCACAGAGGAGAGTGGAGAACGGAAGAAAGACACTGTTTCCTGAGTTGCCTGGATAGGATTGTTTATGACGTAGCCACAAGCCTCTTCTGTTACAGCAGGCTGAGATCTTGCCACCTCAGGATTATGCTGGCACTTGCACTTAGCCTCCTTCCGGCATATACGCACAGAGCAACACAAAAAGGACACTCCCTCCCGTCCTGAGTTTGGAAATGATGTTTTGTGATGAGAGTCTAGTCCTGGTGGCTCACTCCCCGCTGCCTACTGCTCACCAGCACGGAAAACTCTCTTTCATTCATAAATAATTGCCTTGCACATTACTGTAGAAGAAAAATAGTTAACAAATTCCTTTGTTTTGCTTGGGAAGTTACCAAATTTGGTTAGTAATTGCCTGCCTGATCAAAAGCCATTTCCTTCGTGGTTAACCAAACATCAACTTGACTCTGGCCCGTTTTAAATATCACCAAAAGTGAATAGCCCCAATTACGACAGGAAACACATTTCCCGACATTAAACGAGGAACAGAAACAGATTTGTCATGTTTCAAAATGCACGTAGTTCTATGGATGGGCTCACATGCTGTTCTTATTTGCAACCTTCTCTCCCTAAACACACACACAGGAGCGCGAAGACACAAACACATTCTTCTTTCAGGGGGTGTAGAAGGATTCTTGGAAAATCCTGTCTCTGAGTTATCTTCAAAAATGGCTGAAACTCATTACCGTGACATTTTTTTAGCTTAAAAATCAAGATAAAGTAAAGGGGAAAGTAAAAAATAAAATAATAAAATAAAATAAAATAAAATGTAATCATTATTTTACTTTTCTTGAGAGAAGGGAAAATATTTGCCAGGAAAAATACTTTAGAGAGACTGTAGTCCTCTTCAGACATTTAAAACTTTCACATGAAATAGTAAAATAAAATAAAATAAAATAAGATAAAATAAAAAATAATCCCTTGGGTTTAGGTGTGGTTGACTGTGAGTTGGAAATCTCGGGAACACCGGAATGCATTTATAAACCCATCAGAAATATCACCCTCACTATTTGGCATTCAATGTTGATAAGAAATGTGTGGTCCTCCTTGGCCTCTGGTTTTTCAGGCAGGGTTATAACAGGCATTATCTGCTTCAGGGGTTTTATTTGGGGAATTCCCTGGGTCCTTCCTAGTTATCCATGACACTGTGGTGTGGTAGCCCAATGAGGGGTTTAGCTGGGATTTCCTGCATTACTTGAAAGGTATGGTACCCTCTGCAATGGAGAAAATAAATTTAAAAGCTATAGAATTCATGCAGTTAAACCACACTAATCTGGAACCTGTCTTCTCTTCTCTGAGAGCCTCTTCACTAGAGGATAAAATAAGCATTGATTTTTCAAGGACCTATGGATCACTTATTGCTAGTAAAGTCTTCTGGCTTAGGGCCTTAAGCCCCTTTCGATTCTCTCTGAGTTACCCTGGAGAAATAAACCAAGTAAAAATCAAACATGTTCTATTTTGCTGCAGAAAAGTGTGTCAGCCAAGGCATTTCTGGAATTCGCTGTGCATTAAATTGTGTGTGTGTGTGTGTGTGTGTGTGTTGGATCTTTCCTTTCAGAGGCGTAAAGTTTTGTTTATGTGGCGCTTGTGGACTGAGAGAGGGATCCTGGCCACTGAGAGCCTCTACACTGCCTGGGAATCACTGCCTGAGGCTGAATGGGTCCCTTAGTGGATGACTCCAGAGCTGAGCCCCTTGGGTGGAGCTTCTGAGCTGCTGTTGTTGATTGAGGATTGAAAAGCGTTTTCCAACTGCAAGTGCTCCTGCTGGGCATGGAAATGAGCTGACTAGACTTGTAAAGTCAATCCACTTCTGGTTCAAAGGCATTTTTCTCCAAGTGCATTATCCTGTAGCTCAGAGCAGGATGCAACCAGGTATGGTTACAACAGGGAGGCTGAGGTAGGATGCGTGGTGCCTGCAGCCTTGAAGCTCTGAAAGCTGAAATCACAGACTGTCTTTGTGACTTCATGGCCAACCTTGAGTAAAAGCATGTCTTCTGTGGGAGAAGTTGCTGGAGTCCAACCCCGGAAGTAGCAAGTACCTCTCCCACAGCTGAGGGCCAGAACACCACGTTCTCTTGTGCTCTGGCTCTAGTCCACTCTTCTCTGGGCTCTTGAGAAGAGCGGCTGCAGGCATATGCAGAGTGAATGAGCTCTGACTGAGACTTGACTTCAGAATCACTGGGCTGGCCTGGCCTCTTGACACAGCAACACACTGCTTCTTGCCTTCCAGGTAAATACCTCTGCCTTACTGACCGTGTTATAGGTTTTAGGGGGACATTGGCACAGGGATTCTCCTCAGCCTCTGCCTCTCCTGTTAACTATCACTAACCAAGTCCCTAACATTAGGAAAGTCCAAGTGATAATTGTCAGTTTCATCTTTCATCAGCTGGGGTTTTGTGACAGAGATCTTGCCATCACTACCTCTAGGGGGACTGAAAGTAGAATGTTAGTGCTCCTTAAAATTCATGAAGGCTAGACTTGTCCAGTAGGTTGAGACTATGCTGTAATACCCAAAGAATCCAGCAATAGTCCCTCTCCTAGGTAGCAATGTTGCCAGAAGGTTCCCAGGCACAGGATACTATGCATTAGGGCTCACAGATCTTGTTTAGAGAGCTAGGGAGCAAGGTGGAGGGATGAGAGTGCCTCCTGGAAGGTGAGGACTGAAGCCAACATGGTAGCCACTGAGCTGAGTGGCAGGTGTCTAACACTGAAAAGTGGCCCTAGCCAAGGGCTCTAAGCAGTGGTACTTTCTACCGAGGCTCTTCCCCAAGGAGCTCTAGATCACAGAGGCAGAAGGATTATTGGATCCTCTTTGCACTCACTTGATTTCAGGAGGAGGTCTGAAGTCCCAAAGCATGGGCATTGGGGTGAGAGAGGGAACATCAAAGTGTGCCAAAAGAAATTGTTTTATTTTACTTATTCCTGATTTTCCTCACCAGAGCTTGAGTTCATATACTGCATTGTAACACAAACACACAAGCACGCATACCACACACACATGCCCCTTCAAACTAGAGAAGGCAGACTACAGAAAGCACCTGGCTATGAAAGGCATGTCAGGGAGTTTGCTGTAGGGTGGTATGGTTGCTTTGCTTCAGTTATCCCCATGGATACCTTATTGTCTTCTGTGATTTCTCTTTTGTATTTTTTTAAAATTTGTCTTTATTTCTTAATTATTAAAGCCTTCGCTTTTGCCCCTTGGAGCATAGATCAGGATTTACTAACTCTACAAACATTTATTTCATGAAGGAGCAGTTTTTTGTCTAGTAATGTTAATGTGGGGACCCTGGGAAGGGAGACAGTTTATGAAAGAAGGCATAGATTGGCTTCAAGCACAGGCAGTATAAGTGTTTGCCTATATTTGGTGTTTTGATAGACTTAGGGAAAATCCCTCAGCCTACTACCAAATACTTCTGACTGTCAGTACATCTGTGGTTGTTAGGCATCGAAAAGCCCTGATTAAATACAGATAATTATGAGAATATGGAAAGAAGCCTTTAGTACCTTATTCACATGCCCTAGGAATGATGGGGTAGGGTGCCAAGGTAAGAAGAGGAAAATACATTGTAAATAACCAGGAGTAATTAAATAGTGAAAAGATTAGCATGAGATTTGGTGGGCCCAATGGAGTTCAGGATGATTTATTTCTTAACAGAAGGATCTGCTTCTGTTGGGCTCATGGCTGCCCAAATTAGGCAGAGCCAGATAATGACTCACTGATCTGAGGACTGCATGGTGAGAAAGCGTGTGTAGGGGAAGAGGGTGTAAAGCAAGCATTTTTCTGGTTTTAGGAAGATAAAATCATTCTTCATAAACAGTATTTTTCTTTTCAAAACTTCATTGATGCAATAAACTTGGCATATCCTCGTTCAAGTGATCTGAGCCAGTGATATTTTGCTACATGTCTGAATTATCTATTTTAAAATATCACACTGGCACCTGCAGTCATTTTTCAAATCCTAGCCCACTTTCTTTGGGGCTGATGCACATAGCATATTTGGAGGTAACTCTGACTCTCATCCTCATTTTTAAAAAGGCAGCATGAGGCCAGCAGCAGTTCAAGTCTGTAATCCCAGCACTTTGGAAGGTCAAGGCAGGAGGATCACCCTAGGTCAGGAGTTCAAGACCAGCCTGGCCAACATGGTGAAACCCTGTCTCTACTAAAAATATGAAAATTAGTCGGGCGTGGTGACATGTGCCTGTAATCCCAGCTACTTAGGAGGCTGAGGCAGCAGAATCACCTGAACCCGGGAGGCAGAGGTTGCAGTGAGCCGAGATCATGCCATTGCACTCCAGCCTGGGCAACAGAGTGAGACTCTGTCTCTGTCTCAAAAAAAAAAAAAAAAAAAAGGCAGCATGAAAAAAAAAAAAAGAGAGAGAAAAGGAAACAGGAAAGAGGAAACATGGGGGTGGAGTAAGTAAAAGAAATGTATAAGACATAATACCCAAGTATACCCAAGTTAAAATGACCTAACCTAAAATTCACATACCACAAACTCAACCCATGAAAAAATATGATGTCCAGCAATCCTGATTGAGCCTTCAGTTAATATATGACTGTGCAAGTTCCAATGGAGCACCAGAGAGGAGAGGTAACATAGAAAAGGACTGGGTTTGACTCTAGTTTGGTGTTGTTGTTGTGTGTGTGTGTGTGTTTCTTTAATTTTGTTTGTTATGCTTTGTAGAGACAGGATCTTCTATGTTGCTCAGGATGGTCTCAAACTCCTGGACTCAAGCTATCCTTTTCCCTCAGCCTCCCAAAGCACTGGGATTACAAGTGTGAACCCATATACCTGGCCTTAAGTTCAATGTTTTAATGGAGAGTGTTTGAGGACTAAAAGAGAAAGGATGTATTTACAATTATTTATTATTTTCACTGCTTCAGGAAGTCAAAGGCAGCTGAAAGGTGACCATACAATGCCTCTTCTGGCAATTACTAGAATCACTATAGGGTAGTTAACATTTGGACTTTCAAAAAGGTTTTATCTTTTTCATTTATTCATTTATCCTGCTCAAAATTAGCCAACTACAAAACTGTCCCCATAATTCTGGTGACAAATTTCCTAGGAAATTTTTAAAAATTCTATCGACCTTAAGTTATTAATCCAGTGAAGAAATAAGAAAATGTAGTTGTATGCTTTCGATATACTTCTGTTAGAATGAGAAATACAATGAACTGAAGCCTAATGTTGTAATTATTATCATAGGAAGGCCTTCACCATTTGATAGCAATATGAACACACGATTAAATTCAACAGAATACATTTTCCGGTAGCTAAAGTTTTTGCAAGCATAAGCATTTCGCTTCCAGTCCTCCCCATGAGAAGAACACAGTGAACACAGATAAGAATTTGTATCTCTACTTTTTCTTCCCCTACTCTACCGAGGAGCAAGAGTAACAAAGTTTGACGCGCATGACTCAATGACTAGATGAATAAAAGCACAGTCTTCTTGAGAGATTATATTGAATTAAGCCAACCAGAAGTTGAGGGATTCAGTGTGAGAATTACTTCAATATTGAATAGGCCACGTCCCTCAATTTCCTGAAGTAAGAACACACCTATGAGTTAGGGTCTTGTCATTAACATATTTTATCTAATCATACAAGAAAATACACTTGCATTGCATTGACAAATACCAAAGATATATTTCCAAGGATAAAATTGATAAAAACAGGTCATGTATTCTAGAAGACATGTTTCCTATGGATTTTTGAAATTCAAATGCAATCTTCTGGTTTAATTGACTAATTTTATTTATTAAAATAGTATTTGAATTTCTTTAAGAATGTTGGCTTCCCTAAAGACTTTCAACCTTTTGAATCTGCTTTAGGATTTAACCAAAAGTTAGTGGTTCCAATGTTGATCCCAAAGTTTTCCTCTTCGAGTGTTTTGCCTCAAAGAATTCATAGCTGTATAGTTGATAGAAAGATTAGCACATTCTTGAAATTAACTCCCATCATCTCTTTAATTTTGAAAACATCTGTGAGTGCTTATTATGTTCCAGGCTTTGTCCTAAGCGGTTTGCATGTTTTTTTCTTTTTTTACTAAACCCTCAGATATATACACACACTTACAGAAACATACTGTATGATAAAAGTGTTAGAAATAATAGCTTTAAATGGTTAAAACAAAGAACTGAATGCAAAAAAAAAAAAAAAAAAAAAAAAAAAGACTTGTGTAAGGTCATTCAGATAGAAAGTAGAGTCAGAATTTGAATCAGGTCAGTCTGAATCCAAAGTCTGTCTTCTTATATGGTGTACTGCTTGAGCCTTATTCCTATTTATTATCATAGCCTGAAGAATTCATGTAGAAAGTAAAATTTAGTCAATAGCATATAATTTTCCTATTCTCATAACCAGTAGTATTGACAAAGGAGAAAGAAGAGGAAAGGAAGAAAGAAAACAAGAAAAAGAAGGTGATCTTCCAAATTTTTATCAAGATGAGTGTATTTGTCAAGATTCTTTTGTCTACAAGTAATGGAAACCCAGCTGAAGCTCACTTAAGCAAACAAAGATAATTTTTTTCTTCATGTAACTTAGCTAGCGCAGGCAAAGTTGAATTCAGGTACTCAAATGATGTTGCGGGGAAGCTGATTACATTTCCTGACTCTGCTTTCATTAGAGTGTTCATTAGAGTGTTCATTCAAAGGAGGTCTTTCCCAAATAATGGCAAAAAAAAAAAAAAAAGGCCATGAGTAGCTTATTTCAGATTCATGTTCTACAAGCTTGGAACTATGCCAAAATATCTTAATCACGGGGAGTGGACAATTCAAAACCAACATTTTACTGTAAGGATTTTCCTATTATCAAACTTAAAAAACATATTCTGCTTTCTATTGTGGGCCCCTGTGGGTCTCAGAAATCTCCACATGCTTTGCTGCCCCTCCATTGTTGAAGAGTCTCTTATAAAGGTTTATGGGTGTTCATGGATGAAATATAGAGTTGCCCCAAAGATACTTCCAGGTGTGGAGAATGAATTGCTGGCATTAGTATATGCGCCTCAGGCCCCCAATACCTGACAACCCAGTGCTTCAGCAGCTGACCAGATTGCAAAGTTAGTTATGAGATAATGCAATATTTTCCCCCTCAGATATGAGTTAACAGGAACTAACTATACTTTAGTCTAGTACATACAAGGGAGAGCTTAGCTACATATCTCCCAGTGATGTCAACAGATATATACAGAAATGGGAATGGAAAAAGTTCAGATTAAAAAATAAAAAATTCTGGATGACTAAATTACATGCATGTAATAAATATTAAGAAAGAAGTTTCTTCTGAGAAAGAAACTTACACCCAAGATATGCTATTTTCTCGATTTCAAAATATCACATCATATGTTAGGTAGTCTAAAATACTAGCACAGACATTGCAACAAACATCTTTTGCCTTATTTTTACAAAAATCTATTTAAAAAAAGATACCAAGCAAAGTTGTCCCTTTCTATACAAGGTAATGTCCTGCCTTTTAACAATAAAGTGAGCTAACGTTAAAGGCAAGAAAATGCGTGTATTAGGAGATACTAACACAAATATTACATGGTAAATTGCACTCCAAAATTAACAAATAAACTCGACTTTTCTGTTTTTGAGTTGTGTATTTTAGCTAAGAGCATGCAATAAATAAAATATAGATAGATAGATAGATAGATAGATAGATAGATAGACAGACAGATTGATAGATAGATACATAGATAGATAATAGATAGATATATCTTCTGAGTAAGAGGAAATGAACACTCTCCCCCCACTTTAATGGGTGCAAAAAGAAACAAATGCTCTTAAGAGATGTGGCAAAGATCACATGCAGATGTGGCTGTTTTCCAGCCCAAGTTCCCTATAGGAAAGTGGCCTTGCCCTGTGAGGTTCACTTTGCCTGTCTAGGATAGGAACAGTGTCTTTCTCAGTTCTGCATGGTGAGCAGTGGATAACTAATGATTGAGCCAAACCCTTCAGCGGCATCCAAGCTGTAACTAACCCTTGGCCATACTGAGATTTTTGGAGTGTTTAAAGTCATACCCAGTTGCCTGAAGATCTCCTCCCTATGGCTGAATATCCCCCTGCCACCACCACTACCACTGCCATCACAGTGGCAGGGCACATTTGTACCTAAGTAGCTGAAATTAAAAGGACACACAGGTCTTTTACTCCCAGATTCCAGTATTGGCATATATTATAAGTTATTTCAAGTTGCATCTTATTTTAAATGAACTTGGATCGGCTTTACATGCCCTTTTTACCAATGTGTCAGAGGTGAATAATATAATTTTTCTGGAAAAATGCAAATGCCATTAGTTAAGATGCAACCTGCAAAAGAATCCAGGGGCACTTGATTTCTTATTTCCGATGAAAAGTATGTGACCAAGTCATCTGCACACAGGCAGACATCTCATATCTGCACACATAAACGTGTTCTTCGGACGTCATAGACAAGTCTCTTCCCCCCCCCCCCAAAAAAAAAGAAAAAGAAACTTGTATATTCAGTTTAAGGAAAAGTAAAATCCAGCCCAAGAATATATTCCAGGAGACACTGGAATCAATCACTTAATCCAAACATTTTGAGTTATGCACATTCTTGGGAGCAAAGGCCCTTTTGTTGCCCTGCTGGTGGCCCTGGAGTTTTTAGACTATGTTTGCTGATTAAGTCCTGTGAGAAAAAAACAAAGGCTATGTATAGGAATATTGGGCTCTAGCAGAGGCAGGGCTTGAAGATCCAAGTTTTCTCTGATGCTTGACAGTGGCAACTGGAAGACTCCTGCCTATCCTCACTTCACTACCAGAAGAGAGAGGATAAACTGGCACAACTGCTGCTCACCTAGTTTGAGACTCCACCTGCAGAGCCAACTGGCCCCAAAAGCTTGTGCTCCTTTCTGTTTCCCAGTGCCTTCACTGGAGAGCAAAAGACCCTGATACATCTCTCTGGATCTGCTTAAAGTGGCCCCTCGTGGGCAATTATTTCGCATGTCTTTGAGTTTTATAATTTAATATAAAATCGTAACCTGTGTCTCCCTTTTCTCCTCTCTCTACCTCCCTATCTATAGCTTTTTTTCCAACAAGCCCCTAAACCCCCCTCCCTGTTAGACTATGAAGTGTCACTCACTGTGTTTTTTATGCTTCCAATAGTTTCCAAAACAAACAGTGGAGGCAGTGACCGGCTGGGTATTCACTGGATGCAACAGTAACTCCCAATCCCAGCAACCTGAGCCGCCATTGGCGGCAGGTCTGCTCCCTAAAAGGCGGGCACTTGCCAATTTCTGTGCTCTGCCAGGTCCTGGAATCGGGGATTTGAGGACTAATGGTCTGCACATGTCCACTGGGAGGAAGGGAGACTAGACTTTGAAGGACATATATACTAGTTTGATCTTCCTCTCCTTTTCTTTCGTCTATTCAAACAAAAACTATATATGTATATATAAAAATTACACACACACACACACACACACACATACACATACACACAAAATTGATTTATTTGAATACAGATCCAGAAATTGTTTTTCAGATTTGGGTTTGGGGTTTTGGGTTTGGTTTTTTGTTTTTCCTGCTTTCCCTCCTTCCTTTACCCTCTGTGCCCTCCGCCTGTGTCTCCCCCTCCCTCCCTAACCCAGTTCAGGTTGAAACTTTGCTGCAAAGAATCCCTTCACCCCCTCCAGGGATGGCTCTGAGCTCTCGGGCGCGTGCCTTCTCCGTGGAAGCCTTGGTGGGGAGACCCAGCAAAAGAAAATTCCAGGACCCAATACAGGAGGAGCAGCCTGAGCTGCAGGAGAAAAAGGGCGGAGAGGAAGAGGAGGAGAGAAGGAGCAGCGCTGCAGGGAAGAGCGAGCCGCTTGGTAAGTACTCCCATTGCCCTGAGCCGGTTGCCTGAGCTTACTGGTTCCGCATCTCTCCGCCTGGCTCGCGTCCCGACGCAGCCAGAGCCACATTAGGAGCCGCGGGACACCTCGACCAGCTGGTGAAGGGGAAGTTTCAGCGCCTCCGAATCCTTCCCGGAATACAGCAGTTTCTTTGCGGTAAAGGGGAGGGTCCCTACATGATTGTGAAGTGAGTCTCTCCTACATCCTCCTCCTACCTTCGCGGGAAGCTCTCAGAGCCAGCGGGTGGCTGTTGTATCCCGGGATGGGAAGCAGGGCGAGTTCCCAAATCCCGAGGGCATCCAGTCTCGGTTACCAACGTCTCCAAGAGAGTGAGGATTGGCAAATCTGACGAAAAAAAAAAAAAAAAAGGCGGGCGGGTGGGGGGTGGTAGCGGGGCTGCACCTTTCACGGCCCCTCTTTCTCCATTAAGCGGACGCAGAGGGTGTTATGCGGAGCTTGGGGAATCTGTCGCCAAAGTTCCTAGGGAAGGTACAAGGCCTGTCTGCTCCAAGATAGGCACCAGCGAGAAGTGGGCATGTGAACTGTGACGCTGTCTTAAACCCTGAGCGCGTTTCTGTGTCCAGCAGAAAAACAACCTAAGACAGAGTCCTCAACAACTGCTTCCTCTGGCTGCGGCAGCGACAGCGGCGATGGCAACAGCTCTGAAAGTCTGGAAGAGAAAGATATTCAAATGGAGCTTCAAGGATCTGAACTGTGGAAGAGATTCCATGACATCGGGACTGAGATGATCATTACTAAAGCGGGCAGGTTCGGTTCTGCCCAAGCTGTTCACACGGGTCGCACACATTAGGCACTTAATTTACCGCTCTGGTAAGATGAGGAGGTCTCCAGTTTCATGCTCTGGTACTCCTCTGTTCCTTTTCCCCAACTCCCTGACATACAGTAGAAAGCCATAGCCCCTCAATTGATAGGGCTCAGACTTACCTGGCCCCATGTAAGTGGCTCATTCTTCCTTTCCTGTACACTATGACTCCAATAACTCACTTCCCCGTCTCCTGCCTGTGTAGTATAAGACAGAAATCAGACTTTGGTCTTAGACTGTGGCCAGACCTCTCAGTTAAGGCCTCTAAGATAACCATGGACAATATTCCATGTCACAGTTCCTCGCGCCCGCCAGACCTGGCCCAGGTTATTTTGAGGTGAGCCATTCCCATAGCCACCTTTTGGCATGGGACAGCCACTTCACTGCAGCTGGTTATTTTGTGAGTCTTACAAATTTCAGCCTTCCACAAATCTGCTTCACAGGAAGTACCCTTGAAAAGGAGGTTGGGACACAGCTTTTTCTCTCATACTTTCTCTTCTATAGCTTTTTATTATGGTTGGGGAGGGACATGAACAAAGCCTTGTGATAATAATATTCTGCTCCACTTAGAAATTCCATACTTGTTCAGTCAAGTATACAACCAACCATCTTTTCTCATTTGCAAATGCTATTCCTTGCTATTTTGAAATGGGAAGGGTATTGTGAATCCCTTCACTTTTTACTGGAGTCAGCATTTGTCCAGAGCCACTCCCTCTTCCAAACATTTCTAAAAGCTCTTGGGTCAGTCCTTATTTTCTTTCTTACAGGCGGATGTTCCCCTCTGTTCGGGTCAAAGTGAAAGGGTTGGATCCAGGGAAGCAGTACTATGTGGCCATCGATGTGGTGCCAGTGGATTCCAAACGCTATAGGTAATGGGCCCCATAGGATGGTACTCCATGCCCAGGCTAGGGCCAGGGATTTGAACCTTCAGACCTGCAACCTAACAGCGCAACTTTGAAAACGCTAGCATGGGGAGTGGTGGTGAGCGATTGCTCTCCTGTGGGCTTTGGGAGTTGAATTTTCTTTTTCAAACTGGGTTTCCCAGTGAAAGAAGAGAAGGCTTCTTCCTCTCTTCTGCCCCCATCCCCTCTTGGAATGCAGTGAATTTAGGGCACTAATCAGAGCTTCAAATGTACCCCAAGCTTCTCCCTACCCACTGCTCTGGCCTTGGTTGTGTAAACTGCAGAGGGTGTGGGCTCTGGTGGCCAGAAGGGAAGGGGATTGAAGGAATTGTGGGAGAAATCCCCAGGCTCCATGGGAGCCTGGGTTTCTGGGGACACACTGGGCTCTGAGCTGTGCTGCTTTGGCAGCAGGAGCCCAGAAGGATGATCAATTTGCCGCTCAAGGTCAGTCAAGCAGTTCCTGTGTCTAGGCCTGTCTTTTGGTCCATCTTTAATCTTTCCCCTGAAGCAATGTCTGGGTCTTAGAGAGTACAAGTATCATTTTCCCTTTATTTAAGTCCTCAACCTACAGCAGGCTGAAAGTGGCCCAATTGTTCTAAAGCCAAAAAGCCCTTGTGGGATACATCCCAGACACACCAGCTTGCCAACACTTTGACTCAGGGGCTTGGGGTCTAGTTCACGGTTGGAGGGGTGGGGAGGTGACAGCTGTTTACACTAGGGCTGTGAGCATTTGACACAGAGGCGGGTCCCTGGTCCTCCAAGGAGACAGCCCACCTCAAAACCAGAGCTAGCTTTGAAAGCAAGGAGAAGGCTCAGCTCAGAGGACTGCTGGGGCTGCAGTATGAAAACAGCAGAAAAAGCTGTTTGCTTCTCAAGTTGCAGCTGGCATGGGAATAGGCGCAAAACTGGGAAGTTGAGATTGGAAATAGTGTGAAAATCGGCCAGAGGCTGTGCAGGACTGTGTTCCTAAGAGTTTTCTTGATGTGAAGCCTTATTGGCAAAAGGGCTTCCACGAGGACAGGTGACAGTAGGCTAGACAGAAATACTTGTCAGCCCTCCACTTCTTCCCAGACTCTTCACACCCAAAGCTAGTGGATTTTTCTGTTGTCTCTGTGAGATAAAATGGGTTAGATCAATTTCTGTGGTGGTTTCTGTGAGAAAATACAAACCAGACTTAGAAATCTCATGACATTTTACTTGCCCTGCACTTCATTGCATTTTGATGACATATGCTTATTTACAGTTTATTTTTTTTGCCCCTGAATGCTTGTTAGAAATTAAGTTGAATCTTCTGCTTACTTGCCCTTGAGATCACTGGGCTAATCTGGAGCAAAATCCTCAGGAACAGAACACAACAGCTCCCAGCTTTGGCCTGCTGCACCTAGTGCCACAGCATGTGTTTTTTCAGGTATGTGTATCACAGCTCACAGTGGATGGTAGCCGGGAATACGGATCATCTGTGCATCATTCCGAGATTGTATGTTCACCCGGACTCACCCTGCTCAGGAGAGACCTGGATGCGGCAGATCATCAGCTTTGATCGCATGAAACTCACCAACAATGAGATGGATGACAAAGGCCATGTACGTGAGCAAAATCCTTTACCCTGAGTAGGGAGGTGCCAACGCTCCTGCCCACTGGCCACCCTGGAGAGGCCAAGGAAGCTTTTTGCAGATGTACATGTTGTGTTTTTTAGGAACTGTCCAAGCCCTGAACCTGTAAGTAAAGTAGCCAACCTAGGGCTCCTGAAACGTTTGTTTGGCATCTGAGAGTGCTGGCAACTGGGGATGGCGAATATAGGGAGTTTGAGGACAGAAAGAGACCTGTTTAAGCCAGAATGCCTGGTCTGGGAGAGTAGGAGGGAACCATTCAGGGAGTTCTCAGGCACCATAGCCTCCTGGGCAATCACTGTGATCTCTGATTGCCTTCCTATAGTCCACGCAGTTGGATGGGCACCCAGTGTATTGTATGGTGTGGTGGAAGGATACAAGTGGGGGAATGTCAGACTGCAGCCTGGAAACCTCCCCAACAACCAACCCTCATAGGTACTATTGATCTTGCACATTGTAACTAGGTGCATCCCTGCTTCTGCCCTCCCCAGTCTGGCACTGTGCCGGCTACAAAAGGAAAGACGGAAGCTCCCAAGATTAGGAGGTAGGGTATGCCAGAAGGTTACCCACCATGTCCAAGCCCATCAGTTACTGCCATGAGAACCTGTAGCAGGCTAGCAGATCGCAGTGCCACTTCCACACCAGATGGTCGCCAATGTTTGAAGCAGGAAAAGGCCTCAATCTGGAAATGGAATCACTGCTGACAGGTGCCCCTGAGGTGCCTTTCTCTGGAAATGTTTTTAGCTCGGAGCGCATCCCTCAGAGTGCCTCTGTTGGAGGCCAAATGGCATAACAAAATAGTTACCTAAGCCTCATCATTGCCTTTTAGTGTGCACGTGGTGGAGGTGGTCAGGAGAGAGAACTAGGGTTGGGGACTGGAAGCCAGTTTTTCTAACAGCATTGGTCATTTCTCCTCCAGATTATTCTGCAATCCATGCATAAGTACAAACCCCGAGTGCACGTGATAGAGCAAGACAGCAGTGTTGACTTGTCCCAGCTTCAGTCCTTGCCCACTGAAGGGGTTAAAACATTCTCCTTTAAAGAAACTGAGTTCACCACAGTAACGGCTTACCAAAACCAACAGGTAAAGCTGGTCATGTCTCAGGCAAATGGAAATGGCTCCAGAGGGACCTTGGGATAGAGGCTAACTGCAATCAGTTGCATTTTCCACAATTCTAAATAAAAATCATAGTTTTATTGAATTGTCATCCATGCAAGTTTGATAATGAATTGTGTAAATCTTATGTGAGAAGGCAACTCCAGAATGTAATTTATAAAAGTAATGATTTATAAATAGGAGCTAACCATTCTAAATATGACTTGCAATATGGTTACATTTATTTAAATTGTCATATTACATGTTGCAACATCTTTTCTGGTGGTTGTAACCACTATAAGCAACGGTGACTGTGTTCTCACTGAAAGCAATGATATTATCTTTCTCTCTCTATTGAATCCATAGATTACGAAACTAAAAATAGAAAGAAATCCTTTTGCTAAAGGATTTAGAGATACTGGAAGAAACAGGTAAGCAGCATAGCAATGACATCTAATATTGATGTAGCTAGCTATTTTCACAAGTTTTTATTTTTATTTTTATTTTTTTTTCTGAGATGGAGTCTTACTCTGCTGTCCAGGCTGGAGTGCAATGGCGCGATCTTGGCTCACTGCAACCTCCACCTCCAGGGTTCAAGTGATTCACTTGCCTCAGCCTCCCAAGTAGCTGGGATTACAGGCGTGAGCCACCACGCCCGGCCCCCCACAAGTTTTAAGGATAAGAAAACTGGCTCAGAGACTCAAACGCTCTAAATTTTGTAATTAGTAGGTGGTAGAAAAGGAACCCAGATGTTTTGTGTCTAAAACATTACTTCCTCCCACTCCTTTGCTACTCAGTATTAAGATCTTGCTTATTTTAGAATTCTAGGTTTAACTGAATTTTATTCAGAAGTCTAGCTGTATAAAAGAGAAATATTTAAAATAGTTACATCTAAAAGACACAGCCAAATAACTCAAAATCATTATGTTCAGAAATTGCATTCTGGGGATGCTGAAAGTTGACTCTCTTTTTTAGGGGTGTATTGGATGGGCTTTTAGAGACCTACCCATGGAGGCCTTCTTTCACTCTCGATTTTAAAACGTTTGGCGCAGACACACAAAGTAAGAAAACTTGGAACATTTGTTTTATTTTTACATATTAATTAAATAACAACATCCAGAACACTTGTACCAAATACTATACAAAGGGATATGTACATGCAAGAAAATGTGTACTTACAGGTAAGTGGGTGTACCTCTGCCTGAATGTTGAGGTAAGAGGCATAAAGGGAGAGAAGCTGGCATAAAGGAAGAGAATAGAAATGTGGTAATTGTGGACTTATTGAGATATGTTAGTAAGTTATCTTACACCCTGTGATTTTCAGATTTCATCTGGATTCTTCAGCCTCTCACTATCTCACGTTCTTTAGGATATGCCTGTGGTGCATTTGTAGCCTGATTTGCAGATATGTTACTATTGAAATGAATAGTTTATCTTTTATGAGGACCTTTCAGTACACGTTAAAATAACTTTCATTAAATTCATCACTTAGCTCTAATTTTCCTCTTTTTTGTCCATGGGGAAAGTAAATGTTAAAAATAATACTAAGTCTTCACAATTTAATTGCCACAAGCATTTAAAAATATTTGCAAGATATTTATTCTCAGATGGTACATTACATGACAAAGTAATAACAATTAAATAATGCAGACTTTCTGGTGGAAGAATACCTTAATTTGCTCTGATAGTTAATAATAAACAGAATAATTTTTACTTGAAAATGACATGGATTTTTTTTATCCCTTTATCTTTACTCCATCGGAGTTGCTTGACTTTGACCATTAATTCAAGGTTACAACTACCAAGCAAAATCAACGTTATAGTTAGGTTGAGTTTTACATGATGCCATAACGACTAACTGAAAAGGGAAGAAGTGAAGTCTAATCATTTGGTGAAATATTTCACTGGATGATTGTCTCGATATGGTTTAGGGAATCGCATGAAAAATATATAAACACTTATTTTACAGTGTCTATTTAACCAGTAGCATCTAGGAAGCATACTTTTAAAATATCCAAGTCAAAACAAATGCGCATTAATAAAGAAAAAGTTAAAGATGATCATGAAATGTTAAAGTACACAGTTTTCTTAATTATTTAAGATATCCAAAATGCTCTCAAATTGCAAATGAGTTACTAGTTTCTTAAATAACTTTTAAATGCTTTATTATAAAATATATTTGCAATCTTGTTGATGAAGGTTTAGGATATGTCTACATACACAAAAATAGTTAAGAAAACAGCAACACTAAAAAAAGAAACAACTTGGTCAAATCCAGCCAATAACCAATTGTTTGAATTCAGACATTTACAAAAATAAGGTTTAGAGTTTCCTGGACCTTGTAATTATCCCTAGTTTTAGTAGAGCTAGGCAAACATAAAAGATCACCAAACATCATTGATATGAATACTTACATTCATCTTTATGTTTCTTAACTTGCAAAATTGTTTCCAACTCTTAAGATACAATGCAGTATGGAAATTGCCCCATTCATTGTTTTGTATTAGAAAAAAAGCTAAGGCTTTTAAATATATTGCTTTCATTTATACAAGACTATTTTCATGTACACTGATTTTTAAATCAGTGGTCAGAGGAATTTTTTAAATCATTATAACTTTGGTCAGAGGAATTTTTAAAATCAGTATACCTTTGGTCAGAAGAATTTAAAAAATCAGTGTACATGAAATCTATGCATTCTATCTATAAATTAAATCTACATAATCCAAAACAACCAATCAATTTGTTCATCTTAAGTACTTATTTTAGTAATTTTTTAAGATTACTAAAAGTTATTTATTATGTAAATATTTTAATTTTTAAAATAATAAAACTAGTTTGTGTTGGTAAGATATAATTGACTCCGAGTCATAATTGGATTTCTTTGTAATTCTTTGGACAAATGTGATTCAAGTGCCTAGCACAATATTTGAGCAAATGAATGCTTTATACATGATACATAGTAGTAGTGCTAAAAGTAATAGTGGTAGTAGTATAGATCAGTGGTCCCCAATCTTTTTGGTACCAGGGGCCAAGACAATTTTTCCACGAACAGTGGGAGTTGGGAGGCGATGGTTTCAGAATGAAACTGTTCCACCTCAGATCATCAGGCATTACATTATCATTAAAGAGCACTCAACCTAGATCCCTCACATGCACAGTTCACAATAGAGTGTGCACTCCTATGAGAATCTAATGCTGCCACTGATCTGACAGGAGGCAGAGCTCAGGCAGTAAGGTAATGCTCACTGGCCTGCTGATCATCTCCTGCTGTCCAGCCAGATTCATAACAGGCCACAGACCTGTTCCAGTGGGTAGCCCAGGCATTAGGGATACCTGGTATAGATACTACATTGAACTTTGGTCAGAGGAATGAGCAGGTCCTGTCTCAAAGAAGCTAAAAGAACTGTGAACTCACAAGGAAAGTTAATCTAAGGATGAAGCAGGGATAGTGATGGGTATGATTACTAATATAGCAGGAACATCAAATGTCAAATTCATTATTCATTGACTGAATTGTCATTCACAGGTGGAAGCAGTGGCTCATCACCAGTGACCTCTAGTGGAGGGGCCCCCTCTCCTTTGAACTTACTTTCTCCACCTTGCTTTTCACCTATGTTTCATTTACCTACAAGTTCCCTTGGAATGCCCTGTCCAGAGGCATACCTGCACAATGTCAACCTGCCTCTTTGCTGCAAGATTTGTCCAACTAATTTTTGGCAACAGCAACCTCTTGTTTTACCGGCTCCTGAAAGACTAGCAAGCAGCAACAGTTCTCAGTCTTTAGCCCCACTCATGATGGAAGTGCCTATGTTATCTTCCCTGGGGGTCACCAATTCAAAAAGTGGTTCATCTGAAGACTCCGGTGATCAGTATCTACAAGCACCTGATTCTACCAGTCAAATGTTGTATGGATTACAGGCACCTGGAAATATTTTGCTGCCAAACTCCATCACCCAAGAAGCACTTAGTTGCTCCTTTCATCCTTCCTATGGCTTTTATAGATACAATTTCTCTATGCCGTCTAGACTGATAAATGGTTCCAACCATCTTAAAGTGAATGACGACAGTCAAGTTTCTTTTAGAGAAGGCAAATGTAATCATATTCATTGGTATCCAGCAATTAACCATTACCTTTAGTAAAACAATAGCATTTCTAGAACAATTACATGAAAACAAATATTTTCTTTATTTGTAGCCAAAGAAATTTCAACAGTTATTGGTCTTGAAAAGCATCATTACAATAAGTATTTCTTTGTTATGCATTTAAAGATTTAAAGTGCCTTATCAATATTCACGAAGAGCTGTTTATAATGTCAAGTGCAACGTATAGGAATCTCTGATTACAGTGGCCTTGAGCTTCAAAATGAGCTATGCAATAAATATTATTTGATGATACTCCACCACTGAAAATTGATGCTAAGCGATGGGATTTTCAATTATAGTGAAGCTAGTTCACCATGATAACTGCATTTTACACATTGACAATGACAAAAAGAAGATGGATGTAACTCATGCAAGCAGTGAAGCAATTTCAGTTTTAACAATGAAGATTGGCTTTAGTGTCATTATGTAGTAGTTGTAGAAAAAAATTTAATTATTTGTTTGCCTTATGCCTTTATACTTTGCTGTTGAAGAAACTGCTAATCTCAATTTAAGATACAAATAAGGACACAAACTTTCAAGTATTATATTTTATTTATCTTTGTAGCCTAAAGACCATTTGATCTAGAAGGAACACAAAGATCAAATGAAAAGTAAAACACTCTAATAAATTTGCTTTTATTTTCTTTTATTTTTGGATAAATCCTAGATAAAACTTGTTCACATATTCCTTTAACACATCTGGTATTTTACACAATATTAGAAAAACATATTATTATAGTTATCTAAGAAGATAAAGACATTATGATTATAAGAGGGAAAATATATTTGAATCCATAAATATGAAAATATCATTATTCTGGTATGATTTAACTCCACTCTTGTATGTCAATCATAGTGAATTAAGCTAAACAAAAGTGGAATAATATTTGAGTTTATGAAGTTGAAAAGATTCCTTTCACCAGGCCCTAAATTTCTGAAAATAATTATGAGGCATAACCTATACATAGCCAGCATATCTTTAAGATGAATCAGATACTGAGTTTATGCTAGTAACTCTAGACATTTTATTAAGCCAAGCCCTTTAATATCACAATGGAATTACTTGACTTTTGACAAACTAAGCAAACTGCTAACTGATTTTTCTGATTTTTCCAACACATATAAAGAAGAGCATATCAATTATTTTGCTTAAAATGATTATTTCATCCCAAATATGCCTTATAAATGTGCCTTCCTATATATGTATTAAAACTATGTGCCATTCACTCCTGGGAGTAGGGATAGGATGCCACATGATTGCATTCAAATTAAGTATTCTAGTCAAGATGAAGTATTATTTGCGATCTAATGTAATTAGATACTGTTGCAAAAGTCTTTAAGGAATAAAATGTATACCACCCAGGTTTATTAAACCAGAAATTAAAATAAGAAAAGACATTTTATTTTTGACTACTCCCAAACAGGAAAGCTAAAGGCTGACTTTAATTAGTAAAATGGATTGTTACTTTTTAAGCAGAAACCCTTATATCAGATTATAAATGAAACATTCGGAGGTCTACATGGCAGAACCTCAGTAATTGGCAAGAAAAAGTATTTAACTGAAAAATCAAAGAAATATCTGGGTTACTTTTTAGTGACTATTTAAAAGAAGGGATTAATTTTGGAGCTTCTCCAGAATACATATACCCAATGCTGTATGTGTCAGATAATATGACTATATGTTACTCATATAAACTAGTAATATGTGATTACATTGGTAATGGTGATTAACATAAAGGGGCAAACGTTTAAATACAAGAAGGAAACATTTATGTTGTTACATTAAATAATATTCATAAATTGTCATTTTGAACTTTTAATTGAAGAAGTAAACAAGGAAAAACCTTCACAGATAATTAGACTTGGAAGAAACCTGAAGAGATTCAGTAAGCAATCCCCTGCTTCTGAGCAAGTGACTCATTTGCAGAAATCTTCTAACAGCTCTAATGCATGCACAGTAAATATTTAGTGTCTTCAACTATTTTCTGTTTAATAAATTCTTACTCCTCAATGGATGGTGCAAAACTCGAGTAACTGGGTAAATTGATGCTATGGTTATGAAATGAAAAACAAAATGATACGTAATTCTATCATTTTCACCTGCATCAACTTAACGTTAGACTTGCTTTAGAAATCTACAAAAATCCAAAGCCACTTTTGTTGGACTAAGTGTGTAATAGCCTATAAAAGTGACCAAATGATACTTAATAGACCCCAATATCTAACAATTAAAACCTCTATTTCCATCTGATTTGACCATATATATATGGGAACCACTTCTTTTTATATTCCTCCTTAATTCAGCTCACTAAATTTGTAAAATCTGATTCTTAACCTGACCTGGTTATATGACTTACCACAAATAAATATAGGGAAAGAAAGCATTTCATTAACTATAAAATTTGTACGTTGAGTCAGAAAATAAATGAATGGTACTTTACCCTTTCACAGTCCCCAGTCAAGCTCAGACCTGTAGTCAGATTCTCTGGTCAGGAAGGTATTATTTTATGGAACAATCAGTCAGCTGAAATAAGGACTTAAAGTATGAGCCTGGTTACAAAACACATATCTAAGTAGATAAATTCTCTATTCATTGTACTTTAAAGACCAATATATAGCTTTAGGTGATGTAATTTAGACATCAAACTCTAATGCCATTATTTCTTTTCACCATACAGAGGGGTTAAGCCCTCTGGAAATTACATTTTGAAGTATCATATATAACTACATAATTTTAGAGCCTCCAAACTCACATAATGTCATTGCTCCTATTCATTGTGCTTGAAAATGAGGAGTTTTATTTTCCTCAATCTATGAAGATAGATATTCATGGTATTTCACTGCTATTAAACATAGATTCTACATATACTCTGGGAATGGACATGACTTCATTCTTTTGTGAGGTTGAAGCATGTCTGTAGGATGAAAAGAGATGAACAGTTAAATCATCAAGTGATAATTCAGTGAACCATTCCATTATGGAAGACTTCCCTTTTATTCTCCTAATCATTTTTTATTATGCACCCTGGGGGGAAGCCATGGCTCACTTAAACCAGGTAATATGTATATTTAAGTATTGCTGGTATAATGCTGAACAAGAACATGACTGAAACAGATGTTTTGTATAAGTATTTAAAATATATTTTACAAAAAATAAAGTAAAAAAATATATTTTACAAAGGTCTACAAACATGCTAATGATGAAATTTAGATGCTTTAAGATAATCAAATTATGTGTATACAGTAGGGTAGTATGTGGTCATTATCTCTTTACTAAATCTCAGTAACAAATCTTTTCCTTATCTGAATATGCAGTTTGATAAATTCCATATGTCACACTGTAACATGCGTGTGTATACTCACACACATACACACATAGAATCAGTGGTGTTTTACTTTTGTTTTGTTATTAAATAATTTACAGTGTGCTGCTTTTTCTCCCTCCCCTCCCCAATAAGAGATGCTACAAAGAACACCTAGTCATTACATACTTATACTATTAGATACTTCTGGGGAAAGGCAGATTTAAGCACACTTAGAAATGTCCAACTGCATGTACTGTACTTTGTGAATTGAATTGACAGGGCGAAAGTATAATATTTTTACTCGGATTTAGAGATATGTTGCATTTGTGCTGAAAAATTTTTAATTAGCCAAAATAACCATAATATTGTGTTATAAAGCAACAGTTTACCAGTTGATTTCACTAGAATCTAACATGTTTATTGGAGCAGTTTAAAACAAACCAAATACATAGCTTAGGCAGTTGCTTTGATATAAATGCCTTGGTATACATTTAATCTTCTTAAGTTTGGCCTGCAATTAAATGATAATTTGCATTAAAACTGTGCAAATAAACATGGGTTGGTTGACAACATAAAACAGAACAAATAGATATACAGAACACTGGAAACATATTCAGTATTAAAACTATTTACATGTGTGGTGCTGGCCAAATTTTGACATGCTGTTTCAATAAAACACTGAGAGGAAAAAGACTAGTATAATTTCCTTTCAAAGTTTCAAATGTTCATGTTTACAAATTTGTACTGCACATTGATATGTATACATACATTATAGTCAGCAGATGTACAAAAATAGTTACAGGATCTTTCTACTTAGCTGAAGTGTATCTACATGTCTATTGGCTTTATCTTTTAAACTGCCTGAGAGTCACAAACTTTAAAGTTAAATAGAATAGAAAACCTTGAAACTGTAGTACTTTTTGATCAAGTTATTATATTTTAATTGTTGTTAAAGGTGGCAGAATTTTGATTTTGGATTGAACATCACATACTTATGCACATGATAAAGTATAATGTAATATCTTGGTTGTAGAGAATGGTATAAATAGTTCAAATTTTTCTAGAACTGAAAAGTAATAAAATGATGAGTATACAACGATTGAAAGTTAATGTATTTAAAGATTTTTTACTGAATACATAATTCAGTCTATCTTTCATTTTTATGGTCATTCTTTTAGAACATGTTGATGTTTTGGAACTGTAAAATTATTTCAATTTTGCCTGAAATCGCATTTTCACCATTTCCTTTGTGACATACAGATTTTGTGACCTTTCTACCAATTACACTGTGTAATCATACCGGTTTTCTTCTTTATTGATAATTGCAAATTATAGAAAAAAATTACTTAATAAAAACATCAACAAATAAATTATTTTTTGGAAGAGTCATTGGTTTCTCAGTAAGACCCAAGTTGAAGTAGAAAAGTTACTCACTGCTGTACCTACGCTAACATTGTATTTGGTTTTCTTTAAAGGGAACCCATACACAAGCCAAACAGTGTTTGTTACATTAATAGCTATGTTTTGCAAAACTCAGATTGAATCCTCTTCAAATCATGAGAAAGAACTGTTTAGCAAAAGTATAATGAGTTTGCAACCTGTCACTATGATACTTTGCTATAATTGTACATTGGTGAGGCAATGGTGAGGATGGGACATCACATTTCAAAAGGCTCTGTAGGCTCTAGCACCACATATATATGGCATTAGGGTAAACTAATCCACTGTTTGCACTCAAATGTTGTAGCAAATTCAGCAGGTCTCTGGGTGTGATTAATCAAGGCTGTTGCCCCTAGCCCTTGGGTAGGCAGGATACAGTGTCTTCCAGTGGGTAGTTGGGGTTGAATATCCCAGCTGTTGCTAACAAAGCCCTGATGCTTCACACACACACATCTATTATGCTACCTTTTAGTTTAGTTATTCATAGGCATGTCTCTTCTACTAGATTATGAGTGAAGGAGGAATGGTATTTTTTATTTTTACTTATTTTTAAAAAATAATTTTAACTTTTATTTTAGATTCAGTGGAGGAACAGGTGTAGGTTTGTTATCTGGATATATTGCATGATGCTGAGGTTTGGGATATGATTGAGCCCATCACCCACGTACTGAGCATGTTATCCAATAGCTAGTTTTTCAACTCTTGCCTCTCCCTCCTCTAGTAGTCCCCAGTGTCTATTGTTGCCATTTTTATGTCCAAAAGTACCTATTGTTTAGCCCCCACTTATAAGTGAGTAAATGTGGTATTGAGTGTTCCATTTCTGTGGTAATTTACTTAGGATGATTACCTCCAGCTGCATGCATGTTGCTGCAAAGGACATGATTTCATTCTTTTTATGACTGCATAGTATTTCATGGTGTATATGTACCACATTTTTTTTGTCCAATCCAGAGTTGATGGGCACCTAGGTTACTTCTACATCTTTGCTATTGTGAAAAGCACTGCAATGAATATATAAGTCCATGTGACTTTTTGGTAGAATGACTTGTTTTCTTTTGGATATATACCCAATAATGGTATTACTGGGTCAAATGGTAATTCTGTTTTAAGTTCTATGAAAAATTTCCAACCTGATTTCCACAGTGGCTAAACTATATATATAGTTATGTACATATACATATAGTTTGCACTTCCACCAGCAGTGTCAAAATGTTCCCTTTTACAACATCCACACCAACATCTATTTTTTTAAAACTGTGGCCATTCTTGCAGGAGTAAGCTGGTATTGCATTGTGGTTTTGATTTGCATTTCCCTGATAATTAATAATGTTCAGCATGCTTTCATATGCTTGTTGGCCATTTGTATATCATCTTTTGATAATTCTCTATTCATGTCCTTAGCCCACTTTTTGATGCTAATTTTTTTTATTGCTGATTTCTTTGAGTTCCTTTTATATATTGGATATTAGTCCTTTGTTGGATGCATAGTTTAGAAAGATTTTCTTCCACTCTGTGGGTTGTCTACTCTGCTGACTATTTCTTTTGTTGTGCAGAAGCTTTTTAGTTTAGTTAAGTTCAATCTATTTATCTTTGTTTTTGTTGCATTTGCTTTTGAGTTTTGGGTCATGAAGTCTTTGCCTAAGCCAATGTCTAGAAGAGTTTTTCCAATGTTACCTTCTATAATTTTTATGGTTTAAGGTCTTAGATTTAAGTCTTTGACCAATCTTGAGTGATTTATGTATAAGGCGAGAGATGAGCATCCAGTTTCATTCTTCTACATGTGGCTTGCCAATTATCCCAGCACCATTTGCTGAATAGGGTGTCTTTTCCCTCTTTATGTTTTTGTTTGCTTTGTCAAAGATGAGTTGGTTGTAAGGATTTGACTTTAATTTTCTATTCTCTATTCTCTTCTATAGGTTTACATGCCCGTTTCTATTCCAGTATCATATCATGCTCTTTTGGTAAATATAGCCTTGTAGTGTAGTTTGATGTTGGGTAATGTGATGCCTCCAGATTTGTTCTTTTTGCTTAGTCTTGATTTGGCTATGCAGGCTCTTTTTGGGTTCCATATTGTTGGGAACAGGCCTGAAATCTGGCCATAAACTGGCCCTAAAACTGGTCACAAACAAAATCTCTGTAGCACTGTGACATGTTTGTGATGGCCATGATGCCTACAGTGAAGGCTGTGGTTTTTTAGGAATGAGGGCAAGGAACACCTGGCCCACCCAGGGTGGAAAACTTCTTAAAGGCATTCCTAAACCACAGACAATAGCATGAGCAATCTGTGCCTTAAGGACATGTTCCTGCTGCGGATAACTACCCAAAGTCCATCCCTCTGTTTCGGCCCATCCCTTTGTTTCCCATAAAGAATACTTTTAGTTAATCTATAATCTATAGAAATAATGCTTATCACGGGCTTGCTGTCAATAAATATGTGGGTCAAACTGTGTTCGGGGTTCTCAGCTCTGAAGGCTGTGAGTCACCTGATTTCTCACTCCACACTCTATATTTCTGTGTGTGTGTCTTTAATTCCTCTAGCACTACTAGATTAGGGTCTCCACGAACAAGCTGGTCTCAGCAAGTAGTGCCTATATGTGGGGCTCGAACCTGGGTCGAAGGGTCACCAGAGCAATGATTGGGGAATGTGAAACTAAGCCGGAGGACACCGGAGTATGCTTAAGCAGTCCCCATGGTGAGTAAGAAGGGGAGCTCGGAAGCATCAGGGTAATAATGGGACAAGTGTGGACTCTGGTTTGTTCCACCTTGGAACCTTTTCACACTAAGGATGGGGAGGAAGGAAAGCATAATAAAGTAACAGAAGAAGTGACAGAGCAGGGTTTTTTGCCAGCTAAAGCCAAAGCGGCAAAGGAGGAAGAGGTTCATCCCTATCCTTCTGCATCCCCTCATTATTTTGAAGAAAAGGAGTGGCCTGACCCTCTAGATCTTTATTTTCCAGAGGACATTGGGTGAAAAGTAGTGGCCCCAGTGACTGTTCGAGCAGTGCCTCGAGTGACCGCTCAGTTCTATTCAGGCAGGAATTCAGCAAGCTAGATGAGAGGGTGATATAGAGGCTTGGCAGTTACCTGTTGGAATACACCCCCCAGATCAACAGGGAAATACTATACCTGTATTTCAGCCTGTTCCTTTTAAATTACTCAAAAAATTTAAGCAAGCTATTTATCAATATGGACCAGGTTCTCCTTTTGTAATGGGACTGTTAAAGAATGTTGCTGTCTCCAGCCAGATGTTGCCAGTGGTGATGGTAGGATTACTTCTAGGTAGATCTAGTTTAAATTTAAAAGGAGTCCAAGTACAAACAGGAGTCAATGATACAGATTATAATGGGGAAATTCAAATTGTCATATCGACTTCTGTTTCCTGGAAAGCAGAGCCAGGAGAGTGTATAGCACAGCTCCTGATTGTGCCATATGTGAAAATGGGGAAAAGTGAAATTAAATGAGCAGGAGGATTTGGAAGCACAAATAAACAAAGCAAAGCAGTTTATTGGGTGAATCAAATTACTGATCAATGTCCTACCTGTGAAATAACTATTCAGGGAAAGAAATATAAAGGTTTGGTAGAAACAGGGAATCAAATGGTTGATTGCTTAGTTGCTACTGCAATATCTAATGCTAGACACTTTCACAATTTAACCCATGTTAATGCTTCTGGTCTCAAATGCAGATACAGCATTACCTGGAAAGAAGCTAAAGCTATTATTCAGTGATGTCCAACTTGCCAAATGGTGCATTCTTCATCTTTTACAGGTGGAGTTAATCCTCGAGGATCAGAAACTAATTCTCTTTGGCAAATGGATGTCACACATGTTCCCTCGTTTGGGAGACTAGTTTAGGTACATGTATGTGTAGACACCTTTTCTCAGTTTGTCTGGGCTACATGCCAATCTGGAGAGTCTTCTGCCTGTGTTAAATGTCACCTTTTGCAGTGTTTTGTGGTGATGGGCATTCCAGCTTGCATTAAAACAGATAATGCCCCAGGCTCTAGCTACATTTTTCTCTATATGGAATATTAAACACAATACTGGTATCCCGTATAATTCTCAGGGACAAGCCATAAAGGAAAGAATGAATCTCTCCCATAGCATTATTGACTTTAAATTTTTTGAGCCTGCCTAAAGGCCAGATGCTATCAGCAACTGAACAGCATCTACAAAATCAAGCTACAAAGACAGAAACAGAACAGGTAGTTTGGTGGAGAGATGCAATAACAAAAAGTTGGAAAATAGGTAAAATAATATCTTGGAGTAGAGGTTATGCTTGTGTTTCTCCAGGACCGAATCAACAGCCAATTTGGGTGCCATCGAGACATTTAAAGCCTTATCATAAGCCAGATGCTGAAGGACAGATTCTGGGAGGAACCCGAGGACCCCCAGTTGCAGCCATGTCAAGACTGATGCTGAAGAGGACCCCAACTGTCACAAGCAACACCCATTGAACACAGCCACCTACCTGGGGACAGATCAAGAAGCTGTCACAGATGGTGGAAGAAAACCTGAGGAAAGTGGGACAACCAGTCACAATGAGTAATTTAATGATAGCTATAATAGCGATGATCACCATTGCCATGAGTATTCCCTCAACAAGGGCTGACACTGAGAACAATTGGACTTATTGGGCATATTTATCAATCTTGGCTGGCAATAATGCCTGGATGTAATCACTCTATGACACAGTTACACTTGCTTTCTGATTTCAGTATTTACCATAATAAATCTGCTCCTATAATTGAAGCATATCGCCCTCAAAAACCTACTTGTAAACAGAATTGGACCTGGTCAGAAATAATGAACGTACCTATTTGGGAAAATTGCATTACAGAACAGGCAGAGGTGCTGCACAATGATTCCTATGGAATCATTATTGATTTATCCCCTAAGGGGATGTTTAGCTTGAATTGCACCTCTCAGTCTGCATGCCATGGCCACACTATGTTCAGCTGGTCTGAACAGAACAGTCAGATGGTAGAAATGGCAAGAAATACAGCGAGAGTTCCTATGATCTGGAAACATGGCAGTATAGTGGCACCTCAACCTAAAATGATATGGCCCACTCTAGGGGCTAAACATAAGGGTTTCTAGTAACTATTAATAGCTCTTAAATAAGATCAAAATTTGGGAAAGAATAAAAAAGTTTCTAGAAGGACACTCCACAAACTTGTCTTTGGATATTGCAAAATTAAAATAACAAATATTTAATGCATCCCAGTCACACGTGACCTTAATGCCAGGAACTGGAGTGCTTGAAGGAGCTGCAGACAAAATAGCAGCTATCAACCCATTAAAATCGATAAAGACACTTGGAGGCTCTGTGATTTCAATGATGATTGTGCCTTTAATCTGTGTTGTTTGTCTTTGTATAGTCTGCGGATGCGGATCCCGACTCCTGCGAGAAGTAGCTCACTGTGACAAAGCTGCCTAAAGGCCAGATCACTTTGCACACCAACAAGGAGGACATGTTGGGAACTGGCCCCCAAATCTGGCCATAAAGTGGCCCCAAAACTGGCCATAAACAAAATCTCTGCAGCACTGTGATATGTTTGAGATGGCCATGACACCCATGCTGAAGGTTTTGGGTTTACCAGAATGAGAGCAAGGAACACCTGGCCCACCCAGGGTGGAAAACCGCTTAAAGGCATTCCTAAACCACAAACAATAGCATGAGCAATCTGGGCCTTAAGGACATCTTCCTGTTGCAGACAACTAGCCAGAGCCCATCCCTTTGTTTTGGCACATCCCTTTGTTTACCATAAGGAATGCTTTAGTTAATCTATAATCTATGGAAATAATGCTTATCACTGGCTTGCTGTCAATAAATATGTGGATCAAACTCTGTTTGGGGCTCCCAGCTCTGGAAGGCTGTGAGTCGCCTGGTTTCCCACTCCACACTGTATATTTCTGTGTGTGTGTCTTTAATTCCTCTAGCACTGCTGGGTTAGGGTATCCACGAATGAGCTGGTCTTGGCACCATATGAATTTTAGGATTGTTTTTTCCAGTTTTGTGAAAAATGATTATGATATGTTGATGGGAATTGCACTGAATTGTAGATTGCTTTTGGAAGTATAGTCCTTTTCACAATATTGATTCTACCCATCCCTGAACATGAGATGTGTTTCCATTTGTTTGTGTCATCTATGATTTCCTTCAGCAGCATTTTCTAATTTTCCTTGTAGAGGTCTTTCACCTCCTTGTTTGGTATATTTCTAAGTATTTTATTTTTTTCACACCTATTGTAAAAGTAGTTGAGATCTTGATTTGATTCTCAGTTTGGTTGATAGCAGCTCTATTAAATTTGTGTACATTGATTTTGTATTCTGAAATTTTACTGAATTCATTTATCAGATCTAGGAGTTTTTGGATTAGTCTTCAGGTTTTTCTACATATATGATTATATCATTGGTGAAGAGCAATAGTTTGACTTTTTCTGTACCAATTTGGATGCCCATAATTTCTTTCACTTGTCTGATTGCTCTGGCTAGGACTTCAGGTACTATGTTGAAAAGAAGTGTTGAACGTGAGCATCCTTGTCTTGTTTCAGTTCTTAGGGGGGATGTTTTCAATTTTTTCCACATTCAGTATAATACTGGCTGTGGGCTTGTCACAGATGGCATTTATTACTTTAAGGTATGCCTCTTCTATGCTGATTTTGGTGAGGGTTTTAATCATAAAGCAATGCTGGATGTTGTCAAATGCTTTTTCTGCATCTATTGAGATGATCATGGGACTTTTTGTTTTTAATTCTGTTTATGTGGTGTATCACATTTCTTGACTTGCGTATATTAAACCAACACTGCATCACTGCCATGAAAAGGCCTTGATCATGGTGGATTGTCTTTGTCATATGCTGTTAGATTTGGTAAGCTAGTATTTTATTGAGGATATTTACATCTATGTTCATCAGAGTTATTGGTCTGTAGTTTTATTTTTCGTTATGTACTTTCCTGGTTTTGGTATTAGGGTAATACTGGCTTCACAGAATGATTTAGGGAGGATTCTGTCTTTCTCTAACTTTTACAATAGTTTCAATAGAATTGATACCAATTCTTCTTTGAATGTCTGATCGAATTCAGCTGTTAATCTATCCATCCCTGGACCTTTGTTGGCAATTTTTAAATTACCATTTCAATCTTGCTGCTTGCTATTGGTCTGTCCAGAGTTTCTATATTTTTCTGGTTTAATCTAGGGGGGTTGTATATTTTCAGGAATTTATCCATCTACTTTAGGTTTTATTTTTTGTCCTTTAACTGTTATTTTAGGTTTAGGGGTATGAGTGCAGGATGTGCAGGTTTGTTGCATGGGTAAATGTGTGCCATGGTGGTTTGCTGTACAGATCATTTCATCACCGAGGTATTAAGCCCAACATCCATTAGCTATTTTTTCTGATACTCTCCCTCCCCAATCTCCTGCAACAGGCCCCAGTGTGTGTTGTTTCCCCCCATATGTCCATTTTTCTCGTCATTCAGCTCCCACTTATAAGTGAGAATGTGTGGTGTTTAGTTTTCTGTTTCTGAGTTACTTTGCGGAGAAATAAGGCTTCCAACTCCATCCATGCCCCTGAAAAAGAAATGATCTTGTTCTTTTTTATGACTGCATACTATTCCAGAGAGAATCTGTACCACATTTTCTTTATCCAGTTTACCATTCATGGGCATTTAGATTGATTCCATGTCTTTGCTATTGTGAAAAGCACTGCAGTGAACATATGTGTTCATGTATCTTTATCATAGAATAATTTATATTAATTTGGTTATATAACCAGTAATAGGATTGCTGGGTCAAATGGTATTTCTGCCTCTACATCTTTGGAGAATCACCACACTGTCCTCCACAATTGTTGAACTAATTTACATTCTCACCAACAGTGTAAAAATGTTCCTTTTTCTCTGCAACCTCAACAGCATCTGTTTTTTTTTATTTTTTAATAATCTCCATTCTCACTGGCTTGAAATGTATCTCATTGTGGTTTTGATATGCATTTATCTAATAATCCGTTTTGTTGAACTTTTTTTCATATGTTTTTGGACAAATGTATATCTTCTTTTGAAAAGTGTTTGTTCGTGTCATTTTCCCAAGTTTAATGGGATTGTTTACTTTTTTTCTTGCAAATTTGTTTAAATTTCTAGTATACTCTGTATATTAGAGCTTTATCAGATAGGTACATTGCAAGCATTTTCTCTCATTCTGAAGTTGTCTGTTCACTGTGATGACAGTTTCTTTTGCAGTGCAGAAGCTCTGTAGTTTAGTTAAATCCTATTTGTCAATTTTTATTTTGTTGTGGTTGCTTTTGGCATTTTCATCATGAAACCTTTTCCAATACCTATGTCCTAAATTATGTTGCATAGATTTTCTTCTAGGGTTTTAATGGTTTGGGGGTTTGCATTTAAGTCCAACTTGAGTTAATTTTTGTATGTGGTGTAATAAATGGATCCAGTTTTAATTTTCTGCAAATGGCCAGCCAGCACACACAGCAGCATTTATTATATGGGGAATCATTTCCTCATTGCTAATTTTTGTTAAGTATGCTGAAAATCAGATGGTTGTAGGTGTGTGGTCTTATTTTTGGGGTCTCTATTCTGTTCCATGAGTCTATGCATCTGTTTTTGTACCAGTACCTTGCTGTTTTGGTTACTGAAGCCTTGTAGTATAGTTTGAAGTCAGGGAGCATGATACCTCTAGCTTTGTCCTTTTTGCTTAGGAATGACTTGGCTATTCGGGCTCTTTTTTGCTTCCATATGAATGTTAAAATATATATATTTTTAATTCTGTGAAGAATGCCAATGGTAGTTTAATGGGAATTGCATTGAATAGCCAGAAACTTTTGGGCTGAGATGATGAAATTTTCTAGATATAGAATCATGTCATCTACAAAAAAAAGATAATTTGACTTCATCCCTTCCTATTTGAATACCTTTCTCACACCTGCCTGATTGCTATGGCCAGAATTTCCAATACTATGTTGAATAGGAGTGGTGAGGGAGGGCATCCTTGTCTTGTGCTGGTTTTCAAGGGGAATTCTTTCAGTTTTTTATCATTTAGTATGGCACTGGCTATGGGTTTGTCATATATGGCTTATTGTCTTGAGATATGTTCCTTTAATACCTAGTTTATTGAGAATTTTTAACATGAAGCAATGTTGAATTTTATCAAGAGCCTTTTCTGCATCTACTGAGATAATCATGTGGCTTTTGTATTTAGTTCTGTTTATGTGATGAATCACATTTATTGATTTGTGTATACTGAACTAACCTTGCATCCCAGGGATGAAGCAAACTTGATCATGGTGGACAAGCTTTGTGATGTGTTGCTGGATTTGGTTTACAAGTATTTTATTGAGAATTTTTGAATCAATGTTTATGAAGGATATTGACCTGAAGGATATTTTGTTTTTGTTTTTATCTCTGCCAGGTTTTGGTATCAGGATGATGCTGGCCTCATAGAATGAGTTAGGGAGGAGTCCCTCATTTTCAATTATTTTTGCAATAGTTTCCATAGACATGGTACCAGCTCTTTTTTGTACCTCTGGTAGAATTCAACTTTGCATCTGTCTGGTCCTGTTTTTTTTTTGTTTTGTTTTGGTTTGTTTTTTTTTTTTTTTTTTTTTTTTTGGCTATTTATTACTGCCTCAATTTCAGAACTTGTTATTGGTCTATTCAGAGATTCAATTTCTTCCTCATTAAGTCTTGGGAGGGTGTATGTGTCCTGGAAATTATCCATTTTTTAGTTTATGTGCATAGAGGTGTTTATAGCATGGTCTGATGGTTGCTTGTATCTCTGTGGGGTCAGTGGTGATGTCCCCTTTATCATTTCTGATTGTGTTTATTTTATTCTTTCCTCTTTTCTTCTTTATTAGTCTTGTTAGCAGTCTATCTATTTTATTATTGTTTTCAAAAAGCCAGCTCCTGGATTTGTTGACTTTTTGAAGGGTTTTTGTGTTTCTTTCTCTTTTACTGCAGCTCTGATATTGTGTACTTCCTGTCTTCTGATAGCTTTGGGGTTTGTTTTCTCTTGGTTCTTTAGTTCTTTTAGTTGAGATGTTAGGTTGTTAACTCGAGTTCTTTCTAGCTTTTTGATGTGAGGATTTAGTGATATAAATTTACCTCTTAACATTGCTTTAGGTGCATCCCAGAGATTCTAGTACATTGTCTTTTGGTTCTCATTAGTTTCAAAGAATGTCTTGATTTCTGCCTTAATTTCATTGCTTACTTAACAGTCATTGAGTAGCAGGTTCTTCAATTTTCATGTAGCTGTGTGTTTTTGAGTAACTGTCTTCATCTTGAGTTTTTATTTGATTGTACTGTGGTGAAAAACTATTCATTATGATTTCAGTTCCTTTGCATTTTCTGAGGAGTGTTTTACTTTCAATTATGTCAGGAATTTTAGAGTAAGTGCTATGTGGCAATGAGAAGAATGTATATTCTGTTGAATTTGGGTGGACAGTTCTTCAGATATCTGTAAAGTCCACTTGATCCAAAGCTGAGTTCAAGTTCTGAATATCTTTGTTAATTTTCTGTCATGATGATCTATCTAATATTGTCAGTGGGTTTTGAAAGTGTTCCATTATTATTGTGTGAATATCTAAGTCGTTTTGTAGGTCTCTAAGAAGTTGCTTTATACATCTGGATGCTCCTCTATTGGGTGCATATATATTTAGGATACTTAGCACTTCTTGTTGAATTAAACCCTTTACCATCATGTAATGCTTTTCTTTGTCTTTTTTTTTTTTTTTTTTTTTTTTAATCTTTGCTGGTTTAAAGTCTGTATTGTCAGAAACTAGTATTGTAGCATGCCCTTATTTCTGTTTTCCACTTTCTTGGTAAATTTTCTTTCAACCCTTTATTTTGAGCCTATCTTTGTCTTTGCATGTGAGATGGGTCTCCTGAGGACAGCATACCTATGGGTCATTGCTCTTTATCCAACTTGCCATTCTGTGTCTTTTAATTGGGGCATTTAGTCCATTTACATTTAAGGATAGTATTGTTATGTGTGAATTTGATCCTGTAAACATGGTGCTAGCTGGTTATTTTGCATATTTGTTTATATGATTGCTTCATAGTGTCACTGTTTTGTGTACATCATTGTGTTTTTGTAGTGTCTGGTAATGGGTTTCCCTTTTTTATTTAGTGCTTCTTTCAGAAGCTCTTTCAATGCAGGTCTGCTGGTGATGAATTTCTTCAGCATTTGCTTGTCTGAAAAGGATCTTGTTTCTCCTTTGCTTATGAAGCTTAGTTTTTTTGGATATGAAATTGTAGTTTGGAAATTCATTTCTTTAAGAATGTTAAATATTAGCCCCCAATCTCAAAACTATAGAATGCTTCACAAATTTGTGTCTCACACAAGCACAGAGGCCATGCTAATCTTGTCTGTATCATTCCAATTTTAGTATATGTGCTTCTAAAGCAAGCACTAAGCACTCCTCCAGGTGTTCTAGCTTGTGTGTGAAATGGTGTTTATAATAGCCTAGAATAACCTTTTGTATTTCTTTGGTATTGGTTGTGATATCTTCTGTTTTATTTCTGATTGAGTTTATTTGGATCTTCTCTCTTCTTTTCTGGGTTAATATTACTAATGGTTTATCAATTTTGTTTACCTTTTCAGAGAACCAGCTTTTTGCTTTATTTAGCTTTTGTACTGCTTTCTTTTGTTCCAATCTCATTTAGTTCTGCTCTGATCTTTGCTCTGTCTTTTCTTCTGCTGGGTTTGGGTTTGGTCAGTTCTTGTTCTTCTGATTCCTTGAGGTGTGAGCTTAGATAGTCTATTTTTGCTTCTTGTGACTTTTTGCTATTGGCATTTAATGCTATAAACTTTCCTTTTAGCACCAGATTTCCTGTATTCCATAGGTTTTCATAGGTTGTGTCACTACTATTGGTCAGTTCAAAAAATTTTGTTTCCACCTTGAGTTTTTTGTTGACCCAAAGATCACTCAGAAGCAGATTATTTCATTTCTATGTGTTTGCATGGTTTTGAGGGTTCCTTTTGGAGTTGATTTTCAATTTTATTCTGCAGTGGTCTGAGAAGGTACTTGATACAATTTTGAGTTTCTTAAATTTATTGAGACTTGTTTTGTGGCCTATCATATGGTCTATCTTGGAGAATGCTCCATGTGCTGATGAATAGAATGTATATTCTGCAGTTGTTGGGTAGAATGTTGTGTAAATACGTGTTAAGTCCATTTGACCTAGTACATCACTTATGTCCACTGTTTCTTTGCTGACTGTCTTGATGATATGTCTAATGCTGTCAGTAGAGTACTGAAGTCCCCACTATTATTGCATTTCTGTCTATCTCACTTCTTAGGTCTAGTAGTAATTGTTTTATAACTTTGGGAGTTCCAGTGTTAGGTGCATATATATTTAGGATTATCATATATTCCTGTTGGACTAGTCTTTTCATCATTATATAATGTCACTCTTTGCCTTTTTTACTGTTTTTGTGTTAAAGTCTGTTTTGTCTGATATAAGAAGAGCAACTCCTGCTCACTTTTGATGTCCATTTGCATAGAATATCTTTTTCTACCCCTTTACCTTAAGTTATGTAAGTCCTTATGTGTTAGGTGAGTCTCTGGAAGACAGCAGATAGTTGGTTGGTTAATTCTCATCCATTCTGTCATTCTGTATCTTGTAAGTAGAGCATTTAGGCCATTTCATTTAACATTAGTATTCAGATGTGAGGTACTATTTTATTCACAATGCTAGCTGTTGCCTGAATACAATGCTTTTTTTTTATTGTGTTCTTGTTTTATAGGTCTTGTGAGATTTATGTTTTAATGAGGTTCTATCTTGGTGTATTTTGAGCTTTAAAGATTTAGAACTTCTTTCAACAGTTATTGTAGTGATGGCTTGGTTATGGTGAATTTTCTTAGCATTTGTTTGTGACAAAATGACTCTTTTTTTCACTTATGAAGCTGACTTTTGCTGGATGCAAAATTCTTGGCTGATAGCTGTTTTGTTTATGGAGGCTAAAATAGGACCCCAGTTTCTACTAGCTTGAGGGGTTCCTGCTTAGAAATATGCTGTTAATCTGATTAGTTTTCGTTTATAGGTTACCTGATGCTCTTCCCTCACAGCTCTTAAGATTCTTTCCTTTGTCTTGCCTTTAGATAATCTGATGACTATCTGTCTAGGTGATGATCAATCTGTGATGAATTTCATCTATGTTCTTTGAGCTTTTTGCATTTTGATATCTATATCTCTAGGAAGGCCAAATATGTTGTCTCAATTATCCCTTCAAGTATGTTTTCCAAAGGCTTAGATTTTTCTTCTTTTTCAGAATACCAATTATTCTTAGGTTTGGTAGTTTAACATAATCTTAAACTTCTTGGAGACTTTATTCTCATTCATTTTTTTTTTCTGTGTCTTTGTAAGATTGGGTTAATTCAATAGCCTTGTATTTGAGTTCTGAAGTTCTATTTTCTGTTTTCTACTAGTTCAATTCTATTGTTGAAACTTTCCAGCATATTTTGCATTTATGCGAGTTTGTCTTTCATTTACAGAAGTTTTGTGATTATTTCTTATTATGCTGTCTATTTCTCTGGAGATATTTTCGTCCACATCTTGTATTATATTTTAAATTTATTTAAGTTGGTTTTCACCTTTTTCTTGTGCCTCCTTGAGCAGCTTAATAATTGGCCTTCTGAATTTTATTTTGGGGGGGCAATTCAGAGATTTCTTCTTCATTTGATTTTATTTCTGGTGAGCTAGTGTGATCTTATGGGGGTGTTAGAGAACATTGGTTTGTCATATTACCAGAATTGTTTGGTTTCTTCTTATTTGGGTAGACTATGTCAGAGAAAAGACCTAGGACTCAAGGGCTGTTGCTCAGATTATTTTGTTTCACAGGGCAATCCCTTGATCTGGTACTCTCCCTCTTCCCCTAGGGATGGGACTTTCAAGAGCTGGACTGCACATTTTGTTACTCCTCTTCTAGGTCTAGGCATGCAGTGGAGCTACTGGACTCCAGGCAGGTCCTGGGGAGTGTCCACAAAGAGTCCTGTGATGTGATTTGTCTTCAGGTCTGCCAGCCATAGATACCAACACCTGCTCCAATACAGGTAGCAGGTGAGTGATGTTGACTCTGTGAGGGTCCTTGGTTGTAGTTTTGTTTAGTGCACTGGTTTTCTCAAATGCAGTTAAGTTGTCACATGAAGAGACTCCGGACCTCTTGTTAGCCAGAATGTTACAGGAAATAAAGTTAGCTCTTGTTTTCTCATTTGTTGAAGTAGAGCTGTTCATTCCTGAGTTGCTGTAGTGGTCCTGGCTGTTTGGCCTCCAGCCAGGATGTGGCACTTTCAAGACAGCATCAGATATGGTAGTTTGGAGGGGATACAATCTTGCCCTAAAGTTGCCTGGGTAAGTGTTCAGGTTTCTCAGGTGCCATAGAGCTTCCAAGAGATAATGTCTTTTATCTTCAGCTACCAGGGTGAATAGAGAAAGACTGTCACATAGGAGGAAAGTTCTCTATGTCTGAGCTCAGACTCTTTTTGGTCAGGGCTTGCTGCAGCCACTGTAAGAATACGGGTTTGATTCTCAGGCTAATGGTGTTGTGTTCCCAAGGGGATTTTGTCTACCTCTGCTTTATCATACAGGTCACCAGGAAAGTGGTGAATGTTGGCAGTGACAGGCCTTACCCAGCTCCCATGCAGCCGGCAAAGCCAGTCTCACTCCAACTGTGTCCCACCAACAGCCCCGAGTTTATATGTATTCAGCCAGAGAGCAAGACTGAGATCTTACCCCAGGCTAGAAGACTGTTGCAGCTCCTGTGCTCATATCTGAACATCCCATTCACCTCCCCGCCTCCCAGATTCTGCCCAGGAAAAATCATTCACAGTCAAAATTATTACAAAATTCAGCTGGAATTTTCCTTCTTCCTGTGGTCCTTCTCTAATTCCACTGGCAGCCCTTCCCAAAGACTTCTGTGAGATAAAGTAAAAAATGGCTTCCCTGGGGGCCAGGAGTGCCTACAGGGCTTCTTTTGCTGCTTCTTCTACTTTTATATTTCACTCAGCTCTCTAAATTTGTTTCAGCTCTAGGTAAGGTTAAATCCTTCTCTTCTGATTTGGATTTTTAGGTTCTCCACAGAGGATGTGTGTTCAGAAACAGACTTTTCCCCTATCACAATTTGGGCACTCACAGTTTTTTGGCTGTCTCACGGAGTTTGCAGCAGCAAACCACTTCTTTCAAAGAGTGTGTGAATTATTTAGGTTTTCCTGGTATGTCCCTGCAGTAGTTTTTGAAGCAAAAGTTGAACAATTTTTAAAAGTCAAAGAGGCAGTTTATTACCTTAAAGCATTTGACAAACCTAATATTTGACCTTCCTAATATAGACCAAATGTCTTTATTTTACCAATAATCTTAACAACTCTTCAATTTCCTGAAGCTTACTAAAGTTATGTTAAATAAAAGGCATTAGTTTTTATTTTCATAGCAAAATATGTGATTCCAGCACTTATTATTTTTAAGCCAATTAATCAGAGCTCGTTCATACATAAACATCACATACAGAACACATATAAATACACAGAAAGGCAGAAGAAGATCTAATAGTTGTATGATTTTTTCATTTGCCAATTTTTGCATTTCTTTTTAAAGCATGCAGTTTTTAAGGCCTAATATGCAGGTACAGCTGGAAAACAAAACAGATCCCTAAAAATTCAGGGTCCCATTTTTACGCTGGATCCTGCATCCCTAAAAGAGAAGTGCTATAGAACAAGACAGTGCACTGATTTTGTGCATTTCATGGTAAAAACATTGCTTTGCATTGCAAAGCATCCCAAAGTTGATTAGTTGATTCTGTGATTAGCCCATCCTCCAAGGGAGTCTAATCTCAATGAGGGGTGGGGACATTTCCATTCTTTTTAGGTGGCCAGGAGTATGCTTCTCTTATTTAAATGTGCAAAGAGTCAAGTATCCTCCACAACTGCCATTTGCCATCCCCAAAAGTATATTTAGCCTTAGATTTTAAGAGCGATCTATCTGTTTTCAGTTCCTGGAGTTTCATGACTAAAACAGAGGTTTTTCCCAAAACAAGGTCAGTGGCACCTCCTGTGTTTTTGCCAAGGAGTCCCAAGCTGTTAGAGGTTACTTAAGGTTCTCTTATGTGTGCATCAAGAGCGACAAGAAGAAAAAATAAAATAAAGAAAAACAATTCAGTTGACTGAAAAGAAAAAAAAACTTATAAAATACAAGATTCAAGAAGATAAAAATCCATAAATACTTTTAAAATATACCTATAGCTTGAATATCTGCTTTTAATTAAGCTGACTTTTAACCAAATATTTATTGCCAAATGCTAACCTTAACAAACAGCAAATATGTCTGGCTTTTGAACTTCACTAAACGTATCCTCTCAGGTGCTCAGAGAAAGTAAAATTCAAGAAGTGAATTCAGAAGTTTTTCATGGAGGGGAAGAGAATCAATAAATAGCAAAAGTCACATGCATGTTATGCCATTAAAGGGCTCATTTCTTAAGCCTGGAACTGAACCTCGAACCCAGGCCACCATTGTGAAATGACAAAGCCTTAGCTACTAAGCTATTGCATTGGGCGGTTTCCAATGCTCTTAAAATAAGGAATCTAGAGCAGCCAATTTTGAGCTTGCAATAGTTTTTAATTGCTCAAAATAATTTTTTGAGCTAACTATGACATGAACTACCAAGTTTCTGTTCCCTGGATGGCAGAAACCAAGAAAAAGTACTGCTATGTGGTTACAAGATCAAGCTCCCAAGGACATAAAAAAAGATTAAGAAAAACATTCATCCAGATTTTTCATTTCAGGGACCTGCAGCAAAGTTTGTAGCTGACCAGTTTGTTGTGCTGGCTTTACAGCAAGCTTATGGAGCTCCTAGGCCCACATTCTATCCTAAGATACCCCTCTTTATGACAGAATGATACAATAAAAACAAATTTATAGCACAAAGTATGCCAGTTGTGCTATAGCTTAAGACTATCTTCACAAATTACTTTTCTCATTAAGTTAAACTTTGCAAGAGATAGTAATTTTTATCATTCCTACAACCAGTTTTCACAGAGAGAGAGAAAAGGGAAGGGAGAAAAGCATTGCTTGCAACAGGGTAGGAAAGGTGAGGAGCTCAGGGAGGCCAGAGAAAGACCCACCCATTGCAGCAACTCAAAATTAAAAGTTCAAGTGGCTACCTGTCAGTCATTATAATTCCAGCAGTCTCATCAGCTCTCAAGTTTCTCCCCTTAGGGAAAAAGAAGCTCCCCATGTCCAGTTATACTGTACATGCCTAATTCTGTCACCCACAGCCACCCAAAGAATGAAAGCCAATTAATTTAAAGAGAATAGCGGTCAATATCTCATAGTGACAAATCCATTTTTTACTAAAAGGAACTTTACTGTGGAGATGGCCTCTAACCCAATCCCATCCTTTATCCAGTTAAAATGTACACCACTACATACTCAAAGTCGGCAGTTTATTTCTTTGGATCACAGTCATAACTAAGTCAAAAAGTTAGCAGATTTAATTTTTTAATCAATCACTTAAGCTTTTTATTTCCCTTTCATAAAGCCTTTAAATAAAAATATTGAAAATTCCTTTTCTGCATATCAGTAGGCATCCTTAGATGAGACTAATTTGGGAGCTCTCATTTTCAAATACACTTTGGTGCAGTGTTGTTCATTTGGAACATTCCACTGTAAGTTATCTTTAGTAAGATTGACAAGATTTTATCATTTCTGTAAGATTACTGCTTCCATGGCCCAACACTTATGCATGTATGAGCCAGAAGGAACTCTGTTCTCCAAAAATTAAGGATTTCATTTTTACATCGAGTATTGGCTTTGCTCTCAGGTTCCCTTGATCAACTAAGCCAATGACTTTTTTCCTACCTAAATGCACAAGAAAAATGAAACAAAAGGGTAGAACACAAAAATTCCTGCAAATGTCTAAAAGCCAAAATGCACACCCCCTGCAATATTTTCATGTACTACTAATTTCTTTCTGACCCAGTCAGATGTAAGAGGCTTCTAACTGGACCAAAGACAGTTAATTACCACATCCAATCGAATCCTGGACGCAGTCCAGTTTCTGTCATGACTTCCAAACCCAGTTTGGATCAGAAATTTGTTCAAAGAAACTTGGAGAACTCAAAACACAAATCCATGTAACTTCAGAATCTGAGAATTTACCATGCTCCCCAGCTGCTCTAAGAGATCAAGAAACACAGTGGCTCTAATGGGTATCTCACTTGGTCACTCAGTGCTCCTAGGGGTCTTTAGAAGTTCTACTTCAATCCCACTTCTGAGGCCATCTGATGAAAGAAAATTTCAAGCTGAATTTAGATTAATGGAGTCTAATTGAGCAATGAACAATCCGTGAATCAGGCAGCCTCCTGAGCCAGAATAGGCTCAGACACTCCAGCACAGCCACGTGGTGAAAGACTTATGAACGGAAAAAGAAAAGTGATGCACAGAAAATGAAAGTGAGGTAGAGAAATGTCTGTATTGTTTACAGCTTGGCATTTGCCTTATTTGAACATAGTTCAAATAGTTGGCTACATTTGATTGGTCAAATATTGGTAATTGGTACTAGTGTAGGCTATGGTCTGGGTTACACCTCCACTTGTTATAGTTCACAATGTACAAAAATCCTATAGGCCAAATTTAAAATATGTGAGGAGGCAGCTTTAGGCTAAACTTGATTCAACACCAGCACTGCATTTTGTTTATTTATTTGTTTTGTCTTTGTTTACTTTTAATAATAGCCATTCTGACTGGTGTGATATGGCATCTCATTGTGGTTTTGATTTGCATTTCTCAAATGGTTAGTGAGATTGAGCATTTTTCATGTTTGTGAGACGTTTGCCCGTCTTCTTTTCAGAAGTGTCTGTTCATGTTCTTTCCCCACTTTTTAGTGGGTTTGTTTTTTGCTTGTACATTTTTAAAAAAACTTCTTATACACTCTGGATATTGGAACTTTGTTAGATGTACCCTTGCAAATATTTTATTTCATTCTGTAGGCCATCTGTTTACTCTGCTGATAGTCATTTTTTGCTTTGAAGAAGCTCTTTTTTTATTAGGTCCTACTTGTCAAGTTTTGTTTTTGTCGCAATTCCTTTTGATGACTTTGTCATGAAATCTTTCTTAAGGCTGATGTCCAAAATAGTGTTGCCCTGGTTATCTTCTAGGAATCTTATAAGTCTAAAATTGAAATCTTTAATCTATCTTATTCTTTGTATATGGTGAAAGGTATGGGTCCACTTTCATTCTTTTGCATATGACTAGCCAGCTATCCCAGAACCATTTATTGAATAGAGAGTCCTTTCCTCATTGTTTGTTTGTGTTGATTTTGCCAAAGATCAGATGGCTGTAGGTGTGTGGCTTTATTTCTGTCTATTCTGTTCCATTGGTCTATGTGTCTGTTTTTGTACCAGTATCATGCTGTTTTGTTTAAAGTACTCACTTTTTTTTGGCTTTATTTTTTATTTTTATACTTTAAGTTCTAGGGTACATGTGCACAATGTGCAGGTTTGTTACATATGTATAAATGTGCCATGTTGGTTTGCTGTACCCATTAACTCATCATTTACATTAGGTATTTCTCCTAATGCTATCCCTCCCCCATCCGCCCACCCCACGACAGGCCCCCAGTGTCTGATGTTCCCCGCCTGTATCCAAGTGTTCTCACTGTTCAATTCCCAACTATGAGTGAGAACATGCGGCATTTGGTATTCTCTCTTTGCAACAGTTTGCTCAGAATGATGGTTTCCAGCTTCATCCATTTCACTACAAAGGACATGAACTCATCATTTTTTATGGCTGCATAGTTTTCCATGGTGAATATGTGCCACATTTTCTTAATCCAGTCCATCATTGATGGACATTTGAGTTCATTCCAAGTCTTTGCTGTTGTGAATAGTGATGCAATAAACATACTTGTGCATGTGTCTTTATAGTAGCATGATTTATGATCCTTTGGATATACACCCAGTAATGGGATCACTGGGTCAAATGGTATTTCTAACTCTAGATCCTTGAGGAATTGCCACACTGTCTTCCACAATTGTTGAACTAGTTTACACTCCCAACGACAGTGTAAAAGCATTCCTATTTCTCCACATCCTCTCCAGCATCTGTTCTTTCCTCACTTTTTAATGATCGCCATTCTAACTGGCGTGAGATGGTATCTCATTGTGGTTTTGATTTGCATTTCTGTGATGACCAGTGATGATGACCATTTTTTCATGTGTCTGTTGGCTGCATAAATGTCTTCTTTTGAGAAGTCCCTGTTCATATCCTTTGTCCACTTTTTGATGGGGTTTTATTTTTTTCTTGTAAATTTGTTTAAGTTCTTTGTAGATTCTGAATATTAGTCCTTTGTCAGATGGGTAGATTGCAAAATTTTCTCCCATTCTGTAGGCTGTCTGTTCACTCTGATGGTAGTTTATTTTGCTGTGCAGAAGCTATTTTGTTTAATTAGCTCCCATTTGTCTATTTTGGCTTTTGTTGTCATTGCTTTTGGTGCTTTAGTAATGAAGTCTTTGCCCATGCCTATGCCTTGAATAGTACTGCCTTGGTTTTCTTTTAGGGTTTTAAAGGTTTTAGGTCTCACATTTAAGTCTTTAGTCAATCTTGAATTAATTTTTGTATAAGTTGTAAGGAAGAGATCCAGTTTCAGCTTGCTACATATGGCTAGCCAGTTTTCCCAGCACCATTTATTAAATAGGGAATCCTTTCCCCATTTCTTGTTTTTGTCAGGTTTGTCAAAGATCAGATGGTTGTAGATGTGTGGTGATATTTCTGAGGCCTCTGTTCTGTTCCATTGGTCTACATCTCTGTTTTGGTACCAGTACCATGCTGTTGGTTACTGTAGCCTTGTAGAATAGTTTGAAGTCAGGTAGCGTGATGCCTCCACCTTTGTTCTTTTTACTTAGGATTGTCTTGGCAATGCAGGCTCCTTTTTGGTTCCATATGAACTTTAAAGTAGTTTTTTCCCAACTGCAAACAGAGACAATTTGACTTCCTCATTTCCTAATTGAATACCCTTTATTTCTTTCTCCTGCCTGATTTCCTGGCCAGAAATCAGTACAGTTTGAAGTCAGGTAGTGTGATGCCTCCAGCTTTGTTCTTTTGCTTAGGATTGTCTTGGCAATGCAGGCTCTTTTTGGTTCCATATGAACTTTAAAGTGTTTTTTCCAATTCTGTGAAGAAAGTCATTGGTAGCTTGATGGGAATGGCATTGAATCTATAAATTACCTTGGGCAGTATGGCCATTTTCATGATATTGATTCTTCCTATCTGTGAGCATGGAATGTTCTTCCATTTGTTTGTGTCTTCTTTTATTTCATTGAGCAGTGGTTTGTAGTTCTCCTTGAAGAGGTCCTTCACATCCTGTGTAAGTTAGATTCCTAGGTATTTTGTTCTCTTTGCAGCAATTAGAATGGGAGTTCACTCATGATTTGGCTCTCTGTTTGTCTGTTATTGGTGTATAAAAATGATTGTGATTTTTGCACATTGATTTTGTATCCTGACACTTTGCTGAAGTTGCTTATCAGCTTAAGGAGATTTTGGGCTGAGACAATGGGGTTTTCAAAATATACAGTCATGCCTTCTGCAAACAGGGACTATCTCACTTCCTCTTTTCCTAATTGAATACCCTTTATTTCTTTCTCTTGCCTGATAGCCCTGGTCATAACTTCCAACACTATGTTGAATAGGAGTGGTGAGAGAGGCATCCCTGTCTTGTGCTTGTTTTCAAAGGGAATGTTTCCAGTTTTTTCCCATTCAGTATGATATTGGCTGTGAGGTTGTCATAAATAGCTCTTATTATTTTGAGATACCTTCCATCGATACCTAGTTTATTGAGAGTTTTTAGCATGAAGGGCTGTTGAATTTTGTCAAAGTCCTTTTCTGCATCTATTGAGATAATCACATGTTTTTTGTCTTTGGTTCTGTTTATGTGATGGATTATGTTTATTGATTTGCATATGTTGAACAAGCCTTGCATCTCAGTGATGAAGCCAACTTGATCTTGGTTGACAAGCTTTTTGATGTGCTGCTGGATTTGGTTTGCCAGTATTTTATTGAGGATTTTCACATTGATGTTCATCAGGGACCTTGGTCTGAAATTCTCTTTTTTTGTTGTGTCTCTGCCAGGCTTTGGTATCAGGATGATGCTGGCCTCATAAAATAAATTAGGAAGGATTCCCTCTGTTTCTATTGATTGGAATAGTTTCAGAAGGAATGGCACCAGCTCCTCTTTGTACCACTCATACAATTTGGCTGTCAATCCGTCTGGTCCTGTACACTCTTTGGTTGGTAGGCTCTTAATTATTGCCTCAATTTCAGAGCCTGTTATTGGTCTATTCAGGAATTCAGCTTCTTCCTCATTTAGTCTTGGGAGGGTGTATGTGTCCAAGAATTTCTCCATCTTCTAGATCTTCTAGTTTATTTGCATAGAGGTGTTTATAGCATTCTCTGATGGTAATTTGTATTTCTGTGAGGTCGGTGGTGATATCCCCTTTATCATTTTTTATTGCATCTATTTGATTCTCCTCTCTTTTCTTCTTTGTTGGTCTTGCTAGTGGTCTATCAATTTTATTGATCTTTTCAGAAAACCAGCTTCTGGATTCATTGAATTTTTGAAGGGATTTTGGGGCTCTATGTCCTTCCGTTCTGCTCTGATCTTAGTTATTTCTTGCCTTCTTCTAGCTCTTGAAATTGTTTGCTCCTGCTTCTCTAGTTCTTTTAATTGTGATGTTAGGGTGTTGATTTTGGATCTTTCCACTTTCTCTTGTGGGCATTTGGTGCTTTAAATTTCCCTCTACACACTGCTTTAAATGTGTCCCATTATCTTTGTTCTCACTGGTTTCAAAGAAAATCTTTGTTTCTGCCTTTATTTTGTTATTTACCCAGTAGTCATTCAGGAGCAGGTTGTTCAGTTTCCATATAGTCATGTGATTTTGAGTGAGTTTCTTAATCCTGCATTCTAATTTGATTGCACTGTGGTCTGAGAGACAGTTTGCTGTATTTCTGTTCTTTTACATTTGCTGAGGAGAGATTTACTTCCAACTATGTGGTTTGATTTGGAATAAGTGCAATGTGGTGCTGAGAAAAATGTATATTCTGTTGATTTTGGGTGGAGAGTTCTGCAGATGTCTATTAGGTCCGTTTGTTGCAGAGCTGAGTTCAAATCCTGGATATCCTTGTTAACTTTCTGTCTCATTGATCTGTCTAATATTGACAGTGGGGTGTTAAATTCTCCCACTATTTTTGTATGGGAGTCTGAGTCTCTTTATAGGTCTCTAAGGACTTGCTTCATGAATCTGGGTGCTCCTGTATTGGGTCCATATATATTTAGGATACTTAGCTCTTCTTGTCGCATTGATCCCTTTACCATTATGTAATGGCCTTCTTTGTCTCTTTTGATCATTGTTGGCTTAAAGTCTGTGTTATCAACAACTAGGATTGCAACCTCTGCCTTTTTTTTTTTTTCTTTTTTTGTTCTCCATTTGCTTGGTAGATCTTCCTCCATCCCTTTATTTTGAGCCTATGTGTGTCCCTGCATGTGAGTTGGGTCTCCTGAATACAGCACACTGATGGGTCTTGACTCTTTATCCAATTTGCCAGTCTGTGTCTTTTAATTGGGGCATTTAGCCCATTTACATTTAAAGTTAATATTGTTATGTGTGAATTTGATCCTGTCATTATGATGTTAGCTGGTTTTTGCACGTTAGTTGATGCAGTTTCTTCCTAGCATCAATGGCCATTACAATGGCATGTTTTTGCAGTGGCTGTTACTGCTTGTTCCTTTCCATCTTTAGTGCTTCCTTCAGGAGCTCTTGTAAGGCAGGCCTGGTGATCACAAAATCTCTCAGCATTTGCTTGTCTGTAAAGGACTTTTTTTTCTCCTTCACTTGTGAAGCTTAATTTGGCTGGATATGAAATTCTGGTTTGAAAATTCTTTTCTTTAAGAATGTTGAATGTTGACCTCCAATCTCTTCTGGCTCTTATGGTTTCTGCCAAGATATTTGCTGTTTGCCTGATGGGCTTCCCTTTGTGGGTAACCCAATCTTTCTCTCTGGCTGCCCTTAACATTTTTTCCTTCATTTCAACCTTGGTGAATCTGACAATTATGTGTCTTTGGGTTGCTCTTCTCGAGGATTATCTTTGTGGTGTTCTCTGTATTTCCTGAATTTGAATGTTGACCTGCCTTGCTAGGTTGGGGAAGTTCTCCTGGACAATATCCTGAAGAGTGCTTTCCAGCTTGGTTCCATTCTCCCTGTCACTTTCAGGTACACCAATCAAATGTAGATTTGGTCTTTTCACATAGTCCTATATTTCCTGGAGGCTTTGTTCATTTCTTTTTACTCCTTTTTGTCTAAACTTCTCTTGTCACTTCATTTCATTAATTTGATCTTCAATCACTGATACCCTTGCTTCCACTTGATAGAATTGGCTATTGAAGCTTGTGCATGCATCACGTAGTTCTCATGCCACGGTTTTCAGTTCCATCAGGTCATTTAAGGTCTTCTCTACACTGTTTATTCTAGTTAGCCATTCGTCTAATCTTTTTTCAAGGTTTTTAGCTTCCTTGCAATGAGTTTGAACATTCTTCTTTAGTTTGGAGATGTTTGTTATTACCGACTTTCTGAAGCCTACTTCTGTCAACTCATCAAAGTCATTTTCTGCCCTATTTTGTTCCATTGCTGGTGAGGAGTTGTGAACCGTTTGAGGAGAAGGGGTGCTCTGGTTTTTAGAATTTTCAGCTTTTCTGCTCTGGTTTCTCCCCATCTTTGTGGCTTTATCTACCTTTGGTCTTTGATGATGGTGACCTACAGATGGGGTTTTGGTGTGGATGTCCTTTTTATTGTTGCTATTCCTTTCTGTTTTTTTGTTTTCCTTCTAACAGTCAGGTCCCTCAGCTGCAGGTCTGTTGGAGTTTTCTGGAGGTCCTCTGCAGACCCTGTTTGCCTCGGTATCACCAGCAGAGGCTGCAAAACAGCAAATATTGCAGATCAGCAAATATTGTTGTCTGATCATTCCTCTGGAAACTTTGTCTCAGAGGGGCACCCGACTGCATGAGGTGTCAGTCGGCCCCTATGGGGAGGTGTCTCCAAGTTAGGCTACACGGGGATCAGCGACCCACTTGAGGAGGCAGTCTGTCTGTTCTCAGAGCTCAGACACCATGCTGAGGGAACCACTGCTCTCTTCAGAGCTGTCAGACAGGGACATTTAAGTCTGCAGAAGTTTCTGCTGCCTTTTGTTCAGCTCTTCCTTGCCCTCAGAGGTGGAGTCTACAGAGGCAGCAGGCTCCTTGAGCTGTGGTGGGCTCCACACAGTTCAAGCTTTCTGGCTGCTTTGTTTAACTAATGAAGCCTCAGCAATGGTGGACGCCCCTCCCCAAGCCAGGCTTGCCACCTCGCAGTTCCATCTCAGACTAGCAGTGAGCAAGGCTCTGTGGGTGTGGGACCCGCTGAGCCAGGTGTGGGATGTAATCTCCTGGTGTGTGGTTTTCTAAGACCGTTGGAAAAGCACAGTGTTTAGGTGGTAGTGTCCTGATTTTCCTGGTACAGTGTGTCATGGCTTCTCTTGGCTAGGAAAGGGAAATCCTCTGACCCCTTGCACTTTCCAGGTGAGGCGATGCCCTGCCCTGCTTTGGCTCACCCTCAGTGGGCTGCACCCACTTTCTGACCAGTTCCAATGAGATGAACCAGGTACCTCAGTTGGAAATGCAGAAATCCCCATCTTCTCCATTGATCATGCTGGGAGCTGCAAACCAGAGCTGTTCCTATTCGGCTATCTTGGAATGAACCATTAAAGTAGTCTTATTGCATAGTTGGAAGTCAGGTAATGGGATGCCTCCAGCTTTATTCTTTCTGCTTAGGATCACTTTGGATATTTGTGCTACTTTCTCATTCCATATAAATTTTGGAAATTTTTTCTAGTTCTGTGAAACACGAGTTACAGCTTGATAGAAATAGCATTAAATCTGTAGATTTCTTTGGCTGGTATGGCCACTTTAACAATACTGATTCTTCTAATCCATGAGTATAAAATGGTTTATCATTTGTTTGTGTTTCCTATGATTTCTTTCAGTAGCATTTTGTAGTTCTTCTTGTAGAGATCTTTCACCTCCTTAGTTAGATAAAGTCTTAGGTATTTTATTTTATTTTATTTTATTGGTGGCTATTGTAAATGGGATTATTTTCTTGATTTCGCTCTCAGTTTGAATTTTATTGCTGTATATACACAGAACTGATGGTTATATACTGATTTTGTATTCTAAAACTTCACAGAAGTCGTTTATCAGTTCCACAGGGGCATTTGTAGTAGTCATTGTGGTTTTCTAGGTATAGAATCATAAGATCCACAAAGAGACATAGCTTGACTTCTTTTTCAATTTTGGTGTATTTTATTTCTTTCCCTTGCCTGATTGCTTTGGCTTGCATTTCTAGTATTATGTTTAATAGGAGTGGTGAGAGTGTGCACCTTCTTATTGTTCCAGTTTTCAAGGAGAATGCTTCCAGTTTTTGCCCATTCAGTATGAAGTTGGTTGTGGGTTTTTCATAGATGGCTCTTTTCCTGTTATAACTTTTATTTTAGGTTCAGGGGTACATGTGCAGGTTTGTTTTATAGGTAAACTTCATGTCTTAGGGGTTTAGTGTACAGTTTATTTCATCACAAAAGGAATAAGTGTAGTATCCAATAGGTAGTTTTTTTCCGATCCTCTCCCTTCTCCAACTCTCAGCCCTCAAACAGAACTTGGTGTCTGTTGTTCCCTTTATTGTGTTCATGTGTTCTAATTGTTTAGCTCCCATTTATAAGTAAGAACATGCAGTATTATTTTTCTTTTCCTGCATTAGTTTGCTTAGGGTAATGACTTTCAGTTCCACCCATGTTGCTGCAAAGGATATGATCTCTTTCCATGTAGTATTCCATGGTGTATAAGTACCAAATTTTCTTTATTCAGTCTGTCATTGATGGACATTTATGTTGATTCCATATCTTTGCTATTGTAAACAGGGCTGCAAAGAACATATGCCTGCATGCATTTTTAGAGCAATTTATATTATTTTGGGGCATATATTGAATAATAATATTGCTGGGTCAAATCATAATTCTGTTTCAAGCTGTTTGAGAAACTGCCACACTGCTTTCCACAACACCTGGACTAGTTTACATTTCACACAGCAGTGTTTTTTTTTTTTTTTTTTTCCTCTGCAACCTCAATAGCTTCTGTTATCTTTTGACATTTTCACGATAGTCATTCTGATTGGTGTGAGATGATATCTGATGGTGGTTTTGATTTATATTTCTCTAATGATTAGTGATGTTGACCATTTTTAATATGCTTGTTGGCCATATTTTTGTCTTCTTTTGAATAGTGTCTGTTCATAGTCTTTGCCCACTTTTTAAATTTTTTTTTCTTTTCCTTGTCGATTTAAGTTTCTTATAGATTCTGGAAATGAGACCTATGTCAGATTTATAGTTTGCAAATATTTTCTATCAATTTGTAGTTTTTCTGTTTACTCTGTTTATAGTTTCTTTTCTTATGCAGAAGAGCTTTAATTAGGTCTCACAAAAATTTTTGTTTTTATTGCAAATGCTTTTGGTGTATTCATAGTGAAATCTTTGCCAGGTCCTATTTCCCGAATATTTCCTAGGTTATCTTTCAGGGTATTATAGTTTTACGTTTTACATTTAAACCTTTAATCAATCTCGAGTTGATTTTTGCATATGGTGCAAGGAAGGGTTTCAGTTTTAGTCTTCTGCATATGGCCAGGTAGTTATACCAACACCTTTAGAAAGAGTCGTTTCTTCATTGCTTGTTTTTGTTAGATTTGTCAAAGATCAGATGGTCGTAGATGTGTGGTATTATTTCTGGGCTCTTTATTTTGTTCCATTGATATATGACTTTGTTTTTGTACCAGTACCATGCTGTTTTAGTTACTGTAGCCTTATAATATAGTTTGAAATTACATAACATGATGCCTTCAGCTTTATTCTTATTTCTTGGGATTGTTTTGGTTATTCAAGCTCTCTTTTCCTTCCATATGAATTTTAATATAGTTTTTCTAATTCTGCAAATAATGTCATTGGTAGTTTGGTAGGAATGGCATTGAATCTGTAGATTGTTTTGGGCAATATTGCTATTTTAAAAATATTGATTATTTCTATCCATGTGCATGGAATTATTTTCTGTTTGTTTGGGTCACTGATTTCTTTGTGCAGTGTTTCATAATTCTCATTGTACAGATCTTTTGACTCTTTAGTTAGCTGTATTCCTAGGTATCATATTCCTTTTGAGGCTAATATAAATGGGATTGCATTCCTGATTTGGCTTTCAGCTTGACTGTTGGTGTATGGGAATTCTACTGATTTTTGTAAATTGAATTTTGTATCCTGAAACCTTGCTAAAGTTATTTATCATATAAAGGAGCTTTTGGACCGAGACTATGAGACCTTATAGACATAGAGTCATGATGCGTACAAACATGGATATTTTGACTTCCACTTTTTCTCTTTGGGTGGCATTTATTCATTTCTATTGCCTGATTGCTCTTGGCAGGACTGCCAGTGTTATTTTGACTAGGAGTGATGTTAAAGGGCATCCCTGTCTTGTTCTGGTTTTCAAGGGAAATGCTTTCAGCTTTTGCCCATTCAGCATGATGTTGTCTCTGGGTTTGCCATAGAAGGCACTTATTACTTTGAAGTATGTTCTTTCTATGCCTAGTTTTTTGAGGGCTTTTGACATGAAGTGATGTTAAATTTTATTTAAAAGCTTTTCTGCCTCTATTGAGGTGGTTATGAGGGTTTTGTGTTTAGTTTGGTTTATGCGATAAATTGCATTTATTGATTTATGTATGTTGAACCAATCTTGTATCCTGGGGATGAAACCAACATGATTGTGATGGATAAGCTTTTTTATGTGCTGCTGGATTCAGTTTGCCAGTATTTTATTGTGAATTTTTACACTGAGGTTCATCCAAGATATTAGCCTTTAGTTTTCTTTCTTTGTTGTGTCTCTGACAAGTTTTGGTATCAGGATGATGTTGGTCTCATTAGAATGAGTTACAAAGGAGTCCTTTCTTCTCAAATTTTGAAATAGTTTCAGTAGAAATAGTACCATCTCTTCTTTATGCATATGGTATGATTTGGTTATGAATCTGACTGGTGTTGGGCTTTTTCTTATTGGTAGGCGTTTTATTATTAATTCAAGCTTGGAACTCGTTATTAGTCCGTTCAGAGACTTAATTTCCTCTTGGGTCAGTCTTAGAAAGTGTTTGTTTCCAGGAATTTATCAATTTCTTCCAGATTTTCTAGTTTGTGTGCATAGATGTTTTCACAGACATTCATGTCCATTGGTAACGTCCTCTTTGTCATTTTGAATTATCCTCATTTGGATCTTCTCTCTTTTTTATTAGTCTAGCTAGAGGTCTATCTTATTAATTTTATCAAAGTACCAGCTCTTGGATTTGTTGATATTTTGAGTAGATTTTCATGTCTCAATTTCTTTAAATTCAGCTCTGATTTTGATTTATCTCCTTTGAGCTTTGGAGTTGGTTTGTTCTTGTTTCTCTAGTTGTGATGTTAGCTTGTTTATTTGAAATCTGTCTAATTTTTCATGTGGATATTTAGTGCTATAAACTTCCCTCTTAACACTACTGTAGCTGTGTCCCAGAGAGTCTCGTATTTTGTACATTTGTTGTCATTAGTTTCAAAGAACTTCTTGATTTTTTCCTTAATGTTATTATTTATCCCAAATTCTTTCAGGATAAGGTTAATTTCTGTGTTATTGTATGATTTTGAGCAATTTTATTAGCATTGATTTCTATTTTTATTGCACTGTGGTTTAAGAGTGTGGCTGGTATATTTTTTATTTTATTTTCTGAGTATTATTTTATGTCTGATTGTCTATTAGTCTGTTCTCACACGGCTATGAAGAAATATCTGAGACTGGGTAATTTATAAAGAAAAGAGGTTTAATTGACTCGCAGTTCCACATGGCTGGGCAGACCTCAGGAAACTTACAATCATGGCAGAAGGCACAACTTCACAGGGCGGCAGGAGAGAGAATGAGCACCCAGTGAAGGGGGACGCCCCTTATAAAACTATCAGATCTTGTGAGAACTGACTTGCTATCAGGAGAATAGGATAGGGAAAATTGCCCCCGTGGTTCATTTATCTCCATCTGGTCTCTCCTACGACACATGGGGATTATAGGAACTACCATTCAAGATGAAATTTGGGTAAGGACACACCCAAACCATATCATTCCACCCTTGACTCCTCTCAAATCTTATGGCCTCACAATTCAAAACACAATCATACCATTTGTATAGTCCCCTAAAGTCTTAATTCATTCCAGAATTAACTCAAAAGTCCAAATCCAAAGTTTCATCTGAGACAAGACAAATGTCTTCCACTTAGGAGCATGTAAAATCAAAAGCAACTTAGTTACTTCCTAGATACAGTGGGGTGCAGGCATTGGGTAAATACAACCATTCCAAGTGGGAGGAAGTGGCCAAAACAAAGGGTCTACAGGCCCCATGGAAGTCCAAAATCTCATAGGGTAGTCAATAAGCCTTAACGTTCCAAAATGATCTCCTTTCACTCCATGTCTGACATCCAGGTCATGCAGATGCAAGAGGTGGGCTACCATGGCCTTGGGCAGCTCCACAACTGTGGGTTTTGCAGGATTCAGCCCTCCTCCTGGCTGTTTACATGGGCTGGCCTTGAGTATCTGTGGCTTTTCCAGGTGCATGGTGCAAGCTGCTGTGGATCTACCACTCTGGGGTCTGGAGGATGGTGGCTCTCTTCTCACAGCTCCACTAGGCAGTGGCCAAGTGGGGACTCTGTTGACAGGCTCTGACATCACATATGTTTCCACACTGCCCTAGCAGACATTTTCCATGAGGGCTCTGTCCCTGCAGTGAACTTCTCCCTGGACATCCAGGCATTTCCATACATCCTCTGAAATCTAGGCAGAGGTACCCAAACCTCAGTTCTTGACTTCTGTGTACCCACAGGCCCAACCCCACATGGAAGCTGCTGAGGCTTGGGGCTTGCACCTTCTGAAGCAATGGTCTGGGCTGTATGTTGTCCCTCTTTAGTCACGGTTGGGACACAGGGTGCCAAGGCTAGAGACTGCACAAAGCAGCAGGGGGGCCCTGGACCTGGCCCATGAAATCTCTTTTCCCACAAACCACTGCTCAGTGAAATAAAAGAGGACACAAACAAATGGAAGAACATACCATGCTCATGGATAGGAAGAATCATTATCGTGAAAATGGCCATACTGCCCAAGGTTATTTATAGATTCAATGCCATCCCCATCAAGTTACCAATGAGTTTCTTCACAGAATTGGAAAAAAATGCTTTAAAGTTCATATAGAACCAAAAAAGAGCCCACATCTCCAAGACAATCCTAAGTCAAAAGAACAAAGCTGGAGGCATCATGCTACCTGACTTCAAACTATACTACAAGGCTACAGGAACCAAAACAGCATGGTACTGGTACCAAAACAGAGATATAGACCAATGGAACAGAACAGAGTCCTCAGAAATAATACCACACATCTACAGCCATCTGATCTTTGACAAACCTGACAAAAACAAGAAATGGGGAAAGGATTCCCTATTTAATAAATGGTGCTGGGAAAATTGGCTAGCCGTAAGTAGAAAGCTGAAACTGGATCCTTTCCTTACTCCTTATACGAAAATTAATTCAAGATGGATTAGAGACTTAAATGTTAGACCTAATACCATAAAAATCCTAGAGGAAAACCTAGGTAGTACCATTCAGGACATAGGCATGGGCAAAGACTTCATGTCTAAAACACCAAAAGCAACGGCAGCAAAAGCCAAAATTGACAAATGGGATCTCATTAAACTAAAGAGCTTCTGCACAGCAAAAGAAACTACCATCAGAGTGAACAGGCAACCTACAGAATGGGAGAAAAGTTTTGCAATCTACTCATCTGACAAAGGGCTAATATCCAGAACCTACAAAGAACTCAAACAAATTTACAAGAAAAAAACAAACAACCCCATCAAAAAGTGGGCAAAGGATATGAACAGACAGTTCTCAAAAGAAGACATTCATACAGCCAACAGACACATGAAAAAATGCTCATCATCACTGGCCATCAGAGAAATGCAAATCAAAACCACAATGAGATACCATCTCACACCAGTTAGAATGACGATCATTAAAGTCAGGAAACAACAGGTGCTGGAGAGGATGTGGAGAAATAGGAACACTTTTACACTGTTGGTGGGATTGTAAACTAGTTCAACCATTATGGAAAATAGTATGGCGATTCCTCAAAGATCTAGAACTAGATGTACCATATGACCCAGCCATCCCATTACTGGGTATATACCCAAAGGATTAGAAATCATGCTGCTATAAAGACACATGCACACGTATGTTTATTGCGGCACTATTCACAATAGCAAAGACTTGGAATCAACCCAAATGTCCATCAGTGACAGACTGGATTAAGAAAATGTGGCATATATACACCATGGAATACTATGCAGCCATCAAAAAGGATGAGTTTGTGTCCTTTGTAGGGACATGGATGCAGCTGGAAACCATCATTCTTAGCAAACTATCACAAGAACAGAAAACCAAGCACCGCATGTTCTCACTCATAGGTGGGAACTGAACAATGAGATCACTTGGACTCGGGAAGGGGAACATCACACAGCGGGGCCTATCATGGGGAGGGTGGAGGGGGGAGGGATTGCATTGGGAGTTATACCTGATGTAAATGACGAGTTGATGGGTGCTGACGCGTTGATGGGTGCAGCACAGCAACATGGCACAAGTATACATATGTAACAAACCTGCACGTTATGCACATGTACCCTAGAACTTAAAGTATAATAATAATAATAATAAAATCACTTTTTCCTCTTAGGCCTCTGGGCTTGTGATCAGAAGGGCTTCCCTGAAGATTCCTGAGATGCCCTGAAGACATTTCCCCCATTGTCTTGGTGAATAACATTTGGCTCCTCATTACTTAGGCAAATTCCTGCAGCAGTCTTGATTTTCTCCCTAGAATTTTTTTTTTTTAGAAATATTTCCCTCCAGATACCCTAAATAATCTCTCAGGTTCAAAGCCCCACCTATCTTTGGGGCAGGAGCAAAATGCCACCAGTCCCTTTGCATAGCAAGAGGAACCTTTACTCCAGATTCCAACAAGTTCCCCATCTCCATCTGAGACCACCTCATCCTGGACTCCTTTGTACAGATCATTATCAGTATTTTGGCCAAAGCCACACAACAGGTCTCTAAGAAGTTCCAAACTTTCCTACTTCTTCCTATCTTCTTCTGTGCCCTCCAAAACATTCAAATCTCTGCCTGTTACCCAGTTCCAAAGTTGCTTTTACATTTTTGGGTATCTTTATAGCAGCACCTCATTCTCTGTGGTACCAATGTACTGTATTAGTTCATTCTAATGTTGCTATAAAGAAATACCCAAAACTGGATAATTTCCAAAGAAAGGAGGTTTAATTGAATCACAGTTCTGCACAGCTGGGGAGGCCTCAGGAAACTTACAATCATGGCAGAAGGCACTTCTTCACAGGGTAACAGGTGAGAGAATGAGTGCCCAGCAAAGGTGGAAACCCCTTATAAAACTATCAGATCTTGTGAAGATGAGTTTTGGGTGGGGACACAGCCAAACTATATCAGATTGTTTGCCCAATTTTAAAGTATGTCTCATGTGATGATGAGAAGAATGTATATTCTGTTGTTTTGGGGTGGAGAGTTCTGTAGATGTATATTAGATTCATTTTTTTAAATGTTGAGTTCAGGTTCTTAATTTCTTTTTATTTTCCTGCCTTAATCATTTGCCTAATAATGTCAGTGGGGTGTTTAATTCTCCAAATATTATTGTGTTTGGAGTGAAGTCTCTCCAAAGATCTCTAAGGACTTGCCTTATGAATCTTGGTGCTCCTATGTTGGATATGTATATATTTAGGGCAGCTAAATATTTTTGTTGAATTGAACTCTTTACCATTATGTAATGTCCGTCCTTGTACTTTTTTTATCTTGTTGGTTTAAAGCCTGTTTTGTCTGAAATTAGGATGCCAACCCCTGCTTTTGTCTGTTTTCCATTTGCTTGGTAGGTTTTTCTCCAGGCCTTTATTTTGAGCCTATTGGTGTCATTGCATGTGAGATGGTTCTCTTGAAGACTGCATACCATTGGATCTTGCTCCTTTATCCAATTTGCCATTCTGTGCTTTTTTATTGGGTCATTTAACCCATTTACATTCAAAGTTTGTATTGATATGTGTAGGTTTGATTCTGTCACCATGCTGTTAGCTGGTTATTATGCAGACTTGTTTGTGTGGTGGCTTTATAGAGTCACTCTTCCATGTACTTAAATGTACTTTGTAGTGGCCAGTAACAGTATTTCTTTTCTATAGTTATCACTCCTTTTAGGACCTCTCCTAAGGCAGGTCTGGTGGTAACAAATTTCCTCCACATTTGCTTGTCTGAAAAGGGTCTTATTTCTCCCTTGCTTATGAAGCTTTGTTTGGCTGGATATAAAATTATTGGTTTAAAATTTTTTTTAAAGAATGTTGAATATAAGTCTCCAATTTCTTCTTGCTTGTAGTTTCTTATGAAAAGTCTGCTGTTAGCCTTTTGTAGGTGACCTGCCTCTTTTTTATAGCTGTCTTCAACATTTTTTCTTTAATAATGACATTGAAGGGTCTGATAACTATATTTCTTGGGGATGGTCTTCTTGTGTAATACCTCACAGGGATTTTCTGTATTTCCTAAATTTGAATGCTGGCCTCTCTACCCAGGTTGGGGAATTTTTAATGAATTACATCCTGAAATATGTTTTCCAAGTTGCTTCCTTTCCCCACATTTCTTTCAGGGAGACCAATTAGTTGTGGATTTGGCCCTTATACATAAGCCCATATTTCTCAGATGTTTTGTTCATATTTTTTCTTTGTTGAACTGACATGTTTTAGAGGACCAGTCTTAGGGCTCTAAGAGTCTTTTCTCAGTTTGGTATATTCTGATGTTAATAATTGTGATTACATTATAAAATTACCTTAGTGTGTTTTTCAGCTCTATCAAATGTGATTCTTTTTAAAATGACTATCATTTAATCTATCCGCTCCTGTATGGTTTTATTGTAATCCTTAGATTCCTTGGACTTGGTGTTGACTTTTTGCTGAATCTTGATGATCTTCATTCCTATTCCTATTCTGAATTCTATTTCTGTCATTTCAGCCTGTTTAAGAATTCTTGCTGGGGATCTAGTGCAGTCATTTGGAGGAAAAAGGCTGCTCTGGCATTTTGAGTTGCCAGAGTTCCTGTGCTGGTTCTTTCTCATCTCTTTGGGCTGGTGTTCCATTGAGCATAGTCAGTAGACTTCTTTTCTCTATGTTTTCAGAGGACTCAGGCTTTGTGCAGGGGCTTTATTTATAGCTGAATTCCTCTCTCTGGTTTTACAGCAGGGTATATTAGTGAAGTATTTCGGGTGTTGAAATTTTGTTCTGTAATCTAGTAGGTGGCACTTAAGCAAAATGACCATAAGGTAAGCTCTTGCTAAGTCATTTTACTCCTCTGTATTTCTTCACAGTTGCCCCTGTGCTCTGCCTCAGTGTTGGCTGCAGATCTTGGCTTGGCACTCTTGGGCTGCACATCAAATCTCTCAGGTGAGTGCTGGCTTTATGTTACCTCCCCAGCTTGGAGGCATTGAAGGAAGGGACCTCAGCTGTGGTTGGGGCAGAGGACCTTTCACTGATTTACTGGGGCTCCACCCCAGAGAGATGTAAAGCCACTATCAATCAGTGACATAAGCCTGTGATGGGGCAGCTGTGCTATGGGCCCAAATAAGTGTGGGGCCTGCCTAATATTGAGCAGGGTTGTGGGTGAGTCACAGGGAAGACATACTGGCCTCTTATCCTTGGAAAAATGGCAGTTTGATGGAGGTGTAGTTAAAGAACTCAAGGTCTTCGTTCCTTCCCCTGTCCAAGGGCATAAGGGATGTACCCCTGCAGTGGCAGTGGGATAGAGGCTTTCAGTTGTCTCTGGGTACTCCACCTCAGAGAAATGTGAAGCCACTGCTACTGGCAATGCTCAGCCAGGGGTTAAGACAGCTGTACTGCTGGACTGAGCTAAGGGCTCCGCTTGTTGAATAGCAGACCATCATGGGCTCTCAGGGAGGAGAGACTGAGCTCCTCTCTGTATGGTGATAGTAATGTGCTGGGAGTAGGGTTGAAGCCCTCAGGCACTTTGTTTCTTCCTGACAGAGGGCAGCTGGGGTAGAACCACTGCTGTAGCAATGGCAGAGGGGTTGTCAGTTGCTTCTTGGAGCCTCTTCCTAGGAAAACTCAGAGCCACTACCAGTGAGTACGCTCAGCCATTGGTTGGGTTGCAAATCTGCCGTCCTGAGCCAGGGGCCCTCCCTGGTGAAGAGTGGGGAGTGGGGAATCACAGGGAATGGGGCCAGGATTCTTCTCCATATGGCAGCTGTAGTGTGCTGGAGGTGCCAGTACAGCACTAAGTCCTAAGTTCCTTCCCCAGCACAAGGGTGGTTAGGGAAGTACCACTGCAGCTGCAATGGCAGGGAGGTGGGTTATCTCTGGAAATTTCTACTCACAGAACTTCAGATTCACCTCCGATTGAACTGTTCATGTGGGAGTAGGGTAGTTATGTTGGAGTCCCTGGTTGGAAGCGGGAGGGCCTGCCCAGTAAGGAAAAGTGGGATTGGGGTCCCATGTGGAAAAAGGCCTGGCTGCTTTTTCCATAGGGTGGCTGCATTGTGCTGGGGAATTGGTGATATTTCCTAGTCACTGCACACCCTCCAGAGCCTGAGTGCAACAGCAGGGAGGGCTGTGAGACAGTCAAAATGGCAGCTTGCCTTTCCCTGTGAGAGATCCATCCCAGGGAATTTCAGAGCTGCCACCGACTTGAGAGCACCAGCAGATGGTAGCTGATGTTGGGAAGTCCTTCCCAGGGAGGAGAAGCTGGATGGGGGACCTGCATATAAATTGACTACTTTTCCATGGGGCAGCTGTATTGTGCTGGGGAACCACACCCATTCCTAGTCACTTTGCACCATCTGGAGCCTGAAGGGAACAGCGATGAGGGCTGTGAAATAGCCAAAAAAGGAAGCTTGCTTCTCCCTGTGGGAGCTCTGTCCCAGGGAAGTAAGTGCAGAGCTGCCAGCCAGAGAGCCCCAGTGGCGGGTGGCTCAAGTCCTGGTTCAGGAAGTCCCACCTAGAGAGGAAAAGTGGGATCGGAGGCCCTGCTGCTCAGCCTCCTGGATTTGGTCCCTTTCCTGGGGGCATGTGAGGGAGCCTGACCTCCCCCATTGACAGAGCTGCAGCCAGTAGTGCTGGGATGCCCAAGGAGCCAAGGCTCCTGAGACCCCATGTGTTCCTGAGTGGTGACTCTGCCCAAAATCCACATAGCTCTGTGTGACAATGTGAAGGCCGAGGTTGGATGGCCTCATGAAGGGATCTCCTGAGCCCAGGGTTGAAAACTGCAGAAAAAGTATGGTTCCCCTGGGACTCTCACTCACTCACTCACCATTTCCCCACAATAGGAAAGCCTTGCCTGGCTCTGTGCTACTCCCTGGTGGATAGTCCTCCTGTCTCACTCCCCTCCATTCTCTGTGGCTCAAGCTGTTTCCATGATAAATCTCAATTTGTCCACTTGGATGTTTCTGTTGAAGTTCTGGTATTTACTCACTACTTTTTCTTCTATCCAGGGGAGTGGTGTGCACTAGTTGCTTCTAGTCCTAGATGGCTCTTATTATTTTGAGGTATGTTCCTTGATGCCTATTTTGTTGAGGGTTTTTGTCATAAAGGTTTTTATCATGTTGAATTTTATCAAAAGCTTTTTCACATCTATTGAAACGGTCATGTTGTTTTTGTTTTTTTTTTTCCTGTTTATGTGGTGAATCACTATTATTGATTTGCATATGTTGAACCTACATTTCATTCCAGGAATAAAGCTTACTTGATCTTGGTGAATTAACTTTTTGATATGCTGCTGGATTTGATTTGCTAGTATTTTGTTCAGAACTTTTGCATCCAAGTTCATCAGGGATACTGCTCTGATGTTTTCTTTTGACATTGTGTCTCTGTCAGATTTTGGCATCAGAATGATTCTGGCTTCATAGAATGGATTAGGGGTGAGTCCCTCCTCAATTTTTTGGAATAGCTTTAATACAATGGGTGCCAGCTCTTATCTGTATGTCTGGTATAATTTGGCTCTGAATCCATCTGGCCCAGAGCTTTTTTGATTGGCAGGTTTTTTATTACTGATTCAATTTCAGGCCTCTTTATCAGTCTCTTCCAAGTTTCAGTGTCTTCTGGTTCAGTTTCAAAGATTGTGTATTCTCAGGAATTTATCCATTTCTTCTAGATTATCTAGTTTGTGTGCATAGAGGTGTTTCATAATAGTCTCTGAAGATTTTTGTTGTTTCTGTCAGTTGGCTGTTTGGCTATGACCTCAAAAGCAATTGCAACAAAAATAAAAATTGACAGGTTGGACCTAATTAAACTAAATAGTTTATGCACAGCAAGAGAAACTATCAAGGGAGTAAGCAGATACCTTATAGATAGGAGAAAATATTCACAAATGATATATCTGACAAAAGCCTAATATCAAGAATCTATAAGGAACTTAAAGAAATCAACATACAGAAAACAACCCCATTAAAAAGCAGGTAAAGAACACGAACAGAAACTTCTCAAGAGAAGATATTCAAGTGTTCCACAAACAAGAACAAATGCTCATCATCACTAATCATCAGAGAAATGGAAATCAAAATACAATGGAATACTATCTCACACTAGTCAGAACAACTATGATCAAAAACCTTAACTACAACAGATGTTGGTGAGGCTGCTGAGAAAGCAGAACACTTATACATTGCTGGTGGGAATGTAAATTAGTTCAGCCATTGTGGAGAGCAGTTTGGAGATTTCTCAGGGAATTAAGAGTTAAACTATCATTCAATCCAGCAATTCTATTACTGGGTGTATAATCAAAGGAAAATAAGTTAACCTACAAAAAAGACACATATACATGTATGTTTATCACAGCGCTATTCACAATAGCAAAGACATGAAATTAACCCAGATGCTCATCAAGTCTGAATTGGATAAAGAAAATGTAGTATATATACACTGTGGTATACTATGTAGCCATAAAAGAATGAAATTATGTCTTTTGCAGTAACATGGGTCCAGTTGTAGGCCATTAACCTAAGTGAACTAACACAGAAAAAGAAAACCAAATATTTAATATTCTCACTTATAAGTGGTAGTGAAACTTTAAGTCTGCATGGACATAAACATGAAAACAATAGACACTAGGGAATACAAAAAGGGAATGGGAGGGAGGGGCCAAAGGCTAAAAAATTACCCACTGGGTACTATACTCACTATCTGGGAAAAGGATTCATTTATACTGTAAACCTCAATATTACACAATATACCTTTGTAAGAAACCTGCATATGTAACCCCTGAACTTAGAATAAAATTTGGAAAAAAAGTCAAAACCAAAAATGCATTAATGTATTGTTTAATATTTAACATATGTAGTTACCTGTAGTCATGCTCATTACTTTTTTGTGTGTGCATTTGACTTATTGTCTAGTGTCCTTTTGTTTCCACCTGAAGGACTCCCTTTAGTATTTTTTATAAGAGAGTTCTTATTTTTATTTATTTATTTACTTTTGTGATAGAGTCTTGCTCTGTCGCCCAGGCTGGAGTGTAGTGGTGCCATCTCAGCTCAAGCCTCAGCCTCTCAAATAGTGGGGATTACAGGCTTCTGCCACCATGCCCAACTGATTTTTGTATTTTTAATAGATACGGGGTTTTAACTTGTTGGCCAGGCTGGTTTCTAACTCCTGACCTCAAGTGGTCTGCTCACCTTGGCCTCCCAGATTGCTGAGATTACAGGCATGAGCCACCATGCCTGGCCAAGACAGTTCTATCAGTGACAATTTGTCTCAGTTTTTATCTGAGAATGTCTTTATTTTTCCTTCATTCTCTACTTTCTCCTTCATTCTTGAAGGACAATTTTGCTGGGTATAGAATCATTGATATTATTTTGCTTTCTGCCCTTTGAATATATGATTATATAGAGTTTTGGTTTCCATGGTTTCTGATGACAAGTCTTTAATTGTATTGAAGAGTCCTTCTATATGATGAGTTGCTTCTCTCTTTATGCTTTCAAAATTCACTATTTGTCTTTCAAAAAATTGACTATAATGTGTCAGCTGTGGATCTTTTTGTGCTTATCCTCTCTGGAGCTCATTGAGCATCTTGGATGTGTACACTGATGTGTGTGTTTTTATTTCTTTTTTTAATTTGGAGAGTTTTGAACCTTTTTTTTTTTTTTTTTTTTTTTTTTGGAGACTGAGTCTTACTCTGTCACCAAGGGTGGAGGGCAGTGGCGCAATCTCAGCTCACTACAACCTCCATCTCCCAGGTCCAAGCAATTCTCCTCCTTCAGCCTCCTGGGTAGCTGGGACTACAGGCACATGGTGCCATGCCCAGCTATGTTTTTTTTCATATTTTTAGTAGAGTCAGGGTTTCACCATGTTGCCCAGGCTGGTCTCGAACTCCTCAGGCAATACACCAGCCTCACCCTCCCAAAGTGCTAGGATTACAGGTGTGAGCCACCACGCCCAGCTGAGCCATTACTTTTTAAAATATTATTTTGCTCCTACACTGTCTCCTCTCTTTTAGGAACATTCATCATGCATATGTTGATACAATTGATGGTATTTCACAGGTGTCTAAGGCTCTGTTCATTTCTCTTTCCTCTTTTTTCTTTATGTTTCTTAGACTGTATATTCTCAACTGTTTTGTCTTTGAGTTCTCCAATTCTTTCTTCTGCCAGTTAAATCTTCTGTTCAACCTTTAGTAATTTTTTCATTTCAGTTATTTTGCTTTTTAACTCCATAACTTATCTTTAGTTCTTTTTTATGATTACAGTAGCTGATTTAAAGTCTTTATCTAGTAAATTCCACATATGGGCCACCTCAGAGGCAATTTCTTTTGATCTTTTTTTACTTGTGTATTGGCCATCATTTCCCATTTCTTCTAATTTGGCATAATTTTTTGTTAATTACTGAACATTTTAAATAACATAATGTGGCAACTCTGATGATCATATTCCCTCCCTCTCCCAGGGCTTGTTGTTTCTGTTAGTTGTTGCTGTTGTTTCTTCTGCTGCTTCTGCACCTGTTTTAGTGATTTTTAGACTAATTTGTAAAGTCCATATTTTTTTGTTTGTACTGCCATTGAAGTCGCTGCTCAGTTAGGTTAGTGATCAGCTAATGACGGACAATTATTTCCTTAAATCCTTTGAACCATTAAGTCTCTCAGCCTTTGCAAGAGGCTGTGTGTGTGTGTCAGGGCATGCCTTCAATGTCCCAGCAGGCAGTTTACATCTCTGCCTTAAATTTCACTTTATCTTTCCATAGAGCCTCAAGGTTAGCCATAGGTAGGAGGTTAGGGCCTTCTCAGGTCTTTCCTGGACACAAACACAGAACTAGGCATATATGTGGTCTTCTAGATTCCCAGAAATATGTTGGAGCTTTTCAAAGCCTACTATGAATATTTAATTCTCCAGATTAAAAAAAAATTTTTTTGGTTAGTGTCTTGTGAGGTCCAACTGGTATTGATATCTTAGCATATGTGGTGTGAAGAAATGGTCACTGATTATTTTTGGTAAATGCTCTCTAAAAAAGGGCTCTTCCCAAAGAGTCTGCTCTGAGTCAGTACAAATAAAGATAAGCCCTGAGAGTATAGCTTTGTAGGGAAGTGCCTTTTATATCAAAAAGTGATGATAATCTGGGGATTACACTTTTGAGGAGCTCCAAACCTGTTCTTTCTTCTTCAATGTGTGTTAGGCTGTTAATTTTCACAGATAAAATACTTGAGAGACTGTTATAAAGTTTACCCCTGATTTTGGGAGGAGGATGGGAATAAGGCCGGGTAAATAATCTCTCAAACCTTGCTGTTCGGACATATATTTTGCTATATTTTCACAATAATACCCCTTTGATTCTTGCAAGTGTTGGGTTATTTTCTAGCATTCTGAAAAAGTTGATTTTGACAAATTTTTACATGGTTACTTATTGCTTTATGAAGGAGTGGATTTTTGGAAGTCTTTATCATTACAAAATTGTTTCCTATTGTGATCTTTTAAACCAAAAAACCCCACAATTTCTATTATGGTTATATAATTTTCTCACTATCCATTTTACTTCAGTTCTGTTGCTTTCTATATTTTGTGGTTTAAAGATATTTGTTCATTTCTTTTAAACTGTTGAATTTATAAACATAATTTTTTTTTTTTTTTTTTTTTTGAGATGGAGTTTCACTCTGTCGCCCAGGCTGGAGTGCACTGGCATGATACCAGTTCACTGTAACATCTGCTTCTCATGTTCAAGGAATTCTCCTGTCTCAGTTTCCCGAGTAGCTGGGACTACAGGCACATTTCACCATGCCTGGCTGATTTTTGTATTTTTAGTAGAGATGGGTTTCACCATGTTGGCCAGGCTGGTCTTGAACTCCTGACCTTGTGGTCCGCCCACCTCATCCTCCCAAAGTGCTGACATTACAGGTGTGAGCCACCGTACAAGGCCCATGAAATTGTTTTTAGTATCCCATCACCATATCTTTAATGACTGCAAGATCTGTAGTGCTATACTCCTTTTTATCCTAATATTGGTGATTTGTGTCATTTCTCTTTTCATCTTTATCAGTCTTGCTAGAAGTTTCTGATTTTTTTTTTTTTTTGGTCTTTTAAACAAATCAACTTTTGGTTTTGTGGTTTTTCTCTACGTTCTAAAATTCTCGATTTCATTTATTTTCAGTCATCTTTATTATTTCCTTTATTGTGCATACTTTGAATTTATTTTGTTTTGTGTTTTCTAGTTTCTTAATGTTGGAGTTTACATTATTAATTTGCAAACTTTCTTCATCCCTAATGTAAGCATGTAGTGCTATAAATTTTCCTCTCAGTTCTGATTTACTGCATCCAATATATTTTGATATATTTTACTTTCATTTTCATTCAGTTCTACATATTTTTTCTTTGCTTTCAGATGTCCTCTTTGACTCATGGATTGAGCAGGTATGAACGTGTTTCACTTCTGTAGGTGGCCTAATAAATCGATTTTCAAATGTCATTTCTAGAAAAGATTTTGAAGATTTTTTACCAAAGTTATTTTACAAGACATGATTTCCTAACTCAACTTGATCATACCACCCCAAAAGTTTAAAGCAATTTTTTCATGTTACATATAAAAATCTTTTATAAACAATTAATAAATTTTCCTCCAAAGTTCTGTGCACTTCATGTTGCTCAAGTGTGGTATGTTATTCTATTATTTTTCTTTAGCAATATCAGCGTCTGGTACAATGAAGACCAACTGTCAGATGGCTGATGGCAGCTAAATGCTCTATCTATGTTCTTCAGGGGCGTGACTCACCTTCCACCTGTTGAGGGCTTTGTCCATCGTGCAATTGGGATACAGTATTTGTCCCAGTTCACAGATCTGTGGAGCATGGTAGCCAGAGGCCATCGTTCTTTTTGCCTCATCCAACTTGCTGCTAAATTAGCCAGAATAGCATCAGATTCAGTGGGGGGAGAGGTGTCTTCTATTTATTCACAGTAAGGTAACACCTTTGGATAGGGTCCTGGGCCAAGTTGGTGAATGGCCAAGGAGAGGGATCAAAGTCTCAGTATGACAGGATTCCTTGCTTTTCCTGCTCCCCACCCCCAGATCACTGGTGGACTTGAGACCAGTATGGCTTCAGAGGTGTGAAGCAGAATCCACTTCTCACTGTGGTATCTACCGGAATTCAATGGTATCATTTTTATCTGTATCTATCACAGAATCTATCACACAGTTGGCACTCAATCAATGCTCGTTGAGTATATTAATAAATGAATGAAAAAAAAATGAAGTGACATGTAGTATATGATTTGCACTGAAATCAGTCTCTGCTAGGAATGTTTCTTGATAGTAGTCTATACAACTGTTGAATTGAGCAAGACTCAAAGACTATTGCACACAGTAATGCAACAAAATGAATGCCATATCTGGGTTTACACGTTCTTGTCACATCTTCCTTGTTTTGCATTGAAAGTTACAGATTACAGTGCTTCATGTTGCAAAAGCAGCAGAATTCCTCAACTGATGGGTACGTTGTGAATGGGTTACAGGTATGCTGAGATTTGTGTTTTTGCAGTACTCAGAGGAGTAGGCCAGAACCTGAAGTGGCCAGAGTCCTTTGGGATAAAGTGACAAGAGCCCTAGAACAAATTACCCCTGACTTGAGAAATCCTTTTTGCTATGTCAGTGTGTTATATAAGCATTATAATCATTCTCTACATGTGTCATGATGTGAAGTGGTTTATAAATCATGGACCACTGTAATTTTGACTATGTTTGTGAACATTTTAATATGTAATGTTCAATCAAGTCCTGTTTTGTGGGTCCCTAACTGCATTAGATGTTTTATACTTACTTATGAAATACATTAGATAACTTTTCTGGAAATTTTATTTTGCTGTTTCATCTGTATTTTTCCTTCAGGAAAATATGTGAAACTGTTTACAATCTTAGTGCAGGTTTGAACACTGAAGTTACTCTCCCAGTAGGAAACATTTTGCCATGGCTGAAATGACTTTTCTTTAAAACAGGCTGGGAACCTGTAATTAGAATAGAAGGTTACTCTCTTTTTAGAGTAAAACCATAACCACTAGCATTTACTGCTGCTATAATTCAGAGAAGGAGAAATACTCATTTCTTTCTTGTGGTTAAGATGTTTGAGTCTACAGTGAAATCTGTCACCTGTGATAACTAGTTAATCGATTTATTTATTTAAAAAATATTCCTTGAGTGTCTACTCTATGCAATGACATGTTTAGAGGGAGAATAAATGCATAAGGCATGGCTCCTGTTCTCAAGTTTATAGTCTATTTGAAGAAGCAAGACATGAACACATTTAAAAAGACAGTTTAAAATACAGTTATGTGCTGCATAATGACGTTTCGGTCAGTGACAGACTGAATATATGATGGTGGTCTCATAAGATTATAGTGGAGCTGAAAATTCCTATTGCCTATTGATGTCATTACCTTTCCTATGTTTAGATACGGTTATATATACATATACCATTGTATTACACAATTGTCTATGCCATTTAGTGCATTCACATGCTGTACAGTTTTATAGCCTAGGAGCAACAGCCTATACCATATAGCCTAGATGTGTAGGAGACTATACCATCCAGGTTTGTGTAAGTATATTCTATTATGGTCTCACAATGATGAAATAACCTAACAATTCATTTCTCAGGGTGTATCCTCATTGTTAAATGACCCATGCCTGTAATGTTAAAACACTGTGAATTATTTTCTATGGTGACATAAATATAACACCAAAGGACTCTCACGGTGATTATAAGTGATAGGAGTTTAAAGGATCACCAGTATGTTATGTAACTTCCTGGAGTTGATGGGAGCTAAACTGGTTTTTGACAAAGGGGGGAAGAAAAATAGTAATATCAAAAACTTACCTAGCAGCTACTCTGTGCCAGGCACATTCTTCAGCATTTTATATATTAACTCATGTAATAATCTCAATTGCCCTATGAAAGAGCACACTAACTAACTTGCTCAAGATAATACAAGAAGTAAGTGGCAGATTGAAGCATGGGCAGTATGTGTTTTAAACACCATACTATACTACCCCTTGGCAGATATTCTACAATTGGAGAAGCACATGAACGAAGACACAGTAGAATGTACTAAGAACAATGGATAGACTAAAGAGGGGCTGAGTTTGATCAGAAAGGTGATATGTTCCAGGTGACTCTGCTCCTGCTTCTGTTAAGGTAAAGATTCTCATCCTTTCCACCCACAATTAATTTCTATGCCCTGGGGTTGCCAATGTTCAGCAAGTCCTGAGGACTAAAGCTTATCAACACAGTTTTTTTCAATTATTCATTGTCTCTAACTCTGTAATTTCTTAGGTTAAAATGCAGTCTATTTAGATGTGTAGTGTTTGCCTTTCTCTACTATGTGCGAGTAACACTGGCTTTTCAATTTAGATGCTTAAACTATGGCTGCTGACAAATCCCTTAGTTTGGACCATGGCTGTCAAAGTCCTAATATAGTGATAGGTGGGCTAAGATTGAATATTTGAGGGACTTGCCTACTGGAAAAAGCCTCGGAGGTTTAGTCTGACTCCCAATTGGGATCCACTAGAAGTGCCTGCATAAGAGAACACTGCAACAATAATGGTATTTTATGTGGCAATTGTGTGCAAGATGGATTAAATAATAGACATTCAATTTTCAGAAATGAGCAACTCTACTGATTTCACTTTGCCATGCTTGTTGCTGCTTTTAGGCAATAAAACTGTTCAGAAAAATTTCCAAGGTTGTCGGTTTTATTTTTTACTTTTAAACTTAGCTATCCACATGTTTTATGGTCCTAACATTAAATTGAGCACTTTTTTTTTTTTTTTTTTTTTTTTTTTTTTTTTAAGAGAGTCTTGCTCTTTCGCTCAGCCTGGAGTGCAGTGGTGTGATTTTGACTCGCTGCAACCGCTGCCTCCGAGGTTCAAGTGATTCTCCTGCCAAACTGATGACATTTTCTAGGCTATCTGCCACACAGATAATTCTGTCTGTCTTTGACATTTTTAGGAGGTCTCAATCCATCGTATAGAATACACAAGATTTCAACTTTCGATGAAATGTTTTAAATTTCAAGCTGTCACCAAAATTTGAGAGAGAAAAATGTTAGCAATTCTGCAGAGGAACGCTACATTTCACTAAGCTGACTTTAAGATGTTGAATTAACTTCCCACTATAAACTTCCTTTCAAGACAAGATGCTGTTCAAACTCTCCTGCTATATTCGTTAATTGAAGAAGTCTTCGGCAGTTAGTGTTTTTGCTTTTCATTTTTTCTTTATTTTACTTTGCTAATCTAAGAAAACTAATTCTCATAACAATTATATTTTCCTTTAGGATGCTTGCTTCAAATCTTCTCCAGTTAAAGTTAAGTGGAGAAATGTGTCTGGTCTTCTATAATTTCCTCAAAGTCAAAACTAACAGCTGTAAGCACTTAACAACTAATCAGCTCAATTCAGCTCACCTGTGTGAGTGATCCTTAAACATTACATATGCTTTGAATCAACTTTTTTTTTCCTCTCTTTTTTTTTTGTAAAAGATTTAAAGTTAAAGGGAAAGGAACTAATGAACTTGCAAGATTACGTTCAGCTATTTTCAGTCTGATCCAAAGTACAAGATGTTTTAAAAGATACATTTACCTTTACAAATATTTGTAACACCAAATGGCCACCATATAATTGGCAAAAAAAGTCACAAACAACAAATACATCATTGATGACCAGAATGTTAGATATGGATCCCAAAAGATAAATTGATAAGACATTAGCTAACAGATATGAAAAGTCTGGGTCTAAGCCTTTTAAAAATTACAACACTTTATTAAAATTATTCAATATGGCAGCAATTATATAGCTAAATACAAAGTCTTTTAGAAGAAAGAGCAAGTCTTTAATATTCACAATGATGCTAATATTGTATAAGGCCTGGATATAAAAATTGAGGTGATTACAGAACAAAACTGTTTCTTTATCATTACTATTTTTAAAAGAAGCATGACTTTTCAAGGCATCAGGCAGTTAGGGAGGTGAGGTGGAAAAAGTACGATTTGCTTCTATTATTACTTGGATCCTTTGATATGAATCCACACCACTTCTGTGTATAAGCTGACATCTGATAAAAAATATTAAAAACCTCACTCAACCAATAAAAGTCTTATTTCCCAAGAACAATGAGGAACTATTAACTATGAAATACATATTACATATAGTCATCTAGCTGTAATAAGAATGTACTAACTTTTTTAAAAAAAACTTTTAAGTTCAGGGGGTACATTTGCAGGTTTGTTACATAGGTAAATGGTGTGTCATGGGGGTTTGTTGAACAGATTATTTTGTCACTCAGGTGGTAAAAGTACTAGTATCCATTAGTTATTTTTCCTGATCCTCTCTGTCCTCCCGCCCCCCATCCTTCAATAGGCTGCAGTGTGTGTTGTTCCCCTCTATGTGTCTGTGTGTTATTTTCAAAACACCTTTACAATAGAAGGGCTTTGGCCTTTCCCCATACATTCATTGATTCTCCTTTATAATAGCCATATTTAAGTAAGCCCAATTGTTTGCTCACTAACATCAAAGAAGAAAGCCTAGGGTGCTTTACCCAGAGTTAGTAAGAGTCAGGAGTAGACTGCTGGCTTGATCTAAGGTTCAGGTGCTCCCAATTAAATTTAAGGACCAGAACTGATGCAAGGTTAATGACATCTCTGCCTAGGTCAAAAAGAGCTCTGTTCTTTCACCTCTTCTGAATTTTCAGATTGAATTTTGATAGGCATAAATGTTGGGTACTTTTTAGAACCAAAGAAAAAATATCTTTAGTAAGACAGTTGCTTGAATTTCAAAGAACTATAGGATATCAGAGTTATAATGGTTCTTTATATGCTATTTAGCAAAGTCCATCTATCATTGTACAGATGGGAAACTGAGGTAAACCGTGGTGGACAGAATAACTGAAGGTTTCTTGAAATAGTTTTCTGCTGAATGCCACTGGCGATTTTCCAGTTATGCTATCTTCTTAGGTCTATAATAAAGTGCCTTTAGCGGTGAATTACCTACAAAATTATGACATTTCTCATACTACCCGGCTGCTGAATTAATTTGAGGATTCTGTAAAAGGTATTTTGTCTTTCAGAAAAAAAAGACTCCTCAAACAAATGCTATGTTCATACACACTAGCCTTTGGCAACAATTCAGCACCTGTTTAACTGTGGTGTTCATTCAAAGCATTTGATTTTTGAAAACATAAAACGTGAAAGACTCCTATTGCCTTAGCAACCATATTAACCAAATGAACTGCTCACTGTCTCTTGACCTTGCTCTTCAAATCATTCCAATATAGGAAAATATGTAACTGCTTCATGATATTTTCCAGAAGGCAGTTTCTTAGATTTGCTATTTAAGAAAATGTTACACGGCATAATGTATTTATGGAATTTTACAGAAGTGTTTGAAATATCATTGTTACCAATGGACAAAAGTAAAGGTTTTCCAAAACAAGAATAAAGTGGCTAAAGCTTTTGTATTATAGCCAGAAGAACTGGGCTCAAGCATGGCCCTGCTTTAACAAACAATGAGCAAGTCGCTTAACTATGATTTTCAGTTTCCTCAACTGTAAAATAGGAGAGTAACTATTTCAGAGGGAGTTCAGCAGGATTATATGAGATAATGTACATCAATGTGCTTACTAAAATATAAAATACTATAGAAATGTATTAATATTACACAATATCTTCTAAAAATGTTTTAATTTTAATTTTTGTGAGTAGTAATACATAGTAGGTGTATATACTTACGGGGCACCTGAGATGTTTTGATACAGGCATGTCATGAAAAATAATCACATCATGGAGAGTAGGGTATTCATCCTATCAAGCATTTATCCTTTATGTTACAAACAATCCAATTACACAATGGAGTACTATTCAGCCATAAAAAAAATCCTGTCATTTGCAACAAAATGTATGGAACTGGAGATCATCATGTTAAGTGGAATAAACCAGGCACAGAAGACAAACACCACATGTTCTCAACTGTTTGTGAGATCTAAAAGTCAAAACACAAAACAATTGAACTTATGTACATAGAGAGTAGAAAGATGGTTATCAGGGGCTAAGAAGGGTAGTGGGGAGGCTGGCAAGGGAAGTAGGGATGGTTAGTGGGTTCAAAAAATAGCATCTTTATTCTTAAGGCAATGATTTTCAATAATTCAAAATGATAAGACAAATGCATATGATTAGATCAGTTGATTTAACTCTCTTTCAGCAGATAGATTGTGACCAAGTATATTGCTCAAAAAATGTCATGGGTCCACTGACTTATTAAGAATTTAGATGGGCTTATTAAGCAGAAGTTTAATTGCATATGACATAGTTACGTTTTTACAAATAAAACCATTTTCTTCATTTTGGGAAAGAAAGTATATGCTTTGTGACTCAGGTGGCAAAGTTGTATTTATATATTTCTTATGTTTCAATGATGCCTTCATACTCATCCTCATCTCTGCAAGAGAACACACACGTGCGCGCGCACACACACACACACACACAAACATGCATACATATATAGTCATCCACCAAATAACCAGGTTTTGAGCCACATGTATGACAGTGGTCCCACAGGATTATAATGGAGCTGAAAAATTCCTATTGCCTAATGACATCATAGTCGATGTAATGTCTCAGTGCTCAAACACACTGCCCATGAGTTTGCAATGATGCTAGTATAAACAAACCTACTGCACTAACAGTCATATAATAGTATAGCACATACAATTATGTATACCACATAGTACTCGATAATGATAAGAAATTACAAGATCGACTGGGTGCGGTGGCTCATGCCTGTAATCCCAGCACTTTGGGAGACTGAGGCAGGTGGATCATGAGGTCAAGAGATCAAGACCATCCTGGCTAACATGGTGAAACCCCGTATCTACTAAAAATACAAAAATTAGCTGGGTGTGGTGGTGCCCTCCTGTATTCCCAGGTACTTGGGAGGCTGGGGCAGGAGAATCGCTTGAAACCAGGAAGCAGAGGTTGCAGTGAGTCGAGATCATGCCACTGCTTTCCAGCCTGGCAACAGAGCAAGACTCTGTCTCAAAAAAATAAAAAAATAAAAATAAATAAAAGATATTACAAGGTCATTGGTTTATGTGTTTTTTACATTTTTATCATTATTTTACAGTGTGCTCCTACTTATTAAAAAAAGTTAACTACAAAGCATCTTCAGCAGGTTCTTCAGGAGGTATTCCAGAAGAAGGCATTGTTATAGAAGACAACAGTTCTATGTGTGTTTTTGCCCCTGAGGACCCAGTGAGAGAAGATGTAGCGTTGGAAGACAGTAATATTGATGATCTTGACCCTGTGTAGGCTTAAGCTAATGTGTGTACTTGTGTCTTAGTTTTTAACAAAATAGTTTAAAAAGTAAAAAAATGAAATAAAAGTAGAAAAAACCTTACCAAATAAGAATATAAAGAAAATATATTGTACAGCAGTACGGTGTGTTTGTGTTTTAAGAAAAGTGTTATTACAAAAAGACCAAAAAGTTAAAGAAAAGCTTTATCAAGTAAAAAAGTTACAGTAAACTAGGTTTAATTTTTCATTGAAGAAAAACATGTTTTTAGTAAATTTCATATAGCCTAGGTATGTTTGTAAAGTCTACAGTAGTGTACAGTAAAGTCACTGGCCTTCACATTCACTCATCACTCATTCTGACTCATCCAGAGCAACTTTCCAGTCCTGCAAGTATCATTCATGGTAAGTGCTCTATACAGGTGTGTCATTATTTAAATCCTTTATACCATATTTTTACTGTACCTTTTCTATGTTTAGATACATTTAGATGTAAAAACATTTACCATTGTGTTACAGTTGCCTACAGTATTAGGTACAGTCACAGGTGGTACAGGTTTGTAGCCTAAGAACCATAGGCTATACCATATAATCCAGGTGTATAGAAGGCTATACTTATACCATCTAGGTTTTTGTAAGTACACCATATGATGTTCTAAAAATGACAAAATTGTCTAACAACATGTTTCTTAGAATGTATTCCTGTGGTTAAGCAACACATGACTGTATATGTATATATATTCTTTCATAAATCACTTTGTCAGTAACCAACAAGTATCCTGATGTATGTGTGTATCACTCCACAGAGATAATGGCACTCCTAGACATCAGTGGCGGAATCCATCCTATCCCTTAACACAATCCTGGTATACTTTCCTATGGTGGAAATTTTTTTCTATATAAACAGCTATTGGATATACCATCTTCACAAGCTTGTTGGGACTATCCAAGACATGTGAAAAGTGAGTTGTTTATATGCTCCAGGGCTTTGCATGTGGAAGGCGGAATTAAAATAAAAATGAAAAAACAGCCTGGGAGGGTTCTGAGCAGAATGTTTTTGAGAAATCAAAATGCATGAGATGTCTGAGGCTAGTTAGGTCAAGCTCTCACCCAGCTTACTGGGATGTCATATCTAACCTTGGTCTTAGTATATTCAGGTATATACAGGGCTAACTCTCTTCCTTACTCATTCAAAATGTGCTTGACTAATGCCTCATACTTCTAGGTAGTTTTTTATTTATAGCTCTTAAGATCTGGTTGACCATAGGGTTTGTTGTTATTGTTGATGTTGTTGTTGTTGTTGTTGTTTTTAATTTTAACCACTGTACTAAAGCAAAGGAGTAGGAATTTCAAGCACTGTGGCAGGCCAGTCAGTTCTGGGGATTATATAAGGGGTAAGGTAGTGGTCATATCTTTGAGCAGACACAGTTGCAGATTGGCATTCTTATAGTATCTCCTACTATGTTTTATGTGGTCAACCACTTTGCCTACCTAGGAAATTAAACAGGTACTTCACCACTGACCACACTGCTTAGCCAAGAGTGGTGAATTAAACTCCATGTGGGTCTCAGACATGTTTGACAGGCAGAATGTACTTCTTTCATTTCTTGTTTCATTTTCTGATTTGTCACTGTACAAGGTACAGGCTGCTCAAAGGGTGCTATTTGTTGTTTGTCTCAAGATCTGTGGGGGAAACTGCTTTCTTGGAACTTCTTCAAGGGCCTAAGCCCTTACAATCTTTCCCATGACATCTGTCATCAGGACTTCTTGTAGAACTAGAAAGATGATAAGCCTTGACTTCAATGCCCCATTTCATTTATCAATTTATTTACTTAGAGTACATACTCTGTGGCAAGCACTGATCTAGCGGTTGGGATACATAGATGAAAACACAGAAAATCTTTCTTGTCAATATATTCCTGTTTGCCCCCAACAAATCAAATTCATTATTTGACACAAGATGACTAAACTGTGAGCTCTTAGAAAGCTATATATGTATCTTATTTTTATTTTAATACCCTCAGTACCTACAAGGCCTGGTGCCACGTAGGTGCTCAGTAAATGTTTAGCAAATGAAGAAAGAAATTGAAAAAAGATTTGAAATTCACAAATGGAGATGGCAGTAACTGATAAGACTTATGTAATATACCTTTCAAAGATATTTGCAAATTTATGGATAGGGCACGAAGATTCACAAGATTGGACAGGAATGTATTGGTGGCAGTAGAGAATAGTGCTTAAAAGTACAGACGTTAAGTCTGTCCTGGTTGCAGGACAGACCTGATTTCAAATTACCAGTTCCCTTCCATTACCTAACTGTGTGGCCCTGAGCAAGTTGCCTAAATTCCCTGTGTCTTACTTCTCTCATATGTAAAATGGGCCTAGTAAAACAAATGTCATTGAATTGTTGGGAGGATTATATGTGATGACATATGTAAAGAACTTAGAACAATGCCTGGCTCACATAAAACACTTAGTATTTGTTAACATTAAATATATATATATATATATATATATTTATTATTATTATACTTTAAGTTCTAGGGTACATGTGCATAACGTGCAGGTTTGTTACATATATATACTTGTGCCATGTTGCTGTGCTGCACCCATCAACGCGTCAGCACCCATCAACTCATCATTTACATCAGGTATAACTCCCAATGCAATCCTTCCCCCCTGCCCCCTCCCCATGATAGGCCCCGCTGTGTGATGTCCCCCTTCCCGAGTCCAAGTGATCTCATTGTTCAGTTCCTACCTATGAGTGAGAACATGCGGTGTTTGGTTTTCTGTTCTTGTGATAGTTTGCTAAGAATGATGGTTTCCAGCTGCATCCATGTCCCTACAAAGGACACAAACTCATCCTTTTTTATGGCTGCAGAGTATTCCATGGTGTATATGTGCCACATTTTCTTAATCCAGTCTGTCACTGATGGACATTTGGGTTGATTCCAAGTCTTTGCTATTGTGAATAGTGCCGCAATAAACATATGTGTGCATGTGTCTTTATAGCAGCATGATTTATAATCCTGTGGGTATATACCCAGTAATGAGATGGCTGGGTCATAGGTACATCTAGTTCTAGATCCTTGAGGAATCGCCATACTGTTTTCCATAATGGTTGAACTAGTTTACAATCCCACCAACAGTGTAAAAGTGTTCCTATTTCTCCACATCCTCTCCAGCACCTGTTGTTTCCTGACTTTTTAATGATCGCCATTCTAACTGGTATGAGATGGTATCTCATTGTGGTTTTGATTTGCATTTCTCTGATGGCTAGTGATGATGAGCATTTTTTCATGTGTCTGTTGGCTGTATGAATGTCTTCTTTTGAGAAATGTCTGTTCATATCCTTTGCCCACTTTTTGATGGGGTTGTTTTTTTCTAGTAAATTTGTTTGAGTTCTTTGTAGGTTCTGGATATTAGCCCTTTGTCAGATGAGTAGATTGCAAAATTTTTCTCCCATTCTGTAGGCTGCCTGTTCACTCTGATGGTAGTTTCTTTTGCTGTGCAGAAGCTCTTTAGTTTAATGAGATCCCATTTGTCAATTTTGGCTTTTGCTGCCGTTGCTTTTGGTGTTTTAGACATGAAGTCTTTGCCCATGCCTATGTCCTGAATGGTACTACCTAGGTTTTGCTCTAGGGTTTTTATAGTATTAGGTCTAACATTTAAGTCTCTAATCCATCTTGAATTAATTTTCGTATAAGGAGTAAGGAAAGGATCCAGTTTCAGCTTTCTACTTATGGCTAGCCAATTTTCCCAGCACCATTTATTAAATAGGGAATCCTTTCCCCATTTCTTGTTTCTCTCAGGTTTGTCAAAGATCAGATGGCTGTGATGTGTGGTATTATTTCTGAGGACTCTGTTCTGTTCCATTGGTCTATATCTCTGTTTTGGTACCAGTACCATGCTGTTTTGGTTACTGTAGCCTTGTAGTATAGTTTGAAGTCAGGTAGCGTGATGCCTCCAGCTTTGTTCTTTTGACTTAGGATTGTCTTGGAGATGCGGGCTCTTTTTTGGTTCCATATGAACTTTAAAGCAGTTTTTTCCAATTCTGTGAAGAAACTCGTTGGTAGCTTGATGGGGATGGCATTGAATCTATAAATAACCTTGGGCAGTATGGCCATTTTCACGATATTAATTCTTCCTATCCATGAGCATGGTATGTTCTTCCACTTGTTTGTGTCCTCTTTTATTTCACTGAGCAGTGGATTGTAGTTCTCCTTGAAGAGGTCCTTTACATCCCTTGTCATTTGGATAACTAGGTATTTTATTCTCTTTGAAGCAATTGCGAATGGAAGCTCATTCATGATTTGGCTCTCTGTTTGTCTGTTACTGATGTATATGAATGCTTGTGATTTTTGCACATTAATTTTGTATCCTGAGACTTTGCTGAAGTTGCTTATCAGCTTAAGGAGATTTTGGGCTGAGACAATGGGATTTTCTAAATATACAATCATGTCATCTGCAAAGAGGGACCATTTGACTTCTTCTTTTCCTAACTGAATACCTTTGATTTCTTTCTCTTGCCTGATTGCCCTAGCCAGAACTTCCAACACTATGTTGAATAGGAGTGGTGAGAGAGGGCATCTGTGTCTTGTGCCAGTTTTCAAAGGGAATTTTTCCAGTTTTTGCCCATTCAGTATGATATTGGCTGTGGGTTTGTCATAAATAGCTCTTATTATTTTGAGGTACGTTCCATCAATACCGAATTTATTGAGCGTTTTTAGCATGAAGGGCTGTTGAATTTTGTCAAAAGCCTTTTCTGCATCTATTGAGATAATCATGTGGTTCTTGTCTTTGGTTCTGTTTATATGCTGGATTATGTTTATTGATTTGCGAATGTTGAACCAGCCTTGCATCCCAGGGATGAAGCCCACTTGATCATGGTGGATAAGCTTTTTGATGTGCTGCTGAATCCGGTTTGCCAGTATTTTATTGAGGATTTTTGCATCGATGTTCATCAGGGATATTGGTCTAAAATTCTCTTTTTTTGTTGTGTCTCTGCCAGGCTTTGGTATCAGGATGATGTTGGCCTCATCAAATGAGTTAGGGAGGATTCCCTCTTTTTCTATTGATTGGAATAGTTTCAGAAGGAAAGGTACCAGCTCCTCCTTGTACCTCTGATAGAATTCAGCTGTGAATCCATCTGGTCCTGGACTTTTTTTCGTTGGTAGGCTATTAATTATTGCCTCAATTTCAGAGCCTGCTATTGGTCTATTCAGGGATTCAACTTCTTCCTGGTTTAATCTTGGAAGAGTGTAAGTGTCCAGGAAATTATCCATTTCTTCTAGATTTTCTAGTTTATTTGCATAGAGGTGTTTATAGTATTCTCTGATGGTAGTTTGTATTTCTGTGGGGTCGGTGGTGATATCCCCTTTATCATTTTTTATTGCATCTATTTGATTCTTCTCTCTTTTCTTCTTTATTAGTCTTGCTAGCAGTCTGTCAATTTTGTTGATCTTTTCAAAAAACCAACTCCTGGATTCATTGATTTTTTGGAGGGCTTTTTGTGTCTCTATCTCCTTCAGTTCTGCTCTGATCTTAGTTATTTCTTGCCTTCTGCTAGCTTTTGAATGCGTTTGCTCTTGCTTCTCTAGTTCTTTAAATTGTGATGTTAGAGTGTCAATTTTAGATCTTTCCTGCTTTCTCTTGTGGGCATTTAGTGCTATAAATTTCCCTCTAAACACTGCTTTAAATGTGTCCCAGAGATTCTGGTATGTTGTATCTTTGTACCGGTACCGGTTGTTCCTTTCCATGTTGAGTGCTTCCTTCAGGGTCTCTTGTAAGGCAGGCCTAGTGGTGATAAAATCTCTCAGCATTTGCTTATCTGTAAAGGATTTTATTTCTCCTTTACTTATGAAACTTAGTTTGGCTGGATATGAAATTCTGGGTTGAAAATTCTTTTCTTTAAGAATGTTGAATATTGGCCCCCACTCTCTTCTGGCTTGTAGAGTTTCTGCCGAGAGATCTGCTGTTAGTCTGATGGGCTTCCCCTTGTGGGTAACCCGACCTTTCTCTCTGGCTGCCCTTAAGATTTTTTCCTTCATTTCAACTTTGGTGAATCTGGCAATTATGTGTCTTGGAGTTGCTCTTCTTGACTAGTATCTTTGTGGCGTTCTCTGTATTTCCTGGATTTGAATGTTGGCCTGCCCTACTAGGTTGGGGAAGTTCTCCTGGATGATATCCTGAAGAGTGTTTTCCAACTTGGTTCCATTTTCCCCCTCACTTTCAGGCACCCCAATCAGACGTAAATTTGGTCTTTTTACATAATCCCATACTTCTTGCAGGCTTTGTTCATTTCTTTTTCTTCTTTTTTCTTTTGGTATCTCTTCTCGCTTCATTTCGTTCATTTGATCCTCAATCGCTGATACTCTTTCTTCCAGTTGATCGAGTTGGTTACTGAAGCTTGTGTATTTGTCACGTATTTCTCGTGTCATGGTTCTCATCTCTGTCAGTTCGTTTATGACCTTCTCTGCATTAATTACTCTAGCCATCAATTCTTTCACTTTTTTTTCAAGATTTTTTGTTTCTTTGCACTGGGTACGTAATTCCTCCTTTAGCTCTGAGAAGTTTGATGGACTGAAGCCTTCTTCTCTCATCTCATCAAAGTCATTCTCTGTCCAGCTTTGATCCGTTGCTGGCGATGAGCTGCGCTCCTTTGCCAGGGGAGATGCGCTCTTATTTTTTGAATTTCCAGCTTTTCTGCCTTGCTTTTTCCCCATCTTTGTTGTTTTATCTGCCTCTGGTCTTTGATGATGATGGTGACATACTGATGGAGTTTTGGTGTAGGTGTCCTTCCTGTTTGATAGTTTTCCTTCTAGCAGTCAGGACCCTCAGCTGTAGGTCTGTTGGAGATTGCTTGAGGTCCACTCCAGACCCTGTTTGCCTGGGTGTCAGCAGCAGAGGCTGCAGAAGATAGAATATTGCTGAACAGCGAGTGTCCCTGTCTGATTCTTGCTTTGGAGTCTCCCTCTCAGGGGTGTACTCCACCCTGTGAGTTGTGGGGTGTCAGACTGCCCCTAGTGGGGGCTGTCTCCCAGTTAGGCTACTCAGGGGTCAGGGACCCACTTGAGCAGGCAGTCTGTCCGTTCTCAGATCTCAACCTCCATGTTGGGAGATCCACTGCTCTCTTCAAAGCTGTCAGACAGAGTCGTTTGCGTCTGCAGAGGTTTCTGCTGCTTTTATGGTTGTTTACTATGCCCTGTCCCCAGAGGTGGAGTCTACAGAGACAGGCAGGTTTCCTTGAGCTGCTGTGAGCTCCACCCTGTTCGAGCTTCTCAGTGGCTTTGTTTACCTACTTAAGCCTCAGCAATGGCAGGCGCCCCTCCCCCAGCCTCGCTGTTGCCTTGCAGCAAGATCACAGACTGCTGTGCTAGCAATGAGGGAGGCTCCGTGGGTGTGGGACCCCCCCAGCCAGGTGTGGGATATGATCTCCTGGTGTGCCTGTTTGCTTAAAGCGCAGTATTGGGGTGGGAGTTACCCGATTTTCCAGGTGTTGTGTGTCTCAGTTCCCCTGGCTAGGAAAAGGGATTCCCTTCCCCCTTGCGCTTCCCAGGTGAGGCGATGCCTCGCCCTGCTTCAGCTCTCGCTGGTCGGGCTGCAGCAGCTGACCAGCACCGATTGTCCGGCACTCCCTAGTGAGATGAACCCAGTACCTCAGTTGAAAATGCAGAAATCACTGGTCTTCTGTGTCGCTCACGCTGGGAGTTGGAGACTGGAGCTGTTCCTATTCCTAAATATATTTTTTAAAGTGATACCTCAAGTAGCTGGTCTGTGTTCCTTTGGAGAAGGAACCTGCTGGACTCTCAGAATGGTCCTGGACTTCATCTGTCCAGAAGAAGCTTGCCCACTCTAGCCTGATAACTATTTCCTCTGAAAGGTTCTTTGAAGCCACCAGCTTTTTTTTTCTGTTTCCTTCCTCCCCTCCCTTTATCGCTCCCTCCCTTCCTTCTTTCTTCCCTCCCTCCTTCCTTCCTCCTTCCCTCCCTCCCTCCGTCCCTTCCTCCTTTCCTTCCTCCCTCCGTCCCTTCCTCCTTTCCTTCCTTCCTTCCTCCTTCCTTCCTTCCTTCCTTCCTTCCTTCCTTCCTTGTGTCTTTTCTTTTCTCTCTCTCTCTCTCTGTCTCTCCCTCCCTCCCTCCCTCTCCCCTCTTTCCAGGGTAATGATTAGAGGGTTACAGACCTTCTAGAAATCTGATTCTCACAGCTATATAGAATAAATCCTAGAACAATGCTGATCCAATGTATGTTTTCTTACTGATTGGCTTCAACAGGTAGAAAAAAACACAATTCATTTCTAATCACAAGAAAAAGTTTAGATGCTCCACTTACAGGAATAAAACAAAAGTTTATCTCAACATACAAAAAGAGAACAAGTGACGATTTAGTAACAAAGTAAATTGCTGTCTACATAGAACACACTAAGTAGGCAAAATCCAGTTGTGCAGGGACATGAGAGTTGGAGAATAAAGGGATTAAAGTCCAGACTCTGGGTAGCCCCTTGGCAAAATTCTAAAAGATCCTCTGTGTTTTCAGGCTCACTGAGCTGGGACCTCTTTCTCATTTCTGAACTGATTTTTAGTCATGTATTTGCACTCATGGCTCAGAAATGGATTTAGCAGAAGAGAAGGAAGGCAGAGAAATGTCCCAACCTGAGCATCTGCTATATGACAGGTATTGTGCTTAGCTCTTCATATATATTAGATATACATTCCTCAGGCAACCCCAAACAGACTATAGTATTAGCATTCTGCTGATAAAGAAAAGTAATCTTAGAATGATTAAATGACTTGGCATCGTATCTTTTGTGTGGCTGAATGGGAAGTAGAACCTAGGTCTGTCCGTAGACAGAAGCTGAGTTCTGCATATAACACAATGCAATTTTTGAACTAAAAGGATGAAGTTATGTAAAGTGGGATGGGGATATGAATAAAGTTTTGAGCTGTGAAAGAAAAATAAATCTCGGGACCTCAAAATCACTAAGCCAAAGGGAAAAGTCAAACTGAGAACTGCGTTAGGCAACCTGCCTTCCATTCAATCCCTAAATAAGATAACTGCAAAAAACAAAAAAATGTTACACACCTTCCTCACAATTTGCCCACAAGGAAATTCCTTGTGCACAAAAGACACACAGAACTCAAAGTCATCCCTCTGCTCTTGTGAGACAAATGCATATGTGCTTGCTTCCTCTGTCCTATTGTTTCACTAAGCCAGACTAAGGCACAAATGACTATTCCTCTATATTCCTTGCATATGTAAAGTGTATATTCAGTGAAAAGCTAACCAGAGACTTAAAAGAATGCAACCGTTTGCCTCTTATATCTACCTATGGCCAGGAGGCCTCCTCCCCGGCCTCCAGTTGTCCTGCCTTTCTGGGTGGAACCAATGTACACCTTACACATATTGATTGATATCTCATGTCTCCCTAATTATGAGGCCAACATCATCCTGATGCCAAAGCCTGGCAGAGATACAACAAAAAAAGCGAATTTTAGACCAACATGCCTGATGAACATCAATGCAAAAATCTTCAATAAAATACTGGCAAACCGAATCCAGCAGCATATCAAAAAGCTTATCCAGCATGATCAAGTGGGCTTCATCCCTGGGATGCAAGACTGGTTCAACATACACAAATCAATAAACGTAATTCAGCATATAAACAGAACCAAAGACAGAAACCACATGATTATCTCAATAGATGAAGAAAAGGCCTTTGAAAAAATTCAACAGCCCTTCATGCTAAAAACTCTCAATCATTTAGGTATTGATGGGACATATCTCAAAATAATAAGAGCCGTTTATCAAAAACCCACAGCTAGTATCATACTGAATGGGCAAAAACTGGAAGCATTCCCTTCGAAAACTGGCACAAGACAGAGATGCCCTCTCTCACCACTCCTATTCAACATAGTGTTGGACGTACTGGCCAGAGCAATCAGGCAAGAGAAAGAAATAAAGGGTATACAATTAGGAAAAGAAGAAGTCAAAGGGTTCCTGTTTGCAGATGACATGATCGTATATTTAGAAAACCCCATTGTCTCAGCTCATAATCTCCTTAAGCTAATAAGCAACTTCAGCAAAGTCTCAGGATACAAAATCAGTGTGCAAAAATCACAAGCACTCTTACACAACAATAACAGACAAACAGAGAGCCAAATCATGAGTGAACTCTCATTCACAATTGCTTCAAAGAGAATAAAATACCTAGGAATCCAACTTACACAGGATGTGAAGGATCTCTTCAAGGAGAACTACAAACCACTGCTCAACGAAATAAAAGAGGACACAAACAAATGGAAGAACATTCCATGCTCATGGATAGGAAGAATCAATATCGTGAAAATGGCCATATTGCCCAAGGTCATTTATAGATTCAATGCCATCCCCATCAAGCTACCAACGAGTTTCTTCACAGAATTGGAAAAAACTGCTTTAAAGTTCATATGGAACCAAAAAAGAGCCCACATCTCCAAGACAATCCTAAGTCAAAAGAACAAAGCTGGAGGCATCACGCTACCTGACTTCAAACTATACTACAAGGCTACAGGAACCAAAACAGCATGGTACTGGTACCAAAACAGAGATATAGACCAATGGAACAGAACAGAGTCCTCAGAAATAATACCACACATCACAGCCATCTGATCTTTGACAAACCTGAGAGAAACAAGAAATGGGGAAAGGATTCCCTATTTAATAAATGGTGCTGGGAAAATTGGCTAGCCATAAGTAGAAAGCTGAAACTGGATCCCTTCCTTACACCTTATAGAAACTTTAATTCAAGACGGATTAAAGACTTAAATGTTAGACCCAAAACCATAAAAACCCTAGAAGAAAACCTAGGCAATGCCATTCAGGCCATAGGCATGGGCAAGGACTTCATGTCTAAAACACCAAAGCAATGGCAACAAAAGCCAAAATAGACAAATGGGAGCTAATTAAACTAAAGAGCTCCTGCGCAGCAAAAGAAACTACCATCAGAGTGAACAGGCAACCTACAGAAAAGGAGAAAATTTTTTCAATCTACCCATCTGACAAAGGGTTAATTCCAGAATCTACAAAGAACTCAAACAAATTTATAAGAAAAAAAAAAACAACCCCATCAAAAAGTGGGCAAAGGATATGAACAGACACTTCTCAAAAGAAGACATTTATATGCCAACAGACACATGAAAAAATGCTCCTTATCACTGGTCATCAGAGAAATGCAAATCAAAACCACAATGAGACACCACCTCACAGCAGTTAGAATGGCAATCATTAAAAGTCAGGAAAGAACAGATGCTGGAGAGGATGTGGAGAAATAAGAACACTTTTACACTGTTGTTGGGAGTGTAAACTAGTTCAAGCACTGTGGAAGACAGTGTGGCGATTCCTCAAGGATCTACAGTTAGAAATACCATTTGACCCAGCGATCCTATTAGTGGGTATATACCCAAAGGTTTGTAAATCATGTTTTTATAAAGACACATTCACACGTATGTTTATAACAGCACTATTCACAATAGCAAAGACTTGGAACGAACCCAAATGTCTGTCAATGATAGACTGGATTAAGAAAATGTGGCAAATATACACCATGGAAAACCATGCAGCCATAAAAAATGATGAGTTAATGTCCTTTGTAGTGACATGGATGAAGCTGGAAATCATCATTCTGAGCAAACTATCGCAAGGAGAGAAAACCAAACACCACATATTCTCACTCATAGGTGGGAATTGAACAATGAGAACACTTGGACACAGGGCAGGGAACCTCACACACCAGGGCCTGTCATGGGGTGGCAGGGTAGGAGAGGGATAGCATTAGGAGAAATACCTAATGTAAATGACGAGTTAATGAGTACAGCAAACCAACATGGAACATGTATACATATGTAACAAACTTGCACGTTGTGCACATGTACCCTAGAACTTAAAGCATAATAATAATAAAAAATGTATAAAACCAAGCTATGCCTGGACCACCTTGGGCACATGTCTTCAAGACCTCCTGAGGCTGTGACATGAGTGTGTCCTTAACTTTGGTAAAGTAAACTTTCTAAATTGACTGAGACATGTCTCAGATATTTTGGATATACAAACTGGTAGCCACAAAGATACTCTGAGTGGAGGGGCCCCTGATCTTCGAAAAATCCTATAGGTGCTTGGTGTCAGCTTCAGTTACCATGATAGCTCAAACCAACAGACAATTTTCTAAGGCCTTGCAGCACCCGCCCCCACAAGAGAATCCCTGATCTACCAGAATTTGGTCAAGATCTAAAGTTTATTTTGCTGTACAACTGCTTTTTTGGAGTTTTATTTGCTTCCAACAAGGAAGGCAAGTTTTCCTTGTTCCATGATAAAAGACAAGTAATTGCTTTTTGGAGTTTCAGCTCCCTTCCAACAGGGAAGACAAGTTTGAGTTTTTTCCTGCTTCTAGGATGGTAGCAGCCTGAGACCCATTCCTAGGTAAGTATCTGAGTTGGGGTTTTCTCTTGGCTAAAGCAAAGATTAATAACCAGTTAGTCTTAATTTCTCCTTACCATGAAAGTGCTCAGAAATCCTATTGTTTAATTATTGTTTGTTGTATGTTTTTGTTTTTGTTCTGATCTTTTTCCCATTGGGTTTGACCAACTCTATCTGACTTGATTAAATTTGAAGGAAAGTTCCAAATTATGTGAAAGAAGGCCTCAAGGACTCTGAATTGGCTAAATTCCTGCAACTGAAAGAAAAAAAAGGAGGAAAAAGAAAAAATGGTCAGCAAAAGGGGAAAAAATTACTTATTTATTTGTTTATTTTTTTGAGCTGGAGTCTCGCTCTGTCCCCTAGGCTGGAGTGCAGTGGTGCAATCTCAGCTCACTGCAACCTCCACCTCCCAGGTTCCAGCAATTCTCCTGCCTCAGCCTCCTGGGTAGCTGGGATTACAGGCATGCACCACCATGCCTGGCTTATTTTGTATTAACCATGTTGGCCAGGCTGGTCTCGAACTCCTGACCTCAGGCGATCCACCTGCCTCAGCCTCCCAAAGTGCTGGGATTACAGGCATGAGCCACTGCACCCACCAGGCCAAGGAAATATTTTTTATTTTGACTACCTAATGGGTTTGATTTACATAACAAGGCCACCTTTTGCAGTTATGCTAAACTGAAAGAGCAATGACTGCTGCCCCATAGCTAAGGTTCTGCCTCCCTCCCCATTTTTTCACCACCACAGCCTGGGTTTGGTTCCTAAATCAAGCCCTTTCTGATTTGGTATCTGTGTTCCTTTTGAAATATCAGCAATTTTTCCTAGTTAAAATATGGTAATGAGATTTAAAATAATTTTTTAAAGGAGCTCAATGGTTAAAAGTCAGCTTGATTGAAAGCTAACATCCAAGATGTGTGTGTGTGTGTGTGTGTGTGTGTGTGTGTGTGGTGTGTGGCCAGGCAAGGAGGTTCACGCCTGTAATCCCAGCACTTTGGGAGGCCAAGGTGAGTGGATCAGTTGAGTCAGGAGTCCGAGACCAGTCTGGCCAATATGGTAAAACCACATCTCCAAAAATGAGCCAGGTGTGGTGCCATGTGCCTGTAATCCCAGCTTCTTGGGAGGTTGAGGCAAGAAAATTGCTTGAACCCCGAAGGTGGAGGTTGCAGTGAGCCAAGATTGCGCCACTGCACTCCAACCTGGATGACAGACTGAGACTCCATCTCAAAAAATAATAATAAAATAAAATAAAATAAACATAAATGCCTTTTATATATTATATTAATATATATTATATACTATAGAGTGATATTGTTATTATATGTTAATTACAATATAATATAAATATAATATATTTGGCATATAAAAGGTTTTATATATTTTATATATAAGATATATATAACATATAACAGTTATATATTATATATTTTATATATTTTATACATAGTACACAGAGTATATTATATTTATATTTAATATAATACATATGTAAAATAACACATTTTATAATATATAAAATATATATTATGTATTAATATAGCATATATGTATGTGTGTGTGTGTGTGTGTGTGTATATGGCCTTTTTTTTTTCCTCTCTCTCCTAGGACCTTAGCTTTTTTGACGAATTTTTTTTTTCTTGTCTCAGTTGATTGAGTTTTCTCCATTTACTTCTGCGGTCTCTCCTTTCTCTTACATTTACATGAGGGACCTAAAATAGTTTGCAACAGCCTGGTATTGCTTAAAGAAAATGGAGAAGGCACCAGGTTCCCTTTTCGGGAGAAACTTCTGTGTGTCTTTTTTTTTTTTTTTTTTTTTAATTGGAAACTCAAGAGCATAAACAGACAGCTTCCTCTTAGATCTTAAGCTGTTTACTTTTGTATTATCTTATCTGATTTCTTTTTTCTTGTTTTCTTTTTTTGACTAAAATAGTTATTATAACAGGGTTACTCTTGGGTGTTTTAAGGTAAAGAAGAGTGTAATGTAGACACTTAGATAAATGTCTTTCTTAAAAAGAAAAAAAAAAGTAGACCATAAAAGCATCATGTAGTCTAGCCCCATAATAGTTCTCTAGTTTTGGAGAACCAGGATTCAGTGTGGGCTCTGCTCTGAGCTCAGAGACCCAGTTAAAAGACAGAGACTAAATTTAGAACTACCTATCTAAATAAAATTCATCTCCCTATACAATCCTATGATAGAGTTCTATAATTTTATGTTTGACTTGGCATCCGATTTTTTATCTCCCTCTAGTAGCACCAAACTCTTTTTCTCTGTACCTTGAGTTGTAATTTTTACACATTTTTCCCCTAGGAGTTGTTCCTTTAATAAGCAAATTTGGGGCTATCTAGATGACAATTGCCTAGGGTAATGAAACAGTTTATCAAGAAATTGGAAGTCTTAAAAAGGAGAAAATAATAGATCTTATGAATCTATAAGATCTATTTTAACTGCCTGTTTAATACATCTATGTATTTATATGTTGTGTATATGATGTTTCACTACTAAAATATATAAAACAGTGCTAATTAATTGGCTTAAGGAAAAGCAATTTAATCAAATACTTTATCAGAAATAATAGAGACTTCATGCCAAATGCTTTTTCAAGTTCATGTGACTTAAGTAAATTTTTAATAAATAAGCTGGTTTTAAATGTATTCATGAAATAAAATTAGAAATGACTTCTGAATTGTCAACACACATTATTGTTTACATTTATTGGTAAAGTGGTTTTATATTTATCTCTACTAGATGTCAAGATTTGGCAAGAGAGTTCTAAAGGTATGAATGCAGCCCAAAGGAAAATTATGTGTTTGTTTAAATTTTATAAATAAGACAGTTAATAATGTATGGTTAATAAAAACAGTTACATTCTGAATTATTGGCAAAAAGAAACCATTTATTTAACCTTAAGCTTCTCACTTGGGAAATCCTGAAACTCACAGTTTATAAAAATGCTAAACAGAGAAATAAGTTCAAATGATAACTGTCACAGTTTTCATAAGTAATCTGGGCAAACTATTTAAAAAATTAATTAATTAGGTATTAGGTTGGTGCAAAAGTCATTGCAGTTTTTGCCATTGAAACTAATGGCAAAAACCACAATGACCTTAGCACGAACCTAATAAATATAACCAAATAAATACTTGCAAATAAACTTGCCATATAATTTAAAAGCTAAAATTACACTAAGTTAAATAATACATATTCATTAAGTATCTGGGTCATTTCTCATTATTAAAAATTATATTACAAGGAAACATTTTTATAAAAAAAGAAATGTGTTCTAATTTAAAGGAAAATAAATTTGTGTCTAATTCAATGGTTATTTAAAAGTTATTTATTAAACAAGGTAAAGGTAACCAGTAAATAAAATCAATATAAATAAATTTATAAAGAGGTATTTTTAGCAAAATAGATTAAGAAGAAAATAATTTTATATGAGAAAGAACCTTATATGGTAAATTTTTGTCTTATAATAAACTGGCTAGTTGTTTAAGAAAGAGAAATGTTCAGGACAAGTCAAAAAGTCTAAGCAGGTCATGAATGACATGTTTAAGTTGGAATAAGTTTTGTAAAAAGAGGATTTTTATTGAAAACAACTTTATATGATCAAATTGTCAATAATTAAAGGAAAGTAACTTATATTGGTATTTTTAGAGATTGGGTTTTGATATTTAAAACAAAGATATTCATACACCAAAGAATTGGATAGAACAATAATTTTTTTAGATATTGATTTACTCACTAAAATTACAAGATTTTAATTTTTTTAACACAAAGTTCAACTTTTAATGAGTTTTACTGTTTTTAGATTTCTCTCCCCTTTTAGAAGGCCTCAAATAACTCTCTCCTTCAATGCATTTTCAGCTCCTGTAAGTTTTTTTTTTTTTTTCCTTAGGTTCTGTTCATTGTGGCCTAATGCTAAAAATGTTTTATCTTAAAAGTCTAAAGGAAATATTTTCTTCCAATATAATATTATGTACTCTTGGCTTTAAATTGTTCCATAAATCTGAAATTTTTCACTTATTATGGAGGAAACACTCTGGCTATGTCTAACAAATTCAAGTATCTTTTTCATTAGTTTTGACTTGGAGATTATCTAAATGGACTCCCGCTGGGAACACCAATCACACTGCAAAAGATCTTTTCTTTTTCCTTTTGGTAACTGGCTTAAAAAGTACACTTTACATTTTGTTGAAATAATTCCCGTGTCATTATTGTTAAGTTTTGGTTTGCTTAGAAAAAACAGAGATTAGAAAAATTTTAATTAAGGTTATTACATCCATGTAACTTTCTGTATTTTGCTTTTAAGTCATTGTGCCATTAAGTTACGGACTTTGACTCATGGGACTAAAAATGATACTAAGTCCTGTGAAATCTTAAACACTGACAGCACTTAAAGCCTCACCTGCAGACTTGGTAGAATATGCTAATCAAAATAAATTGCATTAGTAAGACACAAGGCCAGAAATTAAAACTACACAATTCTTCAAGGCCTGGGGACTACTGCAGAAGAGGTGGGCACATTAGATTGTAAGGGGAATTTTCAAAGATGAAATTAGTTCAGTTTCCTTAAAAATTAACCATTAATATTGAAGTCATACCGATACAAGACCAGCCATCTAGGCGCCTGTGTCAGATTAATAAGGTTTTCTTGAAGCATTAACTCACTCCTTAATAAAAGGTTATAAAGGTTATAAAAATGGTTTATGGAAATTATATCTTATGGTATAGAAGATTAAAATTTAATCAATTTTTAAATAAAATCTTAAAAGACAGATTTAACTGGCCTCATACGTTCTTTATTGGGGCTTATGTTTTGGGAAATTAAGTCTCCTTTCTCAAAGAATAAATGTTTTTGCCTTTTTTTGAAATCTTTGTGTTATTACTTTGGTTAAATGAATGACTTCTTTTTATTTATTTATTTATTTATTTTTAATTATTATTATACTTTAAGTTCTAGGGTACATGTGCATAACATGCAGGTTTGTTACATATGTATACTTGTGCCATGACCTATGATCCTATTTTGTAGTATCAAGTGTTTTAAACTTTTCATATTCGATAAAATTTCCAAAATCAAAGTCTATCTTTGGTCCTCATTAATGTTTTTGATATTGTGTCCTCTGAAATCCAAAAGACACATATTCAGTTTATTTGACATAATAAAATTATATAGAAAGTATTGTCAAATATGAAATTATGTTTAACCTTCTTTGGATTATATTTATATAAATGTGTTATTATTATGTGTTCCAGAATTGTATGAGATTCCTGTGATTTTAATGTGTCTTAGTAAATGTTATCTGTAGTAATTATGATTATAATGTAAAATTGTTGTATGCCTCAGGAGTAACCAAATTTCTTTGTAATTTGTGTCTTTAACCATCACTGTTCTAAGACTCTTGTCATCTACAGTTGTTTTACTTTTTCCTTTTCAAAAGGTGTTTTTATATTCAGCTATAAGACTCTGACAGGTGCTTTTAAATGTAGGTTTCTGATAACTTTGGAGATTGTGACACTAGTGTACAGAAAAAACTTCCAAGACTCCATAGAGAGCTAATGTATTCATAAACATTGAGCAGAACAGGAGTTAATTACATAGACTAAACTAATGGAAGACTGAAATAATCTGTTTCTGACTTTGTTTGAAACACTGCTAATTCTTTTGTTTCTGAATCCAGAAACCCTTTTTCTTTGAGCTTTTAACAGCTGGGTAAACTACACTCCTGTGAGCAAAATCTGAAGCATATTTCTTTATCTTATTTCTCCAGAATTTGAAAACTATTTGCAAGTATACTTAATTTATAGCAATATAGTTATTTACCTAAGTTCAACAAGAATCTGTTTTCTTTTGTAACAGGACACAATTGCAGACACTGGTTATTTTACCAAGGTTTTGGTTGGAATGGCATACTTTCAGGTTGCTTTAAGGCAAGCTTGTCCAATTCATGGCCTGTGAGTTGCACATGGCCAGAATGGCTTTGAATGTGGTCCAGCATGAATTCGTAACCTTTCTTAAAACATTATGAGATATTTTTGTGATTTTTTTAGCTCATCAGCTACTTGTTAGTGTTAGTGTATTTTATGTGCACCCCAAGACAATTCTTCTAATGTGGCCCAGGGTAGCCAGTAGATTAGACAATCCTGCTTTAAGAAATCAAGGTTGACTTAATAAAAAGCCAATAAAAGCTCTTGGAAAAGCTGGCCTCATATATTGTATATGCAGTCCCTGTATAGGATCCTGACCTATGGTAAGTAAAGAATGTCGTTTTCTGACAGGCCAAGGAGCCCCAAGTTTTCTTGGGGCCTTGGGGTGAGGGATATACCAATCACTACACATATTTGCAGGCAGAGGCTTGGCTGAAGGCTTTAAAGTCTAATCTGACATTCTTTATAGAATAAAGCTCCAGCAAAATCAGTTAAAAAAAAACCCTATATGGCAAATAATTACTCTTGCTGATTTTATGCAAATACTCAGGCCAACTATAATAAAACTAGCATTTATTTTACACATAATTTTGTTCTATGATTTGTTTTTAGTGAATATGGGGACTAGAGAGAGAAAAATTATGTTTCAAAATAATCTATAGTACATTTTTCAATTTTTATTATTTTCTACAGTTTGAACTGAATTCTAAAATTATTTCCTGGCTACAAGTCTTCAAAATAATGTTTTTGAATTTTTCAAAATAATGTTTTGAAAATTTTTTCCTTCTTTCTTTTTCTTTTTACCCCATTTTTCCTATTTTGAAATCACTGGAAATTAAACTCTTCTTTATTAAAGCCCTGCAAGCTGGAGCTAGACAACATAAACTTTAGAAAAAAATAGCAGTAATCTGTTTACATACATAAACCACTTTCAAACCTGCCTACTGATGTATGGACTTCAGAGTAATATGGCCTATATCTATTTTCCAGGATTGTTATTCATTTTATTTGCTTGTAGTTGTTCCCTTAGTCCCCCTATATTCTCTTCCTAGGATATGAGACTTCACAACATGCTAAAAACGGGTTTTCCTAATAGATGGGTAGATGGGACATACTCATCTGGGAATAAACCATCCTACCCACGAGATATTAGACAAAACCTGAGAACAGAGACACATTTTTTTCTAAAATGTTTTCTCCAAAAGATTTTAAAAGAAGGGAGAAATGTGAAAGGAAAATAAATCTTGAGACCACAAAATAACTAAGTCAAAGGGAAAAGTCAGACTAAGAACTGCATTAGGCAACCTGCCTTCCATTCAATCCCTAAACAAGATGACTACAAAAATAAAAAAGTTACATACCTTCCTCACAATTTGCTCACAAGGAAATTCCTTCGGGATTAAGAACTGACAGCGCTCAAAGTCATCCCTCGCTCATATGAGACAAATGCATATCTACTTGTTTCCTCTGCCCTATTGTTTCAAGAAGTCAGACTAAGTTATAAATGACTAGTCCTCTACCCTCTTCTCACATGTAAAGTGTGCATTCAGTGAAAAGCTAATCAGAGATTCAAAAGAATGCAACTGTTTGCCTCTTATCTACCTATGACCTGGAAGCCTCCTCCCCAGCCTCAAGTTGTCCCACCTTCCCAGACAGAACCAATGTCTTGCACATACTGATTGATGTCTCATGTCTCCCTAAAATGTATAAAACAAAGCTGTGCCCCCACCACCTTGGAAATATGTTGTCATGACCCCCTGAGGCTGTCATGGGCGAGTCCTTAGCCTTGGCAAAATAAATGTTCTAAATTGGTTGGGACCTGCCTCAGATATTTTGGGTTCACATAACAATAGGCCAATTCTTAAGTCCCAGAATTATCTTATTTAGGAAGATAAAAAGACTCTGAGGATTCTCATACATAAAATACAATCCCTCTTTTACCCTCAAGCTGCCTTTATTGTTTAGCATTTTTCATTTGTTTGTCTAAATTAGAGTTTACCCTATTAGAAGTCTTTCAGAAAATTTCTCCTCTGGCCCCTTATTGCTACTGTCAAAGCCCCAGGGCATCTATTATCATGCTAAGACCTGTTATAGAGATACCAGAGCACAGAAAAGAAAAGTGGGCCTCCATCTTTCCAAGTTTTAATTTGGAGAATACTTTAGGGTTTATTACTTAAACTGATGTTTTGTTGTTTCCTTTTCCAATGTATCCTTGTATCTTCTTCTCCTTTTCTGACTTTCAGAACTTATCCTTCAACAATTCTGGGGAAGAAATGGATGACCTGCCTTTCTATCCACCATTGATTGTTGTGACCCAATCACTGGCAGCCTAATAACAGAGTATGTGGCTGAACTAGCTCCTTCAGTTCCACTACCAACATATTTCTGAGGGTTATCTTAGAAAGGTTAAGATCAATCACAGGTATCTTTATTTTCCTTCTCTAGTTTCAGTCATTTACTTTGTCTGAGGTTCCGGCCAGGGAAAGTCAGAGGAAAGCTAGGAAGACAGGGAAGCCCTGGAACAACTTGGTGCTCTGGGAGGTCAGAGATTCATGGTTACTTCATATCTGGACTGTCGGCCACTCTGGGGTGTCTGACACACAAGGCGCACTCAGCAAATGGTGAATGAACAAATGGGTAGTACTAATGTCAGTTGTTGTGTTTCTCCTATGTAGGAAGATATGAAACTTTTGGTGGGTCTGTAAAAGGAAAATAAATGTAGGGACTCCCAAAATCACTAAACCAAGGAAAAAGTCAAGCTGGAAACTAGGTCAGGAAAACCTGCCTCCCATTTTATTCCTAAATAAGATAGCTACAAAAATAAGAAGCTAAATACCTCCTTCACAATTTGCCCAGAAGGAAATTCCTTGTGGACAAAGGACAGACAGAACTCAATGTCATCCCTCTGAGGTTCACCTTAGACAAATACATATCTGATTGCTTCCTCTGCCCTATTGTTTATGTAAAAATGCAGATTCACTAAGCCACACTAAATTGTGTATTCTGTGGAAGGCTGATCAAGGACTCAAAAGAATGTAACTTTTTGTCTCTTACGTACTTCTGAGCAGGAAGCTCCAACTTCAAGTTGTCTTGCCTTACCAGACTGAACCAATGTACATCTTACACATATTGATTGATGTCTCATGTCTCTCTGAAATGTATAAAACCAAAGGGTACCCCAACCACCTTGGGCACACATCCTCAGGAACACCTGAAGCTATGTCATGGGTGCATCCTTAACCTTGGCAAAATAAACTTTCTAAATTTGTTGAGACCTGTCTCAGATATTTTGGGCTCACAGGCCTTACAGGTTTAAGGAAGAGGGAGATTAGAGAAAATAAAACTCAGGCAGTACAGAAACCTGAGCCTGTCTGGAGATGCATCTTGGACTCAGCAAGGTCCTGCTTCTCTCTCAATAATTTACACATTGTTTTTAGGTGCCTGCATCCAGTAAGCTGGCAGGCATGTAACTAAAATCCTGAGAACAATTGGAAAAGCCCCAAATGGTATAAAAACCTTGATTAGACAAGTCCAAAAGAAGCTAAAAGCAGCAGGACTGTCGCCATCTTTAGGTTCATGGAGATGTGGGAAGAAAGTTTTACCAGAATCTAGAAGGAGTCACAGGCCACTTTAACAGGAACAAGCACCTTTGAACAAGAAACCCAGCCAGTTTGCAGTGATGTTTCAGGAAGGAAGCTGGCATGTAGTAGGTGTTCAATATATGTTAGCTACCATTTGATCAACACAATGAATGCAATTATAAACTAAACTTCAACTGCTTTAAATTACAGTTTACCCTTAAAAAATGCAGGGGTTAGGGTATCGACCCCCTCTGCAGTTAAAAATCTGCATATAACTTTGACTCTCTCATAACTTAACTACTGAGTGGAAGTGGATCATCATAAAGGGCTTTCTTCCTATTCACAGGGAGTTGGCTGAGGAGAAAGAGGAAGAGGAAATGTTGGTATTTCTGTCTCAGGGGTGGCAGAATTGGAAGAAAATCTGTGTATAAATGGACCCACGCATTTCAAATCCATGTTGTTCAAGGGTCAACTGTACTACACGCCAGTCATGATTTCAAGTACTTAACATATATTGATTCACCTTGATCTTCACAATAATTCTAAGATATAGTTGCTAACATTTTAGCTCCATTTTTTTTTTTTTTTTTTTTTTTTTTTGAGACGGAGTCTCGCTCTGTCACCCGGGCTGGAGTGCAGTGGCCGGATATCAGCTCACCGCAAGCTCCGCCTCCCGGGTTTACGCCATTCTCCTGCCTCAGCCTCCCGAGTAGCTGGGACTACAGGCGCCCGCCACCTCACCCGGCTAGTTTTTTGTATTTTTTAGTAGAGACGGGGTTTCACCGTGTTAGCCAGGATGGTCTCGATCTCCTGACCTCGTGATCCGCCCATCTCGGCCTCCCAAAGTGCTGGGATTACAGGCTTGAGCCACCGTGCCCGGCCTTTAGCTCCATTTTTATAAGTGATGACACTGAGGCACAGATAATTAAATAATCAATCCAAGACTGTATGGCTAATAAGGCAGCAGATCCATAATTCGAATGTAGATATTTTTGACTCTAAGACTTAAATCCTTAACCATTATTCTATACTATTTGAGCCAGTTACTGTTTTTAGGTCCTGAGGGTGAGAGTGGGTGGGAGGTGGGGTATGTTCCAGCCTATTTTATTCCTTCCTTTTTTCACATTTTTTCATGTCAGTTGAATAGAGATCTGTTTGTTGTCTCCAGGGCACAATTTAAAAACCATCAAAACCTTAAAAAAAAATCCCTTTATAGAGTTGGAAGCCTCTGTCCAGTGTCTTTCAACACAATATGTAAGGAAATAGGGTATTGTCATTCAAAATAAAATATTAATAATAGGAAAGTGGTAGTAGCGGTGGGTGTTGGCCAGGCTCTAGCCTAACTATACAAATAAGAAGAGAAAGGCACATTCATTCCTGAAATTCAGCTAATTATAATAATGCCACCTAACCATCTAAGAATGGCTACAGAAATTCTAAAAATAGTTACTAACCACCAATAATTATTATTTGGACACCTTTGATATAACAGAGGGTCTAAACCACAAGGCCCAGTCCAATTATTACTTTTATTTCCACCACTGTCCTTTCAAAATAAAATGCACCTGCATTGTAAGTTATAAAAGACAAAAGACATAAGACATAAAGAAGTTGGACTGTATTACAATAATATATTTGGCAATAGGTTTTTCTTTTTATACGATTTGCTCTAGAGATCACATAATGCTATGATTTGTTACCTGGGGTATATCAAAAGATATATATATACACACACACACATATATACACACACACACATATATATATGCATATATATACATATATACACACACACTATATATATATATATATATATTTTTTTTTTTTTTTTTTTTTTTTTGAGACAGTATCTCACTATGTTGGACTGCAGTGGCTCATGCCAGCTCACTGCAGCCTGGACCTCCTGGGATCCTCCCACCTCTGTGCCTCCTGAGTAGCTAGGATCACAGGTGCGTGCCACCACTCTCAGAGAATCTTTTTTGTAGTTTTCTGTAGAGATGGGGTTTCTCCACATTGCCAAGGCTGGTCTCGAACTCCTGAGCTCAGGCAATCCGCCCACCTAGGCCTCCTAAAATGCTGGGGTTACAAGAGTGAGCCACCTCACCAGGCCCAAAAGATGTATTTTGATCAGTGTAACCAATTTATACAGCTGTTTATTGTTAGAAAAATAAATTCTTCAAGCACAAAGGATCAGTGCTGGGTGTTCTATATATATGGTATTTGCACACACATGAATGTGTATCTGTGTGTGTGTATATTGAATCAACCAGGCTCTGTGAAATTTGTGATTTCATGCTCGCCAGAAAGTGTGAAAACATTTAGAATGCAGTTGGTACAGAACATTAGCCACTTCTCAATCATAGTGGAAATAAGGCCTTGTGATGGTGTAATAATCTGAGAAACTCCATGCTGTGGCAGTCAGTGTCTCATATGGACCATTTCCATAAAAATGTTCTCACTTTTTCCAGGAAAAATCTAGCCACAGAAAACCCTCCACCCTTAACATTGAATAATTCTCTCTTTTTAAATATTCCCAAATGGTTCACTTGTCTCCTTGCAGCCAACCAAGGACTTGCAAATGTATCTGAAGACCAACTAGGAAGTTTATCTTAATTTTAAAATCCCATCTTAATAGAATGTTTGTCAACCAGACACTGTCTCAGTATTGCTTTTTAAACTGTATAAAACTGACTTCCTTTCTAACACTCTTAAACCCCTGCTGAAATGAAAGTGAAGGTGGATGGATTCTCTTGCCACAAGTTTATGAATAAATAGACTCTCTGATTTTTATATCAGATTTTGTTTTTTATACTGCTATTCAGTGTATTCCAAATGGATTCAGCAAGTCTTAATAAATTCTCATGAAAATTTCTTTAATTTCTTGTCAAAATCTAAGTTATCATTCTTCATTTCAAAATTGCCTTCTCAGTTCAAGACAGCCTGTCAGCTGGTAATGAAAAAACTAAACACATCCTAGAGGCAAGTGTATCTCTTACCTAGAGGTAAAGGTATCTCTTTGTTAATTGCTAAATTTGTCCAGATGGTGTGTTAGACAATACAGTGAAATAATGTGCTGTTGTCATACCTGGCAATACACATTTTGTGATTTCTGTTGTCAAATGTAGTGATTTTTTCTATAAAGGGCATAATCAGTGACCTATATATTAAAATGAGAAGTATGTATCTTTTAGCAAGTTTGCCAAAGAAAAGTATTACAGAAATCTTTTCTTTTTATGCATTTCCACCCCTCCTTAGATTCCAATTATAATTACTATTATTGAAAAAGGATATGCACAGTGATGCCTTTTATTTCAATATGTGATAAATGTTACAAAACTTATAATACTTTAAGGAGAAAAGAAACAATTTTCCACCTTATCCTAGAAAAATATTAACATTAAAATAATCACAGTCATGAACCTCTGTACTATGTTAAAATGTAAAAATGCAGAGTCAGAAAAAAGTCTTCTTTTGTTTTATAATTTAATGCCAAAATTATCTAATTAGACTTTGGCAATTCTCTAGCACAACTTTGTTATTTTTAGTTAGTCTTTATTACTTAAAAGGCCTGTTCTAAATATATTTTAAAATTTACATGAATATTTAAAACAAAATTCTTTTTTAATCTTGTGGCCACATTGTAAGGGAATAGGAGAAATCTTGGCTCTGTGGATTTGACAGCATAATTCTTAAGGTTACATGTAGCACATTGAAACAGCTGCGACCAATAACTGTACTGTCTTTATTCTTCTCCTACGATATGAAATTAAAATGAAGTGGAAATGTTTATTCCATAAATAGTAGGCAACCCTTTAAACAGATAATAAAATGTAAGGGTTTGCTTGAAAATAAAGAGAGGTCTCTCATTTAGCCAAACTGAATGGTAACCCAATGCCAAACTTGTCCAAAGAGACAGCTGACCATCTTGTTAAGAAACTCAAACACATAGCAAGCTCTTCATTAGGGGGAGTTATTTCCATCTCAGAATTCCCAGGTGTCATGAGAAATGAAGTTGTGTTTCACATAGTGAATTGGTGATGTTTATATAAAGATACATTTTCTTCGTGGGATATTTTTGATAAAGTTATTTTGAATTCTGTTTGACTCTCTTTTGAAATTCTCCAGGAGCCTGCTTAGAAACTGTATGTTAATTCCTTGGTCATGCTTACAGTATTTATTTCCTTACCTAAAAATTAGACCTGTCACATTTAATCATCTCAACTCAACATTTCTTTGTCTTATGTGTACCAATTGATAGGTTGAACCAAATCAAATTACTGAAGGTTGTTAATTTTGAAGCAGATAAATGCCTTGTTCCAACATGTGCACCTGAATTATATTTTGTTTGAAATAAGATACTTCTTTTTCAACAGACACATGCCAATCAATAGTGCTGCATGAGGAAATGCCATAACTGCATAAGGATGACTGCCCGACATGGGTCTGCAAATTGATCTTCAAGATGTTCAATGTTTTTGGTGGTGGGGGAAGGACCACTATATGGGGAATCAAGAACTGCAAGGGCTCAAACTGTTCTTAATTTGCTTTCCAATTTCATTCATATATCAAGATATTACTGTGCAAAGTACTGCTGGCTGAAAACAGCACAGAAACGTAGACATTCCAACCAGCTTGTTATAGTAATTTTGCTCTATTGGGTTACTGAAACTATAGGAACCACCCATAAAATATTTTGTACAGTATCTTTGATGTTCAGCAAAATTCAAGGTTGTTGGATATGAAAGACTGAAGAGATGCTGAAGTAAGATCATAGAGACTGAATAAATCTGAAAAAAAAAAACCTTTGCAGCTTTTTTTTTTTTTTTTTTTACTCTTATGTACTCTGACACTTTCTATTAACTGTATCCTTTTCTATTGAAAACAAGATAGAGAATACAGGCAAAATGTTCTAGAGTGCCCTTGTGTACACTCTAAACATTACACTTTGGCAATTCTGGAGCACACTTTGTTATTTTGAGTTAATCTTTATTACTTAAATACCTGTTTTAAAATAGATTTTAAAATTTACATGACTATTTAAAATAAAATTATTTTTAAATATTGTGGCCAGATTGTAAGGAAATAGCAAAAAAACTTCATTTCTGAGAAAGAAAGTCTACAGAGTTCTCAGCCCTACTGAATCCTGATTTTCCCTGGAGCTAGTCCTAGAGATGCCACAGCAGTCTCTGCTGGCCCTATGAGGATGGCAGAAAGCAACTGAGGCAAACTAAGCAGGAGAAGGGGAGTTACTCCTAGCTTGTGCTCAGAAAAGTAACTAAGGTACATTTATACATTGCATTATCGCATAACATCCCTCCCCCTAAATTCAGGGCCAAAATGTGAGAGTGCTTCTTTGGCTGGGTCCCCCCAGCCTACTTCTTTGTGATTCTTTCTGCTTGCACTTAATTTTCATTTCAACCTAATTTCATGAGGATTTAGACATTGAGATTTAGAGAGGTGCAGAGAGAGATTTGTTCCCAGACATTTACCACACTCGGTAGAATCAGACCCTGTACTACACTAAAGGATCAGACCCTGTACTACAGTAGTAAAGGATGGCACTGAATCAACCTGTCCTCTTCTACCAAACACTGCCTCACTTCAAGCCTATATCAGCAAAATGGTCTTCATGGTTGGCTACAGTTTATCACTTGGTGCATTTCTTACCACATGCTGATAGTCAGATGTCATTATCAATACTTCATGCCAAATTAAGACTTACTCTCTTCCATTTGGCAAACATTGATTCTTCCTTCTTTTCCCTCTTTGGACCCAAATGAAGTCTAAATATGCTTGAATTTTTCTTAATCATTTTTTTTTAGCTAGGCTTCAACTGAGGGATTTGTAATTGTTTTGTAAACGGTACTGCAGGATAACCCAAAGCAAGAAAAAGAATTGCTGATGGTTTGTGAATTCCCTTTCAGTAAATAGTAGTGTTTTAATGCTGAGATAAAGTGGTTTCCAAGAAGATTTAAGATCCAGAAGTTTGGTTCAGATAATTTTAGTCATGACATTTCTGGGATCGCTGGTCCGGAAAATATTTTAATATATTTGAGGTGTAGTAAGTACATCTACATTCACAGATAGTGTGTTTAGAGCATTATGCAACATGTATGACATATAAGACATGAACCCTGTTCTCACTTATTTACTATCTATGGAGAGAAAACTATAAAATGCTCTTAGAGAAAGCAGTAGTGCAAAGTGATTCATCTGAACTGTATTATTCAAAGTCTGTTTCCAAAAGAAGGTAGAATTTGAAGTGGCATTGAGGGTTGGATAATAATTGAATAGACCAAGGTAAGTTTAGCATATGGTTGAATAAGAACTGATATGGTTTGACTCTGTCCCCACCCAAATCTCATCTTGAATTGTAGCTCCCATAATTCCTACATATCATGGGATAAACCCAGAGGGAAATAATTGAATCATGGGGGCAGTTTCCCCCACACTGTTCTTGTGGTAATGAATAAGTCTCACAAGATCTCACCGTTTTATAAGAGGTGTCCCGTTCCACTTTATTCTCATTCTTTCCCTTACCTGCTGCCACGTACGACAGGTCTTTCACCTTCCGCCATGATTGTGAGGTCTCTCCAGCCACGTGGAACTGTGAGTCCATTAAATTTCTTTTTCTTTATAAATTACCCAGTCTTGGGTATGTCTTTATCAGCAGCAAGAAAGTAGACTAATGCAGTAAATTGGTGCTGGTAGAGTGGGGCACTGCTATAAAGATACCCAAAAATGTGGAAGCAACTTTGGAACTGGCTAACAAGGAGAGGTTGGAACAGTTTGGAGGGCTCAGAAGAAGACAGAAAAATATGGGAAAGTTTGGAACTTCCTAGAGACTTGTTGAATGGCCTTGACCAAAATGCTGATAATGATATGGACAATAAGGTCCAGGCTGAGGTGGTCTCAGATAGAGATGAGGAGCTTGTTGGACACTGGAGTAAAGGTGACTCTTGCTTAATTTTAGCAAAGAGACTGGAGTCATTTTGCCCCTGCCCTAGAGATTTGTGGAACTTTGAACTTGAGGGAGATGATTTAAGGTATCTGGCAGAAGAAATTTCTAAGCTCATGAGAGGGACTTGGTGGGAGATAATTTTTAAGCAGGAAAGAAATTTCTAAGCGGCAAAGTATTCAAGATGTGACTTGGGTGCTGTTAAAAGCATTTAGTTTTAAAAGGCAAACAGAGCATAAAAGTTCACAACATTTGCCTTATGATGCAATAGAATAGAAAAACCTATTTTCTGAGGAGAAATTCAAGCCAGCCATAGAAATTTGTATCAGTAATGAGGACCCAAAAGTTGACCACTAAGATAATGGGGAAAATGTCTCCAGGGCATGTCAAATAACTTTATGGCAGCCCCTCCCATCACAGTCCCAGGGCCTAGGAGTAAAAAATGATTTTGTGGGCCAGGCCCAGAGCCCTCTGCTGTGTGCAGCCTAGGGACTTGGTGTCCTGCATCCCAGCCACTCTAGCAAGGTTAGAGTTGTATAAGGTACACTTGAGCTTGTCTTCAAGGTACAGCTAGGGCTGTGGCTTCAGAGTGTGCAAGTCCCAAGTCTTAGCAGCTTTCATGTGGTGCTGAGCCTGTGGGTGCACAGAAGTCAAAAACTGAGGTTTGGGAACCTCCCCCTAGATTTTAGAAGATTTATGGAAATGCCTGGATGTCTAAGCAGAAGTTTGCAGCAGGGGCAGGGCCCTCATGGAGAACCTCTGCAAGGGCAGTGCAGAAGGGAAATGTGGGTCAAAGCCCCCCCACAGAATCCCCAGTGGGGTACTGCCTAGTGGAGCTGTGAGAAGAGGACCACCATCCTCCAGACCCCAGAACGGTAGATCCACTGACAGCTTGCACCATTCATCTGGAAAAGCCGCAAACACTCAATGCCAGCCCGTGAAAGCAGCTGGGAGGGAGATTGTACTCTGCAAAGCCACATGGGTGAAGTTGCCCAAGACCCTAGGAACCCACCTCTTACATCAGCATGACCTGATGTGAAGCACGGAGTCAAAGTAGATCATTTTGGAGTCTTAAGACTGGACTGCCCCACTGGATTTTGGACATGTATGGGGCCTGTAGCCCCTTTGTTTTGGCAAATAGCTTTCATTTGGAAGAACTGTATTTACCCTATGCCTGTACCACCATTGTATCTAGGGAGTAATTAACTTGCTTTTGATTTTACAGACTTATAGGTGGAAGGGAATTGCCTTGTCTTAGATGAGACTTGGAATGTGGACTTTTGAGTTAATGCTGAAATGAGTTAAGACTTTGGGGGACTGTTGGGAAGGCGTGATTGGTTTTGAAATGTGTGGACATGTGATTTGGGAGGGACCAAGGGTGAAATGGTATAGTTTGGCTGCGTCCCCACCCAAATCTCATCTTGAATTGCAGCTCCCATGATTCTCACATGTCATGGGAGAGACCCAGTGGGAGATAATTGAATCGTGGGGGCAGTTTCTCCCATACTGTTCTCATGGTAGTGAGTCTTATGAGATCTGATCGTTTTATAAGAGGTTCCCCCTTCACTTGATTCTCTTTCTCTCTTTTGCCTGCCATGATGTAAGACATGGCTTTTACCTTCCACCATGATTGTGAGCGACCCCCCATCCCCCAGCCACGTGCAACTGTGAGTACATTAAATCTTTTTTTCTTTATAAATTACCCAGTCTTCGGTATGTTTTTATCAGCAGCATGACAATGGACTAATACAAGAACATTCTGAGAAAAGACAGGGATGAGAAACACAAAGACCTCTTACTGAGGATGAGCAAAGTAGTAATAACTGAATAAAAATTACAATAAATACAAGTCATGTAAAAAAGTACTGATTGATCTCACGTGCCCAAGTCCTTAAAAAATAAGCTATGACCTAAAACAAACTCTATCATGTTATTTTAATAGTGTTAGTGTAATAACACTAATTATAACAATGTTAGTGTTAGTGTAATAACACTAATTATAACAATGTTATTACACTAACAATAACAATGTTAGTGTTATTACACTAATAAATGGAGTAGTGAAGGCATAGATTCCATATACAGTTTAAGAATGTTAAAATTAATATTTTAATTTAAATGTTTAGTCTAAACCAGTGGGTGTCAAACTTTAGCATACATTATAATCACCTGGAGAGTGTGTTAAGACATGCATTTCTAGGTCTCACCTCCAGAGGTTTTGATTCAGTTGGTCTCTGATGGGACTAGAGAATTTGAATTTCTAACAATTTCCAAAGTAAAGCTGATGCTGCTGACTGGGAAATTACAGTATGAGAGTTTCAGTCAGAGGAAACACTATATACAATGACTCTGAGTCTTGAATTAGCTTGGTGTGTTCAAGAAACAATGAGGGACTTTGAGAGATGATGGATATGTCTATTACCTTGATTGTAGTGATGGTATCACAGGTGTTTGCATGTGTTCACACTCATCAAATTGTACACATTAAATATCTGCAGTGAATTAGCTATCAATTATACTGCAATAAAGCTATTTAAAAAAAAACAGAAACAAAGAGGAGGCTTTTTTGATTGGAACAGGTTGAAAAAGGGGGACAGAAGTACAAAATATGGTCAGAGAGATAACAGGGACACTCTGTCCCTTGGACAGAGAGCCTAGGAGGTCATTATCAGGATCTTGGCTTTTACTCTGAAATTGAAAGTCATCTTCATGTTATTTTTGTTTGTTTGTTTTTTAAGTATAAGGTAGTATATTTTGAAATCATCAACAAAAGAAGTTATTCTTATTAAATCTGATATAACGTATTTAAAAAGCAACTGTGAACCATAAATAAAACAATAAAAAGTGTTTTGTGAGCCTATATGAAATACTTAGGTACACTGAAATAGAAAGATAATGGCTGATGGAAGGGCTGCAGCTGGTGTTTGGTGACTACTTTCTCCATCTAGTTTGTAAAATAATATTTCTGAATTCTTGCTTTCTGCTCATTTTCTCCATTATTTGCTTCTTAACAGTTATTCCTGGGGTGATCACAGTGACTCATGCCTGTAATCCCAGCACTTTAGGAGGCCGAGGTTAGCAGATCTCTTGAGCCCAGGAGTTCAAGACCAGCCTGGGCAACACAGTGAGACTCCATCTCTACAAAATATATATATATATAAAAATTAGCTGGGTGTGGTGGTTCACACCTGTGGTCTCAGCTACTTGGGAGGCTGAGGTGATAGGATTGCTTCAGCCCAGGAGGCAGAGGTTTCAGTGAGCTGGGATCACATCACTGTATTCCACCTTCAGTGGCAGAGCAAGACTCTGACTCAAAAACAAAACAAAACAAAAAAGTTATTCATATTGCATACCTACCCTTCCCATCTAATAAAGAAGCCAAATGTCTGCTCCTGTCCTCTATAGGCAGCAGACAAATACAAACAATGCTTTATGTTCTGACTTAAAATTATATATATTTTTTACATATATATATATATATATATTTTACATGTAACAAAACCAATTTTGTTGTTGGCTAATTGATAGAAATAAGTTATGTTCCTATGGCATATGTCAGGTCACAAAACATTACCAAACTTCTAAATTAAGACTCAAAGGCTTCTGATATTAAACATTGAAATAAATGTGAGCTATACATACATCCAGGAAAGATTAATAAAAACAAGGAAGAAAATTACCCAATTTCTGGTGCATGAGGAGAGTAAGAGGTCTAGAAGTAGTCGGTGAAATTAAGGAATAAATGTTTGCAGTGCAGAATTGTAAGGAGCAGCTCCTGCCACTGGGCATTTCAAAAACAAGCAGCCACAAATACAGAGGGCTCACTGTTGAGTGCTTTCCTACTGTATCCATTATAGTTGTGCATCTCTATGATTATTGTTTATGAATTTTTGTTTGACAATAATTCATATTCATTCATCTTCCAGCCCACTTTTTCTGGGTCCCAGCCAGTATTGGTTCCCTCCTAGCATCCTCAGCTCCCAGGATAGGCTCTGGCCACTTGCAACCCTGAAATTAAATAATGTGGGGCCCATATGTTTTGTGAGGTACATTGAAATAGAAAGATAATGGCTGCTGGAAGGGCTGCATCTAGTGTTTGGTAACTCATTTCTCCAGTTAATTTGTAAAATAATATTTCTGAATTCTTTCTGCTCATTTTCTCCTTTAGTCTCTTCTTAACAGTTATTCTTGGACTGGGGACAGTGGCTCATGCCTGTAATCCCAGCACTTAGTGGGAGACGGAGGCACAAGGATTGCCTGAGCTCAGGAGTTTGAGGCCAGCCTGGGCAACATGGTGAAACCTTATATCTACCAAAAATACAAACAATTAGCCGGGCATGGTGGTGCACACCTGTGGTCCCAGCGACGTGGGAAGCTGAGGCAGAAGGATTGCTTGAGTCCGGGGGGTCGAGGTTTCAGTGAGCCAAGATCCAGCCACTGTACTCCAGTCTGGGTGACAGAGGGAGAACTTGTCTCAAAATAATAGTAGTAGTAATAATAATAACAATAATAATAATAATAATGCAGTTTAGCTAAAGTTGATTTGTAATTAAAATAACTTTAAAAGCCAAATTCAAAACAATACATGTTTATTGCAGAAGTATTTGGACATAAAAACCTAAGCATAAAAGTGATCTAAATCTATACCTATCCATTATCCAGAAATGACACTGTTAACAATGTCACATAACTCCCATACACACACATATACACATGTAAATTATTAGACATGTGTATTTTGAACACACATACATACACACACACAAATAAACCTATTTTTTGAAATTGGGTTACAACATACATGTTACTGTGAAATCTGCTTTTTTACTTAAAAATGAAATATGAAAATGTCTCACCACCAATAGTATTCTTGTTTACCAGTGGAATTTTTCTGCTTTTTTTTTTTTGAGACAGAGTCTGGCTCTGTCGCTCAGGTTGGAGTGCAGTGGTGCAATCTCGGCTTACTGCAAGCTCTCTCCCAGGTTCACGCCATTCTCCTACCTCAGCCTCCCGAGTAGCTGGGACTACAGGTGCCTGCCACCACACCTGGTTAATTTTTTTGTATTTTTAGTAGAGACAGGTTTTCACCATGTTAGCCAGGATGGCCTCGATCTCCTGACCTAGAGATCTGCCCGCCTCAGCCTCCCAAAGTGCTGGGATTACAGGTGTGAGCCACCGCACCCGACCATTGTTTTTAATGATGGCTACCCAGAGTTAATGAGAGTATGGGTAATTTCAGACTCTCATAGCTAAAACTGTAAATCGGTTCAATATTTCTGAAATAAATTTGGCCAGATACTTCAAGAGCTTCAAGTGCAATTTAAAGGTTATAATATTTGAATGCCTTTTCACTTCACATTGGGATTAGTGCAAATTTCCATCCCAAGGATATTTGTCACAGCCCACTTTATAATTTTTGATAGTAGCCAAATACCAAAACGTATAACAAGAAATACCACCCTCAATGTGCCTGATCTTGTCTGCTATTTATTTTAACAAGTTTCTCTTCATGCTGCATTAAGAATAGACTGGCCAGGCCTAGTGGCTCACATCTGTAATCCCAGCACTTTGGGAGGCTGAGGCGGGTGGATCACCTGAGGTCAGGAGTTTGAGACCAGCCTGACTAACATGATAAAATCTTGTCTCTAGTAAATACAAAAACGTTAGCTGGGCATGGTGGTGCATGCCTGTAATCCTAGCTACTTGGGAGACAGGAGAATTGCTTAAACCCGGGAGGCGGAGATTGCAGTGAGCCAAGATTGCACCAATGCGCTCCAGCCTGGGCAGCAAGAGTGAGACTCTGTCAAAAACAAAACAAAACAAAACAAAACAAAACAAAACAAAACAAAGCCTGAAGGAGATCAAGGTGGGAAGCAGGAAAAGAAGTTAGAAGAATATTGTAGTAATCCTGGCCTGAGAGAGTTTACTGCTGGACCAGGGTGGTAGTAATGGAAGTGGTAAGAAATATTAGAATTTAGACAGCATTTGAATGTAGAGCCAACGTAATTTGCTGACAGGGTGTGGGATCTGAGAATAAAAACAATCAAAGAGGACTCCAAAGTTTTTATTCTGGGCAACTGTAATGGAGGCACCATTAACTAAGATAGGGATGATTTTGAGTAGAGTAGATTTGGAGGAGGGGGAAGATTAAGAGTTCAGTTTGAGGTATGTATAGTTTGGGATTTATAGACATAAAATATTACAGCTGGACAGAGCTATACGGATTATCTCTTATTTCCCCTTAGTACATCTTTATGGAAAAATTAGCCCTAAAACAGGATAAGGACATAGCCAAAGTCTCATAACTAGACAGAAGCAGATCTAAGAGTAAGAATATTTTACATTTCTTTTATATATCCAGAGTGCTCAGCACTGTGCTGATCACACCATAAGCTCTTTACAAAGAGTGGTTAAAAGCTTTTATGAGAGCTACTTAGTTTAGCACTCTTAACCAATGTAGGTTTGTGGGGAAAATCAGGTTGAACTCTTTCAGCAGTAATTTGAGTGCGTGGTTCTAATGAGTTTTAGGTTCTAAATCTAAAAAAAATGCATTGGTGCTAAGAAGGCTGTTTCTGTCCTCAGCATCACACATTGAGCTAACTCATTTTCAGAGTTTCTTATCTTGAAACAGCATTTGTTGGCCACCAGTAGAAATAATGTCCCGGACATCCGGACATCCCTAAATGTTGAATCTGGGAGAGATAATTAGGTTCTTTTTTTTTTTTTTTTTTTTTTTTTTTGAAAGTTAAGTGAGTACTGTACGGGGACCCAGAAAACCTGAGTTCTGACCTTAATTTCTTATTATTACTGTCTCTTTATATACTGGGGCAAGTCACTTCCTCTCTCTGGGATACAGTTTCCTTACTTGTAAAACTAAATTGTTGGCCTGCATCCCTCCATATCTACTTCCAGTTCTTGAAATTAGATTTCCTATTTCAATTTTTTAGGAAGAATTCATGACTGAGCTTTTTTGTTCCTCAGAGCTTTCATGTGTGTCTAGAAATGCACTTATCTAAACAACCAGACATGAAATGTGAGCTTAGTATCTTCCATTGGAAAAGGTGAGACTACAAAAGCACAGCAAGGTATTAAGTATGCAGAACTTTGAAAGCACAGTTCTAGATTCTTTCTCTGGTTCCACCATTAACTCACTGTATGACTTAACTTTGTCACTTAACCTCACGCTTCAGTTTTCTTCTTGTTCAAAGAGGGCTGCAGATTGCCCCTCTGACATCATAGGGATATTGTAATAATTTCATGGAATAATCGATGTAAAAAAGCTTTGAAAAAGGTACATTGTTTAAAATGTAAATTGGTGTGGTATATAACAACAAAACAATAGTAATAGTTAACATTTATTATTCATAACATGTTCTCACCATGTCCTTCATTTTGCTAAACATCGCTTTGTCAGTGAGGTCTTTTCTGACGGCTCTTTATAATTACATACTTCCACTCACATTCCCATTCTCCTTACCATGCTTTATTTTGCATTGCACTTATCACCAGGTAACATTTAGTTTATTTAGTATAATTTAGTTTATTATATTATTGTCTGTCTCTGATCACTAGAAAATATAATCTATAAGTGAAGGGATTTTATCTGTTTTGTTCCCTCCTGTGTCCCTAACATCTAAGAAAGTAAATGATATATAACAGACACTTGGTAAATATTTGTTGAATAAGTGAATTCTGCCAGATAAACCTTCTCTTTTCCTGTCTAGGTACAGATGGTATTAGCCTGTTTAAAATCAACATTTTTACTATTGGTCCAGCAGAAGTCAGTCCTTGTGCTATGCAGGTAGCTAGTTGTAAATCCCGTTATCTTAGAAGGTCTTGAGTAAGTCATTTTCTTTAGATATAATCATCCTTTTGAGGCCACTCTCCTATAAGATTAACCCTATGATTAGGTGAGATATCTTCTGAGGAGGATTGTCTAATGTAATGTTTCACCATGGTGTTCAATACTTTCTCTTTGATGCCTTAGCTATGTAACCTTGTTCATAGTACTTGAATATCTTCAGGCCTTTGTTCTCTCATCTACGAAATGGCAATCACAGTAGTGCCTTCCTCGTAACGATGTTAAACAATCAAATACACATTGTAAATAAAACACTTAAAATAGTGTCTGGCACATTTTAAGAGCCCAGAAAATATTAGTCCTACTTGTGATGTTGTTTGGGGGTGGGGGATGTTCTTGGAAGACTCCGAAGTCCCTTCCTATCAGAAGTATACCTGACTTTCTACATGCCCATCCTCACAAAATGCCCATATCTAAAGGGTACTTATTTCTAGAACATGAGGATATATGTATATCCCCATGCCTGAGTATTGAATAAGGAAAAAGCATGGAGAGGGAGAGATGTGAGGAATACAAAAGGAGGCTGAAAGTTCTGAAAGTTCACTGACTTCACAAGATTGTGCTAGGCTGGCCTTGGTGATTGAAGCTTGGAGTAATTCCCATAAAGGAATATCCTCAAAGCAAGTAGTTCTTAACAGAGAGTGCTGGGATAAAGGAATCTGTGCTGTGACTTGGAAGCTTCCCTTCTACCAACAAGATTTCATGGTTGCCAGAAAGGTAGGCAAAATGTTACTGTAGCAAACTTAATGAGTACATGCTGTGTGTACTTAGGCATAAACATCCAGTCCTCCCTTGGATGAAGCTGTAATTCATCACCATCACATCCCCCCTTTATAGATGAGAAAATTTTCTCTATCTTAGAATTTCCTCCTGAAGTCTTTCCTTTGTTAGATGACAAAAGGGACTGCTGTGGCTTAAGTACCACCTCTCCAGATTGTGCCTGACTAATCATGTACAAATGAAATCAAATAAACTCCACTGTTATATATAAGGCATCAATAGGGGATCACTTTTTTAATTTTTAATTTTTGTGCATACATAGTAGCTGTATATATTTATGGGGTACATTAGATGTTTTGATACAGTCATGAAAGGTATAATAATCACATCTTGTAAAATTGGATATCCATCACCTCAAGCATTTATCCTTTGTGTTACAAACAATCCAATCATACTTTTTAGTTATTTTAGAATGTACAATTAAATTATTATTGACTGACATGGTTTGAGTCTGTGTCTGTGCCCAAATTTCATGTCAAATCATAATCCCCAGTGTTGGAGGTGGGGCCTGGTGGAAGGTGATTGAATCATAGGGGCGGATTTCCTCCTCCGTGCTGCACTTGTGATAGTGAGTGAGTGGTTGTGAGATTTCGTTGTTTAAAAGTGTGCTGCCGGGCGCGGTGGCTCACGCCTGTAATCCCAGCACTTTGGGAGGCCGTGGCGGGTGGATCACGAGGTCAGGAGATGGAGACCATCCTGGCTAACATGGTGAAACCCCGTCTCTACTAAAAAATAGAAAAAAATTAGCCGGGCGTGGTGGCGGGCGCCTGTAGTCCCAGCTACGGGAGACTGAGGCAGGAGAATGGCGTGAACCCTGGAGGCGAAGCTTGCAGTGAGCCGAGATCGCGCCACTGCACTCCAGTCTGGGCGACAGAGAGAGATTCCGTCTCAAAAATAAATAAATAAATAAATAAATAAAAGAGAAAAAATAAAAAGTGTGTAACACCTTCGCCCTTCACCTCCTCCTGTTCTGACCATGTAAGACATGCCTTCTGCCATGATTGTAAGTTTCCTGAGGTCTTCACAGCCATGCTTCCTGTACAATCTGCAGAATCATGAACCAATTAAAACTCTGTGCTTTATAAATTATCCAGTCTCAGGTATCTCTTAATAGTAAAGTGAGAACAGTTTAATACCTTGACTATAGTCACTCTGTTGTGCTATCAAATCATAGGTCTTATTCATTCTTATTTTTGTCTATACATTAACCATCCCTACCTCTATCCCCACTCCACTCCACTTCTCAGCCTCTGGTAACCTTCCTTCTACTATTCCATGCCCATTATTTCAATTGTTTTGATTTTTAGATCCCACAAATAAGTGAAAACGTGCAAAGTTTGTCTTTCTGTTCCTGGCTCATTTTACTTAATATAATGACCTCCAGTTACATCCATGTTGTTGCAAATTACAGGGTCTCATTCTTTTTTATGGCTAAATGGTAATCCATTATGTATACATACCACATTTTCTTTATCCATTTGTCTGTTGATGAATGCTTAAGCTGCTTCCATACTTTGGCCCTTGTAAACAGTCCTGCAACAAACACGGGAGTGCAGATATCTCTGTGATATACTGATTTCCTTTCTTATGGGCATATACCTAGCAGTGTGATTACTGAATCATATGGTAGCTCTATTTTTAGTGTTTTGAGGAACCTCCAAACTGTTCTCCATAGTGGTTTTACTAATGCACATTCCTACCAACAGTGTACAACGGTCCCCTTTTCTACACTTATTTTTCCATTTTAAAAAAATCTGATTACTCGATTTTTTTCCTATAGAGTTGTTTGGGCTACTTCTGTATTCTGGCTATTAATCTTTTGTCAGATGAGTAGTTTAAAAATACTTTCTCCCATTCTGTGGGTTGTCTCTTCACTTTGTTGATTGTTTTCTTTGCTGTGCAGAAGCTTTTTAACTTGATATTAACCAATTTGTCCATTTTTGCTTTGGTTGCCTGTGTTTGTGGGTTATTGCTCAAAAAAACTTTTCCCTAGACCAACGTTCTGGAGAGTTTCCCTGATGTTTTCTTGTAGTAGTTTCATAGTTGAGGTCTTAGACTGAAGTCTTCAATCCACTTTGATTTGATTTTTGTGTATGGCAAAAATAGGTATCTAGTTTCATTCTTCTGCATATGGAAATCCAGATTTCTCTGCACCATTTATTGAAGAGACTGTCTTTACCAGTTGTATGTTCTTGGCACCTTTGTCAAAAATGAATTCACTGTAGGTGTGTGGAATTGTTTCTGGGTTCTTTAGTCTGTTCTATGGATTCATTGGTCTGTTTTTATGCCAGTAACATGCTGTTTTTGTTACTATAGCTCTGTAGCATAATTTGAAGTCAGGTAATGTTATTCCTCCCGTTTTGTTCTTTTTGCTTAGGATACCTTTGGCTATTCTGGGTCTTTTGTGGTTCCATATAAATTTTAAGATTGTTTTTTCTATTTCTGTGAAGAATGTCATTGCTATTTTGATAGGTATTGCATTGAATCTGTAGATTGCTTTGGGTAGTATGGGAATTTTAACAACATTGATTCTTCTAATCCATCTACATGGAATATCTATCCATTTTTGGTGTCCTCATCAATTTTGCTTATGAGTGTTTTATACTTTTCATTATAGAGGTCTCTCACTTTTTTGGTTAATTCCCAGATATTTATTTTGTCACTACTGTAAATAGGATTACTTTTTACATTTCTTTTCCAGATTGTTCACTGTTACCATATAGAAATGCTACTGATTTCCATTAATAATTAATAATTACTTTAATAGTTTTTGAGGTACAGGTGGTTTCTGGTTACATGGAAAAATTCTTTGTGGTGATTTATGAGACTTTGGTTTACACACCACCCAAGCAGTGTACACTGTACCCAATTTGTCCTCTTTTATCTCTAAGCCCCATCCCAACCTTCTTTTGAGACCTCAAAGTCCATTATATCATTCTTATGCCTTTGCATCCTCATAACTTAGCTCTCACTTATAAATGAGAACATACAATATTTGCTTTTCAATTCCTCAGTTACATCACTTAGAATAATCACCTATAGCTCAATCCAAGTTGCTGAAAATGATATTACTTCATTTATTTTTATGGTTGAGTAGTATTCCATGGTATGTATGTATGTATGTGTGTATGTGTGTGTATACACACACACACACACACATATATATATATCACATTTTCTTTATCCACTTGTGGGTTGATGAGCACTTAAGTTGTTTCCATATTTTTGCAGTTGCAAATTGTTCTGCTTGAAACATGTGTGCATGTGTCTTTTTCATATAATGACTTCTTATCTTTTGTGTAGATACCCAGAAGTGGGAATACTGGATCAAATGGTAGTTCTACATTTAATTCTTTAAGGAATCTTCATACTGTTTTCCATAGTAGTAGTACCAGCAGTGTAAAAGTGCTTCCTTTCCAACTCATCCATGCCAACATCTATTGTTTTTTGACTTTTTAATTATGGCCATTTTTGCAGCAGTAATGTGGTATCTCATTGTGGTTTTATTTGCACTTCCTTAATGATTAATAATGTTTAGCATTTTTTCATATATTTGTTGGCTATTTTTATATCTTGTTTTGACAACTGTCTATTAATGTCCTTTGCCCATTTTGTGACGGGATTTTTTTTTCTTGCTGATTTGAGTTCCTTATAGATTCTGAATATTAGTGTTTTGTTGGATGCATAGTTTGTAAATATTTTCTCCCACTCTGTGGGTTGTCTGTTTCCTCTGCTGATTATTTCTTTTGCTGTGAAGAAGCCTTTTAGTTTAATTAGGTTCCATTTATTTATTTATGTTTTTATTGCATTTGCTTTTAGAGTCTTAGTCATGAATTATTTGCCTAAGCCAAAGTCTAGAAAAGTTTTTATGATGTTATTTTCTATAACTTTTATGGTTTCAGGGTCTTAGATTTAAGTCTTTGATCCATCTTGAATTGATTTTTGTATAAGGTGAGAGAGGAGGATACAGTTTTATTCTTCCACATGTGGCTTGCCAGTTATCCCCGAACCATTTGTTGAATAGGGTGTCCTTTCCCCACTTTATGTTTTTGTTTACTTTTTCAAAGATTAGTTGGCTGTAAGTATCTGGCTTTACTTCTGAGTTTTCTATTCTGTTCCATTGGCCTATGTGCCTATTTTTATACCAGTACCATGCTGTTTTGGTTAACTATAGCCTTGCAGTATAATTTGAAGTCACATAATTTGATGCTTCTAGATTTGTTCTTTTTGCTTAGTATTGCTTTGGATATGTGGGCTCTTTTTTTATTCTATATGAATTTTAGAATTGTTTTATCTAGGTATTTGAAGAATGATGATGGTATTTCAATGAGAATTGCATTGAATCTGTAGATTGCTCTGGGAAGTATGGTCACTTTCACAATATTGATTCTACCCATCCATGAGCATGGAAGGGGTTTTCATTTGTTTGTAATTTATTTCAACAGTGTTTTATAGTTTTCCTTGTAGAAATCTTTCACCTCCTTGGTTAGGTATATTCCCAAGGTTTGTTTGTTTGTTTGTTTTTTCATCTATTGTAAGAGGAATTGAGTTGTTGATTTGATTCTTAGCTTGGTCATTGTGTATAGCAATGCTACTGGTTGTGTACATTGATTTTGTGTTCTGAGACTTTTCTAAATTTGTTTATCAGATCTAAGATCTTTTCAGATGAGACTTTAGGGTTTTCTAGGTATACAATTATATCATCAGTGAACAGTGAGAGTTTGACTTTTATCTCTTTAGATTTGGATGTCCTTTATTTCTTTCTCCTGTCTGATTGTTCTGGCTAGGACTTCTATTACTATGTTGAATAGAAATGGTGAAAGTGAGCATCCTTGCACTGTTCCAGTTCTTAGGGGAAATGCACTCAACTTTTACCCATTCAGTATGACATTGTCTGTGGGTTTGTCATATACAGCTTTTATTACTTTGAGGTAAGTTACTACTATGCCTAGTTTGTTGAGGGTCTTTATTATAAAGGGATGCTGGATTTTACCAAATGCTTTTTCTGCATTCTGTTATGTGATGTATCACATTTGTTCACTTATATGTGGAAAAACAACCCTGCATTTCTGGTATGTAACACAGCTGATCATGGTGTATTATCATTTTGACATGCTTGTGGGTACAGTTAGCTAGAATATTGTTGAAGATTTTTGCATCTATGTCCATTAGGCATATTGGTCTGTACTTTTTTTTTTGTTATGCCCTTTTCTGGCTTTAGTATTAGGGTGATACTAGCTTCATAAAATGATTTAAGGAGTTTCCCTTTTTCTCTACCTTCTGGAATTGTGGCAGTAGGATTGGTAACAATTCTTCTTTGAATGTCTGATAGAATTCAGGAATTTTTGTTGGCAATTTTCTATTATAGACTCAATCTGGCTTATTGCTATTGGTCTCTTTGGGGTTTCTATTTCTTTCTAATTTAATCTAGGAGTGTTATATTTTCCAAGAGTTTATCCGTCTCCTCTAGATTTTCTAGTTTGTGCATATAAAGGTGTTCACAGTAGCCTTGAATGATCTTTTGTATTTCTGTGTTATCAGTTGTAACATCTCCCATTTCATTTCTAATTGAGCTTATTTGGATCGTATCTCTTCTTTCCTTAGTTAATCTTACTAATTGTCTATCAATGTTGTTTATCTCTCAAAGGACCAGTTTTTTGTTTTATTTATCTATCGCATAATTTTTGTTTTAATTTTATTTAGTTATATTCTGATCTTTGTTAATTTCTTTTCTTCTGCTTGCTGTGGGTTTAGTTTGCTATTTTTTTCTCTAGTTCCTTGAGGTATTTAACACTATGAACATTCTTCTTGGCAGTGCTTTTGCTGTATCCCAGAGGTTTTGATAAGTTTTTTCACTATTATCCTTCATTTCAAATAAATTTTAAATTTCTATCTTGATTTCATTGTTAATCCAAACATCATTAAAGAGCAGATTACTTAATTTCCATGTATTTTTATGGTTTGGAAGATTCCTTTTGGAGTTGATTTCCAGTTTTATTCCACTCTGGTCTGAGAAGATACTTGATATGATTTTGATTTTATTAAATTTATTAACACTTGTTTTGGGGTGTATCATATGGGTCTATTTTGAAGAATGTTCCATGTGCTGATGAGAAGAATGTATATTCTACACTTGTTGGGAATAATGTTCTATAAATATCTAAGTCTATTTTTTCTAGCGTATAGTTTAAGTCCATTGTTTCTTTGTTAACTTGCAGTGTTGATTATCTGTCTTGTGCTGTCAGTGGAGTATTGAAATTTCCCTCCCCTTCTGTTATAACATCCTGTTTCCTCATGCTGGCCCTTTCATACCAGACTTGCTCTTCCTGGCTGATACTTGATGCTTCCACCACCAGTACCTCACCTCCATCTAAGACACCAATTGCTTCTTCCTACTATGCTCTTTTAACTCACTAGGGGCTGGAATATCTTGTCTCTCATAACTATTGAGAAATTTTTTAAAACCTTGAGTTAAAATCTACTCTTTCACTATTGAGGTGGGATAACAGACACAGATAAATGTAGCAGTAAAGATAACAAAACAATATTTGTCCCTATAACATGCTACCGTTTAAAAATGACTTAACAATTCTTTGTTTGAGTGAATGCTACTTTCTTCCTCATTAAGGAACATTGTTCTGTAAAATCATGGACTATCAGAAGATTTGCTGTTTGAAATTGTATCAATACAAATGAGATATCCCACTCTTGCCTAGATAGGAGCTAAGTCACTTTGACCCAGAGAAGCAGTCTTGATTTACAAACCAAATACAGAACTTCACATAAGGAGTTTCCACATTTATTTTAATCTTTTTTTTCAAGGAAAGATGACCCTGGTTTCACTTTTGCAGTCTACAGCAGGTATTGACCCCTTTACACACAGATCTGCTTTGCTTTGATCCTAAAAAATCATGACTTATTGCCCTTTTTCTGCTCCACAGTGTTTAGGGACTCAGGTGGGGAAATTTGAAAGTAGGGACAATTCAACAATTGGAAGTTGGAATTAATGTAGAGACCCTTCAATCACATATCTTGTGCCTGAGCTAAGATAAATTTTAATATTACAACTGCTTGTTGTAAGAAAGCTTACACAATCTCTTTACACCTGGCTTGGTTCTCCATAGTACGTCAGCCTCAAAGTAGTTGAATTTAGTTAATTTCTCATTGTTCCAACTAGTGTTTCATCGAGCAAAGTAGAAACTGATTGCCTTTTATGAAAGCCTCAAAAACCATGCAGCATCACTTTTCCCATATTGTATTGATAGACTGGTCACAAACCTGCCTAGGTTCAAGGGGGAAAAATATAGATCCATCTATCAATAAGAAGTATAGTATGTCACCACCAAGAAAACGTTATAAAAGACTTCATTTTGGGCATTCTCTTGTTTGCTTGCTTTCTCTCTCTTTCTTGTATCACTTAATTTGAAGATGAAACGTTTTAAGCAGCTCTATTGAAAAGTTAACATAAGGAAATTAGCCCTCCTAACACTAGTAACATCAGTGATCTTGCAATTTCATAAAAGAGCAGGAACCAGAATCAGCCAGTTAAGCTGCTCCTAGATTCCTGACTCACAGAAATTGGATGATAATAAATGCTTATTGTTTTCAGCTTCTAGGTTTGGGAGTAATTTGTTATGCAGCAATGGTGGACTAATATAATTACATAGAAGTACTTTATATAACTGTAAAAGAGAATTCTTTTTTTATTATTATACTTTAAGTTCTAGGGTACATGTGTACAATGTGCAGGCTTGTTGCAGAGGTATACATGTGCCATGTTGGTTTGCTGCACCCATCAACTTGTCATTTACATTAGGTATTTCGCCTAATGCTATCCCTTCCCCAGCCCCCCAACCCCCAATAGGCCCCAGTGTGTGATGTTCCCCACCCTGTGTCCATGTGTTCTCATTGTTCAACTCCCACTTATGAGTGAGAACAGGCGGTGTTTGGTTTTCTGTCCTTGTGATATTTTGCTGAGAATGATGGTTTCCAGCTTCATCCATGTCCCTGCAAAGAACATGAACTCGTCCTTTTTCATGGTTGCATAGTATTCCATGGGGTATATGTGCCACATTTTCTTTATCCAGTCTATTATTGATGGACATTTGGGTTCATTTCAAGTCTTTGCTATTGTGAATAGTGCCGCAATAAACACACGTGTGCATGTGTCTTTATAGCAGCATGATTTATAATCCTTTGGGTATATACTCAGGAATGGGATTGCTGGGTCAAATGGTATTTCTAGTTCTAGATCATTGAGGAATCGCCACACCGTTTTCCACAATGGTTGAACTAATTTACAATCCCACCAACAGTGTGAAAGCGTTCCTATTTCTCCACATCCTCTCCAGCATCTGTTGTTTCCTGACTTTTTAATGATCGCCATTCTAACTGCTGTGAGGTGGTATCTCATTGTGGTTTTGATTTGCAATTCTCTGATGACCAGTGATGATGAGCATTTTTTCATGTGTCTGTTGGCTGCATACATGTCTTCTTTTGAGAAGTGTCTGTTCATATCCTTTGCCCACTTTTTGATGGGGTTGTTTTTTTTTCTTGTAAATTTGTTTAAGTTCTTTCTAGATTCGGAATAGTAGCCCTTTGTCATGTGGATAGATTGCAAAATTTTTCTCCCGTTCTGTAGGTTGTCTGTTCATTCTGATGATAGTTCCCTTTGCTGTGCAGAAACTCTTTAGTTTAATTAGATCCCAATTGTCTATTTTGACTTTTGTTGCCATTGCTTTTGGTGTTTTAGTCATGAAGTCTTTGCCCATGCCTATGTCTTGAATGGCATTGCCTACATTTTCTTCTAGGGTTTTTATGGTTTTAGGTCTTACATTTAAGTCTTTAATCCACCTTGAGTTAATTCTTGTATAAGGTATAAGGAAGGGATCCAGTTTCATCTTTCTACATATGGCTAGCCAGTTTTCCCAGGAGCATTTATTAAATAGGGAATCCTTTCCCTATTTCTTGTTTTTGTCAGGTTTGTCAAAGATCAGATGGTTGTAGATGTGTGGTGTTATTTCTGAGGGCTCTGTTCTGTTCCATTGGTCTATATCTCTGTTTTGGTACCAGTACCATGCTGTTTTGGTTACTGTAGCCTTGTAGTATAGTTTTAAGTCAGGTAGCATGATGTTTCCAGCTTTGTTCTTTTTGCTTAGGATTGTCTTGGCAATATGGGCTCTTTTTTGGTTCCATATGAAATTTAAAGTCGTTTTTCCCAATTCTGTGAAGAAAGTCTGTGGTAGCTTGATCGGGATAACACTGAATCTATAAATTACCTTGGGCAGTATGGCCATTTTCACGATATTGATTCTTGCTATCCATGAGCATGGAATATTCTTCCATTCATTTGTATCTTATTTTGTTGAGTGGTGGTTTGTAGTTCTCCTTGAAGATGTCCTTCACGTGACATAGATGAACAAGGCTAATTTGATGTTCAGTCTGTTAATTACCAGTCCCTTTGTGCATATATATTATCAACTTTGGTTTGAAATGAATCAGAATGGTATCGGAGCTCACTCCAAATAAACATGAATCACATTAAAGAAGGTTCTTTTTGTGTGTTTTTCCCTAAAATGTGCTGTAAGCAGAGATCACATCACTAAGAAAATACAAAAGAAATTCTGACATGAGGGGTATTGCAGGGTGTTAAAAAAAAAAAATGCTCCAGAGCCAAGAAATCAGCAGATCTAAATCCTAATCTCAATTGCTACTAGTCAGTTGTGTGACTTTTGGCTAGAGACTACCTCTCACTGAAATTCAGCTTCTTTATTATTAGAAAAGAGGTCTTATCCATAAAATCTTTGCCCAGACCAATGCCCTGAAGTATTTCCTCTATGGTGTATTCTAATAGTTTAGTAGTGTGTTTTTTTTTAATTTATTTATTATTATTATACTTTAAGTTGTAGGGTATATGTGCATAACGTGCAGGTTTGTTACATACGTATACTTGTGCCATGTTGCTGTGCTGCACCCATCAACTCGTCATTTACATCAGGTATAACTCCCAATGCAATCCCTCATGTAGGCAGGCTGGGAAGGGTATGGGGAATGAGGGCTAGAGAGAGGTTGATTAATGGATGTAAAAGTAGAGCTAGAGAGGATAAGTAGGTTATAGTGTTATATAGTACTATAGTGTAGCTATAGTTAACAATTATTTATTCTATATTTTCAAATAGCTAGAAGAGAGGATTTTGAATGCTTCCAACAAAAAGAAATGATAAATGTTTGAGGTAATAAATATGCAAATTACCTGAGTTGATTATTGCATGTTGTATATAAGTATCAAACTATCACACTGTACTCCACAAATATGTACAATTATTATGTGTCAGTTAGCAGTTTTGAAAAGCAGAGATTCAGCTATGTTAGACACTTTACACATTTTTTGAGAAGTTCTCTCATCCCTGTTGCAGGGCATGCAACAGGGGTGTGGTTCGCTTTTTAGATGCACAGCTGCTCAAATCCCTATGGGGAGTATGCAGAGGGGCAGGTTGTGGGGAGCATTTTGGACTCTGATCCCAAAGCAGCACCTAGAGAGTTGAGTGTTTACAGCCCCTGAAGCCCCAGTGGGCATGTGTTACAGTATGCTCTTTTAGCTTTGCTGTCTGCAGGCAGCTTGTGTTAATCAGTTTAATTAGACCCTCTGCCTTATTGCAAGGACAGAGGGCTTTCTGTATCCCAGGTCCTTGCCCTAGTGAACTGGAAAAATTGAATCACACATGGGCTTGGAGGATGGGTGAAAGGTTTTATTGAGTGGTGGAGGTAGCTCTCAGTGAGGCAGATGGGGAGCTAAAAGGGGAATGGAGTGGGAGGGTGGTCTGCTCCTAGAGTAAGGCCGCCCAGCAGCCAGATTCTCTTCTGACTGCCCCTGACTGAATTGTGTCATCCCGCCTCAATGACCTGCCAGTGTCTGCTGGTGTCTGTTGCTGTGCTTTTCTGGTCCTATTGATGTCTAGCTGTTTGTGTCTACGCCCATTAGGGTCTCAGGTATTCATGGGCACAGGATGGGGGGTGTGGCGGTCCAGAGTCATCTTGGAAAATGCAACATTTGGGCATAAAAACAGGGGTGCCTGTTCTCACTTAGGTCTGTGAACACAGGCCCAAGTGTGGAGGCCTTACCAGGGACCCCATCCTTCTTTACCTAGCACTTCCCTGTCCCCTTCCATGTGAATGATGGAAAATATATTTTACAGTATAGTCGAATGCCTATATATGAATATATGCATCTAGATTTAAATGGAAGTTTTCTGATACAATACTTTACCCATTTTACATGAGAGACACTTTAATATTATTTTGTTTTATTCTCTCCCATAAAAATTCCATTAATCATGATTATTAAGTTGAATTCATGAATTGTAGTTGAAAACACTGGACCTTAAAAGAACACTGTCTATAATTCCATGATTCTAAATAAAGAACATGATTCTAAGTAAAGAACAAATCTTATTAAGGGGATTAGATCTGGCTACACTAAAAATAGTCTATTAAGAAGTAGAGGTAAGAGTGAAAGTAAATTGCCATATCTGGGGCAAAATAATATAGTGATGACAGATGAAAGTCAAATAGACATTCAAACAGTCACTAGGCTGTTCATTAATATGTTTGATTCATTGTTTGTAAGGTAGACCAGAATAAAGAGTACTAAAAAATCCAATCAAATTCATAAGGTGTACTACCAAACTGGAACTTATTAATTTACAACTATATACAATAATATGTTCATGGTTCTGCCACTTATTAGCTGGCTGAACGTGGCCAAGTTATGTTTGTAATCTTTATTATTGTCATTATAAGGATATAATGAAAGTCAAATGAAATAGTAGCTGTAGGAAAGCTTTGAAAACTATGAAATAATGACAGTGATCACATGTATATAGCATATACAACCATAATAATAGCTTCCATTTATTCAGGGATTACTTATTCCAGACACTGAGTAAAAACATTTAAGTGCATTTTCTCATCTAATACTCACAACAGCCTTTTAAGATGTGTACAATCATTATACGTATTTTACAGATAAGAAAATAGAGAATAGAAATCACATAAGTTACCCACAAACCACTTAGGTAATATACACATTCTTTACTCTGTAGAAAGTTAAAGCAAAAATCCTTAATCCAATCTGTATGTGCACACATACACCCACAAACGTACTCATCCACTAGTCTCCTTCTTTAGATTGAATGTAGTTCACTTAGTCACACTGGGCAAAAATCTGAGAGTCAATCTTGATTGCTCTTCTTGCCTTATATCTACATCCAATCCCATCACCAAATTCTGTTGCTGCTGTATATTCAAAATACAAGCAGACTGCAACCACTTCTTACTTCCACTGCTACCTCACTAGTCTAAGCCATCACCATCTCTTTCCTAGATTATTGCAAGCTTCCACTTTTGCTCTCAATTAACTGCAGTCTCTACACAGCAGTATAAATAATCAACCCCACTTAAAGCCTTCCAATGCCTTTCTATTGTAGGTAGAATAAAATCCAAACTGCATACCCACAAGGCTCAAGAAGATCTAGCTCTTGTTGACCTCTCATACCTCATATCATACAATGCCTACCATATGTTCAACACTCTTCAACCAGACTGACCTTCCTCTGTTCCTCTCATATATAAAGTTCTTTCCTACCTTAGGTTCTTTGCATCTGCTGTCCCCTATTCCTCAAATATTCTTTATTAATATCTTAACATGTCTTGCTTCTTCTTATCATTTGAACCTCAACCCAAATACTATATCCTCAGAGAGGTCCGTATTCATCTCCCTAATGATCTCCTCCCATCCCCTTATCCAGTTACTGTCTATTACATTACTTGGTTTTATTGTCATCATAGCAGTTATCATTATCTAACTTTTTCTTGTTTAATTTTTATATTTTGTATTCTTTTGCTGCAATGTATGCTCCACTAGGGCAGAGACGTTGATTGTCTTGTTGAATGTTGTATCCCTAGAACACCCAAAATCTTAGAATATGCCCAGCGTAGCGTGTATTTGTACAATATCAGTACATATTCATTGAATGAATGAAGGAATGTATAAACCAAATTATAACCTGGAGAGTGACCATTAAGCCCAAAATCAAAGCAAGACTGGTGTGCTGGATGACATTATTTGACTCGTTGAATAATTCATATGCTCCATTAGAAAAACAACATATACCCCTTCCATCATGCAGATAAATCTGTGATGGGGAATTGAATACTTAGGTCAGCTGGTGAGGTCACTCTCCACTTTGGAAAGGTCTTGAGAGACATTGAAAAATTGTCCCTCTTTGGATGTAACCCTTCCTAAATTTCTTACAAACATAGATTTTTTCTGTTTATACATAATCTCTTTTCATGAAGCATAAAGCAATTGATTGGGGCACAGCTATTGATATACATTTGTTTCTGACACTGTACTCTGGGCACTTTGATTTAAATTTAGATATAAATTATTTGGTCTTTCATTTATTAAGTGTTGCTTTGGGTATATTATTGTCAGTATTTTAAAAATGTTCACATTTAGAAACATTGCCTTAAGTTTTGGAAGATTCATTTTTTTAGTCAATAGGTGTGTTTTTGTTTTCTTTTGTTTTGTTTTCGAGTGTCTGTCAAGGGCTAAACCCTCTTGTAGGTGCCAGTGATGCAGGAGTGACTAAGAGAGAACGTCTCATTTCATATGGTATTCTTGCTGCTGTTTATCCCATGAACTAATTACATTAATGTGTCCACAAACCAAATGCCCTGTACCGAGCTAAACTACTTTATAACATTATCAAAATAAGGTGCTTAGAGGCAAGGAAACTGGGCTTAATGGGACACATCTAGCCACCTTAAGGAAAAACAGACGAAGACAATGTCGATTCAATTAAAATAACTGGTGAATATGCCAACACCAAAGTCTACAAAGTTGTAATGGATTCTAGTTGTCTAATGCTCTGAAGATTACTGTTGAAACCATTTGCAGTACTGCAGCCACTAAAAGCCAAAAAAAAAAAAAAAAATGGAGATACAGTACCTCAAATGATGGTCCTTTCACTTTAAGAAACTTCTTCGACCCAGTCAACAAGCAAGATCCAGTCCAGGCCTGGATGGATATTCATGATTTCAAATACACCATAGGAGATTTAGCTCTGAAATGTGACTGATTGTAACAATTTCCAACTAGGGAGTCTGAGGCTCTGAGGCACATGTGCATTAAAAAGGAAAAGGAAGAAGTAGAAGTGGAAAAGTAGAAGATACAAATCAAACTACACATTGCTTATTCTAACTGTTCTGGGTGTTGCTTTCTGAAAGTAAATAAATTCTGCAAAATTTACAGCTTAGCCTATGAGTACATTGACTAGACTTCTAACTTCCTTTGACCTCAGGTAGTACTTTTTAAAAAAAAAACTTAACCATATCCAGACTAAACAAAATGGGTGCCAGATCTCAAAGACAAGGCTCATAGCCAATAGTGAGGAATTCAGAATGCTTTTTTTCTGTTCTTCTATTTCTGAATTCATGCATTCTTCCAATATTTGTTGAAAACCTACTGTAAGCCAGGCAAAATGATAGGCATCTGGGATACATATGGTGCCTACCTTCGTGAAGTTTACAAACTAGTGAGAGGGACAGGTAATAAAGAAACCAATGACACAAAAAGAAAAAGAAAAGCAAGACCAAGAGGAAAAAAGAGTCTAAGAAGAAGTAGAACTTTAGCCTCTTATGCTCTTGTATAAACTCAGATGAACCATACATGTGTCTGCTGTGTCTGAGATACCACCATTAGAGATTCATTTGAGGGGTCTCAGAAAAATCTGTCAGTGTTTCCAATTTCTTCATTAAAATGGAAATACCCCTGGGACCTGGGGATACTCAGGTTCTTCAAAGAACTCAGGTTCCTTGTTATTTTCTACTATTCCATCTGGGTAAGGCCAATCCTCCTGGCAAATAAATATCACAGAGAGAACCAGCTACACAAGTTTCTGTATTCTCAAAATAGCTTCTACAAATCAGCAAGACAATGAGCCTCTGGTACGTCCTAATTCAAGGTTCTTTCCAGGCAATAATATGTAAGCACATGATTTATAACGTACATTAAATTTGACCAAGGTCAGTGAGAGAAACAACTGGTAAGCACCATACCTTTAAGATCTCAATAGTGTGGGCTCAATTTGACTCATTCATATGTAACCAAACTGCATTTCCCTAATGACCTCATCTTTTGTCTATGACACATACTCCTCTCACACTTCTTACCACACCTTCCCCCAAGATGAAGTCAGCTCAGTCAAATTTGTCACCATGCCTAATTACTATTGACTTCATGTGCATGTGCTTTTTAACTTTATGACCATAATCATAAGGGGAGTCTTATTATCAGAGCAGTCAGGAATGGTTCCAGATCCGTTCAGCCCTTACTGAAACTTTTACTCTGACCCAAATCCCACTGCATTATTGTCTTCTCTCATGATTTTGTTCAGAAGAATGGAAAATATCCCACAGATCTCCTGGATCCTTCTCAGTTTTATTTGTTTTTCCGTAAGTTCTCATTAACTTGCATACTTTTTCTAAATTTACAAGCTAAATTCCTTTCGTTTCCATAAACAAATGTAATACGTTTCCCTCCTTTAGCAAGATCGATTTCTCTTTTGATTCACATGACCCATTCAACAGTTTCTTCTTCCCACATTTATTTCTTCTTCAAAATCAGGCTTATTTTAGTTATCTTTATAGGCATCTCAGTATTATCTAACACTAAGGTGGTAAAAAGTAGGTACCAATTGAATGTTATTGGCAAAATGTATCAACTGATACCTTATTATAGAGTAGTTGATAGATCTTTGGGAGTAAGACTTTCTAAGGAAAAGACATAGAGTGGGAAAATATATGGGGTAGGAGATGTAAAACTGGGAGACGGGGTTATAACAATGACTAACTGTTCATTTCCATGATTCTGCTTTGGGTAGGTCCTTTCTTCCAAGGGAACATTTGGTGCTGGTTTAAAAAAATCATTTTTGTCTCCACAGAGGAACATAAACTGTCTCCTTACCAGAAATTTAAAATGACTGAATCCAATATATTTATATATATATATATTTTTTACCTAGCTTTCTGGAATCATAACGCTAAATTAAAGTAAACAAAAAGATATGCATCAAGTATCTAACATAATGCTGGCCCAAAAGAGATGCTTGGTAAATATTAATTTCCTTCCAAATGGGGGTCAAGTTGTAGTAACTGACTAATCTCAAGGGCCTAGGCAACATCTCTTCTGTTTTCTTTAGAGCATTGCTTTTCAAGGTGTGGTGCTTGGACCAGTAGCATCAAAATCAACTGAGAGCTTGTAAGAAATCAGAATCCCATGCCCCGCCCCAAACATACTGAAATAGATACTCTGGGGGTGGGCATACAATTTGTGTTTTAACATGCTCTTTAGATTATTCAGGTTGGATGCTCACGTTTGAGAAGCATTACTATAGACAGTTCTGTTTTGTTTCTCCCTTAAATGTTTTACTTTGTTTTATGTTTTAACCTGTAAGCTACCTTAAATTGCTTGGCAAAATGCCAGGATATAAACCTACCTAAAATGTATAATAAATGAACTGAATAGCTTGCCAAAAGAAGATCTAAACTGGAATAGAACTCCTTCCTACAAATCTCTCCAGTACCCAAATTCCTATTCACTGTAAGTTTTACTTTAGAAAATTTAGGCATTTTGTTTACTGTTTCATATTGTCCTACTCTTCATGCTGTTAACTGAAAAAAGACTGCACTGAAACTCAAGTTATGAGTCAGGCATGAGTTTTAATTAAGCTGTGCTGCCTAATGCTGTTCATTCCATGAAATTCTACTTCCAAACATTATTCTCTTCCAATTTTCTAATTCTCCACATTAAAACCTTCCTTTGGGTCCACCAAATAATAAATAGCATGCCTAACTACTTGAGTTGTCTTGAATAAGTATCCGATTATAGCTGCTATCTACATACAAATGGCTCTTGGCTATTAGACTTTTGAGTGTTGCATAGAAGTCTGTTTTCTGCACACGCACATTCCAGCCACCTGAAATAAGAACCCAAATTTCTCAGGCACTGGTGGCTCCAGGTGGAATGGTCCTTAAATTGGTAATCTCTCTTGAAATGCTTTGGCTCATCAGGGATGTTATGCCCTTATAAGGCCTGTTGAAAATCTGCTAACAAATTAATGGTCTTAAAGGTTAAACGACAGTTTGACAAACATATGTTTAAAAGGGAAGGCACATGCCAGACCAGTGCCCTCCTGACACTCTGCCTGTTGGGGGGTAGTTAAAGCAGCATCGAATTGCAGGCTTTGGGGGCCAGTTTAAGTAACAGAAAAGAAAACAGTGTAACATGTGGCAGACACAGGCCTGCAGAGAAGAAAACAGCTAATAAAATGGCTGTGTAAAGCAAGTAAAAATTTCTTCCCTACTCAGATCTCAATACTGTTACAATAATAAACAATTGTAACATCCCCTTTGCTTGCTGCACAACTAGGAATCAGCCAAACCAAATGGATGGGCTAGAGAAAACCATTGTAGGCAATGTAATTGCCAACATCTAGTTAAGTTCTGATATTTTCAAGCAGCAAGATAAGGCATGGTGAAAGAAGCATGAACTGGAAATCAGGACACTTGAGTTTTACTCCAGACTCTACCACATTTAGGCTATGTGACAGTGAGCTTCAGCTTTCTTTGAAATTTCCTCACAGAAATATATGTTACTATCATATCCTTGACTTTTACTGAGAATTGATATGACAAATGACCATATGAAAAAAATATTTGTGTGTTTAGTAAAGCCTCCATTTAAAAGGCACCCATACACATAAACTCCAACACTTACTGAATAATTAATATGGGGAAGACACTGTGGTAAGAGTTTACCTATATTATCTTACATAATGCTCAGAAAATATCCTATAAGAGAGATACTATTATCCTGATTATTACAAACAAGAAACTGAGGCTTAAAATGGCCCAAAGTATATGATATTGCTAGAATTTTAGCCTGGTTGTGCTAACACCAAATTCCATGTTTTATTCACTGTGTCTTGTGGGGTACAGATGTTCTGTTTATAAAAATTAACAAGATTTATTCATTTGAGTTTTACATTACAAAGAAGTCTGCTTTTTTGGCTCAATTTATGTATTTTTACCAGATCATAAGAACTACATAACACAGTATATTTAACTTTTGCTTTGTCTCCTTAGGAATTGAAAGCTGCATTTGGGCTCAGTTTTGGCAACCACCTTTTTGGCCTGTTCCTGATTACCATATTTCCTCCTCTTCTCCACTTCATAGCTATTGGGCTTTTCTAATTGTCATATTTGATTTTTCGTCTTTATTTTTTATTTATATACATTTGTGGAGTACAAGTGCAATTTTGTTACATGCATGGTGGTCAACTCAAAGTTTTTAAGGTATCCATCGCTCAAATGACCTACATTATATCCATTAAAAATTCCACCTTTACACTTAAAATTTTGTAAGTTCATCAAGGTATGTCTTTATATGGATTATGTTTTATTAGTTTTTCCCTAGATATGGTTTGTTCATTTAAACTATAGATTTCAAGTTCTGTTTAGGAATTTTTTTTTCCTACTCAAGCTTTTAAATTTAATTTTTACTTTTATTAGAGTAATAGTTAACTATCAAACAAAATTATAAAAATTAGTACATTTCTTACAAAAAAATAGCCATCCTTTTCTTATCCCTCCCTAAGTCCTCAGAGATAATCTCCTTCAACAGTTGAAGGTATTTTTTCTGGCATGCAACCCCATATTTTTAAAAATGTGCTTATACTTAACAAATGTAGACCTTATCGATGATGTCTTATTAACTGACACGACCCTGCTATGAGTTCACCTTCCTCCATCTTCCAAATATAGTTATAACACAATTATTTATTGACTTAATAGTCATGTAAATGCTATTCACAGCTGAACTGAGGAGTGTACAATGATTATATTTCTTTGCATGCAACTTTTTTTTCTTGTTGTTTATATTTGGCTCATTATTTTCCTGGGATTGAAAGTGGCCTCCTTTTTCCACGTGCCTAGTTTCCCTTGCAACTATTGTTATTTTTCACTCATCTTCCAAGAGCATCCCAGTATAGTTTTTTTCGGAATCAACACTATCAGATTATGAATTTCTGCTTTTTAAAATGTGCTTTGGTATTTGTTTTCTGAGAGTACTTGCATCTAGATCCCTCCATTTTCCTAGTCCAATCTGGACTATTTGCTCTCTAGGCTTACTGAACAATTTTAATTATAGAGAATTCTTTATCTTTTTCCTTATACCCTCCATTTTACATTTTCTTTTGCCTTAGTTTATTTTGTCATTTTCCATGAGCACACCCTCCACAAGCTTTCTAAGAAATGGTGCATGGGAGGTAAATGTTGTTTCAATGCATAATTGAATACTCCTTTATTATACTTTTTGTCTTAGTTTGGCTGACTATAGATTTTTAGATTGAAAAATAATTTCCCTGAGAATTTTGAATGCCTTCCCTCTCTCCTTTCCTTCCTGGACTCAAATTACCTCATATGTTAGACATTTGATACTACCTAAAGTCCATGAGACTCTGTTTATTTTTTTCTCTCTAATTTTTCCTATGTATTTTTGTGATTGGGTAATTTCTATTGAATTATCTTCAATTTTACCAACTTTTTGCTTCGTGATCTCCATTCTGCTTCATTCTGCTTGACTTCTGCTTGATTGTATTTTCCCCCCAAAATGGGTGAAATTTTCCTTACTCTTTATCAGGTTATCTTTCATTAAATTCAAATATACTTTTCAGTTATAAAATTTCTATAGTCAATTTTTATATTATTTATTTTTCTGCTGAGCTTTCTTGTTTTTTTATTCATTGTGAGCAAATTTCCATTTACCTCATTGAGCATTATAATAATAGAAACACTTCTTAAAAATTATTGAAAATTTTAGAAACACCTTTGTTTATATAAATTACACATATCAAAATTTATCATATTGCAAGTTAAAACTGATTTTTAAATGTAACAATATTTATGATGATATTAGAGCAATGGTGTCATTATACATTGTAGAACCTCTGGGAAATTTCAGTGTACTCTTGTGAGACAATATTTTTATGAAAAATATTTTGAATTTGTAGATTCACTAAAAGGATCCCAGTTTATACTTTGAAAACTACTGCTATAATGATTACTTACTTTGAAGTTTTTGACTGTTGATTCTAACATCTGGGTTGGCCTCTGTTTGATTGCATTTTCCCTTAGGAATGGGTGATGTTTTCCTGATCCCTCATATGTCAAGTAATTTTGGTTTGTATTTAAGACATGAACAATGTTATGTTGTGGAGACTTTGGATTCTGTCATATCCATATGAAGAGTGTTGATGATTTTGTTTTGGCAGGCAATTAACTTGATTACATTCCAACTGTAAACTTTGTTTTGCCTGCAGTAGACAACAGCTCCTTTCTCTGCTCACTTCTTTAATTCTTGGGTTGAAAGTTATTTAAAATCTGCCTGGTGTGTGTGTGTGTGTGTGTGTGTGTGTGTTTGTGTGTGTGTGTGTGTATTTCTCTGTGTTTTTTTCTTTCAGGTTTTCCCCTTAACTCCCTGATTGCCATGATTTCTTCAAGACTGATTCCCTGCTTAATTTGGCAGCAAAATTTTCAGGCTTTCTATCAGAGTTTCAGCTGTGCTGTGACTAAAACCAGCTTATGCAAAAACTACAAAAATAGGAGACTCACTGAAGTCTGTCACTTCATCCAAATTTTGACTCCTCTCTTCAAATTGCCTGCTTTTTATTCATTCTCCAGAGCTCTTAAATAGATATTTTGTATATATTTCCTAGAGTTTATATTTATATCTGCAGCAAAGTCAGTGTATTATTGACTTACACCTCCAAACTATAAGTGAAATTTGCATGTCCTTAAAGCCTTCCCAGAACGCTCTTTTCAGATGGAATTTATGATCCTTTCTCCCCTATGAGTTATATCTGTAGATGTTTTATGCTGTATATTTAATTTATCATATTAAATTTTAATTATTTTTGGACATTTCTATCTCCCCAACAATACTGGGACAAGGCCTTAACTTTTCTGTTTTCATAATCACAAGGAATGAACTGGACAAATTAAGTAAATGAGCATTTCAGACAAAAGCAATGAAATATGTATAGATCCTGTGGAGGATGGGAGCATCACAAATGAAAGGGTCTGAAAGACACACCTTGTGGCTAAATCACAGAAAGTAAATGAGACTGTACTATGAGATGAGAGCGAAAAGATAATATGACCAGACCTTGCAGGGATTTATAGGACACGTTAAGAATTTTGTTTTTGTCTAAAGAGCAGTCAGAAGTATTTTAAGCCAGGTAAAGTTGGCCAGTGGCAGATCAGACTTCTTTTTAAAATCAAATGTCTTCCAGCTTTGTATGGCGATTGGAGATTGAATTGCTAGCAGACCAGAATGGATGGAGGTGTACCAGTCAGGAGGCTACTGTGGAAATCTAGGGAAGAGATGATACTTCAGAATGGGGCGGAGTTAGAATAAAGTGGATAATTTCAGGAGGTATTTAGTGTATACTAGCTCTAAAATCTAGAATGAATTACTAGTATCTGGAAAGAACTTGTATATAACTAAATATAAATTGAAGTAGATTGAAAAGCAAAATTGATAATGTACCAGTATTATACAGGGGAGCCTTTTCTAAATATAAGTAGAAAGATTCATTGTTTTTCCACATTATCTGATTCAGAAGTAGAAACTTGGTACCCACCAGAAAACCAGGAAACTGTCACTATATTGCATAAATGCCACATACTGAGGCAGCCAGAGGGCATTTTTTTCTATTCCCTGCATCCATATTGATACATCCCTGTATCAAGTCAAAAATTGTGTTTCTCAGAAAATAACAATATATTGCTCTGTGAACATGTAACAAAGTATGGTAGTGGGGCTGAAAAAGAAAAAAAGTTATGGTAGCAGTGCATACTGGGAACTGAAATATTTTACGTTCTCCCTCTGTTCTGAATGTCAGAAAATCAGGAATGTTGAGTAGGATATATCCTTTAAGTTTAGGAGAATTGTAATAGATGAATTCCTGATATTAATCTTAGAACTATACCCAGATATATGCATTTCATTCTGTTGTTCAACTGTGCATCTTAGAAGGGGATTTAACCAACACCAAGTAGACAAATTTAAATAAGGTACATTCTAATCAGTCTTTCTGTTGATAAACACAGGGACAAGAAAAAACAAAACAAACAAATTTTAAAAACCCTCCAGGAGAAAGTTAAGGTAAGATGACCTTGAAGATTAAAAAGAAAAAAAGATATCAATGTATTTTTTTTTCATATGAAGCAAGATCCAGAAGTTATACAGAATAAATGAACAGATAAAAACCACAATAATATTGAATAAAAGCAGAGATGAATGAACTAGATTCCAAGACAGAGAACTAGATTACAAAGCAGGAATTACAAGAAAACTAAAAATGCATTTGACAAAATTTTAAAAATCTAACCTAGAGTCAGTAAAAAGTACTGCAATAGAAGAATAGACAAAGTTGAGACATTCTCTCAATAAACATTAAGAAAATAAGGAGAATAAAGATATGAAACAAGATGACAGAGAACATTAGATATGAAAGACAATGAATTAAACTGCAATCTAATCACTATTTTAGAAAAATACTGAATAATTTGAGCAAAAACAATAATCAAATATATAATTGAGGGGACATTAGGTGAATTTAAAGCCTCAGTATTTAGATGAAAAAAAAAACTTACCATGTTTCAAGATAAATCAGAAAAAAAAACCCACATGTAGAAAAATCTTGGCAAAAATTTTGAAATACCAGGATAAAGACACAACTATAGAAATAACCAGAGAGAAAATAGCTACCTAAAAAAAATTGTCTGTTCTTAAAATTCTACTCTTTTACATCAAATATTAAAAGATAATGAAAGGATAATGAAGCAAAATATTCAGTTTTTAGGGAAAGAAATTGAAAACCAGTAATTTTATTCCCACATTACGTTGAATGTACATAGGTAATAGGAAATAGAAAGACTTTCTCTAATAGTCTGGAACTCAGAAAACAGATAATTTATTTGTTCTTACTTGAAAATTGCTTGCACATGTATTCCAAGCAAATTAATTGAAATTAAGAACACATAAATAGGGAAGTCACTTATAAAGATATTTGAGAATGATCATTGAAACCATATAATCATTGATCTGTATTTTCAAAAATTCAAATTGAATTAAAAGACTGAATTTGAATATAAAGTGAATTATATTTAGAGAGGAAGACTCAGAAGGCACTATTTTTTTCTTGGCTTTCCTAAATAGAGAACATAACATAAAGAATCTTTTTGATAACTTTAATTGAAAATCTCTGGAAGATTTTTTCCTCATAAAAATGTACACTTTTCAAAATATGGGAGAGGAGACAAATAAACTTAGATAATATAGCAAGAAAAAAACAAGTAAAAAAGGAACTGCTAAACGAAAATAAATCTTGTGACCCCAAACTCATTGAGCCAATGGGAAAAGTCAAGCTGGGAACTGGGTCATGCAAACCTGCCTCCCATTTTGGTTCCTAAATAAGGTGGCTACAAAGATGAAAAGCTATGTACCTCCCTCACATTTTTCCCACAAGGAAATTTCTGGTGGGCTCCAAGATCTTTACCCCAAAACGATGCTGTTAACATTTACCATGGCAATGTAAACTTATAGCTTATCCTCACAGGTGTGGGGAAATAGGACAGAATTCAAAGTCATCCTCTATCCACTTGGGAAAAATGCATATCTGATTATTTCCTCTGCCCTATTGTCTACTTTATCTTATGTAAAAATGCAGATTTGCTGATCCAGACAAAGGCAAGAATATTTTCCCTTACCCTCTCTCACATGAAAATTGTGTATTTCTCAATATCTCACCCTTTCCTCTTTAAATATTGAAGCCATCAAAATCATCTTAGTAGAAAGGCATAGATTTGTCTTTCAGGAGTGCATCCTTAACTTTGGCAAATTAATCTCTTAAAACAATTGCTACTTGCCTCAGTCATTTTCCTTGATTGACAGAATATAAAGGGGAAGAGCATGCCACTAAAAAGAACTCACAATAAATGTACACTGAATTACTACATCTCATGCATGACAATAAATACAAAGAGTTTTAACCTAGCTATTGAAATAAAAAATACTTTTAGGTTAGGTTAAAAATCAGAATTCAACTCCAAAATGCTTATAAAATACACAATTAAAACAAATTATACAAGAAGATTAATCACTGAACAATGCAAGAATATTTAGTGGGCAACCCACACAAAAACAAAGTTAGAATAGCAAAATTAACTTCAGACAAGTAGAATTCAAGTTAAAAGTATTATATTAAAAAGGCTTAGTTTGTTTTTATCCAAAGTGTAATCTAATATGAAGGTATAATGGTTATCATGCTTTCTTTTCAGAATAACAAAGCAAAAAAATGTATATGGGAGAAAACTGTTAGAGAGGAAGGGAAATCTGAAAAGAGCATAATTGAGGTTATTCATCTACTCATTCTTAGAATGATCAAAATAGCCAAAAAAAAAAAAAGACAGAAAAATTTTATTATATAGTTTGAAAGTTTGATTAATAGTTATATAAATTGGATTTTCTATTCTAGAAATAGAGAATATTGCTTTTTTCTAGTGTCCATTGAACATTTATGCAACTTATCATGGAGTTTTGCTCCTGTTGCCCAGGCTGGAATGCAATGATGTGATCTCGGCTCACTGCAACCTTCGCCCCCTAGGTTCAAGTGATACTCTTGCCTCAGCCTCCCAATTAGCTAGGATTACAGGCACCCACTACCATGCCTGGCTAATTTTTTGTACTTTTAGTAGAGATCAGTTTCACCATTTTGGCCAGGCTGGTCTCAAACTCCAGGCCTCAGGTGATCCACTCACATCCCAAAGTGCTGGGATTACAGGCATGAACCACTGTACACAGTCAGCAACTTATCATTTTTTTTCCGTTTTTTTTTTCTTTTTATTTTTTGAGACAGAGTGTTGCTCTTGTTGCCCAGGCTGGAGTGCAATGGCGTGATCTTGGCTCACTGTAACTTCTGCCTCTGGGGTTCAAGCGATTCTCCTGCCTCAGCCTCCCAACTAGCTGGGATTACAGGCATGCACCACCATGCCCTAATTTTGCATTTTTAGTGGAGACAGGGTTTCTCCATGTTGGTCAGGCTGGTCTCGAACTCCTGACTTCAGGCAATCCACCTGCCTTGGTCTGCCAAAGTGCTGAGATTACAGGCATGAGACACCACACCCAGCTGCAACTCAATCATTTCTTAAGGACAAAGAAAATTCAACATAGCACAAAAAAGTAGAAATTGTACAGGCTATACTCTTTGACAAAGATAAAAAATCAATAACATTTAAGTAGAAAAGGAAAGAAACATTTCACTGACATTAAAATGAAAGAAATAAAAACTCATAAACCATTCCTGGGGCTAGGAAATCTAAAGTAAACATAAAATGCAAATAAAATCAGGATGCAACATAGCTGACAGTATCTCTTCATCCTGGCTACACAAAATAATCTCAGGTGAAGTTTCTGCATGTTAGCTTATTGATTTTGCTTTCATTGCAAAAGATGCTGGAGCTTCCCTCACAAGAGGTTTTATTTAGTAGGTTTGAGGTTTTGCTTTCTAGTCCCTAATTTCTAAAAACAAACAAACAAAAAATCTCATGAGTATTTCTGACATGAAGTTGGTAGTGTTACAGTCTCTCCAATGTGCCACAATGTAGCAGCCTCTGTTTGAGACAACAACCAGAGTTCTTTTGTCTCACAACCAAGAAAATTAAGGAGCATGGACACAAGGGTGAGGTTGGAGCAAAAGTTTAATAAGCAAAAGAAGAAAGCACTCTGTAGTGGAGAGGGGGCCCCAAAGAGGGTTGTCAATTATAACGCTGAGTCTGGGGTTTTTATGGACTGGGAAGGAGAGGAATGTGCTGACTGGTCTGCAGGCTCTTTTGAAGAAAGCACCACTTATAAAGAAGTATGATAATGTAAAGAATCAACTGGAGGCAGAGGTGAAGGCTTGGTTCAGGACGTTGGCCTGGGACCAATTAGGGGTTAAAGTGATGATTCACCCTATGTAAATGAAGAATTAGCCTGCAGTCAATTACAGAAAGGTAAGCATATGTAATAGAGGTGAAAAGCAAGACACAAATAGGTGAAAAGTAAGAGACTAAGGCATGCTGAGAGAGAAATGTGTCCTAAAAGTGAGTGGAATTTGTTTACCTCAGTTCACAGAGTAAGCATTTACATCCAAGACCATGTTCATTGTAGCACTATTCACAATAGCAAAGACATAGAATCAACCTAAATACTCATCAATGATAAAACAGATAAAGAAAACGTGGGCATTTATGCACTGGTGGGCCTTCTGGTGCCCACTCAGCCTTCTGATTCCCATTTACACCATGGAATACTATGCAGCCACAAAAAGGACAAGATCACATCCTTTGCAGGAACATGAATGGAGCTACAGGCTATTATCCTTAGGAAAGTAACACAGAAACAGAAAACCAAATGCCACATGTTCTCACTTATAAGTAGGAGCTAAATGATGTGAACACACGAACACATAGAAAGAACAACACACACTGGGGCCTATAAGAGAATAGAAGGTGAAAGGATGAAGAGGATCAGAAAAAGTAACTAATGGGTACTAGGCATAATTCCTGGACAATGAAATAATCTGTATAAAAAACCCCATAACACAAGTTGACCTATGTAACAAATCTGCACATGCATCCCTGAACTTAAAAGTTAAATTTTAAAAATACAAAGGATAAAAAAATGAAAAGTTGGTTTTTGAAAATATAAACAAAATCGAAAAACCACTACCAAGACTAATAAAGAAAAATAAGAAATACCAAAATAAACAAAATCAGAAATAAAAGAGAGATATTAGAACTGAACACAGAAATGAAAAAGTTCATCAAAGACTATTATGAACAAGTATAAGCTAACAAATACAAAAATCCAGTAGAAATAGATGAATTCCTGAACATACACAAATTACAAAATCGAACCAGAAAGAAAGATAAAACCTGAACTGAACAGACCAATATGAAGTAATGAGATTGAATCAGTAATAAAAAGTCTCCCAATAAATAAAAACCAAGGACCAAATGGCTTTACTGCTGAATTCTACCAAATTTATAAACAACTAAGGCTAACTCTTCAAAACATTCAAAAGCAATGAAGAGAAGGGAATTATTGCTAATTCATTCTACAAGGCCAGCACTACCCTGACACGAAAACTATACAAGGACACAACAAAAAAGAAGACTACAGGGCAATATACCTGAGGAACCTAGACACAAAAAATCCCAAACAAAATACTAGCAAAATGAATCCAGCAACACATAAAAAAAAAAAAATAATAATAATACTTAGGCTTGGTGCAGTGGCTCACATCTGTAATCCCAGCATTTTGGGAGGCCAAGGCAGGTGAATCACCTGAGGCCAGGAGTTTGAGACCATCCTGGCCAACATGGTGAAACCCCGTCTTTACTAAAAAATACAAAAATTAGCTGGGCATGGTGGTGCATGCCTGTAGTCCCAGCTACTCGTGAGGCTGAGGCAGGAGAATCGCTTGAACCCTGCAGGTGGAGGTTGCAGTGGCCCAAGATTGTGTCACTGCACTCCAGCCTGCGTGACAGAGCAAGATTCTGTCTCAGGAAAAAGTAATAACAATGATAATACTATATCATGATCAAGTGGAATCTATCCACTTGATGCAAGGATGGTTAAATATATGCAAATCAATGAATGTGATATGTTACATCAACAAAATGAAGGATAAAAATATATGATTATATCAACGGATATAGAAAAAGCATTTGAAAAGAATATTATCTTTTCATATTAATAACTCTCAAATATTTAGGCATAGAAGAAACATACCTCAACAAATTAAAGACCATAGTGACAAACCCACAGCTAACATCATATTGGATGGGAAAAAGCTGAAAGTCTTTTCTTTAAAAACTAGAACCAGGCAAGGATGCCCAATTTCACCACTGTTATTCAACTTATTTAGAAGGTCATAATGACAGCAATAAGGCTATAGAAAGAAATAAAGGGCATCCAATTTGGAAAAAAGGAAGTCAAACTGCCCCTCTTTACAGATTACATGACCTTATACATAAAGAAAAACCTAAAGATTCCACAAAGAATCTATTTGTACTAAAAACAAGTTCAAAAAAGTCATAGAATACAAAACTCAACATATGAAAATCTGTAATGTTTCTATACATTCTAAAAAGAAATGATAAAGCAATCACATTTACAATGACTACAAAAAATAAGATACCTATGAATAAATTTAACCCAGGAAGTGAAAGGTCTCTACAAAAAAAAAAAAAAAAAAAAAAAAAAAACCAGACACTGATGAAAGAAATTTGAATTGCACACAAAAAATAGAAAGACATCCAATGCTAATGGATCAGAAGAATTAATAGTTTTTTTCCTTCTAATTATTTTATTTTAAGTTCTGGGGTACATGTACAGGATATGCAGGTTTATTACATAAGTAAATATTTGCCATGGTGGTTTACTGCACCAATCAATCCATCACCTAAGTATTAAGCCTGGCATGCGTTAGTCTTTTTTCCTGATGCTCTTCCCCTGCACCCTCACCTGACAGGCCCCAGTGTGTGCTGTGCCCCTCCCTGTGACCATGTGTTCTCATCATTCAGCTCCCACTTATAAGTAAGAATATGCAGTGTTTGGTTTCCTCTTCCTTTGTTAGTTTGCTTAGGATAATAGCTTCCAGCTTCATTGATGTCACTGCAAGGAACATGATCTTGTTCCTTTTTATGGCTGCATAGTATTCCATAGTGTATATGTACTGCATTTTCTTTATCCAATCTGTCATTGATGGGCATTTAGGTTGATTTAATGTATTTGCTATTGTGAATAGTGGTGCAATGAACATATGTGTGCATGTATCTTTATAATAGAATAATTTATATTCCTTTGGGTATATACCCAGTAATGGGATTGCTGGGTCAAATGGTATTTCTAGTTCTAAATCTTTGAGGAATCTCCACACTGTCTTTCACAAGAGTTGAACTAATTTGCATTCCCACCAACAGTGTAAAATTGTCCCTTTTTCTCTGCAACCCCACCAGTATCTGTTTTTTTCTTGACTATTTAATAATTACCATTCTGACTGGTGTATGATGGTATCTCATGGAGGTTTTAATTGGCATTTCTCGAATGATATGTGATGTTGAGGTTTTTTTCACATGTCTGTTGGCAACATGTATGTCTTCTTTTGATAAGTGTCTGTTCATGTCATTTGTCCACTTTTTAATTGGGCTGTTTGTTAAAGTGATCATCTTACCCCCCAAAATTTACAAATTTATTACAATCCCTTTCAAAATAACAATGACATTCTAACAGAAGTAGGAAAAACCATCATAAAATTTTATGAAACCATAAAAGGCCTTAAATCAGGGGTTCCCAAACCCCAGGCCATACTGGTCCATGGCCTCTTAGGAACCAGGCCACACATCAGGAGGTAAGTGGCAAGTGAGCATTACTGCCTGAGTTCCACCTTCTGTCAGATCAGCTGCAGCATTAGATTTTCATAGAAGCATGAACCCTATGGTGAACTGTGCATCTGAGGGATCTAGGTTGTACGATCCTTATGAGAATCTAACTAATGCCTGATTATCTGAGGTGGAACAGTTTCATCTCAAAACCTTCCCTCCCCACTCCATCTGTGGAAAAATTATCTTCCATGAAACTGGTCACTGGTGCCAAAAAGGTTGGCAGCTGCTGCCCTAGAAAGCCAAAGAAATCCTGAGAAAAAGGAACAAAGTTACATGCTTCATAATACCTTACTTCAAAATATACTACAAAGCTATAATAACCAAAACAGAATGGTGTTGGTATGAAAATAGACACATCATTTCATGGAACAGAATAGAGGACCCAGAAAAAATTCATGTATTTATAGTCAATTGATTTTTGACAAAGGTGCCAAGAACATATATTGAGGAAAAGGCATCTTGTTTAATAAATGGTGCTGAGCAAAGTTGATATCCATATGCAAAATAATGAACGAGACCCTGTCTCATATTACATTTAAAAATCAATTAAAAAACTGATTAAAGGCATAAATGAAAGACATGAAACTATAAAACTACTAGAAGAAAACACAGGGGAAATACCTTAGGCTACTTGTCTACGCAAACTTAAGACCTGAAAAGTACAAACTTAAGACCTTAATAAAAATAAAAATAGACAAGCAGGTACATATGAAACTAAAATCTTCTGCACAGAAAATGAAACAATCGACAGAATTAAGAGACTAACTGTAGAATGGGGGAAAGATATTTTCAAACTATTAATGTGACAAAGGACTATTATACAGAATATACAAGGAACTCAAACAACACAATGGCAAAACAACCAAATAATACTATTAAAAGTGGGCAAAGGATCTGCAAAGACATCTCTCAAAAGAAGACATATGAATGGCCAACCGGTGCCTTAAAATAAGTTAAACATGACTAATCATCAAGGAAATGCAAATCCAACTAATAATGAGAGAGCACGCTACCCCAGTTAGAATGACTGTTATCAGAAAGACAAAACATGTAAAATTCTGGACAGGATGCACAGAAAAGGTAATACATACTGTTTTTAGGAATTCAGATTAGTACAGTCATTATGAACCAGATTATGGAGGTTTCTTAAAAAACTGAAAATGGAACTACCATATAATCTGTCAATCTCAGTACTGGGTATTTATCCAAGGTAAAGAAAATTGGTATATTAAAGGGATTCCTGCACCCCCACATTTACTGTAGCACTATTCACAATAGTTAAAATATGGATTCAACCTCTATTTTCATCAACAGATGAATGGATACAGAAAATGTGGTAAATAATGCACAATATAATACTATTTAGCCATATAAAAGAACCAAATTCTGTCATTGGCAACAATATGAATGTAACTGGAGGTCATAATTTTAAGCGAAATAAGCCAGGCATAGAAAGACAAACATTGTGTGTTCTCACTCACATGTGGGAGATAAAACTTGTCCCTCTAATGGAGGCAGAAGAGTAGAATGATAATTACCAAAGGGCGAGATGTTTGTAAGAGGTAGAATGAAGAGAGGTTAGGTAATGGGTACAAACATACATTTAAACACAAGTAATACATTCTAGTGTTCTATAGTACAGTAAGGTGACTACAATTAACAATATTTTATATATTTCAAAATAGCTGAAGGAGAAAATTTGGAATTTTTCCAACACAAAGGAATGATAAATGTTTAATGTGATAGATATCCTAAATACCTTGATGTGATTATTACACATTGTATGAACGTAGCAAAATTCCACATGTATGCATGCCATAAACATGTAAAAACATTATGTATCAATAAAAAAAAAGTCAACTAGGGGGTTGGGGAAATGACAGGATGAAGTGCAGATTGTGAGAAAATATTCTCACTGCATTACACATATATGGAGTAACCTCACTGAAGGGAGTTGAGGGAAAGGTGCTGACCAAAGTAACTTTAGAAATCACTAAAAACTTGTAAAGCAAGACCACATATTATGACAAAAGGAATAATCCATGTATCAGTCAGGGTTCTCTAAAGGGACAGAACTAATAGGATAGATGAATATATGAGGGTGGGTTTATTAGGAGTGTTGACACATGATCACAAGGTGAAATCCCACAATAGGCTGTCTGCAAGATGAGGAGCCAGGAAGCCAGTGGAAGTTCCAAAACTTCGAAAGTGGGGAAGCTGATAGTGCAGCCTCCAGTCTGTGGCCAAAGGCCTGAGAGCCCCTGACAAATCACTTGTGTAAGTCCAATAATCCAAAACCTGAAGAACTTGGAGTCTGATGTTCCAGAGCAGGAAGCATCCAGTATGGGAAAAAGATGGAGCCCAGAAGACTTAGCCAGTCTAGTCTTTCCATGTTCTGCCTGCTTTTATCCTACGCACACTGGCAGTTGATTACATAGTGCCTACCCAGGTTTAGGGTGGGTCTGTCTCTCTCATTCCACTGACTCAAATGTTAATCTTCTTTGGCAACACGCTCACAGACACCCAGGAACAATACTTTGCATCCTTCAATCTAATCAAGTTGATACTCAATATTAACCATCATAATCCATAAGCACTATAGTCTAGTTAGTAAAGTTGTTTCTTATGGGGTTATAAGTTGACAATTCTGAAACTGCTGTACATGTATAAACAAAATAAATAAGTAAATGGATGGCAGATAGTAGGAGCCAGGCTTCCTACCTTTAGAAAAGGAGGTTACAGGTAAGTAAGAGGGAAAGACTAGAATAAACCACATGGCACTGGAATAGGGCAGAGACATCAGTATAAACTCATGTATAGTTTAATGTAATACAGATGAGAGGGCCTAGAAACAGTGGCTCTGCAGTAGCAATGAGTACATTCTGAATTAAGATCTCAGTTTCTAAATATTATTTTCCAATAAAAGAACCCAGGGCTCCTTGGAGACATAACTTATTTTAGGATGGAGACAGGGAATATACAAGATGACAATGCAGCATCTTGTAGTACTTGAAAGTTATGAAATTCTCAAGAACAACAAAAAGTGATAGAGGCATGCCAAAGGGATTGAGGCACCATGATGAAAATGCTCCCAATACAAAAGTTGGAAGAATTCAAGCAAAATAATAATGTGTAATGCTATCGGATTATAACATAAAATATGAAGTAATTTTCCATTATTTCATATTGATACAAATAAAATGATCAAAAAGTAAAAAAATGAGAGAGGAGGAAAATCTCCTGTACATAACAATTACAAATAATTTGTACACTGCTATTTCTCTTCAAGGTAGTAGACCTTAGCTACCATCTCGCACAACCACTCAAGTGGAAATTATACTTAGTGACTTGCTTACAAAAAGTAGAGTATAAATGGGGGGAATACAACAACTTTACATTAAACATGTGGTGACACTACATCAGTAAAACAATCAAAGTTAACATAATCAGTTGTAAGTCAGTAACCCTGATGTAATAAGAATGGACTTGTATTAGGATTCTCAAGATAAACAAAATCAATAGGCTGTGTGTGTGTTTGTGTGTGTGTGTGTGTGTGTGTGTGCACATGCACGTGTGTAGATGTGCTTGTATGTGTAATTTGTTATAAGGACCTGGTTCTCATGATTATGGAGACTGACAAGTCTGAATATGAAGTGTGGGCTGGGAGACTTGAGACCCAGGAAAGCCCATAGTGCAGTTACAGTACACAGGAGGGTAACTTGGAGACCTAGGAAAGACAATGATGCTCAAGAAATCTGAAGTCAGTCTGCTAGGAAATTTTATCTTGCTCAAGGAGGCTGGTCTTTTATTCTATTCAGGACTTTGACTGATAACTAGGTCATACTTCTAACTAATTATAATTCAACTATCCTAGATAAAACCAAATATACATTAACCATTCCCTTTCCCCAGAAAAGGATGAAAGTTTTTAAATGTTATGTATTTTTCTCCTTAATAGTCTGTAACTTTAACAGTATAAAGTTAACAATACATAAATACTATATTAACTCAATTCATTTTACGTTATATGATCGAGGGCTAGGAGAAGAAAGAAAAAAATAGATGTTTGTAGGTGTATGTTCTTATTTCTGGGTTCTCTATTCTGTTCCATTGGTCTATGTGCCTGTTCTTGTATCAGTACCATGTTGTTTTGGTTGCTATAGCCCTCTAGCATAGTTTTCAGTCAGGTAATGTGATACCTTTAGGTTTGTTCTTTTTGCTTAGGATTGCCTTGGCTATTCAGGTTCATTTTTGTTTCATATGAATTTTAAAATAGCTTCTTCTTCCTCTAGTTCTGTAAAGAATGTCAATGGTAGTTTAATGGGAATAGCACTGAATGTATAAATTGCTTTGGGCAGTATGGTCATTTTCACAATATTGATTCTTCCTATCCATGAGCATGGAAAGTTTTTCCATTTGCTTGTGTCCTCTCTTATTTCCTTGAACAGTAATTTGTAGTTCTCCTTGTAGAGATCCGTCACTTCCCTTGTTACGTGTATTCCTAGGATTTTATTCTTTTTGTGGCAATTGTAAATGGGGTTGCTTTTCTGATTTGGCTATCGGCTTGACTGTTGCTGGCTGATAGGAATGCTAGTGACTTTTGTACATTGACTTTTGTATCCTGAGCCTTTGCTGAAGTTACTTATCAGCTTAGGAAGCCTTTGGGCTGAGACGACGGAGTTTTCAAGATATAGGATCATGTCATCTACAAACAGGGATAGTTTGACTTCCTCTCTTTTTATTTGGATGCCCCTTATTTCTCTCTTTTGCCTGATTGCCCTGGCCAGAACTTCCCATACCATGTTGAATAGGAGATGTGAAAGAGGCCATCCTTATTCTGTGCTGGTTTTCAAGGGGAATGCTTCAAGCCTTTGCCCATTCAGTATGATAATGGCTGTGAGTTTGTCACAGATGGCTCTTAATATTTTGAGGTATGTTCTTTTAATATCTAATTTATTGAGAGTATTTAACATGAAGTAATGTTAAGTTTTATCAATAGTCTTTCCTGTATCTATTGAGATAATCATGTGGCTTTTGTCTTTAGTTCTGTTTATGTGACAAATCACATTTATTGATTTGCATATGTTGAACCAACCTTGCATCCAGGGGATGAAGCCTACTTGATAGTGGTGGATCAGCTTCTTGATATGCTGCTGGATTTGGTTTGCCAATATTTTGTTGAGGACTTTTGCATTGATATCCATCAAGGATATTGGTCTGAAATATCAAGGATATTTCTTTTTTTGTTGTGTCTCTGCGAGGTTTTAGTATCAGGATGATGCTGGCTTCATAGAATGAACTAGCAAGGAGTCCATCCTTTCCCCCCACCTTTTTTTTGGAATAGTTTCAGTAGGAATGGTACCAGCTCTTCTTTGTACAACTGGTAGAATTCAGCTCTGAATCCATCTGGCCTAAGCTATTTTGGTTTGGTGGGCTATTTATTACTGCCTCAATTTCAGAAATCATTATTGGTCTGTTCAGGGATTTAATTTCTTACTGGCTCAGTCTTGGGAGGATGTATGTGTCCAGGAATTTGTCCATTTCTTCTAGATTTTCTAGCTTGTGTGCATAGAGGTATTTATATTTGCTGATGGTTTTTTTGTGTTTCTGTGGGTCAGTGGTGATAGCTCCCTTACAATTTCTGATTTTGTTTATTTGAATTGTTTCTCTTCTCTTCTTTATTAGTCTAGCTATTGGACTATTCTATTAATTTTTTCAAAAAACAGCTCCTGGACTCATTGATCTTTGGAATGGTTTTTCTCATCTTTCTCTCCTGCTCTGCTCTGATTTTGGTAATTTCTCCTCTTCTGCTAGGTTTGGGGATTGTTTGCTCTTGGTTCTCCACTTCTTTTAGTTGTGATGTTAGGTTGCCAACTTGAGATCTTTCAAGCTTTTTGATGTGGGCATTTAGTGCTATAAATTTTCCTCTTAACACTGCCTTAGCTATGTCCCAGGGATTCTGGTACACTGTATCATCTGATCTACAAACCTCACAAAAACAAGCAATGGGAAGAAGATTCCCTATTTAATAAATGGTCCTGGAATAACTGACTAGCCATATGCAGAAAAATCAAACTGGACTCCTTTCTTCTACCATATACAACAATCAAGTCAATATGGGTTAAAGACTTAACTGTAAAACCACAAACTGTTAAAACTCTAGAAGAAAACCTAGGCAATACCATTCAGGACATAGGCATGGGCAAAGATTTCATGACCAAGATGCCAAAAGCAATTGGAACAAAAGCAAAAATTGAGAAATGTAATCTAATTAAGCTCAAGAGCTTCTTCACATCAAAAAACAAAAAACAAACAAACAAAACTATCAATCGAGTAAACAGACGATCTACAGAATTGGAGAAAAATTTTACAAACTATACATCTGACAAAATTCTAGTATCTAGCATCTATAAGGAACTCAAACACATTTACAAAGAAAAACAACCCCATTAAAAAGTAGGCAAAGGACAAGAACAGACACTTCTCAAAAGAAGACATATATGTGGCCAAAAAGCATATAAAAAAAAGTTCAACATCACTAATAATTAGAGAAAAGCAAATAAAAACCACAGTGAGATACCATCTCACGCCATTCAGAATGGCTATTACTAAAGTCAAAAAACAGGCTGGGTGCAGTGGCTCACGCCTGTAATCCTAGCACTTTGGGAGGCCGAGGTGGGCGGATCACAAGGTCAGGAGATCGAGACTCTTCCAGACAACATGGTGAAACCCCATCTCTACTAAAAATACAAAAGTTAGCTGGGCTTGGTGGCACGTGCCTGTAATCCCAGCTACTCGGGAGGCTGAGGCAGGAGAATCGCTTGAACCAGGGAGTCAGAAGTTGCAGTGAGCCAAGATCGTGCCACTGCACTCCAGCCTGGTGACAGAGGGAGACTCTGTCTTGGAAAAAAAAAAAAAAGGCAAAAAATAATAGGTGCTAGTGAGGTTGTAGAGAAAACAAAATGCTTTTAAAATCTGGTGGAAGTGTAAATTAGTTCAACCACTGTGGAAGACAGTGTGGCAAATCCTCAAAGACCTGAAGACAGAATACTATTCAATGCAGCAATCCCATTACTGGGTATATACCCAAAGGAATATAAATTGTTCTATCATATATACATGTGTATGTGTATGTTCCTTGCGGCACTGTTCACAGTAGCAAAGGCATGGAATCAACCTAAGTGCTCATCAGTAAAACATATAAAGAAAATGTGGTATGTTTACACCATGGAATACTATGCAGCCATAAAAAAGAACAAGATCATGTCCTATGCAGGAACATGAATGATGCTGGAGGCCATTATTCTTAGCAAACTATCGCAAGAACAGAAAACCAAAGACCACATGTTCTCACTTATAAGTGGGAGCTGAACAATGAGAACACATGGACACATAGAAGGGAGCAACACACATGGAGCCTTTTGGAGTGCAGAGGGTGGGAGGAGGGAAGGATCAGGAAAATTAACTAATGGATACTAGGCTTAATAACTGAGTGATAAAATAGTCTGTACAACAACCCCCCATGACACACATTTACCTATGTAACAAACCTACACACTCTGTACATGTACACTTGAACTTAAAATTAAAAAAAAAGAAAAAAAAATAGGTGTCTGATACACACACACGTTCAACACACATTAAAAACATACAAAGAGCAAACACTCATAACAACTGCAGTCTTCATTTCTGTGACCGGTCATACGATCATAGCTGGTATTTACAAGTAAATTTTCCCACTCCTCATTCAGTATCCTTTTTGACTTCAGCAATAATCTCAGCTGGCTGTTTTTCTTCAAATCTTCATTTCTGAATGGTCTGGACCATATGTAGTTTACCTGAGTTGGATTACTGTAGTTTTTTTATTGACTTTTGGCACAAGGCATGGTAATACTAAGAGACACTGTAAGGGAACTCTTATATTCCCGACATACTCTTTCTTACCTCCATTGTGGAGTAGCAGTCCAATTTATCCTTGGTAGTCAGGATCAATAACCTCAGCCAGCATAGTAACTTTCTTCTTCTTTGCCTGTTGATTCAGAAGCATGTGGAGCCCAAAGTTACTGTTGCTCACTTAGCTTCCAGTTCAATATAAGTATTGTTGCTTTTCAGAGTAGAAGCATTTCTCCCTTTTGAACTAAGATCTCTAGGCCAACACTGCATAGTGTGTTAATATGAATGAAAATTATGACACTGAGATATAAAATACAGTGCAACATGGGTGAGGGTTATGGGCATTTGGACCACTTATTCATGTAACTTATGTATTCGAGTTCTGCTTAGGCCTTATCAGCTATACACCACTTCTATTCGATGATAAAATATTCCTGGGCATGCTCAACTTTATGGATTGGTGGGTCAGATAACACCAAGCTCATGATACGTGGCTCAGGTCACATGGTAACTTGATAATCCATGATCAAGTGTGCAGTTTCTACTAAAGCCCAATAGCAGGCCAAGAGCTGTCTCCCAAAAGGAGAGTAGTTATCTTCAGAAGAGAGGAGGGCCTTGCTCCAAAATACTAAAAGCCTGCAGTACAATTTACCTATTGGGGGTTGGCAAAGGCTCCAAAGATCAACTCCATATTCCACTGACACTTCATGCACTATTGGATCTGCTGGACCATGAAGTCCAAGAAGTGGAGCAGCTTGTACGGCAGCCTGGAATTGTTGCAAAGCCTTTTCTTTTTCTGATCCCCACACAAAACTGGCAGCTTCTGAAGTCACTAGGTAAATGGGCTGGGGTAGCCTGCCCAAATGAAGAATATGTTGTTGCTAAAAGTCAAAAAAGACCACTAGGTATTGTGCCTCCTTTTTAGTTATAGGAGTGGCCAGATGCAACAATTTAGCCTTCATCTTAGAAGGACTATCTTAATATTTCCTACAACCCTGGACTCCTAGAAATTTCACTGTGGTAGAAGGTACCTCAATTTTTGTCAGATTTATTCCCACTCCCTGACATGTAAATATCTTACTCATCAATTGAGAGTAGTTACTATTTCTTGCTTACTAGACCCAGCCAGTATAATGTTATCAATGTATTGGACCAGTGTAATAGCTAGTGGAAGTAAAAGGTGATCAAGATCCCTGTTAATTAAATTATCACGTGTGCCTAGAGAGTGGCTATGCCCCTAAGGTAAGACAGTGATGGTGTATTGTTGGTCTTTTCAGTTGAAAGCCAGCTGCTTCTAATGGTCTTTATTAACATGATAGAGAAAAATATATTTGCCATACAAATAGCTTCACACTAGGTAACAGAATATGTGTTGATTTTATCTAGCAATAAATTTCTTCTGGTAAAGTAGCTGTAATTGGAGTCACCATTTGATTAAATTTTCCACAAGCCGCTGTCATTCTCCAATACCAATCTGTCTTCAGCACAGGCCAATAACAAGTTGAATGGGAATGAGGAGGCAATAACCATCCCTGCAACTTTCAGGTTCTTATTCCAACTTTCAGGATCCCATTTCTTTCCAATCAGTGCTCTAACTTTAATAAAAGACACCTTGAGAGGCCGAAAATTCAGTTTGCGTTGTAATTTAACCACTTGTAGAATGAAATTTAGAATTTTGTTTTCAGCAATTTTAGCTCTGCAGCTACAGGAGATAAGTATCTTTTTCAGGAAAGAAATGTGAACTTTAAGGTGATTTATGCTGAGGTTGAGCTGGAAATTTGAATTATAGAGCTTTATCCCCCATGTGTCCATCGACATTAGAAGCAACAAGCCAATCTCATTGTGCTTGTTAGTTTGATAAAAATGTTTAAAATTATCATATACACAGCCACTCAGATCCCTGATGATTATGTTTCATTATGAGTATCTAATGGCAATATTTTGTTTATCTATATTGCCAGATGATGCCATACACTGTTGGTGTTTTATTACCGGCAATAGAGTTATTAGTATCTTTAAATCTATTAAGATTACAGAGCCAGTGTTGTGGATTTCTGAAATCCACAAAACCCAGATTTCAGAAAACTCATCCTTAATATTATGTTCCTTTAGAAATACGTCTGGTACAAAATTTTTATTACTTCTGGTTCTCCAGAGAAACAGAACCAATAGCATCAATAAGATAGATTATAATGAGTTGGCTCGCATAATTATGCAGACCCGCAAGTCTAAATCTGCAGTGTTTGTTGGCAGGCAGAGACCCTGGAGAGCAAATGGTGCAGATGAAGTCTGAAGGAAGTCTGCTGGAAAATTCTTTCCTGCTAAAGAAATCTAGTCTTTTTGTTCAATTCAGGCCTTTAACTGATTGGTTGAAGCCAATGCACATTCCGGAGGGCAATCTGGTTACCCAAACTTCACTAATTTAAATGTTAATCTCATCCAAAAACACCCTTCAAGTTGACACATAAAATTAACTATCCACAAAGTCTTTACCTCAATAGTTTTCAATCCCCAAACTCACAACCCCAGTCTAATTATGAGAAAAAGTCAGACAAATTCAAATAAAAGGACACTCTATAAAATTAGAGCAGTACTCCTCTAAATTGTCAAGGCCATCAAAAACAAGGAAAGTCTCGGAAACTGTCACAGCCATGAGGAGCCTAAGAAGTCATGACCACTCAATGTAATATGGTATCCTGCAATATAAGAATAGCCATTAGGTATAAACGTTTAAAAACCTGAAGAAACTATGGACGTTAGTTAAAAATAATTTGTCATTATTAGTCTATCAGTTGTGGCAAATAAAACATAGTAATATAAGCTGTCAATAATAGAGGAACTGAGTGTGAGGTTAAAAATTAAATTTGTAAATTTCTATAAACCTAAATCATTTAAACATGTTTAAAATTTTTACTATACAAAGGGATTGTACTATAGTTCATAAATGTGTTTGTTACAGGGTATAGCTTAATAATTCTGAAACAATTTTGTTAATATACTAAGGTTGAAAATTTAAATAATTTGTAGATAATAAGAATCAGGTTTCTCAGTGTTGGAGAAAAATGCAAATAAGAAAAGGTAGGAGGACTCTGAGTACACTGCCTACGGGGTAGCCCTGCTCTGCAGGAGCAGTCATGAAGCTGTAATATTGCCAGAGCTGTAATACTGCCACTTCAATAAGGCTGTTTTCTTCTACCCTACCAGTGGCTCACCCTTAAATTCTTTCCTGGGCAAAGCCAAGAAGTCTAATGGGTTAAGCCCCAATTTGGGGCTCATTTGCCCTGCATCAGCATGGTACCCAAAGTGGAATGAAGAGAGAAGATGGCAGCACGAGGTATGGTTGAAGAAATGTCAGCTGACAGTTGGTGATCAACAGGGTGACAGTCAGTGAAATGGCATTTGGTGGGATGAAAAGTCAGTGGAATGGCAGCCAGCGAGGTGGCAGTTGGTGAGATGGTAAGAAATGAAAATTGGTAAGACAATGAGCACAGAGACAGTGAACGGCAGCAAAACAGAGCTGTTAACACTTAAGAGTTACACCACCAGCCAAAGGCTATTTCCAGAGTCATCATTTTCCTTGGCAGGCAGAAGAACTGAACAGACAGGCAAGTGGCCTTAATACTGCTGCCTTGTGTGAGATCTGCTGCTCTACAAGATCAATTGGTTACTGATCCCCATGCTAGCCCTTTTCACTATGGAAGCTTAGCCAACCCAAGCTAAGAGATCCTGAAAAGATCTTCACCTGGGTCCCACGTGGAAGATTAGTCAGTGCTATTTTGGTTACAGTGGATGAGTGAGTGTCCCCTTTGTCCCCACCACCATAGTATCAGGAGAGCTAGAGAATAAAATGAAAGCCTTTGGCTAGGTGATCGGTTAGAAGGTCCCCATCATTTGTGTGCGCCAAGACATGTTTTTGATATCCCTACCCCCAGTTCTTTCTCCTCTGATTCCATTTTATTATTCCAATAGTCACATTATTTTCAGTTCTAAAATGTATGTTTTATTTGTAGTCTTATGTTTGCTTTTAACTTTTTGTTAACTGTGAGCAATTGTTTAAGGCAGGACGCTTGGTTGTGGGAGATTTCCCATTGTTTTGACTCTGGGATGCCAGAGTCACTTTGATGACCCAAACTTGATGTTGGGTTAACTACTGGCCACTCCTCCTGGTGTCCCAGGGGTCTCAGCATTTGGTGTGGGGACCCTCATTGGCTGTAACTCAGGCACCCCAGGTTTTCAGTAGTGGTTGCGGCCACCCCCCAGATGCCCTCGGGTATGTGGTATTGATATTCCCTTTAGGATTTGGGTTAGGGAACTTTGGTTTTGAGAGAGCAAAGTTAGGTAGTTAGGGTGGGTCCTTGGTAAAACTCCTTTTTTCTTTATTTTTCTTATTTTTTATTTCCATACGTTTTTGGGAAACAAGTGGTATTTGGTTACATGAGTACATTTTTAGTGTTGATTTGTGAGATTTTGGTGCACCCATCACCTGAGCAGTGTACACTGAACCCAATTTGTAGACTTTTATCTCACCCTTTTCCCACCCTTTCCCCCTGAGTCACCAAAATCCACTGTATCATTCTTATACTTTTGCATCCTCATAGCTTACATCCCACTTACGTGCGAGAACATACAATGTTTGATTTTCCATTCCTGAGTTACTTCACTTAGAATAATAGCCTCCAATCCCACCCAGTTTGCTACAAATGCCATTAATTCATTCATTTGTTTATGGATTAGTATTCCAGCATATATATATATGTCGCAGGACAAAGACCGGAGAGACCGAAAAAGTTCAGGAGAGTCTATTAAGGTGATCACTGGCCCAGCCGAACATATGTCCAGAAAGTCTGAGCCCCAAACAAAGGGCTTTTCCTACTTTTAAACATCTTAAGGCAGAAACTACATGAAGCAGGAAGCGAGCTACAGAAGCAAGAAACAAAGGCGGAGTTGCAATATTTCTTACATTTTGAGAAAGACATGACTTGCAACTTAAACTTATCAGTCTTGTGACCCTCCAGTCATGCAGGAACTCACTGGGCCTGCACTAAACTTTGAGGAATGTGGAGTTGGGGAGTATAGATAAGGTCCACTGTCCACAGAGAGAAGACAGGCTGTTAATATTCTCTTTTAACTTCAGTGTAAGTGGGGGTCACACTTTACAGCAACTTTAAGAGGATTTTAAAATTTCTATTACTACTACTATTAGGTTATAGTTGATTTCATTAACTCCTTCATATATATATATATCTATATATATATCTATATATATATCTATATATATATCTATATATATCTATATATATATCTATATATATATCTATATATATATATCTATATATATCGGTTTATCTACTCGTTGATTGATAGGCATTTAGGCTGGGTCCATATTTTTGTAATTGTGAACTGTGCTGCTATAAATGTGTGTTCAAGTATCTTTTTAGTATAATGTCTTCTTTTCCTCCGGGAACATATTCAGTAGTGGGATTGCTGGATCAAATGGTAGTTCTACTTTTAGTTCTTTAAGTAATCTCCACACTGTTGTACTAGTTTACATTCCCAACAATAGTGAAGAATTTTCCCTTTTCACCACATCCACATCATCTATTATTTTTTGATTTTTTAATTATGGCCATTCTTGTGGGAGTAAGGTGGTATTGCACTGTGGTTTTGACTTGCATTTCCCTGATCATTAGTGATGCTGAGCATTCTTTCATATGTTTGTTGGTTATTTGTATATCTTCTTATCAGAATTGTCTATTCATGTCCTTAGCCCACTTTTTGATGGGATTGTTTGGTTTTTTTTTTTTTTTTTTTTTTTTTTTTTTTTTTCTTGCTAGTTTCTTTGAGTTCCTTGTAGATTCTAGATGTTAGTCCTTTGTCAGGTGTATATATTGTGAAGATTTTCTCCCATTCTTTGGGTTGTCTGTTTACTCTGCTGAGTATTCCTTTTGCCATGAGAAAGCTCTTCAGTTTAATTAAGTCCCACCTATTTTTTTGTTTTTGTTTTTGCTGCATTTGCTTTTGGGTTCTTGGTCATAAAATCTTTGCCTAAGCCAATGTCTAAAAGGATTTTTCGGATGTTATCTTCGAAATGTTTATAGTTTCAGGACTTAGATTTAAGTACTTGATTCATCATGAGTTGATTTTTGTATAAGGTGAGTCATGAGGATTCAGCTGTATTCTCCTACATATGGCTTGCCAATTATCCCCACACCATCTGTTGAAAAGGGTGTCCTTTCCCCCACTTTATGTTTTTGTTTACTTTGTCAAAGATCAGTTGGCTGTAACTATTTGGGTTTATTTCTGGGTTCTCTATTCTTTTCCATTGGTCTATGTGCCTATTTTCATACGCCAGTACCATGCTGTCTTGGTGAGTATGGCCTTATAGTATAGTTTGAAATCAGATATTGTGATGCCTCCATATTTGTTCTTTTTGCTTCGTCGTGCTTTGGCTATGCAGGCTTTTTTTTTGGCTCCATATGAATTTTAGGATTTTTTTTTGTAGTTCTGTTAAGAATGATGCTGGTATTTTGGAGGGAATTGTAGATGACACAAAGAAATGGCAACACATCCCATGCTTATGGATGGGTAAAACTCCTTTAAACAGAGAAACATCCTGAAAAATCAGGCTGCAGGCAAAGATAAGGAAATTGCAAAAACCTCCAGCCCACTCAGATAATGGAGTAAGGCCCAACAGAAAACACCTTTGTTATTTGTGCCTAAAGACATTCCCACAGCCACACTGATAAGGGAACAAGACCCAACATAGAAATGCCTTTGTGTTTTGTATAACCAGTGGGTTTCCAGGAAATAATCTCTTCTTTTCTGGGCATGTACATGGTGGGCTCTGGTGGGTTCCAGTGGGCATTTTCATTTCTTTTCTGGACATGCTTTGGACTATGAGCTGAGCCACTATGAATAATCATTCTCTGGTCCCAGGCCAATATCCAGACCAAGCTTTCACTTCATCTCCTGATTGATCCCAGGCCAAGGTCCTGGGCCAGGCTAAGTAACAGTTTCTCCAAGACCAGTCAGCACATTTTTTCCCTTCCCAGTCTGTAAAACCCCCAGACCCATCCTCATAGTGGGCAACCCACTCGGCCCTCCCTCTCCACTGCAGAGAGCTTTCTATTGCTTATTAAACTTTCACTTCTACCTCACTCTTTGTGGCTACACTTCTTAATTTTCTTGGCCATGAGACACAGAACTCTGGGTGATACCTAACAATGACAGACTGCTACACTGTGGTACATTCATGAGAGTGTAATAGTTTCACTTTATTTTTTGCCCTGAAGAAAGAAGTATTATTTTCCTAATAGCCAGTTTCTGACCCTCTCCTGTATACTAACTTTCTACTGCTTTGTTCTAGCCCCTCTTTTTTTTTTTTTGAGACAGAGTCTCACTGTGTTGCCCAGGCTGGAGTGCATTAGCGCGATCTCGGCTCACTGCAAGCTCTGCCTCCTGGGTTCAGGCCATTCGCCTGTCTTAGCCTCCTGAGGAGCTGGGACTACAGGCATCTGCCACCATGTCCAGCTAATTTTTTGTATTTTTAGTAGAGATGGGGTTTCACTGTGTTAGCCAGGATGGTCTCAATCTCCTGTCCTCGTGATCTGCCCACCTTGGCCTCCCAAAGTGCTGGGATTACATGCGTGAGCCACAGCGCCTGGCCCAAGCCCCTCTTAATGAAAAACAAACAAACAAACAAACAACAACAACAAAAAAACCCTGGGATTTTCCTGGCCCCTGGCCTGATGAACAGCCTACTAAAGCATACAAGTGGCCATCCAACATTTTCAGTGTTTCTGCTACTTTGTAGGTTATTAAGCAAGTCAAGGCCTCTGAGTCTTCCCCTTGGGAAGTGCTGTTGACTCTTTCTCTTCCTCCCTCCCACAGTAAACATTTGTTAAGCCCTCCTTTTCTTACCAACCCTTGCTATCTGTGGAATTTAGGCTCAGCAACAAACTGTTCATTTGTAGTTCATAATCTGCCTTTGTAACACATTGCTATCTATATTTTGTAGAAAATGGAAAATTTAAAGAGACAACTAAGAATTTGTTAAACTTAGGCTAATGGAAACCCCCTGTAGAGATCCTTACTGGACGTGGGGACAACAATAAGCATCCAAAAAGACTTGCCACTACTTGGGTGTCTTTTAGACAATTGGACCACATTCAAATTAATAGGCAAATTGAAAAAGAAAACCTCATTTACTATTGCAATAATGTTTGGGTTCAATACAAATTGCCAAACCAACAGATTTGGCCTAGGCATGTTTCCTTACGTTATAATAATATTGTACAACTAGATTTGCTTTGTAAAAAGTAAGAAAAATGGGAGGACGTTCCTTATGTGCAGGCTTTTATGGCCCTCTACCAGGATTCTAAAGGCTAGCTGCAGAATGTGTCTGTCTTATGACACTCCCAGGCACCCAGAAGCTACACCAGATATCCTAGATTACTGCCTGCTAGCTGCTCCCCCTGGGATGCTCATGCCCCTACTTCAGAGCCTCCTCAGTCCCCTAGTTATGAGGGAGACCCTACCAGTTATCTAGTGCAGGATTATACCCCAAGGTCATCAGGTACCCGTTTTCCATATGCAATGAGCCCTGGCCCATATCCCCCAGTACTTGAGGAAGTAAGCCTAAGCAATACCACCAGGAGTGGGACCCCATATGAGCCCCCAAAATCAAACTTGTGTCCATCATGGAGGGTAGCTAATGGAGATGAAAAAAATTAGATTATATGTGCCTTTTTCCATGTCTGATTTGGCTTTAAGCAATGAAAAAGTTGGTTGATTTTGGGAAGATCCAGGGAGGTTTGTAGAAAAATTTGTTAAGTTGACCATGTATTTTGATTTCACTTGACATAACATGCAAATATTATTATCTGCTTTTTGTATTACAGAAGAAAAATAATTCTAGGTACTGCTCATGAATATGCAGATGGAGTGGCTGTGTGTAACCCAGGCCATGCTATTTATCATATGGGAGGAGATGCAGTTCCAGAGCTAGACAATCAATGGAATTACCAGAGAGGATCTCAAGATCTTGAATGCAGAAATCGTATGCTGAAAGTGTGGGTGGTTAAGCCAGTTAATTATGATAAGGTGAGAGAAGTAACTTGGGAGAAATTTAAAATTCTCACTCTGTTTTAGGGCTGTTTGGTTGAGGCACTCAGAAAATATACTAATACAGTCCCAGAATCCCCAGAAGGATGAGCTCTCCTGGGTGTGCACTGTATTACTTCATCTTCCCCTAACATTGGGAGGAAGCTATAATATAAAAAGTAGCAATGGAATCCCAAATCCCTATGAGTCAACTCTTAGACATTGCCTTTGGGGTGTGCAATAATTGAGACAGGGCAGAGAAAGAGGCAAAAATCAAAAGACTTAGCCAAAAAGCACAATTATTAGTGTTATTAGTGGCTGCTTTAGGCCCCTTGCTGCCTCAGGGTTACCTACCTTGAAAGAAAGTGGTAAGATTAGCATCTAGGATGCTCAGACAAGAGCTCTTCACTCACCAACTTCTTGGCCAAAAGTAAATGTGCCTTCTGTAAGCAAGAAGGCCATTGGAGGAAGGACTTCCCCAGGCTTAAGAGAGAGCATGAGACACCCAGACCCATAATGGCTAAGAAAGCAGAGGTCTAATGGGGTCTCGGGACCTCTATAGCTCTTGCTGGACACCTTACCATCTCCATGGTGTAGCCTCAGTTAACTCTTGATGTAACAGGTAGAAATATTAAGTTTGTATTGGAAATTAGAGCATCCTTCTCGGTTATAAACCATTTTTTTTTTTTTCTGGGCCACTGTCTTTCCACTCTTGCACAGTAACAAGAATTTATGGCCAGCCAAAAATTAGGAGATTCACCCACCTCCTTCATTGCACCATAGTGGACCATACATTTTCCCACAGGTTATTACTTATGCCTGAGTGTTCTATCTCTCTACTGTGGAAAGACTTACTTTTTCCAATTACAGGCCACAGTTTAATTTGGGGTGCCTCATGAGAAGGCAGCAGGCCAGGAAGGAACATTTTTCCTAGCTCTAAGTGTTTGCCTTAACACAGAGAAAAAGACCCCCATTCCACTGCACATCACTTCTCAAGTAAGGGAACTACAATTAAAGGAACTACAGTTAACTGCAATCTCTCTTACAATATGTAAATGATCTATTAATTTCTAGCCCTACTAGGGAAGACTCTGACAGAAACACAATTCAGCTCCTTAATTTTCTGTGAAAATAAGGGTGTCAGATATTACCCAACAAGGCCCAGATCTCTGTGCAAAGGATTAAACATTTTGGGTATGTGCTCACTCTTGGGACAAGAACTTTGGCCCTGGAGTGAAAACAGACCATCCTGTCACTCCAGCCCCCTCAGACTAAGAGTCTTTTGGAAAATGGCTGGATTCTGCCAGATCTAGGTTCCTAGGTTTGGGATTATACTAAAGGCATTCTATCAATGTTTAAAATGGAGGGACAATAAGCCTTTGAATTCATACAGAACCTTCCAACATTCATTCTCAACCCTAAAGAAAAACTGAGAATAGCTCCTGCTTTGGGACTCCTTAACGTAGAAAATCCTTTCACCTACTATGTGCTTCAAAAGCAAGGGATGAATTTGGGAATCCTAACTCAAAGGGTGGGAAATCGCCCTAGACATGTGGCTTACTTTTATTGAAAGCTAGACCAGATGAGAGCTGTATGGCCAGGATGCTTGTGAGCTGTGGCTGCCACCACTCTATTGGTAGAAGCCAGTAAGTTTACCTTCAGACAACAATTAGATGTTGCAAATCTTCCACCATGTACAGGGTGTCCTAGAAGCAAAAGGATACCAATAACTAACAGGAAGTCAACTACTTAAATATCAAGCTCTTCTGCTTGACACCCCAGATTTACCCTTAAAGTATGTCGAGTTTTAAACCCTGCTATCCTGTTGCCAGACTTCACATTCCACGAAACAAATCCCCAAACTCATTCAATCCTGTGTAGAAATCACAGGACAGACCAACTCTAGCAGGCCTAACCTCAAAAATGAATCTCTTTCTAATCCAATGTTGAGTGGCTTACAAATGGGAGTGGTGTTATACATGAGGGAGTAAGAAGGGTAGGTTTTATGGTAGTTAGCCAATAAGAGATCACTGAGGCAAAAGTCTGCCTCCCCAGACTTCAGTGCAAAAGTGGAACTAATTGCTTTAATTAGGGTCCTCTTACTGGGAAAGGACTTAAAAGTCAATATATTTACTAATTACAAATATGGGTTTTTATGCTACATGCTCATGCTGCTATATGGAAAGAAAGGAAACTGCTAACAGCTAAGGAATCCCCCATACATCAATCTGAGATCTTCGAACTTTTAGATACTGTCCAGCTCCCAAAGGAGGTAGCAATTATTCATACCAAAAGGCAGACACATCTATTGTCAAAGGAAATGCTCTGGCAAACAGAGCAGCTAAGACCACAACTAAAGAAACACAGGTAGTACAGAACACTGTATTTATGCCAGGTACTCCACCCATGTCAGCAACACCACACTCTACCGCTGAGGAAATTAAATAGGCAGAACAGAAAAGTTCACAAAGAATCCCTCAGGATGTACTAGGAAGCAACAAACTCTTTCTTCCCAAGGCTGAGCAAATGAAAAATGTTTAAACATTTTCATAACTCCTCACATTTGGGATGGAACTCCCTATTCAAATTGGTTTCTCAAATCTTAGGAAAGAAACTATTCCAGACTGCCAAAAGGGTAACCAGGGCCTGTGAACTTTGTGCCCATAATAACCCAGAAAGCCACCACATACCCCCATTCCTACTCAGAGTTGTACAACATTGGGGAACATACCCTCGAGAAGACTGACCTACGGATTTAAATCAGATGCCATTATTACAGGAGTTTAAAATATTTGTTAATATTTATAAGACTCTCCCTGGGTGAATAGAGACTTTCCCACAAGGACAGAGAAGGCAATAGAAGTATTCAAATTTTTGTTTAGATCATCCAAAGGTTTGATTTACATAAAAGTCTGTGGGGTAAAAACTGACCCTCTTTCACAGCTAAAGGGAGCCAGCAGGCTTTCTCAGCCTTAAGCACTGTTTGATGAAGAGATGCATAGAACACTCACCAATATTATCAACTTAGGCCAGGTTCAAAAGGCCCATCAAGCCTATGGAAACAAAATATTTTCCTATCCCACAAGGGAAAGAATTAACCCCCTCTATCCAACCCAGAGACTTAGTCTTGCTAAAAACTTAGAAAGAAGGATCCCCTGAGGATCATTTACAACCAAAATGGAAGGGATCCTATCAGATGTTGTTGAGTGCCCCCACTACTGTTAAACTTCAGGGAAAAACTAGTTGAGTACACCTATTTAAGATTAAACCTGTTTGTTATGAGTTGCAGGTACAAAAGAAGGACACCATAATCTACATTTATGAGGCCTCAAAGGACTTCTGCTACCTATTTAAAAGAATAAATACTCAGACAGGAGTGGTAATGTGATGATGTAGGAGGGAAGAGGAGCTTTAATTTTTATCTTCTTCCTGATTGTAATACTTCTTTTCTGTCACTTTAGCCAGCCTCTTGGGAAAGACCTTTTTTGTCCTTCTTGGGTGTAGATGCCACTCTAAGGCTCAACCAGATGCCATGTTGTCATTGTTTGTCCTGTTTGCTCTTCTGATTACCTGATCAAGTGTGGGTAAGAACATAACTCTATGGTAAATATTTCAAAAATTATAGCATCATTTTGCTGGATTTGTAATCAACATTCTCAAGACAGAGAACTCTATCTTTGGGCTTACCTAGAAAATTGTATGACCATCCCCTGCCACCTTGTAACTCACCATAGAAATCCTGAAATACCCAAAACCCTAAATGTTAAGTGAAACTCTCTCCCACTTAATGGATTCTACCTGGACATCCACAATCACCATTACCTGGATCTGGGATGCTGAGTGTCTATATCTCTGTTGCACTAATGATTCTATATTTGCTCCCACTGTTGTGTTAATGATACAAAACTGGAAGCTTTCCTGTGATGCTCTGATATGACTTTAGCTGCCAACCTCCCAAAGCCACAATAAGGTAAATGGGATCCTACTTGTAAGCAAGGAGACCATATATTGGGGCCTTCTCCTGGATCAGAACATACAAGGAAAAAACAGCTGCCTGGTATGGGAAGGTGGAAACACTGCCCCCTTCTGGAAAACAAAGATTGTTCAGCCTCTCCCATTGGAACAGGAGAAAAAATCTCTCTATAGACCTAACTTGGCAGCAAAGGATAAACATCACACACCGCAGGGCCTCTGTTTGTGTCCCAACTGGGCTTATTTTTGTTTGTGGCCATGAATGGGAAGAAGTCACATGCTGTAACTGTTGTCAACTCCACAGGCAGCCACCTGTTCTTCTGGGAGTAGCTTTCCCTTGTATGTTATAAACTTGGAACAGAGGTGAATGTTTGTTGGCCACACTTGCCCCTCCAGGAGTCACTTTATATAACCCCATAAGAACCAAGAAACAAGCAATAGGGTTAATTCTGGCAGGAATTGGGGCAATGATAGAACTAGCAGCACCCTTGGTAAACCCTAAAGAACTTGACTCAAACCCTAGAGTCCTTAGCCATCAGCACAGGTCAGGCACAAAAAGGAATTCAAGAATCTTTAGACTATTTGACAAATGCAGTTCCTGATAACAGACTAGCATTGGATTATTTACTAGCTGAACAAGGTGAAGTCTGTGTACATATATTAACCTGCCGTACATATATTAACAACTCTGGACAAGTTGAGATGAACATTCAAAGATCTATGAGTAAGCTACCTAGTTACACAGATATAACAAGGGCACTAATTCCAACTATTTCTGATTGACTATCAAAAGTGCCTTCCCAGGTCTCACCTGTTTTTAACTTTTCTAGGACCTTTAATAGCTGTCTTGTTGTTACTAATTTTTGGCCCTTGCTTGTTTAATCTGTAAGTAAAGTTTGTGTCTTCTAGATTACAACAGTTTCAGGTAAAGATAATGCTGGCATAAGGCTTCCAACCCATCCTGCCTGCTCACCCAGAGAATGGAAGGATCCTGCCTCTGGGCCCCTTATATCAGGTATTCAGAGGTTTTTACTCCTGCAATGCTAGGCAGGTCCTACGCCCACAAACTCAGCAGGAAGCAGTTACAGAATACAGACTTGTGCCCTTCTTCAGTTCCCTTAAGATTAAGGAGGAGTATCTATTATCTGAGTAGGGAATGAGGTAGAAGGGAAGGCTTCGACTCTAGAGGTGAGTCTAAGTGGACCAAATGGAAGACTAGCTAAAACAGAAATGGTGCAGAAGCAGCTTTCTGTAATACACACTCACTAGTGTGCCATTTCAGTTTACCATTGCCATGGCAACACCTGGGAGTTACTGCCACTTTCAATGGCAATGACTTGATGACTCAAAAGTTATCATTTTCCTAGAAATTTCTGCATAAACTACCCCTTAATGTATATGTAATTAATAATAGATATAAATATGACTGCAAAACTGCCCTGAGCGGCTATTCTCAGCACACTGCCTGTGGGATAGCCCTCCTCTGTAGGAGCAGTAGCAGAGCTGTAACATGGCTGGAACTGTAACACTACTGTTTCAAGAAAGATGTTCTTCTACCCTAACAACAGATCACCCCTGAATTATTTCCTGGACAAATCCAAGAATCGTCGCAGGCAAAGCCCCAATTTGGAGCACACCTATTCTGCATCAAGAGGGGCTAGAAGTAGTGATAGCCTCAATAGCAAGCACATTTATGGCATAGATTATGGTTTTGAAATATCATTCTCCAATAAATGACTGACTGGTTGATTCTGGGGCTGGAGAAGGGAAAATAGAAATGGGCACCTGATGCATCTTGTGGTGATGAATGTAAAAAGAAATGCTCAACAACAAGAACAACAAAAGCATGGGTCAGGAATGTTGAAAGGTTACAAGGACCAATCTGAAAGAGATTCTAATGGCCAAAGTTGGAACAAGTTGAGTGACAAACAAAATAAAGGTAAAACATGACTAATATGCAAAGAATATAATAAATATCTATTAGTCTATGCTTTTTAAACAGATAATAAAATAAATGGAGGTGTAAAAACAACTCTTTCTTATAAAAAATTCCAATTAATATAAGAAGGAATGAGGAATTAGAAAATCGCCATTAGAATATTACAGTAATAATTACTGTAGGCAAAATCAACTGATAAATGCTAATATTAGTGGGCAAATTTTAAGCAGAAATAGAATATTGCATACTTTCCTAAATATTTCCCCCAAATATTTAGTAATTACAAAGAGAAAAAATTACAGTGGGTAATAGTCATGGACACCACCTTATCCAAATGATAAAGATTATCACCCATAATACATATCAAGATGACATACCCATTGATATAAACACAGAGAAGAGCAGATAAACACTGTGTAACCTTTCCTGTATAATGCACCTCAGTCTAATCATGAGAAAACATCCAAAGAGCCTCCATTGAAGGGTATTAACCAAAGTAACTAGCTAGTACTATTCAAAAACCTCAAGATCAAAAAAGACCAGGAAAGACTTAAGAACTGTCATTATTAAAGGAAACTAAGAAGACATGAGATACTATAACATGAGATAATGGATTAGATCTGGAACAGAAAAAAGGACAATAGTAACAAAACTAGTGAGATCTTAATAAATTCTTAAGTTAGTTTAGTCAATAGTATTATACCAAGGTTTATAACCAAAATGTAAAATGTAAAAATAAGGGAAAGCTCAGTGAAGAACAAAAATTCTCTATTATTTTAGCAATTATTTTGTAAGTCCAAAGTTATCTAAAAATAAGAAGTTTATGCTATGGTTTGGATATGATTTGTTTGGCCCTACCAAGTCTCATTTTCAAATGTAATCCCATTGTTGGATGTGGGGCCTGTTGGGAAGTGTTTGGGTCATGAGGGTAGATATCTTATGAATAGCTTGGTGCCATTCTTGTGGGTGTGAGTAAGTGCTCACTCTTTGTCCCCATGAGTACTGGTTGTTGAAAAGAACCTGGCACCTATTCTGTTTTCTCTCCTGGTTCCCCTCTCTCCATGTGATTTCTGTACGTGCAGCTTCCGTTTGCCTTCCATCATGAGTGGAAGCAGCCTGAAGCTCTCTACAGCAGTAGATATTGGTGCTATGCTTCTTGTATAGCCTGCAGAACTATTTGCCAAATAAAACCTTTTTTCATAAAATAGGCAGCATCAGATATTGTTTCACAACAGCACAGACCTAAAACAGTTTAAGACATGAAAAAAATCTTTAAAATGAGTGCCTAGGTAAGAAATGACAAGAATTTTGAATTTTTGCCATAATAATAATTTGTTGTAAACAGTTACTTGTTATAAATAATGTTAGCACAACCTTACGAAAAATCAAATATAAATTTGGCAATTTTGTGTTTCCATCCTTTTACTTTCAACCTAAACTGTATCTAAAGTGAGTTTATTTTACAGAGCTTGCAGTTGTATCATATTTTTTAATCCATTCTGCAAATCTCTGTTTTTTAATTGGTGTATTTAGGCTAATTACCTTTAAGATTATTTTTATGCTAGGGCAGAAACTGGTTATATATTTTTATTTTTTTGTTGTTTCTTTTCTTTTCTTTCTTCTGTTTATTACATTCCTGTGAGTTACTTGGAACATTTTTAGAATCCTATCTTTTTTTTCTTTCCAACTTATAAGTTCAGGGGTACATGTGCAGGATGTTCAGGTTACACAGGTAAACGTGTACCACGGTGGTTTGCTACACAGATCATCCCATCACCCAGGTATTAAGCCAGGCATCTATTATCTATTCTTCCTAATGCTCTCCCTCTTCTTACCCTCCACCCTCTGACAGGTCCCAGTGTGCGTTGTTCCACCCTATGTGTCCACGTGTTCTTATCATAGGATCCCATCTTGACATGTATAGTGCTTTTGACTATATTGCCCTGTATTATATTCTTGGTGGTTGCTCTAGGTATTGCAACATGCATACCTAAGTTATCAGAGTCCACTGGCAGCAAATTTGAGTCTAGGGTAAAAACTTTCTAGCACTTAGATCCCATTTCCCTCCCCACTTTATAAATATAATTGTCTTATGTTTTTCCTCTATATACACTGAGCACCACATTCAGATAGTATTGTAATTTTTCATTTAATTATCAAGTGATCTAAGAAACTCATGACAATCAGTAAAGTTTATTGTATTTACCCTATTGGATTTTTTGCCCATTCTGATGCTTCTTGATTTCTGAACTTTTAAACCTTATTCTCTTGTCATTTCCATTTCTTAGCAATAATTTTAGCTATTTTAAATATTTCATATCTACAAAAAATTGCAAGAATCGAACCATGAGCACTCATACTGTTCTATGCTCACCAATTTTCAACATTCTGTTACATTTACAAATTCATTTTCTCTCAGTGTGCATACCCAGAGCAGTGCATGTGTACTTGTGTGTGTGTGTACTTTTAAATTATTATTATTTTTTACTTTTTTTTTTTTTTTTTTTTTTTGAGACAAAGTCTCGCTCTGTCACCCAGGCTAGAGTTCAACCGTGTGATCTCGGCTCATGGCAACCGCCGCCTCCTGGGTTCAAGTGATTCTCCTGCCTCAGCCTCCCAAGTAGCTGGGATTACAAATATCTGACACCACGCCCTGCTAATTTTTGTATTTTCAGTAGAGATGGGGTTTCACCATGTTGGTCAGGCTGGTCTTGAACTCCTGACCTGAGGTGATCCACCTGCCTTGGCCTCCCAAAGTGCTGGGATTACAGGTGTGAGCCACTGAGCCTGACCTACTTCTTTATTTTTAATGGTGGAAAAATTACATGTAACATGAAACTTAACATTAATCACTTAACACGTACAATTTAGTAGTGCTAGGTATATTAATACTGTTGCAACCAATTATCAGATCTCTTTTTATCTTATGAAATGGTAACTTTATATTCATCAAGCCACTCCCTATCCCCACCTCCACCCTGTATTTATCTTTCTGTGACTGACTTGTTTAACTTAGCATGATGTCTTCAAGTCTCATCCATATTGAAGACAATAAGAAATCCTTTTTAAAGGTTAAATAATATTTCATTGCATATATATACCACAGTTTGTTTATCCATTCATTCATTAATACATGTGTGAGTTGATTCCATCTTTTAGCCATAGTGAATTATGCTGCTATGAACACAGTTGTAAATATATCTCTTCAGTACACGACTTTGAAATCTTTTGGTTTTATGCTCAAAAACAGAATTGCAGGATTATATGGTAATTATATTTTCAGAGATTTGTTTGAGAAACAACCATATTGTTCTTCATAGCAACTGTACCATTTTACATTTTCACCAACAACGTACATCGATTCCAATTTTTCTACATTCTCAACAATTATTGTTTCCTGTTTTTTTTTTTTTTTTTTTAATTTCTGGGGTACATGTGCCGAACGTGCAGTTTTCTTACATAGGTATACACATGGCATGGTAGTTTGCTGCACCCATCAACCCATCATCTACATGAGGTATTTCTCCTAATGCTATCCCTCCCCTAGCTCCCCACTCTCTCACAGACCCCAGTGTGTGATGTTTCCCTCCCTGTGTCCATGTGTTGTCATTACTCAGCTCCCACTTATGAGTGAGAACATGCGGTGTCTGGTTTTCTGTTCTTGTGTTGGTTTGCTGAGAATGATGGTTTCCGGCTTCATCCAAGTTCCTGAAAAGGACATGAACTCATCCTTTTTTATAGCTACACAGTATTCCATGGTGTATATGTGCCACATTTTCTTTATCCAGTCTATCATTGATGGGCATTTGGGTTGGTTCCAAGACTTTGCTGTTGTGAATAGTGCTGCAATAAATGTACGTGTGCATGTGTCTTTATAGTAGAATGATTTATAATCTTTTGGGTAAATACCCAGTAATGGGAATGCTGGGTCAAATGGTATTTCTGATTCTAGATCCTTGGGAAATCGCCACGCTGTTTTCCACAATGGTTTAACTAACATACACTCCCACCAATAGTGTAAAAGTGTTCCTATTTCTCCACATCCTCTTGAGACTCTCTTGTTTCCTGATTTTTTAATGATTACCTTTCTAATTGGCATGAGATGGTATTTCATTGTGGTTTTGATTTACATTTCTCTAATGAGCAGTGATGATGAGTTTTTTTCATGTGCTTGTTGGCTGCATAAATGTCTTCTTTTGAGAAGTGTCTGTTCAAATCTTTTGCCCACTTTTTGTTGGGGTTATATTTTCTTGTAAATTTGTTTAAGTTCTTTGTAGATTCTGGATATTAGCCCATTGTCAGATGGATAGATTGCAAATTTTTCTCCCATTCTGTAGCTTGTCTGTTCACTCTGATGATAGTTTCTCTTGCTGTAAAAAAAACACTTCAGTTTAATTAGATTTCATTTGTCAGATTTGGATTTTGTTGCCATGGCTTTTGGTGTTTTAGTCATTAAGTCTTTGCCCATGCCTATATACTGAACGATACTGCCTAGATTTTCTGCTGGGAAATGGAAAGCAAAACAAACAACAAACAAACAAAACAAAACAAAACAAGCACGAGTTGCAATCCCAGTCTCTAAGAAAGACTTTAAACCCACAAAGGTCAAAAGAGACCAAGAAGGGGATTACATAAAGGTAAAGGGATCAACGCAACAAGAAGAGCTAACTATCCTGAATAAATATGCACCCAATACAGGAGCACCCAGATTCATAAAGCAAGTTCTTAGAGACTTAGAAAGACATTTAGACTTCCACACAAAAATAGTGGGAGACTTTAATACCCCACTATCAATATTAGATCAAAAGGACAGAAAATTAACAAGGATATTCAGGACTTGAACTCAGCTCTGGACCAAGCAGACCTAATAGACATCTACAGAACTTTCCACCCCAAAACAACAGAATATACATTCTTCTCAGCACCTCATCACACACATTCTAAAACTGACCACATAATTAGAAGTAAAGCATTCCTCAGCAAATGCAAAAGAACAGAAATCATAACAAATAGTCTCTTAGACCACAGTGCAATCACATTAGAGCTCAGGATTAAGTAACTCACTCAAAACCACACAACTACATGTAAACTGAACAACCTGTTCCTGAATGACTACTGGGTGAATAATGAAATTAAGGCAGAAATAAATAAGTTATTTGAAACCAATGAGAACAAAGACACAACGTACCAGAATCTCTGGGACACAGCTAAAGCAGTGTTTAGAGGGAAACTTATAGCACTAAATGCCCACAGGAGAAAGTAGGAAAGATCTAAAATTGACACCCTAACATCACAATTAAAAGAACTAGAGAAACAAGAACAAACACATTCAAAAGCTAGCAGAAGGCAAGAAATAACTAAGATTAGAGCAGATCTGAAGGAGATAGAGACTCAAAAAACCCTTCAAAAAAATCAATGAAGCCAGGAGCTGATTTTTTGAAAAGATCAACAAAATAGATAGACTGCTAGCCTGACTAATAAAGAACAAAAGAGAAAAGAATCAAATACACACAAAAAATAATACAGGGAATATCACCACTGTTCCCACATAAATAGAAACTGCCATCAGAGAATACTATAAACACCTCTATGCAAATAAACTAGAAAATTTAGAAGGAATGAATAAATTCCTGGACACATACACCCTCCCAAATCTAAACCAGGAAAAAGTCAAATCCCTGAATAGAACAATAACAAGTTCTGTAATTGAGGCAGTAGTTAATAGCCTACCTACCAAAAAAAGTCCAGAGCCAGACAGATTCACAGCCAAATTCTACCAGAGGTACAAAGAGGAGCTGGTACCATTCCTTCTGAAACTATTCGAAACAACAGAAAAAGAGGGAATCCTCCCCAACGTATTTTATGAGGCCAGCATTATCCTGAAACCAAAACCTGGCAGAGACACAACAAAAAAAGAAAATTTCAGGCCAATATCCTTGATGAACATCGGTACAAAAATCCTCAATAAAATACTGGCAAACCAAACCCAGTAGCACATCAAAAAGCTTATCCACCATGATCAAGTCGGCTTCATCCCTGGGATGCAAGGCTGGTTCAACATACACAAATCAACAAATGTAATCCATCACATAAACAAAACCAATGGAAAAAACAAAACAAAACAAAACAAAACACGTGATTATCTCAATAGATGCAGAAAAGGCCTTCAACAAAATTCAACAGCCCTTCATGCTAAAAGCTCTGACTAAACTAGGTATTAATGGAACGTATCTCAAAATAAAAAGAGCTATTTATGACAAATCCACAACCAATATCATACTGAATGGGCAAAAACTGGAAGCATTCTCTTTGGAAACTGACACAAGACAAGGATGCCCTCTCTCACCACTCTTATTCAAAACAGTATTGGAATTTCTGGCCAGGGCAATCAGGCAAGAGAAAGAAATAAAGGGTAATCAAATAGGAACAGAGGAAGTCAAATTGTCCCTGTTTGCAGATGGCATGATTGTATATTTAGAAAACCCCATTGTCTTAGCCCAAAATCTCCTTAAGCTGATAAGCAACCTCAGCAAAGTCTCAGGACACAAAATCAATGTGTAAACATCACAAGCATTCCTATGTACCAATAACAGACAAATAGAGAGCCAAATCATGAGGGAACTCCCATTCACAATTGCTACCAAGAGACCAAAATACCTAGGAATACAACTTACAAGGGAGGTGAGGGACCTCTTCATGGAGAACTATAAACCACTGCTCAAGGAAGTAAGAGAGGACACAAACAAATGGAAAAACATTCCATGCTCACGTATAGGAAGAATAAATATCATGAAAATGGTCATACTGCCCAAAGTATTTTATAGATTCAATGCTATCCCCATCAAACTTCCATTGACTTTCTTCACAGAATTGGAAAAAAACTACTTTAAATTTTATATGAAACCAAAAAAGAGCCTGCATAGCCAAGACAACCCTAAGCAAAAACAACAACAAAAATAAACAAACAACAACAAAAAAACAAAGCTGGAAGCATCATGCTAACTTACACAAATTATACTACAAGGCTACTATAACCAAAACAGCATGGCACTGTTACCAAAATAGATATATAGACCAATGGAACAGAACAGAGGCCTCAGAAATAACACCACACATTTACAACCATCTGATCTTTGACAAACCTGACAAAAACAAGCAATGGGGAAAGGGTTCCCTATTTAATAAATGGTGTTGGGAAAACTGGCTAACCCTATGCAAAAAACTGAAACTGGACCCCTTCCTTTCACCTTATACAAAAATTAACTCAAGATGGATTAAAGACTTAAACGTAATACCTAAAACCACAAAAACCCTAGAAGAAAACCTGTTTTCTGTTTTTTAATAGTACTTATCCCAATATGTATATGGTAGCATCTCATTGTGGTTTTGATTTGCATTTCCCTGATGATTAGTTATGTTGAGAATCTTTTCATGTACTTCTTGGCCATTTGTATGTCTTTTTTTTTATTTTTTTAAATAGTTATTCATGTATTTTGACCATTTTTTAAATTTGGTTGTTTTATTTCTGTTATTGAGGTGCAGTAGTTCATTGTATATTCTTAACATTAATTTCTTATCAGATATTTAATTTGAAAATACTTCATTTAATTTCATAGGTTGCATTTTGAATCAGTTGACTATGGTTTTTGATGTACAAAAGTTTTCATTTTTTCTATAGTCTAATTTAATTTTATTGCCAGTACTTTTGTGTCATATTAAAGAATACATTGCCAAATCTAATATCATAAGCTTTTCCCCTGTCTGCTTCTACAATATTTATAATTTAGTCCTTATATTTAGGTCTCTGATTTATTTTGAGTTAATTTTTGCATATCTTTACTTAACTTATCTTTAAGTGTTCAACATCATTTATTTGCATGTGAAGATTCAGGTGTCCCAAACTATTTGTTGAAAAGATTGTCCTTCTCTCATTTAATGGCATGGCACCCTTGTTAAAAAATATTTAACCAGATATACAAGGGTCTATTTCTGGGCTTTCAATTCTATCCCATTGGTCTTTATGTCTGTATTCATGCCAGTATCAGTATTTTGATTACTATAGCTTTGTAATAAGTTTTGAAAGCAGGAATTATGATACCTTCAGCTATTCTTTTTTCATCATCATTTGGGCCACACAGGATCCCATGGAATTTCACATAAATTTTGGGATGGATTCTTTTATTTCTGGAAAAAATGGTACATTGAAGTCTCCTTCTATTATTGTAAATTTGTCTGTTTCTTACATTAGTTCTAAGCTTGCTCGCTGTATTTAGAAGCTCCAATGTTTGGTACATATATAATAATGATTGTTACATCTTACTGGTAAATTGGTTATTTTACCATTATGTAATATTTCTCATTGTCACTTACAACAGATTATTTACTTAAAATCTACTTTGCATTATATTTGCATGGCTACCTCTGCTTTCTTTCTGTTGTGATGTTCATGAGATATTATTTTCCATTCTTTCATTTTCCTTTCAGCTTTATTAAGGTATAATTGACAAAGTAAAAATTGTGTATATTTAAGGTGTACAATGCAGTGATTTGATATACATATACCTTGTGAAATAATTTAAAAATAATGTTAATTAACACATCTTTTGAGCTAGCATAGTCACTACTTTTCTGGGGTGAGAATGCTTAAAATATTTCTTCACAAATTTTAAGTATACAATAAAATATTTTTAACTATTTTTATCATGCTGTACATAAGACCATCAGAACTTATTCATCTGATGCTGAAGTTTATTAACTTTGACCAACATGATTTCCTCTGCCCCACCTTTCAGCCACTGGCAACCATCATTCTACTTCTGAATCTATGAGTTCAAATTCCACATATAAGTGAGATCATACAATATATTTGTGTGTATGTCTGGCTTGATTCACGTGGTCCAATACTCTCCAGGTTTATCTATGTTGCTGAAAATGGTAGAATTTCCTTTCATTTGGCTGAATAATGTTCATATATATATACATAAATTTTCTTTATCCAGTCATTCATCAATGATCCCTACTTTGATTTTATATCTAGGCTATTGTGAATAATGTTGCAATAAACATGGAAGTGCAGACATCTCCTCTAGATCCAGATTTTATAAACACATAAATATACATATATTTATTTATATATTTATATTATATATGTATTAGATATAATATATACTGTATATTATAAATATATTATATATTTATTTATATTATACATATTTATTTATATTTATATATTTAAATATAGATAGACACACACACACACACAGAAGTGGAATTGCTAAATTACATGGTAGTTCTACCTATGTTATTATTTTGAGAAATCTCCACACTGTTTTACATAATAGCTAATATATATTCCCATAATAGCGAACTAGGGTTTCTCTTTTTCACACCTTTGCCAACTCTTGCTTTCCTTTGCCTTTTTGATAATTCCCATTTTAAGATGTGTGAAGTGTTATTTCAATATGGTTTTGATCAGAAATTTCCTTATCATTAGCGATGTTGAGTTTTGTTTTATATACCTGTTGTCCATTTGTATGTCTTTCATGGAAAAATGTCTATTTAGGTAATTTGCCCATTTAGTAATCAGGTTATTTGTTTTTATGTTATTGAGTTTTATGAGTTCCTTATATATTTTGGTTTGCAAATATTTTCTCCCATTCCATAGGTTCCCTTTTCATTTTGTAAATAGTTGTTTTATTATTTATTTATTTATTTATTTACTTACTTACTTTTGCAGTGCAGAGACTTTTTTGATGTAGTGTCATTTGTTTAGTTTTGTGTTGCCTGTCCTTTTATATTATATCCAAAAAATCACTGTGAAGACTAATGTAAAGAAGTCTTATCTCAAAGTGTTTTTTAGAATTTTCATGGTTTCAAGTCTTATATTTAAGTCTTCAACTCATCTCTCACATAAGATAAGGATTCAATTTAATTCTTTTCCATGTTGGTAACCAGTTTTCCCAACATCATTTATAAAAGAGGCTATCCAGATTTATAGATCAATGGAACAGAACAGAGGCCTCAGAAATAACTCCACACATCTACAACCATCTGACCTTTGACAAACCTGACAAAAACAAGCAACGGGGAAAGGATTCCCTATTTAATAAATGGTGTTGGGAAAACTCGCTAGCCTTATGCACAAAGTTGAAACTGGATCCCTTCCTACAAGTTATAAAAAATTAAGTCAAGATGGGTTAAAGACTTAAATGTAAGACCTAAAACCATAAAAAACCCTAGAAGAAAACATAGGCAATACCATTCAGGACATAGACATGGGCAAAAACTTCATGACTTAAACACCAAAAACAATTAGAACAAAAGCCAAAATTGACAATTGGGATCTGATCAAACTAATAAGCTTCTGCACAGGAAAACCAAAACAAAAACAAAAACAAAAACAAACAAACAAAAAAAACCAAACTATCATCAGAGTGAACATGCAACCTACAGAATGGGAAAAAAAAATTGCAATCTATCCATATGACAAAGGACTAATATCCAGAATCTACAAAGAACTTCAACAAATTTACAAGAAAAAAAACAACCCCATCAAAAAGTGGGTGAAGGATATGAACAGACACTTCTCAAAAGAAGACATTTATGCAGCCAACAAGCATATGAAAAAGAAGCTCATCATCACTGGTCATTAGAGAAATGCAAATCAAAACCACAGTGAGATACCATCTCACACCAGTTAGAATGGCAATCATTAAAAAGTCAGGAAACAACAGATGCTGGGGAGCATGTGGGGAAATAGGAACGCTTTTACACTGTTGGTGGCAGTGTAAATTAGTTCAAGCATTGTGAAGACAGTGTGGCAATTCCTCAAGTATCTAGAACCAGAAATACCATTTGATCCAGCAATCCCATTACTGGGTACATATCCAAAGGATTATAAATCATTCTACTGTGAAGACACATGCACATGTATGTTTATTGCAGCCCTGTTCAAAATAGCAAAGACTTGGAACCAACCCAAATGCCTATCAATGATAGACTGGATAAAGAAAATGTGGCATATATATATCATGGAATGCTATGCAGACATAAAAACGAATGAGTTCATGTCCTTTGCAGGGACATGGATGAATCTGGAAACCATCATTCTCAGCAAATTAACACAAGAACAGAAAACCACAGCAAACTAACACAAGAACAGAAAACCAAACACTACATGTTCTCATTCATAAGTGGGAGTTGAATAATGACAACACATGGACACAGGGAGGGGACCATCACACACTGGAGCTTGTCAGGGGGTTGGGGGCTACAGGAGGGATAGCATTAGAAGAAATGCCTAATGTAGATGATGGGACGATGGGTGCAGCAAACCACCATGGCACGTGTATACCCATGTAACAAACCTGCACGTTCTGGACATGTACCCCAGAGCTTAAAGTATAATAAAAAAAATTTTTAAATAAAACTTACAACAAAAAAAGAGGCTATCCTCTTCCCATAGTGTATTCTGAATACCCTTGTCCAAGAAAATTTGACTGTATATGGGTGAGTATATTTCTGGGCTCTCTATTTTCTTCTGTCGGTCTGTGTGTCTGTTTGTATATTACCATCATATTTTGATTACTTTGGCTTTGTAATACAATTTCAAATCATGAAGTGTGGTGGCCCTAGCTTTGTTCTTATTCATGATTTCTTTGGCTATTCAAGTGTTTAGTATTTCCATACAAGTTTTAGAAATTGTTTGTTTCTATTTTTGTGAAAAAACTCATTGGAAGTTTGATAAAAGATTATATTGTTTCTGTAGATTGCTTTAAGTATTACAGACATTTGAGCAATATTAGATTTTCCAATTTATAAGCACAGGATAGTTTTCAATTTATTTGTGTCTTCCTCAGTTTCCTTAATCAATATCATAGAGTTTTCAGTGTACAGAATTTTTACCTCCATGTTTAAACTTATTCTGAATTATTTCATTCTTTTTGATACCATTGTAAATGTGACTTTTTAAAATGTCTTCTTTTAATAATCCACTGTTAGTGTATAGAAATGTAAAAGATTATTTTATTTTATTTATTTTGTATCCTGCAACTTTACTAATTTTTGTTCCAATGGTTTTTTGGTAAAGTTATCAGGGTTTTCTTTACATAAGATTATGTCATTTGCTAACAGAAATAATTTAATGTCTGTCTTTCTGGTTTGAATGGTTTTATATTTCATTCTTAAAATGCTGAAACAAAACTTGTTTCATTATGAAAGATAAATACAAAATCGAGAAACAAGCATATTTTCTAATGGAAATTTACTGTATGTTCTCAAATAAATGGAGTAATGATGGATTTTTTAAAAAACACATCTGAATACTGACGTATTCAGCCATATGAAAGAAAGAGAAAACTGGAGTTATCCTTTTTTACTATGCAACAATAAACTTGATATTTAAAATAATAAAAAATTAAAACCTGTATTACAGAATAAAATCATGGGTGAATTCTTCCATCACCCCCAAATACAGAAAGTTTCTAGTTATTATTCAGATTAAAGAAATATGAAGAGCAAATATTAATATACTCATTAAATTACAATAAAAATAATTTTAAAACATTACAAATACTCTGAACAATGTGAAAAAAAAAACGACAGAATTTGGAAAATATTTACAATTTATATCACCTTCAAAGAGTTAATACTTCTAAGTTGTAAAAGCTTGGTAAAATAGAGAAGAGACCAATAACCTTGCAGAAACGTAGTATAAAGCCATGAACAAACATATCACAGAAAAACAAATGCAAATGTCCTTTAAACATATGAAAACATGCTTAACCCTGTCTATAACAAGAGAACAGCACAACAAAACTGCATGATACTATTTTTCACCTATTAGACTGACAGATGTTTACTATTTGATACATATATGGCTGAGACTGTGGAGGCAAATGCATTCTCACAAACTGCTGTTGGAAACATAATATGTATATTTTCTGTAAATAAAAATACAGCATTATCTAGCAAAATTACGTATATATTGACCATTTTGTTTACATATTGCATGATTAGGACTGCAGAAAAAAATATAACGCAAAGATTGAAAAAGTGTAATAATACATACAATAGAGTACTGAATAGTGAAAAACATAATTGCAATGTGGAAAAAGCAAAGTGTAGAATATCATGTACAGTATTCTAGTATACATCAAAAAATATATGTATAATTACTCCATTAAAATATGACTAAATATCTATATAAATTATGCATATGCTATTTTAAGTGGAAGAATAAGATGTTTCATTTTATATTTTCACCTCTGTTCATGTGTAATTGAAAAATAAAAATTGTATATATTTAAGGTGTAGATCGTTTTGAATTATATATTTATATTTAAATAATTACAAAAATCATACTAATTAATATGTACAACACTTCACATTGTTACCATATTTTTGTGCTGAGAACATATAAGATCTACTGTGTTAGTAAATTTCAAGTATATAATACAGTATTATCAACTATGCTCAGTATATTGTACATTAGATCTTCAGACCATAATCACCTTTCATATCTGAAACTTTGTACCCTTTGTCCAACAATACACAAATTTCACCATCCTACAGCCACTGGTAATCATTCTACTTACTGCTTCTATGAGTTCAACCTTTTTAGATTCCATGTATAGGTAAGATTATGCTGTATTTGTCTTTCTCTTCCTGGCTTATTTCACTTAGCATAACGTCCTCCAGGTTCATTCACATTGTCACAAATGGCAGGTTGTCCTTTCCAAAGGCTGAATTATATTTCATTTGTGTGTGTGTGTGTGTGTGTGTGTGTGTGTGTGTATTACATAGTCTTTATCCATTTCTCCATTTATGGACACAGGTTGTTTTCATATCTTGCCTGTCATGAATAATGCTGCAATAAATATGAGAATGAAGACATCTTTTTGAAATTAAAATTTTATTTCCTCTGGATATTTACAGAGAAATGGAACTTTGAATCATACAGTAGCTCTATTTTCACTTTTTTGAGAATCTCCATAATATTTTACATAGCAGCTTTACCAATTTACATTTCCATCAATAGTGTACTAGGGTCCTCTTTACACCACATACTCACCAATACTTATCCTGATTTTTAGATATAAAACCCATTCTAAAAGGTTGAAAGCGATATCTTGTTTTTTATTTGCATTTCCTTGATTATTAGTGATGTTAAGCACATTTCCATATATCTTTTGGCCATTTGTATGTCTCCTTCTAAGAAATGTAGATTAAGGTCTTTTGCCCATTCATTTATCGGATTATTTGTTTTCTCTTGCTATTGAGTTATGTTTCTTATATATTTTGGATATTAACCTTGTTTCACATATATGATTTGCAATTTTTCCCATTCCATAGGTTTACTCTTCACTTTGTTAATTTTTTCCTTTGTTGTGCAGACGGGGTGTAGCTTGATCCCATTTTTGCTTTTGTTGCCTGTGTTTTTGGTGTCCTACTCAAAAACTTAGTGCCCATACCCGTTATGGTGCTGATCTGCTGTATTTTCTTATAATGGTTTTACTTTCTCAGGTATTACATATAAGTCTTTAACCTATTGCGAATTTATTTCTACATATGGTGTAAGACAATGGTCTAGGTTTATTCTCCCAAATATTAATATTCAATTTTCCCACTACCATGTATTGAAGAGACTGCCCTTTTCCCCATTGTGTCTTCCTAATACATTGGTTGAAGATCAATTGAACACACATGAATGAATTTATTTCTGAACCATTTTTCCATTAGTCAACATGTATGTTTTTATAATCCATTATATTATTTTTGTTGCTATAGCTTTGTAGTATATTTTCATATCAGGTAGTGTCTTATCACAATATTTGTTCTTTCAGTATAAGCTTGCTTTAGTTATTTGGGGCCTTTTTTGGTTCCATATGAAATTGAGGATTGTTTATTCTATTTCTGTAAAAAAATTAGAATTTTAATAAAGATTGCATTTAATCTATAAAAATCTGTGGATAGTATGTATATTTTAGCAATATTTTTATTTTTAATACATAAACATGGAATATCTTTCCACTGATATGTGTCTTATTCTTTTTTTTTTTTTTTTTTTTTTTTTTGAGACGGAGTCTCACTCTGTCGCCCAGGCTGGAGTGCAGTGGCCGGATCTCAGCTCACTGCAAGCTCCGCCTCCCGGGTTCAGGCCATTCTCCTGCCTCAGCCTCCCGAGTAGCTGGGACTACAGGCGCCCACCACCTCGCCCGGCTAGTTTTTTGTATTTTTTAGTAGAGACGGGGTTTCACCGTGTTAGCCAGGATGGTCTCGATCTCCTGACCTCGTGATCCGCCCGTCTCGGCCTCCCAAAGTGCTGGGATTACAGGCTTGAGCCACCGCGTCCGGCCATTATTCATTTCTTTTCATCAATGTTTTATAGTACTCAGTGTACAGATCTTTTATCTCTTTGGTTAATTGTTTTTTCTATTTTTGGAGACTGTTGTATTTGGAATTGTATTATTAATTTCTTTTTCAGATAGTTCATTGCTAATGAATAAATCACTACTTTTTTTCATGTTTTTTTTTTTATCCTACAACTTTAATGAATTTGCTATTTCTAACAGGTTTTGTGGAGTCTTTTATGGTTTTCTGTGTATAAGAACATGTAATCTGCAGAGATGATTTTATTTCTACTTTTCTATTTAGATGTCACTTATATTTTTTCTTGCTTAAATTATCTGGCTAAAACCTCCACTACTATATTTAATAGAAGTGACCAGAGTGAGCAACCTTGTCTTGTTACTGATCTTACAGAAAAACCTTTCAGCTATTCAGCATTGAGTATGATGTTAGCTGTGTAATTCTCATATACAGCTTTTATTATCTTGAGGCACATTCCTTCTGTACCTTTTTTGCTGTTGAGAGGTTTTATTGTAAAATAATGTTGAATTTTGCAGATTTTTTCTGTGTATACTAACATAATCATATGATATTTGCCTTTCATTGTTTTAAAGTGCTGAATCACATTTATTGATTTACACATGTTAAAATACCCTTGTATCCAAGGGATAAATCCTTATTGATCATGGTGTATGATCCTTTTAATGTGCTCTTAATTTGTTTTGCTATGCTTTTGTTAAGAAATTTTACATCGATTTTCATCGGGAATATTAACTTGTAGTTTTCTTTTCTTGCAGTATCCCTGTCTAGCTTTTGTATCAGGGTAATACAGGCCTCATAAAATGAGTTTGAAAGTGTTTAGTCCTCAGTTTTTTGGAAGAGTTTTAAAGGATTGGTATTAGCTATTTAAATATTTGGTAGAATTCAGCATTAAAGTTTTCATGTCTTGGGCTTTTCTGTTAGGACGTTTTTGATTAGTAATTCAATCTCCTCACTCATTATTGGTAAGTTCAGATTTTCTGTTTCTTTATGTTTCAGCCTTAGTAGGTTGTATTTGTCTAGAAAGTTACCAATTTCTTCTATGTTATCCAATATGTTGGTATATAATTGTTTATAGTAATCTATTATGATACTTTGTATTTCTGTAGTATCAGTTGTAATGTGCCCTTTTTCATTTCTGATTTTATTAGTTTGAATCTTCTCTTTTTATATATTTTTATTTTAAATGTGTGGTACATATGCTTCTTACATGGTATTGCATGTATATTGGTGGGAGTTGGGCTTGTAATGTATCCATCACCCAAATATTGGACACTGTACCAAGTAGATGATTTTTAACTCTCCCTCAACCCTCTCTTCTTTGGAGGCCCCAAAGTTTGTTTTCTTATCTTTATGTTCATGTGTACCTTTTGTTTAGCTCACACTTATAAGTGAAAACATGCGGTATTTGACCTTCAGCTTCTCTGTGTGTTCATTTAGAGTAACAGCTTCCAACTCAATCCATATTGCTTCAAAGGACATGATTTTGTCCATTTTTGTGGTTGTGTAGTATTCCATCACGTATATAGTCCACATTTTCTTTATCCAATCAACTGCTGGTGGACACTTAGGTTGTTTCCATGACTTTGCCACTGTAAATAGTGCTGTGATAAACAGATCAGCGAACCTGTCTTTTTGATATAATGATTTTTCCCTTTGGGTAGATGGAATAGTAACTCTACCCAAAGGGAGTAATTCTATTTTTGGTTCTTTGAAAGATCTCCATTCTGTTTTCCATAGAGGTTAAACTAATTCACCTTCCTCCCAACAATGCATGAGCGTTCCTTTTCTCTGCATTGATGCCACCATCTGTAGTTTTTTTGACATTTTAATAAAAGTCATTCTGACTGATGTAAGATAGTATATTGGTGTGGTTTTATTTTGCATTTATCTGATTACTAGTGATGTTTAGCACTTTTTCATGTGTTTGCTGTCTGCTTCTGTTTCTTCTTTTGAAAAATATATGTTCATGTTCTTTGCCCAGTTTTTATGGGGTTGTTCATTTTTGTCTTGTTGAATCATTTTAGTTCTTTCCATATTTTAGGTATTAATCCTTTCTCAGATGCATAATTTGTAAATATTTTCTCCTATTCTGTAGATTGTCTGTTGATTTTGTTATTTCTTTTGCTGTGCCAAAGCTTTTTAATTTGATTAAGTATCATTTGTCTATTTTTGGTCTTGTGGCAGTTGCTTTTGGCATCTTGATCATGAGTTATTTGCCTAGGCTGATGTTCAGAAGAGTTTTTTCTAAGTGTTTTCTAAGATTTTTACAGCTTCACATTATATATTTAGCTCTTTAATTCATCTTGATTTAATTTTTGTATATGCTGAGAGATAGGGGTGCACTTTTATTCTGCATATGACGGGCCATTTTTCACAGGATAATTTATTTAATAAGGTGTCTTTTTCTCATTGCTTACTTTTGTCTACGTTATTGAAGACCAGTTTATTGTAGGCATGTGGTTTTATTTCTGGGTTCTCTATTCTGTTCCATTGATCTTTGTATCTATTTTTGTACCAGTACCCTACTTTTTTAGTTACTATAGCTTTGCAGTATAAATTGATGTCAGGCAATGTGAGGTCTCCATATTTATTATATTTTTGGAGTGCTTTGGCTATTCAGGATTTTTTGTTTTATATGAATTCTATTTTTTCAAAATTCTGTGAAAAATGACATTGGTTATTTGATAGGAATTATATTGAATCTGTTGATTGCTTTGGGTAGTATGGTCATTTTAATAATATTGATTCTTATAATGCCTGAGCATGAGGTGAATTTCCATTTATTTGTGATATCTACAATTTCTTCCATCAGTGTTCTGTAATCCTCTTTGTACAGAATTTTCGTCTCCTTGGTTAAATTATTCCTAGGTATTTTTTTTTTCTGGCTATTGTAAATGGGATTTCATTCTTAGCTTGAATAATATTGGTGTACAGAAACTACTATTTTTTATACATTGATACTATATTCCAAGACTTTACTGAAGTTGCTAATCAGGTCTAGAGGTCTTCCAGAGGAGTCATTGCAGTTTTCTAGGTATCCAATTATGTCATTAATAGATGGAAATAACTTGACTTTCTCTTTTCTTATTTTAAAGCCTTTTTTTTTTCCTCTTGCCTGATAGTAATGGCTAGTACTTTCAGTACTATGTTGAACAGGAGTGCTAACAGTAGGCATCATTATCTTGTTTTCAATTCTTAGGGAAAGTGCTTCCAATATCTCCCCATTCAGTACGATGTTGGCTGTGCATTTGTCATATATGGGTTGTCTTATTATTTTGTGGAATTTCCATTTATGCTTAGTTTGTTGAGGGTTTTTATCAGGAAGTGATGTTGGATTTCATCCAGTGCTTTTTTCTCTTAATTTATTGATGTGATTACATGATTTTTGTTCTTAGATCTGTTTATGTGGTGGGTCATGCTTATTGATTTGTGTATGTTGAAAACATCCTTGCATCCCTGGATTAAAGCCCACTTGATTGTGGTAAATTATATTTTTATGTGCTTTTGGATTTGATTTGCTACTATTGAGGACTTTTCCATTTATGTTCATCAGAGATACTGGCCTGTAGTTTTCTTCTTTTCTTCTGTGCTGGTCAATTTTTATATCACGTTAATAATGTATTCATATAATGAGTTAGGAAGGAATTTAAACTCCTTGAGTTTACGGAATATTTTCATTCAGATTGGGACCAGCTATCATTTGTATGTTGGATAAAATTTGGCTGTGAATCCGACTGGTCCTGGACTTTTTTTGTTTGGAGATTATTTATTACTGATTTGATTTCATTGCTCATTATTGGTCTGTTCGGGTTTTATATTTTTTCCTGGTTCAATCTTGGAAGATTATATTTTCCCATGAACTTACTCAATTCATCTAGGTTTTCTAGTTTGTGTCCATAGAGGTGTTTCTAGCAGTCTCTGATGGTCTTTTTTATTTCCTGGTGTCAGTTTTATTTATGTCATCTTTATTACTTCTGATTGTATATATTTGAAACTTTTGGTTTTCTCAGTCTAGCTATTAATTTATCAATTTTGTTTGTCCTTTCAAAAAAAATTTTCATTTTTTCCAATCCTCTGTATCTTTTTTTGGTCCCAGTCTCATTTAGTTTTGCTCTGATCTTTGATATTTCCTTTCTTCTGCTAACTTTGGGGTTAGTTTGTTCTTGGTTTTCTAGTTCCTTGAGTAACAACATTAGATTGTTAATTTGAGATCTTTTTATCTTTTGGATGTAGCTATAAACTTTCTGTTTTAGCACTGCTTTTGCTGTATTCTAGAGGTTTTACTATGTTATGTCTCTATTTTCATTCGTTTAAAGGACTTCTTAAAAAAATTTTTGCCTTGATTTTGTTGTTTACCCAAAAGTCATTCAGGAGCAAGTTGTTTACTTTCCATGTACTTGTGTAGTTTTGAGAATTTCTCTGTTTTTATTTCTTATTTTGTTCTGCTGTCATCCAAGAAGATAACTGAGACAATTTCATTTTTTTTATTCATTGAGACTTGCCTGATTGCTAGACATAAGGTCAATTTTAGAGAATGTTCCATGTACAGATGAGAAGATTGCATATTCAGCAGTTGTTGGATAAAATATTCTGTATATGTCTATGTAGGTCCATTCGCTCTACAGAACATTTTAAGTTCAAATTTTCTTTGCTGATTTTTTTGACTCAATATTTCTAGTGCTGTCAGTGAGGTGTTGAAGTCCTCCACTATCCTCGTATTGCTGTTAATTTTTTTCTGAGGTCTGGTAGTATTTGTTTTATAAATAAGTATTCTCCAGTGTTGCTTGCATATACATTTAGTATAGATATTTTTGTTGTATTGAACACATTATCATCATGCAATGTCCTTCTTTGTATTTTTTTACTTTTGTTGATTTATGTTTTATCTGATATGAGAAGAGCTACTTCGGCTCCCATTTATTTACCATGTGTGTGATATATCTTTTTTGACTATTTTACTTTGAGTCTGAATGTGTCTTTAACCACTACATTGGTCTCTTGTAGACAGTCAATGATTGTATCTTTTTGTTTTTAAGCCAGTTTGCCACTCTACATCTTTAAGTGGGGAATCTAGGCCTTTTTACATTCAAGGCTAATTATGATATGTGAAGTTTTGTTCCTGACACAGAGTTATTTGCTTTTTGCTTTGAAATTTCAATTATGTATTTGCTTTAAAGAATCTGCAAACTTTATATGTCCTTTCCTGATGATGACTATTGTCCTTTCAGTCCCATAGTTATAACTGGTTTGAGCATTTCTGGTAGGTATGGTCTAATCTTGACACATGCTCTTAGTGATTGCTAATCTAGGAAAGACTGTATTTCTCTTTCATTTATGAAGCTTAGTTTAGCAGGATACAAAATTTTTCACTGTAATTTTTTCCCTTTAAGGAGCCTGAAAATAGGTTTTCTGTCTCTTCTGGCTTGTAGAGTTTCTGCTGTTCAATGTCAATCTGCTTGGTTTTTCTTTGTAGTTGATCTGACCTTTTTTCTCTAGCTACCTCTAAGATTTTTTCTTTAGTATTGACATTTCATAGTCTGGTGATTATATGCCTTGGTGATGCTCATTTTGTATAGCATCTCGCAGGTGTTCTCCGAATTTCTTGTACCTGAATATCTAACTCTCTAGTGAGACCGAAAAAAAAAATTGAGATATTCCATCAAACATATTTTCCAGGTTGTTTACTTTTTCTATTTTTCTCTCAGGAATGCCAATAATTCATAGGTTTGGTCACTCTACTTAATCTCATATTTCTTGAACCTTTTGTTTATTTTCTTAAATTTTTTTTCTCTATTTGGGTCTGAATTTGTTACTTCAAAAGACCAGTCTTCAACCTCTGAAATTCTTCTGCTTAGTGTAGTCTATTAAAGCTTTCCATTGTGTTTTGAAATTCCTTAAGTACTCTTTTCAATTCCAGAATTATGATTGATTTTTTAAAGATATTATAAAAAATTTAAAAAATAAAAATAAAAAATAAAAATTAAAATTAAAAAAAAGATATTTATCGTATCCTTCATTTCCTGGATTGCTTCAGTAGTTTCTTTGTATTGATTTTCAATCTTATCTTTGGCCTCCTTGAGCTTCCTTGTAACCCATACCTTGAATTTTTTATCTGTCACTTCTGAGTTTCCATTTTGGTTAAGGCTTATTGCTGGAGAGCTAGTGTGATCCCTTGGTGGTCACAACATTCAGGTATTTCATGGTGCCAGAAATCTTATGCTGGTTTCTTCTCATCTAGAGTAGCTACCACTTCTAATTTTTAAATTATCTTCACGAAGAAAGGATTTTTTCCCTTTCCATATTTTTTTAATCCCCCCAACCCCACCCCTTCTTACAGGATATGACTGTAGAGTATGTTGGGTAGGGTCTTTTGGCTGCTTCTATGGTCCTATGCACTTTTGTTAGCAGGTTTTATCATGAGCTGTGCAGTTCAACATATAGGCCAGTAGATGGTGATTAGAGGTAAGAGCCAGCAGCAGCACAAACATATGGGTGAGAACTTGACCTTTCTTTAATGTGAGGTGATCTCTATTGTTTCAGGTGAGGGGATGGATAGTTGAGTTTGTGGTGCCTGGAACTTAGTGTTCTTCACAAGCAGGGGACACAGCTGGGCAGAGCTTGAACTCCTGGCTTGCCAATTGATACCCCAATGGCAAGCTCAGGCACCATCCCTGATGAGGGTGGCTGCAGAGAGCTCCTGGTGAAATATGCTGAGGTCTCTGTGTGGGGCGAGATGGTTGCACTGGCTCAACATATTAGATAGGTAGGAATGATATCTGTTTCCCTATCATGCCCCTGTCCTAGGTCTTGTGAGTCTCAGTTCAAATGCACACTGCCGTGTATACCCAGACCACAGTGTGATTGAGAACTGATACAGGAGCTAGAAGAAAAATTATTTAGGCACATAGTGAGGGTAAAAGAGTTTTTGGCAGGGCTTCCTTTCTAACAAAAAGAAGCCCAAGAAATTATTTTTATCCTAATAAAGAGCAGCCTAAAAAATCAAGCTATAAACATAGATATGCAAGCTGGAAGCTTGCATGGGGAAATGCCGGTGGCTGTGTCAATGGTAAAAGGCTACCTGGCGGCCCAGCATATCCAGCATGGAAGCTTCATCTTTCCTTTTGCTACCAAATGTACAGTAAAGAAACAGGCAACATGGTGCCAGTCAAGTAGAGAACTCATCTGCATAACAAAAGATGAGGGTGGGGGTAGCCAGCTATTTGCACCCTATGGAAATGGCATACTTAGCCCTAACCAGTTTTTCACACCTTATGCAATTGGCACACCTGGTCTGACCAATCTTTCATGCCCTATGTAAATCACACACTGCCTCCTCAGGCTTATCTATAAAACCTCTGCATTTCTCCTCAAAACAGAAACCCGTATGGGACCCCTCTTTCTTCAAGAGAGAGCTCTTCTCTTTCTTTTGTCTATTAAACTTCTGCTCCTAACCTCACTCTTCTGTGTCCAAGTCCTAGCTTTCCGTGGCCGTAAGACAATGCATCTTGGGTATTTACCTCAGAAAACAATGCTGCTTTAGAACCACAGGAAATGCTTGTCTTGCAACTCTCCATGGGAGTTGTTTTTGGGTGGAACCTCTTCACTCAGTCTGAAACATAACTTTATGGTGCTCTTGTTCTCTGATGTGGTGATGATGCTGCTTCATGTGGAGTAGGAGGCTCCACCTTTCAACCTATGTGGGTGGGTGTTGGTTGTGGTGACGGCTACTTGGCTCGGCTCTACTTTAGGCTCTGGGGGAAGTGGCCACATACCAGCATATGTTAGAACGGCCCAAGTAGTTCTACAGTTCCGAGGCCCCTAGATGGCCACTGCACAATGTGTATAAGTCCTGAAGGTGCTAGAGTAGGGTCAGGTTATCCCAGAGTTCAAGTGCTGGCTGTGATGAAAAGGAGTGGACTGGTCCCCAGACCACCAGCAGAAATCTCAGGATGGAATAGGCAGAACACTTAAGCAGAAGGAGTCTGTGGGAAGATCACAGATCTGTGGGAGTTGGGTTTTCAGGTCTTTGGGCTGCAGTTAAAATGTTCATATGAGGGCAGGGCAGCTATAGGCTATAGGCCTTTCACAGAGGAAGGCAAGTCCCCTAAGCTAGGGCAATAGAGACTGGTGGCTGTCAGGTACATGGCACATTTACACTTCCCTCCCACACAAATGACACTGGATTTCACTCTTGGGGGCATACAAAGGTGCCAAGCTTCCTCATACCTGTGCTGGTCTGTGTGTGTTAGGGGCAGAAGCAGTGGTAGTGACAACTGCCAAAAGCTTGTTGCTGCCCTTAGGGAACTGGTCTTTCAGAGGAACTGTTCTGTGGCCATTGTGTCCAAGTGGGAGTGGGGCAGCTGCACTGTGGGCCAGAAGGTGGCAAGTCCCCATTTGGCAGGGGGTAGCAGAGGTGGGGAGTTGTGGAGCATGGAGCCTGCCTGCTACTATTCGATATCTCACCTGTGGCATCTGTGCTGGAGGCATGTGAAAGTGCCCCCACCTCCTTGTTCTCTCCCTGGCCTGGCAATAGCAGGGGATAGGACAGCGACAGTGGCAATTTTAAAGAACTTGCCAAATACCTCTTAGAATTATGCACTCAGAGGAACACAGCCATAACCACAGTGATCAGGCAGGGTTGGGACAACTGCACTGGGGGCCCAACTCAGCAAGCCCCACCTGGCAAGGGGCAGTGGAAGTAGGGGTCATACAGTATGCAGTCTGGCTGCTCCTCAGTACTACAGCTGTGACATTTATCCTAGAGATGTGCAAAAGTACTTTGCCTCTCCTCTTTGTGGGACAACAGAAGCTGACACTGAGCTGCTTAGAGATCAAAAACCTGTGAGGTTTCATGTGGGCTTGAGTGTTGCCTCTTCACAGATTCCAGATGACTCTCTGTGTCAGGCTGAATGCCTGGGGGTGTCAAGAGTGCTATCCCATGCTCAGCATTGCAAAGGTCTGTGATAGAATTGTGGAACCCCCAGGAGACTCTCACTCACTCACCCGTTTCCCATGTTGAGGAGCTTCCCCCAGCTCCAAGCCAATCCCAGGTGGGCAGCAGCCTGACTTCATGGCTTCACTCCTTTTGGCTATCTGTTGATCTCATTGATTTCCTGGTGAATCCCAGCATAAGCTCTCTGATGCAATCCATCTAAAGACTTAGCATTTATTTATAACTTTGTTTCTTCTCTATGAGACAGGCAAATACTAGCTGCTTCTAGTCAGCTATCTTGAACTGGAAGCTCTTTTCTTTTTTGATCTAGTTAAAAGTTTGTCGGTTTACTTATCAGAAAATCAGCTCTCAAATTCCTTGATATTTTCTATTGTTTTGCAGCATCTATTTTATTTCTTTCTGCTCGGTTCTTGTTATTTCTTTCATTCTGATGACTTTGAAAATAGTTTGTTTTTCTTTTTCTAGTTCCTTGAGGTATAAATTGAGGTTCAATATATTTTTTTATTTGTTTATTTCTACACATTTCCCCCTGGAACTGCTTTTGTTGCATATCCTATATTTTGGTATGTTGTCTGTCCATTTTCTCTTGTTTCAAGATTTTTAAACAAAATTTTTTATCCCTTAATATTACACATTTTGTTCAAAAGAGAAAACCAAAATTTTACTTTTGTATTGGGTATTAATAATGTTAAAGTTAATTTTAATAAAACCTTATGAACAAATCGAATTTTAATCAGTTTGACCATAAGGTAAGATTTCCATAAACTTTTATAACCTTTTATAATTTTCTTTTAAAGAGCAGAACAATGCTCCAATAAAACACTGTTATTGTAACACATGGGTACAGATACTGGTCTTGCATCAGTGTCCTTTTTTATATTAATGTTTAATTTATAGAGAATCTGTAAACTTATCCCTCAAGATCTGCCCTTACAATCTCATGAGTTCACCTCTTCCACGGTAGTCCCTGGGCCTAGGGAACTGAATAGTTTAATTACTAGTCTTGTATCTCAAAGGAGCATTTTGAGTGTCACCTTCTCCCAAGTCTGAAGATGAGGCTTTGACTGATGTCAGTGATCAAAATTTAACAGTGGTTGGTGCAGAAGCATGAGTTAATAGGATATTTCTACTGTAGAAGGTCCTATCATTTTTCTCTAACATGTTGCAAATTAAAACACTGTGATTTGGTGTTTAGGAATTACTGCCTGTAGTACTTTAAACCAATGTATTAAAGTAGTTAGGTTACTCATTGCATATGTCTACTTGCTAGTATTCTAGTGACAGAACTGTGACCAAAAGCATAAAAAATGTGATAAGTCCCATGATAAACTTATCAAAGACAACTAATTTTTCCTTCAATCATAAAAAATGGCAATTTCAAATATCAGTTTTGAAAATTCAATATGAGAAATAATCTCCTTTCACTTAAATGCTATGCAACAAAACAAGGACAAAGTAAAAACAAGCAATCAATTTCTTTTCAGCTATTTTCAAAAGCATATCATCACACATTTCCAAGATTGGTTTCTAGATACAGTAATGACAAGTGATTAGGTAACTTTAACCACCAAAGTTTTCAAACCATTGCAACACTTGTACATATTTTATTTTCAAGTACACACATGAAGACCCATCAGTGATTGGCAGCTTGAGATAAAAAATCACTAGAAAGTGTCACCTTTTTCTGCTACTTAATCCAAATAAATGTCACATTAATTTAATAGTAGTAAACACAACTAAATTAGCTTCAGAGAAATCCTAATCAATATAATTTCCTGAAGAACAAAGCCAATATTTCCTTAACATTAAAATGTTTTACCCATATCACAGATTTTTTTTCATCAAAGGAAGAAATCTGATATCAACCGAAACTATTGAAAGAAGAAATCACCCCTAAATTTTTCTTACTCAGTCTACACTGGAGGCTATAGTGTTCCCCTGAATCTCCAAAACCCTAATAATGAATATTTTATTCTTGACACACAATTCAATATCCTTAGGTCCACCAATATCACCATAAATCCTGTGTAACCAAGAAATTCACTCTAAGCACATGACCAGTAAGCACTCCAGTGCCAGCACTATTCATGCAAAACAGTACACACAGTGTGAAGCAATGCAAACATAAATGTGAAATTTGACCACACTAAATCCAGCTTCATGCTTAAGTATATTAAAAAAGAATTGCCAAACTGCTGATGCATTTCTTTACAATATTTATTGTTTTCTTTAATCAAGACTAAGAGCTTTAGCTATGAAAATGTTAATTAGCTGAATTTCTCCAATTCTCTATCAGGTTTTAAAGAGTATTTTATTATCTAAATGTTTTTGACTTTCTATTTTCCCTATATGTGCATGAAGATAGACACACTGAGAAACAGGAAAGATTACATATGACTTACACAGACCATACACAACACTCCTGGGCTTTTCATTCAGTCCCAGATTTTCTTCTTCTCCTTATTCTTCTTTAGATAACCAGCCATTTTACTGTAGGCCCAAAAAAACTTACCATACATGATCCTTTCTCAGACAAAATTATTATCTTTTTTTATAAACTTCTTTACCAAAAACACGTCTTCATATAAATAACTTTCTTAATATTTCTCTCGCTTACTTACTGGTTCCTTACTACCTGTTTCATGAATTAGCTTTTCAAATCTGTAATTTGAAGCAACTTTTAGATTTTTTATCCTTTTTTTTTCACTAATAATGTAGGTTTTGGCACATTTTATTTACAGAATGATATATAAACTATAATTCTTATCCTTAGTTACCTTAAATTGTAATGAACCCCTAAAAAACAAAAAAATCCTGAACTATCAAATATGAGCTTTTTATAAATAAGAACAATTCCACAATTTTTAGAAACATATTTTCCCATATCACAACATTTCTTAATTGGAAATGACCAAGATATAATGCTCCATTTTGTCTAGAAAATTTCACATTGGTGAGAAAAAAACAAGTTTTCAATGGGATTTATTTTTCCAGGTTGAGCAAACTTAAGCATCCATCCTAAATTGCTGTTGGAGTGAGAAGAAAGTGAACTGTAGAGTGAGTTGTCAGCAACTCCCCAGGATCTGAAGGAATCCAACACATGCTCTCCACATTCTGACCTGTGCTATCAATCATCATTTACCAATAGCCCATTCTTTGTATACAATTATCATCTGTTCCCCAGACATCAACATTTGGATATAATTTTTGTGGGCTGTAATTTATCATTATTTTGGAGATATAGAGTAAAGCATTTTCATAGTGGATATATTTCCTCTGTATTGCATATATTCTGGGCTTACAGAGACAAAAGTTTCTTTTTTTTATATACCTATGTAATCTACACTTTAGCAACAGAAATATTAAAGTCTTTTAGAAAGAAAACCATTACTTGAGAGACCTCGACTTCCATCCCCTGAAGTTTTATTACTTATAATGGTAAGCCACATAAAGCACATAAGTTAGTCTGTTAGCCCAAGCAAACACTAAACAAGAACAAGCAGAAACATAAAGCTGTCATTCAAGTAATTTGTTCAATTACACAATTATACACTATCAGTTTATTTCTGCAAGGGAAACATTCCCCTGAGGTACATTATAATTGTTGGCTTAATTCACATCAACTGAGCTGACAGGTCTATAAGGTGTTTTTTTCCCCATTTTGAACAAGTCTGCTTTCTGATTTCTAACTTCTTTGATCAAAGTGTCAGGCATGATCTCAATTTAACTCTCCAGTCAAATTAGTTTTCTTGATGCCTTAAAGTGTGTTTTGCTTCAAATTTCCAAGGTGCCCACAGTTTCAGTTTTTTACTTGGAAGATAAAGACTCCTTATATTTATTTTACAAAAAAAAAAAAAAAAAGAGGTAATAATCTACAGGATTATAAAATGAAAAAGAATTGTTCTAAATAATTCAATTGCTTCAATATGTACCTGTGCTTTCATAGTATAATATGCTTTCATATTACCACTGGTAGACTTGTCATTCTTTTTTGTTTGCCATTTATGGTATCAGGATGACATTTATTTATATACCATTTCTTTCCTCAAAAACATCTAAACATTTTTCAGACATTAGCTTATACATAGAAACTAGAGACATGGAACAAGAAAAAGCATAATGAGATCTATTCGCATACCGAGGACTACTCAGAGCAGAAACTCAATATAGAGCTTCATGATATTAGAGAAAGAAGGGAACTTAGAAATTACTGTCACATTTATAGGTAAGAAACCTGAGGTTTAAAGAGAGTGAGTTGCTTAACCAAAAGCACAGAGCAAGTTAGTGGCAATGCTGAGCCCAAAATTTATATCTTCCAATTCCCACCTTAGTTTATTTCCGCTAAATTATAATAAGCAAAGGTTTGTAGGATAAAATAAAGGGAAAAGAGAGGATAAAGATATTTATGTTATACCATTTTAGGACACAATCTCAACCAGAACATCAAAGATATTCAATCTTAGAAATGATTGAAGCTGATATGACCACTCACATCCTAACTTTGTAGGCTTGCACTGTAGGAGAGAAATAATGCTCTAAGAAGCTCTAGTCACTACAAAGCAATTAGAAGGCAGAAGTCATTTAGATAAAGTTGCCATAGTTGCGGGTCACATGTGGCACATTCATGTATAGCTAAAGTCATGAGTTTATATTAACTTTTAGAGAGGTGAAGTTACCTGTTTCTGCTGTTTGCAGGGAAACTACTGCATTGTTTGAAAGAACAACTAAAATGGAGATTATCTTACCCTCTGGCATGTTAGATAAGCTGTGGAAAGAGCATAGTAATTAACCCCTGGGCTCATATGTCAGTAATTATTCTTCAAGATCAAGGCTTGAGTAGGTAGAGGGAGCTCCCTGAAAGAAATGTCTGGCAGATATAGGGCTTCCTACCTATTTTAGAAATCTCACAAGCTACTTACAGTTGCATTCCTCAAGCTGTGCAATGTGACACTCTGGAGCATCTTAACGAACTCATAGGTATTGCACAAGTTATTTAATAATTTTGAGAAAATACAGCATTAGTCAACAGCTGTCACACACACATTGTATTACTAATTCTACTGGTCTGAAATAAGTACCGTTTAAACATTATATCATATTACATTTATTTTGACTTTGTCATTTTTTTGTGAAGCTAGGTTTACTGCAGTTGATGTGACAAAAAGCAAGTACTTATAGGGATGAGGAGATGGTGGGGAATAGTACAACACAGTTCCTTTATGGAAATAAAACAGTTTTATATTTTGATTGTGGTTGTAGTTACACAAATATGTACATGTGTTAATATTGCACAGAACTATAAATACATATACCAATAAATGCATATAAGAACTGATGAAATCTAATTTAAATCTACAGATTGTATCACTATTACTGGCTTTTGATACTGTACTATCGATATATAAGATATTTTTTTTTGCCTTTCTTTTTTTTTTTAAATTTATTTATTATTATTATACTTTAAGTTGTAGGGTACATGTGCATAACGTGCAGGTTTGTTACATATGCATACTTGTGCCATGTTGGTGTGCTGAACCCATCAACTGGTCATTTACATCAGGTATAACTCCCAATGCAATACCTCCCCCCGCCTCCCTCCCCATGATAGGCCCCGGTGTGTGATGTTCCCCTTTCTGAGTCCAAGTGATCTCATTGTTCAGTTCCCACCTATGAGTGAGAACATGCGGTGTTTGGTTTTCTGTTCTTGTGACAGTTTGCTAAGAATGATGGTTTCCAGCTGCATCCATGTCCCTACAAAGGACACAAACTCATCCTTTTTGATGGCTGCATAGTATTCCATGGTGTATATGTGCCACATTTTCTTAATCCAATCTGTCACTGATGGACATTTGGGTTGATTCCAAGTCTTTGCTATTGTGAATAGTGCTGCAATAAACATATGTGTGCATGTGTCTTTATAGCAGCATAATTTATAATCCTTTGGGTATATACACAGTAATGGGATGGCTGGGTCATATGGTACATCTAGTTCTAGATCCTTGAGGAATCGCCATACTGTTTTCCATAATGGTTGAACTAGTTTACAATCCCACCAACAGTGTAAAAGTGTTCCTATTTCTCCACATCCTCTCCAGCACCTGTTGTTTCCTGACTTTTTAATGATCGCCATTCTAACTGGGGTGAGATGGTATCTCTTTGTGGTTTTGATTTGCATTTCTCTGATGGCCAGTTATGATGAGCATTTTTTCATGTCTCTGTTGGCTGTATGAATGTCTTCTTTTGAGAAATGTCTGTTCATATCCTTTGCCCACTTTTTGATGGGGTTGTTTGTTTTTTTCTTGTAAATTTGATTGAGTTCTTTGTAGGTTCTGGATATTAGCCCTTTGTCAGATGAGTAGATTGCAAAAATTTTCTCCCATTCTGTAGGTTGCCTGTTCACTCTGATGGTAGTTTCTTTTGCTGTGCAGAAGCTCTTTAGTTTAATGAGATCACATTTGTCAATTTTGGCTTTTGCTGCCGTTGCTTTTGGTGTTTTAGACATGAAGTCTTTGCCCATGCCTATGTCCTGAATGGTACTACCTAGGTTTTCCTCTAGGATTTTTATGGTATTAGGTCTAACATTTAAGTCTCTAATCCATCTTGAATTAATTTTCGTATAAGGAGTAAGGAAAGGATCCAGTTTCAGCTTTCTACTTATGGCTAGCCAATTTTCCCAGCACCATTTATTAAATAGGGAATCCTTTCCCCATTTCTTGTTTCTATCAGGTTTGTCAAAGATCAGATTGCTGTAGATGTGTGGTATTATTTCTGAGGACTCTGTTCTGTTCCATAGGTCTATATCTCTGTTTTGGTACCAGTACCATGCTGTTTTGGTTACTGTAGCCTTGTAGTATAGTTTGAAGTCAGGTAGCGTGATGCCTCCAGCTTTGTTCTTTTGACTTAGGATTGTCTTGGAGTTGCGGGCTCTTTTTTGGTTCCATATGAACTTTAAAGCAGTTTTTTCCAATTCTGTGAAGAAACTCATTGGTAGCTTGATGGGGATGGCATTGAATCTATAAATTACCTTGGGCAGTATGGCCATTTTCACAATATTGATTCTTCCTATCCATGAGCATGGTATGTTCTTCCATTTGTTTGTGTCCTCTTGTATTTCACTGAGCAGTGGTTTGTAGTTCTCCTTGAAGAGGTCCTTTACATCCCTTGTAAGTTGGATTCCTAGGTATTTTATTCGCTTTGAAGCAATTGTGAATGGAAGTTCATTCCTGATTTGGCTCTCTGTTTGTCTGTTACTGGTGTATATGAATGCTTGTGATTTTTGCACATTAATTTTGTATCCTGAGACTTTGCTGAAGTTGCTTATCAGCTTAAGGAGATTTTGGGCTGAGACAATGGGGTTTTCTAAATATACAACCATGTCATCTGCAAACGGACAATTTGACTTCTTGTTTTCCTAACTGAATACCCTTGATTTCTTTCTCTTGCCTAATTGCCCTAGCCAGAACTTCCAACACTATGTTGAATAAGAGTGGTGAGAGAGGGCATCCCTGTCTTGTGCCAGTTTTCAAAGGGAATTTTTCCAGTTTTTGCCCATTCAGTATGATATTGGCTGTGGGTTTGTCATAAATAGCTGTTATTATTTTGAGGTACGTTCCATCAATACCGAATTTATTGAGCGTTTTTAGCATGAAGGGCTGTTGAATTTTGTCAAAAGCCTTTTCTGCATCTATTGAGATAATCATGTGGTTCTTGTCTTTGGTTCTGTTTATATGCTGGATTATGTTTATTGATTTGCGAATGTTGAATCAGCCTTGCATCCCAGGGATGAAGCCCACTTGATCATGGTGGATAAGCTTTTTGATGTGTTGCTGAATCCGGTTTGCCAGTATTTTATTGAGGATTTTTGCATCAATGTTCATCAGGGATATTGGTCTAAAATTCTCTTTTTTTGTTGTGTCTCTGCCAGGCTTTGGTATCAGGATGATGTTGGCCTCATAAAATGAGTTAGGGAGGATTCCCTCTTTTTCTATTGATTGGAATAGTTTCAGAAGGAATGGTACCAACTCCTCCTTGTACCTCTGGTAGAATTCAGCTGTGAATCCATCTGGTCCTGGACTTTTTTGGTTGGTAGACTATTAATTATTGCCTCAATTTCAGAGCCTGCTATTGGTCTATTCAGGGATTCAACTTCTTCCTGATTTAGTCTTGGAAGAGTGTAAGTGTCCAGGAAATTATCCTCTTCTAGATTTTCCAGTTTATTTGCGTAGAGGTGTTTATAGTATTCTCTGATGGTAGTTTGTATTTCTGTGGGGTCGGTGGTGATATCCCCTTTATCATTTTTAATTGCGTCGATTTGATTCTTCTCTCTTTTCTTCTTTATTAGTCTTGCTAGTGGTCTGTCAATTTTGTTGATCTTTTCAAAAAACCAACTCCTGGATTCATTGATTTTTTGGAGAGTTTTTTGTGTCTCTATCTCCTTCAGTTCTGCTCTGATCTTAGTTATTTCTTGCCTTCTGCTAGCTTTCGAATGTGTTTGCCCTTGCTTCTCTAGTTCTTTTAATTGCAATGTTAGAGTGTCAATTTTAGATCTTTCCTGCTTTCTCTTGTGGGCATTTAGTGCTATAAATTTCCCTCTACACACTGCTTTAAATGTGTCCCAGAGATTCTGGTATGTTGTATCTTTGTTCTCATTGGTTTCAAAGAACATCTTTATTTCTGCCTTCATTTCGTTATGTACCCAGTAGTCATTCAGGAGCAGGTTGTTCAGTTTCCATGTAGTTGAGCGGTTTGGATTGAGTTTCTTAGTCCTGAGTTCTAGTTTGATTGCACTGTGGTCTGAGAGACAGTTTGTTATAATTTCTGTTCTTGTACATTTGCTGAGGAGTGCTTTACTTCCCATTATGTGGTCGATTTTGGAGTAAGTACGATGTGGTGCTGAGAAGAATGTATATTCTGTTGATTTGGGGTGGAGAGTTCTATAGATGTCTATTAGGTCTGCTTGCTGCAGAGATGAGTTCAATTCCTGGATATCCTTGTTAACTTTCTGTCTCGTTGATCTGTCTAATGTTGACAGTGGAGTGTTGAAGTCTCCCATTATTATTGTATGGGAGTCTAAGTCTCTTTGTAAGTCTCTAAGGACTTGCTTTATGAATCTGGGTGCTCCTGTATTGGGTGCATATATATTTAGGATACTTAGCTCTTCCTGTTGAATTGATCCCTTTACCATTATGTAGTGGCCTTCTTTGTCTCTTTTGATCTTTGATGGTTTAAAGTCTGTTTTATCAGAGACTAGTATTGCAACCCCCGCTTTTTTTTTGTTCTCCATTTGCTTGGTAAATCTTCCTCCATCCCTTTATTTTGAGCCTATGTATGTCTCTGCGTGTGAGGTGGGTCTCCTGAATACAGCAGACTGATGGGTGTTGACTCTTTATCCAGTTTGCCAGTCTGTGTCTTTTAATTGGAGCATTTAGTCCATTTACATTTAAGGTTAAGATTGTTATGTGTGAACTTGATCCTGCCATTATGATATTAACTGGTTATTTTGCTCGTTAGTTGATACAGTTTCTTCCTAGCCTCGATGGTCTTTACATTTTGGCATGTTTTTGCAATGGCTGGTACCGGTTGTTCCTTTCCATGTTGAGTGCTTCCTTCAGGGTCTCTTGTAAGGCAGGCCTAGTGGTGACAAAATCTCTAAGCATTTGCTTATCTGTAAGGATTTTATTTCTCCTTCACTTATGAAACTTAGTTTGGCTGGATATGAAATTCTGGGTTTAAAATTCTTTTCTTTAAGAATGTTGAATATTGGCCCCCACTCTCTTCTGGCTTGTAGAGTTTCTGCCAAGAGATCTGCTGTTAGTCTGATGGGCTTCCCTTTGTGGGTAACCCGACCTTTCTCTCTGGCTGCCCTTAAGATTTTTTCCTTCATTTCAACTTTGGTGAATCTGGCAATTATGTGTCTTGGAGTTGCTCTTCTCGAGGAGTATCTTTGTGGCATTCTCTGTATTTCCTGGATTTGAATGTTGGCCTGCCCTACTAGGTTGGGGAAGTTCTCCTGGATGATATCCTGAAGAGTGTTTTCCAACTTGGTTCCATTTTCCCCCTCACTTTCAGGCACCCCAATCAGACGTAGATTTGGTCTTTTTACATAATCTCATACTTCTTGCAGGCTTTGTTCATTTCTTTTTCTTCTTTTTTCTTTTGGTTTCTCTTCTCGCTTCATTTCATTCATTTGATCCTCAATCGCAGATACTCTTTCTTCCAGTTGATCGAGTCGGTTACTGAAGCTTGTGCATTTGTCACGTATTTCTCTTGTCATGGTTTTCATCTCTTTCATTTTGTTTATGACCTTCTCTGCATTAATTACTCTAGCCATCAATTCTTCCACTTTTTTTTCAAGATTTTTAGTTTCTTTGCGCTGGGTACGTAATTCCTCCTTGAGCTCTGAGAAATTTGATGGACTGAAGCCTGCTTCTCTCATCTCGTCAAAGTCATTCTCCATCCAGCTTTGATCCATTGCTGGCGATGAGCTGCGCTCCTTTGCCGGGGGAGATGCGCTCTTATTTTTTGAATTTCCAGCTTTTCTGCCCTGCTTTTTCCCCATCTTTGTGGTTTTATCTGACTCTGGTCTTTGATGATGGTGATGTACTGATGGGGTTTTGGTGTAGGTGTCCTTCCTGTTTGATAGTTTTCCTTCTAACAGTCAGGACCCTCAGCTGTAGGTCTGTTGGAGATTGCTTGAGGTCCACTCCAGACCCTGTTTGCCTGGGTATCAACAGCAGAGGCTGCAGAAGATAGAATATTTCTGAACAGCAAGTGTACCTGTCTGATTCTTGCTTTGGAAGCCTCCTCTCAGGGGTGTACTCCACCCTGTGAGGTGTGGGGTGTCAGACTGCCCCTAGTGGGGGATGTCTCCCAGTTAGGCTACTCAGGGGTCAGGGACCCACTTGAGCAGGGAGTCTGTCCCTTCTCAGATTTCAACCTCCATGTTGGGAGATCCACTGCTCTCTTCAAAGCTGTCAGACGGAGTCGTTTGCGTCTGCAGAGGTTTCGGCTGCGTTTGTTATTGCCCTGTCCCCAGAGGTGGAGTCTACAGAGACAGGCAGGTTTCCTTGAGCTGCTGTGAGCTCCACCCTGTTCGAACTTCCCAGCAGCTTTGTTTACCTACTTAAGCCTCAGCAATGGCGGGCGCCCCTCCCCCAGCCTCGTTGCTGCCTTGCCGCGAGATCGCAGACTGCTGTGCTAGCAATGAGGAAGGCTCCGTGCGTGGGGGACCCTCCCGGCCAGGTGTGGGATATGATCTCCTGGTGTGCCTGTTTGCTTAAAGCGCAGTAATGGTGTGGGAGTTACCCAATTTTCCAGGTGTTGTGTGTCTCAGTTCCCCTGGCTAGGAAAAGGGATTCCCTTCCCCCTTGCACTTCCCAGGTGAGGCAATGCCTCGCCCTGCTTCAGCTCTCGCTGGTCGGGCTGCAGCAGCTGACCAGCACCGATCGTCTGGCACTCCCCAGTGAGATGAACCCAGTACCTCAGTTGAAAATGCAGAAATCACCGGTCTTCTGTGTCGCTGGCGCTGGGAGTTGGAGACTGGAGCTGTTCCTATTCGGCCATCTTGCTCCGCCCCCTATGTAAGATATTACCATTGAGGGAAAACAAGATAATGCTGAGTCATTCATGATGGGTACACCACCATGATCCACACACCTCCCAACACACTCCACTTCCAAAACTGGGGATTCCATTTCAACATTAGATTTTGCAGGGACACAAGGAAACCATATCAGATGCCCAACAATATTAGTCATCATGGAATTACAAATCAAAACCACAATGACATAAAACTCTACAACAGGGTGAAGGGTAAACAAGACTTCTATGTACTATTTAAAAAATAAACTTATTGAGTTTACATAATATCATTCACATACTGTACATCATGCCTAATAAATGTACAAGTGAATGCTTTGTAGTGTATGTAGAGTGTTGTGTAACCATTAACATAATCAATGTTAGAACATTTTCAACATGCCAAATAGAAATTCCATACCTTCTAGCTGTTAATCATCAATCTTGTCATTCCTCCCTTTCTAACCAAAAATTATTCCAGTTTCTGCCTTTATATTTGTTTCTGTCCTGAAAATATTACATAAATTGAATCATACAACATGTGGGCTGTTGTAACTGACTTCTTTCACTTAGCATTGTTTTTGAGGCACATCTATGTTATAGCATGTGTAAGCACTTCATTCCTTTTTCTTCCCTAAAAATATTTATTCCACGGATGTACACTTTATTTACTCATTTATCAATTTATGGGCATTTGAATTTTCCTATTTTTGACTATGAAGAATAATGAGGCTTTAAACATTCACACACAAGTTTTGTGTTAGCATTCGTTTTCTTTTTAAATTTCTGTTTTTCAATTCTCAGGTATATACCTATGCTGGAATTATTGAGCCATATGGTAACTCTGTCGTTAATCTGCTGAGGAACTGCCAGGCCATTTTCCAAAGTGACTTTGCAATTTTATATTCTTACCAGCAGTGCATGAGGGATCCAATTTACTCACTTTTTGTCTGCTATTATTTATCTTTTAATTACATCTGTCCTAGTTGTAGAGTTTTATGTCATTGAGGTTTTGATTTGTAATTCCATGATGACTAATAGATGACTAATATTGTTGGGCAACTGATATGGTTTGAATCGTGTCCCTGCAAAATCTAATGTTGAAATGGAATCCCCAGTGTTGGAAGTGGAGCATGTTGGGAAGTGTGTGGATCATGGTGGTATATCCCTCATTAATGACTCAGCATGATCTCCTCACTAAGTAAGTTCACAGGCAATCTGGTTTCAACATGTGTCATTTCTCCCCACTCTTGCTCTTGCTTTTTCCATGTGATGTGACTGCTCCCATTTTGCCTTCTGCCATAAATAAAAGTTCCCTGAGGCCTACCCAGAAGCCAGCAGATATTGGTACCATGTTTACTGTACAGCCTGCAGAAACATAAGCCAATTAAACTTCTTTTTTTATAAATTACCCAGCCTCATATATTTCTTTATAACAATTCAAGAATGGCCTAGCACAGTAAATTGGTAGTGAGGAGGGGGGAATTACTATAAAGATAACTGAAAATGTGGACGCAACTTTGGAACTGTGTAATGGGCACAGGTTGAAAGACATTGGAGGGCACAGAAGAACACAGGTAGACAAGGGAAAATTTGGACATCCTTAGAGACTGGTTATATGCTTGTGACCAAAATACTAATAATAATATGGACAGTGAAGTCCAGGCTGATAAAGTCTCAGACAGAAATGACAAACTTATTAGAAGTTAGAGTGAAGGTAATTATTGATATGCCCTAGCAAATAACTTAGCTGTATTGTATTCATGTCCTAGGGATCTGTGGAAATTTGACCTTGAGAGTGAGCACTCAGCGTATTTGGTGGAAGAGATGTCAAAGCAGCAAAGCATTGAAGATGTGGCCTGGCTGCTTCTAACAACCTACACTAAGATGTGGAAGCAAAGGAATGACTTAAAGTTGGAATTTATATTTAAACTGGAAGCAGAGCATAAAACTTTGAAAAATTTGCCACCTGGCCATGTGGTAGAAAAGAAAAGTCTATTTTCCGAGGAAAAATAAAAGCAGGTTGTGGAGAAACAATGTGCTCAAGAAATTTGCATAAATTAAAAGGAACCAAGTGCTAATAGTAAAGACAATGAGAAAAAAAACCTTGAAGAATTTTCAGAACTTTGTGGTGGCTCCTCCCATCAAAGGCTCAGAAGCTTAGAAGGAGAATAGCTTTGTAGGCCAGGCCTAGGGCCTTGCTGCCCTGCAAAGCCTCAGGAAACTGCTCCCCACATCCTGGCCACTTCAGCTCCAGCCACATATCAAAGGGGCACAAATACCATTCAGACCACTGTTTCAGAGGGTGCAAGCCATAGTAAGCCTTGGCAGCATCCACATGGTGTTTAGTCTGTGGAGAACAGAATGCAAGAATGAAGGAAGCTTGGCAGCATTGGCTTGACTTCACAGGATGTATAAAAAAGCCTGAGTGCCCAAGCAGAAGCCTGCTACAGATGTGGAGCCCTCACAGAGAACTTCTACTAGGGTAGTACAGAAGAGAAATGTAGAATTGGAGGTCCCCACTGGGTCAGTGCCTAATGCAGCTGTGAGAAGGGTGTCAACATCCTCCAAACCCTAGAATGGCAGCTCCACCAGAAGCTTGCACCTCACATCTGGAAAAGCAGCAGACATTTAAGAAACTCTGAAAGCAGCCCCAGGGGCAGAGTTGCTGAAGGCCTTGGAAGCCCACGTTTTGCACCAGTGTACCCTTTGTGGTTTTGATTTGTAATGCAACATGTAGTCAAAAGAGATTATTTTGGAGTTTAAAGATTTAACTACTTTCCTGCTGAGTTCTGAACTTGTGTGAATCCTGTAGCCTCTTTCTCTTGGCTAATTTCTCCCTTTTTGATGGGGAAGGTTTAACAAATACATATATCCCCATTGCATCTTGGAAATAAGTATCATATTTTCAATGTTACAGGCTCATAGGCAGAAAAAAATGAGTCTTAGATAAGACTTAAAACTTTGGACTTGGTACTTGAATGAGTTGAGACTTTTAGGGGAGTGTTGGGAAGAGATCTCTGTATTTTGCAATGTGAGAAGAACATGAGATTTTGGTGGCCAAGGGTAGAATCATATGGTTTGGATTTGTGTGCCTGCCAAATCTCATATTAAAATGTAATCCTCAGTGTTGAAGGTGGGACCTGGTAGGAGGTGTTTGGATCATGGGGGCATATCCTGTATGAATGGCTCAGCATCATCCCCTGGGTTATAAGTGCGTTCACCCAAGATCTCGTTGTTTAAAGGTGCAGCAACTCCCTTGCACCCTTCTTCCTGTCTTCAACATGTGATGTGCCTGCTCCTGCTTCACCTTTTGCCATGAGTAAAAGTTCCCTGAGGTTTACCCAAAAACCAAGCAGATGTTGGTGTCGTGCTTCCTGTATAGCCTGTGAACTGTGAGCCAATTAAACAACTTTTTAAAATAAATAACTCAAATAAAATAAAATAAATCATGCACTCTTTGATATTTCTTTATAGCAATGCAAGAAGAGGTGAACATAGCATCCTTTTACATATTTATTGAACTTTTGAATATTTGAAATTATATGTATGTATATATATACATGTATGTATAAATGTTTAGAGTCTTTTGGAAAAAAATGTCTATTGATACTTGCCCATTTTTATTTTTATTCTTTAATACAATTTTAACTTTTATTTTAGACTCAAGGTGCACATATGGAGGTTTGTCACCTGCGTATATTGTGTAATGCAGAGGTTTGGGATACAATTGTTTCTGTTACCCAAGTCCTGCACATAGTACCCAGTAGTTAGTTTTTTTTTTTTTTTTTTTTTTTTAACATTCATCTGCCCCCATCTCTACCTCACAGTAGTCATCAGTGTCTATTGTTGCCATCTTTATTTCCCTGAGTTTCCATTGTTTAGCTCCCACTTATCACTGAGAACATGAAGTATTTGGCTTTCTGTTCCTGCAATAATTCACTTAGACTTGTAATATTCAGCTGCATCTGTGTTGCTGCAAATGACATGATTTCATTCTTTTTTATGACTGTTTAGTATTCTTTCTTGGTATGCTTAATTTTTAAATTTTATTTTTCTATATCTATTGTAGGTTTCTGCTTTGTGGCCACCATGAGTTTTGCAAATAATGTCTTGTGGCCAATTATTTTGAACTGATAATCACAAAGAAAAAAACTGAGAAAATCTAAAACTTCCCACTTTGTCCTCCCCACTTTTTCACTTCTGTTGTTCCATTTATGACATTTTCATTGTCTATCTATTAACACATTGTTGTAGTTATTTCTCATAAGTTTATCTGTTAGTATTTCTACTAAAGATATGAGTGGTTTATACACAACAATTGCAGTCTTATTCTTGTCTGTGTGCTTACTTTTACTAACACGTTTTATACTTTTAAATTATTTCTAGTTGATCATTAGTATTATTTTCTTTCATAATAAATAACTCACTTAAGGATTTCTTGTAAGACAGGCCTGGTGTTCATGAAATCTCTCAGCTTTTGTTTGTCCAGGAAAGTCTTTATTTCTTCTTCATGTTTGAATAATTTTAGGTTGATTTTTTATCCTTCTGTATCTTGGAATGCCATCCCACTCCCTCTGGCCTGTAAGGTTTTCACTGAGAAGTCTCCTGAAAGACATGTCCGAGCTCTTTGTTATGTTTTCTTTTTCTTCTTCCCTCTTGTCACCTTTAGAATTTTTTTGTCCTTGACATTTGTGAATTTAATTAGTAAATGCATTGAGGTAGTCTTATTTGGGTTAAATCTGCTTATTGTTCTTTATCTTATTGTACCTGCAGATTCATACCTTTCCCTATAGGGGTTTGGAAAGTTTATTATTATTTATTTGAATAAACTTTCTAATCCTATATTTTCTCTACATCTTCTTTAAGGCCAATAACTTTTTGATTTGTCCTTTGAAGGCTAAAATCTAGATCGTATAAGTACACTTTTTTCGTTTTTATTGTTTTCTCATTCTCTTTTGACTCTGTATTTAAATATAGCCCATCTTTGAGATCACTAAATCTTTCTGCTTGATCAATTTTGTTGAGACTGTCCATTTTTTAAAACTTTGTCAATTGAATTTTTCAGCTCCCAAATTTCTGCTTCTTAAAATCTGTTTATTAAATTTATCTAATAGAATTCTGAATTTATTCCCTTTGTTGTTTAGAATTTTGTTGAACTTCCCTAAACCAGCTATTTTGAATTCCCTCTGAGTGGTCACATATCTGTCACTGCAGGATTGGTCTCTGATGATTTATTGACTCCATATGGTGAGGTAATGTTTTCCTGCATGTTTTTGATGCTTGTGCATGTCAGTTGATGTCTGGGCTTTGAAGGGTTATTGATTTGGTTTGGCTCTGTGTCCCAATCCAAATCTCATGTCAAACTGTAATCCCTACGTGTCAGGGGAGGGACCTGGTGGGAGGTGATTGGATCATGGGGGCAGATTTCCCCGATGCTGTTCTAATTATAGTGAGTTCTCAAGAGATCTGATGGGATGGCACTTCCCCCCCCACCTCTCTCTCTCTCTCTCTCTGTTTCTCGTGCCACCATGTAAGTTGTGACTTGCTTCCCTTTCACCTTCCACCATGAATGTAAATTTCCTGAGGCCTCTCCAGCCATGCAGAATTCTGAGTCAATTAAACCTCTTTTCTTTATAAATTAAACAGTCTCAGGTATTTCTTCATAGCAGTGTGAAAATGGACTAATACAAAAAAATGGTACCAGGAGTAGGGCACTGTTATAACAATAACAGAAAATGTGGAAGCAACATTGGAAGTGGGTAACAGGCAGAGGGTGAAACACTTTGGAAAGCTCGGAAAAAGACAAGAAGATGTGGGAAAGTTTGGAACTTCCTAGAAACTTGTGGAATGCTTTGCACCAAAATACTGGTTGTGATATGGACAATGAAATCCAGGCTGAGACAGTGTCTGATGGAGATGAGAAACTTAGTGGGAACTGGAGCAAAGGCCACTCTTATTATGCTTTAGCAGAGAGACTGGTGCTATTGTGTTCCTGCTCTAGGGATCTGTGGAACTTTGAACTTGAGAGAGATGATTCACGATATCTCATAGAAGAAACTTCTAGGCAGCAAAACATTAAAGAAGTCACCTGGTTGCTCCTAACAGCATATAGTCATATGGGTTCACAAAAGACATGGGCTGAAATTGGAACTTATGATTAAAAGAGAATCAGAGCATTTCTGTAGTGATCAGTGATGCTGAGTTTTTTTTACATATTTTTTGGCCACATAAATGTCTTCTTTTGAGAAACGTCTAGGGTTGTTTGTTTCTTGTAAATTTGTTTAAGTGCCCTGTAGATTCTAGATACTTGGCCTTTGTTAGATGGATAGATTGCAAAAATTTCCTCCCATTCTGTAGGTTGTCTGTTTGCTCTGGTGATAGTTTGTTTTGTTGTGCAGAAGCATTTTAGTTTAATTAGATACCATCTCACACCAGTCAGAATGGCAATTATTAAAAACTCAAAAAACAATGGATGCTGGAGAGGCTGTGGAGAAAAAGAAATGCTTTTACACTGTTGGTGGGAATGTAAATTAATTCAATCATTATGGAAGACAGTGTGGTGATTCCTCAAAGACCTAGGACCAGAAATATCATTTGATCCAGCAATCCCATTATTAGGTATATACACAAAGGAATATAAATCATTCTATTGTAAAGATACATGCACACATATGATCACTGTGGCACTATTCCAAATAGAAAATATATGGAATCAACCCAAATGCCCATCAATGATAGACTGGATAAAGAAAATGTGGTACATATATACCATGAAATATTATGCGGTCATAAAAAGGAACAAGATCTTGTCCTTTGCAGGGACATGGATAGAGCTAGAAGCCATTATCCTCAGCAAACTAACATAGGAACAGAAAACGAAACACTGAATGTTCTCACTTATAAGTAGGAGCTGAACAATGAGAACACAAGGAAACAGGGAAGGGAAAAACACTCACTGGGGACTGTTTAGGAAGCAGGGGGAAGGACAGCATCAGGACAGATAATGCACGTGGGGCTTAATACCTAGGTGTTGGGTTGATACGTGCAGCAAATCACCAAGGCACACATTTACCTATGTAACAAACCTGCATGTCCTACATGTGTGTTTCAGAACTTAACTTAAAAAATAAAAAAATTATTTTTTTTAATAATGAAAAAGTGAATCACAGCATAAAAGTTTGAAAATTTTGCACCTTGACTATGTGGTAGAAAAGAAAAAAAATACACATTTTCTGGGGGCCTTGCCTAGTAGAGCTGTGAGTAAAGGGCCACCATACACCAGAAGAAGTTAGATCCAATAACAGCTTGCACTGTGTGCTTGAAAAAGCCACAGGCACTCAACACCGGTCCTTGAGAGAAGCCATGGGAGCTGAGCCCTTCACAGCCACAGAGGTGGAGCTGCCCAAGGCCTTGGAAACCCACCCCTTGCATCAGCATGCTTGGATGTGAGACATGGAGTAAAACATTATTTTGGAACGTTAAGATTTAATGACTGCCCTGCTGGGTTTCATACTTCCATGGGGCCTGTAACCCCTACGATCTGGCCAAATTTTCCATTTAGAATGGGATTATTTACCCAATGCCCGTGCCTTCATTGTATCTTGGAAGTAACTAACTTGTTTTTTATTAATATTTTACAGGCTCATAGGCGGAAGGGACTTGCCTTGCCTCAGGTGAGACTTCGGACTTGGACTTTTGAGTTAATGCTGGAATGAATTAAGACTTTGGGGGACTGGGCCGGGCGCGGTGGCTCAAGCCTGTAATCCCAGCACTTTGGGAGGCCGAGACGGACGGATCACGAGGCCAGGAGATCGAGAGACGATCCCGGCTAACACGGTGAAACCCCGTCTCTACTAAAAAATACAAAAAAACTAGCCGGGCGAGGTGGCGGGCGCCTGTAGTCCCAGCTACTCGGGAGGCTGAGGCAGGAGAACGGCGTAAACCCGGGAGGCGGAGCTTGCAGTGAGCTGAGATCCGGCCACTGCACTCCAGCCTGGGTGACAGAGCAAGACTCCGTCTCAAAAAAAAAAAAAAAAAAAAGACTTTGGGGGACTGTTTATATGCTGGATTATGTTTATTGATTTGTGAATGTTGAATCAGCCTTGCATCCCAGGGATGAAGCCCACTTGATCATGGTTGATAAGCTTTTTGATGTGCTGCTGAATCCGGATTGCCAGAATTTTATTGAGGATTTTTGCATCGATGTTCATCAGGGATATTGGTCTAAAATTCTCTTTTTTTGTTGTGTCTCTGCCAGGCTTTGGTATCAGGATGATGTTGGCCTCATAAAATGAGTTAGGGAGGATTCCCTCTTTTTCAATTGATTGCAATAGTTTCAGAAGGAATGGTACCAGCTCCTCGTACCTCTGGTAGAATTCAGCTGTGAATCCATCTGGTCCTGGACTTTTTTTGGTTGGTAGGCTATTAATTATTGCCTCAATTTCAGAGCCTGCTATTGGTCTATTCAGGGATTCAATTTCTTCCTGGTTTAGTCTTGGAAGAGTGTAAGTGTCCAGGAAATTATCCATTTCTTCTAGATTTTCTAGTTTATTTGCATAGAGGTGTTTATAGTATTCTCTGATGGTAGTTTGTATTTCTGTGGGGTCGGTGGTGATATCCCCTTTATCATTTTTTATTGTGTCTATTTTATTCTTCTCTCTTTTCTTCTTTATTAGTCTTGCTAGTGGTCTGTCAATTTTGTTGATCTTTTCAAAAAACCAACTCCTGTATTCATTGATTTTTTGGAGAGATTTTTGTGTCTCTATCCCCTTCAGTTCTGCTCTGATCTTAGTTATTTCTAGCCTTCTGCTAGCTTTTGAATGCATTTGCTCTTGCTTCTCTAGTTCTTTTAATTGTGATATTAGAGTGTCAATTTTAGATCTTTCCTGCTTTCCCTGGGATGCAAGGCTGGTTCAACATTCGCAAATCAATAAACATAATCCAGCATATAAACAGAACCAAAGACAAGAACCACATGATTATCTCAACAGATGCAGAAAAGGCCTTTGACAAAATTCAACAGCCCTTCATGCTAAAAACGCTCAATAAATTTGGTATTGATGGAACGCACCTCAAAATAATAAGAGCTATTTATGACAAACCCACAGCCAATATCATACTGAATGGGCAAAAACTGGAAAAATTCCCTTTGAAAACTGGCACAAGACAGGGATGCCCTCTCTCACCACTCCTATTCAACATAGTGTTGGAAGTTCTGGCTAGGGCAATCAGGCAAGAGAAAGAAATCAAGGGTATTCAGTTAGGAAAAGAAGAAGTCAAATTGTCCCTCTTTGCAGATGACATGATTGTATATTTAGAAAATCCCATTGTCTCAGCCCAAAATCTCCTTAAGCTGATAAGCAACTTCAGCAAAGTCTCAGGATACAAAATTAATGTGCAAAAATCACAAGCATTCTTATACACCAGTAACAGACAAACAGAGAGCCAAATCAGGAATGAACTTCCATTCATAATAGCTTCAAAGAGAATAAAATACCTACGAATCCAACTTACAAGGGATGTAAAGGACCTCTTCAAGGAGAACTACAAACCACTGCTCAGTGAAATACAAGAGGACACAAACAAATGGAAGAACATACCATGCTCATGGATAGGAAGAATCAATATCATGAAAATGGCCATACTGCCCAAGGTGATTTATAGATTCAATGCCATCCCCATCAAGCTACCAATGAGTTTCTTCATAGAATTGGAAAAAATTGCTTTAAAGTTCATATGGAACCAAAAAAGAGCCCGCATCTCCAAGACAATCCTAAGTCAATAGAACAAAGCTGGAGGCATCATGCTACCTGACTTCAAACTATACTACAAGGCTACAGTAACCAAAACAGCATGGTACTGGTACCAAAACAGAGATATAGACCTATGGAACAGAACAGAGTCCTCAGAAATAATACCACACATCTACAGCCATCTGATCTTTGACAAACCTGAGAGAAACAAGAAATGGGGAAAGGATTCCCTATTTAATAAATGGTGCTGGGAAAATTGGCTAGCCATAAGTAGAAAGCTGAAACTGGATCCTTTCCTTACTCCTTATACGAAAATTAATTCAAGATGGATTAGAGACTTAAATGTTAGACCTAATACCATAAAAATCCTAGAGGAAAACCTAGGTAGTACCATTCAGGACATAGGCATGGGCAAAGACTTCATGTCTAAAACACCAAAAGCAACGGCAGCAAAAGCCAAAATTGACAAATGGGATCTCATTAAACTAAAGAGCTTCTGCACAGCAAAAGAAACTACCATCAGAGTGAACAGGCAACCTACAGAATGGGAGAAAATTTTTGCAATCTACTCATCTGACAAAGGGCTAATATCCAGAACCTACAAAGAACTCAAACAAATTTACAAGAAAAAACAAACAACCCCATCAAAAAGTGGGCAAAGGATATGAACAGACATTTCTCAAAAGAAGACATTCATACAGCCGACACATGAAAAAATGCTCATCATCACTGGCCATCAGAGAAATGCAAATCAAAACCACAATGAGATACCATCTCACACCAGTTAGAATGGCGATCATTAAAAAGTCAGGAAACAACAGGTGCTGGAGAGGATGTGGAGAAATAGGAACACTTTTACACTGTTGGTGGGATTGTAAACTAGTTCAACCATTATGGAAAACAGTATGGCGATTCCTCAAGGATCTAGAACTAGATGTACCATATGATCCAGCCATCCCATTACTGGGTATATACCCAAAGGATTAGAAATCATGCTGCTATAAAGACACATGCACACGTATGTTTATTGCAGCACTATTCACAATAGCAAAGACTTGGAATCAACCCAAATGTCCATCAGTGACAGATTGGATTAAGTAAATGTGGCACATATACACCATGGAATACTATGCAGCCATCAAAAAGGATGAGTTTGTGTCCTTTGTAGGGACATGGATGCAGCTGGAAACCATCATTCTTAGCTAACTATCACAAGAACAGAAAACGAAACACCGCATGTTCTCACTCATAGGTGGGAACTGAACAATGAGATCACTTGGACTCAGGAAGCGGGACATCACACACCGCGGCCTATCATGGGGAGGGGGGAGGGGGGAGGGATTGCATTGGGAGTTATACCTGATGTAAATGATGAGTTGATGGGTGCTGACGAGTTGATGGGTGCAGCACAGCAACATGGCACAAGTATAAATATGTAACAAACCTGCATGTTATGCACATGTACCCTAGAACTTAAAGTATAATAATAATAAATAAATAAATAAATAAATGGTAGCATAAAATTCAAAAAAAAAAAAAGAAAGAAACATGATTTTTCTCTTTCCAGTCCTCCTTTGTTTAAAAAATATCATGACAGGATGGATTAGTTTGCAGAATAAATTTTAGTCTTATTATACTTGACCTGATTATTTGCATAAAGAATAGCAAGAATAATTATTTGTCATATAGGCTCCCTTTTAAATTGTCTTTGATGGAACTTCATTTCATGAGAAATCAGATAAGACTTTTTTGAAGACTTAATCCCAGCCATGGTTTAGTGTCATCAATTACCTATATGAGTTGGGGAAATTCCTCTCCTCTTGAGGTCCCAAGATAACTTGGGGCTCCTTGGCCTACTGGAAAATAACATTCTTTACTTACCAGAGGTCAAGAGATGTGTACAGTGACTATTTAGAGAAGGTATGAGGCCAGTTTTCCCCAAGGTGTTTATTGGTTCTATAAGTCAAAGTTGATTCCTTAAAGCCACCTGCAAGTATGCCATTCCAGTCAAAACCTTGGTAAAATAACCAGTTTCTCCAATTGTGTCCTGTGTAAAAGAAAGTAGATTCTTATTGCACTAAGGCAAGTAACTATATTGCCATAAGTCAAAAATACTTACAAGTAGTATCTAAATTCTGGAGAGATCAAGTAAGGAGAAAGTAATATGCTCTAAATTTTGTTTATAGGCACATGCTTTACTCAACTGTTAAAAGCTGTAAGGATTATTAACAGTCTTTTATTAGTTTAGTCCATGCAGTTAACTCCTGTTCTGCTTGATCTTCATGAACATTTCAGCTTTCCATGAGAGTTTTGAATGCTTTTCCTCTATTCTAACATCAAAATCCCTGAAGTTATCAGAAACCTGCATTTAAGATCACCTGTTAGAGTTTTATAGTTGATTAAATCAACACCTTTTAAATAGAATTAAAACAACAATTGTCTATGGATGACAAAAAGTCTTAGGGCACCCATAGTCAAAGATAAAATTGAGAAGGATATTTGTTACCTCTGTGGCACATAATAACAATATAATTATTACTGATAACTTATACTAAGTTGTATCAGAATTATAGTTTTGCATAATTTTGGAACATATACCAACTACATATTTATAAAAAGTAGATTAATGCTTTAATAAAACTCTGTTGTGCTTTTATTCCAATGTTTAATTTATGGAAAAACTGAATAGTACTCCTTTAGCCAGTAAGTTACATGCAGATTTTATTTTATAATATTAATCTTTCAAAAAACTTTCACAACTTGCTTAAATCTTCAACTTTATCCTATCTAACTTAAAATAATCCTTTAACCCTCTAAACCAGGCCAAAAAAAAAAAAATCTGCATTCCCATGTCTTCTTGCAACCCTTTGCCAAAAGCACATTCTATTTTCCTTACACGTCTTGCATGTACAGCTGTTTTTCCAGCAGTCTCAAGTACATGTTACACTGTTAACTCTTAGCAGCTTTTACTTTTGGTGAAAAACCTGATAAATAAGTGATTCTAATTATGTACTATGTTTGGAGCCTAGGACACCAGACAGAAGTGCAGATAAGGTTTGATTCCAGTATAGCTAGAGGCATGGCTAACCCCGTATGTCCCCCATTCCTTACCTAGGTTTAAAGCAGGCAAGTTGTATAGTTAAGTAATAGAAGCAGTTTATGGAGCATTTGGTAGACCTAATACCCCTTAAAATTGTAAATTTTCATAACTTCTGTTTCATGATTTTTTCATAACTTACACAGACCATCTATGACATGCTTTGACTTTCTGACTTGTCCTAAATCCCTCTTTTTAAACAACCAGTTATTTTATTTTAGGACAATAACTTACCATACAAGATCCTTTTTTTATACAAAATCTTTTTCTTTAGAATTTTCCTTACGAGAAATACCTTTACCTTTATAACCTTTGGATTAGATAAAAATAATTTTACTTCTGTTAGGAAGTTATGGTTTGAACTACATGTTACTGTATGAGTCCTGTGAAGGGCAGAAGATAAGGAGTTTATCTGGGTACTGTAGAGTTTTTGCCCCAAAGAGGTGTGAATCTTCTCTTTTGGAGTGAGGTGAAGCTATATGACCCTGTTACCCAACAGGATTTGGAAGAGAGTTGCTTAGGAGAGAATTAGCACAGAGCAATTAGCTCTTGAAACCAAAAGAGAAATTTATAACTTTACTTGCCACCTCCAGAGTTGCTCTTGGCTTTGTACCATTGACAACACTGATGTCTGATTTAGAAGCCAGACAGAGTAGAAAGCCCCTTCACTCAAGGCCATCAGGGGTTGGGATTCTTTTCCAGAGGCCATTTGGCCCTCTTGACAGTCCCATTTCCAGTAGCTGAGCTTGTGGTAGAGGGGGCAAGTCATGCACAGTTTTTTCCCATGTATTCCATTATGACAGCTTGCCTTCCAGTGGCCTGGCTTCCTGCCCCAGTGGCAGTTCCCTAGAGGAGTGTCCTTAGGGCAATTGGAAGGGGGCTGGTGGGCTTGCAGAGCAGCAAACAGTTGAGCCTGCCTCCTTTCCCTGCATTTCTCCTTTTCCTTGGCCCTGTACTCCTTATTCTACTTTCAGTTATAAGAGACAGAGGAGGCTAATTTGAGGATTTCCTGCATAAGGGCACCAGGCTCTAAGACTGACTTTTGTTATTTCCTCCATTTATTTTATAGGCCAAATGGTATTATAAAGGAAAACTAGTATTTTTAAGGTTTGGAGAAATCACACTTCCCAGTTTTGGGGGATGCATCGAGGGGCATGGCTTGTGGTATGGAGACAAGATTACCCATCTGTGAAGAGAGAACTGAAGAGAAAAGGAACAAAGGGAAAAAGGTATCCCCTCTTACTTTCCTCTGACCCTTAATAGGGCATTCCCCATTCTTCCTTAGGGTTCTCGAATGAATCAGTCTTATTGTGTACCCTTAACCTTGGTCTCAACTCATCACAATTACCTACTTGAGAACTTGATATACTAGAGTGAACAGTGGGCAAACTATTCATCCTTGGGGTTCCATTATGAACTGGTCTTACTCTGTACCCTGATCTTGCTTTCATCTCTATTTTAATAGTAATTTGTCAGCCTGCGACCGACCTTTGTCTCTGTCCTATTGGTCTCTTGTGCTTGTGGCCTTGGGCTTGCCTATATCCTTGTCTTCATGAACTTATAGTGACTCTCATTCAGTGCATTCTAACAAAAAAATAATTATCATTTTTCTCAGATTCCCAATTCCCATGTTCTTTTAAGTAGAGGAGAAGCTTGTTTTTCAGTAAACTGCCACAAGGGGGCTGAAGTTCCCTCCCCACGCCCTTCACATATAACCTTGAAGGTCTTGATGCATGTTAAGAAGGATGTGGAAGTAGAGAAATGGAGGCTACAGGAAGGAGTGGGAGCAAGTCAGAATAATACTCATGGAAAGCCCTCATATGCTCACAAAAACAGCAGCACTTGGATTCGAGAGGACGTTTATTTGCCCTCTTCATACAAAATAGTAACCTTTGGAGTACTTGGGGTTTGAGGCAAGAACATACGAATTGCAAAGGGAGAATTTCCCCTCCTCCCAAAAAGATGCTAACTCAAAAAAAGCAAGTGGATGAGATCTTAAAGGGCCAGAGTGAGGCCATATGCTGGTGGATAAACCACTTCAAAAGCTACGAGAAAACTTGACCCTTGGCATAACAGGAATGAAAAGCATATGGTAAGTCATAAGGAGCTGGCAGAGCCTGAGTTTCAATTAGTGTCTGTCTCAGCAATGTGCTAACAGACAGGGGAAGGGTTGGAGGTCATCTCAACTGGTAGGGTAAAAACAAGTATAAATCTCAGGGGATATCTGGAAGGCAGTCTGTGTCTTTGATGCTGTGTGAATACAGCAAGAGTTGCAGGTACATGAATTACTGGCAGTATTTGTTTAAGAAGTCACATGGCATGGAAAGAGGCAGACTTGACCATGGGGTGGTTGGTCCAGAGAGTGTGCAAGGCCATTTCAGAACACACAGAGAGAAAACAGGGCAATAGGCAATGTGGGCTTTCGAGAAAAAGACCATTTTAGTTGAAAAAGCAGAAGAAACCCCAGACATTGCACAGTTTTGAGTGCTAGCTCTACCACTCTTGTGAGCTTCCTGTCCAGGAGGGCCATTAGTGCCTCAGTTTTACTTGGTGCATACCCCAATGTCCTTCCCACTCCCACAGCCACTCCTCGGGGTGAGCTGAGAGATAAACCAGGGTGAGGAGAGCCACTTTTGGTGGAGAGGAATCATTCTTGGGGTTTGTTAGTAAGCAGGAGAGAGAAAGGGAGAAGAAAAAAGGTGTACAGGGGTTGAATACCTCCAGCCAAAGAAGGGGAGGTGTAGAGGTCTCTTACCAATAGAGAACATATCCATATCCAAGTCACTCAGCACCAAAGTATGTCAGTGGTAAAAAGTACTCGAGTCTCATAGCACCAAAATATGTTAGTGGCAGTCTGTAAGGATGTGCAGCAACCTCAATCCTTGCCTCCATGGAAGAATTTAACCAAGGGTATTAGGCAGAGTGAGAAACCAAGGCAAATTTTACAGCAGAAATGAAAGTTTAATAAAAAGCTTTAGAGCAGGAATGAAAGGGAGTAAAATACACTTGGAGAGGGCTAAGCAGGTGACTTGAGAGATCGAGTGAATAATTTGGCCTTTTGACTTGAAGTTTTATATGTTGGCATGTTTCCAGGTTCTTGTGTCTCTTCTCCCCTGATTCTTCCCTTGCAATGCCCTGTCCACATGTGCAGTGGCCTGCTCGCACTTGGGAGGGGCCACATGCACAGTATGTTTACTAGAGTTGTACACATGTTCACTTTAGGTATGCTTCCTATATTAGTCCATTTTCATGTTGCTGATAAAGACATATCCAAGTCTGGGTAATTTATAAAGAAAAAGAGGTTTAACGGACTCACAGTTCCACGTGGCAGGGGAGGCCTCACAATCATGACGGAGGGTAAAAGGCATGCCTTACATGGTGGCAGGCAAGAGAGAATGGGAGCCAAGCAAAAGGGGAAACCCCTTATAAAACCATCACATCTCATGAGACTTATTCACTACCAGGAATAGAGTATGGTGGAAATGGACTCCATGAATAGATTATCTCCAACAGGGTCCCTCCCAGAGCACATGGGAATTTTGGGAGCTACAATTCAAGATGAGATTTGTGTGGTGACACAGTCAAACCATATCAACTCCCCTTACCAGTATAGTATTCCTAGAGGGAGGTCACATACCAGTTAAATTGAACCATTTTGGCTCTTAGTGTACATGCCTGAGCCACTTGCCTGACTCCTGAGATCTTATTGGGATGCTGATCACCAGTTTCAGGTTTTTCTCTGTTTATATGGAAAACTGCCTTTCCCTGGTTTCAGCTGTGACCAATTATTATTTTAGAGAGACAGTTACCAACCACCTGAGCACTGATGGTCGCCTGACATTCCTGGTGTGTGTGCGTGGTAGGGGAGGGGAGCATGGAGCTCTCTCCTGCTCTGCTCACGTCTGACTAAGCTATCTACTGTAACAGGGTGGGGTGGCTGTACTATGGGCCCAAGCTAGGGGCCCTGCCTGGTGAAGAGGGTGTCAGGGGCTCACAGGGGAGACAGACTGGTCTCTCTGTAGGGAAGCTGTGGTGTGCTGCGGGCATGAGCAGAGAAATCACATATTGCCTTCTAAAAATGACTAACCAATAGTTACTTGTAATAAACGGGATATAAATATTTAGTAATGTAAGTAATTTAAACAATATTTTATTTAATAAATAATTCTATCTTGATGGAAAAAATAATTGACTAGATGTATTTTCTGTATTATTTCTCCATTACCAATACCAGTGAGAACCCAGGGCTGGTTTAATAGGGCCTCATGCTATTCACCTTTTACTTTGAGAAAGGCAGGCCATGATATCCAGGAAAAGAAGAGTTATACTTAGAAAGTAGAAGCATACCTCATTCTATTCACTTCACTTTATTGTGCTATGCAAAGATCACATTTTTTAGATTGAAGCTTTGTGGCAACCCTGTATCAAACAAGTCTATTGGCACCATTTTTCAAACAGCATGTGTTCACTTTGTGTTACTGTGTCACATTTTTGTAATTCTCATAATATTTCAAATGTTTTCATTATTATTATATGTTATAATGATCTGTGATTGATGATACTTGATGTTACTATTATAATTGTTTTGGAGTACCATGAACCACACTCTCATAAGATGGCAGGCCAGGCACGGTGGTTCACGCCTGTAATCTTAGCATGTTGGGAAAGATGGGCAGATTGAGGTGGGCAGATTGCCTGAGCTCATGAGTTTGAGACCAGCCTGGGTAACATGGTGAAACCCCATCTCTACTAAAATACAAAAAAAATTAGCCAGGCATGGCAGCGTGTGTAGTCCCAGCTACTCTGGAGGCTGAGGCAGGAGAATTGCTTGAACCTGGGAAGTGGAGGTTGCAGTGAGCTGAGATTGCACCACTGCATTCCAGTCTGGGTGACATAGTGAGACTCCATCTCAAAATAATCATAATAATAATAAAATAATAATAATAATGCAAACTTAACCGATAAATGCTGTGTGTGCTCTGACTGCTGCACTGACAGGCTATTCCCTTATCTGTCTTCATCTCTTCAAGCCTCTCTATTCCTTGAGATGCAACAATATTGAAGTTAGGCCAATAAATAATCCTACAATGGACTATAAGTGTTCAAGTGAAAGGAAGAGTTGTACTTTTCTTACTTTAAATCAAAAGCTAGACATGACTAAGCTTAGTGAGGAAGACATGTTGAAAGCTAAGACAGATCAAAAGCTAGGCCTCTTGTGGCAAACAGCTAAGATGTGAATGAAAAGTAAAGTAACTGAAGTCCTACTTCAGTGAACATATGAATGATAAGAAAAATACAGCCTTGTTGCTGATATGGAGATGGTTTCAGTAGTCTGCATAGAAGATCAAACAATTCCCAACATAAGCCTACTTCAGAACAAGGCCCTGAATCTCTTCAATGATATGTAGGCTGTGTAAACTAAAAATAAAATTCTAAGCCCCTCACTGACTGAATGGACTCCACTGTGGCCAAAGGACCCCGTAAAAAACTTAAAAATAAGTTCCCAGTTATGATGGGACAGGAGGTCAGACATGCTTCCTTATACTTCCTCCCTTTTGCAGATTAGACACAACTGACCAACATTTATGTTAAAATAGAGATCATAAGACTGACAGAACATACTCTTTTTGGCAATAGGATACAAATTATAAAGGACTTAAGCCCATGCCAGACAATGGTTAAGTCACATACCCTAAAAGTAAAGAATAAACTATGTTCTAACTACCACAAGGGTTTTCTTTTTCTCTAGCAACTAAACAAGCACTAGCCTTGAGATAGGCAATATTAAAACAATTACAACTCATCCAGTTCACAGATGCTAACCAAACCCTGTTCTACTAGCCGTAACTACAGATTTCACTGGAAAAGAGACTGCAATAACTTTATCTTGATAAGAAGACCACTGACAATGGACTGGCTCTAGCCAGTTTTCAGAGGTTGCACACTCATGTGCCTTCATGTCCTGAAAATACTTTTTGATGTATAGTACCTAAGTGTAATAAATTTAAATGTTTTCTCCATCCCAAAGTGAATATTACTTATATGTTACATGCATGTTTCTTCAATATGGAAATGTCAGGACCACCTTCATAAATATTCACAGCTCCTCCTGTCACCTGTCAAATATGTATGTTTAGCTTGCCTCTTTAGCATAAACTTCCTACTCCAACCCTTCCTTCTTTGAAGTGTTTGTTTCTGATCTTGGCCGCAGGCTGTGCTTCCCAGCCTGTGGGATGGTCACCTTTTAGGCTACATGCCTTACAAGAAATAAAGTCTCTTCCCCTTTTCTAATTCATACTTTTCCCAGTTAACAGCTGAGAGAGGCAAGGAAGCTGCAGATGAAAAGCATACAGGTGGCAGAGGTTGGCTCATAGGTTTAAGGGAAGACGTTGTTTCCATAACATAAAAATGCAAGGTGACGCAAGTACTGATGTAGAAACTACAACAAGTTATCCAGAAAGTCTAGCTAATATAATTGATGAAGGTGGCTAGAGTACACAACAGATACTCAACGTAGACAATACAGTTTTCTATTATAAGAAGATGACATCTAGGAATTTCATAACTAGAGAGGAGAAGTCAACACCTAGCTTCAAAATTTCCAAGAACATTGTGACTTTTATTAGGGATTAATGAAGCTTGTGATTTTAACTTAAAGTCAATGTTCATTTACCATTCAGAAAATCCCAGGTCCCTTAAGAATTATCTTCTCTGCCTCTGCACTCTAAATGGAACAACAAAGCCTGAATGATAGAACATCTGATTTCAGCACGGTTTAGTGAATATTTTAGGTCCACTGTTGAGACCTGCTGCTCAGAAAGTGAAAAAAAAAAAAAAAAGATTCAAGGTATTATTTCTCCCTGATAATGCATTTAGTCACCCAAGAGCACTGATAGAGATATACAAGAGAGATTGATGTTGATTTCATGCCCTAGAGTTAGAAGGAGAGCCTGAAGATGTGACTGAATTGCTACAATCTAATGATAAAACTTTAATAGATTAGGAGTTGCTTATTTATGGATGAGCAAAGAAAGTGGTTTCTTGAAATGGAATTTACTTCTGGGTAAGATTCTGCGAGCACTGCTGAAATGATAACAAATGAGTTAGAATATTACACGAAGTTCATTAATAAAACAGCAGGATTTGAGAGGATTGACTCCAATTTAGAAAGAAGTTTTATTGTGGGTAAAATACTGTTAAACAGCATCCCATGCTACAGAGAAATGTTTCATAAAAGGAAGAGTCAATCAATGTGGCAAACTTCAACATTGTCCTATTTTAAGAAATTGTCACAGCCATCCCAACCATAGCAGCCACCACCCTGATCAGTTAGCAGCCATCAACAGAGGCAAGACCCTCCACCAGCAAAAAGATTATGACTTGTGGAAAGCTCAGAGGAGTGCTATAATTTTTTAGCAATAAAGTATTATAAATTAAGATATGTACATTTTTAGACATAATGCTATTGCACACTTAATGAACTACAGTATAATGTAAACATAATTTTTTTTATTTTATTTTTTTTGAGACAGAGTTTCACTCTTGTTGCCCAGGCTGGAGTGCAATGGCATAATCCCAGCTCACTGCAACCACTGGCTCTTGGGTTCAAGCGATTCTCCTGCCTCAGTCTCCCGAGTAGATGGGATTACAGGTAGGCGTCACCACGTCCAGGTAATTTTATATTTTTAGTAGAGATGGGGTTTCTCCATATTGGTCAGGCTGATCTCGAACTCCTGACCTCAGGTGATCCACCTGCCTCAGCCTCCCAAAGTGCTGGGATTACAAGCGTGAGCTACCGCGCCTGGCCTCTAAACATAATTTTTTTTTGGGGGGGTGGTGACAGAGTCTTGCTCTGTTGCCCAGGCTGGAGTGCAGTGGTGTGATCTTGGCTCACTGCAAGCTCCGCCTCCCAGGTTCACACCATTCTCCTGCCTCAGCCTCCCGAGTAGTTGGGACTACAGGCACCCGCCTCCATGCCCGGCTTTTTTTTTTTTTTTTTTCTATTTTTAGTGGAGATGGGGTTTCACCATGTTAGCCAGGATGGTCTCAATTTCCTGACCTCATGATCCGCCCACCTCGGCCTCCCAAAGTGCTGGGGAGTCACCACGCCCTGCCATAAACGTAATTTTTATATGCTCTGGGAAACCAAAAAATATTTTGTGACTCACTTTACTGTGATATTCACTTTATAGTAGTGGTCTGGAACCCAACATACTATGTCTCTGAGTTATGCCTATATCAGGCACTTTACACTCATCTTTGGCTTGCAAACATATCATTTGCCTTTAAGCTTTGTCCTAGAAGAGATGCAGAAAAACTCATTCAAATGAAATTGGCAGAAAACTATTGTACTGGAGAAAATTGTTTTTCTGCTACCTCTCATCATCCCTGGTAGGGCATGGCTGCTAACATAGCAATTAAGACAAATACCAGTGAATATAAAGGAATCTTTAAGGTTATTTTGAATTATCCAACTTTGAAAAGGAGTAAAAATGATATACTTTAAAATCATCTCTTTGTTCAAAGTCAACACAAGAAATACGGTCCCTTAACAATCAGGACACCATTATGGGCTACATATGTTTATTTGGTTTTTAGAAACAGTTGTATAATTTTCTTTAGTACTTTATTAAAGATCAAATATCTTAGAAGCAGTAGAATATAGTGGTTAAGAACTTGAACTCCAGAGTCAGTCAGATGGGTTCTTGATTCTACCATTTATAATTGTGTGGTCTTGGTCAAATAACTTCTATCTCATTTTCCTCATCTGTAAATGGGTTTAAGTTTGTTTGAAGGACTAAATGAGGTTTTCATGTAAAATGCTTAGAGTAATACCAGACAGTTAGCAACTGATGAATAAATATAATCATCCCATCTAGTGCAGTATTAGGCAGGACTACCGTACCTTTTTATTTTTTTAAAATTTACCCTTAACCTTCATCTATCACTGCCAAATTTACACCACCAAAAATAATGGCCTTCTAATTAGAGCCATTCAAAGTGCCTGTCTGATTGTCTGACTGACCTACTATACGTACTTCCAAGAAGTTCTGTTGAATAATAATATGAGACTATAAGATTTGGTCATCTATTATGTGAACTTGTTATTCATTCATTCTCTCTCTCTTTCTCTCACTCTCTCTCTCTCCTGCCTCCCTCCATTCTTCTCTCTCCCTCTGTCAATCCCTAGAACATGTGAATATGTTACTTTACATGGCAAAAGGGCTTTGTTACAGATATGATTAATGTTGCAAACCTTGAGATAAGTGTTATGGTTTTAATGTGTCCCCCAAAGTCCATGTGTTGGAAGCTTAATTCTCAGTGCAACAGTGTTTAAATATGGGATCTTTAAATGGTAATTAATCCATCCATGAGGATTAATGTCATTATCAGAGCTACTGGTTTGGTATGCAAATGAATTCAACCCGCCTTGTGTTAGCATTTTCTATCTCTACATATACCCCTCCCTCCCTCCATTAATCTCTTTCTCTTTTTCCTGCTCTCTTGTCCTCTGCCTTCCACCATGGGATAATGGAACAAGCAGGCCCTGACCAGATGAGGCCCCTCAACCTTGAAATTCCCAGCCCCCAGAATTGTAAGAAATAAATATATGCTTTTTTATAAATTACCCAGTTTCAGGTGTTCTGTTATAGTATCATAAGGTAGACTGAAACAATGAGATTGGCCTGGATTATCTGAGTGAGTCCAATAAAATAATGCATCCTTAAAAGTGGGAGAACTCTGTGGGCTGTGATTACACGCGACCAAAGAAGAATGGTCAGAGATGTGCAATATTGATGGCTCTGAATATGACAAAAGGGAGCCATGAGCCAAGAAGTACAGGTGTCTTCTGGAAGCTGGAGAAGGCAACAAAATAGAATTTCCCCTACAGTGTCCAGAAGGGGGCAAAGACCTTGATTTTAGCCTGGTGAAACCCATGTTGAACTTCTGACCTACAGAAATTTCCAGTTGAAAATACTTAGGATATCTTGACAAATTTCCCTAAACCTCTGAACCCCTTATCTTTCCATCTCTTCTCAGGAGTATGGATCCAATGGCAACTCAACTCAAGATATTCTGACTGTACTATAATGAAGTAGAATGAATTCACATTCCCTAAGAAAGAAGCAGGATAGTCTTCTATTTTCTTCTTCTTCCCCTATTCTCCCTTTGGAGATGGTCCCTACCTGGTTGTCAAAAGGTCAGCTTGACCAGAATTTCTTTCTTTCTTTTTTTTTTTTTTTCCCTGCCTTTAGTAAATGCCTGTAGTAATTTATTGGGAACTTTTCATTCCAACTTTGCTCTTCCTCTGGTAGGATTTTCAGGTGAACTAGAAAGAAAGAGACACTTGGGGAGCAAAATAATTAGGAGATATTTCAAGCCACACTTTTTGCTACAAAGGGTCAAAATGCCTGTACAGCATATTTAAAAAACAGCTATGCCTTCTCTTTATTAAACTCAGTTGGAGGGACTATGGAACAGGAATACTCTCTACACAGGTATCTGCCTGGAAGACAATACAAATTTCTTCCTCACAAGCAAGGCTAACTGCATATTTAACTGCAGAAAACACGGAGCTGAACTAAGCATGTAATAGGGAGACTTCTGAACAGCAAGCGTACCTTCTATCACCCTGCCATCTCCCACTCCTTCTCCACATCTTTCATTTCATACCTTTACTTATCCTCTCCCTCTCCCCTTATTTCCCATTCTCTGTCATTCCTCTTTCTCTTCCTTTCTCTATCCTAAGAGATGAAAGGTATTTGTTGCCTAAATGAAAGCTTATAATCGCCATCTACTGGATACAGGATTTAAGTACAGGTTGCAGCAGAGTATTTATGAGTATTTGCATGTTTGAATATTGTCTATCTCTATGAAGTAATTATTTATCTCTTTGACTGCACAGTTCAAATTGCTTCCTGAAAAAATGCAATCTTATGCGGTTTATTAAGGCTTCTTTTTCACAGAATGAGCTTCAGAGGAGTTTTAAAGTTACAATTCTAAATTATAATCTACTAAGCCCCTCCAGGAGAGGGATTCTGCTCAACTCAACAAGTGCTTGGCACACAGTAAGAATTAGTAAATGCATTTGAAGAAATATTTGAATCAATCCCTTGGCACAGAAACAAAGGCTCTCTTTTTCTGTATATCAGTGTCAACTGATCACAGCAATAACCACCTAACTAGATTCCCTGACTTTTTTTTTTTTTTTTTTTTTTTTTTTTTTTGAGATAGAGTCTTGCTCTGTCACCCAGGCTGAAGTGCAGTGGCACCATCTCGGCTCACTGCAACCTCCGTCTCCCAGGTTCAAGCAATTTTCCTGCCTCTGCCTCCCAAGTAGCTGGGATTACAGGCACCTGCCACCATGCCCAGCTAATTTTTGTATTTTTAGTAGAGATGGGGTGTCACCATGTTGGCCAGGCTGGTCTCGAACTCCTGACCTAGTGACCTGCTCGTCTCAGCCTCCCAAAGTGCTGGGATTACAGGTGTGAGCCATCATGCCCAACCGATTCCCTACCTTTATTACCTTCTCCTCTAATCGAATCCATTCCACATTTGTTGCATTAATTTTACTGAAGTTGAACTCTTTCTTGACAAGAGCATTTTAAAAAGTATCCAATAACTCCCTGTTTTCCACATAATGAGGTTCAGAGTCATTAGCCTTACTTTCAAATCTCCCACCCTTCAAACCTCATCCTAATTTGCTGACTTTATCTCCTATAGCCCCCTTCACAAACAAAATGATTTATTCGTTCCCAAAACATTCTGTTCATTTCACTGACTCTGTGTCTTCTATTCAGAATTCAACTCCCCTTCCTGTTCTGCATCTTGCAAACCTTACCTTGTCTTCAAGTTCCTTCTTGTAAACTGCGTTCCCTTTTAAACCTTCTTTAGTTGTCTGCAGCATGTAAGTTCTCACCTTTAAAGTGACTCTCTTGCTTCTGAACTCCAATATCACTTTCTCTTAATGTTTCTTATCACTTTGCACTTTCCAGTTTGTATTCTAATTAATACATGTTATATTTATCCTACTAGATTGTGACCTTTATAATCATGATACCAAATATTAATACCTATTGAATTTTTATAGGTCAGGGTTACTGAGAGGTACTATAGGACCTAGTACGTACGAAAGGCTTTATAAATGTTAGCTATGTTAATGTTGCTGTTGTTCATTTTTTAAAAAAGATAATCCTGGGCTTACCCATTGTGCTTTCAAAAATCTTCAGCTTCAGAAGTAACACAGAATCCAACTGTGTTTTCATCACTCAAAACTTTCACTTCCTTTCTTTTATGGATTTGTTTTCTGAAAATTTGTAGAGGAAGGCAACAATCAGAGACCAAGCTACTTATTTGAAACCACAGCTGTGTGACCTCAGGCACGTCAATTCCTGTGTGCTTCAGTTTCCTCATCTATAATGTGGGAATAATAATAGTATCTACTTCACAGGGTCATTGTGATTACGTAAGTTAATGGGAATTAAGTGCTTATAACCATGTTTGATACATAGTAAATACTGTAAAATTGTTAGCTATTCTTGTTATTGTTATGAAAGGAACAACAGCATGAAACAGGCACTTTGACATACACTGTGTCATCTAATCCTCAAAACAACTCCTTAAGGTAATAATTACTTTTTGTTTTGCAAACAGGCCAAAGCTCAGGAGAGTTTAACACTCCTCCGTGGGTACACAGTACAGTCAGAGCATAATTCTAATCCAGATGAATATGTTGTACCCTAGAAAACTAAGAAAATACTAATGTTAATGTTCTGAAGAGCTAAGAACATGCATAAATGTAGACATAGGAGGCAACTGTCTATAAAGCGTGATTTGAAAAAGGCCCTGCCACAAAATCCTACCAGTTCCTTCAGTTTCCTTCTCTTCCTTCCTTCTCTTTCCAAGGTCTTTAGTCCTACTGCTATTACTTCATTCTACAGGTTAAGCATTACTCTCTTTAGACTCTTGGAAAAAATAGCATCTCAGCATGAACGAGTTTATCACATTAATATTAACAGGCATTATTTGAAGAAAGGAATCTCCAAATGTGAACCATTTTCCTTAGGGCAGCTCTGATATAGTGCACTCCATTCAGGAAACCTGATCTAACCTGTATTCTCCATCTCAATTCGGAAGCAGCAAGTTTAGGGTAACTGACATAGGCCTAGATTCACATCACAGCGTTGCCACTTCCTAGCCACATGACTTTGGGCAAATCACTGATTCTGTTTCCCTATCTATAAAATGGGGCTAACAATATTTCTAGTTTAGAGAGCTGTAATGATTAAATGATTTAATGCACACAAAGGGTTTACTGCAGTTCTTGACACCTGACAAGTATTTAAGCAACACTAGCTGTTTTATTCTAGCTTCTGTTGGCTTCAGTGAAGGATAAGACCTAGCTTCTCACTCGCTCAATGGGAGCTTTATCAGTGTGGTAAAAAATAATCATAATCATAACCATACCATTAACATTTATACGGCTTTAACTTTTTAATAAGAACTTCATAAATATTTTTGGTACTCCATAATTGAGGTAAACAAATAGCTTATATTCTCTACTTCATGTATGATGAAACTGAGGCCCTTTGTCAAAGGTTTAATGACTTATCCAAGATCACATCTTCAGTGAGCAAAAGCACAGACTAGGTCTAGATATTCTGGCTCATGACTTTTCCATTCAACTAAATTAACTCTAAGGGACCTAGATCTGAACTCTCATAATTGTCTAGTTCTTTTGCTTGCAGCCTTTACCTCTTATGTACTTTTTCTTCCTCTGCTAATGGCCTTCCCTTTTCTTTCCTCAATACAATCACCTTGTCTTTTCTATTTTAAGAAAAACACATAAGTGACTTAGACTTGCCAGTAACTTTTTTATGTTCAGCATAATGTGCAATCACAAATATGATTTAATTCATTGTTATCCATTTCTTGATCAATTTCAAGTACTTGATACATAGCATGAACACTATGCATACAAAAGTATCTTTCACCAATGTGGAAATAGAAAGCCTGTCCAGGAAGGAAATGGCTCATAATTTTCAATTGATAAAACTGAGTAGCAGAAAATGACTAAAAAGTAAAGGTTTTCCATTGTCCGCTTTTTTTTTTTTCCTGTTTTTTTATTCTCTTTCACCTTTTTTCATTTTCTTTCATTTGTTCTTTTTACTCTCAGAACACCAGATTAGGAAAGAAAGTCAGGGCTAGCCTTGGGTTTCAATTGTCCTGTTAATAGCATCTGGGCCTTGTTACATGGTTTTCCTTTATGGCACACAGAATCATATTGCAATGTAATAGGGGTCACAGTACTATTTTTTCCTTAATTTTTTATTTTCTTGAAGGTGAGGTCAAGGAGTGGTGATAAGTAATTCACATAGGAAAGAGCCAAAGACAGAAAAATTTCAGATCAGTTATCAAGGAAGGAAATAGAATATGATCATTTTCTTTCTCCCACTTTCCCCCACATCAGTGGAACTAAAGCAGGCAGATGTTGTCCTTCACTGGTCTCTGCTAGACAGATTTCATGACTGTACGACTTTGCTATGTCTCACTTTTAATCAACCAACCAACATTAATCAAACTTTTGGAAGCATCCTTATCAGTGCTGCATAATCCAGCTCTGTGATTTACTGATTCTTTCAGCTCCTGTTTGTCTCTTGTTTGGCTTTCATGTAGGGGAGCAGAGATCAGTGACTCTAGGAGATATGAGTTGTCCCTCCAGCTCCCATGTATTGCTGTCACTCCACCCTGCTGCCTGTCCCCACATACCTGCAAGATGTGTTTCTATTAACCAACACTGAGATAGTAATTGATTTGCAGGAACCCATTCTTCAGTTCCATTTAGGTCACCTAATCTGTTTGCTGTTCACTGTCCAAGGGAATTAATTTAACATACACAAGTGTGACAAACTCCCCAACATTCAATATAGTTACTAGCTGTCTTGAAGTTTCTGGGGCATTCAGTCATTGGCTACCCAAGGAGACCCAAGAACAATGAGAGAACTCTTCCAAGTTGTTTTGTTTTCTCCTTTCCCATCTCTCATATTTTTTAAATAACCTGATGGGAAAGTATTTAATTTGTGTGTCTGAGAACTATGCATTATTATGATCAAAGGGAGATAATATAGAGTTCCGATTTAAATCAAAAGCAAACCCTTAATGAATGCCACATTATTATGGAATTATGAACTAAACAGTGTGTGCCTTAACAGTGGCTGGCATATTTCATGCTTTGTGTTTGCTGCAAAAAACATTTTGTAAATTTGTAGCTTTTTCTGATTCCCAAGGTTCTCTACAAAGAATCACAGTGATATACATTTGTAATATGTCCAATTAGGTTTTCCAATAATATTTTATTTGGAAGATATTCCCAAATTAAATATATACTCTGTCTATGTATGCCTGAGATTCTCAATGCTCCCTTACTGGACATTGTTCAAACAACAATCTGTTTATTTTACATGAGGGTGAATGCAATAATGTTTCTTAAGAGAAAAAAATAAAGACAAAACAAGTAAATTGTGATTCACTCAGTTCCCTAAAGCAGACACACCATGTTTTGACAGTCCCTGTCTGGCAACATCTGGCATCTCATGTATAGTAAAGAGTAGCAAGACGCACTGTGAATTAGCTTAAAGAGGAAATTATATTTGTTTCATTTGCTTGAGGCATTTAGCAAAGTCTTCATCTGCATTATTTTGTCAACAAAATTTGAGTTTAAAGAGAAATATACCAACAATATTTTCACCCCAATTTTAGGATTCATTTTCTATAGGTCACAAATGAAAAGAAATCTCTTAAACTTAGATGTCATCACACCCACTTTTAAACAATAGAATAAGAGGCAGGAACCATAGGTTTCTGTTCCAGCTCTGTCAGTTTCCAGCTGTAAGGCCTGGGGCAAGAAAATGTGGCTTTTTTTTTTGCTACAGCCAGTGGCTTCAGTCAAATACAGAAAACTGATGCCTTTTTACTTTCTAATTATACAAAATCTTTCTCTTAAAAAATAATTATTGCTCTTTTGTTTTTCCTACTGAATCATTTAAGAGTAAATTGCAAAAATCATGACTCTTCACTTCTAAATATTTCAGTGTGTATTTCCAAACAACAAGCACAGATTTTTACATGATAATGATACAATAATCAAATTCAGACATTTAACATTGTCCCTTTGTTCTTGCCCTTCTTGCTACCTGGAATACCCTTCCTTTCCTCCAACATTCATCTTCCAAGGTCCATTTTCTTCACAAAGCCCTCTCAGATTCCTCAATGCCACACCGAAGAATAATGAAGTTTTAAAACATTGAAGCAAGAAAGAGAGTTTACTCCTTTGCTTCTGTCATTTTCTAGCTGCATGATTTTAGGAAAATTATCTTATCTCTCCAAGGCTATGTTTCTTTATCAATTAAATAAAAATAAATATTTACTGACTTAGGCTTACCTGGGGATTAAATGAGATCATGTATATACAATACTTAGCATAGGTACACAAGAAATCGTACTTCTATATTTTTATTACAATTTCTCTTTTCCCTGAAATCATGTAGGAGTGAATACTTTCTACTTTGTATTTCAAGCATTGGTGAAATTATTTATCTCCTTACTTATCTCCCTTATCTCTGACAATAATCACTTATGTGTGAGTCAGAATTTTCCATGTGCAATTGGTAGAAACCTAACTCAAACTGGCTTTAGAAATAAAGGGAATTCATTCATAATTGAAAACTCTAGGAGAATCCAGGGTCTCAAAAATGTCAAAAGGAGTTGGTCTCTATTTTTCTTTCTGTGTATGTATGACTGGGCATGCGGGTTGCCTTCAGTAGCTCTATTCCTATATCTGACTAACTACAAATTCAGTGGAATGAAATGGATTCTTTCCGATAGATCTAGCAAAAATTATGGAGTTAATTCCTAGACCAATTTGCCCATTCCTAAACTAAATATCTATGATTTAGGTGGCAGGGATTCTGGTTGGTCAGATCTGGGTCACGTGACAACTCTGCTTGTTTCACAGTGATGTCATCCCTGCCAGACCCACACAGACGGAGACTGAAAAGGGGATCTTTACCAGAAAAAATCAGTATGTGGTTACTATAAAAAGAAGGAATAGATGTTGGTAAAAAAAAAAAATAATAATATTATGGCATTTTGTAAGCCATACTCTACCTTATAAATATAGAAGGTATCATAGCCAATATCCTTAGTCTCCTGCAATCAGTCTCATCCTAAGTGGCCTTCAAGACCACACACATGCTGAAGTCAAAATCCTGTATAACCATGGAGGGAAATACTGCAAAGCAGCTATCTTGAATATCAGATCACATTCAGTTTCCTCATCTTCCATATCTGGTCAAAATGGAGTAAGGGAGACCCGATTCACTCTCCTGCCTGAAACAACCAAGAAAGTCAAATAAAATATATGAAGTGCAAATTTTTAAGACACTGGATTTCAGGCAAAAAATGACAGCGATCCCTGAAAGATGGCAAAGAAATGAGATGAGCCCTATGATTGTCCAGGTTACTGTCATGAGACGGTTTCCAGGCCACAAAATAGGGAAACGAAACTCTGGTAGAACATAATCTCTGTGTTGAGGAAAGAAAGCTGAGTGTCCAAGGAGAACAAATTGGTGGAGTCTGCAAAACAAAATACCAGAGAGGAGAGAGCTGCAGAGAAAGAACTTTGGGGAACTGCAGAAGATACCCTCTGAATATTCAGTAGAGTACTCATTAGTGTATGCATATAAGGAAATTACTAGAGAAAAAAAGATTAAATAAAACAGTGTTCATAGATGGCTAGAATTAGTTCCTGTTACCACCAGATTGGAAAACTTCACAATTCACAGTCAATAAGGTACTTACTGACGACTGAGCTTGACTTATTGACTTATTGAGCTTGCCTCAGTTGTAGGGAATAATGAGACTTGAATCTAGACTACAAATTAAATGTCGCTCTGGTTCCCTAATAAATCTTACAACAAATACCTAGAATAATAAAAATCATTCCAAGTAATTTAATTATGGCCCAGAATAAAACTTAAGAATATCTATAGAAATTCAAAAATATACAGCATCCAAAAAGGTAAAATTCACATTTGACATCTAACCAAAAATTAGCAGTCATGAAAATAAGAAAATACATGCCCTAAGAAGAAATCAACCAATCAAAAGTAATACAAAATTGAAACAAGTGTTAGAATTAGCATACAGGGATGTTAAAACAGTTTCTATAACTGTATTACATATATTAAGTAAGCTAAGTAGAGACATGAAATATATAAAAAGGCCCAGGTCAAACTTCTGAAGATGAAATCTACAATGCTTCAGATTTAAAATTCACTGGCTGGGATTAGCAGCAAATTACAAAATTACAAATCTCATAACAAAAAGTTATTGAACTTGAAGACAGAGTAATACGAAAAATTCAAAATGAAACTCATACAGGAATAAATAATTTGAAAGAGTGAAAAGAAACATCAGCTACCTCTGGGACAACTTCAAAAGACCTAATATATGTGTAGTTACAGTATTCAAGAGAGGAGAGGCAGAACAATATTTGAAGACACAATGGCTAAAAATGTTCTATAGCTGATGAAAATTATAAATTCACAGATCCATGCAAGAAGTTCAATAACACCCAAATATAAGAAACATGAAGAAAACTAACTACATTGAAATATACCCTAATCTAATTGCTAAAACAAACAAACAAACAAACAAAACAAACAAAAAAAGTGATACAGAGAAAATCTCAAACTTGCCAAGAGGAAAAAAAAAACACACAATACATACAGAGGAACAAAGATGACAATGACAGCATTTTTCTTCTCAGGAATGATGAAAGCAGAAGACATTGGAGTAACATCTTTAAAGCACAGAAAGAAAAAAAAAAAAAAAAAAAAAACAGCAATCAAGCTTGTTTGGATGTGTATCCCCACCCAAGTCTCATGTTGAATTGTAATCCCCAATTTTTGTACAAGGGCCTGGTGGGAGGTGACTGAATCATTGGAGAAGACTTCCTCCTTGCTGTTCTTGTGATAGTGAGTTCTCATGAGATCTGGTTGTTTAAAAGTGTACAGCACCTGCCCCTTCTCTCTCTTCCTCCTGCTCTAGCCATGTAAGATGTGCTGCTTCCCCTTCACTTTTCACCATGATTACAAGTTTCTTCAGGCCTCCTCAGAATCAGAAGGCTGTACAGCTGGCAGAACCATCAGTCAACTAAATCTCTTTTTAAAATATAAATTACATAGTTTCAGGTATTTCTTTATAGCAGTATGAGAATAGATGAATACAGAAAATTGGTCCCTAGGAGTGGGACACTGCTATAAAGATACCTGAAAATGTGGAACTAAATTTGGAACTGGGTCATGGGAAGATGTTGGAACAGTTTGGAGGACTCAGAAAGACAGAAAGATGAGGCAACATTTTGAAATTCCTAGAGACTTATTGAATGGTTTTAACCAAAATGCTGATAGTGATATCGACAGAGATGGGCAGGCTGATGAGGTCTCAGATGAAGATGAGGCATTTATTGGGAACTGAAGGTCACTCTTGCTATGCTTTAGCAAATGGACTGCTATCTTTGTGCCCCTGCTCTAGGGATCTGTGGATTTTTAAACTTGAGAATGATGATTTAGGGTATCTGGCGGAAAACATTTCTAAACAGAGAAACATTCAAGATTTAACCTGGCTGCTTCTAACAGTGTACGCACATATGCATGAGCAAAAAGATGATCTGAAACTGGAACTTATATTTAAAAGGAAAGCAGAGCATACAGTTTTGGAATATGTGCTGCCTGACCATATGGCAGAAAAGTAAAATTCATTTTCTTGGGAGGAATTCAAGAAAACTACAGAAATTTTCATAAGAGGAGCCAAATGTTAATAGCCAAGACAATGGGGGAAATGCCTCCAAGCCATTTCAGAGATCTTCGTGGCAGCCCCTCCCATCACATTCCCAGAGGCACAGGAGGGAAGAATGGTTTTATTGGCCATGCCCAGGGTGCTGCTGCCCTGTGCAACTTTGGGACATTGCTCCCTGTGTCCCAGACACTCCAGCTCTAGCCATGGCTAAAAGGGCCCCAGATATGTCTCAGGCTGCTGCTCCAGAGGGTACAAGCCATAAGCCTTGGCAGCTTCTATGTGGTGCTAAGCCTGCAGGTGTGCAGACAACAAGAGTTGAGTCTTGGAAGCCTCCAGCTGGATTCCAGAAGATGTATGGAAACATCTGGATGCCCAGGCAGAAGTCTGCTGTAGGGGCAGAGTCCTCAGGGATAACCTCTACTAGAATAGTAAGGAGGGAAAATGTGGAGTTGGAGCCTCCACACAGAGTCCCCACTGGGACACTTCCTAGTGGAGCTGTGAATAGTAGATCCTTGAATAGTAGATCCACCGATGGCTTGCACTGTGTACCTGGAAAAGCCACAGGCATTCAACACCAGCTGTTGAGTGCAGCCATAGGAGATAAGCCCTGCAGAGACATAGTTGCAGAGCTGCCCAAGGCCTTGGGAGCCCACCTCTTGTATCAGTGTGGCCTGGATATAAGACATGGAGTCAAAGATTATTTTGGAGCTTTAAGATTTAATGACTGTCCCAATGGGTTACGGACTTGCATGGAGCCTGCAGCCCCTTTGTTTTGGCCGATTTCTCCCTTTTAGATCAGCAGTATTTAGCCAATGCCTGCACCCCCATTGTGTTTTGGAGGTCACTAACTTGTTTTTTATTTTACAGGCTCACAGGTGGAAGGGACTTGCCTTGTCTCAGATGAGACTTTGGAGTGTGGCCTGTTGAGTTAATGTTGAAATAGATTCAGACTTTGGGGACTGTTGAGAAGTGATTATTATGTTTTACAGTGTGAGAAGGACATGAGATTTGGGAGGGGCAAAAGGTAGAAAGATATGGTTTGGATTTGTGCCTCCCCACCCAAATCTCATGTTGAATTGTAATCCTCAGTGTTGGATGAGGGACCTGGTGGCAGGTGACTGGATCATGGGGGAGGACTTCCATGGTTTGGACTTGTATCCTCGCCCCAATCTCATGTTGAATTGTAATTCCCAATGTTGGATGAGGGGCCTGGTGGGAGGTGTGACTGGATCATGGGAGAGGACTTCCACCTTTCTGTTCTTGTGAGAGTGAGTTATCATGAGAGCTGGTTGTTTATACGTGTATGACACCTCCCTGCTTCTCTCTGTTCCTCCTACTCCAGCCACATAAGACCTGTGCCTGCTCCCCCTTTGCCTTCCACCATGATTGTAAGTTTCGGGAGGCATCCCCAGAAACAGAAGCCTGTACAGCCTGCAGAACCATGAGCCAATTAAAACTATTTTCTTTATAAATTACCCAATTTCAAGTATGTATTTGTAGTATGCAAGAATGCACAAATACAAAGCCATAATACTATACTAAATAAAATGTTTTTCAAAAATGAAATAAAGACTTCTTAACATATATAAAAGTTGAAAGAATTCATCACCATCAGACTTGAGCTATCAGCAACATCAAAGGAAATGATTTGGGCAGAAGGAAAACAATACCAGATGGACATATGTACCTATATAATGGAATATAGAGCAGTGATAATGGTAACAACATGAAAATATCGCCGGGCGCGGTGGCTCAAGCCTGTAATCCCAGCACTTTGGGAGGCCGAGGCGGGCGGATCACAAGGTCAGGAGATTGAGACCACAGTGAAACCCTGTCTCTACTAAAAATACAAAAAATTAGCCGGGCGCGGTGGCGGGCGCCTGTAGTCCTAGCTACTCAGGAGGCTGAGGCAGGAGAATGGCGTGAACCCAGGAGGCGGAGCTTGCAGTGAGCCGAGATCGCGCCACTGCACTCCAGCCTGGGCAACAGCGTGAGACTCCGTCTCAAAAAAAAAAAAAAAACAACATGAAAATATCTATCTCTCTATATACATATATATATACACATATGTACATATATATATGTATATATACACACATATATCTTATTTAAATGTCTTTAAAAGATAACTGTCTTTAGACAAAATAATTAAAATATAATGTGTTATCGAAAACATATGTAGAAGTAAAATATATGACAATAGCAATAAGGCTGGGAGAGAGAAAAATGAAAGTAAACAAAGGCAAAGTTCCTATACTGTACATGAACTAATACATATTTTAAGGTAGACTGTGATAAATTATAGCTAATAAGGCAACAAAAGAGGGAAAATGCCATCACAAAAATGCTCAATCCAAATGAAGGCAGAAAAAAGTGAAAATGTACAATTAAGAGATGGGACAAATGAAATACAAACTAGAAGGTAGATTTAAGCCTAACTGTATCATTAGAAACATTAAATGAGAATAGTCTAGTCTTTTAATGCTCCAATTAGTCATAGTCTTTTAATACCCCAATTAAAAGGCAGAGGTTGTCATGCTGGATAAAGAAAAATAATACCCGAGGATATACTTACAAGAAGTTCACTGCAAATATAAAGCCATAAATAAGTTAAAATGTAAAAGGATGGAAATCGGTATACAATGCTATAATTAATCAAGTGAAAACTGGAGTGATTAATACCACACAATCGATGCTGGGAAAGGAAGTAAAAATGTTATTTTCACAATGTTTGCTTGTATATATCAGTAAACAAATGAACATTTTGAATCCATGCAGAAGCTAATAAAATTTTACAACTGAGTCTCTGAAAATAAATAAAATGAAAAAGTTGATGTGTTGTTGTGTGTGTGCTCCCACCATAGCCATTTTCAAGCTGCTTGATGTCAACCAGCTCACATTTTTTGAAAATTTAAACATAGACCATCATGAGCCAGTCCTATTTACCACTGATTCCAGGCTATCAAAATGTGAGCCTATAGTCATCATATCCTGCCAACTGGCTCTCCTTTGAAGCAACTATATTTAGAACTTAGAATACAGTTGCTTCAAAAATGAGTTGTTTAGAATTTAAACACTGAAACATTAAAAAGTACACAAATGATCCATGGGCTTTGAATGTATATGGCCTAAATAAAATAGGATTTCTAACAGCATTCTCCACCCTTCCTTATTAAATAATTCAGCCATTCTTTTGGCCTCAATAAATCTAGATACCTGCTGCACAAATCAATAGAAATCAGGACATTAACATTTCATCATGGAAACTATGTAGGCCTGCAGAAGATGAGAGGACAGGCCTTTGCGGATGTTCAAAGTGATTCTATTTGTTAACTTCTTAAGAAGAAGTTAGTGTGAACGTCATAAATTTTATTAATTTGCAGGTCATATCAATTCCTTTTAGTCTTTTATAACAGACTGAAACTAATTTGTAACACAGATGGAGGGCAATTTAAGGGTTCTCGTGATTAATTGTAAAGGAAATCTTTACAGATGCTTTTAAGTCATGTATTTATTATTTTTAATTTTTTAGTGTATGGGACAGAGGGAGAAAGGAGATGCAAGTAGATTTAGTTTTTCCTCTTTAAAAATTATTGGAAGATAGGTGCAGAGCACTTCCACACATGGAATCCCATGTACAAAATGGGGTAGTGACAATAAACAAATAGTTGTGGGATTTCAGGTACCATACCTTAAATATCAATGAGATAGTTTCTCATAAGTGAAACTTTTAAGCTACCACACATAACGTGGCATGGGAAGTCAATTCCTCTGCCCTATCTGGCATAAGTCTGGCCTTAACTTTAAGACTAAACACACCATCCTCCCCTCAGCCCACCTCTAACCATCAAATAACAATTTTTTTAGACTATCATCAAATCTGACCAGAAATAAAAACTGTCATGTCTTATCTGGAAACTAGATAAGGAAGGGGAGATATATCCTGTTCAATATATGCAAGTTTCCTGTTTAGTGTGTTAGGGAGGCCAGAGCAGTGTGTACTAGTTGAGTGAAGTCCAAAAGTACAGACCATTAGAAATATGCCACCTTCACTTCTCAGTTCAGAAGGATCCCTAAGTTCCTGACTCACACAGTCTTTGCTTTACACAGCCTGTCAGGGGGAATCTTAATCACATTAATTCCATGGACTCTAAAAAGAAGCAGTCCTGGTGTTTAATGATGCACGGCAGGTCAGCCTGTGTTTATAGTTCAGGATATGAAGAGCAGGGCTTGGGAGCTGGGGTGGTGTGGGAGGAAGGCAGACAGGGACAAAATGAAGTAGAGAATGTGAAATAGTTGCAAAAGCTTAGGACCTAGCATCAGCAATACTGGAATCTCCCCTGAGCTGTGCCACTAATTTCTGGTGACCTGGACAAGTCCCTCTTCCTCCCTGAATTCCATTTGTATCATCTGAACAATGAAGGTGTAGAACTAGTGATTTCTAAAGGCTTTTTTTTTTTTTTTTTTTTTTTTTGCCCCAAGAGTCAGTGACTTTAGGGACTCCTTTAACCTGTCTGGCAATGACTCTTTTTGTCTGCCTTAGGGGAAATGGTAAGAACTCATAACCTCTAATAGGTATAAGGCCTAGTTCAGTTTACAAAGTTCCCTTCACATACATATGTTCTTTGATCCATCCTAGCAATAGCCTTCTGAGATAGGCAGAGTGGGTGCGTTCATCCCCAGTTGATAGATAAAGAAACTGAGGCTCAGAGGCTAACACTTAGTGAACACTTACACTTTTATGTGTTAAGCATGTTACATCAATCATCTCCCTTAGTCCATACAATGACCCTCTGAAGAGTTTTATGGTAGGTAATATATTATTTACATTTTACAGATGAAGACACTGAGGGACAAAGAGGATCCCTAATTTGCCCATGGTCACTCAGGTGGCAAATGCCTATGTTTCAGAGCCTTGCACTTAACATTAAACTATATACTGCTTATTTTGTAAGGACCAAATGGAGTCTTGCATTTAGGAATAGGGGGTAAGGATAGAAGAAACACCCATAATTACAGAAAGCATAAACTTGCTTTGGGCAGGCATGCCCTTGGCAACACTGTGAATACAGTTTGCCTTTGCTGCCTTTTGACATCTCTGTCCCCATCAGGCATCCAGTACCAATCAAGATTTATTTCCATAGGCCATATTCTCTAAAGCCCATAGAGGTGGTAAAGCATTATCTAGAGCAAAGGTTCCCAATTCTCACTGGCCAGCTGGGAATCTTCAGCCTCATTTTAGAGAATTAGATTCAAATAGTTTAATTTAGCGTCAAGATTTAAGCTTTTCAGGTGGTTCTAATGTGCAGTCGGGGTACAGAACAAATGTTGTTCTCAGTCTTGGCTGCGTATTAAAATCATCTGGAGAGATTTCAAAAGTTAACAAAGTGCACAACCACCAGAAATGCTGATGTAATTGTTTTGGGGTATAAACTTGATCTGGAGATTTTTATAAGCTCTCAAGTGATATTAATGTAGATACAAGGTTGAAAATCACTTATCTATCCAGAAGGCCTATGATCTACTATATAGGCTTCACCACTCACTAGCTAAATAAACTTGGGTAAGTAACTTAATCTCAGATATAGTTTTTTTCATCTTAAACATAAAGAAAATAATAATATTCACATTGTGAGGTTATTCTGAGAATTAAATAATGTTTGTAAAGGGCTAGTATCTGGCATGTAGTAAGTGCTAAAAAACTAGCTATAATGATAAATTACTATGCAGGATAAAAAGTATCTGATAAACAAAATCTTACTAAGGCAATGGTTCTCAAACTTTAGCATCCATCAGAATCACCTGAAGGCTTATTAAAGCACAGATTGCCTCTCTCTACCTATACTTTACATCTGGGGTGAAACCAATAATATGCACTTGGTAACAAGTTCCCAGATGATACTGATGCAACTAGTTTGAACATTGTAGTTTGAGAAACTCCATAACAAAATAGTAGCTTCAGTTTCAGATTCTCCTCCAAATGAGGTTTTTGTTTGTTTTTTTTGTTTGTTTTTGTTTTTGTGTTTTGAAACAGAGTCTCACTCTGTTGTCCAGGCTGGCATGCACTGGCGATCTCAGCTCACTGCAACCTCTCCCTCTCGGGTTCAAGCGATTCTCCTGTCTCAGCCTCACAAGTAGCTGGGATTACAGGAATGTGCTACCACACCCAGCTAATTTTTGTATTTTCAGTAGAGACAGGGTTTCACCATGTTGGTCACACTGGTCTCGAACTCCTAATCTCAAATGACCTGCCCATCTCAGCCTCCCAAAGTGCTGGGATTACAGGTGTGATCCCTCAACTGAGTATTGATACACTCAAAAACCCCAAGGATGTTATTATGGTGGAACTTAAGATACTTCAGTTGACAAATAGTGGAGAAGTATTTGGGGACAAGCGATATCCTTGTAAAAAGTTGACTACACTTAATTTTAAAGTGAGTCCATGTCAGCTTCCCTGGGCTATTTTGCAAAGCAGGAGACAGCACAGAGGCTGCTCTAAATGAGATTTTGTAACAGAGTAGAGGAAGCTTCATATTTTTTGCTTTTTCTTTTCAGCACCATTTAATGAGAGCTGCCCTTTCCCCTCCTTCAGTCTCTCTTCTAATTTAAAAAAGATGCCACTAAAGTGGCACGTCTTCACAGAAGGGTTAAATTCCTGTTTAAATGTATTCCAAGGCTTATAAAACACATTAAGATTGACGGGAATGTGATTATTTCCTACCAAAAAGTGTCACAGAAATAAGGATGTTTTCCAGTGTCTGGAGAGGTTCTGACAAATAGACTAAGGTTGACAAATTTCTCCCCCAACCCTGACAGCTACTGAAGTAATCAATTGTGGAAGGGATAAGGCTGGCTGCAAGCCCAATAAGGAGGCTGGCAAACGTATTTGCAGCATACTTTCTACTTTTTTGTGTCCCTGTCAAGTACTCCCCTCCAGCATTGGATTTCCAACTCTTCAACCATCACTCTGTTTCTGGGCAGCAGATATTATCCTTGATAACCTCCACCCCAATCAAAGTCTATTTGGACTTTTTAATTCTCTATTATCTGACCAAGGCTAGGCAGTTGACTTGCTGAATTTAGATATATAAATACACACTGGCCGGGCGTGGTGGCTCACACCCGTAGTCCCAGCACTTTGGGAGGCTGAGGCGGGCGGATGACCTGAGGTCAGAAGTTTGAGACCAGCCTGACCAACATGGTGAAACCCTGTCTCTACTAAAAATACAAAATTAGCTGGGCATGGTGGTGCATGCCTGTTAATCCCAGCTACTCAGGAGGCTGAAGCAGGAGAATCGCTTCAGTGGAGGTTGCAGTGAGCCGAGATTGTGCCATTGTACTCCAGTCTGGGAAACAAGAGTGAAACTCTGTCTCAAAAAAAGAAAAAAAATCAGCCGGGTGCGGTGCCTCACCCATGTAATCCCAGCACTATGGGAGGCTGAGGCCGGCGGATCACCTGAGGTTGGGAGTTCCAGACTAGCCTGACCAACATGGAGAAACCCCATCTCTACTAAAAATACAAAATTAGCCGGTCATGGTGGCGGGCACCTGTAATCCCAGCTACTCGGGAGGCTGAGGCAGGAGAATAGCTTGAACCCAGGAGGCAGAGGTTGCAGTGAGCCAAGGTTGTGACATTGCACTCCAGCCTGGGCAACAAGACCAAAACACCATCTCAAAAAAGTAAATAAATAAATAAAACTCACATTGAGGCTGAGCATGGTGGCTCACGCCTGTAATCACAGCACTTTGGGAGGCCAAGGTGGGTGGATCACGAGGTCAGGAGTTCGAGACCAGCCTGGCCAACATGGTGAAACCCTGTTTCTACTAAAAATCCAAAAAAATTAGTTGGGCATGGTGGTGGCACCTATAATCCCAGCTACTCGGGAGGCTGAGGCAGGAGAATTGCTTAAAACTGGAAGGCAGAGGTTGCAGTGAGCCGTGATCGTGCCATGGCACTTCAGCCTGGGCAACAAGAGCAAAACTCTGTCCCAAGAAAAAAAAAAAAAAATCACATTGAATGTGTGAGTGGTAAGTACTGCTTAATGGGATATTTTTTTTCCAAGGAATTTGTAGCAAAAGCAGCAGCTCAAAAGAATGAGTCTCAAATAATGGAAAGCCAGGCAATGCGGCTGGTGGCATAGTTATTAAAATAATTTGGTTGCTAGGGTGGCATTTGGGCAAAGCATGCCAATATTCTCTGGAGCAGATAAAGTGGGGAGACTCCTAGAAACTTAGTTCCACAGGTGGATGGGTTTGACGTTGGAGCAATCGCTCAATATCTTTATCTCCTGACATTCATCTATAAAACGAGGTTAATAATATCCTGTCCGGCCTCCCTCTTTTGAGTTGTGAAACTGAATTTTCATGGCATATGTGAAGGCACGCTGTAAATTAGTAGGTGTTAGAGAAATTCAAGTTCTTGAATAATAGTAATGACAATGATGACGATGATGAAATAAATGATAAATCCTTAGTCACATGAGAAAAATAGGTTGAAGGTTAGTAAAGTTTCACACACCAGAAAAGATCTACTGAATAAAAAGCACTCTTTGCTAGGCGCAGTGGCTCACGCCTGTAATTCTAGCACTTTGAGAGGCAGAGATGGGAGGATTGCCTGAGGTCAGGAGTTTAAGACCAAGCTGGCCAACACGGCGAAACCCCGTCTCTACTAAAAATACAAAAATGACCCAGGCGTGGTGGCGCGTGCCTGTAACCCCAGCTACTCAGAGGCTGAGACAGGAGAATCGCTTGAACCCAAAGGCAGAGAGTGAAGTCAGCCGGGATTGCACCACTGCACTCCAGCCTTGGCAACAGAGCGAGACTCTGTCTCCAAAAAAAAAAAAAGGTACTGTTGATGTTGTCAAATTAAATATTACCATACCTCATATCTTGGAGCCATGAAAATCCATTGATTTGATGTGGATAGAGCATATTTATCAGGCATGTCCTTCTGTGGGTCTCAATGTCCCCATCAGTTCCATGAGGGAGTAGGAGGCCTGGATAGTCACAAATAACACCATTTTCTGGGTATTCATAGGGAGGAAAGAAGTCACCAAGGAAGCTGGCTGCCACTGCTTCCTCCTCTCCTGTTCAGAGGGGATAGCCCAAGAGCCAGAGAAGAAACAGTAACATTGTGTAGGGATGCATACATTGGAGGCTTCTTGGAGGACCCTGAGTGGCCCACTGCTGTTCCCTCCTAGTGAGCTGCTTTCAGTGGAAGATTTACAAGTACTCGAGACCCTTCAGGACACTAAGACGCTGGTCTACACTAGCATAGCTCCACGTCATAAGCAGAAAATGATAGCTCAGTCAATAGCAAATACTCCAAGGACTTGAAATGATCTGAGGCCACTTCTCTTTGAATCATTCTACTGTAGAGAAGCAGTTAACTTACAGGCTCTTGATGTATTTGCCCTAGTAATGGCAACCCTCAGCCTCCACCTCTCAGTAGTAATTTACATGAGCAGAGCCCGCTCATGCAGAGAAGGCTTAAAACAATAAAACTGTGTGTTCGACCCCAAAGACCCTAACAGTCTGCCATCCTCAGAAGAGCAGTGACTCCTAACTGGTCAGACCCAGCACCCATGGTTATCCAGCACTATTTGCTCCAGGAGAAAAAGCAGAGGACTGTAATGAGGAGATTAACATCCCTGCATAAGGTGGGTATCAAGTCATTTCATAGTTGCACTGGGGCTTAAAGATTGGGGTTGCCGTGGTGGGTAACAGACAGCGTTTCTGATATGTTTATCTCCACAAAGAAGAGAACCTCAGACAAAGATCACCCTATAAATAGAAGCATTACAATCTCTCACTTAAAAAAAAAATCTTATAAACCTGGCCATTATGCCTCAAATTCTACTGGTAGTGAGTGTTTAAGTATTGCTGTTTTCTGAGGCCTTCAAATGGGAAACAGTACATCTAATGATTAAGAGCCAAGGCTCCAATAAGGGTTGGGCTATGTACTAAGTCTTCATCATAGTCAAGTTGCTTAATTTTTCTAAAGTTTAGTTTCCTCATGCGTAAAAAAGGGTAAGCAATAATACCTTCACCAGAATTGTGATTAGCAATAACATTTAGTAACTGCTTAACACAGTGTTCAGTACATAAGAAATGCTGGGGAAAAAAGGTAGCTGCTATTACTACTTAAAATCCAAACTGTCCTGCAGAATAAATCCCCATTAGTGAATTTGGCAGACGCCTCTCTTTCAGAGACAATTTGGCAGAGTGTAAACATTATGGGCTTTGGATCCAAACAGACTTGGTTTTAAATTCAGCCTTTTTCAATCTCTACGTCTGAGAACACTGTATTGTTATGAACCTCAGGTCCAGCCTATTATAAAGAGGGAATAATATCTTACCTTGTGGGATTGTTAGGAGAATTACGACACAAAAGTTTGTGACACACCTGTACACAGTAAGCACCCAACAAACATTCGTTTTTTTCTCAGGAAAGCATGTAGACTTATGTCCTGTGGCCCTGATCTACGAGGTGGAAAATTTACTGAGTTAATGGAAATGATGTAAGAATCCAGCGCCACAGATATGTTAGTACACCATAATAAAAATGGGCTCGGGGGATCAATGTTCAAGCCAGGACATTCAAGGTTTCTTCCATGCTCACTGTACCCTCCTGAGGAGTTCTTAGATGACCATCCCACATCTGCAGACACATAATGGGCTTTTTGACTGGCTCTGAGACAGTCTAGCATAAGAACTTTACCCAGTAGGTGGGCTGCGGGGGCACTGATGGAATAATCCCATTGGAACCTGCCTCATAGAGTTTAAAAGAAAGATTGGTTATGTCAATAATGGGTGCTGACTGGAGAAGAAACAGAGTAAGTTGATGGTGGTGATCATTACATCACCACAAAGCTGTAATTCTAGAGGCAGAAGCAACAGACATCAGCTTCTGAGGGGAACATTTATTAGAATTATTAATAATCCAGATCTTGTCAAACTGCTAGAGCAGTCTGTTTTTGCAGTTAGTAAAATGGTGTACCACCCTCTGTGACACCTGTTTGCGCAGTTAGCAAAATGGTGTACCACCCTCTGTGCTTCTCCATATATCTTTATAATAAATCATTTTTAGCAGAGGTGACCTGAGTATATCTAGGTTCCTAAGAGCATAGAAATATTTGGGTGCAAATTTCAGCCCTGCCACTTACTAGTTTTCTCATATGTAAAATGGGAAGTGTGAGGATTGAGTTGGTACATGCAAAACATTTAGACTAGTGTTTGGCACATGGTAAGTGTTCAAAAATTGTTACCTACTCAAGTAACAGCTTCTGAGTCGGTTTTCTTATCTGTGAAATGGGATTATATTCACCTCCTGAAGTATTTGGGAGGATTAGATGAAGTAACACAGGTAAAATAGTGCATAGCTATATATCTGGTACTTCACATATGTTGACTATCATTTTCCTTCCCTTAAAAACAAAATCTTTAAATATTTTGAATTATGAAACACTCTTCTGGGCAGAATAGTAAAAATAACTTTGAGTTTTGTGCATTATAGGTGCTGAATACATAGATATTGTGAAAAGTTTCCACTTCAATGAGTGTTGCCACTGTGAACTTCTCTCTCACCCTCTATCCTTATATACCCAGGTTCAGAAGAATTGGGATGGCTCAGGTATGGTTTTATTTGGAGATTTATATCAAAAATCTTTATGTATGGCCAGGCCTTCCTGGTGAGTTAAAAGGAAGCAAGATAATGTCTAGTCTCTTACAGTGGGATGATGTCACTATCCTCACCCTAGCTAAGCAATGCTTATTCTCTATGAGGCTTACAATAAGTGTCACGCATAGAAACAAAAAAATTTAGCTTCAGATTCAAAATTATTTATTCTGTAAATGGGCATTTCCAACTGGAGGGTCTCAAAAAAGCATATTAAGCTAGCAAATCTCAACAGATTATAACAATTTGAAATTTTTCTTTTCCCCCCTTTACCTAGAAAAGCATCCTCCATCACTGCTTTCTCCTTTTCATTTAACCCCAGATTTGTTCTTAGACTTTATGTCTGATTGAATCTAAACAACATTCAAAATTCCACAGAGAAAACCCTTGTTGATTACTACTTCAACAGCCAAATCCCTTTAAGTGGCAAAATCACCATGCTATGTTTTTTTTAATGTTTTTATCTTTTCCTCACAATTATTTCATGTCATTTTGATAAATTTAAAGCTAAACATAGCAAGTTCCAGCACGATCAAGTTTGAGCAAGATTTCTAAGAAATATGTATACAGAGTTCATCTTATGAACCTTCATTTGGAATATGGGACCTAACTTTAATGACCAAGCAACATATTAAATGAAGAATTTTTTTCTTCCCTTACAAAATTTAAGAACCTTAATGACCAACCAACATATTAAACGAAGAATTTTTTTTCTTCCCTTACAAAATGTAAGAACATAAAACAGTCCAGGTAATACATTTTACACAAATAAATGTCCCTTTAACATTCAATTTGGACTTTTCTAACTGAAGTTGGAAGGCTTTCAGCTGTCTGGTAGACAAAATGGATTAGCAGTTAATGTCTAAACTACTTATTAAGTACCACGGGCACTTTAGTCATTTATTTGTAGCAAGGCACTTTCAACAACTTTGTACCTACTACAGTAAGGAAGCAGTATATTTACAAGAATATAGGCAATAACAATATATTTCATTTTGGAAATTTCAGTTGAATTATTTTACCAATAAATCTTCCTGCTTGAGAGCATTTTCCAGTGTGGAAAATGAAAAGCTTGAGTATGAATACAACTTAGTTAACTTTGTAACAAATTGATTCCATTTGTTAACTTGTGGAAAAACTGCTGTGATTTCCAAGGAAGGAAAGTCTTATTTTTCTGACAATTCACAAGGTGGAAAAAAGAAACAATCTTCACCTTGAAACATTCTGCTAAATACTTGCTTGTCTCTGGATGAACCACCTTCAATCAATCATTTTACTAGTAGTTTTCAGTGTCTGTCTCAGCAAAAAAATTAGCACATGATACACTTCGAATAGCATTATGGATGAGGATTAAGACAAGGTGTGATATAGATTTGAAATGAGACATAGCTGTGATCAAATCCCAGCTGTTTCTTAGCTGTATGAATCCATGCCATCTACTTAAATTGTCAGCCTATTTCCCGTTCTCTAAAAATCAAAATAACAATCATCCCACCTTGCACACAGGATTCTTTTGATGATTAAATAAACTATAATATATTAAAGTCCAGATCAGTTCCTAACATAAATAGGTGCTCAATTAATGTGGTGGATCCGAATCTCTCTGTTGTTCACTCTCCTCTTCTGTAAAATGGGAGGTGGGGTTAAACTAGATAGTTTCTATGTCTTTGGAGAAAGAAAAATGCAAAGGTCCATAACACCGTAATACCAAATTTAGAATTCTTTTGGTGGTAATGGTAGTGAGTTTTGGGGTAAGTGCAGTGTTTCACTAGTTCAGTGCATTCCCTTCATTCTTTTCTATTACCATTTGGGGTAATGCAACCAATGTACTCTGAAAAGATCTGCAGAAAGGGGATGTAAGGCCCAGAAATGGGTAAAGTATTATCCAAGTTAGAAGTTAGTATCAGAGCTAGGTCTACACTTTACATGAAATTATTGTAAGTCAGAACCAGGACTTTTTCCTCTACAGTCTACACAAGAGCCAATTTAGACTTTATTTTGAAACTGTTATCTACTAGCTTCATTTAATCTATAGCAAATTAAGCTCAGTTTTTTTTTTGTTGTTATTTTCTTTGCATCCTAGCAATCTTAGGTTCTTACTTTATCCATAGATAGCTAGTACCCTTAAATTTCTGTTCAGATAGTCCAGATGGTCCTTTCCTATAACTTTCTAAACTATAAAGCAAACTTATCTCTGATCATAATTACTTGTTCCATCTCCTACTCCTGTTTCCTCTCTGTAGGAACCATTGGTAATAAGTTAACCAGGCAAAATAATCCAGCCCAGAAAGTTTACCTAAAATGGTTCACTGGAAGGTGGAAGATTTCAGGTATGTAAGCATATGAGTAGGGAAGTAATTTTTGTCAGCCACATTGTCTAAAGGAGGAAGGTACAGCAACATTTTTCTGAGCATTTGACCTTATATATTGAAATAAATGACACAATCAAATACATAAGAAAAAAAATCAGGAGAAAATAAGATGGATGGGGAACTAAAACAAGGTAAATGAAAGGTGCTATGATGTCTGTTTTTCATGACAGTATAGTCTGACATGTACTACTTTTCAATTATTAAATCAATTATCAAATTAGAAATGTAATTATACTAAAAACATGAGGTCACAGGTTGTGGTGCTATTGGTTTAAGAACAAATTCTAAGAAAGGAATTTTTGTTACATTTGTAAGATAATAGGTGCATCTAAAAGTAAAACTTGGTGTCTATCAATATTTTTTAAAAGACAAGTATGACAGGACTATAAACTAAAAGCATGAGCAGTTATCTTTAGATCAAAATCATGCACATTTAAGTAAGTGGTATTGACAATTTAACAATGTTTATTAAAGTCAAAAGAACAGAAACTACACAATTTCTAACAATGGAAAGTAAGAAAACTCTATATTCCATAGAAATTTTAGCATGCCATAATCTCTTCTATGGCTAAAACAAAAACAAACTTACCCTTTAAGTAGAAAGGACAAGTCATCAATTATAAACAAAATAGAGAGGGCGGAGCAAGATGGCCGAATAGGAACAGCTCCAGTCTCCAACTCCCAACGCTAGCAACACAGAAGACCGGCGATTTCTGCATTTTCAACTGAGGTACTGGGTTCATCTCACTGGGGAGTGCCGGACGATCAGTGCTGGTCAGCTGCTGCACCCCGACCAGCGAGAGCTGAAGCAGGGCGAGGCATTGCCTCACCTGGGAAGCGCAAGGGGGAAGGGAATCCCTTTTCCTAGCCAGGGGAACTGAGACACACAACACCTGGAAAATCGGGTAACTCCCACCCCAATACTGCGCTTTAAGCAAACAGGCACACCAGGAGATCATATCCCACACCTGGCCGGGAGGGTCCCACACCCACGGAGCCTCCCTCATTGCTAGCACAGCAGTCTGTGATCTACCAGCAAGGCAGCAGCGAGGCTGGGGGAGGGGCGCCCGCCATTGCTGAGGCTTAACTAGGTAAACAAAGCTGCTGGGAAGCTCGAACTGGGTGGAGCTCACAGCAGCTCAAGGAAACCTGCCTGTCTCTGTAGACTCCACCTCTGGGGACAGGGGCAATAACAAACATAGCCGAAACCTCTGCAGACGCAAACGACTCTGTCTGACAGCTTTGAAGAGAGCAGTGGATCTCCCAACACGGAGGTTGAGATCTGAGAAGGGACAGACTCCCTGCTCAAGTGGGTCCCTGACCCCTGAGTAGCCTAACTGGGAGACATCCCCCACTAGGGGCAGTCTGACACCCCACACCTCACAGGGTGGAGTACACCCCTGAGAGGAAGCTTCCAAAGCAAGAATCAGACAGGTACACTCGCTGTTCAGAAATATTCTGTCTTCTGCTGCCTCTGCTGCTGATACCCAGGCAAACAGGGTCTGGAGTGGACCTCAAGCAATCTCCAACAGACCTACAGCTGAGGGTCCTGACTGTTAGAAGGAAAACTATCAAACAGGAAGGACACCTACACCAAAACCCCATCAGTACATCACCATCATCAAAGACCAGAGTCAGATAAAACCACAAAGATGGGGAAAAAGCAGGGCAGAAAAGCTGGAAATTCAAAAAATAAGAGCGCATCTCCCCCGGCAAAGGAGCACAGCTCATCGCCAGCAACGGATCAAAGCTCGACGGAGAATGACTTTGACGAGATGAGAGAAGAAGGCTTCAGTCCATCAAATTTCTCAGAGCTAAAGGAGGAATTACGTACCCAGCGCAAAGAAACTAAAAATCTTGAAAAAAAAGTGGAAGAATTGATGGCTAGAGTAATTAATGCAGAGAAGGTCATAAACGAAATGAAAGAGATGAAAACCATGTCACGAGAAATACGTGACAAATGCACAAGCTTCAGTAACCTACTCATCAACTGGAAGAAAGAGTATCTGCGATTGAGGATCAAATGAATGAAATGAAGCGAGAAGAGAAACCAAAAGAAAAAAGAAGAAAAAGAAATGAACAAAGCCTGCAAGAAGTATGGGATTATGTAAAAAGACCAAATCTACGTCTGATTGGGGTGCCTGAAAGTGAGGGGGAAAATGGAACCAAGTTGGAAAACACTCTTCAGGATATCATCCAGGAGAACTTCCCCAACCTAGTAGGGCAGGCCAACATTCAAATCCAGGAAATACAGAGAACGCCACAAAGATACTCCTCGAGAAGAGCAACTCCAAGACGCATAATTGCCAGATTCACCAAAGTTGAAATGAAGGAAAAAATCTTAAGGGCAGCCAGAGAGAAAGGTCAGGTTACCCGCAAAGGGAAGCTCATCAGACTAACAGCAGACCTCTCGGCAGAAACTCTCCAAGCCAGAAGAGAGTGGGGGCCAATATTCAACATTCTTAAAGAAAAGAATTTTAAACCCAGAATTTCATATCCAGCCAAACTAAGTTTCATAAGTGAAGGAGAAATAAAATCCTTTACAGATAAGCAAATGCTTAGAGATTTTGTCACCACTAGGCCTGCCTTACAAGAGACCCTGAAGGAAGCACTCAACATGGAAAGGAACAACCGGTACCAGCCATTGCAAAAACATGCCAAAATGTAAAGACCATCGAGGCTAGGAAGAAACTGCATCAACTAACGAGCAAAATAACCAGTTAATATCATAAAGGCAGGATCAAGTTCACACATAACAATCTTAACCTTAAATGTAAATGGACTAAATGCTCCAATTAAAAGACACAGACTGGCAAACTGGATAAAGAGTCAAGACCCATCAGTCTGCTGTATTCAGGAGACCCATCTCACATGCAGAGACATACATAGGCTCAAAATAAAGGGATGGAGGAAGATTTACCAAGCAAATGGAGAACAAAAAAAAGCGGGGGTTGCAATACTAGTCTCTGATAAAACAGACTTTAAACCATCAAAGATCAAAAGAGACAAAGAAGGCCACTACATAATGGTAAAGGGATCAATTCAACAGGAAGAGCTAACTATCCTAAATATATATGCACCCAATACAGGAGCACCCAGATTCATAAAGCAAGTCCTTAGAGACTTACAAAGAGACTTAGACTCCCATACAATAATAAAGGGAGACTTCAACACTCCACTGTCAACATTAGACAGATCAACGAGACAGAAAGTTAACAAGGATATCCAGGAATTGAACTCATATCTGCAGCAAGCAGACCTAATAGACATCTATAGAACTCTCCACCCCAAATCAACAGAATATACATTCTTCTCAGCACCACATCGTACTTACTCTAAAATCGACCACATAATTGGAAGTAAAGCACTCCTCAGCAAATGTACAAGAACAGAAATTATAACAAACTGTCTCTCAGACCACAGTGCAATCAAACTAGAACTCAGGACTAAGAAACTCAATCCAAACCGCTCAACTACATGGAAACTGAACAACCTGCTCGTGAATGACTACTGGGTACATAACGAAATGAAGGCAGAAATAAAGATGTTCTTTGAAACCAATGAGAACAAAGATACAACATACCAGAATCTCTGGGACACATTTAAAGCACTGTGTAGAGGGAAATTTATAGCACTAAATGCCCACAAGAGAAAGCAGGAAAGATCTAAAATTGACACTCTAACATCACAATTAAAAGAACTGGAGAAGCAAGAGCAAACACATTCGAAAGCTAGCAGAAGGCAAGAAATAACTAAGATCAGAGCAGAACTGAAGGAGATAGAGACACAAAAAACTCTCCAAAAAATCAATGAATCCAGGAGTTGGTTTTTTGAAAAGATCAACAAAATTGACAGACCACTAGCAACACTAATAAAGAAGAAAAGAGAGAAGAATCAAATCGACGCAATTAAAAATGATAAAGGGGATATCACCACCGACCCCACAGAAATACAAACTACCATCAGAGAATACTATAAACACCTCTACGCAAATAAACTGGAAAATCTAGAAGAAATGGATAATTTCCTGGACACTTACACTCTTCCAAGACTAAACCAGGAAGAAGTTGAATCCCTGAATAGACCAATAGCAGGCTCTGAAATTGAGGCAATAATTAATAGCCTACCAACCAAAAAAAGTCCAGGACCAGATGGATTCACAGCTGAATTCTACCAGAGGTACAAGAAGGAGTTGGTACCATTCCTTCTGAAACTATTCCAATCAATAGAAAAAGAGGGAATCCTCCCTAACTCATTTTATGAGGCCAACATCATCCTGACACCAATGCCTGGCAGAGACACAACAAAAAAAGAGAATTTTAGACCAATATCTCTGATAAACATCGATGCAAAAATCCTCAATAAAATACTGGCAAACCAGATTCAGCAACACATCAAAAAGCTTATCCACCATGATCAAGTGGGCTTCATCCCTGGGATGCAAGGCTGGTTCAACATTCGCAAATCAATAAACATAATCCAGCATATAAACAGAACCAAAGACAAGAACCACATGATTATCTCAATAGATGCAGAAAAGGCTTTTGACAAAATTCAACAGCCCTTCATGCTAAAAACGCTCAATAAATTCGGTATTGATGGAACGTACCTCAAAATAATAACAGCTATTTATGACAAACCCACAGCCAATATCATACTGAATGGGCAAAAACTGGAAAAATTCCCTTTGAAAACTGGCACAAGACAGGGATGCCCTCTCTCACCACTCCTATTCAACATAGTGTTGGAAGTTCTGGCTAGGGCAATTAGGCAAGGGAAAGAAATCAAGGGTATTCAGTTAGGAAAAGAAGAAGTCAAACTGTCCCTGTTTGCAGATGACATGATTGTATATTTAGAAAACCCCATTGTCTCAGCCCAAAATCTCCTTAAGCTGATAAGCAACTTCAGCAAAGTCTCAGGATACAAAATTAATGTGCAAAAATCACAAGCATTCTTATACACCAGTAACAAACAGAGAGCCAAATCAGGAATGAACTTCCATTCACAATTGCTTCAAAGAGAATAAAATACCTAGGAATCCAACTTACAAGGGATGTAAAGGACCTCTTCAAGGAGAACTACAAACCACTGCTCAGTGAAATAAAAGAGGACACAAACAAATGGAAGAACATACCATGCTCATGGATAGGAAGAATCAATATCGTGAAAATGGCCATACTGCCCAAGGTAATTTATAGATTCAATGCCATCCCCATCAAGCTACCAATGAGTTTCCTCACAGAATTGGAAAAAACTGCTTTAAAGTTCATATGGAACCAAAAAAGAGCCCGCATAGCCAAGACAATCCTAAGTCAAAAGAACAAACCTGGAGGCATCACGCTACCTGACTTCAAACTATACTACAAGGCTACAGTAACCAAAACAGCATGGTACTGTTACCAAAACACAGATATAGACCAATGGAACAGAACAGAGTCATCAGAAATAATACCACACATCTACAGCCATCTGATCTTTGAGAAACCTGAGAGAAACAAGAAATGGGGAAAGGATTCCCTATTTAATAAATGGTGCTGGGAAAATTGGCTAGCCATAAGTAGAAAGCTGAAACTGGATCCTTTCCTTACTCCTTATACGAAAATTAATTCAAGATGGATTAGAGACTTAAATGTTAGACCTAATACCATAAAATTCCTAGAGGAAAACCTAGGTAGTACCATTTAGGACATAGGCATGGGCAAAGACTTCATGTCTAAAACACCAAAAGCAACGGCAGCAAAAGCCAAAATTGACAAATGGGATCTCATTAAATTAAAGAGCTTCTGCGCAGCAAAAGAAACTACCATCAGAGTGAACAGGCAACCTACAGAATGGGAGAAAAATTTTGCAATCTACTCATCTGACAAAGGGCTAATATCCAGAACCTACAAAGAACTCAAACAAATTTACAAGAAAAAAACAAACAACCCCATCAAAAAGTGGGCAAAGGATATGAACAGACATTTCTCAAAAGAAGACATTCATACAGCCAACAGACACATGAAAAAATCCTCATCATCACTGGCCATCAGAGAAATGCAAATCAAAACCACAATGAGATACCATCTCACACCAGTTAGAATGGCGATCATTAAAAAGTCAGGAAACAACAGGTGCTGGAGAGTATGTGGTGAAATAGGAACACTTTTACACTGTTGGTGGGATTGTAAACTAGTTCAACCATTATGGAAAACAGTATGGCGATTCCTCAAGGATCTAGAACTAGATGTACCATATGACCCAGCCATCCCATTACTGGGTATATACCCAAAGGATTATAAATTATGCTGCTATAAAGACACATGCACACGTATGTTTATTGCAGCACTATTCACAATAGCAAAGACTTGGAATCAACCCAAATGTCCATCAGTGACAGACTGGATTAAGAAAATGTGGCACATATACACCATGGAATACTATGCAGCCATCAAAAAGGATGAGTTTGCGTCCTTTGTAGGGACATGGCTGCAGCTGGAAACCATCATTCTTAGCTAACTATCACAAGAATAGAAAACCAAACACCGCATGTTCTCACTCATAGGTGGGTACTGATCAATGAGATCACTTGGACTCAGGAAGGGGAACATCACACACAGGGGCCTATCATGGGGAGGGGGGAGGGGGGAGGGATTGCATTGGGAGTTATACCTGATGTAAAAGATGAGTTGATGCGTGCAGCACACCAACATGGCACAAGTATACATATGTAACAAACCTGCACGTTATGCACATGTACCCTACAACTTAAAGTACAATAATAATAAATAAATTAAAAAAATAAAAAATAAAAAAATAAACAAAATAGAAGATTCCAGCATGGAGGTCACAATCATTCAGTAATCATATTTAAATAGTAATCATATTTAAATCAAACATATTTAAATAGGTTTAACCCAAATTTCTAAAAGTATAATTTCTCATTTCATTAATCAGTGAATATAGTCTTCACTCATACATGTTCTCATACATGGTGGGAAACATCATATATGAATAGTGAACAATTAGCAAAGAACTCTCTCTGCAATTGCACTTTGAAGGCCTTCATGACTTACAATGAAAAGATTTTCTAAACAGATCTGCTCTTCAATAGAACTTCACAAACTATTGGAATTTGTTCATGGATCAATCTTGCAGTAAATAAGAAAAAACATCTAACTTACTTAACCTAGATTAGTAGCAGCATACTTGCTAAAATAAAACTTCATCACTTCTCCACATTTGAGAATGTTATATCAGAAAATTGCATACTCATGTGAATTTGTTAATTTTATCTGGGTAAAATATAGGTATTCCTGAGGAGATGACAAGTAATACAACTGGTCATTTTGTTTTTAAACTCAAGGATCCTGGCCTTCCAGAATTTGTTCTTCTTTACAGTCTTATAACTTTTGTGTCCCCACAATAACCCCGTGTTATGTTCCCAACTTCCATTGAGCTGGATGTAATTCACATGTCTGAGCCAAACATTTAAGGTATTTATTGTCCACTTCATTTTTTCCAGTTATTAAAGAGTTGTTTTAAAAGAATGAACACATTTAACCAGGAATTCTAGTACATGTAACTTGAGTTGATTCCGTTTTGTTCTCATTGTTATTTTGTCAGTTGGTTTAAAAACACAGGTTAAGAGTCATGGAAATCAATCAATAATCTTATGAAAAAATGTGTATGATAAGTAAATTATATTAATACCATATGAATTAACCTCCTTTTAAAATACAGGTCGGGTGTGGTGGCTCACACTTGTAATCCCAGCAATTTGGGAGGCCAAGGCATAAGGATCGCTTGAGGTCAGTAGTGCGAGACCAGCCTGGCCAACATTGTGAGACCCCATCTCTACTAAAAAATAAAATAAAATACAAATACAGCATGATAAGGGTTGAGTAGAAATAGGATAATCATTAAAATGTGTTTTACAATTTCATTCGAGGTATGAAAAGTTAAATTTTGGGGAGAGTCTTAACAATGGATATTTAGCAAACAGAAAATTGTAAAACTGAACAAACCTTAATTTCTCTGGTTTAATGTTGCATATTTCTTTCTAGTTAAGTAGGAACATTATCAATGGAACTGTCTTTAATTTAAGGAATTTAAATAGTCATTACATTACTGGTTGAAAATTCTAAAACTAATTTAAATTTAAAAGCTGATAAATACAGATTAAAGTCAACTGCATTTCTGCTTGGATAACAGAAACAAAAAACACAAAACAAAAATACGTCATACCCATTGTATGACACTAAATGAGGTGATTTTGACTATGTAAACATTAAATAAACATGTTTCCATGCCTTTATTTTTATGTATCACGTCTCACTGCAGACAGATTTAAAACTACTTTGAATTTTTAAAATCCCAAAACTTTTATTCTGTACTCCATTCTGTATGAAGTACTTTGTAACACTTTGGTGCTGAATTTTTTATCTAACTTTTGAGGAAGCATGGTTAAGATACAAGAAGCTAATTCTAGCTCTGTCAAAAATACATCCCTCACACTTCTACATATAATATATAGAACTATATATAAAATCTGTCAAGATGGAAACTCCCTGGAATTTCTTAATGTATTGAAAAGTATAGCAAGGCAAAAGAAAGCATTATATATAAACAGTGTTTAGGCAAAAAAGCATTCTGACATATATAGTATTCTTAGTGTAAGTGGAGTATAACTTACCTATACAAACAAAGAATGTTTCAGAAGTAAGTGAAGCAAACAGAAGCAGTAGCTCTTTAAATTACATTCAATCATGGAAAAGAGCAAGTCTCTGTGATAGTTCATCCTAGAGAAAGCAAATTTTACAAGTCACCAAAGCAGTGAAAAATATGTAACACTGTTGAAGGCCGAAAGAATGAGGGTCGCGATCAACTCAGTACACCACTGGAGGCTATATGAATAAACAGCAAACTGTTTACTCATGAAAGCAGGATATTGGTAAATTGCCAAACTGCATCTGCCACCCAGAAGGAATGCTGAGGGCAGTCACCACCCAGGCACAAGTGTTTCTTGTGAATAGGCATATCTGAAGCCTGTTAGCAATAATGTGAACCTGTGATCAATCAAACAACTGATCAATTGTTACCTCCTCCTCCCTGTTCTTTCTACCCAATAAACACGAAGGGCGGCTGGCAAGGTGGCTCACACCTGTTGTCCCAGCACTTTGGGAGGCCAAGATGGGCAGATCACGAGGTCAGGAAATCGAGACCATTCTGGCTAACATGGTAAAACCCCGTCTCTACTAAAAATACAAAAAATTAGCCAGGCGTGGTGGTGGGCACCTGTAGTCCCAGCTACTCGGGAGGCTGAGGCAGGAGAATGGCGTGAACCCAGGAGGTGGAGTTTGCAATGAGCCGAGATCGTGCCACTGCACTCCAGCCTGGGCGACAGAGTGAGACTCCGTCTCAATAAATAAATAAATAAAGAAGAAGGACTGTAGAAGCTCAGGGCTGCCTTTGCTCACTAGAAGCAAGGAGCCCCCAACCCCTTCTTTAAAACAAATCCTTTCATCTTTGTTTTCATTTCTGCATTCGTCCCCCTTCGTTCAGTCCCATAGTAACCATCACGTAACACTAATATTTTAAATAGTTCACATTTTAAATATGATTTAAAATCCTGCCTCAAATATTCACACTAAAATCAACATTAGGAGTTTAATTTTTTAAACTTTTCAGAAAAAAATGAAGCTCTTAATAGAGCAGAAGCTATAAAGGGGAGCAAATTCTATATCCAAACAAAATGTGCATGCAAATAGAAAATTCCCATCATTACAGAGCTAAAGGCTGATCATATTTTTCTGATTTATGATATATTACAGTAGAAAAATACTCTTTATAAAAGGTGAATATATACTTATATTTAATTTATACAACATGTTTAAATTATATACGATGTATTTTATATATATATATGTATATATCCTAAATTACTTCAATACACATCAAACACACAACAGCAAAGATAAAATCCAACCTCTACTTGTTCCATGGAAGTAACATTTGTGCCAAGAGAATCTATGTGACCCTGTGGTAGTTCCATATTGAGATCAAGGCTACAACTTAAAAATAATTAGCGGTTGGTGGCTGGCAAGATGGCCAAATAGGAACAGCTCCAGTCTGCAGCTCCCAGCAAGATCAATGCAGAAGGTGGGTGATTTCTGCATTTCCAACTGAGGTAACCAGTTCATCTCAGTGGGACTGGTTAGAGTGGGTGCAGCCCATGGAGAGTGAGCCAAAGCAGGGTGGGGTACCACCTCACCTGGGAAGTGCAAGGGGTCGGGGAACTCCCTACCCTAGCCAAAGGAAGTCTTGAGGGACTGTGCCATGAGGGATGCTGCAATCCAGCCCCAGATACGACGCTTTTCCCACGGTCTTCGCAACCCGCAGACCTGGAGATTCCCTTGGGTGTCTATGCCAGCAGGGTCCTGGGATTCAAGCACAAACCTGGGTGGCCGTTTGGACAGACACCGAGCTAGCTGCAGGAGTTTTTTTTTCATACCTCAGTGGCGCCTGGAATGCCAGCAAGACAGAACCATTCACTGTGCTGGAAAGGGGGCTGAAGCCAGGGAGTCACGTGGTCTAGCTCAAGGGGTCCCATCCCCATGGAGCCCAGCAAGCTAAGAACCACTAGCTTGAAATTCTAGCTGCCAGCACAGCAGTATGAAGTGGACCTGTGACAGTGGAGCTTGGTTGGGGGAGGGGTGTCCACCACTGCTGAGGCTTGAGTAGGCAGTTTTCCACTCACAGTGCAAATAAAGCTGCCTGGAAGTTCAAACTGGGTGGAGCCCACTGCAGCTCCGCAAAGCTGTTGTAGCCAGACTGCCTCTCTAGATACTTCCTCTCTGGGCAGGGCATCTCTGAAAGGCAGCAGCCCTAGTAAGGGGCTTATAGATAAAACTCCCATCTCCCTGGGGCAGAGCACCAGGCGGAAGGGGCTGTGGGCACAGCTGTAGCAGAGTTAAAAGTTCCTGCCTACTGGCTCTGAAGAGAGCAGCAGGTCTCCCAGAACAGTGGTCGAGCTCTGCTAAGGGAGAGACTGCCACCTCAAGTCGGTCCCTGACCCCCATGCCTCCAGATTGGGAGACACCTCCCAGCAGGGGTCTCATACAGGAGAGCTCCAGCTGACATCTGGTGGGTGCCCCTCTGGAATAAAGCTTCCAGAGGAAGAAACAGGCAGCAATATTTGCTGTTCTGCAGCCTCTACTCATGATAACCAGGCAAACAGGGTCTGGAGTGAACTTCCAGCAAACTCCAGCAGACCAGCAGGAGAAGAGCCTGACTGTTAGAAGGAAAACTAATGAACAGAAAGGAACAGCATCAACATCAACAAAAAGAATGTCCACACAGAAACACCATCTAAAAGTCACCAGCATCAAAGACCAAAGGTAGATAAATCCATGAAGAACAGGTAAAACCACTGCAAAAATGCTGAAAATTCCAAAAACCAGAATGCCTCTTCTCCTCCAAATGATCACAACTCCTTGCCAGAAAGGGAGAAAAACAGGATGGAGAATGAGTTCGATGAATTGACAGAAGTAGGCTTCAGAATGTGGGTAATAACAAACTCCTCCGAGCTAAAGGAGCATGTTCTAACCCAATGCAAGGAAGCTAAGAACCTTGAAAAAAGGTTAGAGGAATTGCTAACTACAATACCCAGGTTAGAGAAAAACATAAATGTCATGATGGAGATGAAAAACAGAGCAGAAGAACTTTGTGAAGCACACACAAGTATCAATAGCCAAATCGGTCAAGCAGAAGAAAGGATATCAGAGATTGAAGATCGACTTAATGAAGTAAAGCATGAAGACAAGATTAGAGAAAAAAAGAATGAAATGGAATGAACAAAGCATCCAAGTAATATGGGACTACATGAAAATACCAAACCTACATTTTATTGGCATACCTAAAAGTGACGTGGAGAAAGTAACCAAGTTGGAAAACACTCTTCAGGATATTATCCAGGAGAACGTCCCCAACCTAGCAAGACAGGCCAACATTCAAATTCAGGAAATATAGAGAACACCATAAAGATACTCCTCGAGAAGAGAAACCCCAAGTCAGATTCACCAAGGTAGAAATGAAGGAAAAAATGTTAAGGGCAGCCAGAGAGAAAGGTCAGGTTACCCACAAAGGGAAGCCCATCAGACTAACAGCAGATCTTTCTGCAGAAACCCTAAAAGCCAGAAGAGAGTGGGGGCCAATATTCAACAATATTAGAGAAAAGAATTTTCAACCCAGAATTTCATATCCAGCAAAATTAAGCTTCATAAGCAAAGGAGAAATAAACTCCTTTACAGACAAGCAAATGCTGAGAAATTTTGTCACCACCAGGCCTGCCTTACTGGAGCCCCTGAAGGAAGCATTAAACATGAAAAAAACAAAAAACCAGTACTAGCCACCACAAAAATACACCAAATTGTAAAGACCATTGACACTATGAAGAAACAGCATCAACTAACAGGCAAAATAACCAGCAAGCATCATAATGACAGGATCAAATTCACAATTAACAATATTAACTTTAAATGCAAATGGCCTGAATGCCCCAATTAAAAGATACAGACTGGAAAATTGGATAAAAGTCAAGACCTACTGGTGTGCTGTATTCAGGAGACCATCTCACATACAAAGATATATATAGGCTCAAAATAAAGGGATGGAGGAATATGTACCAAGCAAACAGAAAGAAAAAAAAAAAGCAGGCATTGCAATCCTAGTCTCTGATAAAACAGACTTTAAACTAACAAAGATTAAAAAAAAAAAAAAAAAAAAAAAAAAAAAGATGGGCATTACATAATGGTAAAGGGATCAATGCAACAAGAAGAGCTAACTATCCTAAATATATCTGCACCCAATATAGGAGCACCCAGATTCATAAAGCAAGTTGAGACCTACAAAGAGACTTAGACTCCCATACAATAATAGTGGGAGACTTCAACACCCCACTGTCGATATTAGACAGATCAATGAGATGGAAAATTAAAAAAGATATTCAGGACTTGAACTCAGCTCTGGACCAAGCAGACCTAATAGACATCTACAGAACTCTCCACCACAAATCAATAGAATATACATTCTTCTCAGAACCACATCACACTTACTCTAAACTTGAGCACATAATACGAAGTAAAACACTCCTCAGCAAATGCAAAAGAACAGAAATCATAACAAACAGTTTCTCATACCAAAGTGCAATCAAATTAGAACTCAGGATTAAGAAACTCATTCAAAACCACACAACTACATGGAAGCTGAACAACCTGCTCCTGAATGACTACTGGGTGAATAATGAAATTAAATCAGAAATAAATAAGCTATTTGAAACCAATGAGAACAAAGACACAATGTACCAGAATATCAGGGACACAGCTAAAGCAGTGTTCAGAGGGAAACTTATAGCACTAAATGCCACGGGAGAAAGCAGGAATGATCTAAAATCAACATCCTAATATCACAATTAAAAGAACTAGAGAAGTAAGAGCAAACAAATGCAAAAGCTAGCAGAACACAAGAAATAACTAAGATCAGAGCAGAACTGAAGGAGATAGAGACATGAAAACCCTTCAAAAAATCAATGAATCCAGGAGCTGGTGTGCTGAAGAGATCAACAAAATAGATAGACTGCTAGCCAGAATAATAAAGAAGGAAAGAGAGAAGAAACAAATGACACAACAAAAAGTGATAAAGGGGATATCACCACTGATCCCACAGAAATACAAACTACCATCAGAGAATACAATAAACACCTCTACACAAATAAACTAGAAAATTTAGAAGAAATGGATAAATTCCTGGACACACACACCTTCTCAAGACTAAAGTAGGAAGAAGTTGAATCCCTGAATAGACCAATAACAAGTTCTGAAATTCAGGTAGTAATTAACAGCCTACCAACCAAAAAAAGCCCAGAACCAGACAGATTAACAGCCAAATTCTACCAGAGGTACAAAGAGAAGCTGATACCATTCCTTCTGAAATTATTCCAAACAACACAAAAAGAGGGACTCCTCCCTAACTCATTTTACAAGGCCAGCATCATCCTGATTCCAAAACCTGGCAAAGACACAACAAAAAAAAAAGAAAATTTCAGGCCAATATCCCTGATGAATGTCGATTCAAAATTCCTCAATAAAGTATTGACAAGCCAAATCCAGCAGCACATCAAAAAGCTTATCCACCATGATCAAGTCGGCTTCATCCCTGGGATGCAAGGATGGTTCAACATATGCAACTCAATAAACGTCATCCATCACATAAACAGAATCAATGACAAAAATCACATGATTATCTCAATAGATGGAGAAAAGGCCTTTGATAAAATGCAACAAACCTTCATGCTAAAAAACTCTCAATAAACTAGGTATTGATGGAACATATCTCAAAATAATAAGAGCTATTTATGACAAACCCACAGTCAATGTCATACTGAATGGGCAAAAGCTGGAAGCATTCCCTTTGAAAATCAGCACAAGACAAGGATGCTTTCTTTTACCACAGTATTGGAAATTCTGGCCAGGGCAATCAGACAAGAGAAAGAAATAATGGGTATTCAAATAGAAAGAGAGGAAGTCAAATTGTCTCTGTTTGCAGATGACATGATTGTATATTTAGAAAACCCCATCGTCTTAGCCCCAAATCTCCTTAAGCTGATAAGCAACTTCAGCAAAGTCTCAGGATACAAAATCAATGTGCAAAAATCACAAGCATTCCTATACACCAATAATACACAAGCAGAGAGCCAAATTATGAGTGAACTCCCATTCACAATTGCTACCAAGAGAATAAAATACTTAGGAATCCAACTTACAAGAGATAAGAAGGACCTCTTCAAGGTGAGCTACAAACCACTGCTCAAGGAAATACGACAGGAAACAAATGGAAAGACATTCCATGGTCATGGGTAGGAAGAATCAATATCATGAAAATGGCCATACTGCCCAAAGTAATTTATAGATTCAATGCTATCCTCATCAAGCTACCACTGACTTTCTTCACAGAATTGGAAAAAGCTACTTTAAATTTCATGTGGAACCAAAAAAGAGCCCACATTGCCAAGACAATCCTAAGCAAAAAGAACAAAGCTTGAGGCATCATGCTACCTGACTTAAAACTATACTACAAGGCTACAGTAACCAACACAGCATGGTACTGGTACCAAAATAGATATATAGACCAATGGAACAGAACAGAGGCCTCAGAAATAACATCACAGGTCTACAACCATCTGATCTTTGACAAACATGACAAAAACAAGCAATGGGGAAAGTATTTCCTATTTAATAAATGGTGTTGGGAAAACTGGCTAGCCCTATGCAGAAAACTGAGACTGGACCCCTTCCTTACACTTTATACAAAAATTAACTCACGATGGATTTAAGGCTTAAATGTTAGACCTAAAACCATAAAAAACCCTGGAAAGTTTTACCATTTACCTAGGCAATACCATTCAGAACATAGGCATGGGCAAAGACTTCATGACTAAAACACCAAAAGCAATGGCAACAAAAGCCAAAACAGACAAATGGGATCTAATTAAAGTAAACAGCTTCTGCTCAGCAAAAGAAACTATCATCAGAGTGAACAGGCAACCTACAGGATGGGAGAAAAGTTTTGCAATCTATCCATCACAACAAAGGGCTGATATCCAGAATCTACAAAAAACTTAAATTAAAACACAAACACACACACACACAGACACACACACACACACAGGACATCAAAAAGTAGGTGAAGGAAATATCAAAAAGTAGGTGAAGGATATGAACAGACACTTCTCAAAAGAAGACATTTATGTGACCAACAAACATATGAAAAAAAGCTCATCATCACTGGTCATTAGAGAAATGCAAATCAAAACCACAATAAGATACCATCTCACATCAGTTAGAATGGCAATCATTAAAAAGTTAGGAAACAACAGATGCTGGAGAGGATGCGGTGAAATAGGGATGCTTTTACACTGTTGGTAGGAGTGTAAATTACTTCAACCATTGTGGAGGACAGTGTGACTATGCCTCAAGGATCTAGAACCAGAAATACCATTTGACCCTGCGATCCCATTACTGGGTATATACCCAAAGGTTTATAAATCATTCTACTATAAAGACACATGCACACATATGTTTACTGCAGTACTGTTCACAATAGCAAAGACTTGGAACCAACACAAATGTCCACCAGTGATATACTAGATAAAGAAAATGTGGCACATATATACCATGGAATACTATGCAGCCATAAAAAAAGGATGAGTTCATGTCATTTGGAGGGACATGGATGAAGCTGGAAACCTTCATTCTCAGTAAACTAACACAAAAACAGAAAACCAAACACCACGTTTTCACTCATAAGTGGGAGTTGAACAATGAGAACACATGGACACTGAGAGGTGAACATCACATACCAGGGCCTGTCAGGGGATGGGAGGCTAGGGGAGGGATAGCATTAGGAGAAATACCTAATGTAGATAATGGGTTGATGGGTGTAGCAAACCACCATGGCACGTATACCTATATAACAAACCTGCATATTCTACACATGTATCCTAGAACTTAAAGTATAATAAATAAACTTAAATAAATAATAATTAGCATATGAATGTAATATAGGCATTTTTCTTCTTTACTTAATATGTATTGTAAATCTGAATATTCCATCTTCCATTTTTACCTTCATTTACATAAAAATAAAACATGTTCAATTTTATAAATATTAACTGAGCTTAAATATCTTCTGAATATCTACCTTAAGATAATGAATTTACTAATTTTAAAGTACTTTTATTGAGTTCTAAAAGTGATCCATGTGGAAGGTACTTAAGATATAAAAGATAATAATACTGGGAAATGATCTGGTCTTCAGAACAAAAGGCTAAACTAATGGTTATCCAATATATTAGATGTACTGTAGATTACTCCGCTTCCTACTGTGAAGGAAAATTAATATGCTAAAAAAGATAAAACAGGCTAGATAACTCTAGCCTCAGGATCTATACCTAATATTTGAATTAACTTCAATTTCAGTTTTTAGTTCCTGGGCTACCCTTAGCAAGAATCATTATTTGCATCCAACCATACAACTGCGTTTCAGAAAAGTTAAGTATACTCGTCTGAGATCATTCTAGTGATAGACATAGGATTTTAATCTAGGTTTGACTGTCTCCAAAGCCTATGATTTTAATCTCCACTGCACCACTCCTCTAGTATATAAACTATACTTTCTGCTTGTCTCTAAATCATTGGAGTGTATGCCAACTTCAGTATGAAAATACTACAGAGAATATAATATCATGACATTAACAGTCATTATGAGTTTTTTTTTTTTTTTTTTTTTTTTTTGGAGACAGTCTCATTCTGTCACCCAGGCTGGAGTGTAGTGGCATGCTTTCGGCTCACTGCAACCACTGCCTCCTGGGTGGGTTCAAGCAATTCTCCTGTCTCAGCCTCTAAAGTAGTTGGGATTATATCCGTGTACCAACACACCCGACTAATTTTTGTATTTTTAGTAGAGATGGGGTTTTGCCATGTTGGCCAGGCTGGTCTCGAACTCCTGACCTCAGGTGATCCACCCACCTCAGCCTCCCAGAGTGCTGGGATTATAGGTGTGAGCCACTGTGCCCAGCCCATTATGAGATTCTACAGACAGATTTCTATTGAAAAAGTAAAGACATGAAATTTAGTTGGGGAAATCACTAACTCAATCAGCTATTAGATAGTTAAACATCTTTAAAGATGGGCATTGGTATTTCTACATCAGTGGTTATACCTGTTTCTACTGCCAGTCATCACACATTGACATAATTAGTCTCTTGATTTTTCAGTCACTACCCCAAGGAACATCTGGAAATGTCTGGAGACACGCTTGGCTGTCACAACTGTAGGGATGGGTGCCATTGGTATCTAGTGGGTAGAGGCCAAAGATGCAGCTAAACATTCTGCAATGCACATGACAGCCCCCAGGATTATCCATCCCAAAATGTCAATAGTATCGAGGTTGTAAAATCCTGCTCTAAACCTTATCAAAAAGTTGCCTACTGATTTCATTTACCACTGAGGGTCAGTAAGGCCATAACGTGGCAGCATTCATTTTATAAGACTTCCCTTGTTGCATTTTCAAGCCAAATCGTCTAATTTAGTCTTTAGCAGAAACTAAACAAGTCCTTAGTCCCTCATAAAGACTATGTTTAGAAGACGGAGTCTTCTGACACACAATGCCTTTGTTATAATATTTAATGAAAACCACCTTTCTTGTTCCCCTCCATATATGGGCTACTTTAGGATACTAACAAAACAAAATAGCACACAACTTAACCCACAGCCCTGTTCTCGAACACTACTAACCTGATTTTTAATTTATTAATCTCGATTTTAATTCTTTAGTAATATATTAGTGATCGAAAGAGTTGATAAACTTAACTGTTTATTCTAATCAGGTATTAGCTTAGATAAGAGAGTAGTATTTATCTACTCTGTTTTCCAGATGTCTTCAAATCTTCTCTTCCCAGGAGAAAAGAACAAAATAAGACTAAGCCTTGTTTCAAACTAGTTCTCTACCTTTGAAAATAAATTATAAAACATTAGCATCAATTTTTATTTTTTACTACTACATTATCTTGAAGCAAACATTACACCAGAGAATAATGATACAACATGACCTCTATAGCAAAGATGTCATAGATAAGTCATTCTCCCATGACATGAAGGGCCTGAAATAAACAGCTTGTATTATACACCCTATTTCCAATAACAATATCACAAAAGGGTATGAACTATTTACTTAAAAGAAACAACCAAATCATTATGTGTAATACTGCTGTCTTTTGAGCCCCTTGCACATTTTGCACATATTGCTCAGTTTGCAGTACTCAAACTAGACTTATGACTCAATGGCCTAATCACAGCAGAATTATTTTGGAAGGTCCTTTTTTTAAAAAAAAAACAAAACAAAACACACCATATATTTCATATATGCAGCGAACAGTAGGTATTAGGCAATTGTTTAAACATTCCTGCTTCCTTTGATCACCTTTGCCTATTTCTTTACACACACTAAATGAGTCTATTTCCAGAAATTTTTAAGAAAATACTAAGATGATTGAAACACAGTCAAATTTTTATGAGCATGGCAAGGAATTAGATGACTGTTTAAAGTCCCTTGAAACACTAAATTCTAGGGTCACAAACCTAACTCTGGCAATTCGTGGAAAAGAAAAATATTTTCATCTATATAACAGCATTTTAGAACCTCTAGATACTAAATCAAGATTTTCCACAATCACCTGGATAACTTCTTACCTAGCTTCATCTGGCATTTCCTGAAGCAGCATATCCATTTGGTTCTAGGATAAGAAAATGAGGATTGCTATTAAGCATTTGCTTTTTGCATGGTTTTTGGTTTTCTCTTAAAAGAGGGAAACTAGTCTCTAATTTTTTAAAAGAAAGCATTAAAAAAATATATTTTGTACCACCAGAGGGAGCTGCATAATTTCAAAATGTATTTTTTTTTTTTTTTTCTGAATAATACTAAATTCTAAAACTTAAAACTATGAGGTTGTGGAAAAATATTAGCAGTGAGGTTCACATATAATTTAAATCTGAGTAATACAGATCTCTCCAAGTGAACCAATTTACAAAAGCTCCATTCTAACCCACTTCACTTTTACTGTGTGTCATAGATTTAAATTTTAGATTACAATAATCAGAACTGTTCTTTCAGCCAGTTGATGTAAATCTGATACCAAGGATAACTTTTTCAAATGTCAGAGATGAATAAATTATAAGTATTGAGATATTTACTAAGGTACAGACATTCTCAGGCAATAGAGTCTGATTAATAATTTTTAAAACTCTTCTAGTTTTTAACTAAGTTATTGAAAATATTTTTAATATACAGTTGGGAATTCTAAAGATATGGTCCCAGCTCTACCATTAACAATGAGTATGATTTTAAGCAAATCGCTAACTTCGCTGTTGGGCCTTAGTTCTTATTCTCTTTCATTCACTTTAAAAATATTTCCTAAATACCGAAAAAGTTCATGAAATAGCAGATTCCTATGTGCATTAACATTTTGGTTTTAATTCATATCTAAAATAGCATTATTCGTGTTATGAGAATTTACTTAAATTGTATTATACAATGATTTTATTCCATAACTTCCTTTCCTCATTCAACCTGGTAAGATTATATTGAGATCCAGATCTAGTTCATTCACTTTAAACTACTGTATGATGTTGCAACACAGAAATAGACTAAATTTTATTTATCCATTGAATTTTTGGAATTTTGATTTTTCTTAATTTCTCCTTATTACAGAAAATGGTGCAATAAAGATTTGTGTGTGTGTGTGTGTGTGTGTGTGTGTGTGTGCAGAGAGAGAGAAAGAGACTGATCTATATATATATATATTTGTCTACACATGTATGGGCTGCTTTGTGTAAAAATTTGGAAGTGAAAATACTAGGTTACATACACTTCATATACTGTGATTTATTCAACAATATTCAAAAATTTTGAACATCTACTTTATGCCAGATATTTTACATGCTAGGGAGGCATCAATGATGCCCTCCTTAAGCTTAAATTCTAGTGTGTACTAGAGAAGAGAGGGCAAACACATTTTTTAAGCAGTATATGGTATGTTAGAAAGCAATATATACCATAGAGAAAAATAAAGCAGGGAAGGCAGAGAATAGGAGGCATGGTAAGTACACTGTTGATGCAATTTTAAGTAGGATGGTCAGGAAAAACCTCAGTATAAAAATGACTTAAATACCTAAAGGAGGTAAGATAGTAAGCAACGAGGATGTCCAGAGAAAGAACATTCAAGGGAAAAGAAACTACAAGTGGAATAGCTGTCAGGCAGAAATATACTTGGTGTGTTTGACAAATAACAACAAATCCAGGTGCCTGAGTAGACTGATGAGCAACAACATGTTAGGACAGATCAGGGTAAGGCAGGTCATGTAGAACTTTATGGACCTTTGGAAACAATCTGGCTTTTACTGAGGAAAACATTGAACCACTTGAAAGTTTTGAGAGGAATGACGTGATCTGACTTGTACTAACAGGATTGCTCTCGTTGCTATGTTGAGAACAGACTGTAGATATTATCAAATTGCTTTTCCAACGGGGATGTGCCAATTTGAATTCTAATTACTACTCATTAGCAGAGTGTGAGAATTTGGGCAACTAAGTGTGTTCAGCCAGATCTCTCTCAATTTCTGCTGTAAATTTTGGTTTTTATGACTAATGTTTTATATATATATATATATATATGAATGTCTCCAGCACCTGGCACAATACCTGAAACAGGAGAAGGCGCTCAGTGAATGTCAGGTGAATGAGCTGAGAGGCACTTCAGATATCATTAAATCCAACTCCTACATTTTACAGTTATGAAAACTGAGGCCTGGGGTAGTCAGTATCTGAGTCAAGGTTCCAAAGTTAATTAGAAGCAGAGTGATGACTAGAAATCAAAGTAACCAAGATAGTGAAACAGAACCTTATAGCAATCACACCCCCTGCAGGAACATCAAATTGAACAACTATCCATGCCAAACAAAAACAACAAACAACAACAACAACAAAAACATCTTCACAAGAGCTAAAGAAACCAGGTGAATGGTCACAGTACCTGGTTTTAGAATAATCACAAGAAAAGATGCAATGAAGAGGGTGGACAGTCTCACATTGCCTACATTACCCTTCCTGCAACTGTAGGCAGCACAGCATGGAGACAGAATCCGTCTGCTTGTGGGAGGGAGAGGGAAGTGTGTATGGGACTTTGCCTTGGAATCAGTACCAGCTTGCCATAGTAAAACACAGCACCAAGCAGAACCCTAAGGCCCCTCATTCTAGGCTTGTGCCCAAGGATGGAGCTCCTACATCTGCCACAGGCCAGATGGGAATCTGTGGTCCCAACATGATGAACCCAAGTTACAGCCTGCTTCACCAACAGCTGACAAAAGTAGCCTTAGGCTCGGAATAAATTTCAGTGGCAGGAAGGCTATCACAACTGCAGTCCTTGACTGAGCCCTGGTGATGCACTGATCTGGGGCTTTTGGTTTGACACACTGTTACATCAGCTGCAGAGGACACAGACTATCCACTTCACCCCTCCCCCAACCTCAGGCAGTAGAGCATGGATAAAGACTCTTTCCACTTGGAGAGAAAAGAAATGAGTGAGGGACTTTGCCCATGGAACTCTCCCTGAATTTTCCCAAGTCCATTAGGGCTGGAGGCCTCAAAGCCCTCAAGAGAGTGGCAGCAAACCTAAGCTTAGGGCACCCTCTAGTGCTGAAACTGCTGCAGTGCACACAAGCTTGGTGAATTCAAAAGTCAGCCACGTTTATTTGAACTTCTGGAAAGCCTTCTGAAGAAGGATGAGGACATACAAGGCCAGACTGCAAAGACTGGAATAAATACATAATTTTTCAGTGCCCAGACATCAATGCACATTCACAAGAATCAAGAACATTAAGGGCAATATGACCTCACCAAACAGACTAAAATAACAGTGAACAACTCTGGAGAGATGGAGATGTGTGCATTCTCAGACAGAAAACTCAAAACAGGTGTCTTCAGTAAGCTTAACAAACTTCACAAAAGCAAAGAGAAGCAATTCAGAAATATATCAGAGAAATTTTACAAAGGGATTGAAAAAAATCAAACAGTAATCCTGGAGCTGAAAAATACAGTGAATGAGATTTAATAAATGCATTTGTGTCTTATTAGGAGAATTAATCAAGCAAAACAAAGGACAAGTGAGCTTAACAACAGTCTGTTTGAAAATAAACAAAGGAAAAAAAGAAAAAGCAATGAAAATGTTCATGAAATCTATTGGATAGCATCAAAAGGGCAAATGTATGAGTCACTGGCCTTCACGATGGGGTAAAGAAAGAGAAAGGGGTAGGAAGCTTATTCAAAGAAAAAATAACAGAAAACATTCTAAACCTAGAGAAATATATAAATATCCAAATACAGGTAGGTCAAAGATTACCAAGCAGATTTAATCCAAGTAAAGACAACATCAGACAAAAATAATCAAATTCTCAAAGGTCAAGGACAAAGAGAGGATCCTGTAAGCAGTGAAACAAAAGAATCAATATACAAAGGCACTGGAATAGGTTGGGTGGCAGACTTAGCAAAAACCTTATAGGCCATGAGAAAATGGGATGAAATACTTGAAGTACTGAAGAAAAAATGCCTGCCAATTGAGACTACTGTATCCAGCAAACTTATCCTTGAAACATCAAGGAGAGAGAGAGATTTTCCCAGAAGCAGAAAAAAAAAGACAATCTTCAAATTCATATGGAAATGCAAAAGACCCCGGATAGTTAAAGGAATCATGAGCAAAATGTACCAAGCTAAGGGAATTATACACTTAACTTTAAAATATACCACAAAGCTATAGTAACCCAAACAGCATGTTATTGGCCTAACAACAAACACACAGACAAATAGAACAGAATAGATAAACCAGAAATAAATCCACATGTTTACAGCCAATGTGTATTTGACAAAGGCACCAAGAACATACACTGGGGAAAGAACAGTTTCTTCAATAAATGGTGCTGGGAAAACTAGACAACCATATGTAGAAGAATAAAACAGACTCCTATCTCTTACCATATAGAAAAATCAACTCTAAATGGATTAAAGACCTAAATGTAAAACTTTAAATTATGAAAGTAATAAAATAGAACATAGGGAAAATGCTTCATAAAATTGGATCAGGCAAGGATTTTTTGAATAAGATATCAAAAGCACAGGTCTATTCGTGTGACGGTTGCACTGAAAGCTCAGACACTGCTGCTATGCTGCATATCCAGGTAACAAAACTGCATCTGTACCCCCAAATATCGTTTTTTAAAAAGTACCTTTGGGATGCTGAGGTGGGAGAATCACTTGAGGCCAGGAGTTCAAGACTAGACTGGGCAACATAGCGAGACCCCCATCTATACCAAAAAAAAAGAAACTGGCTGGGTGCAGGCGCATATTCATGTAGTCCGAGCTACTTGGGAAGCCAAAGCATGAGGACTGCTTGAGCCCAGGAGTTCGAAGTCACAGTGACCTATAATCATGCCATGCACTCCAGCCTGGGTGACCAAGCAAGACCCCGTCTCAAAAACAAACCAAAAAGCACAGGCAGCAAAAGTAAAAGTAGATAAATCATATCAAATTAAAAAGCTTCTGCACAGGAAAAAAACAAATACATACAGTGAAGAGAGTACCTACAGAAAGGGAGAAAGTAGTTGCAAAAGACCTGAATAGACATTTTTCAAAAGACATACAAACGGCCAACAGGTATGTGAAAATGCTCAACATCAGTAATCATCAGGGAAATGTAAGTCAAAACCACAGTGAAATATCACCTCACTCCAGTGAGAATGTCTCTTATCAAAAAGACAAAAAATAACAATTGCTTGTGAGGATATGGAGAAAGGAGAATTCTTATGCACTGTTCGTAAGGATGTTAATTTAGTACAGATATTATGGAAAGGAATATGTAGTTTCCTCAAAAATTTAAAAAATAGAACTTCCATATGATCCAGCAATCCCCTTCCTTGGTATATATTCAAATAAAATGAAATTAGTATGTCAAAGAGATACCTGCAATCCCATGTTTATTACAACACTATTCACAATAGTCAAAATATGGGATCAATTTGGTTCATCTAAAGATGAAGAAAATGTGGTATATCTACATAATACAACACACTACTCAGCCATAACACAAAATAAAATCCTGTCATTTGCTCAAAATGGATAAACTTGCAGGCTATAAGGTTAAGTGAAAGAAACACGGCACAGAAAGACAAATATTGCATGATCTTACGCATCTGTGGAATTCAAAAAAGTTGATTTCGTGGAAGTAGAGAGTAAAATAGTGGTTACCAGGGGCTGGGGATGGAAAAGAGTTGGTAAAAGGAGGGACAAGCAGAAATTTGTCAATGGGTACAGAGTTAGTTTGGCAGAAAGGATAAGTCCTGGTGTTACACAGTAGGGTGGCTATAACTGATAACACCGTAGTGTATATTTTAAGATAGTTAGACGAGAAGATTTTGAATGTTACACCGCAAAGTGATAAACATGTAAAATTATGGATATGACAATGTTAACTTAATTACTATACAATGTATGCATGCACTGACACTGTACTCCATACTTATGTACAATTATCTGTCAATTACAGATTTTTTTAAAAATTAATAAATCCAAGTGTCCTGACTTCAAGTCACTTTTCAAATACAGTTGGGTTTTCTTAACTTGACTGATCATAAAATCACCTCAGGATTCCTAAGGTAACTGAATAAAAATCAGAAACTCTAGGACAGTGCTTCTCAAACTCTGTGCATACAAATCACGTCAGAATCTGGTTAAAATGAAGATTCTGATTCAATATATCTGGGGGTGGGGTTCTGAAATTTTATATTCCTAATGAGCTTCCAGGGTGTAAGAGTGTGCCTGAATCTTGTCCTACACACTTTAGGGAACAAAGCTCTAGGGGAGGGTATAAAAGAATGGTTAAATATATCCTCACTTTAAGATATACACATATATTCTTTCTTCTTAACTCTAAACCCTGAGTATAAGCCTGTTCTTTCATTGTTCACCTTTTTGTGAAAAGAGCTGTTTGTGGTAAAATGTTGATGGACAGTTGTCGACTTCTTAATCGACTTTGTAAATCATGTTTTTTCCATATTAGCCTCCAAAATAGTAATAACAAGTTCTCTCTGCATTTGGCTAACTACATGATAGGTGCTGGGATCAAAGAGAAGAGTGATAATGAAATAAATTTTCTATCTGAATATTTAAATTTTACAAAACTTTGTTTCTGACATGTGTCACACACAAACTAGTTTCAAATTTTAATTTTCTTCGTAGGAGGTCCCTGTCCAGGTTCCAGGTTTAGAAAATATCCCAGTTTTCTGAAAATTAATTTATCTTGTATTTTCTATTTGGTTCACCTCTGACTCATGCATACATAAAACACTTAAAGAGTAGGCAGGCAACATAAGAAAATTTGCAATGAGATGAACTAGCTGAGGCATGGGATAATATCTAATACCAACGGGCCTCAGTGAGCCTCTAGTGCTATGGCCTTCATCAGTAAGTACCACTGGCAGTCAGATAGAACCAGGATCTAGACTCTAGACATGCAACTCAGTACAATTCCCAGAACTTCAAACCAAGCTAGGGAAAATACCTCCTCAGCAATCTAGGGGATGAGCAGTAACTTCCTACCATCATTGTAAAGATACACCATGTTTATTTAGCATTCTAGAGATCATTTAGGCTCACAATACCATTATAATTTGAAGTGGGATAATTTTAAAAAGTTATTCTAAGTAGAGAAGCTATACTTACTTGTGGTGTTGTTAGGGTTGTAGAGTTACTCATTTTATCTTCCATTTGTTGTTTGAATATCCAATATTTCAAACTGGTGTTTGAATTTGTTCATCAAGGCAGAAGTCTGTAAAAATAAATATAGTTATTAGAAAAATTTACACTGAAAAGATGCTATCTGAGCATAATTCTTTTTCTTTTTCTTTTTTTTTTTTTTTTTACCTTTTCAAGGTTCTACTCCTCAATGAAGCACCCACAGACTTAACTATGCCTCATATGGACTTGTTACCTATTTGGAGGATACAAACAAACAGCATCCTATGATATACACAGTCTCAAAATTTTTGTAGTCTCCTAAATATATTACTTACAAATCAACTTATGAAACTTGTCTACTTTTTCTTTAACAGTAAATATACAATGTTATGCATTTATAGTCTAGGCATTGGCTATCTTATTTCTTTGACTTTCACTTCATTAAAAGACAACTAATTCAACCATTGTTGAAGACAGTGTGGTGATTCCTCAAAGACCTAGAGACAGAAATAGCACTCGACCCAGCAATCTCATTACTGGGTATATACCCAAAGTAATATATATCATTCTACTACAAAGACACATGCACACATATGTTTATTGCAGTACTATTCACAATAGTAAAGATATGGAATCAACCTAAATGCTCATCAATGACAGACTGGATAAAGAAAATGTGGTATATATACACCATAGAATACTATGTAGCCATTAAAAAGAATAAGACCATGTCCTTGACAGGGACATAGATGGAGCTGGAAGCCATTATACTTAGCAAACTAATGCAGAAACAGAAAACCAAACACCGCATGTTCTCATTTATAAGTGGGAGCAAAATGATGAGAACACAAGGACACATAGAGGGGAACAATGTGCACTGGGACCTACTGGAGGGTGAAGGGTGGGAGGAGGGAGAGGATCAGGAAAAATAACTAATGGATACTATGCTTAATACCTGGGTGATGAAATAATCTGTAAAACAAACCCCCATGGCACACATTTACCTATGTAACAAACCTATACATCCTGTACATGTATCCCTGAACTTAAAATAAAAGTTTTTTAAAAGACAATTAAATCTTAGTTCAAAATCCACTGCCAAAATCACTTTCCTCACCAAGTACTTTGAATATGTTGCACCTTTACCAGCACCCTGCAGCACCCTGCAACAAATTTAGAGTTCTGATAACTCAATACTCTTACTAAACTTAAATCAAGAGTTCTTATTATTTATAGATCTCAAGTCTTACCCTGCCCATTGTTACTGCATTTTGAACTCTGGCTGCCACAGCATCAACTCTAGCACTCACTCTTAAGAAATCAATTGCTTGCTTTTTCTGGTGGATTGTATTTTCAGCATGTATTCTTAGAGCTTGCTTATTGCCTTTCTGAATGGCCTGTTTTAAACAGAGCAAAAGTAAATAAAGGCAAAAACAAAGATCAAAAGTAAATATTGGCAAAGACAGAGAGCAAAAGTACACATATTTTAAAAAGAGGAAAATAATCCCAAATTAACCCATAATCTGTAAGAGCTTATAATTAGCTTTTCAGGAAATAATTATGCCCTTAATTATTAAGAGAATATATAGTCCTATAATTTTTAATCTTATGATTAGAAAATATATGTTCATTGATAGTTTAAGAAATTAGAACACAGGCCGGGCATGGTGGCTCACGCTTGTAATCCCAGCACTTTGGGAGGCCAAGGCAGGCGGATCATGAGGTCAGGAGTTCCAGACCAGCCTGACCAACATGGTGTAACCCCGTCTCTACTAAAAATACAAAAATTATCCGGGTGTGGTGACACGTGTCTGTAATCCCAGCTACTCAGGAGGCTGAGATAAGAGAATCACTTGAACCCGGGAGGTGGAGGTTGCAGTGAACCAAGATCACGCCACTGCACTCCAGCCTGGGCAACACAGACTCTGTTGAAAAGAAGGGACGGGGAGGGGAGGGGAGGGGCGAACATAAAACTGTAAAAAATTGCCCATAATAACATCACTGAGCCATTACCACTGTTAATATTTTAGCATAGGGCATTTCAAGTACGTAAATATATTTATTATCATATAAATATATTACAAAAGTACATACATAGAGCATATTGTTTTGGAACTTGTTTTTTCATGTTTTTATATATATATATATTTTTTAAATGTTTTAAAGTCAAAAATATATAACTACATCATTATTTCTAAAGGCTGAACTGTAAGGATGTACCATTAACCAGGGTTTTCATGTGCTGCAAACACTACTGATGGTACAGTAAATGATACTACATGTTATATAGATGTAAGTTTCTTTTCTATGCATTTATTTAAATGTGTATATGAAAATAATGTTAACTAACATAAATCCATGTTTTTTTTTCTGCCGTAAAAACTTAGGACAGGGCTAAAGTTAAGTCAATTTAAAAGAAAAGTAAATGAATAGCTCACACGGTCCTCCAATATGGCAAAACCAAGAAGGTAATTAGATTGTTTGCAACTCAAGGGATAAATGCTTGAGAGGATGGATACCCCATTCTCCTTGATGTGCTTATTTCATATTGCATGTCTGTATCAAAACATCTCATGTGCCTCATAAATACATACACCTACTATGTACCCACAAAAATAAAAAAAAATTTTTTAAGTGACTGCAATTTGACAATGAAGATTGGATCCCTGATTATTATATATTTTTTTCAATTCTTCAATAATATAAACAGCAATGTGATAACCACACTAGTACATGCAACCCTACACCCTTTCCAAGAATCTTTATAAGTTCCCAGATTCAGAATTACTGGATGCAGAGGTATGCACAATTTTAATTGTCCCACACCGAACTCTGGTAGGGACTTACATCTCTTCCAGCAGTATAAGAGAGTTTCTGTTTCTCTTGCATAGTTATCAATATGCGATATTATGAGATATATCTGAGAGGTGAAAAGTGGTAGATATTTGTATTTTTTTGCTTAAAAGTGAGGTTAAACTTTTTATGCTTAACCATTTGTACTTCTTCTTTCTTGAGCCATTTGTGTCTTTGTCCACCTTTCCTGGGCTTTTTCTTATTGATTTGCAAGAACATTTCATACGAAAAGTACTTCTTGTTAAATATGGCCTTTTCTAGGATTGTTGGATGAACTTCTATTTTGTGTACGTTGGATAGGATATAAAAATGTCTAATTCTTTTATGGTCAGATATTTCCTTTATGGTTGTTTACTATGTTCAGAACATCCGTCTGCATCTCAAGGTAATTTTGGCATTTTAATCTTTTATTTACTAAATTTAGCATTTATTTTGGTGAAAAGTATAATGTAGTGATCTATAGTTTTCTAATGCCATTTACTGAAGCATTCCCTCGTTTCCTCCTTAAATATATTTAAAATATTCTTGTCTGGTGCCTAATTTTATTTTAGCTAGTTTTAAAATTAACATTATAAAAGAAATGCACGCACATGGGTACAGTATTCAAGTAGAAAGGAGCACATAGTTAATAATCGGGTTTTCCTCCTACCCCAGTTGCCCTGTCTCATATCCTAGAGGTAACTGTCTTAATATACATACATTCATTTATTCAAATATTTATTGAGCATCTAGCAAATGCCAGACAGTATTCTAGGCACATTGAATTCAGTAGTGAACAAAAAAACACACACAAAAAAACCCTGTTGTTATGGAGCTTATATTTTGGTTAAAGAATCTGACAATAAACCAGATAATTAAAATATATAGATGTTAAGTAGTGGCAGGTATCAGAAAGTAAAAATAGAGCAGGGAATGAAGATAGGAAGAGTTAGGATTGGGGTTGTTGAAATTTTACAGAAGACAGCCCAGAGAGGCTTACTGTGAAGGTTACATCTAAGTAAATATCTGAAAGAAAAATGGTTTTTTCTCTGCTGAAGGAAGATAAGAAGATAGACATATGGATATTCAGTACAGCAGCAAGAAAAAGAGCAAAAAAGGGGAACTTATGCAAGCATGTGTCACACAGTAGTACAATGTGTCTGAAGCAGAGTGAATGAAGGGGAGAAGAGGAGATAGAGTCAGATAGGTAATGGTCAGATCATATATGGCTTTATAAGCCATTTTAAGACTCTGGCTTTACTTGGAGTAGGATGAGACCAATAAACAATTTTGAACAGACGAGTGACATGATCTGGCTTCTGTTTTTAAAATGCTGTCTCTGGCTGCTGTGTTAAGATAATACTTGGGGGACAAAAGTTAGGAACATGGAGACAAATTAGAAGTTCACTGTACTAACTGAGGAAAGATATAATGATTGCTTGGGTCAAGGTAGGTGCATTAGAGATTAGATAAGAAATGATTAGATTTTGAATATATTTTAAAGGTAGAAATGATAAGATTTGCTGATAGATCAGATGTAGAGTATGAAAAATCAGAGGGCTTAAACATGACTGTACTCTAATAATATTTGGTTCTGATTTTGTCTAACAGAATTACCTTTAACTGATTAAAAAAAAAAAACATATTGGAAAGGACGCCACATAAGGGCTTCAGTTTTAAGTTTGGTTTGCTCCTTGGACATCCTGGAGTTCAAGGGAAAAGGCTAGGCTAGAGATGTACATTGGGAAGTCATATTGCGACAAAAGCTAGTGGTAGATCAACTGACCATTAAACCAAAGTAAAAGCTTCAATATTAGTGAATGGTGATGGTATAACTCTAAATGGATTGAGTACAGCAGAGAATGAAAGGAGAGGAATTAGAAAGAATTAATAAATATAGACGACTCTTTCATACAGTTTTGTTAGAAATACAAAGAGAAGGAAGGATAGCAAGAGGTTAAAATGGAGTCAGGAGACAGTTTTTTTGTTTGTTCGTTTGTTTTTGTTTTTGTTTCAAGATGGAGCTTCGCTCTTGTTGCCCAGGCTGGAGTACAATGGTGCAATCTTGGCTCACTGCAACCTCTGCTTCCTGGGTTCAAGCGATTCTCCTGCCTCACCCTCCTGAGTAGCTGGGATTACAGGCATGTGCCACCACACCCAGTTAATTTTGTATTTTCAGTAGAGATGAGGTATCTCCATGTTGGTCAGGCTGGTGGCGAACTCCCAACCTCAGGTGACCTGCCCACCTCAGACTCCCAAAGTGCTGATATTACAGGCGTGAGCCACCACGCCCAGCTGTCAGGAGACAGCTTTTAAAGATTTAAGGATGTTTGTATGCTGATAGGATTGATTCAGGAGAAAAGTAACTGGTGACACAGGAGAGAGAACTTCTAGGGCAGTAACATCTGGTAGGAGAGAGGGACGGAACCTAGTACACAAAGGGAGAAGTTGGCCTTTGCTAGGAGTATGGACAGTTTATGTATCGTATGAAGGGAAGGGAAAGTTTCCGGGCAGAGATGCAGGTAGGTATAGTAGTCAGAGATTTCTCAATGAAATAGAAAGCATGGTCATTAGCTGAAAGTGAGAGTGGGAGAGGAGTTTTTTGAGGTTTAAAAAAGAGAAGAAAAAACATAAAATTGCCATTTTAGAGAGAGGAAGAATAAATGGATTATGGAAATATCACCAAGTCACATGGATTCTCTTCCCTTTTAAATTGAACAACTTCACAAGATGTAAATAACAATCAAAACATACTCTCTGCCCCAGCAATTTTACTTCTAGGAACTCATACTAAGGACACAATCAAATTAACATAAAGATTTATAACTCCATCTCTAAAAAAAAAAAAAAAAAAAAAAAAAAAAAAAAAAACTTAGTTGGGCATGGTGATGTGTGCCTGTAGTCCTGGCTATGAGGGAGGCTGGGCTGGGAGGATCACCTGAGCCTGGGAAGTTGAGGATAGAGTGAGCTGTGATCACGCCACTGCACTACAGCCAGGGCTGGAGACCCTGTCTCAAAAAAACAAAACAAAACAAAAAAACAAACAACAAAAAGATGCTTATACTGAAAACTACAAAACACTAAGAAAAATTAAAGAATTCTCAATAAATGGAAGGACAGATCATGCTCGTAGATTGGAAAGCTTGACATTATAAAGATATCAATTCTCCCCAAATTTGTCTATAGGTTCCATGTAACCCCAAACAAAATCTTAACACTACATAGAAGGGAGATTGAAGAAATTGCAATTATGCTTAACAATATGAATGAATCTCACATATATGCTGAGCAAAAGGAAGCCAGACACAAAGGGTCCATGCCATGTAAATCCACTTATATAAAAGTTCAGAAAAAGACAAAAGTAATCCGTGGTGTTTGAAAGTCAGGAGGGAGTTTACTCTCAGTGGAGTAGTGCCTGTTAAGGGAGGATAAGGAGACTTATATTCTGGTAAGTTCTGTTTTCTCATCTAAATGCTTATATCATTTGTGAAAATTCATCAAGAAGCTGTACTTGTATGATTTCTGCATGTTACCTCAATTAAATTTCTACTTTTAAAAAATGCAAAAAAAAAAAAAAAGAATGTTCACTTATGGTGGTATTTAAAGTAACAAAAAATAGGTTAGCTATCACTTATATGTCCAATAATAAAAGGAAAATTAAGTAACTTACATTAATATGATAGAATACTGTTTTATTAATCTAAAAAGTCAAGTTTCAAACAATAGCTAATCACAATATAAATAATATGCAAAGGGGGTAGGCAGGTCCCTTCATCCATTTGTATATCTACTAACACTCATTGAAAGCCTATTATGTATCAGGCACTGGGGATACAAAACTGAGTAGGACAAGGTCTCTACTGGTAGAAAGAGACCCCCTCCCAAAAAAAAAAAAAAAAGGAAAAAAAAAAGGCAACTATATTAGTAGCAAGTCCTTTATTGAGAATAAAACAGGACAATACGGTAGGGTAACAGAGTAGATGGGCCACTTTAGGCTGGGTAGTTAGGAAAGGTAACTTGAGGGAAATAACATTAAGGTTGAAAACTGAATGGCCAGAAGGAAACAGCCCTGCAAAACTCTGAAGGGAAAAAAATCTGTTCAGGTAGAGGAAATGCCTAATGCAAAGTCAAGACAAGGTTAAGGGAGATGTGTTCCAGGAAAAATGTGAAGTCCACTGTGTGCTGGAGTAGTGTGACTGAAGGGGAGAGTAGTAAGGGATGAGGTTGGAGTTGCATGCAGGGCCAGATCATTTAGAGCTTTGATGGTAAAGATTTTGGATTTTGTTCTGGTGCATTGGAAAGACACTGAAGGGCTCTAAGCAGCACAATGACATGATCACGCTCTACTGTTAAATGACCACTCTGGCTATTGAGGAAATAATTGGCCATAGGGGGCAATGGTAGATGCAGAGAGACCAGCTGAGAGCTCAGGGCAGTAGGGCAGACAAAAAATGATGTGATTTGGCTTAGGACATTAGCAATGGAGGTGGTGAGACCTAGTCAGCTTCAGGATACATTCTGAAGGTAGACTTGCTATGAACTGGATGTGGGATAAAAGAGTAAGTAATGATGACTGCCTGGCTTCTGGCTTAAACAAATGAGTGCAGAGTTGCCATTGACTAAAATGGAAAATACTGCAGCAGAAGAGTAATGATTATGCTTTAGTGTAAACAGGGGTAGAAGTCAAGCATTCTAGTTTTTGAAAATACTAGGTTTGTGATACCTGTTAGATACCCAAGGAGAGATGGCAAAATGATTGCCAGATATGAGAGTCTATAGTACAAGGAAGAAATAAGGGCGATGAGGGTATCTATCTTCCCATTCTTACCTCTCATTCATACCTCAACTTGCTGTAACCTGGATTTTGCCTCCTTCACTCTACTGAAATTGCTCTTCCTAAGGTCTTCAGTGTCATTCTACTGGCTGTATTTTAACCTTCTTACTTGCTAGATTTTGTCCTGCCAACCATTCATTCTCTCCTTGAATCTCCCTTCTCCCCAGGCTTCCAATATACCTCTTTTACTCCTGGTTCTCCTTCCTACTTCTCTGGTTGTTCCTTTTTGAACCTTTTTGGTTCTTCTTTTCCCACCTTCCATCCCCAATCCCATTTAATATTGATGTTTACCATATAGGCTTCTTCAACCTGATGTAGTCCTCACTCCTTACCCTCATCTCCCTGATCAATCCCATCCATGTGGATTTATTTCTGGGCTCTTTATTCTGTTCCATTGATCTATGTGTCTGCTTTTAAAGGGATCACTGTTTTCATGATCGTAAAATTTATAACTCTCAAATTAGTTTAAAAAAATGAACAAAAAAAGACACAAAGGTTATGAACAAGTAGGTCACAAATAAAAATGCCCAGCCATGAAAAGATGCTCAAACTTATTCACAAGAAATACAAACTGAAACAATGAAATACCTTATTTTACCAATCATATTGGCATAAGACTAGTTTTTTTAATATCTAACGCTGGCAATAGAGTAGAGAAACTGGCATTGTTGAATAGATGGAGAACTGTTCACCTTGCTTTTCTCATTAGCAGTATTCTGTTTCAATATACATGCTTATCTCAGTCTTTTCAATGTCTCTGTAGTACTCTATTATAAGACAGTTTCATAATATAATGAGCAAGAGGGTTGTATCTATTTTTATTTATTTTCTGTTTACAGCAAATGATGCTATACAGATGAAATCTGGCATGTCCACAAACATATGCAAATATGTCTTCAGGAAAAATTCCTAGAAATAGCATTACTATATCAAAAAGTACATGAATTTACATTTTGGAGATATATTGCCAAACTGCCTTCCAAAATTATAATAATTTTCATTCTCATCGAAGTATTATGTGCCTGTTTCCCCATGCCTTTGATAACAAAACATATTAGCAAACTTTCTGGTATTTCTAAGCCTGAAAAATACTATTTTAATTATATTTTACTTAATTTTTATAATTTTTATTTTTAGTGGGTACATGGTAGGTGTACATATTTATGGGGTACATGAGAGGCTTTGATACAGGCATGCAATATGAAATAAATACATCATGAAAATAGGGTTATCCATCCCCTCAAACATTTATCCACTGAGTTGCAAATAATCCAATTACACTTTTTATTTTTAAACATATGGTTATTATTGACTATAGCCACTCTATTGTGGTATCAAGTAGTAGGTTGTGTTCATGATTTCTAACTATTTTTGTACCCATTAAGCATTCCCACATCTGTCCCAGCCCCACATTACCATTCCCAGCCTCTGGTAACCATCCTACTACACTGTATGTCCATGAATTCAATTGTTTTTATGTTTAGATCCCACAAATAAGTGAGAACACGTGATTTTTGTCTTTCTGTGCCTGACTTATTTCACTTAACGCAATGATCTCCAGTTCCATCCATGTTGTTGCAAATGACTGGATCTCATTCTTTTTATGGCTGAATAGTAGTTCTCCATTGTGTATATGTAAATTTTCTTTATCCATTCATCCGATGATGAATACTTAAGGTGCTACCAAATCTTAGCTGTTGTAAACAGTGCTGCAACAAACACAGGAGCGCACATCTCTCTTCGATATACTGATTTGCTTTCTTTATGGTATATACTCAACAGTGGGACTGCTAGATCATATGGTAGTTCTATTTTTAGTTTTTTGAGGAACTTCCAAACCGTTCTTCATAGTGGATGTACTAACTTATATTCCCATCTAAAGTATACAAGAGTTCCCTTTTCTCCACATCCTCGCATTTGTTCTTGCCTGCCTTTTGGACACAAACCATTTTAACTGAACTGAGACGATTTCCCATTGTAGTTTTGACTTACATTTCTCTGATGATCAATGATGTTTATAGCACCTTTGTTTGCCATGTGTACGTCTTCTTTGGAGAAAGGTCTATTCAAATCTTTTGGCCATCTTGTGATCAGATTATTAGATTTTTTTTTCTATAGAGTTGTTTGAACTCCTTATATATTCTGGTTATTAATCCCTTGTCAGATGAGTAATTTGCAGATATTTTCTATCTTTCTGGAGGTTGTCTCTTTACTATGTGAATTGTTTCCTTTGCTGTGCAGAAGCTTTTTAACTTGATGTGATCCCATTTGTTCACTTTTGCTTCGGTTGCCTGGACTTGTACAGTATTGATCAAGGAGTTTTTTGCCCAGATATATGTCCAGATTTACCCAGGGGGGGGGGGGGGGGGGGGGGGGGGGGGGGGGGGGGGGGGGGGGGGGGTGGGGGGGCTAATGTTTTATTGTAATAGTTACATAATTTGAGGTCTTAGATTTAAGTCCTTAATCTATTTTGATTTGATTTTTTTGTATATGGAAAAAGATAAAGGTCTAGTTTCATTCTTCTGGATATGAATATCCAGTTTTCCCAGCACCATTTAATGTAGAGACCGTCTTTTCTCCAGTGTACATTCTTGGCGCCATTGTGGAAAATAAGTTTGACAAAAATGTGTGGATTTGTTTCTGGGTTCTCTATTCTGATCCACTGGTCCATGTGTCTGTTTTTATACTGGTACCCTGCTGTTTTGGTTACTATACCTCTAGTATAATTTGAAGTCAGGTAATGTAATTCTTCCAGTATTGTTCTTTTTGTTTAACATAGCTTTGGCTATTCTTGATCTTCTGTGGTTCTCCATACATATTAAGATTGTTTTTTTCTATTTCTATAAAGAATGTCATTGGTATTTTGACAGGGATTACGCTGAATCTGTATACTGTTTTGGGTAGTATGGACATTTTAACAATATTTATTCTTCCAATCCATGAACATGGAATATTTTTCCTTTTTTTTGTTGTTGTTTTTTGTTTTTTGGTCCTCTTCATTTTTTTAAATCAAGGTTTTATAGTTTTCATTATAGAGATCTTTCACTTCTTTGGTTAATTCCTAGGTATTTAATTTTCTGTGTGGCTATTGTAAATGGGATTACCTTTTAAATTTCTTTTTCACATTGTTCACTGTTGGCACAGAGAAATGCTACTGATTTTTGTATGTTGATTTTGTATCCTGCAACTTTACTGAGTTTCCTGATCAGTTCTAACAGTTTCCTTGTGGAATCTTTTGGATTTTTCCAATATCACCTGCAAACAAGGATAATTTGAATTCTTCCTTTCCAACTTGGATGCCCTTTGTATCTTTCTACTGTCTGATTGCTCTAACTAGGACTTCCAGTACTATGTTGAATAACAATTGTAAAAATAGGAATCCTTGTCATGTTCCAGATCGAGGAAAGGCTTTCAGTTTTTTCCTCATTAAGTATACTAGCTGTGGGTCTGTCCTATATGGCATTTATGATGTTGAGGTACGTTCCTTCTATACCCAGTTTTTTGAGGGGTTTTTTTTTTTTAATCATGAATGGATGTTGAATTTTATCAAGTTTTTTTCCACATCAATTTAAATCATCATATGATTTTTGTCCTACATTCTGTTGATATAATGTATCGCATGGGTTGATTTGTGTTTGTTGAACCATCCTTGTATCCCAGGGATAAATCCCACCTAGTCATGATGAATGCCCTTTCTAATTTACTGTTGAATTTGGTTTGCTAGTATTTTGTTGAGGATTTTTGCATCAATATTCATGAGTGATGCCAGCCCGTAGTTGTTTTTTTTTTTTTTTTTTTTTTTTTTTTTTTTTTGTGTGTGTGTGTGTGTGTGTGTGTGTGTGTTTGCTTGTTTTTTGTTTTGTTTTTGTTGTTTTTGGATGTGTCTTTGTCTGGTTTTAGTAGCAGGGTAATACTGGCCACAAAGAATGAGTTTGAAAGTGTTCCCTCCACCTCCGTTTTCCCAAATAATTTGAGTAGGATTGGTATTATTAGTTCTTTAAATGTTCGGTATAATTCAGCAGTGAAGCCATCATGTCCCAGGATTTTCTTTACTGGGAGAATTTTTGTTACGATTTCTATCTTGTTACTTGTTATTGGTGTGTTCAGGTTTTGGATTTCTTCCTGGTTCAATCTTAGTAGGCTGTATACATCTAGGAATTTGTCCATTTCTTCTAGATTTTTCCCATTTATTGGCATATTGTTGCTCACAGTAGTAACTAATGATCGTTTGCATTTCTGCAGTATCAGTTGTAATATCTCCTTTTTCATTTCTTATTTTACTTAGATATTCTCTGTTTTTTTTATTCTGGCTAAACGTTTGACAATTTTGTTTAACTTTTCATAAAACCAACTTTTCATTGATCTTTTGTCCTTTTTTTATTTCAATTGCATTTCTTTCTGCTCTGACCTTTATTATTTCTTCTCTTCTACTGTTTTTGTTTGGTTTACTCTTGCTTTTCTGGTTCTTTAAGAGGCACTGTTAAATTGTTTATATAGTTTTCCCTGTTTTTTGTTGTAGGCACTTAGAGCTATACATTTCCCTCTTAGTATTGCTTTTGCTGTATCCCACCAGTTTTGGTATGTTTCCATTATCATTTATTTCAATAAATATTTCAATTTCCTTCTTAATCTCTTCGTTGACCTACTGATCATTTGGGAGCATTTCCATGTAGGTGTAGAACTTCCAAAACTCCTTGTTATTAATTTCTAGTTTTATTCCATTGTGGTCAAAGAGGATGCTTTATTACATTGTGGTCAGAGAAGATGCTTCATATTATTTCAGTGTTTGTTTTTTTTTTTTTTTTTTAACGTTTTAAGATTTGTTTTGTGGCCTAACATACGGTCTGTCCTTAAGAATGATCATGTTCTGAGAAAGAGAATGTGTATTCTGCAGTTCTTGTACGAAATGTCCAGTAAATATCTATTAGAACCTTTTGGTCAATAGTGAATATTTAAGTATAATGTTTCTTTGCTGATTTTCCTCTGGGAAGATTGATCAAATTCTGAAAGTGGACTGTTAAAGTATCTAGCTTTTATTGTGTTGGGGCCCGTCTATCTCTTTAGCTCTAATAATATTTCCTTTATATATCTGGGTGCTCCAGTGTTGGGTGCATATATGTTTTTTAAATTGTTATACCTTCTTGATGAATTGACCCCTTTTTACCATTATATAGTAACATTCTTTGTCTCTTCTTATAGTTTTTGTCTTGATATCTATTTTGTTTTATGTAACTATAGCTACTCCTGCTCTTTTCTGGTTTCCATTGGCATGGAATCTCTTTTTCCATTCCTTTTTTTTTTTTTTTTTTCAGTCTATGTGTGTCTTTATAGGTGAAGTGTGTTTTTTGTAGGCAACAGATGAATAAATGGGTCTTGTTTTCATCCATACAGCCAAACTGTCTTTTGATTGGAGGGTTTAGTCTATTTACATTCAATGTTATCATTGATAAGTAAAGACTTACTCTTGCAATTTTGTTATTTGTTTTTTGGTTCTTTTGTAATCTTCTCTTTCTTCTTTCATTCCTGTCATCCTCTAGTGAAGATGATTTTTCTCTGGTGACAATTTAGTTTTTTGCTTTTCATTTTTTGTGTATCCACTCTGTTTTTTGGTTTGAGGTTACCATGAGGCTTGCAAATACTGTCTTGTAACTCATTATGTTAACCTGATAACAACTTAACACTATTTGCATAAACAAACAAGTGAAAAGAAAACTAATAAAAACTTTACCTTAACTTCGTCCCTCACTTTTTAACTTTCTATTGTTTCTATGTATATCTTATTGTACTATGTCTTGAAAAGTTGTTGTAGTTATTATTTTCAATTGGCTAATCTTTAAGTCTTTCTACTTAGGATAAGAGTAATTTATACACCACAGCTACAGTGTTATATTATTTTGTGGTTTTCTGTGTACTTACTATTACCAGTTACTTTTGTGCCTTCAGATGATTATCTGTTGCTCGTTAATATCCTTTACTTTCTGATTGAGGTACTCCCTTTAGCATTTCTTGAAGGACAGGTCTGGTAGAAGTTCCTCAGCTTTTGTTCGTCTGGGAAGGTCTTTATTTCTCCTTCATGTTTGAAGGATATTTTTGCCAAATACACTATTCTAGAATAAAAGGTTTTATCCTTCAGCACTTTAAATATGTCGTTCCACTCTCTCTGGGTCTGTAAGGTTTCCACTGAAAGATTTGCTGGCAGATATATTGGAGCTCCATTGTATGTTATTTATTTCTTTTCTCTTGATGCTTTTAGGATCCTTTCTTTATCCTTGACCTTTAGGAGTTTGATTATTAAATGCCTTGAGGTAGTCTGCTTTTGATGAAATTGGCTTGGTGTTCTATAACCTTCTTGTACTTGGATATTGATATTATTCTCTAGGTTTGTGAAGTTCTCTATTAGTATCCCTTTCAATGAACTTTCTACCCCTATCTCTTTCTTGACCTCCCCTTTAAGGCCAATACCTCTGATATTTGCCCTTTTGAGGGAATTTTTCTAGATCCTATAGTCATGCTTCATTTTTTCATTCTTTTTTTTCCTTTAGTCTCCTTTGATTGTGTATTTTCAAACAGATTGCCTTCAAGCTCACTGATTCTTTCTTCTACTAGATCCATTCTGCTATTAAAGAACTCTGATGCATTTTTCAGTATGTGAATTGTATTTTTAAGCTCTAGAATTTCTGCTTCTTTGTACTTATTTCAATCTCTCTTAAATTTATCTGATAGAATTCTAAATTTATTCCCTGTGTTATCCTGAATTTCTTTGAATTTCCTCAACACAGCTATTTTGAATTATCTGTCTGAAAAGTCACATATCTCTGTTTCTCCAGGATTGGTCCCTGGTATCTTATTTAGTTCATTTGTTGAGGTCATGTTTTGTTGGATGGTGTTAATGCCTGTAGATGTTCTTTGCTGTCCGGGCACTGAAGAATATGGTATTTATTGTAGTTTTCACTGTATGGCCTTATCTGTAGCCATCCTTCTTGATAATGCTTTCTAGATATTTGAAAAGACTTGAGTGTTGTGATCTAATCTGTTTCTGCTTTAAGAGGCACCCCAAGCTACATAACCCTGTGGTGCTTGCAGACTCATAGAGGTACCATCTTGATGGCCTTAAACAAGATCCAGGAGAATTCTCTGAATTACCAGGCAGAGACTTTTGTTCTCTTCCCTTACATTCTTCCAGACATACAGAGTTTCTTTCTCTCTCTCTCTGTTCTGAGCCACCTACATCTGGGGTCAGAGTGACACAAGCAACACTGTGTCATACCACCAGTATGACTGCATGGGGCCAGAGCTGATGCCAGCATAGCCTTGGTTGTTACCCAAGTCCTGCTATAACCACTCCCTGACTACTGCTTATGTTTTCTCAAGGTCCTGGGGCTCTACGATCAGCTGTTGGAAAAGCCAGCCAGGCCTATATCCTTCCCTTCAGTGCGGCAAGGTCCTCCAGGCCCCATGTGAGTTCAAAAGTGCTGTCCAGGAATCAGGAACTTCAGTCAAAAACCTTAGAAGTCTACCTGGTATTCTACTGTAATGTGGCTGAGCTGGCACTCAAACCACAAGACACAGTCCTTGTCAGTCTTCCTTCCCCTTCCCAAAGACAGAGGAGCCTCACCCCATAGCCAGAGCCACACCTGGCCAGGAGGAGTACTGTCAGGCTATCACTGATGTTTGCTTAAGGCTTAAGGTCTCCTAAGACAGGCTGTGATGAATACTGCCTGGCCAGGGACTCACCCTTCAGGGTAGTGACCTCCCCTATGGCCCAGGACAGGTTCAGAAATGCTGTCCAAGAGTCAAGTCCTGACATAGGGGACCCCAAGAGCCCACTTGGTGCTCTAACCCCCATGGCAGTGTTGGTACGTGAAGCCAGCAAGTCTCAGAGGCTCAACAAGCCCTGAATGTAGCACCTGAGTATCACTGCTGGTTATTCAAGGCTATTATTCAAGGCTATTATTCAGTTATTCAGTTGGCAGGTGATGAATGCTGGCAGGACTGGGTCCTTTCCTTCCCGACAGTGAGTTCCCTCCTGATCTAGAGTGTGTCTAGAAATGTGGCCTGAGAGGTAGGGCCTGGAACAGGGGTTTCACGACTCTGACCAGTGCCCTATCCTGTGGTGGCTTAGCTGGCATCCAAGATGCAAGACGAAGTCTGTCCCACTCTTCCACTTCCTCTCCTCCAGCAAAAGGTGTTTCTTTTGGAGCCACCAGCTGTGCAGCCTGCGATTAATGGAAGGGTGATGCCAACACTCCCTTGACTGCCCCAGGTGGTGTTTCAGTGTGTCATGTGTCCCCACAGTCTACTGTCTCTGGGCCTAGTTTCGCCATAGGACTCACCCAAGAGGTTGTTTTTGTTTTTGGTTTTGTTTTTTTGTTTTTTTGAGATGGAGTCTTACTCTATCATCTATCATCTAGGCTGGAGTGCAGTGGCATGATCTCGGCTCACTGCAACCTCTGCCCTCTGAGTTCAAGCGATTCTCCTGCCTCAGCCTCCCGAGTAGCTGGGATTACAGGTGCCAGCCACCGCATCCGACTACTTTTTTGTATTTTTAGTAGAGACAGGGTTTCACCTTCTTGGCCAGGCTGGTCTTGAACTCCTGACCTCGTGATCCACCATCCTTGGCCTCCCAAAGTGCTGGGATTACAGGCGTGAGCCACCGTGCCTGGCCAAGTTGCAATTCTTATGGCCGAGATTGCCTTTCAAGTTTACCTAGAAACCAAGAGCACTTTGGCCCTAAGTGGTGAGATTTGCAGGCACTCAAGTTCAGACCCCTAGGATTGGTAATTTCCCTCTGGCTAGGGATGGTTTAAATGCTCCCTGTGTGGGTGGGAATCAGCTGAGTTTGGTCTGAAATTCCTTTCTGCTTTAACAGAACAGCACTGAGTTCAATGCCTTATAACTGCTGTCCTCTCCTTCACCCAGTGCCCACAGATGCTCTCTATACCAGGCTGCAGCCACCAGGGGTGGGAAAGGGGTAGTGTCGTAGATTCATAACTGCTTTTTCTATCTCTTCAGTGCCTCTTTCAGCAATATGAACTTAAAAACAGGTATTGTGAGTGTTCACCTGATTTTCGGTTCTATGAAGGTAATTTTTTCTGCGTAATGTTAGTTGTTAACTGGTGTCCTTGTGGGGGTGGGGGAGTAGGGACGATTGGTACGCTTTCTATTCCACTATCTTGCTTCTCTTCTGTATCTTAATTTATATTTTAAAAGTAATGTATTTAAAGACTGAGTAAGGGTAAGCTCTTTTGTGTTTAAAAGACATTTTATTTTATATGCTTTGCCTAATTTTTAATAAATTGTTAGCCATTTTCTTATTAATTGGTTTAAGAGCTCTTTACATATTAAACAGATAAGCTTTAATATTTCTACAAATATTCATTCCCAGGTAGTTTTCTTTTAATTACATTTTTAGATGTATAGAATTTTTTTCAACACAGTCAAATTTATCAGTCTTTCTTTTTTGGCTTCTGGGTTTTGTGTTTTGCAGCCCTTCCTCTAAGACTATAAAAAAACTCACCTCATTTTCTCTTCTAGTATGTATATGGTTTTATTTTTATGAATTTCTGTATTCGATCCACATAAAACATATGTTGTTACATGGATTTACACATTTTGAAGTCAAACCCTTTGTGAGTACATTTCAATGAAAAGTGACTTTAATATGTTTTAATAAAAAATGATTGTTGTAGGCCATGTGTTGGGAAGTTTGGAAAAATTAACAGTTAAAGGAGGATGAGGACTGAAAAACTAGAGGAAAAGGAAAAGTAAACTGCAAAGAAATGTTGCAAGAGTAGAACTGCAATGCACTAGACACATGCTAAGGAACCACTACTCCTTGTCAGTCAACTGCAAAATAGAAAAATAATTAGGATTGCATATGGTGGAGTAAACTGCATGTTTTAATACTGCTGTGCTTGTCTGAAATTTGATACATTCCTTAATAATTTCTAAACTCCTCAGTATACAAAAATATTAGACCAGAAACCTTTTGGGGGTTTCTTTCTTTGCAATATTTGGCCCATGTTTTTAGAAAGGGATAATCCTAATACATCAACTTTAAGTTTACTTTTTCTGTAGACTTAGCCTAAAGACTTCCATATCCTTTTCTAGAAGTATTCCTCTCATAAAGTTTTCTCAACTGAGAGTATAGACAAAATAACCTAAGTGACTCAATTGACTCATTTTAAGGATTAGACATACACTATTATATATCTGAATATCTAAGGTAATAAACTGAAATAGATCTATAAATACACACTTACAGAAAAGAATTAGCATAGCATACCTTATGCTACTATCCTTAGGTAGGCCTACTTGAAGTTTGACACTTGGCTGGCATCTAGGAACTTGGATTTATGGAAGATTCCCATAATTGATGAGTGACTCACTGTACCTAAACTGTTTGTGCAAATAATGGTGATTTATGCCAAACACCTGATTTCCTTCTAGGGATCTGGAATTTTGGTATGTGATAGGCAGAATGTGCCCATGACTGACTACTGATAAAAAATGGGAACTCTTAAGCCCAGGGGGACTTCCCTGGTAGACATTTCACATGTATCATGATAAGTAGCTGGAGGAAATAAGCTTGTTCCATGTGACTCCATTGGGAGAGGAATCTTGCCAGCTTGGACATGGATCCTCCAGACTTCACCCTATACACATTTTCCATTTGTTGATCCTGCTTTATATCCGTTTACTCTAATAAATCATAGGCATAAGTACAACTATACACTGAGTTCTGTGAATCCTCCTAGCAAATACACAAATCACAGTAAACATTAATGCAATGTTTAGATATAAAACTTTAGAACCTGTAAAAAATCAAAAATTAGTAAAAAATGTTTAATACTCTTCTTAGATACAAGCTTTATACTTCAGAGTCAGTGGTTTTAGCTATAAATCAAAGGATAGTCTTTAGATGTACGTAACATAGCATAGTTGCAACTTAGCCTTGTGGGTCATAATTCTACATACAAATAGTGTGTGCAATTTAACACAGTAATAAAAAATCCATTATTAACTATGTAGGATAATAAGGAATTTATTTAAACGGATTCTTGGCTTAGAATGCTAAAGGTATTAATCTTTCTTCACATGAAATAAACTGTGTATAATTAATCATTGCTCCATGATTAATTGTGCTCATTTCATGAGTTAAAAAAGTAAATACATTAAAAGTGACTTACCTTTTAATCTTGGCCTTTTCAGCCTTTTCTTCTTCATCACATTTCTTGGCATTCCTATTAAGTTCTTTTGCAGCAAACTTCAAGTTAAATAACGGCTCTGAAAAGAGCCATTAAGGTTAAGGCTATTCAAAAAGTTATTTCCCCAACATAACTACCTGCAAACAAGATGTTAAAATTGTAAAACATACGAGATAAGATTAGTATTAACCAACTAGTCACAATGCTTTTGAGGAACTGGAACAATTTCTTTATTCTACGCTTGTTTTCTGTTAAAAAAAAAACCAAATTAATAAAAACCATTGATTATAAGGGGAGAAATTACTGTGGAGAAACCTGGCAGATACCACTTAACCAAGGTTAACATCACCAGTGATAAAATATTTCAGTATAATTTACATTCTGAAATGATAAACTGAGAGGGGAATAGCATAATTTCTATGGCGTGGTTGCCAAAAACATAACTTTAATATACTCAAGAGAAAACATGAGACAATCCTGAACTGAGAGACATTTAATATAACAGACTAGCATACTTTTCAAGTGCCAAATTCATGAAAAGCAAGGAAAGACTGAAGAAGCAGTCACAGACTGAAGGAGACTAAGGAGCTATGGCAACTAAATGCAATGTAGGATCCTGGAATAGAAAGAGGATGTTAATGGAAATACTGGTAAATCCAAATAAGATCTGTGGTTTAATTATTTATCTTGTAGAGATGTTGATTTCCTTATGTTGATAATTATACTATGGTTCTGTAAGACATTAACATTAGCAAAAGCTTGGTAGAAGGTATACAAGGACTTGCTGTACTACTTTTACAACTTTTCTTTAAATCTAAAATTATTTTAAAACTTTTTAATTAAAAAAGAAAAAATCATTTAAAAAACTACGAATAAAAGCACTCTCATAAATAAAACCAAAATGAATACCATAAATCTTTCATTTTCATGTCACAAACAAAAATAAATATGAAGTATATGCACATATATATGACAAAGTGCTGTGAATTATTTAAAAACCAACCAGATTATGTAATGACTAAATTACTAAGGTATTGGTTTAAAGGGCTGGCTTTTGAGTTGATTGTATCATTATTAGAAAACAAGAATGGCTTGCTTAATTTACCAAAGCTAAATAATAAATTAAGCTATCTTGTTCATCTCTCAGTTGCTTCATGGCTCTAATTCAATTCCTAAAGATTCTATGTATTTTATGACCTCTGAAAAAAGATAAATGACCTCTGAAAAAAGGTCAAATGTACTTTTTAAACCTTGTTTCTGTGTTTCTTTAGGACATTTACAAAAACGATGGAAGGTTCCTTTTTATTTATTTATTTTTTTAAAGTGTAAACACATGATACAATTTAAAGAGGTTAACTTTTGGATTGATAATATTGCTATTAGAAAACAAGAATGGGGCCGGGCGCGGTGGCTCAAGCCTGTAATCCCAGCACTTTGGGAGGCCGAGACGGGTGGATTACGAGGTCAGGAGATCGAGACCATCCTGGCTAACACGGTGAAACCCCGTCTCTACTAAAAAGACAAAAAAAAAAAAAACTAGCCGGGCGAGGTGGTGGGCGCCTGTAGTCCCAGCTACTTGGGAGGCTGAGGCAGGAGAATGGCGTAAACCCGGGAGGCGGAGCTTGCAGTGAGCTGAGATCCGGCCACTGCACTCCAGCCTGGGCGACAGAGCGAGACTCCATCTCAAAAAAAAAAAAAAAAAAAAGAAAAAGAAAACAAGAATGGTTTCTTAATTTACCAAAACTAAAGTTATCTTGTTCATTTCTCACTGGCTTCATGGCTTTAATTCAATGCCTTATTTATGGATAATGACAGGAATAAATTTACTGCCCTGAGTAGTTTCCAGGCTATAAATTCTAGATATACCTAGAATTGTAAATAAAATAAGTGCATATGTATACATTTCTGGGTAATTTTAATATAAAATATAGCTTAAATTTGTAAGATTTAACAATTTCAGCTTGGTGACTAAGTTATATGTCCTTATATATAAACACACATATATGTATATGTACACACACACACACGGTTTGCCAAGGTTTCTCAATTTGGGGCCAGATAATTCTCTGTGGGGCTGTCCTATAAATTCTAGGAAATTTAGCAGCATCCCTGGCCTTTATCCAGTAGATGTCAGAAGCACCTGCTCCTCTCAGTTGTAACAACCAATAACGTCTCCAAACATTGCCAAAAGTCACTTGGAGTGGGGGAGGGAAAATCCAACTCTGCTGAAAATCATCACTGATATAGATGAAATATCATTTTTCCTTTGTCTTCATTTTCTAAATTATCTCCCCAATATAATTGCTGTCTCTGTAGAAAAAGTCACTAAAGTTAAAAGCTGAATTATGATACTGACAGAGCAGGAGCACCAACATCTCAGACAAATACTGCCACTTTAAGTTCTAGCTCCCTTTCTAGCCTCATGCATTTCAAGGAAATCACTTCTAACTACAACCAGAAAGAGTAGACAGTAAAACACAGATAAGACAGCTTGGGCACAGAGGGAGGTCAGGGGAAAGTCTCTTCATAACTGCCAAACTTCACCCTCATACAATGGGCTCCAGTAAAACAGTGGCCCTTAATAAGCACATTTCTTTCCCCTCAGGTACACTAAGATAGGGAAGCTAAAAGCAGACTCAGTGGGGTATGCCTGCAGCTGAAAAAGGACATATAGGAACAGACACAAAATTCTCCCTCCCAGATAAACACAACAAAGAGACAAGAAGGAGTCCGAGCCTCTGACAAACTCTCCCACCCTAAATCCTTAAAAAAACTCTTTTAATGATCGCCATTCAAAGACTTGGAATCAACCCAAATGTCCATCAGTGACAGACTGGATTAAGAAAATGTGGCACATATACACCATGGAATACTATGCAGCCATAAAAAAGGATGAGTTTGTGTCCTTTGTAGGGATATGGATGCAGCTGGAAACCATCATTCTTAGCAAACTATCACAAGAACAGAAAACCAAACACCGCATGTTCTCACTCATAGGTGGGAACTGAACAATGAGATCACTTGGACTCAGGAAGGGGAACATCACACACCGGGGCCTATCATGGGGAGGGGGGAGGGGGGAGGGATTGCATTGGGAGTTATACCTGATGTAAATGACGAGTTGATGGGTGCAGCACACCAACATGGCACAAGTATACATATGTAACAAACCTGCACGTTATGCACATGTACCCTACAACTTAAAGTATAATAATAAATAAATAAATAAATAAATAAAAACTCTTAATCTCTAAGAGTTTAAGTTTAACCTAACTCAGCCAGAAGCCCCTCTTATGTTTGTTTTCTCTAAAATAAACCTGTCCTTGACTGTCAAGCCACCTTTCATGTTTCTTTCCTCTTTCTTTAATTCTTACATTTGGTGCCAAAACCCAGGATGGGTGTTGGGGGCAGAGGCTCTCTTGCAACCCAGGAAGCAGTGGGTAATGGCAGCTCATCCTGAGTTAACTCCTGGATCCTGAGGGTCTCTGGTCGCCCACCCCACCTTTACTCTCACTTCACTTTTTGAGCGATTTGCATGAGGAGGACAACTGACCTGAAGGGAACTGTGAGGCTCGGGCCTGGGCTACTCCCCAGTGGGCTCTCAAAACCCTCAGGTCTCAGGAATCCACCTCTGACCACACACAATGGGTATTTCACTCCCTAACCCTTGCTCCCTCTTCCTCCCTCTTCTTTCTCTCTCTTCCTTGTGTGGCTCCAGTCTGGGAGGCCCTTTGCCAATTCCAACCAGAATATCCAACATCAGACACTAATTCAGCAGACTGATAAGATCTGCCTTCTCCTAACTCTTTCCCAGTACTGGAGAAAGTCTGGCCTGCCATCCAGGTCCTCGGAGGACTAATGGGACTAAGCTAGAGGAAATCTTGGGGATGCCCACTTCCTTCTCAGCTTAACCATCCTCTTTCAGAAAGAGAATTCCGAGTCTCTGTCTTTTGTCTGGGGACATCTAGAACAAAACAGACACCCTCGGCTTCCTCTTACCAGTCCACATGGGTGCCAAACAATCCGCATTCCTACATCCTCCCCATGGGGCTGTTGTCTTCGCAACCTCACCAAACTTGGCTTACAGGAGACCCTAAATCCAAAGCATTTAATTTTCTACTGCAACATGGCTTGGCCCCAATACAGACTAGATAATAACAGCTGATGGCCCAAAAACAGTAGCTTTAACTTTCAAATTCTCAGGCACCTTAACCACTTTATCATCAGAAACAGCAAATGACAAGAGGTTCCCCATATTCAGGCTTTCTTCTACCTTAAATCCTGCCTCTCCTCTTCTCCACCCCTTCAAAAACTATTCCAACCAGTCAAACCTCTTCTGCCATTCTCCCTCTATGGGAAGTGGCTATGGTAAAAGGTATTGCTTGGGTTCATGTCCCCTTCTCTATGTCTGATTTGTGGCAGATTGAACAGCTTCTGGGATCTTTCTATAAAAATCCCTCTCATTATTGTAGGGAATTCCTGCACATAACCCAATCCTTTAATTTAAGTTGGCATAACATTTTTGTAATTCCAACCTCTACTCTCACCCTTAATAAAAAAGAGTGCTGAGCTTAATTAAAATGCATATCCAAGCTATAAGTATATTTAAAAGGCCTTTATGTTTTTCTCTTCATAAATCTTGTTTTCCTGAAAAAGGTTTTTTTTTTTTTTTTTTTTTTTTTTTCCCCCCCAGTTGAAATTACTTTTCTCCACTCTGTCTTGCCAGTCTTGGTGCATGCATAAAAGACCCTAGAATAACTTCTGGTGGCCTGGGACTCCTTGGGAAAACAGAAAAGGTACTACAAATCCCATTTTGGGAAAAATCTCTGTTTTCCTTATGGAACCCCTGGAATTAGAGGTGAATAAGTACCTCTCAAAATCTGCCTTTGTCTTCCAGCTATGCTTGTTTATTAGGCCCTGAAAATTGTTTTCCTAGCCCTGTTCTTAAAGGGCCTCACCCAGAGGCCAATAATCCAGTTAGGAAATTAGCAAATGTAAATCTCATAACTACTGGATCTTCTTCTGGTTGTCTGTGTGGCTATATACGTGTTATGTGTGCAATGTCTATTAAAAAGAGCTCTAATTAATTGATTGGGCTAAGAATAATAAGCAGCTAAATCAAATATTTTTAAGCAAAAAGTAAAAGCTGTGGTAACTTTCAGTTCATGTAACTTTAATATTTAAAAATAAAAACAGTCTTAGGAATTATTGGTAAAATACCAATGTCTTTAAGGTGTAAAAATGTGGTCTACATTATGCAAGTCAAATACTAGGTTTGCTAAATGTTTTAAGGTTGTAAATTGCTTCTTTAGTCTTTAAAAACTGTCAACTTCCCTGCTTCACAATTGGAAAGGCCAGAAACATATGGAAGATGGAAGTAACCATGCCCCTAACTATGCTGGAAGAAGTCAAACTTCATCTGCATTTAGCACATAATTAAAAAAAAAAAAACAGGTTTTACATTAAAGTTGAAAATTGCTAAAAGTTACCATTATAAGATGTAATTAAAACTACTGAACATGGATTTGCATACAAGGTATATAAAAACAGTAAAAAGTGTTTTTAGTTAAAAATTATAAGAAGGCATAAAAATGTACATTTTGCTTAAGAATAAAAACTTGTCTTAAAATTAAATAAAATGGATGGTTTAAGCAGATTGTAAAAACATTGTTAAAAATTAATCCTGCAAAGAAAACTGTGTAAACATATTAACTAAATTCAAAGGGGTATTATATGTTTTTATTTCTGTAAATTAAACACTAAAAGCACCACAAGGTTTTCTTAAAATGCTAATATACTCTTTAGCAAAACTTGTCAAGGGTTATAATGGGTATGTAAAAATCTTACAAACTGGTTAAAATTAAATAAAATTGTCTAGAAGTTTTCATTAAAATTAGGGTTAACATTAATAGCAAACTAATGTAAGGGTAAAATTTAACTTTCTCTCTTAAACAGAATTTTCATGTAATACAAAAGGTTAATAAATGATTTTTGCTTTTCCAAATTTTTAACTCATCATTTTGGCAAAACAAAACCAAACAAACAGAAAACTTATGGTAATCTAAAATTATATTTTAATATCAAGCATTTTAAATTTTAAACATATTTAACGGGCTTTTCAAAATCAAACTTTAGTCTCAAAATTGTCTTTCCTAACCCCTGCAGCATCTGGGAAAAAAGGTAAACAGGATTATTTAACATGTTTAGGTACATAAAATTGCCAAAATAATGTCTAATAGGTTATATTTTAGGGGATAGTATTAACATTTGTTCCGAAACTGTATGGAATGTCTAAGGTTCTAGTGTCTAAATATGTGCTATTAATCACAATTACGGTTGTTATGTTGAGTTATTGTAAATCACAAAAATGACCAAATTTCTTTTTCAGTTGTGTTTCTAACTGTATCCAACCTGGACGTTTTGTTATTTACAGACAACTGTTATTTTGTTTTAATTCTCTTCTAAAGATGTTTTTTAATGAAGCTGTGGAACAAGTGCTCTCAAATTTGGGCTTCTCATAACAAAAAATATACAGAACTCATGAAAAGCTAAAATGTTTATAAATCTCAAGCAAAACAAAAGTTAATAAAATGGACTAAACTAATAAAAAACAAAAACAAGTTTTACCTTTTGCTTGGAACACTGCTAATCTTTATTTTATTTTTCAGAGTCAAGAAAACTTATCTTAAGCTAGCTACAGCCTTTTACAACTAAGTATACTCCTGTAAACAGAATTTAAAGTGTGTTTCTCTCTGCTAGTTCCTCCAGAATTTGAAAACTAGTTACAAGTATTCTTAAACAATATATTTGTTTGCATCAGTGCAATAAGAATCTATTTTCTTTTGTGGCTGGGCGCAATGGCTCACACCTGTAATTCCAGCACATTGGGAGGCTGAGGCCAGCGGATCACGAGGTCAGGAGATCAAGACCATCCTGGCCAACATGGTGAAGCCCTGTCTCTACTAAAATACAGAAAATTAGCAGAGTGTAGTGGTGCATGCCTGTAGCCCCAGATGCTCGAGAGGCTGAGGCAGGGGAGTCGCTTGAGCTCATGAGGCCGAGGTTGCAGTGAGCCAAGATCTCACCACTGTACTCCAGCCTGGCAACAGAGCAAGACTCTGTCTAAAAAAATAGGTGGGGAGGGGGGCTGTGGGAATCTATTTTCTTTTGTAACAGAACACAATTGGAAAAACTGGTTATTTTACCAAGGCTTTGACTAGAATGGTGTGCTCTCCTTTAAGGAATCAAACTTGACTTACGGAGCCAATAAAGCCCTTGGAAAACTGGCCTCATATTTTGTGTACACAGTCCCTGTACAAACTTTCTGATCTTTGGTAAGTAAAGAATATCAATTTCTGACAGGCCAGGAACCCCAAGTTATCTTAAAACCTCAAGAGGAGAGTAATTCACCCAACTCACAGGTATTTCATGGTAAAAATCCATCGCTAGGCTTGGCTTTTAAAAGTCTTACCTCAAATACTTCTATACAACAAAGTTCCATCAAAGACGATTTAAAAGGCCTATGTAGCAAGTAATTAATTATTCTTGCTGCACTGTATACAAACATTAAGCCAAGTATAATAAAGCAAACCAGTCTTACCACGATTTGTATTTTAATAAAAATGTGAAACTGAAGACAGAAAAGTATGTTTCAAAAACTAGCACACCTGTTGTTAAATTCTAGTCTTGCCTAATGTTTTTCAGTTTTTATTATTTTCTACAGTTTAAATTATATCCATTACAGAAATCAACTCCTGGATACATCACACTCAAGTAAAAGCCTAAAGAGCTAAGAAAGCAACCCCTAACAGCCCAGAAAAATGTCCTAAATATCAATGTAAAATCAATAAGAAATCTTATGCTGAAAATCATAAAAGATAAGTAACTAAGTTAAAATTACTCATCTTACTCAATCTCAACCCTGCCTGACCAAATACTTTCATCATTTCTACCTCTCCATTTAATCCAAATATTAAAACCTTTTTAATGGAAATGTACTATGCCACCCTTGTGGGAACTGCTTTACTTACTCTACTATTTGCAGTAGAACTATATACTGTAGCACTATCAGAGTGGAATATCCGACAGATAATCTAAATTCCCATAGCATTTTGGTTAATTATTATCCTCATAGAAGGACTAACAGTTACTAACAAAAAATAACACATGGGTCTTTCCAAACATATGCCTCTGCCTCTCATTGGGAAAGAAATGCTGCTTCTAACTCAACCAATGGGGCCTAATAAGAAACACTGCTGAAAAGCCTAGGACTGATGTTTTAACCCTGCCTAATTAACCATTTTCAATTTTTTTTTAACTGACAGAATCATGGCCATTTTGCAGACAACTACCCCAAAACATCTACATATGGTATTGCTCCTGCAGTCAATCTGAGACCAAGAAACTCTCTGCACCCCCATCAGCAGGAAGTAACCCAAAAGAGCATGTTGCCCCTCATACTTTTATAACTATAGGGTCTGGATGGAGCAGGAGCACCATCATCTCAGACAAACACCGTCACTTTCAGTTCCAGCTCCCATTCTAGCCTCATGCATTTCAAGGAAATCACTTCTCTTCTAACTACAAGCAGCCAGAAAGGGCAGACAGTAAAACACAGATAAGACAGCTCAGGCACAGAGGGAGGTGGGTGGAAAGTCTCTTGGGTGACTGCCAATCTTCACCCTCTTTCGAAAGAAACTTTCATGTTTCCTCTTTTTTAATTCTTACAATACCAATTATTTTTGATGAGTTAATATAGTTAACATATTCTTTTATGTTTTTTAAAGAATTGTTTCAGCTGTGATTAAACCTGAAATTTACTGTAAACTTCAAATACCGAGGACTGAGTACTGAATACCTCTTATAACCCACTCTTGTTTAATAATTAGGATTATGGTATAAAATACTGGTCAAAAAATAGATCTTTTACAACAGTGCATTCTGTTCCATAATGCTTTTTCCCCCCTTCATCCTTAAAAGACTTAGAGCTACTTCTAGAAATATAGAGGCCTAAAGATTTAAAAAAACACTTTGAAATACTGAATAAACTATAACAGAAATCCAAAAGAAGGAAAATCCGCTGGGACAGAACAAAACAGGAAGAAGGAACTATTAGTAAGCAAGCACTGAAGCTCCTGAAACTCCCACAGTGTTGGAACGGAGCTTTTTTAATAATGATAGAACCCTTGAAGGTTACAACATTAGCACAAGGGTAGGTAGAAAATATCCTATCAGCCAGCAAGGGATTATAAGATAAGAAGATTAACTTTCTACGGGCCTTGGGTGGGAGCTGCAGGTGAAACAAAGGCTCCCCTACAAATTTATAGCCATAGCAATGTCTTCATGTGGAGTTGGGGTTCAAATGTGTACTCCTAGAAGGGTCTGGGAAACCCCATCCTGAAATATTAAAGTACTTCTAAGTTGGAGGAACATCCTCAACCCAGGAATTTTAGGATTCTCTTAGATTTCAATGAATAGACAGATAAAACCAAAAATTAAATAAAGTTGAGGAGAAAAAAAGCAAACCGTAATACAGATTGCATACAGATTGTAATACAAACTGTAATACAAAATACGTAAAGGTTATATTCAAGGAGATGATGCATGAGACTCTTTGCATAACTGATGAAAGTAACCTTTAATATTTTAATTCAGGAAGCACAAAAAATGCCAAGCAGAATAAAAATAAATCCACATTAGATATATTACAGTAAGCCTCTGACTACCAAAAACTATAACAACTTTAAAAAGAGTCACAGCGAAAGTTCAGATAATTTACAAAAGATCTAAAATTAGACTCCATTTCCAAAGGAAGTACAATTGATTAATGTTGTCTAAGGTAGTCATGTTCTAATAAATTGCTGAGAATACCAAATTAGCAAATACTGAACCACTGCTTCTAGGGAAAATACAGGATTGGGGTCCTATGACCTAGGTGGTTACATTTTCATCAACTGATCAATATATAACCTTATCCTAAGATGGCTGAATAGTAACAGCTCCAGTCTGCAGCACCCAGAGTGAATGACGCAGAAGACAGGTAATTTCTGCATTTCCAACTGAGGTACCTGGTTCATCTCATTGGGACTGGTTGGACAGTGGGTGCAGCCCACTGACGGCAGGCCAAAGCAGGGCAGGGCATTGCCTCACCCAGGAAGTGCAAGGGGTCACGGGATTTCCCTTTCCTAGCCAAGGGAAGCCATGACAGACTGCACCGGGAAAATCGGGACACTCCCACCTTAATACTGTGCTTTTCCAATGGTCTTAGCAAATGGCACACCAGGAGATTATATCCCATGCCTAGCTCAGCAAGTCCCACGGTCACAGAGCCTGCTCAGTGCTAGTGCAGCACTCCGAGATTGAACTGCGAGGCAGCAGCCTGGCTGAGGGAGGGGCGTCCACCATTGCTGAGGCTTGAGTAGGTAAACAAACTGGTTGGGAAGCTCACACTGGATGGAGCCCACCACAGCTCAACAAGGCTTGCCTGCCTCTGTAGAGTCCACCTCTGAGGGCAGGGCATAGCTGAACAAAAGGCAGCAGAAACTTCTGCAGACTTAAGCGTCCCTGTCTGACAGCTCTGAAGAGAGCAGTGGTTGTCCGAGCACAGTGTTTGAGCTCTGAGAATGGACAGACTGCCCCCTCACGTGGGTTCCTGACTCCCTAACTGGGAGACACCTCCCAGACACACTCCAATAGGGGCTGACTGACACCTCATACAGCCGGGTGCCCCTCTGAGACAAAGCTTTCAGAGGAAGGATCAGGCAGTAATATTTGCTATTCTGCAACCTCCGCTGATGATACCAAGGCAAATAGGGTCTGGAGTGGACCTCCAGAAAACTCAAACAGACCTGCATCCAAGGGTCCTGACTGTTAGAAAGAAAATGAACAAACAGAAAGGAATAGCATCAACATCAACAAAAAAGACATCCACACCAAAACTCCATTTGTAGGTCACTATCATCAAAGACCAAAGGTAGATAAAATCACAAAGATGGGGAGAAACCAGAGCAGAAAAGCTGAAAATTCTAAATACCAGAGTGCTTCCTCCCATTGCAGCTCCTTGACAGCAACGGAACAAAGCTGGATAGAGAATGACTTTGACAAGTTGACAGAAGTAGGCTTCAGAAGGTCGGTAATAACAAACTCCTCCGAGCTAAAGGAGGATGTTCAAACCCATCGCAAGGAAGCTAAAAACCTTGAAAAAAGATTAGACGAATGGCTAACTAGAATAAACAGTGTAGAGAAGACCTTAAATGACCTGATGGAGCTGAAAACCATGGCACAAGAACTACGTGACACATGCATAAGCTTCAATAGCCAATTCGATCAAGTGGAAGAAAGGATATCAGTGATAGAAGATCAAGTTAATGAAATAAAGCAAGAAGACAAGGTGTTGGCAGAAGGCCCCCCAAAATCTGGCCATAAACTGGCCCCAAAACTGGCCATAAACAAAATCTCTGCAGCACTGTAACACGTTCATAATGGCCCTAACACCCAAGCTAGAAGGTTGTAGGTTTATGGGAATGAGGGCAAGGAACACCTGGCCCGCCCAAGATGGAAAACCGCTTAAAGGCATTCTTAAGCCACAAACAATAGCATGAGTGATCTGTGCCTTAAGGACATGTTCCTGCTGCAGTTAACCAGCCCAACCTATTCCTTTAATTCGGCCCATCCCTTCATTTCCCGTAAGGGATAATTTTAGTTAATTTAATATCTGTAGAAACAATGCTAATGACTGGCTTGCTGTTAATAAATATGTGGGTAAATCTCAGTTTGGAGCCCTCAGCTCTGAAGGCTGTGAGACCCCTGATTCCCCACTTCACACCTATATATTCCTGTGTGTGTGTCTTTAATTCCTCTAGCACCGCTGGGTTAGGGTCTCCCCAACCGAGCTGGTCTTGGCAAGTGGCGTCCATCATGGGGGCTCAAATTCAGGCTGAAGGGTCGCCAGAGTGACAGTTGGAATGGAAAACCGGCTGGAGGACACCCGAGTACTCTTAAAGCAATCCCCATGGTGAGTAAGAAGGGGAGCTCAGAAGCATCAGGGTAACAATGGGACAGGTGTGTGGTCTGGTTCGTTTCACCTTGGAACTTTTTCACACTGATGATGAGGAGGAACGAGAGTATAGCGAAGTAACAGAAGAAGTTACAGAGCATGTTTATTTGCCAGCTAAAGCTAAAGCAGCAAAGGAAGGAGAGGTTCATCCCTACCCTTCTGAGCCCCCTCATTATTATTCTGAAGAAAAACACCCTCCAGATCTTTCTTTTCCAGAGGACACTGGGCGAAAATTAGTTGCCCCAGTGATTGTTCGAGCAGCACCTCGAGTGACCGCTCTTAGTTTTATTCAGGCAGGAATTCAGCTAGCTAGACGAGAGGGTGATTTAGAGGCTTGGTAATTCCCTGTTAGAATACACCCCCAAGATCAACAGGGAAATATCATAGCTACATTTGAGCCTTTTCCTTTTAAATTCTGGAAAGCACATTTAGTTGATTATATCAAGGCCTGTGATAGTATCGGAGGTAATCTGCATAAAGCTACTTTGTTGGCACAGGCAATGGCAGGACTGAGAGTGGATAAAGGAAATACTCCATTTTCTGGAGCTTGTTTTAACTGTGGGAAGCATGGTCATACTAAATAAGAATGTAGAAAAAATCAGCAAGTCAGGCAGCCAGATAAGGAAAAAAGGGAAACTGCTGAGCCTGAAATATATCCAAAATGTAAAAAAGGAAAACACTGGGCTAATCAATGTCACTCTAAGTTTGATAAAGATGGGAACATGATTTTGGGAAATGCCATGAGGGGCCCCTCCCGGGCCCCATTCTAAGTCAGGGCATTTCCAGATCAGGCCATTCCCTCACCCCTATACAATGTCTGTCCCCTGCCACATCCAGTAGTGCCGCAGTAGATTTATGCTGCATAAAAACTGTGAGCCTTCTGCCTGGGGAATCCCTGCAAAAGGTCCCAACAGGAGTCTGTGAACTCTTGCCAGCGGGTATGACAGGATTACTTTTAGGAAAGACTACTTTAAGTTTAAAAGGGGTACAAATACATATGGGAGTCACTGATTCAGATTACAATGGGGAAATTCAAATCATTATATCTACTTCTGTTCCCTGGAAAGCAGAGCCAGGGGAGTGTATAGCACAGCTCCAGACAGTGTTGTATGTGGGAATGGAAAAAAGTGAAATTAAATGAACAGGAGGATTTGGAAGCACAAATAAACAAGGCAAAGCAGCTTATTGGGTACATCAAATTACTGATAAACATTCCACCTATGAAATAACTATTCAGGGAAAGAAATTTAAAGGTTTGGTAGATACAGGAGTGGACATTTCAATCATTTCTCTACAGCGCTGGCCATCCACGTGGCCAATTCAACCTGCTCAATTTAACATAGTTGGAGTTGGTAAAGCCCCTGAAGTATATCAAAGTAGTTATATTTTGCATTGTGAAGGGCCCAATGGACAACCTGGGACTATTCAACCAATTATAACTTCTGTACCTATAAATTTATGGGAGAGAGATTTATTCCAACAATGGGGAACACAAGTTCTAATTCCAGAACAATTATATAGCCCTCAAAGTCAACATATGATGCATGAAATGGGGTATGTCCCTGGTATGGGACTAGAAAACAATTTTTTGCAAGGTTTAAAAAGTTCCTGCCAAAGATTAGGATATCATTTTTGATGGCAGCCATTGTTAAGCCTCCAGAACCTATACCTTTAAAATGGTTAACAGATAAGCCAATTTGGATACAATGGCCGCTAAGCAAAGAGAAAGTGGAGGCTTTAGAGAAATTAAGTTACTGAACATTTAGAAAATGGGCACTTAGCTCCAACATTTTCCCCTTGGAATTCTCCAGTTTTCGTAATTAAGAAAAAATCAGGTAAATGGAGAATGTTAACTGACTTAAGAGTCATTAATTCAGTTATACAACCTATGGGAGCATTACAGCCAGGATTGCCTTCTCCTGACTAATAATTCCAAAAAAATTGGCCTTTAATAGTGATAGATTTAAAAGACTGTTTCTTTACTATCCCTTTAGCTGAGCAAGACTGTAAACGGTTTGCATTTATAATTCCTGCAGTAAACAACCTGCAGCCTGCTAAGCGTTTTCATTGTTTCACAGATGGGTCTAGTAATGGTAAACCTTCTTATTCTGGATCAAAAGGTAAAGTTTTCCAGACGCCCTATACGTCAGCTCAAAAAGCAGAGCTTGTAGTGGTAATTAAGGTATTGACTGCTTTTGATATGCCGATTAATGTGATTTTTGATTCTTCATACATGGTTCATTCCACACAGTTAATTGAAAATGTTCAGTTACAATTTCATACAGATGAACAACTGATGACTTTATTTACCTAATTGCAAACAGCAGTTAGAAGTAGAAAGCACCCTTTTTTCATCACTCATATTAGGGTTCATACACATCTTCCAGGACCTTTGACTGAAGGGAATCAAATGGCTGATCGTCTGCTTGCTAATGCAATATCTAATGCTAGACACTTTCACAATTTAACCCATGTTAATGCCTCTGGTCTCAAACGCAGATACAGCATTACCTGGAAAGAAGCTAAAGCTATTATCCAGCAATGCCCAACTTACCAAATGGTACATTCCTCAACTTTTACAGGAGGAGTTAATCCTCGAGGATTGGAACCTAACTCTCTTTGGCAAATGGATGCCACACGTGTTCCCTCATTTGGGAGACTAGCTTATGTACACATATGTGTGGACACCTTTTCTCACTTTGTCTGGGCTACATGCCAAACAGGAGAGTCTTCTGCCTACATTAAACGTCATTTTTTGCAGTGTTTTGCAGTGATGGGCATTCCAGCTTCTATTACAACAGATAATGCCCCAGGCTATACTAGCCAAGCTCTAGCTACATTTTTGTCTATGTGGAATATTAAACACATTACTGGTATCCCATACAATTCTCAAGGACAAGCCATAGTGGAAAGAATGAATCTTTCGCTAAAACATCAATTGCAAAAGCAGAAAGGAAAAAATAGAGAATATGGAACACCGCAGATACAACTGAATCTAGCATTATTAACTTTAAATTTTTTGAGCCTTCCCAAAGGTCAGATGGTATCAGCAACTGAAGAGCATCTACAGAAACCAGCTGCAAAGACAGAAGCAGAACAACTGATTTAGTGGAGAACTCCAATAACAAAAAGTTGGGAAATAGGTAAAATAATAACTTGGGGTGGAGGTTATGCTTGTATTTATCCAGGCCAAAATCTACAGCCGATTTGGATACCATCAAGACACCTGAAACCTTATCATGAGCCAGATTCCGAGGAAGAGATCCAGGAGGATCCCAAGGACCCCCTGGTTGCATCCATGTCAAGACTGACACTGAGGAGGACCCCAACTGTCACAAGCAACATCCATCAAACACAGCCAACCACCTGGGGACAGATCAAGAAGCTGTCACAGATGGCGGGAGAAAACCTGAGGAAAGCGGGACAGCCAGTCACAATAAATAATTTAATGGTAGCTATGATAGCAGTTACCACCACTGCCATGAGTATTCCTTCAATAAGGGCTGACACAGAGAACAATTATACTTACTGGGTATATTTATCAATCTTGGCTGGCAATAACGCCTGGATGCAATCACTCTATGACACAGTTACACATGCTTTCTGATCTCAGTATTTAACATAATAAATCTGCTCCTATAATTGAGGGATACCACCCTCAAAAACCTTTTTGTAAACAGGATTGGACCCAGTGAGAAAAAATCATCATACTTGTTTCGGAAGATTACACTGCAGAACAGGCAGAGGTGCTGCACGATTCCTATGGAATCCTTATTGATTGATCCCCTAAGGAGATGTTTAGCTTGAATTGTACCTCTCAGTCTGCGTGCCACGGCCACACTATGTTCAGCTGATCTGAACAAAATGGTCAGATGGTAGAAATGTTAAGAAGTACAACAAAATTTCCTATTATCTGGAACCATGGCAGTATAGTGGCACCTCAACCTCAAATGATATGGCCCGCTCTAGGAGCTTAACATAAGGATTTAAAATTAAAAGAACACATGTACCCTAGAACTTAAAGTATAATAATAATAAATAAATTTTAAAAAATAAAAAAAATTAAAAAAATAAAAATCATATAAATTTAAAAAAAAAAAATTAAAAGAACAAATATTTAAAGCATCCCAGACACACCTGACCTTAATGCCAGGAACTGGAGTGCCTGAAGGATTTGCAGACAAATTAGCAGCTAGTAACCCATTAAAATGGATAAAAACACTTGGAAGCTCTATGATTTCATGATGATTGTGCTTTTAATCTGTGTTGTTTCTCTTTGTATAGTGTGCAGATGTGGATCCTGACTCCTGTGAGAAGTAGCTCACCATGACAAAGCAACCTTTGCATTTATCGATTTGCAAATAAAAGAAGGAGGACATGTTGGGAGCAGGCCCCCCAAAATCTGGCCATAAAATGGCCCCAAAACTGGCCATAAACAAAATCTCTGCAGCACTGTAACATGTTCATAATGGCCCTAACACACAAGCTGGAAGGTTGTGAATATGGGACTATGTGAAAAGACCAAATCTATGTCTGATTGGTGTACCTGAAAGTGACGGGGAGAATGGAAAAAAGCTGGAAAACACTCATCAGGATATTATCCCAGAGAACTTCCCCAACCTAGCAAGGAAGGCCAACATCAAATTCAGGAAATACAGGGACCACCACAAAGATACTCTGCAAGAAGAGTAACCTCAAGACACATAATTGTCAGAACCAGCAAGGCTGAAATGAAGGAAAAAATGTTAAGGGCAGCCAGAAAGGTCAGGTTACCCACAGAGGGAAGCCCACCAGACTAACAGCGGATCTCTCTGCAGAAACTCTACAAATCAGAAGAGAGTGGGGGCCAATATTCAACATTCTTAAAGAAAAAAAATTTCAACCCAGAATTTCATATCCTGCCAAACTAAGATTAATAAGTGAAGAAGAAATAAAATCCTTTACAGACAAGCAAATGCTGAGAGATTCTGCAACCACCAGGCCTGTCTTACAAGAGCTCCTGAAGGAAGCACTAAACATGAAAAAAAAAGAGTACCAGCCACTGCAAAAACATGCCAAACTGTAAAGACCGTCAATGCTAGGAAGAAACTGCATGAACTAACAGGCAAAATAACCAGCTAACATCATAATGATAGGATCAAATTCACACATAACAATATTAACCTTAAATGTAAATGGGCTAAATGCCCCAATTTAAAGACACGGACTGACAAATTGGATACAGAGTAAAGATCCATCAGTGTGCTGTATTCAGGAGGCCCATCTCACATGCAGAGACACACATAGGCTCTAAATAAAGGGATGGAGGAATATCTACCAAGCAAATGGAAAGCAAAATTTAAAAAAAGCAGAGGTTGCAATCCTCGTCTCTGATAAAACAGACTTTAAACCAACAAAAATCAAAAGAAGCAAAGAACAACACTATATAACGGTAAAGGGGTCAATTCAACAAGAAGAGCTAACTATCCTAAATATATATGTACCCAATACAGGAGCACCCAGATTCATAAAGCAAGTCCTTAGAGACCTACAAAGAGACTTGGACTCCCACATAATAACAATGGGACTTCAATACACCACTGTAAATATTAGACAAATCAACGAGACAGAAGGTTAACAAGGATATCCAGGACTTGAACTCAGCTCTGGACCAAGTGGACCTAATAGACATCTACAGAACTCTCCACTCCAAATCAACAGAAAATACATTCTTCTCGGCACATCACATTTATTCCAAAATTGACCATATAGTTGGAAGTAAAGCACTCCTTAGCAAATGTAAAAGAGCAGAAATCACAACAAATTGTCTCTTACAGCACAGTGCAATCAAATTAGAACTCAAGATTAAGAAACTTACTCAAAACTGCACAAGTACATGGAAACTGAACAACCTGCTCCTGAATCACAACTGAGTAAATAATGAAATGAAGGCAGAAATAAAGATGTTCTTTGAAACCAATGAGAACAAAGGTACAACATACCCGAATCTCTGGGACACATTTAAAGCAGTGTGTAGAGGGAAATTTATAGCACTAAATGCCCACCAGAGAAAGAAGGAAAAATCTAAAATCGACACCCTAACATCACAATTAAGAGAACTAGAGAAGTAAGAGCAAACAAATTCAAAAGCTAGCAGAAGACAAGAAATAACTAAGATCAGAGCAGAACTGAAGGAGGTAGAGACACAAAAAGGCCTTCAAAAAATCAATGAAGCCAGGAGCTGGTGTGTTGGAAAGATCAAAAAAATTGATAGACTGCTAGCAAGACTAATAAAGAAGATAAGAGAGAAGAATCAAATAGACGCAATAAAAAAATGATAAAGGGGATCTCACCACCGAACCCAAAGAAATACAAACTACCATCAGAGAATACTATAAACGCCTCTCTACAAATAAACTAGAAAATCTAGAATAAATTGATAAATTCCTGGACACATAAACCCTACCAAGACTAAACCAGGAAGACGCTGAATCCCTGAAAATATCAATAACAGGCTCCGAAATTGAGGCAATAATTAATAGCCTACCAATCAAAAAAAGTCCAGGACCAGACGGATTCACAGCCAAATTCTACCAGAGGTACAGAGAGGAGCTGGCACTATTCCTTCTGAAACCATTCCAGTCAACAGAAAAAGAGGGAATCCTCCAGAACTCATTTTTTGAGACCAGCATCATCCCAATACCAAAGCCTGGCAGAGACACACACAAAAAAGAGAATTTTAGACCAATATGCTTGATAAATATCGATGTGAAAATCCTCAATAAAATACTGGCAAACCAAATTCAGCAGCACATCAAAAAGCTTATCCACCAAGATCAAGCTGGCTTCATCCCCGGGATGCAATGCTGGATCAGCATATGCAAATCAATAAACGTAATCCATCACACAAACAGAACCAAAGACAAAAACCACATGATTATCTCAATAGATGCAAAAAAGGCCTTTGACAAAATTCAACAGCCCTTCATGCTAAAAACTCTCAATAAACTAGGTATTGATGAAACATATCTCAAAATAATAAAAGCTATTTATGACAAACCCACAGCCAATATCATACTGAAGAGGCAAAAACTGGAAGCATTCCTTTTGAAAACTGGCACAAGACAGGGATGCCCTCTCTCACCACTCCTATTCAACACAGTGTTGGAAGTTCTGGCCAGGTCAATCAGGCAGGCGAAATAAATAAAGGGTATTCAATTAGGAAAAGAGGAAGTCAAATTGTCCCTGTTTGCAGATGACATGATTGTATATTTAGAAAACCCCATCGTCTCAGCCCAAAATCTCCTTAAGCTACTAAGCAACCTCGGCAAAGTCTCAGGATACAAAATCAATGTGCAAAAATCATAAGCATTCCTGTACACCAATAACAGACAAACAGAGAGCCAAATAATGAGTGAACTCCATTCGCAATCACTACAAAGAGAATAAAATACCTAGGAATCCAACTTACAAGGGATGTGAAGGACCTCTTCAAGGAGAACTACAAACCACCGCTCAATGAAATAAAAGAGGACACAAACAAATGGAAGAACATTCCATGCTCATGGATAGGAACAACCAATATCGTGAAAATGGCCATACTGCCCAAGGTAATTTACAGATTCCAGGGTATCCCCACCAAGCTACCAATGACTTTCTTCACAGAATCGGAAAAAACTACTTTAAAGTACATATGGAACCAAAAAAGAGCCCGCATTGCCAAGACAATCCTAAGTGACAAGAACAAAGCTGGAGGCATCACACTACCTGACTTCAAACTATACTACAAGGCTACAGTAACCAAAACAGCATGGTACTGGTACCAAAACAGAGATATTGACCAATGGAATGGAACAGAGGCCTCAGAAATAACACCGCACATCTATACCTATCTGATCTTTGACAAACCTGACAAAAATAAGAAATGGGGAAAGGATTCCCTATTCAATAAGTGGTGCTGTGAAACTGGCTAGCTATATATAGAAAGCTGAAACTGGATCCCTTTCTTACACCTTATACAAAAATTAATTCAAGATGGATTAAAGACTTAAATGTTAGACCTAAAACCATAAAAAAAAACCTAGGAGAAAACCTAGGCAATACCATTCAGAATATACACATAGGCAAGGACTTCATGATGAAAACACCAAAAGCAATGGCAACAAAAACTAAAAAGACAAATGGGATCTAATTAACTAAAGAGCTTCTGCACAGCAAAAGAAACTACCATCACAGTGAACAGGCAACCTACAGAATGGGAGAATATTTTTGCAATCTACCCATCTGACAAAGGGCTAACATCCAGAATCTACAAAGAACTTAAACAAATTTACAAGAAAAAATCAAACAACCCCATCAAAAAGTGGGCAAAGGATATGAACAGACACTTCTCAAAACAAGACATTTATGCAGCCAACAGACACATGAAAAAATGCTCATTATCACTCGCCATCAGAGAAATGCAAATCAAAACCACAATGAGATACCATCTCATGCCCATTAGAACTGCGATCATTAAAAAGCAAGGAAACAACAGATGCTGGAGAGCATGTGGAGAAATAGGAACACTTTTACTCTGTTTTTGGAAGTGTAAACTAGTTCAACCACTGTGGAAGACAGTGTGGCGATTCCTCAAGGATCTAGAGCTAGAAATACCATTCGTCCCAGCAATCCCATTACTGGGTATATACCCAAAGGGTTATAAATTATGCTACTATAAAAATACATGCACACATATGTTTATTGTGGCACTATTCACAATAGCAAAGACTTGGAACCAACCCGAATGTCCATAAATGATAGACTGGATTAAGAAAATGTGGCACATATACACCATGGAATACTACACAACCATAAAAAAGGATGAGTTCATGTCCTTTGTAGGGACTTGGATGAAGCTGGAAACCATCATTCTGAGGAAACCATCGCAAGGACAGAAAACCAAACACCACATGTTCTCACTCATAGGTGGGAACTGAACAATGTGAACACTTGGACACAGGGCGGGGAACATCACACACTGGGGCCTGTTGTGGGGTGGGGGTATGGGGGAGGGATAATATTAGGAGAAATACCTAACGTACATGACAAATTAATGGGTGCAGCAAACCAACATGGCACATGTATACATATGTAACAAACCTGCAAGTTGTGCACATGTACCCTAGAACTTAAGAGTATAGTAAATTATATATATATAACCTTATCTTATATGGGTTTCTGTTATAACACACCTTATTTAGTATATATTGTTGATTCATTAGCATTGACTTCACAGGCAACAGCACTATGATTCATGCCTGAAAGAAGCTTCTCTAATGCATGGATTTTCTCCATAAGACATGTCACAACCTTACTGCCCTTAGGAACACTAGGAAGCACCTCAGCAGTATGTTTGAGGACCATTTTAAACAATAAAATTACCAACAAAAAGCACAAAAATACAAAAACATGTGGCACTAAGTAGTAAGCAAAAAAGACACTTGTTTATAGTATGCGGACTGAAGAAAGAAGAAAGAGCATTAAATGGTTGTCCTACCTCAGCTGGGAACACGCACATTGGGCAAACTCAATTTTTACTGCTCTGTTTATGTCCTGGAATAACCATGAAATTGCCCCAACTATTGATTTTTCAGGTTACCAATTTTAGAAGGCAGGAAAATTTGCAAATAGAGTCTTAGGATAATGAATATCAACTGTATTTCACAAGAAACAAAACTATGTTTGACGTAATGAAAAGTTTAGTGAGCATAGATATTAGTAACCACTTGGGTAAATCCAGAGAAATACTGATTATACAAGATAATCATAATGTTTAACTTTGGAAATAAGAAGGCAGAACTAGTATACACAATGAAAATACAATACAGACAATGGAGTGAGTGAAGTTCAATATTTTAAAATCTTTGTATTATTCAGAAAGAAAACATTTCTGATTAAACTGACATTAAATAAACTACCCATGTTGAAATGTCAAGGGTACTGCTGAAGAAGTAGTGTGTAATTTCCAAAACAATAAAGGAAAAAATGGGGTGAACCACTTAATAAATTCAAAAAGCAGCAAAAGAGAAGTGAATCACAAAGAAAATAGGCCACACAGAAATCGCACAATAAAAGGACAGAAATATCCCCAAGATGTCAGGATAAACTAAGAAAATATTAACACAAATTACAATGATGTGCTTTAAACAGGACTTTAAGACATGAAGGCATAGAAAGGTTAGAGGTAAAAAGACAGAAAAAGTTATGACAGACAAATACTGTCCTAAAATAAGCAGCTATATCTTTATTAGTATTAATCAAAAAGGACTACGTAAAAGCAGTAGTATGATTTTAAAGAGGGGTCACTATAAAATGATAAAAAGTATATTCACAAATTGATGAAATAATTATAGATTTCCATGTACTTCTAGCATAGCTTCAAGGTGTCTTTGTGTATACATATTTTAAATTGACAGAAATTAACAAATCTTGGGAGATACTAATAAAATTCTTTAACAAAACTACATAAGGAGATAGAAGTATGAAAGATCCTATTAAGAAGCAGACTTTCATAATCATACAGAGAATCATAGCTAGTTCTGCCCCAATAATTTGAGAATACACATCTTCCTCAAGTATATGAAAACTCATCATGCATTGGGCCATAAAGCAATTCTGAAATAAGAGATACCAGACAAATCTACTATCTAACCATTGTTCAATAATTTACTAATTGACATGTGAATTCTCTTCATGTTACAAAAAGAATGGATAAATTTTAGTATACTTCTACAATGAAAAACTATATAGAAGCGAAAATGAATATCATGAATGAATCCCAAATGTCATTTTGATTAAAAAAGAAAATAGCAATATAATTCTACACATAAAATTTGTAAATATCTAATATATAGCTATATCTTAGGATCATGTGGTAAAACATAAAGAAACACATGGAAATCATAAACATCAATGTTTAGATAGTGGTAGCTTTGGTGGGAGAAGGAAGGTGAGTTGGTAATATTTTATTTCTTAAGCCTAGTGGTAGGTAACTGTTTGTTTTATTTCTTGTGGTTTTTAGGGAGATAAAGATTAAAATTACATAATTTTTAAAAATCATTAAAATAAAAGGTTAGATTAAGAGCTTGCGGTCCTTGTTCCATGAGATTGTATCTTTATTTTAAAAAGGAGGGTTGTTTGAAAATTAAAAGAAAAAAAAGCTCACATTAAATATAAACAGATGTTCCTCAACTTACAATGAGGTTATGTTTGGATAAACCCATTGTAAGTTAAAAATATCCTAAGTTGAAAATCCATTTAGCACCTAACCCACTGAACATCGTAGCTTAGCCTAGCCTTCAAATGTGCTCAGAATACTTACATTAGCCTACAGTTGGGCAAAGATCATCTAACACAAAGCCAATTATATACGAAAGCGCTGGATATCTCATGTAATTTCTTGAATACTGTAATTTAGAGAATACTTATTTAAATATACTGTACAATATTCAATAAATTACATAAGATATTCAACACTTATTATATAAAGAATGGTTGAAATAATGGTTGTATGGGTACTCAAAATATGGTGTCTACTAAATTGCATATCACTTTCACACTATGGTAAAGTCAAAAAATTCAAAGTAAATCGCTGCTAGAATATGGACAACACCATCAGGAATGTCTAACAATATTATTACTGAACATGTTTGTGCTTGACATGAATTTAATATAAACTAGCAGCTTTTCAGGAATCTGTTTTCACATCTTCTTTTCCTAAACTTTAAGTATACTCTGTTAGAAACACAAATTTGAAGTTTATACAATGTCAGTAGCTACTTACTCTGAAATTCCTTTTATTTCACATATAACATTATATACTTTTATGTACTTTACTATAACTCCATTTACATACCTAATTCTTCAACTAGACTATTGGTATCCAGGGAATAAGCACGAGTCCTAACCATGATTGTATCATTAGCCTAGTATAATGCTTAACAGAAGTGAAGTATATGATATCTTTAAGTAAAGTAATAGTAGAAAAGTGTTTTTGCAGTGTTATATGAATTGTGAAGAAAAAAGCACAACTGATGTTGGGGAAGAGGACTCAGTTATACATTTAAATTTATGAACAAATTTATACCAAAAGAATGCTGTTTATTTGTGTTACATACTAGGATTCCACATACAATTTCATTCAGAATAAAAGGGCTCTGCTGCTGAAAGTTAGAAAACTAATGTCATAGATGTTCTGCAACATTTTTACTTCATGAACTGATATAATTAAAAGTACAAATATATCAGCACCAAAAATGTAGAAAGGAGTGTCTCAGAAGAAAGGGTAGCTCTTAAAACTGAGTACATTTAGCTTTGCAAAATAGATTACCCTTTTTAATTTTTCCCATTTTGACTTGATCATGAAACCTCATCACAGGCCAACATATTGCACAGTATTTCAAATTTGGTTCATAACTCAATTCAGTAGCTACACTGATGCTATTATTTTCCACATCAGCAATCTATTTTCTCCACTTCAATATAGAGAATACTCACTTACTGTAGTATACATAGAGGATAGTTATTTGAATAGCAGACACTTAAATTTAAGGGAATCTCATATCCTGGCTTTAGAAACTACCCCATAGTTAGAAGCAGCATTTAGACCTAGAGCTGTTTTCATTTCTAGCTTACCACAAAAGATTCATCATCAGAAAAATGCTGGTGTCATAAGCTAACTGGGCTACATATACACATATGAATGCATTTGGCAGTGGTGCTTCGGGCATCCTTTGTTGCAAAATGAATTCCTCTAACTCAAAAGTAATTTTCCCCATGACTCAATGGATTATTATTCCTATTGCTGCCACTGTTGCCAACATTAATGCTTTAATACCTTACTTAACCAATATTCTCAAGTACTATGGCATTTCACATAAAGACATTTTAAGCTGTGGTTCAGGTTCAATTTTAAATGCCTAAACTTCTTTTTTTAAAACCTTAAAATACCTTAAAAATGATTTATGCATCCTTTGAGTAATATACAACATGGTACACATTTTCCTAATCACTCAGAATCCATCTGATAATTGTTAATAACTGTTATTTTACGTAATTGATAGTTTTCTTTTTCCTTCTTTGATGTCAGGTTGTCAATTGTCACTTCTACTGTTTGTATACCTATGTCTTGTAGCTCTCTCTCTCTCTCTCTCTCTCTCTCTCTCTCTCTCTGTTGTTAATATGAAGGTCTAAGAAATAATTAAAGATGGTAGATTTTGGAAAAAAATAAGTCAGCAAGTTCTGATTTATAATGACAGGTGGGCCAGAGAGCTCACATAGCTAGAGACAGAACTAGGGCAGTAACTCAGTCCTCTCGTTCACAGTCACTATCTTTTCAATACCTGATCTAGGTAGTAGGATTCTTAACTGGAGGTATCTTACTTCCTTGGGTTAGATTTATCCAGCTCCTGTGAGGTTTAGCACATACCATTATGCTTGCATTTCAGTTAATATAAACAATAACCCTGACTCTGAGAAACTGATTTCAAAGGTCTCCACTAATGGCATCAGGTTTCTTTCCTTGTCCCAAAATCCATGCAAAAGCAAAAAACTACCTCACTTGGACTTTGAGATTGATAAATAAGGAAATCAATAAATAGCTGAACATTTAGATTTCAAATTTTCAAAAAGTATTAATTCCCTTCCTTCCAATTTTAGAAAATCAAAATTTTAAATATTACCTTTTAAATGGGAATATCTATGAAACAGACTTGTCTTCAAGAGAATCAAGGCTAGCCTTTCCCATAAAGTGATTGTGTAGATTCGTATCTTTTTCAAACTCCTTTTAAAGCAAAATCCCAAGTAGAATATCAATATATAGAAAAAGTAGCTCTGCATAACCCATAGGACTCCATCAAACATAACTTAATTGTGCTGTACGTTCTAGAGGCACTGCAGAAAATGAAGAGACTTCAGAGCCCAGCCTAGGTCCTTTACTCTATGCTTACAAGCGCTGTGGCTTTCATAGCTTTAATTTCCTCTTCCATAAAATGGAGATAATATCATTTGTCTCCCAGTGCTGCTTTGAGGATCACAGATAATGTATACAAAATCCTCAACACAAAATTTGGCATATAGTAGTTGTTCAATAAATGAGAGTTATTGTAATTACCTCCTCGTGACTTTGCTAAGTCACCTACATTAATTGGGTAATAACAAAAAGTCTGAATGTTTCTTTAAAACATTAATATAATTTATTTTATTTGTAGTTACACTGTTGACAGAGAAAGTATGGAAATCAGCTATGTCTTAGATTATTGCTTTGAAATCTAAATAAGAATCATTAGGGTTCAACATATTTATTGTACATATAGAAGGAAGCCTTGCTTTTAGAATTGAATGCAATTAGTTTCCTGAATAAAAATTGTGATACTCAGTTTACCATAGAAATTCATAGTAGAAATATGGCCCCCTGCCTCTCTGTAATGGATGGAGAAACACCAAGTGAAAATAAGTTATCTAAACACAGCATGGCAGAAGCTATTTTATTCCAAGTGTCAAAAGCAGGATTATGCAATCTCCTGGGTATACAGAAGTTAGATAAAAATCAGGTAAGAGAAAGGAAATAAAAATGTTTCACTAGCAGCTGCCCTAAAATAAGGCAGCGGTACCAATAATATAGATTCTTTATTCATGTATTTGACAACAAGTGGCATTTTGCATCCAACTTTCCTCCTTTTCAGCTCACAGCATCTTAAGCATTCTTTGTATATTTAGGGGAAGTAGAGTTTGGAATCAGAGAATAACAGGAGGATTATCAGAATTGAAAGGAACTTTACAGATAATTTGTCAGCCCCCTCATTTTGCTGATGTGAAAACTGAAGTCCAGAGATGAATAACCGAGAAAAAAATTGCTGAATACCGGAACATCGAGGAATTCAAGTCCAGCTCAACTCTTATTTTCCTCTTTGCATTTTAACTTTCATAGGGAATTGCTCAGAATTGGCCCTCAAATGGAGTCAAATGATGAACCATAAACAATCGTTATATTTAATACTTATTATAAAACACATTAGGCCATAAATTATAGGGCTACTGTCGAGTATATTTTAAAAGCAAAATTGAAATAGTAATATCTCAGTCAAAATACAATACATTTGTCAGCATTATCAAAGCCTGCTTTTTTTTATTAGTTCTGCTTTAGGATTTAGTGATTCAGAAGGTTCAAAATGGATAACATATCTTTAAGGTAGCTGGCAATCTGCCTGTAACACAGTCTCAGCTGTCTGGGTGACTACAGAAGGAGACAATACCAACCTAGAACATCCATCTCTCTACTTTCAGAATATCTACAGTACTTATTACCTACTTTGTTGGTTCTTAACTTTTCTCAGGTTAGAATCTCTTAGAGAAAGATGATAGCTGTAGACAGTCTTCTCAAGAAAATGCATATGCTACCATATAAACTTTTGCACACAATTTCAAAGAGTTTAGCAAGTCCACAATGGGATCAAGAACTGCTGTTCTACAATGAGAACATATACGCACAGGGAGGTGAACATCACACACCGGGGCCTGTCGGGGCGTGGGAGGCAAGAGAAGGGATAGCATTAGGAGAAATACCTAATGCAGATGACGGGTTGATGGGTGCAGCAAACCACCATAGCACATGTATACCCTATGTAACAAACCTGCACGTTCTGCACATGTTATCACAGAATTTAAAGGATAATTTTTTTTTAATTGCTGTTCTAACATTCATCTCAGTTAATATGTGCTTCCTTGTATTGTTATTTATTCCCACCCATGTGTGTCCTGGCTTCACTAGATCAAAAGCTGCTCAAAGTTGAGGATGGATCTTATAACCCTCTATATATCCATAGCGTAGGGGCATTGTTTAGCCCATGGTAGAGATTCAAATATATGCTAATAACTAAATTTTAATAGAAGGTCACTTATTTTGTGTCCACTACGGGCCCAGCACCATTCACGGAAATGAAGATACAAAGATTATAAATATAAAAGCCATCCTTCGAGAACTAACAGTCTAATGAAAGAGATAAATATATGATTATAATGGCAGGCTTAAGGAGGCTATGGATGGTAAAACATGGGGAAAAGAGGACAGGATAGAAACTGGTGGGCACTGAGACTCTCAAAGTCCTAGTTTTGGAGGGGATGGTAGGTTAGAAGATTAGGAAGATGGAAAACCTCCTGTAAATGAAGCACGCTTGAGCTAAGTACAAGAACAAAATGAGTTATGAGTTACCTAGAAGAGAGGTAAAACTGTAGAGAAGCAGAAAGAGAGAAAGCAAGCGAGACAGAGCGATCGCGTGTGTGTCAGAGAGACAGCGCTTGGACCAGAAAAGTATCCCTTATTTTTTTACTATTGTTTCATCCCTATAGTTAATCTAACCCTAGTCCCTAAATACCTTGTGTAAATATTGCTCCAAAGACAGAAGTCAAAATGATCATGCTAATCGAATTGTGTCAGCACAGTCTTCTTATACACTATAACAAAGGAATTTTTGCATTTATAAAGGTGACAAGTGTTACTCAAGATTCAGCTCGACTTATTTATGGAAGGCAGCTCTGAGTCCATATGTCATTCTCCTGTTCTATACTCCAAGAAAAAGGTCTGGACTGAACATATTCCACATAAATGAACCAAGAGACTTAATCACAGCCAGATGGTATGAGTCAAGTTAAACCTCCTTCTTTTTTTTTATGGTAGACTGAAGGGAAGTTAATCGTTCACTTTTGTTGGGTATTAAATTATTGATAACAGTACCATTAACTTTGATTACAGTCAGGCATTCCTTTCAGTTAAAGGAAATTGGTCAGTATAATAGTTATCTTGTTATCAGAAATTATGTAAGATAGATTTAGACCAAAAATAACTTGATTGGAATAGGAAACAAAAACACGTTTAGAGCTATTACCTCAAATACTTCTAAAGGTTCTGGGAAAAGGGATAATGATTTGTAATTTATTTCCTCATACTTAAAAGCATGTTCAAAACTTTACAATGTAATAAGCACTTCCATTTCATCTTCACAACAGCTTTATAAGGTTGGCAGGTCAGTTATGCATTACAGATAGTAAGCTTTGCAGGAGAGGCTATATGACTTGTCTTAACTCACAGGCTTAAGAGAAACTGGGATTAGAAATTGATTTGACTCATATTCCAGTGCTCTTCCCTTTATTATGCTGATACAACTACACTTCCTTTATTATCCTTTAAACTATAGTGATAAGTAGGCCTTTTAGTCATCTACTATGTTGATGAAATGCCCTATCAGTGCCCCTCCTCAAGGGTTCATATTTTATTCTCGGCCAGTCCAGCATATGATATAATGTTAACAATATTCTCAGTATGGTTTACGTAATTCTTTCACCAAATGTCTTTCTATATTTTATGCTTACCAACGAATGAAGCCAAAAGAGCTTTAACATGAGCTATCAAACAACTACTATTACTCGCATTTTTTTATTTTGCCAAGTTTCATTCATTGGCAGTATACCAAGCTATTCTATTTTCCACAATACCAACTCCTTGAAGAAGAGGAATTACAGCAACATTTCGATTGAGAAAAACAATTTCATCCTTCAATTCAGGGCTTTACACAGCTTGGTTCTAAACTCCAACCTCATTTCTTAAGTAGGAACACAGGTGCAACTGATGAATTTTATAGCTTTAGGGAACTATATGAGTTTCCTCATGTGTTAAATCTTATTATTAAGCAAGGAATCATCTTAGTTTGGAGGCTTGGTGTTAAGCACTTTACCTCCTTACTGGTCACCTCCATCCAGTAAAAGAAGTGAAGTTCAACAAAAGCTATCTGCCCTCGTACTGCAATCAAAACCCACACCTACACCCTAAACCTCTGGCAAACTGTCGCCTTGCCTCTGTTCTCGCACAGTTTCCCAACAATTTAAAAGAGGACGAATTCACTAAAGGACAGGTGACATAAGCTCTCAGAGTGGGAGGGCTCGCGCTCTAAATCTCAAATCAGTGCGGCGACTCCCCTGACCATTCCCTAAAGCAGTCCCATCTCCCCTGATTCTAGGATGGCAGCGAGTCCCAAGGAAAAAAAAAAAAAAAGGAAAACTAAAACCAAGCTGCTGGAGCCCACCAATCGGTGTCAGCGTTCTCACCCCTCCCCAGCCAGACCAAAAAGGTCACTACCAGGCACTTCCCAGGGTCCCAACCTCTGCCCTCCTCTCCTTTCCCTATGCCCTAAGAGCAGCTTTACAAACAGGAAAGGATACTCCCCATATTCGACATGGTCCCACGACTTTTCTCGGGAAGCTAGTGCCCGGGCAGCGGCACGAGTAGGCTGGGAGGGCGCCCGGAGTCCTGCGCTAGTCCTGAACAGCCGGCACGCGCAGCTACTAGGTTTGCAATCCCATTTCCTGTTTCTGCTCCTGGCCCGAGGGGGCGGGGCCAGGTGCCTCCGAGGGGCGGGGCTGGTGCAACTCCAAAATGGCTGCCGCAGGGAGCGGCGGTTAGGACGGGTTCCAGTCGCTTGGGGGCGTTGGGGGGCTCGAGGGCAAGAGGTTACGCGCCCCAGCTCCGACCTTGGGTCCTTCGCCTGCACCCAGTCTAACCTGGCACCTAAAGGTTTCGTCACCCAACCAACCTTCTAGTTCTTTCTTTTATCCTACTCCAAAGTCTTCTTAACCTTCCGCCCCACCTCTTTCCTCAGATTTCACTCTATCCTTGGCCCCCCACCATTGTCTCAGAGTTTAAGCCTTAACGGACGAAGGAAAAAGGTATAGGGCTTTTAACGTATTTTTCAAAAAATTGTAATCGTATAAAATAAGGGCCTAAGGGATAGTGCGGCTGGTAAATTTGAGTTGTGAAGTTCACTTACGGCGTTAAAAGGGTTCATGATTCTTAAAGTTTTAGGCTAGACTTAACAGGTAAAGTTTATGTGAAATATATATTCGCACTTTTTTTTCCCAATAGATATGTAAGATACGAAAATTACTACAAAGTCTGTAATGTGCAAGGAGGTTAAGTGAAATACTAGATAGTAGTTGGCGTTTTATATGTGACATGAAAATGTTCCAAAGTTATTAGACACTGGATTTATGGAAAGGATGGGCATCCTGGGAATTGTCGATTCATTTCAATTCAAAACCCTTGGAAATTCCAAGGAAGAACTGAGATTTTGCTTTGGGGAAAAAAAATTATTATATTCTCTTACTAAGGAATTTAACAAATTGGACGAAATTTTTTCCCGTCTTTAGTATTTCAGTATATAGGGGAAATAAGCATCTCATTGGATAAGCTTGTTTTTATCTTTGTTTCCTTTTGAACCAAACATGGATCTAAAAACTACGTGTTTTACTCTGTAGTGTTAATGTAATTGGTGGTAGGCTTCAGGCTGTTACCCTAACTACAAACCTTCCATGCTGGAAAAACAAACCTTTTAAAATACAAGGTTTTAGGAAAGTACAACCTGGAAACCACTTCGGTAGGTGAAACTGTATAAAGATTGCTTTGTTTTTGATGTCCCTATATATTTGAGAATACTTACTTTACAGAAACAGATAAAACTTAGCACATTTCATCAATTTAATCAATTTCTATACTAGATAAACAATTGTATTTCACCATTGGAGAACTTATTTTGGTATAAATATAAAAAACATTTTAAAAAAAGATTTTCCCTGGACACTTAGTGTTTTTTAACACAACTATTTAAAAAAAATCCATATATAGACCACAACAATCCACTAAAGCTAAAGCATTTTCAAGTTTCATATAGAGTTACTACACTTATATGTAGGTAAGCTATAAGAATAAGCCTTTTTAAAGAAGTGTTTTGAAAATGTTTTATGGAATTTCTTAAGGAAAAGATCTTTAGGATAGGATCAGTTTTTTAGTAAAATTAAAATCTGAAGATATTTGTTGTTAGAGTATTTGTTGTTAATGTCCGCCTTAAGTAAAAAATGAATAGTAGCCTGTGCTAACCACTTAGAAAATTAAGAAGTGGTTTTTGTTTTTGTGAGTTCTGAACTAAATTTGACTCCAAAAATTTCCCTCTTGTTTTTTCTTAGATATCTGATTTCTTAAAACGAGGTTTATATTTTTCTTAAAACTTAGGCACAGGAATAGCATGATTTATTTAAAGTACATGTGTATTCAGTTGTAACTGCTGTTGTTAAAAGCAACAAACAAATCTGTTAAAATAAAACTTTTTATTATAGAGAAAATATTAAAAGGAAAGAATATATAAAATTTTACTTGTATATTAAATATTGAATACCTATAAAATAGTTATAAAATGTGTGTACAAAATAAAAGCAATATAACAAATATAAACTTGTGAACTATCACCCAATTTAAGCAAAAGGATATTATACCCTTTAAATTCCCTTGTGTACTCCTTTCTAATTGCATTTCTTTTCTTCATTTTTTAAGAGGCAGCTGCTGTCTTGAATTTATGTATAAATTTTCTGTTTTATGGTTTTACTATAGTATTTGCATCTCTAACCCACATATCCTTTAGTGCTGCCTATTTTTGAACTTTGTATAAATGAAATGAGACTGCTTTTCTTCTTCTGTGATTTTTGTAACTCATAATGTTCCTCAACCAGGTTATTGTACATAGGTATGGCTTGCTTATTCATTTTCACCGTTCTAGAGTTTTCCACCGTATGAATATATTGTAATTTATCTGTTCTGGTGATGGACATTTGGGTCATTTCCATTAAATATGTTAGGATGAAATCTGAATATGCTTATTTTATCATAGTAATGACTAAGGTTAACTTTTAAGAATCCAAATGTTATCTCTAAAAAAATATAATTTTCCCTTTTTTTTTTTTTTTTTTTTTTTTTTTGGAATTGGAGTCTCGCTCTGTCTCCCAGGCTGGAGTGCAGTGCGATCTCGGCTCACTGCAACTTCTGCTTCCTGGGTTCAAGCGATTCTCCTGCCTCAGCCTCCTGAGTAGCCGGGACTACAGGCACAGGCCACCACATCCGGCTAATGTTTTGGTATTTTAGTAGAGACGGGGTTTCACCGTGTTTCCCAGGCTGGTCTCAAACTCCTGAGCTCAGGCAATCCACCCGCCTCAGCCTCCCAAAGTGCTAGGATTACAGGCGTGATAATTTACCTCTTTCACTGTAGAGAGAATTATTCATTCTTTATTATATTTATTCAGATTTTTTGTTTTGGATTATCTTATATCTTAGCTTTGTTTCTTCCTGTCTACCAGATTTAGCAATACCTTCTACACTGTTTCACCTAAATAGGCAGCTACCTTTTTCTCCTTTCACCCTTAGAACAGGGCTACAATAATGGAGACAATAGGTGTAGGATCTTCCAAATTGTTCTTTTGGGACCTAATTAACTGTACTTATGAAAGCTTAACTAAAGTAACATCAGTCACATATTGATAAATCAGATATGGTGGATAGTTAGAAGGTTGTGAATTTGACTGGGATAATTGAGATGTAAAGAACCAATACAGTATCTTAACTCAGCAGCTATTGAGCATGTTAATATTTGACATGAGCAAAACTAATGTGGAAAATTATAATTCCTCAGTAAATTGAGTAATTTTTTATGATTAATTATGCTTAATTCTCTAAATGTTTTGAACCCAGTGTGTTACAGAGAACAAACTTTAAGTTAAAAACATTTATGAAACAATTCCAGTTAAGATTCTAAGCCACTTAATTTTTAATATTATGATTGTTTTGTGTTAAACACATTTTTTGTCATCTTCTAACAAGTGATTTTAAGATGATCAGAAAATTAAATGGTACTTGACAAACTCCCATTGAAGTAAAAAGAGTTCACTAGAAATGAAGAGAGCGTAGTATCATATAATATTTCTCAAATTTTGATGTCCTTGTTAAAAATGCAGATGACTTAGACCTCACTTCTGTAGATTCTGATGGAGTAAATTGGCAGTGAGATCCAGGAGTCTGTGTTTTGCCTCTGTTTGTGTAATGGAAATATAGAATTATACAAATCATTTCTTGCATAAAATAGCTTAACTGGGATAAAACTTAATAGTTTACAGAATGTCTCACATACATCATTTCATTTGATACCTAAAGTAATCTGAGGTAATCTGGCCAGGCATTATCCTTTGTTTTTAACCAATTAGAAAAACAACAAAAAATCCTAAAACAAACACAGCAACAACAACAAAAACAGAAGCTCATAGAGATTATTTGGTTTGCCTAGGTGTTCAACCTAGGTCTTCTTGATTCCCAATGCAGTACTTTTGAATGTGTGTAGCAGATAGGCAAAGCAGAATCTCAAATAAGACCACTTCTGTTGCTTGCTTTCGATAGCTCAGGTGCCCATTTAGTATAAGAGTAAAATGAGGAATTATTCTAACTGACTGGCAGTCTTTCTAGTTTGTATATGAAGAAATAGACTCAGTTTCCTAAAAATTTGAGAGAGGTTGAAACTGAGGGTGTTTCCTACTTATAAGAGAAAAACTGTTTTTTCCCCCTGGGCAGGCAGAGTACACTTTGCTGGTTTCATAGTTCTGGCGTTTTAGGTTTAATTTGAACATTAGCCTAGCCTAGAACTCTTCAAGTGACAGGTAAAAGAGAGTAGAGCTATAGAAGAGGTAAAGCACTATTAGCAGAGGCAAATAGATGATATCATAGGGAACAGAAGCTTAAAGACAAGAGAAGTGGGTTTGAGTGGTTGTCACAGGTGACCTGAAAAACTATCCAATTCATAATTTGGAAGTGACAGATAAACATAAGAAGACAAGATAAGATGCTGAATGTAGGATTTAAGTGAATAGAATAAAATGCAAAAAAAGTCTTGGAAAATTAGAAAAAATAAATCTGCATATTTACTATTTCTCAAAGTGCTAATATTTGATCTTTATTTTAATAATAAATGTCACATTTGGTGATTATAATATATAGTTATCAGAAATATATGTGTGTGTGTATATATATATACATAGAGAGAGAGAGAGAGAGTTATCAAAAAGATTGTTTCTCTAAAAATCTTTGATTTTAACAGATTAGCCAAGACTTACAATTTCTCTTTGACAGGAAACCTTTTCAAAACTTGAATAATAAAAACAAAGTTTTATTATTACTAGAGTTGATTGATTATTAATAGATGATATGGTAGGAAATAATAAAACATTTGCTATTGTTACAGATACTTTAGGGATAATTCCACATTAGGTTTGAGAATTGTAGGATTCAAAAATTCTTTAATGTAAGCATAGTGCTCAGAAAACTCATTTTTAATAAACATTTTCCTTATCTCTATGATTTTACTATCCAAGAGCTGTTTGAAAAAAAACTCTTAAGGGAAGAAAAAGCAAAAAGAAGAGACTTATCAGAAGGGCAGGTGAGGGCAAGGTTAAAAACAAAACAAAACAAAAAAAGCTCTCTTAAAGGACTATACTGCTCTGCACTCCCGTATCCCATTTTACTTACCATAGAACCTACATATTTAATTCTAGATATGGCTTTTATTTACTGTTACTTTCTTACTACTCTTCATTCTAGATTGATTCTGGAGTCTCTAGTCCAAAATCTGTCAAAGTCATGGTTTTTATTACTTTACCTGGTAATTGGTTAGAGCAGAGTGTAGCATGCTTTGTAAATTTCTTAATTTCTCTCTGTTTTATTACCCACATTATATGATTTTTGAGTATTTTTTCTAAAATTTGCAATAGTATGTACCAAAATTCTCACCTCTAGATCATAGTTTCTCAAACAGAACTATAGACATGTTGGGCTGGACAATGTTTTAAGGAGACTGTCCTGTGCAGTGTAATACTTAGCAGCATCTCTGACCTCTACTCCCCAAATGCCAATAGCACCTTCTTTCCCAAGTTTTGATAGCCAAAAATGTCTCCAGACATTGCCAAATATCCTTTGAAGGACAGGATCACCCCCAGTTAACCATTTATCTAGCTATAGAATTCTCTAATGCTGCCTTTACATTAAACCAACAGATAAATGACGACAATAGCAACAGAAATATCTTTCAGCCCACTCTTTTTCAGGATTAGCCACAGCAAAAGCACAACAGCAACATCATTCCTAGCTTTTGAACCAGTTTTCTAAAGTTAGTAAACTATGAATCCAAGACTTTGTAAATCCAAGTCGTTGTAAAAATTTTCACTTTGGAGGCAGTGGAAAGAACAGGGCATTTGGAATCATTCATTTGTGACTGTGCACATTTGCAAAAATTCTCTGAGGTATTTATCAGAAGTGGGATTACTGAGACACAGGGTAGAAATAGTTATTTTACTGTAAATAAAAGAAATACTATTTTGTATGTTGAAAGATTTTATATATTGCAAATGGTGATTCAGAAAGGAGTTAAATTAGCATGCATCTTATGGAAGAGCTGGCTTTTATTTCGGATTTGTGCCTTAAAAGTCAGATGTGACTGTTTATTTCAAAAACAGTTCAATGAAATATTGATTGCCTACTGTGTGCGCAGCATTGCTCATCTGACATATCAGAAACAGAATACTGAGCTGGATAGACTATGGGTCTGATCCAAAATGGCTTTTATTATGTTCTTGTTCATTCAAAAGGAAATATTATTTACAGGACAAGATCAGTGTATAAGGCAAAAGTCCATAAAGCATAAGTATATCAGGTTAAATTCCTATCTGATTTTCATAGCTAGCTCTGATCTAGGTTGGTAATATGCTTTTATCCTCTCTGAACCTCAGAATTGTAAAAACCCATTGTTTGTCAGTTGTAGCTGAGGTATACTGAAAATAATTCTTTTCTTAAAATGTGTATTGGGTAAGGCATGCGAAGATATATAGAGAAAAATACATATCATTTAACCTACCATGTAACTAGAATAAAAGAGACATTCAATTAAAAGATAAATTCCAAATAATAATTTATTTTAAAAAGGAACTATAAGAAGCCAATCTCATGGGTACCCTTGGCCTTAGATGACAGCAACTTACTCAAATGATACTTAACAGACTTTTCATAGAACTTTTCATTAAGATGTTCACTTTCACTACAACATGTCTCAAATTCCATATTTGGCCCAAAAACCATACAATTTTGTTTCATAAATGATTGTGTGTCTAAGCTGCCTGAAAACAAAACAGTGAGAGTCTATGGTAACTGAGTTCAACTGACCCATTTCTAAGTCAGGTCCTAGACTGAAGCTTAATCAGAATGAGGCAATGATCCAGACTATACAGAAATTAATAACTTTCTATTTCTTTTTTATTCAGATTAATTATTTGTGAAAAGAAATTATCCAATACTTCTCATCTATCTAACTGGAATTTCTCTAGCTGGAGGTAAGATAAAAAGGTTAGAGAGAAATAAATGTATAAATTGGAGGAATAATGAGGGATTATTTAACTTGTCAAAGACCAAACATCAGATTAGTGTGAATTAACCCTTTCATTTTTTATTTCAGCTTTTAGACAACCCATAATTCAAGATGTATTTATGAACAGGGTAGAAAAGAGTATCTCGAAAATTCTCTTTGACAATTAAATTAATAAATAATGTATGATTTCAATAAGCAGTTCAAATTTGAACAGAGAGAAAATATTATGTACATGTATTTGGCAAGCATATTCTCTATTACATTATTTCTGCTTTTGTCTTTCTTTTGTTTAAACCACTAGCATTTTTTCTGTTAGTTTCTCCTTTCTTATTAGTCTACTTTTAATTATTATTATTATTATTATTATTATTATTTTTGCAAATTGCCATATTAATCCTCATTACAACTCTCTGGATACTTTTAAGTCAACTTTATAAAGGAAACTCTAGTTCAACCTATTTTCTATACTTTACACCCAGAATAGGATCTACAGGAATTCATAGAATGCAGTACAATTAAGATGAAGATTTAGTTAATAGTCATATTATACAAATGCAGCTCATACCAGGTGCAGGAGTGCATTAATGCTCAGATATCATGTTTCTTGATATTTGCTGGAAGCCTATTAACTTCTGACAAGGTGCCATCTAGAAATTTGGTACTGAACATTCAGAGTAGTGCAATCACTGTGGCATCCCCTAGTAAACAACTTTGATTAAAACATAAATTGTTATTATATTTTAATATGTGTGCCTTATTTCTTTAGTTTATAACTTTCCCAGGTCATTTTATTTATTTATTTATTTATTTATTTAATTTTATATTTTATTTATTTTTTTTTTTTTTGAGATGAAGTTTCACTCTTGTCACCCTGACTGGAGTGCAATGGCACGATCTTGGCTCACCGCAACCTCTACCTGCTGAGTTTAAGCCATTCTCCTGCCTCAGCCCCCCGAGTAGCTGGGATTACAGGCATGCGCCTCCACGCCCGATTGATTTTTTTGTATTTTTAGTAGAGACGGGTAGAGACCATGTTGGTCAGGCTGGTCTCAAACTCCCAACCTCAGGTGATCCACTTGCCTCAGCCTCCCAAAGTGCTGAGATTACAGGCATGAGCCACTGCACCCGGCCCATTTTATTTCTTATATGACTTTGGACACCTGGAACCAAAAGAACTCCTTGCAAATAGTTTAAACTTTGTATACTTTTAATGGTTTATTTTTTTAATTAGTCGCCTTTTATTTTAGGTTCAGGGGGTACATGTGCAGATTTGTTACATGGGTAACGGATTTGTTACATGCAAGTTGCTAGGGTTTGGTATACAAATTATTTTGTTACCTGGTAGAGTGAACAACATAGTACCCAATAGGCACTTTTCTGAATCTCACCCTCCTTCCATCCTCCACCCTCAAGTAGGCCCTGATGTCTGTTTTTCCCCTCTGAATCAATGGGTACTCAAGGTTTAGCTCCCACTTCTGAATGAGAACATGTGATATTTGGTTTTCTTTTCCTGAACTAATTCCCTTAGGATAATGGCCTCAAGATGCATCTATGTTGCTGCAAAGGACATGATTTTGTTCCTTCTTATGGCTGTGTAACATTCCATGGTGTGTATGTACCACATTTTCTTTATCTAGTCCACCATTGATGGGTACCTGAGTTGATTCCATCTCTTTGCTATTGTGAATAGTGTTGTAGTGAACATATGAGTGCATGTGTCATTTTGGTAGAACAACTTATATTTCTTTGGGTATATACCCAGTAATGAGATTCCTGGGTCAAATGGTAGTTCTGTTTTAAATTAAAGTTTTTTGAGAAATCTCTAAACTGCTTTCCACAGTGGCTGAACTAATTTGCATTCCCACCAGCAGTATGTAAGCATTGCCTTTTCTCTGCAAACTCACCAACATCTGTTATGGTTTGTTTTTTTAATAATAGCCATACTGACTGATGTGCAATGGCATATCTTATGGTTTTGATTTGCATTTCTCTGATGATTAATGAAGATGAGCATTTTTTTTTTCATTTTTGGTTTTGTTGATTTTTCTTTTTTTTTCTTTTATTATTTATTTTTTATTATTATTATACACTAAGTTCTAGGGTGCTGCTATAAAGACACATGCACACATATGTTTATTGAAGATGAGCATTTTTTATGTTTGTTGACCATGTATGTGTCTTCTTTTTTCCTGATAACACTTTAGTTGAATTGTCACAAGGTTATTGAACTTCAATAACTTTGATATTCATAGATCATAGCAGAACTGGTAGTGCTAGTAACATTCCATGTAGCACTCTTCTAGGTTAAGCACACATTTCACAAAGAAATTTCAATAAACAATTTCCTAAATAATATTAAGAATGGAAATGTTGTGTTCTCAATTAAATATTGTTACCTGTTTGCTTAAGAGACCCCTTCCCAAGCAAAAGATTAATTTATATACTTTGAAGCCTGTGAACTCTAATTTTAACCCAAGTTAGTTTCCAGTGCTTTCATTCATAGCACAAACTCACTCAATGTCAGTACCTCTTATATTTGCTCTTATACATAGAAGATCTAGGTCTTTACCTGTAAGGATAGAAAGATTAAAGAACACTCACTTTTAAAAACAGAATTACTCTCAATAATGTGTATTTATAATGAGTGCTAGTACTCAAATAGTGACAGTTTAAGAAACTAGCTCCTTCTTCAAAGAATGGTCAGAAAAGTTGGAACATTTTTTATTATCACTTCCCCTTACACCTAGTTCTTTGTCATATGTCTAGCTTTTCTTGCTTTGTGAACCCTATATCCCTATATCATCAGAGATTCTAGAGATTCCTTCCAGTTTCGCTTGAGAGTCCCTTTGTAAAATGCCAGACCATTTCCCCTTTGTCCTCACCTCTTCATCTTGACTTCCTTAGAACTTAATTCCTAAGGGGATCTTGAAAGATCTACCAAACATTGTAGTAGGTCTTCTAACTGGAACATTCCTTTTGGAGTGCAGACTATTTGACCTGAGACATATTTCTTCATCACCTGGGGTCACAATCCAGGTGTATATTGGAGGTGAGGAGTTACGACATAATGATGAGGAGTCTACCTAGCATATCATCACTGTGATAAAGTGGGAAAGGTGCTCCCAGGGATTACCCTATTAGCATCCCTGCCTTACTTGTCCCACTTTAATTTTCCAAACATATGAGTGATTGTTAATAGAAGGATTCCCTTTTTCCTGCATACTCTCTAGAGCAATAAAAACTAGGATATCCATTTATCATTTTGTCTTCAAGCCCTCTCTGTAGCAAATCTTGGCTCTCTCTTTAGCCAACTTAGCTTCTCCTCTTTTCTTTCTATTGCCAGAGTTGCCTCGTCAGAGCATACAATGGTAATCTTCAGGGTTTCCATAAAGGTCCCTTTTGTCCTTGCTGTAATTCTTTTGTCACTCTGGCTTTTGCCATGACCAAACTCTGAAGAAAGACCATTTTGTCCTAATCCAGTGTCTTCCTTGCCTTTTTATGTCCTCTCTCCCTAATTATTGAGGAGTAACTCTTACATTTTTCATTCCTATTCTTGTCTATTTAATAACCCTGTGTATAGATCTGTTATAGTCATATTCTTCGTTGACTGACCCTGGCAATCACTGAACAGTTATAACCCTTCAAGAATTGTCATTTAAATGGAATCATACAGCGTGTAATGTTATGTGACTGGCTTCTTTAACTCAGCATAATGCCTTTGGGATTCATCTATAAGTTGTTCACTGTATAAAAAAATGTATTCCTTTTTATTGCTGAGTAGTATCCCATTATATGAATGTACCAAGTTTGTTTGTCCATACACCTGCAGAAAGATATTTCAGTTATTCCCAAATATCTTTGGGATATTTACAAATATAACTGCTGTGTACATTGGCATACCAACAGCCAGGTATGGGATTGCTGGGTCATGTGATAAGTATGCTTAACTTTATAAGAAACTTCAAAACTGTTTTCTGGAGTTGTAGTACCATCTTGCATTCTTACCAGTACTATACAAGAGTTCTAGTTGCCACATGCCTTCACCAGCACTGAGTATTGTCATTATCTTTTATTTTAGCTATTCTTATAGGTGTGTGCTTGTATCTCATCACATTTTTCATTTGCATTTATCTAAAGGCTCATGATAGTGCACAGCTTTAATGTGCTTACTTGTCATATTTATATCATCTTTAGTCAAGTGTCTGTTGATTATTTTGTTTACTTTTTTGTTTTTTACTTTAAGTTCTGGGATACATGTGCTGAATATACGGGTTTGTTACATAGGTATACATGTGCCATGGTGGTTTGCTGCACCTATCAACTCGTCATCTAGATTTTCAGCCCTGCATGCATTAGGTATTTGTCCTAATGCTCTCCCTCCCCTTTCCCCCCAGCCCTCGAGAGGCCCTAGTGTGTGATGTTCCCCTCCCTATGTCCATGTGTTCTCATTGTTCAGCTCCCTCTTATGAGTGAGAACATGCGGTGTTTGGTTTTCTGTTCCAGTGTTAGTTTGCGAGGATGATGGTTTCCAGCTTCATCCATGTCCCTGCAAAGGAAATAAACTCATTCTTTTTTATGGCTGCATAATATTCCATAGTGTATATGGACCACATTTTCTTTATCCAGTATATCATTGATGGGCATTTGGGTTAGTTGCAAGTCTTTTATATTGTAAATATTGCTGCAATAAACATATGTGTGCATGTTTCTTTATAGTAGAATGATTTATAATCCTGTGGGTATATACCCAGTAATGGGATTGCTGGGTCAAATGGTATTCCTGGTTCTAGATCCTTGAGGAATTGCCACACTGTCTTCCACAGTGGTTAAACTAATTTACACTACCACCAACAGCGTAAAAGCATTCCTATTTCTCCGCATCCTCTCCAGCATCTGTTGTTTCCAGATTTTTTAATGATCGCCATTCTAAATGGTGTGAGATGCTATCTCGTTGTGGTTTTGATTTGCATTTCTCTAATGACCAGTGATGATTAGCTTTTTTTCATATGTTTGTTAGCCACATAAATGTCTTCTTTTGAGAAGTATCTGTTCATATCCTTTTCCTACTTTTTGATGGAGTTGTTTGGTTTTTTCCTTGTAAATTTAAGTTCCTTGTAGATTCTAGATATTAAACCTTTGTCAGATGGATAGATTGCAAAACTTCTCTCCCATTTTGTAGGTTGCCTGTTCACTCTGATGATAGTTTCTTTTGCTGAGCAGAAGCTCTTTAGTTTAATTAGATCCCATTTGTCAATTTTGGCTTTTGTTGCAATTGCTTTAGGTGTTTTCGTCATGAAGTCTTTGCCCATTCCTATGTCCTGAATGGTATCTCCTCGGTTTTCTTCTATGGTTTTCATAGTTTCACGTTTTACATTTAAGTCTTTAATACATCTTGAGTTAATATTTGTATAAGGTGTAAGGATGGGGTCCGGTTTCTGTTTCCTGCATGTGGCTAGCCAGTTTTCCCAGCACCATTTATTAAATAGGGAATCCTTTCCCCATTGCTTAGTTTTTCTCAGATTTGTTGAAGATAACATGGTTGTAGATGTGTGGTGTTTTTTCTGAGGCCTCTGTTCTATTCCATTGGTCTATATATCTGTTTTGGCACCAGTATCATCCTGTTTTGGTTACTGTAGCCTTGTATAGTTGGAAGTCAGGTAGCGTGATGCCTCTAGCTTTGCTCTTTTTGCTTAAGATGGTCTTGGCTCCTTTTTGGTTCCACATGAAATTTAAAGTATTTTTTTCTAATTATTTGAAGAAAGTCAGTGGTAGCTTGATGGAGATACCCTTAAATCTATAAATTACTTTGGACAGTATGGTCATTTTCACGATATTGAGTCTTCCTATCCACGAGCATGGAATGTTTTTTAAATTTGTTTGTGTCCTCTCTTATTTCCTTGAGCAATGGTATGTAGCTCTCCTTGAAGAGGCCCTTCACATCCCTTGCAAGTTGTATTTCTAGGTATTTTATTATCTTGGTAGCAATTGTGAATGGGAGTTCACTCATAATTTGGCTCTCTGCTTGTCTATTATTGGTGTATAGGAATGCTTGTGATTTTTGCACATTGATTTTATCCTGAGACTTTGCTGCAGTTGTTTATCAGCTTAAGGAGATTTTGGGCTGAGATGGTGGGGTTTCCTAAATATACAATCATGTCATCTGCAAACCGAGACAATTTGACTTCCCCTCTTCCTATTTGAATACCCTTTATTTCTTTCTCTTGCGTGATTGCTCTGGCCAGAACTTCCAACATTATGTTGAATAGGAGTGGTAAGAGAGGGCGTCCTTGTCTTGTGCCGTTTTTCAAAGGGAATGCTTCTAGCTTTTGCCCGTTAAGTATGATATTGGCTATGGGTTCGTTATAAATAGCGCTTATTATTTTGAGATGTGTTCCATCAATACCAAGTTTACTGAGAGTCTTTAACATGAAGGGGTGTTGAATTTTATTGAAGTCCTTTTCTGCATCTTTTTTTTTTTTTTTTTTTTTTTTTTTTTTTTTTTTGAGACGGAGTCTCTCTCTGTCGCCCAGGCTGGAGTGCAGTGGCGCGATCTCGGCTCACTGCAAGCTCCGCCTCCCAGGTTCCCGCCATTCTCCTGGCTCAGCCTCCCGAGTAGCTGGGACTACAGGCGCCCGCAACCGCGCCCGGCTAATTTTTTGTATTTTTAGTAGAGACGGGGTTTCACCGTGGTCTCGATCTCCTGACCTTGTGATCCGCCCGCCTTGGCCTTCCAAAGTGCTGGGATTACAGGCTTGAGCCACCGCGCCCGGCATCTTTTCTGCATCTACTGAGATAATCGTGTGGTTTTTGTCATTGGTTCTGTGTATGTGTTGGATTACACTTATTGATTTATGTATGTTGAATCAGCCTTGAATCCCAGGGATGAAGCCATCTTGATTGTGGTGGATAACCTTTTTGATGTGCTGCTGGATTTGGTTTGCCAATATTTTATTGAGGATTTTCACATCTATGTTCATCAACGATATTGTCCTGAATTTTTGTTGTTGTTTTTGTGTCTTTACCAGGTTTTGGAATCAGGATGATGCTGGCCTCATAAAATGAGTTAACGGGGAGTTCCTCTTTTTCTATTGTTTGGAATAGTTTTAGAAGGAATGTACCAGCTCCTCTTTGTACCTCTGGTAGAATTTGGCTGTTATTCTATCTGATCCTGGGCTGTTATGTTGTTGTTGTTGTTGTTGTTATTAAGCTATTAATTACTTCCTCAATTACAGAACTGGTAATTGGTCTATTCAGGGATTCTACTTCTTCCTGGTTTAGTCTTAGGATGGTGTATGTGTTCAAGAATTTATCCGTTGGTTCTAGATTTTCTAGTTTATTTGCATAGAGGTGTTTATAGTATTCTCTGATGATAGTTTGTATTTCTGTGGGATCAGTGGTGTATCCCCTTTATAATTTTTTTGTGTGTGTGTTTGATTTGTCTGTCTTTTCTTCTTTATTAGTCTTGCTAGTGGTCTATTTTGTTAATCTTTTTTTAAAAAAGAAGCTCCTAGATTCATTGATTTTTTGAAGGGTTTTTCCTGTCTCTATCTCCTTCAGTTCTGCTCTGATCTTAGCTATTTCTTGTCTTCTGCTAGCTTTTAAATTTGTTTGCTCTTGCTTATCTAGTTCTTTTAATTGTGATGTTAGGGTATCGATTTTAGATCTTTCCTACTTTCTGATGTGGGCATTTAGTACTTTAAATTTCCCTCTAACCACTGCTTTACCTGTGTTCCAGAGATTCTGATACATTTTCTCTTTGTTCTCCTTGTTTTCAAAGAACTTCATTATTTTTGCCTTAATTTCATTATTTACCCTATAGTCATTCAGGAGCAGGTTGTTCAGTTTTCATGTAGTTGTGCAGTTTTGAGTGAGTTTCTTAATCCTGAGTTCTAATTTGATTGCACTGTGGTCTGAGAGGCTGTTTATTATGATTTCCATTATTTTGCATTTGCTGAGGAGTGTTTTACTTCCAATTATGTGGACAATTTTAGAATAAGTGCTATGTGGTTCTGAGAAGAATGTATATTCTGTTGATTTAGAGTGGAGAGTTCTGTTGATGTGTACTAGGTCTGCTTGGTCCAGAGGTGAGTTCAAGTCCTGAATATCCTTGTTAATTTTCTGTCTTGTTGATCTGTCTGATATTGACAGTGGGGTGTTAAAGTCTCCCACTATAATTGTGTGGGAGTCTAAGTCTCTTTGTAGTTCCCTAAGAACTTGTTTTATAAATCTGGTTGCTCATGTATTGGGTGCATATTTATTTAGGTTAGTTAGCTCTTCTTGTTACATTGATCCCTTTACCATTTCATAATGCCCTTCTTTGTCTTTTTTATCTTTGTTGGTTTAAAGTCTGTTTTATCACAAGCTAGTGTTGCCACCCCTGCTTTTTTTTTTTTTTTTTTTTTTTTTTTTTTGCTTTCCATTTGCTTGATAAATATTCCCCTATCCCCTTATTTTGAGCCTATCTGTGTCTTTGCACATGAGATGGGTCTCCTGAATATAGCACATCGATGGGTCTTGTCTCTTTATCCGATTTGGCACTTTGTGTCTTTTAATTGGGGCATTTAGTCCATTTACATTTAAGGTTAATATTGTTATTTGTGAATTTGATCTTGTCATCATGATGCTAACTGATTATTTTGCACACTATTTGATGCAGTTTCTTCATAGTGTCATTGGTCTTTATATTTTAGCATGTTTTTGCAGTTGTTGATATCGGTTTTTCCTTTCCATATTTAGTGCTTCCTTCAGGAGCTCTTGTATGTCAAGCCTGGTGGTGACAAAATCCCTCAGCATTTGCTGTCTGTAAATGATTTTATTTCTCCTTCACTTATGAAACTTAGTGTGGCTGGATATGAAATTCTGGGTTGAAAATTCTTTAATAATGTTGAATATTGACCTCCATTCTCTTCTGGCTTGTAGGATTTCTGCAGAGAGATCTGCTGTTAGTCTGATGGGCTTACCTTTTAAGGTATCCTGACCTTTCTCTCTGGCTGCCCTTAACATTTTTTCCTTCATTTCAACCTTGGAGAATCTGATGATTATGTGTCTTGGGGTTGCTCTTCTCACGGAGTATCTTAGTGATGTTCTCTGTGTTTCCTGAATTTGAGTGTCGACCTGTCTTGCTAGGTTGGGGAAGTTCTCCTGGATAATATCCTGAAGTGTGTTTTTCAACTTGGTTGCATTCCCCCCATCACTTTCAGGGACCCCAATCAAATGTAGGTTTGGTCTTTTTACATGGTCCCATATTTCTTGGAGGCTTGTTCATTCCTTTTCAATGTTTTTTTCTCTAATCTTGTCTTCACTCCTCATTTCAGTAAGTTGATCTTCAGTCTCTGATATTCTTTCTTCTGCTTGATTGATTTGGCTGTTGATACTTGTGTATGCTTCACGAAGTTCTTGTGCTGTTTTTCAGCTCCATCGGGTCATTTATGTTCTTCTCTAAACTGGTTATTCTAGTTAGCAGTCCTGTCATCTTCGTCAAGGTTCTTAGCTTCCTTGCATTCAGTTAGAGCATGCTCCTTTAGCTCAAAGAGGTTTGTTATTACCCAACTTCTGAAGCCTACTTCTGTCAACTCATCAAACTCATTCTCTGTCCAGTTTTGTGCCCTTGCTGGAGAGGAGTTGCGATCATTTGGAGGAGAGGAGGCATTCTGGTTTTTGGAATTTTCAGTGTTTTTTGCTGGTTTTTTCGCATGTTCGTGGATTTATCTACCTTTGATCTTTGAGGTTGATGACCTTGGATGGGGTTTCTGTGTGGGGGTTCTTTTTGTTAATGTTGATGTTATTGCTTTCTGTTTGTTAGTTTTTCTTCTGATAGGCCTCTCTTCTGCAGCTCTGCTGCAGTTTGCTGGAGGTCCACTCTAGACCCTATTTGCTTGGGTATCACTAGTGGAGGCTGCAGAACAGCAAAGACTGTGGCCTGTTCCTTTCTCTGGAAGCTTCGTCCCAGAGGGGCGCCAGCCTGATACCAGCCAGAGCTCTCCTGTGTGAGGTATCTATCAACCCTTGTTGGGAGGTATTCTCCCAGTCAGGAGGCACAGAGGTCAGGGACCCACTTGAGGAGGCAGTCCGCCCCTTAGCAGAGCTCGAGCACTGTGATGGTAGAATCCTCCTTCTCAGGATCTGCTGCTCTCTTCAGAGCTGGCAGGCAGGAATGTTTAAGTCCGCTGAAGTTACGCCCACAGCCCCCACTTCCTCCAAGTGCTCTGTCCCAGTGAGATGGGAGTTTTATCTATAAGCCACTGACAGGCTGCTGCCTTTCTTTCAGAGATGGCCTGCCCAGTGAAGAGGAATCTAGAGAGGCAGTCTGGCCACGGCCGCTTTGCGGCACTTTGTTGAGTTATCCCCAGTGCGAACTTCCAGGCCTTTTTAGCGCTGTCGGGGAAAACCACCTACTCAAGCCTCACTAATGGTGGATGCCCCTCCCCCCTGCAAGCTGCGTTGTTCCAGGTGGACTTCAGACTGCTGTGCTGGCAGCAAGAATTTCACGCCAGTGGTTCTTAGCTTGCTGGGCTCTTTGGGAGTGGGACCTGTTGAACGAGACCACTTGGCTCCCTGACTTGAGCCCCCTTTCCAGGAGAATGAATGGTTCTGTCTCTCTGGTGTTCCAGGTGCCGCTGTGGTGCGAAGAAAAAACAAAACAAAACAAAACAAAAACTCCTGCAGCTAGCTTGGTGTCTGCCTGAACAGCTGCCCAGTTTTGTCCTTGAAACCCAGGGTTCTGATGGTAGAGGCACACAAAGGAATCTCCTGGTCTGTGGACTGGAAAAACCATGGGAAAAGCATAGTATCTGGGCCAGGTAGCACAGTCTCTCACAGATTTCCTTGGCTGGGGGAGGGAGGCCCCCAACTCCTTGCACTTCCTGGGTGAGTCAACACCCCACCCTTCTTCTGCTGACCTTCTGTGGGCTGCACCCACTGCCTAACCAGTCCCAATGAGATGAACAGGCTACCTCAGTTGGAAATGCAGAAATCACCTGCCTTCTGCATTGGTCTCCCTGGAAGCTGCAGACTGGAGCTGTTCCTGTTTGGCCATCTTGCCAGCAGCCCTTGTTTGCTTTTTAATTGGTTTGTCTTATTCTTAAGTTTTGAGATTTCTTTGCATAATCTGGCTATAAGTTCTTTGTAGGGTATGTGACTTGCAAATATTATCTCCCAGTTTATGGCTTGTTCTTTCATTATCTTATTTTTTAACTTTTATTTTACTTTCAGGGATGCATATGCAGGTTTGTTCAATAGATAAATTGTGTTTCATGGGAGTTTGGTTTACATATTATTTTGTCACACAGGCAATAAGTATAGTACCCTATAGGTAATTTTGTTTTGTTTTGTTTTGTTTTGTTTTTAATTGTCGCCCTCCTCCTATCCTCCGCCTTCATCTAGGCTCTGGTGTCTATTGTGCCCTTCTTTGTGTCTATGTGTACTCAATGTTTAGCTCCCACTTATAAGCGAGAGCATGTGGTGTTTGCTTTTCTTTTTCCGTGTTACCTTACTTAGGATACTTACTTCCAGCTCCATCTATGTTGCTGCAAAGGAGGTGATCTCATTCTTTTTATGGCTGCATAGTATTCCATGGTGTGTGTGTACCCCAATTTTTAATCCAGACTACCATTAAAGGTCATTGAGTTTGATTCCATGTCTTTGCTATTGTGAATAGTGCTAAAATGAACATATGCATGCATGTATCTTTATGGTAGAGCAATGTATATTCCTTTGGGTATACACCCAACACTGGAATTGCTGGGTTGAATGGTAGATCTGTTTTAAATTCTTAGAGACATTGCCAAACTGCCTTTCACAGTGGCTGAACTAATTTACATTCCCACCTGGAGTGTACAAGCATTCCCTTGTTTCCACAGCTTTGGCAGAATGTGTTATTATTATTATTATTATTATTATTACCATTTTTACTTTTGAACAATTACCATTCTGTCTGATATGAAATGGTATCTCATTGTGGCTTTGATTTGCATTTTCCTTATGATTAGTGATGTTGAGCATTTTTTCATATGCTTGTTGGCCACGTGTATGTCTTCTTTACAAAAATGTCTGTGACCTGTCAGTTTTTCCTACCTGCCTTCAAGAATTTTTCTTTTGTATTGACTTTGGAGAATCTAATGACTGTGTGTCTTGGGGACAGTTGTCTTGTATGGTATCTCACAGGGATTCTCTGAATTTGCATGTTGATCTTTCTAGCGAGGTTGAAGAAATTTTTGTGGACAATATCCTCAGATATGTTTTCCAAGTTGTTTGCTCTCTCTCCATGTCTTTCAGGACTGCCAGTGAATTATAGGTTTGGTTTCTTTACCCTATATTTCTTGGGGATTTTGTTCAATTTCCTACCTTTTAAAATTTTTGTCTACCTGTATTGATTCACAGGAGGGGTCTTCTAGCTGTGAAATTCTTTCCTCAGCTCAATCTATTCTGTTATTAATGGTTCCAATGCTTTCTGAAATTCCTGTAGTGATTTTTTTTTTCTTTTCCAGAAGATCAGTTTGGTTCTTTCTTAAAATGGCAATGTTATATTTCAATTCTTGGACTGTTTTACTGTATTTTTTGGATTGTGTTTCAACCTTCTGTATGTCATTGAGCTTCCTTGTTATCCAGATTCTGAATTCTATGCCTGTCATTTCATCCATTTCAGTCTGGTTAAGAACCACTGCTGAGAAGCTACTGCATTCGTTTGGAGGAAGGAAAATACTCTGACTTTTAGAGTGGACAGAGTTATTGCGCTGTTTTTGTTTTTGTTTCTGTTTCTGTTTTTGTTTGTTGTTGTTTTTAATCATCCATGTGGGCTGATGTTCTTTTGATATTTGAAGTTGCTGTCTTTTCGATTGGGGCCTTTTACTTTTATTCCTTGATGCCCTTGCGGGTTTGATTGTGACATGAGTTGCATTTAGTCAATTAGCTTTGTTTCTGGATGCTTTCAGGGGACCAGTGCTCAGCTCAGCACACCTGGGCCATTTGTTCTAACCCCGAGGGCTTTGACCAGAACCACAGCTTTGTTCTCTGGCCCCTTGAAGCTAAGCACCTGCTACACTAGAGTGGCAGAGGTGTTTTTAGTCAGCCGGCAACAACACTCCAAAAGGGGCTGCTGGCGAATTCCACTGGCAGGGTAGTAGCTAGTCATGGGTGAGTGAGCTCTAGTGGGGTTCCGCCTGCAAAACCACTTCAGTGGGTAGTTGGGCTTTGCTGGCAAAAGAGCTGTAATGGTGACTGCTGGCAAGCACTTTGGGCAACTGAGGCTGTTTTGCAAGTGGGTGTGGCCAGGCAGAGGCTCTGGGAGAGACCAGTAGACCACAGGGGTGCTGAGATTAGACTGACCCTGTCCCACGGCCAAGACAGCCCTGCTCTGTCCGGGTCCAGCAGCTAACAAAAGATAAAGCCACCTAAAGAAATATGGCAAGCCTTGAGAGATGGGTGCCTATGGCCATGCTCCACTGCAGCTGTTCCTGGGGCAAACCTTCTGGGCTCTGCACAGGCTGGAATTATGTCTCTGCCAACTCTCCAGGCAGTTTTCTCTGCCAGCTCAAATGTCTATGGGGGTTGTTGGGTCTCCTACAGCTAGGGATCCTGGAGGTTTGTGACCAGAGTGAGCCATTCTATTCCCTTGTCATTCACCTCTTTTCTAGAGCTGCTGGGGGCCAGGAATGATTCCTGTTGCTCCACAACCTTGTGTAGGGTTCCCAGCTTCCTCCCTTTTCAACCTGGGGTCTGCAACCTCTTTCTGTCTACTTTCAGTGCATTCTTTCCAAAGATCTGTTAGGAGTGGGCCAGTCTACTTGATGCCATGGTCTCTCTCGGTAGAAGAAGCTCTTCCCAGCTGGACTAGTTGACCATCTTGGCTCTTGTTTATTTCCCAACTTCTAGGGTGTCCCGGTATCCTATCTGTGGAACTCCCAGTACCTGCAGTTCATGGGGCCACAGAGGCCGAGGCAGAGCCACCTGGTGAGTGCCAAAGCCAAGAGGATGCAGCCATGGAGATGATACCCCATCTAGGAAGGCAGTCCCACTTTAAATATTTTAAGGTTTTATTATTACTTTTTGTATTAGAGCTATTCCTTTTATTCAGAAATAGAGCTGTCTTCATATTCAGTTACATATCTGTAATTCGGAGAGATATGTAAATGTTTGAGGGGTAAGAAATTTGGAACAGATAAATGGCTTAGAAGAGAAACTCCTAGTTTATTTACAACAGACAAAAGTGTCTGTTAAAATCATCTTTCTCCTTAAGTGAATATATCTAAAGTTGAGAATAGCCTATTCAATATAAATAACAGAGTCTTTTGGCTACTTTTGATATCAGTAACAGCATGAATCAACTTCAAACAAAATGACCAGTGTAAAATAGTCTCTTATGGGCTGTAGATGTCTTTGGGCAAATAATGAGAAAAACTGATCAACTTTGGTGATAGTAAAATTGTTCCTGATTTTATGACTCTGATATCTTTATGAGTGGTATAATTACAAGTTAGTTGACTGATCTTATAATTTTACAGTTATTAAATATATATCAGTTAGAACACCCTTGTTGTTAGATTACTTTTTAAGAGAAATGTATTATCCTAAAACAAAAGATTCTTATTGTGAATATCTTGAAAAGAACTTACAATACCAATATAGTTAAGTATTAAAGGAAGCAAGTTCTGTTTTATTATTTTTAATTGTATATTAAGTATTTTAGTATAGAAATATAGAAAGAAGTTTTAAAATACTCTCTCCGAAATGGAGTAAAAATGAACTATAGTGAAGCTTGTAATCACAGAAAAATTGTGATCAGACACTTCACAAAGAATACACATATCGTATTATAACCAATAGTTTACCTTTTGCATGAAGCTGTCTATGGTTTTATTCATTTTTTATTTTTTGGAAATATTCTTTGGAGAATAGTTTCTTATATAATATCTTTGTACAAATGCCATAATAGTCAGGCGATATCTTTGTTAAATCTAACCAGTCAATTAGTACACATTTTTGGATATCTTCTATTATTTCACAGCTCAATATAAGAAAGAAATGTAAGACGTGAATTCTGTCCTCAAGGAAGTTACAATTCAGTTGTAGAAACCAAACTGGCGTATATTAAACACATAGAGAACATTGTGTTAACTTTGCAGCACTGGCTCTAAGTTTAAGAAAATAGTGTTGACTAGAAGGTTTAAGGTTTCATGAAAGAGATCAGACTTAGAAGATTTGGATAGGCCAAGGGATGAAGGAAAGTATTGCCAGATAGGTAGAACAACTAGATCAAATACACAGAAGTAAAGATTAATACCTGTTTCCAACACTTCTCAAAAGAAAACATTTATGCGGCCAGCAAACATATGAAAAAAAGCTCATCATCACTGGTCATTAGAGTAATGCAAATCAAAACCACAATGAGTTACCATCTCATGCCAGTTACAATGGCAATCATTAAAAAGTCAGGAAACAACAGATGCTGGAGAGGATGTGGAGAAATAGGAATGCTTTTACACTGTTGGTGGGAGTATAAATTACTTCAACCATTGTGGAAGACAGTGTGCTGATTCCTCAGGGATCTGGAACCAAAAATACAATTTGACCCAGCAATCCCATTGCTAGGTATATACCCAAAGAATTGTAAATCATTCTACTATAAAGACACATGCACACATATGTTTATTGCAGCACTGTTTACAATAGCAAAGACTTGGAACCAACCCAAATGTCCATCAATGATAGACTGAATAAAGAAAATGTGGCTACACACCAACCCAAATGTCCATCAATGATAGAGTGGATAAAGAAAATGTGGCTGCACACGTATGTTTATTGCGGCACTATTCACAATAGCAAAGACTTGGAATCAACCCAAATGTCCATCAGTGACAGACTGGATTAAGAAAATGTGGCACATATACACCATGGAATACTATGCAGCCATAAAAAAGGATGAGTTCGTGTCCTTAGTAGGGACATGGATGCCTCTGAAAACCACCATTCCCAGCAAACTATCGCAAGAACGGAAAACCAAACACTGCATATTCTCACTCATAGGTGGGAATTGAACAATGAGATCACTTGGACACAGGAAGGGTAACATCACACACTGGGGCCTATTGTGGGGAGGGGAGAGGGATAGCATTAGGAGATATATCTAATGTAAATGACGAGTTAATGGGTGCAGCACACCAACATGGCACATGTATACATTTGTAACAAACCTGCACGTTGTGCACATGTACCCTAGAACTGAAAGTATAAAAAAAAAAAAAAGAAGAAAATGTGGCACATATACACCATGAAATACAATGCAACCATAAAAAAGGATGAATTCATCATGGATGAAGCTAGAAACCATAATTCTCAGCACACTAACACAACAACAGAAAACCAAACACCGCATGTTCTCACTCGTAAGTGGGAGTTGTACAATGAGAACACATGGACACAGGGAGAGGAACATCACACACCAGGACCTGTCAGGGAGTAGGGGGCTAGGGGAGGGATAGCATTTGGAGAAATACCTAATGTAGATGGCAGGTTGATGGGTGAAGCAAACCACCATGGCACATGTATACCTATGTAACAAACCTGCACATTCTGCACATGTATTCCAGAACTTAAAGTATATTTTTAAAAATTAATACCTGTTTCCACTCTAGAGATATGGCTGTGTTGGTTGAGTCAGGAACTCTACGTTAAATCCTAACTGGGAGATTATAGAATTCTGGTTTTTATATAATTAAATGAGGTATTTTTTGTTTATTTTATAGCATATGTTCACTAGCAAAACCACTATAAATCAAATAAGCATATTAAAGATAATCTTAATCAACTTTCTCCTAAGTAGTAAGTCCATATTAAAGATCGCAGTTGGTTCAGGGCTATGTGATATTAAGAGTTTTATACGTTTCTGAATCAGATGAGTGAGATTGAGAAATCAGTTTATAGCTTTTCCTATACTACCTAATTACAACATCATCTTTCCCCATTGCACTTAATATAATACAAAAGTAATGATGCCACAATAAGATCTCATTAGAACTAACTTAATGGCCAGAGAACTAGGCAATTTATAATTTGTGAATAAAATTTAGGTTGTTGATATTGAAAACCATGTTCTTTTTTCTCCTTTGAAGAAATTTTAAATAACTACCATTTTTTTTAATGAGATGTTTACAGTTTTAATAGAGGAATAACATAGAACCCAATTTAGGCATTTCAACCAAAATAAGTGACATTTTGGTTCAAGTATAAATTGGTTAATATTTTGATAGTTTGAGTCATTTATTTTAGAAATTGTTAGTGCTAGCCCTATTCAAATTGGCTAAATGTTATTTAAGTCAGAATTTTGGAATAAAATAATTTTGCATTTAGTCTAAACTAGAACTATGAAATAGTTTTCATTAAATTATGATAATTATTTTTCTTAAAGTTTTTGGTCTTAAGAAGTTACTGGGAGGGTTGCAGATTATTGTTGGCTACACGTGATATGAGAGAATGTGGTTTATGATAGTCTGTGTTCAGAGAGGTTACAGAAGAGTAGCTCAGATTCTCTGGATATTTGGGATAAAGGCACATATATTGGAAGAACCAAGGAAACTCTTTACTGATAACTATACATATTGAAGTAAACTTGAAAAGTATTAAAAATATAGTTCCAAGTCAAGCAAATTAGTTTTATTCTCAGTATAGTTGGCCTTAAGGTTTTTTAGATGAGAATCTTAAAAAGCTGGATATGGTAACTCTTAAAGATCTAGTTTAGCACTTCCATTTTGCAGAGAAGCAAACTGAGGTTCATAGTGGTCAGGTGACTTGCCAACTGCCATATACAATATTAGAGTCAATCTTAGCATCAAGATCTCCTTCCTTCCAATCTAGTCTTTGTTTTTACCGTATTTCCTATGTGATTTAAAGTTTGTTGTTTAAAAGGTACTAACCCAAATATACTTCATCACTGTCCTCTCATACACCTCAGTATTCATGATTCTTATGTTATCCTGTTTTGATATTCCCAAAGGAGATAACACAATATGGCCAGCAACATTTCAGCATGCATTAGTTTATCAGTAGTTTAAAATTTCAAAATCTAGAGAAGATGGGGCTCGGGTAAGTTTTGATACAGAAAGGGAAAAGGAAAGGTCTAGAAAATGTTATGACCAGAGGTTCAAGGAGACTTAACCCCATATTTCCCCTAGGAGCAATGATTCAGTATTTGCTAATTCAGTGTTTATGGTGACTTTATAAAACATAATTACTGCAAATAATGAGAATCAACTGTACATGTATTCTTACTGTGTTTTTAGTGCTTCCTAGTCTGATAGGAAATGTCTTTTTTTGGTATGTTTTTATCATTTCTTTCACTCCAATTAATGATGTATAGCTGCTCTCAAACTTAAGTACATATGTGGAATTATCTCTCTTCATTTTGTATTTTATTTATCATGTTGAAATTTTTTGATGATAACTTTAGTATATCTTTATTTTGTAATTAAATACAAATTATCTCAAAAAACCTCAGTTTATAGTGTTATAAGTAACCTGAGTTGCATCAGATGCTTTTAATATTGCAGTGCCACCTAATATAGATACAATCCTTGGACATGTGTCTACAGCATTGATAACATGTACTTAACACTATTTTTTAAATGTCATTATTTATTCATTTAAATTTCAACTTTTATTTTAGATTCAGGTGCTGCATGTGCAGGTTGGTTACATTGGTATATTGCATGATGCTAAGGTTTGGGGTATGTGATGCTGAGGTTTGGGGTATGTGACGCTGAGGTAGTGAGCATAGGACCCAATAGGTAGTTTTTTATCCCTTTCTCCTCTTTCTCCATTCCCCCTTTTTTGGAGTCCTCAGTGTCTATTGTTCCCATCTTTGTATCCATATGTACCAGGTGTTTAGCTCCCACTTAAATGTGAGAATATGTGCTATTCGGTTTTCTGTTCCTGCATTAATTCACATAGGATAATGGCCTCCAGCTGCATCCATGTTGCTACAAAAAACATGATTTTATCTTTTTTTTTTTTTTTTTTTTTTTTGAGACGGAGTCTCGCTCTGTTGACTAGGCTGGAGTGCAGTGGTACCATCTCAGCTCACTGGAAGCTCCACTTCCCGGGTTCACGCCATTCTCCTGCCTCAGCCTCACGAGTAGCTGGGACTACAGGTGCATGCCACCACACCCGGCTAATTTTTTATACTTTTAATGGAGACGGGGTTTTACCAGGATGGTCTCGATCTCCTGACCTCGTGATCCGCCCGCCTTGGCCTCGCAAAGTGCTGGGATTACAGGCATGAGCCACCACACCTGGCCAATTTTATCATTTTTTATGACTTTATAGTATTTCATCTCAGCCCAATTTTTAAGGTAAATACTTTAGTTCTCTTCTACTCCCTGTGTAGTAGCTGACTGCCAGCATCTTGGAGTTTTGCCCTTTTCCTTGCTATATCTCCTGTGTGTCCATTTTTTCCACCTAATTAGTTCCCTGTCAACTGATCCAATTTTTCCTAAAATCCTTACCCTAAAGACTTAGCATAATAATACAGCTCACTGTGGTCCAAGAGCCTCTTCCTTCTAATGGGACTCTATTCCATTTAATCCAGAAATTGCCATTGCTCTTGTTAAAGATTGTGAGATAAAACCAGAAATCAGCCAAATGCGTTAGACAATTCTTAGATATAATTAATCAGTGTCAATACCTTCACCTATTATTTTCATTGTCAGAAAAAAAAGTGTTTCTAGGTTAAGGTAAATATAAAAGCATAAACAAGACTGAATAAAAATCTCAAACCTGTTTAAGATAAATTAACGTGGAAAATTTGTATATTGCTCTACAAATAAATCTAGTCATACAGTAAAATTTTTGTTTTGTCTAAGCTGTTATTAGTTTAATAAAAGCCATGTAATTATAATGAAGAATTGGGGGGGTGTTAAAAGGTACTTAAAATGTCTTTAAGATTCTCATTCAATATTTATTTTAACCAGCTATTACACTGCTTTTCTGTGTCTTTGGCAAGCTTAGAATAGGGTCTTTGTTAACTGAATATTTTAAAATACCATGACATTTTGATATATAATTATTGAATTGATAATAAACCAATTACTGCATTTCCTAATGTATAGCATTAACTTAGAACACATTGAATATAAAAACCAAAGTTTCCTGTTAAATTAACTTTCTTAATGCAAGATGTGGCATAGAAGTCATTTTATGAGTATATCCAGGTTAGAGGATATTTTGACCAATGTTAAAATTTTACTGTTAGTCCTGTAAACTTTACAAAGTTAATGTTTTGTTCTAAACCCTACTACTAACAGTGACTTTAAAAAGTGCATACTTTTATGTTTTTTATACAAAACTATTTAATGGCTTTATTTAATATTTTATTTGATTATATAATCCAGTGTTCGTTAATTGCAATGTGCCATAAAGTTAGAAACACTGTTCTTTGTAAAATCATTTCCTGTCTTAGTTTCCATAACATACTGTTCTTATTTTTCTCCTGACTCTGCCCATGTCTTCTCAGTCTCCTTTGTTGCCTTCTCCTGTATCTGTTCTCTAAAGTTGTAGTTCATAAAGCATTTGTCCTGCTTCCTCTTCTGTCTCTATGTTTTCTTCCTAGATTGGTTCTTCTATTTCCATAATATTTTTGACAAGTAAAAATTGTATTTATTTAAGATATACGGTGTGATGTTTTGATACATGTAGACATTGTGAAATGTTTAACCACAATCAAGCTAATTAACATATCCATTACCTGACATAATTACCTTTGTGCATGTGTGATGAGAACACTTGAGATCTACTGTCTTAGCAAATTTCAAGTAAACAATACAGTATTATTAACTGTAGTCACCATCCTGTACATTATTAGGTCTCTAGAACTTACTCATCTTATAGCTGAAAACTTGTGCCATTTGACTATTTTCATAACTTTTAGCAGCATCTGTATACAAATTACTCCCAAATTTAGATCTCCAAAACCCTGAACTCTAGCCTCAAAAAACCCACTGCCTATTTTACAAGCTGATGTCTCTCAGGCATCTCAAATTTAGCATGTCTATAAATGAACTAATGACTCCCCCTACTTCAGGACAGGTGCATACACACCCATACACACACACTTTTTGTTACTCTATTTACTCCACGTGCAGTAAATTACACCAGTATTTGCCCACTTTGTCAAACCAGAAGGTAGAGATTAATTCTTTACTCCTCTTTCTCACATTTCACATTTGATCCATCATTAGTTCATATGGACTCTACCTCAAAAAAATTTCTGGATCTGTTAATGTATCTCTATTTAAAATGAAATGGTACTGGAAACTACTCACTGGGTTTCTCAAAATTTATATATCATATATAGATATATAAACAAGAGTTTTAATACAGTTAGGATAGGGAAGGTAAGATTGCATAGGGTTAAAAGTGAGTGAAAGGACTCTTTTGAAGAGGAGGATGAAAGATCAGGGGTCACTTTTCTTTGTTTTTATTAATATTTTGTTTGAATATGTAACTTTGAAGTCTTGACTTAAAATATATGTCTATATATTACATATAGATATATAAAATATATTACTATATATTAGTGAGAAGTTTCCTCTTTATTTGTATTTCTCACTGGCTGATCTGCCCTACCCACAATTAGGTAACTTTTTACTTTAAAAACATTATTCTAGAGTTTCTGTTTGCAAATATAAATATATAGTGATATTTTATCTCCAAGAGAGGTTTTTTCTTTTTTTTCATATGGGAAATCCTGCATTAAAAATCCATAGCAAGGTCCTCCCTCATTTGTTGATGCCACTTTTCTTTGTCAGGATGGAGAGCATAAAGTAAGTCCTTGGTACCTTCCTTCAGCCTAGCTTCACCTATGTAGAATAGAAATATCTCAAAGTTTCTTTCTGGTATGGAAATACCACTCCAGAGTCTCTAGTAATGACAAGGGTTGTTTTTCTTCTTTACGTATTCCTTTGGCCATTTTCATGGGAAATTGGGAGTTATGGAACTTAGATGCTGGTATTCAAATTTTGGTGTTACCAACACATTGTAGATTATACTTAAAATTTTGTGAGATCAGGAAAAAATGGTCAGGAATTATATTTCCAAGTTTTCAAAGTACTTTTTAAAAAATTTTTAATGATATAGTTAGTAGTGTTCCAAATGTTAAGAAGCCTATTGTTTATGGAAAATTGCCTGATACAGAATAAGTATTCTGCTTATTTTCTATGTAAGAAACATCAGAATCATCCACTGCATATGTTTTCATGGCTTGGTGTTTACTTTTTAAATGCGTGAAACATAAAATTTATGAAATTTTATATATTTAGAGCCGTCTAAAACTAAAGCTCCCAGAAATATAGGAGTCCATAAAGAGTAGTTTTAGGCCGAGCTCGGTGGCTTATGCCTGTAATCCCAGCACTTTGGGAGGCCAAGGCAGGTGGATCACTTGAGGTCAGGAGTTCGAGACCAGCCTGGCTGACGTGGAGAAACCCCATCTCTACTAAAAATACAAAAAATATACAGGCACAGTGGCAGACGCCTGCAATCCCAGCTACTCGGGAGACTGAGGCAGGAGAATCACTTGAACCCAAGAGACAGAGGTTACAGTGAGCCGAGATCATGCCACTGCACTCCAGCCTGGGGGATAGAGCAAGACTCTGCCTCAAATAAATAAATAAATAAATGACTTAAAAGAGATTAAATGAGACAATATACTTAAAGTATTTAGCAAACTACAAGGCAGACAATGTTCAGTGAAAGGTAGGAGTCATTATTTTATTAAAAGCAGCAGTAATAGAATAATTGTAATAGTAATAGTAGTTGTTCTTGTCACCATATTTTATTGTGTCATAGCAAATGTGGACTCTCTCCCAGGAGACTTTTAACTAACTGATTAATTCAAAGGTCTCACTTGTACTGTTCATTAGTATTTCATGGTATGTTAAGAAAAGTTGAAAGTATTGACAGTGTCATTTCTTATAATATTAAATAGATTGCTCTAGTGGTGAGCTTGAGAGAGAGAGAAAGAAAGAAGACAGGGATTTTGTGTGTGTGTGTGTGTGTGTGTGTCTTCCATACGGACTTATTCCACAAATGTATTATGAAGTCTTAATTATACAAGTTATTTAATGAAGTAAACATTCTTATTGAGAAAATAGTAAGATGTCTTATTTACCTAGTACTTTGGGTTTAATGTAGATCTTAATATCATTTACTCTATGAAATACCTTTAGAATTTTACCTTTTTATTGCCATGCACTTAAAGTAGTAATACTTTCCCAAACAAGTAAAAACAAGTTTTTGCCTATTGCTTATCATTTTACTTGTTAAAGAAATTTTGCAGTTATCCTTTTCTCACAGAAAACACAAGTGCTAAATGTTTTTGAAGTAGCATAACAGATAAGCAGTTTTTAAAAGAAAAAGTCATGTATTGTATTCTGCTTGATTTTTAGAAAAGGGATAAGAGAATGAATGCTTTATTAAATACTCACTACACATTTTCTGACTTAATCATCAAATAGCCATATGAAGTATATTATTGTTTTCCACATTTAATTGATGAGAAAACTAAAGTAACAAAGATTAAGTAATTTATTCATAATAACATAGTTTATGAATTACAGATATTCAGATTAAAGGGCAGGTATGTTAGGACTCCAAGAATATCATATTTTCTACTAACAATTCTGCTTTAAATCTTTATTGAAGAATCTATAATGTTCAAGGTACCATGCTGGGTACACTTACATAATATCTTAATTTTCATAACAACCATGTGAGCATTTTTGGATGTGTCTGTTGGCCACATAAATGTCTTCTTTTGAGAAGTGTCTGTCCATATCCTTTGCCTTCTTTTTGATGGGATTGTTTGTTTTTTTCTTGCAAATTTGTTTGAGTTCTTTGTAAATTCTGGATATTAGCCCTTTGTGAGATGAGTAGATTGCAAAAATTTTCTCCCATTCTGTAGGTTGCCTGTTCACTCTGATGGTAGTTTCTTTTCCTGTGCAGAAGCTCTTTAGTTTAATTAGATCCCATTTGTCAATTTTGGCTTTTGTTGCCATTGCTTTTGGTGTTTCAGACATGAAGTCCTTGCCCATACCTATGTCCTGAATGGTATTGCCTAGGTTTTCTTCTAGGATTTTTATGGTTTTAGGTCTAACATTTAAGTCTCTAATCCATCTTGAATTAATTTTTGTATAAGGAAGGGATCCAATTTCAGCTTTCTACATATGGCTAGCCAGTTTTCCCAGGGCCATTTATTAAGTAGGGAATCCTTTCCCCATTTCTTGTTTTTGTCAGGTTTGTCAAAGATCAGATGGTTGTAGATTTGTGGTATTACTTCTGAGGGCTCTGTTCTGTTCCATTGGTCTATATCTCTGTTTTGGTACCAGTACCATGCTGTTTTGGTTACTGTAGCCTTGTAGTATAGTTTGAAGTCAGGTAGCGTGATACCTCCAGCTTTGCTCTTTTGGCTTAGGATTGTCTTGGCAATGTGGGGTCTTTTTTGGTTCCATATGAACTTTAAAGTAGTGTTTTCCAATTCCGTGAAGAAAGTTATTGGTAGATTAATGGGGATGGCATTGAATCTATAAATTACCTTGGGCAGTATGACCATTTTCACGATACTGATTCATGAGCATGGAATGTTCTTCCATTTGTTTGTGTCCTCTTTTATTTCGTTGAGCAGTGGTTTCTAGTTCTTGAAGAGGTCCTTCACATCCCTTGTAAGTTGGATTCCTAGGAATTTCATTCTCTTTGAAGCAATTGTGAATGGAAGTTCATTCATGATTTGGCTCTCTGTTTGTCTGTTATCGATGTATAGGAAAGCTTGTGATTTTTGCACATTGATTTTGTATCCTGAGACTTTGCTCAAGTTGCTTATCAGCTTAAGGAGATTTGGAGCTGAGACAATGGGGTTTTCTAAATATACAATCATGTCACCTGCGAAGAGGGACAATTTGACTTCCTCTTTTCCTAATTGAATACTCTTTATTTCTTTCTCTTGCCTGATTGCCCTGGCCAGCACCTCCAACACTATGTTGAATAGGTGTGGTGAGAGAGGGCATCCCTGTCTTGAGCCGGTTTTCAAAGGGGACGCTTCCAGTTTTTGCCCATTCAGTATGATATTGGCTGTGGGTTTGTCATAAATAGCTCTTATTATTTTGAGATACGTTACATCAATACCAAATTTATTGAAAGTTTTTAGCATGAAGGGCTGTTGAATTTTGTCAAAGGCCTTTTCTGCATCTATTGAGATAATCATGTGGTTTTTGTCTTTGGTTCTGTGTATACGCTGGATTACGTTTACTGATTTGCGTATGAACCAGCCTTGCGTCCCAGGGATGAAGCCCGCTTGATCATGCTGGATAAGCTTTTTGATGTGCTGTTGGATTTGGTTTGTCAGTATTTTATTGAGGATTTTTGCGTCGATGTTCATCAGGGATATTAGTCTAAAATTCTCTTTGTTTGTTGTGTCTCTGTCAGGCTTTGGTTTCTGGATGATGTTGGCCTCATAAAATGAGTTAGGGAGGATACCCTTTTTTTCTATTGATTGAAGTAGTTTCAGGAGGAATGGTACCAGCTCCTCGTACCTCTGGTAGAATTCGGCTGTCAATCTATCTGGTCCTGGACTTTTTTTGGTTGGTAGGCTATTAATTATTGCCTCAATTTCAGAGCCTGTTATTGGTCTATTCAGGGATTCAACTTCTTCCTGGTTTGGTCTTGGGAGAGTGTATGTGTCCAGGAATTTCTCCATTTCTTATAGGTTTTCTATTTTATTTGCGTAGAGGTGTTTATAGTATTCTCTGATGGTAGCTTGTATTTCTGTGGGGTTGGTGGTAATATCCCCTTTATCATTTTTTATTGCATCTGTTTGATTCTTCTCTCTCTTCTTCTTTACTAGTCTGGCTAGTGGTCTATCAATTTTGTTGATCTTTTCAAAAAAACATCTCCTGGATTCATTGATTTTTTGAAGGGTTTTTGTGTCTCTATCTCCTTCAGTTCTGCTCTGATCTTAGTTATGTCTTGCCTTCTGCTAGCTTTTGAATGTGTTTGCTCTTGCTTCTCTAGTTCTTTTAATTGTGATGTTAGAGTGTCAATTTTAGATCTTTTCAGCTTTCTCTTGTGGGCATTTAGTGCTATAAATTTCCCTCTACACACTGCTTTAAATGTGTCCCAGAGATTCGGGTATGTTGTACCTTTGTTCTCATTGGTTTCAAGGAACATCTTTATTTCTGCCTTCATTTCATTTTGTACCCAGTAGTCATTCAGGAGCAGCTTGTTCAGTTTCCATGTAGTTGAGTGGTTTTGAGTGAGTTTCTTAATCCTGAGTTCTAGTTTGATTGCACTGTGGTGTGAGAGACAGTTTGTTATAATTTCTGTTCTTGTACATTTGCTGAGGAGTTCTTTACTTCCAACTATGTGGTCAGTTTTGGAATAAGTATGATGTGATGCTGAGATGAATGTCTATTCTGTTGATTTGGGGTGGAGAGTTCTGTAGATGTCTGTTAGGTCTGCTTGGTGCAGAGCTGAGTTCAAGTCCTGGATATCTTTGTTAACCTTCTGTCTCGTTGATCTGTCGAATATTGACAGTGGAGTGTTAAAGTCTCCCATTATTATTGTGTGGGAGTGTAAGTCTCTTTGTAGGTCTCTAAGAACTAGCTTTGTGAATCTGGGTGCTCCTGTATTGGGTGCATATATATTTATGATAGTTAGCTCTTCTTGTTGAATTGATCCCTCTACCATTGTGTAATGGCCTTCTTTGTCTCTTTTGATCTTTGTTGGTTTAAAGTCTGTTTTATCAGAGATTAGGATTGCAACCCCTGCCTTTTTTTGTTTTCCATTTGCTTGGTAGATCTTCCTCCATCCCTTTATTTTGAGCCTATGTGTGTCTCTCACGTGAGATAGGTCTCCTGAATACAGCACACTGATGGGTCTTGACTCTTTATCCAGTTTGCCAGTCTGTGTCTTTTTTTGGGGGGCATTTAGCCCATTTACATTTAAGGTTAATATTGTTATGTATGCATCTGATCCTGTCATTATGATGTTAGCTGGTTATTTTGCTTGTTAGTTGATGCAGTTTCTTCCTAGCTTCGATGGTCTTTACATTTTGGCATGTTTTTGCAGTGGCTGGTACCGGTTGTTCCTTTCCATGTTTAGTGCTTCCTTCAGGGTCTCTTGTAAGGCAGGCCTGGTGGTGACAAAATCTCTCAGCATTTACTTGTGTGTAAAGGATTTTATTTCTCCTTCACTTATGAAACTTAGTTTGGCTGATATGAATTCTGTGTTGAAAATTCTTTTCTTTAAGAATGTTGAATATTGGCCCCCAGTCTCTTCTGGCTTGTCAAGTTTCTGCCGAGAGATCCGCTGTTAGTCTGATGGGCTTCTCTTTGTCAGTAACCTGACCTTTCTCTCTGGCTGCCCTTAACATTTTTTCCTTCATTTCAACTTCGGTGAATCTGACAATTATGTGTCTTGGAGTTGCTCTTCTCGAGGAATATCTTTGTGGTGTTCTCTGCACTTCCTGAATTTGAATGTTGGCCTGCCTTGCTAGGTTGGGGAAGTTCTTTTGGGTAATATCCTGCAGAGTGTTTTCCAACTTGGTTCCATTCTCCCTGTCACTTTCAGGTACACCAGTCAGATGTAGATGTGGTCTTTGCACACAGCCTCATATTTCTTGGAGACTTTGTTTGTCTCTTTTTACTCTTTTATTCTCTAAATTTCTCTTCTCCCTTCATTTCATTCATTTGCTCTTCAATCACTGATACCCTTTCTTCCAGTTGATCAAATCGGTTATTGAAGTTTGTGCATTTGTCATGTAGTTCTTGTGCCATGGTTTTCAGCTCTATCAAGTAATTTAAGGACTTCTCTACATTGGTTATTCTAGTTAGGCATTTGTCTAATCTTTTTTCAAGGTTTTTAGGTTCTTTGCAATGGGCTCGAACTTCCTCCTTTAGCTCGGAGAAGTTTGATCGTCTGAAGCCTTCTTCTATCAACTTGTCAATGTCATTCTCTGTCCAGCTTTGTTCTGTTGCTGGCGAGGAGCTGTGTTCCTTGGGAGGGAGAGAGGTGCTCTGATTTTTAGAATTTTCAGCTTTTCTGCTCTGTTTTTTCCCCATCTTTGAGGTTTTGTCTACCTTTGGTCTTTGATGATGGTGACGTACAGATGGGGTTTTGCTGTGGATGTGATTTCTGTTTGTTAGTTTTCCTTCTAACAGTCAGGACCCTCAGCTGCAGGTCTGTTGGAGTTTGCTGGATGTCCTCTCCAGACCCTGTTTGCCTGGGCATCGGCACCAGAGGCTGCAGAAGAGTGAATATTGCTGAACAGCAAATATTGCTGCCTGATCATTCCTCTGGAAGCTTCGTCTCAGAGGCGTACCCGGCCGTGTAAGGTATCAGTCTGCCCCTACTGGGGGATGCTTCCCAGTTAGGCTACTCGGGGGTCAGGGACGCACTTGAGCAGGCAGTCTGTCCATTCTCAGATCTCAAACTCCGTGCTGGGAGAATCTCTACTGTCTTCAAAGCTGTCAGACAGGGACATTTAAATCTGCAGAGGTTTCTCCTGCCTTTTGTTTGGCTATGCCCTGTCCCCAGAGGTAGAGTTTACAGAGGCAGGCAGGCAGGCCTCCTTGAGCTGTGGTGGGCTCCACTCAGTTTGAGCTTCCCTGCCCCTTTGTTTACCTACTCAAGCCTCAGCAGTGGGGGGCACCCCTCCCCCAGCCTCGCTGCTGCCTTTGTTAGATCTCAGACTGCTGTGCTAGCAATGAGGGAGGCTCTGTGGGCGTGGGACCCTCTGAGCCAGGCATGGGACCCTCCGAGCCAGGTGTGAGATATAATCTCCTGGTGTGCCGTTTGCTAAGACCCTTGGAAAAGCGCAGTATTAGGGTGGGAGTGACCCGATTTTCCAGGTGCTGTGTGTCACGGTTTCCCTTGGCTAGGAAAGGATATTCCCTTACCCCTTGTGCTTCCCGGGAAAGGTGATGCTTCGTTCTGCTTTGGCTCTCGCTCAGTGGGCTGCACCCACTGTCCTGCACCCACTGTCTGACATGCCCCAGTGAGATGAACCCAGTACCTCAGTTGGAAATGCAGAAATCACCCGTCTTCTGTGTAGCTCACGCTGGGAGCTGTAGCCTGGAGCTGTTCCTGTTCAGCCATCTTCTCATGTGATTATTATGTGTTGCATTCCTGTACCAAAATATCTCATGTATTCTATAAATATATACATTTACTGTGTACCCATAAAATAAAAATAATTTTAAAATTACCCAGAAGAAACAATTCTGAAACTAGTTGAAGAAAAACTTATCCGCAGGATCCATTCTCTGTACATATTCCCTGGTTTGAGTTAGCAAACTCTGGAATTATATTTCCTAGAACAGTGAGGTCCTCCTTGACTTTCACTCAGCCTGGAGTTCCATCTTTTCTCAAACCCCAGTAATTCATGCATTTAAGACTTGGCTCAGGTGTCAATCATAGGAACCTTTTCTTGGCCATTCCCCACTGCCTTCTTGTATACTATTCTCTGCACTGACAGGTTACATTTCTACTTTTTGGGTTATTGTTTTCAACTCTATTGAACTTTTTGAAGGCAGAGACTCTATTCATCTTTTATCTTGTTGGTCTCTCATAGTGCCTGGCACCTAGTAGGTGTTTGAGAATTATTTATTGCAGTCAATTGATTTAAATTTTTTTTATATCTTTGCCAAAGCTGTACACATTTGAGCAGTGATTATCTTCCACCAACTGATCTGAGTCATTACAAGAGGTTGACATATTTTTATTGGCAACAAGAATTGACCATAGCTTAAATAAAATGCCTTATACAAATGTATATATTTTTAAAACACAATTACTTAGAACTGTTACTGAATTAGTATTATTGTTATATAGTTGTTCAGTCAGTGACGCTGAAGATGACAACTGTCAGGTGGGGTTGTGTGAATCTTTTTGGTGTTTAAAATAGCTCCTCATACTCAGAAAGCTTGGGGACCTTGTAAATCAGGAACTTGCTGCTTATATCAACTTTTTTTTCTTTAAAACACCAGTTACTATCACTTGTGAATGGCAAAAGTTCAACATTATGTCTATGCTATTTCAATAAGTATTTCTTCAGGTCTTATTTTTTTGCGAGGTCTTTCCCTAGATACTGTCAAGAAAACCCAGAAATATAAAGTATCTCTGGACTTGCCCTTGTGTATACACATTGTGGTGATTTTTGCTGCAGTTATCCAATGATATCAGGTACAAGTGACTTGAGGGCTTGGATTATTCAATTAGTGTCTGTTTTCTTTGTATGGTATTTCACTTGTGTTAGACAAATTTTAATCAAGAAACTTGAAGTTTTTCATGGACATGAACATTATTAATTCTATATCATGACTTAAAGGAAAGAGATGTTTCATAGCACATGCAAATGTTCTCAAATAGGAATTCAAAATAAAAATCCAAACATAAGGAGAATCATATTTAGATTGTACTTAGATTTTCATCTTTGTCCTGAAGAAACATTCCATTCTGAATGCGTAAAATAAAGGAAATTTTGAAAAATACAACTACGAAAGATCAAGACAGAAAAAATGCCAGATCCCTAACATTTGAAATGAGTTAGCTAGCATTTAGAAGAAAACTTTATATGTCAATTGGTAAGTTCCAAAGAAAACAGGTCAAAATACTTTTTATCCCCAACAGCTTATATTATGGTTACCTAGAGTACAGTTGACCCTTTAACAACATGGTTTGAATTGCTCTTGTTCACTTCTATATTTTTAAAAAAACAAATGTAGTTAGATCCTCCATACTTACAGGTTCCCAATCTACAGCCACATACAGATGGAAAATACAGTATTAGTGAGATGTGAAACCGTAGATACGTAAGTCCCATTTGTCTTATATGCAGGTTTGGCAGGGCTGCCTGTAGGACATGAGTATTATGGATTTTGATATCTGTAGGTGTTGAGGGGGTGGTGTCCTTGAATCAATCCCCAACGGATACCAAGGGATGACTGTAGTTTCTTCATAAGCATTTATTTATTTTTTATTTTTATTTTTATTTTTTAGAAAGAATCTCTTGCTGTCTCTCAGCCTGGAGTGAGTGACAAGATCAGACCATAGCTCACTATAGCCTCAAACTCCTGGGCTCAAGGGATCCTTCCACCTCATTCTCCTGAGTAGCTGGGGTGACAGGCACGTGCCACCATACCCAACTATGTTTTTTTTTAATTTCTTAAAATTCGTTTTGGTAGAGATAGAGTCTCACTGTGTAACCATGCTGGCCTCGAACTACTGGCCTCAAGTATTCTTCCTGTCTTGGCCTCCAAAGTGATGGGATTACTTGTATGAGCCACCATGCCTGGCCCATAAATCTTGCTAATTATAGGAGGCAAATAAAAAAACAGCCAAATTGTTTGCATTCAACTCTGATGTGATATGCTACAATTAAACCTTGAGTGGATGATGAAATTATATACTTTTTTGACTTAAAGTACTTTTCTGATTATAAAATACATGTTAATTGTTGAAAATACAGAAAAAGTCTTTAAAAATCACCACGAGATACACAATTTATATTTTTCCCAATAGTTTTCTACTCATGTGTATCTGTATAGCATATGTTTCACAATTTGGATCATATTATATGCAGTTTTGCATACAGTTTTAACATATTGAATGTTTTTCAATACTATTAAGTAATATTTTAAAATGACTTTAAATGGGTGCTTAATAGTCTCTTATCTAAAATGTGTCTGACTTTTCTTTTACTAGAGGCTTAAGTTTCAGTAAATATCTTTGTGCATAAATCTTTGTTTATATTTATTTTTTAATTCCTAGTTTAAGCAAATATGCTATCTCATTGTATTTTTTTAGTATATTTACAGAATTAATAGACATTGGCAATAAAAGATAAATAAGATATGTTGTTACTTCTGGGACTTGAGGGTCTAATGAAGGAGACAGACTTGTAAACAAATGATATGGCAATACAATATGAAGTTTTAACAATACAATATGAAAAACTATGTATATGTCAATGTGCTAAGGAAATGAGAGGAGGAAACAACTATAACTCTGTATGAAACGATATAATTCTTTGATTTCACTTGCTCATGTAAAATTTCACAAAACTTAGTTATTCAGCAGTGATAAGGAGAATAATTTCTTGAGTATTTGGGAAATTATTATGAGAACCATTCCAAATGGAAGTGTATAATGATTCCATTTTATTGAGCTTCTTCTCATCTCCTAAGAGAGACTTTCTCAGAGTATGATCCCTAGACTGGCAGTGTCAGCATTACCTGGGAACTTGGAAGTACTATTTTGAGAGAAATCTTTTTTTTTTTTTTTTTTTTTTTCTGAGCAGTAGGTCTTTACAGTGGGCTTAAAATATCCTCTAAACCATGCTGTAGAGATATAGGCTATCATCCAGGCTTTGTTTTTCTATTTATAGGGCATAGAAAGAGTACATTTATCATAACTAGTAAGAGTTCTAGGATTTTCAGGATGGTAAAAGAGCATTGGCTTCAACTCAAAGTCACCAGCTGCATTATCCCCTAACAATGGGGAGTCAGCCTGTCCTTTGAAGCTGTGAAGCTAGGCACTGACTTCTCTTCTACAGCTATACAACTCATAGATTGCATCTTCTTCCAATAGAAGGCTTTTTCATCTACACTGAAAATATTTTGTTTAATGTAGCCACCTTCATCATTTATCTTAGATCTTCCTGTAGCTTCTCCTTCAGTACTTGTTTCACTTTGCATGTTTATGTTTTGGAGATAGCTTCTTTCCTTAAACCTCATGAACCAACCCCTGCTAGCTTCAAACATTTCTTGTGTAGCATTCTCGCTGCTCTCAGCCTTCATAGAATTGGAAAGAGTTGGGGCCTTGCTTTGGATTAGGCTTTCATTCAAGGGAATGTTGTGGCTCCTTTGAACTTCTATCCAGACCACTAAAACTTTCTCCATATCAACAATAAGGCTCTTACGATTTCTTATCACTGCATTCACATTTCTCATCAATGCTGTGTTCACTGGAGTATCACTTTTAATGTCCTTTAATAGCTTTTTATTTGCATTCACAAATTGGCTATTTGGGGCAAGAGGCTTAGTTTACAGGAGTTGGATCATCACAATTCCAAAAGACTCAATCCTGAATGCCATGATACCAAATGTTGATCAAAATCCTGAAAGAGCAAATTCCCTGAAGTTTAAATTACTAAAGTCTTCAATTTCTAACATCTAAAATTCCAAAAATCCCAATCTGAAGATAGTTGCATTATGTTAGGCAGAACTCTAACCTTTTAGTTGTCTTTATGTGTAAATTAAGTATGGTTTAAGGAGATGGTGTAAGGATGTCAAGTTGACAAGGGGTGGACTTGTAGATTTAATTTTAGCTGTCAACTTGACTGGATTCAGGAATACCTAGAAACCTGGTAAAGCAATTTGTTATACTATGTATTTCATCTTCACATTATTTTCAATACTATAGGTATAAATTGGGTAGAGACTTTAGAGAATTTTAATTCATTTTGTGCATTTATTTTTGCAAATTTAACTTTACAAAAGCACATTATCATGATATTGGCTGTGTGTAAGCGTTGTGTGTGCATGTAAAAACATTGAAACTTCTTCAGTAAATGAAGAGAAGTCTTTTTTGTATATCTGTATTTGTGAAAGATAAAATTTCTAGAGCTCTCGTCTTGTTGGATGATTGCATATGTAATGTTGAACCATCATGGATTTTGATTGATCTCATAAAAAGGATTAGGTTGGGCCAGGTGCAGTGGCTCACGCCTGTAATCCCAGCACTTTGGAAGGCTGAGGCGTGCAGATCACTTGAGGTCAGGAGTTCGAGCACAGCCTGACCAACATGGTGAAACTCCGTCGGTGCTAAAAATACAAAAACTAGCCAAGCGTGGTAGCACGCACCTGTAATCCCAGCTACTCAGGAGGCTGAGGCAAGAGAATCGCTTGAACCCGGGAGGTGGAGGTTGCAGTGAGCCGAGATCATGCCACTGCACTCCAGCCTGGGCAACAGAGTGAGACTCCATCTCAAAAAAAAACAAAAGGATTAGGTTGCTTGTTACTATATTTCATATTACCAAAGTTCCAAAGCTAGGTGCACATAATTATCAACCATAGTGATATGTATTTATGCATTTCCCTTTTTGCCTATATCTTAATGAATACCATTTGTCTGCTCTTAACTGTTATACCTACACGACTGTTGCTAGTATTGCAAAAATATGTGTGTTACTATTACCTATTTCATTGTGTAAAATGGCCTCTGAAGTATCCTGTCATGTGTATATGTTTCTCAAATAAGTTCCCCCTTTAAAATGTAAATAGACATTTTTAAAAGTAATTTTTAAAATTATTTTTTTCAGAATTACGTTTCCAGGATTTTGATCATTCAGGATTGTGATGTTCTAGACTTTATAATTTAGGGATTTTGATTTCTCAGAATTTCAATATTTGGGATCTTGGCATTCAGGATCCTGTCATTTTGGAATATGATCTGCTTCTAATTTTCAACCCGTTGTAGCTTTTGAAATGCCTTATTCACTAAGCTTAATTATTTTTAGCTTGTGATTTAAGGTGAGAGACATGTGACTCTTCCTTTTGCTTGACCATTTAGAGACCACTGTAGGGTTATTAATTAGCCTAATTTCCATTGTTCTTTTAGCCAGGAGGCTGGACTTAGATTTGAATTTGGAATGAACTCTGGAGAAACTTCTTATAATAGATAAAGAAAATGAGGCACAGGAAGGTTAAATAATTTGACCAAAGCTATATATCTATTCCTCTTGGTTAATCCTTTTCTCCCATATATATTTAGTCACATTACCAAGTGCAATTGATTCTAAAGCTATAATGCTTGGCATCTCCCCATTTTTCTGTTTTCTCTGCTGTTATCATGCTCCTGGGCTTTTGTCTGTTACCCATCTAATATATTTTATGTACATTTTTTAGATTAATCTTCACAAAAGCATTTTTTAAACTTTTAAGTTCAGGGGTACATGTGCAGGTTTGTTATGTAGGTAAACTCATATGTCATTGGGTTTGTTTTACAGATTACTTTGTCACCCAGGTATTAAGCCTAGTACTGATTAGTTATTTTCCTGTTGCTCTCCCTCCTTCCACCCCCCACCCTCTGAAAGTCCTCATTGTGTGTTGTTTCCCCTATGTGTCCATGTGTTCTCATCATTTAGCTCCCACTTACAAGTGAGAACATGTAGTATTTGGTTTTCTGTTCCTGCATTAGTTTGCTAAGGTTAATGACCTCCAATTCCAACCATGTCCCTGCAAAGGACATGATCTCATGTGTTTTTTGGCTGTGTAGTATTCCATGGTGTGTATACACCACATTTTCTTTATCCAGTCTACCATTGATGGGCAGGCATTTAGGTTGATTCCATGTATTTTCTATTGTGAATAGTGCTGCAGTGAACACACGTGTGCATGATAGAAGATTTATATTCCTTTGGATATATACCCAGTAATGGGATTACTGTTGCTGGGTCAAGTGGTAGTTGTGTTCTTAAGTTTTTGAGGACTCACCACACTGTTTTCAACAATTGTTGAACTAATTTCCTCTCCCACCAGCAGTATACAAGTATTCCTTTTTCTCCATAACCTTGCCAACACCTGTTTGGTGATTTTTTTTTTTTTTGACTTTTTAATAATAGCCATTCTGACTGTTGTGAGATGGTATCTCATTGTGGTTTTGATTTACCTTTCTGTCATGATCAGTAATGTTGATAGTTTCTTTTGACATGCAAAAGTTTAATTAGATCTCATTTGTCAATTTTTGCTTTTGTTGCAGTTAAAAGCATCATTTTTAATAGTTCACTGTCATACTCAGAAATTTTCAGTCTCCCTGTGACCTACTAGATGAAACCTAGCATATAGATATAGAGGTTGAGTATCCCTTATCCAAAATACTTAGGACCAGATGGGTTTCGGATTTCAGATTGTTTTGGACTTTGGAATATTTGCATTTTACTGGTTAAGCATCCTAAATCTGAAAATAAGAAATGCTCTATTGAGCATTTTTGGGTGGTGTCATGTCAGCTTTCAGAAAGTTTTGGATTCTGGAGCATTTCAACTTTCAGATTTTTGGATTTTGGATGATTAACTTGTGTTTTCAACTTGGTCTCCTACAACTATTCTATTGTCTATATAAACCTGTCTGATTTTTTCATTGCATCCCACATGCATGCTTTGTGTATTCCATTTCTGTTCTTTCATTGCTATTGTCTTGCATTCTGTTTCCACTTCTAGTTTAAATTTTTTTCTTTTCTGGAATATTCACTTTATCCCTGTTATCCATTTATCAGAATTCTGCCTATCTTTCAAAATAAAACTTGCTTCATACTTAGAAACCTTTTCTGATCATACTCATTCTCTCTGTTCTCTTAGCTGTTATACTCATTTTCTGTGCAGTTAATTGTGTATTGTATGTACTGCTTGTGTATGCACTGCTTGTGTTGCTAGTTGACTTCTCAGGTGTATATATCTTATTTTCCTAGCTTGCTTGTAAATTCTTAGTAGGCAAGGACAGTGCCTAATTTTTTTGTGGTTCCTAAAGTGTCTTATTGCAGTAGGTGCTCAATAAGCATGTGGTTTGCAATATTGCAGGCATGATAACTTTATATGTTTTGCTGCACTGATAAAGTCCTCATTGTTTACAGGTTTCTAATTGTATTTTGTACAATTTGTCCATGTATATTTTCAGTCAGTTTAATTCAGGTGACCTTTCATCCATTTGCTTTTTTTCTCTTTATTTTATACCTCCTTTATGTACTCATTTCTGGACAAGAAACTTCTCCACAGAAAGCACTGTTTCTATGATGTTAATGCAACTCATGTTAATTTTTAGTGAAACCTTACATGATAATTATTTCATAGTATCTCTTAACAAAAATCAGAAACCTTTAATGACAAATAATTTGAAAACTCAAATATCTAGCGTGCAGAGTTCTGATAAATTTTGTAGAGTGCTGTTGTTATTTTTATTCTCTTAAGATTTTAGCTTTGTATTTATTGATGTTCTGGCGAAATGGAATACCTGATTGTAATAAGTAAGGCCATAAGTACTATGTGCCATATGATGTTTTGTTTTTATTTGATTGAAATATATTTTTATGTGTCTAGATAGTAAATTGAATAACAAGTTTTCTGAAATGTTCACACTGTTGGACTACATAAGAAGTTTCAGAGTTTTGTTTATTTTTCTTTGAGGAGTATATGATAGATCTCTAAGACAGTTTGGTATATTTCACTACTTGTAGTAATTAACGTTTACGGCCCAATTGTTTTTACCATTTGATTTTAATTTTCCTCTGTTTAAAAAACAAGAAGTAAATACTGAATTTTAAATCTTATTTTTTTTCTTTTTTGTTATTCTTCCTTTATAAAATCAATAAAGTACTGAAAAGTTTATGTACCTTTACAGTATTGCTGTTTTCTATCATAATTAGGTAACAGCATATATATCAAAAATGTATCTGTTAGATGGCTATAGTCAGATAATTATGTCTTTTATTTAAACACTGATGGCTAAAATTCACCTTTTCCTTTGGCATGTTACTTTCCTTTATGTATTGTAGTAAATTTTCACATCCTCTCCTAATTTCTCGTGTCTAGGCCATCTTTGCTCAAACATTCTTTTTGAATTTAACAGAATGTGCAATAAGCATATGTGTTTTAAAAAAACTATTTTAAAATTGGCTAAATATTATCATGTTATTGGGTCTCTATTGTTCATGTGCTGATTATTTTGTGCATAAAATCCTTGCTAGATTTTAGCTTTCCCCATGTAGGTTTTTCTTGCTGAGTAGCCAATCTATGTATATTCAAGGAATTAAAATTTAATCTTATTATATTCTCTAATCAGAAATCCCATAGAAAAGTGAATTTTCTGTCACAGGTCTGTAATGTATTTTAAGGTCAAACATAGCAGTTTGGGGTATTATCCATTGTTTTGAATTATTTGTATCTTTTCACTTCCATTTTAGCACTCATAATAAATATTTAACACTTTACTTCCTAGATTATGATACATAGTTAATTACAATAGGAAATTCAAGACATGTTAAGAATATAGTGAGCACCTGAATCAGGGAGAGGACACTATCAGTAGGGATAATGACTATTATAGGGGGCTACTGGGGTCAGTCTGCTTATTTCCCCAATTTTTATTTTTTCATGTTTAGTCTTTATGGTCAACAGACACTCCAAGTGAAAGTGATCCTTACAGATAATAATCTTAAAGGGAAGGATTATTACAACTTCCTATCAAATAATTGGCGATGACTTTAATTCATATACTTACCCAAACTTAACTTTTATATTAATTGATTATAATGTTTCTAGATTAGTGATAATCATTAATCATTATGCAAATGGTTCTGTTTTTAAATTGTACTTTAAGTTCTAGGGAACAAGTGCACAACGTGCAGGTTTGTTACATATGTATACCTGTGCCATGGTGGTTTGCTGCACCCATTAACTCATCATTTACATTAGGTATTTCTCCTAATGCTATCCCTCCCCCAACCCCCCAACCCACGACAGGCCCCAGTGTGTGATGTTCCCCACCCTCTGTCCAAGTGTTCTCATTGTTCAGTTCCCACCTATGAGTGAGAACATGTGGTGTTTGGTTTTCTATCCTTGCAATAGTTTCCTCAGAATGATGGTTTCTAGCTTCATCTATGTCCCTACAAAGGACATGAACTCATCCTTTTTATGGCTTCAAAGTATTCCATGGTGTATATGTGCCACGTTTCCTTTTTCCAGTCTATCATTGATGGACATTTGGGTTGGTTCCAAGGCTTTGCTATTGTGAATAGTGCCGCAATAAACATACATGTGCATGTGTCTTTATAGTAGCATGATTTATAATCCTTTGGGTATATACCCAGTAATGGGATCATTGGGTCAAATGGTATTTCTAGTTTTAGATCCTTGAGGAATCACCACACTGTCTTCCACAATGGTTGAACTAGTTTACACTCCCACCAACAGTGTAAAAACATTCCTATTTCTCCACATCCTCTCCAGCACCTGTGGTTTCCTGACTTTTTTAATGATCGCCATTCTAACTGGTGTGAGATGGTATCTCATTGTAGTTTTGATTTACATTTCTCTGATGGCTAGTGATGATGAGCATTTTTTCATGTGACTGTTGACTGTATAAATGTCTTCTTTTGAAAAGTGTCTGTTCATATCCTTTGCCCACTTTTTGATGGGGTTGTTTGATTTTGTCTTGTAAATTCGTGTAAGTTCTTTGTAGATTATGGATGTTAGCCGTTTGTCAGATGGGTAGATTGCAAAAATGTTCTCCCATTCTGTAGGTTGCCTCTTTACTCTGATGGCAGTTTCTTTTGCTGTACAGAAGCTCTTTAGTTTCGTTAGATCCCATTTGTCAATTTTGGCTTTTGTTGACATTGCTTTTGGTATTTTAGACATGAAGTCCTTGTCCATGCCTATGTCCTGAATGGTATTGCCTAGGTTTTCTTCTAGGGTTTTTATGGGTTTAGGTCCAACATTTAAGTCTTTAATCCATCGTGAATTAACTTTTGAATTTCATTTCCTTAATGATTAGTGATGTTGAGCAGTTTTGGTTTTTTGGTTTTTTTTTTTTTTTTTTGGTTTTTTTTTTTCATGTATTCATTGGCCATTTGTATGTTTTCTTTTGAGAAATGTCTATTCAGGTCCTTTGCTTTTTTCAAAAGCAAAATGAAGGTAGCATGATGCCTCCACCTTTGTTTTTTTGCTTAGAATTGTCTTGGCAATGCAGGTTCCTCAAAAAACTAAAGATAGGATTACCACATGATCCAGCAATCCCACTTCTAGGCATTTACATGAAATATTTCAGATCAATATGTTGTAGAAATGTCTGCATTGTAATGTTCATTGCAGCACTATTCACAATAACCAAGACGTGGAAATAACTTAAGTGTTCATTCCATCAATTGAGTGGGTAAAAATATGGTATATATAAATAATGGAATATTATTCAGCCTTGAAATGGAAGATATTCTGTCATTTGCAAAAACATGGATAGAATTGCAGATTATTATGCTAAGTTGTAATAAGCCAAACACACACACACACACACACACACACACACACACACACAAAAAAAACAAATACTGCATGGTTTCACTTATACAGGGACTCTAGAATAATGGAGCTCATAAAAGCAGGGAGTAAAATGGTGGTTATCAGAGGCTGGGAGGTGATGGGAATAAGGAAATGATAGTCAAAGGTTACATTATATATTCTGGATATTAATCCCCTCAGATGAGTAGCTTGCAAATATTTTCTACTATTCTGTACATTGTCTTTCCACTCTGTTATATGGAACATTTCCTTTGCTGTGCAGAAGTTTTTGGTTTGATATAATCCTGTTTGTCTGTATTTGCTTTTGTTACCTGCATCTTAGGGTCTTTATTTATACAATCTTTTCCCAGACCCATGTTTTGAAGTATTTCACCTGTGTTTTCTTTCAGTCGTTTTATCATTTCAGGCCTTACATTTATGTTTTTGTTCTATTTCGAGTTGATTTTTATGTAGGGTAAGGAGTGGTAGCCTAGTTTCTTCCTCGTGTATGTGGATATCTAGTTTTCCCAGTACCATTTATTGAAGAGATTGTCCTTTCACCAATTAATTTTCTTGGTACCTTTGTCAAAGATCAATTGGCTGAAGACATGTGGATTAATTTCTGGATTTTCTATTCTGTTCCATAGATCTGTGTGTCTTTTTTTTTAATGCCAGTGCCTTGCTGTTTTGGTTACTACAGCTTTGTGGTACATTTTGGGGTCAGAAACAAAATACTAAAATTTCTATGGAACCACAAAAGACCCTGAATAGCCAAAGAAAACCTGACCAAAAATAACAAAGTTGCATGTATCGTACTACCAGACCTTACTCATTTTTAAATTAGATTGTTTTCATTCTGTAGTGTTAAGTGTTAAGTTCCTTATATATTTTGGACAACAATCCCTTCCCATATGTATGGTTTGCAGATATTTTCTCCCAATCTCTAGGTTGTCTCTTCATTTTGTTAATGTGTCCTTTGTTGTGCAGAATCTTTTTATTTTGATGAAATCTCACTTGTCTATTTTTGCTTTTGTTACCTGAGTTTTGGGGATCAAATGTGAAAGATCATTACCCAGAACAGTGTCATGTAGTTTTCTCCCCTGTGTTTTTCTACTCATTGTCTTACAGTTTCAAGTCTTATATTTAAGTCTTTAATTCATTTTGAATTAATTTTTATATATTGTGTATAATGAGAGTCCAATTTAATTCTTTTGCATGTGGATACTGGTTTTCCCAACACTACTTATTGGAGAGGCTATCCTTTTTGCATTTTATAGTCTTGGCATCCTTTTAGAAAATAAATTGACTATAGATATGTGAATTTATTTCAAGGCTTTTTTTTCTTTCCCATTCATTGATGTGTCTATGTTTGTGCTAGTGCCATGCTATTTTAATTACTATCACTTTGTAGTGGGTTTTGGACATAATCCCAGCAGACACAATCTGAATGCCATAACCCTGAATGTTGAAAACCTGAAAAATCAAAATCCTGAAAATATAATTCAGTAAAAAAGAATGTTAAAACTATTCAAAAGACATGTATTAACATTTTTAAAGGGGAATTATTGGAGAAGCAAAAATACAACAGAACACTGCATAGGCCATTTTACACAATAAAATTGCAATTCAGTGATTCTCTGCTTTCACAGCACCAATAATGATTAGCTTTTAAACTTTTTTTTTTTCACCATTAAGTAGCCTTGTACACTTATTACAGCCTTTTTGTGAGGAAACAATTTCACAGATCTCTTCCATTGTGTTGTAGGGAATACAGTAAGAAGAAATTATATTTGACTTCCCAAACACCAAATCTGTATTAGTCAGGGCTCTCCAGAGAGACAGAAGCAATAAGATATGCATATAGATATTTGGGAGGGAATACATTAGGGGAATTGGCTCAGATGATTAAGGTGGCCAAGGTATCCCATGACAGGCCTTCTGCAAGCTGGACATCCTGGGATGCAGGTAATATGACTCAGTCCAAGTCTGAAGGCTCCAGAACCAGGGAAGCTAGCTGCTGGTGTAACTCTCAGTCCAGAGCCAAAAACCTCAGGACCCAGAGGGATATTACTGTTAAGTCCTGTACTCCAAAGGCCAGTGAAGCTGGAGTTCTGATGTCCAAGGCAGCAGAAGAAAAGTCTCAGCTATCAAAGAGAGACCAATTTGCCTTCTGAATGTGTTCTTTATGGGTCTCTGGCCTATTGAATTGTGCCCACCAACACTGAGGACAGATTTTCACTAAGGACAGACTCACGTCCTAATTTCCTATGGAAACACCCTCATGGGTACACCCAAAATAACGCTTTACTGGGTTTCCAGGGATTTCTTAATCCAGTCAAGTTTACACCTAAAATGAAGCCCACAAATTCATCTCTTGTCAACTTGGCATCCACACACATCTCCTTCAACAATACTTAATTTCCAAATAATGACAGTAACCGGGTTATAGTTCTGCCTAACACGATGCAGTGAATATGATGCGAATACCCTATAGGAGACTGAAAACGCACTAATCTGTTCTCCCGAATTTGACTTTCAGGATTTCAGCATTCAGAATTTTAATGTTTTGTGATTGTGATTTTCTGGATTTGATGTTAGAGATTTTTAGACTGTAGGGATTTAGACTTTAGGGATTATCATTTTTCATGGTTTCAGTTCAGGATTTCGACATTCGGGATTATGGCATTCGGAATTGTGTCTTTCAGAATTATGATAGGCACCTTGTAGTATAGTTTGAAATCAAGTAGTATGATGTCTCCATCTTTGTTCCTTTTGCTCACGATTGCCTTGGCTATTTGGGTTTTATGTTTTGGTGCTCCATATTAATTTTTGGATTATTTTTTCTATATGTTTGAAAAGTGACATTGGAATTTTTATAGTGATTGCATTGAATCTGTAGATCACTTTGAATAGTATGGACATTATAACAATATTATGTTTTTAAATCCACGAATGTAGGCTATCTTTCCATTTATTTATGTCTTCTTCAGTCTCTTTTGATAACACCTTATAGTTTTCATTATAAAAGTCTTTCACATTTTTGGTTAAATTTATTTTTAACTATATATATTTTTGTAGCTATCATAAACAGGATTATTCTTGATATCTTTTTTGGAAAGTATGTTGTTAATGTAGAGAAATGCTACCAATTTTTGCATATTAACTTTGCATTCTGTAACTTTACTGAATTCATTTATCAGTTTTAACAGATTTCTGCTAAGGTGTTTAGGGTATTCTATATATAAGATCGTGTCATCAGCAAACAGCAAAAGTTTCACCTCTTTTCCTGTTTAGATGCCTTTTATTTCTTTCTTTTGCCTTGTTGTTCTGGCAAGGATGTGCACTACTATGTTGAATAGATGTGGTAAAGTAGGTTTCCTTATCTTGTTCATGATCTTAAAGAAAAAGGTTCTACTTTTTTACCTTTAGGTATAATGTTAGTAGTGGGCCTATTATTTGTGACTTTTTTGTGTTGAAGTACATTCTTCCTATACCTACTTTTTTAGTGTGTTTACTATAAAAGGATGGTGAATTTTGTCATTTTTTTCTGCATTTAATGAGATGATCATATGGTTTATGTCTTTCATTCTGTTAATGTGATATCTCACATTTATTAATGTGTGGATGTTGAACTATCTTTGCATCTAGGGATAAATCCACTTGATCATGGTGAATGATCCTTCTAATATGTTGTTGAATTTAGCTTGCTCGTATTTTGTTGAGGATTTTTAAACTATGTTAATCAAGAATACTGGCCTGTAGGTTTCTTTTCTTGTGACATTCTTGGTCTGGCTTTGGTATCAGGATAATTCTGGCCTCATATAACGAGTTTGGAAGTATTCTCTCTGAAATGTTTTGATAAAGTTTGTGGATAATTGGTATTAGCTCTTCTTTAAATGTTTAGTAAAATTCAACAGTGAAACCATCAGCACTTGGGCTTTTCTTTGATGAGAGACTTTCTGTTACTGATTCAGTCTTCTCACTTGTTATTGATCTGTTAAGATTTTCTATATTTTTCAGGATTCAATCTTGGTAGGGGTTGTACGTGTCTAGAAATTTATCTGTTTTTTTCCTAGGTTATCTAATTTTTGGCATATAATTGTTGATAGTAGTCTGCTAGGATCCATTGTATTTCTGTGGTGTCAGTTGTAATGTCTCTTATTTTATTTCTGATTTTATTTATTTGAGTTCCTTCTCTTTTGTTCTTGGTTAGACTAGTTAAGGGTTTGCCAATTTTGTTTGTCTTTTCAATAAACTAACTCAGTTTTGTAGATTTCTTGTACTGTTTTTCTAGTTGTGGTTCCATTTATTTCTTCTCTGATATTTATTATTTTTTCCTTCTGCTAACTTTGGTCTTAGTTTGTTATTTTTTCTATTTCATTAACAGCACATTAACTTGTTTATCTGCAGTCTTCTTTTTTGTTATAAGTATTTATTGCTAAAGACTTTCCTTTTAGAACTGCTTTTGCTGCAGCCCATAAATTTGGTATATTGTATTTCCGTTTCCATTTGTCTCCAGAAATATTTAAGTCTCCCTTTTCTTAATTGGCCCATTGTTTTTTTCAGGAGTGTATTTACTATAAAAGGATGGTGAATTTTGTCATTTTTTTCTGCATTTAATGAGATGATCATATGATTTATGTCTTTCATTCTGTTAGACATGTTTAATTTTCATGTATTTGTGAATTTTATATAATTTCTCCTGTTACTCATTTTTGGTCTCATACTATTGTGGCTGGAAAAGTTACTTGATATAATATCAGTGTTCTTAAACTTTCTAAGACTTGCCTCATAGGCTAACATGATCCATTCTGTAGAATGTTGTGTGTGTACTTAAGAAAATGTGTATTCTGTTGCCATTAGATAGAATGTTCAGTATATGGCTGTTAGGTCCATTTGGCCTAAAGTATTTTCGCATCCATGTTTGCTTATTAATTTTATGTCTGGATGATCTTTCCATTATTGAAAGTGGGGTGCTGAAGCCCCCTACTATTATTGCATTGCAATCTATCTCTCCCTATGGTGTAAAATTATTTATTTTTAATGTCCATATGATGCATGCACAGTGAGAGCAAAGTGCTCCAGAGAGTGGTTCTTCAAATGTTGGTGCTGGTAGGATTAAAGGTAATTTGTTTCGCTCATATTTGTATTTTTTACTGTTGCTCAAATATTTTCAAGTGAACATGTATCAATGATATTAAAATACACTCTTATAAACAAATGCATTTCAAGTAAAAATTAAAAATAGTCTGATTTTTTCTTAAGGTTTAAAAAATTGAATCTTACACAAAAATTAGCCCAATGACAAGGTAAAATACCCTTAAGACATTGTTATTTACCTGATAACATGCTATTATTTTCTCTTCTTAAACCAGCATTTTCTCGCAGTTTTTACAAAATGATATCTGATGGTTTTAGAGACCTTGGCATCCTTTACTAGCAATACATCTCATCGAATCTGAGTATATATCAGTGTTTTCTAATAACACTGGGTTTCTCAACCTCAGCACTGTTGACATTTAGGCTAGATAATTCTTTCTTGTGGCAAGCTTCCCTGTGCTTTATAAGATGTTTAGAGTATCCCTAGCTTCTATCCACTAGATGGCCAGTAGCAGTCCTCTTGCCCCTAGTGGTGCCAACCACAAATGCCTCCAGACATTGCCAGATATCTGCTTGGGTGGAATTTGTAGATTACTTTGGGCGGTTTGACCCTTGTAACAATTGTGAGCCCCAAATATCTGAGACATGTCTCAGTCAATTTAGAAAGTTTATTTTGCCAAGGTTAAGAACACACCCCTGAGGAAGTCCTGAGACATGTACCCAAGGTGGTCAGGAGTACAGTTTGCTTTTATACATTTTAGCAAGACATGAGACATCAATCAATATATGTGTGATGTACATTGGTTTGGTCCGATAAGGTGGGACAACTTGAAGTAGGGGCTTGCAGGTTAGAAATAGATAAGAGACAAAAAGACTGCATTCGTTTGAGTTCTTGACCAGCCTTCCACTGAATACACAATTTAGTCTGGTTCAGTTAATCTGCATTTAATAACATTTATAAAAAGTTTAAAACCATATCATCAGAATAGGATCACGGGTCATTGTAAAATAAGTCATTCATTTAGCCAAAGTGATAACTCAGAGATTTCAAAAAAAAGACACCTTTATTCTTTGAGAGAGGAGACTTAATTTCTGAAACAATATGACTTAATAAAGATAGCACAAGACCAGTTAAATCTGTCTCTCAAAATCTTGTAAACAATCTATAAAATTTTAAGAATCTTGACCATAAGATATAATTTCCATAAACTTGCTTGTAACCTTTATAATTTTGTATTAAGGAGTGTGTTAATGCTCCGAGAAAACCTTGTTTATCTGACACAGGGGCCCACATACTGGTTTTGTATCAGTGTGCCTTTGATATTAATGGTTAATTTCTATAGAAACTGAACTAATATTATCTCTTAAAATCAGCCCTTACAATCTCATGCACTCACCTCTTCCACAATACTTTCTGGGCCTTGAGGAGTAAATAAAACAATAAAAAACAGTAAAAAAAAAAAAACAATAAAAACTATTGTTTTAATTTCTAGCCCTGTGTTTCACAAATGCAGTTTATTTTTACTGGCATCTTCTACCAGGCCTGAAGATGTGGCTTTAATTGCTGTCAGTGTTTAAAATTTAGCAGGACCTGGTGTCCTTTTTAGACACAGGAGTCAAAGCCCTGTAACTCAATGGCACAAGGACTTTTAAAGCACATAAGAAAGTTACATGGATGTAATAACCTTAATTTAAAGAATTTTTATAATCTCGAGTTTTTTTTCTAAGCAAACCAAAACTTAATAATACTGAAATAGGAATTATTTCAATAAAACATAAATCTGTTAGGCCAGGAAAAGGCAAAAGAAAAGACCTTCTGCGGTACACAGAATATTATGTTGGAAGGAAACACTTCCTTTAGACCTTTAAGAAAACATCTTTAGCATCAGGCCACAAGAAACAGAACCCGAGGGGGAAGAAAATTATATGAACTGAAAATGAGTTGCAGGAGAGCGTTATTATTTTGCACCCTTTAAAAGAGAGAAAACTGAAAACAGTGAGACACAATAAAAGTTGAACTTCGAGTTTATAAAGAATTAAAATCTCTTATAATTTATTAAGAGTAAATCAATCCGTTAAGAAAATTTCAGTGTTCTAACCAAGTCTTTAGTGTATAAGTGGTTTTCTTAACGTCAAAACCCAATCTCTAGAAAGACTATTATAATTTCTCTTTAATTATAGACAAATTGATACAAATCATTTACTACATGCTCGAACTTCCTGTTTTATCCTAGACATTCCTCTTTCTTAACCAGTCATTTTATTCTGGGACAAAAATTTACTGTACAAGATTTTTTCTCATATAAAATTATTTTTCTTTTAACCTTTCTTGCCAAAAATTCCTCTTTATGTTTATAACTTTCTTTACATTGTTCTTGTTTACTGATTACATTTACATCATTTTTAAAATAACTTTTAAATAACTTTTGAATTAGACAAAAAGTGTTTTTTAATAAGAGCACGTTTATTTTTTTCAGAAAAAAATGTTTTCTTGTAATAAAAAAATTGGAAATGATCCAGACATTTAATAACTATCTATTATTTAGCTTAATATGACTTTAGATTTTAAATTATATGACAAGATTATCCACAAGCATTTATTCCATTACATTCACCTAATTAATTATTAATTTACTTTGAGAGTCTATGGCTTTTCGAGGCACACAGTGCAAACTGCCAGGGGATCTACCATTCTGGGATCTGGAGGATGGTGGCCATCTTCTCACAACTCCACTAGGCAGTGCCCTAGTAAGGACTCTGTGTGGGTGCTCCAACCCCACATTTCCCTTCCACACTGCCCTAACAGAGGGGCCCCAGCCCTGCAGCAAACTTTTGCCTGGGCATCCAGGCATTTCCGTACATATTCTAAAATCTAGGCAGAGGTTCCCAAACCTCAATTCTTGACTTCTGTGCACCTGCAGGCTCAATGCCACATGGAAGCTGCCAAGGATTGGGGCTTCCACCTTCTGGAGTCACAGCTCGAGCTGTATGTTGGCCCCTTTCAGCCATAGTTGGAGTGGCTGGGACACAGGACACCAAGTCCCTAAGCTGCACACAGCAGGAGGACCCTGGACCTGGCCCACGAAACCACATTTTCCTCCTGGGCCCCGGGGCCTGTGACAGGAGAGGCTGCCATGAAGGTCTCTGACATGGCCTGGAGACATTTTCCCCATGGTCTTGGGGATTAACATTAGGCTCCTTGCTACTTATGCAAATTTCTGCAGCTGGCTTGAATTTCTCTTCAAAAAATTTGTTTTTCTTTTCCACTGCATTGTCAAGCTGCATGTTTTCTGAACTTTTTGCTCTGTTTTCCTTTTAAAATGGAATGCTTTTAACAGCACACAAGTCACCTTTTGAATGCTTTGCTGCTTAGCAATTTCTTCTGCCAGATACGCTAAATCATCTCTCTCAAGTTCAAAGTTCCACAAATCTCTCGGGCAGGGGCAAAATGCTGCCAGTCACTTTGCTAAAACATAATAAGAATCACCTTTGCTCTAGTTCCTAACAAGTTCCTCATCTCCGTCTGAGACCACCTCAGCCTAGACCTTATTGTTCATGTCACTATCAGCATTTTTGTCATAATTAATTATCATTTTTTAATAGTTTACCCAGATTACTTATGAAAACTATGATAGTTATTTAAAGTTTAAAGTTTTCTTGTTAAACATTTTTATAACCTGTGGATTCCAGGTTTTCCTAAGTAAGAACATTATGATTAGATAAATGTGAGTTTTTTGTTTTGATGTTATTTGTTTTGTTTGTTTGTTTGCCAATAAGTCAAGATTTAGTTGTTTTCATTAACCAACCAATATTAAATGCCTTATTTATTACATTTTATGTAAACAAAGATAATTCTTTTGAGCCGCATTTACGGATTTGTAACCCTCATACCAAATTTTGACATCTAGCAGACATAAATAATGTATGTTGACAATTTTGAAGCCATTTCTAATTCTTTTTCACCAAATTTTAAAAACCAGATTATTTATTAAAGATTTAGTTAAGCCATGTGAACTTGAAAAAGCATTTGTCTTAAAGTCTGTATTTTTCTGGTTAAGTATTTGATTTAAGCACCTTTTTAAAAAGCCGATTAGAGCACTTTTATGCATTTTTAATAGTGAAACATCATATACTTGATGCATAAATACATAGACGTATTTGACATGTAGTTAGGAGCAGACCTTATAGATTCATAAGACATGGTTTTGAAATGTGAGGAGATGAGATTTGGAGAGGCCAGGGGCGAAATAATATGGTTTGGTTTTGTCCCCACCCAAATCTCAACTTGAATTGTGTCTCCCAGAATTCCTATATGTTGGGGCAGGGACCCAATGAGAGGTAATTGAATCATGGGGGCTGGTCTTTCCCATGCTATTCTTGTGATAGTGAATAAGTCTTCCAAGATCCGATGGGTTTATCAGGGTTTTCTGCTTGTGCTTCTTCCTCATTTTTCTCTTGCCTCCACCACATCAGAAGTGCTTTTCACCCCCATCATGATTCTGAGACCTCCTCAGCCATGTGAAACTGTAAGGCCAATTAAACCTCATTTTGTTCCCAGTTTCAGGTATGTCTTTATCAGCAGCATGAAAATGAAGTAATACACACATAATATGGAGCTTTCCTTTGGATTTGATCAAATCAGATAGAGTTGGTCAAACCCAATGGGAAAAAGACCAAAACAACAACAAAAACAGAAACAAGCAAACAACAAAAAAATAGTTAAGCAACACAAACAATTGCACAATTTATGTGATTACTGAGCACTCCAGTGGTAAGGAGAAATGAAGACCAGCTGGTTCTTAATCTTAACTTTAGTGAAAACAAAATCCCAATTTAGGTATTTACCTAGGGATGGGTCTGAAGCTGTTCTCTGTCATCCTAGAAATAGGAAAAAGCTCAAACTCTCCTTCCCTTTTGGAAGCAGACTCAAACTCCAGGAAGGAGTTACCTGCCTTCCATCATGAAAGCAGGAAGACTTGCCTTTGTTGTTGGAAGCAAGTAAAACATCAAAAACAAGGAGTTGTACAGTGAAATAAACTTTAGATCTTGACTAAAGCTTGGGAGGTCAGGGATTCTCTGGAGGGGGAGCTTCCAGGCCTCAGAAAATTGTCCTATTGGTTTGAACCATAAAGATAGCTCAAGCTGGTACCTATAGGAGATTTGTGAAAGATCAGGGGCACCTCCACTCAGAATCCCTTCATGGCCACCAGAATGTGAACCCCAAATACCTGCCACAGGTCTCAGTCAATTTAGGTTTATTTTGCCAAGGTTAAGGACCTGCCCACAACAGCCTCAGGAAGTCCTGAGACATCTGCCCAAGGTGGTCAGGGGTACAATTTGTTTTTATACATTTTATGGAGACATAAGACAGGTCTTACAGTCAGTATGTGTAAGACTTACATTGGTTCAGTCTTGTAAGGTGGGACAACTCAAAGTAGGTATTTCCAAATTAGAAGTAGGTAAGAGACAAAAGGTTGCATTACTGTGAGTCCTTGATCAGCCTTCTCCTGAATACATAATTTAATCTGGCTCAGTGAATCTGCATTTTTACATAAGGAATAGGGGAGAGGAAGCAATGAGATATGGATTTGTCTCAAGTGAGCCTCAGAGGGATGACTTTGAATAGTATAGGAAGCAGGTTTGCCTTAAGCTGTTCCCAGCTTGACTTTTCCCTTTAACTTAGTGATTTGGGGGTCCCAAGATTTATTTTCCTTTCTCACAATATTGATTTTTCCTATATATAAGCATGAAATGCTTTTCCTTTTTTTGTATTATCTGTGATATTTTTATCAGTGTTTTGTAATTCTCATTGTAGCAATCTTTTACCTCCCTGCTTAGATGTATTCCCAGGTATTTTATCCCTTTTGTGGCTATTTTGAATGGTATTGCATTCTTCATTTGGCTCTCAGCTTAGATGTTGTTGGTGTAGAGAAATTCTACTGATTTTCATACATTAGTTTTGTATCCTGATTTGACGAAGTTGTTTATCAGATAAAGGATCTTTTGGGCAGAGCCTATAGGGTCTTCTAGGTATAGAATATTATAATCTACAATCAGTGATAGTTTGACTTCCTGTCTTCCTATTTGGATACCCTGTATTTATTTTTTTGTTTGTTTGGTTGTTTTACCTGATTTTTCTAGCTAGGACTGCCAGTACTATGTTGAATAGGAGTCTTGAGAATGGGCATACCTGTCTTGTTATGGTTTTCAAGGGAAATGCTTCCAGCTTTTGCCCATTAAGTATGATGTTTCGCTTTGGGTTTGACATATATGGCTGTTACTATTTTGAGATATGTTCCTTGAATACCTAGTTTATTAAGATTTTTTAACATAAATGGATGTTAAATTTTATCAAAAGGCTTTTCTGCATCTATTGAGATGATCATGTTGTTGTTGTTTTTAGTTCTGTTTATGTGAACATTTAATGATTTGCATATGTTGAACCAACCTTACATCCCAAGGATAAAGCCTACTTGATCATGATGGATTCGCTTTGTAATGTGTTGCTTGATACGGTTTGCTGATGTTTTCATGAGGATTTTTGCATCCATGTTTATTAAGGATATTGGCCTGAAGTTTTCTTTTTTGTTTTGACTCTGCCATTTTGTGGTCATCAAGATGTTGCTGGCCTCATAGAATGAGTCAGGGAAGAGTACCTCCTCCTCAGTTTTTGGGACTGGTTTCAATAGGAATGGCACCAGCTCTTCCTTATACATTTGATAAAATTCAGTGTGAATCTGTCTGGTCTTGGTACTTTCTGATTTTTAGGCTTTTTATTACTGATTTGATTTTAGAACTCATTATTGGTTTGTTCAGGGATTGAGTTTATTCCTGATTCAATCTTGGTTGGTTGTATGTTTACAGGAATTTATCCACTTATTCTAGGTTTTCTAGCTTGTGTGCATAGAGGTACTCAGGTTTTGTTTTTTTACTTTTGGGTCAGTGGTAATGTCCCTGTAGTCATTTCTGATTTTGTTTATTTGGATATTCTCTCTTTTTTCTTTACTAATCTAGGTAGCTGTCTTTTTTATTATTATTATACTTTAAGTTCTAGGATACATGTGCACAACATGCAGGTTTGTTACATATGTATACATGTGACATGTTGGTATGCTGCACCCATTAACTCGTCATTTACATTACGTATATCTCCTAATGCTATCCCTCCCCCGTCCCCCCTCCCTCCTCACCACAATAGGCCCCAGTGTGTGATGTTCCCCTTCATGTGTCCAAGTGATCTCATTGGTCAATTCCCACCTATGAGTGAGAACATGCAGTGTTTGGTTTTCTGTTCTTGCGATAGTTTGCTGAGAATGATGGTTTCCAGCTGCATCCATGTCCCTACAAAGGACATGAACTCATCCTTTTTTATGGCTGCATAGTATTCCATTCTGTATATTTATTCTTTCAAAGAACCAACTCCTGCCTTCATTGATATTTTGAATGGTGTTTTTTGTTTTTGTTTTTTTTCATCTGAATTTCCTTCAGTTCAGCTGTGATTATGGTATTATCTTCTGCTGATTTGGAGGCTTATTTGCTCTTATTTTTCCTCTGTAATGTTAGTTTGTTAATTTGAGATCTTGCTAATGTTTTGATGTCATCATTTAGTGCTATAAACTTCCCTTTTAACACTGCTTTAGCTGTGTCCCAGGGATTCTGGTATGTTGTCCCTTTTTCTTATTAATTTCAAAGAATGTCTTGATTTCTGCCTTAATTTCCTTGTTGACCCCAAAGTCATCCAGGCACAGGTTGTTGAATTTCATGTAACTGTATGGTTTTGAGCAATTTTCTTAGCATTGATGTCTGTTTGGGGTGGGGAAGTGGGGCTGTGGTCTGAACATGTGGTTGGTATGATTTTTTTTCTTTCTTTCTTTCTGGAATTTGCTGAGGATTGTTTTTTGGCTGATTGTGTGGTCAGTTTTAAAGTATGTGCCATGTGCAGCTGTGAATTTATATCCTCTTGTTTTTCAGAGGAGAGTTCTGTAGATGTCTATTAGGTCAATTTGGTCAGGTGTTGAATTCAGGTCCTGAATACCTTTGTTAGTTTTCTGCCTCAGTGATTTTTCTTATACTGTGAGTGGGGGGTTAAAGTCTCCTGCTATTATTGTGTGGTCATCTAAGTATCTTTATAGGTTTTTAAGAACTTGTCTTATGAATCTGGGTGCTCCTGTGTTGGGTGCATATATATTTAGAATAGTTAGGTCTTCTTGTTGAATTGAACCCTTTACCACTGTATCATTTCCTGATTTCTCCTTTTTGACTTTTGTTGCTTTAAAATCTGTTCTGTCTGTAATTAGTATAGCAATCCCTGCTTTTTTTCTATTTTCCATTTGTATGAAAGATTTTTCTTCATCCCTTTTCTTTGAGTCTGGGTGTCATTATATGTGAAATCGGTCTCTTGAGGATGGCATACCATTGGATCTTGTTTCTTTATCCAACTTTCCAATTTGTACCTTGTAATTGAGGCATTTAAACCTTTATGTTCAAGGTGAGTATTGATATGTGCAGATTTCATACTGTCATCATGTTATAAGCTACTCATTATGCAGATTTGTTTGTGTGGTTGCTTTATTGTATCAGTCATCTGTGTGCTTAAGTATGTATTTGTGGTGGCTGGTAATAGTTTGTTGTTGTTGTAGTTGTTGTTGTTGTTTTTCCACTTTTAGCCCTATCTTCAGGACCTCTTATAAGGCAGGTGTGGTGGTAATAAATTCCTTTAGCATTAGCTTTTCTGAAAAGAATCTTATTTTTCCTTTGCTTATGAAGCTTAGTTTGACAGGCTATGAAATTCTTACTTTGAATTTCTTTACTTTAAGTATGCTGAATACAAGCCCCTAATGTCTTTTGGCTTTTAGGGTTTCTGCGGAAAGGTCTATTATCAGCCTAATGGAATTCCCTTTGTAGGTGACCTGCTCCATTTTCTCTAGCTTCCTTTAACATTTTTTCTTTCATTTCAACCTTGGAAAGTCTGATGACTTTGTGTCTTGGGTATGGTCATCATGTATATTATCTTGCACGGATTCTCTGCATTTCCTGAATTTAGATGTTAGTCTTCTTAGTGAGGTTGGGAAATGTTCACGAACAATATCCTGAAATAGGTTTTCCAAGTTGTTTGCTTTCAGCGGTGCCAATCAGATGTAGTCTTGGTCGCTTTATGTAATCCTATATTTCTTGGAGGTTTTATTCATTCTTCTTTAATCTTTTTTAAATTTTTTTTCTGACTGAGTTATTTCAGAGAACCAGTCTTTGAGCTCTGAGAGTATTTCCGCATTTTTGCCCTAAAATGCCACAATTCACTCAGTAACATAAAAATCATTCTTACTTGAAAAGGGATCTTTAATGATTTTTTTTTTTTTTTTTTAGTCAGATTCACGCTCTGTTGCCCAGGCTGGAGTGCAATGGGGCAGTCATGGCTCACTGCAGCCTCAAACTCCTGAGCTCAAGCGATAATCCTACCTCAGCCTCCCAAATAGATAGGATTACTGGTGCATGCCACCATGCCCAACTAATATTTTTAATTTTTTTTTCAAAGACAGGGTCTCGCTATGTTGCCCACACTGGTCTCAGACTCCTGGCCTCAACAGATCCTCTTGCCTCAGCCTCCCAAAACTCTGGTTGATTTAAAAAGTATATATATCCAAAATGAGTCAAAAGAGAATGACACTATTGGTCAAATTGGGAATTATGGCCTTTGGAATGAATGGGGATGAAACCAGAATATTTGGATTGCTAAACAGCTATTTAGCAGTAGTTGTCTTTTGACTTCTGTTTCGTCTTTTTCTTCTCCCAAAACTCCTTCTTCCCATCTTCTTTCTCACTGATACTTATACTATCTTTGTTATTATATTGTTTTGACTTTTTATCTTGGTAAAAGACATATTTTTAAATCTTTATAAAAAGATAATTGAGAATTTGACCTATATCTGATATATGTATTTTATTTTAAACATGTAGTACTTTACAGAATTCATTATTGCTGATTAATGAAACTGCCTTATGACATTTTCAGATTTCTTTCCAATACCCCCTTGGTTGTATATTAAATGGCACCCTACAAAATATCTGATCGCTTATTCTACTTAAAACCCCTCCTCCAACCCCTGCCTAGCTAGCTAGCTCTTTGTACATCATGTCCATTTTATCTGTTACTCTTTTCATTAATTTCTTTGCATAATTTATTTTTTTTCAACAGAATCATAGACCCTTCCACTATACTTTGCATTCTTTTGAATGAGAATTGAGTTAATTAAAGCACTTAATACCTGACACATTATAAGCATCATATAATTTTTAGTTATTGTTGCCATTTAATTATGTTTAAAAATTCTACACTCAAAAGTGTAAAATTAAAAATGTATATTCAGTATTATATATAATGTAATGTAATTTTCATGTTTTTAAGAAACTGTACACATATATTTTTCTTTAAAATTAAACCCCAATGTAACATTCTTTATATACAAGGATTATAGTTTTAAATGTTACTAAAATTATGTATTTATTTGTCATATATTATAATGCCAGGAAAACATTGAGCAGGTATCTTGTTTTACCTTTGGCCCCTCCAAAATGTATTTAGTCTTTTCTATGTTTTACTGGAAAATGCTATAAATTATCTATCATAAAAATATCACATGGATCACTGACTTAGCCAAATAATTTTTTCCTATATCTACCTACTTGCCTATCTTTGTAATTTTGATATTCTTATTAAAACAGTTATGTGATAGTTTCTATAAATTGGACATACTCTAACAAAACATTATGTTGGGAAGAACTCTGTCTTTTAAATGTTCTTTTTGGAAATTAGTTATTGGCACTCAAAACAATAATACTTATCAACCATAATACTTTTTTAACTGTTTCTTTTTGAGACAAAGCCTTGCTCTGTTTCTCAGGCTGGAGTGCAGTGGCGTGATCATGGCTTACTTCAGCCTTGACCTTCTGGGCTCAAACAATCTTCCTACCTCAGCCTCTTGAGTAGCTGGGACAACAGATATGCATCCCCACACCGAGCTAATTGCTTTTTAAATTTTTTATAGAGTCAGAGTCTCTCTATATTGCCCAGGCTGGTCTTGAACTCCTGGGCTCAAAGTAATCTTCCAGCCTCAGCCTTCCAAATTGCTTGGGATTACAGGCATGAGCCCCCATGACTAGCCTCTTTTTAATTGTTTAAGGATTTAAAAAAAAAAAGTACGTTCCCTTGGGGGTAAGAATTAAATAGAAAATATTTCCCCAAATTCTGTATTTCAGAAATTGCAACTTAATTTTTAAGTCACATGTAGGCAGTTACAATACTTACAAAACAAAAACGTTTGCCTATCTATGCGAATCTACATGGTTTAACTGGTTATTTTCACTATTTTTTTTCTCCTTCCTCCCTCTTCACTATTTTTAACTTAAGTTCAAGTATCTTGAGGAACTTGTTTTTAATCTTTAATATATCCAATATAACATTGTCCTTTTTGAGATTTGGGACTCAGAATTGCCCCATTTAAATTTTTTTTTTAAAATTCCCCCATCTATAAGAGCATTAATGATGCGATAATAATATTCCTTGTCTCTTGGCAACAGTAACCCTGGTATTGCAGCAAGTGAGGTATAGAGAATGTGGGGAGATCAGGTGATGCAGAACTCTGGAAAAGGACGTTAGTCTTCAAAGTAGGACTGTTTGTTAAATTCGGCAAAGTCTGCTATCAGAAGACACGGTGAGAAATCTTGTAGAAAGGGAGTTTTTCTTTTAGTTTTAACTCTGAGCACACATCAAAATTGATGTTCATATTTTGTCCAGAAACTTACTTGATTCAACTAACATATCTTTGAAAATTATCTCTTTCATTAATAACTGTGCCTAAAATCATGGCTGTGGTAAAATTGAACTCAGTTAATATGTTTAAAAGGGCATCAATAATTGTTTTAATATTTTATTTTCTGAACTAGCTCAAGAGTAAGAGATAAAAGACATAATATAACTGATATATTGATATAGTATTAAGAATTACTATGTTTTTTTGGAACTCCAGAGTAAGAGAGTTACAAAACTCCCTACATCCTACATTGATTGACACATTGACATCTCAATAAATAGCCTGATGGTGGATTATTTTCAAAATTTAATTTGTTTCTGAAGTGAAGTATTTAAAGTAAAAGACTACACCTAATTCTTTTTTAGATATCAAATGTTTTTAATTACTACAGTAATTAGTTCCAGTTATTATCAGGTAACCAAGCATGTTTACATATCTGTGTATTTTTTTATATAGTCCTGAACTTCCTTTTCAGATTATTTTTTTTCCTTTAAAGCACTCATGACTTATCTCATTTGTATAGTTTTTGTTTGTTTGTTTGTTTGTTTGTTTGTTTAGATGGAGTCTTTCTCTGTCGCCAGGCTGGAGTGCAGTGGCATGATCTTGGCTCATTGCAATCTCTGCCTCCCAGGTTCAAGCGATTCTCCTGCCTCGGCCTCCCGAGTAACTGGGACTATAGGCATGCACCACCATGCCTGGCTAATATTTTTGTATTTTAGTAGAGACGGGGTTTCACCATGTTGGTCAGGATGGCCTTTATCTCCTGACCTCATTACAGGCATGAGCCACTGCACCTGACCTCACTTGTATAGCTTTTAAGCACTTTAAGAGTGAAGTTACCTTATTTTCCTCTAGTAGAACAATTTAATGCAAGTAAAGTTTAGAAAAATAATCAAATTAATCATAAACTTAGTGGATTTTATTAAGCCAATTGTATTGTAAAATATCAAAGACTGCATTTTGAAATTGTTTCTTTAAGGAATGTCATTATCATTCACGCTTTTTCTCCTATGAAAATTAACTGCAGATGCGAGAGGAAACATGAGGACTTAAATTTTATCTGTAGCCAAACCAAGAGCAGAAGGTGTTGAAATGAGGGAGGGGACTTCCCCATGATAAGGAGAATTAACAAAAAAACTGAGTAGAAAAAAATGCCACTTCTTTCAGCAAAACTGCCTTCTGAGCATGAACTTAAATTTGTATTTGTGTTGGAAATACTTGAAGAAATGTGAGGAGAAGGAGGAGTTATTTGTGTGTTGGGGAATGGGAGAAAAAGTGGAGGTTACAGAGTGGGAAGTTGGAAATTCATTATTTATAAGAAAAAAGGGAAAGGCATTATTTATAAGAAAAAAATGGAAAATAGTTTTTGGTGTAGGAAAGGAGAAAGGTCGTATTATCCCACAGGAGAAAGTTCAGCAATGAAGGAGAATGGAAGGTAATAAGAGATCACCCCACCTGGGGTAGGTAGAATCCATATGATTTACTTCTTTCTTTATTTCTCTCCCTTTAAAAAATGCATTTCATGGCTGGACGCGGTGGCTCATGCCTGTAATCCCAGCACTTTGGGGGGCCGAGGTGGGTGGATCACGAGGTCAGGAGTTCAAGACCATCCTGGTCAACATGGTGAAACCCCGTCTCTACCAAGAATACAAAAATTAGCTAGGCATGGCAGTGCATGCCTGTAATCTCAGCTACTCAGGAGACTGAGGCAGGAGAATCGCTTGAACCTGGTAGGCAGACATTGCAGTGAGCTGAGATCGTGCCACTGCACTCCAGCCTGGTGACAGAGCTAGACTCCATCTCAAAAAAAAAAAAAAAATGCATTTCATTTTATCTTTCTTTAATGGCCCCTTCTTTTGCTTGCTTACTAACAGGCTCCCTCCTGAGCCTCATGCTAGCACCACACCCCTGTAGTTTCTCCTTGATGGGATGGGTTTGAGGAGAGCAGCAGTTGGTGAGGTAAGTTTTAATGTCTGAGAGGGTGTGGTGAGTAGACAGAGAGCTGTGAACAGAATTTTTTTTTTTAAAAAAAAAAAAGCTTTTTCTAGAAACATTGCAGTGAGTTGCTACTTTCCTCCTTCCTCAGACAGTGTTCAAGAGGGATGTGAAAGTTGTATATGGTGTTGGCTATAATTCTGGAGTCCCCTTCAGTGTTGACAGGGTTATCCACAGAGGGGTTAGTGATTTGGAATGATGTGGAAAAAGCTTATGAGGTTACTGGGTTTACTGTGAGTGTCATGGTGAGTTGCACAGCATCCAGTGCAGAGAGAATGGCATTTTGGTCTCACTAGGTGGCTTTAGCTCCCAGCTTGCTTGAAAGCCCATTGTACTCTAGAGTATTATCAGCCAGTCCCTTCAAAAGGGGCTGGAGATTTCTCTGGCCAGCTTGCTTCTCTGAAATTGGTGGCAGTTTGGAGAGGCAGCAACTCTGCGTCATGTACATCAGAAGCAAGAGAAGCTCACTTGGTGGCTGTTGAATTCACATAGCTATAAATCTCTACCAGCTACAGCCACTGGAAGGGGTAGAGGAACAGTAGCAAGGGGAGGTAGTGCTACAGTTGTAGTTTTCCCAATGCAGCAAAATATGTAACAGTATTTTGTTGTTTGAGATAGTATCCAGAGTTTTTTTGTTTTATATTTAAGAGAATTAAGGAGCGTGGACACAAGGGTGAGTTTCAAGTGAAAGTTTAATAAAAAAGAGAAGAAAGCTTTCTGCAGCAGAGAGTGGGGCCCAAATGGGTTCCCCACTGTGAGGCTGGGGTTCGGGGTTTTTATGGACTGGTAAGGGAAGGAATGTGCATAGTTTGCAGGCTGTTTTGGAGAAAGTGTGATTTAGCTTGGTCTGGGACCAATCAGCAGCTGAAGTGATGATTTATAGGGGCTACCTAGCTTGGTCCAGGACCTAGTAGAAGCTGAAGTGAAAGCTTAGCCAAAGATCTTGGCCCTGGGATGAATTAGAAGCTGAAGCAATGATTTATAGAGGCCAAGATTATGGTTTAAAGCATGTTTAGAAAAGGGAAAAAAAAGTGCCCACCAGAACCTACTGGAACACCCCATGTATATGCCCACAAAAGGAGAAGAGATTATTTCCTGGAAGCCTGCTGCTGCTTATACAAAGGACAAAGACATTTCTATGCAGAGTCTTGTTCTCTTATTACAGTGGCTGCAGGCATGTCTTAGGCACAAAGAACAAAGGTGTTTCTATGTTGGATCTTGTTTCTTTATCTGAGTGGGCCAGAGGTTTGTACAAGTTTTCTTATCTGTGCCTGCAGCCTGATATTTCAGGCTGTTTCTCTGATTTCAGGAGTTTTACCAAGAACCCACCCTAACTGCCTACCGTTTCTCTCTTATTCTCCCCATCAGGAGTGGAGACCCTAACTGCTGTTAGGGAGATTAGGCGCTGATTTTTTTAGCTACTTTTTGCTGGAGAGGGGTGTTGTGTGGGGAACAGCAACTAGGGTTTCTTTTGTGGCTGGCTTAAGGGTCCTTGGAAGAAAGGCATGTTTATGCATGGTTCCTTTTGCATTGCCATTTGTAGCTTGATAGCCTTTAGATGAGAAGAAACAATGTGGTTTATTAGAGTACATGTATTACAATGAAACAAGGGTGGAGGTAAAGACGGCTTAAAAATTCCAAGGCTAAGTGATGGCTAGTTATGACTGTTAAGATTTGGATTCAAGGGGCTGGGCTTCGGTTAGCTTTCTTGGTTTTACTTTTTAAACAAAGAAACTTGTGACTTATAGGCACTTTATTTACTTTTATTACCTGGCAGGACTTGTGGGATAATTCTCCAGAACTAGAATATTGTTTTTGATTTCTACATTACCCATTCCCTTTTGTTTCCTTTGAGCAGTAGCTGGAGATTGCTGGTCGATTTACAGGAATAGGGTTAGTTTAAAATGTAGGTAGGCAAAAACTTGAAAACAACTACTGAGACTAGAAATTAATGACAGCTGTATAAGTTTTGAAACAATTTTTTTCTCCAGTCCTCATTTTTGTTAAAAACAAATTATGATAAGACTGTGTTGTTTGTAAAATCGACTTCAGTCTCATACTTGGACTGATTATTTCATAAACTGCAGCAAGAATAATTACCTTTACATAGACCTTTTAGATGGGCTTTGATGGAACTTTGTTTTACAAGGAATCTTAGATAGGACTTTTTAAAGCTGAGCCCAGCCATGGGTTTGCACCCTTAAATGCCTATGAGTTGGGTAAACTCCTTTTTTCCTGAGATTTCAAGAGCATGGTGTTCTGGGCCTGTTAGAAAGTGACTTTTTTACTCACCACAGATTAGGAACCCTGTACAGGGACTGTGTAGACAAAATATGAGGCCAATTTTTCCAAGGGGCTTTTATTGGCTTTTCAAGTTAAGCTGGACTTCTTACAGGGAAACACATTCTTTTAGTTAAACCCTTGGCAAAACACCAGTTTTTAAATTGTTCTGTTGCAAAAGAAAATGCATTCTTATTGCACTGATGCAAACAATATATTGTTAGAAGTTAAGAATGCTTACAACTAGTGTCTGAATTTTAGAGGAACCAGGCAGAGAGAAACAGACATGTTTTACATTTTGTTTACAGAAGTATACCTTACTTAATTGTTAAAGGCTGTATCTAGTTTAAAATAAGTTTTATTGACTGAAAAACAAAACAAGGATTAGCAATATCTTGAGCAAAAGTTAAAAAGATTATTTTAGCTTTTTATTAGTTCAGTCCATTCAGTTAACTCTTGTTCTGCTTGATATTTATAAACATTTCAGCTTTTTATTAATCCTGTATGCTTTTCCATTATTAGAAACCTGCATTTGAGAGCACCTGTTAAAGTTTTACAGCTGAGTATAAACCTTTTATGAAGAGGATTAAAGCAGACAATTGTCTTAAATGACAAAATGATCAGGGTGTTTACAATTAGAAACACGATTGTCAAAGAAATTTGGTTATTTTTGTGGTTTACAACAGTTTAAGATAATTTCAATTATAATTGATAGCATATATTTAAACATTAGAACCTTAGACATCCCATATGGTTTTATAACATATGTTAATAATATTTACTGAAGGCTGGGTGTGGTGGCTCATGCCTGTAATCCCAGTACTTTGGGAAGCTGAGGTGGGTAGATCTTGAGGTCAGGAGTCTGAGAACAGCCTGGCCAATATGATGAAACCCCATCTCTACTAAAAATACAAAAATTAGCTCGGTGTGGTGGCAGGCACCTGTAATTCCAGCTACTCAGGAGGCTGAGGCAGGAGAATTGCTTGAATCCGGGAGGTGGAGGTTGCAGTGAACCGAGATTGCGCCACTGCACTCCAGCCTTGGCAACAGAGTGAGACTATTTCTCAAAATAAATTAATTAATTAATAATAATAATATTTACTGAAATATAACCTGAAGAAGATTAAACATTACTTTGGCAATTCCATGTATTTAAACATGTTAAATAATTCTGTTTACCTGTTTTCTGGACATTCCAGAGACCCTCTGTAGCATCCGAAAGCTAGATGTCAGGAAAGACAATTGATTTTGGGAAGCCTGTTAAATATGTTATTGATCTAAAACACTTGATGTTATGAATGGAGTTTTAGATTACCATAAGTTATTTGTTTTTCTAAAATGATGACTTAAAAATCTGAAAACTCAAAAACCTTTTATTAGCCTTTAGTATTACATGAAAATCTTGTTCAAGAGAAAGAACCAAATTTTACCCTTGCATTAGTTAACTATTAATGTTAACCCCAATTTTAATGAAACCTTATGGACAATTATATTTAATTTTAACCAGTTTGATCATGATGTGAGACTTTTACAAACATTTTATAACCCTTTACACATTTTGCTGAAAAGAGTACCTTGTTGTGCTTTTATTTTAATGCTGAACTTAAAGAAAAATATATGTAATACTGTTTTGAATTTAGTTAATATGTGTGTACAGAGTTTTCATGGTAAGATTAATTCATGCAGTTTTTTTCCATAGTTTGCTTAAATCTTCTGCTTTATTTGAGAAAATTCTTTATCCCTAGGCAAAATGTACATTTCCATGCCTTCTTACAATTTTTTTAGTAAAAACACATTTTACTTTTTTCACACACTTTGCATGTAAATCCATTTGCAGTAGTTGATATGGTTTGGCTTTGTCCCCACCCAAATTTCAACTTTAATTGTATCTCCAAGAATTCCCACATGTTGTGAGAGTGACCCAGGGAGAGAGAACTGAATCCTGGGGATTGGTCTTTCCTGTGCTATTCTCATGATAGTGAATGAGTCTCATGAGATCTGATGGGTTTATCAGGGCTTTCCACTTTTGCTTCTCCCTCATTTTCTCTTGCTGCCACCATATAAGAAGTGCCTTTCACCTCCCACCATGATCCTCAGGCCTCCCTAGCCAAGTGGAACTGTAAGTCCAATTAAACCTCTTTTTTTTTTCTCAGTCTCAGGTATGCCTTTATCAGAAGCATGAAAATAGACTAATACAGTAGACTTAATTACATGTTATAATGGTAACTCTTAGCAATTTTTAACTTTAATGTAAAACTTGGTAAGTTGTTTTAATTATATAGTAGGTGCAGATAAAGTTTGACTTTTTTCAGCATTATTAGGGGCATGGTTACTTTCGTATGTCCCCAGACCTTACCCATTGTGAAACAGGCAAGTTGAACAGTTTTTAAACGCCAAAGAAGCAGTTTAAAACCTTAAAATATTTAGCAAAACTAGTATGTGACTTGCATAATTTAGACTACCTATTTATATTTTGAAGATATTTGCATTTTACCAGTAATCTTTAAGGCTGTTTTTAGTTTTTAAAGATTAAAGTCATATGAACTGAAAGGTACCAGAGCTTTTATTTTTCCCTTTAAAAAATATTTGATCCAAGTGCTTATCCTTTTTCTTTTTTTTTTTTTTTTATTATTATACTTTAAGTTCTAGGGTACATGTGCATAACGTGCAGGTTTGTTACATAGTATACTTGTGCCATGTTGGTGTGCTGCACCCATCAACTTGTCAGCACCCATCAACTCATCATTTACATCAGGTATAACTCCCAGTGCAATCCCTCCCCCCTCCCCCCTCCCCGTGATAGGCCCCGGTGTGTGATGTTCCTTTTTCAAGTTAATTAAATAGAGCTCTTTTTAAATAGACATTACACACGCAACACATGTATAACTATACAGCCAGGCAGAAGAAAATCCAGCAGCTTAGGGTGGAACCATTTAAGAATAGGGCTCAGAAAGTATGTAGTTTCTGCGGCCTGATAAACAGGTATACCTGGAAGGTGAAAACAGATTTTGAGAGGTATTTATTTGCCTCTAATTTCAGGGGTTTAATGAGGAAAACAGATATTTTTCCCAAGATGGGATTTGTGGTGACTTTTCTGTTTTCTCAAGGAGTCCTGGGTTACCAGAAGTTATCCTAGGGCCTTTTATGCATGCGCCAAGAGTGTCAATACAGAGTGGAGAAAAATAAATCAGTTGACTGAGAAAAAGCTTTTTCCAGAAAAACAACATTTATGAAGAGGAAAAAACATAAAGGCCTTTAAAAATATACCTATAACTTAGATATCCACTTTTAATTAAGCTGAGAACTTTTTAAGAAAATTATTTTTATTAAAACTACAGAGAATATAAACAGTGATTTTTATTATTTCTTTTATCGGTTTATACCACTATCTGTTCACAGTAATGTTTAGGTTTTCTAGTTTTCTCTGGAAGAAAGTGACTGCATTCAGACAAGGGGTGGGTTTTAGGTTGACTGCAGATCACTCTAGCAGCAAAGCTTGATATTTGAGGAGGTAATTGTCTGTTAGCCAGAGACTTTCCCTAGAGGACAGCAGTCCTGCTATATTGTGTGGGGTATAAACAGTTAAGTTATTCCCCATGGTTAACCTGTTGGCTTCTGGCACCTGCAAAACCACCACAGCAACTTCTTAGAGGCAGGCTGGCTATCCTTTAGCCATTAAGTTAAATTCCTTGCTTAGATAGCCCACTGATTGTTGAGCTGCATCTTGAGCCTTAGTTAAAATTTCCAGGGTTATCACCTTTCTTTCTGATACATAGAGATTAAATGCCTTCCCTATGGGAAGACTGAAGAAGGCTGCTGCTTTCAAGCAAGGCTTGCTTTAACTGGTTAAAAGCTTTTGAGTTTTATATTCTTAAGTTAAGGAGTGAGTTTTATCTGCTCGAGTTTCTTTCATGAGGTGGTATATGAGCTATTCCACTGTACCCAGGTACCCACAGTCTGCAAAATTCATTAATGCCTAAGAATCCTCTTTTAACTGTTAAAGGAAATGGGCTTAATCCTTTTCTCACCTGGTGCTCTCATCCCTTTTGATAAGGCTGACCCACGTACTTTACTGAAGTCTGACAGAGCTGAGCTTTAGATTTTGAGGCCCTATATTCCCTTTTAGCTAAGAAATTATGAAGAGCTTTTAGTGCAAAGCCCTTCACGATTGTGCAATAGGAGGAAGGGAGGCCTGGATTAGGGAGGAGAACAGAAAGACCAGCTTCGGTGTTTAGAAGGAAGTTTACCTTCCTCCCTTTTACCTCCAGAATTACCCAGGGTCCCTGGGTCATAATGGCAGTCTGAGTTGATGGAGCCAGGGTGTTGAGCCTCAGGACCCATTAGACCTACTGGATCATTTGTGAGACAGGCCCTGGACCTGGTGACTTGCACCTCTGGGGACAGTCTGCCTTCTAGTGGTCCCTACCACAAGCTGGACAGAGTTGAGGTAGCTTTTTTATTGCCTGGGCACTCCCTTTTGAAGTGTTCTGGTTTGCCATACTGATAGCAATTAGCAGGTGCACCAGGGGACTCTGGATTTTTTGTTGTTGTTGTTTGTTTTTTGAGACAGAATCTTGCTCTGTTGCCCAGGCTGAAATGCAGTGGCACACTGAAACCTCCACGTCCTAAGTTCAAGCAGTTCTCCTGTCTCAGCCTCCCAAGTAGCTGGGATTACAGGTCCCCACCACCACACCCAGCTAATTTTTGTATTTTTTTTTTTTTTTCACCATGTTGGTCAGACTGGTCTCGAACTCCTGACCTCAAGTGATCTTCCCGCCTCGGCCTCCCAAAATGCTGGGATTACAGGCATGAGCCACTGCACCTAGCCAGGACTCTGGATTTTATAGACCTGTGAAGTGGCCACTACTGCTTCTGTTCTTTTCTTGTGTTTCCCCTCTTTTTCCTGGGCCTCCTCCTGGTTTCTGTTGTAAAAGACCGAGGAGGCTGCCTTCAGGAGGTTTTCATAAGGTACTCTTTGGTCCCATAGCCTGCTTTTGTAGTTTCCTTTTGATATCAGGGGCTTCCTGGGTAATAAATTTGTCTTTTAAGATTATCTGTCCCTCAATTGAATTATGAGATAGGGAGGTGTGTTTCACTAAAGTTTCTCTCAGCCATCTGGTTTTTTATTTAACAAAGACAGTTTACAGTAATTAAGATGTTTGGTTCTGGTTCTCTGCATTCTATTGGGAATGAGGATCCTGCTTTTTTTTTTTTTTTTCCTTCTTCACCGTCTTTTCCCTTTTGACTGGATTTCTCTGTTGACTGGCTATAGGAGACATGGTGTTTGTCTCTGAATCTCTCTGCTGCCTGTAGGGCTGCCTGTTTTTTGGCAGCCATTAGGGTTTGGCTAGGAGTAACAAAACATTTCCCCATGCAAGATTAAACACTTGGGTTAGATTTTGGAAGGCCTTTATATACTTATTGGGGTCATTAGAAAACTTGCCTAGGACCCCCTTTGTTTGTTTAAGGTTCTGCAATGAGAAGGGAACTTGAACCCCAATAGTACCATGTCCATTGGTCATTTCCTGCAGAAACAGCAGCGAAATTGGGGGTTTCTTGGGTGTTACAGCCAGAGGAGCTGATGATATGACTGCTGGGGGCCCTGGATAAGGGGGAAAGGTAGGGCATTTAAAAGTTGCATTTGAGAGTTACCCAGGGGTTTGTTTTTCTGACTTTGGGGAGTTATTTTTTGTAGGCTTGGCTGATATGACTGCCAAGAGGGCAGGATTAATTTTACAGTGCTTACAAAGATCTGGGTTATCTTGCAAGGCAAAGAAAGCTTGTATGTAGGGAACCTCAGACCATTTGCCCTACGGTCTGCAGAAAAGATTTAGTCGTTGGATAGTGTTGAAATTAACACTTCCCTGAGGAGGCCAGGCCTTCTCTCCCTCCTGCAGTTGGTAAGACGGCCACGTGCTTGTACAATAGAATATATGCCGTTTTTGTTTCTTTAAAGTCCTAGGGTCAAAGGAGTTTCCTAGAGTCCTAGGGTCAAAGGAGTTTTAGAATGCACTCAAGAGGAGTACAGACTGCAGATGGTTTGTTACCCAACTAGAAAAGAGGAGGGGGGAAGGTGTCTCCTTTCTCTTTTCTGAGTGACCCAGAGTGACCCTAGCCCTCCATCTTGCTGGTTTCCTAGACCCACTTGGCCCATGAGGCTCCCAAGGTACCCTAGTGGCCTGAGAGAGATTATGTAGTAGTTGGATTTGGGCAAGACTCTTTAACGGAGGGATTGTTTTAATACTAGCTCTGGTTTCCCTTCCTATGGCCCCAGTGAAACATTAGAATTCCAGAGAATGGCACCAATTGACTTCCAAACATAAAATCCCATTTTTGTTTAAATGCCAGTGTAGTTATATGCACAGCATGTGCCTTAAAAGAACACAAAGACTGAATGGCTGTTTTGCCTTTGATGGGGGCAGCATCAAGGCTGGAATCTGTCTTACCAGGATGGCTTCCTCCTGGCTATTGAAAGTGGAGTTTTTCTGACTACAAATAGGGTACAGGGCCTGATGACTGATAGAGGGATGTAAGAGAGAGAAAAATTGGGGAACTAGAAATTTGGGGCAAAGAGCTGACAAGGCTCCCTAAGGAGAAAAATTCCATCCCACTAGATGGTGCTGTAAGGTCTGAATTGTTAGATAAAAACTTTGACAAAAGTTAGAGAGTTTTAGGGCTTGATAGGCTGTCTTAAAGTATGTCTCCCAGCAGAAGAAAATTAACTTGTGTGTTAGTCCGTTTTCATGCTGCTGATAAAGACATACCTGAGACTGGACAGTTTACAAAAGAAAGAGATTTAATTGGACTTACAGTTCCACATGTCTGGGTATGCCTGACCATCATGTTGGAAGGCAAAGAGGAGCAAGTCACGTCTTACATGGATGGCAGCAGGCAAAGAGAGAGAACTTGTGCAGGGAAACACTCTTTTTAAAACCATCAGATCTCATGAGACTCACTATCATGAGGACAGCACAGGAAAGACTTCCCCCATGAATCAATTACCTCCCACCATGTCCCTCCCACAACCCATGGGAATTCAAGATGAAGTCTGAGTGGAGACATAGCCAAACCATATCAACTTGTTTCATAGAAAAGTATTTTAGTTCTGCTGGGCAGTGCTGGCTTCTCACATGGGAAAAGGAACAGCTTAAATGAAGTGGGGGGATAGTTGCTTGGGGAGAAATAGCTTCCTGTTTAACTCCATTGAGTGCTATTGTTGGGAGATAAATAGGTTTTCAGATTCAGGTCTTGGAATCCCCCATTTTAAGGAAACCACAGAGACAATAATTTGTTGAATTACATTCCTAAGGCTCCAGCTGACTTTGCCCAATAAGACTATATCCCCAGGTTGCAGAAACATCTACAACATTGCATACAAAGCAGGGATAGGAAACATGATAGTTGCAAAAAGAAAGAAGGAAAATGTGATAGAAAAAGCCTGGAAGTCCCTGTGCCAATTCCCTAATGGGCTGTTGGTGACAGGAGTTAGTCCAAGGGCTTCCAGGTAACACTGAAGTGTAGCCTCAGCCAGATGCCTTCAGTTGCCCCGAGGACCTCCTTCTGGCCTCACATGACATTAGGTCCTTTGTGAAAGGAAACTGGATTGGAACAGAGTCAACATTTTCAACATGTGAGGGCAAAGAGAGATTTAAAAAGTTCTCTCCAGCAAGCCTTTCCCCTGAGTCTTAAGGCTGGCAGCCACACTATTCATTTTTAACTGGCTGAAAGGGACCCACTGTTTTTGTTTGCTCTTGAGAGAAAAAATACTTAGGATAAGAAGCCTTGGAAATGAAAGTAAAGAGTTAATGGTCTGCTCTTATCCTTTAGCTGAATCCCTTTCTTCCCAGCCAATGCAGTAAAATATGTTGTATTTTTGCCAGTGCACCAAAATACGTAGCAGTACTTCATTGTCTGAGATAGTACCTGGAGTTCTTTGTCTCATGTCCAAGAGAATTAAGGAGCGCAGAAACAAGGGTGAGATTGGAGCGAAAGTTTAATAAGTGAAAGAAGAAAGCTCTCTGCAGCAGAGAGTGGTGCCAGAATTGGTTGCCACCATGAGGTTGGGGTCCAGGGTTTTTATGGACTGGGAAGGGAAGGAATATGCTTAATCTGTAGGCTTGCTTAGAGAAAGTGTGATTTAGTTTGGCCTGGGACCAATCAGGAGCTGAAGTGATGATTCATAGGGGCTACTTAGCTTAGCCTGGACCTATCAGGAGCTGAAGTGAAAGCTTGGCCCTGGGACCAATCAGGAGCTGAAGTGATGATTCATAGAGACTGGGCTCACAGTCCAAAGCTTGTCCAGAAAAGGAAATGAAAGTGACCACCAGAACCCACCAGAACACACCATGTATATGCCCACAAAAGGAGAAGAGACTGTTTCCTTGAAGCCTGCTGGTTATACAAAGGACAAAAGCTTTTCTATGCTGAGCCTTGTTCCCTTGTTAAAGTGGCTGTGGGCATATCTTAGGCACAAAGAATAAAGGCATTTCTATGTTGGGCCTTGTTCGTTTATCTGAGTGGGCCAGAGGTTTGTGCAAGTTTTCTTATCTGTGCCTGCAGCCTGATTTTTCAGGCTGTTTCTCTGCTTAAAGGAGTTTTACCAAGGACCCACCCTAACTGCCTAACTTTTCTCTCTTGCTGCCACACTACAAGGGAATGGTGCTAAACCTGAAAGAAACCAGGCAATCATTTACTTATAACAGTGTACACTTTTATCCTTAGAAGCAATAGATAACAGCCATAGCAATACAAACAAGTGAACACAGCAAGAATTGTATTTATCTGGGTTAGGGCAGAGTGAGAAGAATGTGGTAAGATTTCTCTGGGATTAGGGGCAGAAGTTTAGCCTGGGGAAAGCTTCTGCGCACCAAGCTCTTAAATTGAGAACTGTTCCTTTTTGGGACCTGTATGCTATTTTCTCTTCATGTTTATAGATGCCTAGCATGTTTATTTTAATTATTCCAATGAATCTTTCACCTAAGCCTCTTAAGTCAAGGATCTTGTAGTATGGTTCCACCTACATGTAAGAATTTCAAGAAGTTATTTCTCTATACATCAAATGACAGGAAACTTGGAATTTGTGTAAATCTCTGTCAGTAAGAACACTTTGACTCTTAAAATGGGAAATGGAGGCCAGGCATGGTGGCTCATGCCTCTAATCACAGCACTTTGAGAGGCTGAGGCAGATGGATCACTTGAGGTCAGGAGTTTGAGATCAGCCTGGCCAACATGGTGAAACCCCATCTCTACTAAAAATAAAAAAGCTAGCCAGGCATGATGGCAGGCACCTGTAATCCCAGCTACCCAGGAGGCTGAAGCAGGAGAATCTCTTGAACCTGGGAGGTGGAGGTTGCAGTGAGCCGAGATCGCGCCACTGCACTCCAGCCTGGGCAATGGAGTAAGACTCTGTCTCAAAAAACAAAACAAACAAACAAAAGAAGGGAAATGGAGCTAAGCATAGTATTTTAAAAGAGATGATCATAAAGTTAAAAAGAAATGACAGAGCAGGATATAAATAGCACTAACATGGAAAGTATATGCCTGCCTTCTCATAGGTCTGAATAGAAACTAAAATCTTTAACACTCCCATCATCTTTTGGTACAAGATAAATTGAAGCTCTCCTCCTCCTAGCATGGGTCAACCCTGAAAAACATTGCCTACATACATCTCCGAGCATTACCCCATATATAGTAGTTGAAAGTGTGTGAAATAACTTCATTTTAAATATAATTAAAGACATTTTTAATTAAGAATTAAAAATAAACATCTCTTTTTCAAGCCTCACAATTATCTGAGGTACGTTTGTGAGTGGCTATGAATTTTGGAAATGAACACATTCGTTAGTAGAGTCCTGGACAAGTGAATTTTTGCAAGTATTGTTTTGGTATATGAACCTTATTGCAACTAAAATAAGTTTGTGAATTGACCCAAATTGGAGTTGTTTTAGCATTATCTATAGTAATGTGAGTCATTTTTTGGAATGAAATTTGAAAATGACTAATACTATATAAGTGAACAGTTATTGAGAACTCCGTTCTGAAACTTTGAATGCTATAGACTCAGCACATCAACAGTGTTAACATCCACAATGTATTATAGCATAAATGATACAGTATTTTGTGATGTAAGTATTCTTGTGCAATTCAAGTATTGTGGTCAATCATATAAAAATTATAATTACACAATAATAAAAGTTTAATATATGCATGCAAATAGCTTAGTCTTACTATGACTTCCTCATACTTATTTAAATTTGTTGTGTTTGGCTATTACAATATCACACATCTAGATTACAATTCCAAATTCAACAATACAGAGATAAACTAAATATTATACTTTTTACCTAGATAAAAACATTGGAAACATGTAAAACAGTTTTTCATTTAAATTGTTATACTTTTTGATTTAAAACTTTCATCCTTTGCCAGATTTTAACCTGAAATATGTTTCAAGATTGCTTTATAATTATTTTTAATGTAATGCATTAATACAGAAGTCCTCAAAGAGGGACAGACTAACATATTATTAAAATCAATCAACAAATTTTACTCAAGATATATATTTTGAACAGATGATAAAGTAGCTGCCTATTTAGAACAACTGATGAATATATTCTGATTATGGTATTTATAAAAGGATCTTCATATATTGTCTACAGAGCTTAATGTTAATGCTATCTTTTATTGAGAACAAAGTTCCTTTAAATATTTTGAATCTACAATTGGACTCTAAACACAGATTTAGTTCTTTCTTTTGTAAGCAAAACTTATCCAGATGTTAGTGGAACAAAAAACTAATGAACCTAATTGAAAATAAAAACTGGCTCTTTTCAACTTCTTAATTTCCATTTTATTTTAAACACATTTTAAAGCCTTAGCTATTACAGGAATAAATTAGTGTTACAACCATAGATAAAGTATCTGCCTTAAGGTGTTGCAACTAGGAATCTTAATTTAAAGATGGGGTGGACAACATGGGGTCAACTTTAAGTATATGTACCTCTATTTTTTTACACCCTACTGCTAGTTTTCCATAGCCTATAATCTAAATTATTCTATGGAATAATATCTCCCTTTAAAGGGGCATATATTCTAATTTGGTGGCTATTCTAAGAATTACTTCAAAGTTATATGGGTATCTATTAAATAGAATATCTGAATGTCTACTAAATATAGTAGAAAAGAAATATATTCAGAAAAGAAAATATGTACAATTATTGTAGATTCAAGATATCTGGAAAAATTAGAGAAATCTTTGATGTATAGAGAAAACTGCAAAATATCAATGACTTTTTCAAGGCAAAGTATATTAAAAGTACATTTGTTTTCAATCTCATTCTTTTTTATTATTATTATAATTTAAGTTCTGGGATACATGTGCAGGACGTGCAGGTTTGTTACATAGGTATACACATGCCATGGTGGTTTGCTGCACCCATCAAACCGTAATCTACATTAGGTATTTCTCCTAATGCTATTCCTCCCCTAGCCCCCTACCCCCCAATAGGTCCCAGTGTATGATGTTCCCCTTCCTGTGTCCATGTGTTCTCATTGTTCAACTCCCACTTATGAGTGAGAACCTGCGTTGTTTGGTTTTCCTGTTCCTGTGTTAGTTTGCTGAGAATGATGGTCTCCAGCTTCATCCATGTCACTGCAAAGGACATGAACTCATCCTTTTTAATGACTGCATCGTATTCCATGGTGTATATGTGCCACATTTTCTTTATCAGTCTCATTCTTATTGATACAATAAGGACTATTGGAAACACATTTCTGCTTTTAATTAGCTTTCTCTATAATTAGGCAATTAAAGCTCTAGAGCTCTCTGTTGGTACAGAGATCACTTTTGAACCATTTAAAACAACTCACTTGCTTTGCCTTTTACTATCTTTGGTATCCTTTTGCTTTGGATTAGCACAATAAACAAGCACAAAAGATATCTGCAGTGTTGATAGTTGAAAAGAAAATCAAATTTCACTGTTAAGATAATTTGGTTAAAAGGGTTTCTCTTATTGCTACGTAGCTATTTTAATGCTTTATTCCTTTTACAGCTCCCTCTGTATTTCCCAACAATTATTAAAAGTATATGATTTGAGCATCCAACTAGTTAACTGATATCACAACTTTATTTTTGAAGAGCAAAATGACAAAACAGTAGACATCTTACATTTTTCATCATGGAGCCAGACACAAAGTTAATGACTGGGTGAGGGCTCTGTCTGACCTTACCTGGCTTATTGGTTCACAAGTATCAAAATCAGTATTTTATTTACTGTTGTTCCTTTCAGTATTGAATGAGTAAAATACCAATGGTAGTTTTCTTTTAGGTTAAAGTAATAATATAAGTTTTACTTTTGACAGAGTGAAAACAATGCAAGAGACTTCTGTGAGATGATTAACACTTTATTTTATAGTTTTTTTTATTGCAGTATACTATTCAGGGTATTCTACAATCTTATTGAACACAGCATGGAAACATCAAATTGATATTATTTGATATGTATCATCTTTTCTTCTTGATATAAGAAAATACTATTTTTTCTGAAATAGGTATCTGTATTTTAAAGGGATAATGGTTGATTATGAGTAAATAATTGTTTAATTAAATACTGAACCATTATTTCTCACAGACATTAATATCTTCTCTTGGAAACAAATGCAATATGTCAAATAAAATATCTAATACCTCTTTCCCATAGTCAAATCATGTTTAATACTTCTTTATACTGGTGAAATATAATACATTCTGACCAAAATCTTGTTGTTTGTCTATAGGTAGGTATATATGGATATATAACTTGAAAGTTTCTAAAGTACAAGAATTCATTTTTGTATACAATCATTTATTATAGGTAAGAGAACTAATTAGATTTAGGACCACAATACGTACAAGCTTTAGAAAGACTTTCTACTAGCCTTAATGTCCAGCTCACAAAACAATATTGCACTGTTAAAATGTTTTCAAAAGTTTATGGTTTAAAAGCGCATTCACTTTGATTAGAATTTTCTGTATTATTTAATGTAATGTTTTAAATTTAGTAGAAATCGCCAAAATATGAGGGACTAGGCACTGCTATTGAGACTACTTTTCCTTTACCATTTCTTCTCAGTTTTCTTTAGTGTAGCAGTTCTTAATGTGTCATTCCCTGACCAGCAGCATCAGCATCATCTTGGAAGTTATTAGAAATGCAGATATTCTGGCCCCACATCTGACCTGCTAAATTAGAAACTCTAGAGGTGGGACCCAGAAATCTGTGTATTTACACACAGATAAAATGATTGCTCTAAAATAGTGGTTGTCAAATTTTAACATGCATTAGGCATGTTAAAATTTGACAACCACTATTTTAGAGCAATCATTTTATCATTTCTTCTGTGTGTATGTATGTGTGTGTGTATGCATGTATGTATGTATATATATAATTTGCAGGACTTGGCTGTGGGACATCATTATATTTTTTGTATATAATATCTATTAACTTTATTTTTGCTTGTATTATCTTGCAGTTTTTCTGATTGGTTTATGACTTTATTCAGTGATAATACGAAAATTCCTATCTTCACTGAAGGATCCGAATAATCATTTTAACTCAACTATATTGCATTCTTGAAAGTAATCCTTTCAATGTAAGTATGACATCTTTTCTCATTCTCTTTGAAAATATAGTTCTAAGATTAATATAGACAGGTAAAGAGTGGCTAACTTCCTATTTTTCCCATGGTCAGAGGGAACATAGGGTTGTAATAGGGAGAACAATTACATTTTATTTGTTATACAAATATCCATTCACAGTCTTTTGTGATATCTTGGCAAATTGCTTGCTTTGCTTTGCATTCCCAGATGAATTTAACCAGTTGAATAATGGAAACCACAATGTATTGATTTGGGCATTTACTATAGTCAGATACATTACAGGCATACTAATAGGTTAGGCTAGATGGGAAAAATGTTAGCTTAAAGGATAAGTAAATTGGGAGAAGACAGGGAGCCAAAAGAAGTTTTAAATATTCTGCAATGTGAACTGCTGATCTCCACATTTTGAAAACGATAATTAGAAATTTCATGTTTTGTGCTTCTGTTGAGGTTTATGTGGAAAGTTATTGAAGAGTTTCTACCTTGAATTTGGAATTTTAACTCATGAAAATGTAGCTTTATAATTCATACTCAGTAAATACACTTTCAGTAACTAAGAGTTGGATTGTATTCAAGACAGTATTATAAGCAATGTGGGTGGCTTTGTTGCAGTTTTTCCACCTTTACCATGACATTCATCCAAAGTTTCTATTTAGCCATACTTTTGATTTAGAAAATTCAAATTAAGTTTCCCAACAAGTTTTCTAATGTGCTGTTTTTGATACATGGGTGATTGACTCTACTATATGTGATTAAATATGGAGCCATAATCTACACATTAAGATAAGTCCTATTACTTTAATGCCATATTTGAAATTTGTACTAATAACACATTGATATTGTACATTATGTGAAAATGAACAGTAGCTGTGCCAAACGGAGCATAACATTATTGTCAAATCTTGATTATTCATGTTAATAGAGGTCAGCCTTGTTGGAGGCATGTATAGATTCCAGATCAGTACAAATCACTTATATTTACTCCATTGTGACATGTATTTTATTATATTTTGTGCTTATATATGTCTATATGTATATGTATGTTTGAGTGTATATGTATCACAAATTTTTATCATAATTATACTTTTTTCTAGGGCTAATTTAAAAAATTTATAATTTTCATTTTCTTATATAACAGTAATGGTAGTTAGTGATATGGTAACTCAGAATTTGTCAGTTAGTAATGATATGTCAATAAAATAGACTTGATTTTAAAAACAAGCTTTCATATTTATGGCTAGAGAAAAGTTAAAAAAAACTAACTGTTTATTAAAGCCTTGATTTAGACAGTTGAAAAATGTGTTGCTCATGCAAGGACACCATTTCTCCACATCCTAGCAAGTTGTCTTCACTGTTTCTGTAATTATTAAGAAATGCTAGGCCTTAACTATTTTATATGTGTGCTTTTAAAGCTTGTAGATAATTGAAAAGACTAGAACGTTTGGAAATCACTAGCATAGATAACTAAGTGGCTATTGGAAAGTTGCACACTGATGGACAGTTTTTCTACACCACTTTCCTGGTGTAAAGTGAGGTTGAATTTTGGGCCACTTTCTTATCTTTGCAAGATCTTACTGTGATTCTGTTTGGGAAACAAAATCCTATCTTCTCCCTTCTCTGGTATCTAGGAACAGATCCAAGATGTTAAGTAGGGCTTCGTATTTCTTGGTTTGAAGGATATATTTTGATCAAGGAATTCTGCATTTTGGCAATGATTTATTTTAGTTATGTCTCTGAATGGTTTTATTTGTATATAAAGGTCCTGTCAACTTTTGTTTGGGAAAGAATTTGGTAATTTCAGTAATGTCAATATAGCAACATAAATGTTTTCCTTTATTTTCAGATCATAGATGATTTACATGAAGACTGTAGGCCTAGGATTAGAACATTGAATTTTTTTAAATTTTTACTGATATTGACAATGGAAATTTGCCATTAAGGAAAGGAAAATGTATATTTGCAAAACAAATTTGCACATGAAGAAGGAATTTTAGAACTTTTGCTGTATGATCAATTAAAATCTTATAGTTTATATGTGATATTTTAAAAATGTGTATTAGGTAAATTGTTTTTCTTCCTAAAACCTTTACATGAAGCCATCCAGTATTATGAACTATTTTTTTCTAGATTGAGAATTTGAGTATAACAAACTGTTAGCTTGTAATAATTCAGTGATAATTTCAGGAGAAGGAATTAGAAAATAAGATTACCAGTTCTCATTGCATGTTGTATCACTTCATGTAGCATCTTGCTCTTTCCAGTGTCCTAAAGATGCTATATAGATCATTTCATTGGATAGATAAGTTATCAAATTCTGAAAGCCTGATATGTAGTCAGTTTGATCCATCCGTCTTTAAGGATTGATTTGGATATTCACGTGGCTGATAAAACTGTATAGACAGTCATTAAAGTGGCTTAAAACAAGCATCCTATTTCATGGGTCATTTCATCATATAATAAAAATAAATATTCAGTCTGTAGTTCGTATTTCTAAGGATTTCATACAGAGAAACAGAATAGGTTTAATTTTTCCTTCTCACTAACACAGATATGCTGTTGCTTAATTGGCCTTTTGCAAAATGCATGTACTATCAAACTAGTCCATGTAGATGTCAAATAAGATGCTTCCGTTTGCTGTAGTTCTACTAGGGAAGTACATAATACTAAATTTCAAATATTTATATTCTGTTTTGATAGCTCCTTAGATAGGTGAAATATGAATACTTTCTACACAAATCTGTCTTAAGCTTCATATTGTTTTTTATTTCTGGAAGTCAGGAACAAATGCCTAACCCCAAAACTATATCCTTGCTGAATGTTACTTACTTTCCTAGATTTATTTCTTTAGACAGCTTATTAATGTACTTGAAGATCCATGTAATCACTGTGATTGTACATAATTACATGATTATATCTACTTGCATTTATAGTGTTACTATACATTATAAAATGTTAACTTCCTAAAATTCCCTAAACTATAAAATGATCTGAGCATATTATATTGCAAATCTACAGTGAACATTTTTTAAAGCTTAGGAATCTTATGGGTTTATATATTCTTATTCTCATTTCAGGTACAAATTTAGTAATCTCATCTGTTTTTCATTTTAAATTGACATTCCTTCAACTAACATTTTTTAAAGGGCTACTGGGCACATAGAAGAGGTGTTAAATTTGGTACTTTCCTTATTAAGGAATTAAAGGAGCTCATACTCTAACAGAAGACTTCAGTAATATTCTTTAAAGTAAGAGTAGTTATATGTATGAAACTGAAAAGTATATGAGAGAGTGATCTGATGCTTATGGGATTGAAGATTATGTATATTGTTTGTAAACACTATGCTATTGAGTCCATTGGTTCTAACACAGAGACAGGTTATCTGATCTCACTTTAAAATCATGATAATTAATCTCAATGATACATCATGGTTATCCCATGAACAAAATTTATATCTCCAAAGAAATACCATCATCATAGGATTTACATGAAGAAAGATTGAAAAAGGCCACCATTTTGTATCAACAGTCACTCCAGCAAATTCCTGAGAAATCTGTTTGCATTCATCAATGTATCTAACATCTTTGACATAATAATTGTGGCTTTTATTTCACTTTTATATTTAAATATGATTAAATATATTGGTAGTTTCCTTCCTAGTATTATCATGATTTATGTTGAGGGTAAGTCTATTTTTAACTTTTTTATATGCTTTAGCATTGATTTTAAGGTGCTAACATATTTCTTCCCAATATTTTGCTTGCTGTCTAGTGATCTACTGACTTCACAATGTCTGAAATCAGATTCACCAATCTCACTTGGGATCAAGTTATAACACTGGATCAAGTGTTAGATGAAGTAATTCCAATTCATGGAAAGGGGAATTTCCCCACAATGGAGGTAAAACCAAAAGACATCATTCATGTTGTGAAAGATCAACTCATAGGGCAAGGAATTATTGTTAAAGATGCCAGATTGAATGGTTCCATAGCAAGTTACATACTAGCAAGCCATAATGGAATCAGCTATAAGGATCTGGACATTATTTTTGGTGTTGAGCTTCCAAGTAACGAAGAATTTCAGGTTGTTAAGGATGCAGTTCTAGGTTGTCTACTTGACTTTTTACCAAAAGGTGTAAAGAAGGAAAAGATCTCCCCAGATATCATGAAAGAGGCTTACGTACAGAAATTCGTCAAGGTTTGCAATGGGCATGATTGTTGGAGTCTTATCTCCCTTTCAAATAACACTGGAAAGAATTTAGAACTAAAATTTGTGAGTTCACTCAGACGGCAGTTTGAATTTAGTGTAGATTCCTTTCAAATTGTTTTGGATCCCATGTTAGACTTCTACAGTGACAAAAATGCCAAGCTAACCAAAGAGTCCTATCCTGTTGTGGTAGCTGAAAGCATGTATGGAGACTTCCAGGAAGCAATGACGCATTTGCAACACAAGCTCATATCTACCAGGAAACCTGAAGAGATTAGAGGTGGTGGCCTTCTGAAGTACTGCAACTTGCTGGTTCATGGCTTCAAACCAGCCTGTATGTCAGAAATCAAAAACCTGGAACGTTACATGTGCTCTAGATTCTTTATTGATTTTCCTCATATAGAAGAACAACAAAAGAAAATTGAATCATACCTCCACAACCATTTCATAGGTGAAGGAATGACCAAGTATGACTACCTTATGACCTTGCGTGGAGTTGTGAATGAAAGCACCGTTTGTCTCATGAGTCATGAAAGAAGACAGATTCTCCACCTGATCACCATGATGGCTTTGAAAGTACTTGGAGAACTGAATATTCTACCTAATACAGAAAAGGTAACTTGCTTTTATCAGCCTGCTCCGTACTTTGTGGCTGAGGCAGGGTACCCTACTTATGTAACATCTGAGCCACCCCCCATTATCTTCCAGCCATACTACCCACTGCACTTTCATGGGTCAAATGGTATGGGTTAAAAAATACCCATGCAACAATAGAAACTTTGCTTTAATTAAACACCACTTAAAAGCAAGTTTCCAAATATAAAATTCAAGATCTATTCTTATTTTTGTAAAGTTACCAATTATTTTCAATTACAGTTGATGGAATAGCAGTTACCAATAATTTTTTATCAATTAAGCCATCATATTAAATACAATATCTATAAACCAACCACTTTAAATGTTTTTCAAATGTTGACTAGCTATAATAACTTTCAAATGTTGTATTCCTCTTGAAATGATTTTCAAATCTTTTGACTACTTGTGACTTTCAAATTTACTGTGACAAGCATATCAGAGATGCCTGCATCTTTGACTAAAATATAAAAGGACAGATTCGTGTTTTAAAATTACGATGTACAGTGACGTACCAAATTTTTTATATTCAGTCAGTTCCTTTGTTACATTTAGTTATTTTTTCTATTGAATAATATCATCAATACATTTTCAGTACTTAACAGAAATGCCTAATTTCAAAAGCAACAGATTCAGAAGACATTAAAACCCTGGACTTTTCAAGCAATTTTTGACAATTAAATTGGGTCGGATACAAAAATCCTTCTATAGTTTAAAGGAATGCTGGAAAAAAATGGTTCTGGAAAGCCCTGGACATTAGTAATTTGTCATCTACATAATAAAACATTTAGTTAATTTGTGGATTTGAATAACAATACCATGCAGCTGTGCAACTACTACTGAGATCAGATACCGGGTTTTTTGCCCCTCAAAATAAGTTAAAACAAATGAAAATGACCAGCTCTGAATGTGAAAGCTTTCTATCATCATTTACTACTACAAAGAGACTGTAAATGGCAAACAGGAAAAAACAGGCAGAGGTTTATAGCCATAGCATTTACCATTTTGTGGCCTATTTGAAAAACATCTTTTATGTTGAGAAACATTCCATTTCAGTAAGTTAATATATTTTCATTGTAACTAAATGAAACAGGTTTTTCATTTTGCCTTTACCAAAGATCATTTTCTAACATGCCACTCAAGTGCCTCCTTGTGTGAATTTTTGCATAACACTATAATTTATTCAACAACTGTGTATATTTACAATATCTAAATATATACTTACTACATCAAGTATGCTGCTAGAAAAATCTGCCAGTGGGATTAAAAATGTATTTTCTTCCCATAATGAAAATAATCCATGACCAATATTATCTGAAGTGTCAGAAGGGGAGCTGTCTTGAATTAATATGGATCAGGCCATTGGAAAACTTCAATATTTCCACTTGGTTATGATTTTTTCTGAGTTTCCATTTCAGTTTTTATTGACCATCACATGTTTTTTATCACAACGTGACCTGACAGTTGTATCCTGATAATTTGCCAGTTATAGACTGTGCTTAACCTGTCTTCACTGTACTACAATATTGGACAGAAGTACACCAAATATGGCATTTTCAAATAACCAACATTTTTGAGATGTGTTATACCACAGCACGAGTGGCCATCAGTATATTTTTAAAGAATTATATATCACAGAACCCTGAAGCTTTAAAACACTATGGACTTACCACTTTCTTGACAAATAAATAATTTATAAATACAATAAAATATTTAGAAATGAAAGGACTATTATTGTGATATCATGGGTATGGGTTCAATATTTTCCAGAGTAGCATTTGATACTGAGTAGCAGAATTCTGAAGCTATTTGGAAATATCTCATACCCCATGTGCTCCCATAACTTTCTTTGATCCCATTGAGAATTTAAACTCCTTCTTTCCTAAAAAGCGAAATATTTATGGTATTCTCCTGAAGCTTTAAGTCCTGATGGAAGAATGGCCTGAAAGCTAGATACATTCTCCTAACATTTTAAGCATGTATTTCCCTTGTGAAAGGAAAGCTCTCAGAACTGCTATCTATGACTTTCTCAAGAGAACGAATTTAAACTTCTTGAATGGGGATGGTATCACTGAAGAAAAAGCTGTAGCTTTATTTTTCATGGCTTTCTTTCTATAGATACCATTACCAAGCTAGTACTTTGCTCCCAACTAACCAGAAAAATACCAGTTTTCAATAGTGTATGAATATCTCTCCAGGATTAGGCTAGTTCCCTTGAGAAGGAGTATTATTTCATTCTCCTCATTAGGGTAGTAAATGGAAAAGTTTTTCTATAAATTAATGAATGCTAGCTGCTTTGCCAAAAGGAGTTAATAGAAGTTCGTTTTCAAAAACCCTACTCTAAAGCATGTGATATCCCATTACCAGAGAGAAACAGTATTATCTTTGCCTGTTTAGTATGTAGTCATTTTATTTTGTACAAATGCAATACTGAGTCTTGGTTTAGGACGTTTTTCTTTTTCAGGAACCTAACTAAAACCAAAAAAGAAAGCAATTTTTAATATAATTCTAACATTCATATCTGTGAGACAAATTTTGTCAGCTGCAGGTACATATTTTTTAAACCAGAATATTCTTGTATTTCAAAAATATCCACACATTATCAAAGCTCTACAAGTAGGGTATTTATAACTTTTAAAATTTTATATATTCTTCTAATAGTGACTCATGCCCAGTTTAGTTGAACAAAATTGAAAGAGAAGGATTAACTAGTTGATTTAATTTAGAGAAAACCCAGCTAAATTCAAGACAAAAATATCAGAGCCAGAACTGTCAACTTCCCCTCAAAACTGGGAAAGCCTTCTGTGCCCAAATTCCATCTTCTTACATCAGCAAAGATCTATTAAAACACATTCAAGTTAAAGAGTTTAAACTTTGTCTTTAAAGTCACAGGTTATGCATTGATAAAAAGATGAAAAATGCCTCAGATACAATTAAAAATCCTTTTTATTCAGTGCATCTATTACCTGGAAGTAGTCGTTCAACTTTAAAAATATGGGAAGTTAAAGTATATAATTGAGAACATTGTTGAAGTTTTAAAGTTTCCAATACTTTTCAAAATTCCATTGATTTAAGAGTGCATCTGTCTCACTCATTGAAGATTTTCAAAAATATAATTTACATTGTAAATTAACATTAAAACAGGATTGAGAGATATGTAGAACTACCATTGAGTAAATATTTTCATGAAGGCCATTTTGATAAGGTATCAAGCCCAACATTTTAACCTAATCTGAGATTTATTTCCTTTGCCATTTGTAAAATAAAATGCATTTAATGTTTTGTTTTTAGTTGTGCTCTCCATTTGGTGGTTATATTCTGTAAGTTATAATGTTAAAATTTATGTAATAAGCATTTGGAAATTGTGTTGCTGAGCCACTGCTCCATTTAATGAATATTTCTTCAGCACATATAACTGAAAGTAGCAAACCTGTTGGGATTTCAGTGTTTTACTCTTAAGTGCTTCATTAAGGAAATAGTTTTTCTTGAATTTTACAAGTTTTAGCAAACAACGTAGTATTTAGAATATATGCTATTTGGAAGCCAATTTAGTATGTAACTCGTGATCTTTGAGCGTAACACATAATTTCTTTTGCTTTTTTATGGGGGATGTAAGGTGATTTTTTTCAAAATTTTCATGTTTAAGGCAGTACTACATGGATGTATTTGTTTGAAACAACAACAAAAGCACACTTTTTGTCTATATATAATTCTTGAAAGAGCAGAAGACAGACAATAGATGAGCAGCTGAATTTTATGTGCGTGTGTTTTTTATGACCCTTCAAATAAACCAAGCCTCCCTGTCCTAGAAAAATAGTATCATATAGATATACATTTTAGTAGCTCAGAGCAAAATAGCCCCTGTAAATGCATAAAATGACCTTTCTAAGAAAGAAATGTCTTCAGAGGGCCCTCTTTTAAAATATTTTTCTTCTTAATTTCCAAATTAAAATTGATGAGTCAAATAACCCAACCCAAGTAATATCATGGTAATTTTTTTTTGACAATTCACATGTTACATATTTTAGATGGTAGAATTTGAACCACTCTCTAAAATGCTAATAAGCAGTTCACCTTATGTTATGAATAGACATGGTTCAGTCATACATGGTCCTTTGGCTCAACTAAGAACCCAGAAACATGGGATTGAATTATTGTTTCAGTATTTGTATAACTCCAATATCAGTGGGGGAGGTTGGTCTTCATGAAAATGACAGTAGATATAGTATGAGTGTTCACACTAATATTCTATTCAGTAATTCCACTTTTATTATAGGAGGACAACATAAATAAAACTTGTCTATATAACAGGTGACTTTAATCCCAAAAGGAAAAATAATGCAGGCATTGTCATATTTTTAACTTGTAAAATCAGAGTTAAAAAGGACATTCTTCTATTATGTGTAGTAGTAACTTCCAATATTTTTAAAATAAAAATTGATATTAGATAGCCATTACATTTATGTATTTGTTTTAAAAGTTATTACAAATGTTCACTTCTCCTCAGTAAAATTAAAGATTCAACACAAACATATGTTTGCAGATATTTGAACAAACAGAATTGTAAATAATTTTCTCTAAGCTTCACATGTAACCTTTTTGAACACAAAATACTTCTACATAAATTATTTTCTTTATGGTTTTGAGAGTTTTATAAGGTAGTTTTGGACGTTGGGAATTAAATGCCTTCAAAAACCAATGGTTATTAAGGCAGTGAACTTCAAATAATTATTATCGCAAGATTTGCTATCAGGTAAAATGCATTTAATAATGTCAGCAAGTAAAAAGTGTAAATTTTAACAGTTTTAAGGTTAAAAATAGACTTCCTTTAAAAGCACCTAAATACATATTTCAAGTGAAAGGCATTGTATTCTTCTAGATAAATAATATATGTACCAAAACAGAAACCATGCCAGGAAAGTTATCCGATTTCGAAATGTAGAGGACTATATTCAATATGCTGTGAATAGATTTCTATGAAATTCAGCAACTATTTACTAAGTTAGGGAAAGTACCTCTATAGAAGAGATATATAAATTCTGGTAATCCTGACAGTTTCCAAAAAGGGAGCATGTATTCCATTTTCCTGAGGACCAAGTTTTTAATTCCTCCAGTTTTGCTTCCTCATTTTCTTCATTTAGTGAAATGATAAGAGTGCTCACAATGATAAGATGCAAAAAAATGACATCTGGGGGCAATTTGTTACTATTTATATTACTGAAAGACAAAATGATACTATGCCAAGTTTAATTACTAGTGAGGGAGAGTCTGGAAATGTCATAATTGTTAGTCAGGTAGAATTGTGTTTGTGGATGGTCCCATTCTAGAAGAGAAAGCTTCCATGTGTGCATTATAGAGAGTCCAATTTTAGGAGTTCTAATATTTCAAGATTTCCCTTAACTACATACACTAACAACACTTTAATTCAGAAGCCATGATTCTAGAGGTAAAAATTCACTTCTCAGTTCTTGCAGAACCCAGGAATTCTAGGCAGCTAAATGTGAAGAAATTACTTAATTGGCTTACTGTATCATTTAAAGCTCAGACTGGTATAAATTATAAAATACCTTTCTTTAGTAAGAAGTAGTTAAAATTATTTTAAGCATCATTACATGATACTGTGTAATTCCTGGGAATTTTTAAAAGATAAGTCGCATTTCAGTTTAGATTTGAATATATAAAAATTATAATTAAAAACATTTAAACTTTTAAGAAATGAAAACCACATGACAACTTAGATTTCATACATAAAATTATGTCAAATCATACAAACTTACACATTTTAAATTCCTACAGATTTTAAATTCCTATAGACTAAATAGTGCATTACGATGTAAAACTTTTCCTAGATGATTCACTTTCATAAATTATAATGCAATATCTATTTACTGAATAAAGTTCAGTATATTCTATGTATTTTATTCAAAAAGCTTAAATATTTTTTAATAAAGATTGGAAATAACCCAATGGATTATCTGCATTTTCCAGATCTCAACTCATTGTAATTGGATGATACTGTTATATGAATATGTTTTCAATTTGCTTTTAAGTTCTTTGACACAGTTTAGTTGTTTGATTTATAGATGGCTGACACTAAACTGTAAGTTGACATAGCAAACTCTGACTTGATCTTTAAATAAAAAGTTCCAGTATTTTTAAAACAAATCCCGTATATCTCTGGAAACCCCTTTCACTTTATATCCATACACTGCCACTAGACTAAATTGAAAAGTAACATTCTCTTTGGCAGCTCTTGGCTAATTGTTTAATCTCACGTAGTCTCTGTTTAGATTGAGTGAAATCAGTGTTAGTAACTTTTCCATCTAGTTTGAAAGTAATAAGCAACTACAACATTTTTTTAGGAAATTTTTATTGTGGATATGTTTAAACATGCACAAAATTACAGAATGAGCCGCCTTCTGTACCCATGCCTCAGCTCAGGTTGTTGATATTTGCCAGTTCTGTTTTACTTATCCCAGCTCTTACACACATGCTCATTTGCATGCTTTTTTCCCCTCTGAAGTATTTTAAAGTAAATTTCAGACATTATGTAATTTCACTGTAAATTTATCAGCCATGTATCTCCAACTGATAAAGTTTAAAAGAAAAATAAGCACTTTACCATTATCACACCAAAGAAAATTATGAATACCGTTATATCACCTTATACCTCAATCATTGTTCAGATTTCCCCAAAAGGTCTCAGGAATGTAATTTCACCACTGAGTTTGTACAAATCAAGATCCAGCAAGGGCCACACATTGCCTTCGGTTTATGTGTCTCTCAAGCTTCTTTCAATCTTGTCAGTAGTTTTGTTGCCCTGCTTCCGCTATTTCTGTTGTGCCATTTGTTTTGGGAGGAGACCGACTGTCTGCTCTGTAGAGCTCCCCCGTTCTGAATATTTTTGCATCCTCTTGGTGTGCCGTAATACAACATTTTTAAAAATTCTTCTGGGCATAGAGTTAATGTCTCAACCTACAAAACAGAAAATTAAAAAGAATTAAGACACTTATCCAGATAATTCACATCAGTGACATGTCACTGTGTAATAAACAATGAAACAAATACCTAAGTTATTTATGATCCAAATCATTGAATAACTGTGTTTTCCCATATGAAGCAGACCAAAAATTACTACTACATATGGCACAAGTCCTACAATACTATTTCACGATGTGTAAAACAATTAATCTGATAAAGAATAAAGTGAGAAGAAGGTCTGACTTCAAATCTAAACCCACAAATTGGGTCCATAGGTATATATCTTAAAGTTGTGTCTGAAGTTTCAGTTCATTCTAATTCAATTGTTTAGCATTAAAGAAAATGTTAGTGAAAGGAATTATAGTCACTGAGTGGGAAATGAAACAAACATCTAAATGTATTTACCCAGAACCTAGAGAAATTGCTGAGATGATTTCCTACACTATTAAGAAGAAGTACAGTTTAAGTAATTCAACTTTTTAGGAAAATTGTGAATATAAATATAGATTTATAAAAATTTTGGATACCTTTTTAGCCTTCTAGTTTATATCACCAGTTCTAGTTTTTTAGTGCAAAAATATGTAAGTGTACTGAAAAACTTACTGTGTTTCTGTAAATGAAAATTTTGAGCAGTATTTCACTAGTGGGGCATCTAAGAGATGACTGAAATTTCCAATGGTGAGTTAAATGTCAATCTTTGCTTTCATGTTGACTGTATGTTTGCTAAATCAGAATGGTTTCTTACCATGTTGTTATTCATTACATAGTTCTGAGATGTGTAGCTACTATTTTGGAAAATGTATTTTACTGTTAACAAAATAAGTATTGTTATAAGAGCAGTATGAGGTCTTTTTGGTGAAAATTATTTTTAAATAGATTATAATAACTGTAATAAGTGTAACTGTACTCTTTATTATTTATCTAATAGTTTTTATACCTGTTTTGTCTTGTGCTTTTGTACACTATAAGAAAAAACACTGTAGAAACTCTGTTATTAGATAAAAATGATTTTTAAAATAAAATAACCGCGAAACATACAGCAATGCGCCACCTCCAAAATGGGTAAATGCCTATTATTTCAAACATCACCAAATTGCCCACAGTGTCTTCAGAATAGTACGTACAAAGAAAATTTACCCTGGAATTTTCACAGAATCCCCAGTGATTTCATTAGTAGTTGTAAACATGGAGCATGCGAAGAGACTGATCTTCAGTATATTATGGCTCTATATAATTTACTTTCACCATGTACCAAAAAATAACACCATCCACGTAGCTTAAGATAATTATCATATTCTTATAGATTTCTAATGCCCAGGTAGATTCTAAAAAAGACCCAAACTCCTTTAGTTCACCTCATGTGAACAACCCTTGCCTTTAAAAAAAAAAAAAAAAACACACACACACACCTTTTTTCAAAACTCAGTGACGATTATCTCTGAAGAAATGATCTTCTTCACCTATAGCTTCATCATACAAATGATTTGTATTCATTCATTTCCCAAACATCATTTGATTTTACCTTGGTAAAGTTTACTTAACTTATTCTCCCTCTCAAATAATTGTTACCTACAGTATGTTGGATAAAAACATAATTGGTGATGAAATAAATAACATCATTAAGGGAAATCTGTCAAAATGTTATTACTTAGCATCAACTCCACCACCTACACACATTAGTATCACACATTTAGCACAGCCAGATAGTGTATCCAGTCAGGTCTGTATGTGCTGAGCACATATCCAAGCAGTTATCATAAGTGATCACTCTAGTGAAAACATAGATTTGAATAGAGGCTTTATTAGAAGAATAAAGTACTATGGAAAAAGAAATTGTGAAGATAGCACAACGCTCAATATAGCTTTCTTGAAATTTAAACAGCTTCAGCAATAGCCTAGCAACTCTACAGAAGATTATCATATGTGAAATATGGAGCAATGTGTCTTTTTTTTTTTTTTTTAAAGTTCTGGGATACATGTGCAGAACGTGCAGGTTTGTTACATGGGTATACGTGTGCCATGGTGGTTTGCTGCACCTATCAACCTGTCATCTAGGTTTTAAGCCCTGCATGCATTAGGTATTTGTCCTAATGCTCTCCCTCAGCTTGCCCCCTTCCCCCTGCCAGGCTCCGGTCTTTAGTGTAAATACTCTTACACTGAAAATGGTGCATTTTCTCTACATAATGTAAATTACCAGATGACTGAGGCTTGAAGTGAAAGATATGATTATAATAGAAAGCCCAAATGATCCACCAACACTATCAAGATGGTTTATCCTTTAATAGGCAAGGATAAGTTGTGCCTTGTCTGGCACTTCAAACTTTACCAGAAAGTACAGATACTGTCCACATTTACATAAAAATAGCCAACTTTAAATTTAGTAATAAATTGTGGAAAATAACAAATGCAAGCCAAAAATATTCCTGTGTTTGTCCAATGATGTTTTGTTTGTAACATGCCAATGAAATCATGGGTAATATTTTTTAACCACCGTTTACTTATGTAGTATATTTTATCAAGTACTGTAACATAATTTTGTTATTGAGCATTAGTAGATAAGAGATTTGTTTACTTTGAAAACTATGACAATGATCCCACTAAGTTACTTGTATATTACCTAATTTCTGATTGGACTAGGTGATTGCTGCACTTTTCCCTTCCTGCACATTATTTCCAATGTCAAAACAAAGTAGAGGCACATTATTCCTATAATTATATTCTTTTTTCTGCCCGAAGTGGATATGGTCTCCATTAGGATTATCTAAAATTATCTACTTGCACCATGTCTTCAAAGGCACACTTTTTTAAAAAATGTGAAAAATCGGCCAGGCGCGTTGCCTCACACCTGTAATCCCAGCCCTTTGGGAGGCCGAGACGGGCGGATCACGAGGTCAGGAGATCGAGACCATACTGGCTAACACGGTGAAACCCCGTCTCTACTAAAAAAATTACAAAAATTAGCTGGATGTGGTGGCGGGCGCCTGTAGTCCCAACCACTCGGGAGGCTGAGGCAGAAGAATGGCGTGAACCCGGGAAGCGGAGCTTGCAGTGAGCCGAGATCCCGCCACTGCACTCCAGCCTGGGGGACAGAGCAAGACTTTGTCTCAAAACAAAATAAATAATAAATAAAAGTGAACAATCTTTACACATATTTAAAAATAAAATTTTGTTTAAAGACATAAAAGATGAAGAGAAGCATACTATTCTCCATCATTCCTCATATTAAGTTCTATTACATAAAATGTTGCCCCCCTCAGTTGCTGCTATATTCCTCTCTTTATCCTGTTATTACAGAATTTTAATTTCTAAACTCAACAGTTAGTTGCCATGCAAAGAATTACAACATTAAAATAACAAGATTAAAACAACACATTGAGTCATCTTTAGAGTATGCATATACATAGGAAACGAATCCCACAATTTCTCAACACTGTAGTAGAGAGAGACTCTTTTCCCCCACATCCACATGCAAGCATTCATGGATGTGGCAAGTACTTAATATACATGCAATGAAGGAAAATAACATTCCCAGTTTCAAAGGGAAACTGAAAAAATTGATATTCAAGAAAATTGTCAGGTTATAGCTAAAATATTTAGTAAAACTGTTCAGTTTTCTAGGCACATAAGATGGTAATAAGACAAGGACTTGAATTTGAATTGAGAGGAATTTTCAACTAACATTATAGAAAAGTTTCAGAAAATGAGTCTTCTGAGAGTAGTGTCCTAGGAAGATAATTATCATATTCTTATAGGTTTCTAATGCCTGGGTAGATTCTAAAAAAGACTCAAACTCCTTTAGTTCACCTATGTGAACAATTTTTGCCTATGAAAAAAAAAAATGCTTTTTTTCAAAACTCAGTCAGTGACCACTACCTCTGAAGAAGTGATTTACTTCACCCACTCCAATGCCTAAATGAAGTAACTTTGAACAGCCCCAGTAGGGAAACCCTTAGGGAAATTGCTAAGTGTGGCATTGTTTACACTTTTCCAAGGACTCAGGCTCCCTGTGCATTGACTGTGCATCCTAGCACCACTACCACTTCGACCCCATCATTTTATTCAGCTCATACATGTGTATATCCTAATGTGATTCTCTTCCAGGGGCTGTACTGAGTAAATCCCTCCATGAAAATATTAACAGTGAATTCTGCTAATGGCTTTCTTTTCTTAGATCATGTGAAATATCCAGAGTGAAGTCAGTAAAACTGGTAAAGACTTCCAAAAAAATTTTTTATGAAAAGAACAAATGGAAAAAATGTTAGAATTAATATTTTCAAAACCTTGAAAATTATCCAACCTTGCAACAACACAGAGAGAATATGGCTGAATTTCAGTTAGAACAGCAAGCTTTGTGGCATTTTCAGAGCAGCTGTAGGTTCACAGCAAAATCGAGCACAAAGTACAGATATACATGTATGTTCTCACATGTCCCTTTTCCCTCACACATCCAGCCTCCCCTGCTATCAACATACCACACCAGAGTGGTATATTTGTTAAAATCAATGAGCCTACACTGACACAGCATTGCCCCAAATCCAAAGATTATATTAGGGTTAACACTAGGTGTCGTACATTCTATGGGTTTTAACAAATGTATAATTACATGTATCCATCATTAAAATATTACGCAGCTTCAGTGCCCTGAACTAACCCGTGTGTTCTGCCTCTTCATCCCTACCTGTCCCCTAACCCCTGGCAACCACTGATCTTACTGTAACCATAGTTTTGCCTTCCAGAATTTCATATAGTTGAAATAATACAGAATGTAGTCTCTTCAGATTAGTTTATTTCACTAATAATCATGTATTTATGTTTTCTTCATGTCTTTTCATGATCATGTAGCTCCTTTTAAGTAAAGAATAATATGTCTAGATGTACCACAGTTTATTTATCCATTCACTTACTGAAGGGCCTATTGGTTGCTTCCAAGTTTGGGCAGCTATGAGTAAAGCTGCTATAAACATCTGTGTGCATGTTATGATGTAGCCATAAATTTTCATCTCATTTGAGTAAATACTAAGGAGAATGATTCCTGGGTCCTATTATAAGAATATTTTTAAATTTTTAAGAAACTGCCAAACTGTCTTCCAAAGTGGCTGTACCATTTTGCATTCCCATTAACAATAAATGAGAGTTCCTGTTGCTACACATCCTCACCTGAAATTGGAGTATTTGGATTTTTGCCATCCTAATAAGTGTAGTGATATTTTGTTATTGTATTAATTTACAGCCCAGGGACAAAGGAAACACCCAGCAGAAAACATTTACTTATCTTTAAGCCTACCACTCACACTGCATGTATGGGTCACCCTCATCATTGCTTGTGTCAAGCAAGTGGAAGGCAATTCAGTTCCAGTTTGAAGCATTCATCTTCCTATGCAAAGCTGCCACATGGATAATTCAGACTTGGTATTTTTCCTGAAAGCCACCTGCCACATATTTTCATGAGGTGACAATGATCATACGCTTCCAGACCACTTCCTCACTATGCCCCATTCAGGACGGATACTCACAGTGCTCATTCCTCATGGGACTCAACGGTTTTCCTTGTTTGACTCCTGAGTCCCCTTGATCAGGCAAAAATAACTCAAGCATTTCCATTGCTGGATTTTTGTGGGAGCATGAGGGACTATGCAACAAGTAAGGCTTCTTCACTCTGAAAATCACTGAGCCCACTTCAGTGTGGTACTGGGACTAACCAGTCTAATTATTGTGCATTGATTTTTCCCTATTTCTTGGGTTTTTTAATTTTCTACACATTTTCTTAAATGGCAGGTATTTTACCCCACCCTCAAGAAAATAAAATTTTTTAAAAATACTATACATTGGGAAAGACAAATAGAGCAACACTTCTACAAGTAAAAATAGGCTTGAGGAGCATGACAGTGTAAATGCTTACACAACCAGTCGCACTGAGTATTCTCAAGAGCGAAATATTATCACCAATTTGTTTTGCCTTTTTTAATCCTTAGAAATTAAATGCAATTTTTAACATAGAACACTTGATCAGTAATGAGTGTAACCTTATGTGTCAATACTGTTGTACAAATTGGAGGTGATGGCTTAGTTTAGAGCTAACCACCCTGACATTGATCCATAGCACCAAAGAGTAAATAAACTGTTTTCATATATGTTGTTAAGATTCTCGGCAGCAGGAAATTGTGAAATGACCCCTCCTTTTTCATTTACATCGCCAAGGGAAATACAGCAGGCTGCAGGAACCTAGTACAGCTGTAAAGAGGGCTGTGGCCTGGCATCCTGATGCCACCCACATTTCCCTTGCACATCCCAGGTCGTCTTAAGTACCACAAGATGATGCCCAGCAAGCCCACTCACTGTTGCCAATTCCTTCCCAGGAATTTGATGGAGATGCCAAGAATAGCACACATGTCCTTTCTTAGATTGTACTCCCACTACCCATCCCCCATTCCTGGCAGAAGAAAGCACAAAACATCTTTTGACTTGAATATTTGCCCATTTCAGAAGCCACACCATCACCATATAAACTTCAAAAAATAAATTAAATCAAAACATTGTGTTCACTGGGTTGACACCCAATCCATTTCAAGTGTTCTCTAAGCGTGTTTTTTTAAAACCAATGTATCATCCTTAAGAGACTTTCTTCCAACTGACCACTCTTCATGTGAATTATTTTAGCAGTGCCTTTATGACAGTGTTTTCGAAGCATCTTACAAGTTCCTAATTTCTATGAACTTTGCCGCCAAACAAGTGAAGAATAGGAAATGGGAAGGACAACTTGCTGACAGCTATTTGGAAATCAGTAACAGTGGGAAAGAGAAATATGTCACATAAAACTTTGAAGGACCGTGAAACCCCGTCTCTACTAAAAATACAAAAAACTAGCCGGGCGCGGTGGCGGGCGCCTGTAGTCCCAGCTACTCAGGAGGCTGAGGCAGGAGAATGGCGTGAACCCGGGAGGCGGAGCTTGCAGTGAGCCGAGATCGCGCCACTGCACTCTAGCCTGGGTGACAGAGCCAGACTCAATCTCAAAAAAAAAAAAAAAAACTTTGAAGGACCTAGAATAAAATGAGCTATCTGGAAACTTACCCTGGAGGGGTGAAGATTCCTAGAATGTTAGGCAAGATAAAGATTCAGCTTTTGTAATTACACAGATTTGTTCTAAGGTCTTGTAAAGGACTGAAATATCAAGCCTTCCCATTTCTACTGGCAAACTAGAAAAATGAAACCCCCTGCATACAGGGCCCTCCGGATGCTTGCCTGAAAAGAAAACCAGCTAAGAAACCCGGGATTCTCTCCTATGATGTGTCCTCCTAAAGCCCAACTCAATTGCGTGTTTGCAAATCTACACTTTTGAGAACGTAGGTCCAGCTATAGGCACTGGTAACAGTAGAGGAGTGAGATAGCTGAGTGCTGCAGAAGAGGTGTCTCTTTTCGCAACTGTATGCGGTGATTACATCATGTCCTCCCTTGGACATCTTCCTTCCATTCCTCAGCAGGCTACACCACAGAGCTCTGTTCAATGTCGTGAGACTCAATGCAAGAAGAGGGTCAGAAAATCCAACTGATAGTGGGATGAGGATTAAAACCGTAATGGCTTATTAAGTAATGAGGTCTGCAATGCCATCCAAAGGACGTCCAATCTTGATGTTGATCTCTTTCCAGGAGACATGAAGGATTCACGATGTCCACATCTAATCCTAATGTGGCATCCACTTTTGAAGCTTGTAGGTTGTAAGCAACTTTTGGTACACAATGAACTAGAAGTTTAAAAAAAGGAAATCAAAACAACCAAATTGGGCTTCAATGGATTGTATAATGGCCATCAACATTAACAAAAAAAAAAAAAAAAAAAAAAAAAAGGATCTTCTTGATTCAGTGTACTTATACATATACTAAGTTTTTTCTGAATAACTCTCACAGACACACCCAGAAATAATGTTTTACCAGCTATCTGGGTATCTTTTAGCTCAGTCAAATTGACATAAAATTAATCATTACATACACATCCATACACTGTCTTATATTGTTTGCCCCAACATTTGAAAGTATGTTGCAGACTTTATAACAATTTACCTCTAAATAATTCAGCATAACGTTTTAAGAATAAATATATTCTCCTACATAACCACATTATCTCATAAAAATAAATAAATAAATAAATCTCTTATGTAATCTAATATCCAGTCCATATAGCAATTTTCCTAATTGTCCTACAAACATATTTTTTAATATTTATTTATTTTTTATTATTATTATACTTTAAGTTCTAGGGTACATGTGCATAACGTGCAGGTTTGTTACATATGTATACTTGTACCATGTGGCTGTGCTGAACCCATCAACTCGTCAGCACCCATCAACTCGTCATTTACATCACGTATAACTCCCAATGCAATCCCACCCCCCTCCCCCCTCCCCATGATAGGCCCCAGTGTATGATGTTCCCCTTCCCGAGTCCAGGTGATCTCATTGTTCAGTTCCTACCTATGAGTGAGAACATGCGGTGTTTGGTTTTCTGTTCTTGTGATAGTTTGCTAAGAATGATGGTTTCCAGCTGCAGCCATGTCCCTACAAAGGACACAAACTCATCCTTTTTGATGGCTGCATAGTATTCCATGGTGTATATGTGCCACATTTTCTTAATCCAATCTGTCACTGATGGACATTTGGGTTGATTCCAAGTCTTTGCTATTGTGAATACTGCTGCAATAAACATACATGTGCATGTGTCTTTATAGCAGCATGATTTCTAATCCTTTGGGTATATACCCAGTAATGGGATGGCTGGGTCATATGGTACCTGTAGTTCTAGATCCTTGAGGAATCGCTATACTGTTTTCCATAATGGTTGAACTAGTTTACAATCCCACCAACAGTATAAAAGTGTTCCTATTTCTCCACATCCTCTCCAGCACCTGTTGTTTCCTGACTTTTTAATGATCGCCATTCTAACTGGTGTGAGATGGTATCTCATTGTGGTTTTGATTTGCATTTCTCTGATGGCCAGTGATGATGAGCATTTTTTCATGTGTCTGTTGGCTGTATGAATGTCTTCTTTTGAGAAACGTCTGTTCATATCCTTTGCCCACTTTTTGATGGGGTTGTTTGTTTTTTTTCTTGTAAATCTGTTTGAGTTCTTTGTAGGTTCTGGATATGAGCCCTTGTCAGATGAGTAGATAGCAAAAATTTTCTCCCATTCTATAGGTTGCCTGTTCACTGTGATGGTAGTTTCTTTTGCTGTGCAGAAGCTCTTTTGTTTAATTAGATCCCATTTGTCAATTTTGGCTTTTGCTGCCGTTGCTTTTGGTGTTTTAGACATGAAGTCTTTGCCCATGCCTGTGTCCTGAATGGTACTACCTAGGTTTTCTTCTAGGATTGTTATGGAATTAGGTCTAACATTTAAGTCTCTAATCCATCTTGAATTAATTTTCGTATAAGGAGTAAGGAAAGGATCCAGTTTCAGCTTTCTACTTATGGCTAGCCAATTTTCCCAGCACCATTTATTAAATAGGGAATCCTTTCCCCATTTCTTGTTTCTCTCAGGTTTGTCAAAGATCAGATGGCTGTAGATGTGTGGTATTATTTCGGAGGACTCGGTTCTGTTCCATTGGTCTATATCTCTGTTTTGGTACCAGTACCATGCTGTTTTGGTTACTGTAGCCTTGTAGTATAGTTTGAAGTCAGGTAGCGTGATGCCTCCAGCTTTGTTCTTTTAACTTAGGATTGTCTTGGAGATGCGGGCTCTTTTTTGGTTCCATATGAACTTTAAAGCAGTTTTTTCCAATTCTGTGAAGAAACTCATTGGTAGCTTGATGGGGATGGCATTGAATCTATAAATAACCTTGGGAAGTATGGCCATTTTCACGATATTGATTCTTCCTATCCATGAGCATGGTATGTTCTTCCATTTGTTTGTGTCCGCTTTTATTTCACTGAGCAGTGGTTTGTAGTTCTCCTTGAAGAGGTCCTTTACATCCCTTGTAAGTTGGATTCCTAGGTATTTTATTATCTTTGAAGCAATTGTGAATGGAAGTTTCATTCATGATTTGACTCTCTGTTTGTCTGTTACTGGTGTATAAGAATGCTTGTGATTTTTGCACATTAATTTTGTATCCTGAGACTTTGCTGAAGTTGCTTATCAGCTTAAGGAGATTTGGGGCTGAGACAATGGGGTTTTCTAAATATACAATCATGTCATCTGCAAACAGGGACAATTTGACTTCTTCTTTTCCTAACTGAATACCCTTGATTTCTTTCTCTTGCCTGATAGCCTTAGCCAGAACTTCCAACACTATGTTGAATAGGAGTGGTGAGAGAGGCATCCCTGTCTTGTGCCAGTTTTCAAAGGGAATTTTTCCAGTTTTTGCCCACTCAGTATGATATTGGCTGTGGGTTTGTCATAAATAGCTCTTATTATTTTTAGGTACGTTCCATCAATACCGAATTTATTGAGCGTTTTTAGCATGAAGGGCTGTTGAATTTTGTCAAAAGCCTTTTCTGCATCTATTGAGATAATCATGTGGTTCTGTCTTTGGTTGTGTTTATATGCTGGATTATGTTTATTGATTTGCGAATGTTGAATCAGCCTTGCATCCCAGGGATGAAGCCCACTTGATCATGGTGGATAAGCTTTTTGATGTGCTGCTGAATCTGGTTTGCCAATATTTTATTGAGGATTTTTGCATCGATGTTCATGAGGGATATTGGTCTAAAATTCTCTTTTTTTGTTGTGTCTCTGCCAGGCTTTGGTATCAGGATGATGTTGGCCTCATAAAATGAGTTAGGGAGGATTCCCTCTTTTTCTATTGATTGGAATAGTTTCAGAAGGAATGGTACCAGCTCCACCTTGTACCTCTGGTAGAATTCAGCTGTGAATCCATGTGGTCCTGGACTTTTTTTTGGTTGATAGGCTATTAATTATTGCCTCAATTTCAGAGCCTGCTATATGTCTCTTCAGGGATTCAACTTCTTCCTGGTTTAGTCTTGGAAGAGTGTAAGTGTCCAGGAAATTATCCATTTCTTCTAGATTTTCTAGTTTACTTGCATAGAGGTGTTTATTGTATTCTCTGATGGTAGTTTGTATTTCTGTGGCGTCGGTGGTGATATCCCCTTTATCATTTTTTATTGCGTCGATTTGATTCTTCTCTCTTTTCTTCTTTATTAGTCTTACTAGCAGTCTGTCAATTTTGTTGATCTTTTCAAAAAACCAACTCCTGGATTCATTGATTTTTTTGGAGGGTTTTTGGTGTCTCTATCTCCTTCAGTTCTGCTCTGATCTTAGTTATTTCTTGCCTTCTGCTAGCTTTTGAATGTGTTTGCTCTTGCTTCTCTAGTTCTTTTAATTGTGATGTTAGAGTGTCAATTTTAGATCTTTCCTGCTTTCTCTTGTGGGCATTTAGTGCTATAAATTTCCCTCTACACACTGCTTTAAATGTGTCCCAGAGATTCTGGTATGTTGTATCTTTGTTCTCATTCGTTTCAAAGAACATCTTGATTTCTGCCTTCATTTCGTTATGTACCCAGTAGTCATTCAGGAGCAGGTTGTTCAGTTTCCATGTAGTTGAGCGGTTTGGATTGAGTTTCTTAGTCCTGAGTTCTAGTTTGATTGCACTGTGGTCTGAGAGACAGTTTGTTATAATTTCTGTTCTTGTACATTTGCTGAGGAGTGCTTTACTTCCAATTATGTGGTCAATTTTGGAATAAGTGTGATGTGGTGCTGAGAAGAATGTATATTCTTTTGATTTGGGGTGGAGAGTTCTATAGATGTCTATTAGGTCTGCTTGCTGCAGAGATGAGTTCAATTCCTGGATATCCTTGTTAACTTTCTGTCTCGTTGATCTGTCTAATGTTGACAGTGGAGTGTTGAAGTCTCCCGTTATTATTGTATGGGAGTCTAAGTCTCTTTGTAAGTCTCTAAGGACTTGCTTTATGAATCTGGGTGCTCCTGTATTGGGTGCATATATATTTAGGATAGTTAGTTCTTCCTGTTGAATTGATCCCTTTACCATTATGTAATGGCCTTCTTTGTCTCTTTTGATCTTTGATGGTTTAAAGTCTGTTTTATCAGAGACTAGTATTGCAACCCCTACTTTTTTTTGTTCTCCATTTGCTTGGTAAATCTTCCTCCATCCCTTTATTTTGAGCCTATGTATGTCTCTGCATGTGTGATGGGTCTCCTGAATACAGCAGACTGATGGGTCTTGACTCTTTATCCAGTTTGCCAGTCTGTGTCTTTTAATTGGAGCATTTAGTCCATTTACATTTAAGGTTAATGTTGTTATGTGTGAACTTGATCCTGCCATTATGATATTAACTGGTTATTTTGCTCATTAGTTGATGCAGTTTCTTCCTAGCCTAAATGGTCTTTGCATTTTGGTATTGTTTTGCAATGGCTGGTACCGGTTGTTCCTTTCCATGTTGAGTGCTTTCTTCAGGGTCTCTTGTCAGGCCTAGTGGTGACAAAATCTCTAAGCATTTGCTTCTCTGTAAAGGATTTTATTTCTCCTTCACTTATGAAACTTAGTTTGGCTGGATATGAAATTCTAGGTTTAAAATTCTTTTCTTTAAGAATGTTGAATATTGGCCTCCACTCTCTTCTGGCTTGGAGAGTTTCTGCCGAGAGATCTGCTATTAGTCTGATGGGCTTCCCTTTGTGGGTAACCCGACCTTTCTCTCTGGCTGCCCTTAAGATTTTTTCCTTCATTTCAACTTTGGTGAATCTGGCAATTATGTGTCTTGGAGTTGCTCTTCTCGAGGAGTATCTTTGTGGCGTTCTCTGTATTTCCTGGATTTGAATGTTGGCCTGCCCTACTAGGTTGGGGAAGTTCTCCTGGATGATATCCTGAAGAGTGTTTTCCAACTTGGTTCCATTTTCCCTCTCACTTTCCGGCACCCCAATCAGACGTAGATTTGGTCTTTTTACATAATCCCATACTTCTTGCAGGCTTTGTTCATTTCTTTTTCTTCTTTTTTCTTTTGGTTTCTCTTCTCACTTCATTTCGTTCATTTGATCCTCAATCGCTGATACTCTTTCTTCCACTTGATCGAGTCGGTTACTGAAGCTTGTGCATTTGTCACGTATTTCTCGTGTCATGGTTTTCATCTCTTTCATTTCGTTTATGACCTGCTCTGCATTAATTATTCTAGCCATCAATTCTTCCACTTTTTTTTCAAGATTTTTAGCTTCTTTGGGCTGGGTACGTAATTCCTCCTTTAGCTCTGAGAAGTTTGATGGACTGCAGCCTTCTTCTCTCATCTCGTCAAAGTCATTCTCCGTCAAGCTTTGATCCATTACTGGCGATGAGCTGCGCTCCTTTGCCAGGGGAGATGCGCTCTTATTTTTTGAATTTCCAGCTTTTCTGCTCTGCTTTTTCCCCATCTTTGTGGTTTTATCTGCCTCTGGTCTTTGATGATGATGTTGACGTACTGATGGGGTTTTGGTGTAGGTGTCCTTCCTGTTTGATAGTTTTCCTTCTAACAGTCAGGACGCTCAGCTGTAGGTCTGTTGGAGATTGCTTGAGGTGCACTCCAGACCGTGTTTGCCTGGGTGTCAGTAGCAGAGGCTGCAGAAGATAGAATATTGCTGAACAGCGAGTGTACCTGTCTGATTCTTGCTTTGGAGGCTTCCTCTCAGGGGTGTACTCCACCCTGTGAGGTGTGGGGTGTCAGACTGCCCCTAGTGGGGGATGTCTCCCAGTTAGGCTACTCAGGGGTCAGGGACCCACTTGGGCAGGCAGTCTGTCCCTTCTCAGATCTCAACCTCCCTGTTGTGATTTCCACTGCTCTCTTCAAAGCTGTCAGAAAGAGTCGTTTGCGTCTGCAGGGGTTTCTGCTGCTTTTGTGGTTGTTTACTGTGCCCTGTCCCCAGAGGTGGAGTCTACAGAGACAGGCAGGTTTCCTTGAGCTGCTGTGAGCTCCACCCAGTTCGAGCTTCCCAGCGGCTTTGTTTACCTACTTAAGCCTCAACAATGGAGCTCACCCCTCCCCCAGCCTGGCTGCTGCCTTGTCGCGAGATCGCAGACTACTGTGCTAGCAATGAGGGAGGCTCCGTGGGCGTGGGACTCTCCCAGCCAGGTGTGGGATATAATCTCCTGGTGTGCCTGTTTGCTTAAAGCGCAGTATTGGGGTGGGAGTTACCCGATTTTCCAGGTGTTGTGTGTCTCAGTTCCCCTGGCTAGGAAAAGGGATTCCCTTTCCCCTTGCGCTTCCCAGGTGAGGCGATGCCTCGCCCTGCTTCAGCTCTCGCTGGTCGGGCTGCAGCAGCTGACCAGCACCGATTGTCCGGCACTCCCTAGTGAGATGAACCCAGTACCTCAGTTGAAAATGCAGAAATCACCGGTCTTCTGTGTCGCTGGCGCTGGGAGTTGGAGACTGGAGCTGTTCCTATTCGGCCATCTTGCTCCGCCAGAAGCCTACAAACATTTTTAGAGATTCTTTTCTATACCTGAGTTTAACCAAATTTCACATGTGCTACATTTGTTTTTATAAACAATTTAATTTTGACTACCAATTTTTTCTACCTAAGACACATATACATGAACACATACAATAGTAACAGATAATATTTATTCATCTACTACTACGGATACTCTTCTGGGTATTCCACAGATACATTTAATTTTTGCAGCAATTCTGGAAATAGACACTGTTATTATTGCAATTTTATAGATGAAGAAATTAGGGCACAGAAAGGTAAGTAACCTGTCTAAATCCTCACAGCTAGTAAGGAAGAAGAGTCAAAATTTAAAGTGTAATCTCAGACATCTGTTTTAGTAGTCCTGTTTTTGACCACTATATTATCCCATGCCTTATATATCTATATACATGCTTACATGCAGCACAGGTACAAAAATGCACATACACAAAATATATGTAGTGGTCGCTGTGGCTTGGTTATTGCATCATTCTCTGGATGAATTTGTGTCATAATTTCCTCACTTATAAAATAGAAATGATTATAGTTTCTACAACATAGGGTTATTTTGAAAGTTACCTTTTTAAAGTGTACAGAATACAGTCTAGCAGAGTAAGTGCTCTAAAAATTTAGCTCTTATTATCATTATCCTCAGACAGAATGTGAGTTCCATTAACAATACTATTATTTCTATTTTTGTTACATTTTTATATATTATGTCACTGGATAAATTTTACACTGAGCATTAAATTACAGCATTGCCCAAATAGCATGAAATATGGCACAATTGTGAATGGCATAAACACTTTTTAAAATAAAGTTTCCAATTATTTCAATTACATTTATTTTTATAGTTCAGTCTTAAAGAGGCCTTACTCAAATTCCTTGATGGATTTGTAAAAGACATAGAATTTTCGTTACAATCTTGGGTTAAAATCTCATTTCCACCTTACTTAAACTCTGAAAACCTGTGTCTTTGGATACATTATTTAATCTCTCAAAATGTTTTCTTCTTTTTGGCATGGTGAGAAAACTAGAAAAAAAACCCAGAACATTTCTGAGAGAACTACTCACTTTTGTTTTTAAAAAAGTATTACAAAATTTAGAAAAACTACTAGACATTCTGCTTTGGATGTAGTGCTGACTAAAAGAATAATAAGTAAACAAAAAATAAATGTGACTTCTGAGAGAAATTGATCATGTTAGAGCCAGTGACAATGACAGGTCAATTATGTGTTCATTGGATTGCATTCAAAACAAATTTGAAAGCAGAATTTTGACCATTTATGTAAGATAATCACTTAGTTAACTTCAAAAAAAGAACACGTTTTCATTTAACTTTTTGTTGATGTCAACTCCACTTCCAGCAGCATTGTCTATGAAGGTAGTAGTGTTGTAGCTTCTGTATGCAACCAAAAATCTTTATTGGGTAATCTAATTGTATTATTTAGGATTCTCAAGAAAAAAAAAAAAAGAATGATCTCACAGACTCTCTCTCTCTCTCTCTCTCTCTCTCTCTCTCTCTTACTCTTTCTCTGCATAGATCTTCTCTTGCATTCTGACTTGAACTGGAACTTACACCATTGTCTCTCCTACTTCTCAGACTTTTATATTGCAAATGTTGAGACTTCTCAGCCTCAACAATCACAAGAACCAATCTTCTTACATATTTTTTATATTCTACTGGATTTCTTTCTCTGGAGAACCCTCACACCGATTTTGGTACCAAAAGTGGTTCTAGAGAAACAGAATTATAAAAATTAGGTTTTTCTTTTTTCCTAACTTTTATTTTAGGTTCAGTTGGGCACATATGCAGGTATATTACATAGGTAAATTATGTATCATGAGGTTTGGTGCACAAATTATATTGTCACTCAGGTAACAAGCAGAGCACCCAAATATGTACTTTTTTGATACTCTCCCTCCTCTCACTTTCCACCCTCAAGTAGGCCCTAGTGTCTCTTGTTTCCTTCTTTATGTCCATGTGTACTCAATGTTCAGCTCCCACTTATAAGTGAGAACATGCAGTATTTGGTTTTCTGTTCCTATGTTAATTATCTTAAGATAATAGCCTCATCGCAGCTGGCAAGATGGCAAAATAGGAAGAGTTCTGGTCTGCAGCTCCCAGCGAAATCAATGCAGAAGGTGGGTGATTTCTGCATTTCCAACTGAGATACCTGGCTCATCTCACTGGGACTGGTTAGACAGTAGGTGCAGCCCCTGGAGGGTGAGCACAAGCAGGGTGGAGAGTCACCTCCCTAGGAAGTGCAAGGGGTCAGGGAACTCCCTCCACTGACAAAGGGAAGCTGTGAGGGACTGTGTTGTGAGGAATGGTGCATTCTGGCCCAGATAATGTGCTTTTCCCGTGGTCTTTGCAACCTGCAGATCAGGAGATTCCCTCCTGTGCCTATGCCACCAGGGCCCTGGGTTTCAAGCACAAAACTGCGTGACCATTTGAGCAGACACCGAGCTAGCTTCAGGAGTTTCATTTCATACCCCAGTGGTGCCTGGAATGCCAGTGAGACAGAACCATTCACTCCCCTGGAAAGGGGGCTGTAGCTAGGGAGTCAAGTGATCTAGCACAGTAGATCCCACCCACACAGAGCCCAGCAAGCTAAGATCCACTAGCTTGAAATTCTTGCTGCCAGCGCAGCATTCTGAAGTCAACCTGGGATGCTCCAGCTTGGTGTGGGGAGGGCCATCTGCCATTACTGAGTCATGAGTAGGCAGTTTCCCCTCACAGCATAAACAAAGCTGCCTGGAAGTTCTAACTGATCAGAGCCCACCACAGTTTGACAAAGCCACTGTAGCCAGACTGCCTCTCTAGATTCCTCCTCTCTGGGCAGGGCATCTCTGAAAGAAAGGCAGCAGCCCCAGTCAGGGGATTATACATAAAACTCCCATCTCCCTGGGAGAGAGCACCTGGGGGAAGGGATGGCTGTGGACACAGATTCAGCAGACTTAAATATTCCTGCCTGCCAGCTCTGAAGAGAGCAGTAGATCTCCCAGCACAGTGCTCAAGCACTGCTAAGGTACAGACTGCCTGCTCAAGTGGGTCCCTGACTTCCATGTCTCCTGACTGGGAGACACCTCCCAGCAGCAATTGACAGACACCTCATAAAGGAGAGTTCTGGCTGGCATCTGGTGGGTGCCCCTCTGAGATGAAGCTTTGAGAGGAAGGAACAGGCAGTAATCTTTGCTATTCTACAGCCTCCACTGGTGATACCCAGGCAAACAGGGTCTGGAGTGGACCTCCAGGAAACTTCAGCAGACCAACAGCAGACAGGCCTGACTGTTAATAGGAAAGTAACAAACAGAAATGAATAGTATCAACATCAGCCAAAAGAATGTCCACACCAGTGGCACCAAGATGGCCAAATAGGAACAGGTCCAGTCTGCAGCTCCCAGCATGAATGATGCAGAAGACGAGTGATTTCTGCATTTCGAACTGAGGTACCGGGTTCATGTCACTGGGGCTTGCCAGACAAGTGGGTGCAGCCCATGGAGCAGGGCAGGGCATCGCCTCACCTGGGAAGCACAAGGGGTCAGGGAATTCCCTTTCCTAGCAAAGGGAAGCCATGACAGAGTGCACCTGCAAAATCGGGACACTCCCACCCTAATACTGCACTTTTCCAAAGGCCTTAGCACATGGCACACCAGGAGATTATATCCTTCCCCTGGCTTGGAGGGACCCAGGCCCACGGAGCCTCCTTCACTGCTGGCACAGCAGTCTGAGATTCAACTGCAAGGCGGCAGCGAGGCTGGAGGAGGGACGTCCGCCATTGCTGAAGCTTGAGTAGGTAAACAAAGTGGCCAGGAAGCTCGAACTGGGTGGAGCCCATGGCAACTCAAGGAGGTCAGCCTGCCTCTGTAGACTCCATCTCTAGGAGAAGGGCATAGCTGAACAAAAGACAGCAGAAACTTCTGCAGACTTAAAACTCCCTGTCTGACAGCTTCTTCCAGTTTGAGATCTGAGAAGGGACAGACTGCCTCGTCAAGTGGGTCCCTGATCCCCGAGTAACCTAACTGGGAGGCACCTCCCAGTGGGGGGGGGGGGACTCACACCTCATAAGGCCGGGTGCCCCTCTGAGACGAAGCTTCCAGAAGAAGGATTAGGCAACAACATTTGCTGTTCTGAAGCCTCTGCTGGTGATGCCCAGGAAAACTGTCTGGAGTGGACCTCCAGCAAACTGCAACAGACCTGCAGCTGAGGATCCTGACTGTTAGAAGGAAAACTAACAAAGAAAAAGGAATAGCATCAACACCAACAAAAAAGACATCCACACCAAAACCCCATCTGTCCATCACCATCACCAAAGATCAAACGTAGATAAAAACACAAAGATGGGGAGAAACCAGAGCAGAAAAGCTGAAAATTCTAAAAATCTGAGCGCCTCTTCTCCAAAGGAACGCAGCTCCTCACCAGCAACAGAACAAAGCTGAACGGAGAATGACTTTGACTAGTCCAGAAAAGATGGCTTCAGACAATCGGGAATAACAAACTTCTCTAAGCTAAAAGAGGATGTTCGAACCCATTGCAAAGAAGCTAAAAACCTTGAAAGAAGAGTAGACGAATGGCCAACTAGAATAAACAGTGTAGAGAAGTCCTTAAATGACCTGATGGAGCTGAAAACCATGGCATGAGAACTATGGGATGCATGCACAAGCTGCAGTAGCTGATTTGATCAAATGGAAGAAAGGGTATCAGTGATTGAAGAGCAAATTAATGAAATGAAGTGACAAGAGAAGTTTAGAGAAAAACGAGTAAAAAGAAACAAAGAAAGGCTCCAAGAAATATGGGACTATGTGAAAAGACTAAATTGCCGTCTGATTGGTGTACCTGAAAGTGACGGGGAGAATGGAACCAAGTTGGAAAACACTCTTCAGTATTTCATCCAGGAGAACTTCCCCAACCTAGAGAGACAGGCCAACATTCAAATTCAGGAAATACAGAGAACTCCACAAAGATACTCCTTGAGAAGAGCAACTCCAAGACACATAATTGTCAGATTCACCAAAGTTGAAATGAAAGAAAAAACGTTAAGGGCAGCCAGAGAGAAAAGTGGGGTTACCCACAAAGGGAAGCCCATCAGACTAACAGCGGACCACTCTTCAGAAACTCTACGAGACAGAAGAGAGGGGGGGCCAATATTCAACATTCTTAAAGAAAAGAATTTTCAACCCAGAATTTCATATCCAACGAAACTAAGCTTCATAAGTGATGGAGAAACAAAATCCTTTACAGACAAGCAAATGCTGAGAGATTTTGTCACCACCAGGCCTGCCTTACAAGAGCTCCTGAAGGAAGCACTAAACATGGAAAGAAACAACCAGTACCAGCTACTGCAAAAACATGCCAAATTGTAAAGACCATCGATACTAGGAAGAAACTGCATCAACTAAAGAGCAAAATAACCAGCTAACATCATAATGACAGAATCAAATTCACACATAACAATATTAACCTTAAATGTAAATGGGCTAAATGCTACAATTAAAAGACACAGACTGGCAAATTGGATAAAGAGTCAAGACTCATCTCATGTGCAGAGACACATATAGGCTCAAAATAAAGGGATGGAGGAAGATCTACCTAACAAATGGAAAATAAAAATATCAGGGGTTGTAATCCTAGACTCTGAAAAAACAGACTTTCAACCAACAAAGATCAAAAGAGACAAAGAAGGCCATTACATAATGGTAAAGGGATCAATTCAACAAGAAGAGCTAACTATCCTAAATATATATGCACCCAATACAGGAGCACCCTGATTCATGAAGCAAGTCGTGAGAGACCTAAAAAGAGACTTACACTCCCACATAAAAATAATAGAAGACTAAAACCCCACTGTCAACATTAGACAGATCAACGAGACAGAAAGTTAACAAGGATATCCAGGAATTGACCTCAGTTCTGCACCAAGCGGACCTAATAGACAGCTGCAGAACTCTCAACCCCAAAACAATGGAATATACATTCTTTTCAGCACCACATCACACTTATTCCAAAATTGACCACATAGTTGGAAGTAAAACACTCGTCAGCAAATGTAAAAGAACAGAAATTATAACAAACTGTCTCTCAGATCATAGTGCAATCAAACTAGAACTCAGGATTAAGAAGCTCACTCAAAACCACCCAACTACATGGAAACTGAACAACCTGCTCCTGAATGACTACTGGATACATAACGAAATGAAGGCAGAAATAAAGATGTTCTTTGAAACCAATGAGAACAAAGACAAAACATACCAGAAACTCTGGGACACATTTAAAGCAGTGTGTAGAGGGAAATTTATAGCACTAAATGCCCACAAGAGAAAGCAGTAGAGACCTAAAATTGGCACACTAACATCACAATTAAAAGAACTAGAGAAGCAAGAGCAAACACATTCAAAAGCTAGCAGAAGGCAAGAAGTAACTAAGACCAGAGCAGAACTGAAGGAGATAGAGACACAAAAAACCCTTCAAAAAATTAATAAATACAGGAGCTGGTTTTTTGAAAAGATCAACAAAATTGATAGACCGCTAGTAAGACTAATAAAGAAGAAAAGAGAGAAGAATCAAATAGACGCAATAAAAAATGTTAAAGGGGATATCACCACCGATCCCACAGATATACAAACTACCATCAGAGAATACTATAAACACCTCCACGCAAATAAACTAGAAAATCTAGAAGAAATGGACAAATTCCTGGACTCATACACCCTCCCAAGACTAAAAAGGAAGAAGTTGAATCCCTGAATAGGCCAATAACAGTTTCTGAAATTGAGGAAATAATTAAGAGCCTACCAAACAAAAAAAGTCCAGGACCAGACAGATTCACAGTCGAATTCTACCAGAGGTACAAAGGGGAGCAGGTTCCATACCTTCTGAAACTATTCCAATCAGTATAAAAAGAGGGAATCCTCCCTAATTCATTTTATGAGGCCAACATCATGCTGATACCAAACCCTGGCAGAGACACAAGAAAAAAAGAGAGTTTTAGACCAATATCCCTCATGAACATCAATGTAAAAATCCTCAACAAAAATACTGACAAACCAAATCATGCAGCACATCTAAAAACTTTTCCACAACGATCAGGTTGGCTTCATCACTGGGATGCAAGGCTGGTTCAACATACGCAAATCAATAAACGTACTCCATCATATAAACAGAACCAAAGACAAAAACCACATGATTATCTCAATAGATGCAGAAAAGGCCTTTGACACAATTAAACAGCCCTTCATGCTAAAAACCTTCAATAAACTAGGTATTGATGGGATGTGTCTCAAAATAATAACAGCTAGTTAAGGCAAATCCACAGCCAATATCATAATGAATAGGCAAAAACTGAAAGCATTCCCTTTGAAAACTGGCACAAGACAGGGATGCCCTCTCTCACCACTCCTATTCAACGTAGTGTTGGAAGTTCTGGCCAGGGCAATCAGGCAAGATAAAGAAATAAAGGGTATTCAAGTAGGAAAAGAGGAAGTCAAATTGTCCCTGTTTGAAGATGACATGATCATATATTTAGAAAACCCCATTGTCTCAGCCCAAAATCTCCTTAAGCTGATAAGCAACTTCAGCAAAGTCTCAGGATACAAAATTAATGTGCAAAAATCACAAGCATTCTTATACACCAGTAACAGACAAACAGAGAGCCAAATCATGAATGAACTTCCATTTACAATTGCTTCAAAGAGAATAAAATACCTAGGAATCCAACTTACAAGGGATGTAAAGGACCTCTTCAAGGAGAACTACAAACCACTGCTCAGTGAAATAAAAGAGGACACAAACAAATGGAAGAACATACCATGCTCATGGATAGGAAGAATCAATATCGTGAAAATGGCCATACTGCCCAAGGTTATTTATAGATTCAATGCCATCCCCATCAAGCTACCAATGAGTTTCTTCACAGAATTGGAAAAAACTGCTTTCAGGTCATATGGAACCAAAAAAGAGCCCGCATTGCCAAGACAATCCTAAGTCAAAAGAACAAAGCTGGAGGCATCACGCTACCTGACTTCAAACTATACTACAAGGCTACAGTAACCAAAACAGCATGGTACTGGTACCAAAACAGAGATATTGACCAATGGAACAGAACAGAGGCCTCAGTAATAATACCACACATCTACAGCCATCTGATCTTTGACAAACCTGAGAGAAACAAGAAATGGGGAAAGGATTCCCTATTTAATAAATGGTGCTGGGAAAATTGGCTAGCCATAAGTAGAAAGCTGAAACTGGATCCTTTCCTTACTCCTTATATGAAAATTAATTCAAGATGGATTAGAGACTTAAATGTTAGACCTAATACCATAAAAACCCTAGAGGAAAACCTACGTAGTACCATTCAGGACATAGGCATGGGCAAAGACTTCATGTCTAAAACACCAAAAGCAATGGCAGCAAAAGCCAAAATTGACAAATGGGATCTCATTAAACTAAAGAGCTTCTGCACAGCAAAAGAAACTACCATCAGAGTGAACAGGCAACCCACAGAATGAGAGAAAATTTTTGCAATCTACTCATCTGACAAAGGGCTAATATCCAGAACCTACAAAGAACTCAAACAAATTTACAAGAAAAAACAAACAACCCCATCAAAAAGTGGGCAAAGGATATGAACAGACGTTTCTCAAAAGAAGACATTCATACAGCCAACAGACACATGAAAAAAATGCTCATCATCACTGGCCATCAGAGAAATGCAAATCAAAACCACAATGAGATACCATCTCACACCAGTTAGAATGGCGATCATTAAAAAGTCAGGAAACAACAGGTGCTGGAGAGGATGTGGAGAAATAGAAACACTTTTACACTGTTGGTGGGATTGTAAACTAGTTCAACCATTATGGGAAACAGTATGGCGATTCCTCAAGGATCTAGAACTAGAAGTACCATATGACCCAGCCATCCCATTACTGGGTATATACCCAAAGGATTATAAATCATGCTGCTATAAAGACACATGCACAGGTATGTTTATTGCAGCACTATTCACAATAGCAAAGACTTGGAATCAACCCAAATGTCCATCAGTGACAGATTGGATTAAGAAAATGTGGCACATATACACCATGGAATACTATGCAGCCATAAAAATGGATGAGTTTGTGTCCTTTGTAGGGACATGGCTGCAGCTGGAAACCATCATTCTTAGCAAACTTTCACAAACTATCATTTCAAACTTGGTGAATCTGATGATTATGTGTCTTCAGATTACTCTTCTCGAGGAATATTTTTGTGGTGTTCTTGTATTTCCTGAATTTGCATGTTGGCTTGTCTTGCTAGGTTGGGGAAGTTCTCCTGGATAATATCCTGAAGTGAGTTTTCCAACTTGGTTCCATTCTCCCCATCACTTTCAGGTACACCAATCAAACGTAGGTTTGGTCTTTTCACATTGTATCATAGTTCTTTGAGGCTTTGTTCATCCCTTTTTATTCCTTTTTCTCTAATCTTGTCTTCACACTTTATTTCATTAAGTTGATATTCAATCTCTAATATCCTTTCTTCCACTTGACAGATTCAGCTATTGATACTTGTATATGCTTCACAAAGTTCTTGTTCCGCATTTTTCAGCTCCATCAGGTCATTTATGTTCTTCTCTAAACTGGTTATTCCAGTTACCAATTCCTCTAACATTTTTTCAAGGTTCTTAGCTTTTTTGCATTGGGTTAGAACATGCTCCTTAGCTCAAAGGAGTTTATTACTACCCACATTCTGAAGCCTATCTCTGTCAATTCATTAAAATCATTCTCAATCCAATTATGTTCCTTTGCTGGTGAGGAATTGTCATCCTTTGGAGGAGAAGAGGCATTCTGGTTTTTGGAATTTTCAGCATTTTTTGTGCTGATTTTTTTTTTTTTTCATCTTCGTGAATTTATCTACCTTTGGTTTTTGATGTTGGTGACCGTCAGATGCGGTTATTTCGTGGATGTCCTTTTGATGTTGATGCTATTCTTTTCTGTTTATTAGTTTTCTTTCTAACAATCAGGTCCCTCTGCTGCAGGTTTGCTGGAGTTTGCTGGAGGTCCACTCCAGACCCTGTTTATCTGGATTTATCACCAGCAGAGACTGCAGAACAGCAAAGGTTGCTGCCTGTTCCTTCCTCTGGCAGCTTTGTCCCTGAAAGCCACCCGCCAGATGTCAGCTGGAGCTCTGCTGTATGAGGTGCCTGTCAACCATTATTTGGAGGTGTCTCCCAGTCAGGAGGCATGGGGGTCAGTATCCCACTTGAGGAGGCATTCTGTCCGTTAGCAGAGCCCAAGCACTGTGCTGGGAGTTCTGCTCCTCTTTTCAGAGCTGGCAGGCAGGAATGTTTAAGTCTGCTGAACCTGCGCCCATAGCCATCCCTTCCCCCAGGTGCTCTGTCCCAGGGAGATGGGAGTTTTATCTATAAGCCCCTGAATGGGGCACTTGCCTTTCTTTCAGAGATGCCCTGCCCAGAGAGGAGAATTCTAGATAGGCAGTCTGGCTATAGCGGCTTTGCAGAGCTGTGGTGGGCTCCACCTGGTTCAAACTTCCTGGCAGCTTTGTTTACACCGTGAGAGGAAAACTGCCTACTCAAGCCTCAGCAATGGTGGACACCCCTTTCCCCACTAAGCTTTAGTGTCCCAGGTTGTATCAGACTGACTGCCGTGCTGGCAGTGAGAGTTTCAAGCCTTTGGATCTTAGCTTGCTGGGCTTCATGGGGGTGAGATTTTCTGAGCTAGATCACTTGGCTCCCTGGCTTTAGCCCTCTTTCCAGGGGAGTGAATGTTTCTGTCTTGCTGGTGTTCCAGACGCCACTGAGGTATGAAGAAAACTCCTGCAGCTAGCTCAGTGCCTGCCCAAATGACCTCCCAGTATTTGCTTGAAACCCAGGGCCCTGGTGGTGTAGGCATCTGAAGGAATCTCCTGGTCTGTGAGTTGTGAAGACTATGGGAAAAACATAGTATCTGGGCTGGAATGGACCATTCCTCACGACACAGTCCCTCATGGCTTCCTTCAGCTAGGGGAGGGAGTTTTCTGACCCCTTGTACTTCGCAGGTGAGGTGACACTGCACTCTCCTTCTGCTTGCCCTCTGTGGTCTGCATCCACTGTCTAACCAGTCCCAGTGAGATGACGCAGGTACCACAGTTGGAAATGCAGAAATCACCCATCTTCTGCATTGATCTCACTGGGAGCTGCAGACTGAAGCTGTTCCTATTTGGCCATCTTGCCCAAGTTCCCTATGTTTTTAAAATATCAACTCTTACTTTGTTTTGATCTTTTCTATTTTTTTTTTTTTTTTAGTTTTTAGTTTTTAGTTTAATTTATTTCTGCAATGATCTTCTTTGTTTTCTTTCTTCTATTAACTGGACTTAGTTTTGTTGTTGTTGTTACTTGAGGTGTAATTTTAGATGATTTATTTGGGATCTTTCTTCTGTAGTATAGGTATTTATTTTTTGAACCTCCTTCTTAGAACTGATTTATCACATCCCATATATATACATATATATATATATATATATATATACTATTGTCTCCAGATATTTTTAAATTTCCCATTTTATTTCTTTTTTGATTATTTATTGTTCTGGAGCATGTTGTTCCATGTCCATAGTTTGCAAATTTCCCAGAATCTTTTCTGCTGTTGATTTCTGCTTTTATAACATTGTGGTCACAAATACTACTTGTATTATAAATCTTAAATTTGGTAAGACTTGTTTTTTGGCCTAACATATGGGCTGTCCTAGAGAATGTTTCATGTGTGCTAGAGAACATTGTGTATTCTGTTGTTTTTTGATGGAGAGTTTTTTACAAGTCTGTCTATTAGTCATGGTTTTCCAGAGTAATAGAACTGATAGGATAACCGTGTCTATATATTTGCCTATATAGGCAAGTATATAGATCTAGATACATTTAGATATAGATAGATATAGAGATAGATGTATGAGAGCAAATTTATTAGGGGAGTTGGTTCACATGATCATGGAGGCTGAGAAGCTCCACCATATGCTGTGTGCAAGTTGAAAAAACAGAAAAGCATGGTTCATTTCAAGTCTGAAGGCTTGAGAGCCAGTGGGGCTGATGGTGTAACTTTCAGTCTGAAGTTGAAGACCTCAGAGCTTGGATGACTACTGGCCCAAGTCACTAAGTCCAAAGGTTAGATAACTTGGAGTTTTGGTGTCCAAAGGCATGAGAAGACAGGTGCCCCAACTTCAGAAAAAAAAAAAAAAAAGAATGAGTAAGTTTGTCTTTCTTTGGACCTTTCTTCTATTTGGGCCTTCAGCAGATTGAATGGTACCAACCACTTTGGGTGAAGACATAGTCTCCATGCAACGCTGTTGATTGAAGTTGACATTGGCAAAAAACTGCAAAGAACCTCAGTTGCCACAGCTGTCTGTATCTGCAGTAGTGGTGAGGGTTGTTATTGTGTTCGACAGTGCTGAAAATTGCTGGGGTTTTTTTTTTTTTTTAATCTCTTTTTCTCCCACCTGGATGTTTTGGCTGAGGTGTTCTTTCTTGGTGCCAGCTTCTTCTTGCTGGTGTATTTATGGTGGTGATGGTACTGGTGTCTGATGTATAGTGTTCATGGCGCAGATGTATGAAGTATGGACATGTAGAAAAACCACAGCTCTGTAGGCCAACGTTCTGGTGCCACTAGTGCCAGGAGTGCTGGCACCACCACTGCTATGTCAGTAATAATGTGCAGGATGAAGGAAAATACAGAGAACCTGAAGATCTGGACTCTGTAGCACAGGTTTATGAATAACTACTGCTGTTCCAGGGACCTGAGTGTGGACATGCCTGGTGTGGAAGTGACTTCACAGCAGTGGAGTTTCTCCAGTGTCTGATGTGCCCGTATTTATGGAGCAGCTGCTGACTTCAAGTCTAGAACTTAGACATTATTAGAGCAATAGTTGCTCTTGAGCCATGGGTGTGATCTAGCTAACTGTGATGGTGACTCCAATGTTGGAGACACGGCCGCTCACAAAGTAGTGGAAGACCCATGTTCTAGAGTGCAGTGCATGCACAGGGACTGTGGCTCTGGGGCCTAGGGTGGAGTTAGCCCAGTGGAAATTGTCATTGCTCCAGTTTCTGATGTGTTGGTGGATGTGGTTCACCTGTAGATCTATTGTCTGAAGCACAGGCTCATGAGGAGTGATAGTGTCTCTAGAGTTTGGGGCATGTGTTGCCTCACTGTGGCGGTGGCTTAGAGAATCCCACCGCCTTTATGGAAAGGATGAGAGAGGCACTAATAAAACACACCTCTTTATCCCCTGGTTCAGTGGAGGGACAGCTCATTCAGAAGGACAAGTTTATTACACAGATTGCTCCCAATATTAGAAGAAAATTACAGAAGCAAGTTGTAGGACCAGATAGCAACCCAGAGAACCTCCTGAGAATAGCCACTTCAGTATTTTACAATAGGGATCAGGAGGAAGACCAAGAAAAGGAGAGTAAATACATGAACAGAGGCTCTAGTAGCAGCATTGCAAGCTTGCAAAGTTCGGGATCCCTGAGGTACATCCACTAGCTGTTATTGATGTGACAAGTCATGGCATTTTAACAAGGAAGGCCCAGGCAGCAAGACAAAGCCACCTCGACCCTGTCCAGCCTGTGGCAGAGACCACTGGAGAAGGGTCTGCCCCCAGAGATAGAGGTCACTGGCTTCAGAACCAGTCTCACAGATGGTTCAGCAGGACTGATGAGTCCTGGGGCTCAAACCACTGGCTCCAGCAACTCAGACTGTTACTACAGCATAGGAGCCCCAGGTGATTCTGGAAATTGAAGGAAAGAAGGTAGCTCACCTTCTGGATACTGGAGCCAGTCTCTCTTCTCCTCTCTAATTTAGGTCTCCCCTCTTACCACAGCATGACCATAAGGGACATCTCAGGAAAAACTCTAACCTGATATTTTTCTCAACCTCTTAGCTGCAGGTGGGGGGACCTACTATTTCCCACTCCTTTATTAGGTAGAGATATTCTAGCTCGCTTGGGGGTCAGCATCCATATAACCCTAGAGCAAACTCTTTGTCTCCCCCTGATGGAAGCTAACATTAATCCAGAAGTTTGGGCAACTCAAGGAAGAATAGTTTGAGCTATAACCGCTAAGGCAGTCCAGATTTACCTGAAGGATCCAACTTCTTTTCCTAACCAGAGACAGTATCTCCTAAGGCCAGAGGCTAGGAAAGCGCTAGAAGCCATTACAAATAACCTAAAGATGCAAGGCCTCCTCAAACCCTGTAATAGCCCCTGCAACACCCCAATATTAGGAGTGCAGAAACCCAATGGGGAATGGAGACTAGTTCAGGACCTTTGCCTCATTAATGAAGCTGTAGTTCTAATTCATTCAGTGGTACCTAATCCCTATACCGTGTTAACTCTATTTGAGTTAATGGTTTACAGTTCTAGATTTAAACGATGCCCTTTTCTGTATACCATTACATCCAGACTCTCAACGCCTGTTTGCTTTCAAAGATCCCTCCAGCCAGACCACCCATTTAACATAGACAGTGTTGCCTCAGGGATGTTGAGATAGTTCTCATCTGTTTGGACAGGTACTTTCAAAAGACCTCTCTGAGCTCTCTCATCCTCAAGTTAGGGTCTTGCAGTACGTTGATGATATCTGCTCTGTGTTCCAACTGAGGAAGCTTCTCAGAAAGGAACTTAAGCTCTTCTCAACTTCTTAGCTAACAGAAGATACAAGGTTTCAAAACCCAAGGCCCAGCTCCGCAAAACCTCATTGAACTATCTAGACTTAGTGCTGTCTGAGGGGACCAGAGCATTAGGGGAAGAGAGGATTCAGCCTATTTCCTCCTTCCCCCTCTCCAAAACCCTCAAGCAACTAAGAGGATTTGGGGGCATTACAGGATTTTGTAGACTATGGATACCTGGGTATCGTGAAATAGCTTGTCCATTATATAACCTCATAAAAGATACTCAGGGAGCTAAAGGTCATCTTCTAACTAGGAACCTGAAACTCAAAGGGACTTCAATCAGTTAAAACAAGCCTTGATTAAGGCACCAGCTCTCAGACTTTCTGTAGGGAAGGCCTTCACTCTGTATGTACCAGAAAGTAAGGGAATGGTCTTGGGAGTTTTAACACAGGCCCGAGGACTAGCTCAACAGCCAGTGAGTTACCTAAGTTAGAAACTTGATTTGGTGGTTAAAGGATGGCCAGCCTGCCTCCGAGCCATTGCCTCAGTGGCTCTGCTGGTCCCAGATGCCTCCAAATTAACCCTGGGAATTGGTTTAACTGTTTACACCTCACGTAACATGGCAGGACTACTGCACTCTATGGGGAGACTTTGGCTAACAGATACCTACTCCTTAAATATCAAGCTCTCTGTTAGAGGGCTCCAACATCTAATTAAAGACTTGTTCTCTCCTAAATCCAGCCACCTTCTTCCCTGAGGAAACTGGGGAACATGAGCATAATTGTGAACATGTCAGAGTACAGGCCTATGCAGCCTGGGAAGTTCTCAGGGAACCTACACCTATAGAACCCAGATTGGATCCTCTTCACAGATGGGAGTTCTTTTGTAGAACGAGGCATCCATAAGGCAGGATACACAGTAGTCTCTCTATATGATGTTAATGAAAGTGTCTCTTCTCCCTCCAGGCACAAGCACTCAATTAGCTGAGCTGATAGCTCTTACAAGAACAATTGAATTAAGGAAAGGAAAGGCAGCTAACATTTATGTTGGCTCCAAGTATGCTTTCTTGGTTCTCCATGTTCATGCTGCCGTTTGGAAGGAAAGGCATTCTCTTATCGCCAGTGAATGGACCACCTATAAAATATCACCAAAAAATTAGCAGGTTATTATCCTCGGTTTTCCTTCCACGAAAAAATAGTAGTGATGCATTTCTGTAGGGAACATCAAAAGAGAACAGACGAGGTAGCCAATAGAAATAGATTAGCCGATCAGGCGACCAAGTCAGCGGCAAGGAAGCTTCCAGACATCAACACACTTCAAACTCCTCTAATCTGGAAAGGCTCCATAATAGAAATTAAACCTCAGTACTCCCCTACAGAAATAGGGTGAGCCACTTCTCGCAGGTATACATTTCAGCCCTCAGGACGGCTACAGTCGGAAGCTGGCAAATGAAGTTTGCCAGCCTCCAGCTAATGGAAATTCTTTAAAGTCCTTCACCAAGATTTTCACTTGGGAAAGGATAAAACTTATTAATGTGCTGAGAGATTGTTCTCAGGAAAGAATTTACTAAAAACAGTCAAGCAAGTCGTTAATGCTTTTGAAGTCTGTCTTAAAAACAATCCCCTGAACAGGTGACTCCTTCCTTCTCAAACTCAAAGAATAGAAAGTTATCCAGGGGAGGACTGGCAAATAGATTTCATCCACATGCCAAAGACAAAAGGCATTCAATACCTGCTGGTATGGGTAGATACCTTCACTAACTGGGTAGAAGCATTTACCTGCCATACAGGAAAAGTCTCTGAGGTAGTAAAAGTATTAGTTAATGAAATAACTCCCTGCTTTGGTCTACATAAGTATCTTCAAAGTGACAATGGGCCTCAAAGACACAATGGATCTCAAAAGCACTAGGCATATAATACCATCTCCATTGTGCTTGGAGACCCCAATCCTCAGGAAAGGTAGACAAAACTAATGGTATTATCAAGAGACACTTCAGAAAATTATCCCAAGAAACTCACCTGCCTTGGGTCACTCTTCTTCCCATGGCCTTACTACAAATAAGAAATACTCCTTCAAAATTAAGTCTTAGCCCTTTTGAGATGCTGTATGGATGGACCTTTCCTTACCAATGATTTTCTATTAGATCAGGAAACCTCTGAGCTAGTTAAGCATGTAACCTCTCTGGCTCACTTTCATCAGGAATTAGCACAATTTGTGAAAGCCAAACCCCAGGAAATTGGACCCCCTCTATTTAACCCAGTAGATTTGGTACTGGTAAAACTCTTTCTTCTCTCTCTCCCTCCCTAAGCCCAAGCTGGGAAGGGCCTTACATTGTTCTTCTTTCAACCTCCTCAGCAATAAAAGTTACGGGAATTGACTCCTGGATACATCACACTTCAGTCAAAGCCTGGAATGCTGAGGGAGCAACCCCCGACAGCCCAGAGGAATGTCCTGAATATCAACATGAAAAATAGGAGATCTTAAGCTGGAAATCACAAAAAAAAAAAAGTAACTGAGTAAGAACTACTCATTACTCATCTCGCACTTACCTCACTAAATACTTTTGTGTCATTTTTACCTCTCCTTTGAGATTTATCGCCAAATATTACAACTTCTTTTTGGTGGAAATTATTTACTATGCCACCCTTGCACGAATTGCTAATACTCACTCTACTATTTGCAGTAGGGCTATATACTGTAGCACCCACAGGGTGGAATATTGGACAGAGAATCTCAATTAATGTAGCATTTTGCTTAATTATCATCCCCATAGCATGAATAACAGTTACAAACAGGAAGTAATTGTGAGCGTTTTACTGTCACTATATCTGTTAGGACTTTTTATCGCACTTAATAACATGTCACATCCTTTGGCTCCTACAATATCCGCCTTGGCCCATTTGTACAAGACTAATTGTTGGGTCTGTCCTAAGCAGTTCGCTCAATTCAATGGCACTAAGGAAACTTACAGTGACGCGGAATTCACTGTCTTAGGATTCCTTTTGTTGACTTTACCTTTAACCCTTAAAGACTTATCAGGCATAAATGGGACATGGTATGGGAGAACTTTCTTTTTTATTTTATTTTATTTTATTTATTTATTTATTTATTTATTTATTTATTTATTATTATACTTTAAGCTCCAGGGTACATGTGCATAATGTGCAGGTTTGTTACATATGTATACTTGTGTCATGTTGGTGTGCTGCACCCATCTGGGTAACTTACTCCTCTCAGGAGAACACTCTGCCCCCAGTGCCAAAGAACACTCTCCCCAAAGATAAGCTTCACACCCTCAGACTAGGAAAAGTTGATCGAGTGAAAAGCAAATGCCTCCCTCTGCTTCAAGAGCAGCGGGGAAGGACCACACTTGGGAGATCTCAGATATTTTAACATCACATTTGTAATTGCTGAAAGTTCAAAGATTGGGGGAGGAGACCGCAAAAAGGGTGATCTAAAAGGATCAGAAGACCTAGTGGGGGCTTTCAGAATCTAGCCTCTCCTGGTTGGAAGGGCTCAGATGGGAGTGGCATGTTCTATGTTACCAGCTTAATTATAATCTAAAGAATAACACATGGGCCTTTCCAAGCATGTGACCTCATGGAATTCCAGACCCTTGTATGATGTTTGCTAATAGTAGCAGCTTACAGATATGTGGGCCACCTGGAGACATCTGGACTGCCAGCCCTTGTCATAAGGATCATCTAAGATATTGGCCAGGGCATATAATATCTCTAATGTTTTGAAACTCCATTTGTCAGGTGGATGCTTCTTACTTGGTATGTCAAATTCCAAATGACAAGCCACAACGTAGAACCATCTCTTCAAGGAATGGGGCTATATTTTATCTGTGGCTCCTGGATACACTTAATCCTCCTAAGGCATTGGAAGGGAACTTGTACTTTAGTATCAGTAGTTCCCAACTTGTTATTTTTAAATTCTGCTCAGCATCATCTGCGGACATCCCTAACTTAGGCTCTTTTCTAGAAAACTGCACTATCTCGAATATGACAGACAAAGAGATCTATCATTTCTGTGCTATCACATGGAGATTTAACTGAAAGGGCAGACTGGGGAGGGCATGCACATGACAATCCCATTTTAGAAAAAACATGGATGGGAAATTCTATAGCCAGAGGTCTATTCTCATTTATGGGTATCCCTCTCCTTGAAAGATCAGTACTTTATATCTCTATTAGTATGCGCTGAAGATGTAAGGCAACTCTAGATGCCATAGAGGCACAACAGCAATCTATAGACTCTTTAGTCTCAGTAGTAGCATAAAATAGGCCTTAGATGTCCTTAAAATTGAAGTAAGAGGTACCTATGCACTTTTAAATGCAACATGCTGCTTCTAGATTAACACCTCTAGTAAAGTAGAGGAAAATCCACAGGTACTCAAAGATCAAATCAAAATTATCGACAGGCTAAGAGAAACTAAAGGCTTCAGCCCCAGGTGGTTACAATCCCTCTTTAAGTAATTCCAGTATTCCTTATGGAATTGGTTAGCTCCTTTATTAAGCCCCCTTTTGCTTATGTGTCTTTTATTAATATTTGGACCTTGTAACTCAATACTAACTTGAATTTTTCTTCTCATCCATCTGGAGGCAATCAAACTCCAAACGGTGCAGCAAAGTGAACCATGCATGGATAAGCCATTCTTCCAAGGACCCTTAGATCAACCCCAGGAGGAGCCCTAGCTGCTGTTCCTCACTCGATGCCCCTTTTCAGCAGGAAGTAGCCAGAAAGAGTTGTTGCCCAAAACCCCCTAACAGCAGTTAGGGTGACATCTCCTCATGCGGAATTGTTATAGAGTTATTAAGAAAATATTTTAGGCAGGTAGAGAGGATAAGGGGTCCTTGGTAAGGTTTGTTTATTTTGAAGTGTGATAACCTACCTTGTTTTAACCTGAGTGACTCTCTCCTAGCAGAGAGAGCCGCACAGACTCCATTTTAGTTTCTTCACTTGCAGCCCCCTTTATCCCCCTTAAGGGAATAACTAGTGCAAGCTGACTCCAAACACATCCAGGAATGCATCTGCTGATAAGATATTGAGGAAGGCTGTACCAGCAGCTCCTGGGAATGTGCTCCGTGGAAGGCACCTAAAAGCCCCTGCATTTATCTCTTAGTGATAGTTTAAGCCCCTGCACCTGGAACTGTTTAATTTTTTTGTAACTGCTTCTATAACCAATTAATTTTTTTAACTTTTGCCTGTTCTGCTTCTGTAAAACTGCTTCAGTTAAACTCCCCCTCCCCTATTTAGACCATAGTATAAAAGAGAATCTAGCCCTTTCTTCAGGGCCGAGAGAATTTTGAGCGCTAGCTGTCTCTCAGTAGCTGGCTAATAAAGGACTCCTTAATTTGTCTCAAAGTGTGGCGTTTCTCTATAACTCGCTTGGTTACAACATTTGGAGGCCCCAGCGAGATTTCGCTATGGGGTGAGAGCCAGACTCATTCCAGGCTCTCCCGGACAGACAGAGGACTTATAGGGGAGGCGCCACCTGAAGACGTTCCAGGGCCCCATAAGATCCCGTCTTCCAGAGAGGAACGGATTGACTACCCTTGTGTGCCCACAAAAAATTCAACTCCTGAGTCCTCAGTTTCTGGTCCCAGGAAGGTAAGTCAGATCTGACTCCGTTTCTCTGGGAGGGAACTGGCTCTGACAAGGACCCTCCCTTTTTGACTCTGCCCACATTCCAGGACGCTGGAGGACAGAGTCCTGGTTTTCCTCTTAGGCGACTGTGTCTCTCTGTGATGGAAGCGGCCCTGACGAAGGCCCTCCCTTGACTCTGTCCATATTCCAGAACACTGGAGGACTGAGTCCTGGTTTTTGGCAGGCCGGTCTGGTCTCTCCGTTTAGTATCTCTCTCTCTCTCTCTCTCTCTCTCTCTCTCTCTCTCTCTCTCTCTCTCTCCCCCCCCCCCTCCCCCCTCTCTCCCCCCCCTCTCTCCCCCCTCCCTCTTTCTCTCTCTCTCTTCCTTCTCTCATTCAAATCTCCTAGAGACCTCTGTTTTGGAACAAGAATAAGAAAACCGTTATAAACTCTGCGTGAATGAGTGCGTGAATGGGGAGTTCAAGGGCTTGTGCTTGAATTTCCAATTTGTAGCTCCACGGCGAAAGCTACGGAGTTCGAGTGGGCCCTCACCTGAGGTTCCGTGGCGACCTCATAAGGCTTAAGGCAGCACTGGACATAGCTCGATCTCAGCCGGGGGTTTATACTGGCCTGCCAATGCTAAGAGGAGCCTACGTCCCCTCAGGGGGAGCAGCCAGGCGGGCATCTGACTGATTCCATCATGGGATCCCTCACCCCTTGTTTGACTATAAAAAGAAAAAAAAAATGTTAAACTTGTTTATATGCCCTAGTGTCTATTTTCTTGTTTAGTGTCTAAGTTTCATATGTCAGGTCGCCGATACTGCCCAAGGCAACTGGGAAAGGACGTCTTCAAGGTCCTCAGTACTGATTTTCTACCACAGGAGGTCAAATTCCTCACCAGTTATTTGGGCTGGTCGTCCCAGTTCTGCCTTTTCTGTCAGAAACAAATCAGGTGGTGTTACAGGAAAGAGTGTGAGAAACACTCACCCATTTGGAATTTCTGACACCATAAAGGCTACTGGCATTTAGATTGCCACATCCCATGCCCAAGTGACTGGATCGCCTCCACATTAGATCAGTGGTGGATTCAAAATAGCCACCCTGCAGACCTGCTTGCCCACCTTTTCTGTCATCCTGTAACTTTTCCCGTGCCCTTGGATAGAAGACTGTGCAGAGAAACCTACTCTCGTACTGCTTTACTCCATCTGGACTCTTATTCTGTCCCCCTGTGGCTGCTCTCCTACCTTAGGAAAGATCCAAGTGGCCCCTTTCCTCCTCATCCTTATTCCTTACCCTGCACATCTCGTTTTCCTGTGTCACAGCAAGTCCGGCTCCTCCAGGATTTGGCTGTGCTCTCCCTCCTAAAACCCTTGAAAGAAAGAGCCAAGTTTGAACTTTTTGCCTTTGAGTCATGGAGACACCAAAAATATTTAGTCTATAGGTCAAGGGAAAGAGAGAGGCCATCTAGGTCCATCTGGCCAAGGAACCCTCAAGTCAGCCTCCAGTCCTCCTCCCTAAATCTCAAAGCTTAAGAAAACAAACCTCATGTGGCAGGAAGTGTTGGCTATAGTTGTTTTCCTGCTCCTTCCGCTTATGTTATTTCTGTTCTTCCAATACGCCAGCCCCCCAGGTCGTGAATTTCTCTGTCCTTGCTAGGTTTAATATCTCTGCTCAAACCTTGTTAAACTGCCTCCAAAATGGGAAACTCCTCTTCCTGGTCCTGTAAAGATTGGAGCCCTCTCCAATGTATGTTGCAGAACTTCTCTCTGGGCTTCTAAGAGGATTACGGAGTCTGCCTTAAGAAAGGCAAATTCCAGACACTCTGTGAAGTAGAATGGCCACAGTTTGGAACCGGGTGGCCCCCCTAGAAGGGTCATTTAACCCCACAGCTGTTCAGGCTGTGTGGCGGGTCCTTACTGGAATTCCTGGTCACCCCGATCAGTTTCCCTACATTTATCAATGGTTGGATTTGGTCTGGAGCCCTCCTCCCTGGCTCCGCTCATGCGCCATTCATGATCCCACTTCCAAGGTCCTTTCTGCATTTTTGCCCCGCCCCTCAGCCCCTCGGCTCCTCCTGTACTGCCTCCTTCTAAAGAACAGGAAAGTTTTCCTCACCCAGTTCCGCCACCCTATAACCCTCCTGCTCCCTCCATTTCTTCCCTTGTCTCCTTGACTACATTTCTTGTAGGCTCTCCACTATAGTCTCCCAATTGCCACTGAGGCAGGAGGAGGTAGGCCCCATCCTCCCGCTGAGAGAGGTGCAAATCCCTCCGGGTGATGAGCACCCTTCTTAGTTAATGTCCCTTTCTCTACCTCTGACCTGTACAACTGGAAGGCTCATAATCACCCCTTTTCTGAAAAGCCCCAGGTTTTGACCTCACTAATGGAGTCCGTGCTCTGGACTCACTGACCCACCTGGGATGACTGTCAGTAACTCCTTTTAACCCTTTTCACCTCTGAAGAGAGGGAATGTATCCGAAAGGAGGCCAGAAAGTATTACCTTACATCAGCTGGTGGGCCAGAAGAGGAAGCCCAAGACAAAATTGAGGAGGTTTTTCCCTCTACCTGGCCTAATTAGGACCCAAACTCCTCTGGTAGGAAGAGAGCTTTAGACGATTTCACCAGTATCTCCTTGCGGGTATCAAGGGAGCTGCTCGAAAACCCATAAATTTGTCAAAGACAATTGAAGTTGTCCAGAGGCCTGATGAGTCACTAGGGGCATTTTTGGAACCCCTCCAGGAGGCCTATTGGACTTACACCCCTTTTGACCTGGCGGCTCTTGAAAATAGCCATGCTCTTAATTTGGCGTTTGTGGCTCAGGCAGTCCCTGACATTAAAAGAAAATTACAAAAGCTAGAAGAACTTGCTGGAATGAACATCAGTGAACGTTTAGAGATAGCCCAAAAGGTTTTTGACAACCGAGAGTTTGAAAAGCAGAAACAGGCAGCTCAGGCAGCTGAAAAAACCACTGACAAAGCATCAAAAAGACAGGTAAAAATCATAGTGGCTGCCATTCAGGAAGTCAAAAAGGAAAGGCCCCCATCACAGAAGAATGGTCAGGGAAACCTGGGTCCCCCGCAAAAGGGCCAGAAAGGGGAGCGGGCTCACCTGGAGAAAAACCAATGCACTGTTTGCAAGCAGATAAGACACTGGAAAAAGGAATGCCCATTAAGACCAGAGGAAAAACCAGAAGAGAAAAAAGTTCTCACCCTCCCCACTGCGGAAGAATCTGATGATTGACGAGTCCAGGGCTCCTTTACACTTGGTCCCCAGGAGCTCATGATGACCGCCACAGTGGGGGGCCAGCCTGTACACTCCCTAATTGACACTGGGGCAGAACACCCGGTACTGCAGACGCCCCTAGGCAGTGTCTCTAATAGGAAAGTGGCTGTATAGGGGGCTACTGGAGTTATTCAGAAATATCCTATCAACCACTCACGAGAGGTGAGTTTGGGACAGAAAAGAGTAACCCACTCATTCCTTGTGGTCCCAGAGTGTCCTTTTCCCCTCCCAGGGTGAGACCTGCTCCACAAGCTGCAGGCATCTGTTTCTTCTCGGCCGAACAAGCTCACCTCATGTTAGGGGACACAATGTCCCCTACTGCTCGGCTCCTGCTAACCAACCCTCTGTCAGAAGAATATCTCTTAGTTTGACCTTCACAACCGCTGGAAAATAAGACGAATCCTCCCCTACTGGACTTACAGACTCTCTTTCCTCGAGTCTGGACTGAGTCAACTCCCCCGGAACTGGCTACGCACCATCCGCCAGTGGTAGTAGAACTCCTGGTCACTGACTTGCCAGTCCAGGTGAAGCAATATCCTGTAAGTCAGTGGGCTAGGGAGGGAATCAACCCCCATATTCAGTGACTGTTACAAGCTGGCATACTCACACCAAGTCAGTCCCCCACCTGGAATACTCCATTTTTGCTGCTCCAAAAACCTGGAACAAATGATTACTGACCTGTACAGGACTTAAAAGAAGTTAATAGATGGACAGTCGCTGTCCACCCAACTGTCTCTAACCCTTATACTTTACTCAGTCTGCTCCTGCCAGAATGCACAGGGTACACTGTCCTTGACTTAAAAGATGCTTTCTTTGCTATTCCTCTAGCCCCCAAAAGCCAACCTATCTTTGCTTTTGAATGGACAGATCCTGGCTCAGGAGACATCACCCAATTGACCTGGATTCGATTACCTCAAGGTTTTAAAAATTCCCCCACCCTTTTTAAGGAAGCCCTCCAACAGGATCTTATACCATTCTGAGCCAGACACCCTAATTGTACTCTTCTTCAGTACGTAGAAGACCTTTTATTAGCTACTGAAACTACTGACAGTTGCCTGCAACATACTAAGGACCTACTTTACTTCCTTCAGGAACTCAGGTATCAAGTCTCGGCCAAAAAGACCCAGCTTTGTCTTCCCAGAGTCTCCTACCTAAGGTATGAGATAAACAGAGGGAAAAGGGCACTCACCAGTGCTCGTAAGGAGGCCATCCTGCGAATTCCCACTCCCACCACTAAGAGACAGGTCCGTGAATTCCTGGAGGTGGTAGGATACTGTCACCTGTGGATATTAGGGTTTGCAGAGATTGTCAAGCCCCTGTACACCGCTACTGGAGGGAATGGCCCACTAGTTTAGACTGACACCGAAGAACAGGCTTTCAAAAACCTGAAAAAGGCGTTAACTGAGGTACCCGCTCTAGCTCTCCCAAATATCTTAAACCCATTTCACGTTTTCATTCATGAAAGCCAGGGAGTTGCTAAGGGTGTGCTCACTCAGACTTTAGGACCCTGTAGATGCCCAGTAGCCTATTTGCCTGAGAGACTGAACCCTGTGACGTCTGGATGGCCAAGTTGTCTGCGAGCCATAGCAGCACCAGCAAGCCTAGTCCAGGAGACTGACAAATTGACTCTAGGCCAAAATTTAACCCTTACGGCTCCTCATGCCATACAGACTTTGCTGCAAAGTGCTTCTGGCAAATGGAGGTCAAATGCTCGCATCCTGCAGTATCAGAGTTTACTGTTAGATAAGCCTCATTTGACTTTCTGTCCCACAAAGTGTTTAAACCCAGCTACTTTACTCCCTTATCCAGACTTCACTACACCTGTCCATGACTGCCAGGAACTGTTAGAAACTATGGAAACTGGCCTACCTGGTCTCCAAGATGTGCCCCTAAAGAAGGTGGATGCCACTGTGTTTACAGATGGTGGCATCTTCCTCAAACAAGGAGTACAAAAGGTTGGTGCAGCCGTTACTACAGAGACAGATGTGCTGTGAGCCAATGTGTTGCCAGCAGGTACCTTGGCACAGAAGTCTGAATTAATCGCCCTCACTCAGGCTCTCCGATAGGGTAAAAATAAACGTATTAACATTTACACTAACAGCAGGTATGCTTTTGCTACTGCACATGTACACGGAGCCATCTATCAAGAGAGAGGGCTACTCACCTCAGCAGGAAAAACTATTAAAAACAAAGACAAAATTTTAGCCCTGCTTGAAGCTGTTTGGCTTCCTCAGCAAGTGGCTGTAATTCACTGCAAAGGACATCAAAGAAAGAGCATGGCTGTTGCCCGTGGTAACCAAAGAGCAGACTCTGCAGCTCCGGAGGCAGCTTGGCTTCCAGTCGTGCCTCTGACCCTGCTACCTGCAGTGTCCTTTCCACAACCTGACTTGCCAGACAACCCAAAATATTCCCCAGAAGAAAAACAAGCTTCAGATCTTCAGGCCAGTAAAAACTGGGAAGGTTGGTGGATTCTTCCTGATTCCAGAATCCTCATGCCCTGAGCCCTCGGGGAAACTTTAATCAGCCATCTACATTCTACCACCCATTTACGAGGAGTAAAACTGGCCCAGCCTCTAAGGAGCCGTTTCAAGATCCCCCACCTTCAGGACTTAGCTGATGAAGCAGCTCTTCACTGTAAGACTTGTGCTCAAGTAAATGCCAAACAAGATTCCAAACCCAGCCCAGGCCACCGTCTGCAGAGACTCACCAGGAGAAAAGTAGGAAATTGACTTTACAGAGATAAAACTGCACCGGGCAAGGTATAAATACCTCCTGGTACTAGTAGACACCTTTTCCAGGTGGACTCAGGCATTTGCCACCAGAAGCAAAACTGTCACCACAGTCGTTAAGTTTTTACTAAATGAAATCATCCCAAGACACGGGCTGCCTGTTGCCATAGGGTCTGATAATGGACCAGCCTTCACCTCGTCCATAGCTCAGTCGGTCAGCAAGGCATTAAACATCAAATGGAAACTCCATTGTGCCTATCTACCCCAGAGCTCTGGACAGGTAGAACGCATGAACTGCACCCTAAAAATACTCTTACAAAATGAATTCTAGAGACCGGTGAAGATTGAGTGAGGCTCCTCCCTTTAGCCTTTCTTAGAGTAAGATGCACCCCTTACCGAGCTGGGTTTTCACCTTTTGAAATTATGTATGGAAAGGCTCTGCCTATCTTACCTAGGTTGAGAGACACCCATTTAGCAGAAATCTCTCAAGGTAATTTGTTATAGTACCTGCAGTCTCTCCAGCAGGTACAAGACATCATCCAGACGCTTGTCCGGGGAGCACACCCCAATCCAGTTCCTGACCAGATGGGACCCTGCCACTCTTTCCAGCCAGGTGACCTGGTGTATGTTAAAAAGTTCCAGAAAGAAGGACTCATTCCTGCCTGGAAAGGACCTCATACCTTCATCGTCACCAGGCCGACGGCTCGAAAGGATGTGTATTTGCAAACATTACTTGGAAGGCAAGAACCTCCAAAGAAGTCTCTTTTGCAGTCGATTTATGTGCTTTATTCCCAGAGCCAACCCATACCCATGAAGAGCGATGCAATCTGCCAGTCATAGGCGCAGGAAACGTTGACCTGGCTGCAGGATTCAGACACACAGGAAACCGGACTGGATGTGGGAGCTCCAAAGGTGCAGAAAAAGGACTCCAGAGTGTTGATTTTTACCTCTGTCCTGGAAATCACCCTGACTCTTGTTGTTGAGATTCCTATCAGTTTTTCTGCCCTCACTGGTCATGTGTAACCCTGGCCACTTATTCTGGAGGATCAACCCAGTCAACCCTCTCCATAACTCACACTTCCTGTCCTAGACAGTGTACTATAAGAAATTGCAACCCTCTTACTATAACTATCCATAATTCTAATTCAGCTCAATGATATTATGGCATGTCATGGGGATTAAGGCTTTATATCTCAGATTTTATGCTGGAACATTGTTCACCATTCAGTAAAATGTCCTGGTCCCATGGAGCCCTCCTAAGCCAATCAGACTTGTAACTGATTTAAGCGACCCTATGTTCCAAAAACACCAAGATAGGGTCGATTTAACTTTCCGGCCACTCCTGGTTCCTAAATCTCAACTACAACGACAACATCTCCAACCCAGCCTGATGTCCATTCTGGACAGGGTGTGTCACCTCCTTAATCTCACCCAGCCTAAACTAGCCTGAGATTGTTGGTTGTGCCTAAAAGCCAAACCCCCATATTATGTTAGATTAGGAATAGAGACCATGTTCAAGGTTAACTCTCTTCCTTGTCATACACAATCCCATGCCCTTACACTAGGAGACGTGACAGGGAATGCCTCCTGTCTAATTAGCCATGGGTATAACTTATCTGCTTCTCCCTTTCAGGCCACTTGTAATCAACCTCTACTTACTTCCTTAAACGCCTCAGTTTCCTACCAGGCACCTAACAATACCTGGTTGGCTTGTACTTCAGGCCTCACTCACTGCATCAATGGGCTGAACCCGGACCTTTCCTGTGTGTGTTGGTTCATGTACTCCCCCAAGTCTATGTGTACAGTGGGCCAGAAAGGCAACTTCATATTGCTCCCCCTGAATTGCATTCCAAGTTACGCCGAGCTGCCCCACTCCTAGTACCCCTCCTAGCCTGCCTTAGCATAGCTAGGTCAGCAGCCATTAGCACGACTGCCCTGGTTCAGGGAGAAACTGGACTAATGTCCGTGTCTCAGCAAGCAGGTGCTGATTTAAGCAATCTCCAGTCAGCCATAAATATGCTACATACCCACGTAGAGTCTCTAGCTGAAGTAGTTCTTCAAAACCGCCGAGGATTAGATCTAACATTTCTCTCCCAAGGAGGGTTATGTGCCACCCTAGGAGAGAGTTGCTGTTTCTATGCCAATCAGTCTGCAGTCATAAAAGATACTCTCCAAAGAGTGTGAGAAAATCTAGATAGATGCCAGCAAGAATGAGAAAGTAACACCCCCGGTATCAAAGCATGTTCAACTGAAATCCAAGGCTAACTACTCTAATTACTAGATTGGCAGGACCCCTTCTCCTTCTCTTGTTAAGTTTAATCTTTGGGCCTTGTATATTAAATTGACTCCTTAGCTTCGTAAAGCAGCACATAGCTTCTGTCAAACTTATGTGTCTCAGAACCCAGTATAACCCCTTTGCTATGACTGAAGAATCAACTATTTGATTCCTCAAAACATGAGTGGGGAATGTGATACCCTATCTTGTTTTAATCTGAGTGACCCTCTCCTAGCAGAAAGAGCCGCACAGACTCCATTTTAGTTTCTTCACTTGCAGCCCCCTTTATCCCCCTTAAGGGAATAACTAGTGCAAGCTGACTCCAAGCACATCCAGGAATGTACCTGCTGATAAGATATTGAGGCAGGCTGTACCAGCAGCTCCTGGGAATGTGCTCCATGCAAGGTACCTAAAAGCCCCTGCATTTATCTCTTAGTGATAGTTTAAGCCCCTGCACCTGGAACTGTTTATTTTTTTGTAACTGCTTCTATAACCAATTAATTGTTTTAACTTTTTACCTGTTCTGCTTCTGTAAAACTGCTTCAGTTAAACTCCCCCTCCCCTATTTAGACCATAGTATAAAAGAGAATCTAGCCCCTTCTTCAGGGCCGAGAGAATTTTAAAGGACTCCTTAATTTGTCTCAAAGTGTGGCGTTTCTCTATAACTCATTTGGTTACACCAAATGAAGCTCCAGAAATGTTTCTACTCTAGCAGAAAATCAGCTTGAAGGGCAAGGCCACTGGGAAGCTTTGATATACAAATGCCAGTCATTAGAAACTGAGTCCATCCAATATGGCAATTCCCACCCTCTTCTCCTTGTCACACTGTGTGCCAAGCATCATGGCTGCCTCCAGATAACCCAACGTATGCAGGACATTATGGCGCCCTATATTTGCATATTAAAAGGCTAGGAGGGCCAGTTTTTTCATGGGCTATGTGAATTGCATACCTGATCAAACCAGTCCCCTGGGCCCTATGCAAATCATACACCACTTCCTCCAGCCTCCTAGTATAGCCGACTGTTTTCCACTACACTCGGGGTTTCCTCACTTGGCTTGGAGCCCCCCTCCCTCTGTCTCTGTGCGGGGGAGTTTCTACCTTCTTTCTTGCCTATTAAACACTCCACTCCTTAAAACTACTCCACATGTGTCCATGTAATTTTATCTAATCGGCATGAGGCAAAGGACCCTGGTTTTCCTCCATTCATTGGAGCTGTATCACAAAGTATGAGTACTGATGGAATGGTGGCAAAGCTGGTGTCCAGAGTTCAAGTATGCACAGAGTGACCACAGTTCTAAGGACCAGGGCAGTTCTATCTTACAGTGGCTCTTGCTCTAGTCTCAGAAATGCAGTGGTATGTGTGCTATGGCTGTGAAGATGGGTTCTGCAGTGTGGACATGGAGTGGCCATGGCTCCAGGTCCAGGGTGGCCATGGGGTTGGAGAGGTAGTAGCCCTTGTCCTAGACCAGCACAATAAAACCTCCTTTTTAAAGGAGTGAATTCAGAAGTGTTTCCTTCTTCAGGAGTTTTGCCTCACCAATGGTTGAATACCTCAGTGACAAAAACTGCCGGTGCCCTCTACACAGAAGGCAATTGGAGACCATGGTGGCACCCACTGCATTAATGATACTGATGGGTTCCACCCTTATTCTTTGTTACTAGCTTTCTCCAGACATCTCAAGTATGCCAACCTACCCAACAATACATTCTGTGCAGTTATTCTCCATTTTTTTGTTGCAGGATCTTAATTGGAATCTTGAGCCCTTTCAATGCTATTTTCATTCAAAGATAGCTGTCTAATTGTTAGTTTTTGTGGTAGGATGAAGAATAATTTCCCACTCTGCCATTTTTCTGGCATCAATCCTGCATCAGATATTTTGGGACTCTGATGTTTGATGTTTACTATTGTTATATATTTTTAGTGAATTGATGCTTTCCTTAGTATATAATTTCCTCTTTTGTCTCTTGCAACAGTATTTTACTTACAGTTAAATACTGTTGGCTGATGTTTGTATAGCCAACCCAACTATATTTTGGTTACTGTTTTCATGTAATGTCTTTTACCATTCTTTACTTTTGTAATAAATCTTGTCATCTTTTTGTTAAAACTTGAGCATTTGTAAAACAGCTACCTACTTTCTCATTCTTTTCAAGCTGGTTTGGTATCAAGGCAGTTCTGTACTTTGCTGCTGGGTATTATTTGGACTTTAACTCAAAATGAAATATTAAGGCCTCTGGTCTTTTCTGAGCATGCAACATACACATATCTGGGCTGGTTTGTGGCTTTTTCAATTTTCTTATATACATAGCTGCTTTTTAGTGTCTTAATTTCCCAAAGAATCTCACCCCAGAATCGCCTCAGAGCCTTAGGTGGTCTGTTATGTCTCTTCACCCATAATAACTTTCCCCAGGCATCTGTAGATTTTAGCCTCCCTGCAGCTTTCTCAGCAGCACTCATTTCTTCTCCCTGTCTGAGATCTGAGTTGCATCACTGTTCTGTGCCTGAGATCCAAGTTAGGCAAAACAGAGACCAGTCATTCAGGCAGTCCCCAGACAGGTTAGAATATTACAGTTAAGATCTGCTGTGCTCCCTTCAGTTTCAATAGAGGGAATTGAAAGGTAAGCTACCACTTTCTTCGGACCAAGACTGCTCCATGCCAGGGAAGCAGTAGGGCAAGAGTGAGTAAAAATGTCATACAATTGCCTACTGTTTTGAATGTCATTTAAAAAAATGGTCATTCAGTTGACGGTTATAGACCCTTGACACTTTTCTGGATCTTTTATACAATAATGTTAACCAGTTTGTTTTGTGTTTTTGTTTGGTTGTTCTGCTTTTTTTTTCCCCATGAGGACTTGGAGCTTCTTAATGCACCAATTTACTCATGTCACTTATCTAATCTATATCTTTAAATTGAACTACTAATATTTACACTTAAGGTAATTATTGATATGTTAATATTTAAATCTTTTATTTAATTACTTGTTTTCTGTGTTTCTTATTCTTTTCTTCCTTTCTGCTTTCCTGTTAATTATTTAAACATTCTTGGAATTGACCCTGATTCTTTTTTATTGTATAATTTTTTATATTTTCTTTGTGGTTGCTCTGTGTACTATAATATATGTAAATTTGAGGCTGCATGCTTCAGGTAGTCTAGCCTGCCTAGTTTCTAATGGATGGAGGAAATGAACATGGAAGCACACCAGGGATTTCCCATTTATGCTACTGGGCAGAGCAACAATTGCTTGTGAGCACAAGATGCTCATGGCTAGCTGACACTGTGGCTGGGACTCCAGGGACATCCCAGAAGCTGCCAAGAACACTTTGTCTCAGGGATTCTACCTTCTTTTCCCTTATGGCAACAGCTGCCAGTAACATTTCACTAATGCAAGCAACCGTGCTGTTTGGGGTAGTTAATGGGCTTCAAGACTGAGTAGGTCACTCTGGTGTGTACAACTTGGAATACCCTTCCCATTCATTTGGACTTTTCCTTGGAATAAGCCACTTTATGGTTGTATTCAGTTTGGGTACCTGGTAGAAAAGGGAATAGTGGTCAGAATTTTACCCAATTTGAGAATTAGCTCATTTATATTTGTCTGTTTTTGTGGATCCCAGTCTTACATATTTCAAAACACAGAAAAGTTCAAACACATGGCAGATTTTCTGGGACTCCAGCTGATTACACAATATAGCCCATTTTTGTTCACATTTTAAACTGATGGGAAAATTACAACAATAAAAATTCAGAACTCGCATAGTTAACTTGCAACTGTAAAGTTAAATAGAGTCTTCTAAAGCTCTCTGTTCATCTTTTCTGAATCTGCTGTTATTAAGATGCTGGTGTTGAGATAAAACTGTAATTCAAAGTTACTTGAAGCTTTTGTTTTGCTTATATAGTTCAGCCAGTTCTAACTAAAATATACACATTAATAGCTCATTTGGATCTGATGAAAAGGATAAAAGAAGTTTTTCAAAAATTAAACTACCATGGAAACTGTTACTCAGGATTTTGGTCAACAGCCTTCATTGGGTTAGCTATCAGGGCAAACAAAATTTAGCCATGTAAATAGGTTCCAATTTCATCTGATAAATAATTTGAATTCAAGTATCTTTTATAGGACAGTGAGTTTGTGATGCTGTCTCATAGCTAGAATTCCAAAGTGACTGGATCTTTGTGTTTGTATATATATGTTTACATGTATTTATATATATGTGCATGTATTATATCATGTGTTGTGTTTAACATGCAACAAAATTAATTTACAAGTAAGTGAATATTTGTAAATTAAATTCAAAATGCCTATCAAGTTCACATGAATTGAATCATCTTTGGAAAATAAAAAGGATTTTAAAATTATCAGTAAAATAAAAATAGAAATGTTTTAAGAATTCCTAACATATATTTTTGTCTATGTTTACTGATTAGGTAAGTTTTATATTTGTCTCTGTTAGAAATGTTAAGACATCAGAGTGTGGCACAAAATATATAGTACTATAAACAGAGGCAAAAACAATAATCTTTGTGTGATTTTTGATAAGTAAGACCAATTTAATATTGTTGGTTTAATAAAAAAGAGTTGAATAGGGGGGAGCAAGATGGCCGAATAGGAACAGCTACAGTCTCCAACTCCCAGCGGGAGCAACACAGAAGACCGGTGATTTCTGCATTTTCAACTGAGGTACTGGTTTCATCTCCATAGGGACTGCCGGACAATCAGTGCTGCTCAGCTGCTGCAGCCTGACCAGCAAAAGCTGAAGCAGGGCAAGGCAGCCCCTCACCTGGGAAGCGCAAGGGGAAAGGGAATCCCTTTTCCTAGCCAGGGGAACTGAGACACACAACACCTGGAAAATCGGGTAACTCCCACCCCAATACTGTGCTTTAAGCAAACAGGCACACCAGGAGATTATATCCCACACCTGGCGAGGAGGGTCCCACGCCCACGGAGCCTCCCTCATTGCTAGCACAGCAGTCTGCGATCTAACCACAAGGCAGCAGGGAGGCTGGGGGAGGGGTGCCCGCAATTGCTGAGGCTTAAGTAGGTAAACAAAGCCGCTGGGAAGCTTGAACTGGAAACCTGACTATCTCTGTAGACTCCACCTATGGGGACAGAGCACAAACAACAACAACAACAACAACAACAAAAGCAGCAGAAATCTCTGCAGATGCAAACGACTCTGTCTGACAGCTTTGAGGGACAGACTGCCTGCTTAAGTGGGTCCCTGACCCCTGAGTAGCCTAACTGGGAGACATCCCCCACTAGGGGCAGTCTGACACCCCACACCTCACAGCGTGGAGTACACCCCTGAGAGGAATCTTCCAAAGCAAGAATCAGACAGCTACACTCGCTGTTCAGCAGTATTCTATCTTCTGCAGCCTCTGCTGCTGACACCCAGGCAAACAGGGTCTGGAGTGGACCTCAAGCAATCTCCAACAGACCTACAGCTGAGGGTCCTGACTGTTAGAAGGAAAACTATCAAACAGGAAGGACACCTACACCAAAACTCCATCAGTACGTCACCATCATCAAAGACCAGAGGCAGATATAACCACAAAGATGGGGAAAAAGCAAGGCAGAAAAGCTGGAAATTCAAAGAATAAGAGAGCATCTCCCCCTCCAAAGGAACGCAGCTCATCACCAGCAACGGATCAAAGCTGGATGGAGAATGACTTTGACGAGATGAGAGAAGAAGGCTTCAGTCCATCAAACTTCTCAGAGCTAAAGGAGGAATTACGTACCCAGCGCAAAGAAACTAAAAATCTTGAAATAAGAGTGGAAGAATTGATAGCTAGAGTAATTAATGCAGAGAAGGTCATAAACGAAATGACAGAGATGAAAACCATGACACGAGAAATACGTGACAACTGCACAAGCTTCAGTAACTGACTCGATCAACTGGAAGAAAGAGTATCAGCGATTGAGGATCAAATGAATGAAATGAAGCGAGAAGAGAAACCAAAAGAAAAAAGAAGAAAAAGAAATGAACAAAGCCTGCAAAAAGTATGGGATTATGTAAAAAGACCAAATCTACATCTGATTGGGGTGCCTGAAAGTGAGGGGGAAAATGGAACCAAGTTGGAAAACACTCTTCAGGATATCATCCAGGAGAACTTCCCCAACCTGGTAGGGCAGGCGAACATTCAAATCCAGGAAATACAGAGAACAGCGCAAAGATATTCCTCGAGAAGAGCAACTCCAAGACACATAATTGCCAGATTCACCAAAGTTGAAATGAAGGAAAAAATCTTAAGGGCAGCCAGAGAGAAAGGTCGGGTTACCCACAAAGGGAAGCCCATCAGACTAACAGCAGATCTCTTGGCAGAAACTCTACAAGCCAGAAGAGAGTGGGGACCAATATTCAACATTCTTAAAGAAAAGAATTTTAAACCTAGAATTTCATATCCAGCCAAACTAAGTTTCATCAGTGAGGGAGAAATAAAATCCTTTACAGAGAAGCAAATGCTTAGAGATTTTGTCACCACTAGGCCTGCCTTACAAGAGACCCTGAAGGAAGCACTCAACATGGAAAGCAACAACCGGTACCAGCCATTGCAAAAACATGCCAAAATGTAAAGACCAACGAGGCTAGGAAGAAACTGCATCAACTAACGAGCAAAATAACCAGTTAATATCATAATGGCAGGATCAAGTTCACACATAACAATCTTAACCTTAAATGTAAATGGACTAAATGCTCCAATTAAAAGACACAGACTGGCAAACTGGATAAAGAGTCAAGACCCATCAGTCTGCTGTATTCAGGAGACCCATCTCACATGCAGAGACATACGTAGGCTCAAAGTAAAGGGATGGAGGAAGATCTACCAAGCAAATGGAGAACAAAAAAAAGCAGGGGTTGCAATCCTAGTCTCTGATAAAACAGACTTTAAACCATCAAAGATCAAAAGAGACAAAGAAGGCCATTACATAATGGTAAAGGGATCAATTCAACAGGAAGAACTAACTATCCTAAATATATATGCACCCAATACAGGAGCACCCAGATTCATAAAGCAAGTCCTTAGAGACTTACAAAGAGACTTAGACTCCCATACAATAATAATGGGAGACTTCAACACTCCACTGTCAACATTAGACAGATCAACGAGACAGAAAGTTAACAAGGATATCCAGGAATTGAACTCATCTCTGCAGCAAGCGGACCTAATAGACATCTATAGAACTCTCCACCCCAAATCAACAGAATATACATTCTTCTCAGCACCACATCGCACTTATTCCAAAATTGACCACATAATTGGAAGTAAAGCACTCCTCAGCAAATGTACAAGAACAGAAATTATAACAAACTGTCTCTCAAACCACAGTGCAATCAAACTAGAACTCAGGACTAAGAAACTCAATCAAAACCGCTCAACTACATGGAAACTGAACAACCTGCTCCTGAATGACTACTGGGTACATAACGAAATGAAGGCAGAAATAAAGATGTTCTTTGAAACCAATGAGAACAAAGATACAACATACCAGAATCTCTGGGACACATTTAAAGCAGTGTGTAGAGGGAAATTTATAGCACTAAATGCCCACAAGAGAAAGCTGGAAAGATCTAAAATTGACACTATAGCATCACAATTAAAAGAACTAGACAAGCAAGAGCAAACGCATTCAAAAGCTAGCAGAAGGCAAGAAATAACTAAGATCAGAGCAGAACTGAAGGAGATAGAGACACAAAAAACCCTCCAAAAAATCAATGAATCCAGGAGTTGGTTTTTTGAAAAGATCAACAAAATTGACAGACCGCTAGTAAGACTAATAAAGAAGAAAAGAGAGAAGAATCAAATCGATGCAATAAAAAATGATAAAGGGGATATCACCACCGACCCCACAGAAATACAAACTACCATCAGAGAATACTATAAACACCTCTACACAAATAAACTAGATAATCTAGAAGAAATGGATAATTTCCTGGACACTTACACTCTTCCAAGACTAAACCAGGAAGAAGTTGAATCCCTGAAGAGACCAATAGCAGGCTCTGCAATTGAGGCAATAATTAATAGCCTACCAACCAAAAAAAGTCCAGGACCAGATGGATTCACAGCTGAATTCTATCAGAGGTATAAGGAGGAGCTGGTACCATTCCTTCTGAAACTATTCCAATCAATAGAAAAAGAGGGAATCCTCCCTAACTCATTTTATGAGGCCAACATCATCCTGATACCAAAGCCTGGCAGAGACACAGCAACAAAAGAGAATTTTAGACCAATATCCCTGATGAACATCAATGCAAAAATCCTCAATAAAATACTGGCAAATCGGATTCAGCAGCACATCAAAAAGATTATCTGCCATGATCAAGTGGGCTTCATCCCTGGGATGCAAATCTGGTTCAACATTCGCAAATCAATAAACGTAATCCAGCATATAAACAGAACCAAAGACAAAAACCACATGATCATCTCAATAGATGCAGAAAAGGCTTTTGACAAAATTCAACAGCCCTTCATGCTAAAAACGCTCAATAAATTTGGTATTGATGGAACGTACCTCAAAATCATAAGAACTATTTATGACAAACCCACAGCCAATATCATACTGAGTGGGCAAAAACTGGAAAAATTCCCTTTGAAAACTGGCACAAGACAGGGATGCCCTCTCTCACCACTCCTATTCAACATAGTGTTGGAATTTCTGGCTAGGGCAATCAGACTAGAGAAAGAAATCAAGGGTATTCAGTTAGGAAAAGAAGAAGTCAAATTGTCCCTGTTTGCAGATGACATGATTGTATATTTAGAAAACCCCATTGTCTCAGCCCAAAATCTCCTTAGGCTGATAAGCAACTTCAGAAAAGTCTCAGGATACAAAAGTAATGTGCAAAAATCACAAGCATTCTTATACACCAGTAACAGACAAACAGAGAGCCAAATCATGAATGAACTTCCATTCAAATTGCTTCAAAGAGAATAAAATACCTAGGAATCCAACTTACAAGGGATGTAAAGGACCTCTTCAAGAAGAACTACAAACCACTGCTCAGTGAAATCAAAGAGGACACAAACAAATGGAAGAACATACCATGCTCATGGGTAGGAAGAATCAATATCGTGAAAATGGCCATACTGCCCAAGGTAATTTATAGATTCAATGCCATCCCCATCAAGCTACCAATGAGTTTCTTCACAGAATTGGATAAAACTGCTTTAAAGTTCATATGGAACCAAAAAAGAGCCCGCATTGCCAAGACAATCCTAAGTCAAAAGAACAAAGCTGGAGGCTTCACGCTACCTGACTTCAACCTATACTACAAGGCTACAGTAACCAAAACAGCATGGTACTGGTACCAAAACAGAGATATAGACCAATGGAACAGAACAGAGTCCTCAGAAATAATACCACACATATACAGCCATCTGATCTTTGAGAAACCTGAGAGAAACAAGAAATGGGGAAAGGATTCCCTATTTAATAAATGGTGCTGGGAAAATTGGCTAGCCATAAGTAGAAAGCTGAAACTGGATCTTTTCCTTACTCCTTATACGAAAATTAATTAAAGATGGATTAGAGACTTAAATGTTAGACCTAATACCAGAAAAACCCTAGAAGAAAACCTAGGTAGTACCATTCAGGACATAGGCATGGGCAAGTAATTCATGTCTAAAACACCAAAAGCAACAGCAGCAAAAGCCAAAATGGACAAATGGGATCTCATTAAACTAAAGAGCTTCTGCACAGCAAAAGAAACTACCATCAGAGTGAACAGGCAACCTACAGAATGGGAGAAAAGTTTTGCAATCTACTCATCTGACAAAGGGCTAATATCCAGAACCTACAAAGAACTCAAACAAATTTACAAGAAAAAAACAAACAACCCCATCAAAAAGTGGGCAAAGGATATGAACAGACATTTCTCAAAAGAAGACATTCATATAGCCAACAGACACATGAAAAAATGCTCATCATCACTGGCCATCAGAGAAATGCAAATCAAAACCACAATGAGATACCATCTCACACCAGTTAGAATGGCAATCATTAAAAAGTCAGGAAACAACAGGTGCTGGAGAAGATGTGGAGAAATAGAAACACTTTTACACTGTTGGTGGGATTGTAAACTAGTTCAACCATTATGGAAAACAGTATGGCGATTCCTCAAGGATCTAGAACTACAGGTACCATATGACCCAGCCATCCCATTACTGGGTATATACCCAAAGGATTATAAATTATGCTGCTATAAAGACACATGCACACGTATGTTTATCGCGGCACTATTCACAATAGCAAAGACTTGGAATCAACCCAAATGTCCATCAGTGACAGACTGGATTAAGAAAATGTGGCACATATATACCATGGAATACTATGCAGCCATAAAAAGGATGAGTTTGTGTCCTTTGTAGGGACATGGATGCAGCTGGAAACCATCATTCTTAGCAAACTATCACAAGAACAGAAAACCAAACACCGCTGTTCTCACTCATAGGTGGGAACTGAACAATGAGATCACTTGGACTCGGGAAGGGGAACATCACACATCGGGACCTATCATGGGGAGGGGGGAGGGGGGAGGGATTGCATTGGGAGTTATACGTGATGTAAATGACGAGTTGATGGGTGCTGACAAGTTGATGGGTGCAGCACACCAACATGGCACAAGTATACATATGTAACAAACTTGCACGTTATGCACATGTACCCTAGAACTTAAAGTATAATAATAATAATAATAAATAAATAAATAAGAGTTGAATCTTCAGAGTTATTGGCACAAGGACCATTTATTTAAATTTAAGATTATAGCTTATGTAAACACCTGATGTTCACAGGCTTTAAAAATGGTTAATAGGAAAAAAATGCTAGTTGTCATACAATTTCGTAAGTTGTGTTCTTATTGAGAAAAAAGTAATTTTATGTTATTTGGAGGTTATTTAAATGTTAGAAATGAACTGGTAAGTAGAATAGAAAAGTATGAAAAAAGTTATGAATATAAATATGTATTTTGGTAAAAAAGGTTATTTTAAAAAAAGAAAGTGATTTTGTATGAGAAAATACCTTATACATTGAATTTTTTTGTGAAATAAAATGACTGGTTATTTAAGAAAGAGGTAGTACAGGACAAGTCAGAAATTCAAAACATATCGTAGATGGTCTGTGTAAATCATGATAGGACTTGCCAGGCAAGGGTTAATTCACAAACTTCTATAATTTAAAAGTAAACTGTATTCTAAGTGCCACAAGGTTTTGTTTTAGTGTTTGTTTTTTTCTCTATCAGCCAAACCAGCACTGGCCTTGAGATCAGCTGACTGACTTCCAACTCCTGTTTCACCAGTAATAACTACAGCTTTAATTAGAGAAGAGATTAATTTTAATAACTTTCTCCCAATAAAAGACCACTGACCCTGGACTAGTTCTGGCCAATTTACAGAAATTGCACATGAGAGTGCCTTTGTGTCCTGAAAAGACTGTTTGACACATACAGCCTTTTTAAATGTTAAGTTTCCACCCAAAAATGAACATGAGTCATATATTACATGCATATTTGTTTCATACACATTTGTTGGGACCACTTTCATGACTATTCATAACTCCCCCACCACCTATTAAATATGTATATTTAGCTAACCTGTCATCAATCCCCACAGGAGCTCGAAGTACAATTGAGAGTGACACACATGTGCTATAATTAAGACTAAATGCTATGTGTACATCCAAGATAACTCCAGAAACATACCCTCAGCCCTATATGACATGCACAAGAAAATTGAACTATGTCTTATCCACAATGCCCTTAAATCAATGACTCTTTTTATGATTTGGATCAGGCCCCACCTGGTGGAAAAAAAAAAAGTTTCTCATAATTTGAGTCAGGATTATAGGGATCAGTGTATTCTACTGCTGTAGACTGTATTGCTGTTATACACTCAACATGATGCTCTAGCAGATATCTTTTGTAAGTCCAGGGAATTGCAAATACTTTCAACTCCATGTGGATAGGTTCCATTCCACCATCCCCTAACCATGCTCCTTTTCAGCAGGAAGTAGCCAAAATGAACACATTACCCATTTTCCATAGAAATGGAATGAAACTTGACAGTGGGGTTGGGGGTTGTAATCAGGGACCTCAATTTTAAAAATCACCCACTTTCTTTTTCTTCTTTCCCTTCCCTCTCACCTCTTCATTCCTTCCCCCTCTAGACACTCCCTTCTGGCAGTGCATGCTTGTTTAAAAAATTCCATAGGTAAATCTCGAAACAAACTACACAAAGGGCCCCTGTGAAATCCTCTTGCCTAGGAGGAGTTGGAAACAAAGCCAACCACCATGGGCTGAAGTTAACACAAGCCAGACCTCTGGATAAGTGATTACCCAAGAGAGCCATCTGAACAAGATACACAGTGGCTGCAACCTGGACCACTCCCACATGTCTCTCATACCAAGTTTCCCTTTAAAAGCCCTATAGTAAACTTTAAATTTTGAGATGGTACTTTGGAACTCTAATTCACCAACTTCTTGTTTTATTGGTTCTCTCATTAAATCTGCTTTTCCTCCCACCAACCCTCACCTGTTGTTTTCTGGTTTTGGAGTTGCAAGCATTCAAACCTAAGTGCAGTTGCATTATCACAGCCTATTGATATGAAGGTTTTATGATGGTGTCAAATATGGAAAACTATATCCATTTAGATCCCTTTACTATCTACTTTTTTTTTCCAAATTGTACTTTAAGTTCTGGGGTACATGTGCGGAATGTGCAGGTTTTTTACATAGGCATACATGTGCCATGGTGGTTTGCTGCACCCATCAACCCATCATCTACATTAGGTATTTCTCCTAATGCTATCCCTCCCCTAGCCCCACATCCCCTGACAGGCTCCAGTGTGTGATGTTCCCCTCCCTGTGTCCATGTGTTCTCATTGTTCAACTCCCACTTATGAGTGAGAACATGTCGTATTTGGTTCTCTGTTCTTCCATTAGTTTGCTGAGAATGATGGTTTCCAGCTTCATCCATGTCCCTGCAAAGGACATGAACTCAACCTTTTTTATGGCTGCATAGTATTCCATGGTGTATATGTGCCACCTTTTCTTTATCCAGTCTATCATTGATGGGCATTTGGGTTGGTTCCAAGTTTTTGCTATTGTAAACAGTGCCACAATAAACATACATGTGCATGTATCCTTGTAGTAGAATGATTTATAATCCTTTGGGTATATATCCAGTAATGGGATTGCTGGGTCAAATGGTATTTCTAGTTCTAGATCCTTGAGAAATCGCCACACTGTCTTCCGCAATGGTTGAACTAATTTACACTCCCACCAACAGTGTAAAAGCATTCCTATTTCTCCACATCCTCTCTAGCATCTGTTGTTTCCTGACTTTTTAATGATTGCCATTCTAGCTGGAATGAGAAGTTATCTCATTGTGGTTTTTATTTTCATTTCTCTAATGACCAGTGATGATGAGCATTTTTTCGTACATTTGTTGGCTGCATAAATGTCTTCTTTTGAGAAGTGTCTGTTCATATCCTTCGTCCTCTTTTCGATGGGGTTGTTTTTTTCTTGTAAATTTGTTTAAGTTCTTTGTAGATTCTGGATATGGGTACTTTGTCAGATGGATAGATTGCAAAAAGGTTCTCCCATTCTGTAGGTTGTCTGTTCACTTTGATGATAGTTTCTTTTGCTGTGCAGAAGCTCTTTAGTTTAATTAGATCCCATTTGTCCATTTTGGCTTTTGTTGCAATTGCTTTTGTTGTTTTATTCATGAATTCTTTGCCCCTGCCTATATCCTGAATGGTATTGCCTAGGTTTTCTTCTAGGGTTTTTATGGTTTTAGGTCTTATATTTAAGTCTTTAATCCATCTTGAGTTAATTTTTGTATAAGGTGTAAGGAAGGGATCCAGTTTCAGCTTTCTGCATATGGCTAGCCAGTTTTCCCAACAACATTCATTAAATAGGGGATCCTTTCCCCATTGCTTGTTTTTGTCAGGTTTGTCAAAGATTGGATGGTTGTACATGTGTGGTGTTATTTCTAAGGCCTCTGTTCTCTTCCATTGTTCTATATATCTGTTTTGGCACCAGTACCATGCTGTTTTTGTTTGTTTGTTTGTTTTTGTTTTTTGAGATGGAGTCTCGCTCTGTCACCCAGGTTGGAGTGCAGTGGTGCGATCTCGGCTCACTGTAAGCTCCACCTCTAGGGTTCATGCCATTCTCCTGCCTCAGCCTCCTGAGTGGTTGGGACTACAGGTGCCCGCCACCACACCCAGCTAATTTTTTGTAATTTTTTAGTAGAGATGGGGTTTCACTGTGTTAGCCAGGATGGTCTCGATCTCCTGACCTCATGGTCCACCCACCTCGGCTTCCCAAAGTGCTGGGATTACAGGCATGAGCCACCGTGCCTTGCCCCCATGCTGTTTTAATTACTGTAGTCTTGTAGTATAGTTTGAAGTCAGGTAGCATGATGCTTCCAGCTTTGTTCTTTTTGCTTAGGATTTTCTTGGCTATGTGGGCTCTATTTTGGTTCCATATGAAATTTAAAGTAGTTTTTCCAATTCTGTGAAGAAAGTCAATGGTGGGTGCTGGGGATACCCTTGAATCTGTAAATTACTTTGGGCAGTATGGCCATTTTCATGATATTGATTCTTCCTATCCATGAACATGGAATGTTTTTCCATTTGTTTGTGTCCTCTCTTATTTACTTGAGCAGTGGTTTGTAGTTCTCCTTGAAAAGGTCCTTCACATCCCTTATAAGTTGTATTCCTAGGTATTTTATTCTCTTTGTAGCAGTTGTGAATGGGAGTTCACTCATGATTTGGCTCTCTGTCTGTTCTTGGTGTATAGGAATGCTTGTGACTTTTGCACATTGATTTTGTATCCTGAGACTTTGCTGAAGTTACTTATCAGTTTAAGGAGATTTGGGGCTGAGACATATGATGGATTTTCCATTTATTCAATGGTAGCTCTAATAGCAACAAATTATTTTAATTTTCCCTCATCTGAAAATAGCTCTCTTTCTCCTTTATTCCTTGAGGATAGTTTGCTGGAAATAAAAATCTCAAGTTCTTTTCACTTAAAGCATGAAAAATGTGTGAGTTTTATTTGGCCTACGTTGTTTAAGCTCATTGTATTGCTTGAATTGGTGTTTGCTTACAGGTATGTTGTTTCGCTCTGGCTGCTTTCAAGATTATTTGTATGTGTTTAGTTTCTAGCTTAATAAAGTATTTTATATCTTAATATAAGCTTCAATGGAGTTACGGGAGATTAACTTAGCTTCTTGAATCTGTTAATCTCTATATTTTACCAAATAGGGGGGTGTTTCAGCCATTACTATTCCTGCTAATTTTAATGTTTTGTCATTTTCCCCACACTTCTCTCAGTCTCTGTTCATATTTTAAAATCTATTTTCTTTATATATCTTATATTTTGTAAATTTTATAAATTCTACTGATTTTTCTTCAAGTTTACTAATTCCATCTTCTATGACACTCTATTTTTAGCCCCTCCAGAAAGCATTCGTATTCTTGCTAATGTATATTTCAGTTATTATAATTTCTATTTAATTTTCATTTTATAACTTGTATTTATTTGCTTAAATTCTTATTTTGCCTCAAAAATTCATGTTTTTGAGGCATTTATGACATCTGTTTTAAAATTCTTGTTAAAATTTCAACATTTGATTTGTCTCAGAGTTAGCATCAGTTGACTAGTGTTTCTTATTCACGTTGTGGTTTTCTTTGTACCTGGTATGATGGTTGGTTTTCAGTTGTATTCTAGACATTTTGTCTATTTTGTTAGGAGACTGTATTCTATTTAAATCTTTAACTCTAGCAAAGAGTCACTATGTTTAGGTGTGGCACTCAAGTGTTGGCCTATTTTTGTTAGCTGTGGTTCTGAGGACAGATTAATTTCCAAAGTCTTTGTGGCGCTATTATGGTTTGCTTTGTTTATCTTATACATCTGGGGTTCCCAATGTTCCTGCTTGTTCTGCCTGAGGGTATGAAGAGTCTCCCAAATGACACATCCTTATTTCTCTACTTTGTGTAAGAGATTCTCCATGCAAGCCCTCTGGAACTGAGTGCTTTAATTTGGACAGTTTGTTGTGGGAACCCTCTTTACAGAAGAAACAGAAAACTTCTAGACCAGACATTGTTATTGCAGAATGCACTTTTTGGAGCCAACTTGCTGTCTGGTGTCTCAGTGGTAAAAAAAAAAAAAAAAAAAAAAAAAAAAAAAAAAAAAAAAGAATATCAGGAGCAATAGGAGTGGAGAGAGCTTTCCTGTCCCAGGTTGCTGTTTTGGTCAAATTATCCTTGCTGATAATCCTAGCTTGATAGAGTTGGCCACACCAAAAGACTACTGAGGTGAGAATTTTCCTTAAAAAAAGTTTCATGAATAAATTATATTAAATTATAACAAAGTATTTAGAACAATTAAACATTTTTAAGAGTCTGCAATTACAAATAAATCACTGTAAAGAGAGGCCAATTATTGAAAACACTAAATATTCCAGGTTAAAGATGCTCTGAGTGACTGAAGCCATGAAGCATTGTTTCTTCATGGGAAAAGAACTAGGATTCAGTCATAACGCTATGTAAAACAGCTCTTAAGCTTGTACTCAAGTTTAGAGGTAAGAGAAGTCTTATGTTATGGCCAAGATGCCTTCAGCAGATCCTCCATTCACTGAACTTCTTTAAAGACCAGGGGCAAAGAAATCATACCTCCTTCATGTTTTTCTTTTTTAGATGGATAGTAACAATACAAAAGAATTGAAAGGTTGGTATGATAAAAAGCACACATTTATCAGATAAAATTTTTGATATAGTTTTGAACTGGGAGACTAAAAAATTAATGAATAAATATTTAGTTGAAACAGTAGTAACTTTGCATTTAGATTATAAAGTAGAATAGTTCATTTCATCATTTCCAGAAAGCGAATAAGCTAGATGATAGGGCAGACAGACTGCTCAAGTGTTAAGGACAAGTGTTTATAGGAGTAAAGTGTAAGGTTAGTATTTTAATGGAAAAGTAATATAATTTGTATTTACAGAGTATTTTACTGTTTATGGTATGTTTTATGTCTATAATCAATTTGGTATAAATTACCATATCATGTAAATGTCATGATTATTCACAGGATTGCTGGTTTCAAAGCAACTGAAATTAAAATTTAGTATATCTGTGTACTAAAATGTAAGGAATTTCACTTGTTTATAAGTCCTTTATGTTGTTACTCAGAAAATGTTTACCCCTACTTATTCACTATTCTAAGTAACATGGTGATCTTATTTACAACTGTACAGTTTATTATAAGTAACTAATTTAATAATAAAGAATGAGAAGAGAAAAGGAGAGGGGTCCTAATGGCAGGAAGATTAAACTCTTCACTATAAGACAGAATACAGAGTTGAACAAGGCCTAGGAGCAAGGAACCCCCTTTCCTAGAGGAAATAAGGATACCTAGCATTAATATATTGGGGTTTAAATATAATTACTACAATAAAAGGAAGTAACATTCCATGAATATGTGGCTGAAAACACAGCAGGAGTAAAGAAAGAAGATAGGCCTAGAACACTGTCTTGTTAAAAAAAAAAAAGCATTTCTAAATAATAATAATAATAATAATAAAGTGATGTGAAAGAGACAGCAGGAACCAGCTGGAAGGTGCTCTCATGGACAAAATATGGAAAAAAAATATTAGCATTAAAAAATTACTGATAGTAAAGGAATGAGGGAATGGATAACATAAACCTGAGTCTATAAATAAATAAACAAATAAATAAATAGTTCTTCCTTAGAGTTGAACATTAACTAAAAAATCTACAATTGATGGAGTTAGAAAATGATCATTTGGCAGCCATTATAGTGACCATTGATTTATGCAAAAATCATCAATGTAAGCCATAAGTAGTGAGTGAAAGTTTGACATAAGGCAATATCACAAAATTTCCAAGAATTTTTCCAAAAAGTATTAATTACAAAGGGAAATTGGTAACTTCGTGGCCTAGAAACATGTGGATACACACACACACACACACACACACACACAAATGCAGATGGGACAACATATATCAATTTAGAAATCTGGTACTTCCCCCCCCCCCCAGACATAGTCTCTCTCCATCGCCCACGCTGGAGTGCAGTGGTGCAATCTCGGCTCAGTGAAACCTCCACCTCCCCAGTTCAAGCGATTCTCCTGCCTCAGCCTCCCGACTAGCTGAGATTACAGGCCTGTGCAACCATGCCTGGTTGATTTTTGTTATTTTAGTAGAGATGGGGGTTTTTCCATGTTGGCCAGGGTGGTTGAACTCCTGATCTCAGGTAATCTGCCCTACTCGGCCTGCCAAAGTGCTAGGATTACAAGCCTGAGCCTCCACACTTGGCTGGTACTAACTACTTTTCTGAACTTGTCTATAAGTTTTACACTATATCAGAATGAAAAGTTACAAGAAAAAGCAAGAGGGTACAGAAAAACTAAAAAGTAGTTATAGGTATACAAAGAATGCAGAAGTCTGTATTATTTACTCAGTGTAAAACAGGCTTGAAGATGTCAATAACCCTTCAGGCATTTCCTGCAAGCTGTACACTAAAAGCCCAGACTTCATCAATATGCAATATATCCACATAACAGAACTGCCCTTGTACTCTCTAAATCTATAAAAATAAAAACTAAAAATTGGAATTTGGCACCGCACTGCCTGGCTTCAATTCTTGGAGCCATTATTTACTAGCTAATAACCTTTGGAAAATTTAGTAACCCCTTTGTGCACTGTTATCATTTGTAAAATTGTAATGATAATTATATATTTTTATAAGGCTGTGGTGACAATTAAATGAGTTGGCTATGTAAATTGCTTAGAATGAAAGAATATTTGGCACATAATAAAATTCCAGTAAACATTGTTATTATTATATTAATGTGAAGCATTATTACTGAAGCTAATAATTATGATCCTTCAAGGAAGTTTGGAACATATTGAAATAACTTTATTTAAGAGTAGAAAAAACTATATAAAATATATATGAATTTTCCTCCTCAAAATGTATCATGTAAAAATTTGAAATTGTTTAAAACCAATGATAAAGATAAAAATTTTTCAATAGAGGAAAATACATATGTGTACAAAGAAACAAAGATAAGGATTTTTTTAAACTTTCACAATAATGCAACCAAGAAAATAGCGAAGCAATATGTTTAACATACTGAAAAGAAAAATATCCGACCAGGCGTGGTGACTCACACCTGTAATCCCAGTACTTTGGGAGGCTGAGGCGGGTGGTTCACTTGACGTCGGGAGTTCAAGACCAGCCTGGCTAACATGGTGAAACCCCATCTGTACGAAAAATAAAAAAGTAGTCAGGCATGGTGGCCGGCACCTGTTATTCCAGCTACTCAGAAGGCTGAGGTAGGAGAATTGCTTGAACCTGGGAGGCAGAGGTTGCAGTGAGCCAAGATCATTCCACTGCACTCCAGCCGGGGCGACAGAGTGAGGCAAAAGAAAAGAAAAAGAAAAATATTCAAAAACTAAAATGTTATATACAGTAACTAAGTAGATAACTATAAGGAATTCTTAAAGTCATTACTTAAATCTTTGTAATGATAATCACTTTTTAAAAGTAAACAGTAATAGCCTGCTACTGTGTGGTTAATATCCATAGAAATAAAGTATATGACAATCATAGTACAAAAGACACAAGAGCATAAATGGAATTATAGCATTATGAGGTTATTATACTGTATGCCCATTGGTAAAATGTAACTTTCAGGTAGGTGATAAAAGTGAAAATGAATACTATACATAAATACTAAAACAATAATTAAAATAAGACAAGGAGGAGATACAGTGAATTAAATAGCAAAAAGAGATTAAATGGGATCATAAAAAACCTTCAAACATACATACTATCACTTTAAATGTAAATGATCTGATCACCTTGATTAAAAAGCAGAAATCATCAAATTTAATAAAGGATCAAAATCCAAGTCTATGTGGCTGACAAGAAGTGCACTTCTTATATTTATAGCACAAAACACCTGTATTAGAAAAGTAAAACCAATCTAAAATCTATTTTCTTTCTTTCTTTTTATTTGCTTCTGTTGTTTTAAAGTTTTTTAGCTTTCATTTTATGTTCAGAAGTACATGTGCAGGATGTGCAGGGTTACTACGTAGATAACATGTGTCATGAGGGTTTGTTGTACAGATTATTTCATCACCTATTTATTAAGCCTGATATCCATTAGTTATTTTTTTCTGATCTTCTCCCTCCTCCCACCCTCCAACCTCTGATGGACCCGTGTGTGTTGTTTGCGTCTATGTGTCCATGTGTTCTCACTCCCACTTAGAAGTGAGAGGATGCTGTGTTTGGACTTCTGCTCCTGCATTAGTTTGTTAATGATGATGGCCTCCAACTCCATCCATGTCCCTGTAAAGGACATAATCTCTTTCCTTTTTATGGCTCCATAGTATTGCTTTGTGGATACGTACCAAAGTTTGTGGTGTATATATACCATATTTTCTTTATCCAGTCTGTCATTGATGGGCATTTAAGTTGATTCCATGTCTTTTCTATTGTGAAGCATGCTGCAATGAACATACACAAACATGTGTCTTTATGATAGAACAATTTATATTCCTTTGAGTATATACCCAGTAATGGGATTGCTGGGTCTGATGGTATTTCTGTCCTTAGTTATCTGAGGAATCACCACACTGTCTTCCACAATGGTTGAACTAATTTACCAACAGTGTATAAGCATTTCTTTTTATCTACAACCTCATCAGCATCTTTTATTTTTTAAAATTTTTAATAACAGCCATTGTGACTGGTGTTAGATGGCATTTCTTTGCAGTTTTGATTTGCATTTCTCTAATGATCAGTGATGCTGAACTTTTTTTCAAATGATTGCTGGCCACATGTATGTCTTCTTTTGATAAGTGTCTTTTCATATCCTTTGCCTACTTATTAATGGGGTTGGCTTTTTCTTGTAAACTTAAGCTCCTTATAGTGATGGATATTAGATCTTTGTTAGATGCATAGTTTGCAAGAATTTTAACCCATTCTATAGGTTGTCTGTTTACTCTTTTGATGTTTCTTTTGCTGTGTGGTAATAAATAATAAAAATATAATAGATAATAAAATATCTTTTATTATTAAAAGATATTTTTATTTTAAATTGTATTATTAAATTTCTTTTATTTAATAATAAAAGATTATTAAAATAATCTTTTATTTAAAATAATTAATTTAAATTAATTTAATTAAATTTAAATAATTAAATTAATTATTAATGATTGAGCTAATTAGAACTTTAATTAATTTGGAATTAATTCTAAATTAATTCTAAATTAAAATTCTAATTAGTTTAATTAGAGCCCATTTGTCAATTATTGTTTTTGTTGCAATTGCTTTTAGCATCTTTGTCATGAAATCTTTGCCCATGCCTATGTCCTGAATGGTATTGCCTAGATTTTCTTTTACGGTTTTTATAGTTTTGTGTTTTATATTTAAGTCTTTAATCCATCTTAATTTTTGTACATGCTTTAAAGAAGAGGTCTAGTTTCAATTTTCTGCATATGGCTAGCCAGTTTTCTCAACATCATTTATTAAATAGGGAATCATTTTCCCAATTCTTGCTTTTCTCAAGTTTGTCAAAGATCAGATAGTTGTAGATGTGCAGTCTTATTTTTGTGTTCTCTATTCTGTTCCATTGCTCTATATGTCTGTTCTTGTAACAGTACAATTCTGGCCCCCAGCTTTGTTCTTTTTATTTACAATTGCCTTGGCTATTCGGGCTCTTTTTTAGTTCTACATAAATGCTAAAATATATTCTCTAGTTCTTTGAAGAATGTTAGAGGTAGTTTAATGGGAACAGCATTGAATATAAATTCCTTTGGGCAGTATGGCAATTTTAACAATATTAATTCTTCCCATTCATGAGCATGGAATGTTTTTCCATTTGTTTATGGCAACTCTGATTTCTTTGAGCAGTGGTTTATAGCTCTCTTGTAAAGGTCCTTCACTTCCCTTGTTAGCTGTATGCCTAGGTTTTTTACTCTTTTTGTGGCAATTATTAATGGGAATTTGTTCGTGATTTGGCCTTTGGATTAAAGGTTATTAGAGTATATGAACACAAGCGATTTTTGCACATAGATTTTGTATCCTGAGACTTTGCTGAAGTTGCTTATCAGCTTCACTATGATTTTGGCTATGGCTTGTCACATATGGCTCTAATTATTTTGAGGTATGGTCCTTCAATACCTAGTTTATTAAGAGTTTTTAACATGAACAGATGTTGAATTTTATCGAAAGCCTTTTCTACATTTATTGAGATAATCATGTGGTTTTTTACTTTAGTTCTGTTTATGTGAGGAATAACATTAATTTGTATATGCTGAACCAACTTTTCATCCTGGAAATAGAGCCTACTTGATCTTGCTGGATATGCTTTTTGATATACTGTTGGATTCAGTTTGCTAGTATTCTGTTGAGAATTTTTGCATCAATATTCATCAGGGATATTGTACTGAATTATTTTTTGTCACATATCTGCCAAGTCTTGATATCAAGAGATCGCTGGTCTCATAGAATTAGTTAAAGAGGAGTCCCTTCTTTTTGATTTTTTGGAAAAGTTTCAGTAGGAATGGTACCAGCACTTCTTTGTACATTCAGCTGTGCATCTGTCTGGTCCTGGAATTTCTTTTTATTTATTTATTTATTTATTTATTATTATACTTTAAGTTCTAGGGTACATGTGCATAACGTGCAGGTTTGTTACATATGTATACTTGTGCCATGTTGCTGTGCTGCACCCATCAACTCGTCAGCACCCATCAACTCGTCATTTACATCAGGTATAACTCCCCATGCAATCCCTCCCCTCTACCCCCTCCCCATGATAGGCCCCGGTGTGTGATGTTCCCCTTTCCGAGTCCAAGTGATCTCATTGTTCAGTTCCCACCTATGAGTGAGAACATGCGGTGTTTGGTTTTTTGTTCTTGTGATAGTTTGCTAAGAATGATGGTTTCCAGCTGCATCCATGTCCCCACAAAGGACACAAACTCATCCTTTTTATGGCTGCATAGTATTCCATGGTGTATATGTGCCACATTTTCTTAATCCAGTCTGTCACTGATGGACATTTGGGTTGATTCCAAGTCTTTGCTATTGTGAATAGTGCCGCAATAAACATACGTGTGCATGTGTCTTTATAGCAGCATGATTTATAATCCTTTGGGTATATACCCAGTAATGGGATGGTTGGGTCATATGGTACATCTAGTTCTAGATCCTTGAGGAATCGCCATACTGTTTTCCATAATAGGAATCGCCATACTGTTTTCCATATGGTTGAACTAGTTTACAATCCCACCAACAGTGTAAAAGTGTTCCTATTTCTCCACATCCTCTCCAGCACCTGTTGTTTCCTGACTTTTTAATGATTGCCATTCTAATTGGTGTGAGATGGTATCTCATTGTGGTTTTGATTTGCATTTCTCTGATGGCCAGTGATGATGAGCATTTTTTTATGTGTCTGTTGGCTGTATGAATGTCTTCTTTTGAGAAATGTCTGTTCATATCCTTTGCCCACTATACACCCTCCCAAGACTGAACCAGGAAGAAATTGAATTCCTGAACAGACAAATAATAAGTTCTGAAATTGAGGCAGTAATAAATTGTCTACCAACCAAAAAAAGAAATTCCAGGACCTCTAGCTAAAACGACTAGCTAAGCTGGTCAGCAAAATAAGAGAGAAGACACAAATTACCAATATAAGATATAAGACAGATGACATTCCTATGACTTCTACATTAGCTGATTTCAAATTATACTACAAAGCTATAGTTGTCAAAACATCATGGTACCAATATAAAAATATGTACACAAATCAATGGAACATTATAGAGAACCCAGAAATAAACCCAAATACTTAAAGCCAACTGATCTTCAACAAAGCATACAAAAACATACATTGGGGAAAGGACACCCTACTCAATAAATGTTGCTGGGGAAACAGGAAAGCCACATATAGAAAAGTGAAACTGGATCCTCATCTCTCAGTTTATACATAAATCAACTTAAGATGGATCAGACACTTAAATCTAAGACCTGAAACCATGAAAATTCTGGAAGATAACATCAAAAAACCCTTCTAGACATTGGGTTAGGCAAATAATTCATGACTAACATTCCAAAAGCAAATGCAGTGAAACAAAAATAAATAAATGAGTCTTAATAAAACTAAAAAGCTTCCTCACAGCAAAAGAAATTATCAGCTGAATAAACAGACAACCCACAGAGTGGGAAAAGATATTCACAAACTGCGCCTCCAACAAAGGACTAATATCCAAAATCTACAAAAAACTCAAACAAATCATCAAGGAAAAAGCAAATAATCTCATTAAAAATTGTGCAAGGGACATGAGTAGAAAATTTTCAAAAGAAGATATACGAACAGCCAACAAACATGAAAAAACCCAACATCACTAATTATCAGGGAAATACAAATTAAAACCACAATGAGACACCACCTTACTCCTACAAGAATGGCAAAAGTTATGAAGTCAAAAAATAAAAGATGTTGGCATGGATTTGGTAAAAAAGAAACACCTTTACACTGCAAGTGGGAATGTAAATTAGTACAACTATGGAAAACAGTATGAAAATTCCTTAGGAGCTAAAAGTACAACTACCATTTGATTAATCAATTCCACTACTGGGTATCTACCCAAATGAAAAGGAGTCATTAATGAAAAAAACACATGTACACACATGTTCATAGCGGCACAGTTCACAATTGTAAAACTATGGAACCAACGTAAATGCCCGTCAACCAATGAATGGATAAAGAAAATGTGGTGTATATATACACCATGGAATATCACTCAGACATAAAATGTAACAAAATAATTGTCTTTGAGGCAATTTGAATGGAGGTGGAGGCCATTATTCTAAGTGAAGTAACTCAGGAATGGAAAACCAAATATTGTATATTCTATCATATAATTGGGAGTTAAGCTATAAGGATGCAAAGGCATAAGTATGATATAATGAACTTTGGGGATTCAGGCGAAAGGTTGAGAGGGGAAGAGGGATAGAAGACTATATACTGGATGCAGTGTACACTGCTCAGTTGATGAGTACACCAAAATCTCAGAAATCATCACTGAAAAACTTATTTATGTAAACGAAAACAACCTGTGCACAAAAAGCTATTGAAATAAAACTTTACAAAAATTAAAATAAAACACAGATTGGCAGACGGGATTTAAAAAATCACAAACTAAATATCTTCTATTTTCAAAAAACTCAACTAACAGGTAAACATTCTTATAGACTCGAGGTAAAGGGGTGGAAAAAGATATTTCATGCAAATGGAATAAAAAACTAGCAGAGTAGCCATTCTTGTAGCTGGTAAAACAGACTTTGAGGCAACAACAGTAAAAAAAAAAAAAAAAAAAAAAAAAAAAAAAAAAAAAAAAAAAAGGACAATGGTCATTTTATAAATATAAAACTATCAGTCCAACAAAAAGATATTACAATCTTAAGTATGTGTGCACCTAACTATGGAGCTCCCAGATTTATAAACCAATTACTACTAGACATAAGAAAATAAATACACAGCAACACAGTAATAGTGGGGGACTTCAATGCTCCACTTATGGAATTAGGCAGATTATCGAGGAAGTCAACAAAAAAACGCTGGATTTAAAATGCTCTCTAGAACAAATGGATCTAACATATATTTATAGAACATTCTTCTCCAAAACTGAAGAAGATACATTCTTATGATCAGCACATGGCAGATTCTCCAAAATAGACCATATGATAGGCCACAAAACAAGTCTCAATCAAAATTTTTTAAATTGAAATTATCTCAAATATCTTCTCAGACCACTGTGGAATAAAACTAGAAATTTACTCTAAAAGGAATCCTTAAAATGATACAAATACATGGAAATTAAACAATCTGTTCTTGAATAATTTTTGGTTTAACAATAAAACCAAGATGGTAAGTAAAAAAAAGTTCTTCAAAATGAGAAATAATTGTGACACAAGCTATCAAAATATCTGGGATATGGCCAGGCGCAGTGGCTCAAGCCTGTAATCCCAGCACTTTGGGAGGCCGAGACGGGCAGATCACGAGGTCAGGAGATCGAGACCATCCTGGCTAACACGGTGAAACCCCGTCTCTACTAAAAAAATACAAAAAACTAGCCAGGGGAGGTGGCGGGCGCCTGTAGTCCCAGCTACTCGGGAGGCTGAGGCAGGAGAATGGTGTAAACCCGGGAGGCGGAGCTTGCAGTGAGCTGAGATCCCACCACTGCACTCCAGCCTGGGCGACAGAGCGAGACTCCGTCTCAAAAAAAAAAAAAAAAAATAAAAAAAATAAAATCTGGGATACAGCAAAAACAGTGCTAACAGGAAAGTTTATAGTACTAAATGCCTACATCAAAAATTCTGAAAGATCACAGGTTGACAACCTAATGTCATACCTCAAGGAACTAGAGAAACAAGAACAAGCCAAACACAAAGCTAGCAGAATAAAAAAATGACAAGGTTTAGAGCAGAACTAAATAAAATTGAAATAAAGGAAATACAAGAATCAATAAAACAAAAATTTGATTCTTTGACAGATAAAGAAAATCCATGTACCATTAGGTGGATTAACCAAGAGAAGATTTACAGAAGCTCAATTAGAAATGAAATGGAAACAATAAAACAACACCACAGAAATACAAAAGATCATTTAACACTACTATGAACAACTCTGTGCACAAAATTAGAACATATAGATAAAATGGATGAGTTCAAGGAAATGTACAATCCTCCTAGCTTGAATCCAGAAGAAACATAAATTCTGAAGAAGCCAATAATAACCAATAAGATTTACTCTGTAATGAAAAAAATTACCAACAAAGAAAATGAGCCCGGGAGTATATGGATTCACAGACAGATTCCAAAAGACCTACCAAGAAAGATTAATGCAAATTCTACTGAAACTGTTCTAAAAAATTGGAAAAGAGAACCCCTTCCATAACTCAGTCTGTGAAGCCAGTATCACTCTGATACCAAAGCAAGGAAATGACATTAAAAAAAGAAAACTACAGACTAACATTCCTAATGAACATAAATGCAAAAATCCAACATTACATCAAAAACGTTATTTATTATGCTCAAATAAGTTTCATCCCAGAAATGAAGAAATGGTTCAACACACACAAGTCAATAAGTGTGATTCACCAAATAAACAGAGTTGAAAATAAAAACCATATGATCATCTCAATACACACAGAAGAATCAGTTGATAAAATCCAACATTCTTCATGATAAAATCCCTCAACAAATGAGGCATAGAGGAAGCATACCTCAATATAATAAAAGCCATATATGTCAAACCCACATCCAGCATCATAATGAATGGGAAAAAGTTGAAATTATTCCTTCTGAGATCTGCAACAAGACAAGGATGTTCACTTTCACCACTTCTATTCAACATAATACTGGAAATCCTAGTGGTAGCAATCAGGCAAAATAAGAAATAAAGGAATCCAAATTAGAAAAGAGGAAATTAAACTATTTTTTTTGCCAATGATATAATTATATACCTAGAAAACCATACAGACTCTTTTAAAACACTACTAGATTTTATAAATCAATTCAGTAAAGTCCTACGTTACAAAATCAATGCACACAAATAAGTGTCACTGCTATACACCAACAATGACCAAGCTGAGAATCAAATAAAGAACTAAATTCATTTTACAATAGTTGCAAAAAATTAATAAAATACCTAGAAATATATGTAATGAAGGGGGTGAAAGATCTCTACAATGAGAACTACAAAACACTGCTTAAATAAATCGTAGATGAAACAAACAATTGGAAACAAATTCCATGCTCATGGATTGGAAGAATCAGTATCATAAAAATGACACGGTGCCCAAATCAACCTGCAGATTTAATGCAATTCCTATCAAAACAGTAACATCATTTCTCACAGAATTAGAAAAAAAAACAATTTAAAAATCTATATGGAATCGAAAATAGCCTAAATAGTCTAAGCAATACTAAGCAAAAAGGACAAATGTGAAAGCATCGTATTACCCATCTTCAAGTCATACTACAAGGCTATAGTAGCCGAAACAGCATAATAATGGTATAAAAGTAGATGCATAGGTAAATGAGGCAAAATAGAGAACTTAGAAATAAAGCCAAAATCAGCTATTTTTTTTTACAAAGTATGCAAAAACATAGATTGGGGAAAGGGCACCCTATTCAATAAATAGTGCTGGAAACATTGGATAGTCATATGTAGAATAAAATTGTATCTCTATCACCATATACAAAAATTAACTCAAGATGGATGAAAGACTTAAATGTATGACCAGAAACTATAAAAATTCTGGAATAAAACCCAGGAGAAACTCTTATGGACATTGGCCTGGACAAAAAAAAATTATGACTGAGACCCCAAAAGCAAATGCAATAAGAATAAAAATAAATAAATAGGACTTAATTAAACCAAAAGGCTTGTGCACAACAACAAAATCATCAAAATAAACAGATAGTCCACAGAATAGAAGAAATATTTGCAAACTATGCATCTGACAAAGTAGTAGTATCCAGACCCTATAAGAAACACAAACAAATTAGCAAGAAAAAAAGCAAATATTCCCATGAAAAAGTGGGCAAATGACATGAATAGACACTTCTCAAAACAAGATATGCAAATGGCCAATGAATATATTTTTAAATATTCAACATTACTAATGATCAGGAAATGCAAACTAAAACTAAAATGAGATACCACCTTACCCTAACCAGAATGCCCATTACTAAAAGTTTAAAAACAATATATGTTTACCTGGATCTTGTTAAAAGGGAAAAATTATACACTGCTGGTGGGAATGTAAATTACTACAATCTCTATGTAAAACAGTACAGATATTTCTCAAGGAACTAAAAATAGATCTATCATACAGTCCAGCAATTCCACTACTGGGTATCTACCTAGCAAAAAAAAAAAAATGTCATTATATCAAAAGACACCTGCATGTACATGTTCATCACAGCAACATTCACAATTGCAAAGATATGCAACCAACCTAAGGGCCCATCAAGAGACGAGTGGAAAAAGAAAATGTAGTATATATCCATACCATGGAATACTATTCAGACACAAAGAAGAATAAAATAATGTCTTTTGCAGCAACTCAGATGGAGCCAAAGGCCATTATTTTAAGTGAAGTAACTGAGGAATGGAAAACCAATTACCATATGTTCTCACTTATAAGTGGGAGCTAGGCTATGTTTATGAAAAGGCATATATAGTGGTATAATGGACATTGGCGACTAAGAAGCGGGGAGGGTTTTAGGGGGATGAGGGATAAAAAAGTACATATTGGGTACAATGTATACTACTCGGGTGACAGGGGCCCTAAAAACTCAGACTAAACTACTGTACAATTCCTTCATGTAATTCATCCACGTAACCAGAAAACCACTTGTATCCCAAATGCTATAGAAATTATATATATGTAATTGAACCGGTCATGATTAAATAATAATAAAGGAGCATATTATGTAATGCTGATGTTTCAATTCAACAAGAAGATTTAACTATTCTAAAAATAAATGCACCTAACTGCAGAATATCCAGATTTATAAAACAAATACTACTAGACTTAAGAAAAAAAAAGAATATAAAAGAATTTAAAAGAAACAAAAGAATAGAACATATTGAACTAAAGCAATTAGGCAAAATGAAAAAGAAGAGCCATCCAAATTGGAAAAGGGAAGTCAAATTATCTCTGTTCTCTGATAACATGATCTTATACATAGAGGAATGTAAAATTCTTTCAAAAGATTCCTAGTTCTGATAAATGACTTTAGTAAAGGTTTATGATACAAAATTAATGTGCAAAAGTCAGTTTCATTTCTATACACTAATAACTCTCAAGCTGAGAACTAAATTAAGAATTCATTTTCATTTATAATAGCCACAGAATAATAACTGGAAATACATTTAACAGAAAAGCTGAAAGCCTTCTGCAAGGAGAACTACAAACAACTGATGAAATAAATTGTAGATGACCCTAACAAATGTTAAAACACTCCATGGTATGGGTAGGAAGAATCAATACTGTTAAAATAACTATATTTCCTAAAGTAATGTATAGATTCAAGCAACTCCTGTCAAATGACCAAGGCAATTATTTTCAAAATTAGAAAAAAAACTTTGTAAAATATAAAAATACATACAGAACTTATTAAAAGCCCAAATGGTTAAAGCAATCCTAAGCAAATAAACCAGGAGGTGTCACATTATTTTATTTCAAACTATACTACAAGGCTATAGTAACCCAAACAGCATGGTACTGGTGCACAAATAGACACATAGATCAATGGAACAAAATAGACAAACTCGGAAATAGAGCCACATAGTTTCAGCCAACTGATATTTGACAAAGTTGACAAAAATAAACAATGGAGAAAGAACATCTCATTCAACAAAAGGTGCTGGAAAACCTGGCTAGTCATATGCAGAAGGATGAAACTGGAACCCTATTTTTCAACATATAAAAAATTATCTCAAGATAAATTAAAGACTTAAATGTAACACCTGAAAATATAAAAATTCTAAAAGAAAAACTAGAAAAAATCTCTTGTGAACATTGGCCTAGGCAAACAGTTTATGACCGAGACCTCAAAAGTAAATGCAATGAAAATAAAAATCGACAAACGGAATTTAATTAAAGAGATTCTTCCCAGAAAAAGAAACAATCAATAGAGTAAACAGACAGCCTGCAGAATGGTGGAAAATATTTGCAAACTATTCATCTGACAAAGGACTAATATCCAGAATCTATAAGGAAGATAATCTAATCAAATGAGAAGAAAACATCAAATAACACATTAAAAAGTCAGAAAGAACATGAACAGACATTTCTCAAAAGAAGCCATACAATAAACCAAAAAACATAGGAAAAAGTGCTCAACATCGCTAATCATCAGTGTATTAGGGTTCTCTAGAGGGACAGGACTAATAGAATAGATGTATATATGAAAGGGAGTTTATTAAGGAGTATTGACTCACACGATCACAAGGTGAATTCTCACAATAGGCCATCTGCAAGCTGAGGAGCAAGGAAGCCAGTCCGGGTCCCAAAACCTCAAAAGTAGGGAAACTGACAGTGAAACCTTCAGTCTGTGGCTGAAGGCCCGAGATTCCCTGGCGAACCCCTGGTAAACCCCTGGTGTAGGTCCAAGAGTCCAAAAGCTAAAGAATGTGGAGTCCAACGTTCAGAGGCAGGAAGCATCCAGCATGAGAAAAAGATGGAGGCCAGAAGACGTAGCTAGTCTAGTCTTTCCACGTTTCTCTGCCTGCTTTTTTCCTAGGCAACTGATTAGATGGGCCCACTCAGATTGAGGGTGGGTCTGCCTCTCCTAGTCTACCGTCTCAAATGTTAATTTCCTTTGGCAACACCCTCACAGACACACCCAGGACCAATACTTTGCATCCTTCAATCCAATCAAATTGACACCTAATATTAACTGTCACAATCAGATACATGCAACTTAAATTTACAATGAGATAAAATAAAATAAAGTTGATGTTAATAGTAAAAAAAAAAAAAATCTGGTATATGCATACACTGGAATATTATTCGGCTATAAAAAATAAGAAAATTGTGTCTTTTGCAGCAACATAGGTGGAACTGGAGGCCATTATCTTAGGAGAAACAAGTTAGTCACAGAAATAAATATTACATGTTTTCCTTCAAAAGTGGGAGCTTAATAATGTATGAACATCAACCTAGAGAGTGGAATAACAGACAATGGAAGCTCAGAAGGGTGACAGAGTAAGAGAGGGTGGATGATAATAAATTATATATGGGAACAGTGCACATTATTCAAGTGATGGATACTTTAAAGCCCTGATTGACCACTACACAAAATATGCATGTAACAAAATTGCTTCCTTACTCCTTATACGAAAATTAATTCAAGATGGATTAGAGACTTAAATGTTAGACCTAATACCATAAAAATCCTAGAGGAAAACCTAGGTAGTACCATTCAGGACATAGGCATGGGCAAAGACTTCATGTCTAAAACTCCAAAAGCAACGGCAGCAAAAGCCAAAATTGACAAATGGGATCTCATTAAACTAAAGAGCTTCTGCACAGCAAAAGAAACTACCATCAGAGTGAACAGGCAACCTACAGAATGGGAGAAAATTTTTGCAATCTACTCATCTGACAAAGGGCTAATATCCAGAACCTACAAAGAACTCAAACACATTTACAAGAAAAAAACAAACAACCCCATCAAAAAGTGGGCAAAGGATATGAACAGACATTTCTCAAAAGAAGACATTCATACAGCCAACAGACACATGAAAAAATGCTCATCATCACTGGCCATCAGAGAAAGGCAAATCAAAACCACAATGAGATACCATCTCACACCAGTTAGAATGGCGATCATTAAAAAGTCAGGAAACAACAGGTGCTGGAGAGGATGTGGAGAAATAGGAACACTTTTACACTGTTGGTGGGATTGTAAACTAGTTCAACCATTATGGAAAACAGTATGGCGATTCCTCAAGGATCTAGAACTAGATGTACCATATGACCCAGCCATCCCATTACTGGGTATATACCCAAAGGATTATAAATTATGCTGCTATAAAGACACATGCACACGTATGTTTATCGCGGCACTATTCACAATAGCAAAGACTTGGAACCAACCCAAATGTCCATCAGTGACAGACTGGATTAAGAAAATGTGGCACATATACACCATGGAATACTATGCAGCCATCAAAAAGGATGAGTTTGTGTCCTTTGTAGGGACATGGATGCAGCTGGAAACCATCATTCTTAGCAAACTATCACAAGAACAGAAAACCAAACACCACATGTTCTCACTCATAGGTGGGATCTGAACAATGAGATCACTTGGACTCAGGAAGGGGAACATCACACACGGGGGCCTATCATGGGGAGGGGGGAGGGGGGAGGGATTGCATTGGGAGTTATACCTGATGTAAATGACGAGTTGATGGGTGCTGACGAGTTGATGGGTGCAGCACAGCAACATGGCACAAGTATACATATGTAACAAACCTGCACGTTATGCACATGTACCCTAGAACTTAAAGTATAATAATAATAATAATAATAATAATAATAAAAGAAAATGTGGCACATATACACCATGGAATACTATGCAGCCATAAAAAGGATGAGTTCATGTCCTTTGCAGGGACATGGATGAAGCTGGAAACCATCATTCTCAGCAAAGTATCACAAGGGCAGAAAATCAAACACTGCACGTTCTCATAGGTGGTAACTGAACAGTGAGATCACTTGGACACAGAGCAGGGAACATCACACACTTCTGGGCCTGTTGGGAGGTGGGGGGCTGGGTGAGGGATAGCATTAGGAGAAATATCTAATGCAAATGATGAGTTAATGGGTGCAGCAAACCAACAAGGCACATGAATACCTATGTATCAAAACTGTACATTACACACATGTACCCTAGAACTTAAAGTATAATTTAAAAAGAAAAAACAAAAAAAACAAAATTGCGTGTGTACACCATACATTTATAAAAATGCAAAAGGAAAAAAATGCACAAATTACCAAAATCATAATTGAAGGATATTACTGTATGTGCTTTTATTGGGATTAATACAGAACTAATATACAATTTTATGCCTATGAATTTGACAACTGAGAAGAAATAGACTAATTCTTATATACAACAAATTGCCAAAACTCTGTAGATGAAAGATACAATTTTAAATAGTCCTCTATAAAATAAAGAATAATTGAATTTAAAGTTAATGTCTTTCTGTAAAAGATAACTAAAAGAACAGATTATATCTCAAGTGAATTCTAAAAATTTAAAAATGAAACACTGCCAATTGTATTCAATCTCTCTTCAAGATAATAGAATAAGTGAGAACACTCTAAACTCATTATTTGAGGCCTGCATTACTCTGTTATAAAAATAATACTAAAAGATTAAAATTAAACTCACCAATATTTGTATCAATATTAACACAAAATTCCTCAACATATTAGCAAATTGAATTCAGCAATACATAAATATACACACATAATACACTATGCCAAAATGGGGTTTATCCCAGAAATAAAAGTTTAGTGTTATATTAAGACATAAATTATTGTAATCCACCATTTTTGCAATATGACAAATTAAAAAAATTGCATGGACATGGAATGACGCAAAAAATAGCATTTGAGAAAACTGAACACCTATTTGAAATTTAAAAGAAAAAAAAACACAGTAAACCTGGAATAGAACAGAAGTCCTCCACCTAATAAGAGCATCTCCAAAATATTACAGAAAATTTTATACTTAACGGTGAAAGACTAAACCTTTTTCCCTGAGCTAGTGAACAAGACACAGTTGCCCATCTTCCAACTTCGATAATGCACAGATTTAGAATTTCTAGCCTTTGTAATAATGTAAGGAAAAAACATTGTAGTGAAGAAACACATATCTGTCTCTACCTGCAGGTAACATGATTGTTCATGTAGAAATTCAAAGTGATTTTTAGTACCGATAAATAAGTTTATTAAGGCTGCATAATACAAGGCTAACATTCAAAAATCAATCATATTTCTATCTACTGTCAATGAAGATTTTGAAACCAAAATTAAAAACATAGTACCATTTATAATCACACCAAAGGAAATTAAATACTTATATACTTTTAAAAAACAGGCATAAGACTTGTATGCTAAAAACTACAAAATTCTGATTTAAAAAATTCAAGACTTAAATAAATAGAAAGTCATATCATGTTCATGGATTAGAAATCTGAACATAGACCTGGCACGGTGGCTCACCCCTGTAATCCCAGCACTTTGGGAGGATGAGACGTGTGGATCACTTGAGGTTAGGAGTCTGAGTTCGAGACCAGCCTGGTCAACACGTTGAAACCCTATTTCTACTAAAAATACAAAAATTTGCTGGGCTTAGTGGCTCACACCTGTAGTCCCAACTATTTGGGAGGCTGAAGCAGGAGAATTGCTTGAACATGGGAGGTGGAGGTTGCAGTGAGCCAAGATTGTGCTGCTGCGCTCCAGCCTGGGCAACAGAGAATGACTCTGTCTAAAACAAAAAAGTCTGAACATGGTAAATATCTTAATTATCGTCAAATGTACCTATGACTTTAACACCATTCCCATAAAAGCCTTAGCAAAATATTTCGTAAATGTAAACAAGCTGATTATCCAATTTATCTGGAAAGGCAAACGCCACAAAATAGCTAAAAAATAATCTTGCAAAAAAAGAGTAAAGTGTAAAAATCACTCTGTAAGATTTTAAGACTTGTTATTTAGTGACAGAAAACAAGTCAGCCTGCCCATGGATGAGGGATAGACACACAGACCAATGGAACAAAAGAGGGAGCTCAGAAATACACCTTCACAGGTATGAATAGACAATTTCTGACAAAAGTGCAAAAACAAATCAGTGGAAATACAGTCTTTTCAACAAATTGTATGAAAGAAACGAACCTTAACCTAAACCCCACACTTTCAAAAATTAACCTAAAATGGATCATGGAATTCAAAGTAAAATGTATACACCCAAATATTTCAGAAGGAAACATGAGAAAAAATTTAAGTAACGACTTCTAAGACATTAAGCCAAACTCATGATCTATAATCAATACATTGAAATTAATAGAAGTTATGATTTTTTTCTGCGAAACACTTCTTTGAAAGAATAAAAAAACTTGAAGAAAATACATTGAAATCACATGTCTGACAACAGACTTTTATCAAGAATACAAAACGAACTCTCTAAATATTATGAAAACAGACACTATTTAGCATTTTCAAAGTGACAGAATTATAGCGATAAAAAATAAGTTGATGGTTATCAGCATTTAGTGTTGGGTAGAAACTGTAACTGTTAATGTTAACAAAAAAAGACTTATTCATAATGAAAGACTTTTATATTCTTATTGTAAGGCAAAAAAAAAAAAGAAATAAGACTCATTCAGAGTTGAAAGAGAAAAGTAACTATTGTTTCACTGATTACATGGTGGAGTACATACAAATTCATTGGAGTTAACAAAAAAGCCAATGGAGGTAATGAGTGAGTTCAGCATGGTTAAATAATACAACCTCAATATACAAAAGAATCATAATTCTCTTAGTATGTACTAGAAATGAACAGTGGTAAATTATTTTGTATTTTTTAAAAATACAATTCCCAATAGTATTATAACATATGAGACACCTAGGGATAAATCAGACAAAAGATGTGCAGAACCTGTCTACTGAAAACTAAAAAATCTTTCTGAGAGAGATTTTAAAAGACCTAAATAAATGCAGAGATATTTCATAATCATGGATTAGATTGTTAAGATGTTGATTTCCCCTCATTGATTTATATATGCAATGCAATCCCAAAAATTCCAGCAGATTTTTCCTGAAGAAATTGATGTTAATTATAACATTCATATGAAAATGCAGTCAACCTAGAATAGCCAAAACGACTTTGAAAATAATAAATTTAAAGGACTTATACCATCTGTCAAGTTATTATAAAGTTATAACAATGAAGACCACATGGTATTGATAACAAGAAAGACAAGTAGAGAAATGCAGTATAGGGGCAGAGCAAGATGGCCGAATAGGAACAGCTCCAGTCTCCAACACCTAGCGTGAGCGACACAGAAGACCGGTGATTTCTGCATTTTCAACTGAGGTACTGGGTTCATCTCACTGGGGAGTGCCGGACGATTGGTGCTGGTCAGCTGCTGCAGCCCGACCAGCCAGAGCTGAAGCAGGGCGAGGCATTGCCTCACCTGGGAAGCGCAAGGGGGAAGGGAATCCCCTTTGCAAGCCAGGGGAACTGAGACACACAACACCCGGAAAATCGGGTAACTCCCACCCCAATATTGCGCTTTAAGCAAACAGGCACACCAGGAGATCATATCCCACACCCCGCCGGGAGGGTCCCACACCCACGGAGGCTCCCTCATTGCTAGCACAGCAGTCTGAGATCTACCGGCAAGGGAGCAGGGAGGCTGGGGGAGGGGCGCCCGCCATTGCTGAGGATTAAGTAGGTAAACAAAGCTGCTTGGAAGCTCGAACTGGGTGGAGCTCACAGCAGCTCAAGGAAACCTGCCTGTCTCTATAGACTCCAACTCTGGGGACAGGGCACAGTAAACAATAACGCAGCCGAAACCTCTGCAGACGCAAACGACTCTGTCTGACAGCTTTGAAGAGAGCAGTGGATCTCCCAACACGGAGGTTGAGATCTGAGAAGGGACAGACTCCCTGCTCAAGTGGGTCCCTGACCCCTGAGTAACCTAACTGGGAGACATCCCCCACTAGGGGCAGTCTGACACCCCACACCTCACAGGGTGGAGTACACCCCTGAGAGGAAGCTTCCAAAGCAAGAATCAGACAGATACACTTGCTGTTCAGAAATATTCTATCTTCTGCAGCCTCTGCTGTTGATACCCAGGCAAACAGGGTCTGGAGTGGACCTCAAGCAATCTCCAACAGACCTACAGCTGAGGGTCCTGACTGTTAGAAGGAAAACTATCAAACAGGAAGGACACCTACACCAAAACCCCATCACTACATCACCATCATCAAAGACCAGAGGCAGATAAAACCACAAAGATGGGGAAAAAGCAGGGCAGAAAAGCTGGAAATTCAAAAAATAAGAGCGCATCTCCCCCAGCAAAGGAGCGCAGCTCATCGCCAGCAACGGATCAAAGCTTGACGGAGAATGACTTTGACGAGATGAGAGAAGAAGGCTTCAGTCCATCAAATTTCTCAGAGCTAAAGGAGGAATTACATACCCAGCAAAAAAAAAACTAAAAATCTTGAAAAAAAAGTGGAAGAATTGATGACTAGAGTAATTAATGCAGAGAAGGTCATAAACGAAATGAAAGAGATGAAAACCATGACACGAGAAATACGTGACAAATGCACAAGCTTCAGTAACCGACTCGATCAACTGGAAGAAAGAGTATCAGCGATTGAGGATCAAATGAATGAAATGAAGTGAGAAGAGAAACCAAAAGAAAAAAGAAGAAAAAGAAATGAACAAAGCCTGCAAGAAGTATGGGATTATGTAAAAAGACCAAATCTACGTCTGATTGGGGTGCCTGAAAGTGAGGGGGAAAATGGAACCAAGTTGGAAAAACACTCTTCAGGATATCATCCAGGAGAACTTCCCCAACCTAGTAGGGCAGGCCAACATTCAAATCCAGGAAATACAGAGAACGCCACAAAGATACTCCTCGAGAAGAGCAACTCCAAGACAAATAATTGCCAGATTCACCAAAGTTGAAATGAAGGAAAAAATCTTAAGGGCAGCCAGAGAGAAAGGTCGGGTTACCCACAAAGGGAAGCCCATCAGACTAACAGCAGATCTCTCGGCAGAAACTCTCCAAGCCAGAAGAGAGTGGGGGCCAATATTCAACATTCTTAAAGAAAAGAATTTTAAACCCAGAATTTCATATCCAGCCAAACTAAGTTTCATAAGTGAAGGAGAAATAAAATCCTTTACAGATAAGCAAATGCTTAGAGATTTTGTCACCACTAGGCCTGCCTTACAAGAGACCCTGAAGGAAGCACTAAACATGGAAAGGAACAACCGGTACCAGCCATTGCAAAAACATGCCAAAATGTAAAGACCATCGCGGCTAGGAAGAAACTGCATCAACTAACGAGCTAAATAACCAGTTAATATCATAATGGCAGGATCAAGTTCACACATAACAATCTTAACCTTAAATGTAAATGGACTAAATGCTCCAATTAAAAGACACAGACTGGCAAACTGGATAAAGAGTCAAGACCCATCAGTCTGCTGTATTCAGGAGACCCATCTCACACGCAGAGACATACATAGGCTCAAAATAAAGGGATGGAGGAAGATTTACCAAGCAAATGGAGAACAAAAAAAAGCAGGGGTTGCAATACTAGTCTCTAATAAAACAGACTTTAAACCATCAAAGATCAAAGGAGACAAAGAAGGCCATTACATAATGGTAAAGGGATCAATTCAACAGGAAGAGCTAACTATCCTAAATATATATGCACCCAATACAGGAGTACCCAGATTCATAAAGCAAGTCCTTAGAGACTTACAAAGAGACTTAGACTCCCATACAATAATAATGGGAGACTTCAACACTCCACTGTCAACATTAGACAGATCAACGAGACAGAAAGTTAACAAGGATATCCAGGAATTGAACTCATCTCTGCAGCAAGCACACCTAATAGACATCTATAGAACTCTCCACCCCAAATCAACAGAATATACATTCTTCTCAGCACCACATCGTACTTACTCCAAAATCGACCACGTAATTGGAAGTAAAGCACTCCTCAGCAAATGTACAAGAACAGAAATTATAACAAACTGTCTCTCAGACCACAGTGCAATCAAACTAGAACTCAGGACTAAGAAACTCAATCAAAACCGCTCAACTACATGGAAACTGAACAACCTGCTCCTGAATGACTACTGGGTACATAACGAAATGAAGGCAGAAATCAAGATGTTCTTTGAAACCAATGAGAACAAAGATACAACATACCAGAATCTCTGGGACACATTTAAAGCAGTGTGTAGAGGGAAATGTATAGCACTAAATGCCCACAAGAGAAAGCAGGAAGATCTAAAACTGACACTCTAACATCGCAATTAAAAGAACTAGAGAAGCAAGAGCAAACACATTCGAAAGCTAGCAGAAGGCAAGAAATAACTAAGATCAGAGCAGAACTGAAGGAGATAGAGACACAAAAAACTCTCCAAAAAATCAATGAATCCAGGAGTTGGTGTTTTGAAAAGATCAACAAAATAGACAGACCACTAGCAAGACTAATAAAGAAGAAAAGAGAGAAGAATCAAACAGACGCAACAAAAAATGATAAAGGGGATATCACCACCGACCCCACAGAAATACAAACTACCATCAGAGAATACTATAAACACCACTACGCAAATAAACTAGAAAATCTAGAAGAAATGGATAATTTCCTGGACACTTACACTCTTCCAAGACTAAACCAGGAAGAAGTTGAATCCCTGAAGAGACCAATAGCAGGCTCTGAAATTGAGGCAATAATTAATAGCCTACCAACCAAAAAAAGTCCAGGACCAGATGGATTCACAGCTGAATTCTACCAGAGGTACAAGGAGGAGTTGGTACCATTCCTTCTGAAACTATTCCAATCAATAGAAAAAGAGGGAATCCTCCCCAACTCATTTTATGAGGCCAACATCATCCTGATACCAAAGCCTGGCAAGGACACAACAAAAAAAGAGAATTTTAGACCAATATCCCTGATGAACATCGATGCAAAAATCCTCAATAAAATACTGGCAAACCGGATTCAGCAACACATCAAAAAGTTTATCCACCATGATCAAGTGGGCTTCATCCCTGGGATGCAAGGCTGGTTCAACATTCGCAAATCAATAAACGTAATCCAGCATATAAACAGAACCAAAGACAAGAACCACATGATTATCTCAATAGATGCAGAAAAGGCTTTTGACAAAATTCAACAGCCCTTCATGCTAAAAACGCTCAATAAATTCGGTATTGATGGAACGTACCTCAAAATAATAAGAGCTATTTATGACAAACCCACAGCCAATATCATACTGAATGGGCAAAAACTGGAAAAATTCCCTTTGAAAACTGGCACAAGACAGGGATGCCCTCTCTCACCACTCCTATTCAACATAGTGTTGGAAGTTATGGCTAGGGCAATTAGGCAAGAGAAAGAAATCAAGGGTATTCAGTTAGGAAAAGAAGAAGTCAAATTGTCCCTGTTTGCAGATGACATGATTGTATATTTAGAAAACCCCATTGTGTCAGCCCAAAATCTCCTTAAGCTGATAAGCAACTTCAGCAAAGTCTCAGGATACAAAATTAATGTGCAAAAATCACAAGCATTCTTATACACCAGTAACAGACAAACAGAGAGCCAAATCAGGAATGAACTTCCATTCACAATTGCTTCAAAAAGAATAAAATACCTAGGAATCCAACTTACAAGGGATGTAAAGGACCTCTTCAAGGAGAACTACAAACCACTGCTCAGTGAAATAAAAGAGGGCACAAACAAATGGAAGAACATACCATGCTCATGGATAGGAAGAATCAATATTATGAAAATGGCCATACTGCCCAAGGTAATTTATAGATTCAATGCCATCCCCATCAAGCTACCAATGACTTTCTTCACAGAATTGGAGAAAACTGCTTTAAAGTTCATATGGAACCAAAAAAGAACCCGCATCGCCAAGACAATCCTAAGTCAAAAGAACAAAGCTGAAGGCATCACGCTACCTGACTTCAAACTATACTACAAGGCTACAGTAACCAAAACAGCATGGTACTGGTACCAAAACAGAGATATAGACCAATGGAACAGAACCAAGTCCTCAGAAATAATACCACACATCTACAGCCATGTGATCTTTGACAAACCTGAGAGAAACAAGAAATGGGTAAAGGATTCCCTATTTAATAAATGGTGCTGGGAAAATTGGCTAGCCATAAGTAGAAAGCTGAAACTGGATCCTTTCCTTACTCCTTATACGAAAATTAATTCAAGATGGATTAGAGACTTAAATGTTAGACCTAATACCATAAAAATCCTAGAGGAAAACCTAGTTAGTGCCATTCAGGACATAGGCATGGGCAAAGACTTCATGTCTAAAACTCCAAAAGCAACGGCAGCAAAAGCCAAAATTGACAAATGGGATCTCATTAAACTAAAGAGCTTCTGCACAGCAAAAGAAACTACCATCAGAGTGAACAGGCAACCTACAGAATGGGAGAACATTTTTGCAATCTACTCATCTGACAAAGGGCTAATATCCAGAACCTACAAAGAACTCAAACAAATTTACAAGAAAAAAACAACCAACCCCATCAAAAAGTGGGCAAAGGATATGAACAGACATTTCTCAAAAGAAGACATTCATACAGCCAACAGACACATGAAAAAATGCTCATCATCACTGGCCATCAGAGAAATGCAAATCAAAACCACAATGAGATACCATCTCACACCAGTTAGAATGGCAATCATTAAAAAGTCAGGAAACAACAGGTGCTGGAGAGGATGTGGAGAAATAGGAACACTTTTACACTGTTGGTGGGATTGTAAACTAGTTCAACCATTATGGAAAACAGTATGGCGATTCCTCAAGGATCTAGAACTAGATGTACCATATGACCCAGCCATCCCATTACTGGGTATATACCCAAAGGATTATAAATCATGCTGCTATAAAGACACATGCACACGTATGTTTATTGCAGCAGTATTCACAATAGCAAAGACTTGGAATCAACCCAAATGTCCATCAGTGACAGATTGGATTAAGAAAATGTGGCACATATACACCATGGAATACTATGCAGCCATCAAAAAGGATGAGTTTGTGTCCTTTGTAGGGACATGGATGCAGCTGGAAACCATCATTCTTAGCAAACTATCACAAGAACAGAAAACCAAACACCGCATGTTCTCACTCATAGTTGGGAACTGAACAATGAGATCACTTGGACTCAGGAAGGGGAACATCACACACCGGGGCCTATCATGGGGAGGGGGGAGGGGGGAGGGATTGCACTGGGAGTTATACCTGATGTAAATGACGAGTTGATGGGTGCTGACGAGTTGATGGGTGCAGCACACCAACATGGCACAAGTATACATATGTAACAAACCTGCACGTTATGCACATGTACCCTACAACTTAAAGTATAATAATAATAAATAAATTAAAAAAAATAGAATTGAAAAAAAAAAAGAAAAAAAAAGAGAAATGCAGTATACACACACCACACATGCATACACATAAACACACACATGCACATACACATATATGAGTAGCTGCATTTGTACACATATATGTGAAGCAGTCTTGTCTGGGGTAAATACTAAGGTTCTTGGTCTCACAGTCAAGGAGATCGAGGTCGCAGACACACACACACACACACACACACACACACACACTGTGAGTTTTGAGCAGGAGTTGAATAGATAAAAGGAAAGAACAGTTCTCTGTCACAGACAGGGGTCCAGAGCGGGGTTATCGGGGGTAGTAAATATGTAAGGGGTTTTATAAATGGGCTAGTGAGGAGGGACGTCATGGGGAAGGGATGTCTTATCTTTCTAGGGCCCAACAGTTTAGTTGGAACCAGGTGTGCCATCTGTACAGAGCAGAGTTTTTGTTTTTGTTGTTGTTGTTTTTTAATCAGTTCTAATTCCATTTGCTGACCACATAGGCAGAATCTTAGTCTGTGCTGCTTTGTCTTGCTTATCTGTGAGGGAGGGTTTCTGTGTCTGTTCCCAGACATCTTATTGCAGCTGCAGGCATCTCCCACCACGTCCACTTTTAGCTTTCCTATCTTACTGCACCTAAAGGGAAAGGAATGTGCATACTAAGGCCCACTGTTTTTACTGGGCCCCATTGTATGAGTGTGAAGTTTGGTGATTACCCAAGAAACTTCCCCCTCTCCTTCTGTACCCAAGCTGTCTTATCTCTGTTTTACAGTCTGCTCTTTCAGGCTGCTTGTTGTTAGAGAAGTGATTTCTTTGAACTGCATGAGGTCAGAAAGGGAGCTACTTTTGAGTTGCTTTTTGTTAAAAGTAAATTTTTTTTTTTTTTTTTTTTTTTTTTTTTTTTTTGCCAGGGACTTGCTTTAACCTGTCTACCTAAATAATTTCTGTTTGCCTCTTGTATTTCCCCACTCTGGAATGGAGTCCCTAACGGCTGTTAGGGGGAATTGGGTGATGACTTACTCTGGCTGCTTTCTGTTGGAGAGGGGTGTTGTGTGGGGAATAGCAGCTAGGGCTCCTCCTCAGGTTAATTTAAAGGTCCCTGGTAAAAGGGCGGTTTCATTTTTGGCTCCATTTAGAGCACCATCTGAAGCTTGATGGTTTCTAGGTGAGAAGAGATAAACTTTACAAGGAGATTTAGAATATAGGGTCCAAATATGAGTAATAAGACTACTATTAATGGGGTGGCCACTATAGGCCATAACCATGACAACAGATCGGTAGATGCCCGTGAGACATTTAGATGGGTTGTTCTGTTGTAAGTAGGTGTATGGGACTTACCTTTGTTTAACTTTCTTGGTTTTACTTTCCAAAAAAAAAAAAAAAAAAGGAAACCTTGAGATTATAGGTTACCTGGCAGGATCTTTAGGGTAATTGCCCAGAACTAGAACATTGTTTCAGACTTTTACATTACCCTTGTTTTCTCTGAGCTGCAGCCAGAGATTGGTTGACAGGAATAAGCAGGGTTAGTTTAAAATGTAGGCAAGAACTTAAAAACAATGAATGAGACTAGAAGTCAATAACAGGTGTATAAGTTCTAAAACATAATTTCTCTCTCTCTCGAGTCCTCATTTTTGTTAAACTTATGATATGACTGAGCTGTTTGCAAAATAAACTTTAGTCTTATACTTGGCCTAATTATTTGCATAAACTGCAGCAACAATAGCTATTTTTACACAGGCCTTTTAGATTGGCTTTGATGGAACTTTGTTCCACGAGGAATCTCGGATAGGATCTTTTAAATCCCAGCCCAGCCATGGGTTTTTGCCTTTAAATGTCTGTGAGTTGGGTAAACTTCTTTCTTTTTGAGGTTCCAGGAGCACGGGGTTTCTAGGCCTGTTAGAAAGTGACACTCTTTACTCACCACAGGTCAGGAACCTCCCATGGAGACTGTGCAGAGAAGTTATGAGGCCGGTATCCCAGGGGCTTTTATTGGCTTTGCAAATCAAGCTTGATTCTTTAAAGGGGAACATATCCTTCCAGCTACAGCCTTGGTAAAACAACCAGGTTTTCCTATTTTTTCTTGTTGCAAAAGAAAACAGATTTTTGTTGCACTGATGCAGACAACTATATTGTAATTTAAGAATACTTTTGACTAGTTTCCAAATTCTAGAAGAACTAGGCAGAGAGAAACAAACATGCTTCAAATCTCATTTACAGGAGTATACTTTACTTAGTTGTTAAAGGCTGAAGCTAGCTTAAGACAAGTTTTCTTGACTCTGAAAAATAAAACAAAGATTAGCAGTGTTCCAAGCAAAAAGTTGAAAACTTTTTGTTTTCTATTAGATTAGTCCGTTCTAGTGTTTAATTTACAGAAAAAAAAATATATTATTTTGAATTTAGTTAATATGTTTACACAGTTTCCTTTGCAAGATTAATGTTCACAATCTTTTTACAATTTGCTTAAAATTTTTACTTTATTTTATTTAATTTTAAGACAATTCTTGATTCCTAAGTAAAATGTACCTTTCCATGCCTTCTTATAATTTTTGCCAATTGTGAAGCAGGCAAGTAGACAGCTTTTAAAGGCTAAAGAAGCAGTTTACAACCTTAAAACATATAGCAAACCTAGTATCTGACCTGCATAATTTAGACCACATCTTTAAACCTTGAAGACATTTTTACCTTACCAATTGTTCCTAACACTCTTTTTATTTTAAAGATTAAAATCTCATGAGCTGAAAGGTACCACAGCTTTTACTTTTCCCTTAAAAATATTTTATTTAAGTGCTTATTATTTTAGGCCAATTAACTAGAACACTTGTTAAATAAACATTACACACATATGTAACCACACAGACAAACAGAAAAAAATACAGTACTTATGAGATTTATACTTGCTAATTTCCCAATTGGATTATTGACCTCTGGGTGATGCCCTTTAAGAACAGGGTTAGGAATACAATTTCCAGGGCCTAATAAACAAGCACAGCCAGAAGAGAAAGACAGATTTTGAGAGGTACTTACTTACCATTAATTTCAGGGGCTCCATAAGGAAAACAGATATTTTTTCCCAAAATGGAATTTGTGGCACCTTTTCTGTTTTCCTAAGGAGTCCCAGGCCACCAGAAATCATTCTATGGTCTTTTATGCATGCACCAAGAGTAGCAAGATAGAGTGAAAAGAAAAAAGTAATTTAGTTGACTGAGAAAAAAAAAAAAAAAAAAAAAACTCTTCCAGAAAACAACATTTATAAAGAGAAAAACAAGAAGGCCTTTTAAATGTACCCATAGCTTGGATTTCCACTTTCAATTAATCTGAACGTTCTTTTATTTATTTATTTATTTTTCTTTTGAGATGGAGTCTTGCTCTGTTGCTCAGGCTGGAGTGCAGTGGTGTGATCTCAGCTCACTGCAACCTCCACCTCCTGGGTTCAAGTGATTCTCCTGCCTCAGCCTCCAGAGTAGCTGGGACTACAGGCACACGTCATCACGTCCGGCTAATTTTTGTATCTTTTTTTTTTTTTTTTTTTTGAGGTGGAGTCTCGCTCTGTGGCCCAGGCTGGAGTGCAGTGGCACAATCTCGGCTCACTACAAACTCCGGCTCCTGGGTTCACGCCATTCTCCTGCCTCAGCCTCCAGAGTAGCTGGGACTACAGGAGCCCGCCACTACGCCGGGCTAATTTATTGTATTTTTAGTAGAGACGGGGTTTCACCGCGTTAGCCAGGATGGTCTCGATCTCCTGACTTCGTGATCCGCCCACTTCAGCCTCCCAAAGTGCTGGGATTACAGGCCTGAGCCACCGCGCCCTGCAAATTTTTGTATCTTTAGTAGAGACGGGGTTTCACCATGTTGGCCAGGATGGTGAACACCCTTTAAGAAAATTCCGAGCACTCTTAAAGAAAATTCTTTTTCATCTAAGAAATTTCTTTTACAGTTTGCTCTTTCAGGCTGCTTGTTGTTAGAAGAGAAGTGGTTTCTTTGAACTGCATGAGGCTAGAGTTATTTTTGAGCTGCTTTTGTTAAAAGGAATTTTTTTTTTTTTTTTTTTTTGCCAGGGACTTGCTTTACCCTATCTACCTAATTTCTTTCTGCCTCCTATAACATATGTATATGTATATAAGTGTGTATGTGCATTTGTATAGATTTAGAAGGTACAAGTGCAGTTTTGTTACATGAATATATCGAATAGTGGTGAGGTCTGTTTTTTTAATGTAGTTATCACTCATATAGTATACATTGTACCCATTAGGTAATTTCTCATTTCTTACCTCCTTCCCACCCTCCCACCATTCTATGTCTAATGTATATTGCTCCACACTCTATTTCCATGTGTACACATTATTTATCTCCCATTTATAAGTAAAAACATGTCATATTTGAATTTTATAGATAACCTAGAAATAAAGCCACATAACTACAACCAACTGATCTTTTCTTTTTTAAGGGACAAGGTCTTATTGTCTCATCCAAGCTGGAGTGCAGTGGAATGATCATGGCTCACTGCAGCCTTGAATTTCTGGACTTAAGTGATCCTCTTAACTCAGTCTCCAAATAGATAGGACTACTGGCACATGCCATTGTGCCTAGCTAATTTTTTGTTGTATTTTGTTTGTTTGTTTATTTATTTATTGTAGACATAAGGTCTTGCTATGTTGCCCAGGTTGGTTTTGAACACCTGGGCTTATGCAATCATCCCACCTTGGCCTCCCAAAGTGCTATAATTACATATATGAGCCGCCATGACTTGCTACCAACTAATCTTTGACAAAGTTAACAAAAACAACTACTCATATGTTAGCAATTAGTTTTCTCAAAAGTTCAAGAACAAATAAGTAGAAAAACATCTTTTTAACTAATGGTGCTGGAATACTTGGATATTCATATGCAAAAAAAAATGAACTTCGATTTTTGTCCCTCATCATATACAAAAATGAATTCAATGTAAGTAACAAAACTAAATGCAAAATGTAAAACTACCAGGTGAAAGATGAAAGAATCCAGGAGTTGTATCTATGCAAGAATAAGTAAGACTGATAGACTGCTAGTTAGACAAATTTGAAAAAAAAGATGAACCACATAAACACAATCAGAAATTACAAAGGAGACATTGTCAATGACCCCAAAGAAATAAAAAAAAAAATGTCAGGACTATTATGAACACTTCTATGCACAAAATCTAGAAAACCTAGAATAAATGAATAAATTTCAGGAGACACGCAAGCTCTCAAAATTGAACCAGGAAGAAATTGAATCCCTGAAAATATCAATAACGAGTTCTAAAACTGAATCAATAATAAACAGCTTACCAACCAGGAAAAGCCCACGACCAGATGGATTAGCAAATTGTACCACATATATGAAGAAGAGCTGGTACCAATTCTACTTCAACTATTCCATAAAATTGAGGAAGAGAGACTCCTCCTTAACTTAATCTATGAGGCCAACATTATCTTGATACCAAAACCTGGCAGAGAAGCAACAACAAAAAGAAAATTTCAGGACAATATACTTGTACACAGATGCAAAATTCTAAACAAAATACTATCAAACAAAATCCAACAGCACATCAAAACAGTAATCATCCATGATCAAGTAGGATTTATCCTTGGGATGTAAGGTTGGTTCAACAACTGCAAATCAATAAATGTGATGCATCATTAACAGAGCTAAAAACAAAAAACACACGATCATCTCAATAAATGCAGAAAAGGATTTTGATAAAATTCAACATTCCTTTATCTTAAAATGCCCTCAATAAACTAGACATTGAAGGAACATGCCAAAAATAATAAGCACCACCTATGAGAAACCCACGATCAACATCATACTGAATGGGCCAAAGCTGGATGTATTCCCCTTGAAAACTGCGACAAAGATGTCCACTCTCATGGGTTCTATTCAACATAGTACTTGGTGAGCAATCAAGCATGAGAAAGAAAAAAAGGCAACCAGATAGGAAAAGAAAAGTTAGATCTGTGTGCAGATGATATGATTCAATACCTGGGAAAACCCCATAGTCTCTGCCCAAAACTCCCAGATCTGATGAACAACTTCAGTAAAACTTCAGGATAAAAAATAAATGTAAAAAATCAGTCATATATCTTTACAACAACAACATTCAAGCTGAAAGCCCAATCAAGAACAAGATCCCATTCACAATAACCTCAAAAAGAATAAAATACCCCAAAATACAGCTAACCAAGATGGTGAAAGATGACCACAATGATAATTACAAAACAGTGCTGAAAGAAATCAGAGGACACAAACAAACTAGAAAACCATAAATGTTTCTGGCAACTTATTTTCATTTCACTTTGGGATACCACCATTCTTTCACTCTTAGTCCTTGAAGTTTAAATAGGGCTGACCAAGACAAAAAAAAAAAAAGAAAGAAAGAAAGGCAGCATTGACGTAATTCAAGGGTGGAGTTTTTGTCCCTCTGACATAAGGGACATTTGATGATGAACATAGATTTGATGATTTGCATAGAAGTGTTTATAGTATTCTCTGAGGGTAGTTCGTATTTCTTTGGGATCAGTGGTGATATCCCCTTTATCATTTTTTATTGCATCTATTTGATTCTCCTCTCTTTTCTTCTTTATTAGTCTGGCTAGTTAGTGGTCTATATATTTTGTTGATCTTTTCAAAAAACCAGCTCCTGGATTCATTGATTTTTTAAAGGGTTTTTTGTGTCTCTGTCTCCTTCGGTTCTGCTCTGATCTTAGTTATTTCTTGTCTTCTAGCTTTTGAGTTTGTTTGCTATTGCTTCTCTAGTTCTTTTAATTTTGATGTTAGGGTGTCAATTTTAGATCTTTCCTGCTTTTGCTTATGGGCATTTAGTGCTATAAATTTCCCTCTAAACACTGCCTTAAATGTGTCCCAGAGATTCTGGTACGTTGTGTCTTTGTTCTTATTGGTTCAAAGCACATCTTTATTTCTGCCTTATTTACCCAGCAGTCATTCAGAAGCAGGTTGTTCAGTTTCCATGTAGTTGTGTGGTTTTGAGTGAGTTTCTTAATCCTGAGTTCTAATTTGATTGCACTGTGATTTGAGAGACTGTTTGTTACTATTTCCATTCTTTTGCATTTACTGAGGAGTGTCTTACTTTCAATTATGTGGTCAATTTTAGAATAAGTGCATTGAGGTGCTGAGAAGAATATATATTTTGTTGACTTGGGGTGGAGAGTTCTGTAGATGTCTACTAGGTCTGCTTGGTCCAGAGCTGAGCTCAAGTCCTGAATGTCCTTGTTAGTTTTCTGTCTCGTTGATCTGTCTAATCAGTGACAGTGGGGTGTTAAAGTCTCCCACTATTATTGTGTGGGAGTCTAAATCTCTTTGTAGGTCTCTAAGAATTTGCTTTATGAATCTATGTGCTCCTGTATTGGGTGCATATATATTTAGGATAGTTAACTCTTCTTGTTGCATTGATCCCTTTACCATTATGTAATTCCCTTCTTCGTCTCTTTTGATTTCTGTTGCTTTAAAGTCTGTTTTATCAGAGACTAGGATTGTAACCCCTGCTTTTTTTTTTTTATCTGCTTGGTAAATATTTCTCCATCCCTTCGTTTTGAGCTTATGTGTGTCTTTGCACGTGAGATGGGTCTTCTAAATACAGCACATCAATGGGTGTTGACTCTTTATCCAGTTTGCCAGTCTGTGTCTTTTACTTGGGGGCATTTAGCCCATTAACATTTAAGGTTAATATTGTTATGCGTGGATTTGATTCTGTTATCATGATGCTAGCTGGTTATTTTGCCCGTTAGTTGATGCAGTTTCTTCATGGTGTCGATGGTCCTTACAATATAGTATTTTTTTGCAGTGGCTGGTATTGTTTGTTCTTTTCCATGTTTAGTGCTTCCTTTAGGAGCTCCTGTAAGGCAGGCCTAGTGATGACAAAATTTCTCAGCATTTGCTTGTCTGTAAAGGATTTTGTTTCTCCTTCACTTATAAAACTTAGTTTGACTGGACATGAAATTCTGGGTTGAAAGTTCTTTTCTTTAAGAATGTTGAATATTGGCCCCCACTTTTCTGACTTGTAGAGTTTTTGCCAAGAGATCCTATGTTAGTCCGAGGGGTTTTCCTTTTTGGGTAACCCTACCTTGTTCTCTGGCTGCCCTTAACATTTTTTCCTTCATTTCAACCTTGGTGAATCTGACAATTATGTGTCTTGGGGTGGCTCTTCTCAAGGATAATCTTTGTTGTGTTCTCTGTATTTCCTGAATTTGAATGTTGGCTTGTCTTGCTAGGTTGGGGAAGTTCTCCTGGATAATATCCTGAAGAGTGTTTTCCAACTCGATTCCATTCTCCCTGTCACTTTCAGGTACACCAATCAAACGTAGGTTTGGTTTTCTCACATAGTACCAGATTTCTTTGAAACTTTGTTCATTGCTTTTCATTCTTTTTTCTCTAATCTTGTCTTCTCGCTTTATTTCATTAAGTTGATCTTCAGTCCCTGATATCCTTTTTTCTGCTTGATCGATTCGGCTATTGATACTTGTGTATGCTTCAAAAAGTTCTCGTGCTGCTTTTCAGCTCCATCAGGTCATTTATGTTCTTCTTTAAACTGGTTTTTCTAGGTAGCCATTCTTCTAAACTTTTTTTCAAGGTTCTTAACTTCCTTGCATTGGGTTAGAGCATGCTCCTTTAGCTCAGAGGAGTTTGTTATTACCCACCTTCTGAAGCCTACTTCTGTCAATTCATCAAACTCATTCTCCATCCAGTTTTGTTCCCTTGCTGGCGAGGAGTTGTCAACCTTTGGAGGAGACAAGGTGCTATGGTTTTTGGAATTTTCAGCCCTTTTGCACTGGTTTTTCCCCATCATCCTGGATTTATCTACCTTTGGTATTTGATGTTGGTGACCTTCAGCTGTGGTCTTTGGACGTCATTTTTATTGATGTTGATGCTATCCCTTTCTGTTTGTTAGTTTTCCTTCTAAGAGTCAGGCCCCTGTGCTGCAGGTCTGCTGGAGTTTGCTGGAGGTCCACTCCAGACCCTGTTTGCCTGGGTATCACCAGCAGAGGCTGCAGAACAGCAAAGATTGCTGCTTTTTCCTGAAGTTTCATCCCAGAGGGGCAGCGGCCAGATGCCAGCTGGAGCTCTCCTGTATGAGGTGTCTGTCAGCCCCTACTGGGAGGTGTTTCCCAGTCAGGATACAGGGGCATCAGGGCCCCACTTGAGGAGGCAGTCTGACCCTTAGCAGAGCTCGAACGCTGTGCTGAGAGATCCACTGCTCTCTTCAGAGCCATCAGTCAGGGACGTTTAAGTCGGATGAAGCTGAGTCCACAGCTGCCCCTTCCGCCAGGTGCTCTGTCCCAGGGAGATGGTGGTTTTATATATAATCCCCTGACTGGGGCTGCTGCCTTTTTTTTTTTTCAGAGATGCCCTTAGCAGAGAGGAGGAATCTAGAGAGGCAGTCTGGCCACAGCGGCCTTGCTGAGCTGTGGTTGGCTCCACTCAGTTCAAAATTCCCAGCAGCTTTGTTTACATTGTGAGGGTAAAACGGCCTACTCAAGCCTCAGTAATGGTGGAGGCCCCACCTCCCACCAAGCTCGAGTGTCCCAGGTCAACCTCAGACTGCTGTGCTAGCAGCAAGTGTTTCAAGGCAGTGGATCTTAGCTTGCTGGGCTCTGTGGGCATGGGATCTGCCAAGCCAGACCACCTGGCTCTCTGGCTTCAGTCCCCTTTCCAGGGCAGTGCCACTGGGGTATGAAAAAAAAAAAAAGAAAAGAAAACTCCTGCAGCTAGCTTGATGTCTGCCCAAATAGCTGCCCAGTTTTGTGCTTGAAACCCAGGGCACTGGTGGTATAGGCACCGGAGGGAATCTCCTGGTCTGCAGACTGCAAAGACCATGGGAAAAGTGCAGTATTTGGGCCAGAGTGCATTGTTTTTCATGGCAAGGTCCCTCATGGCTTCCCTTGGTTAGGGTAGAGAGTTCCCCAACTCCTTGCACTTCCTGGATGAGGCGACTCCCACCCTGCTTCAGCTCACCCTCCGTGGGTTGCACCCACTGTCCCAAATGAGATGAACTGGGCACCTCAGTTGAAAGTGCAGAAATCACCTGCCTTCTGCGTTGATCTTGCGGAAAGCTTCAGACTGGAGCTGTTCCTATTCAGTCATTTTGCCACCAATTCCCCAAAAAATCAGTATGATAGAATTTCAAATAAGGAAGCTCTCTATCTTGTTACTTATTACTGTTCTTTTATAAAATCCTTTGTATACATTTTATGTTTTTTCAACTTTTATTTTATATACTGGGGGACATGTGCAAATTTTTTACATGGAAATACTGTGATGCTAAGATTAGGAGTATGGATCCCATCACCAAAGTAGTGAGCATAGTACCCAATAGGTAGTTTTTTAACCCACCACTCCCCCCTCCATCATCTAGTAGTCCACATTGTCCATTGTTAGCACGTTTATGCCCATGTATGCTCAATGTTTAACTCCCATTTATAAGTGAGAATATGCGGTATTTGACTTTCTGTTCCTGCATTAATTTGTTTAGGAGTATTGCCTCCATCTCCATCCATGTTGCTATAAAGGACATGATTTAAATTATTTTTACTTTAAAAAAAAGGAGGTCTGCAGCTCTGACTGAGAGGAGTGACTTAATAGGAAAAAAGGGATAAATAACTTTATATCTAAAGGTATTGTTGAAACAACTGAAAGCTTGGTAGAGAACAATTAAGAGAAAGCCGAAACTTCAGTATACAAGTGCAACATCAGAGCTGAGGTGTAATAGGTCCAGGAAAAGAAACAGCCAAGAAGCACCCTTCTGGCCAATCTTGGAGGATGGTAAGACTGCCCAGGTGCTAGACTGCACTCACTCAGGAAGAATCATAGCAGAATGTGGGGAAAGCTTGAAAACTTTTCTCAAGCCACACAGAGAATTACAAACAGAATTTAATTTCATGGATACAAAAGAATTAAACACACCTCTAACAAAAGCACTAATTTTGACAATAAGCTACTGTGACCCAGGGGCCAGAGTACAAGAAAGTCAGCCTAAAAATAAAATTGCATTCATTTCTGACAGTCTGGAAGGCCAAATCCCCTTAGCAGCAATTAGACAGAAAACCTTCAAGTTGTCCCTGGTTGAATGTAGAACAAAAAATATGAACCCCCTGAATTCTGATAGCTTCCAAGCCACACAAACAACCAATGATAAAGTCTAAATGAACAGGTAAGTTGCAGTGGCTCACAACTGTAATCTCAGCACTTTTGGGAGGTGGAGGCAGGTGGATTGCTTGAGTCGAGAGGTTTGAGACCAGCCTATTTGGATTTTGGAGGCAACACATTCCTCATCTGGGTGTGATACTCTGGTCCATTTATCAAAGTGACCCAAAAAGCTGCCAGTTTTGAATGGGGTACAGAACAGGAGAACGCTCTGAAACAGGTCCAGGCTGCTGTGCAAGCTGCTCTGCCACATGGGCCATATGACCCAGCAGATCCAATGGTGCTTGAGGTGTCAATGGCAGATAAATATGCTGTTTGGAGCCATTGGCAGGCCCCCACAGGTGAAACACAGTAGAGTCCTCTAGGATTTTGGAGCAAGGCCCTACCATCTTCTGCAAATAACTACACTCCTTTTGAGACAGCTCTTGGCCTGTTACTGGGCTTCGGTGGAAACTGAACTTTTGACTATAGGCCATCAAGTAACCATGTGACCTGAACTACCTATCATGAACCAGGTGCTTTCTGACCCATCTAGCCATAAAGTGAGTCATGCACAGCAGCATTCCATCATCAAATTGAAGTGGTATATACATGATCAGGCTCAAGCAGGTCCTGAAGGCACAAGTAAGTTACATGTGGAAGTAGCTCAAATGCCCATGGTCTCCACTTCTGCCACCCTGTCTTCTCTTCCCCAGCCTGCACTGATGACCTCATGAAGAGTTCCCTATGGTCAGTTGACAGAAGAAGAGAAGACTAAGGCCTGGTTCACAGATGGTTCTGCACAATATGCAGGCACCACCCTGAAGTGGACAGCTGCAGCACTACAGCTCCTTTTTAGGACATCCCTGGAAGACAGTGTTGAAGGGAAATCTTCCCAGTGGGCAGAGTTTTGAGCAATACACCTGGTTATGCACTTTGCATGGAAGGGGAAATGACCAAATGTGTGATTATATACTGAATTATGGGCTGTATCCAATGAATTGGCTGGATGGTTAAGGAGCTGGAAGAAGCATGATTTGAAAATTGGTGACAAAGAAATTTGGAGAAGACGTATGTGGATAGACCCCTCTCAGTGGCCAAAAACTGAAGATATTTGATTCCCATGTGAGTGCTCACCAATGAGTGACCTCAGCAGAGAATAATTCTAATAATCATGTGGATAGGATGACCCATAATGTGGATACCACTCAGCCTCTTTCCCCAGTCACCCCTGTCATCACCCAATGTGCCCATGAACAAAGTGGCCATGTTAGCATGGATGGAGGTTGCACATGGGCCTGAGATACGTTGCTAACAACATGGACTTCCACTCACCAAGGTAGACCTTGCTACTGCCACTGCTGAGTGGACAATTTGCCAGCAGCAGAGATCAACACTTGGCCGTTGATATGCCACAATTTCTTGGGGTGATCAGCCAACTACCTGGTGGCAGGCTGATTGTATTGGACCTTTTCCATCATGGAAAGGGCAGCAGTTTGTCCTCACTGAAATAGACACTTACTCTGGACATGGATTTACCTATCCTGCATGCAATGCTTCTGCCAAGACTACCATCTATGAACTCATGAAATGCCTTTTCCACTGTCGTGATATTCCACCCAGCATTGCTTCTGACCAAGGCACTCACATTACAGCTAAAGAAGTGTCGGAGTGGGCTCGTGCTCATGGAATTCACTGGTCTTACCATGTTCCAAATCATCCTGAAGCAGCTGGATTGAGAGAACGGTGGAATGGCCTTTTGAAATCACAAATACAATACCAACTAGATAACAATACTTTGCAGAGCTGGGGAAAAGTTCTCCAGAAGGCTGTGTATGTTCTGAATTACCATCCAATATATGTCACTGTTTCTCCCATAATCAGGATTCACAGGTCCAGGAATCAAGGGGTGGAAGTGGAAGTGGCACCACTCAGCATCACCCCTAGTGATCCATTAGCAATATATTTGCCTCCTGTTTCCGCAACACTACGTTCTACTGGCTTAGTTCCGAGGAAGGAACGCTGCCACAAAGAGACACAACAACAATTCCATTAAACTGGAAGGTAAGATTGACACCTGGACAATTTGGGCTCCTCCTACCTCTAAGTCAACAAACTAAGAAGGAAGTTACAGTGTTGGCTGTGGATGAAATCAGTCTACTATATCACGATGGAGGTAGGGATATTCCTCCTACCTCTATTGAATAAGAATGGTGAGAGAGAACATCTTTGTCATGTACCTGGTTTCAAAGGGAATGCTTCCAGCTTTTTCCCATTCAATATGATATTGAATGGGCAGAGTACATGGAATACAGAAGATCCCTTAGTATTATCTTAATATTAGATCTCTTAGTATTATCATGCCCTGTGATTAAGGTTAATGGAAAACCACAACGGCCCAATCCAGGCAGGACTACAAATGGCCCAGACTCTTCAAAAATAAAGGTTTGGGTCACTCCACCAGGAAAACAACCATGACCTGTTGAGGTGCTTGCTGAAAGCAAAGGGAATACAGTATGGGTAGTAGAAGAAGGTAGTTATCAATAACAGCTATGACCACATGATCAGTTGCAGAAATGAGGACTGTAATTGTCATGAGTATTTCCTCTTTATTTTTTTAATTGAAATAGTATGTTATTTATGTTATTGCAGTCTCTCTCTTTTTTCTTTTGTTTGTTATTTTTCTTTTTTTTCTTTATTTCCTATAAAAAATATAGGATGCATGTGCAGAATGTGCAGGTTTGTTAGATAGGTATATATGTGCTGTGGTGATTTGCTGTACCTATTGACTCATCCTCTAATTTCCATCCCCTCACCCCTCAAACCCCTCAACAGACCCTGGGGTTTGTTGTTTCCCTTTCTGTGTCCATGTGTTCTCAATGTTCAACTCCCACTTATGAATGAGAACATGCGGTGTTTGGTTTTCTGTTCCTCTGTTAGTTTGCTGAAGATATGGCTTCCAGCTTCATTCATGTTCCTGCAAAGGACATAATCTCATTCATTTTTATGGTTGCATAGTATTCCATGGTGTATATGTACCACATTTTCTTTATCCAGCCTATCACTGATGGGTTTTTGGATTGGTTCCATGTCTTTGCTATTGTAAATAGTGCTACAATAAACATATGGGTGCATGTGTCTTTACAGTAGAATGATTTCTATTCCTTTGGGTATATATTCAGAAATGGGAAAGCTGGGTCAAAAGGTATTTCTGGTTCTAAATCCTTGAGGAATCGCCATACTGTCATCCACAATGGTTGAACTAATTTACGTTCCCACCAACAGGGTAAAAGTGTTCCTATTTCTACACAGTCTCACCAGCATCTATTGTTTCCTGACCTTTTAGTAATTGCCATTCCGACTGGAATGGGATGGTATCTCATTGAGCTTTTGATTTGCATTTCTCTGATTATCAGTGATTTTGAGTTTTTTTTCATGTATTTGTTGGCAGCATAAAAGTCTTCTTTTGAAAAGTGTCTGTTCATATCCTTTGCCCACTTTTTGATGGGGTTTTGTGTGTGCGTGTGTGTGTGTGTGTGGGTGGGTGTGTGTATTTTGTAAATATGTTTAAGCTACTTGTAAATTCTGGATATTAGACATTGTCAGGTGAGTAGATTGCAAAATTTTTCTCCCATTCTGTAGGTTGCCTATTCACTCTGATGGTAGTTTATTTTGCTGTTCAGAAGTGCTTTAGTTTAATTAGATACCATTTGTCAATTTTGGCTTGTGTTGCAATGGCTTTTGGCATTTTTGTCAAGAAGTCTTTGCCTATGCCTATGTCCTGAATGGTATTGCCTAGGTTGACGAAACATATCTCAAAATAATAAGAGCTATTTATGAGAAACCCATAGCCAATATCATATTGAATGGGGAAAAGTTGGAAGCATTCCCTTTGAAAACAGGTACCTGACAAAGATGTCCTCTCTCACTACTCTTATTCAACAGGGTATTGGAAGTTCTGGCCAGGGCAATCGGGCAATAGAAAGAAATAAAGCATATTCAGCTAAGAAGAGAGGAAGTCAAGTTATCTCTCTTTGCTGATGACATGATTTTATATTTAGAAAAACCCATCATCTTGGCCCAAAAATTTCTTGAACTTATAAGCAATTTCAACAAAGTCTCAGGATGCAAAATCAATGTGCAAAAATCACAAGCATTCCTTTACACCAACAAGAGGCAAGCAGACAGCCAAATCACGAATGAACTCCCACTCATAATTGCTACAAAGAGAATAAAATACCTAGGAACACAGCTAACAAGGGATGTGAAGGACGTCTTCCAGGAGAACTACAAACCACTGCTCAAGGAAATCAGAGAGAACACAAACAAATGGAAAAACATTCCATGCTTATAGATAGGAAGAATCAATATCATGAAAATGGCCATACTGACCAAAGTAATTTATAGATTCAGTGCTATTCCCATTAAACTACCATTGACATTCTTCACCAAATTAGAACTATTTTAAATTTCATGTGGAATCAGAGAATACCTTTTATAGCCAAGACAATCCTAAGCAAAAAGAGCAAAGCTGGAGGCATCAGGCTACCTGACTTCAAACTATATTACAAGGCTACAGTAACCAAAACAGCATGGTACTGGTATCAGTCCAGACATATAGACTATTGGAGCATAGCAGAGACCTCAGGAATAACACCACACATCTACAACCATCTGATCTTTGACAAACCTGATACAAACAAGCAATGGGGAAAGATCTCCTATTCAGTAAATGGTGCTAAGAAAACTGGCTAGTAATATACAGAAAACAGAAGCTGGACCCCTTCCTTAGACCTTATACAAAAATTAACTCAAGATGGACTAAAGACTTAAATGTAAAACCCAAAACCATAAAAACCATAGAAGAAATGTCTTATTTATTTTATTAGAAACATGTTTGTGCATGTATACAGTTATACTAAGAATATATCTTCATTTCACTTTCTTTTTTCTTTATCATGTGACAAAAGATTTATTCATTTCATACCAGCAATTAAGTGTTATTAACTTTATGTAATAGCATTTGGGTTGGAGATTGGTGCGTTTCCAGTTTTATGAAGGATGGTTGTATTATGTTAGGTGTAATTATGACCTTATTATTGTCTTCATTTGAAAATTATGTGTGTTCTTAGGAGATATGTATGGGTTCAAGTTGATAAGGGATGGACTTATGATGGTTAATATTGAGTGTCAACTTGATTAGATTGAAGAATGCAAAGTATTGTTCCTGGGTGTGTCTGTAAGGGTGTTGCCAAAGGAGATTAACATTTGAGTCAGTGGTGTGGGAAAGGAAGACCCACACTCAATCTGGGTGGGCACAACCTAATCAGCTGTTAGCACAGCCAGAATAAAAGCAGGCAGAAGAACGTGAAAAGTCTAGACTGGCTTAGTCTCCCAGCCTACATCTTTCTCCCATGCTGAATCCTTCCCATCCTCAAACATCGGAATCCAACTTTTTCAGCCTTGGGTCTCAAATTAGCTTCCTTGGTTCTCAACTTGTAGATGGCCTCCTGTGGGACCTCACTGTATGGTCGTGTGAGTGCATACTCCTTAATAAACTCTCCCTTATATAAACATCTATCCTATTAGTTCTGTCCTTCTAGAGAACCGTGACTTATAAAAGGAACACAAAGAGGATCAATGAGTTTGAGAATAGTAAGCAAAAGGTAGAAAAGTGTAATATCAGACTAGAGAGTTGGGCCCAAAGCAACCCAATCTACAATCACACTGATATGATCTTCCTCAAAAGTAACTACCATTATGACTTATTTCACTATAAATTAGGTTCATCTGTTTCTGAACTTCATAATATTAGAATTATATAGTTTTAGCACTTTTGTATCCGGATATTTTTTCTGATATTTTTCACCTACAGCACTAATTTATTTGCTTTACATGAAGACTCTATAATATATTTATCAATTCTACTGTTTTGGCCATTTGAATTGATTTTAGTCTTTGGCTATTAAAAATAGTGCTCCTATGAATATTCATGCACATACCTTTTGGTGCACATATGCATACATTTTTGTTGGTATATGGCTAGGACTGGAATTGCTAGAAAAGAGAGTTTGATTATGTCCAGTTTTAGTATTTACATTGGAATATTTTTAAAAAGTCATTTTACCCATTCAGTATGATACTGAATGGGCAAAAACTGGAAAAATTCCCTTTGAAAACTGGCACAAGACAGGGATGCCCTCTCTCACCACTCCTATTCAACATAGTGTTGGAAGTTCTGGCTAGGGCAATCAGGCAAGAGAAATAAATAAAGAGTATTCAGTTAGGAAAAGAAGTCAAATTGTCCCTGTTTGCAGATGACATGATTGTATATTTAGAAAACCCCATTGTTTCAGCCCAAAATCTTCTTAAACTGATAAGAAACTTCAGCAAAGTCTCAGGATACAAAATTAATGTGCTAAAATCACAAGCATTCTTATACACCAGTAACAGACAAACAGAGAGCCAAATCATGAATAAACTTCCATTCACAATTGCTTCAAAGAGAATAAAATACCTAGGAATCCAACTTACAAGGGATGTAAAGGACCTCTTCAAGGAGAACTACAAACCACTGCTCAGTGAAATAAAAGAGGACACAAACAAATGGAAGAACATACCATGCTCATGGATAGGAAGAATCAATATTGTGAAAATGGCCATACTGCCCAAGGAAATTTATAGATTCAATGTCATCCCCATCAAGCTACCAATGAGTTTCTTCACAGAATTGGAAAAAACTGCTTTAAAGTTCATATGGAACCAAAAAAGAGCCCGCATCTCCAAGACAATCCTAAGTCAAAAGAACAAAGCCAGAGGCATCATGCTACCTGACTTCAAACTATACTGCAAGGCTACAGTAACCAAAACAGCATGGTACTGGTGCCAAAACAGAGATATAGACTAATGGAACAGAACAGAGTCCTCAGAAATAATACCACACATCTACAGCCATCTGATATTTGATAAACCTGAGAAAAACAAGAAATGGGGAAAGGATTCCCTATTTAATAAATGGTGCTGGGAAAATTGGCTAGCCATAAGTAGAAAGCTGAAACTGGATCCTTTCCTTACTCCTTATACGAAAATTAATTCAAGATGGATTAGAGACTTAAATGTTAGACCTAATATCATAAAATCTCTAGGGGAAAACCTAGGTAGTACTATTCAGGACATAGGCATGGGCAAGGACTTCATGTCTAAAACACCAAAAGCAACGGCAGCAAAAGCCAAAATTGACAAATGGGATCTCATTAAATTAAAGAGCTTCTGCACAGCAAAAGAAACTACCATCAGAGTGAACAGGCAACCTACAGAATGGGAGAAAAGTTTTGCAATCTACTCATCTGACAAAGGGCTAATATCCAGAACCTACAAAGAACTCAAATTTACAAGAAAAAAAGAAACAACCCCATCAAAAAGTGGGCAAAAGATATGAATAGACATTTCTCAAAAGAGGACATTCATACAGCCAACAGACACATGAAAAAATGCTCATCATCACTGGCCATCAGAGAAATGCAAATCAAAACCACAATGAGATACCATCTCACACCAGTTAGAATGGCAATCATTAAAAAGTCAGGAAACAACAGGTGCTGGAGAGGATGTGGAGAAATAGGAACACTTTTACACTGTTGGTGGGATTGTAAACTAGTTCATCCATTATGGAAAACAGTATGGCGATTCCTCAAGGATCTAGAACTAGAAGTACCATATGACCCAGCCATCCCATTACTGGGTATATACCCAAAGGATTATAAATCATGCTGCTCTAAAGACACATGCACACGTATGTCTATTGCGGCACTATTCACAATAGCAAAGACTTAGAATCAACCCAAATGTCCATCAGTGACAGACTGGATTAAGAAAATGTGGCACATATACACCATGGAATACTATGCAGCCATCAAAAAGGATGAGTTTGTGTCCTTTGTAGGGACATGGATGCAGCTAGAAACCATCATTCTCAGCAAACTATTGCAAGAACAGACACTGCATGTTCTCACTCACAGGTGGGAACTGAAACATGACGAGTTGATGGGTGCTGACGAGTTGATGGGTGCAGCACAGCAACATGGCACAAGTATACATATGTAACAAACCTGCACGTTATGCACATGTACCCTAGAACTTAAAGTATAAAAAAAAAAAAAAAAAAGTCATTTTACCAATTGTATTTCCAGAAAGAGTGTTTGAAATTCCAGGAATTCCACATCCTTTCCAACATTTAGCGTCATTTGTCTTTTTTATGTTTTTATTTTAGCCATTCTAGTGGATATGCGGTTTCATTGTTTTAATTTACATTTCCCTAACAAGTAATTAAATGGAGCACTCCATCACATTTGGATACCCTCTTTTGCGCAAAGTCCTTTTTCATGGAAATCTTTTGCCTGTTTTTTTTTTAACAGTGATTGGGACCATATGATAGAGCAACAGGAGACAGAAAGGTTTATTATAGAGTTGGATGTGAAAGTATGTATAACAGAATGTGATGAGGACGTAATGGAAATGATGCTGTTTATGAAGGTTTTCATAACTATGGTGGCTATAGTAATTATGACTATGGAAATAATGGCTTCGATGACAGAATGATAGATAGAAGAGGTATGGGAAGACATGACTATGGCAGAGCTAGTGCTGAAAGTTCAGGTTTTCATGGTGGTCATTTCTTTTATGTATTAGAGGGTTTCCTTTTCATGCAACTGAAGATAACATTGCTAATTTCTTCCCACCACTAAATCCAATACGAATTCATATTGATATTGAAGCTAAAGGCAGGGCAACAGAAGTATATATAAAGTTTGTGACACACAAAGATACAGTAGTTGCCGTGTCTAAACATGAAAAAAAAAATGCAACGTTGATAAATTAAACTATTCTTGAATTCTGCTCTGGAATGAGAGGTTCTGGAATGGGAGGCCACAGCAGAGATGGAATGAATAATCAAAGAGGTTATGGATCTGTTGTAAAAATGAAAATGGGGAACAATTACATGGAAAATATGGTGCTTCTGATGGCTTGGGAATTTATGGCCGTGGTGGTGAAGGCAGTGGAGGTTACTATAGGCAAGGTGGCATGAGTGGAGGTAAATAGTGTGGAATGTACTGAAAGCATAACAACCAACATACAAGCCTTGACAACAGCATCTAGTCTACTAGACTTTCTTACAGATTTAATTTCTTTTGTATTTTAAGAACTTTATAACAAGCTTGGCATAGTGGCTCACGCCTGTAATCCTAGCTCTTTGGGAGGCTGAGGCGGGTAGATCATTTGAGTTCAGGAATCTAAAACCAGCCTGGGCAACATGGTAAAACCCTGTCTCTACCAAAAGTAGGAAAATTAGCCCAGTGTGGTGGCACATGCCTGGAGTTCCAGCTACTTGGGGGGCTGAAGCAGAAGGATAGCTTGAACCCATGAGGCCAAGGTGGCAGTGAGTCAAAGTGGCGCCACTGCATTCCAACTTGGGTGACAAAGTGATACTCTGTCTCAGAAACAAAGGACTTTATAATGGCTTAATGACTAAAGGAATGTGTTTTCAGAATATTATTTGGTAAAGCAATGGATTGTGATGGGAAAAATCTGGTTTCTGTAGGTTTCATTTGTTGCATACTTTGAATTAAAAATAATTTTTATATTTAAACCACTGATATTAAAATTTTTATATACTAGTTACTCCTAAAAACGTGTTGCTTTCATAAGATCTGGATTGATGTATTTTACTATTAGTTCTACAAGAAGTAATGTGGTGTAATTTTAGAGGATAATGGTTTGCCTCTGCATAAACTGCAAGTCTTAAGCAGACATCTGGAACTGAGCTTGACAAATAATTAGTGTAACCTTTTTCTTTAATTTCTCCTGGAAAACACAGTAAGTATAAAGACTAAAGATGAAGAGGCTTCAGGAGTATAAATTCAGCTGATTATTTCTATATTAGTTATTCTTGTTCAACTGTCATTTATCAAACATAGCTCTGAAATGTTGATAATCTAAGAGGTACTTTAGATACTGAATATTCATAATTGTGTTTACTGGGGATGGGAGTGCTGGAAGTTTGAATTCTAGCCTTATATTTTGGAGTAAAATCCCTTCAGCTCTTGGCCAAAATATGAAAAAATATTTCCAAAAAGTTATAGTTGTGAGTTATTTCAAGATGTCTTAGAATAGGGTTAAGGTTCTTAGTGACACAAGAATTCAGTATAAGTACATAGGTATTTACTATGGAGTATAATTCTCACAAATGTATTTGCAGTTTTCTGCTCAAAAGAACATATGGTTATTAAATAATTATATAAATAATGACTTTTTAAAAATGTAAACAACAGATAGTGGGTGGCAGTTCCAAGATGGCCAAATAGGAACAGCTCCAGACTACAGCTCCCAGCATGAGTGACTCAGAAGACAGGTGATTTCTGCATTTCCAACTGAGGTACTCGGTTCATCTCACTGGGGCGTGTTGGACAGTGGGTACAGGACAGTGGGTACAGTCCACTGAATGAGAGCCAAAGCAGGGCAAGGTATCACCTCACCCAGAAAGTGCAAAGGGTAAGGGAATTCCCTTTCCTAGCCAAGGGAAACCGTGACACATAGCACCTGGAAAATCAGGTCACTCCCATCCTAATACTGCACTTTTCCATTGATCTTAGAAAACGGCACACCAGGAGATTATATCCCGTGCCTGGGTTGTAGGGTCCCACACCCATGGGGCCTCCCTCATTGCTGGCACAGCAGTCTGAGATCTAACTGCAATGCGGCAACAAGGCTCAGAGATGGGCACCCACCATTGCTGAGGCTTGAGTAAGTAAACAAAGTGGCTGGGAAGCTCGAACTGAGTGGAACGCACCACAGCTCAAGGAGGCCTGCCTGCCTCTGTAGACTCCACCTCTGGGGACAGTTCATAGCCAAACAAAAGGCAGCAGAAACCTCTGCAGATTTAAATGTCCCTGTCTGACAGCTTTGAAGAGAGTAGTGCTTCTCCCAGCATGGAGTTTGAGATCTGAGAACGAACAGATTGCCTCCTCAAGTGGGTCCCTGAACCCTGAGTAGCCTAACCGGGAGGCACCCCCCAGTAGGAGCAGACTGACACCTCACATGGCTGGGTACCCCTCTGAGACGAAGCTTCCAGAGGGACGATCAGGAAGCAACATTTGCTGCTCAGCAATATTCACTCTTCTGCAGCCTCTGGTGTTGATACCCAGGCAAACAAGGTCTGGAGTGGACCTCCAGCAAACTCCAACAGACCTGCAGCTGAGGGCCCTGACTGTTAGAAGGAAAACTAACAAAAAGAAAGCACATCCACACAAAACCCCACCTGTACGTCACCATCATCAAAGACCAAAGGTAGATAAAAGCACAAAGATGGGGAAAAAACAGAGCAGAAAAGCTGAAAATTCTAAAAATCAGAGTGCCTCTCCCCCTCCAAAGGAGTGCAGCTCATCACCAGCAACGGAACAAAGTTGGATGGAGAATGACCTTGACGAGTTGAGAAAAGAAGGCTTCAGATGACCAAATTTCTCTGAGCTAAAGAAGGAAGTTCAAACCCATTGCAAAGGAGCTAAAAACTTTGAAAAAAGATTAGATGAAAGATTAACTAGAATAACCAATGTAGAGAAGTCCTTAAATGACCTGATAGAGCTGAAAACCATGGCACGAGAACTACATGACAAATGCACAAGCTTCAGTAACCAATTCAATCAACTGGAAGAAATGGTATCAGTGACTGAAGATCAAATGAATGAAATGAAGTGACAAGAGAAGCTTAGAGAAAAAAGAGTAAAAAGAAACAAAGAAAACCTCCAATAAATACGGGACTATGTGAAAAGACCAAATCTCCATCTTATTGGTGTACCTGAAAGTGACCGGGAGAATGGAGCCAAGTTGGAAAACACTCTTCAGGATACCATCCAGGAGAACTTCCTCAACCTAGTAAGGCAGGCCAACATTCAAATTCAGGAAATACAGAGAACATCACAAAGATACATCTTGAGAAGAGCTACTCCAAGACACATAATTGTCAGATTCACCAAAGTTGAAATGAAGGAAAAAATGTTAAGGGCAGCCAGAGAAAAAGGGCGGTTTACCCACAAAGGGAAGCCCATCAGACTAACAGCAGACCTCTCGGCAGAAACTCTCCAAGTCAGAAGAGAGTGGGGGCCAATATTCAACATTCTTAAAGAAAAGAAATTTCAACCCAGAATGTCATATCCAGCCAAACTAAGTTTTACAAGTGAAGGAGAATTAAAACCCTTTACAGACAAGCAAATGCTTAGAGATTTTGTCACCACCAGGCCTGCCCTACAAGAACTCCTGAAGGAAGCATTAACCATGGAAAGGAACAACCGGTACCAATCACTGCAAAAAAAAAAAATGCCACTTTCAACCAACAAAGATCAAAAGAGACAAAGAAGGCCATTACATAATGGTAAAGGGATCAATTCAACAAGAAGAGCTAACTATCCTAAATATATATGCACCCAATACAAGAGCACTCAGATTCATAAAGCAAGTCCTTAGAGACTTAGAAAGAGACTTAGACTCCCACACAATAATAATAATAATGGGAGATTTTAGCACCCCACTGTCAACATTAGACAGAACAACAAGACAGAAAGTTAACAAGGATATGCAGGAATTGAACTCATCTCTGCACAAAGCAGACCTACTAGACAGCTACAGAATTCTCAACCCCAAAACAACAGAATATACATCCTCTGAGCACCACATCACACTTATTCCAAAATTGACCACAAAGTTGGAAGTAAAACACTCCTCAGCAAATGTAAAATAACGTAAATTATAACAAACTGTCTCTCAGATCATAGTGCAATCAAACTAGAACTCAGGATTAAGAAACTCACTCAAAACCACTCAACTACATGGAAACTGAACAACCTGCTCCTGAATGACTACTGGGTACATAACGAAATGAAGGCAGAAGTAAAGATGTTCTTTGAAACCAATGAGAACAAAGATACAACATACCAGAATCTCTGGGACACATTTAAAGCAGTGTGTAGAGGGAAATTTATAGCACTAAATGCTCACAAGAGAAAGTAGGAGACATCTAAAGTTGACACCCTAACATCACGATTAAAAGAATAAGAGAAGCAAGAGCAAACACATTCAAAAGCTAGCAGAAGACAAGAAATAACTAAGACCAGAGCAGAATTGAAGCAGATAGGGACACAAAAAACCCTTCAAAAGATCAATGAATCCAGGAGCTGGTTTTTTGAAAAGATCAACAAAATTGATAGACTGCTTGCAAGACTAACAAAGAAGAAAGGAGAGAAGAATCAAATAGACTTAATAAAAAATGGTAAAGGGGATATCACCACCAATCCCACAGAAATACAAACTACCATCAGAGAATACGATAAACACCTCTATGCAAATAAACTAGAAAACTTTGTCTTTGCTATTGTGAATAGTGCCACAGTGAACATACATGTGCATGTGTCTTTATAGCAGCATGATTTATAATCCTTTGGGAATATACCCAGTAATGGTACGGCTGGGTCATATGGTACTTCTGGTTCTAGATCATTGAGGAATCGTCATACTGTTTTCCATAATGGTTGAACTAGTTTACAATCCCACCAACAGTGTAAAAGTGTTCCTATTTCTCCACATCCTCTCCAGCACCTGTTGTTTCCTGACTTTTTAATGATTGCCATTCTAAATGGTGTGAGATGGTATCTCATTGTGGTTTTGATTTGCATTTCTCTGATGGCCAGTGATGATGAGCATTTTTTCATGTGTCTGTTGGCTGTATGCATGTCTTCTTTTGAGAAATGTCTGTTCATATCCCTTGCCCACTTTTTGATGGGGTTGTTTGTTTTTTCTTGTAAATTTGTTTGAGTTCTTTGTAGGTTCTGGATATTAGCCCTTTGTCAGATGATTAGATTGCAAAAACTTTCTCCCATTCTGTAGGTTCACTCTGATGGTAGATTCTTTTGCTGTGCAGAAGCTCTTTAGTTTAATGAGATCCCATTTGTCAATTTTGGCTTTTGTTGCCGTTGCTTTTGGTGTTTTAGACATGAAGTCCTTGCCCATGCCTATGTCCTGAATGGTATTACCAAGGCTTTCTTCTAGGGATTTTATGGTATTAGGTCTAACATTTAAGTCTCTAATCCATCTTGAATTAATTTTTGTATAAGGAGTAAGGAAAGGATCCAGTTTCAGCTTTCTACTTATGGCTACCCAATTTTCCCAGCACCATTTATTAAATAGGGAATCCTTTCCCCATTTCTTGTTTCTCTCAGGTTTGTCAAAGATCAGAAGGCTGTAGATGTGTGGTATTATTTCTGAGGACTCTGTTCTGTTCCAGTGGTCTATATCTCTGTTTTGGCACCAGTACCATGCTGCTTTGGTTACTGTAGCCTTGTAGTATAGTTTGAAGTCAGGTAACATGATGCTTCCAGCTTTGTTCTTTTGACTTAGGATTGTCTTGGCAATGTGGGCTCTTTTTTGGTTCCATATGACCTGAAAGCAGTTTTTTCCAATTCTGTGAAGAAACTCATTGGTAGCTTGATGGGGATGGCATTGAATCTATAAATTACCTTGGGCAGTATGGCCATTTTCATGATATTGATTCTTCCTATCCATGAGCATGGTATGTTCTTCCATTTGTTTGTGTCCTCTTTTATTTCACTGAGCAGTGGTTTGTAGTTCTGCTTGAAGAGATCCTTTACATCCGTTGTAAGTTGGATTCCTAGGTATTTTATTCTATTTGAAGCAATGGTGAATGGAAGTTCATTCATGATTTGGCTCTCTGCTTGTCTGTTACTAGTGTATAAGAATGCTTGTGATTTTTCAACATTAATTTTGTATCCTGAGACTTTGCTGAAGTTGCTTATCAGCTAAAGGAGATTTTGGGCTGAGAAGATACGGTTTTCTAAATACACGATCATGTCATCTGCAAACAGGAACAATTTGACTTCTTCTTTTCCTAACTGAATACCCTTGATTTCTTTCTCTTGCCTGATTGCCCTAGCCAGAACTTCCAGCACTATGTTGAATAGGAGTGGTGAGAGAGGGCATCCCTGTCTTGTGCCAGTTTTCAAAGGGAATGCTTCCAGTTTTTGCCCATTCAGTATGGTATTGGCTGTGGGTTTGTCACAAATAGCTCTTATTATTTTGAGATACGTTCCATCAATACCGAATTTATTGAGAGTTTTTAGCATGAAGTGCTGTTGAATTTTATCAAAGGCCTTTTCTGCATCTATTGAGACAATCATGTGGTTTTTGTCTTTGGTTCTGTTTATATGCTGGATTACATTTATTGATTTGTGTATGTTGAACCAGCCTTGCATTCCAGGGATGAAGCCCACTTGATCATGGTGGATAAGCTTTTTGATGTGCTGCTGGATTCAGTTTGCCAGGATTTTATTGAGGATATTTTCATCAATGTTCATCAGGGATATTGGTCTAAAATCCTCTTTGTTTGTTGTGTCTCTGCCAGGCTTTGGTATCAGGATGATATTGGCCTCATAAAATGAGTTAAGGAGGATTTCCTCTTTTTCTATTGATTGGAATAGTTTCAGAAGTAATGGTACCAGCTCTTCCTTCTACCTCTGGTAGAATTCGGCTGTGAATCCATCTGGTCCTAGACTTTTTTTGGTTCGTAAGCTATTAATTATTACCTCAATTTTAGAGCCTGCTATTGGTCTCTTCAGGGATTCAACTTCTTCCTGGTTTAGTCTTGGGAGAGTGTAAGTGTCCAGGAAATTATCCATTTCTTCTAGATTTTCCAGTTTATTTGCATAGAGGTGTTTATGGTATTCTCTGATGGTAGTTTGTATTTCTGTGGGGTCGGTGGTGATATCCCCTTTATCATTTTTTTATTAAGTCTATTTGATTCTTCTCTCTTTTCTTCTTTATTAGTCTTGCTAGCAGTCTATCAATTTTGTTGATCTTTTCCAAAAACCAACTCCTGGATTCATTGATTTTTTGGAGGGTTTTTTGTGTCTCTATCTCCTTCAGTTTTGCTCTGATCTTAATTATTTCTTGACTTCTGTTAGCTTTTGAATGTGTTTGCTCTTGCTTCTCTAGTTCTTTTAATTTTAATATTAGAGTGTCCATTTTAGATCTTTCCAGCTTTCTCTTGTGAGCATTTAGTGCTATAAAATTCCCTCTACACACTGCTTTAAATGTGTCCCAGAGATTCTGGTATGTTGTATCTTTGTTCTCATTGGTTTCAAAGAACATCTTTATTTCTGCCTTCATTTCGTTATGTACCCAGTAGTCATTCAGGAGCAGATTGTTCAGTTTCCATGTAGTTGAGCAGTTTTCATTGAGTTTCTTAGTCCTGAGTTCTAGTTTGATTGCACTGTGGTTTGAGAGACAGTTTGTTATAATTTCTGTTCTTGTACATTTGCTGAGGAGTGTTTTACTTCCAGTTATGTGGTCAATTTTGGAATAAGTGCGATGTGGTGCTGAGAAGAATGTATATTTCGTTGATTTGGGGTGGAGAGTTCTATAAATGTCTATTAGATCCACTTGGTGCAGAGATGAGTTCAATTCCTGGATATCCTTGTTAACTTTCTGTCTCATTGATCTGTCTAATGTTGACAGTGGGGTGTTGAAGTTGAATCTTGGTGCTCCTGTATTGGGTGCATATATATTTAGGATAGTTAGCTCTTCCTGTTGAATTGATCCCTTTACCATTATGTACTGGCCTTCTTTGTCTCTTTTGATCTTTGATGGTTTAAAGTCTGTTTTATCAGAGACTAGGGTTGCAATCCCTGCTTTTTTTTTTTTTTTGTTCTCCATTTGCTTCGTAGATCTTCCTCCATCCCTTTATTTTGCGCCTATGTGTGTCTCTGCATGTGAGATGGGTCTCCTGAATACAGCAAACTGATGGGTCTCACCTCTTTATCCACTTTGCCAGTCTGTGTCTTTTAATTGAACTATTTAGTCCATTTACATTTAAGATTAATATTGTTACGTGTGAACTTGAGCCTGTCATTATATTAACTGGTTATTTTGCTCGTTAGTTGATACCGTTTCTTCCTAGCGTCGTTGGTCTTTACTTTTTGGCATGTTTTTGCAATAGCTGGTACCAGTTTTTCCTTTCCATGTTTAGTGCTTCCTTCAGGGTCTCTTGTAAGGCAGGCCTGGAGGTGACAAAATCTCTAAGCATTTGCTTATCTGTAAAGGATTTTATTTCTCCGTCACTTATGAAACTTAGTATGGTTGGATGTGAAATTCTGGGTTGAAAATTCTTTTCTTTAGTTTAATGAGATCCCATTTGTCAATTTTGGCTTTTGCTGCCGTTGCTTTTGGTGTTTTAGACATGAAGTCTTTGCCCATGCCTATGTCCTGAATGGTACTACCTAGGTTTTCCTCTAGGGTTTTTATGGTATTAGGTCTAACATTTAAGTCTCTAATCCATCTTGAATTAATTTTCGTATAAGGAGTAAGGAAAGGATCCAGTTTCAGCTTTCTACTTATGGCTAGCCAATTTTCCCAGCACCATTTATGAAATAGGGAATCCTTTCCCCATTTCTTGCTTCTCTCAGGTTTGTCAAAGATCAGATGGCTATAGATGTGTGGTATTATTTCTGAGGACTCTGTTCTGTTCCATTGGTCTATATCTCTGTTTTGGTACCAGTACCATGCTGTTTTGGTTACTGTAGCCTAGTAGTATAGTTTGAAGTCAGGTAGTGTGATGCCTCCAGCTTTGTTCTTTTGACTTAGGATTGTCTTGGAGATGCGGGCCCTTTTTTGGTTCCATTGAACTTTAAAGCAGTTTTTACCAATTCTGTGAAGACAGTCATTGGCAGCTTGATGGGGTTGGCATTGAATCTATAAATAACCTTGGGCAGTATGGCCATTTTCACAATATTGATTCTTCCTATCCATGAGCATGGCATGTTCTTCCATTTGTTTGTGTCCTCTTTTATTTCACTGAGCAGTGGTTTGTAGTTCTACTTGAAGAGGTCCTTTACATCCCTTGAAAGTTGGATTCCTAGGTATTTTATTCTCTTTGAAGCAATTGTGAATGGAAGTTCATTCATGATTTGGCTCTCTGTTTGTCTGTTATTGGTGTATAAGAATGCTTGTGATTTTTGCACCTTAATTTTGTATCCTGAGACTTTGCTGAAGTTGCTTATCAGCTTAAGGAGGTTTTGGGCTGAGACAATGGGGTTTTCTAAATATACAATCATGTCATCTGCAAACAGGGACAGTTTGACTTCTTCTTTTCCTAACTGAATACCCTTGATTTCTTTCTCTTGCCTGATTGCCCTAGCCAGAACTTCCAACACTATGTTGAATAGGAGTGGTGAGAGAGGGCATCCCTGTCTTGTGCCAGTTTTCAAAGGGAATGTTTCCAGTTTTTGCCCATTCAGTATGATATTGGCTGTGGGTTTGTCATAAATAGCTCTTATTATTTTGAGGTACGTTCCATCAGTACCGAATTTATTGAGCGTTTTTAGCATGAAGGGCTGTTGAATTTTGTCAAAAGCCTTTTCTGCATCTATTGAGATAATCATGTGGTTCTTGTCTTTGGTTCTGTTTATATGCTGGATTATGTTTATTGATTTGTGAATGTTGAACCAGCCTTGCATCCCAGGGATGAAGCCCACTTGATCATGGTGGATAAGCTTTTTGATGTGTTGCTGAATCCGGTTTGCCAGTATTTTGTTGAGGATTTTTGCATCGATGTTCATCAGGGATATTGGTCTAAAATTCTCTTTTTTTGTTGTGTCTCCGCCAGGCTTTGGTATCAGGATGATGTTGGCCTCATAAAATGAGTTAGGGAGGATTCCCTCTTTTTCTATTGGTTGGAATAGTTTCAGAAGGAATGGTACCAGCTCCTCCTTGTACCTCTGGTAGAATTCAGCTGTGAATCCATCTGGTCCTGGACTTTTTTTGGTTGGTAGGCTATTAATTATTGCCTCAATTTCAGAGCCTGCTATTGGTCTCTTCAGGGATTCAACTTCTTCCTGGTTTAGTCTTGGAAGAGTGTAAGTGTCCAGGAAATTATCCATTTCTTCTAGATTTTCTAGTTTATTTGCGTAGAGGTGTTTATAGTATTCTCTGATGGTAGTTTGTATTTCTGTGGGGTCGGTGGTGATATCCCCTTTATCATTTTTTATTGCATCTATTTGATTCTTCTCTCTTTTCTTCTTTGTTAGTCTTGCTAGCGGTCTGTCAATTTTGTTGATCTTTTCAAAAAACCAACTCCTGGATTCATTGATTTTATGGAGGGTTTTTTGTGTCTCTATCTCCTTCAGTTCTGCACTGATCTTAGTTATTTCTTGCCTTCTGCTAGCTTTCGAATGTGTTTGCTCTTGCTTCTCTAGTTCTTTTAATTGTGATGTTAGAGTGTCAATTTTAGATCTTTCCTGCTTTCTCTTGTGGGCATTTAGTGCTATAAATTTCCCTCTACACACTGCTCTAAATGTGTCCCAGAGATTCTGGTATGTTGCATCTTTGTTCTCATTGGTTTCAAAGAACATCATTATTTCTGCCTTCATTTCGTTATGTACCCAGTTGTCATTCAGGAGCAGGTTGTTCAGTTTCCATGTAGTTGAGCGGTTTGGATTGAGTTTCTTAGTCTTGAGTTCTAGTTTGATTGCACTGTGGTCTGAGAGACAGTTTGTTATAATTTCTATTCTTGTACATTTGCTGAGGAGTGCTTTACTTCCAATTATGTGGTCAATTTTGGAATAAGTGCGATGTGGTGCTGAGAAGAATGTATATTCTGTTGATTTGGGGTGGAGAGTTCTATAGATGTCTATTAGGTCTGCTTGCTGCAGAGACGAGTTCAATTCCTGGATATCCTTGTTAACTTTATGTCTCGTTGATCTGTCTAATGTTGACAGTGGAGTGTTGAAGTCTCCCATTAGTATTGTATGGGAGTCTAAGTCTCTTTGTAAGTCTCTAAGGACTTGCTTTATGAATCTGGGTGCTCCTGTATTGGGTGCATATATATTTAGGATAGTTAGTTCTTCCTGTTGAATTGATCCCTTTACCATTATTTAATGCCTTCTTTGTCTCTTTTGATCTTTGATGGTTTAAAGTCTATTTTATCAGAGACTAGTATTGCAAACCCTGCTTTCTTTTGTTCTCCATTTGCTTGGTAAATGTTCCTCCATCCCTTTATTTTGAGCCTATGTATGTCTCTGCATGTGAGATGGGTCTCCTGAATACAGCAGACTGATGGGTCTTGACTCTTTATCCAGTTTGCCAGTCTGTGTCTTTTAATTGGAGCATTTAGTCCATTTACATTTAAGGTTAAGATTGTTATGTGTGAACTTGATCCTACCATCATGATATTAACTGGTTATTTAGCTCGTTAGTTGATGCAGTTTCTTCCTAGCCTCGATGGTCTTTACATTTTGGCATGTTTTTGCAATGGCTGGTACCGGTTGTTTCTTTCCATGTTGAGTGCTTCCTTCAGGGTCTCTTGTAAGGCAGGCCTAGAGGTGACAAAATCTCTAAGCATTTGCTTATCTGTAAAGGATTTTATTTCTCCTTCATTTATGAAACTTAGTTTGGCTGGATATGAAATTCTGGGTTGAAAATTCTTTTCTTTAAGAATGTTGAATATTATCCCCCACTCTCTTCTGGCTTGGAGAGTTTCTGCCGAGAGATCTGCTGTTAGTCTGATGGGCTTCCCTTTGTGGGTAACCCGACCTTTCTTTCTGGCTGCCCTTAACATTTTTTCCTTCATTTCTACTTTGGTGAATCTGGCAATTATGTGTCTTGGAATTGCTGTTCTCGAAGAGTATCTTTGTGGCGTTCTCTGTATTTCCTGGATTTGAATGTTGGCCTACCCTACTAGGTTGGGGAAGTTCTCCTGGATGATATCCTGAAGAGTGTTTTCCAACTTGGTTCCATTTTCCCCCTCACTTTCAGGCACCCCAATCAGACGTAGATTTGGTCTTTTTACATAATCCCATACTTCTTGCAGGCTTTGTTCATTTCTTTTTCTTCTTTTTTCTTTTGGTTTCTCTTCTCACTTCATTTCATTCATTTGATCCTCAGTCACTCATACACTTTCTTCCAGTTGATCGAGTCGGTTACTGAAGCTTGTGCATTTGTCACGTATTTCTCGTGTCATGGTTTTCATCTCTTTCATTTCGTTTATGACCTTCTCTGCATTAATTACTCTAGCCATCAATTCTTCCACTTTTTTTTCAAGATTTTTAGTTTCTTTGCGCTGGGTATGTAATTCCTCCTTTAGCTCTGAGAAGTTTGATGGACTGAAGCCTTTTTCTCTCATCTCGTCAAAGTCATTCTCCGTCAAGCTTTGATCCGTTGCTGGCGATGAGCTGCGCTCCTTTGCCGGGGGAGATGCGCTCTTATTTTTTGAATTTCCAGCTTTTCTGCCCTGCTTTTTCCCCATCTTTGTGGTTTTATCTGCCTCTGGTCTTTGATGATGGTGATGTAGTGATGGGGTTTTGGTGTAGGTGTCCTTCCTGTTTGATAGTTTTCCTTCTACCAGTCAGGACCCTCAGCTGTAGGTCTGTTGGAGATTGCTTGAGTTCCACTCCAGACCCTGTTTGCCTGGGTGTCAGCAGCATAGGCTGCAGAAGATAGAATATTGCTGAACAGTGAGTGTACCTGTCTGATTCTTGCTTTGGAGGCTTCCTCTCAGGGGTGTACTCCACCCTGTGAGGTGTGGGGTGTCAGACTGCCCCTAGTGGGGGATGTCTCTCAGTTAGGCTACTCAGGGGTCAGGGACCCACTTGAGCAGGCAGTCTGTCCCTTCTCAGATCTCAACCTCTGTGTTGGGAGATCCACTGCTCTCTTCAAAGCTGTCAGACAGAGTCGTTTGCGTCTGCAGAGGTTTCTGCTGCTTTTGTTGTTATCTGTGCCCTGTTCCCAGAGGTAGAGTCTACAGAGACAGGCAGGTTTCCTTGAGCTGCTGTGAGCTCCACCCAGTTCGAGCTTCTCAACCACTTTGTTTACCTACTTAATCCTCAGCAATGGCGGGCGCCCCTCCCCCAGCCTCGCTGCTGCCTTGCCGGGAGATCGCAGACTGCTGTGCTAGCAATGAGGGAGGCTCCGTGGGCGTGGGACCCTCCCGGCCAGGTGTGGGATATTATCTCCAGGTGTGCCTGTTTGCTTAAAGCGCAGTATTGGGGTGGGAGTTACCCGATTTTCCAGGTGTTGTGTGTCTCAGTTCACCTGGCTGGGAAAAGAGATTCCCTTTCCCCTTGTGCTTCCCAGGTGAGGCGATGCCTCGCCCTGCTTCAGCTCTCGCTGGTCGGGCTGCAGCAGCTGAGCAGCACTGATTATCCGGCACTCCCTAGTGAGATGAACCCAGTACCTCAGTTGAAAATGCAGAAATGACCGGTCTTCTGTGTCGCTCACGCTGGGAGTTGGAGACTGGAGCTGTTCCTATTCGGCCATCTTGCTCCGCCCCCCGGTTTTTTTTTTTTTTAATGTGGGGTAGGTGGTAATAATGTCCCCTTTGTCATTTCTAATTGTGTTTATTTGGATTTTCTCTCTTTTGTTTTCTTTATTAGTCTAACTAGTGATCTATGTATCATATTAATTTTTTAAAATACCATCTCCTGGATTTGTTGATTTTATGTATGACTTTTCATGTCTCAATTTCCTTCAGCTCTAGTCTGATTTTGGTTATTTCTTTGTTTCTGCTTGCTTTGAAGTTGGTTTGCTCTTGCTTTTCTAGTTCCTGTAGTAGTGACGCTATGTTGATAATTTGAAATGTTTCTAACTTTCTGGTGTGGGAATTTGGTGCTATGAACTTCCCTCTTTATGTGGCCTTTGCTATGTCCCAGGATATGTTGTATATTTGATCTCACTAGTTTCAAAGAACGTCTCAATTTCTGCCTTAATTTCATTATTTACCCCAATGTCCTTCAGGAGCAGGTTGTTTAATTTCCATGTAAATACATGGTTTTCAGCAATTTTCTTACTGTTGATTTCTATTTTTATTGCACTATGGTCTGAGAGTGTGGTTATTATGATTTAAGCTTTTTTCCTTAATTTTCTGAGTGTTGTGTGGGGTCAGATTTAGTGGTTGATTTTAGAGTATGTACCATGTGGTGATGACAAAAAAATGTATTTTCTGTTGTTTGGGGGTGGAGTGTTCTGTAAATGTCTATTAATTTCATTTGGTCAAGTGTTGAGTACGGGCCCTGAATATATTTGATTATTTTTTCCTCCATGAGGTTTCTCACTATTATTGTGTGGGAATCTAAGTCTCTTTACAGGTCTCCAAGAACTTGCCTTATGAAACTCTTTGCTCCTGTGTTGGGTGCTTACATATTTAGAACAGGTATGTCTTCTTGGTGAACTGAAGCCTTTACCATTATGTAATGCTCCTCTTTGTCTTGTTTGGTCTTTGTGAGTTTAAAGTCTGTTTTGTCTGAAATTAGGAAAGCAATGTATGCTTCTTTCTGTTTTCCATTTGCATGGTAGATTATTCTCCAGTTTTTAATTTGAGTCTATGTGTGTCATTGCATGTGAGTTGGTTCTCTTTAACACAGAATGCGTTTGGGTCTAATTTCTTTAGCTTGGCATTATGTGCCTTTTAATTGGGACACTTAAAATCTGTTTACATTCAAGGTTAGTATTGAGGTGGGGGGGGTGGGGTGGGGGGTGGGTGTCATGTGTGGATTTTATCATGATATCATGTTTTTAGCTGGTTATTATGCAAACTTGTTTGTGTGGTTGCTTTATACTGTCACCGGCCTGTATACTTGTGTGTTTTTGTGGTCCTGATCTAACAGTCTTTTCTTTCCATATTTAGCACTCCTTTCAGGACCTCTTGTAAGGCAGGTCTGGTGTTAACTTATTACCTCAGCACTTGTTTATCTGAAAATGATCTTATTTGTTCTTTGCATATGAAGGTTAGTTTGGCTGGATATGAAATTCTTGATTGGAAATTCTTTTCTTTAATAATGATGATTATTAGCCCCCAATTTCTTCTGGCTTATAGAGTTTCTGCTGAAAGTTCTGCTGTTAGCCTGATGGGGTTCCCTTTGTAGGTGACCTGCCTCTTTTCTCTAACTGCCTTTAACATTTTTTTCTTTCATTTTGACTTTGGAGAATCTAATAATTTTGTGTCTTTGAGATGGTCTTCTTATGTAGTATCTTACAAGGTTTTCTGCCTTTCCGTTATTTGAATGTTGGCCCTTTAGTGAGGTTGGAAAAGTTTTTGTGGACAATATTCTGAGATATGTTTTCCAAGATGCTTACTTTCTCCTCATCTCTTCCAGGGACACAAGTGGGTTATAGATATGATTTTTTTATATAATCTAATATTTCTCAGAGGTTTTATTTCATCTTTTTTATTCTTTTTTTTTTTTTTTTTTTTAGTCTCACTGAATTATTTTAGATAGCTAGTCTTTGAGCCCTGATATTCTTTCTTCAGCTTGGTTTATCCTACTGCAAATACTTGTGATTACATTATGAAATTCTTGTAGTTTGTTTTTCAATTCCATAAGATTTATTTGGTTCTTTTTTATAATGGCCTCTTTGTCTATCAGCTAATTTTTTATTTTATATTATTACAATTCTTAGATTCCTTGAATTGGGTGTTCACTCCTGAATTTTTATTATCTTCATTTACTATCTATATTCATTACTATCTATATTCTGAATTCTAGTTCTGTCATTTTAGCCATTTCAGCCAGGTAAGAAGTCTTTCTTGGGAAATGGTGCAGTCATTTGGAGGAAAGAAGTCACTCTGGCTTTTTTAATTGTCAGAGTTATTGTGCTGGTTCTTTCTCATCTGTGTGGGCTACTGTCCTTTTAACTGTGGTGTAATTTGAGTACAGGCAGTAGATTTCTTTTTAGGATGTATTCAGAGAGCTGAAGCATTGTGCAGGGTCTTTATTTGTAGGTGAATTCTTGTCCTTGGTTTCATAGAGTATATTAGCAAAGTATTTTGGTGTAGAAGTTTTGGTCTTCAATCTAGTAGACTGCGCTTAAGCAAAATGGCCAGTATGTAGCCTCTTGCTCAATCATATGGCTTATCTGTGTTTTTTTCACAATTGCAACCATGGTCCTTCTTAGTGCTCTGAAAGTTTGTACTCCTTTCCTACTTGAGTACTGGCTGCAGATCTTGGCTTGACACTCCCAGGCTGCACACTGCAGCTCTGGGGTGAGCTCAGGCTTTATGTTCCCTCCCCACCTTGGAGGCAGCAAGGGAAGGGACCATAGCAGTGGGTGTTATAGAGGGCCTTTCACTTGTCCAATGGAGCTCTACCTCACAGAGATGCAGAGCCTCTATCAATTAGTGTGATTGGAGTGGCTATACTGTGGGCTCAAACTAGGGGGCGGGGGTGCTGCTTGGTAACACCTAGGGGTGAGTGGATCACAAGGGAAGCAGATTGGCCTCTTCTCCCTCTGCAGCTTTCTGGAGGTGTGGTTAAAGCACTCAGAGTATTTTCTCCTTTCTCAATCCAAGGGGAGCAAGGGCAGTATCATTGCAATGGCAGTGGGAGAGGAGTTTTCAGATGGCTCTGGGAACTTCACCTAAGAGAAATGTGGAGATGCTGTTACTGGGTATGTTCACTCAGGGGGCAGGGTGACTACACTGCTGTCCTGAGCTTGGAGCTCTGCTTTTTGAGGAGCAGAGGTCAATAACTCACAGGCAGAAGAGACTGAGCTCCTCTCTCTATGTTGTTGTGGCATGCTGGGAGCATGTGTGAAGTCCTTAGGCTCTTTGTTTCTTTCCTTACACTGAGGACAGCAGGGACAGAACTACTGCTGTGACAGTGGCAGAAGGGTTGTTGGTTGCCTCTAGAAGACCTTCCCCCAGGGAAACTCAGTGCCACTACCTGTGGGTGTGATCAGCTGTGGCTGAGGCAGCTAATCTTGGGTCCTTCGCTAGGGCCCTGCCTGGTGAAAAGTGAAGTTGGGGGCTCACAAGGAAAAGGAACTGGGTACCTCTCCATATCACGACTTCAGTGTGCTGGACATTCAAACATAGTGACTAGACCCTTTGTTCCTTTCCCTGCCTGAGGGCAGTTAGGGCAGTATCACTGCAGCTGCAATGGCAGGTGGGTTGCGAGTTGCCTCGTAGATTTCCTCCTCAGAGAAATGCAGAGCTGCCTCCAACTGCAGTGTTCGTGTGCTGCGTAGTTGTGCTGAAGTCTCAGGCCAGGAAACCATGCTCAGTACAAAGAAGTGAAATCAGGGACCGTGGAAAACAGCCTGGTCACCTTTTCCATGAGACAGCTGTGTTGTACTATGGATCCACATCAGTCCCTAGTCAACATCATTAGTCATTAGGTAAATACAAATTATAACCACAATAAAATGGCACTTTACACCCACTAAGATATTTATAATCCAAAAGAAAGAAGATGAAATGGGTTGATAAAAATGTGGAAAAAAATAGAACCTTCATATTTTGCTGTTGAGAATGTAAAATGATGCATCCACATTGGAATACAGTTTGGCAGTTCTTCAAAAGGTTAAACTTAGAGCTACCATATGTCCAGGGTATTCCACTTCTAGAAGGAATGAAGACGTATGTCCGCATAAACCATTGTACACAAATGTTTATAACAGGGTCATTCTTAATAGCCAAAAAATAGAAATAACCCAAATGCCCATCAACTGATAAATGGATAAACAAATGAACTGCAGACATATAAGGCAGTATTATCCAGTAATGCAAAGGAGTAAAGTATTACTGCGTGCTACAACACATATGAACCTTAAAAACATACTAAATGAAAGAAATAAATTACAAAACACTACATATTGCATAATTTCACTTACGTGAAATTTCAAAGAGATATATCTAGATGTAGAAAGTAGACCAGCCATTGCCTAGGGGTAGACAGTTTGAGGGGAAATAGAGACTAAAGTCTAATGGGTACAAAGTTTCTTTTAGGTGATAAAGTAGCTATACAATTAAATTGTGGTAATGGTTACACAACTCTGTGGATGTGTTCTTTTTTGTTTCTTGCTTGCTTGTTTTTTTTTTTTTTTTTTTTTTTTTTTGAGACAGTCTTGCTCTGTCACCCAGGCTAGAGTGCAGTGGCACGATCTTGGCTCACTGCAAACTCCGCCTCCCAGGTTCAAGAGATTCTTCTGCCTCAGCCTCCCGAGTAGCTGGGATTACAGGCGCCCGCCACCGCGCCTGGCTAATTTTTGTATTTTTTAGTAGAGACCCGGTTACACCATCTTGGCCAGGCTGGTCTCGAACTCCTGACGTCATGATCCACCCGCCTTGGCCTCCCAAAGTGCTGGGATTACAGGCATGAGCCACCACGCCCAGCTCTCTGTGGATGTATTCTAAAACACTTTAAACAGGTGAATTTTATTCTATGTAAATTATGTCTCAATAATCCTGATTTTAGACATCTTGCTTGCTCAGCATTCTATCCACATGCTCCCCAAATCCTATAACCACAAGCATTCCAATTTAGTGATCTTTTAATTTTGCGGTAAAATGTGTCTACCCTCAGAAATGAATTCCAAGTTATCTGGCTTAAGCAAGGGGCAGGGGAGGAGAGTCAGTATTCGTCTGCCTATTATACCTCTAGTAAAGAAATCAGAGTCCTATTCACAAAACTCATGTTAGAGAATTAATCAGATGTAGGAGGGCCAAGTTTAATGTAACAATGAAGGAAAAAATCTTCCCCTTCTGTCTCTGCAACTAGAGAAACTACTGACAAATGACTGACATGATGATGTAAACTTTAATGTTTTCCTTCACATCACAAAGCTTCTGACTTCCTAAATTTTTGTGACGTAGTGTTCTCGGGACATCATATGTCCTGATAGGAAACAGAGAATTCATGAAGACAGTACTGGAGCAATCAACCTGCCTGGTTCCTGTACTGACACCTTGTGGTAAAAATCATAACAACAGTCAAAACAAATGAAAACAGGCTTTCTAATTTTCTCTTTATGAGGCTTTAATAATCAAGACTAACCCTTTAGCTTTTACTAATTAAGCCTTTCTGGTGATCTCATTGCTGTCATAGAACGGAATAAAATATTTTTCTCTAGTCATGATGAGGGCTCAGGGTATTTTATTATTTCAAATATTAAAGGAATATTACCTCCTTTTGTAGCCCTAGCCGATGAAACAATATGTGAGAAATACATACGCTTTTTAAAATAGCCTGTAAAGCTTGTCAACATGGATCTCTGTTGGCAAAGAAACAAGGTATCAATTTTCATCATATGGCAAAAAAATTTATGCCAGATTTCTCTCTTCTCTTTTTCAATTATGGTATTTATATGAGCAACTACATATAGTACGATTAAGGAAAGATGTTGTGTGACAGGATGAGGAATAATGCTGAATATCAGAGACTTGGCTTTGAGTAACTGCCCTGAGTTGAACATTATGTGCATGCATATAACAGAAAATATCTGGCTCTAGAAACATAAAAATGATTCCCTTTGTATTAAATCATTGCTATCATTAAATAAAGCACAATTTCTTTATTTTTGATTTTTTAATTTTTATGGGAACATATTAGGTACACACATATATACTTATGAAGTATATAGGATATTTTGATATAGACACACAATGTGTAACAATTACATTAGGGTAAACGAGGTATCCATCACCTCAAGCATTTATTCTTTGTGTCACAAATAATCCAATTATACTCTTTTAGTTATTTTTAAATGCACAATTAAATGGTTATTGGCTATAGTAACTCTGTTGTGCTATAAAATACTCGATCTTTTAAACTATAACTATGTACCCATTAACCATGCCCACTTCCCCTCCTGCCCAAGACTACCCCTCCCAGCCTCTGGTGACCATCATTCTACTTTCTATCTCCATGAGTTAAGTTGTTTTAATTTGTAGCTCCCCAAAATTAGCGAGAACATGTAAAGTGTGTCTTTCTCTCCCTGGCTTATTTTACTTAACATAATGATGTCCAGTTCCACCCATGTTGTGGTAAATGATAAGATCTAATCCTTTCTCATTGCTGTTCATCAGAGATATTGGCCTGGTTTTGGTATCAGGGTAATGCTGTCCTAGTAGAAGGAGTTTGGAAGTACGCCCTTCACCTCTGTTTTTCAGAATGTTTTGAGTAGCCTTGGTATTTGTTCTTTAAACTTTTCGCAAAATTCAGCAGTGAAGCTATCAAGTCCTGGTATTACCTTTGCTGGGAGATCTTTTATTATGGCTTCAATCTCAGTGCTCGTTATTGATCTGTTCAGGTTTTCAATTTCTTCATGGTTGGATTTTGGTAGGTTTTAAGTGTCTAGGAACTTATCCATTTCTTCTTGGTTTTCCAAATTAATGGCATATAGTTGCTCATAGTAGTCTCGAATGAGTTTATTAATTTCTGTGGTATTGGTTGAAATGTGTCCTTTTTCTTCTCTGACATTATTTATCTGAATGTTCTCTCTTTTTTTTTTATTTAGCCTTACTAAAGGATTGTCGGTTTTATGTTTTCTAAAAACTTTTTGTTTCATTGATTTTTGTATTGTTTTCTCTGTTTCAATTGTATTTATTTCTGCTCTTTATTATTGTTTTTTTTTTCTTCTACTAACTTTGAGTTTGGTTTGCTCCTGCTTTTCTAGTTCTTTAAGATGCATCCTTAGTTTCTTTATTTGAAGTTTTTATTCTTTTTTAATGTAGGCACTTATAGCTATAAAATTCCTTCTAAGTACTGCTTTTGCTATATCCCATAGGTTCTGGTACGCTGTGTTCCATTATCATTTGTTTCAAGAAATTTTTCAATTTCCTTCTCAATCTCTTCATTGAACCACTGGTCATTCAGGACCATATTGTTTAATTTTCATATGGTCATATAGATTTCAAAATTTATATTGTTATTGATTTCTAGTTTAATTCTATTTTGGTCAGAGAAGATATTGATATTGTTTCAATTTTTTGAATGTTTTTATAAATGTTTTGTGGCCTAATGTATAGTCTACCCTTGAGAAAGATCCATGTGCTAGGGAGAAGAATGTGTATTCTCCTGCCATTACATGTAGTGTTCTGTAAACATCTATTAGGCCCAGTTGGTGTGTGGTGCGGATTAGCTCCAATATTTCTTTATTGATTTTCTTCCTGGATAATCTGTCCAGCGCTTAATGTCAGTGTTGATGTCTCCAGTTATTATTGTATTTCAGTCTATCCCTTTCTTTAGCTCCAATAACACTTGCTTTATATGTCTGGATGTTCCAGTGTTGGGTGCATATGTATTTACAATTGTTATATCCTCTTGATGAATTCACCCATTTATCACTACAAAATGACTTTCTTTGTCTCGTTTTATAGATTTAGTCTTGAAGTCTATTTTGTCTGATATAAGCATAGCTATACCTGCTGTTTTTTTATTTCCATTTGCATGGCATACACTTTTCCATCTCTTGTTTTCAGCATACGTGTGTCTTTGTAGGTAAGGTGTGTTTCTTGTAGAAAACAGACAATTGAGACTTGCTTTTTATCCATCCATCCATGCTAAGTCTTATGATTGGAAACTGTTGTCTATTTACATTTAAGGTTACTATTAAGTAATGACTTATTCCCATCATTTTGTTATTTGTTTTCTAGTTGTTTTTTGGTTTTTTGTTTTTCTTCCTTCCTGTCTCCCTTTCAGTGTAGGTGATTTTCTCTGGTGGTATGAAAAAAAAAAAAAAATATATATATATATATATATATATATAGAGAGAGAGAGAGAGAGAGAGAGAAAGAGAGAGAGAGATAGATAGATAGATAGATATAGATATATACATATATATATATATAAAACTTTCTTTTGAAACAACTGGAAAGAAATACAGAAATAATTGTGACTATATTGAGTGTTAGAATTTCAGGGGATTGTTTTTGTTTATGTGCATTTTTAAATGTTTCATAAATTTAATGAAAACAATAAGAACACATTTATAAAAAGACACCCTAGAGAAATAGTTGATCCCTAAGAGCTGTTCCTGTTGACATGGAAACTCTCATAATATTAATGCTACCAAGGAAAGAAAAAAAATAAGAATACCTTTTTTAAAAATTTTTTATTTTACTTTAAGTTCTGGGATACATGTGCTGCACATGTATGTTTGCTACATAGGTATACATGTGCCATGGTGCTTTGCTGCACCTATTAACCCATCATCTAGGTTTCAAGCCCCACATGAATTAGGTGTTTGTCCTAATGTTCTCCCTCCCCTTTCCCCCCACACCCTGACAGGCCCCAGTGTCTGATGTTTCCCTCCCTGTGTCCATGTGTTGTCATTCAACTCCTGCTTATGAGTGAGAACATGCGATGTTTGGTTTTCTGTTCCTGTGTTAGTTTGCTGAGGATGATGGCTTCCAGGTTCACACATGTTCCTGCAAAGGACATGAAATTCTTTTTTATGGCTTCATAGTATTACATGCTGTATGTAAGCCACATTTTCTTCATCCAGTCTATCATTGATGGGCATTTGGGTTGGTTCTAAGTCTTTGCTGTTGTAAATATCACTGCAATAAACATATATGTACATGTGTCTTTATAGTAGGGAATATGATTGTGTCCCCTACTATATAACACTTTGAATATATGCCCAGTAATGGAATTGCTGGGTCAAATGATATTTTTGGTTCTAGATCCTTGAGGAATCACCACACTGTCTTCCACAATGCTTGAACTAATTTACACTCTCACCAACAGTGAAAAACATTCCTATTTCTCCATATCCTCTTCAGTATCTGTTGTTTCCTGACTTTTTAATGATTGCCACTCTAACTGGCATAAGATGGCATCTCATTATGGTTTTGACTTGCATTTGTCTAGTGACCAGTGATGATGAGCTTTTTTTTTATATGTTTGCTGGCTGCATATATGTGTTCTTTTGAGAAATGTCTGTTCATATCCTTCGCCCACTTTTTGATGGGTTTGTTTGTTTTCTCTTGTACGTTTGTTAAAGTTCCTTGTAGATTCTAGATGTTAGAACTTTGTCAGATGGATAGATTGCAAAAATTTTCTCCCATTCTGTAGGTTGCCTATTCACTGTGATGATCATTTCTTTTGCTGAGTAGAAGCTCTTTTATTAGATCCCATTTGTCAATTTAGGCCTTTATAGTGATTGCTTTTGGTGTCTTAGTCATGAAGTTTCTGCCTATGCCTATGACCTGAATGGTATTGCCTAGGTTTTCTTCTAGGGTTTTTGTGGTTTTAGGTTTTACATTTATGCCTTTAATCCATCTTGAGTTAATTTTTGTAGAAGGTGTAAGGAAGGGGTCCAGTTTCTGTTTTCTGCATATGGCTAGCCAGTTTTTCCAGCACCATTTATTAAATAGGGAATCCACTTCTCATTGCTTGTTTTTGTAATGTTTGCAAAAGATCAGATCATTGTAGATGTGAGGTGTTATTTCTGAGGCCTCTGTTCTGTTCCACTGTTCTATATACCCGTTTTGGTACCAGTACCATGTTGTTTTGGTTACTGTAGGCGTGTAGTATCGTTTGAAGTTGGGTAGCGTGATGCCTCCAGCTTTTTCCTTTTTGCTTAGAATTGTCTTGGCTATTCGGGCTGTTTTTTGGTTCCATATGAAATTTAAAGTAGTGTTTTCTAATTTTGTGGAGAAAGTCAATGGTAGTTTTATGGGAACAACATTGAATCTATAAATTATTTTCATCAGTATGGCCATTTTCATAATATTGATTCTTCCTATTCATGAGCATGGAATGTTTTTCTATTTGTTTGTGTTCTCTCTGATTTCCTTGAGCAGTGGTTCGTAGTTCTCCTTGGAGAGGTCCTTCAAGTCCCTTGTAAGTTGTATTCTTAGGTATTTTATTTTCTTTGTAGCAATTGTGAATGAGAGTTCACTCATGATTTGGCCCTCTGTTTGTCTATTTTTGGTGTATGGGAATGCTTGTGATTTTTCCACATTGATTTTGTATCCTGAGATGTAGCTGAAGTTGCTTATCAGCTTAAGGAGTTTTGGGGCTGACATAATGAGGTTTTCTAAATATACAATCATGTCATCTGAAAACAGACACAATTTGACTTTCTCTCTTCCATTGTGAATATGCTTTATTTCTTGCTCTTGCTTGATTGCTCTAGGCAGAACTTCCAATGCTATGTCGAATTGGAGAGGTGAGAGAGGGCATCCTTGTCTTGTGCCAGTTTTCAAAGGGAATGCTTCCAGCTTTTGCCCATTCAGTATGATTTTGGCTACAGGTTTGTCATAAATAACTCTTACTATTTTGAGATATGTTCCATCAATACCTAGTTTATTGAGAGTTTTTATCATGAAGGGAGTTGAATTTTATTGAAGGCCTTTTCAGCATCTACTGAGATAATAGTATGTTTTTTGTCATTGGTTCTGTTCATGTGATGGATTATATTTATTGATTTGTGTATGTTGAACCAGCCTTGCATCCAAGGAATGAAGCCAACTTGATTGTGGTGGATGAGCTTTTTATGTGCTGCTGGATTCAGTTTGCCAATATTTTATTGGGGATTTTTGAATTGATGTTCATCAGGGATATTGGCTTGACATTTTCTTTTTTTGTTCTGTCTCTGCCAGGTTTTGGTATCTGGATGGTGCTGGCCTCATAAAATGAGTTGGGGAGGAGTCCCTCTTTTTCAATTGTTTGGAATAGTTTCAGAAGGAATGGTACCAGCTTCTCTTTGTACCTCTGTTGGAATTTGGCTGTGAATTCTTCTTGTCCCGGGCTTTGTTTTTATTTGTTTGTTTGTTTGTTTGTTTTGTTTTTGGTTGGTAGGCTATTAATTACTGCCTCAATTACAGAACTTGTTATTCGTCTATTCAGGGCTTTGACTTCCTCCTGGTTTAGTCTTGGGAGGGTGTGTGTGTCCAGGAGTTTATCCATTTCTTTTTGATTTTCTAGTTTATTGGTGTAGAGGTGTTACCAGTTCTCTCTGATAGTAGTTTTTATTTCTGTGTGATCAGTGGTGATATCCCCTTTATCATTTTTTATTGTGTCTATTTGGTTCTTCTCTCTTTTCTTCGTTATTAGTTTGGCTAGCAGTCTATCTACTTTGTTAATATTTTTTTAAAAACAGCCCCTGGATTCATTGATTTTTGATGGGTTTTTTGGGTCTATCTCCATCAGTTCTGCTCTGATTTTAGTTATTTCTTCTTTTCTGCTAGCCTTTGAATTTGTTTGCTCTTGCTTCTCTAGTTGTTTTAATTGTGATGTTAGAGTGCTGATTTTAGATCTTTCTCACTTTCTGATGTGGGCATTTAGTGCTATAAATTTCCCTCTAAACACTGCTTTAGCTGTGTCCCAGAGATTCTGGTACGTTGCCTCTTTGTTCTCATTGGTTTCAAAGAACTTATTTATTTCTGTCTTTATTTGGTTATTCACCCAGTAGTCATTCAGGAGAAGGTTGTTCAGTTTCTATGTAGTTTTATGATTTTAAGTGAGTTTGTTAATCCTGAGTTTGAATTTGATTGCACTGCAGTCTGAGAGACTGTTTGTTATGATTTCCATTTTTTGCATTTGCTGAGGAGTGTTTCACTTCTAACTATGTGGTCTATTTTAGAGTAAGTGATATGTGGTGCTGAGAAGAATGTATATTCTGTTGATTTGGGGTGGAGAGTTCTGTAGATGTTCAGTAGGTCCTCTTGGTCCAGAGCTGAGTTCAAGTCCTAAATATCCTGGTTAATTTTCTGTCTTGTTGATCTATCTAATATTGACAGTAGGATGTTAAAGTCACCCACTATTATTGTGTAGGAGTTTAAATCTCTTTGTAGGCCTCTATAAACTTGTTTTATGAATCTGGGTGCTCCTCTATTGGGTGCATATATATTTAGGATAGTTAGCTCTTCTAGTTGCATTGATTCCTTTACCATTATGTAATGTTCTTGTCTTTTTTGATCTTTGCTGGCTTAAAGTGTGTGTTATCAGAGACTAGGATTGGAACCCCTGCTTGGTTTTGCTTTCCATTTGCTTGGTAAATATTCCTCCATCCTTTTAATTTGAGCCTATGTGTGTCTTTCCACATGAGATGGATCTCCTGAATACAGCACACCAATTGGTCTTGACACTTTATTCAGTTTTCTAGTCTGTGTCTTTTAATTGGGGCATTTAGCCCATTTACATTTAAGGTTAATATTGTTATATGTGAATTTGATCCTGTCTTCACGATGCTAGCTAGTTATTTTGCACATTAGTTGATGCGGTTTCTTCATAGTGGTGTTGGTCTTTATATTTTGCTGTGTTTTTCCAGTGGCTGGTACCGGTTTTTCCTTTTCATATTTCATGCTTTCTGCAGGAACTCTTGTAATGCAGGCCTGGTGGTGACACAATCCCTCAGCATTTGCTTGTTTGGAAAAGATTTTATTTCTCCTTCACTTACGAAGATTAGTTTAGCTGGATATGGAATTCTGGGTTAAAAATTCTTTATGAATGTTGAATATTGGCCCCTACTCTCTTCTGGCTTGTAGGGTTTCTGCAGAGAGGTCTGCTGTTAGTCTGATGGGCTTCCCTTTGTAGGTAACCTGACTTTTACCTCTGGCTGCCCTTAACATTTTCTTCTTAATTTCAACCTTAGAGAATCTGGCAACTATGTGTCTGCGTTGCTCTTCTCGATGAGTATCTTAGTGGTGTTCTCTGTGTTTCCTGAATTTGAACGTTGGCCATATTGTTAGATTGGGGAAGTTCTCCTGGATAATATCCTGAAGTGTGTTTTCCAGTTTGGTTCCATCCTCCTCACCACTTTCAGGTACACCAATGAAACGTAGGTTTGGTCTTTTCACATAGTCCCATATTTCCTGGAGGCTTTGTTTGTTCCTTTTCATTCTTTTTCTCTAATATTCTCTTCAAATTTTTTTTTTCATTAAGTTGATTTTCAATTTCTAATATCCCTTCTTCTGCTTGATTGATTCGGCTATTGATACTTGAGTATGCTTCAAAGTTCTCATGTGATGTGTTTTTCAGCTCAATCAGTTCATTTATGTTCTTATCTAAACTGGTTATTGTAGTTAGCAGTTCCTGTAACCTTTTATCAAGGTTCTTAGCTTCCTTGAATTGGGTTAGAACATGCTCCTTTAGCTGAGAGGAGTTTGTTATTACCCACTTTCTGAAGCTTACTTCTGTCAATGCATCAGACTCATTCTCCATTCAGTCTTGTGCCCTTGCTGGAGAGGAGATGTGGTCATTTGGAGGAGAAGAGGCATTCTGGTTTTTGGAATTTTCAGCCATTTTGTGCTGGTTTTTCCTCATCTTCATGGATTTATCTACCTTTGATCTTTGATGCTGATTACTTTTGGATGTGTTTTTTTGTGTGGGCATCCTTTCTGTTGATGTTAATGTTATTGCTTTCTGTTTGTTGGTTTTCCTTCTAACAGTCAGGCTCTCTTCTGCAAGTCTGCTGGAGTTTGCTGGAGGTCCACTCCAGGCCATGTTTGCCTGGGTATCACCAGTGGAGGCTGCAGAACAGCAAAGATTGCTGCCTGCTTCTTCCTCTGGAAGCTTCATCCCAGAGGGGCACCTGAATGATGCCAGCCAGAGTTCTCCTGTATGAGGTGTCTGTTGACCTTTGCTGGAACATGTTTCCCAGTCAGAAGGCATGGGGGTCAGGGACCCACTTGAGGAGGAAATCTATCCCTTAGCAGAGCTTGAGTGCTGTACTGGGAGATCCGCTGCCCTCTTCAGAACTGGCAGGCAGGAATGTTTAAGTGTACTGAAGCTGCATCCACAGCTGCCCCTTCCCCCAGGTGCTCTGTCCCAGGGAGATGGGAGTTTTATATATAAACCCCTGACTGGGGCTGCTGCCTTTCTTTCAGAGATGCCCTGACCAGTGAGGAGGGATCTAGAGAGGCAGTCTGGCCACAGCCATTTGGCTGTGCTGCAGTGAATTCCACACAGTGCAAACTTTCTTGTGTCTCCCTTAACACTGTGACAGGAAAACCACCTTCTCAAGCCTAAATAATGCTAAACGCCCCTCACCAAACTTGATTGTCGTAAGTCAACTTCAGACTGCTGTGCTGGCAGCAATAATTTCAAGCCAGTGGTTCTTAGCTTGCTGGGCTCCATGGGAGTGGGACCCGCTGAATGAGACCGTTTAGCTCCCTGACTTCAGCCCCCTTTCCAGGGGAGTGAATGGTTCTATCTTGCTGGGTTTCCAGGCCCAACTGAGGTGTGGGGGGAAAAAAAAAAAAACTTCTGCAGCTAGCTCAGTGTCTCTCCAAACAACCACCCAGTTTTGTGCTTGAAACCCAGCGCCCTGGTGGTCTAGACGCACGAGGGAATCTCCTGGTCTGCGGGTTGCAAAAACCATAGGAAAAGCATACTATCTGGGTCAGATAGCACTGTCCCTCACAGCACCATCTCTCACTACTTCCCTTGGTTAAGGGAGGGAGTTCTCCAGCCCCTTGCACTTCTTGGATGAGGCAACACCCCACCCTGCTTCTGCTTGCCCTCCATGGGCTGCACCCACGGTCTAACCATTCCCAGTGAGATGAACCATGTACCTCAATTTGAAATGCAGAAATCACTCATCTTCTGTGTTGGTCTCACTGGGAGCTGCAGACTAGAGCTTTTCCTACTTGGCCATCTTGCCCAAGAATCCATCAAAGCCAATTTAAAAGCCTATGTAAAAAATATTCTTGGTGTACTGTATAAAAATATTTAAGCCAAGTATAATAAGCAAACCAGTCCTACCATGATTTGTCTTTAGTAAAATGAGAAACTGGAGATAATAAATTATGTTTAAAAACAATTGTACACCTGTTGTTAGATTCTAGTCTTGCCTAATAGGGTTTCTTTTTTTTTTTTTTTTTTTCATTTTTTATTATTTTCTAGAGTTTGGACCAAATTCTGATTTTTCTTGGCTACAAGTCTTCAAAATAATGTTTCCAATTTTTTCTTATCTTTTTCATTTTTCCTAATTTGGGGCCACTGAAAACTAAGCTATGGTTTTTTTTAAAACCCTGTGAAGTGAAGCCAGGCAACTTAAACTTCAGAAGAAAATGACAATAATCTATTTACATACATAAGCCACTTTTATACCTGCCTACTATTGTATGGTTTTCAGAGTAATGTGGCCTATATTGATTTGTCCAAAACTGTTCTTTTGTTGTTTTATATCTTTTTCTTCCTCCTATTTTCTCTTCATAAGACATGAGACTTCACCACCTGCTAAAAATGAGCTTTCTGGACCTATTCACCTAAAAATAAACGATCTTATGCATGACAGATCAGATGAAACGTGAGACAGAGACTCATTTTCTTATGAAATGCTTTCTCCAAAAGATTGTTAAGAAGAAAAAGGGGGAATTGTGAAAGAAAAATATCTTGGGCCCCTTCAAGCTGGGAACCACTCAGGTCAAGTCTGACTCCTATTCAAGCTATCCCTTTGCTCACAGACATAGATGCAGATTCTGACTGCCTCCTTTGGAAAGACTTATCATAAACTAAAAGAATACAACCATCTGTCTTTCACCTACATATGACCAGAAAGTACCCAATTGGTATGAGGCTTGTTTCTAGACGAAACTAATGTGTTTCTTACATATTGATGGATGTCTCACGTCTCCCTAAAATGTATAAAACCAACCTATGCCCTGACCACCTTGGGCACATGTCATCAGGACTTCGTGAGGCTGTGTTATGGGCACATTCTTAACCTTTGCAAAACAAACTTTTAAAATTATTTGACACCTGTCTCAAAGTTTGAGGGTTTACAAGTTCAACAAAGCAAACAAAAACAAAAAGTGGGGAAAGGATATCCTCTTAAACAAATGCTGCTTAGATAATTGGCAAGCCACATGTAAAAAAATAAAACTGAATCCTCATCCTTCATCTTGTATAAAAATCAACTCAAGAACCAAAGACTTACATCTAAGACCTGAAACTATAAAACTTTTAGAAGATAGCATTGGAAAAACTTTTCTAGACATTGACTTCAGCCAAGAGTTTATGACCAGGAACCCAAGAGCAAATGCAATAGGAGCAAACATAAATAGATGGAACCTAATTAAAAAAGAAATAATCAGCAGAGTAAACAGACAAATCATAAAATGGGAGAAAATATTTACAAACTATACATTTTACAAAAGACTAATAGGCAGAATCTACAAGGAATGCAAACAAACCAGCAAGAAAAAAAAAAAACAATTAATTCTATCATAAAGTGGGCAAAGGACATGAATAGACAATTCTCGAAAAATATATACAAATGATTAACATCACTAATTATCAGGTAAATGCAAATTAAGACCACAGTGAAATATCATCTTACTTCTCTAAGAATGGCCATAAATAAAAAATCAAAACATAATACATGTTGGTGTGAATGTGGTGAAAAGGGAACACTTGTACGCTGCTGGTGGGAATGTAAACTAGTACAATCACTATGAAAAAGAATATGAAAATTTCTAAAATACTAAAGGTAGAACTACCATTTGATCTAGCAATCCCACTTCTGGGTATCTAGCCAGAGGAAAAGAAGTCATTATATGAAAAATGCACTTGCACACGTTTATAGCAGCACAATTTGCAAGTGCAAAAAATATAGAACCATCCTAAATGTCAATCAATCAATGAACGGATACAGAAAATCTGGTATATATACACCATGGGATACTATTTAGCCATAAAAGGAAACAAAATAGTGGCATTTATAGCAACTTGGATAAAGTTGGAGACCATTATTCTAAGTGAAGTAACTCAGGAATGAAAAACCAAATATTGCATGTCCTCACAAATAAGTGGCAGCTAAGCTATGAAGATGTAAAAGTATAAGAATGATATAATGGACTTTCAGTACTTGGGGAAAAAAGTGAAAAGGAGGTAAGGATAAAAGATTATACATTGGGTACAGGGTACACTGCTTGGGTGATGGGTGCACCAAAATCTCAGAAATTACCACTAAAGAACGTATCCATGTAACCAAAAATGACCTGTTCCCCAAAAATAGTTGAAATTAAAATAAAATAAAATAAAATAAATGATGCCCACTTTAAAAAATTAAGAAAAGTTCTCAAATCTGTACAATTGTATGGAAATTAAACAACATACTCCTGAATGATCTTTGGGTAAATAATGAAATTAAAGCAGAAATTAAGACATTCTTTGAAACTAATAAGAACAAAGACAACATCTCAGAATCTTTAGGACACAGTTAAGGGAGTGTTAAAAGAAAACTTCATAGCACTAAATGCCCACATAAAAAAGTTAGAAAGATCTCAAATTAACTGCCTAATGTCACAACTGAAGAAATTTGATAAGCAAGAAGAAATCAACCCCAAAGATAGCAGAGGACAAGAGATAACCTAATTCAGTGCTGAACTAAAGAAAATCAAGACATGAAAAAACCATTCAAATATTGCACAAATTCAGGAGTTTTTGGTTTTTTTTTTTTTTTAAAAAAAAGGCATATAGCCCACTAGCTAGGCTAATAAAGAATAAAAGAGAGAAGATCCAAATAAACACAATTAGAAATGACAAAGGGAGTGTTGCCACTGACACCACAGAAACAAAAATAACCATCAGAAACTACTATGAAACCTCTATGCACAAAAACTGGAAACCCTAGAAGAGAAGGATAAATTCCTGAAAGCATACACTTTGTCAAGACTGAACCAGGAATAAATTAATTCCATGAACAGACCAATAACAAACTCCAAAATTGAATCAGTAATAAATAACCTGCCAGAAAAAAAAAAAAAAAAAAAAAAAAAAAAAAAAAAAAGCCCAGGAACCAATAGATTCAGGATGAATTCTACCAGATGTACAAAGAGGTAATACCACTCTTACTGAAACTATTCCAAAAGAACTGAAGAGGTGGGACTCCTCTCCAACTCATTTTGTGAGGCCAGTATCATCCTGATACCAAAACCTAGAAGAGACATGAGAAAATGAAACTTCAGGCCAATATCCTTGATTAACACAGATGCAAAAATCTTCAACAAAATACTTGCAAATCGAATACAGCAACACATCAAAATGCTAATCCATCACCACAAGTAGGCTTCATCTCTGGGATGCAATGTTGGTTCAACAGACACAAATCAATAAATGTGATTCATGACATAAACACAACTAAATAAAAAAAACCACATGATTGTCTCAACAGAGACAGAATAGGCTTTCAATAAAATTCAACACCTCTTCATGTTAAAAACTCTCAATAAACTAAGTATTGAAGAAACATACTTCAATATAATGAACCGTGGCAAACCCACAGTCAGTTATTTCAAATCCACAGTAAACATAATACTGAATGGCCAAAAGCTGAAAGCATTCCCCTTGAAATCCAGCACAAGACAATGATGCTTTCTCTAACCTCTCCTATTTAACATAATAGTGGAAGTCCTAGCCAGAGCAATCAGACAAGAGAAAGAAATAAATGTTATCCAAATAGAAAGAGGCATAGTCAAACTATTCCAATTTGTATATGATATGATTCTATATCTTTAAAAAAAAATTGACCCAGAAGGTTCTTCAGCTCATAAACAACTTCAGCAAAGCTTCAGGATACAAAATCAATGTATGAAAATCACTAGCAATTTTGTACATCAACAACAACCAAAATGAGAACCAAGTCAGAGAGGTAATTCTAGGAACACCTAGGAATAAAATACCCAGGAATACAGCTAACCAGGGTGATAAAAGATGTCTACAATGAGAATTACAAAACGCTGCTCAAAGAAATCAGAAAAGACAAAAACAGAGGGAAAAACATCCCATGAACACATAAAGGAAGAGTCAATATTATTAAAATGGCTATATTGCCCAAGGCAATTTACAGATTTAATGCTATTCCTATCAAACTGCCAATGAAATTCTTCACAGAACTAGGAAAAAAAAAACTATTTTAAAATTCAAATGGAACCAAAAAAGAGCTCAATTAACCAAGGCAATCTTAAGCAAAAAGAACAAAGCTGGAGGAATCACATTACCTGACTTCAAAGTATACTACAGGGCTACAGTAACCAAAAAAGCATGGTACCGGCACAAGAAAGAGGCCCATAGACCAATTAAACAAAATAGAGAGTCCAGAAATAAGGCCACGGACCTACAACCATTTAATCTTTCACAAAGCTGACAAAAACAAGCTATGGGAAAAAGACTTCCGGTTCAATGAATGGTGCTGAGAAGACTGGCTAGCCACATGCAGAAGATTGAAGCTGGACCCATTTCTTTTCTTTTTCTTTTTTTATTTTTTTTTTCTTTGAGATGAAGTTTTGCTCCAGTTGCCCAGGCTGGAGTGTTATATCGCAGTCTCCACTCACTGCAACCTCTGCCTCCCGGGTACAAGTGATTCTCCTGCCTCAGCCTCCTAAGTAGCTGGGATTACAGGCGCCTGCCACCATGCCTAGCTAATTTTTTTTTTTTTAATAGAAACAGGGTTTCACCATGTTGGCCAGGCTGGTCTCGAACTCCTGATCTCAGATGATCTGCCTGCCTTGGCCTCCCAAAGTGCTGGGATTACAGGCGTGAGCCACCGCGCCTAGCCCCGTTTCTTAAACCATATACAAAAATCAATTCAAGATGATTTTAAATTAAAAATTTTAAATGTAAAACCAAAACTATAAAAATCCTGGAAGACAACCTAAGCAATACCATCCTGGACATAGGAATGGGCAAAGACAAAGACACCAAAAAAATTATCAAAAAAAGAAATTTGGCCGGGCGCGGTGGCTCAAGCCTGTAATCCCAGCACTTTGGGAGGCTGGGACGGGCGGATCACGAGGTCAGGAGATCAGGACCATCCTGGCTAACACGGTGAAACCCCGTCTCTACTAAAAAAAAAATACAAAAAACTAGCCGGGCGACGTGGCGGGCGCCTGTAGTCCCAGCTACTCGGGAGGCTGAGGCAGGAGAATGGCATAAACCCAGGAGGCAGAGCTTGCAGTGAGCTGAGATCCAGCCACTGCACTCCAGCCTGGGCGGCAGAGGGAGACTCCGTCTCAAAAAAAAAAAAAGAAAAGAAAAGAAATTGACAAATGGGATTTAATTAGACTTAAGAGCTTTTACGGTCAGGCGTGATGGTTCGTTCCTGTAATTCCAGCAGTTTGGGAAGCTGAGGTGCCTGGATCACTTGAGGACAGGAGTTTGAGACCAGCTTGGCCAACATGCTAAAACCACATTTCTACTGAAAATACAAAAGTTAGCCAGGTTTGGTGGTGGGTGTCTGTAATCCCAGCTACTCAGGAGACTGAGGCAGGAGAATTGCTTGAACCCAGATGGTGGGGGTTGGAGTGAGCCCACTTCACTCCAGCCTGGGGAAAGAGGGAGATCCCAGTTCAAAAAATAAAAAATAAAAAAGAGCTTCCGCACAGCAAAAGAAACTATCAACAGAGTAAACCAACAACCTACAAAATGGGAGAAAATTTTTGCAAATTATGCATCTGACAAAGGTCTAACATCTAGGATGTATAAAGAGCTTAAATTTACAAGAGTAAAACAAACAACTTTATTAAAAAGTGGGCAAATTACATGAGCAGACACTTTTCAAAAGAAGACATATATGTGGCAAAATGCACATGGAAAAAACAGCTCAACGTCGTGGATCGTTAGAGAAATGCAAATCAAAACAACGAGATAACATCTCACACAAGTCAGAATGGCTATTAGAAAAAAAAAAAAAAAGTTTTGACCCAGAAGCTATTACAAAAAGTCAAAAAATAACAGATATTGATGAGGTTGTGAGGAAAAAAATGAATGCTTATACACTGTTGATGGGAGTGCAAATTAGTTCAATCATTGTGGAAAGCAGTGTGGTGATTCCTCAAAGAGCTGAAAGCAGAACTACCATTCAACCCAGCAATCTCATTACTGGGTATGTACCCAAAGGAATGCAATTTTTTTTATTTTTTTTATTTTCATAAGTTTTTGGAAAACAGGTGGTATTTTGTTACATGAGTAAGTTCTTTAGCTGTGATTTGTGAGATTTGGTGCACCCATCACCTGAGCAGTATACACTGAACCCAATTTGTATTTTTTTAATCCCTCGCCCACTTCCCACCCTTTCCCCCTGATTCCCCAAAGTCCATTGTGTCATTCTTATGCCTTTGAATCCTCATAGCTTAGCTCCCACTTATGAGTGAGAATATAAAATGTTTGGTTTTTCATTCCTGAGTTACTTCACTTAGGATAATAGCCTACAGTCCCATCCAGGTTGCTGTGAATGCCATTATTTCATACTTTTTTATGGCTGAGTAGTATTCCATCATACATATATATATATATATATATATATATATATATATATATATATCACAATTTCTTTATCCACTCACTGATTGATGGGCATTTGGATTGGTTCCACATTTTTGCAACTGTGAATTTTACTGTTACAAACATGTGTGTATGAGTATCTTTTTCATATAGTGACTTCTTTTCCTCTGGGTAGATACCCAGTGGTGGGATTTCTGGATCAAATGATAATACTACTTTTATTTATTTAAGGAATCTCTACACGGTTTTCCATAGTGGTTGTACTAGTTTACACTCCCATCAGCATTGTAAAAGTGTTCACTTCTCACCTCATCCATGCCAACATTTACTATTTTTTGATTTCTTGATTATGGCCATTATTGCAGAAGTAAGGTGGTATCTCATTGTGCTTTTGATTTGCACTTCCCTGATCATTAATGATGTTGAGCAGTTCTTCATATGTTTGTTGGCCATGTGTTTATCTTCTTTTGAGAATTTTCTATTCATGTCCTTAGCCCACTTTTTGATGGAATTTTTTTTTTTCTTGCTAATTTGAGTTCATCGTAGATTCTGGATATTAGTCATTTGTCAGATTTGTAGATTGTGAACATTTTCTCCCACTCTATGGGTTGTGTGTTTACTCTGCTGACTGTTCTTTTTGCCATACAAAAGCTCTTTAGTTTAATTAAATCCCACCTATTTATCTTTCTTTGTATTGCATTTGCTTTTAGGTTCTCAGTCATAAAATCCTTGCCTAAACCAATGTCTAGAAGGGTTTTTGTTAATGTTATCTTCTAGAATTTGTATAGCTTCAGGTCTTAGATGTGAGTCCTTAATCAATCTTAAGTTGATTTTTGTATATGTTGAGAGACAATGATCCAGTTTCATTCTCCTACATGTGGCTGGCCAGTTATCTCAAGTCCATTTGTTAAATAGAGTGTCCTTTTCCCACTTAATGTGTTTGTTTGCTTTGCCAAAGATCAGTTGGCTGTACGTATTTGGGTTTATTTATGGGTTCTCTGTTCCATTCCATTGGTCTATGTCTCTATTTTTATAACAGTACTATACTGTTTTGGTGACTATAGCCTTGTAGTATACTTTGAAATTGGGTAATGTGCTGTCTCCAGATTTGTTATTTTTACTTAGTCTTGCTTTGGCTATGCACACTTTTTTGTTGTTGTTGTTCCACATGAATGTTAGGATTTTTTTTTCTAGTCCTGTGAAGAATGATGGTGGTATTTTGAAGGGAATTGAATTAATTTTGTAGATTACTTTTGGCAGTATGGTCATTTTTACAATATTGATTCTACCCATCCATAAGCATTATATGTGTTTCCATTTCTTTGTGTCATCCATGATTCCTTTCACCAGTGTTTTGTACTTTTCCTTGTGGAGGTGTTACATCACCTTGGTTAGGTATATTCCTATGTATTTTACTTTTTTGCAGCTACTCTAAAAGGGGTTGAGTTCTTGATTTGATTCTCAGTTCAGTTGCTGTTGGTTTATAGCAGAGCTACTAATTTGTATACATTAATTTTTTATCCTGAAACTTTGGTGAATTTATTTATCAGTTCTAGGAGCTTTTTGAATGAGTCTTTAGGGTTTTCTAGGTATACAATCTTAACATCAGAAAACAGCAACAGTTTGACTTCCTCTTTACTGACTTGGATGCCCTTTATTTCTTTCTCTCGTATGATTGCTTTGGCTAGGATTTCCAGCACTATGTTGAATAGAAGTGGTGAGAGTGGGTATCCTTGTCTTGTTCCAGTTATCAGAGGAAATGCTTTCAACATTTCCCCATTCAGTGTTATGCTGGCTATGGTTTTGTCATAGATGGCTTCTGTTACCTTGAGGTATGTCCCTTGTGTGCCGATTTTGCTGAGGGTTTTGATCATAAGGGGATGCTGGATTTTGTCAAGTGCTTCTTCTGTGTCTATTGAGATCACGTGATTTTTGTTTTTAATTCTGTTTATGTGGTGTATCACATTTATTGACTTGCATGTATTAAACCATCCGTGTATCTTTGGTATAAAACCCACTTGATCATGGTGGATTATCTTTTTGATATGTTGATGGATTTGGTTAGCTAGTATTTTGTTAAGAATTTTTGCATCTATGCTTATCAAGGATGTTGGTCTGTAGTATTCTTTTTTCTTATGTCCTTTCCTGGTTTTGGTATTAGGGTGATACTGGCTTCATAGAATGATATAGGGAGAATTCCCTCTTTCTCTATCTTGTGGAATAGTGTCAATAGGATTGGTACAAATTCATTTTTGAATGTCTGGTAGAATTCAACTGTCAATCTGTCTGATCCTGACTTTTTTTTGTTGGTAATTTTTTATTGCCATTTCAATCTCACGGTTGTTATTGGTCTATTCATGGTATCTAATTCTTTCTGATTTAAGCTAGGAGGGTTGCATCTTTCTAGGAATCTACCCATCTCTTCTAGGTTTTCTAGATTATGAATGTAAAGATGTTAGTAGTATCCTTGAATGATCTTTGTATTTCTGTGGTGTCAATTGTCGTATTTCCTGTTTCATTTCTATTTGAGCTTATTTGTATTTTCTCTCTTTTATTCTTGGTTAATCTTGCTAATGGCCTATCAATTTTATTTTTATTTTCAAATAACCAGCTTTTACTTTCAATTATCATTTGTATTTTTTTTGTTGTTTCAATTTCATTTAGTTCTGCTCTGCTCTTGGCTAATTCCCTTCTTCTGCTGAGTTTGGTTAGTTCTTGTTTCTCCAGTTTTTTGAGGTGTGACCTTAAATTGTGTATTTGTGCTCTTTTAGACTTTTTGGTGTAGGTATTTAAGGCTATGAACTTTCCTCTTGGTGTCACCTTTGCTTTATCTCAGAGGTTTTGATAGGCTGTGTCACTATTATTGTTCAGTTTAAATAATATTTTAATTTCCATCTTGATTTCATTGTTGACCCAATGATTATTCAGTAGCAGGTTATTTAATTTCTGTGTATTTGCTTGGTTTTGAAGGTTCCTTTTAGAGTTGATTTTTAATTTTATTCCACTGTGGTCTGAGAGAGTACTTGATATAATTTTAATTCTTTCAAATAGATTGAAACTTGTTTTGCGGCCTGTCATATGGTGTGTTTTGGAGAAAGTTCCATGTGCTGATGAATAGAATGTATTTTGAGCAGTTGTAGGGTAGAATGTTATGTAAGTATCTGTTAAGTCCATTTGTCCCAGGGTATAGTTTAAATCCATTGTTTCTTTGATGACTTTCTGTCTTGACAACCTGTCTAGTCCTGTTAGTGGAATATTGAAGTCCTTCACGATTATTGTGTTGCTGTCTATCTCATTTTTTAGGTCTAGTAGTAATTTTTTTATAAATTTGGGAGCTCCAGTGTTAGGTGCATATATATTTATCATTGTGATATTTTCCTGTTGGACTAGTCCTGTTATAATTATATAATGTCCCTCTCTGTCTTTTTTAACTGCTGTTGCTTTAAAGTGTGTTTTGTCTGACATAAGAATAGCTACTTCTGCTTGTTTTTGGTGTCCATTTGCATGGAATGTCTTTTTCCACCCCTTTGCCATAAGTTTCTGTGAGTCCTTATGTGTTAGGTTAGTCTGTTAAAGGCAGCAGATAGTTGGTTGGTGATTTCTTATCCATTCTGCAATTCTGTATTTTTCAAGTAGAGCATTTAGGCCATTTTTGTTTAATGCTAGTATTGAGATGTGAGGTACTATTTCATTCATCATGCTGTTTTTTGCCTGTATACCTTGTTTATTTTCTTCATTGTACTTTATTTTATAGGTCCTGTGAGATTTATGCTTTAAAGACATTCTGTTTTGATGTGCTTCTAGGATTTGTTTCAAGATTTAGAGCTCCTTTTAATAGTTCTTGTAGGGCTGGCTTAGTAGTTGTGAGTTCTCCCTGCAGTTGTTTGTCGGAAAAATACTGTATCTTTCCTTCATTTATGAACCTTAGTTTCGCTGAACACAAAATACTTGGCTGATAATTGTTTTGTTTAAGGAGGCTGAAGAAAGGGTTCCTATTCCCTCTAGCTTGTGGGGTTTCTGCTGAGAAATCTGCTGTTAATTTCATAAGATTTCCTTTATAGGTTACCTGGTGCTTTTGCCTCACAGCTCTTAAGATTCCTTTCTTCATCTTGACTTTAGATAACCTGATGATAATGGGCCTAGGTAATAATCTTTTTGGGGATGAATTTCCCAGGTGTTCTTTGAGCTTCTTTTATTTGAATGTCTAGGTCTCCAGCAAGGCTGGAAAAGTTTTTCTCAATTATTTCCCCAAATATATTTTCCAGACTTTTAGATTTTTCTTCTTTCTCAGAAATGCCAGTTATTCTTAGGTTTCATCATTTAAAAGGGTTTGAAACTTATTGGAGGCTTTATTCATTTTTCTTCTTTTTTTTCTTTGTCTTTGTTGAATTGGTTTAATTCAATAACCCTGTTTTTGAGTTTTGAAGGTTTTTTTCTGCTTGTTTGATTCTATTGCTGAGACTCCCAGAACATTTCCCATTTCTCTAAGTTTGTTCTTTACTTCCTGAAGTTGTGACTGTTTTATTATTTATGCTATCTATTTCACTGAAGATTTCTCCCCTCATTTCTTGTACGATTTATTTGATTTCTTTAAATTGAACTTCACCTTTCTCTGTTGCCTCTGTGATTAGTTTAATAACTGACCTTCTGAATTCTCCTTCAGGTAAATCAGGGATTTCTTCTTGGTTTTGATCTATTGCTGGTGAGCTAGTGTGATTTTCTGGGGGGTGTTATAGAACTTTCTTTGGTCATATTTCCATAATTGCTTTTCTGGTTCCTTCTCATTTGGGTAGCCTATGTCAGAGGGAAGAACTAGGGCTCATGGCTGCTTTTTATATTATTTTGTACCACGGTGTGCTCCCTTGATTTAGTTCTCTCCCCCTTTTCCTAGGGATATGGCTTCCTGAGAGTCAAGCTGTAGTAACTGTTATCTCTCTTCTGGATCCAGCCACGCAGCAGATCTACCAGCCTCCAGACTGGTATTGGGGGTTGTCTGCACAGAGTCTTGTGATGTGAATTTTCTGCAGATCTGTCAGCCATGAATACCAGGACCATATCTGGGCTGTCTCCCAGGTCCTGCGAGAGCAATGTGCTTCCTTCAGAGAGTCTGTGTGGGTTCTCTTGGCTTTCCTGATCTATTCCTGTAGTAGTTCTGAAGCAAAAGTTCACAATGCAAGTCTCCACACACTGCTCTGTCTGTCTGAGTGGGAGCTGCAATCTATTCCTGCCTACTGTTTGCCATTTTTTTCAAGTCCTATCTAAAAGGAATATAAATTATTCTATCATAAAGACACATGCACATGTATATACATTGCAGCACTATTCACAATTGCAAAGACATGGAATCAACCTAAATACCCATCAGTGGTAGACTGGATAAATTAAATATGGTGTATATACACCATGGAATATTACATAGCCATAAAAAAGAATGATACCATGTACTTTGCAGGAACATGGATGAAGCTGGAGGCCATTATTCTTAGCAAACTTATACAGAAAGAGTGAAACAAATACAGCATTTGCTCACTTATAAGTGAGAGTGGAATCTAAATGAGAACACATGGATACATAGAGAGGAACAACATACACTGGGTCCTATCAGAGGGAGGAGTGTGGGAAGAGGGAGAGGATCAGGAAAAATAACTAATGGGTGCTAGGATTAATACATGGGCAATGTAATAATCTGTACAATGAACTCCCATAGCGAGAGTTTACCTATATAACCAACCTGTATATGTACACCTGAAATTAAAATATAAGTTTTAAAAGTTTTATAACACGGCTATATTTTAACTTATTGCATATCAATACCTATTATAAATAACAGATCTTCAAGCATATAAATATATTAAATTAGCCTAAAGTTATGTGGGGAAAATAGAACAAACATACAATTCAAAGAGAAAAATAAAAAATAAAAGCTTTCTGACTGTTAAGGAAAAGCTCATTTATTTATTTTCTAAGTTGATGATGGTGTGTATCAAATTACTATGGTAGTTAGATGTCACTTGTTGCATTTATGATGTAAAACTTTTATTAAAAATCTCAATATTTGCAAAACACTAAAAATTGCATCCCCTACAACTATTTAAACTTATAACAAATGTTCGATATCAAACTAAAAATATGTAATGGAGAGAAAAGTTTATCAAAATTATTTTATAAGATTCTCAGAAAACCAAAAACTGCATGTTCTCACTCATAAGTGGGAGTTGAACAATGAGAACACATGGACACAGGGTGGGGAACATCACACACTAGGACGTGTCAGGGGGTGTGAGGCAAGGGGAGGGAGAGCATTAGGACAAATACCTAATGCATGCAGGGCTTAAAACCTAGATGACTGGTTGATAGGTACAGCAAACCACCATGGCACACATATACCTACGTAACAAACCTGCACGTTCTCCACAAGTATCCCAGAACTTAAAGTAAAATAAAATAAAATAAAAAGAGTCTCATGCAAAACTTAAAAACCACTGTCCTAAGGCTTTAAATAATTTTACTGTTTTATTATGGAGAGCACCTAATGAAGATACATGTCCTGGGACTGCAGAGGCACTTGTCCTGGAGTCACCCTGATGAATAGGAATCATACATTTCCACTCAAACTCCCTTTCTTTCTCTAGCCATTATTTCTACATATAGATATATTTTCAAGGATAAGTGGAATAAAAAGCCTCCTCTGTGGAGGAATTTGAGGCTTTAAGGAACAGAATACCCAGCTCCCAAACCTCTCTCTTCACCATTACTACCACCGGAGTCCTTCTATTTCATTCTTTGGTTCTCAGATTTATCTTTTGCCAAATCTATCAAAATGAAAGTGTGACTCAGAGCAGAAGAAATTCCTTGTCATTCTATTTGTAGCAAGAATTACCAAAAATTGAAGTTAAAAAGTGGATGCTTAAGGATTAGAAAAAAGAAGAGTAAATTTAGGAGAGGAAGAAAAATTCATACATTCATCAGTACATATACTAGTACATTTCAGTAAGCATTATTGAGTCCACTTTAATTGAGCTCTGAAAGGGAAGGTGTGAGACCCAAAAACAAACTTCACAACCTGCACATTTTCCCAGGGGTTATTCTTATTCTCTTGTATAAAAGTCAAAAATGCAGCAGACAGTTGAAGGAGGTTATTTTATTCAGGCTATTGCCATACATACAAAGTTTATCAACAAAGAATCAACTTATTAATTAAGAAAAAGAAAGGGGCCTGAAGTTTTATAAAGATGGTTAGAGAGAGGAGTCTTGAGGAAGACTTATCTTGAGAAAGATAAGTCTTATTTAAAGGGTGGAGGTGGTTGTTACTGGATGCCACCGTGCAGTTCTAGGCTCTTGGTGTCCCAAACAAAGAATGGAGTGAGACACACACAGATAGCAAAGCAAGCAGCAAAAGTTTATTAAGCACAGTATTACACTCTCAGAGAAAGAGAACGAACTGACCTCTGCAAGATGTGATCAGCATTACTTTGGTGTACTTTGTATCTTTTATGTGTTTTTTTCCTTCTCTTCCCAAGGCTGCTTAATCTCTAGCCAGTGTCTGCCTTTTTGACTGATAGGTGTGTTGCTTAGTTACTTTGACCAATGTGCACTTTCACAGGCCTCTATCCCATAATTTTAACTACATGAAAGATATACCGTCCATGTGCATGAGCTTTAATGAGCTGATTATCGTACAGATTCATTTTAAGGATATTTCATCTCTTTAATGTGCATGCCTATTCCTGAAGAGTTGCCCCTTAGTAGTTTGGTCCAGATCCTGCCGGCTTTGGGGTCCTTGCTGGCTTCTTCATCTTATTTTTTGTTTTGGCCACTTAATTTCTACCTCCTGTCTTGCTTCTTGATTACCCGCCCCTTCACCTGGCTTCTGCTCAATGCTTTTACTCATTCCACCCTTTATCCAACTTTTAATTCCATTGCTATTCTCCTGCCTCATTCTCCACATTCTTCTGCCTCAGTCAGTTCTCAAAACATACAAGCAAAGGAAAAAAAAAAAAAAAAAGCTTGAGAAAAGTTTTGAGTTGATTTCCCAGAGCACAGGGCTCAGATAAAGTTTAACATTGTCAATTCCCCCTTTGTTGGAGACAAATTAAGTTTGTCACTGAAAAACTCAGAAGTAATTTAAAGCCTGCCCTACCAGTGTTCATGAAATAGTCTCTCAATGACTTTTGTTGGCAATCTTCCTGGAAAACTGGTTGAATCATCTATTGAAAGGATGTGGCAAAGGTCAGTTGTTTTAGGGTCCTAAAGCCTAGGCATCTTTAAAAAAGGGATACCTAAAATCTAGTCCAATTTACTGTTAGGTACCAAAACTATATTTGGGCGAGGGGTGGCTAAAATGGAGATTTTAAGCAATTCAATTATATCTTTACCAGGTAAGTCAGAGTTTGCATACCCATTAGTAACCCTGAATTATAAAAATGTGCAAATAACTCAAAGATAAAATAACAACGATAGAATCGATAACTCCAAATGTTGTGCTATAGATTATGCTTAGTTTTCTATTGAAACACAAAATTTATCTCTGTAGTTGCCCCATTTTTGATCAATGTGACTCTCAAAGAAACATTATTTTTGACCATGAAATAAGGCTGGTATCATGAAATTTGACTATTTAGATAGATGCAAAAAGAACGGTAATTTACCATATAGGCCTTTTAAAAGTTTGCTTTGCTGGAAATATTTATAAATAATCTCATATTAAACTTTTAATTTTTTTATTGTGGTAAAATATACATAACATGAAATCTACCATTTTAATAATATTAAGCCTACAATTAAATGACATTCACCACATTGTGCAACCATTACCACTATCCATTTTCATCATCCCAAATAGAATCTCTGTACCTATTAAACAAGAACTCCCCATTCTATTCCCTTCAGCCCCTGGTAACCTCTATTCTTCTTTTTCATCTCTAAGAATTAGCTTATCCTAGGTACGTTATACAAGTAGAATTATATAATATTTATCCTTTTGTGTAAGACTTTGTTATGCCCAGACCGTTTATTCCCCGAAGAAGACCACCAGAGTCCAGAGTCAAAGCTAAGCAGCAAGGATCTTTATTACAGGTTCGAATCTGGAACTCTCCCTCGCTCGTGAAACGAGACGGGCAGGAGAGCTCCCCCACTCCGCTCCGAACAATGTTATATAGTCTAAGAAAAGTGGGCATAGAGTTATTATACAAATCAGATATATGATTGGCTAGTGTTTGAACAAGGCGATTTGGCTAACTATGATTGGTTCCCGCCATTTCTGATATTTTGGTTCAAACTTTGAGGCGGGAGAGCAGGTTTATGGCAGCAAGAGTTTATCTTACTTAAACACGTCTTGTGACCTTGCCTCAGAACTTACAAAATCTCTGGTATGTGCAAAACAAAATCTCTGGTACGTGCAGAAAACCAGGTACTCACAGAACTTACGAAATCTCTGGTATGTGCAAAGATTAGAGAGCAGAACAAGGGTGTAGCGGGTGGGGGGTGCGGGTACACATCTATCTTTGTGTCCTTTCAACTTCACTCAGCATAATGTTTTCAAGGCTTATCCCTGTTGTAGCATATATCAGAATTTCATTCCTTCTTAATTCTGAATAATAGTCCATTGCATATATACCACATTTTGTTTATCCATTTATCTGCCATGAGAAAAGGTGCACAGTGAGTCTTGTCTGAAGGACAGAGGCAGTTAATTCTCAGCATACACCATGGCAAAGTGATCCTTTGTGGTTAGCTGCTCAGAACACAAAAGGGTATTTGTTTGTGAGGGATTCTCGACTGTCCCTGCTTTCCAGGAGCACAAGGCTCAAATAAAATTCTAAATTGTCACATGACACACCATCTTTCTCCTTTTCAGGTTGGTGGGGGTGGGGGGAAGGAAAGCTCAATCTAACGGTGCATTAAAAAAAGAGATGCAAAGACAAACCCGTTAGACACCCAGCAGTGTCAGAGAAAGAAATAGAGCTAGCCCAATTGTTCAAATGTGTTATTAATATTTCTTTGTCCACAAACTTCCAGAATTACCTAATAACTTGAAGTAGATGTAAACAAAATCAAAAATGAAACTTGACAGTTACTTACTCACTAGTGCTTCCTCATTTTCTAGGGAATCTACTAGTAATTCTGTGTCCTCCAAGCAAGCACATGAAATCTATCATTATATTTCTCTTAATTAAAACTATTAAACTATGTTCTGTGAAATAGCCAATACCTCATAACTGTCAGGCCTCTGAGCCCAAGCTATGCCATCATAGTCCCTGTGACCTGCATGTATACATCCAGATGGCCTGAAGCAACTGAAGATCACAAAAGTGAAAATAGCCTTAACTGATGACATTCCACCACTGTGATTTGTTCCTGCCCCACCCTAACTGATACAATATATTCTCCCCTGCCCTTAAGAAGGTACTTTGTAATATTTTCCCCCATCCTTAAAATATACTTTGTATGCCTATCCCAAACCTATAAGAACTAATGATAATCCCACCACCCTTTGCTGACTCCTTTTTCGGACTCAGCCCGCCTGCACCCAGGTTAAGTAGCCTTGTTGCTCACACAAAGCCTGTTTGGTGGATTCTCTTCACATGGACGCGCATGACAAAAATGTGATTCACCCCCAAGAAAAGTGAAGATATTTTCACTTGGTAAATTGTCAGTCATACCTCCAGGCTCTGTGCACATTTTCATAAGTAAAAGAACGCTCATAAATTAGGTAAATAAGTTTAGGCAATTTTCAACTTCACGTGACTTAAGTATAACTTTACTAAACAAGTTGGCTTTAAAATTATTGGTAAAATAAAAATAGAAATGCCTTCAGAATTGTCAGCATATATTTGTCTGGATTTTATGTTTGTCTTTGCTAGATACTTTGTGATGTCAGTGTTTGACATAGAAATGATGAACCCAGACAAAACAAAATAATCTTGGTTTGTCTGCCTTTTCTCTTGACAAATGAGAATAATTTAATGTTAGCTTAATTTTCTGAGTTATTGGCAAAAATACCTACGTATTTAAATTTGAGGCTCGCTCTTAGGTTGAGTTGAACACCTGATGTTCAGTGGCTATTAAAAACATGGTTAGCAAGGAAATAACTAACTTTAAATGATAGCGTCTAATATCTGTTTACAGAAGTAGTCTAAGTAAACTCTTAAAAGCGAAAGAATTGGTCTACCATGGTGACTCACGCCTGTAATCCCAGCACTATGGGAGGCTGAGGTGGGAAGATTACTTGAGGTCAGGAGTTGTTGACCAGCCTGGCCAACACGGTAAATCCTCATTTCTACTAAATAGACAAAAATTAGCCAAGCGTGGTAGTGTGTGCCTGTAATCCCAGCTACTCAGGAGGCTGAGGAAAGAGAATTGCTCAAACCCAGGAGGTGGAGGCTGCAGTGAGCCGAGATTACACCGCTGCACCTCAGCTTGAGTGACAAAGTGAGACTTCGTCTCAAACAAACAAACAAACAAAAAAAAGTGAAAGAATTGAGTCCAGTGAATGGGATAAATGTTTTAAGTAAACTTTTTGTGTAAATTAAAATATTAAAATTATTTTTGATGCTCATTGAATATCTGGGTCATTTCCAATTTTAAAAGTTTGTGATATGGGGAAATGTGTTTCTAAAAATTGTAGAAAAATACTTATCTATAAATGCCCATATCTGATGGTTCAGGATTTCTTGCTTTTTAGGATTTTGCTAAAGTTTTAGGTTACTAAAGATAAGAGTTCTAGTTAACACATAAACATAATTCTGTATACAAAATGTGCCAGAAAGGGTTGTGTTATTTGCGAGAAAAACAATAATCTCATCTAATTTTGAAGTTACCTAAAAGTTAGTTCAAATTACAGATTTGAAAAGGTTATTTATGAAACAATGTAGTAAGGATCAGTAAGTAGGGGAGAAAGAAGTTAAAAAGGTTTCCATAATAAAATACTCTTTATAACCTGATAGAGAATTGGAGACATTTGGCTATTCAACATTTTCATAGTTAAAGCTCTTCGTCTTGATTAAAGTTGAATGAAAAATATTGTAAAGAAATGCATCGGCAGTTTGGCAATTATTATTTTTTAATATAGTTAGGCATGAAACCAGATTTAGCGTGGAGCTAAATTTCACATACATACTTACATTGCTTGACACTATGTTTACTGTTTTGCATGGGTAGTGCTGGCCCTAGAGTACTTATTGGTCATGTGCCTAGAGTGAATTTCTTGATCGCATAAAATGCATAGTGATATTGGTGGACCTAAGGATATTTAAGTGTGTATTAGGAATAAATTATTAATTATGTGGGTTTTGGGAGGCTCTGAGTAACACTGTAGCCTCCAGGGTAGATTGAATAGGAAAATTTAGGGTTGGTTTTCTGTTTGTTTGTTTTCGCTTCTAATTTTTATTCATTTGCTGTGTATCTTCCTCTAGGCCTTGTTTGTGTATGCATATAAATAAAGCGGTGGGAATTTTTTTTTAGATTTTAGGGGAAGGCTTTTATTTGGTTATGTGAATAGTTAGTTTGTTTCCTATGCATTTTTAGCAAGTAATTGTTCCATTAATCAGGAATTCCTAGGCTACCTTTGTCAGACCTGCAGGAATTAATGGAGCACAGCAGCTTTTTAAACTTTAACTTTCTGGATTTTAGGTTTCCTGATACTTTAAGTGTGTTGAGTATAATTTCATAAACAGAATTTGAGTCATATTTCTCTCTCTGCCTAATGTTTCAAAAAATTGTGAACTATTTGTAAATATTGTAAATTCATGGGAATGTATTTGCATACAGTTGAACAGGATTGCTAGGGTCACTCAGGGAAATACAAACAAGAAACCTGGAATACCAGGAAAAGGGTAACAATTTCTTACCAGTCAGACTTTGACCTCTCTTTCTCTCTGCAAACTGGTTAAATGAGTGGTAAAAGTCGCCGGGCGCGGTGGCTCAAGCCTGTAATCCCAGCACTTTGGGAGGCCGAGGCGGGCGGATCACAAGGTCAGGAGATCGAGACCACAGTGAAACCCCGTCTCTACTAAAAATACAAAAAATTAGCTGGGCGCGGTGGCGGGCGCCTGTAGTCCCAGCTACTCAGGAGGCTGAGGCAGGAGAATGGCGGGAACCCGGGAGGCGGAGCTTGCAGTGAGCCGAGATCGCGCCACTGCACTCCAGCCTGGGCAACAGCGTGAGACTCCGTCTCAAAAAAAAAAAAAAAAAAAAAAAAAAATGAGTGGTAAAAGTCACTGTTTATCTCTTCTGTAAAGTTTTGATTAATACAAAAAAAGAATTCTGAGGCTGGTCTTACGCTGTAGTGAATCTAGTATGCTTTGTGTGTCTATCTGTATTGTTTGGTCATAAAGAGGGGTACATTAGGATAAAATGCATGCCTAGGACCCGCATATGTTCTCTATTTAAGATGGCCCAGCAAACTGGTCAGTCATATCCTTGAGAGCTTGACTTTGTAACCATGTGCCTGTGCTTTCTCTTTTCACAATGGCAGCCCAGGTTTAGGGTTCAATTCCTGGCTTGAGGAATGAATCCTTTATCTTCTGTCTGTGTATTTATATGTATTGTATGTGTAACATTTTTAAAAGCTTACTTAATTGGTTTAATAATAAGAGCTTATTTTAATAATAATAACAGCTTATTAAATATTTTGTCAGAAAAGTAAAAAGTATAATGTCTTTTATTTAGTTCATGTGACTTAAAATAAAAATATCTTCAAAATGTAAACATTTGGTATAAATTATGCAAGTCAGATATTAGGTCTGCTAAATGCTTTAGGTCATAAACTGCTTCTTTGGCTTCTAAAAATTGTTCAATTTATTTTGGAGCTTTAGATTCTAAATAAGGCCTGGGGAGCTGCGAAATTAGCCGTGTCCTCTAGCTATGCAAAGAAGGTTATAAAGAAGAGATATTTTATATAAGAAAGGATCTTGTATGGTAAATTTTTGTCCTACAGTAAAACAACTGTTTGTTTAAAAGAGGGATGTTTTGGAAAAGTCAGAATATCCAAATATGTCATGTATGGTCTGTGTAAGTCATGAAATGATTTGTGAAAGAGAATATATGCAAGAAATGTACAATTTAAAGATAATTAGGACTCCTAAATGCTTCATAAAATGCCACTATAACTCTTAACTGTACAGCTTGCCTGCTTTGCATGTAGGTAAAGCCTGGGCCACATGGAGTTAGATGCTGGATAGAGTCAAACCATATCTACACTTTTGTCTGGGTCCTAGGCTCCACACCTAGTACATAATTAAAATTCTGAACTTACCAAGGTTTTCACCAAAATTAAAAGTTGCTAAGAATTAACATTGTAACATGTAATTGAGACTGCTAAAGAAAGACTTTTACGTGCAATATATGTTAAAAAAAAATGAAAAGTTTTTTGTGAAAGATCATTAGAAGGCATGGGAATGTGAATTTTTTTTTCCTAAAGGGTTAAATGATTGTTTTAAGTTAGGATGAAACTAAAGGTTCGAGTAAGTTGTAGAAAGTTTATAAAATATTAATCTTTTTTTTTTTTTTTTGAGTTGGAGTTTCACTCTTGTTGCCCAGGCTGGAGTGCAATGGTTAATCTCCACTCACTGCAACCTTCACCTCCTGGGTTCAAGTGATTCTCCTGCTTCAGCCTCCCAAGTAGCTGAGATTAGAGGTGCCCACCACCACATCAAGCTAATTTTTTTTATTTTTAGTAGAGACGGGGTTTCACCAGGTTGACCAGGCTGACCTTGAACTCCTGACCTCAGATAATCCACCAGCCTTGGCCTGCCAAAATGCTGGGATAACAGGCATGAGCCACTGCACCCAGCCAAAAATTAATCTTGTAATAAATTCTGTGTGTGAAATATTAATATATGTTCAAAATTGTATGGGATTTCTAAAATCCTAACATGTCTGAATACATGCTATCAATCATAATTATGGTTACTATGTTAAGTTATTGTAATCAAATAAATAACCAAATATCCTTGTATAAAGGAATCCAAGTAGAACAAAAAATTAACTGAATACCAAGGCAATACTTTGTCAAATTTTCATGTTAAACAAGCTGATACTGAAATTATTTAGATGTACATTTGAATGAACTCCATGGTGTAAGTCAAATTACTTAGGATAACTCATCAGTTATCAGTGCTATGCCTCTAGTTTGGAGAAACAACTGGGTGTTCAAGAGGATATAAATCTAATGTTAATTAAGTATGAACTCATGGAGAACCAGGATGTTCACCTTGTCTTTCCTGAGTTTTCTTAAAGTTTTCATTGTTAAAACTCCTGCATTCCATGTCTCATCATGGAAAAGATAAAATGATCCAAATTTAATATATTGGTGTGGTGACCTACAAACTGCAAAAACAGTTTATAACCAATGTTTGGTCCCATATTTCTTGGGAAACAATCAAAACTTCAGCTATATCTGTCACTCGATGGGCCATTTAAACATTTTATGAAGGGATTTCATCAAATTGTTATTTTCAATGCATGTTTTCTGGTTGTATAAAAGCTTTTCCATGCAAGAGGACTGATGTTATAACAGTAGATTATTATGGTAAGGTGTATTTTCACAGGGTAAAAAAACTTTTTATGGTTTCGATCTTCTGAGAACATCAGAGAAAAACTGTCCTTGCCCTCCACACTGCAGCAAAACTTCAGGACCTTGAACTTTGGGTTCATAATCTCTCAACTGAGAAGGGCCCCTCCATGCTCTTGGAACTGTTCACCTATTAGAACCCTTAAAGTAAAGCTAACCAGGGAAATTCCTTCCCAGAAGAAGATGACATCCTTGATGTGAATAGCTTTTCCCAAGATCACAGAAAAAGACTTCTACTATCATGAGACTCCTATCTTTGAATATTTTTTATTGGTTAGCCCTCTATGAATAATAGAAGTGAAAAAGGGGTCTGTTATGTGCACTTATGGGGTATAATTTTATTTGCAAAGGAGTTTGCAGCCAGTCTTAAACATGGATAATCTTATACTTTGATAGAGAAAAGATTAAGGTGCAATGTAGGTGAAAAACTCTAGTGATACATATGTTACCCCATTATCAGTCAGAGACAGAACATTGGTTCACTTCTCTTAAACCACATCATGGGTTAAAGGGAACATTGCCAGGAGGCTTTTACTTTTCTAGAAGGGCATCATTTGTTAGGTCCTTGTTCCATGGTTCGGAGTAAAAGAAGCAATGATTAGAAATGTATCTCTCCTGATAGGTTCTATAGCAAATTCTACTGTAAAGGCTACAGTTACACAACAGACTTTAACTTCTCTTGTGAAGGTCATAATAGAATTGACTGAACAGCCCAGGTGTGGTGGCTCATGCCTGCAATCCCAGCACTTTGGGAGGCCGAGGCAGGTGGATCACTTGAGGTCACGAGTTTGAGACCAGCCTGGTCAACATAGTGAAATTCTGTTTCTACTGAAAATATAAAATTAGCCGGGCATAGTGGCACTTGCCTGTAATTCTAGTTACTCGGGAGGCTGAGGGAGGAGAACTGCTTGAACCCAGGAGGTGGAGATTGCAGTGAGCCTAGATCATGCTACTGCACTCCCACCTGGGTGACAGAGCAAGACTGTCAAAAAAAAAAAAAAAAGTATTGGCTGAACAGAGAAGTATCTGTGCAGCTGATGGCACTCGTGGCCTGTGGAAAAAACAGCAAGTATTATATTCATTCATGGTGGATTAACAAAGAGACTGCTTAGTTAAATTAGTAGACTCTTTAGCTCATTATTTGATTTTAGAAAGTTTAGTTTATGAGGATCCTGGGTAAAGAACATACTCCAAACTGTTGGTATTATCCTCCTGACAGTCATAATAATAGTCTTCTTGGTGCACTGTATTGTCTCGAAGGTTTTAAATGTTTGCATGCAGCCATCTGTAGAATGACAAATGGTCTCTCTTCAACTGGAATGACAAGAGTTGAAAGAAATGTGCAACCATGAGGGCACTGTAACCTATGAATGATGTGCTGAGACCAGAAACCCATAGTGATGGTAACTGAGAGTGGCACTAAGGCCCTAAATTTTGGTAAACTCTCACCTAAGTGAGAACCTGACCAAAAATGGGGAATGTTTTTAAACAAATTATGGGAGGCCATTGTTTTGGACTGAACTCATGTGCTAGGCCCCAACAGACCAAATCAAAGCAAAATGGAGTCACTCATGCTAAGAAGAAACACATAGGTCCTAGAACACATTAAAGAAACACATAGGTCCTAGAACAGACCACAAACCAGGTTTTGTTTTTCTCCTAAAAATCCCATAAGAAACATCCCTGACAGCATAGGTATCCATTCACCCCATAAAGTTCCCATTAAATATTTTAACCAAATTTATTTCCTCTCGCCTAGAGACCATCAAGCTTCAGATGATTATGCAATGAAGATTGCAGCAATTTACAGGTAAAGACACCACCCCCGGCTATCAAGGAGCTACCCTGCCTCCACTAGACAGAGCAGGGTGAGAGTTCTGTGTTCCCCAATAGGTAGGAACTATGCCCCAAGCCAGTGTGAAGTAGTTACAGAAGACAGACCATCACTCCCTCCACCTCCCATAAAGATTTATGGGGATTACATCTCTCAGGGGGGAAATGAGGCAGAAGAATAAGATCTGGAGGCAGGGAACCTAAGAACTTCCTAGAACTAAACTAAATGGAGACACTTTAGCTATGACAGAAAATATCAGACTTGAAACTAAACTTTTTGGAAAGTACAATGGGTTTATAAATCCAATATTGCAGTATTCTAAAATTTAAAATCAAGCACACAGAAAATTAAACTATTTTAGTCACATTTGCAGTTCTGAAATTATTCATCATTTTCTCTCAATCTGTTTTTCTCAATCAGAGGCATGCCCTCAGGACAAGATATAAGAGAAATGGGCAGTGACAGGTAGGTAAAAAAAAGTTATCCAGGTGATTCTGATGCACAAGTACTCTCCTAATTACTGTTGTAAATATTTGTCTTCTGCTATAAATTTGCACAGCCTCTCAGAGTGTACACAGCCATGGCCCCCAAAAGCAGTTTCCGAGTGAATAACCTTATCTATTGCAAACCTCAGGGCAGATAGGTAAGTACAACCTCTCCTTTCCACTTACTTACCAAGGCTATTACTAGTTACTACTTGGGGCCCCACTTAACTCATAAACAAGTCTGACTCACTGTTGCTATTCCTCAGCATATTGATCTCCTCTTAAAAGTCATGCATGTATATATTTGTTTGATGACCCTAAACTCTAGATACCAATCCAGACAAAATTACAAGAGGTTATTATTCTGGGTAGAGGGTAAAGGGATCGAGACTACAGTAAAAATTGGAAAATTCAGTTGACTAAAAGAACCTTAGAAAATCAAGCACTCTTTGAACATTAAGTACCCAACTTGTGGAATGAAGCTGTCCAAATGGTTTTGAGAGAGTAAAAATTAGTTTGGACTATAAAAGCCTTCAGTTGCTATTCACCTAACTAAAGACAAAGATAATGCCATTTAATGTTAACAGGAAACAATGTATTTCCCAAAGACACACGGCAGCTGTAAAATGTCATAACAATCCCTTTTTTTGTTGTTGTTGTTTTTATTATTTTTTTTTATTATTATACTTTAAGTTCTAGGGTACACGTGCACAACGTGCAGGTTTGTTACATATGTATACGTATGGCATCTTGGTGTGCTGCACCCATTAACTCGTCATTTACATTAGGTATATCTCCTAATGCTATCCCTCCCCCCTACCTCCTCTCCACAATAGGACCCACTGTGTGATGTTCCCCTTCCTGTGTCCAAGTGATCTCATTGTTCAATTCCCACCTATGAGTGAGAACACGCAGTATTTGGTTTTCTGTTCTTGCGATAGTGTGCTGAGAATGATGGTTTCCAGCTGCAGTCATGTCCCTAAAAAGGACACAAACTCATCCTTTTGTATGGCTGCATAGCATTCCATGGTATATATGTGGCACATTTTCTTAATCCAGTCTGTCACTGATGGACATTTGGGTTGATTCCAAGTCTTTGCTATTGTGAATAGTGCCGCAATAAACATACGTGTGCATGTGTCTTTATAGCAGCATGATTTATAAGCCTTTGGGTATATACCCAGTAATGCGATGGCTGGGTCAAATGGTATTTCTAGTTCTAGATCCTTGAGGAATCGCCACACTGTCTTCCACAATGGTTGAACTAGTTTACAGTCCCATCAACAGTGTAAGTGTTCCTATTTCTCCACATCCTCTCCAGCTGTTATTTCCTGACTTTTTAATGATTGCCATTCTAACTGGTGTGAGATGGTATCTCATTGTGCTTTTGATTTACATTTCTCTGATGGTGAGTGATGATGAGCATTTTTTCATGTGTCTGTTGGCTATATAAATGTCTTCTTTTAAGAAGTGTCTGTTCATATCCTTTGCCCACTCTTTGATGGGGTTGTTTGTTTTTTTCTTGTAAATTTGATTGAGTTCTTTATACGTTCTGGATATTAGCCCTTTGTCAGATGAGTAGATTGCAAAATTTTCTCCCATTCTGTAGGTTACCTGTTCACTCTGATGGTAGTTTCTTTTGCTGTGCAGAAGCTCTTTAGTTTAATTAGATCCCATTTGTCAATTTTGGCTTTTGTTGCCATTGCTTTTGGTGTTTTAGACATGAAGTCCTTGCCCATGCCTATGTCCTGAATGGTATTACCTAGGTTTTCTTCTAGGGTTTTTATGGCTTTAGGTCTAACATTTAAGTCTCTAATCCATCTTGAATTAATTTTCATACAAGGTGTAAGGAAAAGATCCAGTTTCAGCTTTCTACTTATGGCTAGCCAATTTTCCCAGCACCATTTATTAAATAGGGAATCCTTTCCCCATTTCTTGTTTCTCTCAGGTTTGTCAAAGATCAGATGGCTGTAGATGTGTGGTATTATTTCTGAGGACTCTGTTCTGTTCCATTGGTCTATATCTCTGTTTTGTTATCAATACCATGCTGTTTTGGTTACCATAGCCTTGTAGTATAGTTTGAAGTCAGGTAACATGATGCCTCCAGCTTTGTTCTTTTGGCTGGGATTGTCTTGGCAATGCGGGTTCTTTTTTGGTTCCATATGAACTTTAAAGCAGTTTTTTCCAATTCTGTGAAGAAAGTCATTGGTAGCTTAATGGAGATGGCATTGAATCTATAAATAACCTTGGGCAGTATGGCCATTTTCACGATATTGATTCTTCCTATCCATGAGCATGGTATGTTCTTCCATTTGTTTGTGTCCTCTTTTATTTCACTGAGCAGTGATTTGTAGTTCTCCTTGGAGAGGTCCTTCACCTCCCTTGTAAGTTGGATTCCTAGGTATTTTATTATCTTTGAAGCAATTGTGAATGGGAGTTCATTCATGATTTGGCTCTCTGTTTGTCTGTTATTGGTGTATAAGAATGCTTGTGATTTTTGCACGTTGATTTTGTATCCTGAGACTTTGCTGAAGTTGCTTATCAGCTTAAGGAGATTTTGGCCTGAGGCAATGGGGTTTTCTAAATATGCAATCATGTCATCTGCAAACAGGGACAATCCCTTTTTTTGAGTGACTACTGCTTTCTCTAAAATCATACGCTACCAAAAACATCATTGTTTGAAACTCTATCAGAAAGAATAAAATATCCCAAGTCTGCCCGGAGAATTAAATCACTTTGCCCCAGAGAAGCAGCCTTGAGTTCCAACCAAGGTACAAGAGATTCAGACAAGGCTTTTCTGGATATAATATTCCACATCTACATTACAATTACTTTAAAAAAAAAAAAACAAAAAAAAACAGGATTATGAGTCCACTTTGAAGTTCAGACCGGATGTTGATCCCTTTACAAACAGCCCTGTTTTGTCTATGACAACACTGCTTCATTTAAATTTCACATAAACTCCACCCTTCTCTCAAATCCTATAGTAATTTTATTTTTTCCCTTGGTTTTGTGAAATACCCCATGATTCTTCTGGTGTAAGGATCTCCCTCATTGCAATGGGTCTCCCTCATTGCAATGGGTCAATAAACCTGATTTTGTCAGACTGCAAGGTTGTCCCCAGTAGTCTTAGGCTGATTGAACAACAGTACCCACCATTCAACTACTTTCTCCCCTGCAAGTTAGAGAATATCCTTCCCCAACTTCTAAGGATGCCGAATGAGTCAATTCCTAGCTACAAAGTGGCACCAGTTTTTCCAGTATATTCTAAATTACTGAAAATTAAATTCAGCTCAGTTCCACTGTGTACCTGTTGTTCACAGCAACCAAACTTGAAATGCTGATAAAATGTCAATTATCAGCTACAATGTAAACAATTTAACTAGAGTTTAATGGGTGTGTGTTGACAGAAAAAGCCAACACTTTAGAAACAAGGGTTTGGAAATATAAAGACAGAAGAAGAGCAGTGAGAAACAATCGCTTGTCATCTTTAGAATTTTAACATAAAATCAAATTTTTATGAAGATTTTCTAATCCTAGAAACTTCCATTCTTCAACTTTCACTCACAACCACCAACCCCATTAATACTGAAACTTCTCTCAAATTCCCTCTGACTTTCATTCCCTCATCTTCCATGCTCCCTAGGTCAAAATAATGTATTTGGAATACTCTAAAGAGTTTAAGTCACAAATGCTATCCATTTATTTTATTTTATTTTAAAACCATCTTTAGGGCATAAACTTTATTCCATATCTGAAAGTATTGGGTAGGAAGTAGATATGAATACTATAATAGTTTACATTTTTAAGCATTTACTATGTGCCAGGCACATAATTCTAAAATTAATTTATAGATATTATTTTATTTAATTTTATCATCACACTTTTGAGGTACGTTTATTATATTATCTATTCTATTGATGAAGAAATCAAAACACAAAGAGTCACTTGCCAAAGAGTGTACAGCTAAAAAGTAAAAAATCTAGGATTTAAATCTTGGTACTCTGGGTCTAAAGCATGTACAAGCTGAACAGCCCTAATCCAAAAATACAAAATTTAAAATGTTCCAAAACATGAAAGCTTTTGAGTATGAATATAAGGCCACAAGTGGAAAATTCCACACCTGACCTCATGTGAGAGGCCACAGTCATATTTTTTTATTGTTAGGTACTTATGTGTGAATAACTATAAGAAAATGACTGCATATTGGCAGCATATATATTCAGAGTCAGGAATAATGGTAATGCCAACAACCACAGATTGTGCATATGGCTGGCTGTGCATCTTAGTTTCCTGATGGTTCAGTGTACACAAACTTTTTTTCATGCACAAAATTATTTAAAATATTGTATAAAATTACCTCAGCATGGTGTATAAGGCACATATGAAACATAAATGAATTTCATGTTTAGACTTGGGTCCCACTCCTAAAATATTATATTATGTATATGCAAATATTCTGAAATGCAAAACACTACTGGTCCCAAACATTGCAGATGATGAATACTCAAGTTGTATCTTTAACCACGGCACAATACTGTCTCAGTACATTATGTATTCATATACCATATAGCCTGGGTAGAAGTTTTACTTTTTAAAACTGATTGGCCATATCTTAGTTATTTTGCTATCTGTTGAAAATATTAATGAACAACTCTGTGCCCAGATCTGTGCATGAGGCAACAGGAGGCATTTAAAAAGCCAAGTGTTTGATATTTCTGTTTAGATTATCGGAGGTTACAATCTAGCTGCAGAAATCAGGAGAGCACACCTAGATCAAAAAATACACAGGATAATCCTGTATATGATTATGCACAAAACTACATGAAGTAACTGTAGTCTTTGGATTCTTTGTGTAATAAGTGTCCAGATAATGGAGAGATTGATATGGCCTGAGGGAGGTGACTATGCTAAGAAAGATTGTTGAGAGTTTATGAGAGGAAACTGAATCTAAGACTTCTCTGCTTTATATTTTTAAAGCTGAAGATTTCTTAAGAGGCATTTATCCACATGGAAACTAAGGTTGTAATTAAATTTACCTATAGCTTCAATTGGCCATGTTATTCTTGTTAACAATTCTGTTAATTTGAAGAGCCATTTGTATTGAGAGTATATTTCCCAAACTTCATGTCATGTAATTTAATACATTATGAGACATGTGACGAGATTGTTGTTATGATCATTATCATTCCCATTTCACAAATTGGGTCACTCAGCTCAAGTAGGGCAAATTATTTTGGGGGCCATGTGGTTAGAAAGTAGGAGAACTAGAATTTGAAGCTGAATGTTGCCTGTAAAGCTAATGTCCTTTGTTCAGTGGTCTAGTGGTTTTCCTTTTTCCCACTTTTTCAGTCCACCAATCCAAGTTTCACTGTGATATTTAAAAATCGACTTTTGTACTAAGAAGGGAATTTTATTTATCCATTTATTCTACTACGAAATATTATCCAAAACTTGAAAACAAGGAAAATGTATGCAGCATGTCTTTTAATGTCATACAGGGTCAAGGACTATCCAAGGATTATTTAGAATAACTAATGTAGTTTAACTCCTTGTTATTGATTAAAAGCCACAGACTTACCGAAGGTACATGCTAATTTATAGATTATTTGTGTAGAGGCAATACAACTAATTTCTGCCTGTTAGAACAGTTAATCCCAAAGTTTACAGTTTATGTTTTGTAATACTTAACCAGCTTTTTATCTAATCTAGCAATTCTAAAAGCTTTTTATAAAGTAGCCTATACATAATTAGCTTCTCAAACATGTTTTTACCATATTTCTGGTTCCCTCATTAATTGGTGAGTTGAATAAAATCTTTCACATGTGTTCATATTATATTTTTATAAAAGTAATGATTTTATCTTTTTGAAAATTATACTTTCATAGCTTATTCAGTGAATAAACATTTAGCCATTCAAACATCTTTTTAAAAGATTTTCAAATGATTCATAATTTTTTATTTATTTAATTTTATTTTTAAATGACAAACCCTCCTGTATTTTTGGTGTTCAACATCATGTTTTAATGAATGTATACAATGTTGAATTATTAAATCAAGTTAATTAACATATTCATCACCTGACAAATATATCATTCATTAACATATTTACCATTTTTGGCTTTATTTCTTTGCGTAGATCCAAATTTCCACCTGAAATACTTTTTCTTCTCCCTGAATAACTTGTTTTATATTTTTCACAACACAAGTCTGCTCATAATTAATTCTTTTAGCCTTTGTTTGTCAAAGATATCTTTATTTCACTTTCATTTTTAAAATACATGTGCTGTTTCATTCTCTGATTGAAAACGAACAAAAAAAGATTTTCTACTAGATATAATACTCCAGATTGATTTTTATTTTCAGTGCTTTAAACATGTAACTCCACTGTTTTCTGGCTTGCATAGTTTCTGATGAAAGACAGTTGCCATTCTTGTTTTGTTCCCTTAATATTTCTTTTGTTCTGGCTGCTTTTAAGATTTTTGTCTTGGTGGGGAGGTGCCAAGATGGCTGACTAGAAGCAACTAGTGTGCACTGCTCTCACAGAGAGGAGACAGAATGGTAAATAAGCACTAGCTTCTCAACTGAATCATCCCAGAGGCCATGTTGAAATTCAACAAGGAAGCAATTTTGACCCATAGAGAGCAGAGTGGAGGGAGGAAGGACAGTCACCCACTCGGGATTGGCATGGAGCTGAGAGGCTCCCCACCATAGGGAAAGGGTGAGTGAGCAACAGCTTCCAGGGACCCACACTTCTGCCATGGACCTTTGCAATCCGGGGGACAGGAGATACTCTTTGATGCCTACACTCTGAGATCACCAGACTGAAACAGAAAGCTGCATGAAGTGTGGACAGAGCTGCTGCTTGGGTCCATGTGAAGCCCCAAGTGCCTTGGATCTCTGAGCCCCATGGTGTCAGCTGCTGTAGCTCTGTCAACAAAAGAAACCAGGTTCTCTTACACACTGCCAGAATAGGGGATACATCCATGATGCTAAGGAGTGGATGGACTGCAGGTCTCACCTCCACTGCACCTCACCAGGCAAAGAGCACTGGCCAAGGACTCCAGTGCAACCACCCTACCTCTGTTTGAGCACTTGGGCCAGTCACAGCTCTGCATTTCTCTGGGACAGAGCCCCCAGAGGTACTACATAGGCCACAGCCTCTGCCACTGCTGCAGCCTCCACTCCTACTCCGCTTGTTGGGGAGGGAGCAAAGAGCCCAAGAACTGTCATGGGGCTCCAGCACACTGAAGCTTCCATACAGAAAAACAACTAGGCTGTTTTCCATGTGGGTCCCTGCCCCTTCTACTTCTCACTGGGCAAGGCCTCCTGGCCTGAACTCCCACGGGAGCCACACTACCCACACCTGAACACTTCAGTCAGTGGCAGCTTTGTATTTATGTGGGGTGAAATTCTAAGAGACAGCAAACAGGCTCTCTGTTAAATGGTACTTGAAGTGGTACTTGCTGCCTTTGAGCTGGGGAATAAACAATGACCCTGATTACTTTACTCACAACTCCAGCACACCACAGTCACCATGCAAAGAGACAAGTCTCTCTTCCCTGTGAGCCTCTGACCCCCTGCTTTTCACCAGTCAAGGCTGCCAGCTTGGGCCTGCAGTACAGACACCCCACCTCCAGCTAAACATTCCCATTGGCAGCAGCTTTGTGTTTCTCTGACATGAAGTTCCTAGAAACAACTGACAGCCTCATCAGGGGTATTGGCCTGAAGGTTTCTTTTTTGGTTATATCTCTGCCAGGTTTTGGTATCAGGATGATGCTGGCCTCATAAAATGAGTTAGGGAGAAGTTCCTCCTTTTCATGTGTTTGGAATAGTTTCGAAAGGAATGGTACCAGCTCCTCTTTGTACCTCTGGTGTAACTTGGCTGTGAATTAGTCTTGTCCTGAGCTTTTTTGGTTGGTAGGTTACTAATTGGTGCCTCAATTTCAGAACTTTTTATTGGTCTATTCAAGGATTTGACTTTTTCCTGATTTCTTGTTGGGAGGGTGTATGTGTTCAGGAATTTATCCATTTCTTCTAGATTTTCTAGTTTACTCACATAGAGGTGTTTATAGTATTCTCTGATGGTAGTTTGTATTTCTGTTGGGTCAGTGGTGATAACAGCCATTATCACTTTTTATTGTGTCTATTTGATTCTTCTCTCATTTCTTCTTTATTCGTCTAGCTAGCAGTCTATTTTTTTTTTTTTTTTTGAAATATACTCTCCCTCTGTTGCCCAGACTGGAGTGCAGTGGCACAATCTCAGCTCACTGTGACCTCCGCCTCCCAGGTTCAAGCAATTCTCCAGCCTCCTGAGTAGCTGGGATTACAGCCACGCATCACCAGACCTGGTTAACTTTTATATTTTTAGTAGAGATGGGGTTTCAAAAGCCAGGCTGGTCACAAACTCCTAACCTCAAGTGATCCACCCTCCCTGGCCAGTCTGTCTCTTTTATTATTTTTTTCAAAAAGCCAGCTCCTGCAGTCATTGATTGTTTGAATGATTTTCTTGTGTCTCTATTTCTTTCAGTTCCACTCCAATCTTAGATATTTCTTGTCTTCTGCTAGCTTTTGGGTTTGTTTGTTCTTGCCTCTCTAGTTCTTTTAGTTGTGATGCTAAGGTGTTGATTTGAGATTTTTTTAGCTTTCAGATGTGGGCATTTAGGGCTATAAATCTCCCTCTTAACACTGCTTTATCTGTGTCCCATAGATTCTGGTGTGTTGTCTCTTTGTTCTCATTGGTTTCAAATAACTTTTTGATTTCTTCGTTAATTTCATTATTTACCCAGGAGTCATTCAGGAGCAGGTTGTTCAATTTCCATGTAGTTGTGTGGTTTTGAGTGAGTTTCTTAATCTTGAGTTCTAATTTAATTGCACTGTGGTCTGAAAGACTATTTGTTATTATTTCAATTTTTTTTGCATTTGCTGAGGAGTGTTTTACTTCCAACTATTTGATTGATTCTAGAGTAAGTGCCCTGTGGCACTGAGAAGAATATATATCCTGTTGCTTTGGAGTGCAGAGTTCTGTAGATAGGTATCAGATCCACTTGATCCAGAGCTCAGTTAAAGTCCTGAATATCCTTGTTAATTTTCTGTTTTGATGATCTGTCTAATATTGACAGTGGGGTGTTACAGTCTCCCACTATTATTGCTTGGGAGTCTAAGTCTCTTTGTAGGTCTCTAAGAACTTGTTTTATGAATCTTGGTGCCCCTGTATTGGGTGCATATCCTACATGTAGGATAGTCAACTCTTCTTGTTGAATTTTGGGCATTATGTAATGCCCTTCTTTGTCTTTTTTTATTCTTGTTGGTTTAAAGTCTATTTTGCCAGAAACTAGAATTGCAACCCTTGCTTTTTTTTTTCTGCTTTCCATTTGCTTGGTAAATTTTCTTCCATCCCTTTATTTTGTGGATTTGTGTGTCTTTGCAGATGATATAGGTCTCTTGAATACAGCACACTGGTGGGTCTTGACTCTAACACACTTTGTCTTTTAATTGGGGCATTTAGCCCATTTACATTTAAGGTTAATATTGTCATGTTTGAATTTGATCCTGTCATCATGATGCTAACTGGTTATTTTGCACACCAGTTGATGCAGGTTCTTCATTGTGTCATTAGTCTTTGCATTTCAGTGCATTTTTGCAAAGGCTTGTACTGGTTTTTTGTTTCCCCATTTAGTGCTTTGTTCAGGAGCTCTTGCAAGGCAGGCCTGGTGGTGACAAATTCCCTCAGCATTTGCTTGTCTAAAAAATATTTTATTTCTGCTTTATGAAGCTTATTTTGGCCAGATATGAAATTCTGGGTTGAAAATTTCTGTTTTAAAAAATTTTGAATATTGAACCCTATTCTTTTCTGGCTGTAGGGTTTCTGCCAAGATGTCTGCTATTAGTCTGATGGGCTTCCCTTTGTAGGCGACCTGGCCTTTCTTGCTGGCTGCCCTCAACATTTTTTCCTTCATTTCAACTTTGGAGAATCTGATGATTGTGTGTCTTGTATTTGATCTTCTTGTGGGGTATCCTACTGGGGTTCTCTGTATTTCCTGAATTTGAATGTTGGCCTGTCTTGCTAGGTTGGGGAAGTTCTCCTGGATGATATTCTGAAGTGTGTTTTCCAACTTGATTCCATTCTCTCTGTCTCTTTCAGGTACTACAAACAGTCATAGTTTTGGTCTTTTTACATAGTCCTATAGTTGTTGGATGTTTTGTTCATTCCTTTTTATTTTTTTATTCTCTGATCTTGTCTGCCTGTGTTATTTCAGTGAGATAGTATTCAGCCTCTGATATTCTTTCTTCTGTTTGATTGATTTGGCTGTTGATACTTGTATATGCATCACGAAGTTCTCGTGCTTTTCAGCTCTATCAGGTCATTTATGTTCTTCTCTAAACTGGTTATTCTAGTTAGCAGCTCCTGTAACCTTTTATCATGGTTCTTAGCTTCTTTACATTGGGTAAGAACATGCTTCTTTACTTCAGTGAAGTTTGTTATTACGCACCTTCTAAAGCCTACTTCTTTCATTTTGTCCATCTCATCCTCCTTCCAGTTCCGTGCCCTTGCTGGAGATGTGTTGTGATCATTTGGAGGAGAAAACAGACTCCGGCCTTTTGAGTTTTCAGAGTTTTTTTTATTGATTCTTCATCATCTTCATGAGTTCATCTAGTTTTGATCTTTGAGGCTGCTGACCCTCAGATGAGGCTTTTGTGGGGACTTTTTTGTTGATTCTGTTGTTGTTGCTGTTTATTTGTTTTTCTTTCAATAGTCAGGTCCCTGTTCTACAGGGCTGCTGCAGTTTACTGGGGGTTCACTTCAGACCCTATTCATCTGGGGTGCTCCTGTACCTAGAGATGTCACCGGAGGAGACTGGAGAACAGCAAAGATTTGTGCCTGCTACCTCCTCTGGGATCGCTGATCTTGAGGGGCACTGACCTAATGCCAATAAGAATGCTCCTGTATAAGGTTTCTGGTGGCCCTGTTGTGCGGGGGGTCTCACCTAGTTGGGGAGCAGGAGAACCAGAACCCATTTAACAAAGCACTTTGACTGTTTTTTCATGGAGGGTTTGTGCTGTGCTGAGGGGAAATCCACTTGTCTCAGCTGCCTGGATTCCTCAGAGCTAGCAGGGGGAAAGACTAAACCTGCTGGTCTGTGGAGACTATGGCCAACCCTCTCCCTAGGGTCTCAGGCCCAGGGAGGTCAGAATTCTGTCCCTGGGACGCTGGCTGGAGTTGCTGGAGTTCCTGCATGGAGGCCCAAGCAAGTAAGAAGGGATGGGTCAGTCTGGCCTAAAGAGGCAGTCTGGTCACCCTCTGCCACAGCCAGTTTGCTGCACTGTGGGGAATACCTCTTGGAACCAAGCCATCCAGTCTCCCCAGCTCCAGCAGGGGAAGAATTCAGCCTGGAGCTACAGTGCTGGCTGCCACTCTTCCCCCCAAGGAGTTCAGCATTTTAGGTAGCAGCCACAGTGATGACTGTCACCCCTCCCTCAGGGAGCTCAGACATCTTAAACAGCAGGCAGCAGCTGCTTCTCCCCCTTGATCTTGGTGATCTTAGGCAGATTTCAGCTGAGTGGCTGTTGAGAATTTGCATGGCCCTGTGGTTGGGGCCCAAGGTCCTGGTGGCATGGGCTCACAAGTAGGATCTTCAGATCTTTGGGTTGCACAGTTCCATAGATAAAGCATGGTTCCCCAGGCTAAGTAGCATGCTCACTCACTGCCTGTTTTGGCTAGGGAGTGGGGGTTCCCCTGCCTCATGTGGCTCTCGGGTGGGCCAACACACCACCCTGTTTTCCTTGATCTTTGATGATCATACCAACCATCTAGTCAGTTCTGATGATAGAACCTGCATACTTCAGTTGCCGGTGCAGGATTTACATGTTGTTTTGGTTCTTCTCAGTGGGAGCCTCCAACTGCCGCTGCTTCTAGTTGGCCATCTTGGCCCCACCCTCCTTTCAAATATTTTATTGTTTGGTTCTTTAATCTTAATTTGTAATATAGATTCCAGTTTTCTACTAATTTTTTTGTTTTCTTTTCGTATTTTGAATACATTAATCATAATTATTTTATTAGTCTTTCTTTTTTATTAAAATGTAATATTCATACATTAAATATACAAAGTATACTAATTCCAACTGCTTATGGATATATGGTTTGTTTGTACTTTTAGTTATGAATAAAGCTGCAATGAACATTATTATTTATGTATTTTGTTATATATACACTGATTTCTTTTGAGTATATACATAGGATCATGGTACAGGCATAATCAAAGTTATTTTAAAGTGTCTGGAAATTCCAATATATAAACCACTTGGTGTGCTTCTATTGTGTATTTTTATCTCTTGGTTTTATCTCATTCGGTCCTACATTGTTCAAAGATGACTAATTTTAGATTGCATGCTGGATAGTGTATATAAAAACTTGTTGATAATCTGGATGCTATCTTATTCCAGGTAGAATTTGCCCCTCCTGTAGTTATAAGGACAAAACACCTTGATTCAATCAGGAACTGAGATGGTTTTAGGCTTGTCATCAGGCATTTTGACAGCTGGTCTATTTCTTGTTTGCCCTTTAATGATCTCAACTAAAATCCTAAGGATTTTCCTGGCCTCCTCTTCCTCGGCAAGCCCTAAATTTTAATTGTTATTTATTTTGTTTTGTGACAGTACTATTAGTTCTGCTTACTTCTCTGTAGTTCACTTTTATTCTTAACATATTAAGTCTGGTTTTTGTCTCTCTTAATATCTTAAGATATGAAGTCTGGTTTTTGTTAAGACTGCTGAACACTTTATATTATGAATTTATTTTTAACTTACATGTCCCACATAAGTATGAGCAAATGCTCCCAAATAACAAAAGCATCAGGTATGGTTTGGCTTACCTCAGTGTTTCCCCTCTCTCTGGGATTTCAGTCTCCCAGGTCCTAGATGCCTGATTGCTCTCTGATGCCTTCCCATGAGTAAGAATTTTGGTTTGGTTTGGAATGGTTGGTTTTTATCCAGTGTTTACAAGTGTTTTCAGTGGGAAAATTAATATGATACAAATTGCATCATTATAGCCAGAGGAGGAGGTCATTGGCTTCTACTGATTTTTTTCTTCTGCTATTTTAATTCAACTTTTCTTCTATATATGTTACATTTAACTATCCAGATGATAACAAAGTCCAAGAAGTGACCATGATAGCGGCTAAATCAAAATGTCTACATCTGGACATATAACATTAGTAAACAACCATTGCACCTTGCTATCTTGCGTTTCATATTTATGTCTCTATGCAAGGGTACAAGTAAGATCACTTGCCTAGTATTTGAGCCAAATAGTAACTTGGTCAGTGTTTTTAAAAATTGGTTTGCCAAAAATATTCATCTTTTTTTTTCAAGTGTCACTAGCATAACTTTTAAAGTAGGTACTAAAAGAGGCTCTTAGTAGTATGAGTAGGAAGTTTGTTTCTCACATTATATTGCAGTCATTAAGAACTTGAGCTCTGCAGTCAGATTGCTTATGTTAGATTCTAAACTTTTCAGCATCCTGGTTGTGTTATCTTGGCAAATTTACCTAACAGTCCTGGGTCTCAGTTTGCTTATTCCTCACCTATATAGTGAGGAAAATAATCATACCTACCTCTGTGAGGATTATGTGAGCTAGCATATTTAAATTACTTAGAACTGTACCCAGAACATTTTTAAAAAGTCAATTAATGATAACTATCATTATTTTATATTCTGCAGTCCCACTAGAACTTACACTCTGCTCATTTCTTCCTTTTTTATTCTTCGCATTGTCTTTCCTTCTTTTTTATAATGTTTTTTAATGTTTGTGTTTATTATTTTACTGAAATATATTCTTTCTGAAACAACTTTTGACTATTTTTATTATTATGTATTCTTTCACAATATTAATAATACATACATATGTTCACGTTGTTGCTAATTTGTGTTCACAACTCTTGCAAAAAAAGAAAAACTTCTGCCACCTGATTAAAGCAAAACAAAACATAACCAAGTTATAGACACAGATACTCCAAAAACACTCCTCAGATTAATAGCTCTTGTTATCTTTAAAACTTGTGTTTCAACCAAGTTATGAACATTTTTTCTTATCTATGGATCCAGAAAATTCCTTCAAACTCCACCTTCCCCCTACCCTTGCAATATAATTGAATCAAAACAATATATAAATAAGACTGACTCTAACCTAGGAATTCCGAAGAACTACTCTTCTTATTTTATCAAACTAAGCCATTAATCTTTCACTTAAGGTGTGAGTTGAATCCGTCAGATCTTTCAGAAATAAGACAAATAAACTAGCGTAGTGGAAGCCCTAGGTTGCATTTGTTCATGAACCCATAAGAGAGGCATCCAAAAGTGTCAGTGACACAAAAACAATTTTGGAGTTCTCTTCATGTCAGTGGGCAAAAAATAAAGGGTATGTCATATTCACAATCAGCTCTTGCTTAACTTCCAAGCTGACACTAGCCATGACTCAACTCAAAAGCTCTTTCAGTAAATTAGAGGTGTGGTATTCCACACTTCACAAACAGTGCATGACAACAATCACTTTGATTGTTTGGGAATAGATTTGCCCTTTATTCTTTCTTTTGGTTTCAAACTTTAGCAAAGATGTTTTAGTTAAGGTTTTCATTATGAAGTCCATCTCAGAAGGACTTGAGCCTTCCAGTCATTCTTCAGTCTGTTGTTACCTAACTTTGGGCAGCTACCTGATAAGCCTCTATCAAAACCTGGCAGGTTAGTAAGAGTAAGCAAAACAGTAGGAAAGATGCCTTTATTATTATTATTATTATTATTATTATACTTTAAGTTCTAGGGTACATGTGCACAACGTGCAGGTTTGTTACATATGTATACATGTGCCCTGTTGGTGTGCTGCACCCATTAACTCGTCATTTACATTATGTATATCTCCTAATGCTATTCCTCCCCACTCCCCCCTCCCCACAATAGGCCCCGATGTGTGATGTTCCCCTTCCTGTGTCCAAGTGATCTCATTGTTCAATTCCCAACCACGAGTGAGAACATGCGGTGTTTGGTTTTCTGTTCTTGTGATAGTTTGCTGAGAATGATGGTTTCCAGCTGCAGCCATGTCCCTAAAAAGGACACAAACTCATCCTTTTTTTATGGCTGCATAGTATTCCATGGTATATATGTGGCACATTTTCCTAATCCAGTCTGTCTCTGATGGACATTTGGGTTGATTCCAAGTCTTTGCTATTGTGAATAGTGCCGCAATAAACATACGTGTGCATGTGTCTTTATAGCAGCATGATTTATAATCCTTTGGGTATATACCCAGTAATGCGATGGCTGGGTCAAATGGTATTTCTAGTTCTAGATCCTTGAGGAATCACCACACTGTCTTCCACAATGGTTGAACTAGTTTACAGTCCCACCAACAGTGTAAAAGTGTTCCTATTTCTCCACATCCTCTTCAGCACCTGTTGTTTCCTGACTTTTTAATGATTGCCATTCTAACTGGTGTGAGATGGTATCTCATTGTGGTTTTCATTTTCATTTCTCTGATGGTGAGTGATGATGAGCATTTTTTCATGTGTCTGTTGGCTGTATAAACGTCTTCTTTTGAGAAGTGTCTGTTCATATCCTTTGCCCACTTTTTGATGGGATTGTTTGTTTTTTTCTTGTAAATTTGTTTGAGTTCTTTGTAGGTTCTGGATATTAGCCCTTTTTCAGATGAGTAGATTGTGAAAATTTTCTCTCATTCTGTAGGTTGCCTGTTCACTCTGATGGTAGTTTCTTTTGCTGTGCAGAAGCTCTTTAGTTTAATTAGATCCCATTTGTCCATTTTGGCTTTTGTTGCCATTGCTTTTGGTGTTTTAGACATGAAGTCCTTGCCCATGCCTATGTCCTGAATGGTATTACCTAGGTTTTCTTCTAGGGTTTTTATGGTATTAGGTCTAACATTTAAGTCTCTAATCCATCTTTAATTAATTTTCGTATAAGGAGTAAGTAAAGAATCCAGTTTCAGCTTTCTACTTATGGCTAGCCAATTTTCCCAGCACCATTTATTAAATAGGGAATCCTTTCCCCATTTCTTGTTTTTCTCAGGTTTGTCAAAGATCAGATGGCTGTAGATGTGTGGTATTATTTCGGAGGACTCTGTTCTGTTCCATTGGTCTATATCTCTGTTTTGGTACCAGTACCATGCTGTTTTGGTTACTGTAGCCTTGTAGTATAGTTTGAAGTCAGGTAGCATGATGCTTCCAGCTTTGTTCTTTTGGCTTAGGATTGTCTTGGCAATGCGGGCTCTTTTTTGGTTCCATATGAACTTTAAAGCATTTTTTTCCAATTCTGTGAAGAAACTCATTGGCAGCTTAATGGAGATGGCATTGAATCTATAAATTACCTTGGGCAGTATGGCCATTTTCACAACATTGATTCTTCCTATCCATGAGCATGGTATGTTCTTCATTTGTTTGTGTCCTCTTTTATTTCATTGAGCAGTGGTGTGTATTTCTCCTTAAAGAAGTCCTTCACATCCCTTGTAAGTTGGATTCCTAGGTATTTTATTCTCTTTGAAGCAATTGTGAATGGGAGTTCATTCATGATTTGGCTCTCTGTTTGTCTGTTATTGGTATATAAGAATGCTTGTGATTTTTGCACGTTGATTTTGTATCCTGAGACTTTGCTGAAGTTGCTTATCAGCTTAAGGAGATTTTGGGCTGAGATGATGGGGTTTTCTAAATATACAATCATGTCATCTGCAAACAGGGACAATCTGACTTCTTCTTTTCCTAATTGAATACCTTTATTTCTTTCTCTCGCTTGATTGCCCTAGCCAGAACTTCCAACACTATGTTGAATAGGAGTGGTGAGAGAGGGCATCCCTGTCTTGTGCCAGTTTTCAAAGGGAATGCTCCCAGTTTTTGCCCGTTCAGTATGATATTGGCTGTGAGATACCTTTTAATCTTAACCACTCTGAAACAAAGGTTCAGTTGGAGAAAAATTGTGAATCAACTGTGGTTTGCAAGTACAGTCGTCCCCCTTCATCCATGGTTACACTTTTCATGGTTTCAGTTACCCAAGACCAACCGCAGTCTGAAAATATTAAATGGAATATTTCAGAAATAAGCAATTCATAAGTTTTTAAGTTACAATTTTATTTTTTATTTAATGTTTTTAATTGACACATAATAATTTTTCATGTTTATGAGGCACAATGTGATGTTTCAATATGCGTATACATTGAGTAATTATTAAATTCAAGTAATTAGTATATCCATCACCTCAAACATTTATCATTTCTTTGTGGTGGAACATAAAAATCCCTCTCATCTAGCTATTTGGAGGTATACAATATCATATTATTGACCGTAGTCACCCCACTATGCCGTAAGACACCAGAAATTCTATTTCCTTTCTAATTGTAACTTTGTACCAAGAGGACTTTCTCTCCTCATCTCCCTTCTCCTCCCCAGTTTCTAGTAGCTACTATTCTATTTACTACTTCTATGAAATCAACTTTTAAACATATTCCTATGATTGAAAATATGTGATATTTGTATTTCTGTGTCTGGCTTATTTTATTTAATGTCATGTCTTCCAAGCTCATCTATGTTGCCACAGAATTTTATTCTTCTTTATGGCTAAATAGTATCCCATTGTTTATATATACCACATTTTCTTATCCATTCATTCATTGTTGAGCACTTAGCTTGATTCCATATTGTGGCTATTGTGAATAGTGCTGCAGTAAATATGGCAGGGCAGATATCTCTTCAACATACTGATTGCATTTCCTTTGGATATATACCCAGTAGTGAGATTATTGGATCATACGATAGTTCTATTTTTAGTTTTTTGAGGAGCTTCCATAGTGTTCCTCAAATGGCTGTACTAATTTACATTTCCAAAAAAGTGTGTAATAGTTCCCATTTCTTCATATTCTTGCCAATACTTGTTATCTGTTGTCTTTTTTATATTAGCAGTTCTCATTGGAATGAGGTGATACGTCATTTTGGTTTTAATTTGTAATTCTCTGATGATTAGTGATGTTGAGAATTTTTTATATACTTTACTGTGGTTTAAGCTTGTCCCCAGCAAAACTCATATTAAAATTTGATCCCCAGTGTGGCAGTGTTTGGAGGCAGTGCCTAATAGGAATTGTTTGGGTCATGAGGGTAGATTTCTCATGAATGTCTTGCTGCTGTTTTCATAGTAATGAGTTCTTGCTCTCTTGAGACTGGATTAGTTTTTACAGGAATGTTCCCACAAGAGTGAGTTGCTTTAAAGCCAGGACACTCCTTGAATTTTTATTCTTTGCATGTGTTCACTTTCCCTTAGACCTTCTTTGCCATGTTATGACACAACATGAAGGCTCTCACCAAAAATCTGGGCCATGACCTTGAACTTCCCAGCATGTGGAACTGTGAGCTGAATAAACCTCTTTTCCTTATATATATTTACCCAGTCTCAGGCATTCTGTTACAGCAACACAAAATGGACTAAGGCATACCTCTTGGCCATTTTTATATCTTAATTTGAAAAATGTTTATTAAGGCCTTTTGCCTATTTTTAAATCCAATTATTTGGGGATTTTTTGTTTGCTTGCTATTGAGTTGTTTGAGTTCCTTATATATTCTGGATATTAACCTTTTTTTCAGATGTATAGTTTGCAAATATTTTCCCCCATGTGGTAGGTTGTCTTCACTTTGCTGATTGTTTTCTCTGTGGTGTAGAAGCTTTTAAGTTTTATATAATCCCATTTGTCTATTTTTGCTTCTATTACCTGTGCTTTTGAGGTTTTATCCAAAATATCATTGTACAGTCCAATGTCATGAAGTATTTTCCCTATGTTTCCTTCTAGTAACTTCACAGTTTTGTATCTTACATTTAAGCCTATAATCCACTTTGAGTTTACTTTTGTCTGTAGTCATAGGTAGGGATCCAGTTAACATGATAAAAATCCACACTGTATATCCTACCCAGCTATTAGTTACTTAGTGGCCATGTCAGTTATTGGATTAACTGTCTAAATATCACTGTGCTTATTTTCAAGTAACCCAAGTTTTACTAAATAGTGGCCACAGGTTGCAAGAGTAGTAATGATGGCTATTTGAATATGACAAAGAGAAGCCTCAAAGTGTTTCCCTTAAGTGAAAAAATGAAAGTTCTCTACTTAATAAGAAAAAAAAATCATATTTTGAGGGGTTTTGGCATAAATTTTGTACTCAGTTATCTCCTATACATCTCTTGACAAAATGCCTGAAATTACTCCTTTAAAAGATTCACTCCTTTGAGTTTAAATTTTCTGTTATTGACCAAAGCCCCTCACTTACCTGGAGGTAGTTACCTTTTCTGCTTGCGTATAATTTAAGCTGTGACTATGACCTTCTTCACTTGAAACTATAGAAATGTAGTTATTTAACAGAATAGAATGAGTGAGAGAGGAAAGATGAAAAAAAGTGAAATATAATGAATGGTTGTTGATGGGCCCCATTCTAGCAAAGATGTTCTAGCTACTGTTCCTAACTCAGTTATCTCTCATGCATCTCTTGACAAAATGCCTAAAATTACTCTCTTACAGATTCACTCCGTTGAGTTTAAATTTTCTGTTATTGATTTCCCCTGTTAAACTACAGCTTCCTCTTCTCTCTTCAAAGTAACTGCTAAGCCATTTCCAGCCACTAATACCTTGTTGTGATATGGTACTTCAGATTAGTCAGTTATGGACCTGGCGCGGTGACTGCCTTTCTTCCGTAGCTGCTTCTATCTGAACCTGTCACTGTCCCATCAAAGCCTACCTATCTGTGATTCTACTCCCTCAATTCTAGCAAATAATTGACTTTTTTTTTTTTTTTTTTTTTTTTTTTTGACAGAGTCTTGCTCTGCGGCCCAGGCTGGAGTACAGTGGTGTCATCTCGATCTTGGCTTACTGCAACAAGCGATTCTCGATTCTCGTGCCTCAGCCACCAGAGTAACTGGGATTACAGGCAGGCGCCACCATGCCAGCCTATTTTTGTGCTTTTAGTAGAGACAGGGTTCTGTCAGGATGGCCAGGCTGGTCTCTAACTCTTGGCCTCAAGTGATCTGTCTGCCTTGGCCTTGCAAAGTGCTGGGATTACAGGCATGAGTCACCGCTCATTGATGCGAAGGTGCATTGATGCGAAGGTGCATTGATGCGAAGGTGCATTGATGCGAAGGTGGTCTGCAGAACTCTGCAATCTTATTCCACCTGCAGCTTAACTCTGTGTAGGAGGACGCAGTGGTCCAAACATTCTATTTACTCAGCTTCTTGTAGGGAAGCAGAATCAAGCCGTAAATGACTACCCAGATGTTCCAAAGTAGTCATTACATTCTAAAAATTGCAGTTATTGGTGAATTAGATAAAGAAAATACAGTAAAAAAATATTTTAACCTCCTACTTGAATAAGAAATAAACTTTAAAATATGTTTACTCTAATTGTATGCTTTCTAAATTATTGATTTTCTGTCATTTTAAAATGCCACAAATTAGACATTATTTTTAATTTTGCAAACTGCTTATCTATATTTATCTAATTATTTACCAAATTTCTTGATCATCATTTCTTCTTGCATCACTGACTTTCCTTCAGGGATTATTTTCATTCTGAAGGATATACTGGACTATATTCTTTAGAAGTTCCTTTAGTAAAGGTCTATTAGGGGTAAATTATTCAGAGGTGTTTATTTCACACTTGTTTTTCCCATTTTTTAATTTTTATTTTTGTAGGTATATAGTATGTGTATATATTTATGGGGTACATGAGATATTTTCATAGTCATATAATGTGTAATAATCATATCAGGGTAAATGGGGTGTCAGTCACCTCAAGAACTTTTATGTTACAGACAATGCAATTATACTCTTTTTGTTATTTTTAATATACAATACATTATTGTTGACTGTAGTAATTCTGTTGTACTATCAACTACTATATCTCATTTATTCTATCTAACTATATAATATTTTGTACCAACTAACCATCCTCACTCCCTCCCACCCCAATACACTTCCCAGCCTCTGGTAACCATCATTCTATTCTCTATCTCTATGAGTTCAATGGTTTGAATTTTTAGTTTCTACAAATAAGGGAGAACATGTGAAGTTCATCTTTCTCTGTCTGGCATATTTCACTTAACAACCCATGTTGTTACAAATGACAAGATCGCATTATTTTATGGCTGAATAGTACTCCATTGTGTATATTACCAAATTTTATTTCTCAATACTTTTGTTGATGAACATTTAGGTTGCTTCCAAATCTTGGCTATTGTGAATAGTGCTGCAACAAACAAGTGAGGGCAGATATCTCTTCAATATACTAATTCTCTTCCTTTTGGGCATATACGTAGCAGTGGGATTTCTGGATCATGTGGTAGTCCTATTTTTAGTTTTTTGCAGAACCTCCAAACTGTTCTCCATAGTGGTTGTACTCATTTGTATTCCCACCTTATTCCTATATCCTTGCCAGCATTTGTTTTTGCCTGTCTTATCAAAAAAAGTCATTTTTACCAGGGGGAGATAATATTTTATTGTAGTTTTTATTTGAATTTCGGATGATCAATGATACTGAGCGCCTTTTCATATGCCTGTTTAACATTTGTGTATCTTCTGTTATTTTGTCCATTTTTTGATCTGATTAAATATTTTTTTCCCATAGAGTTGTCAGATTGATAGTTTACAAGTATTTTCTCCCATTCTGTGGGTTGTATGTTCACTTTATTGATTGTTTCTTCTATTTTGAAGAAACTTTTTAACTTTACGTGATCCAATTTGTCCATTTTTGCTTTGGTTGGCTGTGCTTGTACAGTATTACTCAAAAAACCAAGTCCAATGTCCTGGAAAGTTTCCCCAATGTTTTCTTTAAGGGGTTTCATAGTTGGGGGTCTTAGATTTAAGTATTTAGTTCTCTTTTATTTGATTCCAGTATATGGAAAAATATAGAGGTCTAGTTTCACTTTTCTACATATAAATAACCAGTATTCCCAGCACTCTTTATTGAAAAGACTGTCCTTTCCCCAATGTATTCTTGGCACTTTTGTCAAAAATGAGTTCACTGTATATATATAAATTTGTTTTTGGGTTCTCTATTCTAGTTCATTCACTATGTGCCTGTTTTTATGCGAGTACCATGCTGTTTTGGTTACTATAGCTTTGTAGTATAATATGAAGTCAGGTAATGTGATTTCTCTAGTTTTGTTCTTTTTGTTCAGGATAGCTTTGTCTGTTGTGGGTCTTTTGTGGTTCCATATATTTTTGGATTATTTTTTCTATTTCTGTAAATAATTTAATTGGCATTTTGATAGGGCTTGCATGAATCTGTACATTGCTTTGGGTATTATGGACATTTTAACAGTGTTGATTCTTCCAATACATGAACATGAAATATATTTTCATTTTGTTGAACCCTCTTCAATTTCTTGCATCAATATTTTATAGTTTTTATTGTAGAGATCTTTCACATCTTTGGTTAATTCTTAGATATTTTATTTGTAGCTATTGTAAATGGGATTAATATCTTGATTTTCTTTTTAGGTTGTTCGCTGTTGGCATACAGAAATGCTACTGATTTTGTATGTTAATATTGTACCCTGCAAATTTACTAAACTTGTTTATCTGTTCTAAATATTTTTTTGTTTGAGTCTTTAGGTTTTTCCAAATAAAAGATTATATCTGCAAACAAGGATGATTTGGCTGCTTCTTTTTGAATTTGGATGCCCTTTATTTCTTTCTCTCATTTGATTGCTCTGTTTATAACTTTCAGTACTATATTGAATAGCTGGTGAAAGTGGGCATACTTTTTGTGTTGCATACCTTAGAGGAAAGGCTTTCCGTTTTCTCCATTCATTATAATACTATCTGTGGTTTGTCATACTTTTATTACGTTGAGGCTGTTCCTTCTATACCAAGTTTTTTTAGCTATTTTATTATGAAAGGATGCTGAATTTTATCACATGTTTTTCAGCATTAATTGAAATGGTAATACGGTTTTTGTCCTTCATTCTGTTGATATGATGTATCACACTGCTTGACTTGCATGTCTTGAACCATCCATTTATCTCTGGAATAAATCCCACTTGGTCATATTTAATCATATTTTTAATATATTGTGGAATTCAGTTGGCTAGTATTTTGTTGAGGATTTTTGCATAGATTGTCATCAAAGGTGTTGGTCTGTAGTTTTCCTCTTTTTTTTTAAGGTGTTTTTGTCTTGTTTTGATATCAGGGTCATGCTGGCCTCATAGAATGAGTTTGGAAGTATTCCCTCTTCCTCTGCTTTTTTAGAATAATTTGAGTAGGATTGGCACCTTTTTTTTATCTTAAAATGTTTGGAAAACTTCAGCACTGGAGCCATCAGATCCCCATATTTTGTTTTCTTCAAGACTTTGTATTATGTCTTTGAAATCATTTGTTGTTATCAGTCTACTCAGCTTTTGGATTTCTTTATGGTTAAATCTTGGTAGTTTGTATGTGTCTAGGGATCTATCAGTTTTTATAGGGTTTTCAGTTTATTGGCATATAGTTGCTCACCGTGGCCTTTAATTATCCTTTGACTTTCTGTAATGTCAGTTTTAATGTCTCCTTTTTCATCTCTGATTTTCTTCATGTGGGTCTTCTCTTTTCGTCTTAGTCTGGATAAACGTTCATCAATTTTGTTTATCTTTTGAAAAAGCCAACTTTTCATTTTGTTGATGTTTAATATTGTATTCTTCATTTCAATTTCATTCATTTCTGCTCTGATGTGTATTATTTCTTTTCTTCTAATACTGGGCTGGTTTTGCTCTTACTTTTCTAGTTCTTTAAGATGCATCATTATATTTATTTTACGTTTTCCTATATTTTATGTAGGTTCTTATAGCTATACACTTTCCTCTTAGTACTGCTTTTGGTGTATTCCATAGCCTTTGGTATGTTGTGTTTCTATTATCATTTGTTTTAAGTAATGTTTTAATTTCATTCTTAATTACTTCATTGACTCACTAGCCATTCAGAGCATATTGTTTAATTTGTATGTATTTGTATAGTTGCCAATATTCCTCTTATTATTGATTTTTAGTTGTATTTCATTGTGGTCAGAAAAGAGGATTGATATAATTTCAATTTTCTTGAATATTTTAAGACTTGTTTTCTGGCCTAAAAGGTGGTCTATCCTTGAGAATAATCCATGTGCTGAGGAGAATAATGTATATTTTGCAGCCATTGGATGAAATATTATTTAAATATCTATTAAGTCTCTTTGGTCTATAATGCAAATTAAGTCTGATAATTCTTTATTGACTTTCTGTCTGGTTGATCTGTCTAATGCTGAAAGTGGGGTGTTGAAGTCTCCAGCTATTATTGTTTTAGAATCTGTCTCTATAGATCAAATAATATTTGCTTTATGTATTTGGGTGTTCCAATATTGGGTGCATATATATTTACAATTATGATATCTTCTTGCTGGATTGACCACCTTATTATTATATAATGACCTCCTTTGTCTCTTTTTATAGTTTTAGTTTTAAAATCTATTTTGTCTGAGATAAGTATACCAACACCTGCTCTTTTTTGGTTTCCATTTGCATATAATGTCTTTTTCCATACCTTATTTTTCAGCATGTGTTTCTTTATAGGTGACATATGTTTCTTGCAGGCAAAAGATCATTAGGTCTTTTTTAAAAAATTTATTGAGCCATGCTGTATCTTTTGATTGGGTAACTTAGCCCATTTACATTCAATGATATTATTAATAAGTACTTACTCTTGCCATTTTGTTATTTGTTTTAGTGGTTGTTTTGTGGTCTTCTTTTTCTTCTTTTCCTTCTTGACTTACTTTTAGTGGAGGTAGTTTTCTCTGATGGTATGCTTTAATTTCTTACTTTTTATATTTTGTGTATCTGTTGTATGTTTTTTGATCAGAGGTTACCATGAGTCTTGCAAATATAACCGATTATTTTAAACTGATGAAAACTTAACATAGACTGCATAAACAAACAAGCAAAGAGAAAACTTATAAAAACTCTACACTTTATCTGAGTACTTACACTTTTAACTTTTTGTTGTTTCTGTTTATATCTTATTGTACTATGACTTTAAATGATATTGTAGTTTTTATATTTAGTAAGTTCATTTTTTAGTCTTTCTACTCAACATATGAATAGTTTATATAACACCATTACAGTGTTATAATACTCTGTGTTTTTCCGTGTATTTACTATTAACAGTGAGTTTTGTAATTTCAGCTGATTTCTTTTTGCTCGTTAATATTATTTTCTTTTAGATTGAAGAACTTTCTTTAGCATTGCTTGTGGCACAGGTCTGGTGTTGATGAAATTCCTCAACTTTTGTCTGGGAAAATATTTCTCCTTTATGTTTGAGGAATAATTTTGTTGGATTTACTATTCTAGACCAAAAATTTTTTTCTTTCAGCACTTATATAATGTCATGCCCCTCTTTCCTGGCCTATAAAATTTACATTGAGAAGTGTGATGCCAGACTTATTGTAGTTTTTTTGGATGCTGTTTCTTTTCTCTTACTGCTTTTAGGATTCTTTCTTTATCTTTGACCCTTGGACGTTTGAATATTAAATGCCTTGAGGTAGTCTTCTTTTTGTTAAGTCCGCTTGGTGTTTTATAGCCTTCTTGTACTCGGATATTGGTATCTTTCTCTAGATTTGAGAAGTTCTCTGTTACTATCCCTTTGAATAAACTTGCTACACCTACCTCTTTCTCTACCTCCTCTTAAATGCCAATAATTCTTAGATTTGCCTTTTTGAGGCTATTTTTTATATCCAGTAGGCATGCTTCATTGCTTTTTATTCTTTTTCTCTTGTCTCCTCTGTGTATTTTCTTTTTTTTTTTAGATTAAAATGTTTTTCTGCACGTTATGCACATGTACCCTAGAACTTAAAGTATAATTAAAAAAATAAAATTAAATTAAAAAAAATTTTAAAAAAACTAAGTGGTAAGCAAAAAAAAAAAAAAAAAAAAAAAAAAAAAAAAACCTATCAATGTAATCCTCTGTCTATTTTCAAATAGCCTGTCTTTAAGCTCACTAATTCTTTCTTCTGCTTGGTCAGGTCTGCTATTAAAAGACTCTGATGCATTCTTCAGTATGCCAATTGCATTTTCAGCTCTGTAATTTATTCTTGATTCTTTTGAATTATTATAATCTTTTTGTTAACTCTATCAGATAGAATTCTGAATTCCTCCTCTGTGTTATCTTGAATTTATTTGAATTACCTCAATACAGCTATTTTGAATTATTTGTCTGAAAGGTCACACATCTTTGTCTCCACAGGATTTGTCCCTGGTGCCATACAGGGACATACATATTCTGATTATGCAATACAAGCATAGTGGTGTACAGCACCACTGGAATACAGCAAAGTGGTGCTAAGAAGAAAGTTCATTACATTAAATGTCTATATCAAAAAGTCTGAAAGAGCACAAATAGATAATTTAAGGTCACACCTCACATAACTGAAAAAAGCAAGAACAATCCAAACCCACACACAGCAGAAAAAAATAAGTAACAAAGATCAGAGAAGAACTAAATGAAATTGAAACCCACAAACAAAAACAATACAAAAGACAAACAAATCAAAAAGCTGGTTCTTTGAAAAAATAAATAAAATTGATAGATGATTAGTAAGATTAACCAAGAAAAGAAGTTTTAAATGAGTTCAATTAGAAATGAAACGAGAGATATTACAGCTAATGCCACAGAAATACGAAATATTTTTCAAGGCTACTATAAACACCTTTATGCACATAAAAAAGAAAACCTAGAGGAGATAGATACATTCCTGGAAAAATATAACCCTTTTAGATTAAACCAGGAAGATATAGAATCTCTGAACAGACCAATAACAAGCAGTGAGACTGAAATAGTATTTAAAAATTGACAACAAAAAAGTGTTCAAAACCAGACAGAGTCACAGCTCAATTCTATCAGATATCTAATGAAGAATTGGTACCAATCCTGTTGACACTATTCCAAAAGATAGAGGAAAAGGGAGTCCTTCTTAAATCATTCTATGAAGCCAGTATCACGCTAATATCAAAACCGGGGAACGACATAGCAACAACAAAAAACTACAGACCAATAACCCTGATTAACATAGATGCAAAAATCTTCAACAAAATTTAAAACAAAAATCATGTGATCATCTCAATAGACTCAGAAAAAGCATTTTGCAAAATCCAACATCTCTTTATGATTAAAACCTTCAGCAAAATTGGCATAGAAGGGACATACCTTAAGGTAGTAAAAGCCATCTATTACAAACACACAGCCAACATTCTAATAAATGGGGAAAAGTTGGAAGCATTCCCACTGAGAACTGGAACAAGACAAGGATGTTCACTTTTACCACTTCTATTCAACATTGTACTGGAAGTCCTAGACAAAGCAATCAGACAAGAGAAAGTAATAAAGGGAATTCTAATAGATAAAGAGGAAGTCAAACTGTCACGTTCACTGATAATATGATTGTATACCTAGAAAACCCCAAGACTCATTCAAAAAGCTCCTAGAACTGGTAGATAAATTCAGAAAACTTAGGATACAAAATTAATGTACACAAATCAGTAGCTCTGCTATCCACCAACAGCAACCAAGCTGAGAATCAAATCAAGAACTAAATTTCTTTCACAATAGCTGCAAAAAACCTAAAATATTTAGGAATATACCTAACCAAGAATATGAAAGACCTCTACAAGGAAAATGACAAAACAATGCTGAAAGAAATAGTAGATAACACAAACAAATGGAAACAAATCCAATATTCATGGATGGATAGAATCAATATTGTGAAAATGACTAGAAGAATACTTCTAGTCATTGGCTTAGGCTAAGACTTCATTACCAGGGACCCAAAAGCAAAAGTAATCTATAAATTCAATGCAATTCACATCAAAATACCACCATCATTCTTCACAGAACTAGAAAAAATTATCCTAAAATTTATATGGAACCAAAAACGAGCTTGCATAGCCAAAGCAAGTCTAAGCAGTAAAAATAAATCTGGTGGTACTGCATTACCCGACTTCAAATTATACTATAAGGCCATAGTCATGAAAACAGCATGGTACTGGTATAAAAACAGGCATGTAGACCAATGGAACAGAATAGAGAATCCAGAAATAAAGCCAAATACTTACAGCCAATGATCTTTGACAATGCAAATAAAAACATAAAGTGGGGAAAGGACACCCTATTCAACAAATGATGCTGAAATAATTGGCAAGCCACATGTAGAAGAATGAAACTGGATCTTCATCTCTCGCCTTAAACAAAAGTGATCTCAAGATGAATCAGACTTAAATCTAAGACCTGAAACCATAAAGATTCTAGAAGATAACATTGGGAAAATACTTCTAGTCATTGGCTTAGGCTAAAACTTCATTAACAGGGACCCAAAAGCAAATGCGAATGTTAAAAAAAAAAAAAAAAAAAAAAAAAAAAAAAAAAAAAAAAAAAAAAAAGATAAATAAATGAGACTTAATTAAACTAAAAAGCTTCCGCACAGCAAAAGAAATAATTGGCAGAATTAACAGAAAACCCACAGAGTGGGAGAAAATCTTCATAATCTATACATCTAACAAAGGCCTAATGTCCAGAATCTACAAAGAACCCAAAAAAATCAGCAAGAAAACAACAAACAATCCCATCAAAAAGTGGGCTAAGGACGTGAATAGACAATTCTTGAAATAAGATACACAAATGGCCAACAAGCATATGTAAAAATGCCAAATATCACTAAATATCAGGGAAATGAAAATCAAAACCAAAATGCAATATCACCTCACTCCTGCAAGTATAGCCATAATCAGAAAATCAAAACCTAATCGATGTTGGCAGGAATGCAGTGAAAAGGGAACACTTATACTGTTGGTGGGAATGTAAACTAATACAACCACTGTGGAAAACAGTGTGGAAATTCCTTAAAGAACTAAAACTAGATACACCACTTAATCCAGCAATCCCATTACTAGGTATCTACTCAGAGGAAAAGAATTCATTATATGAAAAACAAACTTGCACACACGTGTTTATAGCAACACAATTTGCAATTGCAAAAATACGGAACCAGCTCAAATGCCCATTAGTCAACAAGTGGATAAAGAAAATGTTTTATTTATATATATTTTTATATATATAAATAAAACATTTATATATATATATAACATGTTCTTAAAGAAATGTTTTATATATATAATATATATATAATAATTTATATATATAACATTTTCTTTATATATATATATATATATATATATATATAATGGAATACTACTCAGCCATAAAAAGGAATGAAATAATGGCATTCGCAGTAACCTGGATGGAATTAAAGACGATTATTCTAAGTGAAGTAACTCACGAATGGAAAAACCAAAGATCGTATGTTCTCATTCGTATGTGGGAGCTAAGCTATGAGGATGGAAAGGCATAAGAATGATACATTGGACTACGGGTAATTAGGGGAAATGGAGGGTGGTGGTAAGGGATAAAAGACCACACATTGGGTACAGTGTACACTGCTTGGATGATGGGTGTACCAAAATCTCAGAAATCACCTCTAAAGAACTTATTCATGTAACCAAACACCACCTGTTTCCCAAAAATCTATTGAAATAAAAAAAAAAAATTAAAAACAAGAACAAAAAAACAAAGTCCTCTTTAATCTTTCCTCTCCTCTTCTCAAGTAGAAAGAAAGAATCTCTCTTGGGTGTTGCTACCTGGGGTTGGGGAAGGGGTGGCACAAGCCCTGCTTTCAATGACCCAGCTGATGTCTCACTGAGTCATGTTATCCCAAGTCCACCGCCTCTGAGCCCAGCACAGCACCAGGACTTTCCCAAGAATTGCAGTCCTTGTGACTTTGACAGTCTTTCAAGTTTATTTAGTACCCCAGAGACCTTTAGTCCATAGTGGCAAGGCTTGTTGGAACTCAGGTTCTGACCACTGGGATGGGGGCGATTCCCCTCTGGCTAGGGCTGATCTAGATGCTCCCTCCATGGACAGCATCTGAGTTCTGTCCAGTGTTGCTTTCTGACAGGGTGGCACTGCGTTCCAACGCGAAGTCTCACATTCGCTGAGCTCGCCTTCCCCCAAGTGCATAGATTCTCTCTCTATGCCATGCAGCCCCTGCTGGGGGTATGGGGGTGGGGTGGGGTCAACAATTAAAGACATTCTTTCTTACTCTCTTCAGGCCCTCTTTCGGTAATATGAAGTTAATATGAAGTTAAAACCAGGAACTGTAAACACTCATCTGGTTTTTGGCTCTTACGAAGGTATATTTTTTGTGTGGATAGTTGTTCCAAGTTGGTGTTCCTGTGGGATGGGACATTCTCTGGAAGTTTCCATTCTGCCATCTCGCTCCTCCTCCTCCCTTTCACACTTGTTCTTAAAGGATAATTTGTTGACTACATAATTCTATGTTGAAATTTATGTTCTTTCAGCACCTTGAATACATAATTTATCTTCTGTCTTTCATTTTTGCTTTAAGATGTTGGCTGTTAGTTTAATTGCTTTTCATTGTACATCATCTATTTTTTCCTCTAGCTTCTTTTAAAAGTTTCTCTTTGTTTGGGGTATGTCACCAAACGTCTGGACAAGAATTTCTTTTTATTTACCCTGCTTTGTATATTTTTTGCTTCCAATATCTGTGGATTCATGTCTTTTATGAGGTTTGGAAAATTCTTAGTCATTATCTTTTCAAATATTATATTTTTTCCATTCTCTTTATTGTTTTATGTGACAGATATTAAAATTTCTCATCCTCTGTCTCATAAACTCCTCCTTCATATTTTCCATTTTTCCTTCTCTGTTGCATTATGCATAGTTTCCTGAGATGTATCTTCTAGTTTGCTAATATGTTCTTAACACTGTCTAATATGATGTTTAGCACATATGTTGATTTTTTAATGATTGTTTTCAGTGTTTCAAGTTTCGTTTGGAGGTATATATGTAGGTATATAATTTTGTTGCCTACTTATTTTTAGATGTTGGCATGCATTTCATAAAATAGTTTGTCTTAATCTGTTTTGTGCTGCTATAAATGAATAACTGAAACTTGGTAATTTGTAAAGAAAATTGGATTATTTCCAGTCCTATAGGCTGGAAAATGAAGAGCATGGCTCTGGCTTCTGGCAATGACATCCATGCCATGTCACAACATGGTGGAGAAGATCAAAGGAAAACCAGAACCATCCAATAAGGGGAAAACCTGAGAGGCATCCAGAGTTTATAACAACCGACTCTTGGCAAGAACTAATTCATTCCCATGAGAACCAATAGAGTCTTGCAAGAGTTAAAACACACTTACTACTCAAGAACAACATGAAGCCATTCATGAGGGATATGCTCCCATGACCCAGACACTTCTCTCTAGGTTCTAACTCTCAGCACTGTACCTTTGGGAATCAAATTTCAACATGAGTTTTCATGCGGACAAACAAACCATGACCAAACCATAGTGCAGTTCATGATGCACAGTTGTTTTATAATCTGTATGTGATTATTCAAGTAACTAAAGGAAGTCTGTTGGAATCTAAGCTTATCATTTGCTTTTGATTTGTTTGCCTCCACTCATAATGGTTTTGTCCTTGTGTGTTTGGTAATATTTTATAGTGAGATCACAGTTAATTAATATTTATCTGTGAGACTGCAAGGAATTTAGATTCAAGATGTTTTCCTCCAGAGAAGATTTGCTTTTGCCTCTGCATGTGCCAGGGTACCTTACAAACCAGAGACCACTGTAGCTCTTTTGCAGGGGTGGATCTTGGCCTAATGCCCACAGGCTGAAATTCAGCTCCCTTGATTTCTGCCGGTTCAATATTAGTGTCCTTATCCATGTCAGCACTAATAATAATATTTACCCTGATATCTAAGCCATCTTTCTGCTTACTTGTTGCTAGCTGCATTTTTTCAGCTTACCCACTTTTTGGCTAGCAGAGAAGATGCCTAGAAACTTTCTCTTACTTTCTGAGCCCAACAATACATTAAACATCTGTTTTATTGAGAATATACTTGATGCATTGTGAGAAAGTTCCTCAACATATCTAGTCCACTATACAACTAGACATTCTCTTCCCACTCTTGCTTCAATTAACTGGTATCTGGATTTCTCTCACCTTTTATCAGAAACTGCCATCACAAAGATTACCTAAGAGCTTCACAGTACTAAATCTAAGAGAAGTTTCTGTCCTTGTCAGCACTTGACCTTCAATCTACCCTTGTCTATCTCAGTTTCCTTTGTAAATTGTAATATCATCCATCCCTTAAATGTTTATGTTCTTTGGAATTTTAATCGTAACCCACACACTTTTAAACCCACACACTTTCCATGATTAATCTGATTTATTCTTCTGGTTCTGGCTACCATCTATATATTGATAACTCCCAACACTGTCTTCATCCCGAACAAACCTATCTATTCAACTGCCTGCAGTACTTGAGTGTTCCATAGTTCCTTTATATTCAACATGTTGAAAACTAAATTTATCATCTTGCTGTCATACTCCCAACTCCTTCCTTCTCCTGTGTTCTCTATTCATACTGCGCAAGCCAGAAACCAGGCCATCATTCATAATGTTTTCTTCTCTTCAAGTTTTCACATTGAATAAACCACCAAGTCTGACTATTCTACATCTCTGGAGCCATCTACTTTTCTCCAGCTTCAATGTAATTCCCCTAGTAAAAATAAGTCACTTTCATCTCTTGCTTGGGAGTATAGTGACAGACTCTTAACTGATTTCTCTGCCTGTCCTCTTGAACCGTCTCCTTCCCACCACCCAATACTGCCTCCATACTACAGTGAATAATTTTTCTAAAATATAATCGTGTTACTATTTTACTTAAAAGAACAACTAGTGATTGATTACAGGATAAAATTCAAATTATTTTCCCAAGATCCTTTGCGATCTGGCCTCTGTCTGTCATCCAGCCTCATGTCTCTGTCATACTACATTCCCCTTCCATTGCTGTCACAATACTTGAAGGAATATTGAGTTACTTCCAATTTGCCAAATATGCTTTCTCAAACAGAAGTGCCTCTGTACTTACTCTTCTCTCTCTCTCTAATCCTGTTACTTGTTATCTTTCATAGTTGGGTGAGGTGTTCTCTTAATATCCTGAATTTACCTTTAGTTTGTGTTTGTCTTATTGCACTGTAAATACTTTCTGTCTTCTTCATTAGACTGTGTCTTAAGGATGGTCTATGCCTCATTTATCACAGCACCTAAACGTACGAGGCATTCAACAAATGTTTGCAACGAGAAAATGGAAGAAAGCTAGCCTGCTACTTTAGCTTTATTTGTAGCATACTATGGCAAACCGTACTGAGAAAGAGCAAAATGAATGTGCAAGTGCTTTAAGCCCTCTGGCCAACTATTTATTCCACATCTAACCTTAATGCATGTATGAGTGTAGTATATGCTGATCTCAGCCCATTTCTGCTCTTCAATTAGTTACAAAGAGTTCAATTAACTTCATACTCTAGTGCCAAGAATACTAAAGTTATGGTGTATGGACCATACCTTTATCAAGCCTTATCAGCACTGATACGGTCCATATCAGATATGGACCATACCTTATTAAGCCTTTATCAGCAACGGAAGTAGGAGAATCTTGGTAACTATTTACTTAAGGAGTTCTGGACCTGTCTTTAAGTTTCTACTTTTATTTGTTTCTTCTGATTACACAATGAAGATGGGTTCTTAAATTGGTGTTAAATATTAACATTTTTAGATCTAAAAGTTAACCTAATGAATTTTCGATAACGAGTTTTTTGTTTGTTTGTTTGTTTGTTTGTTTGTTAATGAAAACAAGATGAGAATTTGTATCTTAAAGAAGGAGAGGAAGGGTGGGCCGAAGCATCTAACACTATTGTTTCTACTTTTTAACCTGTTTCTGCTGCTGCCATCTAGTGTTCTGTCTGTGCTGTCTGCATTTGCTTTTTAGCATCAACTGGTATCTCTCTGTATTCCTAAATATTACTGCAGGAAGGGATCTGCATATTCTGATTTTTCTGTTCAATGTTCTATTTCATGACACTTAGGATCAAATATGCCATAGTAACGACAACTGTAGCTCCCAGCTGTGAAAGTCTTTGCAGTTTACAAAGTGCTTTTACACTCTTATCATCTCAGAAGATTGTTCCTGACAGTGGCTTTTCCATGGTCCAACAACTACAAATTTTCTAAGGAAAATAATCATAGCATGTCAGAGGTGGAAAAGCTATTAGAGCACAGCTAGCCAAGTGGTTTTTATCTTTTTTTATTTAGTGTGTGTGTGTGTATATGTAGCTAATATCTATTAAAGTTGTTGGGTAAAGTAATCCCATATGATAAACATGAATTAAAACCTTAAGTCAATAAAAACATTTCCCATCAATAAATACTCTGATTTGTCAATAAGTTTTTGTTCAATCTTCATCTCAAGTATACATGTTAACAATTTTGAAAATATTTAAGTAAATGTATCAGTATTTCAGAAATGTTCATTGCCCTTCCTAGCAAGTAGACTTAGATGGGAATTCATCTTTAAACCATGCTACTTTCTGTCCTGGAGGATTCCACGGAGGTGACTTGTGGGGAGGGATAATGCTGATGATATTTCCTCATCAGCACCCCCTGTCCCCACCTCACAATAGACACATACCTCCTATATCTAAGAGCATTGTTTTACTACTTTTATATGTTCTATCTTTTGGGGTTCTATGTAATTTTTTTTCTGCATATAGTTTTGTCCAGAGCCAAGATTTCACTCCTTAAAAATTGAAAATCCATTTTACAGCTGAGAAAATTGAAGTTCAGAAAGGTTATGTCATGAGTAAAAGGTCACACAGTTATCAAGTAGCAGAGTAAAGACTGGAACCCAGGTCTGCCTGATACCAAGGCTCAAGCTGGCGTCTCAGACAATGGAGTTGGTTATAATAAAAGAAATTAAATCCAGATAGCTAAAACAAATAAATAGGCAAGAAAACAAAGGCCTTTTTAAAAATTGTGGTAAAATATACATAACATTAATTTTATCATTTTAACCATTTAAAGTATACAACTTAGTGTCATTAAGTATATTTACAATGTTGTGTAACCGTCACCACTATCTATTTCCAGAACTTTTTCATTATCTTAAACAGAAACTACATACCCATTAAACAATAATTCTTTTTGGCCATAATACAAGTCAAAAAACAATAGATGTTGGTGAGAATGTGGTTAAAAGGAAACACTTCTACGCTGCTAGAGGGAATGTAAATTAGTACAACCACTATGGAAAACAATATGGAGATTCCTTAAAGAACTAAAAGTAAATTTACCCTTCGATCCAGCAACTACACTCAGAGGAAGAGAAGTCATTATATGAAAAAGACACATGCACACACATGTTTATAGCAGCACAATTTGCAATTGCAAAGATATGAAACAAACCTAAGTGCCAATGAGTGGATAAACAAAATGTGGTATGTATATACCAGGGAATACTACCCAGCCATAAAAAGGAACAAAATAATGTCTTTTGCAGCAACTTGGATGGAGTTGGAGGCCATTATTCCAACTAAAGTAACTCAGGAATGGAAAACCAAATATTGTATGTTCTCACTTATAAGTGGGAGCTAAAGTATGAGGACACAAAGAAGTATACAGTGATATAATGGACTTTGGGAACTCATGTAGGGGAAAGGTTGGGAAGTAAGTGAGGGATAAAAGACTATGTATTGGGTACAATGTACACTGCTTAGGTGATGGGCACACTAAAATCTCAGAATTCACCACTTAATAACTCATCCATGTAACCAAAAACAAACTGTACCCCCCAAAACAATTGAAAAATAATAATTAAAAATAATAATAATTCCCTATTCTCCCCTCTACTATGCCCTGACAAAACCAAATACTCTATGAATTTGAATTCTCTAGTTACCTCATGTAAGTGGAATCATAAAGTATTTGGCCTTTTGTGACTGGTTTATTTCACTAAAATAATGTCTTTGAGGTTCATTCATGTTGTAACATGGGTCAGAATTTCCTTCCCTTTTAAGGCTTAATAAAATTCCATTGTATGGAACATATACCGTGTATTGTTTATCCATTCACGGACATTTAGGTTGTTATACCTTTTGCTTATCATGAATAATTTTGCTACGAAAGTTGGTGTACAAATATTCATTTGAGTCCCTGCTTTCAATTCTTTTATACCTCAGAATGGAATGGCTGGATCATATGATATTTTTATATTTAACTTTTTGAGAAACTATCAAACTGCTGTCTATAATAAGGAAGTCTTTTTAAAATGATTGTATTATAAATTTATACAATGTATTTGCATATAATGCATTTACCACTACCAAAAATATTTTCCATCTACATTAAAATGTTTTTTCACAGAACTTTGTTGTCTTTAATCAAGAACACCTTATGATGTTTTACTCCTGCTTATACTGAAGATTATTTTGCTCTACATATAAAGTTACAAGGCATTGAAGTTTTTGGCGACAGTTGACGCTGAGATCTAGAAGTCCCATTTTGACTATGAAGGCACACTTCTTGGGAATCTTTTCCTTTTTGTCTACCTTCTGCAACTTATTTTGACAAGACTTTAATTTAATAGCACTCCTGGCATTTATTTAAGCAGATTTGCCTCCAAAAGGTGAAATAATAAAATTTGTTTATCGCACTATTTTCTTGGAGTTACTTTTGAAAAATTAAACGCTCCACCTCAGTGTTGAGTTCTCAAGTTCCCTGAAGCATGATTTTCAACATCTAAAATTTTTCACTTGATTTATTAATAAATTAAACCAAATTACCAACTTACACTATCATATCACATTGTGTCTTTTACCTGATGTGCCTCTGTGGTACAGATTAAATGTTGCCTTTATTGTCACCTCAAGCAAGAATACGAAAAGGATCCATCAAGCAGACGCATAATATGATATCAAGACATTTCTACAATTCTTCTATTATTGCTGATATCAGTGAGTATGACAAAAATAAATTTGCTTGAAGAAAGTATCCTTAGATATACTGGTTTCTAAAAGACAATGCTACCAACATAGTAACAATTTCAAGAAATGAATTAACCAAAAAAATTTTTTTTTGCAAATCTACTTTGTGCCAAGTAATCTTTTAGATTAACAAGAGAAACACGGTCTTCATCTTCACGGAGCTGCAAGTCTAATGCATTGAGACAGACAAGCAAAGATAATTTCAAATAATGATGAGAACACAAGGTGGGGAGGGCTGTTTTATTAGATAGGATTGCCAGAGAAGACCTTTCTAAAGATATGATATTTGAGCTGAAACCTAAATAAGAAGTAGGAAGCAGCCATGCAAAATATAATTCAGACAGAAGGACAGCAAGTCCAAAGGCAATGAAGCAAAACAACAAAGGCAGGGAGATCCCAAATCATCTAGGGTCTTGTGACTTATGGGAAAAAGTTTAGATTATTGGCTGGGCACAGTGGCTCACACCTGTAATCTCAGCACTTTGGAAGGCCGAGGCGGGCAGATCACCTGAGGTCGGGAGTTTGAGACCAGCCTGACCAACATGGAGAAACCCCATCTCTACTACAAATACAAAAATTAGCCGGACGTAGTGGCACATGTCTGTAATCCCAGCTACTCGAGAGGCTGAGGCAGGAGAATCGCTTGAACCCGGGAGGCGGAGGTTGCGGTGAGCCGAGATGGCGCCATTGCACTCCAGCCTAGGCAAAAAAAAAAAAAAAAAAAAAAAAAGTTTACATGATCATCCTTAGTTCACTTTATATCAATACAGTTAAACTATGAATGATTCTAGATTTCAGTTCAGAAGTTTACGGAATTAAGTGACAATTTCCTCACTCCTGTGATGAAGAACAAGCTACTGGAAGTAAATCTTATTACAGTCAATTAAGTGATCATATCTCTGCATCTTTTTTTGGTACAAACATGTGGTTGGAATAATAAGCTCAGACACTATTGATGAAACGGAGAGAAACTGGTTTCTAACCCTTCCAAATGAAGTGTATTACAATAGGAGAAAATGGAATTTGATTTAAAAATAATTAAAACCACATAGTTTTATGGATTTAGTGGTAAAGCCTTAGAAACTTTGAGCCAGGCAGAGGTGATAAACCATTTGTGAATTGCAATACAAAGCTTACAGGCCTTAACATATTCCAGTTGATTCTAATACTTTGAAACAGATAAAATTTGGAGTCAATGAAAGGAATTTATATAGCTATTGGGGTCTCACCATTTGTATGGCCACGTCCTCACTCCTCTACCCGAGTTTCCTTTCTGTTCTGCTTTAGGAGGAAGGAACAATGAGTGTTGTGAGGGCGGAACGTGACCTTAGAAAAGGGCTAGTTTCTAATATCTAACAGAGGAATAATGGAGGTGTGCAGAACTTGAAATACTGCCATTTCATCTCTTCGATAAGGCTCATTAACAATCTCACAAAGCCACATTACATAATGAATAAGGAACGCCCTTTTTCCCCAATATTTTTGAAGTTTGGGCTGTGGGAGTAACTCATCTAAAAGGGCTTTGGTGTTACTGCTGGTGACTACCCTGCTGTACTCCCCAGGAAGCTAGAGATGAAAATCGCTCAGTTCTTGCCACAGCTCTGGGTAGCCTTCCAGTCATGGGACTAGACCTCTGTTATCTATGGTTTTATTGTCAGCTCCAACGCTCAAGTTGAAACTGAATCCTCGATATGGCAGTATTCAGAGGTAGGGCCTTTAAGAGGTGACTGGGTCATGAGGGTTCCATTCATGGATTAATGGGTTAATGGATTAATGGGTTATCGTGGGAGGCGAACCAATGGCTTTTTAAGAAAAGGAAGAGAAACTTTAGGTAGCACATTAGCAGCCCCCTCACCAAGTGATGTTCTATGCCATCTTGGGACTCTTCAGAGTCCTTATCAGCAAGAAGGCTCTCATCAGATGTAACTCCTCGACCTTAGATTTCTCAGCGTCTGAGTGAAAAATAAATTTCTTTTCTTTATAAATTACTTAGCTTCAGGTATTCTGTTATGAGCAACAGAAAACAGACTACGATAGCCTCCATCTTGCAACTAAATAATTGGAATATGCAGCGGTAAGTATCTTTCACTAAATTATTTTCAGTAGCCAAATACCTATTACTTTTTTCCACACACCTATTTCAGAATACCATTCATATTTCTTCACACTATGTTGGTGGTTGACTCACATCAGGTGGAAGTTGTAGAAGAGGGGTAATGGTGACAAATTATCAACAGAAAAGCGCATTCCTCTAAGCTGTCACTTTTGAGTATTTCAATTACATGTGGGAGAGGAAAAATATTTTAAAAGATGCCAGAATCATGGTTTAAACTTAATCAAAACTCTTTTTATTTAATTTTAAAGAAAATCTGATTAGTCTGTCATTATTCGAGGCTCTTTACATTTTTAACATCATTATTGAGATATAACTTATATAGCATAAAGTTAACTGCTTTAATATGTACAGTTCAGTGGTTTTCATTATATTTACAGTTGTACAACCATTACTGTAATCTAATTATAGAACATTTTAATGACCCCCAAAAGACACACAAAGCCTATTAGCACATCCCCACTCCCTCCACCCTAACTCTTGGCAACCACTAATGTACTTTCTGTCGCTATAGATTTGTCTATTCTGTACATTTAATATACAGTTGACCCTTGAACAACATGGGTTTGAACTGCTCTGGTCCACTTATACGCGGATTTTTTTTCAACCAAACATGGATCAAAAATGCAGTATTCACAGGATGCAAAACCCACATATATGGAGGGTCAACTTTTCATATACGCAGCTTCCCGAGGGCCAACTCTGGGACTTGATTATGTGCGGATTTGGCTATATTCAGGCAATCCTGGAACCAATCCCCCATGTATACCAAGGGACGATTGGTGAAATCACACAATATATGACCTTTTGTGACTGGCTTATTTCACTTAGCATAATATTTTCAAGGTTCATCCATGTTGTAGCATATATCAGTACTTCAATCTTTTTTAGGATAAATAATATTCCCGTGTATGAGTATACCACATTTTGTTTATTCACCAGTTGATGGACATTGTGTTGTTTGTATTTTTTGGTTTTTATGAATAATATTGCTGTGAACTTTTGTGTACACCTGTGTGTGCGCACGTGTGTGTGTGTGTGTTTATGTGTGTGTGTCAGGGTCCTGCTCTGTTGCTCGGGCTGGAGTGTAGTGGCGCGATTATGGCTCACTGCGGTCTCTATCTCCCGGGCTTAAGCGATCCTTCCACCTCAGCCTCCCAAGTAACTGGGACTACAGGCATGCGCCACAATGCCCATCTTGTGTACAACTTTTTGTGCGGACTTATGTTTATAGTTCTCTTGGGTACATGGTAACTCAGTTTAACTTTTTCAGGAGCTGCAAAAATGTTTTTCAAAGTGGCTGCACAATTTTACCTTCTCATCAGCAAGGTATGAGGGTTCCAACTACTCCACATCCTCATCAATATTTGTCATTGTCTTTTTTATTATAGCCATCCTACTGGATGAAAAGTGGTATCTCATTGTGGCTTTGATTTGCATTTTCCTAATGATTAATAATGCTAAGCAACTTTTCATGTAACTATTGGCCATTTGTTTATGTTCTTTGGAAAAATGTTTATTCAAATTATTTGCCCATTTGTAAATTGGGTTATCTTTTTGTGGTCGAGATTTAAGTTCTTCACATATATTCTGGAAACTAGACCCTTATCGATACATGATTTGCAAAACATTTTCTCCCATTTTTGGGTTTTCACTTTCCTGACAGTGTTCTTTGATGCACAAAAGTGGTTAATTTCGATGCAGTCCAATTTATATTTTTTTCCTTTGGTTGTTTGTGCCTTAGGTGTCATACCTAAGAAACCATTGCCTAATCTAACAAGTATTTATGCCAGGGTTTTCTTCAAAGCGTTTTATAGTTTTAACTCCTACCTATAGGTCTTTGATCTATTTTGAGTTAATTTTTATATGTGGTGTGATGTAGTGGTCCAACTTTTTTTTTTTTTTTTTTTTTTTTTTTTTTTTTGCATCTGGTTATCCAGTTGTCACAACAACATTTGTTGAAAGGACTATTCATTTCCCCCATTGAATTGTCAGCGCCACTGTCAAAAATCAATCATAGATGTAAGGGCTATTTTCTGTGTTCTCAGTTTTGTTCCATTGATCTGTATGCCCATCTTCATTTCAGTACCCCATAGTGTTCCTTATAGTAACTTTTAGTAAGGATTGAATTTGGGGAGTGTGAGTCTTCTAACTTTTTCTTTTCAGGATTGTTTTGGCCATTCTGAGTTCCCTGCATTTCCATATCAATTTCTGCAGGTTTTGCAAAAAACAGCCAGCTAGAATTTGGCTAGAGATTGTGTTGAATCTGTAGGTCAATGTGGGGCATATTACCATCTTAACAATATCATGTCTTCCAAATCGTAAACATGGAATTACTTTCCATTTATTTAGGTATTCTTTTCAACAATGTTTTGTAATTCTCAGTCTACAGGTCTTGCACTTATTTTGCTAAACTTATTTATAAGTATTGTACCCTTTTTGATGCTATTGTAAAGGGAATGGCTTTCTTGATTTCATTTTTGTATTCTTCACTGCTAAAGTAAATAAATAACTGATTTTTCTATCTTGCTCATGTATCATGCAAGCTTGGCATACTTGTTCATTTGTTCTAAAACTTTTTTCATTCATTCTTTAAGATTTTTCACTATATAAGATCATATCACCTGCGAATAGTTTCACTTCCTTTCCATTCCGCCTATTTTTTTTTAAATTGCTGATGTTAGAAACTTAGACACTGTTGAATAGAAGTAGTGAGACCAGAAATCCTGTCTTAAGGAGATCCCCTGATCTTAAAAGGAAAGTATTCAGTATTCTACTATTGTGTTACTTGCTATGAATTTTTCATAGGTGCTCTTTATCTTTTGAGGAAGTCTCCTTCTATTCCTAGTTTGCTGCAAAGTTTTATCATAAACGCTGTTGAACTTTATCAAATGCTTTTTTTTATTCTAATGATTATGATTATGTGATTTTGATTTTATTATTTTAGTATGGCATTGATTGACTTTTATATTTTAAATCAACCTTTCTAGGATAATCCCATTTGGTCATGGTATACGTACTTTTTATATGTTACTGGATTTTGTTTGTTAGTATTTTTGATGACTTTTGTGCCTATATTCAAAGACTATTGGCCTGTAATTTTCTTGTAATGTCTTTGTCAGATTTGGTATCAGCATAATACTGGCATCATGTAATTAGTTGGAAAATATTCCTTTCTCTTACATTTTCTGCAATAGTTGTGAAGAATTGGTGTTTAAAAAAGAAAAAAAAAAAACACTTGGTAGAATTCACCAGTAAAGCCATCTAGGACTGGGTTTTTTTTGGGGGGGGGGGGCAGTTTTAAAATCATTAATTCAATCTCTTTACTTGTTATAGGTCTATTCAGACTTTCTATTTTATTTTTAGTCAGTTTTAATAGTGTCTTTCTAGGCATTTATCTGTTTTTTTCCATTATCGAATTTGTTAGCATGCTGTTATAGACTGAATTGTGTTCTACCTAAATTCACACGTTGAAGTCCTAACCACCAATGTGACTGTTTGAAGACAAAACCTTTTATGAGGTACTTAAGGTTAAATGAGGTCATAAGGCTGTGGCCCTACTCCAATGACTAGTGTCTTTATTATAAGAAGAGGAAGAGACACTAGACTTGTGTGTGTGTGTGCACATGCACAGAGAGAAAATGCTATGGAAGAATATAGTAAGAAAGTGGCTATCTGCATGTCATGGGGAGAGGCCTCAGGAGAAACCAACCCTGTCAGCACTTTGATCTTGGACTTCAAGCCTCCAGAATGTGACAAAATAAATGACTGCTGTTTAAGCCACACAGTCTATAGTATCTTGTTATGTCAGCCCTACCAGACGAATATACCATTGTTCTCAGTATTCTCTAATAAGCCTTTTAATTTCTGTGAGGTAAGTAGTGATGTTCTGTCTTACATTTCAGATTTTAATAATTTGAGTCTCTTTGTATAACATTCCTTGCTGCTTTCTGTTCCCTATTTCATTCTTTTATTCCTGCTCTTCTTATTGCCTTCTTTCTGCTTGCTTTGGGTTTAGTTTTCTCCTTTTTTTTTCTAATTTTCTAAGCTGGAAAGGTAGGTTATTGATTTGAGAACTTTCTTCCTTTTATATATAGGTACTTGCTACCATAAATTTCCCTCTCAGCCCTGTTTTTGCTGATCCCATAAGTCTTGGTATATGTATTTTTCTCTCAATGTACAGTAATCCTCTCTTAATCACAGGAGATGCATACCAGAACTCCAAGTGGATGCCTGAAACCAGATAGTACCAAACCATATATATATATATATATATATATATATAAAAAATCTGATAAGAGCTACTAAGTGACTGTGGGTGGGTAGCATATACAACATGGATATGCTGAACAAAGAGATGATTCGCATCCTGGACAGGACAGAGTGGGATGTGTAAGATTTCATCACACTACTCAGAAGGGCATGCGATGTAAAACTTATGAATTATTTATTTCTGGAATCTTCCATTTAATATTTTCAGACCACAGTTGACTATGGGGTAACTGAGGAAAGCAAAATCACAGATAAGGGTGGACTGCGGTATTTTCTGATTTGTTATGGTTTTTCTTTGGTCTGTTGGTTATTTAGGAGTGTGTTGTTTAACTTCCACATATTTGTAAATTTCCCAAGTTCCTCCTGTCATTAGTTTCTAATTTTATTGCACTGTGGTGGAAGAATATACTTCGTATAATTCTGATCCTTTTAAACCTATCAAAGTTTGTTTTATGGTCTTGCCTACAGTATATTCCAGAGAATATACCACATGCACTTGAGAATGTGTATTCTGCTGTTCTTAGGTGGAGTGTTCTATGCCTGTTAGGTCTAGTTGGATTATAGTGTCGTTAAAGCCTTTTATATCCTTGTTAATTTTCTTCCTATTCCATACATTATTAAAAGTGGGGTAGTGAGTCCCCAAATATTTACTGCTGAACTATTTCTCCTTCAATTCTGTCTACTTTTTGGGAGCTCTGCTGTTAGGTGCATATATTCATAATTGTTTTTTTCTCCCTGAGGGACTGAACCTTTTATTATAAATGGAACTCTAAGTTTTTGTTTTAAAGTCCACTGCTTGTATTTACCATATTCTCTCTACCTTTCTTGTGATTGCTGCTTGCATTGTATGTGTCTTTGCCATTCGTTTACTTTTCATTTATTTGTATATTTAAATCTATAATGTCTCCTGTAAATGAGTTTTAAAAAAAAAATTTTATTAAAATCTGCCTTTTGATTAGATCATTTAATCCATTCACATTTCATTATTTACATAGCTGGATTTACTTCTGCCATTTTCCCTTTTCATTTTCTACATCTTATGACTATTTTGTTGGAAACTGGATTTTTAGATAATGTATTTTAGTAATTCTTGGTACTGACACTCCTAACCCTCCATGCTTGGTATTCTTATTTGCTTATGTGTTTAGTAAAAGGCTGGATTATTTTATTGAAGTCTCTTTATCCTCCCAGGTGTTAAGAATCTTATGTTGCTCCTCAGGGAGGCTCATCTTCTGGTATGCCCACCTGGGATGACAGTGGCTTGGGTAGGGCTTTCTTCCTCTCTTTCCATGCCCACACGCAGCTGTTAGAATCCACTAGTCACAAACCGATTATTTAATTGTTTTCAGTAATGCCCTGTGGCATAAATTGCTCTAAACAAATCCAACTAAATGCTTGTTCTTTTGAAGGAATAGTTTTTGGTTAGTGTTTGATATTGTTCTGACCCTAGGAGGACTCCTCCCAACTGTCTTACTCCTTGGTTCTTTCCGGCAAGCTAGCTTGCCTACAGGTTAGTCTGTAGGTTGAATCTCTTCACTCGCCTTTCTCCACAATCTCCATTGCTCTTAAAGAGCACTCTTAAGGCCTGTTGTAACTAAAGTCAATTCCTTTGGAAAGAGATTATAAGCTGTATGTTTTATAGTCTGCTTCTCCCCCCAGGCAAAATGTCTGAGCCAGGGTTCTGGAGCTGGTTATGGGGACAATGGCAAGCTTCCGGGGACAGAGTGTGCCTTGTGTTCTTGGCTGAAGCAGTTTAAAGTGAAGTCTGGGATGCGATGAAAATAAAGAGAGTAGTTTTGGTTCGAATACCACAGATTCTCACCTTTCTTACTAAATTTTCACAGATTCTCTTGTTGCTTGCCCTGTGGACCATCTCCAGAGGCTTGTGTTTTTTAAAACAGTTTCCACAAGTGTGTCACTGAGGAGTGAGTTATTGGAGTTCTTCATGGTCATGACGTTAGTCAATCTTTCCAATGACTTTTACACTTCCTAAATTGAATTTGATAAGGCTTTCTTATGAAAACAGAAACCTAAAGCAGTTCATATGGGATTTGATTTCAAATAAATAACTTTAACAAGTAGGATACAGAGCTTATAAAGATTATAAGAAAATTGAATCTCCAATGGAAGTATGTTAGACTAGGAAGGTGCATAAAGAAAGGATAAGCTTTTTTTTTAAATAGAAACATAAAGACCTTGGAAATCATTTAGTGATCAACTTCAGCCTTACACAACTAAAGATAACTGAGACCAAGGAGAACAAGGAACTTGGCTAAAGCCACTCAGCAAGTCTCCAACAGCTAGTATTAAAACTAGCCCGATGAGAAGTGGCATGCATAACAGTTAAGCAAACAGGTTTTGGAAACATATCTGAGGATAAATCCTGCCATTTAACAGCAATGTGATATGTGGTCAATTCCTTTGCCTTTCTAAACCTCAGTTTCCTCATCTGTAAAAGAGTGTTAACAATAATACCTAATAGGTTTGAGACCTCAAGAAACACAACTACTATAATGCAATAATTATAACATTAAAATGTCCCTATCCCCACCAAGAATCCTTCTGCAAATTCTCCCTTCATGCACCTGCACCTCTACCAAAAAGCAAAACAAAACAAACAAAAAACAACACAACAATAAAAAATACCCCAAAACTTACGTGGGGTCTTCCCCAAACCTGTTTCCAGTGATCTGAGGCTGCTGTGCTCACTGAAGGCGTTGACATCCAAACCCTGAACACTATGGAATTTCATTCCTCACTAAACCTTCAAACCCCATTCTCTTCTCTCCTCTAGTTAACATGGTTCTTAGAAAGATCTCAAAGGCTTCCCTTATCCCCTTAACTCTCATAATAACTACAGTACCTGACTCCAGGTCAGGCTACTTCCATCAAAATACACATTGTGAGGAATATAAGCAAGGCTGTATGACAGTATCTAACCACAGAACAAAGCTCTGACCTAGATTTCTAGCTTATGTTCTCCTAATACAAGCAAAGATTAGTGTAGGTATAATCAGCTAGTCAAACCTGCTGTACTTTATCTAGCTAGAAAAATAAACCCAATTATTTTATTTTCTATTCCTTCTTTGATTTTTACAGAGATCTTTGTTGACATAATTCAATAGTCTATCTGCTGAAAGCCAACACTTTTCCTTGGATGATGATCAGACCAAGTGGAAGCTGTTTAGGAGAGGAGAAAAGATGGCATTGTGAAATATGAATGAGATTAACATAAATGCTATGAACCAAATGCAACTTGAGTAGGCCTAATGTCTTCTCAAGGACCACTGCAAAACCCCATTTCTTGAGAATAAAGAGAGAAAATGCACAAGTCTTTGAGTTAAATTACTTGAAACATTTCCTCCTAATAGCCCCTAATAACAACATATACTGTGACAGAAGAGTTATAAAAAAATTTAAATCAGCAGTGGTTCAAGTTCACTTTACTATATTTATAGGGCCACTCGACCTTTGTCAACCAACACTCCTGTCCCAAAGTCTTAATTAGAAAAAAAAAACCCACAAATAATTAAAACGATTCCAAAGGACTGGTATATGGATTGGTGTAAAAAAAGAGTGACACTGGCCGGTTGCAGTGGCTCAGGCCTGTAATTTCAGCACTTTGGGAGGCTGAGGAGGGCGGATCACCTGAAGTCAGGAGTTTGAGACCAGCCTGGGCAACGTGGTGAAACCCCGTCTCTACTAAAAATACAAAAATTAGCCGGGTGTGGTGGTGCACACTTGTAATCCCAGCTACTTGGGAGGCTGAAAGCAGGAGAATCGCTTGAATATGGGAGGTGGAGGTTGCAGTGAGCCGAGACTGCGTCATTGGGTGACTCCAGCCTGGGTGACAAGAGTTAAACTCCGTCTCAAAAAAGGGGAGGGGAGGGAAGGGAAGGGAAGGGAAGGGAAGGGAAGGGAAGGGAAGGGAAGGGAAGGGAAGGGAAGAAGGGAAGGGAAGGGAAGGGAAGGGAAGGGAAGAAGGGAAGGGAAGGGAAGGGAAGGGAAGAAGGGAAGGGAAGGGAAGAGGGGAAGGGAAGGGAAGAAGAAGGGAAGGGAAGGGAAGGGAGAAGGGAAGAAGGGAAGGGAAGAAGGAAAGGGAAGGGAAGAAGGGAAGGGAAGGGAAGAAGGGAAGGGAAGGGAAGGGAAGGGGAGTGATACATTAAATAATGAGTAAAACTGAGAGATAGTTCAAAGGATGTAAAGTAAGAACACCCCAAAACAAAAACCCTAAATTAAACTCAGGGATTAAGTCAGGAACACTGTTGCATTCTCTGAGAACTGTACCTGAAACCCGTTTGAACTCAAACTTCAAGGTTTTGCACTGGCAAGGAAGCACAGAGTAGGGAAGACTGCAATAACAGATCATTTTTTAAAGTCACACATTGCAAAGCACATTTGTATATATTAGCACAATCTTCAAAATAAGATAGAAGTAAATCCTCTACAGTTTTCTTGGGCATTTACTTTTTTGTAAGAGTGTGTAAGATATACAATTCAATCATTTGAGCTTCAATCATTTTTCTACTTCCAAACCTGGTAGTATTAAAAATTCCAAAGCACTGAGAGGTTTGAAGATCCATATCTCAAGGTCCTCTTTATTAAAAGATTTGAGCCAGAAGCAAAAACAAAGGTTATTTTCAAGATACACATGCATGACTTAGAAGTCTCCATTTCATAGAGATTGGGAAGAAAGAAAGTAGAACAAAACATCTTATTAATAAAAGTTAAGACTAGAAACCTGGAAGCAGATATGCTGGATGAATCAAGGCTTTTCTAGTGAGTAGCCATGTAGGCTTAGGCAAATTACTTGATTTCACTAAAACTCATCTTTCTGATCTGAAAAATCAAATTAACTGATAATGTCATTCTGATGATTGAGATTATGGACTCTGTGAACAGTAAAGCTCTTTATAAAATTCCAGTGCTTGGCACATAGAAGACACTCAGTAAATGCTGAATGAATGAATAAAAAAGTGAACAAATCTAGGTAGCAACAGTCAGTCTTTTTTTTTTTTTTTTTTTTTTAGCTGTTTCTTCTCACTAATATGAAGAGAACAGGCTACAACTTCCCGCTGGTAAATATCTTTTTTGAAGGAGATGCCAACACATGTTTAGAGAAAGAATGTGGCTCATTACCTCAGATAATTCTCCGAGAATTTCTGCTTGAATACTTATAAGCAAAGTTATAAAAGGTATTTTTAGTGTTAAAAACTTGTCGTTTTATTCAGCAGTCTTAAATTTTTGAGAAAACTGGAAAGCAAAAATGTATGTACCACAACCTTCAACTACTGCTTTGTTTTAATAACTTCTTTTTCTTATGAAAACGACAAACCACATTTAGGATAAAAATGAACACAAATCTACAAAAGTAAAAGGATGACTTGGTAATTTCATGACTATGAGGATATCATGGGCATATTTTTTGCTCTATAGGGTCAGACTAGACAAAAACACTTGTTTTATAAACAATACTGAATCTAATTTATAAATTAAAATTTAACATATGGAAATAATTCAGAACTACCAGCACTTCATTATTAATATTTTAGATGAATAATACTCAAGGGTAACAAAATAGTACTTTTCAAATGATTACACAATTTGGTATGCAAATTTCATTTAAACATATTGTAAGCTTTTTTTAAAAGCCAAGGGAGGACGGAACATGTTAGCAGTTTCCTCGACTTAAATTACTTAACAGACTATACAAAATTGCCAATACAAATTAACATGTTGTTATACAAATTCTAACTATAATTGCAACATGACAAAAATCAACCACAAAAATCCTTAAAAATGAATAAGCTCCACCAATTAATATTAGTCACCTAAATTAAAGAATTTAAAATGTTTTTATTTCTTCATATATTTACTTACAAAACTTATAAAATTGAAGAGAACTGCAAAGATGCTGACCAGGCAACACGGCAATTCAAAATTAATACTAGAATCAGAAAGACTTTTAAGTCTCCAACATCAAATTAAATATTTGTTAATTAATAACTGTTAAAATTAGATGCCTAGAATTATAATAAAATTATAAGATTTTATAATTATAATTAAATGTTTATAATCTGTAGATAAGAACTTCATTAAGGCAATTGTCACAGCTGGCAAAGAAAAATCTATTAAAGTAACATAGAAAGGAAAGAAAAACGTGTCCCTAAAACTTTGGGGAAAAAATTGATACCATAAAAATTTTACTTCATTTAATATTATTGTTTGATCTACCTATGTTTTGTAGCATTAAAAAGCCCTTAAGTATTTATATAAATGACCTGAGAAAGCCACTGTAAGCTTATAGGCTTAACTATCCCACCAAAAATCCCATTTAAAAGATCAACTCACAGGCTCAATATATTGGTTTTATTTTGCACATTTTTGTAAAGTAGCTTTAAATTGTCAAGAACATATAATTGAGAGAGAATGGAGAGCACCTTTTCCTTGACCTTCTCAACTTGGAAAAAAAAACGGATCCTCAGGCTGGAGTGCAGTGGCATGATCACAGCTCACTGCGGCCTTGACCCCCCAGGTTCAAGTGATTCTCCCACCTGTCTCCCAAGTACCTGGGACTTACAGGCACACGCAACCACGCCCAGCTAATTTAAAAAAAAAATTGTTTTGTAGATATGGTGTCTCACTATGTTGCCCAGGCTGGTCTTGAACTCCTGGGCTCAAACAATCCTTCCAACATGGCCTCCCCAAATGCTGAGATTATAAGTGTGGGTCACTGTGCCTGGCCTTAACCAAAAATTTTTAATGTAAGATTTTTATATCCTTAAAGAGGACTATCTCTAACCAATTAAGCAACTAAACAAAATACCAAACAACTTATCTCCACTTCAATCTCTGAATATTGTAAAAAATCAGGCTACTTTTGTCCTAAATACATTTTTTTTTTATTCTAAATACACAAAATAGACAGTATATACATCAAAGATACAGTCCAGTCTTTGGCCAGCTTATTTATCTTGTATCTAGTGGAATGTTTGCCATTGGGAGACAAATTCTGGTAACTATATAGGTTATGAATGTTCCTGTTAGAGCATTCAGATCATTTCACCTCACTTCTCTCTCTCCTACACTTATACTGAATTAAAGCACCATTTACAGTATAGGTAATCTGACCATATATTTTAAAATGCCAGGGATATATAGCTCAGCTGTTAAAAGTCATAAGTCATAAATATATTAGAGATCTATTCATTTTGAAAAGCTCTGCAAAACAAAATGTTGACAAATGCTTTGCAGGCTGTTATTGAATGCACCAAGCAGCCCCCATTTAAAGTGTAAACATCATATTTATTATCCTAAAAGTGACCCAAAGAATATTTGCAATGTCTAAGATGAAAACAAAAACAAAAAACAAAACCTTTTCTTTGATAGGAAGAAGCATCCTAGTTTCTCAGATTAAAAAATAATAGTAATAAAATATTCTATGACAAAGAAACAAGACCTAAGAGTTACATGTTACAATCTCTAAAGCTGAATAGGTAACTCCATATTTCTTTCTTCTGGTTAATTTTTCTCTGGTACATAAATTAAGGCATAAAGCAGCAAGAGTGCAATTGATTCCAAACAACTTGGAATTTTATTGTAAACATCCCATAAAGAATGGCAACAAATTAGTCCAGTTTTTTGTCTTTGAAGATAATTGCTTATTAATGACTGACAACTGCCAAACAAAACATCTTTTATAAATCAAGCCAGTTTAGATTACCTTTTTTACTGAATTTTAGTTTAATGGACATTTTGCCCATATACAATATCATATCAACTATGAACTGATTTTTCCATCTTAAAATGTATGGATACCAAGAACAAATAAAAGGTACAGTTATGTTAATACTGTGTAAGAGATTACAAAAGACAAGAATGATAAGTTACAGGACAAAGAAATAAATTACTGATTGCCATCACCACAGTATTGTTTAAGAGTTAACATTTGAAGTACTGCCTAATGTGTATCTGGTGACATATGCAAAAACACATTTCCCAACTGGATTTCTAAATATTTTTGCATATCATTTTAAAATTCAATTACCAATGGTGGTTTCATTATGTTATCAATAGTTTTATTTTTTAAGAAAATACTTATCATGCTTTTATATGTCAAAGTCTCATATTCTAGATTTAATTTAGAAGAAATGGGCATACATGTAAATAAACAAACACAACTTAATTCTAAACTGCAGGGCCTTTCTACTATACTTCTCCCATCAATGAATCAAAAATTGCCAATCTTAAGTGTGGTAAATTAGGTGCAGTTTTCATGGCAGAAAGGAAAGTGAGGATAAAAGTAAGCAGGATTGAAAAGATGAAAAAAGAAACAATCAATAATAAGGGTATATAGGCCGGGCACGGTGGCTCACGCCTGTAATCCCAGCACTTTGGGAGGCCGAGGTGAGGAAGGAAGGAAGGAAGGAAGGAAGGAAGGAAGGAAGGAAGGAAGGGAGGGAGGGAGGGAGGGAGGGAGGGAGGAAGGAAGAGAGGGAGGGAGGGAAGAACGAAGGAACAAAGGAAAGAAAGAAGGAAGGAAAGGAGGAAGGAAGGAAAGGGAAAAGAAAAGAGAAAAGAAAAGAAAACTGAGTGCTACCCATATTCCACAAAATATAGCACCATGAAAAAACTTAATTTTATGTTGGAATTTAATCAAAACTTGGTAAAGAAGCTTTGCTAAAAGATGAGAAACAAAAAAGCATGAAAATACTTTCATACTGATTTTTGAAACAAGCCATAAAAGTGACCTTAGAATATTCTATTTCTGATAAACCTTTCATAAAGCCTCACGCTCCACAAAAATATTGGGGATGGGGTTAGCATTTAAAACAATGGACTTTACATGTCAAAAGTTCCATCCCTTCCCCTAGAACTATTCATCTCAGAACTCAAAATATGACTGTAATTGTTTAAAAGGCTGGACAGCAAAGTATACTGAAAATTATATATGATGCAAGTCTCCCTTTTATGGATGTGAAAATTCCAACTTGAAGATACGTACCAGTTGGTAAATGTACATAAAATGATTCCCAACATACATAAACAAGCAAAAGGTGTTTCAATTCCCCATTACCAGAAACACACAAATTTTTGAAAAATGCTCAAAAAAGTTTTATCAAAAAGTTAGAAGTGGCATTTACATCTTTCTCTTTCAATCACTCTATTATTGTCTGATGACAATCTATGGGATTAAAACAAAAACAACAAAAACATAAATAACTGAAATGTACTTCAAAGCATTAGAAGGCTGAGTTAAATAGCTGAGCACACAGTTGCGCAGAATGAGATTTATAATTTTACTTTGTTACTTTGCATCTGGGTGAAACAAAGTGTTGTAGAGAAGAATTCCAACACAAGTCTGATTTCTGGGGAGGGGAAAAAAAAGAAAAAAAATTAAAAAGGGAAACAAAAAGAATAGAGGGACACAGATACATGATAAAATCTGGACTGGTTATCTAGAAGGCATAATGAAATGGATGATCAAGCAGTAAATATACAGGCTAAGAGCTGTACAGAGGCAAAAAGTTGGTAGACTGTCCTCCATACAAAATGTTCTCTTTTTTTCAATGTCGGAGATAAGGTGTGTCAAGTTGGGGAAAAAACTTTACACATATACAAGTGCACAAACACACATATACAAAAATTTAGTAATTGGGCTAGTAGGCTAGTGAATGTTTGAGAGAGCATCCTATTGCTGAAAGAGAAACACACAGTAAGCCATAGAAGAAACACACAGTTCAGATTTTATAAATATATACACACACTAAGATCTTAAAGCTGGGAATTTAAACATTATTAGCATTTATGAGAAATATTACAGCTCACTGACTATTCATATCTAGCATAGGATTAGGTTTATACATGTATATGCTCTCATGGGCCTAAATATAACAGTGGTTTTTCTTAGCAATTTAAGATTTAGGCTTTTCTTCAAAATTCTTTGTTCATTTCCTACTTGCTTTGCTATGGCTGGACCCAGATTTCACGTAAGTTTAAAGGGCCTCAAAGAAATTAAAATGATAAAGTAATCAATGTGATACTAATTACAACACATTCACAGGAGGTGGTATTACAAGAAAGCAAAGTGTAAATTGGGGGGAAAAAAGTCCAGATATAAAAGTAAAAATACTATCTCCCAAACTTTTATTTTTCACACTTATTAAAATAATTTGCATGCAAACAGAAAATTATCTGTTTGTTTAATAAATGATAACTATGTTTATCTAACATACCCTGATGACTAACTCTTTAAATCTTAATAACTGAAATAAACATTACAGCAAAGTGCTGTTCACTAATATTTTCACAGTATTTCACTACATATAAAATATGCTTTAAAATGTCTTCAGCCTTATTATTCTAATTATCTAATTCTAGAAAATCTTGACATTTGGGAAATAAATGTGGCATTTTTATTTTTCAAAATAAATTATAAATAAAGCTCCAGATAGCCAAAATCACACAAATGTCAATTCTTCTACATTTCAAGAGGTCAGCTCTTCATAGAAGAATGTCAACAAAAAATTTCACACTAAAATGATACATGTGATCCATATTTGGGTATATCCAGGAATTTAAGTAACTATGTTACTTAGATCAGGATAGGCCAAAGTATTATTGATTTCAGGAATACAGGCACGATTTAGTCTAAATGCCCAAGAGATAAATAACTGAAACAGCACGTTTTAGGAAAAACCAAATGTAGTTTCAAATAGGAACGTTTTGAATCTCTACTATGGTTAAAAGTGGCAGCTGAGTTACAACCAGTAGTAGTTTTGGTTTAGTGAAAAAAAGACTACAACAAAAAAATAGCTTGGTCTGCTGTCTAGTAACAGAAGTTAGTGCCATTAACAATTCACAACAATACTTTCTCTTAAAGCCTGAACATCATTTCTACTGCAAGTGAAAACTGCTTAAAGATGTTAGTCCAAGAATAACCCTACTGCCGACCCTACCAAAAAAGCAAAGTTTTATGTGTGTACACCTTCCTCTGCACTTAAGGGTTTTCAGATGCATGAAATGATTGAAAGCATGAGACAAACACATTAGCTTAAGAAAAATCCTGGGATAGCTAGGTATACACTAAGAAGTCTGTTTTATCCCATGAGCCTGATCTAAGTGCAACAAATTTGCTGTTACAGAAACATAAATTGATATTATCCCTCTTACCTCAGAAATGTAAGTATCTAACAAATCAACAAATCTGTAATATTAAATTTGGGGACTAAAATTGACCTTGAAACTCAAGCTCACTTATGGAAACATGTGCACTCTACTGCTGTAAACAAGACAATAAGGGTTTTTAAAGATGCTTTTTATCTATAAAATAATGATTCACAACATCAGTGTGCAGTGCAATAAGGTTCTTTCCTGAAAGACTAGAACAGAAGAACCCTTTGGAATGATATGAGCAGAATCTATAAGTTGATTCATAATACTAGCTAGCCAAAACATTCCAACTCAAACTAGGTGCTTTGTTAAATTTTAAGATTCAAATGAAAACCAGTAACTCACAGCTGTTAAATGGTAAGTGGAGCAGAAATATATGAGCAGTAGCCCAAGTCTACTTACACAAATATGTTCATGTTCTAAGAAAGTCTAAGGTAGAGCATACTATACTTATGAAAGTTTGTTAATTACAATTATTAATTTGAGAGCCAATACAATTATTAACAACCTCTCAGCTTATAACTTATGGGTATTCATTCCTACTAAGCTTGTTCTATTTCTCCTTAGTCAGTAAGGAATAACAGCATCTATTTTCCTTAATGTTTCCAGTAGTTGTAGTTAAGAGGTAGCTGAGCTACTGTTCAAAGAAGTTGTTCTTTGTGGATGAGGATTTTTCAAATGTTTAAGTTATTTAAGCTACACAAATTCTATTAATGCAATAAAATGTGATAGGAAAAAAAATTGATGCAGGAAACTTTTGCATTTGGCACCTTGTCTAGATTGATACCTCAAGTATTCTTTTTTAATAAAGTTAATGCACACATCAGAACACACCACGAAGATCTGCTACATATTTACAAGGCACCAACCCTTTCTCACCTTTAACGTGAATTATGCAAATCAATGAAAAGCATATCAAGATCCCCCCACCCCCAAAAAACTGTAGTATAAATATATACTTCAGTTCAGTACAAGTCATGAAAGTTTGGCCTGGGAAGAGTAAAATAATCCAGATCGCTCTTACAATATAGAAACTGTAAACATTTAATAGCTGCCTTTAGGATTGGTGTATTGTGCAAAAGTTATTATTACTGGGTATAGGAATCAAAATGGCAAAAACAAACTATATAAAACTCTGTAAGAAGGTGCTATACTTCTGTGATACAAAAGCAAAAGAGGGCTATTCTATTGAGATAAAAATGTCATGCTACTCTTAAGAAGCTGAATGCTCCTTTAATGTAGTAAATCTGTAGTGTGTCTGTGTTGTGTTTCGTGTGTGTGTGTGTGTTTGTGTGTGTGTGTGTGGGCAGAATTTCTTTTAATTTAAGGCCTAATGAGTAAGGCTTATTTGAACAAATGAAGTGTGGAGATCAAAAGTCTTGAAACAAATGTATACTGGCATAAATGGAAAAGCACCAATGTGAAAGGAAGCAGAAGTCCCCACACAACTTGCTTTGTAGATTTCCTGGTAAATTCCCTGCAGTAGAAGGCCATTGAATTTTTTAAGTTATTCTAAATTTATTAACTGTTAATAATTCCATCCCATGAGATGGCTAACCCTGGCTTTTTCTGTCATTTTACGCACTCTGCCTGATCTGGATGTACCAAGATTCAGAGGATCCTCAGTGGACACAAAATTGTCATTATCAGAATCATCATTATATAAAACAGTCCTCCTGCCTTGGTTTCTTGTTTTAATTCGAGGCAGTCTACTGAAACGTCCTGAAAACATGGTATCAAATTCATCATCCGCAATACGTGCTCGTTTGGCTCTGGTAGCTCCTCTAGAAGCACCTCTTCCTCCTCTCCCTCTTCCCCTCCCCCTAGTGCCACCTCCACCTCTTCCTCTACTCCCTCGTCCCCTGCCTCCTCTTCCTCTGCCTCCTCTACTCCATCTACCCCATCTTCCCCATCTGCCTCTTCCTCCTGTGCCTCTGGTCTTCCAATTTCTTTTTCCATTGCCATGTTGCTTTCTGAGTTTTCTTTTAGGTCTGGTTTGTATGAATTTGCTATAATCATGGTCTCCATCTACGTAATCTTGATCTGTTCTGGAAGTTGATTCAGAGTCAGAGTCAGAACCACAGGTACTTTCAGAACTTAAACTGGATCCTAACTCTCCACTCTCTGAGGTGGATAAATGAGACTTCTCTTTTGTTTCTTTTTTCTCTTTATCTTCTCCTCCCATGTTTTCATCTTCTTCTGATGCACTAAGTAGTTTTCTCTTGATTCCTGTCCGGGGCTCTCTGCCATCACCATTTGTAAGGGGTCCATCAAGGGAGTGATCTAAATTAAAATAAATGATTTTTAATTGTTAAGCTTCAACATTGACAAAATGGTTATTTAGGTTCAAAAACAGTCTACAGTTCCCAAAAATACGTGGAATAAAATCACAGAGGGTGTCAGAGTAAGAATTTAAATTTCTTCAAAATATAAGATATTAAAGTGTTCATTTTTGTCTGCTTTTTTGGGAGGGGGAGGAGATTATGGGGGTGGAATGATGGCAATGAGGTTTAGGCAGAAGTTTTAAGGGCCTACTTCAGGAAGAATTATCTGAGAACATGAATTAGTTTCATTCATTTGGTCAATAAATTTTTATTCATTGTCTACTATTAGCAAGGCATTGCTAGAAGATTTGAATATGGCAATGAAAGGGACAGTCCTTGCTCTTGGAATCTGTATTTTAGTGGGAATACCTTGAAAGATAATAAAGTGATAAATTAATAATAAAATTTCACACAGACATGTTATAAAGAGGATTTTTAAAAAGAGTATTTATGTGTAGAAGGGAGTGTATTTTAGATAGGGAAGACTTCTCTACAGAGGTAGTATTAGAAGAAATAACTGAATGAAGTCAGATGTAGGGAAAGAACATTCCAGAGGAGGGAACAGAAAGCAAGCCAGTATAACCATAGTGGAACAGAAAAACAGTGAGTGGTAGGAGATGAGTGCCAGTGGAGAATTTTAAGCTGGAGAAAGAATCTGATTTATATTTTTAAAACGGTATGGTTGCTGTATATAAAAAAGATCACAGAGGAGGCAAGACTGAAAGTGGAAGGAGAGACTGTTTGGGTGTCCAGTGCAGTATTCTAGGTAAGACATGATGAAGGATATGTCAATAGATGTGATGATAAGTGACTATATTTGGAATATTTCCTTCTAGAGAAACATTTCAAAGGCTGAACTGATGGGACTTGCTGACAGACCATATGTCAAGTGTCAAGCACAGAATGAAGACTGACTCCTAGGTTTTATGGTCTAAGCAAGTGGGTGAATGGTAGAGATATTTTGAGGTAGAGAACACTGAAGGAGCAACAGGTTTGAGCAGGGCACTGGAAAAATCAAGATTCCATTTTAGATGTTGACACAGATCCCAGGAAAGACTTTTAAAAAAAAAAAAAGAAAAAGAAATAAATACCAGTCTGGGGCTCAGGGGAGAGGGTGGAGCTGGAGATATAATTGTGGAAATTTTCAGTAGAGATAATATTTAGGGTAATGAGAACTAGGAGAGCTCACTGAATGAGTAAGTAAAGACAGACAAGGTGGCTGAAGACTGAGACCTGAGATGTTCAAACATTTAAAGATAAAGAAGAACCAACAAATAAAATGGAGGACCAGCCAGTGAGGTAGGAAGGAATCAAGAGAGCAGACTGGAAGAATTGAAAAGAAGTAAGATTAGGGCTGAAGATAATTACAAGATTAATCTAATAAGTCTGGGTGTTATGGACTGAATTGCATCCCTTCAAAATTCATGGAAGCCCTAACCCCTGAAGCGACTACATTTGGAGATTAGGGCATTTAAGGAGGTAATTAAGGTTAAATGAGGTTATATGGGTGGGACTATAACTCAACAGGACTGACGTTCTTACAGGAAGAAGAAGAGATACTAGAGGTATTTCCCTCTGTCTCTCTGTAGAGGCAAGGTCACATGAGGACAAAGCAAGAAGGTGGACATATAGAAGCCAGGGAAAAAGCCCTTATCAGATACACATCTATATGGCACCTTGACATTGGATTGAGCCTCCAGCTCTGTGAGAAAATGAATGTCTGCTGTTTAAGCCACCCAGTCTGTGGTATCTTGTTATGGAAACCCAAGCTGACTAATACTCTAGGCTGGAGACTAGGGTGATAGCAGTAGAAACTACACAGAAGGTTTAAGTGGTATTAAAGAGTTGTGGAATTCACAAAACTTGGCAACTGACTAGGTATGAGGGGTAAATGAAGAGTCAAAAAACACTGAAATTTTAAGCTGGGTGGCAAGAAAGATGGTGATACCATTAACTAAAATAGTGAGCAAAGAAAAAGAAGCAAGTTTGAGATGCAAAGATGATAAGCAACCGAAGATTTTTTTTTTAATTTTTTAAGGAAGCACTTGGAAATTATTCTAATAGAATAAAGAGATATCTAAGCGGTGCATATACATTTGGAGAGTCATCACGTCAAGATGACGGATGCAGTCATTAGATTCCTTTATTTGTGGAAGACAAAAACAAGCAAACAAAAAACAGTGGCAAACTCTGCAAAGAGAAGAAACAGAAATAAAAGATATAAGCTAATCAATAAAGTATAGAAGCTTAAGAGTAGAGTTCATAGAGAAGGTAATCAACAACATGCAATGATACAGAGATTGAGAAGTTAAAAACTAAAAAACGACACTAGCTGGCCACTGAAGAGTACTGATGAGTTCGAGAACAGCTTTTGAAGAGTGGTCAGGACAGACACCATACTACAAAGGATAAACGACTCTGTGGATGGGAAAAGCAAAATAGATGAAGGAAACATGGATTAATCTTGGCAGTGGAAGGAAGAGTAAAATGAAAAAAAGGCAATGGCATAAGTATGCAAGATCAGAGGAGACACTAAAGATATAAATTGGGAAAGACAAAGGCACTAATTATTTTCAAGTAATCAAATATGTTTCAATATTTCTTACATAGCCACTATAAAATATCTTTGGAAAAGCCTATTTTTAAGTTATTTGATAGTTAAATAACAATGGATAAGCTACTTAATCTTGCATTAAAATGTATATAAAATTAAACGTATATTCCAATAAAATTATTTGAAAAAGCATATTAAATATTATTCACAAACTTCAAATAGCTGAACATGTTAGAACTTTCTTTGAATACATTCAAAGTCCCTAATATAGGACTAAGTATAAGAAGAAAGTTTGGGTAACAATAAACTTCAAATATTTATGATAATTGATGTCCCTTGTATGGTCCAAAATAGAGGCACATAATGAATTAGGTCAGTGATTTCTTTTCAAGCAGTGAACATTTTTCTCCTAATAAAAAGTAAAATAGCATTTCCTTATATGAAATAACAAACAGAACTGTCTGGTTAAATGCAGAAGGTTCTTCTGAGAATGCCTGAAGTACTTTTGTGGATGCCCCAGAAACGGGCAGGGCACAGTCTGAAAACCACTGACTTTGTGATACAGCAAGCCCCTAGGGAAGAGGATATCTGACTTATATAACTGGAAAACCTTAAGGAAGGTGGTAGAAGCGGCTGTTGACTGAAAGAAGGCTCATTTCTCAGTCCAGACTCATATTTTTACTGCAGTGGGCCACAAAAATATGAGACCTATTTAAAGATGACTTTGGAAACTCTCCTTTCTTATTAATATGGTTTAATAAATGAAAAATCCTAAATGTGTTTTCATGTGCTTGGGGAAAGAACTCTTCATTTAGTTTTTTCTCCCAATTCCTTTTATTTTATTTATTTATTTTTGAGATAGAGTCTCACTCTGTCACACAGGCTGGAGTGCAGTGGCACAATCATAGTTCACCGTAGTCTCTTACTCCTGGCTCAAGCGCTTCTCCCACCTCAGTTTCCCAAGTAGCTGGGAGTTGTGTGCCACCACATGTGGATAATTTTTACTTTTTTTTTTTTTTTTTTTTTGGGTAGAGATTAGGTCTTGCTTTGTTGTCCAGGCTGATCTCAATTTCCTGGCCTCAAGTGATCCTCCTACCTCGGCTTCTGAAAGTGCTGGGATTACAGGTGTGAGCCACCATACCTGGCCCCATTTTACATTTTATTTTATGACTAAAATACATTTGAAAACAGCTATTGGAAATCTATTAATGGCCTGTTCCCAGTTATGAATATGAAATGCTATCTGACTCATATGTGACAAAATTCTCATTAACTATAAGGATACACTAGTTTTTACTATGCCAATATGTCAGCTTTTAAATGATTTATCTTCTGTCATAAAGAAATAAATAATAAATGTCTTGTCCCGCATTTATTTCCTACCTTGTTTAACTGGCAAAACTCTATTCCGCAATGATTTGGCTTTCCCTGGGTCATGGCTGTTTCCACTTCGGCTATATCCACCAAAGCTCGATGAAGAAAATGGCCCATCTGGCTCATCATCAAGTAGATATAGTGAAAGCCCTTCAGCAGCATCTGAAACTTGCATTTTAAAAGATTTTAATACTAACATAATTATCATGTTTTCAGGAAAGGCTACTTTTTAAAACCATATCTCTCTTATTTTATTCCAACACCAACATTATAAGTTTCTCTATTCCAAATCTATAACCAAAATTATAAATTTCTCTAACAAAATGATATGAATATTTTGAGAACAAATAGTTGAATGTCAGAAAAACTTGTCCAATTGCACATCACAAATTTTCAAATATTACGTTGGTAAATATATTATAGATGAGTGTTCTGAGATATTATAGACATTAATCATTTAATCATAAAATTTTAAAACTAAGAGACTTTTCATGTAGTCTAATAAAGAAAATTAATCATACGGCCTAATGTCATACTCAGGGACACAAAACTAGCAAGTAGAATTGGGAATAAAACACAACGTTTAAAAATCTAAATCCATTGTTCTTTGCACTATAAACCATGCTGCCTCTTCCATATCCCTAACATCAGAATTAAACTGAGATACAGAACACCAAAAACAAAAGACATATTTACCAGGAGATGAGAAAGGAGAGCTAGTCCTGGCATAAGATACTGAGGTATTCTGGTCATTTTTAGGCTGCAACTTCATTTGTTTCTGCTTCCCTTTTGGACTGGAAGTAAAAATACGTAACAACGAGCATTTTTTTTTTTCTGTTAGCAACATATTATGATAGACAGTATGATACAAAGAGGTATCAAGGTCAGGTATTAGCTGACCAAAGAGGAAATGCCCTAAAGTTCATGTAAAATGCTTGAAATAGATAATTTGACAGTGAAATTTCAATCATTAAAATTAAAAAAAAAGTTTCTGGGATAGTAAAATCCACATAAATAGTTCTTTTGGTTACTAACTCTACATAGGCATAAGAGTTTAGGAAACAAACAAAAAGACCTCTTGGGATCTCCTCAAACTATTCATCAACTTTCATAAATTAGGTAATACACACAGAATGCTTTGAGAACAAAAAAATGTTGTATCAATGTAATGATACCTAGGTGCTCCACTACTAGATAACGAACTGCTGCTGCTTCTTAGACGTTTTCTGTACCGTGGCCTTCTCCTCTTCTGACTCTGGATTGCTGACTTATACTCAGAGATGATATTTTTGATATGACTTTCAAATAAGGCAGATAATCGCAGCATCATGCTATAAATCTGAGAAGGCAGAAATTATATAGTCTTAACTAGTTTTGTATTTTTTAAAAAGGTATAAACATGCCTAGACCAACATTAAGCATCATCATTACGGACAAAATATTTGTTCACTTGAAAAATTCTTCTCAAATAACTAAAGTAGGATACCATTTTCACCTAAAAATAAATGTTTTTCAAATATAGTATTCAATGTTCTAAAGGGTAGAAAAAAAAGACTCTGATACAATGCAAGAGAGAATATAAATTGAAACAGCATTCTAAAGGACAATATACAGTCTGTACTAAAAAACCTTAAAGATACACACATCCTTTGGCTAATAATTTTACTTCTGGGAATTTGTCCCTAGGAAATACCACAGAATTATATACATAAAAAATTATATTCAAGAATGTTAAAGATATTACCTATAGCATTATTCATGTAAAATGAATAACTGGAAACAACCTAAATCTCTAGCCAAAGAACACTGGTTATAGTATAACATAAAACAACCACACAACAGAATACCATTAAAAACCTTGTTTTCAAAGAGTCATGACGACACAGGAAAACATTCATAATACTTAAGTAACAAAAAATGCTTCAAAATACGAAATCTAATATTATAAAGAATATATAAACATATGTAGATGTATGTGTTAATGTAGAAAATCCTGGAAGTAAACAGTAACTGTAAGTAAAAATAGGTGATAGGTTTCACAGGTGATTTTTGTTTCCTTCTTTATACTTCTCTGTGTTTCCCAAACTTTCTATAGAAAATTTCACTCTAGCAATCAGGATCAAGGGGGAGGGGAAGCAAGTGTAAACAAATTATGTTTGCAGAAATTAGTGGAAATGCATTTTCCACAAAGTGGAAGTACGCAAGTATATATTTACTGTGCAACTGATTAAAAGTTAATCAGATACCAGTGATTTCAAAAGAAAAAAATAATGACTATTTTTCTATTCTGAATATACTTTAAGTTCTGACAAAATATAGGGAAAATATTAAATGTGAATATAAATAAGCAGTTACAACTTCCCAAGATGGTTTATTATCTGTTAGAATAAATGGAACATACATATTCAGAGCTAATAAAAATATTTCACATAAATTAACACTGTCAATCCCCTTTCTATTTATTAAGTCACTTATTAGACATATTAAAGTGTACTCAAATTACTATCTCTCCTCTCCTTGTTCTTTCTCTAGTAGCTATAAATAATCATTATTAAAGAGTAAAGAGACAAGTAAGAGAAAGGAAAAGGCGGTTAATTTCAGAATGACTGCTAAATATATCTTTATGCATGCCTAACAAGCAATCCATATTTCAAAAAAGATACTGAGGATCAAATTTCAGTAACTGGTTAAAGAAAACTGCCTGATAATTAACCCAACTAATAATCATACCCTTGACTTTTTATTAGAGGTATAAGCTTTGGAGTTGTTGAATATTTGGCGAACATCCTTATAAAATTCCAGAGGACTACCATAGTTTCCTGCTTCCAAAGTTTCTTTCACAGTGCTGAAGTCCACAGGAGTATCTATAACATCTTGATAATCCTACAAAGAAGAATGTGTTATTAAATACTCAAACTGCATAGCAATATTAAGGAATACAATGGGACTACAATTGGTATCACCTACTACAATCCACCATGAGATAAACACATTGCTTTTCAATGTGCCACCTACCTCCCCACAACCCCAAAACATCTTTCGGTGGCTCATAAAAACAGCAGAAGTCTGTGGGAAAGCCTTAGCCCTCACACTACAGTAATAACCATAAATAACTACGAAGGGAAAGAATAGAAAATCCATAGCCGTTGGCTTCATCTCTACAGCTTCCATGTCTTGCTTAAAGGCTGATACAACCTCCAAAACCCCAGCACACTGTTTAATGATAAAAGATGGGATTATTCACATATCTTTAAATTGTTCCACTCTACAAATTAGCTACATATTTCCACGATTCCTTGCTATGAGAACATTCTACTTAAGTGTCATTAGTTAAGGGACAAAGTCAAGTGGGTCATGTTTGTGCCTTTCTCCTTTTTGATTTTAAATCAATGTGATACCTTTGCTTCATCGAAGGGATTCCATCTTATAGGTCCATAATTCATTTGATTTTGATTAGGGAAGAGGAGAGATTCCATTTTAACCTAAATCCAGTAAAGATTTTCCTAGGGTTATCAGATGGAGTTACATCTGAAATTTAATTCTTATATATGCTACAAGCCTCAAAAACAAGTTTCAGAGTGAAAACCATACTCAGTATTAGATTCCTTATTGTATTTAGAATCATCAAGAAGTAAAATCTCCACATTTCCCTCCTAGGAAAAGCCAAAAAGCCAGAAGGGGACAGATAAAAGGTATTATAAACAGAGAGAAAATATTTTTCAAAGTATGAGAAATCACAAATGTTCTAAATATATCTTATTTTCTTAAATCATAAAAAAACAGAAGTGTATTCTAACACACAGTATGGCTTATGTTAGAACTTGTGTAGTACGATGAACAAAATTTAAGAGACTCAGCCTGCTTGCTGAATGAAGTTCCAGTGGGAATAATCAGCTGCAATACAGACACAATTATATTGTGTAATTGATGTTTTCTACTCTGCTACAGTAGCTTCAGATCTACATTAAAAAGTAAACATTTACAAGGAGGACACAAAGAACAATCTTGAGAACACATGTTGATTCAGAAAGAGGAACAAAAAATAAATGATCAAAAAATCAAACAAAGGTAAAAAGGGTGCAGAGTTAGAAGGCAGTCTTAACAAATTATAAAAGGTTCATGTACAGTATGGAGAGTTTAGAAAGTAAAAACAATCAGTACGTCTTTTAAGAGACTACCAGGCCTACCTCAGAAAGAGATGAATCTTGTTGTCTTTCTGGAACAACAGACTCTGAGGATTCTCCCTCTTGCTCCTGATAACCCTATTAGGGTAAAGAGTATATACTGGTTTCCAGACAACTATAACAAAATATCAAGACATGTAATACAATTATGACTTAAGTCTCAAAGATTCATACACTGGAATCATGTTTTTATTGGCTGTACTTTTAGGTGAAGGAATTATACATTCGTCATTCTCCTTTGCTATGAAAAACACAAGACTAATTTATTTTACCCAAACTCCCTACAAGCAAACAAACAAATTCTGTTGAACACAATCTTGTTCCTTATTTGAATGATATTTTTTCCCAACTGAGACTCACAGTATACAGAGAATACCAATGTGTAGCAAGCTCATAGGATGGTCTGATGTATTTCTAAAATAGTGCTGTACCTCTTCTCTGAAAAAGTTAAAATAGATTTGCTATCTATACTACCTCAGTGAATAGATACACTCCCAGAAAATAAATCCTACAATCAAAGTTGTCATCCTTTTACCTTCATTGAAAAGAAAAGTCATACTGGTATACTGGCTACTCTAAGTGGCCATATTGATAACACGTTCAGTATAAATTACACAGGATTGACATGTCACCAAACATCTACAGTGTACAGAGGTGTATTCGAGTTTAGTAAAATGTATTAAATAAACATCTGAAATAAAAGTGGGAAAGAATAGCAAATGAACTCTGATTCAATTTTTTCTTTTACAACCGTATAATTTACACACTGAAGACACAATGGCATTTTTTAAAAAATCAACTAGTCACACTACTACTTTCACAATCAAAAGATTGGAAAAAAAGAAAGGAAAGCAGGGAGTGAGAACATTGCTCTTATCTAGATTTTAGCATGGACATTTATGGGAAATTATCATACTGATGATTATTTAAACTACTGTATGCTTACTGGGTAAGAAAGAAGATCGGCTGGCTGTCGAAATGGCTCTGAGTCTTCACGTTCATAAATGAGGCTCAATAGTTCTTTGCATTGTTTTTTCCAAGCATCAGGATTACACTTTAAAGACTGTCTTCTGCCTCGGCATTTGACCTACAGATTTTAATAGAGTTATATGTAAAAGATCTTTCCTTAACTCAATTGATTTTCTCATGAGTCCCTAATGTTAATATATCTATCTGTATATATATAGCGCAGCTGCTATTTTAGATTCTTAGCTTAAATCAGACAGTATTTTCACTGGCAAAAATAATTAATGAGCAAAAAAACCTAGACATTATATTCATGGAAATTGCAAGAATTCTAGTACTCAAATCTGAACTTCAAATAAGGTACAGAGGAACAAATGCTTCCTTCCTCTACAAGATCAAGTTATAATGCCTTAATATTTGCTGGTAGTTAAGTATACTTGACAATGGCATCATATTTTTCTCAAAAGAACACTTGAATGATTTTTGTTTCCCAGAAATCCTTTGAGGTCATGATAAATTCTGTTCTGTACCATTTGATTTTGTTACGATCTCTTTCAGTATTTCAAAATATATTGTTCCTTATATAAAATAACTACATGTCTAATTATTATAGAGCAGAAGTCTGCACAAAAGAGTTAACAAAGTAGGCCAGAGCTTGCTTCCAAGGTTGCCTTGGCTGGCATTTGGGAACTTGGCATTTGAACGGCTTCCTAAATTATTAAGACAGTTTACTGCCCCTAGACAGTATAAACAATGTGATTTGTGCTGAATACCTGATTTCTTCTGGGAATCTGGAATCCCAGTATGTGATAGTTAGAGGGTACCCAAATAACCAGCCCCCAGTAAAATCTTTGGGGACTGAGTCTCTAATCACACACATGCTGGAAAAAGAGTGTGATATGTGACCCCACACAGGGGAAAGATATTAATAGCATAAGGAAGCCTGTACATAAATTTCTCCAGACTCTGCCGGTGTCTTTTCCCCCATTACTCAACTGAGTACCCTTACTGCATCACTGTAGTAAATCTTATCAATGAGCATACCTAATATACTTAGTTACAAGAATCCTTCTAGCAATTCTCCAAATATGGGGTTGGTCTTAGGGATCACTGACACAGGAAACCTGAAAACGCATCTCCTCAGCAGTTCACTTATTTACTCACCCTTCTTCCAGATGAAGTACCAGGACCGTCTGAATCTAAATCAACCATTTCTGTATCCTAAATTAAAAAGGAAGAGTGGGAAAAGACTGTAAGTTACATTCAAAGTCATATAAATTAGATGGACATTTACAAATAAATGGGAAATAAAATCACAGTTAACTTCCCCCACTGAAGCAGCAAGTAGAACAAAAGATAGAGGGAGACTCACGCCAAACTTTCCCAATATGCAGTGTACAAGCTGGAAAATATACTGGAAGAAGAATTAAACAAGGTTTCTCTTTAAATAAGAATCGGAAAGGAGGGGAACAGTATAGTGGTTGCTATTTGCTAAAATTGTACCTAAGTGTTAGTAATTTTTAAAAACCTTATTCTATATGACATGCTCATTTAATATACAATTATTAATTATTCATGATTACTCCATTGCCATTTCAAGAAATAGATCTCATATAATATGCATTTATATTTTCCTATAGGAAAGAGATCTATTTCAGTTAAGTATCTCTCGAAGGCATAATTTTTTTAATACGAAGAGTCAAGACCCAAGCACCACTAGTGATGGTGAAATACTGGGTAATATGTAGTAGAAAATCAAAAGTAGCTCATGAGATATTGGTACTCCTTTCTAATAAAATAAAGCTGTTGAGTTATATTTTTACTTAAGTTTTCTATTTTAACCCAAACAGTGCTACTCTGAGGTGAAATTCCTGCTACACCAAATTTCGAGCTAAAATACATTTATGTGAAAGGTCAGAGAAAATATAAGGAATATATAAGAAAATATAAAAAATATTAGTGATAGATTTTTCTTAGGTGTCAAGAAACTATAATAATATCTCATTGGTATATCATGTTTTCCTTATTATGTAAATAACATTTAACTGTAATAATATATTTCATTGTCAGACACACTTTCATGAAAAAATTTAAAAAACAGCATTGGAGATTTACCATTCTGGAGATTAACAGTATAAATAATATAAACATGCAAAATATCTCATGCCACTGCAACACAATCTAGCACATGTGAGTCACTCATCCCTGGGATGAATTGTTTTCCAGTAAAGATTTGTGAATTACCACTTTCCAATATTGTTCCAACCTCTATTTTGGTTTTTGTTTCGATCATAACCTCCAGTCAAATATGGCTTTGTGTAAATTGGAAACATAGGGGGAAATCAGGAATATGAGGGTCTGCTGCGTACTACTTCCATTTCATTCAGAAGAGACTGGTTTATCTTTATACATTTTCAGAAAGGAAATCGAGTAGCAATTTCACGAAACTACTGAAAATTTAGACTTTCAAGCCTGAAACTTTAAAATACTTTAATATTTTCTATACAGCATATAGAAAATAACATCCTTACTGAAATTTCCATCAACTAAGCATTTTTTTAAAATATTGAGCACTTGTCTTGTTTCTAAACGTTGAAAATAAAGTGTTGATTTCTCATCATTTACACCCACTGTGTCAAATATGATGACTGGCCCCCTGTCTCTGAATAAACCCTTATTTTATTTTTGATATATGCCATCTAAGTACACTTTAAAAGACGCTGGTATTCAGCCAGCTTTCAAAAATCTGTTTTGCTGTTCATGGCCAATTACAACATTTACACATAATACTGTACTTCAAATAAGAGAAAAGTAACTCATTCCTACTAATCATGCTGTGATTCTTACCTCCTCTGCATCAGTACTGTTTCGTTCTTCTGCTTTAATTTTATTATAAGTATCCAGTATATCAGTACAGCTCTGATCCCTAAGAAACAAGTCAATAGCTTCAGTAATTTTTACAAGTTTTCAATTAATTTTTTTTAAATTCATTTTTTAAAAACCTTAAGTTAGATTCTCTGGAAGCTAAAACTGCTTCTTACCCAATAAATCGAAGTAAGACATCAGTTACAATTTTAGCTGCTTTAACTATAGGACTGTCTGGCTCATTGAAAGTCCTGGCATTATGCTCAATATAGCGTACCTCCCACATTAATGCTGATATTCTCCTGTGAAACAAAAAATACTCTGTTAGTCTTGGCTGATATATTTAGAGTATATTTTAGGATTATACAATATGGAACAAATATGTACTTAAACATAATATGTCAAAGGTGTTCCAATATGCATATAACTCAATATATTCGACTGATGAGCACTAAAAGGAGATGATATAGTTACAGTATTTAAAGCACAAGCAGGGATTTTGAACCACTGGAATGTATATACAAAACTTAAACTGACCTAGGACATTATGGGTAAAGAGTCATTAGACAAGGTCAAAAGAATGTTTACTTTAGTTTTCAGGGGAAGAACCAAGAAGAGCAACAACAACAACAACAAAAACCAGATTCTAAAAAATGACAGATTTTTATCTAATTACTGTTATGATATAAATATCAAATCAAAATAATATGTTATGAAAATATAACCAGTTCTCAATTGCAAAGGCAGATTAACCAGTCATGGAATACTGTGGTCAGTAGGAGACGTGGATGAGAGATGGACCAAGAAATGCCCTCTACTGCCTTCCCATAATCATCTCCCATCCCAACCAAAACAAAGAAAAAAATTACTTGGCTCCTTTCCTGTATATATTTCAGGGCTGGTAACTAAATCTAATTAACTGTGACCAAATTCTCCAACAGAAGATTTAAACATGCTCCAAATCAGTAGCACCTTAATCATGATGAATCCACAAACCACTTAAATTGCCTTTAATAAACTAAAGTTAAATGTAGTTTTTGTTTTACACACCATTTGTACTACCCATATTTTCCTCTCAGCCTTTCTTCTCTATCCCCAAGAGTGAGAATCTACTAAATAAAGGGAAATTAATGTTCTAAATTTTTAAAGGAAATTTTGGTGTGGATCTTTTGGATGATCATGTTATACTATGAAAACACAGATCTCAAAAAGGAAAGCAAAAGCCATAAAGCTATAAATTTTATAATAAGTGATTTAAAAAAAAAACAGACCTGTAAAAGCGATTTTCAAGTCTCCGCCTGATGGTATTGAGGTCAGTTGGATAAGCAACTACAGTACAATACAAGGGGTAGGCACTGAGATCCACTGGAACAGCAAAAGGGCTGGCAAAATCTACAAAATCATCAAAATCAAATAAGGTAGCTATAAAGGACATTAACATCTCATGGTAACAAACATTTATTCATATATAAACAAGAAGGGAGGGTGATATACTACATTTCTAAAACCATGAGGATTCCATTATACAAACAGAATGTTATTCTTTATATTTGGATATCATATCTATGAATCATGCATGATACACTGGTTCAAATCAGGTAAAACAAAATTAGAGGAGCACTGGGTTTAACTTCAGATTTCTGTCTTTCCTAGATAAATGCCAAACTTCTCAAGTGACATGTTTTAGAAAATTTAACTATTCACGTGGGTAAAATACATTACTCATCCACTGTCCTTACCAAAAAACCCATCCAAAGTCAGGCTCAGGGAATAGCTAGAGAATCAAAGTGATGCAAAAAGGAAATAGACACTTACATGGTTACCTTACTATTATCCCCCAGATTGCTTAAAGAAAATTATCAGTTATTACTTTGGCCAAGCATATAAAACTGTTAATATTAAAACTAGAATCACTGTGCTTCTTGAGTTTAAAGTGTACAGTGAGAAACCGTATATCCTTTTGTAGAACTTAAAATTTCTGCTGATTTTCCTAGCTCCTCTGCATGCTCCTAAAATTTTTTCACATTCATCATACCCAGGGAAAGAAGGTGGTTGATGCCCTGAATAACCCGTTCACATTCTTCATCTCTGGAATGAGCCCCCCACTCTCCTTCCTGGGGTTTGTATAGCAAAGCAGTCAATTCTTCCTGGGAGACAGGGACACCAGCACCAACTTCATCTGGAAAGGCAGCTAGGTATAAGATTAAAAAAAAAATCAGAAAAAAATTAGTTTCCAGTATCACGTGAATATCATTTTACTTTTAAAAGAATTATAATTCATTTTTAAAAGCATATTTACTTCCTTCTGGAATTGGCTCCATATCCCAGGGGCTCATCTTTTCTCTCTCATTATTGTCCCAGCTATTAAAAAATAAGAAGATGCAAATCAAATTAATCATAGAGTACTTCCTTTCATATACTAACACAATTTTACATGACTTCTTGGGAGTGAGATTTGAAAAGGGCAATACAGTTGTCTTGAAAGTACAACTCTGGTTATATACAGATAACAATAAACTTCTAATAGAGAAAACATGGTCCATCTCTATGAAACTTAGAGGGCAGAAAGCCTACTTTTAGTCAATACAGAGACTAAAAGTCAGTCCTCATAGAATGAACATTTCTTCTATCATTCTTGAGAGGATTTATTCATTAGCAATCTTACAACTCTGGATTTTCAAGAAGAATTAAAGTAAATGTTGCAAACAAATAGTACTTCCAAACATGAGGCAACCACCTCTGCCTAGAATTCATACGACTAAACAAAAGACTAAGTACTAATATTCATTGCTATATTCCAGCAATAACAATTACTTTAAGTAGTAAATTAGTTTCCGTATTTCCCATTAAAAAATAGTTGCAATTCTTGTCTGAAGCAGAAATAGTTAATAAAAAATGCAGACAATAAAAGAGGTAGAAATAAAGTGTTTAGTTATTCCTTTGTTTTAGTCAAAGAAAACAAAGAACTTTGCTTTGACTAAAACAAGGGAAGAACTGAGCACTTTACCATCAAATTTCTTCTTTACAGGTACAGGTATTGTGAGACTAGATAAGTCAGATAAAAGGGCATTACTCCTGGTGGAGGTTTTTAAAAGTCCACATACTACTACAATATCATATTAGGCATAAAAGATCATAAACATACTTACTGAACACTATAACACTGGAAAGAACTATCAGGATACTCTGGTTGAAAAGGCTGCTGACTCTCCACAGTTCCAAACCACCAGGCGTCATCTATTATACTGCGGAATCTATCACCTATAACGTTTTAAAATTTTTAAAAGGATGCTCTTGAGAATATTAGCTCTGTTCCCACTCTAAATTACTGCTTTTTGTTGACTACAGAAGTAACATTGTATCTAGCATTACCAGAAGCTTCCATCTAGGTTTTCGAGATAAGTGATTATTTTACGTTTTAACCTCTTCATGTATTTTGATTTCCAAGTGGTAGAAATCTTGCTGAAATAAATTACATATGACCACGTCTTCTTAAATAAATGAGAACTTTTTCAATTCCTTAGCATCATCATTAGGCACACTTCTTATTGTATTACATATGTACATAAATGCAATTGATTCTTCTATCTTGCTTTTAGCTTTCTTTAAAAATCTCTTCATACTAGTTTGTATATTACAGATCTTCAAGGCAGGCTATAAATCAAGGAAGATGTAGGAAAGTTTGGAACTTCCTAGAGACTTGTTGAATGGTTTTGACCAAAATGCTAATAGTCATATGAACAATGAAGTCCAGGCTGAGGTGGTCTCAGATGGAGATCAGGAACTTATTGGGAACTAGAGTAAAGGTCACACATGCTATGCTATAGTAAAGACACAGGCAGCATTTTGCCCATGCCCTAGAGATCTGTGGAACCTTGAACTTGAGAGAGATGATTTAAGGTATCTGGTGGAAGACATTTCTAAGCAGTAAAGCATTCAAGGAGTGACTTGGCTGCTGTTAAAAGTATTCAGTTTTATGTATTCACAAAGATATTGTTTGGAATTGTAACTTATCTTTAAAAGGGAAACAGAGCATTAAAGTTCAGAAATTTTGCAGCCTGATGACTGATACTATAAAAAAAAAAAAACCTGGCCCGGCATGGTGGCTCAAGCCTGTAATCCCAGCACTTTGGGAGGCCGAGACGGGCGGATCACGACGTCAGGAGATCAAGACCATCATGGCTAACACGGTGAAACCCCATCTCTACTAAAAAATACAAAAACCTTGCCAGGCGAGGTGGCGGGTGCCTGTAGTCCCAGCTACTCAGGAGGCTGAGGCAGGAGAATGGCATAAACCTGGGAGGCGGAGCTTGCAGTGAGCTGAGATCTGGCCACTGCACTCCAGCCTGGGCGACAGAGTGAGACTCTGTCTCAAAAAAAAAAAAAAGAAAAAGAAAAAGAAAGAAATTCAAGCCAGCTGCAGAAATTTGCATAAGTAACTAGGAGTCAAATGTTAATCATCAAGAAAATGGGGAAAATGTCTCCAGAGCATGTCAGAGCTCTTCAAGGCAGCCCCTCCCATCACAAGCCCCAGGGCCTAGAAGGAAAAAATGGTTTCTTGGGGCTGCCCCCCTGCTCTGTGCACACTTGGAACTTGGTGCTCTGTTTGCCAGCTGCTCCAGCTCCAGCCATGAATAAAAGGGGTCAAGGTATTGCTCAGGCTGTTGTTTCAAAGGTTGCAAGCCCCAAACCTTGGTAGCTTCCACGTGGTGTTGGGCCTGCAGATGCATAGAAGTCAAGAATTGAGGTTTGGGAACCTTCACCTAGATTTCAGAGGATGTATGGAAATGCCTGGATATCCAGGTAAAAGTCTGCTGCCGGGGCAAGCCCTCATGGAGAATCTCTGCTAGGGCAGTGCAGAAGGCAAATGTGGGGTTGGAGCCCCCATACAGAGCCCCCACTGGGGCACTGCCTAGTGGAGTTGTGAGAAGAGGGTCACCGTCCTCCAGACCCCAGAATGGCAGATTCACCGACAGCACGCACAGTGTGCCTGGAAAAGCTGCAGACACTCAACGCCAGCCTGTGAAAGCAGCTGGGAAAGGGGATATACCCTGCAAAGTCACAGGGATGGAGCTGCCCAAGAGCATGGGAACCCACCTCTTTCATCAGCGTGACCTGGATGTGAGACATGGAGTCAGAGGAGATCATTTGGGAGCTTTAAAATTTGACTGTCCCACTGGATTTCAGATTTGCATGGAGCCTTCAGTCCCTTTGTTTTGGCCAATTTCTCCCATTTGGAATGGGTGTATTTATCCAATGCCTGTACCCCCATTATATCTAGCAAGTAACAAACTTGTTCATAGGCAGAAGTGACTTGCCTTGTCTCAGATGATACTTTGTACGTGGACTTTTGAGTTAATGCTGGAATGAGTTAAGACTTTGGGGGACTGTTGATTGGTTTTGAAATGAGGACATGAGATTTGGGAGGGTCCAGGGGCTGAATGACATGGCTAGGCTCTGTGTCCCCACCATAATCTCATCTTGAAATCTAATCCCCTGGCATCCGGGGAGGGACTTGGTGGGAGCTGATTGGATTATAGGGGCAATTTCCCTCGTGCTGTTCTCGTGATAGTAAGTGAGTTTTCACAAGATCTGATGGTTTGAAAGTGTGGCACTTCCCCTTCTAACTCTGTCTCCTGCAGCCATATGAAGAAAGTCTTGCTTCCCTTTTGCCTTCTGCCATGATTGTAAATTTCCTAAGGCCTCCCGAGTCATGTGGAACTGTGAAATAAACAATTTTTTCTTTATAAATTACCCAGTCTCAGGTAGTATCTTTATAGCAGTGTGAAAATGAACTAATACGTATGGCTACAATTAGATTTTTAAAATTCAGGCCAAAGTAATTAAGTGTGCAAAAAAGTCAATAGTTTAAAAATCCTTATGTTCTGTATTGTATTGTTACACAATAGAGCTATAAGCAAATTTCTTTAACTTTTAAAATGTTTTCCTTTACATTATTGTTATACTGTTTTTTATAATCAAAAAAGAAAAGGAAGGAAGGTAAAGGAGCAAAAGAGGGTGGGAAGGTGACAGGGAGGGAAACAAAGATGGAAGAAGGAAAAAAGGAAACAAATCACAATCAGTAATCATCTGTTTTAGAACCTAAGTGTAAAGTGCTCTATTTTAGGGCAACTGACATTTGCGAATTTTCTTTATATTCCTATTTGTATACTAATAGAGTGGATATTTGCAGAAGGTTTAGAGATTATATGCCACATACAATGTGCATGAGAAATAACTAAAAGGAAATTTTAACTTAAGTTTTCTAGTTTCTCTGATAGCTTTTTTCAGCTAAATGATAAGCTAGTTTCTTTCTGTTCAATCACAGTTAAAAAGTTACTTACTATACATAAGCTTAATAGTTATTAAAAAACAATTCTATACTTACCAATCTGCCAGTTCCTTTCTTTGGCTTCATTATAAAACTGATGTAGCACAAGGAAGTCAATGACATCTGGCATGTCATGATACCTATACAGAAAATAAAGCACATATGAATCAATATAGAGATATAACAATATATGTTGCTAAATGTCCAAGGATATGTTTATTGTAGACCCATTAAGAAAATTGTGCAAACCTCACAGTCCCTAGAAATGCCTTTACTTAAACACCATCTTATCTGATCTGTTTGAGAGTGCCCTGCCTACTGTCATATTACTTTAAAAATATAAAGATGCTAATACAGGTTTATAAACATTAATATGAGGTATTTTATATTAAGGAGTATGAATTAATGTTCTTTAATCTCCTTACATTTTAAACTCAGCTTCACATAAAGAGTCTCTGACTTATTATTCCTGTTATTATTAACAGAAATAAAAGCAACTACCGGCCGGGTGCGGTGGCTCAAGCCTGTAATCCCAGCACTTTGGGAGGCCGAGACGGGCGGATCACGACGTCAGGAGTTCGAGACCATCCTGGCTAACACGGTGAAACCCCTTCTCTACTAAAAAATACAAAAAACTAGCCGGGCGAGGTGGTGGGCGCCTGTAGTCCCAGCTACTCGGGAGGCTGAGGCAGGAGAATGGCGTAAAAACCCGGGAGGCGGAGCTTGCAATGAGCTGAGATCCGGCCACTGCACTCCAGCCTGGGCGACACAGCAAGACTCCGTCTCAAAAAAAAAAAAAAAAAAAAAAAAGCAACTACCATGTTTCAAACATTCGATTAGGGAATTATAAAGGTTTATCTTTGATGCCTCACAACAATCTTTAGGAAGAGATTACCATTTCCATTTTACAAATGAAGACACAAATTCAGAGAGGTTAAGTAACTTGCTTATGAACCTATCTATCTAACTATCCATAACATAAATACATACACACACACACACACACACACACACACACACACACACACACACACACAAATATAAATAAAATGGAGAAACAAACTAGGAATTAAACTCTGGTCTTTATAATTCTAAACCCTGTAGTACAGAATGCTATAGTGTTTTCTCTCCCATTGAGCCCTGTACTCTGTAGAATATACAATAGGTATTAAAATACACACACTCAAACACAGAGAACCAGAGATAACTACTCACTTAATGGAAAAAGATTCTCCAGTCATTTTGCCTGAAATTGGGTCCAGAAATGCAAGCTTCAAGCAGCACAGTGTGGGTGGGCCAACCTCATATTTGATTCCTACAATCTTAACAAACTCTTGCTCCTATTCATGAGAATACCAATAAATTATTACTTTCAATATAAATAATTACTTAACATTTGCATAGTATTTCATTATTACTTGAATAATTTATTAATATCTGAAGATTCTCTAAATGCCGGGCACTACACTAAGTGTTAAAGGTAATAAGACATGGCTCTTAACTCTTAATAGCAGGTTGTAGTTTAGTGCAAGGATCTAAACCAAGAATGAGCAGCCACATCACCTGGGGAAATGCTTCAAATTTAATGTTCTGAAATCCTATACCTATAGAATCGAATTCTATGTTTGGGGTACAGCTTGGTAATATATCTATTTTGGAAAAACTCCCTAGTGCAGTATGATGCTCTGGTTAAAAATCACTCCCCTAGCAAAAACACAGTATGTAAGCATACAGGTATATATGTACGTGTACATGTTTGGGGTGAAGACTTATACTTTTTAATATCTACAACATTATCTTTTTTGTTGTTTTTGTTTTACTTTAGATTCATGGGGTACACGTGCAGGTTTGTTACATGGATATATTGCATAATGGTGGGGTTTGAGTTTCTAGTGTACCCATCCTCCAAAGAGTAACCATTGTACCAAATAGCTAATTTTTTAAACCCTATCCCTCTCCTAATCTCCCTTCCTTTGGAGTCCCCAGTGTCTATCATTTCCATCTACATGTCCAATTGTCCAACTGTTTAGTACCCATTTGTAAGTGAGGGCATGTAGTATTTGATTTTTTGTTTTTTAGCTGTTTTACTGACAATAATGGCCTTCAGCTTCATCTATGTTGCTGTAAAGGCCATGATCTCATTTTTTTATAGCTACATAGTATTCCATGATGTATATGTACATTTTTTTTTATCCAGTCTACCACTGACGGGCATCTAGATTGATTCCATGTCTTTGCTATTGTGAATAGTGCTATGATGAACATGCGTGTGCATGTGTCTTCACGGTAGAACAATTTATATTCCTTTGGATATACATCCAGTAATGGAATTTGGGTAGTTCTACTTTAAGTTTTCTGAGAAATCTCCAGACTGCTTTCCACAGTGGCTGAACTAATTCACATTCCCACCAGTAGTGGATAAGTATTCTCCCCTCTCCACAACCTCACAAGCATCTGTTTGTTTGTTTTGACTTTTTAATAATACCCATTCTGACTGGTGTGAGATGGTATCTTGTGGTTTTGATTTGCATTTCCCTAATGATAAGTGATGTTTTAGCATTTTTTCACATGTTTGTTGGCCACTTACACATTTTCTTTTAAGAAGTGTCTGTTCATGTCCTTTATCCATTTTTTAATGAGATTGTTTGTTTTTATGCTTGTTAAGTTCCTTATAGATTCTGGATATGATCTTACAATAATCATACACATTCACTAATTATTAGTCACATTTAACTGATGGCAAAACTGATCTTTGTAGGTATAGGGTCCTGCTTAAAGTTATATACTAGCATATAGCAGAGCTACAATTGAAATCCAGGTCTTATTCCAAAGGCTAAGCTCATTTACCACATATAAGCTGCTCCTACAATTTCCTAGAACAACAAGGTTAGGATAAAAAGAAAGAACTTGGCTGGATGCGGCAGCTCATTCCTGTAATCCCAGCACTTTTGGAGGCCAAGGAGGGTGGATCACCTGAGGTCAGGAGTTTGAGACCGGCCTGGCCAACATGGTGAAACCCCATCTTTACTAAAAAGGCAAAAATTAGACAGGCGTGGTAGTGGGCGCCTGTAATCCCAGCTACTCGAGAGGCTGAGGCAGGAGAATTGCTTGCACCTGGGAGGCAGAGGTTGCAGTGAGTGGAGATCGCTCTACTGCACTCCAGCCTAGGTGACAGAGCAAGACTCTGTTTTTTTTAAAAAAAAAAAAAAAAAAAGAAATCACATGTTTTATTCAGTCCTGTGAATCTAAAGAAGAACTCAACTTTTACTTGATGCAGAATAGATGGAAGCTGTCCCTATCTTCCAGAAGATGATTATGTAAAGCTCACGTGATAAGCTACTTTACCACCTGATGACATTAATAAAAAGTTTTACAAACATCTAAATCAAATCTTTATTTTAATAAATATACATATTCTCAGCTGGGCATGGTGGCTCATGCCTGTATCCCAGCACTTTGGGAAGCTGAGGTGGGTGGATCACGCTGAGGTCAGGAGTTCAAGACTAGCCTGGTCAACATGGCGAAATCCCGTCTCCAATAAAAATACAAAAATTAGCCAGGCGTGGTGGCATGTGCCTATAATCCCAACTACTCAGGAGGCTGAGGCAGAAGAATCACTTGAACCCTGGAGGCGGAGGTTGCAGTGAGGCGAGATAGGGCCACTGCACTCCAACCTGGGCAACAGAGTGAGACTCTGTCTCAAAAGAAATAAAAAATAAATAAATAAATATACATATTCTCTCTTATATCCTTCCTGTCAAGAATCATCACACAACCCTTCATTTACCTGGAAAACTATCATAAAATGGCCCTTTAGTCTCTTGTTCAGAAAACCAAACTGAAACACAAATAAACCTAGGTAGAAATGGTGGTGAATGTATACCTATGTCTGTCTGTATGTGCACGTGTGCATATATAGACACACATATATATATACAAATGAATGAAATATTTATTGACAAAATCATTCTCCATAAAGTATGGAGCCACATGGGTATTATATATGTAGCTACATGGGTAATATATTAAAACAGCTATTTTACAAAACACCATAAGTTTCGGGGCTTATTGTGATTTATCATATTTAATATATACCAAAGCTGTCAGAACCTTGAGAGTGTTTATAGTCTACACGCTCAGTTTATGAAGCATCCAGAACATACAAAGTTGCTGATTAGAGAAAATATCCACACAAGGGAATTCCTGCTTTGCTCTAATTATGGACTAGTATAGACTAGACAATAGAAAATAGCATACAAATTTTAAGAAACATATAAAATGTGATCCATAATATTCAGTTCTACAAGAGTATAGTACACCATCTTATCTTGGATACACAATCAACAGTGAAATATTCATAAAACTGAGGAAAAAAACCATGGGTAAGCAATTTAATTCCAAAGCTACTTCAATTGCATAGCTTATGAATTTGGCAAACTTACCCTGAGATCCATTTTGTTCCATGGCTGTTTTTGTAAATTAACACTGTATATTTTTGATTTCCTTACAGCCCGAACATAAGCTTCATGTCCTTGCCTAAAATAGATAAGCTAAAACAGAAAACATAAGGTATTAAACAGCAGCATCCTATATAACACTGTATGTCCAATATACATTCCTACAAACATCCTCTTCTGTTTGCAGAAAGAAATAATTATAATACTGAAAGACTTCATACAATAAAGGTTTCAAATTATGTTAATTCAGTACTCACGCCTATGTAGCCCTGTGCTCATTACCACATCATATAAACACAGTAAACACAGTCCTTTCCCTTCAATCAGCTTCATAAGTGTGCTGAAGAAGCAGAATCACGGAAAATGTACACAAAACTGGTCATATTTTAAAGTATATGTGCCCCTCCATATCCACAGCTTCTGCATCATCAAATCCAATCAACTGCAGGTTGAAAATATTTGATATTTTCTATAGATATAGATATATAAAACAACACAATTACGCCGGGCATGGAGGCTCACGCCTTTAATCCCAGAACTTTGGGAGGTTGAGGCAGGTGGATCACCTGAGGTCAGGAGTTCGAGATCAGCCTGACCAACGTTGCAAAACCCCGTCTCTAATAAAAATACAAAATTTAGCTGGGCGTGGTGACACATGCCTGTAATCCCAGCTGCTCGGGAGGCTGAGGCAGGAGAATCACTTGAACTCGGGAAGTGGAAGTTGCAGTGAGCCGAGATCACAACATTGCACTCCAACCTGGGCAACAAGAGCAAAACTCCCTCACAATAAATAAATAAATAAATAAATATATAAATGATGATACAAATAAAAAACCAGTATCGTATAACAACAATTAATACAGCATTTACATTGTATTAGGTATCATAATATAGAGATAATTTAAAGTATATAGGAGGATGTACATAGGTTATATGCAAATACTAGGCCTTTTATATAATGTCCTTGTAGATTCTGTTATTTGCAAGGGGTGCTAGAGCCAATTCTGTGTGGATACCAAAGGACAGCTATACTATACTTCAAATTATAACTGACACTCTATCAAAATTTTAATATTTAGTCTACACATTTCATATAAACAGTATAAATCACAGGTTAGTAAATGGAGTAATTTCAAGGCAAATTAAAAGTTGCCTGTTACAGGAGTTCATGTCAGAACTGGCATATTATGGAAGGAAAATGAATTCAATTACTTAATTCTTCAGCTCTTTAAGCCACCATTTACTATCGTTTTCTGTATTTATTACAAAAAGTTTCTTTTCCTCAAGTTTAAAAGCAGTGATAGAGGCTAGGCACAGTGGCTCACACCTGTAATCCCAGCACTTTGGGAGGCCGAGGCGGGCAGATCACCTGAGGTCAGGGGTTCGAGACCAGCCTGGCCAACATGGTGAAACTCTGTCTCTACTAAAAATACAAAACTTCGCTGGTCATGGTGGTGCACGCCTGTAATCCCAGCTACTCTGGAGGCTGAGGCAGGAGGATTGCTTTGAACCCAGGAGGCAGAGGTTGCAGTGAGCCAAGATAGCTCCACTGCACTCTAGCCTGGGCAACAGAGCAAGAGTCGGTCAAAAAAAAAAAAAAAAAAAGTAGTGATAGAGATAAGTAAATAGAAGAAAGTAACAAAAAATACCATATTATGAGATTTCTAAAATACATTAACATACTCTACCAATCAATACTAAGTTAGAATTTCTAATAGCTAAAAATTTGAGCAGAAAATAAAAAAGGTTTAAAATTAGTAAATAAAATAATTGTAAGGGTTAAAAACCAATAATACACGACATTAAGATATCCTTTATTATATATTCATTCCTGAACTCAACAAATACTGATCATTGAACATCTATGTATAGGCACTAGATGCTGTGATAAGGTATAAAAACATTTCCTCTAGGATATGGAAGCACATGTGGATATATAACTATAACGCAAGGTAGAATATATTATATATCAGAAGAGAAAGATAATTGAGGTAGAAAAGCTTATGAGGACAGAGGAACTGGTCAATGAAAAACAAGGACAACGTCCTGGAAAAGTTAGTATTTGAATTAGACCTTGAAAATGATAATTTTAAGAAGCAATGATCTGTGCGTAGGGATATCTAGGCAAGACAATAAAGGCTTAATAGTAAGATGAAGTAAAAAGTAATGTTGCCATTAAGAAATGAATTATATAAAAAGTGTATGTTTGCCTTTATAATTTCTTTAAAAACATTCTCTACATATTCATTGTCTGATTTACATACATCTTCCTCATTACCTGAAGAACTGTCTTCACCTCATATACATTAGTCTTGAAGCATATAAGGATATAGTAAGTTTAACAACATAGAGGAAAAGGAATTCAACCAAAGAATGGAGAAAAATGGTCCTTAGACAGGAGTCTCATCAGATCCTAGAGTGTATAGATCCTTGTTTTGTTCTATAAAGTTTTCTAAGGTAATTAAACATGACTCCTCTTCTGCCTCCAGAAAATAAAAACAGGCAATAACTATAAGAAATAGTGATTTGAGATATGCCAATAACATTTTACAAGTTCTCTGTTTTTAAGTATAGCATTCGTCAGAAAATATTTATTAACATAATTATGCAAACAAGCATTACTCAGAAGTCCAATACCTATAAGAAAACATCAAAAGAAACATTTAAAAATACCTAAAGATAATCAGCAGGTAATAATTTATTTGTAAGGCTATTTGATAGCTACTCTGATATAAGATCTCTATAAGAGGCAATTACAAAAAAGTTTTGTAAAATTTTTATTGTTCCCAAAATGTTTAGAGTCAATTTGCAAGGTTTTGCTCCTTCTGCTGCTGCAGTGACAATATTACATTTCTATTATCACTCTTAAATTTAAAACTGTGTAAAAACATTGAATCAATAAAAAAAAATTAGTATATCAGACAATATCCAAGCCAAAAAGAGTTCTAATGTTCCAATATTATTTTATTATTTTATAAAATAATACTAAATTTCAAAATAAAATGAAATTTTTTTACCAGGTAGAATTTTGATTAATTTTTGGCCAATAATAAATACGGCTATACTTGTCAATCACAGACTCAGAAAGAAAGACCTGTTTGCAAAATTACATTCCCCTACTCATTTAAAGGAGTAAATACCTTCTTGTGTACTTTCTTTCAGGTTGAACTTTTCTTTTAAAAAAAAATATTGGAACATGAATGAGGACTCAAAATACCACTCAATTCTACTAAGTGGCAATTCAGATTAAAATAAAGCCAATTATTTTCATGACTTCATAAGCTGATTAATTTATCTCCATATTCAATGAGCATCTAATAGACTGAAGCTACTGTGCCAGGCCCTACGAAGGATACAAAGATTAATACTGTTCAATCACCTTCCACAAGAAATATATAATTAAGCAGAGCAGATAAGATACTGTATATATTATTATAATGGAATTAGGAATATAAATATATTCAGACTGATTAAGGTTAGTGCTCTTGAGGCTACACAGAAAAAGGTTATAACAGGTAACAATTACCTCATCTCCCATTTGTGGAACAAATGGGGAACGTCGGGGTATAGTATCCAAGATCCACTGAGGGGCAAACCATTCTTCATTAGGCTCACCTGCCATAGAAACCAGTCCTCCTTTCTAAAACATAAAAACATGAACAGTATATGTATAAAACACAGTTCTCCAATACATAAAACACATAAACAATAGTATGAAAAATAGTAGGCAGAGAAGATTAAAAATTTCAGGATACAATGAAACCTAACGTATATAAATTTGAATGATTTTGCTTTATTACATACAACTTTTCTGGCAATAAAAAAATCCCGTTACTAAATTTTAACTGACAGGTAATAACTTGACACTATATACTACCTGAAAACCATAACTTTTACATATGTCTCTTGACTACCACATGAATTCAAATGTAAGAATAAGTTTTTGCCCATAAAATAGTGATAATCTAGAAAATAATTATGTCTACTAAAGCAAAAGACTACAGAACGTGTCTATAATCAATTTTGAAGTTAAAATTATAATAACTACATAAACCAAGTCTTTAAATCATTTAAATCAATTTATAGTAGGGAAAAGAAACTGTCACTGGGATGAAATAAAAACATAAAGGTAAGCCAGGCACAGTGGTACACAACAGTAGTCCCAGCTAACCAGGAGGCTGAGGTGGGACTATTGCTTGAGCCTAGCAGTTCGAGTCTGCAGTGTGTTGTGATTATGCCTGTGAATAGCCACTGCACTCCACTCTGGGCAACATAACGAGATCCCATCTCTCTAATAAAAACACCAAAAAACAATGGAATGGAGGAAAAGTCCTATACAATTTATCATACTCTTCCATGTTACAAGTTAAAAATGTTAAAAATTAGGACTCAAAATACCACATGACAAGAATAATAATGTTGTCAGATAAGAAATGTTATCAGATAGAGGTGACAAGAATAATAATTTTGTGAGACAGTAGTTTATTTTAGGACATTGCCACATTTTAACAAATGATTGTGAATATGTTTGAATAACAAATTGTAATGAAACATTCTAGCCTCTACCTTTGGTAACAGAAAAATTTCAAAAATTCTTTACATTTTGAAGTGAAACTACTTTTACTTACTTTCTCAGATGAAATGTTATTTTTAGAGAAAAGTCAATGTTACTATTAAATATTTAAGTATCAAAGGCAAAAAAACAAAAAATAACAAAAACAAAATAACTCATAAAGTTACAAACCTTCTTTCTAGTCTGCTTAGGTTTCTTTTGCCTTTCTTCTAGGGACTTCAAATTTTCCTCATCAGAGCTGCTGCATATTTTCCGTGTTGTCTGTCTCGTTTGTCTTTTTGGGGGTTGTAAATTTATTCCAGCATCTGCTGTCCAATCAGAATATTCACTTGATGAATCACTGTAAATAAATCAAAATTATGGATACCTAAGTACAGAAAAGGAGTAGTTTTACTTAATAATTGAAAGATCATACTGTAATCAAACAGCATTATAAATGACATGGCTGGATTTTGTTCTAACTTAAGAGAAAAAATATCAGCCAGGCACGGTGGCTCACACCTGTAATCCCAGCACTTTGGGAGGCCGAGGTGGGTGGATCACGAGATCAGGAGTTCGAGACCAGCCTGGCCAACATGGCAAAACCCTGTTTCTACTAAAAATACAAAAATTAGCCGGGTGTGGTGGCATATGCCTGTAGTCCCAGCTACTTGGGAGGCTGAGAGGGGAGAATCACTGGAATCCAAGAGGTGGAGATTGCAGTGAGCCAAGACCGCACCATTGCACTCCAGCCTGGGTGACCGTGAGACTCCATCTCAAAAAAAAAAAAAAAAAGAAAATCAATATAGAATTTCAATCATTATCTTAGTAATTTTAATGAAATCCTTCTTGGATTTCATTAAATCCAAGAAGGAATTAAAATCCCGTCCAAAATCACAAAAGCTTCTTCAAAATAAAAAAGCATCTTATTCTTGGAAATGTTGAAATGGGATTATTTTAAAACTGAAATAAATACATATACAGTCATATACAGTCATGTGTCACTTAACAAAGGCGATACCTTCAGAGAAATGCATCATGAGGTGATTTTGTCATTGTGTGAACATCATACAGAGTATACTTACACAAACGTAGACAGTATAGCCTACTACACAGCTATGCTATATAGTAGAGCCTATCGCTCCAAGGCTACAAATTTGTACAGCATGTGACTGTACTGAATATAGTTGGCAATTTTAACACAATGCTAAGTATATATCTACACAATACTAAGTTTATATCTACACATAGAAAAGGTACAGTAAAAATGTGGTGTAAAAGATTTTTAAAAATGTATACCTACATAGGGCACTTAAGATGAATGGAGTTTGTAGAACTGAAAGTTGCTGGTGGTGAGTCAGTGAGTGATGGTGAGTGAATGTGAAGACCTAGAAAATGACTGTACACTATTGAAGACTTTACAAACACTACACTTAGGTTACACTAAATTTATTTTAAAAACTTTTATTTCTTCAATAAGAAATTAATCTTAGCTTACTGTAACATTTTTACTTTATACTTTTTAGCTTTTTTTTTAACTTTTTGACTGTTTTGTAATAACGCTTAGCTTAAAACACATTGTACAGCCGTATTTTTTTTTTTTTTCTTGAGACAGAGTTTCGCTCTTGTTGCACAGGCTGGAGTGCAATGGCACAATCTCGGCTCACTGCAATCTCCACCTTGCGAGTTCAAGCAATTATCCTGCCTCAGCCTCCTTAGTAACTGGGATTACAGGCCTCCGCCACCTCGTCTGGATAATTTTTGTATTTTTAGTAGAGATGGGGTTTTACCATGTTGGCCAGGCTGGTCTCGAACACCTGACCTCAAGTGATCCTCCCGCCTCGGCCTCCAAAAGTGCTGGGATTACAGAAGTGAGCCACTACGCTCGGCAAATTTTTTCTTTATCTCTTTACTCTATAAGGCTTTTTTCTATTTTTAAGGTTTAATTTTTTTCAATTTTATTTTAAAACTTGATTTAAAAACTAAGACACAAACATTAGCCTAAGCCTACAGAGGGTCAGGATCATCAATATCACTGTCTTCCACCTCCACATCTTTTCCTGTTCCACTGGAAGGTATTCAAGGACAAAAACACATGGAGCTTTTATCTCCAATGATAATAATGCCTTCTTCTGGAATATCTCTTGGAGGACCTGACTGAGGATATTTTACAGTTAATAATTTATTACAGGTACGACAAGTACACTCTAAAATAACAACAAAAAGTATAGCATAAACTGAGCATATTGGTGTGCATCTGTACACCCTGCTACTCAGGAGGCTGAGCCTGAGGTGGGAGGACTGCTCGAGCCCAGGAGTTCAAGGCGTGCCTGGGCAACATAGCAAGACACCATCTCTAAAAGAATAGAAAATGAAATGAAGAAAACATAATAATATATAAGTATAGCATAGTAAATAAACCAGTAACATAGTTGTTTATTAAGTACTATATACTGTACATAACTGTATATGCTAAACTTTTGTATGGCTGACAGTTCAGCAAGTTAACTTACACCAGCATCCCCACAAACACGTGAATAATGCTTTGTGCTACAGTGTTACAATGGGTATGATGTCACTAGGTGACAGGAATTTTTCAGCTTCATTATGGGACCATCGTCATATGCACTCCGTCATTGGCTGAAAGATCATTATGCAGAGGGTGAATATGATTGCCAAGATGTAGAATCTTGGATTTAAAAAGAATCTTATTTTGTAGATGAAGAAACTAAAAGGCCCACAGTGACGTCAGAAAGATATTGGGAGAGCCAGGATCACATCAGGTCTCTCGGCTTCCAGCCAGTACCTTTTCTACTATAAAACACTATTTTAATTCTGATTTTACCAATTTCCTACAAGAACATAATTTCATATTAAAACTGTTCAATAAATTCGACCAAATTGAAATCATTAAAACTACCTGGAAGAACTTTCACTTTGCCATTCAACAACAGGATCCTCTACTGAAGCATCACTTGTGCCAACAGTTTCGTCTTCCTATAACAAAGAGCCAGCAATTAAGATATATGGATATTACCACCTAATGTATTTCTAGTTAAAAAACCGCTACCTATTTTACAGCATTTTTTGAATTCTGCCCTCAAAAAATACTCTCCTTAAAATGCACATAATTATTGTTCTAAGTATATCTGTAACTCACAACTAAGTCTACTAGGTATTTCTAAATTTCTGGCATCATTATCTTATTGATATAAAACATCTTTTTATGATTTCAAAGACTCAATAGATTTTTTAAGTCCAAATATAACCCTCTTAAATACATTAGAAACATTGTTTTAAAAATGCCTATATGTCTCTATCAAGTTAATATAATTACTCTCCACTAAAAATTTTAATTATATTTTTTATGTAAAATTTTAAATACAGTAGAGAGAACAGATAACCCGTGTACACAATCTCCAGTTTAGACAATAATTAACTTCCTATTTTATCTATACCCTCACCCACTGCCTTATACTCTTAGCATTAGTTTGATGCACATCATGACCAAAAAAACCATTTTAACCATAAATATGTATTAAGATTAGGATTTGTTTTAGAAGTACAACCATAATGCTGTTACCACATTACATGTAAAAGGGAGCATCAGGCCAGGCACAGTGGCTCATCCCTGTAGTCCCAGCACTTTGGAAGGCCAAGGCAGGCAGATCACCTGAGGTCAGGAGTTCGAGACCAGTCTGACCAACATGGTGAAACCCTGTCTCTACTAAAAATACAAAAATTAGCAGGGCATGGTGGCATGCACCTGTAGTCCTAGATACTTCGGAGGACGAGACAGGAGGATTGCTTGAACCTGGGAGGTGGGGGCTGCAGTCAGCTGAGATTGAGCCACTGCACTCCAGCCTGGGCAACAGAACAAGACTCTGTCTTCTGCTTGTTTGTTTGTTTTTGTCTTTTTTAAAAGGGTGGGGGGAGCATCAGTTCCTGAACAGTGATCATTCTTTTAAGATCAAGATTTCATACGGGTGGGGGTGGGGCATGAATGGAGGACATCTTTGATAACAGTTTAAGAACTGTGAATGGGGCCAGGTGCAGTGGCTCATGCCTGCAATCCTAGCACTTTGGGAGGCCGAGGCGGGCAGATGACCTGAAGTCAGGAGTTCAAGATCAGCCTGGCCAACAGGGTGAAACCCTGGCTCTACTAAAAATACAAAAATTAGCCATGCATGGTGGCGCATGCCTGTAATCCCAGCTACTGGGGAGGCCGAGGCAGGAGAATCTCTTGAACTTGGGAGACAGAGGTTGCAGTGAGCCAAGTACGTGTCACTGCACTCCGGCCTGGGGACAGAGCAAGACTCCATCTCAAAAAAAAAAAAAAAAAAAGAATTGGGAATGGCACGCGAATGACAGTACCATATATTGTCAATGCATGATTAAACCTTCATTATGCATTTAACAATGAAAGCTGTTAAGAGAACAAAAAGACTGGAGAACAGAAGAACAAGATGAAAAGAAGCTATACTCTTTATTCATTACCATGAAAAAGGTAGATCTGAGAAAAATCAACACTCAATGATCTCCATGAGAGGTGAAGTCAATAATAACAAAAAATGTGTATATTATGTTGATTAGATAGCCAAACAGTTCTGAAACTGTGGAACTTATTAAAGTTCTTTATATTTCGCTCCTTTCCATTTCTAGGCTGATTTCCTCTTAAACTCTTTTTTTCATTGTGTCAAAGGCAAACTCTTGCTGGCATATTTGATACCCTCACAAAGACAGCATCTGAGGTACAAATCCAAGAAGACACCTAAAGGAATTAAATATGCCCAAATATACCTACTAAATGTATTATTAATGAACAAATCTCTTACAAGAATATAATTAAAATAATTTTCTATTAAAGAAGTGACCCTTAAACCCAAATGGATGATACGAACTGGGAAACAAAAAACTACATCAAATAAATAATAGTATATATCTAACCTCTGAGGAGCTGTCTGAGTCTTCCTGTACACCTGAATTTTGACATGAAGGTTGTGAATTATGCTCTATGTTGGACCGTGTTTGGTAAGTATGTTGACGTTTGCGCTGTGTCCTTCGTAAAGAACGCCCACAGCTAGGCTCATAATCATTCTGTAAAAGAGAATAATAATAAATTTTAAAAAAGGAAAATCTCAGTAAACACACAAGGAACATATATAAAGGAAATTAGGTGGGGGGTAGGGGTGAGTAGGAGATGAGAATAAGTTCCCCTAAAGAAAGCCAACATATAACTATATTTATACATATTTAACCCACTTTCCACTAATATTGATCACTCTCCTATTTTGTAAACCTTGTGAAAAATTAAAGACAGTGCTGAAAAGTCTGGGTTGCAAAGTCCCACAGACTTCTCTGTACACTGCAGAGTGATAGTTTAGGCAGCAACTCCTTGATCCTCAGTTTTGCCAGAGGCTGCAACCAGACCTGTGCCGGAACCACGTTTGGAAACCAGTATGACAATGATATCATTGTCTGGAGCAGGATTCATCAAACTGACTATGCAATGGAAGCTGTTAAACAAGGTTCAGCCACAGTTGGTCTGAAATCAAAAACCCATGCACTATTGATTGCATTGAAAAGGGCACCATCGGAGCTTGCAGCTCATCAGAAAATATTCTCCATGTTGACAACCATATTAGTATCTCAACTGCAGGGCTTACTGATGATGGTAGACTGTTATGTAATTTTATGTGCCAGGAGTGTTTCAATTCCAGATTTGTATCCGATAGACCACTTCCTGTGTCTTCTCTTGTATCTCTAATTGGAAGCAAGACCCAAATATCAACACAACAATACGGCTGGAGACCATATGGTGTTGGGCCACTTATTGCTGGGTATGTTGATATGGGCCTCGCATTTTCCAAACTTGGCCATCTGCTGACTATTTTGACTACAGAGCTATGTCCATTGGGACCCGTTCTCAGTCAGCTTGTACTTACTTGGAGAGACATATGTGCAAATTTATGGAATACAATTCAAATGAACTGGTTAAACATGGTCTGCATGCCTTAAGAGAGACAATTCCTGCAGAACAGGACATAACTACAAAAACGTTCCCATTGGAAATGCTGGTAAAAATTTGGAGTTTACAATGTATGATGATGATGATGATGATGATGATGATGATGATGATGATGATGTGTCTCCATTCCTGGAAGGTCTTGAAGAAAGGCCACAGAGAAAGGCACAGCCTGCTCAGCCTGCTGATGAACCAGCAGAAAAGGCTGAAGAACCAATGAAACATTGAGTGACAATCCAGCTGGCACAGCCTGCTCAACCTGCTGATCAACCAGCAGAAAAGGCTGATGAACCAATGGAACATTAAGTGATAAGCCAGCCTATGTATGTATTATCAAATACGTAATAATGCTGGAAGACATACTGATGATACTAATCATCAGTAGAATGGTAGTGGAATGGTATGTTTTAGGTGTCAGTCCAGATTTGAGCTTTTTCTAAGTAACCTCACTAAAACCATATAATGGTGTACATTTTTCTTTGAGATGTCTATATAATCATTTTCTAGAAAGTACAGGTATCTGTACTAATGTTTTTATATGAAAAAAGTAAGTGTCTTTGTGATTTTAAAGCCAACTGTAATATAAAATTGTTTCACTTCCTGAAAAAAAAAAAAAGAAATGTCTGGGTTGCAAGAATTTGCCCATTCATAATTTACATATGCCACATTATTCAGAATTATTATAGGATGAAGCAAGACATTTCAGTCACATTTGTGTATATATAATATGTATTTATTTAGTTAGCACTTTTTTAAAGTGCTAAGATATATAAGTGGATTTAATAATCTACACTTTTGTTCATTCTAGATTAACATTGAAGACTAAACTCTGATCTTTTATTTCTCTTGCCCAAATTTCTATCTAAGAGGCCTTCTGCGGGGGTGGCCTCTTAGATACTTTTTATTCTAGATATTCTAAAGATCTAGAATATCTAAGAGGCCTTCTGCGGGGGTGGGCATGGGAGCGGAGGTTCCACGCTTTACAAACCACGAAGTCGCATCAGAGGGGTTTTACTTAACCCTATATAATATGTTTTAACTTTCCAGTCTGACTCTGGCATAACATCATACAACAGAGAAAGAAAGAAATCAAAATATTTTAACCGCAAATATGTTTCTTTGTCATATCTTGAAATAGCCCGGTAAAGCTGTCTTAAAATCAACATTCTGTAGAGAATCCCGTTCTCTTTCCAGGCCTTTTTCCTGATCCAGGAGAGAATCAACCAAGAGTCTGGCACTTTTATTTAAGTCTGAAAAGAAACATTTGCTATCTACTCTCTGTGGAAAAACTACCTAGAGGTTTCTTCTGCGTAATGAGAATCTCGGTCTCTAAAACTCCTTATCTTAACCCAGACATTTCCTTCCATTGATTCTAGGTCTTTAGACAATAACTTAACTCTTTCAACTAATTGCTAATTAGAAAATTTTAGAATCTACCTATGACCTGGAACCTCCTCTGCCACACCCCCCTGAGTTGTCCTGCCTTTCTGCACCAAACCAATGTACTGTCTTACATGTACTGATAGATGTCTTGTCTCCCTAAATTGTACAAATCCAACCAGTAGCCTGACCATCTTAGGCATATGTTCTCAGGACTACTTCTTGAGACCAGTCACTGGTCACTCATATATGGCTCAGAACAAATCTCTTCAAATATTTTACAGAGTTTGATTCTTTCATCAACAGCATTCTTAAGATTCTTAAGAGTTAAAAAGTATCTTTAGAATAAATTTAGTCCAATCTCCAACCCCCCACCTCTGAAATACAAAACTAGGTCCAGGAGAGAGTTGTTTAAAATAAAAATGAAATAATAAATCTTAGATTACTTCTAACAACAGAAGGGAAAGGACTCAAAACAATCTACATACAAAAAGTAACAATTTAATTTTCGGAACTGAAATCTAAACTCTGTTCCTTTTTTCTTCTCTTGCTCAAATTCCTATCTCAAGCGTCTGGAGAGTCATGCCTTACAAACCATAGAGTCCCATCAGAGTGGTTTTATTTAACTCTATATAACATGGCTTTACTTTTCCAACCTCACTTTGGCATAACATCACATGACAGATAAGGAGGGGAATCAGAGTATTTTAACCCCAAATGTTTCTCGCCATATCTTGAAATAGCCCTGCAAAGCTGTCTCTTGTGGGGGAAAACCTACATTGTGCAGAGGATCCCCTTCAAGAGAGAATCAAGTAAGAGTCTGGCATCTTCTTAAGTCTGATAATAAACATTTACAACTATTTTCTCTGAAGTTTGCTACCTGGAGGCTTCATATGCATAATAAAGAATCTTGGTCTTCACAAACCGTCATTTTTTTTTTTTTTTTTTTGAGACAGAGTTTCACTCTAGTTGCCCAGGCTAGAGTGCAATGGCGCGATCTCAGCTCACTGCAACCTCCGCCTTCCAGGTTCAAGCAATTCTCCTGCCTCAGCCTCCCGCCTCAGCCTGCGAGTAGCTGGGATTACAGGCATGCACCACCATGCCCAGCTATCTAAACCCTTATCTTAATCCAGACATTCCCTTCTATTCATTCCAGGTCTTTAGATAAAAACTCTTTCAACCAATTTCCAGTCAGAAAATCTTGGATTGGAAATTGACCTGGAAGCCCACTACCCACCTTCCAGTTGTCCTGCTTTTCTGCACCAAACCAATATACATTTTACATCTATTGATTGATGTCTTATGTCTCCCTAAAATGTATACAACCAAGTTGTAGCCCAACCATCTCGGGCACAGAGTCTCAGGATCTCTTAAGGGCTGTGCCACAGACCACTGGTCACTCATTTTGGGCTCGGAATAAATCTCTTCAAATATTTTAGAATTTGACTCTTCATCGAAGGCACACAGACGCACAGAAATTCATGCCATGCTTAATCCCTTATATCCCATTGAGGATTATTTCTACTATTTGTGGACAATATAGAAGAAAAGAAATTGAGTTACTATGGATAACTTACTTGTAGTTATAACAAGAATTGGCAGTATATTCATTTAGTAAAAAGGTCAAAATAGAGATTTAATTTTTAACAACTAAAATTTGAAGTGAAAACTATTTTATTCTAACCTTTACAAATACAAAACATTACTATTGACATTCCATTTAGCTAAGCTGCAATCCTAGAATGTAATTAGGAACCAACAAGTTTAAAAGTGTATGTAAATGTTTCACATTTTCAACATAAGCAAAAATATCTACAGACCTAAGGACCCTGTCCATTAGTCTCAGTCAAGTCTGATGTTTGATAAAATCAGCTTAGTAGGAAAAAAGAATAAAAATCACTGTTCTGAGTCATTCAAAAATCTCTTAAAAAAAAAAAACTAACAAAATAAAGTTAATTTCTTAACAATAAAAGTTAAGAGTTAAGAAAGCAAACATCAAAATGATCTAATATTTGAAGATACCCATTTCATGTTTATCTAAATTTCTGTTTATCAATTATGGAAAAAAAAAAATTCAAAATCAGGGTCCATCACCCAGATTTGTTTAACAACATCAAAATCATCCTAGACTCTTCAAATTACCACACTCTACAGAAACTATGGTTAAATTTGGGAAGAAAATTATACATTTGGTGTACCTGAGAGTATTCTGCTTAGCAGTTTCTTTCTATAGTACATCACAATATACAGATCATGTTTTGCTCCTAAATGATTTGGTAAGCCAGGAATGGGTCTAGGGTAGGGATCAGCAAACTTTTTCTGCAAAGGACCAAAGTGTAAATATTTTTTGGCTTTGCAAGTCATACAATCTCTGTTACAACTATTCAATTCTGTCTTACAGCCTGAAAGCAACCATATACAAGATATAAATAAGTGAACGTGGTTGTGTTCTCATAAAAATTAACAGAAATAGGTAGCAGAACTGATTTGGCCCACGGGCTATAGTTTGTCAATCTCTGGCCTAGGATATCTGGATCATTTGTTTTACATTCTAATTAGTGATCTGATAATATATTTAAGGTTCCACTTTGACCATATAAAAATGGTTATTTTAATACAAATATCTTATACCTACAATGACCACATGTCCTAGATTTGGAGGGACACTCTGGACTTATAACTTTATTCTTATTAATAATAATCATATATCTCAATTTGTGGCTCAAAAAGTACGTGCCTTATATGCAGATACCTACTAAAATAGTCTCTTAATACATAACTGCTGCCTCTCAAAAGCCTATTATCTACAAATATTTGCAAATAGTGTATCCCAAAGTATTGTAAAACTATACTTACCCTTTGAGTAGTATAAGATGGCTTTTTCTTCTTTTCAACTGTATAAAGACTGATTTCTATGTCACCTTTTGCAGTTCGACATTCTTCCTGTACCCTAATAACAAGTCAAAGGTCAAAGTAACAGAAAATCATCAAAAAGAAAACCAATCATCTAAGAATCAGATAACAAAAATACTTTTAAACATATAATTTGCCATCTGAACTATTTTTAGGTGTATAATCCAGTGGCATTAATTACATTCAGAAAGTTGTGCAACCATTATCAGCATTTCCAAAACTTTTTCATCACTTCAAAGATAAACTCTGTGACCATTAAGCAATAGCTCCCCGTTTTCTCCTTCTTCCTAGCCCCTGAAAACCTCTAATCTATTGTATGTCTCTATGAATTTGCCTAGTCCAGATATTTCATATAAGTGGAATCATATAATATTTGTCCTTTTGTCTCTGGCTTCTTTCGCTTAGCATGTTTATCTATGTTGTAGCAGGTATCAGAACATTCTTTTCTGTAGCTGAATGATATGCCATTTTGTACATATACCACAATTTGTTTATCTGTTCATTTGTTGGTGGACAATTGAGTTGTTTCCACCATTTGGTTATTGTGAATAATGTCACATTTAACACTGGTATACAAATGTCTTTGAGTCCCTGCTTTCAATTCTGCTTTCAATGTTTTGAGTAAATAATCATTTACTCCAAAGACACAAGTTAATTATGTCTTTCTTTTTTCTTATTACTGCTGCCTTCTTATAGCAGAAAGCAGAAGAAAAGAAGAAACCAAATTAATTTTGCTACTTGTTGGTTGATCTGGTAAAAGCTTGGTTAGGAAGATACTTGATTAAAATGAATTGTACATATTCTCTGTAAATATCCTTTCTCTTTTCTAAATCTATTTCCAGTTGCTGTGGAGTATCTGAAAGTTGTTATTACAGCAAATTTCAGGGTTTACAAATACGAATAGGGATTGTAAGCTTGAAATTAATCCTAATGAAATTCTTTCATCCAATGAAGTCTACCTAAATGACATTTCTAAAGATACTTTAAGCACTAGCATCTAGCAAATAATTGTACTCCCAGGTTGCTCAAATGTTAGGGTCCATATATCACTCACATATTTAATTACGTAAGACCTCATGAGTTCTTAATACTACTTGTATTCTTTTCTTCAAATCTAGGCTATAAACTGAGAACAGAGATAATGTTTTGCATTTTCTTTTTTATTTTTTTTTATTTTTTTGAGACGGAGTCTTGCTCTGTAGCCCGGGCTGGAGTGCAGTGGCCGGATCTCAGCTCACTGCAAGCTCCGCCTCCCGGGTTTGCGCCATTCTCCTGCCTCAGCCTCCGGAGTAGCTGGGACTACAGGCGCCCGCCACCTCGCCCGGCTAGTTTTTTGTATTTTTAGTAGAGACGGGGTTTCACCGTGTTAGCCAGGATGGTCTCGATCTCCTGACCTCGTGATCCGCCCGTCTCGGCCTCCCAAAGTGCTGGGATTACAGGCTTGAGCCACCGCGCCCGGCCTTGCATTTTCAATATTCCCCAAAGCATTCAGCACAAAGCTGAAGATAATCATTATTTGTTATGGAGTGAACTCACTGGAATAATATGGAAAAACTAATGCATGACTAAACTATATTTTAAAATACCTCATTTACTAGGCTAACATAGTACATTTCAATTCACTTCCTAAGAATAAAGCTTTAAATTTTCTTCTAAATGTTACGTTACTGACTCACCTACTAACCCCATTATTTAGTTCATTGACCACCACTCTTCTGCTCCATGCCATGAGATCTCTTTCAGTGGCCATCTGGCTCCGAGGAGCATTGTTATGCATTTGTCTAACACCTTCAATTTGACTACTATGTCTTCTAAGCCTGATGTTTGGGGAAGAAGATATGTCCATGTTTGGACTTCTCAGAGCTAAAACAAAAACAAGGAAAATTGTCACTTTCTGAGCAAAGGCACCACAGTTTTCCAGAACACAGCTCTAAATAAAAGAGTAGATTCAAAGATAGTACTGCTGTAAGAATTGCTATCCCTTTGTTCTATATTTTCTGTACCCTCCTTTATGTTTTTCATATTGTTATAAATAAAGTAAGCACTTTTATTGAGAAATGTTTAAAATTTCTATAATTATTTTAATTTTTTTCAAAGTAGTTTCACATCTGACATCTACTAAATGCTCACAGAATATAAAAAAATGTATTCAACATGATTTGGAGATTCACAAATGTTTATTAGTGCTAGTTCAGGAAGCAGCTTTTTGATCTAAATTCTATCTTTATTCTCTCCATTACAGTGTTTCTAGATAAAGCATCAATAAAACTTTCAAAAATGTTAAGATTCAAAGTGTAAATAATTATTTTTTTAAATCAAAATTTCATTTTCAAGATTGATGAGCAAAGAAAGAAAGAAAACAAAGTAACAGAAGTTTTATTTTTTAATACTCCAGAAAGGTTCATGTTATTTTTCTTATATTTAAAAAAAAAAAAAAAAAACAAATGGAAACTGAAACATCCAACTGTTAAATGTCAGAAAAATTTCAAAACAAATGAATATTACCAATAGAAGTCAGTGGGGTCTCTTGACTAATGTCATTTCTAATCTGTCCACAGAAACCTAGTATTGAAGGTACAACAGAATACTGATTTCATTAATGGATATTTAAATCAGGGCTCTGAGAAAGTTTCACATTTCAGGAATAAAGGGCCTGGATAGATAGGATTATCAGCCCACTTGTTATCTTGTTCCAGGTTCAGAAAAGCTTATCTGAGTTAGGTGTTCAAGTAACCCAAATGAATTTTTTTAATTTTATGAGATATTGAAGAAATCAGGAAATTAGTAAAATACTCTGTGAATCACCACAAACTTAAATCACCTTATTCATTTCTATGAAATCTAAAATGCAACGTTACACAGATAAATGACTCTGGTTACAAATATATGAAAAGAAATAAATCTGAAAAAAAATCTCATAAGATGACTACATTTGAAGATAAAACTAATAGCTCTTGATAAAAGCTAAGATTTATATAAAACTCAGATGCCCTGGCACGGTTAATGTAAAAGATAGGATAGGATATCATTTTAATATCATTTAAGGATAGAATATTCATTTCACGTTTAATGTAAAAGATAGGATAGGATATCATTTTAATATCATTTAAGGATAGAATATTCATTTTAAGATAATTAATTATACAATAACTTCCACTGGTATTAAGATCAAACTATTATAAGTCAATTCAGAAGCTGCATCTGTATTCCCTAAGACAGCTTCTTGTCTTCAGTGTATTTTTTTTTTTCAATTCAAGAGAGGAGCATGGTATTCTGCTTTCCTCTCCACAAAAGATGAATTGGCAGTAATTTCTAAACTTAAGGTAGTTTTAATTTCGAAAACTGTATAGGTTGGTTCCCCTACAAGAGGGCTAGACATACTGTAGCACTTCACTTCTTAAAACAAATGTAAAGATTACAGATAAATTACTGAGTAAAAAGAAGACAGTGTATTAAAATGCATCACCTGAATTTCTCAGGAGACCTTAAGTCATTTTACCCACAAATGATGAGATTATGAGACTTTGATATATCTGATATCAAAATTGCAAATTAATAAAAATGTTTTTATTTATAAAGGTAAAATATTTTCCATGTAATTATTTGGGAAAAGTAAAATAATTACAGTACATTCACTACACCCTTTACAAGTATAAAAATACTTACCACCATTAACAGAGTATGCTCTATTAACTGGAAAATGTGGAACATCTCCTTCATTAATTAGTCTCAAGTCTTGTTCTCTCTGCAGCTCCCTGATTATTCCATCAAGAATGCTCTCATCTTGGTCATTGGTTTGCTGCCCAATTACCTGTTCTACTACCTCACCATCACCTTAATAAGACCAGATACAAAGCCCCAAAATTACTTACATTTTAGTATACCTTAAACATAGTAAAAACAACCTATAAATTTCTACACAAATGATTAAAAACAGGATTAAATGTAAAATAAAGTATATATCAAATGAAACATTTTATTAAAAACTTTAAATATTTTTGATGTACTAGCTTATGTGTCTGACTTAACCAATGCTCCCAAATTAGACATTATTATGAGGGCCTTCTCATCTTTAAAAATACAATCAAGTGCTGCATAACAACATTTCAGTCAAAGATAAACCACATATACAATGGTAGTCTCACGAGATCATAATGAAGCTGAAAAACTCTTGTTTAGTGACATCACAGCCTCAAAGTGCAATGCAGTACTCACATGTTTGTGGTGATGTTGGGATAAACAAACCTACTGCACTGCCAGTTATATAAAAGCATAGCACACACAATTATGCACAGTACATAATATTTGGTAGTAAACGACTATATTACTGTTTTATGTATGCACTATACCATACTTCGTATCATCTTGAAATGTACTACTTTTAATTACTAAAAAAAATTGCACCGTAAAACGGCCTCAAGAAGGTCCTCCAGGAGGTATTCCAGAAAAGGGTATTGTTATCATAAGAGATGACAGCTCCATATTGCCCCTGAAGACCTTCCAGGGGGACAAGCAAGTCGTGGAGGTAGAAGACAGGGATATTGATAATCTTGACTCTGTGTAGACCTAGGCTAATGTGTGTTTGTGTCTTAACTTTTAAAAAGTTTAAAAAGTAAAACAATAAAAATTTTAAAAATAGAAAAACCTTATAGAATAAGGATATAAAAAATACTTTTATACGGTTGTACAAAGTATTTGTGTTTTAAGCTAAGTATTATTACAAAAGAGTCGAAAAGTTAAAAAAAACAAAAGAAAAAACCTAAAAAGTGTTTCCAGTAAGCTAAGGTTAATTTGTTACTGAAGAAAGAAAAATATTGTTTATACACATTTAGCATAGCCTAAGTGTACAGTGTTGATAAAGTGTACACTATTGTATAGTAATGTTCTAGGTCTTCACATTCAACCACTCACTCACTGAATCACCCACAGCATTTGCAGTCTTGTAAGCTCCATTCCATGGTAAGTGCTTTACACAGGTATACCATTCTTTATCTTTTATACCACATTTTTACTGTACCTTTTCTGTCTAGATATGCTTAGATAAATATGTACCATTGTATTTATAACTGTCTATGGTATTCAGTGCAGTTAAATGCTGTATAGGTTTGCTGCCTAACAGCAACTAGCTATGCCATGAGAGTTTTGAGTAAGGTTTAATTAAACAAGTTTAACCACAGATACCTAAAATGCTTTGCATCCTTCTTTGTGAAAATTTCCTTTTTGAAAGAAGTCAAAATGATGATCTTTGAACTATTATTGTCTTTTGATAACATTTTAGTGTTTTAATGAGTACAAAATTATTTTTTATATACACTGAAACTTAATGATTATTTCTGAATGAAAACGTTAAATCTTTTTCTTTCTTAAGTATATCATTGCCCTGGTTTTCATCTTGTCCTCTAGTCAGATTTGACAGAGTAACCAAGTGATCAGATCTTACAAGAAATATACAAGAAATAAAGTCTGATAAATTAGACTTTCTTATTCCTTTGTTTTCAAGTTTATCTCCCATTTAATTAATATTCACACCTTTTCTCCTTGGCTAATAAATATATCATCACAGTAACTACAGGCACATGTGTAATACCATTTCCCTGCTCTACAACCTTTATGAGCAAGAACATAAAAAGATGTGCAGCATTTCATTCTATGAGGGTCAGTTCAAGCCTTAATTCCCTAGCAAAGATACAAAATTCTACTTGCAAATCAGTAACTTACTAGCTCATACCTGAAGACAACCTACAAGTACCAAAGTAAGATATGAAGGCATTTTATGTGGGGGTAGAGGGCAGAATAAATAATGGAAATATGCTAACCAGAAGAGAGTAAGTTTCTTTGATAGAAAATAGCTTATTCCAATGTTTTATTCTCCTATCTTCCCATCATATATCACATTCATCTCTGCTTTCCCAATATCTCCCAAGACCGAGTGTTATTTAAATAGTCACATCCGCTTACTCTACACCCAATAACTCTTTGCATTTCAAACATGAGAATAGGTAAATAGCTACCTCCAGCTGCAGGGTAGGGGTTGTTTTCTTTGTTATTGAGACAATCTGACTCTGTCGCCCAGTCTGGAGTGCAGTAGCACAATCTTGGCTCACCGCAACCTCCGCCTCCTGGGTTCAAGTGGTTCTTGTGCCTCAGCCACCCAAGTAGTTGGGATTACAGCCGGGCACCATCACCCCCAGCTAATTTTTGCATTTTTAGTAGAGACGGGGTTTCACCACCTTGGCCAGGCTGGTCTCGAATGCCTAACCTCAAGTAATCCACCCACCTCGGCCTCCAAAAGTGCTGGTATTATAGGCGTGAGCCACCACTCCTGGCCAGTCTGTGGTTTTTCAAAGTTTCACCTTCTTAGTTTAATTAACTATGAACTCTCAAACTAAAATATCAGTAATATAAGCAGTGGAATTCCACCAGTTACAAAAGCTTTTATTACAACTCAATACTATAGAAAACAACAGGTTCATACATATATAAGGTTTTCTAAAGAAATAGGTCAATACATTATCTGCTTGAGCATATATGCTTATGTTGGTCCTAACCCACTTATCTGTGTCCAGGTGAGATAAACAATGAAAAAGTACTATGCTAAGGTTAAAAGTACTATACAACTGAAAATTAACAGTAACAGAAGATGAAACATATTATAACCTACTCCAGAGTTTAGCAGGAGGTATACATCATAGATAATACAGCAGTAATGTATAATATTGTGCAAAATGTTTTAAATTTACTTTTAGAGGAAACATACCATTAGCCACATATCCCAGCTGTGGTATAAGCTGTTCATCTTTACAATTTTCCCGTCCTGGTACCAACCGTTGGAATTTTGTGGGATGAGGATTTCCATCAACATCCACCAAAAATGGAGGAGGCATGAGGTGAGGAGCTTGTTGGGTTTGTTCATCCAATACATAGTTATTGGCATCACGAATAAGAGGACGATAATCCGTGTGGAAGAACATCTGATCTGGAATCTTTATGACAGATTTTTAGTGGGTTAACATACACAGGGAATTTATAAGTAAATACTTGTTTTCATTCCTAGAGCACATTCATTTTTTAAATCAGATAATTTTTTGCATACTCTTATAGTCCTTTGTTGCCCTATATTCCCCCTTTAGGTAGAATAGAATTGAATTATCTAGATGGTAATTCTCTTTTCTCCACAAAATCCTATAATCTGTATTAATTTTTAGACATATCATATTTCTTCTATTATGATAAGAAGAACTAAAGCAACAACCCAGTAGATATAGTTGGGCATTTGTATTTAAGTTGTAAAAATTACACAAACCTATATAATTATGTTTTTCTTGCTTATTTTTATTCAAATGAAGACAGATGCAGTATAATACATATGATAAAACAGGTAAATATCAATCACATCAAAGACACTCAAACCTGATATTAATACAATTATTGAGCTGACCTCAATGATTGAGTTCTCTTCCAACTCTACAATTCTATAAACTTTCTCAAATTCACAGCTAACAAAACATAAAGAACTAATTAAGTTAGCTAATTAAGTTAGCTCCCAAAGTATTTTAACAGGATCAATAATAAGTAAAATAGCCACCTAAGAAAATAAACATATTCAGTCGCCAGCAGTCTATTCTCAATTCATGAAAAGTAGAAGATGTGATGTATTAGAATTACTCTCCTATTATACCTGGAAGGCAGTAGAGAATATGTTCAAAGCAAAAGGATTTCCTAAGGAATTTTTATGTCTTCATCACCCTGTAATTTATCTCAATCGTGATCTGCACAGCCAAACATAATGTTCTGGCAGTGCAGATCACAATTGAGAACCTTTACTAAGAAAGACAACTTTCTTTTATTTTATATCTACTGACACATAACAGCCCTTATTAACTGGAGGACTTTAAACAAAATTTGTGAATGACACAATCCTAAATTATACTCTACAGCAAAATTAAAATATGCTAACCTTTTCATAGTATTTACTGCATCCAAAACCAAAAAGCAGCAAATGCCCATGAGAATCTGTGCAGGCAAAATGGTTTCCATCCGGTGAAAATTTACAATCAAACACCGCACCATGGCCTTGGCCTTCAATCTGAAATTCAGAGGAGTCTCAAGTCATCTTAAGAGTAATTTTCAAATAATAGATAGGTGACAACTTTTCCTTGCTAATACCATGGACTCTGTGATGCACAAACATTCCAAAGTACTCTCTGGCTTCTGTAGCCAGAACCCTACTGAAACAGTAAATCCCTGAAAGAAATTAGGGAGAGGCAAATTGCAATGGATAAAATCAATCATTGCTAGCAATGACATACCTCATGAAATACTAAATGAGTGACTGTGAAGATTAAAATAGAACTAAATGCAACCAAAATGACAAAGGCACTACCTCAGCAAAGTCAAGATACTATCTTCACATCTTAAGTTATAATGCAATGAAGCCTTAAAATAACCATCCTAAAATTAAAGCACACAATCAATTTTACTAATAAAAGACAGAGGATCTGTCTTTGCTTTGGGTCTATATAAAGCATATAAAAGTAAACTCAAAGGCCAACCAACAATTTAGAAATGTTTAGTCAGAATTATTCTTAAGAGGATATGAGTATTCCCATCACCATAGAAGGGTGTTCTGAGAGGAGAGATAGCTCACCAGATTTTTCCATGGCTTGTATGAGACATATCTTAAGAGCATCCATATCTCCAAGTCCATGTTTGCCAAACAACTTTCTGATTACTAAATCATATGAGGTTTACCAGGGGCAGACACAAGTATTACAGTCACTGTTATAATTCATAAATGAGAATTACATTTAAACATCAATCTTTTTGTGATTTTGGTTAGGTGTTAACTCCAAAGCTTAATACATTTGAGTATCTGCAGTTTAGGGCTGGGGAACAGAATTTGGAAAATGCTAACACCTAAGAAAATGCTAACATCTTGAAAGGCTCAACTGGCCTTATTCTCAGTTCTTGAGTTATTCTCTGAATTATTTAACCAATTTAAACACAAATGACAAGAGGTTCCTTTGTACCAGGTATACTTTAATTAACCAAGTTATTACATAAGAGAAGTTGGTTTTAATGTGAACTAGACACAGGTGTCTCTTACCATGTTAAAGTAATTCCGAATTTTGGTCCCCCGGTCAAGGTCCCAAATAAAAATGTTCCCATCATGACCTGCTGAAAGTATAATCCTTTGATCAAATGGATGGGCTTCCAGAACGAATACTTCATCATCATGTCCCTATAATAAAAATCGGTATTAAAAATGAAAAGCAACACAAAATGTCTTGTTCATTTGGTAAAAAGGTCTTCAGTGTGCTATCAGTCTGGTTCAAATGGATTTATGCAGAATAATAAACAGCATTTACTACGTGGATACTATATGAACAATATACCTCAGTGAGATTTCCTTATAAACTGCTGATTTTATCAAGTATTCAATAAACAGAAGATCCAGAAATGTTTTTAAAATATAGTCTAAACAATACAGCTCATTAACCAAGGCTCTGAAGTGGAATTTAGGACTGGGCTATTTAAAAGGCCACAGAATATATGACAAACAGAATCTTTCAATAACACCCAATTCTGACACAATGATCAATACAATTCAGCACTCTATTCTCTATTACTGGTATTCAAATTGTATTTTAGTAAGCCTCATGATACATTCAAAGGATAAAGCACAGTGGTTCTGCTCTACATCTACTTTACATTTGGGAGTTCCATTTAAGATGTTATCTAGAAAATACATTTTCTGCTAAAAAGAAATAAGTTTGAAAACCAATGCTTTATGTTATATGTTTATACAACATATCACATGTTTACATATGTTATATGTTTATATAACATATAACAAGTTTACATATGTTATATGTTTATATGCCTCGGAAAGGAAAAGTTTACAAACATCTGCTTTAAGATCATTGTTCATTTTCTTTGGACTTAACTCCTGACTAGAGAGTTTATGATTAAGAACAGGCTCCAAGCCTTAGAAAAGCATAGAGAACATTCCGAAGCTGCACTTATCTTAGGAACACACTATCACATTATACATCAGTAGCGTCTAAAAAATGATCATATCCTGCAAATCTCAAAAGTGCATTTTGTCCCAAATCATGCTATTAAAAAAAGTAGAATAATAGAGTATCCTACCATATTATGATTATGGACAAAAATACAGCTTACTGAAAGAAAATATAACTTTAGACTGGCTCAAAACGTAGTGATAAGATTAGTAGGAAAAATCCCCTTATGATAAATACCATCACAACTCAAAGTTTACCAAAATTCTTCCCAGTGACTACAGAAAAAGTTATTTCTTTGCTATAACAAAATCCCTTGCTAAAAGAATCAATTTGATATAGCCAATATTTTCTCAGGTTCGTACCCAGCAAAAAATAAAGTGAGTTTGCTAAACTCTAATGATAATGACATGACTACTTCAATGTACATTAGGGGGAAAAAAAAGAACTTTGAAGCTGGGGATTTTCCTTTTTTTGGGTCACATGCCTTAGGAGAGGACATAGTTACTAGATCATGGGGAACAAGATCTAGTCAAAATAAGTAATGTCTTAAAATTTATCAATTTATCATCTTAAAATGCCATATTTGTATTTGGTAAGCACACTTTTATTTCCACCACCCCCACACAAATCTAAATTATCATCCTGGCTCATCCTGGCTACTATCAGACTCCTATAATCTACCTGCAGTCACTCTCAACTCATTCCAATCTATTCCCTCTTCTGTGACCAAAATTAAAAGGTATTTTTCAAAAGCAAAACCCTTAATGATTTTCTATTGGTCTTACAATAGATCCTACAAAATCCTAGTCTGGCCCCTGTCCACTTTTCCCATTGTATCTGGGGAGACTCTGTTTCTGCTCTTTGTGATATAGCTAAATTGGCTTTCTTTCAGCTCCTATCTACCTCAGGACCTTTGCACATGCCATTCCCTCTTTCTAGAAACACTCCCCAGTCTCCTCACATATTTGATTTACCAAATATTTACTGATACCCTACCATGTAGAGGCAGTAAAAAAATAAGAAAACATAACAATAAAATATCAGATAGTGATGAACCTAGTAAAAGTAAAGCAAGGTGACATAATAAGACAAAGACGAGGAGGCTATCTTGGATTGTTTGATCAGGGAAGGCCTAATCAAGGAGTTGACACTTAAGTTGAGATTTGGGTAATTCTTACTTATCTTTCAAAACTTAACCCAAACTACACTTCCTCAGGAAGTTTTCTCTAAGCCTCCCATATCAAATTTGGTTACCATGTTAGAAGTTTGCATTCTATCTCGCATTTTCCTTTCTTAGCACTTATCTGATTAAAAGTATTTCTCATAATAGGCTATAAGCTCTGGCATGACAAGACTCTGTCTAATTTACCATTTATATCTAACACCTAACCCACTTTTGGCACACAGCTGATGCTCAAACAGCATTTGCAAAACAGAAGAACTTTACATCCCTCTGATACATAAACACCATGATATACTACAAAGACAACTGAGTTGAGTCGGAAGAATTGGTTTCTAGTCTGAACCTTATCACTTACTAACGAGTGATCGCATGGCAAGCATTTGGCATTCTCTCTTTAAAATGCTTATGAATTGACAGTTGAAACAGACAAAATAAGGTTTTTAAATTAAACTTAATCTGAAGTCAACCAGTATTATGATAAACTGAAAAACATCAACACCACCCATGTGATTTCTGCTATTAATCCTTTCAACTTTTTACATCACAAATACTGTAGCCTCTTACAATGACAAATATACACTTTCTGAAAGAGGAAAAAATACCTTTCTTTTCCTACTTCTTCCTCTTACCCCTATTCCTTGCATAAACTAATCACTAAAGGTAGACTATGTAGGATATCTTTACCAAAATAAGGTACGCTCTACCCCTATAACGGTAACAATGAAAAAATGCTAACCCCTGGTAAAAACAAAATAACTTACATGTCCTCATTGCATACAATAACACAGTAGATGAGTAACTACTAGACTTAGAAAAGATCTTGAAAAGATTTCATACTTGCTTTTAGCAGGTATAGTGCGTGTCATCCCTATTTTACAGCTATGTCAAAAGAGGCCTCTCAGAAAATCATTTTTCCAAGGGCTAGTATAGTATATCACAGAAAGGAAACTGGAACTTAAATTTCCTGTGTCTTAAAATAATGTGCTTTTTGACCATTTTAATTACTCTAAAAATAAAATACTTACAGATAATGTATGAAGAAGCTGTCCTGTGATAGAATTCCACACTTTCAAAAGAAAATTATTCACTGCAGTAATAACTGTGGTATCATAGCGATCCCAGGCCACCATAGTCACCTTAAGTTTAGTGATCTTGTCTTCTCCAGATGGCAAATTATTGCTAAACAAAACAATTTGCAGTATTCATATCTTATGAATTTTGGACAAAGGTGCATGTTAAGTAGCAAATTATGACATAATTTCTCCAGGAGTACACAACTGTTTAGATTAAAAAATCCTAAACTATACTGTTAAGTATTCATGAAAGAAAAAAGTAAATGTATCTGCATAGGGCAATACCTGTTAGCTTAATTCAGGGAGAAAAAAAGACCCTAAAATGACAAAAATTTGGTAAATAGTTCCTTGAGAACCAAAAATTATGAAACTACTAAGAAATCTATAAATACCTTGAAAAATAAAATTCATGCTTATGTTGGTTATCAGAAAATTGGAAAACATAATGGCCAATTTATTCTCTTAAATATGAATTTTTTTAGAAAACCCATAAGTCTTATAAAAAAGCAGTAGAAAATTTAGTACCATTTTTATGTAATTAAATATGACATTATCAATAGGTAGCTATGTTGAAAAAGTCATTTTTATACTGCAGCTAATGGAAAGACAGTTGATTTCAGGGCCATACCCTAAAGAAGCTGTAGTGTCCCAAAGAAGTAATTATGTATCTTTCAATGAACAGTGAAGATGACAAAACTGAATGCTGATTAAGTGTAAATATATTACTGAGTAGGAATGCTAACAATATAAAATATTATAAAAGTATCCTTAGAAAATTAAAGAAAAAGTTAAACATATGATGACATTTAACAGGGACAACTCTCAAGGTAGAAAGTAATATAGATATATTTTTTAATGACCTATAAAAATCTAAGGCAGAGAATGGCTCTATAGGCATCAGTAGAACACAGAGATCTTTGAGTCACAACAGACCAGAATATCAAATGAATCAGCAATATTCCTGTCATCCAGTCTGTCAATCAACAGTAAAGATGATTTGCTTAGAGGCTGTACAGATGCAAACTTCATGTCTACAACTAACTTCAAACTATTTACTAATGTAAAAAGATATTTTATATTCATTATTAAACTCAATGTAAAATATATCATGAGAACCACATAAACATCTAACATAAATTCTTACCCAGTCATTTTAGTAGCCATGTCGAGCACTATACTCTTCCATTCTTGTTGCTGATACTGCCAAATTCTTGCCGTTCCATCTCGACTTCCACTAACAAATCTTAAACTAGACAGAGTTAAAATAACTTTATTAATTTTCTCAAAATGTAAATCACTTTTTTTTGATAATATAAGTAACACATTAACCCTCACACACTACTGAGGGGAATGTAAAATGGTACAGTCACTTTGGAAAACAGCTTGGCAGTTCTTCAAAATGTTAAACATAGTCATCATATGACCTGGAAATTCTACTCCCAGGTATATATCCAAGAGTAATGAAAACATAAGTCCACATAAAAATGTGTACATGAATATTCATGGCAGCATTATTTATAATAAGTCAAAAAGTGGAAACAACCCAAATGTCCATCAATGGGATAAATGGATAAACGAAATGTAGCGTATTCATACAATGAAATATTATTCAGCAAAAAAAAAGAAAAGAAAGAAAGAATGATAGACACAGTAACATAGATGGATCTTGAATAGGCAAACCTATAAAGACAAAAAGTAGATTAATGGTTACCCAGAGCTGGGAGTGAAGGGATAGGAGAATTGGAGGTTGACAGCTAAAGGGTATGAGCTTCTTTCAGGGCCAATGAAAATGTTCTAAAATTGACTGTGGTGATGGTTGCACAACCCTATGAATATACTAAAAACCAATGAATTTTATGTTATTTAAATTATATTTCAATAAAGATGTCATTTAAAAAGAATACACATTCACTCATACTTCTGTCACTGTCAACACTTTGGTTTCTATTTTCAGAATTTATAAAATACAGACATATACACTTCAATAGTTTCTACCACAAAAAACTGAACTGAACTATATATGTTTTTCCCTAGCTTAACTGTATTTTGTTGATCTATTTCTATGTTTCCAAGTACAAAACTATCACTTTTAATAAGTGTTCAACTATATGAATGTACCAAAATTTATTTAATTAATCCCTTAATGATCAACTGTTGTTTCCAATCTTCACCATTATAAATAATGCTGTGATGAACATCTCTATATAATCTTTGTACAACCTCATACATATATTTGCTGAGTCAGAGTAGGTGTATTTTTAAAGCTTTTGATACATACTGCCAAATTGTTTCCCTGAAAAGTTTTTTTAATAATTTACAATCTCATCACAAGTTGTAGAAGTGTCCATTTTCCCAAAACCCTTGGCAATATTGGGATTATCATTTTTCATTATCTTGTCATTCTGAAAGAAAAAAAAGTGACTGTTATTTTAATTTATATTTCTTTGATTATTAGTAAAATTGGACATCTCCTCATGTGTTTATTGGTCACACGAATAATTAAGACCACAATAATGTAATTTTTCCTTAATAGAAAAAGACAGGGAGTTAAAAATTTAGGTTCTTCTAGCATGAAAGAATAGTAGCTATACTAATGTTCAAGCATCTAACTCAGTATAATGCAATCAAGTCAACCTTAAAATTTATTTGGTGGTTTTTTCATTCCTAATATAGACATCACTCTTTGTAGACCATCATTATTTACTCTCAAATTTGACAAAAATGAACAACTCCATCAGTGTAATTATTTGCAGTCAAAAGTTATTTAAAAATAGAACATGATCATCCTATAAAGTCCTTATAGGCCGGGCGCGGTGGCTCACGCCTGTAATCCCAGCACTTTGCGGGGCCGAGGCGGGCAGATCACGAGGTCAGGAGATCAAGACCATCCTGGCTAACATGGTGAAACCCCGTCTCTACTAAAAATACAAAAATATTAGCCAGGCACGGTGGCATGGTACTGTAGTCCCAGCTACTCGGGAGGCTGAGGCAGGAGAATGGCATGAACCCAGGAGACGGAGCTTGCAATGAGCCGAGATCGTGCCACTGCACTCCAGCCTGGGTGACAGAGTGAGACTCCGCCTCAAAAAAAAAAAAAGTCCTTATAGACATACAAGTTGAGCTAGTCGAATCCAAAATTCTAAAATCTGAAAGTGTTTGAGTGTCAACATGACGCCAGATGTCAAAAAGTCCACACCTGGCCTCTTGTGATGGGTCACCAAATAGTCAAAACTTTGTTTCATGCACAAAATTAAGTAAAATATTGTATAAAATTACTTTCAGGCTACGTGTGTAAGGTATACATGAAACATAAATGAATTGTGTTTAGACTTGGGTTCCATCTCCCAGCATCTCATTATAATATGCAAATATTCCAAAATCTGAAAAAATATCCACTTCTGGTACCAAGTATTTTGGATATGAAATAACCCGTACTGGAAACAAATTAATGCTAGGTGCTTAAAATTTTAAATCTATTATGCTAGGTAAACTTTTAGGCTAGAGCCTTTTTGGCTGTCATCTTTTTGGGATTAGACACTTTAGAGAGTGCAAGGATATCTGCATATAATTTCTGACTTTAGGGATATAGGGATAATGAGTGATATAGATATTCAGAGAAAGTCAAGACAATTAAACGCTGGAACATTCAGGAAAGGTTTCAGGTAGGGCATGAACCGTAAAAGGAAGATAAGACCTAGTTAAGAAGAGGGGGGAAAAAAAGAAAGGAGAGGGACATGAGAGGAAAAGAGAAAGACAGAAAGTAGGAGAGAAAGAGAAAGAGGTTAGGGGAAAGTAGGAAATGGCGTTTCTTGGTAGAGATGATATGAGGAAAAGTATAAGCAAAGGAATGGATGAGATGTGAACAGGAGCAGGGTATATCAATTAGGCCGGATCTAAGGATTCATATGGAGAACAGTAGAAAAGAATGTAGATCTAAGTCATTTGGTAAAGAGCTCTGAATGCCAGGCTAAGACATTTGAATTCTACTCCATAGGCAGAGAAGAGGAAACACTAAAGATTTCTGTAAAGAACAATGTTGGCTGGTCACGGTGGCTCATGCCAGCACTTTGGGAGGCCGAGGCGGGCAGATGATAAGGTCAGGAAATCAAGACCATCCTGGCTAATACGGTGAAACCCCGTCTCTACTAAAAATACAAAAAATTAGCGAGGTGTGGTGGCATGCACCTGTAATCCCAGCTAGTCGGGAGACTGAGGCAGGAGAATCACTTGAACCCAGGAGATGGAGGTTGCAGTGAGCCGAGATCACACCACTGCACTCCAGCCTAGGCAACAGAGCGAGACTCCGTCTCAAAAAAAAAAAAAAAAAAAAAAAAAAAAGAACAAGGTTACACTGGCAGAGATGGACAGGTCACAGGTCAAATAATGAAATGCTTGAATAACATGGGTGCTAAAAGAAATAGAGCAAAATAAACAAAAAAGAAAGCACTCAGAAAGGAAGACCTGATAGGCTATGGTTACGACTTGGATGAGATTGTGGAAGTGATGGCTAAGGATGTCATCAAAGACAAACAAGGGCTTTGAACCTAAATAACTGGACAGAAATAAGGTATCTATCATACAAGTAGCTGCATCTGAGGGAATGGTAGTAACATATATCAAACATCTGTTTACACAAATATGTATTACATAATTACCTGTCTCCATTGTTACAGAACTGAACAGCAACAACTTTATCCTAAGACATAAAACAGATTTTTGGTTAAAATGGACTTATTTGTAAAATGAATTAAGTGCTCTTTCTCTCAAATTCATAGGTAAAAACATCATGAAGTAGATTTTTTTTTTTTTAATTTCAATGAGGCCCAAAACAATGTACTAACTAATGAGGACTGCTTATTGGCGGTAATAGGAAACAAACCAGACATAGGGAAACCTTATAAACCATATCTCAAGAGACAAATACTTCTGAATAGATATTAGTTTATTACGTTCTCCATAATAAGACAGCACACTAATGTAAGATAACACCTTAAAATAGTTAATTTAATAGTAGTTGCATTAGATTTTCCACGTAATTTTATTAATTTTTGAAAATAATCATTTCCTGTTTCCCACATCATTTATCTAATTATTTTCCAATGGAATCATCTGACAGTCTATAAGTACCATAGTTTAGAGACTGCTATTTAAAATCTTTTAGAATAATTAACTCATACTTTTACTAGTATGTATAGTACTGATGACAAGAGTAAAGTGTAAGCCAAACTTTGTGATTTGTATATATTACTATGGTACACATCAGCAAAGAAATGAAATAAACTTTCCAAGGATATTCAAAAATAAAGCAACTGTTTCTGATTTTCTCTTACCGTATGTGACTCTAATTCAGCAATTTTCTCAGGAACCTCAGAACCCAAATAATATATTCTAATCACATGGTCAGTACTACCAGTTGTAATGAACATACCGCCTAGAAGATTAAAAAACAAAACAAAACATAGTACCAAGGAACCCTAAAAACCATCTCATTACTTCCTTAGTTGTATGCTACACCTTGCATTAGTAAAAAGGCTTCAAGAAACACAAGGTTGTCTTCTAATTATTGGAGACATACTAGTGATTCAGAGAAAATGTAAAACTATATCATTCATCCAACAAAATCTACAAACTATATATACACTGAATACAGGCCTATGATCATAAACATTAAAGAACACATCCTTGAGGAATTCATTTCTTTATTTAGAAATGTAATGTTCCAAAATTATTTATAAGACAATTTATCGGCCGGGTGCGGTGGCTCAAGCCTGTAATCCCAGCACTTTGGGAGGCCGAGACGGGCGGATCACGAGGTCAGGAGATTGAGACCATCCTGGCTAACACAGTGAAACGCCGCCTCTACTAAAAAAATACAAAAAACTAGGTGGGCGCCTGTAGTCTCAGCTACTCGGGAGGCTGAGGCAGCGTAAACCCGGGAAGCGGAGCTTGCAGTGAGCTATGATCCGGCCACTGCACTCCAGCCCGGGCGACAGAGCGAGCCTCCGTCTCAAAAAAAAAAAAAAAAAAAAAAAAAAAAAAAAGACAATTTATCTACAATTCTCTTTACCGTGGCCATAGTGGCGACAGAGCGAGTCTCCGTCTCAAAAAAAAAAAAAGACAATTTATCTACAATTCTCTTTACCGTGGCCATAGTGGTTGAGTGTAAAAAGTCAACTGCTTTTGGGATGATGAAAAAGTTCTAGAGATGGATGGTGTGACAGATGCAGAACAATGTGAATATACTTAAAGTTACAAACTGTACACTTAAAAATGACTAAAATGATAAAATTTTAAGTTCTGTATATTTCACCACAATCAAAAAAAGGAGAAAAAAAAGGTTAACTAATGTAGGATTCTTAGCAGTAGAAAAAGCACTGTAAAAGTGTTTTCAATATGGAGCAACAGTACATGTTTTTTTGTAACTCAGGGCAGAATTTTTGTGTTGATTGTGGGGGAAGTAAATTTTTTTGTTAGTGGATATTTAGAGTAGGGGGTCTGTTTTTACCAAGCAAAATCACCATTATATAAAAATGTATTAAATTATGAATAAGGAAAAAAAAAAAATCAACCTTACACATTACTTAGAGTCCAAAAGAGTTTATCTATCATAACACATGGTTCAGATTTTTGATATCCTTCAATTAACACTCAAATGTGTATCTTTTCATTCATAAATCACATAATCTGTTTTTACAACTGGATCGTTTAATATTCCAGATGCTCAAAACATTCTAGTTTTACACATACCAGAACTGAAAGATGAACAAGATATCTGGACTCCAGGTCTGGATCTCTCAGTAAATTTCACTGGGCGATCTCTAAAGAGGAAAAATAAGGTATTTTTATGTTTCATCATGTTTAGCTAATGGGCCAGAATGTTAGCACACTACTGGATACTGATCGATTTAGCATCAATATTACAGAAAAAACAAAAGGAATGTGGTCAATAAGTACTATTCCCATCCATTAGGTTAAAAATGCATTTAACCTTGCAAACATCATTTATGATATCAGTATTACTACAGTTTTATTAACCATATTACTTACTACTACCATTATGAGATTTCTTACCAAAGTAAGAAATGAAACAAAATTCTACCAGAATTTTCTATATAAATTGTCTCTTCAACATTAATATCAAAAAAAATTTATCCTAAAATCTCTTTATCTATTGAAGTAGGTATGGATATGTATACACAAATACACATACACATATATAAATATATATACATATATCTAAATACATGGACTATTAAGAATCAAGGCAATAGATAAAAATTAACATGATTAATTTTTCACAAAATTTCTAAACTTACCTAAACTTCATTGTTTTGACATGCCATTGCCAGAAACAGATTGTTCCATCAGCACCAGTAGAAGTGAGGTATCTGTTTGTGCCTTTAGTTGATGGACAAAACTTAAAAAAAAAAAAATATATGATTCAAATAAAAAGTTTTCATGTTCAGCCTAACATCAAACACAGAGTATTTTTAAATTGTAATCATTTAACAAATATAATTTCAATAAATTCAGTTAAAAATTTTTGTCAAGGGACTATTTTACTTTCCTAGATTAATAAATACCTTATTAAAAATTTAAAAATATCAAAAAACTATAGAAAAAGTAACTGAACTTTGGATAAAATGTTTTAGTTATAAAAAAATTACTTTTAAATTATTTAATATTACACTTTAAGATTTTTTAATCACTTTCAGTGGAGAATAAACTCACAAGCGCATTACTATTTAAAACTTTACAAATGTGCTATATATACACTTATAGAAACAACTGTGGAATTTTTATAGTTCAGATGGACAGAGGATTAGAAGTAAATCTAAAAACACTTGGGAAGTTAATATCCAAGTATTTGGTTTTATTATTTTTTCACTTTAAAATCCAGTTTCATTCAATGAAGTATATAATTTTGTCCTTTTTAGATGTAAGCCATTTGTTTCCATAAATAATGTAAAATAGGTCAAATCATTATTCATATCATATCATTGTGGAAAAATGGAGATCAAGTTAAAAAAAAAACTTAAGTTGTCAATATAGAGGACTACTAATATGTCCAAAGGATCAAGGCCTTTATCATGTGGGCTTCTCAGGCTCTTACTCTCAGTATTTTACATATCCTCAGAAAAGAATCACAGAAAAGGAAAAAGAACAACTGAGCTCCTGATGTCTGGGACACAGGAAAAAGCTGAAAATTGGACAAGAGTTTCCTACATGTCAGTGAGTTTTTAAAATCCCAAGTGAAGATAATTAAACATTTCCACTGAGATGATGACTAAGGATTAAGATGTATAGGGTTTGAATACATTTTGAATGCAAATCAAAAGAAAATTATCATTATAGATATTAGAAGTAATTTACTTAGCTTCTTTGTTTGGAAGCACAGAACTTCTAAAGACAACAGAGATGAATTCAAACAAAAATTACTCATTAATATTATCCATTAATAACTGATGTGCAGTAAAGAAACCAGGACTTATGCCTATATAGTCCTCTGTTGGTATCATTGAGATGCTTCCGGGACCTCCCGTGGATACCAAAATCAGCAGATGCTCAAGTCTCTGATATAAAATGGTATGGTATTTGCAGATAACATATGTACATCCTCCTGTATACTTCAAATCATCTCTAGATTACTGATAATACCTAATACAATATAAATGTTGTAGTGATTTGTTGTTATACTATATTATTTAAGGGATAATGGCAAGAAAAAAATCTGTACATGTTCAGTAGGAAGATTAATATTTTTCAAATGACTTTTGTTCCTCAGCTGGTTGAAGCCACAGATGCAGAATCTACGGATACAAAGGGTTAACTATATTTTCATTTCTGAGATTGAGAAATTTGCATTAAAAAGCTTAATCTGGCTGGGCGCAGTGGCTCACACCTGTAATCTCAGCACTTTGGGAGGCCGAGGCAGGCAGATCACCTGAGGTCAGGAGTTTGAGACCAGACTGGCTGATATGGCAAAACCCCGTCTCTATTAAAAATAAAAAATTTGTTTGAGTTCTTTGTAGGTTCTGGATATTAGCCCTTTGTCAGATGAGTAGATTGCAAAAATTTTCTCCCATTCTGTAGGTTGCCTGTTCACTCTGATGGTAGTTTCTTTTGCTGAGCAGAAGCACTTTAGTTTAATTAGATCCCGTTTGTCAATTTTGGCTTTTGTTGCCATTGCTTTTGGTGTTTTAGACATGAAGTCCTTGTCCATGCCTATGGCATTTATGCAGCCAACAGACACATGAAAAAATGCTCATCATCACTAGTCATCAGAGGAATGCAAATCAAAACCACAATGAGATACCATCTCACACCAGTTAGATTGGCAATCATTAAAAAGTCAGGAAACAACAGGTGCTGGAGAGGATGTGGAGAAATAGGAACACTTTTACACTGTTGGTGGGACTGTAAACTAGTTCAACCATTGTGGAAGACAGTGTGACAATTTCTCAAGGATCTAGAACTAGAAATATCATTTGACCCAGCCATCCCATTACTGGGTATGTATCCAAAGGGTTATAAATCATGCTGCTATAAAGACACATGCACACATGTTTACTGCAGCACTATTCAAAAGAGCAGAGACTTGGAACGAACCCAAATGTTCAACAACGACAGATTGGATTAAGAAAATGTGGCACATATACACCATGGAATACTATGCAGCCATAAAAAAGGATGAGTTCATGTCCTTTGTAGGGACATGGATGCAGCTGGAAACCATCATTCTCAGCAAACTATCACAAGAACAAAAAACCAAACATAGCATGTTCTCACTCATAGGTGGGAATTGAACAATGAGAACACCCGGACACAGGAAGGGGAACATCACACACTGGGGCCTGTTGTGGGGTGGGGGGATGGGAGAGGGATAGCATTAGGAGATATACATAATGTAAATGACGAGTTAATGGGTGCAGCACGCCAACATGTCACATGTATACATATGTAACAAACCTGCACGTTGTGAACATGTACCCTAGAACATAAAGTATAATAAAAAATAAAATAAAATAATTAGCTGGGCATGGTGGCACATGCTTGTAATCCCAGCTACTCAGGAGGCTGAGGCATGAGAATCGCTTGAAGCCAGAAGGCGGAGGTTGCAGTGAGCCGAGATCATACCACCGCACTCCAGCCTGGGTCACACAGCAAGACTCTGTCTCAACAACAACAACAAAAGCTTACTCTAAAATCTACAGCAGTAATCCACAAATACAGCCAACACACCAAATTCAGCTTGCTGCCTGTTTCTGTAAATATAGCGTTATTGGAACACAGTCACCTTACACTGTCTATGGCTGCTTTTGCACTATGGGAACAGAGCCGAGCAGTTGTGACAGAGACTGTATGACATGCAAAGCCTAAATATTTACTATCTGGCCTGTATATTTGCTGATCTTAGATTTATAGGAATTAGACAATTAAATATGAAATAGTATAATTTTATAAAGTGAAGAAACATTGAAACCTTTATCTCCATTGCATTAAAATTGCTTCATCAATCACAAAGGGGGATCTGGCCCATTAATGTGCCTTAATAGAATTGTTTTAAATGAGAAACCATGTTACGGATTGTTTAATATAACATTTATTTTTGTATTTCTGACAAATTAATACATACCTACTGTAGAAAATTTAGGAAATGTGGAAAAACAGAAAAAAAGTAACATGTAATTCTGCCATTCAGTGGTAACCACTATTAGCATCATACCATTCTAACTAAATTTTGTTAAAAAAATACAAAACGTGGGAGTATAATATATCACTGATGTTAATAAAGACAGTCAATACACAAATAATAAAGAACATATAAAGAATACCAAAAGATGACTATTACTACAGAGAAAAATGAAACAGAAGGGAAGATACAGAGTTGCTGTGCACACAGTGGAGGGGGCTGGGGGCGGTGGTTTACAATTTTAATCAGAGCAATAAGGTGGTCAGAGGTCTCCCTGAGAAGGTGACATGTGCACAAAGCACATACAAACTGAGAAAACAAACTATGTGAATATCCAAGGAAGACCACTCCAGAGACAGGAAACAGTAAAAGCCAAAGCAGCCATGTACACCTAGAATGTTCAAGAAAAGCAAAGTGGCCAGCAGTTAAGCAGAGTGAAAAAGGCAAACATGCAGTAGATGAGACTGAAGAGCACCAAGGAGGCTGAGAATACAGAGCATTGTGGAGACTTCAGTTTTAACTCTGAGATTGGAAGCTACTGATGGTCCTGAGCACCAGTGACATGATTTAACTGCCATTTTAAAATAACTTTGTCTGTTAAACTGAGAGACTAAACTGGGGCAGGGGAAAGGGAATGGAAGGGGCAGGAGAAAGGGAATGGAAGATGCAGGCAGATCGGTTAGAAGTCTATTTCAATAATCTAGACTACAGATGATAGTGCCTTAAAACAGGATAGCAATAATAGAGGTCATGAGAATTTGCCAGATTCTAGATACAGTTTGATGGTAGAACCAACATGACTTGCTAACAAGTTTTAGATACAAAGTATAAGAGAAAGATAAAAGGGATGACTACTCTGAGCAGTTGAAAGCAGGGTATTGCCATTTGTTTGGATGAAAAGGCTTGGGGAGATACGAGGAAGAAAAATTAATTCAATTTTGAATATAATGAGTTTGAAATACCTAGTAGACATACATGTGATGATTCCAAGAAGATAGTTGCATAAACAAGTATGAAGCTAAAAGATAGTTCCTAAATGGAGATGGAAGTTTGAAATCATCAGTTTACAGATGAAATTCAAAACCATGAGATGACTAAGAGAAAGAGTATGATAGAAAGGTCTACCAATCTCTAAGGCACTACAATATGTAAAAGAAATGAGAAAAGGCTGGGCGCGGTGGCTCACGCCTGTAATCCCAGCACTTTGGGAGGCCGAGGCGGGTAGATCACGAGGTCAGGAGATCGAGACCATCCTGGCTAACATGGTGAAACCCCGTCTCTATAAAAATACAAAAAATTAGCCCGGCGTGGTGGCAGGCACCTGTAGTCCCAGCTACTTAGGAGGCTGAGGCAGGAGAATGGCGTGAACCCGGGAGGCCGAGCTTGCAGTGAGCCGAGATCGCACCACTACACTCCAGCCTGGGTGACAGAGCGAGACTCCATCTCAAAAAAAAAAAAAAAAAAATGAGAAAACAAACTAGCAAATGAAACTATGAAAAAAAACAACAGTATCATAAATATTTTTCATTATTACTAATAATCTGCAGAGGACACATGTCAAGACCTCCTATGGATGCCTGAAACCTTGAATAGTACCAAGCCCTGTTTTTTCCTGTGCCTACATACCTATGATAAGCTTAATTTATAAATTGGGCACAGTAGGAAATTAACAAATAATACCTTATAATATTGCTATAAAATTATAACAATACACTGTAATAAAAGTTATATGAATGTGGTCTCTTTCCCAAAGTATGTCATTGCACTGCATTCACCTATTTTCAAACTATGGCTGACGGTGGGTAATTGAAACCTTGGAAAGCCAAACTGCAGATAAGGGGGACTACTATAATAAAATGATTTTTTTCAGTGGCATATGACAGTATGTCCAAATTCCAGAAATAATCAGTCAGATATGATAGTGAGATCACAAGTAACTGATAATCTCCCAAATCAAAATCCATGAAATAATTTCAAATAATCAAAATTTTGACATGAACTTTTTCAAATTCAACATACACTGAACCCAATTCTTGCTAGCTCCCCATAAAAAGATGACATATTATTTAAATAACACCAAAAAATGGCATACTTATGATTTCCTAAAGAATAAACAAAAGTAAATGGGAGTAATTATCTCCTCCAAAAGTGGTCTCTTTCTCCAAAGTGTAAAATTTTTAAGATTCCTCTGTTTTCTTCTCAATACAAAGAAGAGGACAAAAGTTCAGTTTCATTAGTTTTTTTAAATAAAAAATATTTTAAATCATCCATGACTTTCACTACCAACATCTGGTAAAACCAGTATGTGGACAAGTATTAAAAGCAGCCAACATATTCTACATTACAAATCAAATTGAGGCTGAGTGCAGTGGCTCATGCGCCTGTAATCCCAGCAGTTTGGGAAGCCAAAGCCAGAGGAATTGAGCTTGAGTCCAGGAGTTTAAGACTAGCCTGGGCAACATGGCGAACCCCCGTCTCTACAAAAAATACAAAATTTAGCCAGATGTGGTGGCGCATGCCAGTAGTCCCAGCTACTCAGGAGGTGGAGGTGGGAAGATCACTTGAACCTGGGAGGTGGAGGTTGCAGTGAGCTGAGATCCCGCCACTGCACTCCAGCATGGGTGACAACAAAACAAAATAAAACACATCAAATTGAAATAAACAAAAAAATCACTGAAACTAAGAATAAAAATTCCTCTCATATTAACCTAAAAACAGACACACACATACTAAATCTGACTGGCAAACATCTTGCATTAAATATTAATACAAGGTATGCCAATATTCAAGTTAGAACCCGTTTATATTCTAAAAGGAAAGAGTGTGCTCTTAAGGCATTTACAGGTTTTCTCCCTCCTTAACAAATACAAATAAGATGTCTCACTCTATTTATAGGACTCTTTAAATCATCTTTTTACTTATTTTTTTAAAAAGAGAATTATATGAAAAAGGAACTTAAAAAAATACCTTGCTGCAGGGTAGGAGCAAAGTCCAGAAGAGAGCATTTTTCTCTTGCTATTAGTTGGGCTATTATCTATACAATGTAACATGAAATCAGAGAATTCTCACCTTTATTACATATGTTTGAGGTAAATTTTATCACTTTTCTTACCTGTATGGAAGTAATAGAAGCTGAATGGCCCTGAAGGACTGCAACGGGTGCACAAGTTCGAAGACACCATACTCTTACTACCTTATCACAGCTGCCTGCGGCAATAAGAGTGTTTTCATAGTTAACAGCCATGTCAGAAATTTCAGCAGAGTGTCCACGAAGTGTAGCAAGAAGACGTCCATCATCTGTAGCCCAAATTTTTACTAAACAGTCATCTGAACCCTATAGTAACAAAAGGACAATAGATTTATAATGAAGCAGAAATTCACCACAATCCCCCCACCCAAAAAACAGCCAAAAAGAAGATTTTATTAAATTACTTCTAAGTCTTTACTCTTTAGTCTCCTCTCTACATATAATAGGGATCCAGTAGCAAGTATAAATGATGTCCAAATGACAGCAATAACAAAGCATTTTCCAAAGTGACGATGGCATTTATGAAGAACTTTTCAAAATTACCACCAATCCTGACAACTCAAGATATTTTAAACTCACTTTTTAGTGATTTGGCATTAAGCATTTTTACCATCATTTCTTTCTTTAGACCTGACAGCCTTTTTTCTAAATTCTTTAAATATTTTTTCCACAAATTATTCAGAATTTAACCTAAAGTCTACATGCATTTCTCAGTAAACATGAGGCTAGCAGTTAATGATTATTTCTGGTAAAAATATATTAAAGTTCCTTTTGAGAATTTCAGAAGAGTGAACTGTAAAGAGCAATTCTACTCTACTACGGTAGAAAAGTTACTTAACAATTATCTGTTTATTAAAATATAGCATTCATCATCCTCATCATGATCACTAACATCCAAATACGTATGTGATGCATTTAGAGTCATTAAGTAATTAATGGAAGAGTCCAAAATAAACTCTAAGGTGTAATAACTTCCCGAATAACTTCCGCTTCATTTGTTGTAGCATACAAATATAAAAATAAAATTATGCTATTACCCACACTTCTATGTTAATACTAAAGCAATGAGACTAAGCTTTTTTTTTGGAAATACTGGTGTACTACAATTTTGTACTCAAAAGCATACAGTATTATCTGCTTAATAAAAGTTCAGCTTAAAAAATAAACAGTACTAAAACGAAGAAAAAGATATAAAAAATAGCTATAAGCTTCATTACGGTGTAGTTCAACTATCTAATCAAAAAAATGTCATGAAATCATTATTTAGGCAAAACTGGCAGCAATTACACCAAGTGACACACGGAAGTGCATTTTAATAAATGTTTGTTAAAATTGAATGAAATGAAATAGAGTACACTTGGTTCACATCAATTAACCACTTCTAGAATATAAGGTCTTCTGAAGATTTAACTTTGTTAAATTAAACTTCCAAGAAGATAGTAAACATTTTCGTTCACTCGTTTACTTATACAAAATGAGAAAAATTTTTCAATTTCCACTCATCTTTTTCTGCACCCATATATCCAAAAAAGGTGAACTGCTTACAAATCGCAATGCCATGCCATGCAGTCTGGCTTCAATTGTTGTAATTCTATATATGTTACCATATTATAAATTTTAAACTCACTGTAAAAATTCTTCTCCCACTTCGGTCAAATGCTACACAGTAGACAGATGACAAGTGCCCCAGAATTCTCTTATGCATCTTAATGTGCTGGTAAGCAGAAGAAGGGAAAATATGACCGAAGCGACTACATCCGGTTAATTGCCTGGCAGAGGTGATATTCACTGAAAAAAATAAGAAATTAACTTAAAACTTAAAAGTGAAACTGATTTCATGAAATTAAGTCATAAATATTAAGATGAGACAAAACAGAGTACATATATTATAGCAATTCTGCCCTGTGAGAAGTCTAAATTCCCTTACATAGTTCAGGATTTTATGAACTCCAGTTTACTACAAGAAAGCACCAAGAATACTCTTCCATTAAATCCCAAAGGTCTGATATTCTGCTTGGCTTACTGTGGTTTCTCAAGCACATTCTCACTTTGCTTTTCTTGGTATGCTATAGTCAAAGAGACTGTCATTTTAAATACATAGGTAAATCTTTCTATAACATGAAGAAATTTTAGAATAAAACTGTACTTGGTTAAGTGTATTTCTCTAAAAAATTATACAGGAATTTCATAAATTCTTGTCCTACCTCCTCACACCTATCCACCACATGTATGACTGCCCCTAAAAATTCAAGAGTAATACAAGTAAAAAAAAACTATACAGTGAAAAGATAAGGAATCTATGATGTTACAAAGATTTTATGTTGCAAACAACCTAGGTTTTTCTACGGGTTCTTTCCTTTTGGTTTCTGAATTTAGAGGCTCTCCCTCTAGTTAACACTGAACTTTAAAGGCTTCATCTCCTATGAAGTCATTTTAGGTCCTGTCTCATTTCTTTTTTCTTGTTCGCTTTGCCTTGTTCTCCATTTTCTTAAAAAATGACATAATATATCGTAAGTCTACATAATTCTTCTCCAATTACCAGGTGGATTCTGCTCATATCTAAAAAACAAATCTTGATCTCTATGTAAAACTTTACAGCCACCCACTTGCCCTGTGAACACCTTCATCTTCCCTTATACACTAAAAATGCTTAATACCCCACACAATATATTTTAATCAAAACATAGACTCCCTATAACTTCAAAGGTCACCTTGAGGCAAAGTGACATTTTACCACACTGCATAAATAATACAGTACAAAATGAAAATAGCTTCATGTTCAAGCAGGGCAAGATTAAAGCAAGAACTGAGTTCTAGCTAGATTAGTATGATTAGAACCATGCCACAATCAAAAATATTAAATCTTTCAACATCTCACAATTTTAAGAGCAATGAAGTCTTTCTTTCAGGCAAAGGCAGATCCACTGGCCATTTTAACTGACAAAATGACAAAAAATGAATAATGAATAGCAAAATCAGTGACATGTTGAATATAAACAATTAGAACACATAAGAGACCTGAGTAGTTATGTAATACTGCAAGATGCTGAGTAAATAATGGGAGGAACTGCATAAGCATCAGTATCAGGCAAGAGGATTTCTTTTTGGCAGGTGTTACCATCTCAATCACAAGAAAATCTATGACTCCAAGATAGGAAGGGCTGGTACCCTAATTTGGGACTTCAGAAAACTTCCTTCTCCAATGAAACATTTCTTACTGCTCTGAGTTCCTTAAAACAATTAACCATTACTTCTGCTTGGCTTTTGTCTCTTCATACTTTGCAGGTAGATGCAGTGGAGACAGGTTATGGCAGGGCTTCTCAACCTTGAAACTATTGATACTCTCTGTTGAATGATTCTTTGCTATGGGGACTTTCCATTGTAGGGTGTTTTGCAGCATCTCTCACCTGTCCCCACTAGATGCTAGCAGGATCCCCCCAACACTAAGTTATGACAAAAATATCTCCAGATGTTGTCTAGGGTAAGAAACTGCCCCAGATTAAAATCACTGCTTGCAGTATAAAAGCAAAAAACATCATTACCAATAGAAGGAAAAAAGAAAAAAAACAAACAGAAAAGCAGTTCTGAGAAGGGGAGCTGCAGGAGATAGAAAGCAAATCCATGAGCATTGGATGCCTTTCCATTTATTTGAATCTTCAATTTCTTTCATCAATGTTTTATAGTTTTCACTATACAGCTCTTTCGCCTATACTTAAATTTACTCCAAAGTACTTTCTTAGGTCCTATCATAAATGGAATTATTTCCTTGATTTCTTTGGATAGTTCATTGTTAGAGTATAGAAACAATGCAGATTGTCAAGTTAATTTTGTAATCTGCAACATTACTCAATTTGTATATCAGTTCTAAGAGGGTTCTTTTGGTGGATTTTTAGGGTTTTCTACATATAAGATCATGTCATCAGAAAACAGAAAATTTCACTCCTTCTTTTACTATATGGATGCATTTTGTTTCTTTCATTTTCTGGCCTAATTGCACTGGCTCAGACTTCCTATACTACATTGAATATAAGTGGCGAGAATGGGCATCTTCTTATTAGAGACGGGGCTTCAACATGTTAGTCACACTGGTCTAGAACTCCTGACCTCAGATAATTCACCCACCTCAGCCTCCCAAAGTGCTGGTATTACAGGCATGAGTCGCCTTGCCCAGCTGAGATACATTCCTTCTATACCTCTTATGTTGAGAGATTTTATCATGAATTTTGTCAAATACTGTTTCTGCATCTATTAAAATGATCATGCAGGTTTTGCCCTTCCTCTTGTTAATATTGTGCACCACATTTACTGAATTACATATCCTGAGCCAATCTTGCATCCCAGGGATGAATCCCACTTGATCACAGTGATTGACCTTTTTGATGTGCTGTTGAATTCAGTTTGCTAGTATTTTGTTAAGGACTTGTGCATTATTTTTTTTTTTTATTATTATTATTTTTTTTTAGATCAAGTCTCACTCATTCACTCAGGCTGTAGTGCAGTAGCACAATCTTGGCTCACTGCAACCTCCGCCTCCTGGGTTCAAGTGATTCTCCTGCCGCCGCCTCCCAAGTGGCTAGGATTACAGGGATGCATCACCATGTTGGCCAGACTGGTCTCAAACTCCTGACCTCAAGTGATCTGCCCACCTCGGCCTCCCAAAGTGCTGGGACTACAGGCATGAGCCACTGCACCCAGCCTTTTGCATCTACGCTCAAAAGGCATACTGGCCTTTAGTTTTCCCGTAGTATCCTTGTCTGAATTTGGTATCAGGGTAATGCTGATCTCATTAAATGAATTTGAAAGTATTCTCTCCTCTTCAATTTTTTGGAAGAGTTTGAAAAACACTGGTGTAAGTTCTGCTTTAAATGTTTGGTAGAATTCAACAGAAAAGCCATTTGGTCCTAAGCTTTTCTTTGATGGAAGACTTTTTACTACCAATTCAATCTCATTATTTGTTATTGGTCTGTTCAGTTTCCATTTTCATCTCTGATTCTGAGTCTTTTGTTTTTTTCTTAAGTCTACCTAAAAATTTGTCAATATTGTTCATCTTCTCAAAAAAACAACTTTAAGATTTGTTAATCTTTTCTGTTGTTTTTCAAGTCTCTATCTTGTCTATTTCTGCTCCGATCTTCCTTATTCCTTCCTTCTGCTAAGGTTGGGCATACTTTGTTCATCTTTTTCTAGTTCCTTGAGGTTCAATGTCAATATTTTCTATCTTTTTTAATGTTTACTGCTATAAACTTACCTCTCAGGACTGTTTTTGCTGCATCCCATAAGTTTTGGTATGTTGTGTTTCCATTTTCATTTGCCTCAATTTCCCTTTTAATTTATTCTTCGACTCATGGTTTTCAGAAGTAGGTTGCTTAATTTGCATACATCTGTGAGCCTTCCAAGATTCCTCCTGTTATTTTTAGTCTCATGCCATTGTGATTAGAAAAGATGCTTAATATGATTTCAATCTCCTTAAATTTGTTAAGACTTGCTTTGTGTCCTAAAATATGATCTATCCTGGAGAATATTCCACATGTACTTGAGCTGAGATGTTCTATAAATGTCTATTAGGTCCAATTAGTCTGAAATGTGGTTTAAGTACAATGTTTCCTTATTGATTTTCTGTCTACATAATCTGTCCAATGTTGAAAGTGAGGTAGTGAAGTCTCCTGTTATTGTACTGGAGTTGTAGTGTCTCTGTCTCTCTGTCTCTCTCTCTCTCCCTCCCTCCCTCCCTCCCTCCCTTCAGTTTTTATCATATATGCCTTGTATATTTAGGTGCTCTGATGCTCCAATGTTGGGTGCATATATATTTACAACTGCCAAACTTCTTGATGAACTAACATCTCTATCATTACATGTGACGTTTTTTGTCACTATTCACTTTTTCAAGTCTCTTATATCCGATATAAACAAAACGACTCCTGTTCTCTTTTGGATTCCATTTGTAAGGAATATGTCTTTCCAACTCTCTATTTTCAGTCTATGGGTGTCCTTAGAGATGATGAGTGTCTCCTGTAGGCAGCATATTATTGGGTCACGTTTTTTCATCCATTCAGCCGCTCAATGTCAAAAATGTCCATTCTACCCAAAGATATTTACAGATCTAATGCAATCTCTATGAAAATTTCAATGACATTTTTCACAGAAATAGAAAAAAAATCCTAAAATTCAAATGAAACCAGAAAAGACCTCAAACAACTAAAACAATCTTGTGCAAAAACAATGAGGCTAGAGGCATCATTCTCCCTGATTTTAAAAGGTATGATAAAGCTTATTTAATAGAAACAGCATGATACTGACATAGAAACAGACACACCAACCAAGGGAACAGGATATAAAGTCCAGAAATTAATCCAAGCATTTAAAATAAAACAATATTCAACTTAGATTCCAAGAACACACAATGGGGAAAGGACAGTTTCTTCAGTAAGTGGTGCTGGGAAACTGGATATCCACATGCAAAAGAATGAAACTGAACCCTATTCTCACAACATGTACAAAAACCAACTCAAAATGAATTAAAGACTTAAACAGAAGATCTCAAAGAGTAAGGTCACTAGAAGAAAACATAAGGGAAAAGCTTCACAACACTGTTCTGGCCAATGATTTCTTGGGTAGGACTCCAAACACAGGCAACAAAATCACAAACAGACAAATGGGATAGTATCAAACTAAAAAGCTTCTGCACAGCAAAGGAAACAATTAGCAGACAGATGATACAACTCACAGATTGGGAGAAAACACCTGTATACCATCTATCTGATAAGGGGTTAATATCTAAAATATATAAGAAACTCAATAGCAAAAAAAAAAAAATGTAATTAAAACCTGGGCAAAAGATCTGAACAAACATTTCTCAAAAGAAGACATACAAATGGCCAATGGATATACGAAAAAAATGCTCAACACCTCCAGTCATCAGGGACGTGCAAATTAAAGGAACAATGATATATCACTTCACACCTGTTGGAATGGGTATTATCAAAAAGACAATTACTAATCTGTGTTGGTAAGGATATAGAGAAAAGGAAACGTTTTGCATACTGCTGGCAGCAATGTAAATTGAAATATTTTGGAAAATAGTATGGAGGTTCCTCAAGAAATTGAAAATGTAAATAGCATATGATCCACTAATCCTACTTCCGGATATATATCCAAAGGAATTGAAATCAATGTCAAAGAGATGTCTGCACTCTCATGTTCATTGCAGCATTAGTCACAATAGCCAAGATATGGTAGCAATCTAAGTGTCCATCAGATGAATGGTTCAAAGTATTTTATACACACACACACAGAGAGAAACATACACACACACACGAAAACCATTAAGTCTTATAAAGGAAAGAAATTGGAAATTCTGCCATTCACAACAACTTGGATGAACTTGGAAGACATTATGCTAAGTGAAAAAAGCCAAGCACAGAAAAACAAATACTGTTTGATATCATTTATGTAGAAGCTAAAAAAGTTGCTCTCATAAAAACAGAGTAGAAAGGTAGTCACCAGAGGATACAAGGAAAGGAGAGGGGTAAGGAAAGGGGAGATGCTGATCAAAGGGCACAAAGTTTCAGTCAGACTGGAGCAATAAGTATTGACATCTACTGTACTACATGGTGACCACAGTTAATAATAATAAAACGCGTATTTCAAAATTGCTAAAAGAATAGATTTGTAATGTTCTCACCACAAGAAAATGTTGTTGAGGTGATGGATATGCTAATTAGTTTGGTTGAATCTTTGTAATGTATACATAGATCAAAACATGACATTGTACACCCTGAATATACAAAATTATTTGCCAATAAAAATGAATAAATGAATGAAACAAACAAAAAGAGAAGGACAGCAAGAGCCAGAGAAAGAGAGGGGAAAAGTAAATAACTACCAGAAAGAAAATCCACTCATTCATCTAACAGATATTTGAGTTCCTTAATGGCCAAAGAAACACAGTTAAGTACATAAGCAAAATGCGTTTTTTTTAAACTATTTCATTATTCATACAAACTCATGGGCTATGTGTGCAATTTTGTTACATGCAAAGATTGCACAGTGGTCAAGGCAGGGTTTTTAGGGCATACAACACCCAAATATCATACATTGTACTCATTAAGTAATTTCTCAACATCTATTCCCCTCCCACAGCCTCACCCTTCTGAGTCTCCATTGTCTACCACTCCACTCCCTACATCCAGATGTACACATTTTGCAGCACCCACTTACGAGTTCATGAGAACATGTGATATTTGACTTTCTGTACCTGGCTTGTTTCACTTAAGATAATGACCTCCAGTTCCATCCATATTGCTGCAAATAACATGACTTCCTTTTTTTATGGCTGAATAGTACTTGATTATATACATATATCACATTTTCCTTTTTTTTATGTTTTTTTAACTTATTCACTTTTATTTAAGTATTATTATTATTTTAAACATGATCTCGCTTTGTCGCCCAGGCTGGAATGCAGTGGCACTATCACAGCTCACTGCAGCCAAGACCTCCTGGGGTCAATTGATCCTCCCACCTCAGCCTCCCAAGTTGCTGGGACCACAGATGCATGCCACCATGCCCAGCTAATTTTTTGCTGTTGTTTTAGAGATTGGGTCTCTCTATGCTGCCCAGGCTGATCTTGAATTCCTGGGCTCAAGTGATCCTTTCACGTTGGCCTTCCAAAGTATTTTCTTTATCCATTCATCCACTGATAACACTTAAGTTGATTTCACATCTTTGCTATTGTGAATACTGCCATTATAAACATACCAGTGCAAGTATCTTTTTGATATAATGATTTATTTTCCTCTGGGTTATATACCCAGCAATGGGTTTACTGGATTGAATGGACATTCTATTTTTAGTTCTTTGAGAAATGGCCATACTATTTACCACAGAGGCTGTACTTATTTATAATCCTACCAACAGTGTGTTAAGATTTCTTTTCTGCACAGCCTCACCAATATGTTTCTTTTAATTTTTTTTTTTTTATTAATAGCCAATCTGACTGAGGTAAGATGATATTTCATTGTGGTTTTAATTAAAATTTCTCTGATAATTAGTGATGTTAAGCATTTTCTCTTCCTTTCTTTCTTTCTTAAGATGAAGTCTCGTTCTGTCACCCAGGCTGGAGTGCGGTGGCACCATATCAGCTCACTGCAACCTCCACCTCCCATGTTCAGGCTCCTGCCTTAGTCTCCCAAGTAGCTGGGATTACAGGTGCCCACCACCACACCCAGCTCATTTTTGTATTTTTAGTAAAGACAGGGTTTTGTCACATTGGCCAGGCTGGTCTCAAACTCCTGACCTCAGGTGATCCACCTGCCTCAGCCTCCCAAAGCGCTGGGACTATAGGCGTGAACCATCACACCCAGCCGAGCATTTTTTCATATACCTGTTGGCCATTTGCATGTCTTCTTTTGAAAAATATCTATTTATGTCTTCAGCCACTTGTTAATGGGATTGTTTCTGAGTTTTGTTGTTGAGTCCCTTGTATATTTTGGTTATTAGTCCCCTATCAGATGGATAATTTGCAATTATTTTCTGCCATTCTACAGGTTATCTCTTCACTCTGCTGATTGCTTCTTTTGTTGTGCGTAAGCTTTTTAGTACTTTAGGACTTCAATAAGTCCCATTTGTCTATTTTTGTTTTTGTTGCCTGTGTTTTTCAGGGTTTTTTTTTTTTTTTTTAACGGAGTTTCACTCTTCTCACCCAGGCCGGAGTGCAGTGGTATGATCTCGGATCACTGAAACCTCTACCTCCCGGGTTCAAGCAATCCTCCTGCCTCAGCCTCCAGAGTAGCTGCGATTACAGGCGCCTGCCACCACGCCTGGCTAATTTTTTGTATTTTTAGTAGAGACAGCCTTTTGCCATGTTGGGCAGGCTGGTCTTGAACTCCTGACCTCAGGTGATCTGCCCACCTCGGCCTCCCAAAGTGCTGGGATAACAGGCATGAGTCACCATACCTGGCCTTGAGGTCTTACTCATAAGTTTTTTGCCTAGACCAATGTCCAAAAGAGTTTTCACTGTTTTCCTCTATTATTTTTATAGTTGTGGGTATTACATTTAAGTTTTTAATTCATCTTGAGTTGATTTTTTATATGGTTAGAGATAGATAGGGGTCCAGTTTTATTCTGCTGCATATGAACATTCATTTATCCCAGCACTGTTTATAGAAGAGGGTGTCCTTTTCTCAATGCATGTTCTTGTCAGCTTTGTCAAAGATCAGTTGGCTATAAATATGTGGATTTATTTCTGGGTTCTCTATTCTGTTCCTTTGGTCTGTTTGTCTATTTTTATACCCGTACAATGCTGTTTTGGTTACTAGAGCCTTGTAACGTAATTTACATCAGGTAACATGATGTCTCCAGCTTTGTTCTTTTTGCTCAGGACTACTGTGGCTATCTGCACTCTTTTTGGTTCCATATGAATTTTAAGGTTTTTTTTTTTTTTCTGTGAAAATGATATTGGTATTTTCATGGAGATTACACTGAATCTGTAGGTTGCTTTCAGCAATATGATCATTTTAACAATATTGTTTTTTACAATCCATGAGCACAGGCTATTTTTCTATTTGTTTGTGTCATCTACAATTTCCTAAGTGTTCTGTAGTTTTCTATATAGAGATCTTTCACCTCCTTGGTTAAATATATTCCTAGATTTTTGGGGTTTTTTTTTTGTTTTTTTTTTTTTTTTGTAGCTATCATTGGCCTCTTGATTTTGTCTTAGCTTGGTCATTTTTGGTATACAGAAATGCTACTAATTTTCGTACTTTGATTTTGTAACCTGAAACTTTACTGAATTCATTTATCAAATCTAGGAGTCCTTTGGAGGATTCTTTAGCATTTTCTAGGTATAAGATCATATCATCAGCAGAGATCATTTGACTTCCTCTTTTCCAATTTAGATGCCTTTCATGTCTTCTTTCATCTGACCGCTCTCGCTAGGACTTCCATTACTAAGTTGAATAGGAGGAGTGAAAGCAGGTACTCTTGTCTTGCTCCAATTCTTAGAAGAAATGCTTTCAGCTTTTCCTCATTCAATATGATATCAGCTGTAGGTTTATCATACATGCCCTTTATTATTTTGAGATATGTTCCTTCTATGCCCAATTTGTTGAGGGTTTTTATCAAAGAGGAACGCTGAAGCTGGGCATGGTGGCTCATGCCTATAATCCCAGCACTTTGAGAGGCCAAGGCAGGCAGATCACTTGAGGTCAGGAGTTCGAGATCAGCCTAGCCAACATGGTGAAACCCCATCTCCACTAAAAATACAAAAAATTAGCCAGATGTGATGGTATGAACCTGTAATCCCAGCTACTTAGGAGGCTGAGGCTGGAGAATCGCTTGAACCCAGGAGGCAGAAGTTGCAGTAAGCCGAGATGGCACCACTGCACTCCAGCCTGGGCAACAGAGTGAAACTCTGTATCAAATTTTAAAAAAAAAGGGGGGGGGGAATACTGAATTTTAAGAAATGTTTTTTCTGCCATCTACTGAGATGATTATATGGTTTCCTCCTTGATTCTGCTTATGTGACGTATTTCATTTATACATTTGTATATGTTGAACCATCTTCGCATCTCTGGTATATTATCTTTTAGCTGTGCTATTAGTTTACTTTTAAAAACCCCTTTACAAAAAAAAGTAAAAATTGAAAAGAAAAAAGTGAAAATATTTACAAGATGGAAAAATCTTAATATTTTAAAATATATATAAAACTAATGAGCTATAAGAACACCATCAACACCCAAAAGATGATTTGGTAAAAAAAAGTTAATAGATAAGGCACAATATATGAAATATAAATAATATGCTGACTCACAGAAAAGATACAACTATTTTGCCAGTTATCAAAGAAATTTAAATGAAAATGAGGCATAATTTTACACCTAATAAATTAGCATTTCTAAAAATTCAAAAACCTAATGTTAGCAATTAATACTTAAAACTGATATACACCTCCATTTCTAAAAGCACCATACAGTGACATGATCCCTTAGGAAAATAACTTGGCAATATATTTGAAGAGGCATGAAAATATGCACATCCATTACTCCACCTCTGGGCATCTATCCTGGGGACATAAGTGAGTAGCAAAAAGCAGTTACATATATAAAATATTTAAAGTAGTACTATTTATAAAGCCAGTGAATTAAAAACAACCTACAAGTCCAGTATCAAGGGAATGGTTAATTATATAAATTATGGAATATTTGATAGACTATTACATTGGAATCAATAATATAAAAAGCAATGTGAAAAAAATTAGGGGTTACACAGCAAAAATATAAAATACAAAATTATGTGTACACTATTAACTATGTAAGTTTATGCACAAATGTATGGATAAGGACCATAAAGAAACAAAAGAAATGAAGTCAACTGCTTTGTGTTAAAAGAATGAGGAAATTTTTTAAATTTCACTTAATACTCTTAAAAATATATTTTTATCTTAAATATACATGTTCTATTAGATTCTTCCCAATAGTACCTAACAGCTATTCAAGAAAAATCTAACATAAGATATGACATATATCATTAAAAGTTCCTTCTCCGAGTTCAGTTTTTTACTTATTCATCTGGTACTGGAAATGGTGTCTATATATTTTTTCTCAGTCATTGTTAATACAACAGGTCTTAGTCTCTATACATTAAGAAATAATGTCGGCCGGGCGCGGTGGCTCAAGCCTGTAATCCCAGCACTTTGGGAGGCCGAGACGGGCGGATCACGAGGTCAGGAGATCGAGACCATCCTGGGTAACACAGTGAAACCCCGTCTCTACTAAAAATACAAAAACTTAGCCGGGCGAGGTAGCAGGCGCCTGTAGTCCCAGCTACTCGGGAGGCTGAGGCAGGAGAATGGCGTGAACCCGGGAGGCGGAGCTTGCAGTGAGCTGAGATCCGGCCACTGCACTCCAGCCTGGGTGACAGAGCGAGACTCTGTCTCAAAAAAAAAAAAAAAGAAATAATGTCGGCTCACATCTGTAATCCCAGCACTTTGGGAGGCTGAGGTAGGCGGATCACCTGAGGTCGGGAGTTCAAGACCAGCCTGACCAACATGGAGAAACCCCGTCTCTACTAAAAATACAAAAATTAGCTGGGCGTGGTGGTGCACGCCTGTAATCCCAGCTACTCTGGAGGCTGAGGCAGGAGAATTGCTTGAACCCAGGAGGCGGAGGTTGCAGTGAGCTGAGATCGCACCATTGTACTCCAGCCTGGGCAACAAGAGCAAAACTCCGTCAAAAGAAGAAAAGAAAAGAAAAGAGAAGAAACGAAAAGAAAAGAGAAGAGAAGAGGAGAGGAGAGGAGAGGAGAGGAGAGGAGAGGAGAGGAGAAAAGTAAAGAGAAAAGAAAAGAGAAGAGAAGAAAAGAAAAGGAAAGAAAAAGAAAGAGAGAGAGAGAGAAAGAAAGAAAGAAAGAAAGAAAGAAAAAAAAAAAAAGAAAGAAAGAAAGAAAGAAAGAAAGAAAGAAAGAAAGAAAGAAAGAAAGAAAGAAAGAAAGAAAGAAAGAAAGAAAGAAAGAGAAAGAAAGAAAGAAAGGTCAACACCACTCTCTTTTGCACATATTCTCCATTTAGCCATTAATTTTCAGTACTGATTCTTGCTTTACTTACTATGGTAGCCTTTATTAGGAACATGTTCCCCAAATGTTAATGGTTGATAATTGATTATACAGATACAATTGAAAAGTGTTCCCTTCTGACCAATTCATGAGTATTTTACTGGGAAGAACTGGATCTCATTCTTCTAGCATGAATATCACACTCCTCCCTGGGGGAAGGAGAATGCTCCAAACCATTTTTCCTTTTATCTAAAATAACAGTTTAAAAAACGAACACACACATACGCACTTGCACACACACACAAACATGCACAAGGCTACCACTGTGTTCTATCTAAATGTCTCTATCAAATGACACTGAGTGAATTGTTTCTTTTTAGTTTTAATATAAGCATGATGCAAGTTTAGAAATGAGCAATTTAACTTCTCTTGTAAGTAGAATGAAGTATTAAATGTTAAGAAACAACTACAAATAAATAACCAAAAAACCCATACTCCTAGCCTGACGCATTCATTATAATAGCATCATTACATTCCCACTGTTAAACTTTAAAATCTACAATACTTCAAGGTTATGTAATAAGTTTTAGTATATATAATTAGTTACTTTGATAAGTACCTTAATTATTTCAAAAGCACCCTAAAAGTTAAGTAACATTATCCCTGGCTCTATTTACTAAAAAATTTAACCCCACTATGTCACAAAAGTAAAATGACAATACACTTCTAAAAACTCATTAAAACGGGGCAGTCAATCAACATAATTTTAGTCAGGAAAACATAATGTATGCTTCTTCATCCACTGTTGTTAAGAATGTACAACTTATAAAAACAATACATAATACTTATGACTCCTTTATATCTTGAAAGCTGAGATTACAGTCAGTTTCCAACCATGAATTAACTATAGATTTTTCTTGAATGGTAATATAAACATGTAAATTGTCTTAAAATATTTGAAGAACTTTCCTTTTCAGAAAAACATTTCTTTATATTTAATTTAGCAACGCTGAATAATTCACTAGTAGATAAGTTAGTCAAATATAGATTTGAATACAGTGTATTTGAATACAAAATATTCTATTCAGAATCCATTATGTCTCTTATTTTGGAGAGGATGTGGAGAAATAGGAACACTTTTACACTGTTGGTGGGATTGTAAACTAGTTCAACCATTATGGAAAACAGTATGGCGATTCCTCAAGGATCTAGAACTAGATGTACCATATGACCCAGCCATCCCATTACTGGGTATATACCCAAAGGATTATAAATCATGCTGCTATAAAGACACATGCACACGTATGTTTATTGCAGCACTATTCACAATAGCAAAGACTTGGAATCAACCCAAATGTCCATCAGTGACAGACTGGATTAAGAAAATGTGGCACATATACACCATGGAATACTATGCAGCCATCAAAAAGGATGAGTTTGTGTCCTTTGTAGGGACATGGATGCAGCTGGAAACCATCATTCTTAGCAAACTATCACAAGAACAGAAAACCAAACACCACATGTTCTCACTGATAGGTGGGAACTGAACAATGAGATCACTTGGACTCAGGAAGGGGAACATCACACACAGGGGCCTATCATGGGGAGGGGGGAGGGGGGAGGGATTGCATTGGGAGTTATACCTGATGTAAATGACGAGTTGATGGGTGCAGCACACCAACATGGCACAAGTATACATATGTAACAAACCTGCACGTTATGCACATGTACCCTACAACTTAAAGTATAATAATAATAAATAAATTAAAAAAAAAGAAATCTAAATATAAATTAAAATGTAAAAAAATAAAAAATAAAAATAAATAAATAAATAAATAAAGTGGTATAGTCACATGGAACTGTATGTCATTGAAGGCCGGAAGTACCCTGTAATTCAAGTTCTCCAGACTTAGCTCTTGATATAAAAGAGAGCTTTTATAATTTTCTTCCTCTGCTGTAACTTTCTTTTCTCATCTTGTTGATAACAAAATGTAACTTTATATTCTCATTCATATGTAATATAGAAGGATAACACATATATAGATGAATGTAATTTTCTGGTTTGATAATAAAAGCATTGTTAATTCATGACCTTTGATAAAAAAAAATAAAAAAAAAATAAAATAAAATTTCATACTATAAGCTTCTAAATTGTTCTCTAACAAAAGACAAAATGAACTAACTCAATGATAGACCATACTTCTTAAATATTCAAATAACAACAGGATAATAGATTTACTGTATATATTTTACAAATTTATAAAGTCATAAGATCAATAAACAGTCATCAATGGACTTAACTGCTTTCTTTAAAACATAACATTGGTTTACCTCTTACTAGGAACTAAAGCACTGTGATAGATCCTGGAGATACTGCTTATAAACAAGTCAAATAGGCCAGGCACGGTGGCTCACGCCTGTAATCCCAGCACTTTGGGAGGTCAAGGGAGTGGATCACCTGAGGTAGGGAGTTCGAGACCAGCCTGACCAACATGGTGAAACCCCATCTCTAACAAAAATACAAAGCCAGGCGTGGTAGTGCATGCCTGTAATCCCAGCTACTCGGGAGGCTGAGGCAGGCGAATCACTTGAACCCGGGAGGCGGAGGTTGCAGTGAGCCGAGATCGCGCCATTGCTTTCCAGCCTGGGCAACAAGAGTGAAACTCCATCTCAAAAAAAAATAAAAATAAAAAAGTCAAACAAGGTCTCTGTACTCATGGAATTTACATTCTCCTCTGCAAAGCTTGTATCACTTATCCAATTTCAGGAATGAAACACTTCATTGGGGAAAAAGTGATCTACAAAAACCTATACAACTCTCAAAATGTTTTTCTAACAAGCTCTGCAGTGATGGTGATACTCTACCAAGTTTGGGAACCATCAATTCTAGTCCAAACTACCTCCTCACAAAATTATCCTTTCTATAACCTAAATGGCAGATGGCCATTCGACCTCTGCCTGAACACTAGTAAAGATAAGGTTTTTCTTTTCCAGGAATGGCCAATTCATATGTAGAGTTGCTCTAATTAGGGGAGACTCTACCTTTAATTGAACTTAATCTCTCTCCCTATAATTTCCAGAGAGTTGTCCAGGTTCTACCCTTGGGAGGGACATTAAAAAAGAAAATAATATGGTGGTGCCCGTAGTCTCAGCTACTCAGAGGCTGAGGTGGAAGGATGTGCTATGATCTGTGTAGGAATAGCCACTGCACTCCAGTCTGGGCAATATTGTGAGATCCCATCTTTAAAAAATAAACTAAAAAGAAAAAAGTCAATTCCTTTTGTTACATGGTAATCCATGAAATAAAGATAGCTATCATTTGTACCTTAAGTTTTCTTTCAACATGTTAAGTCCCTTCTTCTACATTACTCACAGCTGTAATTTATAGTTACTTCTCTTTCCTAACATCCCCTCAAGAAAAACACTCCTTCGCCATAAATATTATTGTGGCTACTTTCTTCTGGGAGGTCTCTAGTTTATCAATGTCTGAACCTTTTAAAATAGTAAGAGCACAATGTTCCAGTGGTCTTATCAGCGCAGAGTACAGTGTATTATTTTCCTTCATCAGGAAACTACACTTCTATGAATGAAGCTTAAGATTGCAAAGGCTACATTAGGTTTCTTAAAATGCTGCCTTACAGTATCTAGTGCTCAGATGAAAGAGAAAATAAAGTTAGTTTGACTATCTTCTGAAAGTGCACAAACACCTGGTGAATAAACCTGTCTAAAATTTTGTCTGGGGTTAAAGCTGAGTTCACCATCTATAGTTTCTAGAATCTATTCTTTTTTCCTTTTTGTATACTTGCCCACTGGGCCATTTCTACTTCTCTTGTCTACTTTGATTTCACAAAGAATATCTTCCAGTGAAAATTACTTCAGTATAGCAGGCTTTAATTAATTTGGGCTTCTTAAAGTAGGTAGGTACTAATCTACCTTGCATTTTCTTTTCTCTAACTATGCTTGCTCTACCCTTTGAATATATATCAGTATCCTTGATAGAGAAAATTAAAGCAAAATATTATTCTCTCCAGCTCTTACGTTCTAGCTATGAATGTTATACCATCTATTCCCATATAATAAAATCTATGGGTTCCTTCCCCATATGCAAATTCGAACTTTAAAGGTCCTTTTGGGCATTTCTATATGGGTCAAACAATATGAAACAGCTAATAATTGCTTTCTACATACAAAAGCAGTGATTTCATATGGCTCAACATGATAGCTATAATTGGAGTGTGGAGGGGAAGGGAAGTGTCGAGCATGAGTTTGATCTGGGTATCCTGCTTTTTACCTATTAGGAAATCATCATCTATACTGTCTAGTCTGTAATATAATCCCATATAGATTTAGCACTCCTTTTATCCCCATCCAGTGTTTTTCACATTTCACAGCCACATTTTGGTCTATAGATTCCTAAATACACTTAACATGCACTGCTACTCCTCACCTTCCAATTAAATTTATTTAAGACCAAGAATAGCCACTCTTACTATATATTAAACACTAATCCCGCGTCAAGTTTCTATAACTCTTCATGTTAAAGCTTCTAGTTTACTTTGTTACTTTATACTTAATATTTGTAAGTACTCTGCTGAACCCTTAATGTTTTCTCTTGTGAATTACTGACCAACTCCTTCTTTGTGGATTTCTTTTCTATTACACCTGCTATCCATTATGTTTTTATAAACTGGGTATTTTTACCATTGACCCTAACAAACAGCAAAATAAACTTATCTGAGCTTAATTTTCGGTGTTTTTTCAACATCAGTTATAAGTGCTGATGAACAGTAACAGGGATAAAGTTATCCCATAAAAGCCTCCAATTATATCAAGAACATAGTAAAGATTTAATTTAAATGAATACAATTCAAATAAAGGTTCTCCTGAAATTGGTCGATTTTTTCTACTAATATCTTTAAATGCTAATGAATTACCTTTAGAAATTAAGAACACTGAATGGACTTTGAAAAAAGGCACAGGAAAATGCCATTTGAAGTGTATGATAGTCTAATCTGCACTGGAATACTAATACATTTCACATATTTAAATTGCTTTGTTTCAAAATTATAATATGAAATATTGTAACCCAAATTAACAAAGTTCAAACCAGACTGTGGTTTTCTTCATATAGCCTTTAATAATAGATTTGCTTTCCTTACTCTGTGACATCTTGAATCTATTATAAGGATGTGATTATTTTCTTTCTTTCTTCATTGTGCTACCCATTAGCAATGCAACCCATTATTTTAGAAAAAAATTACCAGTAATCTGCTAAAATATTAGTGTTAGAAAAAAAGTGTTTTAGCCAGTGTAGTACAAGATGTACTAATTTACTATCCCGACTTAAAAGCTTAGTACCAGAGTGTGGTAATTCCCACCTATAATCCTAGCTAGTAGGGAGGCTGAGGTGGGAGGATCCCTCCAGCCCAGGAGTTGAAGGTTGCAGTGAACTATGATCTTGTCACTGCACTCCAGTTTGGGTGACAGAGTGAGACTCCATCTCTTAAAATCTATTGGTTAGCTTAGTTAGTATTGGACCCTCAATATTAACTGGTGATAAACCAAAGAAAAAAAGACTCAATAACAAAGATGTTTAATAACAATGAATCCAAATCAAGAAATTATTACAGAGTGGTTATACTAATGATACCTTATTAGTACATCAACTTATTCCTTCCTGTAGTTCAAGACCAGTTTGTTCTAAATCCAGTCAATCATATCACCATCTAGGCCAGTAATAAGAAGAAATAAAAGGATCACTGGAAATGCATAACTTCTGCATAAAATACCTCAAAGCACATTTCCTTCTATTATCTTCATGAATGAAAAATAGATTATTAGACCAAAAAAAAAAAAAACCCACAAAAAGACTATGCTGAAACACACTGAAGCAATTATATGACAGGCAAAGAAGTCAAAAATTGTTAAATACTGAGGAAAGTCAAAAAGTGGTAATCAGGTGTAAAGCAATTGTCATTTTATACTAAACTTAAGGTTTAACATTTTACATATTTACTAAGAAAAAATTTGAATTAGCAGGCAAAGACGCCAAAAATTGTTAAGTACTGAGGAAAGACAAAAAGTGGTAATCAGGTGTAAAGCAGTTATCATTTTATACTAAACTTAAGGTTTAATATTTTACATATTTAATTAGAGTAAATTTGAATTAGATTCTTAGGTATTTAAGGGTCTTCCTTGTCTGTGTATTGAAAAACGGCTCCATATTAGAGATAAAATTAGTATTTTTTATGAAATCTATACTCCACATCACACCATTTCTTATTGGGACACAGATATCAATAGCAGAATCCAAATTTAAAGTGCATTAGAAAGGCCCATTTTTGTAGAAATCATAAGCATTTGATTCAACCACATGAAGACACATTTGCCCACAGGTACAATTAGAAACAATATTACTACTCATTTTCTATGTCCTTATGAAATTTTCATGGGGATTTACATTTAAAATGCAACTGAGCTTTGTGTCCTTTAATTCTCAAGATTAAAAAAACGCAAGAAACAAAAAAATCAGCTGACTTTGGCAATAAAAAGATGCAAACCTCAAAGATACAAACCAACCCTAGTGAAGACTGAGGGGTTAATCACCATTTCTGAAGCTCTCGGAAGTAGTTTACAAGCAAACATGTTTTGCCTTTCTCTCTTTGAACTAGAATCTCTTACAGAATTGTGCTAAACCTCAAAGGGACATTAAAGATAAATTCTTAATGCAACCTCTCATTTTACATATAATAAAACTAAGGACCATGTTGATGAAGCAAGTTTTCTTAAGTCCTAAAAGCGATAAGTGATAGAGAAGGGGCATGAACTTGGGTCAAATGTTCTTTTTCATATACCACAGCTGCTGCTGAGTGCTTCATGTTTAAATATATCAGCAATGTTTATCTCCCACCAAATAAAAGATATTAATGGATCTAAAGCAGTGAACTCCTCAGTTTTTTTGGTGCCATGTGCCTACTCAATAGCAGGAGATAAACCAAAAGGGTATGTGCTGGGGGGATGGGGAAAGGAGTGGGATAAAGGCATAAAATACAAAGCAATCCTGTGGGAAAATCAAAAGGCCAGATGAATAGTTCAATTAAGTGCTGGCAGAACCACCTCTGGCTTTACCAATTCTCCCTACCTTGGTAGAATGATGTACTTGCAATACAGTATTGAAAAAAGAACAAGTGGCCAAAGCTTCTTCCTTACCTATAAAATCTACAAAACAGGTTATATTCCCTATCTAAGAATTAAATGAGGTGAATTTTGTAGAATGTCTAGCACAGTAGGCATTTGCTCATTAAAGCTTAGTTCCTTTACCCTTTCCTTTCCTCTCTGGGGTCTCAGTACTCTCACATGTCAGAATAGGGTAGGGTAGGAATACCAGGCAAAAGTTTGGTATTAGCCTGGTGACTCTAATGAATAGTGATCACTACTACAAAGAAAATAAAATATATGCAAAAATTTTACCAGCCGGGCGCGGTGGCTCAAGCCTGTAATCCCAGCACTTTGGGAGGCCGACACGGGTGGATCACGAGGTCAGGAGATCGAGACCATCCTGGCTAACACGGTGAAACCCCGTCTCTACTAAAAAAAATACAAAAAACTAGCCGGGCGAGCTGGCGGGCGCCTGTAGTCCCAGCTACTCGGGAGGCTGAGGCAGGAGAATGGCGTAAACCCGGGAGGCGGAGCTTGCAGTGAGCTGAGATCCGGCCACTGCACTCCAGCCTGGGCGACAGAGCGAGACTCCGTCTCAAAAAAAAAAAAAAAAAAAAAAAAAAAAAAATTTTACCTATACTTTGCTGACCAGAGTCGATGATATATTTTTTAAATACCCTTTTATATTACAGAAGTTAATATTTAATGATTTTTATATGCCAGGTACTATTCTAAGCACATTACATGTTTACCTTATTTAACCGTACGAAGTGAGTACTATTATTATCTCCTTTCTAAATATGTAGAAATTGAGGTATAGAAGGGTTAACTCACTTTCCTAAGATCCTTAGCTATTAAGTAGTAGTCAAGATTCAAACCCAGGCAATCTGGTTTCAAAGGTTGATCTCTTTGCTATGGCTGCTTTTATAGTTGCTCTTCTTAAAATGAGAGAAAAATGAAAAAAAAATTATCATATACCCCAATAGCTAACTATGTTCCAATGACTACAACGGATTTCATCCCATATCTTAAATTCTAGCTCAAACCGACCTAGAACATAAATCTGCCAAAGCAACAAAAGTAGGATAGAATAGGCCCTAAGAAGATGTTTAAAATCTACTAGAAATAAGAGATTAGTTCCAGCAAGGTCACAAGAAACAAGAGCAACACACAAAACTCAACTGCATTTTTATACACTAAAAATGAACATTTAGAAACAAAAATTAAAAACAAAATACCATTTACGATCACACCAAAGAAAATGGTACTTAAATATACATTTAACAGAATATGCACAGTATCTCTATAATGGAAATTACAAAATGGTGAAGAAAAAAATTAAAGACCACAATAAATGGAGAGACATACTATACTATGTTCATAGATTGGAAGGTATGACAGAGTAACATGTCAATTCTCCCCAAATGATTTATAGGTTTAACACAATTCCTACCAAAGAGTGTTTGTAGACATCAAGGAGTGTATTCTAAACTTCACAGGGAAAGGCCCTAGAACATAGAAAACAATCTTTACAAAAATAAAATGAGAGGGAGTCTTCTTCTCAATATTAAGGCTTACTACACAGCTACAGTAATCAAAATAGCATGCTATTGGTGAGGAGATAAACACACAAATGAATGAAACAGAATAAAGGGCCCCAAAAATTTGCATAAATTTTCTTAACTGATTTTTAACAAAGGTACAGCTCAATTTCAGTGGAGAAAGAACAGCCTTTTCAACAAATGGTGCTGAAGCAATCTGACATCCAGAAGTAAAAGAATAATGAACCCTGACCTAAACCTTACACTTTAAAGAATTAAACGCAAAATTAATCATAGAATTAAATTAAGGCATTAAACTATCACACGTTTAGAAAAAAAGACACAGGAGAAAATCTTCAGAGTATGGGGCTAAGCAAAGAATTCTTAAACTTGACAACAAAAGCAAGATCCATAAAAGGGAAAATTGATAAACAGGGTGTCATCAATTTTTTTAAATTTTAGACTTTGAAAGCCCATGTGAAAAGAACGAAAAGACAGACCAGGAGAAAATATTTGCAGAGAATATATCCGACAAAAAACTAGTATCTAGAATACATGAAAAACTCTTAAAGCTCAACAATGAAATTAAACATAATCTAATTAGAAAATGGGAAAAAGACAGACACTTCACCAAAAAGCATATACATATGGTAAATAAGCATACAAAAAGATGTTCAACATTAGTAGCTGTGATAGCTAATTTTATATATCAATTTGGGCCATCAGCATACAATACATGGTTCTATTTTTCCCACAGCCAGGATTCAAGGGTCTAGGAATTAAGTGGTAAAAACAGAGTGTCATCAAACACTATTACTTAGTAGACCCACTAGCAAAATTTTTGCTTCCTTTTCCAATAAACTTCTGCTCTGCTGGCCTAGAAGTCTCATAGTTCCCAAAGGAGGAATGCTTCTACCAGGAAACACAACAATAATTCTATTAAGCTGGAAGTTAAGACTGCTGCCCAGCTAATCACTTTAAGCAAGTATCCTATGCCTCTGAGTCAACAGGCAAAGAGGGTAGTTACCATATTGATTGACACTGACTACCGAGAGGAAACAGGACTGCTACTCCACAATAGAGGTAAGAAAGAGAATGTTTGAAATACAAGAGACCCTTTAGAGCATCTCTTAGTATTACCATGCCCTGTGATTAAGGTCAATGGAAAATTACAATACAATCCAGGGAGAACGACTAATGGCCCAGACATTTCAGGAATGAAGGTTTGGGTCACTCTACCTTATTTTACTATTCTGGGTAGTAAAAGAGGGTAGTTATACATACCAGCTACAACCATGTGACCAGTTATAGAACTGAGTACTGTAAGTGTTATTAAAGACTATTCCTCCTTGTTTTGTAATGATGTATCTGTGTGTGTATAAAACAGTTTCTTTGCTTTCCTTTACCATCTAACATAAGATGTACTAACTTATATTTAATGTTAATTAAATATTACGTAATAATATGAACTGATGTTAATTTTACCTCATTGTATTTACGTTACAAGCTACAGAGAAAAGTAAACACCACTCAAGGACTTTCTTTCCTCTCCTGGGGAAGAGGTCTAATGTATTTCAGTTGTATGCAAACAGATGTATCATGGCAAGTGAAATTATGACCTTGTTATTATCTTTATTTGGAGGATTAAATGCTTAATCCTCCAAATAAAGATAATTTAAGGAAATGTGTGTAGATGCCAAATTGACAAAGGGTGAATCTGTGATAGTTTTAATATGTCAACCAGACTGGGTCACAGAATGCACAAACATTGGGCTAAACATTATTCTGGGTGTGTTTGCATGTGATTACATTTGAATTGGTAGATGGAGTAAAGCAGATTGCCCTCCCCAATGAATCAGGTGGGCTTCATTCAATGCCTTGGAGGTCTGAATAGAACAAAAGGCAGGTTAAGGGAGGATTCCCTCTCTGTCTATTTTCAAGCTGAGACATCTCTCTCTTCTGCACCTGGACTGGAACTTACACCATCAGCTTTCCTGGTTCTCAGGCTTTTGGACTTGGACAGGATCTTATACCACCAGCTCTTCTGGGTCTTCAGCTTGCAGACGGAAGATCATGGGACTTCTCAGCCTCCATAATCACATAAACGAATTCCTTATAATAAATATATCTATCAATCCTACTGATTCTGTTTCTCTGACGTACCCTGACTATACAGGAGCCAGCAAGGAAATACAAATCAAAATCACAATGAGATATTTTACTACATATGCACAAGAAAAGCTAAAATAAAAAACTTTGACAAGATCAAATGCTGGCAAGGATGTAGAGAAACTAGATTGCTAATGCATTGCTAGTGGGAACATCAAATGCTACAGTTACTCTTAAAACACAAAACATAGGCATTCTGTTCCAAGATGGCTGAATAGGAACAGCTCCAGTCTGCAGCTCCCAGCGTGATCGATGCAGAAGATGGGTGATTTCCGCATTTCCAACCGAGGTGGCTGGTTCATTTCATTGGCACTGGTTGGACAGTGGGGGCAGCCCTTGGAAGGCAAGCCAAAGCAGGGTGGGGCATCGCCTCACCTGGGAAGCGCAAGGGGTCGGTTTCCTAGCCAAGGGAAGCCTTGAGAGACAGCACCTGGAAAACCGGGACACTCCTGCCCAAATACTGTGCTTTCCCAAAAATCTTAGCAAATGGTACACTAGGAGATTATATCCCGCACCTGGGCTCAGCGGATCCCAAGCCCACAGAGCCTTGCTTACTGGTAGCTCACCAGTCTGAGATCCACCTGCAAGGCAGCAGCCTGGCAGGGGGAGGGGTGTCCACCATTGCTGAGGCTTGAGTAGCTAAACAAAGCCACAGGAAGCTTGAACTGGGAGAAGCACTGCCTCTGTAGTCTCCACCTCTGGGGACAGGGCATAGCTGAACAAAACGCAGCAGAAACTTCTGCACTTAAACATCCCTGCCTGAAGGATCTGAAGAGAGCAGTGGTTCTCCCAGCACAGCGTTTGAGCTCAGAGAACAGAAAGGCTGCCTCCTCAAGTGGCTCCCTGACCCCCGTGTAGCCTAACTGGGAGACAACTCCCAGGAGGGGCCAACTGACACCTCATACAGCCTGGTGCCCCTCTGGGACAAAGCTTCTAGAAGAAGAATCAGGAAAAAATATTTGCTGTTCTGCAGCCTCCACTGGTGATACCCAGGCAAACAGGGTCTGGAGTGGAACTCCAACAAACTCCAACAGACCTGCAGCTGAGAGACGTAACTGTTAGAAGGAAAACTAAGAAACAGAAAGGAATAGCATCAATATCCACACCAAAACCCCATCTGCAGGTCACCAACATCAAAGACCAAAGGTAGATAAAACTACAAAGATGGGGAAACCCAGAGCAGAAAAGCTGAAAATTCTAAAAACCAGAAAGCCTCTTCTCCTCCAAAGGATCACAGCTCTTTGCCAGCAACGGAACAAAGCTGGATGGAGAATGACTTTGACGAGCTGATAGAAGTAAGCTTCAGAAGGCTGGTAATAACAAACTTCTCTGAGCTAAAGGAGGATGTTCAAACCCATTGCAAGGAAACTAAAAACCTTGAAAAAAGATTAGACGAATGACTAACTAGAATAAACAGTGCAGAGAAGACCTTAAATGGCCTGATGGAGCTGAAAACCATGGCATGAGAACTACATGATGCATGCACAAGCTTCAATAGCCAATATGATCAAGTGAAAGAAAGGGTGGTATCAGTAACTGAAGATCAAATTAATGAAATAAAGTGACAACTTTAGAGAAAAAAGAGTAAAAAGAAAAGAACAAAGCCTCCAAGAAATATGGGACTATGTGAAAAGACCAAATATACATTTGATTGGTGTACCTGAAAGTGATGGGGAGAATGGAACCAAGTTGGAAAACACTCTTCAGGATATTATCCAGGAGAACTTCCCCAACCTAGCAAGGCAGACCAGCATTCAAATTCAGGAAATACAGAGAACATCACAAAGATACTCCTCAAGAAGAGCAACCCCAAGACACATAATTGTCAGATTCACCAAGGTTGAAATGAAGGAAAAATGTTAAGGGCAGCCAGAGAGAAAGGTCAGGTTACCCACAAAGGGGTAACAGCGAATCTCTCAGCAGAAACTCTACAAGCCAGAAGAGAGTGGATGCCAATATTCAACATTATTAAAGAAAAGAATTTTCAATCCAGAATTTCATACGCAGCCAAACTAAGCTTCATAAGTGAAGGAGAAATAAAATCCTTTACAGACAAGCAAACGCTGAGAGATTTTGTGACCACCAGGTCTGCCTTACAAGCGCTCCTGAAGGAAGCACTAAACATGGAAAGAAACAACTGGTACCAGCCATTGCAAAAACATGCCAAAATGTAAAGACCATCGAGGCTAGGAAGAAACTGCATCAACTAACGGGCAAAATAACCACCTAACATCATAATGACATGATCAAATTGACACATAACAATATTAACCTTAAATGTGAATGGGTTAAGTGCTCCAATTAAAAGACACAGACTGGCAAATTGGATAAAGAGTCAAGACTCATCAGTGTGATATATTCAGGAGACCCATCTCATGTGCAGAGACACACATAGGCTCAAAATAAAGGGATGGAGGAAGATCTACCAAGCTAATGGAAAGAAAAAAAAAAAAAAAAAAAAGAGCAGGGGTTGCAATCCTAGTCTCTGATGAAACAGACTTTCAACCAACAAAGATCAAAAGAGACAAAGAAGGCCACTACACAATGGAAAAGGGATCAATGCAACAAGAAGAGCTAACTATCCTAAATATATATGCACCCAATACAGGAGCACCCAGATTCATAAAGCAAGTCCTTAGAGACCTACAAAGAGACGTACACTCCCACACAACAATAATGGGACACTTTAACACCCCACTGTCAATAGGATCAACAAGACAGAAGGTTAACAAGGATATCCAGGAACTGAACTCAGCTCTGCAACAAGAAGACCTAATAGACATCCACAGAACTTTCCACCACAAATCAACAGAAAATACATTCTTCTCAGCACCACATCACACTTATTCCAAAACTGACCACATAGTTGGAAGTAAAGCACTCCTCAGCAAATGGAAAAGAACAGAAATCATAACAAATTGCCTCTCAGACCACAGTGTAATCAAATTAGAACTCAGGATTAAGAAACTCACTCGAAACGACAAAACTACATGGAAACTGAACAACCTACTGCTGAATGACTACTGGATAAATAACGAAATGAAGGCAGAAAAAAAGATGTTCTTTGAAACCAGTGAGAACAAAGACACAACGTACCAGAATCTCTGGGACACATTTAAAGCAGTGTGTAGAGGGAAATTTACAGCACTAAATGCACACAAGAGAAAGCAGGAAAGATCTAAAATTGACACCCTAACATCACAATTAAAAGAACTAGAGAAGCAAGAATAAACACATTCAAAAGTTAGCAGAAGGTAACAACTAAGATCAGAGCAGAACTGAAGGAGATAGACACACAAAAAACACTTCAAAAAAAAAAATCAATGAATCCAGGAGCTGGTTTTTTGACAAGATCAACAAAATTGATAGACTGTTAGCAAGACTAATAAAGAAGAAAAGAGAGAAGAATCAAATAGACACAATAAAAAATGATAAAGGAGTATTACCACCGATCCCACAGAAATACAAACTACCATCAGAGAATACTATAAACACCTCTACGCAAATTAACTAGAAAATCTAGAAGAAATGGATAAATTCCTGGACACATACACCCTCCCAGGACTAAACCAGAAAGAAGCTGAATCTCTGAACAGACCATGAACAGGCTCTAAAATCGAGGCAATAATTAATAGCCTACCAACCAAAAAAAGTCCAGACCAGGTGGATTCACAGCCAAATCCTACCAGAGGTACAAAGAGGAGCTGGTACCATTCCTTCTGAAACTAGTCCAATCAACATAAAAAGAGGGAATCCTCCCTAACTCATTTTATGAGGCCAACATCAGCTTGATACCAAGGCCTGGCAGAGACACAACAAAAAAAAAGAATTTTAGACCAATATCCCTGATGAACATCGAAGTGAAAATCCTCAATAAAATACTGGCAAACTGAATCCAGCAGCACATCAAAAAGTTTACACACCATGATCAAGTCGGCTTTATCCCTGAGATGCAAGGCTGGTTCAGTATACGCAAATCAATAAACATAATCCATCATATAAACAGAACCAGTGACAAAAACCACATGATTATCTCAACAGATGCAGAAAAGGCCTTCGACAAAATTCAACAGCCCTTCATGCTAAAAACTCTCAATAAACTAGGTATTGATCGAACGTATTTCAAAATAATAAGAGCTATTTATGACAAACGCAAAGCCAATATCATACTGAATGGGCAAAACCTGGAAGCATTCCCTTTGAAAACTGGCACAAGACAGGGATGCCCTATCTCACCACTCCTATTCAACATAATGTTGGAAGTTCTGGCTAGGGCAATCAGGCAAAAGAAAGAAATAAAGGGTATTCAATCAGGAAAAGAAGAAGTCAAATTGTCCCTGTTTGCAGATGACATGATTGTATATTTAAAAAACCCCATCATCGCAGCCCAAAATCTCCCTAAGCTGATAAGCAACTTCAGCAAAGTCTCAGGATACAAAATCAATGTGCAAAAATCAAAGCCATTCTTATACACCAATAATAGACAAACAGAGAGCCAAATCATGAGTGAACTCCCATTCACAATTGCTTCAAAGAGAATAAAATACCTAGGAATTCAACTTACAAGGGATGTGAAGGATCTCTTCAAGGAGAACTACAAACCACTGCTCAACGAAATACAGTAGGACACAAACAAATGGAAGAACATTCCATGCTCATGAATAGGAAGAATCAATATAGTGAAAATGGCCATACTGCCCAAGGTAATTTACAGATTCAACGCCATCCCCATCAAGCTACCAATGACTTTCTTCACAGAATTGGAAAAAAACTTTAAAGTAAAGTTCATATGGAACCAAAAAAGAGCCCGCATTGCCAAGACAATCCTAAGCAAAAAGAACAAAGCTGGAGGCATCATGCTACCTGACTTCAAACTATACTACAAGGTACAGTAACCAAAACAGCATGGTACTGGTACCAAAACAGATATATAGACCAATGGAACAGAACAGAGGCCTCAGAAATAACACCGCACATCTACAACCATCTGATCTTTGACAAATCCGACAAAAACAAGAAATAGGGAAACGATTCCCTATTTAATAAATGGTGCTGGGAAAACTGGCCAGCCATATGTAGAAAGCTGAAACTTCATGACCAAAACACTAAAAGCAATGGCAACAAAAGCCAAAATAAGACAAATGGGAGCTAATAAAACTAAGGAGCTTCTGCACAGCAAAAGAAACTACCATCAGACTGTATAGGCAACCTGTAGAATGGGAGAAAATTTTTGCAATCTACTCATCTGACAAAGGGTTAATATCCAGAATCTACAAAGAACTTAAACAAATTTACAAGAAAAAAACAAACAACCCCATCAAAAAGGGGGCAAAGGATATGAACAGATACTTCTCAAAAGAAGACATTCATACAGCCAACAGACACATGAACAAATGCTCATCATCACTGGTCATCAGAGAAATGCAAATCAAAACCACAATGAGATACCATCTCACACCAGTTAGAATGGCAATCATTAGGCCGGGCGCGGTGGCTCAAGCCTGTAATCCCAGCACTTTGGGAGGCCGAGACGGGCGGATCACGAGGTCAGGAGATCGAGACCATCCTGGCTAACACAGTGAAACCCCGTCTCTACTAAAAATACAAAAAACTAGCCGGGCGTGGTGGCGGGTGCCTGTAGTCCCAGCTACTCGGGAGGCTGAGGCAGGAGAATGGCGTAAACCCGGGAGGCGGAGCTTGCAGTGAGCTGAGATCCGGCCACTGCACTCCAGCCTGGGTGGCAGAGCGAGACTCCGTCTCAAAAAAAAAAAAAAAAAAGAATGGCAATCATTAAAAAGTCAGGAAACAACAGATGCTGGAGAGGATATGAAGAAACAGGAATGCTTTTACACTATTGGTGGGACTGTAAACTAGTTCAACCATTGTGGAAGACAATGTGGTGATTCCTCAAGGATCTAGAACTAGAAATACCATTTGACCCAGCCATCCCATTACTGGGTATATACCCAAAGGATTATAAATCATGCTACTATAAAGACACACGCACACGTATGTTTATTGCGGCACTATTCACAATAGCAAAAACTTGGAACCAACCCACATGTCCATCAATGATAGACTGGATTAAGAAAATATGACACATATATACCATAGAATACTATGAAGCCATAAAAAAGGATGAGTTCTTGTCCTTTGCAGGCACATGGATACAGCTGGAAACCATCATTCTGAGCAAACTATCATAAGGACAGAAAACCAAACACAGTATGTTCTCACTCGGGAACTGAACAATGGGCACACTTGGACACAGGGTAGGGAACATCACACACTGGGGCCTGTCATGGTTTAGGGGCCAGGGGGAGGGATAGCATTAGGAGAAATACCTAATGTAAATGATGAGTTAATGGGTGCAGCACAACAACATGGCACATGTATACCTATGTAACAAATCTGCACGTTGTGCACATGTACCCTAGAACTTAAAGTATAATTGAAAAAAAAATGATCCCGAAGAAAGTAATTAAGAACAGAAATTAATAATAAAACTCTAAGAAACAAACAAAAAAAGCCACAAAACATTCAATTACCATATGATCCCCAATTACAAACTTGGGCATTTATTCCAGAAAAATGAAAGTTTGTGTTCACAAATAACCCTTACATAAATGTTCATAGCAGCATTATTTATAATAGCCAAAAACTGGAATCATCCCAGATGTCCTTCAATTGGTGAATGGCCAAACAAATTGTGGGACAGCCATACCATGGAATATCACTCAGCAGTAAAAAGGAATGAATGACACGTGCAACAAATAGGATGAATGGTCAGGAAATTATGCTGAGCAAAAGAACGTTACATAGTGTATAATTCCATTGATATAACTTTTCTTGAAATGATGGAACTATAGAAATATAATACAGATTAGTGATTGAAAACATGGGGTGGGGGGTCACGCAGGAGGGAAGCCGATGTGGTTATAAAAGAGTAACATGATGATCCTTGAGGACATAAAACTTCTTTATCTTGACTGTGCTAGTGGATATGCAATTACTAAAATTGTACAGAACTTAGCATGCAACATAGATATATACATAAATGAGTACAGGTAAAACTGAGGATATCTGACATGACCATAAGCAATTTCCTGAGTCTTAAGCCAAACATCTCCCAGTGTACCACCCCAGCACCTTTTTTTCTGCTATTCCTTTAGCCTTATGCCCACCTCTGTCATTTCAACCTATCAATATCCTTTTTATTCTTGGAGGCACAGGCTAAAATTGCATCCTTTTTCATGAAATCTTTCTCAATCACGTCAGCTAAACATGAACTCTCCTGCTTCAGTTCTGGCCCTTACCATGGTATATCTTATACTAGTTACATATTTCTGATTTAAGATTTTAAGCATTTGAGAATAAGGATTAATGTGTAACTATCAGCACTAATCCAGCTCAGTCCCTTGGAAAGGCGCTCAGGTATTTGTTTTAATTAATCTGGTCCCACCCTTACCAAAATATCCAACCAAAATTCCTACTCCTCCAGGGCATAAATTCTCCACCTGAAATAGACAGGTCTCCTCCACTGTCCTATGCAGGTATCTTCTCACCTGGAAAGTTCCATTTCAAGTTACAATGAACCCTTCAAAGTTATCTCAAAGGTCATTTATTCTTTGAAGTCTTCCCATGTTTTTCTTAATCCGTTTCAATGAATCCAGGAGCTGGGTTTTTGGTAAGATCAACAAAATTGGTCTTCTTGTAATGCCCATTACACTTTATACTTCCCTTAAATCACTTAGTTTAAGTCCTATACTACAATCACATTCTGGCATCTGCTTAATCTTCTCCAAAAAGTAAACTCTTTGAGAGCAACAACTGCCCTGAACACTTTGGAAAATGCTTTACATATATTTGGTGTTCACGTATTTGCTGAATCAAGTCAAACTTATTTCTAGAAAATTAAGTAATATCATTCAATCTTCTAACACCATTGATAAAAATAAATGCCATAGAGTAAGCTTTACAGGAAATGTTAATTAACTCTGTAATTCTCTTATGACTTACAAGATATCATTTCTGATTCTCCCTGCCTCTCTATACCTTGCCTTCTTAGTTTCTCTATGGCTGTTTTCACAGCAACAGAGTTGAGTAACTGCAACAGAGACCAAATGTTCCAGAAATCCAAAAACATTTATTATCTGGCCCTTTACACAAAAAAGTTTGCAGACTCCTGGCATAGAGGATGTAGAATAATTTGGGCCCCTACCTCCTTTTCCAGTCTCAACTCCCATCACAAACTCTAAGCCTTTGTTATGTCAAACAGGCTATTCTCCTCTTAATAAAACCACTACTTGTTTTTCAAGGGGCTTTACTTGACACAATTGGGGCCCAGACTATATTGAATAAAATGATGGCTTTTTACCAATCCCTACCATATTATCTCATGTCTTATTTAAAACACATACAAAACTATGATTCTAAACAGAAATCAGAGGATGGAAACTAACTGGGAAAGTGACAGCAAATATGTGTATTATAAAGATTGCAGAACACTTAAAATACCTGACAAGAGGTTCTATCATGGCAACTAAAAAACACCTCTTACTTTGCCAGGATACTTTTGTGCAAAGAGCACTAGATTTGAAGTCAAAGCACTTAGGTCTAATACTAAAGTTTGGATATTAGAGTCCCAGTATCATTGCATATGAGCTACAAAGTCTTTTCATAAAGATAACACAAACATTGAATTTTTAATCTGAGTCACTATTATCATTACCAATATATCAGCATCTGTGATCCAATATCATAATTACAAATTATATTTTCATAATGTTTCAAAGCTTATAAAGTATTCACAGACATCTCATGAGTTCACAGTAGTCTTGTGAGATTTGAAGGCAAGTTTCTTCACTTTGTAAATAAGGAAATTAAGGCCCAAAGAAACTAAGTGTGTTGCCTAACATCACAGAGTCAAAAAATAGCAGAGGCTTGGCCGGGTGCGGTGGCTCAAGCCTGTAATCCCAGCACTTTGGGAGGCCGAGACGGGTGGATCACGAGGTCAGGAGATCGGGACCATCCTGGCTAACATGGTGAAACCCCGTCTCTACTAAAAAAATACAAAAAACTAGCCGGACGAGGTGGCGGGCGCCTGTAGTCCCAGCTACTCGGGAGGCTGAGGCAGGAGAATGGCATAAACCCGGGAGGCAGTGCTTGCAGTGAGCTGAGATCCGGCCACTGCACTCCAGCCTGGGCGACAGAGCGAGACTCCGTCTCAAAAAAAAAAAAAAATAGCAGAGGCTCAATCTAGGTCTCCTGATTCTAGTTTAATAGTCTTCCCGCTTTTCAATGTTGTCTATTTAATGACATTTTACAAAATGTAATCTGCTGTGAGCCTGCAATAAGAAATAATTTAACAGCAAAAATTCTACATAATATCCCTTGATCTTACCTCCACCTGAGAGACAACACCATCAGCAAAGGCTCTGGCTTCAAATAAATTTGGTTCTACTGAAAAGCTCATCAAGATTCAAAGAGTATTCCAAGATGGTCACATCAGCGTTGTTAGACCACTAACTAGTCCAGTCTTTATTTACATTAGAAAAAAAATCTGTTTGCATTACAACTATTTCACACAGGCATGAAATTTTAAAGTGGTGTCAGAAAAATGTTTCTAGGCTAAAATAAAGGATTTTCAACTCAACAGACTAAGAACATTGAGGAGAGTCCTTAAGTAAAATCAGTAACAAAATGCTATATATTGAGCACTGCTTTTGAAATATTTATAAGACTATATGTTAAAGAGTCAAAATCTATCTGGGACTGAAAGAGTGAATATCAGCTAGGACTGAAAAAAGAAAAAAGCAACCGTGCAATTAATCAGGCTTGGGAAGACAGACATAGATAAAACCAGCTGCAAAATTAACAGGAAACATTGTTTTTCCCAAGGTTATGAGGCAGTTGTAAAATATCATGAAGACTCCCTCTCGAGTGATTACTGCTTTCTTACCAGCAGTGACCCTGGACCCACTTTGCTATTTTCACTTATTACCAGAGGGAGATACCCAGTTCCTAAAATGTCCTTGCTTCATGACGATACCCGATCCATAGTTAATCCCCACTTGTTCCAATTTGCCTCAGTAACAGCCACCAATCTAGAAGTGATCCTGGCTTCCATCAGACCCTCCTCAGAATACTTTAATGTAAACCAAACTTTACAAAAAACTTCCCTCATCCCTCTTATCCAGAGGCCTTTCATTGTTACTTGGGAGTTTACTCACTTACTATACATCAATACATCTGATTTTCTCAGACTACAGGCTAATTCTTAGTGGTCCTTGGTTGATTATGCTTAAACAAAAAAATGCATTTTGAATTATCCTACAGATTCAGCAGTTTCCTATCAACAAAAGCACTCTTAAGACTCCCCTAAAAAACCTCCTGAGCCTAAACCAGAAAATCACTAACCACAATAGACTTTTACTCCCAAGAAAGATGAGTAACTCATTGAATTCTGTTTATTATCACAGGAAATATTCTGATCAATAATGCTAAGAGATATAGGACTTAACCAAAGCCAGGTAACTATCATATCTGCTGGGAAAGAGAGTTTATCAGCAAATTGGCACCAAGTTCCAGAAAAAAACCAGAAGTATACAAATTGGTGGTATTATTATTATTATTATTTTGAGACAGGGTCTCACTCTGTCACCCTGACTGGAGTGCAATGGCGTGAACACAGCTCACTGCAGCCTCAACCTCCTGGGCTCAAGTGATCCTGCTGCCTCAGACTCCTGAGTAGCTGGAGCTATAGGCACACTTGGCTAATTTTTTATTGTTTAATTTTTGTAGAGACAGGGTCTCATCACGCTGCCCAGGCTAGTCTCAAATTCCTGGGCTCAAGTGATCCTCTAGCACTGGCCTCCCAAACTGTTGGGATTACAGGCACGAGCCACCATGGCCAGCCTCTGATTTTTTGAATACGAATGAATCACATAACTCTTGGGCAATTTTATCTGTTACCTGCAATCATTAAAGTTAAACATAGTATATATGAAATCCTTACGTAATTTTCTAATTTTTTTAGTTTTTTATTTTTTGGCTAGAGGTGCGATCTCACTTTGTTGCCCAGGCTGGTCTCAAATTCCTGGGCTAAAGGGATCCTCCATCCTAGGCCTCCCAAAGTGCCAGACGACAGGCTTCAGCCATCACATTCAGCCTAATTTTTAAATTTTAATGTAAATTATATAAAAATAGACTGTTTCCAATTTTTCAATAAATGGCATTGAAAGAGAAACCCAATTATTTTGGCCATAGGTCAAGCTAACTTCATAAACATAGAAGCCACATTTCATCTATGACAAGGTAAAAAATAAGATTCTATTGTGTTTTAAGCTTTAAAAAACTCAGAGTTGAAAAGTGCCTGTTACCAATAAGTCTTTGGAAAATAGAAAATCTAGCTATTTGAAAGAATAATAATCTCAACCCAACTTTAGTAGGCCAGACTTAAAGGGGATAGGACAAAAACATTATTATCAAAGTAATGTTCAAATATGATGCTTATAGGATTAGGAAAATCCTGTAACCAACTTCAAAACAAAGTTTTAAACTTCTAAGAAACAGTAGCTGCACATCTACCTCAATTTTAAGTCAAGAATACGAAGGCCCAGTGGGGGATGAAGCAAGGAGAGGAGTGCTTTCAGCAAAAGATTAAGACTGAATCAAAAATAGTACAAGGCTCAGCCAATAACTACTGATCAAATATAGTCTTAAAGCTGTATAGACATAGGGCAGAAAGGACTACTGTTCATAGATCAGGCTTCTTGTACCACACCTATCATCATCAATATCCTCATCTTCAAATACAAAGAGTTTTTCAGAAAACAAGCTGTACGTAATTAAGCAGAGCTAAAATAACCTTGGATTCGTATTTTCTCTTTTACAAATAAATAACCTGGTCAACATTAGTTTTATTTTTTAAAAATTTCGCCAGGCACAGTGGCTCACACCTGTCATTCCAGCACTTTGGGAGGCCGAGACAGGTGGATCACTTGAGGTCAGGAGTTCGAGACCAGCCCAGCCAACATTGTGAAACCCGGTCTCTACTAAAAATACAAAAATTAGCCGAGCGTGGTGGCGCACAGCTGTAATCCCAGCTACTTGGGAGGCTGAGGCATGAGAATTGCTTGAACTTGGGAGGTGGAGTTTGCACTCAGCCAAGATGGTGCCACTGCACTGCAGTCTAAGCAATAGAGCAAGACTCCATCTCAAAAACAAACAATTTCATCAGAAAATAGAACATGGTCAGGAGCGGGGGCTCACGCCTGTAATCTCAGCACTTTGGGAGGCCCAGGTGGGTGGATCAACTGAGGTCAGGAATTCAAGACCAGCCTGGTCAACATGGTGAAACCCCATCTCTACTAAAAATACAAAAAATTAGCTGGGCGTGGTGGCGCACGCCTGTAATCCCAGCTACTCGGGAGGCTGAGGCAGGAGAATCACTTGAACCTGGGAGGTGGAGGTTGCAGTGATCCAAGATCGTGCCACTGCACTCCAGCCTGGGCAACAAGGGTGAAACTCTGTCTCAAAAGAAAAAAAAAAAGAAAGAAAGAAAGAAAATAGAATGTATGCAATCCTCTGATTGGTTAAAATGTAGTAACCATATATATTTCTATTAAGTAAACAGGACAATAATAGACTAAGAAAATACTGCCAAAAACACTGGAAAGTGGCCAGGTGCAGTGGTTCATGCTTGTAATCCCAGTACTTTGGGAAGCAAACCAGATCTCTTGAGGCCAGAAGTTCGAGACCAGCCTGGGCAACATGACAAAACCCCGTTTCTACAAAAAAAATTTAAAAATTAGCCAGGCATGGCCGTGCATGTCTGTAGTCCCAGCTAGTTTTTGGTGAAGCTTCGTTGGGGGTTTCCTAAAAAAGCTCCAACAACTAAACAGATTAATATAGACTAAAATATTGAAACAAGCCACAAAAGCGACCAAAATGAATATGAATAAAATGTGATAATTCTAGTAAAATTACAAAAGTATAGAATTACTTCTTTCATGCATTTGATTCTATGGATCGAATTATGTCTCTAAAACCTTAACCAACAATAGTAAAAGTATATAGTCTTCAAAGTTGATGCCAATCACATCTCATAACATCAATCCACAGTACAACTTAAATAACACTAGTAAGTTCTACAGGCTATTGATATTCATGGCCATTGAACATCTTTTTGCTAGGGTAATATTAAGTGAAATATGGCAAAGAAACATTATTTCCAATTCCTTTCAGGCTTTCTGCAAAGTTCACTTATATAATTTGGAATGATAAACATCCCAAATCTTTATTTTTTTTTAAATCCTCTTCTAAACTTTTTAACTTGATTTGGTTAACATACACAGAAGTTTTAGACTGTCTTTTCCTCCAGCTAAACAAACCTAGCACTGTTTTACTTCTTCCCTTTGTGATGTATAAAGTTCTATTTCTATAAAGTACTGAGTTAAACATATAGAACAAACATCAAAAGATTAATAGTTTGGTGTATACTGAAAGAAAAATCTAAAGGAATAATAATAATGAGGAAAGAAAAAACATGTTCATACTAGGATTAAACAGAGAAAATACTTTTTTTCCTTATATTTTACTTAATAAAATAAGCCCTCATATAATAAAATCTGTTTCATTTAAAAAAAAAGCTACTAAATTATTAATCCTAATATTACGACAATACTGATTTCAGAAATGGATATAAGGGGCTAGAAACACATATAGGCTATATAAACCCATAAACACATCTTAAAAGGATACTTCAGTTTCCATGTGGCAACAATCATAGCACTTCCATCTATTTAATATTTAATGAGCACTTACAATGTGGAAAATACAAAAGATTGAGTTTACATTCCAGTTTAATTACTTGCAGGTGTGACAAGAATCTCTCGCTCTTCTCCAGGTACATAAAAGTAATGGCTTCAGAAGCAACTCACTTCAGGCACAATTATGAGAGTACAAAGAGGAGGAAGGTGGTAAGTAGAGGGAGGCAGGCCACAAAAAGCAAAACCTAGCAAAAGTATGATACATAGGCAAGATATAGGAACTATATAAAATTAGAGAGAGTGACATATATTCCTGTCAGAAACTCAGTCACCTCAGCCGATAAACAGTTTAAATTAGACTACTTTCTTTCCATTTACATTTACATATAAACAAGAGATAGATCCCTCACGTCCAAGTGAATTCTGGCATGAAGAGTGACATATAACGATACAATGGCCAATAAGTCAAGAGTCAATCAATGCTAAATGAAAGCTTAGAGCAACATGTAAATATTAATTTGGCTTTAGAATTAATGCAAGGCTCCCGAGCTGTATACAGTGTAAATTACAGGCTTACTATATAAATTACAGGATATTGCTACATGCCACTTGTACTAAAGATAAAAAAACAAAAAACAATTTTTTTTTTTTGCAGTTGCAAGATTTAATAGAGTGAAAACAGAGCTCCCATAAAATGGGAGAGGAACCAAAGGGGGTTGCCATTGCTGGCTCGAATGCCTGGGTTTATATTCCGATCACTATCCTTCCCCATGTGTTCTCAGGCGATAGATGATTGGCTATTTCTTTACCTTCTGGTTTTGTCTAATTAGCATTTTAGTGAGCTCTCTTTACTACCTGATTGGTCGCGTGTGAGCTAAGTTGCAAGCCCCTTGTTTAAAGGTGGATGCGGTCACCTTCCCAGCTAGGCTTAGGGATTCTTAGTCGGCCTAGGAAATCCAGTTAGTCCTGTCTCTCAGTTCCCGCTCTCAACAAGAAAATCCAAGTGCTGCTGGGGAGGTTGGCCAACGACCGCTCTAACTGCTTCCTGCTGAATTGGGGAGTAGTAGGGGTCGTGCAGTTGAGATTTCCTTGGGAAAAAAATGTTTAAAAATACAGTCTTACTGCATCATACCCTTGCCTCAGTTTAGAAATATAAGCATGCATACAAAAATCAGTAGTATTTCTATATGCTAACGGAGAACAATATGAAAAGGAAATCAAGAAAGTAATCCCATTTAGTATAGCTATAAATAAAATAAAATACCTAGGAATAAACTTAACCAAAGAAGTGAAAGATCCCTACAATGAAAACTATAAAACACTGATGAAAGAAACTGAAGAAGATACAAAAAACGAAAGACATTCCATATTCATGAATTATAAGAAATATATTCTTACAATATCCATTCTACTCAAAGCAATCTACAGATTTAATGCAATCCCAATCAAAATACCAATGACATTCACAGAAATAGAAGAAATAATCCTAAAATGGATATGGAACCACAAAAGACCCAGAATAGACGACACTATCCTGAGTAAAAATAACAAAACTCGAGAAATCACTTACCTGACTTCAAATTATACTACAGGGCTATTGTAACCAAAACAGTATGGTACTGGCATAAAAACAGAAACATAGACCAATGGAACAGATTAGAGAACTGAGAAATAAATCCATATGTCTTAAGTGAACTGATATTCAACAAAGGTCCCAAGAACACATATTGGAAAAAGGACAATCTCTTGAATAAATGGTGCTAGGAAAATTGGATACCCATATGCAGAAGAATGAAACGAGACCCCTATCTCTCACCATATACAAGAATCAAATCAAAATGGGTTGAAGACTTAAATTTAAGACCTCCACCTATGAAACCACTAAAAGAAAACATTGGTGAAACTCTCCAGGACATTGGACTGGGTAAGGATTTCTGATCTCTCGAGTAATACCCCAAAAGCACAGGCAACCACAGCAAAAAAAGTTTGTGCACAACAAAGGAAACAATCAACAAAATGAAAAGACAACCCAAAGAATGAGAAAAAAATTTGCAAACTATTCATCTGACAAAGGATCAATAACCAGAATATAGCCGGGCACAGTGACTCACGCCTGTAATTCCAATATTTTTGGGAGGCAGAGATGGGAGGATCACTTGAGGCCAGGAGTTTGAAACCAGACTGGATAACACAGTGAGACTCTATCTCTACAAAAATATATATATTTTAATTATCCAGAAGTGGTGGTGCATGCCTATAGTTCCAGCTACTCAGGAAACTGAGGCAGGAAGCTCACTAGAAGTTCGTGGCTGCAATGAGTTATGATTGAACCAGTGCACTCCAGCCTCAGTGACAGAATAAGGCAAGATCCTATTTAAAAATAAATAAATAAAAATAACCAGAATGTAAAAGGAGCTCAAACAACTCAATAGAAAACAAAAATCTAATAATTCAATTTAAAAATGGGCAAAAGAGCTGAATAGACATTTCTCAAAAGAAAATATACAAATGACAAACAGGCATATCAACAGGTGCTCAACATCGTGGATCATCAGAGAAATGCAAATCAAAACTATAATGAGGGCCAGGTGCAGTGGGTCATGCCTGTAATTCCACCACTTTGGGAGGCAGAAGCAGGCAAATCACCTGAGGTCAGGAATTCAAGACCAGCCAGGCCAACATGGTAAAACTCCATCTCTACCAAAAAATACAAAAATTAGCCAGGCGTGGTAGTATGCACCTGTAGTCCCAGCTACTAGGAGGCTGAGGTGAAAGAATCACTTGAACCCGGGAGGCGGAGGTTGCAGTGAGCTGAGACTGCGCCACTGCACTCCAGCCTGGGTGACAGAGTGAGACCCTGTCTCAAAAAAAAAAAAAAAAAAAAAAAAAAAATCCAAAAGACATGCAATAATAAATGCTGGTGAGGTTTTGGAGAAAAGGGAACCCTTGTACACTCTTGGTGGAAATGTAAATCAGTATAGCCACTATGGTTAAGAGTATGGAAGCTCCTCAAAGAACTAAAAATAGGACTACCATATAATTCAGTGATCCTACTGCTAGGTATATACCCCAAAGAAAGCAAAACAGTATATTGAAGAGATATCTGCACTCCCATGTCTATTGCAGTACTATTCACAATAGCCAAGATTTTGAAGTAAGCTAAGTATTCATCACCAGACAAATAGATAAAGAAAATGTGGTATATATACACAATGAATACTGTTCAGACATAAAACAGAATGAGATCCTGTCATTTATAACAACATGGATAGAACTAGAGAACGTTATATTAAGTGAAATAAGCCAAGCACAGAAGACAAACTTTACATGTTCTCACTCATTTGTAGGAGCTAAAAATTAAAACAATTAAACTCATGGAAACAGTAGAATGACGGTTACCAGAGGCTGGGAAGGATAGTGGGAAAGAGGGGGAAAGTGGGGATGGTTAATGGATAAAAAAATATAGTTAGATAGAATGAGTAAGATCTAGTATTTGCTAGTACAACAGGGTGATTAGAGTCAAGAATAATTTATTGTACATTTTTAAATAACTAAAAATATAATTGGAATATCTATGTAACCACAAAGAAAGGATAAATGCTTGAGGTGATGGGCACCTCATTTACCTTCAGGTGATTATTACGCATTGTATCCCTGTACAAAATATCTCACATACCCAACAAATATACACATCTACTATGTACCTATAAAAACTAGAAACTGTGTATCAGTCTCAAATGAATGAGCCATCCTGCTACCATTTCTAGGTAATTTTATAAAAATTGTAATTAGGAAAATTCCTAAAATTGTTACCATGATGGATAATATCAACAATACTAGTTCTTCAAATAAACATTAAAGATACTTTTTTTTAAATTTTATTTTAAGTTCTGGGATACATGTGCAGAACATGCAGGTTTATTACATAGGTAAATGCGTACCATGGTGGTTTGCTGCACTTAACCTGTCACCTAGGTATTGAGTCCCACATGCCTTAGCTATTTGTCCTGATGTTTTCCCTTCCCTCACCCCCACAAGAGGCCCCGGTGTGTGTTCTGCCCCCGCCCCGTCTCCATATGTTCTCATTGTTCAGCTCTCATTTATGAGTGAGAACATGTAGTGTTTACTTTTCTGTTCCTGTGTTAGTTTGCTGAGGTTTGTTGCTGAGGATGAGATGGCTTCTAGTTTTGGTTGGTTCCATGTCTTTGCTATTGTGAATAGTGCTGCAATAAACATATGTGTGCGTGTATCTTTAAAATAGAATGATTTCAAAGTATGCACCTATCCAGAGTAGCTTACCTGTTCCCATATTATTCTAGATCTACACTATCCAATATAGAGGACACTAGCCACATGTGTTTGCAAATTACTTAAAATTAAATAAAATAAATATTTACTTTCTTTGCAATAATCTCCATTGTCAAAGAAGGTTCTATTGAGTAGCACTGTTTTATATAAAATACCAGTTAAAATATGCCCTGAAAAATTACTAATGTAATTCCAAATATAATGGGCAGAATGAAAAGAGGGACATGTCCATTTATGATACAAATTCTATGCATAGTGGGAAGAGAAGGGAACATCCTCCAACCGAAAAAAAGGCATTTATCATTATACTTAATGGTGAAAGATGATCTGCTTTCACCCTATGATCAGGAACAAGGCAAACCTGTACACTCTCACCCTTTTAATTTGCCTATATACATACATACATATATATGGAGTCTTGATCTGTTGCCCAGGCTGGAGTGCAGTCAGTCATGCAATTTTGGCTCACAGCGACCTCCACCTCCCAGGTTCAAGCGATTCTCCTGCCTCAGCCTCCCAAGTAGCTAGGATTACAGGCATGCACTACCAAGCCCAGCTAATTTTTATATTTTTAGTAGAGAGGGGGTTTCACCATGTTAGCCAACCTGGTCTCAAACTCCTGACCTGATCTGCCCGTCTCGGCCTCCCAAAGTGCTGGAATTACAGGCGTAAGCCACCGCACCCGGCCTAATCCACCATTGTAGTAGAGGCACTAGCAGTTCAATAATTTAAGAAAAAGAAATAGAAGGCACATAAAATCAGAAAGGAAAAAGTAAACCTATCTTTATTTACAGACAACAGGGTTATCTATGTAAAGAATCACAAAGAATCTCAAGGAAAAAAAGGCATTAAATTTAGTAAATAAATGTACTGAGGTCAATATACGGAAAAACAAAACAAAACAAAAAGAAAAAAAATTCTATCTACTAGCAACAAACTGGAAATCAAAAATCTTAAACATACAATTTAAAACAGTATAAAAACCGTAAAATCCTTAGGGAAAGTTTTCACAATAGATGTGTTAAGACCTCAACACTGAAAACTACAAAACGCTGCTAAGAGAAATTAAAGATTTACATAAATAGAGAGATATACTACGTTCCTGGATTAGAAGGCTCAATGCTGTCAAGATGTCAGTTATTCTAAAATGTCTCTATAGATTCAGTGCAATCGCAAAACCCCAGTACCTTCTTTTTGGGGGAAATTGAGAAGCTGATTCTAAAATTTATGTGAAAATGCTAAGGAATGGAAAAGCCAAAAAAATTTTTTAAAAATGAGAGCAAAGTTGGAAGACTCAGATAGCAGAGAGTCCAGAAAGACTCATATACACATGGTTAAATTATTTTCGACAAATGTGCCACGATAATCCAATGGGGAAAAAGATGGCCTTTTCAACAAATGATACTGGAATTAGACACCCATATGCAAAGATAAAAAATTTAAAAAAAAAGGAATTCAATCTAAACCACATACCTGATATAAAAATTAAAATGATCAAAAGTCTAAATATACAACAAAACTATAAAACTTCTAGAATATAGGAGAAAATCTCTGTGAGCATGAGTTAGGCAAATACTTCTTTGAACACAAAAAGTACAATCTTAAAGACAAAACTGATAAATTAGACTTCAGCAAAAATTTCTGTTTTTTGAAAGACACTGTTAATAACATAGGGCCAGGGCCAGTGGCTCACGCCTGTAATCCCAGGGGGAGGCCAAGGCAGGTGATTGCTCAGCTCAGGAGTTTGAGGCCAGCCTGGGCAACAAAGCTAAACCCCATCTCAATTTAAAAAGATGGGAGGGGAGGGGAAGGGAGAGGAGGGAGAAGGGAGGAGACAACTGCATACTGAGAGAAAATATTTGCAAAATACAAAGGATTTGTACCCAAAATAGATAAAGAACCTCAAAACTCAATAATAAAAAAAAATCCAAACAACTCAATTTAAAAAATGGGTGAATACTTCACTAAAGATCTATAGACTGGCAAATATGCACATGAAAAGATACCAACTGACAGTATCAGAAGCTGGTGAGAATGTGGGACTAGAAATCTCATATATTGCTGGTGGGAATACAACATATATAGCTACTTTCACAACAGTTTGGCAGTTTCTTATAAAGTTAAAGTTGTATTTAACATATGATCCAACGACTGACTGCACTACCTAGATATTTATTTACCCAAAGAAATAAAGAAAGACATTCATGCAAAGGCCTGTACATGAATATTTGTAATAGCTTTATCCATAATAGGCAAAATTATTAAACAGATTATGGTAAACTCATAGAATGGAATACTACTTGGTAATAAAAGAAATAAACTACTGATACATGAAATGACACGCATGAATTTCAAAAGCACTGGTCTAAGTGAAATCAGACAGACACAAAAGGCTACTTACTACATGATTTAATTTAGATGACATTTTAAATAACGTGAAGCACAGTCAGTCACAAAAAGATTACTGGTTTCCAGGGGTTAAGCAAGTGATACTGAGGCTGATAAAAATGTTCCATATTTTTATTGTGGTGGTGGTTACACAAAAATGTATACAATTTGTCAAAACTTATTGAATTGCACACTTAAGAAGACAGCCTTTTATGTCAATAATATCCTAATATAGTTGACTTAAAAAAGTATCATGGCTATATACTCTGTCTTTGGAGCTATCTGATTGTAAAGCTGTCATACCAAGAAAATATGGTGACATCTGACCATGAATATGATAGATAGTCTATTTAGAAGACAAGCAATGTAACTTAGGCCAATCAAATAACTTCTCTGAGCTTTGGGTTTCTCTGCTGCAAACAAAAGGATTTTCAACCAAGTTCCCCAAATCTGTTCCCAGGAACTTACAGGATCTCTAGATCTGTTTCCAAGATCTTACAGATATTCTGGAAAGAGTTTCCATGCTTAAATTACTTGGGAAATGCTCCCTATTTAAGGTGAGCAATGCATTTTAACATATGAAAATTCCTCCATTCATTCAACTTTTCCCCATTTTTAAAAAGCTGTTTCCCACATTTACTTGACCATGAACTCCTTTCCCACCCCCCCCACCCCTGAAAAAGAGTGTCAGTTCTTTATAGTTCTAAGATTCAACAGAACTTTCAAGAGGATATACCAGACAGGCGCGGTGGCTCACGCCCGTAATCCAAGCACTCTGGGAGGCCAAGGCGGGTGGATCATTTGAGGCCAGGAGTTCAAGACCAGCCTGGCCATCATGATGAAGCCCCATCTCTACTAAAAATAAAAAATAAAAAAATTAGTTGGGTGTGGTGGCGCATGCCTGTAATACCAGCTACTCAGAGGGCTGAAGCACAAGAATAGCTTGAACAAGGGAGGGGGAGGTTGCAGTGAGCAGAGATTGTGCCACTGCACTCTAGCCTGAGTGACAAGAGACAAGAGTGAGATTCTGTCTCAAAAAAAAAAAAAAAAAAAAAGATATACCTTCATGATTAAGTTTTGTTTAGATTGGCAACCTATAAACCTGACTGGTTTGAAAGTAGCTATGGAGAACTATGATCCACAAAGAGAAAACTGCCTCAAATCACAAACTGGAAAGAAGATTTCATATCCATCTTAGTGAGTTTTTGTCAGGCTTTTAATTCTAAATAACTTAAATTTAAGCATCTTGAATACCAGGTACTACGTGAAAATACATCATGATTGAATTGCCTCTGTTCTAAAAGCTCCTCCCCAAATAACATGCCAGATTTAAAATGAATTTAAAAGCATCAATGCCAGGGACATGACAATTCCTAAGCAATTACTAAAAGAATAACAAACAGATTCCAATCTGTGTAAACAGTTTATTTTACAAAACCAGCAGAAGTTTGAAAGTATATGCTTAGTTGAAAGAAAAAAAAAAAGCGAGAGAAGGGAAGAAGGGATAAAGAAAGCCTGTAAACCTAATACTGTAATGGTTGCTCTTTAGCACTTCACATGTGACCCATGAAGTATAACACACTAACAAAATAATGTTGACAGTATAGCTAAAAATATTGTATTTTGAAAATAAGTAAATGCATGAATAACAAAAGTTATCTCAATTCAATATATTAATTATGACTAAAGTTGGAAAATTCTGGTGGATAAACAAACTACCCTTGAAAGGAAAAAAAAAAAAGTTAGCAATACCATGTTCAATGAGACTCAACTTTTCCAAGTAACATCCAACCTATGGAAGAGTATTTTTATCAATATACTCCAGAGTATCCAATTTCCCTGAATAAGTCCCATGAATGTCTAATCAATGATTTTGTCTAAATACATCTTAAAAAATATTTCTAGCTTCAATTTACTTAACTTCTGAGTATAAACTACAAAGCTTATTGTATAAGAAATATTCCTTTTTAAAAAGTATTCATATTTTTCTATCTGAAATTCATCCCTTTCAAATTTTACGCATATTCTGTAGGTACTATACACTATATAAAATAACGTAATTTTTTAGAAGAGTGAGAAAGTAATGGAGCAGAGGAGCAATTACTCACCCAGCACCTTGGTTTTGCACATACTTTGTGAGGGCGAACTTTAATATAAATAGTTTTGTATCTAGATCTCTTTGGGAACCACTACTATTATTTCTTCATAATGGTCTGGCCAGAGATGTCCCAAGAATAATTTGAATGAGACGTGAATTTCATTAAACTGGAACCAAGAAAGGTGACTTTTTGTCTTAATACAGACATATAAAAATGTATAACATCATTATAATTTTGGAAAATAACACATATAAATAATGTATTTTTGTTTGGGAAACTCAGCACATAGACATGTAAATAGACAACCATATGGCTAAAAACGTCTATACTATATTAAAAAAAAGTTTCTGCTAAGAAAGAAGTGAAATGAAATGAAATAAAGAAAACAAAGATCACCTTTTATAAAACATTATACGTGCTTTAAGTAAAAATGTTTAAAAAATCTGGACTAGCCATGAAACTCCTCAGGAATGTAAACAGTTTGTTTATGCTTCCAATTTAATTTTGGTACCTATTTTTGTCTTCCTACTGAGTTCAGTAAGGAAAGAATCAACAACCTGTTTATAACACACAGGTATATTACTCACCCACATTTGGAGGTTTCACATAATTTACAGGTAGTTCTGGAGGTCTGCCTCTATGTAGAGCCGCAAAAGCAGACCCATTCCATAGTGTACTCTTACAGTCTATACAAAAAGAACAAAGGTTAGCTAAGGAATTGAGCAGTTTGTTTTTTTCTTTTTTTTAACCCATGTCTCAGAAGCAAATGTCTGATTTTAATTTCATTTGTTGGAATACATTTTTAATTATTAAACCAAAATGAAAATAATAGGTATTTATTTGAACATGTTATAAACTAAATTTATAACCGGTAAACACCAACACCTAAACATATCATCTGGATATTTTATTTCTAAGCTAGCCTTGAACTAAAGCTTTTTTTATGCACATATTTGAATCTTATATAAATATATCACAGATTAATAAGCTTTAAAGTTTACATCAGTTCTTCTTGATCTTTAGGCTTACATGTCTACTCATATAAAACCGTATAAGCAAGGATATAACTATAGCACAAGTATGCCAGGGAAAATTCAGGCATATTTATACTTGGGTACATGCTCGTATTATGAAATACTTGCCAGTTGTGTCATAACAGATAAGAGCACCGCATATCAGACGGTAACTGATTATAAAGAGCTGTGTTTTTTTCTCTTTCATGTTTAAGTCAAAAAATGGAAGAAAATATTAAATATTACTAATAACTTGGCTTCAAAACAAAAAGCCAAAAGCTCTCTTGAAAGCTTCCAAATAAACTCAATTAAGAATTTCCTTAAATTATAAAATGAGATGCTTAAAATCTGGTATCATTACACAACTATTTATCTTGGAGAATTAGGATTTCTAAAAATAGTATGCTAATTAAACAAAACATAGACATAAATGGGCTGCTAGACCTTAAGTATTTATTACTCCAATAGACATCTTTAATGACTACTTTTACATGTTTATGTTTATCAAATACCACTTTATATGTTTGAAATATTGAAGTTCCAGGTAAAACGTGGGAAAAATCTGTAAAACACTGAAAATGAACAGAGTAGAAAAGCTTATTTAACAATTACTGAGGCCAGGCGTGGTGACTCAAACCTGTAATCCCAGCACTTTGGGAGGCCAAAGCGGGTGGATCACGAGGTCAAGAGATTGAGACCATCCTGGCCAACATAGTGAAATCCTGTCTCTACTAAAAATACAAAAATTAGCTGGGCAAGGTGGCACACAACTGTAGTCCCAGCTACTCGGAGAGGCTGAGGCAGGAGAATTGCTTGAACCTGGGAGGCGGAGGTTGCAGTGAGCCGAGATCACACCACTGCACTCCAGCCTGGTGACAGAGCAAGACACCGTCTCAAAAAAAAAAAAAAATTACTGATGGGTTGATATTTTTGCTTAAATATGTTCAAATATTAAAACTGTACATATAATTTTCATTTACCTGTTACAAAAAGCACAGTATCATTAGGATGACATTATCAAAACTAATAAAGTGTAAGAACATTATAATGAAAGAATATGTTAAGTATTTATACTGTATTAATCAAAGCAGCAATCTTTGAGATCTCTATTCCATGATTACAAAGGTATTTTATATTCTTTACCTCTATATATTCACTTCTACACAAAAGTACTCCTTTTTAGGTCTCTAAAAATTTACTTGTACACTAAGAAAACAAAAACAACATTGGCAAGATAAGAAAAACTAGTATTTAGAAAAGCATGGGAACATTTACTCAACCTAAAAATAAGCTACTCTCCACTCCTTCCTCCGATATCACAGTTCTAAATTCTGAAAATCTCACCTTTGGCATCCCGTAGCAGAGACTGCCGACCGACACCTAATAATGTCTGTACCCCAGGAACACTCTGAGGGATCTCTTTATCTAGTAAAGGACCAATTCTCTCACAAATTTTAAGGAGGTAGTCTGGAGGAATGTGTGCATTTGCTGCCACCTAAAAAAGTACACAGGAAAAACACATTTATTTGGTTTAAAAATATAAATCTATTCTACTACTAAACTGTTCCATTATAGAGCAAAGTACAGTTTTAAAATATAGAATCAGGCCTGGGCATGGTGGCTCATGCCTGTAATCCCAAAACTTTGGGAGGCTGAGGCAGGTCGATCACTTGAGGTCAGAAATTCGAGACCAGCCTGGCCAACATGGTGAAACCCCGTCTCTACTAAAAATACAAAATTAGCCAGGCATGTTGCTGCGCACCTCTAACCCCAGTTACTCAGGAGGCTGAGGCAGGAGAATCACTTGAACCCAGTAGGTGGAGGTTGCAGTGAGCCAAGATTGGGCGACTGCACTCCCATCTGAGCAACAGAGCAAGACTCTGACTCAAAAAAAGAAATAAAAAAATAAAAATAAATAAAATATGGAATCAGAGCCAGGTGCAGTAGCTCAGGCAGATAATCCCAGCACTTTTAGAGGCCAAGGCAGGTGGATGGCTTGAGCCCAGGAGTTTGATACCAGCCTCGGCCACACAACAAAACCCCATTTCTACAAAAAATACAAAAATTAGCTGGGTATGGTGGCTGCACCTGTAGTCTCAGCTATTCGGGAGGCTGAGGTGAGAGGATCACTTGAGCCCCAGAGGCAGAGGTTGCAGTGAGCCGAGACTGCACCACCACACTCCAGCCTGGGTGAGAGAGAAAGACCTTGACTAAAAACAAAAACAAAAACAAAAACAAAAACAAACAAAAATACATATAGGTGTGTATGTGTGTGCATATTCCATATACATATGGAATCAGGAAGAGAAAATTTTAAATATTTAATAATTAACCAAATTTAAGAAACGGTCACAAAATAAGCACATTTAAATGATATGACAACATTTACATGGCATGGCACTCTAATATACGTTTAAATGTCTTGATAAAGTCATTTGCTTAGCTGTTAATCTTATGAAATAAGTGTTATAAAGCAACTAACATGCCAAAATCAAAAAAGCACACAAGTGATGAGTAAACTCTCTATTACTTGATTCAATCAGTAGTGACGAACTGATCCAAAACCAGAATACCTAGATTCTATACAAATGATAAGAATACAAGTGAAAGGCATTGCTTGCACCAAACCCACAACCCATAAAGCAAAATTGTTTTTCCTATTAAAGTTAACTTGTTTCCAAAAGGGTATAAAACTAACAATGTTATAAATACTATGCTTTAAATAACTAATAACTCAGCTATGTAGCCAAAATTCCTTGAAACAAAAACTTGTTTTTAAAAAAACCAAGTAAAATTCTGGACATTAGATACCACATATAGATAAGAATGAAACTATAAAACAACAAAAATTGTGTTGCATTTTTAAATTAAGCTAATGTATAAATCCCTGAGGTGTTTCATAAATACTTGTTAAAACAATAAACAGAAAAACCAGAATATTAAAAATCTTTTAGATAAAGTAAACATTTACATCCTCATCTTGAAATAGGTCCTAAAATCTACTTCTGGTTACAATGTCAATTTTTGTAAGTGCTATAATTGTGTGTGTATATATATATACACACACACACACGTGTGTGTATATACATGTATACATATACATATGTATATACATATATACAATATACATATGTATATACATATATACAATATACACACATATATGTGTATATATATATTCAGTGGCATATATACACATATATGTATATACACATATATGTATGTGTATATGTACAAATACATATGTGTATCTATACATGTATGTGTATATATGTATATGTATATATACATATGCGTGTGTGTGTGTGTATATGCCATTGAATAGGACACACATCAATAGTATTACCACCAAGTCAATCAAGAACAACAAAGGGCTGGGAACAGTGTCTCATGCCTGTAATCCCAGCACTTTGGGAGGCAAAGGTAGGAGAATCACTTGAGCCCTGCAGTTCAAGATCAGCCTGGGCAACATAGTGAGATCTCATCCCTACAAAAAATGTAAAAATTATAGCTCTGAATGAAAATAAGTGAAAAAAAAAAAAAAGAACAACAACAACAAAAAGTAGCCGGGCATGGTGACACGCCTGTAGTCCCAGCTACTCGGAGACTGCAGTGGGAGGATTGCTTGAGCCCACAAGGTCAAGGCTGCAGTAAGCTGTGTTCCTGTCACTGCACTCTAGCCCCTGGGTGACCCTATCTCCAAAAAAAAAGAACAACAATAAAACACAAAAGAATAATTTTCTAAATCATCTCTGGCGATCACCACGGGAGAAGATATTTTGTATGTTTTCTACAATGCTGTATTCCTAGCACCCAAAAAAGTGCTGGGCATAAAGCGGGACTAAATAAATATTTGTTGAATAAATGAATAAAAATCAAAGTAAAGTCTAACTATAATCAATGTTTTTGTTTTTTTGAGTCGGGGTCTTGCTCTGTCACCCAGGCTGGAACGCAGTGGCATAATCTCGGCTCACTGCAACCTCCACCTCCCAGGTTCAAGTGATTCTCCTGCCTTAGCCTCCAGAGTAGCTGGGATTACAGGTGCAAGCCACCATGTCCAGCTAATTTCTGTATTTGTAGTAGAGACGGGGTTTCACCATGTTGGCCAGGCTGGTCTCGAACTCCTGACCCCGTGATCCGCCCGCTTCGGCCTCCCAAAGTGCTGGGATTACAGGTGTGAGCCACTGCGCCCAGCCTAATCAATGTTATTGTAAGAATTCCTGGAGGAAAAATCTCAAATTCTCGTATCAGGTTGCCTTTTTTGATTTCCTAGGAAACACAGGTCAAAGAACCACAGTCAAACATGTATTCAGAATTCTGGTAACATGAGTGTATCACCCGTGATTATTTTTGTTTTAAATTATATCCTGCTATATATCTTTGGTAAGTTCCTTCAAAAAACAATTTGAATCTACCAAAATAATTGAAGCCTGTGCAACTGTCATGATGCTCAGGAAGAATGGTAATCAGATTATTTCAGATTTGCGTCTCCAGGGTTTAGTTTATGCATCAGGACAGAGGATTAAGTAAATTCTATCCATTAATTCTCACATCTTTAGTTTTTCTTCCAAGCAAATAACTATACAGAGCTATGTTTAAAAAAAATATAGAGGTAATATTAAAGTCAATGCAGCTGATGATTCAATCTAAAAAATACTTCATGGCTGGGAACGGTGGCTCACGCCTATAATCCCAGCACTTTGGGAGGCCGAGGAGGGAGGATTGCTTGAAGCTAGGAGTTCGAGACTAGCCTGGTAAACATAGCAGGACCCTATCTCTACAAAAAAAAAACAAAAATAAAAATAAGAATAAATCATTTCCTGTCATCTACAGAGTGATATCCTAAAATCCTAGTTTATAATTCACACCCTGTACATTAAGGCATTTCCTAAATATGACTATATGCAAACATAATTAGTACCCTTAAAATATGTATCTGGAAAAAAACTCTTAAGTGCTGCATATTAACAACTATAACAGCTTATGTCTTTTTTCCCAAAACTGTCTTAGATAAACTGGGCTTCTGTTATCAGTCATTATTTTTTCATCAAGTAAATGCTGTAAGAGGGCTTCTACATAGAGTAGTAGTTGACATCTTTACTGGTAATTACTTTTTTTAATCCTCTGGACCAACTCAAGATATTCAGTTGTTACATAAAAACTTCACTTAACTACCCTAGAAATACAACATATTTAGCATATACAATCCAGAAAATGGGAGTTATATAATTAGAATTTTTAGCATTACCCTCCTATAGAAAGAAAATTTGTTGGAGTTATATCTTAAACTGATATCTTAAGCTCCCTATCTATTTCATTTTATTGAAACAATGATGCTTGAGTTTCAGCTAATTATATAAAAAGATTTATCAATCACTCAGTAATAATTCAAAAATACAGGATCATTAATGGTCATAAATGAGGTCTATATATTCAGCAAATACAATTTACTCCTAACTATCCCTTTAAAGACTGTACAATAAACAAGTTTGATTTTCACTCTATACAATAGAAAACTGCTTGATTTCTAAGCAGTTACATGAAAATGTCCTTTTCTCTAAAATCAATAAAAATCTGATTATATGGCTGGGTGCGGTGGTTCACCCCTGTAATCCCAGCACTTTGGGAGGCCAAGGCGGGTGGATCACGGGGTCAGAAGATCGAGACCATCCTGGCTAACACGGTGAAACCCCGTCTCTACTAAAAATAAAAAAAATTAGCTGGGCATGGTTGTGGGCGCCTGTAGTCCCAGCTCCTCGGGAAGCTGAGGCAGGAGAATCACTTGAACTCGGGAGGCAGAAGTTGCAGTGAGCCGAGATCACGCCACTGCACTACAGACTGGGCGACAGAGCGAGACTCCACCTCAAAAATAAATAAATAAATAAATAAAATATGATTATAACACTAGAGAAACAGATTCGATCAAAATAATGGCAATAACAATCTTTTGAGTTTAAACATGATAGCTAGCTTCTCCTTCAAACCACTTTAGCAGGCTTCCAAACTATATCGATGTAGTTCTGAAAATGTTTCTTTTAAATCAAACTTTAGGTCTTATAAGGGTAGTTAACTGCTTACTTGAATCCATTTGCTTTTCATAAAAGCTGGAACTTTTTAAAGGTGATCTTTTCAGACATAAGAACTCTTACCTACCCTGAATAGTTTTTTTTTTTTTACATTTTTAAATAAATGTATTTATTTTATTGTTATATAATGGCCTATAAAATTAATGTCTTAATATTATAAATCACTCTTTTTGTTTAAAGCTCAAACATTCTAATTTCAGTCATTTAACTACATTTATCTCTCTGGAATATAATGGCCAACTCGGAACAGTTAAGTGCTCTGAGGCTTGCAGAAGAAAAACATTCTCTATAAACAAAGTTTAAGTGTATAATACGGGGGGGGGGGGGGGAACAGAGTATAATACGAGGCCAGGTGTGGTGGTTCACGCCTGTAATCTCAGCACTTGGGAGACAGAGGCGGGAGGATCACTTTGAGGCCAGGAGTTCCAGACCATCCTGGGCAACATAGTGAGACCGCCATCTCTACTAAAAAAGGTTTTTGTTAAGAGTATAATTCAAACTTCTGTATTATTCTATAAAACAGCTCTAAAAGTTAAATTATAGAATCTCTGAAATGAAAGGATCCCTATGTATAATCAACCTAACCCCACACCTCACAGAAGAGAGAACAGATCCAGAAGTAAAGTGCCTTGTCCAATTGTTACAATGAAACAAGACAGGAATCTGGGTTTCTCTGCCCACTGCTCTTTCTACTACTGTCCCCTTAAGGCAGTTGAAAAATTGATGATAGAGATCATTAACACAAAGCTGCAAAGCAATGAGAACTGTAAATCTGAATAAACTGAAAGACATTAAATTAACCCTAGATTATAAACCTTCTTGATAGTTAGACTGGCTGACCTAAAGAGCAAATCTAATAACTGAATTACCATACTTCAGAATCATTATGACAACTGAGAAAACCAGAAAACTGAGATGATACTATTCATCATAATTAGTTAAAAGAAATCCAGCTGGGCACTGAATAAAACGTGAAAGGTAGCGAATCTCAGGAGGCCAGAACTGCACCAGGAGCTACATTTGAAATACTAATTTTCAAACACCAAAAGTATTTGTTTACCCTGGCTTTTAAAAATAATAGTATCAGACAAGTAACTCTAAAAAACAAATATAGCAGAGAATAAGCTATTTGTTTTCCAAGACTGTGGCTACAGAAGCTAAATGAAGAAGCAAACTGGGATTGCATGCTCAAAAAGTAAAATGTAACATTTTGCCTGGGATTGATTGATTCATTTAGAGGACAGAACAGGCATATACAAAAGTTAGTCACGTAATATTTTGCTCTTTAGAGACAGAAAACAAAATGGATTTTGAAAAATACAGCAAAGCTTTATATCAATGTAAGTGTACTACAGTATAGATAAGCAGGGTACTTTGAAGTCTGAGAGCCTGGATTATTCAGGCTCTACAATTTACTAGCTGTTACTCTTTTTTGGTAGTATGATCTAGTAGAGAGACTGATTTGAATCTTTGCAGCATCCCCAGTTACTACTTATGTGACCATAGGCAAAGTTTCTTAGCCTCTCAGCCCGAACTTCCTCATCTGTAAAAGAGTAATGATAACTATCTCCTAAAATTCGGTTAGGACAAACACAGTCATTCACTCATGCATTCATTCAGCCATTTAAAGTATAGGAAAGCAATGGAAAGATTAAATCGCTGCCCTAAGGGAACCCATAGTCTCAGAGGAGCAAATAAAATAGTAAGTAGAAACAAATTAAAGCTGCAAGTGCCCAGAGGTCAGTACAGAGAACTAAAGAAGCAAAGAAGTAAGGTACACCTAATTTTGCGTAGAGGTTTAAGGGTTCATGTCCAGTTTCACCCTTGAAAAATATATGAAAAGTTCACAAGACAGAAAGAGAAAGGAGGGCATTCCAAACAAAGAGAAAGGCACCCCAACCCAGTAAAATTTTGCATGGTAGCTAGCGCATAATATATACTTATTAAGAAGGCCTTTTTATTTTTTTTTTTTTAATGAAAAACCCCAGGGTACAGTGGCTCCGGTCTGTAATCCCAGGAGGACCGCTTGAGCCCAAGAAATCAAGACCAGCTTGGGCAAAAAAAAAGTGAGACCCTGTCTTTACAAAACATAAAATTATTAGCCAGGCATGATGGTGCACGCCTGTAGTCCCAGCTACTCAGAGGCTGAGGTGGGAGGATCGATTGAGCCCAGGAGGTCAAGGCTGCAGTGAGCCATGATCCAGCCACTGCACTCCAGCCTGGGTAACAGAGTGAGATGTTGTCTCAAAAAAAAAAAAAAAAAAAAAAAGACTGGAAGAAAACATAAAAAATTAACTGGTTTTTCTCTTTGCACATAAAAGAAAACATAAAAAAAAAAAACTGGGTTTTCTGTTTTTCATGTCTACAATAACCTAAATCAAATGCTGTGTTTTAATGGTTGCTGAATTTGAAAGAGAAGTGAAAAACCGGGCAGGAAAAAAAAAAAAAAGAAGAAGACAGCAGGCAGGCCTTTCTCTAGTCGCACTTACAAAATGTTAAAATTTCCTATCACTCTCCTTTGAAAATGCTAATCATTATGCATAGCATTTCTTTTTCTTTTTATTAGTTGTAAGATTTCCTCAAGAAAGAGACAACCAGAAGCGACCCTCCTAGGGTCAAGTATTCTCTGGGTTATACTATCTCAAGAAAGCACTTAAAAGCACTATAGCCTGAGGGTAGATGAAATTAAGACAAGGACAGGGGACCCACCCACATTCTAGTAGGTGCTCAGCAGAGAAAGGTCCAACAAAAGAACTCAGTACCAACTAGCAGATAAAATAAACCAAAAATACATATACCATGCTTCTAAGAAAAGTTAAGAAAACTGAACAAATAATTGACACTCAGCTAACTGTAAAGCACAATGGCACATACTAAAGGGCATGAGAAAACATCTTTTTTTTTTTTTTTTTTTTTTTTTTTTGAGACAGAGTCTCACTCTGCCACCCAGGCTGGGGGGCAGTGGCCAGATCTCGGCTCACTGCAACCCCCACCCTCCAAATTCAATGGATTCTCCTGCCTCAGCCTCTAGAGTCTGGGATTACAGGCGCCTGTCACCGAGCCTGGCTAATTTTCTGTATTTTTAGTAGAGAAAGGGTTTCATCATCTTAGCCAGGCTGGTCTTGAACTCCTGACCTCATGATCCACCCACCTAGGCCTCCCAAAGTGCTGGGATTACAGGCATGAGCCACCGAGCCCAGCCGAGAAAACACCTTAAACAGGGTAACTTAAAATACGAGTAAATAGGCCAGGCGTGGTGGCTCATGCTTGTAATCCCAGCACTTTGGGAGGCCTAGGTGGGCTGATCACTTGAGGTCAGGAGTTCAAGACCAGCCTGGCCAACATGATGAAACCCCATGTCTACTAAAAATACAAAAAATTAGCTGGGCGTGGTGGTGCATGCCTGTAATCCCAGCTACTCTGGAAGCTAGGGCAGGAGAACGGCTTGAGCCAGGGAAGTGGAGGTTGCAGTGACTGCCACTTCACTCTAGCCTGGGTCACAGAGCGAAACTCTGTCTCAATAAATAAACAAATAAATCTCAATAATATATAGAAAATAAATTCAGGATACAATCAGAAGGGTTGAGAATCCCTGCAATAAGACATCTGAAAGACTCACAATAAACTTCCTATTTGTTTTAAAAAAAAGTGAGTACTACACCTATGCAAATTACACTAAATATCTTTTGACATACATTCATGTTTGTGTTAACACAGACACAGCTCACTCATTCTGAGTTCAATTCTGACACTAACATTTTAAATATTCTTTTTTTATAGTACTGTTTTATATACCCCTTACTTTATAAAAATATTAAGGGCCAGGAACGGTGACTCATGCCTGTAATCCCAACACTTTAGGAGGTCGAGGTGGGTGGATCACTGGAGGTCAGGAGTTCAATGTTGGCCTTGGCCAACATGGTGAAACCCCATATCTACTGAAAATACAAAAATTACCCAGGCCTGGTGGTGCACGCCTATAATCCCAGCTACTCGGGAGACTGAGGAAAGAGAATCACTTGTACCTGGGAGGCGGAGGTTGCAGTGATCCAAGATAGCGCCACTGCACTCCAGCCTGAGCGACAGAGCAAGACTCCATCTTAAAAAAATAAAAATAAATTTTAAAAAATTAAGAAAATTAGGGGATGATATTTCATCAACTAAGAAAATATAACATCTGTGGTCATAGTTCTCCAGATTTCCATGCTGGTTGTTCGGTCTCTCTAACCCTAATTTTAAAATGTAGTGAACAATTCATTTGCACAGCATTTTACAATTAACAAAACGCATTCTTTCACCTTTAACTAACTTGTTCCCCACAACAAATGGGAAATTTTCATTTTATAATTGAGGAAATTCAATCTCTGAGAGCTTAAGTAATTTCCCTAGGGTCACTCAACAAGTAAATACTAAATATTTACTAAATACTAAATATTAGGGACTTTTCTACTACTCACAAAATCCCACGTAAGAAATGTCAAGCAAGGTCATCTCTAAATTATGACACAAACACTAAACTGCCTTTTTAGAATACTATTTTGCTGCCTACCAAAAGGAAAGTGTTCATTAATCAATCAGTAATCAACATCAGTAGTAAAACAAAAACTAAAACACAGGAACTAAAACTAATATTCAAATGTGACAAAGATGCTCAGGGCAAAATTTCATTAAGGCAAATTCACTGAATCCAAAGTATTAGTCCCTAACACCAGCTCTCTTCACTTTCACAATATCTCATTTGTACTGAGATACCAGTTATCCTAAGATTAATGAAAAATCTCCAAAAGGATTTTAAATCATTGAAAGTACGTTCCTTAGAGCCCATATGTGGAAAAAAAAATGCCAAGGATCAATCTAGACAAATAACTAAAGCCAACATATTTCAGAAAGCACATGGTGGCTCAAGCAAGTCAGTAGTCAGGAGTAGTCAGGAATACTGATTTCCAGATATTGACCTCTATCTGTCATAATACCTATCAGTTAAGCATTATATGCACAATACACTGCACTGGGGTTGAGCAGAGAATGCTTTTTGATATCCCATGATGCATCCTATTCTTCCTAACTATGGCTATGTCCACATGGCAGTTAATAAATCACACATGCTTAAACTGCTTCCACACTTATAGATGCAATAACTATGCTACCAGCACTCAAAGATCATTCTGCTGTTCTCATTGACAATTTAATATATTATTAGTAATTGGAGAACAACAGCTGGTTAAGAAAAGAACACAGGTATATCTGGAATTTAAATACAGTGTTTTAAAGTAGTTGGTGAGGATCAAATGAGATAATGTGAAAACACTTTTGAACTTGAATGTGTTATATGCAGATGCAAGTTCTTACAACAACATATAATCATAGATGTATGTATACTTTTTAAGGACAATAACAAACAACCTTTATAAAAGTTTTTTCATAAAAAGCATAAAATTACTTCTAGTATTTTGCATATAAAATGAGAGTAATACAATTTATGTCATTCCAAATGTAAGCACTAACTGGTGCTTTCAGTTTTACAGATGAAAATGCGAAATAAATGTAAAACTATATACCACACCTAAACATATTTATAACTTTGGTTCAGTCTTTTTTTTTTTTCTTTTTTTTTTCAGTCTCAGTCACCCAGGCTGGAGTGCAGTGGTGCGATTCCAGCTCACTGCGACCTCTGCTTCCAGGGCTCAAGCATTTCTCATGCCTCAGCCTCCTGAGTAGCTGGAATTACAGACATGAGCTACCACACCCGGCTAATGTTTGTACTTTTAGTAGAAACGGGGTTTCACCATGTTAGCCAGGCTGGTCTTGAACTCCTGACCTCAAGTGATCCGCCTGCCTCAGCCTCTCAAAGTGCTGGGATTACAGGCATGAGCCACCACACCAGGCCCTGGTTCAATCTTACGATAGGAGTCTCCTAAAAATGATTTTAAAATCTTTGTAGTTTTTAAAAAGTTTCCAAATCACCATTTCAATATATAAAACTTACAGATTAACAAGAACTGTTCATTTAAATACACACAACCCTGATTACTCTGTTGTCCCCAATAATGCTCCAAGGAGGAAGCAATAAATTAGCCAACAACTCAATAGGGTCACCACAAATGAAAGGACGTCTGTATAATTCAAATTATCTACCTTAAGAAGAATTGCAAGAAGCAAATCTAATTCTATTATATGGTAACAGCCAACTAGGAAGCAGAAAATAAAGGGCCCAGATCAAAATTCAGAAACAATCACAACGTCAAAATTTTCCCTCTATTATTACTTAAAATTCTGGAAAATTGAGAGTGTTATATTTTATTTTATTTTATTTTTTTTTTTTTTTTGAGACGGAGTCTCGCTCTGTCGCCCAGGCTGGAGTGCCGTGGCCGGATCTCAGCTCACTGCAAGCTCCGCCTCCCGGGTTCACGCCATTCTCCGGCCTCAGCCTCCCGAGTAGCTGGGACTACAGGCGCCCGCCACCTCGCCCGGCTAGTTTTTTGTATTTCTTAATAGAGACGGGGTTTCACCGTGTTAGCCAGGATGGTTTCGATCTCCTGACCTCGTGATCCGCCCGTCTCGGCCTCCCAAAGTGCTGGGATTACAGGCTTGAGCCACCGCGCCCGGCCGAGAGTGTTATATTTTAAATGCCATATTCAAAAACCTTACAGTTCAACATAAACTGACCAAGAAGCTTCATGTACAGATTCTTTTTTAAATGACATTTCAGATCAGGATACGTCAATACTTAACTGCCAGCAGCTTTAAGAAAAAAGCACCTTCCTTTGTGTTCAAAATTACGAGTAAAACACTAAACACTAAATCAGACGACCGTTTCAGAAAACAGAAGGCAAGGATTTCTAGAATATGTAATTTAGTGTAAACATGGAATCATATGATTGTTTCAGAAAACAGAAGGTAAGGATTTCATTACTACTACTAACAGTAATGAAATGTTGAAGAAATCCAATTTATCATTACCTTAATATTATTCTGGATAAATAAGTATTAATGACAATCGGTTCAAATGCAAGTATACATATGAACAAAAAGGCAGGATTTTTGTCTCGTATATGCAGTATACGTGGCCATGCAACCCCAATTTACTATGTTGATATCCTAGTTAACACTTCATTGTACATTTGTCTTCTTTCCTTTTCATACCTCAATACACCTTAAGTTTGTAGTACTGTTATATAATGTAATATTCCAGATAAATCAAGATGATACTATTTATCAATATTTTGCCCTAAATTTCAATCCAAAATATGCAGCTAAATCAAGGACCACACTTTATAAATCCATCATTCCAATGGCAATTTAAAAAATACCTACCCCAGGCGGGGCACGGTGGCTCACGCCTGTAATCCTAGCATTTTGGGATGCTAAGGTGGCCAAGGTGGACGGATCGTGAGGTTGAGAAATCAAGACCATCCTGGCCAACATGGTGAAACCCCGTCTCTACTAAAAAATACAAAATTTAGCTGGGCATGGTGGCGTGCACCTGTAGTTCCAGCTACTTGGGAGGCTGAAGCAGGAGAATCGCTTGAACCTGGGAGGCGGAGGTTGCAGTGAGCCAAGATCCCGACACCGCACTCCAGCCTGGCGATAGAGCAAGACTCCATCCAAAAAAAAAAAAAAAACTTACCCCAAGAAAAATTATGCCATCTCTTCTACAAAGAAGCCACTCAAAATCAGCTCAGATGTGAAATAATTTTAATCAACAATATTACTGACAAAACTAGCAATCAAACCAACACTGCACATTCCCTTCTCAGCCACTACACGTCTGTTCAAATTATCACTCAACCCTGCCCATCTTCCCTTACAAAGAAGTCCATAGACATGTAAAAGAAAACCATAGTATCTAAACTATAATGTTCAAACAATAGAAGAAACCCTGTGTACATAAAAAAAAATAAGAAAATATAAAAACAGAAAATATTTAAAAGATAGATTAAAATTGAGTATATGTAAGAATTAACAATTTTTTTTTAATTCCTTAAAGGTCAAGCCTCACCAGTAATGAAAAAAAGCTACCTAAGTCAACCAAGAGCTACTGACATCTATTAAATATTAAAGAAACCGAATGATTTAAAACTATTAAAAAACTCACTCTAAATACCTAGATTATGACATTATAAATTAGTACAGTCTTCTGGAGAGCAAACAATATATGACAAGAGCTATAAAACTCATGAGACCCTTTGAACTGGTAACTCCACTTTAGGGAATAAAGTCCAGGAAAATAACTGGGGGCAGAAGGGATAGGGGAGAAAGTGAAAAGCAGAAAAAGACCACCTAACTATGCAAAGTTATTAGTGAAAGTCTGGAAGTAGCTCAAATGCTCAGCTGGAAGCTTGGTTCAAATTATATAGTACCTTAAATACAACTGAATTTTTTCTTACCATTAAAATAATGATGAGTATTCAAATACACAAGTACATTTTTCAATGTTAAGAAAAATATGAAGCATAAAATGGACACTGATCACAATTATGTAAAAATATGTCTTTACAATATGAGGAAAAGTCTAGTAAACTGGGTGGTTGGGGTTTTTTTGGTCAGAGGACTCTATTTTTTAATTACTTTGATTTTCATTTCCTTTTTATCACCATCAAGTTAGTTTCAAAAAAGCTTTTCCTTTTTAATCTCCTTTGTCACTTGCTTAAAAAAACACATATAGGCTGTGAGAGGGACAAATGTAAAGGAAAACATTTTCAATACACCTCAGTATTGAAACTATATACAAAAACCTGTAACAGTCATTAAGTGTTAAAACATATTAGTAGGCATTGTTGTTTTTGCCTCTTTTAGGGGGAGGGAAAGACTTAAGTCCAACAGAAAGACTGACTACAAATTAACCTGGCAGTACATGAAGTTTTTCAAAACTAATTTTTCTCCATCTGAGAAATTGTTACTAATAATAGTACAGATGGTCGAGTTTACCCTTATCACAATTATGCCATTTTCTGTGACTTGCAAAATATAAGACAACTATACAATCGGTAGACTTGATAAAAATGTGGCCTCACTGTTATAATATAAACAAAAATAACAAAATGAACACTAAAGCAATTTAAATATAGTCCTATTGCAAGCAAATTTTAAATCATTTATATTTAGAGTCTACCATACACCTCCAACTTTCTTTAACTTTGTCCGATTTTCCTCCACTTGGATCTTATTTGAAGGAAAGATAGCTGAATTTAGATTTTAGTAACATCATTCCTTTCTCCTTTCACTACCCTCCAATGCACTGTGGCAGCAGCTAACACAAGGGAACCTCCCCCGCAAAATAAAAAGGATCACCTGTTTTTGTGTGTCAATGCTGAATACAAAGTATATTTATACTATGAATTATATTTGCAGAAGAAACAACGCAGACAATCCAATGCCTTTGGTCCTTCACTAAAGTATATTCCATTTTCAAATATGTCCATTGTTGTCTCCCTGTAAACCCAAAATCGTGTTTCACCAATTCTCAAAAAGTGATAACTCAGTTTTTATTTAGTGAAAACAGGTCTATGAAAATGCGACTTAACTGGTGATTGAATGAGCTTATAAAATCAGAGATACATAACGATTATGCTTTTACTCAGTAGACCATCACCTAACCGGCAAAATTTGAAATTGGCTTGACGTTCCTTATTATTTTTAATTATGTCGTTTTACCTAATCCCTGGTCCGTCAATTCCCCTCCAGAGCCCCTTCCTCCCACGCCTCCCCCTTAACCCCCCCCCCCCAAAAAAAGACCAAGCCTGGCCTTAGTTCCCGTATTTCAGGCCAGGACCAACCAGAAACCAGTTTTCTTCCACTAATCCGGAACTCCGGGCTGTTACCAACGCTGTCATTGGCCAGCGTCAGACCTTAGTACGTGCCCCAAGATAACCCCTTGGTTTCTCTCCCTTTTCCGCCTACAATGGGCCTTCCCCAATGTTTGTAACATATTCATAATCCACAACACGGCACCTCTGATAATCAACTCACATTCTTCAAAGTTTTCGGGTGGAAACAAGCAGGGCCAAGGGGAGGGCAAGGTACCCTTTTTCCGACTAGCGGGGATGGGGGAAGGGGCAGTCGTTCTTTGGCTCTGCACTGAGCTCTAGAACCTCGTCGGCTGAGAGGTGGGGAGTGGGTTGGGGGTACAAGGTGGGGAGGGAGTGGTGAAAGAGTTAGGTTAAGTTGAAATGAAAACTTTACTCACCAGATCCTCGAAGCTTCTTCGGTGCTCTTTCCCCTCCCAATCTAAGCGGCGCGGAATCAGCTGGGGGCCGGACGAAAAGAAAGGGGGAAAGGGGGGGCAAATGATGAAGGAAAAGCCTCCGCTCCCCATCAACTGGACCCAACCTGTGTCCCAGCCTCAACACTTTAGCGTCTTTATTTCTCTCGGCCTGATAGCTATTGGCTCAGAGCTAGACGAGTATATGGGGGGGGAAGGGGGGCCGCGGAGAAGGAAATCCTGAAAAACCGCCTCCCACAAGCATAAAGTGGAGACGAGTTAAGACCCCAGCGTTGTCTGCCCCTTTTGAGGGAAGAAGCCAATTCACCCCGGTGACAACAGCAACGGGTACCCAGATCGAAGCCTCTATCCCGGCCAGTCTTCCGCCCCTGACTTGCCCTCCCCTTCTCCTCCAGTCTCACCTCAACCCTCCCCACCCTTCCCGAAGGGGCTCCGTACCTGATGCTCCTCGAGCTCCTGCACTAGCACCTGAGCAAAAGGGAAACACAGATATGAGGAGCAGCTCGGGCCAACAACCCATTCCTCCCTCCACACTTAAAGCCCAGCCGCTGACTGTTTGACTAGTCAAGGCCGGCCTATCCCTCACCCTCAGCGGAACTGCTCGTCCCGCTGCCTCGATTTCCCCACTGGGATCATTCACCACGACTCCCAGATCTCTTTCTTCCCCTTACCTGAGCGGATTTGTTGCAGGGTCCAGACTGCAAGAACCTAGCGATCAGGTAATACAGCTCTAGGGAAGAAGGGGGAAAAGAGGTTGAGAGGGATGAAGAGAAGAGAAATAGAAGCTTTTTCAAAAGAAACTGACAGCCTTCGCGCTAAGCCCCCATTCCCTTAGCACCCCCCACCCCCCGACACAGCTACCCACCGGCTTCGATCTGGGTAGGTGCCGCCGCCATCCTTTTCCCGAGGGGGTTTGGGGGCTTCGCTCCGGAGGGGCTGGCGGGGGCGGGTGGGGGCGCTGCCTCTATTGTGGTGAAGCCCCCATGCCCGGGAGTCCCGCCGCTTCCGCCGCACTCCTCGTCCTAGTTTCGCTCTCTCTCGAATTCATCGCATCACGTTTCGACCCATAGATATTCTAGCCCAAGAGCTGAGGAGGCGGAGGAGGAAGGAGAGAGAGGAGAGGGAGAGGGAGAAGGAGAGAGTGAGTGAGAGAGACAGAGAGAGAGAAGAGAGAGGGAGAGAGTACAGAGAGAGAGAGAGAGAGAGACGCGGGGGGTGGGGGGGCGGAGAGAGAGAGAGAAATAGACGGAGCGAGAAGAAGAGGGAGGAGCCGAAGTGGCGAAGAGGTGGGCGGGGGCAAAGGGGGTGGAGAGAGGGGAGGGTAAAAATGGTGATAGGGTTTTGCAGTGCTCATAGTTCCCCGCTAGAGGCACTAATACAGCAGCCGAGCCTAGACTCTCCCGGAGCCCGATGGTTGCTTAGCTACAGCTCTGGGAAAGAGGGGGAGGTGCTAACTGACGGCCGACGCTCTGGCAGCCGTCTTGGAACTCTGTGGTGGCATTCGCGTCTGCGAGCTCCGGAGTGACTTGCCCTTCCTGTGAAGGCAATCCGGCCCTTTCCGGTGGAGGACCCTTCCCCCTGGGTTGATCCTGAGGAACTTGAGAGAAGGTGTTTTGACTCGACTCCTTTCCCCTTTTTCCTCCCGGCACCAAAGCGGTTTTATTTGTTTGTTTACACTCTACCCCGTGGAAAGGCGGCTAGCTGGCTAAAGGGTTTTATGCCTGGGGGAGGATAAGAGTCGCTATTTGGTCGTGACTTGTTTCTGTTTAAAATTAGTAGTAGTAGTAGTAGTAGTAACCAAATGAAAATGTTGTACTTACCAGTCAAAAATGCGGGGCTTATATTGTTAGAAGACCACTTAAAATGCTCCCGGATTCTGACAAGTATTGCATGAGAAATTTGCAGTCAACCGTGAAGCATGTTCCCCCTTCTGAAAGTTTAACACGTGCCGTATCTATCCCATTCCTACAGGGTAATTTCCTATTGTGTTTTCAGATACTACTGAAGTACTTTAACCAAGAGTTTTCAATAATCTTTCTGTATTTTTGCCTATCTCTATGCAAGGTTTCAATAGTTTTCTACAGGTTCGGGACTACACTGTTTAATATATAACCCCAACTCTTGGTACCGCAGTGACCTTCAGTATTTGGTTGCTGAAATCTTCAGTGATCAAAGGGGTTGGTATGATAATTGACACAGATTAGTAAACTAGGTCCTTTTCTTCCCTACTTTCCCTTAACATCCTGTCCTCACCGCACTCCCTCACCTAAACCTGATGATACTAGAAATGCATTTTAAGTTGCATGTATTATTTACACTGAAATATTCCAATTTGAAGGTTCGTCTAAATTTAGGACTATATTCTTGGGAATTGGGTTTCCTCACTCAGAGCTCTGCCATTGACCACAGTGGGCCTTGAATTTCTAAGCTGACCAAACTTAGCCTAGGTTGATTAGCTCTCACTTGTAATTTTTTTTTTTTTCCTCAGAAAGCAATAACCACAGGAGGTAATTGTGAAGTGATAGGCTTATCTTTGGTTGTTATTGCTATGCAACTTGACAAAACAAATACAAATAATTGGTAAAACAAAATGATACAAAAAGATACATGAGACCCAGACAACTTATTGCAAGTAGTTTGGCAAAATACCAGACTAAATACTTTTATAGTTCAAGTATAATGTACAGGTTGAGTGTTCCTTATCCAAAGTGCTTGGGACCAGAAATACTTTGGATTTTGGACTTTTTCAGATTTTGGAATATTTGCATATACATAATGAGATATTTCAGCTATAGGACCCAAGTCTAAATGTGAATTTTATTTGTTTCATTTATACCTTATACACATAGACTGAAGATAATTTTATATAATATTTTCAATAACTTTGTGCATGAAACAAAGTCTTGACTGCCTTTTGACTGTGATCCTCCACTTGAGGTCAGATGTGGAATTTTCCATTTGTGTCATCATGTTGGCACTCAAAAATTTTGGATTTTGGAGCATTTTGAATTTTGGATTTTTAGATTAGGGATGTTTGACCTGTATGTAACAGTTAACACTTAACAAGCCATTATCATCTCCTAAGCACTTTTACGTGCTTACCTCATTTAATCTTTACAATGACCCTAGGAGACAGGTTCGATTGTTATTCTCATTTTACAAATGATAAAAATGACTATGACTTTGGTTCACTCACAGCCTGTGAACCTCATTCCTCACCTGTAAAATGTGAATAATAAATAGTACTTGCCATGTCTACTTCAAGGAATTGTTACAAAATTCATGTGAAAATATATTTGTGTACTCTTTCAAAATTTATGTGGCGATTCCATGATCGCCTGTGTATCAGTCTGAGTTCATTCAGGAGGGAAAAAGCCCATGATCATTTGAATAAGGGAAGTTTAAGATAAATAATTATTAATGATAACAGGAAATTGGAATGATGAGGGCTTAGCTAGCAAGAAGTAAAGAGAAGTAAAGAAGTAAAGAGAACTCTAAATACCATAGATATAGCAAGTATATAATAGTAGATATGATAGCCACTACCCCTGGAACTGAGATGAAGCACCCTCCACGCTTACTCTCTGCCCTTAGCTGAGATCCAGACCTTCTTGGAGAGAACACAGCCAGTGGACACTCACTCTACGGCCGGAAGATTCTGTATTTCCTTACAGGCAGAACTTGCTGAAACTCCAACCTCTGGAAATTACTGGAAGTCTGCATTCTAGAACTTGCTGGAAACCCACCCTCTGCAATTAGCCTGCTAGAGTGCCTGAGAAGGATGTTCATAGGGAAGTATTTCAGCAGAGGAACTTTACTACAAAAACTGCAAGAGGGAGGGTGCCAGGGGAAGCTGCCTGATGCTGCCAAAACTGCAGCACAGAAGCCAGCCACTGGAGAGAGCTGCACAAGCTGCAGGAACACCCTACCCAGTAAGCCGGCCAGAAGCAGGGAGCAAAACCTTTTCTTTCTGCACCATCTTTCCAGTTTCCTCTACTGGAAAAGCTTCAGTGCCAGCTGACAAAAGGAAAAATACTTAAATGGCTCAGATCCATTTTCACAGAGCAGTCAATAATGGTGAATTTGGAGATGATAAGCAACAAATTGATGAACTGGCACAACTTCCCTGCTACTTTCTTGATTGTAATGCCTAGATAGGGAATAGGAAAGTTATTGAAATATATGTGTTCCCATGAAATGTGTTTGTTTGTTGTTCAAGATCAATACTAATAAATGAGGACTAATGTTTGAAGTATTTTGTAACAATAGAATCACTGCTCTAAACCCTGTGGCCGAAGTCTTACATGGACAGGGAGGAAAGTTTTTATAAACTGAAGCAAAAATTGATTTACGTAGAAGATAAATCTGGAATGTTTACTTGGTAGGTATACTAGTTTTCTAGGGCTGCCATAACAAGTTATTACAATCTGGGTGGCTTAAAACAACAGAAATTTGTTCTCTCACAGTTCTAGAGGCCAGAAGTCCAAAATCAAGGTGTTTGCCAAGACCATGCTCTAGGGGAGAATCCTTTGCTTCTTCCAGCTTCTGGTGGCTCCTGGCATTCCTTGGTTTGTGAGCGCATAATTCTAATGTCCTCTTCCACCTTCATAAGGCCTTGTTTCATATGACATGTCAAATCTTCCTCTCCCTTTTCTTATAAGTCATTGGATTTCAGGCTCACCCTTAATCCGGGATGATCTCATCTCCAGAACCCTAACTTAATTACACCCACAAGGACCCTATTTCTAAGTAAGATCATATTCACAATTACTGGGGTTAGGACATGGACATCTTTTGGGAGGACACAATTCAATCCACCAACACATTTTTATTTTACTTTGGTCTTTAAAAAGCATATTTTAAGCCGGGTTCAGTGGCTCATGCCTGTAATCCCAGCACTTTGGGAGGCCAAGGCGAGCAGATCACTTGAGGCCAGGAGTTCACGACCAGCCTCGTCAACATAGCAAAACTCTGTCTCTACTAAAAATACAAAACTTAGCCGGATATGGTAGTGCACTCCTGTAATCCCAGCTACTCAGGAGGCTGAGGCATGAGAATCAAGAATTGCTTAAACCCAGGAGGCAGAGGTTGCAGTAAGCCAAGATCGCACCACTACACTCCAGCCTGGGCAACAGAGTGAGACTCTATCTCAAATTAAAAAAAGAAAAAAATCACATTCTAATGGAATATAAATGTTAAAAACTTAATGGTTCTCCCTAGGAAGGCAGGAGAAAAGAAAAATGGTAGGAAATACTGAGATGGAAGAACAGAAGTGTTAAATCAATAAGATTAATATAACTGTAAGTAAATAGTTGCTTCCTTTTATTATCTCAGCTTTTAAAAAAAATTATATAGAGTAATAAAATAATGTATTATGTTTAATATGTTACATGCATCATAATATATTAACATTTTAACATATTGCATGGATGTAATATGAATAATAATGGAAAAAAGAGACAAGAGGGAATAGAGCTATAAAAGAGTAGCATTTGTATACCTCAAAAGAGACAATAGAAACATGAAGTATAAGGCTGGGCATGGTGCCTCATACCTGTAATCCCAGTGCTTTGGGAGGCCAAGGTGGGAGGATCGCTTGAGGCTAGAAGTTTGAGACCAGCCTAAGCAACATAGTGAGAACCCTGTCTCTGCAAAGAAAAACAAAAAATAGTGAGGTGTGGTGGCATACGCCAGTAGGTCCAGCTACTCAGGAGGCTAAGGTGGGAAGATACTTGAGCCCAGGATTTTGAGGTTGCAGTGAGCTGTGATTGCACCACTGCACTCACCTCTGGGAAAAAGAGCAAGACCTTGTCTCTAAAAAAAATTAAATTAAATTTTAAAAAATGAAGTATATTCTGATTAGCTAAGAAGCATATGGCAAACCATCGCGCAACCACTAAGAAAATTTTTTTTTTTTTTTTTTTTTTTTTTGAGACGGAGTCTCGGTCTGTCGCCCAGGCTGGAGTGCAGTGGCCGGATCTCAGCTCACTGCAAGCTCCGCCTCCCGGGTTCACGCCATTCTCCGGCCTCAGCCTCCCGAGTAGCTGGGACTACAGGCGCCCGCCACCTCGCCCGGCTAGTTTTTTGTATTTCTTAGTAGAGACGGGGTTTCACCGTGTTATCCAGGATGGTCTCGATCTCCTGACCTCGTGATCCGCCTGTCTCGGCCTCCCAAAGTGCTGGGATTACAGGCTTGAGCCACCGCGCCCAGCCGAAAATGTTTTAAATATAGTGGAAAAAATAAAAAATTTTACTAGGAAATATTTACTTAGTACCAAAGAAAGCAGGAAAGGAGGAATAGAACAAAAAAGACATGAGATATCAAAAACAAATTAATATAGTATAATTCCACCTACATCAATACTAACATTACATGTAAATTGATACATGCCACTTCTGTCATGCAGCCTGAGGAACTTTGTGAACCAGCTCATAGTGAAACTGGTGAAAATTATATAAACAACCATCTAAAGTCTCTGGAAATGTTTCTAATGACATTAAACAAATGAAAAATCATTTATTCAAGAAAAAGCTACTAAAATTTTAAGAACAGTGAAAGTTTGTGGTAAATGAACCAAAACCCACTCTTCCAACCTTGCCTCCCAGCCTAGTGAAGAGGGGAGCTCTACTCTAGACTGAAATATCCAAAAATACAAGACTCCTTATTCCTCCTAGATCTCAGTTAGAGGGCTATCTTCCTAGGAGGAGCAGGACATCACCATTTCTCATGCTTCCCCCAATTACCTGTTGCTGAGGCTAAGTTCTGGTTTGGTATGGCTAAGAGGTGGTGGCTCCTTTTTTCCACCCTGCCCCTAACCATAGGACAAAGCTAAATCTTGAGCATTGGTGGTACTGAGCATACTAGGGCATCAATCTCCCTGGCCCTGGATTAAGGAGCAGTAGATGTATTCTAAGAGAGGCAAGCTAAAGAGATTTAGGGCTATTGTCTTCTTCCTCCACCAAGCACTGGTATTCTCAAGCAGAGATATCAGAGAGAATTGTGCCATTGTTCCAGTCTCCAGGACCAGAACTGTGGCTCAGAGATTCTGCCCTAAGGGAAAGGTAGGCCTTAAAAGAGAGAGCTCTGAATCTCTCCTTAAAATAACTGACTTTATTTGCAACTGGGTGTGGAAAAATTCAAGCCTAAGGGTGCTGTCAAGAACAAAGAAGGGGGAGAAAACTGATAAATTTATTAAAATTATAGGCTAAACTGTAGGCCAGCCAGTTTACTGGAGAGAAGACAGAGGGAAAAGGCAGCAAAAAAGAGTCCTCCAAGAGTCAGAGCAAGTCCTAAACACTAACCTAAGAAAATATTCCTACTAAGGTGCCCAAATTTGATGGGATCAGTCTGTGAAGCAGTTTATGCCCCAGGGTGTTGTCGAAAACAAAACGGCAATCAGCAGCTAATTAGAGTGATATTAAGAGCTGGCTGTGGTCGGGGAAAGAGGCAGTTAAAGGGAGCCCTGCCAAAATCAGTGTTATCCCAGGGTAATTATGTGCCTACCCAAGACTGTACCCCCCGACCAACAACATCAGCAGTTTCACACAATGAAGTTAATAAGCACACAAAAATAATAAGACCTGCAGTGGGAAGAACAAGTACCCAGGGTTGCTACAATATGTTATCTAAAATATCTAGTTTCTAACAAAAAACTTTGAGGCATGCAAATAAACAGGAAAGTATAAACTGTACACTACCAAAAGAGCAGGCAACAGAAACTGCCTATGAAAATTACCAGATGTCAGATTTAGTAGACAAAGTCTTCAAAGTAACCATGATAAATATATTTGAAGGACTAAAGGAAACTAGTATTAAAGAAATGAAAGAAGGTGTGATGTTAATGTCAAATCAAACAGAGAATATAAATAAAAAGAGGAAATATTTTTTAAAATGAAATAGAGATTCTGGGGTTCAAAAGAACAATAATTGAAATGAAAAACTCACTAGAGGGAACAAGAGTCCATTTGAACTGGGAGAATAAAGAATTAACAAGCTTGATTACAGATTAATAGAGCATATTAACTCTAAAGAGCAGAGAAAACAAGAATGAAGGAAAATGAAGAGGGCCTCAGAGAATTATGGGACATTATATGCACCAACATATGTGTAAGGGGACTATTAGAAGGAAAGAAAGAGAAGGAAGCAGAAAAAAATAAAGAAATAATGGCTAAAAACTTCCCAATTTATTGAAAAACATTAATCAACACATGCAGAAAGCTCAATGAACTGCAAGTAAGATAAATGCAGAGATCCACAAGCTGACATATTATAATAAAAATGCTAGAAGACAAAGAGAAAATCTTGAAAGCAGCAAGAGAAAAATGACTCATCACTTAGAAATTTACAAAGGAAGATTAAAAGCTGACTTCTCACCAGAAACAATGGAGGCCAGAAGGCAGTGTGATAACATACTCAATGTGCCCAGTGAAAACATTCATTAAACAAAAATCATATATTCAGCAAAGCTAACTTTAACATTGAAGATGAAATAAAACTTTTCCACATAAAGTGAGAAAGTTTGTTTCTAGCAGACCTACATTACAAGAAATACCAAAGAGAATTGTTTAAGCTGAAAGCAACTGAATCCAGAAAGTAATTCAAATCCACACGAAAAACAAAGAGCAATGGTAAAGATAGTTATGTAATTATAAAAGGGAATATAAATGCGTATTTATTCTCCTTTCTTAAATTATTTAGAAAACAGTTTTGTGAAACAATGTGTATGTAATGCATGGTTCACCCTATAACATATAGAAATATTATGTATCTGCCAATAACAGCAAAAAGAAGATGGATTGGAACAAAGCCGTATTGGGATATGGAAGTAATTCCAGATGGCACCTTAAAGCCACAGGAACAGATGCAGAGAACAAGAAATTATAAATAGGATTAATATAACAAGGCCAGTGTGGTGGCTCATGCCTATAATCCCAACACTTTGGGAGGCCAAGGCAGGCAGATCACGAGGTCAGGAGTTCAAGCCCAGCCTGGCCAACATGGTGAAACTCCGTCTCTACTAAAAATACAGAAATTAGCCGGTGTGGTGGCATGCACCTGTAATTTCAGCTACTCAGGAGGCTGAGGCAGGAAAATTGCTTGAACCTGGGAGGCGGAGGTTGCAGTGAGCTGAGATTGCGCCACTGCGCTCCAGCCTGGGCAACAGAGTGAGACTCCATCTCCAAAAAAAAAAAAAAAAAAAAATGAAGGCCGGGAACAGTGGCTCATGCCTGTAATCCCAACACTTTGGGAGGCCAAGATGGGTAGATCAGGAGATCAGGAGTTCAAGACCAGATTGGCCAAGATGGTGAAACCCTGTCTCTATTAAAAATACAAATATTAGCTTGGTGCAGTGGCAGGCACCTGTAATCCTAGCTACTCGGAGGCTGAGGCAGGAGAATCACTTGCACCTCGGGGGCGGAGGTTGCAGTGAGCTGAGATTGTGCCACTGCACTCCAGCCTGGGCAACAGAGTGAGACTCTGTCATTTAAAAAAAAAAAGAAAAGAAAAGAAAAGAAAATAGCACATTCCTAAATAACGAGTCAAAGAGAAATCAAAAGAGAAATTAGAAAATTACTTTGAGATGAATACAATAAAGGCTGACCAAGGAAAAACAAAGAGAGAAGGCTCAAATTACTGAAATCAGGAATAAAAGAGATGTTACTGCCAAACTCACAGAAACAAGAGAGGGTTATAATATTGAGAAGAAGTGTATGCCAACCAATTAGGTAACCTAAATGAAATGGAAAATTCTTAGAAATACATAATCTATCAAAATGGACTCAAGGAAAAAAATAGAAATTCTAAATATATTTAAAATAAAAGTATTGAGCTAATAATTAAAAAAAAAAAAAAAAAAAACCCTTTCAACAAATAAAGCCTACACGTATATGGCTTCACTGGTTAATTATATCAAACATTTAAAGGAGAATTCATAGGCTGGACATAGTGGCTCACACCTGTAATCTCAGCACTTTGAGAGGCCAACATGAATATATTGCTTCATCCCAGGAGTTCGAGACCAGCCTGGGCAACATGGTGAAACCTCATGTCCACAGAAAAAATACAAAAATTAGCTAAGTGTGGTAGTTCATGGCTGCAGTTCCAGCTACTAAGGAGGCTGAGGTGGAAGGAGCACTTGAGTCCAAGAGATCAAGGCTGCAGTGAGCCATGACCACACCACTGCACTCCAGCCTGGGTGACAAAGTGAGATTCTGTCTCTACATAAATAAATAAATAAGAATTAATGGCAATTCTTTAAAATTCTTCAAAAAAATGAAAGAGAAGTGGACATTTCCCAACTCATTCTATAAGGCCAGTATTACCCTGATGTCACAAGCAAACAAAAACATCATGAGAAATTTTTTTTTTTTTTTTTTTTTTGAGACAAAGTCTCACTCTGTAGCCAGGCTGGAGTGCAGTGACACGATCTTGGCTCACTGCAACCTCCGCCTCCTGGGTCCAAGCGATTCTCCTGCCTCAGCCCCCTGAGTAGCTGGGACTACAGGCATGTGCCACCACGCCCAGCTAATTTTTGTATTTTTAGTATAGATGGGGTTTCATCAGATTGGCCAGGATGGTCTTGAACTCCTGACCTCGTGATCAGCCTACCTCGGCCTCCCCAAAGTGCTGGAATTACAGGCGTGTGCCATCACGCCTGGCTAATTTTTGCATTTTTGGTAGAGACGGGGTTTCATCAGATTGGCCAGGCTGGTCTCGAACTCCTGACCTCAAGTGATCCATCCACCTAAGCCTCCCAAAGTGCTGTGATTACAGGTGTGAGCCACCACATCCAGCCAAAAAACCTGTCAATTTTATCTCTTGGCCGGGCGCGGTGGCTCAAGCCTGTAATCCCAGCACTTTGGGAGGCCGAGACGGGCGGATCACGAGGTCAGGAGATCGAGACCATCCTGGCTAACACGGTGAAACCCCGTCTCTACTAAAAAAAATACAAAAAGCTAGCCGGGCGAGGTGGCAGGCGCCTGTAGTCCCAGCTACTCGGGAGGCTGAGGCAGGAGAATGGCGTAAACCTGGGAGGCGGAGCTTGCTGTGAGCTGAGATCCGGCCACTGCACTCCAGCCTGGGCGACAGAGCGAGACTCCGTCTCAAAAAAAAAAAAAAAAAAAAAAAAAATTTATCTCTTATGAATATAGATGCAAAAATCTGACAAAATGCCAGTAATATAAGTTCAAACATATAAAAAGGATTATAAACTATTATCAAATGGGATTTATCTAAGGAATGCAAGGTAAGTATAACGTGTGAAAAACAATTAGTAATACACAATATTTACAGAATACAAGACAAAACTCACACGACCATCTTTTTATTTTTCTTTTTAATTTTACTTTAAGTTCTGGGATACATGTGCAGAACATGCAAGTTTGTTGCATAGGTATACAGGTGCCATGGTGGTTTCTGCACCTATCAACCCATCATCTAGGCTTAAAGACCTGCATGCATTAAGTTTTTGTCCTAATGCCTTCCCTCCCCTTGCACCCCACCCCCCCGACAGGCCCCAGTGTGTGATGTTCCAATCCTGTGCCCATGTGTTCTCATTGTTCAACTCCCATTTATGAGTGAGAACATGCAGTGTTTGGTTTTCTGTTCCTGTTTTAGTTTGCTGAGAATGATGGCTTCTAGTGTCATCCTTGTCCCTGGAAAGGACATAAACTCATTATTTTTTATGGCTGCATAGTATTCCATAGTGAATATGTGACACATTTTCTTTTTTTTTTTTTTTTTTGAGATGGAGTCTCGCTCTGTCACCCGGGCTGGAGTGCAGTGGCCGGATCTCAGCTCACTGCAAGCTCCGCCTCCCGGGTTCACGCCATTCTCCTGCCTCAGCCTCCCGAGTAGCTGGGACTACAGGCGCCCGCCACCTCGCCCAGCTAGCTTTTTGTATTTTTTAGTAGAGACGGGGTTTCACCGTGTTAGCCAGGATGGTCTCGATCTCCTGACCTTGTGATCCGCCGGTCTCAGCCTCCCAAAGTGCTGGGATTACAGGCTTGAGCCACCGCGCCCGGCTGACACATTTTCTTTATCCATTTTATCATTTATGGACATTTGGGTTGGTTCCAAGTCTTTGCTATTATAAATAGTGCTAGGATAAATATACATGTGCGGCCGGGCGCGGTGGCTCAAGCCTGTAATCCCAGCACTTTGGGAGGCAGAGACGGGCGGATCACGAGGTCAGGAGATCGAGACCATCCTGGGTAACACGGTGAAACCCCGTCTCTACTAAAAATACAAAAACTTAGCCGGGCGAGGTGGCAGGCGCCTGTAGTCCCAGCTACTCGGGAGGCTGAGGCAGGAGAATGGCGTGAACCCGGGAGGCGGAGCTTGCAGTGAGCTGAGATCCGGCCACTGCACTCCAGCCTGGGTGACAGAGCGAGACTCTGTCTCAAAAAATAAATAAATAAATAAATAAATAAATAAATATACATGTGCATGTGTCTTTATGGCAGAATGATTTATAATCCTTTGGGTATATACCCAGTAATGGGATTGTTGGGTCAAATGGTATTTCTGGTTCTAGATCGTTGAAGAATAGCCACACTGTCTGCCACAATGGTTGAACTAATTAGCACTCCCACCAACAGTGTAAAAGTGTTCCTATTTCTCCAGAGCCTCACCAGCATCTGTTCTTTCCTGACTTTTTAATAATCACCATTGTAACTGGTATCTCATTGTGGTTTTGATTTGCATTTCTCTAATGACCAGTGATGATGAGCCTTTTTTCATATATTTCTTGGTTGCCTAAATGTCTTTTTTTTTTTTTTTTGAGATGGAGTCTCGCTCTGTCGCCCAGGCTGGAGTGCAGTAGCGTGATCTCTGCTCACCGCAAGCTCTGCCTCCCAGGTTCATGCCATTCTTTTGCCTCAGCCTCCCAAGTAGCTGGGACTACAGGCTCCCGCCACCACGCCCAGCTAATTTTTTGTGTTTTTAGTAGAGACGGGGTTTCATCATGTTAGCCAGGATGGTCTCAATCTCCTGACCTCGTGATCCGCCCCTCTCGGCCTCCCAAAGTGCTGGGATTACAGGCATGAGCCACCGTGCCCAGCCCTAAATGTCTTCTTTTGAGAAATGCCTGTTCATATCCCTGGCCCACTTTTTGATGGGGTTGTTTGTTTGTTTGTTTGTTTTCTCGTAATTTTTTTTTAACTTCTTGAAGATTCTGGCTATTAGACCATTGTCAGATGGGTAGCTTGCAAAAATTTTCTCCCATTCTGTAGGTTGTCTGTTCACTCTGATGATAGTTTCTTTTTCTGTGCAGAAGCTCTTTAGTTTAATTAGATCCCATTTGTCAATTTTGGCTTTTGTTGCCATTGCTTTTGGTGTTTTAGTAATGAAGTCTTTGCCCATGCCTATGTTCTGAAGGGTATTGCCTAGGTTTTCTTCTAGGGTTTTTATGGTTTGGGGTTTTACATTTAAGTCTTTAACCCATCCTGAGTTAATTTTTGTATAAGGTTTAAGGAAGGGGTCTGGATTCTGTTTTCTGCATATGGCTAGCCAATTTTCCCAGCACAATTTGCTGAATAGGGAGTCCTTTCCCTATTGCTTGTTTCTGTCAGGTTTGTGGAAGATCAGATGGTTGTAGATGTGTGGTGTTATTTCTGAGGTCTCTGTTCTGTTCCGTTGGTCTATATATCTGTTTTGGTACCAGTACCATGCTGTTTTGGTTACCGTAGACTTGTAGTATAGTTTGAAGTCACATAGCATAATGCCCCCAGCTTTGTTCTTTTTGCTTAGGATTGTCTTGGCTTTACGGGCTCTTTTTTGGTTCCATATGAAATTTAAAGTAGTTGTTTCTAATTCTGTGAAGAAAGTCAATGGTAGCTTAATGGGAATAGCATTGAATCTATAAATTACTTTGGGCAATATGGCCAGTTTCATGATATTGATTCTTCTTATCCGTGAACATGGAATGCTTTTCCATTTGTTTTTGTCCTTCTTTATTTTGTTGGGTAGTGGTTTGTAGTTCTCCTTGAAGTGTTCCTTCACATCCCTTGTAAGTTGTATTCTATTGTTCTATTTTATTCTCTTTGTAGCAATTGCGAATGGGGGTTTGCTCATGATTTGGATCTTTGGTTGTCTATTGTTGGTGTATAGAAATGCTTGTTATTGTTGCACATTGATTTTATATCCTGAGACTGTGCTGAAGTAGATTATAAGCTTAACGAGTTTGTGGGTTGAGATGATGGGGTTTTCTAAGTACATAATCATGTCATCTGCAAACAGAGACAATTTGACTTCCTCTCTTCTTATTTGAATACTCTTTATTTCTTTCTCTTGCCTTATTGCCCTGGCCAGAACTATGTTGAATAGGAGTGGTGAGAGAGGGCATCCTTGTCTTATGCCAGTTTTCAAAGGAAATGTTTCCAGCTTTTACCCATTCAGTATGATAGTGGCTTTGTATTTATCATAAATAACTATTATTATTTTTAGATACATTCCATCAATACCTAGTTTATTGAAAGTTTTTAGCATGAAGGGATGTTGAGTTTTATCAAAGGCCTTTTCTGAATCTATTGAGATAATCATGGTTTTTGTCATTGGTTCTGTTTATGTGATGGGTTATGTTTATTGGCTTGCACATGTTGAACCAGCCTTGCATCCCAGAGATGAAGCTGACTTGACTGTAGTGAATAAGCTTTTTGATGTGCTGCTGGATTCGGTTTGCCAGTATTTTATTGAGGATTTTTGCATCCATCATCAGGGATATTGTCCTGAAATGTTCCTTCATTGTTGTGTCTCTGCCAGGTTTTGGTATCAGCTGGCCTTGTAAAATGAGTTAGGGAGGGGACCCTCTTTTTCTATTGTTTGGAATAGTATCAAAAAGAATGGTACCAGCTCCTCTTTGTACCTCTGATAGAATTCAGCTGTGAATCTGTCTTGTCCTGGGTTTTTTGGTTGGTAGGCTATTAATTACTGCCCCACTTTCAGAACTTGCTATCAGTCTATTCAGGGATTCACCTTGTTCCTGGTTTGGTCTTGGGAGGGTGTATGTATCCAGGAATTTACCCATTTCTTCTAGATTTTCTAGTTTATTTGCATAGAGGTTTTGTAGTATTCTCTGATGGTAGTTTGTATTTCTGTGATATCCGCTTTTTCATTTTTTATTGTACCTATTTGATTCTTCTCTTTTTTCTTCCTTATTTGTCTAGCTAGTAGTCCATCTATTTTGTTAATCTTTTCAAAAAACCAGCTCCTGGATTCATTTATTTTTTGAAGGGCTTTTTGTGTCTCTATCTCCTTCAGTTCTGCTCTGATCTTAGTTATTTCTTGTCTCCTGCTAGCTTTTGAATTTATTTGCTTTTGCTTCTCTAGTTCTTTCAATTGTGCTGTTAGGGTGTTCGTTTTAGATCTTTCCCACTTTCTGTTGTGGATGTTTAGTGCTATAAATTTCCCTCTTAACTGCTTTAGCTGTGTCCCTGAGATTCTGGTATGTTGTCTCTTTGTAGTCGTTGGTTTCAAAGAACTTACTTATTTCTGTGTTAATTTTGTTATTTAACTAGTAATCATTCAGAGGCAGATTATTCAATTCCCATGTAGTTGTGTGGTTTTGTGTGAGTGTCTTAATCCTGAGTTCTAATTTGCTTGCACTGTAGTCTGAGAGACTGTTTGTTATGATTTCTGTTCTTTTGTGTTTGCTGAGGAGTGTTTTTCTTCCAATTATGTGGTCAATTTTAGAATATGTGCTATGTGGCACTGAGAAGAATGTATATTCTGTTGATTTGGGGTGGAGAGTTCTGTAGATGTCTGTTAGGTCTGCTTTGTCCAGAGTTGGGTTCAAGTCCTGAATAGCCTTATTAATTTTCTGTCTTGTTGATCTATCTAATAATGACAGTGTGATATTAAAGCCTCCCACTATTATTGTGTGAGAGTCTCAGTCTCTTTGTAGGTCTCTAATAACTTGCTTTATGAATTTGGATGCTCCTGTATTGGGTACATATTTATTTAGGATAGTTCGCTTTTCCTGTTGCACTGATCCCTTTACCATTATGTAATGCCCTTCTTTGTCTTTTTTGATCTTTGTTGGTTTAAAGTCTGTTTTATCAGACAGTAGGATTGCAAGCCCTGCTTTTTTTTTTTTTTTGCTTTCCATTTGCTTTGTAAATATTCCTCTATCCTTTTATTTTGATCCTATGTGTGTCTTTTCACATAAGATGGGTCTCCTGAATACAGCACACTGATGGGTCTTGACTCTTTATCCAATTTGCCAGTCTGTGTCTTTTAATTGGGATATTTAGCCATTTACATTTAAGGTTAATATTGTTATATGTGAATTTGATGCTGTCATCATGATGTTAGCTGGTTATTTTGCACATTAGTTGATGCAGTTTCTTCATGGTGTCATTGGTCATTATAATTTGCCCTGTTTTTGCAGTGGCTGTTACTGGTTTTTCCTTTCCATTTTTAGTGCTTCCTTCAGGAGTTCTTGTAAGGCAGGCCTGGAGGTGACAAAATCCCTCAGCATTTGCTTGTCTGGGAAGGATTTTATTTCTCCTTCACTTATGAAGCTTAATTTTGCTGGATATGAAATTCTGGGTTGAAAATTCTTTTCTTTAAAGATGTTGAATATTGGCCCCCACTCTCTTCTGGATGTAGGGTTTCTGCAGAGAGATCCACTTTTAGTCTGATGGGCTGCCGTTTGTAGGTAACCTGACCTTTCTCTCTGGCTGTCCTTAACGTTTTCTCCTTTGTTTCAATCTTGGAGAATCTGATGATTATGCGTCTTAGGGTTGTTTTTCTCAAGGAGTATCTTATTAGTGTTCTCTGTATTTCCTGAATTTGAATGTTGGCCTATCTTGCTAGGTTGGGGAAGTTCTCTGGGATAATATCCTGAAGTGTGTGTTTCAACTTGGTTCCATTCTCCCCGTCACTTTCTGGGACCTCAATCAATTGTAGGTTTGGTCTTTTCACATAGTTCCTTATTTCTTGGAGGCTTTGTTTGTTACTTTTCATTCCTTTTTTTCTAATCTTATCTTCATACCTTATTTCAGTACGTTGATCTTCAATCTCTGATAGACTTTCTTCCGCTTGATCAATTCAACTATTGATACTTGTATATGCTTCACGAAGTTCTCATGCTGTGTTTTTCAGCTCCATCAGGTCATTTATGTTACTCTCTAAAGTAGTTATAGTAGTTAGCAGTTCCTGTATCCTTTTATCAAGGTTCTTAGCTTCCTTGTATTGGGTTAGAACATGCTCCTGTAGCTCAGAGGAGTTTGTTATTACCCACTTGCTGAAGCCTACTCTGTCAATTCATCTGTCTCATTCTTTTTTTTTTTTTTTTTTGAGATGGAGTCTCTCTCTGTCACCCAGGCTGCAGTGCAGTGGCACGATCTTGGCTCACTGCAAGCTCCACCTCCCGGGTTCATGCCATTCTCCTGCCTCAGCCTCCCAAGTAGCTGGGGCTACAGGTGCCCGCCACTACACCCAGCTAATTTTTTTTTTTGTATTTTTAGTAGAGACAGGTTTCACCATGTTAGCCAGGATGGTCTCGATCTCCTGACCTCGTGATCTGCCCGCCTCGGCCTCCCAAAGTGCTGGGATTACAGGCCTCATCAATCTCATTCTTAATCCAGTTTGTGCCCTTGCTGGAGAGGAGTGTGATACTTTGGAGGAGAAGAGTCATTCTGGTTTTTGGAATTTTCAGTGTTTTTGTGCTAGTTTTTCCTCATCGTGGATTTACCTACCTTTGATCTTTAAGGCTGATGACCTTTGGATGGGATTTTAGTGAGGGGTCCTTTATGTTGATGTTGATGTTGTTGCTTTCTGTTTGTTAGTTTGTCTTCTAACGGTCAGGCCTCTCTTCTGCAGGTCTGCTGGAGTTTGCTGGAGGTCCTCTCCAGACCCTGTTTGCCTGGGTATCACCAGCAGAGACTGCAGAACAGCAAAGATTGCTGCCTGTTTCTTCCTCTGGAAGATTCCTCCCAGAGGGGCACCCACTGGATGCCAGCCAGAGCTCTCCTGTATGAGGTGTCTGTCGACTCTTGCTGGGAGATGTCTCCCAGTTAGGAGGCACGGGAGTCAGGGACCCACTTGAGGAGGCAGTCTGTCCCTTATCAGAGCTGGTGCACTGTGCTGGGAGAATCCCTCTTGTCAGGATCAGCTGCTCTCTTAAGAGCCAGCGGGAAGGCATGATAAAATCTGCTAAAGCTGCGCCCACAGCCACCCCTTCCCACAGGTGCTCTGTCCCAGGGAGATGGTGGTTTTGTTTATAAGCCTCTGACTGGAGCTGTTACCTTTTCTTCAGATATACCCTGTCCAGTGAGGAGGAATCTAGAGAAGCAGTCTGGCCACAGCCACTTTCCTGCACCCAGCCCAGACCTCCCAGCTTCCTTAGCACTGTCAGGGAAAAACCGCCTACTAAAGCCTCAGTAATGGCTGACACCACGCGCTCCCCCGCCCCCCGCCCCATCCCACGCCCCCCTCCCCCACACACACCTCAATCATCCCAGACTTCAGACTGCTGTTCTGGCAGGGATAATTTCAAGCCAGTGGTGCTGAGCTTGCTGGACTCTATGGGAGTAGGACCCACTCAGTGAGACCACTTGGATCCCTGGCTTCAGTCTCATTTCCAGGGGAGTAAGTGTTTCTGTGTCACTGGGGTTCCAGGAGCCACTAATGTACAAAAAATAAAACACTCCTGCAGTTGGCTTGGTGTCTGCCCAAACAGCCGCCCAGCTTTTTGCTTAAAACCTAGGACCCTGGTGGTTAGGCCCACAAGGGAATCTCCTGATCTGCAGATTGCAAACCGTGAGAAAAGCATAGTATCCTGGCTGGATAGCACAGTTCCTTGTGGCTTCCCTCAGGTGGGGAGAGGGAGGTCCCTGGTCCTTTGCACTTCCTGGGTGAAGTGATGTCCCACCCTGCTTCTGCTTGCCCTCCGTGAGTTGGACCCACTGCCTAATCAGTCCCAATGAGATGAACTGGGTACCTCAGTTGGAAATGCAGAAACACCCACATTCTGCGTTAGTCTAACTGGGAGCTGCAGACCGGAGCTGTTCCTATTCGGCCATCTTGGCCCCTTGACTATCTTAATAGTTGCAGAAAAAGAGTCTGACAAAACCCAACACTCCTTCATGATAAACATGCACAAACACACACACATACACACATTGAATAAACTAGGAATAAAAGGAAACTACTTCAACTTGACAAAAGGCATCTATAAAATACCCCACAGCTAACATAATACTTCATGGAGTAAAGACTGAGCTTATTCTTAACTGATCTTAGGGATTAAACTCAAAAAGGATGTCTCTTTTCATTACTTCTGTTCAACATTTTACGTCAGGTTCTAGCAAGGGCAATTAGGCAAGAAAATGAAATAAAAGACATCCTGTTTAGAAAGGGAAGATAAAAACTCTATTTATAGATACCATGATTTTTTATATAGAACATCCTAAATGATCCATTAAAATCTATTATAACAAATAAACAAGTTATGTAAATCTTCAGGATTAAAAAAAATCAATGTACAAAAATCAGTTGTATTTTTGTATACTTTCAATGAACACTCTGAAAGTAAAATTAGGAAAACAATTCCATTCACAGTAGCACCAAACAGAATCAAATAGTTGAGAATAAATTTAACCAAGGCCATTTAAGGTTTCTCTATTAAAAACCACAAAAACATGGTTAAAAGCAGTTAAAGAAGACCTAAACAAATGGAAAGGGAGTCTATGTTTATGTATCAGAAGACTCACTATTGTTAATACTGCAATACTTTTATAGGCATTGCATTAATTTACAGATGTATTAATGATACAATGCGTGTAAAAATCCCAGGTGGTTCCCCTCCCCCCCCCCCAGAAACTGGCAAACTGATCCTAAAACTATTTTGTAAATGAAACGTACCAGAATAGTCAAAACAGACTTGAAAAAGAACAAAGTTGGAGGACTCACTTCTTGGTATCAAAACTTACTACAATGCTTTAGTGTTTAAGACAGTGAAATACTGGCATAAGGATAGACATAGATCAATAGAAAATAATTGAGGGTATAGAAGTACACCTTCACATTTCTAGTAAATTGACTTTTGACAAGAATTTCAAAAGAGTTTAATGGGGGAAGGAATAAGGAATAGTCTCTTCCAGAAATGGTGCTAAAACAACTGGATATCCACATGAAAAAGTATGAATTTGGAGCTCTACTTCACACCATATACAAAATGAACTCAAACTGGATCAAAGACATAAATGTAAGAGCTAAAACTATGAAACCATTAAAAGAAAGCATAGATGTACATCTTCATAATCTTGGATTTGAAAATGGTTTATTAGATATGACACCAAAAGCTCAAGTTAAAAAAAAGTATATATACACACACACACACATATATATATATATATAAAAATTAGACTTCATCAAAATAAAATACTTTTGTGTGTCAAAAGGCACTATCAAGAATATGGAAAGAAAACCGACATAATGGGAAAATTATTTGCTAATTATGTATCTGACATAAGGAGCTTGAATATATAAAAAAAACTCTTAGAAATTAAAAATAAAAAGGTAAATAACCCAACTAGAAAATAGACAAAAACATTGAATAATTACATGAAAAGGTCCTCAGCCTCTTTAGCCAAAAGAGAAATACAAATCAAAATTACTTCATACACAGTATATAGGCTGTTATCAAATAGATAATGAGTGTTGACATGGATGTGGCAAAATTGGAACCTTCATATGCTGATAGGAATGTAATTTGGAACCTTCATATGCTGCTTTGGAAAATTATTTGGCAGTTCCTCAATTATCTAAACAGAGTTACCCAACAATTCCACTTCTGGATATATACTCAGGAGAATTAAAAACATATGCCCATCTCAAAAATTGTACATGAATATTCATAATAGCAAGAAAGTGGAAACAACTTAAATGTCCATCGACTGATGAATGGTAAACAAATATAGCATATTCACACAATAAAATATTATTCCACAATTTAAAGAGAAGAAGTACTGATGTATGGTACAAACATGAATGAACTTTGAAAATACTATACTAAGTAAAAGAATTCATTCAAAAAACACCACATATCACATGTCCAGATTAGAATAATTATTAAGATAGAAAGTAGATTATTGGTTGCCAGGACTGAAAGACTTGGGGTAAAATGGGGGTGATTGCCAATTGATGTAGGTTTTGGGGGGAAGTGATGAAATGTTCTAAAATTGATTGTGGTAAGACATAGAGAAACTGGAGCAAGATGGTGGGATAGGACTCTCCAGCAGTCATCTCCCTGCAGAAACAACAGTGTGAACAACTCTCCATACATGAAAATACCTTCACAAAATCTAAGAGAACCAGATGAGAGATCACAGTACTTGGTTATAGCATAATAAAAAAGATGCATTGGAGAGGGTAGAAAGAACAGTGTGACATTACCTGCATTATCTCTTCCACAACTTCATGCAACACGGAGTGGAGACACATACCATCCTCTTGAGGAAAAGAGAGAAACTTTGCCTTAGACCCCAATACCGAGCCTGCCACAGTAAAACCCAGCACTGGGCACACCCCATGGTATCTGACTCCAGACTGGTCCCTCGGACTGAGTCTACAAACCTGCCTCGATGCCAGAGGAAAACACTTAGCCCCTGCAAAATGAACTCAACTTTTAGCCTGTGTCACTGATGGCCAACTACAACTGTAAAAAGAAACAAAAAATACTATATAATGATAAAATGGTCGATTTAGCAAGAGGATATAACTATTGTAAATATAAATGCACTCAACATTGAAGCATCTACACACATATTACACATGTGCAAATATTAATCAATCTGAAGGGAGAGATAGACTGCAAAATAATAACATTATGGGACTGCAACTCATCACTTTCAACAGCAGACAGATCATCCAGACAGAAGGTCAACAAAGAAACATCAGATTTAAACTGCACTCTAGAACAAATGTACCTAACAGATATTTATAGAATATTCCATCTGACAGCTGTAGAATACACATTCTTCTGAACTGCATGTGCAACACTCTGGGAGAAAATATATATATTTTAGTCCACAAAACAAGTCTTAACAAATTTAAGAAAATTGAAATCATATCATGTATTTGTTTTATTTTTTTGAGACAGGATCTCACTCTGTTGCCAAGGTTGGAGTGCAGTGTTGTGATTATGTCTTACTGCATACTCCACCTCCTAGGCTTAAGTGATCCTCCCACCTCTGCTGGGACTACAGGTGTATACCATCATGCCTGCCTAACTTTTTAATTTATCTATCTATTTATTTATTTATTTATTTATTTATTTATTGAGACAAGATCTCGCTACGTTATCCTGACTGATCTTGACCTCCTGAGCGCCAGCAGCCCTCCCACCTCAGCCTCCCAAAGTGCTGGCATTACAGGCATAAGCTACAGTGCCTGGCCTCAAATATCTTTTTGACAAAAATGGTATAAAACTAAATTCAGTAACAGAAGGAACTGCAGAAAATACATAAATACATGTATATTAAACAACATGCTCCTAAATAACCAATGGGTCAATAAAGAAGTTAAAAGGGAAATTAAAATTATTTTTCAGATATTACCTGCATTACCCCTTAAGGTCATTATTCCATGAAAATGGAAACACAATGTACTAAAACCTATGAGATACAGCAAAAGCAATTCTAAGAGAGAAGTTAATAGCAATACACACCTATATCAAAAAAGAAGAAGAATCTCAAATAAACAACCTAATGTTGCATCACGGGGAATAAGAAAAACAAGAACAAACTAAACTTAAAATTAGTAGAAAGAAAGAAATAATAAAGATTGAAGCAGAAATAAAACAGAATCTGTAAAAACAATATGAAAAATCAATATAAAATCAATAAAATGAAGAGTTGGATTTTTTGAAAAGACAGACAAAATCAACAAACCTTTAACTAGACTAAGAAAAGAGAGGAGGCTCAAATAAAATAAGAGATGAACAAAGAGATATTAGAGCTGATATCACAGAAATACAAAGGGTCATAAGAGACTAGTATGAACAATAACATGCCGACATTTGATAACCTAGAATAAATGAATAATTTATTTGACACATATCCTACCAAGATTGAATTATGAAAAATAGAAAACCTAAACAGAGCAATAATAAGTAAGAAGATTGAATCAGTAATGAAAAATCTCTCATTAAAGAAAAGCACAAAGCTGATGGCTTCACTGTTGAATTCTACCAAAGATTTAAAGAACTGATACCAATTCTTTTCAAACTCTTCCAAAAAATTGAAGAGGAGGAAATACTTCCAAACTCATTCTGTGAAGCCAGCCTTACCATAATATCAAAACCAGACAAAAAAAGAAAGCTGTAGGCCAGTATCATTGATGAACATAGATGTAGAAATTTTCAAAAAAAATGAGCAAACTGAATTCAGTAACATATTACAAAGATCATTCATCATGATCAAATGAGATTTCATCCCAGGGATGCAAGGTGGGGTCAACAGATGCAAATCAACATACATAATATATCATAGTAACAGAATAAAGTATAAAAATTTTATGATCATTTCAATACATGCAAAAAAAAGCATTTGAAAAAAATCTAACATCTTTTCATGATAAAAACTCTCAACAAATTAGGTATAGAAAATATGTATCTTGGCCAGGCATGGTGGCTCACACCTGTAATTCCAGCACTTTGGGTGGCTGAGGCAGGCAGATCACTTGAGGTCAGGAGTTCTAGACCAACCTGGCCAACATGGTGAAACCCCATCTGTACTAAAAATACAAAAATTAGCCAGGTGCGATGGTGCACACCTGTAATCCCAGATACTTGGGAGTCTGAGACACGAGAATTGCTTATACCCAGGAGGTGGAGTTTGTGGTGAGCCAAGATTGTGCCACTGCACTCCAGCCTGGATGACAAGAGTGAGACTCCATCTCAATGGAAAAAGAAAAGAAAAGAAAAGAAAATATGTATCTTAACAAAGTAGATGCCACCTATGACAAATCTGCTAACCTCGTATTCCACAGGGAAAAACTGAAAGCTTTTTTTCTCTGATATCTGGAACAAGACAAGAATACCTACTTTTGCCACTTCAATTTAACATAGTCCTGAAAGTCCTATCCAGGTCAATTATGAAAGAGAAAGAAATAAGACAGTGAACTATCTGAAAAAGAAATAAAACAATCTCATTTATAATAGCTACAAAAAAAATCCTTAGGAATAAATTTAACCGAGGAGGTAAAAGATCTATGCTGAAAACTATAACACACTGATAAAAGAAATTGAAGAGGGGAGAAAAAAATTGCGGATAGGAGACAGGGCTAACATGCAGCTCCTGCTTAGATGGACAGAACAGCATCTGGACACTCACACTGTGAACTTTTGCTCTAAGAACCACCGCAGGAGCATAACAAGAAAACCAAAAAATTCACAGACCCTTTGAAAGAAGTGGCTTGCCACTGGGAACGTTGCAAGAGAGACAAAACCCCCGAAGACAAAAGACATACTCTCTTGGAGTGCTATGGCCCTGCCCATCACCTGAGAAACCCAAGCATTCATTCAGGCCAATGTAGGACAAGATTATATCCCTCTTCTACTCCTGCAGCTAGTACTCCCTTGAAAGCACCACCTCCTGGCTAAAAGCCAACCAACTCAAGCAATTAAAACAAGTCATAACAGAAGAAACCTGCGCCAAAGAAGGATAAAACAACAACTAATTCCACCACCTGCAACACGCTGGGTAAACAGAGTGTTGCACATGACAACTTCACTGCTAACATAACCAGCATTTGAGAAAACCAGCACACTAAACAAAAACTACAACCAAGGACTCCTACAGAATTGACTTCACTCCACTGCCATGTTCACTGGAACAGGTGCTGGTATCCATGGCTAGGAGACCTAAAGATGGATCACATCACAGGTCTCTTTGCAAACATTCCCCAGCAACAGTCTGGAGACTGGTAGCCCCGCTAGGTGGCTAGACCCAGAAGAGCAATAGCACCCACAGCAGTCTGGCTCTCAGGAAGTTCTATCTATAAAGGAATGGGGAGAGTACCACATCGAGGGATCACCTCATGGGACAAAAGAATCTGAACAGCAGCCCTTGAGTTCCAGATATTTCCACTGAAACAGTCTACCCAAATGAGAAGGAACCAGAAAAGTAATTCTGGTAATATGACCAAACAAGGTTCTGTAACACCCACAAAAGATCACATTAGCTCTCCTGCAATGGATTCAAACCAAGAAGAAATCTCTGAATTTCCAGAAAAAGAATTCAGAAGATTGATTATGAGGCTACTCATGGAGGCACCAGAGAAGGATGAAAACCAATTTAATGAAATTTAAAAAATAACAGAATATGGATGAAAAAGTCTCCAGAGAAATAGATCTCATAAAGAAAAGACAATCACAACTTCTGGCTATAAAAGACACACTGAGAAAAATGCAAAATACACTGGAAAGTTTCAAGAATAGAAGCAAACAAGTAGAAAAAAAGAACTTCAGAGCTCAAAGACAAGGCTTTTGAATTAACCCAATCCAACAAAACAAAACCAAAAAAAGAAGATTAAAAAAATAAGCAAAACCTCCAAGACATTTAGTATTATGTTAAATAACCAAACATAAGAATAACTGGTGTTCTTGGCCGGGCGCGGTGGCTCAAGCCTGTAATCCCAGCACTTTGGGAGGCCGAGACGGGCGGATCACGAGGTCAGGAGATCGAGACCATCCTGGCTAACAGGGTGAAACCCCATCTCTACTAAAATACAAAAAAAAATTAGCCGGGCGAGGTGGCGGGCGCCTGTACTCCCAGCTACTCGGGAGGCTGAGGCAGGAGAATGGCGTGAACCCGGGAGGCGGGGCTTCAGTGAGCTGAGATCCGGCCACTGCACTCTAGCCTGGGCAACAGAGCCAGACTCTGTCTCAAAAAAAAAAAAAAAAAAAAAAAGAATAACTGGTGTTCTTGAAGAAGAAGATAGATCTAAAAGTTAGGAAAACATATATGAGGGAATAATTGAAGAAACAATGCCTAGTGTTGCTAGAGATCTAGACATCCAAATACAAGAAGCTCAAAGAATACCTGGGAAATTCATTGCAAAAAGTTAATCACCGGGGCCGGGCGCGGTGGCTCAAGCCTGTAATCCCAGCACTTTGGGAGGCCGAGACGGGCGGATCACGAGGTCAGGAGATCGAGACCATCCTGGCTAACACGGTGAAACCCCGTCTCTACTAAAAAATACAAAAAACTAGCCGGGCGAGGTGGCGGGCGCCTGTAGTCCCAGCTACTCGGGAGGCCGAGGCAGGAGAATGGCATAAACCTGGGAGGCGGAGCTTGCAGTGAGCTGAGATCCGGCCACTGCACTCCAACCCGGACGACAGAGCGAGACTCCGTCTCAAAAAAAAAAAAAAAAAAAAAAAAAAGTTAATCACCTATACACATAGTCATCAGGTTATCTAAAGTCAAGGCGAAGAAAAGAATCTTAAGAGCTGTGATGCAATAGCATCAGGTAACTTATGAAGGAAAACCTATCAGATTAAGAGCAGATTTCTCAGTAGAAACTTTGTAAGCCAGAAAAGTTTGGGGTCTTATCTTTAGCCTCCTTAAAACAATGATCAGCTTTGAGTTTTGTATCCATCAAAACTAAGCTTCATAAATGAAGGAGAGATGAAGTCTTTTTGAGACAAACAAATGCTGAGAGAATTGGCCACTACCAAGCCAGTACTAAAAGAACTGCTAAAAGGAGTCCTAAATCTTGAAAAAAAGCCCTCGAAATCCACCAAAATAGAAGCCCCTTAAAGCATAAATCTCACAGGACGTATAAAACAATAACACAGTGGAAAAAAAACCAAGATATTCAGGCAACAACTAGCATGATGAATAAAACAGTATCTTATATCTAAATACTAATATTGAATGTAAATTATCTAAACGCTTCACTTAAAAGATACAGAATGGCAGAATGAATAAAAATTTACCAATTTTTATTCTGCTGTCTTTGAGACAGTCTGCTGTCTCAAAGAGAAAGTCTGCTATCTTTTTTTTTTTTTTTTTTTTTTTGAGACGGAGTCTCACGTGCAGTGGCGCGATCTCGGCTCACTGCAAGCTCCGCCTCCTGGGTTCACGCCATTCTCCTGCCTCAGCCTCCTGAGTAGCTAGGACTACAGGCGCCCGCCACCGCGCCTGGCTAATTTTTTGTATTTTTAGTAGAGACGGGGTTTCACTGTGGTCTCGATCTCCTGACCTTGTGATCCGCCCGCCTCGGCCTCCCAAAGTGCTGGGATTACAGGCTTGAGCCACCGCGCCCGGCCGAAAGTCTGCTATCTTTGAGACACTCACCTGACACATAAGAGCTCACATAAACCTAAGGTAAAGAGGTGGAAAAAGATATTCCATGCAAATGAAAAAAAAAAAAATGGAGAAGGAATAGCTGTTCTTATACTAGAAAAAACAAAGTTTAAAGCAACAACAGTTTAAAAAGACGATGAAGGACACTGTGTCATGATAAAAGGGTCAGTACAACAGGAAAATATCACAATCCTGAATATACATGCACCTAACATGGGAGCTCCCAAATTTATATAACAATTACTAGTAGACAAAAGAAATGAGATAGCAACACAAAAATAGTGGAGAACTTTAATATTCCACTGAAAGCACTAGACAGGTTATCAAGCCAGAAAGTGAACAAAGAAACAATGGACTTAAACTATACCCTAGAACAAATGAACTTAACAGATATTTACAAAACATTCTACCAAACAACTGAAAAGTATACACTCTTTACAACAGCACATGCAACTTTCTCCAAGATAGACCATATGATAGGCCACTAAAAAAGGCTCAGTACATTGTTAAAAATCTAAATTATTTACTTTATTTTATTTTATTTTATTTTATTTCTTTTTATTGAGACAAAGTCTCCCTCTGTTGGCCAGGGTGAAGTGCAGTGGCACAATCTCGGCTCACCGCAACCTCCACTCCCTGAGTTCAAGCAATTCTCCTGGCTCGACCTCCTGAGTAGCTGGGATTATAGGTGCACGCCACCACACCCAGCTAATTTTTGTATTTTTAGTAGAGATGGGGTTTCACCATGTTGGCCAGGCTGGTCTCAAATTCCTGACCTCAAGTGATCCACTTGCCTCAACCTCCCAAATGCTGGGATTACAGGTGTGATCCACCACGCCCGGCCAGAACATTGAAATTATATTAAGTATCCTCTTAGACCATGGTGTAATAAAATTAGAAATTAACTCCAAAAGGGACCCTCAAAACTATACAAATACATGGAAATTAAATGATCTGCCCCTGAATAATCCTTGGGTCAACAATGTTTTTTTTTTTTTTTTTTTTTTTTGAGACGGAGTCTCGCTATGTCGCCCAGGGTGGAGTGCAGTGGCCGGATCTCAGCTCACTGCAAGCTCCGCCTCCCGGGTTTTTACGCCATTCTCCTGCCTCAGCCTCCCGAGTAGCCGGGACTACAGGCGCCCACCACCTTGCCCGGCTAGTTTTTTGTATTTTTTAGTAGAGACGGGGTTTCACCGTGTTAGCCAGGATGGTCTCGAACTCCTGACCTCGTGATCCGCCCGTCTCGGCCTCCCAAAGTGCTGGGATTACAGGCTTGAGCCACCGCGCCCGGCCGGTCAACAATGTTATCAAAATGGAAATTAAAAAATTATTTGAACTGAATGATAATAGTGACAAAACCTGTTAAAACCTCTGGGATACAGCAAAAGCAGTGCTAAGAGAAAAGCTCATAGCATTAAGTGCCTACATCAAAAGGTCTGAAAGGGTACAAACAGACAATCTAAGCCAACACCTCAAAGAACTAGAGAAACAAGAACAAACCAAACCCAAACCTAGCAGAAGAAAAAAAAAATGATAAGAACAGAACTAAATTAAATCAAAGCATAATTATACAAAAGATAAAAAATCAAAAAGTTGGTTTCTTGAAATGATAAACAAAATTGATGGACAATTAGTGAGATTAACCAAGAAAAGAAGAGAGAAGGTCTAAATAACCTCAATTAGGAACGAATGGGAGATATTACAACTGATACCACAGAAATACAAAATATTATTCAAGGCTACTATGAACACCTTTATATGCACAAACTTGAAAACCTAGAGGAGATGGATACATTCTTGAAAATATACAACCCTCCTAAATAAAACCAGAAAGAAATAGGAACTCTGAACAGACCAATAACAATTCATGACATTGAAACAGTAATAAAAATTGCCAACAAAAAAAGTCCAGGACCAGATGGATTCACAGCTGAATTCTATCAGACATTCAAATAAGAATTGGTACCAATCTTATAGAAATTATTTCAAAAGATAGAGAAAGAGGAAATCCTACCTAAAACATTCTATGAAGCCAGTCATTACCCTAATACAAAAACCAGGAAAGGACATAACAAAAAGGAAAACTACAAACCAAATATCCCTGATGAACATAGATGCAAAAATTCTCAACAAAATATTAGCTAACCGAATTCAGTGCATATCAAAGAGATAATACATCGTGATCAAGTGAGTTTTATGCCAGGGTTTCAGGGTTACACATATGCAAGTCAATAAATATGATACACCACATAAATAGAAGTAAAAACAAAAATCATGATCATCTCAATAGATGCAGAAAAAAGCATTTAACAAAATCCAGCGTTCATTTATGGTTAAAACTCTCAGCAAAAAATGGCATAAAGGGGACATACCTTAAGGTAATAAAAGCGATCTATGGAAAACACACAGCCAATATTATACTGAAAAGATAAAAGTTCAAAACATTCCCCTGAGACCTGGGATAAGACAAAGATGCCCACTTTCATCACTTCTATTCGACATAGTACTAGAATTCCTAGCCAGAGCAATCTGACAAGAGAAAGAAATAAAAGGCATCCAAATTGGTAATGAGGACATCAACCTGTTGCTGTTTGCCAATGATATGATCATATAAATAGAAAGCCCTAAAGACTCATCCAAAAATCTCTTAGATCTGATAAATTAATTCAGCAGAGTTTCAGGATACAAAATCAATGTACACAAATCAGTAGCACTGCTATACACTAATAGTGACCAAGCTGAGTATCAAATAGAGAACTCAAAACCATTTACAACAGCTGTTAAGAAAAGTAAAACTTAGGAACATACCTACCAAAGAGGTGAAAGGTCTCTATAAGGAAAACTACAAAAGAATGCTGAAAGAAATCATAGATGGCAGAAACAAATGGAAACACATCCCAGGCTCATGGATGGGTAGAATCGATATTGTCAAAACGACCATACTGCCAGAAGAAATCTATAAATTCAGTGCAATCCCCATCAAAATACCATTATAATTCTTCGTAGAACTAGAAAAAACAATCCTAAAATGTATATGGAACCAGAAAAGAGCCCACATAGCCAAAACAAGACTAAGCAAAAGAACAAATCTGAAGACATCACATTAACCAAGTTCAAACTACATTATGAGGCTATACTTACCTTGTAATGTAGTCTGATAGTGGTGTAAAAACAGGCATACAGACCAATGGAACCGTGAATTAAAAAATAAAGCCAAATATTTACAGCCAACTGATCTCTGACAAGGCAAACAAAACATAAAGTGGGGAAAGGATATCCTATTCAACAAATGGTGCTGTGATAATTGGCAAGCCACATGGAGAAAGTGAAACTGTATGCTCATCTCTCACCTTATACAAAAATCAACTCAAGATGGATCAAAGACTTAAATCTAAGACCTGAAACCATAAAAATTCTAGAAGATAACATTGTAAAAATTATGCTAGTCATTGGCCTAGGCAAAGAGTTCGTGAACAAAAACCCAAAAGCAAATGCAACAAAAACAAAAACAAAAATAAATAGACAGGACCGAATTAAACTAAAGAGCTTCTGCACAGCAAAAGAAATAATCAGCAGAATAAACAGACAACCCACAGAGTGGGATAAAATATTTGCAAACTGTGCATCTGACAAAGGACTAATACCCAAACTCTACAAGGAACTCAAACAAGTCAGCAAAGAAAAAAAAAACATAATTCCATAAAAAAATTGGCTAAGAACATGAATAGACAATTACCAAAAGAAGATATACAAGCGGCCAAAAAACATATAAAAAATGCTCAACATTACTAATTATCAGGGAAATGCAAATCCAAACCACAATGCAATACCACCGTGCTTGTGCAAGAATGACCATAAGTAAAAAATTAAAAAAAAAAATTAGATATTGGTGTGGATGTGGTGAAAAGGGAACTGCTTGTGAGAATGTAAACTGTACAACCACTGTGGATAACAGTATGGAAATTCCTTAAATAACTAAAAGTAGAACTACCATTTGATCCAGCAATCTCACTACTGGGTATCTACCCAGAGGAAAATAAGTCATTATATGAAAAAAACACTTGCACACAAATGTTTAAAGCAGTACAATTTACAATTGCAAAAATATAAAACCAGCCTAAATGCCCATCAACCAATAAGTGGATAAAGTAATGTGATATGCAAGATTATATATACATATGTGTGTGTGTGTGTGTGTGTGTGTGTATCTATATATCTATATAGATATATAGAGTCTCATTCTGTTGTGTGTATATATAGATATAGATATATAGAGATATAGATATATAGATAGAGAGAGTCTCACTCTGTCACCCAGGCTGGAGTGCAGTTGTGTGATCTTGACTCCCTGAAACCACTACCTCCTTTTTTCAAGTGATTCTCATGCCTCAGCCACTCGAGTAGCTAGGATTACAGGTGCATGCCACCATGCCCAGCTAATGTTTGTATTTTTTAGCAGAGACAGGGTTTCCCCATGTTGGTCAGGCTGGTCTGTAACTCCTGCCTTGGCCTCCCAAAGTGCTGGGATTGCAAGCATGAGCTACTGTGCTTGGCCTAAATGTGTTATACCATGGAATACTACTCAGCCATAAAAAGGAATAAAATAATGGCATTCACAGCAAGCTGATGGAGTTGGAGATCATTTTTTTTTTTTTTTTTTTTTCACATGAAAGTTTTTAGTTTATTAATCTGCTTGTGAAAAATCCAAAATGGACACAGGTAGCCTTTACTGCAGCACCTTTACTCTTTCGGCTGTGATCCAATCTCCAGCTCACTTTTTGCCAGCACCAACATTGGCCTTTGCAGTCCCCCTGACTTTCTTCATTCTGTTCTTGCGTTCCTTTCGTTGCTTTCTTGAGGTCTTTTTCTTCTCATACAGGCCATGTCTTGCAAGTCTATGTTTGGGTTCATTTTTCTTTGCATAATCCAGGGAGTCATAAATCATGCCAAAGCCAGTTGTCTTGCCACCACCAAAATGAGTTCTGAATCCAAATACAAAGATGACATCCGGTGTGGTCTTGTACATTTTGGCTAGTTTTTCCCGAATTTCTGTCTTAGGCACTGTTGCCTTCCCAGGGTGAAGGACGTCAATGACCATTTGTTTCCTCTGAAGTAGTCGGTTGGTCATGAACTTTCTAGTGCGGATAGTTACGGTGTCGTTCATGATGGCTGCCTATCTTCAGACACTCAGGGAGGAAAAGAACGGAGATCATTTTTCTAAGTGAAGTAACTTATGAATGGAAAAACAAACATTATATATTCTCACTTGTATGTGGGATCTAAGCTATGAGGATGCAAAGACATACGAATGACATAATGGACTCTGGAGACTTGGGGGGAAGGGTTGGAGGGAGTGAGGAATAAAATACTACACATTGGGTACAATGCACACTAATCAGGCACACTAATGGGTGTACCAAAATCTCAGAAACCTCACCTAAAAAACTTATCCATGTAACTAAACACCACCTGTTCCTCAAAACTAGTGAAATAATAATAATAATAAATTTTGAAAAGTAATCAAAGAAGACACAAATAAATGGAAAGCTATTCTGTGTTCATAAACTAGAAGAATTAATACTGTTAAAATATCCATACCACACAAAGTACTATCTAGATTTAATGCAATTTCTATCAAGACAATTATGACATTCTTCACAGAAATAAATTTGTGCATTTAGAGCAAATAAATTTTTCACAAAGGTGCCAGAAACACAAAATGGGGAAAGGGGGCTTTTTAATGTATGGTGACATAAAAACCAGATATCCGCCTGTAAAATTAGATTCTTATCTCTCACCATACACAGAAAGCATCTCAAGATGGATTAAACACTTAAATGTAAGACCCGAAACTATTAACTGAAACCATGAAACTTCTAGAATTTAACATTGAGAAAAAGCTCCATGACATCGGTCTGGAGAATGATTTTTTTAGATAAAATCTCAAAAGCACAGATAGCAAAAACAAAAATAGTCAAATGAAATTACATCAGACTAAAAAGCTCCAGCACAGCAAAGGAAACAATCAACAGAGTGAAGTGACAACCTATAGAATAAGAGAAAATATTTGCAATCTATACATATGATAAGGGATTAATATTTAAAATATATAAGGAACTTAAACAACTCAGTAACAAGAAAACAACCTGATTAACAAACAAAAGGATTGAATAGACATTTCTCAACAGAAGACATACAAATGGCCAACAAGTATATGAAAAAATACTCAAGAAAACTAATCATCAGTAAAATGCAAATCAAAACCACAATGAGATGTCACCTCACTCCTGTTAGAATGGCTATGTCACATTTTGGTGGTTTGTGCCTTCTGAAATTCATATAGAAATTTCACACTAATTTTAACAGTATTAAGAGGGTGGGAAATCTGACTATGGTGTTTGGGTGGAACATTAGTGGGTTTATAAGAGGAGAAAGTGATACCTGAGCTAGCATGGTTAGCCCTCTTGTCATGTGATTTCCTGCACCATCAGGGACTCTACAGAGTCCCCACTGGCAAGAATGTTCTCACCAATGCAGCCTGTCAATCTTGGACTTCCCAGCTTCCAGAATCATGAGCTAAATAAACCTTTATTTTTTACAAATTACCTGTCTCAAATATTTAGTTACAGCAACATCAAGCAAATGAAGACAAGCTATTGTCAAAAAGACAAAAGATAACAAGTGTTGGCAAGCATGTAAGGAAAAAGAAACTCTTGTAATAACACTGTTAGTGGAAATATAAATCAGTACAACCTTTATGGAGAATTGTATGGAGGTTCCTAAAAATGTTAAAAATAGAGCTGCTATATGATGTTACTACTGGTTATATAGCAAAACAAAATGAAATCAGTATGTACAAAAGGTATTTTCACTCCCACGTTTATTGCAGCATTATTTACAGTAGCCAAGATATGGAATTAACCCAGCTGTCCATCAACACATAAATGAACAAGGAAAATATGGTATATACACATTGGAATACAAAGAAGGAAATCCTGCTATTTGCATCAACATGGATGAACCTGGAGGATAGTAAGTGAAATGAGCCAGGCACAGGAAGACAAATATCACATGCTTTCACTCATATATGCGGTGAGTATAATGGTGGTTCCTAGAGGCTGAAGTGATTAAGAGGGAGAGGGTATGGGAGGATATTGGTCAAAGAATACATAATTACAATTAGGGGGAATAAGTTTAAGAGATCTACTTATAGCATGATTGCTATAGTTAGTGAAGATATACTGTATTCTTGAAAAATGCAGAGAGAGTGCATGTTAAGTGTTCTCACCACAAAAATGCTATGTGAGGTAAAAGATGTATATAGACTTCAAAATATGTCATAGATGATAAATATATAAAATTTTATGTCAAATATATAGTGAAAAATTAAAGTAGGTTGTGGTTATGATTGCATAACTCTGTGAATGTACTAAAATCCATAGAGTTGTGTATTTTAAATAAGTAAAGTAGGGGCCAGGTGCAGTGACTCACACCGTCATCCCAGCACTTTGGGAGGCTGAGGCAGGCAGATCACTTGAACTCAGGAGTTCAAGACCAGCCTGGGCAGCATGGTGAAACCCTGTCTCTACAAAAAATTAAAAAATTTTTAAAAAATAGCTGGGCGTGGTGGTGAATGCCTGTGGTCCCAGCTACTTGGGAGGCTGAGTTGGGAGGGTTCCTTTAGCACAGGAAGTTGAGGCTGCAGTGAGACGAGATCGTGCCACTGCACTCCAGCCTGGGTGACAGAGAGAGACCCTGTCTAAAAAATAAAGTCCAGGCACTGTGGCTCATGCCTGTAATCCCAGCACTTTGGAAGGCCTAGGCGGGCAGATCACGAGGTTAGGAGATCAAGACCATCCTGGCTAACACGGTGAAACCCCATCTCTACTAAAAATTCAAAAAATTAGCCGGGCATGGTGGCGGGCGCCTGTAGTCCCAACTATTCGGGAGGCTGACGCAGGAGAATGGCATGAACCCAGGAGGCAGAGCTTGCAGTGAGCCGAGATCGTGCCACTGCACTCCAGCCTGGGTGACAGAGCAAGACTCCGTCTCAAAAATAAATAAATAAAATAAAAAAGTGAAGTATATTATATTGAATTATATCTCAATAAAAATAAAAAACTGGTAAATAGCTAAATATTTATATAAGGAATATATTTGCTGAAGTATATGAGGGGAAGTGGTTAGTAATGGAAACAGAATATAGCAAAACCTTTGAAAGGGAAGGATATTTTTACTAGCTTTTTTGTTTGTTTGTTTGTTTGTTTTTTGAGACGGAGTCTAGCTCAGTCGCCCAGGTTGGAGTGCAGTGGCGCGATCTTGGCTCACTGCAAACTCGCTCCCGGGTTCACGCCATTCTCCTGCCTCAGCCTCCCGAGTAGCTGGGACTACAGGTGCCCGCCACTACGCCCGGCTAATTTTTTTGTATTTTTAGTAGAGACAGGGTTTCACCGTGTTAGCCAGGATGGTCTCGATCTCCTGACCTCGTGATCTGCCCATCTCAGCCTCACAAAGTGCTGGGATTACAGGCTTAAGCCACAGTGCCCGGCCTAGCTTTTTTTTTTTTTTTTTTTTTTTAAAGGAAGTCTCGCTGTGTTGCACAGCTGGAGTGCGGTGGCACAATCTCGGCTTATTGCAAGCTCCGCCTCCCGGGTTCAAGTGATTCTCCTGCCTTATCCTCCTGAGCAGCTGGGATTACAGGAGTGTGCCACCACACCTGGCTAAGTTTTGTGTTTTTAGTAGAGACGGGGCTTCATCGTGTTCAGGCTGGTCTTGAATTCCTGACCTCAAGTAATCCACCTGCCTCGGTCTCCGTGCTGGGATTACAGGCGTGAGCCACTGCACTTGGCCTTTTATTAGCTTTAACACACTAAATAATGAGTAGCTTTGGAAGCTAAACATACTCTCTTTAAAGTAATGGCAAAATTAAGTTTAATAATTAAAGGTGTTAATATTACCCTATCATTTTCCATTTTCTAGACCGTACCTTCTTGTAGTTCTTTTCTAGTTTGTTCCAACAGTATAAACATATTCGACCAGATATATGTGGTCACAATTGTAGAATATATTCTGCAAAGACTTATCATTACAACTCTCCTCTCTCCAAAGAAAACAGTTTCATTTGGGGGCATGTTTGTTAATTAGCCCTACTGAAAGGAGATTCTACTTCAGTCTTTTATTGCTGTAATGACTTAGAACAAAGTGTACTAAGAGATGGAGTCTCGCTGTGTCGCCCAGGCTGGAGTGCCCTGGCACGATCTCGGCTCACTGCAACCTCTGCCTCCTGGGTTCAAGCGATTCTCCTGCCTCAGCCTCTCGAGTAGCTGGGATTACAGGTACCTGTCACCATGCCGGCTACTTTTGTATTTTTTAATAGAGACGGAGTTTCGCCATCTTGGAAAGGCTGGTGTTGAACTCTTGACCTCAGGTGATCCACCCACCTCGGCCTCCCAAAGTGCTGGGATTACAAGTGTGAGCCACTGCGCTCTGCCTGAAGGTATTTTTTAAAATAATATTTTAAGTACTTTTTGTAGCATAACCCTTCTTTCTCTAGATTCACCGTATTTAGTTACCCTCTAGCATTTACTACCTGTGGTTATATTTATTAAACCTAATAATAAATAAAGCAGAATCTTTTAAAACCAATAAACTGCTTTGTAGACATTGGCATTACTACTACCCTATCTAACAAATAAAAAGATTGAGGACACTCAAATGCCATATGGGCATAGAGTAGCACCAGTGTAGAGAGATTATCCATAGCTAGGTTATGTTCCTGAAATGGCTCTGCTTTCATTCAAAGCCTCCAGGGTATTTCTACAGGCATAGTAAAACACAGGGAGCAAGTCTGCAATAATGGCAAAAGTCTATGGGAAATTTGTATGCTTTGTGGTTTAGTTCACAAACTCATTCTCTTTTTTCAGCCATTCCAAATCTTTATGCTTTTGAGATTATGGGACCCTCTTTTATTTATGTTTATGTTCCCATATTTATTTAATAAGTAAGACAGAGGCTTCAGTTCCATCCGGATCCTTCAGATAACTAAAGCAAACCTAAATATGAAGTGGACTTTTCCTCTCCCCGCCCTCTCTGGCAGAAGTAAGCCATAATGATTTTCTTAAACATAATCCTCCAGCTGATAATCCTCCAGTGATATACGCTGGGTTAATTTCACTCAGAGAGTGTTCTGTCCCCAAATGACTTTGCCATGTTTACCTTTTACTTAATTCCTTTTGTACACCAGAAGACTGGTGTACTAAGAGATTGTGTCTACCTAATTAACTTTACAATTATGAAAACCAGTCAGTTTCAAACCTGGAATACTCAGTGAGGTATGCTCTCATGTTTACCTTCTCTAAACATGAAAGTTTTAGATAAATAGATTAAAGTAATGCTATTTATGCCAATTGTCTTCATCCATAAGATAGTGGGGTTGGAAGGATGTTTAGTATTCTGGGTTTTTTACATGGGCCTGCACTCTTTTTCTTTATGCTCTCGTATGTGTCTTTCATTGCTACTTCGGAAGGTAATGACATATATATAATTTAAAGCTTGATTTTTGACATCATTTTTCTACAGGAGCATTATACCCTGGAATACCAGTTCCTTGATGAAGAGATTGGACTTTTTTACTGAATTCTACATACTTCTCTAAGTACCTGGTATCTAGTGGCTTCTCAGCTATTACTAATACTTGTTATGTCCCGGAAATGTTTAATAATTACCTGTTGCTTTTTCTTAAGGATAGCAGTCAAGTAAAATGAAGACTGCTGAGGTGAAAAACAGACACACAAAAGCCTAAGTAGCTGAGAGTCCTCAGTTCACTGGAGACGCCAGATATCTTCACAATTGTAAAGACAAAAACAAAAAATTTGAAAAATACCAAAAGGAAAAATAAGTGCAAGCCAAAACAGGGAATGACAAAGGAAGCCACCTGAAGATGCCTTCATCATTTGAACATTTCTCAGTTGCTATTTTACTTTTTAAAAGTAGTCTGTTATTTAAGAGTCAATTGCATTTATCTGTGCCTCATCTCCCCTATTTATTATCTGTCTCCTCAAGGCATTGGACAATGTTAACCACATTCCTTTTAACTCCCAAGAACATTGAGCCTTATGCATCAAGTGAAAGCAGTTTATAAGCCCTTCGTTACATTTTCCCGGAAACTAGATGAAAGTGTTTTAAGTAAGGAGAACTCACTTAAAATGGTAAACTTGTCTATTTCTCTGCATGGTTGAGGACCTCTAGCTGCTCCAGGCTGCAGTTTGTGTCCTGCCATCCCTGCAAAACTTCTGCCTGATATCTGCCTTCACCACCACCCAACCCAAGACAACTCTGATTCTGGGAAGCTGAGCTCTCTGTTTTTTTTTTTTTTTTTTTTTTTTTTTTTTTGAGACGGAGTCTCGCTCTGTCGCCCAGGCTGGAGTGCAGTGGCCGGATCTCGGCTCACTGCAAGCTCCGCCTCCCGGGTTTACGCCATTCTCCTGCCTCAGCCTCCCGAGTAGCTGGGACTACAGGCGCCCGCCACCTCGCCTGGCCAGTTTTTTGTGTTTTTTAGTAGAGACGGGGTTTCACCGTGTTAACCAGGATGGTCTCGATCTCCTGACCTCGTGATCCGTCCGTCTCGGCCTCCCAAAGTGCTGGGATTACAGGCTTGAGCCACCGCGCCCGGCTGAGCTCTCTTTTTTCAGTGCAATTTATCTCTCCCTGTGCCCTGGGAGAGGCCAGACAACAGTTCTGAGAGACACTGCCAGCAAGTTGTTTATGCCAGGAGGGTGTTACCCTACCTGTGGCCTCACTGCAGAGCCCTCTATGGAGAGGGGATGTATCTGATTCTGATGTTCTTTTACAAATCAAATTTCTACATTTTAATTTTTGTACCTCTTCTCAGACTCTGCATTGTATGATATAATATTTATTTTATTATTAAAAATGGTGAAGTAACCAGCACATTGCTTTTTCTATCTTAATATCGACTATCTTAATTCTGTAAAATTATAATGTAAGTCTTGAGTGAAGTAGTCATTGCAGTATTTTATAATCCTAGTCATGTACCATAGCTTTCTCAAGGGGAAAAGTATTATAGTTATCTCTTCAATATTTGCTTGTGTGAAACAGTTATTAACACCGTTTGTAGCTAATCCTGTCTGTAGTGACTGTTTTGAGAACCCTAAATCTCTAATTTAAAGGCCCGAGATTTTATCAGTTTGTATGGAACCTGTGTTTGCTCCTTGGTCCTGGTTTCTTAATAAACTTATGAAGATATTTACCATGGATTTCTGAAGATTTAGAGTACATGTGAGGGGATTCAGTACAAATTACAGGGATTCAACACATTGACAACAGGAAAAATGTAATGAATTGTTAGGTGGGGAATGATGTGAAGTAATCTAAATAAAAGCCTATATTATATTTGTTAGCTGACTTAGTTTATCTTTGTTGTCACTGAGGAAGCATAATTTATCTTCAGTAATTAAGTTATCATACAAAGCCTAAAAATTAATATTCTCTTGGTAAACAAAAGAGTATCTGAGACAAGTCTCAATCATTTTAGAAGTTTCTTTTGTCAAAATTAAGGACATGCCCGTGACAACGCCTCAGGAGGTCCTGAAAATATGGGCACAAGGTGGTTGAGCTACAACTGGTTTTATACATTTTAGGGGGACATAAAACATCAATCAATACACATAACATGTGCATTCGTTCGTTCTGAAAAGGCAGGACAACTAAAAGTGGGGGCTTCCAGGTCATAGACAGATTCAAAGATTTTCTGATTGGCAATTGGTTGAAAGAGTTATTACAGCCGGGCGCGGTGGCTCAAGCCTGTAATCCCAGCACTTTGGGAGGTCGAGACGGGCGGATCACGAGGTCAGGAGATCGAGACCATCCTGGCTAACACGGTGAAACCCCGTCTCTATTAAGAAATACAATAAACTAGCCGGGCGAGGTGGCGGGCGCCTGTAGTCCCAGCTACTCGGGAGGCTGAGGCCGGAGAATGGCGTGAACCTGGGAGGCGGAGCTTGCAGTGAGCTGAGATCCGGCCACTGCACTCCAGCCTGGGTGACAGAGCGAGACTCCGTCTCAAAAAAAAAAAAAAAAAAGAGTTATTACTTAAAGACCTGGAATCAATAGAAAGGAATCTGGGTTATAATAAGGGGTTGTGGAGTTGTGGAGACCAAGGTTTTGTCATGTAGATTAAGCTCCCAGGTAGCAGGCTTCAGAGAAAATAGATAGTAAATATTTCTTATTAGATTTAAAGAGGCTGTTCTATCAGTCTTTTTTTTTTTTTTTTTTTTTTTTTTTTGAGACTGAGTTTCGCTCTTATTGCCCAGGCAGGAGTGCAATGGCATGGTCTCGGCTCACTGCAATCTGTGCCTCCTGGGTTCAAGCAATTCTTCTGCCTCAGCCTCCCAAGTAGCTGGGATTACAATAAGCACGCATCACCATGCCCAACTAATTTTTGTATTTTTAGTAGTGACAGAGTTTCACCATGTTGGCCAGGCTGTTCTTGAACTCCTGACCTCAGGTGATCCACCCACCTTGGCCTCCCAAAGTGCTGAGATTACAGGCATGAGCCACTGCACTTGGCCTTGTTCTATCAGTTTTAAGGTGTCTGTGTTGATGTGAATGCTGGTCAGCTGTGAGGCATGTCTGACACTTCTCCCTCACTTTTCATTATGGCTGAAACTAGTTTTTCAGGTTAACTTTGGAATGCCCCTAACCAAGAAGCAGGTCTGTTCAGATGGTTGAGGGGCTTAGAATTTTATTTTTGGTTGATATCCTCCCCTTTCTGGCCAAGATTTGCCAGAAGTTACATTGATGGCCACCAAACTTCTGTTTTGACCCATAGTATTACTAAGGCGGCATGGCTGCCTGGCCCAGGTCCATCCTCTCCCTCAGTGGGAACCCTAGGGCCAAGGGACTTAGAGCCAAAAGATTTATAGCCAGTAAGTAAGGAGGTCTCTGTACCATGGCTCCTACGAAGCAGACTGCCCGCAAATCGACTGGTGGTAAAGCACCCAGGAAGCAACTGGCTACAAAAGCCGCTCGCAAGAGTGCGCCCTCTACTGGAGGGGTGAAGAAACCTCATCGTTACAGGCCTGGTACTGTGGCACTCCGTGAAATTAGACGTTATCAGAAGTCCACTGAACTTCTGATTCGCAAACTTCCCTTCCAGCGTCTGGTGCGAGAAATTGCTCAGGACTTTAAAACAGATCTGCGCTTCCAGAGCGCAGCTATTGGTGCTTTGCAGGAGGCAAGTGAGGCCTATCTGGTTGGCCTTTTTGAAGACACCAACCTGTGTGCTATCCATGCCAAACGTGTAACAATTATGCCAAAAGACATCCAGCTAGCACGGCGCATACGTGGAGAACGTGCTTAAGAATCCACTATGATGGGAAACATTTCATTCTAAAAAAAAAAAAAAAAAAAATTCTCTTCTTCCTGTTATTGGTAGTTCTGAACGTTAGATATTTTTTTTCCATGGGGTCAAAAGGTACCTAAGTATATGATTGCGAGTGGAAAAATAGGGGACAGAAATCAGGTATTGGCAGTTTTTCCATTTTCATTTCTGTGTGAATTTTTAATATAAATGCAGAGGCGTAAAGCATTAATGCAAGTTAAAATGTTTCAGTGAACAAGTTTCAGCGGTTCAACTTTATAATACTTATAAATAAACCTGTTAAATTTTTCTGGACAATGCCAGCATTTGGATTTTTTTAAAACAAGTAAATTTCTTATTGATGGCAACTAAATGGTGTTTGTAGCATTTTTATCATACAGTAGATTCCATTCATTCACTATACTTTTCTAACTGAGTTGTCCTACATGCAAGTACATGTTTTTAATGTTGTCTGTCTTCTGTGCTGTTCCTGTAAGTTTGCTATTAAAATACATTAAACTAAAAAAAAAAAAAAAAGATTTATAGCCAATTTAAATGTTCTAGGCCAAACAGGAATGGACATCAACAGGCATTTATTAACCCTTAAAATTTTGTATATAAAAGTCACCAAACAAAAAGTCAAATGTGAGGTTACAAAACTGATTTATCTACTTTTAACTTCTATATAGGGAGCTACTGTGGTCTTGGTTTTAGTTACAATGTAACAATTATCTGTACAAAACATAAGCCTTGTTAAAACTTTTTGGCTAAGGAGTTTAGAGACTTGTGCCACAACGCTTTTTGCCCTCTTTTAGCAATTTGTCCTAAGGTGGCTGATAATGTTTTTAAGTATATATCTATCTGGATAAATATCATAACTGGGACTATTATACCCAGTAGGCTTCATCACAGGTATCTTTATATCCTCTCAGTAATAATTTTCTTTTAATTCTACAGAAAGCAGAAAATTCTTTATGGTTGTGATGGATGAAATGGTGCCATGCATGTAATTATCCAGAAGACAAAGTCCCTTATTTTGCAAGCTGTATAGGCATCCAGGTACCCATCCTTGATTTGCAGGGTCTGAATTAATTCTGTTCCTCAAAACTGGCCCTTATAATCTCACACACCCACTTCTTCTGGGATAGTCCCTGGGCCTAGAGGAAAGTTGTTTGTATAGGTTTAGCAGCAGGACATTTGCAGTGAAAAACTAACTGGATCCAGTGGGATTCAAAATGACAAAGATTTGCAGGCCTTTTCAAATCATCTCTAGTCTTCTGAATACATGATTCTGATTTTCTCAGAAGAAGTAAAACTACGAGAAATAAATAACAATAGTTTGACAATAGAAAGAGAATGTGCGTGTCAGAACAGAAAAAGGAACCTATTCCATTAGGATGCCAACTAAAAACATGAAGAAAATTATACTGATACTCTTTAGAATATTATTGTAGCCCAGAAATAATTCATGATTCAATTTTCACTCAAAAACAAAATTCAAGGCTGTAGTCTAGTAAAAGGTGTTATAGTTTTCCTTTGAAACAATTTCTCTCCTCTAGTCCTCCTTTTCTACTAAGGAGAAATTACAGTAAGACCAATTTGTGTGTGAAATAAGTTTTAGGCTTATTATACTTGGCCTGATTATTTACACAAAGTGCAGCAAGAATTGTTTGACGATATAGGCTCTTTTCAAGTAGGCTTTGCTGAACTTTACCTAAAAATGTGTTATTCTAGTCAAAGCCTTGGAAAAATAACCAGAGTCTCCAATTGTCTTATTTTTTTTTTTTTAAAAAAAGACTCTTAGTAAACTTATGCAAATTATATTGTTATGAAATCAGAATATGCATGAACAGTTTCCAAATTTTGGAGACCTCAGATAGAGAGAAAGGTAAATTTGCTTATAAAAACATACTTTACCCAATTGCTCTAAACTATAAATAACTAATAAATACATAAATAAATAAATAAAAATATTTTCATGACTCTCCTTTAACCAAATCAGCAGGCTTTCAAACAAAATGTTGTTTGTTCACCTTGGAACTGCCATTCACAAGCCAACCAGCTCTTGTCAGATGAGAGCTGTTTATCTGGCACTGAAAAATCTAGCAGCTATTCACATTGCTAGAGCCAGTCCTCAGGGAAAAAGAGGCTCCCTGCTAATGAATACCTCCTCCTTGCATCCCCAGATAGCATGATCCTATAAAAACCACATTCATTTTATCATGGCAATCTTAGGGGCACTATTATTTTTGTTAGCATAGGGGTAGCTTTAGTTAGTATTCCATAGCAAGGCAGTAAATATACCTTAAGTGGAAATTCTCCAGTCCAAACTTCCAGTAGTTATCATTGGAAAGTGCTCACAGGCATTTGTCATAAGCCCCAATAAACGCTCCACAAAGAGCTATCAAATGAAGGATTTGTCCTGACCAGCACTCTAGCTTCCACCCTATATTCTGTAGGCTCAGGCAATCTTACTAGTTCCCATTTAGTGTATCCAATGAACATTTCTCAAAGGTCAGATTTACATGCCTTCAGTTTTATGATACTAGATAGGGAAAACATCCCCTAGTGAGATACAATTCCCATTTTCATAGGAAATTTAGGTAAAGGAGTCACAACTACCTTACAGAAAGCCTGTTTAAGCGTCTCAAATTTCATAATCCTATCAGTCTTTACATTTTTATGTTCTGGTCCCGGGAACTTTTCTTCTCTACTACCAGACCATTTGACCATTTCTGGTGGAAAAGGATTTGGGTTCCCAGCATGGAGTTGAGCCAAGAGACTCAAGCTCATTTGTCAATCTTTACCTTAACTCAACTCAGCTTTGCCCCCAGGTAATGTTAGCTTGCTCATTATACCTTTTCCCTTTTGTTTTTTTCTTAAATACCTCCAACATGGGGCAAATGTAGGAAAGTGATGTGGGACCTTTTAATGTAGAGGGGACCCAGCAGGGACTCCCTTTGTTTCACCCAACCTTTGATAGTGTTGTAAAGACCTTTGCCGTAACTCCATCAATTTTCATTTCATTTCATTTCTTAATAAACATCTAACGATTTCCACCATTCTGGGATGAGTCCTTTGACTCCCTTTTGCCTTTCCCTTTTTTTTTTTTTTTTTTTTGAGACGGAGTCTCGCTCTGTCGCCCAGGCTGGAGTGCAGTGGCCAGATCTCAGCTCACTGCAAGCTCCGCCTCCCAGGTTCACGCCATTCTCCTGCCTCAGCCTCCCGAGCAGCTGGGACTACAGGCGCCCGCCACCTCGCCCAGCTAGTTTTTTTGTATTTTTTAGTAGAGACGGGGTTTCACCGGGTTAGCCAGGATGGTCTCGATCTCCTGACGTCGTGATCCGCCCACCTCGGCCTCCCAAAGTGCTGGGATTACAGGCTTGAGCCACCGCGCCCGGCCGCTTTTGTTGTTGTTAATTACTGTAATGTTCTATTAACATCTGTAAGACCCACGAAGGACAGAAAATTTGATAAGGCTTCTTAAACAGTTGTTTGATTCTGCAGACGTAATGTCATCCAGGGTGCCCATATAGAAGGGGCCCCCTTAACCACAGCTTTTACCATGATCTGGGTAATAGGCATATTCAGTGGAAACATATCTTAGTTATCATAAAGCCAGTCCCACATGGCTTGCATATAAGGAATATCAGCTACTTCATCCGGGATGCTACACTTGGTATTTTATAGAGAGAGGTGGGAAATCCCCTTCTCAGGGTAAACAGACCTTAAGTGGCATTCATCCAATCCACTGGGCTGATTGTTCTCTCACAAATAACCTGCTCTTCATCTGGATCACATATAATCATCAGTGATTGTCTAATAGTAAGCTATGGGTTCTGTAACAACCCAAACATGCTCTTTCATTCTGTAGCATTTAAAATATAAGATACTGCCCTTAAAGTAGTTATTTTTACATTCTATTAAAGGGTTCTCAGGAAGTGGATGACACAAAACTACAAAATGGAACAATTTCTTTACATTATACTCTATGGTTGGTTTTGCCCTTCCCTCACATTGACTATCTTCTTGGTAACCACAGGTTTGAGAGTTACTTTCTGTTGCCGTGCATAATTCTGCCCTTGGGGTGCAGCTTTCAGGCTGGTGGTGTAAACTCAGACTGATTTAAATCTGAGCTCTGTCTAGCATCAAGGTCCAACTCAGCATTATTACTATCATTATTATTAGACAGAGTTTTGCTGTCGTTGCCCAGGCTGGAGTGCAATGGTGCAATCTCGGTTTACTGCAACCTCAGCCTCCTGGGTTCAAGCGATTCTCCTTCCTCAGCCTCCCAAGTAGCTGGGGTTACAGGCATGCACCACCGCGCCTGGCTAATTTTGTGTTTTTTGTAGAGATGGCATTTCTTCCTGTTGGTCAGGCTGGTCTCAAACTCCCGACCTCAGGTTATCCGCCCACCTTGGCTTCCCAAAGTGCTGGGATTACAGTCATGAGTCACTCCACCCAGCCTCAGCATTATTCTTTAATTTCATTTTACACTGTACAGATAATAACCAAGGAATCAAAGGTTTCTAATTTCCCACCTTTTGATTTTCTCTTTATTCATTTAGTTTTGTCTGTGTGTGTGTGTGTGTGTATATGTATGTGTGTGTGTATATATATGAATGTGTGTGTGTGTGTGTATATATATATATATATATTTTTTTTTTTTTTTTTTTTTTTTTTTTTTGAGATGGAGTCTCACTGTCTCCCAGGCTGGAGTGCAGTGGCACGATCTTGGCTCACTGCAACCTCCACATCCCGGGTTCGAGTGATTCTCTTACCTCAGCCTCACAAGTCGCTGGGATTACAGATGCACGCCACCACATCTGGTTAATTTTTGTATTTTTAGTAGAGACGGACTTTCGCCATGTTGGTCAGGCTGGTCTTGAACTTCTGAACTCAGGAGATCTGCCTGCCTTGGCCTCCCAAAGCTCTGGGATTACAAGTGTGAGCCACAGCGCCCGGCTGCCTGTATATTTTTAGAAGTTTGGAATCGCCTCTAAACTAGAAACAAAACAAAACAAAACAAAAAAACCCCTAGCCTCTAAACTAGCAAAAACCACATTCTTGTGTTTTATAAACTTCACCAAAATCACTTTTTACTCTCTTATTTTATCTCTTAGTAAACCAGATTCCCAGTGCAAAAAATTGAGGATTACTTAATTTAACATAACATGATTTTTAAAATTTTAAACTACTGGAGAGAATTTTAAGATTAAATTTACCAAATTAAGCTTACCAAATATTACTAAAGTCATGTGAACTAAAAGGCATCAGAGCTAGTTTTTATTAGTCTGATAAGTACTTACTTTTCTTTTCTTTTCTTTTTTTTTTTTTTGAGACAGAGTCTCCCTCTGTCGCCCAGGCTGGAGTGCTGTGGCCGGATCTCAGCTCACTGCAAGCTCCGCCTCCCGGGTTTACGCCATTCTCCTGCCTCAGCCTCCCGAGTAGCTGGGACTACAGGCGCCCGCCACCTCGCCCGGCTAGTTCCTTGTATTTTTTTTTTTTTTTTTTTTTTTTTTTTAGTAGAGACGGGGTTTCACCGTTTTAGCCAGGATGATCTCGATCTCCTGACCTCGTGATCCGCCCGTCTCGGCCTCCAAAAGTGCTGGGATTACAGGCTTGAGCCACCGTGCCCAGCCAGTACTTACTTTTCTTTAAGCCAATTGATTAGAGCTCTTTCATATGGTTTGGTAGTGAAATATCACTTTCACATGATACATATAAAACATATAGACATAACAGACGTACAGAAAAAGGCAGATCTTATAACATTTTTACATCCCTGTTTTCAAAAATTCTCTCCCTTACTTTAGACTATTAATTTTTTTTTTTTTTTTTTTTTTTGAGACGGAGTCTTGCTCTGTCACCCAGGCTGGAGTGCAGTGGCCGGATCTCAGCTCACTGCAAGCTCCGCCTCCCGGGTTTACGCCATTCTCCTGCCTCAGGCTCCCGAGTAGCTGGGACTACAGGCGCCCGCCACCTCGCCCGGCTATTTTTTTTGTATTTTTTAGTAGAGACGGGGTTTCACCGTGTTAGCCGGGATCGTCTCTCGATCTCCTGACCTCGTGATCCGCCCGTCTCGGCCTCCCAAAGTGCTGGGATTACAGGCTTGAGCCACCGCGCCCGGCCTATTTTTTTTTTTAAAAAAAAGCATTACAGGAGCCAATAAAAGTTGAAGGAGTGATTTACTATCCCAGGCCTTCTCAAAAGGGAGAGCTGAGGCAGCAAGATGCAGTAGAAGTTGAACTTCTAAGGTATCAATCTAAAGAATTTAGAAAAATAACAAATTACAGAATTTTAAAATTAAAAACATCTTTCATTAAAATTAAGTCAGGCCCCGTGCAGTGGCTCACACCTGTAATCCCAGCACTGTGGGAGGCCAAGATGGACAGATGACGAGGTCATGAGTTCGAGAACAGCATGGCCAACAAGGTGAAACCCCGTCTCTACTAAAACTACAAACATTAGCCGAGTGCTATGCCAGGCGCCTGTAATCCCAGCTGCTCGGGAGACTGAGGCAGGAGAATCACTTGAACCCGGGCGGCAGAGGTTGCAGTGAGCCAAGATCATGCCACTGCACTCCAGCCTGGGCAACAGAGTGAGACTCCGTCTCAAAAAAAAAAAAAAATAAATAAATAAATAAAAAATAAGTCAATGTTTTTAAGCAAATCTTGTTCTAACCAATACTTGAGTTTTACATTAGTGTATTTTTAACATCAAATGCTAATTTCTAGGAAGACTGTTCTGTTGTCATTTTCCTTTAATTATAGCCAATTTAAGCACAAGACTTTTTTAATATATTTTTTTTGTGACTCTTATTACAATTTACACAGAACATTTATGATGTGCTTGGACTATCTGTTTTGTCTTAAATATCCACCATTCTTAAACAACCAGTAATTTTATTTTGGGACAGAAATTTACCAGACAAGTTTCTCTGTTATACAAAGTCATTTTTCTTTTCACCTTTCATACTAACAATACCTCTTTATATCTATAACTTTACTTATTTATTTTTTATTTTATTTTTTCAAGATAGAGCCTCACCCACCCTGTAACTCAGGTTGGAGTGCAATGGTGCGATCTTGGCTCTCTGCAACCTCCACCTTCTGGGTTCAAGTAATTCTCCTGCCTCAGCCTCCTAAACAGCTGGGACTACAGCTGCGCACCACCAAGCCCAGCTAGTTTTTCTTTTTTGTATTTTCAGTAGAGACGAGGTTTCACCCTGTTGGCCAGGCTGGTCTCGAACTCCCACCTCAGTCTCCCGAGGTGCTGGGATTACAGGTGTGAGCCACCACATCTGGCCTATAACTTTCTTTAAATCTCTCTTACTTCCTGGTTCTTTTCACTGTGTTTTGTATGTAACCTTTAAATAACTTTTGAATTAGACAAAAATTATTTACCTTTTAATAGGAATACATTCTTTTAAAAAATGTGTTCCTATAAATTTATAATTTGGAAATTACCCAGACATTTAATAAGTATCTATTAACATAGATTATATTACAAGTGTATTTATGAGTGTTTATTCCATTATATTTTCTTGACCAATTTATTTATTTTTAATGGTTTACCTAGATTATTTATGAAAACAGTGTTAGTCATTATTTAAAGTTATTTCCCTGTTAAATATTTTTATAGCCTATAAATTTCAGATTTTTACCTACATAAGAAACTTGAGGTGAAGTATATGGGTATTTTACCAATAATTCAGAAATTAGCTCTTTTCATTGAACCAACAATATTAATTGTCTTACTTACCAAAAATTACACAAGCAAAGATCTTCTGTTTGGGGCTATGTTTTTGGTTTTATAACCCTTATGCCAAATTTTGACATTTTATAGTATTTGGCAAGCATAAGAGTGAAACTGCTTCATCAATAAATGCAACTAAAAATGTTGACAATTCTTAAGACATTTCTAATATTACTTTACCAATAATATTATATTTGGCTTATTTATAGAAAATTTTACTTAAGTCACATGAACTTGAAAAGCATTTGGGATTATCACTTACTTAATTTATGAATGCTCCTTAACTTTAATCCAATTTGGTACCTTGTGGCCACAACACATAACAAAATACATGCATGTATACATAAACCCACACATACACACTCATACAAGGATCTGATATATTTTACTTCAGAACTCTAGCCATTATATATTAATACAAACTCATTGCTTTACAGAAACAAAAAATAAACACAAAGAAATAGTTGGATCCAAACAGTGGTTTTTACCTCAGTAGAAAAGTAACAACAGATTTATAGCAGGCAGAAAAAAAAATAGAGAAATAGAGAGCTTAGAAACTCTATAGCTGCAGGTTGATCTTTGGGCTTTGAATTTTTCCTGGATGTGATTTGCTCATCAGTTTAAAATGTGTACAGCAGACCATAATATGTAATCAACTGGAGTACTAAAAAACCTGAAATGCCCTCAAACTTTTCCATTTTACCCACACACTTGCAAGTAGAGGCACCATAATACCAATGGGTTACCAAAAAGAGGATCATTCTCCTTCTCTTTCTTCATTTTTATGTATTTATGTATGTATTTATTTTGAGATGGAGTCTTTCTCTGTCACCCAGGCTGGAGTGCAGTGGCATGATCTTGGCTCACTGCAACCTCTGCCTTTTGGGCTCAAGTGATTCTCCTTCCTCAGCCTCCTGAGTAGCTGGGACTACAAGCATGCACCACCACGCCCGGCTAATTTTTGTATATTTAGTAGAAACGGGGTTTCACCATGTTGGCCAGGCTTGTCTTGAACTCCTGACCTCAAGTGATCTTCCTGCCTCAGCCTCCCAAAGTGTTGGGATTACAGGTGCGAGCTACCATGCCCAGCCTCTTTCTTCATTCTTAGATTGTTTCTCACCTCTTTTTCTAAAAAAGAGGACCTGAGTTGTGGCCTACGGGTGTGTGTGTGTGTGTGTCTGTGTGTGTGTGTGTGTATTAATGTGTTCTGATTGTGAGTGGGACTCCACAGTGTTTCACCACTGAGTCATTTCTGCCCTCTTACATGTTGCAATTTCTCTCACCAGAGGTCTACCACCTCCAAGAGCGCTCAAAATGCCTAGTGATCAGCTCTTATATGCATTTTCCGGACAAGGCCTTTTTAAACAAATTTTGTTGGTTCCTTGTAGGGCCACTTCACATTGTGGGGGGGGGGGGGGGGGGGGGGGGGGGGGGGGGGGGCGGGGACGGGGGGCGGGGCGGTCAACCCTCAGACACTCCCACTCAGTCCCCAGTCACCCAAGGGTGCCGTTTGGCTGGGAGGGGCTAAATCCCCTTTCTTTTTGAAGCCAAGTAGCTCAGTCTCTCATTTGTCTATGCAAATTACAGTTCAGTTCCTCATGCAAATGTGCAGACAAACCAACTGACCTTAATTTCAGGTGGAAAAAACAATGGAGAAGACCCTTTGAAATGCACCTCTGAACTGGAAACCAAATGGGATACCCAAAAGGGGGATGACTCTCTTTGTCTTTAGAAAAAGGCAATGGAGAAGACCTTTTAGAGTGCACTTTCAAACTAGAATTAGGATGCTAAACAGCAACTTCCCAGGAGAAAATACTCAGCCCAGACCCCTTCCTGAAAACTATCCTCAGCCATCCCCTAACTTTGTAGCTCTCGCCTGCCATTACACACATCAAGGTCAAATTCTCGCAGTACAAGATAATCTCTGATTCCCCCAAACCCAAAGAGGTCAGTTAATGCAATACAAGACTTAAGAATCTACTCATGACTCTTGCAACTCCACAAAGAAAGCTGAACACCACAAAAGGGGCATGAATGGCACCTTTATTCTGAGTTCTTTAAGGTGTCTGAGTGTTAGAAGCCCTCTCTAGATTTTTTTTTTTTTTTTTTTTTTTTTTTTTTGAGACGGAGTCTCGCTTTGTCGCCCAGGCTGGAGTGCAGTGGCCGGATCTCAGCTCACTGCAAGCTCCGCCTCCCGGGTTTACGCCATTCTCCTGCCTCAGCCTCCCGAGTAGCTGGGACTACAGGCGCCCACCACCTCGCCCGGCTAGTTTTTTGTATTTTTAGTAGAGACGGGGTTTCACCATATTAACCAGGATGGTCTCGATCTCCTGACCTCGTGATCCGCCCGTCTCGGCCTCCCAAAGTGCTGGGATTACAGGCTTGAGCCACCGCGCCCGGCCTACCTCTCTAGATTTTTAACTTTGTACTGAAGATGGCAAAATTGGAGGGAGGAATAGGGCAGAAGAAAAGTAATTGAAAGAACATTTTTTTTTTAAAGAAAGGCAGTGAATGGAGAAACCAAGTACATGATTTGTTTTTGTTTTTGTTTTTATCCTACAGCTGTGAGGAATTTTAGCCAATTCGGAAGCCTTATTCCCCATAATTTGGAATTCTCATTTAGATTTGACCAAGTTGGGTAGAGTTGGCCAAATCCAATGGGAGAATAACCAAAACAAACAATGTAAGAAATGGTAAGAAATTAAAACCAGTTGGTTGTCAGTTTTAACATTTAGTCATTAAGGAGAACTTTCAAGACAGAAAAACTGAACTAAGCTGCTTATCTAGGAATGGGGCCCATGCATAAGACTGCTCTGTACTATTTTAGAAGCAGAAAAAACCTCAAACTCATCTTCCCTGTTGGCGGCGACCTGAAACTCCAGAGGGAGTTGCCTCCTTTCCATTGTTATGGAATCAGGAAAACTCACCTTCCTTGTTGGAAAAAAGTACAACTCCAGAAAAGGAGTCATACAACAAAATAAATCTCAGATTCTAACAAAATTTTGGGAGACCAGAGATTCTCTGTAGGAGGGCCTCCAAAGCCAGTAAATTTTTTCTATTAGATTGAGCAATAACGATAGCTCAAACTGTTACCAAGCATGGATAGGAGATTTGACAAAGGTCAGGGGAACCTCTACTCAGAGTTCCTTCATGGTTACCAGTTTGTAAAATAAAGAGTATCTAAGACAAGTCTCCATCAATTTAGAAGCTTATTTTGCCAAAGTTAAGGACATGGCCATGATACAGTCTCAGGAGGTCCTGACGACGTGTGCACAAGGTGGTTGGGCTACAACTGGTTTTATACATTTTAGGGAGACATAAAACATCGATCAATACTTGTAAAATGTACATTGGTTTTGTCTGGAAAGGTGGGACAACTGGAAGTCTGGGCTTTCAGGTGATAGGTGGATTAAAAGATTGTCTGATTGGCAATTGTTTGAAAGAGTTATTATATGAAGACCTGGAATCAACAGAAAGGAGTGTCTGCATTATAATAAGGGGTTGTGGAGACCAAGGTTTTATCATGTAGATGAAGCCCCCAGGTAGCACACTTCAGAGAAAATAGATTGTAAATGTTTTTTTTTTTTTATTAGATTTAAAGAGTCTGTTCTATCATTCTTAAGGTCTTTTGTTGATGTGTATGCTGGTCAGCTGTGAGTCATGTCTTACACACCTCCCTCACTTCCCATCATGACCAAAACCAGTTTATCAGGTTGATTTTGGAATGCCTTCAGCTAAGAACAGGGGTCTGTTTAGATAGTTGGGGGGCTTAGAACTTTATTTTTGGTTTACACTTTTTCTTTTATTTTTTAATTTGTGTGAGTACAGAGTAGGTATACATATATATTTATGGAGTACATGAGATGTTTTCATATAGGCATTAAATGTAAAATAATCACAGCATGAAGAATGGGGCATCCATTTTCTCAAGCACTTATCTTTTGAGTTATAAACAATCCAATTACATCCATGAAGTTATTTTAAACTGTACAGTTAACTTATTATTGACTATAGTCACCCTGTTGTGTTATCAAATAGTAGGTTTTATCCATTTTTTTCAATTTTTTCTTTTAGACAAACAGTTTTATTTGAAAAACAGAGCCAGCTGAGTCTCCCCCTTTCCACAGACCTGGCAGTGTTGGGCTCAGGTGTGAGAGGATCAGTTTCCTGCAGAGAGAAGACAGGTTTAGGGGTTGAAGGCCAGACCCAGGGGCTAGACCACATGAGTGGCCACACTGGGGCAGAGGCCACAGTGCCCATCAGGGCCTGGGTTCCACAGCTGCACATGGGGCAGTGCACAATAAGCTGAGGCCCCTGGAGGCTCTGGGTGCCAAATCTCACCCATGGCCATGGCCAAAGCTGGGGGTGATATTCAACCAATGCCAGTGACCCCAACCACTAGTGGGATGTGTGTGTCCAACACTGCTGGACCTACCCGGGCAGAGAGACCATTCTTTTATTTTTGTTTTTTGGTACTCATTAACAATTCTCACCTCCCTGGTGGCCCCCCACTACACTTCCCAGCCTCTGGTAACCATTCTTCTACTGTCTATGTCCATGAAATCTATTTTTTTTTTAACTTTTAGATCCCACAAATTAGTAAGAACATGTGAAGTTTGTCTTTATGTGCCTGGCTTATTTCATTAACATAATAATATTCAGTTTCATCCACGCTGTTACAAATTACATGATCTCATTTTTTTTATGGTTGAATAGTACTCCATTGTGTATATGTATCACATTTTCCTTATCCATTCATCTATTGGTGGACATTTAGGTTGCTTCCAAATCTTAGCTATTTTAAAAAGTGCTGCAACAAACATAAGAGTGCAGATGTCTCTTCGATATATATATTTTTTGGGTGGGGGTATATACCCGCAGTGGGGATGTTGGATCATATGGTACCTCAAGTTTTAGTTTTGAGGACTCTCCAAACTGTTCTTCATAGTGGTTGTACATTTCCATTCCAAATGTAAATGTAAACTTCCATTTCCACCAGTGGTGTACAAGGGTTCCCTTTTCTCCACATCCTCGTGAGCATTTTCTATTGCCTGACTTTTGGATAAAAGCCATTTTATCTGGGGTAAGATGATATCTCATTGTAGTTTTGATTCACATTTTTCTGATGATCCATGATGTTGAGCACATTTTCATGTCTGTTTGCCATTTGTATGTTTTCTTTGAGAAATGTCTATTCAAATCTTTTGTACTTTTTTTTTTTTTGAGATAGTGTTTTACTCCTGTCTCCCATGCTGGAGTGCAATAGCATAATCTCGACTCACTGAAACCTCCACCTCCCAGGCTCAAGCAATTCTCCTGCCTCAGCCTCCTGAGCAGCTGGGACTACAGGTGTGTGCCACCATGCCTGGCTAATGTTTGTATTTTTTGTAGAGAGGGGGTCTCACTATGTTGCCCAGGCTGGGCTCAAACTCCTGAGCTCAAGTGATCCACCTTCTTCCTTTCCAATTTTGATGCCTTTTATGTCTTTCTCTTGTTTGATTGCTTTTACTAGGAGTTCCAGTACTATGTTGAATAACAGTGGTGAAAATGGTATTATTGTCATGTTTAGATCTTAGAGAAAAGCCTTTCAGTTTTTCTCTATTCAGTAGGATACTAGCTGTGGGTCTGTCATATATGGCTTTTATTATGTTGACATTTATTTCTTCTAGTCCTAGTTTTTGAGGGTTTTGAGGGTTTTTATTCAACATGAAGGGATGTTGAATTTTATCAATGTTTTTCAGGATCAATTAAAATGATCAGATTGTTTTTATCCTTCATTCTATTGATATGATGTATCACACTGATTGATTTGCACATATTTAACTCTCCTTGCATCCCAGGAATAAATGGTACTGGTCATGATCAATTATCTTTCTAATTTATTGTTGAAATCAGTTTGTTAGTATTTTGTTGAGGATTTTTGCATTAATATTCATCAGAGATATTAGCCTGTAGTTTCCTTTTTATGATGTGTCTTCGTCTGGTTTTGGTATCAGGGTACTACTGGCCTTGCAGATGAGTTTGGAAGTGTTCCCTTGTGCTCTATTTTTTAAAAACTGGTTTGAGTAGTATTGGTATTAGTTTGGCATTATTGGTATTAGTTAGAAGTTTGGCAGAATTCAGCATGATAAAAGAGTCACTACGGCTCAGGACACAAGGCAGTGAGGTGCCAGGCCTGAGCCCCTGCTGGGGGAGAAGGAGGCTCGGGACAAAGTGGGAGAAGGGCTGGGAAGGGCTGAGCGGTGGGGACCACAGAAAGTTCCGGGGGGCAACACTGTTGGCAGGTCATGGGTGGGACTCATGGGGACTCACTGAGTTGTGGGGGGATGTCCTTAGTGCTGCCACCTGGAGTGAGAGCCGCTCCTTGGTTCCTGGAGGGGACCCACCAAGGGACACAGGACAGGAAGCCCAGGATGGTTAATGCAACTCGGGATGAAGGCCAGGGAGAAGCGGGTGCTCTGCAGTGGCCGGGAAAGGTCCAGACGCTGAGGCCGAGGCGCTTCCTGTTACGTGCTGGCGTTCCGCTGTGTCTCTGCCAGGCACTCTCTGACTAGGGCCCGGGCATGGATGATACCTCTCTTCAGGCGCTCCATGGCGCTCTTGCTGCCAGCATAGGTGGGCCGGATCTCTTTGCCCATCTCCTCTATGACTGACAGCAGGTCCGTGTAGGTGCTCTGGGAGCCCTGGGCGCCGGGTGGCTTCATCGCCTGCACGTAGCCTGCACGTAGCCCATGGAAGGCGGTCCAAAGTCGTTAAACAGCGGTCTAAAAGGAGCGGCGGCTCCTGGCACTGAGCCCGACGGCGACGGGACGCTTCCTGTAGGGATCGGGGTGCCCGGCCCAGGGGTGCTGGAGCCAGGGGTGCTGCTGGGGGCAGGAGCGATGGGTTTGTAGGACATCCCCAACTCCTGGGCGCGGCGGACGCTCCTCCGGGATTGGCTGCGGGGCCGCTCAGCCGCGCTCTGATTACTTTTCAATTTTTATATTCTGAACTTTTAAATATATTTTTAACAGTAAACATGTTTGTCCTTTTAATATAAAAATAAGTATTTCAACACTATCACAAAAACAGAAAAATCTCACCACTCAGAAAGAACCACTCTTAGTATTTTGTCACATTTCTTTCCAACCTGACATTATGCCTTATTTGTTTCCAAAACTGTCTGATTTCTGCTTTCATTTCATTTGACAGTATGGCATAAATGTTTTCTTATGTCATTAAAAACTGTTCATTAATTTGTTTTAATAGCTGTGAAGAATTACATTATTTGGACATACTATAATTACTTTAGCTTAATATTCTATGTTGGTTTATTTCCCTTTATTATAATAACTAAAGCACTATTAGACATAATCATGCATTAATATTTGTCTGTATTTTGGATTAGGTCCTTAGGATAGTTCCATAAAACTTAAATTACTGGGTTAAATAATATGAACTTTTTTTTTTTTTGAGATGGAGTCTCGCTCTGTTGCCCAGGCTGGAGTGCAATGGTGTGATGTTGGCTCTCTGCAACCTCTGCCTTCCAGGTTCAAGTGATTCTCCTGCCTCAGCCTCCCAAGAAGCTGAGACTACAGGTGCACCACCACACCTGGCTAGTTTTTGTATTTTTTAGTAGAGATGGGATTTCTCCATGTTGGGCATGCTGGTCTTGAACTCCTGACCTCAATTGATTCACCCACTTTGGCCTCTCAAAGTGCTGGGATTACAGGTGTGAGCCACCGTGCCTGGCCTAATATGAACATTTTTAAAAGCTCTCCAAAAATAATACCAAATTACTTTTCAGAAATATACTAATTTATACCCCCACTAATTTTTTTCAGAGACAAGATCTCACTATGTTGCCCAGGCTGGAGTGGAGTGGCTATCCACACACAAGATCACAGCATACTGCATCCCTGAATTCCTGGGCTCAAGTAATCCTCCTGCTCAAGTAGCTGGAACTACAAGGTATGCCACTGTGTCCCACTAATTTTATTATTTCTTCCAGTAGTGTGTGAAAGTGCTTTATCACGAAACCATCATGCATATGTTTCTAATAGATTAGGTAAAATCGCTGTTGTCTATTTTTAGTTGAAGTTCTTTGATTTAGTGAAATTAAACATGTTACTTTTTCATTAGCCATTTATGTTTTATCTCCCGTGAATCATCTAATTACTTATGTCCTTTATTCATTTATATACCTGAGTTTTTGTATTTTTCTTATCAATTTGTATGAACTATTTATATATTAAGACTGTAGCCACCTTTCTGTAATATTTGTTGCAGGTAATTTTTCCAATTTTGTTCTTTTTAAAATTTGATTTATGTTGTTAATGATGAAGAGTTTATAAAATTCAATCCTATCTATTGTTTTATTTTATAATTTATTTCCCATTGTTCCTAAACTTAGAAAGTGACCCCTCATCCTGAATTTATTACATAATCAACCTTTTTTCTACTATTTTAAATTTTTATAATTAGATTTTTTGTATTAAGAAAATTTAACTACTTTTTATCCAGCTGGAATTTATATGATATGAGAGGATTGTTTGTGAAATAGCCAAGCAGTTGTTCCAACATTATTTATTAAATATCTTTACTTTCACAATTGTTGCATTATACTCTCTTTGCCATCTATGAAAGTGTTACACTAAGGTCTGTTTCTTCACTGTCTATTCTGTTCCATTGATCTGGTGCCAATATTATTTTAATTTAATCATTGTAGGTTACATTAAATTTTAATATCTGACAAGGCTAGCTTTCACACATAAGATTTTTTTCTCTTTTTCATTTTTAAGCCATTATCTTCTATTTGTTTTTTCAGAGAAACTTCAGAAAAATTTTGTCATGTTTTTCTTCTCCACTCTCATATTTTACATTGAGGATATTGACTGCAATTGTTGTGCTGTGTATGTTATGTTTCTTTCTTTTTTCTTTACAGATGGGGTCGTGCTGTGTTGCCCAGGTTCATTTCAAATTCCTGGTGTCAAGTGATCCTCCCACCTGGGCCTCTCAAAGTGCCGGGATTACAGGCATGAGCCACTGCACTCAACCTGTCATGTTTCTATTTATTTATTTATTTAACTTTTATACTACTTAGTGACTACTATCATGTTTCTTTTTTAAAAAAAATGTTATTTTAAGTTTAGGGGTACATGTGCAGTTGTGTTATATAGGTAAACTTGTGTCATAGGGATTTATTGTACAGATTATTTAATCAACCAGGTATTAAGCCTAGTATCCATTAGTTATTTTTTTCTGATCCTCTCCCTCTTTCCACCTTCCACCCTCCAATAGGCCCTAGCGTTTGTTGTTCCCCTCTATGTGTCCATGAGTTCTCATCATTTAACTCCCATTCATAAGTAAGAACATGCGGTATTTGGGTTTCTCTTCCTGCACTAGTTTGTTAAGGAAAATGGCTTCCAGCTTCATCCATGTTCTTGCAAAGGACATGATCTTGTTCTCTTTTATGGCTGCATAGTATTCCATGGTATGTATCTACCACATTTTCTTTATCCAGTCTACTATTGATGAGCTTTTAGGTTGATTCACTCTCTTTGCTATTGTGAATAGTGCTTCAATAAACATATATGTATATGTGTCTTTATGATAGAACAATTTATATTCTTTTGGGTATATTTGTTGTAAGGATTGCTGGGCCAAATGTTATTTCTGTATTTAGGTCTTTGAGTAATTGCCATACTGCTTTCCACAATGGCTGAACTAATTTTTATTCCCACCAACAGTATATAAACATTCCTTTTTCTCTGCAACCTCTCCCACACCAGTTATTTTTCAGTAATAGCCATTCTGCCTGGTGCAAGATGGTATCACATTGTGGTTTTGATTTGCATTTCTCTAATTGTCAGTGATATTGAGCTTTTCTTCATTTGCCTGTTGGCCACATGTCTGTATTCTTTTGAAAAGTGCCTATTCTTGTCCTTTGCTTAGTTTTCAATGTTTTTTTTTCTTGTAATTTTGTTTAAGTTCGCTGTAGTTGCTGGGTATTAGACCTTTGTTGGATGTGTATTTGCAAAAATTTTCTTCCGTTCTGTAGGCTGTCTCTTTATTCCGTTGATAGTTTCTTTTGCTGTGCAGAGCTCTTTAGTTTAATTGGTTCCCATTTGTCAATTTTTGCTTTTGTTGCAATTGCTTTTGGCATCCTCATCACCAAATATTTGCCCATTCCTATGTCCAGCATGTTATTGCCTAGGTTGTCTTCCAGGGTTTTCAGTTTTGGGTTTTATATTTAAGTCAAGGAAGTGGTCCAGTTTCAGTCATCTACATATGACTAGACAGTTATCTCAGCATCATTTATTGAATAGAGAGTTCTATCTTGGTTTTTCCTATTCTTGTTAGCTTTGTCAAAGATCAGATAATTGTGGGTGTGTGTCATTACTTCTGGGCTCTCTATTCTGTTCCATTCATCTATGTATCTGTTCTTGCACCAGTACCATACTGTTTTGATTACTGTAACCCTGTAATATAAAGTTGTGTAACATGATGCCTCCAGCTTTGTTCTTTTTGGTTAGAATTGCCTTTGATGTTTGGGCTCTTTTTTGGTTCCACATGAATTAATTTTTTTTTCTAGTTCTATGCAGAATATCATTGGTGGTTTAAGAACTTAGCCAGACATGGTGGCTCACGCCTGTAAACTCAGCACTTTGGTAGGTCAAGGCAGGCGGATCACCTGAGGTCAGGAGTTTGAGACCAGCCTGACTAACGTGGAGAAACCCTGTCTCTACTAAAAATCTAAAAATTAGCCGGGGGGTGGTGGCACATGCCTGTAATCCCAGCTACTCAGGAAGCTGAAGCAGGAGAATCGCTAGAACCTGGGAGGCAGAGGTTGCGGTGAGCCGAGATTGCATCATTGCACTCCAGCCTGGGCAACAAGAGCGAAACTCCATTAAAAAAAAAAAAAAAAAAAAAAAAGAACTTCTTGATTGCTGACCTAATTTTATTCTTTACTCAAAAGTCATTCAGTGTTTTGTTCACAATAGCAAAGACTTGGAACCAACCCAAATGTCCATCAAAGATAGACTGGATTAAGAAAATGTGGCACATATACACCATGGAATACTATGCAGCCATAAAAAAGGATGAGTTCATGTTCTTTGTAGGGACATGGATGAAGCTGGAAACCATCATTCTCAGCAAACTATTGCAAGGACAAAAAACCAAACACCGCATGTTCTCATGCATAGGTGGGAATTGAACAATGAGAACACTTAACACAGGAAGGGGAACATCACACACCGGGGCCTGTCGTGGGGTGGAGGGAGGCGGGAGGGATAGCACTGGGAGATATACCTAATGTAAATGACGAGTTAATGGGTGCAGCACACCAACATTTCACATGTATACATATGTAACAAACCTGCACGTTGTGCACATGTACCCTAGAACTTAAAGTATAATAAAAACAAACAAACAAACAAAAGTCATTCAGTGTTTTATATCCAATCATGTGATCTGTTTTTGAATATGTGCCATGTGGCAATGAGAAGAATGTATATTCTGTTGTTTTTGGGTGGACACTTCTTTAGGTGTCTGTCAGATCCATTTGATCCGGTGCTGAGTTCAGGTCCTGAATATCTTTGTTAATTTTCTGCCTTAGTCTGTCTAATAATGTAAGTGGGGGCATTGAAGCCTCCCACTATTATTTTATGCGAATCTAAGTCTCTTTGCAGATCTCTAAAAACTTGTTCTATGAATCTGGGTGCTCCTGTGTTGGGTGCATAGAGATTTAGGATAGTAGGATCTTGTTGTTGAATTGAACCCTTTATAGGTAATGCCCTTCTTTGTCTTTTTAGATCTTTGTTGGTTTAAGCTCTGTTTTGTCTGAAATTGAGAGTGCAACCCCTGCTTTTTTTCTGTTTTCCACTTGCTTTATTTATTTATTTACATTTTTTCCACTCAGTGGCTACTGTCATGTTTCTTGATTCACTTAATTACACATTTATATGTTTTAGTGAAGTTTTCTTTACAAAGATTCTACATATTCCTTGTTAAAATTTTAATTCACTCAGTAATGTTAATTATTCTGGAATTCAGATAGATCGACGTTGCTTTGTACCCATTATATGCTAAGCATTGGCCTAGACCTTTGCATGTATTATTTATAGTTCTCACAAGAATTCTGTGTAGTAGGCATTTATTATGCTCATTGTAGAGGTAAGGAAATTAAGACTCCAAGAGCTTTCATGGCTTGCTCAAGGCCACAGTGCTGGTAAATATCAGGGCTCTGTTAAGACCTCTGAAAGAAGTCTTCTCTCACCAATTTATGTTGTTTTAATTGGTTATTGCTAGGCACTAAGAAAGCTATTTAAAATATATATCTTTTATTCAATCACCTATCTGTCTGTCTGTATTATTTATGGCAGAAAAAAAAAGAGGTTTTATTGTTTTCATTTGGTCTACCAACTAGGAGAGAGTTCTAGGGTGGTTAAAAAGCTGTCTTACACTGGAGAAAGTGACTTTGGCACAAGCTCCAGTTAAGAAGGATCATGGGAAGGCTGTCGGGTGCCATAGGTCACTGGGCTTGGGAGAATCCCAGTTGTCAACAAGAAGCTTTTGACTAGCCAGGTCTGGAGCCTGCCAGCCTGTAGAGGTAGGTCAGGTGGTCATCTATCTTCTCAATGAGTTTCACCTCCAGTTAGGAAGTGATATTCCAGGAACTCACATCAATGGGAGTCTCTGCTGCTCCAAATTCAGACTTAGCAAGCCTGGTTTAGGCTCTTTTTTCAGGACCATGATGGCCTCCTTTGCAACCCCACTCATCTTGGGATGGCTTCTGCACATCCAGGAAGAGAGTTTGGCCACAGCATTGGTTTTTCATCTTTAAGAGATGCTCAGGCTGGGCACAGTGTGATCATGGCCCACTGCAGCCTTGACCTCCAAGGCTCAAGCCATCCTCCAATCTCAGCATCCCAAGTAGCTGGGACTACAAGTGTGCACCATCATGCTCCAGTAATTTTTAAAGATTTTTTTAGAGGAAATGTCTCACTATGTTGGTCAGGCTGGTCTTGAACTCCTGGGCTCAAACAATCCTCCTGACTTGCCCTCCAAAAGTATTGGGGTTACAGGTGAGAGCCACCATGCCCAGCCTATCGTTTTACATTTTAAATGATATAGTTAAAGTTAAATCACTAGTCCTCAAGTACCTACTCTTTCTTCAAAGTGCATTACAATACTAAAATCTTTCTACAAATGTGTTTGATATGAATTTCTTAGTTTGAGTAACCTTGCTTCCCACCTAAGCTAACATCATCAAAGTGCATTTTATGTGTATCCTTTGAAATTCTGATGAGCTAATTAGTAGTTTACTTCTCTCAAAATAGCCCTTTCCAGCATGATGCAGTAGAAAGAGTAATACTGTGAGGGTCAGAAAACTTTTGTTCTAATCCTGGCTCCTTCATTAATTGTACAACTGTGGAAAAATCACCTAATACTTTTAAGCTTTTAAAAAATACCTATACAGTGAGTGTACTCCTAGTTGTAAAATTCTATGACTGTAATCTTTAGTTCCATCCCATTACTTCTTCCATTTAAATTTTCGATATCCATTCAATGAAGATGCAAGTCTCTTATTTCTGTTACCCCTTTCAAGATACAAATATTCATTCAACACATCCCCACTTCATTTTACTCTCAGTTGTCCTATATTTTCTCTTTTTCTTCTTAGTAAGGTGATTTGTGAAGCCCCTGATTCTTTGTAGGCAAATTTCACTTTATCCTAAAACCTGTTTATCAACCCCAACAAAATCTGGCTCTCACACGAAGACATCAGTTTCTCTACCGTCTTTCTCACTGGAGATTTTACCTGAAGACACCTAAGGCATATGGAAGCTTCCCCATTGCCCAGCTTCTATGCCATGGGCAGCTTCTTCAGTGCTCACCTCCCAGTTTCCATTGACACTCCTTGCCCCTCAGGCATTATTCTAGCAGACAGCTTCCAAATGAGACACATTGGCATGATTAGCTTTCCCAGGATCCTTAGAGGGTGATTTTCCAGTAAGCCCTAAAGGATTAATTTCTAGCAAGTTCCACCAGCATAATGCCACAGTGACTGATCTTTCATGGTAGTGTCCACTCCAACAAGGTCTGGATCTCAGCCCTCGGCTGGAGTTGGGTGGGAATGCTCTCCTTGGGTACTCTATTTCAACCCTAGAAGTAGTAGTTGCTCCTTATTTTTGCTATTCCTATATTCTTTAGAGGTCACCTTACTTTTTTCTAATCAATCCCTCATTATTCTCATCTGCTGTTATTATATAACATTCTTTATCTTAAACTTCCCTCTATTCAAATTACTGTGTGGTCTCTCTCTCTTTCTCTCTCTCCTAGTTGGACTAAGACTCATACTGAAGTCTCTATGCCTTTTTAGCTTAATTTCCTCCTTAATCCCTTCAATCAGGCTTCTATTACTACTGCTACTGTGGAAAAAATGTGAAATATAACCACCTTTCTCCATCCTGTGGTTTTGCTGCTTGGGACAGAATCCTCTTGAAATTCCAACTTTGGTTTCTACTATACTATACCATTCCATTTGTCTTCCTGAATCTCCAACTGTTCCTTCTGTTTTCTTTATTTACTCTAATTTATTTTCATGTTTCTTAGTTGTTATTACCGAAGTGTGAATATTTAGCCCTTGGCTGTTTTCTGTTTTCTCTCTTCTCTAGATAACTCATAGTCTCTTGGCATTAGCTACCATCTCTGATTCAATGACTTCCAAATTATGTTTATAGTCCTATCATCTCTCCTCATCTTAGTTCTATATTATTCATTTTTTTGATCCAACAAAATTTCCTGAATGCTTACTCTGTGCTAGGCAATGTGGTAGATATTTGAAATACAAAGGTGAACAAGGCACATTTCCTGCACATGGCAAGCTTATTGACCGATGGCAAACACTGACATGTAAACAGAATATTATCATACAGTGTGGCAAGGGCTGCAGTTGAAGTAGAAAGTATTATTGGAATATAAAAAAATCTCCTAACCTAATCTTGGTGGAGCTCATGGAGGATTTCCCAGAGACTGTAATATCTAGTGGAGACCTGAATGATGAGTAGGAGTTAACCACGTAAAGAAGATTGAAGGGGTGGATAAGGTTGGAAAGTCAGTTCCAGACAGAAAAACAACATGTATAAAAACCTAAGTGTCATAGAGAACATGATGTTTTGGGGAGAAATTCAATTAGTTCAGACCATATAGTTTCAGATCAATTAGCTAGACCATAGAGTTTAAGGGAGAATGACTAAACTTAAGCAAGCAGACGTTAGAACTTCAAATTATCTTTTATATTTATATTGTCTACAATTTTATATTTTATTTAACATCTACCTCTTTAAAGGAAACTTTCCTGACCTATTTTTACTACTAAAGTTATACAAATTTTTCCCTTCTCTCAATTCTACAACATTAATTATTTATTAATATTTTACTTGAACCTATACTCTTGGACCTTGTTCCCTAGTTGTTTTATTTCCATTTAAGACTGTTTATTATTTTGTATTCCAAGCTGCTGTGCCAAGCACAAGAGATATAGGGGTGAATGAGATAGACAGGACTCCTGAATAGTAGACTTTCTTGAATGCATGTCTTACCTTTTCAGCTCGATTGTAAGCTACTTGAAGCCTGGGGCCGTGATCTAAAGTTTTATAATGAATCTGTTTCTATTTAGAGTAACTAGAAATGAAAAAAAAATCAAGATGGCCAGTTGAAAGTCTTAGGCCAATAAAGTTCTTTACAAATATCTCTAGGTGGTATGGACACATTTTCAGGTATACGGAACATATACCTGAACATTCCATATATGTTCCATATATTAAATGGCATAATATATTCTGATTTTTAAGACTTCATGGATGAAAACTTTTATTTTGTTCAAGTGCCTATCACAGCAAATGCTTCAAATATTTATCAAACTTGTATTCATTATTAGTTTCTGATAAACTATAACTTTCAGACATTAATCCAGGGTTTCTCAACCTTGTCACAGTTGACATTTTTGGGTGCATAATTTAGTGTGTGTGTGTATGTTGGGTGAGGACTGTCTTGTACACTGTAGCATGTTTAGAAGCATTCCTAATCTCTTCCCACTAGATGTCTGTACCATACCCCTACCTAAGTTGGACAACAAAAAGTGTCTCCAGACATTGCCAAATATCCTCTGGGGAGAAAATCACCCTGATTGAGAACCACTGCAACTCTATTCTGAGATTCATGGTATGCAGTTTTATGTTAAAAACAACCCCAATGACCTTGATTCCAATATTCAAAATAGGACCCCTATATTTGCATTTTAACAGAGGTCTGAGGACCCCTCCCGCCGACCCACGTAACAGTCAGTTTTTAGGCAGGGAATGTTATACTCAAGAAATCTTCGTTTGTTTTTAGAAATTAATATGAAATTTACTAATTCTTGGCATTGCTTTTCTTTCAATTAGAAGTAAACATTTGTTAGCCATGCATCGTGCTAAGGGTTCTGCAGGCATTATCTCACTTTAATTCCTATAACAACCCTTAGAAGTTGGTATTATTAAAAGATTCTTCTGCATATGAAGACACTGAGGTTTAGGACACTTCAATGACCTGTCCAAATTTATGCAGCTTGTGGTGTGTTTGGGTTTCAAATCCAGATCTCTGACAACAAAACCAGCATACCTTCTACTAATCACATGGACCGACCTTTCTTTCATTTCAGTAATTCTCCAGTAGAAATAAGTTATATGTTAATTATTATTACCAGTGGAGGGTGGTGGATCAAAAAGTTCTCATTCTTAATTGGGGAAACAGTTATTAACTTTATCCAGTTTATACTCGACAATTCAGTTTTTATGTTGCTTAATGTTATAACCTACCAAAAACTCATCAGTTATTCAGCTATAACAGGTTTCTAAACTAGAAGGGAAAAAAGATTGATTTCCATTACATACAAATAGATGTGTTTTAAAACTGTATTAGGAGGATGAGGATATAGTCACTCTGTGGTAGACATTTTAGTAGGATTAGAGAAGTTTCAGTAGTCTTGTTGATCTTTTGTTTAATCAAAAATAAAGTCTGTGTATTCAGCATGATACAGTTTAAAGGGTAGTGTGTTACAATGAGAAAGGACTCTCTATATTTTAATCCTTGTCCTATCATTAATGTAATTAAGACCCTTAGAAAGCTATTTCTCTACTCTGAGCCTCATGTTCCTCACCTGTAAAAGGAAGAAAGTGGCCCACATGATTTCTAAAGTCCTTTTCAGTTCCGTCCTTCTAAAAAGAACTGTGTTGTAGAAAACTCCTCAGAAAGAAATAGAAATTATAAATAAACCATCATATAAAACACTATTAAGACTTTACTTTTTCAAATGAATTAATGGCACTTGCAGTGACCTGGATGAGATTGGAGACTATCATTCTAAGTGAAGTAACTCAGAAATTGAAAACCAAACATCGTATGTTCTCACTGATATGTGGGAGCTAAGGTATGAGGACATAAAGGCAGAAGAATGATATAATGGACTTTGAGGACTTGGGGGGAGGGGTGAAAAGGGGGTTGAGGCATAAAAGACTACAAATAGGGTGCAGTGTATACACAGTGCAATGGGTACAACAAAATCTCATAAATCACTACTAAAGAACTTACTCATGTAACCAAATACCGCCTGTACTCCCAATAACCTATGGAAAAAATAATTTTAAAAAGTTACTTTTTAAGTAAAAAATAATTGATGATTGGATGATGGTAGCGCTTCAGAATTATATATAATACTAACAGTTGTTGGTTCCTTAGGGTTTTTTTATGTGATTGTTTCAAATTTGATTTTCATTTTACTCCATTCTTGCTTAAGGACATTTTCTTACATTTCCTCTAGATGGTGCTCCATAACCAAAAATCACTTTTTAGTCTAGTAGCTATCAAAAAATATTCTTAGTCAACAAGATACCCTCCTTTGTCTCCAAATTCTGTATTGTATTTTATCTGCGTCACAATTTATAGGATACTGGCACCATAAAACATAAATATATGTTTCTCAGTTCTACAAATTTACTTAATATAGCACAAAGCACCATCTGTATGGAATAATGCCATCTGTTATGCCATGTACTGATCCCATTTCTCATATCTGTGTTATGGCAACTAGCCATTAATTGGTATTAGGTGTTCAGAATCCTGTTGATAGGCTAGACGATCTGTATGTCATTTATAAAATGAAGGTATTAAAAACATAGAGCACCTTGAGTTAAATTTTCTTTATGCACATTCCACAGATGTGTTGTGAATATTTTAAAGACAAAATATTTTACTTGTATATCATATATTTTATTACTATTATATTTATCATTTCATAGTAGTATTAAATTTAAATTCATACATAAAATATTCTAGACCAAAAAAAGATTTTTTTGACTTGTGTTTTTAAAAAGGTTTTGAATTATATTCAATTTTTAAAAAAACTATCATTGCATTTTCTGTCTTTCTACTTAAATATCCTACCATTCTCTAGTTCTCTAGTCTTCTTAAGGAGCTGACTACTTCTACAACTCTAATCCTCCACTATTGCTCTGCTTCCCACTCTAACCCTGAAGGTCAATGATGCCAATTCCTTGGTCTCTAAATATTCAAAAATTTCAAGTTGAGTACCAACTTGAAAGATAAGATTAGCTGTCTCTGTTGTTTTTGTGTATGGTTTCTATTAGATAAGATCTTGTATTAAGCTGCTATTTTGAAAGAATTACTCACCCAGCAAATGTTTAAATTAACCAACATTGAGTATTTAATTTTTATTTGTACCAATTGTTAGTACCGATCATTTGAAATCTAATTACATTTTAATAACAAATTATATGATATCGATTTTTAAAAATAGGTAAACAATCTCCACCAATGAGCAATGATTAGAAGTGAATTTGGCATAAAGTGAAGGTTAGAATTTGATATTACTTAGGCTTTTTTTTGTTTTGAAATGCTGCTACAATAAAGATAGTATTAAAAAATTTAACACCGTGCATTTTGTTTCTTGAATTAAAAACACATATGTATGAGAGAATGCATTTGGCTATTAAAAATGGCCAACCTCAAAACCTTATTACTTTATTAATTTTTAAAATTTTACTTGTTTATTATTTTTATTTTAGGTTCAAGGGTGCATGTCCAGTTTTGTTATATAGGTAAATTGTGTCACAGTGGTTTGGTGTACAGATTATTTTATCATCCAGGTAATAAACATAGTACCTTATAAGGAGTTTTTGAATTCTCTCCCTCCTTGCACCATTCATCCTCAAATATACATATGTCCATGTGTACTCAATAAAACCCTCTTACTTGTTTTAATGCTCCAAGGTATTTCAGGCTGCAGATTTCTTCCAGTTGTTCTTTCACGGTATCATTTAATCAAAGGGCATATTTAAAATTGTGATGTAGTGATGTTACTTTGAGAGGCCAACTAAGATATCAGAATGCAAATATTCTCAGAATATTAGAAATAAATTTTGAGTTAATTATTGTGCTAACTCCTTTAAATAAATTGCCCTACTATTTTACCTTTAGACTCTTGTACATCATTTTATAAAACTTCGTAAAACCATTAGTGTTTCATCCTTGAGTTATGGCCATTCAAGTTGAGGTTGACTACCGTCTTGTTTATATGGAATTCAATTTTCTTTTAAATAAAACTATGATATAATGATGTAGCTGTTTAAAAAATATAGTACAATGTTTTTATATTAGCAATTTGTTTGATTGCCTTATTATCCCTTCCTAGAAAATAATATTGTGTTTAAAACAGAGCCTCACAATAATTAAAGGTCAGTGAACCAGGAATCTAAAGACAAGTTCTGGGCTTGACTCAGGTCTACAGATTAGGTCACAGCTGTGTATGTATATGGGCAATTGATCTAATCTCTTTATTTCACTTTTCTTGCTTGACCAACCCCAAAGCATAAAGCACTAGATAAATGCAAGTTATCATTATTATAGAAAAATATTTACCCTGATTGTCCCCTCGTAAATACAAACCTTGCAACAATACGCTTACCATAACTGTCAAGGGCAGAAAAACATTTTCTTTCTATGATATACTCTATGAGATTCTCTGCTCCAACCGGGCTTTTGCCCAACTGAAGCAGCCTTTCAGTAGAAGTTGGCACCTTTCCAGGTTGCTCTGGCAGTTGCCACATTAGGCACTGAACAGTGACAGCTGCATACTTGGGAGACTACCTGAGCACAGATGCTTCTAGCCTTTCACCTCCAAAAAGGAACCATGTAGTTCATATTGAGCATATACATTGCTCAAGAGTGGACAGCAGGAGAAGGAGAAGAGGAGGAGGAAGAGAAAAACATGACAAAAAATTTTCCTTCTTATAGAGTCATAGAATTTTAGCAATGGAAAGGAACTTGAAGGTCATCTTGTGTAATCTAATCACCCATCCCTTTTCCTCATTCTACCCAGCACCTTCATAGATCTAAGGAGCTTTTCCTCTATGTTTTATAAATTGCATAGAGACAAAAAAGAAAAAGTATATATTATTCAGTTGTCAGTGAAAAAGATACTGCTCATGAACTTTCTAAAATGTGCACCCACCTATATCAGAAATAAATGATGGAAACAAAATATAAACATAATTAAAATGTCATTATCATAGCTCTTAGATACAAATGGGTAAAATATGGAATGGAAGTGAGTGAAAATAAAACCTGGACTCCAGTGAATCTCTGCAATTGGTGTATTATTGATTTTAGTAGCAACATTATTTATCTATTGCTGTGTAATAAATTACCCTAAAACTTAGAGGCTTATACAATCAACTGTAACACAAGTAACAATCAGTTGTGTTATGGCTTTTGTGGGTCTTGAATCTGAGCATAGCTTAGCTGAAAGCCTCTGACTCGGGGATTTTTACAAGGTTGCATTCAAAATGTTGGCAGCTGCTGTCATCTCAGAGCTCAACTTGGGAATGACTTGCTTCCAACTTCTCTCACATGGTTCCTGGCAGGCCTCAGATTCTGCCTGGCTGTTGGCTAGAGATATCAGTTTATTGCCATGTGGGCCTCTCCATAGGGATGCTCACAATATGATAGCTGACTTCCCTCAGAGCATGTGAGAGAGGTTAAAGAGAAGGTGCACAAGATGGAAGTCACAGTTTATTTGTAGCCTAATTTCGGAAGTGACATTCCATTGCTATTGCTGTATCCCGTTTGTTAGAAGCAAGTTATGAAGTTCAGCCCACATTCAAGGGGAGGAGAGTAGACACAAGGATGTGTATACCAGGAGGTGGGGATCACTGAGGGCCTTCTTAGAAGCTGCCTACTATAGTAGCTTTTTAAATTCTATCATTTTAAAATGAGGAGGACAAGCAATTTGAAAATGTTTTACTATGACTAATTCAACATAGTAAATTTTAATACATACAACATGGTTTGTTGAAAGTAAGCATATTCAAGTTAATTAGCTGAATAAGGTTTTTTTTTTTTTTTGGTGTTCCCATATAGTTTATATAGATTGTTAAAATTAAATATTGAGACTTCCAGTTCCAACCAACATGGAGTAGTCCTACTCCTTACTAAACCTCCCCCTTACAGCTAAGAAGGCAAATTGGCTAGGGATCTGGAGGAATAACTGGTGGAGTACAGAAATTTGGAATGTATTACTCTTTTGGTCCACATGACATTTCTTGGAAAATTATTTTTTTTAAAAAAGTATTACTTTGGTATGATATTATTTACTGGTTATCTCTTTAAAAAAATATAACCAGTGCATAAAATGAATTAAGGGTACTTTCTGTTTAGTTGAACCTGCAAGTTACTTGATTTGAATGAATATGAGCATATTCTTTAAATGTAATTTATTCTTTATTCCCTCTTCTATATTGTATGTCTTTATTTAGTGACATTGTAAAGCCAAGCTATCATAATATGAGATGTAAAACTTTATAGTATCTCTTTTGAATCTCCATTATCTAACAGTATGATGCTATCTCTAAAAACATTTTTATTCAGGTAAATGTTCTTTAAGTACAAATGGGGAATGATAACTTATTTGCAAAATATGTTTTAGGCAATAGTAAAATCTCACTATGTTAGATATTTATATTTTGTTGACAAAGTTGCATAAGTTTTTGTTTGAAATAAAAATTATAATGTCTCTAATTTATTGAAATTCTATTTATCTACAGGTGTGTGACTCATTTGTAGGTAAATGAGTTTATCGTGAATAATTACAAAGACTTATCCATGTGTGAAAATAGTCAAACTAGCTTCCTATTATGTTATAATTCTACAAAAAAGCTCATATCATTTTTTAAAGCTAACATATATCAAGTATTTACCATATGTCAAACACTAGGCTAAGGACTTTAAATGCGTTATCTCATTAATGTTCACATTGCCCTATGAGGCAAGACCTATTTATATGCCTATTTACTGGTGAAGATATTGAGGCTAATGAAGATTACAGAGCCAGAATTTAAACCTAGGTCTTGGTGATTTGAAAATTCCTGCTCTTAACCACCATGTAATACTGACTTTACCATTAGTATGAATGACTTTTTATGTTATGGTTCAGTCCAATTTGACTTCGGTTGTTTCAATAACAGGTATTTGCAAAGCTACTCATGCTTTGGCTATGGTATGGCTGGGGGTTTGCTTGCTTGTTTGCTTAATTGCTCATTTGTGATTGGTTATACCATGTGTAACTTTCCCAGTATTCATGCTTGATCTCCAGTAGGTCTTTTTTTTCTTAGTACAGAATTAAATGCCTAGGGTTTGTATGGAAAATTTTCTCCACTCTTTCCTTTCTGTATTTAAGATTCCATGTAACATCTAAACGTGAAGTGCAACTGAAAACAAAGCATTTAAAAATTTGGATATTCCTAAATATTTAGAAATCTGATGTTGTTTAGCCAAACATCTGGGTGTTTGAATATTTCAGCTTCCAACCACATGCCTGGCACTATGCAGAGATAGCCTGATGTTGATAAGCTTTAGAACTTCTTAGTCAGGCTTACTTTAGTACCATCTACTCTCCTCCAATTTCAGGTTGAAATGTATGAATCAGAATAATTCAGAGGATTGCTCTTTCTTTTTGATTTACCTGGAAGATATTATGTCTTTCTTACAAATTAAAATAAAAATATTATCAGTCCAGTTTTGATTTTTCCATTAAAATCTCTTGTGGGTTTTTTCCCCCCAAGATGGCAGATTCAAGGCAATGTTCGCATGCCTCTCCCACTTGAAAACACAAAATAGTGTGTAGATATTCACACTGTGAACTTTTTTCCCCAAGAAACAATGCAAGAACTTAACAGGAAAACTAAAATCCCTAGATTCTTTTAAAGAAGCAGCAGGCTGCCACCTACACCGTGAGCCAGGTGAAAAACTGTTAAGTCCCCAGAATGTGAGAGGAGAGAGACTGCCTCCAGAATATACACCCCCATCCGGGAAAATGGAAATCCAGACCACAGGGGAAGGTCTTAACCCTACCCTGTGCCAGAACTGAGTAAGAGAGTGGTGAGAAATATAAAAGTAGGAATGGCAGTGGGAAGAAACTTGCCTGCATTCCCATCTTCAGCATGGTCCAAGGAAGCCATTCCTTATTCTGCTTCACAGGAGACCTCACAGAAATCTGCCAACTAACTCAGGCAGTGGTCACAGGTTGAAAGAAGCTCCCAACTGAATTTTATGCTGTAACCTTTAGTGGGGCAGAAGCGCCTTGGCCAGAACCAGGAGGTGAGTGGGAAGTGTGCTGCAGCCACAAGCGCAGGAGCTGGGTGCCCTGGCTGTGCCAGCAGACTGGGAGAGGTTGTAACCTGAATGCTGTGGTTTCTGTCCTCATGGGGAAAGCTGATGATATGGGGCGGTTTTAAGTTCTGAGTGTAGACGACCTGGAACTTAGCTTGCTGTGGGTAGTGGAAAACTGCTTGTGGGAGATCTGCCTTGCTAAGTGTGTGGGAGCTGGGTGGGACTTAATGCCACCTGGTGCTCCCCACTCCCTGTCTGAACTCTTCTGTGCAGCAGAGAGTTATGGTGCTTGGTGGAACATTACCCCAGTGGCCAGAAACTGACCCCTGACTTTCACAGGGCCATTGCTTGCTCTGCACCTGGAGAGTCTGAGCAGGGACCTGCCTGACCCAGCCCCAACTTGGCTTTACCCTTCCACCGCCCCCCACCCCCGGTAGCTTAATATGAAGGACAGAAACTTTTGGGAGATTTATAGTCCTGCCTATATCACCTGAGAAACCAGAGTATTGCCCCTGGGTACTATAAGGCAAGCATAAATGCCACTGCTACTACCACAGCTACTGCTCTTTTGAAAGCGTCACCTCCTGGCTGAAGGTCAGCCAACCCAGTCCATTACAGCATCTCCAGGTAGAACGGCACTGAGCCCAGGAAGGAGAAAGCTTGTACATGACCTTAGCTATTACCATAGCCTGCACCGCCGTGGTTAAACAGGAGGTCCTGAGTCTGTCCATGTAACTTGTTCATTACTACTGTAAGTGGTATTTGAGAAAGCTAACACACTAAGGCTATCTATAACCAAAGAATCTCACAGAGTCTACACCACTTTCTTGCCACCATCATTAGAGCTTGTGCTGGTACCTGATACTGGGAGACTTGAGGACAGGTAACATCACTGAATCCTTTGCAGACACCCCTTAGCACCAGCCTGGAGTGTGGCAGCTATACCACTGGGTGACCAGACCCAAAGGAGAAACAGCATTCAAAGTAGTCTGGCTCTCAGGTATTCTACTCCTAGGGAGAAAGCGAAGTTTACCACATCAAGGGAACACCCCATGGGAAAAAAGAATCTGGACAACAGGCCTTGAGTCTTAGATATTTTCGCTGGTGGAAGGTTTCTTTCAGCAGAGGCATAGTTGCAGTGCTGGGCTTATCAGGGAAAGACTGCAGCTTTACCCCAACAGTCAGGCATCCCTGCTGCTCCTGAAGGGTCTTGGAGAACATGACTTCTTTATCCCCTCCTCTACTACTGCAGACATAGCTGGGGCTTTTCTCATGAAAGCTTGGTGTGGGTGCACCTGCAGACAGCTTCTTTAGAACACTTCAAGGTGACTGCAACCCCACAGGAAGAGCACCCTCCAGGTGCAGGCTTGCATGAGAGATAAAGTCACAATTCTTCTCTACTTGGAACAGCAACATTTCTGCATATAAAAGAGATGCCTATATGATTTGAATAGCTGGAGCATGGGGTCAGGAGTGTGTCTGGGAGGTGGATAGCTTTTCTGCTAGCTTGTCAAAATAGGTGAGGAAGCTCTGGTCATTCTCTCCGATAAGACCTCAGTGCATTTCACTGAAAGCTTTCCCAGCCACCTCTGTGAAGACCAGGACCTCTTTCCACCATTTGGTATGGCATTTACCCACCTACTTTAGCCACAGCCAATTTATAACTGTGGACACTTCCACTCTTGGCCTGAAGCCTAAACTATTCAACCTAGTAAATAAAATACTGAGGAATATCTAAATAAGTAAATACACACCATGGGAGAAAGAGATGTTTCAAGAGACCTCTGCCATTTATACACTATAGGAGACAGTGAACGTGCTTAAACACCAAGCACGTTGCTATTGGAACCAGCATCTGAGGAAATCATTATAGAGACTTTCTCTAACCAAGGAACTCATACAGTCTTTACACTTCAAAGCACCAAGAGCCAAATTAGGCTACAATAAGCTGTAAATATTAAAGTCACATCCTTAAGGGTGGGGGAAAGAAATTTTTAAAAAGTGAAATAAAAAATAAATTCAAAAATAACTGAAAAAAATAGTCTACCCAAATGAGAAGAAACTAGTAAAACAGTTTAGAGAAAATGGCAAAATGATTCTATAACACCCCCAAAAGATCACACTAGCCCTCCAGCAATGGATTTAAACTAGGACAAAATCTTTGAAATACCAGATAAAAAAATTCCAAAAGTTGATTATTAAGCTACTGAAAAAGATGCCAGAGAAAGATGAAAACCAACATAAACGTTTGTTAAAAATTTAAGATATGAATTTATAATTTTCTAAAGACATAGTGATATGGTTGGGCTGTGTCCTCACCCAAATCTCATCTTAAATTTTAGCTCCCATAATCCCCACGTGTCATGGGAGAGACCCAGTGGGAGGTAATTGAATCATGGGGGCAGCTTTTCCCCATGCTATTCTTGTGATAGTGAATAAGTTTCATGAGATCTGATCTTTTTTTTTTTTTTTTTTTTTTTTTTTTTTCCAGGACAGAGTTTCACTCTTTTTGCCCAGGCTGGAGTGCAATGGTGCAATCTTGGCTAACTGCAGCCTCCGCCTCCTGGGTTCAAGTGATTCTCCTGCCTTAGCCTCCTGAGTAGCTGGGATTACAGCTGCCCACCACCATGTCTGGCTAATTTTTGTATTTTTAGTGGAGACGGGGTTTCACCATGTTGGCCAGACTGGTCTTGAACTCCTGACCTCAGATGATCCACCGACCTCAGCCTCCCAAAGTGTTGGGATTACAGGGGCTAGCCACCATGCTTGGCAATCTGAGGGTTTTATGAAGGGAAGTTCCCCTGCACACGCTCTCTTGCCTGCCACCATGTAAGATGTGCATTTGCTCCTCCTCCGCCTTCCACCATGATTGTGAATCCTCTTCAGCCATGTGAAACTCCCAAATCTCATGTTGTTTTCATATTTCAAAACCAATCGTGCCTTCTCAACAGTCCCCCAGGCTTAACTCATTCCAGCATTAACTCAAAAGTACATCTTTAAAGTATCATCTGAGACAAGGCAAGTCACTTGTGCCTATGAGCCTGTAAAATCAAAAGCAAGTTAGTTACTTCCAAGAATCACTGAGAGTACAGGAATTAGATAAATGTTCCCATTTCAACTGGAAGAACTTGGCCAGAGCAAAGGAACTAGAGAGGTCCCATGCAAGTCCAAAATGCAGTCGGGCAGTCATTAAATCTTAAAACTCCAAAATCTCCTTTGACTCCATGTCTCACATCCAAGGCATGCTGATGCAAGGGGTGGGTTCCCATGGCCTTGGGCAGCTCCACCCCTGTAGTTCTGCAGGCTACATCCCCTGCAACTGCCTTTACAGGCTGGCATTGAGTGTCTGTGGCTTTTCCAGGTGCATGGTGCAAGCTGTTGGTGGATCTACCATTCTGGAGTCTGGAGGATGGTGACCTTCTTTTCACAGCTCTACTAGGCAGTGCCCAGTGAGGACTCCATGTGAGTGCCCCAGCCCCACATTTTCCTTCCTTACTTCCCTAGCAGAGGTTTTCCATTAGGGCTCCACCTCTGCATCAGATTTTTGCCTGGAGATACAGGTGTTTCCATATATCCTCTGAAATCTAGGCAGAGGTTCCCAAACCTTATCTCGTCTTCTGCACACCTGCAGGCCTAACACCATGTGAAAGCCACCAAGACCTGTGGCTTGCACTCTCTGAAGCAATTGCCCAAGCTGTACCTTGGCCCCTTTTAGCCACAGCTGGAACTGAAGCAGCTGAGATGCAGGGTGCCGTGTTTCAGGGCTGCACAGAGCAGCGAGGCTCTGGGCACAGACAGTGAAACCATTTTTCCCTCCTAGGCCTCTGGGCATGTGATGGGAGGGGCTGCTCTGAAGATCTCTGACATGCCCTGGAGACATTTTCCCCATTGTGTTGGCTATTAACATTCAGCTCCTTGTTACTTATGCAACTTTCTGCAGCAGGCTTGATTTCTTTTCCAGAAAAATAGTTTTTCTTTTCTACCACATAGTCAGGCTACAAATTTTCCTAACTTTTATGCCCTGCTTCCCTTTCAAACATACAACCATCTCTTTGTTAATGCATATAACTGAATGCTTTCAGAATAAGTCATGTCACCTCTTGAATGCCTTGCTGCTTGTAATGAGCTGAGATCATGCCACTGAACTCCAACCTGAGCAACAGAGTGAGACTCCATCTCAAAAAAAAATTACTTAAAAAAAATCTGGATTCATTGATATTTTGAATGAGTTTGTTTGTGTCTTGATATCCTTCAGTGTAGCTCTGATTTTGGTTATTTCTTGTCTCCTGCTAGCTTGGGGGTTAATTTGTTCTTGCTTCTCTAATTCTTTCAGTTGTGAATTTAAGTTTTTAATTTGAGATCTTTCTAACTTTTGATGTGAGCATTTAGTGCTATGAATTTGTCTCTTAAAACTGCCTTGGCCGGGCGCGGTGGCTCAAGCCTGTAATCCCAGCACTTTGGGAGGCCAAGGCAGACAGATCACGAGGTCAGGAGATCGAGACCATCCTGGCTAACATGGTGAAACCCCGTCTCTACTAAAAATACAAAAAACTAGCCGGGAGGGGTGGCGGTCGACTGTAGTCCCAGCAACTCGGGAGGCTGAGGCAGGAGAATGGCGTAAACCCAGGAGGCGGAGCTTGCAGTGAGCTGAGATCCGGCCACTGCACTCCAGCCCGGGCGACACAGCAAGACTCCATCTCAAAAAAAAAAAAAACAAACAAAAAAAAAACTGCCTTAACTGTGTCCCAGAGATTCTGAAATGTTGTATCTTTGTCCTCATTAATTTCAAATAACTACTTGATTTGGTGTCTTAATTTGGTGTCTTTACCCAAAAATCATTCTGGAGCATGTTGTTTAATTTTCATGTAATTGCATTGTTTTGAGGTATTGTCTTAGTCTTCACTTCTATTTTTATTGCTCAATAGTCCAATACTATGTTTGGTATAATTATGACTGTTTTAAATTTGTTGAGCATTATTATTTATTTAACTTGCCAACATTAACACATTTATTTATTTATTTATTTATTTATTTATTATTATTTATTATACCTTAAGTTCTAGGGTACATGTGCACAACCTGCAGGTTTGTTACATATGTATAATGTGACATATTGGTGTGCTGTACCCATTAACTCATCATTTACATTAGTTATATCTCCTAATGCTATCCCTCCCCCTTCCCCTAACCCCATGACAGGCCCTGGTGTGTGATGTTCCCCACCCTGTGTCCAAGTGTTCTCATTGTTCAATTCCCACCTATGAGTGAGAACATGTGGTGTTTGGATTTCTGTCCTTGCGATAGTTTGCTGAGAATGATGGTTTCCAGTTGCATCCATGTCTCTACAAAGGACATGAACTCATCCTTTTTTATGGCTGCATAGTATTCCATGGTGTATATGTGCCATATTTTCTTAATCCAGTCTACCATTGATGGACATTTGGGTTGGTTCCAAGTCTTTGCTATCGTGAATAGTGCAGCAATAAACATACATGTGCATGTGTCTTTATAGTAGCATGATTTATAATCCTTTGGGTATATACCCATTAAGGGGATGGCTGGGTCAAATGGTATTTCTGGTTCTAGATCCTTGAGGAATCTCCACACTGTCTTTCACAATGGTTGAACTAGTTTCCAGTCCCACCAACAGTGTAAAAGTGTTCCTATCTCTCCACATCCTCTCCAGCACCTGTCATTTCCTGAATTTTTAATGATCCCCATTCTAACTGATGTGAGATGGTATCTCATTGTGGTTTTGATTTGCATTTCTCTGATGGCCAGTGATGGTGAGCATTTTTTCACGTGTCTGTTGGCTGCATAAATGTCTTCTTTTGAGAAGTGTCTGTTCATATCCTTTGCCCACTTTTTGATGGGGTTGTTTGATTTTTTTCTTGTAAATTTGTTTGAGCTCTTTGTAGATTCTGGATATTAGTCCTTTGTCACATGGGTAGATTGTAAAAATTTTCTCCCATTCTGTAAGTTGACTGTTCACTCTGATGGTAGTTTCTTTTGCTGTGCAGAAGCTCTTTAGTTTAATTAGATCCAATTTGTCAATTTTGGCTTTTGTTGCCATCGCTTTTGGTGTTTTAGTCATGAAGTCCTTGCCTATGCCTATGTCCTGAATGGTATTACCTAGGTTTTCTTCCAGGGTTTTTATGGTTTTAGGTCTAATATTTAAGTCTTTAGTCCATCTTGAATTTAATTTTGTATAAGGTGTAAGGAAGGGATCCAGTTTCAACTGTCTACATATGGCTAGCCAGTTTTACCAGCACCATTTATTAAATAGGGAATCCTTTCCCCATTTCTTGTTTTTGTCAGAATTGTCAAAGATCAGATGGTTGTAGATATGTGGTATTACTTCTAAGGGCTCTGTTGTGTTCCATTGGTCTATATCTCTGCTTTGGTACCAGTATCATGCTGTTTTGGTTATTGTAGCCTTGTAGTATAGTTTGAAGTCAGGTAGTATGATGCCTCCAACTTTGTTCTTTTGACTTCGGATTGTCTTTGCAATGAGGGTTCTTTTTTGGTTCCATACGAACTTTAAAGTAGCTTTTTCCAATTCTGTGAAGAAAGTCATTGGTAGCTTGATGGGGATGGCATTGAATCTCTAAATTATCTTGGGCAGTATGGCCATTTTCAAGATATTGATTCTTCCTATCTGTGAGCATGGAATGTTCTTCCATTTGTTTGCGTCCTCTTCTACTTTGTTGAGCAGTGGTTTGTAGTTCTTCTTGAAGAGGTCCTTCACATCCCTTGTAAGTTGGATTCCTAGGTATTTTATTCTCTTTGAAGCCATTGTGAATGGGAGTTCACTCATGATTTGGCTCTCTGTTTGTTTGTTATTGGTGTATAGGAATGCTTGTGATTTTTGCACATTGATTTTGTATCCTGAGACTACTGAAGTTACTTATCAGCTTAAGGAGATTTTGGGCTGAGACGATGGGGTTTTCTAAATATACAATCATGGCATCTGCAAACAGGGACAATTCGACTTCCTCTTTTCCTGATTGAATACCCTTTAGTTCTTTCTCTTGCCTGATTGCCCTGGCCAGAATTTTCAAAACTATATTGAATAGGAGTGGTGAGAGAGGGCATCCCTGTCTTGTGCCAGTTATCAAAGGGAATGCTTCCAGTTTTTGCCCATTGAGTATGATATTGGCTGTGTGTTTGTCATAAATAGCTCTTATTATTTTAAGGTATGTCCCATCAAAACCTAGTTTATTGAGAGTTTTTAGCACGAAGCGCTGTTGAATTTTGTCAAAGGTCTTTTGTGCATCTATTGAGATAATCATGAGGTTTTTGTCTTTGGTTCTGTTTATATGATGGATTACATTTATTGATTTGTGTATGTTGAACCAGCCTTGCATCCCAGGGATGAAGCCAACTTGATCGTGGTGGATAAGCTTTTTGATGTGCTGCTGGATTTCGTTTGCCAGTATTTTACTGAGGATTTTTGCATCGATGTCCATCAGGGATATTGGTCTAAAATTCTCTTTTTTTGTTGTGTCTCTGTCAGGCTTTGGTATCAGGATGATGCTGGACTCATAAAATGAGTTAGGGAGGATTCCCTCTTTTTCTGTTGATTGGAATAGCTTCAGAAGGAATGGTACCAGCTCTTCTTTGTACATCTGGTATAATTCAAATGTGGATATGTCTGGTCCTGGACATTTTTTGGTTGGTAGGTTGTTAATTATTGCCTCAATTTCAGAACCTGTTATTGGTCTATTCAGGAATTCAGCTTCTTCCTGGTTTAGTGTTTGGAGGGTGTATGTGTCCAGGAATTTATCCATTTCTTCTAGATTTTCTATTTTATTTGCATAGAGTTGTTTATAGTATTCTCTGATGGTAGTTTGTATTTCTGTGGAATCGGTGGTGATACCCCTTTATCATTTTATATTGTGTCTATTTGATTCTTCTCTCTTTTCTTCTTTATTAATATTCCTAGGGGTCTATCAATTTTGTTGATCTTGTCAAAAAAACCACCTCCTGGATTCATTGATTGTTTGAAGGATTTTCTGTGTCTCTACTTCCTTCAGTTCTGCTCTTGTCTTAGTTATTTCTTGCCTTCTGCTGGATTTTGAATATGTTTGCTCTTGCTTCTCTAGTTCTTTTAATTGTGATGTTAGGGAGTCAATTTTAGATCTTTCCTTCTTTCTCTTGTGGGCATTTGGTGCTATAAATTTCCCTCTACACACTGATTTAAATGTGTACCGGAGATTCTGGTATATTGTGTCTTTGTTCTCATTGGTTTCAAAGAACATCTTTATTTCTGCCTTCATTTTGTTATGTACCCAGTAGTCATTCAGGAGCAGATTGTTCAGTTTCCATGTAGTTGAGTGGTTCTGAGTGAGTTTCTTAATCCTGAATTCTAGTTTGGTTGCACTGTGGTCTGAGAGACAGTTTGTTATAATTTCTGTTCTTGTACATTTACTGAGGAGTGCTTTACTTCCAACTATGTGGTCAATTTTGGAATAAGCGCTATATAGTGCTGAGAAAAATGTATATTCTGTTGATTTGGGGTGGAGAGTTCTGTAGATGTCTATTAGGCTTGCTTGGTGCAGAGCTGAGTTCAATTTCTGGACATCCTTGTTCACTTTCTGTCTCAATGATCTGTCTAATGTTGAAAGTAGGGTGTTAAAGTCTCCCATTATTATTGTGTGGGAGTCTAAGTCTCTTTGTAGGTCTCTAAGTACTTGCTTTATGAATCTGGGTGCTCCTGTATTGGGTGCATATATATTTAGGATAGTTAGCTCTTCTTGTTGCATTGATACCTTTACCATTATGTAATGGCCTTCTTTGTCTCTTTTGATCTTTGTTAGTTGAAAGTCAGTTTTATCAGAGATAGAATTGCAACCCCTGCTTTTTTTGTTGTTTTCTATTTGCTTGGTATATCTTACTCCATCCCTTTATTTTGAGCCTATGTGTGTCTGTGCACATGAGACAGGCCTCCTGAATACAGCACACTGATGGGTCTTGACTCTTTATCAAATTTGTCAGTCTGTGTCTTTTAATTGGAGCATTTAGCCCATTTACATTTAAGGTTAATATTTTTATGTATGAATTTGATCATGTCATTATGTTAACTGATTATTTTGCTTGTTAGTTGATGCAGTTTCTTCCTAGCATTGATGGTCTTTACAGTTTGGCGTGTTTTTGCAGTGGCTGGCACTGGTTGTTCCTTTCCATGTTTAGTGCTTCCTTCAGGAGCTCTTGTAAGGCATGCCTGGTGGTCACAAAATCTCTGAGCATTTGCTTGTCTGTAAAGGATTTTTTTTCTCCTTCACTGATGAAACTTAGTTTGGCCAGATATGAAATTCTAGGTTGAAAATTCTTTTCTTTAAGAATGTTGAATATTGGCCCCAACTCTCTTCTGGCTTGTAGAGTTTCTGCTGAGAGATCCACTATTATTCTGATGGGCTTCCCTCTGTGCGTAACCCGAACTTTCTCTCTTGCTGCCCTTCACATTTTTTTCTCTCATTTCAACCTTGATGAATCTGATAATTATGTGTCTTGAATTGTTCTACTTGAGAGTATCTTTGTGGTGTTCTCTGTATTTCCTGAATTTGAATGTTGGCCTGCCTTGCTAGGTTGGGAAAGTTCTCCTGGATAATATCCTGAAGAGTGTTTTCCAGCTTGGTTCCATTCTCCCCATCACTTTTGGGTACACCAATCAGATGTAGATTTGGTCTTTTCACATAGTCCCATATTTCTTGGAGGCTTTGTTTGTTTCTTTCTGGTCTTTTTTCTCTAAACTTCTCTTCTCACTTCATTTCATTCATTTGATCTTCAGTCACTGATACCCTTTCTTCCACTTGATTGAATTGGCTACTGAAGCTTGTGCATACATCACGTAGTTCTTGTGACATGATTTTCAGCTCCATCAGGTCATTTAAGGTCTTCTCTATGCTGTTTATTCTAGTTGGCCATTCACCTAATATTTCTTCAAGGTTTTTAGTTTTTGCTATGGGTTCAAACATCCTCCTTCAGCTCGGAGAAGTTTGTTATTACCGACCATCTGAAGACTTCTTCTCTCAACTCGTCAAAGTCATTCTCCATCCAGCTTTGTTCCATTGCTGGCAAGGAGCTGCATTCCTTTGGAGGAGAAGAGGCCCTCTGATATTTAGAATACAAAATTAACTATTCCTCCACTTGCTCCTTTTTCTCTTGCAACATGTGAATTACTAGACCCTCCATCTGTGTCCTCCAGCCCAATTTTTCCCTTTAAATACTGAAGCCCTCAGGCATCCTTGGATAAAGGCACAGACCACAGACTGTTTCTATAATTCCATGTTTATTTTTTCTGAGTATGTCCTTAACCTTGGCAAAATAAACTCCTAAATTGATTGAGATCCGCCTTGGAAATTTTTTAGTTTATAAGTTTAATTAGCAATAACCTCTTCACAAATTATCATTAATTTTATGATTGGTAAAGTAAAATAAAAATATCATGACTCTGTGTAAATATAAACACTGCATTAACTTTAAATATTTTAAAATAGTGTTAAAATATTAGGATATAACAACATAGTGTTTATGTGAATGGAAATTAGCAACATTGACACCACAGAAGACCTTGGATATTTGTTTTCTTTGGTTTTGCTTTTGTGAGAGGTCTTGCTCTGTTACCCAGGCTGAAGTACAGTGGCATGATCATGGCTTACTGTTGCCTCAGTCTACTGGGCTCAAGTGATCCTTCCACCACAGGCTCCCCAGTAGCCCAACTACAGGCATGCACCACCACACTCAGCTAATGTTTTGTAAATTTATTTTCTGTAGAGATGGGGCCCAGGCTGATATTGAATTCCTGAGATTAAGCAAATCTCCTGCCTTCGTCACCCGAAGTGGTAGGATTACAGTTATGAGCCACCATTCCCAGCAGGATACTTGTTAAAAAGGGAATAATATGATTTTACTAATTTGTTATATAAATTGATATTAGCAAAAGGGTCTTGTTGAAAATACACTATCATGCTCAATTTGGCAGTACATATACTAAAATTGGAATGATTCAAAGAAGATTAGCATGGCACTTGTAAAAGGATAACATACAAATTTGTGAAGTGTCCCATATTTTTCATTGAGATTCAGGAGGATGACAAACCCAATCCAAGGAAAATAAGAATCACAATAAAGTAACACAGTAGCTGAAGGATGAATAGCAGTATAAAACAGAACCTAATGGATCAGAGCTAAGTAACACAATACAAGAATTTCACAATGCAATTAGAAGTTATCAACAGCAGAATAAACCAAGCTGAGGAAAGAATCTCAGGACTTGAAAAGTAGTTCTCTGAAATAAGGCAGTAAGAAAAAAATAAAGAAAAAAGTATGAAAAGGAATAAACAAAACCTCCAAGAAGTATTGGATTATGTAAAAAGACCAAACCTGCAAATCATTGGCATGTTTTAAAGGAAGGGGATGAAAGTGAAAAATGTGGATAACATATTTCAGGCTATTGCTCATGAAAACTTCCCCCATCTTGCTAGAGAGGCCAACAGTAAAATTCAGGAACTACAGAGAACTCCTGCAAGATTCTAAACAAGAAGTTCATCCTCAAGATACATAATCATCAGATTTTCCAAAGTTAAAATAAAAGAAAAAATGTAAAGACATCTAGAGACAAAAGGCAAGTCACCTACAAAGGAAGCCTTATCAGGCTAACAGTGGACCTCTCAGTGGAAACCCTATAAGCCAGAAGAGATTGGGGCCTATATTCAACATTCCTAAAGAAAAAAATTTTCAACCAAGAATTTTATATCTAATCAAACTAAGTTTCCTATGTGAAGAAGAACTAAGATCATTTTCAGATAAGCAATATCTTACACCAGACATACCTTACAAGAGATCTTGAAAGGAGCACTAAATATAGAAAGGAAAGACTGCTATCAGCTAATACAAAAACGCACTTAAACACATGGACCAGTGTCACTGTTAAGCAACCACACAAACAAGCCAACATAAAAACCAGCTAACAACACAATGACAGGAACAGATTCACATCTACCAATACTAAACTTGAATGCATGTGGGCTAAATGCCCCACTTAGAATGTACAGAGTGGAAAGCTGGATACAAAAGAAAGACTCAATGATATACTGTCCTCAAAAGACCCATGTCACACATCATGACATTCATAGGCTCAAATTAAAGAGATGAAAGGAAATATACTAAGCAAATGGAAAACAAAAGAAAGCAGGGGCTAAAGTTCTAATTTCAGACTAAAGAGATTTAAAACCAACAAAGATCAAAAAAGACGGAAAAGACAAAGGCATTACATAATGATAAAGGGTTCAATTCAGCAAGAAGACCTAACTATTCTAAATACATGTGAACTCAACACAGCAACAATCAGATTCACAGAGCAAGTTCTTAAGAGACCTACCAAGAGACAAAGAGACATAGACTCCCACACAATAATAGTGGAATACTTCAACTCTCCACTGACAATATTAGACAGATTATAGAGGCAGAAAATTAACAAAGATATTCAGGACCTGAGCTTAACATTAAACCGAATGGATCTAATTGGCCTTTACAGAACTCTCCATCCCAAATCAACAAAATATACATTCTTTCCATTGCCACTTGGCACATATTCTAATATTGACACATAATTAGACAGAAAACAATCCCCAACAGACATAAAAGAACTAAAATCATGCCAAACATACTATTAACAATAGAAGTCGTGACTATGAAAATTGCTCAAAACTGCAATTACATGGAAATTAAGCAACATACTCCTGAATGATTTTTGGGTAAATAATGAAATTAAGGTAGAAATCAAGAAGTTCTTTTAAAATCATGAAAACAAAGATTCAAAATATCAGAATGTGTGAGACACAGGTAAGGCGTGCTAAGAGGAAAATTTGTAGTATTAAATGCCCACATCAAAAGTTAGAAAGATTTCAAATTAACAACCTAACTTCACAACTAAAATAATTAGAGAAGCAGGAATAAATCAACTGCAAAGCTACCAGCAGATAAAAACAAATCAAAATCAGAGCTGAACTGAAGAAAATCAAGACATGAAAAAGAGTTCAAAAGATCAATAAATCCAAGAGTTGGTTTTTTGAAAAATTTAATAAATTAGTCCACTAGCTAGACTAATAAAAAAGAAAAGAGAACCAAATCCAAGATGGCGGCCAGCAGGAGGCTGATGAAGGAGCTTGAAGAAATCCGCAAATGTGGGATGAAAAACTTCCGTAACATCCAGGTTGATGAAGCTAATTTATTGACTTGGCAAGGGCTTATTGTTCCTGACAACCCTCCATATGATAAGGGGGCCTTCAGAATTGAAATCAACTTTCCAGCAGAGTACCCATTCAAACCACCGAAGATCACATTTAAAACAAAGATCTATCACCCGAACATTGACGAAAAGGGGCAGGTCTGTCTGCCAGTAATTAGCGCTGAAAACTGGAAGCCAGCAACCAAAACCGACCAAGTAATCCAGTCCCTCATAGCACTGGTGAATGACCCCCAGCCCGAGCCCCCGCTTCGGGCTGACCTTGCGAAGAATACTCTAAGGACCCTAAAAAATTCTGTAAGAATGCTGAAGAGTTTACAAAGAAATATGGGGAAAAGCGACTTGTGGACTAAAATCTGCCACGATTGGTTCCAGCAAGTGTGAGCAGAGGCCCCGTGCAGTGCATTCAGACACCCCGCAAAGCAGGACTCTGTGGAAATTGACACGTGCCACCGCCTGGCGTTCGCTTGTGGCAGTTACTAACTTTCTACAGTTTTCTTAATCAAAAGTGGTCTAGGTAACCTGTAAAGAAAGGATTAAAAATTTAAGATGTTCTAAAAAATAAAAAATAAAAAAATAAAAAAGAAAAGAGAGAAGATTCAAATAAACAGAATTAGAAATGTTTAATAAAAATGATACTACTTATCCCTTCAAAAAGACAAAAAAAAAAAAGACAACCATTATAAACTACTATGAATGCCTCTACTATCACAAACTAGAAAACCCAAATGAGATGAATAAATTCCCAGACGCATACACTGTCCAAGGACTGAGCCAGGTAGAAATAAATTTCCTGAAAAGACCAATAACAAGCTCCAAAATTAAATCAGTAATAAATAGCCTACTAAGAAATACACTTGGGGCCTGATGGATTCACCACCAGATTCTACCAGGTGTACAAAGAAAAGCTGGTACAATTCATACAGAAACTATTTCAAAACATTAAGAAGGAGTAACTCCTTTTCAACGTGTTCTATGGAGCCAGCATCATCTTGATACCAAAACCTGGCAGAGGCACAACAAAAACAAAAACAAAAAACTTCAGGCCAATATATTTGATTAACGTTGATGCCATCTTTTTTTTTTTTTTTTTTTTTTTTTTTTTTTTTTTTTTTTTTTACATTTAAAATGTTTTATTTGGAAAGCAATTTAGGGCATACACACAGACCAAGTTTTCCTCAGTATGTCCGAAAGAGAATGTTGGAAATGTTATTAGAAAAAGACATACTCTTTATTGTTTTGAAAGAAAGTTCGTTCACACTAGAGAAGCTTTTGGGAGATAGCAAGTTTCTTGCTAGCTCTGATTAGTGAGTGATGGTGGTAAGTAAAACCAGTGTTAGGGTCCCAGCAGGTTGTTTCAGAAGCTGCTAGGTAAAGTTGGTCTTGGGGTTACAGCAGGCCATTTCAGCAGCTGGGCTTATAGAAGATTTAATTTTTGGATCAGGTGCTATGAGCTCCCAGGGCTTTTTCCCTGTGGCCCCTTGACTGATTTATTTGGGTATGACAAGAATGACTCAATTTGAATAATTAATTTCACACCAGCAATCCTAGTGGCTGTGAAATGTTGTCTCCCTATTTGAATTTCAGTAATGGTTAAATTATGTTAAGCATTTTTTTTTTCAGGTGATACTGGCTTTATTGTAGTTATTATTAGAAGCACAGAGAGGTTAAGTGACTTGCCAAGAGTCTCTGCTATTTAGTTAACAATTGGGAGGTGTGATGGGGGCCTATAATCCAAGTTGGGAGAACTAACATAGGACATATTCCATTAGGTGACATCACCTCTCTGTAGCTGCTTCACATTTCGTTATTCTCCCCAAAACTCACCCATTGTCTGGAAGTACATTGAAAAATTCAGCGAGCAGTTAGAGCACTCCCAATAGCTAAAATGAAGAATCAATGCTCTGTTAGCGATTTGGCTATGGTAGAACAACTGTCCCATTGATAGAATTGGATGAAAGAACATGAAAGAACTGAGGACTTCTGCTCCCATATGGTCTAGGAAAGTGTCCTTTTAACTCAGAGTAGAGCACTCCACAGAGCATTTGCGGGCTTGGAGTTGATAGGTTTATGTCCAAATTCAGGGTCAGTTATTAGTCAATTTTTGGCAACATGCATAAGTTCTTTGAGGCTCCATTTCCACATTTGTGAAATGGATATAAGAATAATAGTAATAGTAGTAATACAGGTCCATCAGCCGGGCACAGTGGCTCACACCTGTAATCCCTGCACTTTGGGAAGCCGAGGTGGGTGAATCATGAGGTCAGCAGTTCAAGACCAGCCTAGCCAACATAGTGAAACCCCGTCTCTACTAAGAAATACACAAATTAGCTGGGTGTGTGGTGGTGTGCGCCTGTAATCTCAGTTACTGGAGAGGCTGAGGCCGGAGAATCACTTGAGCCCAGGAGGTGGAGGTTGCAGTGAACTGAGATCGTGCCACTGCACTCCAGTCTGGGAGACAGAGCAAGACTCTGTCAAAAAAACCAAAAAAAACACAAAAAACAAAAAACAAAACAAAACAAAAAAACAAGCCAATCCTGTATTCTTTTTTTTTTTTAAATTATACTTTAAGTTCTAGGGTACATGTGCACAATATGCAGGTTTGTTATATAGGTATACATGTACTATGTTAGTTTGCTGTACCCATTAACTCGTCATTTACATTAAGTATTTCTCCTAATGCTATCCCTTCCCCAGACCCCCACTCATGACAGGCCCCAGTGTGAGATGTTCCCTGTCCTGTGTCTAGGTGTTCTCATTGTTTAATTCCCACCTATGAGTGAGAACATGTGGTGTTTGGTTTTCTGTTCTTGTGATAGTTTGCTCAGAATGATGGTTTCCAGCTTCATCCATGTCCCCACAAAGGACATTAATTCATCCTTTTTTATGGCTACATAGTATTCCATGGTGTATATGTGCCACATTTTCTTAATCCAGTCTATCATTGATGGATATTTGGCTTGGTTCCAAGCCTTTGCTGTTGTGAATAATGTCACTATAAACATATGTGTGCATGTGTCTTTATAGTAGCATGATTCATAATCCTTTGGGCATATACCCAGTAATGGGATGGCTGGGTCAAATGGTATTTCTAGTTCTAGATCCTTGAGGAACCGTCACACTGTCTTTCACAATGGTTGAACTAGTTTACACTCCCACCAAGAGTGTAAAAGTGTTCCTATTTATCCACATCCTCTCCAGCATCTGTTGTTTCCTAACTTTTTAATGATTGCCATTCTTTTTTTCTTTTTATTATACTTTAAGTTTTAAATGATTGCCATTCTCACTGGTGTGAGATGGTATCTCATTGTGGTTTTGATTTGCATTTCTCTGATGACCAGTGATGATGAGCATTTTTTCATGTGTCTGTTTATTGCATGAATGTCTTCTTTTGAGAAGTGTCTGTTCATATCCTTTTGATGTAAACATTCTCAACAAAATACTTGCAAACGACATCCAGAAGCACATCAAAAAGCTAAAGCACCATGATAAAGCAGGCCTCATCCCTGGGATAGAATGTTGGTTCAACATCTGCAAAACAATAAATAAGATTCATCACATAAACAGAACTAAAGACAAAAATCACATGATTATCTCAATAGGCACAGAAAAGGCTTTTGGTAAAATTCAGGACCACTTCATGTTAAAAACTCTCAATAAACTGGGTATTCAAGAAACTTACCTCAAAATAAGGTTTGTCTATGACAAACCCACGGTCAACATCATACTGAATGGGCAAAAACTGGAAACATTCCTCTTGAATACCGGCACAAGACAAGAATGCCCTCTCTCACCACTCCTGTTCAACATAGTATTGAAAAGCTTAGCCAGAGCAATCAGACAAGAGTAAGAAATAAAGGGCATCCAAATAGGAAGACAAGAAGTCAAATTATTTCTCTTCATAGATGACATGATTCTATATCTAGAAAACCCTAGAGTTTTGGCCCAAAGCTCCTCCAGCTGATAAACAACTTTATCAAATTTGCACGATACAAAAATCTATGTACAAAAATCACTAGCGTTCCTGTAGACCAACAACAGCCAAACTGAGAGCCACATAGGAAAGCAATTCCATTCACAATTGCCACAAAAAGAGTAAAATACCTATGAATACAGCTAACGAGGGAGATAAAAAAATCTCTACAATGGGAATTACGAATACTGCCCACAGAAATCAGAGAAGACACAAACAAATGGAAAAACATCCCATGCTCATAAATAGGGAGAATCAATATCATTAAAATGGCTATACTGCCCAAAACAATTTATAGATTCAATGCTATTCTTATCAAACTACCAACAACATTCTTCACAGAACTAGTAACAACTATTTTAAAATTCATATGGAACAAAAAAGAACCCCAATAGGCAAGACAACCTTTCTTTTTTCAACTTTTATTTTAAGTTTTGGGGTACCTGTGCAGGATGTACATGTTTGTTACATAGGTATACCTGTGAGCCAAGGCAATCTTAAGCAAAAAGAACAAAGCTGGAGGTATGATGTTACCTAACTTCAAACTATACTACAAGGCTATGGTAAACAAAACAGCATGGTACTAGTACGAAAACAGGCATACAGACCAATGGAACAGAATAGAAAGCCTAGAAATAAGACTGCACACCTACCAGTATCTGGTCTTCAACAAAGCTGACAAAAACAAGCAATGAAGAAAGGACTGCCTATTCAATAAATGGTGCTAGGATAACTGGCTAGCCATATGCAAAAGATTGAAGTTGAACCTTTTTCTTACACCATACACAAATATCAACCTAAGATGGATTAAAGACTTAAATGTAAAACCCCAAACTTTAAAAACCCTGGAAGACAATCTAGGTTCTACCATGCTGGACATAGGATCAGGTAAAGATTTCATGACAAAGACAAAAAAAAAAAAATTATGAAAAAAGCAAAAATTGACCATTGGGATCTAATTAAACTAAAGAGCTTCTGCACAGCAAAATAAACTATCAACAGAGTAAACAGACAACTTACAGAACAGATGAAAATATTTGCAAACTGTGTAACTGACAAAGTTCTAACATCCGGCATCTATAAGAAACTTAAACTTACAAGAAAAAAACAAGCAACCCCTTTAAAAAGTGAGTGAAGGACATGCACATACGCTTTTTTTTTCTTTTTAGCTATTTATTGCGCTTATCTAAAAACATTATATGAGAAATAAATTGATAAATGCTATATAAAAAGTGTTTTGTTGAATGAGGTCTGCTTGATGGGGACCGGGAGTAGCAGATATTGTATAAAAACACAGTGAGTTATTTGCTTCCAAGAAAAACAGATCCACTGAGTATCTTTCAATATGCTACATTATCTGAGATTTTTTCAAAACCCAGAGTCCTTGGTGATCTGTCCTTTATCAGCTTAGGTGTTTAATTCCTGTTGACCTTTTGATTCTGGGAATGTGTTGTCTTTTTTATTATTATTATTATATTTTAAGTTCTAGGGTACATGTGCATAATGTGCAGGTTTGTTACATATGTATACTTGTGCCATTTTCGTGTGCTGCACCCATCAACTCATCAGCACCCATCAACTCGTCATTTACATCACGTATAACTCCCAATGCTATCCCTCCCCCCTCCCCCCTTCCCCCACCATGATAGGCCCCGGTGTGTGATGTTCCCCTTCCCGAGTCCAAGTGATCTCATTGTTCAGTTCCCACCTATGAGTGAGAACATGCGGTGTTTGGTTTTGTGTTCTTGTGATAGTTTGCTAAGAATGATGGTTTCCAGCTGCATCCATGTCCCTACAAAGGACACAAACTCATCCTTTTTTATGGCTGCATAGTATTCCATGGTGTATATGTGCCACATTTTCTTAATCCAATCTGTCACTGATGGACATTTGGGTTGATTCCAAGTCTTTGCTATTGTGAATAGTGCCCCAATAAACATACGTGTGCATGTGTCTTTAGAGCAGCATGATTTATAATCGTTTGGGTATATACCCAGTAATGGGATGGCTGGGTCATATGGTACATCTAGTTCTAGATCCTTGAGGAATCGCCATACTGTTTTCCATAATGGTTGAACTAGTTTACAATCCCACCAACAGTGTAAAAGTGTTCCTATTTCTCCACATCCTCTCCAGCACCTGTTGTTTCCTGACTTTTTAATGATTGCCATTCTAACTGGTGTGAGATGGTATCTCATTGTGGTTTTGATTTGCATTTCTCTGATGACTAGTGATGATGAGCATTTTTTCATGTGTCTGTTGGCTGTATGAATGTCTTGAGAAATGTCTGTTCATATCCTTTGCCCACTTTTTGATGGGGTTGTTTGTCTCTCAGTCATTTATAATAGCAATTGTTCTGGTAGAGATGGCTGGGGGGGTGAAGTGGACTCTGTGAGCATTCTTAGCTTTGGTGGTTTAATGCACTATTTTTGTGCCAGCTGGCCTCCTCCCAGAAGGTGGCGCTTTCCAGAAAGCATCAGTTGTGGTAGTATGGTGAGAAACAGGTGGTGAGTGGGGCCCTAGAACTCCCAAGAGTATATATCCTTTGTCTTTAGTTACCACAGTGAGCAGGGAAGGACCACTGGGTGGGAGCAGAGCTAGGCGTTTCTGAGATCTGACTTTCCTTTGACAGGACTTGCTGCAGTTTCTATGGGGGATGGGGGTGTGGTACCCAGGTCAATAAAGTTACGTTCCTAAGGAGGATTGTCTGCCTCTGCTGTATTATGCAGGTTGTCAGGGAAGTGGGGGAAAGCCAGCAGTCACAGGCCTCACCCAGCTCTCATGCAATCTGAAAGGACCAGCCTTACTCACATCGTGCCTTCCACAACAGCACCAAGTCTCTTTCTGGACATTGGGCAAGCAGGGCGGAGAACTTGCCCCATGCTACCAGCCTCCCAGTTGTGAAAGCAAATATGCCTTTCCTTCTTCCCCCACCTGTGGATTCTGCACACTGGATTCATGCCATCCCTTGAGTTCTGGCAAGGAGGCTTCTCAATCAGTTCAAATTGTGACAAAGTTCAGCTGGAGATTTCTCTATGACCTTTCCCAAAGCCTCTGTGAGGCCAGGCAAAAATGGCTTGCTAGGAGACTCAGTGAGCTCACAGGTGTTTTCCCACTGCTTCCTCTACCCCAGGATTACACTCGGCTCTCTAAATTGACTCAGCTCCAGGTAAGATCAAAATCTCCTGTAATCTAGGCCTTCAGTTTCCCCACTTGTCCACCATGATCCTGTGATCCTGTATCTTTTTTTTTTTTTTTTTTTTTTTTTTTTTACTATAAGTTTTGGGATACATGGGCATGACGTGCAGGTTTGTTACATAGGTATACATGTGCCATGGTGGTTTGCTGCACCTATCAAACCGTCATCCAGATTTTAAGTCCTACATGCATTAAGTATTTGTCCTAATGCTCTCCCTCCTTTTGGTACCCACCTCTGACAGGCACTGGTGTGTGATGTTCCCCTCCCTGTGTCCATGTGTTATCATTGTTCAACTCCCACTTATGAGTGAGAACATGCGATGTTTGGTTTTCTGTTCCTGTGTTAGTTTACTGAGAATGATGGCTTCCAGCTTCATCTATGACCCAGCAATGGACAAGGACTCATTCTTTGTATGGCTGCATAGTATTCCACGTTGTATATGTGCCACATTTTCTTTATCCAGTCTATTATTGATGGGCATTTGGGTTGGTTCCAAGTGTTTGTAATTGTAAATACTGCCACAATAAGCATACACGTGCATCTGTCTTTACAGTAGAATGATTTATAATCCTTTGGGTATATACTCAGTAATGGGATTGCTGGGTCAAACGGCATTTCTGGTTCTAGATCCTTGAGGAGTCACCACACTGTCTTCCACAATTGTTGAACTAATTCATACTCCCACCAACAGTGTAAAAGTGTTTCTATTTCTCCACAGCCTCACAAGCATTTGTTGCTTCCTTACTTTTTAATAATTGCCATTCTAACTGGCATGAGATAATATCTCATTGTGGTTTTGATTTGCATTCCTTTAATGACCAGTGATAAGGAGCTTTTTTCCCATATGTTTGTTGGCCACATAAATGTCTCCTTTTGAAAACTGTCTGTTCATATCCTTTGTCCACTTTTGATGGGGTTGTTTGCTTTTTTTCTTGTAAATTTGTTTCCTTGTAGATTCTGGATATTAGACCTTTGTCAGATGGGTAGCTTGCAAAAATTCTCTCTCATTCTGTAGGTTGCCTGTTCACTCTGATGACAGTTTCCTTCACTGAGCAGAAGCTCTTTAGTTTAATTATATCCCATTTGTCAATTTTGGCTTTAACTGCCATTGCTTTTAGTATTTTAGTCATGAAGTCTTTGCCCATGCCTGTGTCCCGAATGGTATTGCCTAGGTTTTCTTCTAGGGTTTTTATGGTTTTATGTTTTACATTTAAGACTTTAATCTGTCTTGAGTTAACTTTTGTATAAGGTGTAAGGAAGGTGTCCAGTTTCAATTTTCTGCATATGGCTACCCAGTTTTCCCAGAATCATTTGTTAAAGAGGTAATCCTTTCCCTCTTGCCCGTTTTTGTCAGGTTTGTCGAAGATCACATGGGTGTAGATGTGTGGTGTTATTTCTGAGGCCTCTGTTCTGTTCCATGAGTCCGTATATCTGTTATGGTATCAGTACCATGCTCTTTTGGTTACTGTAGCCTTGTAGTATAGTTTGAAGTCAGGTAGTGTGATGCCTCCAGCTTTTTTTTTTTTTTTTTTTAATCTTAGGATTGTCTTGGCTACATGGGCTCTTTGTTGGTTCCATATGAAATTTAAAGTAGTGTTTTCTAGTTTTGTGAAGAAAGGCAATGGTAATTTGATGGAAATGCCATTGAATCTATAAATTACTTTAGGCAGTATGGCCATTTTCATGACATTGATTCTTCCTATCCATGAGCATGGAATGTTTTTCCATTTGTTTGTGTCCTCTCTTATTTTCTTGAGCAGTGGTTTGTAGTTCTCCTTGAAGAGGTACTTCACATCCCTTGTAAGTTGTATTCCTAGGTATTTTATTTTCTTTGTAGCAATTGTGAATGTGAATGAGAGTTCACTCATGATTTGTTTCTCTGTTTGTCTATTATTGGTGTATAGGAATGCTTGTGATTTTTTCACATTGATTTTGTATCCTGAGACTTTGCTGAAGTTGCTTATCAGCTTAAAGAGTTTTGGGGCTAAGACGATGGGGTTTTCTAAATATACAATCAAGTCATTTGCAAATAGAGACAATTTGACTTCCTCTCTTCCTATTCGAATACCCTTTATTTCTTTCTCTTCCCTGATTTCTCTGGCCAGAACTTCCAATATGCTGTTGAATAGGAGTTGAGAGAGAGGGCATCCTTGTCTTGGGCCAGTTTTCAAAGAGGATGCTTCCAGTTTTTGCCCATTCAGTATGATATTGGCTATGGATTTGTCATAAGTAGCTCTTATTATTTTGAGATACGTTCTGTCAACACCTAGTTTATTGAGAGTTTTTAGCACGAAGGGGTGTTGAATTTTATTGAAGGCCTTTTCTGCATCTATTGAGATAACCACGCCGTTGCTTTTTGTCATTGGTTCTGTTTATGTGATGGATTACGTTTATTGTTTTGCATATGTTGAACCAGTCTTGCATCCCAGGGATGAGGCCAACTTAATCACAGTGGATAAGCTTTTTGATATGCTGCTGGATTCAGTTTGCCAGTATTTTCTTTTATTGATGATTTTCGCATTGATGTTCATCAGGGATATTGGCCTGAAATTTTCTTTTTTTTGTTGTGTCTCTGCCAGGATTTGGAATAAGGATGATGCTGGCCTCATAAAATGAGTTAGGGAGGGTTCCCTCTTTTTCTGTTGTTTGGAATAGTTTCAGAAGGAATGGCACCAGCTCCTCTTTGTACCTCTGGTAGAATTCGGCTGTGAACCTTTGTGTTTCTGGGCTTTTTTGTTGTTGTTGTTGGCAGGCTATTAATTACTGCTTCAATTTTCTAACTTGTTATTTGTCTATTTAGGGATTCGGCTTCTTCCTCGTTTAGTCTTAAGAGGATGTATGCATCCAGGAATTTATCCATTTCTTCTAGATTTTCTCATTTATTTGCGTAGAGGTGTTTGTAGTATTCTCTGATGGTAGTTTGCATTTCTGTGGGATCAGTGGTAATATCCTCTTTATCTTTTTTTATTGTGTCTATTTGATTTTTCTCTCTTTTCTTATTTATTAGTCTGGCTAGTGGTCTATCTACTTTGTTAATCATTTAAAAAAAAACAGCTCCTGGATTCATTGATTTTTTTGAACGTTTTTCATGACTATCTCCTTCAGTTCTGCTCTGATCTTAGTTATTTCTTGTCTTCTGCTAGCTTTTGAATTTGCTTGCTCTTGCTCTGCTGACTCTTCTCTAGCTCTTTTAATTGTGATGTTAGGGTGTCAATTTTGGATCTTTCCTGATTTCTGATGTGGTCATTTAATGTTAAAAATTTCCATCTTAACACTGCTTTAGCTGTGTCCCAGAGATTCTGGTGCATTGTCCCTTTGTTCTCATTGTTTTCAAATAACTTTGTTTTCTGTGCCTTAATGTTTTTATTTATCCAGTAGTCATTCAGGAGCAGGTTGTTCAGTTTTCATGTAATTGTGCAGTGTTGAGTGAGTATCTTAATCCTAATTTCTCATTTGATTGCACTGTGGCCTGAGAGGCTGCTTTTTGTGATTTCTGTTCTTTTGCATTTGCTGAAGAGTGTTTTACTTCCAATTATGTGGTTGACTTCAGAATAAGTGCTATTTGGTGCTGAGAAGAATGTATATTGTGTTGATTTGTGGTGGAGAGTTCTATAGATGTCTATTAGGTCCACTTGGTCTAGAGCTGTGTTCAAATACTGACTATCCTTGTTAATTTTTTGCCTCATTGATCTGTCTAATATTGATAGTGTGGTGTTAAAAGTCTTTCACTATTATTGTGTGGGAGTCTATGTCTCTCTGTAGGTCTCTAAGAACTCACTCTATTAATATGGGTGCTCCTGTATTGGGTGCATACATATTTAGGATAGTTAGCTCTTCTTGTTGCAGTAATTTATTTATCATTATATAATGCCCTTCTTTGTCATTTTTTATCTTTGTTGCTTTAAAGTCTATTTTATCAGAGACTAGGATTGCAAACCCTGCATTTTTTGCTTACCATTTGCTTGGTAAATAATCCTCCATCCATTTATTTTGAGCCTATGTGTGTCTTTGCATGTGAGATGGGTCTCCTGAATACAGCACACCGATGGGTTTTGACTCCTTATCCAATTTGCCAGTCTGTTTGTTCTGATTGGGGCATTTACCCCATTTACTTTTAAGATTAATATTGTTATATGTGAATTTGATCCTGTAATCATGATGCCGGCAGGTTATTTTGCACATTAGTTGATGCAGTTTCTTCATAGTGCCATTGATCTTTATATTTTGGTATGTTTTTTCAGTGGCTGGTACCGGTTTTTCCTTTCTATATTTAGTACTTCCTTCAGGAGGTCTTGTAAGGCAGTCCTTGTGGTGACAAAATTTCTCAGCAGTTGCTTGTCTGTAAAGAATTTTATTTCTCCTTCGCCTATGAAGTTTAGTTTTGCTGGATATGAAATTTTGAGTTGAAAATTCTTTTCTTTAAGAATTTTGAATATTGGCCTCCACTCTCTTCTGGCTTGTAGGGTTTCTGTAGAGAGATCTGCTGTTAGTCTGATGGGCTTCCCTTTTTAGGTAACATGACCTTTCTTTTTGGCTCCCCTTAACATTCTTTCTTTTGTTTCAACCTTGGAGAAACTAACGATTACGTGTCTTGGAGTTGCTTTTCTTGAGAAATATCTTAGTGGTGTTCTCTGTATTTCCTGAATTTGAATGTTGGCCTGTCTTTCCAGGTTGGGGAAGTTCTCCTGGATAGTATCCTGAAGTGTGTTTTTCAACTTGGTTTCATTCTCCCTGTCACTTTCAGGGATCCCAACCAATTGTAGATTTGGTCTGTTCACATATTCCCATATTTCTTGGAGGCTTCGTTCATTCCTTTTCACTTTTTTTTTTTTTTCTAATCTTATCTTCATGGCTTATTTCAGTAAGTTGATCTTCAATCTTTGATACTTTTTTTCACTTGATCAATTTGGCTATTGATACCTGTGTATACTTCTTGAAGTTCTTGTGCTGTGTTTTTCAGCTTCATCAGGTCCTTTATATTCTTCTCTGAATGGGTTATTCTAGTTAGCAGTTTCTGTAACCTATTATCAAGGTTCTTAGCTTTCTTGCATTGGATTGTAATATGCTCGTTTAGCTCAGAGGAGTTTGTTATTACACAATTACATACCTTCTGAAGCCTGCTTCTGTCAATTCATTAAAGTCATTCTCTGCCTTGTTTCATGCCCTTGTTGGAGAGGAGTTGTGATCATTTGGAGAAGAAGAGACATTCTAGTGTATGGAATTTTCAGCATTTTTGCGGTGGTTTTTCCTTATCTTCTTGGATTTATCTACATTTGATTTTAGAGGCCGATGACCTTTGGATGTGGTTTTATGTCAGGGTCCTTTTTGTTGATATTGATGTTACTGCTCTCTGTTTGTTAGGTTGTCTTCTAACAGTCAGACCCCTCTTCTGCAGGTCTGCTATTGTTTACTGGGCATCCACTCCAGATTGGGTTATATTTTTATTCATTCAATCAGTTTATATTTTTTGCATGAAAAATTGAATCCATTTGCATTTATGGTTATTATTGACATGTGAGGTTTTGTAGCTGTCTTACTGAAAATTGTCTTTGTTATTTTCTTTCTCTCCTATTTTATATCATTGTGGTTTTATGCTGTTATACAGTGGTATCATTTCAGTTTTTTCCCTTCCTAATTTGTGTTTGCTTTACAAATGAGTTTCATACTTCTATTTCTTTTCACCATAGAATAAAATTTTCTCTTGCTTTCAGGTTTAATGTTGTCTTGAGTATTTATTTTTGGACTGGCCTAGTGGTCATGAATTCAGTTTTTGCAAGTCTGGGAAAGTGTATGTTTCTTTTTCATTTATAATGGACAAAATTTTTGTGTATAGTATTTTTTGCTATCTTTTTTTTTCTTTCATCACTTTATATTTATCATCCCATTGTTTTCTAGCCCATAAGGTTTCTGCTAAGAAAGCTGCTGTTAGTCTGATATGGGTTCCTTCATAAATGACTAGACACTTATCTCTTGCTGTTTTTAGGATTCTACTTTTGTCCATGACTTTTGAAAATTTGGATATCATGTGCTGTTAATAAGACCTTTTTGAATTGTAATTATTTGGGGTTCTCTGATATTCCTATATCTAGATGTCTAAATCTCTTGCTATACTTGAGAAGTTTTCAGCCATTATTTCCTTAAATAGGTTTTCTGTCCCTTTCATTTTCTTTTCACCTTCCAGGACACCAGAATTTTGCATATTTGTTTGCTATAGGTGTCCCACATTTCACATAGGCATTGTTCATTTCTTTTTATTTTTTATTTATTTTTGTAGCTGCTGTAACAGTCAACTTCTGACTTTTTAATATTTGCTTTCATTGGAAAGACTCCTTCTTGAAGGTCTATAAATGGCTATGGTTGAGTAGAGCACTTTGGATTCGATTCTGTCTTCATGCAATAGTGTAGTCTCTGTTTGATTCTTCAACTGTAAGTAGCATCAGTGGTGCTCCTGAGTGGCTTAGGGTATAGTTGTTAGGGGAGGCTTTGGTGAATTTTTGCTGGAGACAGTTATAGGTGGGTCAGTTCAGTGGCTCAATCTTGGCTCACTGCAACCTCCACCTCCTGGGTTCAAGCAATTCTCCTGCCTCAGCCTCCTGAGTAGCTGGGACTATAGGCACATGCCACCACGCCCGGCTAATTTTTGTATTTTTAGTAGAGATGGGGTTTCACCATGTTGGCCAGGATGGTCTTGATCTCCTGATGACCACCAGGCCTCAAGTATAGTGTTTACGTGGGCATGGTAGCGGTTTCACTGTGGCCCTGTTGCTGGAGAAAGCAGGGTTGCTTTCGATGGCTACAACCATAAACAGGTGGCTGGGGAGTACATGTTCACAACCAGGTGGCAACTGCATATGAGGGCGCTTGTACTCAGAGCACGTTTACATGTGTAGTAGTGGTCTCACTTCTTGCAGGAGGAGCAGTGTTGCTGCTAGGGACTTGTTACTCAGCTCTACCAGTGTCAGCCAGGCAGCAGCAGCAGTTGTGGGTGGAGGATACTAGTGGGTCTCCAGGGATGTGGATGAACCCCAGGACTGGTTGCAATCTAGTGGTGGTGTGCTCTCAAAATGATGTTGTGAGGTGTTTTCTTAGGACATGAGGAATGTGTGAGGCCCAGTGGAAGTTTCCCCTATGGAGCAGTGCCATCATGTGGTCTCTAGGAAGTTCCTTAATCAGAAATTAGTTTCTGATTTTGTGATAGTAGAGGGCCCCTCCCATAGCTAGAATTGAAGGAGGCTTCTGTGAAAATTTGGACTGCTGGGGATCTCTCATTCAGCTATTCCCTGAATTGGGAAGCCTCTGGTCTCCCAGCCAATCCTGGCCAAGCAGACTAACTTGCTTCCTTCTCTTTTCTTGCCTTAGGTGTTTCATGATACTTCTCTGTTGAATTCCAGTGTTCTCTCTGTTGGCAATAATGTGGAAAAATTAGAACTCTCAGAAAATGCTGATGAGAATGTAAAGTTGTACAGCCTTGTTGGAAATCAGTAAGACAGTTCCTCAAAAAATTAAACAGTTACCATATGGTACAGCAATTCCACTTGGTGGCATATACTCAAAAGAATTGAAAACAGGGAATTTAACATATTTCTGTATCAATGTTTACAATAACAACAGCATTATTTACAATAGCCAAAAGGAGGAAACAACTCATATTTCCCTTGATGAGTAAATGACTAAAGAAAATGTAGTATATACATAAAATGAAATATTATTTAGCCTTAATAAGGGAAGAAATTATGATACATGCTACAACATGGGTGAACCTTGAAGACATGCTAAGTGAAATAAGCCAAATACAAAATGACAAATATTATATTATTCCACTTATATGAGGTACCTAGAATAGTCAAATTCACAGAGACAGAAAATAGAATAGTGGTTACCTAGGTCTAGGTAAGTGTGAAATGGGAACTTAATATTTAATAAATACACCGTTTTAGTTTGAAATAATGAATAAGTTTTGGAGATAGACAGTGGTGATGGTTGTGCAGCCACGTGAATGTACTTAATGCCACTGAATTGTACTCTTTAAAGTGGCTAAAATAATAAATTTTATTTAATGTGTATTTTATTCCAAATTTTATAAAAGAGTATTTTATTATGTAGCTCTCTCTTTAGTAAGGAGAAAATTATCCCCACAGATGCCTATGTACTTTTTGTTGGCAAAAATAAATAGTAAAGTTACATGAAACTCCTATATCAGTCTCTGGCAAATGGCAACAGGTCTGCTATGACTGGCTTAGGCTAGTTTACCAACTCTACCATATCCAAGGCTCCTTTTTATTACAAATAGCTTGTTACCCTCTTTACTATCCTGAAATAAAATGCATGGGTGGCAAAACATACACATAACACAAAAAGGGTGTAATAATAGTAATAATATAATAAGTATAATATAAAGAAGAGAGAATCATTTACAATAAAGGCAATATGTATTTTCAGTGTAGAAATGCTTGTGCATACTATGCTAGAAAACATAATAAAGTAGTCAGATGCTTGCCCCAGACATAGAATTGCCATAAATTTGATAGCCTCAAGTACAGACTGTTGGTTTGTCATATTGGCAACTCAGACTTTACAAGCTGTATTGATTTCAGTGATGCAATTTTCCAAAATGGTTATCGAGTCTTGGTAAACTTAAAAATATGCAAAGTATAATTTTCCCTCCATTTGCACAGTAGTTGCATTCTTTGTATTCTGTATACAATGAAATAGAATTCATTGTATACTGAAAATGTTCAGAAATTACTTATCTTTATATGTGAAACAGATGTAAGCTTGATAATTTTAAAAAGGTTTTCTTCAACAATAGTCAATATCTAGTGGGACATTTAAAATTCAAAGAGATAGCAGGAAATTTTTCATTTTGTGGAACTATTTAGTGCATTACATGACACCTAGTATTCATGGAGCTCATTCACTAAATTCCAGTAACGCTTCAGTAATTGTGATAACAAGCAAAACCACCTTCAATCTTTTCTAAAACATCTTCTGGGGGGTCATACTGCCCCACTCTTTCCAACCTACACAGAGGCAAATATTCATTCATCTTCTGGTGTTGTGTGCAATTTCACATGAACAAAATTGGGTTTTTGCAGCAAGAAGGGGGCATAGCTATCAGGGAGGCAACCATGGTAGGTATAAACCCCTTTCTTCACAACACCTACATTTACTCTGCCTGTTGCCAGGTAAATTAAATCTAGTACAAAATCATCTTTTTCAGTGTGTGATTTTCATGCCAGACAGAAGAAAATTTATTCATTTCAAACTTCTATTCTTCTGGTTCTATTGGGTATTGTTGGTTGTTTGACTGATAACACTTATTATGTAAATACATATCCTATTTGGCTTCGCCCATCAAAGAAATAATATCCCTAACTTATTCACAAATTTTTGGTATAAGCAAACCTTATTCTTTATAAAACAAGAGGAACAAATAACCCGATATGGGCCCAATGAGACTGATTCTAATTTAATTTACTACACCTGTTAGTTCATTAATTTGTCGATTCCTTTTTTCCTGAGGAAGATCTCTGAGCTCAGGATCCCTTTATTCCTTATTTGATTTCTAAATGTTGCAAAATATTGTAGTGTATTTTCCATCCAAGTTACTGCAAAATACATTATTTTAATTTTTTAATGGCTGAGTTGTACTCCATGATGTATATACACATACACCATATATATACCACATTTTCTTTTGCTTATTTATTTATTTATTTGATTTCCCACTTTCATCTTAAGTTCAGGGGTACATGTGGAGAATGTGCAGGTTTACTACATAGGTAAATGTGTGCATGGTGGTTTGTTGCACAGATCTTTCCATTACCTAGGTATTAGGCCCAGCATCCATTACCTATTATTCCTGAGGCTTTCCCTCCTCCCACCCACTACCTTCCAACAGGCCCTAGTGGATGTTGTTGCTCTCTGTGTGCCCATGTGTTCTCATAATTCAGCTTCCACTTACAAGTGAGAACATGCATATACCACATTTTTTTTTATCCACTCGTTGGTCAATGGACACTTAGGTTGGTTCCATATCCTTGAAATCATGAATTATGCTGCTATAAACATGCATGTGCATGTGTCTTTTTTATATAATGACTTATTTTCCTTTGGGTGGATACCCCCAGTATTGGGATTGCTGGATTGAGTGGTAGATCTACTTTTACTTCTTTAAGAAATTTCCATACTGTTTTTCATAGTGGTTGTACTAGTTTACATTCCCACCAGCGGTATAAACGTGTTCCCTTTTCACCACATCCACACCAATATCTATTCTTATTTGATTTTTTCATTACTGCCATTCTTGCAGGAGTAAGGTCGTATCTCATTGTGGTTTTAATTTGCATTTCCCTGATAATTAGTGATGTTAGGTATTTTTTCATAAATTTGTTGACTGTATATCTTATTGAGAAATGCTTATTCATGTTCTTTGTGTACTTTTTGATGAGATTACTTGTTTTTTTCTTGCTGATTTTTTTGAGTTCCTTGTAGATTCTGGATATTAGTTCTTTATCAGCTGCGTAGTTTGAGAATATTATCTTCCACTCTTTGGGTTGTCTGTTTACTCTGCTGATTATTTCTTTAAGGCAGAAAAAAAAAAAGACAGGAAGAAGACCGGAAGAAAATAAAGAGGGAAGAGAATACCACAAAACTACTAACAAACAAATAGCAAAATAGCAGGATTAAGCCCTTACTTGTCAATAATAACACTGAATGTAAATGGCCTAAATTCTCTAATCAAAAGACATAGATTGAATGAAGGGATGAAAAAACAAAACCCATTAGTGTGTTGCCTAAAAGAAAGACACTTTACCTATAAAGACACACATAGACTCAAAATAGACTCAAATAAAGATACAAATAGACTCAAAATAAAGATATAAAAAAAGATATTCCATGCCAATGGAAACCAAAAACATAAAAAAAGGAGGCTTCACTATACTTATATCAGACAAAATACATATCAAGACACAAACTGTAAGAAAAGATAAAGAAGGTCACTATATAATGATAAAGGTGTCAATTCAGGAAGAGGATATAGAAACTTTTAATATACATACACCAACATGGGAGCACCCAGATATGAAAAGGAAATATTGTTAGAGCTAAAGAGAGAGACAGGTCCCAATACAAGAATAGCTGCAGACTTCAACATCCCACTTGCAGCACTGGACATGTCTTTTAGACAGAAAATCAACAAAGAAACATTAGACAATCTGCATTATAGACCAAATGGATCTAATAGATATTTACTGAACATTTTATCCAAGAGTTGCAGAATAAACATTATTTTCTTTAGTACATTGATCATACTTAAAGAAAGACCACATGTGTAGTCACAAACAAGTCTTAAAACATTCAAAAAATTAAAATAATATCAAGAATTTTCTCTGATCACAATGGAATAAAACAACAAATTAATAAGAAAAGGAATTTTGGAAACAATAAAGATACATTAAAAATAATATGCTCCTGAATGACCAGTGGGTCAGTGAAGAAATTAAGGAAATTGAAAAATTTCTTGAAACTAGTGATAATGCTAACACAACATACCAAAACCTATGAGATAGAGAAAAAGCAGTACCAAGAGGAAAGTTTATAGGTATAGGCACTTACATCAAAAAAAGAGAAAAACTTCAAATAAACAATCTAATGTGCATGTTAAACAAATTGAAAAGCAAGAGTAAACCCACCCCAAAATTAGTAGAAGAAAATAAATAATAAAGAAAGTAGCAGAAATAAATGTAATTGCAACAAAAATACAAAATATTAATAAAATAAAATTTTCTTTTTTTAAAACAAAACTTACAAACTTTTAGCTAGACTATGAAAAAAAGGAGTATCTACATAAATACAATCAGAAATAAAAGAAGAGACATCAAAATTCATACTGCAGAAATTCAAAGATTCTCAATGGACAAATTCCTAGATATGTGCAACCTAGCAAGATTGAAGTGAGAATAAATAAAAAATCTGAGCAGGCCAATAACAAGTAATGAGATAAAAGATGTAATAAAAAGTTTCCCAGTAAAGAAAGTCCTGGGACCTGATTGCTTCACTGCTGAATTTTATTGAACATTTAAAAAAGAATTAATACCAATTCTACTCAATTTACTTTGAAGAATAGAGGAGGGAATACTTCCAAACCCTTAAACCCTCTTTCTTTCTTTCTTTCTTTCTTTCTTTCTTTCTTTCTTTCTTTCTTTCTTTTTCTTTCTTTCTTTCTTTCTTTCTTTCTTTCTTTTCTTTCTCTTTCTCTTTCTTTCTTTCTTTCTTTCTTTCTTTCTTTCTTTCTTTCTTTCTTTCTTTCCTTCCTTCCTTCCTTCCTTCCTTCTTTCTTTCTTTTCTTTCTTTCTTTCTTTCTTTTTCTTTCTTTCTTTCTTTCTTTCTTTCTTTCTTTCTTTCTTTCTTTTCTTTCTTTCTCTTTCTTTCTTTTTTTTTCTTTCTTTCTTTCTTTCTTTCTTTCTTTCTTTCTTTCTTTCTTTCTTTCTTTGTTTCTTTCTTTGTTTCTTTTTCTTTCTTTCTTTCTTTCTTTCTTTTCTTTCTTTCTCTCTCTCTCTTTCTTTCTTTCTTTCTTTCTTTCTTCTTCTTCTTTGTTGTCGTCGTCATCTTCTTCTTCTTCCTTTCTCTTCTCTTTTCCTTTTCTTTTTTTCTTCTTTTCTTTTCTTTTCTTTTCTTTCTTTCTTTCTTTCTTTCTTTCTTTCTTTCTTTCTTTCTTTCCTTCCTTCTTTCTCTCTCTCTCTTTCTTTCTTCCTTTTCGCTCTCTCTCTTTCATTTTCTTTCTTTTCTTATTTTTTTTAAATTATACTTTAAGTTCTGGGATACATGTGTAAAACGTGCAGATTTATTACATAGGTATATACGTGCCTGGGTGGTTTGCTGCACCCATCAACCTGTCATCTACATTAGGTATTTCTCTTAATGCTATCCCTCACCTAGCCTCCCATGCCCTGATAGGGCCCGGTGTGTGATATTCCCCTCCCTGTGTCCATGTGTTCTAATTCTTCAACTCCTACTTGTGAGTGAGGACATGTGGTGTTTGGTTTTCTGTTCCTGTGTTAGTTTGCCGAGAACGATGGTTTCCAGCTTCATTGATGTCCCTCCAAAGGACATAAACTCATCCTTTTTTATGACTGCATAATATTCCATGGTGTATATGTGCCACATTTTCTTAATCCAGTCTATCATTAATGGACATTTGGGTTGCTTCCAAGTCTTTACTACTGTGAACAGTTCGGCAATAAACATACATGTGCATGTGTCTTTATAGTAGAATGATTTATAATCCTTTGGGTATATACCCAGTAATGGGATTGCTGAGTCAAATGGTATTTCTAGTTCTAAATCCTTGAGGAATCACCACACTGTCTTCCACAATTGTTGAACTAATTTACCCCTCCACCAACAGTGTAAAAACATTCCTATTTCTCCACATCTTCTCCAGCATCTGTTGTTTCCTGACTTTTTAATGATGCCATTCTAACTAGTGTGAGATTGTATCTCATTGTGGTTTTGATTGGCATTTCTCTGATGACCAGTGAGGATGAGCTTTTTTTCGTGTTTGTTGGCCACATAAATGTCTTCTTTTGAGAAATGTCTGTTCATATTTTTCACTCACTTTTTGATGGGGTCATTTGTTTTTTTCTTTTAAATTTGTTTAAGTTCTTTGTAGATTCTGGATATTAACCTTTTGTCGAATGAATAGATTGCAAACATTTTCTCCCATCCTGTAGGTTGCCTGTTCACTCTGTGATAGTTTCTTTTGCTGTGCAGAAGCTCTTTAATTTAATTACATCCCATTTGTCAATTTTGGGTTTTGTTGCCATTGCTTTTGGTGTTTTAGTCATGAAGTCTTTGCCCAGCCTATGCCCTGAATGGTATTGCCTAGGTTGTGCAAAAATCACAAGCATTCCTATACTCCAATAATAGACAGAGAGCCAAATCATGAGTGAATTCCCATTCACAATTGCTACAAGGAAAATAATATACCTAGGAATCCAACTTCCAAGGGATATGAAGGACCTCTTCAATGAGAGCTACAAACTACTGCTCAAGAAACTAAGAGAGGACACAAAGAAATGGAAAAACATTCCATGCTCATGGATAGGAAGAATCAATACGGTGAAAATGGCTCTACTGCCCAAAGTAATTTATAGATTCAATGCTATTCCCATCAAGCTACCATTGAGTTTCTTCATATAATTAGAAAAAAACTACTTTAAATTTCATATGGAACCAAAAAAGAGCCTGTATAGCCAAGACAATCTTAAGCATAATGAACAAAGCTGGAGGCATCATGATACCTGACTTCAAACTATACTACAAGGGTACAGTAACCAAAACAGTATGGTAGTGGTACCAAAACGGATATATAGACCAATGGAACAGAACAGAGGCCACAGCAATAATGCCACACATGTACAACCATCGGATCTTTGACAAAGCTGACAAAAACAAGCAATGGGGAAAGGATTCCCTCTTTAATAAATGGTGTTGGGAAAGCTGGGTAGCCATATGCAGAAAACTGAAACTGGACTCCTTTCTTACACATTACACAAAAATTAACTCAAGATGGATTAAATACTTAAATGTAAAACCTAAAACCATAAAAACCCTAGAAGAAAACCAAACCCTTTCTATGAAGCCAGTATTACTCTGATACCAAACCCAGACAAAGACACATCAAGAAAAGTAAACTACAGGCCAATATCTCTGATGATATTGATGCAAAAATTCTCAACAAAATACTAACAAATTGAATTCAAGAATATATTAAAAAGATCAATCATCGTGATCAAGTGGGATTCATTCCTGTGATGCAAGGATAGTTTAACATATGCAAATAAATGAATGAGATACAAAGTATCAACAAAATGAAAGATGGAAACTGTATAATCATTCAATTGATGCTGAAGAAGCATTTGATAAAATTTGATAAAATTCAACATCTTTTCATGATAAAAACCCTCAAAAACTGGGTATAGAAGGAACATAACTCAACATAATAAAAGAGATATATGACAGACCCACAGCTAGTATCTATCCTACTGAATGGGGAAAAACATAAATGTTTTTTTCTAAATTCTGGAACATGACAAGGATACCCACTGTCAACATTGTTATTCAGCATAATAAGAGGAATATGTAAAGGGCATCCAAATTGAAAACTAAATACTAAAATTATCTAGATAATATGATCTTATATTTGCAAAATTTTAAAGACTCTGCAGGAAAATCATTGGAACTGATAAACAAATTTAATAAAGTTGCAGGATACAAAACCAACATTAAAAAATAGTAACATTTCTTTATGTCAACAGTGAACAATGTGAAAAAGAAATTAAGAAAGTAATCCTAATTACAATAGCCACTAATAAAATGTAATATCAGAGAATTAACCAAAGAAGTAAATTATCTTTATAGTAAAAACTATAAAACACTGATGAAAGAAAATGAAGAGGACACCAAAAAAAAAACATGAAAAAAAATTATGTATATGGATTGCAAGAATAAATATTGTTTAAATGGTCTTACTTTTCAAAGCAATATACAGAGTCAATGCAATCCCTATCAAAATACCAATGACATTCTTCACAGAAATAGAAGAAAACTATTCTAAGATTTATATGAAACAACAAAAGACCCAGAACAGCCTAAGCTATCCTGAGCAAAAAGAACATAACTGGAGAAATCGTATTACCTAATTTTAAATCATACTACAGAGCTATAGTAACCAAAACAACATTGTACTTGCATAAAATCAGACACATAGAGCAATGGAAAACAATAGAGAACCCAGAAACAAATCTACACACCTAATGTGAACTCATTTTTGACAAAAGTGCCGAGAACATACATTGGGTAAAACACAGTCTCTAAGATAAATGGTGCTGAAAAAACTGGATACCCATATGCAGAACAATAAAACTAGACTCCTATATATCAAAATACAAAAGGTCTAATGAAACTGGATTAAAGACTTAAATCTAGGACCTCAAAGTATGAAACTACTACAAAAAACTTCGGGGAAGCTCTCAAGGAGATTGGACTGGGCAAAGATTTCTTGAGCAATATCCCACAAGCACAAGCAATCAAAGCAAAAATAGACAAATGGGATCACATCAAGTTAAAAAGCCTATGCACTGCAAAAAATACAACCCACAAAGTGAAAAATAAATGTACAGAATGGGGAAAATATTTGCAAGATACCCATGTGACAAGGAAGTTATAACCAGAATATATAAAGAGCTTGAAGAGTTCTAGAGGAAAAAATCTAATAATCTGATAAAAAATTGGCAAAAATTTGAATAGATATTTATCAGAAGAAGACATACATATTGGAAAACAGGTATATGAAAAGATGCTCAGCATCACTGATTATCAGAGAAACACAAATCAAAACTACAATGAGAAATCATCTTGCTCCAGTTAAAGTGGCTTATATTTAATAGACAGGCAATAACCCATGCTGGTGAGGATATGGGGGAAAGGGAAATTGTGTATACAGTTAGTGGGAGTGTAAATTAGTACAAATACTATGAAGAACAATTTGGAGGTTGTTCTAAAATCTAAAAGTTGAGTTACCATATGATTCCAGCAATCTCACTGCTGGGTATATACCCAGAAGAAAGGAAATTTGTATATCAAAGAGATACCTGCACTCCTATGTTTCTTGCAGCACTGTTTACAATATCTAAGATTTGGAAGCAACCTAAGTTTCTATCAACTGATGAATGGATAAAGAAATTGAGGTACGTATACACAATGGAGTAATATTCAGCCATAAAAATATGAGATTCAGGCATTCGCAACAACATGGATGGAATGGGAGATCATTATATTAAGTGCAATAAGCCAGGCGGAGAAGGAGAAACATTGCATGTTCTCACTTATTTTTCAGATCTAAAAATTAAATCAATTAAAGTAATGGACAAAGAGAGTAGAAAAATGTTACCAGAGCCTAGAAAGAGTAGTATGGAGTTGAGAGGTGTGTGGGAATGGTTAATGGGTATACAATAATTAGAAAGAATGAATAAAACCTACTATTTTATAGCACAAATATAGTCAATACCTGAATTGCACATTTTAGAATAACTCAAAGAGTGCAATTGGATCATTTGCAACTCAAATAATAAATGCTTGAAGGGATGGATACCCCATCCTCCATGATGTGCTTATTTCACAGTGCATGCCTGTATCAAAATATCTCTTGTATTCCATAAATATATAAACCTACTATGTGTCCATAAAAGTAAAGTAAAAACAAAAATAAAAATCTTGTATATCTATTTTTATTAAAAACGAAATGAAAAAGAGGACACTGTAACTGATACCAACAAATTAAAAAAAGATCATTCTAGACTACTATGAGCAATTCTATACTCACAACTTGAAAACTTAGAGGAAACGTATGAATTCCTGAAAACATGCAACTCTCCAAGATTGAATCAGGAAGAAATAGAAATCTGGAACACACAAATAACAAGTAGTGAGATAGAGTCAGTAGTAAAAATTCCCTCAAAGAAACAAAAACAGGAATAAATGGATTCACATTCTAATTCTATCAGATTTACAAAGAAGACCCGATACAAATCCTAGTGAAACTTTTCTAAAAAATTATGGAAATGACTCCATAAATGAAGGGTGAAGAGAAGGAAGTTTATGACAGTAACTTATTGGTCACATTTCTTACATCTGTTACAGGTGCCACTCTGACTTTGATAATTGAGTTTCTTTTGTACCCCTATCTCCAATGTCCAAGTCCCTATCATTTCTTAGTGGGCATCCCTGGTGTTGACAACCTGAGTGCTAGACTTCTGTCATCATTTAGGTGTGTAAATTCAGGAAAAACTGGCTTCTGTGGGTCTTAATTTAATATTTATTTTATATTCTAGTTACATTTGAAGTTTGAGAGCTTCCTGGGAGGAAGTTGTGAACAACTTTAGTGGATTCAGAATTATGGCAAACATTATTCAGATTTTGTGCAAATGTGCATTTTTAGGACAGAGGGTGTCTAACATTCATCAGATTCTCAAAAGGACTGTGTGTAAAGCCATTCTTGCATTGCTATAAAGAAATACCTGAGACTGGGTAATAAAGAAAAGAGGTTTAATTGGCTCATGGTTCTGCAGGTTTTATAGGAAGCATGGTGGTCAGCTTCTAGGGAGGCCTCTGGAAGCTTAATATCATGGCAGGAGGTGAAGGGGGATAAGTCATGTCGCATGCCAACCACAGGGGCAACGGAGAGAGAGAGTGGGGGGATGAGGTGCCACGTACTTTAAAATGACCAAATCTCATGATAACTCACAATCATGAAGACAGCAGCAAGCCATGCTCCAAACATTTTTTGGAGCAAGCCATGCTCCAAACAAGCCATGCTCCAAACATGGCCAAATCGTTGCCATGATTCAAACATTTCTCACAAGACCCATCTTCATAAATGGGGATTGTAGTTCAACACGAGATTTGGGCAGGAACAAATATCCAAACTACATCAGACTGTAATTCCAAAAAGGTTAAGATATGCGATAAAACTTTATTCATTTACATAGAGATAATTTTAAAAGAGAGAGATGATAGTACGTAAATTAGCTCATGTAATCCATACAACTCCCATATGAAGTAAATGACAATGACCATAATTTTTCCATTTTAAAATAAGAAAACAGATCATTAGATAAGTAAAATCACTGGAAAGTCACATAACTAGTGGAGATGGAATATGAAATTATTGTTTTCTGACTTCAAGAGTTATCACCACTGTGCCATTGTTTCTCAAACTGCAGAGTTTCCATTCTCTTTAGGGATCCACCAATGTATTTTCAAAGTCTAAGAGTCCTCTATGAGAGTAAGGTTTGTATTTTTATTTAGTTGGTAATTTAAAATAGAGTCAGCATAAGTATATTTTGAAACATTTGAATAACCCTCTTGTAATTGAAACTGCTGTATGGTTTCATTGATTTCAGGATTCATGTTTACAGTTGTTTAGTGATAGAATTAGCACCAAAAGGTCACATAAACGGACAATTTTTAAATTTTATTGTGAATTTTAAAAATGGAGACATCTAAAGATATATTCTTAGGCGTTCTTGAGTTCTTAAGTCTGAGAAACACTATGTTATAATTTTCCATCATTTATTTACTAATTCATCAAATATTAAGAACTTACAATGTGCTAGATGTCTCAAAAAACAAACCAAGTAAACAAAGTGTTTAAAGCAGAAGTGGGTAATCAGCTGTGTCAAATGTTGCTGATGGGTAGAATTGGATGAAGACTAAGAACTGAACATCAAATTTGGTAACATGTAGGTTATTAGTGACTTTAACAAGGACTTTTTAATGGAGTGATATGGAAAAATCCTTACTGGAGTGGATGGAGGAGTCAATGGCGAAATAGGCAAGTAAAAACAAATCTCTTTTAAAGACTTTTGTTCTTTTTTTAAAGAATATATTTTGTTGTGTGTATTTAGGGTATACAATATGTTTGTTATGGGATATATATAGATTGTAAGGAGGTTACATAGTGAAGCAAATTAACATATACATTATCTTACATTGTTACCCATTTTGTTTATGTTGCATGAGCAGATAAAATCTACTCATTTAGCATAAATCCCATATTATAATATAATTTTGTTACTTATAGTCCTTGTGTTGTACATTAGATCTCTAGACTTGTTCATCCTACATATCCATTCTCTGCCCTCAACACCACCATCCCTATAACTGTTTTTTTGTTGTTGTTGTTGTTTATCCTATATATTTGAATTTTTAAAAGATTCCACATGTAGGTAAGATGATGCAGTATTTTTCTTTCTGTGTCTAGTTTATTTCACTTGGCATAATGTCTTCCAGGCTTATCTGTGTTGTGGAAACATCTTGGTCCTTTTTAGAGCTGAATAATATCCCTTTGTATATGCTTAACAGCAGTTTCTTTATTCATTTGTTACATGATGAATATTTAGATTGCTTTTGTATCTTGCCTATTGTAGCTAGTGCTGCAACAAACATGAAATTGCAGATATTTTTATGAGGTGGTGGTTTCATTTTCTTTGTGTATGCGCTGAAATGACAGATTGCTGGGTCATATGATAGTTCTCTTTTTAGTTTTTTAAGGAACCTTTATAGTGTTTTCCATGATGGCCGCGCTTATCTACATTTGCACCAACAGTGTACAGGAGTTTTCTTTTATCCACAGCCTTGTCAACATTTGTTAACTTTTGACTTTTTGATAATAGCCATTCTAACAGGTGTGAGGCAATATATCATTATAGTTTTGATTTCATTTCCCTTATGATTAATGACATTGAGCACTTTTTTCATATACCCGTTGGCCATTTTTTCTGTCTTTGGATAAATGTCTATTCAGGTCTTTTGTTCATTAAAAAAATTAAGTTACTTGTTTTTCCACCATTGGGTTCTTGGAGTTCTTTATGAATTTTGGCTATGTAACATCCTTATCAGATAAATGGTTTGCAATTTTTTTTCTCAATCAATAGACTGATGTTTCATTTTGTTTATTGTTTCCCTTGCTGTGCACATAGTTTTTAGTTTGATGTAGTCCCATTTATTTTTGCTTTAATGGCCAGAGCTTTTGGTGTAATATACAAAAATCATTGTCAAGGGCTAATGTCCAGGAGCTTTTTTCTTATGTTTTCTTCTAGGAGTTTTATAGTTTCTGATCTTACATTTAGATCTTTTATCTATTTTTAGTTGATTTTTGTGTATGGCACAAGATAAGGGTGCAATTTTATACTTTTGCATGTGGAAATCCAGTTTTCTCAACAGCACCATTTATTGAAGAGATGATCCTTTCCTTATTGTGTCCTCTTGGTGCCCTTGTGAAAAAGTAGTTGACCACATATGTTTGGGTTTATTTATGGGCCCCCTTCCTGTTCCACTAGTCTATATGTCTGTTTTTATGCCAATTTCATACTGTTTTGATTGCTACAGGTTTGCAGTATAATTTAAATTAGGAGGTATGATGCCTCCAACTTTGTTTTTCTTTCTCAGAATTGTTTTGGCTATTTGGAGTCTTTTACGCCTCTATACAAATTTTAGAATTCTTTTTTTTTTTTTTGTGAAGAATGGGATTTTGATAGGGACTTCATGGAATCTGTGTATTACTTTTGGTAATGTGGACATTTTAACAATAATAATCATTCTGAGCTGTGAGCACAAAATATATTTCAATTTATTTTACATCCTTGATTAAACCTAGGTATTTTTGATGCAATTATAAATGGAATTATTTTCTTTATTTCTTTTTTCTGTTAGGTTGTTATTTGTGTATAAAAACGCTACAGATTTTTGTATTTCAGCTTTGTATTCTGCAATATTATTGAAGTCATTATTAGTTCTAACAGTTTTTCTTGTGCAGTCTTTGGAGTTTTTTTAAAATATAGGATTATATGATCTGCAAATAGAGGTAGTTTTACTTTTTGGTTTCTAATTTAGATACCTTTTATTTTTTTCTTCTCCGATTGCTCTTGCAAGTACTTTCAGTACTATGTTGAATAGAGTTGGTGAGTGTAGGCCTTCTTTTCTTGTACCATAACTTAGTGGAAAAGCTTTCAGTTTTCCCCCATTGGTTGTAACGTCGCTGTAGGTTTTTTCATAAGTGACGTTTATCATGTTGAGGAAATCTGCCATACCTAATCTCTTGAGAGCTTTTATCAAGAAAAGATGGTTGGACTTTGCTAAATGCTTTCCTTATGTCAATTGAGATAATCATGTGATTTCTATATTTCATTCTCTTAATGTGGTGTATCACATTGATTGATTTGTGTATGTTAAATGAGACTTGCAAGCCAGAAATAAATCCCAGTTGGTCATAATGTATAATGCTTTTTATGAGGTGGATTTTGTCAGCTAATATTTTATTGAGGATTCATGTTATTATTGCTCATCAGAGAAATTTGCCTGTAATGCTTACTTTTTAAAATTATGTCTTTTTTCAGCTGCAGTATCAAGGTGATTCTGGCCTTATGAAATGTAGTATACCCTCCAGCTCTATTTTTTGAAAGAGTTAAAGAAATATTGGTATTAACTTATCTTTGAATGTTTGATAGAATTCAGCTGTGAAGCCACACATGCTTCTTTTAGAATTCTCTTTGTGCTTGATTTTTGACACTTTGCTTATCGTGTGTTTCAGAGAGAACCTCTTTGAGCTGAATCTATTTGGAAACTTTTTAGCTTCATGGGTCTACATATCCATATTTCTCTTAAGATTTAAGAAGTTTTCAGCAATTATTTTATTAAATAAACATTCTGTCCATTTCTCTGTCTCTTTTCCTCTGAAACCTCCATAATGCAAATACTTGTTTACTTAATGGTGCCCCATAAGTCCCATAGGATGTCCTCACATTTGTTTCATTCTTTTTTTCCTGACTGAGTCATTTCAAAAGGCCTGTCTTCAAATTCATAGATTGTTTTCCTTTGGTTTCACCCAGTCTGCTTCTGAAGCTCTCAGTTGTATTTCTTATTTTATTGATTGAATTTTTCAGCTTCAAGATTTCTGGGTTGTTTTTAGTGATATCTATCCCTTTGTTGAATTTCTCATTCAGATCATGAATTGTCTTTCCGATTTCAGTAAATTGTCTATGTGTATTATCTTGTGTCTTGTTGAGTTTCCTTAAGATTATTATTTTGAATTCTTTTTTCAGGCAATTCATACGTTTCAATTTCTTTGAATTACTAGACAATTATCATGTTCTTTTTGTGGTGTCATTTTTTCTTGCCTTTTTACATTTCTGGTGTCCTTGCATTGATATCTCTGCATCTGGTAGTGCAGTGGCCTCTTCCAAATTTTACAAAGTGGCTTTCATAGGGGAAGATTTTCACCTGCAAATGGGACTGAGGGTGCTGCTTGGGTATGGTGTGATGGTTCTGGTTTCATATGCATGCAGTGGTGTGGTCTCTGTGCAGCTTTTTCAGTTGTGACAAACATTAGTGATAACTGCATGTGCCTTAGTATTCTAGGCTGCAGCAGTGCCAGTAGCTGTGTAGATTACTAAGGCCAGGGCTTTTGGGATGTTTTTTCTTGTATTCCTTACAAATGGGAGACTTGGCTGAGGAAATCTCTTTTGGAATTGGGTCTGACATGACTCATAGGAAGCCATGGTGCACTGGGATGCATGGCACAGGTGTTCAGAATGGCTGTGGAACCATATTTCTGGGCTCAGTTTCTTGGAAAACTTCCTAGAACTTGAAGCATAGGTTTACTCTCCAAGACACAAGTGGGTGCAGTTCTTTTACTAGCCAGGATGTGTTGCTCTGAGGCAAACCTCAGAAGTTTGGGCTCAGATGATTAGAATGTAGCTGTGGTTCTAATCCTGGGGGAACAAGTCACACCACTGGCATGTATCTGAGGAAGAAGAGGTCCAGAGGCTCGGGCCCCTCTATTTGATTCAGAGATGAAATAGATGTCACAGCTGCAATTCAGAACCCAGAACCAACAGGGCAATGCAGCAACTCAGGCTCTTTCTGAGGGATGAGGTACCACAGAATGGTGACTCTGGACCCTGGGATGATAGGGTACTGCCGTAGTTTAGGCTCTGTAAGATTAGGTTCAGCAGAAGCAAGAACACAGAAATGGCAACATGCTGATGTGCCTTGGGCCCTGGGGGCAGAAAGCAGTGAAGCAATAATCTCACTTCCCAGAGGGACAGAGTGCATCAGTAGCTCAAATTGTGCGGGACTAGTCCAGTTCTACATAGGCAGGGTACTGTGGCTATTTGGTCTGAAGGGTGGGGGACACATCTCAGCCAAGGCTTTGATTCCCTAGGACACAAGTGTGCCATGTCCCCTTAGCCTCAGAAAGTGCCAGTGTGCCAAAGGCCTGAGGTTCCCAGGGGGACAGGGTGCTGCTTTGGCTATGGTGCAGGAGGTTCAACTGCTCTTGTAGTTCAAGGCTCCAGGTCCCTGGAGGTGGTGGTGGTGCACCACTTCACCTCAGCCCTAAGAGCAGGAGTGACTCTGCTGTAGCTTGGTCCTAGGGGATAGGGCATAGCAGCAGCTCTACTTGGGGATGATTGGTGCACAACTGGGTGGACGTGACGCAGTGGTGGCTGAGCCTGTGGAGTGGAGAGACATAATGGCTACTCACCCCTGTAATATATATACTCTAGCAGTGGCTCTGGTTCCAAGATGGGGTAGAGCAATAGGAACATGGGATATGAGATGGAAGCAAGTAAGGAACAGTATTGGCTTCTTCTCTTGGGAAAGCTGTGCATGGATTATGAGGAGCTCCATCTGCTGGTCTCAGAGCTTCAGAGGACTTCAAGAGTTTCCAGTAGCAACAACTGAAGGTGACTGTGGTGGCGTGGTGGCAATGGTGGCTGCTGGAATCCTCTTGCTTACTTTTTCCTTGCAGGAAGAAGACCCTCCTTGTTTTGAGCTGATCTGACCAGGGGAATGGAGTAACAGAAGTGATGTTTCCTTTTTGTAAATGTGGCCATCCTGGGATTTTTGCTCTTCAGGAATTCTGCTGTTTCTTTGCTGTTCTCTGGTGCTCTCTTTTTGTTATTTTGTTAAAAACATTATTGTTTATTTATTGTTTGTGTTTTGTTTTTGGGGGGTATTAGGAGCGTCTAGTTGGCCAGGTTGCTCAAAAGTTTTGTTAAGAAGAGCAGAGAAATGGGGTAGTTAGCTGAAGAGGAACGTGTAAACTAGAGAGTAGTTCTTATAGATGAGAGCTATTATAGCATGTTTGTATAATTATAGAAATAATAAATAATGATGAAAAAATTAATGATATGGGAAAAATAGCAGTTAATTGCCAAAGTTCTTGAGCAGGCATGGGGATACACATCTGTTGCCAAATAGAGAAACTGATCTCAGATAGGAACAAAAATTTGAATAATAATGAAAACTACAATTTCTTCCAAATATACTAAATGAAGGAAACTATTCTAGGGGTTATTAACTCATTTTATTCTCCTGACAACTTAATGAGGGAAACAGTGTTTTTCCAGTTTTCTATATATAAAAAAATACAGAGGCACCGAGATGCTAAGTAATTTGCTCAAGGTCACACAGCTTGGAAGTAGAGAAATCTAGAAGTTGAAGTATTTGAACACATGTGCAGATAGTTTGGTAGATTTAATGTTGGAAAAATGACATTGATCTTCTCTGTGTGCTTCTGTCTTCTTAATTAAATAAGAGGTAATGTGATCAGAAAGAGTGAAGACAAGAGAGCAGTATTAGAATTTTGAGGAGAGTGGAGGAGTTACAAAACATTTGTCTTGAAGAGAGGGGAAAAGAGAACGATGAAATAGATGTAACTGGATTTCCAGGATTGGTAATGTACATAATTATAAAGTTAGATCAACCAGTATGAATCTGCATTGTTTTCCAGCTATATTCTGCTGCTCAGTTCAGGTGTACAACAGGTACTAAAGGGGGTTAACTAGATTTGGTGATTTGTTAGGTGAGTAAGATAGACAGAAAAATGAGGCCAAAGAGTGTGTGCAAGGGATTTATTTTAGTGATGGACCATGGAATCTAGCTGGGTAAGGTGATAAGTAAGAACATTATGGAGCTGACAGGCAGTGAAAATGTGGTAGAATAAATGGATTAGGGATTTTAATAGATTTGAAAAACATAAATCTAGCTTTTATACAGATGCAACAAATTGTTAATATAGAAGAATCTCATCTCACTTGAAATTCTGGCCTCAATACAACAGGTATTAGGTACCAAAATGATTGCAAGACAGATTGCCCTATGTAAATTGTTAGTGTCATGGTTCTTTCACTCTTGAATCTCTTGACTCATTGAAGAATTTAAAAGGGAATAGAGAAAGAGAAGAATTTATGAGGATTTTTTTTTTTGAGAGAGTTTTGTACTGCTATGAGTCCCCACATCCTCTTAATGGGGGAGAATTGTGAAGGTTCTACTTCTTCCCATAGGACTTACTAATGGGGCATCCATGGGACAACTTGTAGAGTTTTAGAGCTTAAAATATTTTCCCTACAGTTGGGAGAATACAGAGGACTAGTACTTTGCTCACTCATTAGAAAGCTAGAGAAAGCTATAGAAGCTGGATAGAGGTGACAGTATTGGATTTGAGCAAACGATTCATGAACTTTTCTGTCGATCCAATGTTGGCCACATGGAAAAGTTAGAAAGAGGTTATCTTGGATCTCTTTGATAGGGTTTCCTAGTGTAGTGGCCATGAGGATTTCAGCAGCAAAGACCTAGAAGTGAATGTGAGAGTCATATAAACTGTGGAAGAATTCACCAGCCATTAATGGAGATATATATGCCTGTCATCTTATCAAGAGAATCGCAGGAGAGATGTTCTAAAGGATGCAAAAAAGCTTTGAAATAAAAGAGTTAGCTTTAACTATCAGTTGGATCCAGAGAATACAAAGCCAGTCTGGGACAGATTAAGTCCAATTAAAACTCATCTATCTTCATACCTACCTCTTCTTCCAACCACTGTGAGCCTGGATGAGTCAGAAATTTGCTAGCAAAAGGGGAACGGGTAGAGTAAAAGGTGGGGAGGTTAAGCACAAAGCAGAGAAATAGAATACAAGTTGGCCATATATGCTTCCCATTACAGGCTTCCAGCTTGAAGTAATCTTAAGCTGGAAAAGGGTAGATTTGAATAATTCAGTTGAGTTCAACTTGTGCCACATATTGCATATTCTTATTTTTCAATAAACTGAATCTGTGACTTAAAGTCATAACTAGACTATCTACTTACCTAAGGATGATTAGAAAAGTTTGGGACTTGTAAGTTTTTTAAGGAAGGAAGAAGATTACTTCCTCTCAATAAATATTAAAGGGACAGGGGAAAACAAAATAATAATAAAGTTGTATTTTTATTATGCTGTGAGTTAGGCTGACTCAATATACCAGTCATGCCATGACTAAATAAATAAAATTTACATCTCATCTACAAACATAAGAACAAATACAATAAAATTTGAATACCAACAGGAATGTGACTTATGATGCTATTTTATTGAAACTAAATTAAATATGCAACTGAATACCTCAACAAGAGTTCATTTAAGTTCATCTTGCCTATTTTGTTTTGGGCCCAAACATTTCAATTCTTTTATTTTCATTAAATTTGCATAAATTCAGGGGCTGCATGAGCAGTTTTGTTACATGAATATATTGCATATTGGTAAAGCTTAAACTTTTAGTGTAACCATCACCTAAATGAAATTACTCATCTCATCTTCTCTCCCACTCCCCCACCCTTCCAAGTCTCCAATGTCTATTGTTCTACACTCTATGTCCCTGTGTACACATTATTTAGCTACCACTTATAAGTGAGAACATGCAGTATTTGACTTTCTGTTTCTGAGTTGGCCTCCAGTTTCATACACATTGCTTCGAAAGATATAATTGTGTTCCTATTTATGTCTGAGTAGTATTTCATGATATGTGTGTGTATAATACTACCACATTTTCTTTATTCAATCATCCATTGATAGACATTTAGGTTGATTCCATATCTTCACTGTTATGAATAATACCGCTATAAATGTATGTGTGTAGGTATCTTTTTGATATAATAATTTCTTTTCATTTGGGTATATACTCAGTAGTGGAGTTGCTGGATCAAATGGTATTTATTTTTAGTTCTTTGAGAAATCTCTATACTGTTCTCCACAAATGCTGTACTGTTTTGAATTCCCACTAAGGGCATATAAGAGATCCCTTTTCTCCACATCCTCACCAACATGTTATTTTTGACTTTTTCATAGTAGCCCTTCTGACTGGTGTAAGATGACATTTCATCATATTTTAAATTTGCGTTTCTCTGAATTTTAGTGATGTTGAGCGTTTTTTATATGCTTGTTGGATATTTTATATGTCTTCTTTTGACAAATGTCTGTTCATATTCTTTGCCTACATTCTAATTGGATTATTTGTTGAGTTGTTTGAATTCCTTGTAGATTCTGGATATTAGTTCTTTGTTGGATGCTCAGATTGCAAATATTTTCTTCCAGTCTTCACGTTGTCTGTTCACTCTGCTGATTATTTCTTTTGTGATTCAGAAGCTGTTTAGTTTAAGTATAATTTGTCTATTTTTCTTTTATTTGCATTTTCTTTTGAAGTTTTAGTCATAAATTCTTTGCATAGGCCAATATCCAGAAGAGCTTTTCATAGGTTTTCTTCTAGGAATTTTATAGTTTTAGGTTTTACATTTAAGTCTTTAACTTGGCTTGTGTTAATTTTTGTAATAGAGTGAGAGGTATAGGATCAGTTTCATTTTTCTGCGTATGGCAATCCAATTTTCTCGGCACCATTTATTAAATAAATAGAATGTTCTTTGTCAGTGCATGCTTTTGTCAACCTTGTCAAAGATCAGTTGAGTGTAGGCACGTGGCTTTATTTCCGGGTTCTCTAGTCTTCATTGATTTATGTGCCTATTTTTATACTGATACACTGCTGTTTTGTTTACAATAGCCTTGTAGTAACATAATTTGAAGTCAGGTAATATAATGCCTCCAGTATTGTTCTTTTTGCTTCGAATTGCTTTGTCTATTCAAGTTCTATTTGGTTCCATATAAATTTTAGGATTTGTTTTCTAATTCTTTCAAAAATGTAATTGATACCATGATGGGAATTGCACTGACTCTTTAAATTGCTTTGGGCAGTATGGTCATTTTAACAATATTGATTCTTCTTATCCATGAGCACAGGATGTTTCTCTATTTGTTTGTGTCATCTATAATTTATTTCATCAGTATTTTGTAATATTTCCTGTATAGATTTTTTACTTCCTTGTTTAAATGTAACACGAGGTGTTTTGTATTTTTGCAGATATTGCAAGTAGAATTGACTTATTGATTTTGTTCTCAGCTTAATTGTTGTTGACATATAGAAATGCTGCATATTTTGGTATGTTGATTTTATATCCTGAAACTTTACTGAATTTATTTATGAAATCCTGGACTCTTTTGGAAAATTCTTATGTTAATCTGTTTTTGAGTTGCTATAAAGAAATACCTGAGACTGGGCAAGTTTTAAAGAAATGTGGTTTAATTGGTTTGTGGTTCTACGGGGTACACAAAGCATAGTGCCAGCATCTGCTTCCGGTGAGGGCCTCATGAAGCTTACAATCATGTTGGAAAGAGAAGGGAACCCAGCATGTTAGGTGGTGAGAGTGGGAGCAAGAGAAAAGGGCAAGCCCCTGACTCCTTTAAACAACAAAATTTCCTGTGAACTAACTGAGCAACTCACTTATTACCAAGAGGATGATGCTAAGCCATTCATGAATGATTTGCCTCCATGATCTAATCACCTTCCACAAGGCTTCACTTTCAATATTAAGAATCACATTTGGACATGAGACTTGGAGTGAACATCTAAACCATATCAAGTCTTTAGGGTTTTCTTGGTATAAGATCATATCATCAGTATATGGAGATAGTTTGACTTCCTCATTTCCACTTTGGATGTCTTTTATTTCTTGCTCTTGCTGAGCTGCTTTTGCTAGAACTTCCAATACTATGTTGAATAGGAGTGGTGAAAATGGATATCCTTGTCTTGTTCCAGTTTTTAGAGGGGATGTTTTCAGCTTTTTCCCTTTCAGTATGATGTGTCTGTGGGTTGTCATATATGGTCTTTACACAAGATTTTTAGAGACTGAAGTGAACAATTATACATCCACAAACTAGAAAACCTAGATAAAGTAAAAAAAAAAATGGAAATGTATAAACTCCCATGATTGAACCAAGAAGAAATAAAAATCTTGAATAGAGTGATAAAATAGTGAAAATTAATCAGTAAGATAATTTTTTTCCAACAAAGTAAAAAGTCCAGAGTTAGATAGATCAACAGCCAAATTCTACCAAACATGCAAAGTGTAACTGGTACCAGTTCTCATGAAATTGCTCCAAAAAATAAAAAAAAAAGGTGAAATTCTCCCCATCTGATTTATGAAGCCAGTATCACCCTGATACCAAAGCTGAACAAGGACAACAAAAAAGAAAACAACAGACCAATATCCCTGATGAACATAGAAGCAAAAATCCTCCACAAAATAATATCAAACTAAATCCAACAGCACATTGAGAAGATAATCCACTGTGATCGTGGGTTTTATTCCAGGGAATGCAAGGATGGTTCAACATACTCAATTCAATAAATGTGAGTTATCTCATACACAGAATTAAAAATAAAACCCATATAATCATCTCAATAGATGCAAAAAAATTATTTAATAAAATTTTGCATCCCTTCATGATAAAAACCCTCAACAAACTAGTCATCGAAGGAATATACCACAAACATTCCAATTATTACACTGTAATTTTACTAAAGTATGGTAGATTCTGTTATCTGATGCAGTTTGAGAAGGGATCAATTGATAGTTGAAAAATTTGTTTAAAATCTGAATTAGATTGAGAAATAATAAAAATAAAGTAACTTAAATATTTTATTTCAACTTAAAACATATAAATGCTCATTGAATAATTGATCATTTGTTCTAGCACATGACCTTTCCTTGATTATGGGTATCCTGAAGGAGTTCCATGTCAACTTTCTTACATAAACTATATCTATTCCAGTTTAAATTTTCTTAAAGTGAATCAAGAAATTAAAAAGATGCTTGCAATGTAATCTGAGTGCAAATAGTATATTATAATGATTTTTCTTCAATCATTTACACTGGTGTCACTCACACTTAGATATCAAATTTTTCTAAGACACTTAATGAGTAAACCTTAAACCAGGTAGAAATAAAAACCCTAAACAGACCAATAACAAGCAGTGAGATTGAAATGGTAGTAAAACAGTTGCCATCAAAAAAGAAAGTGCAAGACAAGATGGATTCACAGCTGAATTCCGTAAGAACTTCAAAGAAGATTTGGTGAAAATCCTACTGCAATTATTCTAAAAGGTGAAGGAAGAGAAATCCTTCCTAAATTATTCTATGAAGCCAGTATCACCCTAATACTAAAACCAGAAAAGAACATAACCAAAACTACAGACCAATATCTCTGATGAAAATAGATGCAACAGTTCTGAACAAAATACTAGCTAACCGAATCCAACAGCATATCAAAAAGATGATCCACCATGATGAAGTGGATTTTATACCAGGGAAGCAGAGATGGTTTAACTCACACAAGTCAATAAATGTGATACACTACATAAATAGAATTAAAAACAAGGTCAGGCACGGTGGCTCAAGCCTGTAACCCCAGCACTTTGGGAGGCTGAGACGGGTGGATCACGAGGTCAGGGGATCGAGACCATCCTGGCTAACACGGTGAAACCCTGTCTCTACTAAAAAATACAACAACAACAAAAATAATAATAATAGCCGGGCGAGGTGGCGGGCACCTGTAGTCCCAGCTACTCGGGAGGCTGAGGCAGGAGAATGGTGTAAACCCAGGAGGTGGAGCTTGCAGTGAGCTGAGATCTGGCCACTGCACTCCAGCCTGGGTGACAGAGCGAGACTCCATCTCAAAAAAAAAAAACCAAAAAAAAAACATATGATCATCTGTATTATTCAGGGTTCTCTTAGAGGGACAAAACTAATAGTATATATATATATATATATAGAGAGAGAGAGAGAGAGAGAGAGAGAGAGAGAGAAAGAGAGAGAGAGAGTTTATTATTAACTTATGTGATCACGAGGTCCCACAATAGGCTGTCTACAAGCTGAGGAACAGGGAGAGCCAGTCAGAGTCCCAAAACTGAAGAATTTGGAGTCTGATGTTCTAAGACAGGAAGCATCTAGCACAGCAGAAAGATGTAGACTGGGATCCTAGGCCCATCTCCCCTTTTCACATTTTTCTGCCTGCCTTATGTTCCATGGAAGCTTATTAGATTGTGCCCACCAGATTAAGGGTGGATCTGCGCTCCCCAGCCCACTGACTCAAATGTTAATCTTTTTTGGCAACACCCACACAGACACATCCAGGATTAATACGTTGTATTCCTCAATCCAATCAAGTTGACACTCAGTATTAACCATCACAAGTCTGCCCCTTGTCAACATGAAGCCATACACATCTCCTGAGATCTACAAAATCTTCAAATAAAGACAATAATAAAGTCACAATTACTCCTAACATAATACAGCTATTCTTCATACAACTGGAAATGCACCAATCTGCAACTCAAATACTACTACATAAAGTTAACAATACTTAAATGCTGATATGAAGTCAATAAATCTTATGTCATATGATAAAGGAAGAAGGAAGTAAAATGAAGATATTTTCTTAGTACAAGTTTATACATGCACAAATATGTTTGTAACAAAAGAAAGAAGAAATACTCATGACAGTTATAGACCTATTTCTACAGCTGGTCACGTGGTTGTAGCTGTCTGGTATTGATGACTACCTTCTACCACCCATTCTGTATTCCCTTTGCTTTCAGCAAGTATCTCAGCAGGTCCTGTTTTTGTCTGTTTGTTTGTTTTTGTTTGTTGTTTGTTTGTTTTTCACTGGTGGAGTGAACAAAACCTTCATTTCTGAAGGGTCTCAGTCATTTGTAGTCCCGCCTGGACTGGGCTGTTGTAATTTACCATTGACCTTAATCACAAGGCATGGTAATACTAAGAGACGCCCTAACGGATCTCCTGTATTCCATGAGTACTCTTCCTTACCTCTGTTGTGGAGTAGTGGACTGACTTCATCTTGATAGTCTGGCTTAATCACTCCAGTCAACACTATAACTCTCTTTTTAACCTGTTGACTTAAAGGTAGGAGGCACCCAAAGTGTCCAGGTGGCAATCTTAACTTCCAGTTTAATGGAATCATTGTTGTGTCTCCTTGGGCCAGTGTTCCTCCCTCTGGAACTAAGATCTCTAGGCCAGAAGAACATAATGTCAGAGGACCAGGAAGCAAATATTTTGCTAGTGGATCTCTAGGGGTGATGGTGAGTGGTGCCACTCCCACTTCCACCCTTTGATTTCTGGACCCATGAATCCTAGCTATGGGAGAAACAGTACCACATATTGGAGCCTGATTCAGAGCATACACGGCCTTCTGGAGAACATTGCCCCAGCCCTGCAAAGTATTGTCACCTAGTTGGTGTAATTGTGACTTCAAAAGGCCATTCCACTGTTATATCAATCCAGCAGCTTCAGGATGCTGAGGAACATGGCAAGACCAGTGAATTCCATGAGCATGAACCTACTGCCAAATTTCTTTAGCTGTAAAGTGAGTGCCTTCATCAGAGGCAATGCTGTGTGGAATAGTAAACATGATGGTGGATAAGGCATTCTGTGAGTCCATGGATGATAGTCTTGGCAGAAGCATTGCAGGAGAGGCAAACCCATAACTGGAATAAGTGTTTATTCTAGTGAGGATAAACCTCTGCCCTTTCCATGATGGAAGATGTCCAATATAATCAACCTGCCACCAGGTGGATGGCTGATCACCCCAAGGAATTGTGCCTTATCAAAGGCTCAGTGTTGGTCTCTGCTGCTGGCAAATTGTGCACTCAGCAAAGGCCATAGCCAGGTCAGCCTTGGTGAGTCGAAGTCCATGTTGCTGAGTCCATGCATAACCTCCATCCCTGCCACTATGGCCACTTTGTTCAAGGGCCCATTGGGTGATGACAGGGGTGGCTGGCGAAAGAGGCTGAGTGGTGTCCACAGAATGGGTCATCCTATCCATTTGATTATTAAATTCCTCCTCCACTTAGATCACCCGTTTGTGAGTACTCACATGGGATACAAATGTCTTCACAGTTTTTTTACCACTCAGAGAGGTTCATCCACATACCCTTTCCTGAAAAGGATTTTCACAAATTTTCCAATCATCATTCTTCCAAGTCCCTGACAAGCCACATGTAGAGGAATGAAACTGTATCCTCATCTCTCACCTTATACAAAAATCAAATCAAGATGGTTCAAAGACTTAAATCTAAGACCTTAAACCACACACAATTCTAGGGTATGACATCAGAAAAACTCTTCTAGACGTCGGCTTAGGCAAAGAGTTTATGACCAAGAATCCAAAAGCAAATGCAATAGAAACAAAAATAAATAGATGTGACTTAATTAAACTAAAAAGCTTCTGCACAGCAAAAGAAATAATCAGCAGAGTAAATAGACAATCCACAGAGTGGGAGAAGATTTTTCCAAACCGCATCTGAAAAAAAGACTAGTATCCAGAATCTACAAGGAATTCAAATCAGCAAGAAAATATATAACAATACCATTAAAAGTTGGCTAAGGACATGAATAGACAATTCTCATAAAAAGATATACACATGGTCAATAAATATATGAAAAAATACTCAACATCACTAATTATCAGGGAAATGTAAATCAAAACCACAGTGTTTTACCACCTTACTACTGCAAGATTGTTCATAATTTAAAAATCAAAAAAGAATAGATGTTGGCATAGAGGTGGTGAAAAGATAACAAGTTTACACTGCTGGTGGGAATGTAAACTATTATCACTATGGAAAACAGCACAGGGATTTCTTAAGGAACTAAAAGTAGAACTACCATTTGATCCAGCAATCCCACTACTGGATATTTATCCAAAGAAAAAGAATTCGTTATATGAAAAAGACATTTGCACATGCATGTTTATAACAGCACAATTCACAATTGCAAAAATATGGACTGAACCGGAATGCCCATCATTCGAGTGTATAAAGAAAATGTGGTATATAAACACCATGCAGTACTATGCAGCCATAAAAATGAATGAAATAATTGCATTCACAGCAACCTGAATGGAGTTGAAGGCCATTGTGCTAAGTGAAGTAACTCAGGAATGTAAAACCAAACATGATGTGTTCTCACTTATAAGTGGGAGCTAAAGTTGTGAGTACACAAAGACCTGAGAATGATATAATGGACTTGGGGGACTCAGGGGAAAGGGTGGGAGGGGTTGAGGGACACAAGACTACACATTTGATACAGTGTACACTGGTTGGGCGATGGATGCACCAAAATCTCACAAATCACCACTAAAGAACTTATCCATGTAACCAAACACCATCTGTTCCCCCAAAACTGAGCACTTTGCTATTTTGTCTTATTTTTATTATTCCAGCAATTATATGAGATAATTTTTACTATCACACTTCACATACAAGGAAACAGAATAGACAGTTTAAATCTCTTGCCAAAAATTACATTGTTGATAAATATTCGAACCTAGATATAAACTCAGATCTGTTTAAGCCTGAAATCTATACTCTTTCCAGTATGTTTTCCTGCTTCTCATAATTTAGGGTTGTGAAATTATGATAAAAGTTACAGAGGAGGAAAAGAAAGTAGCTAGATTCAAAAGTCACTAATTTACTAATAGCAATATCATATATTGAGCAGTTACTATAAGACAGACACTCTTTAATGCACATTTCGTTACACTTTTCCAATCCCAAGAGAATGGTATCATTATTACTGTTTTATAGAGGAAGAAACTGAGGGAGAAAGCAGTTATGCACTGAACTTCAGGTTGTACAACTAGCGAACAGTAATAGCAGAGTTTTAAACCTAAGTTTGACAGAATCTGGAGGCGACACTCTGTAGAAAAATGAAAAGTACTTCACTGGAAAACTATCCATTTTCTAGACTCTAGAGAACACCTCTCTGAGTTTTATGATTCTAGAAGCTATTTTATAACTCTGTAAACTGTAAATAAATGGTATCAATGAAAAATAATTCTTATTTATGGATTTGCAAATTCTGTCTATCCAAGAGAAGTTCAAATAACTTCTCTCTTTTGGTCCCCCATTCTACTTGAAAAAAGCAGTTTTGCTTCTGTTGGAACATTTATTTTAATTTTTCTGATCTTTAAATTTGTTTGTTCTTCAGAGTCTCTTTTGAACCAGTAGTCATATCTGTGTTGTTTCCTCATGGCTAAATGAAATACATAACATATTTATATGACAGTCATGATTTTACTTTTTTTTTTTTTTGAAAATTGTCTTTTAACAGTTTTCCACTGAGATGCCTAGTGAATTCTTCTAACAGAACCAAGTAAACTTAACGAGAGGAGTGCACCCCATAAGCTATTTAAGCCCAGACCAGTCTCTCTTGGCTTCTAGAGATGACTCCAAATTGGCAATATAGCACTGCTGACTTTCTTTTTGTTGTTGTTGTTGTTTTGAGACAGTGTCTCACTCTGTTACCCATGCTGGAGTGCAGTGGTGCAATCTCAGCTGACTGAAACCTCCACTTTCAAAGCTCAAGCGATTCTCCAGTCCCAGCCTGCAGAGTAGCTGGGACTACAGGCATGAGCCACCAGAGCCTGGCTAATTTTTGTACTTTTGGTAGAGACGGGATTTCGCCATGTCGCCCAGGCTGGTATCGTACTCCTGAGCTCAAAGCAATCGTTCTGCCATGGCCTCCCAATGTGCTTGGATTACAGGTGTGAGCCACCACTCCTCACCAGCACTGCTGACTTTCTATTTCTCTAGTTTTGATCTTCATCTTTATTAATGTTGTGTTTTGATTTCATTTGTTTTTGTTCATTTGTGGCTAATAAGTTATTTATCACAGCTAGGAGTAATTACTGGGAATTTGGTTTTATAGTCTGACCATACATGAGGAATTTGATTTTGTACTCTTATCAATGATATGTGTAAGTGAATTAAATGTTTATAATATCTATGTTGGGTGAGAGACAACAGGGAATTGCATTTGCTAGTTTTTTTTTTTCAATTTGTTGTCTTATTTGTCTATTTTAATTAAGTTCAAATAATTAGGAATTTTTTTGTCTAACAGGAAGAGGACTAGCTCTTTGATATCCGGACTGGCGATCTTTTGTGTTTCTGTGTTTATTCTTAATTAATATCTGAAAATTTTATTTATTTATTTACTTAATTTTTTAATTTATTTTATTCATTTTTTTGAGACAGGGTTTTTCTCTGTTTCCCAGGCTGGAGTGGTGTGGCACAATCATGGCTCACTGCAGCCTTGATCTCCTGGGTTCAAGCGATCCTCAGCCACCCAAGTAGCTGAGACTACAGGTGTGCACCACCAAGTCAGGCTAATTTAAAATTTTTTTGTAGAGATGTGGTCTCACTATGTTGCCCAGGCTGTTCTCAAACTTCTGAGCTCAAGTGATTCTGTTACCTTGGTCTCCCACAGTGCTAGGATTACAGGTGTGTGTCACTGCTTTTGGCCACATGGCTGAAATTTTGGAACAGAAGCTGTAAACCCCTTTGTGTCTGCATATTTATGTGCCTGTAATTTATAAAGATCATGACCTCCCATGTGAGTGTGGGATTTTCTACCTTCAGATGTTGTTAGTAAATTATTATATTATTTCTAACACAATAAATAAAAGCAAGTAATGTTTACCTCAAAAAATAAATTATATCATAAAGTTACTTAAATTAAAAGGACCTTTATTATGTATGGCTTACATAGATAAATAAGTGCTTATATAATTAAATATTCCTAAAATTCCAAGAAATTAAGGAAACTGAGTATTTAAGATTTTCAATGTGCTAAAAATGTATGCTTGAAGAATCCAACTTAGAAACATATTACAAATCGTAGCTTCTGCACCATTGAACCATGCTTGACAGGTGGAGAGCTCCAGTGTGGTGGTCCCTACAGCTGTGCACCAGCCTGCATGTTCCCTCCCTATACTGCAGGCTCCCCTGAACCCACAGCAACTCCCCACATCAGTTTGCTAGTGGGTGTCAGCACAGGTGGGTTTTGCTTTACTTGCCCTGCCAGCACATGGGAGTGAAGCAGCCCCATGACCCCTGCAGACCACCATTGTAGATGGAGCCTTGGTGGGCACAGAGCCAGCAAGCCCCGCCCCACCAGTTCCCCAATCTTGCGGCTAATGCTGCCCAGAGAACAGGGTCTCCTCCCACATCCTGAGCGATCACTCCTACTTGCAGGGCACAGAAAAGGCACCCAGACCTGCCCTGGCCAGCAGCCTGCCCCAAACCAACATCACTTCTAGTGCAACAGCACACACAGTCTCCATCAGAGGCCCCCCACTCCTCCTTAACTGCCTTCCCTTTGTCACTGTGATGAACTCCCTCAGGGAGGCTGGCACCCCTGCATCCACTAACATTGGGCTAGAGCTGTTGCACCTCAGTCCTCCAGCTGCAGTAGCTTCCAAACCTCGAGAAATCAGAGAACAATGCTGGGGCCCAATACAAGTCCCCTAGAGTTAGAACATGCAGTCCAGGAATTGAAAGTTGAATGTTGGCCCCATAAGATCTTCCAGAAATGAAGCCAGTTGGCTGAATCCACCTTATACAACAATCAAACTCTGAAGGTCATCAAATAGGATAAAATTTTAAAGACCATCTAAAGGTCAACAACCTCAAAAATTGAAGGTAAATAAGTCTACAAAGATGAGAAAGAATCGTGCAAGAACACTGAAAACTCAAAAAGTCAGAGTACTTTCTTTCCTCCAAGTGACTGCATGGCCTCTACCAAGGGTTTGGAACCTGGCGGAGTCTGAGATGACTGAAATGACAGAAATAGAATTCGGAATAGTGATAACAAAGGAGTTCACTGAACTACAGGAGTGCATTGTAACCCAATGCAAGAAAGCTAAAAATCATGATAAAACATGGCAGGAGCGGACATACAAAATAGCCAGTGCAGAGAAGAACATAACCAACCTAATAGAGCTGAAGAACACACTACAGAACTTCATAATGCAATCACAAGTATTATTGCAGAATAAACCAAGTGTAGGAAAGAATCTCAGAGCTTGAACACTGCCTTTTTGAAATAAGACAAGCAGACAAGAATAGAGAAGGAAAGAGAGAGGACTGAAATAAACACAATTAGAAATGACAAGAGGGATATTTCCACTGACCCCACAGAAATACAAACTACTATTGAAAAATATTACGAATACCCGTATGCACATTAACTAGAAAATCTAGACAAAATGGATAAATTCCTGGACACATAAATCTTCCTAAGACTAAACCAGAAAGAAATTGAATCCTTGGACACACCAATAATGAGCTTTGAAATTAAGGCACTAATAAGTAGCCTACCAACAACAACAAAAAAGAGGTCAGGACCAGACAGATTCACAGCTAAATTTTACCAGATGTACAAAGAAGAGCTGGTACCATTCCTACTGAAACTATTCCACAAAATTGAGGAGGAGGAACTTTCCCCTAACTCATTCTATGAGACCAGCATCATCTTGATACCAAAACCTGGCAGAGATACAACAAGAAAAGAAAACTTCAGGCCAATATATTTGATAAACATCGATGCAAAAATTCCCAAAAATTATTGGCAAACCACATCCAACAGCACATCAAAAAGTTAATTCACCATGATCAAGTAGGCTTCATCCTTGGGATGCAAAGTTGATTTAACATGTGCAAATCAATAAATGTGATTCATCACATAAACAGAACTAAAGACAAAACCACATAATTATCTCAGTAGATGCAGAAAAGGCTTTTAATAAAATTCAACACCTCTTTATGTTAAAAACTCTCAATAAACTATTAAAGGAACATACCACAAAATAACAAGAGCCATATATGACAAATCCACAGCCAACATCATACTGAATGGGCAAAAGCTGGAAGCATTCTTCTTGAAAACCTGCAAAAGACAAGGATGTCCTGTCTCACCACTCCTTCAACATAGTATTGGAAGTTCTGGCTATGGCAATCAGACACACAAACACGACATCCAAACAGGAAGAGAGGAATTCAAACTATCTCTGTTTGCAGATGACATGATCCCATATCTAAAAAAACTCATAGTCTTGGCCCAAAAGCTCCTCCAGCTGATAAATAACTTCAGCAAAGTTGCCCAATACAATATCAATGACAAAAATCACTAGCATCCATATACACCATATACACCAACAACAGCCAAACTGACAGCCAAATCAGGAATGAACTCCCATTCATATATGTCACACACACACACAAAATACCTAGTAATACAGCTAACTAAGGAAGTGAAAGATCTCTACAAGGAGAACTACAAACCACTGCTCCAAGAAATCAGAGATGACACAAATATATTGTAAAACATTCCATGCTCATGGATAGGGAGAATCAATATTGTTAAAATGCCCGCACTGCCCAAATAAATTTATAGATTCAATGCTATGTCTATGAATCTACCAATGACATTCTTCACAGAACTAAAAAAGACTATTTTAAAATTCATATAGAAACAAAAACAGCCCTAATACCCAAGGCAATCTTAGCAGAAAGAACAAAGCTGGAGGCATCAATTTACCTGATTTCAAACTGCACTACAGAGCTACAGTAACCAAAACAGCATGGTACTGGTACAAAACCAGACACATAAACCAATGCAACAGAATAGAGAACCCAGAAATAAGAACACACACATACAACCATATGATCTTTGACAAACCTGACAAAGACAAGTAATGGACACAGGATTCTTATTCAATAAATGGTGCAGCAATAAATGGCTAGTCATATGCAGAAGACTAAAACTGGATATAAATCCAAGTTTACATAATTTAGCAAATACTTTGGCAAACCAGAGCAGTTTGTTAATTTTGCCTGTATAAAAATAGCCATGTCTTTTTCTCTGATTCATCAGTGTTAGGTATAATACAAGTATACATTTCTATTCTACATGGGTATGTTTTTCCTAGACTTATACAGGTTTACTGATCAATGAAACTAGCATTACTTAATGTTTAAGATTATGAAATATGTACATTTACATTTAACCAAATTGAATCATTATTCTGATGAACTATGTTTCAATAGTATTTATGCTTTGCAGTATGTCAGCTTCCAGATAATTTTCTAGATCTTCAGATAACTTAAAACCTTGGACTCATAGTGAATTGAGTTAATCAATGAATTCACTAAATGTCTACATCATTTCTAAATAAAATAAAACACACCCCATTAACTTTTTTATTTTATAGAAATGGGTTCTCACTATGTTGCCAAGGCTGGTCTCAAATTCCCGGGCTCAAGTGCTCTTCTCACCTTGGCCTCCCAAAGTGCTGGGACCACAAGTGTGAGCCATTGCATGTGACTGCTAAATTGTATCTTTAGGTCATGATAATATGCTCATTCTTGCTACTTTGAAATGCTGTATATGGGATGTGGGTAGCTTTAAAATGTTGTGTTATGCATATCCATGAACTCTCCTGGTCTGCTATATGCTGAGGTGTAGCAGGCAATTCTCAGTTACCCACTCCTCAGTTTTCTTTGTGAAATAGAAGTTACTTCGGTTAAAAGTGATAATTAATATAAATGTTTGAGACTATATTTAAGAACAATAGTTTTGGAGAAATAAGATTGTGTACATGCTTCTGTTTCTCATGGACACGATTAATGTTATACCAAAGTAGCAGTTCTCAGAGGATTTTTGTTTTGTTTTGTTTTGTCTCTAAACTTCTTTATACTCTTTGTGATGGTTAATATTGAGTATCAACTTGATTGAATTGAAGAATGTATTGTTCCTGGGTGTGTCTGGGAGGGTGTTGCCAAAGTAGATTAACATTTGAGTTAGTGACTTCAAGAGGCAGACCCACCCTCAATCCAGGTGGGCACTATCTAATCAGCTGCCAGCATGGCTTAGATAAAAGTAGGCAGAGGAATGTGGAAGGACTAGACTGGCTTGTGTCTTCTGGCCTCCATCTTTCTCCTGTGCTGGATGCTTCCTGTCCTTGAATATCAGACTCCAAATTCTTCAGCTTTTGAACTCTTGGACTTACATCAGTGATTTGCCAGGGACTTTCCGGCCTTCAGCCACAGACTGAAGGCTACACTACTGGCTTCCTTAACTTTGAGGTTTTGTGACTTGGACTGGTTTCCTGGTTCCTCAGCTTGCAGACACCCCAATGTGGGACTTCACTTTGTAATCATGAGTCAATTCTCCTAATCAACTTCCTTTTATATATTCATCTATCCTATTAGTTCTGTCCCTTTAAAGAACCCTGAGTAATACACTCTTTGAATATATTGAGGTCTCCAAGGAGCATTATTTTATGAGTTATTTCTTGAAATATTTACCACATTAAAAATTGAAACTAAGAAAAAATTTAATTGCTTCTTTACTGATTCATTTGAAGTTATCAATGATGAATATATTGCATGTTAATAACATCTTAGTAATATGAAATTAGTCCTGACCTCACAGACCTCCTAAATAAAGTACAGTGTCAGTCTGTTCCAGAAAATGAAAGAGCATAATGAAAATGCAAACTTGGAAGACAATTTTTGTTTGACTTGTTTTATAATGCCTGAGTGTGAAAAGCTATTACATGCTTTAATATCTCAGCAAAGTTTTCTCAATTTTGATGGGCTCATTTCCTTGGTTTGCTATTTATTGCCTTTAACCTAGATAGCAAAGATTTTGTGTCTTACTAAAATAATTCTCTGTACTTTATGTGGATTTGATAAATTTTTATAAGACATACTATTTTATTTTATTTATTTATTTATTTATTTTTAATTAATTTATTATTATTATACTTTAAGTTGTAGGGTACATGTGCATAACGTGCAGGTTTGTTACATATGTATACTTGTGCCATGTTGGTGTGCTGCACCCATCAACTTGTCATTTCCATCAGGTATAACTCCCAATGCAATCCCTCCCCCCTCCCCCCTCCCCATGACAGGCCCCTGTGTGTGATGTTCCCCTTCCTGAGTCCAAGTGATCTCATTGTTCAGTTCCCACCTATGAGTGAGAACATGCGGTGTTTGGTTTTGTGTTCTTGTGATAGTTTGCTAAGAATGATGGTTTCCAGCTGCATCTATGTCCCTACAAAGGACACAAACTCATCCTTTTTGATGGCTGCATAGTATTCCATGGTGTATATGTGCCACATTTTCTTAATCCAATCAGTCACTGATGGACATTTGGGTTGATTCCAAGTCTTTGCTATTGTGAATAGTGCTGCAATAAACATACGAGTGCATGTGTCTTTATAGCAGCATAATTTATAATCCTTTGGGTATATACCCAGTAATGGGATGGCTGGGTCATATGGTACATCTAGTTCTAGATCCTTGAGGAATCGCCATACTGTTTTCCATAATGGTTGAACTAGTTTACCATCCCACCAACAGTGTAAAAGTGTTCCTATTTCTCCACATCCTCTCCAGCACCTGTTGTTTCCTGACTTTTTAATGATCGCCATTCTAACTAGTGTGAGATGGTATCTCATTGTGGTTTTGATTTGCATTTCTCTGATGGCCAGTGATGATGAGCATTTATTCATGTGTCTGTTGGCTGTATGCATGTCTTCTTTTGAGAAATGTCTGTTCATATCCTTTGCCCACTTTTTGATGGGGTTGTTTGTTTTTTTCTTGTAAATTTGTTTGAGTTCTTTGTAGGTTCTGGATATTAGTCCTTTGTCAGATGAGTAGATTGCAAAAATTTTCTCCCATTCTGTAGGTTGCCTGTTCACTCAGATGGTAGTTTCTTTTGCTGTGCAGAAGCTCTTTAGTTTAATGAGATCCCATTTGTCAATTTTGGCTTTTGCTGCCGTTGCTTTTGGTGTTTTAGACATGAAGTCTTTGCCCAGGCCTATGTCCTGAATGGTACTACCTAGGTTTTCCTCTAGGATTTTTATGGTATTAGGTCTAACATTTAAGTCTCTAATCCATCTTGAATTAATTTTCATATAAGGAGTAAGGAAAGGATCCAGTTTCAGCTTTCTACTTATGGCTAGCCAATTTTCCCAGCACCATTTATTAAATAGGGAATCCTTTCCCCATTTCTTGTTTCTCTCAGGTTTGTCAAAGATCAGATGGCTGTAGATGTGTGGTATTATTTCTGAGGACTCTGTTCTGTTCCATTGGTCTATATCTTTGTTTTGGTACCAGTACCATGCTGTTTTGGTTACTGTAGCCTTGTAGTATAGTTTGAAGTCAGGTAGCGTGATGCCTCCAGCTTTGTTCTTTTGACTTAGGATTGTCTTGGAGATGCGGGCTCTTTTTTGGTTCCATATGAACTTTAAAGCAGTTTTTTCCAATTCTGTGAAGAAACTCATTGGTAGCTTGATGGGGATGGCATTGAATCTATAAATTACCTTGGGCAGTATGGCCATTTTCACGATATTGATTCTTCCTATCCATGAGCATGGTATGTTCTTCCATTTGTTTGTGTCCTCTTTGATTTCACTGAGCAGTGGTTTGTAGTTCTCCTTGAAGAGGTCCTTTACATCCCTTGTAAGTTGGATTCCTAGGTATTTGATTCTCTTTGAAGCAATTGTGAATGGAAGTTCATTCCTGATTTGGCTCTCTGTTTGTCTGTTACTGGTGTATAAGAATGCTTGTGATTTTTGCACATTAATTTTGTATCCTGAGACTTTGCTGAAGTTGCTTATCAGGTTAAGGAGACTTTGTGCTGAGACAATGGGGTTTTCTAAATATACAATCATGTCATCTGCAAACAGGGAAAGTTTGACTTCTTCTTTTCCTAACTGAATACCCTTGATTTCTTTCTGTTGCCTAATTGCCCTAGCCAGAACTTCCAACACTATGTTGAATAGGAGTGGTGAGAGAGGGCATCCCTGTCTTGTGCCAGTTTTCAAAGGGAATTTTTCCAGTTTTTGCCCATTCAGTATGATATTGGCTGTGGGTTTGTCATAAATAGCTCTTATTATTTTTAGGTACGTTCCATCAATACCGAATTTATTGAGCGTTTTTAGCATGAAGGGCTGTTGAATTTTGTCAAAAGCCTTTTCTGCATCTATTGAGATAATCATGTGGTTCTTGTCTTTGGTTCTGTTTATATGCTGGATTATGTTTATTGATTTGCGAATGTTGAACCAGCCTTGCATCCCAGGGATGAAGCCCACTTGATCATGGTGGATAAGCTTTTTGATGTGTTGCTGAATCCGGTTTGCCAGTATTTTATTGAGGATTTTTGCATCGATGTTCATCAGGGATATTGGTCTAAAATTCTCTTTTTTTGTTGTGTTTCTGCCAGGCTTTGGTATCAGGATGATGTTGGCCTCATAAAATGAGTTAGGGAGGATTCCCTCTTTTTCTATTGATTGGAATAGTTTCAGAAGGAATGGTACCAACTCCTCCTTGTACCTCTGGTAGAATTCAGCTGTAAATCCATCTGGTCCTGGACTTTTTTTGGTTGGTAGGCTATTAATTATTGCCTCAATTTCAAAGCCTGCTATTGGTCTCTTCAGGGATTCAACTTCTTCCTGGTTTAGTCTTGGAAGAGTGTAAGTGTCCAGGAAATTATCCATTTCTTCTAGATTTTCCAGTTTATTTGCATAGAGGTGTTTATAGTATTCTCTGATGGTAGTTTGTATTTCTGTGGGGTCGGTGGTGATATCCCCTTTATCATTTTTAATTCCGTCGATTTGATTCTTCTCTCTTTTCTTCTTTATTAGTCTTGCTAGTGGTCTGTCAGTTTTGTTGATCTTTTCAAAAAACCAACTCCTGGATTCATTGATTTTTTGGAGAGTTTTTTGTGTCTCTATCTCCTTCAGTTCTGCTCTGATCTTAGTTATTTCTAGCCTTCTGCTAGCTTTCGAATGTGTTTGCTCTTGCTTCTCTAGTTCTTTTAATTGCGATGTTAGAGTGTCCATTTTAGATCTTTCCTGCTTTCTCTTGTGGGCATTTAGTGCTATAAATTTCCCTCTACACACTGCTTTAAATGTGTCCCAGAGATTCTGGTATGTTGTATCTTTGTTCTCATTGGTTTCAAAGAACATCTTTATTTCTGCCTTCATTTTGTTATGTACCCAGTAGTCATTCAGGAGCAGGTTGTTCAGTTTCCATGTAGTTGAGCGGTTTTGATTGAGTTTCTTAGTCCTGAGTTCTAGTTTGATTGCACTGTGGTCTGAGAGACAGTTTGTTATAATTTCTGTTCTTGTACATTTGCTGAGGAGTGCTTTACTTACAATTACGTGGTCGATTTTGGAGTAAGTACGATGTGGTGCTGAGAAGAATGTATATTCTGTTGATTTGGGGTGGAGAGTTCTATAGATGTCTATTAGGTCTGCTTGCTGCAGAGATGAGTTCAATTCCTGGATATCCTTGTTAACTTTCTGTCTCGTTGATCTGTCTAATGTTGACAGTGGAGTGTTGAAGTCTCCCATTATTATTTTATGGGAGTCTAAGTCTCTTTGTAAGTCTCTAAGGACTTGCTTGATGAATCTGGGTGCTCCTGTATTGGGTGCATATATATTTAGGATAGTTAGCTCTCCCTGTTGAATTGATCCCTTTACCATTATGTAATGGCCTTCTTTGTCTCTTTTGATCTTTGATGGTTTAAAGTCTGTTTTATCAGAGACTAGTATTGCAACCCCCGCTTTTTTTTGTTCTCCATTTGCTTGGTAAATCTTCCTCCATCCCTTTATTTTGAGCCTATGTATGTCTCTGCGTGTGAGATGGGTCTCCTGAATACAGCAGACTGATGGGTCTTGACTCTTTATCCAGTTTGCCAGTCTGTGTCTTTTAATTGGAGCATTTAGTCCATTTACATTTAAGGTTAAGATTGTTATGTGTGAACTTAATCCTGCCATTATGATATTAACTGGTTATTTTGCTCGTTGGTTGATGCAGTTTCTTCCTAGCCTCGATGGTCTTTACATCTTGGCATGTTTTTGCAATGGCTGGTACCGGTTGTTCCTTTCCATGTTTAGTGCTTCCTTCAGGGTCTCTTGTAAGGCAGGCCTAGTGGTGACAAAATCTCTAAGCATTTGCTTATCTGTAAAGGATTTTATTTCTCCTTCACTTATGAAACTTAGTTTGGCTGGATATGAAATTCTGGGTTGAAAATTCTTTTCTTTAAGAATGTTGAATATTGGCCCCCACTCTCTTCTGGCTTGGGGAGTTTCTGCCGAGAGATCTGCTGTTAGTCTGATGGGCTTCCCTTTGTGGGTAACCCGACCTTTCTCTCTGGCTGCCCTTAAGATTTTTTCCTTCATTTCAACTTTGGTGAATCTGGCAATTATGTGTCTTGGAGTTGCTCTTCTCGAGGAGTATCTTTGTGGCGTTCTCTGTATTTCCTGGATTTGAATGTTGGCCTGCCCTACTAGGTTGGGGAAGTTCTCCTGGATGATATCCTGAAGAGTGTTTTCCAACTTGGTTCCATTTTCCCCCTCACTTTCAGGCACCCCAATCAGACGTAGATTTGGTCTTTTTACATAATCCCATACTTCTTGCAGGCTTTGTTCATTTCTTTTTCTTCTTTTTTCTTTTGATTTCTCTTCTCACTTCATTTCATTCATTTGATCCTCAATCGCTGATACTCTTTCTTCCAGTTGATCGAGTCGGTTACTGAGGCTTGTGCATTTGTCACGTATTTCTCGTGTCATGGTTTTCATCTCTTTCATTTCGTTTATGAACTTCTCTGCATTAATTACTCTAGCCATCAATTCTTCCACTTTTTTTTCAAGATTTTTAGTTTCTTTGCGCTGGGTACGTAATTCCTCCTTTAGCTCTGAGAAATTTGATGGACTGAAGCCTTCTTCTCTCATCTCGTCAAAGTCATTCTCCGTCCAGCTTTGATCCGTTGCTGGCGATGAGCTGCGCTCCTTTGCCGGGGGAGATGCGCTCTTATTTTTTGAATTTCCAGCTTTTCTGCCCTGCTTTTTCCCCATCTTTGTGGTTTTATCTGCCTCTGGTCTTTGATGATGGTGATGTACTGATGGGGTTTTGGTGTAGGTGTCCTTCCTGTTTGATAGTTTTCCTTCTAACAGTCAGGACCCTCAGCTGTAGGTCTGTTGGAGATTGCTTGAGGTCCACTCCAGACCCTGTTTGCCTGGGTATCAGCAGCAGAGGCTGCAGAAGATAGAATATTTCTGAACAGCGAGTGTACCTGTCTGATTCTTGCTTTGGAAGCTTCCTCTCAGGGGTGTACTCCACCCTGTGAGGTGTGGGGTGTCAGACTGCCCCTAGTGGGGGATGTCTCCCAGTTAGGCTACTCAGGGGTCAGGGACCCACTTGAGCAGGGAGTCTGTCCCTTCTCAGATCTCAACCTCCATGTTGGGAGATCCACTGCTCTCTTCAAAGCTGTCAGACAGAGTCGTTTGCGTCTGCAGAGGTTTCGGCTGTGTTTGTTATTGCCCTGTCCCCAGAGGTGGAGTCTACAGAGACAGGCAGGTTTCCTTGAGCTGCTGTGAGCTCCACCCAGTTCAAGCTTCCCAGCAGCTTTGTTTACCTACTTAAGCCTCAGCAATGGCGGGCGCCCCTCCCCCAGCCTCGCTGCTGCCTTGCCGGTAGATCACAGACTGCTGTGCTAGCAATGAGGGAGGCTCCGTGGGTGTGGGACCCTCCCGGCCAGGTGTGGGATATGATCTCCTGGTGTGCCTGTTTGCTTAAAGCGCAGTATTGGGGTGGGAGTTACCCGATTTTCCAGGTGTTGTGTGTCTCAGTTCCCCTGGCTAGGAAAAGGGATTCCCTTCCCCCTTGCGCTTTCCAGGTGAGGCAATGCCTCGCCCTGCTTCAGCTCTCGCTGGTCGGGCTGCAGCAGCTGACCAGCACCAATCGTCCGGCACTCCCCAGTGAGATGAACCCAGTACCTCAGTTGAAAATGCAGAAATCACCGGTCTTCTGTGTCGCTCGCGATGGGAGTTGGAGACTGGAGCTGTTCCTATTCGGCCATCTTGCTCCGCCCCTCCGAAAAAAGTCGAGTTAATTCTTCTTTCTGAGCGTGGGGTTTTACCTCCAGCCCAGGGCCCGGTCGGTTTCCTTCGCCGGGTCAGCTGCAGCCAGCGCGAGAGGAAAATGGTGAGCTCGGGGCAGGTGGGGTGTCACTTCCCAATCCACTCAAGGGACTCTGCGGCCGGTGCGCGCGGTCCCAGCGAGCCAACCGGCCACTATTTTATTTTAACTGTTTTTAAGTGTACAATAGGAAGTCACATTTTTTAACCATATAATTTTTGGGGATAACCATTCCCTCAAGCATTTATTCTTTGTGTTACAAACAATCCATTTACACCCTCTATTTTGAAATGTACAAGTACGTTGTTACTGACTATATTGTGCTTGCTTTGGCAGCATGTATACTAAGATTGGAATGCTACAGAGAGAATTAGTGTGGTCCCTGTGGAAAGATGACAATTAACAATTCGTGAATTGTTAAATATTTGTAACTTAAAATCTTTTTAAAAAGTTATTATAGGCCGGGCGTGGTGGCTCAAGCCTGTAATCCCAGCACTTTGGGAGGCTGAGGCGGGCGGATCACGAGGTCAGGAGATCGAGACCATCCTGGCTAACACGATGAAACCCCGTCTCTACTAAAAAATACGAAAAAAGAAAAAAAAAAAAACACTAGCCGGGTGAGGTGGCGGGCGCCTGTAGTCCCAGCTACTCGGGAGGCCAAGGCAGGAGAATGGCGGGAACCCGGGAGGCGGAGCTTGCAGTGAGCTGAGATCCGGCCACAGCACTCCAGCCTGGGTGACAGAGTGAGACTCCCTCTCAAAAGAATACTAATAATAAAAAAATGTTATTATAGACTATAGTTACCCTGTTGTGCTATCAAATGGTAGGTCTTATTTATTCTAACTATTTTTTTGTATCCATTAACCATCCCCACCTTCCCATAGCTCCCAACTACCTTTCCCAGTCTCTGATAACCATCCTTGTACTATGTTTATGAGCTTAATTGTTTTGATTTTTCGATACCACAAATAAGTGAGAACATGCGTTGTTTATCTTTTTGTGTCTGGATTATGTCACTTAACATAATGATCTCCAGTTCTATTCATGTTGTTGCAAATGACAGAATCTCATTCTTTGTTATGGCTGAATAGTGCTCCATTGTGTGCTTTATGTTGACTTTATAACATCTTTGTTTATTTTTCTCTTACAGAAAGTGCTAAGTTTCCTTATAATCATGTCTATTTTTATTTTTAAAATTGGTATTGTCACTTTCAAATAGGGAGACAAATATTATCCCTCAGGCATCCATGATCCTATCTTAAGTGCTCAAATTTCAAGAACACTTTTGATTTTTGCTTTCACAAAGTTGAATCCTTAGATGTAAAATAAACTAAAATAAAATGTGGGGATATGTTTTACATCTAAAACTACCTAACATTTTCAAGAAGGTAAACTCACAAAGGATCTGTTTCTTTCTTTGTAAAAATAGAAGGGCTAGAAATAATAAAATTTATTTAGTATATTACTGTTAATGAGTTGTATGGGACTAATTATCAGATAAAAATGTTCAGCTCTCTCTAGGTTAAATTTGTATGAATAAAATTTATTAATATAAATATTTTGGAAATCATGTGCTTAATTACAAGTCCCTGAAGATTTGTAAATACTTCCACTTTTCACAATAGATTTTAATCTCAGGGAAAACATTGAAATAGTACTTCAAGGTTATGTTGAGTTTTCCTATGTTTATGAGTCCTGAAGGTACTTTGTCTGATGTTAGGCAACAGTATAGAGTATTATTTAAAATGTTTATTTCATCTCAATCTTACTTATTTAATGTGAACCTAGGATCTTCTAGGCCAGTGGTTCTCAACTGGGGGGTTCACATCACTTACCTATGGAATTTTATTATAATAGAGATATTTAGGTCCTATTCTCTACTTGATGTTTTACTGGATTTCTTTACTTAATATTTTATATATATTATTAGTATATTCATATTATGTTTTATATTTTATGATATATTATGAATCAGGATTACATTATATCAATTTTTTTTTCTCTGGAATAAATGTTTATCCATTTTTATTTATCAAATATAATATTCATTATATTCTTTGAAAATAGACTTAAGCATTATCTTTGTGGACATTTTGTTTAAAACTTTTTGGTTGACTTTATTATCTCATTTTGCATACCACAGAAACAACTATATTTCCCTGTCAGTTACATTATTCATTATAATCTTTCATCACATCTCTCACTCTTGAAAACTGTCAGTAACAAATTAGCCACAGTGACTTTAAGTCACTGTTACTTACAGATAATTTTTGTTTTACTCTGATGCTTTCCTGAAAATTCTGCAATCAGCTACAGTTCAGAATTCTTGTCTTCAACCAAGTAGTATCTCAGAGCCCTGTGGAAAAGGACTGCACCAGACACTTCAAAGTGTTGACACTTCAAAGAATACTCTGGGGTACTTCTGATGACATCCTTTCAAAAATTTAAAACTATATCAGTGTGTTGAGTCAAGATTTTCAGAACTCTTTGGTTGTGAAGCAGATGGGTTCATGAGACTGCTAATCCAAGAAGCAGAGAAACAGGAATTAATTAAATGGAACTGAATAAACTAATGAAGGATGATTGCAAATCATTAGAAAAGCACTGCAAGGAAGTGGGAGAGAATGCTTAATGGATAAATATAAAAGCAGAGTTCTGTTTTAGGGACTGTGAGAAACAGGAGTTTGTGGTAGCACTGATTTTAATGCTCATATAAGTTTCTCTAGTGTCTCTGAGGGCAGGACTAAGGGATAGGAATAGTTGAATTGATCATAATCTTTTTCTAGATTAGGTTTTGATCAGGGTAGCCTCAGAAGAAAGATAAGGAGGAAAAGAAGTTGAAGTAGCTAATGAGAGAGTGGTTGACTTCATGTACTATGAAGTCTAGTTTCATATATTTCCCACCTCCACATCCACCTCTGATTGTTTTGAATCAAATCTTAGAATTATATATCACCTGTAAATAGTTATTTATTTCTAAAAGATAAGAACTATATTTAACATATTTGTTAAAATTATGTTAAATATACCAAAATGCCATACAATTATCACACTTAAAAATTCATCACTCCTTGAAATAGGAACGCTTCTACACTGTTGGTGGGAGTGTAAACTAGTTCAACCATTGTGGAAGACAGTGTGGCGATTCCTCAAGGATCTAGAACTAGAAGTACCATATGACCCAGCCATCCCATTACTGGGTATATACCCAAAGGATTATAAATCATCCTACTATAAAAACACATGCACACATATGTTTATTGCAGCACCATTCACAATAGCAAAGACTTGGAACCAACCCAAATGTCCATCAATGATAGACTGGATTAAGAAAATGTGGCACATACATACCATGGAATACTATGCAGCCATAAAAAAGGATGAGTTCATGTCCTTTGTAGTGACATGGATGAAGCTAGAAACCATCATCCTGAGCAAAGTATTGCAGGAACAGAAAACCAAACACTGCATGTTCTCACTCACAGGTGGGAATTGAACAATGAGAACACTTGGACACAGGGCGGGGAACATCACACACCGGGGCCTGTCATTGGATGGGGGAATGGGGGAGGGATAGCATTACAAGGAATACCTAAGGTAAATGACGAGTTGACGGTTGCAGCGAACCAACATGGCACGTGTATACATATGTGACAAACCTGCACGTTGTGCACATGCACCCTAGAACTTAAAGTATAATAAAAAATTCATCACTCCTTAAAATTACCAAATATCCAAAGTTGAATTTCCAGTTATATCATAAATATTATAATATTCTTTTAGCAGCTGTTTGTTTGAATCAGGATCCAAATAAGGTACCAACATTAGGACTGGTTGGTAAGCTCTTGTCTGTTTTAATTTGTAAATTTCTTCTCCATTTTTCTCTTTTGTAATGTATTTATTGAAGAAACTAGGTAATTTGTCTTATAAAATTTTCCAAGGTCTGAATTTTGATGATTGCATCTCAGAGGTACCATTTACATTTCACTGCCCCCTGCATTGCCCCAAAATAGGTAGTTGGATCCAAAGGCCTGATCAGATTCATGTATGACTTTTTTCAGGAGGGGTAGGAATACTTCATTAGATGGTGTTGTATTCTTCCATCAGGGGCCTATTATATGTGGGGCTGTTTCTTTTTGAGATGTTTGTAGCAGTTAATGTAAAATGTGTAGATGCATTAATTAATTTGGGTTGCAAAATGGTAATATCCTAATTGTAACATTCCTTCTTAATTTATTATCTGGACTGCTTCTATAAAGGGAAACTTCACCTGATCAACTATTTAGTTACCATAAGATACATATTATATTCAGGAGAGGCAAGGCAAGTGTTGAGTTTTTTCCTTTACCAAGTTTCAAAATGGTGTTTTTCACTAGCAGCTTCCAATGGTGACCAGTTTATTTACTTAAACCTTCATTATGTTTAGAATGATTGATATGTTTCAGTCCCTGCAGTTATTATCTTTACGGGTGATCAAATTGTTCCTCTTTGACCTGTAGTAGTCTGTTCAAGTTGACTCCTGAGTTTTTTGACCTGGCCCCCAGTAGTCTAATAATAGCTTCTTTATTTCTGATATGACAAGGTGTTCTAGGCTCATCTTGTACATTTTCTGCCCCAAACCTTGAATTTCAGCAAGTAACGCTGCTTCATTTTAGAGGGAATGGTTTTTTCAAGACCACAATCAGGGTACTAGGAGTGCTCTTTGTTTCTGGGATATCATTATTTTTAGGTATTTTCAGTTGACAGAGTTAAGAACTTATTTAAAAGATAAAATACTTTATGAGTTCATAATGACACTTAAAATTCAAATCCCAGAACACAAGTTTTAAATTAACCTCTTTGATCTTACATCTGTGTCTGTTTTCTCCAATGTTGTGCATCTCAATTCTCAGTCACCAGGAATGATATAAATAAGCACTGTGTGAATTTCTTTGTCTGTGACTGCATTGTTCGTTTCTCTAGTCCCTTTATAAAGGGAGGTTATTCTTCCCATTGTTAAAAGCACTTTTATATGTTAGACACGTTAACTTTTTGTTGAAAACTGTTTTTCCAATTTTGCCATTATTTCTTCTTTGCTTATGGAGCATCTTTTGTCATGCAAATTAAATATATATAATAAAATTTATCTATCTTTTCTCTTTTTGCTTTTAGATTTCAAGTCATAGTTAGGAAAATTTTTCCTATTCCTAAGTTATAATGCAATTTACCCAAATATCTTTTCGTATATGTATGTTTTCATTTTTTACACTGAAATATTTTTATCTATGTAAAGTTTGCCTTATTGTATGGTTTGAGGAATAGATACAATGTTTTCTTTCCCCCATGTGGCTTTTTAGTTATTCTTATGCCAATTATTAAGAGGTTTGTATTTTCTTTACTGACTTAAACTGCAGCCTGAATCGAAAGCTGTAGGTGCCCTGTCTATATCCTTTTACCCTTATCACTTCAGTGCATGTCTACAGGACTTCCAATTACCATCAGCTTCCTTTCTTTACCTGAGGTGTTTTCTCTTGCTACCAGAACCTGCTTTGCACATACATGGTGGGCTAGAACACTAGCACACCAGTAAAGCAGCCTATAACTAATGACTAATAAAAGTTGATTACAAAATAAGCCTTAGGAGGGATAACCATGAGGCATGTGTTCTGCCCAGAATAACTAGCAGAAGTAAGCTCTAAATACACAAAGAGATAACTTGCTTGATGATAAACCCTTTATTGGCTACCTTTTTTGTTTGTTTGTTTCAATTCCCCACTCTCTTATTGGTATTTCCTAGGATCACTACACAAATAAACTGTACTCTAAATCCCCATTTCAGGAGCTCCTTCTGAGGAAACCCAAACTAAGACACCTACTTTATCATATACTATATTTGCATATTGTAATCAAATTTTATACTATTTTCCATTAGTCTGTATGTTTATTCATGCACCAATACCATATTGTTTTAGTTATAGAGGCTTTGTAATGAATGTTAAAATCAGGCACTAACAGCTTCTCCTTGCTCTTTTGTCTCAGGGTTTCTCTAGTTATGCTTCAATTGTTTGTTTTTTTCTGTGAACTTTGTTTACTTTCTCTAGCTTCAGGAAAAAAAGAACTAACAGCATTAGATTGAGAATGCATTAAATTAATGATTTTCAAGTAATTGAATTATTATGATTTTCTTTCTTCCTAACCGTATTAGTCAGCTTGGGCTGCTAAAACAAAATACCAGACACTGAGTGGCTTAAACAACAGACATGTATTTCTCACAGTTCTGGAGACTGGGAAGTCTAAAATCAAAGTGGCAGCTGATTCAGTTACTAGTGAGGGCCATCTTCCTGATCTGCAGGAACTGCCTTCTCTGTGTGTTCTCATTTGGTGTAGGGAGTTTCCTCTTCTTATAAAGCTGCTGCTCATTCCATCATGAGGGCTCTACCATTATGATCCTATGGTACTCTAATTACTTCCCAAAGACCCCATCTCTAAAAGCCATTACATTTGGGATTTGGACTTTGACTATGAATTTTGGGGGAAGACAATTTAGTCCATAGCATTCTGCCCCTAGTCTTCCAAAATTTACATTTACGTCTTTCTCACATGCAAAATGCATTCATTCCATCCTAACAATCCCAGAAGTCTTAACTCATTCCTGTATCAGCTCTAAAGTCCAAAGTCTCATCTAAATATCACCTAAATCAGTTATGGGTAAAATTTAAGGTACAAGGGATTCTGAGGCATAATTTCCCTCTAGCTGTGAGGCTGCAAAACTAAACAATTTATGTGCTTTCAAAATGAGTAGTGAGGCAGGCATGGGATAGACATTCCCATTTCAAAGGGAGATGTGGGAAGAAAGAAAGGCATGTTGGGTTCCAAGCAAGCCCAAAATTTAACAGTGTAAGTTCTATTAGATCTTAAGGCTTGAGAGTAATCCTCCCTGGTTGAATGTTTTGCCTTCCAGACTCACCAGGGCTATAGTCCTGCTTACCAGGCTCTGCTCAGTAGAGGTCATGCTCCCAAGGTTCTGGGTTACCACAACCCCAAGGCTCCACAAGGTGGTCCTGACCCCAGATTTATCTCGGTTGTCAAACTTACTTGAACAAAATTATGCAAAGTAGTTACATGATTTAAAAAGAGTTCCTTTGTTTTAGTTTATTTCCCCTTTGTAATTTCTAATTTTGTGTATTTGAGCTTTCTCTCTTTCATATTTGATTTGATTAACTGTGTCATGTGCTAGCATATTTTGTGACTTTCTAAAAAGAATTACATTTAGGATTTATTTATTATTTCTACCATTTTAATTCTAACTCATTGATTTCTGCTTTACATTAGTTAAGTTTTTCCATTTCCTCTTAGTTTAGTTTGTTGTTGTTTTCTAGCTTTCCTTTTAACTTTTATTTCCGATTTAGTGGTACATGTACATTTGTTATATAGGTAAATTGTATGTTCCGGGGGTTTGATGTACAAATTATTGCATCACTCAGGTAATCAGCAGAGTACCTGATAAGTAGTTTTTCAATCATCTCTCCTCTCACTCTCCACCCTCAAGTAGGCCCATGTCTGTTGTTGCCTTCTTTATGTAAATATGTACTGAATGTTAAGCTCCCCCTAGTAAGTGAGAACATGAAGTATTTTGTTTTCTGTTTCTGCATTAGTTCACTTAGGATAATGGACTCCAGCTCCATCCATGTTGCTGTAACAGAAATGATCTCATCTTTTTTATGGCTGCATAGTATTCCATAATGTATGTGTACCACATTTTCTTCATCTAGTCTACCACTGATGGACACTTAGGCTGATTCCATGTCTTTGCTATTGCGAATAGTGCTGCAATGAACATAAGCGTACATTTGTCTTTGTGGTAGGACAATTTATATTCCTTTGGGTATATACCCAATAATTGAATTGTGGGGTTTAATAATAATTATGTTTTAAGTTCTTTGAGAAATCGCCAAACTGCTTTCCACAGTAGCTGAACTCATTTACATTTCCACCAGAAGTGTATAAGCTTTTGGAATCTGAGTGCTCCTGTGTTTGGTGTGTATATATTTAGGCTAGTTAGGTCTTCTTGTTATGTAATGTCTTTCTTTGTATTGTTTGATCTCTGCTGATTTAAAGTCTGTTTTGTCTCAAATTAGAATAGCAACCCCTGCTTTTTTCTGTTTTCCATTTTCTTGTTGGATTTTTCTTCATCCCTTTACTTTGAGCCTATGGGTGTCACTGCATGTATGATGGGTCTCTTGAAGACACCATACTGTTGGTTCTTGCTTCTTTATCCAACTTGCTACTCTGTGCCTTTCATTTGGGACTTTTAGATCATTTACATTCAAAGTTAGCGTAGATATATGTGAATTGATCCTGCCAGTCTATTTTTAGCTGGTTATTATGCATACTTGTTTGTGTGACTGCCTTATAGTTTCAATGAACTATGTACTTAAGTATATTTTTGTAGTGGCTAGAAACAGCCTTTCTTTTCTGTATTTAGCACTTCCTTCAGGACCTCTTGTAAAGTATGTCTGGTGGTAACAAATTTCCTTAATATTTGTTTGCCTAGAAATGATTTTGTTTCTCCTTCACTTATAAATCTTAGTTTGGTGGATATAAGATCCTTGATTGAAAGTTGTTTTCTTTAAGAATACAGAATATAAGATTCTAATCTCTTCTGGTTTACAGTGTTTCTACTGAAAAGTCTGCTGTTAGCGTGAGAAGTTTCCTTTGTAGTAGGCCTTCCCCTTCTTTCTAGCTGCCTTTAACAGTTTTTCTTTCATTTTGTCCTTAGAGAATCTGTTTACTGTTACTATGTGTCTTGGGAATGGTCTTCTTATGTAGTATTTCACAGGAATCTCTGCATTTCCTGAATTTAAGTGTTGTCCTCTCTAATGAGGTTGGAGAAGATTTCATGAACGATATCCTGAAATATGTTTTTCAAGTTGCTTGCTTTCTCTCCCCCTCTTTCAGGGACACCAATGAGTCATAGAAATGGTCATGTTACACAGTCTCATATTTCTCAGAGGTTTTATACATTCTTCTTTATTTTTCTTTATTTTTGTCTAAGTTATTTCAGAAAGCAGGTCTTTGAACTCTGAGATACTTTCCTTGCATTTGCTGATTCTGCTATTAATACTTGTGATTGTATTCTGAAATTCTTGAAGTGAGTTTTTAAGCTCTATGGGATGAGTTTGGTTCGTTCTTAAAACAACCATTTTGCCTTTTATCTGCTATATTATTTTACTGTATTCCTTAGAATTATTGGTTTGGGTTTTGACTTTATCCTGAATCTTGATAATCTTTGTTTCTATTTATATTCTTACTATTATTTGTGTCATTTCAGCTTGGTTAAGAACCATCGTTGGGTTACTAGTGCAGTTATTTGGATTTAAGAAGACACTCTGGCTTCTTGAATTGCCAGTGTTCTCACACTAGTACTTTCTCATTTTTGTGGGCTAATGTTCCTTCAGTCTTTGAAGTTGCTGTGCTTTTTTTTTTTTTTTTTTTTAATCTTGTTTGGTGTCCTTGGACGTTTGATTGTGGTATAAGATATGTTTAGTCAACTGGCTTCATTCATGCAAGATTTTAGGGAACGAAGGCTCAGCTCAGAACTCCTGGGCTGTGTGCTCTAACTCTGGAGGCCTGGTATTGGGATACCAGCTTTGTTCTCTGGCTCTTCAGGTTAGTGGCCTGCTGCACTGGCGGGGCCAAGGTGTTCCTGGACTGCTGGTTACAATGCTCTCATGGGTGGTATCAACCAAAATGCTTAATTGGGCAGTGCCAGTGGGATCTGTGCTCATATGCATGTGCCAGCAAGGGCAATGTGGTAGGGTGCATGCTTGTCATCTGTGCTGGTGGGTACGGTGGTGCTGGCCTCCATGTGGGCATTCACAGTGATGGCAGTGGTGGTTCAACACATAGTGGGTAGGGGCCCTAGCATAGTGCATGTGTTCACCCTGGTGATGGTGTCATCTTGGTGTAGGGAGCTAGTGGGTTCAGGTTTGGTGCTCTCCATGCACTCATTCATGCTGGTGGCAGTGGTGGTACAGGGTGGGGTGAAGGGCCCCTGGGTTCCGTGTGCAGATTCATACTAGTAGCAGTGTCAGTGTGGGGGTGAGGCACTGATGGTCATGGGGTTGGAGCTCTCCAGTAGTCAGGCACACTCTGCCAGCACAGGAGCTATAATGCAGGCCCTCAGGAGGTGCCCAGGCTGGGTATCCGAGGCTGCACTGCAAGCAACCTTGCTCAGGCTGGGGCCTTAAGAGAGGCCAGCAGTCAGGGTTGTGCACAGGTTGGACCTACCACATCTCATGTACAAGATTTTCCTGCTTTGTTCAAGCCCAACAGTTCCTCTGATGCTAAAGTCTCTGAGGGGAACAAGACTAGTTTTAGGGGATGGGCGTCCCTAGCCATGCTCCACTACGGATGCTCCCACACCAAGACCCTTGGATTCTACATCAGCTGGAGTTCTGCCCCTACCACCTCCTTAAGTGAATCTTCCTGCCAGCTCTAGTGTCTGTGGGGGTTGTGGGATCTCTGGCTGTCAAGATTCTAGATATCCGTGGGGAGAATCTGTCATTTCTTGCCTGCTCAACTCACCCCTTCCCCAGGAGTCACTGAGGGCCAGGAATGAGTCCTGATGTGTTCTAGCCCCATGCAGGATTTCTAGCTTCTTCCCCCTTTAGACCAACACCTGTGTCTTTCTTTCATCCACTTTTAATGCCTTCCCTCCAAAGGTCTGCTTAGGATGTGCCAGTCTTTCTGTTGTTCTTCCAGATGTTTCTCCTGGTTGTATCTAGTCAGCTACCTTGTGTCTCTTTTCTATCTTTTTGAAATGTGTTTAATTAATTTATGTTTAATTTTTATTGATGTTGGTGTTTTTATATAGGTATTTAATATTATAAAATTTCATCTGATATCTGGTTAGCCATATAACGTAAGGTTTGATATTTCATGTTTTCTCTATTATTATTTTTAATACGTCATTTTACTTTCTATTTCCCACTTGACTAAAAGGTTGTTCAGCACTATGTTTTGTCTTAATTTTCTAGGTAGAAAAACCATTTTTTGGTGGTGGGAGGACTGTTAATTTCTTGTTTTATTGCATTATAGTCAAAGAATGCAGTTTGTATAATATTTATTCTTAGACATTTATTGAGATTTTCTTTGGGGCTAAAATATGGGTAGTTTTGTGAATGACTTATGGTCATTTAAAAAGAAAGTAGTTTTTATGAGTGTGGTTTATGAGTTGAAGTTATATTACATATATTTTATTGGTTATCCTGTTTAGTTCTGTATTGTTACTATATTTTCCACTTGATTTGTACTGAACAGAATGAGGTGTGTTAAAGTCCTCTATTATTAATTCTTATTTCTGTTACTTCCTGTATCCCTTATAGTTTCTGTTTTATTAAATTGTTGCTCTTATTGTGTATACAAATAATAATAGTAGTAACAATAAAGATAACTATCATAACATTGTGAATTTTAGTTAGATTTTAAAGCATCCTTGTTCTTTTTGAGGCTTTTCGTTCTGAATTAGGTATCAAAATTGTGAGTCTTGCTTTGTTGTTATTTTATTTCTATTTACCTGATATTATTCTATATGTCCTTATTTGTTGTTTTCTGCCTTTCCCTCTCTATCCTTTCCTTGTGGTGTTCCAGTTTGGTGTATATAGATTGAAATAATCCTACAGCTCACTGATACTCTGTTCATTTTTAAAAGTTTTTTTCTCTATGTTTTATTTTTATAGTTTCTATAGCTGTGTAATTAAGGTTTTACTGGGTTTCCCTCCCTGCACTTCAGCTTGGAAACACTGAAGGCTGTATGCTGTATTCGTCAAAACTCCTAGAACTCTATACCATAAACAAATAACTCTTTTGTATATAAATTTTAGGGGAAATTATAGGACTCATCTTATTTGTTTTCCTTCTCTGAGGAATCATGGTCTTTTGTTGCCTGATGCCTCAAATCTTGGAAACTATTGTTTAATACACTCTGATTATCGATTTAGTGTTTCATGTAGGAGAGTAAATCTCCTTTCTGTTACTTCATCTTGGCCCACAATGGAAATTCTCTATGTACATTTCAAAATCAACTTGATGGTATCTGCAAAACCATGCTGGAATTTTGATCAATTGCATTGACTCTAAAGATCAGTTTGGGAAAATTGACATCTTACCACCAGTATTGAGTCTCCCAATGTATAAACTTCTTAAAGCTATCCTTTTATTTATATCTTCTTAGATTTCTTTCAAGTCTTTTGTAGTTTTCAACATATATATATATATATATAAAATACAACATGCATGTGTGTGTGTATATATATGTTTGTGTATACGTATGCACACACACACATTCTGCACACATGTTTAAAAGGTTTATTCCCAAGTAGTTCATTTTTTGGATAATTTTCTATTGTACTGTGCTTAAGAAAAGAAACTGGATTTAGAAGGCTAAATTCTGTATGATTGTTTTTATTTGATATTTTGGAAAGGCCAACTATAGTGATGGAGAACAGATCTGACAAGGGCTAAGGGTGGATGGAGAATTTGACCATAAAAAAGTAACACAGGGAAAAGTTTTGGTAGGTTATTTAACTGTTCAGTACCTTGGCTGTGGTGGTGGTTCCATGATTCTCTGCATTTGTCACAGCTCGTAGAAAAATATACCAAAAAGAAAAAAAGTCTATGTCAATTAAAAAAAAAAAAAACCTCTCTGGTGTCTCTGGTGAACATTTGTTTCAGCAGACCATCAATACAGTTAGGTTCACACTGTAAGTTCTGTCTCACACATTTTGGAAAGTGGTGTCAACATTCAGTTTAGTAATAAAAGCTTTTGCTTATGCCAATTTGGGTTTCTATCACATTTGTCCAGCTTTGAAATAACCCCAGACTTTTTGCAGGTTTATAAACAGTATTAGAAGATCCTCCCTTCAGCTCTCTCCCCTCCCACTCTCTTCAGACTGAAGGATTTTCTTTTCCTGGTTCTCTGGCCAGAAAGACATTATTTCTCTCAGAGTTTTAGCTTCCTGAGATGCTGTTGGGCTGTTCTGCAAATGGGGCTCCCCACATGAGTCAAAGTTACAAGATAAAAGCAAAAAAAAAAAAAAAAGAAAAGAAAAAGGAATGACTCCCTATGTATGGATTATTTATTCACTTTGACACTTCCCAGTCTGCCTGCTTTTGTTTACTTTCCAGGGTCTTCATAGAGTTGCTTTTTGTTGTTGTTTCAAATTGTTTACTTATAGTCAGCAGGTGAAACAGGATGTATTGGGCTTATGTTTAAAAATTCTTCTTTGTGACTCCTTTCATGTGAATGTAGGATTTTATTTGCCATCTCCTATATATGTCACTTTCTCTTAAATATTTGTTGTCCCTTTTTTACTCAGAAGTTGTTTACTTAGCTTCTGACTTTCTCTTTAAAAACTAGAGTTCTTCAATGAGAACATGTGGACACAGGGAAGGGAACATCACACACCATGGCCTGTTGGGGGTGGGGGCTAGAGGAGGGATAGCATTGGGAGAAATACCTAATGTAGATGATGGATTGAAGGGTGCAGCAAACCACATGGCATGTGTATACCTATGTAACAAACCTACATGTTCTGCACATGTATCCCAGAACTCAAGGTATAATAAAAAAAGGAAAAAAAAAAAAAAAAAAAAAAAAACAAAAATAAACTGGAGTTCTTCTAATGCTTATAGATTTAATGTTTTTTTAATAGTATTAAGAACCCTCTGACTTTTCAAAGCCTGTAGTTATTTGAAACAGTATGCAGAAAATTACATAGGTCATAAAGCACTGACTTTTATATAAGGCAAGAATGTATTAAGAATTATGTTATTTGATATAAGAATCAGTGATGTATTCACTACGATTTTCCTAAAGTTAAACTGTGCATCTAAGCCACATAAGTGCTTAGTAAGTTATGATGGCACTGAAATAAATATTTAAGATTATTTTTACCCTGAAAACACAGTGATTTCTAATTTTCATTGAAAACTTAAAAATCGGTAAGGTAAAAATCTTCCTCCTCTTTACCTTCTATTTCTCAATATCACTTATGTGTTTCTTCTAATTTTGAATTGATTTTTGAAATACTTTTGATTAATTTATAATTCCTTTCTGAGTTTTATTGTCTCCTTTTTCTGAGTTCTCTGTCTTATTTGTATTTTATATTTTCGATAATTTCCTAAATGTATTTTAGCTTATCTTGAAATATTAGATTATAATTTTAATCTATTTTGTGGGAATGCCTTTCTGATATACTTTTTTTCTGTCAGTTCTTATTCTGTTTTTCATATTCACTCTTTATTTCTCTCTAACTATCTTGTATGAGATTCAACCACAATACTTTTCTGTTGCTTGTTTTAACATGCCATTGTTTTTTGAGCTTTCGATAGGAAGGGTGGGTAACAAGAGCTTTTCTAGCTTCATAGCTGTAGAGTTCCTTCTGTTGTTTTCACAAAATTATTTTCAAAAATGGCCCTTTCTTTGAAAGCTTCTGCTTCATTAGCCCCAATTTAGTTTAGACTTTCTCTCTTTTGTTCAATTTGGAGATTCTTCTGTCTTTGGAATATCTCCTGGTCAATTTTGGGGATTTTACTCAATGTGGGCCTTGTCCTGGATGGGAGTTTCAGATGATTACTTTCAAGAATTGTTAGGGCGCAGACTGTTTCAACTCCTTTAACCTTTTTATGGATCACTTAACTCACCTGAAAATTGGAAGCATTCCCAGTCTCAGCTGCTCTTCTCAAATTAGTTTACTAAAATTTCCAGTGAGTAACCGTTTGCTGCTTTGGGGCTTTCTGGTTCTCATACGTGTTAGCTGCTGTGTCACTTCCTGCTATGGTTTGGACATTTGACCCTCCAAACCTCATGTGGAGATTTGATTCCCAATATTGGAGGTAAGACCGAATGGGAGTGTTTGGGTCATGAAGGCAAATCCCACCTAAATAGATTAAAGGACCTCAGGGTTGAAGGGAAACCAGATGAGTCAGTTTTTGCCCTATTAGTTTCTTTGAGAGCTGGTTGTTAAAAAGTGCCTGGCATCCTCCCTCCCTTCTCTTGCTCTCACTTCCCACCACGTGATCTCTACACACCTGCTCCTCTTTGCCTTCCACCACGAGTGGAAGCAGCCTGAGGCTCTCATCAGATGCCAGGACCATATTTCTTGTACAATCTGCAAAATCATGAGCCAAATAAACTTATTTTCATTATAAATTACTCAGTTTTAGGTCTTCCTTTATATCAACACAAACAGACTATTAGTTCCTGGGAGAGCTGATTTTTAAAAAGAACCTGATCACTCCCTCCTGTCTCTCTCACTTCTGTTAAAAGAAAACTTCAGACAAGTTAAAATTAATGGAGTTTAATTGAGTGAAGAAAAGAAACAATCACAAATCAGGCAGCCTCCAGAATCACAGCAGATTCAGAGAGATTCCAGGGTGTCTCGTGGTCAGAACAAATTTATAGACAAAAAAGTAAAGTGATGTATAGAAATCAGAAGTGAGGTACAGAAATAGTGAGATTGGTTACAGCTCGGCATTTGCCCTACTTGAACGCAGTTTAAACACTCAGCAGTCTATGAGTGATTGAAGCATAGCCACTGGGATTGGCCAACACTCAGCTATTATAACAGATCCATACTGTTAGTTAAGTTTTCAATTTTGTCTGCTTATAAGCTGGGTTACGGTTCATCCACGAGCACTCAAATATAGAAGTATGGAGCCCTTCTCAGGCCATATTTAGTTCCCTTTAACAATTCCCTGCTTTTGGTCAATTTATACAGATTGACCAAAAGTTTAGGCATTGACGCCACTCTCTGCCACCATCATAAAGACTCATTTGGTCTCAGTGCGGAATTCACTAGTCTTCTTTAGTTTCAGTTTGGAGTCTCACAAGTCTTCTTTCGTGTTAATATGAAATTCACAAGTTGCAGCTTTGTACCAGCTAAATGATTCTTTATGTTCTTGCTGATCCAGTTGGAGTGAGACCATCCAACTCTCAATGGATGGCTGTATACAAAACATTTCAGACTTGAGAGGATACAGCGTGACGGGGTACTATCATTATGACTATCAAGAGGATACTATCAAAATGCCAAGGCGTACTCCTTAATAAGAGTTCTTATGAAACAAACCTAACCAAATTAGCCAAGTTAAGGTTCAGACAATATAGGCAATTTATCAGTATTGGGGTCTAATTTGTCAGAGTCTTTGTTTGGCGTATGATAGTGATTAAGGACCATAGTTCGCTGTAAAGTAGCTTGACTTAAAGAGGTACTCATTTTCATTGTTACCCTGGTAATACAAGTTGTAATAACTTGGAAACCTACTAGAAAAAATACAAAGATCAGAAACCCTTGGAAAACACATGCTTGCCATCCACCACTTAGGATGCCTGCAAACCAACTGTTGGTTGCTCCTATAAACACATCATGGGTTCCTTTCTCTGGAGAGATTTTTTAAATGTATTTGGTGGCCAGTGTCTAAGGAAACAGCAGTATCAGCCACCATTTTAATTAACCTTTCTGTAGTAACAAAATCAGGGGAGAGATAAGTACAACATTCAGTTTGGTTTAACACCAAACATAGGCCTCCAGCTTGAGCAAAAAGAAGATCTAAAGCTGCATGATGTTTCATTAAGTGTTTTTGTTGAATATGTATGTTGTCATCTACCTTTCTGAGAGTAACTTCTACCCATCTGAAATCCTGGGAGGTTTAATTGGTTACAAAAATCCAAGATTTTCCCCAATTTACAAATTAGCTTTAAATTCTACACAACTGGTACCCCACTACCACCAAGAGTAACCCCCAGGAACCCCACTGGAATCTTTCCTCAGTAGAAACTAGCTTATCCTTGTCTATTTCAAGACTAGTGCTAATTTCAGTTATTGATTGTTTTGGCCTCTTATTATAAGGGCTACCATGAGAATTTTCAGGGGAAAATATTCAAAAGGCAGGAGCAACCCAGGCCAAATAACATGAACCAAATCAATGAGGAGGCAGAATAGAATATGCAGATTCTCCAGATACCCAATATAGACCCTCAGGGGTTGGAAAATAGGGTCATCTAGTTGCATTTGAGCAGGAATCATTCAGGTATGTTCGACCATAAATCTGCATAGTTCCTAAACAATACTTAGTGGGAAATTTACTTTCTATTGCCCTTTATAGCAGGTTCTAAGAGTGTATAACCACATCTAGTAAAAAGAGACCCAACTGGATTTAATCCGATTACATTATACAAGCAATCACTTGTACCAACATAAATAATTCCCAAATCTTGAGTGCATGATGCCTGGAAGCAATATATCTTTTGCAGACATCACTTGTATTGGATTTTTTTATATTTGGTAATGATCAAGTTATCAATTGAAAAAGTTAAAGTATCGTTTTTAGTGAGTGTAGGAAAGCAAGTAGCAGTGATGTTTAGAATATCAAGAATAAATTTCCATTGTTCCCTTGGAGTTTCAGGGTGATTCTCATTGGGAATGCAGAGGGGCCTTTGCACCAGGGGAATCATTTCCTGATTTTCTGGCATTAGCCCACAAACCCAACAATTACTCTGGTTTTGTGCTAGAGCATAAGCTTGAGCTAAAGCCATCCACTGATTATGATCCCATGGATTTTCCTATAGGGAAAAGGAAAGGATTAGGGCAAAAAATGAGGAAAACAGAAAAACACATAAGGCTTTCATGATGGTAGAGAAGTGTTGATCTGTGATCTTGATCTTGGGAAAGCTGTCTACAATTAGGATGCTGTCTGCTTCTTGGGAGAGATTTTCCTGGTCAGTTTTACCTTAAAGTCTTCAACAGATGTGCAGTTCCAGGAGTCTGAAGGGCCCTTTTGAGTTGTGAGATGTGGACTCAAGGCTCAAGGCCCTGAAGCTTCACTGCAGTATGGGTGGTGAGAAGAACCTGGTATGGTGCCTTCCAACCAGGATCAAGAGTAGTCTTCCTCTGATGTCATCTCCAGAAGACCCAGTCTCCTAGTTCCAGACCATGGAATGTTTACCTCAGTTGGTGGATCTCAAAAAGCTTCCTTTACCTGGCAGAAGTATACTTTGGCATAATATATTAAAGCTTTGCTGTATTTAGTCATATCAGAGTTTAAGAGAGCACAAGAAGCATGAGGTGCTATTATCGGGGACATAGGCCTTCCAGTGACTATTTCATGAGGGGTCAATTTATGTTTTCTAATGGGAGTGGATATTATTGCCATTAAAGCCAAATGTAGTACCTTTGTCCAGGGCAACCCAATTGATTAAGTTAACTTTGCCAATTTCAGTTTTATATGCCATTTGCTCTTTCAACCTTTCCTGAAGACTGAGAGCAATAGGGATAATGGTAATGCCACTGTGTCAGTAACATCTTATTTAACTGCTTTATAACTTGCCCAGTAAAATGAGTCCCTCTATCATTGGAGATTTTGAGAAGGATCCCCCATAAAGGAAAAATATTTTCAAAATTATTAATTTTGTAGTTGCAGTCACAGCATCAGCTTTCCTACATGGGAAGGCCTCTATCCAACCAGAAAACATGAAAACTATTACAAGAACATACTGATACCCCATTGAGGGTGGCAACTGAATGAAGTCCATCTGTAAATGCTCAAGTGGTTAAGTGGTGGAAATATACAACCAAAGTTTTGATTGTTTTTCCAGGATTATGAGTTTGACAAGTCAGACATAGAGTATAAACCATTTTGGCAATTTTAGAACAGTCACTCCATCAGTTTTTTTCATAATTTGGATCATTTTGTCTGTTTCATGATGAGTTGTGGAGTGCAGAGCTTTCAATGATGGAAGCTTCAAAGACTCAGGAGGGACCAGGCAGCTGTCCGGGCCTTCTGTGAGTCTTCGCGTCACATTAAATTGACATTCTTTTAGATACCAACTTTGTTTTTCCAAATCATGTGCGTTGCACTGTTTATTAAATAGGTCATCATAAGGAACTTGGCTGGGGTTAATCTTATGGAATTTATTCAGATCGCATATTTTGACAGTTTCAGCACTAGCTGATTTAGCATAAAAATGTGCTAAAGCATTTCCCTGATATTTAGGTTCAGTTCTACACGTATGAGCTTCAATCTTAATAACAGCAATCTGCAATGGTAACAGGATAGCAGAAAGGAGCTTATTTACTTGGAGTCCATTTTTGATGGGGGTCCCACTAGTGGTAAGAAACCCTCGTAGTTTCCGTATCATGCCAAAATAATGTACTACTCCTAAAGCGTATCTACTATCTGTATAAATATTTAATGACTTGTCGTTAGCTATATGGCATGCTCTGGTAAGGGCAAAAAGCTCTGCAGGTTGTGCTGACTTAAACTGAGGAAGAGTTTTCTTCTCTGTTAACTCATTTTGAATGGTAACAGCATATCTTGCCTGATATTTTCCTTCTGAGCTTTTGGCATAAGACCCATCAACCAAAAGTATTAATTCAGGATCATCCAGTGGAGTATATTGCAAATCAACACGAGGGGCCACTATTTCTGACACTACACTTAACACAGTTATGGTCTTCACCATCATTGGGCAGAGGTAACAGAGTAGCAGGATGAAGTAGATTACGGTGTTTTAGATGAAGATTAAGAGATAGGAGAAGTAATTCATAAGATGTTAGTCTACTTGCTGAAAAATGCTGGGTTCAGTTGGAATTTAATAGACTTTCCCCAGGATGAGGAACTCTCAAATTAAGTTCATTTTCTAAAACCAGATCTCACGAAGCTTCTACCAGGTTGGCCACTGCTGCTACTGCTTTTAAACAATTAGGATATGCCTTAGTGACTGGGCCTAATTGCAGGCTACAGTATGCAATAGGTTTATGTTTACCACCATGTTCTTGAGCAAGGACTCCTAATGCCTGATTGTTACACTCATGAACAAACAAGGTGAAAGGTTTAGTGTAATTTGGAAGTCCTAAAGCTGGGGGCTGTTGTAAGGCCAAATTTATTAGGCTGAAAGCCTGCTCATGACCATCTCTCTGAGGTAAAGTCTCTGGTATAGGATTTTCAGTGAGCTCATACAATGGTGAAGCTATCAAGGAAAAATTTAGAACCCAGGATCTGCAATATCCTGCAAGTCCAAGAAAGCCTCTTAATTGTCTTTTGGTTGTAGGTCGAGGAAAACTTTGAATAGTTTTTATCCTCTCAGGTGAGAGATAATTCTCTTCAGCAGTAAAGTCATGTCCCAAATAGTGGACTTTTTCTTTAAAAAACTGAAGTTTGTGGGGTGGTCCCAGCAACATGTCTAAATAGGAACAGCTCCGGTCTGCAGCTCCCAGTGAGATTGACCCAGAAGATGGGTGATTTATTCATTTCCAACTGAGGTACCTGGTTCATTCCTTCATTGGGATGGTTGGACAGTGGGTGCAGCCCACGGAGGGCAAGCTGAAGCAGGCCAGGGCGTCACCTCACTGGGAAAGTGAAAGGAGTCTGGGGATTTCCCTTTCCTAGCCAAGGGAAGCCATGAGAGACTGTACCAGGAGGAACAGTAAACTCCTGACCAAATACTGCTCTTTTCTCATGGTCTTCACAACCAGCAGATCAAGAGATTCCCTCTGGTGCCTGGCTTGGCAGTTCTCACACCCACAGAGTCCAGCAAGCTAAGATCCATTGGTGTGAAATTCTTGTTGCTAGCACAGCAGTCTGAGATCAACCTGGGACACTGGAGTTTGGTCGAGGGAGGAGTGTCTGTCATTGCTGAGGCTTAAGTAGGCAGTTTTATGCTCACAGTATAAATAAAGCCTTTGGGAAATTGGAACTGGGCGGAGCCCACCACAGTTCAGCAAGGTGGACTGCCTCTCTAGATTTCACCTCTGTGAGCAGGGCATCTCTGAACAAAAGGCAGCAGCCCCAGTCAGGGACTTATAGATAAATCCCCCATCTCCCTGGGACAGAGCACCTGGGGAAAGGGGCAGCTGTGGGCACAGCTTCAGCAGACTTAAACATCCCTGCATGACAGCTCTGAAGAGAGCAGTGGTTCTCCCAGCACAGCGTTTGAGCTCTGATAACAGAAAGACTGCATCCTCAAGTGGTTCCCTGACCCCCATGTAGCCTGACTGGGAGATACCTCCCAGTAGGGGCTGACTGACACCTCATACAGGAGAACTCTGGCTGGCATCTGGTGCGTGCCCCTCTGGGACAAAGCTTCCAGAGGAAGGATCAGGCAGCAATATTTGCTGTTCTGCAGCCTCTGCTGGTGATACCCAGGCAAACAGAGTCTGGAGTGGACTTTCAGCAAACGCCAACAGACATGCAGCTGAGAAGCCTGACTGTTAGAAGGAAAACTAACAAACAGAAAGGAATAGCATCAACATCAACAAAAAGGATGTCCACACCAAAACCCCATCCATAGGTCACCAACATCAAAGACCAAAGGTAGATAAAACCACAAAGATGGGGAGAAACCAGTGCAGAAAGGCTGAAAATTCCAAAAATCAGAATGCCTCTTCTCCTCCAAAGGATCACAACTCCTTGCCAGCAAAGGAAAAAAACTGGATGGAGAATCAGTTTGATGAATTGAAAGAAGTAGGCTTCAGAAAGTGGGTATAACAAACTCCTCTCACCTAAGGGAGCGTTTTCTAACCCAATGCAAGGAAGCTAAGAATGTTGAAAAAAGGTTAGATGAATTGGTAACTAGAATAACCAATGTAGAGAAGAACATAAATGCTATGATGGAGTGGAAAAACACAGCATGAGAACTTCATGAAGCATACACAATCTTCAATAGCTGAATCGATCAAGCAGAAGAAAGGATATTAGTGATTGAAGTTAAAATTAATAAAATAAAGTGAGAAGACAAGATTAGAGAAAAAGGAGTGAAAAGAAAGGAACAAAGCTTCCAAGAAATATGGGACTATGTGAAAAGACCAAATCTACATTTGATTGGTGTACCTGAAAGTGAGGGGACAATGCAACCATGTTGGAAAACACTCTTCAGGATATTATCCAGGAGAACTTCCCCAACCTAGCAAGGTAGGCCAACATTGAAATTCAGGAAATACAGAGAACACCACAAAGATATTCCTCGAGAAGAGGAATCCCAAGACACATAATTGTCAGATTCACCAAGGTTGAAATGAAGGAAAAAATATTAAGGGCAGCCAGAGAGAAAGGTCAAGTTATCCACAAAAGGAAGTCCATCAGACAAACAGCAGATCTCTTGGCAGAAACCCTACAAGCTAGCAAAGAGTGGGAGTCAATATTCAACTTTTTTTGTTATTTTTAGTATTATTTTTTATTATACTTTAAGTTCTAGGGTACATGTGCATAACGTGCAGGTTTGTTACATAGGTATATATGTGCCATGGTGGTTTGCTGCACCCATCAACTCATCATTTACATTAGATATTTCTCCTAATGTTATCCCTCCCCCAGCCCTCCATCCCCTGACAGGCCCTGGTGGGTGATGTTCCCCACCCTGTGTCCATGTGTTCTCATTGTTCAACTCCCACCTATGAGTGAGAACATGTGGTGTTTGGTTTTCTGTCCTTGTGATAGTTTGTTGAGAATGATGGTTTCCAACTTCATCCATATCCCTGCAAAGGACATGAACTCATCCTTTTTTATGGCTGCACAGTATTCCATGGTGTTTATGTGCCACATTTTCTTAATCAAGTCTATCACTGATGAACATTTGGGTTGGTTCCAAGTCTTTGCTATTGTGAATAGTGCCACAATAAACATACAAGTGCATGTGTCTTTATAGTAGCATGATTTATAATCTTTTGGGTATATACCCAATAATGGGATCACTGGGTCTAGTGGTATTTCTGGTTCCAGATCCTTGAGGAATTGCCACACTGTCTTCCACAATGGTTGAACTAATTTACACTCCCACCAACAGTGTAAAAGCATTCCTATTTCTCCACATCCTCTCCAGCATCTGTTGTTTCCTGACTTTAATGATTGCCATTCTAACTGTGTGACACGGTATCTCATTGTGGTTTTGATTTGCATTTCTCTAATGGCCAGTGATGATGAGCTTTTTTTCATATGTTTGTTGGTTGCATAAAAGTCTTCTTTTGAGAAGTGTCTGTTCATATTCCTCGCTCACTTTTCGATGGGGTTGTTTGTCTTTTTCTTGTAAATTTGTTTAAGTTCCTTGTAAATTCTTGATATTAGCCCTTTTCAGATGGGTAGATTGAAAAATTTTTCTCCCATTCTGTAGGTTGCCTGTTCACTCTGATGACAGTTTCTTTTGCTGTGCAGAAGCTCTTTAGTTTAATTAGATCCCATTTGTCAATTTTGTGTTTTGTTGCCATTGCTTTTGGTGTTTTAGTCATGAAGACTTTACCCATGCCTGTGTCCTGAATGGTATTGTCTAGGCTTTCTTCCAGGATTTTTATGGTTTTAGGTCTTACGTTTAAGTTTCTAAACCATCTTGAGTTAATTTTTGTATAAAGTGTAAGAAAAGGGTCCAGTTTCAGTTTTCTGCATATGGCTAAAATATACAGTCCAGTTTTCCCAACACCATTTATTAAATAGGGAATCCTTTCCCCATTGCTTGTTTTTGTCAGGTTTTTCAAAGATCAGATGGTTGTAGATGTGTGGTGTTATTTCTGAGGCCTCTGTTCTGTCCCCTTGGTCTATACATCTAATTTGGTACCAGTACCATGCTGTTTTGGTTAATGTAGCCTTATAGTACAGTTTGAAGTCAGGTAGCATGATGCCTCCAGCTTTGTTCTTTTAGCTTAGAATTGTCTTGGCTACACAGGCTCTTTTTTGGTTCCATATGAAATTTAAAGTAGTTTTTTTCTAATTCTGTGAAAAAAGTCAGTGGTAGCTTGATGGGGATAGCATTGAATCTATAAATTACTTTGGGCAGTATGGCCATTTTCACTATGTTGCTCCTTCTTATCTATGAGCATGGAATGTTTTTCCATTTCTTTGTGTCCTCTCTAATACCCTTGAGCAGTGGTGTGTAGTTTTCCTTGAAGAGGTCCTTCACCTCCCTTGTAAGATGTCTTTCTAGGTATTGTATTCTTTTTGTAGTAATTGTGAATGGGAATTCACTCATGATTTGGCTCTCTATTATTGGTGTATAAGGGATGCTTGTGATTTTTGCACGTTGATTTTGTATCCTGAGACTTTGCTGAAGTTACTTAACAGTTTAAGGAGATTTTGAGCTGAGACAATGCGGTTTTCTTTTTTTTTTTTTTTTTGTTTTGTTTTTTTTTTTTTGTTTTTTTTTTTTAGTAGAGACGGGGTTTCACCGTGATAGCCAGGAAGGTCTCGATCTCCTGACCTCGTGATCTGCCCGTCTCGGCCTCCCAAAGTGCTGGGATTACAGGCTTGAGCCACCGCGCCCGGCCCGACAATGCGGTTTTCTACATATACAATCATGTCATCTGCCAACAGAGACAATTTGACTTCCTATCTTCCTATTTGAAAACACTTTATTTCTTTCTCTCGCCTCATTGCCCTGGTCAAAACTTTCAATATTGTGTTGAATAGGAGTGGCGACAGAGGGCATCTTTGTCTTGTGCCAGTTTTCAAAGGGAATGCTTCCAGCTTTTGCCCATTCAGTTTGGTATTGGCTGTGTTTGTCATAAATAGCTCTTATTAGTTTGAGACATGTTCCATCAATACCTAGTTTATTGAGAGTTTTTAGCATGAAGGGCTGTTGAATTTTGTCGAAGGCCTTTTCTGCATCTATTGAGATAATCATGTGGTTTTTGTCATTGGTTTTGTTTATGTGATGGATTACATTTATTGATTGGCATATCTTGAACCAGACTTGCATCCCAGGATGAAACAGATTTGATCGTGGTGGATAAGCTTTTTGATGTGCTGCTGGATTCTGTTTGTCAGTTTTTTTTTTTTTTTTTTTTTTTTTTTTTTTTTTTTTTTTTTTTTGAGGATTTTTGCATCGATATTCATCAGGGATATTGGACGGCCTCATAAAATGAGTTAGGGAGGAGTTCCTCTTTTTCTATTGTCTAAAATAGTTTCAGAAGGAATGGTACCAGCTCCTCCTTGTACCTTTGGTAGAATTTGGCTGTGAATCTATCTGGTTCTGGACTTTTTTTGGTTGGTAGGCTATTAGTTACTGCCTCAATTTCAGAACTTGTTATTGATCTATTTAGGGATTTGACTTCTTCCTGGTTTAGACTTGGGAGGGTGTATGCATCCAGGAATTTATCAATTTTTTCTAGATTTTCTAGTTTATTTGCATAGAGGTGTTTATAGTATTCTCTGATGGTAGTTTGTATTTCTGTGGGATCAGTGGTGATGTCCCCTTTATCTTTTTTCACTGTGTCTACTTGAGTCTTCTCTCTTTTCTTCTTTATAGCCTGGCTATCAGTCTATCTATTTGTTATTTTGAAAAAAAAATCAGCTCCTAAATTCATTGATTTTTTTGAAGGGTTTTTTTTCTGTCTCTCTCTCCTTCAGTTCTGCTGTGATGTTAGTTATTTCTTGTCTTTTGCTAACTTTCGAATTCGTTTGCTCTTGCTTCTTTAGTTCTTTTAACTGTGGCATTAAGTTGTCAATTTTACATCTTTACAACTTTCTGATGTGCGCATTTAGTGCTATAAATTTCCCTCTTAACATTGCTTTAAGTGTGTCCCAAGATGTTCTGGTATGTTGTGTCATGGTTCTCACTGGTTGAAAGAACATCTTTATTTCTGCCTTTATTTTGTTATTTACCCAGCAGTCATTCAGAGCATGTTGTTCAGTGTCTATGTAGTTGTGCGGTTTTGAGTGAGTTTCTTTATCCTGAGTTCGAATTTGATTGCACTGTGGTCCGAGAGACTGTTTGTTATGATTTCCATTCTTTTGCATTTGCTGAGGAGGGTTTTACTTTCAATTATGTGGTCAATTTTAGAGTAAGTGCAACGTGATGCTGAGAAGAATGTATATTCTGTTGATTTGGGGTAGAGACTTCTGTAGCTGTCTATTAGATCTGCTTGGTCCAGAGCTGATTCAAGTACTGAATATCTTGGTTAATTTTCTGTCTTGTTGATCTAACGTTGGCAGTGGGGTGTTTAAGTCTCCCACTATTATTGTGTGGGAGTCAAAGTCTCTGTGTAGGTCTCTAAGAACTTGCTTTATGAATCTGGGTGCTCTGTATTGGGTGCATATATATTTAGGATACTTAGCTCTTCTTGTTGCATTGATCCCTTTACCATTATGTAGTGTCCCTCTTTGTCTTTTTTGATCTTTGTTGGTTTAAAGTCTATTTTATCAGAGACTAGAATTGCAACTCCTGCTTTTTTGTTTGTTTGTTTGTTTTCCATTCACTTGGTAGATCTTCCTCCATCCCTTTATTTTGAGCCTATGTGTATCTCTGCACATGATATGGGTCTCCTGAATACAACACACTAATGGGTCTTGACTCTTTATCCAATTTGCCAGTCTGTGTCCTTTAATTGGAGCACTTAGCCCTTTTATATTTAAGGTTAATATTTTTACGTGTGAATTTGATACTGTCATTATAATTCTAGCTGGTTATTTTGCTTGTTAGTTGATGCAGTTTCTTCATAGTGTCAATTGTCTTTACAATTTGGTATGGTTTTGCAGTTACTGGTACAGGTTTTTCCTTTCCCTGTTTAGTGCTTCCTTCAGGAGCTCTTGTAAAGCAGACCCAGTGGTGACAAAATCTCTCAGCATTTTGTTGTCTGTAAAGGATCTTATTTCTCCTTCACTTATGAAGCTTAGTTTGTTTGGATATGAAATTCTGGGTTGAAAATTCTTTTCTTTAAGAATGTTGAATATTGGCCCCCAATTTCTTCTGGCTTGTATGGTTTCTGCTGAGAGTTCTGCTATTAGTCTGATGGGCTTCCCTTCGTGGGAAACCCGACCTTTCTTTCTGGCTGCCCTTAACATTTTTTTTCTTCATTTCAACCTTGGTGAATCTGACAATTATGTGTTTTGGTGTTGCACTTCTCGAGGAATATCTTTGTGGTGTTCTCTGTATTTCCTGAATTTGAACGTTGGCTTGTCTTGCTAGGTTGGGTGTTCTCCTGCATAAATTTTGAAGAGTGTTTTCCAACTTGGTTCCATTCTCTCTGTCACTTTCAGGTACACCAATTAAATGTAGGTTTGGCCTTTTCACATAGTCCCATATTTCTTGGAGGGTTTGTTCATTTCTTTTCATTTTTTTCTCTAATCTTCTCTTCATGCTTTATTTCATTAAGTTGGTCTTTAATTTCTGATATCCTTTCTTTTGCTTAATTGATTTGGCTTTTGATATTTGTGTATACTTATCAAAGTTCTTGTGTTGCGTTTTTCAGCTCCATCAGGTCATTTTTGTTCTTTAAACTGGTTATTCCAGTTTGCAATTCCTCTAACCTTTTTTCAAGGTTCTTAGCTTCTTTCTATTTGGTTAGAACATACTCATGGAGGGCGAGCAGAAGCAGGGTGGGGTGTTACCTCACCCGGGAAGTGCAGTGGGTCAGGGAACTCCCTCCTTTAGCCAAAGAAAGCCCTGAGGAGCTGTGCTGTGGGGAAGTGTGCATCTTGGCCATGATACTAGGCTTTTCTCATAGACTTTGCAACCTGCAGACCAGGAGATTCCTTCAGGTGTGTACAGCACCAAGACCCTGGGTTTCAAGCATAAAATTGGGTGGCCTTTGGGCAGACACTGAGCTAGCTGCAGGATTTTGTTTTTTTAATACCCCAGTGATGCCTGGAACAGCATTGAAACATAATCATTCACTTCCCTGGAAAGGGGGCTGAAGGCAGAAAACCAAGTTGTCTAACTCAGTGGATCCCACCCCCATGGGGCCCAGCAAGCTAAGATCCACCAGCTTGAAGTTCTTCCTTGCAGTGCAGCAGTCTGAAGTCGACCTGGGATGCTCAAGCTTGGTTGGGTGAGGAGCGTCTCCCATTACTGAGGCTTGAGTAGGCAGTTTTCCCCTCACAGTGTAAACAAGCCCATTGGAAATTTGAACTAGGCAAATCCCACCGCTGCTAGGCAAAGCCGCTGCAGCCAGCCTGCCTCTCTAAACTCCTCCTCTCTGGGCAGAACATCTCTGAAAGAAAGGCAGCAGCCCCAGTCAGGGGCTAATAAATAAAACTCCCATCTCCCTGGGACACAGCACCTGGGGAAAGAGGCAGCTGTATTCTCAGCTTCAGCAGACTTAAATGATCCTTCCTACTGACTCTTAAAAGAGCAGCAGATCTCCCAGCACAGTGCTCAAACTCTGCTAAGGGACAGACTGCCTTCTCAAGTGGGTCCCTGACCCCCATGCCTCCTGACTGGGAGACACCTCCCAGCAGGGGTCAACAGACACATCATACAGGAGAACTCCAGCTGGCATCTGGTGAGTGTCCCTCTGGGACGAAGCTTCCAGAAGAAGGAACAGGCAGCAATCTTTGCTGTTCTGAAGACTCCGTTGGTGATACCCAGGCAAACAGGGTCTGGAATGGATCTCCAGCAAACTCCAGCAGACCTGCAGCAGAGGGGTCTGACTGTTAGAAGGAAAACTAACAAACAGAAGGAAACAGCATCGACATCAGCAAAAAGGACATCCACACAGAAACCCCATTTGAAAGTCACCGACATCAAAGACCATAGGTAGATAAATCCACAAAGATGAGGGAAAACCAGCTCAAAAAGGCTGAAAATTTCAAAACCCAGAATGCCTCTTCTCCTCCAAAGGATCACAACTCCTCACTAGCAAGGGAACAAAACTGGACGGAGAATGAGTTTGATTAATTGAGAGAAGTAGGCTTCAGAAAGTGGGTAATAACAAACTCCTCCTGGCTTCTGAGGAAAATTTTATGTGTCTTTTTAGCTTTGAAAGTAAATCTTGTCCTAACAAGTTTACTGGAGCAGTATCACTTAGTAAAACAGTGGTTTCCTGAAATGGGGCCCAAAGTTAACTGGATGGGTTCGGAACCTCTTGAATTTGATTTGAAACCCCCACCACAGAAATGACCTTTTTACTCCAAGGAATTCTTTGGCTTATTAAAGTGGGGTTTATGGTAGATAGAGTAGTCCTGGTGTCCATGTGCACTGTACACAACTCCCCATTTATTTAAACCTCTTTTTTCTCCATGTTTATTTAAAGGTATTACGGGAAGCAGTCTACTGGAGAATCCCTCGGAGCGTCATCTATGTTCATTATTTTCAGGAGGACTAAGGTCTCTTGGGTTTCCTCTAATAGTAAAACAGTTTGGCCTAGAGTGAGGCTTACTGGCGGACTGATATAAAAGTGGACAATCCCTTTTTCAGTGCCCTGGCTGTTTGCAATACAGGCAGACATCTTGGGGTAAAGAACTTCTTGTTCTAGGACTTCTTGATTGTGATTTAAAATGAGAACAAGAACGAGTCCCTTTGGTTCCAGTCCCTGTAACTGTTGTAATTGAAGGGTCATAAGCTTGTTAGCCTTTTGAGTTTTTTCTTGCTCTAGAGTCTCAAAATGTTCAGCTAAGGCCAACAAATCAGTCATATCTGTAACTTCCCATCCCAACTTATGTTTTTTAATTAAGCTGCTAAGTTCAGGACATAGTCCATTTGTAGATGGAGCAGTTAATGCCATTTCAGTCCCTGCAGGAAATACTCCTTGCTGTACTTTGAGCCAAGAATGTTTCACAAACAATATTTCTAAATGAATTCTGTAATCTGAAACGGGTTCATTTTTTTTTTTTTTTTTTTTTTTTTTTTTGCTTACAAGATTGTGTGATGGACCAGTCAATAAAAAAAAAAAAAAAAAAAATTAGGAATTGAATGTAAAAACTCTTCAGCATTTTTTCTAGCTACTTTTGGTCCTTCTCATGAGGAGCTCTTGGAGGGGTTTTTAATAGCTTCCTCAGGTTTGTCTCATTCTACTGTCTCCGCCCATTTCCGAGCTTCAATAGGTCCCAATATTATGTGAATAAATTGGTAAATGTCAGGAAGTCCTGGATCGTAAGCTGCTATGAGGATTCTAAATTCCTCAGTAAATTTTTGAGGATTTTCCGTTGGATCAGAGAAAACCTTCAAAATGGCTCTAAGCTCAGTTTTAGACCGTGGAGTGAAAGTAGTTACAGCAGGCAGACCTGGCTGATTGGAAGGTCTCACTTGGTAAGGCAACTGTCTAACTATTTTTTTTCATCATCTTCAGGGTGAAAGAGTAATTTGGCAAAAAGTTTAGTGGACTCAGAGTATGTTAGTAGAGGTTGATAAAGAGAAGGAACAGCTGGGGTTAGTTCAGTGAGAGTAAAATCCTCTTTTGTCACGTCCTTGGTCAGTTACTTAAATTTTTCATTTGCTTTTTGCAAATAATATTTTAAGGAGGCAATTTTTTATTCATTTAGTCTTTTGGAAGGCTCGACATAATAATCAAAGAATACATCCCACTATTTTTGTGGGGTTTTGAGTCCCCTTTTTCTAATATGCATCTCAAATAAACCATTTTATTTAAATTAAAACTTCCCTATTGTGGCCATCTTAATTCTAAATTTTCTTTAGTGAAGTTAACCCATTTTTATAAAAATGCACACGTTCTAGGCCCATCATTTGTATAAATAAAATTACCTGGAGTCCCAGAAGGTGGAGTCCCAGACTCCTTGGATTGAGATGATCCCATTGTTAAATAAGGTACCTATTGGAGGTCCGAGACCTCTAACTGAATCCAATCCCATCTTGGACCCAGTGTAGTCTAAGTATTGCTCAAGTAAACTCGGAGAGCTCAAGACACAAGTTAGTGGAGCTCGGAATCTGAAAGAAAACACCCATGGCCTCCAGTTACAATCAAGAGAGCAGTGAGCACAATGAGGCTTGGCGGGTACCTCGCCTGGTAACCTGTTTTTTTCTGGGAGTCGCCAGGTTTTGCTTCGAAAAAACTTTTTGAAGGATTAATTAAGCTGTCATGGATTTCTTATATAAAAAGTAGAAGCAGTATTATTTATTTTATTTAATTTGAAAAGAGTTGAAAAGTAACCCATTCTTACTTTAACAAAATCAGATCTTCTGACACCAGATATGTTAAAAGAAAACTTCAGACAAGGTAAATTTGATGGAGTTTAATTGAGCAAAGAAAAGAAACGATTCACAAATCAGGCAGCCTCCAGAATCACAGCAGACTCAGAGAGACTCTGAATCTGGTCAGAACAAATTTATAGACAAAAAAAGTAAAGTGACGTACAGGAATCGAAAGTGAGGTACCGAAACAGTAAGATTGGTTACAGCTTGGCATTTGCCTTATTTGAGCACAGTTTAAACACTTAGCAGTCTATGGGTGGTTGAAGTGTGGCCACTGGGATTGGCCAACACTCAGCTATTATTCCAAATGCGTACTATTAAGTTAGGTTTTCAGTTTTTTCTGCCTATTAAGCTAGGTAACGGTTCTTCCACAAGTACTCATGTATAGAAGCATAGAGTCTTTCTCAGGCCATATTTAGTTCACTTTAACATTTCTCTCCATGTGATCTTTACATGTCAGCTCCCTTTTGCCTTCTGCCATGAGTGGAAGCAGCTTGAGGATCTCTTCAGATGCAGATGCCAGCAACATGTTTCTTGTACAGCCTGCAGAACCATGAGCAAAATGAACCCCTTTTTTCTTATAAATTACCCAGCCTCAGGTGTTTATTTATAGCAATACAAATGGACTAAGGCACTTCCCTACTCACAGATGCTGACACTATATGCATCTTTCTCTCTGTTGGTGTTGTTTTCCCCCTCACCTTGGATGTTGAGATTTCTTAGAAGTATCTTGTTTTTTCATTATTTTAGATGTATATTTTTTGTTTGTTTACTGTTCCAGTTGTTCTGTTTTTACAGGTTATTCTGGACAGTGATTAAAAACTATGCTGCTACTGCCAACAACTTTGCAGAATCACTGCAACAATGTTATTTTTATATAATATTTAATGACTAGATAATTTTGGTTAGGTAAAAATTTAATTTAAAAAGAGCCTGGTTGGGGGTGCGAGCAAGGTGGCCGAATAGGAAGAGCTCCAGCCTCCAGCTCCCAGCACGAGTGACACAGAAGATGGGTGATTTCTGCATTTTCAACTGAGGTACCAGGTTCATCTCACTGGGGAGTGCCAGACAATCGGTGCTGGTCAGCTGGTGCAGTCCAACTAGCGAGAGCTGAAGCAGGGTGAGGCATCGCCTCACCTGGGAAGCGTGAGGGGGAAGGAAATCCCTTTAGAAACTGAGACACACAACACCTGGAAAATCGGGTAACTCCCACCCTAATACTGCGCTTTACCAAGGGTCTTAGCAAACAGCACACCAGGAGATTATATCCCACACCTGACAGGGAGGTACCCACACCCACGGAGCTTCCCTCATTGCTAGCACAGCAGTCTAAGATCTAACTGCAAGGCAGCAGTGAGGCTGGGGGAGGGGCGTCCACCATTGCTGAGACTTAAGTAGGTAAACAAAGCCTCCAGGAATCTCGAACTGGGTGGAGCCCACTGCAGCTCAAGGAGGCCTGCCTGTCTCTGTAGACTACACCTCTGGGGACAGGGCATAGCAAAAAAAAAAAAAAAAAAAAAAAAAGCAGCAGAAGCCTCTGCAGATGTTAACGACCCTGTCTGATAGCTTTGAAGAGAGCAGTGGATCTCACAGCACAGAGGTTGAGATCTGACAACGGACAGTCTGCCTGCTCAAGTGGGTAACTGACCCCTGAGTAGCCTAACTGGGGGACATCCCCCACTAGGTGCAGACTGACACCTCCCACCTCACATGGTGGGGTACACCCCTGAGACGAAGCTTCCAGAGCAAGAATCAGACAGCAGCACTCGTTGTCCAGCAATATTCTATCTTCTGCAGCCTCTGCTGCTGATACCCAGGCAAATGGTCTGGAGTGGACCTCAAGCAATCTTCTACAGACCTACAGCTGAGGGTCCTGACTGTTAGAAGGAAAACTAACAAACAGAAAGGACACCCACACCAAAACACCATCAGTACGTCACCATCATCAAAGACCAAAGGCAGATAAAACCACAAAGATGGGGAAAAAGCAGGGCAGAAAAGCTGGAAATTCAAAAAATTCAAAAAATCAGAGTGCATCTCCCCCTCCAAGGGAACGCAGCTCATCGCCAGCAATGGATCAAAGCTGGACGGAGAATGACTTTGATGAGTTGAGAGAAAAGGGCTTCAGTTGATCAAACTTCTCAGAGCTAAAGGAGGAACTATGTACCCAGCGCAATGAAACTAAAAATCTTGAAAAAAGAATGGAAGAATGGATAACTAGAATAATCAATGTGGAGAAGGCCATAAACGAACAGACAGAGATAAAAACCATGACATGAGAAATACGTGACAAACACACAAGCTTCAGTAACCGACTCGATCAACTGGAAGAAAGAGTATCAATGATTGAAGATCAAATGAATGAAATGAAGTGAGAAGAGAAGTCTAGAGAAAAAGAAAAGGAAAAAGAAATGAACAAAGCCTCCAAGAAATATGGGATTATGTGAAAAGACCAAATCTATGTCTGATTGGTGTCCCTGAAAGTGAGGGGGAAAATGGAACCAAGTTGGAAAACACTTTTCAAGATATCATACAGGAGAACTTCTCCAACCTAGTAAGGCAGGCCAACATTCAAATTCAGGAAATAAAAAGAACGCCACAAAGATACTCCTCGAGAAGAGCAACTCCAAGACACATAATTGTCAGATTCACCAAAGTTGAAATGAAGGAAAAACTGTTAAGGGCAGCCAGAGAGAAAGGTCGGGTTACCCACAAAGGGAAGCCCATCAGACTAACAGCAGATCTCTTGGCAGAAACTCTACAAGCCAGAAGAGAGTGGGGCCAATATTCAACATTCTTAAAGAAAAGAATTTTAAACCCAGAATTTCATATCCAGCCAAACTAAGTTTCATCAGTGAAGGAGAAATAAAATCCTTTACAGACAAGCAAATGCTCAGAGATTTTGTCACCACCAGACCTGCCCTACAAGAGATCCTGAAGGAAGCACTAAACATGGAAAGGAACAACTGGTACCAGCCATTGCAAAAACATACCAAAATGTAAAGACCATCGATGCTAGCAAGAAACTGCATCAACTAACAAGCAAAATAATCAGCTAACATCATAATGACAGGATCGAATGCATACATAAAAATATTAACCTTAAATGTAAATGGGCTAAATGCCCCAATAAAAAGACACAGACTGGCAAATTGGATAAAAAGTCAAGACCCATCAGTTTGCTGTATTCAGGAGACACATCTCACATGCAGAGATACACATAGACTCAAAATAAAGGGATGGAGGAAGATCTACCAAGCAAATGGAGAACAAAAAAAAGCAGGGGTTGCCATCCTAGTCTCTAATAAAACAGACTTTCAACCATCAAAGATCAAAAGAGACAAGGCCATTACATAATGGTAAAGGGATCAATTCAACAAGAAGAGCTAACTATCCTAAATATATATGCGCCCAATACAGGAGCACCCAGATTCATAAAGCAAGTCCTTAGAGACTTACAAAGAGACTTAGACTCCCATACAATAATAATGGGAGACTTCAACACCCCACTGTCAACATTAGACAGATCAACGAGACAGAAAGTTAACAAGAATATCCAGGAATTGAATTCAACTCTGCACCAAGTGGGCCTAATAGACATCTACAGAACTCCCCACCCCAAATCAACAGAATATACATTCTTCTCAGCACCACATCGCACTTATTCCAAAATTGACCACATAGTTGGAAGTAAAGCACTCCTCAGCTAATGTAAAACAACAGAAATTATAACAAACTGTCTCTCAGACCACAGTGCAACCAAACTAGAACTCAGGACTAAGAAACTCAATCAAAACTGCTCAACTACATGGAAACTGAACAACCTGCTCCTGAATGACTACTGGGTACATAACGAAATGAAGGCAGAAATAAAGATGTTTTTTGAAACCAATGAGAACAAAGATACAACATACCAGAATCTCTGGGACATATTTAAAGCAGTGTATAGAGGGAAATTTATAGCACTAAATGCCCACAGGAGAAAGCAGGAAAGATCTAAAACTGACACCCTAATATCACAATTAAAAGAACTAGAGAAGCACGGGCAAAGACTTTCAAAAGCCAGCAGAAGGCAAGAAATAACTAAAATCAGAGCAGAACTGAAGGAGATAGAGACACAAAAAACCCTTCAAAAAAATCATTGAATCCAGGAGTTGGTTTTTTGAAAAGATCAACAAAATTGATAGAACACTAGCAAGACTAATAAAGAAGAAAAGAGAGAAGAATCAAATCGACGCAATTAAAAATGATAAAGGGGATATCACCACCGCCCCACAGAAATACAAACTACCATCAGAGAATACTATGAACACCTCTACGCTAATTAACTAGAAAATGTGGAAGAAATGGATAATTTCCTGGACACTTACACTCTCCTAAGACTAAACCAGGAAGAAGTTGAATCCCTGAATAGACCAAGAGCAGGCTCTGAAATTGAGGCAATAATTAATAGCCTAACAAACAAAAAAAAGTCCAGGACCAGACGGATTCACAGTCGAATTCTATCAGAGGTACAAGGAGGAGCTGGTACCATTCCTTCTGAAACTATTCCAATCAATAGAAAAAGAGGGAATCCTCCGTAACTCATTTTATGAGGCCAACATCATCCTGATACCAACGTCTGGCAGAGACACAAGAAAAAAAGAATTTTAGACCAATATCCCTGATGAACATCGATGCAAAAATCCTCAATAAAATACTGGCAAACCGAGTCCAGAAGCACATCAAAAAGTTTATCCACCATGATCAAGTGGGCTTCATCCCTGGGATGCAAGGCTGGTTCAACATATGCAAATCAATAAACATAACCCAGCATATAAACAGAACCAAAGACAAAAACCACATGATTATCTCAATAGATGCAAAAAAGGCCTTTGACAAAATTCAACAGCCCTTCATGCTAAAAATTCTCATTAAATTCGGTATTGATGGGACGTATCTTAAAATAATAAGAGCTATTTATGACAAACCCACAGCCAATATCATACTGAATGGGCAAAAACTGGAAGCATTCCCTTTGAAAACTGGCACAAGACAGGGATGCCCTCTCTCACCACTCCTATTCAACATAGTGTTGGAAGGTCTGGCTAGGGCAATCAGGCAAGAGAAAGAAATAAAGGGTATTCAGTTAGGAAAAGAAGAAGTTAAATTGTCCCTGTTTGCAGATGACAGGATTATATATTTAGAAAACCCCATCATCTCAGCCCAAAATCTCCTTAAGCTGATAAGCAACTTAAGCAATGTCTCAGGATACAAAATCAATGTACAAAAATCATAACCATTCTTATACACCAGTAACAAACAGAGAATCAAATCATGAATGAACTTCCATTCGCAATTGCTTCAAGGAGAATAAAATACCTAGGAATCCAACTTACAAGGGATGTAAAGGACCTCTTCAAGGAGAACTACAAACCACTGCTCAGTGAAATAAAAGAGGACACAAACAAATGGAAGAACATACCATGCTCATGGATAGGAAGAATCAATATCGTGAAAATGGCCATACTGCTCAAGGTAATCTATAGACTCAATGCCATCCCCATTAAGCTACCAATGACTTTCTTCACAGAATTGAAAAAACTGCTTTAAAGTTCACATGGAACCAAAAAAGAGCCCGCATCTCCAAGACAATCCTAAGCCAAAAGAACAAAGCTGGAGGCATCACGCTACCTGACTTCAAACTATACTACAAGGCTACAGTAACCAAAACAGCATGGTACTGGTACCAAAACAGAGATATAGACCAATGGAACAGAACAGAGTCCTCAGAAATAATACCACACATCTACAGCCATCTGATCTTTGACAAACCTGAGAAAAACAAGAAATGGGGAAAGGATTCCCTATTTAATAAATGGTGCTGGGAAAATTGGCTAGCCATAAGTAGAAAGCTGAAACTGGATCCTTTCCTTACTCCTTATACGAAAATTAATTCAAGATGGATTAGAGACTTAAATGTTAGACCTAAAATAATAAAAAACCCTAGAAGAAAACCTAGGTAATACCATTCAGGACATAAGCATGGGCAAGGACTTCATGTCTAAAACACCAAAAGCAACAGCAACAGAAGCCAAAGTTCACAAATGGGATCTAATTAAACTAAAGAGCTTCTGCACAGCAAAAGAAACTACCATCAAAGTGAACGGGCAACCTTTAGAATGGGAGAAAATTTTTTCAATCTACTCATCTGACAAACGGTAATATCCAGAACTTACAAATAACTCAAATTTACGAGAAAAAACAAACAACCCCATCAAAAAGTGGGCAAAGAATATGAATAGACATTTCTCAAAAGAAGACATGCATACAGCCAACAGGCACATGAAAAAATGGTCATCATCACTGGCCATCAGAGAAATGCAAATCAAAACCACAATGAAATACCATCTCACACCAGTTAGAATGACAATCATTAAAAAGTCAGGAAACAACAGGTGCTGGAGAGGATGTGGAGAAATGGGAACACTTTTACACTGTTGGTAGGATTGTAAACTGGTTCAACCAATGTGGAAAACAGTATGGCAATTCCTCAAAGATCTAGAACTGGAAGTACCATATGACCCAGCCATCCCATTACTGGGTATATACCCAAAGGATTATAAATCATGCTGCTATAGAGACACATGCACACATATGTTTATTGTGGCACTATTCACAATAGGAAAGACTTGGAATTAACCCAAATGTCCATCAGTGACAGACTGGATTATGAAAATATGGCACATATACACCATGAAATACTATGCAGCCGTAAAAAAGGATGAGTTCGTGTCCTTTGTAGGGATATGGATGCAGCTGGAAACCATCATTCTCAGGAAACTATCGCATGAATGGAAAACCAAACACCGTATGTTCTCACTCATAGGTGGGAACTGAACGATGAGATCACTTGGACTCTGGAAGGGGAACATCACACACTGGGGCCTATTATGGGGAGGGGGGAGGGAGGAGGGATGGCTTTGGGACTTATACCTGATGTAAGTGACGAGTTAATGGGTGCTGACGAGTTGATGGGTGCAGCATACCAACATGGAACAAGTATACATATGTAACAAACCTGCATGTTGTGCACATGCACCCCAGAACTTGAAGTAAATAAAATAAAAAAAATATATAAAACATTTCATGAAAAAGAAAAGAAAAAAAAAAAAAAAAAAAAAGAACCTGGTCAAAATCAAGTCATCCTTGAAGAAAAAAAAGCCCTAACAGATAAATAGTAAGTCAACGAATGGCACAGATTTGGCAAATATACAAAACTTTGCCTGTTTTGTACACCTTAGCAAGGAATTTTTTAAAAAGTAATTCATACTGTGTCTATCTCTTGAAAAAAGAGGCATATTCTGTTCTGTGTTGAGAAGTATTATGTTATTTGATGTTTTAGTTTTGCAGCTAATTTTGGTTGTATCCACAATATTTATTGCCTATATAAATATTTTTAGGTAGCTATTATTTTCCAAAAAACTGTCTTCATATTTTCTACGTGCAGTAATGTACTTTGAAAAGTACAATGTACAGTATTTTCAAAATTCATATATGAAACAAAATATATATGCTTATCAAATAAATTTTATAACAAATTTAATAATTATAGTAAGGATATATTTTGTAGGTCCTTGAGTGGAGGTCTAGTGCCTAATATTGTTACTATGAAAAACAGAGCTTTTTCATTCTCAGTGGTATCCTCTTGCAGATTTTGGACAATTAATTAAGCTATCATGGATTTCTTATATAAAAATGGAAGCAATATTATTTACTTTATTTAATTTGAAAAGAGTTAAAAAGTAACCCAGTCTTACTTTTATTTAACAAAATCACTGTAGATACTTGGCAATAAAACTAAGGAGAAAAATATTAGTGTAAGTATTTAATTAGAAGAGGAACAGATGAATCTTTTTACAACATGTTGTACTTTGATTGGACTCACCATTTCTTCTTTTCAGACAGGATTTCAAGGTTAAAATATCAATATTTTCTATAACTCTTAGTTTCTTTGCTGTAAATTTCTTTTTTAAATTAAGTGCCTAGTTTTGAATAACTTGCTTCTCTGTTTTTGGTTTGTCCAATGATGTGATTTGTACTGCATTGTGAGTAGTTTCCCAGAGACAAAATAATATTTACTGAGCCTTCATATATGCTCACCACTTTATAGGATTACAAAGAAAAATGTCCTCACCAAGGTGCTGAACAGCATCAGGATCCTGGACATCGACTGAGTTTTTCCAGAGACCCTGATAAGTTCTTATTTATGTCTTTTACCTCTCCTACCCCTTATTGGCTGATATCTAAAATGCCAGAATACAAATGTTCCTGGAAAAGGGAATTTATGAACTTAAGATTACATTTTATAACCTATGAATAGACCTCTGTGATTGTGACCTTATAATTTTTTGCAAGTACCATCAGATCAACTGGGCAAAAGTAAGATCTAGAATTAGTTCTGGGGTTCAGATTCAGCCTTAAGCATTGGAGAGAAGTTGTATCTGGCAGACAGGCATCATGTCTAATTGGCATAGCAACAAGTGGTCATTTACACAAATAGTATGAGAGGGTCCAATGGGAAGCAACAGCATGCTCCCCAATGGAGGTCAGAGTACATGTCCACTGAATCAAAGAACAGATGTCAATCAGAGCACAATCAAAGCAGATGTTTAGCATCAGGAAATGAGTCACCTGATAACAAATCAGACTTTGAGATTTGGGGAATATTATCAAGATTACCTAGATGCAAGCACAGGGAACAAGATTGACATTCACCTCTGACATATGGGGCAAACTGGAAATGGGTCTCAGGAATAATGCGGAAGCCCAAATGGAAGATATGATACAGGGAACACTAGCTTAAATGTCTACAGTGGACAAACAGTTAACATGGATATGTAAATCAGGTCAAGTCTATAAAACTAGATTAAAGAAATTGGTAATGAACTAGAAATTCAATGTCTGATCTAAAGACTTTCAAATTGAAAAAGTCAAAAAATGTTTGTAATACACACATAAATATTCTGCTGGCCAAATTCAACTTGTAGAGCACCAGTTTGTGAACCCTCAGTAAATGACTGATATCAGAGGCATTGCTTTGATAAAGCTTTTACAGGGGTAGGAAGAGGACAAAAGAGTGAGCACTGGGTAGTCAGGAGAGCAAAGGAAAAAATTGGAAGCACTGAAATAAAGTTTCACCAATTTCAAGGCTGGATGTAGTGGCTCACACCTGTAATCCCAGTGCTTTGGTAAGCTGAGGCAGAAAGATAACTTGAGGTCAGGAGTTCAAGACCAGCCTGGGCACCATAGCAAGACCCCATTTCTACGAAAAAAAAATTTAACAAGAATAGCTAGGTGTGGTGGCACATACCTGCAGTCCTAACTACTTGGGAGGCCAAGGCGACAGGATTACTTGAGTTCAGGAGCTCAAGGCTGCAGTGAGCTATGATCACACCACTGCACTCCAGCCTGAGTGAGAGCAGGAGATCCTGTTCTCCCAAAAAAGTTTTGCTAACTTCACAATTCTGCCTCAGGCTTACCTTAATCTTAAGGAACAGAATCTAGGTGAGAGAACAAAACATATACAGAGGAAATGACTGAATGCTTTACAAGAAATAGCATGTCAGCAAGGGCAAATTCTTAAGTGCTAAGAGGGATGCTGAGTATTTGTGACCAGAATCAGGATGGATTAATCTGGAAGAGTATGTATGGAGAGTAAATGCTGAGGCCAGTTTTGAAGGAAATAATGAGAAGACTGAAAGAAATGTTGAGAGAGCATTGATAATAAAAGAAATAACTTATTCAAAGACACAGAAAATTAAACATCATATAGTGGAAAGAGACTTAAATTGACAGTCAAAAAGACTTAGGCTCTAGTCTTGGTTTTGCTACCAACGCTCTGTGTCATTTTGGGTAAGTCCATTTCCATACCTACATTTTTATGCCCCAACTGGAATTCAATCAAACTGAAGTTTGTAAATGCCAATTTCTACAATGGCCAAGTAGCTAAATGAGTAAAAGACAGGTGGAAACCTGTCTGAGTAAAGCATGTCTGCGATGTATAAACACACAGAAATAGCCTAGCTCCAACCATTTATGGGTAAGTAGCAATGAAGAGTCAATAGTGTAATATTTCTAGAGACTCCAAGAATTTATATTTTTATGTGAAATCTTTTAATTTTAAATTTTTGACAAGGAGTTTACATGAAAACAGTATAAAGATCAAATAAAATATTTGTAAACTATATTCTTTCTGTGAGCTACTAGTTTGCAATCTCTTGGCTAGATGGACTATAAAGATTCTTTCCATTTCATTTTGTTTATGGTTCTCTGACATTAAAGTTAAGATTTAGTAAAATGGAGGGAGATACCACAAGTTCTTGTGCTCTCCTTTTTTTTTTTTTTTTTTTTTTTTTTTTTTTTTTTTTTTTGAGACGGAGTCTCACGCTGTTGCCCAGGCTGGAGTGCAGTGGCGCGATCTCGGCTCACTGCAAGCTCCGCCTCCCGGGTTCCCGCCATTCTCCTGCCTCAGCCTCCTGAGTAGCTGGGACTACAGGCGCCCGCCACCGCGCCCGGCTAATTTTTTTTTTGTATTTTTAGTAGAGACGGGGTTTCACTGTGGTCTCGATCTCCTAACCTTGTGATCCGCCCGCCTCGGCCTCCCAAAGTGCTGGGATTACAGGCTTGAGCCACCGCGCCCGGCCTTGTGCTCTCCTTTATAGTAGAATGGCTAAAAGTATGGAATCAGAGAGCCTGTGTTTGAATCCTGACTTTCACCAAGAAGTGTGTGACCTTAAGGAAATTACACAGCCTTTCTGCAACTCAGTTTTATTTTTGGTAAAGTAAGGATAATAACAGAAATTGCATCATAGTCTTGTAAGGATTAACTGAGATAATAGTTTATAGGCATACTTTGGAGATATTGTCAGCTGTGAGGTAAGAGGTAAATTTAATTATTCTGCGTGTGGATCTCTCTAGTTGTCCCAGTTTCATTTGTTGAGGCATTGAATGGTCTTGGCTTCCAAAGTGTTTAAAGGCAATTTTCAAACAAGATATCTGATAGTATTATAAAATGCAGCCAAAACTGTGTCAGGTTTCTTAAACCAGGACTTTAAATAATTAATTAATTAATACCAGAAAGGAATACTTGAAGAATAGCAATACATATGCTGTGTGAATATGATTATAATTAAAACTTAGTAAGCATGAAATTAAACACTCATAATGAATTATGTATATTTTGTTTCAGAGTATCTATAAGTAATTTATATGAAAGTATGTTCAGTTCTGACCATCAGCACCAGGTATTCCAGTAGTTCATTAACTATTACATTGTTTCTTTCCTACTACAAAATTTTACTCCATTGCTCTATGCTGCTTTCCCTTTCTTTCCTTCCTTCCTCTTTCTTTTTTCTTTCTTTCTTTCTTTCTTTCTTTCTTTCTTTCTTTCTTTCTTTCTTTCTTTCTTTCTTTCTTTCTTTCTTTCTTTCTTTCTTTCTTTCTTTCTTTCTCTTTTCTTTCTTTCTTTCTTTCTTTCTTTCTTTCTTTCTTTCTTTCTTTCTTTCTTTCTTTCTTTCCTTTCTCTCTCCTTCCTTCCTTCCTTCCTTCCTTTCCTCCCTTCCTTCCTTTCCTCCCTCCCTCCCTCCCTCCCTCCTTCTTTCCTCCCTCCCTCCCTCCCTCCCCCCTCCCTCTCTCTCTCTCTCTTTCTCTCTCTCTTTCTTTCTTTCTATGGACTTTCACTCTTGTTTCCTAGACTGGAGTGCAGTGGCACCATCTCAGCTCACCGCAACCTCCACCTCCCAGGTTCAAGCGATTCTCCTGCCTCAGCCACCCGAGTTGCTGAGATTACAGGCGTGCACCACCACGCCCAGCTAATTTTTGTATTTTTAGTAGAGACAGGGTTTCACCATGTTGACTAGGATGGTCTTGATCTCTTGACCTCGTGATCTGCCTGCCTCAGCCTCCCAAAGTGCTGGGGTTACAGGTGTGAGCCACCGCTCCCGGCCTGATACGTTTCTTTATGATTACGGGCATACCTTAGAGATACTGTGGGTTTAGTTCCATGCCACTGTGATAAAGCAAAAATGACAATAAAGTGAGTCACAAAACTTTTTTAGTTTTCCTGTGCATATAAAGGTTATGTTTACACTATAATGAAGTGTGTCTAAGTGTTCAATAATATAATGTCTTTAAAAAGTATGTATCTTAATTTAAAAAATATTCAATTGCTAAAAATGCTAATGATCATCTGAACCTTCAGTGAGTTTTATTTTTTTGCTGGTGGAGGCTCTTTCCTCATTGTTGATGGCTGCTGACTAATCAGGGTGGTGGCTGCTGAAGGTTGAGGTGCCTGTGGGAATTTTTTTTAAAAAGACAGTGAAGGCCGGGCACGGTGGCTCATGCCTGTAATCCCGGCACTTTGGGAGGCCGTGGCGGGCGCGGATCACGAGGTCAGGAGATTGAGACCATCCTGGCTAACATGGTTAAACCCTATCTCTACTAAAAATACAAAAAATTAGCCAGGCATGGTGGTGGGCGCCTATAGTCCCAGTCACTTGGGAGGCTGAGGCAGGAGAATGGCCTGAATCTGGGAGGCGGAGCTTGCAGTGAGCTGAGATCGCCACTGCACTCCAGCCTGGGTGACAGAACAAGACTCCATCTCATGGAAAAAAAAAAAAAAAAAGACACTGAAGTTTGTCATCTACATTGACTCTTCCTTTCATGAAATGTTTCTTGGTAAAATGCAATGATATTAGTTAGCATTTGACCCACAGTAGAACTTTCAAAATTGGAGTCAGTCCTGTCAAACCCTGTCACTACTTTAGCAACTATGTTTATGTAATATTCTAAATATTTTAGTGCCATTTCAGCAGTGTTCACATAATCTTCACCAGGAGTAGACTACGTCTAAAAAATCACTTGTTTTGCTCATCCGTAGAAAGCAACTGGTCATCCAATTATGTTTTATCATGAGATTGCAACAGCAATCCAGTCATATCTTCAGTTCCACTTCTAATTATAGTTCTCTCTCTGTTTCTACCACATCTAAAGTGACTTTCTCTAATGAGTTCTTAACCACTCAAAGTCATCTATGAGGGTTGGAATCAACTTCTTCCAAACTCCTGTTAATGTTGATAAATTTGATCTCCTCCCATGAATCACAAATATTCTTACTGGCATTTAGAATGGTGAATTCTTTCCAGAAAGTTTTCAATGTACCTCACTCAGACACATCAGACTAATCACTATCTACGGCAGCTATCTATGGCATTTACAAAATGTATTTGTTAAATAATATGACTTAAAAGTAGAAATTACTCTTTAATTCATGGGCTACAGAATGAATGTTGTGTTTGCAGGCATGAAAACAATGTTCATCTGCTTGTAAATCTCCATCAGAGCTCTTGGGTTACCAGGTGCATTGTCAACTAGCAGTGGTATTTTGAAAGGATTTTTTCTTTCTTAGCAATAGATCTCGATATTGTGTGTAAAATATTCAGTACATTAATGCTGGAAAACAGATGTGCTATCATTCAGGTTTTGCTGTTTTATTTATAGAGTAGAGGCAGAGTACAGTTACCATAATTCTTAAGGGACCTACAAATTTAAGAATGGTAAATGAATGAGCATTGGCTCAACTCAACTCAAAGCTGTATAACTCCTAATGAGAGAGTCAGCCTTTCTTTTGAAGCTTTACAGTCAAGCACTGACTTCTTCTCCCTAGCTATGAAAGTCCTTGATGGCATCTACTTTTAGTATATAGCTGTTTTGTCAATATTGAAAAACTGTTGTTAAGTGTAGCCTCCTTCATCAATTATTTTAGCTACATCTTCTGGATAACTTGCTACAGCTTTTACATAAGCACTTGTTGCTTCACCTTGCGCTTTTATGTTATAGAGACAGATTTTTTCCCTTCAGCCACATGAACAAACCTTTACTAGCTTTAAACTTTCCTTCTGCAGCTAGCTCACCTTTCTCAGCCTTCGTAGAGTTCGAGAGAGTTATAGCCTTGCTCTGGATTAGGTTTTGGCTAAAGGGAATGTTGTGGCTGGTTTGACTTTCTATCCAGACAACTTAAACTTTCCCCATATCAGCAATAAGGCTCTTTTGCTTTCTTATCATTTCTGTGTTCCCTGGAATAGCACTTTGAATTTTCTTCAAGAACAGTTTCTTTTTTTTTTTTTTTTTTTCACTCACAACTTGACTGTTTGGCACACCTAGCTTTCAGCCTACTCAGTTTTTGTCCTGCCTTCTCCACTAAGCTTAATCATCTCTAGCGTTTGATTTAAAGTGAGAGATGTGCAACTCTTCATTTTACTTGAACACTTAACGGCCATTGTAGGGTTATTTGTTGGCCTAATTTCAATGTTGTTGTGTCCCAGGGAACAGTGAAGCCTGAGGAGAGGGAGGGAGATGGGGGAACAGCCAGTACAGTGGAGCAGTCATAACACAAACAACATGTATCCATTAAGTTTGCAGTCTTACATGGACACGGTTCGTGGTGCTCCTAAACAGGTATAATAGTAACATCAAAGATCACTGATCAAAGATTACCATAACAGATAAAATAATAATAATGTTTGATATACTGTGAGAATTACCAGAATGTGATACAGAGACATGAAGTGAGCACATGCTGTTAGGAAAATGGCACTGGTAGACTTGCTAATTCAGGGTTGCTGAAAACCTTCAATTTGTAAAATTGCAATGTCTGTGAAGCACAGTAAAGTGAAGTGCAATAATATGAGATATGACTGCATATTAATTTCTGGAGCTGAAATACTTCTTCTCCTCTTAGACTTCTACTCTTTCTGTTACAATGCCTCTTGCAAGAAGTTTGTGCAGTTCTACCGTAGACATTTCTGTTTCTCCCTGCTTTTTTCTTTTTTCTACAAAGTTCTTCTTTTTTATCTTGTTTCTTTCTGTTCCATTGTCTTCTCTCATGATTTTTCTTTTTTTCTGTGCAATGCCCTTTGATTGGATCAATTTCTCTTTCTCTTGCTGTTTCTTTATGCCTGTTATGTGTGGTGAGCAAACCTATTCATTATCTCTCATTGTGGAGGTAAAAGATTAACTTCATAGCAACATCATAAAGGATTGCTCCAGAAAAGAAATTTACCATGACTAGCTTTTTTTTTTTTTTTTTTTAATTTATGAGTGTTGGGTTTTGCTTGATTTTAAACTTTCTTAGTCTTATATTGCCATAGCTGTGACCACTTGTTCTCATCTGCAGGATTAGACTGGAACCACTGACTTTAGAATATAAAGTTATAAGAATCTCCATCAACACTCTGTGACTCAGCATCAAGTTACTCATGATGTTTGTGTGGCCCTGAAATTATGCTGCTTTAGATAAATCCTCTTGTGATCTGTTTCTGATACTGGGTTCTCATCTTACTTGCAATTCTGGTAATTGGTTTTTAACACTGCTTTCTGTGTCTAAGTCTCTGTTACCTTGGTATCCTGCCTTATACCCCAGGATAGCTAGGACTAGAATTTTGTTTTGCTTCTGTTCATTCCTCCTTTTTATCTGGCGTCCTCTTCCCTGAATCCTACACCAATAGCCAGGTTCATGCTACTTGCTGATAGCTTACTTAGACTTCTGAGTCTTAGCCCCCTGAATTCCTTTTCTCTCAGCTCAGTTGGCCTATTGAGACTTATCATCGCCATATAGCAGATAATCTCATGCCCACCATTCTCAAACTTCGATGTGCAAGGAAATTACTTGTAGTATGTATTAAAATTCCAAATGTATGATTTTTGTCATCTGAGATTGTGATTCACTGTATTTTGTGGCAAAGCCCAGGGTTTTTCATTTTTAACAAGCTTTCTTGGTGATTCTGATGCCAGCGGTCAACACACCACACTTTGACAAACACTGTAACTTACATTTAAGGCTTACAAAGGAACTGTTTTCTCCTGCCTTTTGTCATATTATTTGGATGCTACTTCAAAATTAAACTTAGAGATTAAAGGACTGGTTCTGTATGTATTCTACTGCCTGACATACAAGATGTTTTTAGCTGTGAGGTATGCTGAGACCTCAAAAGCCGGATTCTGAATGAAAAGGGAGTAAGCAGATGATGGAAACGACCAGGCTCTGGTTCCAGAATTGGACCCCATATGGGTGGCTTGAAGTCAAAATCACACTTTCCAAGGATGCATAGTAAATGAGCTCTATTTGAGTATGACCTGATAGGTACTGCTTAGTAGCTGTAGTTTTCAGCCAGAGACAATACTTGCATTACCGGGGATATAAAAAGTCAGATCTGCAATGGAACAGAACAGAGCCCTCAGAAATAATACCACACATCTACAGCCATCTGATCTTTGACAAACCTGAGAAAAACAAGAAATGGGGGAAGGATTCCCTATTTAATAAATGGTGCTGGGAAAACTGGTTAGCCATAAGTAGAAAGCTGAAACTGGATCCTTTCCTTACTCCTTATATGAAAATTAATTCAAGATGGATTAGAGACTTAAATGTTACACCTAAAACCATAAAAATCCTAGAAGAAAACCTAGGTAATACCATTCAGAACATAGGCATGGGCAAGGACTTCATATCTAAAACACCAAAAGCAATGACAACAAAAGCCAAAATTGTCAAATGGGATCTAATTAAACTAAAGAGCTTCTGTGAGTGCAGGATTTGGTCTAGAAACACCAGAATTAAAAGTGAGAATAAGACAACTGGTTTTCGATTTTACCTGTTGGTGATAACAGATTACTAATTTATTGGCAAGGTTAAGCCACAATTTGAAGTTCTTTTGTACCTGCTGAGACCAGCTTGGTCATGGAGACCCTAACCCAGTGGCACTAGAGGAATTAAAGACACACACTCAGAAATATAGAGTGTGGAGTGGGAAATCAGGGGTCTCACAGCCTTCAGAGCTGAGAGCCTTGAACAGAGATTTACCTACATATTTACTGACAGCAAGCCAGTCATAAGATTTACTAAAGGTATTCCTTATGGGAAATAAAGGGATGGGATCTGGCTAGTTATCGTCAGCATGAACATGTCCTTAAGGCACAGATCACTCATGCTATTGTTTGTGGTTTAAGAACGACTTAAGCAGTTTTTAACCCTGGGTGGGCCAGGTGTTCCTTGCCCTCATTCCTGTAAAGCAACAGCCTTCCAGTGTGGGCATCAAGGCCATCATGAACATGTCACAGATTTTGTGCTGCACAGATTTTGTTTATGGCCAGTTTTGGGGCCAGTTTATGGCCAGATTTTGGGGCCTGTTACCTGTTGTGTGGAATCATACAAGGCCTGTTACCTGTTGTGTGGAATCACACAAGGTACACATAGGTACACATATGGTACCCATAGGTACACATATGGCACCCATAGGTACTCTTGGGTACACATAGGTACCCAAGAGTACCTATAAAGAAATGGCTGGAAAAGGCAGAGACTGACAGGACCTAGCTTACCCTGATGAGCAGCTCTATCTTGCCCCTTCTAATCATCTTCATTCACTTCTAGAAACCAAGCTTTTCTGGATGTTATACTGAAATATGACTCTAGGAACAATAAGCAGAATGTGAAGATGGAAACAGAAATACTGATTTGGCTTTTATAATCTATTCCTTACGAAATATGGTTGTCACATTGAATTTTTTTCTGTGAGGGTGGAGGCTAAGACAGAGAATAAACAGATCTTAAAAACTGTGTTTATATTTGTATATTGTGAGTAAAATGTATTGGCATTGCCTAACATGAGATATTGTTATGGCACAATGAAATGGTAGATTTAGAGATAAATGAGTTTTCATGTATGATTTTGTTTTGTTTGAAGTGAGTAATTCCTACCAGTAAAGATCAAAAACATGTTTAAGAGAAATTTTAAATAATTGTTGAGAGATATACAAATATTTTGTAATTGATTTTATAATTCATATACCACTCTTCTTTTTACTAAAACTATATGTCTATAATACACTATTATTATTATTATTATTATTATTATTTTTTTGAGACGGAGTCTTGCTCTGTCGCCCAGGCTGGAGTGCAGTGGCCGGATCTCAGCTCACTGCAAGCTCCGCCTCCCGGGTTTTACGCCATTCTCCTGCCTCAGCCTCCCGAGTAGCTGGGACTACAGGCGCCCGCCACCTCGCCCGGCTATTTTTTTGTATTTTTTAGTAGAGACGGGGTTTCACCGTGTTAGCCGGGATCGTCTCTCGATCTCCTGACCTCGTGATCCGCCCGTCTCGGCCTCCCAAAGTGCTGGGATTACAGGCTTGAGCCACCGCGCCCGGCCCACTATTATATTTTAAGCTATTTTATTTTATAGATATTTTACTGTAGATGTATATATAAATTAGAAATTTTAATGCGATATTTCTCCCTTGTTGAATTATAAGAATGAATATAGATGATCCAGAAAACCTTCTTCACTTGTAGACGCTATGTGATATTAAAATACAAGTATTACCTGTGTTCTAAATAAAGCCTCTGTTTTAAGGACAAGCCATTCATGCGCACAAAGCCACAGACATTGAAGCAAGGGAAATAGGATGTAGTTCCTTGTCACTTCAGAATCTGAGGGTTTTGATGTATACAGTCACTTGAATAGTGCTTTCTGCTCATTAAGGAAAAGTTATAATTTGCCTTACCTTCAGTTTAATTTCACTGCTTGAACCTAGACTCAGATATTAAAATAATGTTTCAGAGCCCAAACCTTGCCTTTGTACCATCTGCTCTTTCATGGCTTTTTTCCTTCAGGCCTCCAGAGATTCACTGGATACTCCTGACAACACACACACACACACACACACACACACACACACACACACCTGTTTTCCAAGTAAACATAATAAACTAAAAGTCATTTGGGCATTTTTTTCTTCCTAGAACTTTTTAGCAGGTAGTTTTCTTCAATTAAAAGCAAACTTTTTAGGTGGAGTAAGATGGCAGAATAGAAGGCTACAAAATTTATCCTCCTTCAGGAAGACGAAATTTTAACAACTAACTACACACAGAAAGCATCATCAAGAACCAAAAGTCAGGTGAACAATCACAGTACCTGGTTTTATCTTTATATCACTGAAAAAGACATTGGAGAGGGTCGGAAAGATCGTCTTGAAGTGCCAACGCCAACCGTCCTCCATCCCCTTGCAGTGGCCATATGACATGGATATTCCATGTGCTTAGGAGACAGAGAGCACAGCAATTGTGAGGATTTGCACTGAACTTTGTGCTACCCTGTCACAGCGGAAAGCAGAACCAGGCTGTACTCACCTAACATCCACTCGTGGAAGGAGCATTTTGATCAGCTCTAGCCAGAGGGAAATTACCCATCTCAGCATTGGAGCTTGAGTTTCCACAAGCCTCACCACTGCAAGCTGGAGTGCTCTGGTGCCCTAAGTGAACTTAAGAGACAGTCTAGGCCACAAGTACTGCAATTCTTAGGCAAGTCCTAGTGCTGAGCTGGGCTCAGAGTCAGTGGACTGGGGGGACATGTGACCTTCTTAGACACCAACCAGGGTTGCTAATGGAGTAATTGTGTCACTACTCATACACTCTTTGGCAGCAGCCACATGGTGGGAAAAAAATCTGTGCTTGTGAGAGGGAGAATACAGCAAATGTGAGACTTTACACTGACCTCAGTGCTGCCCTGTCACAGCTGAGACCTGGCAGGATTCATCACCTGATAACTAAAAAGCCCCTGGGCCCTTAATAACCAACAGAAATACCCAGTTAACATGCAATGGACATTGGGCTTTGAGGTGTATGGGCTCCAGGGGCAACCCAACACGTTCCCAGATGTGGTGGCTGTGGAGACTCCTGTTTGAGAAAAGCATGGGAAAAGTAAGTAAAAATCTGTCTTGCACCTTAGGAAGTAGCTCAGCCACAGTGGGGTAGAGCACCAACAAGATACTTGGGGTCACTGAGTCCAGGGTTAGTCTTTTAGTCAACATTTCTAGACCTGCCCTGAGTCAAAGATTAACTCCCAGGCCTGGCAGCATTTATCACAAACTGACTGAAGAGCCCATGGACTTTAAGTGCACATTGATGATGGCCTGGCAGAAACCCCATGGGCTAGTAGTGGTGGCAGTCATAGGGAAAGATTCCTCTACCTGTGGAAAAAGGAGGGAAGAGTAGGAAGGAATTTGTTTTGCTGTTTGAGTGCCACCTTAGTCACACTAGAGTAGAACACCAGTTAAATTTCTAAGATTTTTATCTTTAATGTCTGGCTCCCAGACAGAATCTCTGGACCCACCTAAGGCCTAAGGGAATTCATTTCACTGAAGGAAGGGACAAAAACCTGGCTGGCTTTGCCACTTGCTGATTGTAGAGTCCTAGGGGCTTAAGTGAACTTAGGTGGTAGCCATGTAGTGGTTACAATGGTGGGCCTTGGGTGAAATTCAGTGTTGTGCTGGCTTCAGTTTTGAACCAGTGCAATCTCTGTGGTGGTGGCCACAGTGACGCTTGTGTTACCCCAACTCCACATGCAGATGGCTCATCTCAGAGAGAGAGAGAGAGAGAGAGAGAGAGAGAGAGAGAGACTCCATTTGTTTGGAAGAAATTAAGGGAAGAAAAAAAGAGACTATGCTTGGTAATCTAGTTAATTCTTCTAGATATTATCCAAGACCACCAAGGTGGTATCTCAACAAGCAAGAACCACAGTGTTGTTGAGTTTATATCCCCAATCTCTCCAAATACCTGAAAAACCTTCCCAAGAAGGATGGGCATGAACAAGACCAGGATGTGAAGTCTACAATAAATACCTAACTCTGCAATGCCCAGACATAGATGGACATCTTCAAGCATTTAGATCATCTAGGTAGATAAGACCTCAGCAAACAAAGTAAGACACCAAGGACCAGTACTGGAAGAACAGAGATATGTGACCCTTCAGATAGTAAACTCAAAATAGCTGTTTTGAGGAAATTCAAAGAAATTCATGATAATAGGGAAGGAACGCAGAATTTTATGAGATAAATTTAATGAGATTGAAATAATGAAAAGAATCAAGAAGAAATTGTGGAGTTGAAAAATGCCGTTGACATACTCTAGAATGCATCAGTCTCTTAATAGTAGAATTGATCAAGCAGAAGAATTAATGAGCTTGAAAATAGGCTATTTGAAAATGCACAGTAAGAGGAGACAAAAAAAGGAATAACAAACAATGAAGTACACCTACAAGACCTAGAGAATAGCCTTAAAAAGGCAAATTTAAGAATTATTTTCCTGGCTGGGCGCAGTGGCTCATGCCTGTAATCCCAGCACTTTGGGAGGCCAAGGTGGGTGGATCATGAGGTCAGGAGATCGAGATCATCCTGGCTAACATGATGAAAACCCATCTCTACTAAAAATACAAAAAATTAGCCGGGTGTGGTGGTGGGCACCTGTAGTCCCAGCTACTTGGGAGGCTGAGGCAGGAGAATGGCGTGAACCCGGGAGGCAGAGCTTGCAGTGAGCTAAGATAGCACCACTGCACTCCAGCCTGGGCGAAAGAGCAAGACTCTGTCTCAAAAAAGAAGAAAAAAAAATTCCTTAGAGAGAAGGAAGAGAAATAGGGGTAGAAAGTTTATTAAAAGGGATATACCTGACAGCAGACTTTTCAGTAGAAACCTTTCAAGCCAGGAGACAGTTGCATGATATATTTAAAGTCCTAAAGAAATAAAAAAATTTTACACTAAAATTATGTATGCAGTGAAAGTATCCTTTAAGCATGAAGGAGAAATAAAGACCTTCCCAGACAAACAAAATCTGAGGAATTTCATTAAGACTAGATCTGTCTTACAAGAAATGCTAACAGGAGTTATTAAACCAGAAGATAAAGGATGTTAATGAGCAACAATAATTCATCTGAAGGTACAAACCTCACTAATGACAGCACACAGAAAAACACAGAATATTATAACACGGTTATGGTAGTCTGTACTTTTAAATTAAAAGACTGAATGATAAACCAACAAAAAAAATAAGTGCAACATGTTTTCTAAACACAGACAGTACAATAAGACATAAAGCGAAACATTACAAAGTTAAAAAGTGGGGAGACAAGGTTAAGATACAGAGTTTATGTTAGTTTTATCTTCCTTATTTGCTTATTTACATGCAATCAGTGTTAAGTTCTCATCAATTTAAAATAATGTGCTACAAGATAGTACTTACAATCCTCACAGTGACCTTTTTAAAAAATTATTATACTTTAAGATCTAGGGTAAATGTGCACAACATGGAGGTTTGTTACATATGTATACATGTGCCATGTTGGTGTGCTGCACCCATTAACTCATCATTTACATTAGGTATATCACCTAATGCTATTCCTCCCGCCTCCCCCTTCCCCACAATAGGCCCCAGTGTGTGATGTTCCCCTTCCGGTATCCAAGTGATCTCATTGTTCAATTTCCATCTAAGACTGAGAACATGTGGTGTTTGGTTTTCTGTTCTTACGATAGTTTGCTGAGAATGATGGTTTCCCGCTGCATCCATGTCCCTACAAAGGACACGAACTCATCCTTTTTTATGGCTGCATAGTATTCCATGGTGTATATGTGCCACATTTTCTTAATCCAGTCTGTCACCGATGGACATTTGGGTTGATTCCAAGTCTTTGCTATTGTGAATGGTGCCACAATAAACACACATGTTCATGCATCTTTATAGCAGCATGATTTATAATCCTTTGGGTATATACCCAGTAATGGGATGACTGGGTCAAATGGTATTTCTAGTTCTAGATCCTTGAGGAATCACCACACTGTCTTCCACAATGGTTGAACTAGTTTACAGTCCCACCAACGGTGTAAAAGTGTTCCTATTTCTCCACATCCTCTCCAGCACCTGTTGTTTCCTGACTTTTTAATGATTGCCATTCTAACTAGTGTGAGATGGTATCTCATTGTGGTTTTGATTTGCATTTCTCTGATAGCAAGTGATGATGAGCATTTGTTCATGTGTCTGTTGGCTGTATAAATGTCTTCTTTTGAGAAGTGTCTGTTCATATCCTTGGCCCACTTTTTGATGGGGTTGTTTGTTTTTTTCTTGTAAATTTGTTTGAGTTCTTTGTAGGTTCTAGATGTTAGCCCTTTGTCAGATGAGTAGTTTGCAAAAATTTTCTCCCATTCTGTAGGTTGCCTGTTCACTTTGATGGTAATTTCTTTTGCTGTGCAGAAGCTCTTTAGTTTAATTAGATCCCATTTGACAATTTTGGCTTTTGTTGTCATTGCTTTTGGTGTTTTAGACATGAAGTCCTTGCCCATGCCTATGTCCTGAATGGTATTACCTAGGTTTTCTTCTAGGATTTTTATGGTTTTTGGTGTAAGATTTAAGTCTCTAATCCATCTTGAATTAATTTTCATATAAGGAGTAAGGAAAGGATCCAGTTTCAGCTTTCTACTTATGGCTAGCCAATTTTCCCAGCACCATTTATTAAATAGGGAATCCTTTCCCCATTTCTTGTTTTTCTCAGGTTTGTCAAAGATCAGATGGCTGTAGATGTGTGGTATTATTTCTGAGGGCTCTGTTCTATTCCATTGGTCTATATCTCTGTTTTGGTACCAGTACCATGCTGTTTTGGTTACTGTAGCCTTGTAGTACAGTTTGAAGTCAGATAGCGTGATGCCTCCAGCTTTGTTCTTTTGGCTTAGGATTGTCTTGGCAATGTGGGCTCTTTTTTGGTTCCATAAGAACTTTAAAGCAGTTTTTTCCAATTCTGTGAAGAAAGTCATTGGTAGCTTGATTGGGATGGCATTGAATCTATAAATTATCTTGAGCAGTATGGCCATTTTCATGATATTGATTCTTCCTATCCATGAGCATGGTATGTTCTTCCATTTGTTTTTGTCCTCTTTTATTTCACTGAGCAGTGGTTTGTAGTTCTCCTTGAAGGGTTTCTTCACATACCTTTTAAGTTGGATTCCTAGGTATTTTATTCTCTTTGAAGCAATTGTGAATGGAAGTTCATTCATAATTTGGCTCTCTGTTTGTCTGTTGTTGATGTATAAGAATGCTTGTGATTTTTGCACATTGATTTTGTATCCTGAGACTTTGCTGAAGTTGCTTATCAGCTTAAGGAGACTTTGGGCTGAGATGATGGGGTTTTATAAATATATCATGTCATCTGCAAATAGGGACAATTTGACTTCTTCTTTTCCTAATTGAATACCCTTTATTTCTTTCTCTTGCCTGATTGTCCTAGCCAGAATTTCCAACACTATGTTGAATCAGAGTGGTGAGAGAGGGCATCCCTGTCTTGTGCAAGTTTTCAAAGGGAATGCTTCCAGTTTTTGCCCATTCAGTATGATATTGGCTGTGGGTCTGTCATAAATAGCTCTTATTATTTTGAGGTACGTTCCATCAATACCGAATTTATTGAGCGTTTTTAGCATGAAGTGCTGTTGAATTTTGTCAAAAGCCTTTTCTGCATCTATTGAGATAATCACATGGTTTTTGTCTTTGGTTCTGTTTATATGCTGGATTACATTTATTGATTTGCGTAAGTTGAACCAGCCTTGCATCCCAGGGATGAAGCCCACTTGATCATGGTGGATAAGCTTTTTGATGTGCTGCTGGATTCGGTTTGCCAGTATTTTATTGAGAATTTTTGCATCGATGTTCATCAGGGATATTGGTCTAAAATTCTCTTTTTTTGTTGTGTCTCTGCCAGGCTTTGGTATCAGGATGATGTTGGCCTCATAAAATGAGTTAGGGAGGATTCCCTCTTTTTCTATTGATTGGAATAGTTTCAGAAGGAATGGTACCAGCTCCTCCTTGTACCTCTGGTAGAATTCTGCTGTGAATCCATCTGGTCCTAGACTTTTTTTGATTGTTAGGCTATTAATTATTGCCTCAATTTCAGAGCCTGCTATTGATCTATTCAGGGATTCAATTTCTTCCTGCTTTAGATTTGGGAGAGTGTGTGTGTCCAGGAATTTATCCATTTCTTCTAGGTTTTTTAGTTTATTTGCGTAGAGGTGTTCATAGTATTCTCTGATGGTAGTTTGTATTTCTGTGGGGTCGGTGGTAATATCCCCTTTATCATTTTTTATTACATCTATTTGATTCTTCTCTCTTTTCTTCTTTATCAATCTTGTTAGTGGTCTATCAATTTTGTTGATCTCTTCAAAAAACCAGCTCCTGGATTCATTGATTTTTTGAAGGGTTTTTTGTGTCTCTATCTCTTTCAGTTCTGCTCCGATCTTAGTTATTTCTTGCCTTCTGCTAGCTTTTGAATGTGTTTGCTCTTGCTTCTCTAGTTCTTTTAATTGTGATGTTAGGGTGTCAATATTAAATCTTTCCTGCTTCCTCTTGTGGGCATTTAGTGCTATAAATTTCCCTTTACACACTGCTTTAAATAAGTCCCAGAGATTCTGGTATGTTGTGTCTTTGTTCTCAGTGGCTTCAAAGAAGATCTTTATTTCTGCCTTCATTTCATTATGTACCCAGTAGTCATTCAGGAGCGAGTTGTTCAGTTTAGATGTAGTTGAATAGTTTTGATTGAGTTTCTTAGTCCTGAGATCTAGTTTGATTGCACTGTGTTCTGAGAGACAGTTTGTTATAATTTCTGTTCTTTTACAGTTGCTGAAGAGTGCTTTACTTCCAACTAGGTGGTCAGTTTTGGAATAAGCACTATATAGTGCTGAGAAAAGTGTTTATTCTGTTGACTTGGGGTGGAGAGTTCTGTAGATGTCTATTAGGTCCACTTGGTGCAGAGCTGAGTTCAATTCTTGGATATCCTTGTTAACTTTCTGTCTCGTTGATCTGTCTAATGTTGACAGTGGGGTGTTAAAGTCTCCTATTGTTATTGTATGGAAGTCTAAGTCTCTTTGTAAGTCTCTAAGGACTTGCTTTATGAATCTGGGTGCTCCTGTATTGGGTGCATATATATTTAGGACAGTTAGCTCTTCTTGTTGAATTGATCCCTTTACCATTATGTAATGGCCTTCTTTGTCTCTTGATCTTTGTTGGTTGAAAGTCTGTTTTATTAGAGACTAGGATTGCAACTCCTGCTTTTTTTATTTTCCATATGCTTGGTAGATCTTACTCCATCCCTTTATTTTGAGCTTATGTGTGTCTCTGCATGTGAGATGGGACTCCTGAATACAGCACACTGATGAGTCTTGACTCTTTATCCAATTTGCCAGTCTGTGTCTTTTAATTGGACCATTTAGTCCATTTACATTTAAGTTTAATATTGTTATATGTGAACTTGATCCCGTCATTATGATATTAGCTGGTTATTTTGCTCTGCAGTTGATTCAGTTTCTTCCTAGCATCGATGGTCTTTACATTTTGGCATGTTTTTGCAATGGCTGGTACTGGTTGTTCCTTTCCATGTTTAGTGCTTCCTTCAGGATCTCTTGTAGGGCAGGTCTGGTGGTGACAAAATCTCTGAGCATTTGCTTATCTGTAAAGAATTGTATTTCTCCTTTACTTATTCAACTTAGTTTGGCTGGATATGAAATTCTGGGTTGAAAATTCTTTTCTTTAAGAATGTTGAATATTGGCCCCTACTCTCTTCTCGCTTGGAGAGTTTCCACCAAGAGATCTGCTGTTAGCCTGATGGGCTTCCCTTTGTGGGTAACTTGACCTTTCTCTCTGGCTATCCTGAACATTTTTTTCTTCATTTCAACTTGGGTGAATCTCACAATTATGTGTCTTGGACTTGCTCTTCTCCAGGAGTATCTTTGTGGCACTCTCTGTATTTTCTGACTTTGAATGTTGGCCTGCCCTGCTAGATTAGGAAAGTTCTCCTGGATAATATCTTGCAGAGTGTTTTCCAACTTGGTTCCATTCTCCCCATCACTTTCAGGCATACCTATTACACGTAAGTTTGGTCTTTTCACATAATCCCATATTTCTTGTAGGCCTTTTTCATTTCTTTTTACTCTTTTTTCTCTAAACTTCTCTTCGCACTTCATTTCATTCATTTGATCTTCAATCACTGATACTCTTTCTTCCAATTGATCGAGTCAGTTACTGAAGCTTGTGCATTTGTCACATAGTTCTCATGTCATGGTTTTCATCTCTATCAGTTCGTTTATGAACTTCTCTGCATTGGTTATTCTAGTAATCCATTCTTCCATTCCTTTTTCAAGGTTTTCAGTTTCTTTGCATTGGGTATGTAGTTCCTCTTTTTGCTCTGAGAATTTCGATCGAGTGAAATCTTCTTCTCTCAGCTCCTCAAAGTCATTCTCCGTCCAGCTTTGTTCTGTTGCTGGCGAGGATCTGTGTTCCTTTGGAGGGGGAGATGCACTCTGATTTTTTGAATTTCCAGCTTTTCTGCCCTGCTTTTTCTCCATCTTTGTGGTTTTATCTGCCTTTGGCCTTTGATGATGGTGAGGTACTGATGGTGTTTTGGTGTGGGTGTCTTTTCTGTTTGTTAGTTTTCCTTCTGACAGTCAGGACCCTCAGCTGCAGGTCTGTTGGAGTTTGCTTGAAGTCCACTCCAGACCCTGTTTGCCTGGGTATCAGCAGCAGAGGCTGCAGAAGATAGAATATGGCTGAACAGTAAGTGTTGCTGTCTGATTCTTGTTCTGGAAGCTTCGTGTCAGAGGTATACTCAGCCATGTGAGGTGTGAGGTGTCAGTCCATACCTACCCGGGGATGTCTCCCAGTTAGGCTACTCAGGGGTCAGGGACCCACTTCAGGAGGCAGTCTGTCCATTCTCAGATCTCAACCTCCATGCTGGAAGAACCACTGCTCTCTTCAAAGCTGTCAGACAGGGACATTTACATCTGCAGAGGTTCTGCTGCTTTTTGTTTAGCTGTGCCCTGTCCCCAGAGGAGGAGTCTACAGATACAGGCAGGCCTCCTTGAGCTGCAATGGGCTCCACCCATTTTGAGCTTCCCGGCAGCTTTGTTTACCTACTTAAGCCTCAGCAATGGTGAGCACCCCTTCCCCAGCCTTGCTGCTGCCTTGCAGTTAGATCTCAGATGGTTGTGCTAGCAATGAGGGAGGGTCTGTGGGCATGGGACCTTCCAGGCCAGGCGTGGGATATAATCTCCTGGTGTGCCATTTGCTAAGACTCTTGTTAAAGTGCAGTATTAGGGTGGGAGTTACCTGATATTCCAGGTGTTGTGTGTCTGTTTCCTTTGACTAGGAAAAGGAATTCCCTTCCCCCTTGTGCTTCCCAGGTGAGGTGATGCCTCGCCCTGCTTCAGCTTTCGCTGGTTGGGCTGCACCCACTGACCAGCACTGACTGTCTGACATGCCCCAGTGAGATGAACCTGGTACTTCAGTTGAAAAGGCAGAAATCACCCATCTTCTGTGTCACTCATGCTGGGAACTGGAGGCTGGAGCTGTTCCTATTTGGTCATCTTTGGCACCCCCCATGGTAACCTTAAATCAGAAAACATACAAGAAATTCAAAAATAAAATAAAAAGCAAAATATTGTATAATACTGCCAGAGAAAATCACCTTCATTAAAAGGAAGATAGAAAGAATGGAAGAAAGGAAAGGAAGACCATAAAGCAACCAGAAAATGAATAACAAAGCAGGAGTAAGTGCTTACTTGTCAATGACACTGAATGTAAATGGACTAAACTCTGCAATCAAGACATACAGTGGCAGAATGGACAAAAAAGCAAGACCCAATGATCTGTTGCCTAGAAGAAACACACTTCACCTATAATCACACACATAGATTGAAAATAAAGGGATGGAAAACGATATCCCATGCCAATTGAAACCAAAAAAGAGCAAGAGTGTCTATCTATCTGTGTATCTATGTATCTATCTGTCTATCTATCTGTCTATCTATCTATCTATCTATCAATCATCGATCTACCTATTTTTTTGTGACAGGGTCTTGCTCTGTCGCTCAGGCTGGAGTGCAATGACACAAACATGGATCACTGCAGCCTCGACTTCCTATGCTCAAAAGATTCTCCCACCTCTGTCTCTTGTGTAGCTGGGACTACAGGAGTTCACTACCATACCCAGAGAAGTAGCTTTATGTATATCAGACAAAATAGATTTACAGACAAATATTATAAAAAGTGTCAAATAGGGTGATTATGTAATAATAAAGGAGTAAATTCAGCAAGAGGATATAAAAATTATAAATACATATGGACCCAACATTGGAGCAACCAGATATATAAAGCAAATATTATTAAAGCTAAAGAAAGATAGATCTGAATACAATAATAGCTGCAGTCTTCAGCAACTGACTTTCAGCATTGGACAGTACTTTCAGGCAAAAAATTACAGTTTTAATCTGCACTATAGATCAAGTGGATCTAAATAGATATTTACAGAACATTTTATCCAACAAAAGCAAAATACACATTCTTCTCAGCACATAGATCATTCTCAAGCATAGACCATATGTGATGTAAAAAGTCTTTAAAAATTCCAAACAATTGACATAATATTAAGCATCTTCTCTGACCATAATGGAATAAAACTGCAAATTAAAAAAGAGAAATTTTGGAAACTCTACGAACACACAGATATTAAACAATATGCTCCTGAATGACCAGTGGGTTGATTAAGAAATTAAGAAGACAATTAAAAAATTTATTGAAACAAAGAGTAATGGAAACACAACATACCAAACCTACAGGATACAGCAAATGTAGTGCTAAGAGAAAAATTTATTACTATGAGTGCCTACATCAAAAAGAAAAAAAAAAAAAAAGAAAACCTTTCCAATATATAACCTAATGATGCATCTTAAAGAAACTGGAGGCTGGGCGCAGTGGCTCAAACCTGTAATCCCAGCACTTTGGAAGGCTGAGACAGGCGGATCACGAGGTCAGGAGATCAAGACCATCCTGGCTAACATGGTGAAACCCCGTCTCTACTAAAAAAATACAAAAAAACTAGCTGGGTGTGGTGGCGGGTGCCTCTAGTCCCAGCTACTCGGGAGGCTGAGGCAGGAGAATGGCATAAACCCAGGAGGCAGAGCTTACAGTGAGCTGAGATCCCACCACTGCACTCCAGCCCGGGTGACAGAGCGAGACTCCGTCTCAAAAAAAAAAGCAAGAGAAAACTAAACCCAAAATTAATAGAAGGAAAAAAATAATAAAGATCAGAACAGAAATAAATGAATTTAAAATGAAGAAAACAATGCAAAAGATCAATAAAACAAAAAGTTGGGATTCTTAAAAGTTAAACAAAATAGACAAAACTTTAGCCAGACTGACTGAGAAAAAAAGAGAGAAGATTGAAATGAATAAAATCAGAGATGGTAAAAAAGACGTTATAGCTGATACTGTAGAAATTCAAAGGATCATTACTGTCTACTATCAGCAACTGTATGCAAAAAAAAATTGGCAAATCTAGAGGAGATGTACAAATTTCTAGACACCTACAACCTACCAAGACTGAACCAGGCTGAAATCCAAAATCTGAACAGGCCAATAACAAGTAATGAAATGTAAGCCAAAATAAAAAGTCTCCTAGTACAAAAAAAGCCTGGAATCTGATGGTTTCACTGCTGAATTCTACCAAACATTTAAAGAAAAACTAATACCAACATTACTCAAACTATTCCAAAAATAGAGGAGAAGAGGATATTTTCAAACTCATCTTATTAGACCAGTATTACCCTGACACCGAAACTAGACAAAGGCACATCAAAAAAAGAAAACTACAGGCGAATATCTCTGATGAATATTGATGCAAAAATGCTCAACAAAATACTAGCAAACTGAACACAACAATACATTAAAAAGACTGTTAATCTTGACAAAGTGGGATTTATCCCAGGGATGCAAAGATAGGTAAACATATGCAAATAAGTTAATGTGATACATCATATTAACAGAATGAAGGTCAAAGCCATATTATCATTTAAATTGATGCCAAAGAGGCATTTGATAAAATTTAACACACTTTCATGATAAAAACTCTAAAAATCTTGATATACAAGGAACATATGTCAACATAATAAAGCCATATATTTCTGATCCTCAGCTAGTATCACAATGAATGAGGAAAAATTGAAAGCCTGTCCTCTAAGATATGGAACACGGCAAGATTGCCCATTTCTGCACTGTTGCTCAACATAGTTCTGAAAGTTCTAGCTGGAGCAATCAGACAAGAGAAGGGAAAAATGTTAATCCAAACTGGAAAGGAAGAAGTCAGATTATCTTTGTTTGCAGATTACATGATCTTATATTTGAAAATATGAAGACTTCAACAAAAACTATTAGAACTAATAAACAAATTTAGTAAATTTGCAGATACAAAATCAACATAAACATCATTAGCATTTCTATATGCCAGCAGTGAACAATCTAAAACAGAAACAAAAACGTAATCCCATTTACAATAGCCACAAACAAAATTAAATACATAAAAATTAACCAATGACGTGAAAGATCTCTACAAAAAAAAAAAAAACTGCAAAGCACTGATGAAAGAATTTATAGATGACACAAAGAAAGAAAAGATCTTTTATGCTCATGGACTGGAAGAATCAATATTGTTAAAATGTCGAGACAACCAAAAGCAATCTACAGTGCTTTTGCAACCCCTATCAATATACCAATTACATCTTCACAGAAATAGACAAAACAATTTTAAAATTTATATTAGATGACAAAAGAAACACAGTACCCAAAGCTATCCTGACCAAAAGATTAAAACTGGAGAAATCAGATTACCTGACTTCAAATTATACTACAGAGTTAGAGTAACCAAAACAGCATGGTACTTGCATAAAAAGAGACACATAGATAAATGGAACAAGATAGAGATCCCAGAAACAAATCCATACACCTACAGTGGATTCCATCTTTGACAAACGTACTAGGAACACAAATTTGAGAAAGGATAGTCTCTTTAATAAATGGTACTGGGAAAACTAGATATCCATATGCAGAAGAATAAAACTTGACATGTATCTTTTGCCATATACAAAAATAATATAAGATTCGATTATAAACTTAAGCCCAAAACCTCAAACTTTGAAACTACTACAGGAAAACTTTGGGAAACTCTTCAGGACATGGATTTGGGCTAAAATTTCTTGTGTATTACCCAACAACCAGCATAGGCAAACAAAGCAAAAATGGAAAAATGAGATCACATCAAGTTAAAAAGCTTCTGCACAGCAAAGAAAGCAATCAACAAAGTGAAGAGACCACTCACAAAATAGGAAAAACTATTTTCAAACTACCCATCTGACAAGGGATTAATAACCAGAATATAAAAGGAGCTCGAACATTTCAATTGGAAAAAAATCTAATAATAATATTAAAAAACAGTCCAAATATTTTAATGGAAATGTATCAACAAAGGACATACAAATTGCAAATTGATCCATAAAAAGGTGCTCAACATCATTGATCATCAGAGAAATGCAAATAAAAGCTACAATGCAACATTATCTCACTCCAATTAAAATGACTTTTAAGATAGGCAATAACAAATGCTGGATGAGGATATGGAGAAAGGGAACCCTTGTACACTGCTACTAGGATTGTAAACTAGTACAACCACTATGAAGAACAAAAAGAAGAACTTTTTAGTTCTCAAAAAACGAAAAAGAGAGCTGACATACAATCTAGAAATCCCACTGCTGGGTATATACTTCACCCTTCAAATAAAAGAAAATTAGTATATCAAAAAGATAACTGCATTCTCACGTTTGTTGCAGCACTGTTTACAATAGTAAAAAATTGGAAGCAACCTAAGTGCCCATCAACAGATGAATGGATAATGAAAATGTGTTGAAATGAAAATGAAAATGAAAAGCGAATCCACCACAATCCAGTAGCCTTCATCCCTGGATGCAAGGTTGGTTCAACAAACACAAATCAACAAATGAGATCAGATAAAGAGAACTACAAACAAAAGACACATGATTTTTTCAGTAGATGAAGAAAAAACTTTTGATAAAATTCAATATCTCTTCATGTTAAAAACTTTCAATAAACTAGGTATTGAAGAAACATTCCTCAAAATAGTAAGAGCCATGTATAATAAATCCACAGCCAATATAACATTGAATCTTCAAAAACTTGAAGCATTCCCCTTGAAAACCAGCACAAGACAATGATACCCTCTCTCATCACTCCTATTCAGCATAGTATTCGAAGTCCTGGCCAGAACAATTAGGCAAAATAAAGAAATAAAGAGCATTCAAATAGAAATACAGGAAGTCAAACTATCCCTATTTACAGACAGCATGATTCTTTATGTAGAAAACCACATAGTCTCAGCCTCAAACCTCCTTCAGTTGTTTATCAGCTGAAGTATGTGTGAAAATCACTAGCATTTCTTTACACCAGCAACAGCCAAGCCAAGAGCAAACCAGGAACACAATCTCATTCACAGTTGCCACAAAGAGAATAAAATACCTAGGAATACAACTAACCAGGACAGTGAAATATTTCTACAACAAGAATTACAGAACACTGCTCGATGAAATCAGAGATGACACAAATAAATGAAAAAACATTCCATATTCCAATATTGTTAAAATAGCCTTACAACCCAAAGCAATTTTTAGATCCAATGCTTTTCCTATTAAACTATTATACCAATGACATTCCTTACAGAACTAGAAATAAGTATTTTAAAATTCGTATAAAATAAAAAACAGCCTGAATAGCCATGGAAGTCCTAATCAAAAAGAACAAAGCTGGAGGCATCATGCAACCCAACTTCAAACTACTACAGGGCTATAGTAACCGAAACTGCATGGTACTGACACCAAAACAGATACATTGATCAATGAAACAGAACAGAGAGTCCAGAAATAAGGCTGCACACCTACAACTATCTGACCTTTGACAAAGTTTACAAAAACAAGCAATGGGGAAAGGGTACCCTATTTAATAAATGATGCTGGAATAACTGGCTGACCATACGCAGAAGATTGAAACTGGACCCCTTCCTTACCCTATGTACAGAAATTAACTCAAGATGGATTAAAGATTTAAACGTAAAACCCCAAACTATAAAAACCATGAAAGACAAACTAGACATTTTGGACAAAAGAATGAGCAAAGATTTAATGATGAAGATGCCAAAAACAATTGCAACAAAAGCAAAAACTGACAAATGAGATCTATTTAAACTATAGAGCTTCTGTCCAGGCATAAAAACTGTTAGTACAGTATACAGACAACCTACAGAATGGGAGAAATTTTTTGCAAACTATGCATTTCACAAAGGTCTAATATCCAGCATCTATAAGAAACTTAAGCAAATATACAAGAAAAAGTAAATCCATTAAAAAGTGGACAAAGGACATGAGCAGACACTTCTCAAAAGAAAACATACATGTGATCAATAAGCATATGAAAAAAAAAGCTCAACACCACTTATCATTAGAGAAAAGCAAATCAAAATCATAATAAGATACTAACTCACATAAGTCAGAATGGCTGTTATTTAAAAGTTAAAAAATAACAGATGTTGGCAAGATTGTAGAGAAAAAAGATTGCTTATACACTACTGGTAGGAATGTAAATTAGTTAAACCCTTGTGGAAAACAGTGTGGATAATCTTCAAAGATCTAAAAACAGAATTACCATTTGGCCCAGCAATCCCATTACTGGATACATATCCAGAAGAATATAAATCATTCTACTAATAAAGACACATACACGTGAGTGTCCATAGCAGCACTATTTGCAACAGCAAAGAGATAAACTCAACCTAAAAATGCCCATAAGTGACAGAACGAATCAAAAAAATGTGGTGTATGTACACCATGGAACACTATGCAGCCATAAAAAATGAGATCATGTCTTTTGCAGGAACATGGCTGGAGCTGGAAGCCATTATCCTCAGCAAACTAATGCAGGAACAGAAAACCAAATACTGCATGTTCTCACTTATAAGTAGGAGGTAAATGATGAGAACTCATGGGCACAAAGAGTAGAACAACAGACACTGGGGCCTACTTGAGGGTGGCAGATTTGAGGAAGAAAAGAATCTGAAAAAATAACTATTGGGCACTAGGATTAGCACCTTGGTGATGAAATAATCTGTACAGCAATCCCCCCGGCACAAGTCTGCCTATATAACAAATCTGCACATTGTACCACTGAACCTAAAAAGTTTTATAAAAAGCAAACGTGGTACATATACTCAATGAATTACTATTCAGTAAAAAAAAGGAATGACATCTTGTCATTTGCAACAACATGAATGGAACTGAAAGTCTTTCTGTTAATTAAAATAAGTCAGGCATGGAAAGACTAACTTCATATGTTGTCAGTTATTTGCGGGTGCTTAAAATCAAAACAATTGAATGCATAGAGATGGAGAGTAGGATGGCTACCAGAGGCTGGAAGGTATATGAGGATTTGAGGGGAAGTGGAGGTAGTTAATGGGCACACACACAAAAAATAGTTAAAGAGTGAATAAGACCTAGTATTTGATAGCACAGCAGGGTGACTAAATAGTCAATAATAATTTAATTGTACATTTTATAATAACTATAATGGTATAATTGGATTATTAGTAACACAAAGGATAAATCTTTGAGGTGATGTATACCCCATTTTCCATGATGTGATTATTACATATTACCTGCCTGCATCAAAGCACCTTATGTGCCCCATAAATATATACACCAACTATGTACCCACAAAGATAATGAAATAAAAATAAATAAATAAAAATTAAAACGGAACTTTTTTATGAGCATTAAGACTTGTTTATCCTTTAATACACAATATTAACTAAAATGCACGTATAGAACAATGGTTAGACCATCTGAACTAATCTCAGGAGCACAGAACCCTTCTCCCTGCATACATCCTTCCTGTCGCCCCCATCCGCCCCCAACCACCCAATGAATAGTCTGCATTCGCTTATGCAACCACTCCTAGGAAGTACTGAAAACAAATGCTTAGAGGGGTGTTACTTTGCTCCTCTGCTTTTAACCTATATTGTGCACTTTGTTGTTGTTGTTGTTGTTGAAACGGAGTCTCGCTCTGTCACCAGGTTGGAGTGCAATGGCGCGATCTTGGCTCACTGCAACCTCCGTCTCCCGAGTTCAAGAGATTCTCCTGCTTCAGCCTCCTGAGTAGCTGGGTCTACAGGTGGGAGACACCACGCCCTGCTAATTTTTGTATTTTTAATAGAGATGGGGTTTCACCATGTTGGCCAGGATGGTCTCGATCTCTTGACCTCGTGATCTGCCTGCCTTGGCCTCCCAAAGTGCTGAGATTACGGGCAGGAGCCACTGCGCCAGGCCGTTGTGCACTTTTAAACACCTAGAAAGACTAGATGTTTCAAACTGGACTTCAGTTTTCCATTATATACACAGTAGCATCGAATAAATGGTATACATACATAACATAGACAGTAATTTGAGTGTCTTCTAAATGGGAACATTCTGGCCTAGAACCCTTCCTTTTCCCACCTCTACCAACCCCATGGACAGCTATAAGCCATCTGTAATGCTTAGAGGGGATTTTAACAATTTCACTTCTGTATTTAAGAAGTTTTCCCTATGAATTTTAACACAAAGTGTACTCAATGCATTAGTTTACTAATTCTACTTTTGTCACACACCGGCAACCTCTTTAACATCGACTAGATGTAAATTAGGACTCCTATGTCCGCTTATATACACTATATACATAGCACCACAAATGAAAATGCAGACATAAGGGACAATGGTCAATGTGCCTCATCATAAACACACTGGACACTGGTAGAAAGCCTTGCACTTTGTGCTCCTCCTTCCCCCTGAACCAGCAGAGATATCATAATATGTACTGCTCAGAGAATTTCCAAGACAGTATTTCATATCAAAAGGATAGCTACAAAATGTGTTATTTACTACCTGTACTTTTGACATACTTTGTGCACTTCTGAGCATCTAGAAAGACTGGATGTTTCAAATAAGGACTTAGGTTTGTCCACTATATACACAGTAGTGTTGAATAAACTACACACATGTAACAGTGGTTATATCTGAAAGTGTCTTCCTTCCAACTCCCCTCCACCACCAACCTGGTGGATACAGGCACATGTAACTTAGAGCTGATGTTATTTCACTTCTGAAAGTCCTTTTCAGAAGACAGCCTTTCTATGAATTTTAACAAAATGTGCAAAATGTGTTAGTTTACTAACTCTACTTCTGTCATACATTGGCAACGTCTTTAATATCTAGAAACTAGATATTATAAAATCGGGACTCATTTGTCCAGTATATGCACAATATATACAGTATAGCAAAGTTAAATGAAATGCATGTAACATACAGGCCATGGATTAAGTTGAAATTTTCTAATAAAGAATGGCAAAACACCTTTTGCAATTTCTTCCCTCCCACCTCCCAGGTGGCTCAGCAATTCCACTTCCAAATAGCATTTCCCATCAGTTTTAAAAAGCGATTTACAAAACGTGTTATTCTACTACTACTTTTAAATATATCAAGCACTTCCAAATATCTAGAAAGACTAGATATTTCATATAACTTGCCCACCACTTACACAGCACTGTTAAATAAAATTGCACACACATAACAATGGTTACCAACTGTGGTATCTTCTAAATGTGACCATTTTGGCCTTGAATCATTCCCTCCTCTCTTCCTTCTCTGCCTTCAATCCAGTGGACAAGTACAAGCACGTGTAATGCTTAGAGATGGTTGAACAAATTCCTATGCAAAAGTCATTTACAGAAGACAAGTTTTCCTATGAATTTCAGCAAAAAATGTACAAAATATGCTAATTTTACTACTTTGTCAAACACTGGCAACCTCTTTAACATCTAGAGACTAGATGTTGAAAAATTAGGACTATTTGTCCATTATATACACTATATACAGAGCAAAACAAAATGCACAAAGCATACAGAAAAATGGTGTCTGAAAATGTTCAAGGATGAACACACTGGTATATTACTTTTTTCACTTTCTTCCCTCCCACCTCCTCTAAATCATTGAACAAGTATAGACATTACTATACAGCTCACAAAGGTGGCTTCAAAATTCAGTTTCCAAAAGTATTTCCTATGAATTTTAGCAAAAATATATTTACAAAGTGGTATTTTACTACCTCTACATTTAACATACATCGGGCACTTCTAAACATATAGATAGACTAGATATTTCAAGTAAGGAATTAATTTGTCCACTATGTACACAGCAGTCTTGAATAAACTGCAAACATGTAACAACAGTTATAATTTGAAAGAGTCTTCCAAAGGTGAACATTCTGGCATAGAACCCTTCCCATCTCCATTAACCCAGTGGGCAAGAATGCTCAAATTTTCAGAAGACAATCTTTCCTAGGACTTGTAAAACAAAATGTACAAAACATATTAGTTTTCCTGGGACTTGTAAAACAAAATGTACAAAATTTATTACTCTACTTTTGTCATATACTGGCAACCTCTTTAACATCCAGAAAGACTAGATGTTGTCAATTAGGACTCGTTTTTCCTTTATGTACACTATATACACAGATAAGTAAAACAAAATGCACAGAGATAATGATTCATCTTGCCTCACTGTAAAATGGATGGCATAGAGCACTCTGCACCTCCCACTCCTCTCTCCTCCCAGAATCACTGCACAAACACAATGAGTATTACTCAACCGGTGATTTGGCCATTCCTCCCAAAAAACATTTCCTATGAATTGTAACAAAAAGATATTTACAAAATGTGGTTTTGCTACCTCTAATTTTAACATATATCAGGCATTTCAGAACACCTGAAAAGAACAGACATTTCAAAAAAGCTTAGCATTGTCAACTATATACACAGTAGTGAGGAATAAAACAATAGATAGAATATGAAAATGTCTTCTAAACATGACCAGTCTAGGATAGAACCTTCTTCTCTTCCTTCTCAGATCTTCCAGCTCCATGTCATCTAACCCACTGAACAAACGTGGACATACTGCTTCCAGAGGCCGTCTAACAACTCCATTTCCAAAAGTCATCTCCAGAAGAAATGTATTTTCTATGATTTATTTTAAACAAATAAGAATTTACAAGATGTGTGCTTTTCTAACTCTACTTCATCGTACATCGGCAACCTCTTTCCATCTAGAAGGGCTAGATGTGACAAATGTTTTCTATTAAAAAAGGTTGGAGTGGAGTTGAGAGCAGCTTTTTCATATTATATACACAGACCTTCCATAAATGGCCAGTAAATCTTCCCAGAGGGTGGTGGGCGTTTCCAACGGGCCAAATGTGGAGTGTCATTCTACCCTTTCTCTCTTCCGACAGCAAGGTCTGGTAGAACGAAGAACAAAGAACAACCGCCGATGGCGGCTAACCATTCCACCCGTCGTCGCCGTCGAACTTTGTTCACCTCCCAGGCCCGTTAAGGCCTTTGTCCGTTGTCGTCAGGACTAGGTATGTCTCGCCCAGTGGCGACATAGTGGTCACCCGGGACCTAGATCTGCGCGGCTCGGTGGCCTAAAGAGGCAACCGAGCCTGCCTGCGTCCCTAGGCCGCCTTCCCACACACACACAACCACAACCATACAAGGCAGACAGCTGCAGAAATTTTTGCTCTAAATGGGTGATGTAATGAGTTTTGTTGGCCAATGCTATAATGATTATAAATCTCGACCCTAAAATCATTCAGGCTTTCAGTGAAATTTATTAGATCTAGCCATTAAAAAATTTAGCCAGATTTAAAATTTTACATTATAAGGCATGACTATTTATGAGGCGATTACCAGACTTTAGATAGAAATTAGTAAATTTTCAAATATCTTTCTGTGTAAATTAACTCAATGAAAAAAATATAAAGTAATATCTCTTCTGGCTTTTTTATATTTTTACTTGATTTGGCTTAGCAGGAAATGTTTTCCAAAGATTTTGGTAGGGTGAGTGCAGTTCAATTAGCTTTTGGAATTGTTGCACAAAGATATGGTAGAAAAGGTCAATGTCTTACAATTATAGACATTTTGATTCTGACTATAAATTATGAGATTTAATCTAGAATTTATATTAATGTTTAAGGCAACATACACAGCATTGTGGTGATCAGTGTGTATGTATGGCAACTGTTACATATTGTTACTTTGGAAATGTGGCTATTTTTAAAAAGCTGTGTGTTCAAATAAGCTTAATTTTCTTGTCTATCTTTTCACCCCAAGAAACATGGTATTCAGTAAAATCAATCAGATTTGGCTGGTTGTTTTATTTGGTTTTAGTCATTAACTTTTTTCACCGACAATTCATATAACCACTTATAATTGTGTGTTATTAACATATAATAAAAATAGTATCTGTGCCTCCTGGACTCAAAAGTTAGCAGCAGGATGTCCTGACTAAATAGCAGGCTTTTCTGCATTAAAGTTCCATTCTTTTTCTTAAGTGGATAAAACCAGGTTCAGAAAGCTGGAGCTGGTCTTTAGAACAATATACAGTTTGTCATGAGAATGTGTGCTATAAGCCAAAGTAGCTTATATCCCATAAGGATATGTAAAATCAAATATTAAAGAAATCGCTTCTTTTGGTATCTTTAGACATTAAAAAAAAAAAGGATAGTTAAAAATCTCTCCCCAAGATCCATGGTGTCCCTGGCCTTAATTAGGGTATCTGAGAAATAAATTGACCCAATTAATATAACACTACACCATTCTAATTGCCATAGGATTGCCAGATAAGTGTCTTTTATTAAAAAAAAGCATGCCTCAGTTTCATCACATTTAACATTTTTTGGTGTACTGTAACAAACAGCCCATTTGCAAACCTTGCTAGATTTTAGACACTCAGGTTTCAAAGACAGTGGTGTAGTGACAAGAATATGGGAAAAGAGTTCAATACTGGATTAATGAAAGTGAGAACAATATGCTATTCATATTTACATCCATGGCTTCTGTAACAAGGCTGGCACGTGGCAGGTATCAAATAAAAATATGTCAGTGACTTTCAGTAAGTACCATCCTCTTTTTGTGCTTCAGTTTCCTCCTCCGGAAAATGAAAGAAATGGATGAGCTAAGCCTTAACTCTAACAATACATTCTAAGCAGATGTTCTTTAAGCTGTTCAAAAATTTTATTTTACCTGATCAGAGCTATTAGCAGATTATCAGGATCTGCAACATACTGCTAAGCAATGGAACAAATTTTCCTCAGGAAGAAACATAATCTACAATGACAGACTTGGAGACATTTTAGACAAAATTACTTTAAAAACTTAAAAAAATCCTAAAAGGGTGCTCAGATAATAAAAGTTTTGCTATGGACAGAATGAGAGCCCTAACTAGAACCTGACCATGATGGCAAGCTGATCTTGGGTTTCATGAGCTTCAAAACTATGACAAATAAATGCTTGCTGCTTAAGCCACCCAATTTATAGTATTTTTTTTTTTTAATTTCAATACTTTTCAGAAAATAGGTGGATTTTTTTTATTACATGGACAAGTTCTATCGTGGTAATTTCTGAGATTTTGGTGCATCTGTCAGCCAAGCAGTGTATACTGTACCCAGTGTGTAGTCTTTTATCCCTCGTCACCTTCCCCATTCCTCCCGAGGCCCTGAAGTCCACTATTTCATTCTATATCATATGTCTTTTCATCCTCATCGCTTAGTTCCCACTTACAAGTGAGAACATATGAAATTTGTTTTCTGCTTCTGAGTTGCTTTACTTAATGGTCTTCAACTCCATCCAGGTTTCTGCGAATGCGTTTAGTTCATTTCTTTTAAAGGCTAAGTAGTATTCCATGGTGTATATATGCCACATTTTCTTTATCCACTCGTTGGTTGATGGGCATATAGATTCCATATTTTTTCAATTGTGAATTGTGCCACTGTAAGCATGTGTGTGCAAGTGTCTTTTTCATATAATGACTTCTTTTCCTCTGGGTAGATACTCAGTAGTGGAATTGCTGAATCAAATGGTAGTTCTACCTTTAGTTCTTTAAGGAATCTCTGTATCATATTCCATAGTGGTTGTACTAGTTTACATTCCCATCAGCAATGTAAAAGTGTTTTCTTTTCATTACATTCACATCAACATCTATTTTTTTTTATTATTTTATTATGGCCATTCTTGCAGGAGTAAGGTGGTATCACATTGTGCTTTTGATTTACATTTCCCTGATAATTAGTAATGTTGATAATTTTTTCATGTTTGTTGGTCATGTGTAGTATATGTTCTTTTGAAAATTGTCTATCTGTGTCCTTTCTCCACTTTTTGATGGGGCTGTATTTTTTTCTTACTGATTTATTTGAGTTCCTTGTAGATTCTGGATATTAGTCCTTTGTCTAATGCACAGTTTGTGAAGATATCCTTGCATTCTCTGTGTTGCAAGTTTACTCTGCTAATTATTTATTTTGCTGTGCAGAAACTGGCTTCCAAGATTGATTTGGGGAGGATTTTCTTTTTCTCTATCTTTCAGAATAGTTTCAGTAAAATTGATACCACTTTTTCTTTGAATGTAGCATAGAGGGCCGGGCGCGGTGGCTCAAGCCTGTAATCCCAGCACTTTGGGAGGCCGACACGGGTGGATAACGAGGTCAGGAGATCGAGACCATCCTGGCTAACACGGTGAAACCCCGTCTCTACTGAAAAATACAAAAAAAAAAAAAAAAAAAAAAAAGGGAAACTAGCCGGGCGAGGTGGCGGGCGCCTGTAGTCCCAGTTACTCCTGAGGCTGAGGCAGGAGAATGGCGTGGACCCGGGAGGCGGAGCTTGCAGTCAGCTGAGATCCGGCCACTGCACTCCAGCCTGGGCTACAGAGCGAGACTCGGTCTCAAAAAAAAAAAAAAAAAAAAAAGAATGTAGCATAGAATTCAGCTGTGAATCCACCTTGTCCTGGAGTTCTTTTTGTTGACAATTTTTAAATTACTGTTTCAATATTGCTACTGGTTATTGGTCTGTTCAGAGTTTCTATTTCTTCCTGATTTAATCTGGGAGGATTGTATATTTCCAGGAATTTATTCATATCCTCTAGATTTTCCAGTTTTTCTGTCAAAAGGAGTTCACAATAGCCTTTAATAAGCTTTTGTATTTCTGTGGTATCGGTTGTAAGATATCGTGTTTCATTTCTAATTGAGCTTATTTGATTTTTTCTCCTTTCTTGGTTAATCTCAGTAATGGTCTATCAATTTTATTTATATTTTCAAAGAACCATTTTTTTTGTTTTATTTAATTCTTATTTTTTGTTTCAATTTCATTTAGTTCTGCTCTGATCTTTGTTATTTCTTTTCTTCTGCTGAGATTGATTTTTGTTTGTTTTTGTTTCTCTAATTTTTGTGATGTGACCTTGGATTGTCTATTTGTGCTCTTTAAGATGTTTTAATGTAGCTGTTTAATGCTATGAATTTTCCTCTTAGCACTTTTACTGCATCCCAGAGGTTTTGATAAGTTGTGTCAGTATTATTGTTCAACTCAAAGAATTTTTAATTTTTAATCTTGATTTTTTTTCTTTCTCCAAAGATGACTCAAGAGCAGATTTTTAAATTTCCATGTATTTGTATAGTTTCGAGGACTTTTGGAATTAATTTCCAGTTTTTTTTTTTTTTTTTTTTTTTTTTTTTTTTTAACTTCAGGCTCTGAAATACATGTGGAGAATGTGCAGGTTTGTTACATAGGTATACATGTGCCATGGTAGTTTGCTGCACCTCTCAACCCATCATCTAGGTTTTAAGCCTAGATGCTCATATATTAGGTATTTTTCCTAATGCTCTCCCTTCCCTTGCCCCCCAACCCCCAGTAGGCCTCAGTGTGTGTTGTTTCCCTCCCTCCGTCCATGTGTTCTCATTGTTCAACTCCCACTTATAAGTGGAAACAGGCGGTGTTTGCTTTTCTGTTCCTTTGTTAGTTTGCTGAGGATGATTGCTTCCAGCTTCATCCCTGTCCCTGCAAAGGACATGATCTCATTCTTTTTAAAGGCTGCATAGTATTTCATGATGCATATATACCACATTTTCTTTATCCAGTCTATCACTGATGGGCATTTGGATTGGTTCCATTTCTTTGCTATTGTAAATAGTGTTGTAATAAACGTACGTGTCCATGTGTCTTTGTAGTAGAATGATTTATATTCCTTTGGGTATATACCCAGTGATGGGATTACTGGGTCAAATTATATTTCTGGTTCTAGGACCTTGAGGAATTGCCACACTCTCTTCCACAATGGTTGAATTAATTTACATTTCCACTAACAGTGTTAAAGCTTTCCTATTTCTCCACAGCCTCACCAGCATCTATTTTTTCCTGACTTTTAATAATCACCATTCTGACTGGAATCAGATGGTATTTCATTGTGGTTTTGATTTGCATTTCTCTAATGATCAGTGATGATGAACTTCTTTTCATGTTTCTTGGCCACATAAATGTCTTCTTTTGAGAAATGTCTGCTCATATACTTTGCCCACTTTTTTTATAGGGTTTTTTTTTTTTTCTTGTAAATTTGTTTAAGTTCCTCGCAGATTCTGGATATGAGACCTTAGTCAGATGGGTAGATTGCAAAAATTTTCTCCCATTCTGTAGGTTGCCTGCTCACTCTGTTGCTAGTTTCTTTTGCTGTGCAGGAGCTCCTTAGTTTAATTAGATCCCATGAGTCAATTTTAGCTTTTGTTGCAATTGCTTTTGGTGTTTTAGCCATGAATTGTTTGCCCATGCCTATGTCCTGAATGGTATTGCCTAGGTTTCCTTGTAGGGTTTTTATGGTTTTGGGTTTTACATTTAACTCTTTAATCCATCTTGAGTTAATTTTTGTATAAGGTATGAGGAATGGGTACAGTATTAGTTTTCTGCATGTGGCCTGACAGTTTTCCTAGCATTATTTATTTTATAGGGAATCCTTTCCCCATTGCTTGTTTTTGTCAGGTTTATTGAAGATCAGATGATTGTAGATGTGTGGTCTTGTTTCTGAGGTCTGTGTTCTTTTCCATTGGTCTATATGTCTGTTTTGGTGCTGGTACCGTCCTCTTTTGCTTATTGTAGCCTTGTGGTATAGTTTGAAGTCAGATACTATAATGACTATAATGACACCAGCTTTGTTCTTTTTGCTTAGGATTGTCTTGGCTATGCGGGCTCTTTTTTGGTTCCATATGAAATTTAAAGTAGTTTTTCTAATTCTGTGAAGAATGTCAATGGTAGTTTCGTGGGAATAGCACTGAATCTATAAATTACTTTGGGAAGTATGGTCATTTTCATGATATTGATTCTTCCTATCCATCAGCATAATTTTTTTTTCCATTTGCTTGTGTCCTCTCTTGTTTCCTTGACCAGTGGTTTGTAGTTCTCCTTGAAGAGGTCCTTAGCATCCCTTGTAAGTTGGATTCCTAGGTATTTTATTCTCTTTGTAGTAATTGTGAATGTGAGTCAATTCATGATTTGGCTCTCTGCTTGTCTATTGTTGATGTATAAAAATGCTTGTGATTTTTGCACACTAATGTTGTATCCTGAGACTTTGCTGGAGTTGCTTATCAGCTTAAGGACTTTTTGAGCTGAGACAAAGGGATTTTCTAAATATACAATCATGTCATCTGCAAAAAGAGACAATTTGACTTCCTCTCTTTCTATTTGAATATCTTTATTTCTTTCTCTTGCTTGATTGCCCTGACCAGAACTTTCAATAATATGTTTAATAGGAGTGGTAAGAGAGGGCATCCTTGTCTTGTGCTCATTTTCAAAGGGAATCTTCCAGCTTTTGTTCATTCAGTATGATATTGGCTGTGGATTTGTCATAAATAGCTCTTATTGTTTTGAGATATGTTCCATCAATACCCAATTTATTGAGAGTTTTTTAACATGAAGGAAATGTTGAATTTTGTCAAAGGCCTTTTCTGCATCTATTTAGATATTCATGTGGGTTTTGTCATTGGTTCTGTTTATGTGATGGATTACATTTATTGATTTGTGTATGCTGAACCGGCCTTGCATCCAAGGGATGAAGCCAGCTTGATCGTGGTGGATAAGCTTTTTGATGTGCTGCTGGATTCAGTTTGCCAGTATTTTATTGAAGATTTTCACATTGATTTTCATCAGGGATAGGGGCCTGAAGTTTTCTTTGTTGTTGTTGTTGTTGTGTCTCTGCCAGGTTTTGGTATGAGGATGATGCCGGCCTCATTAAATGAGTTAGGGATCAGGGTTCCACTTGAGGAGGCAGTCTGTCCCTTAGCACAGCTGGTGCATTCTGCTGGGAGAATCCCCCTTGTCAGGATCAGCTGCTCTCTTCCGAGCAGGCAGGCAGGAAAGATTAAGTTCGCTGAAGCTGTCACTGCAGCCAGCCCTCCTTTCAGGTGTTCTGTTCCAGGGAGGTGAGAGTTTTATCTGTAAGCCCCTGACTGGGGCTGCTGCATTTCCTGCTGAGATGCCCTGCCCAGTGAGGAGAAATCTAGAGGAGCAATCTGGCCACAGCTGATTTGCCATGCTGTAGTAAATTCTGCCCAGTTCAAACCTCCCAGTCTCCTTCGCACTATCAGGAGAAAACCACCTACTAAGGCCTCATGAATGACCGTTGCTCCTCCCCGCACCAAGCTTGACCGTCCCAGGTCCATTTCAGACTGCTGTGCTGGCAGTGAGAATTTCAAGCCAGTGGTTCTTAGCTTGCCGTGGGACCCACTGAGCAAGACCACTCGGCTCTCTAGCTTCAGCCCCCTTTCCAGGGGAGTGAACGGTTCTGCCTTGCTGGGGTTCCTGGTACCACTGAGGTATGAATAACAAACAAACAAACAAACAAACTCCTCCAGCTATCTCGGTGTCTTCCCAACAGCCACCCAGTTTTGTTCTTGAAACCCAGTGCCCTTTTTCTGTAGGTACACGAGGGAATCTCCTGGTCTGACAGTAGCAAAAACCATAGGAAAAGCATAGTATCTTAGCTGGATAGCACAGTTGCTCATGGCTTCCCTTGGCTGGGGGAGTGAGGCTCCTGGTTCCTTGCACTTCTGGGTGAGGTGACGCCCCACCCTGCTTCTGCTCACCCTCCGTGGGCTGCACCCACTGCCTAACCAGTCCCAATGAGATGAACATGGTACCTCAGTTGGAAATGCAGAAATCACCCGCCTTCTGCATTGGTCTCACTGGGAGCTGCAGGCTGGAGCTGTTCCTATTCGGATATCTTGCCAGATCCGCTCTGTTTTTATTTCTAAGTAATATTCCATAGTATGAATGTACCACAATATGTTTAATCTTTCACACATTGAAAGACATATGGATTGTTTCCATTGTTTGGCTATCATAAATAAAGCTGCCATGAACACTTTGTATAGGTTTTTGTGTAAACATGTTTTATCTCTTTGGGATGAATGCTCAGAAGTGTAATTGCTGAGTAGTATTGTAAGTGCATGTTTAATTTCATTAAAAACTGCTGAACTATTTTCCAAAGAGATACCTGTGTTCTGTTCCAGAGTGAACTGATACTCTGTTTTTTAGCAGTCTTTTTCTCGGTGTGTTTCATTTTGTATAGTTTCTATTGCTATGTCTTCAAGGTCACTAATATATTTTTTTCTATGATATTAAGTCTGCTGTTCATTATATTTACTGTTTTGTTTCAAACATCTAAAAAGAAAAGTTTTTAGAAATTTGAATTTTTTTTTATATCTTCCATGTTTCTACTTATGTTTTTGAACATTTAGAACACATTTATACTTAATAACTGCTTTAATGTCCTTGTGTATTGTTTCTACCATTTGTGTCAGTTCTGGATTTATTTCAGTAGATTGATTTTTCTTTTCATTTTGAACTATGCTTCTTCACATAACTGGTAATTTTTTATTGAATGCCAAATGCAAATTTTATCATCTGGTGCTTAAAATTTTTGCATTGTTGTAAGTGGTTTTGAGCTTTGTTCAGGGATACTGTGAAAATTTCTTGGAAAATTTGGATCCTTTTGTGTCATGCTTTTTAATATTTGTTAGGTGGGTCCAGAGCCAAGTTTAGTGTAATGATAGTTATTTTCCAGTACAAAGACAAGATCTTTCTGAATTTTCCACATCATGTCTCAAGACAAATGAGGTTTTCCTTTTGGCTGGTGGGCACAGATGCTATTACTACGTGTGTGTGTGTGTGTGTGTGTGTGTGTGTGTGTTGTGCGTTTGTGTGTGCTGGTTACTCTTTCCTTTAATCCTTTCAGGTGGTTCTTTACCTGCACACAGGTAGTAGCTCTCTCACATGCATGCAGTGATTAGTACTTTGGTGAATACATGAGAGGAACCCAGCAGCTCTCTTTAATTCTCTCTCTGTGAAGCTCTCTCTTCTTCAGTACTCTGTTCTGTAAACTTTAGTTACTTTGGACTTCTGTTCTCTCAGCTTTGTTTCTTTAGCTCAGCAAGCCCTGCTTATAGTGCTGTGGCTGTGAAACTCTCTCAATGCAGTAAACTCAAGCAGTGGTTGGGCTCAGTTTATTATTTCACCATCTCTCAGAGATTGCTCTCCTTCCTTGCCTGATGATCAGAGAATCAGAAGTTTTTGTTTTGCTAGGTACAGTGGCTTATACTCTCATGATTGTGTTTTGAAATGTGACAGCATAAAATTTGGGAGGGGACAGGGACCAAATAATATGGTATGGTTCCGTGTCCCCACGCAAATCTCATCTCAAATTTTAATCTCTATGTGTCAAGGAAGGTACTTGGTCGGTGGGGGGATTGAATCTTGCGAGCAGTTTTCCCCATGCTGTTCTCATGATAGTGGGTGAGTTCTCATGAGATCTGATGATTTTATAAGAGGCTCTTTTCGCTTCACTTTCTCTTCTCTCTCCTGCCACCATGTGAGGAAGGTCCTTGCTTCGCTTTTGTCTTCTGCTGTGATTTTAAGTTTCCTGAGGCCTCCACAGTCATGTGGAACTGTGAATCAATTAAACCTCTTGCTTTTATGATTTACCCAGTCTCAGGTATTTCTTTTCTTTTTTTTTGTGATGAATATTTTTCTTTTTATTATTATTATTATACTTTAAGTTCTAGGGTACATGTGCATAACGTGCAGGTTTGTTACATATGTATACTTGTGCCATGTTGGTGTGCTGCACCCATCAACTCGTCAGAACCCATCAACTCGTCAGCACCCATCAACTCGTCATTTACATCAGGTATAACTCCTAATGCAATCCCTCCCCTCTCCTACCTCCGCATAATAGGCCCCGGTGTGTGATGTTCCCCTTCCTGAGTCCAAGTGATCTCATTGTTCAGTTCCCACCTATGAGTGAGAACATGTGGTGTTTGGTTTTCTGTTCTCGTGATAGTTTGCTGAGAATGGTGGTTTCCAGCTGCATCCATGTCCCTACAAAGGACACAAATTCATCCATTTTTATGGCTGCATAGTATTCCATGGTGTATATGTGCCACATTTTCTTAATCAAATCTGTCACTGATGGACATTTGGGTTGATTCCAAGTCTTTGCTAATGTGAATAGTGCCGCAATGAACATACGTGTGTATGTGTCTTTATAGCAGCATGATTTATAATCCTTTGGGTATATACCCAGTAATGGGATGGCTGGGTCAGATGGCACTTCTAATTCTAGATCCTTGAGGAATCGCCATACTGTTTTCCATAATGGTTGAACTAGTTTACAATCCCACCAACAGTGTAAAAGTGTTCCTATTTCTCCACGTCCTCTCCAGCACCTGTTGTTTCCTGACTTTTCTGCCATTCTAACTGGTGTGAGATGGTATCTCATTGTGGTTTTGATTTGCCTTTCTCTGATGGCCAGTGATGACGAGCATTTTTTCATGTGTCTGTTGGCTGTATAAATGTCTTCTTTTGAGAAATGTCTGTTCACATCCCTTACCCACTTTTTGATGGGGTTGTTTGTTTTTTTTCTTGTAAATTTGTTTGAGTTCTTTGTAAGTTCTGGATATTAGCCCTTTGTCAGATGAGTAGATTGCAAAAATTTTCTCCCATTCTGTAGGTTGCCTGTTGACTCTGATGGTAGTTTCTTTTGCTGTGCAGAAACTCTTTAGTTTAATTAGATCCCATTTCTCAATTTTGGCTTTTGTTGCTGTTGCTTTTGGTGTTTTAGACATGAAGTCCTTGCCATGCCTATGTCCTGAATGGTATTACCTAGCTTTTCTTCTAGGGTTTTTATGGTATTAGGTCTAACATTTAAGTCTCTAATCCATCTTGAATTAATTTTCATATAAGGAGTAAGGAAAGGATCCAGTTTCAGCTTTCTACTTATGGCTAGCCAATTTTCCCAGCACCATTTATTAAATAGGGAATCCTTTCCCCATTTCTTGTTTCTCTCAGGTTTGTCAAAGATCAAATGGCTGTAGATGTGTGGTATTATTTCTGTGGGCTCTGTTCTATTCCATTGGTCTATATCTCTGTTTTGGTACCAGTACCATGCTGTTTTGGTTACTGTAGCCTTGTAGTATAGTTTGAAGTCAGGTAGCATGATGCCTCCAGCTTTGTTCTTTTGTCTTAGGATTGTCTTGGCAATGCGGGCTCTTTTTGGTTCCATATGAACTTTAAAGCAGTTTTTTCCAATTCTGTGAAGAAAGTCATTGGTAGCTTGATAGGGATGGCATTGAATCTATAAATTACCTTGGGCAGTATGGCCATTTTCATGATATTGATTCTTCCTATCCATGAGCATGGCATGTTCTTCCATTTGTTTGTGTCCTCTTGTATTTCACTGAGCAGTGGTTTGTAGTTCTCCTTGAAGAGGTCCTTTACATCCCTTGTAAGTTGGATTCCTAGGTATTTTATTCTCTTTGAAGCAATTGTGAATGGGAGTTCATTCATGATTTGGCTCTCTGTCTGTTACTGGTGTATAAGAATGTTTGTGATTTTTGCACATTAATTTTGTATCCTGAGACTTTGCTGAAGTTGCTTATCAGCGTAAGGAGATTTTGGGCTGAGATGCTGGGGTTTTCTAAATATACAATCATGTCATCTGCAAACAGGGACAATTTAACTTCTTCTTTTCCTAACTGAATACCCTTTATTTCCTTCTCTTGCCTGATTGCCCTAGCCAGAACTTCCAACACTATGTTGAATAGCAGTGGTGAGAGAGGGCATCCCTGTCTTTTTCAAGATTTTTAGTTTCTTTGCGCTGGGTATGTAGTTCCTCCTTAGCTCTTAGAAGTTTGATCAACTAAAGCCTTCTTCTCTCAACTCGTCAAAGTCATTCTCCGTCCAGCTTTGTTCCATTGCTGGTGATGAGCTGCGTTCCTTTGGAGGGGGCGATGTGTTCTGATTTTTTTGAATTTTTTGAATTTCCAGCTTTTCTGCCTTGCTTTTTCCCCATCTTTGTGGTTTTATCTGCCTTTGGTCTTTGATGATGGTGATGTACTGATGGGGTTTTGGTGTAGGTGTCCTTCCTGTTTGTTAGTTTTCCTTCTAACAGTCAGGACCCTCAGCTGTAGGCCTGTTGGAGATTGCTTGAGGTCCACTCCAGACCCTGTTTGCCTGGGTATCAGCAGCGGAGGCTGCAGAAGATAGAATATTTCTGAACAGCGAGTGTACCTGTCTGATTCTTGCTTTGGAAGCTTCATCTCAGGGGTGTACCCCACCGTGTGAAGTGTGAGGTGTTGGTCTGCCCCTAGTAGGGGATGTCTCCAAGTTAGGCTACTCAGGGGTCAGGGACCCACTTGAGCAGGCAGTCTGTCCGTTCTCTGATCTCAACCTCCATGTTGGGAGATCCACTGCTCTCTTCAAAGCTGTCAGACAGGGTCGTTTGCGTCTGCAGAGGTTTCTGCTGCTTTTTTTGTTTGTTTGTTTAGCTGTGCCCTGTCCCCAGAGGTGGAGTCTACAGAGACAGGCAGGCCTCCTTGAGCTGCTGTGGGCTCCACCCAGTTCGAGCTTCCCAGCGGCTTTGCTTACCTACTTAAGCCTCAACAATGGAGGGCACCCCTCCCCGAGCCTCGCTGCTGCCTTGCCTAGATCGCAGACTGCTGTGCTAGCAATGAGGGAGGCTCCGTGGGCGTGGGACCCCCCCCCCGGCCAGGTGTGGGATATAATCTCCTGTTGTGCTGTTTGCTAAGACCCTTGGTAAAGCGCAGTATTGGGGTGGGAGTTAACCGATTTTCCAGGTTGTATGTCTCAGTTCCCCTGGCTAGGAAAAGGGATTCCCTTCCCCCTTGCGCTTCCCAGGTGAGGTGATACCTTGCCCTGCTTCACCTCTCGCTGGTCGGGCTGCAGCAGCTGACCAGCACCAATTGTCCGGCACTCCCTAGTGAGATGAACCCAGTACCTCAGTTGAAAATGCAGAAATCACCCATCTTCTGTGTCACTCGCGCTGGGAGCTGGAGACTGGAGCTGTTCCTATTCGGCCATCTTGCTCCGCCCCTCAGGTATTTCTTTATAGCAGGGTGAAAATGGATAAATACACCCAGCTACTTAAGAGGCTGAGATGGAAGAATGACTTGAGTCCAGGAGTTTGAGACTACTCTGGGCAGCAGAGTGAGAACCTGTATCTTAAAAAATACAAAAGAATAAAAAATAATAACAAATCTTTGAAAAATAAAAAAGTTTTGGTGCTATACACACACACAAACACACACACACACATTTTCATGGTTTTTGTAATTTCCAGTGGGATGGTAAATCTGATCCCTATTACTCCATTTTGGCTAGCAGCCAAGTTAACCAGTATAGAAACACAATGGATTCTGAATTTGATTTGGTTCTTATATTACTCAGGCTTCTCTAGAGAGACAGAACTAATAGAATAGATGTATATATAAATGGAAGCTTGTTATGGAGTATTGACTCACACAATAACAAGGTAAGGTCCCACCATAGAATGTCTCCAAGCTGAGGAGCTAGGAAGCTAGTTCAAGTCCAAAAGCTGAACAACTTGGAGTCCAATGTTCTAGGACAGGAAGCATTCAACACGGGAGAATGATGTAGGCCAGAAGACAAAACCAGTCTAGTCTTTTCATGTTCTTCTGCCTGCTTTTATTCTGGCCACACGGGCAGCTGATTAGATTGTGCCCACCCGGACTGAGGGTGGATCTGCCTTTCCCAGTCCACTGACTCAAATGTTAATCTCCTTTGGCAACACCCTCACAGACACACCCAGGAACAATACTTTTGCATCCTTCAATCTATTCAAGTTAATACTCAATATCAAACACCACAGTTCCTTCAGTCCCTCATTTGGGCCAGATACTTTGTCTATTAGGTCAGCAGCAACAAATTCACTTACTTTGGCACAAATCTGTTAAGGCAATAGTTTTCCAATGGTGCTATTGTTATTTTTTATAGTCTAAGCTCCATTATTAAGCTGTTGTGTGTCTTGCTTATTTCCGCTGAGAAAATTACCATACAATGTCATCTCTTTTATTTCTCTTTGTTCCAATTCTGGTTTGAAGTCTGTTTAACTTCATTTGATGATGTGTTGTTTCAAGGTTTCATTTTAGTCATTTCTTCTGGGTAGTATAATCTCTTTGTTATTGTTAAATGCGTTTTTTCTTCTACTCATTAGAAAAAGGTTTTCTGGGTGGGTGCGGTGGCTCGTTGCTATAATCCTAGCACTTTGGGAGGACAAAGAGGGCAGATCACTTGAGGTCAGGAGTTGAAGACCAGCCTGGCCAACATGTTGAAACCCTGTCTCTATGAAAAATACAAAAATTAGCCAGGCACAGTGGCACAATCCTGTAATCCCAGCTACTCGAGAGGCTGAGGCAGGAGAATCACTTGAACTTGGGAGGTGGAGGTTGCAATGATTTGAGATTATGCCACTGCACTACAGCCTAGGCAACAGAGTGAATCAGACTCCATCTCAAATTAAAAAAAAAAAATAAAAAAAGAAGATGGCTGAATAGGAACAGCTCCGGTCTGCAGCTGCCAGCGAGATTGACGCAGAAGGTGAGTGACTTCTGCGTTTCCAACCAAGGTACCCGGTTCATCTCATTGGGACTGGTTGGAGAGTGGTTGCAGCCCAAGGAGGGCCAGCTAAAGCAGGGTGGGGCATAGCCACACCCAAGAAGTGCAAAGGGTCAGGGAACTCCCACTCCTAGCCAAGGGAAGCCATTAGGGACTGTACCATGCACCCTGGCACAGATACTGTGCTTTTCTCACGGTTTTTGTAATTCGCAGACCAGGAGATTCCCTCCGGTGTCTATACCAGCAGGACCCTGGGTTTCAAGCACAAAACTGGGAGGCTACTTGGGCAGACACTGAGCTAGCCGCGTGCTTTTTTTTTTTTTTTTTTTTTTTTTTCATACCCCATTGGTGCCTGGAACGCCAGCAAGACAGAACCGTTCACTCCCCTGGAAAGGGGGCTGAAGCAAGGGAGCCAAGTGGTCTGGCTCAGTGGGTTCCACCTCCACGGAGCCCAGCAAGCTAAGATCCACTGGCTTAAATTTCTCGCCCAGCACAGCAGTCTGAGCTCCACCTGGGATGCTTGAGCTTGATGGGGGGCGGGGAGTTCAACATTGCTGTTTGTTGCAGCAATATTTACAATAGCCAAGACTTGGAACCAACCCAAAAACCCACCAATGATAGACTGATTAAAGAAAACGTGACACATATACACCATGGAATACTATGCAGCCATAAAGAAGAATGAGTTTATGTCCTTTGCAGGGACATGGATGAAGTTGGAAACCACCATCCTCAGCAAACTAACACGGGAACAGAAAACCAAACACCACATGCTCTCCCTCATAAGTGGGAGTTGAACAATGAGAACACATGGACACAGGGACAGGAACATCAAACACTGGGTCCTGTCAGGGAATGGGGTGCAAGAGGAGATATATCATTAGGACAAACACCTAATTCATGCAGATCTTAAAACCTAGATGATGGGTTGATGCATGCGGCAAACCACCATGGCACGTGTATACCTATGTAACAAACCTGCACATCCTGCACATGTATCCCATGTATCTCAGAACTTAAAATAAAATAAGAAAAACAATCAAATGTCACAGAAATATTTCCTAATCAATATACAGTAAAATTAACATTCATTTCATTTTCAGTTATACAAATTTTAACATATTGGTTTATGTAGCCACCACTATAATCAGATTACATAATATTTTCTTCACCCATTTAATGCCCTCTCGCTATTCCTGTATACTGATGCTTCTCATTGCTAACTCCTTGAAACCCGCAATCAGTCTCTATCACTATTTTTCTATATTTCTGATTATCTTGTATAAATTGAATCATGCAATATATGACCTTTGAGACTTACTTCTGTAACTTATGAAAATGATATTCATATTTATCCAAGCTGTGTGAATGAGTAGCTTATTTCTTTCTACTGCTGGAAAGTATTTTATTGTATGAATGTACCACTGTATATTTTTTCACACACAGAAAGACATTGGATTGTTTCTATTTCTTAGAAATTATAAATAAAGTTGCTACGAATAATTGTGGATAGGTTTATATATAAATATAAACATAACATATATATAAACATAATTATTATCTTTTAAGGTTAAATCACTAAGAGTAGGATTTCTGGGTCATATGGTAAATGAATGATTAACTATTTAAGAACATGCTAAACCATGCAAAAATAGTGAATTAAAATACTTCAAAACTTTATTTCTGCAAGAAAGCAATAAAAAACTGACAATATATGTCAGAATCAACTGCTTTGGAGCTCTAAAAAATAACTAAAAGTATACAGCCACCAGAAAAATGCTTAAGCAAGAAAAAATAACTAAATTTCAGTAAGAACAACAAGATTTTTGGTGTTTTAACCAAACTCTGGTCCCCTCCTCTACTCCACATTTCAGCAATAGTCTTGGAAATACCCATTTACATTCTCAGTATAGAAGGTAGCAGAATGTATTTCAATTACAAAACATTGTAATTATTTATTTTCTCCAGTATAATGGCTCTCTGGAAGACCAGGCCAAAATGTTTGCCTTTGTTCTTTATAACTTAGAACTCAGTGAAAAGCAGGTAGTCAGGGGGTTTTCACTGAAAATATTTACAGGAAGATATATTAATTACTGCTGACTGAGGTAATAAAAAAAAACTGTTAGGGCAAATGGACTAACCAAAAAGCTTGATGAGAAAGATTTGGGAATTACGTTCCATATAAATTTTAGAATAATTTTTTTTTATAATTTTATGAAAAATGTCATTGGTGGTTTGATAGGAATAATTTTTAATCTTTAAATTGCTTTGAGTACTATGACCATTTTAACAATATTGTCTCTTCCTATACATGAGCATAGAATATTTCCGCCATTTGCTTGTCTTGTTTCTAATTTCTTTCAGTAGTGTTTTGTAATAACCATTGTAGCACTCTTTTACTGCCTTAATTAGCTGTATTCTTAGGTATTTTGTTATTTCTGTGGATATTGTGAATGAAATTATTATTTGTTTGGCTATCAGCTTGAACATTATTCGTGTATAAATGCTACTGAGTTTTCTACATTAATTTTGCATCCTGAAACTTTGCTGAAGTTGTTCAGTAGCCTATGGTCAGAGACTATGATGTTTTCTAGGTGATGAATGACAACATCTGTGAAGAGAGATAGTTTAGCTTCATTTCTTCCTATTTAGAAGCCTTTTATTTCTTTCTTTTGCCTGTTTTCTCTGGCTAGGACTACCAGCACCATGTTAAATAGGAAGGGTGAGAGTGGGTAACCTTATTCTAGTTCTCAAGGGGTATGGTTGGAGCATTTTGCCCTTTCAGTATGATGTTGACAGTCACAGATGGCCCTTATTATTTTGAGGTATATTTCTTCAATACCTAGTTTATTGAGAGTTTTTAACATTAAGGGACGATGAGTTTCGTCAAAAAACTTTCCTGTATTTATTGAGATAATCATGTGTTTTTTGTTTGTAGCTCTGTTTATCTAGTGAACCACATTTATTGATTCAAGTATGTTGAACCAACCTCGCATCTCAGGTATGAAGCCTACTTGATCATGGTGGATCAGCTTTTTGATGTGCTGATGGATTTCATTTGCTAGTATTTTGTTGAAGAATTTTGCATCTATGTTCATTAAGGTATTGGCCTAAAGTTTTCTTTTCTCATTGTGTCTCTGCCAGGTTTTGGTATCAGAATGATGCTGGCCTCATAGAATGAGTAAGGAGGAGTCCCTCCCACTCATTTTTTTGGAATAATTTCAGTAGGATTTGTATCAACTCTTTTTTTATACATCTGGTAGAATCAGCTATAAATATGGCTGGTCCAGAGCATTTTATGGTTAGTAGGTTTCTCATTAGTAATTCAATTTTGGACCTCATTTTTGATGTGCTCAGAGTTTCACTTTTTTCCTTGTTCAATTTTGAGAAATTGTAAGTTTCCAGGAATCTATACATTTCTTTTAGGTTTCCTAGTTTGTGTGCATAGAGGTGATTGTAGTAGTCTTTTAGGGTTGTTTGTATTTCTGTGGGGTCGGTGTTAACATCCACATTGTCATTTCTGATTGTGCTTATTTGGATCTTGTAACTTTTTTATTAGTGTGGTTGTATCTTATCAGTCTCATTTATTCTTTTAAAGAACACACTTTTGGTTTCATTTGTCTTTTGTATGTTTTTTCGTGTCTCTATTTTGTTCAGTTCAACTCTGACTTTGGTTATCTCTCTTATTCTTTTGTCGGTTTGCTCTTGTTTTACATTTTTATAGATGTAATATTAGGCTGCTAATTTGAGATCTTTGTGTTTGATGTCGGTGTTTAGTGTTATCAACATTTTTACCATTGGTTTAGATTTGTCTCAGATATTCTAGTATGTTCTATATGTATTTTCATTACTTTCAAAGAATTTCTTGATTTCTACTTTAATTTCATTATTTACCCAAAAGTCATGCAGCACTAGATTTTTGAATTTCCATGTAATTGCATGGTTTCGAGAGATCTTGGTGTTGGTTTCTATTTTTATTTCACTGTGCTCTGAGAGTGGTTGGTTTAATTTCTGTTTATAAAATTTGTTGAGAATTGATTTATGGCTGAGCATGTGGCCAATTTTAGAGAATGTGCCATTTGCAAATAAGAAGAATTAATATTCTGTTTTTGTTTTTTGTTTTTTGTTTTTTTTTTTGAGACGGAGTCTCACTTTGTCACCCAGGCTGGAGTGCAGTGGCCGGATCTCAGCTCACTGCAAGCTAATATTCTGTTGTTTTTGAGTGGAGTGTTCAGTAGATATCTGATAGGTTCATTTGCTCAAGTGTTGAAGGTAGGTCCAGTATATTTTGGATACTATTCTGCCTGAATGATCTGTCTAATGTTGTGAGTGGGCAACTGAATTATCCCACTATTTTTATGTGGTTATTTAAGTGTCTTTGTAAGTCTCTAGGAACTTGTTTAATAAACTTGGGTGCTCCAGCATTGGGTACATATATATATTTAGGATGGTTAAGTCTACTTGTGGAGTTGAACCCTTTGCTATCATGTAATGCTGTTCTTTGTCTTTTTTGATACTTGTTGGTTTAAAGTCTGTTTTACCTAAAATTAGAATAGCAAACACTGCTCTTTATTTTCTGTTTGCTTGATAGGTCTTTCCGCATCCCTTTACTTTGAGCCTATGTGTATCCTTTCTTGTGAGATGGGTTTCTTGCAGACAGCATAAAATTGGGTCCCCACATCTTTATCTAAGTAGTCACCTTATGTTTTTTAATTGGGGCATTTAGCCCATTTACATTCAGAGTTAAAATTGACATGTGCAGATTTGATCCTGTCATCATATTGTTAGCCTGTTGTTATGCAGACTTAATTGTATCATTGCTTTATAGTGTAAATGGTCTATGTGGTACACTGAGTTTTTGTGGTGGCCTGTAATAGTCTTTTGTTTCTGTGTTTAGCACTCCCTGGTGGTAAGAAATTCCCTTAGCACTTTTTTGTCTGAAACAGATTGTATTTCTTTTTTGCTTCTGACGCTTAGTTTGGCTGGATATAAAATTTTTGGTTGAAATTTGTTTCAAGTATGTAGACCCCTACATACTTTTTATATTTTTATATTTATTATTAATATTAATATTTGTATCTTTATATTTATAAAATATTTTAATAAATATAAAATACTTATAAAATTAATTTTTATTTATTTTTAATTTTTAAATTTTGCTTTAAATTCTGGGATACATGTGCAGAATGTGCAGTTTTGTTATGTAGGTATACATGTTCCATGGTGGTTTGCTACACCCATCAACCTATCACCTAGGTTTTAAGTCCCGCATGCATTAGGTATTTGTCCTAATGATCTCCCTTCCCTTGACCCCCACCCCTTGACAAGCCCTTTCACCAGAAAAATTAAATATACATTATAAAAATAAATAAAACTGATATGATAGAGATTTTTAAAAGGGCTCACTACAAGAATTCTAAAACACAATCAAAAGTATTAACAACAGAATAGGGCAAGCTGAAAAAAGTCTCAGACCTCAAAGACTTCTTTTAAAATTCAACTCGGTCAGACAAAATAAAGAAACAATAATTTTTAAAATAAACAAAGCCCCCCCAAAATATGGAATTATGTAAAGAGACCAAAACTATGACTCACTGGAATCCCTGGAAACGAGGGATTTCATTCAAGGGTGACATTCAAGGGTTCTTGTGTGACCCCCTCTCCTTGACAAGGTATGTGCTGTTTCCCTCCTTGTGTCCATGTGTTCTCATTGTTCAACTCCCACTTATGAGTGAGAACATGCAGTGTTTGGTTTTCTGTTCCTGTATTCATTTGCTGAGAGTGATGGTTTCCAGCTTCATCCATGTCTCTGCAAAGGACATGATCTCATTTTTTTATGGCTGCATAGTATTCCATGACATATGTGTGCCCAATTTTCTTTATCCGTTCTATCACTGATGGGCATTTGGGTTGGTTCCAAGTGTTTTAGTCATGAAGTCTTTTGTATATTTTTATTTTTATATTTTTAGGGATATAAGTCCCCAATCTCTTCTGGCTTGTAGGGTTTCTGCTGAAATGTTCACTGTTAGACTGATGAACTTCCCTTTGTAGATGACTTGCCCCTTCTCTCTAAATGCCTGTATAATAATTATTATTATTTTTGACCTTGGAGAATCTGATGACTGTATGTCTTGGGGATGGACGCCTTGCACAGTATCTCACAGAGTTTCTGTAAATTTCCTGAATTTGAATATCAATCTCTCTAGCAAAGTTTGAAATATTTTTATGGATGATATCCTGAAATAGATTTTAAAAGTTGCTTGCTTACTCGTCCTCATTTCCAGGGATTCCAGTGAGTCATAGTTTTGGTCTCTTTACATAATTCCATATTTTTGGGGGGTTTTGTTTATTTTAAAAATTATTGTTTCTTTATTTTTGTCTGACCGAGTTGAATTTTAAAAGAAGTCTTTGAGGTCTGAGACTTTTTTCAGCTTGCCCTATTCTGTTGTTAATACTTTTGATTGTGTTTTAGAATTCTTGCAGTGAGCCCTTTTAAAAATCTCTATCATATCAGTTTTATTTATTTTTATAATGTATATTTAATCTTTCTGGTGTCTTATAATTTTATTGGATTCCTGAGATTCCTTAGATTATATTTCAACTTTCTTCTGAATCTGAATGATTTTTGCTGCCAGCCAAATTGTGAATTCTTTGTTGGTCATTTCAGTCATTAGTTCAGATTAAGAACCATTGCTGGGGGGCTAATGTGGTTGTTTGGAGGTAAGAAGATACTCTAGCTTTTACAGTTATCAAAGTTTTTGTGCTGGTTCTCATCTGTGTGGTCTGATGTTCCTTCAACTGTTGTGTAATTTGGATATAGACAATTTGTTTTTTTTTTCTGGATGTTTGCAGAGGGTGTAGGCTTTGTTCAGGGTCTTTACTTGTGGCTGAATCTTTGCCCATGGTTTCTTAGTGGAATATATTTATTTATTTTTATTTTTTTTGCGATTTTTTTTTATTATTATTATACTTTAAGTTCTAGGGTACATGTGCATAACGTGCAGGTTTGTTACATATGTATACTTGTGCCATGTTGGTGTGCTACACCCATCAACTCATCATTTACATCAGGTATAAATCCCAATGCAATCCCCCCCTCCCCCCTCCCCATGATAGGCCCCGGTGTGTGATGTTCCCCTTCCCGAGTCCAAGTGATCTCATTGTTCAGTTCCCACCTATGAGTGAGAACATGCGGTGTTTGGTTTTCTGTTCATTTTTGGTGTGGTAGTTTGGGCTGCTATCCTGTATAAGGCCATTAAGTATAATGGTCAATAGATAGACTCTTACTTAGCTGCATTACTCCTCTGTATTTCCTCATGTTTGCATTCATGCTCTGAGAGTGTGGGCTCCTCTCTAGATTGAGTGCTGGTAGACATCTTGCCTTGCCACTCCTGGGCTGTGCACCACAGCCCTGGGGCAAGCTTAGACTTTTTGATTCCACCTCAGTGGGGGCAGCAGGGGTAGGGATCTTGGAAGTGGCAATGGTAGAGTGCCTATCACTTATCTCTTAGAGCTCCACTCCAAAGAAATGCAGTGCCTCTACCAATTGGAACAATCAGCTAAGGATGGGAGGCTGCATTATGGGTTCAAGCTACAGGGTCCTGCCTGGTGAAGAGCAGGTGGTTGGGGCACCACAGGGAAGAGAGAGTTGGCTTCTCTCTTTAAGAAGTTGTGGCATGCTGAATGTGCAAACTATGCATGTGACAAAGGTGTAATACCTTGAAATTATTATCATTTTTAAGCAAATTAACAAGGAAAAAACAAACTTCTTTATTAAAAAGTGGGCAAAGGACATGTCCAGACAGTTTTCCAAAGGATGTATACACGTAGTCAAGAAGTATATGAAGAAATATTTAACATTACTTATCGTTAGAGAAGTACAAGTTAAAACCACAAAGTGGTATCATCTCACACCAGTATAAATAGTTACTATTAAAAAGTCAAACGATAACAGATGCTGGCAACGTGGCAGGGAAAAGGAAATGCTTACATTCTGCTGGTGAGAATGGAAGTTAGTTTAACCCTTGTGCAAAGTAGTTTCTAAAGTTCTAAAAAAACTTGAAACAGAAGTGCTATTTTACCCAGGAATCCCATTATTTGGTATATACCCAAAATAATTTAAATTGTCCTGCCAAAAATACACACGCATGGGTATATTCATGGCAGCACTATTTACAATAACAAAGTTATGGGATCGACCTAAACGCCCACAAAAGATAGACCAGATAAGAAAATATACACCATGGAATACTACATAGCTATTAAAAATGTGATCATGTCATTTGCAGCAAAATGGATGGAGCTGGAGACCATAAGTCTAAGTAAAATAATGCAGAAACAGAAAACCAAGTGCTGCATGTTCTCACTTACAAGTGGGAACTAAATATTTAGTACACATGGACAAAAATAAGGTAACAGGACCTATAGGACCCACTTAAAGTTGGAACGTGGGAGGAAGGCGGGAATTTAAAAACTACCTGATACTATGCTTATTACTTGGGTAACAATATAGTCTGCACTCTAAACCTCTGTGACATTCTATTTACCTATATAACAAACATGCACATGTATCCCTGAACCTAAAATAATTCTCTTTAATGTCAAGAATGTCATCGGTGTTGTTTTAACGGGGACTGCATTGAATCTGTATATTGCTTTGGGTAGTACAGACATTTTAACAATGTTGATTTCTCCAAATCGTGAACATGGAACACCTTTCCATTTTATTTTTGTTTTCTTTTCAGTTTCTTAATCAATGTTTTACACCTTTTATTGTAGAGATCTTTCACTTCTTTTATTAGGTTAATTCCTAGGTATTTTATTTTATTTGTAGCTATTGTAAATGAGATTACTTTCTTGATTTCTTTTTTTCAGATTGTTTTCTATTGGCATATATAAATGCTACTGATTTTTGTATGGTGATTTTTTTATCCTGTAACTGTACTGAATTTGTTTCTCAGTTCTAATATTTTTTTTTTGTGGAGTCTTTTGGTTTTTCCAGATATAAGATTATATCATTTGCAAACAAGAATAATTTGACTTCCATCTTTGGAATGTAAATGTTCTTTATTTCTCTCTTTGTCTGATGATTTCTTGTACTATGTTTAAAAAAGAATAGTAAAAATGAGTGCTCATCTATGATCTTTTCTGGATCTTAGAGAAAATGTTTTCAATTTTTCCCCACTTATTATGATACCAGATATGGGTCTTTCATACATGCCTTTTATTGTATTGAAGTATGTTCCTTCTAGACCCAGTTTTTTGAGGTTTTATTATGAAGGGATGCTGTGTTTTATCAAATACTTTTTCAGCATCAATTGAAATGATCATATGGTTTTTGTCCTTCATTCTGTTTTTATGATACAACATGTTGATTGATTTGCATATGTTGAACCATCCTCCTTGTGTCTCTGGGATACATCCCACCTGTTCATGGTAAATAAAATGATCTTTTTAATGTGTTGCTGTATTTGGTTCAGTAGTATTTTATTGAGAATTTTTGTGTCTATGTTCATCAGGGATATTGGCCTATAGTGGTTTTTTTTATAATTTAAGTTCTGGGGTACACGTGCACAATGTGCAGGTTTGTTACATAGGTATACATGTGCCATGTTGGTTTGATACACTCATCAACTCGTCATTTACATTAGGTATTTCTCCTAATGCTATCCCTCCCCCTAGCCCCTATCCCCCAACAGGCTGTGGTGTGTGATATTCCCCACCCTGTGTCCATGTGTTCTCATTGTTCAACTCCCACTTATGAGTGAGAATATGCAGTGTTTGGTTTTATCTTATGGTGTGTGTTTGCTGAGAATGTTGGCTTCCAACTTCATCCATGTTCCTGCAAAGGACATGAACTCATCCTTTTTATGGCTGCGTAGTATTCCATGGTGTATATGTGCCACATTTTCTTTATCCAGTCTATCATTGATGGGCATTCAAACTTTGCTATTGTGAACAGTGCTGCAGTAAAAATACATGTGCATGTTTCTTTATAGTAGAATGATTTATAATCCTTTGGGTATATACCTAGTAATGGGATTGCTGGGTCAAATGGTACTTCTAGTTCTAGATCCTTGAGGAGTCACCACAGTGTCTTCCACAATTGTTGAACTAATTTACACTCCCACCAGCAGTGTAAAAGCGTTCCTATTTCTCCACATCCTCATCAGCATCTGTTGTTTCCTGACTTTAATGATTGCCATTCTTTTTTTCTTTTTATTATACTTTAAGTTTTAAATGATCACCATTCTAACTGGCATGAGATGGGATCTCATTGTAGTTTTGATTTGCATATCTCTAATGACCAGTGATAATGAACATTTTTTCATAAGTTTGTTAGCTGTGTCCACCATTGCTGAAGCTTGAGTAGGCAGTTTTATGCTCAGAGTGTAAACAAAGCCGCCAGGAAGTTCAAACTGGGTGGAGCCCACCACAGCTCAGCAAGGCCAACTGCCTCTCTAGATTCCACCTCTGTGGGCAGGGCGTCTCTGAAATAAAAGGCCGAAGCCCCAGTCAGGAACTTATAGATAAAACCCCATCTCCCTGGGACAGAGCACCGGAGGGAGGGGCAGCTGTGGGTGCAGCTTCAGTAGACTTAAATGTCCCTGCCTGACAGCTCTGAAGAGAGCAGTGGTTCTCCCAGCACAGCGTTTGAGCTCTGGTAATGGACAGACTGCATCCTCAAGTGGGTCCCTGATCCCCATGCACCCTGACTGGGAGACACCTCCCAGTAGGGGCCGACAGACACCTCATATGGGGAGCTCTGGCTGACATCTGGCAGGTGCCCTCTGGGACGAAGCTTCCAGAGGAAGGATCAGGCAGCAATATTTGCTGTTCTGCAACCTCTGCTGGTGATACCCAGGCAAACAGGGTCTGGAGTGGACCTCCAGCAAACTCCAACAGACCTGCAGCTGAGAGGCCTGACTGTTAGAAGGAAAACTAGCAAACAGAAAAGGATAGCATCAACATCAGCAAAAAGGACATCCACACTAAAACCCCATCTGTAAGTCACCAACATCAAAGACCAAAGATCGATAAAACCACAAAGATGGGGAGAAACCAGTGCAGAAAGGCTGAAAATTCCAAAATCCTGAACGCCTCTTCTCCTCCAAAGGATCACAACTTTTTGCCAGCAAGGGAACACAACTGGAGAATGAGTTTGACAAACTGACAGAAGTAGGCTTCAGAAGGTGGGTAATAACAAACTCCTCTGAGCTAAAGGAGCATGTTCTAACCCAATGCAAGGAAGCTAAGAACCTTGAAAAGAGATTAGACGAATCCTAATTAGGATAATCAGTGTAGAGAAGCACATAAACAACCTGATGGAGCTGAAAAATGCAGCACGAGAACTTTGTGAAGCATACACAAGTTTCAATTGCCAAATCAGGCAAGTAGAATAAAGGATATCAGTGATTGAAGATCAACTTAATGAAATAAAGTGAGAAGACAAGATTAGAGAAAAAAGAGTGAAAAGAACAAAACCTCCAAGAAATATGGTACTATGTGAAAAGACCAAATCTATGTTTGACTGGTATACCTGAAAGTGACAGGGAGAATGGAACCAAGTTGGAAAACACTCTTCAGGGTATTATCCAAGAGAACTTCTCCAACCTAGCAAGGCAAGCCAACATTCAAATTCAGGAAATACAGAGAACACCAGAAAGATATTACTTGAAAAGAGCAACCCCAAGGCACATAATCCTCAGATTCACCAAGGTTAAAATGAAGAAAAAAATGTTAAGGGCAGACACAGAGAAAGGTCGGGTTACCCACAAAGGGAAGCCCATCAGACTAACAGCTGATCTCTCAGCAGAAACCCTATAAGCCAGAAGAGAGTGGGGGCCAATATTCAATGTTCTTAAAGAAAAGAATTTTCAGCCCAGAATTTCATATCCAGCTAAACTAGGCTCTATAAGTGAAGGAGAAAAAAATCCTTTACAGGCAAGCAAATGCTGGGAGATTTTGTCACCACTAGGCCTTCCTCACAAGATTTTTTTTTTTTTTTAATGTGTCTTTGGCTTTGGTGTCAGGGTAATGCTGACCTTGTAGAATGAGTTTGGAATTATTTTCTTCTCCTCTATTTTTTGGAATAGATTCAGTACTAAGTTTCTTCTTTGTATGTTTTGGAAAATTGGGCAGTGAAACCATTGGGTCATGGGCTTTTCTTTGATGGGAGAATTTTCATTTTGATGAGCTTTTGCAGTGTGTCATTTAAAAAAAATTGGTCTCTTCTATCTAAATTATCAAGCATATATTATTTCATTTCCACCAAATGTCTGCACAGTGGGATCTCCTTTCTCATTTTTGATATTGTTAAATTTGTGTCCCCTGTTTTTCCTTGTTAGACTTTCTAGAAATCTATCTTTTTAAATATATTTTCAAAGACTCAGATTTTGTATTCATTAGTTTTTCTCTAACACATCTTAAATGTTCAAACAGACTTTCTGGGTAACTTTTAGCTGTATTGCTTTATGTTCTTAGCATTATTCTTTCCTTCCTTTGAACTTATTTTGCTCTTGTTCTGGTTTCTAAAGTGAAAAAGTTATATTATTAACTTCAGCTGTTTGTTATTTTCTAATAGATGTATATACATCCCTGTATGTACTTTTTAGCTGCATACCACAAATTATAATATATATTTAATTTTGTTCAAATTATTTTCTAATTTTCCTTGAGACTTGTTTTTTGGCCCATGAGCTACTTAGATGTGTATCAGTTAACTTTCAATTTTTTTGAAGTTTTCCAAGTTATGTTTCTGTTTTCAACTTTCATTTAATTACAATATTGACAAAAAGCATATTTTGTGTGTTTTCAATTATCTTAAATTTAAGCTTCATTTTATGAATCAGGATATGGACACTCAGTGAATGTCACATGCACACTTTAGAAAAATATGTATTTTTTTTTAAAATTTATTTATTATTATTATACTTTAAGTTCTAGGGTACATGTGCATAACGTGCAGAAGAATATGTATTTTTGTTGTTGTTGTTTAGTATTGATAGTGCTATTTAGGTAGTTTGTATTTTTGCTAATTTTCTGTTAACTGCTTATATAACTTACTGAGAGAAGAGTATTGCAGACACCATTTATAAATTTAGATGTGTCTATCTCTCATCTTAGATCTGTAAATTTTCCCTTTGTGCATTTTGAGGCTGTATGTATGCTGCACACATGTTTAAGATCATTATATGTTTTCCTGGTGGACTGAGTTTTTCTCTTTTCAGTTCCACTTACTTTTTCCCAGTTTTATTGATGTGTGAGTGACAAACAAAAAACATATAAATTTTATGCATACATTATTTAATATATATACATTGTAAAATTATTGCCATAATCAAACTAATTAACACATCTATCATCTCACATAGTTATTTTTTGTGGTGAGAACATTTAGGATCTACTCTCTTAACAAATTTCAGTATACAATACACTGTTATTAACAGTAGTCACGATGTTGTACAGTGGATATTCAGAATTTATTCATCTAATAGGTGAAAGTTTGTACCCTTTGAGCAGCATCTCCCTATTTCCTCTGCTCACTCCACCCCAGCCCTTGATAAACATCATGCTACTCTGTTTTTGTGAGTTTGACTTATTTAGGTTCCACATATAAGTGATATGCAGTCATCGTCTTTCTGTGTCTAGCTTATTTCACTTAGTATAACATCCTCCAGTTTCATTCATGCTGTTGCAAATGGCAATATTTATTTTTTTCAAGGCTGAATATTTAATTTTTTGTGTGTTTATATATATGTGTGTGTAGATATATATGTGTGTATGTGCATATATATCTGCATGTATGTATGTGTGTGTTTGCATATATAAACTCATATGTACATGTACACATATACGTACACACCCGTGTGTGTATATATATATACACGTGCATATATAAGTACATGCACACATATATACACTCATACATACATATGCATATATGCACATATATACACACATACATACATATGTATATACACACATATACATATATAACATACATATGCATATATATACACCTGTGTGTATGTATACACACACACAGAGGCAAGAAAAGCAAAAATAAACAAGTAGGACTGTATCACATTTAAACGTTTCTACACTGCAAAGCATATAGTTAACAAAATGAAAAGATACCTTATAGAATGAAAAAAAAATTTGGGAACCATATATCTGATAAGGGATTAACATCCAAAATATATAAAGAACCCCTAAAACTCAATAGCAAAAACACAATCGAATTAAAAAAATGGAAAAAAGACCTGAAGAGATGTTTTTCTAAAGAAGACATATAAATCTCCTACAGGTATAAGAAAAGGTGTTCAACGTGACCACTCGTGTGTGTGTGTGTTTACATATATATACATATACATACACATACACACATATTTATATACATGCACATACAAAGTGGAATATTTGTTTATTATCAAGAAAATGTGAGATTATGTATGTAAAATAAAAGCTGTATATCTTGTATGCAAATGTATATATTTGTATAAATATAGTGCATAGATACTGTGTATATATATACATAATCAGACATTTTCTTTTCCCATTCATCCATTGACAGATACTTAGGTTGATTTTCTATCTTGGTTATTTTAAATAATGCTACAATGAACATGCAAGTATAGATATCTCATTGAGACAGTGATTTCATTTTATTTGGATATGCTCTGAAATGAGATTTCTGGATCTTAGAGCAGTTTTATTTTATTTTTTAAAGAGTTTTGATACTCTATTCCATATAGCTTATTAATTTACATTCTTACAGTGTACAGGAGTTCCTTTTTCTCCACCTCCTCACCAACATTTGCTATCTCTTAACTTTTTGAAAATAGCCATCCTAACAGATGTAAGGTGATATTTCATTGTGGTTTTGATTTGATTTCTTTGATGATTGGTCAAGTTGGACATCTTTTTTTGATTGTTGTTTTAAGTTTTGAGAAACATGTGCAGAACGTGCAGGTTTGTTACATAGGTGTACGTGTGCCATGGTGGTTTGCTGCACCTGTTGACCCATCCTCTAAGTTCTCAGCCCTCATCCCCCACACCCCACCAGGCCCTGGTTTGTGGTTTCCCTCCCTGTGTTCACGTGTTCTTATTGTTTAACTCCCACTTATGAGTGAAAACATACAGTGTTTGGTTTTATGTTCCTGGAACATCTTATACCTGTAGGCCATTCACATGTTTTCTTTAGAAAAATGTCTATTCAGGTAGTTTGCTCATTTTTAAATTGGATTTTTTTTTTGTTATAGAGTTTAGGGCTTCTTTATATATTTTATGTAATAATCCCTTATCAGATATATGATTTGCAAATTTTTTTCTCATTCTGTAACGTACCTTTTAGTTTTGTTAATTATATGCTTTGCAATGCAGAAACTCTTTAATTTGAAAAGACACAGACTGGCAAATTGGATAAATAATCAAGACTCATTGGTGTGCTGGATTCAAGAGATCCATCTCATGTGCAAGACACACATAGGCTCAAAATAAAGAGATGGAGAGATATTTATCAAGCAAATGAAAAGCAATAAAAATCAGGGGTTTCAATCTTACTCTCTGACAAAGCAGACTTTAAACCAACAAAGATCAATAAAGAAAAAAGAAGAGCATTACATAGTGGTAAAGGGATCAATTCAACAAGAAGAGCTAACTCTCCTAAATATATAGACATCCAATACAGGAGCACCCAGATTTATAAAGCAAGCTCTTAGGGACCTAAAAAGAGACTTAAACTCCCACATAACAATAATGGAAGACTTTAACACCCCACTGTCAATATTAGAAAGATCAACAAGACAGAAAATTAACAAGGATATTCGGCACGTGAACTCAGCTCTGGATCAAGTGAACCTATTAGATATTGACAGTACTCTCCACCCAAAAACAATGGAATATACATTCTTCTCAGTACCACATGGAACTTATTCTAAAATTGACCACATAATTGGAAGTAAAACACTCCTCAGCTAATGTAAAATAACTGATATAATAAGAAACAGTCTGTCAGACCACAGTGCAATCAAATTGGAACTCAAGAATAAGAAACTCACTCAAAACCACACGACTATGTGGAAATTGAACAACCTGCTCCTGAATGACTCCTGGGTAAATAATGAAATTAAGGTAGAAATAAAAAAGTTCATTGAAACCAACAAGAACAAAGACAACATACCAGAATCTCTGGGACACAATTAAAGCAGTGTTAAGAGGGAAATTTATAGCTCTAAATGCCCACATCAGAAAGCTAGAAAGATCTTAAATCAACACCCTGACATCACAATTAACCAAACTGAGAAGCAAGAGCAAAAAAATCCAAAAGCTAGCAAAAGGCAAAAAAAAATAAGATCAGAGAGGAACTGAAGGAGATAGAGACATAAAAAACCCCTTCAAAAATTAATAAATTCGAGCTGAATTAAAAAAATAATAAAACAGGTATATAACTAGCTAGACTAATAAAGAAGAAAAGAGAGAAGAATCAAATAGACACAATAAAAAATAATAGAGGGACCCAACCGAGATACAAACTACCATCAGTGAATACTATAAATGCCTCTATGCAAATGAACTAGAAAGTCTAGAAGAAATGGACAAATTTCTGGACACATACACTCTCCGAAGACTAAACCAGGAGTAAGTCAAATCCCTGAATAGGCCAATAACATGCTCTGAGATTGAGGCAGTAATAAATAACCTACCAACCAAAAACAAAGCCCAGAAACAAATGGATTCACAGCCAAATTGTAACAGAAGTACAAAGAGGAGCTGGTACTGACAGGGGAACCTATCCCTTGTCCCCCTCACAGGACATGTAATGGAGGTGTGGCTCACTTTGTCAGTGCTCCACTGCTCAGACTCTAGAGGAGCTTACAGATGGGCAGGCTTTAGGGCTCCAACTCTACAGCAATGTCTAGGGGTGAATGTTTACAGCTGAAGTCCCAGTGGGCATATGTTACAGGTTGTTCTTTTAGTTTAGCCATCTGTAGGTGGCTTGTGTTAGTCAGCTAAATTAGACCACCTTGTCTTATCACAGGGACAGAGGGCTTTCTGTATCCCAGGGTTCTTGCCTCGGTGTGCTGGGAGAATCAGATCACACATGGGCTTGGAGAATGAGTGCAAGGTTTAATTGAGGGGAAGTAGCTCTCAGCAGATGGAGGAACCAGAAGTTAGATAGCTTGCCCCGGAGTCAGGCTGCTTGGTGGCCCAAACTCTTTTTCAACTATGCTAGCCAAACTCGACATCATTCTGCCTGCTGGTGGGGCAGTCTATCTGTGTGTTCCTCTCGACATCCAGCCTCCTGTGTGTTCCTCTACTGATGTGTTCCTCTCGACACCCAGCCACCTGTGTCTTCTTTTGCCGATGTGTTCCTCTTGATGTCTAGCTGCTTGTGTGTCTGCTTGTTAGGGTTTGGGTTTTTTTTTAATAGGCACAGGATGGGGGTGTGGCAGGCTAGGGTGGTCTTGGAAAATGCAACATTTGGGCAGAAAAACAAAAACTGCCTGTCCTCACCTAGATCTGTGTGCCCAGGCCCGGGGGTGGAGCCCTAGCCAGGGACTATGCCCTCTTACACCCAGCACTTTCCTTCCCTCCTTCCTTATTACTTAAAGGGACCATTCCCTTCCCTTCCCAGCACTTCCCTTCTGTATCAGTACCATACCCTCTGAAACTATTCCAAACAATGAAAAAGGAGGAACTCCTCCCTAACTCATTTTATGAGGCCAGCATCATCCTGATACCAAAACTTTGCAGAGACACAACAAAAAAAGAAAACTTCAGGCCAATATTCCTGTTGAACATCAATGCAAAAATCCTCAGTAAAATACCAGCAAACTGAATCCAGCAGCACATCAAAAAGCTTATCTACCATGATCAAGCTGGCTTTCTACCTGGGATGCAAGGCTGATTCAACATATTCAAATTAATACATGTAATTTATCACATAAATAGAACAAATGACAAAAAACCTATGAATGTCTCATCAGATACAGAAAAGGCCTCTGATAAAATTCAACATTCCCTCATGTTAAAAACGCTCAATAAACTAGGTATTGATGGAACATATCTCAAAATAATAAGAGCTATTTATGATAAACCCACAGCCAAGATCATACTGAATGGGAAAAAGCTGGAAGCATTCTTTTTTAAAGCTTGCAAAAAACAAAAATGCCCTCTCTCACCACTCCTGTTAAACAGAGTGTTGGAAGTTCTGCCCAGGGAAATCAGGCAAGAGAAATAAATAAGGGGTATTCAAATAGGAAGATAGAAAGTCAAATTGTCTCTGTTGGCAGATGACATGATTCTATATTTAGAAAACTCCATCATCTCAGCCCAAAAGCTCCTTAAGCTGATAAGCAACTTCAATAAAATCTCAGGATACACAATCAATGTGCAAAAATCACAATAATTCCCTCAAACCAACAATAGACAAGTGGAGAGCCAAATCATGAATGAACTTTTATTTACAATTGCTACAAAAAGAATAAAATACCTAGGAATACAGCTAACAAGAGATGTGAAGGAACTGTTCAAGGAGAACTATGAACCATTGTTCAAGGAAAAAGAGAAGACACAAATGGGAAAAGATTCCATCCTTATAAATAGAAATAATTAATATTGTTAAAATGGCCATGATGCCCAAAGTAATTTATAGATTCAAGGCTATTCCCATCAAACTACCATTGACATTCTTCACAGAATTAGAAAAACACAAACTACTTAAAAACTCATATGGAACCACAAAAGAGCCTGTATAGCCAAGACAATCCTAAGCCAAAAGAACAATGCTGGGGGCATCACTCTATCTGACTTCAAACTACAGTACAAAGCTACAGTAACTGAAACAGCATGGTACTGGTACAAAAACAGACACATTGACCAATGGAATAGAATAGAGATTTCAGAAATAAGACTGTGCATCTACAGCTATCTGATCTTTGACAAACCTGACAAAAACAAGCAATGGGGAAAGGATTCCCTATTTAATAAATGGTGCTGGAAAAACTAGCTAGCCATATGCAGAGCACTAAAACTGGACCCCTTCCTTAAACCTTATACAAAATTTAACTCAAGATACGTTAAAAACAAATATAAAACCAAAAACCATAAAAGCCCTAGAAGAAAACTTAGGTAATACCATTGAGGACATAGGCATGGGCAAATATTTTATGATGAAATTGCCAAAAGCAATTGTAACAAAAGCAAATATTGAAAAATTGGATTTAATTAAACTGAAGAGCTTCTGCACAGCCAAACTATCATCAGAGTGAATAGGCAACATATAAAATGGGAGAAAAGGTTTGCAATCTATCCATCTGACAAAGGTCTAATATCCAAAATCTACAAGGAACTTAAACAAATTTACAAGAAAAATAAACAAACAACCGCATTAAAAAAGTGGACAAAGGATGTGAACAGACAATTCTCAAAAGAAGACATGCAGCGAACAAACATATGAAAATAAGCTCAATATCACTAATTATTAGAGAAATGAAAATCAAAACGTCAATGAGATACCATCTCACATCAGTCAGAATGGTGATTACTAAAAAGTCAAGAAGCAGCAGATGCTTGTGAGGCTGTGGAGAAATAGGAATGCTTTTACACTGTTGGTGGGAACGTAAATTAATTCAGCCATTGTGGAAGACAGTGTGGCAATTCGTGAAGAATCTAGAACTACCATTTGACCCAGCAATCCCATTACTGGGTATATACCCAAAGGAATATAAGTCATTCTATTATAAAGACACATACACATATGTTTATTGCAACACTATTCACAATAACAAAGGCATGGAACTAACCCAAATGCCCAGAAATGATAGACTGGATAAAGAAAATATGGCACATATACACCATGGAATACTATGCAGCCATGAATGGGAATGAGATATATGTCTCTTGCAGGGACATGGATTAAGCTGGAAGCCATCATCCTCAGCAAACTAACACAGGAACAGAAAATCAAACACATCTTCTCACTCATAAATGTGAGTTAAACAATGAGAACACATGGGCAGAAGGAGAGAAACAACACACACCAGGGCCTGTCAGGGACGGGGTCATGAGAGGAGGGATAGTATCAGGACAAAGAGCTAATCCCTGTGGAGCTTAAAACCCAGGTGATGGGTTGATAGGTGCAGCAAGCCACCATGGCACACATATACCTATGCAACAAACCTGCACGTTCTGCACATGCATCCCAGAACTTTAAGTAAAATAAAAAATAAATAAAAAGAGACAGAAATACCATTTGACCCAACTCCATAACTGGGTATATATCCAAAGGAATATAAATCATTTGATTATAAAGACACATACACATGTGTGTTCACTGCAACATTTTTCACAATAGCAAAGACATGGAATCAACCTAAATGCCCATCAATGATAAACTGGATAAAGAAAATGTGGTACATATACAACGTGGAATACTATACAGCCATAAAGAAGAACTAGATTATGTCCGTTTCAGAGACATGGATGGAGTTGGAGGCCATTATTTTTAGCAAACTAACACAGAAACAGAAAACCAAATACCGCACGTTCTCACTATATGTGGGAGTTAAATGATAAGGACACATGAACAAATAAGAGTGGAATAACACACTCAGGGGCTTATTGGAGGGTGGAGAGTTGGAGGAGGGAGAGGATCTGGAAAGATAACTAATGTGTACTAGGCTTAATACTCAAATGATGAAATAGTCTGCACAACAAACCCCCATGACACGTTTATCTATGTAACAAACATGCACATGTACCCCGAACTTAAAATAAAAGTTAAAAAAGCAAATAAATACGTTTTTTAATTTGGTGTAGTCCCACTTGTTTGTTTTTGCTTTTGCTGCCTATGTTTTTGATTTCATATCCAAAAAATTATTGTCAAGATCAACATCAAGGGTGTTTTTATTTACAGATATTATTTGCACATATTTATGAGGCCATGTGATATTTTATTACATGCATATAATATTTAATAAGTTAAGGTATTAACTTATTAAAGTTAAGGTATTTACCTTAATAAGTTAAGGTATTTACCATATTCATCAACTTGAATATTTATCGTTTTTATGCATTGGAAAGATGTCAAGCTCCTCCCTTTTAGCTATTTCGAAGTATACAGTACATTGTTCTTAACTAAAGTTACCCTACTCTGCTATCATATATTAGAACACAATTCTTCTATCTAACATAATGGAAATAATTGTACCCATTAACCAACCACTCTTTAATCCCCACCCACAACACACACACCTTTCCCAGCCTCTGGTATTCATCATTTTACTCTCTACCTCCATGACATCAACTTTTTTTATCTCCCACATATGAGTGACAACACATCATATTTGTTTCTCTGTGCTTGGCTTATCTCACTTAACATAATGACTTCCATTTCCACACATGTCGCTACAAATGACATGATTTCATTCTATTTTACTGGCCAAATAGTATTCCATTGCGTATATATATCACAGTTTTTTAATCAATTTGTTGATTGACACATTGATTCCATATATTTTCTGTTGTGAGTAGTGCTGTAATAAACATGAGAGTGCAGCTGTCTTTTTCAATTTAACTTTTATTTTTATAGATTTAGGGGTACAAGTACAGTTATGTTACATGGATATATTGTGTAGTGGTGAAATCTAGGCTTTTAGTGTACCCCTCACCTGAATACTGTACTTTATACCCAACAGGTAGTATTTCATCCCTCATCCCTCCCACTCTCCCACCTTTTGGAGTGTACAATGTCTGTTATTCCACTTGTTTGTAAGTGTGTACCCATTGTTTTGCTCCCGCATATAAGTGAGAACATGCGGGTTTTAACTTTCCATACTAACGATAATAGCCTCCAGTTCCATCCATGTTGTTGCAACAGACATTCATTCTTGTTTATAACTGAGTAGTATTACATGGTAGATATATACCACATTTTCTTTATTTTATCATTAGTTAATGAATAATTAGGTTGATTCTATAACTTTGCTATTGTGAATAGTGCTGTAATGAACATACCAGTGCAAGTGTCTTTTCGATTAAAAAAAAAAAATGACTTATTTTCCTTTGGGTAGATACCCAGTAGTGGGAATGTTGAGTTCAAGGGTAGTCCTTTTTGTAGGTTTCTGAGAAATTTTCATACTGTTTTCCATAGTTTGTTCTAATTTACATTACCACCAACAGTGTATAAGCATTCCCTTTTCTATGCATCCTTGCCAACATCTGTGCAGTTATTTGATATACTGATTTTCCCCCCGGGATATATACCCAGTAGTAGGAATGCTGAAACATAGGGTAGTTTTACTTTTAATTCTTTGAGAAATCTCCATACCATTTTTCAGAGTGGCTGTACCAATTTATATTTCCCTCTGCAGTGTATAAGAGTCTCTCTCTTCATCCTCACCAGCATTTGTTGTTTTTCGACTTTTCAGTAATAGCCATTTTAACTGGAGTAAGAGGATATCTCATTGTGGTTTTGATTTGCATTTTCCTGATGATGAATCATAATTAAGCATTTTTTTCATACTTGTTGGCCATTAGTATTTATTCTTTTGAGAAATGTATATTCATGTATTTTTTTTTCAATTTTTAATGAGATTATTAGTGTTTTTACTTGAGTTGTTTGAATTTCCTATGTATTCTAGATATTAATCCATTGTCAGATGAATGTCAGAGTTGCAAAGGATCCCTCCTATTATGCGGCTTTTCTCTTTACTCTGTTGATTGTTTCCTTTGCTGTGTAAAAGCTTTTTAGTTTAATGTAGTTCCAATTCTCTATGTTTTAGTTGCCTATGCTTTTGACATCTTAGCCATAAAATCTTTCTCTAGGCCAATCTTTGAAGTATTTCCCCTATGTATTATTCTAGTTGTTGTATACTTTGGGGTTTCACTTTTAAGCTTTTAAATCTATCTTGAGTTGATTTTTGTGTATGGTGAGAGATAAGGGCCTAGTTTCATTGTCCTGCATATAAATATCCATTTTTCTCAGTACTCTTTATTGAAGAGTGTCTCGATTCCCCAATGCATGCTTTTGGCACCTTAGTCAAAAATCAGTTGGATGTAAATATGTAGATTTATTTCTGTGTTCTCAATTCTGTTCTGTTGGTTTATGTGTCTTTTTTTTATAACAATGTCATACTATTTTGGTTACTATAGGCTTTTCATATATTTTGAATTCACTCAATGTGGTGCCTCCAGTTTTATTTTTTCTATTCAGAATTGCTTTGGCTATTTAGGCTCTTTTTTTTTTTTTTTTGGTTTTATACAACATTTTAAAGATTTCTTTTCTATTTATGTGAAAAATTACATCAGTTTTTTATAAGAATTGCATTGAATCTGTAGGTTTCTTTGGGTAGTATGGCCATTTTTACAATATTAATTCTGCTAATCCATGAGCATGGGATGTATTTCTATTTGTTTGTGTCCCCTTCTATTTATTTCATCAGTGTTTTGTAGTTTTTCTTGTAGAGGTCTTTCACCTCCTTGGTTAAATTTATTACTAGTTATATTCTTGTAGCCATTGCAAATTGGATTGCCTTCTTGATTTCTTTCTTTGTCAGTTCACTATTGGTATATAAATATGTTACTGATTATTGTATGTTGATTTTGTATCCTGCAACTTTACTGAATTTGTTTATCAGACCCAAGAGGTTTTTGTTTGTTTGTTTTGTTTTGTTTTGGTGAAGTCTTAAGGTTTTTCTAGATGTAAGATCATGTCATCTGCAAAGAGGGACAATTTTAATTTATTTTTTCAATTTGGATGCATTTTATGTTGTGAGTCACATTTGTTGATTCACATATGCTAAACCATTTTTGACTATTGAATGGAAGTTCCTGTTTTCTTGCTAGCTATCAGGCAGGGGCTATTCTTATCTCCTGAATACCACCATCCATATTACTTACCATGTGGCTCCCTTTAGATGTGCCCCTCTTCATCTAGCAACCAAAAACCTCCCTTGTACTGAATCTCTCTCACACTTTAAATTTATCTGACTTCTTTGTTTCTGACATCTAGACCTAGATTTAAAGGGATCATGTGATTAGGTCAGGTTGGCCCATACAGTCTCTTTTTCTTAAAGTCAACTGTGACATATAACATAACCTAATCAGGAAAGTAAAATCCATTATATTCATATTCCCTGGAATCACATAGGGCATGTTCTCCAGAGGAAATCAATTTTAGACATCATCTTAGAATTGCCTATCATAGAGATAAAACTTATATGATTTGAAAAACACAATTCTTGAATATATTATTCCATGTGTTCTAACAAATGCATTGATCCCATGAAGTTCCTCTGTTAACTTTCTCAGTAAATCTGTACCTGCATATTCCTCAGAGGCAACCATTGTTCTAATTTTATTCTGTCATATATTGATTTTGCTTGTTCTATATCAGGAGTCATCAAACTATAACCCATGGTCCAAATCCAGTCCACCACCTGTTTTTATAAATAAAGTTTTATTGAAACACAGCCATGCTTATTTGTTTACCTATTGTCTACAACTGCTTTTTTTTTCTTTTTTTCTTCTTTTTCTTTTTTAACTGCTTTCTTAATACAATAGCAGATTTAAGTAGTTACAACTACTTAATGATGCATAAAGTTTAAATATTTACTCTCTAGCCCTTTACACAAAATTTGTAAACTCTTCTTCATATAAATAGAATCATAGGTGTGCATTCATTTGTGTAAAACTTCTTTCAACATAATGTTTTTGGGATTCTTCTATGTCGTGTCTATTGGTAGTTAAAAAAAATTAATCGCCCTCAATTGTATGGGCACGCCACAGTTTATCTATTCTTATGTTGATGGATGCCTGCCCTGTTTCCGGTTTTGAACTATTACGAGTAATCTCCAGTGATTATTCTTGTACAAGTCTTTCTATAAATGTATGCAATTATTTCTCTTATGTAAATATTTAGTGGTGAAATTTCTGGATTACAGGTTGAACATATATTTCACTTTATAAGAATCTGCCAGAAATTGTTTCAAAGTGATTGTATCACTTTATACTCCCAGTTTCACTTTCAGTTGCTTTAATTCCTTGTTAACATTTTGTACTATCAGACTTCAATTTTTGCCATTCTGGTAAATCTAGTAGTATTTCACTGTGATTTTATTTTTAAGTCTTTTGATAAATATTTTATAGATAATTTTTTGTTATTGATCATTCTTCTCATTTTTTATGAAGTGTCTGTTCAAATTTTTGCACATTTTATTATTTTAATTAATTTATTGTATATTTAGGGAGTACAAATGCAGTTTTCTTACATGTGTGTATTGCATACTGGTGAAGTTTAGGCTTTTAGTGTATCCATTACCCCAATAGTGAACAATGCACCCAATAAGTAATTTTCAATCCTCGATCCCCTCCCACTCTCCCACATTTTATAGTCTCACGTGTCATTGTTACACTCTGTATGTCCAGGTGTACCCTTTGTTTAGCTCCCACTTATAAGTGAGAACGTGCAGTATTTGAGTTCTGTTTCTGAGTTATTTCACTTAGTACAATGACCTCCAGTTCCCTTTATGATGCTGCAAAGGACATGCATGATATCATAAAATATTTTCTTTATCTAATCGTCTGTTGATGAGTGCTTAGGTTAATTCCATAACTTTACAATCATGAATCATGCTGCTATAAACATACAAGTGTGGACATCTTTTTGACATAATGATTTCTTTTCTTTGCATATATACCCGGTAGCAGGATTGCTGGATCAAATGATCATTCCATTTTTAGTCATTTTTAATCCTTTGGAAAATCTCCATACTGTTTTCCAAAAATGTTGTACTAATTTACATCCCCACCAAAAGTGTATAAGCATTTCTTTTTCTCAATATCCTCACCAACATCTGCTGTTTTTAGACTTTTTAATAATAGCCATTCTAACTGGTATCAGATGATATCTAATTGTGGTTTTGATTTGCATTACTTTGATGATTCGTAATGTTGAGCATATCTTCATGTTTGTTGGACACCTGTATGTCTCCTTTAGAAAGTGCCTGTTGATGTCTTTTGCCCACTTTTTAATGGGATTATTTATTGTTTTCTTGTACAGTTGTTTGAGTTTCCTGTAGATTCTGGATATTAACCCTTGGTCAGATATATAGTTTGCAAAAATTTTCTTCCATTCTATAGGTTGGCTGTTTACTTTATTGATTGTTTCTTTTGCTATGGAAAAGCTTTTCAGTTTAATTAAGTCCCATTTGTCTATTTTTGGTTTTCTTTTATTTGCTTTTTAGGTCTTGGTTATAAATTCTTTGCCTAGGCCAATGTCCAGGAGAGTTTTCCTAGATTTCCTTCTAGGATATTTGTAGTTCCAAGGCTTACATTTAAGACTTTAGTTCATCTTGAGTTAATATTTTATATGGTGAGAGGTATGTGTCCAGTTTCATTTTTCTGCACGTGGCTAATGTCTGCACATGGCAAATTTTTTCCACACCATTTATTGAATAGGATGCCATTTCTTCAGTGTATATTTTTGTTGACTTTGCCAAAGATAAGTACATTGTAAGTATGTAACCTTATTTCTGGGTTCTCCATTCTATTCAACTTTTCTATGTGTCTATTTTAATTCCAGTAGCTTGCTGTTTGGGTTACTATAGCCTGGCAATATGATTTGAAGTCAGATAATGTGATGTCTCCAGCTTTGTTGTTTTTGCTCAGGATTGCTTTGGCTATTTTGTCTCTTTTTTTTTTTTTTCCATCTATATGAATTTTAGGATTTTTTTCTAATTCTGTGTAAAATAATGCTGGTAATTTGATAGGGATTGCATTAAATCTGTAGTTTGCTTTGGGAAGTGCAGTTATTTTAACAATATTGGCTATTCCAATCCATGAGCATGGATTTTTCCATTTGTTGATGTTGTCTCTGATTTCTGTCATCAGTGTTTTGTAGTTCTCCTTGTAGAGGTCTTTCACATCCTTGGTTAAATATATTCCTAAGTTTAAAAAAAAATGTGTTGTAAATGAGATCACCTTCTTGATTAGGTCCTTGGTTAGATCATTATTGGTGTACAGAAATGCTACTGAGTCAATTGTGTGTCCTAAAACTTTCCTAAATATATTGATCAAATTTAAGAGTATTTTTGTTGGAGTCTTCAGATATTTCTGGATCAAAACATATCATCAGTTAATGGGAATGATTTGACTTCTTCTCTTTCAATTTAAATGCTTTTTGTTTTCTTCTTTGCTGATTGCTCTGGCAAGGACTTCTAGTGCTATGTTGAATAGAGTGGTGAAAGTGGGCATCCTTGGCTTGTTCTAGTTCACAGAGAAAATGCTCTAAACTTTTCTCCATTAAGTAAGATGTTGACTGTGGCCTTGTCATATATAGCCTTTATTATGTTGAAGTATGTTTCTTTTATGCCTAGTTTGTTGAGGATATTTCTCGTAAAGGGGTGCTAAATTTTATTGAGTGCTGTTTCTCTATTTAGATGATCATAAAATTTTTGTCCTTAATTCTGTTTATGTAATACATCATATTTATTGATTTGCACATGTTGAAACATAACATCCCCGGGGTAAATCCCACCTGATCATGGTGTATTATCTTTTGATGTGCTATTTGATTCTGCTTGCTAGTACTTTGATGAGAATGTTTGTATCTATGTTCCTCAGGGATATTGGTCTGTAGTTTTCTTTTTTTCTTGTGTCCTTGTCTGGTTGTGGTATCAGGGTGATACTGACCATGTAGAATAAGTTAAAGAGAATTTCCTCCTGCTTGACTTTTTAGAGTAGTTTCAGAAGTATTGGTGTTAATTACTCTTTGCATGTTTGGTAGAATTTTGCCATAAATCCATCTGTTTCTCAGCCATTTTTTTATTGGGAGATTTTTTATCACTGATTCAATCTTGCTACTCATTATTGATCGATCCGCTCAGGAGTTCTATTTCTTCCTGGTTCAGCCTTGGGAGATTGTCTGTTCCTAGTAGCTTATTCATTTTCTCTGGGTTTTCTAGTTTATGACTATATAGCTGTTTTTAATTGTTTCTGATGATCTTTTGTATTTCTGTTGCATCACTTGTAATGTCTCATTTTGATTTCTGATTATGTTTATATGGATTTTCTATTTTCTTGCTTAGTCTAGCTAGTGATTTATCATTTTTTTTTATTTTTTTAAAAAACCAAATCTTTGTTTTATTGATTCTTTGTATTTTTTTCTCCATTTCATTTAATTCTCTTTTGATTTTTGTTATTTCTTTTATTCTATTAACTTCAGGTTTGGTTTGTTCTTCTTTTTCCTAGTTTCTTGGTGCTTTTGTCCATTTTACATTGGGTCTTTCTATAATTGTATTGGAAGAATTCTTTATACATTCTGGATTCCAGTCCTTTCTCAGATATATGTTTTGCAAATATTTCTCCTAGTCTGTAGTTTAAATATTTTCTTAATGGTGTCTTTTGATGAAAAGTTTTTAATTTAGATAATGTCTATTTTTTTTTTCAGCACAATGCCACTATGGGTAAGGAAGGAAGGGGCAGGCAGCATAAGGAAGCAACGTGTTGCTAGCACAGACAGGAAATACCAGCAGTTATGTGGCACATTTTTGCCACGCTGGGGAATAATGCCACTCAAAATTATGAGATCAAATATTTACTTACAATTTCAGAAATAAAATGTCAGATAATTAGGCTGAGGAAGAGTGCTGTGGACACTCAAGTCCTATAATGGTCTTATGACTAAACTAGAGAAAAGCTTATTGCATAATTATTTTCTTATGTATAAAATATTATCTTATGTCTTTATACCATTTGGAGATTCTCTACTTTGCTTGATTACTTTTCACAGGCAGGCAGCCAATTGTAGGTATCGATTTTGGTTCATACATCAGCATGACACACAGATTGAGAGAAGGTGTGCTAGTCACCTAGTGAGAGTGAGATGAGTTTGTTAGATGACAGTGCTTGCTATAGCAGATCAAGATACACTTAATCCTACTTGTTAAGAGATTATGTAACAAAAATAAGCAATATATTAAGTCCATGTATACGGCAATAATATTTGATTGCTTTGTTTTGTATTCATGTACATGGTGTTTAAAATACTCTGTGGATATAAACTCAAAAAAGAAGTTGTTTCTTCCCTTGTAGAAAGATCAGAAAAACTTCTGAGACTCTTATGAGTGTCTGTGAGATAAAATGATTTTCCTAATAATTCTACAAAATTATTTTCCATTTTCATTCGCGTTCTTTTTTTTGTGTAAAGCAGAGTTTTTCAAAGGTTATAAGATGTGTTATGTCACAACAGACTGAAAGCAGAAGCAGATTGAGAACCTAGCTGTTCTCTATTAAGCTAAACATTAGGGGATTTGCAAAATTAGAAAAATATCACTCTTATTACTGTTTTTAGATATATAAATATTTTTCATAAAATGTTATACATATTACCATATAATGGATTTTTGTTACTATTTTTAAATAAATTCATATTGATTGAAAAGTTATTATCAGTTTTAAACAAAAGCTCTTTGGGCTTCTCAATAAGTTTTGAATGTAAAGAAGTCCTGAGAGCAAATGTTTGAGAATTGCTGGATTACCTTGTAAGTCTTGTTTAGCTAAAATTTTCTGTGTCTTTCTGACTCCAGTAGAACAGACCACTGTGTTACACCCATAAATGCTGTTCAATCACGGTTTTAACTGCTTTGCCCATTAATTTTCAAAAAAGCTGAGAAACACTGCTTAAAGGAGAAGCTCTTGATTTTTTTTTATTTGTAGGAAACTGACTACATTGTTAGCTTTTTAAATCTCTTCTCTTTATGCTTCCAACTTTCCTCCTGCTAAGTCTCCTTTCTCCCTCTTCTTCTATTCTGTGTATTGGGTGGTTTCTTATTTGATATTTATGGTCTGCATATAAAATCAATTGAAATGTAAGCCTCCATAGGGAAATTCCTCTCAAAAGAAGGACAAATCATGATAAAAGGCCCCTTCTGGACTTTTGTAATCTTTAATGCCTGGTCAGAATTCACAGATTTAGTATGCATTCTCTAAGGAGAAAAGCACTATGTGGAAGAATGTATAGTTAAAGGAATACATTGTATTTTCTTAACTCTAAATATGTGAATATCTTAATATATAATATGTGTAATTCTATAATTTGATAAATGAAATAATTTGGTATATATATACATATGTAATCTTGAGTTTATATGTATTAAGTGCACAGTATTCACTGCAATTGCTTAACTTCAACATTTGTGAAATGTCCTACTATGTGTCTATGAGTACACAGTGCTTTGTATCAGTGTCAAATGAATATGCAAGCATGCAAATTCAAAAAGAGCATCTTGCTAATTTCTTCTAGTACGGTGGTTCTTTTTTAACTTGTCCTATAATGCTTCTCTTTTAGCCAAAATGGTAACCTAATTAAAGTAGCATGATATAAAAATACTCAGATATTACCACCATCTATAGGCACATTATTAAATTTAGTTTTTAAAATAAAACAATTCAAGATGTTTTTGGCTGCCTCTAGACCCAGAGATATATAAATAGGTCTTTATATATGTTGATACAGTGCAACCATTCTATGATATCATACTATCAAAGCAACTTGTAGAGAACTTCTAATCTAATACCTCAATTCCTATGTGAATCTCTTACAACATCCACTGTCAACACAAATAACAGTTAATAATTATACTTAGGATGTCTATAATTTACATCCAATTAAACAATAGCAAAACTTACCTCTATCCATTACCATGTGACAATTATAAAATAAAAAATTACTATTCAGTGATGACTACTATTGTTAAGTAGTCTTTGAGTACAGAGGGCACAAAGAACATTGAGAACAAAGTTTTTATGTGAATAAATACACTTATATTAAAGTGGGAATGAATATAAACATAATGACCTGCTCAGAGGAGGCTAAAGTCATCATCTTGGCCAAAAAAAAAAATTCATCAAGTTTTGACACATTCCAAATCTTAGGTATTGTAAATAGTGCTGCAGCAAACAAAGGAGCGCACATATCTTTTTGATATATTCATTTCCTTTCTTTTGGGCATGTACCCACAAAAATTAAAATAATAACAATAGTAATAAAACATTTGGCACATTCTTCACTCATGCTTAGCCTTAAGAAACCTGTAAAGAAAGAACATAGCAACATCAAGTATTTCATTTAGAACATTTTTGCTAACATTTAATTTTCCACAGTGTACCAAGCACCATGTTAGGCACTTTTCATATGTTATCTAATTTAATTCTCACAGTTTTCTTAAAAGGTTGTTATTAGTATTCCCATTTTACAGTTGATAGAACTATGATTCACGGTAAGTAAATGACTTGTCTAGTGCCACTCAATTAGTAAGGGGCAGAACTGGGATTCAAATCCATCCTGTTGAGAAACAAAAGATAGTTTTCATGTCATTTATATTTAGCTTTTGAGCATGCTATCATTTATACCAATATGTCCCAGTTCTTTGTACAATCTCTGGCACATAGTAGATAGTATTTTTTGAATTAAATGAGTGCATATATGATTATTTATCATTTTACATTTGTCTTAGAAAATATTAAAATTAGTTTATTTTATAAACATAGTGGAGAAGTCTGGTCCAGTATATTCGGGAAGAAAGAATGCTGTCTGGCATTTTGAAAGAAGATTGATGTTTAATTTCATGTGCTCAGTAAAGCTGATAGTTGGAAAACGTAGCCTCCATTTTTTGCAATTATATGGTACACTTTTTTATTTGCCTAATCATAATGTATTTCTGCTTGGATACAAGCATAGCAACAGTAATCATGCTTTACTTCATACTTCTAATTGGCTTTCAACCAATAATTACATGCTTTTGCTGAGTGATTCCCATAGAGCGTACATAGCATTCTGTGGCATTCCATTTACCTTATAACATTATCACCTGTGGCTTCCTTTGTTCTCTTATTAGTGAAGCCAATTTTACTCTCATGTGCATGATTTGCAGCTTCATTTTTAGACCAACCTACTCCCACATTGTATTGCTAAGACACTGTATGAATTTTGTTTCCTTTCTACCTGGGTTATCAGACACTGTATAAATTTTTATTTCCTTTCTACCTGGGTTATCAGCCTTGAAATTGTTAAATGCATTCTGTTCCTTTTTGCTCATCCACAGTTTGCTAAGGATTAAGAAAAAATGTTCCTGTGGATTAAGTCATATGAGGGATAATTTAAATAAATATGTCTGTATAGGCTTTATTCAAAGCCTATCCATAGTTTTGCGAGCAAATATTAAAAATCATTGGGAATACTTTTAGTGGCTGTTCAGAACTGCTACACTTTGCAGTAGAAATGCTGAATGCTAGTCCAGACTCTGACATTTGCTATTTCTTTTACCTTTGACAAGTCTTCCTCTTTGGGCCTCAGTTTGTTTATCTCAAAATTGAGTGTGTTGAGTTTTAAAGATTTCAAGCCCTTCATAAGACCTTTTCCCACTGATGGTAATGATGATAATGATGATGATGTGTTTATGCATATATTAATACATACATATATAGTTATTTAGTATTGTTGATTTCATCCCCCAAACTTAAAGCAAAACTCCCAAAAATAGAATTGTAAAGAATTCACACTTTTTAAAAAATATAATTTAAGTTCTGGGATACATGTGCAGAATGTGCAGGTTTGTTACATATGTATACACGTGCCATGGTGGTTTGCTGCACCCATCAACCCGTCATCTACATTAGGTATTTTTCCTAATGCTATTCTTCCTCTTGCCCCCCACTCCCAACAGGCCCTGGTGTGTGATGTTCCCCTTCCTATGTCCAAGTGATCTCATTGTTCAATTCCCACCTATGAGTGAGAACATGCGGTCTTTGGTTTTCTGTTCCTGCGATAGTTTGCTGGGAATGATGGTTTCCAGCTGCATCCATGTCCCTACAAAGGACACGAACTCATCCTTTTTTATGGCTGCATAGTATTCCATGGTGTATATGTGCCACATTTTCTTTATCCAGTTTATCATTGATGGGCATTTGGGTTGGTTCCAAGTCTTTGCTATTGTGAATAGTGCTGCAGTAACATACGCATGCATGTATCTTTAGAGTAGAATGATTTATAATCCTTTTGATATATACCCAGTAATGAGATTGCTGGGTCAAATGGTATTTCTAGTTCTAGATCCTTGGGGAATCAGCACACTGTCTTCCACAATGGTTGAACTAATTTACACTCCCACTAAGAGTGTAAAAGCCTTCCTATTTCTCCACAGCCTTGCCAGCATCTGTTGTTTCCTGACTTTTTAATGATCACCATTCTAACTGGCGTGAGATGGTATCTCATTGACGTTTTGATTTGCATTTATCTACTGTTCACACATATTTTAAGACAATTAAAATTACAATATATAGGAAAGAAAATAAACCTAAAATAGAGGTAAGAAGTACCCTTGTGTTTTCACTACTTTCAGAGGATATAAAATAGTAGTGCTATAGTCACAAACACATATTTTCTAGGATTGTGGGAAAAAGTAGTAAGGCAGTGATCCTTAGGCATTTTGAATACCCAGTGTAATAGTCCTTGGAGATGTATAAAGATTGTGCTTATTTTCATTAATCTACCTTTCTGATTTTTAACAATTTGCAGAATCAGAAAATATTTAATTTCCTTTTCTAGAAAATTACTAAAGTCAGGCAGAGAGAGACAAGATGGATGACTAGATGCAGCTGTGAGAACCACTGAGAGACTGAATCATTGGGAAAACGGGCACACTTTGAGCAGATCATCGAAGGGAAGGCATTGAGGGTGAATGGGGAGAGGACACAGATACCAGAGTGTAGGTGGAGGAAGCTGGGAACTCTGCACAGGTCTGTCCAGCACTGGCACCCATTCCTGGCCCCCAGTGACTCCTGGGGAAGGAGTAAATGGAACAGGTGAGCAGCGGCCTGCTTTCACCACAGACCTCTGGAATCCTAGCTACAGGACACCCCATGACCACAGACACTTCAGCTGGCAAGGAGAGTTGCTTAGAGAGGTAGCAAATGGCCGGGCGCGGTGGCTCAAGCCTGTAATCCCAGCACTTTGGGAGGCCGAGACGGGCGGATCACGAGGTCAGGAGATCGAGACCATCCTGGCTAACACAATGAAACCCCGTCTCCACTAAAAATACAAAAAAATTAGCCGGGCGTGGTGGCGGCGCCTGTAGTCCCAGCTACTCGGGAGGCTGAGGCAGGAGAATGGCGGGAACCCGGGAGGCGGAGCTTGCAGTGAGCCGAGATCGCGCCACTGCACTCCAGCCTGGGCGCCTCAAAAAAAAAAAAAAAAAAAAAGAGAGGTAGCAAAAAGAGGACTCCCAGTCTGTGTGGAGATCAGAGGATTTGGCACAAGAATGGCTGAAGTGGAACATGGCCAGTGTTGTTCACCATCTGAGGCTTGCCAACTCCTCAATGTGGCTTTATCCTTTGGATGACTGTTGAGCCTACACAGAGTAGTGTAATCTTGCCTGTGGGACAGAGCCAGTTCCATCTGATCAGCCCCCTGTCAGCCAGCCTCTTCTGCGGTCACAGCCTAGTCACACTCACTTGTAGCACAGCCTCTGATGTCCAACCATGGTGCTTCCAGGGGGCCCTCATCATAGTTCCTTCACTGACACACCATCCCTACCCCTCAGAGAGCACCAACAAATCAGCCCCTGCTGATATGACAAGTCCACCCGCAGCCTCTCCCTGTTGCAGCGCCCCCCCACCACCACTTTAACAGCATGTATACATCCATGGCCCAACCCCACCTGCTGCCATGGCTATTAGTGCAAGTGCACGCACAGACGCTGAAACCTTGCCCCAACTGGTGCCCCACTCTTACCACACCACTGCTGCCAGCATGAATGCATGCAGAGATGCCACCATATTCTCCCACTGATGCAATACCCCAGCTGAGGCACATGTAACGTGCTGTGATCAAGCATAGAGATGTCATTACTACCACCCCAGTGAAGCACTTTGGCCAGCACCACCCCCATGGGAGTGTTGTGGCCAGCAGACAGGGAACACCTCTTCCCCTCCAGTGTAGTAGTTTCCTAAGCTCAAGGGGACAGAGAATAATCCTGTGGGCCTCATACCTGCCGCCAGAATTAGAGCATGAATCCCAGAAGTGCTGAACAGAAACTTGGCCCCTTGAAGGCTTCTAAAATCAAGGCCAAGAGACTGAAGCTACCTTATACCACAATCAGAACCACAAGGGTATCAAAGATGATAAAAGCAAATAATCCCATCCAAAAGAAAGGAATTTCAAAACTTAAAGCAACATCAGCATGCAAAGATGAGAATTAACCAGTGCAAGAATGTTAACAACTGTAAAAGCCAGAGTGTCTGATTACCACCAAATGACCACACACTAGTTATCCAGCAATAGTTCTTGACTAGGCTGAAATGGATCAGATGTCAAAAATTGAATTCAGAACATATATAGGAAAGAAGACCATCAACATTCAGGAGAAAGTTGAAACACAATTCAAAAAATCTATCTATATATATATATATATATATATATATGATACAAGAGATAAAAGATAATATGGCGGCCGGGCGCGGTGGCTCAAGCCTGTAATCCCAGCACTTTGGGAGGCCGAGACGGGCGGATCACGAGGTCAGGAGATCGAGACCATCCTGGCTAACACAGTGAAACCCCGTCTCTACTAAAAATACAAAAACTTAGCCGGGCGAGGTGGCAGGCGCCTGTAGTCCCAGCTACTCGGGAGGCTGAGGCAGGAGAATGGCGTGAACCCGGGAGGCGGAGCTTGCAGTGAGCTGAGATCCGGCCACTGCACTCCAGCCTGGGTGACAGAGCGAGACTCCGTCTCAAAAAAAAAAAAAAAAAAAAGATAATATGGCCATTTTAAGAAAGAACAAAACTGATCTGATAAAGCTGAAAAATACATGATAATAAGTTTATAATGTAATTATAAGCATTAACAGCAGAATAGACTAAGCTGAGGAAAAAATGTAAGAGCTCAAAGACTGATTCCTCAAATTAACTCAGAAAAAGAATAAAGAAAAGTAATTTTAAAAAATTAACAAAATTTCAAAAAATATTGGATTATTTAAGATCAAATTTATGACCCATTGGTGTCTTTCAAAGAGAGGAAGGGAAAGCAAGCAACTTGAAAAACATATTTGATGGTATCATCAACAAAAACTTCTACAACCTCTCTAGAGAGGCCAACTCAAATTCAGGAAATGCAGAGAACCCCTGCAAGATATAATATAAGATGACCATTTCCAGCACACAGAGTCATCATATTCTCTAAGGTTGAAATAAAAGAAAAAATGTTAAAGGCAGTGAGAGAGAAGGGGCAGGTCACCTACAAAAGGAACCCCATCAGGCTAACAGCAGACTTTCAGAAAATTTAAATACCAGAACAGATTGGGGGCCTATATTCAGCATACTTAAATAAAATAAACTTCAAGAAAGATTGTCATAGCCAGCCAAACTATGTGTCATAAGTGAAAAAGTAATCAGACCTTCTTCAGAAAAGTAAATGATAAGGGAATTCATTACTATCAGACCTGCCTTACAAGAGGTCCTTAAGGGAGTGCTAAATATAAAAACAGAAGACCATTACTGGCCACCACAAAAATGTATTTACGTACATAGACCATTTACACTGTAAAACATCCACACAATTAAGCCTGCATAACAACCAACTAACAACACGATGACAGAATAAAATCCAACATATTAATAGTAACTTTGAATGTAAATGGGCTAAATGCTTCAATTAAAAACACGAGAGTGGCAAGTTGGATAAAGAAGCAAGACTCAACTGTATTCCGTCTTCCAGAGATCCATCTCACATGCAATGACACCCAAAGGCATAAAGTAAAGGAAAGGAGAAAGTATACCAAAGAAGCAGAAAACAGAAAAAAGCAAGGGTTGCTATTCTAATTTCAGACAGAACAGACTTTGAACTAACAACGATCAAAACTGACAAAGAAGGACATTACATAATGGTAATGGATTCAATTCAACAAGAAGACCTTACTATCTTAAATATACATCCACCTAACACTGGAGGACCTGTATTCATAAAACAAGTTCTTAGAGACCTATGAAGAGACTTAGATAACCCTGCCATGATAGTGAGAGACTTCAACATCCCACTGGCACTATAAGACAGATCACTCAGGCAGAAAACTAACAAAGATATTCAGGACCTCAACTATACACTTCACCAAATAAACCGAACAGACATCTACCGAACTCACCACCCCAAAACAACAGAATATACATTCTTCTCATCTACAACACATGGCTCATACTCTAAAATTGACCACATCATTCACCATAAAACAACTCTCAGAAAATTAAAAAAAAAAAACAGAAAACATACTGTATTAGTCCATTATTACACTGCTATAAAGGAATACCAGAGACTGGGTAATTTATTTAAAAAAAAAAAAAAAAAAGGTTTTAGTGGCTCATGGTTCCACAGGCTGTACAAGAAGCATAGCAGCATCTAGTTCTGGGGAGGCCTCAGGAAGCTTTTACTCATGGTTGAAAGCAGAGCAGGAGCAGGCATCTTATGTGGCAAGAGCAGGACCAAGAGAGGGAGAAAGAAGGTGTCACTCACTTTTAAACAACCAGATCTCATGAGAACTCTATCACAAGAACAGCACCAAAGGGATGGTGCTAAACCATTCATGAAGGATCCACCCCCATGATCCAATCACCTCTCACCAGGCCTCACCTCCAACATTGGGGTTGCACATTTCAACATGAGATTTGGGTGGGGACCCAGATCCAAACTATATCACATAACAAACACATTCTTGAACCACAGTGCAATAAAAATAGAAATCAATACTAAGGAAACTTCTCAAAACCATTCAATTACATAGAAATAAAACAATCTGCTCCTGAATGACTTCTGAGTAAACAATGAAATCAAGGTAGAAATCAAGAAATTCTTTGAAATTCACTATTTACAATAGCAAAGACATGGAAACAACCTAAATACCCATCAATGGTAGACTGGATAAAGAAAATGTGGTACCTATACACCATAGGATACTATGCAGTTATAAAAAATGGTATCATGTTCCTTGCAGCAACATGGATAGAGCTGGAGGCCATTATTTTAAGCAAACTAATGCAGAAACAGAAAGCTAAATACTGTATATTCTTATAAGCAGGAGCTAAACAATGAGAACACATGGATTCTAGGAATGGAACGACAGACACTGGGGCTGATTTGAGGTGAGGGTGGAAGGTGTAAGGAGAAAGAGGATAAGGAACAATACTTACCAGGTACTGTCCTTGTCATCCAGGTAACAAAATTATCTGTACACCAAACCCCTGGAACATGCAGTTTACCTATATAACAAACCTGTACATGCACCTCTGAACCTAAAATAAAAGTTTAAAAAACAGAAAAAAGAAAACCATTAAAAAGTAGGCAAAGGACATGAACAGACACTTTTCAAAAGACAACATATATGCAGCTCACAGGCATATGAAACAACGCTCAACATCACTAATCATTACAGAAATGCAAATCAAAACCACAAAGTGGTACCATCTTGCACCAGTCAGAATGGCTATTATGAGAAAGTTCAACAACAACAATGATAACAGGTGTTGGTGTGGTTGTGGAGAAAAGGGAATGCTTATACACTATTGGTAGGAATGTAAATTAGCTCAGCCACCGTGAAAAGCGGTTTGGTGATTTTTCAAAGACTTAAAACAGAACTACCTTTCAATTCAAAAGACACATACATGCATGTACTCATCATAGCACTATTCACAGTAGCAAAACATGGAATCATCCTAGATGCCCATCAACATATCCTCTCCCTGCTCCCACCCTCCACCTTCAAGTAGGCCCCAGTGTGTTTTTCCTTCCTAGAATCTATGTGTTCTTACTGTTTAACTCCCACTTTTAAGGGAGAACATGCATTATTTTGTTTTCTGTTTCTTCATTAGTTTTCTTAGGACAATGGCCTCCAGTTCTATTCAGTTTTCTCTGCCTTCAAGCATGAAAGTTCTATTAAAATCTGGCTTGTCGGCCAGGCACAGTGGCTCATGCCTGTAATCCCAGCACTTTGGGAGGCCAAGACAGGCAGATCATGAGGTCAGGAGTTCGAGACTAGCTTGACCAACATGGTGAAACCCCATCTCTACTAAAAATACAAAAATTAGCTGGGCATGGTGGCACGTGCCTGTAATCCCAGCTACTCAGGAGGCTGAGGCAGGAGAATTGCTTGAACCTGGGAGGCAGAGGTTGTAGTGAGCTGAGCTTGAGCCATTGCACTCCAGTCTGGGTTATAGAGCAAGATTCTGTCTCAAAAAAAAAAAAAATCTGGTTTGTCAACAGATTATTTTTCAATGCTGAAAATCATTTCCTCATCTTACAACAGTGTGTTGCAGTGACTTCCCAACATGATATCTAATTTTAAAATAGCAAGAAATTCTGTGAAATGTCTTTATGAATAAATATTAAATCTACATAACAATTTTAAAACTCAGATAGATGGCGTATTATCTCATTTTCTGATTAGAGAAGACCCATCATTCTATTATTGGACAGATAGTAGTCATCAGTTTCCAGGCTTGTATAAATCACAGAAGTGAGGCATTCTAGCCATTGACTATTTTAGATTGAGAGAAATGCTTGCCTCAATTATGACTATTTCAGATAGAGAGTATTCTCTCTAAATTAGTGAGAAAATCACTTTATTTATCTACTTCAGTCTGAAGCTAGATAATTAATCTTTCTGAAACTTTAGTTAAAACACCTGGCATATAATGAATTAAAAGCTAGTATTTGTTTTATGAAAATACTTGATTGAAGGATGGCCACTCTAGTACACTTGCCAGTTAGTGAATCAAATGGATTACCTGATGCATACATTGTGTGGGAAATGATTGTTTTGATAGAATAAGCCAAGATTTGATTGAATAATTGATGAATCATTTATTCATCCCAATTATGGCTAATTGTGAGAATGGTGGCCCGGGTAATATGGTTTGGCTCTGTGTTCCCACCCAAATCACATCTTGAACTGTACTCCCATAATTCCTATGTGTTGTAGGAGGGGCCCGGTAAGAGATAATTTGAATCATGGGGTTGGTTTCCCCCATACTGTTCTTGGGTAGTGAATAAGACTCACAAGATCTGATGGTTTTATCAGGGTTTTTTGCTTTTGCATCTTTCTCATTTTCTCTTGCCACCACCATGTGAGAAGTGCCTTTCATCTCCTGCCATGATTCTGAGGCTTCCCCAGACATGTGGAAGTGTAAGTCCAATTAAACCATTTTTTTCTTCCCAGTCTCGGGTATGTCTTTATCAGCAGCATGAAAACAGACTAATACATTGGGAATCAAAATTTCTAGGTGCAAGTCGCCAGTGATGCCATTTAAGAGCTGTAGAATCTTGGATAATATACTTACACTTTGTGGACCTCAGTTTTCTCATATGTAAAATAAGAACATTGAACTAAATATCCTCCATTGTCTTTATAGCTGTAAAAGTCCATCTCTAAGTTGGTCGGGCATGGTACCTTACACCTGTAATCCTGCTGCTTTGGGAAGCTGAGGCAGGAGAATTGCTTGAACTCATAAGTTTGAGACCACCCTGGGTAGCATAGTAAGAGCCCATCTCCACCAAAAAAAAAAAAAAAAAAAAATTAGCCAGGCATGGTGGCACATGCCTGTGGTTTTAGCGACTCCAGAAGCTGAGGCAGGAGGATCACTTGAGCCCAGGAGTTTGAGGCTGCAATGAGCTATGATTGTACCACTGCACTCTAGCCTGGATGACTAAATGAGACCCTGTCTTTTAAAAAATAAAATGTAAAAATAAAGTCTAAATATGAAATTGAAATCTAGTGGATGTATTCCAGAACTCATAAAACTTTAAACACCTTTGAGTTGTGTATTCTCATACTGATTTTATTCTGAAAACTTATTCAAATAAGATGCCATATTCAGTGAATTAAACATTACATATAAGATCAATATGTAATTACACAGAAGTTAGTGAATATTTTGATGTTTCAAATGTATTCACATTTTTCCTTTCTATTTAGATACCTCAAAAATAATTATCTCTAAAACCTATTAATTTCAAATTTAGTCATCAGTGAAAGAAAACAAACCTACCTATAATTGTGCTTGTCAAATGATTAAAAATATTTTAAAATTGGATGATGAACATGAATAGAACATTGCTTTTTATGCACATTTAAGCAAATATTTTGTATTCATAATCATGTGAAAAGATGAAACTGTTTGAAGATGTTTAATCTTATGAGCATGTGTCTCATGGAAAATCTGTTTACTTTCAAAATACTCATACATTTATTAGGAGCAACCTTTATCTTTGTTTTTCCATTTATCTCCTACATTACAATTTATGAAATGTTTAAGCAAATGATGTAAGAACAAAATAGTGCTGTTACACCTGAATAGGCGCCCTCTAGGATGAATAAATTCTAGGTATTAAAGTATGTTGCATTGAAAGGATATCACATGATAATCATTTAGTGTAGATAATCAAAGCAGATTACCTTTTTTTTGCTTTTGCATCTTTCTCATTTTCTCTTGCCACCACCATGTGAGAAGTGCCTTTCATCTCCCGCCATGATTCTGAGGCTTCCCCAGACATGTGGAAGTGTAAGTCCAATTAAACTATTTTTTAATGGTTTTTAATGGTCTTTAATCAAAGCAGATAATCTGCTTTGATTATATACACTAGCAATGAACATGAAAACTTAAATTAAAAATACTGTTTACATTGATTTCAAAAATAAAAAACTTGAGTACTAATATAGTAATATATATATAGGATCTGTGTGATAAAAATTATAAAATGGTAATGAAAGAAATAAAATAATATAAATGGAGAAGCATATTGTGTTTATAAATTGGAAGACTCAATATAGTAAATATATCAATTCTCAATTCTCCTCAAATTGATCTGTAGGTTTAATGTAATGTCTATCAAAGTCTCTGAAAGATTTTTGGTAGACATTGAGAAGCTTATTCTGAAATATATATGAAAAGTAAAATAGCATAGCTAAAATAGTGAACATTGTGCTAAACAGTTAATTTTTTAACCCTCACCCCTTCCACCCTCCCACCTTTGTAGCCTCCGATGTCTATTATTCCACTCTGTGTGTCCACATGGACCCTTTGTTTAGCTTCCACCTGTAAGTGAGAACATGCAGTATCTGACTTTCTGTTTCTGAGTGGTTTCACTTAGCAGAAGGACCTCCAGCTTCCTTTATGTTGCTGAAAAGGACAGTATTTCATTCTTTAATATAGCAGGGTAGTACGCCATGATGTGTGAGTGTGTGTGTGTATGTGTGTGTAATGGTCTATGAGACTGTGAGATAATACACACACACACACACACACACACACATATAATTTTCTTTATCTAATAGTCTATTAATACACACTTAGGATTAATCCATATCTCTGCTATTGTGAATGGTTTTGTAATAAACATATGAGTACAGGTGTCTTTTTGATATACTGATTTTTTTCCTTTGGGCAGATACTCAATAGTGGGAATGTTGTATTGACTGGTAGTTATATTTTTAGTTCTTTGAGAAATCTCCATGCTGTTTTCCATAGAAGTGGTAGTAATTTACATACCCACCTTTAGTGTATGAGTTCCCTTTTCTCCACATCCTTGCCAGCATCTGTTGGTTTTTTACTTTTCAATAACAGCCTTTCTGGTTGGTGTGAGACGACACATCATTGTGTTTGATTTGCATTTCTGTGATGATTAGTGACATTGAGAATTTTTACAAATGCTTGTTTGCCACTTGTATGCCTTTTTTAGGAAAATGTCTGTTCATATCTTTTGCCCACTTTTTAACAGGGTTATCTGTTTTACTCTTGTTGAGTTGTCAGATGCAGAATATGCAAATGTTTTCTCCCATTCTGAAGGTTATCTGTTTGCTCTATTTATTGTTTTCTTTTGCTATGCAGAAATTTTATAATTTAATCAAATTCCGTTTGCTTGTTTTTGTTTATTTGCATTTGCTTTTGAGGAATAGGTAATAAATTCTTTGCCTAAGCCAATGTTTAGAAGGCATTTTCCTAGGCTTTCTTCTAGGATGTTCACAGTTCTTACATTTAAGTCTTTAAACCATCTTGAGTTAGTTTTTTATATGGAGATATGGATCCAGATGTTTTTTTCATACAAGGCTCTTAAAATGGAACACTTTATAAAAAATAAGTTTTCATAGATCCTGAGTTAGCATAAATGATTTTTATTATCATCATGTTACTTAAATACAAACATAAACAAATTTTCTTATCATACAACCAAATTAAATCAAAAAATGAAATAATAATAAGAAAACTGAATCTACAATGAGATGCCATCTCTCACCATTTAGAATAGCTATTAAAAAGTTAATAAATAACAGATGCTGGCTAGATTGCAGAGAAAAAGGAATGCTTATGCACTATTGGTAGAAGCATAAATTAGTCAATCATTCTGGAAGACAGTGTGGCAATTCCTCAAGGACCTAAAAACAGAAATACCATTAGACTTAGCAATCCCATTACTGGGTATATACACTAAGAAATATAAATTGTTCTATCATAAAGTTACATGCACAGGTATATTCATTGCAACACTATTCACAATAGTAAAGGCATGTAATCAACCTAAATGTCCATCAGTCATAGACTGGTTAGGGTCTGTTACAAGATGGCTGAATAGGAACAGCTCCAGACTGCATCTCTCAGTGTGATCGACACAGAAGATGGGTGATTTCTGCATTTCCAACTGAGGTACCCAGTTCATCTAATTGGGACTGGTTGGACAGTGGGTGCAGCCCACGGAGGGTGAGCTGAAGCAGGGCAGGGCATCGTCTCACTCAGGAAGCACAAGGGGTCAGAGGATTTCCCTTTCCTAGCCAAGGGAAGCCGTGACAGATGGTACCTGGAAAAACGGGACACTCCCGTCCAAATATTGCACTTTTCCAATGGTTTTAGCAAATGGCACACCAGGAGATTATATCCCACGCCTGGCTTGGCAGATCCCAAACCCACGGAGCCTTGCTCACTGTGCTAGTGCAGCAGCCTGAGATCAACCTGTGAGGCAGCAGCCTGGCAAGGGCAGAGGCATCTGCCATTGCTGAGGCTTGAGTAGGTAAACGAAGTGGCCAGGGAAACTCAAACTGGGTGGAGCCCATCACAGCTCAACAAGGCCAGCTGCCTCTGTAGTCTCCACCTCTGTGGGCAGGGCATAGTTAAACAAAAGGCAGCAAAAACTCCTGCACACTTAAAAGTCCCAGCACAGTGTTTGAGCTTGGAGAATGGACAGACTGCCTCATTCAGTGGGTCCCTGAACACCGTGTAGCCGAACTGGGAGACAGCTTCCAGTAGGGGCCAAATGACACCTCATACAGGCTGGTGCCCCTCTGGGACGAAGCTTCCAGAAGAAGGATCAGGCAGCAATATTTGCTGTTCTGCAGTATTTGCTGTTCTGCAGGTGATACTCAGGCAAACAGGGTCTGGAGTGGACCTCCAGTAAACTTCAACAGACCTGCAGCTGAGGGACCTGACTGTTAGAAGGAAAACTAACAAACAGAAAGGAATACCATCAACCTCAACAAAAAGGACATCCACACTAAAACCCCATCTGTAGGTCACCAACATGAAAGATCAAAGGTAGATAAAACCACAAAGATAGGGAGAAACCAGAGCAGAAAAGCTGAAAATTCTAAAAACCAGAGAAACTCTTCTCCTCCAAAGGATTGCAGCTTATCATCAACAATGGAACAAACCTGTATGGAGAGTGACTTTGATGAGCTGACAGAAGTAGGCTTCAGAAGGTCAGTAATAACAAACTTCTCCAAACAAAATGAGGATGTTTGAACCCATCGCAAGGAAGCTAAAAACCTTGAAAAAAGATTAGACGATTGGCTAACTAGAACACACAGTGTAGAAAAGACCTTAAATGACCTGATGCAGCTGAAAACCATGGCATGAAAACTACATGATGTATGCACAAGCTTCAATAGCCAATTCGATCAAGTGGAAGAAAGGGTGTCAATGATTAAATATCAAATTAATGAAATAAAGTGAGAAGAGAAGTTTAGAGAAAAAAGAGTAAGAAGAAATGAAGAAAGCCTCCAAGAAATACGGGACTATGTGAAAAGACCAAATATACATTTGATTGGTGTACCTGAAAGTGATAGGGAGAATGGAACCAAGTTGGAAAACACTCTTCAGGATATTATCTAAGAGAACTTCCACAAACTAGCAAGGCAGGCCAACATTCAAATTCAGGAAATAGAAAGAACACCACAAAGATACTCCTTGAGAAGAGCAACCCCAAGACACATAATTGTTAGATTCACCAAAGTTGAAATGAAGGAAAAAATGTTAAGGGAAGCCAGAGAGAAAGGTCAGGTTACCTACAAAGGAAAGCCCATCAGACTAACAGCAGATCTCTTGGCAGAAACTCTATAAGCCAGAAGAGAGTGGGGGCCAATATTCAACATTCTTAAAGAAAAGAATTTTCAACCCAGAATTTCAGTTTCAAACAAACTAAGCTTCATAAGTGAAAGAGAAATAAAATTCTTTACAGACAAGCAAATGCTGAGAGATTTTGTCACCACCAGGCCTGCCTTACAAGAGCTCCTGAAGGAAGCACCAAACATGGAAAGGAACAACTGGTAACAGCCACTGCAAAAACATACCAAATTGTAAAGACCATCGATGCTAGGAAGAAACTGCATCAACTCAAGGGCAAAATAACCAGTTAATATAAAAAAGAGAGGATTAAATTCACACATAACAATATTAACCTTAAATGTAAATGGGCGAAATGCCCCAATTAAAAAACATAGACTGGCAAATTGGATAAAGAGTCAAGACCCATCAGTGTGCTGTATTCAGGAGACCCATCTCATATGCAGAGACACAGATAGGCTCAAAATAAAGGGATGGAGGAAGATCTACCAAGCAAATGGAAAACAAAAAGAAGCAGGGGTTGCAGTCCTGTGCTCTGATAAAACAGACTTTCAACCAACAAAGATTAAAAGAGACAAAGAATGGCAAAGGGATCATTTTAACAAGAAGAGTTAATTATTCTAAATATATATGCACCCAGTACAAGAGCGCCCAGATTCATAAAGCAAGACCTTAGAGATCTACAAAGAGACTTAGACTCCTGCACAATAATAATGGGAGACTTTAACACTCCACTGTCAATATTAGACACATCAACGAGACAGAAGGTTAACAAGGATATCCAGGACTTGAACTCAGCTCTGGACCAAGTGGACCTAATAGACATCTACAGAACTCTCCATCCCAAATCAACAGACTATACGTTCTTCTCAGCACTACATTGCACTTATTCCAAAATTGACTACGTAGTTGGAAGTAAAGCACTCTTCAGCAAATGTAAAAGAAAAGAAATCACAACAAACTGTCTTTCAGACCACAGTACAATCAAATTAGAACTCAGGATTAGCAAACTCACTCGAAACCACACAACTACATGGAAACTGAACAACCTGCTTCTATGTGACTACTGGGTAAATAACGAAATGAAGGCAGAAATAAATATGTTCTTTGAAACCAATGAGAACAAAGACACAACGTACCAGAATCTCTGGGACGTATTTAAAGCAGTGTGTAGAGGGAAATTTATACCACTAAATGCCCACAAGAGAAAGCCGGAAAGATCTAAAACTGACACCCTAACATCACAATTAAAAGAACTAGAGAAGCAAGAGCAAACAAATTTAAAAGCTAGCACAAGGCAAGAAATAACTAAGATCAGAGTAGAACTGAAGGAGACGGAGACACAAAAAACACTTCCAAAAATCAATGAATCCAGGAGCTGGTTTTTTGAAAAGATCAACAAAATTGATAGACCACTATCAAGACTAATAAAGAAGAAAAGAGAGAAGAATCAAATAGACACAATAAAAAATGATAAACAGGATATCACCACTGATCCCACAGAAATACAAACTACCATCAGAGAATACTATAAACACCTCTATGCAAATAAACTAGAAAATCTAGAAGAAATGGATAAATTCCTGGACACATACACCCTCCCAAGACTAAAAAAGGAAGGAGTTGAATCTCTGAATAGACCAATAACAGGCTCTGAAATTGAGGCAATAATTAATAGCCTACCAACCAAAAAATAAATAAATAAATAAATAAATAAATAAATAAATAAACAAACCTCCAGAACCACACAGACTCACAGCTGAATTCTACCAAAGGTACAAAGACGAGCTGGTGCCATTCCTTCTGAAACTATTCCAATCAATAGAAGAAGATGAAATTCTCCCAAAATCATTTTATGAGGCCAGTATCATCCTGATACCAAAGCTTGGCAGAGAAACAACAAAAAAGAGAATTTTAGGCCAATATCCCTGATCAACATCGATGTGAATATCCTCATCGATGTAAAATACTGGCAAACTGAATCCAGCAACACATCAAAAAACTTATCAACCACGATCAAGTCAGCATCATTCCTGGGATGCAAGGCTTGTTCAACATAGGCAAATCAATAAACATAATCCATCACATAAACAGAACCAGTGACAAAAACCACGATTATCTCAACAGATGCAGAAAAGGCCTTTGACCAAATTCAAAAGTCCTTCATGCTAAAATCTCTCAATAAACTAGGTATTGATGGAATATATCTCAAAATAATAAGAACTATTTATGACAAACCCACAGCCAATATCATACTGAATGGGCAATAACTGGAAGCATTCCCTTTGAAAATTGGCACAAGACAAGGATGCCCTCTCTCACCACTCCTATTCAAGATAGTGTTGGAAGTTCTGGCCAGGCCAATCAGGCAAGAGAAAGAAATAAAGGGTATTCAATTAGGAAAGGAGGAAGTCAAATTGTCCCTGTTTGCAGATGACATGATTATATATTTAGAAAAACCCATTGTCTCAGCCCAAAATCTCCTTAAGCTGATAAGCAACTTCAGCAAAGTTTCAGGATACAAAGTCAATGTGCAAAAATCACAAGCATTCCTATACAACAATAACAGACAAACAGAGAGCCAAATCATGAATGAACTCCCATTCACAATTGCTACAAAGAGAATAAAATACCTAGGAATCCAATTTACAAGGGATGTGAAGGACCTCTTCAAGGAGAACTACAAACCACTGCTCAGTGAAATAAAAGAGGACACAAACAAATGGAAGACCATTCCATGCTCATGGATAGGAAGAATCAATATCGTGAAAATGGCCATACTGCCCAAGGTAATTTATAGATTCAATGCCATCCCTATCAAGCTACCAATGAGTTTCTTCACAGAATTGGAAAAAACTACTTTAAAGTTCATATGGAACCAAAAAAGAGTCTGCATTGCCAAGACAATCCTAAGACAAAAGAACAAAGCTGGAGACATCATGCTACCTGACTCCAGACTATACTGCGAGGCTACAGTAACCAAAACAGCATGGTACTGGTACCAAAACAGATATGTAGACCAATGGAACGGAACAGAGGCCTCAGAAGTAGCACCACACATCTGCAACCATCTGATCCTTGACAAACCTGACAAAAACAAGAAATGGGGAAATGATTCTCTATTTAATAAATGGTGCTGAGAAAACTGGCTAACCATATGTAGAAAGCTGAAACTGGATCCCTTCCTTACACCTTACACGAAAATTAATTCAGGATGGATTAAAGACTTAAATGTTAGGCATAAAACTATAAGAACCCTAGAAGAAAAGCTAGGCCATACCATTCAGGACACAGACATGGGCAAGGACTTCATGACTAAAACACCAAAAGCAATGGCAACAAAAGCCAAAATTGACAAATGGGATCTAATTAAACTAAAGAGCCTCTGCACAGCAAAAGAAACTACCATCAGAGTGAACAGGCAACCTTTATAGTGGGAGAAAATTTTTGCAATCTACCCATCTGACAAAGGGCTAATATCCAGAATCTACAAAGTACTTAAACAAATTTACAAGAAAAAAACAAATAACCCCATCAAAAATTGGGCAAAGTATGTGAACAGACACTTCTCAAAAGCAGACATTTATGCGGCCAAGAGACACATGAAAAAATGCTCATCATCACTGGTCATCAGAGAAATGCAAATCAAAACCACAATGAGATAACATCTCACACCAGTTAGAATGGCGATCATTAAAAAGTCAGGAAACAACAGATGCTGGAGAAGATGTGGAGAAATAGGTACACTTTTACATTGTTGGTGGGGGTGTAAACTAGTTCAACCATTGTGGAAGACAGTGTGGTGATTCCTCAAGGATCTAGAACTAGAAATACCATTTGACCCAGCGATCCCATTACTGGGCATATACCCCAAAGTTTATAAATCATGTTACTATAGACACATGCACATGTATGTTTATTGTGGCACTATTCACAATAGCAAAGACTTGGAACCAACCCAAATACCCATCAATGATAGACTGGATAAAGAAAATGTGGCACATATACACCATGGAATACTATGCAGCCATTAAGAAGGATGAGTTCATGTCCTTTGCAGGGACATGGGTGCAGCTGGAAAGCATCATTCCGAACAAACTATCACAAGGACAGAAAACCAAACACCACATGCTCTCACTCATAGGTGGGAATTGAACAGTGAGCACACTTGGACACAGGGCAAGGAACATCACATCCTGAGGCCTGTCATGGGGTGGGGAGCAGGCAGAAGGATAGCACTAGGACAAACACCTAATGTAAATGGTGAGTTAATGGGTGCAGCAAACCAACATGACACATGTATACCTAGGTGACAGACCTGCACGTTGTGCACATGTACCTTAGAACTTAAAGTATAATTTTAAAAAATCCAAAAAAAAAATCATAGACTGGATAAAGAAAATGTGGTACATATACACTATGCAATACTATGCAGCCATAAAAATGAGATCATGTCCTTTGCAGGGACATGGATGGTGCTGGAGGCCATTATCCCTAGCAAACTAATACAGGACAGAAACCCAAATACCATGTGTTCTCACATGTAAGTGGGAGCTAAATGATGAGAACACATGCACACATAGAGGGGAACAACACACACTGAGGCCTATCAGAAGGTGGAGGATGGAGGATGAGAAGAGGGAGAGGATCAGGAAAAATAAGTAATAGGTATCAGTTTTAATACCTGTGTAGCAAAATAATGTGTACAACAAACCCCCATGACACAAGTTTACTTATATAACAAACTTGCTCATGTACCCCCGAACTAAAAGAAAAAAAATGAAATTTGTATTAGAAAATAGGTAAGATGAAGCATATTGTTTGCCTCACCCTAACTTTTTGACAGTGAACTTAACAATAGAAATATATATTAATGATTTTTTGTCTTTTTACCTGCCATCTTTATTCTCCTGATATTTTATACATACAGAACTATCATTTGAGTCATTGTTAATGTTGTGTGTATGTGTTGTTTTTCTCTCCTTTTTTTTTTTTTTTTGTGATAACAACATCCTGCTTTTATTTTCAGAAATGTCCTTTCCTCTTTCTGTGTGATCTTAAAGGGACTGTGAATCATAGTGTTTCAAAGCTGCTGGTCATGGGTGTATGACATAAACTGGGTCAATCAGTCTTGCTATTCTGAAAATTTGGCTGAGTAGGAGGTCACAATGATTAAGTTAGTTAGATTTGAGTGTACATTGTCTTCATTGTTATATGGCAAAGAACTTCCTTTTTACTTGTACTTGCTGAGGTTTGGTTGCTCAGCCTTTCCTTTTTTCCTTTACTTGTATTTTCAGTTCAGGGGTACGTGTGCAGATTTGTTACATGGGTAAATTGCATGCTGCTATGGTTTCTCAGATTCTCATTTGATTCTGTGAGAGACCCATTATCTTCACAATAGATTCTTCTTTTGCTTAAGTTAGCCAGAGTTGATTTCTATTATTTGCAACTAAATAACACAAAGTGATATAGAAACTGGTTCTAAAAAATAGCTTGTAGGCAACAGAATCTCAAGGAAATTTAGAGTATTTGAAATTGCTTATCTAGTTGAGATGAGGAATAAGATTGTGAGACACCCATTTATATTCCAGCTCATAGCATGCAGTAATAAAACAGCTAGTTAGTTTATTATATGTGGTGACCTAAAACCAACTACTCAGTGAAAGCAAACATCTAGGACATTTGTCATGGAATAATATCAAGAAAATGAGAAACACTGAAACTCCAAAATATTTTGGCTACTTTTGATGGTATGAATGGTTTAATGCAAGACAACTAAAATCTTAAATCCTGAGATTTTCACCAAAAAAATAAAAATAAAAAAATAAAACAGAAGGAATTTCAGAAATTTCAGAGTGTTTTTGTTACTACCTGAAACTGTAGGGCTGAGATTGCTAACAATCAAACTCCAAGTCAGATTGAGTTAGTTAAATTAAAATACCATTTAAATTATCAATCTTCTTTTTTTTTTTTTATATAGAAGTTAAGGAATTACTTAGAAAAGATCCTGACAAAAGGAATAGCAATATCTACTTGATTTTAGAGGACTTAGAAAATTGCAAACTTCCCCAACCCTCTGATCCTTTCCTCACTATGTCTACCTTGGCTGGGGAAGTGGTACCTTATTTGAACTAGAGCTGCACTGACCAAGGAAGAAGGTAGATTGATGTCTATAGAAAAGGCCATCTTGTGTTTTGGGTTGTTAAAAATCTTCTGCTGCAGAGTTAACTTTCAGATGAGCATTTATATGGAACTTGAGTATTCTATGACTCTGAACCTATTTGGAGAAGTTAACCCCCTGACCCTTCCTCAACTAGTCTGATCACCAGTTGTATTCCTTCCAAATCTCTGACTTTTGTGGCCAGATCATTAATCACTGCTTATGAATTAGTGTATATTCTGAACTTAGATGTTCTTTCCTTCTTGGATAAGTATACAGAGCTTAAAGCTCTGCCCATTGTGGGGCTTTCTTTTCTTTGTTGGTCTTTCTGTTTCCCCTGAGTGGGTCTATGAAGCCACATCTGTCAACTTTTGTCAGGCATTATTATGTAGAGCCATATATGTGAAAGCAATCTCATCTTAGGTGAACACTTCATAAGGCCATGGATGAAAATCAAGAGAGAGATAACAGTGTGACAGAAGCAAGTATTCTAAAAAGTGTAAGCAAACTGTGTGTGGCACTTATTTGGGACTTTAGGGCCTGCTTGGGATAAGTATCTTATGTAATACCTCCATTTGATAATGGAGGGGTATTTTTGGCTATGTGGATCTGATTCCATATAATTAATAATGGGTAATTCAGGTCATGTGGTTAGCTGAAGAGCAATATTCAACATTCAGTTTATTCAGTCTTCATCACAGTTCAGTAGTAAATCAGGATCTGTCTTCCTTTTCAACTGGATACCATTTATTTCTTTCTCTTGCCTAATTTCTCTGGCCTGGACTTCTAGTTCTATGTGGAATAACAGTAGTAACAGTGGCCATCTTTGTCATGTTCCAGATCTTAGAGGAAATGTTTTTAATATTTATCCATTCAATACAACAACAATGTTAGCTGTGGGTTTCTTCTATATGACCTTTATTATTTTGAGATGTCTTTTTTTCTATGCTCAGTTTGAGAGCTTTTGTCATTAAGAGATGTTTCCTTTATACTGGATGCTTTTTTTAGCCTGTATTAAAATGATCACATGGTTTTTGTTCTTGGTTCTGTTAACATAATATATCACATTTATAGGTTTGCATGTGTTCAATAACCTTTGCATCTTGGGGATTAATTCCACTTGATCATAGCAAATTATCTTTCTAATGTGTTGCTGAATTACGTTTGCTAGTATCAATTGCAACAAAACCAAAAATTGACAAGTGAGATCTAATTAAACTGAAGAGCTTCTGCACAGCAGAAGAAACTATCTACATGGTAAACAGACAACCTACAGAATGGGAGAAAACATTTGCAAATAATGCATTTGTTATATAGTTTACATATATAACAAACCTGCATTTGTACCCCTGAACTTAAAAGTTAATAAATGTTTGCTAGTATTTTGCTGAGGATTTTGCATCTGTGTTTATGAGTGATATTTATTGGTCTGTTGTTTTCCTTTTTTGTTGTGTTCTTGTCTCATTTTGGTATTAAGATAATGCTGGCATCACAGAGTGAGCTTGGAAGTATTCTATCCTCTTCACTATTTTTGAAGAGCTTGAGTAAGCTTGGCATTAGTTATTCTTTAAATTTTTTTCGGATTCAGTGGCAAAGCCATCAGATCCTGGGTTTTTCTTTAATGGAAGACTTTTTATTACAGCTGCAATCTCATTAATCATTATTGGTTTGTTAAGGTTTTTTATTTCTTAGTGGTTCCATCTTAGCGTGTTCAGGAATTTATTTCTCTTAGGTTGCCCAATGTGTTGGTATATAATTGTTCATCATAGTTTCTAATAATTCTTTGTATTCCTGCAGTCACCGTCGTTATGTCTTTTGTTTGTCTATCTGTTTCTGATTTTATTTGGGGCTTCTTTCCTGTTTTTTAAGTCTAACTAAAGATTTGTCCATTTTCTTTTTTTTTTTCTTCAAACTGCTTTTTATTTTGTTAATATTTTGTGTTGTTTTCTATTTAGTCTCAATTTTATTCATTTCTGCTCTAATCTTTATCATTTCTTTTCTTTTACTAATCTGGGGTTTGATTTGTTCTAGTTTTCCTAGTTCCTTGAAATGAATTGTTAGATTGTTTATTTGAAGGCTTTCTCCTTTTTTGATTTAGCTGTTTATTGCTAAAAACTAATCTCTCACTAGTGCTTTTGCTCTGTCCCATAGATTTAAGTATGTTGTACTTCCATTTTCACTTATTTCATGAAAATATTAAATTTTCTTTTTAATTTCTTTATTGACTCAATAATTGTTCAGCAGCAAGTTGTTTAATTTCCATGTGTTTCTGCATTTTTCGTAGTTTCTATTCTTACTGATTTCTAGTTTTATTTTATTGTGGCCAGAAAACATACTTGATATGATTTGTACTTTTTAAAATTTATTGAGATTTGTTTTCTGGCCTATGATATGGTCCATTCTGGTGAAAGTTCCATGTGCTAGTGAAAAGAATGTGTATTCTTTGGCAGTTTGTTGAAATGTTCTGTAAATGTCAGTTAAGTCTATTTGATCTAGCATGTATGTTAATGTTGATGTTTCCTTGTTGATTTTCTGCTGATGGTCTGTTTACTACTGAGAGTGGGCAATTGAGGTCCTTAACTTTTATTTTATTGGAGTCAATCTCTCCCTTTAGAGATAATAATATTTGCTTTATATATCTGGGTGCTCCAGTTTTGGGTGCATATATATTTAGAATTAGTATATAATCTTGCTAAATTGACTTTTTTATTGTTATATAGCGGCCTTCTTAGTCTCTCTTTGCAGAATTTTATTTGTAGTCTATTTTGACTCATATAGGTATAACTATTCCTGCTCTTTAAAGTTTACAGTTGCATGGAATATATTTTTCTATTATTCACTTTTGGTCTATTTGTGTCTTCATAGGTGAAGTGGTTTCTTGTAGGCAGCATATAGTTGGGTCTCGTTTCTTCACCCCTTCAGCCCCCCATGCCTTTTAATTGAAGAATTTAGTTCATTTACATTCAGTGTTATTATTGATAGGGAAAAGCTTACTACTGCCATTTTTTGGTGCTTGTTTTCTGGTTGTTTTGTAGCCTCTCTCTTCCTTTCTTACTGTCCTTTGTGGTTGTGTGATTTTGTCTGATAGTATGTTTTAATTAGTTGTTCTTTATTTTTAGTGAATCTATTGTAGGTTTTTATATTGTGGTTACCATGAGATTTGCAAAAAAACATTTTATAGATATAGCAAAATATTTTAAAGAGATGACAGCTTACTTTAGATCACAGATAAATAGAAACAAACAAACCAAAAACTGGAAAACCCTCCATATTTTTATTTCATCTCCCCATATTTTTACTTTATGTTGTCTCAATTTACATATTTTTATATTTTCTATCTCTTAACAGATTGGTGTAGGTATTTTTGTTTTTGATAAATTTGTCATTTGGACTTGATGGGTAGACTGGATTGCACAACTCAATTCCAGTGTTAGAGTATTTTGAATTTGTTTTCTTACTTAATTTTACCAGTAGGTTTTGTACTTTTAAATATGTGTGGTTTTTTTTTTCATGGTAGTAGTTTTCTTTTTCAGATTGAAGTACTCCCTTTAGCATTTCTTGTAGGATGTTTCTGGTGGTGGTGAATTCTCTCAGTGTTTGTTTTTCTGGGAAAGACTTTATCTCTCCTTCATAGTTGAAGGATAGCTACTTTCGACACAGTATTATTTTTGAATGACAGGTTTTTTTCTTTCAGCACTTTGAACACGTTGTCCCACTCTTTCCTGGCCTGTTTAGTTTACATTGAAAAGTCTGTTGCCAGATGAATTGAAGCTCTTTTACATGTTATTTCCTTATTTTCTTTTGCTAGTTTTAGTATCCTCTTTTTGTGCTTGACATATGAGAGCCTGATTATTATATGTCTTAGGGTAGTGTTATTTGGATCGAATCTGTTTGGTGTTGTCTGATCTTCCTGTACATGGATAATCACCCCTTTCTAAAATTTTGGAAACTTTTCTATTAGTATTTACTTGAATAAGCTTTCTACCCCTTGCACTTGCTCAACTCCTTTACGAAGACCAATAATTCTTTGATTTGGTTTTTTGAGGTAATTTTCTATGTATTGCAGGCAATCTTCATTTCTTTTCATTCCTTTTTTCCACCTCTGTGTGTTTAAAATAGCCTGCATTCAAGCTCACTGATTCTTTTCTATGCTTGATTTGTTCTGCTGTTGAGAGACTCTGATAAACTTTTCAGTTCAGCAAATGTATTTCTTAGTTCAAATATTTCTATTTGATTTTTCATTAATTTTTTTGTTAATTTTCTCTGATAAATTTCTGAATTGCATTTCTGTGCTATCTTGGAGATTACTGAGTTTCGTTTAAATTGATACTGTAAATTATTGGTCAGAGTTCATTTATAGCCATCTCATTAGGGTCAATCACTGGTCCCTTGTTTTGTTCATTTGAGGAGGTCTTGATTCCTTGTTTCTTGTCTTGTCTTGTGAATCTACGTCTATGTTTTTGCATTGAAGTGTTGATTATTTATTCCCATCTTCTGTCTTTTTTTCTTTTCTTTTCTTTTTTTTTGCTTTTCATTGGATATTGCATATGTTTGTTTAGACATTCTTTGTAATATATCTGTTGATTTTCTTTTTTTTTTTTTTCTATATATTTTTCTCTAAGTTGCTTCCACCTTTTCATCACTAGATGGTGACTTAAGTCCAGGTTTGTCTCACTTCCAGTAAACAACCATATTGTTGCCCATCCCAAATGGGAGAGTTCTCAAAGGAGGTGTTCTGGCAGTGCAGGAAGGCTTTTTTGACAAAATAAAGTCTGCACACTTGGCATAATGAAATAATTTTTCTGTTATTTTTCTGAACGAGTGCATAGAGTATAAATTTTTTGAAGCTTTACATTATGAAAATGTTCTAATTTTACTTCCATACTTGATTGGTAAATTGCCTAGAAATAGAAATCTAGGTTACAAATTACTTTATCTCATAATTTTTAAGATATGACTCATCTTCAAGCTTCTAGTCTTGTTGTTGGGAAGTCCTGTGCCACTCTTTTGTTTAACCTTCTGTCGGACATGTGTGAGACAGAAAGAGAATATAAATGAGTACACTTTTAGATTGCTCTTTTAATCCATCATGTTTTAAGTTTTTGGATACTGTGTATCCCTTGGCATACTTCCTTTTTTAAAAGATCATTGTGCCAAGTAATTGATGGATTCTTTGAATATAAAATTTTAATTACTTTAATCTTATAAATATTCTTGCATTATTACTTCAATAATTTCTATTCCACTTACTATGTTGTAACAAACTATTCCAAAATTTAATGGCTTAAAATCAAAATAAAATAAATTTTAATTTTAACCCATTACAATAAAACCATAGGTTGTCAAGAATCAGCTTCTCATTTGGAGTCCCTCATGTGGTTACAGTTAAATGGTGATGGGTGATAGGGCTAGAATAATCTAAAACTTTACTGGCTATTTAGACTCTTTTTTGGTTACATATGAGTTTTAGAATAGTTGTTTGCTAATTCTGTGTAAAATGACATTGGAAGTTTGATGGAGATAATGTTGAATCTAAAACTACTTTGGTCAGTATGGTCATTTTAATGATATTGATTCTTTCAATCCATTAGCATGGAATATTTTTCCATTTATTTGTGTCAACTCTAATTTCTTTCTGAAGTGTTCTGTAGTTCTCCTTGTAGAGATCTTTCACTTCCTTGATTAGCTGCATTCATACATATTTCAATATTTTTGGCTATTTTGAATGGAATTGTGTCCTTTATTTTACTCTCACCTTGAACGTCATTTATGTATAGAAAGGCTACTGATTTTGAATATTGATTTTGTATCCTGAAACTGTACTGAAGTTGTTTATCAGTTCTAGAAGCCTTTTGTTGGTTGGAGTATTTAGAGTTTTCCAGTTATATAATCATATAGTCCATGAAAAGAGATAGCTTGACTTCTTCACTTTCTAGTCGTTCCTGATTAAACTTAACTTTTATTTTTTTTCTCTTGCCTAATTGCTCTGGTTAGGTCTTCCAGGACTATGTTGAGTAAGGGTAGTGAGAGTGGACATTCTTGTTTTGTTCCAGTTCTCAAGGTGAATGGTTTCGGTTTTTGTGCATTGTGTTGGCTGTGGATTTGTTATAGATGGCTTTTATTATTTTGAGGTATGTTTCCTCGATGTCTAGTCTGTTAAGGGTTTTTATTTTTTATTTTTTATTTTTTTTTAATTTTTTTGATTGTGATCATTATTTTATTTTATTTTATTTTATTTTTTTATTATACTTTAAGTTCTAGGGTACATGTGGATAACGTGCAGGTTTGTTACATATGTATACCTGTGCCATGTTGGCGTGCTGCACCCATCAACTCGTCAGTGCCCATCAACTCATCATTTACATCAGGTATAACTCCCAATGCAATCCCTCCCCCCTCCCCCCCATGATAGGCCCCGGTGTGTGATATTCCCCTTCCGGTATCCAAGTGATCTCATTGTTCAGTTCCCACCTATGAGTGAGAACATGTGGTGTTTGGTTTTCTGTTCTTGCCATAGTTTGCTGAGAATGATGGTTTCCAGCTGCATCCATGTCCCTACAAAGGACACAAACTCATCCTTTTTTATGGCTACATAGTATTCTATGGTGTATATGTGCCACATTTTCTTAATCCAGTCTGTCACTGATGGACATTTGGGTTGATTCCAAGTCTTTGCTATTGTGAATAGTGCTGCAATAAACATATGTGTGCATGTGTCTTTATAGCAGCATGATTTATAATCCTTTGGGTATATACCCAGTAATGGGATGGCTGGGTCATATGGTACTTCTAGTTCTAGATCCTTGAGGAAACGCCATACTGTTTTCCATAATGGAAGATTGGTTTTTATTGAAAGCTTTTTCTGCATCTATTGTGATGATAATATGACTTTTGCTTGTAGTTCTGTTGGTGTGGTGAATCACATTTCTTGATTTGTGTATGATGAACCAGCTTTGCATTCCAGCAATAAAGACTGTTTGATCACAGTGGATTAGCTTTTTGGTTTGCTGTTGTATTTGGTTTGCTAGTATTTTGTTGAAGATTTTTGCATCTATGTTCATCAGGGATATTGGCCTGAAGTTTTCTTTTTTTGTGATTGCGTCTCTCCCACATTTTGGCATCAGGCTGATGCTGGCTTCATAGAATAAGTTAGGGAAGAATCCTTTCTCCTCGATTTTTTGGAATGTCTGGTAGAATTCAGCTGATCAAGGTTTTTTATGATTGATACATTTTCTAAATTACTTTTTCAATTTCAGAACTTGTTATTGGTCTCTTCAGGTTCTCATGGTCTCCTGACTCAATCTTGGGAGCTTATATGTCCTCAGGAATTTATGCATTCCCTCTAGATTTGTAAATTTGTGTGCACAGAGTTGTTGATAATAGTCTCTGAGGACCTTTTGTATTTCTGCAGGTTTGTTTGTAATGTCACCGTTGTCGTTCCTGATTAAACTTAACTGGATCTTCTCATGTTTGTCTTTGTTAACTTACCTAGCAGATTACCAACATAAAAAATAAATTCAAGGTGGATTAATGATTTAAATGTAAGAACATATACTATAAAAACCCTAGAAGAAAACCAAGGAAATAATCTTCTCAACCTCAGCCTTGGCAAAAAACAATTATTGACTAAGTTCCCGGAAGCAATTGCAACAAAAACAAAAATTGACAAGTAGGACCTAATTAAAATAAAGAGCTTCTGTACAGGAAAAGAAACTATCAACAGAGTAAACAGACAACCTACAGAATGGAAAAAATATATTTGCAAGTAATGCATCTGACAAAGGTCTAATATTCAGAATCAATAAGAAACTTAAACAAATCAACAAAATACAACCAAATAGTTCCATTAGAAAAGAGGAGGGGGAAAGGACATGAACAAGGACTTTTCAAAAGAAAACACACAAGTGGAAAACAAATGCATGAGAAAAACTCAACATCACTAATCACCAGAGGAATGCAAGTAAAAACCACAATGAGATACCTTTTCAAATCATTCAGAGTGGCTACTACTAAAAAGTAAATAATAATAAGATGTTGAAGAGGCTAAGGAGAAAAAGAAATAGTTATACACTGTTGGTGAGAATGTAAATTAGTCTGGCCACCATGGAAAGCAGTTTGAATATTTCTCAAAGAACTTAAAACAGAGATGTTATTTGACCCAGTAATTATATTAGTGGGTATATACCCAAAAGAAAATAAATTGTTCTATCAATAAGAAACACACACTAGTATATTCTTTAGAGCACTATTCACAATAGCAAAGACATGAATCAGCCTAGGTGCCCATCATTGGTGAATTGGATAAAGAAAATATGTTACACAAGCACCTTGGAATACTATGTAGCCATGAGAAAGAACGAAATAATATTATTTGCAGCAACATGGATGCAACTGGGGGTCATCATCCTAAGTTAATTAATGCAGGAAAATAAAATCAATATCATATGTTCTCATTTATAATTGGGAGATAAACATTGGGTACTCATGAACATAAAGATGGAAACAATAGACACTGGACTCCAAGAGGGAATAGGCAAGGAGGGAAGACATGAGTCAAAAAATTAGTTATTGGGTACTATCCTCACTACATAAGTGACAGGATCCTTATCCCAAACCTCATGTTCACACAATATACCCATGTAAAAAACCTGCACATGTACCCCTTGTATCCAAAAGTTGAAAATATCCTTAAAAATAATAAATAAAAAAATAAAATTTTACTGGTTGACCATCCAGGACGACTTTTTAATGTACATATCTGTCACCTGGGCTGGGATAGTCAGAATAGCTGAGGGACAAGCAGGCATCTCTTTCCAAATGCGGGCTTCCTAATAGCATGATTATTTCAGGATAGTCAGACTGGCTTTCCTCAGAGCACACATTAAGTGTTCCACTAAAAAGAAAGCAGAAGCCACTAATCTTTTAAAATTAGTGGTTTTCACTGGGTGTTATTTTGTACTAGAGGATATTTGACAATGTTTAGAGATAACTTTTAGTTGTCACAACTGGAAAGAGAGTGCAACTGATACCTGGTTAGTAGAGGCCAGGTATGCTGCTAGGTACTCTGCAATGTAGAGGCTAGTCTAATACTGCAAATACTTTTTTTTTTTTTTTTTTTTTTTGAGATAGAGTCTCACTCTGTCACCCAGGCTAGAGTACAGTGGCATGATCTCGGCTCATTGTAAGCTCTGCCTCTCGGGTTCACGCCATTCTCCTGCCTCAGCCTCCCGAGTAGCTGGGACTACAGGTGTATGCCACCATGCCCAGCTATTTTTTTTTTTTTTTAGTAGAGATGGGGTTTCACCATGTTAGCCAGGATGGTCTTGATCTCCTGACCTTGTTATCCAACCGCCATGGCCTACCAAAGTGCTGGGATTATAGGCGTGAGCCACCGCGCCCAGCCACTGCAAATAATTTTTTAACCCCAAATGGCCATAGTGCTAAGCTTGAGAAAACCTGTTTTAAAGTCTAGGCCCAAAGAAAAAGAAATAAAAAGGCATTCAAATTGGAAAAGAGAAAGTCAACCTCTCTTTGTCATTTATATAATCTTATACCCAGAGAACCCTAAAGATAACTCCAAAAGACTCCTAGATCTGATAAATAAATTCAGTAAAGTCTTAGGATACTAGATCAATGTACACGAATAAGTAGTACTGTTATACATCTAACAATAACCAAAATGAGCATCCAATAAAGAACTCAATCCCTTTTATAGTAACTATAAAAACAATCTGGGAATATACTTAAAGAAGCAGGTTAAAAATCTCTATGAGGAGAACTACAAACCACTGCTGAAAGAAATTATAGATGACACAAGCAGATGGAAATACATCCTATGATCATGAATTGTAAGAATCAGTATCATAAACATTATGCAAATGACCATATTACCCAAACCAATCTAGAGATTAAATGCATTTTTTAATCAAAATACCAACAGCATTTTTATAGGATTAGAAAAAAAAATTCTAAAATCCATATGGAATCAAAAAGAACCTTAATAGCCAAAGCAATTCTAAGCAAAAAGAATAAATTTGGAGGCGTCACATTACACAACTTCAAATTATACAAGGCTGTAGTAATGGAAACAGCATGGTATAGTGTGACTGACTGCCATGGTTACTACTTGAGACCCTCATTACTGCAGTTACTACTGTTACTACTTAAGACCATCATCACAAGAGCTACTACTGTTACTACTTGAGATCATCATTATGAGACTGAACAAAGGGGGATGAACGTAGAAATGAAAACTTAAGGCAAAAGTAATTATTTTAAACGAAGGGTAACATGGGGAAGAAGAAGAAAGAAGAAATGAAGAAAAGGGCTCCCTGCTTCTACTGAGCAAAGGCAGCCACCTGAGCCTCTACAGCCCTTCGTATTTATTAGGTAGAAAGAGCAGGCAGGAGGAGGTAAGGAATGCTCAACAGCTTAATTGATCACAGGTTCATGTTATTGCTAACAGGCTTCAATTATGCCTAATCACAAGAAACACTTGTGCCTGGGTTGTGACTGCCCTCAGCACTCCTCCTGGGCGGCAGACACAGTTTATCAGTTTGCCAACATCCTGCTTTTATGAGAAACAGTTTACTGTTTACTCATATAGACTCCAGTGGTATACTGAGTTGATCTAGACCCTCATTCTTTTGGCCTTCAACAGTATGGTATAAAAGTAGATACATAAATTAATGGAACAGAATAGAGACTCCAGAAATAAAGCCAAATATTTACAATAAATTAATCTACGAACAAGCATTAAAAAACATAAATTGAGGAAAGGACATGCTATTGAATAAATGATTCTGGGAAAATTGGATGGGCACCATTTTAAGAATAATACTGGATTTCTCTCTTACTGCATACAAAAATTAACTCAAGATGGAGTAAGCTACATCTAAGGTTTGAGATTATAAAAACTTTAGAAGAAAATGTATTTTTTTTTAGAAAATATTCTGGACATTGGCCTAGGCAAAGAATTTACTACTAAATCCCCAAAATAAAATGCAACAAAAATAAATAAACACATGGGACTTAAACCAAAAAATTCGGCACAACAACAAAAAATCAGATTAAACAGATAACCTATAGAACAAGATAAAATATTTTCAAATTATGTATCTGACAAAGGACTAATATCGAGAATCTACAAGGAACCCAAACAAATCAGCAAGATAAAAGCAAATAATCTGATTAAAAAGTGGCCAAAGGATATAAATAGACATTTCTCAAAAGAAGATACATAGGCAGCTCCCACACATATGGACAGAGCAGTGTGTGGAGACTCGCATCATGAACTTTTGTTCCAGAACTACTGCAGGAATAAACCAGGAAAGCCACAAAATCCCACAGACCCTCTGAAGAAAGTGGCTTGATCCTGCAAGACCCAGGAGACACCACGAATACTGTGAGTACCCAAGCAGTTAATGTAGGAAAGAGGGTTCTTCTGCCCCCGAGCACACACTCTCACTGGGGAAACTGAAGGTCTAGGTAATGGGAGAAGATTCTTACCTTATGTGGATCTGAGTCAATTTAGACAGCCAAGTGAAATACAGGGGTACAGGAAGCAGTGAGAAAAGCCCTGTGGGATTACTGGGTCCCCTACCATTTATGCCTAGTCCTACAGGGGTCCTTTTGGAGGGCTACCAGAGGTACTGGGGAAAAAACCACAGGGAGAAGGAAACCTCCAGCTGAGCTTTGTAACAATTCCAACTGAACACAAAGTCTAATGACCAGAACTCAAAGGAGGGCATGATTTCAGTGTGCAGACTCCACAGGTGGGGTGGCACAAAAGCCATCCTTGCTCTTGCAACTGGAAGGCCGGTAGCTTGGGGCATGTTCTAAGCCCTGCTTGCCCACTGCCTGAAAATAGACTCAGTGCTGTTGAGGGAGTATGGTAGGAATGAGACCAGCTTTTTGGGTTGCATGGGAGCTAGGTGAGGGCTGTGACTACTGGCTTTCCCCCACTTCCCTGACAACTTGCATGACACAGAATAGGCAGCTATAATCATCCCAGGAACATAAATCTATTGACCTAGGAACCATACCCCAATCCCCCACAGCAGCTGCAGGAAGACCTACCCAAGAAGAGTCTGAGCTGAGACACACCTAGCCCTACCCCCACCTAATGGCCTTTCCCTAACACACCATGGTAGCTGAAGACAAAAGTAATATACTCTTGGGAGTTCTAGGGCACAGTCCACCACCTGATTCTCCCTATGCTACCACAGCTGAGGCTGTCTTGAAAGTGCCACCTCCTGGCAGGAGGCCAACCAGCCGAAAATTAGTACATTAAACAACCAAAACTAAAGAACTTCACAGAGTCTATTTCAGCCCCCTTCCACCTCCACCAGAGCAGGTTCTGGTACAAATGGTTGAGACACCTGCAGAGGGTTCACATCACAGGAATATGTGCAGACAACCCCCAGTACCAGCCTGGAGCCTGGTAGACCTGCTGGGTGGCTAAATCCAGAAGATAGATAACAACCACTACAGCTCAGCTCTGAAAAAGCCACATGCCCAAAAAAGGGGGGAGAGTACTACATCAGTGGAACACCCCATGAGATCAAAGAATCTGAAGAGCTACCTTGAGTCCTAGATCTTTGCTCTGACATAGTCTTCCCAAATGAGAAAAAAATCAGAAAAACAATTCTGGTAATATGACAAAACAAGATTATTTAAAACCCCCAAAAAATCACCCTAGCTCACCAGCAATGGATCCAAACCAAGATGAAATTTCTGATTTACCTGAAAAAGAATTCAGAAGGTAAGTTATTAAGCTAATCATGAAGGCACCAGAGAAAGATGAAGACAAATTTTAAAAATATTTTTAAAAATGATACAAGGAACATGGGGGAAAAAATCTTCAGTGAAATGGATAGCAGAAAGAAAAAACAATAAAATCTTCAGGAAATAGTAGATGCAATTAGAGAAGTGAAAAATGCTCTGGAAAGTCTCAACAATAGAATTGAACAAGCAGAAGAAAGAATTTGAGAGCTCGAAGACAAGGTTTTCAAATTAACCCAATCCTACAAATACAAAGAAAAAAGAACAAGAGGGAGGGGCCAACATGGCCGAATAGGAACAGCTCCAGTCTGCAGCTCCCAGTGAGTTCAATGCAGAAGGCAGATGATTTATTCATTTCTAACTGAAGTACCCACTTCATCTAATTGGGACCAGCTAGGCAATGAGTCCAACCCACGGAGGGCAAGCAGAAGCAGGGTGGGGTGTCACTTCACCAAGGAAGTGCAAGGGGCCAGGGACCAGCCTTCCCCCAGCCAACGGAAGTCATGAGGCAATGTGCTACCCAGCTGGATTACTATGGTTTTCCCAAGGTATTTGCAATCCACAGATCAAGAGATTCCCTCATGTGCCTACACCAACAGGGCCCTAGGTTGAAAGCATAAAACTGGGCTGCTGTTTGGGCAGACATCGAGGTAGCCATAGGAGTTTTTTTTTCATACCCCAGTGGCACCTGGAACCTCAGCGAGATAGAGCCACTCACTCCCCTGGAAAGGGGGCTGAAGCCAGGGAGCCAAGTGGTCTCGCTTAGTGGGTCCCACTCCCCCAAGCCCAGCAAGCTAAGATCCACTGGCTTGAAATTCTTGCTGCCAGCACAGCAGTCTGAAGTCAATGTGGGATGGTCGAGCTTGGAGGGGAGATGGGTGTCTGATATTACTGAGGCTTTAGTAGGTGGTTTTTCCCTGACAATGCTAGGAGACTGGGAGATCTGGATTGGGCACAGCAAAGCAGCTATGGCCAGACTGCTTCTCTAGTTTCCGCCTCACTGGGTAGGGCATCTTTGAAAGAAAAGTAACAGCACCAGTCAGGGGCTTACAGACAAAACCCCCATTTCCCTGGGACAGAGTACCTGGGGAAAGGGGTGGCTATGGGTGCAGCTTCAGCTGATTTAATTATTTCTGCCTGCCAGCTCTAAAGAGAGCAGCTGATCCTGACAGGAAGGATTCTCCCAGCACGGCACAGCAGCTCTATTAAGTGACAGACCGCTTCCTAAAGTAGGTTCCTGACCACCAAGCCTCCTGACTGGGAGAGACCTCCCAGCAGGGGTCGACAGACACCTCATACAGGAGAGCTCCAGCTGGCATCAGGCTGGTGCCCCTCTGGGATGAAGCTTCCAGAGGAAGGAGCAGGAAGAAATCTTTGCTGTTTTGCAGCTTCCACTGGTGATAGCCAGGTGAACAGGGTCTGGAGCACACTTCCAGAAAACTGCAGCATACCTGCAGAAGAGGGAACTGGCTGTCAGAAGAAACACTAACAAACAGAAAGCAACAACATCAATATCAACATAAAGGACCCCCACACGAAAACCTCATCCAAAGGTCATCAGCCTCAAAGATCAAAGCTAGATGAATACACCAAAATGAGGAAAAAAACAGCACAAAATTGATAAAAATTCCAAAAACCAGAATACCTCTTCTCCTCCAAATGATCATAACTGTTCTCCAGCAAGGCCACAAAACTGGGTGGAGAATGAGATTGACGAATTGACAGAAGTAGGCTCCAGAAGATGGGTAATAACAAAGTCCTCTGAGCTAAAGCAGCATGTTCTAACCTAATGCAAGGAAGCGAAGAACCTTGCTAAAAGGTTACAGGAACTGCTAACTAGAATAACCAATTTAGAGAAGAACATAATGACCTGATGGAGCTGAAAAACACAGCACGAGAACTTCATGAAGCATACACAGGTATCAACAGCCAAATCGATCAAGTGGAAGAAAGTATATCAGAGATTGAAGATCAACTTGATGAATGAAATAAGGCATGAAGACAAGATTGTAGAAAAAAGGAACAAACAAAGCCTCCAGGAAACATGGGACTATGGGAGAAGACCAAACCTATGATTGATTGGTGTACCTGAAAGTGGTGGGGAGAATGGACCTAAGTTGGAAAACACACTTAAGAATATTACCCAAGAGAACTTCCCTAATTTAGCAAGACAGGCCAAAGTTCAAATTTAGAAAATAAAGAGGACACCACTAAAATATCTCTCAAGAAGAGCAACCCCAAGACACATAATTTTCAGATTATCCAAGGAAGAAATGAAGGAAAAATTGTTAAGAGAAGCCAGACAGAAAAGTCAGGTTACCTACAAAGGGAAGCTCATCAGACTAAAAGCAGATCTCTCTGCAGAAACTTTACAAGCCAGAAGAGAGTGGGGGCCAATATTCAACATTCTTAAAGAAAAGAATTTTCAAGCCAGAATTTCATATCCAGCCAGTCCATGCTTCATAAGGAAAGGAGAAATAAAATCCTTTACAGACAAGCAAATGCTGAAGGACTTTAACACCGGTAGGTCTGCCTTACAAGAGCTCCTGAAGGAAGCACTAAATATGGAAAGGAAAAACTGGGACCAGTCACTGGAAAAACACACCATAATATAAAGACCAATGACACTATGAAGAAACTGCATCAACTAATGTGTAAAACCAGCTAGCATCATGATGACAGTATCCAATTCACACATAACAATATTAACCTTAAATGTAGATGGGCTAAATGCCCCAATTAAAAGAAACAGACTGGCAAATTAGCTAAAGAGTGAAGACTCATTGGTGTGCTGCTTTCAGGAGATCCATTTCATGTACAAAGCCACACACGGACTCACAATAAAGGGTTGGAGGAATATCTACTAAGCAAATGGAAAGCAAAAAAAGCAGGGGTTGCAATCCTAGAGTCTGATAAAACAGACTTTGAACCAACAAAGATCAAAAAAAGAGAAGAGCATTATATAATGGTAGAAGGATCAATGCAACAAGAAGAGATAACTATTCTAAACATATATGCACCCAATACAGGAGCACCCAAATTCTTAAAACAAGTTCTTAGAGACCTACAAAGAGACTTAGACAGCCACACAGTAATAGTGGGAGACGTTAACACCACACTGTCAATATTAAACAGATCAATGAGACAGAAAATAAACAAAGACATTCAGGACGTGAACTCAGCTCTAGACCAAGTGGACCTCATAGACATCTGCAGTATTCTCCATCCCAAATCAACAGAATATACATTCTTCTCAGTGCCACATAGCATGTATTTTAAATTGAAAACATAATTGTAAGTAAAACACTGCTCAGCAAACGCACAAGAATGAAAATCATAACAAACAGTCTCTGAGACCACAGTGCAAAAAAATTAGAACTCAGGATTAAGAAACTCACTCAAAGCCGCACAACTACATGGAAACTGAACAATGTGCTCCTGAATGACTAGTGGGTAAATAAAGTAATGAAGGCAGAAATCAAGAAGTTCCTTGAAACCTATGTGAACAAGGATACAACATACTAGAATCTCTGGGACACAGCTAAAGCAGTGCTTAGAGTGAAATTTGTAGCACTAACTGCCCACATTAGAAAGGTGGAAAGATCTAAAATCGACACTCAAATAACACAATTAAAAGAACCATAGAAGCAAGAGCAAAAAATTTCAAAAGCTAGCAGAAGACAAGTAATAAGATTAGAGCAGAACTGAAGGTGATAGAGACACGAAAAGTCCTTCAAAAAATCGAGTCTAGCAGCTGGTTGTTTGAAAAGATTAACAAAACAGATGGACCATTAGCTAGACTAATAAAGAAGAAAAGACACAAGAATCAGATAGACACAATAAAAAATGATAAAGGGAATATCTATCACCACTGATTCCACAGAAATACAAACGATCATCAGAGAATACTACAAACACCGCTATGCAAATAAATGAGAAAATCTAGAAGAGATGGATAAATTCCTGGACACACACATGCCCTCCCAAGACTAAACAAGGAAGAAGTCAAATCCCTGAGTAGACCAACGACAAGTTCTAAAATTGAGGCAGTAATTAATAGCCTACCAACCAAAAAAGGCCCAGAACCAGATGGATTCACAGCAAAATTCCACCAGAGGTACAAAGAGGGGCTGGTACCATTCCATCTGAAACTATTTCAACAATAGAAAAAGAGGGACTTCTCCTCAACTAATTTTATGAGGACAGCACCATCCTGATGCCGAAATCTTGCAGAGACACACACACAAAAATAAAATTTCATTCCAATATCCCTGATGAACATTGATGCAAAAATCCTCAATAAAATACTGACAAACTGAATCCAGCAGCACATCAGAAAGCTTATGCACCACGATCAAGGTGGCTTCATTCCTGGGATGCATGACTGGCTCAACAAATGCAAATCAATAAACTTAATCCATCACATAAACAGAACCAATGACAAAAACCACATGATTATCTCAATACATGCAGAAAAGGCATTTGATAAAATTCAACATCCCATCATGCTAAAAACTCTCAATAAACTAAGTATTGATGGAATGTATCTCAAAATATAAAAGCTACTTTTGACACACCCATAACCAATATCATACTGAATTGTCAAAATCTTGAAGCACAAGACAAGGATGCCCTCTCACTACTGCTATTCAACATAGTATTGGAAGTTCAGGCCAAGACAATCAGGCAAAAGAAAGAAGCAATGGGTATTCAAATAGGAAGACAGGAAGTCAAATTGTTTCTGTTTGCAGATGACATGATTGTATATTAGAAAACCCCATTGTCTCAGCCCAAAATCTCCTTAAGCTGATAAGCAACTTCAGCCAAGTCTCAGGATCCAAAATAAATGTGCAAAAATCACAAACATTCCTATACACCAAAAAATAGACAAACTGTGAGCCAAATCCTGAGTGAACTTCCATTCACAATTGCTACAAAGAAAATAAAATACCCAGGAATTTAACTTACAAAGGAGTGAAGGACCTCTTCAAGGAGAAGTATAAACTACTGCTCAAGGAAATAAGAGAGGACACAAGCAAATGGAAAAACATTTCATGCTCATAGATAGGAGGAGTAAATATCATGAAAACGGCAATACTGCCCAAAGGAATTTATAGATTCAGTGCTATCCCCATCAAGCTACCACTGACTTTCTTCACAGAATTAGAAAAAAACTCTTTAAATTTCATATGGAACCAAACAAGAGCCCACATATCCAAGATCAGCTTAAGAAAAAAAGAACAAAGCTGGAGGCGTCACGCTACCAGACTTTATACTAAAATGCTACAGTAACCAAAACAGCATGGTACTGGAACTAAAATAGTTATATAGACCAATGGAACAGAACAGAGGCCTTAGAAATAACACTACACATCTACAACCATCTGATCTTTGACAAACCTGAAAAAAACAAGCAATGGGAAAAGGATTCCCTATTTAATAAATGGTTATGGAAAACTGGCTGGCCATATCCAGAAAATGGAAACTGGATCCCTTCTCTACACCTTATACAAAAGTTAACTCAAGATGGATTAAACACATAAATGTAAAACCCAAAACCATAAAAACCCTAGAAGAAGACCTAAGCAATAACATTCAGGACAAAGACATGGGCAAGGACTTCATGACTAAAACACCAAAAGTCATTGGAACAAAAGTCAAAATTGACAAATGGGATCTAATAAAACTAAAGAGCTTCTGCACAGCATAAGAAACTATCACATCAGAGTGAACAGGCAACCTACAGGATGGGAGAAAAGTTTTGCAATCTACCCATCTGACAAAGGTCTAATATCCAGAATCTATAAGGAACTTAAACAAATTTACAAGAAAAAAAACACACAACCCCATCCAAATTGGGCAAAGGATATGTACAGACACTTCTCAAACGAAGACATTTATGCAACCAACAGACACATGAAAAAATGCTCATCATCACTGGTCATTAGAGAAATGTAAATCAAAACCACAATATAATACCATCTCACACCAGTTAGAATGGCGATCATTAAAAAAATCAGGAAACAACAGATGCTGGTGAGGTTATGAAGAAATAGGAACACTTTTACACAGTTGATTGGAATGTAAATTAGTTCAAGCATTGTGGAAGACAGTTTGGCGATTCCTCAAGGATCTAGAACCAGAAATACTATTTGACCCAGCAATCCCATTACTGAGTATATACCCAAAGGATTATAAATCATTCTGCTATAAAGACACATGCACGCATGTTTATTGCAGCACGATTTACAATATCAAAGACTTGAAATCAACCCACATGTCCATCAATGATAGACTGGGTAAAGAAAATGTGGCACATATACACCATGGAATACTATGCAGCCATAAAAAGGAATGAGTTCATGTCTCTTGCAAGGACATGGTTGAAGCTGGAAGCCATCATTCTCAGCAAGCGAACACAGGAACAGAAGACCAAACACCGCATATTCTCACTCATAAGTAGGAATTTTACAAGGAAAACACATGGACACAGGGAGGGGAACATTATGCAACGGGGTCTATTGGGGGATGTGGGGCAAGGGGATGGAGAACATTAGGACAAATACCAAATGCACGCTATTGTGAAAACCTAGTTAACAAGCTAATAGTTGCAGTAAACTCCCATGGCACATGTAGACCTATGTAAAAAAAACCTTCACGTTCTGCACTTGTATCCCAGAACTTGAAGTTAAAAAAAAGAAAGAAAGAAAGAAAGAAAGAAAGAAAGAAAGAAAGAAAGAAAGAAAGAAAGAAAGAAAGAAAGAACGAATAAGAAAAAATGCACAAAGCCTGCAAAAAGTCTGGGATTATGTTAAATGACCAAACCTAAGAATAATTGGCTTTCCTGAGGAAGAAGAGCAATCTAAAAGTTTGGAAAACATATTTGGAAAAATATATAGGAAAACTTACCCAGCCTTGCCAGATACCTAGATAAGCAAATATAAGAAGCTCAAAAACACCTGGGAAATTTATCACACAAAGATTATCACCTAAGCACATTGTCATCAGGTTATCTAATGTTAAGATAATGAAAGAATCTTAAGAGCTTTGAGTCAAAGCACCAGGTAACCTGTAAAAGAAAACCTATCAGATTATTTATTTATCAGCAGAAATTTTACAAACTAGAAGGGAATTGAGCCCTATCTTAAGCCTCCTTGAACAAAACAATTATTAGCCAAGAAGTTTTGTATCCAGCAAAGCTAAGCTTCATAAATGAAGAAAAGATACAGTCATTTATGAATAAATGCAGATAATGCACCTCTACCAAGGCAGCACTACAAGAACTGCTAAAATGAGCTCTAAATCTTGAAACAAATCCTGGAAACACATCAAAACAGAACCTCTTTAAAGCATATATCTGACAGAACCTGTAAAACAAAAATACAATTAAAAACAGCACCAAGATATACAGGCAACAAATAGCATGATGAATAAAATAGTACCTCACATCTTAATACTAACATTAAATGTAAATGACCTAAATGCTCCACTTAAAATATGCAGACTTATACAGACTTGCAGAATAAATAAGAATTCACAAACCATCTATCTGCTGCCTTCAAGAGACCCAACTAATACATATGGACTCATATAAACTAAAGGTAAAGGGGTGGAAAAAGACATTCCATGCAAATGGACATCAAAAACAAGCAGGAGTAGCTATTATATCAGACAAAACAAACTTTAAAGCAACAGCAGTTAAAAAAGAGAGAAATATTATATAATAATAAAACCCCTTATCCAACAGAAAATGTCACAATCCTAAATATATATGCACCTAACATTGGAGCTCCTAAATTTATAAAACAATTACTACTGGACCTAAGAAATGAGATAGATGACAACACAATAATTGTCAGGGACTTCAGTACTTCATTGACAGCACTAGACACATCATTGAGACAGAATATCGACCAAAAAAAAGTGGATTTAAACTGTACCCTGAAACAAATGGACTTAACAGATATTTACAGAACATTCTACCAAGCAACCACAGAATACACTTTCTATTCGTCAGCCCATGGGACTTTCTCCGAGATAGACCGTATGATAGACCACAAAACAAGTCTCAATATATTTTAAAAATCGAAATTATATCAAGTACTTTCTCAAACCACAGTGGAATAAAATTGGAAATCAACTCCAAAAGGAATCTTCAAAGCCATGCAAATACATGGAAATTAAATAACCTGCTCACGATTGATCATTGGGTCAACAACAAAATTAAGATAGAAATTTAAAAAATCTTCCAAATGAATAACAATAGTGACACAACCTATCAAAACTTCTGGGATACAGCAAATGTGGTGCTAAGAGGAACATATATAGCCCTAAATGCCTACATCAAAAAGTGTGAAAGAGCACAAATAGACAGTCTACGGTCACACCTCGAGGTACTAGAGAAACAAGAACAAACCAAACCCAAAACCAGCAGAAGAAAGGAAATAACCAAGATCAGAGCAGTAATAAATGTTGAAACAAACAAAATAAAGTACTAAAGGTAAAGGAAGCAAAAAGCTGGGTCTTTGAGAAGACAAAGTTGATAGACCATTAGCAAGAGAACCAGGAAAAGAACAGGGAAAACCCAATTAAACTCAATTAGAAATGAAACAGAAGGCATTACACCTGACATCACAGAAATACAAAAGGCTATTTAAGGCTACTACGAACACCTTTACACACATAAACTAGAAAACCTAGAAAAGATGAATAAATTTCTGAAAAAATATAATTCTCCTACCTTAAATCAGGAAAAAATAGATATCCTGAACAGTCCAACAAGCAGTGAGATTGAAATGGTAATTTAAAAATTACCAACAGAATAAAGTCCAGAACCAGATGAAATTCTACCCGTCATTCAAAGAATTCATAGCTGAATTCAAAGAAAATTGGTATCAATTCTATTGACACTATTCCACAAAATAGACAAAGAGGGAATCCTCCCTAAACCATTCTGTAAATCCAGTGTCACCCTAATACCAAAACCAGGAAAGGACTTAACCAAAAAAGAACACTGCAGACCAATATCCCTGATGAACATAGATGCCAAAATTGCAACAAAATACTAGCTAACCAAATCCAACATTAAAAAGATAATCCATCATGATCAAGTAGGTTTCATACCAGAGATGCAGGGATGGTTTCACATATGCAAGTCAATACATGTGACACACCTTACAAACAAAATTAAAAACAAAAATTACATGATCATCTCAATAGACATAGAAAAAGCATTTGACAAAATCCAACATCCCTTTATGACTGAAACTCTCAGCAAAATCGACATACAAGAGACATACCTCAATGTAGTAAAAGCCATCTATGACAAACCCACAGCCAATATAATACTGAACATGGAAAAGTTGAAAGTATTCCCTCTGAGACACAGAACACAACAAGGATACCCACTCTCACTACTTCTATTCAACGTAGTACTGGAAGTTTTAGCCAGAGCAATCAGAAAAGAGAAAGAAATAAAGGACATTCGTATTAATAAAGAGAAAGTCAAACTCTCGGTGTTTACTGATGATATTATTGTATACCTAGAAAACTCTATAAACTCCTCCAGAAAGCTCCTAGAAGTGATCAAAGAATTCAGCAAAATTTCAAAATACAAAACTAGTGTACACAAACCAGTAGTTCTCCTATACACTAACAGCAACCAAGTTGAGAATCAAATCAAGAACTCAACCCCTTTTAAAATAGCTGAAAAAAAAAAAAAAACTTAAGAATATAGCTAACCAAGGAGATGAAAGACCTTTACAAAGAAAACTATAAAACACTGCTGAGAGAAATGATAGATGACATAAATGAATAGGAATATATCCCATGCTCATGAATGGGTAGAATCAATATTGTGAAAATGACCATCCTACCAAAAGCAATCTACAAATTCAACGCAATTCCCATCGAAATACCACCATCATTCTTCGCAGAACAGAAAAAAAATCCTAAAATTCATATAAAGCCAAAAAAGAGCCCACATAGCCAAAGCAAGACTAAACAAAAAGAATAAATCTGGATGCATCACATTATCTGATTTCAAGCTATACTATAAGGCCATAGTCACCAAACAGCATGGTACTGGCATAAAAATAGGAACACAGACCAATGGAACAGAATAGAGAACCCAGAAATAAACCCAAATACTTACAGTCAACTGATCTTTGTCAAAGCAAACAAAAACATAAAGTGGGGAAAGAACACCCTATTCAACAAATGGTGCTGAGATAACTGGCAAGCCTCATGCAGGAGAATGAAACTGGATCCTCACCTCTCTCCTTATACAAAAATAAACTTAAGATAGATCAAGGACTTAAATCTATGTCCTGAAACTATAAGAATTCTAGAATATAACTTTGGGAAAACGCTTCTAGATATTCGCTTAGGCGATAATTTCATGACCAATGACCCAAAAGCAAATGCAATAAAAACAAAGATAAATAGCTGGGATTTAATTAAACTAAAGAGCTTTTGCACATCAAAAGGAACAGTCAGCAGAGTAAACAGAAAATCCATAGAGTGGGAGAAAATCTTCACAATCTATGCATCTGACAAATGACTAATATCCAGAATCTACAATGAACTCAAACAAATTAGCAAGGAAAAAACAAACAATCCCATCAAAAAGTGGATTAAGGACATGAATAGACAATCTTAAAAGAAGATATACAAATGGCCAACAAATATATTAAAAAATGCTCCACATTACTAACAATCAGAGAAATTTAAATCATAACCACAATGCGATACCACCTTACTCCTGCAAGAATGGTCATAATGAAAAAATTTAAAAAAAAAAGATATTGGCATGGATGTGATGAAGAGGGAACACTTCTACACTGCTGGTGGGAATGTAAACTAGTGCAGCCACTATGGAAAACAGTGTGGAGATTCCGTAAAGAAATAAAAGTAGATCTACCATTTAATTGAGAAATCCCACTATCCAGAGGAAAAGAAGTAACCAGACGAAAAAGATACTTGCTCACACATGTTTACGGCAGCACGATTTTCAATTGCAAAAATGTGGGATCATCCCAAATGCCCATTAATCAGAGTGGATAAAGAAACCGTGGTATATATATACAATGGAATACTACTCAGTCATAAAAATAAATGAACTAATAGCATTCACAGCAACCTGGATGGGATTGGAGACTATTATTCTAAGTGAAGAAACTCAGGAATGAAAAAACAAACATTGTATGTTCTCGCTCATAAGTGGGAATTAAGCTGTGAGGATGCAAAGGCATAAGAATCACACGATGGGCCTTGGGGACTCAATGGGAAAGGGAGGGAAAAGTGTAAGGGATAAAAGACTACAAACAGGGTTCAGTATATACTGCTCAAGCCATGGGTGCACCAAAATCTCACAAATCACCACTAAAGAACTTACTTACGTAACCAAATGCCACCTGTTCCCCAAAAACCTACAAAAGTATAAAATCTTAACAAAACACAAAAAAGAAGATATATAAATGGCCAACATACATGAAGAAAATTCTCAACATTATTAGTAATCAGGGAAATACAAATTAAAATCCTATTGTGATATCACCTTACCCCAGTCAAAGTGGCCATTTTTATGAAGTGAAGAACAATAGATATTGACATAGATATGATGAAAAAGAAATGCATATACACTACCAGTGGGAATGTAAGTTAGCAAAATCTTTATGAAAAACAGTATGGAGATTTCTCAAAGAACTAAAAGTAGCTCTACAATTTGATCCAGCAATCCCACTACTGGGTAACTACCCAAAGGAAAAGAAGAAGAAGTCAGTATGTCAAAAAGACACCTGCATGTGTATGTTTATTGCAGCACAATTTTCAATTGCAAAGATATGGAATCAAGCTACTTGCCTATAAGCTGATGAGTGGATAAAAATAGTGGAATATAAATATTAGTATAAATATGAATATATATGTGTATATATATAACAAAATACTAATCAGTCATAAAAAGAACACAATAATGACTTTTGCAGCAACTTGGAGGGAAATGGAGCCCGTTGTTCTAAGTGAACTAAATTGGGAATTGAAAAGCAGATGCCACATCTTCTCACATATAAGTGGGAATCTTAGCTATGGATACACAAAGACATACAGAATGGCATAATAGACATTGGAGAAGCAGAAGGGGTAAGGGTGGGCAGGAGGTGATGAATGAAAAACTAACTATTGGGTAATATGTACACTACTCAGGTGATGGGTGCACTAAAATCCTAACTTCACCATTATACAATTCATCCATGTAACAAAAAATTCCGCTTGTAGCTCTAAAGCTATTAAAATTAAAAAATTAATAAAAACAAATCCATCTTTCACGTTTTTGCTAAAATTATCTTTCTTATATCTTATTATTCCTGGTCATAAAGTAATTTTTTCTTATTGACCTGGAAAAGTTAAGTAGTAGAGTGCTTCTAATAATAAAGTACAATTTACAAGTTACAGAATATCAATACCAAATAAAAAATAAACTCTAGGCCCCAAATTGGCATAGTATCCCTTTTGCCACATTCTATTGGTCAAAGCAGCCATGGGCTGGAAGTTTAGTCTGTAAAGAGTTTTAAACAAAAGGACTCAGGAGCCAGGCATGTTGCTGTATGCCTGTAGTTCCAACTACTCAGGAGACTGAGGTGAGAGGATTGCTTAAGACCACAAGTTCAAGTCCAGCCTGGGCAACATAGTGATACTCCATTTCTTAAAAAAGGGAGGGACTCTGGTCTTAGTGATACCAGTTACAACTAATAATGAAGATAAGGTACTTTTTTGAAAACCTCACAGTAAATTAGTTGAAAGTCTACATACTAATCAGTGAGACTGTGATGGCTAATTTTATATGTCAACTTTAAGGGTGTTTTTGGATGAAATTAAGATTTCTATCTGTGAACTTTGAGTAAGCAAATTGCTCTTCATAATGTAGGTGGGCTTAGTGTAATCACTTGAAAGCCTAAATACAACAAAAAGATTGAACTCCTGAGCAAGATGAAATTCTCCAGAAGACTTTACCTTTATCTTCAGATTTTACCTGCACATCAACCCTTCAGGGTCTCTGCTTGCCAGCCTGTGGACTGGAACTGCACCAATGGCTCTTCTGAATCTAGTGTCTGTGGACCTACATGGAAGATTTGGACTTGCCAGTCTTTATAGTCACATAAGCCAATTCCTAATAACAAATTTCTTACTATACACAAACACACACACATCTCTTTATATAAATACATGTCTTTCTGTGTATACACATATTTCATTGGTTTGATTTCTCTGAAGAAAACTAAGAAATACAGAAGCCAACAGCCTCCCTTTTTACTTGGGTTTTTAGAATATTGGTACTTAAACTTATACATCTAGACAAGAATTTGGATGATTCCTTCCTAGGGAAACTCAGTAGCTAATGAGAAAAGGCCCATAAAATGACCAAATTCCTACAAAATGTCTCATGGTGCCATTAGTTGATAAGCTTTACTCAATCAACTTTTTTAGTGCCTCATTCTTAAATCTGAGGATTAAGTGTCTTAAATCACAAGGTATTTGAGAAAAGCCTTTAACATTCAATGCAGAGACAAAAGCAGGCCAAAACTGGGATAGGGTGAGAACATTGGAGGAAATATAGTAGTCCAGGGATAGTAAACTTAAACAAAACTCGCAACAGCGCAAGCTGTTGTAAAATTAACATGAGAAGAGAGAGAAAAAAAATGTTGTATCAAGAAACAGGAACAGCATACTGTGAAAAAGGAAAAGTATGGGATAAGAACAAGCTCATGAAAATAAAAAATAAAACAGAAATATATAACTCAATAAATAGGTTGGATAAAAAGTTAAGAAAATATTCCAGAAAGAAGAAAAAGACTGAGAGAAGCAAAATAGAAGAGAAAAGATTTTTTAAAATAGGAAATGAATCCACAAGTCCCAACATCCATCCAGTAGAAGCTGTGGAAACAGAGAATAGAGAAAATGGAAAATTGTGGTAGCTAATACCCAAACATGGCTCCCCAATGAACCATGCCTCCCATATTCATGTCCCTGCCTATTTTCTTCTCCTTGAATTTGGGCTGACCTTTGATTTGCTTTAGGATCAATAAAATGTGACAGAAGTAATATGTGTTTTTACAGCCTAGGTCATTAGAAGCCTTGCAATTTGTGCCTGAGTCTTTGCAATGCACACTCTTGGGGAAGTCAACCACCAGGAGTAAGTTGCACTATCTAGAGACTACCATGTTGTAAAAAAGACTAAGTTAACTATATGAAACACCATTCCAGTTGAAGTGCTAGATATATGATTGAGGAAGCCATCTTATTAAATGTCTTCCCAGTCATGCCTTTAGTTGACTCTAGCACCAGTCATTATATGCCTACAACAATATATGATAAACCTCAAGTGAGAACTTCCCAATTGAGCCCAGTTAACTTACATGTCTGGGTGAGTTAGATACTACATTTTTTGAAAGTAGGCAATGCTAACAACCCACAAGTACTACCTTTTTCCAGGTCTCTGTCATACTGTCTTCTAGCTACATTACTATTCTTGTACAGAATCAAAAAAAATGTAATTATGTAATTATTTATGTGGTTAAAATATACTGATTTTCTCTCCTGAATGAGGGCAAAGAATATCCCCATTTTCTTCACTGATGTAACATGAATACCTAATTAACATCTAGTAGGTACTCAATAAATATTTACTGATGGAATACATTAAATAATCTAAGTTTTAACATCAGAGGGTAACTTGTCTTTTCTCATTAGATTTCTCAGATTATTTTTTCAAAGCAAAGTCCAAAATCCTATTGGGAATGATCCTATTTAGAAGAATTGGGAAGAATGGAAGAGAGGCAACATAACATTGTTTGAATACTGGAAATCATGCATTTGCCAATAAAAAACTGATAGGCCTTTGTGTTTTAGTTACCTCACCTATCAAATGAGAATAGTAACAGTACCTGCCTTATAGGGTTGCTATATGTACATATATTCTTACGTGTGTGTGTAATATATGTAAACTGCTTAGAATGGTATCTGGAGCATAGTAAACACTTTATAGATGTTAAATATGTGAAGAAATTATTTAATGTTTGATTTGAAAGCCTCATCAATATGACAAAAGTAACCATTTAAGCCAATAATACTAAAACATTTCAAAATCATTCATCTCACTTTACAATTAATTCTTTCTCTCTCCTGTAGAAAACAAAAACACAACCAGCAGTTCCAAGATGGCTGAATGGGAACAGCTCCAGGCTACAGCTCCCAGCTTGAGTGACACAGAAGACCGGTGATTTCTGCATTTCCAAATGAGGATCTTAGAAAATGGCACACCAGGAGATTATATCCTGTGCCGGGCTCAGAGGGTCCCACACCCACGGAGCCTCCCTCATTGCTAGCACAGCTGTCTGAGATGTAACTGCAAGGCAGCAACTGGGGGAGGGGCGCCCACCATTGCTGAGGCTTGAGTAGGTAAACAAAGCGGCCGGGAAGCTCGAACTGGGTGGAGTCCACCACAGCTCAAGGAGGCCTGCCTGCCTCTGTAGACTAAACCTCTGGGACAGGGAATAGCCAAAAAAAAAAAAAAAAAAAAGGCAGTAGAAACCTCTGCAGATTTAAATGTCCCTGTCTGACAGATTTGAAGAGAGTAGTGGTTCTCCCAGCACGGAGTTTGAGACCTGAGAATGGACAGATTGCCTCCTCAAGTGGGTCCCTCACCCCTGAGTAGCCTAACCGGGAGGCACCCTCCAGTAGGGGCAGACTGACACCTCATACTGTCAGGTACCCCTCTGAGACGAAGCTTCCAAAGGAACAATCAGGCAGCAACATTTGCTATTCAGCAATATTCACTCTTCTGCAGCCTCTGCTGCTGACACCAAGGCAAACAGTATCTGGAGTGGACCTCCAGCAAACTCCAACAGACCTGCAGCTGAGGGTCCTGACTGTTAGAAGGAAAACTAACAAACAGAAAGGACATCCACACCACAACCCCATCTGTACGTTACCATCATCAAAGACCAAAGGTAGATAAAACCACAAAGATGGGCAAAAAACAAAACAGAAAAGCTGAAAATGCTAAAAATCATAGCGCCTCTCTCCCTCCCAAAGAACACAGCTCCTTGCCAGCAATGGAACAAAGCTGGATGGAGAATGACTTTGACGAGTTGAGAGAAGAAGGCTTCAGATGATCAAACTTCTCCGAACTAAGGGAGGAAGTTTGAACCCATCGCAAAGAAGCTAAAAACCTTGAAAAAAGATTAGACAAATGGCTAACTAGAATAACCAATGTAGAAAAGTCCTTAAGTGACCTGATAGAGCTGAAAACCATGGCACGAGAACTACATGACAAATGCACAAGCTTCAGTAACCAATTTGATCAACTGGAAGAAAGGGTATCAGTGATTGAAGATGAAATGAGTGAAATGAAGCAAGAGGAGAAGTTTAGAGAAAAATGAGTAAAAAGAAATGGACAAAGCCTCCAAGAAATATGGGACCATGTGAAAATACCAAATCTATGTCTGACTGGTGTACCTGAAAGTGATGCGGAGAATGGAACCAAGTTGGAAAACCCTCTGCAGGATATTATCCAGGAGAAATTCCCCAACCTAGCAAGGCAGGCCAACATCCAAATTTGGGAACTACAGAGAGCGCCACAAAGATACTCCTCAAGAAGAGCAACTCCAAGACACATAATTGTCAGATCACCAAAGTCGAAATGAAGGGAAAAATGTTAAAGGCAGCCAGAGAGAAAGGTCGGAGAAAGACTAAACCAGGAAGAAGTTGAATCTCTGAATAGACCAATAACAGGCTCTGAAACCGAGGCAAAAATTAAGAGCCTACCAACAACAAAAAGTCCAGGACCAGATGGACTCACAGCCAAATTCTACCAGAGGTACACGGAGGAGCTGGTACCATTCCTTCTGAAAATATTCCAATCAATAGAAAAAGAGGGAATCCTCCCTAACTCATTTTATGAGGCCAGCATCATCCGGATACCAAAGCCTGGCAGAGACACAACAAAAAGTATAATTTTAGATCTGTATCCCTGATGAACATTGATGCAAAAATCCTCAATAAAATACTGGCAAACCAGATCCAGCAGCACATCAAAAAGCTTATCCACCATGATCAAGTGGGCTTCATCCGTAATCCAGCATATAAACAGAATGAAAGACAAAAACCACATGATTATCTCAGTAGATGCAGAAAAGACCTTTGACAAAATTCAGCAGCCCTTCATGCTAAAAACTCTCAATAAGTTCAGTATTGATGGAATGTATCTCAAAATAATAATAGCTACTTATGACAAACCCACAGCCAATATCATACTGAATGGGCAATAAATGGAAGCATTCCCTTTGAAAACTGGCACAACACAGGGATGCACTCTCTCACCACCCTATTCAACATATTGTTGGAAGTTCTGGCCAAGGCAGTCAGGCAGGAGAAAGAATTAAAGAGTATTCAATTAGGAACAGAGGAAGTCAAATTGTCCCTGTTTGCAGATGACATGATTGTATATTTAGAAAACCCCATCATCTCAGCCCAAAATCTCCTTAAGCTGATAAGCAGCTTCAACAAAGTTTCAAGATAAAAAATCAATGGTACAAAAATCACAAGCATTCTTACACACCAATAACAGACAAACAGAGAGCTAAATCATGAGTGAACTCCCATTCACAATTGCTTCAAAGAGAAAAAATGCCTAGGAATCCAACTTACAAGGGATGTGAAGGACCTCTTCAAGGAGAACTGGAAACCACTGCTCAATGAAATAAAAGAGGACACAGACAAATGGAAGAACATTCCATGCTCATGTATAGGAAGAATCAATATCGTGAAAATGGCCATACTGCCCAAGATAATTTATAGATTCAATGCCATCCCCTTCAATCTACCAATGACTTTCTTCACAGAATAAAAAAAAAAAAAAAAAAAAAAAAAAAAAAAAAAAACTACTTTAAAGTTCATATGGAACCAAAATAGAGCCCACATTGCCAAGACAATCCTAAGTCAAAATGGCAAAGCTGGAGGCATCACGCTACCTAACTTCAAACTATACTACAAGGCTACAGTGACCAAAGCAGCACGGTACTGGTACCAAAGCAGAGATATAGACCAATGGAACAGAACAGAGCCCTCAGAAATAATGCCACAAATCCACAACCATCTGATCTTTGACAAACCTGACAAAAACAAGAAATGGGGAAAGGATTCCCTATTTAATAAATGGTGCTGGGAAAACGGGCTAACTATATGTAGAAAGCTGAAACTGGATCCCTTCCTTACACCTTATACGAAAATTAATTCAAGATGGATTAGAGACTTAAATGTTCACAGCACTATTCACAATAGCAAAGACTTGGAATCAACCCAAATGTCCAAAATGACAGACTTGATTAAGAAAATGTGGCCCATATACACCATGGAATACTATGCAGCCATAAAAAAGACAAGTTCATGTCCTTTGTAGGGACATGGATGCAGCTGGAAACCATCATTCTCAGCAAACTATCGCAAGAACAGAAAACCAAACACCACATGTTCTCACTCATAGGTGGGAACTGAACAATGAGAACACTTGGACACAGGAAGGGGAACATCACACACTGGGGCCTGTTGTGGGGTGGGGGGATGGGGAAGGGATAACATTAGGAGATATATCTAATGTAAATGACGAGTAGGTGGGTGCAGCACACCAACATGGTACATGTGTACATATGTAACAAACCTGCACAGTGTGCACATGTACCCTAGAACTTAAAGTATAATAAAAAATAAATTTAAAAAGAAAACAAAAACACACATAGACTCCCTTTCCCATTATATAACCTGAAACTAAATCTCTAAAATTTTTGGGTTAATTCATTTTATTTAGTAAATTTCACCAAACCTGGAGTGTATAATCCTAGGTGATTAAAAGCTTTTTTTAAATTATTTTATTTGTAATAATTATGATTTAAAAGGCATACACTGTAATGTGAGCTGTAATAAATCATTGTTTGGGTTCTTAAGGGCTAATTTTTAATGTTTAACTCTTTTGAAGAAATAAAATCCATTTTGGCTTACACTATTATGTGGCACTTGATATACATATGTACAGACAATATTCATGAGAAAAAACACTTTTTCAAAAAAGATATTTTTAAACTATTTTTTTAATTTATTTATTATTATTATACTTTAAATTCTAGGGTACATGTGCATAACGTGCAGGTTTGTTACATATGTATACTTGTGCCATGTTGGTGTGCTGCACCCATCAACTCGTCAGCACCCATCAACTCGCCATTTACATCAGGTATAACTCCCAATGCAATCCCTCCCCCCTTCCCCCTCCCCATGATAGGCCACACGGTGTGTGATGTTCCCCTTCCTGAGTCCAAGTGTTCTCATTGTTCAGTTCCCACCTATGAGTGAGAACATGCGGTGTTTGGTTTTCTGTTCTTGTGATAGTTTGCTAAGAATGATGGTTTCCAGCTGCATCCATGTCCCTACAAAGGACACAAACTCATCCTTTTTTATGGCTGCATAGTATTCCATGGTGTATATGTGCCACATTTTCTTAATCCAATCTGTCACTGATGGACATTTGGGTTGATTCCAAGGCTTTGCTATTGTGAATAGTGCCGCAATAAACATACGTGTGCATGTGTCTTTATAGCAGCATGATTTATAATCGTTTGGGTATATACCCAGTAATGGGATGGCTGGGTCATATGGTACATCTAGTTCTAGATCCTTGAGGAATCGCCATACTGTTTTCCATAATGGTTGAACTAGTTTACAATCCCACCAACAGTGTAAAAGTGTTCCTATTTCTCCACATCCTCTCCAGCACCTGTTGTTTCCTGACTTTTTAATGATTGCCATTCTAACTGCTGTGAGATGGTATCTCATTGTGGTTTTGATTTGCATTTCTCTGATGGCCAGTGATGATGAGCATTTTTTCATGTGTCTGTTGGCTGTCTGAATGTCTTCTTTTGAGAAAAGTCTGTTCATATCCTTTGCCCACTTTTTGATGGGGTTGTTTGTTTTTTTCTTGAAAATTTGTTTGAGTTCTTTGTAGGTTCTGGATATTAGCCCTTTGTCAGATGAGTAGATTGCAAAAATTTTCTCCCATTTTGTAGGTTGCCTGTTCACTCTGATGGTAGTTTCTTTTGCTGTGCAGAAGCTCTTTAGTTTAATGAGATCCCATTTGTCAATTTTGGCTTTTGCTGCCGTTGCTTTTGGTGTTTTAGACATGAAGTCTTTGCCCATGCCTATGTCCTGAATGGTACTACCTAGGTTTTCCTCTAGGATTTTTATGGTATTAGGTCTAACATTTAAGTCTCTAATCCATCTTGAATTAATTTTCATATAAGGAGTAAGGAAAGGATCCAGTTCCAGCTTTCTACTTATGGCTAGCCAATTTTCCCAGCACCATTTATTAAATAGGGAATCCTTTCCCCATTTCTTGTTTCTCTCAGGTTTGTCAAAGATCAGATGGCTGTAGATGTGTGGTATTATTTCTGAGGACTCTGTTCTGTTCCATTGGTCTATATCTCTGTTTTGGTACCAGTACCATGCTGTTTTGGTTACTGTAGCCTTGTAGTATAGTTTGAAGTCAGGTAGCGTGATGCCTCCAGCTTTGTTCTTTTGACTTAGGATTGTCTTGGAGATGCGGGCTCTTTTTTGGTTCCATATGAACTTTAAAGCAGTTTTTTCCAATTCTGTGAAGAAACTCATTGGTAGCTTGATGGGGATGGCATTGAATCTATAAATAACCTTGGGCAGTATGGCCATTTTCATGATATTGATTCTTCCTATCCATGAGCATGGTATGTTCTTCCATTTGTTTGTGTCCTCTTTGATTTCACTGAGCAGTGGTTTGTAGTTCTCCTTGAAGAGGTCCTTTACATCCCTTGTAAGTTGGATTCCTAGGTATTTGATTCTCTTTGAAGCAATTGTGAATGGAAGTTCATTCCTGATTTGGCTCTCTGTTTGTCTGTTACTGGTGTATAAGAATGCTTGTGATTTTTTCACATTAATTTTGTATCCTGAGACTTTGCTGAAGTTGCTTATCAGCTTAAGGAGATTTTGGGCTGAGACAATGGGGTTTTCTAAATATACAATCATGTCATCTGCAAACAGGGACAATTTGACTTCTTCTTTTCCTAACTGAATAGCCTTTATTTCTTTCTCTTGCCTGATTGCCCTAGCCAAAACTTCCAACACTATGTTGAATAGGAGTGGTGAGAGAGGGCATCCCTGTCTTGTGCCAGTTCTCAAAGGGAATTTTTCCAGTTTTTGCCCATTCAGTATGATATTGGCTGTGGGTTTGTCATAAATAGCTCTTATTATTTTGAGGTACGTTCCATCAATACCGAATTTATTGAGCATTTTTAGCATGAAGGGCTCTTGAATTTTGTCAAAAGCCTTTTCTGCATCTATTGAGAGAATCATGTGGTTCTTGTCTTTGGTTCTGTTTATATGCTGGATTATGTTTATTGATTTGCGAATGTTGAACCAGCCTTGCATCCCAGGGATGAAGCCCACTTGATCATGGTGGATGAGCTTTTTGATGTGTTGCTGAATCCGGTTTGCCAGTATTTTATTGAGGATTGTTGCATTGATGTTCATCAGGGATATTGGTCTAAAATTCTCTTTTTTTGTGTGTGTCTCTGCCAGGCTTTGGTATCAGGATGATGTTGGCCTCATAAAATGAGTTAGGGAGGATTCCCTCTTTTTCTATTGATTGGAATAGTTTCAGAAGGAATGGTACCAACTCCTCCTTGTACCTCTGGTAGAATTCAGCTGTGAATCCATCTGGTCCTGGACTTTTTTTGGTTGGTAGGCTATTAATTATTGCCTCAATTTCAGAGCCTGCTATTGGTCTATTCAGGGATTCAACTTCTTCCTGGTTTAGACTTGGAAGAGTGTAAGTGTCCAGGAAATTATCCATTTCTTCTAGATTTTCCAGTTTATTTGCGTAGAGGTGTTTATAGTATTCTCTGATGGTAGTTTGTATTTCTGTGGGGTCGGTGGTGATATCCCCTTTATCATTTTTAATGGCGTCGATTTGATTCTTCTTTCTTTTCTTCTTTATTAGTCTTGCTAGTGGTCTGTCAATTTTGTTGATCTTTTCAAAAAACCAACTCCTGGATTCGTTGATTTTTTGGAGGGTTTTTTGTGTCTCTATCTCCTTCAGTTCTGCTCTGATCTTAGTTATTTCTTGCCTTCTGCTAGCTTTTGAATGTGTTTGCTCTTGCTTCTCTAGTTCTTTTAATTGCGATGTTAGAGTGTCAATTTTAGATCTTTCCTGCTTTCTCCTGTGGGCATTTAGTGCTATAAATTTCCCTCTACACACTGCTTTAAATGTGTCCCAGAGATTCTGGTATGTTGTATCTTTGTTCTCATTGGTTTCAAAGAACATCTTTATTTCTGCCTTCATTTCGTTATGTACCCAGTAGTCATTCAGGAGCAGGTTGTTCAGTTTCCATGTAGTTGAGCGGTTTTGAGTGAGTTTCTTAGTCCTGAGTTCTAGTTTGATTGCACTGTGGTCTGAGAGACAGTTTGTTATAATTTCTGTTCTTGTACATTTGCTGAGGAGTGCTTTACTTACAATTACGTGGTCGATTTTGGAGTAAGTACGATGTGGTGCTGAGAAAAATGTATATTCTGTTGATTTGGGGTGGAGAGTTCTATAGATGTCTATTAGGTCTGCTTGCTGCAGAGATGAGTTCAATTCCTGGATATCCTTGTTAACTTTCTGTCTCGTTGATCTGTCTAATGTTGACAGTGGAGTGTTGAAGTCTCCCATTATTATTGTATGGGAGTCTAAGTCTCTTTGTAAGTCTCTAAGGACTTGCTTGATGAATCTGGGTGCTCTTGTATTAGGTGCATATATATTTAGGATAGTTAGCTCTTCCTGTTGAATTGATCCCTTTACCATTATGTAATGGCCTTCTTTGTCTCTTTTGATCTTTGATGGTTTAAAGTCTGTTTTATCAGAGACTAGTATTGCAACCCCCGCTTTTTTTTGTTCTCCATTTGCTTGGTAAATCTTCCTCCATCCCTTTATTTTGAGCCTATGTATGTCTCTGCGTGTGAGATGGGTCTCCTGAATACAGCAGACTGATGGGTCTTGACTCTTTATCCAGTTTGCCAGTCTGTGTCTTTTAATTGGAGCATTTAGTCCATTTACATTTAAGGTTAAGATTGTTATGTGTGAACTTGATCCTGCTATTATGATATTAACTGGTTATTTTGCTCGTTGGTTGATGCAGTTTCTTCCTAGCCTCGATGGTCTTTACATCTTGGCATGTTTTTGCAATGGCTGGTACCGGTTGTTCCTTTCCATGTTTAGTGCTTCCTTCAGGGTCTCTTGTAAGGCAGGCCTAGTGGTGACAAAATCTCTAAGCATTTGCTTATCTGTAAAGGATTTTATTTCTCCTTCACTTATGAAACTTAGTTTGGCTGGATATGAAATTCTGGGTTTAAAATTCTTTTCTTTAAGAATGTTGAATATTGGCCCCCACTCTCTTCTGGCTTGGAGAGTTTCTGCCGAGAGATCTGCTGTTAGTCTGATGGGCTTCCCTTTGTGGGTAACCCGACCTTTCTCTCTGGCTGCCCTTAAGATTTTTTCCTTCATTTCAACTTTGGTGAATCTGGCAATTATGTGTCTTGGAGTTGCTCTTCTTGAGGAGTATCTTTGTGGCTTTCTCTGTATTTCCTGGATTTGAATGTTGGCCTGCCCTACTAGGTTGGTGAAGTTCTCCTGGATGATATCCTGAAGAGTGTTTTCCAACTTGGTTCCATTTTTCCCCCTCACTTTCAGGCACCCCAATCAGACGTAGATTTGGTCTTTTTACATAATCCCATACTTCTTGCAGGCTTTGTTCATTTCTTTTTCTTCTTTTGTCTTTTGGTTTCTCTTCTCGTTTTGTTTCATTCATTTGATCCTCAATCGCAGATACTCTTTCTTCCAGTTGATCGAGTCGGTTACTGAAGCTTGTGCATTTGTCACGTATTTCTCGTGTCATGGTTTTCATCTCTTTCATTTCGTTTATGACCTTCTCTGCATTAATTACGCTAGCCATCAATTCTTCCACTTTTTTTTCAAGATTTTTAGTTTCTTTGCGCTGGGTACGTAATTCCTCCTTTAGCTCTGAGAAGTTTGATGGACTGAAGCCTTCTTCTCTCATCTCGTCAAAGTCATTCTCCGTCCAGCTTTGATCCGTTGCTGGCGATGAGCTGCGCTCCTTTGCCGGGGGAGATGCGCTCTTATTTTTTGAATTTCCAGCTTTTCTGCCTTGCTTTTTCCCCATCTTTGTGGTGTTATCTGCCTCTGGTCTTTGATGATGGTGATGTACTGATGGGGTTTTGGTGTAGGTGTCCTTCCTGTTTGATAGTTTTCCTTCTAACAGTCAGGACCCTCAGCTGTAGGTCTGTTGGAGATTGCTTGAGGTCCACTCCAGACCCTGTTTGCCTGGGTATCAGCAGCAGAGGCTGCAGAAGATAGAATATTGCTGAACAGCGAGTGTACCTGTCTGATTCTTGCTTTGGAAGCTTCCTCTCAGGGGTGTACTCCACCCTGTGAAGTGTGGGATGTCAGACTGCCCCTAGTGGGGGATGTCTCCCAGTTAGGCTACTCAGGGGTCAGGGACGCACTTGAGCAGGGAGTCTGTCCCTTCTCAGATCTCAACCTCCGTGTTGGGAGATCCACTGCTCTCTTCAAAGCTGTCAGACAGAGTCGTTTGCGTCTGCAGAGGTGTCTGCTGTTTTTGTTATTGTTTACTGTGCCCTGTCCCCAGAGGTGGAGTCTACAGAGACAGGCAGGTTTCCTTGAGCTGCTGTGAGCTCCACCCAGTTCGAGCTTCCCAACAGCTTTGTTTAGCTACTTAAGCCTCAGCAATGGCGGGCGCCCCTCCCCCAGCCTCGTTGCTGCCTTGCTGCGATATCGCAGACTGCTGTGCTAGCAATGAGGGAGGCTCCGTGGGTGTGGGACCCTCCAGGCCAGGTGTGGGATATGATCTCCTGGTGTGCCTGTTTGCTTAAAGCGCAGTATTGGGGTGGGAGTTACCCGCTTTTCCAGGTGTTGTGTGTCTCAGTTCCCCTGGCTAGGAAAAGGGATTCCCTTCCCCCTTGCGCTTCCCAGGTGATGCCTCGCCCTGCTTCAGCTCTCGCTGGTCGGGCTGCAGCAGCTGACCAGCACCAATCGTCTGGCACTCCCCAGTGAGATGAACCCAGTACCTCAGTTGAAAATGCAGAAATCACCGGTCTTCTGTGTCGCTTGCGCTGGGAGTTGGAGACTGGAGCTGTTCCTATTTGGCCATCTTGCTCCGCCCTTAAACTATTAATAAACAATCAGAATGAACAACTCAGAGAGATAATATGTGAGATAAAATGATTATTATTTCATATAAAATTGAGCTTTTGCCCCTTACTATTTCATATTAAGGTAGTTAACATAATCTGAAAGACTATATTGTATTTATGAGAGGCAAATAGAGTATTATAATTAAGAGGTAATAGTCTTAAATACATGTATTTTAAGATAAAAAGTTAATAATATATTCTGTGTAAATATCACAGTAGAAACCCATTCTACATTCTTCTTTTTTTTTGTATTGATCACAATGTTTTATTTGGAATTGTTTTAAGTGTACCTCTGAAATTGGTAAATTAATATTTTCTATTAAATTTTAAATATATTTACTAATGAAATGGTCCTCTTCTCTTTTTCTTTTCTGAAATTTTATGATATTGGAGTCAAGATTACTTTTCCATCATATAAAAGGCCAGGAAGCTTCTATTTTCTATTTTCTGAAAAAAAATGTGTATGTTACAAATCAAGTGTTTCTTAAAATTATGTTATAATTCACCCATAAAACTATGTGTGTGGGAACCTTTTAAAATGTATTAATTTTTATTTTTTTAAGTTTTATTTTATGTTCAGGGGTACATGTGTAGGTTTGTTGTATAGGTAAATTACATGTCACCAGAATTTGGTTTATAGATTATTTCATCACCCAGGTAATAAACATAGTACCTAATAGGTAGTTTTTCAATCTTCTTCCTCCTTTAAACCTCCATGCTCAAGTAGGTCCCAGTGTCTGTTATTCCCATCTTTGTGTCCATGTGTACTCAATATTTAGCTCCCACTTATAAGTGACAATGTGCAGTATTTGCTTTTCTTTTTCTGCACTAGTTCACTTAGGATTATGGCCTCCAACTCCATCCATGTTGATGCAAGGCCATGATCTCACTCTTTTATATGACTATGTAGTACTCTATGGTGTATATGTGCCACATTTTCTTTATCCAGTCCACTGTTGGTGGGCATTAGTGTTAATTCCATGACTTTGCTATTGTGAATAGTGCACAATGAATATATGTGTGTGTTTGTCTTTGTGGTAGAATGATTTACGTTCCTTTGGGTATATATCCAATAATGGAATTGCTGGGTTAAATGTTACTTCTGTTTTAAATTCTTTGAGGAATCACCAAACTGCTTTCCACAGTGAGGGAACTAATTTACGTTCTCACCAGCAGCGTATAAGAATTCCCTTTTCTCTACAACCTCACCAGCATCTGTTATTTTTTGACTTTTTAATAATAGCCATTCTGACCAATGTGAGATAGTATTGCATTGTGATTTTGATTCGCATTTTGATTTGAATGCGAATCAAAATTTCTCTAACGATTAGTGATGTTCAGCGTTTTTTCATATACCTGGTGGCCACGTGTATGTCTTCGTTTAAAAATTGTTCATATTCTTTGTCCACTTTTTAATGGGCCTGTATGTTTGTTGCTTGTAAATTTGTTTAAATTTCTTATAAATTCTGACTATAAGACCTTTGTCAGATGTGTAATTTACAAATGTTTTCTCCAGTTATGTAGGTAATGTTTTCTCCTCCCCTTATGTAGGTTACTATCTGTTGATAGTTTCTTTTGCTGTGCAGAAACAATTTAGTTTAATTAGATCCCATTTGTCAATTTTTGTTTTTGTTGCAATTGCTTTGACATCTTTATCATGGTATCTTTTCAGGGCCTATGTCCAGAATAGTATTTCCTAGGTTATCTTCCAGGGTTCTTACAATTTTAGGTTTTACATTGAAGTCTTTAATTCATCTTTAGTTGATTTTTGTATGTGGTGCAAAGATGTGGTCTAACTTCAATCTTTGCATATGGCAACCCAGTTATCTCAGCATAATTTACTGGCTAGGGTGTCCTTTCCTCATTGCTCATTTTTCATGACTATCAAAGATCAGATGGTTGTAGGTGTGTGGCTTTATTTCTGAGTCCTCTATTCTGTTCCATTTCTCTTTGTGTCTGTTTTGGTACCAGCACCATGATTGTTTGGTTACTGTAGCCTTGTAGTATAGCTTGAAGTTAGGTAATGTGATGCCTATGGCTTTGTTCTTTTTGCTTAGAATTGACTATTTGAGCTCTTTTTCAGTTTCATATAAATTTTAAAATAGTTTTCTCTGATTCTATGAAGAATGCCATTACTAATTTGATAGGAATAACATTAGATATGTAAATTGCTTTGGGCAATATGACCATTTAAACATAGTGACATAGTGATTCTTTCTATCTATAAGCATGGTATATTTTTCCATTTGTTTGTGTCATCTCTTACTTATTTCAGCAGTGTTTTGTAATTCTTGTTGTATAGATCTTTTATCATCCTGATTAGTTGTATTCATAGATACTTTTCTGTGGCTATTAGGAATGGAATTGTATTTGTATTTGGTTTTCAGCTTGGATGTTGTTGGTGTATAGAAATGCTGTCAGTTTTTATGCATTGATTTTGTATTTTGAAACTTTGCTGAAGGTGTTATTCAGATCTGGGAGCTTTTGGGCAGAGGCTATGGAGTTTTCTAGATATAAAATAATACCATCTACAAACAGAGATAGTTTGACTTCCTTGCTTCCTATTGGTGTGCATTTCATTTTTTTTTTTCTCTTGCCTCACTGCTCTGGCTAGGATTTCCAATACTATGTTGGATAGAAGTGGTGAAAGTGGGCATCTTAGTGTTGTTCTGGTTTTCAAGGGGAGTAATTCCAGCTTTTGCCCATTCAGTATGATTTTGGCTTTGTATTTGTCATAGATGGCTCACATAAGTTTGAAGGATATTCCTTCAATGCCTAGTGTGTTAAGGTTTGTTAACACAAAGAAATGTTGAATATTATCAAACAGCTTTTTTGCATCTACTGAGATGATCATGTTGTTTTTGTTTTTAGTTCTGTTTATGTAGTAAATCACATTTATTGATTTGCATATATTGAGCCAACCTTGCACCCCAGGGATAAAGCCTGCTTGATTGTGGTGGATTAGCTTTTTGTGTCCTGCTGGATATGGCTTTCTAGTATTTTGTTAAAAAATTTTGCGTCTATGTTCAACAAGGATATGGCCCCGAAAGTTTTGTTTGTTTGTTTCTCTGACAGATTTTGTTACGAAGATGATGATGGCCTCATAGAATGAGTTAGGGAGTAGTCCCTGTTCCTTAACTTTTTGGAATAGTTTCTGTAGAAATGTTAGCAGCTCCTTTTACATCTGGTAGAATTCAGCTGTGAAGCTGTCTGGTCCTTGGCTTCTTCTCATTGGTAACCTTTTCATTACTAATTCAATTTCAGACCAAGTTATTGGTCTGTTCAGAAATTTAATTTCTTCCTGGTTCAATCTTGGGAGGTTGTATGTTTCCAAAAAAGTATCCATTTCTTCTAGGTTTTCTATTTCTTGTGCATAGAAATGTTCATAATACTCTCTGGGGGATTTTTATATTTCTTTGGAGGTGGTGGTTATTTTAACATTTTCATTTCTGATCGTGCTTATTTAGATTTTTTCTCCTTTTTTTCTTTATTAGGGCAGCTTGTGGTTTATCAATCTTATTTTTTCAGAGAGCCAACACCTACATTTGTTGGTCTTTTGTAACATTTTCCACATCTTAATTTACTTCAGTTCAGCTCTGATTTTGGTTATTTCTTGTCTTCTGCTAGCTTTGGGGTTAGTTTGCTCCGGTTTCCCTGGTTCCTCTAGGTGTAATTTTAAGTTGTTAATTTGAGATCTTTCTAACTTTTCACTGTGGGTGTTTAGCACTCTAAACTTCCCTATTAACACTGCTTTAGCTGTATCCCAGAAATTCTGGTATGTTTTATCTTTATTTTCATGAATTTCAAAGAATTGCTTGATTTCTGCCTTTATTTCTTTGTTTATGTACAAGTCATTCAGGAGGTGTTTGCTTGATTTTTATGCAATTGTATTGTTTTGAGTGATTTTCTTAGGATTTATTTTTCTTTATATTGTGCTGTGATCAAATAGTGTGTTTTTTTAATCATTTTAATTTTTTTTGAATTTGCTGAGGATTGTTTTATGGCTGATTCTGTAGTTGATTTTAGAGTACATGCTATGTGCAGATAAGAAGAATGTATATCCTGTTGTTTTTGCATGGTGAGTTCTGCAGATGTCTGTTTTGCTAATTTGGTTAAACATTGAGTTCAGGCCCTTAATACTTTGTCAGTTTTCTGCCTCAGTGATCTCTCTAATACTGTCAATGAGGTGTTGAAATCTCCCACTATCATTTAGTGGTTATCTAAGTCTCTTCATAGGTCTCTAAGAACCTGCATTATGAATGTGGGTGCTCCTGTGTTGGATGGATATATATTTGGGATAGTTAGGTCTTCCTGTTGAATCAAACCCTTTACTATTATGCAATGCCCTTTTTTCTTTCTTTCTTTCTTTTTGATCATTGTCAATTTAATGTCTGTTTTGCCTGAAATTAGCATAGCAATCTCTGATTTTTTATGTTGTCCATTTACTTGTTAGATTTTTCTCTGTCTCTTTACTTTGAGCCTGTGAGTGTCATTGCATGTGTATGGGGCTCTTGTAGACAGCAAACAGTTGTGTCTTACTAACCTATTTACCACTCTGTGCCTTTTAATTGGGGAATTTAGCATGTTTACACTCATGATTAATATTAATATATTTAGATTTAGGCAGGGGGTGGTGGCTCACCCCTGCAATCCCAGCACTTTGGGAGGCCAAGGCAGGTGGATTGCTTGAGGTCAGGAGTTTGAGACCCGTCTGGTCAACATGGTGAACCCGTCTCTGTTAAAAATACAAAAATTAGCTGGGCGTAGTGGCGTGTGCCTGTAATCCCAGCTACTTGGCAGGCTGAGGCACAAGAATCCCTTGAACTTAGTAGGCAAAGGTTGCAGTGAGCTGAGAATGCATCACTGCACCCCAGCCTGGATGACAGAGTGAGACTCTGTCTGAAATATATATATATATTTCATATATATATACATATATACATACATATATACATATATATATATATATATGTAGGTTTGATCCTGTCATTGTGTTCTTAGTTGGTTACTAAGGATACCTGATTGTGTGACTGCTATATAGCGCCAGTGGTCTATGTACTGAAGTATACATGTATTTCTGGTGGTTGGTAACAATCTTTTTTTTTTTTTTTTCATATTTAGCATTTCCTTAAAGACCTCTTATAAGGCAGATCTGGTGGTAAAAAATGCCCTCAGAATTTTGTTGTCTGAAAAGAATCTTATTTCTCCTTCACTTATAAAGATTAGTTTGACTGAGTATGATATTCTTGGTTGGATTTGATTTCTTTATGAATGCTTCTGTTTTGTAGAGTTCCCACTGAAAGGTCCTCTATTAGCCTGATGTGGTTTCATTTGCACATGAAAATGCCTCTTTTCTCTAGATGTCTTTAACATTTTTTCTTTCATTTTGACCTCATAGAATCTTATGACTAGGTGTCTTGTGGATGGCATATGTACAATATTTTACAGGAGTTCTCTACATTTCCTCAATTTGACTGTCTGTCTCTGTAGTGAGGTTGGGAAAATTTTTATGGGTGATATTCTCAAATATGTTTTAGAAGTCGCTTCCTTTTTCTCCCTCTCTTTCAGGGATGCCAATGTGTCATATATTTGGTCTCTTTACAGATTTCCATATTTCTTGGAAGTTTTATTTATTCTTCTTTATTGATTTTTCTTTTTTTTTTAAGATTGTGTGATTTTAAATAATCAGTCTGCAAGCTCTGAGATTCTTTTCTTCGCTATGTTGATTCTGGTGTTAATACTTATAATTTTATTATGAAATTCTTGAAGTGTGTTTTTCAACTCTATCAGTTCAGTGTGGTTCTTTCTTAAAATGACCATTTCATCTTTGATTTCCTGTATTATTTTATTGTATCCCTTAAATTCCTTGAATTGAGTTTTGACTTTCTCTTGAATGTTGATGATCTTCATTCCTATCCATATTCTAAATTATATTTATGATATTTCAGCCATTTAACCCTGGTTAAAAGCCATTACTGGGGAACAAGTGTGGCTGTTTGAAGGTAAGAAGAGTCGGAATTTTTGAGTTGCTGGAGTTCTCGTGATGTTTTTTCTAATCTACGTGGGTTGATGTCCCTTTCATCTTTGAAGCGGCTGTCCTTAGGTTTTTAGTTGTTCATTTATTTTATTTTTTTATGCCCTTCAGTTTTTGATTGTGGTATAAGGTGGGTTCAGTCAACTGGCTTTTATTCTAGTCCTATCCTGGGGCTTGGAGGAGCCCCCTCCAATTTCTGCCTCCATGGCCTCATTTTGTTTTGGTGTGTTCTGGTCCATAAGACTTTCTTAAGTAGGTACTGCAGTTGGCAGAGAGGTCATATCCTTGCTTGGTTGGCCTTAATCTGCTATCTGAGTGTTTCTCTGGGGAATGCAGGATTGCACCTGCCTGCTGAGTTCAGGCAGATTCAGGCCCACTGGGCTGGAAGCTCTAGTGGGTGTAGCCTGTCTGCCTATGGGAGCTGGGCATAGCAGGGGTTGTCCACCCTGTTGATCCAGTATTTCTATGGCTGAACCTCTTGGCATATTTAGGCAGAATTAGTACAACTGGGCTGGAAGCTCTAGCAGGCATGGATTGCCTGGTTATGAGAGTTGGGAAAAACACCTGCTGTCCAGGTGTTTTCTGGGACAATAAGAGGTTTCATCAATGGGCTAACTTCTGATAGAAGAAATATCACTGGGCTGGAAAGTCTAGCTGGCATTGCCTGCCTGGCTACCAGCATCAGGGGCAGTCAGGGTCACCTGCTGATATGGTTTAGATATGTGTCCCCATCCAAACCTCATGTCAAATTGTAATCCCCAATGTTGGAGGTGGGGCCTGCTGGGAGGTGATTGGATCGTGAGGGGAGAGTTCTCATGAATGGTTTCATACAATCCTTCCTTGGTACTGTATAGTTAGTGAGTTCCCACGTGATCTTGTTTTTTATAAGTGTGTAACACCTCCTCCCACGTTTCCTCCTGCTCTGGCCGTGTAAGATGTTCCTGCTTCCCCTTGGCCTTTTGTCATGATTGAAAGTTTCCTGAGGCCTCCCCAGAAAGAGAAGTTGCTATGCTTCCTGTTTAGCCCACAAAGCCATGAGCCAATTAAGCCTCTTTTCTTTATAAATTACCCAGTGTCAGGTATTTCTTTATAGCAATGCAAGAATGGACTAATGCAGAAAATTGGTACTGAAGACAGAGCATTGCTATAAAGATACTTGAAAATGTGGAGGTGAGTTCAGAACTGCATAATGGGCAGAAGTTGGAAGAGTGTGGAGGGCTCAGAAGAAGACAAGAAGATGAGGGAAAATTTGGAACTTCCAAGAGACTTGTTACATAGTTGTTACCAAGAAGTTGATAGTGATATGGACAGTGAGTCCAGCCTGAGGAGGTCTCAGATGGAGATGAGGAACTTCTTGGAAACTGGAGCAAAGGTCACTTTTGTTGTCCTTTATCAAAGAGCTTTGTTGCATTATGCCCCTGCCCTAGGGATCTGTGGAACTGTAAACTTGAGAGAGAGATGATTTAGGGTATATTGTTGAAAAAATTTCTAAGCAGCAAAATGTTCGAGATATGACCTGGCAGCTTCTAACCACCTACACTCACGTATATGAGCAAATAAATGACCTGAAACAGGAACTTATATTGAAGAGAAAAACAGAGCACAAAAATTTGGAAAATTTTCAGCCTGGCTTTGCAGTAGAAAAGAAAAATCTGTTTCCTGGGGAGGAAGTCAAGCAGGGTGCAAAAATCTGCCCAAAAAAATAAGAGCCAATTACTGATAGCCAAGACAATGGACAAAAGACCTTGAAGGCATTTCTGAGAGCTTCATGGCAGCCCCTCCCATCACAGACCTGGAGGCCTAGGAGACAAGAATGATTCCCTGGGCCAGGCCCAAGGCCTCACTTCCCTGCACAGCCTCAGGACACTGCTGTCTGCATCCCAGCTGCTTCAGGTCAGCCATGGCTAATAGGGGTACAGGTACAGTTTGGGCCACTGTTTCAAAGGGTGCAAGCCATAAACCTCAGCAGCTTCTATGTGTTGCTAAGACTGTGGGTTCACAAAGTGCAAGAATTGAGGCCGGGAGTTTCCACCTAGATTTTAAAGGATGTATGAACATGCCAGAATGTCCAGGTAGAAGCCTGCTGCAGATGTGGAGTCCTTATGGAGAACTTCTAGTAGGGCCATGTGGAGGGAAAATGTGGGTTAGAGCTCCCACACAGTGTCCCCACTGGGACACTGCCTAGTGGAGCTTTGCAAAGGGGGTCGCCATCCTCCAGACCTCAAAATGGTGGACTCACCAACAGCTTGTAGCCTGCACCTGGAAAAGCCCCAGGCACTCAATGGCAGCCCATGAGAGCAGCTTCTGAGGCTGAACCCTGCAATGCCACAGGGTCAGAGATACCTCAGGCCTAGGGAGCCCACCCCTTACACCAATGGATCTTGGATGTTGGACATGGAGTTAAAATAAATTATTTTGGGACTTTAAGTTTTAATGACTTCCCTGCTGGGTTTCAGATATATGTGGGGCCTGTAGCACCTTTCTTTTTGTTGATTTCTCCCTTTTGCAGAGGAATGTTTATCCAATGCTTATACCCCCATTGTATCTTGAAAGTAACTAACTTGTTTTTTTATTTTACAAGCTCATAAGTGGAAGGGGCTCTTCCGGTCTCAGATGAGACTTTGGACTTTTGAGTTAATGTTGGAATGAATTAAGAGCTTGGGGCATTGTTAAGAAGGCATGATTGCATTTTTCAATGTGAGAAGCATGTGATATTTGGGAGAGGCCAGAGGCAGAATGATATGGTTTGTATCTGTGTCCCCACACAAATCTCATGTTAAATTGTAATCCCTAATGTTGGATGTGGGGCCTGGTGGGAGGTGATTGGGCCATGGGGGCAGATTTCCCTCTTTGTACTGTCCTTACGATAGTGAGTGGATTCTCCTGAGATCTGGTTGTTTAAAAGTGTGTGGCACCTCTACCCTCCCTCCTTTTCCTCCTGTCTTGGCCATGTAAGACATGCCTGTTTCCCCTTTGCTTTCTGTCATGATTGTAAGTTTCCTGAGGCTTCCCCAGACGTAGATCCCACCATGCTTCCTGTACAGCATGCAAAATCAAAAGCCAACTACTCATCTTATCTTTATAAATTACTCAGTGTCAGATATTTATTTATAGCAGTGCAAGAAAAAACTAATAAACCCATCCTGACATCAGGATGTTACTTGGGATAATGGGAGGCTATACCCACTGGCTGAGTTCAGACAGAAGCAAACCACTGGGCTGGAAGCTCTAGCAGGCATTGTCCATCAGACTACTAGTGGAGAGGTTAGGGTTACCCAACCTGCCATTTGGGTGTTTCTGGGGACAACAGGAGGTTGCATCGTCTGGCTGAGTTAACACAGAAGATGGAGCACTGGGCTGGAATCTCTAGCAGGCATTGCCTGCGGTGTTACCATTGGCAGTGGTGGGTGGGGTATCTTGCCCAGCCATTCAAATGCTTCCTGGGACAGCAGGTTGCTGTGCCTGTGCTGAGCTTCAGCAGAAGCAGGACTGCTGGGCTGAAAGCTGGTACTGAACCTCATCTGGCAAGTGGGAGTTAAGCAATCTTTCTGCTCACAGGTCCCATGACTATGTCCTCTGTTGGGGCAATGGTGCCAGTGCTTATCTATTCTTGGGCCCAAGGCTTGCAGAGGTTCCCTTGAACCTGAAAGTTGCCCCCACAAAACATCTGGGTGACTCTTTGCCTTAGTCTACAAGGTTGGTGGCAGGGAGGAGGGAAGGCCAGGGGATTTTCACTTTTCTTGTCTTGCACAGGTCCTCATGGAGAGTGTGAATCCCCCAGGGAGTTCTCACTCACCCACCCTTTCTTATGATGGAGAGGCTCTCCTGGCTCCATGTTGAGCCCAGACAGGGTGGTCCGCAGCTTTGCTCCTCTCTGCTTTCTGTGTCTGCTGTCATGATGCATCCCAACATGGTTTCTCAGATAACCAGCATTCTCCCGTAAGCAGGCTATAACATTTATAGCAGATTCATAGAAAGCAAAGGTGTAAACTTATTGTTACCCAGAGAATCATAACCAGAACGACTGATTTATAGAAAGATTGACTTTTTTTGTGTGAAGTCCACATAGCACATGATCTAGATAAGCCCTCTCCTAAGTGTTCACAAAGAACCATGTGAGGAGATTCTCTCTTGTAAATAGCCCTGTAGAGGATAGCAGTTACACTGACTATTCACTTCTGAACAGGAACATGTAATGCCAGATTCTGTGGAAATATATCTCCAATGTGCTATCCTATAGGCTGTTGAAGGGAGGCCAGGGTGGGTTGGGCAGGGTAGGTGAAAGGTGGTCAAGGCAGTTGAGGCAGTGGTGGTGGAGCCTGAGGTGACCAAGGCAGAAGCAATCATGTATCTGTATTCTTAAAAAGTATTCTCTCACACGAGTAATTTGGCTACTGCCGGGCTTAGATGTAATTTAATTTTAGCACAGGAGGCTCTAAACCAGAGCTGACTTGGTGTACTTTTTCTCTGTTTCTTATATGTTGAACAACTTGTTCTAACAGTTCTGCTTTTTAATTTTAGAAAATTGCTGCAATAATATATTCAAAAATATATTTTTAAGACCAATACATTACTGTTTGGTTTACTATTTTAAAATCATTATCAAAAACTGATTTAAAAAAATGATGTCAAGATTTACCTATGTGATCTCAATAGGTCATTAATAATGCCTTTTATATTATGGTTCATAAGATTAGACTTCAGCTCTGACATGCACTTGCTCTATATCTCCTTTTTTCATGCCATATTAAACGTGGGTTTTTAAAACAAAGATTAATGATAACCAGCATAGAACATTTTAAACATTATTGGAGGAAACATTAACAGCAGGCCTTTTTTATGTAGTAGAAATGCCCCAGAAGAATTACGTTTAATGGTTCTTTTTTTAAGGAACAAAGATAAACAATAAACAGAATCATACTTTCACATCTAATTACAATATGACTTCTAAGGTTATTCCCATTAGAAAACTGTTGATTCTGAGGAATGCCTCCCTACAAGACAAAATAAAGCTTAGGGGTAAACACTTTATAGTGTCACCAGAAAATTTTAGATTAAAATTTCAGCAGTATATACTCAGAAAATCAACTATTGTCTAAATCCGCATTATATGTTACTGAAAACTTATGTTGTAAATGAGATAATTAACAAAATATGTCTCACATTACTAAAGAGGCACCAAGAGTCCTTTTTGAACAACTTTTCCCTGTAGTATTCCTTATAGATTTTTTTGTACTATTGGCTATTTCTCTCCAACTTCGGTAAAGATTGTTCTACTACAGTAGATTTGTAATGTACATTCATTTTCATTTACAGTGATGGTGTACTGCCTTTGTAAATTACCACCACTCCTACCCCACTCTTCCCTCCACATATTGCAGTTGTTGAGGCTTTTAGGAGAGAAACTGTGTGAGGCAATGTTTGGATGGTAAACGGAAAGTAAAATCCAATTAAACATCAAGAAACAAAATAGGACCTGAGGAAGAAAGGTTACTTTTGTATTATAGTGTGAAGAAATGACCCTGTTTTAGTACATTACAGTGCTCTTGCTATATAAGGGCTTTATCATGTAGTTAAAATAACATTGCACGGGGAAGCTGACTACCTTACTTCTGTAGAAGGCGAGCTTTTACGTGAAAACTCAAGATAATCCATTACCACAGTTCTGCTAGAAACCTAGAATATGTTTCTAAATAGGAAGCCAAGATTGTTATTTTCATTTTGCATTGATAATGAATGAGGTCAAGGTGTTTAAGAGACTAGTTTCTCTGTTGAAAGTTATATGCATCCATTCCCTGTGTTTGCACAATGTGGCTAGGAAGCAGGGGATCCAAGCAAGGTGCGTAGAAGTTCAACCTGATCTTTGGGGTTGGTTTTGATAACTGTAGCATTGTACAAAGTTTGAGAGAGGGTGTAAAATGGTAAAGGACTTGCCAGCCCTGGAAAAAGTAGAGTCAGAGGTCTGTGTTTAGAAAGTTAGACCTCTTGCATTTTGCATATTTCCTTCTTTATTCTTAATATTGTGAAGTCTTTTTAAAGCCAGGACAATTAGGCAAGAAAAATAAAGTCATCAAAATTGGACAGGAAGAAGTAAAACTATCTCCACAGATGTCATAATCATAAAATAGAAAACCTTGAAAATTCCACAAAATGCCTATTACAGCTAATAAATAAGTTCAGCCAAATTGCAGAATACAAGATTATATACAAAAACCAGTTGTATTTCTATACCCTCCCAATGAATGATCCAAAATGGAAATTAAGAATTTCACTTACACCAGCAAAGATTAACAGGAATAAATGTAGCCAAGGAAGTGGTGGGAATCTTGTACACCAAAAAACAAACAAACAAACAAACAAAAAACAAATTATTGCTGAAAGAAATTAAAGAGAACCTAAATAAATGGAAAGACATACTGTGTTCATGGATTGGAAGATCTAGTATTGTTAAAATGGAGATATTCTCCAAATTTATCTGCATATTAATTGCAATCCCAATAAAAACACCAACTGCTTCCTGCCTTGTTTTTGCAGAAATGGACAAGCGAATCCTAAAATTTATGTGGAATTGCAGGGGACCCAAAATAATGAGCAAAGTTGGAGAACTGACACTTCTGATGTCAAACTTACTCTAATACTACAGTAATCAAAATGTTGGTACTGACATAAAGATTGACATAGGTCAACGTTGCAAAATTCAGGGTCCAGAAATAAACCCATACGTCTATGGTTTATTGATTTTGACACAGGTGCCAAAGCTATTGAATGGGGAAAGAATTTTTCAATAAATAATACTTGGGCAAATGGATAGCAAAATGTAAATGAGTGAAAATTGATCTCCACTTCATATACAAAAATTAACATAAAATGTACCAAAGACCTAAATGTATGAGAAAAAAGTATACAACTCTTAGAAGAAAACATATGTGTACATCTTAGTAACCCAGGGTTTGACAAGATTCTTAGATATACCACCAAAAACATAAGCTATAAAAGAAAAAAATAAATGAATTGATCATAAAAATTAAAAATTTGTGTATCAAAGGACACTATCAAGAAAATGAAAACCATAGAATGGGAGAAAAATATTGCAAATCATATATCTGACAAGGGACTTGTATGTAAAAGATATACATATCTTAGAACTCAAGGCTAAAGAGACAACCCAATTAAATAATGGAAAATGATTTGCATAGACATTTCTCCAAAGAAGATATACAAATGGCCAATAAGCACATGAGAAGATGCTCAACATCATTAAAGAAATGCAAATCATTGGGAGTTATACCTGATGTAAATGACGAGTTGATGGGTGCTGGCGAGTTGATGGGTGCAGCACACCAACATGGCACAAGTATACATATGTAACAAACCTGCACGTTATGCACATGTACCCTAGAACTCAAAGTATAATAATTAAAAAAAAATAAATAATAAAAATAAAAATAAAAGAAATTATCTAAAATTAGGGTTAATAATCAATTATAAATGGAGGATATTAGCCACTCAAAGATTTATCCCACCATAAGAAATAGTTTGGAACTCCTCCCAAGTCCTATTGAAATGGTCTGGGTTATCCTCATGAGATTGCAAACATAAATTAATAGATGCTATACTCTGCTGTGTTGTCTTCACTAAATGGTTTGGTCTTTGTGGAGTTGAAGCAGAAGCAATGTGCCTGGTTTTCAGTGCCTGGTCCAGTGGAGGTTCTCCATGCCTGCAGGGTGAGTGATCCCTAAGGCCTTAGTTGCAACCCTGGCTGAAAATTAGGATAATCTGAAGGGTTCCTTAAAAGGAGCAAATCTACCTCAATCTTAAAATACACCCCAACCAAATTAAATCAGAATCCTGGGTAGGGTGGGGGAAGAGGGAAGGGAGGAGCTGACCCAGGAGTAATGATTATACTTTACAGCCAAGGGTGAGAACCACTGAACTGGGAAGTACCTTCAGATGGGTGAGTAGAACTCATAAAACTTGATGTCTTCCTAATATGATTACTCAACTTTTTTTGCTCTGGTGCCATGATGAACAAGCAACATTTATTTTATTTTCTAGGTTGAAACTTTTTATAGGGGCTAAAAGAAGGTGATTAGCTAACCGAAGGCATCTGTCTGCTTGCCAGTTATGCTTCTCATTTTAAATCAATAAAAGGGACTTCTCATTTGTCAAAAAAAAAAAGAAATGCAAATCAAGATCACATGATTTGCATCACTTCCAAATCACTCTACTAGAATGGCTATAATAAAAAAACATGCAATAAGTGTTAGCAAGGACGTGGAGAAATTAGAACACTCATAAAATTCTAGTAGAAATATAAAATGCTGAAGCCACTTTGGAAAAGTCCAAAAGTTCCTCAAAAATTTATGCATACAACTATTATAAAATCCAACAGTTTCACTCCTAGATATATACTTAGAAGAAATGAGAACATACATCCACAAAAAAACTTGCACATAAATGTTCACAGCATTATTATTTATAATTGAAAAAGCATGGAGACAACCCAAATGCCCATCAACAAACATAATGTGGTATATTAACAGAATATTATTCAGCCATTAGAACAAATAAAGTACAGTAAGTCCTCACTTAACATCGTTGACAGGTTTTTAGAAACTGTAATTTTAAGTTAAGCGACACATAAGGAAACCAATTTTACCAATAGGCTAATTGAAATAGATAAGAGTTAAGTTCCTAACAAATATTTCTGGTCACAGCATCACCAAACTTCTAAATAAAGGCTAAAATACTTCCAATGTTAAACACTGAAATAAATATAAGCTATTCATACAATTAAGAACAATTAAGAACAAGATAATTATTTACATGCTTATTCCAGTTTACAGTAGTGGATCGCTGCAGCCTATTTCAGCAGCTCAGAAGGCAAAGCGGGAACCCATCCTAGACAGGACTCCAGTCCATCCCAGGGAACACACACACACACACACACACACACACACACACACACACACACACTCATACTGGGATCGTTAGGCATGCTAATTAACCTAAGCACTTCTTTGGGGCGGACGAGGAAACTGAAATACCTGCAGAAAACTCATGAAGACATGGCAAGAACTTGCCAACTCCACTAACAGTGGCCCCGGCTGGGAATCTATTTTCTCATCAACATTACAACTAAACAGCATTGAACAAAATTGAGACCTGCTGTAATGATACAAATTAGAACGTGGATTGACCTGAAAACGTTTTGCTAAGTTAAAGAAGCGAGACACCAAAGGCCACACACATATTGTGTGATTACATTGATATTAAATGTTCAGAATAGACAAATCCATAGAGACAGAAGGCAGATTAGTGGTTGCCAAGGGATGGAAGGTGGGGGATAAGTTGGGGGAAAATGGGGAGAGACTGCTAATTGGTGCTTTGTTTCTGATTTGGGTGATAAAAATGCTCTGGAATTAAACAGTGGACACAACATTGTGAATATACTGACAAACATTGAATTACATACTTTATTATTTTTATTACAATTAAAATGGTGAATTTTATGTTATATTAATTTTATGTCAGTGAATATTTAAATATTTTCATGAAAACCACAATAGAAAAAAATTAAGCATAATATTTCACTAGCTACATTTTTGAAGATATAACAAAACACAATCATCGTCAGAGTCTTTTTATTAAGATAAATCCAGTAAAATTTGTGCATTCACATATAATCAAAACTGCCCTTCTGAAATAAACATATGTATTTATTTTAAAAATGCAAATACAATTTCATTTTTCCCAAGCTAATAATAAAGTTATATTTGGGAAAGATAAGTTTAACTCTTAGCATTACATGAAAATAGTTCACCTTCTTTATAAAAGCATCCTAGAGAACAAGAACGTTGGATGCAACTCTTTTTTTGGGATCCCTCACTTTATGAAATTATCACATATATAAAAGAGTAAAATTAAAATTCAAAGATTTGACACATAACTTACACAACACGAAATTCACTCGCAAAGTTGAAAGCATATTTTTTTTATATATTCCACTACTATAATCACAAAATTTATAGACAAATGTTCCATGTTAGAAACTTTATGGCTAAAAATCAATATGAAGATGTTCTGAAATTAAATCAATGCTAAAGAAAGACTGTGTTTATAAAATTTTTGATAAAAATATTTATCTCTATTAACTTTACAACATGAAGGTACATGTTACCAAATTATGGAACTATATAGGGCAGTTTTAAACAATACTCTGTGGCTCCTCTATTTTTCCATCTTCTTCTTTGATCTCGTCTTTTTCTTTTCCTTCTTCTTCTTCTTCTTTTTCATCTTCTTTCTCTTTTCCAGCTTCTTCCTCATTTCCACCTTCATCTTCTTTTCCATCTTCTCTCTCTTTTTCATCTTCTTTGACTTTTACATCTTTCTCCTCCTTTTTATCTCCCTTCTCTTTTACATCTTCATTCGTTTTTCCATCTCCTGTTTCTTTTCTATCTTCTTCCTCTTTTTCACCTTCTCCTTTCTCTTTTCCATCTTCTCCATTTCCTTTTCCGTCTTCACCTTTTTTTCCATCTTCTTTCTCTTTTGCATCTTCCTCTTTTCCATCTTTTCCTTTCTCATTTCCATTGTTATCCTCTTTTCCATCGTCTTTCCCTTTTTCATCCTTGTCTTCTTTTCCAGCTTCCCCTTTCTCTTCTTTGTTTTTATCTTCTTCATCTTCTTTCTGATCTTCTTTTTCATTTTTTACTTCTGCTGCCACTGCTTCTTTCTTTTCTCCTCCCTTTTCTGTGGCATCTTCAATATTTTCTTCTTTTACTTCCACAATTTCTTTTTCAGAAGCTGGTGCCTGTATGCATGGTGGAAAAAAAAAAAAAACAAGATTCTGTTAGTAAATTTAGAACCATTTCCCCTAAATATTTACACTGGATTACATCTATTTCACAAAAAGACTAATACTTCTTTTAAAGAAAGTAATTTTCCTGTGAAAGAAGCCTGCTAAATATCACATTATGAGAACACATTCTAAGAAATGCGATTAACTAAAATATGTCCACAGAAATATCTACAAATAGATATTTGAAACAATAAATACAGAAACACTTATAAATAATTTTCATTTCAAATATGAAGCACAAAGTAAATACTTAAAGGATGACTTGTATTTATTCTGTATCAGCAATTCTTAATGAGGACTATGCATGTAAACAAAATATAGTCCTTGGAAAAATAACATATTTTGTTTCTATAATAATGATATTTTTTTATGTAAAAATTTCTTGAAAAGTACTATACCAGATATTATAAGATAACTTACAAAAGATTTTCCATATTTGCATATGTTTAGTTTATAGATTTGGTGACTACATCCCATTTTCAGTGTTTTATTACAATACCTAAAAATGCTGTATGCATTAAATATGCAAAATAAGATTAAAAACATTTATATAATGATTTGCTTTGCCATCTACAAAGGAAATAAAAGAATCATAAATTCTGGAAAAGGGATTTACAAATAGCCTGTGTGCTGATAAAATGAATAAAGATTGGCCTGTATTTAATGAGAAGGTGGTTATGTTAGTACTAAGTCATAATCATTGGCATTGTTCTAGTAGCAGCAATGCTAAGCCACTGCTCGCACTACTGGTCCCTCTAAATTCTCATATTTTAAGTTAATTTTATTTTCCCCTTAGATACCATTATACTATTGAACCACGGCTCACTTAATTTTTTCTAACTTGTAAACTAAAAGGCAAACAGGATTTCTTTCAGTTGTACCCATTGTTAAACTTTCAAATAGATAAAACTGTTAACATTAGAAGATACCTCTGTAATTTTGGCTTCTCCATTTTTAGCATTTTCATTGTAGTCTTCTTCAAGAACTGCTTCTTGCTTGGTTTCAGCAACTGCTTGGGCACTTTTATCTATGTTTTCTTCCATCATATCACTTTTTGTCTTCATTTTCTGCCAAGCAATATAAAACAATAAAAGTAAATGTACAGTTTAACTGCTATGTTGATTAAATGGTCACAATTATTTTACCAGCTATTGTAATAATTTATGCAAATGTTTTAAAGTATCACATATAAACCTGATATCAATAAAATTATCATATAATACCTTCATTGTAAGTTTCATTGTAAGCCTAAAACAGCATTAAAAATGCACAATGTTCCCTTGATACAAATAAAATAAATTTTCTTTTAAGTTGAGTGATATAGATGAGAGGCAACCAGTTAGAATGCTGACTAGTTGCTGCCAAGGACAAACTGCTGGCATCAAGTTAGACTGATCAATTAATTCCTTCTGACCAGAGAGGGTCAGTTTATTTTTGTCAAGTCTAATTAATAAGGAACAGGGTTTTGTTGATTGTTAAGCCTCCATTGGTAATAATTAAGAGAAATGCTGTTAGTGAGAACATCAATTTAGATAGAGTTTTAAAAGACCTTACGGTGATGTAAGTGTTTCAATCTTTGTATCTACAAGTTTGGAATGCCCTGATTCACGACGACTTTATCAAGAAAATTTTTTGCCTACCCGTGTATGTAATAGAAAGATCACTGGATTGAGGGGCCAGAAAACCTGTGTTTGAATTCTAGATCTGCCACTTACGTGATGTGATCTTGAGCAAAGGCATAAGTATCTTTGAGGCTGTTATTTTCAAATATAAAAAGAGACTAATACCACCCACCTCACAGGGATGTTATAAGGAGAAAATGACGAAACACATGGAAAAAAAGCTTTAGAAACTGTAACTTATAATATAGATATAAGTTATTACTCTTTTAACACATGAGAAACAGCCAAGGAGGGTAAAGTGTATGGTTACCTAGTATATGTTTTAGTCTAGCCCTTTTCTTTTCTTTTTTTCTTTTCTTTTCTTTTTTTCCTCCCCTCTCCTCCCCTCCCCTCTCTTCCCCTCCTGTTCCTTTCCTTTCCTTTCCTTTCCTTTCCTTTCCTTTCCTTTTCTTTTCTTTCTTTTCTTCTTTTCTCTTTTTTTTTGAGACAGGGACTCCCTCTGTCGCCCAGGCTGGAGTGAGGCAATCTCTGCTCAATGCATTCTCCTCCTCCCAGGCTCAAGCAATCCTCCCACAACAGCCTCCCAAGCTGCTGGGACTACAGGCATGCCCGGCTAACTTTTGTATTTTCTGTGGTGATGGTGATTCACTATGTCGCCCAGGCTGGTCTCAAACTCCTGTGTTCAAGCAATCTGCCTACCTCGACCTTCCAAAGTACTCAGATTACAGGCGTAAGCCACCACGTCTGGACTTACTTTTCTTTTTAAAAGAAAACGCTGTATTTACTGTTTTAAAAACTTAAAAGTTGAATATTTAACCTGACATAATAGTGGACTTGAAAAGTAAAATGCAGAAAAAACATTTTCTTTTGTCACCATTAAATATATCAATTATTACTAAAACTTCAATTGCCCTAAGTTTAGCAATATTTTTTAACAAAGGATTTCATTTATGAGCATGATGACAGTTTATACTTTCTTCAACTACAAAGTGATAGGATTAGATGCTCTCTAATGTTTCTCATAGCTTTAACCTTTTATGATTTCAGGAATTCAACCAATATTCTTATGTATTAAGCAATTAACAGTAAACTAAATATTGAGATTGTATCTATTTCTACATGCCTTTAGCCACAATATCAGAGTATATAAGTCTATACAAAATCAATTGTGTCCATTTGAAATTAACATATGCAAATGCATCTCACATATATATTATGTAAATAATTATATATAATCTTATATATACTTTGCCAACTGTAAAATATTATCAAATGTTAGTTACTACTTTTATTACAAAGCACAACTTTGGGGTTACTACTGTTTTCACCTTTTGTTTTCCCAGGGAAACAGTATTGTCACTATATGATAGCAAAGGCATGTACATTTAATGGGCCTATCCAACTGAAATTGTTTTGTCTCTACCCAATGAAAATGTCAAAACACTGTGGACAATCACAAAACAGGAGCAAATATTCCCCACCCAAGGGGTGTACATGTATCATATGAAAGAATATAATATATTACTAACATATATTATATTTTGTTACTAACAGAACAAAATATAAGCAAAGTAAAATGATCAGCTGTATGCCATTTCAAAAATCATTTTTTTTAAAAAAGCAAATTTATTTCAATATTCTAAGTTGAATATTTACCCTTGAACTTGATGTTCTTTTGGGCGTTACCTCTGGTGTAAAGGGCACAAGCATCTGCATCAAGTTGTGGGAAAAGAAAAGGAAAAAAATCACATTTGAAGAAAGAATGTTAAAAATGAAATCCAACCTCTGAATTAAAATAAATGAGCATTAGAAAAAAAAAACCACATTTCCTTGGTGTGAAAATTTTTCTTAAAACTTCAAAAATAAATCGTGTATTGAATTTTTTAGGATTCCCTAAATTTTAAAATGACATTTCATAATACATGGGCTGCTTTTTGAAAAGATTACTTACAGCAGACAATCTGGCAGATCTTCTCTTTGGCTATAAGTTAAAAACAAAAGTCTGTTAAGTGAATTATGGATACAAAAAGCTAGAATTACTTTTATTGAGGTCAAAATATTTGGTGTAACAATACATAAATATTGTCATTAAAGAAGCAATTGTGAATTTGGTTAGAAAATACAAGAGAAATACAAGTTTTGATTTTTCCTTCCTCTGAACACTTTATATACTAAAGAAAAAGTCCTAAATTAAGCTTAAGTGGCTAGGCTAAATTAACACAGTAGCTAGTAACAAGGAGCACATTTAGAAATGAAAATATAGCCTTTTCTTGCCAAATGACAAAGCAATTATTTTGCTTAAAAGGAAGAAGTTCTCTCTACATCTGAACAAGCACAATAAGGTCTTAAATTCCAAGAAGCTTGCAGTTTTTAATACTTACTATATATATATTTTTTCACACTCAGTATATTTTTATTGTGCATTAATTAGATTAAAATTAATAATATGCATTGACCAAAACATTAATAAGGCCATAAAGGTAAACTGAGAGGTTTCTTTAATATAATTGTTGCACAACAATGATTCTCGCTTTGTAGGACATATAGAAGATGGCATACTCTAAGAGTTAGAACAATATACATTGAATACAATAACAAAGACTATATAGTACGTTAAGAAATGTTTCACATATGTGAACATTTAGAGCCTCAACTTTCTAAAATAAGCAACATGTAAGCCTGTAAAGTACACACACCAAAATGATAGTCTAACTCACAAAACACCCAAATAAAATATTAGCACATCTCTATGGTCAAGAATATTTCTTTAACATCATTTCTATTAAAAAAAAGTGCAAAAGCCTTTTCTTTTATTTTGAATGGCAATGTAAAAAAGTCCTCTCTTCCGAAATTCAGATATATATTTTTGAGAGAGCTCACTGGCATACCATATTGGTACTCATATTGTACAAATATACCAACCAGCATCTATTTTTTAGCTGCTTATGCGTGTCAAGTTTATAAAACGAGTGGTTTTTCCTAATAGATGCTCAGACTAAAGAAACTCACCTCCTGCCTCATATCACCTTGACCTGCAGCCTACACAGAGGAGAAAACCACACAGAAATAAGGTCATTGATATAAACACATAAATCAGAAAACACTGCCTGCGGATTACAAATTTCAATATAATTGCTTATTACTTTCTCCTGGGTTCCTGCTCAAGTAGACACGTGTTGTTTCTTAGGAACCACGCTACATACTGCTGTTTTACTAATGTGCGCCAAGATGCAACTGCATGCACAAGACATACTTTAACACAATTGATAGTTAATTTCATCCTTTTGTGTAAATTGCATCTCCTGAAAGTAAACCTTTGTAATTTTGAAATCCACCTGCTTTAGATAATGTAAAAGCCAAAAATGTGGAGGTGGGTCAAATGAAGGCGGAGCTTCATGCAATTTCCCTTTCTTGCCTTATGTTTGCCATGCGATTGTACCTATCTTAACCTCTCCACTGACTCTGGACTATTCTTTCCAAGTTTTGCATGCAAGAATTACAGCCCCCACAGTGTTTTGTGGGGTAGACCTCTTTGCTACAAAGTCAATGCTTTATTCTAAGACACTGGCCGCCGATTTTAAAACTTCCCGCCACTACCTGCTTTAAGGTTGCTGTCAGCTCTGCAAAACAGAAAGACCTACTGCACAAGTATAGAAAAGCACAGTGGCGGGAATCTCAGGACGGGGGGATGGTGATTAGAAACAGTTGCTTTCCATATCTGAGCAGCCCTTTAGCCTGAGAATTATCAAGCTATTGCACGATTCATACAATCACAGAGCACGGGGGAATTTCAGTATTATTTCTATGTTTTAGGAATAAGGAAGGTGGACTTGTTTATAGGAATAATCCAGAAACAATCATAATGTCTTAAGTTAGCACAGTGTTTTACTGTTTTACCAAGCAATGAAACAGCGTTCGATTTCACTTCTAGGGGACTAAGAAAAAAACAAAACAAAACAAAACAACAAGCAAAAAAAACGCCGAGCGTGAACTTGTTTCCTGTCTGAAAGGAGCCAGGAATTGTGAAGTGAGGGTTTGCAGAAGACCTGTGGAGCTCGAAAGGCTCAGATCAATTCTGCATTACTAAAGTCAACAAATTCATGCTACCCCAACATCGGCAAGTTTATCCGACGCTGTTTCCTTATAATCTTCCCATCTTTAGCTAAAGAGCTAGGGAAGGTCCAGCTTTCTCACCCCTAAAGTTTTTAATTACAGCGGTGAATCTCTGTTCTCTAGGACAGTTTGAAGTCTGCGCCGCCTAATGGCACAGGATTACCATTGCATAGCCATCTGGCCTGACAAGAAGTGGAGGAGGAGGGAAGAAAAAAAAAAAAAAGAAAAAAGAAAACGGGAAGAACAAAGGCAAATACAGGAGAAAGCCATGGCTTTCGTTCCCCAGACGGGACGGTTCCCCAAGAAAAGCCGGTGGCAGAGGAGGATACTGAAGTGTGGTTGGGAGAAGTATTCTCCAATAGGGTAAGCGGAGGAAGGGGGTTGGGGTAGGAAGCGACAGCCCAGCGCTATGGCTGTTTGTAATTCAGCATGGAGACACCTTTCAAGAGATTCTCCCCTTAAACAAAACACTCCAAAAGTGAACTACCAGTTGCATGCAACACCATCCTAAACCTTACACCGACTGCTCTTTGCCCTTCTCCCCCTTTCCGTTTCATTACATCACAAAATGGAAGAAGCCAAAAAGCTTTAAAAAAAAAAAAAAAAAAACCCAAACAAACAAATAAATAAATTCTTCCTATTAGGAAATAGGTAACTCAGCAGCTAATTCCCCGTCTGTCTTTCCATCCATCTCACTTACCTTTCTTTTGGGCATTGTTGTAGCTCTCTATAGGCGATCTTAGTCAGCAGAAAAAAAGCCGAAGGCAGTCACTGCCTGACTGCTCCAAGAGCAAATGAGTTTTCAATGAACTAATTGCAGCACGACCTGTACTCTCCTCTAAAAAAAAAAAAAAAAAAAAAAAAAAAAAAAAAAATCCCTCGTTATTGGCAACATTAAACACGCCAAGACGCAACCAAACTACGTGAATGGTTAACCGCACTGGGAGCCACATTGGAGTGACAGGTTCTCAGGCCAATAAAGAGAGGCAGCCGGCTTTGAGGGGTGTGGCCCGCGAACTTGCCCGAAGCCCTCGTTCCCTGTCGGCTCCAACCGCTGGTGTAGTGGAGGAGCACGCGAACTTAGCAAGGGCTAAGCGATCAGGAATAAGAACGGCAGGAAAGCCAGAGCTGTCTTGATCAGTTTTTTTTTTTTCTTTTATGTTATAATGACAGACGAAAGCCACAACAGTTGCTTTCTTCACAATCTCCAAACCCGCCACCCTTCCCTATTCCTAGCGGGGAAAGTGCTTTTAAGACCAGTTGAGTCTGGGCTCCGATCTTTCCCTGCCACCTTGGGCGGGATGGTGTTGAACCGACAGGAACATTCATTCAGAAAGTGCAAAAGAGTGGAGATGTTTCTCTGGTGTGGGAACATCACCCCAAAGCAGAACTGTGGTGCTGGCAAGGAGAGGGTGCCAAAATGGCGTGTTTTCCGCAGGTGGAGAGTAGCGACAAAACTGGGAGCTATACCGTTATCCCACTTGGAGCGGGTATACGAAGAATTCAGTGGGACTCCGAGGGAAATGTGTAATAGCAGAGGTCTATCCAAAGGAAAAGCCCTGAGAATAGATTTTTAATCTGAAGGTTGCATTTAGTGAAAGGACTCAAGAAGGTGCTATCCACGAAAGTATTTAGGACTCAGAACCTAGACTAGCATAAGGCGATTGAGGTACTCACCTCAGGCACAAAATTTAAGCTTGTGACAAAAACCCAGGAGACTAGGATGAGGCGAGTGAGGTGAGTCACGCAAGTGTAGGGTAGGATCCTGTCTTTATTTAAATTTTTGAAAAAACTTAAAATCATGGACTTTTTTGCAAGAATTTTGATATTTAAAAAGATTGTCTAAAAATACTAAGTATCTTCATTACTGAGTTTCTAGGCGGTCCTTTAAAATTTTTGCCAAAGGAGAATGTCTCCACAGCGTCACTCTAATCCCAGCCATATTTAGGTGACTTTCGACTTCAGTGTCAGTTTCTGAGACCTAAAGGTTTCAGGGTTGAGGTGGAGATTGATGAATAAATTACTTTGGAATAAATATGATTAAAATAGAGGATCTAATTCCCCACCGCCCTTTCTCAGAGGCGCCTTGATGTGGTTGTGTATAAAAGTGCTCCCAAACAACAACCCAAATCCTTATCCTGGAGGGTTAATCAAAAAAGAAAGTTAACCTTTTGAACAGTTACTTTAGGAAGAATTCATTTGTGTTCATGTAGGTTAAAACATTTGGAATAATTAGTTTAAGAGATAAACACTGTATCTGCTACAGAGTGCCAAACCATCCCTTCAAGCAAAAATGCAGCCTAACAGAATAACCCATTATAATTATATTTACTATTGTTTTATTATATTATTTTTATTTTGTTATATTTTTATATTATTATTATTATTATTATTATTGCCCATTCTTCCCCAGCACTGATAGTGTGGAATTAAATAGATCAGGTAGAATAAGCCTGCGTGACTGCTGCTCAGTTTCCTTCCCCCAACTTCATACTGCATTCTAATTCAAGCAAGTAAATCAGAAAGACATTTAAATTGCTTCCTTGGTCCATAGTTATTGGGATAATCCCTAGATGTTCCTGATGTCACATTTTGCCCTTATGGTAAAAGTATTCCTGGGTGAACCTAGATATGTTTCAATCATTTTATTCTCCAACAGTTAGAAGATAAGCATAAAAATTGATTTTAATATAAGGATTGCCTCATAAGGATAAGGAGAAAAATGAAGGGAATGAAAATTTGTCAGCCGTGGAATGCATCCATTCAACAAATTCTTATTTAGCATTATTTTGTGAGTCGGATTTTGTTTTTGTAGACTAGCTTATGAAAATGCGAAACCCTGTAGCACGCAAAGTTGCATTACACAGCTTCTGTCTTTAAGGAATTTTATAATTTTGTAGGATTGAGCAAACAGATGCATACCTATTTACAAATCAAAGCTGATTGTATTATCTGAATGGTGCAATCTAAATTCAATAATAAAACAGGAGGGAAGGATCTTTTAGGACTAAGGTAATTTGGCAAAGGGTTTGATTGAGGAAGTGGAATTTGGCTTGCCTGTGAACAGTTCGGTAGACTGTTACATTATAGCAAATGCAGAGGCAGGAAAAGTTTGTACTTGTTCAGGGAACATAGTGCCTAGTCCAAGTGGGTTGAAACAAATTATCTTGAGGAGCCTTGGAAGGTAAAGCTTAGAAATTTGAAGAAAAGCAAAATGTGCAGATCAGTGAGCTCTAAAACTCCTCTTAAATTTGTCAGCAATTTTCTTTTTTGGCCGGGTTTTCCTTCTTGAAGGCTAACGTGTTGCAACTGTGATTTATATCTTATTAAACTGAAAAAATAGTCATGCATGCAAAAGAACATCTTCTAAGTGTGAAACATCCTTCTGTTTCTTGACCCCAATCCCCCATCTCCTCATGTTCTTCCTTCTAACCATTAACCAGAGCGGTCCTTTACATTAGCAAACCTGTTCAGGCGCTTTGCCTTTGCAGTATTATTACCTCTGACTTCAGCCCCATATATCTTCACCTATCAAATGTTTACCAAACTGTTTAGACCCAATCCAAATATCACCTCTTTGACAAAAGCCTTCTTCACATTTTAGCCCTAAGAAATTCTTCCCTCCTTTTATAGTATACAGTTTAGATTGTACCACTCATATGACACAAGCAAGCTTGATTTTTCCTTTTTTCCCCAACCACTCCATCAAACTTCTTCAAATTGGGTCAAACTTGTATATACTTATTTCCTTTTGCCCAAATATTTACTCAGCATATCACACTCTACATACGTTCTGTAGAATTTACTACTTTTACAATATATTTTTCTAAAATTGATAAATTATTGCAGAGTAAAAAGGTTATTTTTGTGTAATTGTCAAAGTGAGATTTTTTACAGGACTATTCTTTTCTAAAATTACGTTGGCTTGTTTCTCTTTTTATTAATGACTAGGAAAATTGATTGCCAGAATTCCCTTATTTTACCTGGCTATTAAGCATGCCTACTACCGCTCCCAAAATTTACAGGAACTGTAACATGTCCATTTAGTAACCAGTTGAAAATGACACAGGAAGATATGAAAATCTACAGATTAAAGACATTAACATTAAAATATTTTGAGGCAGAGAATCCAAAAGAAAATATTATGTATTTATGAGAAAAGAAATGCTAGACAGCCAAGATAAAACAGGTCTTCAAATGTTCTGTATATTCATAGTTTAAAATTATATATATGTATGATTAATTAAAAGCATTCTAGATACACTACTTTGCATGCAAAGGGGTATCAAAAATACTGATTGACTAGTAAGAAAAATTTTATTTTCTCTGTTAAAATATCTCTAATTTTGATCTCATGCAACACCTTTATTATTCCGTTGTATTTTAATAAAATAAAAAATTGGAAAACTATTTACTATTGTCAGCAAATAATGCAAGACTTCTAGCATATTATTAAAACACAGTGTTTTAGATATTTTTTGTTGGTATTTTCAGAGGGTAAAATAAATACAAGTCTACAGTGAGCCAAATACATCAATGCACTTATTTCTGAGCCTTGTTTAAGATTGATATGAGAAATTTATTTGGATTGATGATGCCACTTAGCTGAGATTGACTCTGGAAAAACTATAATTCTGGTGACCCAAATCTTCCTATGCCCTATGTTTATTTGCAGCAGACCCAGGACTAATAAAATACTGAATTAAAGAGTGGCTATTGATATGATAGCTAGATTATTTTTCCAGTGGTAAAAATAAATTGAGCGGCTTTCTAGGGGTAGAAGGCATATAATGCATTTTATGTTTCTATTTGTAAAATTTCTACCAACTTTTAAAGTAACAATTTAAAAGAATGCTATTTTTAGGCTTTCAGACATTCAAGTTTAGAGGATACTGATAGAGATTTTCTAGTTTCAATACCCTTGGAATAAGCACAAGTCCAGAGAGCTTAAATGACTTGCCAAAGATCATCTATTAAAATTTAAGCAGTTGGCCTGGTGCAGTGGCTCACCCTGTAATCCCAGCTCTTTGGGACGCCGAGGCGGGAGGATCACCTGAGGTCAGGAGTTCGAGGTCAACATGGCCAACAGGGTGAAACCCCATCTCTACCAAAAATACAAAAATTAGCCGGGCGTGGTGGTGGATGCCTGTAATCCCAGCTACTTGGGAGACTGAGGCAGAAGAATCACTTGAACCTGGGAGACAGAGGTTGCAATGAGCTGAGACCGTGCCATTGCACTCCAGCCTGGGTGACAGAGCGAGACTGAGTCTCAAAAAAATAATAATAATAAATAAATAAATAAATAAATAAAAATAAATAATCAGGCAGTTTTTTTCACTTCTTTACTATAAATTTTATCTATGGTTGTGATATCATCAATTATACAATTTATACAGAAATGTTAATGATTAAATGATACATTTGGTAAACACGAGTTCTGTTCCATCTCAATGACCTTAAAACTCAAGAAGAAACTCTGACTGTCAACCTACTTCGGATGTATCTTTTTACTGATTCATTGGATCCTCACTCATCTGTGATCTTAGACTTGTATTCTCTAGTCAGTTTTCTATACCTCAACAAGTAGAAAATTCAGAAGAGAGAAACTACTTTTTACCTTATTCCTTTATTTGTTTTTTGGTCTAAGGTAAGTCTAGTGAATGTGAGTTTTTAATCTTGAACATCCAAATGCTTGCCCATGTTTTCTTCTTTCCCTTGCCAGAAGAGAGGTTTTCAGATAAAATTGCAGATAAGATTCATTATTGGTTAAAAGTTATTTGAAGATTTCTAACATCCAGTAGGTGTCATCATTTACTTGAAAAGAATTTCAAATTTTCTTACTTTATAAGATTTCTTCTTCCTTTAAATTTATTTATAATACATATTTATTGTTTAAAATTAAAAGATTAATTGTATATATTAAGATGTACAACATGATGTTTTGATATACATATAATGAAATGATTACTACAGTCAAGCAAGTCAACACATTCAACAACCAAAAAATTATTGTTTTGTGGTAAGAGCACCTAATATCTACTCTCTTAGAAAATTTCTAGGGTATTTACTAAATCCTATCTATTGAACTTAATTTATACTTTTGGTACTATGTTTTTGCGTGAAATATGAGACATTTAAAATCTTAATATGTTTGGAATATTTAACCTTCATCCTCATCTTATAGAAGCACAGATATTAATTCATAGCTTATAAAATATGAAAACATAGATTGTGACACTTCTGAAGTTGTGCGGCTATTGTGGCACATTGAAAAAATGACATCTTTAGTTTAAAGCAATTATATTTTCACTTTATTTATTTTAATTGGCCTTAATGCTCAGGCTTTTTCTCCTTAGAAAGTTCATGAATGCTGTTTATTCTTATAAAAAGAAATGAAATAAGAATTCAAGAATTGATAAATGCCCCATGCTGCCTATATGAGAAAAGAGCCTATTTTCAAGAATAGATCAGTTTTCGGTGTAGTCCAACTGTTCACTCGTGAGGGTTGATTAGAAATAACCACCCTTCATGAGAGAATAGTGGCGACCTGTCAAATAGGTTGTGTGTTAGAAACCAACGTCTTTATTAAGAAAAATATTCAATTTAGTAAACTGATGTCATTTTAACCAAAAGCTAAAGTTAAATGTGATTTTTTAGATGCCTGTAGCAATTGATTTTCTTCAGTTTGTGTTATGCTAGGATTTGTTTTTCCTTTTCCTGTTTTGGGCTTTATCCATTCACTTAGAGCCTTACTTATCAGATCATTTTATAACAAGCTTCATATAACCTACGAATTGTTTTATTTTGTTGTAAATTATTTGAAACACATGGGCCATCAATTGGAGCTTGCTTTAATTTAGACACATTTAAGGTGAGATAAAACGATGTTAAAACTAGTTGTCTTTAATCCTCAAAGTGTAGATATGAACACTCTGATGAAGTAGTAGAGCTCAAGTAGATTTTATTGTATGGGGAATTGACAATCTATGCTATTATACTAACATTAACTGTATAGTCCTTTAAGAGGATAAACGGACAAATGGCTGTTCAACAAAGGTATTAAATTTTAAAATGCTCTAGAATGCACAGCAAAGGTAGCGTACAGGAAGGAAGAAAGAAGGGGAGATTCACTAAGGAGGAATCATTAAAAATTATGTCTTAAGAGTCATATTCAGAGACATTTATATATATATGTGTGTGTGTGTGTGTGTATATATATATACACACACACACATATATGTGTGTGTTTGTGCGCTATTACCTTCTAAGGACATGGTGACATTCTATTATTTACTTGTTTTTCAAAGACTCATTCTTTTTTGTTTGTTTATCTCTATCCTTTTTAAATTCAGTCTATGCTCACTTCCTTTGTTAAACAATAGCTGACATGCTTCAATCATTTACCACCTACTCAAAACCTTAAAAAATTATATTTTATATTGAAATGAGTAATCATTCAAGCAAATGGACATGCTCAATTCTCACAAATTTTAATGACAACAGTATAATCCACATTTACATATTTTCATTATTTCCAATAAACTAAGCATATCTTTGGAACTCCTTCCCTTGGTTTCAGGGTTAAATTGCCTAAGTGGAAATAAGATAATATTTTTAAAAATATGCTCTCTAAATAGTTTATTTGTTGGAATATATATTGTTTAGTCTACTTCATATACAGACACATGATCAATTCAGGTTTAAGGGAAAATATAATTACTCCTTCAGTTTCCTATTTGTTTTTATGTTGTAGTTTACTTCTAAATTTATTGTAAGATGGGATACTATTTAGCACTTAATTTCTTCTGAATAAGGCCCACACTGGAGATAAAAAAGGTAATAAAATATATGGTTCATGCTTTTTTGGTTTGTGAGATAGGTTTTGCTCTGAAAAATATTATTATTTGTATAGCTCTTGAAAACAGAAACATTGTTTTGTGAGTTTATGCTAATTTTTGTCTATAAAAGGTAGCATTCTATTATATTTGGTTATCTTAATTTCATCTTTAAAATAACTGTGGTAGGATTAATTTCTTGAATATTAATTTTTGCTTTGTTTACATTTTAAGAGCTTACTCAAGTCTTCGTTTCTTCCAGTCAGCCAATTGCTAATGACTATTTGAGAATTACATTGGCTAGGTTCTTGGAATTTGTGGAACTTGTTTATCAGAGAAGAGACTCCAAAGAGTAGGAGAGAGAAAAAGAGCCATACTGAAGGAACTTTGAACTTTCCAGAAAGCAGAGGAGGTGACATGATGTGTGACGGAAAAGAGTACTTATTTGCACATAGTGTCCCAGACTATAAAGTGGCTGTGGGACACCAAATCAGAAAATAGGAATAGTGGAAGAGGGTCGTCTCTGAGAATGATTGGGAAAGAAGTACTTCAGAGACAGGTGGCAAGAACTGGCACTGGAGAGCAGCACCAATTTACACTCTGACCAACACAGAAGCATGCTTTTTTTTTTTAAATTATTTTATTTATTTATTATTATTATACTTTAAGTTCTAGGGTACATGTGCATAACGTGCAGGTTTGTTACATATGTATACTTGTGCCATGTTGCTGTGCTGCACCCATCAACTCGTCAGCACCCATCAACACATCATTTACATCAGGTATAACTCCCAATGCAATCCCTCCCCCCTCCCCACTCCCCGTGATAGGCCCCAGTGTGTGATGTTCCCCTTCCCGAGTCCAAGTGATCTCTTCGATTACCTTGAGCAGCATTTAGTATCTGAAAAAGTATTCGTTTTTAAAAATTGAATAGGTTGAAATAGGTTTTTTGATTTGCATATCTTTAATTACGGGTGAAGCTGATCATCTTTTCATATGTTTGATGACCATTTGTATTTCCTGTCTGTGAATTTTTCGACCATATCCTTTCTTTTTCTACTGGATTTTCTCTTTCATTTTTTCAGCTCTTAATAGTGGTATTTTTTTCTAGAGAGAAGACTTAAGCTTTTATGTAGTCTTATCATTTTCCATTGTTACTTCTGGTTGTGTTTTCCTTTAGAAGAATTTCCCTATTCCAAAGGTATAAACAAATCCATTTACACTTCTCTTTATAAATTATATCATTTCACTTTTTATAGTTAAATATTTGTTCAGTCCTCTGGAATTTATTTTGGTTTCAGGAGTGGTGGATACAGCTTTATTTTTTTTGAAAATACAAGCCAGTATCTCGGCGGCATAGAACTTACCATCTTCAGGTAAGGAAGTTGAGCATAGAGCAGTTAAACAACTCACCTAAAGTTTCTAAGTAAGTTATTAGCAAAGTTGAGACTAGAAATCTGGTCTCCTACTTAAACTTTTGGTCTGTAATTTTTCCAACAAAGTACACTGACTCATTGTCACCTTCTCTACTTAATTAAGTACTTTCCTGGCTTGACAGCATTCTGATTTACTCTAACCCATTAGAAATTAGATGAAAAAAGCTTTTAAATTTAAACAATTATCTCCTTGCCACCAGGAAAGTGTGAATTAGAAAATGATTTATTTCCTTGTATAGGGAAGATTTATACCAGGAACTTTGGAGAGAGAGAGAGAGACCAGGTGTGCTTTAGACTGGTAGTTGGCATAAGTCTGGAAGGTAATGATCATAATGCTATCATGAGAGAGGGTTGGGGTAGGAATGGTAACAAAGTAAGAAGGGAGAACTGGACTTCTTTATATTTTTCCCTTAGGCCAGATCTCACAGAATTACTACTTGTAGATAATTACTAACATATGCTTTAAATTAGTAATAACAGCTTCCACTATGTATAAGGTACTTTGTTAGGCTTTATATGAATTATCTCTGGTCCTAAGTTTACAGATGATAAAGCTAGTAATTGTTGAGTAAGAATTCAAACTCAGAGCAGTTTGATTCCAGAGCCTCTGCTCTCTTAATTAAATTTCAGTTCTTTCAACCTTTATTTTTTTCAGTGATTCTGCTTTTGAATCTTAGTTCAGAAATCCATTATTTATAAGAAAACTCATCATATAAAATTTTGCTAATGCAATTAATCTGATAGAGAATTAATTATGCTTGGTTTCCTGTCTCGTAGTTTTAAATTTTCAGTTCTCCCTGAGATACCCTGCCATCGTGCCTCCAACTGAGAAATAGTTACTACATCAATGCTTGTAGAACGTAATTATTCTGACCACAGTTGTAATTCATATGCATTAATTCCACAAATATTAATTGAGCACTACAAGGGTCCAACCTCTGTATCAGGCACTAAGGATACAAAGATTTGACTCTACTTCTTGAGAGGCTCACACTCTAATAAAAATAAGCATGCTTATAAAAATTACACTGTAATCTGAAATGTGATATAAACGAGGTATGTGAAACATAGTATGGGGACCAGAGGAAGAACCAACTAACACAGTCTGAAAGTTGGGTCAGGAAAGGACTTACTGAGGAGGCAAAGACAAACAAGAGAGATGGATGAGCATTTTAAGTAAAGGAATTAATAATAATATCATAATTTTTACCCATCCTCAAAAAGTAATATTTTTGAGAACACAGATTTTGTGTGCTAAGTATATTTTTCTTAATACACAGGAAAACAAATACGTAACTATTAAAACATTTGCCAGTGTGTCCCCACAAATTTTCTTGTGGACCACCAGTGGTAGTGTATCCACACATTGAGAAGCATTGCTCTATTAGCAATACTGGCATCGTTCCCAGGGCTCAGTGCAGCTGTGTGGGTTTTTTATATAACTGGACATTTGCTGTCCATGTAGGCTATGTCTTTCTTAAGCAGTGGTGAATGGATGACATTTTGTTTTTCTTTCTTGACTACAGAGAAGTGGAACACTGCATTGAGTATAGTTAGGTGAACTCCTGCAAACGAACTGTGTGGGGATTGAAAAGGACTTTATGAGTATCCAGAATGAATAGAAAATATGACCTTGCAGCTTCCATTTTAGGCAAACAAGGGCAGATATGAATCTTCCAGCTGATCTGTGGGATAATTTAGCCTCCTTGCTTAAGGTGTTGACTAGAAAAGACTGGTGAACATATGGCATATATACCATCATGTGTATATCACATAATTTCACTAACATATGAAAAATTAAAATTATTTACCTTTATCCCTTCATGTTAAAAACTCTCAATAAACTAGGTATTGAAGGAACTTACCTCAAAGAAAAAGAAACATATATGATAAACCCACAGCCCACATCACACTGAATGGACAAAAGCTGGAATTATTCCCCTTGAAAACTGGCACAAGACAAAGATGCCCCATCTCACCACTCCTATTCAACATAGTATTAGAAGTTCTGGCCAAGGCAATCAGGCAAGAGAAAGAAATAAAGGGCATTGAAATAGGAAGAGAGGAATTGCAGATGACATGAATCTATCTCTCAAAAACCCCATCATCTCAGCCAAAAGCTACTTAAACTGATAAGCAACTTCAGCAAAGTCTCAGGATGAAAAATCAATATGCAAAAATCACTAGCATTATTATACACCAACAACAGTCAAGCCAAGACCTGTCATGAATAAACTTTCATTTACAGTTGCCACAAAAATGACAAAATACCTAGGACTACAGCAACCTAGGGAGGTGAAAGATCTTTACAAGGAGAACTACAAACCACTGTTCAGAGAAATCAGCGACGACACAAACAAATAGAAAAACATGCCATGATCATGGAAAGGAAGAATCAATATCGTTAAAATGGCCATACTGTCCAAAGCAATTTGTAGATTCAATGCTATTCCCATTAAATTACAATTCACATTCTTCACAGAACTAGAACAAAACTGTTTTAAAATTCATATGGAACCAAAAAAAGACCCAATAGCCAAAGCAATCCTAACCAAAAAGAACAAAGCTGGAGGCATCATGCTACCCAAATTCAAACTATACTACAGGGCTAAATAACCTAACAGCATGGTACTGGCATAGACCAATGGAATAGAATACAAAACCCAGAAAAAGACCACACACCTAAAAATATCTGATCTTTGACAAACCTGACAAGAACAGTCAATAGGGAAAGGATTCCGTGTTCAATAAACAGTGCTGGGATAACTTCCTAGCGATACTCAGAATACTGAAACTGGACCCTTTCCTTACATCGTACAGAAAAATTAACTCAAGATGGATAAAGACTTAAATGTAATAACCAAGAGTATAAAAACCCTAAAAGACAACATAGGCGATGACATCCTTGAAATAGGAACAGACAAAGATTTTACAACAAAGATACCAAAAGCAATCCCAACAAAAGCTAAAATTGAAAAGTGGGATTTAATTAAACTAAAGAGCTTCTGCACAGCAACAAACAAACAAAAAACTACCCAACTACCAATAGACTGGACAGGCAATCTACAGAATGGGAAAAAAGTTGCAAACTATGCATCTGACAAAGGTCTAATATCCAGCATCTGGAAGGAACTTAAATACATTTAGAAGAAATAAAACACTACCATTAAAAAGTGGGCAAAGGACATGAATGGACAATTCTCAAAAGAAGAAATACATGCGGCCAACAATCATATTTTAAAAAGCTCAACATCACCAATCATTAGAGAAATGCAAATCAAAACCACAATGAGATACCATGTCACACCAGTCAGAATAACAATTATGAAGAAATCAAAAAAATAACAGATGCTGTGAGGTTGTGGAGAAAAATGAATGCTTATACAGTGTTTATGAAAGTATAAATTAGTTCAACCATTGTGGAAGACAGTGTGACAATTCCTCAGGTACCTACTAAAGACATAAGTACCATTCGACCCAGCAATCCTATTACTGGGTATATACCCAAAGGAATGTAAATCATTCTGTTATAAAGACACCTGCAAACATTTGTTCATTGCAGCACTATTCACAATAGCAAAGATATGGAATCAACCTAGATGTTCATCAATCATAGATGAGATAAAGAAAATGTACATATACACCATGGAATACTATGCAGCCATAAAAAATAATGAAATAATGTCCTTTGCAAGGACATGGATGGAGCTGGAGGCCAGTATGCTTAGAAAACTAACACAGGAACAGAAAACCAAATACCACATGTTCTCACTTATATGTGGGAGGTAAATGATGAGAATACATGGACACACAGAGGGGAACAACACACACTGGGACTTATCAGAGGTTGGAGGGTGAGAGGAGGGAGAGGATCAGGAAAAATAACTAATGGGTACGAGTCTTAATACCCATAAATAATCTCTTCAACAAACCCCCATAATGCACATTTGCCTATGTAACAAACCTACACCTATACCCCTATACTTAAAATAGAATTATAAAAAGCTATCTTTTAAACTTGATAGTTTCTTTAGGTTTTTGTTAGCAATTACTTCAATGGTTCAATTAAATTTTTAAATATAAAAAGGTTTAGGTTTTTAGTAAATTGAATTTCCATATTTTTATTATAATGAGCATAAAAATACCTGTTTGTTTTCCAGGAGTACAATAAATGAACGAATTTATTGATGATGAAACTACGAGTACATTTAGATTTAGCAAAAAAAAGAGTGACACTAGAAAACAGTGGTTATGAATATTACAAAACGTTTCTAATTTAAACATAGCAGCTGACTAAATACTGAATTTTGGTCTGTTAGAAATCATGCTACGTACTGTATTGTCATTTCTCAATTTTGGTTACAAACATTGATTATAGCCGGTTTAGGATCTTCATGATGAATTTGGACACTATCATTTGATTTCATATTGAACTTGAGTGTTCCAATATGTTTTGGATACAATATTTGGCTTCTTTAATTACATATTTTAAATTTGTGATGAGAGCTTCAGATTTCATTATTAGATTTATTTCTTATTCATTAATAAACTTTATTGAGATATAATTTACATGCCATACACTGAACTCATTTAAAGGGTACAGTTCAGTATATTTTTTGTGTATATCCAGAGTTGTGCAACCATCACCACGATAGATTTTAGAACATTTAAACCACCCACTAAAAAAATCCCTTGCCCATTAGTAGTCACTTCACATTCTCCCCAACTCCCTCCCGCAATGTATCTGCCATTTAACACATCTCTACATTTACGTGGAAATTAAAGGGACACAGAATAGTCAAAGTACCCTTGGAAAATAAAAATAAAGTTGAAGGACTCAGAATTCTCAGTTTCAAAACTCATTACAAAGCATCATTAAGACAGACAGTGGCATAGGGTGAGACTTGTGGATCAATGGAATAGAATTCAGAATCCACAAAGACACAATTACATTTATGGTCACCTGATTTTCAACAAAAGTTCAAAGGGAATTCCATACAGCAAAAAAGAGTCTTTCAAACAAATGACACTGGAAGAATGAAAATCAGCATACAAACAAATGAAATTGAGTGAACTTCTTCACATCATACACACAAAAAAATCAACTCAAAATAGATGATAGACCTAAATGTAAGAGTGAAAACAATAAAACTCTTACAATAAAACATAAGAGTAAGTCTACATGACTTTGAATTAACTTATGGTTTCTTAAATATGACACCAAGAGCACACTCAATAAAAGAAAAACAGATAAATTGGATTTCATCGAATTTAAATATTTTGTGCTGCAAGCTGTATCATCAGTAAAGTTAAAAGACAACCCATACAATGTGAAAATATTTACAAGTCATATATACGATAAGGGACTTTTATCCAGAATATATAAAGAACTCTTACAACTCAATAAGAAAAAAACAATCCAATTTATAAATGGGAAAAGGATTTGATATGACTCAGTAATTCCACTCCTAGATTCATAACAAATAGAAATAAAAACTTATATGCATATAAAAACTTATACACAGTTGTTTGTATCAGCATTATTCATTATAGCCAAGTAGAAAGAACCCCAATGTCCATCAATGGATAAATGGGTAAGTAAAAGGTAGTAAATCAGTACAACTGAATATTTGTCAGCAGTAGAAAGGAATAAGATAGTGATACATGCTACCTTAAAAACATTATACTAAGTGAAATAACCCAGTAACAAAGTGACTACAAATGATTTTATTTCATATATGTGAAATATCCAGATCAGGCAAATCAATAGAGACAAAAAATATCTTGGTGGTTGCCTGGGGCTGGCAAGGAGGGAGAATTTGGGGAAATTAAGAGTGACTGCTAATGGATATGGGATTTATTTCTAGAGGGAAAAATATTCTAAAAATAATTGCAGTGTGCTATGTTTTGGATGTGTTTTCTCCCTGCCATAACTCATGTTGAAATTTAATGCCAGTATAACCATGTTGAGAGGTGGGGCCTTTAAGTGGTGATTAGTTTATTAAGATGGATTACTGTCTTTCTCAGGAGACTGGGTTAGTCCTCATGAAACTGAATCAGTTCCTGCAAAAACAGATTGTGTTATAAAACAGGTCAGCCTACTTTGTCTCCTCTCTCTTAACACATACCCAATTCCCCTTCCACTTTTCTGCTAAACTATGAAGCAGCACAAGGCTCTCACCAGATTCAGCCACCTGATCTTGAATTTTCCAGCCTCCAGAACTGTGAGCTAAGTACATTTCTTGTCTTGATAATGTATTCAGTCTCAGGTATTTTGTTATAGCAACAGAAAATAAACTAAGGGCGAATGTTGCATAACCCTGTTATACTAAAAACATTGAATTTTACACTTTATATGAATGAATTATATGGTGCCTGTATGATTTCTTACTAAAGCTGTTAAAAATAAACGTGAGTGTGTGCAATAAATTCCCTTTTTCCTCATCAGTTTGATAAATTATAGTTGATGATTGAAACAAAAAATAGCATTATCTGATGCTAAAGGCAATAGTATTTAAAAAGTGGGAAAGGTAAAGGAACCTTAATGGACATATGTTTTCCCCACTACACTAAAAGTGGTAAAATAGTGAAACCAGGAGACTGTGGTAAGTCACATATATGTATTGTAATACCCACAGCAACCTCTATGAAAACTATACAAAATATACACTCAAAAACACTACAAATAACTCAAGATGGAATCCTAAAATATGTTTAAGTAATCAACAGGAAGGCACGAAAAGAGAAGTAGAGGAATGAGAGTCAGAGGAAACAAATGGAAAACAAATAATAAAATGGCAGACTTAAGTTCTAACATATCAATAATAACCTTAAATGTAAACAGTCTAAATACTGGAATCAAAAGACAGAGACTGGAAGGAAACAAGCAAACATTACCCAATGATACACTGTTTGCAAGAAACACTTGTCAAATTTAATGACGGGGTAGGTTAAACATAAAAGAACGGAAAAAGACATACCAAGTAAATACTAATTTTAAAAAGGTAGGAGTTAATACGTTAGTATCCAGTCAAGTCAACTTCAGGGCAAATAAATTACTAGAGATAGAGTAATAAATGATAAAATAACGATAAAATGATCAATTCGCCCTGAAGACATAATGATCCTAAATATGCATGGATTAAACAATAGAGCCCCAAAACAAATAAATGAAGCAAATGCAGGAAGCAAAACCTGATAGACCCAAAGGGAGAAAGAGTATGTTCAAGTCCCCAACTATACTTATGGATCTGTGTAGTTGGGGACTTCCATATATTCTTCATAGCAACTGATAGAACTACTAGATAGAAAGTCATCAAAGATATAAAAGAGCTGAACAATACAATAAACCAACAGGATCTAACTGATAAATATTTAACACTCCACGTAAAAACAGCAGAATATACATTTTTAAAGCATTCGTTGAACATTCATCAAGATATACCATACCCAGCATCATAAGACATCTCAATACATATAAAAGAATTGAAATGATACAGATATGTTCTCTGACAATAATGAAATCAAATTAGAAATAATAACAAAACAAAACAAGAAAATATCCATAAAATTCATAATTAAACAAAATATATTTATATAGCCCATCAGTCAAAGAGAAAGTCTCTAGCGAAACTAAACAACAAAATAAACATATCAAAATATAGGAGATGCAGCTAAAGCAGTGCTCATAGAGAAGTTCATAGTATGAAATGATTACATTAAACAAGAAGCAAGTCTCAAATTAATATTCTAATACCTTCAGCAAGCTAGAAAAAGAAAAAAGAGAAACACAAAGCATGCAGAAAGATTATGAAATAATACAGAGAAAGGGAGAAATCAATGTAGTTGAAAATAGAAAAACATTGGAGAAAATTGATACAATTAAAAGCTGGTTCTAAAAAAATATATAAGCTTGATAAACTTCTAGGAAGGCTGACAAAAACAAAAACAGATTGCACAAGTAACCAATATGGGGAATGAAACAGGAGATAGCACTACAGATCTTGTAGTTAATGAAAGGGTAATGGAGGAATATGAACAACTAAACTTAAAAATTTTAGAAGTTATAAGAAATGGACCAGTTTCCTAAAAATCACACACTCTAAAATCTCAACCATGATGAATAATCCTTGTTACTAAACGCTTAAAACATAATTAAAATAAATTCTACATGATGTCTTCCAAAAATTCAAAGATATAACATTTCCTAATTTTACAAGGCCAGTATTACCCTGCTACCAAAACCAGACAAAGATAGTATAAAATAAGAAAACTGTAGACCAATATCTATCAAGAACTTAGAAGTAGAAATTTTTGATAAAACGTTGGCAAACCTAATCCAACAATGTATAAAAGAAATTAGATACAATGACAAAGTGTGATTTATTCCAGGTATGCAAGACTGGTTGAACATTTGGCTCAATTAAAGTAATCCATCATTTTAAATTTTTAAATTTTTAATTGTGGGTACATAGAAGGTGCATATATTTATCAACAGGTGAAAGAAGAAAAATCGTGTGATCATATTAACATATGCAGAAGGCACATTTGACAAAATTCCACAGATATTGATGATAAAAACTCTCAGCCAGTTAGCAATAGAGAGAAATTACTTCAACTTGATAAAGAACATGTAAAAATCCTATTGTTAACATCATATTAAATAGTGAAAGACTGATGCTTTCCCCCTAAGACTGGGAAAGATGTATGTTCTCACCACTCTTTCTTAACACTGTGCAGGATGTTTTAGTCAGCACAATAAGACAAAAAAAAGAAATAAAAGGTATGCAGCTGGAAGGAAAGGAATAAAATTGTCCCTATTTGCAGATGATATGATTGTTTACATAGAAAATCCAGTGAAGTCTATAAAAAACCTCTAGAACTAATAAGTGTGTTCAGTAAGTTTGGAAGATACAAGATCAACCTACAAAAGTTAATTTCACTTCTATGTACTAACTATGACCAAGTGGAAAGTAAAATTAAAAGCACAATACCATTTACAATTGTTACAAATAAAATAAAATAAAATATTTAGGTATACGCTTAAAATATGTACAAGTTCTATATGCTTAAAATTACAAACTATTGATTAAGAAAATAAACAAATGGAGAGACATATCATGCTCACAGGATGAAAAACTCAGTATATAAAAGATGTCAATTCTCTCCAAATTGGTCTATAGATTTAATGTAATTCTCATTAAAATTTCAAGCTTTTGTAGACATAGACATAGTCATATTCTAACATCTCTATGAAAATGCACAGGTCCTAGAATAGGTAGAGCAATTTCAAAAAGAAGAACAAAGCAGGAAGAATCACTTCATATCACGTTAAGGTTTACTATAGCCACAGTAATCAAAGCAGTGTGGTTTGGCAAAGGAATAGATGCATAGATCAAGGGACATAGTCAACTGATTTTTGGTAAAGGTGCAAACACAAATCAATGAACGGTAGTCTTTTCAACAAATGATACTAGAACAACTGGATACCCATAGGCAACAGTGAACCTTGACCTTAACTTACACCTTATCTTAAAAACTTAACTCACAAAGAGGCAGAGTAAAATGGCAGAATGGAAAGCTCCATCAATTATCTTCCCCGCAAGGACAGTAGTTTAACAACTATCTACACAGAAAAAAACATCTTCGTAAGAAGCAAAAATCAGGTGAGCCCTCACAGTACCTGGTTTTAACTCTATGTTGCTGAAAGAGGCACTGAAGACAGAAAAAGCAGTCTTGAATGGCTGATACTGCCCCTCCGCCACTACTCCAGCAGAAGCAGCATGGTGCAGGGAGCAACTCGACACTGCAGGAGGAAGAGTACAGCAGCAGTGAGACACTGAACTCAGTGCTATTCTGTTATAGCAGAAAGGAGAACTGAACCAAATTCAGCTGATGCCTGCCCACAGAGGGAGCATTTAAACCAGCCCTAGTCACAGGGGAATTGTGAATCCTAGTGGTCAAGACTTGATTTCCTGAAAACCTCACCACGGAGGGCTCCAGCACCCTATGTCTTCAAGTAAACTTGAAAGACATCTATGACATAACGATTGCAACTCTTAGGCAAGTCCTAGGGCTGAATTGAGCCTAGAGACAGTGGACTGGGGAGCTTGCAACCTACTGAGACACCAGCTGGAGCAGTCAAGGGAATATTGGCATCAGCCCTCCCCTAACCCCAGGCTGCATAGCTCGCAGTCTTAAAAGCGACCTCTTCTTTCCGCATGAAGAGAGGAGAGGAAAGAATGAGGAGAAAGTTGTCTTGTATCTTGGATACCAGCTCAGTCACAGCAGGAGAGGGCACCAGAGTTGTGAGGTCACTGTTTCAGGCCCTAGTTCCCAGATAACATTTCCAGACATACCCTGAGCCAGAAGGGAACCTGCTGCCTTGAAGGGAAGGACTCTGTCAGGAATCTGTCTGTCAGCATTCATCACCCACTAACTGAAAAGCCCTTTGTCCCTAAACAACCAGTAGCGATTACCTGGTACTACACCAAGGCCTTGGGTGAGCCTCTGAGATTTTCTGCCTTCAGGTGAGATTCAGCATATGACCAGCTGTGGTGGATAAAGTGCAAAACTCCTTCTGCTTGAGAAAAGCAGATGGAAAAGTAAAGGGAATTTTGTCTTCCACCTTAGTTACCAGCATGGCCATGTGGGGATAGTGCATCAAGCAGGCCCCTGGGATCCCTGATTTCAGGACTTGACTCTTGGTCAGCATCTCTGGACCTGCCCTGCACCAGAGGGGAGCCTACTGCCCCGAAGGGTGAGTCTCAGGCCAGGCAGCATTCATCACCAGCTGACTGAAGGGCCTTAAGAGAACATCAGTGGTAGTCTGGCAGAACTCCCCATGGCCTGGGATGGTGGTAGCTACTGGGAGAGGCTCCTCTGCCTTTGAAAAGGAGAGGAAAGGGTGGGAAGGACTGCATCTGTTGGTTTGAGTGCGAGTTCAGCCACAGTACAATAGAACACCCTAGCTGGCCTTGCCATCTGCTGATTGTAGAATCCCAAGGCCTTAAATGAACATAGGCAGTAGCAAGGGAGTGGTTATAGTAAGCTTTGGGAGACACCCAGTGCTGTGCTGGCTACAGGTCTGACCCAGATCAGTTATAGTGGCAGTGGTCACAAAAGTGCTTATTTCACTCCAATTCCAGCTTCAACTGATGCAGAACAGAGAGAGAGAGAGAGAGAGAGAGAGAGAGAGAGAGAGAGAGACTACTTTTGTTTAGGAGAAAGTAAAGGAAGAAAACAAGTGTCTCTGCCTGGTAGCACAGAGTATTCTCCTAGATCTCGTCAAAGGTCATCAGGGTGGTACTTTTAGTAGTTTTCAGGAACCAAAGTGTTATTGAGCTTTGGAAGCATCCTAAAACAGATACAGCTTGGAACACAACACCCAAGTACTTTTGAATATCTGGAAAGCCTTCCAAAGAAGGAAGGGTGCAAACAAGCCCAGACAATGAAGACAACAATAAATACCAAACTCTTCAATGCCCAGACACTAAATAACATCTATTAGCATCAACACCACCCAGGAAAACATGACCTCCCCAAATGAACTAAATAAAGAATCAGGGACCAATCCTGGAGAAACATATCTACATGTGAACTTCAGGACAGAGAATTCAAAATAGCTATATTGAAGAAACTCAAAGAAATTTAAGATAATAGAGAGAAGGAATTCAGAATTCTATCAGATAAATTTAACAAAGAGACTGAAGTAATTAAAAGGTTTCCAGCATAAATTCTGAAGCTGAGAAATGCAATTGGTATACTGAGGAACTCGTCAGTCTTTTAATAGCAGAACTGACCAACCAGAAGAAACAATCAGTGAACTTGAGGACGGGGTATTCAAAATTACACAGTAAGAGGAGACAAAGGAAAAAAAAAAGAATAAAAAACCCTAAAGCACATCCTCAGGATCTAGAAAACAGCCCTAAAAGGGCAAATCTATGAGTTATTGACTTTAAGGAGGAGGCAGAGAAAGAAAGAGGGGGTAGAAAATTTATTCAAAGGGATAATATCATAGAACTTCTGAAACCAAGAGAAAGGTATTAATATCTAAGCAGAAGAAGGTTATACAGCATCAAGCAGATTTAACCTAAAGAAGACTACCTCAAGCATTTAATAGTCAAACTCCCAAATACAAAGGATGAAGAAAGAATCCTAAAGGCAGAAAGAGAAAATAAACAGATAACATATTTAATACAGTGGAGCTTCAATACATCTTGCAGCAGGTTTTTCAGTGGAAACCTGACATGCCAGGAGAGAGTGGCATGACATATTTAAAGTACTGAAGCAAAAAAAAAAAAAGTTTATCCCAGAATAGCATATCCAGTAAAAATATCCTTTAAGTATGAAGGAGATTTCAACACTGGACATGTCCTACAAGAAATGCTAAAGGGAGTACTTTCGTCAGAAAGAAAAGGATGTTAATGAACAATGAGTAATCACCTGAAGGTACAAATCTCACTGGTCATAGTAAGTAAACAGAAAAATACAAAATATTATAACTCCATAACTGTGGTGTGTAAACTACTCTTGCTAAGTAGAAAGATTAAATGATGAATCAATAAAAAATAATGACTGTGACAACTTTTCAAGACATATACAATACAATAAGATATAAATAGAAATGACAATAAGCTAAAAAGCAAGGAATGAAGTTAAGGTGTAAAGTTTTATTAGTTTTTAATTGTTTATTTGTTGATGCAAACAGCATTAAGCTATTATCAGCTTGAAATGATTAGTTATTAGATAGTATTTGCAAGCCTCATGATAACTTCAAACAAAAAAACATACAATGGGTACACAAAAAATAAGAAACTTAATTATATCAGAAGAGAAAATCATCTTCACTAAAGGAAGACAGAAAGGAGAGAAAGAAAGAAGAGAACACCACAAAACAACCAGAAAACAAATAACAAAATGTCAGGGTGAGTCCTTACTTATCAATAATAACACTGAATATCAGTGGACTAAACTCTCCCATCAAAAGACATGGAGTGGCTGAATGAATGAACAGACAAGACCCAGGAGACTTGCTGGCAAGATGGCTGAATAGGAACAGCTCTTGTCTGCAGCTCCCAGCGAGACTGATGCAGAACGCAGGTGATTTCTGCATTTCCAACTGAGGTACCCACTTCGTCTCATTGGGACTGGTTGGACAGTGAATGCAGCCCACACAGGGTGAGCTGAAGCAGAATAGGGCATCACCTCACCCAGGAAATGCAAGGAGTTGTGGGATTTACCTTTCTTAGCCAAGGGGAGCCATGAGAGACCGTACCAGGAACAACAGTGCACTCTGGCCCAGATACTGTGCTTTTCCTGTGGTCTTCACAACTGGCAGACCAGGAAATTCCCTCCGGTGCCTGGCTTGGTGGGTCACACCCCCATGGAACACAGCAAGATAAGATCCACTGGCTTGAAATTCTCACTGCTAGCAGTCTGAAGTCGACCTGGGATGCTCAAGCTTGGTGCAGAGAGGAGCATCCACCATTGCTGAGGCCTGAGTAGGCAGTTCTACCCTCACTGTGTAAACAAAGCCACTTGGAAGTTCGAACTGGGCAGAGCCCACCACAGCTCAGCAAGGCTGCTGTGGCCAGGCTGCGTCTCTAGAAATTTTTCCTCTCTTGGCAGGGCATCTCTGAAAAAAAGGCAGCAGCCCCAGTCAGGGACATATAGATAAAACCCCCTTCTCCCTGGAACAGAGCACTTAGGGGAAGGAATGGCTGTGGATGCCGCTTCAGGAGACTTAAACGTCCCTCCTGACAGCTCTTAAGAGAGCATCAGATCTCCCAGTACAGTGTTCAAGCTCTGATAAGGGACAGGCTGCATCCTCAAGTGGGTCCCTAAACCCCGTGTATCCTGACTGGGAGACACCCCCAGTAGAGGCCAACAGACACCTATACAGGAGAGCTCTCACTGGCATCTGGCAGGTGCCCCCATGGGACAAAGCTTCCAGAGGAAGGAACAGGCAGCAATCTTTTCTGTTCTGCAACCTCCGCTGGTGACACTCAGGCAAACAGGGTCTGGAATGGACCTCCAGCAAATGCCAGCAGAACTGCAGCAGAGGGCTCTGACTGTTAGAAGGAAAATTAACAAACAGAAAGGAATAGCATCAACAGCAACAAAAAGGATGTACACACAGAATCCCCATTTGAAAGTCACCAACATCAAAGACCAAAGGTAGATAAATCCACGAAGATGAGGAAAAACCAGTGCAAAAAGCTTGAAAATTTCACAACCCAGAACACCTCTTCTCCTCCAAAGGATCACAACTCCTCGACAGTAAGGGAACAAAACTGGATGAAGAAGGAGTTTGACGAACAGACAGAAGTAGGCTTCAGAAGGTGGGTAATAACAAACTCCTCTGAGCTAAAGGAGCATGTTCTAATCCAATGCAAGGAAGCTAAGAAGCTTGAAGAGAGGTTAGATGAATTGCTAACTAGAATAACCAGTTTAGAGAAGAACATAAATGACCTGATGCAGCTGAAAAACAGCACGAAAACTTCTTGAAGCATACACAAGTATCAATTGCTGAATCGATCAAGCGGAAGAAACGATATCAGAGATCAAAGATCAACTCAATGAAATAAAGTGAGAAGACAAGATTAGAGAAAAGAGTGAAAAGAAATGAATGAAGCTTCCAAGAAACATGTGAAAAGACCAAATCTACGTTTGATTGGTGTATCTGAAAGTGATGGGGAGAATGGAACCAAGCTAGAAAATACTCTTAAGGATATTATCCAGGAGAACTTCCCCAACCTAGAAAGACAGGTCAACATTGAAATTCAGGAAATACAGAGAAAACCACAAACATATTCCTCGAGAAGAGCAACCCCAAGACATAATCGTCAGATTCACCAAGGTTGAAATGAAGAAAAAAAAATGTTAATGACAGCCAGACCTTAGAGAGAAAAGTTGAGTTACCCACAAAAGTAACCCATCAGACTAACAGCAGATCTCTCGGCAGAAATCCTACAAGCCAGAAGAGAGTGGGGACAAATATTCAACATTCTTAAAGAAAAGAATTTTCAACCCAGAATTTCATATCCAACAAAACTAAGCTTCATAAGCGAAGGAGAAATAATATCCTTTCAGGCAAGCAAATGCTGAGATATTGTCACCACAAAGCCTGCCTTACAAAAGCTCCTGAAGGAAGTACTAAATGGACAGGAACAACTGGTGCTAGCCACTTCAAAAACATACCAAATTGTAAAGACCATCAATGCTATGAAGAAACTGCATCAACTAATAGGCAAAATAACCAGCTAGCATCATAATGACAGGATCAAATTCACAAATAACAATATTAACCTTAAATATGAACAGGCTAAATGGGCCCATTAAGAGACACAGACTGGATAATTGGATAAAGTCAAGACCCATCGTGGGCTGTATTCAGGAGACCCATCTCAGGTTGAAAGACACACATAGGCTCAAAATAAAGGGATGGAGGAATATTTACCAAGCAAATGGAAATGTAAAAAAGCAGGGGTTGCAATCCTGGTCTCTGATGAAACAGACTTTAAACCAGCAAAGATCGAAACAAAGAGGAGCATTACATAGTGGTAAAGGGATCAATGCAACGAGAAGAGGTAACTTTCCTAAATATACATGCATCCCAAAGAGGAGCACCCATATTAATAGAGCAAGTTCTTAGAGACCTACAAAGAGACTTAGACTCTCACACAATAATAGTGAGAGACTTTAACACCCCACTGTCAACGCTAGACAGATCAATGAGACAGAAATTAACAAGGATATCAAGGGCATGAACTCAGCTCTGGACCAAGTGGACCTAATAGACATCTACAGAACTCTCCACCACAAATCAACAGAATATACATTCTTCTTGGTACCACATCACACTTATTCTAAAATTGACCACATAGTCGGAAGTAAAACACTCCTCAGCAAATGCAAAAGAATGAAAATCGTAACAGTCTTTCAGACCACAGTGAAATCAAATTATAACTCAAGATTGAGAAACTCACTAAAAGGTGCACAGCTACATGGAAACGGAACAACCAGCTCCTAAATGACTATTGTGTAAATAATGAAATGAGGGCAAAAATAAAGATGTTCTTTAAAACCAAGGGGAACAAAGACACAACGTACCAGAATCTCTGGGACACATTTAAAGCAGTGTGTAGAGGGAAATTTACAGCTCTAAATGCTCAGAAGAGAAAGAAGGAAAGATCTAAAATCGACACCCTAACATCACAACTAAAAGAACTAGAAAAACAAGAGCAAACAAATTCAAAAGCTAGCAGAAGACAAGAAATAACTAACATCAGAGCAGAACTGAAGGAGATACACAAAAAACCCTTCAAAAAATAAATGAAGCAAGGAAAAGATCTTCTTTTTGAAAAGATCAATAAAATAGATAGACTGCTAGCCAGAATAATAAAGAAGAAAAGAGAGAAGAAACAAATAGACACAATAAAAATGATAAAGGGGATATCAGAACCGATCCCACAGAAATACAAGCTACCATCAGAGAATACTATAAACACCTCTACGCCAATAAACTGGAAAATCTAGAAGAAATGGATAAATTCCAGGACACATACACCCTCCCAAGAGTCAACCAGGAAGAAGTCAAATCCCTGAATAGACCAATAACAAGCTCAGAAATTGAGGCAGCAATTCATAGCCTATCAACCAAAAAAAGTCCAGGACCAGACGGATTCACAGACGAATTCTACTAGAGGTACAAAGAGGTGCTGCTACCATTCCTTCTGAAACTACTCCAAACAATAGAAAAAAAGGGAATCCTCCCTAACTCATTTTATGAGGTCAACATCATTCTGATAACAAAACCTGGCAGAGACACTCACAAAAAAGAAAACTATAGGACAATATTCTTAGTGAACATCGATGTGAAAATCCTCAATAAAATACTGGCAAACTGAATCCAGCAGCATATCAAAAAGCTTATCCACCACGATCAAGTCAGCTTCACCTGGGAGGCAAGGCTGGCTCAACATAAGCAAAGCAATAAACATAATCCATCACACAAACAGAACCGAAGACAAAAACCACATGATTATCTCAATTGCTACAGAAAAGGCATTAGCTTCATGCCAAAAACTCTCAATAAACTAGGTATTGATGGAAAATATCTCAAAATAATAAGATCTATTTATGACAAATCCGCAGCCAACATCATACTAAATGGGCAAAAACTGGAAGCATTCCCTTTGAAAACCGGCACAAGACAGGGATGCCCTCTCTCACCACTCCTATAAAACATGGAAGTTCTGGCCAGGGCAATCAGGCAAGAGAAAGAAAGAAAAGGTATTCAGTTAGGAAAAGAGGAAGTCAAATTGTCTCTGTTTGCAGATGACATGATTGTATATTTAGAAAACCCCATCATCTCAGCTCCAAATCTCCTTAAGCTGATAAGCAACTTCAGTAAACTTGCAGGATACAAAATTAATGTACAAAAATCACTAGCATTCGTATACACCAATAACAGACAAACAGAGAGCCAAATCTTGAGTGAACTCCCATTCAGAGTTGCTACAAAGAGAATAAAGTACCTAGGAATACAACTTACAAGGGATGTGAAGGACCTCTTGAAGGAGAACTACAAACCACTGTTCAAGGAAATAAGAGAGGACACAAACAAATGGAAAAACATTCCATGCTCATGGATAGGAAGAATCAATATCGTGAAAATGGCCATACTGCCCAAAGTAATTTACAGATTCAATGCTATCCCCATCAAGCTACCATTGACTTTCTTCACAGAATAAGAAAACAATACTTTAAATTTCATATGGAACTGAAAAAGAACCTGCATAGCCAAGACAATCCTAAGCAAAAAGAACAAAGCTGGAGGCATCATGTTACCTGACTTCAAAACTATATTACTAGGCTACAGTAACCAAAACAGCATGGTACTAGTACCAAAACAGATATATAGACCAATGGAACAGAACAGACGCCTCAGAAACAACACCACACATCTACAACCATCTGGAGCTTTGACAAACCTGAAAAAAACAAGCGATGGGGAAAGAATTCTTCGTCTAATAAATGGTGTTGGGAAAACTGGCTAGCCATATGTAGAAAGCTGAAACTGGATCCCTTCCTCACATCTTATACAAAAATTAATTCAAGATGGATTAAAGATTTAAATGTTAGACATAAAACCATAAAAACCCTAGAAGAAAACCTAGGCAATACCATTCAGGACATAGGCATGGGCAAGGACTTCATGACTAAAACACCAAAAGCAATGGCAACAAAAGCCAAAATAGACAAATGGAATCTAATTAAAAAAAGAGCTTCTGCACAGCAAAAGAAACTACCATTACAGTGAACAGACAACCTACAAAATGGGAGAAAAATTCTGCAATATATCCATCTGACAAAGGGCTACTATCTAGAATCTACAAAGAACTTAAACAAATTTACAAGAAAAAAAAATCCCATCAAAAAATGGGCAAAGGATATGAATAGACACTTCTCAAAAGAAGAAATTTATGCAGCCAACAGACATGCAAAAATGCTCATCATCACTGGTCATGAGAGAAATGCAAATCAAAACCACAATGAGATAACATCTCACGCCAGTTAGAACAGTGATCATTAAAATGTGAGGAAACAGCAGATGCTGGAGAGGATGTGGAGAAATAGGAATGCTTTTACACTGTTGGTGGGAGTGTAAATTAGTTCAACCATTGTGGAAGACAGTGTGGCAATTCCTCAAGGATCTAGAACTAGAAATACCATTTGACCCAGCAATCCCATTACTAGGTATATACCCAAAGGATTATAAATCATTCTATTATAAAGACACATGCAGATGTATGTGTGTTGTGGCACAGTTGTCAATAGGAAAGATTTGGAACCAACGCAAATGTTCATCAATGATAGATTGGATTAAGAAAATGTGGCACATATACACCATGGAATACTATGCAGCCATAAAAAAGGATATGTTCATGTCCTTTGCAGGGACATGGATGAAGCTGGAAACCATCATTCTCAGCAAACTAACACAAGCACAGAAAACCAAACACTGCATGTTCTCAGTCATAAGAGGGAGTTGAACAATGAGAACACATGGACACAGGGAAGGGAACATCACACACTGGGCCCTGTCAGGGGTGGGGCAGGGGGCTAGGGAAGGGATAGCATTAGGAAAAATATCTAATGTAGATGATGGCTTGATGGGTGCAGCAAACCACCATGGCACATGTATACCTATGTAACTAATCTGCATATTTTGCACATGTACCCCAGAACTTCAAGTATAATATTAAAAAAAAAAAAAAAAACAAGACCCATGGATCTGTTGCCTGAAAGAAATATAATTCACCTATGATGACGCACATAGAGTGAACATCAAGGGATGGAAATATATATTCCATGCCAATGGAAACCAAAAAGCACAGGAGTAGCTATACCTACATCAGACAGAATAGATTTCAGGGCAAAACTGTAACAAGAGACAAAGATGGTTACTATATAATGATAAAGTCACCAATTCAGCAAGATGCTTTAACAATGTTAAACATTTATGCACCCAACCCTGGAGCACCTGGATTTATAAAGCAAATATTACTAGGGCTAAAGGGACAGATAGGTCCCCATACAGTCATAGCTGGAGACCTCAACACCCCACTCTCAGCATTGTACAGATCTTCCAGACAGAAAATCAAAAAAGAAACATTAGACTTAATCTGCACTATACAGACCAAATGGTTCTAACAGATATTTACAGAACACTTCATTCATAGGCTGCAGAATACTCGTTCTTTTCCTCAGCACATAAATGATTCTCAAGAATAGACCATATGTTAGGTCACAAAACAAGTCTTAAAACATTTTTTAAAATTGAAATAATATCAAGCGTCCTCTTTGAACACAATGGAATAAAATTAGAAATCAATAACAAAAGTAATTTTGCAAACTATAAAAACACATATGCTGGGTGTGGTGGTTCACGCCTGTAACCCCAGCACTTTGGGAGGCCAAGGCCGGTGGATCACCTGAGGTTAGGAGTTTAAGACCAGCCTGGCCAATATGATGAAACCCTGTCTCTACTAAAAGTACAAAAAATTATAGGCCGGGCGCGGTGGCTCAAGCCTGTAATCCCAGCACTTTGGGAGGCCGAGACGGGCGGATCACTAGGTCAGGAGATCGAGACCATCCTGGCTAACACGGTGAAACCCCGTCTCTACTAAAAAATACAAAAAAACTAGCTGGGCGAGGTGGCGGGCGCCTGTAGTCCCAGCTACTCAGGAGGCTGAGACAGGAGAATGGCCCGAACCCGGGAGGCGGAGCTTGCAGTGAGCTGAGATCCGGCCACTGCACTCCAGCCTGGGCGACAGAGCGAGACTCCGTCTCAAAAAAAAAAAAAAAAAAAAAAAAAATTAGCTGGGCATGGTGGTGGGCGCCTGTAATCTCAGCTACTCAGGACGCTAAGGCAGGAGAATTGCTTTGAACCCAGGAGGTGGAGGTTGCAGTGAACTGAGATCGCACCTTTGTACTCCAGCCTGGGCAGTAAGAGTTAAACTCTGTCTTGGAAAACAAAACAAAGCAATAACAAAAACAAAAACCAAAAAAAGTGAAAATAAAAAATGTTAAAAATATAAAAATAATAAAAATAAAAAAATATAAGAGCAGCAATAAATTATTTTGAAATGAAGAAAGCAAAACAAAAGATCCATGAAACAGAAAGTTCCTTTTTTGAAAAGTTAAACAAAATTGATGAACCTATGGGCAGACTAACCGAAAAAAAGAGAGAAGATTCAATTAAATGGAAAATGAAGAAGGAGACATTACAATTGACAGTGTAGAAATTCAAAGGATCATTAGTGACTACCATGAGCAACTATATGCCAATAAATTGGAAAATCTAGAAGAAATGAACAAATTTCTAGACAAATACAACCTACAAAATTTGAATAAGGAAGAGATCCAAAACCTGAACAGACGAACAAGTAACAAAATCGAAGCTGTAAGAAAAAGTATCCCAGTAAAGAAAAGCCGGTGGTTTCAGTGCTGAATTCTACCAAACATTTAACTAAGTACTAATACTAATCCTATTCAAACTATTCTGATAAATTGAGGTACAAGGAATACTTCCAACCTCATTCTATAAGGCTACTATTACCCTGATTCCAAAACCAGACAAAGTCACATCAAAAAAAGAAAACTACAGACCAATATCTCTCATGAATATTGAATGCAAAAATCCTCAACAAAATACTTCAAAACTGAATTCAACAATACACTAAAAAGATCGGGCTGGGATTGGTGGCTCACACCTGTAATCCCAGCACTTTGGAAGGCTGAGGAGGGTAGATCACTTAAAGCCAGAAGTTCAAGACAAGCCTGGCCAACACGATGAAACCCTAATCTCGAATAAAAATACAAATATTAGCCAGGTGTGGTGGCCCACGCATGTAATCCCAGCTTCTCGGGAGGCTGAGGCACAAGAATTGCTTGAACCTAGGAGGCAGAGGTTGCAGTGAGCCAAGATCAAGCCACTGCACTCCAGCCTGGGTGACAGAGCAAAACTCTACCTCTCTCTCTCTCTCTCTCTCTATATATATATATATATATATAGAGAGAGAGAGAGAGAGAGAGAGAGATATCCTTGTTTATATTTGAAAAAAACTAAAAACTCCAGAATAAAACTATTAGACTGATTAAAATATTCAGAAAAGTTGCAGGATACAAAATCTACATATGATCTGAAAATGAAATTTTAAAAAGTAATCCCATTTATAATAGCCACACATAAAATTAAATACCTAGGAATTAACCAAAAAAGTGAAAGAGCTCTGTAACGAAAACTATAAAACAAGATGAAATAAATTGAAGAGGATACAAAAAAAACCCCGAAAAAATACCTCATGTTCATTGATTGAATCAATATTATTAAAATGTCCACACTACCCTAAGCAATCTACAGACTTAATGCAACCCCTAACAAAATACCAATGGCATTCTTCACAGAAATAGAAAAAAAATATTCTAAAATTTATAGGGAACCACAGAAGACCCAGAATAGCCAAAGTTATCCTAAGCAAAAAGAACAAAACTGGAGGAATTCTATTACTTGACTTTAAATTCTACAGAGCTATAGTAATCAAAACAACAGGGTACTGGCATAAAAATAGACATATACACCAAAGGAACAGAATAGAAAACTCAGAGTTAATCCATACATCTACAGTGAACTCGTTTTAACATAGGTGCCAAGAATATACACTAGGGAAAAGACAGTCTCTTCAATATATGGTGCTGGGAAAACTGGATATCAGCATGCAGAATAATGAAACTTGACTTCTATCTCTTGCCGTATACAAAAATCAAATCAATATGGATTAAAGACTTAAATCTGACCCTTCAAACTATGAAACTAATACAAAGAAACATTGGAGAAACTCCCCACGACAACTGACCAGGCAAAAATTTCTTGAGCATTATCTCACAAACACAGGCAACCAAAACAAACGTGGACAAATGGGATCACATCAAGTTAAAAAGCTTCTGCACAGCAAAAGAAACAATCAACAAAGCAAACAGACAACCCACAGAATTGCATAAAATATTTGCAAACTACCCATATGACAAGGGATTCATAACCAGAATATATAAGGAACTCAAACAACTCTATAGGAAAAAAATCTAATAATCCAATTAAAAATGAGCAAAAGATTAGAATAGACATTTCTCAAAAGAAGACATACAAATGGCAAACAGTCGTATGAAAAGGTTCATCATTGATTATCAGAGAACATCATTGATTATCAGAGAAATTCAAATCAAAACTACAATGAGATATCATTTCACCCCAGTTAAAATGGCTTACATCCAAAAACAACAGCAAATAACAAATGCTGGTGAGGATGTAAAGAAAACGGAACCCTTGTACACTGGTGGTGGGAAGGTAAATTAGTACAACCACTGTAGGGAACAGTTTGGAAGTTCCTCAAATGACTAAAAATAGAGCTACCATATGATCCAGCAATCCCACTGCCAGGTATATGCCCAAAAGAAAGGATATCAGTATACTGAAGAGATATCTGCAGTCCTATATTTGTTGCAGCACTGTTTATAAGAGCCAAGATTTGGAAGCAACCTAAGTGTCTATCAACAGATGAATGGATTAAGAAAATGTGGTACATGTACACAGTGGAGTACTATTCAGCCATAAAAGAGGAATGAGATCTAGTCATTTGCAACAACATGGATGGAACTGGAGATCATTACGTTAAGGAAAATAAGCGAGGTGCAGAAAGACAAACATCACATGTTTCCACTTATTTGTGGGATCTAAAAATAAAATAAAATAAAGAACTCATGGACATAGAGAGTAGAATGAAGGTTACCAGAGCCTGGGAAGCATAGTGCAGGGCTCAGGGGTGGGGGTGGGGGAGGATGGTTAATGGGTAAAAAAAATAGTTAGAAATAATGAATAAGACATACTATTTGACTGCACAATGTAGTGACTATAGTCCATAATAACTTAATTGTACATTTTAAAATAGCTTAAAGTGTGTAATTGGATTGTTTATAACACAAAGTGTAAGTGCTTGAGGAGATGGATATCATATTCTCCAAGAGGTGATTCTTTTCACATTGCAAGCCTGAATCAAAACATCTCATGTACCCCATAAATATATACACCTACTATGTACCCACAAAAATAAAAAATTAAAAACAAACAAAACAAAAAAACACACAATGGATCATGGACTTACATGTAAAATGCAAAACTATAAAATTTTTATAAAAAATATGGGAAAAATCTTTAATGTCTAGGAACTAGACAGAGCTCTTATATTTGACACCAAAATTATGATTCATAACAGAAAAAAATTGATAAATTGTGCCCAGTCAAATCATAGAGCAAAAATCAAACTTTCGCTCTATGAAAGATGCTGTGAGGAGGATGAAAAGACCTGCTACAGGCAAGGAGAAAATATTTGAAAATTACATATCAGACAAAGGTCTAGTGTGTGTGTGTATGTGTGTGTGTGTGTGTGTGTGTGTGTATATATATATATATATATATATATATATAAAATATAAGCTCTTAAAACTTAACCAAAAAACTCCCTACAACCCATTAGACAATTAGAAGTAATTAGAGAGTGGCTGAAAGACACAAATAGACATTTCATCAAAGAGGATATCCAGATGGCAAATAAGCACATAAATAGATGTTCAGCAATATTAGCAATTAGGGAAATCCAAAGTAAACTACAAAAAGTTATCTTTACACATTTATGAAAACAGCTAAAATATAAATTAGAGATATTAGAAAATTCTGGCAAGAATGTGGAGAAATGGATCATGTATATGTTGCTGGTGAGAATGTAAAATGGCACAGCCACTCAGCAATTGCCCTCTGGGTCATTTTTCCCTGGAGAGTTAAAACTTATGTTCACACATAAAGCTGTACAGGAATGTTTGTAGCAGCTTTATTCATAATGGCCACAAACTGTAAAAACGCAAATGTCCTTCAATGTGTTAATGGTTAAGCTATGGAACATCTATGCCATGGAATACTACACAGCAATGTAAAGGAATAAACTATTGCTACATCCAATAGCTTGAATGAATTTCCAGGGAATTAAGTTGAGTGAAAAAAACCAACCCCAAACAGTCACATATTTTGTGAATCCTTTTTAAAACATTCTTTAAATAACAAAATTTTAGAAATAAATAGCAGATTGCCAGGGATTAGGAACAGGGTAGAAATTGGGAAGGAGCTGGGGGGAGTAGTTAGAAAAACACAATACAATGGATCCTTGTCATAATGGAGTTGTTTTGTATCTAGACTGTGATAGTGTATACATGAACCTATACTCGTGATAAAATTTCTTAGAACTCAATACACACACACAAACAAATGAGTGCATAAAAACATGTAGAAGTGTGAACAAGGTCAGAGGATTGTCTCTTGTAAATAGCCTGTTTGTGATATAGTTTTGAAAGTCATTACCACTGTTGGAAACTGGGTAAAGTATATGGAATCACTCTATATTATTTCTTACAACTCCATATGAATCTATAGTTCTCTCAACAAAATTTTCAATTTAAAAAAGATGGATGAGTTTGGCTCATGGAATAGAATTTGTCAACCTGTTCTCCAAAATACTCAATGTCTTTTTGTTTTCTAAAAATTAAATGGTCATTGTAGTTGTTGGTGTGGCTGGTATCCTCCTGCAATATGTTTGCCTCCAAAGTAGTAATGGGAGCAGACATTGTACTATGTGAATGTGATATAAATCAAGGTAGGCCAAGGAATGGCCAGAAGTGAAGCCAGGCTAACACATATTAGCAACAGCTACCATCATGCTGATTCACTTGTTATTTAATCAAAATGACTGAGGCCTCAGCCTAAAGTTTAAATGAGAGTTGAAATTCCAAAATCTTGGTCCCTCTGTCTAGAACTCCACACACCTGTGGGTCTTCCAACTTCAAACTTCAAGTCATTGGTTAAATATTAGAGTCTCGGTGAGACCTTTCCTGATTACTTATTTAAAAAATAATCTCTGTATTCCCCTTATTTCTTTATTTACCTCCATAGCACTTATGACTTTCAATAAGCAATTTAATTCTTATTTATTTGGTTCATTTTCTATCTCCTACTCTAGAATGTAAGCTCCATAGGGCAAGGATTTTTGTCTACTTTGCTCACCAATATATCCCAAGGGCTTATCTCATAGTAAGTGTTCAATAATTATCTATTTAATAACTGAATAAATGGGGTAACTCCTCTGTCTTCTGTTGAGAGATGGCTTCTCTGAAGATTGATTTCTTCTTTTGCACTCTGCTTGTCAGTGTGACTGATAAAGCAGGCACTCCTGAATAACCTGTGGGCCTTGATACTATCAGTTGTTTAAGATGAAGCTCATAGTTCAGGATGCTTCTGATTATAGTTCAGTTGTGGGTCTAGAACAATTAAGTTTAAGTACCAACATAGCATGAGAAGCTCCATGAATTTTCCTACCCTAGTAGATTCTTATGGATAGTGGGTCTCTCTTGGAAGCAGATTCCCTTTACATGTGTGCAAAGTCTGGCAGAGGTTTGAAGTGAGTCTGGGTCTGCTGGACCATTATTAAGTTTCCCATTGTCCTGAAATCTGTCAGTGTGTGGGTAAACGGGCAGCCAAGATCCTCCCCCGCCCCACCAATTTAGATAAAGGTAGAGCAGGAGGGCTTAGCTGATTTTATCATTACTGAGTAGCTGTAGCATTTCTTGCCAGCAGGCCTGGCACACTTTTACATAAAGTGGCTGAATTTTCTGCAATAAAATGTTTTCTGCTAGTATATTCACTCAGTCATAGCTGGTGATAGACTGAAACAGGATGCCTAAGAGGTGGATGCAGTTGACTGGGTAGCCTTTCAGCTGTATATATAGATCCCAGGTGGCCAGCCTTAGTGATCTATAACAGTGTAACATAAAAGTGTTGAAAGCTTTTCCTTGAATGTCATGGTTAGGGCAGTATTATTACATAGCACATCTTTTCCAAAACTGGAATTCTTACACAGTGTCTGTCCCCAACGTTGAAAGTGTTGGTGTCTCCTCATAAACAAGAAGTCACATACCCTCCAGAGTGTTAACACTAATTTGAAATAGGTCTGGCATAGGGACATACGGACAGAATGACCTAGTCTATGTATTTTCCATCAGACGGGATATTTAAAATATTCTCCCTTCCTCAGAATTATGAGGCCTGAGTTTCCTGGAGTTATATAAAAAATTTTATCAACTGACCCAGGTAAAGTGTTTTAAATGGCATTATATGCCTGAAAAAAAATGTGCAAATGTTGTGTCCCGAGATGTAGTAGGACCTTTGATTAAGAACCAATAGTTCTATAATTGCTTTTTTCCAAAAATTGCTTAGTTACCTTCCAGTGTTGTCCCAATGAAAAGACTGCATAACGTCTTCCACAATGGTTGAACTAATTTACATTCCCACCAACAATGTAAAAGCGTTCCTATTTCTCTGCAACCTTGCCAGCATCTGTTCTTGACTTTCTAATAATCACCATTCTGACTGGCATGAGATGGTATCTCATTGTGGTTTTGATTTGCATTTCTCTGATGATCAGTGATGTTGAGCTTTATTTCATATGTTTGTTGGCCACATGAATGTCTTCTTTTGAGAATTGTCTGTTCACGTCCTTTGCTCACTTTTTAATGGTTTTCTTTTATTGTAAATTTGTTTAAGTTGCTTGTAGATTCTGGATATTAGACCTTTGTCAGGTGGATAGGTTGCAAAAATTTTCTCCAACTCTGTAGGTTGCCTGTTCACTCTGAGGATAGTTTCTTTTGCTGTGTAGAAGCTCTTTAGTTTAATTTGATCCCCTTTGTCAATTTTTGCTTTTGTTGTAATTGCTTTTGGAGTTTTCGTCTTGAAATCTTTGCCCGTGCCTATGTCCTGAATGGTATTGCCTAGATTTTTTTCTAAGGTTTTTATAGTTTTGAGTTTTACATTTAAGTCTTAGATCCATCTTGAGTTAATTTTTTAATAATGTTTAGCTAGCATTTGATCCAGAAATCTCATTCCTGGGTATATATCCAAAGGAATATAAATCATTCTATTACAAACATACATGCACGTGTATGTTCACTGCAGCACTATTCACAATAGCAGAGACATGGAATCAACCCAAATGCCCCTCAATAGACTGGATAAAGAAAATGTGGTACATATACACCATGGAATACTATGCAGCTATAAAAAGATATAAGACCATGTCCTTTGCTGGGACATGGACAGAGCTGGAAGCCATTATCCTCAGTAAACTAGTGCAGGAACAGAAAACCAAGCACTGCATGTTCTCACTTGTAAGTGCGAGCTGAACAATGAGAACACATGGGCACAGACAGGGGAACAACACACACTGGGGCCTATTGGGGGGTAGAGTGTGGGGAGAAAGAGCATTAGGAAAAATAGGTGATGCATGCTGGGCTTAATGCTTGGGTGATGAGTTGATAGGTGCAGCAAACCACCACGACACACTTTTACCTATGTAACAAACCTGCACATTCTGCACATGTACCCCAGAACTTCAAATAAAAATAAAAATTAAAAAAAGAAAAGTCTGCACAATTGCTGCCAGCTCATCTATATCAATATGTGTAGTGCTTCTGAAACTATGGGTTTCATAATACGACAATCATGTCCTACACTTTAGGCTGTGGAGAGTTCAGTAAGAGTCCTACTCAGAAGGCCAGAGCGTCTTGGGTGATAAGATGAACCAATAACCATTTGAGCCAGAGGGAGAACTTAAATGGTGGTGAAGAAGGTAAACAAAAATTTTAGGATAATTTTGTCTCTCTTGGTTAATACTTATCTGTGAAATTCTATTTTTTCTTTTTTTGGTAGAGACAGTATCTCACTATGTTGTCCAGGCTGGTCTCAAACTCCTGGGCTCAAGCCATGGCCCCTCTCAGCCTCTTAAAGTGTTAGGATTACAGGCATTAGCCATAGTCAGTTTTTTAATAATAAAAAATATATTTATGATAAAAGCACAACTTTTAATGTATTAATTTAAAAAGGAGTACTTTTTCTTTACTTCAAAATGAATCCTTATACAATATTCATCTCTGAGATTTGAAATGTAGATATAATTTATTGATATATTTGAGTGTTTTTACCATTCAAATATTTTTATGCAATTAAATCTTAAGGGAAAACTGTTGAAATTAATATTTCTAGTTATGAAAATAATGCAATTACATGAAAAATGCTTATGATATTGTTGTAGGTGAAGAGAGCTCATTCAAAATTGTATTTACTATATAATCTGAATTCTCAATTCCATATCAACCTTGGTAAAGATATCTTAGCAGGTTAAGGATTTGTTGTGTGTTTCCTGATTCAGGAAAATTTGTGACTTATTGAAGATATCATTCTAGATATAAAATCAATAGAAATCCCAGAAAATTTACTATCAGTGTATTCAGAAGGCCCTGTTGTAATGTCCAGAGGCAAATAACTTGTGTGCAGACTTCTTTCTTCTTTTTCTTTTCTTGCTTCTTATTTATTTATTTATTTATTATTTTTTATTTTACTTTAAGTTCTAGGATACAAGGGCAGAATGTGTAGGTTTGTTACATAGGTACATGTGTGCAATGGTGGGTAACTGCACCTACTAACTTGTCATCTAGGTTTCATTAGCAATTTTTCCTAATGCTCTCCCTCCCCTTGCCCCTCACCTCACAACTGGCCCCAGTGTGTGTTTTTCCCCTTCCTGTGTCCATGTGTTCTCATTGTTCAACCCCCACTTGTTAGTGAGAACATGTAGTGCTTGGTTTTCTGTTCCTGTGTTAATGTGCTGAGGATGATGGCTTCCAGATTCATCCATATCCCTGCAAAGAACATGATCTCGTTCCTTTTTATGGCTGCATAGTATTCTATGGTGTATATGTACCACATTTTCTTTATCCAGTCTATCATTGATGGACATTTGGGTTGGTTCCATGTGTTTGTTATTGTAAATAGTGCTTGTGTGCAGAATTTTTGAGTGGACATCTTCAACCAATCATTCTGTGGAATGTGTTCCTAGTTCGGTCTACAAGTTTGGTGTCTTTCACAGAGGACCTCAAGCAAGGACATATGTAATCATCTGTTGGTTGTTTATATCTGATGAGTTATTTCCAACTGCTGATAGACATCTATGAAATTTCTAGCGTAGAGGATCTTCTGGGGTTAAGTGGCTCCTGCTACCCCATGTCATCCTAGATTACATGACAATGCATCTACCTAGAAGTTTTGGTTACCTAGTATGTGCATGTTTGAACTTGAATTGCCCCAAGGATATCGCCCATTGTGTGAAATATGAGCTGTGCTTTCTTATTGATCTGATGTTCCAGGTTGTGACGACTGACTCCTGGACACATGTTAATGAGTGCCCTCAAAATTATTTCTATAAATAAAGTCTTCATTCAGTCATATGGAAAAACCACATGTAGGAGTTCTGGCCCAACTAATGGCTAGCATTAACTGCCAGATATATGAATGAATAAGCCTTCAAATGGTTCCATCCCCTAGTCTTTGAGTATTCCCAGCTGGGGCCTTAGACATTTTGGAGCAAAATCAAGATATTTCCATTATGTCCTTTCCAAATTCTAAGCCCACAGAATCTGTAAGCATAATAAAATGGTGGTTGTTTCTTGCCTCTAAGTTTAGAATGATTTGTTACTCAATTATTGCTAACTGAAATGTAATTTGGTACCTGTAAGTAGAGTGCTGTTATAAGAAAACTTGAAAATGTGTGGAGTAGGAAGCAAAAGTGTACGAAAGACTCTTGAAGAGAGTGGTAGAAAAAAGTCTTCAGAGCCTTAAAGGGGCTGTTGGTGAGGGCTTAAAGGAAAGTAAGAAAAATTGGAAGCTCAATGAAATGGAGACCTTGTTCTTTAGTAACAGCAAGTCAGCAACACCCTTCTGTGGTACACATGAAAAACAGGATACACTTAGTAAACTTGATGAACTAGCTATAGAGATGTGTAAAGTACCACTTGGCTTCTTTTCACTACATATGATAAAATGCAAACGGAAAGATATGAGTTAAAGGTTTGACTCTTATTATAAAGAACCCAGTACTTGGTGAGTTTGAATACAATACTATTTCTCTTTCCCAGTCTCTCCATACAGAGATTCTCAAGTCAAGAAAGGCTCTAGGATAAAGATAAAAACCAGGTTGGGATAGGTAAAGCCTCAAAAATACCTAAAGCAGTTCCTCCTAGAATCTTTCAGAAAGAACAAAGGCCTTCTAAGGATCTTAAGGACAGATACAGATCTCTTTTTGCTGAGTGATGGAGCTTTTAAGTTTAAGAGGGTTATACCACAGTAGCCTCACAGGGAGCCCAAGGTAGAAAAAACAATAGAAATCTCTTATTATGGCTTTTGTCTGATAGAGTGGATTATAAATTCGTACATAGAAAATGTTTCAAGGAATTGGGCAACAGGTTGGACTTAAAAGGATTGAGATAGTACAAAATGAAGTGCTTTGGATTTCCAGACAACTACAGGAGAAAACAAACTGAAAAAAAAAAAAAAAAAAAAAAACCCACTCAGTTCTAAACATAAGCTTTTTTTACGAAACAAGGAAAGATGACACAGAAAATGGAACCAAGGGACTAGAGGCAGATCGAGACGTGTTAGAGAGTAGATCTCAAGCAGTAAGACCAAACAAGGAACCGGCAATATGTACTTAGCTATATTTCAGAATTGTTATGAGCTAGTGACTGCTGCAGTCTTTCCATCCACTCTTCCATTTCCATGAGAGGGCCTATGGCAATTATTCTAGGTCTGGTCCCATAATTGTATGTTGAATGTGTAGAGCAGGTAATTTGTAACTTTAGTTTGCTTGTCTTCAGGTCAAGAGGTGCTTATGGAACTGTACTCAAAAGAATCAAACCTTAGGATCTTCATCTGTACCTGGACCTAATATAGAAAATGAGACCTTTGTAGTTGAGCTGCTGTCATTATGCTGTTAGACTTAGAGGTCTTGGAGGAGGGAATTAGAATACTTTGAATGTTGGGAGGATATTAGTTATTGTAGCTAGTGGGCAGATTATAGCAAATTGTAGTTTCCAAAGATGACTACATCGTATATCTCCAATCCCACATCCTCTTTTGAACATGTGACTTTGACATTTCTTTCATCAAGAAATGGGGTCTTCATTCCCCTCCATTCAATCTGAGTGGAATTGTGACTTAGTACAAGTAATGTTTTGTGACTTCCAAAGCTAGTTTATGCCATGACTCTTTGGACACTTGTTCTTGTAACCCATTTGCTATACTGTGATGAACTCCAAGCAGCTACATGAAGAAGTCACACATAGGTGTTTCAGCTGACAGCCCCAGCTGAGATCATGACTGATACTCAGCATCATCAACTTAAGACGTGGGAGTGAGTGAAGTTTTAGATAATATTAGCCTTCAGACTTTTCAGTCTTCCTAGCTGAGGCCCTAGACACTGTGGAGCAGAAACAATCCATCCCTGCTGTGTCCTTTCCAAATTTCTGACCCTGATTCAGAATCTGTGAGCTTAATAAATCAATTGTTGTATGCCACTAAGTTTGGGTGACTTGTCACATAGAAATAGTAACTGGAACAGTACCTGATAACAAGTACCCTTGAATCTTAAATCAAGTTCTAGACAGACAGGTAGAATGTTCTACTGGACAGTTCTGGCTGAGGAATTCCATCTCTAGACTTTTGATGATTTGTTTGTTTTAGTCTGGAAACAGTACTGATATAGAAAACTCACTACTGCTGGAACTGGGAGTTTGTCAGAGAGATGTATCTATGGAATATATTTAAAAATGTCAAACAGGTCAGTATTCTTCAACCTTTCTACCTTCCTAACCTAAAGAATGAAACCTTTTCTCACAAGTAATATTGTCTCTCTATAGAAGTAACTTTTAGGTATAAGGATAGGAAGTATATATAATAATCTACAAGGAATAGGATGGGGAAATGTGTACTTTTAAAAAGTCCCTAAATCCGGGAGATTCTTATGAGATCTCCATTTGAGATTCACTGATTTGTACACTAATATCCTACTGGGATCTGAGACAGGTTATTTATTGTACAGGCCTTCAATTCTAGGCAGTCAGGGGGCATGGCAAAGAACTAAGGAAATAATTATTTTACAAATGTCCTTGGAGTGCCACATAAAGCTCTGTAGTTTCATATTTGTTTAAAAGTGGCCCCTGGGTTGGAACAGAAATGTCAGAGATGTGCAAAAGCAGATAGATACCCAACACAATCAATGCTGTTTTAAGAAGCAGCAGAAAAGCTGTCTTTATGTGTTACTGTGCTCTTTCCCTAAGTGAATCTCAGTCCCCTCAAATAACAGAGCTATTTTTAAAGTACTGAGAAAGTCAAAAGTTTTATCAAGAAATTTTAGTTCAATGTATTTATTATGTGGTGTGACTCACATCAATTTGTTGCTTGATGGGAGTAAAATTGAATCCAAGATAACAAGAAGAAAGATACAGAATCAGAAAGATAACTGTGTGAGTTTACCGTATTTTCCTCTAATTCTTCCTTCCTAATGCATGCTAGTATTTTCAAACCAGGACCACCTCTTTACCCTCATTCTCTCTAATACTGTGTTGCTATGTTTTCAAAACTTTGTTATATTTTGTCAATCTAGGAACTGAGATTTCTTTGTCCACTTATCTTAACTTGGGCCTATAATGTTATTTATTTTATTATGAATGCTTCGCATTCCTTTTTATGTGACATTCTTTCTCTTTCTTTTCACCCAAGGTCAATGTCTCTCTAATTTCTTGGTTGCTCTATTATCTATTTGTTCAAGGCAACTGACAAATTTGTATAAAAACTAGTCACATGCAGTACCAAATAAAGAAACTGGAGTAGGGGAAAGGGAAGAATAAGTTGCTGTCTAGGATTTCTTTCTAATATCGAAGGTGAGGGGATTGAGAGTTTCAGGGGGTTAGAGGCTTTACAGCAGGGAAGTAAAGCCTTCTGTAACCCTTGTTTTATTATAACCCCCACAGTCCTCCACTCTATCAGCTGAGCTGTGGAAGGATACCCCTGTTTCATTATAAAGAAACTCACTAGACTATAACTCTCTTAAGCTCTGAGGTTTTTGTCAGTTTTTTAAACTGATGTATCCCAAGTGCCTACAATAGTGTCTGGCATATGAGAGGTGCTTAATGTGAAATTTTATTGAATGATTAAATGCAGCTCACTTTCTATCTGGGAGACAGCGTGATATAGTGGAAAGGTCATTGGTTTTGGAATAATCCTTTATCTGACATCAAATATTGAAAGTACCTAAGAATTCAGTAAGGGCTACTTTCTCTTCTAAATCTGTATTTTTTCCTTAGTTGTTCTCATCCATTCCCATGGCTTCAATTACTGTCTATAAGCTGATGATGCCTACATTTCTATTTATACCTGCAATTCCATGTATTCAATTATCTACTTGACATCTCTGCTTGAATGACTCACAGGCACCTCAAACTCATGATATTTAAAATTGAACTCATTATATTTCCCCCATATTTGCCACTGAGATGAGCTGAATCAAGCCTGCTGTAGTGTATATAACATTGATTGAGGCTAATTTTAGCCTTTTTGAGTTCCAGAATATTATTTCTAGCAGCAGACTGATGATAGATCCTTAACAAAACTCCCTTTACTTGTCTTATACACATTAGCTCACCAGAAGTTAGAGACAAAGAGAAACAAAGAGCTCTCATTTTCTATTTTCCTCCAGGGCATTATCCTATAAAATTCCAAGTCTAAGATGTAAGTTAACTTAATTTGGAGTCTGGGCTCTCTCTTCAAGTTCTGAGAAGTTGAATGAAAGCTTGAGAAGGAAGATCAGGGTTATTGCCATGGTATAGTCTCTCTATAAATAGAAGTGTGTAAAAAAGGAATAGCCTACTATGTTCGAATGACTTAAGTAAATGTCAGGGTCAAATGTCAGGATCAGCTATGGATACAAAAGCTACATTATTCTTTCTTGTTCTACCTTTTTTTGTGTATTATGATAAATGATTATATCGTTAATGCCCTAAAGGCTAATGTAATAACAATTATCAGCTGCAGTTAATTGGTGACCTATTTTGGATAAAAGTCCTTAAAAATAACAACAATAAAAATATTAGGATCAGGGCAGGAGTTTTCAACATCAGCACCACTGACATTTAGGACCAAATAATTCTCTCTCTGTGTGGGGGAGATGGGGGGCTGCCTTGTGCCTTGTATAGTGTTTAGCAGTATCCATGCCCTCTACTTACTAGATGCCAGTAGCACCACTGCCTCAGTTGTGACAAGCCAAAATGTCTCTAGACATTGCTAAATGTCTTTTGAATGACAAAATTGCCCCCAGTTAATAGCGACTGATCTAGGAGAATTGCTGTATCGACTGATGATATGAGAAATCATTTTAAAGATAATTGACTAATGGGATTATTACCAAATTCTTCTTTCCATATATATACCTCTATTATGGTAACGAGAAAATAAAGAACTGGAAATTTTTCAATGGGCACAGATTATCATAGTTACTACATACGTATACTTACAATTTATGTATATATGCATATGCATATTAAATAATACATAATTACTATGGATGATATAAGATACACAGAATGGCTTATCAGAAAGCTAGTAAATCACTGTATTACATTTGTAGATCATGAAACACCAGATTCCAAGAGTTGATAAAGATGAATTAAAAATGATCTTTATCAGTTTAACAGAATATATCAGTGGAAAACAAAAGTTTCTGCCACTCCACAACACCTAATGGAAAGGGAGTGGGTTACATGAACTACCTAGAAGTATAAGTAGTCCTGAATGACAGCAAAGCCTTCTGCAACTGGAAGAACATGGATGCTGGCTGTTTAAGGTCACAAACCACTTAGGTATAGCCAATTTGAAAATGCCTATAGAAAAGTACTAGTTTCATGGTGATGCTATTCAAGAGAGACTCATGCAAAGAAGAACTTCAGAAAGGTTCAAGCAAAGTCTCATACATTCTTGGACTCAATCCGCCCAGCTACATGAACAACAAGGTCCCAAACAGCCATTTCAGTATCACTGCTGGCACGGACTCCCAGAATATCACATCCTACCTTGGTCTTTACTGTCTCCAACAACTTGCCTGTCTTGGAGAGGGGACTGAATACCACTTTCAGATTAGATATCACTAGGCATAAGTGGGTGGTGATGTTCTCTGCGTATCATTTTAAGGCTTCAATCTATGTTATAGGGCCAAGATTAACAATAAAGGTGTGCATATGTCATCTCAAGTGTTCCACTTAAGGGAAATAGAAACTATCCCCCTAGAGGGAATTAAGTTTATTTGGAATTTCCAGAGTACATGGCACTATAGGAAGGCAAGCCCGTTTGAAAACTTAGGACAACCTACAGACAGTATCTGTAGTAGCTATCTGCTATGTTGCCTTGCATAAACCCTCGGTGCCTCAACGTATGGTGTAGAGGATAGCATGATGAGCTAAGAGAGAAAGACTTTCTACACCTTGGAGACTGGTGACTCTTCCATGATAGTGGATTTTAAATCTTCAATTATTTTGACTACTGTCCACAAATGAAATACATTTTATGACTTTATCCAGCAAACATATTTGTGTACACACACACACACACACACACACAAACACATAACTGAAGCAAAAGTTTCACAAAATAATTACTTTTCTAAATGCCACATATTGTTATATTTATTTTTCTATCTTATACTTCCTTTTATAAAAATATTGTTTTTGACCTACTGAACTGATTTAATAACTTAGTGGATTAAGATCTGCACTTTGAAAAATATTCTTCTAGTGTGACTAAGATTTTACTTTAAGAATGACAAAAGTTAAAAATAGTAAGTCAGGAATTAAGTTATATTTCGCATTGGTCTATGTAAGGGAAGTATAAACATTTTATTTTTTTATGCATCTATTTTTCTCAGAGGATATGAGCATGTACTTGTGAAAGCATTAAGCAATGGCTGTGACAATTAAAAAAGAAAGACCCTAGAACTAATTTAGACCTTGATTTTTTTTTGTTTTGTTTGCCAAGGGTGATTGAAGACATTAAATACACTGTGAAACTTCTGCATACTGCAAAAGACCTCCAAATTTGGCAGCCTATCTGGAAACAATCCTTAATGGCAAGCTCATAGAGTTAATGAACAAAGACTTCTTGTTTTTAAAACCAGATAGCAGAACTTGTGGGAGCAGACTCTTGGAAACCAATTCTTTTACCCATCATGCCCCAAATTAAAGGGCTCTAATCACAGTTGCCTAGATTTTATGGAAGAAATATTTCTCTATAGGCTATTATGTGAGGTATTTCAGGTGACCTCTATATATGGACTATTATGCAAAGTACTTTAGAGGTAGTGGATACACAAAAATCCAGAACATCCTCTTTATGATTCACGACTTAAAATATTTGGTTGGACTTTGCTGTACATACTAGGAAGCAGGGAGTGGGGGCACAGTAAAGGGGTTAACAGAACCAGTACATAACATTCTTATCATGTGGCTATGAAGGTTCTAAAAAATGCCCACTTTGTTTATCTTTTATTTTGGGGTATTTTGTGGGAGTGCTGACTGTCCACGGATCTCTAATTTGGAGTGGCTATTGAGAATGGAGATTCAATAAGCTTGACCTAGCATGTGGGTAAGTGAAGTGAGAAACTACACCTGGAAATTCCCAGATGAAATACCACTGTGACTCACAACAGTACTGTCAGTGCTCTAGTTTGATACCAGGAGTTTCAAGATGGGTGATGAGTACTACTGTAGACTTTGCGTCTCCCTTTTCAGTATGAAATGAATGTCAGGGGTACAGTTACACACCATATGGTGGGGCTAAAGGTTGTGGCCACAGCCTGTATAAAAACTATTGGCAGAAAATAGGATGGATCTAATACAGAGGGTCTACAAGTATGATTTATTAACTATAGATTAATTGGGGAGAAGACTTTCTACGTCTGCGAGCCCAATGCTTAGGAACTAAGACTGATGGATGAGGCTGTCTTTTGCCTAGGAAAAGTTTACAGTTGACTATGTCTCATTTCCATGGGAAACAGAGAAACGAAGTTAGAGAGTGAGTCAGAAATGAGATTGGAGTGGTTGTCATCATAAGCAAGGGAGTCTGCCTACCCATACCCATAGACTTTCTAATGGACAGTGGTCTTTGAACATGTGGCTTTTCCAGAGAGGCCTCAGGAATTTCTAGAAGAAACAAAACCTGAAGGTCTGTGTCTCTAAGGTAAGAGAACAAGGAACTGAAGGGAAAATGCTCATCTTGAAAAAGAGTGCTAATTCACACCAGGAGTAATTTGAAACCTGGATAATAGCCCAGCTTTGTTCTATCACTCCGGTTACCCTGGGGGAGGATGTCACAAAATACAGGGCTATTCCGTATGTGAGAATCTGAGTCTATAAACCAAGCTTACAGTGCCCAGATAAAGGGCTGCTTATTATCCCATTCTTGCAAGAGCCAATTCATGAGTGAAAAATATAGACTGTAACATGTACTATAAAGTGTTTATTATACATGGAAGAGTAAAATAAAAGTTGTAGGGGATCTCAGCATATCCTCAACCACTGTTCCACTTAAGCTTTTAACATGTCTGAGCATACTTGGAGAACTGCTTGAAAAGAAAACAATGCCAAGATCCTAGCTACCTAATGGGCCAAATAACCTTTGTTAAATAATTTGTCCTTAGGGAAGAGAAAGTCACAGAACTCAAGATGAGTTCAAAGACAACTGGCCAGTTCCATTAGATAGGGTGATTCAAATGACAGAATAGGCATATATCACTCAGTTAGATTTGTTACTAATCCAGCTCATTTATAGGGATTCAGGTTTTAGTCATAGAAGAACATGAAGAAAAAACAAAGATTTCCCTCCTAGGCAAGGAGAGTGGACATCAGCAGCCTTAGTATAAAAATATTGTCTGGGCACAATGGCTCACTCCTGTAATCCCAACACTTTGGGAGGCCTAGGTGGGCTGATTGCTTGAGCCCAGGAGCTGGAGACCAGGTGGGCAATATGGCAAAACCTTGTCTCTACAAAAAATACAAAACTTATCCAGGCATGGTGGTGCGCTCCTGTAGTCCCAGCTACTCAGGAGGCTGAGGTGGGAGGATTACTTGAACCCAGGATGCGGAGATTGCACTGAACTGACAACGCCCCACTGCACTCCAACCTGGGAGACAGAGTGGAACCCCATCTCAAAAAAAAAAAAAAAAAAAAAAAAAACCACTGAGGCATATCACCAGCAGCAATAACCTTCAACAGTCATCAGTAGTGAGAGGTATCTTAAGAGGCAATGGATCCCATAGCTTCTTTTGGCATAGGAGGCATTACTATGGAGAAGCAAGGAGAAGAAGGAGAAGAAAATAAAAGTCATGACATCGTAGCCAAGAGGATTGGTTCTCACGGCATCTTGCATAAGTACTTGCAAAACTCTTTGTGATGCACTGAGTCCATGAATAGAGCGATGTAGAGCAAGCACTACATATTTTTAAAACAAATGAGTTCAGAGTCATAGAGATATTATTTGATGATTGTTAACATCACTCTATTTTACATCCATGATTATGTAGCCTGTGAAATGAAAATCAATTATGGTTATATTACTTTTCTAGTAAGAAAATAAGTGTATAAAAGTAAAAGAATTGACTATATTAAGAAAATGAATCAAAATCATGCAAGTCAATTTGTCTAGTAATGTTAATTGCCTAATTTATAAAACTGTAAGTGGGTGCACCCAGGGCATAAAGAGTAAAATCAATCATCCTTCAAATGCTGTCAATGAGGTATTATCAACAAGATATATAGTTGATTAAATATATCAATAATCAATGAGGTATTATCAGCTAACTGGTAATATATATAATAGGAAATGCTAACATATCTCAAATTCCCCACTCTATTATCATTAGTAATGTATTAAATACCACAAGAAAACATCATAATTACATTGAGCATCTACTATGTGCCAGATGCTTCATTTAAACTATCTCACTCAATCCTTCCAGCAACCCTGCACATTAGGTACTATTATTGCCATTTTGTAGATGGAAAAACTGAGGCTCAGAGAGATTGTGATTCTGAGATATACAGCAATTATGTGGTGGAATTGGATTTGCCATCCTGTTCGAACTGACTGCAATCCTGATGTTCTTTCTATTATAATATGCTGCCTTCCAAGGAGGTTGATTTTGAGAGATTGAAATGAGTGTGGAAAAATGTACACAGCTGTCACAAGAATCACACATTGCTGTTGAGACTCAGGAGAATGTGTTTTTATTTTAACATCTTATTTGTGTACTGTTAGTTCCTTAAATCTCATTTGGTGAATATTCAGTGATTGACAAAATACACTTTGAAGATCTGCATATGAGAGCTTGGGATTTTATAAATGGACCAACCAAAGGTGATAAGATTTCAGCTTTTATCACAGAAAAACATGAATTTTAGGTAAGTGAGAAGAAAAATGAATAGGACTGAAGTTACCACCTGAAAAGATGACTATATAAATTTTGATTTTTATAAATATAACTTTCTTTCAAATAGAAACTTTTGAACCCTGAATATTCCAGGTAGCAGGTCAGTTCTAGCTTTACATAAACTTTGGAAGTCAGTGGAAATGTGTATAGATATGTAATGCCATGTTTCCAGACTTGACAACATAATTTATGCAGTTATTTAAAAATTCATTGTTTTGAATCACGTATTTATGAATAAGAGCCAAAAAGATTACATTTCCTTGTATATTTTTACGGGAGATAGTTAATCACATATAGGAATATCCATGGTTTTCCTGAGATAAAAGTATACAACTGGAAAATTAAAACTTTTTAATGACTCACTGTTGTTCTCAGGATAAAAACTAAAATCCTTAATGGCCCTAGAAAGTGCTGCACGGTTTAGCATCTGCTTCTCTTTTTGTACTTCATCTGAAGTCACTCCAACCCGTGATCACTACATTCCAACCACACTGGTTCAGGGTCATTGTACGTATTGTACCCAAATTATGATACATTACTGAAATTATTTTGTCCTCCTATAAGAAAATATTTGAAATAAACGATAAGTATGTAAAATGAAAACTGATAAGAACGTTCACAAGAAACAAAGTAAAGAAACCTAGATTAATTCCATAAAGTGTAGCTCTATTAAAAACAAATTACTTCTTATGAATCGTGTCGTGATAAAATTAAATGTGCTTGAACAAAGCTAAATATTATTTGTTTGTTTAAATCATCTTTCTTTCCCTAAAATAAAAAATTGAGGATGCTATAAATCCAGTTTCAAAGAGCAATACTTCACTCTTTTGCTTTACCCCTCTGCTCCTTAAATTTATGTACACAATAGAGAAAAAAAACAGGGGAATGTAGAATAAAATAAACATAAGAAACATAAAAACCAAATGTGTGGACATTATTTGCATACTGATGAGAAAACAGTTAGAAAAAGATATCTTTGAGATAATTAGGAAAATTTTAACCTAACCTGGGTGTTAGATTTTATCAAAAACTTATTTTTAATTTTGGTAGGTATGGTAATGAAAGGGTGGTTATGTGGGAAAATAAGTCCTATTAGTTTGATATGTACTCTGAAATATTAAGGAGTGAACTAACATAATGTCTGAAATTTTCTTTAAAGTATTCCAGAAAAAAGCAAAGGAGAGAATACATGTAAAGAGATTGTTGTTATGTACACTGAATACCCAGAAAAAAAGCACCAAATGTCAAAAAAAAAAAGTATAAAAGAACAAGAAGAAAACAGGTGAATTTTTGTATAATTGAGTGACAGGAAATACTTTTTAAACTATGGTAAAAAGTACAAGCCAAAGAAACAAAGATTGATAATATCAACTACTTTAAAAGCAAATAAACAAAAAATTTACATGATCATAAAATGTACCATGATAAAAAAATTTTAAATGACAAATGAAAAATTGGAAAAAATATTTGCAACTGATATCACAGATAAGACCTAATCCTCCTACTTTTAGAAATTGATAAGACATATATGAAAAATGCTCAACCTTACTCATAAAAGAGAAATATGGATTAAACTACAATGAAAAAGAATGTTCAGCAATAAGCTTCAGGAAGTAAGCACTCTCATATATTTTGGTGGAACAATCCCTATGAAGGGTAATTTCACAATATTTATAAAATATACAAATGAATTTGTTTTTTGACTCAACAATCCTACTAGAATTTATGTCTACAGATATACCTGTGTATGTATATATACAAAGCTTTTTATTGGGGTACTGTTTGAATTAATAAAATACTAGAAATAACTCAAATGTACATCACAGAGAACTGGTTAAATAAGTTATGGTACATTCATACAATGGAGTACTACGCACCTGTTTAAAAAACAAAGAATGAAGACCCACTCTTTATTTATACTGATATGAGAAGGTTCCAGGATATATAGTTAAGTGAAAAAAAGCAAGGAAAGGAAGAGTATTTATAGTACAGTACCTTTGTAATAAATAAAGGATGGAAATGAAAATGAAGTATATAATCATTTTCTTGCTTTTACATAAAGAAACACTTGAATTAGCCACAATATTGAATAAAAACAGTTAATGGAGGGGGTAGGAGGAGCCATGTAGATTGAGAAAGGATAGAAATGGGACTTCTGAATATAAACCTTGTTATATTGCTTTATTTTGAAATGTGACTATATTACACATTGAAAACAAGATAAATAAGTAGCAGTTTAAAAGAGGAAAGTTAGCTCCACAGCAAATATTTTCCACTTCTCCCCACAAGATTTAATATTTCTTTTTGCTGTGCTTCCACGCTATTTTGTCTGATATATATATATATATATACTGCTTTTCTATAACACTCCTTAGTGAGTACTATACTTTTTTATTTTTTTATTGGTAATTCCAGCAAAGCTATGAACTCCTAAAGTGTAGAAATTTTGTTTTAAGGCATTGCTGTCTCTCTCATAATGAGCATAGTACCTGGCAAGTGGTAGTTATCCAGTAAACTGTCTTTGAATGAATGTAACCTTTTCAGGTCCACCTTGTCTTAGTGAATCTCCTCCCATAATATCTTGCTTGTGTCTATTTTATTGCATTTATCACTATCTTATGTTAGAATTTCTCACTTAGATATGTTTGTCCTTACGATGTGAACTCCTGGAGATATGGTATGTGTTAAATTAAGACAGTGAACTGAGAGACTTCCATTAAGTTAGAAATATTTTATCTGTAATTCCTCCTAAGTTAACCAAAGATATTAATATTATCATATGTAAGATGATCACTCTCTACTAAAATAATAGTCTCATTATAGGAAGATAAGAAACAAATCTTAAGAAAATATTTATTACACTTATGTGTTTATCCACAGAAACCTCACACATCATACAGTCCTTTATTAAAGGTTATGCAGAAATCTGTTAAGCTGTTTTTAAAATCTCCTTTTTATTTAACTTACAGAATTTCAAGAATTAATTTTGAAAGACACTCATAGTATTTAGACAGACTTCTATAGACTGCTAAGGGTAGAATAACACTAGTAAATAGGCGTTTAAAGATGGAAAGAGATATTTTCCTAGAGTACATAAATTCTTTGAATGCATGAAAGTCCCTTGACCCAGCTGAAATTCATTTGTTTATATAGTTATTCATTCAGTAAATACTTTTTGAGCAACTACTTTACTAGGCATTCTGAGATACTAAGGAATAAATATAAAGTTTGTCCTCAGGGAGGCAGTATAGCATAGTAGTTAAAAACATAAAATTAAATACATCTACTTCTGAAACATTGCTTCTCTCTTTATTAGTTACATGACCTTGAGCAAATTGCTTAAATATTATGCCTTAGATTTATCCTTCGTCAAATAAGGATAATTGTAGCTATTTCACAGGATTTCTATGAAGAGTTAAATGAAATAATGAAAGTATATAAAATACACACTGCTTGGCATATGATAAGTATTTTAATAAGTATTTTAAAGTCTTATAGTGTAGAAATAGAAATGTTCTTTTTTGCAATGTATTTTTTTTCCTAAGAGTAGCATTTATCTGCTTTATAGTATATGTAGTATATGACTCCATTCCAAAAACTTACAAGTAGACTCTATATTCACACATGGTACTCTTGTCATAATTCTCAAGCTGTACAAGGTATGGGGGAACAACTTAGAATAAGTAGTGAGAAGATTAGTAAATGAAACTGATGAACAACTATTAGTAATCTTACTAAAAAGAATAAAAGAGAGTCCAAAAGACTGATGATGGAAGAATATTATTTATTTATTTGAACATAAGAGTGGAAGTCTAAGAAAGATTCTAAATGTATTAAAAACCACTTTGGAAAAAGAAATGGATGTTACTAAAAGTCAATGTGGATTCACTAAGAATGTATTATGTGAAACCAGTGTTACTTAAACTCGTGTCCCTCAGAATACTAAATGTTAATATAATGGTGCTGGAATTTAAAACTCTGTTCTATGGCCAAATAAATATGGGAAACAGGTATTTAGCAAAGTATTTGAGCACAGAACAATTCTATTTGTGTGTGTGTGTGTGTGTGTGTGTGTGTGCATATATGTGTATTATTTATCCTTATTCTAGACTAATGGCCTATGAAATATAGTTTTAGTTAATTATAGTTTTTAGTTAATTTTCTTTATTTGTAGAGTTACAAGACTTGTGGAAAGGAAAATAAGCAATCATGTTATATTTTAATTTATATAAGGAGTGTGGAGAAATTTCGTAAATGTAAGATGAAAACATGTCTTCAGGATCACTTAAATATTTTTATTCCATAACCCTTAAATCTGAAAATTTATATATCCCAGAAGCTCCCCAGCCGCATGTCGAGTGGTCAATCGCTGTAGCTCACACAGCCTGTGCTCCCAACTCTGTGGCTCCACCTGCCATTGTAGGCCAATAATCTGTTATGGAGCATGCCTGTACCCCATTGGAGCCCCTGCTTTTAACTGAAGTGCCTTTCACCTTCTGCTATGAGGCCTCCCCCAGCCACATGGAACTATGACCGAATAGGAACAGCTCCAGTTGGCAGCTCCCAGCATGACTGACCCAGAAGATGGGTGATTTCTGCATTTCCAACAGAGCTCTGAAGAGAGCAGTAGTTCTCCCAACACAGCGTTTGAGCTCTGAGAACAGACAGACTGCCTCCTCAAGTCAGTCCCTGACCCCTGTGTATCCTAACTGTGAGACACCTCCCAGTAGGGGCCGACAGACACCTCATATAGGCATCTATATGCCCCTCTGGGACAAAACTTCCCGAGGAAGGATCAGGCAGCAATATTTGCTGTTCTGCAGCCTCCCGCTGGTGATACCCAGGCAAACAGGGTCTGGAGTGGACCTCCAGCAAACTCCAACAGACCTGCAGCAGAAGGACCTGATTGTTAGAAGGAAAACTAACAAATGGAAAGGAATAGCATCAACATGAACAAAAAGGACAACTACACCAAAACCCCATCTGTAGGTCACCAATATGAAAGACCAAAGGTAGATAAAACCACAAAGATGGGGAGAAAACAGAGCAGAAAAGCTGAAAATTCTAAAAATCAGAGCACCTCTTCTCCTCCAAAGGATCACAGTTCCTCACCAGCAATGGAACAAAGCTGGATGGAGAATGACTTTGATGAGTTGACAGAAGTAGGCTTCAGAAGGTTGGTAATAACAAACTTCTCCAAACGAAAGGAGCATTTCGAACCCATCACAAGTAAGCTAAAAACCTTGAAAAAAGGTTAGATAAATGGCTAACTAGAATACACAGTGTAGAGAAGACTTAAATGACCTGATGGAGCTGAAAACCATGGCATGAAAATATTGTGACTCATGCACATGCTTCAATAGCCTATTCGATCAAGTGGAAGAAAGGGTATCAGTGATTGAAGATCAAATTAATGAGATAAAGTGAGAAGAAAAGGTTAGAGAAAAAAGAGTGAAAAGAAATGAACAAAGCCTCAAAGAAATATGGGACTATGTGAAAAGAGCAAATCTACATTTGATTGGTGTACCTGAAAGTGACAGGGAGAATGTAACCAAGTTGGAAAACCCTTTTCAGGATATTATCCAGGAGAACTTCCCCAACCTAGAAAGACAGGCCAATATTCAACTTCAGGAAATACAGAGAACACCACAAAGTTACTCCTCAAGAAGAGCAACAGCAAGACACATAATTGTCAGATTCACCAAGGCTGAAATAAAGGAAAAAATGATAAGGGTAGCTAGAGAGAAAGGTTGAGTTACCCACAAAGGGAAGCCCATCAGACTAACAGCAGATCTCTCGGCAGAAACCCTACAATCCAGAAGCGAGTGGGGGCCAATATTCAACATTCTTAAAGAAAAAAACTTTCAACCCAGAATTTCATATCCAGCCAAACTAAGCTTCATAAGTGAAGGAGAACTAAAATCCTTTAGAGACAAGCAAATGCCAAGAGATTTTGTCACCACCAGGTCTGCCGTACAAGCTCCTGAAGGAAGCACTAAACATGGAAAGAAACAACCCGTACCAGCCACTGCAATAACCTGCCAAATAATAAAGACCATCAATGCTAGGAAGAAACTGCATCAATTAATGGGCAAAATCACCAGCTAACATCATAATGACAGGATCAAATTCATACATAACAATATTAACTTTAAATGTAAATGGGCTAAATGCCCCAATTCAAAGACACAGAATGGCAAATTGGATAAAGAGTCAAGACCCATCAGTCTGCTGTATTCAGGCGACCCATCTCACATGCAAAGACACACATAGGCTCAAAATAAAGGAATGGAGGAAGATCTACCAAGCAAATGGAAAGCAAAAGCAAGTGGGGGTTGCAATCCTAGTCTCTGACAAAACAGCCTTTCAACCAACAAAGATCAAAAGAGACAAAGAAGGCCATTACATAATGATAAAGAAATCAATTCAACAAGAAGAGCTAACTATCCTACATATATATGCACCCAATAAAGGAGCACCCAGATTCATAAAGCAAGTCCTTAGAGACCTACAAAGAGACTCACACTCCCACACAATAATAATGGGAGACTTTAACACCCTAGTGGCAATATTAGATAGATCAATGAGACAGAAGGTTAACAAGTATATCCAGGACTTGAATTCAGCTCTACACCAAGCAGACCTAATAGACATCAAAGGACTCTCCATCCCAAATCAATAAAATACACATTTTTCTTAGCACCACATTACACTTATTCCAAAATTGAGCACATAATTGGAAGTAAAGCACTCCTCAGCAAATGTAAAAGAATAGAAATCACAAGAAATTGTTTCTCATACCACAGTGAAATCAAATTAGAACTCTGGATTAAGAAACTCACTCAAAACTGCACAACCACATGGAAATTGAACAACTTGCTCCTGAATGACTACTGGGTAAATAACGAAATGAAGGCAGAAATAAAGATGTTTTTTGAAACCAGTGAGAAAAAAGACACAACATTCCAGAATCTCTGGGGCACATTTAAAGCAGTGTGTAGAAGGAAATTTATATTACTAAATGCCCACAAGAGAAAGTAGGAAAAGACATAAAATTGATACCCAACATCACAATTAAAAGAACTAGAGAAGCAAGAGCAAACAAATTCAAAAGTTAGCAGAAGGCAAGAAATAACTAAGATCAGAGCAGAATGGAAAGAGATAGAGACACACACACAAAAAAGCCCTTCAAAAAATCAATGAATCCAGGAGCTGGTTTTTTGAAAAGATCAACAAAATTGACAGACCACTTGCAAGATTAATAAAGAAGAAAAGAGAGAAAAATCAAATAGATGCAATAAAAAAATGATAAAGGGGATATCACAACCGACCCCACAGAAATACAAATAACCATCAGAGAATGCTATAGACACCTCTATGCAACTAAACTAGAAAATCTAAGAAATGGATAAATTCCTGGACACATACACTCTCCCAAGACTAAACCAGGAAGAAGTTGAATCTCTGAATAGACCAAAACAGGCTCTGAAATTGAGGCAATAATTAATAGCTTACCAACCAAAAGAAGTCCAGGAGGAGACAGATTCACAGCCAAATTCTACCAGAGGTACAAAGAGGAGCCAATACCTTTCCTTCTCAAACTATTCAAATCAATAGAAAATGAGGGAATCCTTCCTAACTCATTTTATGGGGCCAATATCATCCTGATACCAAAGCCTGGCAGAGACACAACTAAAAAAGAGAATTTTAGAACAACATCCCTGATTAACATAGATGTGAAAATCCTCAATAAAATACTGGCAAACCGAATCCAGCAGCACATCAAAAAGCTTATCCATCATGATCAGGACAGCTTCATCCTGGGGATGCAAGGCTGATTCATAATGCACAAATCAATAAGCATAATCAGTCACATAAACAGAACCAATGACAAAAACCACATGATTATTTCAATAGATGCAGAAAAGGCCCTCGACAAAATTCAACAGCCCTTCATGCTAAAAACTCTCAATAAACTAGGTATTGATGGAATGTGTCTCAAAATAATAAGAGCTATTTATGACAAACCCACAGCCAATATCATACTGAATGGGCAAAAACTGGAAGCATTCCCTTTGAAAACTGGCACAAGACAGGGATGCCCTCTCTCACCACTCCTATTCAATATACTGTTGGAAGTTCTGGCAAGGAAAATCAGGCAAGAGAAAGAAATAAAGGATATTCAATTAGGAAAAGAGGAAGTCAAATGGTCCCTGTTTGCAGATGACATGACTGTATATTTAGAAAACCCCATTGTCTCAGCCCAAAATCTCCTTAAGCTGATAAGCAACTTCAGCAAAGTCTCACGGTACAAAATCAATGTGCAAAAATCACAAGCATTCTATACACCAATAACAGACAAACAGAGAGCCAAATCATGAGTGAACTCCCATTCACAATTGCTTCAAAGAGAATGAAATACCTAGGAATGCAACTTACAAGGGATGTGAGGGATCTCTTCAAGGAGAACTACAAACCACTGCTCAGTGAAATAGGACAGGACACAAACAAATGGAAGAACATTCCATGCTCATGGATAGGAGGAATTAATATTTTGAAAATGGTCATACTGCCCAAGGTAATTTACAGATTCAATGCCATCCCCATCAAGCTACCAATGACTTTCTTCACAGAATTGGAAAAAAACTACATTGAAGTTCATGTGGAACAAAAAAAGAGCCCACATTTCCAAGGAAATCTTAAGCAAAAAGAACAAAGCTGGAGGTATCACGTTACCTGACTTCAAACTATACTACAAGGCTACAGTAACCAAAACAGCATAGTATTGGCACCAAAACAGATATATAGACCAATGGAACGGAACGGAGGCTTCAGAAACAACACCATACATCTACAACCATCTGATCTTTGACAAACCCGACAAAAACAAGAAATGGGGAAAGGATTCCCTATTTAATTAATGGTGCTGGGAAAACTGGCTAGCCATATGTAGAAAGCTGAAACTGGATCCCTTCTTTACATGTTATACAAAAGTTAATTCAAGACGGATTAAAGACTTAAATGTTAGACAGAAAACCATAAAAACCCTAGAAGAAAACCTAGGCAATATCATTCAGGACATAGGCATGGGCAAGGACTTCATGACTAAAACACCAAAAGCAATGGCAACAAAAGCCAAAATAGACAAATGGGATCTAATTAAACTAAAGAGCTTCTGCACAGCAACAGAAACTACCGTCATAGTGAACAGGCAACCTACAGAATGTGAGAAAATTTTTGCAATTTACCCATCTGATGAAGGTCTGATATCCAGAATCTACAAAGAACTTAAACAAATATAGAAGAAGAAAACAACCCATCAAAAATTGGGCAAAAGATATGAACAGACATTTCTCAAAAGAAGACATTTATGCAGCCAACAGACACAAGAAAAAATGCTCATCATCACTCTCCATCAGAGAAATGCAAATCAAAACCACAGTGAGATGCCATCACACCAGTTAGAATGACAATAATTACAGTCAGGAAACAACAGATGCTGTAGAGGATGTGGAGAAACAGGTACACTTTTACACTGTTGGTGGGAGTGTAAATTAGTTCCACCATTGTGGAAGACAGTGTGGTGATCCCTCAAGGATCTAGAACTAGAAATACCATTTGACCCAGCAATCCTATTACTGGGTATATACCCAAAGGATTATAAATCATGTCAGTATAAAGACACATGCACACGTATGTTTATTGCAGCACTATTCACAATAGCAAAGACTTGGAACCAACCCAAATGTCCATCAATGATAGACTGGATTAAGAAAATGTGACATGTATACACCATGGAATACTATGCAGCCATAAAAAAGGATGAGTTCATGTCCTTTGCAGGGACATGGATGAAGCTGGAAACCATCATTCTTAGCAAACTATCACAAGCACAGAAAACCAAACACCGTTTATTTTCACTCATAGGTGGGAATTGACTGATGAGATCACTTGGACACAGGGCGGGGAACATCATGCACAGGGCCCTGTCAGGGGTGGGAGGCTGGGGGAGAGATAGCAATAGGAGAAATACCTAATGTAAACAACGAGTTGATGCGTGCAACAAACCAACATGGCGCATGTATACCAATGTATCAAACCTGCACATTGTGCACATGTACTGTAGAAGTTACTGTATAACAAAAACAATTAAAAAAGAAAATTTATATATCCCTTCACACATCTTTAACACCAAATGTTACTTATTATTAATTAAAATTTAAATTTTTGTTTGTTTTTTATTTATTTTTTATGTTCGTGGGTACATAGTATGTGCATATATTTGTGGGTTACATAATATATTTTGATACAGAGATGCAATGCACAATAATCATGTCATGTAAATGGGGTATCCATCACCTCAAGTATTTATCCTTTGGTTACAAGCTATCCAATTATACTCTTTCAGTTACTGAAAAAGGTATAATTAAATTATTTTTGACCATAGTCACACTATTGTGCTAGCAAATACTAGGTCTTATTCATTCTTTCTGTTACTTGAACCCATTAACCATTCCAACTTCTCCCTGTCTAGCCACTACCCTTCTCAGCATCTGGTAACCATCATTCTAGCTTTTATCTTCATGAGTTTAATTGTTTTAATTTTTAACACACACAAATAAGTGAGAATGTGTGATGTTTGTCTTTCTGTGCCTGGCTTATTTTATTTAATATAATGACCTACAGTACCATCTATGTTGTTGCAAAAGAAAGGATCTCATTCTTTCTTATGACTGAATAGTAGTCAGTTGTGTATATGTACCACAATTTCTTCATTCATTTGTTGACGGACACTTAGGTTGCTTTCAAATCTTGGCTATTGTGAATAGGGCTGTAATAAATATGAGAGTACAGATATCTCTTTGATATACTGATTTCCTTTCTTTTTGGGTATATACCTAGGAGTGGGATTGCTGTATCATATGGTAGCCCTATTTTTAGTTTTTTGAGGAACTTCCAAACTGTTCTTTATAGTGTTTGTACTAACTTACATTACTACCAACAGTGTATATGGTTTCCCATTTCTCCATATCCTTGCCAGCATCTGTTATTGCCTGTCTTTGGATAAAAGCCATTTTAACTGGGGTGAGATGATATCTCATCGTGGTTTTGATATACATTTCTCTGATGACCAATGATGTTGAGCGCCTTTTCATATATCTGTTTATCATTTGTGTGTCTTCTTTTGAGAAATCTCTATTCAAATCTTTTGTCTATTTCTGAATTGGATTACTAGGTATTTTCCTGTAGAGCTGTTTGAGCTCCTTATATATTCTGGTTATAAATCCCTTGTCAGATGGTGACATGGTTTGGTTCTTTGTCCCCAGCCAAATCTCATGTGCAATCATAATTCCCAACGTTGGAGGTGGGGCCTGGTGGCAGGTGATTGGGTCATGGGGTGATTTCTCATGCTTTAACATCATTCCCATTGGAACTGTTGTCATGACAATGAATTCTTGTGAGATCTGGTTGTTTAAAAGTGTGTGGCACCCACCCCCCACACATTCCTTGGTCCTGCTCCTGCCACGTAAGACATCTGTTTCTGATTTGCCTTCTGCCATGAGTTAAAGCCCCCTGAGGCCTTCCCAGAAGTAGATGCTGCTATGCTTCCTGTACGCCTGCCTGTGTATATGTACCAAAATTTCTTTATCCACTCATAAGCCAATTAAACCTCTTTGCTTTATAAATTACCCAGTCTCAGGTATTCTTTATAGCAGTGCGTGAACTGGCTAATATGACAAATTGGTATCAAGGAGTGTGGTACTGTTATAAAGACACCTGAAATTGTAGAAGCGGAACTGGGTAATGGGAACTGGGTAATGGGCAGAGGCTGGAAGAGTGTGGAAGGCTCAGAAGAAGACAGGAAGATGAAGGAAAGTATGTAACTTCCTAGAGACTGGTTGAAAGGTTATGACCAAAATGCTGATAGTGATATGGAGAATGAAGGCCAGTCTCAGGAGGTCTCAGATGAAGATAATAAACGTTTTGGTCACTTTTGTTATGAGATGATTTAGGGTATCTGATGGAAGAAATTTCCAATCAGCAAAGAAATGAACTGAAACTGGAATTTATATTTAAAAGGGAAGCAAAGCATAAACATTTGGAAAATGTGCAGCCTGGTCATGTGGTAGACAAGAAAAGGTCATTTTCAGAGGAGGAATTCAAGCTGACTGCAGAAATTTGCATAACTTAGAGAAAAGCAAGTGCTGACAGCCAAGATTGGCAGCCCCTTCCATCACAGGCCTGGAGGCCTAGGAGGGAAGAATCATTTCCTGAGCCAGGCCCAGGGTCTTGCCACCCTGTGCAGCCTCAGGAGACTGCTTTCTGTATCCCAGCTGCTCCAACCCCAGCTGTGGCTAAAACGGGCCCAGAAGCAGCTTGGGCCACTGCCTCAGAGTGTGAAAGCCATAAGCCATGGCGGCTTCCATGTTGTGTTAAGCCTGTGGGTGTGCAGAGTACAAGAGTTGAGGTTTGGTAGCCTACACCTAGATTCCAGAGAACGTATGGAAAAGCCTGGATGCCCAGGCAGAAGCCTGCTGCAAGGGTGGAGCCTTCATAGGGAACTTCTACTAGGGCAGCATGGAGGGGGAATGTGGGGTTGGAGCAGTGTTGCACCAGTGTGCCCTGGATGTGAGATATTGGGGTCAAAGAAAATTATTTTGGAGATTTAAGATTTAATAAATTTCTTTCTGGATTTCAGACTTGTGTGGGACCTGTAGTCCCTTATTTTGAATGATTTCTCCCTTTTGAAACAGGAGTGCTCATTAAATGCCTATATCCCCATTGTATCTTGGAAATAATTAACTTGTTTTTGATTTTACAGGCTCTTAGGTGGAAAGGACTTGCCTTGTTTCAGATGAGACTTTTTAAATTTGGACTTTTGAGTTAATGCTGAAATGATTTAAGACTTTGGGGGCCTGTTGGGAAGGCATGATTGTATTTTGCAATTTGAGAAAGAAATGAGTTTTGGGAGGGGCCGGGGTGGAATGATACGGTTTGGATCTTTGTCTTCACCCAAGTCTCATGTTCAATTGTAATCCCCAATGTTGGGGAAGGGGCCTGGTGGGAGATGATTGTATTATGGGGGCAGTTTATCATGGTTTAATACAATCCCTCCTGGAGCTGTCATCACAATAGTAATTATTGTGAAAACTGGTTGTTTAAAAGTGTATGGTACCTTCTGCCCCCTTGCTCTGCTCTGGCCAGGTAACACATGTTTGTTTACTTTTTGCCTTTCTCAATAATTGAAAGTTTCCTGAGACCTTCCCAGAAACTAAGCAGATGCCAGCATCATGCTTCCTGCATGGCCTCCAGAACTGTGAGCCAAATAAACCTCTTTTAAAACAAATTACCCAGTCTCACGTAATTCTTTATAGCAGTGTGAGAACTGAGTAATGCAGGTGGGTAGTTTGCAAATATTTTCTCCCACTGAGTGGGTTGTCTCTTCATTTTATTGATTTTTCTGTTTTGTTTTGTTTTTGTTTTTTGCTATGCAGAAGCTTTTTAACTTAATTTGATATCATCTGTCAACTTTTGCTATGGTTTCCTATGCTTGTGGGTTATTACTCAAAGGGATTTTTGCCTAGTCTAATGTCCTGGAGAGTTTCCCCAATGTTTTCTTTCAGTAGTTTCTTAGTTTGATATCTTAGGTTGAAGTCTTTAATCCATTTTGAGTTGATTTTTCTATATGGCAAGAAAGAGGGATCTAGTTCCATTCTTCTGAAAATGAGTATCCAGTTTTCTCAGCACCATTTATTGAAGTCACTTTCTTTTCACCAGTGTATGTTTTTGGTGCCTTTGCTGAAAACAAGTTCACTTTAGGTGTGTGAATTAGTTTCTGGTTTCTCTATTCTGCTCCATTGGTCTGTGTGCCTGTTTTTGTGGTGTTACCATGCTGTTTTAGTTACTAGACCTTTGTAATATAATTTGAAGTCAGGTATGTGATTCCTCCAGTTCTGTTCTTTTTCTTAGAAAAGCTTTGACTATTCTGGGTTTATTGTGGTTCCATATAAATTTTTAGACTTTTTCTGTTAAGAATGTCATTGTTATATTGACAGATATTACATTGAATTTGTAGATTGCTTTGGGTACCATGAACATTTTAACAGTATTAATTCTTTCATGATTGTGGAATACCTTTCCAATTTTTTTCTTTTCTTCAATATCTTACATCAATGTTTTATAGTTTGTATTGTAGAGATCATTCACTTCTTTAAGTTAATTCCCAGTTATTTTATTTGTAACTACTGTGAATGGGGTTACTTTCTTGATTTATTTTTCAGATTGTTCACTGTTGGCACATGGAAATGCTAGTAGTTATTATATGTTGATTTTGTATCCTGCAACTTTACTGGATTTGTATATTAGTTCTAATAGCTCTTTGGAGGAGTTTTTAGGTTTTACCAAATATAAGATTACATCATCTGCAAACAAGGATACTTTTATTTTTCCTTCCAATTTGGGTACACTTTATTTGCTCCTCTTTTCTGATTAGTCTAGCTAGGACTTCCAGTACTATGTTGAATATCAATGGTGAAAGTTGGCACCCTTGTCATGTTCTTCATCTTAGAGAAAAGAGTTTCAGTTTTTCCTCATTAACTATGATACTAACTATGGGTCTGTCATATACGGCTTTTACTATGTAAAGGTATATTTCTTCTATTCCCAGTGTTTTTAGGGCTTTTATTATGAAGGGATGTTGGATTTTTTTCAAATGCTTCATTAGCATCAATTGAAATAATCATATGATTTTAGTATTTCATTCTCTTTATATGATATATAACAATAACTGATTTGCATATCTTGAATTATCCTTCAATTCCTGGGATAAATCCTACTTGGTGATGATGAATGATGTTTTTAATGTGTGATTGAATTCAGTTTGGAAGTATTTTGTTGAGTATTTTTGTGTCAATATTCAACAAAGGTATGCACCTACAGTTCTCCTTTTTTTATGTGTCTTGTTTTTTGTATCAGAGTAATACTGGCCTCATATAATGAATTTAAAAGTGTCCCCTCTTCTTCTATTTTTCTGAATAGTGTGAGTAGGTTGGTATTAGTTCTTTTTTTATATGTTTGGTGGAATTCAGCAGTGAAATCTTTGGGTGCCAGGCTTTTCTTTACTGAAAATCTTTCTATTATGGCTTCAATTTCATTACTTGTTACTGATCTGTCCAGGTTTTGAATTTATCCATGGTTTAATCTTGGTAACTTGTATTTGTGTAGGAATTCATTAATTTCTTCCAGATTTTCCAATTGGCATATGGTTGCTCATAGTAGCCACTAATAATCCTTTGAAATTCTTCAGTATCAATTGAAATGTTACATATTTCAACACTGATTTTATTTGGGTCTTCTCTCTTTTTCAGAATTAGTTTGGCTAAAGGTTTGTTATTTACCTTTTCAGAACACCAACTTTCTGTTTCATTGATCTTTTGTATTATTTTTTCATTTCATATTTATTAATTTCAGCTTTGATATTTATCATTTCTTTGAATAATTTTGTGTTTTGTTTGCTCTTGCTTTTCTCGTTCTTTTACTTTACTTAATTTTAATTTTTTAATTTTTAATTTTTTGGGTACATAGTAGGTGTATATATTTGTATATATTTATAGGGCACATGAGATGTTTTGATATAGACATGCAATGTAAAATAAGTGCATCTTCACAATAAATTATTAGGTTGCTTATTTGAAGTATTTATTTATTTATTTATTTATTTATTTATTTATTTTTTGTAGCACTTATAGCTATACACTTCCCTCTTAGTAGTGCTTTTGTGGTATCTCACAGATTTTGGTATGTTGTGTTTCCATTATCATTTGTTTCAATCAATTTTTAAATTCCCTTCCTAATTTATTTATTGATCCCCTAGTCATTCAGGAGCATATTGTTTAATTTCCATGTGTGTTTACAGTTTCCTAAGTCTCTCTTGTCATTGATTTGTAGTTTTATTCCATTGTGGTTAGAGAAGATATTTGATATTATTTCAATTTTTTTATATTTTTTAAAGACTTATTTTGTTACTGTACATATGGTCTACCCCTGAGAATGATCCATGTGCTGAGAAGAATGTGTATTCTGCAGGGACTGCATGAAATGTTCTGTAAATTTCTGTTAATTCACTTTGGTCTATAGGGTAGATTATTTCTAATGTTGCTTTGTTGATTTTCTTTCTGGAAGAACTGTCCAATGCTGAAAGTGGGGTGTTTGATGTCTCCAGCTATTATTGTATTGGGGCCTCTTTCTCCTTTTAGCTCTAATAATGTTTGTTTTATATATCTGGGTGTTCCAGTGTTGGGTGCATTTACATTTAAAATTGTCATATTTTCTGACTGTATTGACACTTTCATGATTATATAGTGTCTTTCTTTGTTACTTCTTATGGAATTTTTTCTTGAAATTTATTTTGTCTGATGTTAGTGTAGCTACTCCTGCTCTTTTATTGTTTCCATTGGTATGGAATATATTTTTATATCTTTTTATTTTCGATCCATGTGCACCTTTGCAGGGGAAGTGTGTTTCTTGCAGGCAACAGGTAATTGGGTATTTTTTTAAGCCATTCAACCAGTCTATGTGTGTTCACTGGAGCATTTAGTTCATTTCTGGTCAGTGTTATTGTTGATTGTAAGGATTTGCTCCTGCTTTTTTATTATTTGTTTTCTGGTTGATTTGTGTTTCCTCTTTCTTCTTTCCTTCCTTTCTGTCTTTCTTTTATTAAAGGTGATTTTCTTTGGTTGTATGATTTAATTTCTTGCTTTTTTTGTGTGTATCTATTGTACGCTTTTTGATTTGAGGTTACCATGAAGCTTACAACCTTACAAGAGGTTACTATCTTATAACCCATTATTTTTAGCTAGAAAGTTTACACTGTTTGAATAAAAAACCTAACAAGCAAGCAAAAAGAAAATTATTGAAAATCATACATATTAACTTTATTCCTCGTTTTAACTTTTTGTTGTTTTTACTTATATCTTATTGTACTATGTCTTGAAAAGTTGTAATTATTGTTTATTTTTCCTTTTTTTTTTTTTTTTTTTTTTGAGACAGAGTCTCACTTTCTCACCCAGACTGGAGTGCCATGGCAAAATCATGGCTCACTGCAATCTCTGCCTCCTGGGCTCAAACAATCCTCCCACCTCAGCATCCTGAGTAGCTGGGAGTACAGGCATGTGCCACTGTGCACAGCTTATTATTATTATTATTATTATTATTATTATTATACAGACGGGGTTTCGCTACACTTTCCAGGTTGGTCTCAAACTCCTAAGCTCAAAAGATCCACCAGCCTTGGCCTCCCAAATTGCTAGGATTACAGGCATGAGCCACTGTGCCCAGCCAAAATGTTGTAATTAGTGTTTTTGATTGGTTCATTATTTAGCCTTTCTACTTAAGAGTAGTTTACACACCCCAATCACAGTGCTACAATTTTTGTTTGTTTGTTTTTCTGTGTACTTATTACTATTACCAGTTTACTTTGTATTTCAGATGATTTCTCATGGCTTATTAATGTTCTTTTATTTCTGACTTAAGTCCTCCTTTTATCAATTCTTGTAGGACAGGTCTGGTGTCAATGAAATCTCTCAGCTTTTGTTTGCCTGGGAAAGTCTTATTTCTCTTTTATGTTCAAGGATATTTTTGCTGAATATACTATTCTAGAGTAAAAGTTTTCTTATTCCAGCACTTTAAATATAGCATGCCACAGTTGGCTGGACTGTAAGCGTTCCACTAAAAAGTCTGCTGCCCAAGAACCTCTCTCTCTCTACCTATTCTTGAAGGCCAATAAGTGTGTTAAGATTTTTCCCTTGGATGCTATTTTCTAGATCTTGTAGATGTACTTCATTGTTTTTTTATTTTGTCTCCTCGGCCTGTGTGTTTTCAAATAGACTGTATTTTCAAATAGCTCCACCTATTTGTCTCTACCTACCCCCAACCCCTGGAATCCACTGATGTTTTTACTCTATCCATAGTTTTGCCTTTTCCATAATGTCCCATAGTTGGAATCATACAGTATGTAGCCTTTTCAGACTAGCTTATTTCACTTAATAGTATGGATTTAAGTTTCCTCTATGTATTTTCATGGCTCAATATATCATTTCTTTTCAGTACCTAATAATATTTCATTTTTAGATGTACCACAGTTAATCTGTTCATTCATGTACTGAAGGACATCTTATTTGCTTCCAAGAGTAGGCAATTGTGAATAAAGTTGCTATAAACATCCATGTGCTGGTTTCTGTAGACATAAGTTTTTAACTCCTTTGGAGAAACACCAAGCAGCATGATTGCTGGGTAATATGGTATGAGTATGCTTCATTTTGTAAGAAACCACCAAACTGACTTCCAAAGTGGCTGTGCCATTTTGTATTTCCACCAGCAATGAATGATGTTCCTGTTGATCTACATTCTCACCAGCATTTGCTGTTGTCAGTGTTCTGGATTTTGGTTATTGTAATAGTTGTGTAGTGATATCTCATTGTTGTTTCCATTTGCATTTCCCTCATGACATATGAAGTTGAGCATCTTTTCAAATGTATATTTGCCAGCTGTATAATTTCTTTAATGAGGTAGGTGTTGGTTAATATCTGTGGCCCATTTTTAGTTGGTTGTTTGCATTCTTATTATTGAGTTTTAAGTATTTGTACATTTACTTATTGTTGAGTGTTAAGTATTTGTATATTTTGTAAAACTGTCCCTTATCGGATATGTCTTTTGTAAACATTTTCTCCCAGTCTGTGGCTTCTCTTTTTATTCTCTTGACAGTATCTTCTGCAGAGATGAACTTTTACATTTTATTTGGTAACAGATTTATTAAAATATAATTCATATATGATACAATTTACTCCTTTAAAGTGTACAATCTAGTAGTTTTTATCTGCACTATATTCAGTTATGTAATCATCACCACAATCAATTTTAGGACATTCTCACCACTCCATAAAGAAACCCCATACCCTTTAGTTCTCACCTCTCAACCCCTCTATTCTTCCCAATCCCTCACCACCAGCCCCTAGCAGCTACCAATCTACTTTCTATCTAAGCAAATTTGCATATTCTGTGTAAGAAATTTGTTAATTTTAATGATGTTAAGGTTATTGATTATTTCTTTTATAGATTGTGGCTTTGGTGTTGTACCTAAAATGTCATTGTTAAACTCTGGGTCACCGAGATTTTCTCCCATGGTATCTTCTAGGAGTTTTATAGTTTTGCATTTTAAATTTAGGTCAGTGATCCATTTTGAGTTAATTATTGCAATGGGTGTAAAATCTCACATCTAGACTCATTTTTTTTTACATGCAGATATCCAGTTATTCCAGCACCATTTGTTAAAAGAACTATCTCATTAGCTCAATTGCCTTCATTATTAAAGGTAATTTGACTATATTAATGTAGGTCTATTTATAGGCTCTCTAGTCTGTTCCCTTAGTCTATTTGTCTGTTCTTTCACCAATACCACACTGTCTTGATTACTGTAGTTTTATAGTAAGCCTTGAAATTGGGTAGTGTCAGTCCTCCAACTCTGTTCTTTTCGCTCAATATTGTTTTAGGTTATTTTAAATGGTATATTTAAACATTTTTATTTCCCATGTCTATTGCTAATATTTTCAAATACCATTCTATTTATATATTGATTTTTCAGGCAGTTATCTTGCTCAAACCATTTATTATTTAAAATAGTTTATTAGTTTTTTTTTAAATTTTCTATATACATGTATATTATTTACAATTGGCTACATTTAAATTTATTCCCTTCCAATAATTATAACTTTATTTTATTTTTCTTCTTTTATCAGATTGCCTAGAATATCTAGCACTATGTTGAGTAGAAGAGGTAATAGCAGTTATTTATATTTCATTCCCATTGTCGCAGGAAGAAGTTTAGCATTTCACCACCAAGTACAGTGTTTGCTTTAGCTTTTTATATACATGTTTTAACAGATTAAAGAGGCTCCTTTTTATTTCTAGTTTGCTAATTTTTTAATCATGAAAGGAAGTTGAATTTATCACATTACTTTTTTTCATCTATTGAGATGATCATGTGATTTTTCTTCTTTCTTAAGTTAATGAGGCATATTACATTGATTGCTTTTCAAATGTTGAACCAACCATGATTTCTTAGTGTTGGGAAAGGCAGTCTTGTGCATGCAGTCTTTTGACCCCCACTTGGCCATTTAAAATAGGTGTTGGGACTAAAACATTTCCTTAGCAAGAGATAAGCAGCCTACAAACCCTGTTCCAGGCTGGAAATATTTTTCTGTTTCAGACTTACTAAGTGTTCTTTTGTTTTACTATGTGTATGCATCAATGGCTCTCAGGCATGTCCTAGCCTTCTGTCTTTCAGACTGGGTTGGGGTGGGTGTGGATAAGGGTCCTTCTTCTAAGGCACAAGAAGGGTATGCTTATCCAATTGCTTTGTGTTTGTTGCTAGGGGGTACTGGCTGGCCATTGGGGGTACCAACACACACCATTGAAGCTGATTTTGCTCTGTCTTTTTTCTATGTAAGTAAAGTGTTGTTTTATCCAGGGCTTGACTGCATTATGTTCTTTGTGACTCTGATAAAGCAATGCAATGGGCATATGCTATTAGAGTCAATTCCAGGGATTAGTAAGTGATGCCCAATGTTCTGCTTAACAGTTAGAATAATCCAACTTGGTCATAAAGTACTATCCTTTTTATATGCTACTGGATTTGGTTTGATACTACTTAGTTTAGCAACTTTGCTTCTATTTTTCAAGAGATGAGATAGGCCTGTGAATTTCTTTTATTGAAATGTACTCATCAAGCTTTGGAATGAACAATAAGCTGCCCTTGAAATGATTGAGAAATATCTTTTTTAATCTATTATATTGAAGAATATGGGTAAAATTGGCATTATTTATTCCTTAAATGTTTGGTAAATTTTGCCAATGAAACAATCTGGGCCTATGGTTTACTTTGTGGGAAGGTTTTTAATTATATATACAATTTTAAAATTTTCTTATGTTTTTTAGTTCTGTACATATTTTAAACTCACAACACACATTATTATTGTTTCACACATTGCTCATTCAGATTTACTCAGATATTTGACATTTGTGTCGTTCTTCACTTCTTGCTGCGTCTCTTGGCTATAATCTTTTATTTTACCTGAAATACATCCTTTAGCATTTCAATTAGTGTGAAACTTCTGGTGAATAATTCTCTTTTGTTTATCTGAAAGTGTCTTTATTTCACACTAGTTTGTAAGGGATATTTTTGTTGGCTTTAGATTTCTATGCTGACAGTTATTATTTTAGCACAGTTATATTCTATGCTGACAGTTATATTCTTTTAGAATATTGAAGCCCTGTTTCCATTGTCTTCTGCCTCTCATCTGTTCTGACATACAGTCAGTAATAATTTTTTTTTTGCTGCTCCTTTTATAGTAATATGTCTTTTTAATTTTTGTGTGCTTTTCTAGTCTTTAGTTTTCAGTCACATCCATTTTTTTAGGTAAGATTATTTTCAATTGAGTGCTAGACCTTGTGATGAAAATGTGGTACTAATAATGAAGCTCCAGATGATGCTATCTTTTTTCAAAGACATATAACTGTTGCTTTTTGAGCCTATCCAAGTCACCTTAAAGGTCCCTTTGGAGTCCATTCCATTGTTTGTTTTATTCTTGTTCCTGGATTATAGCTTTTTGGAGAAGTGATGGTATGTGACTTCCGAGATAAGGTCATAAAAGATGATCTAGTTTCTGCCTTGTTCATTGGACTGTAAGCTGCAGTATGAGAACATCAACTCTCCGAAGCTGCCATGCCATGAGAAAGTCATGTGGTGAGGCCATATGCAGGCACTCTAGTCAGCATTTACAACTGAGCTTAATGTTTGACTCATCTCAACACAGGCACCAGACACACAAATAAAGAAACCTCCAAATGGTTTTAGCCTGCAGCCATCAAGTGACTCCCAGCCTTCAAGGCTTTCCAGCTGAGGTCCTAATTACAGTAGAGAAGAGACAAATAGTCACCTCTGTGCCCTGATTGAATTCTTGACCTGCAGAATCTGTGAGTATAATAAGATGGTTGCTTCATGTCACTAAGTCTTGGGGTTGTTACACAACAATGGTGAAAGGAATGAGTGTTTTGGAGGTGTCAAAGGAAATAATGAAATGAAAATGAATAAAAAGTATAAGATTGGAAGGAAAAAATAGAGCTGCAATTTTTTATGGTTGATATAATTGTGTAAATAGAAAATATAAAAGAATATACAGATTATACTATTAATATTCACACATGAGTTTAGAAAATTACTTCATACAAGGTCAACATACTATAATCAATTGTATTTCTATATAGCAGTTATAAACATTCTACCTTTTTAAAAGGAAATATAAAGGGCAATGAATAGTCAGGACACTTCACGAAGAAGACCAAAGTAGAATAACTTGCCATGTTACATTTCAAGATATTTAAATTTCTAGTAATTAATATAGTGTGGTAATGGCACAAAGGTGGACAAATAGACAAATGAAACAGCATACAGACACCAGAAACAGACTCATGAATGTATAATCATTAGATCTTTGACAAAGGTGGTATTGCAAAACAGTGGCAAAAGGGTGTAGTTTCAATTATTGGTGCTAGAATAATTGGATATCTATTTGAAAAAAAAAAATTAAACTTGACGTATATCTCAAACCTTACACACAAATCAATTCCAGGTGGATTGTAGATCTAAATGGAAAAAACACCACAATAAAGCTTTTGTAAATAAATATAAGATAACATCTTCATGTTCTCAGGGTCTGGAAAGATTTCTTAAAAAAAACACAGAAAAGCATTAACCATAAAGAAAAATATTTTACATATGACTAATTAAAAATGTTAAAAAAAAAGCTAGCCTAAGGATAAAAGTTACTTGCAACACATAAGGGACAAAAGGCTCCTATTAGGAATAGAGACAAAGACAAAAAAAAACTAGAAAAATGGAAAAAATTCTTAACAGATATTCCACAAAAAAAATATATCAATGGCAATAAATATATGAAAAGATGCACAACTTCTTAGTAATCAGGGAAATGTAAATTAAAACCACAATGAAATACTATTCCTTGGAAAATAAAAGGGCTAAAAGAGAAACACAGTGTCCAGAATGAGGACCCTATGCTAATTTATACAATGCTAGTCATACCATACTTGAATTATGACATTCAATTCTGGGACGACCTTTTGTAGAAAAGAGAAACGGACAAACTGAAACATATTTAGAGACATCTCTAGAGATCACAACATATGAAAAATGGTTAGAGAAACAGGAAATATTAAGTTGGAGAAGAGAAGGCTTCATATTACAAGGATAAAGATGAGTTTATGATGGGTAATTATTAGAATCAAAGAAACATGAAAGGAAACAGATCTCAGCTTAATCTCAGAAAATAATTTTCTAATGTTTTAAGCTGACTAAAAGCAGAATGGAAATGCCTCTGGAATTTTCAGCTCACTGTAACTGGAGGTGTTCATAAGTAATTTCTGGACAACCACTCTATGGAGTTATTACTGGTAGGATGTGGGGGGAAGATAGAGAGCATATTAGGGTTTTCTAGAGGGACAGAACTAATAGGATAGACGTATATATAAAGGGGAATTTATTAAGAAGTATTGACTCACATGATCACAAGGTGAAGTCCCACATTAGGCCGTCTGCAGACTGAGGAGCAAGAAAGCCAGTCCAAGTTCCAAAACCTCAAAAATAGGGAAGCCGACAGTGCAGCCTTCAGTCTGTGGTTGAAGGTCCAAGAGTCTCAAAGCTGAAGAACTTGGATTCCGATGTTCACGGGCAGGAAGCATCTAGTAAGGGAGAAAGATGTGGGCTGGGAGTCTAAGCCAGTCTAGTCCTTCCACGTTCCTTTGCCTGCTTTTATCCTAGCAGTGCTGGAAGCTGATTAGATGGTACCCACCCAGACTGAGCGTGGGTCAGCATCTCCCAGTCCACTGACTCACATGTTAATCTCCTTTGGCAACATCCTCACAGACACACCCAGGAACAATACTTTGCGTCCTCAATCCAATCAAGTTGACACTCAATATTAACCATCACAGAGGATGAGACTGACTTCTGAGGTTTTAAGGGGTTTAAAATTCCACCCTATCCTATCTTGTCTCTTTCTAATGATAACCACATTTACTGGCTTCTCCTCTGGAGTCAGTGATACCTAAGGGAAGAGTGGGGCAGTAACCCTTACTCAAACTATCAAAAGGTTTTGGAAATAGCTGTTGCTCTTGAGTAGAGCCTTATTGTTCCTTGAGACCATTTACTGTTACTGCTCAGGAACAACGCATGAAATGACATTCTATCCCTCCGTTGGAATTCTGTAAAGAGCTAATAAAAGTTACATCTCTTTTTTTTTTTCTTTTTATTTATTTATTTATTTATTTATTTATTTTTTATTATTATTATACTTTAAGTTGTAGGGTACATGTGCATAACGTGCAGGTTTGTTACATAAGTATACTTGTGCCATGTTGCTGTGCTGCACCCGTCAACTCGTCATTTACATCAGGTATAACTCCCAATGCAATCCCTCCCCCCTTCCCCCTCCCCATGATAGGCCCCGGTGTGTGATGTTCCCCTTCCCGAGTCCAAGTGATCTCATTGTTCAGTTCCCACCTAAAGTTACATCTGTAAGTCTGGCTTTACAAAGCCGTGCACATTTATTTTCTATAGGTGAGTGGCGCCCTCTAGTGACTCTAATTATGAACGTACCATCTGGGGTGAGATCAGACCTCTAAACACAATACTTCCAGGACTCCCTCTGGTAAGGAGTAAAAGTTGCTTCCTGCTGATGCCCATCGCTACATAGCAGGTGACTGAGACAGCCTAAGAATTCTTAAGCATAACACTCTGTTACTTAACCTACCCTATCTCCTCTGCCTATACTCCCCTTCTGCTGGTACTTGAGGAGAACAACAGTATATCTTCCAATGTGTGGTAATTTTGTATGTGATTTACATATTTATATGTTAATGTGTTGTGTGTTAATAGAGAAAAAATGTTATATTACTGATCTCCCATCTGCCAGAACAGGCAGGAAGGTGGGCACCAGGGCATCATTGAGTGATGTTGGTGGTTCTTCCAAAAATCAAGGCTCTTTGAATACCACTAAGACTCCAGGCATTCTTATTTTGGAAACACGAAGATTTGGTTATGCTTTGTGTCCCCATCCAAATTTCATCTTGAATTGTAATCCCCATAATCCCCACACGTCTAGGGAGAGACCAGGTGGGAGATGACTGGATCATGGGGGTGGTTTCCCCCATGCTGGTCTAGTGATAGTGAAAGAGTTCTCATGAGATTTCATGTTTTTTTTGGGTTTTTTTTTGTTTTTTTTTTGTTTTTGAGTCTACCTGTGTCCCCAGGATGGAGTTCTGTGGCGCGCTCTCTGCTCACTGCAACCTCTGCCTCCCGGTTTCAAGCAATTCTCCCACCTCAGCTTTCTGGGTAGCTGGGATTACAGGTGGCCACCACCACGCCGGGCTAATTTTTGTATTGTTAGTAGAGACGGGGTTTCACCTTGTTGGCCAAGATGGTCACGATCTCCCGACCTCATGATCTGCCCATCTCAGCGTCCCAAAGTGCTGGGATTACCGGCATGAGCCACCAAGCCCGGCTGATCTCATGGTTTTATAAGGAGCTCTTCTCCCCTTGCTCCTCCCTCTTCTCTCTCCTGCTGCCATGTGAGAAGGTCCAAGCTTGCTTCCCCTTTGCCTTCCACCATGATTGTAAGTTTCCTGAGGCCTCCCCAGCTATGCAGAACTGTGAGTCAATTAGACCTCTTTCCTTTATAAATTACCCAGTCTTTGGTATTTCTTTATGGCAGTGTGAAAACAGACTAATACACACCACTTCACAGTGTATCAAACATAAAAATGCAAATGTACCTATAATCCTTCTTAAATATAAATATTAAGCAAACATATTCTAAGATTTGTATAACTTTGTTTTAAAATTTAAAAATTGTCAGCCACAAACAATTCATTAAAATATGCTTGACAGTGATTTCTCTGCAGAAACAGGAATTCTGCTTATGTGAGATAAAAATGTAAACTCCAAATTGTTTTCAAATGAAATGAAATATTTACAAATAGTAAACTTAATATTCAATGAAGTTGACATGATAATGTTTTTCAGATAGTTCATTAAACATTTCTACACTGTAATTTTGTAGTGTTTTGTAGGTAAATAATATTTTAATTTTTTCAAAAGTTTAAAAGTAGGCAAAATTTCTGCTTCTGGAAATGGTGGGGACTAGGTGATCTGGAACAACTCTCTTGATAAAGGGAATTTAAAATGTTGGAAGGTATTTTATAATACATGAAAAATATCAAAGACCTCAAGAGGAAAGTGAGGAATTATCAGGGCAAGAAAAGAGGGTGAATTACAACTCCAAAGAGCTCAGTGATGATAAAGAGTGCTTCTGCTGAGGGGGCATTTGCTGATCAAGAAAATTCAGCTACTTTTGGTGTGGCGAATGAAAATTACTCACCTGGAGACTCTTAGTTCTGAGTGACGGGTGAGAGCATAGCAGTGTCCACTTGAGAGGGGAAAGGGAGGTCGTACTACGATAGTATAAGACAAATTATGTTCATTTTGCAAAAAAAAAAAAAAAAAAAAAAAACCCAGAAGAAAGAGTCTCCTGTTGAATAGGCCAAAAAGTGCAATAACAGAAGCCCTGATGTTGGCAATGAGGAGGGTGACTAGATCATGCTGACTTACTTTTGCCTGATTATTTGTATAAAGATTTTGAGTTGTGTCTAGAAAAGGCAAGAGTTGGATAAGTGGAGAGGGCAGAAAAGGTTATGAGAATGTGGGGAGAAGGCGAAGAAAGAAACAGGAAGAGCAAAGGCATGAGAGTGACCATAAGCATGATAATTGCAGCGGGTAGCCAACAATGATTGCATACCTAGGGAAGTTAGTTTGAGAGAGCAATAAGTAAGATTGTATGAATAGTGTGGGCCTAGATTATGGCGAAAACTGTTTAGCAACATAATTTAGGTTTAGTTTGATGGTTAATGGAGAGCTAATTTAAGTATTTCTGCCTACATCGTCTTCAGTGATATAAGAAAGTGGTGTTTTAGGATGAAAAAGTAGCTAACTTTTTTTTTAGTACTTTCCTTCTTCCTGGCAGTGAGTTAACAGTAATAGGTAAGAAGGTGGCCTCTGGAGGCTAGCAGCATCCTGATACCAAAGCCTGACAGAGACACAACAACAACAAAAAGATAATTTTAGGTCAATATCTCCGATGATACTGGCAAACCTAATCCAGTGGCACATCAAAAAGCTTATCCACCATAATCAAGTTGGCTTCATCCCTGGGATGCAAGGCTGGTTCAATATATGCAAATCAATTAATGTAATCCATCACATAAACAGAACCAATGACAAAAACCACATGATTATCTGAATAGATGCAGAAAAGGCCTTTGACAAAATTTAACAGCCCCTCATGCTAAAAACTCTCAATAAACTAGGTATTGATGGAACATATCTCAAAATAATGAGAGCTATTTATGACAAACCCACAGGCAATATCATACTAAATGGGCAATAACTGGGATGATTCCCTTGAAAACCGGCACAAGACAAGGATGCCCTCTCTCACTACTCCTATTCAACATACTGTTGGAAGTTCTGGCAAGGGAAATCAGGCAAGAGAAAGAAATAACGGGTATTCAATTAGGAAAAGAGGAAGTCAAATGGTCCCTGTTTGCAGATGACATGATTGTTTACTTAGAAAACCCCATTGTCTCAGCCCAAAATCTCCTTAAGCTGATAAGCAATTTTAGCAAGTCTCAGGGTATAAAATCAATGTGTGAAAATCGCAAGCATTTCTATACACCAATAACAGACAGAGAACCAAATCATGAGTGAACTCCCATTCACAATAGCTTCAAAGAGAATAAAATACCTAGGAATCCAACTTACAAGGGATGTCAAGGACCTCTTCAAAGAGAACTACAAACCACTGCTCAATGAAATAAAAGAGGACACAAACAAATGGAAGAACATTCCATGCTCATGGATAGGAAGAATCAATATCGTGAAAATGGCCATACTGCCCAAAGTAATTTATAGATTCAATGCTATCCCCATCAAGCTACCATTGAGTTTCTTCACAGAAATGGAAAAAACCACTTTAAAGTTATATGGAACCAAAAAAAGAGCCTGCATTGCCAAGACAATCCTAAGCCAAAAGAACAAAGCTGGAGGCATCATGCTACCTGACTTCAAGCTATACTACAAAGCTACAGTAACCAAAACAGCATGGTACTGGTACCAAAGCAGAGATATAAACCAATGGAACAGAACAGAGCCCTCAGAAATAATACCACACATCTACAACCATCTGATCTTTGACAAACCTGACAAAAACAAGCAATGGGGAAAGGACTCCCTACTTAATAAATGGTGCTGGAAAACTGGCTAGCAATATGTAGAAAGCTGAAACTGGATCCCTTCCTTATGCCATATACAAAAATTGACTCAAGATGGATTTAAGATTTAAATGAAAGACCTAACGCCATAAAAACCCTAGAAGAAGACCTAGGCAATACCATTCAGGACACAGGCATGGGCAAAGATTTCATGACTAAAACACCAGAAGCAATGGCAACAGAAGCCAAAATAGACAAATGAGATCTAATTAAACTAAAGAACTTCTGCACAACAAAAGAAACTATCATCAGAGTGAACAGGCAAACTACAGAATGGGAGAAAAGTTTTGCAATCTACCCATCTGACAAATGGCTAATATCCAGAATCTACAAAGAACTTAAACAAATTTACAAGAAAAAAAAAAAAAAAACAAAAAAACACCCCATCAAAAAGTGGGCAAAGGATATGAACAGACACTTCTCAAAAGAAGACATTTATGCAGCCAAAAGACACAAGAAAAAATGCTCATCATCACTGGTCATGAGAGAAATGCAAATCAAAACCACAATGAGATACCATCTCATGCTAGTTAGAATGACAATCATTAAAAAGTCAGGAAACAACAGATGCTGGAGAGGGTTTGGAGAAATAGGAATGCTTTTACACTGTTGGTGGGAGTGTAAATTAGTTCAACCATTGTGGAAGACAGTGTGGCAATCCCTCAATGATCTAGAACTAGAAATATCATTTGACCCAGCAATCCCATTACTGGGCATATACCCAAAGGATTATAAATCTTTCTACAATAAAGACAAATGCACATGTATGTTTATTATAGCACTATTCACAATAGCAAGACTTGGAACCAACTCAAATATCCCAGTGATAGACTGGATTAAGAAAAGGTGGCACATACACACCATGGAATACTATGCAGTCATAAAAAAGGATGAGTTCATGTCCTTTGCAGTAACATGGATGAAGCTGGAAACCATCATTCTAAGCAAACTATCACAAGGACAGAAAACCAAACACTGCACGTTCTCACTCATAGGTGGGAGTTGAACGCTGAGAACCCATGGACATAGGACAGGGAACATCACATGCTGGGGCCAGTCAAGGGGTGAGGAGCTGGGGTAGTGACGGCATTAGGGGAAATACCTAATGTAAATGAGGACTTGATGAGTGCAGAAAACCAATATGGCACATGTATATATGTAACAAACCTGCACGTTGTGCACATGTACTCTATAATTTAAAGTATAATTAAAACAATATTAATAATAAGAAAGTGGCCTCTGGAGTTGGTTGGACCTGATTCTAGTCCTGACTCTAGAATTTACTAACTATATGAGTTTAGGAAAATTATTTTTCTGAGTTTCAGTTTCTTCATCTGTAAAATTAATGTAATAGCACCTACCTCTTGAGGTTGTTTTAAAGACAACATGTAAAGAGATCAATTTGGAATTAGTATTTAAGACAGATTGGAGAAGCAAAAACCTGTGGATAAGGAACAGTTACAAATCTATTGTAATTACTGAGCCTAGACAAAGATAGCAAACCATAGACTGGAGACAGTGGAAAAACAGCAAAGGTAAAGAAGTAGGACAAGCGACTCACTCCTTCTCTCCATTCTCATTCATCTTGCAAATTCCTTTTTTTCTGTTCATTTAACATGATCTGGGAACCTAAAATTACACTTTGAAGTATATAGTCTGTCTCTGGACATTATCAACTGTTTGCTCATTTCCTTAGAGCTACAAATAACCATCTACTCTCTCTCTTCACCATTTCAACATCTGCAATATGTTCTCCCAAATACCTTACTTCAGTCAGTTAAAAAGCAAAACAAAACTAAAATTATCCATCGTTTTACACAATATTTTCAATTTTTTCTTTGTAATTTTTTCCTTCATTCTTAAACTTGCCAATCAGGCCTCCTGCAAATTCCCACGGAAGCAGGGTTCCCTAATTAACAAAACACAAAATTCAAAAAGAAAACCAATCCTGCCATTTCTGGGCTTAAGGAAACCTGAAACTTTCCTTCAAAACTCTGTGGCATTGCTCAGTACTTTAGTGCCTAATTCCTACAACGAGCTAAGATCAGAAAAATCACTACATAATAGGAATCTCAAAATGCGCAAGGCTTTGAGAACATGGGTTTTCAACATACAGCTTGCTCTTTCAGGATCTGTCTTCTTATTTGCATACATTTCTGAGCAGGAAGTTATGCGCAGCACTTTTAGTCTCCGCGTGAAAAGGTCTTTCATGCTAATCTAATTCAATTCAGTTCTCCTTTTTCTTTCTTCTTCTCCTCGCCCTCTTCTCAGGGAAGGAATCGTCAAAAATCAATGTTTCAACAGATCTCGCGGTGCTATTCGAGATTCCCTATTAAAAAAAAAAAAAATAGAATTGATGCAAACAGCCAGTTCCTTCCGGGGTTTTGGGCTGGAACTGCAGCGCTTTGAGAGCCCGGTGGAAGCTGCTAAAGGCGGAGGCGGGGCTCTGGCGAGTTCCCCTTCCACCTTCCCCCACCCTTCTCTGCCAACCGCTGTTTCAGCCCCTAGCTGGATTCCAGCCATTGCTGCAGCTGCTCCACAGCCCTTTTCAGGACCCAAACAACCGCAGCCGCTGTTCCCAGGATGGTGATCCGTGTATATATTGCATCTTCTTCTGGCTCTACGGCGGTAAGGAGAGTGGGGTGTCCACCTTTGTTGTTTTCCTACACACCAGTCCTCTCCTGCCCCAGAACCATTAAAATGCAGAAGTTCCTCTGGCAGCTTCTCCTTCGGAAGACTCATGCATCCCCCACCCCTCCCCTCTTCTTCCCTTTTTTCCCTTTGTTGCATCGATTTCATTTTTTTTTTCCCCCATAGAGTTCAGCTTTGTTTGCTTCGTGACATTGGGGGGCACATTTCTCCTTTAAAGGAAAACGAAAGCTACCAAGTTTTGGGAGATGGGAGTTGGTGCTATACGGTCTTTAGGGTTACGTGAAGTCAAGTAAAATCGCACACTGGTGAGTTTCAAGAGTGAGACATTTGATGAATACGCCCTAAGTACTGAGGCAAGGAGGAGTGCACTTCTGTAAATGATGGGGGTACACGTGCTGTAACTGGTGGGGTTTGAGTGGAGGCCTACTGAGGCATTGTGATTATTCTGGGTGAGTGAGACCCTGGTAATAGAGTTATTTTGAGAGTGTGTAGAAGAGAGTGGTTAACTTGAGCTTAAAGGCCTGTTAGAACTGGACAAACTGGGAGGGGAAGTTGGGAACAATGACGTAAATTTTTTTTAACTTAATGTGACAAGAGATTCACTTTTCCCCCCCCCATATTGTCCCTTATTTTGACTTTTTCTATTTTTTCAAAATATTTTACTTTTAAAGTTCCCTCACTGCTTCAAATATATTGAGAACTCAGTTGCTTCTTGTGTAGTGGCAGGCTGAGTGGCTGCTGCTTCAAATGATAGGACTTTCTCCTTCATGGATTCACTTACTCTTAATTTAGAATAACAAATTTTCAGCAGCTGTCGGGAGAATATGATAAACTGGGGTGCAAGATGAGTGCATATTCGTGATAAATGAAAGTACTTCTGCTTTTCACAACTCAAGAGAAAGGCAGACAGTGGCGAGAACAGATGTGTGGGCTCAGGGTGTAGGATATAGGAACCCCTTCCTTCTTCTTGAGCTGCAGAGCAGAGCTAATCCAGGTTGTTGTGTGTTTTTATTTTTTGGCTTGTTTATTTACACCTGAGAGGATGTGGAATAGAACTGGAGGTTATGTTAAATCACAAGAACCTTGATATTTGAACTTTGTCTTCTCTGTCCACCGTGTGTGGATGTGTTTATGCAATTTTGGAATATCAGAAAATTTAAACTTACATTTTTTGAACAAGTTTAGGTTGAAAAAAAGAACAACTTTTATATTGCCTTTGGACTTCATTTTATGAGCCTCTTGCTTTATTATTTTCCATACATATTGTCTAATACTTCAAAGTAAAATTTGAGTTGCTCAGAGTCTCAACTCAATCCAATAATTGTAAAGTCCAGCTTAATGCCTTTAGTTAAACCCCTAACGAGACTGAACAGATCAGGCAGTTAGTTTTGCTTTGGGAGTCATACAGTTTCAATACTGTTATTTATCCTTTGCTTTCTCCTTCCTCTACCCCTCCTTCAAAAGTAGATTCAAGAAGAAACTGCTTTCAGAATTTCTGTTCAAGTAAGAATAACTGCACCTCTCTTTGTTAAGTCTTAAGTTTCCAAGAGCCTTAGAAATGGCTGCTGTCTTCTATTATTTCCTTTATTGGATTCCATTTTTTTTTTTTTTAGATTTCAACTTTTATTTTAGATTCCAAGGGTACATGTGCAGGTTTGATACATGGATATACTGTGCAGGGTTTGGGGTACCACTGAACTTCTCACCCTGGTAGTGAGTGTAGTACCCAATAGGTAATTTTACAACCTTTGCCTTCCTCCCTCCCTCCTCTGTAGTCTCCAGTGTCTATTGTTCCCATCTTTGTTGGACTCTATTGTTGAAGACCATGCAAATGGCAGATGTTTATGGTATTTGTATTTTATTTCAGTTTTTTAATCATGGGTAATTAGAAATTTATCTACTGTAGTAATTACAGTTCATATGAACCTGTTATCAAAATTCTACTTCATAATACCAAAATAAATCCTTGCTTTATTATAATATTACAACACTTTTAAATAATGCTAAAACAGTGTAAAGTGAGTACTTCTTTGTAACATCAATGGAGTGGTGATTATTTACTTCAGAAAGGCACTTTTCAGTTTGCTGTACTAAAGTTTTCCTTTAAGATTGATGCCCTGTTTGTTTTAATACATAAGTTAGAAAGTTTTGAGCAAATATCCTGATGGAACCCTACAATTGAAGATAGTGAGATACTTCAATTTGAAGTGACTAAGTTTAGTTGTCTGAAGAACAGTTAAAAGCTTCTTTGCTTTGGATTGGTAGTAGCAATTTATAAATATATAATGACTGTTTCTTAATCTTCCTACTGATTGTCATTAAAAAAAAAACAACAACAATAATAGATGTTATACTGGTTATACTGGGCAGACTGGGGGATCTGGATCTGTGATAATTGGCAAGACAATGTTAACTTATTTTGTCTATATCCCAAGAGTCTTTGTACCTCATAGCCTTATTAAAAAAAAAGTTAAAAAAAAGTGGCCTAATAGTGAAGAGTAGCATTTGCTTCTTAAAGGTTTAGAAATGAAAACAAGTATGTTGGTCTTTGCAATGGATTCCATTTTTAATTTTTATTGATATATCATAATTGCCCATATTTATGGGGAACATATGATATTTTGATACATGCACACAATGTGTGATGATCAAATTAGGGTAATTAGGATATCCATTACTGCAAACATTTATCATTTATTTGTGTTGGGAACATTCCAAATATTCTAGCTGTTTTTTTCTAGCTATACAGTAAATTATATTGGTAACTATAGTCACCCTATTGTGCAATTGAACAGTGGATCTTATTCCTTCTATCTAACTGTAGTTTTGTACTCATTAACCAACCTCTCTTCATCCCTCTTTCCCCCTACCCTTCTCAGCCTCTGGTAACCACCATTCTACTCAGTATCTTCATGGGATCGACTTTTTTAGCTCCCACTTGGGTGAGAAGGTGTGATATGTCTTTTGCCTTTCTGTGTTATGTCTTAGTTCACTTAAAATAATGTCCTCCAGGCTCATCCATGTTGTCACAAATAACAGAATGTCATTTTTTTATGGCTGAATAATATTTTATTTTGTGTGTGTATATGTATGTGTGTGTGTATATATATTTTATATATATAATATATATATCACATTTCCTTTATTCGTTCATCCATTGATGGACACTTAGCCACATATCATAGTTATTTTGAATAGTTATTTAATAAACATGGGAGTGCAGATATTTCTTTGATATACTGATACCCTGTCTTTTGGATATATACCCAAAAGTGAGATTGCTAAATCATGTGGTAGTTCTATTTTTGTTTTTTGAGGAACCTCTATGCTGTTTTCCATGGCAGCTCTAGATCATGTGGTAGTTCTATTTTTGCTTTTTTGAGAAATCTTTGTGCTGTTTTCCATAGCAGCGGTACTAATTTACATTCCCACCAAAAGTATACTAGTATTCCGCTTTCTCAGTGCCCTTACCAGCATTTGTTATCTTTTTGGTAATAGCCATTTTAATTGGAGTCAGATGTTACTCATTATGGTTTTGATTTGCATTTCCCTGATGGTTAGTGATGCTGAACAGTTTTTCTTATACCTGTTTGCAATTTGTATGTCTTCTTTTGTGAAATGTTTATTGAAATCATTTGCCATTTTAAAAAATTGGATTATTTGTTTGTTTGTGGGTTTCTTTTTTGCTACTGACTCCCTTATATATTGCACATATTAATCTCTTGTCAGATGGATAGTTTGAAAATATTTCCTCCCATTTCTAGGTTTCTCCTCACTTTATTGATTGTTTCCTTTGCTGTGCGGAAGCTTTTTAGCTTAATGTAGTTCCATTTGTCTATTTTTACTTTCATTGCCTGTTTTTCAGGTTTTACCCAAAAAATCTTTGCTCAGACCAAAGTAATGGACTTCTTGATGGTAACCATAATAATGATAGTCAGTAGAAACCCTTAAGTATGTCAGATACTATCTCATTTAAAAAAAAATAATCCTTTGAATTAAGCACTATGATTATCTCTGTTTTTCAGAGAAGGAAATACAGTATACAGGTTCAAAGAGTAAATAACTTTCTCAAGGTTACACAGTTAGTAAACCATAGAGCTTGAATCCAAGCAAGATGTTTGAATCCAAAGAATATATACTCAACCACAAAGAAATGCATCCTCCCAGTGATTTATGGCAACTAGTAGGCATGAGGAGATAAATTTGAACATGAGGTAAGAGGTAGGGGAGGAAGTAAGTCCTGTAAGTGGAAGAAGAGTTGCCCATGCATGTACATATAGGGGAATAGAGAAATGGGCAGCTAGTGTGTAGGAGGGATATTATGTCTAAAAGGGAATGTCAGTAAGAAGGGTAAGTGACTGTTCACCCAAGGCCAAGAAGATAGAGAAGACCTACACAGTTGGAAAGCCTAAACTGGTCTGGTACAGGTCAAGGTATAAAATTCAGGCCTTAATACTGTTTAGTTTGATGGGAACCATTTAACAAGAATGCAGCTTCCAAGTTGTCTGTCTATATGAAGTGATTTCTGCCTGTTCAGAATTGTTTATGCATGTTTTAACTCACTGTGACACAGAGGTATATGCCACGTTTTGTTTCTTGAAATTGTAATGCCTTGTAAATTTACATTTAATGGAAAACAGGAATCCCAGAGCCTAGATAACTTAATAGATTGCAATAACTTTTTTAAAGAAAAATCAACATTGGCCTAAGATGAGAATTGCTAGAGTGATGATAGCTTGGAGAATTTTAACTGGTTTGGGAGTTTTTCCCCATACTTATTTCCCCACGACCCATAATGATCTCCATTTCATGGCATCTATGCATTCTATTTGTGCCTTGGTGTAGGAATTTTAAGATTGTGGGAAATAGATTTCTTAGGGTTTTAATTGTGAAGTAACTTTTAAAAATTGATATATTTTATATAACTGATAAAACAGAAGCTGGTTGTAGCTTGTATTGTCCATAAATTAAATATACATAATTTTCCTCTATGGTTGTACTCTGTACAATTTATAACAACAGATAAAACAACATTCTTGATTGTGTAATCATTAGTCACTAGTCACAGTATTTTCTTCATCTGGATAATATAGAAGAGCAAGACACAGTTCTTCATTATGTGATTCTCAAATGTATTTTAGGTGCAGAATGTTTTGCTGCTCTTTCTCTGTATTTTTACATTAAACATTGATTTTGTGTATGCAAAGATTTTTGTCATATCTTCCAAAGTTTGTTTGAATGTTGTTTAAAGGTGTTCATAGAAAACGTTCACTTAGAAGACTAAAATTAGAAACTGTTCACCAAATGACTGGGACATGCTTTTTGGAGGTCGCTAACAGTGGAAAATGGCAGCTTTCATATGGCAAATGCAGAGACTCAAGATCAGTGCTTTCAAATTGATGCTTAGTGTTTGATGGCTGATTTCCTAAATTTCACAGAAACATTGGAAGAATTTGGCCCAAAAAGAGGCTGATCAGTGATCAGTGATGGTGATTCTTGGGCATTTAGAAAGATGCTTAAATGTTGAATGGTTGTAGGGAAGAATATATTGTGAAAGTTTAGTAAAAGATTCATTATCTGGGCCGGGTGCGGCGGCTCACTCCTGTAATCCTAGCACTTTGGAAGGCCGATCCAGGTGGATCACGAGGTCAGGAGTTCAAGAGCAGCCTGGCCAACATAGTGAAACCCCGTCTCTACTAAAAATGCAAAAAAAAAGTAATAGTAATAATAATAGTCAGGCGTGGTGGTGGGCACCTGTAGTTCCAGTTACTTGGGAGACTGAGGCAGGAGAATGGCGTGAACCCGGAAGGCAGAGGTTGCAGTGAGCCGAGATCGTGCCATTGCACTCCAACCTGGGTGACGGAGCAAGACGCCGTCTCAAAAAAAAAAAAAAAAAAATTCATTATTTGGTAGAAGAGAAAGATAAAATGGACTTATTTCTAGCACAAAGACTAGTTACTTTGTTGAGAAAGGGTTTTGATCAATAAACCCTCCACCAGGGTTAGCCTGGGGAAAAAATAAATAAAACCTCAAATATCAATCAGATTGAATATTCTCTGTAGCTAATCTTTAAAATCTTTTATGAAATATATATTATGCAATTAACCATGTATCATTTACAAAAACATTTCCTGCTTTAATGGAATTATCAAGGTTGAATTTTGTATTTCATTTCTTACTGATAAAAGTAAACAGATTAAGAGAGAAGCTGTTGGTTAACTATCTGACCATCTGTTTCCTTTCAGATCTACTTTGCAGCCCACTAGGAGGCCTTTTAAACCCAGTCTTTAATTACTTTCTTCAATCCAGACCAAGGCTAAACAAAAGTACATTTAGAGAGACGAGGCAGTTCATTTATGATGACTGTTTTGATTAATATGAAAGACAAAGCTGACTTTTTACACTTGGGCTGCAGAGAAGAATTTTAAGCAAGGGGATTTGTTTCTAGCCCAGGTCTTGCATGTTGGTTTATTAGTTTGTTTGAAGTCTTGCAGATTGCCAGAAAATCAGGCAAAAAATTCAAATATAAGTTTAAAAATATCATAACAAATTCAAAGACTGTATATTTAAAGTAGTCAATGACGCTAGGTTTTTTGTTGCTGTATTGCCCTTTTGTTAGCATAACTAATTTTTTTTTTTTTTAAGACGGACTCTCACTCTGTCACCCAGGCTGTGGTGTGATGGCATGATCTTGGCTCACTGCAATCTCTGCCTCCCAGGCTCAAGTGATCTTCCTGCTTCAGCCTCTCAAGTAGCTGGGACCACAGACATGCGCCACCAGGCCCAGATAACTTTTGTATTTTTGGTAGAGACGGGTTTTCACCATGTTGCCCAGGCTGGTCACAAACTCTTGAGCTAAAGTGATCCACCCTCCTCGACCTTCCAAAGTGCTGGGATTACACGCATGAGCCACTGAGCTCAGCCGCTAAGATTTGACTTTAGTAATAGTAAAGACAACACTTATTTATGCATTGAATATGTCAGGTAAGGTGCCCAGGGCTTTACCTACATTATTTTATTTAATTTATCTTTACAATAACATTTTAACATAGTAATAACTACTATTAGATTCATTTTATCTAATTGGAGGGGGTATCTCTAAGATCCAGAAACATAGGTACATTGGTCAAGACCGAAGAGCTAGAAATGGCAAGGCTGTGATTAGAACTCCGGTTGTTCGGACTTCAGAACCCACTCCTAAACACTGTGTTATTTACACATCCTCTGTATATAGTTATTGAATAGAAATTGTCAATACTACATAAAAATCCTGTTAATATGAGTTTTAAATACAATTTTCATTTAAGAGGTGATGATGTCTAAGTAGCAAATGTGTCCTCATTCATAACCCATACTCGAGAGTGAGATGAGAGTTGGCATTGGTGGGCAGGCTGGGTGTAGGGAGGATAGTAGCACCATGTTCTTTTACAATTTAGTTCTTTTTTTTTTTAAAATCAAATGAATTAATCGAGGGCACACTTAAAAATAATATTTGTCTTTACTTTCTTATGCTGGCCTGTGTTACATACTGAATTTTTATGACTGATTCTCTTCCATGTTATGTGGTTATAGACCAACATAATTAAAAGGTGGTTTCTATGATTCTGTAAATCTAAATTAACCAGGAAGGCAGTACTGCTATAACTTGTAAACTCTGGTTTTAGACTCTAGTCTTTGATTTCTGTCCCTTTGGTTTAGTCCTTTTTGGAAATGAGACCTATCCTAGAGTTAGGGTCGAGCCAACCCTTTCTGCTTGGGGGATTTCCAAAAGTGAGTCAAGACAAATAAAATTTCACCTTTCAAACACCAGAGAATATTCATCTTAGGTAACATTTACTACATGAGAAAATGTCTGTTTCACCATCACCTTTCAGCCAGTTGTTTCATTATAAGTGTAGCATATTTTTCTGTTAAAATTATGAGTAAATATATATTTAATAGTAGTTGTATGATATTGGAGACCGTTCTCTTCATTATGTTATATCAAATTTGATTTAGAAGGAACACAAGCATATACAAGTACTTAATTTATTAAACATATGATCAATCATCTTACTTTAATTTCTCATGCAAATTGTCAGCTTTAGTGGATAATAATATTAAGAACTATAATTCATTGAGTCAGGCACACTGGTAAGAACTTTACATGTATTATTTCATTTTTCTGACAACTCAGTGAAGCCAGTACTCTTATTAGCTCTGTTTTTAAGATGAGAGGCTCAGAGACCTAGCAAGGTCACAGAGCTAGCAAAGCATCCCCCAGGTTTGTCTGATTCCAGGGACCCTCATCTGAAGCCCTATGCTATTCTGCCTACTTGATGATATTCACTAATTACCCACTCTGAATGCAGCTCTGAAACTGATTTACAAGTCATTGTAATACTTCTTTTCTGATGAACTTGAAAAACCATGAAAAATACTTCTTAATTAATTGGTCTATAGCAATAGGTGGTCTATAGAAATACTAAGGATAATTCTGGTGGTCTGTTATCAAGTGGAGAACTTGAGTTTATCAGAGGAGAAAATCAAAGTTATAAGAGCTCAGCATATACTATTAGTTAGAATGCAGAACATGTACCTTAATCTCAATTTAAGAAAATCATTTTATTGCAATCTAATGAAAAGAAGAAAAGATGAATTGCTTTTTGAAGGGATTTTAAAGCTTTTTTAGCTGCAAGGGTGAGATATGTTTTATTGGCTATTGCCTGTGTGATTTGAGTAGATCATAAAACTTTCTTTGCCTCTCATCATTCTCACAAACTGAATATGAGTAACTTAAAATGAAGAGTAGGCCAGGCGCGGTGGCTCAGGCCTGTAATCGCAGCACTTTGGGAGGCTGAGGTGGGCGGATCACGAGGTCAGGAGATCGAGACCATCCTGGGTAACATGGTGAAACCCCGTCTCTACTAAAAATACAAAAAATTGCTGGGCCGTGGTGATGGGCGCCTGTAGTCCCAGCTACTCGGGAGGCTGAGGCAGGAGAATGGCATGAACCCGGGAGGCGGAGCTTGCAGTGAGCCGAGATCTCGCCACTGCACTCCAGCCTGGGCGACAGAGAGACTCTGTCAAAAAAAAAAAAAAAAAAAAAAAAAGAAAAAAAAGAAAAGAAAAGAAGAGTATCATGAAAGAAAGCTTCTAGAAGTGTGTGATGGTTAATACTGAGTGTCAACTTGATTGGATTGAGGGATACAAAGTATTAATGCTGGGTAGTGTCTGTGCGGGTGTTGCCAAAAGAGATTAACATTTGAGTCAGTGGGTTGGGGAAGGCAAATCCACCCTAAATCTGATGGGCACAATCTAATCAGCTTCCAGCAAATATAAAGCAGGTAGAAAAACGTGAAAAAGAGAGACAGGCTTAGCCTCCCAGTCCATGTTTCTACTGTGTTGGATGCTTCCTGCCTTCGAACATTGGACTTCAAGTTCTTCAGTTTTGGGACTTGGACTGGCTCTCCTTGCTTCTCAGCTTACAGAAAGACTACTGTGGAACCTTGTGATCATGTAAGTTAATACTTAATAAACTCCCCATATGTATATATACATATATCCTACTACTTCTGTCCCTCTAAGAGAACTCTAATACAAAGTGTTATTGGAAATTAATTACTAAAAATGATGAAATCTGATCTCACACTTTCAGAAAAAACAATTGGTCATGTGATTCAGGTAAATAGTTTTAACTTCTCAAAAGATGCAGTAGTTGGGGTGACATATTTTCAGTGAATTTCTACTTAAAACTTAAGAGTAAAGGTAGGCCTGGCACAATGGCTCATGTCTTTAATCCCAGTACTTTGGGAGGTCCAAGGGGGACGATCATTGGAGGCTAGGCATTTGAGACCAGCTTGGGGAACAAAGCAAGACCCTGTGTCTACAAAAAATAAAAAATAATAAAAACAAAGAATAAAGATGTTAAATTTAAACTTTCTAAACAATGTTGAGGGGACAATCAGGGTTGGTGGTGGTGATGAGACAATTTACCAGATAACAAGACAAACACCTGGTGAGTTTTAAAGTGAGCAAAATGGAAGTGTGACAAGATCCAAAGTAAGGAAAATTTTATGCCCAACTTTGAATTCATGCGATTTTTTTTTTTTTTGAAAAGAGGATGTTGAAAGGCAAGTAAAAAATATTGTGAAAAAAATGTGACTAAACATTTACAGATTGCCCATCAGATCAGATTAGGATTTTTTATTAGATTTTTAAGTTAAAGTTGAAGAACGAGTTTTGTTAGTGTGTGTTTACATCAATTAGAAATTGTGTGACTATGATTAGGCTCTGTATGGGGAGCTTAAGAGAGGAGTGCATGTCTCACTTGGGATTTAATCTGCTCTACCTAAGAGTTGAACTCGAGAAGTAAAGTACACATCCCAGGGGATCCTTATGCTGCCCAAATGTCAGGGGCCGCTTGGGACAGGTCCCAGCAGACACACAGCATGTGTGTACTTTCCAAAGTCAGTCACTCTAGGTTTCATGAAAACCCAAAGCATCTAATACGATCTTGTCAAAATTACGTCTACATGTCCAAGTGGATTTACTGTAAATCAATGTCTAATTACTTTTTGAAAATTATTCATTTACAGAGATTGAATTGATTTTTTTTTCATTTCATAATGTGGTTGAGTAGGAAAGTCTTATAACTGTACTTTTTGGTTAAAGTATAAAACTAGCGATACAGTGCATAAACATTATATTCTTAAAATATGTGAAGAATGCCGCAAAAGGAGCTATTAGCACAAAAAATGAGATTCCATCTTGTGCGACAGCTCATAGAAGAGATTTTGGGGAAGGAAAAAAAATGAAATTTGAAACCTTGAATTGTCAAAACATGGATTTCTCCAAAAGCAATTATAAGAAAAAATAGTTGACTATCTCCCAGTGATTGAGGTAATCATGACCGAATTCTACATCCACACCTCCACAAAGAACCACCACTTGATGTCATACAATTTCTTCAAATATTTGAAGTTGGAATGGTGGACATTAATTTGTGTATGTTTTAGTAAAAATATATAGAACTTTATATTTCGTATGATTAATGATTGAGTCATTATTCTATGTAAAAGCATATGATAAAAAGATAGATGGCATGTTGCATATAATAGCATTATGCATTTTTTCTAAATATTTTCTTAAGCTTTAGCAATTGCCTCTTAGCAACTGCTTCAAGTCATATAAGGCAGATTTCTGAACCTAATGAACAGATTTTGAGGCAAGGTCAATATTTTTACAGTTTATTTTTTTAACTTTCCTCCTCATTTATTAATGGACCCGTCAAAAGTTAAAAATACTTTGTAGACCTCTACTGTAGAATGGTAGTACTATTTCAAAATTCAACAAAGTGATGAGTAGCAACTTACCATCTACCCCTTTCACTCCTTATTACGCAGAATATAATTATAAATTGGTAAGTTTCTAAATAAATATTTGTTCACATATGAGTGGATGGCCTGTTGAAATTCAAGTGCAAAACAGGCCACCCAAGTGGAGATTTGCAGTTGCTAGTTGGAAACGTGTGACTAGAGTTTGGGAAAGATGGTGGATGGAGAGTAGATATGGGAGTCATTCATGTATAGGTGCTACTTCAAATGGTGGAAAAGAATGAGCTCACTAGGAGAAAGGAATTATAGCATGAGATGAGAAGAGAGCTCAAACCAAGGACAGGACTTTGCTCAATGTTCACATTTCGGAGGAGGTGAAAGAAACAGGAACAGCAGGAAACAGGTGGATTCATTAGGAAAGGTCAGAGTAGCATCTTGTAATAGAAACCATGGTAGAGAAGAATTTTCAAGGAGAATGAACATTGTTTGTTAGTTCCACACAGGAATTGTGAAAACTGATAAAAGGTCACTGAATTCAAAATAAGGAAATTATTAGTGACCTTGGAGAAAAGCGGTTTCAGTAGATTGGTGAAAACAACAGCCTGATTGGGAAAGATTAAGAACTGGAACAAATAATGAGGAAGAGATGAGTATGTAGACTCACATTTGACTAGTTTGGTGAGAGGAAAGGAAAAAGAAGATTGCTGAAAATAGTTAAAACAAAATGATATTATTCCAGAGTTATTAAAAAAGAAGAAAATTAAGTGAACTGGAATTTTTCCTAGAAAAATCCTGTTTGTCTGTTTTCCCAGCCTAGATTTATCAGATCATTGTTGATTCTTTAATTTCACCATAGAATCAACTTTAATCTACTTCAGTGTCTAGTGGCTGGAATATTCAACAATTAATATTTGGAAATTGTGACAGAGAGAGAACATGAATATTTGTGATAGGAAAGAATGATAGCAAATAAATATTTTTATGTTGTTCTATCTGTGAATGCCCAACGAATAATTTTATCAGACAAATGCATATTATTTCAAAAGCATTTAATTCCCTTGTAAAAAATAAGCAGCAAAGTCAAAATTTTCATAAAATGTATGAAGAACAGCTGGACAATTTTTATTACCACCATTTATTTGCTTAAATTTAGTAAAGATCAGTTTGATTATTTAGAACATATTGCCTTTTTTCCCACCATGCCCAGCCTGTTATCAACATTTTAATATTTAGAGTTCATCATGAGTGATATAACTTTCCAAGTGTCACATTAAGACATATTTCAAAGAAACAGCTAATTCACTCAGGTAGTTTTTAACTCATTATTACACTGAAGTTCAAATTAATTGTTAGTTTTTCTGCATTCTCTGGTTATGGAGCAGACTCCCAATTCCTCAGCTTACCAGTTTTGAGAGGAATTGTGTGAAAGAGCATATTCCAAGTCCCTATCCCCAAAACAAGGGAGAATAAAATAACATACTTAGGCTCAGTACATTAGTACTATTTCATTTGAAAATATCACAAATTTTAAAAAAAGAAAGGCATGCACAAAAGAATATTTGTAACCAAGTATGTATTCTGAATAGGAAAGATTTATTGGAATCCGTATCACTTAGAGAAGCAGAACTACTATAGTAATATGGAATAATGGATTTATTTTCAGTTTTAGACCTGCACAGTTGTGGGAGCTTTGCAGTTGCCTTCACATCCGGTATGGAGCTAAAGTCATCATAGGTTAGCAGAGCTGGCAACTGGGAAGAAAAGCTGGATTTGAAGTAGAGCTGAGCAAGGGCAAACTAGAACCTGCAGGAGAAAATGAAACCCATAAAGATAAACTGGAACTTGTATTTGACTCATAATTCTCCATCCTCAATGACCCTGACTTGAACAGCCCGAAAGGGACTGGCACTCTTCCCTGCAAAGCCATTCGTGCACCTGGCCCAGAAACCAAAAGAGGAGATCTGTGGGGAGCCAAAGAAATGTAGCAGGACGAGCCGCAGACAAAACTCCTCAGACACCGAGTTAAAGAAGGAAGGGGTTTATTCGGCCGGGACATCAACAAGACTCCTGTCTCAAGAGCCAAGCTCCCCAAGTGAGCAATTCTTGTCCCTTTTAAGGGCTCACAACTCTAAGGGGGTGTGCGTGAGAGGGTCGTGATCGATTGAGCTAGCAGGGGATACGTGACTGGGGGCTGCATGCACCGGTAGTTAGATTGGAACAAAATAAGATAGGGATTTTCACAGTGCTTTTCTATACAATGTCTGTAATCTATAGATAACATAACCGATTAGGTCAGGCATTGATCTTTAACTACCAGGCCAGGGTGTGGCACCGGGCTGTCTGCTTATGGATTTCATTTCTGCCGTTTAGTTTTTACTTTTTCTTTCTTTGGAGGCAGAAATTGTGCATAAGACAATATGAGGGGTGGTCTCCTCCCTTATTCCCTGCCCCACTTGAGACTCTCACTCAGTAGGGGGAGTTCTCACTTTTCATTTTTGCTACCCATGTCTTCTTGCAAGACAGATCGATAGTGATTCATATAGTACGCTTGTGCTGAAGCATTTTGGTGAACTAAGGTAGTGTTGAAGTTTTTTATCATATGAAGAAGTACTGGTAGCAAACAAGGGAGCAGTAAGCAGGTTTCTATTACTATTATAACTCTTATTATAAGAGTTTTAAATCCTCCTAGCGCTGGGAACCATTTTCCAAACATGGCCCCAGGATCAAATCCATGCCACACTTGCACGAGCACATAGGCCAGTTTTGTCATATCTCTAACTATGTCTTCAACTACTTGCCCTTAATTATCTATGTGTAGGCAGCAGTTAGGTTAAATTTCCTACAGACCTCTCTTTCAGCTGCTAGCAAGTAGTCGAGAGCTAATCTATTTTGATAGATAGCATTTCTCATCTGAGTTTCTTGCCGGGCCAGAATAGTCAAGGCTCTGCCGGTTTTATTAGTGACTATTTTTAAGACAACTTGTAACAGTATGATTCGGTTGATCATGTAAATGGGGGTCCGGTATCCCCACAAACCGTCTTGTGCCCAAGTAGCAGGACCATAATATTATATTATATGATTCTCTCAGGGGGCCATTTATCATTCTTTCAATTTCCTATAGCTATGCTTCTCTTTTTGCGGGAAGCATAGACAGGGAAGCCCAGGAGTTCGCCTGTTTTTATGGGCAGTAGGAAGAAAGATGGTTTAATAGTGCCAATAACACAACTACCTGCCCACTGGTCAGGTAATTTGGCATAAGCTCTATGCCCACATATCCAGTATAATCCAGTGGGGGCTGTCCAGTCCCAGTGGGACTCCAGGTGGGTCCACACGGTTTACAACTTTGGGAATTTACTAAATGAATTTCTCTCTGTGTGATTTGAACTCCACCAAGTGACTGTTTTTGTGATACCATTATACAGTTTCTGTTTCAGACAACTAAGTCGTCCTACGGGATGAGTGAATTATTTTCCTTCTCTAGCTATGCAATATTGTCCAATAATTGAGGCTTTTAGGATCCAGAAATTATCAGGGTGATTCTTTTGAGCCAGGAATTCGTCAGGAACTGGGTCAGTAGGTACTAATTCTCGGGCTTCCCATGGCCATTGGTCTCCTATTACAGTTCCTCCACATACATAACATGAAGTGACATTGAGAGACTGGGCTACATGCTCAACTAATTGCAAAAACAAATTTCTTGTTTTTCCTGGAATTTCTGGTACTGGCACATTCAGTTCATCATAGAAAGTTTGAAACACTGGCTTAGAAGAGCATTTGTAAACTTCTCCTCGAACCAAGATATTTACTCGAGGATCCAGTCTGGCCCTGTTGATTCCTAAGGTCACACGCTCCTCTTTTTCCCAGCGAGGATCAAGGGGATTGGTTATTACTAGCTCTAAGGAGTTACATTGTCCCTTAGTACAGGAAAGGCCATTTTTTTCCTTTCTGAAGGTGGACTAGATCCTTTTCATTTTTTTTTTATCCAAGTGGCCTAAATGACACAAGACCAGTATTTACATTTATTTCCACACAGTCCTAATTTATGACAGATGTATTTATTTTCTGCCATATAGTCTCTTTTGTAATTAAGAGAACCACACCTTATTCCTAACTTACTACTATTAATAACAGCACAGGCATCAAATTTTAAGGTGACTTGTTTGGGAACCCCTTTTTCTTCTGTTTTTGCTAACACTTTACTCATATCATTTATGAGCCCCCACCAGTCCTCAATCCTTAATCTTATTTTAAAAACTGTGGTCATGGGAGGCTCAGATGGGTCATAACACACATCAGGTTGGTCATTTCCTGGGCTACATACCTTGTATGGAATAACATTATACAAACGAATTCTTTTTAGAGTTCCAGTACACTTATAATAACCATAAAATAATAGAACCGTAGCAACCTTTTGTCCTACGTCAGTGACTTGATGTATACACTGGGAACAGTCCTCAGTCTGAGGAAGGTCAGTTGAAGTCCTTACTGTAAAAGTCCACATTTTAAGGTAAATGAGCCCTGCAATGAGTTTCCTCATGCCTCAGCCGTGCGTGGACCAGTCAGCTTCCAGGTGTGACTGGAGCAGGGCTTGTCGTCGTCTTCAGAGTCACTTTGCAGGGGTTGGAGAAGCTGCTCCCATCCACGTACCACTCACAGTCTACTGATGTTTAAGGATGGTCTCAGAGTTTGGGCCTGCTAGAATAAACTGAGTCCAAAACTTTTACGCAGTTATGTTCAACGGGGCTATCTGATACCGGGAGCAAGGTGGTGGGGTTTAGGTTGTTGCAAACTTCAGTGGTTATGTGGGGATTTTCACATAGCAGGCTTTGGTACTTGGTTAATCTAGCATGTGTTAACCATGCTGTCCTTTGGTAATCATTAAAGTTACCACAGCATGGGGGGCCTTTATATTCAGGTTTTGCCTAAGGTTTAGTTTATTTGCTTTTCCTGCTAACAGGGCTGTTGCTGCTAGGTCCCTTAGACCTGGGAGCCAGCCTTTGGAAACCCTGTCTAGTTGTTTTGACAGATAGGCCACTGGCCTTGGCCAGGGCCCCACAGTCTGGGTTAAAACTCCAACTGCCATTTTTTTCTCTTTTTGACACATAGAGTGTAAAGGGCTTTGTCAAATCTGGTAGTCCTAGGGCTGGGGCCAGTATAAGTTTTTCCTTTAGTTTACAAAAGGCTTGCTGTTGTAGAGGCCCCCATTCAAAAGGCTCCCGATCACCCCCCTTTGTAACCCCATACAAAGGTTTGGGTAGTACTGCAAAGTTTGGAATCCATAATCTGCAAAACCCCATAGCTCCTAGGAATTCCCTTACTTGCCTTATGGTTTAGGTTCCGGTATGTGGCAGATGACCTGCTTTCTTTCTGACCCCAGGCTGCACTCCCCTTTCCGAATACTGAATCCCAGGTAGCGTACCTGCTGTCTGCAGATCTGAGCTTTCTTCTTGGACACCTTATCCCCACAGTCCTCTAGGTGCCAAAGCAGGGCATCAGTCCCTTTTGTGCACCTGACTGCCGTGGAGTGTCCCAGCAGAAGGTCCTCCACGTACAGGAGCAAGACACAGCCTAGGTCTTAGCAGGAAAGTTTTGCAGGTCTCGAGCCAGGGCCTATCTGAAGATAGTAGGGGAGTTCTTGAAACCTTGGGGAAGCCGGGTCCAAGTGTACTGAGTAGTGACACTTGACTCCGGATCTTCCCACTGAAAGACAGACAGCTTCTGGCTCTCAGGAGCTATTCTGATGCGAAAGAAGGCATCTTTTAAGTCCAGACATGTAAACCAGCTGTCCTTTGCCGGGAGCAGCCCTAACAACGTGTAAGGGTTAGGAGCTGTTGGGTGCAGAGTCACTGTAACTTGGTTGACCAAGCGCAAGTCCTGTACTGGTCAGTAATCCTTGATCCCTGGCTTAGGGACAGGCAGGAGAGGGGTGTTCCATGGAGACTGGCAAGGAACTATAATTTCACAGGCTTTCAAGCACCTGAGATGAACCTGGATTCCTTCAAGAGCTTCTCTGGGAACCGGATACTGCTTTTGTCTAATTGGCTGTGCCCCAGGCTTAACTCTATGAGTACGGGGGCTTGGTTGACCACCAGTCCCGGAGGATTATCCTCTGCCCATACTTAGGGCCATCGCTTAGCTAGAGCTGGTTTTATCTCTTGGCCTGGCTCGGTTAGAAAAAGTCTCCATTCTTCTTCCCGGAGGACTGTAAGGGCCATGATAACTCCTGTTCCCAGTAACTTTAGCTGTAAAGAGCCCTCTTTTGTAAAGGGGATGGTAGCTCTCAACTTGCTAAAGCAAGTCTCTTCCCAGCAAGGGCAAGGGACAACCAGGCATGTACAAGAACTGGTGAACTATCTCATGTCCTCCCACCAAGCAGGTCCGTGGTAGACAGAAAGCCTGCTTAGTGGAAACTCCTGTTGCTCCGATTATATCAATGGTTTTCTTGGATAAGGGAGCGACCAAGGTGGTCACTACTGAGTGTTCAGCACCAGTATTGACCAAAAACTTAATGTCCTTGCCCCCAATTGTAATCCTGACTGTGGACTCCTTGGGGGCACTTGATCCCGGTCCCCTTCAGTCCAATAACCCTTCAACCAGATTGAACGAACCTCCCTCGTCTTTATCTGAGGTCTTTTGTTCTGAACCACCTTGCTTTTCCTTCAGTTGGGGACACTTATCTTTCCAATGCCCTATTTCCTTTCAATGGGCGCATTGGTTACGTTGCAAGCATGGGCGATTAGACTGGGTATTCTTCCCTGAACCCCCCTTCCCCTCTCCTTTCAGGGGAATCCCTTAATGGCCGCGGCCAGTAAGTCGGCATTTCGCCTAGCCTGGCATTCGCCTTCCTTACGACTTTCTCTGTGGCTTGTTGCATCTCTATTCACAAACACTTGACTGGCTATTTCCAGTAACTGTGAGGTATTAATACCTACAAACCCAGCCTGTTTCTGCAATTTTCTCCTGATATCTTCTGCGCTTTAACTAAGGCCCTGTTAGTCATGCGCAGATTTTCAGGACTATCAGGATCAAAAGGAGTGTACATACGATAAGCCTCACACAGTCTTTCATAGAATTGCACTGGACTCTCCTCTTTTCTGTGGATGACCTCAGAGACTTTATTTACATTTGTAGCCTTTTGAACCCCTTTCTTTAGACCTTCTATTAATGCCTCACTGTACCGTCTTAGCTTCTCCATGTCTGATCCCTCGTTCAGGTCCCTTTGGGGGTCTGTTCCTGGCAGTTGAATTCTTATATATTCTTGGGAATTTTGGTAATCGGCTGGGACGTGCTCCTCTAGCCACTTAGTTGCCGCCTGGAGCACCCTTAGCCTTTCATCTGTATTAAAGAGGCACATGAGCAGCTTGTGGCAATCAGCCCAAGTAGGATTATGAGTCTGTATAATAGTTTGGAGCAAGTCAATTAAAGCTTGAGTCTTTTCAGTGTAAGATGGAGTATTATTTTTCCAATTGAGGAGATCAGCAGAGGTGAAAGGTTGATACACAAAGGCACGCCTTTCCACCATGTGTCCGTCCTCATCTACTCCAGTATATAGCTGCTCTTTCAGGGGCATTTGGATTCCAGTCTTGGGCCATAAGTGAGCTTCCAAGGGAGGAGCTTCTCCCGTGGCTTCACTTCCTCTCTTGTCTACTCTGGGTGGTCTAGGGGTGTGGTCATCTGGTGGAGGTGGAGGTGCTGTGGGTTCAGGAGTGGGGAGCCATTCCTCCTGATAAGGAGGGGATATTGCTGGTACCAATTCCTGCCATGATTCTTCTGGTGTTGAGTCGGACAGGACTTTTGGTGCTGACTTCCCTCGGTGGGTGGAGCGAGGACCTTCCTTAACTAACTGTCCCTTTGCTACTAGTACTGCTGCTGCCTGTCCTCATAACCACTGTGGGGGTCCAAAACCAGCTGTAACCAAGAGTCTATATATGGGAACTGATCCGGGTACCCTGGCTTACAGGTTACCCTGTGCCATACCTTCGAGACAAGGAACCTGTCCAGGCTTCCTTCTGACGGCCAGCTCACCTCTAATGCTGGCCAGTCTATCTCACACAAAGTTCTAAGTTTTCCTGGTGTCATGGTGACTCCATAGTCTCCCTTAAATCCCTTTTTGAAATTTTTCAACATAGTTCCTAGTGGGGTGGGCTTACTTTGTGCCTGACCCATGTTTCCTCGAGACAAAACACCACGCTCACACCACATGCACACCACAAAACAAAGAACAGGTAAAAAGGGCACACACACACTTTTACAGTTTACGCCAAACCAAAATCAAAACCAAAATCAGAGTATCAAAAAATCTAAGCCAGGTCAAAACCAAAACCAAAGTATCAAGCAATCCAAGTCAAATAAAAAACAAAAACCAAAGTACCGGTACAGGCACACTGTGGGTGATCAGGCCATGCTTCCACTCAAATGGAGTAGGCAAGTTCCCAAGACCAGTCCTGTCAAGCAATTTAAACCAAATCAAAACCAAAACCAAAACCACGGTGCCGATAAAGGCATGCTGTGGGTGATCAGGCCACGCTTTCACTCAAATGGAGTGGGCATGTTCCCAAGACCGGTCCTGTCACGCAATTCAAACCAAGGCAAAACCAAAGCCAAAACCAAACCAAAGTGCCGATAGAGGCACGCCCTGGGTGATCAGGCCACGCTTCCACTGAAATGGAGTGGGCAAGTTCTCAAGACTAGTCTTACCAAGTTTCAGATGTCCGGACTCCAAGTACCAGTTCCTTCCCAGTGTTCAGCCACTGCGTTGATCCTCCACGGGGGCCTGCCATACACCGCTCTGGTGAGGCGTCCCACCGGGGTAAATGCCTACCCAGGAGCGCTCTCAGGATGCGCAATGCTCAGGCTGGTCGGAGTCCCCCGCAGGGATGTTCCATAGGGCAGGCTTAAGCTGCCTAAGGAGCTGCCTAGACCATCCGCCAATCACCTCGCTTCCCAGTCAGGGAACCAGGAAATGTAGCAGGACGAGCCACAGACAAAACTCCTCAGATACCGAGTTAAAGAAAGAAGGGATTTATTCGGCCGGGGACATCAGCAAGACTCCTGTCTCATGAGCCGAGTTCCCCAAGTAAGCAATTCCTGTCCCTTTTAAGGGCTCGCACCTCTAAGGGGGTGTGTGTGAGAGGGTCGTGATCAATTGAGCAAGCAAGTGGTACGTGACTGGGGGCTGCATGCACCAGTAATTAGATCAGAACAAAATAGGATAGGGATTTTCACAGTGCTTTTCTATACACTGTCTATAATCTATAGATAACATAACTGATTAGGTCAGGGGTTGATTTTTAACTACCAGGCCCAGGGTGTGGCGCCGGGCTGTCTGCTTGTGGATTTTGTTTCTGGCTTTTAATTTTTACTTTTTCTTTCTTTGGAGGCAGAAATTGGGCATAAGACAATATGAGGGGTGGTCTCCTCTCTTACTCTTTTTTTTTTTTTTTTTTGTCTTTTCATTTTTATTACTCAAAAAAGTTTCATTTTTTTATTTAGCTTTCTGACTCTGTTCTTGTGTCTTCAACACTTTCACCATGATTTTCTGCTCGATAAGGAAAGCACACTTGATCCTATCACAGACACATTCAGCACACATGGAACCACCATAGGCCCTGCTAATATGTTTCTTTGTTTTGGACATTCTCATAAGAACTTTTAGGTCTTACAGCACGAACCCCTCAAAGTCTGCCTGGGCACACACCACATGCAGATTTTGGTGCTTTCCCAACCTTCTTGGTAAAAAGGTAAACAATTCTATTACCAGGGATTCGAGACAGCCTGCTTTTGTTAGAAGCTGTATTGTAGGAAAGCCTACATCAGTATATCAAATGCTGGACCATTCTGAGTGCCTGCAGACAACGTCCCTACCAACCAAAAAAGAGTCCAGGATCAGACAGAATTCGTAGCTGAATTCCACCAGAGGTACAAGGAGGAGCTGATACCATTCTTTCTGAAACTATTCCAATCAAGAGAAAAAGAGGGAATCCTCCCTAACTCATTTTATGAGGCCAACATCATCCTGATACCAAAGTCTGGCAGAGACACAACAAAAAACGAGAATTTTAGACCAATATCCCTGATGAACATCGATTCAAAAATCCTCAATAAAATACTGACAAACCGAATCCAGCAACATATCAAAAAGCTCATCCACCATGATCAAGTGGACTTCATCCCTGGGATGCAAGGCTGATTCAACATATGCAAATCAATAAACGTAATCCAGCATGTAAACAGAACCAAAGACAAAAACCACATGATTATCTCAATAGATGCAGAAAAGACCTTTGACAAAATTCGACAACCCTTCATGCTAAAAACTCTCAATAAGTTCGGTATTTTGGGGATGTAGCTCAAAATAATAAGTGCTATTTATGACAAACCCACAACCGGTATCATACTGCATGGGCAAAAACTGGAAGCATTCCCTTTGAAAATGGGCACAAGACAAGGATGCCCTCTCTCACCACTCCTATTCAACATAGTGTTGGAAGTTCTGGCCAGGGCAATCAGGCAGGAGAAAGAAATAAAGGGTACTCAATTAGGAAAAGAGGAAGTCAAATTGTCCCTGTTTGCAGATGACATGATTATATATTTAGAAAATCCCATAGTCTCAGCCCAAAATCTCCTTAAGCTGATAAGCAACTTCAGCAAAGTCTCAGGATACAAAATTAATGTGCAAAAATCACAAGCATTCTTATAAACCAATAACAGACAGAGAGCCAAATCATGAATGAACTCCCATTCACAATAGCTTCAAAGAGAATAAAATACCTAGGAATCCAACTTACAAGGGATGTCAAGGACCTTTTCAAAGAGAACTACAAACCACTGCTGAACGAAATAAAGGAGGACACAGACAAATGAAAGAACATTATATGCTCATGGATAAGAAGAATCAATATCTTGAAAATGGCCATACTACCCAAGGTAATTTATAGATTCAATGCCATCCTCATCAAGCTACAAATGTCTTTCTTCACAGAATAGGAAAGAACATATTGCTTTTTACACTTTGACTTCTGGCTATGGGATGGATTATTTTAGTCATAAGAAAGTGTAACTGATCTAATACTTTACACTTATTTTCTCTTCTTCCTAATGCCAGTCTAGCTTCTGGATCTAGGAGCTTCCTAATGCCAATCTAGGAGGCTGGAAAGAGTATACGGTTAGAAAATTGGTAGGCATACCACTTCCTTTAAGATTTCTGGGCTGACTTAGGATCTGGTGAATACTATTCAAGAAAGAAAATAAAGAAAGGTAAATGGAATTAAATCAGAAGTTTGGGATTCCATATCAATGACATTGTTAAATTCTAGAGGAGAGAGTTTATGGAGCTCTGGTTCCATAAACTCTCTCCCCTAGAATTTCATACTTCTACATTCAATACTTCTACATTGAACTAACTTGATAGTAGGTACACATACATGTACCATATAAGCACTTGGCAGAGATGTTCAAGTGCAGAGCCTTGTGCAGGGTGGACAATTTGAATAGATTATGTAGATAGGTCCTGCCAATTCTGAATCTATGATTTGTGCTTGGGAATTATCTTGCTTTCACCCTCAGATCCACTCATTCATTCAGAAAATACTTATTGCCAGTCACTGGACTAAACTCTGGACCTAGGTTCTCAAGGATGAGAAAAGGCCAGGAATAAAGATTTCCTCAGCCTCCTCCCTGAGCCAGAGTGAGGGAGAAAGTATGGAGAAGTCAGTTTGAGGGACTAAGTTACATGGCCTGCAAATAAGAAGGGAGTCAAGGCAGAGGTACTTTAGGGACTCCCTGCCTGCCTGTTGGTAAGCTGTCTCACAGAAATTAGCATTGTCCTGTCCCCCAACAAGTGTGCAAATATATTCTGCCTACCCTTTCCAGTCACCCTGACAATGATCTTCTTATTGAATGACAGTTCTGAAAAGTGATAATTTATGACTTCAGTTGAACTGTTACCCAATTTTCTTGCCATTTCACTAGACAGAAGTGTGGAAAGTAGATCCTAAGCACAATTTACACTTCCTTTTTATACTGGAACATTCCACAAAGACATGACTATTATACAGTTCTGATTAAAGCCAAATGTTGCAGTCATAATAAATTAAAGATTTGTGGCTTCATTGTCTGTTTCTATCATTTACCCTGGGATTATGGAACAAAGCCCACTAAATTCCCTTTTTCATTATCTGAAAAATGCCTTTTAGACTTTTCTATAATTCCCTCACCTTGAGATCACCCTAGCTTTGATCTTTTGTGCAAACAATTATGTCTTATAAAAATCTGAATTGTATTCATTCCTTTATTTATAATCTCAACCGTTTTCTGTTTGTCACTCTTTCTGCTCTCCTTGGCTTTTCCCCTTTCTTTTCCAAGGGTTATAGAATTCCTGACAGTTTGGTTTGAAGTTTAGTTCAGTATTCTATGTATCAATATGCCTTATTTACTTTGTTTTTGTTTTAATTTTCAATTTTTAATTTTTGTGTGTGCAGAAAAGTGAGGAAAGTAGGTCCTAAGCACAGTTTGCACTTCCTTTTTATACTGGAACATTCCACAAAGACATGACTATTATACAGTTCTGATTAAAGCCAAATGTTGCAGTCATAATAAATTAAAGATTTGTGGCTTCATTGTCTGTTTCTGTCATTTACCACAGGTGCACATATTTCTGAGGCACATGAGACACTCTGATACAGGCACATAATGTATAATAATCACATCACGATAAATAGAGAATCCATTAACCCAAGCATCTATCTTTTCCTTGTGTTACAAGTGATCCAATTATACTCTTTCAGTTTTTAAAATGTATAATAAATTATTGTTGACCACAGTCATCCTGGTTACACTATTAAGTAGTAGATCTTATTCATTGACTCTAACGATATTTTTGTACCCATTAACCATCCCCATCCTCCCTACCCATTATCCTTCCCAGCCTCTGGTAATCATGGTTCTACTCTATCTCCATGAGTTCAATTGTTTTAATTTTTAGCTCCCACACATAAGTGAGAACATGCAAAGTTTGTCTTTCTGTGCCTGGCTCATTTCACTTAAAATAATGTCCTCCAGTTATATTCAAGTTGTCACAAATGAAAGGATCTCATTCTTTTTATAGTTGAGTAATACTCCATTGTGTATATGTGCCATCTTTTCTTTATCCATTCGTCTGGCAACGGACATATAAGTTGCTTCCAAATCTTGGCTATTGTGAATAGTGCTGCAATAAACACAGGAGTGCAGCTATCTCTTTGATATATCAATTGTCTTACTTTTGGATATGTACCCAGCAGTGGGGTGGCTGGATCACATATATGTAAGCTCTATTTTTAGTTTCTTTGAGGAACCTCCAACTGTTTTCTATAGTGGTTGTACTAATTTACCTTACCACCAAGAGTGTACGAGGGTTCCCATTTCTCCATATCCTTGCCAGCATGTTATTGTCTGTCTTTGGATTAAAGCCATTTTATTTATATATATTTATTTGTATCTTCTCTTATTTTCTTAATCTCACTAATGGTCAATCAATTTTGTTTATATTTTCAAACCACCAACTTTTTGTTTCATTTATCTTTAATTTTTTTTTGTTTCAATTTCATTTAGTTCTGCTCTGATCTTTGATATTTCTTTTCTTCCGCTGGGTTTGGGTTTGGTTTTTATTTCTCTAGTTCCATTAGGTGTGAGCTTAGATGGTCTATTTGTGCTTTCAGACTTTTTGATGTAGGCCTTTAATGTTAGGAACTTTCCTTTTAGCACTACTTTTGCTGTATCCCAGAGGTTTTGATAGTTCGTATCACTATTATCATCCAGTTTAAAGAATTTTCTAAATTTCCATCTTGATTTCACTGTTGACTCAAAGATCATTCAGGGGAAGATTATTTAATTTTCATGTATTTGTATAGTTTTGAGGGTTCCTTTTAGAGTGAATTTTCAATCTTATTCCATTGTGGTCTGAGAGAGAACTTGATAGTAATTTTGATTTTCTTAAATATATTGAGACTTGTTTTGTGGCCTGTCATATGATCTATCTTGGAGAATGTTCTATGTGCTGATAAAAAATGTATATTCGGCAGTTGTTGGGTAGAATGTTCTGTAAATATCTGTTTAGTTCATTTGTTCTAGGGTATACTTTAAGTCAGTTTTTGTTATTGTTGTTGTTGTTGACTTTCTGTCTTGATGACCTGTCTAGTGCTGTCAGTGAAGTATTGAATTTCCCCACTATTATTGTTTTGCTGTGTCGCTCATTTCTTATGTCTAGTGTTATTGTTTTATAAATTTGAGAGCTCCTGTGTTAAGTGCATATATATTTAGGATTGTGATATTTTCATGTTCGACTGATATTTTTCATTATATAATGCCCCTTTGTCTTTTTAAAATTTTGTTGCTTTAAAGTCTGTTTTGCCTGATATAAGAATAACTACTCCTGCTTGCTTTTGGTTTTCATTTGCATGGAATATCTTTTTCCACCCCTTTACCTTAAATTCATGTGAGTCCTTATGTGTTAGAGTGAGTCTCTTGAAGACAGCAAATAATTGGTGGTAGGATTTTTGTCCATCCTGCCATTCTGCATTTTTTAAGTGAAACATTTAGACCACTTACATTCAGTGTTAGTGTTGAGAGATGAAGTACTGTTTTTTCATCATGCTAATTGTTGTGTGAATACTTTTTTAAAAATTGTGTTACTGTTTTATAGGTCCTCTGAGATTTATGCTTTAAGAAGATTCTATTTTGGTGTATTTCAGGGTTATGTGTTAAGATTTAGAACTCCTTTTAGCATTTCTTACAGTGCTGGCTTGGTAGTGGGGAATTGTCTCCACAGTTGTTTGTCTCAAAAAGACTTTATCTCTCCTTCATTTATGAAGGTTAGTTTCACTGGATACAAAATTCTTAGCTTATATATATATTTTTTGTTTTTGTTTACTGAGGTTAAAGATAGGACCCCAATCTCTTCTGACTTGTAAGGTCTCTGCTGAGAAATCTACTGTTAATCTGACAGGTTTTATGTATCTATATCTATATCTATTTATTTGTATCTAGATATAGATATATCCCAATTTGAAATGAAAAAGTCAATTTGTGCATCTTTGCAGATGATATGATGTTACATTTGGAAAACCCTAAAGACTTCACCAAAAAATCCCATTAGACCTAATAAACAAATTATGTACAGTTGCAGGATAAAAAATCAACACACAAATATCAGTAACATTTCTAAATGCCAATAGTGAACAATCTGAGAAAGAAATCAAAAACTTATTTGAGGGAATAATTGAGGAAGACTTCCCTGGCCTTGCTAGAGACCTAGACATCCAAATACAAGAGGCTCAAAGAACACTCGGGAAATTTGTCACAGAAAGATCATCACCTAGGCACGTGGTCATCAGGTTATCTAAAGTCAAGACAAAGGAAAGAATCTTAAGAGCTGTGAGGCAAAAGCATCGGATAACTATATATATATATTTACATATATATGTACATTTATATGTGTACATTTTTTCAGCCTTCTTGAGTTTCTTTCAATATTTCATAGTTTTCATTGCAGAGAGCTTTCACTTGTTTAAGTTAATCCCTGTGTAGTTTATTATGTTTGTGACTACTGTGAATGGGATTACTTTATTGATTTCTTTCTCAGATTGTTCACTATTGGCATTTAGAAATGATACTGATTTTTGCGTGTTGATTTTATATCCTGCAACTGTACATAATTTGTTCATTATGTCTAATGGGATTTTTTGGTGAAGTCTTTAGGTTTTTCCAAATGTAACATCACATCATCTGCAAAGATGGATAAATTCACTTATTCATTTCAAATTGGGATGCCCTTTACGTCTTTCTCTTGTCTGATTGCTCTAGCTAGGACTTTTAGTAGTATGTTGAATAACAGTGGTGAAAGTGGACATCTTTGTCGTGTTCCAGATTTAGAAGAAAGGCTTTCAGTTTTTTTTTTTCCCATTAAGTGTTATACGAGCTGTGATTCTTTCATATATGGCTTTTATTATATTGAGGTATGTTTCAATCCCCAGTATTTTGAGACTTGCTGTCATGAAGGTGTGTTGAATTTTATCAAATGCTTTTTTAACATCATCTGAAAGTATCATATGGTTTTTGTCCTTCATTCCATTGATATGATGTATCACATTGATTGGTTTGTATCTGTTGAACCATCCTTGCATCCCTGGGATAAATTTCACTTGATCATGAATAACGATTTTTTAATGTGTTCATGAATTTTTTAGTATGTTGTTGAGGAGTTTTGCATCGATGTTCATCAGTGATATTGGCCTATAGTTTTCTTTTTTGATGTGTCTTTGTCCAGTTTTGGTACCAGTGTACTATTGGCCTTGTAGAATCAGTTGGAAAGTATTTCCTGCTTTTTTTGTTCTTCAGAATACTTTGACGTAGGATTTGTATTAGTTCTTCTTTAAATGTTTGATAAAATTGAGCAATGAAGCCCATCAGGTCCTGACATTTCTTTGCTGGGAGACTGTATTACAGCTTTGTTCTCATTACTTGTTTTTTGTCTGCTCAGGTTTTGGATTTCTCCATGTTTCAATATTTGTAAGTTGTATTTTCTAGGAATTTATCAATTTCTTCTAGGTTTTCCAATTAATTGGCATATAGTTGCTCATAGTACCTCTAATGATCTTTTCAATTTTTGTGGTATTGGCTGTAATATCACCTTTTTAATTGCTGATTTTATTTAATTGGGTCTTCTCTCTTCTTTCTTATTCTGGGTTTAAGTTTGTCCATTCTTTTCATCTTTTCAAAAAACCCACTTTTTTTTTCCATTGATCTTTTTTAGTGTTTTTTTAATTTCAATTTAATTTATTTTTGATCTTCTCTTATTTATTTATTTTCTTCTATGTTTGAGTTTGATTTGATCTTGCTTTTCTAGTTCTTTGAGACGCATCTTTAAGTTGTTTATTTGAAGTTTTTCTAAGAACGTTTTGAAGTTACCCTTGTAGCTATAAACTTTTATTTTTTACTATTTATTTCTCTGTATCTCGTAGGTTTTGGTATATCCTGTTTCTCTTTTTATTGATTTAAGAGATTTTTTTCAATTTTCTTAATTTCTTCATTGACCCACTGTTCACTCAGGAGCATATTGTCTTATTTTCATGTGTTTGGATAGTTTCCAAAATTCCTCTTGTTATTGGTTTCTAGTTCTATTCCATTGTGTTCAGAAAATATATTTCTTATAATTTCATTTTTGAGGAATTTTTAACAACTTGTTTTGTGTCCTAACATATGGTCTATTCTTGAGAATGATCTATGTGCTGAGGAGAAGAATGTGTATTCTGCAGTCATTGAATGAAATGTTCTGTAAATATCTATTAGATCCATTTGTTCCACAGGGCAAATGAATTCTAATATTTCTTTGTTGATTATCTGTTTGTATAATCCGTCCAGTGCTGAATGATGGGTCTTGAAGCCTCCAACAATTATTGTGTTAGGGTCTATTTCTTTCTTTAGCTCTAATAATTTTTGCCTTATATATCTGGGTGTTCCAGTGATTGTTGCATGTGTCTTCTTCTCCCCCTTCTGCTTTATTTACTTTGGAGTTAATTCATGCTGCTGCTACAATTAAATTTGATAAGAACCACCTATTGTGCCAGAATTTTCAGTGCTGTGGCTGCTCAATGTTTGCCTTTGGCCAACTGTGTGGCAAAAAGTCTAAGTGCTAAAGTAATTATTTCTCCTTAGGTTTCCATCAGATTACTAAATAAGTAAACATAATTTTTGCTCCACCTTTCCCCTTTATCTTTCTCCCCAGTATATTTGTAACAATCCCCACTGCAAACATTTGAACTCTGGCAAAATGGTTGTCTTACTACCAGGAGTTAATAAGCATCAGAATCCATTTGGGCCATGTTGCTCTAGTGGATAAATTTTGTCCTAGCATCAAAGTTGTTCTTTTTAAAACAACACTATGGCTTTCCACATTTTGTAATGGTGCTTTAGGTGGAACTAAAACAATGATTTCTAGGTAGAAGGGTCACGGAATAAAACATTACTCTTTTTTGTTATTAATGTCAATTGTTATTAAGAAAGCTTGAGCATAACACTGACAGTTCATTCTCCATTGTATAGAATGACTTTTAGTCTGTCCCACCTTCATCACCATCAAACATATTGCAAATAAAATGTTAGAAGCATATGTATAGAAGGGATCATGGGAAATCATCTAGTCCATCCATGTAAGGACTGTTTGTGAACTGTCCCAGAAATATTATTATCAATTTTCTCTTAGTGAATTCTCCAAGGAAAGAAATATACAACCTCCTTTGGTAATATGCTGCAGTAATACTTTCTATTTTTTGTTGTCCTAGACTCTGGGTCTGAGATTGCAGAAATCTGGCTGATCACTGAAGGATTTCTTTTTACCTTTTTTTTTTCTGTGGTGAAGTGAGAGATCAGATTATTGAAACTGTGGAAGCAGAGGAAATCAAGCACTGTAAAACACATGGAAAGCCAGTAGTTATCAATTTAATATATGTTTCCTAAGTACCCACTGATAAAATACTCAGCTCTGTAGAGAACAAGGCCTTAGTTCTGAAAGAACCAATTTTGTTTTGAAAAACTTAAAATAAGTCTGATTTTTTTTTTCTTTTCTACCTCTCTTCTCTTTTTAGGAAGCATTCTGTGTATTGCTCCTGCCTGTGGATCAGTACACTGTAAGATCATGTGATAAGCGGAATATTCCTATAGGAAACTCAAGACGTACTGAATTAAAACTAATTTTAAAGGTTCCTTTTTTTTTTTTTTTTTCTTTGAGATAAAGTCACGCTCTGTTGCCCAGGCTAGATTGCAGTGGTGCAGTCACAGCTCACTGCAGCCTCCAAATTTTGAGCTCAAGCAATCTTCCCATCTCAATACTCTCCCTAGTACCAGGCCTGACTGATTAATTTTTTTTTTTTTTTTTTTTTTTTTTTTTTAGAAACAGGATCTTGCTGTGTTGCCCAGGCTGGTCTTGAATTCCTGGTCTCAAGTGATCCTCCAGTCTTGGCCTCCCAATGTGTTGGGATTACCGGTGTGAATCACCACACCTGGCCAAATTCTTTAATCAATAATTCCCTAAAGCTCAAGTATTGGGAGTTGTTCATTCATGATAGTCGATGGTGCTATAAATGAAGAAAATTACATGGCATGGCTAACGTAATACCCAATGCAATGCTTTAAAAGGTTCAATTTCCAGAAAAATTTTGTCATAAAACTTTGAATTATTATACTGCTTGTTGTTGTAGAAGAAATATCACTGTTTTAGAACTCTATACTGAATGCTGCGACTTTTTAATGTAGTTTAATGCTAATTTGTTAGAAATCTTTGTCATCATCAGTATGCTAATCAGCCAGGAAACTCTGTATTGGGGCGTAAAGGGCCTTAGGGAAATGGGTTAACCTTTGTTTCATCCCATTCCCCAACCCCAGTCACCAGGTAAGTTAGAAATGACCTTAACCCTACTTCCTAGGAATGGTAGTTAGATTTTTAAAATGTGATTAATAGCAAGTACTTTGAATTTCTTTGAAATAAAGGATTTTTTTTTCCTTAGCAGCCCAAAATAATTGGTTAAAACGTAATGTGACTTCTTTAAAACACAATTTATGAGTCAGGAAGACAAGCTGAGGCACAAGTTATGTGCTAAACCCAAAACCATAAAATTGGAGGCAATACTAAGAGTAAATCAAAAATAGATACTAGAAGGCATTATTTCAGGTCACAATTACCTTGTGAGATTAAGATGGTTTGTATTTTCTAACTTCGTTGTGTACAAAAAGTTTATTTTGAGCCTCACTTATGATTCCACTGCGTTTTTCTTAAACTACATTTTTGGACTTAGTATGTAATAAATGGATTATGAATCATCCTTTGTTCAATCATTTTTTTGTTGTTCTTTCTGTCAATAGTCTTTTGTCCTTTTTCCTCAATTCTGGAGTTGGGAACACTTTTTTTTTTTTTTTTCCCTAAGTCACTAGAGAAATCATCAAGGAGGTGATATTTCTTCTTGGAGTTTGCTGATTAAAAGCTAACTCAGCCTCAGTCTTTTCTAAAAAAAGGTGATGATTCAGATAATTGCTTGATGAATGATATGTGAAACTAAGATGACTTTCTCATAAAAACCCTGGACAAATAGAGACTATATTTCACTCTACACTCAGGCCTTCTTTCAAGCCTTTCAAGCCTGAGGTGAGCTCTGCCATCTCCAGTACCAATTTTATTTTTTTTTAACCAGCTCTTTAACCATGGAAAAACATTAATTTTATCTTTCAACAAAAATAAAATGTGATTAAATCTTCAGTATTAGGGGAATAACTGTTTTAGCATAGAGCAGGAAATTATTTTATTTTATTTTTTTTATAATTTAGGGGGTACAAATGCAGTTTTGTTATATGGATATATTACATAGTGTACCCATCATCTAAATAGTGTACTTTATACCCAATAGATACATTTTCATCTCTCACCCCCCTTCCACCCTCTCACCTTTAATAGTCACCATTGCCTATTATTTAACTCCGCATGACTATGTGTATTCCTTGTTTAGCTTTCATTTATAAGTGGGAACACGCAGTATTTGACTTTCTGTTTCTGTGTTAATTCACTTAGGATAATGGGAAATTGCATCCATGTTACTGCAGAGGACATGATTTCATTCTTTTTCATGGCTAAGTACTATTCCATGGTGTATATTTTTATCACAGCTTCTTTATCCAATCATCCATTGATGGACACAGGTTGATTCTGTGACTTGGCTATTGTGAATAACACAATAGCTAGATACAATTAATTTTGTATAATTAAGACTAAGAAAACACAGTGATCCTAGTTGAAATGTTCACCAGTATTATGGGTCACTACAAATTATATTGTAAATAAATCCCAGGCCTCCGAAAGAAGAATGATACCTTGACCTAAGTGTTGGCAGTACATTATTTTTTCTTCTGAAGAATGGTTTCTTTTTACCTCACATAGCTTTCATTTCTGCGGTGAGAACATTAAACATCTACTCTCATCATTTTTTAATAGTACAATATATCATCGTTAACTGTAATCACTATGCTGTTTACAATAGATCTCTTCCTATCTAACTGTAGTTTTGTGTCCTTTGACCAACAACTCCCCAACCTGTAGAGGACTACGTGCTGGCAAACAAGATGTTCCCGATAAGTCCTGCTCTTGGAAACGAAGCAGAGGGTTCCCGATAAGTCCTGCTCTTGCAAACGAAGAGGGCGTTCCTTCCCTGCAAACAGGGAGGACTAAGGAGCCAGCTGCTAACAGCAGACCCTGGGGGCTTGTTTATGTGTAAACATCTTGAAAATCCAGAAAGTCAGGGAAAGGTCAGAAAAACAACAATGTGTCTTGTGACTTGGCAACATTCCACAAACGACTGTATAAAATAAAGCAGAGCGTGCCATTCAAGGCGGCCGCCATGTTTGTCTTGTCTTATGTTGTCTTGTGTGTTCATTCCTTTGTTTAGGAAACATGCTGACCCCAACGCCAACCACCTCCCATTGACACCTCTAATATAGGGTATTCAGATAGGCTGTTCCATTGTTAGACAACTCTAGTTAGTACAAAAGATTTAAATTTGATTTAAAATTAAACCAAAATGTGGTTCTTTCTAACATCTATCCAGTGGTTGGGATTTTTGTATTCTGAAGTAAATATTCTCCTTGCTATTAGAGCTCTTCACCTAAGATAAGATCCTTGTCATATCTCCTTGCAGTTTTCTGAAAATAGCTTTTGATTATCTGTCTAAAGACTGAACATTCCTAGTTCTTTCAAACATTCTGTATGGTGCATATATTTTATGCCCTTTACCATCTTGGCTGCCAGCTTCTAATTTGAGCCTCCCTAATATTTTTAAAGTGTTTAATCCAGAAGCATTCAGTGTAAGTCTTCAATGCCGTCTTGGATATATGTGTGTGTATATATGTGTGTGTATATATATAGTTTTTATTATATTTTATTCATATTTTATCTATTTATTTTATATATTTATATATTTTTTATATTTATATTATGTTGATATTTATATTATATTTTGTTTATATATTATATTATATATGTGTAAAACATTTACATATGAAAATATACATACATAAATATACAAAGTTTACATACACGTATAAATATACATATATAAATTTATACATACATATAAATATACACATATAAATTTATATATACATATAAATATATATAGACATAAATATACATATATTTATATATGTATATATTAAAATAAGTGTTGTACTTGGATTTTCCTTATGACTGAGAGAGATTCTGATGGCAATGGCACCTGGAGTAAATGTGATGGAGGAGCTGTGCTTCTGATTCATAGTTAAGTGGAAAATGGTTTTCAAATCCCTTGATTTCTAGTAGGAAAGACTGGGGAGGAGTATTTTTATGATCAATGGCCTACTCTGACTACATTAACTGGGTGAATTCATTGAATGAATTTACACAGGTGAGTTCCTGTGTGCAATCACAGTGGACTAATTATTAGTTTTAGGGTCAATTGTGGTAGACGGAAAAATAGCCTTCTAGAGATCTTCACATCCTAATCCCTGGAACCTGTGAATGTGTTACCTTATATGGCAAAAGAGATTTTGCAGATGTGATTAAATTAATGATTTCAAGAAGGTGGATTATCTTGGACTATTTGGAAGAGTCTAGTGTCATCACAAAGTTCATTATAAAGTAAAAGATGGAGACAGGAAAATCAATATCAGAGTGATACCAAATAGGAATGATTCCATAGATATTTCTGGCTTGAAGATGGTGGAAGGGGCCATGAGCTAAGGAATGCAGACAGCCTCTAGCAAGTGGAAAAAAGAAAGAAAGAAAGAAAGGAAAAAGATTCTCTTCTAGAGCCTCCAGAACAGAACTGAGCACTGTCAACACCTTCGTTTTATCCCAGTAAGACACATATAGGATTCTGACCTCCAGAAGTTTCAGATAATAAATTTATGTTGTTTTAAGCCACTTAGTTTGTGATAATTTGTGACAGAGGCAGTATGAAACTAATACACCAGTATTCAAATTAGTCTCAGTTTCCCTGGATATACTACAGGGAACTGAAAATAGGCAGTCCTAGAATGTTGCCAGTAATGAAAAGAGGATGATATTTCCATAGGGAACAATTGAACGTTTTTCCAATGATTTGCTCATTTTGCAGTTGTTTCGGTGGGACTATGAACGGAACTCAAGAATATCTAATTTGACATCAAAGGAATTGTGCCTTTCTGCTTGTTTTTGTGAGGGAGGCACATCACTCTGGGCAGAGTCAGTATTTTATGACTTATCAGTATGACTTAATCTCTCAATGAATGCTTGTGAACTATGTAACAGAGATAGTGCTAGAGATAGTTTGGCAGAAGAAACAAAACACAGGCCTATTTTGAAGGCTAATTCCAATGATTTTCTGCCTCAAAGGAGATTTTAAGCAAGTCTCCTTGATTTTTTATACCTAAGATCTTTGTGAATAAACTAGTGTGTCATATCTGTCATTATCTAAAGCAATTAGCATGCTGTGTAATAATTGTCTTATTAGTTCTTCTCAAAGCTTTAGAAGAAGATAAGCCAAGGGAAATTTAATTTATATGAAGCTAGTTCGGCATCAGTGAATGATAGATATTAAATGACTATTCCTGAAATTCTTAGAGAGGTAGTAACAGAGTGAAGATTAGAATTTTGCTGGTTTCAGTGTGTATTTTAGATTGTACTGTCTTTCACTAGAGTAAGGAAATATATTTGTAGGTGATGATTTACGTCATTCATGGTAATAACTTTTGACCTGAAGGGAACTTTTGATGTGATCTTGTCTAAACTCATTTCATACATAAAACTGAGTCAGAGAAAAGGAGTTTGATCAAGGTCACAAAGCTCACCGGTGACGTCACTAGGAGATCACATGCAGTTCTACATAAATTGCTGAAAGTAAACTAAAAGCTAAAATTCATAATTTAAATGTAATCTTCCAAATTATTTATGGAGATAAGAATATTTTGTGGAGTGGATTGGGGTAGGATAAGGATAACGAATTATCTAGTTTAACTAGATTTTTGTAATTTGCAATATCTGAATTCACTAGATGATTACCAGACCTCCTTTTCTTTTCTTCAGTTGTAGGCCTGGCTTTAGATTTTACTCTACATTTTGGTCTATTGATGGCATTGTTGCAGCTATAATTTAACAATTTGTTTTTTACCATAAAAATAATTTGCTCTGTTACAAATTGACTAAAATACTTTTTTATCTATATTTTTATTATTATTGTATGTTTTTCTAAAGAACACTTTTAAGCCATGACATTAATATTCTGGCTGAATAATGTGCATATATGTGTGTGTGTTTGTGTGTCTGTGTGTGCATGTGTATGTGTGTGTGTGTGTGAGAGAGAGAAAGAGAGAGAGACAGAAATTATTTCTTTTTTCAGAATCTCAGGGTCACACAGAAAACCAACAACCACCTATGGCAGCTGTATAGTTGTGAGCAAGTCACCCTTGGCATAGTGAATCAAGAATAAATATGCTTGGATTCAGTTTTATTACTGAGGTAGGCTGAATAATGACCCCCAAAGATACTCAGGTTCCCATCTAAGGAATCTGTAGATGCACCTTATATGGCAAATAGACTTTGCATGTATGATTAAATTAAGTATAACTAGAAGGATGGATTATTCTGGATTCTCTGTGTGGGCCCTAAATGTAATCACGACAGTCTTTTTAGGAGAAAGGCAGAGGGAAAATTTTTGACATAAAGGGAAACAGGAGGTATGATGATGTAAACAAGAGGTTGGAGTGATGTGAGGAAAAAGTCATAAGCCAAGAAATGTAGATGGGCTCTGAAAACTAGAATAGACAAGGAAAATGGAATCTCCTCTAGAGCCCTCAGAAGGAAGGAGTTTTACCACCACCTTGGTTTCAGCCCTGTCAGACTAATTTCAAGCTCTGACCTTTAGAATCGTGTTGTTTTAAGCCACTAAATTTGTGGTAATTTGTTAGACTGACAATAGGAAACTAATAGAGTTGTTGACTATGCCATTGTTAAGTCATGTATCCTTGTGCAGTTCACCTAACTCTGTCACTGCTTTTGTTCCTTTTAAATAAGGTTGGGTTTAACATTGCACACATTACAGATCTTTTGAGGTTGTCATAAGAATGTGAAGTTGTACCTGAAATAAATACGTTGGACTTTTCTAAAGAATGATATTCTTATGAAAAAATGGAGCATCAAAAACCAGTTATTGAGTCATTGGTTGTTAGTCTCGACACCAGTTAGAAACATGGTGGAAATTTTTCACTTACTTTATGGATTTGAAATGGCCACATTTTATTTTGATCTACAGAAGATTTCCAGATCCATTGCTAAAGCGATCAATTAGTTTCCTATTTAACAGTTGCATTTTCATAATTTTACTTAACAACAAACAAAATGTTCTGTTCTGCATGGTTTCTAACCCATATGCCCTTACTTTGCCGGTTCTATTTGAGAACAGAGGGCCTGTCTCATAAGTTGCAAAACCTTGGAGTTCAAGTCTGTGTGAAGAATGTGCAAAAATTCTTGTACTGTTGGGACTGCTGACTGCTTCCTAGCCTGAAGGAAATCAGTTGTCTTATGTTTTTACCTTTGCTTTAGAAATGACTTCTTTTTTGCTTGCTATCTTGATAAGTCTCTGAAAGACATAATGATTCCATTTGCTTTTTAAGTTTTAAATAATAATATTTACTTGCAAATACTTTTTCAAGTAATATAATTTTATCTATTTTTATTTGTTATTTTTCAATTCTTGTAAGCTGAATGCGCTGTTACATAGCCTAAACCAAGAATGAGATAAGTACATTGGTGAACTAATGCCTTAAGTATTAACCCGTATGATAACATACTTCATTTCGTTCTTGGATTTCTGCACTGTCTGATGAATTTGCACAAGTTATTACAAAATAAACTGTGATCACGTTGCTTCCTGTTCTCTCATATATTGCAGTTTGTATGCAGTTTTAGATACCAGGGCTTAAAAATATTATAGTGATTTTATGTAAATATGTATAGTCTTTTTCTAGTGGTGGTTCATATTAATGGGTTTAAATGGAAAAAATGGTCCATGTAAGGAGCCATAGCACTGTCAATTAAAAATGTCAAACTCTAATATTTATGAAGAGGTTTATTCTGAACCATATCTAAGTGACCAATGGCCCATGACACAGCCTTCAGGAGATCATGAAAACATGTGCCCATGTTGGTGGTTGGACTCCAGCTTGGTTTTATATATTTTAGGCAGATATAAGACACCAGTCAGTACATGTAAGATGTACATTGGTTCGGTCCAGAAAGGCAGAACAACTGGAAGCAGGTGCTGGGAGTGGGGTAGCTTGCAGGTCATAAGCAGATTCAAAGATTTTCTGATTGGCAATTGATTGAAAGAGTTACTATCTAAAGATCTGGAATCAATAGAAAGGAGTGTCTGGGTTAAGGTAAGGGGTTGTAGAGACCAAAGTTTTTTCATGCAGATGAAGCCACTAGGTAGCAGGCTTCAGAGAGAATAGCTTGTAAATGTTTCTTATCAAACCTAAAGAGCCTGTTCTATTGGTAAATATAAAAGGGAGGAAGGTATAATGAGGCATGTCCAGCTCTCCCTTCCCATCATAGCCTGAACTAGATTTTCAGGTTAACTTTGGAATGCCCCTAGCCAAGAGGAGGGGTCCATTTAGATGGTTGGGGGGCTTTGGATTTTATTTTTGTTATACAGTATATAGTTAATTCACATTACTTTGTTCATATGTTTTGGGTATATAATGTAAATTCATTTCTCAATACAGTGACATTAAGAGCTCTTTGCCACAAATGACTTATAGCTGTGACATATGAGCTACAGCTTGTGAGTTATACACAGCATCTAGAGGGTTTAAGATTCGATATTACTGAAGTTTGGAAATCTTGAGTGTCCTGAGTAGAATGACAGTCCTCTTTTATAAAGAACCTGGAAAATTGAATAGCGCCTTTTTAAGGAAGTCTGTGATCCATTAATGTCTCTACTCCCTAGAATTCGTGTCCAGGGGCTATGGAGCAAGTGTCCATGATTAAATGACATGGAGTTAATAGTAATCAAGGAGATTCTGAAATGGGAAAAGTTCCATTATACCCCTTACAGGATGTGCCGTGGGGGCATGGCTCACTTCTTCGGTGACCCGTCGCTCAAACTTCTGGGGGGAGCATGCAGATGGGCAGGCTGTGGGGCTCTGACCCCACAACAGTGTCTAGGGGTGAATGTTTACAGCTGAAGCCCCAGTGGGCGTGTGTTACAGTATGCTCCTTCAGTTTAGCCATCTGTAGGTGCCTTGTGTTAGTCAGCTCAATTAGACCCCACCCTGCCTTATCACAAGGACAAAGGGCTTTCTGTATCCCGGGGTTTCTTGCCTTGTTGTACCAGAAGAATCAGATCACATATGAGCTTGGAGAATGATTGCAAGGTTTTATTGAGCGGAAGTGGCTCTCAGCAGATGGTTGGGGAGCCACAAGGGAGATGGAGTGGGAAGGTGGTTTTCCCCTGGATTCAGGCTGCTCAGTGGCCCGGCTGTCCTCTGACCACCCTGGCCAAACTGCACGTCGTGGTGGTTGGTGGCTTGCCAGCGACTGTTGGTGTGCTCTTACACTGGTGTGCTCTTACACTGGTGTGTTCCTTTCGACATCCAGCTGCTTGTGTGTTCTTCCACCTATGTGTTCCTCTTGATGTCCAGCTACTTGTGTGTGTGCCCAGTAGGGTCTTAGGGTTTTTATGGGTACGGGATGGGGGCATAATGGGCCAAGGTGGTCTTGGGAAATGCAGCATTTGGCAGGAAAACAGAAATACCTGTCCTCACCTAGGTGTGTGGGCACAGTCCCAGGGATGGAGCCCTAGCCAGGGACCACAACCTTCCCTTCCCAGCACTTCCATGCTCCCCTTCTGTATCAATTCGAGGTGTATGTCATAGTGGAAGGGGCATTGAACTTGGAGTATGAAGTTCAGAGCTTGTGTATGAACTCCACCATTCATAGCTGTGTTACCGGTCCCTTCATTTTTGTGAACCTCGGTGACCTCAACTAAAAAATGACTATACATTATAATACTACTCCCCTACCTATTCCATAAGGTTGTCATAATGAAAAAGATTATATATTCATAATTCAGTTATTCATCAACAAGTATATTTTGAGCATCTTCTGTGTGCTTGATTTTGTGCTAGGCCCTGAGGATTCAGCGGTGAACAGGATCGACATAGACACAGTCCCTACTTCCATTAAGGTTACATTCTACTGGAAAATACAGACGTTAAAGAAGTAAATGCGTAAATAAATATGTAGTTATGACTTCTGATAAGTACCAAGAAGAAAGAGGACAGAGTTTAGAGTGAGAGTGTAACAAAAGACTTACTTTAGATAATGTGATCAGGGAGGATGCCACTCCGGAGGTGATGCTTAAACTGAGTTCCAAAGGAAATAAGAAAGAAACAGGTATGTGATGTGCAAGGAAAATAACATTTCAGGCTGGGGGCTAGCAACTGAAAGGACCTAGATGAGGAAATTATCTTGGCATATTTGAGGAACACAGGTGATCCCTGGTGTGGCTAGAACAGACTGAATAATGTGCAATAAAATTGGAATTGAAGTCAGAGGAGAGATCAAATAAAGCCAGTGGTAAACTTTATAAACTGTAAAATCCTATACAAGTTTAAAGTGGTGGTGGTATGATTGGCACTATTATCATCAATATAACATTGCTGAGTTCTTTCATCCTTGTAATGTGTGGCCCCAACTGACTCTTGACGCATGAAGATAAGTCTGTGGACTCCTGTTTTTATGGTTTGACTCTGAGCTAAATTGGGTGAAAGCTGGATTCCCCTAACTTTCTTTAAGACCAAAAAAAAAAAAATCTTAGGTTTCTTCTGTAGTTACTTTCCCCCAAATGAGATTTTTCATATCTTGTGGTTCCTAATTGGGTCACTGAATCAGTGCTCATTAGAACAATATGTTGATGTGCAGAAGTAAAACATATATGTTCACCACTTGGTGGTCTGTGACTCTTCAAGGAGAGAAGTCAGAAAAACCACGTTGAACTGACCTTGGAAAATGTTTGTGTAGAGATAGATTTAAATACTGTTTTAGTAGCAGCCTGTCAGTAAAAGCTTTATTCACTCTTAATCTCTTAGGAAAACAAAAGATTCTGCCAATAAGAATCACACATTTCATCAGACGCGTATCTAAAAAGATGGACTTACAGGTGAAGTTCTATTTGTAAATTTGGAGTCAAGGGAATACTCATCACTCCTAACTCAGTTTATCACTTAAAAGAGTTGTGAAATGTGGTGTCATTAGGCTTCTTTTTTAATTAAAGAGAGTTGAATTTTATTTTCTCTATAATGTTAGCCTTTGAGGGTGTCAGTATTCATATTCATCACTTTTAGAAGAGAGAAATTAGGATATCGTTTTGGTTACTTTCTTTTTTAAATCAGTTCCCTCTGAACCTAGTTATCTAAACAAAGTAGTAAACTATGTTATAGGATTTTGTCCTTTGCTGGAAAGCAGTCAGTTTGTTGCTGTATGTAGCTGATTGGAAGGGAGATTCCTAACTCTTACTGACCAATAGCTATTATCAATATAACTTAATTGCTGTCTGTTAAATGGTGATGATCAACTTTGTGATTAACCAGTCAAAATTGTGCTGAAAAATTAAATTATAGTTACAGTCAAAACAGAGTGTCCAATTTATGCAAAATTAATGTGAGCTAACAGTTTTCACAATGACTTACTTATTTTTTAGAATACCACTGTGATATAATAAAAATAGATACATTTTATTTTTGTCCCTGGTTTTTGGCACAGAGAGTCTAAAACCCTTGGAATTTCCTGAGCGAGATAGAGGAGTGTTTCTTTCAATCACATCTGAGTTTGTACTAATGAGGTGACTCTTGGAGGTGGGGAGGTCAGAGAGCTGCAGGATGGAGGCTGGTTACCAGAGGGGAAACCTCCATAGAAACCCCTAAACAACAGTGTTCCAGGAACTTCTGTACTGGTAAACACATCTACATGCTGGGAAGGTGGTGCAAATTGATTTCACAAGTACAGAGGCTCCTGCATTTGGGACCCTTCTGGGACAAGCCATATGTACCTATTCATCTTGCTACTCATTTGTTATCTTTTATAACAAACTATAGCAAGTAGGGCACTTCCTGAGTCCTGTGAATTGTTCTAGTTAATTGTCAATCCTGAGAGCTGATAGTGGGAACTCCTGAAGTTTCAATTAACCGGTTAGAACTGTGGGTCACTATGGGATCCCACTTTTGGCTGGCGTCTGAAGTGGGAACAGTCTTTTGGGACTGAGCCTTTTAACAATCTAACATTAATTCCACAAAGATAGTGTCAAGAATCAAATTGTGGGACACTCACTCGGTGTTGGAGAATGGAGAATTGGTTGTTGGTGTGGAAAGATGACACATATTTAAGTGTTAGGAAAAAAACCACATCACCATCCTGGCCAGCTACTTTGCTTTGCAATAAAAGAAAGAATATTTTCCATTTAAATTCCAAGCATCTTCTTCAGTTCTGGTGTTGTAGCCTTTATCAGCTTTCATAGGTTATAGTGGCAATAACTCTAAGGAGAACCTTTTGGAGCTCAGTCAGCTTACTCAGATAGACTCATGGCAAGCCATTAGCAAACCCTTGTTGTAAAAGTGGCAGCTTTGGGTCCAAGGCTGCTGTAGCAATATTTTCTGGGTGCTATCAAATGAAATTAATAAAATCATTTGTGTGGTATTTAGCATCATTACTAGCACATAGTAGATACTGAATATATATGCATGTTCATATATATTTATATGCATGTTTTTGTGTGTTTCTCTCTCTTTCTCTCTATGTGTATATGTATATATATGTATATATACACACATAAATGTTTATGTATGTACAGGTGTGCGTGTCTACACAGACACCCACACACACGCCTCAAAGCCTCAGTAAAACTGGGGATAATAATACTTACTTGGCTGTTATAAAGTTTAAGTGAGATAATATGCTTAGCACAGTGCTTAAAACAGTAACTGTTCTATAACTATATATTATTATTGTTATTATTATTATTACAGGTATACCTTATTAAACTCTATTATCTCTAAAATATAAATAGCACCTAATGCAAGTTATTTAATTCCCTCTGAAATTTAGATCATAAATAGGGGTGACATTCTCAATGTAGATCTGGGATACAGTAACTATTCAATAAATAGTAGTGAATTAGGGATGATGATGTCGATGATGATGATGATGATAAGGAAGATGATGTCACTGTCACCTGTCCTCTGGAAAAGAAATGTAGGCTAGCTGCTAGTCTTTCTGAATAGCAGGATTTTACTACTAGTTGATGCTCTCCCAGAATTGTTTCTATTACTAAATTCACTTTTAACATGCCTATCCTGCTGTCCTTTCTCATGCCTTCTCTCTCACGCTCTCTCTCTCTCTCACTCTTGCATGCCAAAGCAAGCTGTTTCTTTGTGAAAGCACCCATGACATAGTTGAGCTTACTATTTTTTAGGTCCAGCTGTACATTTTAATGAACACTTTTCATATTGTGGAATAATGATCCAGTCTTTCCTTCTTAAAACATGTAGGGTGAAATCCTCACTATTTTTATGAAACAGCGTCTGATCTTGAACTTTTATGACTCACCTCAGTCACTTCACCTGTATCTTGACCCTGTCAGATCATGTCTTTATTTAAACTTTTGGTATTTTGTTCTTTATATGTTTTTGCATTAGTTTTTATTTTAAAAATATTTCTTTAAAGTATTTTTATCTTTACTATTGTGGTTTTGGTGCCTTCTTAAATTTTATGCTAGGGATGACTACTGCCTCATTCCTCTCACTGGAGGATATCATATACAACTATGTGATATAAATACAACTTGCAATTGTGGGATTCACCTTTTCTGAGTATGAATATGGAAATCTATAATAGTATTTGAATTTTTACTATCTATTGATTTGGAGAACAAATAATAACAAGAAGCTATCATGAATTTGATAACACTTTGAAATGAATTTGTATTTTAGTTTAAACAACAGCATCTACACATATTGAAAAAAAATGTGTGTTTAAGTGCAAGACTTATTTATTCAGTCTATAGACAGTGCTTTGCATATATAGAGCTTTGTAGACCCTTTACAATGGGTCTACAAAGAGTTACAAACCCTAACTCTGTTTCTCCCTCCCTATTGTTCATCCCGACAGAGATCTCTGGACCACGGATTAGAAACCACTGCTGTAAGAATTCAGATATAAGGAAAATCAGTGTGCCTAAAATATGTTTAGAGAATATAGGACTTTGATATCCATGAGCATTTGAATACCTTGGCCAAGATTATACAGCCAATAACTTAGCAGAGTCAGGATCCATATCCAGGATTTTACATTGACATGACTTTGGCATGAATTTGAAAAATGAGTAGGAGAAAAGGAGTAAATGGATGTGGGAAGACATTCTATTTATTGAGTGCCGTTTGGGTGCCAAGCTCAAAGCCAGGCACTTTGCATTCCTCTTTCATGTAGTCTATGAAATAGGTGTTATTACGCCCATTTTACATTTAAGAAAACTGAGTCTCAGAGCATTTGAATACCTTGCCCAAGGTCTTATAGTCAATAATTTTAGAGCCAGGATCCGTATCCAGGATTTTACATTTTCGTTGTTCGACTAAGAGAGGAAGAAGTCAGCTACTGTTAATGCTGGTAAAAAAAAGTTTGAATTTAAACTGGTAAGTCAGGAGTATACAGAAATTAGTTGTTTGCTTTTATACTTTCCTCTTTTGGCAGGCCCATCTTAACTGCCTAGGTGTTTTTAAATGTCCTGTTGAGGAAGTTTGTGTGTTTTTCTAGGCCGTTATTCAACAGATTATTTTGTCTTTCATTGATTTATTATTAACATTTACCTCTACTCTCTAGGCTCTTTACATAGTCTAGAATAGTCTGTTTTTCACAGGCTATCTTGAACAAGTTGCAAAAACATAGATAGTTCCTTTACTGGCCCTTTCTAAATTCTTCAAATTGGATTTTAAAAAGTAGATTACAATTACAAATAAGTTGCATCAATATAGAAACACCTCGACTTGCTCACTTTCTCAAAGTAATAAGGCAAATGTTAAAAAATCATTTCTGCATTACGCATTAATGCAATACAGATGATGAAATGGCTTTCCTCATTTTCTCTTTAGTTTTCTTTCATGATTTTTACAAAGTGAATTTATGAACAGTTCAGTGCAGCTTTTCGTTTTTAAGGTATTAATGATTCTTCCAAGTTTTCCATTATTTTGCATTCAAATATGGCCAGGAGATGTGAATATTAATTACATTTTTTTAATGATTTTTATTATAGCAAAACATTCTCCATTGAGTTTTTTGGTGTAACATGGAAAACTTTTCTGTTGTGAAAGTGTATGTACTACTGAACGGCAAGAGAACTTATGGAAATTTTAAAGTTCTTAGATGAAGCTTAACTGTGGAAATATTCTACTTTTTCATCTCCCACTAAAATCATTAAGGCTCTCTGCATCTTGAGACATGAATTCTTCACTTTGACTGTAGGTACCTGTTAATAGAAGTTTACTAAACATGTTTTAATATCAGAAAGGGTTGTAATTCTGGGTTTTGAGCTATGTCCCTTTCCTTTGCCTTTTAGATTTTTGTGATTGTGTCTTGGACTAATGCCAGTAGTTATTGTGGATATTTATGAGCTAGCGAGTACTTATGAGACATCTGGGTTTCCATACACTGTAAAGTTGAACAATTAAAAGCACAAACTTTGGATTCAGGATACATGTTTTTAAATCTCATGTAATGGATCAAGCCATCATTTAATGGTGGTTGTCTTGAGTAGGTTACTCACGTTTACCCTCTTCTCAGAGAGTTCCTTTCTTTATCTGTCAAATGAAGATAATAATACCAACATCATAGATTTATTTTGAGGATTTAGAGATAATGTTATATGCTTCACACTGTGCTTAGTACATAATAGGCACTCAATTAGAGCACTCAATTAAAGGTAAAGCTAACAAAATTATGATGAATATTATTTTAATGTTAGCAAAGAAAACATGCTTATGAGCTCAAAGATTTAGGATATAGTATGCCTGGCAGAGACCACTACCAAACTGTCCCAAAAAGTAGTTGCTTTTTTCTTTTAGGAAGTCTCCAGGTCTTACAACCCAGAGTTTGGAAGGGTTGGGGAGAGAGAAAAGGGATCAGATAATTTGTATTTTTAATGCTTAGGCTTGCTAGGTAGTTGAGTATCTGAAAAATGAATATGGAAACTTGCCTCAGTTGACAAAAGTAGAATGTAAGATAGGGAAAGAGAAATAGTGCCTCAACCAAACAAGTAAGAGCAATAGTTTACTGGTTTTCAGGTATGATATATAGACTACCCATCTCTACCCAGAGTAGTGTTTTTAATGCAGATTCCTAGGCCCAGGTCTTGACTTTCTGAAGTATATTTTCAGTCATACTGAGGTTTGAAAATCTCCTGGTATAACAAAATAAGGTTGATATGAGTTCAAATTTTTATTTTATTTTTCCACTTATTAACTGTATCCATGGCTCCTGTACTTCTTATGTTCCACTCCAACTCTGCTTTTACCACTCTAGCCTTTTTTTCTCCTTGTTATTATGTAACTCAATCAACTAACTGTACATACTCAATTAGATAGTTGTGTAACATGCCATCATTTGGTCTTAAACCATTGGAGTGCTATCACTGGCTCCCCCTATTGAACTTGTACAGTTTTCTAGCTGACACCTGTTTTTTTTAATTTCCTTACCTCTCATCCACAATGTCTGGTCCTGACATGACTGCCAATTCTTCTCCCTAGTTTCTATGTGGTCTGAGTTACTACCCTGACCAATCTGATGTCCAGGGTTGTTTGTTTTTTATAAGTTTACCCAATTTAGAGCCCCGATAGCAAACTTAATTCAAGGGTATGGGCTCAGATGCAAAACTCCAGAGTGTATAGCCTACAGATTCTATATTCACCCAATACTTCTTTGTACCCCAGTGCCGATCATGTCCATATCTAACTGAAAAGGCAAAAGCACATGTGCTAGGTGTGGAGAAATGGACAAGGATTCTGCACTTAAGCAGAATCTCAAAAAATAAACAATAATTTTATTATTAGAGATGAAGAGAAAGGACACTCCTGTGAGAGGTAACAGTAAGAGCAAATACATGACTTAGGACTGGTAAATGACTCAGTGTTAGGTTTTCTATAAACATTCCATTGTTTCTCACGGTGCAGTATGAGTAACGCCTGCTTCAAAAGTCTCAGAGGGTAACTGTTTAAAATTTTATTCATGGGTGCTCTAGACTTATTAAATTTGGATCCATGGGAATGCGACTCAACAGTCTGCATTTTCAACAACAGGCGCACCATCCAAAAACATCAAGTAGCTATATGTAACGAAGCATATGTAGTTGAAGACTTGAGAAGATTGAGCCACGTATTTCTGAAAGGGCTGAAAAGTATATAGTTTAGAGAATGCTCTCTTTCTATAAAAAAGTGGCAGCATTTGCAATTTGCCTCACACTACGGAACCGATACCATTTGAGTTATAATCCACAAGATTCTAGAAGAAAAGAAAGTTATCTGATCTAAAGTCCAGTAAGTTTTGTTGTGTGTGTGAGGGAAGGATGAAGGGAGAGAGAGAGACTGAGGGGGGTGGGGGGAGAGAGAGAGAATAGGATGACAGTGCAAGGAGGCCCTGGTGTGACTTCTAAGTAGCAGGGAACCTTCAGTAAGAAAGAAGGCACAGTCTAAAGACTTGAAACCATGGAAATTAGTGGTGGAAGTGGCCATGGGTTCAGGCACCTCTGCCTTTGGAAAGTGAGTGAACAGTAGAAAGAACTACCTCTTGTGGCTTGAGTGCCAGTTCGGCCACAGTATAGTAGAACACAAGGTGGACTGCTAAGATTTTTGACTCTATTATCTGCCTCCTGCACAGCACCTTTGAATCTACCTGGGATCTGGGGGAACTCACCATACTGACGAGAAGAACACTGGCCAGGCTGGTTTTGTCACCTGCTAATTGTAGAGCCCCGGGGCCTTGAGCAAACAGGCAGTAGCCAGGGGGTGATTACAGCAGGCCTTGGGTGAGACACAGTGCTGTTTGCTTCAGGTCTGACCCAGTGCAGTCATAGTGGTGGTGGCCACTGGTACTTGTGTCACTCTATTCCTACCTTTGGGTAGTGCAGAACAGAGAGAGAGAGAGAGAGAGAGAGAGAGAGAGAGAGAGAGAGAGAGAAACTCCATTGCTTGGGAGAAGGTAAGGGAAGAGAGCAAGAGTCTCTGCCTGGTAATTCAGAGAATTCTCCTGGAAATAGCCCAACACCATCAAGGTGATACCTCTATGAGTATGCAACAGCCAAAGCATTAATGGACTTGGCATGCCTTCTGAAGCAGCTGCAGCTTGGATCACAAGCCCAATTTATTTTGAATATCTGGAGAGCTTTTCTAAGAGAGGTACAAACAAGCCTAGACATTGAAGATTACAAGAAATACCTAACTTTTTAATGCCCAGATGACAAAGAACATCTACTAACATCAACACCATCTAGGCAAACATGACCTCATTAATTACTAAATAAGACACCAGGGACCAATCCTGGAGAAACAGAGGTATGTGAACTTTCAGACTGATAATTCAAAATAGCTGTGATGAGGAAACTCAAAAGAAATCAAGATAACACAGAGAAGGAATTCAGAATTCTATCATATAAATTTAACAAAGAGATTAAAATAATTAAAAAGAAACAAACAGAAATTCTGGAGCAGAAAATGCAATGAGGATACTGAGAAATGCATCAGAGTTTTTTAATAGTGGAATTGATCAGACAGAAGAAAGAAGTAGTGGTCTTGAAAACTGGCTACTTGAAAATGCATAGTCAGAGGAGACAAAAGAAAAAAGAATAAAAAAAAGTAGCATGCATACAGAATCTAAGATATGGTGGAAAAGGGCAAATCTAAAAGTTACGGGCCTTAGAGAGGAAGTGGAGAAAGAGATACGGGTAGAAAGTTCATTCAAAGGAAAAATGACAGAGAAACTTCCAAAACAGAGAAAGATATCGGTAAACAAGTACAAGAAGGTTGTAGAACGCCGAGCAGATTTAACCTAAAGAAAACTGCCTCAAGGCATTTAATAATCAAACTTCCAAAGATCAAGGATAAAGAAAGGATCCTAAAAGCAGCAAAAGAAATAACATAAAATGGATCTCCAATGCATCTGGCAGCAGACTATTCAGTGGAAACCTTATAGACTAGGAGAGAGTGGGACGAAATATTTAAAGTGCCAAAGGCATTATAATGATAATGAGCAAAAAGTAATCTCCTGAAAGTACAAAATTCACTGGTAAGAGGAAATACACAGAAAAAAACACAGATTATTATATCACTGTGACTGTGGTGTGTAACACTCTTATCCTAAGTAGAAGAACTAAACGATAAACCAATCAAAAACAATAACTACAGCATCTTTTGGAGACATAGACAGTACAATAATATGTAAATAGTAACAACAGAAAGTTAAAAAGCAGGGGGATGGTGTTAAGGTGTAAAGTTTTTATTAGTTTTATTTTGCATGTTTGTTTCTTAATGCAAACAGTGTTATTATTAGCTGAAAATAGTGGGTTATTAGATAATATTTGCAAGCCTCATGGTAACCTCAAAAAAATATACCGTGGATATACAAAAAATACAAAAGCAACAAACTAGATCATATCACAGAATCACCTTCGCTAATGGAAGACAGGAAAGAAAGAAAGAAAAGATCACAAAACAACAAGAAAACAAATAACAAAATGGCAGGAGGAAGTCTTTACTTACCACAACAACATTTAATATAAGTGGACTGAATTATCTAATCAAAAGTTGAAGAGTGAATGAATGGATATTAAAAACAAAAGCAATTAATCTGTTGCCTGTAAGAAACATATTTCACCTCTAAAGATAGATATAGACTGATACATATGTACATATACATAGTCTGAAAATAAAGGGATAGAAAAACATATTCCATGTCGATGGAAAACAAAAAAAGAGCAGGAATAGCTATACTTATATAAGACAAAATTGATTTCAAGACAAAAACTATATGAGACAAGGTAGGTCACTATATAATGATAAAGGAGTCAATTCAGCAAGAGGATATAACAGTTTTAAATATATATGTACCCAACGCTGGAGCATCCAGATATATAAAGCAAATATTGTTAGAGCTGAAGAGAGGTAGTCCCTAATAAAATATTAACTGGAGACCTATATCCCACTTTCAGCATTGGACAGATCTTCCAGATGGAAAATCAAAAAAGAAATATTGAAATTAATCTGCATTATAGACCAAATAACAAGAAAAATGCTGCAAACTATACAGATGTATGGAAATTAAATAATATGCTGCTGAATTACCAGTTCGTCAAGGAAGGAATTAAGAAAGAAATTGAAAAAAATTTTGAAATAAATAATAATGGAAACACAACATACCAAAATGGATGAGATACAGCAAAAGCAGTAGTAACAGGGAAGTTTATAGATATAAGTGTCTACATCTGAAAAAGGGGAAACTTGAAATAAGTAACCTAACAATGCATCTTAAAGAACAACAAAAGCAAGAGCAAACCAAAAGCAAAATTAGTACAAGAAAAGAAATAATAAGGAAATAAATGAAATTAAAATGAAGAAAACAAAGCAGATCGGTGAAAGTAAAAGGTGGTTTTTGGAAAAGCTAAACAAAATTGACCATCCTTTAACTAGACTAACTAAGGGAAAAATGAGAGATGTAAATAAATAAAATCAGACATGAAAAAGGAGACATTACAATTGATACTGCACAAAATAAAAACATTATTAATGGCTACTATAAGCAACTATACGCCAGTAAGCTGGAAAATATAGAAGAAATGGACAAATTTCTACACACATGAAACCTACCGACATTGAACCACGAAGAAATCCAAAATCTGAGCACAACAGTAACAAATAATGAGATCAAAATCATAAGTAAAAGTCTCCCAGTAAAGAACTACCTTGAACCTGAAGGTTTGACTGCTGAATCCTACCAAATGTTTACAGAAGAAATACTTTTCATCCTACTCAAAGATTTTGAAAAATAGAGGAGAGAATACTTCCAAACTGTGAGGCCAGCTTCTCCTTGACACCAAAACAAGACAAAGACATATCAAAAAAAGAAAACTGATGCAAAAATTCTCAGCAACATACTAGCAAAACAAATTCAACAATATATTAGAAAGATCATTCATCATAACCAAGTGGTATTTATTCCTGGGGTGCAAGGATGGTTCAACATGCAAATCAATCAGCGTGATACATGATATCAACTGAGTGAAGAATACAAATCATATTATCATTTTAATTGTTGCTGAAAATCATTTGATAAAATTCACCATCTCATTATTATGAAAACTCCCAATAAACTGGGTATAGAAGAAACATATCTCACCTTAGTAAAAGCTCTATGTGATATGCACACAGCTAGCAAAATACTGAATGGAGAAAACTGAAAGCATTTTCTCTAAGATCTGGAACATGTCAAGGCTGCTTACTTTCACCACTGTTATTCAACATAGTGCTGGAAGTCCTACTAGAGCAATTTGACAAGAAAGAAATAAAGGGCAACCAAACTGTAAAGGAGGAAGTCAAATTATCTCTGCAGATCATATGGTATTATATTTGGAAAAACCTAAAGACTCTGCAAGAAAACTATTAGAAACTGATCTACAAATTCAGTAAAGTTGTAGGATACAAAATCAACATACAAAAACCATTAGCATTTTTATATGCCAACAGTGAACAATCTGAAAAAGAAATAAAAAATTAATCTCATTTGCAATAGCCAGAAATAAAATTAAATAACTGGACGTTAAACAAAGAAGTAAATGATCTAATGAAAACCATAAAACATTGATGACAGGAACTGAAGAGGACTCCAAAAAATGGAAATACATCTCATTTTCATGGATTGGAAGAATCAATATTGTTTAAATGTTCATCCTACCCAAAGTGATCTCCAGATTCAGTGCAGTCCATATCAACATACCAATGGCATTCTTCACAAACATACAAACAACAATCTGTACAGTTATATAGAACCACAGAAGACACAGAATAGTTAAAGCTATCTTAAACAAAAAAGAACAAAACTGGAGGAATCACATTATCTGACTTCAAATTGATGGTGGTGGTGGCCTATCTGGAGCAGCCTCTGTGGGGATGCCAGCTACAGTGGGGGAGATGCAACTGGGGCTACACACTGTGCAGAGCCAGCAGGGGCTGGTAACTGGTGGGAGCCCCATCCCCTACTGAGTTGGCAGGGTGTGAGCCCCATGCTCCTGTGTGCAGCTGCAAATGCCCAGCCAGAGTTCTGAACCCAGGCATCCCTGCCCTCTTGCAAGGCTGGAAAGCCATCCCTGCTTCTGCAGGCTCAGAAGTGCCTTCTCCCTCTCTCTGGCCTCTTTCCGCTCCTGGTGCCTGCTCTTGGGTGAAGCAAAGTTGTGGCCATGTCTGGGTGCTGTAGCAACCCAACTGGGTGTTTGCATGATTGGAGCGGTGCTGACACACCAGACCCTGCTGCCTCAGCTTCCTCTGGACTTTGAGCACTGAGGATCATGAGAGGGATACCAAGGAAGCTGAGGGTTGCTTGGCACGGGCCTGCAGGCACCCCTTGGCACAAACAGCCTGGGTGCTATGGATGGCAGGTTGATGGTGGCAGAAGGCAGACAGTCTCCTGGGTGGAAAGGGATGGGTTTCAGGTGAAACCCCACCTTCAAGCCAGATACAGTCTGAAGCCTGGAGGCCAGGCTGCCAGTTCCAGGTGGAGTCCATGGCCCAGAGTGATAACTTCGGTGTTTTTTCTTGGCCCACCCATGGCTTCCCATGGACCAATCAATAACCATTTCCTCCCTGTGAGCCCATAAAAACCCCAGACTCAGCCAGACTCTGACAGACACTGAGATTACTAGCTGCAGGAAGGCGCTACTCACCTTGGGTCTCCTGAGTGTTCTGTCACTCAATAAAGCTCATCTCCTGGCTGACACATGCACCCCTGCTCACTATGTTGTGGGTAACAAGAGAGAAGAGCTACAGTCCTTTGGGGAGCCCAGACTTAGGGTGTCCCTGAGCCAGAGATGTGACATCCTCTTTGGGGCTCTGCAGTTCCTGGCATCTGCAAGCACCACTACGTTCCCCACATGCAGACGCAGGTGGTTGCAGTGGAAGGCACATGTGGTACATCTGGTCCAGTCACAGCCTTGCATGGAGCTGGTACCTGTGTCAGTGCCTGGAGCTGCCTGCCCAACAGCAGAAGCCAGCATGCCTGGCTGTGCACAGTGTCTGGTCCCCACACTTGCTCACCCACAGACCCCTCACTTCTCTGCCCCTGGCTTGCCCTTGGCAGGTATGGGATCCAGGACAGTGGTGCGAGCCAAGTGCAGCCTGCCAAACTGAATGGGTGGAATAAGCCCAGAAGTTGTAAGTAATACTGAAGCACAAGGTCCTGCCAGCTACAGAGTTTTCTAGCTTGCAAAATTACACCCCAGGGATCCCATGACAAAATTATACTACAGTGCTATAATAACCAAAACAGCATGGTATTGGCATAAAGACAGACACACAGACCAATAGAACAGATAGGAGAACCCTGAAACAGATCCACACATTTACAATAAACTCATTTTCGGCAAAAGTGCCATGAACATACACTGGGAAAAAGAGAGTCACTTCAATTAATGGTACTGGAAAACTGGACATCCATATGCAGAAGAATGAAAGTGGACCCCTATCTCTTGCCATATACAAAAATCATATTTAAATGGATTAAAGACCTAAATCTGAGATGTTGAAAGTACTACAAGACACTGCTACAAGAAAACATTGGGGGAGACTTTAGGATATTGGTCTGGGCAAAGATTGCTTGAGTAACACTGCACTGGCACAGGCAACTAAAGCAAAAATGAATAACTGTGATCACATCAAGTTACAAAGCTTCTGCACAGCAAGGGAACAATCAACAAAGTGAAGAGACAGCCCACAGAGTAGTAGAAAATATTTGCAAACTATCCATCTGAAAAGGCATTAATAACCAGAATATATAAGGAGCCCAAACTATTCTAGAGGGAAAAAAAAAGCTTATAATCCAATCTAAAAATGGGCATACAGATGGCAAACAGAAATATGGAAAAATGCTCAACATTACTTATCACCAGAGAAATGTAAACCAAAACTACAATGATATATCATCTCACCCCAGTTAAAATGACTTATCTAGAAAGACAGGCAATAAAAAGTTCTGGTGAGGATGTGGAGGAAAGGGAACCCCCATACACTGTTGGTGGGAATGTACATTAGTACAACCAGTATGGAGAACTGCTCATAGGTTCCTCTAAAAACTGAAAATAGAGCTACCACGTGATTCAGCAATTCTACTGCTGGATATACCCCAAAGAAAGGAAATCAATATATCAAAGAGGTATTCTGCACTGCCATATTTGTTGTAGCATTCACATTAGGTAAGATTTGGAAGCAATCTAAGTGTCCATCAACAGATAAATTAAATGTAAAGGAAATGTGGTACATATGCACAGTGGAGTACTATTCAGTCATAAAAATGAGATCCTGTCATTTTCAACAGCATGGATAGAACTGGAGATCATTATATTAAGTGAAATAAATCAGGCGCAATAAGGCAAATGCCATGTGTTCTCACTTATTTGTGGAATCTAAAATTCAAAACAATTGAACTCATGGCCATAGAAAGAAGAAATGTGGTTACCAGAGATTGGGAAGTGTAGTGAGGGGGTCGGGAGGAGATTGGAATGGTTAATGGGTAAAAAGAAGTTGGAAAGAATGAGTAAGACCTACTATTTCATAGCACAACAGGGTGACTGTTGTCAATAATAACTTAATTGCTAAATATTTAAACAACTGAGTATAATTGTATTGTTTGTAGCACAAAAGTATAAATGCTTGTGGGGATAGATACCCGATTCTCTATGATGTGGGGATGGATACCGAATTCTCTATGATGTGATTATTAACATTGCATGCCTGTTTCAAAACATCTCATGTCCCTCATAAATATATATACCAACTATGTGCTCACAAAAATAAAAAAAATAAAAAATATGTAAATTCTTACTTGATTGTATTTATACAGGTCTTTTACATATATTCTAATATATTTACATGAATAATCATAATAATTTATGAGGGTAAGAACTCATGTCCCTCTTTTAGACCTCAGGAAACTGAGGCCTTGAGGATTTAAGTGATTTGCTTATTACCTCATGTCTAATAGGTCAAATAGCCAAATGGTGAACCAAATTTGACTCAGAGTCCAGTATTATTGTTAATACACCACATTGTCTCCCTCACCTATTGAAATGATAGCAGTAATAATGACAACTGACATTAATTGAAAGCTTATCATATGTTAGACATTTTTAAAGCATTTTATTAATTTATTTAGTCATCTTTTTTGAGTTATTTTTTTCTACCAAAGTTGGCTTTCTTTCTTGACTTCTAAAATCCTTGTATCTAATGTATGTCTTTTCCATGCAAATCTTCACAATTCTTTAGGAAACACAGACCAAAAAATGTAGGAAAAAAATCCAAGAAAAAGGAGTGGTAGGGGGAACACATAAATTACAGGACTGGACACATTATGTTCATTTGGGACTATGTTCATGTAGTTGTCTCTGTCAATCAGTTGTAGGGCTGTAGTTAAGTAACAAGACATCACCTAATCTACTATTTAAAATGTTAGTTGACAGGGTACATTTCTATGAAAAAGTTTAGCTGAGCCTCCTATTTTATGAAGTTTAGGTTATTGTGCCAACATGCAACATGTAATGTCATGCTTGTTGCCCTAAGGTGTATTTATCATCTTCGAATTGTTTGCTTTCTCAAACTAGACAGGCAGAGAACAAAAACCAGTTGTATGTATTAATATATAGTAAGCTTTAAACTTAAGCCAATTTTAAATGGATTTCTAGTAGCTCATGAATCAAGTGTGATTAACAGCTTTAAGAAAGGTTCTTTTTTTATTTTATTTTTTAATTATACTTTAAGTTCTCAGATACCTGTGCAGAACGTGCAGGTTTGTTACATAGGTATACACGTGCCATGGTGGTTTGATGCACCCATCAACCCATCATCTACATTAGGTATTTCTCAAAATGCTATCCCTCCCTCCACCTCCTGACAGGCCCCGGTGTGTGATGTTCCCCTCCCTGTGTTCATGTAAAAGAAAGATTCTTTCCTGTCCACAAACAAAGGTCATTTTAGAACTTGGGGATAGGCAGAGGAAGAAAAACCTAGAAGGTGTCAGATGCTAGCAGAGCATTTTTGCCTGCTTCATTACTTTGCATCCCTCTTTTCTGGTTTAGTTCTTGGGCCTGAAAGTCAATATACTCTACTTTTCTTCAGTGAATGTCTTCTGATTTAGAATTAGGCCAAAACAGGCTTTGATTGAAAGACGAAAATACTGCTAGTAACTGATTTTACAGTGATTACAGCATCAATAGAATAGATTTTGTCAGTATTCTCCCGAGAGAACTATCCAAATGATGCATTGTGGTTTAAACAAGGCTTTCTGCTCTGAATAGGCCTATACTTAAAAGTATTTATTGAGTACCTGCAATGTATAAGGCACTCTGTTCTGTATTCTGAGGCACACCAACATAAATCAGATGTGAGACCTGCCCTTGAGGAGACTCTGTTATCTAGTAGAAATAACAAGACTTTTATATGAAAGTGTATTTTTTCACATTTCACATCATATTTCACAAAAAATATCTAGGTATGTATATATTTTTTTCCAGATTTCTTCCTTTGCACACAATGATTAGGCTTGGCAAGCTTGCTTTTATGTAATAAGAGATCTTAAAATGCAGAAGCAGTTATATCAGCAGGTAACTGTGGAAGTAGAAGGCAAAAGAGAAGTACATTGCATTAATTTACTGACTGTTCATGCCTTACTGTGTGAATAACCATTTTATATATATATATATATATATATAAATTAAAACCTCTTAACTTGTAAAGATAGAAATTACTGAATATATCATCTTGTTTTGCTGTACCATGTTAGTTTTCTTTTTGTTCAGATAGTTCTGTCTGTTATGATTTTATGGTATCCAGTCCATCACTGATGGGCGCCTAGGGTGATTCAATGTCTTTGCTGTTGTGAATAGTACGGCGATGACTATGCAAGTACATTGTCTTTTTGGTCGAATGATTTTCTTTTGGATATATACCCAGCAATTAGATTTCTAGGTCAAATGTTAGTTTTGTTTTAAGTTCTTTGAGAAATCTTCAAACTGCTTTCCACAGTAGCTGAAATAAATTATGTTCGCATCAACAGCATATAAGCATTCCCTTTTCTCCATAGCCTCGCCAGCATCTGTTGTTTTTTGACTTGTTAATAGCAGCCATCCTGACTGGTGTGAAATGGTATCTCATTGTGGTTTTGATTAACATTTCTCTGATGATTAGTAACGTGGAACATTGTTTTATATGTGTGTTGGCCGTTTGTATATCTTCATTTGAGTAATGTCTATTCATGTCTTTTGCCCATTTGTAATGGAGTTAATTTGTTTTTGTTTGTTAATTTGTTTAAATTCCTTATAGATTCTGGATGTTAAACCTTGGTTAGATGTGTAGTTTGTGAATATTATCTCACCTTCTGGTCTGTTTACTCTGGCACTAATTTCTTTTGCTGTGCAGAAGTTCTTTAATTAGGTTACACTTGTCAATTTTTATTTGTTTTTTCTTTCTTTCTTTTTTTTTTTTCTTCTTGCAATTGCTTTTGATTACCTAGTCATAAATTCTTTCTCAAGGAAGATATCCAGTATAGTTTCCTAGGATTTCTTCTAGGATCCTTAGAGTTTGAGGTCTTACATCTAAATATTTAATTCACCTTGAGTTAAATTTTGTACTTCAGTTAAGGAAGGGGCCCAGATTCAATCTTCTGCATTTGGGTAGCCAGTTATCCCAGAAACGTTTATTGAATAGGAAGTTCTTTCCCATTGTTTATTTTTCTAAACTTTGTCAAAGATCAGATAACTGTAGATGTGCAACTTTATTTCTGGGTTCTCTATTTTTTTTATCTTAGTCATAACTGTACCAGTACCATGTGTTCAACTTTATTTCTGGGTTCTCTATTTTTTTTATCTTAGTCTGTAAGTCTGTTTTAGTACCAGTACCATGCTGGTTCGATTATTGTAGCCTTATAGTGCAGTTGGAAGTCAGATAATGTGATGCCTCTGGCTTTGTTGTTTTTGCTTAGGATTTCTAGAGCTATTTGGGCAATATTTTAGTTTCATATGAATTTTAAAATAGTTTTTTTTGTAGTTCTCTGAAGAATGTTATTTTTAGTTTGATAGCAATAACATTGAATCTGTAGATTTCTTTTGGCAGTGCGGCCATTTTAACAATATTATTCTTCCAAATCATTAGCATATAATGTTTTTCCATTTGTTGGTGTTGTCTTTGATTTCTCTTGGAACTGTTTTGTAGTTTTTGTTATAGAGATCTTTCACATTTTGGTTTGATGTGTTCCTAGGTGTTTTATTCTTTTGTGCCTATTGTAATGGAATTGCATTATTTACTTGGCTCTCAGCTTGGATGTTATTGTTCTATAGAAATGCTACTGATTTGTGTATATTTATTTTGTATTAGAAATTTGTACTGAAATAGTTTATCATTTCCAAGAGGCTTTTGGAAGAGGGTTTAGGGTTTTCTAGGTATAGAATCGTATTGTCTGTGACAAGAGATAATTTGACTTCTTTTTCTATTTGGATGTTTTTATACTTTCTCTTGCCTCATTGCTGTGGCCAGGACTTCCAGTACTATGTTGAAAAGGAGTGATGACACTGGGCATCCTTGTCTTATTGCAGTTTTCAAGAGAAATGATTCTAGTTTTTGCCCATTCATTATGATGTTGGCTGTTGGTTTGATATAGATTACTCTTTTTATTTTGAGGTATGGTTCTTTGACACCTAGTTTCTTGAGGGTTTTTATCATGAAAGGATACTGGATTTTATTGAAAGCTTTTTCTGCATCCAGTGAAATGATTATATGGCTTTTGTTTTTCATTCTGTTTTTGTTGTGAATCACATTTATTGATTTATATATCTTAAACCAACCTTGCATCCCCGGAATGAAGTCCTGCTTGATTGTGGTGCATTAACGTTCTGTCGTGCTGTTGGACTCAGTTTGCTAGTATTTTGTTGAGGATTTTTGTGTCTAGGTTTATCAGGGATATTGGCCTGTAGTTTTCTTTTTCCTTGTGACTTTGCCAGGTTTTGGTATTAGGGTAATGCTGGCTTTTTAGAATAAGTTAGAGAGATTTCCTTCCGCTTTGTTTTGGGAATACTTTCAGAGGAATGGGTACAAGTTCTTCTTTGACTGGTAGAATTTGACTGTGAATCCATCTGGTCCAGGGCTTTTTTTTTTTTGGTTGGAAAGTTTTTTTAAATTACTGCTTCAATTTTGGAACTCAATATTGGCCTGTTCGGGGTTTCAGATCCTTCCTGATTCAATCCCAGGAGGTTGTGTGTTTCCAGGAATGTATTTATATCTTCTAGATGTTTTAGTTTGTGTGCATAGAAGTGTTCATAATGGTTCCTGAGAATCTTTTGTATTTCTGTGGGGTCATTTGTAATGTCACCTTTGTCCTTTCTGATTGTGCTTATTTGAATCTTATGTCTTTTTATCTTTGTTAATCTAGATAGTGTATGTCTGTCAGCAGGTTTTATATTGTACCATGCAGATAAACCTACAAGCCCGTAGATGGCACTTACAGGTAAGAGCTGGCTGCACTCAACACAGCTAGGTATATACTTGATTCTTGTTTACCGAGAGACTCTTTGATGAGGGCCCTGCTGTGTCACAATTTCAGTGGACCAGGCTGGGGCACCCAGCACTGGCCCACGCAGACTAGTTCCAGGTCAACAAGCTGGCCCTGGTGGCAAGTCTCATTGTCCAGAAGAGACAGCTGCTATAGCAGCTCTCTTCCCTACCCAGGCTTATGGCAGGGCAGAGCACAATTCCAGTGCCTACTGCTGAGGCACTTTTCACAGTTTTGGCTGTGGAGACCCCCTACTTAACTCCAAAACAGAATTTCCAATCTCTGGCGAAGGACTAAAATGCCTGCGTGGTTGTGCCACCAGGTTGCATGACTGACTTTTATGAACCCGGATTAAAAATCGCATCCTGCTCTTAGTCTTGGGTATGGGAAAATATCCGCAGCTTTTCCTGGTGTCTTTCCCTCACAGTGTCTTCAAGCCTCTTCCCATGTTAGCTCCAGGGGTTGGGAGAAAGAAAGCGCTGTCCATTGGCCTGAGTTTCTTGGATCTCCAGTGGAAAGATGAATCATAGTGGGAGGCTCTCTGCCTCTCTCATGTACTTTTATCACTTTTATTTTTTCTCACTTTTATCAGCTCTATGCCATCACAGGGCCTGTTTGCTGACATTCTTCTCCCAAGGATCTGGGATGTTCCTCACAATTCTGGTGGATCCTCATTTTCCTTCTTGAATTAAAGCTCACAGAGTTTATCTATATGAACTATGTTGTTATTTCCAAGTGGCTGAGGCATGCTCTAATACACCTTCTTGGGAAAACAAAACAAAAAGACAAAAAAAACTTAGCTATCTTTATTGCTGTTCCTCTGACACCTAGAACAAGTGTCAAGAAAAGTCTCACCTCAATAAATAGTTGTTAAATGAGTGCTTGATTGAATAATTCTTAATTCTTAATCTTTCCCAACCAATACATCAGCAAATCTCATTAGTTATTTTAATAATGTTTCTTAGAGAGTAAATTTCCTCTGCATTTTTACAACTTATATCTTCCACTTGACCCTTGTTCTTTCAGACCTAGATTAAACAATAATTTCTTAACTACAGTCTATTTTCAACCTATCTTGCATACTTCTCTTATACTAATTTTCCTCACTGATTTCCTTGTCTCATTTTATTGCTTATAACATACACATTATATTAGGGGACTCATGAATCCTGTTAACAATCCCTTTTGTAATGTGAATCTTGCAATTAAGCATTCCATTACATAATATCTTAAATGTCTGCAAAGTTTTACATGCCTATAGTTTCCCTTCTTATGTAGTATTTTTGCCTTCTCTTGTAGTCCCCAGAACACTGCTAGGCCCAGAATGAGTACTTACTAAATACTTGCTGCCCTGACATACAGACGGTTATCCATTTGTGTTTTTGTGAAAAAGCTAAACTCTTATTCAACAAAGTGATTGAAAGAAACCAGAAAGTAACTATGCAAGTAGTTAGGAAGAATATCGGTGAACGGAAATTTTAATCTTAAAAACTAGTGCTCTAAAGGGGCAGTACAAAGGAACTTTTTGGGAAGTAATTAAACTGTTCTCTATGGTAGTTACATGACTCTATGCATTTGTTAAAATTCATAGAAATGTACAACAAAAAAAGTGAATTTCACAGTGTATAATTTAAAATAAAATTTGAAAATATTTTTAATATAATGAAGGTTTTAACTTTTTTTTTTAATGCAGTATCCTAAGCAACATCTTGTCTCCATGTTCTGGAGTTATGCACTTGCTTTTTCTTTCTTAAAAATAGTTTCAACTGGCCGGGTGCAGTGGCTCTCTCATGCCTGTAATCCCAGCACTTTGGGAGGCCGAGGTGGGCGGATCACGAGATCAGGAGATCGAAACCAGCCTGGCTAACACGGTGAAACCCCGTCTCTACTAAAAATACAAAAAGTTAGCCGGGCATGGTGGCACGTGACTATAGTCCCAGCTACTCGGGAGGCTGAGGCAGGAGAATCGCTTGAACCCGGGAGGCGGAGGTTGCAGTGAGCCGAGATCCGAGATCTTGCCACTGCCTTCCAGCCTGGGTGACAGAGTGAGACTCCATCTCAAAAAAAAAAAAAAAAATATATATATATATATATAGTCCCAACTATAATGGTAGGTGATTATTTCCCTTCCTAGTCTCCCGCATAATACTTTGGTATAACCCAAGTTTGGTGTTGTACTCTATCCTCTTCTTTTTCCTTTTCCACATTTAAAAGAAATTATTAAGTATAGTTGAAATTATGCCTTCAATGATATACAGTAGCCTGATTTATATAAAGTTTACCAACTTCAATTATTTTTTTTCACCTCAGAACAAACTTTCAAGGCCAAATTCTTGTTATTCATAAAGCACCCTAGGTGCAATAAAAATGCAGAATTTAGACCTTAGTTTAAGCTTTTCTTTTTCTCAGTAAATACTGTTCACAGTCATGAGCCATCTTTTCCTTCAATTGTACTAGTAGATAATAGGCACCAGGCAGTCATTGAATGTATCCAAATATACCTGGTCCCCCTGTTGGATGGAAAAGCTAGACAGCTTCATTTTGTGACCTGATACTCTGCTGAATAAGCAAAGACGATGGAAATTTCCTTTCCAGACCAGACCATTTTATGAAAATAACTTCTTAGCCAAGAAGCTATTCGGGTTGATGAGGCCCCTATTCTGTGCTAGGCTACATGGAAAGATTGCTACAATATATCAGACATTTTGATAGAAAAGAGCAAAATAATTGCAGCAGTTCTTTGAATGGAAAATTTTAACATTGCAAATAAATTCCATCTGTGTCTGCACATGTAGTAGTTACAAGAAATTTTATAGCCTTAACTTTTGGTCAGACTGGCTACACAATGTTGGGGTAAGAAAGACTGGAATTTCCAGACCTTCATTAATCATACCTGCATGTAGGTGAACCCCAAAATTATATTGACCAGAAGTTGTGATAAGAATTGTACTCTGTTTAGCAGATGTGTGTTTATTTAGGAAATGAATGTATTCAGCAAAACCTCAAATAAAATATATTCATAAATACACCATCAGGTAGAGTTAAAAAAATACTGCTTTAAGTTATACCATAGCTTCTAATCTTAAGTTTGTGATATTTATAAAAAGTCCTGCTGATTTTTAATGAAGACTGCATAATTAAAGAAACCTCCTAAGACTTTCCATAAGTCAAGGGACACCCAGCTCTCTACTAATTATCATAAACTAAATTGGCAATCTGGGACATTTTATGAAAATTACTTGTATTTTAATGGATTTTATGCAATACCATTTAAAATATGTTTTTGATTTCAATTCTATACTTGAAAAGAAATGAATGCTGAAAAATGTATTAGACAAAAATATTTATTAGAATAACTGCTTAAAATATGTTTTTAACTGTTAAAAGAAAGTAATTTTATATTTTAATACTATAGTTTTCTGTTTATTATTTTAAAGCCACTCTTTTTTTTCCCATTGGTTTGACTAGCTAGCTTCCCATTTTCAATTTTTAGTATGAAAAATTTCCTGATTGTTTAACAAATTACTGTTATTCTTTTTTTTATTTAGGACTTAATTCTTTAATTTCCTCTTGTATAATATGGTGGTAAAGATCATGGGTTCTAAAGTTGAGCTGTTTAGTTTGAATCTCTGTTCCACCATTTTCTAGCTGTGTTCTCTTGGGCAAGAAAGTTAAACTGCTCTGAGAACTGCTTTCTCGTTAATTAAAATGAGACACAGTGCTTAGTGTCATGTCTGGCATATGATATAAGTATTTAAAATGTATAATTCTCACATATGTTTCACTGAAGTATGGCAAATTGAATTTTAATGTCCCACTAAACTTTAAACATTCTAAAACAAAAATAGTATTTTCTAATTTTTTTTGCTTTCTGAAAACCAAGGCTGTGGAACCAGAACTAACCTACAGGACTTCGGGGGTAGCTTCCACTGCTAAGATATTTCTTGGAAACATGAACTGAAGAATATAGAAAAAGTATTAATCATTTTTAAAATTGCTGCAGGACTACAAGCGCCTACCATCATGCCCGGCTAATTTTTTGGTATTTTTAGTAGAGACGGGGTTTCACCGTGTTAGCCAGAATGGTCTCGATCTCCTGACCTTGTGATCCACCCGCCTCGGCCTCCCAGAGTGCTGGGATTACAGGCCTTTGAAGAACTCAGCAAACTAATGATCAAGGCTAAGGAAATGGTGGAGTTATCAAAATCAATTGCTAATAAAATTAAAGACAAACAAGGTGACATCACAGAAGATGAGACCATCAGGTTTAAATCCTACTTGCTGAGCATGGGAATAGCTAACCCAGTTACCAGAGAAACCTACGGCTCAGGCACACAGTACCACATGCAATTGGCCAAACAGCTGGCTGGAATATTGCAGGTGCCTTTAGAGGAATGAGGGGGAATAATGTCACTCACGGAGGTGTACTGCTTAGTAAACCGAGCTCGAGGAATGGAATTACTCTCACCAGAAGATTTAGTGAATGCGTGCAAGATGCTGGAAGCACTGAAATTACCTCTCAGGCTCCGTGTGTTTGACAGTGGCGTCATGGTAATTGAGCTTCAGTCTCACAAGGAAGAGGAAATGGTGGCCTAGGCCCTGGAGACAGTTTCAGAAAAGGGATCCCTAACATCGGAAGAGTTTGCTAAGCTTGTGGGAATGTCTGTCCTTCTAGCCAAAGAAAGGTTGCTGCTTGCAGAGAAGATGGGCCGTCTTTGCCGTGATGACTCAGTGAAAGGCCTGCGTTTTTACCCAAGTTTATTTATGACACAGAGCTAAGGGTTTTGTGTTTAAAATCCTTTTTGTCCATATGCTTGCGTCGTGTAGAGGTTGTATGACATTGAGCTAAGAGGTAAACCCCGATCAACTGAGAATCTATTAGAACTTCAAAAAAACAATTGCTACATAGCAGCAGTCTTTTTAAATTATTTCTTAACACTTCCACTTGTTTTCACATCAAGAAAAATTGAATTATTTATATGGAATTCTACATATTCTGGAAGGCTGGGAATATTTAGTGCTTTTTTCCTGTTCCCCTAAAAAGATAGTCACTTAGGTGTTGGTCTGTTTCAAATCTAATATTAAAAAGTTGCAGTATTCTATGATGAAGAATCATTAACAAATATTTATCATGTAGATATTTTAAAATATCCATAAATATTTACAGAAACTGCATCTATACCAACAAACAAAGAAACATTCCTGAGATGTTACCTGAGATATACCTGAAACATACCTGAGATGTACAGAAGCACAGAGATGATTAGTACCCTTTTCAAATTTTAGAGAGGTTATAATGGGCAGAATCCCGTTTGCTGTCAGTTATACCTGTTTGTCAGTTAGTCAGACGCTCAGGTAAATTAGATATATTTTAATAAATTATCTATTGTTGGATCACTAAGTGATATTTTAGAATAAAGTATCTCAGATACTTTAGAATAAATCACCTAAGATACTTTAGAATAAATCCTTCCACTTGTGCATATGCATGCATCATTTTAATGGCGAAAATGTATCTTACTCTCTCACCATGGAAACTGGCTTATAACTGAACTTCGCTTTTCAGTAAAGATGGTATTCAGTTTTTTGGCATCCCTGGGCCGCATTGGAAAAAGAATTGTCTTAGGTCATACATAAAATACACTAACCCTTATGATAGCTGATGAGCTAAAAAAATTCCAAAACGTCTCATAATGTTTTGAAAAAGTTTATGAATTTATGTTGGGCCACATTCAAAGACATCCTGGGTCACATGTGGCCTGCGGGTCCCAGGTTGGACTAGCTTGTTTTAATATATGGCCTCCCACTGGATCTTCAACAGGTTTTAGCCACATTTTCAGTAAGCAGTTCAGCATTTTTAAAAATCAGTGGGTAAAATGAGTATTTGAATTTCTACAATTTTATTTCCTTTAAGTTATACTTACTACTAATATTGATAAAATTAAAACAAAACAAGAGAAAAAAGCAGTTCTGCTTACACAACACTTGAGTAATAACACCAGACATTAAAGTTCTTTTTTCATGCACTTTACTTTCAATAAGGATGCTGACATGTTACTTTCTTTTTTCAACTTGAATACTTTTAGATTTATGTCAATAAGTGATTCTGTGAATCAGGATCAAAATGCTTAAGGCAAAAGCATGTTCATAGAGTGAATAAATGCTTTGCAGCTGGTATATACTTTAAAATGAGACCATGGTTTACTTTTTGTCTTTTGATAAATATATGGAGATTTGCTTTTGGAGTGAAAATAGGTAAAGATGTAATGTGGATCACGATAATTGATTTCACAAATAAATAACTCACTTAACAAGAGAGTGATGAAGGAATTGTATTATCATCCCTGGAGATAGAAGAGTTTAGTCTGGCTTGATGGAATATTTTTGTTTTTTGTTTGTTTGATTGTTTTTTTTTTTTTTTTTTTTTGAGACAATCTTGCTCTGTTACCTGGGTTGTTACCCAGTGGCATGATCATGGATCACTGCAGCCTCAATTTCCTGGCCTCAAGCAAACCTCTCACCTTGGCCTCTCAAAGTGCTGGAATTACAAACATGAGCCACTTTGCCTGGCAGTTGATGGATTCTTCAAGCATCCATGACTCCTATTTTTAATTGAATTGTTATACAACTTAACACCCACCATTTTCTGTTCAACCAGGTGGTGAAATTACAGGCTTTAATGACCCAACATAACATTTGATGTTCAGATGACCTTCCTTTTCAAAAATCTGGACACTTTATAATAGTCAAAATAAGTTGTAAATGGTAGATGTTGGCATACGATTTTTTACTGGTCTCTTGCTTTTTCGCACATCTTGTGAGCAGTGGCACTGACCGCTTTTGATCTGTATTATCTTTTCAAAGATGCAAATATCCTTGAAAGATATAGTGTCACCCTTCAGAGCAAAGGGTAAATTTGCTTACTGCCCAGTATAAAGGATTCAGATTGTGTATCCTTTCCCTCGGTATCATCATGTAGAAATTGAGAATTAGTAAGCAGGTAAAAGAAAATGCTGATACTCTGATTACTGCTGTTTCTGTGGCCCAGGAGTCTCATGTTATCTGCCAGCATCCTTAAAATTGTGGCAGGCTTACAAGTTAGTTTGCAAGTAGGGTGAAATCTCAGACTCCACCATTCTTGACAGTAATTCTTATTTCTGGACATACTCTTGTTCTTGATAGTCATAGTTCAAATAACTATGCTAACAATTAATTGCACAGAAATTCAGTAATGAGCCCGTAGAATTATATGATCCAAGCCCCTTTTATTTTAGCACCCTTTGTTTACTAGTTGATTAACTTCTTGGATCAATTGATTCTGGTCTTATTTAACTAATTAGGTAATGTATGGCAGCTGGGAAGTTTGGAACATGCTTTTTTGGCTTGTGTCTGAGTGTACGTTCACAGTGCTTTCTGGTATGTTCATCTGGGGCACACTGCTGTGGCTTCAGACTAGTTCTTCTTCCTATGGCAAATAAATTTGTTTTGGTGGGTAAACAATTATCTAAGTTGCTAGGCTCCCTTGAAAAGAAAGTGTTTAATTTCCTTTGTAATGAAATCTTATCACTTTACCAACTATAGAGGAAAAAGCCCAATGTTACAGCTAACATAGTCTGAAAAGGTAGTATTTGCTTTTGTTGTGTTTGTTTTCTTTAGTCATGGGGAGCCCTTGAGGCATGATGATTACCATATGGACCCACCATCAGTGACAGATGTTTAACAGTTATTTTCCCAGAACAGCCTAGAGAGAGTGACCAGGGAAATGCAGTATTTTTGTGTGTGAAAGTAACTTGATCAAGACTTATCTACCTACTAAGTCTGTGCAGCCTTGAAGAGGCATTGATATAAACAGATTTTAGATTGTTAAGCAACATTTATTAATATGCATTGCTTTGTGGAGATTCTTACAACTTCTTTATTATTTATTTATTTATTTATTTATTTATTTTGAGATGGAGTCTCGCTCTGTCACCAGGCTGGAGTGCAGTGGCACGATCTCGGCTCATTGCAACCTCTGCTTCCCAGGTTCAAGCGATTCTCCTGCCTCAGCCTCCCCAGTAGCTGAGACTACAGGTGTGCGCCACCACACCTGGCTAATTTTTGTATTTTTAGTAGAGATGGGGTTTCATCATGTTGGCCAGAATGGTCTCGATCTCCTGACCTCGTGATCCGCCTGCCTCAGCCTCCTAAAGTGCTGGAATTACAGGCGTGAGCCACTGCGCCCCGCCACAAATTCTTTTAAAAAACAAAATTGCAATCATCCTATGTTTGTGGGAGGCCATTTAAACTCTTTTACCCTGAATAGACTGTAACTAAAGGTTAGTTTTGAAATGGGTGGCTATGTTTAATTTTTCAGTGTGTAAAAAATAAAGGCATGCCTATTTGTCTCATTATATGAAGTTAATAAAGCATGCTATTTAGTTAGACAAGGGTTTCATTGTTTTGAAAGCTGATCCTGTGATCTAAAATTCTGACAGAATTTTCTGTGGAAATTACCCAGTTATATAATGTGTGCAAAGATTTGGTATCTTCTGCTATTAGACATTTAATAGAATAATAATTATTAAGGGTATATAAAACAAATTTATATAAGTTGAATTGGGGCATTGTGTGCCATTTCAGTGAACTTGATCAATATGCCAAAGGATTATGATTCTTTCCTGGATTTGATGGCTTGCTTCACAGTGAGTGTTAGGTTGAGATTCTGTCAGAGTGATGCCATTAGCAATAGGTCAGTGCTCTTTGAATAATTTTCTGTTTTGCTCCCCTTCTTTCACTTTATTTATAGTTCAGTTATTTATGGTTGCCACTGTAATAACACTTTTGAGTTTAAAAAAGCCATTGCCTTAAAATATTTTTGTTGTATTGAGAGAAAATTTGGTTCTAGCAAAGAGACATTTTACTGGGATGAAAATACAGCAAGGCATTTGTAAAAAAACCTTTTTTTTTTCCCATTGGAAAAATAAAAGGAAGTGGAGAAATACATTTATTTCAACCTAGAATCATTAGGAGTTGCATTTCTGAAAATTTTCATGTGTGTTTCTCTGGGTATTATTGGTCTTCTTCATAGAATGATTTGAGGGACTTTCAGAGATTATGTCAATAACTTCCTTACTCCTCATTATTTCACAATGATTTTGGTTTTCCCGTTTTTTCAGAAACAAATGTTGGTGGATTTTCACAGTGAACACTATCTAAGTACTTGAGTAGATTTTGAGTGTAGGGATTGAGGTTCAGATTTATTTCACTTTAGAACATTTTCTACTGCTTCAGATTTATCTATTCATTGGGAGAGATAATGCTTTTGCATTTGAAACAATTTAATAGGTGCCAAATACTGCAGTCAATCTAAGAAAATAGCAATTTTACAATTTGGCAGGATGTTCTTTGATGGGAATTGACTTAGAGCTCAAGAAATATATTGCTCAACAGTATTTAACTGCCAGTCAACTTTCTTATTAGATTCTCTTACTTTAGAAGCTCCTTTTTAATGGATCATTATCAAGATATAATTTCTTACTTTGGTCAGCCGTTTTTCTAAGCACAACACTTTTGGAGTTTTGCTGTAATTCAATAAATTGTTATGTCTTCTTAAGTTTCTCAGGGAGAAATTTACAGTCTCCCAGTGATCCTTTAAACATTTACTGGGCATACAAAGCAGCCTATCTTGTTTCTCAGAGCCCCATGATGTGAGTGAGGAAAGTCATTAGGCTTCATTAATGCTCAGGCATCAGCCCAGCATATTGTAAACTACTTGGCTGACAGTGCTACCTAGCAACTATATTGCTTTCTTTAAACACTTTATCAGCCTTATGTGTTGTTTCTATTGATATTGACAGCAACTTAAGACACATTTTATTGAATTGTGCAGATACAGTTTTCTTATGTTTGATCCCAAAGTCCAGTTCTTCATTTACACACCTTCACTATTATACTGCCCTAGAAAGACTTTCCTATATTATGGTTGATGCACTATTCTGTCGTTCATTAGTTTTAATAGCTTGAGGGGAGGGATTTTTCTCTCAACTCTATATATCTCTAGTTCGTTATGTATATTTAAAATACTAGCTACCAATCCTTGAGCACTTATTATCATTTATTTATTTATTTATTCTCTGCATATTTATAGAATATCTGCTATGGGTCAGATACGACAGCAGGTGCTAGATAACATGATGAGCCATGAGAGAACTTATAATTAGCAATATAGCTTATTTTTTGACAGGAAGTGCAATAGGCATATTGCATCTGTTATATAATTTTCTGTGCAACAATTCTAAGAGATGGGTATTATGACTCTCAACTGATGGATGAAGAATTTGAGACTCAGAGAAGTTAATCAACTTGCTCAGTCACACAGATAAATGGAGGATCTGAGATTCAAATGCAAGTCAGTCAAGTTCTGTATTAGTTTTCTATGCTGTGTAACAAATACTAAGTACTTAGTGGCTTGAAACAGCACACACTTATTACATCACAGTGCCTATGGGTCAGGAGTCCTGGCACAGCTCAGCTGAGTTCTCTGAAAAACTACAATCAAGATGTCAGCGAGGACTGACTTCTTATCTGATGGCTCCACTATGGCAGAATCAATTTTCAAGCTCATGTGAATGTTGGCAAAATTCATTTCTTTGAGGCTGTAGTGCTCATGGCATTTTGCTTCTTCATAGCCACCAAAGAAAGACCCTAGTGTGAGTCTTCTAGAAAAAGTCTTTTATAACATAACATCATCATTAGAATGACATCCTATCACCTTTGCCAAATTCTATTGGTTGGAAGCAAATAGCAGATCCTACCCACACTCAAGGGGAGAGAAGCACACAAGGGGGAGTGAATACCAGGAGGTAGGAACATGGTGGGGCCACATTGGAGTGGGTCACAGATTCCACAATCTACAATCGTTCCACTATACCATGCTGCATCTAGTAAGAGCTCAATACCTATGAATTGATTTTTTAAAATTATGTAAAGCTATATAACACTATTAGAAAAGTTTGGGGGTAAAATCCCCATAATCTGATGATCCCAGCACAGTTCGATGAGTCTCCTGAGCAAGGTGCTAGGTACTCATGCCTGCTGTCTCTAAGCCATCATAATGATGGTGTTTGACTTCCTGTTAGTCTTTAAAAAATATGCACAGTTCTCCTTTTTACTGCTGAAATCAGAGCAAATACATTATTCTCCAGAATTCCTTTCTCACTTTTGATATTAACATTTTTTCTTGTTGCTGCAAAATTATATAGCTGTCATTTTCAGCGTGCTCACAACATTCTTTCAACTGTCCATGCCATCAAACATTTATTTTATCTCCAAATGATTGGATATGCAGGCAACTTTCAATCTTCCACTACTGAAAACAAATGAATGAACAAAAACAACAGAACACAGTTGCATAACTACTTTCAGACTCAGAATTCTGCCGTCTTTTGTATTATTTACTTAAACTAGGAATCCAGAAGTGAAATTACTGGATCAAATAACATGAACATTTCCATGACTCTAGGTGCATGCTATCAAAATACTTCTGATTTTATTTGACTGACTTAATTAACAGCCTTCAAAATTGCCAAGGCATATGATAGTGCTATTAGGAACTCTTTGATCACTGGGAAGACAGTTATCTTTACCTGTCCTAAATCCAAGTGTTTTGGTTGAGAGAAGTGGGGAGAATTATCTTTTCTTCATGGCCATGGGCCATTTCTAAGGGTCTTATTCTACCCTGGAGTTCAAGTGGAAGACATGGATACCCTCAGGATACTGCCTTACCCTTCATATCAAATGATGTCATGTCTATGGATGTTTTTCCCGGTCACAGTGTAGGACAATGCCTTTCCTACAATGGATCAGAGGCTATTCTCACAGGACATTTGGGAAATCTGTATTTCCTTGTGTACAGGGACAGATTAGACTAATTTATTTATTCAGATGCAGTACTCTGCTATTGTATGTATCCACTTTAGCAGCACATATTACAGTAGGGTTTTCTGCAGTAGAAAAGTAAAAGAAGAAAAAAAGCTAATGTTACACACAGTAGACTGGATCATAGTTGTCATCCAGTTAACACTAACAAGAACAGATTAATTGATTATTACTTTTCTTGTGATTCAAGAACTGATAGTTTGGAGTTTGGAGTTACAGTCTTTTTTTTTAAAGTATCTGTTGTGAGCTGGAGAATTTAGCTACCAAATTTGGTTTGCATATGCCTGCCCTGTGACCTCACATCAGCCTGTTTGAAGGTTTGTGTATTTGTGCTTATCCTTATATGGGAAGGCTGCCTGGAGAATCTGTCTGACCAAAATTAGAAGCACTGTAGCATTTGTAGGAAGTGTGGTTTTAGGATGTGGATTGTCTTTGTTGCATAGAGAAGGTGGTGAGTTGGAGAACATCTTATGGACTATAAAATAATCATCGTTTCATAGCTCTTAATGGTCCTTATAACTAGTCAGATTCCCTTGATTCTCTAGATTCTTGAACTTGTCCCTTGACAAAGTTCCCCTAGAGAGAATTGAAATCTATATAGAAACTCACTGTACCGAATTGATAGTGGTAGTGATAAGAGCAGGGAAGTGGAGGCCGGAATGAACTGGTTTGTTTGCTTTCAAAATCTTAGTGTAACTCTAGGCAGAAATTTTTGAAATGGAAGGTCAACATATATTAGGCTAGCACTTGTCATAAATATTTAGTTTTGGTACTTGCTTATGACAGTGTGATTTGTTTCAAGGAAGGCTTTTGCTTTAAGGGCACCTACTCCCAAAGCCCCCAGAACAACCTAAAGTACCTATTCCTCTATTCCCTTTTACTACTGATTTTCTGTAGCCACCTATGGTCACAAGCCACTGACACTGTTGTGGAAACACTTTGTGGAAGCACTGTTGTGCAATGTTCTTAACGTCACACTTTATTTGACTAAATACATGAAAACAATTCCAAATGGAGATAGGACTTTCTTTTGGTCAAGTCATTGTAATTCATATGAATCATTGCTTCTTCCCAGAAACTTTTTCTTACAGAATCTTAAAGATCCAGGAGGCTTTTATTGCTGCTGGCATGTTTCTTTGTTTCATTATCACATGATCTCAGACTGGGAAAGGACAAAATGATTACCTAAAAAAACCTATAGTGTATAAAACCTTCAAAATACTCAAAATAACCAACAGGGATTCTTGATTTTTCTTAGGCCAAACTTTAGAATTAAGCGTGATATAAACGTATTATGAGTCATATCTGCACTCAGGTAGGCTTCATTAAGTTGGCAGACAGCCTAATTAGCATGAGACAACATACATTGTAGTGCATGATTTTGTTATTCGTAGGCTTGGTGTTCAAATGGTGCTTTTTAGTCTGACAGAGCATGCGTAACTGTGTAACTTGGAACATGTTCTTTAATCCATCTGAGCATTTGTCTCTTTGTCTATGAATTTGGAATGAAAATAATAACAGCTGTCTCATAAGATTATTGTTAGAATTAAACAAAATAAGCATGTAAAGAGCTTAGCACAGTGCCTGGCCCATAGGAAGCACTTAATAAATAATAATTGTTGTATTATACTTTACAATACAATTGTATCTGCAATGCAGAGAGAGACTTAATACATATAGAATTCCATAACCCATTGCTAGCACATTCTAAAGTGGGGTCTGTGTCTCACTGTTTCTTCTTATGAGCCCAGCCCCAATATAACCACTTACCTGTAGCAGAAAGACACCAAACTTTGATTAAGGGCTTGTTAGATTCCATCATTTAAATTATCTACTAGTATGGAACATATGACCTTATAATTGTGATTAAAGTTCCTTCAGACCATAACTACTATCTTTATTTTATTTTTACTTCCATTGGAGTAAGAACAGTGGCCATTAGGCTCAATGTGTACTCAGACTCTAATCTTGATTGAACTATAGCTCCTAACATTGTTAGGCAGGAGTCGAACACTGATCCTTCCCTAGAAGCAGAAGATCTTAGAGTTGAAATTGGGTATTCCATTGATTTTGTTTATAATGATGTAGAGATTGATTAAATTGTGTACATACTCATTTGGATAAAAAAGGAAGCAAAATCACAGTCCAGTAAGTAGAAGTTAGGTTTAAATTATTTAGCAAGAACACATCAAAAGTGATATTCTTTGTAAAAGATTGTCGACCTTCTATAAAAATCAAGAAAAAAGCCATATAAAATATCATGAGGCTAGACAGTGAAACATAGTGGAACAAACTTAAGATTTAGAGTTAGGGATATCTAAGTTTGAATTCCAGCCCTGACACCCAGTTGCTTTGTGACTGTGGATAAATTTACTTAACCTGTTTGAATCTCAGTATTCTAGTCTGCAAAATGGAGATAATAATATCTACCTTGCTGGGCTACTATAACTATTCAATGAAATAATATATGCAAAGTGCCCACTATAGCTATTATCACTTAATTGACCTTCTACAAATGGTAGCTCTTACTAATATGAATTATAAGAAGACAGTATCTGTCTTCCAGTCTTTTCAGAACACAGCCTCAAATTGAAATCCTCCTGAATTTGGAAATAATTACAGAGCACCTTCTGATAGCCTAAAGTGTCTCTCTATGGTGGAGAAGCCCATAACATATGTGTGGCCAGAGCCCTAAATCTTGTAAAAATGTTGTGCTTTAACCTTTTTGTGTTTTGGTAAAGCAGATGCTATCTCTTTATCATAGGATATGCTAGAAGGATACTCTGTAGGGCTCTGGGCACTTTTGAGGACTCCTACTTCTGATCAGCTTTGTTCTAGGATTTGGAGAATAAGGAAGTTCTTTGCTAGTTGCGAATGGATAAGAATCTGTGTGCAAACAGTAACTATGAACAATGTCTCCCTGTATTCAAATCCTAGGTAAAAAGAATGCATGTAGTCATATTGTACATTCCACAGGCATTAGTACTTAAAGGGTGGGAGGAATATCTGGCATCAAAAAAGTGGCTAAAAGCATAAGTAAACCCCACTAATAAATGGAGTTTTCTCCAATCAATTTTGGAGAACCCATCAATTTAATTTGGTACATGAGATGTTTAATCCAGGAAATTTATTTTGAATAAATATTTCCAAATAAGAATCGAACCATGAAAAATCCTGCCCAGTCAACCTCAAAGACTGATGTTTATTACTTTTTAATAAACGGTCATGGGTTGCTGATTACAGCCACCTTACTTTTCTCAAACTTCCCAGAAACTCTAGAAAGTATGGTCAGACTCCCACTATGCAGTAGGAGCTTTTATAAAAGCACCTTGACTACTTGAGTGTGGGCTGGATTTATTGACTTTGTTCTAAATATACAGTGAGGAAAAGGGATAAACAGTGCAGCACTCTGGCAGACACTACTATAACCAGTTAATCAAGGTTAATATCACCATCAATAAGTCAATTGCTATAATATGCCCTATGACATGATGTGATGAGAAAGGCATTTCTTCTTTGTGGTATTTGTCCTAAATATCCATAACCCCAGTATAATTACTGGAAAAATATAAGACAAACTTGACCTGAGGGACATTCTACGAAATACTTAACCAGGGCCCCTCAAAACTGTCAAGGTCACAGGAAATAAGAAAAGTCCGAGAAACTCTTACAGCCCAGAGGAGACTAAGGAGACATGGCAAAGAAGTGTACTGACACATCCTGGAAAGGAACAGAAAAAGAACATTATTAGAAAAACTGATGAAATCCAAATAGGCTGGAGTTTAGTTAGTAGTATCATACCAATGTTGGCTTCTTAGTTGTGACAAATACGCCACTATGAGGTAAGATGTTAACAACAGCAGAAACTGGGTTAGTGATATATGGAGACTTTTTATTAGAGTTGCAACTTTTCTGTAAATGTAAATTGCATTCCAAAATTAAAGTTTATTATAATTAAAATCTGAAAACATTTTGGTGGTGCTGAATTTAAAATAAAATTGTGAGATCAATCAGTATTAGTATCTACTTTGTGTCCAGCCCTGTGGTGAGCACTATATGGGAGGATAACAGCAAAAGGCATAGTCCCTACTTCCAGATAGTTTATCAACTAACTGAAGAGATGTGACTTTGACACGAAATGATTGGCAAACATTGGTACTCTTTGATTAAGCTCCAAACTGGGTGGTAAAAACTGCAGGAGGTCTGATGGAGCAGCCACAGAGGACTTCACGGAGTAGATCTGGAAGAATCTACTCCGTGATTCTCAGTGGATACTCAGTGGAGAGAGGGGAGACTTGCAGATGAAGGGAACAAAGTGAGAAAAAGCACTGGAGTGTTGGGCATGACATGTTCGGAGGAGAATAAAGGCAGCCTGATCTGATCTGGGAGAGAGGGGGCTGCATACTTTTACAGAGGCAGATGAAGCAGGGCCTCCTCATTATGCAGGGCGTTGAAAGTTAAACAGTCAGAGAGGGTAGGGGTTGGAACCGGCCACAGGGAACCTCAGTAGCAGTTGGATAACCGTATGTGTCTCAATTATTTGAATTTCAGCCTTTGGCCAAATTTATGACTGTCATATATTAATCAGCTAACAACTGTCTTGGCATGTACATTTGATAAGACTATGTGGGGATGATGTTCACCTGCAAGAGGTGAAAGTACAGCCATGCCCACTTTCTGGATTAAAAAGGCTTTTTCTTAACTAAATGAAATATCACTTCTGAATAATCTCATGTATCCAGACCTTTCTTGTCTGGAACTTTTCTCTGTCCATGCTGTTTTCCAGAGTCAGAAGGAACTTTAGTCCCTTTATTGTTACTGACTCAGTCAAAGCTTGTTTCTGCTTTCAAAAGGAATACATCGTAATTAGATCATTTTGCTCTTAAAAAAGTTCCTTGGGCAGTTTTTTTTTTTTTTTTTTTTTTCAAAGTGATGGGTGCAGTGTTTAATAAGAAAAATAAAAAGAACAGAAGGGGTCTGATGTTTTTGCACTTTTTTTTTTTTGTAAATTTGAAGTACAGAAATTATATCTTCCACACTAACTTTGCTCACTCAAAACTGTTAGGTAACTGAACTCTTGACAAAGTGGAGGCATGTGCTGCATTGTTCTCGGTGTGGTCCGGAAACCAGAGGCCTTGTGGTGTTTTACTCGGTTCTCCTGTGTGCATGCTGCTTGTGTTCATGCAAGCCCACATAATAGGGGGTTAGGACTTTGTTGAAGTCAGTTTAGGCTGGTCAAGAGAAATGAGATTATAATAACTAGGAATTGGTGTTCACTCATAAGGGATATTTAGGACAGAATATAAGATGTCTCAACCTTTGGTGTTTTACTTAGTTACATACTTTAGAAGGAACTCGCTCATATGTCAGTCTCCAGCTGAATTTGGAGTATATCTAGTATATCCCCCCATGGAAGTAGTGTACTGTAAGTAATGAAAAACAAAACAGCAAAACAAAACAAAACAAAAACAAGGCTTTGTAGTCAGCTAAATTTAGACATGTAATTTGATTTAAAGACCATTAATAGCTCAATCTTACTGAGCAGGCTTCTTAACATCTCTGAGCCTCTGTTTCCTTTGCTGTGAAATGGATAGCCAGCCCAAAAAGGGTTTGATATTCAGAAAACACTTAACAAGCACTCAACAAATGTTAGTCTTCTGTCTGTAAACGATTTTATCCTGTGCATATCTCGCTGCTAACATACAGTAAGGCATGGAAATTTCCTTTTGGGATTATCTGGGGAGGCTTTTCCTATTCCTTTATTATGTGACCCTCTGTTAGAATATATATAGGGGCAACTCTAGGCAAAGTTCTGAGACAAAGAAACTTTACTGTCTTCATTACCTGATTCACTCTAGGCAGTCCCTCCCTCTACTTCAAATATGCTCACTGTCTGCCCTTTCTGTGAAGACCAAAGTAGGGAATCAGTAATGGTAGGTTTTCAGGCTCCGAGAGTAGAATTGCCTTTAGTGTAGGATGTTACTATCAGTGCTCCTTATTTCACAGCCTCATGAAGCCATCTCTGAAGAAATGGGAAACTGACTAAATAGTATTCTTTCTGACTCCAGGAAAAAGTATAGACAGATAGGAATTCCAGATAAAAAAAGAAATGGATAGATGAAGTTATTCGGAACTGATTTCATAGTCAAGAAGAAAAACCCTTTTAACCCAGAAACTGGGAATGACTGTGTGTATATATATATATATTTAATGATAACACCTGAAGACATAGCAGTTTTTGAGAAACATCCTTTAAGGATCTACTTATTTTTCACTCTAAGCTCTATTTTTGAAATTATTTAGACCTTAACATGTTTTTAGAAAAGGTACTGCAGGAATGACTTTAGAATGGTAGAAGTGCAACTAAAAAAGAAAACAGTCAGAGTAAAGCTTTTTTTTCTTTTTCTTTTTTCTTTCTTTTTTTTTTTTATACTTTAAGTTCTGGATTACATATGCAGAACGTGCGGTGTTGACATAGTTAGGTATACACGTGCCATGGTGATTTGCTGCACCCATCAACCTGTCACCTACGTTAGGTATTTCTCCTAATGCTATCCCTCCCCTAGTCCCGCACCTGCCATAGGCTCCAGTGTGTGATGATCTCCTCCCTATGTCCATGTGTTCTCATTGTTCAACTCCCACTTACGAGTGAGAAAATGCGTTGTTTGGTTTTCTGATCTTGTGATAGTTTGCTGAGAATGATGGATTCCAGCTTCATCCATGTAGGCAGTGAACTTTAAGTCCAGAGAAGGTGTCAGCTGCCTTTTGTTCAGATATGCCCTGCCTCCATAGGTGGAGTCTAGAGAGGCAGTAGGCCTTGCTGAGCTGGGTTGGGCTCTGCCCAGTTCGAGCTTCCCTGCCACTTTGTTTACACTGTGTGCATGGAACTGCCTACTCAATCCTCAACAACGGCGGACGTCCCTCCCCCCACCAAGCTCCCATGTCCCAGGTCAATCTCAGACTGCTGCACTAGCAGCGAGCAAGGCTCTATGGGCGTGGGACCCACCAAGCCAGGCACGGGAGGGAATCTCCTGGTCTGCCAGTTGCTAAGACATTGGGAAAAGTGCAGTATTTGGGCAGGAGTGTACTGCTCCTCCAGGTACAGTCACTCACGGCTTTCCTTGGCTAGGAAAGAGAAATCCTACGATCCCTTGCACTTCCCCGGTGAGACAACACCCCACCCTGCTTTGGCTTGCCCTCCGCACCCCACTGTCCAACCAGCCCTGTGAGATGAACCAGGCACCTCCATTGGAAATGCAGAAATCACCTGTCCTCAGCATCGATCTCACTGGGAGTTGTAGGCCGGAACTGTTCCTATTTGGCCATCTTGGAAGTGATCTTCTTTTTCCTTTAGCAGGAATAAAATAGGAAATCTTAGATTATGCTTTAATGTCTTGGAACATCTGTCATGAGAACTGTAGGGAGCCAGGGGTGGAAGTGAGAGAATAAGAAAATTCTTATTAGACATTTTAACCAAGACTTGTTTCTTGTTGGTAAAGAGATATGAATTACAGGTTTCACATGTCAGATTGTGATCAAACCACTTTTGAAAATATTACAAACAGACAACCTGAAAAAAAAAAGTGTCTCTTGCTGTGGTTATACCCTGAAATTGAGCAAGAAGAAGCCAATGGTGGCCGGACATGGTGTCTCATGCCTGTAATCCCAGCACTTTGGGAGGCCAAAGTGGGCAGATCACGAGTTCAGGAGATTGAGACCATCTTGGCTAACATGGTGAAACCCTGTCTCTACTAAAAATACAAAAACAAAATTAACCGGGCATGGTGGCGGAGGCCTGTAGTCCCAGCTACTCAGGAGGCTGAGGTGAGACAATGGCGTGAACCCGGGAGGCAGAGCTTGCAGTGATCTGAGATCGTGCCACTGCACTCCAGCCTGGGCGACAGAGTGAGACTCCGTCTCAAAAAAAAAAAAAAAAGGAAGCCAATGGTTTAGGAAGACGTGGGAGTATTCATTTAAAAATGGACACAGATCTGTTTGGTTACTGAAAGACTACACAGTGGCAATACTGCACTCGTTTATTGCCAAACTGACTAACTTGATGTTCCCTTTAGGTATTTTGTAAGTAATTTAGTAAAAGACTGAATTGGCAGCTTTAAATGCTATTTGTTCACTCCTCGTCCACTCCACTTTTAAATCATTTGACACAGACTAGACAGAGACAGGCTCATTACTTTTCTTTCTTTCTTTTTTTTTTTTTTTTTTTTTTTTTTTTTTTTTTTTTTTTTTTTTGAGATGGAGTCTTGCTCTGCCGCCCAGGCTGCAGTGCAGTGGCGCAATCTCTGCTCACTGCAAGCTCCGCCTCCAGGGTTCATGCCTTTCTCCTGCCTCAGCCGCCTGAGTAGCTGGGACTACAGGCGCCTGCAACCACGCCCGGCTAATTTTTTGTTTTTAATAGAGACGGGGTTTCACCATGTTAGTCAGAATGGTCTCCCAAGTCCTGACCTTGTTATCTGCCCGCCTTGGCCTCCCAAAGGGCTGGTATGACAGGCGTGAGCCACCGGGCCAGGCCCAGGCTCATTACTTTTCTAAAATGAAGAGTGTCCCTTCCTGGGGTAGCATTTAAGTAAATGGAGCCAAATGAAGAGAGACTCCGTATCTGAATTTCTCTTTGAGGATGTTGACTGAGTCAAAAATTTTAACCTGTTTGGAAAAAAAAACAAATAAATACACATACAAACCATGATTTATTTATAGAGTTCAATTATATGTAATAATTTAGTAGGAGAAATTGTGAGTATCCATTTAGAAAGTTTCCAAGTTTATTTTGTAATACTATATCTTCATTGTTCTAGTTCAATATGCTGTCAACTTTGTGAGCTCAGTTTTTACCCTTGGCCAGTTATATTAAATTTTATTAAGCATGTCATCCTTTCACCAGAACTATAGATTGTATGCAGTATAGAAGGATTAAAAATCTAACATTTGTGCTACCCTTATTAAGCTTAGTCTAAGTGGCATTGCTAATAGCAATAAATGCTTGTTCTCTCTTCTCTATTGGTGTTGCCTTTCTCTTGGCTCCTCTCACCTAACCACCTTGTATTGCTGTCTTAGCTTCTTATTTAAATAACCTATTGTAATTGAACTTTTAAATACATATATTTCTAATCTCTCCCAGTAGATTGTAATGTTAGGAAGGGATCACGGCTATTTATCTTTAGCTAGTTTAGAGAGTCTAACAAAGTTCATTGAGAGTCATTTAAGAGACACTCAAGAAATATTGTTGAATAACTTCTGACAATCATTTTATATTTTAGCACATCGTAGTCAAGAACTTCTATCAATGTTAATTAACTGTTAGTAGAGAAAGTGTGATAGAGTTTGATCATAAAAAAAGGCAAAATTCCCACTTTGATTAAACGGGTGTTTTTTTTTTTTTTTGAAAAGTTGACACTTTCTTTTATAAAAAGGGTATTTTCCCATTGGAAGCATGATTAGTGAAGTTTTGATCATTCTTTGGTATTTGCAACATTCACACTGGCATCTTCTAAAGCAAAAACGTTGTCACTCCCCTGTCTTTGAAAGAAACTTGACCCTTAGCATGACAGAAAGGGAGCCTGCTAAGGCTTGTGGGAAGACAACTGTTTACTCCAGGAAACAATTGTTTAATTACCTGCTCTGTGTCTTTGGAGAGAAGAATATCCTGAATCTCAAAAATATAACATGCGGGCAGAAATGTCTTGGAATTCTTTGGGTAGAGGTGAGGGTTGTGGTTTACTATTTGAAAAATATTTATTTAAATTCCTGGACAGTGCATTGTCCACTTGCAAATGCATTTATTTGCTGAAAAGGGTATCAATAGCCTTTTAACTCCAAAGTCATTTTTATCCTGGAAGAAATTTAAATTTTATTTCTAAATGAACGCTTATGACACCTGTTCCTCTTGGTTCTGGCAATATATGGTTTGCAGTCTCATGTGTTCACTGTGTCCCTTTATTTTAAGTCTTATTAGGGAAATTAGGAAATTACCATCACCAGATACTCCCTTATGAGGGTGTGTTAGAGTGAACATGTGCCTATAGGTGTATAAGAAAGGCAATAATTGGCCGGGTGCAGTGGCTCACGCCTGTAATCCCAGCACTTTGGGAGGCCGAGTTGGACGGATCATGGGACCAGCCTGACCAACATGGAGAAACCCCATCTCTACTAAAGTACAAAAATTAGCTGGGTGTGATGGTATGCACCTGTAATCCCAGCTACTCAGGAGGCTGAGGCAGAAGAATCGTTTGAACCCAGGAGGCAGAGGTTGCAGTGAGCTGAGATAACGCCACTGCACTCCAGCCTGGGTGACACAGCTAAACTCCGTCTCAAAAAAAAAAAAAAAGGAATAATTATTTGTATATTAGAAATCTCCACTTGAGCACAGAAGTTTGAAGCTGCAGTGAGGCAAGATCACGCGACTGCACTCCAGTCTGGGTGACAGAGCAAGACCCTATTTGGAAAAAAAAAATTAAAGGAATAGATTCCTTCTTGGAAATAAACTTCATATGTGAAATTTTGGACATGAAAATTTGATCAAGTTAGGAAATAATTTTTTTTTAACTTTCCATGAAGATTGAAAGCTGAACAAAAGTTCATGTTTGACATGGCAGAACCTATTAGCAAAGTGTGATTACGGCCCATTCTGTTCAACTTTATGGAGACGTGGAACACACTAGTAGGTATGTGTACTTGTCATCAGGCAATCTCAGGGCATGGGCGAAATACTTGGTCATTACTCTCCAACTGATGGCTGGAGAGTAATTACTTCAGTGAAGGTACACTATCATGCCTAGTGATACCAGGCCTGGCGACCGTTTTAACTTAGCACAGTGAGTCACGTTCTCAACAAAGTAAGTAAGCATTCGATAAGGTAGGAAAAGCCTCAAAAAATAATTTACTTAAAGGTCCTCTGCTCATGCAAATGTGACTGATGACATTCTGCCAGGGTCATGTATGTAAAATTCTTAGCATGTCTCTTCACTAATTCCAAAAAAAAAAAAAAAAAATCTGTTGGAATGCAAGTTCCCTTAAAGTATAGGGTTTTCACATGTTGCCCAGGCCAGTCTCGAATTCCTGGGCTCAAGCAACCCTCCTGCTTCAGCTTCCAAAAAATGCTGGGATTACAGATGTGAGCCACCGTGCCCAGGCTTCAAAGTACAATCTTAATGGGACATCTTTATATCTACTCAAATTTGTAAATATGCTAATGATCGACAAATTATGTGACACACTTGACATTGACTGAACCCACCTACTGTATTTCAGAGGCCAAAATCATTGATTTAATGGAACCTTTCATCAAGTGCATTAGTCCACTAGACACTCGTATTTATTGAGTTTTACATTGATTTTTCTCAGTTCAAAAGAGGGCATATGTTATATTTAGGAATGAAAGTTTGATTTTATAAGCCAATTAAAAAACAGAATTCCCAGTAGAAAAATTACCGTGTAGCAAGTTTTGCTAGATTCTAACTGATCTTTAAAGAGGGACATTCAGTATTCTGATCGAAATAGCATTTAAAACTTTCAGTTTCTGTTGGGAAAAATTGAGAATTATTTTCCTGAGGTTATGTGATGATAGAGAAAACTATTGAATCACAATCACAAGCAACTGAGAAAGACAAAAACACGACCTTTATGCATATATGCATGTATGTGGGAGTAGATGGAGGTGTGTAAATCCAGAGAGGAACTTGACTGTATGTGAGTTTTTTTTTTAAATTTATTTTTATTTATTTATTTTTAAATTATTTTTTATTATTATACTTTAAGTTCTAGGGTACATGTGCATAACGTGCAGGTTTGTTACATATGTATACTTGTGCCATGTTGGTGTGCTGCACCCATCAACTCGTCATTTACATCAGGTATAACTCCCAATGCAATCCCTCCCCCCTCCCCCCTCCCCATGATAGGCCCCTGTGTGTGATGTTCCCCTTCCTGAGTCCAAGTGATCTCATTGTTCAGTTCCCACCTATGAGTGAGAACATGCGGTGTTTGGTTTTGTGTTCTTGTGATAGTTTGCTAAGAATGATGGTTTCCAGCTGCATCCATGTCCCTACAAAGGACACAAACTCATCCTTTTTTATGGCTGCATAGTATTCCATGGTGTATATGTGCCACATTTTCTTAATCCAGTCTGTCACTGATGGACATTTGGGTTGATTCCAAGTCTTTGCTATTGTGAATAGTGCCGCAATAAACATACATGTGCATGTGTCTTTATAGCAGCATAATTTATAATCGTTTGGGTATATACCCAGTAATGGGATGGCTGGGTCATATGGTACATCTAGTTCTAGATCCTTGAGGAATCGCCATACTGTTTTCCATAATGGTTGAACTAGTTTACAATCCCACCAACAGTGTAAAAGTGTTCCTATTTCTCCACATCCTCTCCAGCACCTGTTGTTTTCCTGACTTTTTAATGATTGCCATTCTAACTGGTGTGAGATGGTATCTCATTGTGGTTTTGATTTGCATTTCTCTGATGGCCAGTGATGATGAGCATTTTTTCATGTGTCTGTTGGCTGTATGAATGTCTTCTTTTGAGAAATGTCTGTTCATATCCTTTGCCCACTTTTTGATGGGGTTGTTTGTTTTTTTCTTGTAAATTTGTTTGAGTTCTTTGTAGGTTCTGGATATTAGCCCTTTGTCAGATGGGTAGATTGCAAAAATTTTCTCCCATTCTGTAGGTTGCCTGTTCACTCTGATGGTAGTTTCTTTTGCAGTGCAGAAACTCTTTAGTTTAATGGGATCCCATTTGTCAATTTTGGCTTTTGCTGCCGTTGCTTTTGGTGTTTTAGACATGAAGTCTTTGCCCATGCCTATGTCCTGAATGGTACTACCTAGGTTTTCCTCTAGGGTTTTTATGGTATTAGGTCTAACATTTAAGTCTCTAATCCATCTTGAATTAATTTTCGTGTAAGGAGTAAGGAAAGGATCCAGTTTCAGCTTTCTACTTATGGCTAGCCAATTTTCCCAGCACCATTTATTAAATAGGGAATCCTTTCCCCATTTCTTGTTTCTCTCAGGTTTGTCAAAGATCAGATGGCTGTAGATGTGTGGTATTATTTCTGAGGACTCTGTTCTGTGAGTTTCTTATTGTGCATTTTTATTCTCATTGGCAGGACAGATATTATTTTATTTTATTTTTTGATGGCAACACTCCATGTGTCTTTTTAGTGTGATTCCATGAAGAAACTTGCTTATTGATTACGATCCTGTAGCTCAGAAATGTTAAGTTATGGTTTTAAATATGGGTTAATTACCATTGATGTGTGAATTCAGGTTCTAAAAGAAATGCATATCAGAAGAGAAACTTAACTGAATAGTATTAATTTTACTGTTTTCAAAGCTCTCTCCTAGCTGTGATAAGGAGACAGAATACATGTGTCATCTCTACCTGGTTATCTAGATGAATATATTAGGTTAGTGCAAAGGTAATTGCCATTGAAGGTAATGACCAAAACTGCAATTACTTTTTCACTAACCTAATACATGATACACATAAAAGATACCTTAGCAGCTCATGATAAGGGCTAATGAATGGTACAGATATATTGCAAACTTTATAGTTTGTAGGATTGGCTAATATCTTCTTGTTCAGTTTCTGTTTTGAACAATGAAAATTGAGGCTTGAATGACTCTTGCAGCTTGTGCAGTTTGTCAAGGAAAGATTCATTTCTATTGCGTATACTATTCTTGTTAAGATGGGAAGCAGACTTGTGTCATTTGGAAAAACTTTCTAGAAAGGCTGAAACTAAGAGAGGCTTGTAGAGGATCAGCAAACATAACTTTTCACTACACACAATTTGGGGTTAACTGCATTTTTAGGTATTGATATGCATCAGTTAGTTTTGCATGTACATCATTAAATAATGAGAATTTTCAATGGAAAAAAAAGAGAAAGTCCTTGATAAAAGGACCTGTGGACCAAAAGCTCTTCAATACACTTGTGAGGCATTATTAACAATACAGTAATAAAGAGGGAAAATCATATAATTTCTGTGAAACCACAATCTTTGTTCTGTCTGAATTCATTTCTGCCAGCTCACAAACATTTGACTTTTGTCGAATATTGGAAAATACGGTTTCTCGTTCTTTGGGTCCTAGATTAAGAAGAAACAGCAAGATGTACTTGGTTTCCTAGAAGCCAACAAAATAGGATTTGAGGAAAAAGATATTGCAGCCAATGAAGAGAATCGGAAGTGGATGAGAGAAAATGTACCTGAAAATAGTCGACCAGCCACAGGGTATCCCCTGCCACCTCAGATTTTCAATGAAAGCCAGTATCGCGGGGTAAGAAAACAATGTAAATTCTTGTTTATTGAAATAGATTGCCCCAAATCTATCCATTATTTTCACCTCTGCCTCCAAACCTGCATATATATAGTTATATCGCTTGCTTACAGTCATTTGTCCTTTGCATCCTCTCAAAGGCTGGATGTAGACAATGGCTACATTTTCTAAATATGTTTGCTATTGATTATGCATCACAGTCAAATTTAGGCAAGTTTATTTGTTACTTTTTGAGAATGTTTTGTGGCTTACAAGATGACAGTAGGTATCCCAACCAAATTTAGTCATGTGAAGATTATCTTGCATTCCCCAGGTTGAAACCTCTTACTATTTGGTTGCTCTTCTGGTCATGCATCATGGACATCTCATTGCCTTTCTCAAAACACAGCAAAGATTAACTGTTCTTCTGGCCTTAGCATATCTAGCTAATATGTAGTCTACTGTGGGCTCTGAGAAAATCTCAACCTAAATGAATAATGGAATAGAAATATGGTGAATGGAAACAACAGTGTCTGACCAGAAATAAGTATCTTCTTACTGGGAAATAGGTGGCTGTTTTGCATAGTGGAGGAAGCTGCAGGCAGATTTAAATTTGATGTGATGTGGAATAAACCGTTCTGCAGTTTTTGTGCCATAGAATACCTACTTTTCAACCTATATTAAATAAGATCTGGAAGCCTTGCCTCTTTATTACTCCTTACTCCTTCCAGAATTCTAGTATTATGGAAGGTAGTCTGCCTGTCCCTAAGGAAGCAGATGATTCTGTCAACTAGTCAGGTCATTCTGAATAAATCTCTCTCTTTTTTTTTTTTTTTTTTTTTTTTGAGACAGAGTTTCACTCTTGTTGCCCAGGCTGGAGTGCAGTGGCGTGATCTCGGCTCACTGCAACCTCCGCCTCCCAGGTTCAAGCGATTCTCCTGCCTCAGCCTCCTGAGTAGCTGGGATTACAGGCGTGTGCCACCACACCAGGCTAATTTTGGTATTTTTAGTAGAGACTGGGTTTCTCCATGTTGGTCAGGCTGTTCTCAAACTCCCGACCTCAGGTGGTCCGCCTGCCTCAGCCTCCGAAAGTGCTGGGATTACAGGCGTGAACCACTGCACTCGGTCGAATAAATCTCCTTTGTTTCTTTTATTGGTTGCATATTGCTAATTCATCTTACCTTCTTTTCATCAAGGACTATGATGCCTTCTTTGAAGCCAGAGAAAATAATGCAGTGTATGCCTTCTTAGGCTTGACAGCCCCACCTGGTTCAAAGGTATGATACCCTTTTTTTCCTGCTTTATAGATCATGTTATTGCTGCTGAGCTTTTTTAGTTAGTAAGATTTTCACTTTTGTTAAGTATTCAAATTAAGTCAGAGACAGTCCTTTACAGCAAAAAGTGCCTTCTCTGCATCCACTTAATTCCTATTAGGGCAGAAAGATGTGCATAACCAAATGCATAAACTATGTGTTTAGCAGGTAGGTAGAGTGATTTCCCCGTCAAGCTGACCACGGGAGCAAATTTCTCATTGACCTACTCACAAATAAGTGCTTAGCAATTTTAAAGCCTTCATTATTCCAGCCGTCCTGCGTGGTTCTACAACGACAGTAAGCATCTTAGTTCATGGTAATCTCCTTGGTGGCATTTATTGTCTTTGTGTGAGAGCAAATGATAGAGTCATCCATTCAAGTTAATTAAGAGCATCTGCATTGCAAAACTGGTCACTAACTTGCTCGCCAAATTTGAAGCTTTTTTCCTGCCAACATAAATTAATTTTTTTAAGTAGCAGCATTTTCAGGACAGACCAAATAAAGGAAGCAACAATAAAATTGTCTATCTAATGAGATGTCCCCAAACTATCAACTTTAAACATACCTTTGCCTTTTATAGTAGTTCTTCATACAAATTGCCTCAATCATTTTATGTTGCTGTGTCATTTTATGTTTTTCTCTTAACAACTAATTGTATGTTAGACAGATTCTTTGAACTCCAATTCCCTCTCCTATTTTAAAAGTCTGTGTTACTGTCTGTTTTCACTAGACAAAAATTTACTAGTACTATGTTTATATCATTGTGAAATGGTTTTCTTGCCGAACTTTCTTTTCTCATGGATAAAATGTTATATTTTAGGCTTTGTGTAATTTGAGCCATAAGAAAAGTGACTGAAGACACTTTTCTTTAAATAAGATAGTAAGAGGACTAGATTGCAGCATCTGCAATCCAGACAGAGCAGCATCTGGAGGCTTGCATTGTGAATTTCAGCCCCAGATAGACTGCAAGAACAAACCAGTAATCCTGAGAGGACCCACAGACCCTCTCAAGGAAGCGGTCTGCTCCTGTAGGACTCAGGAGACACCCCAAATACAGTGAGTGCCCCAACTGAGGAAGTGGAAAAGGGAGACCCTCCTCTCCCGAACACATACCCTCACTGGAGAAACTGAAGGTCTGTTCGCGGGAGAAGTTTCCAACTTTACCTGGAGCTGAGTCAAGTTAGAGAGCCCAGCAAAATACAGGGGTAGAGGAAGCAATAGGAATGCCCTGGGATCTCGCTGGGTCCCCAAGCAGCCCATTTCTGCCTGGCACCACAGGGATCCATCGGGAGTGTGGCCAGAGGAGCAGGCGTTAAAACTCCACAGAAAGAAGAAATTCTCTAGCCAAATTTTGTAACAATTTGAACGGGACAAGAAGCCTCCTGGCCAGAACTGGGGGGAGGGTGCAAATCCCACATGCAGACTTCACAGGCAAGGGAAGAACTAAAGCCCTTTGTTTTCCACAGCTGGGAGGTGGATAGCCTTGGGGGAATTTTTAAGCCCCTCTTGCCGGCCACCTGGAAACAGACTCAGGGCTGTTGGAGGGGGGCTTGGTGGGTGTGAGACCAACCCTTCGGTTTGCCTGGTAGCTGGATGAGGCCTGTGACTGCTGACTTTCCAGGACTTCCCTGACAATCTGCATGATTCAGCAGAGGAAGCCATAATCCTCCTAAGTATAGAACTCCAGTGACCTGGGAATCTCATCCCCACCCCTCACAGCAGCCACAGCAAGACCCACCCGAGGAGAGTGTGAGCTCAGACATGCCCAGCCCTGCCCCCACCTGATGGTCCTTCCCTTTCCACCCTGGTAGTGGAAGACAAAGGGCATATAATCTTGGGAGTTCTAGGGCCCTGCCCACTGCTGGTCCCTCTCCACAATACTACAGCTAATGGTTTCTGGAAAGCACCACCTCCTGGCCAACCAGCATAAAAATAGAGCATTAAACCACCAAAACTAAGGACCCTCATGGAGTCCATTGCACCCGCCTCCACCTCCACCGGACCAGGCGCTGGTATGCAGGACTGAGAGACCCATAGATGGTTCATATCACAAGACTCTGTGCAGGCAACCCCCAGTACCAGCCCGTAGCTGGGTAGACTCACTGGGTAGCTAGACCCAGAAGAGAGACAACAATCACTGCAGTGTGGCTCACAGGAAGCCACATTCATAGGAAAAGGGGGAGAGTACTACATCAAGGGAACACCCCATGGGACAAAATAATCTGAACAACAGCCTTCAGCCTTAGACCTTCCCTCTGACAGAGTCTACCCAAGTGAGAAGGAACCAGAAAACCAACTCTGATACTATGACAAAGCAATGCCCTTCAACATCTGCAGAAAATCACACTAGTTCACCAGCAGTGATCCAAACCAAGAAGAAATCCCTGATTTACCTGAAAAACAATTCAGGGGGTTAGTTATTAAGCTAATCAAGGAGGGAACAGAGAAAGGCAAAGCCCAATGCAGGGAAATCCAAAAAAATGATACAAGAAGTAAAGGGAGAAATATTCAATGAAATAGACAGTTTAAAGAAAAAAACAATCAAAAATTCAGGAAACTTTGGACACACTTCTAGAAACACGAAATTCTTTGGGAAGTCTCAGCAATAGAATTGAACAAGTAGAAGGAATTCAGAGCTCTAAGACAAGATCTTTGAATTAACCCAATCCAACAAAGACAAAGGAAAGAGAATAAGAAAATATGAACAAAGCCTCCAAGAAGTCTGAGATTATGTTAAACGACCAAACCTAAGAATAATTGGAATTCCTGAGGAAGAAGAGAATCCTAAAATCTTGGAATCATATTTGGGGGAATAATCAAGGAAAACTTCCCTGGCCTAGCTAGAGACATATACATCCAAATACAAGAAGCGCAAAGAACACCTGGGAAATCCATTGCAAAAAGATTTTCGCCTTAGGCACATTGTCATCAGGTTATCTAAGGTTAAGACAAAGGAAAGAATCTTTTTGGTAATTTGCCATTACCAAGCCACCACTATAGGAGCTCTAAATCTTGAAAGGAATCCTGGAAACACATCAAAACAGACCCGTCTTTAAGGCATAAATCACACAGGACCTATAAAACAGAAATGCAAGCTTGAAAGCAAAAGAAAAAAAAATGAAAAAACCCAGAGTACACAGGCAACAAAGAGCACAACAAATATGATGGTACCTCACATTTCAGTGTTAACATTGAATGTGAATGGCCTAAGTGCTTCACTTGAAAGATACAGAACTGCAGAATGGATAAGAACTCACCAACAATCTACTGCCTTCAGGAGACTCATCTAACACATAAGGATGCACATAAAGTAAAGGGATGGAAAAAGGCATTTCATGCAAATGGACACCAAATGAGAGCAGTTGCAACTATTCTTTTTTTTTTTTTTTTTTTTGAGACAGAGTCTTGCTCTGTCACCCAGGCTGGAGTGCAGTGGCCGGATCTCAGCTCACTGCAAGCTCCGCCTCCCGGGTTTACGCCATTCTCCTGCCTCAGCCTCCCGAGTAGCTGGGACTACAGGCGCCTGCCACCTCACCCGGCTAGTTTTTTGTATTTTTAGTAGAGACGGGGTTTCACCGTGTTAGCCAGGATGGTCTCGATCTCCTGACCTCGTGATCCGCCCGCCTCGGCCTCCCAAAGTGCTGGGATTACAGGCTTGAGCCACCGCGCCCGGCGCAGTTGCAACTATTCTTATATCAGACAAAACAAACTTAAAGCAACAGTGGTTAAAAGAGACAAAGAGGGACATTATATAATGGTAAAAGACCTTGTCCAACAGGAAAATATCACAATCTTAAACATATATGCACCTAACACTGGAGCTCTCAAATTTATAAAACAATTACTAATAGACTTAAGAAATGAGATAGACAGCAACACAATAATAGTGGGGGAATTCAGTATCCCACTGAGAGCACTAGACAGGTCATCAACACAGAAAGTCAACAAAGAAACAATGGATTTAAACTACACCTTGCAACAAATGGACTTAACAGATATATACAGAACATTTTATGCAACTGCAGAATACACATTCTATTCAACAGCACATGGAACTTTCTCCAACATAGACCATATGATAGGCCATAAAATTAGCCTCAATAAATTTAAGAAAATTGATATTATATCAAGCACTTTCTGAGACCACAGTGGAATAAAACTGGAAATCAACTCCAAAAGGAACCTTCAAAACCATGCAAATAGATGGAAATTAAATAACCTGCTCCTGAATGAGCATTGGGTCAAAAACGAAATCAAGATGGAAATTTAAAAATTCTTCGAACTGAATGACAATAATGATGCAACCTATCAAAATCTCTGGGATACAGCAAAGGCGGTGCTAAGAGGAAAGTTTATAGCCCTAAATGCCTATGTCAAAAAGTCTGAAAGAGCCCAAACAATCTAAGGTCACACTTCAAAGAACTAGAAAAACATGAACAAACCAAACCCAAACCCAGCAGAAGAAAGAAATAACCAAGATCAGAACAGAACTAAATTAAATTGAAACAAAAATAATACAAAAGATAAAAGAAACAAAAAACTGGTTCTTTGAAAAGATAAATAAAATTGATAGACCATTAGCAAGATTAACCAAGAAAAGAATAAAGAAAATTCAAATAACTTCACTAAGAAATGAAACAGGAAATATTACAACTGACACCACTGAAATACAAAAGATCCTGGCCGGGCGCGGTGGCTCAAGCCTGTAATCCCAGCACTTTGGGAGGCCAAGACGGGCGGATCACGAGGTCAGGAGATCGAGACCATCCTGGCTAACCCGGTGAAACCCCGTCTCTACTAAAAAATACAAAAAACGATCCGGGTGAGGTGGCGGGAGCCTGTAGTCCCAGCTACTTGGGAGGCTGAGGCAGGAGAATGGCATAAACCCAGGAGGCGGAGCTTGCAGTGAGCCGAGATCCGGTCACTGCACTCCAGCCTGGGCGACGGAGCGAGACTCCGTCTCAAAAAAAAAAAAAAAAAAAAAAAGTCTGATGTTTCCTTTTCCAGAGTCAGTCTTGCCACTCATCTTTAGTTCAACAAACTTTCCTTGAAGTTTATTTTATGTCAAGTATTATGTTGAGCACCAGAGCACACATGTAGGTCAGAGTTCCTGTGCTAGAGGTGAGTACCTCACTATCCAGAGGAGAAGGAAGACAACCTGAGTTTTTGGTGTGTATACCATCATAAAACATGAAAACTACAATATTTTAATGGATAGCACATTTTCTAAGTAATTTAAACCTTAATTAACCAAAACTCAACTAATTTTAAACTTAAGTGACCATGTTTTTATATACTCAATTTTCATGAAAAATCACACAAAAAGGAAACTAGCTGACTATTTTAAGTAAAATATCAATTATAACTGTATATCACTTGCTTTCATGGAAGTATTCCAAATCATTAGGAATGATTAGGTAGTCTTTTAGTATATCTGTTTCTAGAAATCTGTTTGTATTATATAGTTTTTCTACTAAAATTTTTAAAGAAATCTCTTCTGGGGGCTTTTGTATATTCTTAGTAGTTGGAACTAATGTAGTCTAACTAAAATACACATGCATGTCTGCTTTGTGATGTTTAAACTTATCTTTTTTTGTTTGTTTTTCATTTCAGGAAGCAGAAGTGCAAGCAAAGCAGCAAGCATGAACCTTAAGCACTGTGCTTTAAACGTCCTGAAAAATGAGTCTCCATTGCTTTTTTAAAATAGCAGAATCAGCTTTGCTTCAAAAGAAATAGGCTTAATGTTGAAATAATAGATTAGTTGGTGTTTTCACATGCAAACATTCAAAACGAATATGAAATTAAAATTTGAACATTATGGTGAGGAGAATGGTATATTAACACAAAATTATATTAGTAAGTAGATGTCATAGAAATAGTGTTGCTACCTGCCAAGGCATCCTGTGTACACCATTGATTTTACAAAGAAACACCCTTCCCTCCTTTTTTGCCATTATTATGGCAACTTAAGTGTATCTGCATCTCTACATTAAAAAGGAGAAAGAGAAATAACCTATCTTTCATTCCTAAGTTGCCTCATTAATTTTGGTGAACAAGAATATGTACCTTTTTGATGCTATATTATTGTGATTAAAAAGTACTTGCAGGTAATGTTTATGATACGTTAAACATTGTAATTTCCTATGGTAATTATAACATTCCCATTCTTTTGTAGATGAAACTTCTATGTATTGAACCACAGATTTTCCGAGCTTCTAAATGTAGCCTTTCATTGCACATTTCAGTGATCAGAATAGATATCTTTCTACACACACAAAAGCAATGGATTCATTCAGTGGACAATTTCCTTGTTTAACTACACAGCTATGATGGAATGATATATCCAAGTTCCTTCCCTCAGTGAAATATGCATATGTATATCATGAAAGTGGGATGCCAAGTAAGCTTAAAACGGCATTCTCTAGCAAAGAGATTAGACTTTTAAATAACTCTTATAAAACAGGTTGGCGATCATTTTCCAAGATTGGTTTCCCTTGAGTTTTTGCTAAAACAAATCTTAGTAGTGCTGCCCGTTTAAAACAACTCACAATCGTAAATGTTACTATTCCTAAGATATCTTACCTTTTAATTTCAGTTTAGCCATGTATTGTATGAGTGTATTAGTCTCAGCAGTGAGAATATTTTCTGTGCCTCTATTCCAGCAAAAAGTAGAAGTATCAAATAAAAAGGGCAACTTTTAAAATATTAAGTCTGAAGACTTCTAAAAAGACAAGAAATATGGCCTAAATAACTGCACAGATTTATATAGTAAGTTTCATACTACTTTATTACCAAAAGCAAACACTTCTTACTTTAAACTACGTTATCATAGATACCTATTGTATGCTGGTCTGTACTTTTTGCCAAAATCAACACATAATGAAGAGATGGCTTTGTTTCATGAGATTCAAACTTGATGCTATGCTTTAAAATAAACTCAGTACTTTTAGAAACATAACTTATGTGTTCTTGGAGTTTATATAATAGTAATTTTAGATGAGTAATATCTTTTTTTTGAGGGTTGTATATGCAAAAAGAGAAAATAATAGAAAGAAAACTATTTGAATTCAATTCCAGTTTTTCGTTTTCTATATTTTTTTAGGACTCTCACAATACACGTGGGATCAAATGAACAATTTCATTGGGTTTACAAAAATATGATATAAAGAACTCTAGAGAAAACAGGGTGCTTTGTAATACACTCCAGAAAACGCAAAAAAAAAAAAAAATTAGTCAATATTTTCTCCTAAGCTTTATTAAATGTCGCTGATGATACTTGCAATATTTTATGTGGTCATTTTAACTTTTATTTTAATGTCAAATAAGTCAACGCTGGCAAAACAGGCATTCTTTAAAAATAGATGTATTTTTTTGCCATGTTTATATAACTTAAAATTAACATAGCATATGTAAAGTAAAAGGCTGAATTGAGTCTTTCTAAATTGAAATATTTTATTTTGTCAGCTGAGAAATACGTTTAGTAGATACAAAAATGCAAGTGAAATTCTGAATATTAAGGTGAATTTTATTTTAAAAAATCTTTCAAAATATTTGGCTGGAAAATATAATCTTTGCTACTTGTTATATTTCATTCAGATTGTTTCTGTTTGTAAATCAGACTTGCTTATTTGTTATGTTCAATTATTGAGCTGGTTTGTTCTTGGGAGTATTTGACCCTCGGGAAGATTTTCATTTTGACCAAACAATGCAAATTGGATGTTGATTGCATTGTTAAATGTCAACATTTCTTTGGGAATCTGAGTGTAGGGGTAAACAGAATTTTAAAACAGAAGTTGTTAATTACTTGCTTGGGAAAGTTTACAGAAAATTTTGGTGAAGTCAGATTTCATTGCACATATTCCATTCATTCAGCAAAAGGAAAAATGAGAATTCACATGGATTTTATTACCCAGGTATGGATGCTGAAAAATATTGAAAGGTTGACATTGGTCTAATCTTTTACTGTAAAATACGTATTTCTTTCTTTTGAAGAATTCCAACAAAATTGATTAAGAAACTCACATTTGATTAATTTGAACCTTCTAGTCTTCTGCTCCCATCCGTCATTCTTCTCCTGTATCTATTATCACCTTCCTTTATTTAGCAAACAAAATTTTGAAATCCTTTGTAAACAGTACTATAATGTTACCATAATTCCTATTTTCACATGATTGTCCTTTTAACATCTTTATTAAAATACAATTCACATACTGTAAACTTTGCTCATTTAAAGTGTATTTAAGGCAGTGGCTTTTAGTATATTCACAGAATTGTGCAACCATCACTACAATTTAAGTTTAGAATGCTTCATCACCCAACAAGTAAACTCTACCCGATAGCAGTCACTCCCCATGCCCCACTCCCTCAGCACTATACAAACACCAACTTACTTTCCGTCTCTGTGGATTTACCTATTCTAGACATTTTATATAACTAAAATCATACAATATGTGGTCTTTTGTGGTTTGTGTCTTCTAGTTACCACATTTTTGACCTTCATCCATGTTGTAGCATGCATTAGTACTTCACGTTTTATTGAATAACATTCCACTGTATGGATAAAAGCACATTGCGTTTTCCCATTAATCAGTTGATGGACATTTGAGTCGTTTTCACTTTTTGGATATTATGCATAATGCTGCTATGAACATCGGTGTACAAATTTGTTTGAACACCTGTTTTTGTGTCTTTTGGATATATATGTAGAAGAGTTACATGATTGTTCTGTATTTAACAATTTGAGGAACGTGAGACTTTTCCAAGTTGGCTTCACTATTTTACATTCCCACCAACAGTGTATGAGTATTGTTCTGATTTCCCCAATTTCTAGCCAATGCTTGTTGTTATTTATCCTTTTGATTACAGTTATTCTAATGGCTATAAAGTGGTTTCTCATTGCAGTTGTGACTTACATTTCTCTGATGGCTAAATATGTTGAGCATCTCTTTATGTGATTATGGCCATTTGTGTATCTTCTTTGGAGAAATGTCTTTTCAGATCCTGTGTCCATCTTTAAGTTGGGTTATTTGTATTTTTATTGTTCAATTTTAACAGTTCCTTATATATTCTGATTACAAGTCTGTTATTATATATATGGTTTGAAAATGTTTTACCATTTTATGGGTTGTCTTATTTTCTTGAGGGTATGCTTTGAAGTATGTAAGTTTAAAATTTTGACAAATTCATCTTTTTTGTTGTTGTTGCTTATATTTTACTTTTACTGTCTTGTTTTTGCTAAGGAAACATTGCCTCATCCAAGATCATAAAGATTTACTTCTCTGTTTTCATTTAATAGTTTTACCTTGTGCACTTATGTCTGTGATCTATTTTGAGTTACTTTTTGTATATGATATGGGATAAGGATTTAAGTTCATTCAGTTGTCCAAGCACCATTTGCTGAAATGACCACACTTTCCCCATTAAATTTTCCTGACAGCTTTGTCAAAAATAAGATAATCGTAAATATGTAGTTATATATTTGATACTTTAATGATTTTAACAAATTATAATTGCAACTACAAATAGTGTGATGCCATTATGTATAATATATATTATATATGTGTATATATGCACAGTGTGAAATAATCTAATCAAACTAATTAATATATCCGTAACTTAACTTTATTCCTACTGTTCAGATGCAGCTTTTTACTGTTTGATCAACATCACCCTATTCCACCCCACCCAGCCTCTGCTAACCAACATTGTTTTAGATTCCACATATAAGCGAGACCATGTTGTATTTGTAATATATATAAAATATACACGCACATATATAGTGGAAACGTTATATAAGAAACACATATAAAGAAACATATATAAAGGAACATATATAAAGAACATAAGAAGAACATATATAAAGAACATATAAAGAACATAAGAACATATATATGTTCCTTTATATATGTTTTTATAAAGAAAATTTATAAAATTTATATATAAATTATATATAAATTATATATATATATGCTATATATATACGCACACACACACACACACACACACATATTATATTTTGTTTATCCATTCATCCATTGATGGACACTTACGTTGATTCCATAACTTGTCTATTGTAAATAATGCTGCGTGTAAAGGTATATTTCGGGGCATTCGGTTCTCTTTCTATGGTCTGTAAGTCAGTGTACTATATGTGTACTTTTGCCAGTTCCACACAGTTTTGATTTCTGTAGCTGTGTAGTGCATTTTGAAACTTGGAAGTGTGAGTCCTCCAATTTTGTTCTTTCTTTTTAAATTCTTTTTTTTTCTTTGGCATCCCTTGCATTTCTGTATGACTCATAGGATCAGCACCGTATCTGCAAAAAACCCAGCTGGGATTTTGATAGAGATTCTGTTGAATCTTTAGTTGAACATAGGAAGCAGTGTCTTCTTTAAAATATTAACTCTTTTAATTCATAAGCACGGATGCCTTTCCATTTAATTGCATCTTTTTATGTTGCTTTCAGCAATGGTTTTTAGTTTGCAGAGTTTATACTTCACCTTTTTTTGTTAAATTTATTTCTAAACATTTTATTCTTTTTGCTGCTATTATAAGTAGAATTGTTTTATTAATATTAATTTAGGTTTCTTCATATCTATCCAGTGTACATAAACGCACGTGATCACTGTATTTACGTATGATGTTTGTATTTTCATTTTGTAACTTGCAACATTGTTGAATTGGTTTATTACTTCTCATAGGTTTTCTTGTGGATTCTTTAAGATATTTTATACATTAATACAAAATCCTGTCACCTGCAAAGGAAGAAACTTTTACTTCCTTTCTGATCTGGATACGTTGTATTTCTTGCCTCATTGGCCTGATTAGAACCTCGATTACAATGTTGAAAGTAAGTTTCTAGAGCATAAATCCTTGTCTTGTTCCCAATTTATTTATTTACTCATGTCAATCTTTTGCTGTTAAGTGAAATATTAGTTTGACATATATGTTTTCCACATGTATTAAGTTGGTTTTACCTGAAAGCTTTTTCTTTTTTTTTTTTTTTTTTTTTTTACTTTTAAAGTAGGTTCAGGAGCTACATGTGGTTTACCCATTTGTTACCTGGGTAAAATGCATGTTAACTGGGTTTGCTGAAGGAATTATTCTGTCACTCAGGGAGTGAGTATAGTACACAATAATTAGTTTTTTAACTATTAACCCACTTCCACTATCCTCTCCTACTAGTCCTCAGTGTCTGTTGTTCTCAACTTTGTGTCCTTGTATACTCAGTGTTTAGCTCCCACTTACAAGTGAGAACATGTGATATTTGGTTTTCTGTTCCTGTGTTAGGTCACTTAGGATGATGTCCTCAAGCTGCATCCATGTTTCTGCAAAGGACATGATTTAATTATTTTTATGACTGTGTAGTATTCCAGGGTCTATATGTACCACATTTTCTTAAATCCAGGCCACTGTTGAAGGGCATCTAGGTTGATTTCCTTTCTTTGCTATTGTTAATAATGCTGCAGTGAACATATGAGTGCATGTGCCTTTTTTGTAGAATGATATATTTTCTTTTAGATGTATATCCAGTAATGCAATTGCTGGTTTGAATACTAGTTCTGTTTCAAGTTGTTTAAGAAATCTCAAAATGGCTTTCCACAGTGGCTGAACTAATTTACATTCCCACCAACAATGTATAGGCATTTCCTTTCACTACAAGCCTAGGCAGCATCTGTTATTTTTTGACTTTTTAATAATAGCCATATTAACTGGTGTGAGATGGTATCTCACTGTGGTTTTGATTTGCAGATCTTTGATGATTAGTGGTGTTGTGAATGTTTTCATATATTTAATAGCTGCTTTAAATAGTCTTCTTTTGGGAAGTGTCTGCTCATGTCCTTTGACCATTTTTTAAATGGTACTATTTGGTTTTTGCTTCTTGATTTGTTTCAGTTCCTTATAGATTCTGGATATTACACCTTTGTCAGATGCATAGTTACAAATATTTTCTCCCATTTTGTATGTAGTCTGTTTACATTGTTGATAGTTTCTTTTGCTGTGCAGAAGCTCTTTAGTTTTGTCAATTTTTGTTTTAGTTACAATTGCTTTTTGGGACTTAGTCGTAAAATCTTTGCCAAGGCCTATGTTGAGAAAAGTATTTCCTAGGTATTCATTTAGGGTTTTTATAGGTTGAGGTCTTATGCTTAAATCTTTAATCCACTTTGAGTTGATTTTTGTATATGGTTAAAGAAAGGGGTCCAATTTTAATCTTCTGCATATAGTTATCCAGTTATCAAAGCACAGTTTATTGTATAGGAAGTCCTTTCCCCATTACTTGCCATTGTCACCTTTGTCAAATATCAGATGGTTTTAAGTGTACAGCTGTATATCTTGGTTCCCTCTCCTGTTCCATTGGTCCATGGATGTGTTTTTGTAACAGTATTATGCTGCTTTGGTTACATTAGCCTTGTAGTGTAGTTTCAAGTTGGTAAGTGTGATGCTTATGGCTTTGCTCTTTTTGCTTAGGACTGCTTTGACTATTCAGGCTCTTTTTTGGTTCTATGTGAATTTTGAAATTGCTTTCTATACTTCTGTGGAAAATGGTATTGGTAGTTTGATAAGAATAGCATTGAATATATGGATAGCTTTGGGTAGTATGGCCATTTAAATGATATTAATTCTTCCCATACATGACCATGGAATATTTTTCCAATTGTTTGTGTTTTCCAATTGTTTCTTTCAGCAGTGTTTTGTAATTCTCAATGTAGAGATCCTTCATGTTCTTGTTTGGATGTATTCCTAGATATTTTATTCTTTTGTGGCTATTGCAAATGGGATTGCATTATTGATCTGGTTCTCATCGTGAATGTTATTGTCATATAGAAACGCTATTAATTTTTGTACATTAATTTTGTATCCTGAAACTCAACTGAAGTCATTTTTCAGTTCTAGGAGCCTTGTGGCAGAGTCTTTAGCATTTTCTAGTGATGGAATCAAATCATCTGCAAAGAGAGATAGTGTGACTTACTCTTTTTCTATTTGGGTACCTTTTATTTCTTTCTCTTGCCTAATTGCTCTGGCTACAACTTTCAGTAGTGTGTTAAGCAGGAGTGGTGAGAGTGGGTATCCTTGCATTGTGCCAGTTCTCCAAGGGAATGCTTCCAGCTTTTGCTCATTCAGCATGATGTTGACTGTGGGTTTTTCATAGATGGCTGTAATTAGTTTGATGTATGTTCCTTCAGTGCCTAATTTGTTGAGGATTTTTAATATGAAGTGATGTTGTATTTTATCAAAAGTCTTCTCTGCATCTATTGAGATAATTACGTGGTTTTGTTTTTAATTCTGTTTTGTGGTGAATCGCATTTATTGATTTGCATATGTTGAATCAACCTTGCATCCCAGTAGTGAAGCCTATTTAATCATGAGGTATTAACTTTTTGTTGTGGTGCTCAATTTGGTTTGCTACTATTTTGTTGAGGATTTTTATGTGTATGTTCATCAAGGGTATTGACCTGAAGTGTCCTTCGATTATTGTGTCTCTGCGAGGTTTTGGTATCTTAATGATGCTGACTTCATAGAATGAGTTAGAGGGGTGCCCCTCCTCCTTGATTTTTTGGAATAATTTTAGTAGGATTGGTACTAGCTCTTCTTGGCACATTTGGTCAAATTCAGCTGTAAATCCATCTGATCTAGGGCTTTATTTTTTGCTTGGTAGGTGTTTTTTTACTACTGATTCAATTTCAGAAGTTGTTATTGGTCTACTCAGGGTATCAAGTTTTTCATGGTTCAATGTTGGGAGAATGTGTGTTTCCAGAAACAACTTCTAGGTTTTCTAATTTATGTGCATAGAAGTGTTTGTTATAATCTCTGATTTTTTTTTTCATATTTCTATGGGATTAGTTGTAATGTCACTTTTTTCCATTCTGATCAAACTTTTTATCTTCTCTAATTTTTTTCTTTGTTAATTGAACTAGCAGACTATCAATCTTGCATATTCTTTGAAAGAACAAACTTTTGGATTTTTAGATCTTTGTATGAATTTTTGCATCTCAGTTTTATTTGGTTTTCCTCTGAGTTTGGTTATTTATTTTCCCCTGCTAGCTTTGGGGTTGGTTTGCTCTTGTTTTTCTAGTTCCTCCAGGTTTGATGGTAGGTTGTTACTTTGAGATCTTTCTAACTTTTTGACATGTTTAGTGCTATAAACTTACCTCTTAACACTGCTTTAGCTCTGTTCCAACAATTCTAGTATGTTGTGACTCTTTTTTCATTAGTTTCAAATAATTTATTGATTTCTCCATTAATTTTGTTTTTTACCCACAGTCATTTATAAGCACTTTGTTTAATTCCATGTAATTGTTTGTTTTTGAGAGATCTTCTTAGTGTTGATTTCTATTATTGTTATACTTTGGTCTTAGAATGTGGGTGATATGGTTAGATTTTTTTTTTAATTTGTTGAGACTTGTTTTATGGTCAAGCATGTGATCAATCTTACAGCATGTACTGCATGCAGATGAGAAGAACGTGCATCCCATTCTTATTTGGTGGAATATTCTGTAGATGTCTATTATATTCAGTTGTTCAAGCGTTGAGTTTAAATCCAAAATATCTTTATTAGTTTTCTGCTTTGATGGTCTGAAACATTGTCAGTGGGGTGTTGATGTCTTTTAATATCATTGTATCATAATCTACATCTCTTCATAAGTCTCTGTGTACCTGTTTTATGAATCGGAGTTTTCCGAATTTGGGTATATATATATTTAGAATAGTTAAGTTTTCTTGTTGAATTGAACCCTTTTTCATTATGTAACAACCCATTATGAAATGTCCCTCTTTCTCTCTAAATAACTTTTATTGTTAGTTTAAAATCTATCTTCTGTGATATAAGTATAGTCACTCATCTTATTGTTGTTTTTCATCCTTTCACTTTCAACCAGTTATTATCTTTGAATTTAGAGTGTGTGTCATAGAAATATAAAATTGGATGTTGTTTTTTTTTTGTGATGTTATCTGCTTTTAGATTGGATTGTTCAATCTGGTGACATTAATGTTATTATTGATATAGTCAGATTGACATCTGTGATTTTGCTTTTCGTTTTCTGTCTCATGTCATTTTTGTTTCTTCTCTACTGTCTTCTTTTAAGTTAATTGGATATATTTTTAGTGTAACCTTTTAATTCTGTCGATTATTTTAAAATTATATTTTTAGTTATTTTCTTAGTGTTTCTGTCTAGGGCTTACAATATGCATTTTAATTTATCAAAATTTCCTTCAGATTCATATTAACTTAATTTCAGTGAAGTATGGAAAGTTTACTCCTATAAACTCTGTCCCCTTTTACCATTTTCATGCTATTATAATTATACATATTGCATCTATATATATTACAAATCCATAAGTACATTGTTTTAATTATAGCATTATATATTATGTCTTTTAAAGAGACTATGAGAAGAGAGCAGAACACAAATATAGGGATTTTATAATATGTATACTCTTATTTACCCTTTTGGCTTTCCATTTATTTCTGTGGAATTGAGTTACCATCTTGTGTCATTTCCTTATGACAGCACTGCTCTACGCCCTTAGGGAAAACTTCCAGAAACTTTAACTTATGTTTTAAATAATTTTCATTGTTGAATTGTTTTGTTGTATCAAAGACTGCCATGTTCCTCACTCTTCCATTACAAAAGCTCAGCATGGTTGCCTTTTACAGTAAAGTAAATCTTATTTTATATACAAATTTAAAAGTTTTGACCTACAAAATCATGTAACTGACTGATATTTTAAAAATCTTTGAGCTTTTAATTTGTATTACTACTCGAGTAATGTAGCAGAAGGGGCAGAGAGACAGTAACGGGCACATGTTTTTAGCACTTTCATTTTCCTTCTCCTACTTTTGAGTAAAGTACAATGGCTATAGAACTTATATAGAACACCTTTCTCTTCTCCATTTTTTAAAATCCAACTCCCAATTGTGTTATCGTGAATGGGCATCACGAAAGTTGTGCGCCTACTCTGGGCACTCTGCTAGGTACTCTGCATACGTAATTTCACTTAATCTTCACAATAGCCCTGAAAAGTAGGTACAAGGGGTAATTTTATGTGCCAACTAGACTACGATGCCTAGTAGTTTGGTCAAACACCAGTCCAGATGTTCCTGTAAAGGTGTCCTTTGGATATGATTAACATTTAAATTAATAGACTTTGTGAAACAGATTACCCTTCATAAAGGTGAGCAGACCCCATTCAATCATGTGAAAGCTTTAAGAGAAAAAGGTTGAGGCCCAGTGAGGAAGCAGCAACTCTGCTTCCAGACTGCTTACAGACTCAAGACTACAACATAAACTCTTTCTGGAATTTTCAGCTGATCAGCTTGCTCTGCAGATTTCAAACTTGCCGGCCTCCACAATTGTGTAAGCCAGTTGCCTAAAATGTATCTTTTAAATTAATTTCTTATGTGAATCACTCTTTTCTTTCTCTCTTGCTATATATGTATATATAGACATGTATACAAAATACAGATAGAAATACATGCATATCTATGTATATCTACATAAATATATATCCTTTTTGATATGTAGATATTGATCAATATACATAGATGCATAGATGTATGTCTTTATAGATGCATAGATATCTATATGAACATAGATATGCGTATAGCACATATATGAAGATAGATATAGCTATCTCTTTCTATATATCTATTCCCATAGATATATAGATATCGATATTTATATATATAGAGAGAGATTTATATGTATATAGCTATTTACATATCTATCTGTTTATCTGGAGAACCTTGACTAATACTGTAGATTTTATTACAGTTTTGATGGAGAAACTGAAATTATGCAACCTTCCCAGGGTTACACAGCTGGGAAATAGTAGTTCTCTAAATATTAATAACTCTAAAATCTATGTTTTTGCCACTCACTGCCATTCCTCTTAAAGTGAGGCTGAAAGGAACCATTTTTCCTGCCTCTCTCTACCCCTGAATTCTCTTTAGATGACCATATATAAAATAAATACATTCCTGAACACTGACTATAAAGTCAAATTTTTGGGCACAAACACTTTTTTTTAATTAAATTTAAAAATTACATCCTGGTCTTACTGAATGCTGCAGTTTCTGTGGCAGCAGAAAGTCTAAACTTTGAAATAGAATGTTAAGGCAAATACTACAAGCAAGTAAATTAGATAAACAAAGCAGAGAAGGTACATATTTTACCTCAACTATTTATCTTGTATAATTTTAATCTAGCTCTTTATTCACAAAGAATTTTGATACTTATGTTGGTTTTATCAGCTCCATCAGTAAAAATAAGTGAAATGAAGAATTGGACTGACAGTTTCTGGACTGGCTAGAAGAGGTGAAGTCAGTTAAAATAATCAAACAGGTTTGTTTATGATGATGATACTTGAACGAAATAATGGATAGTTTTATTTCCTTTCAGTTTTTTTTTTTACTATATATATTGGAAATATATACAGATCACATGTGATATAAACTATTTCTAAGTGTTAGTGAAGTGTTAAGTGGAAGAATTGGGGAAGCGTGTGTTTACTAAATTTATAATAACTAGCTTGGAGTGGAGGTGGGAAAAACACAAATTAGCATCTGGTTTAATGACTGACTCCTCAGCAAATGGGACATTGGTTAATGGCCAATGGACATTTCAACTCAATTCTACTTTTCTTTGTTGTTTCCTACAATGTATCTGCCACCATGCTATGCTTTGGGAATATATAATTAAGGAAGAAGACATTCTGGGTCATCAAAAAACTCAGTCTAAAAATCAAATTCTCTACATTTTGTAACGTTTAAGCTGTAAAGTGCTACTGTCAATAGTGATTATAATTATTCACTGATTTCACCCATATTTTTAACTGTATACTATGTAGCAGGCACTTTGTTAGAGAATGAGAATACTATTGTGAACAAAACATTATGTCTACTTTTAGAAACTGATTGCTATGGTTTGGATATGGTTTGTTTGTTCCTAACAAAACTGATCTTGAAATTTAACCTCCAATGTGGCAGTGTTAAGAAGTGGAGACTAGTGAGAGGTGTTTAGATCATGGGGGATGACCCATCATGAATGGCTTAGTGCCATTTTGATAGTAGTCAATGAGTTCTCTCTCTGGTGAGACTGAATTATTTCTTATGGGAATGGATTAGTTTAGTTCTCATGGAAATGGGTTCATTACCTCAAAACTGGGCTGTTAATATAAGCCATAATGTCCTTTGGGTTTTGCCTCTTTGTACATGTCTATTTCCCCTTTGACCTTCTCTGCCATGTTATGACCACATAGTATGAAATCCCTCAACAGAAGCCAAAGCCACGCCCTTGAACTTCCCATCATGCAAAACTGAGAAGTAAATAAACCTCTTTTCATTATAAATTACTCAGCCTCAGGTATTCTGTTATGGCAACAATGAATTAACTAAGGCATAAAATTGGTACCAAGGAGTGGGTTGTTATAGATACCTGAAAATGGGGAAGTGGCTTTGAACTGGGTAAAGGGCAGAAGTTGGAAGAGTTTGAAAGAGCAGGCTAGAAGGAGATGGTATTGCAGCGATGGGAGCATTAGGGTACTTTTGGTGAGTACTCAAAAGAAGACTAAAAAAATGAGGGAAAGTTTGCAACTTTTTAGAGATTGGGTAAGTGGTAGTGATAGACAATAAAGGACATTCTGATGAGATTTCAGATAAAAATGAGTATTTATTTGAAAAGTAGAACAAATGTCACTCTTGTTACAAAGTTGCAAAGAATTTGGCTGCATTGTGTCTATGCTCTACAGCTTTGTGGAAGGCGAAACCTAAGAATTATGACCTAGCATATCTGATGGAAGAAATTTCTAAACAGCAAAGTGCTCAAGAATTAGTGTGGTTACTTTTAATAGCTTATGATTAGTTAAGGCAGCAAAGGAATGACCTAAGAGCCAGAATTTATAATTAAAAACGAAGCAGATCATAAACATTTGGAAATTTCATAGCCTGGCCTTGTGGTAGAGAATAAAAAGGAATTTTCAGGAGAGGAATCAAGACTGGCTGAGCAACCTGTTGCTAAAGAAGTTAGCATGGCTAAAAGGGAGACAGGTGCAAATAGTCAAAACAATTAGAAGAAGGCTACACTGGCATTTGAAGATCTTCATGGCTGTCCTTTCCAACACGAGCCCAGAGGCCTGGGAGGGCGGAATGGTTTTCTAGGATAATCCTGGGGCACCACTGCCTTACATCAACTCACGATGCTGCTCCCCAATTCTCAACCACTCTGGGTAGAGCAGCCATCACTTTAACAGCCTCAGGTATGGCTCAGGTCACTGCTCCAGAAGGCCCAAGTAGTAAGCCTTGATAGTTTCCACATGGTACTAAGTCTACAAGTGCCTAGAATGCAAGAGTCATGGAGGCCAGGTGGCTTCCACCTAGATTTCAGAGGATGTATCTGAAAGCCTGGGAGCCCATCCAGAAACTTGCTACAGGGTGGAGCCACCACAGGAAACTGCTACTAGGGCACTACGTAATGGAGCCATAGGGGCAGAGCCACCACTGGGGCCCCAGAATGATAGAGCCACAAGCGGTGTGCAATACCAGCTAGGAAAAGTCACAGGCATTCAACACTCCAACCTGTGAGAGCAGTCACGTGGGCTACATCCTGGAAACTTATGTTGGCAGGTCTTCCCAGGGTCTTGGGAGCCCACCCCTCACACCAGTGTGCCCAAGATGTAGGACATCGATGTCAAAGGAGATTGTTCTGGAGCTTTAGGATGTAATGTAATCCCAGCAGTTTGAAAGGCCAAGGCGATAAGGTCACGTGAGCCCAGGAGTTAAAGACTATCCTGGGCAACATGGGGAGACCCTGTCTCTGTGAAAAGTAAAACAAATTAGCCTGGCATGGTGGCACACACCTGTGATCCTAGCTACTCAAGATGCTGAGGTAGGAGGGTCAGTAGGGTCCAGGAGATTGAGGCTGCAGTGAGCCATGATCATGCCACTGTACTCCAGTCTGGGTGACAGAGCAAGACTCTGTCTCAAAAAAAAAAAGGGGGGGGGGGATTTAATTCTGCGTGTCTGCCCTGCTGGATTTCAGATTTATATGGGGCTTATCATTTTTATTTTGGCCTTTTTCTCCCTTTTGGAATGGGAAAGTCTACCAAATGTCTGTCCCACCATTATATCTTGGAAGTGAAAAACTTGCTTTTTATTTTATAGGCTCGTAGCTGGAAGGAACTTGCCTGAGTCTTGAGTGAGACTGGATTTTGGACTTTAGAGTTAATGCTGGAGCAAATTAAGACTTTTGAGACTACTGAGATGAAATGACATATGTGAGAAGAACATGAGTTGAGCGGCGGGGGGGAGGGGGGAGAATGCTTTGGTTTGGGTATCATTTGGATGATTGGTTTGGTCCCACCACAACACTTTGAAATTTGGTCCCCAGTGTGGCAGTGTTGGGAGGAGGGGCCTAGTGAAAGGTGTTTGGGACATGGGGGAGGATTCTTCATGAAAGGCTTGGTGCTATTCTTATAGTAGTAAATGTTCTTTGTCATTTATTAATGTGCTTTACATTTTATTTGATGTGTTCCTTGCTCTTTTTATTTAAAGTATGTTACATTGTTTACAGTTGGAAGGGAATTTAAGAGATCATCTGGCCCAGGGATATAAAATATCTTGCATAAAAGCTTCCACACTTATTCCCTTGTCTGTGCCAGATACTGTTTAAATTATTATAGTGATCTTTCCTATGGAGTCTCAGAATTCTTCTGAACACATTACTTTAGGAAGATGCTACCAGTCATTACATCTGGCACAGGAGTTAAAACCTATTTGCTACTTCAATCTAGTCTAGACAACCTCATTTTACCAACAAGGAAACTGAAATATAGAAAAATCAAATGATACCCCAGGACTCAAAACTTGTAGCATGCAAAGGAAGAATAATTCTGGCACTTCTTACTCAATCCAGTGGTATTTCTACTATATGTCTTTTAAGGTCATCTTGAAAGAGAAATTTTCTGAAGTAACAGGAAAATTACTATCAAGTGCATACTTCAAGATTTTCTTGAAAAATGTGCGTTTCTGTTTTCAATGCTAATCCACCCTGATTATGATTAGTGTCTTAGAAAACACCAGAAAGAGTTATTTATTTGAACAATATATAAGCCCAGTATGAAATATTTGTAAGTGAAGCTTTTCTGAGTGAAATAAGTGTGTGTGTGTATTTGTTCTCTCCCCCACTCCATCTCAAGCACCAAGTAACTCTTGGGACACCCTAAGCCTTTTTAAAGAACAGTTTGAAAGCCATTACACTTGAGGAACAAATGTTTCTGCCTAAAGGAACTGTAAATATTATATATTCATAATTTAAAATATATTTTTTCAACTCAGATACCATATCTATTTTTCAAACACAAAGTGTCATAGACTGATATTTCCCTGAACTATGCCAATGGACTTCATATATATAACAAACTAGTGATTCATTTTTAATGTACTTTAAAATAAGCAGATTTTATATTGGATCATTAAATCAGGCAAGTGATACTACAAGAGACTATCTATGGATAAATAAATGAAATATACTATTTATCCTTTGGACTGCTACCATTACAAGCACTTATTCTGTGTTAGATATGCTGTACACAATGCTATTAGTTTTCAAAACTAACCTGAAATAAAGTCTCAGCTAAGTATTCTTGACATAGAAGGGAGGGAGTCAGAAAACTCCGGGTCCCAAATGTTCTTTAGCTTGTCACACCCTTCACGTACACAATCTGAAATAATGTAAAGTAGCCTTAACTTGAGTCATTTATTTTCAACCCATTATAATAATGGCCTTCAAACTTTTTGGTTATGATCTCCAGTGAGAAGTGTACCTTAAATCATGACTCAATAAATAAGTAAATGTAGATCTATAAGTATATAAGACTTTATCTACATCAGTCACTATATACATATTTATAAGCATGTATATCTATCTCCCCATAAAGACTGTAATTGGAAAATAAATTTAATGAAACTTCTTTTTGCTTGTCCTACTTTCTCCAGTGCAGTTAAGAGTAGCCTGTCAATGTCATTATAACCACTAGTTTGACAAAAAATGTCCTAAGCTATCAAATACAAGGTAACCCAGAACCTTGCCTTTATAAGTATTTAATTAGAAGTATCCAGTGGTCAAATTTTGCATATCTCTATTGACACATCATGCCATGGACAGAGTGCCCTGTTTACCACTTGAAAGAGAGTCTGTGATATCTTTAATTTGATTAGAGAAAAAATTCCAGAAAACCCAGAACCAAACCAGAAAATTCATCTTTAAGAAATCATCATATATACCATAAATATATATAATTTTTATTTATCAGTTAAAAAATAGATATCTTAGCCAGAGATAAAGTAAAACATAGAGAAATGCAGCCTCGCCAGCATCTGTTGTTTCTTGACTCTTTAATAATCGTCATTCTTACTGGCGGGATATAATATCTCATTACGGTTCTGATTTACATTTCTCTAATGATCAGTGATGTTGAGCTTTTTTTCATATGTTTGTTGGCTGCATATATGTCTTCTTTTGAGAAGGTTCTGTTCATGTCCTTTGCCCACTTTTTAATTGGGTCGTTTGTGTCTTTCTTGTGAATTTGTTTAAGTTTCTTGTGGATTCTGAATATTAGACTTTTGTTAGATGGATAGATTGAAAACATTTTCTCCCATTCTGTAGATTGTCTGTTCACTCTGATGATAGTTTATTTTGCTGTGCAGAAGCTCTTTAGTTTAAATAGATCCCATTTGTCAATTTTTGCTTTTGTTGCAATTGCTTTTGTTGTCTTTGCCATGAAACATTTGCCCTTCCCTATGTCTTGAATGGTATTGCCTAGAATTTCTTCTAGAGTTTTTATAGTTATGGGTTTTACTTTTAAGTCTTTAATCCATCTTGAGGTTTTTTTTAAAATAAGGTTTAAGGAAGGGGTCCAGTTTCAGTTTTCTGCAAATGGCTAGCCAGCTCTCCCAGCACCATTTATTAAATAAGGAATCCTTTCCCCATTGATTGTTTTTGTCAGGTTTGTTGAAGATCAAATCGTTTTAGATGTGCGGTCTTATTTCTGGGATCTCTATTCTGTTCCATTAGTCTATGTGTCTGGTTTTTGTACCAGTACCATACTGTTCTGGTTACTGTAGCCTTGTAGTATAGTTTGAGTCAGGTAGCATAATACCTCCAGCTTTGTTCATTTTGCTTAGGATTGTCTTGGCTATACAGGCTCTTTTTAGTTCCATATGAATTTTAAAGTTTTTTTTTTTTCTAAATCTGTGAAGAATGTCAGTGGTAATTTAATGGAAATAGCATTGAACCTATAAATTTGGGCAGTACAGCCATTTTCAAGATATTGATTCTTTCTATCTGTGATCATGGAATGCTTTTTTCATTTGTTTGTTTCCTCTCTTATTTCCCTGAGCAGTGGTTTGTAGTTCTCCTTGAAGAAGTCTTTCATTTCCCCTTTTCACTCTATTTCTAAGTATTTTATTCTCTTTGTAGCAATTGTGAATGGGAGTTCATTCATGATTTGGCTCCCTGCTTGTCTGTTGTTGGTGTATAGGAATGCTTGTGATTTTTGCATATTGATTTTGTATCCTGAGACTTTGCTGAAGTTGTTTATCAGCTTAAGGAGTTTTTAGGCTGAGACGATGGGATTTTCTAGATATAGGATCATTTTTTCTTTTCCATTTTAACAATAGCCCTTTTGACTAGTGCAAGATGGAATATTATTTGGGGTTTGATATGCATTTCTCTACTGATTAGTGATGTGGAGCTTTCCATCATATCCTTATTGTCCATGTGTATGTCTTCTTTTGAAACATTTCTGTTCATGTCCTTTGTCCACCTTTTAATAGGGTTGTTTGGTTTTTGCCTTTTTTTTTTTTTTTTTTTTTTTTTTTTTTTTTTTTTTTTTTGATATAGGGTTTTACTTTCCTGCTCAGGCTGGAGTACTGGAGTGCAGTGGTGTGATCTTGGCTCACTGCAGCCTCCACCTCCCCGGGCTCAGGTGACCCTACCACATAAACCTCCTGAGTAGCTGGTTCTACAACTGCAGGCCACCACACATGGCTAATTTTTGTATTTTTTGTACAGACCAGATTTTACCATGTTGCTCAAAATGATCTGAAACTCCTGGGCTCAAGGGATCCTCCCACCTTTGCATCTCAAAGTGCTGGGATTACAGGCATGAGCCACAGCACCTGGACGTATTTTGCTGGTTAATTTAAGTTCCTTATAGATTCTGTATATTAGACCTTTGTCTGATGCATAGTTTGCTAATATTTTCTCCAATTTAATAGGTTGCCTCTTTACTCTGTCGATAGTTTCTTTTGCTGTGCAGAAGTTCTTTATTTAGGTCCCATTTATAAATTTGTATTTCTGTTGCAATTGCTTTTCACATGTTCCTGAAATCTTTGCCAGGTCCTATGTCCAGAATTGTATTTCCTAGGTTATCTTCTAGCCTTTTTATAGTTTTAGGTTTTACATTTAAGTCCTTAATTCATCTTGAGTTGATTTTGCATATTGTGTAAGGAAGGAGTCCTGTTTGAATTTTCTGCACATGGTTAGTCAATTATCCCAGCACCATTTATTGTGGCTATTATGAATGGGATTGTGTTCTAGATTTGGCTTTTTGTTTGGATGTCGTTGGTGTATAGGAATGCTACTGAATTTTATACATTAATTTTGTATCCCAAAACTTTACTGAAGTTGTTTATCTTTACAAGGAGCTTTTGGTCAGAGACTATGGGGTTTTCTAAATGTAGGATCATATAATCTGCACACAGGGATAGTTTGACTTCCCTTTTGGATGACCTTTATTTTTATTTTTTTCCTCTTGCCTGGTTACTCAGGACAGGACTTACAGTATTATGTTGAATAAGAGAGTTGAGAGATTGCATCCTTTTTTTGTTCTAGTTCTTAAGGGGAATGCTTCCAGTTTTTGCCCATTTAGTATGATGTTGGTTGTGTGTTTGTCATAGGTGGCTCTTATTATTGTGAAGTGTGTTCATTCAATGCCTAGTGTGTTAAAGGTGTTTAACATGGAGGGATGTTGGATTTTATCAAACTCCTTTTCTGCATCTATGAGATGACAAGGTCATTTTTGGTTTTAGTTCTGTTTATGTGATGAATCATATTTATTGATTTGTGTATGTTGAACCAACTTTACATCCTAGGGATCAAGCCTACTTGATTGTGGTGGATTAGCTTTTTTATGTGCTGCTGGATTCAGTTTGCTAGTACTTTGTTGAGGAATTTGTGTCTGTGTTCGTCAAGGATGTTGGACTGAAGTTTCATTGTTGTTGTTGTTGTTTCTCTGCCAGGTTTTCGTATCAGGATAATTCTGGGCTCATAGGATGACTCAGGGAAGAATCTCTCCTCCACAGTTTTATGGAATAATATCAGTAGGAATGGTACCAGCTCTTCTTTATTCATCTGGTAGAATTTGGCTGTAAATTTCCCTGGTTCTGGGCTTCTGGTTAGTAGGTTTTTAATTACTGATTCAATTTCAGAACTTGTTGGCCTGTTCAGGGTTTCAATTTCTTCCTGATTCAGTAGTCAGAGCCTGTATGTTTCCAGGAATGTATTCATTTCTTCTAGGTTTTCCATCTTGTGTGCATACTTGTGTTCTTAGTAGTCTCTGAGGGTTTTAGTATTTCTGTGTGGTCAATGATAAATGTCCCCTTGGTCATTTCCAATTGTGTTTATTTGGCTCTTTCTTCTTTTTTATCAGTCTAACTAGTGATCTATCTATCTTATGAGTTCTTTCAAAGAACTGGTCCCTGGATCCATTTATCTTTTGTATGTTTTTGTGTCCCAATTCCTTTCAAGTCAGCTCTGATTTTGGTTATTGTCTTCTTCCTGCTTTGGTGTTGTTTGTTCTTGTTTCTCTAGTTCTTCTATGTGTGATGTTAGATTATTAATTTGAGATCTTTCTGACTTTTTGATGTGGCTGTATACTGCTATAACTTTCTCTCTAAACACTGCTTTAGCTCTGTCCCAGAGATTCTGGTATGTTGTATCTTTATTTTCATACGTTTTAAATAATCTCTTGATTTCTGCCTTAATTGTGTTATTTACCCAAAAGTCATTCAAGAGCAGGTTATTCAATTTCCACGTAATCGTATGGTTTTAAGTGAATTTCTCAGTCTGATTTCTAATTTGATTGTACTGTGGTCTGAGAGATTCTCTGTTATGATTTCAGTTATTTTGCACTTGCTGAGAAGACTTGATTATGTGATCATTTTTAGAGTATGTGCCATGTGGTATTGAGAAGAATGTATATGCTGTGGTTTTTGGGTGGAGAGTTCCATAGATGTCTCAGTTTCATTTGATCCAGTGCTGAGTTCAGGTCCTGAATATCGTTAATTTTCTGCCTCAGTGATCTGTCTAATACTGTCAGTGGGGTGTTACCATCCCCCACTGTTATTGTGTGGGAGTCTACATCTCCTTAAAGATCTCTAAAAACTTTTTTTTATGAATCTTGCTTCTCCTGCATTGAGTGCATATATATTTAAGATACTTAGGTCTTCTCGTTGGATTGAACCCTTTACCATTAGGTAATTCCCTTCTTTGTCTTTTTTGATCTTTGTTGGTTTAAAGTCTGTTTTGTCTGAAATTACAATTGCAGCCCCTTCTTTTTTCTGTTTTCCATTTGCTTGGTGTAATTTTCTCCATCCCTTTACTTTGATCCTATGGGTATTACTGCATGTAAAATGTGTCTTTTGAACACAGCGTACCATTGGGTCATACTTCTTTTTACAGCTTGATATTTTGTGCCTTTTAATTGGTACATTTAGCCCAATTATATTCAAGTTTAATGTTGACATGTGTGGATTTTATCCTGTCATCAGTTTGTCAGCTGGTTATTATGCAGTGATTTTTGTGTGGTTGCTTTATAGTTTCAATGGTCTATGTATATAACTGTGCTTTGGTAGTGTTTGGTAATAGTCTTTCCTTTCCATATTTAGCACTCATTTAGGGGCCTCTTTTAAGGTAAGTCTTTTGGTTACAAATTCCCTTAGCATTTGCTTGTCTGAAAAGAATCTTATTTCTCCTTCACTTATTAAGTTTAGTTTGGCTAGATATGAAATTCTTGGTTGGAAATTATTTTCTTTAGGAATGTTGAATATAGGTCCCCAAACTTTTCTGGATTTTAGGGTTTCTGCTGAAAGGTCTGCTGTTATCCTGATGGGGTTCCCTTTGTAGGTAACCTGTCCCTTCTTTCTAGGTGCCTTTAACATTTATTCTTTCATTTCAAACTTGGAGAATCTGATGACTAGGTATCTTGTGGATGGTCTTTTTTGGTAATATCTTGCAAGGTTTCTCTGCATTTCCTGAATTTCAATATTGGCCTCTCTAGTGAGGCAGGGGAAATTTTCATTGACAATATTTTGAAATATGTTTTCCAAGTTGCTTGCTTTTTCTCTTTCTCTTTCAGTGATGCCAATGAGTCATAGATTTGCTCTCTTTGCATAAGCCAATATTTCTTGGAGGTTTTGTTAATCATCTTTTATTCTTTTTTCTTTACCATTGTCTGACTGAGTTAGTTCAGAAAACCCGTCTTTAAGTCTGCAATTCTTTTCTCATCTTGTAATCTGCTGTTAATATTTGTGATTTCATTATGAAATTCTTTTAGTGTGTTTTTCAGCTCTATCTGATCAGTTTGGTTCTTTCTTATAATGCCATTTGGTCTGTCAGCTCCTGTATCTTTTTATTCTAATCCTTAGATTCTTTGGATGGGGTTTCAACTTTCTCCTGAATGTCAGTGATCTTCATTCCTCTCCATATTCTGAGTTCTATTTCTGACATTTCAGCCATTTTAGCCTGGGTAAGAACCCTTGCTGAGGAAGTAGTGCAATCATTTGGAAGGAAGAAGACACTCTGGCTTTTTGGGTTGCCAGAGTTACCGCACTGTTTTTTGTTTTTGTTTTGTTTTGTTTTGTTTTTCTCATCGGTGTGGACTGATGTTCCTTTCAGTGTGGTATAATTTGAGTACAGTCTATTAACTTCTTTTCTCGATATTTTCAGAGGGCTACAGCTTTGTGTGGCGTCCTTATTTGTTGCTGAGTTATCTTCCTTGGCTTCACAGGGGGTCATAATAGCAAAGTGTTTCTGGTGTTTAAAGGTAGGCTTGATCCAGTGATAACACTTAAGTGTAATGGCCAGCAGGTAGGCTCTTGCTCAGCTACGTGGTTCCTATGCATTTCCTCATAATTGCAGCCATTCTCCCTTTCAGATTCTTTGAAAGTGTGGACTCCTCTCTCACTTGAGTGCTGACTCCAGATCTTGGCTTGGCAGTCCAGAGCCGCACACTGCAGCCCTGGGGCGAATAGGGTTTATGTTTCTTTCCCAGCTTTGATCCAGCAGGGAGAGGGAACTTGGCAATGGCTGTGGCAGAGGGCTTTTTGCTTGTTTCTTGGGGATTCACCCCAGAGAAATGCAGAGCTACTGTCAATAGGTGTGACTGACCTGGGGTGGGGAGGCTGCATTGTAGGCCCAAGCTGGAGAGCCCTGTCTGATGATAAGCAGTGGTTGGGGGGTTCATGGGGAGACAAACTGGCCTCTGTTCCTTAGGGCAGCTGCTGCTTGTTGGAGGTGTGGTTAAAGCATGCAGATTCTTTTCTCCTTCCCCAGTCCAAGGGTAGTAAGGGCAGTCCCATTGGCAGCAGTGCAGAGGTGCTTTTGGGTGCCTCTGGAAACTCCACCTCAGAAAAATGAAGAGCCACTGCTACTGGGCATGTTCAGCCAGGAGTGGGGCAGCTGTGCTGCTGGCCTGAGCTGAGGGCTCACAGGGAGAAGAGCCTGGGCTCCTCTCCCTGTGGGGGTGACTGTGTCTTGCTGGAAGCACCATCAAAGCTCTCAGGCTCTGTTTCTTCTTTAGTCTGAGGGTATCAGGGGCAGACCTACTGCTGGATGTTGGTTGCCTCTATGAGCCTGTCCCCAGGGAAACACAAAGCCACTAGAGGCGGGTCAGGATCACAGTGGCTGAATGCTCAGCTAGGAGTGGGGTGACAATTCTGTGGTTCTGTGTTGAGGGCCCTGCCTGGTGAGGACTGGGGGTTGGAGGGTCACAGGGAAGAGAGACTGGACCTCTCTCCATATAGTGGCATGGCATGCTGGGGGTTCCAGCATAGCAATCAGGCCCTTTGTTTTTTCCCCAGCCCAAGGACAGTAAGGAAGCTTTACAGTAAGGAAGGACAGTAAGCAGCTGCAATGGCAGAGTGGCTGTGAGTTGTTTCTGGAATTTTCTCCTCAAATAAATGCAGAGGCACCACCGACTGAAGTGTTGATGCCGGGACAGGGTGGTTGTGCTTGGTGCCTAGGTAGAGAGGCACTGCTTGGTGAAGAGTAGCAGAAGTGGAGGACTCACGTGCAAAACAGTCTGGCTGCTTTTCCTTGACACAGCTGTGCTATGCTGTGGGTATCCATTAGGCTGTAATCACTGTGTACCCTCTCAAGCCTGAGGGCAACAGAAGCAAGGGCTGCAGAAGCAAAATTGCAGGCTGGCTTCTCCTTGACTTCTCCCTCTGGAAGCTCTGTTCCAGGGAAGTGCAGAACTACTAACAGCCGGAGAGCCCAGGCAGGGTGTGGCTCGGGTCCCAGGTCCTTAGGCCGTTCCCAGTGAGTAGTAGCAGTGTGGGGGACCCACATGGAAGGCAGTGTGACTACTTTTCCATAAGGCAGCTGCACTGTGCTGGGGGATCCTATTAGTCCCTAACCACTGCACACCTTCCTGAGCCTGAGGGCAACAGGAGTGAGAGTTGCAGAGCAACAAAAATGACTGCCTGCTTCTCCCTCTGAGAGCTTTGTCCCAGGGAAGTGCACGGAGCTCTTGGCCCAAAGACTTATATAGGGCTGGGGTGGCCTCACTAGCATCCAGGCCAGTGGTTCTTATTCTGCAAGATGCCGGGCAGAGGCCTGCAGTCTGTCCCTGCTCAACCCCACGGATTTGGCCCCTTTCCTGGGTGTGTCTGAGAGAGCCTGGCCTCCTCCATTGCATGAGCTGCAGCTACTGGTTCCAGGCTTCCTAGGGATCCAAGGCTTCTGGAACTCCATGTGCGCCTGAGCAGCAGCCCTGCCAAGAGTCCTGGTAGCTCTCTGTGTTGATCTGGAGGCCTGGGAGTGGGGGTGGGGGTGGGGGTGGGTCGTGGGGGTGGGGGGGTGGGTCGGTCGTTGGGGTGGGGGCTCACACGGGATCTCCTGAGCCCAAGGATGCCATTCCCTGGCGAGTTGTCCTGTCTTACTCTTCTCCGTTCTCTGTGGATTGTTTTGTTTCCTTGATGAATCCCATTTTGTCCACTTGGATGTTCCAGTTGAAGAGCTAGTGTTTATTTTATTTTATTTATTTATTTATTTATTTTTTTGAGACGGAGTCTCGCTCTGTCGCGCAGGCTGAAGTGCAGTGGCCGGATCTCAGCTCACTGCAAGCTCCGCCTCCTGGGTTTACGCAATTCTCCTGCCTCAGCCTCCCGAGTAGCTGGGACTACAGGCACCCGCCACTTCGCCCGGCTAGTTTTTTGTATTTTTTAGTAGAGACGGGGTTTCACCGTGTTAGCCAGGATGGTCTCGATCTCCTGACCTCGTGATCCGCCCGTCTCGGCCTCCCAAAGTACTGGGATTACAAGCTTGAGCCACCGCGCCCGGCAAAGAGCTAGTGTTTATTTGCCACTCTTTCATCTCCCCATGAAAGTGACGCAGACTAGCCACTTCTAGTCAGCCATTTTTCCACGCCCGGATGGACCATGTTTTTAATCCATTCTGCCAATTTTTCCTATTGATTTGAGAGTTTAATTCACTTACATTTAGAAGTAATTACTGATAAATAAAACCTCTGACATTTTTGTTTTTGTTTTGATAAATTTTATACCATTTCTGTCCCTCATCTCTTCATTAGTGCCTTCATTTGTTTTTGTTTGTTTTTTTTTTAATTGTATTATAGGGAATTTTGGTTCCTTTCTCATTGCCTTTCATGTATATTTAAAAAATATTTTCTTAGTGATTACCATGGGAATTATAATTCACATTCTCAATTTATAACAATGTAGTCTTAATTGATATAACCTTGTCCTCAGTAGCATATAAAAACTTTGCGCCTATATAGCTCTGTCATCTCCCCTCTTTATCTTGTTGTTCTCATCACAAATTACATCTTTCTACATTGTGTAATCAATAACTGATTTATTTTTTATGCATTTGTATTTTAAATCAAGTCTAGTCTTTTTAATGAAGTCTGGTGTCATTTTATTTGAACCTAAATGACCCCCTTTGACATTTGTTATATGGCAGACTTATTGGCAATAAACTTTGTCTCAACATTTGTTTACCTGGGTATGTCTTAATTCATCCTTCATTTATGAAATATTGTTTTTAGAATTCTTGCTTGACATGTTTTATTTTTCTTTTAACACCTTAAATATGTTATCTCACTGCTTTCTTGACTTCGTGGTTTGTGATGAGAAATTGGCTGTTGTTCTTATTGAGGATTCCTTGTATTCGATGATTCAATTCTCTTGCTGCTTTCAAGATTCCCCTTCTGTTTTTAGCTTTTGACAGTTTGATTGTAATGTATTTCCTTGTGAATCTCTTTGAATGTATCTTACTTAAAGTCTGCTGAGTTTTTGGATGTGTAGATTCATGTATTTTATCAAATTTGTGTTGTTTTATTTCTTCAAATAATCATTCTATTTCTTTCTCTTTTGCGTTGCTGTTCTCATTATGCACATGTGTGTTGATTTTCTTGATAGACCCCCACTAGTCCCTTAGGATTTGTTCACCTTTGTTCATTTCTTTCTGCCTCTCAGACTGGATTATTTCAATTGTCTGGTCTTCAAATCTGCTGATTCTTTATTCTCCCTCTTAAAATATGATTTGAATCTCTAGTATTTTTTAAATTTTGGTTATTGTAAGCTTAATAATTTCACTTTGGTTCCTTTTTTATACTTTCTCTTTATTAAAATTCTCATTTTGTTCATATATTGCTTTGTTGGTTTCCTTTAGTTCTTCATTCATAGTTTCCATTAACTCTTTGAGTGTATTTAATACAATTGACTCAAAGTCTTTGTGTAGTAAGTCCAATATCTGGTCTTCCTCAGGAAAGATTTATTTTTTCCTTCGAATGGCTATACTTTTTTGTTTCTTTGCATACTCATTGTATTTCAAAAATTGCACATTTGACTATTATAATGCAGTTATTAAGGTTGGTTGTTCTTTATTCCTGAAGGTTACAGTTTTTCTATTTTTCTATGCGAAGATTGTATTCACTGGACTTGTGTTCACTGAAGTCTGTAGTTCAATTAGCTTTCATTTAGCTTGTATTTTCTGAGATTTTCTTAAGATCCAGGAGTTCAAAAGAACAAACACATACAAAACACCACTCCCAGTCTTCGAGTATTGGCTTTGTGCTGTGGCAAGGCTTTTAGTCTTAGCCAAGCCATTTGCAACTCTGACATAACCTTCACTTTCTGCTTGCCTTGAGCCTAGATATTAGCCAGAGGTGAAATCTTAGGGTCTTCTCAAGCCTTTCCTGAGCATGCATTCTGTCCTTAGCATTAAGTCCATTTTTAAATTCCCCAGTATATAGGAGGAATTTTGCATGCCCAAGCTTCCCAAATAAACTTTCTCCTCAGGTTTTCCTATCAAGATTTAGACAGTGTGCTGTATGTATAGGTCATAATCATTTGCTTCAGGTGGCTGTGGGTTTCTTATTCACCTTACAATGTTTTCCGGCAGTGCCCGCTCTTTTTCCACCCCGAGTGAGTTCTGAGTTAAGTACTTTTATATATGTGCTATATACTGTAGTATTTTCTGCTGTTTTATTTCTTTTTCTCAACAAGGCCAGTAGCATACTACTAGATTAATTTCACACAACCTCCTTTCTTTTCAAAGTCTCTGCATTACAGAATTAATATAAAAGATACTTGGGATTTGAGAGTGACTCTTGCCCTATTCCAATAGCTTTCACCCATAGTGCAACCTTAGGAGTATCCCTATGTCCATCCTTTATCAGTGTAAAGGGAAACCTTTTCTTCTTTCAACTTCAACCATGTTCCTAGATATTTTAATTATATTCTGCTTTCATTTTAGGAAATGGCGGTTGCGGTATATATTAACTTCCTGTGAATTCCATAACAAATTATCACAAACCAAGTGGCTGAAGACAATGGAGATTTATTCTCTCACAGTTCTGGAGGCCAGAAGTTTGAAACCAAGCTGTCAACATTTCTACATTCCCTCTGGAGACTCTAGAGGAGAAAATGTTCTTAGTCTGTTTTGGCATCTGTTGGTTTCTGGAAGTCCTTGGCATGTGGCTGCATCACTCCCATCTCTGTTTCCATGACCACAGTGCCTCCTCTTTCTTCTCCTCTCTGTCTAATCTCCCTCTTCCTTACCCTTATAAGAAAACTTGTCATTGGATTTAGGGTTCACTTGGATAATTAAGGTGATAACCTCATCTCAAAATCCTTAATTACATTTACAAAGAACACTTTTTCCAAATAAGGTAACATTCATAGGTTCCAGGGATTCAGATGTAGACATCTATTTTGGCAGGGAGGAGTCACCTTTTTACCCATGACAGGGGATTTAGGACAAGAGAAAAGGCCTTCCCAGTGGATGGTTGTCAGGGTGTTGTATATGCAAAATTAGTAGACATTTTTATGCCACCCAGGTTAACAGTCTTATGGGAAGTTCCAAGGAATGTTATGCTAAGTGACAATCCTTAGTTTTTTTAGTCAGTGTCTGAAAGCTGGAGGAATAAGGTGGTAATGGGGGAAAATCTCATTTGTATATAGTATGTATTGTCTTTATTTTAAAGGAGAAACGAACTTTAAACTGTGAGTGATTTGTCTATTTCCCTCTACTTATTTGTCATTAGGTTCACAAAGGTCTCTAATCATTGATTTTCTGAGTTTGAAGGTTCTATATCTTCTGGCTCACACTTCACATATTTTAGCATCTCCTGGAGTGGAGAAACTGAATATAGAGACAGACAATGGACAGTTTTTATATAAAAATAGATATCTGACCCATAACTTGCAACATCCAACCTAGAAAGCCAAAGCTTGAACTCTGAAGCAAACCGTTCACGAAATCAAACCACGGCCTCTTTGAGGTCAGCCTCAAACAGCTAGTACTTGGTTAACAACTGCTAGCTTCCTTACTTTTTGTCCCTACTTCTACCTTAAGACCAATTGGAGACAGCCATATATGCTTCTTTAATCAATCATGTAAGATGCCTTGCTTCTAGTTAGCCTGCATTCAACTTCCCCGTGCCAACAGCCTCCAATCAGGATGTATATAAAGCTTTTCCTTTTTTTATGCCATAAAGATTTCCCACTTCTTTGCCTTATTTTCAGTCTCTGCAAAATGCAAGTGATTGTGGCTCACTCCTTTGCTATAACAAACTGAATAAATAGTCTTTAATTGTTCTCATTTTGGTGGTTTTCATTTATTTCCACAGGAGGCATATGAAACTTTGGAAGGCTCTCTCACTCACTGAAATGGAGTTGTAGGGCTCTGTGAGGCTTCCCTGAATGCTGTCATCCTAGACTCTCACTTAGACACTGCAACTCTGCAATTGTGTTGCAATGAGAGGCTCCCAGTCTTCTCCAGCTAGACTTTGGGAATGAGATACAACAGTCATTTCTGCTTTCTGGTCCTCCTAAAATTAGCTGAGAGATTTTTGAAGAGTCTATTCCTCCATCTCCCTGGGAGTTTTGGGTTTTGGGTTTTAACCATAATAAGGGCCAAGTTTTGGGACTTTTTTTTTTTTTTTTTTTTTTTTGAGACGGGACTCTGTTGCCCACTCTGGAGTACAGTGGCAAGATCTTGGCTCACTACAACCTCTGCCTGCTGGGCTCAAGCGATCCTCCTGCCTCATTCTCCTGAGTAGCTGAGACTACAGCTGAGTGCCACCATGCCTGGCTATTTTGTGTGTGTGTGTATTTTTTTGTGTGGATGGGGTTTCGCCATGTTATCCAAGCTGGTCTCTAACTCCTGGACTAAAGTGATCCACCTGCCTCGACTTCCCAAAGTGGTGAGATTACAGGCATGAGCCACCGTGCCCGGCTGGGACTTCTTTTTTAGGGACCCCTACTACTGACTCATTTTGTTGCTGCCTTCTCTCTTTTCAGATCCTCCCTTCTCTTCCTGTAACTCCATTGTCTAGGAAAGGCCTTTTATTTTGCGTCTGTAATGGATTGAAGACCTGACGTTATCACTAATTAGCTGTGTCATCTTGTGCAAATTACTAACTGGCAACTCATTTTCCTCCTCCATGTAGTGGGGTTAACAAATAGTACCTGCTTCATAAGGTTGTGAGGATTACATGAGGTAAATTCATATAAAAAACTTTAGTAAAGTGCCGGGCATATAGTAAGTATTCAAAAGTGTTGGCTTTACTTTTAAAGTAGACAATAGTTCTAAACTTTTATAAGGGCTGTGATAGAAGTAGATAATTAATGTCATCTGGGTCATAAAGAAGAATGGAGTTATATTCTATTAGAGAAGGAAGATGTCAAAAAGTCATCCTAGGAAAGTTGTACTTCAAAGATTAATAATTACTGTCAAGCAGATGGTAGGAAGAAGCAGGACTGCAAGTGTCTGCAAAAAGGCAAGGAAATGCAAAGGTGATGCATGCAGGAAGCTACAAATAGTTAAGTCAGTTTTTAATGGTGGAGAAGGATGGATGTAACTGAGAGGTGGAAAAGGATGATCTGCAGATGCCTGTTTCAAAGAATGAGTATAGAGGCATATTGATCAATAGGTTTCAAAAATTACTGTTTAAGAAGTACCTGGAGCTACTCATTTAAAATTCAACTATCTTGGCCCCAGCTTTAGGGTTCTACACTCCAGATGATTCTAAGGAACGTGAGTTTCCTACACCAAATGCTGAGAAACTTTCTGTTGAAGGCTATGTAGACTTGATTAAACTTATTTTTAAAAAGACCCCTTTAATGCCATTGTTCTGAATCCTAGCTGCCCATTAGAATCATTAAGAATGTGATCCAGACATTACAATTTTAAAAATTCCTTAGAAGATTCCAGTGTTCAGCCAAGGTTGAAAAGAACTAATCTAGCAGCAGTGTGGAGGGCAGACATCAGAATAGTAAAATTAGAAATAGGAGGTTAGTTAAGATATCATTGGCCGGGCGCGGTGGCTCAAGCCTGTAATCCCAGCACTTTGGGAGGCCGAGACGGGCGGATCACGAGGTCAGGAGTTCGAGACCATCCTGGCTAACACGGTGAAACCCCTTCTCTACTAAAAAATACAAAAAACTAGCCAGGCGAGGTGGCGGGCGCCTGTAGTCCCGGCTACTCGGGAGGCTGAGGCAGGAGAATGGCGTAAAAACCCGGGAGGCGGAGCTTGCAGTGAGCTGAGATCCGGCCACTGCACTCCACCCTGGGCGACACAGCGAGACTCCGTCTCAAAAAAAAAAAAAAAAAAAAAAAGATATCATTGCAGTAGTGCAGGCAAGAGTGATGAGGACATGAACAAAAACAACAGTTGGAGAAGTGGAGTGTAACTGAGATGTTGAGACTAACTCATCTAGGGCTTGGTGATTCGTTCCATATGGGGGTGAGGGAGTGGGTAATTACCAAGTTTCTGAGTTGGAATTTGAGTGGATGGACTTGCCATTCAACATAATAGAACAACTGGAGAAGAAACAGATTTGGAAGAAGACTATCATTTTACAGTGGAGGTGGGGGCAAGGGAGAGGTGACCTAAAATTATTGTTATTCTTTAGTATTGGTTCCCAGATTTCAGTGTACAAGAAAAATCACTTGAGATCTTGTTAAGAATATAGATTTTTACTCTGTTCTCTATTTTCTTTTTAGGAGGAGTTGGAATAAGGCCCCGTGATCTGTTTTTCCTTTCCTTTTTTTTTTTTTTTTTTGAACAAATAGCCCCAGTATATTTAAAACTTAGTTAAGTGTACTAAGAAATAATTACCCTCCCTGTGTCCGTGTGTTCTCATTGTTCAACTCCCATTTATAAGTGAGAACATGCAGAATTTGGGGCCTGTCAGGAGAGGATGGCGGGGGTAGAGCATTAGGGAAAAGAGCTAATGCATGCTGGGCTTAATAGCTAGGTGATGAGTTGATAGGTGCAGCAAACCACCATGGCACACGTTTCCCTGTTTAACAAACCTGCATGTCCTGCACATGTACCCTGGAACTAAAAAATATATATATATATTTTTTAAAAAAGAAGCGCTTACAAAATAAAACTGAAAGCAAATTTAAAATTGTACTGAAAGTATATTTCATGCTTAAAAATGGAGAGTGATTCTTAAAAGTTTGATTATGATGGACAATTTACGATGTTTCTTACACAGCTATATAAAATATTCACAGTGTAATGAAATAATTTTAATGCACGATTGAAACAGGAAAAGCCCGTGTATCAAAATGGTTATGTTAGTGAAAGAGTTCTGTTTTTATAGTTTTAAAAGTAACTGATATATATGGATGTATATGTGGATCCATACCAGTAAATGTCTCTTGTATCATAACTACCCATTCATTCCATCTTCAGGATTAATTCGTAATTAATTAATTTGTAATACTACTGCTAAAAATAATTAATTTGTAATATTACTGCTGATAATTTTTAATTATGAAGTTATTAAGTTCAAGTATCTAGGTTAAGTTTGCTAATTATCTTGCTGGACCTTTGCAAATCTCTGGCAGCTGTTAGATGAAAAATTTCCCCAGAACACCAGTCATTTCATACTATAATGTATGGTGAAAACTACTGCATAAGTATCCCAAAATAAGTAGCATGATATATTTTTCTTTTATGATAGTCTTTTTTTATCAAAAGTACAAATTGTTTTATCTTCAGAGACATGATTAAGTTATTCTATAGATAGATAAATCTGAATCTCATACCCCCAAATGTAATATTTCCCCATGTATATGACTTTAAGGTGTAAAAATAAAATTACAATGGACATTTACTCTTACTCCACAATATTCTTGACCATTTAATATCTGAGGTGGTAGAGTCTTAAAGGTAGAAACCTTCATCCTCATTTATTGAAGTACTTTAAAACTGATAGAAACATCTATTAATTCATACTTTATTTTGTAAGTCTCTAAAATTCTAGTAACTTCTTCCTGTCTCTACTTCACCCAGATAGACAGAGGGATAGAGAAATAGAAAGATGTTAATCTGCTGGCTGGTCCCAATGTTTTTATATTTTTTTCATTTTCCCTGTCCATTATGTTATGGAACAGGAACAGCTTTTAATGGTATCATTTTCTTTGATGAGTAAAAGTTAGATAACTTTCTTGTGAAATCATGTATATATACACACATATATGCCATATATAAATACATTAAATAGGTGTATCTGATATGTAATATATATTTTATTTTTCATCCTCCCATGGGTTTTATTTCTATATTTAGGCATAGTTTCTGATTGTGATTTGGAACATGTAGTATGTTTTCCTCAAATTAAAAAACCTGGTATCATGTTCATTTCCATATATATATATGAAGAATTTCAGTGGTGTCAGAAAATCCCTAATGGGTTATAAATATTTACCAGATTGATTTCATACCACACTTGAAGTGGTAAGAACATTCTACTAACAGTTGAGGCAGTGTTTGCACTCCTCACTGCATTAATTAATGCTAATATCTATGGCAGCTTTGTGTAGGAAATGGACATGATACCAGGTTTTTAAGTTTGTGGAAACCATACTCCAAGTTCCAAATTATAATCGTAGACTGTGCCTAAATATCGAGATAAAATCCACAGGGTGGAAAAATAAAAGAAACTAAATACATAGGGGATTAATATTTACAAATATGTGAGTGGATAAAAGTGGTCAGTTCTCCCTATGTTCTCTTGTGTGAACTGTAAGGTTTGTATCACCTGTTAATAGACTGTGTTTTCCATTGTCTTTTCCCCTGAAACACATACAACTGCTAAAGTAAAATTTTAATAGTTGGCTGTCTTTTAAACATATTTGTAACTACAATTTTAAAAATAAGTACAGCATGAATCTTAGGTAAAGGTTGAGGTTTCTGTGTTTTTACACAACAATCTTAAGCCATTTTGTCACATAAAGCCTCTAATGCTAGCAGGAGAAAACATATGTGAAAGCGATTTGAGAGGTACAAACCCCAGTTTATTCAAGTGGGATTCCTGTGAAAGTCAATGGGCTTTTTGTTTAATGATTTGCAAATATTCCAGCCGTGCTTAGAAAACTGCCTGTTTCCAACAGACAGCAGAAAAAATTCTGAAGTTCCAAAATCCAGCATTTCTACCTTCTAAGCCTTCTTAGTTTCTGAGGTTGCAAAAGCATGTTGAATGTGACGTGTCACATTTTTGTAGTAGTTTTTCAAAACCTTTTCAAAGGAAATCATTAAGAGAAGAACAGCCTAGACTAATTCTGTGTGTGATTCACAGACTGGCAGCATCAGCATTACTCCACTTTAAGTCTACAAATTCAGACTCACTGGGAGTAGGTCTTAGGTATCTGTTTTAACACGTCCTCTAGATGATTTTTTTTTTTTTTTTTGCTACAGTTTGGGAGTCATGGACCAATAGTTGGGTGAATGTTTTGCTGCACCCATCATGGTCTTTATTTATTACAAGTTATTCTCTCTTATGGACACTTAGTACCGTACCCAATAACATAAATTACAGTGTTAAAAACAACAGCAACTAGTCAAATGGTCCATAATTTTCTTTTTCTTTCTTTCTTTTTAAAATTTGTGTAAATTTATGGGGTACAAGTGCAGTTTTGTTGCATGAGTATATTGCAGAGTGGTGAAGTTGGGTCTTTTAGTGTGTCCATCAACTGAATAATGTACACTGTACTCATTAAGTAATTTCTCATTGCCCACACCCCTCCCACCCTCCCATTCTTCATAACTTTCTTTTTAAAAACAGCCTTTTGTTATCGTTGTTTCTTAATACCCAAGTGAAATCACTAATCTACCAGACCAGGTTTTATGCAAAAGCAATGCACTCTTTCCAGGCTGAGATCAAACCTCATTCCTGTTTGCAGTTATCATGGCATCTGGTACATAGCAATCATGTAGCGTGTTTGTCAACCATTTATAATCATGTCCACATCTTTCAGTTTTCATTCTTCTCTAAAAACTTTGCAGAATCAGGTTCTAAGTCATATAATCGTCCTTCTTAAACTGTACTATCCAATGTGATAACCACTAGTCATATGTGATTATTGTGCTTTTGAAAAGTCGCTAGTTCAAAATGAGATGTGCCATATGCATGCAAATCATACTGGATTTTGAAGACTTAATGTGACAAAAGAATAAGTAACATTTTTTTTAAAATATTGACTACATATTGCAATGACATTTTGTAAATTTTGTGTCAAAACTTTAGTATCTTTTTTTAAGTGGCAACTAAAAATTTTTTAATTTGATATGTGACTCACATTATATTTCTGTTGGGAGGCATTGTTCTATAATATTTCTTTTATCCCCATCAAAATAATTCATCTAAACGTTAATTCATCTAAGAAATGTCTCATCTAGTTCATGTCCTTTGTAGGGACATGGATGCAGCTGGAAACTATCATTCTCAGCAAACTATCGCAAGAACAGAAAACCAAACACCGCATGTTCTCACTCACAGGTGGGAATTGAACAATGAGAACACCTGGACATAGGAAGGGGAACATCACACACCAGGACCTGTTGTGGGGTGGGGGGAGGGGGGAGGGATAGCATTAGGAGATATACCTGATGTAAATGACGAGTTGATGGGTGCAGCACACCAACATGGCACAAGTATACATATGTAACAAACCTGCACGTTGTGCACATGTACCCTAGAACTTAAAGTATAATAAATAATAATAATAATAATAATAATTTGGGGAATTAAGACCTGGTGATAAATGAACTACGAGCCCCAAAGCACTCTGTAACCATATTCTTAATCAAGAAGATAATTTACCAAATGTTAATCTAAAGATGACATCTGAAATTTTGATTATGAGATAATGTTTATTTAAATTTACATATCAGAAATGCTGTGCCACTTCAATCTTAAATTCAGAAAATGTGGTTTCTTGGGAAAAACTAGTAATTTAAAACTGTTGTTTTTATATAAAAAAAAGAAATGTCTCATCTATGCAAATAAATTGCTTCTTAGAAATCAACAACGAGTTTGCCCTTCTTTTAGGTTGCCTTGTCTTCTTGGATGATTTTGGCCATTCACTCACTGACATTTTTGCTCTCTTGTACTAAACAGGATTCTCCCGTCCTCCTCTCTTCTTGAGGGCATACTTTGTAAGCTGCCGTTTCCTTCTGGGAGTTGTCCTTTTGGTTTCTGAAATAGCAGGTTCAGTTGTCCCTGTCTGTCCTACACTTCCTCTTCCTTTTTCCTGTCTAAAAGGGACCTCTGTCTTAAATGCTTGCTTCCTCTTCAATACATTCATATCTCATTTTTTCAGCCTTTATTTTTGATTGTAACCTTGTAAAGTAGTGAAAAATAGGAACAATATTTACAGAATTTGTGCAGTTTGCCAAATGTGGGGAATGGAAATAGAGAGTGAAGGGCCAAAGAACCTCAACTCCAAACTTTTGGGTTAGGCATATTTATAATCTATGGTTCTACCACTTAATAACTATGAATCTTGGGTAAATTACTTCCTCCAGTGTCAGTTTCTTTATTGTTAAAAAGAGGGTGGTGATGCCAACCTAAAAGCATCATTGTGAAGATTAAAATAATTGAGTACGTAAAAGTGTTTGGTAAACTGTCTGACACGTTGTAGGTAGTGCAGAAAATGATAGTAAGTTTTGTTGATGATAACAACTGCCACACTCTCCATATTGCTTGGAAACATATGCATGAATAAGACAAAGCATTTACCTTCAAGGAACTCACAGAGTGATGGTAAGATTAAGTAAATACAATTAAGAGAAACAAAACTAGGCTAGGTAGGTTAAGGCATGTATTTTTAAAGAACTGAAACCTGATGGATGTATATAGTCAGCCAGGAAATTATGAGAAGGAAAACATTTCAGGTTAAAGGACCGATAATGAAGCAATATGGCAACTGGAGCTTTGGGAGCAAGTGGAGGAAAAGATGAAGGCTGAGGAATTAAACAAGGCAAATCACAGAGGCTTTCAGGTTTCATATTGTATTTTGATTTTTAATCATTGGAGTTTATTTCCTGTTTTTTAGAATTGTGGATAATCACAACTGGCAGATTTGCTGCGAAGATTAATAGTAGAAGTTTCCTAAGAACATCGTTCACTTATGAGACACTCAATAAATTGAGTCTATGCTTATTATTAATTGATGGGTGATCAGAAGCCATTGAAGAGTTCAGAAGGTTTGTGTGAATGGTAGACCAATCTAGGATGGCAATTGGATTGGAAAGAGGCAAGGTTGGAAGCAACTACAACAATCCAAGAATGAAAAGTCATGAGATAAGTGAAAAGGCAGAGATTCTGAGAACAGGGTATTGCTACAACTTGATTGAGCTGGAGGTAGGGGTGAGGATGGCAAAAGAGGTAGATATAACATATAAAGGAGTCTATGTTAGAAGCAAAAAGTGTTCCATTTTCCCAACACCTCACCAGCATCTGTCATTTTTTGACTTTTTAATAATAGCCATTCTGCACTTTTACGCGGTTGGTGAGAAGGTAAATTAGTTCAACCATTGTGGAAGACAGTGTGGTGATTCCTCAAGGATCTAGAATCAGAAATACCATTTGACCCAGCCATCCCATTACTGGGTATATACCCAAAGGAATATAAATCATTCTATTATAAAGATATATGCACACGTGTTTATTGCAACACTATTCACAATAGTAAAGATATGGAATCATTCAAATGCCCATTAATGACAGACTGGACAAAGAAAATGTGGTGCATATACACCACAGAATACTATGCAGCCATAAAAAGGAATGAGATTATGTCTTTTGGACCTGGAAGCCATCATGATCAACAAAGTAACACAGGAAAATAAAACCAAACATCACATGCTCTCACTCATAAGTGGGAGCTGAATAATGAGAACACATGGACACAGGGAGGGGAACAACACAAACTGGGGCCTGTCAGTGGGCAGGGGGAGGTGAGCATCAGGACAAACAGCTAATGCATGTTGAGCTTAATACCTAGGTGATGGATTGATAGGTGCAGCAATACGCCGTGACACACATTTACCTATGTAACAAACCTGCGCGTTCCGCATATGTATCCAAGAACTTAAAATAAAAATAAATAATAATAATAATAATAATAGCAATTCTGACTGGTGTGAGATGGAATCTCATTTTGAATTTGATTTGCACTTCTCTAATAATTAGTGCTATTGAACATTTTGTCATATGCTTGTTGGCTGGGTGTATGTATGCCTTCTTTTGAAAAGTGTCTGTGTCATTTGCCTGCTTTTTAATAGGGTTGTTTGTTTTATGCATGTTACTGTAAGTTCCTTACAGATTCTGGATATTAGACCTTTGTTGGATGCATAATTTGCTAATATTTTCTCCAATTTAATAGGTTGTCTGTTTACTCTGTTTATAGTTTCTTTTGCTGTGCAGAAGCTCTTTAGTTTATTTAAGTTCCATTTGTCAATTTGTGTTTCTGTTGAAATTGCTTTTGGCATCTTGGTCATAAAATCTTTGCCAGGTCCTTTGTCCAGAATGGAATTTCCTAGGTTATCCTGCAGGATTTGTATAGTTTTAGGTTTTACATTTAAGTGTTTAATCCATCTTGAATTAATTTTTGTATATGGTGTAAGGAAGGGCTCCAGTTTCAGTCTTCTGCAGATGGGTAACCAGTTATTCCAGCACCATTTATTCAATAGGGAGTCCTTTCCCAATTGCTTGTTTTTGTCAATTTTGTTGAAGATCAGATGGTTATAGGTGGGTGACATTATTTCTGGAGTCTCTATTCTGTTACATTAGCCTATGTGTCCTTTTTATTGTACCAATATCATGCTATTTTGGTTACTGTAGACTTTTAGTATTGTTTGAAGTTAGATAATGTGATGCCTCCAGCTTTGTTCTTTTAGCTTAGGGTTGCCTTGGCTATTTGGGCTCTTCCTTAGTTCCAAATGAAATTTAAAGTAGAGTTTTCTAATTCTGTAATGAAATTGGCAGTTTGATAGGAATAGCATTGACTTGGTAGTTTCATAGGAATAGCATCGAATGTGTAAATTGCCTTGAGAACTATGGCCATTTTAACAATATTGATTCTCCCTACCTAAGAGCATGGAATGTTTTTCCATTTGTTTGTGCCATCTCTGATTTCATTAAGCAGTATTTTGTAATTCTTGTTGTAGAGGTTTTTCACCTCCTTGGTTAGCTATATTCTTAGGTATTTTATTCTTTTTGTGGCTATTTTGAATGGGATTGCATTCTTAATTTAGCTTTCAGCTTGGATGTTGTTGGTTTATAGGGATGCTACTGATTTTTGTACATTGATTTTGTGTCCTGAAACTTTGCTGAAGTTGTTTATCAGATAGATCAAGGAACTTTTGGGCAGAGACTACAGGGTTTTCTAGCTATAGAATCATATTGTCTACAAACAGGGAAAATTTGCCTTCCACTCTTCCCAATTGGATGCCTTTTATTTCTGGCTCTTGCCTAATTACTCAGGCCAGGACTTCCAGAATAATGTTGACTAGGACCAGTGAGAGAGCGTATCCTTGTCTTGCTCCAATTTTCAATGGGAATGCTTCCAGGTTTTACCCATTCAGTACAATGCTGGCTATGGGTGTTTCATAGATGGTGCTTATTATTTCGAGGTATGTTCCTTCAATGCCTAGTTTGTTGAGGGTTTTTAACATGAATAAATATTGAATTTTATGGAAGACCTTTTCTGCATCGATTGAGATGATCATGTGGTTTTTACTTTTGGTTCTGTTTATGTGGTGAATCACATTTATTAATTTGTGTATGTTGAATCAACCGTGCATTTTAGGGATCGTGGTGGATTCGCTTTTTGATATGCTGCTGGATTTCGTTTGCTATAATATTAACAGTATTTTGTCGATGATTTTTGCATCTATGTTCATCAAGGATATTGCCTTGAAATTTTCTTTTTTTGTTGTGTCTCTGCAAGGTTTTATATCAACATCATGCTGGCATCATTAGTTAGGGAGGAGTCCATCCTCCTCATTGTTTTTGAAATATTTTCAGTAGGAATGATATCAGCTCTTTTTTATGCATCTGGTAGAATTCAGCTGTTTTCATCTGGTCCTGGGCTTTTTTTGGTTGGTAGGGTTTTTATTATTGATTCAATTTCAGAACTTGTTATTGGTCTATTCAGGGATTCAATCTCTTCCTGGTTAAATCTCGGGAGGTTGTATGTTGCCAGGAATTTATTTCTTCTAAGTTTTCTGGCTTGTGTGCATAGAGGGATTCATAGTGGTCTCCGAGGGTGTTTTTTTTTTTTTTTTCTATTTCTGGAGTATCATTGGTAATGTCCCCTTTGTCATTCTGATTGTGTTTCTCTCTCTCTCTCTCTCTTTTTTTTAATTAGTCTAGCTAGCAGTCTAATTTCTTTCAAAGAACAAGCTCCTGGATTCATTGACCTTTTGTATGGTTTTTCTTCTCATTTTTCTTCAATTTAGCTCTGATTTTGGTTATTTATTTTGTCTTCTACTAGCCTTGGGTCGGTTTGCTCTTTCTCTCTTCTTCTTCTTCTTCTTCTTCTTCTTCTTCTTCTTCTTCTTCTTCTTCCTCTTCTTCTGCTTTTTTTTTTTTTTTAATAAGTTTCATTATGTTTCTGGTATAGGATTGTGACATACTTCCTCATTTCACTGTGAGCCATTCCCTTGACTCTAAGCTAAATTAGTGCACTATTTCTTACAAGAGGATATCTTTGACAACCTAAAATAATTAGGTTGTTATTGCATACAAAATTATAACCTACTCTATAGTATGTTTGTGATAATAATTTGTAATGGTAAAACTATTAAAAAAGCCATATTGATAATTGTAGACAAAAATGTGAACTATATAGATATTTTGCTTATGCTTCCTACTCTACTTTGGCAGTTTGTATCTGGGTGTAAAATCATTCTAAAAATCGGATACGACATTTGTGAGACTGGGAAAATACATTATAAAGAAAGTAGTAAAGATTTTTCTTCTTTTGTGTGTGTAAACGTTTTTTTCGTTTTTTTAATTATTCAAGTAATACGTGAATACATGCTCATTAGTACAAGAATTCAAACTGTATGTAAATATGTACAGTAAAAAGTTACTCCAGTTACCTCCTAACACTCTCCCTCCAGAGGAAGCTACTATTAAGAATTTGATTTGTATCCTTTTCCGCCAACATGGTTACACCTATTAAGGTAACTAAAAGGCAGAAAAAGTCAGTTTAACAAAGAAGTTAAGCATGCTTTCTTTTAAGGTGGGCTGCCTGGGTTAAAACCCAGACTCTGCTACTTAACATAGTGTGATATTGGTCATGTTATCTAACGTCTCTGTGCCTGGGTTTTCTCATAGGTAAAATGGGGATACTAAGAGCTTCACAGACATGTTATGAGGATGTCTTTAGCATGTGCGAAGTATTTAGAATAGTGTCTGGCATATAGTGCACACAATTCATCATGGAATCATGATGCATATATTGTTTCACAGCTTGTATTCTATACACATAGGGGAAACGTAGTGTAGCCATTAAGAGCATGAATTCTGATTCTGAATCCAATTATCAGGTGCAAATCCTAGTTCTATCATTTACTAGCTTCATGACTGTCAGGAAGTATATAACCTTCCTTTGTCTTTGTTTCCTCTGTAAAATGGGGGTAAGAGCTTTAGCTCTAAATTAAGTAGTATATATAGGACATTTAGAATGACTGTCATGTAGTAATTACTCAGTAGATGCTTATTATTATGTCATTGAAAGCACTCAGTTTATTATTTAATGTTATAGATATATTACAATTAATTTAACAATTTGTAGTTGATGGTCATTTAGATTACTTCTAATTATTAATTGTTACAAAATATTCTGGTGTCCATATTTTAACTAAAAATGGAATTACCATTTGACCCAGTCGACCCACTGCTGTGTATCTATCAGAAGGAAAATAAATTGTTATATCAAAAGGACACCTGTACATTTGTGTTTATCACAGCACTGTTCACAATAGAAAAGTCATGGAATCAATCCAAGTGTCCATCAATAGATGATTGGATAAAGAAAATGTGGTATATACACACAATAGAATACTACCCAGCCATAAAAAAAAGAGTGAAATCAGGCCGGGCGCAGTGGCTCACGCCTGTAATCCCAGCACTTTGGGAGGCCGAGGCGGGCGGATCACGAGGTCAGGAGATCGAGACCATCCTGGCTAATCCGGTGAAACCCCGTCTCTACTAAAAACTACAAAAAACTGGCCAGGCGAGGTGGCGGGCGCCTGTAGTCCCAGCTACTCGGGAGGCTGAGGCCGGAGAATGGCGTGAACCCGGGAGGCGGAGCTTGCAGTGAGCTGAGATCCGGCCACTGCACTCCAGCCCGGGCGACAGAGCGAGACTCCGTCTCAAAAAAAAAAAAAAAAAAAAAAAAAAAAAAAGGGTGAAATCATGTCTTTTGCATCAGCATGAATGGAGTTTGAGGCCATTATCCTAAGTGAAATAACTCAGAAAGAGAAAACAGAATACCACACGTTCCCACTTACAAGTGGGAGCTAAATGGGTATAAATGAGCATACAGAGGAAAATAATAGACACTGGAGACTACAGAAGGGGGCCAGGTTGGGAGGGGTGTGAGGGTTGAAAAATTACCTGTTGGGTACATTGTTCACTTTTCAGCTGATGCGTATGCTAGAAGCCTAAACTCCACCACTGCACAATATATCCATGTAACAAACCTGCACATGTACCCCATGAATCTATAAATATTTTTTAAAAATTAAAATAACTTTGTATCTACCTTAACGTGTATGAAAAAAAGCTAGTGCTATTAACATTTTCCCATTCTCATTGTCACTGAAAACTTGAATAAACACTTTCAAGATCCTCTTTTGGATCATTACCATACTGTACACGTGATCAATCCACGTCATTTTCTTATTAGTTTGGTTCAGTCCCAGGGTGTGAGTGGAAAGCAGAACAATTTGTGTGGTTAAAGCTTTATTTCTGAAGAGTAAACGAAATATGAAAACTACATGAGCCAAACAGGATTTCTTCTGTGTTTGCACTGTTGGAGTCTCAGAAAAACAAATCTTTAGGTATCCTGATATTTGAAAAAGGTAAGTCTAAAATCTTACATATTTTAGTTCTTTTTTTATTTTCTTCACAGTAGGCTTTAAATATGAATATAAGTGCATTTCTTGGAAACAGTTACAACAAAAGTGTTGTCTTATAAGAGGAAAATTGTATCTTGAATCAAGTCTGCTTTTTTCTTTCATGCTTTTATAGTGCTTATAGAGAAAATTGGAAGTCTAAAGATTGCCAGTTGCACTAAAGAGCCACACAAAAGTCTGCAATAAGTGCTAAGTAAGATTTTAATAGAAAAGAAGAGAGGAGAAGAAAGTGAGGAGGAGTTGAGGGAGGGAAAGGGAAAGAAAAAGAAAAAAGATTGGTAATGAAATTGACAAACGTGTTTACATTTACATTATTTTTTAAATTGACAGAGAACATTGTATGCTTTTATTATGTACAACATTTTGGAGTGGTTAAATCTAGCTGATTAACAAATGCATTATCTCACATAGCTCTTACCACAGAAATGATAACTATTCATCTACATTATTCAAAAAGTAAAGTGGCTATATTTATGTTTTCAATCAACAAATTTGCATGAGTCCAAACTATATAAAAATTTCCACATCTTATATATGTTCTAAGGTATAGTAATTCATTTCAATCTGTGACTCAAATGACATTAATTAAAAGGATAGTTAAAACCAATTCCTTGACAGCAACCTTCATTTTAACTAGACTCTTTGAAGATAGAAAATTTATCATTTCTAAATAAACCCTTAGACATAGTTGAATATAATAATTATACATTTGTATGTTTGTACTTCTAAAACTTTCATGTGCACCGTATAATATTATACTGACAATAATCCTGTGAAGAGTCATTAAATGATGTGCAGTATCATCATTTAATTGCTGAAAAATTTGAGACCGCAAAATGTTAAATAAATTGGCTTATGTTAAAAGTTCATGGCAGAATGGGAACCCAGGTTTCCTTATTCCTGGTCCTATTTCCTATCCTTTGAGCAACACTACCTCCCTAAATTACTTTTGTTTCACGTAGGAGATAAATCGTTATTTTGACATTTTAAATGTACATTGCCTTAATGAGTTATTTTATATTACAGGAATATACTAGGCACTTACTTTGTAAAACTTGTCTAACAAAATGCTTGGAGAAGCTTTCTTAATTGATCTTCTATACAAAGAACAGAAATATGCAAAATTTTGCAAACCATTTATGTGTAAGAAGACTGAAAAGGAAACTTGGAAAAAGAAGATTTTAGATAGAGAAGAAAATTCACTTTCCTCTGCTGAGATGGAAAATCAAGAAACAGCTAGGAAAGAAAGTGTAACAGAGCAAAATGATGATACAGATCAAATAAAATCTGTGGATGAAACAACCGTAGCAAAATGCAAAGGTATACCTCTTCCAGGAAATGTGTCAGTTGCATTGCCCATTTCAAAGAGAGAACAACATGATCAAAGACAACCAGATTTATGTAGATCATGGTTGTGTATGAGTATTTGCCACAATTATCCTGACCTACAGATTGGAGGTGACGACATGAAGAACATATGTGATTCAGACTGCTTTATGGAACACACACATAATGATGTTTTTAATGGTCCCCTTTTATTTTCAGTTGGTATGCCACTGGGTCATTCTCCTGTCATTGGGTCTCTAGAGACATTACCTACCTCAACATTATTGAACGGGGATGAAAGCCAAGAAAAAAGTATGTTGTTTCAAAAACAGCCCCTCTCTAATTCTATGCTTAATACTTATATGGAAAGAAAGGTGGACGAGCTCTACAAACAATTATTGGAAGAAAATCTCACCAGATGCCACTCTATAACCAATCTTATGGCTTCCAATTTGCTAATGAATAATGTAAATTACACCAGCCTTCAAATCTCTCAAGAGCAGAACGTTGAATTATGGAAAGATCAGGAAGCTATCCTACACTCTCTACCACTATGTAATCTCTGTAACAGTTCTCATGGAAAGAGTTCTGAATTCAGTACTCCTAACTTACAAATATCAAACCAGACAGTTAGGGAACTTCTATGACATCTACAGTAGAAACCAAATGTAGGTTGTTTAGACATACTTAAGGGACTGCAATAACAAGAGTTTTCTCTGGCTTATCATGTCACATCTAGCCTTCTTTGAGGTGTGGTTATTATAGTTTTTGAGAAATGATTTGTCCCATGGTACATCTGAAGTCTTGTAGGAGACAACTATAGTAACTACATTTTTGAGTGCATGTTCTTAAAGTGTTGATATTTTAATTGTTGCCAGATTAAACTCTGTATGTGTTTACCTATTTAATTTTCACTGGCACCCCGAATCAATTACCTCAGTGTCACACAGCTTTATTTACAACAAAAATGGGATGAGGAGTGGATTATTGCTCTAAGATACTGAGGACAAGTAGAAGGTATATCAGAGAGGGACATTTATTTCCCCACAAAATTGCATTGATACTGACAATCAAAATAGTCTAGGGGAAATAATGATATGTAGTTATGGATATGGATATGTATATCTGGATATCTATATGTGGATATCTATATATCAAGATTGAGTATGGGGACATATAAAAGGAAATACTTTAAACAAAAGTCAAATTTAAATGATATTTGAAAGAAACATGGAAGGGGGGCTTAAGGAAAAATGGAAAATTCCTAAGTACCATTTGTATTGAAACTTGGTGCTTTGGAACTTACCTGGAACGAGCATTAACTGTTTTATATGACTGTTATCCCTGGTTGTTTTTAGGGATGGGAGGAAACAAAACATACAGGTAGAGTGAAGAAAGCAGAGTACCACCATTTAGAAATAAAAAGCCTCTCAGCAACTTATTACACAACAGATTATCCTCAATCATGATCCTGGCTTAGAGTGAAAGGCAGCAGTGTATTATGGAAATTTTCAGATCTAAATTAAATACATTGACAAAATATATCTAAAGTAACAGTATAATTTATTGCAGACTTGGAAAAAAGCTTCCACCCTTTTAATAGAAATAGGAAGATGATCGGCATGCACTTGTGTGTTGTAAAATAAAATGGTATTAATTTCTGTTATAGAATTCTTATGATTGTGTTATGCATTAATAAGATTTGTGCATTGACAATCACATATTCCCTTCCAATTTTTTCTTGGGTCTTTGATTAACTCTTGTAGAATGAGTCACCATAATGCCCTAATAGCTTGTTCTTTATGATCACACAATACTTAGTTTATTTTCACCCTCTTCAAATGTATGCGAACTAATAATAAGTACCCCTGATTTGTCTTCTGTTTTTCTCTTTATTGCTCCCTTCCACACAATCCTCTACCATAACTGTCCCAATCAATTTTTATCATTCAGACATTTGATTCTGAAGTGACAATGAGTAAGAGTTTTGGAAAAACTAACTCAGTATCTTTAGATACTGAAAAACAGTTGTATGTATATTGTCTTTTATGCTGTTAAATTTCAGCATTTTAATAGAAGAGTTACTAAAATTATGAAATACTAATGTCAAAATTTACAAAAGTGAATTCAATGTCATGGGACAATATTACTAGTGTGAATGGTTTTCTTAGGTACAGTAATATGTATTAATACTTTATGAAGCAGTTATATTCATAAAGTGTTGAGATTACATAGTAACATATAAAAAGCCACAATATTTAGTATTTATTAAATTTATAAATATATTTAATTACACTCTCATATTTAAAATTTCCCCCTCTTTATCTGTGTCATCAAAATATTTATCATCTAAAGATACTCACTTATGGTTAAAATGGTTTAAAAATATAATGCAATTCTTAAGTAAGGAAGGATGATGAATTTGGTGTTATGTTTTATCCTGACCTCATACCTACCGACTTTAGTGCTGGAATGAAATATGCGTATGACGTTGTGATTTATCACAGTTTGGTAAAGCCAAAAAAAAGTAGTCATTCTTCATTCTGTTTTTCACCATGGGTATTATTCATATGACCACAATGTTCCCTTTCAAAACATTTCTTGAAATGTATGGAATAATACATTTCTTTTTGTCTCACATTTGCAGAAGTTGAAAGTATTAGTTTTGTGCTTCTATGAATATATGAAATGTAAATGATTCATTCGTTGGGGAGGATCATCATGTTTTCTGGTAGGAAAAAAAGTCGAGGAGGTTATGAAAGATGTTGAATACAATGTTGTTCCCTGCTTATATAGAGTTTTATTTACACCCCGTCTTTGGATTTCAGGTCACTATTGTGGGTCCCAAAGTAGATTTGACAAAGTCTAAGGTAGTTTTCTGTCAGGAGTGTCCTTTAAACATCACACCTATTTAAAAGATACAGTCTATACTGTACTTCTGGAATTTTCAGGCTCATTTTGTCTCATAGGTTAGTCCTCAAAGGAAGCCAGTCTCCCCGAGGTTATTAAGACTTGATCTGACACTGTGATGCTCCATTCAAGGTTTTAAGCAGAGTTTCTGGGTCTTACTAAAACTTGTTTTTGGAAATGGAGAAACAAAGTAAATAGTTCCTGCTTGAGCGATGGAAGTATCAAATACCATGAATTTATTTTCCTGTTAAAAAATTAAAGAAATATTTTCATAAAAAAAATTTACTTTTAAGAGGTAAATGGCTAACTTAGCATTATTACATGATGTATGCGTGGATGAAGGGTGGAGAGGTGACTTGATGTGAATTAGTGTGTAGGATAAACTGGAATAATGTGTAGTTAAAGGAATGATTTTTTCTAGCCAACGAAGAAAGAAATCAACAAATTAATATCAACAGATATCCATTAAATCAAATTAAGTGTGGTTTAATGTTTTCATAACTAGTCATTTGCATGGAAATTTAGCCAATCAACTATGTACGTGTGAAAATCCATGAAAAATGAAATAGTAATTCGAAAGCAAAATAGTTATCACAGTGTTAAAATTAAGCTAGGTGTCCTTTTATTCCCCAGGGGCAATTTGGAGCTTTTGCTCCCCAATTACATTGTTATGTTCTTTTCCTCAAGGTCTAGTAAATTTGTGAAAACGGCCTTGTTATTACACATTGGTTCAGTATTTGTTAGGGTATAAATATACACCATAACTTGGAGTTTTATGAAATAGTCTCTAAATAATTACATTTAAGATCATATCTGTAAAGCAATGTGAAACAAATTAAGGTATATTGACTGCAACTTAAAAAATACTGAATCATTGTTATGGGAAACTGTCTTTGAATTGTTCTGCTATTTCTATTTAAAGCTGAGAAACTTGTAGCTTACGGAATTTCTCAATAGTTCTGGTTCTATTTCCCCAAATGAGTGGTGGCAGTTTACTATGAGAAAAATAAATTGTGAAAGACCTTGGTTTTGTCTGAAAGTGACCAAAGTCTTTTCCTGAATATACTATTTATCTTTTTTTTTTTTTTTTTTTTTTTTTTTTCGTGGGATGAACTCTCACTGTCTCCCAGGCTGAAGTTAAGTGGTGCGATCTTGGCTCACTGCAACCTCCACTTCCCGGGTTCAAGCAATTCTTGTCACTGCAACCTCCACTTCCCGGGTTCAAGCAATTCTTGTCTCTCAGTCTCCTGAGTAGCTGGGATTACAGGCACCTGCCACCATGCCTGGCTTTTCTTTTTTCTTTTTTTTTCCCTTTCTTTTCTTTCTTTCTTTTTCTTTCCTTTTTTTTTTTATTTTTTGGAGACAAAGGGTTTCATCATGTTGGCCAGGCTGGTCTCGAACTCCTGGCCTCAAGTGATCCACCCGCCTCAGCCTCCCAAAGTGCTGGGATTACAGGCGTTAACCACCACTCCCAGCTATGTATCCTAATAATTGTAAACTGAACCCACTTTTGCTAAATAGATTTTGAATAGAATTGAAAAAGTTTAACAACTCAGGATCCCAGGGACTTGTGTGGGTCTACCTCTTTCATTTAAGTGTTCAGCTTTACTTTAGGGAAGTCATGTAATTGTATAACATCCTTGTAGTCTTCTGCTTAAGAGAAGCTTAGAAATTCATATTATAAGGATTTTAGTGGTATGGGACCGGCTTGTGTCTGTAGCAGATCTCCAAGGCCAGTTGAAAACCAAAAAAGAATTTTCAGATCTTTCTGTCTTTCATGTAGAAATATCTCCAGAGGCTGACTCTCTTTTCGGACTCAGCCCGCCTGCACCCAGGTGAAATAAACAGCCATGTTGCTCACACAAAGCCTGTTTGGTGGTCTCTTCACACGGATGCGCGTGACATTTTGGTGCCGTAACTCGGATCAGGGGACCTCCCTTGGGAGATCAATCCCCTGTCCTCCTGCTCTTTGCTCTGTGAGAAAGATCCACCTATGACCTCTGGTCCTCAGACCCAACAGGCCAAGGAATATCTCACCAATTTTAAATCGGGTAAGCGGCCCCTTTTTTACTGTCTTCTTCAACCTCTCTCACTACCTCTTAACCTCTTTCTCCTTTCAATCTTGGCACCACCCTTGAATCTCTCCCTTCTCTTAATTTCAATTCCTTTCATTTTCTGGTAGAGACAAAGGAGACACGTTATCCGTGGACCCAAAATGCCGGCGCCGGTCACAGACTGGGGAAGACAGCCTTCCCTTGGTGTTTAATCATTGCAGGGACACCTCTCTGATTACTCACCCACGTTTCAGGGTTGTCTGACCACGCTGCAGGGATGCCTGCCTTGGTCCTTCACCCTAAGCGTCAAGTCCCACTTTTCTGGGGGACGGGCAAGCACCCCAACCCCTACCCTCCCTGTCTCTACCCCTTCTCTGCTTTTCTGGGGGAGGGGCAAGCACCCCGACCCCTTCTCTCCCTGTTTCTACCCCTTCTTGCTTTTCTGGGGGAGGGACAAGCACCCCAACCCCTTCTCTCCCTGTTTCTACCCCTTCTCTGCTTTTCTGGGGGAGGGGCAAGAACCCCGACCTCTTATTTTTGTGCCCCCTCTTATTTTTGCACCCTGACCTCTTATTTTTGTGCCCCAATACCTTAGTTCCACACCCGGACCCCTTTCCCGCTTTTCTGGAGGACAAGAACCCCTGAACTCCTTCTCTCTGTGTCTCTACTCTCTCTTTTATCTGGGCTTGCCTCCTTCACCATGGGCAACCTTCCACCCTCCATTCTTCCTTGTTCTCCGTAACCTGTGTTCTCAAGAACTTAAAACCTCTTCAACTCACACCTGATCTAAAACCTAAATACCTTATTTTCTTCTACAATGCTGCTTAACCCCAATACAAACTTGACAGTAGTTCCAAATAGCCAGAAAATGGCACTTTTGATTTTTCCATCCTACAAGATCTAAATAATTCTTGTCATAAAATGGGCAAACGGTCTGAGGTGCCTGACGTCCAGGCATTCTTTTACACATTGGTCCCTCCCTAGTATCTGTTCCCAATGCAACTCATCCCAAATCTTCCTTTTTTCCCTCCTGCCTGTCCCCTCAGTCCCAACCCCAAGCGTCGCTGAGTCTTTCTAATCTTCCTTTTCTACAGACCCATCCGACCTCTCCCCTCCTCGCCAGGCTGAGCTAGGTCCCAATTTTTCCTCAGCCTCCGCTCCCCCACCCTGTAATCCTTTTATCACCTCCCCTCCTCACACCTGGTCTGGCTTACAGTTTTTGGCTTACAGTTTCCTTCCACGACTAATCGTCCCCCACCTGCCCAGAAATTTCCTCTTAAAAAAGTGGCTAGAGCGAAATGCATAGTCAAGGTTAATGTTCCTTTTTCTTTATCCGACCTCTTCCAAATCAGTTAGCATTTAGGCTCTTTTTCATCAAATATAAAAAACCCAGCCCAGTTCATGGCCCGTTTAGCAGTAACCCTCAGACGCTTTTCAGCCCTAGACCCTGAAAGGTCAGAAGGCTGCCTTATTCTTAATATGCATTTTATTTTATTACCCAATCTGCTCCTGACATTAAATAAAACTCCAAAAGTTAAATTCCGGCCCTCAAACCCCACAACAGGACTTAATGAACCTTGTCTTTAAGGTGTACAATAATAGAGGCAGCCAAGTAGCAACTTATTTCTGAGTTGCAATTCCTTGCCTCCACTGTGAGACAAACCTCAGCCACATCTCCAGCACACAACTCCAAACGCCTGAACCGCAGCTGCCAGAGGTTCCTCTAGAACCTCCTCCCCCAGGAGCTTGCTGCAAGTGCCGGAAAGCTGGCCACTGGGCCAAGGAATGCCCGCAGCCCGGGATGCCTCCTAAGCTGTGTCCCATCTGAGCGGGACCCCACTGGAAATGGGACTGTCCAACTTGCCAGGCAGCCACTCCCAGAGCCCCTGGAGCCCAAGGCTCTCTGACTGACTCCTTCCCAGATCTTCTCGGCTTAGCGGCTGAAGACTGACGCTGCCCCATCGCCTCAGAAGCCTCCTGGACCATCACAGATGCTTTGGGTAACTCTTACAGTGGAGGGTAAGTCCGTCCCCTTCTTAATACGGAGGCTACTCACTACACATTACCTTCTTTTCAAGGTCCTGTTTCCCTTGCCTCCAAAACTGTTGTGGGTGTTGGCGGCCAGGCTTCTAAACCTCTTAAAACTCCCCAACTCTGGTGCCAACTTGGACAACATTCTTTTATGCACTCCTTTTTAGTTATCCCCACCTGCCCAGTTCCCTTATTAGGCTGAGACATTTTAACTAAATAATCTGCTTCCCTGACTATTCCTAGGCTACAGTCACACCTCACTGCTGTCTTTTCCCCCAGTTCAAAGCCACTTTCACATCCTCCCCTCGTATCCCCCCACCTTAACCCACAAGTATAAGATATTTCTACTCCCTCCTTGGCAACTGATCATGTACCCTTTACCATCTCATTAAACCCCATCACCCTTACCCCACTCAATGCCAATATCCCATCCTGCAGCACGCTTTAAAAGGATTAAAGCCTGTTATCACTTGCCTGCTACAACATGGCCTTTTAAAGCCTGTAAACTCCTCTTACAATTCCCCCATTTTACCTGTCCTAAAACCAGACAAGCCTTACAGGTTAATTCAAGATCTCTACGTCTTATCAACCAAATTGTCTTTCCTCTGCATCTCAAACATACTTTCTTTACTATTCCTTTACACCCTTCATCCCAGCCTCTCTTCGCTTTTACTTGGACTGACCCTAACACCCAGCAGGCAGGCTCAGCAAATTATCTAGGCTGTACTGCTGCGAGGCCTCACAGACAGCCCCATTACTTCAGTCAAGCCCAAATTTCTTCCTCATCTGTTATCTATCTCGGCATAATTCTCTTCTTTTTTTTTTTTTTTTTTTTTTTTTTTTTTTTTTTTTTTGAGACGGAGTCTCGCTTTGTCACCCAGGCTGGAGTGCAGTGGCACAATCAATCTCGGCTCACTGCAAGTTCCACCTCCTGGGTTTATGCCATTCTCCCGCCTCAGCCTCCCAAGTAGCTGGGACTACAGACGCCCGCCACCTCGCCCGGCTAGTTTTTTGTATTTTTTAGTAGAGACGGGGTTTCACTGTGTTAGCCAGGATGGTCTCGATCTTCTGACCTTGTGATCCGCCCGTCTCGGCCTCCCAAAGTGCTGGGATTACAGGCTTGAGCCACCGCGCCCGGCCCATAATTCTCATAAATACACACTTACTCTCCCTGCTGATCGTGTCTGGCTAATCTCCCAAACCCCAATCCCTTCTACAAAACAACAACTCCTTTCCTTCCTTGGCATGGTTAGTGCGGACAGAATTCTTACACAAGAGCCAGGACCGTGTACTGTAGCCTTTCTGTCCAAACAACTTGACCTTACCATTTTAGCCTAGCCCTCATGTCTGCGTGCAGTGGCTGCCACTACTTTAATACTATTAGAGGCCCTAAAAATCACAAACTATGCTCAACTCTCTACAGTTCTCATAACTTCCAAAATCTATTTTCTCCTCCCAACCATCGCTCAGGGCAATGCTTATGCTGATAAGTTACCTAAAAAAGCAGCTAGCTTCCAACTTCTATTCCTCAGGGCAGTTTTCCTCCTTCATATCGGCCACTCCCACCTACTCCCCTCGCTGAAACTTCCACCTATCAATCTCTTCCCACACAAAGCAAATGGTTCTTAGACCAAGGAAAATATCTCCTTCCAGCCTCACAGGCCCATTCTATTCTGTCGTCATTTCATAACCTCTTCCATGTAGGTTACAAGCCGCAAGCCTGTCTCTCAGAATCTCTCATTTCCTTTCCATCATGGAAATCTATCCTCAAGGAGATCACTTCTCAGTGTTCCATCTGCTATTCTACTACCCCTCAGGGATTGTTCAGGCCCCCTCCCTTTCCTACACACCAAGCTTGAGGATTTGCCCCTGCCCAGGACTGGCAAATTGACTTTACTCACATGCCCCGAGTGAGAAAACTAAAATACCTCTTAGTCTAGATAGACACTTTCACTGGATAAGTAGAGGCCTTTCCCACAGGGTCTGAGAAGGCCACTATGGTCATTTCTTCCCTTCTGTCAGACATAATTCCTTGATTTGGCCAGTTTTGCCTCACACAGGGTCTCTTCTTCCACTGTGGATCCTCTACCTACATGTGTCTACCTGCTAATTGGACAGGCACATACACACTAGTTTTCCTTACTCCCAAAATTCAATTTGCAAATGGGACCAAAGAGCTCCCTGTTCCCCTCATGACACCGACACGACAAAAAAGAGTTATTCCACTAATTCCCTTGCTGGTCATTTTAGGACTTTCTGCCTCCACTATTGCTCTTGGTATTAGAATAGCAGGCATTTTAACCTCTGTCATGACCTTCCGTAGCCTGTCTAATGACTTCTCTGCTACCATTGTTATGCCCAGACCGTTTATTCCCCAAAGAAGACCACCAGAGTCCAGAGTCAAAGCTAAGCAGCAAGGATCTTTATTACAGGTTCGAACCTGGAACTCTCCCTCGCTCGTGAAACGAGACGGGCAGGAGAGCTCCCCCACTCAGCTCCGAGCAGTGTTTTATAGTCTAAGAAAAGTGGGCATAGAGTTATTATACAAATCAGATATATGATTGGCTAGTGTTTGAACAAGGCGATTTGGCTAACTATGATTGGTTCCCGCCATTTCTGATATTTTGGTTCAAACTTTGAGGCGGGAGAGCAGGTTTATGGCAGCAAGAGTTTATCTTACTTAAACATGTCTTGTGACCTTGCCTCAGAACTTACAAAATCTCTGGTATGTGCAAAACAAAATCTCTGGTACGTGCAGAAAACCAGGTACTCACAGAACTTATGAAATCTCTGGTATGTGCAAAGATTAGAGAGCAGATCAAGGGTGTAGCAGGTGGGGGGCGGGTACACATCTATCTTTGTGTCCTTTCATTTCCCCCTTCTCATAAGTAACTGGATGTCCAATCTTGGATTTCCAGAGTCTTATAATATAGCCTCACTTTCTGGGTGCAGGAGAGGCTGGTGATGGCTACGGAGGACCATTAGTTGGATGGTATCAAACCTTTCTCTGACAAATTGTAAAATTTTATTTACCACACAGGGGCCTATAGTGAATAGAAGTAGTAAAGACATTAGGGGGCCTAAAAGGGGTGCCAGAAGGGAAATCATTGAAGAGCTCCACCAATTGTTAGCGGCTGTAGTGAATTGTTGCTTTTTCATTTCTAAGCTTAGTTCGTGTAGGCATTGGACTCTTTCCTCAACTAACCCTGACTCATTTTTATAGAAACAGCATTCTTCTTTGAGGAACATACAGGTACCTCCTTTCTCAGCCGTGAGTAAGTCTAAGGCTCTGCGGTTTTGAAGGGTGACCTGTGCTAGGGAGGTGAGCTGCTGCTGAAGGGAGGCTAGGGAATAGGCGGAGTCTTCCATAGCAACAGAGAACTGTTGTAACAGCTTGTCGTTTTCTATCATGGAGTGTTGTAGGGCCCCTCCTGCTAACCCCGCTGCGACGACAGAGGTGGTTAAGGATATTCCGGCAATTAGTGGTAGAAAAACTGCTCGTCTATGTCACGCAGTTTCAGTTGGGGCAGTCCCTGCCCAGCCTATGAACTCTGCCGGGGTCAGCAGGGTCAGTCGGGGAACTAGTGTAACAGGGATGCACAACTGTCCGTCAGAGATGCTTTTGGACAGAGTTTTTAACAGAGTCATATTACACCAGAAGAACACACCAGGGGGAGCACGTATGGGGCTATTAGGGTATGTAGCCGTCTGGTTGCAGAGGCTGCTACTAAATGCTGAATAACAGTAGGGGTATTTCTCTTGGTATGGGTCACGGTACAGGGCTACATCAGGTATTGCAACTGTTGATGAATTAGAATCTGGCATATAGTTTGTGGGTGGGGAGGAAAGGGGAACAGCGGTTAATGGTGGTCTTCCTAAGGTTGCACACATAAAGCAAGAGGACAGGTCACCTAAACCGGTGAGGTTGGCGAATGCTAGCCCTTCTTGTAATAGGGTTAGCCAGGAGAAGGGCTGCAAGTCTTGTGATAGCTTGGTTTCCTGTCTGTGGATTTGTGTATGGATTAAGGGTTGAATCTGGACTAGACTTTGCCACAAGTACAGGTGGCTACTAGGCCAGCTACTACTGGCATCGTAGTAGACTGCCCCATGTTGGGGCGATGTCCACCGGGAGTGCCCTGGATCTGTTATTATCCAAGTGAATATGTTGGGAGTCCCTGTCGGGTAGCGAGTCCTGAGGAGGTTAGACCTTCTCGGGTATTCGTCCCATACCCTGGCTGGGTGCATTTTACAATAGTGGTATGGGCAACCTGCATTCTGGTGCCACCAATAATTCTTACAATTATATTCAGTCTGATCATATTCAAAACAAATCATGGGTATCCCCGGTTGGGCAATTTGGAAATTAGTGAAATTGAGGTAAATTGGAGTATTGCACCCGGAGGGGGGGCAGTCTGCACTAGCTAGCAGTTTACCCGCTTGGGGGGTTTCCCTGGGGTGAGTTTTGTTCTCATAGAGCCAGAACCTCCAGACATAGGGATTAGACGGCGCAGCAGTTAGGAGAGTCAGATGTATAAGGCATAAAAGCATAGGCAAGCTAGACATGGTTATGGCTATGTGGGTGACGGCTCAGGGTTAGCTTTAAGGGATTGTTCTTAGCTTTGTCTACAGTCCATGTAACCGGTGCTCCAGACGGCTCGAGAAGGTTGGATGTTGGGTCCACTGGTTTGACGTGTGTGTAGTGGATCCACGAAGCGATGCCTTCTACTTTGAGAGCGGTGGGAGTAGTCAGGAGTACTTGCAGTGGTCCTTTCCACCTGGGTTGAAGAGTTTCTTGCTGGTGGCGCTTGACTAGGACCCAGTCTCCCGGCTGGAATGGATGAGGCGTCGGCGGAGGTCCTGCCTCGTACAGTTATCGTAGTCTGGGCCAAATTTCCTGGTGAATTTTCTGTAAGGCTTGTAAGGAGAACAGGAGCTCAGAGACATTTTCAGTTTCAGATTTGAGTAAGTCATCTTTTAGACTGGGGACCAGGGGTGGGGGTCTGCCATACATGATTTCATGTGGTGTGAGGCCCAGTCTGTAAGGGGTATTTTGGGCCCGGAACAGAGCGTAGGGGAGAAGTACTACCCAATTAGCGCCAGTCTCCATGGTCAATTTAGTTAAGGTCTCCTTCAGAGTCCAATTCATCCTTTCTACCTGTCCTGAGCTTTGGGGCCTATAAGCACAATGTAATTTCCAATTTGCCCCAAGAATGGAAGCCAAATCCTGACTTACCTTAGCAACGAAGGCTGGTCCATTGTCTGACCCTATTTGGACGGGAAAGCCATACCTGGGGAGGATTTCTTCCAAAATTTTCTTTGCTACAACCTGAGCAGTTTCTCTCTTAGTTGGGAATGCTTCTGTCCATCCTGAAAAAGTATCTACAAAGACAAGTAAGTACTGATACCCATATTTTCCAGGCTTTATCTCAGTAAAGTCTATTTCCCAATAGATACCAGGCCTAGTTCCTCTACACCTAATTCCTGCGGTGGTCTGGGTTTGGGGGCAAGCGTTGTTTAGTTGGCAGGCTTTGCAATTTGTTGTGACATCGCTGGCCAGTTCAGCTATGCGCCTGATTCTAAACTTGGCATGCCTGATTAAGTCCATCATTCGCCAGGCACCCAGGTGGGTTGTCCGGTGGATGTGTTCCAACACCTGCCGTCCTAATTTTTCTGGTAGGATGGTTTGGTCATTTATATCAGTCCACCACCCATTTTTAACCTGTTTTAGGGGAAGCGTGTTCATCCATTCGCGATCCTGTTCGGTATAGTCGGGAAAACATGGCAAATTTCGCGGGCCAGGATCGGGGAGCTGGAGCGCGAGGAGCTGACTGGGAGCTTTTGCTATGCTCCTTGCGGTTTGGTCGGCTAAGAAGTTGCCTCGAGCAATTGGCGTAGTTGGTTTCTGATGCCCAGGGCAATGTACGATAGCCAATTTCTTTGGTTTCCACAAAGCAGTTAATAGAGCTAGGATCTCTTGCTTGTTTTTTATTTCTTTGCCTTCGGCTGTTAATAGTCCCCTTTCTCTGTAGATGGCCCCATGTATGTGCGCAGTAGCGAAAGCATAGCGGCTATCCATGTATACTGTTAGTTTTTTCTCTGCCCCTAGGGTGAGGGCCTGTGTGAGGGCTATCAGTTCGGCTCTTTGGGCCGATGTCCCTGGAGGCAAGGGTTCCGCCCAGATTACCTCAGTCTCTGACGTTACAGCCGCTCCTGCATACCGCTGGCCTTGGTGGACGTAGCTGCTGCCATCAGTGAACCAGGTGAGTTCTGTGTCGGGGAGCAGACGATCTTGCAGGTCCTCCCGCACCCCATGCACCTGAGCCAGTATCTCAGTGCACTCATGGAATGGGGCGTCCAAGTCTGGATTTGGCAGCAGTGAAGCAGGGTTTAAAGAGGTTGGGGGCAGAAAAGTTATTCTGAGGGGGTTTAACAGCAGTCCTTGATAGTGGGTGAGCTGGGCGTTACTCATCCATCTGTCTGGCGGCTGCCGGAGGACGCCTTCAATGGCATGCGGGGTTATAACGCGCAACTCTTGCCCCATGATAAGTTTATCAGCGTCTCGGACCATTAGGGCGGTAGCCGCGATTATCCGCAGGCAGGGTGGCCAGCCAGCAGCCACTGAATCTAATTTTTTTGACAAATAGGCAACTGGCCTCTCCCAGGGGCCTAGGTACTGTGTTAACACGGCTTTTGCAACACCCTTACTTTCATCTACGTATAAGTGGAAGGGCTTGGAGACATCAGGGAGCCCCAGCGCGGGGGCTGATAACAAGGCAATTTTGATTTGTTGAAAGGCCAGCTCAGCCTCTTCCGTCCAATTGAAGGGCTGCCGTTCCTTTGTTGCCTGGTATAGGGGCTTGGCTAACTCTGCAAATCTGGGTATCCATAACCTACAGAACCCTGCCGACCCCAGGAATTCTCTCACTTGCCGTGTCGACTGGGGTCTAGGGATGCGTAGGACTGTTTCCTTTCGGGCTTTGGTTAGCCAGCGTTGCCCCCCTTTTAATAGGTACCCCAGATAAGTTACCTCCGACTTGCAGATCTGAGCCTTTGTTGCTGAGGCTCGGTAGCCTAGCTCCCCCAGAGTCTTCAAGAGGTCCTCAGTCCCTTGAACACAAGTTTCCGGGGATCTGGCTGCTATTAAGAGATTATCAACATATTGCAAAAGAGTTATTTCAGGGTGTTGCCACCGGTACTCACCCAGATCTTCATGAAGGGCTTCATCAAACAGGGTTGGTGAGTTCTTGAACCCTTGTGGCAGCCTGGTCCATGTTAGCTGACCGTTGATGCCCCTCTCAGGATCCGTCCATTGAAATGCAAAGAGTCCTTGACTTTTGGGAGCCAGAGGAAGGCTGAAGAAAGCATCTTTTAGATCAAGAACGGTATACCACTGTTTTTCGGGATGTAAAGCACTCAGAAGGGTGTATGGATTGGGCACAGTGGGATGTATGTCCATGACCCTTTTATTAACTTCTCTTAAATCCTGTACTGGCCTGTAGTCCGTACTGTTGGGTTTATGAACAGGTAACAGTGGAGTATTCCAGGATGAGTGGCAAGCCCGTAGGACTCCCTGGTCTAGGAGTCGGCGGATATGGGGTGTAATTCCTTCTCTTGCCTCCAGGGGCATAGGATATTGCCGAACCCGAACCGGGTCCATCCCTGGCTTAACTTCCACAAATATGGCAGGTCGATGTTTAGCTAGCCCTAAGCCCCCAGTTTCTGCCCACGCTTCAGGGAAACGCTGGAGCCAAGAGTCAGTTTCCTGATCGGAGGGCTTTTGCTCTTGATGGAGTCTGTACTCATCTTCTAAGGTGACAGTCAGGATAGATATTGGCCTGTTTTGGGAATCAGTTATCCTGGGCCCTTCTGGCTCAAAGTGGATTTGGGCCCCCATTTTTGTCAGCAAGTCCCTCCCTAGTAGAGGGCAGGGGCTCTCTGGGATGACTAGGAAGGAATGGGAGACTTTTCCCGTTCCTAAGTCTACAGTCCTCTGGGTTGTCCGGGGGTATTTTTTGATGCCTGTGGCCCCGTGCACCCAGGATGTTTTCTTAGACATTTTTCCAATTGGTTTGGTTAGGACTGAGCGTTCCGCCCCAGTATCGACCAAGAAGCGAACTGGGGACCCCTCCACTTGCAAAGTTACCCTGGGTTCGGGGAGGGGGTCCGAACCCCGTCTTCCCTAGTCAGAGTCCTGGGTAACGAGTACGGAGGTAGGGTTAGCTGGTCTCCGTTTCTTTGGGCAGTCTTTAATCCAGTGACCACGTTCCTTGCAATAAGCACACTGATCCTTTTCTAATCCTTGCCTAGAGCCTTGCTTTGTCTGCTTTCTGCTTTGGCCATTCCCTGCCTGGGGGAAAGCTGCTACTAAAACTTTGGTCATTTCTTTGGTTGCCTTGAACTGTTTTTCTTCTGGAGTATCCCTATTATTATAAACTCGCTGGGCCATCTGAAGGAGGTCCTGAATCTGCTTTCCCTCTAAACCTTCTAATTTCTGGAGTTTTCTTCTAATATCTGATGCTGCCTGGTTTACAAAGGACATTAATACCGCAGCCTGATTTTCCGGTGCTTCCGGGTCCATAGGGGTATACTGTCTGAAAGCTTCCATTAATCTCTCTAAATACACAGCGGGGCTTTCTGTCTTACCTTGTAACACAGAATATACTTTAGCCAAATTGGTGGGCTTGCGAGCTGCAGCCTGGAGACCCGCCATTAGAGTCTGGCGATAAATGAGCAGTCGTCCCCTACCTTCTGCCGTGTTGTAGTCCCATCTGGGCCGGGTCAAAGGAAAAGCCGCGTTAATGAGGTCAGGATTTGCAGTTGGCTGGCCGTCATCTCCTGGAACCAGCTTTCTGGCCTCAACTTGGATTCTTTCCCGCTCCTCCGTTGTGAACAGGATTCGGAGGAGCTGTTGACAGTCATCCCAGGTTGGCTGGTGAGTAAACATGACACTGTCTAACAACGAGGTTAGATCTTTGGGATTATCGGAGAACCGAGCATTTTGGGACTTCCAATTGTATAAATCACTAGTGGAAAAAGGCCAATACATGAGACGGGAGAGCCCGGTATCATCGAGCGATCCTATTTCTCTGAGAGGCAGGGCTACGGTGGAGTCAGGGAGTCGGGAAGCTTGGTCCCACAGTACGCGGCCTCACGTTCGGCTGGCTGGCCCCCCCGGGTTACCTTCACTCTCGGCTGCTTCCGCTTCTCGGTTTCCCTCTATGGAAGCACCACCCTGGGGGACTGGGTCCTGCGGGATAAGGTGCGGATATGGTGGGGGAAGTGTGGGTTCTAACGTTAGGGGGTCCTGGCTGTCTGGCAGCACAGGGGCCGAGGAAGCAGAGGGAGTCCTTTGTCTTGTAGGTCGCATTACTAGGACCTTGCAAGGCTCAAGGATGAATGGAGTTATCCAGGGCGGTGGGTCTTCCACAAGATTTTGCCACACTAGAATATAAGGAATTTGATCAGGATGTCCTGATTGCCCTGGCAGGAAAATCTTAGTTTTTACCTTAGTAATAATAGAGAGACAGAAAGTTCCTTCGGAGGGCCACCCTACGCCAAAAGAGGGCCACTCCAAACGGCAGAAAGTAACTAGCTTTCCCTTCTTTAGTTCTACGCTTAAGTTACGCCCCCGAGCCTTCACATCCTTAAAATTGGTAACAAGGAGTGAGAGCGGCGTGCTCTGGTTGTTGCCCATCTTTGGACTGCTCCTACAAAGAGAAGGAGGGACGAAAATGAGTGTGAAGCAGAGGGGAGTATCCGACAGGTCCAGTCCTGGAAGGGGAAGAAAAGGTTTTATGTTTCGTTTTGGACTTACACTTAACACTTAACAATAACGGACAGACAGTGAGAAACGATGAGCCTTCGCGAGCGTGTGTCGGACTTCCGACCTGAGTCAGACGGGGCAACCAAGGATGGAGGCCCCCAGATGGGCACTGGGGGACGTCTCCCACCAGTCCCGAGTGGCTGTCTTTTAGCGCGTCTGCCAAGACCATGCCACTTATAAAACAGACCAATACAGATTACAGATTACGGATTTCGCGAAATTTCAGGGAGACAGACAGAGACAAAGACAGAGACAGTGACAAAGCCGGCTTACCTACAGATTAAGATCCGTTGACTTGGGGGTCTGGTGGGCTTGGGGGAAATCCCGGACGAGCCCCCATTTGTTATGCCCAGACCGTTTATTCCCCGAAGAAGACCACCAGAGTCCAGAGTCAAAGCTAAGCAGCAAGGATCTTTATTACAGGTTCGAACCTGGAACTCTCCCTCGCTCGTGAAACGAGACGGGCAGGAGAGCTCCCCCACTGAGCTCCGAGCAGTGTTATATAGTCTAAGAAAAGTGGGCATAGAGTTATTATACAAATCAGATATATGATTGGCTAGTGTTTGAACAAGGCGATTTGGCTAACTATGATTGGTTCCCGCCATTTCTGATATTTTGGTTCAAACTTTGAGGCGGGAGAGCAGGTTTATGGCAGCAAGAGTTTATCTTACTTAAACACGTCTTGTGACCTTGCCTCAGAACTTACAAAATCTCTGGTATGTGCAAAACAAAATCTCTGGTACGTGCAGAAAACCAGGTACTCACAGAACTTACGAAATCTCTGGTATGTGCAAAGATTAGAGAGCAGAACAAGGGTGTTGTGGGTGGGGGGCGGGTACACATCTATCTTTGTGTCCTTTCACCATCACAGACATATCGCAAACTTTATCAGTCTTTTATCTGCCCAAGTTGACTCTTTAGCTGCAGTTGTCCTCCAAAACCGCCGAGGCCTTGACTTACTCACTGCTGAAAAAGGAGGACTCTGTATATTCTTAAATGAAGAGTATTGTTTTTACCTAAATCAATCTGGCCTGGTATATGACAACATAAAAAACTCAAGGATAGAGCCCAAAAACTTGCCAACCAAGCAAGTAATTATGCTGAACCTCCTTGGGCACGCTCTAATTGGACGTCCTGGGCCCTCCCAATTCTTAGTCCTTTAATACCCGTTTTTCTCCTTGTTTTATTCGGACCTTGTATCTTCCGTTTAGTTTATCTTCCGTTTAGTTTCTCAATTCATCCAAAACCGTATCCAGGCCATCTCCAATCATTCTATACGACAAATGTTTCTTCTAACGACCCCACAATATCACCCCTTACCACAAAATCTTCCTTCAGCTTAATCTCTCCCACTCTAGGTTCCCATGCCGCCCCTAATCCCGCTTGAAGCAGCCCTGAGAAACACCGCCCATTCTCTCTCCGTACCACCCCCAAAAAATTTTTGCCGCCCCAATACTTCACACTATTTTGTTTTATTTTTCTTATTAATATAAGAAGGCAGGAATATCAGGCCTCTGAGCCCAAGCCAAGCCAACGCATCCCCTGTGACTTGGATGTATACGCCCAGATGGCCTGAAGTAACTGAAGAATCACAAAAGAAGTGCAAACGCCCTGCCTCGCCTTAACCGATGACATTCCACCACAAAAGAAGTGAAAATGGCCGGTCTTTGCCTTAAGCAATGATATTATCTTGTGAAATTCCTTTTCCTGGCTCATCCTGGCTCAAAAAGCTCCCCCACTGAGCACCTTGTAACCCCCACTCCTGCCCGCCAGAGAACAACCCCCCTTTGACTGTAATTTTCCTTTACCTACCCAAATCCTATAAAACGGCCCCACCCTTATCTCCCTTCGCTGACTCTCTTTTTGGACTCAGCCCGCCTGCACCCAGGTGAAATAAACAGCCATGTTGCTCACAAAAAAAAAAAAAAAAAAAAAAAAAAAAAAAAATTATTCAGAACACTCCATGTATTAAGAAAAATTGATTGGCTCTTCATGTATTAAACAAATATTTACTGAGCACTGTGATAGGTAATAGGAATAAATGGCGAACAAAAATGATGCAATTCCTGTTTTTCACTGAGCTTATAGTATAGATGATGTAAAAGCAGAGAGCAATAGTAAATCATCACAATCCAACATTAGGGATATGAGAAGTACAAGCATGCAGCTCTAGATCATTCCACACTGGTAGTTCTGTCTGCTTGTTCTGTTCATAATCTAGTCTGAATCCTGTATCCGGGACTATTTTGTTGGTGTAGACCAGTGTGGCTCCAATGGCCATTAAACAAGTTGAACTCTTTCCATAGCAGCTGATATGAAGCTGCTGCCCCAACCCTCCAAATCCTCCCATCATGAGAATCTTGGCAACTCTGGCTTCTCCCTCTGAACCTTTGTATCTTCTCATGATCCAGCATCTACACAGGCAAACATGGAGCCTCTAGTACTCAGCTCCAATACTACCTGCGGTACTTCCTGTCCCTATGAGTTGTTAAATATTTTGAGTCTCATTTCTGCTTGTATGTAGTTCGTTATTGAGATACCCGTTTCAAAATCCTGCTCAATATCACTAGTATCCCTAGGCTTGGGCCTCACTTTTTTCATACAGTTTCTAAGTAAATGAAGACCTATTCCGGAACCTCAAACTTTGACTGGCTTTCCTCACTTTTACTCACCTTTCTTGATTCTCTTTTGCTTTGTTTTCCATCTTTATTGCTGTGTGCTTCTTTAAGGCCACTTGCTTCTTGATACACTGTACAAATGCAGGTTGACATGGAATTATTTATTGCCTGACACCTGTTGACCAAATTGAGATACTAAGTGATCTGAGAGGACCACATTTTGGATACTGGATATTGATTATCCTGAGCATTTATTCCTGATTTATATATCATCTAAAACTTAAAAGCTACTGATAGTGCATTGTGCTTCATAAAAGAAGGTATTTCTGTTTCAAACACTTATACTTTAAGGCTCAACTATAAAAAAGTGTCCATGCCCTGAAAAAACCTGTCTATGTGAAGTTTTCTAAATGAGCTTTGCCCATGAACTGACAATATTATTACCTATTAAATGCCTGTCTGTTTAGCAGGGAGTGTGCTGCTATTATTCATTGTCATTCAGTGATAATAATAGTTACCATTTGGAATATCTATTATGTGGTACGCACTCTACTAGGAGCTTTATTCACATTATCTCAATTATTTCAACAACCTTATTATATATATATATATATATTTTTTGAGGCGGAGTCTCGCTCTGTCACCCAGGCTGGAGTGCAGTGGCGCGATCTCGGCTCACTGCAAGCTCTGCCTCCCGGGTTCCCGCCATTCTCCTGCCTCAGCCTCCCGAGTAGCTGGGACTACAGGCGCCGCCACCACGCCTGGCTAATTTTTTTTTGTATTTTTAGTGGAGACGGGGTTTCATTGTGTTAGCCAGGATGGTCTCGATCTCCTGACCTCGTGATCCACCCGTCTCGGCCTCCCAAAGTGCTGGGATTACAGGCTTGAGCCACCGCGCCCGGCCAACCTTATTATATTATTACCCCTATTTTAGACAGGAGGAAATTAAAATTGAGAAAAGTTAAAAATTTGTCCAAGATTATGCAGCTCATCAGAATCAGTATTCAAATGGAGATATTTTGACATCAGAACCTCTGCTGTTAACTAGGGTTGCCAGATCTATCAAACAAAAATACAGGATACTCGGTTAAATTTGAATTTCAGATAATCAACAAATTACATTTTAGTATAAAGTATGTCCTCATGCAATATTTGGGACACACTAATACTAAAACATTATTTCATTATTAATCTGAAGTCCAAACGTAACTGGGCATCCTCGTAACCCTACCTTAAAAACTACCCTATACTTTTCCCGGGGTTATTTAAAAAAACAAAACAAAACAAAACAAAACAAAAAAACAGAGAGAATGTGGAAGATAGAAAGGGAGTAGTTGAGCAGAACCTGAAGGCAGTTGGTAGAGAATTGACGGATCCAATGAAGGAGGAAAAGACCAATAATTCTGGAGACTATAAATACAAGGTACCATTTTATAGAGTCATTACCTTGAAGGAGAGCTGGGGAGAAAGATTTGTCTTCTAGGGACTCTGTTACCTACTAGAGATTTTTTTTTTTTCCTGTGTTAGGTGTGTGGAGACATCCCTGTTTCAATCCTGTTAAACAAGTGAATCATGTAATGAAACAGGTGGAAAGAGGGCTGGAAAGAGCAAAGAATGCATAATGGGAATATTTATGTTTTAATAATGTTCCAATTCAGCACTCACTAACTGCCTGACAAGACACACTGTTTCTCCCAGTCTCAATCTCCTCATCTGGAAAATGAGGATAGCAACACTTGCCCCAACTATATCACAGGAATTTTATGAAAATTAAAGGGAGGTGAGAAGACTTGGTAAGTGCTAAAACATTCTACTAATATAAATCCTTTTGATAAACATCAGCACAATTCTAACAAATTAATTAATCATCATGTTCAAAATTGGGATGGGGGAAATATTTATTTTTGCCAACCTAAAAAACGCTTTGAATAAATCCCTTCTGATTACTTAATAGGACCATCTGAAAGTAAAATAAGAGATGAGAGTCCACACAAGTTGCTACTGTTTACTGCTGGGAGTAACAGACGTGTGTGTTCTACAGGAATATATGAAGAGAAAGATTTCTCTGGTTGTTTCCAAATGTTTGAGAAACTTCATAGCATTTTGATTTCAAGTAACATTTCTGAAAATAAATATTTCTGATAAAGCAGGAAATTTAAGCTGGATGATTTCTAATGAGAAATCATATTGTAAACACTGGATGAGAGAAACATAAACTTTTAAGTTTAATTCACAGTACTTTCTATTACATTAAAGTGTAGAGAGACTGGTACAAACCTTTGTGGAAGAGTTATGGTAGGTTTCAGCAGCAAAGTCTATAGCTATAGAAGTTTATTTTTCTAAGTGAATGTAATATTGGCAAAGATTAGGATATCACCTAAAAGAGAGAACTGACTCCATACTGTCAAGGAAGTATGACAGCAGGATTGTATAATTGATAAAATTTGACTTCTAGCTTCCCCATCCTAGATCCTTTACCTAATAATAATAATAATAATAGTAATAAAGTTATAAATAACAGAGACTTTATCATTGCAACAGATAATTCACTACCTTATAAGGATAATTCGCTCACCTTATAACGTGAGGACAAAATGGATAGTGTAAGTCAAGAGTCTCATATGATGTTTGATTCCCCTTAAAGACTCAATAAATTGTCAGTGTCATTGTTATTTTTATTATATTTATCATTATTCCCATATTATATATGAAGAAATTGAGAGGTGTTCCATCTTGAGACTTGAGCTACTCAATAATTCAGTTTTTCCATAATCAAAAGCTCATGCCCAGATAAAAGTCATTTCTAATTGAGTGTGACTATGTCAATGTTCTTTCTCCCAGAAGGGTCTGCCTTATAAACCTAAATTCTCCATGTGTAACAACAGGTTCTGTTCTCTGAAAAGGGCATTCAGGCTTCAGCTAGCAATGGTACGGGATGAGAATTTGAGTCTCCCATGCTAGTTTCTCAAAATTCCACTACCTGTATAACTCTGAACTTTCTTAGGTCTTAAATCAGTCCTATGGGGGTAACAGTGTTAGTACCATTCATTAGGCACTTTATGACTTGAGGCTCAGGAGGATGGGGGTAGAGGGTATGAAAGCAATAGCAAAAGATCTAATAGAGGCCAAATAAAGGAAGTATTTATCGTGAAGATCTTTGGAAGATCTTTGTTTTCTAATCGTAGATACTTCAGAGTTCTAGGACATCATAGATATAAAGTCCCATATTCTAGACTAAATTTATTCTTAAAAATCCAAGAAACTAAATCTCTGTTTTCTTTCTGTCTTTCTGTCATACACACACACACACACACACACACACACACACACACACACACACACACACACACGAAGTAGCCCACTACATAAAACAGGCATTGGAAGAGGAAGAGTTGCTCAGATTGAAAGAGGGAGAATAAAGATTCTGCTCCCTCTTACCATATTCAGGTAGCCATTGAGGGGAATCCTTAAATAACAGTTTGAATATTATTGGTCTAATACAACATTCTTATAGATGAAAAAAAAAAATCCCCAAGGAGAGGGAATGAAATTTCCCAAGTAGTTAGTGAGTGACCAAACTGGCATTGGTGCCTATGTCTTCTGATTCCCAGTCTAGTTTTCTTTTTGCTTTTTAAATTGAAGTGCCAGGCATTTATATGCTAGCAATGTGATGATTTCATAGAGCTATACTGCTTCTTTATCATTCTGAGAACAGAATATCACCGTCATCATTAACGTCATTATTAGCATCATCACCAGCAGCTGTAAGAAAGTTTATCCTGTGGCATGCATGCCAAAAATGTTTGCAAGCTTCTGTCTAGTGGCAGAACTTGCTTCCAAATGGTGCCATAAACTGCTGCTCCAGGCCTCCAAGCACCACAGGGACCAGTTGTCACATAATCACTGGCAGTCACTCATCATTTCGCATCTCCCATCCCATCCATTATTCTTAATGGATCCGTAGATCCATTAAGAATAAATGTTGAGGTATTTTATATGATGTGATTATTATGTTTTCCATGCCTATATCAAAGCATCTCATGTACACCGTAATTATATACATCTACTAAGTATCCAAAAAATTAAAATTAAAACAATAAAAGAATAAATGTTGTTACACTCTGTGTTTTGTAAATGTATTCTATTTGGGGAGGGGAGAATTTTTTTTTCAAAGAGAAATAATAACATTGGATGTGATCATTTTCCCGTTGTTTTAATTTTACTGACTGAGCAGTGGTGATGAAATAATCAAAATGAGCAATAAAGAGTTCATACAACGAATGGAAAGACTACTGAAATGCAGTGACTACAGAATCTCCCTAAGAGGAAAGAAAAGCTATTAAAAATGAATCTGACGGCCATTATTTGTTTGAATAAACAGTTAAACATTTTCTCTCTTCTCTCTTGCCACTTCAGATCATTAAAACTGCTCTTTAATATATAAATATATATCAGACATCCATTTCAGCAATGCTAACATCCAAAGAATAACAAAATAAATCTCATTACCTATCACATTTAGTAATCTAGATGTTCCAGACTGTGAGAACTGATAGCTGACTGATACAGAGCAGTGGCTGAACTAGTCAGTGTGAAGAACCCTAAACAAATACAAATCACAGGAAGGGCTAGACATTTTTATATGGTCTACAGAAAAATTACATGTTTATAGAGTGGTAGATTTCTTACAGCTCATTTCTCAACATGGAATCTACTTCAGAAACACATGAGAAACTACTCTGAGATAAACTTTATTGGCCTTATCCCTGATCTACTAAACTTGACTTTGAGGTTTGGACTTGGAAAAGTTATCTGGTTTCTAATACAGAAATTTGGTGAAGAACTTCTGACCTAGATCAACTCCTTCACTGTAAAGATAAGGACATTTAGAGGAAGAAAGAGTAAATGACTTGCTGAAGGTAACTTATTTTTTTTTTTTTTCCTTTTTACCTGTATCCATGAACAATGAATGTTGGAGCATGAGGGAAGTAAGTGGTACAGGAGGGTTCCCCTATTGGAGGGAGTTGCATATTCTAAACGGGAAGATAAGATTAGGAAACATTAAACAGGTAGAAAATAATTCAAGACAATTAATTCTTTTCCTGAAGAGGTTGGATGCCCAGGTGAGGAACTGGGAGACCCAATATTGAAGGACGTAGATGGATACAGGGTCATCCACCCTTGCTTTGCAGAATCTCACATACAGAATTATGGGAAAGATTAGACTCTGTTGAAGTGTAATGTGACTTGAAAATGCAGGTGTGGTTTTTATGCTTTTTTTAAAAAAATGTATTTTAGGTGCAGGAGTACATGTGCAGGTTTGTTATGTAGGTAAACTGTGTGTCATGGAAATTTGTTATACAGATAGTTTCATCACTAGGGTAATAAATGTAATAACCAATAGGTATTTTTTTGTGATCCTCTCTCTCCTCCCACCCTCCACCCTCAAGTGGGCCCGTGTCTGCTGTTTCTCCCCTGGTATCCATGTGTCCTCATTGTTTAGCTCCCACTTATAAGTCAGAACATGCACTATTGGTTTTTTGTTCCTGTATTAGTTTGCTTAGGATCATGACCTCCAGCTCTATCCATATTGCTGCCAAGGAAATGATCTCATTCTTTTTCATGGCTGCATAGTATTCACTAGTGTATATGTATCACATTTTCTTAATCTAGTCCACTGTTGATGGACATTGGGGCTGATTTTATGTCTTTGTTATTGTGGAGAGTCATGCACACATACACGTGCTTGTGTCTATGATAGAATCATTTATATTCCTTTGGTTATATACCCAGTAATGAGATTGCTGGGTTGGAAGGTAGTTCTGTTTGTAGCTCTTTGGAGAATTGCCACACTGATTTCCACAATGGTAGAATTAATTTACACTTCCACCAACAAAATAAGTGTTCCCTTTTCTCCACAACCTCGCCAACATCTCTTGTTTTTTGACTTTTTAATAATAGTCGTTCTGACCTGTGTGAGATGGTATCTCATTGTGGCTTTGATTCGTATTTCTCTAATGATTAGTGATATGGAGTAATTTTTCATATGTTTGTTGGCGGCATGTATGTTTTCTTTTGAAAAGTGTCTGGTAATGTCCTTTGCCCACTTGTTAATGGGGTGGTTTGGGGGTTTTTGGTAAATTTGTATAAGTTCCTTATAGTTTCTGTATATTAGACCTTTGTCGATTGCACAGTCTGCAAATATTTTCTGCCACTGTGTAGGTTGTTTGTTTATGCTCTTGATAGTTTCTTTTGCTGTGCAGAAGCTCTTTAATTAAATTACATTTGTCAATTTTTGTTTTGTTGCAATTGCTTTGGTGTCTTCATCATGAAATCTTTGCCAGGTCCTATATCCAGATTGATATTTCCTAGGTTATCTCCCAGGATTTTTACAATTTTAGGTTCTACATTTAAGTCTTCAATCCATCTTGCATTGATTGTTGTATGTGGTGTAAGGTAGGGGTCTAGTTTCAATCTTCTGCATATGGCTAGCCAATTATCCCAGCACCATTTATTGAATGGGGAGTCCTTTGCTCTTACAATTTTTCACACGTAGAATAAATATTAAAAGTACCCTATGAAAAGTCTATAAAAGGCTTAACCTGAGCAAGCAAGCCATTTTCTGGCTTCATCTTTAGCATTCATTACACACAATGCAAAAACCTTTGGATGATCCCCCCAAAATCTCATACTTAATACCCTTAAAACATATGAGACAAGTAACGTACCTAATTGTAATGGATGTGATCCAAAATGGTGCAAGACTTGTTAAAGAAGCATAATGGAAGAGAAATAAAACTATGTGCTGTTTTTCTATGAGTAAAGCAGTGTTGTCTTCCTTTAGGAAGAAGTGTCTAGTGCAGAAGAGAAAGAAAAGGATGTTGGAGTCTCATGTGTGGAAAGAACAACTAATTACAGGAATAGCTCCTCAGCTGGAAGGGACAGAAGAACATAGTTCTAAGGAACAGGTACAGAAGCCAGAAAGAAGGCTTTTCTGAGAGAATTTTACAAAGTAATCAAGAAAATAATGATAAAGTTCTGAATAATTATTTTAGATTTCCTGCTCTCCATTTAAACTTAGACTGATTTGGACCAGTTAGCTTTTTAAGGTTTCTTTTTCAGCTCTATTATTATCAAGGGAGGCAGTAGAGAAAAAAGAACACCAGATGTGAGGTCAGATTAATCAGGCTTACACTATAGATTGCCTATTATCAGAGCTTTTGGGAGTCACTGCCTCATCTGTAAAATCAGGTTAGTACTTTTGCTACTTATACCTCAAATGAATACTGTGAAAATTATATATGTATATATATATTTATAAATATATACTCTGCATATAAAAATATATAATATGTATATATACTCTGCATATATAATATGTATATATAATGTGTTTGGAGATGCTTTGTAAACCAACAGTAAAGTCTGTACAAATGTTAAAATATTATTCATGCAGTTTTTTTAACTTTCTTTCCCTCCTGCAAATTCCAAAGGTTCTTAAGTTTCTTGTGACTCATTCGAGAGATTGAAGTAAATATAATGGTAGTAACAATAGTAATGATAATAATAATAATGTAACATTTATTGAGTGCTTATTATGTGTCAAGCAACATTTGTAGGTGATTTACCAAAAATAACTAATTTAATCTATGTGATGGAAAATTATATTTGAGGTTACAATTTTCTTTGTACACCAGAAAACAGATTCTAGGTTGTTGTCTTAGTCTTCTGGGGCTCCTATAATAAAATAACATAGATGGATGGCTTAAACAACAGACACGTATTTTCTCACAGTTGTGGAGGCGAGAAGCCCAAGATCAAGGTGGGAGATTCCGTTCTTGGTAAGCCCTCTTCCTAGCTTTCAGACAGCCACCTTCTCATTGTATCTTCATGTGGTGGAGAGAGCTCTGGTCACCTTCTCTTCTTATAAGGATACTAATCACATCATGAGGACCCTACCCACCTGATCTCATCTAACTCTAATTACCTCCCAAAAGTTCTGCTTCTGAATATATCATATTATTGGGTATAATTATAACATATAAATTTAGAGGAGATACACTCAGTCCTTAGCAGCTGGAAATGAAGATGTTAGGTTATGCTATAGTACTGACTAACTTCCAGAGATGTTGTTACTGAAGACACCCCCAAATATGCTAATCTTCATCAAGCATCCTATTTTCTCATGAGAGTCTCCTATCTTCCAGAGGGTTTATGCAAACACTCTTACCATAATTGCTCTTTCACTTCTAGTCCATTGATGCCTCCGACTTTTTCCTTTATGGTAGCCTCCTTCTATTTTCACTTTCCTCCTCATCTATTTCAGATTTCATGAACCATTTATTTCAATAACTATCTTGACAAACAGGCACTACTTGTGAAAAGGTGGTTTGTTATATTGGTTTTCTCCTAAATTCCTTTATAACCCGCTGCTTTTGTGTAAGACAGGGAAAGATAAGGGTACTTGATCTGTGTTTAATGTGTGTCTTAGCCTCTACACTATGACTGTCGTGTTTCCTGTTACAACTTCCAGGCCCAGCACGGTGTCTGTTACATATTTATCAAAGGAATAAATAAATTATTCAGACCAGAATGAAGACCAGCTTATAGGCATTCGAGATAGATTTTGGATCATTGAAGCAAATATTTTAACATTTAGAACAGTCCAAAATAGAATGGGCTGCATTGTGAATTCTGAATTTTTATGTCACTGAAGATATTCAGGGAGGGCGCAGGTACAGTTAAGGAGAGTGCATGAGACAAGGTGTTTTATGAAATCTTATCCAATCCTGGATTCTGTTATCTGGAAATAAAACTTGCATAAGGGATTGGAAGTTCATTCATGAAAGAAGAAAATATGAGTAGTTTTTGATTATACATTTAAATTTAATAGTAAATTTTTTAAATTTGTTCTATTGTATTAATATAATTTATACAGGAATTGTGACTTTCATAAGCCGTTTATTCAAGTGTTCCAAAAGTCATTATTTTTCTATAACCAAACTTAATTTCACCCTTGAGTTTTGAGTCCACCTAGTGGCTGAAATTTGGTATTAATCAATTCTGGGTAAGCTCAAGTAACTTTAAGGTTTCTCAGTTATTTTTGGGTTCAAATTCAGTCTAACAAGAGCTTGTCCTCACCTCATCCTCTTTCCCCAGTGTGGCATATACATTTCCAGCTGCTCAAATAGTATCATGGCATCTGCAAGGAGGCACTTAGTCATTAATGTCTGTCTGTACTGGCATCCACTAAAGCATGGAAATCCATCTCTCTTTAGCTAATGTTTCCCCTATGTTAGAATCTGCATGGATGGCTTCAATTACATATTTTATTTGCCCAAACTACACTTCACCTAATCCCCCACCCTCTGCAGTATTTACTTCTCAAAATCAAAATCACAACCCGTCAGGATTTCTCTCTTTTTCCCTCCCTCCTTCTCCCATCCCCTCTCTTGTTGTACTTCATCATTTTTTGGTAGTATGAGAAAATATAACTACCCCTGTATCTTGCTGTGCCATGTGAAGTTCCCTCCATCCCTGATAACATGTTGATGCCAGGAACCTCTGGGAAGCTACTGTCTTCCAGGATTCTAAGTCTAAAGAAGGACGCATGCTTCCTCATTTTTCAGATGTTCTGTTCTCAGAGCCCTTTCTAAGAAACCATAACTGGAATAGGACTGTATTATTATCTGTGATGCTTCACCTCCTTAGTCTAGTCTATGAACCTCATAGGTGGAAATATGCCTCTTATTCCAGCTTCTATTATTCTCAACATTTTTTTTTTTTTTTTTTTTTTTTGAGACAGGGACTCAATCTGTTGCCCAGGCTGGAGTGCAGTGGCATGGGGTGATCATGGCTCACTGCAGCCTCAACCTCCCTGGCTCAGGCGATTCTCTCACCTCAGTCTCCCACATAGCTGGGACTACAGGCATGTGCCAGCACATTGGGCTACATTTTTTAATTTTTTTTTTTTAAATAAACAGGGGTTTTCACCATGTTGCCCAGGCTGATCTGTAACTCTTGGGCTCAAGGGATCCTCCCTCCTCTGCCCCTCAGAGTGCTGGGATTATAGGCATGAGCCACCGGGCACAGCCAAGACTATTATTTATAGTATAATTTTGGCTACAGATGCCCAGAATATTTTTTAATAACAGATTTATAATTCACACACCATAAATTACATCTGTTTTGCTTTAAAATGTACAATTTTTGTTTGTACATTTTTGTTTCATTTGTTTTTAGTATAGTCACAAAGTTGTGCAATCACCACCACTATCTAATTTCAGAACATTTTTGTTAACCCAAAAATAAACTCCATGCTCATTAACAGTCAGTTCCTATTACTCTGTCCTCCAAGTTCTTGTCAATTACTAATCTACCTTCTGTTTCTGTGAATTTGTGTTTCCTGGACACTTCATATAAATTGAATCATGAAATAAATGGCCATTTGTGACTGGCTTCTTTCATGTAGTATAATGCTTTCAAGTTTCATCCATGTTGTAGCATGTTATAAGTACCTCATTCTTTTTATGGCTGAAAAATACTTCGTTGTATGAATATACAAAATTTTGTTTACCCATTTATCGGTTGTTGAGCATTTTGATTTTTAACTGTTTTTTGGTTATAATAAATAACGTAGTTATGAACATCTGTGTAAAAGTTTTTGTGTGGGGATATGTTTTCATTTATCTTGGTTATATATATATAAGTGAAAATGCTGGGTTCTATGGTAACTGCTATGTTTAACTTTTTGAAGAAATGCCAAATTGGTTTTCCCGGAATGCCACCATATTCCATTCCAATCAGCAATGTTGGAGCATTCTAATTTTTCTACTTTATCGTCATTTGTTATTGTCCATTTTTTAATCATAGCTATTCTAGTCAGTCTGAAGTGATAGCTCATGGTGTTTTGATTTGCATTTCCCTGATGACTAATGATGTGGAGCATTTTTTTCATGTGCTTGTTAGCCTTCTGCCTATCTTTTCTGGAAAAATATCTGAAAATTCTTTGCTTACTTTTAAATTGAATTTTTTGCCTTTTTGTGGTTGGGTAGTAATAGTTCTTCACATATTCTGGATACTATACCTTTATCAGTTATATAATTTCTAAATATTTTCTCCCATTCTACGGATTATATTTTCACTGTCTTGATCATGTCCTTTTACATACAAAATTATTTAATTTTGAAGTTCAATGTATATATTTTTTCTTTGGTTACTCGTGCTTTGTAATAGCTAACAAGGCTTTGCCAAATCCAATGTAACAAAGCTTGCACTTATGTTTTCTTCTGAGTGTTTTATCATTTTAGTGCCTACATTTAGGTCTATGACTCATTTTGAGTAAATTTTTGTTTATGGTATGAAGTAGGAGTCCACCTTCCTCGTTTTGCATGAGAATATCTAATTGTTAGGGTACTATTTGCTGAAAAGACTATTCTTTCCTCAGTAACTTGTCCTGGCACCCTTGTTGAAAATCAATGTACCTTAAATATGAAGGCTTTATTCTTATATTCTTAATTCCATTTCATTGAGCTATATGTTTCTCTTTATGCCAGTACTCTATAGTCTTGATTGCTTTAGTTTAGTAGCAATCTTTTAAAATCATAAAGTATAAGTCCATTAACTTTTTCTTCTTTTCCAAGATTGTTTTGACTATTCTTTCTTCAGTGTTAATTAATAAAGTTTTATTAGGACACAGCCATGTCTATTTCCTTACATATTGTCTATGGCTGCCTTCATGCTACAAAGACAGAGTTGGGTAGTTGAAATGGAGACTATGTAACTTACAAAACTAAAGATACTTACTCTCTAGTCCATTACAAACAAAATTTGCTGGCTTCTGTTCTACAAATATATTTCTTCCAAGGCTATAGACTATATAGTTTTTAAGTGTTACAAATTTATTATCTTACAGTTCTGTAAGTTAGAGATCTGACACAAGTCTCACTGGGCCAAAATCAAGGTGTTAGCTGGACTGTGTTCCTTCTGAAGACTCTAAGAGATAATTTATTTTGTTGTCTTTTCAAGCTTCTAGAGCTGCCACATTCCTTGTCTCATGGCTCCATCCTTCATTTTCTTCTTTTATTTTTAATTTTTAAAAATTTACCATCATTGCCATTTTAAGTATACAGTTCAGTGGCAATAAATACACTTATGTCCTTTTTTTGGTCCCCTCTTATTCCACTCCCTTCCCCTCTTCTGGCCTCTGGTAATCGATAGTCCACTTGCTACCTCCATGAGATAAACATTTTTAGTTCCTCTATATGAGTGGGAATGTGCAATATTTGTCTTTCTGTGCTTGCCTTACTTCACGTAACATAATGGCCTCCAGTTCCATCGATGTTACTGCAAATGACAGGATTTCATTTTTTATGACTGAATAACATTCCATTGTTTTTGTATCACGTTTTCTTTATCCATTCATCCACTAATGGGCACTTAGGTTAATTCTATATTTTGACTATTGTGAATATTGCTGTTTTGACTATTCTGAGTCCCGTGCACTTCCATATAAATTTAAGGATCATCTGGTCAATTTCTTAAAAAAAAAAAAAAAAAAAAAAAAAAAAAAAAAAATGCTATCCAGGATTTTGATATGGATTGCCATTCAATTTGTGGAGTATTGGCATGTTAACATCATTAAACTTTCTAATCCATGAATGAGCTATTGACTTTTTCTTTATTTAGGTCTTTAAAAATTTCTTCGAACAATGTTTTGTTATTTTCAGAAAATAAGTTTTGAAATTCTTCCATTAAATTAATTCTTATTCTTTTATTTTTTATAATATTATACATAGAATCTCTTTGTTAATTTTACCTCCAGATTATTCACTGCTAATGTAGAGAAACACAATTTTTTTTTCAATATTGGTCTTGTATTCTGCAATCTTGTTGAAGTTCAATTTTGTTCAAATTGTTTGATAGTTTTAATTATTATTTGCTGGATTCCTTAGGATTTTCTACTTACAACATACTGTCATCCACAAATAGAGGTAGTTTTACTTCTTATTTACAAGCTGTATTACTTTATTTTTTTTTTCTTAGTCAAATTGTCCTGGCTCAAATATACCTGTTTGTTGGCATATGGTATACTGCATTTCCTTATCATCTTTTCTATTTTTATAAGTTCAGTAGCAATGTACCCCCTTTTATTCCTAATGTTAGCAGTTTGCATCTTTCCTTTTTTTCTCTGTCCATGTTGATAAAATTTGGCCCTGTTTCTTGATGTTTTCAATGAGCAAACATTTGAGTTTGTTGATTTTTCTCTATTGTTTTTATTCTCTATTTCATTTATTTATACACTAATATTTATGATTTCCTCCTTCTCTTCTTCTCTTGGTTTGGATTTAGATTGTTTTCTATTTTTAATTCTTAAGGTGGGAGGTTAAGGTATTTGTTTGCGATCTTTATTGTTTTTGGAATATTAAAATGAAGCCTTTCCTTTAAGCTTCAGATTTCACTGTGTCTTAATTTTTTGGTGTGTTGTGTTTTCATTTATATCAATCTACAGATATTTTCATACTCATTTTGGGATTCCTTCTTTAATTCATTGGCTATTGAGGAGTGGGCCATTTAATTTCTACATATTTGTGAATTTCCCAAATATTCTCCTGATATTGATTTCTAGTTTTTTGACCCTAACCCTCCTCTCATCCTCCACCCTCCAGTAGGTCCTGATGTATATTGTTCACTTCTTTGTGTCCACGTGTACTCAAGGTTTAGCTCTCACTTACAAGTGAGAATATGCAATATTTGATTTTCTGTTCTTTCATTAATTATCTTAGGATAATAGCCTCCAGCTCTATCCATGTTGCTGCAGTAAACACAATCTCATTGTTTTTTTATGGCTGTGTAATATTCCATGGTGTATATGTACCACATTTTCTTTATCCGGTTTACCATTCATAGGCATCTAGGTTGATTTAACATCTCTGTTATTATGAGCAGTGTTGCAATAACCATATGTGTGCATATGTGTCTTTATGGTAGAATAATTTATATTCCTTTGGGTATATACCCAATAATGGAATTTCTGGGTCAAATGGTAGTTCTGTTTTAAATTCTTGGAGATATTTCCAAACTGCTTTCCACAGTGGCTGGACTAATTTACATTTCCTCCAGAAGTGTGCAAGCATTCTCTTTTCTATGCAACCTCACCAGCATATGTTATTTTTTGACTTTTTGATAATAATCACTATGACTGGTGTAAGATGGTATCTAGTTGCACTTTTGATACGCATTTCTCTAGTGATTAGTGGTGTTGAACATTTTTTCATAGGCTTCTTGGCCACATGTATGTCTTCTTTTGAAGTGTCTGTTATGTTCTTAGTCTACTTTTTGGTGGAGTGGCATTTTTTGTTGTTGTTAATTTGTTTAAGTTCCTTATGGATTCTGGATATTAGAACTTTCCCAGATGCATAGTTTGCAATTTTTTTTCCCCATTTCATAGTTTGTCTGTTTATTCTGCTGATAGTTTCTTTTGCTGTTTAGTTTAATTAGGTCTCTGTTTTTGTTGCAATTGCTTTTGCCATCTTCATCATGATATCTTTGCCAGGCCCTATGTCTGGTGTTTCCTAGGATTTTGTCAAGGGTTTTTATACTTTTAGGTTTTACATTTAAATATTTGATCCATATTAAGTTGATTTTTGTATATGGAGTAAGGAACCCAGTTTCAATCTTCTGCTGCCAGTTATTTCAGCACCATTTATTCGAATTAAAAAGTCCTTTCCCCATTGCTTGTTTTTGTTGGCTTTGTCAAAGACCAGATGGTTGTAGGTGTGCTGTTTTATTTCTGGGTTTTCTCTTCTGTTCCATTGGTATATGTGTTTTTTTTTTTTTTTCACCACTACTATGTGGTTTTGGTTACTATAGAGTTTTAGTATAGTTTGAAGTCTTCTAATGTGATGCCGCAACCTTTTTTTTTTTTTTTTTTTGTATGGTATTGTTCTAACTATTCAGGCTCTTTTTTAGTTTCATATTAATTTTAAAGTAGTTTTTTTCTAATTCTGTGAAGAGTTTCATTGGTAGTTTGAGAGGAGTAGCATTGAATGTGTAAATTGCTTTGGACAGTATGACAATTTTAATAATATTGATGCTTCTTATCCATGATCATGGAATGTTTTTATTTGTGTCATCTCTGATTTTTTTCAACAGTGATTTGTGATTCTCATTTTAGAGATCTTTCTCCCCCCTGATTAGCTGTATTTTTAGGTATTTTATTCTTTTTTTCTGATGCATATTGTGAATGAAATTGTGTTTTTGATTTGACATTCAGCTTGCATGTTCTTGTATAAAAATTGCAGTCTTATCCTGCAATTTTTATCCTGCGATTTTTATCCTGAAACTTTGCTGCAGTTGTTTATGACATCAAGGAGCATTTGGACAGAGACTAAGAGGTTTTCTAGGTAAAGAATCATATCATTTGAAATCCATAGATATTTTGACTACCTTTCTTCCTATTTGGATGCCTTTTATTTCTGTCTCTTGCCTTATTGCTCAGAGTAGGACTTCCAGTATCTTGTTGAATAGGAGTGTTGAGAGAAGGCATCCTTTTCTGTTCCAGTTCTCCAGGGGAACATTTTCAGCTTTTGCCTGTTTAGTATGATACTGCTCAGAGATTGTCATAGATGGCTCCTATTATTTTAGGCTCCTAAAATATGTCATAGATGGCTCCTATTTTAATATATGTCCCTTCAGTGTCTGGTTTGTTGAGAGGTTTTTTTTTTTCTTTAACCTGAAGGGATATTGAATTTTATTGAAGGCTTTTCTTCATCTTTTGAGATAATTATTTGTTTTGTTCTGTTTATGTCATGGATTACATTTATTGATTTGTGTGCATTGAATTGACCAGGCATCTCAGGGATGAAACATACTTGATCAAGGTGGATTAGCTTTGTGATATGCTGTTGGATTTGATTTGCTAGTACTTTGTTGAAGATTTTTGCAACTCTGTTCATCCAAGATATTGCCATGAAGTTGTGTGTGTGTGTGTGTGTGTGTGTCTGCCAGGTTTTAGTATCAGAATGATGTTGGCCTCATAGAATGAGTTAGGATTCCCTCCTCAATTTTTTGGAAGAGTACCAATCAGAATGGTACTCTTGTTTATAAACTCTTGTTTATACGTCTGGTAGAATTTGGATATGAATCTGTCTGATCTTGGGCTTTTTTTCTGATTGTACGCTTTTTATTACTGTTTTGATTTTGGAACTCATTTTTGGTCTGTTTGTGTGTTCAATTTCTTTCTAGTTCAATCTTGGAAGGTTATATGTTTACAGAAATTCACCTATTTCTTTCAGGTTTTCTAGTTTGTGTACACAGAGATATTTGTAATAGTCTCCTAGGGTTTATTTATTTATTTATTTATTTATTTATTTATTTATTTATTTATATTTCTGTGGGATCCGTGGTAATATTCCCTTTGCCATTTCTGACTGTGTTTATTTGGGTTTTCTCTCTCTTTATTAGTCTAGTTAATGGTCTATTAATTCTATTTATTCTTGCAAATAACCAACTTCTAGTTTTCTTGATCTTTTGTATGGTTTTTATATCTCAATTTCATTCAGTTCAGCTCTGATTTTAGTGATTTTTTGTCTTCTGCTCTCTGAGGTTGTTTTGCTCTTGTTTTTCTAGTTCAGCTTGTAGTCCTAGATTGTTAATTTGAGATCTTTCTACTTTCTTGACATGGGCATGTAGCACTGTAAAGTTTCCTCTGCACCCTGCTTTAGCTGTTTCTCAGCTATAGGAATGTTGTATTTGTTATTCTCATTACTTCAGAAGAATTTATTGATTTCTGCTTCAATTTCATTGTTCTCCCAGAAGCAGGTTGTTTAATTTCCATTTGCTTATCAGCTCTAATCGATTTGTGGAGTCTTTAGGATTTTCCAAATATAAGATCTTATCATCAGCAAACAAGGATAATTTGACTTCTGTCTTTCTAATTTGAATGCTTTTTATTTCTTTCTGTTCTCTGATAGCTGTAGCTAGGACTTCCAGTATTATGTAGATAACAGTGGTGACAGTGGGAATCTTTGTCGTGTTCCAGATACTATAGGGAAGGCTTTCAGTTTTTCCCCATTAAGTATGATGCTAGCTGTGGGTTCATTGTATATTGCTTTTATTATGTTGAGATAGGTATTTCTATCCCCAGTTCTTTAAGTGTTTTTATCATGAAGGGATGTTGAAATTTAGCAAATGCTTTTTCAGCATCAATTGAAATAATCATATGGTTTTCATTCTTCATTCTGTTGATATGATGTATCACATTGGTTTTCATATATTGAACCATGCCTGCATCCCAGGGAGAAATCCCACTTGGTCATGATCTTTCTAATGTACTGTTGAATTCAGTTTATTAGTATTATATTTAGGATTTTTGCATCAATATTTAACTGAGATATTTTTCTGTAGTTTAATTTTTAATTTCTTTTTGGTTTGGTATCTGGTGAAAACTACCATCATATAATGAATTTGAAACTATCCCCTCCTCTATTTTTCAAAATAGTTTGAGTAGGATTGTTGTTAGTCTTTTTTAAGTGTTTGGTAGAATTTAACAGTGATGCTATCGGGTCCTGGACTTTTCTATACTGGAAGACTTTTTCTTATGACTTCTATATGTTACTTGTTATTGGTACGTTTAAGTTTTGGATTTCTTCCTGGTTCAATCTTGATAAGCTGTATGTATCTATAAATCTGTCCATTTCATCTAGATTTTCCAATTTATTGGTACATTGTTGCTCCTAGCAGTCACTAATGATCCTTTGAATTTCTGCAGTTATCAGTTGTAATGCCTTCTTTTTTATTTCTGATTTATTTTGATCTTCTCTTTCTTTTTTTCAGTTGGTCTGGCTAAAGGATTGTAAATTTTGTTTAACTTTTCAAAAAGACAGCTTCTTTATTGATGCTTTTTTTATTGTAATTATATGTATTTCTTCTCTGATTTTTATTATTTCTCTTCTTCTACTACATTTGGTCTTGGTTTGCCCTTGCTATTGTAGTTATTTAAAGATGCATTATTTACTTGGAGTTTTTTCTTTGTTATTATTTTTTTAATGTAGACACTTATAGCCTTAAACTTTCCTCTTAGTATAGCTATTGCTGTATCCTATAGGTTATGGTATGTTGTGCTTCCATTATCACTTGTTTCAAGAAATTTTCCAGTTTTCTTCTTAATGGCTTCATAAACCCACTGGTCATTCAGGAGCATATTGTTTAATTTCCATGTATTTGTATAGTTTTAAAAATTCCTTTTGTTATTCATTTCTAGCTTTATTTCATTGTGGTCAGAGAAGATGCTTGATATTATTTCAGTTGTTTTGAATGCTTTAAGAGTTGTTTCATGACCTAACATATGGTCTATCCAATGATCCATGTACTGAGAAAAATAATGTGCATTCTGCAGCTCTTGGCTGAAGATCTCCTGTAAATATTTATTAGATTTCTTTGTTCTATAGTGCAGATTGAGTGTGATGTTTCTTTGTTGATTTTATGTATGAAAAATCTGCCCAATGCTGAAAGTGGGGTGTTGAAGTCTCTAGCTATTATTGTACTACGGTCTATGTCTCTTTTTTTTTTCTTTTTTCATTTTTTTTTCTTTTTTTCAGACAGTCTTGTTCTGTTACCCAGGCTGAAGTGCAGTGGCACAATCTTGGCTCACTGCAAGCTCCATCTCTCAGGTTCACGCCGTTCTCCTGCCTCAGCCTCCTAACTAACTGGGACTAAAGACACCTGCCACCATGCGTGGCTAATTTTTCATATTTTTAGTGGAGATGGAGTTTCACCATTTTAGCCAGGATGGTCTCGATCTCCTGACCTTGTGATCCGCCCGCCTCAATCTCCCAAAGTGCTGGGATTACAGGAGTGAGTCACTGCTCCCGGACCTCTCTTTTTAGCTCTAAAAATATTTCCTTTATATATCTGGGTGCTCCTGTGTTGGGTGCAATTATTTGAAATTGTTATATCCTGTTGCTGAATTGATGACTTTTTCATTAAGTGGTGACCTTCTTTGTCTCTTGTATAGTTTTTGTCCTGAATTTTTATTTTCTGATATTGGTGCAACAACTCCTGCTCTTCTTTGGTGTCCATTGTCATGGAATATCTTTTTCAATCTCCTTATTTTCAGTCTATATGTGTCTTTATAGGTAAAGCGTGCTTCTTGCAGACAAAAGATCAATGGATCTTGTTTATTCATTCATTTTGCTGGTCTTTGTCTTTTCATTAGAGAATTTAGTCCATTTACATTCAGTGTTATTATTGATAAGGAAGGTTTATCCCTGCCATTTTGTTATTTTTTCTAGTTGCTTTGTGATTTTCTCTTCCTTCTTTCTTTTTTCCTGTCTTCCTTTAGTGAAGATGACTTTCTCTTGCAATATGATTTAGTTTCTTGCTTTTTATTTTTTGTGTATTTCTGGTATGTTTTTTGGCTTGAGGTTACCATGAGGCTTACAAATAGTTTCTTAAAATTCATGTTTTAACATGATAACAACTTATTATTTGCATAAACAAACAAAGCAAAAAAAAAACTAATAAAAACTTGCCTTAATTGCCCCACTTTTTAACTTTTTGTTGTTTTTGTTTATATCTTATTGTACTGAATATGTCTTAAGTTGTTGTAGTTACTATTTTTAATTGGTTCATTGTTTAGTCTTTGTATTAAGGATAAGAGTAGTTTACACATCACAGTTACAGTTTTATCGTTTTCTGTGGTTTTCTATGTACTTACTATTACCAGTAAATTTTTCTACCTTCAGGTGATAATTTAGTACTCATCAGTGTTCTTCTCTTTCTGAAAAAGTACTCTCTTTAGCATTTCAGGTAGTATACATCTGGTGTTGATGAAATCTCTCAGCTTTTGTTTGTCTGGGAAAGTCTTTGTTTCTCCTTCACATTTGAAGGATATTTTCACCAGATATACTATTCTAGGGTAAAGGGATTTTTCTTTCAGTACTTTAAATATGTCATGCCACTTTCTCCTGGACTGTAAAGTTTCCACTGAAAAACCTGCTGCCAGACCTGTTGGAGGTCCATACTATGTCATTTGATCCTTTTGCTGCTTTTAGGATCCTTTCTTTATCCTCGGCCTTTGAGAGTTTGATTGTTAACTGCGTTAAGGTAGTCTTCTTTGGGTTGAATCTGGTTGGTGTTTCATAACCTTCTTGTACTTGGATATTGACACCTTTCTATAGGTTTGGAAAGCTCTCTGCTATTATCCCTTTGAATAAACTTTCTACTCTTATCTCTTTCTCTACCTTTACTTTAAGAACAATAACTTTTAGATTTGCCTTTTTGAGGCTATTTTCTAGGTTGTGTAGGCATAATTTGTTGTTTTTTTTATCCTTTTGTCTTTTTACCCTCTGACTGTATTTTCAAATAGCCTGTCTTCAAGCATACTAATTCTTTCTTCTGCTTAATCAATTCTGCTTTTAAAGGACTCCTAAGCTTTCTTCACTAATGCCAATTTCATTTTCAGCTCAAGAATTTATGCTTAATTCTTTTAAATTATTTCAATCAATTTGTTAAATGTATCTTTAGAATTCTGATTATTTTATCTGTGTTATCTTGATTTTTTTGAGTTTCCTCAACACAGCTATTTTGAATTTTCTGTCTGAAAGATCACATATCTCTATCTCTGTTGCCATATTTAGTTTGTTTGTTGAGGTCATGTTTTCCTGTATAGTGTTGACACTAGTATATGTTCTTCAGTCTCTGGGCATTGAAGAGTAAGGTACTTATTGTAGTCTTTACTGTCTGGGCTTATTTGCAGCCTTCCTACTTCAGAAGGCTTTCTAGGTATTTGAAATATTTTGGTGTTGTGATCTAAGCTGTTTCTGATTTAGAGGGAACCTCACACACAGTAACACTGTGATTCTTGCAGAATCATAGAGGTATATCCTTTATGGTTTTGGAGAACATCTGGTAGAATTATCTGGATTACTGAGCAGAGAACCTTGTTCTCTTTTCTTACTTTGTCCCAAAAATAAAGAGTCTCTGTCCCTGTTCTGAGCAACCTAAGACTTGGGGTAGAGTAACACAAATGCCTCTGTGGCCACCACCACTATAACTTGGGTCAAACCTGAAGCCAGCACAGCACTTGGTCTCACCTAAGGCCTGCTGTAACTACTTATTGGCTACTGCCTATGTTTGCTCAAGGCCCTGGGGCTCTTTAATCATTAGGTGAGAAAGCCAGCCAGGCCTGTATCCTTCCATTCAGGGCAGCAAGGTCCTCCAGGCCCCAGGTAGGTCCCACAGTGCCACCCAACAATCAGGGACTAGAGTAAAAAAATCTTAGAAGTCTACCTGGTATTCTATTTCTATTGTATTGAAGCTGAGATGGCACTCACACCAAAAGACACAGTCCTTTCTGCTATTCTGTCTCCTTTCCAAAAGCAGAAGAGCCTCATCCCATAGCCACCACCACCCCTGGCCATGTGGAGACTGCCAGACTGCAAGTGATGTTCTCTTAAGGGTCAATATATCTTAAGTCAGATTATGGTGAATACTGCTTGGCCTGGGAATCACCCTTCAGGGCAGAAGGCCCCCATGTCACCCAGGGGAAGTCCAGAAATGCTGTCCAAGAGTCAAGTGTTGGAACTGGGGACCCCAAGTGTTAGCTTGTTGCTCTACTCCTGTGGCGGTATTGATACCTAAGATGCAAGTCAAAGTTCCCTCTACTTTTTCCTAGCTTTTCTCAAGCAGAAGGAGTTTCGTCCCACAGCCACCACCACTGGCAATGTGCTGAGTCTCACCTGCAGCCAGCAAGTCTCAGAGGCTCACCAAGGCTCTTGGTGTAGTACCTGGATATTGCTTCTGTTTATTTAGGGCCCAAGGGCTCTTCAGTTAGCAGGTGAAGAATGCTAGCTGGACTGGGCCCTTTCCTTTAAGGAAGCTAGTTTTCTTCTGGCCCAGGTTGTGTCTAGAAATGTCATCTGCAAGCTAGGGCCTGAAATGGGGGCCTCTTGGCTCTGACCAGTGCAAATCTTGCTGTGGCTGAGCTGATATCAAAGATGCAAAACAAAGTCCTCCCCACTCTTGCCTCTTCTCTTTTCAAATGGAAGGAAAATGTCTCTTTTGGAGCCATGTGCAAGCTGTGTAGCCTGGGATTAGGGTAGGGGTGATGCCAGCACTCCCTTGGCTGCCCAAACTGTGTGTCAGTATGTTGCATGCCCCACTTCCCAGTCCACCGTCTCTGGGTCTAGTTGAGCACTAGGACTTGCCTATGAGTTGCTATTTTTATGCCTAGACTGCCTTTCAAGTTTACTTAGAGACTGAGGGCACTTTGACCCTAGGTGGCAGGTTTGCAGGCACTCAAGTTTGGACTGCTGGGATCTGTGATTCCCCTATTTCTGGGACTAGTTTAAATGGTTCCCCTATGGGTGGGCATCAGCTGATTTTGGTTCAGGTTTCTTTTCTGCTCTAACCAGGCAGTGCTGAGTTCAATGTCTCACAATTGCTGTGTTATTTCTCCTACTGAGCCCAGAATCTCTGCACTATGTTGCTGATATCAGGGGTGGGGGTGGGGCGGCATCTGTGATTTGTGACTGTTTGTTCTATCCCTTCAGTGCCTTTTTCAGAGATATGAAATTACAACCAGGTACTATGAGTGCTCCCTGATTTTTTTTTTCTTTGTAAATAGTTGTTAATTTGGTGTCCTTGCAGGGAACGCAATCAGTGGAACTTTCTAGTCTGCCATCTTGGTCTGCCTCCTTCCTGCTGTGTATATATACATATATATACTTTTTTTTTTTTTTCCAGAAGCCCAGTCATAGACTCTTTCCCACCATAGGAGCTCTGTGTCAGGTCAAATAAAGAAAAACTCTGCGAAGGTATTCTCTGGGAGCTGTTACTCATGCTAAATTATGAAATTTGTTTTGGACTAGGCCTTTTTGTGAGGCTCCAAACCCATTCTCACTTCTCCAGTGATTGCAAGGCTGCATACTTCTATAACTATCATAATTAAATAGTGATGGGAAATAAAGAAATAGGGTAGAGATATATCATGGCTTTGGAAGTGTACTTAATGGCCCTGAGTGAAATCCTTCCAGTTAGTAAATAGCATAGCAGATAAGGAATGGGATTCATTCCCTCACTCAAGGAAAGCATCAACACAGGCCTTCCTCAATTAATATTCTTTTAATTACAATAAAGTCAGAAAGTATCTAAATAGCCACAGCACTAATATTTTGTAGGGCTGAAAGTGTCATGCAGCTGTGCAGACTCTGCAACTGTTAGTAGGGCTGAATCTCAGGCACTCTGTTTTCAACCAAGTTACAGCATAACCCAACTTCAAAGTTTATTCAATCCATAGGATTAGGATTTATCTTGAACTCAACTACGCAGTCTGCCTTCTTGAACATTCTAGTTTTTTATTGGACATGAACATTTCCTGGGATCTTATCTATTTGGTACTTTCTAACACAATGCCTAGTCTGTGTCAATGCTTTCCTTGAGTGAGGGGATGAACCCCATTCTTTACCTGCTATACTATTTACTAGCTGGAAAGATTTCTCTTAGAGACATTTAAATACCTCTTTAGCCAGGATATATCTACACTCCACTGCTTGATTTCCCATCACTCACATCCTCTCCTGGCTGGACCTAGTCCAGCAACTTAGACCCTCTCTGATACACTATTCACTAATTCACGATGACTCAAGTCTTTTCAACTAAATTAGTTTCTGAAGTTATTTATACATTCAATTTCCATTTTCTCCTCTACCTTATTGGCTTTTATATTGTATACCTGGTTCCAAACTTTCCCAAGTCAGTATCTACTCCATTTAGATCAGTAATGACTACCTTACAGTTCCCATTACATATTATTATATTGGCTTGAATAAAAATTGTACATATTCATAGTGCCACCAGTAATGTACCATTGTTCCTGCAAACTCATAAAAGGTGTTGACTGGTATTAATTTAAAAAATTAAAATCAATTTAAAAAGTATAAAATAACAGGGCATATTTTTAAAATGTAAAGCAAAACAATATCTAAGGGAAAGCATATGTCTTCTTGGCATTTAAAATTTGATTTATTTAATATGATAATATTTCCTTATTTTTATAAATAAATTTAATACCTTCCTAAATCTATAATTTCTACTGCAATAACTATGAATAATAATTGAAGATGGCTTAAAATTGAAGTACACAGATATGGAATATTACAACAAAATGTAGGAGATATCACAAATAATATAGAAAATGAGAACATGAATAGTTTCTATTATTAAATTTTTTTCTGGGTATTCTGGCAGCCAAATTACAAAGAGAAACATGTTGGATGATTAAGATTTTATTATCTGGTAATCTATTTTCAAACATATGCTTTAAACACATATTCGAGAAAATTTGAGGTTATGATTTTTATTGCTGTATGCTCCACTGAAAATCCACAAATACACAACCCAAAACAGTTTTATTTCTATTTCTCTCCTGATCTATATTTGGTAGGTATTTTCTTCTTTGCTGCTTCAAATTTTGTAGATTCACTTATTTTATTTACCTTATAAATATACATGTATTATTTTTCTTTTGCTTTCTTTACCTGTTTCTGAAATTTGGCATAATCTCACAAAATAATCTGGATACATGTTACGTTTCTTTGGGAAATACTGGCAAAATTGTCATTCTATTTCACCCACAAGTGTTAGATAGTGGTAGAAAGTGGGAATTGTGGGTTTATACTCAAGGAAATAAGTTTAGAAGCTAGTGAGAAAACATTTTATCTTCTTTCAAAGTTGTCCATGATGAATACATATTACTTTTAAATGGAGAGAAATAGGCCAGCTGTAGTGGCTCATGCCTGTAGTGGCAGCACTTTGGGAGCCCAAGGCAGAATGATTTATTGAGCCCTGAAGTTTGAGATCACTCTGGGCAACATAGGGATACCCTGTCTCTACAAATTTTTTTTTTTTTTTAATTGTCAGGTATGATGGAATGTACCTGTCATCCCAGCCACTCAAGAGGGGATATGAGAATTCTTTGGGCCCTGGAGGTGAAGGCTTCAGTGAACCATGATCACACCACTCCAGCCTGAGTGACAGAGTGAGATTCTGTCTCAAAAAGAAAATGGAGAGAAATGAATCAAACCAAATAATTTGTAGGAAGAATAATACATTATCCATTTCATCAGTTTTATCTCTGTAAGGGTTTCCATCTGCATGTTGAAACTGGAGATGTGTAACTGGGTACCCCTATTTTTCTAAGAGATAGTTTAATAATTTTTTACCTCCTCTTTTATCTTTTCTCCTATTCCCCATTCCCCACTTTCTCTTTGGCTCTTTAGAAATGCAATATATACCCTTTTTCCTTTCCTTCACCAGACACTCCCTAGAAGACAAGCTTATCTAACTGTGTGATTACTTAAAAGCTCCAGAGTGGAACTCTCTCCCACCAGGAAATTGTCTAAAGAGACAACAGTCTATTTACAACTGAAAGTACACCCTACTTCTGCTACAATGACACCATCTTCACCTCCTTGTAGATAAGGCACTGAAGTGAGTCACATGGACCCCCACCTGCTTGCACTCTTTCCTGCATGCCATTCATACCAAAACCCGTTTTTAAAGCACCTGCTTTCTGCTCCAAAAGTGAAGCAGTACCCTTAAGGCAGGAAGTCAGTACTGCATGCCATTCATGCCAAAACCCCTTTTTAAAGCACCTGCTTTCTGCTCCAAAAGTGAAGCAGTACCCTTTAGGCAGGAAGTTGGTACTCCTTCCCTCAAGTTAGCTTTGGAGTGAAGTCACTTTTTAATACCAGACCTCATTTCATCAATTGGACTCTGCAAGTGGTTAGTGACTGAACCTGTGATTTAGTTACAGAAATGTTTTCTGTTTTTCACAAATAAAATTTCCTCTTTAGATATACAAGTAGAGATGACTTATATACTTTAAAGTTCACAATAATAGCTACAATGTATTATTTAAAATGTATAATCTCATGTAATCATTTAAGGTAATGCTATCATAATATCCATTGTATATGAAACTGAAGATCATAGATCCTAAATGACTTTTCCAAGGTCTTTAAGGTAGGAAGTCACAGATTATACATTTGAATCCCAAGCTTTATGGCACCAAATTAGATGTTTTTAACCTCTGGGCTATGGTAATTCCTCTGAATGTGGAGTAAGACAGAATAGGAAACAATATCAATCTTTTGAGGGTGAATATGTAGGTTGAAAAATGACATTCGGGAGGGCCAGAGTGGTCGCTTAGAAGCAGCTGCGGTTGCTGTCCATGGCTCTCACAGAGAGGAATGAAAACAGTGAGTAAATTCTGCACCTTCAACTGAGGTATCCAGGTTCTCGCATTGGGCCTGACTAGGTAAATGGCTCAACCCACAAAGAGCAAGGAAAAGCAAGGTGGTGGTATGGTCCATCTGGGAGTGGTATGGAGCCAGGGGAGCCTCAACCCCCAGCCAAGGAAGTAGGTGATTGATTGTGTGACCTTGCCCGGGAAACCATGCTTTACCCACAGATATTTGCAACCCGTGGATCAGGAGATCCCTTCATGAGCCCATGCTACCAGGGTCTTGGGTCAAAGCACAGAGCTGTGTGTAGTCTCAGCAAGTGCCTACTCAGTCATGCATGGAAACCCAAAAGTTTTTTGCAGACTCCGGCCCTGGGAATTCTGGATTCGCCACAGATCTATCCATGCATTCCCCTAGGAAGGGGATTGAATCCAGGGAGCCAAGGGGCATCATTATACAGGCATCACTCCCATGGTATCTCATAAGTTTAGAGCCATTGGAATTCCAGACTGCCAGCGGGTGCTGGCTGGAGACTGCCTGAGATGGACTGAGTTCCTGGAGGGAGGGGCAACTGCCGTCTCTGCAGTGCCAATCGTCAATTTTAACCTGCCAGCTCCAGGGAGTCCAGGCGATCCGGATGAGAGGAATTCCAGACAACACAGCACAGCTACTGAGCCAGATTGTGGCCAGACTGCTCCTTTAAGTGGAACCCTGACCCATCCTTCCTCACTGGGCAGGGCCTCCCTGTAGGAATTTCAGCAATTATAGCCAGGGTTATATGAACAGAACTCTGATGTCGCTGAGATGGAGCCCCTCGGGGGAGTGGAGGCCGTGATCTCTGCAGTTCAGCCAACTTAGACTTTCCAGCCTGGTGGCACTGGAGAGTTTTGCTGGGTGGTTCCCAAAGCACAGGGCACCCATTTTCCAAGGGGTAGCCAGACTGCTTCTTTAAGCAGGTCCCAGGTCCCTCCTGACTGGGTGAGACCTCCCAACAGGGGTCTCCAGACACCTACAGGAGTATTTGTGAGAGATGAAGCCAGCTGGAATTCCTGGGTTGAGTGGGGACTTAGAGAACTTTTCTGTCTTACAAGAGGATTGTAAAACACACCAGTCAGCACTCTGCAGCTAGGATTGTAAAACGCACCAGTCAGCACTCTGTAGCTAGGATTGTAAAACGCACCAATCAATACTCTGTAGCTAGCAAGGGAATTGTAAAATGCACCAATCAGTGCTCTGTAAAAACACATTAATCAGCACTCTGTAGCTAGCAAGAGGATTGTAAAATGTGCCAATCGGTGCTCTGTAGCTAGCAAGAGGATTGTAAAATGCACCAATCAGTGCTCTGTAAAATGCACCAATCAGCAGGATCCTAAAAGTAGCCAATTGCAGGGAGGATTGAAAAAAGGGCACTCTGATAGGACAAAAATGGAACATGATGGAGACAAATAAGGGAATAAAAGCTGGCCACCCCAGCCAGCAGCAGCAACCCGCTTGAGTCCCTTTCCACACTGTAGAAGCTTTGTTCTTTTGCTCTTCACAATAAACCTTGCCTGGTGTGAGATGGTATCTTATTGTGGTTTTATATATTATATATTTTATATATATAATCAGGTCCACTTGATACAGAGCTGAGTTAAGGTCCTGAATATCTTTGTTAATATATGTTATATTTGTTAATATATGTTATATTTGTTAATATATGTTATATATATGTTAATATATATTATAATATATATATACATACACAACAGAATATACATTCTTCTCATTGTGATTTTGATTTGCGTTTCTCTAAAGATTAGTGATGTTGAGCTTTTTTTCATATGTTTGTTTGCTGCATTAACGTCTTATTTCGAGAAGGGTCTGTTCATGTTCTTTGCCTACTTTTTAATGGGGTTGTTTGTTTTTTCTTGTAAATTTGTATTTCTGTGACGTCAGTGGTGATATCCTCCTTATCATTTCTAGTTATTTGATTCTTCTCACTTTTTAAATTTATTAGTCTAGCTAGCAGTCTATCTATTAAATTAATTTTTTTTCCACAAAGCCGGTTCCTGGATTTGTTGATTTTTTGAAAAGATTCTTGTTATCTTTATATTCTTTAGTTCAGCTCTGATTTTGATTATTTATTGTCCTCTCCTAGCTTTGGTGTTTGCTTGCTCTTGGTTCTCTAGTTCTTTTAGTTGTGATGTTAGGCTGTTGATTTAAGATCTTTGTAGCTGTTTGATGTGGGCTTTTAGTGGTATAAATTTCCCTCTTAATACACTTGAGCTGTGTCCCAGAGATTCTGGAATGTTGTCTCTTTCTTCTTAGTAGTTTAAAATAACTTATTGATTTCTGCCTTAATTTCATTATTTACACAAGAGTCATTTAGGAGCAGGTTGTTCAATTTCCATGATTAGTTGTGTGGTTTGAGTGAATTTCTTAATCTCGAGTTCTAATTTTATTGCACTGTACTCTGAGGGACTCTTTGTTATAATTTCAGTTCTTTTTCATTTGCCGATGACTGTTTTACTTCCAATTATGTGATGAATTTTAGAGTAAGTGCTATGTGGTGATGAGAAGACTTATTTATGGCAAGGAGTTTCTTCTGGACAATTAAATTGGTTTGTGAGCTCCACCCTGTCTTATAAGTGGTGGAAAATTAGAGGCTTGTCAATAGTAAAGGGTTTGGATGCCATCTAGCCACTGCTTTTCTCCTTTGAAGTATTCTACCTTTATTTGTAATAACCAACATTACTGAATAGTAACACCCAATTACAAATCTTCCACTTTAAATTGAGGAACAAAGAGGTGGGCTTTCCCTGTTAAGTTATTTTGTAAGAATGCAGCAATTTCTATAATGTAAAATGTAAAGATAAAGAGCATCCCATGCTCCATTGTATTTCTTGTTATACATATTGTCACATGAACATAGAGATGTTTAAGGCTTTCTTTGCTTTGCTTTTCTAATGTCAGTTTTCCAAATTTATATATTCACAAATAAAATAAAGAGTGTCATAAGAAAAATGACTGTGAAGTTCTCATTGTGCTTCTGCCAAATTACCAGATTATCTAAGCACCCTATGCGATATTCAATGATTTAATTTGGTTTTAGTAGTGATAACTTATTTTTAAATTTTGGGTAATAATAAAACAGTATGAAATTATCATGTTAAGTGAAACTTAAAACTGGAATTTTTCACAATAATAATCATTAGTTAGCTACTTAATGGTATAAAGTTTTTTAAGTACTAGAGTTTGTAGTCCCAACTACTTGGAGGCTGAGGTAGGAGGATCACTTGAGCCCGGTAGGTCAATGCTGCAGTAAGCCGTGATCACGTCCCTGAACTCTAATCTGGGCAACAGAGCAAGACTCTGTTTTGAAAATTTTTTTTTAAAGATTATTTATGCATTATTGTTCAAATGACTGAGGGACACCGGGTAACTGGAAGAAACCCAAAAAGGCAAACAAAGAGCCCATTTCATTACAATCTCTGAAGTCTCCACAAAATATCAACTATATTGAAAAGTAAAAAAGAATAATTCAAACTATTTTAATTAATCACATTTTACCTACAGCCACAGCAGATGTCACTGTAGTAACTGAGGAGAGTTTCTGTAGACAAAGGTGATCAATTAAAATGTATCTTTTAAATATAGAAAAATTAGCACGTTTTCTCCAGATATATTTAGCTATACACAATAAAAATACAAGTATATTTCATAATATATTTATATAGACTTTATTTTAGAGCAGTTTTGGGTTCTTAGAAAAATCATGTGAAATGTAAAAGGATTTCTGTGTACTTCCGGCCCTATTTATGCACAGCCTCCTCACTATCAATATTCCTTACTAGAGTAGTGGTACATTTGTTACAATCAATGAAACTACATTTACACATCATTATCATCCAAAGTCCATAGTTTACCTTAAGGTTTCACTATTGACGTTGTATATTTTATGGGTTTGAACAAATGTATATTGAACAAATGTATAAAGATATGTATCCAGAATTAGAGTAACATGCTGAATAGTTTCATGGTTTAAACATTCTCTGTGCTCTTCCAGTTCATCCCTCCTTCCTTGCAGTCCCTAGCTAACATGAATTATTTTTCTGTCTTCATAGTTCTGCTGTTTCCAGTATGTCATATAGTTAGAATTATACAGTCTGTATCTTTTTTAGATGCACTTCTTTTACTTAGTAGTATGCATTTACATTTCCTCAGTGTATTTTCATGGTGTGATGGCTCATTTCTTTTTGATACTGAACAATATTCTTTTGTATGGATACACGAAAGTTTATTTAGCTATTTATTTACTGAAGGACATCTTGACTGTTTTCTAGTTTGGGCAATTATGAATAAAGCCGCTCTAAACATCTGTGTTCAGAATTTTGTGTGGACATACGTTTTCAATTCATTTGGGTAAATATCAAAGAGCATGACTGCTGGATTATATGGTGAGAATATGTTTGGTTTAATAAGAAACTGCCAAACTGTCTTCCTGTTGCTCCACATTCTCATCTGCATATGGTGTTGTCAGCATTTTGGATTTTATAGGTGTGTCCTGGCATCTCATTAATCTTTCAATTTGAAATTCCCCAGTGAAATACGATTTTGAGCATTTTTTATATTTGTATTTGCCATTTGTGTGTTTCTTCAGTGAAGTTTGTGCTTAAGTATTTTGTTCATTATATTTTTTTTAATTGTTGAGGTTTTTTAGAATAGACTTTATTTTTAGAGCAGTTTTAGTTTCACAGGAAAATTGAGAGGAAAGTACAGAGAGTTCTCAGGTGCCCACCAGCTTTCCAACATGCACAGCTTCCCCGACTAACAACATCCCCCACCAAAATGGTACATATGTTGCAATCAATGAACCTACACTGACATACCTTTATCACCCAAAGTCTGTAGTTTACATTAGGGTTCACTCTTGCATTGTATATCCTGTGGATCTTGACAAATGTTTAAAGCCACATATCTACCATTATATTATCATAAAAAAGAGTTTCACTGTAATAAAATTCCTCTGTTCTCTGCCTTTTCATCCCCTTCTCTGACTTAAGCCCTGACAACCACTGATCTTTTTATTTTCTTCATAATATTGTCTTTTGGACATATAGTTGTAATCATACAGTTTATCATTTTCATATTGGTTCCTTTCACTTAGCAATATGCATTTTGGTGATCCCACATCTTTTCATGGCTTGATAGCTTATTCCTTTTTAATGCTGAGTGATATCCCATTGTTTGGATGTAAACCAATTTATTTACTCATTTATCTACTGAAGGAAATCTTGGTTACTTTCGAGTTTTTGGTAATTGTGAATAAAGATGCTATAAACATTTGCCTGAAGGGTTTTGCGTGGGCATAAGTTTTTAATTCATGAGCACAACTGCTGGATCACATGGTAAGGCATGTTTAACATTGTAAGAAACTGCCAACAGTCTTCTAAAGTTTCTGTTCCATTTTGCATTTCCACTAGCAATGAATGAGAGCTCCTATCGTTCTACATTCTTGCCAGCAATTGGTGTTGTCAGTGTTCTAGATTTTGGCCATTCTAATAGGTGTGTAGTGGTATCTCATTGTAGTTTTATTTCCAGTGTATACCTTTTGATTTTTTGTGTATACCTTCTTTATGTATCTTCTTTGGTGATGTGCCTGTTCAGGTCTTTCACTTATTTTTTAAATTGCTTGGTAATTTTCTTATTGTTGAGATTTTAGAGTTCTTTTAAGTTTCTTACCTGGGTATATTGCATAATGCTAAGGTTTGGAGTACAAATGATTCTGTCACCTAAGCACTGAGCATTGTACCCAATAAGTAGCTTTTCAATCCTTGACTCCTATGTCCCCAGTAGTCCCTAGTGTCAATTGTTGCCTTCTGCATGTCCATGAGTACCCGATGTTTAGCTCCCAATTAAAAGTAAGAACATACAGTATTTGGTTTTCTGTCTCTGCATTAATTCACTTAGGATAATGGTCTCTAGCTGCATTCATGTTGCTGCAAAGAATATAATCTCATTCTCTTTTATGGTTGCATAGTATTCCATGGTATATGCATGCCACATTTTCTTTTTGTGGTTTTGATTTCCAACATGTATTTTAAATTCAGGGGTACATGTGCAGGTTGTGCAGGTTTGTTACGTAGGTAAACATGTGTCATGGTGGTTTGCTGCACAGATCATCCCATCACCTATGTATTAAGCCCAGAATCCATCAGCTATTCTTCCTGATGCTTTCTCCTCTGCCACCCACCCTCTGACAGGCCTGGGTGTGTGTTGTTTCACACCCACCCTCATGCCTGCCACGTGTTCATGTGTTCTCATCCTTCAGTTCCCAACAGTTTTCACTTAAAAGTGAGAATATGCAGTGTTTGGTTTCTGTCCCTACATTAGTTTGCTGAGCATAATGGCTTCCAGCTTCATCCATGTCCCAATCTCATTCTTTTTCATGGCTGCACAGTATTCCTTGGTGTATATGTACCACAGTTTTTTATCCAGTTTATCACTGATGGGCACTTAGATTGATTCCATGTCCTTGCTATTGTGAATAATGCTGCAATAAACATAGGCATGGATGTATCTTTATAATAGAACTATTTATATTACTTTGGGTATATACCCAGTGATGGGATAGCTGGGTCAAATGGTGTTTCTGTCTCTAGCTCTTTGAGAAATTGCTACACTGACTTCCACAATGGCTGAAGTAATTTACACTCTCACAAACAGTGTAAAAGTTTCCTTTTTCTCCACAACTTTGCCAGCATTCATTTTTTTTTGTTTTGTTTTGTTTTTGTTTTTAAACTTTTTAGTAATAGCCATTCTGCCTGGTGTGAGATGGTATCTTATTGTGGTTTTGATTTGCATTTCTCTAATGATCAGTGATATTGAGATTTTTTTTTCATGTTTTTTGGCTGCAAAATGTCTTCTTTTGGGAACTGTCTGCTAATGTCCTTTGGCTGCTTTTTAATAAGATTGTTTGTTTATTTCTTGAAAATTGGTTTAAGTTTCCTGTAGACTGTAGATATTAGACTTTTGTCAGATGGGTAGATTGCAAACATTTTCTCCCATTCTGTAGGTTGTCTGTTTACTCTGATGATAGGTTTTTTTTTTTTTTTTTTTTTTTTTTGCTATGCAAGGGCACTTTAATTAGATTTCACTTGTCAATTTTTGCTTTTGTTACAATTGTTTTTGGCATTTTCCTCTTGAAATCTGCCCTTGCCTATGTGCTGAATGGTATTGTCTAGATCTTCTTCTAGGGTTTTTATAGTTTTGGGTATTACATTTAAGAGCTTAATCCATCTTGAGTTAATTTTTGCATAAGGTATAAGAAAGGAGTTCAGTTTCAATTTTTTGCACATGGCTAACCAGTTTTTCCAGCACCATTTATTAAATAGGAAATCCACTTCCCATTTCTTGTTTTTGTCAGGTTTTTTGAAGATCAGATGGTCGTAGGTGTGTGGTCTTATTTCTGGGTTCTCTGTTCTGTTCCATTGGTCTGTTCCATGTGTCTGTTTTTGTACCAGTACAATGCTGTTTTAATTACTATAGCCTTGCAGCATAGTTTGAATTCAGGTAGCCTGATGCCTCCCCAGCTTTGTTCTTTTTGCTTAATATTGTCTTGGTCATTCAGGCTTTTTTGCAGTTCCATATGAATGATTAAATAGTTTCTTCTAATTCTGTAAAGAATATCAATGGTGGTTTAATGGGAATAGCACTGAATCTGTAAATTTGGGCAGGATGGCAATTTTTGTCACATTGGTTCTTTCTATCCATGATCATGTAATGTTATTCCATTTCCTTTTATTATTTCCCATTTCTTTGAGCAGCACTTTGTAGTTCTTGAAGACATCCTTTACTTCCCTTGTTAGCTAACTTTCTAGATATTTTACTCTTTTGTAGCAATTGTGAATGGGAATTCATTCATGATTTGGATCTCTGCTTCTGTATTTTTGGTGTATAGCAATGCTTGTGATTTTTGCACATTGATTCTGTATCCTGAGATTTTGCTGAAGTTGCTTATCAGCTTAAGAAGCTTTGGGACTGAGACCTTGGAGTTTTCTAGATATAGGATCATATCATCTGCAAAGAAAGATAATTTGGCTTCCTCTCTTCCTACTTGAATACACACTTAATTTTTTTCTCTTACTTGATTGACCTGACCAGAACTTCCAATCCTATGTTGGGTAGGAGTGGTGAGGGAGGGCATCCTTGTCTTGTGCCAGATTTCAAGGAGAATGCTTCCCACTTTTGCCCATTCAGTATGATATTGGCTATGGGTTGGTCATATATGATTTTTATTATTTTGAGGTATTTTCTTTCAATACTTATTTGAGAGTTTTTAACATGAAGAGATACAGAATTTTATTGAAGGACTTTTCTGCATCTATTGAGATAAACATGTGGTTTTTGTTTTTAGTTCTGCTTATGTAATGAATTACATTTACTGATTTGCATACGCATCCTGGAGATGAAGCCAACTTGATTGTGGTGGATAAGCTATTTGATGTGCTAATGGATTCAGTTTGACAGTATTTTGTTGAGGATTTTTGTGTGAAAGTTCATCAAGGATATTGACCTGAAGTTTTCTTTATTTTTTGTATCTCTGCCAGGTTTTTGTATTAGGACGATGCTGGCCTCATATAATCAGTTAGGGAGGAGTCCCTCCTTTTTAACTGTTTGGAAGAGTTTCAATAGAAATGGTACCAGCTCTTCTTTGCACCTCAGGTAGAACTCAATTGTCAATCTGTCTGGTTCTGGGCTTTCTTTTGCTTGGTAGACCATTTATTAGTTCATTTTCAGTACTTGTTATTTGTCTATTCAGGGATTCAATTTCTTCCTGGTTCAGTCTTGGGAGAATGTATGAGTCCAGGAATTTATCCATTGCTTCTAGATTTTATCTTTTATGTGCATAGAGGTGTTTAAATTGTTCTCTGATTTTTTAAAAAATTATATATGTGGGGTCAGTGGTAATGTTCTCCTTATCATTTCTGGTTTGTTTGATTTTCCTACATTTTTTCTTTATTAGTCTACTTAGTAAAATCAGCTCCTGGATTTGTTTTCTTCAAGGTTCTTTGTGTGTGTGTGTGTGTGTGTGTGTGTGTGTGTTTTGTCTTCTTTAGTTCAGCTCTGATCTTGGTTATTTCTTGTCTTCTGATAGCTTTGCTATTTGTTTGCTCTTAGTTCTCTAGTTTAGTTGTGATGTTAGGTTGCCAATTTGAGATCTTTCTAGCTTTCTGATGTGGGCATTTGGTGCTATAATTTTCCCTCTTAATATTACTTGAGTTGTGTCTCAGAGATTCCAGTATGTTGTATCTTTGTTCTTATTAGTTTAACAGAATTTCTTGATTTCTGCCTTAATTTCATTTTTCACCCAAGGGTCATTCAGGAGCAGGTTGTTCAGTTTCTATGTAGTTGTTTGTATTTCAGTGAATTTTAAAATTTTGAGTTGTAATTTGATTTCATTGTGTTCTGAAAGACTCTTTGTTATGATTTCAGTTCTTTTGCATTTGCTGAGGAGTGTTTTACTGCCGATTATGTGGTCAATTTTAGAGTAAGTGCCATGTGGCAATGATAAGAATGTATATTTTGTTGTGTCTGGGTGGAGAATTCTGTATATTTCTAACAAGTCCATTTGATCTGGAGCTGAGTTCAAGTCCTGAAGATCCTTGTCAATTTTCCATCTCCATGATCTGACTAATATTGTCAGTGGGGTGTTAAAGTGTCCCACTCTTATTGTGTGGGAGTCTACATCTCTTTGAAGATCTCTAAGAACTTTCTTTATGAATCTGGGTGCTCCTGTGTTGAGTGCATATATATTTATGATAGTTAGTTCTTCTTGTTAAATTAAACACTTCACCATTATGTAATGGCCTCTTTGTCTTTTTTTTTAAAATCTTTGTTGGTATAAAGACTGTTATGTCAGAAACTAGGATTGCAATTCAAGCTTTTTTCTGTTTTCCATTTGCTTGGTAAGCTTTCCGCCATTGGTATTTATTTATTTATTTATTTATTTATTTTTGAGACTATGTTTGTCTTGGCATATGAGATGGTTCTTTTGAAGACAGCGTACCAAAAGGTCTTGGTTCTTTATTCAGCTTGTCATCTGTGTCTTTTAATTGGGTCATTTAGCCTGTTTACATTTAAGGTTAATGTTGTTATGTGTGGATTTGATCCTGTCATCATGATGCTAGCTGGTTGTTTTGCAGACTTGTTTATGTTGTTGCTTCATGGTGTCACTGATCTGTTAACTTCAGTGTGTTTTTGTAGTGGCTCGTAATGCTTTTTCTTTCCATATTTAGTACTTCTTTTAGGAACTATTGCAAGGCATCCCTGGTGGTTATGAATTCTCTCAGCATTTGCTTGTCTAAAAAGGATATTATTTCATCTTTGCTTATAAAGCTCAATTTGGCTGGATATGAAATTCTGCACTGGAAATTCTTTCCTCTAAGAATGTTGAATATTGGCTCCCAATCTCTTCTGGCTTGTAGGGTTGCCACTGAGAGGTCCACTGCTAGTCTGATGGGCTTCCCTTTGTAGGTGACTTGGCCTTCGTCTCTGGCTGCCCTTAACACTTTTTCTTTCATTTTGACCTTGGAGAATCTGTTGATTATGTGTCTTGGGGTTGATCTTCTCATGGAGTATCTTACTGGGGTTCTCTAGATTTCCTAAATTTGAATGTTGGCCTGTCTTGCCAGGTTGCTGGAGTTCTTCTGATGATATCCTGAAGTATGATTTCCAAATTGGTTCCATTCTCCCCGTCTTTTTCAGGTACCGCAATAAGTCATAGATTTGGTCTCTTTACATAATTTCATATTTCTCGGAGGTTTTGTTCATTCATTTTCATTCTTTTTTCTCTATTCTTGTCTGCCTGTTGTATTTCAGAAAGATAGTCTTCAACCTCTGAGATTAGTTTCTCTGCTTGGTCTATTCTGCTATTAATACTTGTGGCTGCATTGTGAAGTTCTTGGAGTGTGTTTTTCAGTTCTAACATGTGAATTATGTTCCTTTCTAAACTAGCAATTTTGGCTGTCACCTCCTGTATTTTTTTCTAATGATTCTTAGCTTCTTTGCATTGGGTTATGATGTGCTCCTTTAGCTAAGTGAAGTTTGTTATTGCACCCCTTCCGAAGGCTACTTCTGGCAGTTAAACCATCTCAACCTCAGCTCAGTTCTGATCCCTTGCTGTAGAGTTGTTGCAGTCATTTGGAGGGAAACGGGGCACTCTGGCTTTCTGAGTTTTCAGCATTTTTGTGCTGATTATTTCTCATCTTTGTGGGCTTATCTACCTTCGATCTTCAAGGTTGCTGACCATTGTATGGTTTTTTTGAGGTTTTATTATTGTTGTTGTTTTCTGTTAGTTTGTTTTTCTTTTAACAGTCTGGCCACTCATTTATAGGGCTACTGTGGTTTGCTGTGGGTCTACTGTAGACCCTTGTTGCCTTGTTTTTCTCCATACCTGGATCTACCACCAGCGAAGGCTGCAAAATAGCAAAGCCCTGCCCCTTTTGCAGCCTGCCCCTTCCTCTGGAATCTCTGTCAGAGTGGGGTACTGATCTACAGCTGGCCTGAATGCACCTGTAGGAGGTGGTTGGAGACCACAATAAGGAGGTCTCCCCCAATGAGGAGGAAGGGGATCAGGGGCTCATTTAAAGGATCAGTCTTGGTGCTTTTTGATAGAGCAGCTGTGCTGTGTTGGGAATACTTTCATTTCCTAATCTCTTTGGGCTCTCTGAGGCCTGCCGGCTGGACCAGCTGAGAAGGCTGACCCGCCCCTCTGGCACCCTGTCCCAGGGAGTAATCAGAGCTTGGTCAGTCCCATAGAACATGAGTGGAGGTGACCAGAGGCCCCACTTTTAGGATCCACACTGACAGGAGGAGTAGACTTGGGTCCAGCTTAAAGGAGCAGTCTGACCACGCCTCTACAAAACATCTGTGTCATAGTACGGAGCTGTCTCTGCCCCTGTCAACTTGGACTCTCTGAAGCCCACAGGTTGGAACTCCCAAGTATTCAACCAACCCAGGTGGCGGCCCTCCTCTCCCCTGGGCACTCCATCCCAGTGAGAGATCAGAGTTCTGTCCCTAATACATGCAGGCAAGCAGGGTTGGAGGGCGAGACTGGGAGGTTCCCTCCAGTGAGGAGGAATGGATCAAGGCCCCACTTAAAGAAGCAGCCTGGCCAAGATCTGGCAAAGCTGCTGTGCTGCACTTCCGGGGGGACCGTTCCTTGTTTAGACCGTTTGGACTCCCTAAAACTTGCAAGTTGGAACAGCTGAGTTGACCAAACAGCAAAGATGCTGCTGACTCCTCCCGCGGGGAACTCCGTCCAGTCTCAGGAAGGCTCTACCCTGTTGCCAGTGGCTGGCTGGAATTACAAGTTAATGGGTCTTATCTTGTGAGGTGCCATGGAAGTGGGACCTGCTTGGCTTCCCCTTCCTAGGGATATGTGAGAACCTCCTGCCTTGCCTGAGTTGCAGACACATTTGTTGGGGATCCCAGAGCCAGAGTATGTAAAGCTTCCGGGTCTCTGTTCATGCCTAAGCAGCTGCTCTGTCAAGACTCCACACAGCTCTGTGTGTCAGACCGAAGGCTCTGGTGGCATGGGCTCACAAGGGATTTTTCTGATCCACGGGTTGCAAAGATCCATGGGAGAAGTGTGGTTTCCTGGGGTTGCACAATCACTCCCCACTTTCCTTGGCTGAGGATGGGAGTTCCCTTGGCTGCATGTCACTCCTGGGTGGGCCATCACCACACCCTGCTTTTCCTCATTCTCCGTGGGTCGAGTTGCTTCCCTAATGAGTACCAATGAGAGAACCTGTATGTTTCAGTTGAAGGTGCTGTATTCATTCTAGGGAAACAACTCACAGTGAATGAATACAGCACTTTCAACTGAAATATACACGTTCTCTCACTGGGACTGATTTTTCTTCTCTGTAAGTTCGGCAGACCACAGCTGCCAATTGTCGAGTTTTAAAAGTATTTTGCACATTTTGGATAAAAATCCTTTATCAAATATATCTTTTGCAAATATTTTCTCCCAGTCTGTACCTTATCATCTTCTCATTCTCTTGAGATTGTCTTTTGTAGAATAGATGTTTCTAATTTTAATTAGGTCCAGCTAATTAATTATCTTTTCCATGGATTGTGCATTTGAAACAATCTAAAATGCCATTGCAATGTCCAAGATCTCCTAGATTTTATCCTATGTTATTTTCCAGTAGTTTATAGTTTTGTGTTTTACATTTAGGTATATTATCCATTTTTGAGATGTTTTCTGAGGATATAAGATCTATGTCTAGATTTTTTTTTTTTTTTGCATGTGATTGTCCAACTGTCCCAGCATCATTTATTGAAAAGATGATATTTTATCCATTGTGTTGCTTTTACTATTTTATAAAACATCAATTTACTAGGGTTACATTGGTATACTTCTGGGTTCTCTGTTCTGTTCCATTGATCTGCTTGTCTTATCTTTCATCAATACCACATTGTCTTGATTACCGTAGCTTTACAGTGATTCTTGAAGTCAGAATGTGTCAGTCCTACAACTTCATTCTTCAATATTGTATTGGCTCTTCTGTGTCTTTTGTTTCTTCATATACATTTACAGTTTGTTCATATTCACAAAATAGATTATTGGGATTTTAATTGAAATTTCATTGACTCTTTAGATCAAGTTTAGGAAAACTGACACCTTGAAAATATTGAGTTTTCCTTTCCATGAACCTGGAATATCTCTCCATTTATTTGATTCTTCCTTGGTTTCTTTCAGTTTTGTATTTTTCCCCATATAGATCTTGTAGTTAAAAAAAATTATATCTAAGTATTTCATTTGTTTTATATATATATGTGTGTGTGTGTGTGTGTGTGTGTATACACTTTAAGTTCTGGGATCCATGTACAGAACCTGCAGGTTTGTTACATAGGTACACATTTGCCATGGTGGTTTGCTGCACCCATCAACCTGTCATTTACATTAGATATTTTTCCTAATGCTATCTCTCCCCTTGTCCCACAACCCCCGACAGGCCCTGGTGTGTGATATTTCCCTCCCTGTTCCCATATGTTCTCATTTTTCAACATGCAGTGTTTGGTTTTCTGTCCCTGCATTAGTTTGCTGAGAATGATGATTTCTAGATTAATCCATGTCCCTGCAAAGGACATGAACTTATTCTTTTTTATGGCAGCGTAGTATTCCATGGTATATATGTGCCACATTTTCTTTATCCAGTCTATCATTGATGGGCATTAGGGTTGACTCCAATTCTTTGCTATTGTAAATAGTGCTGCAATAAATATATGTGTGAATGTGTCTTTATATTGGAATGATTTATAATCCTTTAGGTAGGTACCCGGTAATGCAACTACTGGGTCAAATGTTATTTCTTGTTCTAGATCCCTGAGGAATCACCACACTGTCTTCCACAATGGTTGAACTAATTTATGCTCCCACCAACACTGTTAAAGCATTCCTATTTCTCCACATCCTCTCCAGCATCTGTTGTTTCCTGTATTTTTAATGATCGCCATTCTAGCTGGCATGAGATAGTATCTCACTGTGGTTTTGATTTGCATTTCTCTAATCACCAGTGATGATGAACTTGTTTTCACATTTTGTTTGCTGCATAAATGTCTTCTTTTGAGAAGTGTCTGTTCATATCCTTTGCCCACTTTTTGATGGGGTTGTTTGTTTTGTTCTTGTAATTTGTTTAAGTTCCTTGTAGATTTTGTATATTAGCCCTTTGTCAGATGAATAGATTGCAAAAATTTTCTCCCATTCTGTAGGCTGCCTGTTCACTCTGATGATAGTTTCTTTTGCTTTGCAGAAGCTCTTTAGTTTAATTAGATACTATTTGCCAATTTTGGCTTTTGTAGCCATTGCTTTTGATGTTTTAGTCATGAAATCTTTGCCCATGCCTTTGTCTTGATAATATTGCCTAGGTTTTCTTCTAGGGCTTTTATGATTTTGGTCTTATATTTAAATCTTTAATCCGTCTTGAGTTAATTTTTGTATAAGGTGTAAGGAAGGGGTCCAGTTTCAGTTTTCTGCATATGGCTAGCCAGTTTTCCCAACACCATTTATTAAATAAAGAATCCTTTCCTCATTGCTTGTTTTTGTCAGGTTTGTCAAAGGTCAGATGGTTGTAGATGTGTGGTGTTATTTCTGAGGCCTCTGTTCTGTTCCATTGGTCTATATATCTGTTTTGGTATGAGTAAGATGCTGTTTTGGTTACTGTAGCCTTGTAGTATAGTTTGAAGTCAGGTAACATGATGCCTCCAGCTTTGTTCTTTTTGCTTAGGATTGTCTTGGCTTTGTGGACTCTTTTTTGGTTCCTTATGAAATTTAAAGTAGTGTTTTCTAATTCTGTGAAGAAAGCCAATGTTAGCTTCATGGGAATAGCATTAAATCCATATATTACTTTGCCAACTATTGCCATTTTCACAATATTGATTCTTCCTATGCAGAAGCATGGAATGGTTTTCCATTTGTTTGTGTCTTCTCTCATTTCCTTGAGCAGTGGTTTGTAGTTCTCCTTGAATAGGTCCTTCACATCCCTTGTAAGTTGTATTCCTAGGTATTTTATTCTCTTTGTAATAATTGTGAATGGGAGTTCAGTCATGATTTGGCTCTCTGTTTGTGTTACTGGTGTGTGGGAATGCTTGTGATTTTTGCACTTTGATTTTGTACCCTGAGACTTTGCTGAAGTTGCTTATCAGCTTAAGGAGATTTTGGGCTGAGATTATGGGGTTTTCTAAATATACAGTCATGTCATCTGCAAGCAGAGACTATTTGACTTCCTCTCTTCCTATTTGAACACACTTTATTTTCTTCTCCTCCCTGATTGCCCTGGCCAGATCTTCCAATACTATGTTGAATAGGAGTGGTGAGAGAGGGCATCATTGTCTTGTGCTGGTTTTCAAAGGGAATGCTTCTACCTTTTGCCCATTCAGTGTGATATTGGCTGTGGGTTTGTCATAAATAGCTCTTATTGTTTTGAGATGTGCTCCATCAAGCCCTAGTTTATTGAGTGTTTTTAGCATGAAATGGTGTTGAATTTTATCGAAGGCCTTTTGTGCATCTACTGTGGTAATCCTGTGGTTTTTGTCATTGGTTCTGTTTATATGATGGATTACGTTTATTGATTTGCATGTGTTGAACCAGCCTTGCATCCCAGGCATGAAGGCGACTTGACTGTGGTGGGTAAGCTTTTTAACGTGCCTCTGGATTTGGTTTGCCAGTATTTTATAGAGGATTTTCTCATCGATGTTCATCAGGGATATTAGCCTGAAATTTTCTGTTTTTGTTGTGTCTCTGCCAGGTTTTGGTATCAGGATAATGCTGGTCTCATAAAACAAGTTAGGGGGGAATCCTTCTTTTTCTATTGTTTGGAATCGTTTCAGAAGGAATGGTACCAGCTCCTCTTTGCACCTCTGGTAGAATTTGGCTGTGAATCCATTTGGTTCTGATCTTTTTTTGGTTGGTAGGCTATTAATTATTACCTCAATTTCAGAACTTGTTATTGGTCTATTTAGGGGTTTGACTCCTTCCTGGTTTAGTCTTGGGAGGGTGTATGTGTCCAGGAATTTATCCATTTCTTCTATATTTTCTAGTTTATTTGTGTAGAGGTGTTTATAGTATTCTCTGATGGTAGTTTGTATTTCTGTGGGATCAGTGGTGATATCCCCTTTATCATTTTTATTGTTTCTAATCGATTCTTCTCTCTTTTGTTCTTTAATAGTCTGGTTAGAGTTCTATATATTTTGTTAATCTAAGTATTTCATTTTTGGGTACTAGTATAAATGTTGTTATTTTAAAATTCAGATTCCACTTGTTCTTTCCTAGTATATAAGAAAGCATTTCTTTTTTGTAAATTTACCTTGTACTTTGTATCCTTGCTAAAGTCACTTTTTAGTTTTAAGAGCTTTTTTGTTGTTTTTGTAAGTTCTTTTATATTTTTTACAAAGACAGTTATGTCATCTAAGAACAAAGACTTCCGAATCTGTCCACTGTTTATTTCCTATTAAAAAATCTTGTTGTATTAGATTGTATTTCCAGTATAACGTTGAAAAGAAGTAGTGAGAGGGTACATCCTTGCTTTGTTCCTGATATTATTAGAAAAGTTTCTAGTTTGTTATCAATTAACTATGATGTTATTTGTAGGATATTTGTAGATATTCTTTATCGATTTGAAGCTCCCCTCTATTTCTAGTTTGCTACAGATTTTATTAAATAATGACTGGGTTTTGGATTTTGTGAAATCTTTTTTATACATTTATTGGTATAATCATGTGATTTTTTTTCTCTAATCTGTTGATGTGATAAATCACATTGTTTTTCAAATATTGAACTAGCCTTGCAAACCAGAAAAAAAAAAATCTTAGTTGGTTGTGGTATATAAGTATTTTTATATGCTCTTAGCTTTTATTTGCTAATATTTTATTGAGAATTGGTATTAGGTATTTTGTGAGACATATTGGTCTGCAGTTTTTGTTTTGCTTTTGTTTTTGTAATGTCTTTGTCCAGTTTTAGTATTGGTAATCCTGGCCTCATTGAACAAGTTAAGAAAAATCCTCTCTCTTTCTATCTTCTGGAAGAAATTATAGAAAATTGATATAAGTTCTTCCTTAAATGTTTGGTGGAATTCTCCAGTGAACCCATCTGTGTCTGAAGTGTTGTATTTTATAAGGTTATTAACTATTGATTCAATTTCTTTAATAGTTTTAAACCTATTCATACAATCTATTCTTGTGTGAGTTTTGATGGATTGTGTCTCTTGAAAAATTTGTTCATTACATATAGCTTATCAGTTTTGTAGAAATGGAGTTTCTAATATTTCATTATTATCTTTTTAATGTCCATGTGATCCACAGTGATGACCTCTCTTGCATTTATCATATGAGTTTTTTGTGTCTTCTCTCTTCCTTAGGTCAGCTATAGGCTTTCGATTTTATGGATCTTTTGAAAGACTCAGCTTTTGATTTTTTCGATTTCACTATTGATTTTCTGTTTTTAATTTCATTGATTTCTACTCTTTTATGTTTTTTATATTGCTTACATTGGATTTAATTTGCTTTTTTTTTAGTTTCCTACAGTGGAAACTTAGAAGATTGATTTTAGATATTTCTGTTTTTTCTGATGCATGCATTTAATGTAATAAATTTCCCTTGTAGTGCTGCTTTCATTACATCTCACAAATTTTGATAAGTTCTATTTTTGTATCCATTTAATAGAAAATATTTTTGCATTTCTCTTGAGATTTCTTCTTTGATCCATGTGCTATTTAAATTCTGTTGTTTAGGTAGGCATTGTGGTGCATGCCTGTAATTGCAGCTGCTACTGGAGAGGTTGAGGCACGATGACCATATGAGCCCAGGAGGTCAAGGCTGAAGTGAGCTATGATTGTGCCAGTGTTCTCCAGCTTGGTGACAGAGCAAGACCTCATCTCTCTAAAAACATTGTGTGTTTTTAATCTCTAAGTATTTTGGGAGTATGGGTTTATAAACATTGTATTATGATTTAAGAGATGAATTTTATCTATTTTAATAATATAGCTCTTGTCACACTTATCTCTGATTCAATCCTGATCTCTTTTTGGGAAACATTTGAGTACATTTTGACTTCTGTTTGGCCCACCTCTATGCATGTGTAGAACTACGCTCATATGCCTGAAGAAACAGCATATAAAAGGAGAGCCTAGGCCTTCTGTTGAGCCAGGAGGGGTGTATGATGGCATGAATTTGCAAATACAGTTACGGGCTTGCAATAAATATCACATCATTTAGTTTAAAAAATCAAATTAAAGTTGATTCTGAGGCTCCTTCCTAACCAAACAATTTTAGTCATTGGGTGTTGCATTTGTGTGTGTGCGTGTGTGTGTGTGTGTGTGAGAGAGAGAGAGAGAGAGCGCGAGAGAGAGCAAGAGTATACAAGGACCTTTTCCCTCCTATAGAATCTCACAAATATCATAGGTTGTATATGATTCCTAGAAATCTTGTCCTTTGTTCATCATAAATGCTATTGACGTGTTCATTGTCTGAATCTATATGGTACCTTGAAGACCTGCTGTATTTCCATCCAAATTTAGCATGAGTATTTGCCAAGTTTGGAAGCTGTTGTGGCTAAGATTCAGCTTCCCTAGGTGTTTTCACTAGATTATATCCTTACTCCTACCAGATCATGCCATTTTTCCAAGGCACTTAGAGAAAACAGGGCATAGGGCCTCTGCTACTTGTGAAACTCCAATTGGTAATCTCCTTTCTGGTTTTGGGAAATTCCATTCTCATTCATCACCCTTGCTTCTCTCTCCTCAAAATCATACATCCTATTATTTGTTTCCAAGCCAAATCACCTCAGGTTTCTGGAAAAAATAAACTAAGAAGGTTTAATTGTCTGAAAACAGCTTCTTCTTTTAGTACTGAATTTCATCCCTCCCCTGAGACAAGAAGGAACAAGGAAAGGAAAAAATACAGTCAGAACAAAACACATATGTTTTATTCTGGATTGCCTTGAAAGCTAAGCCTTATGCAAAAGCTTTGCATGCAGATAGTTTGTTTGCAAAGTTATCTCAGATAGTGGTAGCGTAGAACCAGGGAGATTGAAACATGACAGGAGACGAATTCATTATCATTATGCAGAATCATGTTTGCTGCTGCTGCCGTGGATAATTGATGTTCAATCTGGATGAAACTTTGAGAGGAGACATATAAAATGCACCTCAGAATGGTTTGCCTAAAGGATATTGTCTGGCCATTGACCTCTCATCTGTATTTAGTTGAGGATTGGGCTATTGGGTGTTAAACTTTAGTAATTTTCCGATTGAGCATGTGTGAATACAGAGTGAGATTCCATAGTCATTCCATGATGTGGTGTCAGAGAAGCCCTGAAACAGAAACTGAGCAATAGGTAGGACAGCTGGATATGAGGTGCTGTCAGCATGAAGTGAGATTGAAACTCACACAGTGCTATTAGGCACTGTATGGCTCGAATCAGATATGAGGGCAAGACAGTGTGAGGTAGTGCTCAAGATGACTTTCATAGAGTCCGCCCTTTGCACCACTCACAATCTCTTATTTCCTCCGTTATATTTTTAATGAAGTAGTTAACTGTCGTCTCTACCAAATACAATACATGAAGGCAATTAATGGAACATGCTATTGTCCCTGCTGTTGCAACTGGTCTAAAGTCTATGTTGATATTCATTGTCTCACTCTTCTATCTTCAGTTTATTTTTCCCTCACTCTCAGCCATCACGTTAGCTATTACAGGTTGCTTGTCTGGTGGGATGACCAAAAATTTCAGCCTCAAGGGCTTTGGGCCCTTGGTTAACTTGCTTTTGCTAGGCTGTGATATCTATATCTGTATTTGTTCATTTATCATTATCATGAGGCATGCATGCACAAAGAAATACCCCAGTATCCTCGGGTTTTAAAAATTTCTCTCTACCTCAATCATGTAACAGTAAACCTAGCTCCACAAGGTAATTAGGGTCAGTTTTCCCCAGTAATATTAACTTTTTTTCTGCTTTCTGGTGCCTTTCATAAAAAATTTTCAGATTTCAGATTATACGATACATGGTGGAACTAGTTGATTTCAGATTATACGATACATGGTAGAACTAGTAACCCTGGGTGTAAGAGGGCTAATTTAATTCACCTGTAACAAAGTGGCTGGATGGCACTATACATATCAAGGGCTCAGTGTCATCCTCTGCTGCTAGCAGATTGGGCATGCAGCATAGAGGTAGCTATCAACCTTTGTGAGGGGAAACTCATGCCTAGCTTTTATTTCTGCCACCATAGCCACTTTGATCAATGTACCATTCAAAAAGTCCTGGGGTAGCTTAGATGAGAGGCTGGCTGATATCCGTAGGGTAAATTATCCTGTTCTCTTAGATGTTGAGGAGCTCCTCAACATTAATGAGTGTCACAAAATTCTTCATCCTTAACCCATTCCATAGGTCATCCCTGCACCTCTACTCTAGATCCCCTTGTCTCCAATTACAGTCTTGCTATTTCTAGATTTCAGATCAGCCAGTGAATACATTTAGCACCGCCCAGACATCTGTGGCTATCCATACTTTTGGCCATTTCTTGTTCTCGGCTGTATCAGTTAGCTGTTCCTACAAAATAAATCACCTCAAAACTCAGTTGCTTAAAACAATGAATGTGTATTTTCATTAATAACCCAAAAAAGTGTCAGCTAGATAGTTCTGTTTTCCTGGATCAGGGTTGGCTTATTTCAACCAAGTTTGTTCAGGCACCTGCAGTCAACTGGTGGATCAGCTGGGAGATGGCTTGTCTAGGAGGGTCTTACTTATGTGTCTGGTAGTTTGTTGCCTGTTGCCTAGGGCAATTGGGGCCACATAGCAATTATCATCCAGAAGACTATCTCAGACTTCTTCATATGGTGATATCAGGGTTCTGAAAGACAGAAGAGAAGCTTATTGAGTACCAGGCCCAGAATTGGTACTCACGCTGTGTTTAATGAGTCAAACAAATCACCACACCCTGATTGTCAAGGAGTGGGAAAATGACACATCTTTTAATGGGAGGAGTTGAAAAGTCAGAAAGAGCAGGGTAAAGAATTTCAGTTATTATTGCAATTAACTAACTATACACTAAGTTTATAACCAGGTATACTAGTTAAAACTTAACATCCCTACTTTTGTCCTTTAGAGACATCCATGTATAAGTCACATAGAGGCAGTAGCAGGCTACTTTTCGTTTACAATACATGTTGAGTATTGAGCTTACCAAACTATGAACCAGGCCCTGGAATAGTTCCCCTATTTTCTGACAGCTGCTCATAGAGAACCCCATATGAGGAAGATGCTTCAGAGCAATAGAGAAAGGTGACATACAGTTTGGGCTATCTGCTTGCACAACTTACTTGAGACCTTGAAAACAACAGTCTACTTTATAATGGATTGCTGTTGACTTGGTAGATCTGATAAGAACCAGCTCATGATCTAGTAACATAGTCACTGGATGTCCCTTAGTTATGTGCTCAGTTTCTATTAGGGTCTGCTAACACACGTAAGTCTGCTTTTCTAACAAGCAGTGCTCTGCTGCAGAAAGCAAGACCTTGTTTTCTGAGATCTGTGCTGTGACTGTTTAATTGAGGTTACTAGAGAATCCACATATCATTCTCATCCACTACAGATGCCTCTAAAACCATCAAATCTACTAGGTCATATAGACTGAGCAACAGGACAGCTTTCACCTGATTCTTTTAAAGAGATTTTTGTGATGTAAGGGATACAATTAAGGCCCAATATTATAGAATTCGTTGATATCTGAAACCAGAACAACATCAAAACGCCTAACTGCAAAATTTTCATCCCTATTCTGTCACTGCAGATAATGTCTCCTAGAGAGATCACCCTCCTTAACAAAGGGACTAGGCACAGTTCTTGCTTATCCCAGAGTAACAGGTTTCAGTTCTCTGTCAAATTATTCAGACAAATCAATCCCAACCTCTCATGGAAACAGGAGCCACCTCACCTTCTTTACACTACAAAGCCTGACTTCCACAGCCCCTCTTGTTCACTCTGCTCCCAAGTGCAATCCCAACATTGCCCTGAGTCATGTGTAGTGTTCTTTTCCTTTGGGCTATGAGTACATGTGACTAATAAATTTCTATTGATCTCATCTGTGTAGTGTTGTGTATCTGGTCATTCCCCAAACCCTAGGGTCTTCCTTAAAAAACAGGCTAATAGGAGGTAATTAGAACACCCTCTCTTACTGCTCAGAACCCCAATCAAAACAGTGCCTTTTGAAACTTTTGATAAATGAGAAGAACAGTTTTTCCAACTGTGCCATGTTATAAACTACAGCATTCAATGAGGAATACCAGTTTCTGTATTGATTTCTTACTGGATCTTTGACAAAGCAAACAAAAACATGAAATGGGGAAAGGGTGCCCTATTCAACAAATGGTGCTGGGATAATTGGCAAGCCACACATAGAAGAATGAAACTGGATTCTCATCTCTCACATCACAAAAAAATCAATTCAAGATGGATCAAAGACAAATCTAAGACCTGAAACCATAAAGATTCTAGAAGATAACATCAGAAAAACCCTTCTAGACATTGGCTTAGGCAAAGACTACATGACCAAGAACCCAAAAGTGAATGCAGCAAAAAGAAGATAAATAGATAGGACTTAATTAAACTAAAAAGCTTCTGCACCACAAACGAAATAATCAGGAAAGTTGACAGACTACTCACATAGTGGGAGAAAATCGTTATAATCTATACATTCAACAAACGACTAATATCCAGAATCTACAAAGAACTCAAATCAGCAAGATATTAAAAAACAAACAATCCCATCAGAGCTTTTAAAATGGTATATTTTAAGCACCTTCTTTCTTTTGAGCACCCTGGGCTTTCAAACAACTTGACAATATGGCGTTTGTTGCCATGTCTGTGTTGAATCCTGAAAGAATAAAACATAGGGAAAACAGTATTGTCAAATCTACTTGCTTCCTCTGAAAATCTCAAGAACCTTAAGTTTCCTGTAAGTGTAGCATCTTTTATTTTGGATTATGATTATGAGTATCCTTTGGAGCTATAATCTGATAACCTTGTTTCTTTTGAGTACAGAAGGTAGCAAAAAAATATCTCCCCTCATTTTCAGACTAGATTGGGTGCGTTCAGAGTGGTATGACTGTAGATTTCCCCTCATTTTCTATGGATGTAAGTTAAAAGATTCATTAAATGGCTTAGTTTTTATTCAGACCATCTTTACCTTAAGCTTTAGGTGTATTTCAGTTATTTAAAAGTTGTGTTACTATCCTTTCTAAAAACATACATCTATATAAATTTTATATTTATGTGTTAAAATCTGTCTTACATAATGTATAATTATTTTGAACGTAGTTGAAGAAAAAGAACACAAACATCATTTTAAATATCTTAAAAAAAACCTTTCTAAGACATTTTATTAATTGGAGAATTAATTAGATTGAAAACACTAGATAAAAAACTGAGCATTGACATCTGGGTCACCTAAATGACCAAAACAGATAGAATCTAATGAAGATATTTGAACATATAATTGAAGTGGATAAAATAATTTAGCCAACAGTCAATTCATAGACTCAGGAAATTAAATAAATTTGTAAAATTAAAATTTTATCAATTTGCGATGGAAATAGAAAACCTCCTCCAAAACTTTTTGAACTTTAGTTATTTTATGTTAAATGTCGATAATAATACCTGTTTCAAAGTATGATTGTGAGTAATATCATGAAATAATGTATTAATTGAATCCAATTTAAATATGAAAAGTAATTTGTAGTCACTGTAGTTATGTATTGATTGAATCACTGTGTTAAGCATGACACAAAAGTATATTGTAGCTGTGTTACTTCGGGAAAAATTTATCTTCCATTTTGTTCTGTTGTCCAATAACTTGAAAGATGAGGGAGGAAACATTTGTATTCATTCAAACATTGATCACTTTTTTAGAAATGATCTGTGTATGCATCATTTTCTGCTTGAAGGAATATTGGTTGTCAGAATGGTCAGTGTCATCATTGATTTTGTGGTGTCTGTGGAGGCAGGGAATGTAAGGAAGCAATGTTACTGTGTGAAAAATAATTAAAACTTTATTAGGAGAACTGTGAGATTGAGCAGTGTTTTCAGCCTAAAACCATAAAGCATTCAGCCTTAGTGATGGCTGCTTTTAACAGTGGTATATTGCATTCACAATAAAACTCATTTTGTTCCTTTTCAGTAATGCATTGTTTCTGAAGTCAGTAACTGCACTTTTACAGATATTTCAAAAATAAACTTTATTATATCAAATTGCCTTCTACTTCAGACATTTTTTGGTTTAAAAAATCCACCCATCAGCATCATTAAATGCTAAATATAAAATTTATGTATAAAACACTGAACACATCTTTATTATAATAAAAATTACATCATATCTTCTCATTATAAGTTAATAGCTCTATGCGTTTTTTGAGATTAATATCCAAAGCTGGACTTTTATTTAAAAACTTGAAAATGTGTTTTTCATTATTATTATTACATTTTATCTTTTTTGAAGCTTGGCAAATATGAATTTGCTTACCCACATTTCAAATTGATCTGTATTTCATTCAGAAAGAGCACACATGAACATAAACATTGGAACAACAGACACTGTGGACTATTAGAGCGGGGAGGGAGGAAGCAGAGTGTGGTTTGAAAAACTACCTATTGGGTACTATGCTCACTACCTGGGTGCATAAACCCATGTAAGAAACCTGCATATGAACCCCTTGTATTTAAAACAAAAGTTGAAAAATTTTCAAAAGAGAACACTGATATTTTGCTATTGTTGCCTACCAGAATAGATGGGAGAACGATATTTGTTAATTAATTTTGGCTGGTATAACACTATATGTCTGTGGAGCATAGAGCTCTTTCATTTTTGGAATGGGTTTATCTTCTATCCCATTGACACACAGATGGCTTTATCTGGCAACTGTGACCTCTGTTATATGTAGCTTCCAGGTAAGTACCTTCCATTTACTTTCTTGCCTAGTTACACACTTTAAATACTAAACTTAAATTTCAAGTGAATTCCTACTTAAAATAAATAAAATCATAAATTACAGCTATAGTCCATATTTTGTTTTCAGAGTAGATACTACCAGTTTGAAAATATTTCTTAAAATATCAAACTGAATTATAGAATATCATAAAATATTATTTTCTTTGTACTTATGAAATTTATTGAAGGGTAGTTGAAGGGATGCTTGTACTATTTAGTCACTAATGTAAGAGCAAACAATTAAATAGTGAATCACAAAGCTGCTCCTGCTCATCAACTCCACTTTTTAAGTCAGTTTTTCCAAGACCAGAATAAAATATTTTCTGCTGGATGGGTTTTTAGCAAAGCTTCTCTGACCCATTCTGCTTGCTCAATTATGGAACTGTAACGCCAGGATGTCCTCAGGAAAGAACAGCTGCTTTTTGCTGGGAATCATGTGAGAAGCAAGATCTGTAGCAAGACTGGCACACAGTGGGGGCTCTATTGTCACTTTTTGAATGAAAGTACAAATAACTGCTGGAATGACTAGGAGAATTTTAGATAAGACATCATGAGGCCACTTCTACAAAAGAAAGTACTTGTATTAAGAGTGCATTTATGACTCACACACAGCCTGCCCTATAGATAAGTGAATCCCTGAAGTGAGTAGATAACTTTGTTAAGTATCTTATACTTAAAATACTAAAGTGAACTTCCCGAAGATGTGTACTGAGTCAATGACAGACACGACCTTTTATCTTAAAATTTAATTGCTAATAAACTATTTTATTCATACGGCAATCAGTACTTGAAACTTTAATTAAAACTCAAAGTTTGGTCTTAAGAATTTTGAGAAATCTTATTGAATTCATCAAGAAACAAACATAAAACATTAACATGGCACAAAAAGGCTAATTCGATGAAGAGAGAAAGGACTTAGAAATAAGCTAAGACTTTTTTTTTTTTTAATCTTATTTGGGTATTAGGTTTTCTTTCATGCATGGACTATGGAGTTCATGCATTGCTATGACTTCTGCTACAAACGGACTATAATAGTCTAATACAAAATGCATGATAGGGTGAGTTGCTTCATAGTGATCCAGGCCGATGATATTCAGATTGTGGTCCATGGACCTGAGCTGTTTCATGAACCTGTGCTGGTCCATGAACTGTTGACTAGTATAGAAATTGAAAACTTTTATAGTGTTTAATAATGTCAAATGTAATACATAGGAGCTTGTATTTTATAGATTTTATTTTTTCTAGTAATTTATTCTTATTATACTTAACAGAAACTGGTCTTTCATTACTGAGAGTCTGAGACGTGTTGATCTATGCCAAAGTGAACCTTAGAAAGTGGCTCGCTGGGTGAGAGATGGTAGATTATACTGCAGATTTTAAGACATTGTGTTTTGTGAGTGTGGATCTTGGCTCTGATTGTTGCTAGGTGCATAATCTTACGCAAGTTACATAATCTCTCTTTCTGGTCTATAAAATGGGCATGATAAATAATGCTTAACTGTTGCAATTGTCGTGAGGATTAAACAAATTAATGTATGTAAAGTGATAGGAATAGTTCCTGCTATAAATGATGTTCTCAATGAATACTAGCTATTATTTTTAGGGGGGGAACATCTATATGAGAAACTATAATACAGGGTAGATGTGACAAGAATCATGCTATAGTTGCAAATAAATTTCTATGAGTGATGCAGGCTTCACAAAAAAGGAAACATTGGAGTTGATCTTTGAAGAATGAATATGATTTGAGTAAATGGAGAATGGTTGGAGGAAGCTACTTTGAGTAGTAATACTTAATATTGTACAAATAATTTATTTGCTTATAATTTTCTAGAGGAGCTGAATAGATAATGAGTAATTTTCTGAAAAAAAATTTCCTATATAAATGGCACTCAGAAATATTTGCAATTTTATAATTCTCATTTTTCTTGATGTAGGTGGTTGGCTCTTTACTTTTTCTAGAGATTTATTGCTGAAAAGCCACAGAGAAGAAGTTTGATTAATTTTTTTTATTGTTTTGACCTTCTTGGATTGCTAGGTGGGGATTACAAAAGTCTTCAGCAGTGAACCTATTAGACTAACCACATTTATCCTTAAGATTAAGGAACTGATTATTCAAGTGTAATCAAAAGGCAAAACTTTAATTGGCATCTTGCATTTCCAAATTGACCTTGGATTTTTGTGATATAAAAAGACAAAATGATACAGCTGGGGAAGATGCAGTTGGTCAATGACTTAAAAACATATGATTTTGAAATTTTGCTCCATGTTAGTCTTTTATTCAATAAAATGAAAGGAAAAACTTATACATCTAGAACTGCAGGATTTCCAGCTCCCAGGATGTATCGCTCAGCCTAGTACTACTTACTAGCTATGTTTTGGGTTAAATAGGTTTTCTGTGATGGTCCAGGAATGCAACCACCATTCATAACATTATGATCTCTAAATTCTAAATAACAGTCTTTTGGAATTCCTCTAAGTAATAAAGGTATAATGTGTAGACTTCTCATATCTAATTCCTTAGAAATGTGAAGTACAACTGAGGACCAGATATGGTTCTGTGTTACAAATAATCATTCCTTAGTAGTTGTGTTTGTATTTTATTGATTTTTATTTTTATGTATGTATGTATGTGTGTATGTATTGTAATCAAGCAACAACTGGATAAAGTGGATGAGGTCTGGAAATGTTGGAGTAAGAAGGTTACAGAATATATTTCAATAAATGAAATAAGCATTGCAGAACAAATATGTTAATGTTTTTGTGTTAGGGAAAATAGTTCATTATTCATTACAATTAAATTATTTGAAGTGTGATTAAGCTTAGGGTTTTTTCCTAAGTTTTTAATTTTAATTATTATGATGCATAATGGTTGTACATATGTATAGGGTACATGTGACACTTTGATACAAGCATACAATGTGTAATGGTAAAATCAGGGTAATTGAGGTATCTATCACCGCCGTCATTTATGATTTCTTTGTGTTAGGAAAGTTTCAATTTTACTCTTCTGGATTTATTTATTTATTTATTTATTTATTTATTTAGAGACGGAGTCTCGCTCTGTCGCCCAGACTGGAGTGCAGTGGCACGATCTCGGCTCACTGCAACCTCCGCCTCCCGGGTTCACGCCATTCTCCTGCTTCAACCTCCCGAGCAGCTGGGACTACAGGTGCCTGCCACCACGCCTGGCTAATTTTTTGTATTTTTAGTTGAGATGGGGTTTCACCGTGTTAGCCAGGATGGTCTCAATCTCCTGACCTCGTTATCCGCCCGCCTCGGCCTCCCAAAGTGCTGGGATTACAGGCATGAGTCACCGCGCCCGGCCTCTTCTGGTTATTTCAAAATATACAATAAATTATTGTTAACTATAGTCACCCTCTAGAGTTTGTTTGTTTGTTTGTTTTTTTCTGACTGAGGTAGAGCTGAGGGAAGGTAGTATTAGGGTGGTGGTTAAAACCATCGGATTTAAAATTAAACGGATCTAGCTTTAAGTCCCAGCTCTACTACTTACTAGCAGTGTGGCCTTGTGAATATCAAATGAGATATAAAGGGCTTAGCACAGTACCTGGCCCATTATGAGAGCTCAATAGTCTATTGTTATTTTCTTCACCCTTAAGACTATGTAAGCTTTGTAATCTACTGAATTCAATGAGCAGAAATCATTCAATTCTGCCTCCTAGATTTTCTCTTTATTCCAGACTTCCATGGAGCTGTAGTGTTGCCAGCTGTGTATGTCTTATGAACTTTGAAAGAATAATTCATTTTTTTTCTTATAGGTCATTCATGCTCATTGCAAAATATTCATAAAATTGGGAAAAATAAAACACATAATTTATAAATAAACACACAAAGAAAAAACCATGAGCAATATTTTGGTGAGTATCTTTCCTGGATTTTTCTTTCTATATATTGTTATAACATTTAAAAAACAGGGTAAGAAATCCATTATAAAGGGGAAAGAAAAGGCTTAGTTTCAATTCCAGAGTAGCCTGGTTCTGTTCCTTTTATGGCAATAAGGCAAAGCTTGTATTCAGGTAGAGCACCACATAAAAGTGGTCTTTGACCAGTGTAAAGTGGCTCGTCTATGCACAGGTCTACAAAGGCCATCCCTCTCTGAGCCTGGAAACTTTCTTTTCTCCAAACATTGAAAAACTTTGGGCTTAATTAAAACTTGTCCTTTCAGGCAAACCTTAGGCTTGACTAGTACATTCTTTTTTAACTTCGGTTGATTGAATTCCTCATGAATAATCTAAGAATTACAACCCAATGCAACCACTGACTTTTTTGTGACATTGGGCTTAAACGTTTTGTGATGAACTCTTTCCCCCACTCCCCCTCAGGTTACGTTATGATATCAATCTGCCTAAAATTAGGTTTCAATAGTACAAAATAATATACATTTTAATATTGATCCAAAAAGTTTTCATCCACAGTTTAAAATTTCACTTGTGTAAAGGCATGAAAATCTCTGTTCTTCAATCTTCTCAAAAGTGTGAAATGATTTAAATGTAAAGCATTTATTGCTTTAACTTGTGACTATACAGTTTGATTACCTACTGATAATAACCTGGTGTTTATTCTGCCTGTTCTTTTATTTTTTAATTTTTAATTTTTGTGGACACATAGTAGGTGTATGTATTCATGGGGTACATGCAATGTTTTGATGCAGGCATAAAATGTGAAACGATCACACAGAGAATAGGGTATCCATCCCCACAAGTATTTATTATTTGTGCTACAAACAATCCAATTACACTCTTTTGGTTATTTTAAAATGTACAATTAAGTTATTACAGTTGTGTTATCAAATAGTAGATCTTACACATTATTTCTAACGATTTTATATATCCATTAACTCTTCCCACATTCCCCTAATCCCTCCATTACCCTTCCCAGCCTCTGGTAACCACCTTTCCACTCTCTGGCCAAGAGTTCAATTGTTTTGATTTTAAGATCCCACAAAAAGTGAGAACATGTGATATTTGTCTTTCTTTGCCTGGCTTATTTCACTTAACATATTAATCTCCAGTTTCACCCATGTTGTTGAAAATGACTGGATTTCACTCTTCTTTATGACTGAATAGTACTCCACTGTGTATATGCACCACATTTTCTTTACCCATTAATCAATTGATGGACATTTAGGTTGCTTCTGAATCTTAGCTATTGTGAGTACTGCTGCCATAAGCATGGTGGTGCAGATATCTCTTTGATGCACCAATTTACTTTCTTTTGTGCATATACCGAGTAGTGGGCTTGCTGGATCTTATAGCAGTCCTATTTTTACCTCTTTGAGAAGCCTACTAGTGTTTCCATTTCTCCATATCCTCACCAGCATGCATTATTTTGTTGTTTTGTTAAAAATGATATTAACTGGGATGAGATGGTATCTCCGTGTGGTTTTAATTTTCATTTCTCTCATGATTGCTGATACTAAGCATTTTTCCATATGCCCGTTGGACATTTTTATGTCTTTTTTTGAGAAATGTCTATTCAGATCTTTTGATCAATTTTAACAGGATTATTTGTTAATTTTTGCTATTGAGTTGTTTGAGTTCTTTATATACCCTGGTTATCAATCCCTTGTCAGTTGAAGAGTTTCCAAATATTTTCTCCTATTCTTTAGATTGTCTCTTCACCCTGGTAATTGTTTTCTTTGCTGTGCAGAAGCTTTTTAGCTTGACATGATCCAATTTGTACATTTTTGCTTTGGTCGCCTGTGCTTTTGAGGTCACATTGAAGATATCTTTGGCAAGACCAATGTTGGGAAGCATTTCTCCAATTTTTAAAAGTAGTTTCATAGTCTCAGGTCTTAGATTTAAATATTTAATCCATTTAAATTTGATTTTTGTATATGACAATAGGGATATAGTTTCCTTGTTCTGCATAAAGATGTCTAGATTTCCCAGCATCTTTATTAAACAGAGTGTCTTTTTCCCAGTGTATATTCTTGGCATCTTTGTCGAAAATAAGTTGACTGTAAATGCATGGACTTTTTTTCTGTTTTATTGGTCTATGTGTCTGGTTTTATGCCAGTACCATGCTGTTTTGGTTACTATAGCTCTGTAGTATAATTTGAAGTCAGGTAATGTGATGCCCCCAGTTTTGTTTTTTTGCTCAGGATTTCTCTGGCTATTGTGGGTCTTTGTGTGATTTTATGTAAATTTTAAAATTGCATTTTCTCTTCCTGTGAAGAATGTTATTAATATTTTTGTAGGTATTACTTTGAATCTGTAGATTGCTTTGGCTAGTATGTACAGTTTAACAATATTGATTCTTCCAATTCATGTTTGCTTTTTACACATAGAAATGCTACTCATTTTCCTTTATTTTAGCTATACTAGAATGAGGCTAAAGAGAAACATTATTTGCACAGGAAGATGTTGAATTATGTTTCAAATTCAATATAAATTAATATTTTGTTTTGTAATGTATTTTTTGCATTTCTTCATTGCAAAGGAATAATTCATTTATATGTTTTTATAAATTTTAACACTATTCATAACTCACAATTATGCATAATGCCATGAATACATTTTCTCCAGTTTAGTATAGTTAAAAAAAACAAAGAATACTTGGTTTTGGTTTTGATTGGTTGTTATTATGCAGAGGACAGGCCTTTATACGTGTAGCTGATTCAATTTGTATCTCAAAGACTCTTTGCTAAGACATACCCTGATTCTCTCACCTTATGTTTATGTCTGGCTTCTGTCATTGGAACCTATTTCTTGCTGGATTCTAGATAGTTCCACTGGTGGGAAGTGTCTAGGGCTAGAGCGAGTTCTAGTCAATTGTTTTTTCATCTTTCCAGAAATAAAACTTTAATTCAAATAACAAACAAGTATTTATGAGTTCCTACTAAACACTTAGCATTGTTCTCATTGTTATAGGACATATAAAGACATTTTTAAACAAGGTCCTTGCTTTCAGAGGTCTTATAATCTTCTTAATGAGGAAAAAATATACATACATGAAATAATAAGTTGACAACAAAGGAGGATAGGAAGCGCTTAAGTGTATGTAACAACTAAGAGCATTTACACACAGTAATTACTTGATCTAGGCCAGAGCTCCTGTGGAGAAAGGAAGGTTTAACAACTGAAAGAATAGTAGAAAGGGTGTAGGTGGTCAAAGAAAAGGAGACTGACTTCATAGCTCCCTCAACATTGAAGACCTAGAGGCTGCAGCATTTTCTGCCTGCTTCTTCCTTTTGCCTTCCACAATAATTTGTTTTAAGCTTCAATGTCATTAGATACTGCAGAGCTTCTGATTCAAATTAACTACTTTAAGTGATTAGGACAACTTGTAAGTAGGTCCTCATTAAATCTTCCAGAAAGTTGCCATAAAGCACTTACTTTTTAAAAATCTTCTGTATATGTGCAAATTTTTAAAATCTGCATCCACCTTCTAGGACTGTGAACTCCTGCAAGACAGTCACAATGACTTCTGTATGTCTCTATTTTACTCAGTAAGTAGCATAAAACAGACAATAAATATTTATTGGAGATATATTTTATTTATTTATTAATTCATTTATCATTAATATTAATTTTCTTATGTGTGCCTTTTAGAGAAAAGTTAGACTGGTAAAATATTTTGGGGGCTGTCATCTGATAGCTTGATTAAATGCCTAGTAACCCAAATTAAAGTACGAGGTGCTATATTAAAAAAACACAGAGATACCACTCTTTTTTCATTATGAGAGCTTGTTTTATACTTCAACACATTATATACTAATGGGTGAAAGCAAAAAAAGCATCTTCTGATGGTCGAATAATGGTCTAAATAGAAAGCTGTTCTCACTTTCTTTAACATCTTTGTTATAATATCTTTTTTAAAACTTCCACTTTTATTATTTGGTTCCTAAGTGGCTTTCCTTAAAAAAAAAATCACATTTATCTACTATAAAAATAAAAGCTTTGGAATTTCACAGTGAAAAGACAAAGGAATAAAAATGAAAAAGGGCAACCAAAGGTCAGGGTCTGATGAATAAAAATACTCTGTTGTATATGACAAGTGTGGGGCACTATCTGATAGTGGAGGGAAAAGTAATTAAAAAGTTAGGAACAGCAGACCTCATAAAGCATGTGAGAATTATTACCGAATTAAAACACAGAAATTGCCAAATTATAAGAAGCAAAATTTAACGCGGACAGGCTTCATTTGTTTTGCATGGAGAGCTACAGGAACCATGTCTGATTATCAGTTGGGATTGACACAGACGTTTCTGACAAGTATTCTAAATAATAGATTCTAGTTCTAGTCATTACCAAGAAAGGTGAATAGTTATAACTTAACTTCAAAGAAATTCGCTGTCGCACCATATAGAGTTTGTTGTATAAAGGGAAATCGTAAGATATACAGACTGCAGAAAATAAAACATGTGTCTAATATTTCATCATGTTTAGCTGTGTTTTAGATATTTGTTTTTTCTTATAAAGTACAAACTTAGGGGGCTTAAGCAACTCTTGTTGTTAGAGGGATATTAACAATTTATTTTTAATATGGAAAATAAACATATCTATATAGAATAATTTTTGTCTATTTTAATGAAGTGGCATTGTGTAATGGAACGGCCATGAGCTCTGGAATCAGTCAGAGCTCAGTTCAAATCTCTGTTCTGCAACAGGCTAGTTGATTAATTTTGGCCCAGTTGGTATTTGCACTTCATTTATTATTGTGAGGTTATAGTGAGGATTAAATGGAAAAATATAAAAGTAATTTTAATATAGTAAATATTCAAATATCAGCAATTTCAAATGTTTTATTAGGAACATGCTACATTTAATAGTTAATAAATCAAAATACATTTTTACCTTGCTTTATCCCTAAATTTCACTCGAATATCTTTTCTTTACCTGACCTTGCCACTTTGACTAGCTGTTCTTTCCCTAGCTAAAGGAAATGAATAAACCATATATCTGGCTTTGCACAATTGATCTTTCATCTCCACCTCTCTTAAACCTTTTTAAGGTGACATTTCTGCAAAAGAATTAGAAAATACTTGAGCTGTGGGAGACTTAAAACCACATACACTTCATTTATCTTTTGTCTGGCAATTGTTATGAGACAGAAAATGTGTATGTCTATACTTAAAAAATAGAAAAATTACAATTGAATTTTAAAGATACATGCAAATTGTATTTCTAACTTGATATATATACTGTCAGGATGATGTCATGTCACCTTAGATCATAAAGCGATTGAGAACAGGAATCATGTCATGAGGGGAAATCACATAATAGACCATAGTGATCAACCCGATTAAAAGCTGCAAACATTAAAAAGCTGCAAACAAAGAACTATCCTGTGCTGAAAAACACCAGGCAATGTGTAGTATTTCAGGAATTTCAGCAGTTGCTCAATGTAAAACTTGCTCCCTGAGGATTTTTTTATTCCGTTTCTCTCAAACAATCACAAATTTACCCAAGAGAATGGACATTAGTAGTTACTGAACTGCTTTATTTTTTATTTGTTTTACAGAATAGAAAATAAAAAAATAAAGCCTGTATGATAACAGGTGGAAAACAAGAAATTGATGGTAATTATCAAGTCACCAAATGCCATTCATTAGAAGAGATTGCTGAATATCATTAAATAATAAGGAAATGAATTCTCCTGAGATTAATTAGCACTTGACAATAAACTTAAGGCTTTTGATGCCCACATTATTTTTGAATATTTTAATATTTTCCAGAAACTTAAAAAAATACATAAAATTTCACTGGCTGAATAAAAACATTATTTATGAGACACATTTATAACAGGAACTCAGATTCCTTCTTCAACATTTGCACACAGAACTACAACTGAACGCAAAAAATCTGTAACAGATTGAGAGCAGATTGTTGACTATCACATTTTTGGAAGAATGGTTGCTTACTAGTTGACCAAGCCTATCTACTTAAAATAGCTGAGGCTAAAATGAAAATACTTCAGTTAAAAGCATTTTAAAAATGTTATCCTGGAACACTATTATCATGAAACTCTTCTAGCTTCTGGAAGAGATTCTAAACTATTTAGAGAACAAAGAAGCAACATCATAGTTGCTTGACAGGAGAGGTATTCTTCAGGACTAAACTGATAAGAGAGAAAATACAATTTAACAGATAAAATGACATACATTGGTAACAATGCCTGACTCTGAGTGTAACAAATACTTTGAAATAATATCTTCAAAAATTGAAACAATAACCAGAAAACATCATTTTATAAACTGTTGTGAAACAAAAGCGTCTTATATTCTCCTCTTGCTTCCAAAGGGAAATAGCCATAAATGTTTCTTAAAATAGAGGGAGGTAGGTTATACTAGACTGATGCCGAATGTCAGAAAATTTATGCAACCAGCTAATGAGAGAAAACATAAAAGAGCAAGTCCGTAAGAAAATGTGACTCTAACTTTCAAGAAATGAAAAAAGCAAAACATCATGTTGACTGAACATGTTATAATTGAAAAACATTAAACCATCATTTACACAAATGAAATACTTTGTGTTTATTTGAATTATATAAGTGTAACCACCTGATGGGTTCACCTTGCCTGCTGGCTAGACAGAGCGGATTTATCAAGACAGGGGAATTGCAATAGAGAAAGAGTAATTCACGCAGAGCCAGCTGTGCGGGAGATGAGAGTTTTATTATTACTCAAATCAGTCTCCCTGAGCATTGGATCAGAGTTTTTAAGGACAACTTGGTGGGTTGGGAAGCCAGCAAACCAGGAGTGCTGATTGGTTAGGTAGGAGATGAAATCATGGGGAATTGATGCTGTCCTCTTGTGCTGAATCAGTTCCTGGGTGGGGGCCGCAAGATCAGATGAGCCAGTTAATCGATCTGAGTGATGCCAGTTGATCCATCAAATGTAGTGTCTACAAAATATCTCAAGCACTGATTTAGGAGCAGTTTAGGGAGGGTCAGAATCTTGTACCCTCTAGCTGTATGACACCTAAACCATAATTTCTAACCTTATGGCTAATTTGTTAGTCCTACAAAGGCATTCTAGTTCCCAGGCAAGAAGTAGGTTTGTTTTGGAAAAGGACTGTTACCATCTTTGTTTTATACTATAAACTATAAACTAAGTTTCTCTCAAAGTTAGTTAAGCTTACAGGCGGGAATGAACAAGGACAACTTAAAGTTTAGAAAGCAAGATGGAGCCAGTTAGGTTAGATCTTTTTCACTGGCTCAGTCATAATTTTGCAAAGGCAGTTTCATAAGCACGTGGGCCCTGGAGACAGCTCTTCTACTTCCTCGCCTTGTGACTTGAGCAAATTATTTAACTTCCATGCCTTACTCATATGTAGCATGGAGGTAGTCAGAGTGTCTATTACATAAAGGTGGATCTGAGAATTAATTGAAATAAAATAGATGAAACACTTAGAAGATACACTCATCAAAAAATAAGGACAACAAATTTAGCCATAATTTTATATAAATATGAATATGTATATTTTTTTCCTCATCAGGCGGTTAAAAAAATAAAACAAGGATTAAGCTTATCAAATAGCATTTTCAAATCATTGGCTGTCTCAAGTAAGTTTGCTTCTAACTGAATTCCATTGGTTTAATTGGAGTGGAGCAATCCCAGACAGCCTACAGTAACTTCAAGGAAAAATGTCAACAAATTATTACTTATATTAAAAAAGTTGAAAAGGAATCATTTATTACAAGAGACCCTTTGTGAATCTGGGTTTAGCTAGAGCTAAAACTGGAAACAGTGTTTTTACTGATCACTGCTTTACCTTCCATTTTGGGGTTTATATATGGTAATTTTCTGGCCATTTTCAGGATAGGTTTCCAGGGTAGATTAGTTTAAGCTGAAGGATAGCAACCTTGGTTTTTATGCTTTGAGTGCCACATTACAAGATTTAAAGTTTTTTGTTTATCCTGGGTTGGCTCTGGGCAAAATTGAGGATTAGACAACGCTGACTTATATCTTTAGTTTACACCGCATATTCCTAGTTTAACATTCTTATCCTTCTGACTTTTAATATGAGTCTTTTTCTGGGAATTTCTCATTTTTAAAGGGTTATACTAGAGGTGGAAGAATATCTGTCTTTACTGTAGCTTCTGAAATGAGTGCTGTGAGGTGAATTGCCTTCACCCTTCCTCACATCTTCAGTAGAGAATAATTTAAAAATAATTCAGTGTAAGAGGTGACAAATTGTTGCTTATCCCATGTACAGTATTCTCCCCGTCTCTGCCTCTTTCTGCCCACCCACAGGAAATTAGAAAAATATCTAAATATCTGAACCCTAAATGAATAAGAGCAGGAAGAAAACCGTGTAGACCAGAAGCCATTTTGGTGGATTGAAAGGTGCATCGAAATGTTCTTAAGGGATTTGGGAAGGATTATTAGGAGGATAACAACACAATTTTGAAAGCGTAGCAAATAGAATAAAACAGTAAAATTTCCCCAAACATGAAATATTACTTTTATTAATAATACTACCATGCTTTAGAGGCTACAAAAATGCATTTCTCCTTCTTAGCACCTACCTCTTATTGATTTGCTGCCAATAAATCAGTGCAACCGTATTTAAGGAGGACAGATAAAACAAAGCAGACAAGTAGTTCTCAGCCCACAAAAGGATATGGAAACTGTCATTCATTTAGAAAACCAAACATTTAATAGTCTTGAAAGTGTTATTGCATAAATTCTTGGAAAATGGCACATTTTACATACAGAACAGAGCAAGGCGCCATGAGTACCAGAAATGCTAATTTAATCTTCAAGAACGTTAGTGTGATCACTTTTCCTTAAAGTTAAATGCAAGTATTACTCTCACACATTCTTTTTTCTTCAGAATTATTACTTGTGCTATGAGCATGAAAGATATGTGGAAGCTAACATTTCTCGGAAGTGCCATACTAATATCAAGTACTTTGTGAAGATGTGGAGCAGTATTTGTTAGTGACATTCCTATCTTCATCTTCCTTAGTGTTTCTAGCACTGAAAGTAACCACGAATGAAATTGACCTTACATTTGTTTCAGTGTCATTTTTTGTCTTTTTGGAGAGCATTAGGTATGACAAATACTGTTGTTTATGTAAAAATATGCCAGCTAAACTTGGGATTGCATCAGAAGCAAAAAAATTAAAATTGCAATATACTAAGTTTTCTTTACTTTTCATAGGCAGACTATGTTACACTTCCATTTACATACGGAATGTGTAATAGTAAGGTTCAGAAGCAGTCTCTGGAAACTGACTACCTAAATTCAAATCCTAGCTTCCCTTTTTAGCCTTATGGCTCTGAGAAAGTTACAGAATCACTCTAGGCCTTGGATTCCTCAACTGTAAAATGAGAGTGGTCATACTATCAGATTCTTCTGCCAGCTATTGTGAGAATTACATGCCGATAATGCAAACAGCCTAACACAGAGCCTGGTACATAGTAAGCTCAAAGTAAATGTTAGGTGGTTTGTTTGTTTGTTTGTTTTTGTTTTTTTCTACTACTGCTACTATTGCCATGACTTAAGCTGCTGCTGCTGCTACTGTGACTACTACTACAAATACCAATACTATTATAGTATAATAGAACAAATATACAGATGCTCCTAGTACTACTACCAAGAGTATCCAATACCAACATTATTGCTAAAATGAGAACTGAACGGTTCCTGTCATTCTTCTCTTTCTGAGGCTTACATCTTCCCACTTCACCCTAACTTAGAAGGAGTAAAAATTACCACTGCCTAGTATTCCATGGTGTATATGTGCCACATTTTCTTAATCCAATCTGTCACTGATGGACATTTGGGTTGATTCCAAGTCTTTGCTATTGTGAATAGTGCTGCAATAAACATACGTGTGCATGTGTCTTTATAGCAGCATAATTTATAATACTATGCAGCCATCAAAAAGGATGAGTTTGAGTCCTTTGTAGGGACTTGGATGCAGCTGGAATCCATCATTCTTAGCAAACTATCACAAGAACAGAAAACCAAACACCGCATGTTCTCACTCATAGGTGGGAACTGAACAATGAGATCACTCGGACTCAGGAAGGGGAACATCACACACCGGGGCCTATCATGGGGAGGGGGGAGGGGGGAGGGATTGCATTGGGAGTTATACCTGATGTAAATGACGAGTTGATGGGTGCAGCACAGCAACATGGCACAAGTATACATATGTAACAAACCTGCATGTTATGCACATGTACCCTAGAACTTAAAGTATAATAATAATAAATAAATTTAAAAAAAAAAAAATTACCACTGCCTACAACACTGTTGTTTCAACTTCCCATCCGAACACATACATGCATGCACCTTGATAATGTCTGCGTGAGTGCTGTTGAAGTACTGACTGTATCTCGGGGAATGCTGACCCCAGCAGGAAAATACATACTCTCTGTGTGTTTTCTTCAAATCCTGCCCCAGGCTGAGTGACATCTGGTGTCCCCAAACCAACCCTGCGATAAGACTTTACTGTTGGCTGCAGCTAAACCCTCTTCTCAGTCCAACTCTTACATTGACAAAATCCCATTCATAATGAGGTGATATACACATATGTAGCACTTTTTTCATCCTGAAAGCATAACGGCTTCATTGCTAGTTAAAATGAGCTGTCTTTTTAATCTCACATTTTATAAGCTGCATAGGAATTCAGTTTATAGTTTATAATCTTTTCTTGACATTTATATTCTATTTCCCTCCTCCTTCACAAATGAACAGTCATTGCAGATTTTTCCTGGGAGACTGAAACTTACTCTAGCAATACTGAGAGGCACTTTAGAAAAAATGCTTAGGGTTTTAAGAATGAATAATAAGGCAATCCAGGGTATGCTTTATTATCCATTAACATGTGTTTAGGTTGGCCATTTACAGTAAAACCACCAGCTAAATGTCATAGAACTTCACAGAAGGCTGTATCTAGTTTATTCTGCGCCATTGGAAACTCTAAACAAGGTTGTAAAATGTTCTTTTTTTCTAAATACCGTTTAAAATAAAAGCGGACCAAAAAAAATCTACTTTGTGTCTATATGCTATTATAGCTGACAGATAAGAAAAATGCCAGGAATAATTGAGGAGGTTTCTGTATAAAATGTTAACACCTAACAAGAGCAAGCTTTCAAGATAAAGGCAAAGATTTCTATAGATTTATATATAGGTTTGTGTGAAAATTTAGGAGATAAAACAGATCCTGTTTCTAATGCCATTTTATTTCTAAATGGTAATGTGTAGATATTCACTGCCTCTGGTGTAAGGAGAGAAGAGGAAGAAATACCTATCATAATATAGTCCAGCGGTGCCTGCAACTTCATAAACCTGGCATCACAATTTAGCTTAATGCTGTGCCTAGATATGATAGGGGGGTGGGGAGGGAGAGGTGAGCTGAGTACAGGCCATGATAATTTTTCCCTTTGGACTTGAGCCATATTAAATGATATTTTTGTAATTCTATTAAATTAGAAGGACGCATCATTGGTGCATCAGAATATTCTCAATCCTTTTGGTTTGGAGACCTACATGGAAGCAACAGTAAGCAAAAATGAAAGGTCAGAATCCTTTCAATATTTGACTGGCTGAAACAAGACATACACCTAAGCTGACTAAATGTAATTTGATCAAAAGTGTGATGGCTGACTTGTCTGTTTAGCTCAAATTGTAATTTGTTCCCAAATTATAATTGTCACTAGCTTTGAGTTCTGGTCATTTCAATATAGAATAAGGGTGATTGGAAATGTTATGTGTAGGCATTTGTTGGAAAACTTAAATGTTCAGAAATAGAGGAGTACTTAAAACAAACTACTAAAAATAATAATATAAACACAATCATATTTGGCTTTGGAAGGTTTCGTTGCAAAGTGTTAGCAATAGTTTTCTCCAGATGGGTGGGACTGTGGGTATTATGTTCTTCCATTTCATATTTGTATTTTTCTCTGAGAAACCTCTGCTTTCCTCTACTTTTGTAGCAACAAAAAAGAGAATTAAAAGAGCTAAGGAGACCAAATGAATTTTTTTTAAAGGAAATGTAAAAATCTGGAATTTTGGGTGAATTTAGCTTATATTTATTTTAAGACACTTATGCCTGTTAGAATAGTTTGACTATGTTTTCATTTTTTGGCACCATGCCAAATATTTAAATTGAATTAAAGTGTTTTTAAAAATAGATACAAATTCTTAATCATCCACAAAGGACTGCAGAACTATTCCTATGGCACTCCAAATGGACACATACTTAAAGAAAGAAAATATGTAGTTTTACTCCACCCAAATAAAATTTTGGCTAACTTGTCTTTTGGACAGCTTACTTCAGTTCAAATTTTGTGTAAAGATTTCTATTTTCAGTCCACCTGTCAAGGGACCTTGCATTATTTTTCTGGTCTTTAAGTAAATCATCTGATAAACATTCACAATAAAATGTTCAAAACGTGATGCATATTGAAAGGAGAGAGAAAAGGAGTAGTGTATACTTCAAGTAGTATATAACTCATGACTAGGAGTGAGATCTGTGGGACAATGATTTGACTGGTGCCTTTCAAATTATCTTCTATCTGGTTAAGGCCAGATTTTGAGATCATAGAAAATTGTGAGCAATAAAAAGCTTTAACAGAGACTTGGTCTCAGAACTCTGGACCCTGGAAGGCAAGAGAAAAATCACTTTTCTTCCAAGCTTTGAAATATCTGGAAGTCTGAAAACCAACACAGATCACATTACTCAGCTTTTAGTTCACTAGCTTGGGTCATCTTAGTGGTATTTATAAGACTGAAGAGAAGTGTTACTATTTGTTTGTGGAGATTGCTTTTGCAAAATATTTCAGAGAATCCACATGAGACTAAAGAAGGGAATTGCGCCGTTTTCATTCTCTTTTTTTGAGATAGAGTCTAGCTGTGTAGCCCAGGATGGAGTGCAGTGACGCCATCTCGGCTCACTGCAACCTCCGCCTCCCAGGTTCAAGCGATTCTCCCGCCTCAGCGTTTTCATTCTTAAAAAAAAGTCTGATAACAGAGGCAAACTCTCTCCCTCTCACACTCTGAGGACTCATAGGCCTTGCCTGACTCACAGTGCAGGCTGAAGCTTCCTGCTTCCTTCAAAGGGTCTGTAGATTCCTTCAGATTTCCTGTTCTGATACTGCATCGCTTTTTTTTTTTTTTTTTTTGAGACAGAGTCTAGCTCTGTTGCCTAGGCTGGAGTGCAATGGCACAATCTCGACTCACTGCGACCTCCGCCTCCCAGGTTCACGCAATTCTCCTGCCTCAGCCTCCTGAGTAGCTGGGATTATAGGCACGCCACCACGCCCAGATTATTTATTTATTTATTTATTTATTTATTAATATTATTTTTTTTTAGTAGAAACGTGTTCACCATGTTGGTCAGGCTGGTCTTGAACTCTTGACCTCGTGATGCGCCCGCCTCTGCCTCCCAAAATGCTGGGATTATAGGCGTGAGCCACCGCGCCCGGCCTGCATCGGTTCTTGAAAAAAAGTTCACAGTGTGAATCTTTACACATTATTTTGTCCTTCCAAGTGGGAAAGGTATGCTAGCAATGCTTCTAATCCCCATCTTGGGGGAAAAAAAAAAAAGAAACTTGGGAAAAAAAAATGATAATAAGAAGCAAAACTCGAAACACCACTAAAACAAAATGCAGCTATTTGAAGAAAACGCCTTGAAAGTAATTTTATGAATAAACTTTTAAATGTTTAATTGGTTTAGGTTTTTAAATTATCACAAATCCTTAGAATTGTAATCTAGTTTAATACTAATTTATTACAACACATTTATAATACTTTTCCTTCTGTTGATTAATTACTCAGATCCTCTTCTTATTGGAAAATTTAGGCATTCTTGTGCTGACTTTCTTAATTAACAAATGTGATGTGAATTCAATCACCAGAAAGGAACCATTTATTATAGCCTATAGGGTACTGAGGGGAGCAGTTTGCTTCTGCCTTGTTTTCCTGCTACCAGAGTTTTCCAGAAAGAAGCTCTTCATTGCAGCAAACATATTCGTAATCCTCTTTACTTTTTTTTTTTTTTTCAGATAAAGAAACTATTAAATAGTGAAATTTGAAATCTTCCACTTAGATGGAAACAAATGGGCCAACATTGTTTTTCAAGACCTTGAGATAGGGGTAACTTAGTTTTAAGAGAGACAATTATAGTATCTGAAATAGCTTCTGCCATAACTCAAACTGAACATTTACAAAAGCAGAGATAGGATTTTCTTTCAAATCAATAGGAGAATAGGAGGATGTGCCATTTACTCAAGTGGTTGACACCAATAGCTTTACAACAAATACTACATTTTAGCTACTTGAAAAGTAAGGTTGAGATTGGGGGCAGAAGGGGATATAAATAAAATGCTTTTGGATTTTAATTGTAAGCCATTTATTCTCTTGGATTATTTCTTTGGCCTGTGCACATTAACACTTGTCTTGAATTGTCAGATCCCTGCACCTCAGTTTTGTAAACCTAGTTGTCAGAATCTTGGAAAAAATATCTAAAGATGTTGGGTAACTGAATGAGATGATATTTGATATTTTGGCTGTAAATTTTAACTAGAATAATGGTGGATGTGTGTGTGTGTGTGTGTGTGTGTGTGTGTGTGTCTTTGTGTGTGGTAGAGTAAGGCAAGTCAGGAGACTTGAGTCTGGCATACTTCCCTTAAAGCAAAATAATTATGTCTCTAAACTGGATAATTTTTAGCTACTTAATTTTTTTATTCCTTTTTTTTCTGTTAATGATTCTGATTAAAATCAGACATATATTTTTATTTCTTTTTAAAATCAGCGAATTATAGTAAGCCAGACCAACATCAATTTTTTAAAGTAAACATTAACTGACTTCACTTTAATGTATGTCATTAAATTCAAAGTCATTTTGAAGTAATATTTTAACTTACAATTCTCACGTCTTTTAAATTTTTATTGTCGCTGATGATAATTTATCAATAACACTCGTATTCTTCTTTAATTTTATATATTCTCCCAGTATTTAAGTGCATTGTACTTGTAGAATCTTCATTATTTCACATGTACAATTCTCCAATTGTTTCACATGGTGCTGTTATCCATCACAAGAGTTTGATCAGGCAGTTTAGGTGGGGCTTAGATGTTTTGGGTAGGTGGAGTGGGGGTTTTTGGATGATTTCAATCTAAGACAAATTGTACAAAAGAACCTCTTGTGTCATTCCAACACCATCTAGTGGTTAAAATATTTGCAGAAATTTTTGTTTTGTTTAAGACTGAAGATACACTGGCAAAAGGGTACAATGTTATATTCTATTTATTGGAGATTGATTATCACAATGTGCTTCAGGCAGATGAGTGCCTGGCCCAGCATCAGTAGAACATGTCTTTCGAATTTTGTGTGTGTGTGTGTGTGTGTGTGTGATTCTGATGCTTAATCTTTTGAATTATTTTCTGTGATATAGCAGAGATTACTTTGTAATAATTTAACCATTCCTGGTTCCCACGGTTTCTTCTAAGGAAGAAAGAAGACTAGAGTTGAAATCAGAAGACCTGGATTTTAATCACAACTTTATTCCTAACTATCTTTCTAACCTATATATGTCAACAATTATTCAGGGTCCTTATTTGTAGAAAAAGCATACAGACCTGTATTTCAGAGTTGCTTTGTTATAAAGATTAAGCAATAATATAAATTTCAAAGCACTTTATGTCTATATGGTATTATTGTTACTGTTATTGTGAGTGAGTGCACTCAAGGAATTTATCTTCACGTTATCTTGACTTCTTTTAGACTTAACTACAGTCTAAATTCTGCCCTCACTGTTCCACCAAAATTATCTTTGCTGAAGTATCCACTGTCTTTCATATTGACAATTAGGACACTGTCTTTTGGGGTCTTTTGGGGTTCCACAGGAATTTTAAGATTGATTTCTTTTTGTATTTCTGTAAGAAATACCATATGTATTTTGACAGGTTTTGCATTCAATCCATAGATTGCTTTGGGGTAGTATGGACGTTATAACATTTTTAAGACGTCCAATCTATGAACACAGAATATTTTTTTCACTGATTTATGTATTCTTTTATTTCTTTAATCAATGTTACGTAATTTTAAGATTCAGATAATATGTAACCTCCTCAGAGAAGCTTTCCCAGACCATTATATGTAAGTAAATTTCCACCTGCTTGTTTTTCTGTATCGCTCTACCCTAGGTTGTTTATTTCCTTCATAGCATGTATCACTCCATCTCTCTCCTTCTCTCTCAATTATTCTTTACCTATTTTCTTCTCCACTTGTTTGATGTCTGTCTCTTGAATATTGGCCATATACATGACTTATTCACCACTGTATACTCAGTGTCTAATACAGTGTCTATCTTCTATAAAACGTGTAATGAACATCTGTGAAATAAGCAAATAAATAATTAAATATTTAATATGATTAATATCAACAAGGATATAAATTATGGACATAAATAATAGTAGAGCCACAAAATACATATATATGTGTGTGTATATATCATACATATTATACATAATATGTTATGTATATTATATATTATATATTATAATATTATGCTATATATAATAGTATGGTATAAATATATATTATACTATTATGTTATATATAATAGTATATATAATATATGTTATGTATATTTGAATATTATACATAACATGTTATGTATCATATTAGAATATTACACATAATATGTATCATATGTAGATATACATTAAACTGTGGCTTTGATATCATGAATACTTCATTTAACTAGATATGCTAGTTACCACATAGATTTGTTCATATGGAATAAAATTTTGTGTCTTGACATCATTTTACATCATTAAATGGACAGTGTATAATAGTACCAAAGGCATAAAGGGAATTGTATGAGATGTCACTGAATCTTGCTGGTTTGACAGCTTTGTGTTTAGAAGCATTAATTTTGACCTATCCCTGGTAGAGTGAGTGAAATGAATTAAGGGAAGTAAAGATGGAAAGTAATGTGAATTGGTTTAAAAATGGAAATAAGGAGTCAGCCTTTTAAAAGACCAGGTCATTAGCAGACCTCCTTGCACTGGGAAGCTTTTTGCCCGTGATAAGCGTGGTTAAAAGGATGTGCTTCTATCACATGAAAGAATTGTATGATAATTTTTCAAATGTCAGAATGAATTTAGTAAAATCTCACAACTCAAATGTCACCTAAAAAGCAAGAATTATGCAAAATTACTTACGGAAACCAAGTGAATAGGATGATCCCCTGACTGGGCAATTCAAATGCATTTACAAAAAATTGCGTAGTTCCAAATTGGAAAGAAAGCTCTTGGGGCAAGATGCTCTTTTGGTGCATTTAAGAAAAAAAAAAAATGGAGCCACAGTAAGACATTTCTGTCATTTCAGAGAATTGAAGAGCTGATAAAGGGCTAGGACGCCTTTAGTTTCTTTTTAAATTTCAAACTTAACATTGGAAGTTATTAACTGCTTCCTTCCACATTTCTGAAACAAACGCAAAATAACAACTTTATAAGGACGCATTTTCAAAATGCTTTGAAAACAGTTGGTTTTGTTGTTTATTCGCAGACATTTTTTTCTTTTTTTCATATAACGCCTCAGGTTTTTTTTACCTAGGCTGATAGATTTCCTCCTTAAAGTCCTTGTTCCCACACAAAAAGTCTAGGGCAAATTTCAATTCCTTCAATTAATTTTAATTCAATCATACTTTGATTTAGAAACCCAAAACAAAACAATACTTTGGACAATTTATAACTTTCCATTTTTTCTCTCCCTTCCTTTTCTTTCTTAAGCCCTTTCTTACTTTCTCTTCTCTCTGTCTACAGAAGGTGAAGCAGCAAACATCACTCATCACTCACCCTTGCTGATAGTTTATTTAATGGTATTGTTAAGTATGCATTTAAAGTCTGCATAACTTGTATTCCATTTACTATAGAGCTACCTGAGTATGCTCATGTATCCCTAAAATTAGGTATTAAATGAATTCAGACTATGTGGTCAGTTAATCTCTTTAATTAAGGATTTAAGAATAAATATAAATTATGTTGGGACCCTCAAAATGACATATAATGGTAGTCAAATGTCTTTAATAGTGAATTATGTTATATATAGAATGTATCACCCCTATCCTTCTCCTTACTTTGAATTGAGAGCCTCTTCCCAAGGGAAAACTCAGAGCCTGTGGATCAAGTCTGGTAGAAATAGCAGTTGCTTGGTAAACAGGAGCTGTTTGTACAACTTTTTCTCTCTCTCTTCTGATCTTATAAGGATAAGTGTAATTCAAATGAGCCTTTGCCACTGTGAATTAAGAGCCAGATTAGAAGATAAGTTTTACCTAGGCTACACAATTGCATGACACTGTGCTAAGATGCTTTCACATCTATTATTTCACTTTATTATTATGTTACTTAACATTGATATATTCTATAAATATTTATTGAGCAACAACTATTTTCTGAGTAGCATGCAAAGTGCTTGAAATATAGAAGTAGACAGAATAAACACTGACTTTGGCTTCTGTAAGTTTGTGACCTAATCAGTATAATTATTATAAAAATGTTAAATATAAGACTTCTGATACTTTTGAATTTGTCTCCTATCATTATTGATAGCAGACGAGGCAATATGCTCATTTATATAGATAATCAGGGAACTGGATAATCACATTTAAAAATATAGTAAAGTTGCCTCTCAGCACAAAAATTTGAGAAGACAATTTAAAATGCTAACCTCTCCCATTCCCAGAGAACACTAAAAATATAAAATATAGGATTTCTCCATATGTTAAGATGTTTTATTTTAATCAGTTTGACTTTGACTACTTTAGGAACATTTTTTTGAATTTCACATATCATCTCATTCTTGAGTAGCTGTTATGATATAGTAGAAGCGCATGGATTTAGAATTAGGCAATCTGAACTTGAGTCATAATTCTGTAAAACTTCATTGGCATTAGAAAATTTCTTGTTTTTGGTTTTCTGATCCTCAGAATGAGGGGTGTTTAACTTTGTTTTGTGTTAGCACTGAGACTAAGTCATTTACAAACAATAGAAGTTTTTATTTGGCTTATAATTCTGACGGCAGGGAAGTCCAACAGCATGGCACTGGCATCCGGTGAGGGCCTTTAGGCTCATAATCTCATGGCAGAAGGCAGAAAAGAAAGAGTGAGAGAGACAGAGATGTTCAAACTCAATTTTACAAAACTTCACTCTCGTGATAGCAAACTCCCTCCCACAATAATGACATTAGTCCATTCATAAGGGCAGAGCCCTCATGACCTATTCATCTCCTAATGGTTCTACCTCTTAATATCATCACAGTGGCAACTAAGTTTCAACATAACTTTTGGAGGAGACATTGAGACCATAGCAAGGGGCTTCTTAATGGGGTCAATATTGGCTTTTTGGGCAGGACAATTCTTTGTTGTTTAGCGTTCCTGACCCCTGCCCTCTAAATGCCAGTAGTAGGCACCATTGTGACAACACAAAATGCCTCCCACCTAGTATTGCTCTCAGCAGCATTTCACATGACTCAGTCTCTTACCTTCTAGAAATATTATCTTTATTTGACAACCCACTTTCTTATTTTCCTCTTACCTCTCTGCTTCCTCTTTTGCTGTCTCTTTTGAAAGCTTGTTTTCATTACTGTATCACTAACTGCTGGAGTTCCTTAAGAATTAGCTCTAGATCCTTTCCTCTTTTCAATTTTTCCTCCCCTTGAAGACCTCACCCATATCCATACACAACTTTATTTACTGACTATACACATATGACTTACAAATATATATCTCCAGGCCAAATATCTCCTCTGAATGCTAACATATATAGATAACCATCTTTTTGACATATTCACTTGTATATACCTTAGGCATCTTACAGTTTTTATTTCCAAAATTGAACTTTTGATTTTCTCTGCCAACTTGATTCCTACACTGAATCTACGTCAGCTAGGTTAGTTTTACCACCTCCTACTCATTTGCTCAAATATGAAATCTTAGCATCATCTTTATACCGCTATCTCTGTGACACTGCCTTCCTCTATGTTAATTTGGTCACTAAGTCAATTTCTTCTATATCTCCTCTGCCATTATTCGTGCCCAATGTATCACCATCTCTTACCTGGGATACTAAAATGGCCTCCTAAATATTTTTCTCATATTAATTATGGCTTATTTTCAGCACATTTTTAAAACACTGCAGCTAGGGTGATCTTTTTGAAACAAATCTGATCAAACCATTTCAGTTTTATTTTTCTGTATATTTCTGTTGGAGATAGTTGAATTTATTCAACTATCCATCCACATGTCACTAAAAAGACAACAACTAAAAACAAAGGCTGAAATACTTTATCTACTTTCTTTACTTTTTGCTAAGCATTAGTCTTAGTAAAAAGTAAATAAAAGTAACATGACCTGATAAGCTTTATGCAGTCTAACCAGCCTATCTCTTCAGTTCTGTTAATAATATAATCCTCATGTACTCTACAACCTAGCCACAAAAGGATTTTAGTTGCTCTAATGTGTCATTCCTTCTCCTACCATAAAGCCTTACCAATCCTACTCCATCAGCCTAAAATGGTTTATTCCCCTTCATGCAGTTAATGTCACTCATCCTTCAGATCTTAGCTCAAGTGTCACTTCCTTAGAGAAAACTTTACTTAACCTTCAATTTAAAATGTATTGCTTTCTCATAAAATTGCTTTATTTCCTTCAGAACACTTATTCAGTTTGTATTTATTTGCTCATTAATGTAATTATTTCACTAATAGCTACCTCCCTGAGACATTACACTATGTTATAAGACTTACAAGCTTGTGGACCCATTCGACTTTAGTTCCCCATTGTAACCCCAGTGCCTAATATAGAATCTGGCACGTAATACACGCTCAATAAATCTTGTGGCAAAGCTTAATGAATGGCTATTAATATTGAATGTTTGCTTCTTTTGTCGTCATCCTTAAGACAAATTTAAAGTAACATACCATTAGGAGTGTAATCCCATTTTGATATATATTGAATAATAAGGACAAAATGATATGCCTGAGGAAATTGGCAGACATTAAAATGAAAATCTCTTACAGCATTTTGGCTCTGTGATTTAAGAACTTCTATTTTTGAAACATAGTGGTAAACTTTTGTTTTATATTTTATCCTACCTAGTGTTTTTGTTATATATATATATATATATATATATATATATTCCCATTGATCTCTGTGAGAAAAAAAATCACAGCACTTTCCTTTGACATTAGTTTATGCTGATCAATCCCTTTGAATTTTAAGATAATTCTCATGGGTAGCGACTATCTGAGATGGGTGATGGGGGTGGTAAAGGAATTTACCAATACAGTTGTAGGTAAAGAAAGGGAGATTTATTAGAGAAAGTAGGAAAATATGTTGCAAGAAAGCAGTAGGAAGACCAGAAAGAGAGGAGCTGACAGCAAAGAGACAAAAGCTTGCTGGAGATTTTATAGAATGGTACTTGTGCCAGAGAGGACTACATACTGTAATGATAACGCCAAGGTAACAGTGAGCTGACTTGCATTTTTCTATCAGCCAAGGTGTCTGGTGATAGCTGGGTGCAGAAAAATTGTGAATTATTTGTGTAGGAGGGCTATATGTCCTGGACCATGAAGAAAATCAGACTTCTAGCTGATCTACTTTTTCTTTTTTCTGTCCTCTGATCCCACCAGCCTGACTCCTTTTCCCTTATTAGGACTTCACAGTAATGTTCTAAGTTCCATTCTGATCATTTCCAGATTAAAACACACAATACACACACACACACACACACACACACACACGCCCCCCACACCAGGGACATATTTAAGTACTAATTTGGTAAGAAGGAGATGTGGATTTTGCTTTGTCATTTTGTATGGACTGACGGTCCATTCTCTCGTTCACTTACTAGATGTGAAAAGAAGAGAGACCTCTCCAACGGCTAGTGAACAAATTCTCATTAAGGTAAGCTGTCTGTATATTATGTAGGTGATCTCATTGACCAGAACTAATCCTTACATGTTTGGTCTTACTATACTTGGGTTTTTCTCCTAATAAAAGGAGGCGTAACTATCCAGCTTCCAAATAGGTATTTGTTATTTTGCATCCATCTGCAATTTGAAAAATTGAGAAACAAGTTTAGATGATGAGGCAGTAAGAACACCAAGAATCCGTATTCTAGCCTTTGCTCTATTACTATACAGCTTCCCATATTATCTTGGGGACACCTTTTAACTTTTTTTGTGGCTTTGATTTCCTAATCAGTAAATTAAAATGGTTGTTGACATGATCTCCAAGGGCCTATCTAGGTTGAACAGTCATGAATTATGAATGTTTTCACTTCAAATTTTTATTACAAGCACTTTGGTTTCTTTACTAATTCTTAATTCTAGGCTACATTATTTCAGTAACTAAGTTTATTTTCCATTTGTTATTATAAAGCGATTGCTTATAAACTGACCTATGTGGCCAATATGTAATTGGGAATTTTTTCTTGGGATATTTTAGTGCTTGGTTGAGCTTTTAATACCATCTCAATCATTGAGGATTGATAAAGATTTCAACAATTAAATTACAAAATATGCTCTTTGAAGTAGAGTTTCAGAAGTACCTAGAATTGAAAGGAAAATGCCTTCTTTCTACATTAGAAGCAAGGAGGGGTCATAGAAATTTGAAAGTAAAATTTATATCAGTTATTTAATCTTTTTATATAAATAGAATTTAAAATGTTGATAATAATATGTGGGCTATTACCGAATATAACAACAAAGTGTTAAATGTAAACGATTAAGAGTGATTTCAAGATACGCTTTGACTTACTGATACTGAAAAAAAGCTGGGTACTTTAATCAAAGAAGAGATGAACACTTAAAGACTATTCTGCTTCTAATATCATTTTGGCATAGTTCATAATTTTCTGGGACACATTTTCAGTACACATACTGGTTTTCTACTTGTAAAACCTGTAAGTTTTATTAATAATAATATGTCTAAGACTGTGTACTTACAAGCATGGCTAATGCAACTCTTTATATCCTTTTTCTCAAATATTAATATTTGATTGCTCGAGTTGTAAAAAGGAATCTGTTATTTTTATTATAATTGAATGACTTCTTTAGGTTAATTAGAGGGAAATTCAGTTTTACTGTCCTATTCCTGCTATATGAAAACTGACTTTAATGGCTGCAAAACATATATAATATAATACATATATAAATTATAGGAAATAATTTATTTAACAAATTTTTAGAACCATGTCAAACTTTAGTTTTTCCAACATATTATTTTTTAAAATATCAAGGCTACAGAATTTCAAAAACAAGCTGGGCACTGTGGCTCACGCCTGTAATTCCAGCACTTTGGGAGGCTGAGGTGAATGGATTACTTGAGACCAGGAATTTGAAAACAGCCTGACCAACATGGCGAAAACCCTTCTCTATTAAAATACAAAAATTAGCCTGGCGTGGTGGTACATGCCTGTAATACCAGCTACTGGGGAGGCTGAAGCAGGAGAGTCTCTTGAACATGAGAGGAGGAGGTTGCAGTGAGCCGAGATCACATCACTGCACTCCAGCCTGGGTAACAAAGCGAGAGTCTTGTACATATGTACATATTATTGTCAGTTGCTGAATTATTTGAGACTGAATTACAGATATCCTGACTATTCACACTTTAATATTTCTTAATCCATTAATATTTTCAAAAAAGGCCATTCTAGTACATAATCACAAGCTATCAAATGCACAAAGGTTAAATTGATAAAATGGTGTTAGCTAACATATTTTCACATTTTAAATTTTGCCAAATGTCCCCCAAGTTTTAATGCTATTTTTCTCCTGATCCATGATCATGTAGTATATCCAGTTGTCATATTTTTAAATTACCTTTAATATAAAACTATTTTTCAGTTTTCATTGCCTTTTGTGACACTGGCATTTTTGAAGAGTACATGCAAGTTGTTTTGGAGAAAATAAGTCAAGTTGGATTTATTGATTGTTTCTTCATGAGTAGATATAAGTTATGCATCTTCTGTGATGTTATAGCACATTAAAGTTTTATGTTAATGTTAATATTTAAAGCCCTTTGTCAATTTTTCCCTTTTCCCTACCCTTGGCCCATATCTATCCAACCTTCTTTTGCATAAATCTCTTACAAATTCCTTATTTGCCTTTTCTTGTTGCACTTGTACATATACACATGCCAAGTTTGAACTTGATCTCTATCTACTTTTTGTCTTGCCTCTCCAGTTTGGTTCAAAGACAGAGACCATGCCGTTGAATTGTTTTGTTTCTTCCATGGTACCAAGCCCACATCTTCAGTAGATGAATAAATCCATCACATGATTATGATTAATATGTACATTTGTAATTTTATATTTATTTACTCTTGAGACAGGGTCTGTTGCCCAGGCTGGAGTGCAGTGGTGCTATCACTACTCACTGCAGCCTCAACCTCCTGGGCTCATGCAATCCTCCCATCCCAGCTCAGATTCCCCTGTAGCTGAGACTATAGGCATGCATCACCATTCTTAGCTAATTTTGTGAAAATTTTTTGTAGACGTGGGGTCTCCTCATGTTGCCCAGGCCGGTCTCGAACTCCTGGGTTCAAGCCATCCTCCCGTCTCGGCCTTCCAAAGTGCTGGGATTACAGAAGTGCGCCACCATGCCAAGCCATTCTCAATTTTAAATAGAGCATTTTAAATGCTTATACTAGAGATATTGCCAATATCCTTACATACAGATGTAGATGCCTCTTTTTACAAATACCCTGAAAAAAGCTTAAGTTTAAAAAATAAGCAAATCAGATGAAATCAACAATATTGAAGATGCCTTCGATGTATCTTTTTTTTTGATAGTAATTGACCAAGCTCCTCATACATGCTATATATTTAGACACATGTTTTGTTCTGTTGCAGTTCTTTGATCATTTGCTGGCTGGGATAGAAGATATATCAGGACACTGGGGACAATATTACTGGAAAGACAAGTGAGGACTTGCCAAAAGTATACCTGTGTATATGTATAGAAAAAAAGAAACAAATGTGTCTGTTTATTTTTCATGTTTCTGTTGGCAATAGTTGAGCTTTATTTGTCCATATGACATGAAACAGATGACAGCTAAAAACAAAGGCAGAAATCTTTCTTTTTCTTTCCTTCACCAGGAGAGACATGATTGATATAAAATCCAGACTCTAAAACTAAAATAGTGTGCCATAAAATTTCTGGCCACCCCTTTCTCTTGAGAATATTATGCACAAATACAGAGAAAGGGAGTTTACATCAAATCATATTACTATCCTATGTAAACCTTCTAATATTTTGCCGCTTAAAAATATTCAAACTTTTACCTTGTTTACAAAGCACTGCACCAACTGGCTACTACACTTTCTTGCCTCATCTCATATGATTCTCCCTGTCATTTACTACACTTCAGCCATATTGTCATTTTGTCTGTTTCTTCAACACATTGATTACAACCCATTTCCACCTTAAAGCCTTTGCATAATATTATTGTTGCCTGGGATGTTCTACATGATCCTTTAATGCCCAGAATATTCTTGTCATTCAAGTTTTAGTTTAATTTTGTCTCCTCAGAGAGTTTTCCCCTCACTACTCAATCATTCTCTATATTAGTGGACTGTAATTCTCTGAAGAACACATAACTCTGATATTTTAATGCTTATCCTGTTTATTAATTTTTTTATTTTTAATTAAAAAATAATCATTATAAAAATATATTATTTTTACTGTATGTTTCTCTCCTACTAAAATACAAACTGCATGATGTTAGAGATCTTGTTTATCCTGTTAAATTACAGAGCAGGTACCTAATAAATATATTTGAATGAATAAATGAGTGACAGTGAATTATAAAAAAGACATTTTTGTGTGCTGATACTAAAGTCAGTCCTGTGTTTAAATTCAAATGTTTAATTTTTATTAAATTATAATTTATTTCTAAGTGCCCTGATACCAATATATATGAAAATCTGTTGCTTCTGCCTACATTCCTGACAGGAACTGCGTCAAATACAAGATCTGGTTTTAGCAGCAAACATTTGGAACAAGTGCTAGACTTGATAATTTGTAGGCATCCTTTTATGTCATCTTCTAGGGGAGGTGTCTTATAAGGTGAATTATAAGGTCAGAAAACCGAGAGAAATTAAGATAATTGTCTTTCCCAAAGCAATTTTATTGTAAACTCTGATAAATAAAGAATAGATTCCTCTACCCTAATTATAAATGCAAACAATCTAACAAAATAGACCTTTTCCAAGTGTTTGATTTTGATGCATATTTTTCATTACAAGGAAAGTATACACATCAAGAATGGGAGTATTTATAAGCATTATTTTGTCTTTCTTAAGTCAAACAGCAAAACAATTTTTAAAAATTTTATCACAGAGATTTTGGGCTAATGACTTAACTTTCTGTTTGAGCATGTTCCATGGGGTTTTACATGGTAAGACTTTTATCTGTGGTATAGCCACACAATCCTTGAAAACTTCATTATTGTACAAATTTAGGTTATTTCCTTTCCTTCCGCTTCCCCTTGCTCTCATTTTTCTACATAAATATGCTCCTTCCTTAAAGTATAACCTCTATTAAGCCCCATAAATTTCTAGATTCAGTGCTTTTTTCCCCACAGGTACAAATTGCTATTGTAATGTTCTACACTGGTTTTTCATTTTTGTTAGTGTGTGTGTGTGTGTGTGTATGTCTTTTTTTTCTGAGCCTAATGCTGTCATCTATCTTCCTAGCATATTTCAGGTTGACAGCTTGAGTTCACAGTCTAAAAGTCATCAGATCTTTAGAGCATCAGAATATCCCTTTTAATATGTAAAAATTTACAAAAGAAGTAAACCTCAATAAAGTCTTTATATTACAGAGCATTCTTTTTTTAAAAAAAAGAAAATATAAGTTATGGGTCATAAATGTATATTTAGTTGAACATTTTCACTCAAGTGTTATGAAGCTGTGCATTAACATGATTTCTCTTTAATTTTTTGAGTTTATTGTGTAGTTTTAATTTGGGTTCCTTAAGGAAACTTTTAACAAAGGTATGCCATTTCCCCCCTATTCTTTGAAAGTAATTGTATGAAGTGCCCTCTTCTTTCATAGCTTTTTCTGAAATGTAGACCCTGCTTGGTCAATATTTCTGTCTTTGGTGCAAAGGTTTCTTCTCCATGGTGTGTTTTCTCTTCATCTGATTGGCTCTAGTGGGATAAACATAAATATTTAATTACTTTTTAAGCACATATTTGAAATTAGATTGGAATTTACTATGTGTATTTTCTCTCCCTACCACAGATTAAATTTCAACAAAGTAAATTAGGAATATGCAGTCTATGAACCAGGTCTGGGACCATCTGACTAAAATGTAAAAGTTCTAAAGATGGCAGTCAATTGGTGGAATTTGTATTTTATTTGCTTCTTGAACAGATTGGAGTATTTCAACAGCAGATACCTGCAGAGTTTGCTCGGAGAATACGACCATCCCACATCAAACATCAAAGAAGCACTGTACTTGTTTGTGAAAAGCTTGAGAGAAAACGTGCCATTGAGTTGGCAGAAGCAGGCCAAGGTCAGTTAATATACACAGCATCTAGTACATCTTTCCTGTAAGTGTGTGTGTGTGTGTGTGTGTGTGCATGTATGTGCTGTTTCAATCTGTGTAAAGAAGTATCACAGAAAAATTGCAGAATAAAGTCCATTCCCTTTAAAAGGTAGTTTTCTTTGCCTTGCATTACCTCTTAGAAAAACATAAAAGAACTAAAATAAAATTGAAGTTATTTGTGTGAGTCCCTCAGGCTGCATTGTTTAATATGGAATAGTGAACAGAGCTTAATGAAATAAATTTTGTCTATGAACCTATTCACTTCTAAAAGTTTTTAAAATATTATCTCCCAGGAAGTACATGTTTGTATTTTTATTTTATTTAAAGATGCATGTTAAGTGCAATAATTTATCATTGGCTATTTATTGTTTATCAAGAACTGAATTTAGTGTTAAAAGGTATTTAGTTGGTTTTTGCTGGAGAGAATCAATAGAGAAAAAAATATAAGTTGGGGGTTTGCTGGCTGTAAGTCCGTAAACAATTGTTAAAAGAGAGTAGTAGAGAGATCTTGAAAAGGGAAAACATAAAAAGGGAAAACTAATAGAGGAAGAAAAGAATATTGTTATAAATAATTTTTTACTATGTATCGTGTTTGAGTAGGAATTTTGTGTTTATCTGCATCATGAGGTTTTTTTTGGGTGAGGATCCTTCTGATTAAATTTTACAGAATTTTAAATAAATTCTTCAAGCTTTGCTTATTTTAACTGGTATGAAGTAACTGTAGTTGCATATTTCTCCCAGGACAAAAGAATTAACTATAGTAACTGGTCATTGAATACATCTTTCTCAATCATTCAGTCCTTGATTTGAGAGGCATTTCATTGATAGATTGCTCATTTCTCTGTACAACATCCAGGAATCGAGGCCTAAAAGTTTAACTCTACTTTAATAGTTCGTAATTGGCTAGAACATTATAGTCGTTAAAATGATGCAGACGTGCAGTATATATAGATATGAAACTGTATCTGTGGTACACTGTTGGGTGGGATAAGGAGCTTGAATAATAGAACGTATAGCTTGATCATTTTTGTAGAAAATATAATTTCTATACCTGTATCGACATCTGTGCATAGAAAATTCTGGCAATGCATACACCAAGAGTTAATTGCAGTTTTATCTAGGTGATAAGATTATTTGACTTTTGTATTATTCTCCATAGTTTTCTATATTTTTAGTAGCATGTATCTGTTAATTTCATAGCCAGAAAAAAATATGAAGGCATTCAGAACATGAAACGAAAGAATTAAAATTAAAACAGATTGTAAGTTTAAAATGAGCAAATGAACAAAATATATCCCAAATACAAGATTGGGAATCTTTTGAAAGTTACAATTGATTGAATGTAAGAGATGTCTTTTCAAGAATCAGTTGTCAAATAAACTCTGAAATAGGATATCAAAATATATTATAAAAATTTAAAGTGATTTTTAATTATAATATAACTTTTTTTAATTTTTGGGTTTTGACTTGCCTTTTAAAAGTGAACTGCACCTGAATTACTGAAGTGTTCTGCTATTAATTGTCTCAGCTGGATCTCCTGCATTGGGGTAGGGGTGGAGCTAGCTATAGAGAAGAAAAGATAGGTGGATAATGTTTATAGGCTGTCTACTGTAAATTCTTGAATTGATTAGTCTGTGGATGTATTTAGGAAGGGTATCATCATTGATATATTTTATTTTTCCATCCAAACATATCCAATTAAAATGCAATGTAAGCTCAATGTAAATTTGATGTATTTGAAAAGTATATATAGTAAACCTTATTAATTCAAGACCGTGAATGTGAATTTCCTGTTTTCTTAATTACATACATTGGCTCTCATTGTTGTCTGAAATAACAATATAATTATTATTTTCTTTTTATAATAATATAAATCTGGCATTAATATTAGAAGAAGAAATATATTAAATATTTAAGATTTGATATACCTTTATTAATAATAATATCTTTCAAAATTTGCATGAGGAATTAAGCATTAGTTGCATGGTTATCATAAAAATATTGTTGTAAGTATATGGAAGAAAGGTCAATTCAATTAGAATTGCATGGTAACACACTTAAGAAAAATCTCAAAAATCATTTGAAATACTGCTATGAAACAACATAAATCTGATGCCTGTTCTCAGTTTTCATAGTTAACTTGTTTGTCATTTTCCTTACACAATGAGTAAGTGATTTAAGTTGCACTTCAACAGTCATCCCTTTTATATCTTTATTAAAGCTATTTTTTGGAATATATTATCAACACTATGTATACTTTTTTGATTGTATCCAGAGTTTGCAGTGGTATGGATTATGTATTTTTAGCATTCACAAATAGAATTGTCCTCTGCAATAGTTTTGCTTAGATATCCACTGGCCTGTATATACAAGTAAAATACTGAGATAACTGAGTTTTTAAGTAGAAATTTCAAGAATGTGTATATTACCTTAAAGCTCTGCTTTTCAATGAGCCTTTCCATACTCCTTACCCGATGCACTCACTGAGCTTTTCAAAGCATCTTGGGAATGGATTTCCTTATTGATACTTTAGCTTTCATGTATGTGTTTATTGAATTTGTATATTTATGTATCGAACACCTATAGAGAGTTCAATATTTTATCTGCAGCCACAGCCATGTAACAACCATCCCCAGTATGTCCAAATCAAGACTTTATGGGTAATGTTCAAGTAATGTTGACCACAAACCTTTATAAAATCAGAAGAGTGGTTTGATTTTTTTTCAGTATATGTCACTTTATTAGTCACATAAATGGAATAATTCTAGCTACTTTTCTTTTTATACTTCCAAACAAACCGTGGCTCCTACATATATCAAAGGAATATTAGTAGGGTATAGGAAATGATGAATTAATGTTTAATTCACATTCAGACTTGCTACACATAGAAAGTGCTTTAACAATTTCCATTTAACTGCCAGTGCAGTGTCTTACATGATGCCCAAAGGTCTTGAAAAATGGTGGCATTTTCTTAAGTATACATTTTTCTATGGCAAGCTCTATTCTATTAAGCATATTACAAAATTGACTGTTTCAGATGTTAAAATATGTTTATGTTACTAGAGAGCTGCCAAATTCCAAAGTTTTAAATATTTAGACTATGATAAAATATACTTAATAAATATAGATTGAACAATAGGTAATGTTTCTTTGATAATTCAGAAATCTGTAAATTCTTAAGCACATCAGGACCCTATGATGTTTTTTCTTCACAGTAAAAAAAAAAATCTTGTCTGCAAGTAGGTGCACTCACATTTTCTAAATTAAAAAGTTTTATGTTAGAAATAGATAGATTTAAACTTATAGATTTTAGGTGATTGCTGTTAAGACAATTTTGTGCATTTTGTAACCCTAGGTGCATTTTTGTGCATTTTGTAACTCTAGGTATTAATGAGTATAATGGAAGTGACATTTAACATAAATGTCAAAGAACACTGTTTGGTAGTGTGCTGGATAACAGAGGTACTGTGCGATGAAGAGGCTTAGAAAGGCTTAGAGAGTAGAGTTCAATAGATTTGAAAAGCATTTCGAGCTCATGAGGGAAAACCTGGAACATAATTACAGTAATAGATACTTAACAATAATAAATGACTATTATTTTAATGATTTGTACATAATTGAAATTACTTTCTCAAATTGGTATAATATCTTTGTTCCCGAAGTTTCTTATTTATAAATGCTACTTCTTGCAGTACGGTGTGAAGTAATTATAATGTACAAAGTATAAAGAAATATGTCTATATTCTGCACTGTCAGACCATTTTAAAATAATTGTGTATAGTTTTGCTTTATAAACTTAAATAATATGTGAGTTAGGGGAAGGTAGGGTCCAGAGGGAGAAACAGAGAAATAAATTATCCAAGAGATGGAAAATAGGTCCTATGGCATCTTCTCTATTCCATGTGAATAATATAGTCTCTATTCCATTCCTCTTTCTGGTGACTTCAGCTGTAAATTGTCAGAGGATACAAGATGATTTCTGAAGATTATATCCAGCTTGGAATTTTATGTGTTACAAGTGGTAATTTCATTAGTTTTCTCCTCTTTTAAAGTGGAGCCTGAGACTACAGATTAATGAAAGCAATTAACCTTTATTAGACATTTATTATGGCCATGCACTATGCTAACACTTCACATGGGTTATTTGTTATACCTCATAGTGCCTCTATGAAGTCAATACTTTCATTAAAAGTCATTATTTTCATTAAAATGCTAAGAAAATTGAGGTTTAGAAAGGTTATGCAACTTTTTCAAGGTTGTACAGGTAGCAAGCAGGAAAGCCAGAATTTATACCTAGGTAACCTGAATCCACAGACATTATATTATGACTTACAAATTAGTTAAAATATTTCCATAGGCATATTGTAGGTACTAGGCAATATGGTCTTCTATATTCTACATAGGCTTATTAACCCAATTATTTATTAAAATTTATCATATTAATTTTCAGACATAAAAAACCAGAATCTGTTATAATGAATCTTTACATATCTATCACCCAGGTTAAAAATTATCAACACTTTGCAATTTTAGCTTCGTCTATTCGCCATCCACACTTACTTTTTTTCTGGCGTAATTATAAAGCAAATTCCAAACATATTATTTCACCCAAAAATACTTCGGTGTGTTAACAGAAAAAATACAACCATAATTTTATTATTACATCCCCAGATTAACTATAATTCGTTAATATCATCCAGTAAGCAGTACATGTTCAGTTTCTTCATTGCGTCTCAAAAAATATAGTTTTACATTTGCTTTGTTTGAAGCAGAACTCAATAAAGTCACATATTTGTGTTAGGTTGAGAGATCTCTTCTAATCTCTAACAGGTTCACTTTACCCCTTTAACAAGCCACATATTTGTTAAAGAATGTGGATAATTTGTCCTGTAGAATTTCCCAGTCTCTAAATTTAGCTGATTGCATCCGTCTGGTGTAATTTACCATGCTCCTTTAATTTCCCAGTTTATGTTGTCAATATATTTTTAGGTTTAATTAGATTCAATTTTACTTATTTTAGCGAGAGTCCTTCATAGGTGGTGCTGTTTACTTCGTATAGTGTCAAATCAGAGGAAATGTAATTTCCTAAAATTGATCAGAGGGTTCAAGAGTTGTCAGCCTCGTACACCCATAATAAAGTTCCTCCAGCAACTGTGATGATTGTTGCCCAGGTCTTTTATTTTGCTAGAGGCTGCAAAATGGTCATTTTGTAATTGTTATCAATCAGTCTGAATTTATTAGATTTAATTCTATGAAGAACTACTCATCAACTATTTGATAACCTTGAAGCAGTTTCCTTACAAAAAAAAAAAAAAAAAAGGCAGGATACATGCTTTATTATTCACCTTATTTATACATGTTGGAGTAATGAATTGGAGTACTGGCAACCTCCAAAGGTGACTAGTGAGTTCTAAGTACCTTTATGAATGACTAGATTTTTTTGTATTTGAAGTATTTTTATATTTGATGTCTATTTAATGTGTTGCAGTTTTCAATATATTGATGCTCAAATAGCCCTATCTTTGCTCAGTGAGTACTAGTCAAAATCGGCCTCTGTGTGTTTTTAACATTACCCTAGAAGTACTAGATAACTTGCCAACTGTCTGATATAATAAGGTGTACACAGATTATCCTATAAGTTCCTTATTCAGAATTTAAAACAGCCATTTCTCCAAGGTTTTGGTTTCATTTACTGGATAATGTCATTTACAGATCATAATCTAAACATTGTCACCACTCGTATGACATTACTTCTAAAGGTTTTTAGTAGACAGATCTAGGAAATTATACATAGGTGACACACACAGAGAGGAAAAAATTCCTGAGATCATATAGCTATTTCCAATTAATGTAAAATATTTCAGGAATTATATCTAGTTGTTTGATTTTATATTTATATCTCTACGATATGATATTTTGAAGTTAAAGGCGAATAGTATTACTTTCAACAAGACAACTAAATGCAATTTAATATTTCTTTATAATGTTTTAGTCTTTATAATGTATCCATTAGATACACACAATGAAACACTGTTTTCAAGTCACTTGAGATAATGTTTTTCTGCTGGTTATGTCATTGACTTGATAAATACTTAGGATTTTTTCAGTTTGTTTTTTAAAACAAATTTATTGAAGTATAAATGACATACAATAAACTGCACATAAAGTGTGCAATTTAATAAGATTTGACATATAGATACATTCAAGTAACTACAGCACAGTTAAGATAAGGAACCCATCCTCCACTCCCTGAAATTTCATTGATCCCCTTTCTAATCCTTTCCTTTTGCTCCTCTCCACTCACCCTATCTATCCATGGCAACAAATGCTTTGACTTCTGTCACTGTACATTAATTAACTTATCATAGAATTCTATGTAAATGAAATCACATTGTATATATCTTTTTATTGCCTGGCTTCTTGCACTCAGAATAATTGTTTTGAGATTCATTCACATTGTAGAATATATGGATAGTTCATTTTTATGGTTACAATATTTTATTATATGTATATGCTACAATTCACTTATTCGTTCACATATTTGTGGACAGTTGAGTTGTTTCCAGTTGTTAGCTATTACAGATGAAACTGGTATAACATTAGAGTACAAGTATTTGTATGGATACAAGCTTTTATTTCTCTTTGAAAAATATCTCAGAGTGGAATTATATGGTAGGTATATGTTTAAGTTATTAAGAAACTGCTGAACTGTTTCTCAAAGTGGTTGTACCACATAACATTTCCACCAACTGTGTATTAAGCTTCCAGATATTCTGTATCCTTGTCAGTACTTGGTATGGTCAGTTCTTCAAAATTCTAACTCTTTTAATAGATGTTGAGTGATATCTCACTGTTGATTGAATTTGCATTTTCCTAATGACTAAAGAAGTTGAGTATCTTTTGTTTTTTCAACTTTTTTCTTTTTCTGCTTATACGTTAGGTTCTGGAGGTACATGTGTAAGTTTGTTAGGCAAGTAAACTACATGTTGCTAAGGCTTGATGTAGTGAGCAAAGTACCCTGTAGCTAGCCTTCGAACTGAAGTCCCCTTTCCTACCTCTGCTTTCAAGCAGTCCCCAGTGTCTAGTTTTCCCATTTTCGTGTCCACATGTATTCAGTGTTTAGCTCCCACTTATAATTGACAACATGCAGTGTTTTTCTTTTACTACATTACTTTGCTTAAGATAATGGCTTCCAGCTCAATCTGTCTTCCCTCAAAGGACAAAATTTTGTTTCTGTTATGGCTGCATAGTATGCCATGATGTACGTATATTTACCACATCTTCTTTATCCAATCCACTGTTGATAGACACTTTGGCCAATTCCATGTATTTCATATTGTGAATAGTGCTGCTATAAACATATGAATGCTTGCATCTTTTTGGTAGAATGATGTATTTTCCTATGGGTATGTACCCAGTAATGGAATTCCTAGGTTGAGTACTAGCTCTGTTTTAAGTTCTTTGAGAAATCTCCACACTGCTTTCCACAGTGACTGAATTAATTTACATTCACACAAGGAGTGCATAAGCACTTCCTTTTCTCCACAGCCTTGAAAGCGTCAGTTATTTTTTAACTTTTTAGTAATAACCATTCTGACTGGTGGATGGTAGTATTTCATTGTGGTTTTAATTTGCATTTATCTAGAGATTAGCAATGATAAGCATTTTTTATGTATTGGTTGGCTCCTTGTGCATCACCTTTTGAGAAGTGCTGTTCGTGTCTTCCGCTCATTTTTTTAATGGTGTGATTTGATTTTTGCTTTTTGAATTCTTTAAGTTTCATGTAGATTCTATCAGATCTTTGTCAGGTGTGTAGTTTGTGAACATTTTCTCCCATCCTCTACATTGTCTGCTTACTCAGTTAATAGTTTCTTTTGCTGTGCGAAGCTCTTTAGTTTAATTAGGTCCTATTTTAATTTTTGTTTTTGTAGCAATAGTTTTCGGGGACTTCGTCCTAATTTCTGTGCTAATGGCCAATGTCCAGAGAATGGTAATTTTTACTTTTTCTTCTGGGGTTTTTAATATTTAGGACTTAAATTTAAATCCTTAGTTCATCTTGAGTTGATTTTTGTACATAGTGAAAGGAAGAGATCCAGCTTCAATCTTCTGCATATGGCTAGCTAGATATACCTGCACCATTTATTGAATAGAAAATCCATTCCCCATTGTTTTTTATTGTCACCTTTGTTGAAGATCATGTGGCTGTAGGTATGTGGCTTCATTTCTGGGTTCTCTGTTGTGTTCCACTGGTCTATGTGTCTGTTTTTGTACTAGTATTATGCTGTTTGGATTGCTATAGACTTGTAGTATGGTTTGAAGTCTGGTAGTGTGATGCCTCCGGCTTTGTTCTTAATACTTAGGTTTGCTTTGGTGATTCATGCTCTTTTTAGGTTCCTATGAATTTTAGAATTTTTTTTCTAATTCTGTTAAAAATGACCTTGGTAGTTTGATGGGAAAAGCATTAAATATGTAAATTGTTTTGCACAGTGTGGCCATTTTACCTATATTGATTTTTCCTCTCCATGAGCATGGAATGTCTTTCCATTTGTTTGTGTTGTGTTTGATTTCTTTCACCACTGTTTTGTAATTATTGTTATAGAGATATTTCACCCTCTTGGTAAGCTACATTCCTAGGTATTTTATTCCTTTTGTGACTTTCATAAATATGATTTCATTGTTGATTTGCCTGTTAGCATGCGAGCTATTGGTAGAAACTGCTGATTTTTGTACATTAATTATCAGAGCTAGAAGCCTTCTGGGTGCAGTCTGTGAAGATTTTAGGTATACAATTATATTCTCTGTGAAGACAGATAGTTTGACTTCCTTTTTTCCTGTTAGGATGCTTTTTATTTCTTTATGTTGCTTGATTGCTCTGACTGAGATTTCTAGTACTATGTCGAATATTGGTGGTGAAAGTGGGTGTCCTTGTATTGTTCCACTTCTCAAGGGGAATGCTTTCAGCTTTTGACTATTTAGTATGATGTTGGTCATAGGTTTGTAATAGATATCTCTTATTATTTTAAAGTATGTTTCTTCATAGCCTGATTTGTTGAGGGTTTTGAAACATGAAAGGATGTTGAATTTCATCAAAAGCCTTTTTTGTTTCTATTGAGATGATTATGAGCTCTTGCTCTTAATTCTGTTTTGTGATGAATCAAATTTATTGATTTGCATATATTCAAACAAACTTAAATCCCAATAATTAAACCTACTTGATTGTGGTGAATTAATTTTTTGATGTGCTGCTGGATTCAGTTTTCTAGTATTTTGTTGAGGGTATTTGCATGTATGTTAACCAGGGATATTAGCCTTAGGTTTTCTGTTTTGGTTGTGCCTTTGCTAGTTTTCTTTTTAAAATCAAAATGATACTGACTTTACAAAATGTGTTAAGGAGGAGTCCCTCCTTCTTGATTTTTTAAAAAATAATTTTACTAGGATTTGTACTAGCTCTTCTTTGTATATCTGGAAAAATTTGGATTTTCTGTTTATGTTTCTTTATTAATCTAACTAGCAGCTTATGATTCTTGGTTAACCATTTGAAGCACCAGCTTTTGGTTTTGTTAATCTTTTGTATTGATTTCTGAATCTCAATTTCATTTAGTTCAGATCTGATTTTGATGGCCTCTTTTCTTCTTTAGTTTTAGGGTTGTTTTGTTTTTGTTTTTCTAGTTCCTGTAGGTGTGAAATTACATTGTTAATTTGAGATTACGATTCTCTGATTTGTAATTCAAATTAGTCTTTGATCCATTTGACCTAGAAGTTTTCTCTTTATATAGATTAAGTAGGAATGAAGTAGGCTTGCTAACAATTTCATTTCTAGGAACACCGTGATTAATTAGTCAATTCCAGAGCGCTACACAAGTCAGACTATTCTGTTTGCTGCTTTGTCTTTGCTGTCGATTATGGTAGCTATACCCACCTTGCCTTTGATGGTTGAGCGTCGTCACTTGGCCCCTGCAACCTTGAGATCCAATTACTCACATTGTATTTAAATTTTTTATTGAATGACTGCAGTTCCCACTGTTAGATATGATATAAGAGAAGACCAATTACAGGGCTCTTCAAAGATGCAGGTGCTGCCCTCACAAATCTATTTTGCAAGGCATTGGTCAAGGGTATATTTTTTGGACCTTCCTAGCTGGGATGAGTAGGTCTAAAGTGTCTAATCTATTCCAGTATCCCAATCTTCCTAAGCCTTTAGATCCCTTCCTCTACATTAAACTTAAGGAGATCAGGCATTTCCAGCTTGCTCACAGTGGGACATTATTTTGTGCATATTTCAGGTAACCAAGAAAATAAACTATTAGAACCTTTTTTAAGTTCTCAAGCTGCAACATTAAAAGCAGAGTCCCTACTTACTGGTCCCAAATCAATCAATTCAGGCTGATCCACCTCAATGTTCCTTCCACCAGTATCCCATGCCCTTAATATCCATTCCTATTCCTGTTCTCCAAATTTCTGTTTATATAAATTAGAGAACTCAAAACGGTCTTTTAGAGTGTAGTGTGCATCCTCATGGGTCACACTCTCAACCTCACCTCTAGAGGCCTGCTGGGACTTTAGTCTAGTTATAAGTGTAGAAGCAAAAAGGAGTGTTGAGGGTGATTCCCCAGGAGAATCAACATTATTTTTCTTGGCAGCTGCCACAGGGGAGGCCATCACTGTTACCTCAAGCAGCAGCACAGGGTTTTATCTCCTCAGACAAAGGAAGGAAGGCTGATGGCAGCATGGGTCAGGGAGGGGATGTTGCCACTACTGGGGATGGGTAAGCTGTTCCTTCTGGCAAAAAAGATGTATCAGAGTTTAAAAAGTCAGTGTCCCCACCTTCACCCGGGTCCTCCCACACATCCCCATTCCAAGTTTCAGGATCCCATTCTTTTCCAATCAATGTCCTCACTTTAATAGTAGACACCTGGCAAGGCTGTACATGGATCTTTCATTGCAGTTCAGCCACTCACACGATAAGAGGTTGTGTCTGTTTTTTCCACAGTTTCAGCTCTTTCTCTACAGGAAATAAGACTCTCAGGGCAATCTTAGCATATTGGAGGCTCAGTATCTGCTTTTGAAGCCGAGAGACAGAATCCCTGAGTTCATTATTTTCTTTCATCACTTTGTCCACTGAACTTAGAAGCAACCAACCAGCTTCATTATGCTCCTTGGTTCTCTACATATGGTCAAATGTATTATGTACAGAGTCACTAAACTCCTTGCCTCTCAAGAGCAGTGAATCAAGAGTGTCAAATACATTTATTTTGTATAACTCTCTAAACAGATCATGACAAAGACTATCAGTGTTCTTCATACTAATAGAAGTAGAGTCCTTACCATTTTTGGATATAATCATATTATGCAACCAACTCCAGAAATTCCAAAACCAACAAAAGAACTCCATCCTTAATATTCTGTTCCTCCAGAGCCATGCCTGATACCAAAATCTGTATTAGTTAGGGTTCTCTAGAGAGACAACAGTTTCTCTCTCTCTCTCTCTCTCTCTCTCTCACACACACACACACACACACACACACACACACACACGGGAGTTTATTAAGTATTAACTTTTGTGATCACAATGTCCCACAGTACACTGTCTACAAGCTTGAGGAGTAAGGAGAGCCAGTCCGAGTCTCAAAACTGAAGAACTTGGAGTCTGATGTTCGAGGGCAGGAAGCATCCAGCATGGGAGAAAGATGTAGGCTGGAAGGCTAGACCAGTCTCCTCTTTCACGTTTTTCTGCCTGCTTTATATTTGCTGGCTGCTGATTAGATTGTGCCCACCAGATGCAGGGTGGATCTGCCTTCCCCAGCCCACTGAGTCAAATATTAATCTCCTTTGGTAACACCCTCACAGACACACCCAGAACTAATACTTTGTATCCTTCAATCCTGTCAAGTTGACACTCAGTATTAACCATCGCACAAGGATTGCACTGAATCTGTAGATTTCTTTGGATAATATTGCCATCTTAACAACATTAAGTCTTCCTACCAATTAACATGGGATGGTTTTCCATTTATTTAGGTCTTTAAAAATATATTTCAACAATATTTTATAGATCAGTGTACAAATACTTCAACTCCTTGATTACATTTAGTACTAGGCATTTTATTATTTTAAATGCTATTGAAAATATAATCACTCTTTAAATTTTCTGTCCAGATGATTTATTGCTTGTGTGTAGAAACACAGCTGTAACATAGTACCTTGTAACTTTATTAAATGTGCTTAAGTTCTAGTAGCGTCTTTTGTGGATCCATCAGGATTTTCTATACATTGTATGTCATCTGTGATCAGAGATTGTTTTCATTCTGCTTTTCTAATTTGAATGCCTTTATTTATATTTCTTGCCTGATTGCTCTGATTAGAATGTTCAGTACAATTTTGAACAGTAGTGATGAAAATAGGCAGCCTTGTCTTGTTCTTTACCTTAGGAGAAAAGCTTTCAGTTTTCCCATCGACTATTATGTTATCTGTAGATATTTCTTAAATGCTCTTTATCAAGTTGAGAAAGTTTTCTGAGTGTTTTTATCATGAGAAAAGCTCATTTTGGCAAAATCATTTTATGTTTCAATTGACATTATTATCTACAGCTTTTCTTCTATTATTGTGGTGTGTTATATTAATTGATTGTCTTATGTTGACCTAAGCTTGCACTTCTGAAATAAGTCCCACTTAGTTATAATATATGATACTTTTAATGTGTTCTTGGATTTGGTTTTCTAGTTTTTGTTGAGGATTTTGACATTTGTGTTTATAGGAGTTATTGTTCTGTAGTTTTTTGTTTTTTTTTTCTCCTGATTTCTTTGTCTAGGTTTGGTATTAGGGTGATACTGGCCTCACAGAATGAGTCAGCAAGTGTTTCCTCATCTTCCATTTTTTGGAAGAGTTTGAAATGATTGACTTTAAATGTTCTTTAAGTGTTTGTAAAATTCACCAGTGAAACCATGTGGCCTTGGACTCTTCTTTGATGAGAGATTTTTGATTATTGATTCATTATTTACTTGTAAATTTGTATAAATTTTCTATTTCTTCTTGAGTCAGTTTTGGTAATTTTGTGTTTCTAGGAATTTTCCGTTTCATTTAGGTTATCCAAATTTTGAAGTATGCTTACTCATATTATTTTCTTATAATCATTTATTATTCTGTAAAGTTGTTAGTAATATCCACTTTTTAAATAGTTTCAATATTTATTTTAGATTCAGGGGGTACTTGTGAAGATTGTTTTATTTGGTATACTGCATGATGCCATGGTTCAGTTTATGAATGATCTCATCAGCCAGGTAGTGAACACAGTACCCAACAGGGAGTTTTTCAACCCCTCCATCTTTCCCTCTCTTCCTGCTTAGTAGTCTTCAATGTCTCTTGTTCCCATCTTTGTGTTCATGTGTACCCCTTGCTTAGCTTTCACTCATAACTAAGAACATGTGGCATTTGGTTTTCTCTTCCTGCATTAACTCACTTGGGATAATATCCTCCAGCTGCGTCCATGTTATTGCAAATAACATGATTTCATTATTTTTTATGGCTGTGTATTCCATGGTGCATACGTACCATATTTTCTTTATCCAATCCACTGTTGATGGGCACCTAGTTTGATTCCATGTCTTTAATACTATAAACAGTGTTGTGAAACCTACAAGTGCATGTGTCTTTTTGGGAAAATGATTTGTTTTTCTTTGTGTATGTAACCAGTAATGGGATTCCTAGGTTAAATAGTAGCTCTATTTTAAGTTGTTTGAAAAATCTCCATATTGCTTCTCACAGTGGCTGAATTACTTTGCATTCACACCAAAAATGTTGAGCATTTCTTTTTCGCCACAGTCTTGCCAGCATCAGCATCTTTTTTTTTTTTTTTTTTTTTTTTTTTTACTTTTTAATAATAGCCATTCTGACTAGTATGAGGTGATATCTCATTATGGTTTTTATTTGAATTTCTCTGATCATTAGTTATGAGGAGCATTTGCTCATATGTGTTTTAGCTGCTTGTATGTCTTTTGAGAAGTGGCTGTTCATGTCCTTTGCCCATGTTTTAATGGGATTATTTGTGCTTTTGCTTGCTGAATTGTTTAAGTTCCTTATTGATACTGGATATTAGATCTTTGTTGGACTCATAGTTTGTGAATATTTTCCCTGTTCTGTAGGTTGTATGTCTACTCTGTTGATAGTTTCTTTTGCTGTGTGGAAGATCTTTAGTTTAATTAGCTGTTACTTGTAAATTTTTGTTTTTGTCACACTTGATTTTGAGAACTTAGTCATAAATTATTTGCTGTGGCCAATGGTCAGAATGGTGTTTTCAAATTTCATTCTAGGATATTTGTAGTTTGAGGTCTTACATTTAAATCTATAATCTATCTTGAGGTAATTTTTGTATATGGTGCAATGTAGGAGTCTAGTTTCAATCTACTGTATATGGATAGCCAGCAATCCCAGTACCATTTGTTGAATAGGGGGTCTTTTCCCCATTGCAAATTTTTCTTTGCTTTGACAAATATCTGATGGTAGTAGGTGTATGGCTTTATTTCTGGTTCTCTAATCTGTTCCATTGCTGTATGTGCTTGTTTTTGTAACTGTACCATGTTGTTTTGGTTACTGTAGCCTTATAGTATGGTTTGAAGTCAGGTAAAGTCATGCCTCTGGCTTTGCTCTTGTTGCTTAGGATTGTTTTGGCTATTCACGGCCTTTTGGGATTCTATATACATTTTAGAGTAGTTTTTTTCTACTCCCGTAAAAAAAGTATTGGTAGTTTGATAAGTATAGTACTGAATCTATAGATTGCTTTGGGTAGTATGACCATTTTAATGATGTTTATTCTTTCCAACCAAGAATGTGGAATTTTTTTTTCATTTGTTTGTGTCATCTATGGTTTGTTTTTCTTTTTCTTTCTTTCTTTCTTTTTTCTTTCTCTCTTTCTCTCTTCATCTTTCTTTCTCTTTTTCTTTCTTTCTTTTCTTTTCTTTTCTTTTCTTTCTTTCTTTCTTTCTTTCTTTCTTTCTTTCTTTCTTTCTTTCTTTCTTTCTTTCTTCCTTCCTTCCTTCCTTCCTTCCTTCCTTCCTTCCTTCCTTCCTTCCTTCCTTCCTTCCTTCCTTCCTGTTTTTCTCTTTCTTTCTTCTTTATTCTTTCTTTCTTTCCTTTTCTTTATTGTATTTTTTTGGGGGGGGTCTCACTTTGTCTCTTAGGCTGGAGTGCAGTGGTGTGGTCATGGCTCAACATAGCTTTGACCATCTGGACTCAAGCAATTCTTCCACCACAGCCCCCCAGGTCGCTGGAACCAGAAGTATGTGCCACCACACCTAGTTAATTTTTTAATTATTTGTAGAGATGGAATTGCTCTGTGTTGCCCAGGCTGATCTTGAACTCCTGGGTTCAAGCGATCCACCTGTCTTGACCTCCCAAGCACTCAGATTACAGGCATGAGCCACCATTCGTGGCCTTCTGATTTTTTTCATTAGTGTTTTGTTGTTTTCCTTATAGACATCTTTCACTTCCTTGGTTAGATATATTTCCAGGTATTTTACTTTATTTTATTTTTATGGCAACTGTAAATGGGATTGCATTATTGATTTTGCTCTCAGCTTGAATGTTATTGGTGTGTATAAATACTACTGACTTTTTACATTGATTTTGTATCCTGAAACTTTACTGAAGTCGTTTATCAGTTCTAGAGCCTTTTGATGGAGTCTTTATGTTTTTCTAAATTTAGAATTATATTGTCAGTTAAGAGAGATAATTTGACATCTTGTTTTTCTATTTGGATGCCTTTTGTTTCTTTCTCATGCCTGATTGCTGTGGCTAGGACTGCCAGTACTATGTCGGATAGGAGAGGTGAGACATTTCTGATATTAGTTCTTTATATCTTTTTATTTTTTTCTAAGTCACTCTAGCTAAATATTTCTCAAGTTTGTTCATTTAATAAAAGAACTTTTGAGTTATATTTTTTCTATTTTCTTTTGCAGTTTTTCTCCATTCTAATCTTCATTGTTTCCTTAGTTTTTTGTTTAGTTTGCTCTTCTTTTATTTTCTCAGATAAAAAGTTATATTTTTAATTTGAGATTTTTAATTTTTAATATAGATGTTTACAGCTCAAAATGTCTCTTAGCACTTTTTTCTCTACATGCTGTAAATTTGTGTATTTTTCTTTTGTTATTTTTTCAAATTATTTTCTAATTTTTATTGTGATTTCTTTTTTTGATCCATTTGCCATCGAGTAATATGTTGCTTAATTCCATTTTTAGATTTTTCAGGTTATTTTTCAGTTATTGTTACCTTCATTCCATTATTGTCAGAAAAGATTTTTATATGATTTCAATATTTTAAAATTTATTGAGTCGTTTTTAGTGCCTAATACATCGTCTTTTATGGAAAATATTTCATTTGTGCTCAGAAACATTGTCTGGAGCATTTTATATATGTCTCTTAGCTCTAATTTTTTTTTTTTTTTTTTTTTTTTTTTTTTTTGAGACGGTGTCTCGCTCTGTCGCCCAGGCTGGAGTGCAGTGGCGCGATCTCGGCTCACTGCAAGCTCCGCCTCCCGGGTTCACGCCATTCTCCTGCCTCAGCCTCCCGAGTAGCTGGGACTACAGGCGCCCACAACCGCGCCCGGCTAATTTTTTGTATTTTTAGTAGAGACGGGGTTTCACCGTGGTCTCGATCTCCTGACCTTGTGATCCGCCCACCTCGGCCTCCCAAAGTGCTGGGATTACAGGCGTGAGCCACCGCGCCCGGCCAGTTCTAATTTTTTAATAGTCATGTTCATGTCTTTAATTTTTTTACTGGTATTCTATGTGGATTTTCTATGCATTGTTGAAAGTGGAATATTGAAGTATCCATCTATTACTATAGGAATCACGCTTTTTCATTTTAATTCTGTCAATGTTTGCTTCTTATACTTTGAAACTCTTGTTTGGTGCATATGTGTTTATAATTTTATATCTTCTAGATGAATTAATTATTGATGGTAACAATTTTTGACATGAAGATCACTTTGATATTTTATTTTATTTTAGTTACTATTTGTACGGTATTATTATTATTATTATTATTTGACGGAATTTCGCTCTGTCACCCAGACTGGAGTGCAGTGGGCGATCTCGGATCACTGCAAGCTCCGCCTCCCGGATTCACGCCATTCTCCTGCCTCAGCCTCCGGAGTAGCTGGGACCACAGGCTCTCTCCAACATGTCCGGCCAACTTTTTATGTATTTTTAGTAGAGACGGGGTTTCACCATGTTAGCTAGGATGGTCTCGATCTCCTGACCTCGTGATCCGCCCGTCTCGGCCTCCAAAAGTGCTGGGATAACAGACGAGAGCCACTGCGCCCGGCCTGGTCTTCGCTATTTTTTGTGAGTTTCTCTTTACTTATTCTATTAGATATTGAGAGAGATTATTGCAATCTCTAACAGTATTTTGGATTTGTCTATTATTCCCTATAAATCTTTCAGTTTTTTACTTCATACACTTTGAAGCTTTGTTTTTAGATCCAAAAACCTGTTAAAATATTCTCATGTTACCTTAATTAATGTGCCTTTTTATAATTATAATTCTAAAATGACCCATTCTTCCTCTGGCTTCTACTCTTCGCACCTCCATATGGGTACGCTCTCAAGTCAGTAAGCTGAGACAGTTGAAGCTCTTACCTCCTTTGTTTCTCATTTTTCTGAGTTCACTCTCCTATTTTGCTTTTCAGATTTCTACAAACCATTGTTTTGTACATTTGGTTCATACTTTGGTTGTTTCAGGAGGGATATTAAATCTCTTCTATTACTCTGTCTTTGCTGGAACTCAGTTTGCTTTCAATTTTTTTCTTATTTTTAAGTCGTTTTTTTTATTATGTAAAACATTTATTTGGTTCCCTTGTTAAAAGCATAGTACAAAATAATTAAAATAAGTCTAACTGCGTTCCTATGTTCTCCCACCCTGTTTCTTTCTTCCATCTAAAGGTAATAAACTTTTAGTGCGTGGTTCGTATTTTCATTTTTTTCTTTCTAAAAAGATAATCAAAACAATGATTTTTTTTTAGCAATAATATAATTGGCCAACAAAATGTGTTTGTATACATAGTTTCAAAAGTATCAACCAAGTCATTAAAAATACTATGTGCTTATAAAATAAAAATGATACATTTTAAATGTAGCTATATTTTCTGTTACATTTCAATAAATTCTTTAAACTGCAGAATTTTAAATACTCTTGGCTTAAGAAATATGCATTATTCTTTACCCAAGTAGAGATATATAAAAGATATCTATAAATGTTTGAACATTTGAGGTATTCTTAATACCTTTCATCTGTTAACAGTTTATATCAATTTTACTTATATTTAGGTGGATTTTAGATAATAATTATTTCAATGAATTGCCAGTCAGAAAATCTTTGAATATGCCTATGTCCTGAAAGCCCCTTCTTCCAGTTGTCCCACCTTTCTAGACCAAAACAATGTATAGCTTACATGTATTGATTGATGTTGTATGCCTCCCTAAAATATATAAAACCAAATTGTAGCCTGACCACCTTGAACACATGTTTTCAGGATCTTTTGAGGACTCTATCACCAGCCATTGGTCACTCATATTTGGTTCAGAATAATTCTCTTCAACTACACTAAAGTTTGACTCTTTTTTGCCAACAAAAAATTAAGGATCACTCGAAATTCTTAATCCAAGAATAAACAATAGCATTGGCCATGATGGAAGTAATGTTTTGAAAGATTAATCTAGTCTAAATGTGCAAGATGGATAGAGTAGGGGAATATTCTAGTGGCAGAAGAATCAATTTAGATGCAATTGAAACTGCCTTTGCAAAATTATGACCGAGACAGTGAAAGAGATCTATCCTAAATGACACCATCTTGCTTCCAACCTTTAAGCTGTCCTCATTTATTCATGGGTGTAGGCTGTGAACTAACTTTGGGAGGAACTTGGTTTATAGCTTATGGTTTAAAACAAAGATGATAACAGCTCTTTCCCAAAGCAAACCTCCCTCTTACCTGGGGACTAGACTGCCTTTGTAGGACTAACAAATTACCCACAAGACTAAAAATGATGATTAGGAGTCATGAAGCCGGAGGCTACATGATTCTAACTCTTCCTAAACTGCTCTGAAGATCAGTGCTTGAGATATTTTGCAGACCCTGCACTTGATGAATCATCTGGCACCACCCAGATCAATTAACTGGCTCATGTGATCTTGCAGCCCCCACCCAGGAATTGATTCAGTGCAAGAAGACAGCTTCAACTTCCCCTGATTTCATCTCCGACCTGACCAATCGGTACTCTCAACTCACTGGCCTTCCCCCACCCACCAAATTATCCCTAAGAACTCTGATCCCTTAATGCTCATGATCAGGGAGACTGATTTGAGTAATAATAAAACTCCCATCTCCTGCACAACCAGCTGTGAGTGAATTACTCTTTCTCTATTGCAATTCCCCTGTCTTGATAAATTGGCTCTGTCTAGGTAGCAGGAAAGGTGAAACCACTGGATGATTACACTACTGTAGTGATCCTTTTATTGCCTTCAAATACTGAGAATTGCCAATTTTCTTTTCTGTTTGTAAGTATTAAATTTTAAGTTGGTTGAAGTATTGGTTTCATTCTTCAGGAGATATTTGGATACAGAGTAATGCCATTTTTGAGACTTTGCTTTCATTTTTCAGGAGATATTTAGATGTAGAGTAATGCCATTTTGAAGAGTTTAATCAAAGCTAAGAAAGAAAAAGTTGGTATACTGGGAATATAGCTTGAAGCTATTTAGTCATGGAGAAAGTAATGCCCTTTGGCTTTCAGGATGTGATATAATTCTGATTAGGGTTCCTTTTAACATGAACAATTAAAAGAGAATAATAAATATTAAAGAGAATATTCCCTATTGTTTTGATATTTCCATTTTTAAAATTGTCAGTACCTAAAGAACAGATGCAAGACATGCATTGTTCATTTCAGATTAATGGTTTTAAAAATAAAATCATATAAAATGGTAGTATTTATTATTAATAGATGTAATCTCTTCAGAATTGACATACATATTTTATATATGCAAAATCGATGTCAACAGACAACTGGCAATATATTACAATTTTTGTTTTTTATTCTCTTCAAATCAAGAAATTTCTTTGGAAATAAATGTTGAAAACCTTAATCTCATTTTTAGAATTTAACACAAAAATACAGATGTAGGGGAAATTTTATTTACACCTTAAGTGAATGAGATTTACAGATATACAAAGTAATCTTTAAGAAGTCTGAAAGTAATCATTGCATAATAGTTTTTTATTCCATGCCATAATGTCTTGTGAGATCTCTTTAGAAGATATGTCTAATAATATCTACATTTCAATTACTCTTCTGGGGAATATAATGCCTGCTTACCTGGAAATGTAAAAGGAACAGTTTTTAATACACTTAAAAATTGCAGTGTGGATAATTTATATTATCAGTATTCTTTACTGATTTTCTTGCTACATTTAACTTTTGGAAAGTTATACTGTTCTAACATAGCATTTCAAAATTGTGTCTCAAAACACTTAGAGAAGAAAATTGAGCTGGATTTGGAATAATAATTCTATTATTTTCTCAGCTCATCCAAATTGTCAGTGTAGGGGAATATTAGTATCATATCTTAGAAATAAAGTAAGGCATACTACAAATGTTCAAAATAGAGTGATTATGTTTCATCAATATAGTTTTAGTAGGAATAAAACTGAAATTGGCCATCTTTTTAAACATGAAGGTCTATTGAAGTATTTTCATCAGAAAACAATGCACATTTTGTCTTCAATCAGTTCTTTTGAGCTATCCCAAAAAGGGAAGATTTCTTCCCTTGTAGGGCTACTGTTTTTTTCTTTTTTTCTTTTTTTTTTTTTTTAGAAAAACATACATTTTATTAAGAATTTTAAAGAAATTAGCATAGAATTGCACCTCACTTAACTTTTTAAAATTATTATTATACTTTAAGTTCTAGGGTACATGTACACAACGTACAGGTTTGTTACATATGTATACCTGTGACATGTTGGTGTGCTGCACCCATCAACTCGTCAGCACCCATCAACTCGTCATTTACATCAGGTGTAACTCCCAATGCCATCCTTCCGCCCTCCCCCCTCCCTATAATAGGCCCTGGTGTGTGATGTACCCCTTCCTGAGTCCAAGTGATCTCATTGTTCAATTCCCACCTATGAGTGAGAACATGCAGTGTTTGGTTTTCTGTTCTTGCAATAGTTTGCTGAGAATGATGGTTTCCAGCTGCATCCATATACCTACAAAGGACACAAACTCATCCCTTTTTATGGCTGCATAGTATTCTATGGTGTATATGTGCCACATTTTCTTAATCCAGTCTGTCACTGATGGACATTTGGGTTGATTCCAAGTCTTTGCTATTGTGAATAGTGCCGCAATGAACATATGTGTGCATGTGTCTTAATTATAGTAGCATGACTTATATTCTTTTGAATATATACCCAGGAATGGGATGGCTGGGTCATATGGTATTTCTAGTTCTAGATCCTTGAGGAATCGCCATACTGTTTTCCATAATGGTTGAACTAATTTACAATCCCACCAACAGTGTAAAAGTGTTCCTATTTCTCCACATCCTCTCCAGCACCTGTTGTTTCCTGACTTTTTATTTTTTATTTATTTTATTTTTTTTATTTTTATTTTTATTTTTTTTTTTTTGAGACGGAGTCTCGCTCTGTCGCCCAGGCTGGAGTGCAGTGGCCGGATCTCAGCTCACTGCAAGCTCCGCCTCTCGGGTTCACGCCATTCTCTGGCCTCAGCCTCCCAAGTAGCTGGGACTACAGGCGCCCGCCACCTCGCTTGGCTAGTTTTTTGTATTTCTTAATAGAGACGGGGTTTCACCGTGTTAGCCAGGATGGTCTCGATCTCCTGACCTCGTGATCCGCCCGTCTCGGCCTCCCAAAGTGCTGGGATTACAGGCTTGAGCCACCGCGTCCTGACTTTTTAATGATTGCCATTCTAACTGGTGTGAGATGGTATCTCATTGTGGTTTTAATTTGCATTTCTCTGATGGCCAGTGATGATGAGCATTTTTTCATGTGTCTGTTGGCTGTATGAATGTCATCTTTTGAGAAATGACTGTTCATATCCTTTGGCCACTTTTTGATGGGGTTGTTTGTTTTTTTCTTGTAAATTTGTTTGATTTCTTTGTAGGTTCTGGATATTAGCCCTTTGTCAGATGAGTAGATTGCAAAAATTTTCTCCCATTCTTTAGGTTGCCTGTTCACTCTGATGGTAGTTTCCTTTGCTGTGCAGAAGCTCTTTAGTTTAATTAGATCCCATTTGTCAATTTTGGTTTTTGTTGCATTGCTTTTGGTGTTTTAGACATGAAGTCCTTGCCCATGCCTATGTCCTGAATGGTATTACCTAGGTTTTCTTCTAGGGTTTTTATGGTGTTAGGTTTAACATTTAAGTTTCTAATCCATCTTGAATTAATTTTCTTATAAGGAGTACCATGCTGTTTTGGTTACTGTAGCCTTGTAGTATAGTTTGAAATCAGGTAGCGTGATCCCTCCAGCTTTGTTCTTTTGACCTAGGATTGTCTTGGCAATGCGGGCTCTTCTTTGGTTCCATATGAACTTTAAAGCAGTTTTTTTCCAATTCTGTGAAGAAACTCATTGGTAGCTTGATGGGGATGGCATTGAATCTATAAATTACCTTGGGCAGTATGGCCATTTTCACGATATTGATTCTTCATATCCATGAGCATGGTATGTTCTTCCATTTGTTTGTGTCCTCTTTTATTTCACTGAGCAGTGGTTTGTAGTTCTCCTTGAAGACATCCTTTACATCCCTTGTAAGTTGGATTCCTAGGTATTTAATTCTCTTTGAAGCAATTGTGAATGGAAGTTCATTCATGATTTGGCTCTCTGTTTGTCTGTTACTGGTGTATAAGAATGCTTGTGATTTTTGCACATTAATTTTGTATCCTGAGACTTTGCTGAAGTTGCTTATCAGCTTAAGGAGATTTTGGGCTGAGATGATGGGGTTTTCTAGATATACAATCATGTCATCTGCAAACAGGGACAATTTAACTTCTTCTTTTCCTAACTGAATACCCTTGATTTCTTTCTCTTGCCTGATTGCCCTGGCCAGAACTTCCAACAGTGTGTTGAATAGGAGTGGTGAGAGAGGGCATCCCTGTCTTGTGCCAGTTTTCAAAGGGAATGCTTCCAGATTTTGCCCATTCAGTATGATATTGGCTGTGGGTTTGTCATAAATAGCTCTTATTATTTTGAGGTACGTTCCATCAATACCGAATTTATTAAACGTTTTTAGCATGAAGGGCTGTTGAATTTTGTCAAAGGTCTTTTCTGCATCTATTGAGATAATCATGTGGTTTTTGTCTTTGGTTCTGTTTATATGCTGCATTACGTTTATTGATTTGTGTATGTTGAACCAGCCTTGCATCCCAGGGATGAAGCCCACTTGATCATGGTGGATAAGCTTTTTGATGTGCTGCTGAATCTGGTTTTCCAGTATTTTATTGAGGATTGTTGCATCGATGTTCATCAGGGATATTGGTCTAAAATTCTCTTTTTTGTGTGTGTCTCTGCCAGGCTTTGCTATCAGGATGATGTTGGCATCATAAAATGAGTTAGGGAGGATTCTCTCTTTTTCTATTGATTGGAATAGTTTCAGAAGGAATGGTACCAGCTCCTCCGTGTACCTCTGGTAGAATTCAGCTGTGAATCCATCTGGTCCTGGACTTTCTTTGGTTGGTAGGCTATTAAACATTGACTCAATTTCAGAGCCTGCTATTGGTCTATTCAGGGATTCAACTTCTTCCCGGTTTAGTCTTGGGAGAGTGTAAGTGTCCAGGAAATTATCCGTTTCTTCTAGATTTTCTAGTTTATTTGCGTAGAGGTGTTTATAGTATTCTCTGATGGTAGTTTGTATTTCTGTGGGGTCGGTGGTGATATCCCCTTTATCATTTTTTATTGTGTCTATTTGATTCTTCTCTCTTTTTTTCTTTATTAGTCTTGTTAGCGGTCTATCAATTCTGTTGATCTTTTCAAAAAACCAACTCCTGGATTCATTGATTTTTTGGAGGGTTTTTGTGTCTCTATCTCCTTCAGTTCTGCTCTGATCTTAGTCATTTCTTGCCTTCTGCTAGCTTTTGAATGTGTTTGCTCTTGCTTCTCTAGTTCTTTTAATTGTGATGTTAGAGTGTCAATTTTAGATCTTTCTAGCTTTCTCTTGTGGGCATTTAGTGCTATAAATTTTCCTCTGCACACTGCTTTAAATGTGTCCCAGAGATTCTGGTATGTTGTATCTTTGTTCTCATTGGTTTCAAAGAATTCTCTTTATTTCTGCCTTCATTTCATTATGGACCCAGTAGTCGTTCAGGAGCAGGTTGTTCAGTTTCCCTGTAGTTGAGCAGTTTTGATTGAGTTTCTTAGTCCTGAGTTCTAGTTTGATTGCACTGTGATCTGAGAGACAGTTTGTTATAATTTCTGTTCTTTTACATTTGCTGAGGAGTGCTTTACTTCCAATTATGTGGTCAATTTTTGAATATGTGCGATGTGGTGCTGAGACGAATGTATACTCTGTTGATTTTGGGTGGAGAGTTCTGTAGATGTCTATTAGGTCCATTTGGTGCAGAGTTGAGTTCAATTCCTGGATATCCTTGTTAACTTTCTGTCTCGTTGATCTGTCTAATATTGACAGTGGGGTGTTGAAGTCTCCCATTATTATTGTATGGGAGTCTAAGTCTCTTTGTAAGTCTCTAAGGACTTGCTTTATGAATCTAGGTGCTCCTGTATTGGTTGCATATATATTTAGGATAGTTAGTTCTTCCTGTTGAATTGATCCCTTTACCATTATGTAATGGCCTTCTTTGTGTCTTTTGATCTTTGATGGTTTAAAGTCTGTTTTATCAGAGACTAGGATTGCAACCCCTGCTTTTTTTTGTTCTCCATGTGCTTGGTAGATCTTCCTCCATCGCTTTATTTTGAGCCTTTGTGTGTCTCTGCATGTGAGATGGGTCTCCTGAATACAACAAACTGATGGGTCTTGACTCTATCCAATTTGCCAGTCTGTGTCTTTTAATTGGAGCATTTAGTCCATTTACATTTAAGGTTAATATTGTTATGTGTGAACTTGATCCTTTCATTGTGATATTAGCTGGTTATTTTGCTTGTTAGTTGATGCAGTTTCTTCCTAGCATCAGTGGTCTTTACCTTTTGGCATGTTTTTGCAATGGCTGGTACTGGTTGTTCCTTTCCATGTTTAGTTCTTCCTTCAGGGTCTCTTGTAGGGCAGGCCTGGTGGTGACAAAATCTCTAAGCATTTGCTTGTCTGTAAAGAATTTTATTTCTCCTTCACTTATGAAACTTAGTTTGGCTGGATATGAAATTCTGAATTGAAAATTCTTTTCTTTAAGAATGTTGAATATTGGCCCCCACTCTCTTCTGGCTTGGAGAGTTTCTGCGAAGAGATCTGCTGTTAGTCTGATGGGCTTCCCTTTGTGGGTAACCCGACCATTCTCTCTGGCTGCCCTTAACATTTTTTCCTTCATTTCAACTTTGGTGAATCTGACAATTATGTGTCTTAGAGTTGCTCTTCTCGAGGAGGGTCTTTGTGGCATTCTCTGTATTTCCTGAATTTGAATGTTGGCCTGCCTTACTAGGTTGGGGAAGTTCTCCTGGATAATATCCTGAAGAGTGTTTTCCAACTTGGTTCCATTTTCCCCCTCACTTTCAGGCACCCCAATCAGATGTAGATTTGGTCTTTTCACATAATCCCATACTTCTCAAAGGCTTTGTTCATTTCTTTTTCCTCTTTTTTCTTTAGACTTCTCTTCTCACTTCATTTCATTCGTCTGATCCTCAGTCGTTGATACTCTTTCTTCCAGTTGATCGAGTTGGTTACTGAAGCTTGTGCATTTGTCACGTGTTTCTCATGTCATGGTTTTTATCTTTGTCAGTCCATTATGGCCTTCTCTTCATTGATTATTCTAGTTATCCATTGTTCCACTCTTTTTTCAAGATTTTTAGTTTCTTTGCACTGGGTACGTAATTCCTCCTTTAGCTCTGAGAAGTTTGATGGACTGAAGGCCTCTTCTCTCATCTCGTCAAAGTCATTCTCTGTCCAGCTTTGATCCATTGCTGGTGATGAGCTGCGTTCCTCTGCAGGGGGAGATGCGCTCTTATTTTTTGAATTTTCAACTTTTCTGCTCTGCTTTTTCCCCATCTTTGTGGTTTCATCTGCCTCTGGTCTTTGATGATGGTGACGTACTGATGGGGTTTTGGTGTGGGTGTGGGTCTGTTGGAGATTGCTTGAGGTCCACTCCAGACCCTGTTTGCCTGGGTATCAGCAGCAGAGGCTGCAGAAGATAGAATATTGCTGAACAGCGAGTGTACCTGTCTGATTCTTGCTTTGGAAGCTTCCTCTCAGGGGTGTACTCCACTGTGTGAGGTGTGGGGTGTCGGTCTGTCCCTAGTGGGGGATGTCTCCTAGTTAGGCTACTCAAGGGTCGGGGACCCACTTGAGCAGGCAGTCTGTCCGTTCTCAGATCTCAACCTCCATGTTGGGAGATCCACTGCTCTCTTCAAAGCTGTCAGACAGAGTCGTTTGCATCTGCAGAGGTTTCAGCTGCTTTTTTTTTTGTTGTTGTTGTTTAGCTGTGCCCTGTCCCCAGAGGTGGAGTCTACAGAGACAGGCAGGACTCCTTGAGCTGCTGTGAGCTCCAGCCAGTTCGAGCTTCCTAGCTGCTTTGTTTACCTACTTAAGCCTCAGCAATGGCAGGTGCCCCTCCCCCAGCCTGGCTGCTACCTTGCCGGTAGATCGCAGACTGCTGTGCTAGTAGTGAGGGAGGCTCCGTGGGCGTGGGACCCTCCCGGCCAGGTGTGGGATATAATCTCTTGGTGTGCCCGTTTGCTAAGATCCTTGGTAAAGTGCAGTATTGGGGTTGGAGTTACCTTATTTTCCAGGTGTTGTGTGTCTCAGTTCCCCTGGCTAGGAAAAGTGATTCCCTCCCCCTTGCACTTCCCAGGTGAGGCAATGCCTCGCCCTGCTTCAGCTCTGGCTGGTCGGGCTGCAGCAGCTGACCAGCACCGATTGTCCTGCACTCTCTAGTGAGATGAACCCATTACCTCAGTTGAAAATGCAGAAATCACCTGCCTTCTGTGTGGCTCGCGCTGGGAGTTGGAGACTGGAGCTGTTCCTATTTGGCCATCTTGCTCTGCCCCCCACATTTAAATCTTTTACATCCGGCCGGGCACGGTGGCTCAAGCCTGTAATCCCAGCACTTTGGGAGGCCGAGACGGGCGGATCACGAGGTCAGGAGATCGAGACCATCCTGGCTAACACAGTGAAACCCCGTCTCTACTAAAAATACAAAAAAAAACTTAGCCGGGTGAGGTGGCAGGCGCCTGTAGTCCCAGCTACTCGGGAGGCTGAGGCAGGAGAATGGCGTGAACCCGGGAGGCGGAGCTTGCAGTGAGCTGAGATCCGGCCACTGCACTCCAGCCTGGGTGACAGAGCGAGACTCCGTCTCAAAAAAAAAAAATCTTTTACATCCTAATTGTTGACATGCTTGATCTATTGATTTTTGGTAGAGGTATTTTAAGTTATCCTACTTTGGTTATAGATATATCAGTTTCCACGTTCAATTATGTGTATTTTAGCTTTATATATTTTTACCCTATTTATCAATCATATAAAATTATTGGTTCATTTATCTTCCTTTTAAAATTGTCTTTAATTTTAAAATTGTCTTTAATCCATCTTGAATTAATTTTTGTGTAAGGTGTAAGGAAGAGATCCAGTTTCAGCTTCCTGCATATGGCTAGCCACTTTTCCCAGCACTATTTATTAAATAGGGAATCCTTTCCCCATTGCTTGTTTTTCTCAGGTTTGTCAAAGATCAGATGGTTGTAGACGTGTGGCATTATTTCTGAGGGCTCTGTTCTGTTCCTTTGGTCTATATATCTGTTTTGATACCAGTACAATGCTGTTTCAGTTACCATAACCTTGTAGTATAGTTTGAAGTCAGGTAGTGTGATGCCTCCAGCTTTGTTCTTTTTACTTAGGATTGCCTTGGCAAAGTGGGCTCATTTTTGGTTCCATGTGAACTTTAAAGTAGTTGTTTTTTTTTTTCCAATTCTGTGAAGAAAGTCATTGGGAGATTGATGGGGATAGCATCGAATCTATAAATTACCTTGGGCAGTATGGCCATTTTCTTGATACTGATTCTTCCTATCCAGGATCATGGAATATTCTTCCATTTGTTTGTGTCCTCTTTTATTTCATGGAGCAGTGTTTTGTAGTTCTCCTTGAAGAGGTCTTTTACATCTCTTGTAAGCTGAATTTCTATGTGTTTTATTCTCTTTGTAGCAATTGTGAATGGGATTTCACTCATTATTTAGCTCTCTGTTTGTCTGTTAATGGTGAGTAGGAATGCGTGTGATTTTTGCATATTGATTTTGTATCCTGAGACTTTGCTGAAGTTGTTTATCAGCTTAAGGAGATTTTGGGCTTAGACAAGGGGGTTTTCTAAATGCACAATCATGTCATCTGCAAACAGTGACAATTTGACTTCCTCCTTTTCTAATTGAATACTCTTTATTTCTTTCTCTTGCCAGATTTCCCTTGCCAGAACTTCCAACACTATGTTGAATAGGAGTGGTGAGATAAGGCATCCTTGTCTTGTGCTGGTTTTCAAAAGGAATGCTTCCAGTTTTTGCCCATTCAGTGTGATATCAGCTGTGGGTTTGTCATAAATAGCTTTATTATTTTGAGATACATTCCATCAATACCTAATTCATTGAGAATTTTTAGCATGAAACACTGTTGAATTTTGTTGAAGGACTTTTCTGCATCTATTGAGATAATCTTGTGGTTTTTGTCTTTGGTTCTGTTTATGTGATGGAATGCGTTTATTGATTTGCGTATATTCAATCAGCCTTGCATCCCAGGGATGACACCTACTTGATTGTGTTGGATAAGCTTTTTGATGTGTTGCTGGATTTGGTTAGCCAGTATTTTATTGAGGATTTTTGCATCAATGTTCATCAAGTATATTGGTTTAAATTTCTCTTTTTTGTGTGTGTCTTTGCCAGGCATTGGTATCAGGATGATGTTGGTCTCATAAAATGAGTTAGGGAGGATTCCCTCTTTTTCTATTGATTGGAATAGTTTCAGAAGCAATGGTACCAGCTCCTCCTTGTACCTCTGGTAGAATTCAGCTGTGGATCCATCTGGTCCTTCACTTTTTTTTGGCTGGTAGTCTACTAACTATTGCCTCAATTTCAGAGCCTGTTACTGGTCTATTCAGAGATTCAACTTCTTCCTGGTTGTCCTGGGAGAGTGTGTGTGTCCAGGAATTTATCCATTTTTTCTAGATTTTCTAGTTTATTTGCATAGAAGTGTCTATAGTATTCTCTAATAGTAGTTTGTATTTCCATGGGATCGGTGGTGATATTCCCTTTATCATTTTTTATTGCGCCTGTTTGATTCTTCTCTCTTTTCTTATTAACTTTGCTAGTGGTCTATCAATTTTGTTGATCGTTTCACAAAACCGGGTCCTGGATTCATTGACATTTTGAAGGGTTTTTTCTGTCTCTATGTCTTACAGTTCTTCTCTGATCTTAGTTATTTCTTGCCTTCTGCTAGCTTTTGAAGTTGTTTGCTCTTGCTTCTCTACTTCTTTTAATTGTGATGTTAAGGTGCCGATTTTAGATGTTTCCTGCTTTCTCTTGTGGGCATTTAGTGCTATAAATTTCCCTCTACACATTGTTTTAAATGTGTCCCAGAGATTCTGGTACATTTTGTCTTTGTTCTTATTGGTTTCAAAGAACATCTTTATTTCTGCCTTCAGTTCGTTACTTTCCCAGTAGTCATTCAGGAGCAAGTTGCTCAGTATCCATGTAGCTGTGTGGTTTTGAGTGAGTTTCTTAATCCTGAGCTCTAATTTGATTTCACTGTGTTCTGAGAGACAGTTTGTTGTGATTTCTGTTCTTTTACATTTGCTGAGGAGTGTTTTACTTCCAATTATGTGGTCAATTTTAGAGTAAGTGCGATGTGGTGCTGAGAAGAATATATATAGTGTTGATTTGGGATGGAGAGTTCTGTAGGTGTCTATTAGGTCTGCTTGATGCAGAGCTGAGTTGAAGTCATGGATAAAGTCTCCCACTATTATGTATGGGAATCTAAGTCTCTTTGTAGATCTCTAAGGGCTTGCTTTATGAATCTGGGTGTTCCTGTATTGGGTGCATATGTATTTAGGATAGTTAGCTCTTCTTGTTGAATTGATTCCTTTACCATTATGCAATGTACTTCTTTGCCTCTTTTCATCTTTGTTGGTTTAAAGTCTGTCTTATCAGAGAGTAGGATTGCAACTCCTGTTTTGTTTTGTTTTTTTTTTTTCTTTCCATTTGCTTGGTAGATCTTCCTCCATCCCTTTATTTTGAGCCTATGTGCGTCTCTGCACGTGGGAAGGGTCTCCTGAATACAGCACACAAATGGGTCTTTACTCTTTATCCAATTTGCCAGTCTGTGTCTTTTAATTGGGGCATTTAGCCCATTTACATTTAAGGTTGATATTGTTATGTGTGAATTTGTTCTTGTCATTATGATGTTTGCTGGTTATTTTACCCATTAGTTGATGCAGTTTCTTCCTAGCATCGATGGTCTTTACAATTTGGCATGTTTTTGCAGTGGCTGGTACTGGTTGTTTCTTTCCCTGTTTAATGCTTCCTTCAGGAGCTCTTGTAAGGCAGACCTGGTAGTGACAAAATCTCTAAGCATTTGCTTTTCTGTAAAGGATTTTATTTCTCCTTCACTTATGAAGCTTAGTTTGGCTGGATATGAAATTCTGGATTGAAAATTCTTTTCTTTAAGAAGGTTGAATATTGGCTCCTACTCTCTTCTGGCTTGAAGGGTTTCTGCCGAGAGACCCTACGTTAGTCTGATGGGCTTCCTTTTGTGAGTAACTCGATATTTCTCTCTAGCTGCCCTTAACCCTTTTTCCTTCATTTCAACCTTGGTGAATCTGGCAATTATGTGTCTTGTAGTTGCTTTTCTTGAGTAGTATCTTTGTGGTGTTCTCTGTATTTCCTGAATTTGAATGTTGGCCTGACTTTCTAGGTTGGGGAAGCTCTCCCGGATAATATCCTGAAGAATGTTTTTCAACTTGGTTCCATTCTCCCCATCACTGTCAAGTACCTTAATAAAACGTAGATTTGGTCTTTGCACATAGTCCTATATTTCTTGGAGGCTTTGTTCCTTTCTTTTTACTCTTTTTTCTCTAACCTTGTTTTCTCACTTTATTTCATTAATTTGATCTTAAATCACTGATACCCTTTCTTCCACTTGATCGAATCAGCTACTGAAGCTTTTGCATGTGTCACGAAGTTCTTGTGCTATGGTTTTCAGCACTATCTGGTCATTTAAGGTCTTCTCTACAGTGTTTATTCTTTAGCCATTCATCTAATCCTTTTTCAAGGTTTTTAGCTTCTTTGTGATGGGTTCGAACATCCTCCTTTAGCTTGGAGAAGTTTGTTATTATCGATCTTCTGAAGCCTTCTTCTGTCAATTCATCAAAGTCATTCTCCATCCAGCTTTGTACCATTGCTGGTGAGGAGCTGCAATCCTTTGGAGAAGAAGAGACACTCTTATTTTTAGAACCTTCAGCTTTTCTGCTCTGGTTTCTCCCCATCTTTGTGGTTTTATCAATTTTTGGTCTTTGATGTTGGTGACCTACAGATGGGTTTTGGTGAAGATGACCTTTTTATTGATGTTGATGCACTCCTTCCTGTTCATTAGTTTTCCTTCTAACAGGTCCCTCAGCAGCAGGTCTGTTGGAGTTTGTTGGAGTTCCACTCCAGACCCTGTTTGCCTGGGTATCAACAGTGGAGGCTGCAGAACAGCAAATATTGTTGCCAGATCCTTCCTCTGGAAGCTTTGTCCCAGAGGGGCAGCCACTTATATGAGGTGTCTGTGAGCCCCTACTGGGAGGTGTCTCCCAGTTAGGCTACTTGGGGCCAGGGACCCACTTGAGGAGGCACTCTGTCCATTCTCAGAGCTCAAATGCTGTGCTGGGAGAGCCACTGCTCCCTTCATGGCTATCAGAAAGGGACGTTTAAGTCTGCAGAAGTTGTCTGTTGCCTTTTGTTCAGCTATGCCCTGCCCACAGAGGTGGAGTCTAGAGGCAGTAGGCCTTGTTGAGCTGTGGTGGGCTCCGTCCATTTCAAGCTTCCTGGCTGCTTTGTTTACCTACTCAAGCCTCAGCAATGGTGCATGCCCCTCCCCCAGTCAAGCTGCAAACTCACAGATTGATCTCAGACTGCTGTGCTAGCAGTGAGCAATGCTCCATGGGCATGGAATCCACCAATCCAGGCACGGGAGAGAATCACTTTGTCTGCAGATTGCTAAGACCTAGGGAAAAGCACAGTATTTGGGTGGGGAGTGTCCCGTTTTTCCAGGTAGTCTGCCAAGGCTTCCCTTAGCTAGGAAAGGGAAATACCCCGACCCCTTGTGCTTCCAGGGTGAGAAGATGCCCCACTCTGCTTCAGCTAGCCATCCATGGGCTGCACTCACTGTCCAATGAGTCCCAGTGAGACAAACCAGGTACCTCAGTTGGAAATGCAGAAATCATCCGTCTTCTGTGTCAATCACGCTGGGAGCTGCAGACCGGAGCTGTTCCTATTCAGCCATCTTGGAAGGTATTTGTGTATCATCTTTTTAATCCCATTTTCATATTCCTTAAGGATTTTCTTCTGTCCTGCATAATGGGTGAATTCCTCAGTACTACCTTCCAGTTTTATAATTCTCTCTTCAAGGTCTAGTCAAATGTTTACCTGTACATTAATACTTGTATTATAATTACTAAAATTTTATTTCTAATATTTATAATAGATTAATATTCATATCCTCCTTGTTTTGTTCCTGACTTGTTTTGTTATTATTATACATTTTAATTATTCATTTATCTCGAGGAGTCTCCTAAACACACATACTTTAAAGTCTTTTAAGACTATTAGCATTTTGAATTGGAGATACTTTTTCTCTTTTTTTTTTCTTCTCTATACCTCTCCCTTTCTAGCAATTAGGGAGCAGTATAGAGTTACTTACCTTTACTTGGCTCCCTGGTATCTTCAGTCTATAACAGTGTGTCTTAGTTTGGACTTTTCTAGAACCAAACTTTAAAGCAAAGATTCCAGTTTAAATTGTTTATTTCGGAAGTAATATTTTAAAAATACTGCAAAAGGAAGAAAAAGTTGAGGTAGAAAAGGGAAAGTAGCTAAAAGGGTTTATTGTGAAGCAAATTATCACTTCACTGCAGGTAAATAAAACATAATTCTCTGAGAAATACTAAAACCTAGTGTGAAATATGCACCTCAGACTTAAACCCCTGAAGAATTAAGGGAGCTGAAGTATTTATTCACCAGTTTCTGTCATATATTCATTGAGGGCTACCCTGAAAAACATTAATTCCTTGACATTTCTGACTTAATTCATGGGTGACAAACAGGGTTTAAAATGCCAGAGAAAGCCTACAGGTGGGTAAACTATATATGTAAAGTGTAGTTTCCCTGTGGGAGATCAATTTCTAAATCCACTTCCTGATTTTAAGTTCAGAGAGCAGCAGGTCATTGCTTTAGCTTTACTTATTGGTGTTTCTTTCTCTTTATTAATGATCCATAGAGAACATTTTCTTGTTTGTTTGTTTGTTTTTTGGCCTTAATGTGCCTTTTATTTTCATTATTTCTATTTTTATCTAACATTATTATGCCTTTGGTGCAGAGTTTGCCACAAGGACAAACTTTAAATGCCTTCTCAGTTGGAAGTCTAAACCCTCTGTTCTGCCTTCTACATCCCATACTACCAATTATGAGTTCCCATTTGGGGTGAAAAGTTTTCGAATAGATGGTAATGATGGTTTCACAGTGTTGTGAAGGTAATTAGTGCCACTGAACTGTACAATGAAATATGGTTAAAATGGTTTTATCTTCAAGATGGTTTATTGGGGTTTTATTAATGTGCCTTATCCACTTAGAAAGAGTAAAATAGAGTGTGAATATTCACATTGTAAACTTTCATTGGAGAAGAAACTCAGGTGCCTAACATAAAAAATGAAAGAAACTTCAGACACTGCACGGAGAGGTAGGCAGCAATCTCTACCTTGAGTGAGGCAGAAAACTATGTTTCTAGAGTGTGAAATGGGGAGAAACTGTCTGCATGATACTTATTCTCACTAGGTAGCCAGGAAATCCAGGCCATGAGGGAGTGAGTGCCTTAACTCTACCCAGTGTTGAAGGTTATTTGGTGAGTAGTGAGGACTACATGAGAAGGAGTGGCATCAAGAAGTGTTTTGTGAGCACTCTCTTAGCCCAGCAAAGACAGAAGGAAGATATTCCTGATCCTAACTCATAGGGGACCTCATGGAATTCTGCCAACTATCTCAAGTGATGGCCACAGGTTAGCAGCAGCTTCTGACTGAGATGTGCAATCTAATCTAGAGTGGTGATGGATTCCTTTAAACATAATTGAAGGTGAGCAGGAAGCATGCTCTTGCCATGGGTGTGAGTGCTGGGTGCCCTTGTTTTGTGGGCAAATGGGAGGGACGTGGCCTGAAAGCTGCCATCTTTTTCCCAAGTGGGAAGGCTTGTGGCCTAGGGAAGTTTTACATTTTAAGCCCAGAACTGCCCAAGACCCAGCTAGCTGTTGCCAGAAGTCTGTGGGTGTGAGATCCACCATATCAAGGACAGAAGAGCAGGGCATGCCTCACTGCTGCTTGTTACACCCCTCTCTCATGCCAATTCTTTTGTGCAGCAGAGGCAGTTTAACTCCTCCCTGGAACACTACCCCAGTACACAGGAAACTGCGTTCCAATCCCCATTGGCTTGTGTCCACACGTGGATAGCCAGAATGTGGACTTTCCTCACTCATCTAACTTTGCCCCTCAACGGGCCTTTTTAGCATAACACAATGAAAAGGACTATTGGGAGGCTCATGGCCCCACCCATTACTTGGAAGATCTGAGTACTTCACTTGGGTAGCATAAGCCAAGGGTAAATTCCACAACCACTACTGCCTGGCCCTCTTCTGCAAGCACCATCTCTTGGCCAGAGGTCACCTGACACAGCCCATTACAACATCTACTGACACAGTAACACAGCGCTCAGGAATGAAAAGTATTTTGTGCAACCTCAGCTAACACCATTGCCCACACTACCCTGGCTACTCAGGGCCTTAAGCTTATTTATGTGTCCAGTATATTACTACTACAGCTAGTAATTGAGAAAGCCACCACATTTAGGGTATTTACAACTAATGGCATCTTATAGAGTTTATGCCACCCCCCTGCACCATCCATCTGAGGAGATGCATGCACCTGCCACTGGGAGACCAGAGGACAGGTCAGCCCAGTGCAGCTCCACACTATATTATCCTCTTCTGGAGCTAAGAGCAGAGCTCAAGCCACTACAAGTCCTCCAGACCTGTCCATAGCCTGAGGCATTGGATAGCTTATCCAGGTGACTAACTAGAGATGCTGGTGACCAATTATCCTCAGAAGGAAGAACCTATACTAGAAGTGAATAATCATAGCCCAAGCAGAGTGCTAAGGGGAGAGTGCTGGAAACTATCAGAAAGTTAATTGGAAGACTCTATGACACACACACAAAGAAAGAAGAAGCTGGCAGAGTTCAAACCCTGAGTGACTTCGTATTCTGTGGAAAAGGTAAGTGGGAAAGATTTTAGCCTCTCTAGCTCTTGACTGCTGGTATCCAAACTCAAAAAGAGCTTCTTTGCCCCCACAAGCACAAGTACAGGAGTGTGCTGTGATTTGGACACTTCTTGAGGGCATTACCTTGCACGTGCAGGTTTCTTTCCCTTTCTTCCTGGACCCAAGCTGTACTAGTGGGCACTATACTGGGTGTGCATGCATCATGGGACTTTGTTCTGCTTAGAGACCTCCAGCCCTTGTGTCTTCTCATTACTGGATCCCTTGCAGACATTCATCAGCACCAGCTTAGATTGCAGCATCCCCACAAGGCAGCTAGATGCAGAGGAGCAGCAGGATTCACAATAGTCTTGCCCTTGGGAGATTGGTACTCCTAGGGGAAGAGGGAGTATAGGACAACAAGGGAGTGCCGCATGGAACAAAAGAAACAAAAGTGCAGGCTTTCCTGTGTTCCAGAACTTCCTGCTTGTGGGAAGTTTCTTTTCAGCAGAAGCAAAGCCACAGTGTTGAACTCAGTGGGTAAAGACTTCAGTTCTACCCCAGTAGTCAAGCAGCTTCAGTGCTCAGGAAGGGACTTGGAGCAGGAGACTTCTCCTCCCTCTCACTCACCACTGCAGTCACAGCTGGGGCTTCTCCCATGGGAGATCAGCATGGTTGCACCTGTTGACTGCCTTTCTGGGGCACTTTGAGGTAACTGCATCTTCGTGGGAGAAGTGCCCTCTGGGCTTAGGTTTGCATGAAGGGTAGAGTTTTACTGCCTCTTTACATAGAATGTTAGCATTTCTGCAGGTGGACAAAGGTGCCTGACTGATTGGAATATCCAGATCACTGGGATAGGTACATGATAGGGAGGCAGATTACTTTCCTGCTTGCCTGGTAGCAGAGCTGAGGTGGCTCCCTCACTCCACCCTGCAAAGACCACAGTGTATTTCACTGGAAGCCCCCACAGCCACTTCTGTCAAAAATGGGACTTTTGTCCACCATTGTGGTCTTGTATGTACCCATCTGCTTCAGCTGCAGCTGGTTTTCATCCATGGATACCTCTTAATGGTCAAAAGACTGAACTGTTCAACCTAGTGCAAAAAAAAAAAAAAATTGGGAAGAGAAAGTGCGCACCATTGGGAAACATTGTAAGCTTCATGAGACCTCTGCAATTCTGGCCTTACAAGAGAGAGTGAACCTGCTCACAACAAGTACATAACTACTACAATCATCATCTGAGAATGTCATCACACAAAGGTTCTCTGTAGCCAAGGATTCACAGTCTTTTCTGCTGAAGGCACACAGAACCAAAGATAGGTGACCATGAACTAAACATATTAAAGTCACATTCCCAAAAAGGAAAAATCTAGTGAAGTAAAATATAAATTCAATAATAATAAGAGTAAATAATCTACCCAGATGAGAAGGAATGAGAAAAAATAATTCTGGCAATATGGAGAAAAAACACAAGAATTTTATAACACCCTGAAAAGATCACGCTAACTCTCTACCAATAGATTCAAACTAAAATGAAATAATTTAAATACCAGACAAATAATTCAAAATGTGAATCATAAAGCTGTTCAATGGGATGCAAGAGAAAACTGAAAACCAACATAAAAAATTTTAAAAATAATTAATATAACCAAAGTTAGAGCTGAACTGAAAGAAATTGAGACAATAAAAAAATCAAAAGATCAAGAAATACAAGAGTCGTTTCTTGAAAATATTAATAAAATAGATAGACCACTAGCTAGACCAATAAATAAGAAAAGAGAGAAGAACAAATAAACACAATTAGAAATGACAAAGGGGATGTTACCACTGACTTCACAGAGATACCAATAACAATTAAAGAATATTATGAACAGCTCTATCCACATAAAAATAGAAAATCTAAAAGAAATGGATGAATTCCTGGACAAATACAACCTCCCAAGATTGAGACAGGAAGAAATTGAATCTTGGAAAAGACCAGTAATGAGCTCCAAAATTGAATCAGTCATACTCTACCAACCAAAAACCAAACAAACAAAAAAAACCTGTGACAAGATGAATCACAAATCAACATCCACAGACAAATTCTACCAAATGTACAAACAAGATCTGGTACCATTTTCTACTGAAACAATTCCAAAAAATTGAAAAGGAAGGATTCCTCCTTAACTCCTTCTATGAGGCCAGCATAATTATGATACCAAAACCTGGCAGAGACACACCCACCCACACACACACACACACACACACCCCAAACAAAACAAAACAAAACAAAAAACCCAAGAAAACAAAAAAACTTCAAGCTAATATTTTTTATTTATTATTATTATACTTTAAGTTCTAGGGTACATGTGCATAACGTGCAGGTTTGTTACATATGTATACTTGTGCCATGTTGCTGTGCTGCACCCATCAACTCGTCAGCACCCATCAACTCGTCATTTACATCAGGTATAACTCCCAATGCAATCCCTCCCCACTCCCCCCCTCCCCATGATAGGCCCCAGTGTGTGATGTTCCCCTTCCCGAGTCCAAGTGATCTCATTGTTCAGTTCCCACCTATGAGTGAGAACATGCGGTATTTGGTTTTCTGTTCTTGCGATCGTTTGCTAAGAATGATGGTTTCCAGCTGCATCCATGTCCCTACAAAGGACACAAACTCATCCTTTTTTATGGCTGCATAGTATTCCATGATGTATATGTGCCACATTTTCTTAATCCAGTCTGTCACTGATGGACATTTGGGTTGATTCCAAGTCTTTGCTATTGTGAATAGTGCCGCAATAAACATACATGTGCATGTTTTGATGAACATTGATGCAAAAATCCTGAAGAAAATAGTGGCAAACTGAAACTAGCAGCACATCAAAAAGTTAGTCCAACACAATCAGGTAGTATTTGTCCCTGAGATGCGAGGTTGGTTCACCATATTCAAATCAATAAATGTAAATCATCACATAAACAGAACTAAATATAAAAATACATGATTATCTCAATGGATGCAGAAAGGGCTTTCAATAAAATTCAAGAACGCTTCAGGTTAAAAACTCTCAATAAACTTGATATTAAAGGAACACATCTCAAAATAATAAGAGCCATCTATGAAAAACCCACAGCCAATGTCATACTGAATGAGTAAAATCTAGAAGCATTCCTCTTGAAAATCAGCATAAGACAAGGACGCCCTCCCTCACCACTCTTATTCAACATTGTACTGGATGTCCTGGCCAGGAAAATTAGGCAAGAGAAAGAAATAAAGGACATTCAAATAGGATGAGAGGAAGTCAAACTATTCTTGTTTTCAGATGACTTAATCCAATATCTACAAAACCCCATAATCTCAGCCCCAAAGCTACTTAAGCTGATAAACAACTTCAGCAAAGTCTCAGGATGCAAAATTAATGGCAAAAGTCACTAGCATTTCTATATACTAACAACAGTCAAGCCAAGAGCCAAATCAGGAAAGCAATTTCATTCACAATTGCCACAAAAATAATAAAATACCTAGGAATACAGCTAACCATGGAGGTGAAGGATCTCTACAAAGAGAACTACCAAGCACTGCTCAGGGCCAGGCACAGTGGCTCATGCCTGTAATTCCAGCACTTTGGGAGGCCAAGGTGGGCAAAGCACTTGAGGTCAGGAGTTTGAGACCAGCCTGGCCAACATGGTGAAACCCCATCTCTACTAAAAATACCAAAAATTAGCTGGGCATGGTGTTGAGTGCTTGTAGTCCCAGCTACTCAAGAGACTGAGGCAGGAGAATTGCTTGAACCCAGGAAGTGGAGGTTGTAGTGAGCCGAGATCATGCCACTGCACTCCAGCCTGGGCAACAAGGAAAGACTGCATCTCAAACAAACAAGCAAGCAAATAAACAAACACTGCTCAAAGAAATCAGAGATGACAAAAAAAAAAAAAGGAAAAATATTGCATGCTCTTGGATAGGAAGAATCAGTACTGTTAAAATAGCCATAGTGCCCAGGAAAGGTGGCTCAAGCCTGTAATCCCAGAAGTTTGGGAGGCCGAGGTGGGCGGATCATGAGATCAGGAGTTCAGGAGTTCGAGACCAGCCTGGCCAATATGGTGAAATTCTGCCTCTACTAAAAATACAAAACAAAACAAAAAAAAATTAACTTGGCGTGATGGCATGCGCCTGTAGTCCCAGCTACTCGGGAGGCTGAGGCAAAAGAATCACTTGAACCCGGGAGACGGAGGTTGCCATGAGCCGAGACTGTACCACTGCACTCCAGCCTGGGTGACAGAGCGATACTCCGTCTGAAAAAAAAAAAAAAAAAAAAAAAAAAAAAAAGGCCATAGTGTCCAAAGCAACTTCCAGATTCAATGCAATTTCTATTAAACTACCAATGACATTCCTCACAGAACTAGAAACAAAACAAAACAAAACTATAGTAACATTTACATGGGGCCAAAAAAGTCTGAATAATGAAGAAATCTTTAAGCAAAAAGAGCAAAGTTGAAGACATTATGCTACTATTATGCTACTCCACTTCATGCTATCCTATGGTAACCCAAGCAGCATGGTACTGGTGGAAAAAAAAAAGGCACACAGACCAGTGGAAAATAATAGACAGCCAAAAACTAAGGCTGTAAACCTACAAATATCTGCTCTTTCACAAAGCTGACAGAAACCAGCAATGAGGAAAGGATTCCCTATACCATAAATGGTGCTGGGATAACTGGCTAGTCATATACAGAAAATTGAAATGGTGCCACTTCCTTACACCATATACAAAAATTAACTTAAGAAGGATTAAATACTTAAATGTAAAACCCAACACTATAAAAACCTAGACAATACCACTCTGGACATAAGAAAGGGCAAAGATTTTATGACAAAGACAACAAAAGCAACTGGTACAATAACGAAAATTGACAAATGGGATCTAATTAAATTAAAGAGCTTCTGGACAGCAAAAGAAACTATCAACAGAATAAACAGACAACCTACATAATATGAGAAAATATTAGCCAATTATGCATCTGACAAAGGTCTATTATCCAGCATCTACAAGGAACATAAACAAATTTTCTACAATAAAAAAGAACCCTATTAAAATGAGCAAAAGACATGAACAGACAATTTTTTAAACAAGACACATATGTGGCCAACATGCATACAAAAACAAAGCTCAACATCACTGATCATTGGAGAAATGCAAATCAAAAGCAAAATAAGATACCATCTCTCACCAGTAGAATGGCTATTATTATAAACTAAAGAGCTTCTGCACAGCAAAAAGAAACTACCATCGGAGTGAACAGGCAACCTAAAGAATGGGAGAAAATTTTTGCAATCTACTCATCTGACAAAGGGCTAATATCCAGAACCTATAAAGAACTCAATCAAATTTACAAGAAAAAAATCAAACAACCCCATCAAAAAGTGGGCAAAGGATATGAACAGACACTTCTCAAAAGAATACATGCATACAGCCAACAGACACATGAAAAAATGCTCATCATCACTGGCCATCAGAGAAATGCAAATCAAAACCACAATGAGATACCATCTCACACCAGTCAGAATGGCAATCATTAAAAAGTCAGGAAACAACGGGCGCTGGAGAGGATGTGGAGAAATAGGAACACTTTTACACTGTTGGTGGGACTGTAAACTAGTTAAACCATTATGGAAAACAGTATGGCGATTCCTCAAGGATCTAGAACTAGAAATACTATATGACCCAGCCATCCCATTACTGGGTATATATCCAAAGGATTACAAGGCATGCTGCTATAAAGACACATGCACACATATGTTTATTGCAGCACTATTCACAATAGCAAAGACTTAGAATCAACCCAAATGTCCATCAGTGACAGACTGGATTAAGAAAATGTGGCACATACACACCATGGAATACTATGCAGCCATAAAAAAGAATGAGTTCGTGTCCATTGTAGGGACATGGATGCAGCTGGAAACCATGATTCTCAGCAAACGATCGCAAGAACAGAAAACCAAATACCGCATGTTCTCACTCATAGGTGGGAATTGAACAATGAGATCCCTTGGACACAGGAAGGGGAACATCACATACTGGGTCCTATCGTGGGGAGGGGGGAGGAGGGAGGGATAGCATTAGGAGATATATCTAATGTAAATGACTAGTTAATGGGTGCAGCACACCAACATGGCACATGCATACATAGGTAACAAACCTGCATGTTGTGCACATGTACCCTAGAACTTAAAGTATAATAATAATAATAATAAAAGAAAAAAAAAGAATGGCTATTATTAAAAAGTCAAAAATTAACATGCTGACAAGTTTGTGAAATAAAAGAAATACTTATACACTGTTGGTGGGACTGTAAATTAGTTTAATCATTGTGGAAAAGAGTGTGGGAATTCCTCAATGACCTAAAAGCAGAAATACCATTCAACCCAGCAATCCCATTACTGGGTATGTACCCAAGGGAATATAAATTGTTCTATCATGAAGACACATGCATACATATTTTCATTGTAGAATTATTAAAAATAACAAAGACACAAAATCAGCCTAAATGTCCATCAAAGGTAGAGTAGATAAAGAAAATGTGGTACATATACACAATGGAATGCTATACAGTCATAAAAAGAGATTATATTATTTGCAGAAACATGGATGGAGCTGGAGGTCATTTTTCTTAGCAAATTAATGCAGGACTAGAAAACCAAATACCACATGCACTCACTTATAAGTAGGAGCTAAAGGATGAGAATACATGGACACATAGAGCGAAATAGCTGACACTGAGGCCTGTTGGAGGGTTAGAGGAAGGAGAGGGTCATGCAAATAACTGAGTACTAGGCTTAATACATGAGTGATGAAATAATCTGTACAACAAACCTCCATGACACAAGTTTACCTATAAACAAACTTGCACATGTACCCCTGAACTTAAAATAAAAGTTAAATAAAAAGATTTAAATGTATAAAGATTTCACATACAAATGTAGATTTCTGCATAAAAAATAAAAAAGTAATTTGTAATATGAATGAAAAATGTTCTTGAGATAGACATTTTAAGAAAAACAAACAGAACTCTGGAAATGAAAGATTAGGGTATAGAACTACAAAATGTAATGTAAAGATTCTTTTAGATTCAAGGTAAAGAAGTGGGAAAAAAATTCTATGCAAATGGTAAATAAAAGTGAGCAGGAGTAGCTCTTCTCATATCAGGCAAAAGAAACTTAAAATCAACAGCAGACAAAGAAGGTCATTATAAAATAATATAGTCAAATAAGGTCATTATATGATGATAAAGGGATCAATTTCAGAAGAAGATATAACAACCTTAAATATATATGCACCTAATACCAGAGCTCACAGATTCATAAAACAAATACTACTAGACATAAAAAAGATATAGGCAGCAATACAGTAATAGTGAAGGAGTTCAACACTCCATTAACTACACTAGAGAGATAATTGAGGCAGAAAGTTAATAAATAAATACTGGAATTAAACTGGACTCTAGAACAAATGGACCTAGCAGGAATTTACATAATATTCTACGTAAAACCTGAAAAAGGTACATTTTTCTTATCAGCACATGGAATATTCTCCAAGATAGGCCATATGATAGGCCACAAAACAAGCCTCAATACATTTTAAGAAAATCAAATTTATGTAAAGTATCTTATCAGACCACAGTGAAATAAAACTAGAAATCAGTTCCAAGAGGAGCTCTCAAAACTATACAAATACATGGAAATTAATCTGCTCCTGAATACTCTTTTGGTCTATAATAAAATCAAGATGAAAATTTACACAGTTGCCAAAATGAATGGTAACAGTAATACAGGTTATAAAAATCCCTGGGATAGAGCAATAACAGTGCTAAGAGGAAAATTTATACTGCTAATTTCCTACATCAAAGAAACAGAAAGATCACAAATTGACAAGCTAATGTCACACCACCACAAACTAGAGAAGCTACGACAAACCAAACCCAAAGCTAGCAGAAAAGAAATAGCAAAGATCAGAACAGAAATAAATGAAATTGAAGAAAAAATTACAAAGGATCAATGGAATAAAAAGTTGTTTTTTTGAAAAGATAAAATTACCAAACTACTATGTAGATTAAGCAAGAAGAGAGGAGATTCAAATAAGATCAATCAGAAATGCAAATGGAGACATTACAATGGATATCACAGAAATATGAAAGATCATCTGAAACTACTATGAACACTTTTATGTACACAAACTATAAAATCTAGAGGGAATGAATAAATTCCTTGAAATAAACATCCTCACAAGCTTGAATCAGGAATAGATAGAAACCCTGAAGAGACCAACAGAAAGCATAGTGATTAAATCTGTAATAAAAAAAATCTTCCAACAAATAAAAGCACAGTACCGGAGAGATGCATAATTGAATTCTACCAGACATTTAAAGAACTTGCACACAAAAGCTATATGATCATTTTAATAGATGCAGAAAAAGCATTTGACAAAATCCAAAGTTACTCCATGATAAAAGCCTTCAACATACTAGGCATAGACGGAACATATCTCAAATTAATACAAGCCATATATGACAAACCAACAGCCAACATCATACTGAATGGGGAAAAGTTGAAAGTATTCTCCCTATGATCTGGAATAAAGCAAAGATGCTCACTTCTATTTAGCATAGTAATAGAAGTCCTAGGCGGAGCAATCAAACAAGAGAAAAAAATAAAGGGCAACCAAATTGGAAAAGAGGAAGCTAACCTATCTCTGTTTGTTGATGACATGATCTTATACCTGGAAAACCCTAAATACTCCTCCAAAAAACTCTTAGATGTGATAAATGAATTCACTAAGGTCTCAGGTTAAAAATATATGTATACAAATCTGTAGCACTGCTATATACCAATAATGACCAAGATGAAAATCAATTCAAGAACTCAATTCCATTTACACTAGTTGCAAAAAGCAAAACAGAACAAAACAAAACAAACTAGTATATACGTAACCAAGGAAGTGAAAGATCTCTACAAGGAGAACTATAAAAACACTGCTGGAAGAAATCAGAGATGTTACACACAAATGAAAAAGCATTCCACGTTCATGGATTGGAATAATCAACATTGTTAAAATGACCACATTACTCAAAGAAATACACACATTATACGAGATTTCTATTGAAACACCAATGTCATTTTTCAGAGAATTAGGAAAAAATAAGTTCTAAGATTCATATGGAACCAAAAAAGAGCCCAAGTAGCTAAAGCAATTCTAAGTAAAAAGAACAAAGCTGGAGGCATTCCATGACCCAAATTAAAATTATACTGTAAGTTTATAGTAATCAAACCTGCATGGTACTGGTATAAAAGTAGATACATAGACCAATGGAACTGAATAGAGAACCCAGAAATAAAGCCCAACATCTATAGCAACTGATCTTTGACAAAACAGACAGAAACATACACTGGGAAAATAACTATTCAATAAATAGTGCTCAGAAAATTGAATAGTCAGTGGCAGAAGAATATAACTGGTTCCCTATCTCTTACCATATACAAAAACTAATTCAAGATGGATAAAAAACTTAAATCTAAGACCTGAAGCTATAACAAAGCCAGAAGGTCACATAGGAAAAGCTCTTCTGGATATTGGATTAGGCAAATAATTTATGACTAAGATCCCAAAAGCAAATGTAATAAAAATAAAGAATAAATAAGTGGGAATTAACCAAACTAAAAAGCTTCTGCACGGCAAAAGAAATAACAAGAAAGTAAATAGTCAACCTACAAAATGGGGGAAAATATTTGCAGTCCATATGTCCAACAAATAACTAATATCTAAAACCTGTAAGAAACTCAAATCAGCAAGAAATAAATGAATAATTTCATTAAATAGTAGGCAAATGACATGACCAGACATTTCTCTAAAGAAGATATACAAATGAGTAACAAACATATGAAAAAATGTTCAACATCACTAATGATCAGGGAAATGCAAATTAAACCACAATGAGCTAACACCTTACCCCAGCCAGAATGACTATTATTAAAAAGTCAACAATAGATGTTGGTGTGGATTTGGTGAAAGGGAAACGCTTACAGACTGTTAGTGGAATGTAAATCAGTACAACCTCTATGGAAAACAGCATGGAGATTTCTCAAATAACTAAAAGTAGATCTACCACTCAACCCAGCAATCCCACTGCTAGGTGTCTACTCAAGGGAAAATAAGTTGTTATATACAAAAGACACCTGCACATGTATGTTTATTGCAGCACGATTTACAGATGCAAAGAGTTGGAATAAACTGAAATGTCCAATAACCTATGAGTGTGTGTATATATACACATACGTATATATATACACATATGTATAGGAAGAATATATATATGATGAGATATTACTCAGCTATAAAGCAGAATGAAGAAATAATATATTTTGCGGCAACTTAGATGGAGCAGGAGGCCATTATCCTAAATGAAGTAACTCAGGAATAGAAAACCAAATACCACACATTCTCCCTTAAAAATGGGAGCTAAGCTATGGGTACATGAAGGTATACAGAGTGGTACGATGGACATTGGAGACTGAGAAGTGGGGAACTTGGAAGGGTGGTGAGGGATGAAAAATTATCTGTTGGGTACAGTGTACAATATTCTGGTGATGGGTACACCTAAAGCCCAGACTTCACCACTACATGATCCACCCAAGTAATGAAAAATCACTTGTACCCCTAAAAATATTTAAATAAATTAATAAAACCTAAAACGTTAAAATGTGCAAAGGACAAAATATAATAAAAGTGGCAAAGTTTATGTAATATATATTTTACTACAAGAAAGAAATCACCTGTGAAATTTTCTACACCTTTTTTTGGTTTTGTTTTGTTTTTGGCCAAAGTCTACCTATTGCTTATCTCTAATATCATCCCTGAATAATTAATCTCTGTTTAGCTCTCAAGTTTGACAGTTTGACTCTTAATATTTGCCTTAGTTCCCGTTTTTCTGATCCCAGTGTTGAGCCCTTGCCATTCTGCCTCCAGGATAATTCTGACACTTGACTTTCTTCTCATGTAATTGTAGCTTAGCATTCTAACCAAAGCCCTGAAGAATCAGACAAACAGTACCTATTTCCTACCTAACATTCCCAAGAGGTAAAAGGAATCAAATGCTTTCTTTGTGCCACTACTGCTTGTTGTAAAAATCATTCGTTTTTGTATCAATAACACTATATTGAAATATCTGCTCCTGTGCTTTATTCCCTATTTGCTGTTAACTTCTTGAGGACAGGGAAAATAAATTCAAACATTTCAGAAATAACTAGGTTTATACATTTTTATTTTTTTTCACAATGGGTTTTATTTTAGATCTTTTTATAAATAAGAAAATAAAATGAAATACTTAGAACCTCTTCTGATTTTTCTGATTTTCACCACAAGAGGGAACCATCAGAATTTGTATCACAGAGAAGGACAAAAAGAAAAAAAGAAAAAAAATTGAAGCCAAGGCTGTGAGAATTGATACAATTTTCAATTGTACTCAAGTAAATAAACACTGAATAAAAATGTATTATGTATTGCTTGGAACAGAAACAGGGACTTAGACTTTCCCTGTTCTAGGCCTCTATCTCCTATTTTAAATTAAGACCAAATATATTTTTCAGGAAATATTTTTTAGGATAGATCAATATAATTATATATAAAACATTTAAAGTAAATATTGAGTGTTTCAAAAAGTAAAACATACTTATTGTCAGTCTCACCAGAAGGATCTTCATAGTTGTGTTTTTAAACTTTTTTTTATTATTCTGACATCTAAAACAGAAAATCCTTCAAACTTGCTCACGAAATGGGACCCTATGAATTATCGCCAATTTTGTTAGTTTAGGAAAATCCAGGAAAGCTAAAAAACTGCCTCTTCCAAATGTTTAGAAAGTGAAATGCCTTTTTATAATTTTAATGAAGGCATTATTAATTTGAATGGTCCAATCAGATAATATCATCTGGTGTTTATTTCTTTCCTTTTTTTAAACCATTGAACAAATAATTATTGAATGCTTATCAATTGCAAGGCATTACTTTTAAAAGATACAAAGACACAGAAAGATAAATATCAGATGCTCTCACTCATATATGTAATCTTAAAAAGTTAATCTCAGGGAAGTACCGTAGAATGGTCATTACAGAGGCTAGGGTGGTTAGGAGGAAGGGGAAGTAGAGGAGATGTTGGTTGGGAGATAGGAAGAATATATGCAAGAGATCTATTGTACAGCAAGGTGACTATATTTAACCATAATATATTGTATTCTTGACAAATGCTAAGAGAGTGCATGTTAAGTGTTCTCATCACAAAAATGAGAGCAATGTGAGGTAATACGTTACTAGCTAGATTTAACCATTCGACAATATATGTAAACTTCAAAATATCATGTTTTACGTGATAAATGTATACAGTTTTATCAAAAGAAAAAATGAATTAAATAACATAAAGGCACAAAGAAATAACTTATGATTCTAGAATCCCTTGGATTCCTGACGTTCTGCTAGTTCTGCTTTGCCATTCCTCATCCTTGGGAAATACTCATTTTGTGCATATATACCTGGGCCTCTCAAAGTTGCTCAAAAATATCACAAATCTTATATCTTTGTCCCGTTACAAATGCACGCCATTTAAAATATAATAGCATTTTTTGCAACAAAATAAGACTTTTTAATAATAAAATCCATAAGCTGATGACACGAGGGCCAGATTTGACCTACAGACTTTTAAAATTTTGAATGTTTTGCCTAACAGTCCGAATGTTCTAGCTTTCTTAAAAAAGAAAAATCTGGCAGCACTGAATTTCTAATTAATTAATGACAACAGTTGGCAGGAGTTGAAAAGTCATTGTAACCTAATTAGACATAACATTGTCTAATATTTCAGTTCCAAGAAATATCTGTGGATGATATTTGAGTCAATTAGCTCATTTTTATGACTATTCTGGCCATTGTAAGCTGTTTATCATTCTCTAGTTTATATGTTGTCTCAGTATAACATCAGTGGCCGGTCCTCTCAAGATAATAACTCAGCACTCTTAACCAATGACCAATATCTTTCTTAGGAAATGAAGGCGAAATATCTAAAATAGGCAATTTCAGAGACAGACAGTAGATTAGCGGTCACCAGGGGCTGAGGGTAGATGATGGTGGTGAGGAGTTATTGCTTAATGGTTATGAGTTTCAGTTTTGGGTGGTATAAATGTTTTGGAAACAGCAGTTATGGTTGCAAAATGTTGTGAATGTAATTAATGCCATTAAACTGTATAATTAAATATGGTTAAATTGGCAAATTGTATGTAATATATATTTAAATACAGTAAAGAAATCATCTCTGACCAACAGCAAAAGAAAACTAGGTATGAGGTCATATTGCTTCTTTCTTGTGCACCTCTCTGTTCAACTGTCCTTTTCTCTTTTTTGTCCATTTTACAGATAGTGCGGCAGACCTCACCAAAACCAGAGGCTGCTCAAACTGTGGTAGACCCCATCCATACAAGTATCCTTCTTGCTGCTCCATGTAACCTAAAGGCAGCTCTCGCCAACATAATGGGTGGCACAGGCAAGAACAGAAACATATATCAAAATCAGAACATGTTAAACCTGCAATCCTTTGTTAGTTCTCTCATCCATAATAGACTACTTAAGATCAGTAAGTTCTACCCATGATTGAATCTCTATTACCCTTAAAGACCAGTTACAAGATAATGCCTCTCTAAAACTATTTCCTCGGTATTATTAACTCCCTAGGACACTGCACACACCCTTACCCCAGCTCTTTTCACCATTACCACTGGCCTTCATCCCTGCCATGCTACTGTTCCTTTGTGAACAGATCTCTTTACATTCTAAATTCTTATCACAGAATAATTTATCTTCCTTTGCTTTAACAAACATTGTTCTTTCACAGGATAAATAAAAATATTATCTAGTGGGCGTTATCTTTAATTTCACCATTCATATGGAATTGGACTGTGATGTGGAGATGGGATTCTCTTCACGTTTCAATAATTACTCTTTCCCTTTTATGTAAGAAACATCTCTTCTCTTGATGTTTATACTATTTGATTATATCAGTCCTATGCCCCTTTATATAGTGCCTTGTTTGTAATGTAGAGGGTGGGGTAAAAGGAGATGTTAAAGATAAACTGTTCTATTTACTTTATCTTAAACAATGGGTTACCATTATTTATCTAACCACTCACTCATGAAGATCTGATGTGATACCTTCTTTTCCCGTACCTTTATGTAATTCAATCAATTGCAAAGTAAAGTTTATTTTACTACTAAAGGTACATATGGAATCCTATGACTTTTTCTATCTTATCAGGAAATTTGTAATAATTCTACTATGAGGCATTGTTTCCAATACAGAGTCCTTATATTTTTATCAACGTCTCTAATCTAAATTGATTCTATGTAACTCTTTATCTACTGTATTGTTTCTCTTTAACTCAAAATATGTTTAACTCTATTCTAACTTTAGAATTATTTCACTTCATCCTTATGTTGTCTTTTTATTCACAGATTCAACAGATATTATTGATCATCAACTACAATCTAGGCACTGTGACAAAAACTGAGCTCTATATCTTTATCTCTTTTCTTGTTTTTCTTATCTGATACCTAGATTGGTATTTTATTCATTTTTTGACCTTCCATTTTTACATATACTGTCTTATTAATACATTCATTTGTTTCCATTATTGTCTTTAGGTATATGACTCCATATCTATACTCAACTCTTCTCTTGAGTTTCATGTTGTCATTTCAAAGTCCCCGCTTAATAATCTGCTTGGATAGTCTCAGAGAAACTTCAAGAAAAATACGCAGTCTGAATCAGGTTGATTGCCTGATAAAACAAACAATAATTTCCTAAATTCCAAATGATTTTAAAATGTTGGAACTATCAGACCAAAACTTTTTTTTTTTTTTTTGGCAGATTGACAAGGTAGACATGTATTTCTAGCAATTATCTGAGAATGTATTGGTAGTGACAAGATATTCATTTACTTGTAGCAATTACTCTACATCTGTTGGCTGAAACAACTTTATATACTTAATCATTTTTTTCTCTATGTTTATTGTTCTTAAAAATTGCATGGAATTTAACTAACTGGAATGTCAACTTGTTGATGATACACCTCAGAGGATAAGCAAGGTTGAGGTTGGAATAGGCGTGAATCAGGAATTAATTCTAGTCCCTAATTTCCATGAAGCATAGAACTTATCGTTCATTGAATTCATTAGAAATTAGTTTCAGTTTCTCCTAACACTGTTTATTTTATTTTGTGATGGAGCTCTTATAATAATACATAAATTATTATCATGATTTAGTGTATATTTCCTTTATGAAACTTTTATTTTCTTCTACTTTTATTTTAGGTTCTAGGGGGTACGTGTGCAGGTTTGTTACATGGATAAATTTTGTGTTGCTGAGGCTTAGTGTATGAATGGTCCTGTTACCTAGATAGTAAGCATAGTACATAATAAGTTGCCTTCCAGCCCACATTCTTCTCCCATTCTCCCCTCTCAAGCAGTCTCCAGTGTCTATTGTTACCATCTTTGTGTTCATGTGTATTGTGGTATTTGATTTTCTCTTCTTGCATTAGTTCACTTAAGATAATGAACTTCAGCTGCATTTTTGTTTATGCAAAGGACATGATTTCATTTTTTGTGGTTGTGTAGTATTCCATGGTGTATATGTACCACATTTCCTTTAACCAGTCCACTGTTGATGGGTATCTTGGTTGATTCTATTGCTGTTGTGAATAGGGCTGTGATGAACATATTAGTGCATGTGTCTTTTTGATATAATTACTTATTTTCTTTGGGGCGTATATCCACTAGTGGGATAACTACATGGAATGGTAGTTTTGTTTTAAGTTATCTGAGAAATCTCGAAACTGCTTTCCACAGTGGATGACCTAGTTTACATTTTCACCAGCAGGATATAAGTGCTCCCTTTTCTCTCCAACCTTGCCAGCATATGTTGTTTTTTGACTTTTTAGTAATAGCCATCCTACTAGTATGATATTCTGTCTCATTGTGAGTTTGATTTGCATTTGTTGAAATATGACTGACACACAAATGCTATACATATTTAATGTGTATGCAACTTGATACGTTTGGAGATAAGGATACACTTGTGAAGTCATCAGCACAATCTATATCATAAACTTATCACCTCCAAAATCTTCTTCCTGCTGTCTTTACTTAATATTATTATTATCATTACTATTATTATTAATAATATAAAAACACTTCACATTAGATCTAAACTCCTTGCAAATTTTTAAGTCAACAATACACTATTGTTAACTATAGGCACTATGCTGTACAGTTCATCTCTGGAATTTATTTATCTGGTGTAACCAAAACTTAGTACCCTATAACATAATAGCTATTGTAACTGTGTTCCATGAGGTAGAGGCAGACATATTTGCCATAAATAGAAAGATAGAAGTTATCAGATAAAATATAAAATATAATACAAGAACAAAATGGAATATTTAGAACAAAAAAATTCAATATCAGCAATTTTAAAAATTTACCTGGGAAAGAATCAGGGACACTAAAAAGAAAATCACTAGATCACCAGAAATTATCCAAATCGTAAAAGGGAGAATAATAAAGATTGAAAACATGAGCAGTGGGACTTGTGGAACACTATGCAAAAGTAATTAGAATTCTAGAAGAAGAAGAGAAGGAGATTGAAGTGGAAAATTTATCTGAAGACATAATGACCAAAAACCTCTCAAATGTAGGGAAAAGTATACATTCACAGATTCAAGAAATTCAACAGTATTCAAATAGAATAAATTCAGAAGGGGCTATGTCTATACACATCACAATTAAACTGCTGAAAACCAAAGCTAAAGAAAAAAAACCTTTAAATCTTTCCCCCAAAATAATAAATTACACACAGTGGAACAAGAGTTCAAACATTGTAGAAGTCTCATCAGAAACGATGAAGTCCAGAAAACAATGGAACAAAATCTTTGAAGTTAAAAAGAAAAGAAAAAATGTCAACCATGCATTCTATTTTCCTAGCACATCAGGAATAAACAATACCATTATCAGATGAAGGAAAACTAAGAGATTTCATCACTAATAGACCTACTGTACAAGAAATACTAAAGTTATTTGTGAATATCAAAAGAAGCTTGAATCTTCTGGAAGGAAGGAAGAACAATTGAAATGGTATATATCTACCGAACTATATAAAAGACTATTTTCTCTTAAGTTCTTAAAATATACACAACTTGGCCGGGCGCGGTGGCTCAAGCCTGTAATCCCAGCACTTTGGGAGGCCGAGACGGGCGGATCACAAGGTCAGGAGATCGAGACCATCCTGGCTAACATGGTGAAACCCCGTCTCTACTAAAAATAAAAAAAAAAAAAAAACTAGCCGGGCGAGGTGGCGGGCGCCTGTAGTCCCAGCTACTCGGGAGGCTGAGGCAGGAGAATGGCGTAAACCCGGGAGGCGGAGCTTGCAGTGAGCTGAGATCCGGCCACTGCACTCCAGCCTGGGCGACAGAGCGAGACTCCGTCTCAAAAAAAAAAAAAAAAAAAAAAAAAAAAAAAAAAAATATATATATATATATATATATATATATACACACAACTTTAGAAAGTAAATATAACATAGTTTTGTGTGGTTTTCTGTGTATGAAAACATAATATTTTGACAATTGTAACAATAACATCAATAAAGAGAAACTAGTTGCAAGATTTCTACATTTGGGGATAAATGGCACAATATTAACTTTAAGTAGACTGTGAATTGTTAAGTATGTTTATTGGAAATCATTAAGCAACCACTGAAAAACTACGCACAGGGATATAGTAAATAGGCTCATATAAAAATAAAAATAAAAGTATCCAAATATTTTAAATATTTAAAAAGAAAATACAGAAGGAAAAATAGAGGAATAAATAAACATAAGGGACAAAGAGAAAATAAATAATACAATGGTTAGCATGTTCTCACTTATAAGTGGGAGCTGAACAATAAAAACACATGGACACAGAGAGGTGAACAACACCTACTGGGGCCTTTGTGGGGGGCAGGGGGAGGGAGAGCATCAGGGAAAATAGCTAATGCTTGTGGGGCTTAATACCTAGATGATGGATTGAGAGGTGCAGCAAAGCACCATGGCACACGTTTCCCTATATAACAAACCTGCACGTCTTCCACAGGTATCCCAGAACTTAAAGTAAAATACAGATTTTTAAAAAAGATTTGTAGCTGAAACCTCTGTTAAGCCTTGTAGTTAAGCAAGGCTGATAATCCCAGCAGTCAAAGGGACAGACTCTTTTGTCTATCTGGTTTATTCCTGTATTCCCAGAGCCTAGGGGAATACGATATATTCAATGCTAAATAAATGTTGACTAAATGACATTTTTGTTACTCCATTAATAATAATAATAATAATAATAACACGATGGTTAACCTAAAGTAAAAATATTACTATTTAGATTACATTTTAATGGTCTAAACCACAGGTGTCCAACATTTTTTCCCTGGGCCACATTGGAAGAATTGTCTTGGGCCACACATAAAATACACTAATACTGACAATAGCCGATAAGCTTAAAAAAAAAAAAAAAATCTTGCATAAGTTTAGTTATATCTACCACCACAGGTAAGCAAATAAATCTTGTATTCAAAGAGTTGGACACCTGTGCAAACACATAAATTAAAAGGTTGCCACTGACAGAGTGGAAAAAAGCAAGATTCTACTATATCTGTCTCTAAGAGACACACTTTCAATATAAGTATACAAATAGATTAAAGGTAAATATAGAAAAATGATGTCTTACAAATATTAAGCATAAGAAGGCTAGAGCAATATTTTAGTATCAGATAAAATATATTTCAAGACAAAGGTTACAGAGATAAAGACACTTCGTAATGATAAACATGATGATGTATTAGGAAGCCATACAATTATAAATGTGTATGTGCATGCTGAAAACAGAGCACACTAAGATAGAATATTTGCAACACAGACATTAGACACAAGACTTATATCTGGAATATATAAATATATCTTTCTACTCAATAAGAATACAAAGCATCCAAGAAGGAAATGGGCAAAATATTTGAATACACGATACAATCATGAGCCACATAACTAATTTCAGCCAAAAACAGACCACATAAATGACAGTGGTCCCATAAGACTATAATAGAGCTGAAAATGTTCTTATTACCTAGTGACATCCTAACCATTGTAACACTGTAGCACAATGTATTGTTAATGTGTTTGTGGTGATACTAGTGTAAACAAATATACTGCACTGCCATTGATGTAAAAGTATAATATAAAAGTTAGGTACAGTATATAACACCTGATAATGATAACAAATGACTGTTACTGGCTTATGCATTTATTATACTATATTTTTATTGTATTTTAAAGTGTATTCCTTCTATTAATACTTATAAAATAAGTTAACTGTGAACCTTCTCAGACAGATTCTTCAGTGATATGCCAGAAGAAGGCATTGTTATTATAGAAGAAGAAAGCTCCACAAATGTGATTACCCCTGAAGATCTTCTCACGGGACAAGATGTGAAGAGGGAAGGCAGTTATATTGAGTATCTTGAACCTGTGTAGGCTTAAACTAATATATGTGCTTGTGTCTTGTTTCTAATAATAAAAGTTGAAAAGTTTAAAAAAATAAAAATTAAAAATATCAAACAAATCTTATAGAATAAGGGTATAAAGAAATATATTTTTGTGCAATTGTACAATGTATTTGTGTTTTCAGCTAAGTGTTATTACAAGAGTCAAAAGTTAAAAAAATTAAAAACTTTATAAAGTAAAAAAGTTACAGTAAGTTAATGTTATTATTGAAGAGAGAAACTTTTTTTATTTAGTCTAGCCTAAGTATACAATGTTTATAATAAAGTCTACAATAGTGTACAATAATGTCCTAGGCCTTCACATTCACTTACCACTTACCAACTGACTCATAGCTACTCTCAGTCCTATAAGCTCTATTCACAATGGTAAGTGTTTTATGAAGGTGTATCATTTTTTCACCTTTTATACCATATTTTCATTGTATTTTTTCTATGTATAGATACATAAATATTTACCATTGTGTTAAAATTGCCTACAGTATTTAGTACAGCAACATGCCATATATGTTTGTAGTCTAGGAGCAATAGGCTATATTACATAGCCTGGGTGTGTAGCAGGCTAAACTATCAAAGTTTGTTTAAGTATATTGTATGATGTTCACATAATGACAAAATAGCCTCAGGATACATTTTTCAGAATGTATCCCTATTGTTTAATGACACATGATTTATAGATAAAAATAAATGTAAATAGCCAATAAGCACATGAAAAGATGCTTAAAATCATTAGTCATTGGGGAAATGTAAATCAAAATCACAATAAGATACCATTACATGTCCATTAAAGTGTCTGAATTTTTCTTCTAAAGATCATTCCAAATTCTGTCAAGGATGTAAAGGAACACTGATACACTGTTGATAAAAATGTAAACTGCTACAGTGACTTTGGAAAACAGTTTGGCATGTCCACATGTTGTTAAAAACACATTTTACCATATGATCCAGTGATAACATTGCCCAGTATTTACTTAAGATAAAAGAAAGCATATTTTCATACTTATATATGAATATTAATAGCAACTTAATCTGTAATAGCAAAAAACTTGAAACTATCCAAATGTTCATTAACAGGTGAATACATAAACAATTGTGGTATTCCCACAATGAAATACTACTCAAAAAGAAAAAAGATTGATATACATGACAATATGAATAAATATTAAAAGATTCAATTCACACTAAATTCTAGAAAATGCAAACTAATCTCTAATGAGAGAAAACATATCAGTACTTGTCTTATAAAAAATGACTGTTATGCATCTAAGATGTACTAACTCAGTTCTAGGTTCTACATGCCCATCAGTGAACAGTACAAATGAGTGCCATACAATCCTGGAACTTAGTGCACTGAGCAGTGGAAGAGGCAGAAAATTAACAAATAAGCAAAAATCAGCAAAAAATTACAAATTGTGGTATATTACTGTGAAAAAAAATAAAAGAATGAAGAATAGATAATACTGTGGTGTGCCAGGACTTACTTTAAATCTGATGGTCAGGGATACCTTTTCTGAGTAGCTAGCAGTAAACTGAGACCTGAAGAATGAGAAGGGGCTGACTATGCAAGAGTTGAGGGAAAAGATATTCAGTAGATGAAAGAACATATTCAAAATTCTGAGTTGGGAAAGAACTTCTCCTAGAGAATTTAAGTAAAGGCCACTTTACTGAACTCAGACATTAATGTGTGCAATGAGGCACAGAAGTAGTCCTAGGCAAGATCATGTAGGAATTTGTAGATATAAATTCTATTTCCAATGCAATGGTAAATAATGAGGGCTTCAAGCAGGGTGATGGCATGATCATATTCCAGCTTTAAAAGATTAATATCTCACTCTTGTGGAGGACTCTAAGGAAGCAAAAAATTGTAATCAGGGAGAATAGTTACTCTTACAGTACACGTTTGTTAACAGAAACACAAGGAACTCTTGATAATGTTTGCCTTTGAGTGCTAGAATGAGGAAAAGGAAGATGAAAAGAAGAATATGGTTGCTTTTTATTTAATATCTTTATGTATTGTTTGGACTGGTAAAAAGTGTTTTATTTATTGGTACTGGGTATGAGAAGCAAGTTTTATGTGTCTTTGTAAGAGGAAAGTAAAATGAGAAACAAAAGGTCAAATTGATATTTTACTGTAAAAATGTTTGACAAATGTCTTTCTTGAAATTGTCTTTTTAGGCCGGGCGCGGTGGCTCAAGCCTGTAATCCCAGCACTTTGGGAGGCCGAGACGGGCGGATCACTAGGTCAGGAGATCGAGACCATCCTGGCTAACATGGTGAAACCTCGTCTCTACTAAAAAATACAAAAAACTAGCCGGGCGAGGTGGCGGGCGCCTGTAGTCCCAGCTACTCAGGAGGCCGAGACAGGAGAATGGCGTAAACCCGGGAGGCGGAGCTTGCAGTGAGCTGAGTTCCGGCCACTGCACTCCAGCCTGGGCTACAGAGCGAGACTCCGTCTCAAAAAAAAAAAAAAAAAAAAGAAATTGTCTTTTTAAAACTTATCTGATACTACTCCTATGACATTGTCCTAAGCAAATAAATGCAGGAACAGAACAAAAAACACCACATGTTCCCACTTGTAAGTAGGAGCTAATCATTGAGTACACATGGACACAAAGAAGAGAACAATAGACACTGGGGCCTACTTGAGGGTAGAGGTTGGGAGGAGGGTGAGGATTAAAAACTACCTATCATTATTATACTGATTACCTGGGTGGCAAAGATCTTGTTTCTTTTGAGTTAATTTTCAAGTAATCTATCTTCAAGTTCACATATTCATTCTTCTGCTTCATCAGTTCTTCTGTTTTTGCTATTTATTGCTTTTTCATTTTATTCATTGTGTTCTTCAACTCCAGAATTTCTTTTTAATGATTTCAGTATACCTCTGTTATATTTTTATTTTGTTTATTGTTTCTCTAATTTCATTAATTTGTGTGCCCACATTTTCTAGTTCACTGAGCTTCCTTATAACAATTATTTGAAATTTTTTGTCAGGGCATTTTTATATCTCCATTACTTGTGGGTCTTGGTTATGTCCTTTCTTCTGTTGGGTGTGGGTTGGGTTTGTTCTTCTTTCCCTAGTTCTTTGAGGTGTGACCATAGAATGTCAGCCTGTGCTCTTTCAGTCTTTTAGTTGTAGGTGTTTAGGGCTGTGAACTTTACTCTTAGCATCATCTTTACTGTATCCCAGAGGTTTTGATAGGTTGTGTCATTATTGTTCAGTTTGAGAATTTTTAAATTTTCATTTTGATTTCCTTTTGACCCAATAATCATTAGGAGCAGGTTATTTAATTTATATGTATTTGTATGGTTTCGAATTTTCCTTTTGGAGTTCACTTTCTGTCTTGATGACCCATTTCTAGTGTTCTCAGTGGAGTATTGAAGTCCCCCACTTTTATCGTGTTGCTGTCTATCTCATTTCTTTGGTCTATTAGTAATTATTTTATGAATTTGGGAGCTCCAGGGTTAGCTGCATATATGTTTAAGACTGTGATATTTTCCTGTTGGACAAGGCCTTTTATCATTATAAAATGTCCCTCTTTGTCTTTTTTGACAACTGTTGCTTTAAAGTTTGTTTTGTCTGATATAAGAATAGCTACCCCTGCTAGTTTAGGTGTCCATTTGCCTGAAATGCCTTCTTCCAGCACTTTATGTGAATCCTTGTGCATTAAGTGAGTCTCTTGAAGGCAGCAGGTGGTTGGTTGGTGGGTTCTTATCTATTCTGCAGTGCTGTATCTTTTAAGTGGAGCATTTAGGCCATTTACGTTCAATGTTAGTATTGAGTTGTGAAGTACCCTTCCATTCATCATGATATTCATTTCCTGTGTATTTTGGTTTTTGTTTTTTGTTTTTTGCCTTTTAAATTGTATTTTTGTTTTATAAGTCCTATGTGACTTATACTTTATAGAGGTTCTGTTTTGATATGTTTCTAAGATTTGTTTCAAGATTTAGAGGTCTTTTTAGCAGTTTTTGTAGTGGTGGTTTGGTAGTGGCAAATTATCTCAGCATTTGTTTGTCTGTAAAAGACTGTACCTTTCCTTCACATATGATTCTTAGTTTCACTGGATACAAAATTCTTGGCTCATAATTGTTTTGTTTAAGGAGGCTGAAGATAGGACCCTAATTCCTTCTACCTTGTAGGGTTTTTGCTGAGAAACCTGCTGTTAATCTGAGAGGTTTTTTATTATAGGTTAACTAGTGCTTTTGTCTCATAGCTCTTAAGATTCTTTCCTTTTGTCTTTACTTTAGATAACCTGATGACAATGTGCCTAGGTGATGATCTTTTTGCAATAAATTTTCCAGGTGTTCTTTGTGCTTCTTGTATTTGGATGTTTAGATCTCTAGCAAGTCTGGGAAAGTTTTCCTCAGTTATTTCCCCAAATATGTTTTCCAAACTTTTAGATTTATCTTATTCCTATGAATCACTGACTATTTTTAGGTTTGGTCATTTAACATAATCTGAGACTTCTTGGAGGCTTTGCTCATATTTTCTTATCTTTTTTCTTTGTCTTTGTTTGATTGGGTTAATTCGAATACCTTGTCTTTGAGCTCTGTATTTCTTTCTTCTACTTGTTCAATTCTATTGCTGAGACTTAACAGAACATTTTGCATTTCTATAAGTGTGTCCAATGTTTGCTGAAGTTGTGATAGTTTTTTCTTTATGCTATCTAGTTCCTTGAATATTTCTCCCTTCCCTTCTTGTATCTTTTTTTTTTTTTTTTTTCCTGTCACTGAGCTTTGCCTTTCTCTGGTGCCTCACTTTTTAACTTAATAACCAACCTCCTGAATTCTTTTTCAGGTAAATCAGGGATTTCTTCTTAGTTTGGATCCATTGCTGGTGAGCTACTGTGATTTTTTGGGAATGTCAAAGGGCCTTGTTTTGTCATATGACCATAGTTGGTTTTCTGGTTCCTTCTCATTTGGGTAGGCTCTGTTAGAGGGAAAGACTAAGGCTAAAGGCCGTTGTTCAGATTCTTTTGTTCCAAGGGATGTTCCCTTAATGTAAAACTCTCTCCCTTTTCTTATGGATGTGGCTTCTTGAGAGCGGAGCTACAGTGATTGTTGTCAGGGGTGAATTGTACTCTGTGAGAGCTCTCAGCTTTGGTGGTTTAATGTTCTATTTTTGTGTTCGTTGGCCTCCTGCCAGGAGGTGGTGATTTCCAGAGAGCATCAGCTGTGGTAGTATGGAGAGGAAAAGGCGGCGGGCAGGGCCCTAGAACTCCCAAGAGTATATGCACTTTGTCTTCAACTATCTGGTTGGGTAGGGAAGGACCATCAGGTTGGGGCACGGCTAGGAATGTCTGAACTCAGACTCTTCTTGGGTAGGTCTTGCTGTGACTGCTGTGGGGTGAGTTTCTCAGGTCAATAGATTTGTGTACCTAGGAGGATTATGGCTGCCACTGGTGAGTCATGCAGGTTGTCAGAGAAGTAGGGGAAAGCTGGCAGTCACAGGCTTCACCCAGCTCTCATACCATCTGAAGGGTTTGTCTCACTCCCACTGTGCCCCCCAACAGCACTGCGTCTGTTTCCAGACAGTGGATAAGCAGGGCTGAAAACTTGCCCCAGGCTACACACCTTACAGCTGCAAAAAAAAAAAAAAAAAAAAGGCTTTAGTTCTTCCCCAACCTGTGGAGTCTGCAGGCAGGATTCATGCCTACCCCGGAGTTCTGACCATGAAGCTTCTCGCCCAGTTTAAATTGTTACAAAGTTCAGAGGGAGACTTTCTCCTCCCTCTGGCACTCTCCCCGTGCTTCTGGCCTCCCTCCCTAATAATCCCTGTTGTGTCAGGCAGGAATGGCTTGCTTGTGAACCCAGTGAGCTCCCAGGGCCTTTCCCACTGCTTCCTCTACCCCTGCATTTTGCTCAGCTCTCTAAATTTACTCAGCTCCAGGTAAGGTCAGAAACTTCTCCTGCAAACTAGACCTTCAGTTTCCCCTTGAGGGTGTGTGTTCGGGGTGGAGGATCTCCCTTTCCCATTTTTGCAGTTTGGGCACTCAGTATTTGAGGTGTCTCCTGGGTCCTGCAGGAGCAGTCTACTTCCTTCAGAGGGTCTGTGGGTCCTTTCAGGGTTCCTGGTTTATTCCTGCAGTCCTTCTGGAGCTAAAATTCACGATGTACGCCTCCACACTGTGCTCTGTCTGAGTCAGAGCTGCAATCTAGTCCTGCCTCCCGTCCACCATGATGATCTGAAGTCCTGGTACTGCACTTTCAATAATTGAAACATTATCAGACAGAAGATCAATAAGAAAACTTTAAAATTGAACTATACTTTAGACTAAACTAACCTAACAGATATATACAGAACATAGAACATTTCATCCAACAGCAGCAGAGTAAACATTTTTCTGTAGCACACATGAAGCATTCTCCAGAACAGATCAATATTAGACCACAAAAACGGCTTGACAAATTTCAGAAATTGAAATAATATTGTCTTTTCCAATCATAATTGTTTGAAACCATAAATCAATAAAAGAAGAAAATTTGAAAAAATCACAAATATGTGGAAATTAAACAACATGCCACTGAAATACCAATGTGTCAGAGAAGAAATTAAAATAAAAATTTAAAAAATGTTGAGACAAATGAAATTGGAAACAAAACATACTAAAACTTATGAAATGCAGCCAAAACATTCTTAAGAGGAAAGTTTACAGCAGTAAACAACTACATCAAAAAAGAGGAAAGATTTAAAATAAACATTCTAATGTTTTACATCAAGAAGCTAGAAACAGAACAAACTAATCCCAAAATTAACTGAAGGGAAGAAATAATAAAGATAAGGGAAGGCATAAATGAAAAACAGAATAGGAAAACAATAGAAAAAAAATCAACAAAGTAAAAACTGCTTTTATGAAAATGTAGCATCAACAAACCTTTAGTTAGACTAACAAAGAAAAAAGAGAAGACTCAAATAAATAAAGTCAAAAATAAAAGAGACATTGTGACAGTTGCCATAGAAACGCATAGAATCATGAGTCTACTATGAACAATTATATGCCAATTTTTGGATAATCTAGAAAAAATGGATAAATTCCTGGAAACATACAACATGTGCAGACTAAATTATAAAGAAACAGACGATCTGAACTGACCAATAACAAGTTAGGAGATTAAATCAGTAGGTAAATGTGTCCCCAAAAAGAAAAGCCAAGAACTTAATGGCTTATCTGCTGAATTTTTAAATTTTTTTGATTTCCTTTTTTTAAATTATTATTATTATACTTTAAGTTCTAGGGTACATGTGCATAATGTGAAGGTTTGTTACATATGTATACTTGTGCCATGTTGCTGTGCTGCACCCATCAACTCGTCAGCACCCATCAACTCATCATTTACATCAGGTATAACTCCCAATGCAATCCCTCCCCCCACCCCCCTCCCCATGATGGGCCCCGGTGTATGATGTTCCCCTTCCCGAGTCCAAGTGATCTCATTGTTCAGTTCCCACCTATGAGTGAGAACATGTGGTGTTTGGTTTTCTGTTCTTGTGATAGTTTGCTGAGAATGATGGTTTCCAGCTGCAACCATGTCCCTACAAAGGACACAAATTCATTCTTTTTTATGGCTGCATAGTATTCTATGGTGTATATGTGCCACATTTTCTTAATCCAGTCTGTCACTGATGGACACTTGGGTTGATTCCAAGTCTTTGCTATTGTGAATAGTGCCACAATAAACATACATGTGCATGTGTCTTTATAGCAGCATGATTTATAATCCTTTGGGTATATACCCAGTAATGGGATGGCTGGGTCATATGGTATTTCTAGTTCTAGATCCTTGAGGAATCGCCATACTGTTTTCTATAATGGTTAAACTAGTTTACAATCCCACCAACAGTGTAGAAGTGTTCCTATTGCTCCACATCTTCTCCAGCACCTGTTGTTTCATGACTTTTTAATGATTGCCATTCTAACTGGTGTGAGATGGTATCTCATTGTGGTTTTGATTTGCATTTCTCTGATGGCCAGTGATGATGAGCATTTTTTCATGTGTCTGTTGGCTGTATGCATGTATTCTTTTGAGAAATGTCTGTTCATATCCCTTGTCCACTTTTTGATGAGGTTGTTTGTTTTTTTCTTGTAAATTTGTTTGAGTTTTTTGTAGGTTCTGGATATTAGCCCTTTGTCAGATGAGTAGATTGCAAAATTTTTCTCCCATTCCGTAGGTTGCCTGTTCACTCTGATGGTAGTTTCTTTTGCTGTGCAGAAGCTCTTTAGTTTAATTAGATCCCATTTGTCAATTTTGGGTTTTGTTGCCATTGCTTTTGGTGTTTTAGACATGAAATCTTTGCCCATGCCTATGTCCTGAATGGTATTATCTAGGTTTTCTTCTAGGGTTTTTATGGTATTAGGTCTAACATTTAAGTCTCTAATCCATCTTGAATTAATTTTCGTATAAGGAGGAATGAAAGGATCCAGTTTCAGCTTTCTACTTATGGCTAGCCAATTTTCTCAGCACCATTTATTAAATAGGGAATCCTTTCCCCATTTCTTGTTTTTCTCAGGTTTGTCAAAGATCAGATGGCTGTAGATGTGTGGTATTATTTCTGAGGACTCTGTTCTGTTCCATTGGTCTATATCTCTGTTTTGGTACCAGTACCATGCTGTTTTGGTTACTGTAGCCTTGTAGTATAGTTTGAAGTCAGGTAGTGTGATGCCTCCAGCTTTGTTCTTTTGGCTTAGGATTGTCTTGGCAATGTGGGCTCTTTTTTGGTTCCATGTGAACTTTAAAGCAGTTTTTTCCAATTCTGTGAAGAAACTCATTGGTAGCTTGATGGGGATGGCATTGAATCTATAAATTACCTTGGGCAGTATGGCCATTTTCACGATATTGATTCTTTCTATCCATGAGCATGGTATGTTCTTCCATTTGTTTGTGTCCTCTTTTATTTCACTGAGCAGTGGTTTGTAGTTCTCCTTGAAGAGGTCCTTTACATCGCTTGTAAGTTGGATTCCTAGGTATTTTATTCTCTTTGAAGCAATTGTGAATGGAAGTTCATTCATGATTTGGTTCTCTGTTTTTCTGTTACTGGTGTATAAGAATGCTTGTGATTTTTGCACATTAATTTTGTATCCTGAGACTTTGCTGAAGTTGCTTATCAGCTTAAGGAGATTTTGGGCTGAGACAATGGAGTTTTCTAGATATACAATCATGTCATCTGCAAAGAGGGACAATTTGACTTCTTCTTTTCCTAACTGAATACCCTTTATTTCTTTCTCTTGCCTGATTGCCCTAGCCAGAACTTCCAACACTATGTTGAATAGGAGTGGTAACTGCTGAATTTTATCAAACATTTAAAGATGCCATTCTTTCCCAAATTATTCCAAAAAAAAAAAAACCTGAAAAGAATACTTCCAAAAGAATTTTATAAGTAAATCATTACTCAGATATTAAAGCCATATAAGGACATTTCAAGAAAATACAATTACAAGCCAATATCCCTGATGAACATAGATGCAAGAATACTCAATAAAATATTGTAAGCCCTGGTCATGCGTGGTGGCTCACACCTGTAATTCCAGCACCTTGGGAGACAGAGGCAGGCAGATCACTTGAGGTCAGGAGTTTCGGATGAGCCCGGCTAACATGGTGAAACCCCATCTCTAAAAATACAAAAATTACCTGTTAATTTCAGCAACTCAGGGGACTGAGGCAAGAGAATCGTTTGAACCTGGGAGGCAGAGATTGCAGTGAGCCGAGATCATGCCACTGCATTCCAAGTTGGGCGACAGAGGGATTTGCTCTCAAAATATTTTTTTAAAAAGTAAAATAAAATAATATTAGTAAGCCCAAATCAGCAGCACATTAAAATTATTCACAACTATCAAGCAGAATTGATTCTTGAGAAGAAAGGATCGTTAAACATATGTAAATAAACAAATATGGTACACCACATTAACAGAATGAAGGACAAGAGCCATACGATTCTCAGAACAGTTGTAGTAAAAACATTTGACATTATTCAACATCCTTTCATTATAAAAACTCTCTACTAATGAGTTTTTCAGGAATGTACTTCTATACCATAAAGACCATACATGAGAGGCCCACAGCTAATATTATACTCAACAGTGAAATGTTGAAAGATTTATTTTTCCTCTATGTTAGGAACAAGAAAAGGTGCTCATTTTCTCCACTTGTATTCATCATAGTATTGGAAGTCCTAACCAGAGCAATTAGGCAAAAAGAAGAAATAAAATGTTTCTAAATTAGAAAGGGTAAAGCTAAATCGTCTCTGTTTGCAAATGGTATGATCTTACATGTAAAAAAAAAAAAAAAAAGATAAAAACCTCAAAAGACTTAAACAAAATAACTGTTGAAAATAATAGTCAATGTCAGTAAAGTTGGAAGATACAAAATGAACATATAAAATCTGTAACTTTTCTGTACACTAATGAAAAACTATATAAAAATAAGTCAAAAATACCACTTACAAAATCTACAAAAAAATCCCAAAATACTTGGAAAAATTTAACCAAGGAGATGAAAAATCTGTAAGCTCAAAATTATACAATACTGACAAAAGAAATTGTAGAAGACACAAATAAATGGAAATATATTCTATGTTCATGGATTTTAATGATTAATATTGTTAAAATGTCCATAATACTCAAAGCAATGTACAGATTCAATGCAATCTCTAACAAAATTTCAATGATTTTTTTACAGAAATAGAAAAACAATTTTGACATTTAGGTGGAACCAGAAAAGAACCCAAATAGCTAAATTAATCTTGAGCAAAAAAGAACAAAGCTGAAGATATTATACTATGTGATTTGAAAATCTCCTACAGATGATAGCAATAAAAACAGCATATTACTGGCATAAAAACTGACACAATGACCAAAGGAACAGAATAGAAAGTCCAGAAATAAATTCAAATATCTGTGGTCAATTGATTTTTGACAAAGATGCCAAGAACACACAATGGGGGAAACACAGTCTCTTCAATAAGGTGTTGATAAAACTGCATATCCACATGCAGAAGAAAAAGAAATTAGACCCTCATCTCACATCAGATGAAAAATCAACTCAAGATAAACTAAACACTTAAATGTAAATCCTACAACTGTGAAACTATTAGAAGAAATATAAAGGAAAAGCTCTACAACATTGATCTGGGCAATAATTTTTATATATGACACCAAAAGCACAAGCATTAGAAGCAAAAGTAGACAAATGAAATTACATCAAACTAAAAAGCACATACACAACCAAGAAAACAATAAACAGAATGAAGTGATAACCTATTTCCAGGACATACATCAGATAATGGGTTAATATCCAAGATATAAAAGGAACTCAATATTAAGAAAATATATAACCCATTTCAATGGGAATAGGACCTGCATAAACATTTTTCAAAAACAGTCAAACGGGGAGGCTGAGGCAGGAGAATGGCATGAACCCGGGAGGCAGAATGTGCCGTGAGCCGAGATCGTGCCACTGCACTCCAGCCTGGGCAACAGAGTGAGACTCCGTCTCAAAAAAAAAGAAACAAACAAACAAACAACAACAACAAAACCAGTCAAATTCCTAACAATTATATTTTAAAATACTAAATGTGACTAATCGTCAGAAAAATGTAAATTAAGACTTCAATAATATATCACTTCCCGTCTGTTCAACTGGCCATTATCAAAAAGACAAAAGGTAAGTGTTGGTGAAAATATGAAGAAAAGGGAACATATGTGTACTATGGGTGGCAGTGTAAATTATCAGAGTCATTATGAAAACCACTGTGGAGGTTTTTCAAAAAATTTAAAAAATAAAAAATAAAAAAAACACTGCTATATAATCCAGCAATCTCACTAGTGGGTATATTTCCAAATAAAATTAAATCAGTATGTTGATGAGATATTTGTACTCCCATGTTCATTTCAACTTTTTTTTTTTTTTTTTTTTTTTTTTTTTACAATAGCAAACATAAGGAATCAACCTAATTGGACATCAATGAGTGAACAGATAAAGAAATGTGGTTTCTATACACAATAGAATACTATTCTGTCTTTAAAAAGGAGGAAATTCTGTAATTTGTGATGATATGTATGAACCTAGAAGACAATATGATAAGTGAAATATACCAGAAACGGAAACACAAGTACTGCATGATCTCACACATATATAGAATTTAAAACAATTGAACTCATAGAAGCAGAGAGTAGAATGTCAGTTATCAGAGCCTGAGAGTGAGGGAGATTGGGGAGCTATTGGTCAGAGAACACACAATTTCAGTTAGACAATAATTTCAAGAGACTTATTTTACATCATAGTGACTATAGTTAATAACAATAAATTATACAATTGAACATTGCTAAGAGAATATATTATAAGCATTCTCATCCCACAAAATGGTGACTTTGTTGGGCAATACATATGATGTTAACTAGCTTGATTTAGCCATTCCATCATGTATACACATATCAAAACATATTATACACTTAAATGTATAAAATTTTTGTCAAGTAGAAGGAAAAAGGAGGTGAAGAAGAAAAAAAAGAAATAAAAGCAATTAGAAATAGAATAAAGAGCCCAATATTAAACTCTTGCATATAGGGTCAACCAAGACTACTGAATGTGGAAAGTCTGGTTTCTTCAACAAATAACCATGTGTAAACTGGATATCTACATGCAAAAGAATAAAGTTGGACCTTTAACTAATACCATATGCAAATATTAAATCAAATTGGATTAAAGACCTAAACATAAGAGAAAAAACTGTAAAATTCTTAGAATAAAGCATAGAGGGAAAGGTTTATACATTGGGTTTGGCAATGATATTTTTGATTTGATACTAAAAGCACAGAAAACAAAATCAAAACCAAACAAGATAGACTACATTGAAAAACACACTCAGCAGAGTAAAAAGGAAGCCAAAAAAATGGGAGAAAATATTTGCAAATAGTGTGTCTGATGGGGTCAATATCCAGAATACATAAAGAACTCTTACAACTCAACAACAAAAGAAAACCCAAATGACTCAATTAAAAAAATGGACAAGGGCTTGAATAAACATTCCTCTAAAGAAGATATACAAATAGCCCACAAGTATATAAAAAGATGCTCAAAATCTCCAATCATTAGGGAAATGCAAATAAAAACTACAGTGAGTGTCATCTCATACCAATTACAATGTCTAATATAAAAAAGAGAAAATTTAAAAATGCTGTGAGAGAATGTAAAGAAATCAGAACTCTTGTATATACATAGTTTGGTGGCTTTTCAAAAAGTTAAAAAATAATATTACCATATCAGCTAGCAATCTCATTTCTGGGTATATTTGCAAATAATTGAAAGCAGGATATTGAAGAGAAAATCGCACATTCACGTCTAAGCATTATTCAAAATAGACAAAAGTAAAAGAAATCCAAGTGATTAATGGATAAACGGATAAATAAAATGTAGTATATATACAGGCAATGTAATATAATTCAGCCTAAATAGAATAAAAATTCTGACACACACTATGACGTGGATGAACCTTGAAGACATTAAGCTAAGTAAAATAAGTCAGTAACAAAAAGACAAATGCTATATTATTTAACTTATATGAGATATCTAGAGTATCATATTCATAGAAATAGAAAGGAGAATGGTGGTTTCCAGGAGTTGGAAATAGGGGAAAATGGGAAGTTTTTGTTAAATGATTATAAAGTTTCAATTTTGCAAGATGAAAAGTTTCCAGATTGGCTGCACAGTGATATGAATATAGTTAGCATGAACGAACTGTATGCCTAACAATTAAAAAGTTTAAGATAGTAAATTTTATTCTATGCACTCTTTATAGCATGACTATTATAAATGACAAGCATATTAATATGGTTTTGTCAGTCACACATGGTATTTAAAAATAAAACTATCAGGTTTGACAAAGATCAGATGGTTATAGATGTGTGGCATTATTTCTGAGGCCTCTGTTCTGTTCCATTGGTATATACATTTGTTTTGGTGCCAGTACCATGCTGTTTTGGTTACTGCAGCCTTGTAGTATAGTTTGAAGTCGGGTAGTGTGATGGCTCCAGGTTTGTTAGTTTTGCTTACGATCGTCTTGGCTATATAGGCTCTTTTTTGGTTCCGTATGAAATTCAAAGTAATTTTTTCTAATCGTGTGAAGAAAGTCAATGGTAGTTTGATGGAGACAGCATTGAATCTATAAATTACTTTGGGCAATATGGCCATTTTCACGATATTGATTCTTCCTATTCATGGGCATGGAATGTTTTTCCATTTGTTTGTATCCTCTCTTATTTCCTTGAGCGGTGGTTTGTAGTTCTCCTTGAAGAGATCCTTCATATTCCTTGTAAGTTGTATTCCTAGGTATTTTAGTCTATTTGTAGCAATTGTGAATGGGAGTTCACTCATGATTTGGCTGTCAGTTTGTCTATTATTGCTGTATAGGAATGCTTGTGATTTTAGCACATTGATTTTGTATCCTGAGACTTCGCTAAGGTTGCTTATCAGTTTAAGGAGGTTTCGGGTTGAGACGATGGGGTTTGGGGAAAGGATTACCTATTTAATAGTGTTGGGAAAACTGGCTAGCCATATGCAGAAAACTGAAACTGGACCCCTTCCTTACACCTTATACAAAGATTAACTCAAGATGGATTAAAAACTTAAACGTTAGACCTAAAACCATAAAAACCCTAGAAGAAAACCTAGGCAATACCATTTGTGAGATAGATACAAGCAAAGACTTCAAGACTAAAACACCAAAAGCAATGGCAACAAAGGCCAAAATTGACAAATAAGATCTAATTAAACTAAAGAGCTTCTGCACAGCAAAATAAACTACCATCAGAGTGAAGAGGCAACCTACAGAATGGGAGAAAATGTTTGCATATCCATCTGACAAAGGGCTAATATCCATAATCTACAAAGAACTTAAACAAATTTACAAGAAAAAAACAAACAAACTCATCAAAAAGTGGGAGAAGGATATGAACAGACACTTCTCAAAAGAAGACATTTATGCGGCCATATGAAACATATGAAAAAAAGCTCATCATCACTGGTCATTAGAGAAATGTAAATCAAAAGCACAATGAGAGCTGGGTGCGGTGGCTCATGCCTGTAATCCCAGCACTTTTGGAGGCCGAGGCCGGCGGATCACAAGGTCAGAAGATTGAGACCATCCTGACTAACATGGTGAAACCCCATCTCTACTAAAAATACAAAAATAAATAAATAAATAATAAGCTGGTCATGGTGGCGGGCATTTGTCGTCCCAGCTACTTGGGAGGCTGAGGTAGGAGAATGGAGTGAACCTGGGAGGCAGAGCTTGCAGTGAGCCGAGATCATGCCACTGCACTCCAGCCCAGGCGACAGAGCAAGACTCCATAAAACAAAACAACACAAAACAAAAAGCGCAATCAGATACCATCTCACACCAGTTAGAATAAATGTCAATCATTAAAGTCAGAAAACAACAGATGCTGGAGAGGATGTGGAGAAATAGAAATGCTTTAACACTGTTGATTGGAGTGTAAATTAGTTCAACCACTGTGGAAGACAGCGTGTTGATTTCTCAAAGATCTAGAACTAGAAATACCATTTGACCCAGCAATCCCATTACTGGGTATATACCCAAAGGATTATAAATAATTCTACTATAAGGACACATGCACAATGTATATTGCAGTATTATTCACAATAGCAAAGACTTGGAACCAACCCAAATGTTCATCAGTGATAGACTGGATAAAGAAAATGTGGCACATATACACCATGGAACACTATGCAGCCATAAAAATGGATGAGTTCATGTCTTTTGCATGAACACAGATGAAGCTGGAAACTATCATTCTCAGCAAACCAACACACGAACAGAAAACCAAACACTGCATGTTCTCACTCATAAGTGGGAGTTGAACAATGAGAACACATGGACACAGGGAGGGGAACATCACACACTGGGGCCTGTTGGGGGTGGGAGGCTAGGGGAGATTTAGCATTAGGAGGAATACCTAATGTAGATCACGGGTTGATGGGTGCAGCAAACCACCATGGCACATGTATAACTATGTAACAAATCTGCACATTCTGCACATGAATCCCAGAACTAGAAGTATAATTAAAAAATTGAAAAATAAATAAAACTATGTGAATTCTGAATCTACTGTAGGCACGTTTACCTGTAGGCTTACGTTGGAGTGTTGTGAATTTTTAAATTCTGAATTCATGTCTTTCTGAATTTTGTGAGACAAAATATCGATTCAGTAAAATTATTTTTACAATAATTTTACAATATTTCTAAGAACTTTTTACAATATTTCTAAGAGTTAATTCCGACAAAATAAAGGCAAATTTTAACTCATAAGGAGTTCTAAATTTCAAGAGTGAGCCATGATCACACCACTGAATTTTAGCCTGGGTGACATATGAGACCCTGTCTCAAGAAAAAAAGAAAAAGAAAGAAAGATGCTCATTTTATATATCACTTTAATGTAAAAGTAAAATACCATTTTACAGAATATTTCCATAATTAAATAAATGTCAACAGGTTATTACTATAGGACTCTAGTTACTTTTTTCCAAATTTTTTAAGTGGTCAAATATAAGATGCATCAATTTTTTCTCAGTGAAGGCTAAGTAAAATTGACCAGACAGATATTTCTATGGCTTGCTTTACTTTTTTTGATAGCATCTATTCCCCAAAGAAAATAATAGGATAACTGAAGAAAAATAAAATGAGAAGAAATCTTCTACTCTTGAAAAAGTAATATTTTTGTTTTGTACTTTCTTGGCAATTCATAAATAAGAAATGACAAATGTCAGTGAAATATATATTTGTCTTAATAAATTATAAACAGCACATGATCATTCTTAAGTAAAGGCTAAGTGGTACCTATCATTAACTGGTAAGTTTGCAATACTATAACTACAGATATTGTTTTTCTCCAGTGTTTTTACCATGACAACAATGACTACATATTTTTATCACATACTATATGTGGTAAGTTTTAGGGCATGTTTATACTTCCTGGAAGCTACTTCAATAAACATTTTGTTAATAATGTAATCCTCACAAGTACTATGCCAAATTAGTTGATGAAGTCTCATTGCCATTTTTTTTTTTACAATGGAAAGATTCAAGGTGTTTTACGTAAAAATTACAAGTCAATTTTCAAAAATCTCTCTTGGCATATTTGTAAATTTATATATGCATATATCAGTATTGTAGGTAAGATGGAAGCAGTGGTTTTTGTTTCCTGTTTGTTTTAGTAATTCTACTGATACTTAGCAGGACTTAATAGTATTTATATAATAAAAATGCTAGCTGCAAGTTACTTCCCCCAATAATGATTTGACTAAGACAATTAAATTCATTAATTTTCTCCAGCTTTAGTGGTGATAAATGAGCATTGGTCTTGCTATCAGTGGTCTTACTTTTCTTTCTTTTATGTTTAACTTAATCTATTTTTGTCATGTGTATGTCAGTCCATTATAATGTAGTTGAGAATTATATCATGTTCAACTAATTTATCTACTTACTGGGATAGCTCAATCAGTAAAATTAACAGAATCAAAATCATAGGCTTAGTCCCATGTAGGTCTTTTAGTTTCATTCTCGTCCTTTCTTGAAAACTGTGTCCTGATATTCCAGTGAAACAAGATGGCATAAGAGAAGGCTCCACTGATTGCTCCCCAACAGAAGGACACCACTTTAACAACTATCTACATACACAAAAAATCATCTTCATAATAACAAAAAATCAGGTGAGCACTCACAGCAAATTATTTTAACTTCATATAACTGAAAGGCACCGAACGGGAAGCAAAAGCAGTCTTGAATCACACACATGTCCTCTTCCCATCATCCCTCACACCTCGTCACCTGCATGTTTGCGGGAAAGAGAGAGGTCACAGCATTTGTGAGGCATTGAACTCAGTGCTGCCCTGTTGTAGCAGGAAACAAAACGGGACCAAACTTAGCTGATGCCCACACATGGAGGGAGCATTGAATCCAGCCCTAGCAAGAGGGGAATCACAGATCCCAGTGTTCTGAACTTGAGTTCCCATTAGCCTAGCCACAACTGGCTGAAGTCCTCTGGGGCTTTAAATAAACCTGAAAGGCAGTCTAGGCTACAAGGATTGCAAATCCTAGTCATGTCCTAGTGCTGAACTGAGTCCAGAGACAGTGGATTTGGAGGGGCCATGTGGAGTTAAAGGCGTACTGACCTCATCTCTCCCATAACTCCAGGATGTACAACTCTTGACTCCAAAACAGACCCCTACTCTACACTACAGAAGAGAAGAGGAAAGAGTGGGAAGAAACTTGTCTTGCATCTTGGATACCAGTTCAGCCACAGAAGAATTGGGCACTGGTCAGAGGCTTGAGGCCCACTCTTCAGGCCCTAGCTTCTGAACTACATCTCTAGACATACCCTGGGCCAGAAAGGAACCTGTTGCCTTGAAGGGAAGAACCAAGTCTTGAAAGCATCCATTACCTTCTAACTGAAGAGCCTTTTGAGCAGCAATATCCAGGCACCACACTGAGGGGCTTGGGTGAGATCTTGAGACTTGCTAGCTTTAGGTAAGACTCAACACATTCCCAGCTGTGGTGACATTGAGGCAAGAGTCCTTCCATTTAAGAAAAACATAGGAAAAAGCAAAGGGATCTTCATCTTGCACCTTAGGTACCAGCTCAGCCACAGGGGGATATAGCACCAAGAGGGCTCTTGGCATCCCTGATTGCAGGAGTTGGCTCTTAGATGACATTTCTGGATCTGCCTTGGTCCAGAAGGGAGCCCACAGTCCTGAAAGGTGAGTTCCAAGTCAGACAGCATTCTCCATAAGCTGAATGAAGAGCCCTTGGGACTTAAGGAAATATTAGTGGTAGACTGGTAGTACTTCCTATGGGCCTGTGGTGGCTGTGGCTATGGGACAAGGATTCTCTGTCTTTAGAAAGGGGAGGGAAAAGTAGGAAGAACTGCATCTTATGGCCTACATGCCAGCTCAGCTTCAGTACAGCAGAATACCAGGTAGATTTCTAGATGTTTTTTCTCTAGTCCCTGGCTCCTAGAAGACATCTTTAGACATGTTCAGGGCCTGGGGGAACTCGCCACCTTGAAGTAAAGGACAGAGACATTGTTGGCTTTGCTACCTACTGATTGTAGAGCCCTAAGGCCTTGACTGAACATATGCCTTAGTCTGGGAGTGATTTAGCAGAACTTGGGTGAGATCCACTACTATGCTGGTTTCAGGTCTGGCTGAGCACTGTCATAGTGGTGGTAGCCACAGAGGTGATAGTGAAATACGACCCTAAGCTCCAGGTGGCTGAGAATAGAGACAGACTCTGTTCATTTCTTTTTTTTTTTTTTTTTTTAAATTTATTTATTATTATTATACTTTAAGTTGTAGGGTACATGTGCATAACGTGCAGGTTTGTTACATATGTATACTTGTGCCATGTTGCTGTGCTGCACCCATCAACTCGTCATTTACATCAGGTATAACTCCCAATGCAACCCCTCCCCCCCCTCCCCCCTCCCCATGATAGGCCCCGGTGTGTGATGTTCCCCTTCCTGAGTCCGAGTGATCTCATTGTTCAGTTCCCACCTATGAGTGAGAACATGCGGTGTTTGGTTTTCTGTTCTTGTGATAGTTTGCTAAGAATGATGGATTCCAGCTGCATCCAAGTCCCTACAAAGGACTCAAACTCATCCTTTTTTATGGCTGCATAGTATTCCATGGTGTATATGTGCCACATTTTCTTAATCCAATCCGTCACTGATGTACATTTGGGTTGATTCCAAGTCTTTGCTATTGTGAATAGTGCTGCAATAAACATACGTGTGCATGTGTCTTTATAGCAGCATAATTTATAATCCTTTGGGTATATACCCAGTAATGGGATGGCTGGGTCATATGGTACATCTAGTTCTAGATCCTTGAGGAATCGCCATACTGTTTTCCATAATGGTTGAACTAGTTTACAATCCCACCAACAGTGTAAAAGCGTTCCTATTTCTCCACATCCTCTCCAGCACCTGTTGTTTCCTGACTTTTTAATGATTGCCATTCTAACTGGTGTGAGATGGTATCTCATTGTGGTTTAGATTTGCATTTCTCTGATGGCCAGTGATGATGAGCATTTTTTCATGTGTCTGTTGGCTGTATGAGTGTCTTCTTTTGAGAAATGTCTGTTCATATCCTTTGCCCACTTTTTGATGGGGTTGTTTGTTTTTTTCTTGTAAATTTGTTTGAGTTCTTTGTAGGTTCTGGATATTAGCCCTTTGTCAGATGAGTAGATTGCAAAAATTTTCTCCCATTCTGTAGGTTGCCTGTTCACTCTGATGGTAGGACCAATATCCCTGATGAACATCGATGCAAAAATCCTCAATAAAATACTGGCAAACCGGATTCAGCAACACATCAAAAAGCTTATCCACCATGATCAAGTGGGCTTCATCCCTGGGATGCAAGGCTGGTTCAACATTCGCAAATCAATAAACATAATCCAGCATATAAACAGAACCAAAGACAAGAACCACATGATTATCTCAATTGATGCAGAAAAGGCTTTTGACAAAATTCAACAGCCCTTCATGCTAAAAACGCTCAATAAATTCGGTATTGATGGAATGTACCTCAAAATAATAAGAGCTATTTATGACAAACCCACAGCCAATATCATGCTGAATGGGCAAAAACTGGAAAAATTCCCTTTGAAAACTTGCACAAAACAGGGATGCCCTCTCTCACCACTCCTATTCAACATAGTGTTGGAAGTTCTGGCTAGGGCAATGAGGCAAGAGAAAGAAATCAAGGGTATTGAGTTAGGAAAAGAAGAAGTCAAATTGTCCCTGTTTGCAGATGACATGATTGTATATTTAGAAAACCCCATTGTCTCAGCCCAAAATCTCCTTAAGCTTTTAAGCAACTTCAGCAAAGTCTCAGGATACAAAATTAATGTGCAAAAATCACAAGCATTCTTATACACCAGTAACAGACAAACAGAGAGCCAAATCAGGAATGAACTTCCATTCACAATTGCTTCAAAGAGAATGAAATACCTAGGAATCCAACTTACAAGGGATGTAAAGGACCTCTTCAAGGAGAACTACAAACCACTGCTGAGTGAAATAAAAGAGGACACAAACAAATGGAAGAACATAGCATGCTCATGGATAGGAAGAATCAATATCGTGAAAATGGCCATACTGCCGAAGGTAATTTATAGATTCAATGCCATCCCTATCAAGCTACCAATGAGTTTCTTCACAGAATTGGAAAAAACTGCTTTAAAGTTCATATGGAACCAAATAAGAGCCCGCATCTCCAAGACAATCCTAAGTCAAAAGAACAAAGCTGGAGGCATCACGCTACCTGACTTCAAACTATACTACAAGGCTACAGTAACCAAAACAGCATGGTACTGGTCCCAAAACAGAGACATAGACCAATGGAACAGAACAGAGTCCTCAGAAATAATACCACACATCTACAGCCATCTGATCTTTGACAAACCTGAGAGAAACAAGAAATGGGGAAAGGATTCCCTATTTAATAAATGGTGCTGGGAAAATTGGCTAGGCATAAGTAGAAAGCTGAAACTGGATCCTTTCCTTACTCCTTATACGAAAATTAATTCAAGATGGATTAGAGACTTAAATGTTAGACCTAATACCATAAAAATCCTAGAGGAAAACCTAGGTAGTACCATTCAGGACATAGGCATGGGCAAAGATTTCATGTCTAAAACACCAAAAGCAACGGCAGCAAAAGCCAAAATTGACAAATGAGATCTCATTAAACTAAAGAGCTTCTGCACAACAAAAGACTCTGTTCATTTCATAGAATGTAAGGGAAGAGGAAAAGTATCTCTGCCTGGTAATCCAGAGAATTCTTCCAGATTTTGTCCAAGACTATCAAGGTGGCACCTCAGTGAGTCTGCAAGAACCACAGTGTTACTTGGATTGGGGTGCCTTACAAGCAAACAGAGCTTAGATCACAACATTCAAGTCCTTTCAAATATCTGGAAAGCCTACCAAAGAAGAACAGTACAAAGAAGTCTAGGCTGAGAAGACTAAAACATATACCTAACTTTTCTGTGCCCAGACACAGATGAACATCTACAATATCAAAATCATTCAGAAAAACATGACCTTACCAAATAAAGTAAATAAGCACCAGGGACCAATACTAGGGAAACAGAAGTGTGTGACCCTTCAGACAGAAAATTCAAAATAGCTGTGTTGAGGAAACTCAAAGAAATTCAAGATGACACAGAGAAGGGATGTCAGATAAATTTAACAAAGAGATAGAAATAACCATAAAGAATTAAGCAGAAATCCTGGACTTGAAAAATACGATTGACATACTGAAGAATGCATCAGTCTTTTAATAGCAGAATTGATAAGCAGAATAGAGTTAGTGAGCTCAAAGACAGGCTATTTGAATATACATAGTCAGAGGAGACAGAATAAAAAATAATAAAGAGCAATGAAGTAAATCTATTGGATGTAGAAAATAGCCTCAAAAGAACAAACCAGAGAGGTTTTTTTTAGCTTAAAGAGGAAACAGAGAAAGAGATAGGGGAAGAAAGTTTATTAAAGGGGACAATAAAAGATAACTTCCCAAACCTAGAGAAAGATATCAATATCTAGATACAAGAAGGTTATACAACACCAAGCAGACTTTTCTCCAAGAAGACTACTTGAATGCCTTTAATGATTAAACTTATAAAGAACAAGGATAAAGAAAGGATCCTAAAAGCAGTGAGAGAACAGAAACAAAATAACAAACAATGGAGCTCCAATATGTCTGGCAGCAGATTTTTCACTGGAAATCTCACAAGCCAGGGGAAAGTGGCATGACATATTTATGCGCTGAAAGAAAATAAAAAACAAAAACTTCTACCATAGGATAATATATCTGGCAAAAATCTTCAGACATGAAGAAGAAATAAAGATTTTCCTATACAACCAACAACTGAGGGATTTCTTCAACATCAGATCTGTTCTACAAGAAATGCTGAAGGGAGTACTTTGACAACAAAGCATAAGATATAAATGAACAATGAGAAATCATCTGAATGTAAAAAGCTCACTGGTAATAGTAAGTACACAGAAAAACAGAATATTATAACACTGTAACTGTGGTGTGTAAACTACTCCTGTCTTTAGCAGAAAGACAATAAATCATCTAAAAATTGTAAGTACAGTAACTTTTCAATACATAGTACAATAAGATATATAGAGAAAGGACAAAAAGTTAAAAAGTGGGGAGAAGAAGTTAAGGCTTATAGAATTTATTAGTTTTCTTTTTGCCTGTTTGCTTATTCAAAAAGTGTAAAATTTTTATCAGCTTAAATTAATGAATCATGAGAGACTTATTGAATGGCTTTGCCCAAAATGCTGATAGCGATATGGACAATAAAGTCCAGGCTGAGGTGGTCTCAGATGGAAGTGAGAAACTTATTGCAAACTGGAGCAAAGGTGATTCTTGTTATGTTTTAGCAAAGAGACTCATAGCATTTTGTCCCTGTCCTAGAGATTTGTGGAACTTTGAATGTGAGAGATATGATTTAGGGTATCTGGCAGAAGAAATTTCTAAGCAGCACAGCATTCAAGAAGTGACTTGGGTGCTGTTAAAGGCATTCAGTTTTAAAAGGAAAACAGCATAAAAGTTTGAAAAATTTGCAGCAACGCAATAGGAAAGAAAATTCAATTTTCAAGGAGATATTCAAGTTGGCTGCAGAAATTTGCATAAGTAACAAAGAGGTGAAAGTTAATTCTCAAGACAATGGGGAAAATATCTCCAGGGCATATCAAAAATCTTCACAGCAGCCCCTCCATTCACAGGTCCAGAGGCCTACAAGAAAAAAAGGGGTTTTGTGGGCCAGGGCCAGGTGCCCTGTGCTGTGTGCAGCCTAGGGACTTGATGCCCTGTGTCCCAGCTGCTCCAGCCTTGGCTGAAAGTGGCCAAATTAGAGCTTGGGCCATGGCTTCAGAGGGTGCAAGCCTCAAGCCTTGGCAGCTTTCATGTGGTGTTGAGCCTGTGAATGCCCAGAAGTCAAGAACTGAGGTTTGGGAACCTCCATCTAGATTTCAGAAGATGTATGGAAATGCCTGGATGCCCAGGCAAAAGTTTGCTGTAGGGCAGGGGCCTTACGGAGAACCTTTGCTAGGGCAATACAGAAGGGAAATATGGGGTGGGAACCTCATACAGAGGTACTGGGGTACTGCCCTACTGAGGTACTGTGTCCTCCAGACCCCAGAAAGATAGATCCACTTACAGCTTGCACTGTATTCCTGGAAAAGCCACAGACAGTCAACGCCAGACTATGAAGGAAGCCAGGAAGGAGGCTGTACCCTGCAAAGCCACAGGGACAGAGCTGCTCAATACTATGGGAATCTACCTCCTGCATCACCATGGCCTGGATGGGAGACATGGAGTCAAAGGAGATTATTTTGGTGCTTTAAAATTTGACTGCCACACTGGATTTCAGACTTGCGTGGGGCCTGTAGTCCTTTTGTTTTGGTCAATTTCTTCCATTTGGAATGCTTGTATTTACCCAATGCCTGTACCTCCATTGTATCTAGGAGGTAACTAAATTGCTTTTAATTTTACAGGCTCATAGGCAGAAGTAACTTGCCTTGTCTTGGATGAGACTTTGGACTTTGGACTTTTGAGTTAATGCTGAAAAGAATTGAGATTTTGGGGAATTGTTGGGAAGGCATGATTGGTTTTGAAATGTGAGGATATGAGATTTGGGAGGTGCCATGGGTGGAATGATAAGGTTTGGCTCTGCGTCTCCACCCAGATCTCACCTTGTAGCTCCCATAATTCCCACATGTGGGAGAGAGCGGGTGGGAGATGATTGAATCATAGGGGTGGGTCTTTCCCATGCTGTTCTCAGGATAGTGAGTGGGTCTCACAAGATCTGATGGTTTTAAAAACGGGAATTTCTCTGTACAAGCTCTTTTTTTTTTTTTGCCTGCCACCATCCATGTAAGATGTGACTTGCTCCTTCTTGCCTTCTGCCATGATTATGAGGCCTCTCTAGCCATGTGGAACTGTAAGTCTAATTAAACCTCTTTTTTTTTTTTTAATTGACCAGTCTTAGTCTCAGGTACGTCTTTATCAGCAGTGTGAAGATGGACTAATACACCCTGTTTGCAGATGATATAATCTTTTATTTGGAATAGCCAAAAGACTACACAAAAATAACTACTAGAAGTGATAAATTCAGTAAAGTTGCAGGATACAAAATCAACATAAAAAGTAGGATTTCTATATGCCAACAGTGAACAATCTGAAGTGGAAATCAAAAAGGTAATTCCATTTACAATAGCCACACACAAAATTAAATACCTAGCAATTAACTAAACACAAGAAGTGAAAGTTTGCTGTAATAAAAATTATAAAACACTGGTGAAAGAAATTGAAGTGGAAACAAAAAAATGAAAAAATATTTCATTTTCATGGATTGAAATAATCAATATTTTTAAAATTCTCATACTACTAAAAGCAATCTACAAATTAAATGAAATCCCTATCAAAATAGAAATAACACTCTTCACAGAAATATAAAAAACAACTCTACAATTTATATTGAACCACAAAAGACCCACAATAGCCAAAGCTATCCTGAACAAAAAGGCTAAAACTGGAGCAATCATATTACCTGACTTCAAATTATACTACAAAGCTATAGTAACCAAAGCTGGAAGGCACTGACATAAAAACAGACACACGAGCAATGGAAAAGAATAGAGAACCCAGAAACAAGTTCACACATTTACAGCAAATTCATTTATGACAAAAGTGCCAGGAACATACATTGGGGAAAGGACAGTCTCTTCAATAAATGTTCCCGGGAAAACTGGATGTCCATATGCAGAAGAATGAAACTAGACCCCTATCACTCAGCATATAAAAATCAAATCAAACTGAATTAAAAATTTAAATCTAAGACCCTGGCTACTAAATTACCAGAAGAAAACATCTGGAAAAATCTCCAGGACATAAGTCTGGGCAAACATTTTTAAAGTAATACCCCACAAGCACAGGCAACCAAAGCAAAAGTGTATAAATAAGATTACATCAAGTTAAAAAGTTTCTTCACAGTCAAGGAAATAACAAACAAAGTGAAAATGCAACCCACATAGTGGGAAAAAACGTCTTCAAACTAACCCTCTGCCAAGGGATTAACTACCACAATATATAAGGAGCTCAAACAACTCTACAGAAACTATTTAATAATCCAATAAAAAATGGGCAAAATATTTGAATAGATATTTTTCAAAAGAAGACATACAAATGGCAAACAGGCATACAAAAAGGAGGTTAACATTATTGATTATCAGAGAAATGCATATCAAAAGTACAATGAGCTATCATCTCACACCAGTTAAAATGGCTTGTATTAGAAAGTCAGGAAATAACAAATGCTGAGGAGGATGTGAAGAAAAAGGAACCATTGTGCACTGTTGGTGTGAATGTAAGTTAGAATAGCCACTATGGAGAACAGTTTGGAGTTTCCTTAAAAATACCAAAAATAGAGCTACCATATGATACAGCAATCCCACTACTGGGGATATACTCAGAAGTAGGGAAATTAGTATATCAAGGAGATATCTGCACTCCCGTGTTTATTGCAGCACTGCTCACCAAAGCCCAAATTTGGAAGTGACCTATGTGTCTATCAACAGATGAATGGATAAAAAAAGTGTTACTTATACAAAATAGAGTACGGTTCAGCCATAAAAAAGAAGGATATCCTGTCATTTGCTACAACGTTAATAGAGCTTGAGTCATTATGGGCTAAGGGAAATAAGCCAGGCAGAGAACACAAGCATCACATGTTCTCACTTATTTGTGGAATTAAAAAGTAAAAACAATTGAACTCATGGAGATAGAGAGTAGAAGGATGGCCACCAGAGGCTGGGAAGGGTGGTGGGAAGGTGGAGGACTGTGCAGTGGGGGAGCATGGAGATGCTTAATTGGTACAAAAAATAGAAAAAAAAATTAAGATCTAATACTTGATAGCACAACTGGGTGACTATAGTCATTAACAATTTAATTGTACATTTAAAAATAACTAAAAGGGTATAATTGGACTGTCACAAAAAGGATAAATGGTTGAGGGGTTGGGTACCCCATTTTACATGATGTGATTTTTGTGCATTGCATGCCTGTATTAAATCATCCCACGTACCCCATAAATACATACACCTATGATGTACCTACAAAAATTAAAATAAAAATATTTGAAAAATAAAATAAAACTATATCCTGAAATACAGTCAGCTGTCTCACACCATAGTGACTCCAAAAACATCAAAAGGCAAAATGTGCTTATATTTAACTGTAAAGTTTTCAATTGTATAACTAAAAATATTGTTGTAGGCCATTGTTTACATGGAAAATTGGGTAGGAAATTTTAAATAAATCAGTGTAAAACAGTATTGAGGATGCCTTATTAGAATGCCTTTGTGTATGAAGGAGACAATGACATTTTTATGTCATTTTTTGAACATTTTTATGAACATGGGTGAAAGGAAACAAATTAACTTACCCATAATATTTGTATTTCAACAGTAAATGTGCTGACTATATATATATATACACACACACATATATATATATAATATACATATATTATATATATATAAAATATACATATATATTATTTTGTCTGGTTTATGAGTTATATTTTTATCAATAACCTTTGCTTAGGATATGTTTACCTTTCAAAGTGTGGGTAATATAGTTAAGGAAATATGACTTGCCTAAAATAGTGACATAGAAATTATGTGAACCTGGCTTCATTATTATGAAGGATTTGGGGATAAATTGAAAATCCTTCTCTGTTCCCTGTAACATTAGTCACTTCCTCAAAGATGCAGAGAGTTTGCCATTTCCTTTGTGTGTGAGAGAAGTCTGAGACATAGGATGGATTTGTGTTCTCTGATATTGTGATGGTTTTTGTACAATTCTAGAGAACCTTTTTTTCTCTTGATTGTGTTTGCACTTATATTGTTTCTTCCCCAACTGAGAAAACATAACGAAGTGCATAAGTTGATAGATATTTTAGATGTTCAATCAGATGGTTTTGTCTTTGGATTGCTTTTATCTTTCTTGCTTGCTATGTTGGTCACTTAAACAGCTGTAGATCTGTTGATTTTATATTAGAAATCTCAGACTCATGGGCGAATTTGAAAACAAATGATTTGTTATATTCCGTGTTCTGTTTCTTTTCAAACTATTCAACAAATAATAGAGGGGAAAAAAGCAAATTGGGACACATTATCTTGTCCTCCTCAAACTCTGTATGAGGAGACTCAGGAGGTATTACCTTCTTGTCAGCTGATTTTTTAATTTCTCCCGCTTCACATATTATCTGAAAAGCATTCTCTCCTGGTTATTATTTTGAGATTGAAAAGGACCCTGACAGCGACAAAAATACAGCATAAGATGTTCTAACACTTTGCAGAAGCTCTTCCATTTCTGACGTTTGAAAGAAAAATTTTGGAAGTTTTACATATAGAATGACAAGATTTTCACTTGAACTTCTGGGCTGTAAATAATTTACAATCTCTAGAGAAATTAATGGAGATGTAATGGGTGGCAGATCAAGGGTGTGTTCTTTGTTGCTTTTATATCCTTAAAAAGGGAAGGGGTTATAATCTCATTAAGGCAGTCAGGACCTTCTCTTATTATATGTAAGCATACAATAGCTTATTATCCACATCACATTATGTTGTCAAAGAAAGAATCGATGGGTGTCCACGGTATGGTAGATGATGGTTTTCTAATATGCAGCTTTTGCTGGTTGCCAAGGAACATCAGCAAAGCAATTAGCAATTCCCTAAGAATAGTGTATTTTGGTTCTTACAAAAAGCACTGACATTAAAAAGTCCAGATACACTAACTTTTTTTTTTTCTGGATTGTTATCGCCTGGCTATTTATAAAGCGTTTTTCAATATTCTGAATTTCATTTCATGACAAAAGTGATTGTTCTCTTTGGATCTCAAATTAACTTCTAATCATTTTCTCATTATCTCTACTATGTACCATTGTAGAGGAAGGGAAGAGGTGCAGGTGGATGTCTGTGAAGTATTACTGAATAGAGACAAAATATTATTCTTCTATTGATGCACAGGGTTGGTATGGGCTTTTCTTTGAATTTGTAATTTGATTTTTAACTTAAATTTATTTTCCCATTCTTAATTTTCCCGACCCTATTTATGTACACATGGATAAAATTAGATAACAGTGTCTGAGGTTTTTGGATAACCAAATATAACTCAAAACTTTTCTCCATTGTTTTCAGTTATGCTCTTATTCTAAATAATTCTGATAATCTTGATTGTTTTTAACTTTTCTCCACTTTCCACCAGGTGATTCTATAGCTCCTTCTGATGTGACACACAATCACTCCACATCAGAATGTTATATTACTTCTCTGAAAGCTAGCAGTGTGGAATAGATAAATGAAGATAAAATAGACAAAGACAAAAAATTGTAAAGAGCCGAATATTGCAATTTGTTGCTGTCTCATGAAACTGCCAGTAATTTAATTATTCACTCAATAAATATTTACCCAGTCTATTATATACTGGGCACTCTGCTGGATATTGGCTGTGTAACAGTAATGCAGATATAATAATCAGTGATATTATATTGCAGGATGAACTATAAAAATTAATAAGTTTAATTTTGCATATGGGATACATTATTTTAAAAGTTAAGAGCTGAATACAATTTTGACACTCAATAGGAAAGTACCAAATATAAAGACATCCCGCCTAGTCCCAAAATAAGACTTTTTATTCTACTCACCATTTGTTGAGACTTTATAACACTTGTAAACCCTTTAATCTTCACAGTTAAAATATAATTCAATAGTGGAAACCAAATGTGATAATCCAAATAATTAAATATTTATCAAATAAAGCCCAAGAGACATTGTTGGCAGAATTGAGCACATTTTGAGAAAATAAATATTTAATTTGGGAGAATAGCACAACAAGATAGAGACAAATATTCTCACTAGTCTATGAAGGCAGAGGAAGTATTTAAATAAGCAAATTATAAATTTAGAGAAAATGTAGGACTTTAAAAAATCAGGGCAGTTAAAATTATTGCCAAGAGAATCTGTACTTAATTGGAGCTGGTGGAGTTAACTATTCCTAGATAAAATTTGCTCTAAAAATGGTGACTAAAATTTTGAAATACCTCAAAGGTAAATTTTCTCTCTGAGGCTTGGCCATTTTTTTTCTATATTTATTGTAATATTAATTTTAAATATCTGCGTTTAAACGTCAGTCAGATACTTTCAAAATAAGTATCATAATCATTAAAAAGCAAAATTGGATGTTAGAAACTTTATCTCCTTTACTTCATTTCTGTATTCTGTTTTGACGAAACATTTCATATTTTGCCCGGCTCCATTTTGTCTTCAGTAGATAGATTACTGTAACTGTCTTTACAGAATCATGACAACGATATGTATCCAAACCTCAGCATTTCTAAAGCTACGTCCATCTTTAAAGGATAGGTAGATAAAATATATTTTAAATTTGTAAATCGTGAAAATGGAAAATTGTGTAAAGTAAAATATATAAATTAATTGCCTTTCATATTGATAATAACAAAGAAAGGATTCACCTTCTTTTTAATATTAGGAAAGACATGAAACCTCTGAATAAAAAAAGGTGCCAAAGCAATGTCCTCATCTTGATTCCATCTTTATCCTTTCTAGTCTGTATTCCTGTCACTCTTTCTCCAGTGATTTATATTTACATTCTTCCAGTCCATTAGAAATATCCACATTTGATTTTATACAGACTTCATTTTTTTTTTTTTGCCACTGAGGATGATGGATAATTTTCCTTTTAATGGAGTATGCTTTACTAATGTAAACATTTTCACTTTCATTTAAGTGTAATGTTTCACTGCGCATAATATCAAAGGGGTCACAGACTAACTACATTTCTTTAATAAAATACTCTCTGAGTTGCCTTACTTTAAATAAACCTAAGTTGTACAATATGATCCATTAAAGTTAACTTCTGTGTAAGATACCACATCTGGCTGCTTTATGTGAACAGTTTGCAACATAAAATATGTATTTATATTATATGATTGCATATACTACTACTGTAATTCTACAACATAAATACCTGTACTGATGTTCAAAGCTGCATATTTTTAATTTATATCTCATCTTTAGTTGATGTCTCAACCTTGGATTTTGAAGTGAAAAAAATCACCTTTATTCTATAAAAGGTTGAATGGCACAATTGAGATTTGTAGTTTTAGTAAATACTCATAGAGGTGCAAAATAATAGAAATAATTTAAAAGTAGAGAGGTTATGTGAAGCTTAAGAATCCAGACACAATAGGCAGTATTAGTTTTATAGTGAGTATGTTTTTTCTTTCTATGTGTTTAGCTCTATTATCCTGATAATTGACAAATAAAATATTTTATATCATATGATGCTTCTATCCAGGTATTTAATGTGTTTTTCAGATTGTAAAACACTTTTCCTCCATTGGAATAAATTGTTTTCTAACTCACGCACCAATAGTTCCACTTCGAAGGGTTCTCACTTTTGAAGAAATATGTGGAAAAAAATGATCTGGATGATTAAGTAGAAAGAGGTTGATGAATACCCTAGTGAAAATAGCACCTGTAGCTGTGTCAATTCACATGGCATTTACAAGAAAATAATTGAAAATAATTGCAAAATCAAGAAATTGATCTTCATGCAGTACATTCTATGGCCCAAATAACCTAGTAAGCCATTCTGCTTGTCAAGACTATTTTCTGAATTCTTATGGATAACTTACATATGTTATGGGGATACGTGGTAAGTGTCTTCTGTCCTCAACAAAACTACTGAGGCCTATAAGAAGGATATTAAGCTAATAATAAACTATTTTTAAAATTATTTTAACGTGACCTCAGAGGAATACATCTGAGATTTTTTTTTTAAATTTCAACTTTTATTTTAGATTCAGAAAGTACTTGTGTACGATTGCTACAAGGGTATATTTGACCCAGGTGGTGAGCATAGTACCCAATAGGTAGTTTTTAAACATATGCTTCCCTCCTTTCCTCCCTCCTCTAGCAGGCTGCAGCATTTCCCCCTTCCACCCCATGTTTATGTGTATACTTTCTCAATGTTTACCTCCCACTTACAATTAAAAAAAAAAAGCGTGCAATATTTGTTTTCCTGTTCCTGTGTTAATTTGCTTAGGATAATGTCCTCCAACTCCATCCATGCTGCTTCAAAGGACATGATCTCATTCATTTTGGGGTATGTGTACTATTCCACAGTGTATACATACTATATTTTGTTTATCCAGTCCACTGTTGATGGGCACCTAGGCTGATTCCACGTCTTTGCTATTGTGAATAGCACTGCAATGATCATACGAGTGCGTATATCTTGTTGGTATAATGATCTATATTCCTTTGGGTATATACCCAGTGTATTACTTCACTCTCACATCGCTATAAAGAACTACCTGAGTCTGGATAATTTATAAAGGAAAGAGGTTTAATTGTACTACAGTTTCACAGGCTGTACAGGAAGCATGGCTGGGGAGGCCTCAAGAAACTTACAATTATGGTGGAAGGTGAAGGGGAAGCAGGCACATCTTACACGGCTGGAGAAGGAGGAAAAGAGTGAATGGGAAGGTGTCACAAACTTTTAAACAACCAGGTCTTGTGAGAACTCACTCACTATCACTAGAACAGCAAGGGGGAAATCCACCCCCATGATTCAATCACCTCCCACCAGGCTCCTCCTCCAACATTTGGATTCACAATTTGACATGAGACTTTGTTGGAGACACAATCCAAACCCTATCACCCAGTAACAGAATTCCCAGGTTTAATGGTAGCTCTGTTCGAGTATCTTTGAGAAATATCAAACTACTTTCCACAGTGGCTAAATTAATTTACATTCCGACAGGCAGTGTATAAGCATTCCCTTTTCTCTGCAGCTTCCCCAGCAACTATTGTTTTTTGACTTTTTATTAATAGCCATTCTGACTGGTGTGAGGTAGTATTTCACTGGTTTCGATTTGCATTTCTCTAAGGGTTAGTGACAATAATCGTTTCTCATATATTGGTTGTCCACATGAGTGTCTTCTTTTGAAAAGTGTTCATGTCTTCTGCTCATTGTTTAATGGGGTGATTTGATTTTTCTTTTTTGAATTCTTGACGTTTCTTGTAGATCCTACATATTAGGCTTTTATCAGGTGTGTAGTAGTTTGTGAAAATTTTCTCCCGGTCTGTATCTTGTCTGTTTACTCTGTTAATTGTTTCTTTTGCTGTGCAGAAGCTCTTTTGTTTAATTAGGTCTTGCTTCATTCTTTATTTTTATTGAAATTGCTTTTGGGAACTTGGCCATAAATTCTTTGCCAACGCCTGCATTGAGAAAGGTATTTTCTAGGTTTTCTTCTAGGATTTTTATATTTTGATGTCTTACATTTAAATTTTTAATTCAATTTGAGTTTGATTTTGTACATGATGAAAGGCAGGCATCTAGTTTCATTCTTCCACATATGGCTAGCCAGTTATCACAGCAACATTTATTGATGAGGGAATTTTTTCCCCATTGCTTGTTTTTGTTGGTCTTGTTGAAGATCAGATGGTTGTAGATGTGCAGCTTTATTCCTGAGATTTTTTTTGTTGTTGTTGTTCCATTGATCTCTGTGTCTGATTTCGTATCAGTATCACCTTGTAGCATAGTTTCAAGTCAGGCTATGTGATGCCTCTGGCTTTCTTCTTTTTGCTTATTGTTTGGGCTCTTCTTTTGGTTCCATATGAATTTTCAAATAGTTTTTTCTAACTCTGTGAAAATTGTCATTGGTAATTTGATAGGAATTGAATATAATGTGTAGATTACTTTTGAATATATTGCCGTTTTAATGATATTGATTCTTCCGATCCATGAGCAGTGGAATGCTTTTCCATTTATTTGTGTCGTCTCTGATTTCGTTCACTAGCGTTTTATAGTTCTCTTGTAGAAATTATTTGCCTCCTTGGCTAGCTGTACTTTTATATATTTCATTTGTTCTGTGGCTATTGTAAATGGGATTGTGTTGTTAATTTGACTCTCAGCCTGGACATTATTGGTTTACAGAAATGCTACTGATTTATATGACATTGATATGTATCTCGATGTCTTGCTAAAACCATTTATCAGTTCTAGTAGCCTTTTGGCAGAGTCTTTAGGGTTTTCTAAGTATAGAATTATATCCTCAGTGAAGACAGAGAGTTTGACTTTCTTTCTAATTTGAACACCTGTTATTTATTTTTCTAGCCTGATTGCCCTGGTTAGGACTTCCAGTTACTATGTTGAATGGGAGTGGTGAGAGTGAAAATCCTTCCCTTGTTTCAGTTTTCCAGGGGAATGTTTCCAGCTTTTGTCCCTCCAGTATAATGTTGGCTATAGGATTGCCATAGATGGCTCTTATGATTTTGAGGTATGTTCCTTTGTTTCCTAGTCTGTTGAAATTTTTAATTATGAAGAGATGTTGGATTTTATCCAAAGATTTTTCTGCATCTACTGAGATAATCATATGGTTTTTTATTTTAATTTTGTTTATGTGGGGAATCACATTTTTGACTTGCATATACTGAAACAACCTTGGATCTCAGGAATAAAACCTACTTGATCATGGGAAATTAGCTTTTTAATGTGGTTCTGGATGCAATTTGCTAGTATTTTGTTGTGTATTTTTGCATCCATGTACACCAGAGATATTGGTCTAAAGTTTTCTTTGTTCATTGTGTCTCTGCCAGATTTGGGTATTAAGCTGATGCTGGCTTCATGGGAGTTTGGGAGGAGTTCCTCCTCATCCATTTCTTGGAATAGTTTTGGTAGGATTTGGACCAGTTTTTCTTTGTATGCCTGTTAGTATTTTGCTGTGAATCTGTCTGTTCCAGGGCTTCTTTAGGTTGGTAGGTTTTTATTATTACTAATTCAACTTCAGAGCTCAATATTTGTCTATTCAGTGTTTCAGTCTCTTCCTGATTCAATCTGGAGAGACCGTGTTTCAGGAATTTATCCCTTTCTCATAGATTTTCTAATTACTATGCACAAGTTTGTTAATAGTTTTCTAGAAGGATCTTTTGTATATCTGTGGGATTAGTTGTCCTGTCATTTTGGTCATTTCTGGTTGTACTTTTTGGGTCTTCTCTCTTTTTTTCTTTGTTAATCTAACTAGACATAAATCATCAATCTTATTCATGTTTGAAAGAACCCACTCTTGGTTCCATTGGTCTTTTATAGGGATTTTTGCATCTCAATAGCATTCAGTTCTCTAATTTTAGTTCTTTCTTTTCCTCTGCTAGCCTTGAGGTTGATTTGTTCTTTTATTTTTGTTTCTTTAAGTGCAAAGGTAGCTTGTTAATTTGAGATCTTTATATCTTCTTGATGAAGGTGTTTATAGTTATAAACTTCCAAATTAACACTGCTTTTGCTGTATCCTCAAGATTTAGGTAACTTATGATCGCATGTTCATTATTGTCAAATATATATATTTTTATTTCTACATTAATTTGATGTTCACCAAGGAGTTACTCAGGGACAAGTTGTTTAATTTCCATGTAGGTTTGTAGTTTTGGTATATCTTCTTGAAATTGATCTCTATTTTAATTGCATTGTGGTCTGAGGGTATGCTTGGTATGATTTCAATTTTTTTGAACTTATTGACTTTTTAAAAACTTTATGACTGAGCATGTGGTCAATTTTAGAATAAGTTCCATACGCAATTGAGAGGACTGTATATTTTTTGGTTGTTTGATAGAATGTTCTATAGATGTCTATTAGGTCCAGTTGGTCGAGTGTTGAGTTTAAATCTAGAGGTTCTTTTGCCTTAATGATCTGTCTAATGCTATCAGTGGGGTGTTGAAGTCTCCCACTATTATTGTGGTTCTTTAATTCCTTTTATAGGGCAAGAACTTGTTTTGTAAATCTGGATGCTCCAATGTTGGATGTTTATATATTCAGGGTAGTTAGAGTTTCTTGTTGGATTGTACCTTTTATTATTATGTAATACTCTGCTTTATCTGTATTAATTTTTATTGGTTTAAAACCTATTTGATCTCATATAACAACAACTTCTGCTCCTTTATTTTCTATTTGCATGGTAGATCTTTTTCCATCCTTTTACTTTTAGCCTGTGGGTATCATTACAAGTGAGATGGGTCTCTTGAAAATAACAGATGGTTGGGTCTTTCCTTTTTTTCCAGCCTGCCACTCTATGTCTTTCAAGTAGGGCATTCAGCCCATTTACATTTAAGGTTAGTATTGATATGTGTGATTTTAATCCTGTCATCATGTTGTTAGCTGGCTGTTATGTAGACTTGATTGCACAGTTACTTTATAGTGCCTGTGAGCTATGTGCTTAAGAGTGCTTTTGTGGTAGCAGGTGTCATTATTTTTGTTCCCTGTTTAGCACTCTCTTAAGAACCTCTTGTAAGGCTGGTCTAGTTGAAACATATTCCCTCAGCATTTGCTTGTGTGAAAAGAGCTTTATTTCTCTCTTATGAAAATTAGTTTGGCAGCATATGAAACTCTTAGTTGGAATTTATTTTCTTTAAGGACACTGAAAATTGACCTTTAATGTCTTCTGTGTTGTAGGTTTCTGCTGAAAGATTTGCTCCTATCTTGGTGGCACTCCCTTTTTATGTGACCTGGCCCTTTCTCTAGCTGCCTTTAAGATTTTTGTTCGTTTGTTTGCATTCTCTTTCATGAATCTGATGATTATGTGCTTTGTGGATGGTCATCCTATATAGTGTCTAGCCAGGGTTCTCCCTATTAGCTGGATTTGCATGTCAGACTCTATGAAGATTAGCAAAATATTCACCAACTATATCCTCAAACATTTTCCAAGTTGGCGATTTTCTTTCCTCCCATCTGAAATGCTGATGAGTCATAGATTTGGTCTCTTTATGTAATCCCATACATCTCAGAGGTTTTGTTTATTTATTTATTTTTTTTATTTCATTGCAACTATTGTTTTAGATTTCACTGGTCCATGAGCAGGTTTGTTACATGGGTAAATTGCATGTCATGGGGTTTTGGTGTACGGAAAGTATTGTCACCCAGGTAATCAGCATAGTACCCCGTAGGTAGTTTCTCAAACCTCCCCCTTTTTCCACCATCAACCATCAAGTAGGCCCCCAGTGTCTATTGTTCCCTTTGAGTCCATGTAAATTCAATGTTTAGCTCCCACTTATAAGTGAGAACATGCAGTATTTGATTTTCTGTTTTTGTGTTAATTTGTTTAGATGAATGGCTTCCAGCTCCATTGTTGCTGCAAATGACACAATTTCATTCTTTTTTATGAATTCATAGTATTCCATTGTGTATATGTACCACATTTTCTTTATCCAGTCCACTGTTGATAAGCATCTACGTTGATTCCATGTCTTCGCTATTATGAATAGTGCTGTGAGGAACATATATGTGCATGTGTCTTTATGGTAGAATGATTTCTATTTCTTTGGGTATGTAGCTAGCAGTGGAATTGCTGGGTCTAAGGGTAGTTCAGTTTTCAGTTCTCTGAGAAATCTATTTTTCACAGTGGCTGAAGTAATTTACATTCCCACCAGCAGTGTATAAATATTTCTTTTAATCTGTAACCTTACTATCATCTGTTATATTTTGACATTTTAATAATAGCTATACTAACTGTTGCGAGGCAATATATTTTTATGGTTTTGTGATTAGTGATGTTGCATATTATTTTATAGGCTTGTTGGCTACGTGAATGTCTTCTTTTGAGAAGTCTCTCCTCGTGTCCTTGGCCCATTAGTGATTTTTCTTTCCTTTTTTTCTTTCTTTTTTTTCCTTGTTTATTTCCTTAAGTTACTTACAGATTCTGGATATTAGATGTTTTACAGATACATAACTTGCAAATATATTCTCAAATTCTGTAGTTTGTCTTTTTACCCTGTTTATAATTTCTTTTGCTTTGCAGAAGCTCTTTAATTATGTCTTCTAAATTTTTGTTTTTGTTGCAATTGCTTTTGTAGTCTTTGTCATGAGGTCTTTGCCAGGGCTGATATCCAGAGTGGTCTTTCTTAGGTTTTCCTCTAGGGTTTTTATAGTTTTATGTTTTACATTTAAGGTTTTAATCCATCTTGAGTTGATTTTGTATATGATGAAATGTAAGGGTCCAGTTTCAATCTTCTGTATATGGCTAGCCAGTTATCACGCCACCATTTATTGAATAGGGATTCATTTTCCCATTGCTTGTTATTGTCAACTTTGTTAAAGATCAGATGGTTATAGGTGTGTGGCTTAATTTCTGAGTTCTCTAACTTGTTCCATAATTCTACGTGTCTGTTTTATATCAGTAGCTAGCTGCTTTAGTTACTGTATTCTTGCAGCACAGTTTGAAGTTGGGTAGTGTGATACCTCCAGGTTTGTTCTATTTGCTTAGGATTGCTTTGGCTACTTGGGCTCTTTCTGGGTTTCAAATAAATTTTATAATTTTTTTTCTAATTCTGCAAATAACATTATTGGTAGTTTTATAGGACAAGAATTGAACCTGTAAATTGTTTTTGGCTGTATGATCACTTTTACAACAATTTTTCCTATCCATAAGCTGGAAATATTTTTCCAGCTGTGTGTGTCATTTCTGATTTCTTGCAACAGTGTTGCTTTGTCATTTTTGTTTAAGAGATCTTTCACATCTCAATTTAACTGTATTTCTAGGCATTTTATTCTTTTTGTGTCTATTATGAATGGGATCGCATTCTTGATTTGGCTCTGAACTTGGACATCATTGGTGTATAGAAATTCTACTGACTTTGTTTTGTTTTGAGATTGAGTTTCGCTCTTGTTGCCCAGGCTGGAGTGCAATGGGGTGATCTCAGCTCACCGCAACCTCTGCCTCCCAGGTTCAAGCGATTCTCCTGCCTCAGGTACCCGAGTAGCTGGGATTACAGGCATGCACCACCACATCCGGCTAATTTTGTATTTTTAGTAGAGACGGGGTTTCTCCATGTTGGTCAGGCTGGTCTCAAACTCCCAACCTCAGGTGATCCACCTGCCTTGGCCTCCCAAAGTGCTGGAATTACAGGTGTGAGCGACTGTAACCGGCCTGACTTTTTACATGTATTTTGTACATTGAAATTTTGCTGGAGTTCTTTATCAGATCTAGGAGCCTTTGGGCAAAGACTATGGAGTTTTCTAGATATAGAATTATATGCCATGAGAGACAGTTCAACTTTTTCTCTTTCTATTTGGATGCTTTTGCTTTCTTTCTCTTGCCTGATTGCTCTGGCTAGAGCCGTCAGTACTATGTTTAAGAGGAATGCTGAGAGTGGGCATTTTTGTCTTGTTTCACTTCTCCAAGGGAATGCTTACAGCTTTCATCCATTCAGTATGATGTTGGCAGTGAGTTTTTTATAGATGGTTCCTATTGTTTTGAGGTATATACCTTCAATGCCTAGGATTTTCCATTTTTAGTATGAATGGATGTTGAATTTTATGGAAAGCCTTTTCTGTATCTATTGAGATTATCATATTGCTTTTTTTTTAGTTCTGTTTCTGTGACAAATCACATTTATTGATTTGGGTATGTCCAACCAACCTTACACTCCAGAGATAAGGCCTAGTGGATCATGGTGGATTAGCTTTCTGTTGTGCTGATGGATTCAGTTTGCTTGTATTTTCTTGATGACTTTTGTATACATTTTTATCAAGGATATTGACCTGAATTTTTCTTTCATTATGACTCTGCCAGTTTTTTGGTATCAGAATGATGCTGGCCTGATTGAATGAGTCAGGGAAGATTCCCTCCTTCTCAATTTTTTGGAATAGTTTCAACAGGATTGGTACCAGGTCTTTATTTGTCCAGTAGGGCTTGGCTGTGAATCTGTCTGGTCCATCTCCTTTTCTTGTTGGTAGGATTTTTTTTTATTACAGATTTAATTTCAAAACTATTTAGTGATGTGTTTATGGTTTCAATATCTTCCTGCTTCATGATTGGGAGATTGTGTGTTCACAGAAATTTATACGTTTCTGCTAGGTTTACTAATTAGAGTGCATAGGGGTGTTCCTAATAGTCTCTGAGTGTATTTTGTATTTCTGTGGGGTCAGTAGTAAAGTCCCCATTTCATTTCTGATTGTGTTTATTTGGATATTCTCTTTTTTTTTATTTGTGTAGCTAGAATTCTAGCAATCTTATTTTTTTTTCAATAAAACCACAATTTTTGGTTTCGTTGATCTTTTGTGTGCTTTTCCACATCTCAATTTTGTTCAGTTTAGCTCTGATTTTAGTTTTTTCATTTCTCCTGCTTGCTTTGAGGTTAGTTTGCTCTTGTTTTTCCAATTCCTTTAGTGTGATGTTAGATTGTTAATTTGAGGCATTTGTAAATTTTATATGTGGGCATTTAGTGCTTTAAACATTATTTTTAACAGTGTTTTAACTGTGTCCCATATATTCTGAATGTTTTGTTTTTTATCATCTGTTTTACAGAATTTTTAGATTTCTGCCTTAATTTTATTGTTTACTCAAAAGTCATTTAGGAACAGTTTGTTTGATTTCCATTTAATCATATGATTTTTAGAGATCTTGGTATTTATTTATTTATTTATTTTTATTGAGCTGAGAGTGTGGTTTGTATGATTTTGGTCTGAGAGTATGGTATATATTATTTCATTTTTTTTTTAATTTGTAGAAAATTGCTTTGTGAAAAGAATGATATCATGTCCTTTGCAGGGACATGGATGGAGCTGGTGGTTATTATTCTTAGTAAACAAACACAGGAACAGATCACCAAATACTGCAAGTTCTCACTTCTAAGTGGGAGCTAAATATTGAAAACACATGGACGCAGAGGGGAACGACACACACTGCTGCCTTTTGGAGGGAGGAGGTTGGGAGGAGGAAGATAATTAAAAAAAAAAAAACTAATGCTTACTAGGCTTAATACCTGGGTTATAAAGTAATCTATACAACAAACCCCCATTACACAAGTTTACCTATGTAACAAACCTATGTAACAAACCAATTGCTCTGGCTAGGGCCATCAGTACTATGTTTAAGATGAATGGTGAGAGTGGGCACTTTTGTCTTGTTTCACTTCTCCAAGAGAATGCTTACAGTTTTCATCCATTCAGTATGATGTTGGCTGTGGGTTTGAAGTAAAAGTTAAAAAAAAACTGCTTGATGGCCTAGTTTGAGTTTGATTTTAGAGTATATGCTATATTCAGATGAGAATAATGTATATTCTGTTGTTTTGGGCTGGAGATTTCTGTAGATGTCTGGTTGGTCCATTTGGTTAAATGTCGACCTTAAGTCCCACATATTTTTGTTAGCTTTCTGTATCAATCGTCTGTCTGATACTGTCAGTGGGGTGTTAGAGTGTCTCACTGTTATTACATGACTAAGTCTCTTCATAGGTTTCAAAAAACTTGTTTTATGAATCTGGGTGCTCTTATGTTGGGTGCATATATATTTAGAATATTTAAGTTTCCTTGTTGCATTGAACCGTTTATCATTAAGTAACGCAATTCCTTACCCTTTTTGATTCTTGTGGTTTAATGTTTGTTTTCTCTCAAATTAGAATAGCAACCTATGCACTTTTATGTTTTCAGTTTGCTTGATAAATCTTTTGGTATCCTTTTACTTTGAGTCTATGGTTGTTCTTTCATGTGAGATGGGTATCTTGAAGACAGTGTACAGTTGGGTCTTGCTTCTTTACTCAATTTTCCACTCTGTGCCTTTTCAGAGAGGTGGCTAGCCTGTTTTTATTCAAGGGTAATATTAATATTTGCAGATTTGATTCTGTCCTCATGTTGTTAGCTGATTGTTATGGTCTTGCTTGTGTATTTGCTTTATAGTGTTAATTGTCTATGTACTTGAGTGTGTTTTAGGGGGTGGACAGTAATGGTCTTTTTTTCTTCACATTTAGCAAACCCTTAAGGAACTCTTGTAAGATAGGTCTGTCAATATCAAATTCCCTCAGCATTTGCTTGTGTGAAAAAACTTTATTTCTTTTTGGCTTATAAAGCTTAGTTTCACTGGATATGAAATTCTTGGTTGGAATTTCTTTGCTTTAGGGATGCTGAATATAGGCCCTCAATCTTTTCTGGCTTGTGGGATTGAGGTCTGTTGTTATCCTGATGCGGCTCCCTTTGTAGGTGACCTGCCCCTTCTCTCCACCTGCCTTTAATATTTTCTCTTTCACTTTGACATTGGAGAATCTGATGACTATGGGTCTTTGTGTAGTTTGGGTGCTTTTCCTGTTTAGTATCTCCCAAGGTTTCTCTAAATTTTCTGAATTTGAGTGCCATCTTCTCTAGGGACGTTGTAAAAATTTTTATGGACAATATGCTCGAATATTTGTTCCAAGTTGCTTTCATGCTCTCTCTCTGCTCTGCTTTCTCTCTCGGATCCTTATGAGTGACAGATTTGGTCTCTACATAATGCAATATTTCTCAGACATTTTGTTCATTTTTTTCAAATTATATTTTCTCCATTTTTGTCTGACTGAGTTAATGCAAAAAAACTGGCGTTTGAACACAGATTATTTCCTCAGTTGGTCTATTTTGTTGCTAGCGCTATAAATTGTGTTATGAAATTACTATAGTGTTTTTCAGTTTCATGAGCTCAAATCTGGTTATTTCCTAAAATAACTATTTTGTTTTTCATCTCTTGAATCATTTTATTGGATTCCTTATATTTCTTTGGAATGGGTCGTAACTTACTCCTGGATATCAATTATCTTTGTTGTCATACAGGTTCTGAATTCTATGTCTGTAGTATCTGCCATATCATTCTGGTTGAGAAGCATTGCTGTGGATCTAGTGCAGTTGTTTGGAGGTAAGGATACACATTGGCTTTTAGTTGCCAGAATTCTTGCCCTGGTTGTTTCTCATCTGTGTGGGCTGATGTCCTTTTAACTGTGATGTAATTTGATTATACTCAGTTGGATTCATTTCTGGATGTTTTCAGAGGGCTGAGGCTTTGTATAGGCTCTTTATTTGTGGCTGAATTCTTCCCCTTGGTCTGACAGGGATGGTGTCTTTACATGGTATTTTCGTTATTGAAGTTTGAGCTGCTACCTAGTAGCTGGCACTTCAGTGTAATTCCTGGTAGATAGACTCTTACTCAGCCATGTGACTCCTTGTTACTTCTTCATGTTTGCATCCCAGCACCCTCTCAGTGCTCTGAGTGTGTAGGCTCCTCTCTCTCTCAAGTGCTGGCCACACATCTTGGCTTGGCACTCCCAGGCTGCACATTTCAGCCCTAGGTCAGGCTCAGGCTTTTATTCACTTTTCATCTTAAGGGCTGCACGGTTGGGGATGTTGGCAGTGGCAATGACAGAGACCCTTTCACTTGTCTCTTGTCTCTCTCAGATGAGAATATATATCCTGCTTTTGTTGGGTAGAGTGTTCTTTAGATGAACTTTGAATCCATTTTGTCAAGTATCAAGTTCAGGTCTAGAATATCTTTCTTAGTATTCTTCCTCAGTGGTTGTCCAATATTTTCAGTGGGTTGTTGAAGTCTCCCACTATTATTGTGTGGTTATCTAAGTCTCTTCATAAATCTCGAAGAGTCTGTTTTATGACTCTGGGTACTCCAGTGTTGGGTGCACATTGACTTAACGCCAGAGAAATGCAAAACTGCTGCCAATTAGAATAATCAGCTTGGGGTGAGGTGTCTGCATTGTTGTCCCAAGATGGGGAACTCTGCCTGGTGAAAAGAATGTGGGGTGGTGGACTCATGGGGAAGACAGTCTGGTCTCTTCTCTATAGGATGGCTGTGGCATATGGATTTTGAGTAAAGAACTCAGGCTCTTTGTCCCTTCCCCAGCCTGGAGGCAGAAAGGGTGGATACTGCTGCAGCATCAGTGACAGAGGGGCTGTCAGTTATCTCTAGGAACTCCACCCCAGGGAGACATGAAGCCACTACTAATGCAAATGTTCAGCTGAAGGATCTGAACATCTGCACTGCTGACCCAAGCCAGGGGCCCTGTCTAATGAAGAGCAGGGATTCAGAGGCTCAGAGAGAAGAGAGACTGGCCTCCAGTGTGGGAGCTGTGGCATGCTGTCAGCACAAACAAAGCCATCAGGCTCATTGTTCCTTCCCCAGCCCGAGGACAGCAAGGGCAGTACCACTGCAGTGGCGATGGCAGAGTCTATAGATTGTCTCTGGGATTTCCTCCCATGGAAATGCAGAGGTGCCACTAACTGAAGTGATAAGCTCGATGCAGGGCTGCTATGTTGTGGGCCCATGTCAGAAGGTCATGCCCATTGAGGAGCAGACGGGGGCAGGAACCTGCAAGGAAAATAGTTTGGCTACCTTTTCATAATGCAGCTGTGGTGTGCTAGAGGCCCATAATAGTTCTTGGGTTCTTCACTCTCTTCCCAGCTTGAAGGCAGTAAAAGTGGGACTGTGGCAGTGGCAAAAATGGCAGACCAGTTGGTTATTTCTGGGAGTTCTGTCCCAGAGAAATGCAGAGCTGCTACTGGCTCAAGTATTCCCGATGAGGGTGTGGTGGCCATGCTGGGGTTTCAGGACAGTGAGCTTTGCCTGGAAATATGTAGCAACGACAAGGCCTGTAGTCTGTCTTCTTCTTAGTACTGTGGATGCAGCTCCTATCCTTGGACCATGCAAGAAGCCTGGCCTCCCTTGTCAGAGAAGCTATGGTAGCAGATGCCAGAATAAGAGTCCAAGACCCTTGGTACTTTATGTGGGCCTGAGTGGTGACCTTTCCCAGACTCCACACAGTTTTCCATGTTAGTCTGGATGTCCCAGGGAAAGGGGGTCAGGGGAGATCTCCTGTTCCCAGCATTGCAAAGGTCTATGATAGAAGTGTGAGTCTCTTGGTTCTCTTGCTCACTCAGCATTTCCCCATGGTCAGGAGCCTCCCTGGGCTCCATGTCATTCCTGGGTAGGCAACTATCCGGTCTTCATCTTCTCTGATCTCTGTGAGTCATGATACTGCCTTGATGAATCCCAATGTGTCCTCCTGGATGATCCTATTGAAAAGCTAGTGTTTACGGGCCACCCTATCTCCTCTGCATGAGAACAGTGCACACTAGCTGCTTCTAGTCAACCCACTTGACCTTAACCCATTTGTTCGTTAATTTTTTTTCTTCATTTTTGTCTGACTGAGTTGATTCAAAGAACTGGCCTTTAAGCTCTGAGATTCTTTCCTCAGCCTGATCTATTCCACTCTTAGTACTTCTGATTATATTATAAAATTCTTGTAGTGACTTTTTTAGATCTAAAATTTCAGTTTAGCTCTTTCTCAGAATGACTATTTTATCTTTCAGATCTTGGATCATTTTACTTGATATTTTGGATTCCTTGAATTGGGTTGCAATTTTTTCTTGAATCTCAGTGAGCTTCCTTGGTTTCCATATTCTGAATTCTCTGTCATTTCAGTCATTTTAGACTGGTTAAGAACCATTGCTGGGAAGCTAGTGGCTCGTTTTGTGGTAAATGGACACTCTGTGTTTTGAGGTAAGTGGACGCTCTGGCTTGTTGGCTTGCCAGTGTTCTTGCACTGATTCTTAATTGGAAAGATTGATGTTCCTTTAATGGTGGCACAAATTGAGTATAGTCAGTTGACTTCATTTCTGGATGCTTTCAGGGAGCAAGGGCACTGTACAGAATATGTGTGAGTGAATATTTGCACTTGTTTTTCATAGGTGTATATTTTAGCAGGATAAATTTCTGGTGCTATAGTTTGGTCTGTGACCCTGTAGATGGCACTTAAGAGTAATGGCTAGTATCTAGGTTAATACCCAACCATGGGGCTGTTTTGTACTTGCTAGTGTTCACAGGCATGCTCTGCTATGAGGGTTGAGAGAGAAAGACAATCCCTCATCAGGTCTGCTCCTGTGCCTTAGGGGAACCCCCTTCAATCACTAGTGGTCTACCCACATTTCTTTCATTAGGTGTTCAAGTCCGCATGTATCCCTTGGGCAGAAGCTGTGGCTGGGAAATATACCACACTTTTTGTGGACTGGCCTGGCCCTGTGGAAGGAAGTATGCCCTGCTCCCACCCAGTTCAGAAGCCAGTGTGTCTCATCTCTCTCAGTGCTATAAGGGTGAGGTTCCTCCCATGCCCAAGTGCTGGCTACAGATTTCCGCTCCATACCTCTGAGTTTTTTGCTGCAGCCCTGGAGTAATGGATGTCTCATAGCTTGGGTTGAGTTCAGGTTGCTATGGTGTAATCTGATTTACTCCTGGCTCACCAAGAAAGTACTCAGGTATAGCAGTGCACTCAGTCTGTGCTGCTGAAGCTGAGCTGTGCACCCATTCCTGCAAGGCAGCGAGGCATAGAACCTAGGAGGGACCAATGAGCAGCAGGGCTTCCAGAACAGATGTGCCACAGTCCCACAGGGAAGCTGGCTCCACCCTTGCTGGCTCAAGGGTCAGCTGGGCCCTGTTCCTCTTGGAGGTAGATAGGAAGCCCTGACTATGTATGTGTATGGCTGCTCTCCACTGAAGCTTATCAGTGCACAAAAGCTCCCGGGCTCCATGCCATCTGAAGTCCTGTCTCTGCCAGATCATGTGCCCATGGGGGACACAAGGTCCACTGTGACTAGGATCTCAGAGGTCCATGGTGAAATCCAGCTTTCCCTCAGTTCTCTCACTCACCATTTTCCCAAGATTTACTCAGGGCCAGGAACTAGCCCTGCCATTTAGGTATCCTGCACAAGGTTCTCAGCTTCCTCTTCCTTCAGCCTGGGCTTCACCATTGCCTTTTTGTTCATTCTCAGTGTTTTTTTCTCTGAAGTTCTGCTCAAAGTATGGTGATTTACTTGATATTGTGGGCTCTCTCAGTGGGAGCAATGCTTTCTGACTGTATTTTGTCAGCCATCTTATCTCCTCAAGTCTGATATTTTAAAAAACAAACATTTGGTAGGAAATGGAGCAAGATGGCTGAATAGAAGCCTTCGACAATCGTCCTCCCCACAGGAACACCAAATTTAACAACTATCCACACAAAAAAAGCACCTATATATGAACCCAAAATTAGGCGAGTGATCACAGTACCTGGTTTTAACTTCATGTTACTAAAAGAGGCACTGAAGAGGGTAGGAAAGACAGTCTTAAATTGCTAATGCAACCCTTGGCTCCATCCCCTGGCAGCAGCCATATGGTGCTGAGAGAGAATCTCTGTGCTTAGGGGAAAGAAAATGAAGTGATTGTGGAGCTTCACATTGGAATTCGGTGCTGCCCTGACACAGAGAAAAGCAATACAGGGCAAAATTTAGACAGCACCCATAGATAGTGCATTTAGACCAGCCTTAATCAAAAAGGAATTTCATAGTTCCACGTTGGAACCTGAGTTCTGGCAAGGTTCACTACTGCAGGCTAATGTGCTCTGGTGTTCTAAACACACTTGAAAGGCAGTCTAGACCACAAAGACTACAGTTCCCAGTCAAGTTCTAGTGTTGTGCCGAGCTCAAAGTCAGTGTACTTGAGATGCGTGCGATCTAGTGGCACCAGCCAGGGAGACCAAGGGAGTGCTTGTGCCACCTTTCTCCCAACCCTAGGCACCACAGCTTATAGCTCCTTCCTTCTACTTGAGGAGAGGGGAGACTAAAGAGGACTTTATCTTGCTACTTGAATACCAGCTCAGCCACAGTAGGATAGGGCAACAGGCAGAGCCCTGAGGCCCTCTTTTTAGTCCCTAGCTTCTGAATGTCTTTTCTAGACACACTGGGCCGAAAGAAATCCATTGCCTGGAAGGAAAGACCCAGTCTTGGCATGATTAATCAGCTGCTGACTAAAGAGGACTTAGGCCCTGAACAATTAGCAATAGTATCCAGGTAGTACTCACCATGGGCCTTGGATGAGACTCAGAGATGTGCTGGCTTCAGGTATGACCCAGCATATTCCCAGTTGTTATGGCTATGAGGAGAGTCTCTTCCTGCTTGAGAAAAAACAGTAAAGAGTAAAGGGGACTTAGTCTTGCAGCATAGGTACCAGTTTGGCTACTGTGGTATAGAGCGCCAAGGGGGCTCTTTGAGTTTCTGATTTCAAACCTTGGCTCTTTGATGCATTTCTGGATCTACCCTAAGCCAGAGGCGAGGAAGCCCACTGCCTTGAAGGGAGAGTTCCAGGTCTGGCAGCATTAATCACAAGTTGACTAAAAAGCCCTTGGTTCTTGAATGAACAATGGCATCCAGGCAGTACTCACCACAGGCCTGGAGTGGTGGCAGCCATGGACAGAGACTCCTCTACTTGTGGAAAGTGATTGGAACAATGGGAAGCACTTTCTTTTGTGGCTTGAGTGCCAGCTTAGCTGCACCAAGGTAGATTCCTCAGGCTTTTGGCTCCATGCCCTGGCTCCTGCATGGCATCTCTGAAACCCACCTGGGACTAGGGGGAACTGGCTGCCCTGAAAGGAAAGATGCAAGGCTGGCTGGCTTTGCCACCTCCTCATTGTGGAACACTGGAGCCTTGAGCAAACATACAAACCAGGCAGTGGTTAGCATGGGTCTTGGGTGAGATCGAGTGGTGGGCTGGTTTTTGGCGTGACCTAGCACAGTCCCAGTAGTGGTGGCCACAGAGGCGCTTGTGTCACTTCTCCTCTAGCTCCAGGCAGCTTAGCACAGGGAGAGATTCTGCTTTACTGGGAGAAAGTAAGAGAAGAAAAAAAGAGTCTCTGCTTGGTAATCCAGATAATCCTTGCAACATCTTATCTAAGACTACCAAGGTAGTAGTGTCTTGTGCATCTGCAAGAGCCACAGAGTTACTGCGCTTGTGATGCCCCTGAATGCATATATGAATGAAGTTATCAAAAACTTAGATCATCACACCCAGTTCCCCTCAAATACCTGGAAATCCTTCCCAGGAAGGACAAGCATAAACAAGCCCAGACTGCAATGAGTGAAACAAATACCTTCAATGCCTAGACACCAGCAATAATCCACAAGCATCAAGGCTATCCAAGAAAATATGACCTCACCAAATGAACTAAATAAGGTATCAGGGAGAAATCCTGGAGAGATAAAGTTATGGGACTTTTCATGTTAATGCGTACAAAAATAGAATGAATAAGATCTAGCATTTGATAAGACAACAGGGTGACTACAGCTAAAAATAATTTGTTGTACATTTAAAAATAATAGTATAATTGGATTGTTTCTAACATGAAGAAAGAATAAGTTCTTGAAGTAATGAATACCTCATTTACCTTTATGTGATTATAATGCATTGTATGCTTATATCAAAATATCTCATGTACCTCATAAATATATACACCTTCTATGTACCCACAGAAATAAAAATGAAATTAATTTAAGAAATACTTATCGATCATATAATATATGCAAATATTATACTGATCACTAATAAGCTATCATGCTGCTTATAGTCCATTGGAAGATATGAATATATGTAAATTACTCTCATACAATGCAAACTGTGAATGCCATAAAAGTAATATGGGCATTGTGCCAAGGATCTAAGAAATTACCGATGCATATTTGAAATAAAAATTTTGCCAGAAATAATAACTTCTAGTTTTACTTTAAGGGAATAGATGTAGTGTGACAGGCACTTGCTGTTTTAGCATGAAGGAGGGGTATACAGTGCAGTTAAACAAAGGCTCAAGGGTGAGAAAAAAGAATATGTCAAATTTTAAGGGATGAAAGGGAACATGCATGGATTAGATGTTGTATTTGTGTGTGTTTTCCTTCAGTGCATTATTTAATTGTTTGTTATATCCAAATCAGCAGCTGCCAATTTTAACCACAGGTCATAGCATTTGGCATATAGTTTTCATAATATTGACTTAAAAGAATTACTGCATAACAAATTTTCTTGAGCGGGAGTCACCAGTGTTCTGTTTTCTCATATTTGTTAGAGAAACAGAGAAGCAATAGAACACTGGACTAGAAGTCAAGAGAACTATATCATAAAGCTTTTCCAATTGCTTGTTTTCTGCCATTGGCTAAGTCAATTTATCTTCCTGAGCCACAATTTTTGCCTATTTATTTATTAAGGATTTAAAGAGAAGATCAGATAATGAAAATACATTCTAAAGTCTGAAACAAAATATATACATATTTATATAATATAGAATTTATATATTACATTGAAATTATAAGAAACTTTTCAGTGTTTAAACTGTAACATTTCAGTAAAATGAGCTCTAAGCAATTGCTCAAATTACCTGATTTTCTCAGTTTTATTATGACCTAGAATATGTGAGTCCTTCCTTAAATAAGGTTTATAATATTTTCTTAAATTGGTCTTTGGTATCATTTGGCCAATTTCTAGGCTTTTTTCAAACTTTTATTTTCAATTAAATAATAATTGTACATATTTGTGTGGTAAAATGTGATAGTTTGATACATGTATACATTGTGAAATGATCAAATCAGACTAATTAACACATGTATGATCGCCATTCTAACTGGTGTGAGATGGTATCTCATTGTGGTTTTGATTTGCATTTCTCTGATGGCCAGTGATGATGAGCATTTTTTCATGTGTCTGTTGGCTGTATGAATGTCTTCTTTTGAGAAATGTCTGTTCATATCCTTTGCCCACTTTTGGATGGGGTTGTTTGTTTTTTTCTTGTAAATTTGTTTGTGTTCTTTGTAGGTTCTGGATATTAGCCCTTTGTCAGATGAGTAGATTGCAAAAATTTTCTCCCATTCTGTAGGTTGCCTGTTCACTCTGATGGTAGTTTCTTTTGCTGTGCAGAAGCTCTTTAGTTTAATGAGATCCCATTTGTCAATTTTGGCTTTTGCTGCCGTTGCTTTTGGTGTTTTAGACATGAAGTCTTTCCCCATGCCTATGTCCTGAATGGTACTACCTAGGTTTTCCTCTAGGGTTTTTATGGTATTAGGTCTAACATTTAAGTCTCTAATCCATCTTGAATTAATTTTCATATAAGGAGTAAGGAAAGGATCCAGTTTCAGCTTTCTACTTATGGCTAGCCAATTTTCCCAGCACCATTTATTAAATAGGGAATCCTTTCCCCATTTCTTGTTTCTCTCAGGTTTGTCAAAGATCAGATGGCTGTAGATGTGTGGTATTATTTCTGAGGACTCTGTTCTGTTCCATTGGTCTATGTCTCTGTTTTGGTACCAGTACCATGCTGTCAGGAAACAACAGGTGCTGGAGAGGATGTGGAGAAATAGGAACACTTTTACACTGTTGGTGGGATTGTAAACTAGTTCAACCATTATGGAAAACAGTATGGCGATTCCTCAAGGATCTAGAACTAGATGTACCATATGACCCAGCCATCCCATTACTGGGTATATACCCAAAGGATTATAAATTATGCTGCTATAAAGACACATGCACACGTATGTTTATTGCAGCACTATTCACAATAGCAAAGACTTGGAATCAACCCAAATGTCCATCAGTGACAGACTGGATTAAGAAAATGTGGCACATATACACCATGGAATACTATGCAGCCATCAAAAAGGATGAGTTTGTGTCCTTTGTAGGGACATGGATGCAGCTGGAAACCATCATTCTTAGCAAACTATCACAAGAACAGAAAACCAAACACCGCATGTTTTCACTCATAGGTGGGAACTGAACAATGAGATCACTTGGACTCAGGAAGGGGAACATCACACACCGGGGCCTATCATGGGGAGGGGGGAGGGGGGAGGGATTGCACTGGGAGTTATACCTGATGTAAATGACGAGTTGATGGGTGCAGCACACCAACATGGCACAAGTATACATATGTAACAAACCTGCACGTTATGCACATATACCCTACAACTTAAAGTATAATAATAATAAATAAATTAAAAAATAAAAAAAATAAAAAAAAAATTAACACATGTATAATCTCAAATACTTATCATTTCTTTATGGTGAGAATATTTGAAATCCATTTTTACCTATTTTGAAGTGTACAATACATTGTTAACCATAGTCACCATGTTGTGTAGTATACAAGTTTTTATAGGTTTTGAATATATTAATGGATCTATCAAATTTTGCTACACATGTTATTTCAAAATATTTTATTTTTTTCACAAAAGTGTTACCTGTACACACACACACACACACGCACACACACACACACACACACGTTTACTGTGCATTTTCTCAGAATACCTCAAGGTATTAATGTTAAATCTGTAAAACAGATTTTTTTTCTCAAAAAGTTTTTCAATGGTTTATTTTGCCGTAAATTTAACCTTTCAAAAGTTGTAATTGACAGAAGAATAAACAAATTTTTTGGAGGGAGGAAAGTACTGCAGCTAGGCCAACTAACAAACGTTCTCATCACAAATAAATGATAAGTGTTTGAGATTATAGATGAAATAGCCTGCCATAGTGATGCAAGCAGCAACAACAAAAAAAGCACTTGTAGGAAGCTTAAGTTATTTTACAGAGGGAATTGAGGGACAATGGGATAGATTGATGACTGGTCAAAACCATCCTTTATGTAACTTTGCAAGTTCAATACTCCTAATATTTTCATTCCAGTGGTGCCCTTCCAAAATTGATACATTAACAAAATTAGGAAGATGTAGCAATTAGAAACATCAAGGAGGAGAGAGTACACAAAAGCATGGAAAATGGAATGAAAGTAAAACTTGGGCCATAGGCAAAATTGTATTTGGAGAATTTGAAATGAAAAAAAAATGTTGCTTCTGGCGAATTTGAATTAATTTTTTTCTATCAGTTTGTTTCAGGTAATAAATCATTTTGAACATCATTTTCTGTTCTCTTTGTTTCTTCAATGATCTTTATTGAAATGATCATTTTCTTTAAAAAGCCAAAAATGTCTGTGATCTAAGGCCATATGAAGCCTAGAAAGAAGGCACCATGCATTCATATAATTCTGGAGAAAAATGAAGAGCTGAGAAATCGAGTGAAGTTTTCAGCAGCTTCTGTACCATATTCTACATTTAAATTGTACTAGGTTTCGCTAGTGTATATGTTATGTCATATAAATATTTAGTACTTTGGAAGGGACAAATGGGTCAGGGGGACTATTTAGTGAACTATTGTTACTCTGCATGGAATGTTTGTCAAATGACTAAAAAGAAAAGAACTTAGCTCTTTTCCAGTAAGAAGTAAATCACTGACAACTTGGTTGGAAAATTTATTTATGTTTCAAATGAACACACTGTGTGCCTATTTAAAAAAATAATCTCCAGGAATTTGTCTAATCATTAGCTTTAGAACTAGAGTAAAGAATGTTTCACGTGTCCGTGTGAGGAGATCACCAAACAGGCTTTGTGCGAGCAACATGGCTGTTTATTTCACCTGGATGCGGGGGGGCTGAGTCCAAAAAAGGAATAAGCAAAGGGTGGGATTATCATTGGTTCTTATAGGTTTGGGGATAGGCGGTGAAGTTAAGATCAATGTTTTGGGGGCAAGGGGTGGATCTCACAAAGTACATTCTCAAGGGTGGGGAGAATTATAAAGAACCTTCTTAAGGGTGGGGGAGATTACAAAGTACATTGATCAGTTAGGATGGGGCAGAAACAAATCACAATGGTGGAATGTCATCAGTTAAGGCTATTTTCATTTCTGTGGATCTTCAGTTGCTTCAGGCCATCTGGATGTATACATGCAGGTCACTGGGGATATGATGGCTTAGCTTGGGCTCAGAGGCCTGACAAAGGATATGTTGCATTTTCTCCTTCTTAGCATAAATTACATAGCACATTGCTAAGTTAATCATCAAATTTTCAGTTAGAGATTATTTTAACTTTCAACAATGGTTCAATCTCCTTTCCCTTTATCAAAATTAAAATGTTTTGATGAGCTCACATTTTAGTGGGAGAGATAAAAATGTAAACACAATTACAAAAGATAAATAGTAGATGCAATTTTAAGAGCACTGAAAATAGATGGTTCACCTTTTGTTTGTTTGTTTGTTTGTTTGTTTTTGACATGGTCTTACTTTTTCTCCCAGACTGCAGTTCAGTGATGTGATCATGGCTCACTGCAACTCCTGCCTCCCGGGTTCAAGCAATTGTCCTGCCTCGGCCTCTCAAGTAGCTGGAACTACAAGCGCGTTCCACCATGCCCAACTAATTTATGTATTTTTTTTTAGTAGAGAGGGGGTTTCACCATGTTGGTCAGGCTGGTCTCAAACTCCTGACCTCAAGTGACCCACCTGTCTTGGCCTACCAAAGTGCTGAAATTACAGGCATGAACAACCGCACCCGGCCTGTTCACCACTGATGGGAGAACAACATGAACAAATGAATGGTAGCAGGGAAATATGGGCGGTGTTCAATTTAACAGTGGATTGGAATGCAGGAATTGAGGGAAAGAAAGAGGAAGAATCAGAGGAAATGGAACATTATGAAAAATAGTATAGACATGACACTTTTAGGGAGATGGTTAAAAAAATACAAAACTTGTAAGGATGCTTCATGATCTCTATGTAGCAGACTACTCTATTTGTTTCATACTGAGAGACAGGACTAGCTGGACTTCCTAGGCTGACTAAAAGTCCTTAAGCCTAGCTGGGAAGGTGACCGAGTTCACCTTGAAACTTGGGTCTTGCAACTTAGTTCATATCCTACCAATCAGAGAGCTCACTGAAATACTAATTAGGCAAAAACAGGAGGTAAAAAAATAGCCAATCATCTATAGCCTGAGAGCACAGCGGGAGGGACAATGATCGGGATATAAACCCAGGCATTCCAGCCGGCAACGGCATCCAATTTGGGTCCTCTCCCTTTGCTTGCGAGCTCTGTTTTCATGCTGTTTCACTCTATTAAATCTTGAAACTGCACTCTTCTGGTTCTTGTTTGTTACGGCTTGAGCTGACCTTTTGCTGGTCATTTGCCAGCAAATGTTAATATTGATCAATTGTATATTTCAAAATAGCTAGAAAATAATAATTTGAATGTTCCTAGTGTAAAGGAAAGATAAATACTTATGGTGATGAATATTCCAATTATCCTAATTTGATTATTTAAATGCATGAAATTTTCACATGTACCCCCAAAATATGTATATCTGATATGTATCGATAAAAAATAAATTTAAAACGTCTGAAAATAATTTATTTTTCTTGATATCTGCACCTCCATGTTTATTGCAGCTCTATTTACAACAGCCAATATATGAAAGCAAACTTAGTGTCTTTCAACAGATACACTTATTAAAAATATGGTAAATATATATATATATAATACACACACACACACACACACACACACACACACATACACACACAATGGGATATTATTCAGCCACAACAAAGAATGAAATCCTGTTATTTGAAGCAACATGGATGAAACTGGAAATCACATATATAATTGAAATAAGCCAAACACAGAAAGCCAAATATCACATGTTCCCACTCATGTGGAAGCTAAAAACGTTTATCTCATGAATGTAGAGAGTAGAATGATGGTTACCAGAGATGGAGAAGTGTGGGAGGAGGGAGCTGAAGAGATATTGGTTAATGAATACAAAAATATAGTTAGAGAAAACAAATTAGTGTTTGATAGCACTGTACATTGACTATAGCTAAGAATATTTATTGTATATTTCAAATATTGTATATTTCAAAATAGGAGGAAGAGAAGATTTGGAATGTATCCAACACAAAGAAATGATAAATCCTTGAGGTGATGGCTATCCTAATTATTTGATATGATTTGATTATTACAAATTGTATGTATGTATCAAAATATAACATGTATCCCATAAACATGTACAATTATGTATCAATAAAAATCATAAAAAAGAAAATGTAGATTTTTAAAAAAGAATTTCATATGAGTGAAATCATATAGTATACACATTTTTTTGCACCTGACTTTTTTTTTCACTCAGCCAAATGTTTCTGAGATTCATTCATAGTTTGGTTTGGATCAGCAGTAGTTTCCTTTTTACTACTAAATTGTATTCCATTTCCTGGTTATATTACAATTTGTTAGTTCATTCACCTATTGCATTAGTCAATTTCCACACTGCTATAAGGAACTACCTGAGACTGGGTAATTTATGAAGAAAAGAGTTTTAACTGACTTAAGTCAGTTTTACTGACTTACAGTTTCACAGGTTTAACAGGAAGTATGACTGAAAGACCTCAGGAAACTTACAATCATGGCAGAAGGTGAAGGGTAAGCAAGCACCTTCTTCATATGGTGGTAGGAGAGAGAGAGAGAGAGAGTGGGGAAGTGCCACCTACTTTTAAACCATCAGATCTCGAGAACTCACTCACTATCACGGGAAAAGCATCGGGGAAATTCCATACCCATGTTCCAATCACTTCCCACTAGGCCCTTCCCCTAACATTGGGAATTACAATTCAACATGAGATTTGGGTGGGGATACAGAGCCAATCCATATCACCTATGGATTGATATTTCCTTTCATATCTATTGTGAATAAAATTACTATGAAGAGTCATGTACAATTGTTTATATAGACATATCTTTTCTTATATTTTTGATAAATACGTTTGGGTGAAATCATTGAGATTTATGGCAAGTTCATTTTTAACTTTATAAGAATCTGCCAGGTTCATTAAAAACTGTTTCTACCACTATGCATTCCCACTAGTAGTTTAAGAGAGTTCCAGGAATTCAATAATCTTGTCAACATTTAGGGTTGTCAGACTCTTCTTTAACCATTGTAACATATGTATGGTTGTATTTTGGTGTGTTTTTTTTTTTTTTTTTTTTTTTTTTTTTTTTTACTTTTCCTTGATGATTAATTGTGTTGTGCATTTTGGGGGGCTTATTGGAATTTTTATATCTTCTTTTGTGAAGTTTTTAAAAAAATTTGTTTACTTTTTAAAGTTGCATTATCTTTCTATTAAGTTATAACATTCTTTTGCATGTTGTGAATATAATTTCTTTGTCAGATAGATAAATTGTAAATATTTTTTCAATGTTTGCCTTGGATTTTCATTTTCTTAATAATGATTGAATTATATACATTTTGAAGAAATTCAATTTAATTTTTTTTGTTAGTGTGTTTTGTGATATCTCTAAGAAGTTATATCATACCCTAATATAGTTTGGCTTTGTTCTTATCCAAATCTAATCTAGAATTCCCACATGTTGTGGGAGGGACCTGGTGGGAGGTAATTGAATCACGGGGGCAGGTCCTTCCCATGCTGTTCTCGTGATACTGAATAAAGCTCACAAGATCTGATGACTTTATAGGGCAGAGTTTCCCTGAACAAGCTCTCTTTTTGCCTGCTGCAGTTCATGTAAGATGTGACTTGTTCTTCCTAGCCTTCCGCCACGATTGTGAGGCTTCCCCAGTCACGTGAAACTGTAAGTCCAATCAAACCTCTTTCTTTTGTGAATTGCCCAGTTTGAGGTATGTCTTTATCAGCATCATGAAGACAGATGAATACATACCCAAAAATTGTAACAATTTTTTTTCTATACTTTCTTCTATAAATTAGATCTATGATCCATTTTCAAAGTAATTTTTTTTTTTTTTTTTTTTTTTTTTTGCAGATTTGGAGGAATGGGTCAAGGTTCATTTTTTTCTATTTGAATATGAAGTTGTTAGAACATGACTTGTTGAAAGATTATTCCTTCTGTACTAAGTAAGTTTGGCAACTTTCTGTAAAATAAGTTGATCTTATATGTGTGGTCTATTTCTGGATTTTGATCTTGTCTCATAGGTCCATATGTTTACCATTATACACATACTATATTTTCTTGATTACTATAGCTTTATGATAAATGTTGGAATCAGGCAAAGTTCTCTTTTTTGTTTTTCAAAATTGTTTTGACTATTCTTTATCCTTTACATATATATATATACACATTTTAGAATCAGGGAGCAAGGGCATGGGCTGAAAAACTACCTATTAGGTACTGTGCTCACTACCTGAGTGATGAAGTCTACACCCTAAACGTCAGCATCAATCAATATACCAATGTAACAAACCTGCACATGTATCCCCTGTATCTAAAATAAGACTTGAAATTATATTAAAAAATTATTTTCAGCACAAATGTCTATTGGAATTATGATTGAGATTGTGTTTGCTATTTATATTTATTTTTAAGAAAAATTATATCATAAGAACTTCGAGGCTTCCTACACATAAATTGAATATCTCTTCATTCATTTGTATATTATTTAACTTCTCTAAGCAGTGATTTTAAAATATCAATGTATGATCTTAGATCTCTTTTGCCTAAATATTTTATCTTTCTGATGTTCTTATAAATGATTCCTGTTATTTAAATTTTCAAATATGAATTGTTTATAGAAATATAATAAATATTTATAATACTATTTGTTTCCTATGACTTTGCTAAACTCTAAACTCAATTATTAAATTTAGTAACTTTTCGTGGATTGCTTAATATTTTTCTAAAGACATGATTATGTTTGTGAATAAGCTTTACCACAAGTATGTTTTATATTATTTTCTTGAATCATTGTATAATAGTCTCCAAAAATTCCAGTGTCATGTTAAATAGGAATGATGAGAGTAGACAACTTCGTTTCAGATCATCAGTAAAATAGTCTTTCATCATTAAGTATCAAGATAACGTTGTGTCTTATGTGAATGATCTTTATCAGATTGAGTAAATCCCCTTGTATGCCTAGTTTGCTTAGTGTGAATCATAAATGGGTATGAATTTAATCTAACAAGTTTTCTTCATCTCTGATGTTCATGTAACATTTATTTTGCAGTCAACATAATGAATTATACTTTATTGATAAGAAATTGACATAAAAATAAGACATATTTGTTTTCTCCAGGCCCTACTGAAGTTTGGTTGACAAAAATTATATATATTTAAAGTTTACAACATGATGCATACATTGTATATGATTTTCACCATAAAGTTAACATATTCATCGCTACTCATAGTTACCATGTTTTAGTGGTGAGAACACTTAGAATCTAGTTTCTTATCAGATTTTAAGTACAGAATATATTGTTGTTAATATAGTCACCAGGCTGTATATCAGGTCTCCAGAACTTATTTATCTTATAACTGAAAGTTTGTGCCCTTTGATAAATATTACCCCTTTTCTCCCACCTCCCAGACCCTGGTAACCACCATTATTCTCTCTGTTACTATGAGTTAAACTTTGCTTTAGGTTTCACAGTAAGTGAGTTAATTTAGTATTTGTCTTTCTGTATCTGATTTGTGTGTGTGTGTGTGTGTGTGTGTCTGTGTATGCATCTGTCACATTTTCTTTATCCATTCATCTGTTGATGAACACTTAGGATATTTTCATATTGTGGTTATTGGGAATAATGCTACAATGAACAGCAAAGTGAAAATATCTCTTCAGGAAGTGATTTTTTTTATATATATACACGGAAGTGGGATGGCTGGATCATATGAAGTTCTATTTTCCATTTTCTGAAATGCCCCCATACTGATTTTCATAATGACTAATTTACATTCCCAACAACAGTGCTCAGGGTTCCCTTTATTCCATATTTTCTGAAACACTTGTTATATTTTGACTTTTGGGTAATATATTTCCTACCAGGTGTGAAATGACATCTCACTGGGATTTGCATTTGCATTTCCCTAATGATTATTGATGATGAGTAACTTTTCATACAGCTGTTGGCCATATTTATGTCTTCTTTGGAAAAGTGTCTATTTAGATGCTTTGCCCAATGTTTAATCAGATTATTTGATTTTTTGCTATGGAGTTGTGTGAATTCCTTATATATTTTGAATATTGACCTCTTATCAGATATACAGTTCACAAACACTTTTTTCTCAGTACATCCTATGCCTTTTCATTTTGGTGATTGATTTTGACTGTGCAGAAGGATTTCGAGTTCCATATGTCTATTTTTACTTTTGTTGCACGTGCTTTTGGTTTTCTACCCAAATATATATATATATACAAATACACACACACACACACACACACATATATATATATAGCTAAGGCAAATGTCAAATATCAGGGAGCTTTTTCTTGAGTTTTGTTCTAGGAGTTTTATGGTTTCATGTCTTAGTTTTAATTTTTAGTCCATTTGAGTTGAATGTTGTGTATGGTGTAAGACGTGTCCCATTTCATTATTTTGCATATGATTATCCTGTTTTCCCAACATCATTTATTGAAGAGACAGTTTTATCCCCATTGTGTCATACAGATTTTCTTGTGAAAAATTACTTTATCATATAAGTTTATATTTACTTATAGGTTGTCTATTGTGTTCCATTAGTTGATCAGTCTGCTTTTATGCCAAGGCTGTGTTATTTTGATTACTACAGATTTGTAGTGTAATTTAATACTAGATGGTGTAATTCACTCAGCTTTTTTTCCCTCAGTAATCCTTTGGCTATTTGAGTTGTTTGGAGGTTCTATGTGAATTTAAAAAATTTTTTTTTTCTATTTCTGTGTGAAATATCAGTGGACTATTGATAGGGATTGCATTGAACCTGGAGATCATTTTAGGTAGTATGAACATTTTAATAATACTGAGTTTTCCCATCCGTTAACACAACATATCTTTCCAATTATTTGTGCCTTCAACTTCTTTCATCAATATTTTGTAGATTTCAGTGCACAGCTCTTTAATCTTCTTGATTAAACTTGTTTCTAAGTATATTATTCTTTTGATACTATTGTAAATTGGATAAGTTTCTTGATTTCTTTTCAAATAAGTTGTAATTAGTGTAAAGAAATGCAATGAAATGACTGTGTTTGAGAGGGGCTTCTAGATGTCTGATTAAAGGCATCTCCTACACACCTTCTCCACTACAAAGAACCAAAACAGTGAGCAGATAATCATCTAAGAAAGCATGCTAAAATTCAAAAAAAAAGAAGTAACAGGAAATACCCAAAGCAAAGAAGAGGGAGGGGAGGTGAAACAGTCTGAGACACTCCCCAGTGTAGGGAAAAGGTAAGTGAGATTTCCCCCAGTGGTCCAAATGCTTGCCACAAAAGCTTACAATCCTAACCATGAGAAAACCACTTGATCCTTGTGGGCCCTGAGACAGACATAGGGAGCTCCGTGGAACTGGAATAAAGGCATTGGTCTAAAGATAGAGCTCATACTGTTTCCCACAAACCCCTATGTTCTTACTAGTGGCAACATGGCACTATTGTAAGAGCCCAGCCTAGACCATAATGTGTCCTACTCAGCAACTGAGGCCGAGGTAAGAGCTATGGGGCTCATTCTCACTAGCCCCAACAGAAGAGTAGCTGTGCATATTCATGCACCCTGAGGACAAATTTCACTGCTCACAACAGCTGCAGCAGAAGACTGCTGTGGGCCAAGGCACAAATAAAGTCTGTGCCCCCCAGATGCCTGCCTATAGCTGCTCTCAGGGAAAGCAACCCTACACTCTCCAGTAGCAGGGTCGCAGTGCAACTATTGTTTCCTCCACTGTAGCATTCCACCAGCAGGGCTCACCTTCTCCTGTATACCACAGTCAGCATTTATATACACTATTGGAGTGCCTGAGGGCACAGCTTGGATCGAGTTCACCCCACACTACCTGAGCACAACATACAGGGCACTGAAGGTTGCTCAACCTCATCCACTCCCAGTGTCACCTGAGCATTTTTTTCTGGGTTTAAAGTCATGCTCAGTCAACCCACTGCAACCACCACACTGATGCCTCCCCCCCACACACCACTTGCGGATCTGTGTACCAGACCACTCAACTTGTTGCAGCCACTGCCAACACCAGTGAAGACAACTTCGGTTTCAGGGGTTGTCTTACCACTGCAACTGCCATCAGCCACACCACACCCACTGGTCATGAGTTCAAAAACCCACCTGCACATCCGTACCAGCACTGGCATTTCTGGTACCCAAGCAAGCCACTTGAAGGTCCAAGAATCAGCCTGCTTAGATTAACTAACACTGGTGTCAGCATATGTTGCTCAGGGTCTGAAGGACAGTCACACTCAGCCCATCACTGCCAACATTGGAGACTGAACACCGGCTTACTTGGCGTCATAGTCCCCAGCAAAACTTTACCACAAGTCTTCCCTAATAAATGCTCCCTAATCCAACAAAGAAATCACAGACACCACTGACACTGATTACAGCAAAAGCAAATCATATACAGGCTACACTGCTGCAGGCACCCAAAATCAAAGCCAGTGGGCCCTTGCCAATCAACACCATAGACATATATTCAGGAAAATCTCCTTTCCCATGAAAGCAAATTCAAAAATCTCAAAGAAGTGAGTTACAGTAGATGCAAAGATATCAGTGTAAGAACACAGGAAGCATAAAGATCAAAGAAATACGTCACCTCTAAAGTAACACAATAATTCTACAACAACAGATACAAATAAAAAAGAAAGGCACAAATTCCCCTCAAAAAAAAAAAAATCAGAATTTTCATAATGAAGATCAGTGAGACACAAAATAATTCTGAATAACAATATCAAGAAGTCAGAAAAAATCTCAGGATATGAATGAGAAATTTATCAAAGATACATATATTACCAATAAGAAAAGAAATCCTGGAACTGAAGAATTCATTGAATAAAATAAAAAAAATACATTTTTTAGGTTAAATAGTAGAATAAATATAGCAGAAGAAGTAATCTCAGAATGTGAAGACATGTCTTTTGAAATAAGCAAAAAATAAAAATAAAAAAGAATGATTAAAGCCTTTTTGCCACACTGGACACCGCTAAGTGATCAAAGGTATGATTATCTGTGTCCAAGAAAGTGAAGAAAGGATGAAAAAGTTAGAAAATTATTTAATGAAATAATAGATAAAAGTTCTGAAGTCTGGCAAAAGATTTAGACAGCTAGATGGAAAAAACTCAGAGATCCACAAACATACACAATGCAAAAGGGTCTTTGACATGGCACCTTATAGTAAAACTGTGTAAAGTCAAAGACAGAGAGAATTCTAACAACACCAAGCGAAAAATGTCTAGCTGCCTATAAAGGAACACCCATCAGACTAACAGCATATTTCTCAGCAGAAACCTTACTGGAGAGGAGAGAATGGGATGACATATTCAAAGTGCTGAGTGAAAAACAAATCTAGCCAGTGATACAATATACAACAAAATTATCTTTCATAAATGAAGGAGAAATAAAGTATTTCCAAGAGAAACAACAGCTGTGGGAATCTATTACTAGTAGACCAGCCCCACAAGAAAAGCCCAAAGAAATCCTAAACCTGGAAATGAAAGGATGACATTTATCATAATGAAAACAGATGAAAGTACAAAACTCATGGGAAGAGCAAAAGCACAAATGAGCAAGAAAAAGGACACAAATGATACCACCATAGAAAACCACAAAACTACAATGACAAACAATAAGAGAAAATTAAAAATAATAATAATATGCAAAACAACCAGAAAGCAATTACCTAGACAGAAACTAAAGCTTGCATATCCAATAGTGACCTTCAAGGTAAACAGGTCAAATTCTCCACCTAAAAGGTATAGACTAGCTGAATGAATTTTTAAAACCCATGATTTAGCTGTATACTCCTGCAAGAAATTCATTTCTCCTGTAAAGACACATACAGACAGAAAATTTAAAAAGGAAAATATGTTTCGTGCAACTATGAAACAAAATTGAGTAGAATTAACTATACTAATGTGAGGTAAAACAGTTTTTAAGTCAAAAAGAGTATAAAATGGTCATCATAGAGTAATAAAAGGATCAATCCAGGAAGATGATTCAACAATTCTAAATATTGTGCACCCAACAGTGGATTGACCAGATTCATAAAATAAATATTATTAGATCCAAATAAAGGAGATATACTCTAATACATTAATAATGGAGGACTTCAACCCCCTACTGTAAGCATTAGATAGATTGCCTAGACAGAAAATTAATAAAGAAACATTGAATTTAAACTGAAATTAAGACCAAATAAACATAACAAACAATTACAAAAGTTGGGTCAAATATATGCGACTTCACCTTATAATCCTGTGAGCCAATTCTTAATAAACTCCCTTTTATATATACATGTATCTTACAGCATCTGTCTCTCTGGAGAACCCTGGCTAATACAGCATGTCACTAAAAAACACCAACAAAATAAAAGGAAAGGCAGTAAATAAATAAATCAGAAATAAAAAAGTTACAACACATAAAGAAAAGGATTAACAAAGTAACAATAGTAAGTCTTTCTCTATCAGTAATTACTTTTATGTATGAGAATTAAACTACTCAATCAAAATACATAGACTGCAAAAGGAATAGATTGATATAGGGACTCCACAATGTAGACATATATAAAAGCATTATGCTGTACACCATGAGTATATCTACTTTTTATTTGTCAATATAAAATGAAATGTAAAAAATCAAGTTACATGTTGTATATAAGAGACCTGCTTTATATCTAAGAAAGTGCATAGGAAGAAAGTAAAATAATGGAAGATATTTTATATAAATTGTAAGGAAAGGAGAGCCGAGATGGCTATATTCATATCAGACAAAATAAACTTAAACTGAAAACTGTAACAAAAGACAAGGAAGACATTACATAATGATAAAAAGCTCAATTTATTGTAAAACATACAATTTTAAATATATATGCAGCAAATATCAGACCTCCTAAATATGTAAAGCTTGACAGAATTAAAGGGAGAAATAGACAGCAACAAATAGTAGTCATGTTTTCTAAATTTTTATTTTAAGTTCAAGGGTATATTTGCAGGTTTGTTATATAGGTAAACTTGTGTCATAGGGGTTTGTCGTACAGATTATTTAATTACACAAGGATTAAGATCAAACTTAGTACCCATTAGTTACTTTTTGTTTTTATCCTCTCTCTCCTCTCACCCTCCATCCTCCAAAAGGCCCCAGTGTCTGTTCCAATTTTTGTGTCCATGTGTTTTCATAATTTATCTCCCACTTAAAAGTAAGAGCATGTGGTATTTGGTTTTACGTTTCTGCATTAGCTTGCTAAGGATAATGGCCTCCAGCTCAATCCATGTTCCACCAAAAGACATAAGGTTGTTCTCTTTAATGGCTGCATAGTATTACATTGTGTATATGCACTACATTTTCTGTATTCAGTCTACCATTGATGGGCATTTAGGTCAATTCCACGTCTTTGCTATTGTGAATAGTGCTACAATAAACATAGACGTGCATGTGTCTTTGTTATGAAATGATTTATATTGGTTTGGGTATATCCTCAGTAATGATATTGCTGGATCAAATGGTAGTTCTGTTTTTAGCTCTTTGAGGAATTATCATGCTGTTTTTCACTATGGTTAAACTAATTTACACACCCACCAATATTGCATAAGTATTCTTTTTCTCTGCAACCTCACCACAGCTGTTATTTTAAAATATCTAGTAATAGCTATTCTGAGTACTCGGAGATTTTTAAACCCCATTTTTAGTAATGGATTGAATGACCAGACTCAATGTCACTGAGAAAACAGTATTTGAACAATGCTATAGAGCAATTGGAACTAGCAGACATATACAGAGCATTCTACCCAACAGCAACAAAACACACATACTTTTCAAATGCAAATGCAGCATTCTCTAGGATAGATCATTCATTAGGCCATAAAAACTATTAACACATTTAAAAGACTGAAGTTAAAAAAAGTATTTTGTCTAATCACCATGGAATAAAACTTAAAATCAATACCAGAAAGAAAATGGGAAAATCTATAAATATGTGGAGATTAGACAAAACATGCTTAAACAAGCCATGTGTCAGTTAAAAAATCAAAAGAGAAATTAGAATTTATGTTGAGAAAAATTAAAATGAAAACATAAATATCCAAATTTATAGGATAAAAACAGAACAGTGCGAAAACCAAAGTTTTCCACTGTAAATGTTTACATTATAAATAAATAAATATATATAATATATAAAAATAAAATGTTATATATACAAATTAAATAAGCACACTACATTAAACCCCAAATAACTAGAAAAAAGAACAAATAAAACCCAAACTTAACAGAAGGATGGTGACAATAAAGATTAACACAGATGTAAACAAAGTAGAAAATCAAAAATAGAAGTAAAAAAATCTATAAAATTAAGAGTTGTTTTGTTTCTTTATAAAATCAACAAGATTTATAAACCCTTTGCTAGATTAGTTAATAAGGAAATGGATAGGAACCAAGAAATGAAAATCAGAAATGAAAGAGAAGGTATTGCAAACAATAGAACATAAATTAAAAGAATTATAAGAGAATACTCTGAATGATTGTTCACCAACAATTTTAGTAATCTAGGCAAATTGGTAAATTCCTAGAAACACACAACCAACAAACACTAAATAATGAGGAAACAGAATATTTGAAACAACCAATAACTAATGAGGATATTGAAACAGTAATCAAAAAACTCTCAACAAAATAAAGTTCAGAACCTGATGGCTTTACTGGAAACTTTTATCAACCTTTTAAAGAAGAATTAATACCAATCATTTTCAATCCTACCAAAAAAATTGAAGAGTAATGAAAATGCCAAAACTTACTCTATAAAGCTGGCATTACCCTGCTACTAAAAGCAAACAGGCTGGGCATGGTGAGTTATGCCTGTAGTCACAGCACTTTGGGAGGCTAAGGTGGGAAGATTGCTTGAAGCCAGGAGTTCATGACCAGCCTGGGCAACACAGCAAGACCCTGTCTTAACAAAAAATTAAAAAATAATGACTGATCATGGTGGTGCATGCTGGTAGTAACAGCTACTTGGGAGGCTGAGGTGGGAGGATCCCTTGAGCCCAGGAGTTCGAGCCTGCAGTGAGTTATATTCATGCCACTGCACTCCAGCCTGTCTGACAGAGTGAGACCCCCATCTTTCAAAGGCATAATGCAAATGAAAACACTAAAAGAAAAAAAGACTACAAACTCATATTTCTGATTAATGCTATTGTAAAAATCCTCAATAAAATACTAGCAAACTGTATTCAATAGCACATTAAATGATTGTAAACCATGACCAAATAGAATTTATTCCTGGAGTACAAGGATGACTCAACATAAAAACCAAGTAATCTAATACAACTCTTTAACAAAATAAAGGCCAAAAACATTATAATTATTATGATCATTATAATTAAGACAGAAAAATCACTTGACAAATTCTATATCATTTCATGATAAAAACACTAAAAATTAAGCATTTATATGTTTCCATCACTGACATCTGATGCAGACCTCATTCTCTCCCCCTCTTCTACCCTCCTCTTTTCCCCCTTTTCATACTCTTGTATTGGTTCTAATAAATGGTTGCTTTTCCAAAAAAAAAAAAAAAAAAAAAATTCAACAAATTAGGGATAAAAACTACTAGAGCATTATATAGGTCATTTATGAAAATCCCATATTCAGTATTATATTAAATGCCAAAAGACCAAATGTTTTTCCTCTCAGATCAGGAAGAAATCAAGTATGCCTTATTTTGCTACTTCTACTCAACATAGTACTGAGGTATTAGAGCAATTAGGAAAGATAAAGAAATAAAAGGCCTTCCAAATTGGAAATGCAAAAGAATCTTTACTTCTGCTCACAGATGATATGATATGTTGTATTTAAAATGGTAAAGATTCTATAAAATACTGTTAGAAATAATAAAACGACATGGTTGCAAAATAAAAAAAATATCATCAGAGAAAAATACGTTACATTTCTATTAGTTAGCAAGAAGAAATTTAGAAATAAAATTAAGAAGGCAATTATGATACAGTTTCTATATTTGTTCCCACCCAATCTTACGTTAAAATATAATCCCCAATACTGGAAGTTGGGCCTGGTGGGAGGTGTTTGGGTCATTGGGGTGGATCTCTCCTGGCTTGGTGCTTTCCTCACAATAGTGAGTTCTCATGAGATCTGGTGTTTTAAAAGTATGGCATCTTCCCCCACTGCCTTGCTCCTGGTATGGCCATATGATGTGCCTGCCCCAGTTTCATCTTTGTCCATGAGTCAAAGCTTCTGAGGCCTCCCCAGTAGCTGAGTAGAAGCCAGGACCATGTTTGCACAGTCTGCAAAACTGTGAGCCAATTAAACCTCTTTTAAAAATGAAATACCCCATCTCAGGTATTTATAACAATACAAGAATGGCCTAACACAGAAAATTGAAACAGATGTGTAAGGAATTGCTATAAAGACCTCAGAAAACGTGAAAGTGATTTTAAAACTGGATAATGAGAAGATGTTGGAAGAGTTTGGAGGGTTCAGAAGAAGACAGGAAGATGAAGGAAAGCTTGCAATTTCTTAAAGACTGGTTAAATGGTTGTGACTCAAATGCTGGCAATGATATAGACAGCAGTCCAGGCCGATGAGTTCTTAAGTGGAAATGAGGAACCTAATAAGAAATGGAGCAAAGGTCACCCTTATTATGCCTTAGCAAAGAAGTTGGCTAAATTGTGTCCATGCACTGGGGAAATGTGGAAGTTTGAATTTCAGAGTGATAATTTATGGTATCTGGTGAATAAAATTTCTAATTATCAAACTGTATAATAAGTAACATGGCTGCTCCTAACAGTCTATGCTCAGATGCAGGAGCAAATAAATGTTCTGAAGTTGGCACTTATATTTAAAAGGGAAGCAGAGTATACAAGTTTGGAAAATTTACAGCCTGGCCTTGTAGCAAAGAAAAAACAAAGTATTGTAAGGGGAAAAATCCAAGGAGGCTGTGAAGCAACCACTTGCTAGAAAAATTTGCATAACTGAAAGGGAGTCAAGTGCTAATAGCCAAGACAATGGGAAAGAGGCCTCCCAAGCATTTTAGGGATCCTCTAGGCAGCCTGCTGCATCATAGGCCCCGAGGCTTAGGAAGACTGAACGGTTCTGGGGGCCAGGTCCAGTGCACTGCTGCACCACTCCCCTGCACCACCCCAGGAGACTGTTCTTCCCATCATGGCCACTCAAACTCCAGTTGTGGGTAAGCCAGGCCCAGGTTCAACTCAGGTCTCACGTCTTGAGTGCAAGCAATAAACCTTGGTAAGTTTCACATGGGAACACACAGTGCAAGAGTGAAGGAAGTTTGGCAATCTCTACTTAAATTTCAGAGGATGTATGGAAAGCCTGATTACCCAGGTAGAAGTCTGCTGCAAAGGCAGAGCCCTCACAGAGAACTTCTACTAAGGCAGTACAGAGGAGAAATGTGGGGTTGGAGTCCCCACATGGAGTCACCAGTGGGGCACATGCTAGTGGATCTGTGGGAGTAGGACCACTGCGCTCTAGATGTCAGAATGGTAGATCCACTGATGGTGTGCCTAGAGAGCCACAGTTCCTCAACTCCAACCTGCGAGAGAAGCCACTAAGGCTGCACCTAGCAAAGCCACAGGACTGGTGCTGCTCAAAGCCTTGGGAACCTATCTCTCATGTCACTGTTCTCAGGATGTGCAACACACAGTCAAAGGTGAGTATTTTGGAGCTTTAAGATTTAATGACTGCCCTACTGGGTTTCAGACCTACATGGGGACTGTAGCCACTTTCTTTTAGCCAATTTCTTCTTGTTGGAATGTGAATGTTTACCCAATGCCTTTACACCCATTACATTTTGGAAATAAATAACTTGTTTTGATTTTACAGGCTTTTAGGTGGAAGGGACTAATTTCCAGATGAGACTTTGGACTTTGGACTCAGAACTTTTGATTGAGTTAATGCTAGACTGGGGTAAGAACTCAGGGGACTGTTGAGAAGGCAGGATTGCATTTTGCAATATGAGAAGGACATGAGATTTGGAGGTCCAGGGGCAGATAATATGTTTTGGGTACTTGTTCCCACCCAAATTTCATGTTGAATGTAGTCCCCAATGTTGGAGGTGGGGCCCAGTGGTAAGTGTTTGGGTTATATGGGGCAGGATCTCTCATGTCTTTGTGCTTTCCTTATAATAATGTGCAAGTTCTCATGAGATTTGGTTGTTTAAAACTGTGGCATCTCTACCCCTCTTTCTCGTGCTCTGGTCATGTAATGTGCTTGTTCCCACTACACATTCTGGCATGAGTAAAAGTTCACTGGGGCCTCTCCAGAAGCTGAGCATATGCAAGTACCATGCTTGTACAGCCTACAGAAACAGAAACCAATTAAACCATCTTTCTTTGCAAATTATCGAGTCTCAGGTAATCCTTCACAGGAGCACAACAATGGCGGAATAAAAATTTCATTTACAATAACATACAAATAAATAAAATGCATAGAAATAAACTTAACCAAGTAGGTAAAAGCCTGGTACACTGAAAAGTACAAAACAGTGCTAAAATAAATTAAAGAAACAATGAATAGATATCTCATGTTTATGTATTTGAAAACAATACTGCTAATAATATTCAAAGTCATTGATACATTTAATAAATATCTATCAAAAGCTCAACAGAAATTTTGAAAAAAACAAAAAATCTGTCTAAAATGTATAAACAAATTTGCTACCCTGCATCACCAATAAAGTTGTAAAACGAGATCAAAATTAGAGGTATTGTGTTCCTTGATTTCTGAACTTATTAGAAAGCTACGGAAATAAAAAAGATGCAGTATTGTAATAAATACAACATAGAAAATTGAACAGAATAAAAAGCTCACAAGAAACACCCTACATAATGCTCTAATAATTTTTAACGAGGATGCTAAGACCATTCAGTAGTGAAAGGGCAATCTCTTCAGAAAGTGGTATTGGGAAAACTGGAAATTTTCATGCAAAATAATAACATTAGATGCTTGCCTTATACAATATACAAAAATTAACTATAAATGAATTAATGGGCTAAATGTAATACCTAAAAATGTGTAAACTTAGAAGAAAGCATGGGGGAAACCTTCATTATATTAATTTGGCAATGGTTTCACCGATATGACACCAAAATCACAGGCAACAAATTCAAAAAGAGAAAAATGAAACTACATCAATTTGAAAATTTTCTGCGCATCAAACGACACAACCAACAGAGGAAAAAGATAACCTATGGGATGCAATATTTGAAAGTTATATATTTGTTAAGTGGTTAATATACAGAATATATGTATAGATGCCTTACAACTCAGAAACAAGAATCAAACTAATAACCTAATTAAGCAGTGCTCTAGGGATGCTGCTTTCAAGAGAAAGGGAGCCAAAGCACATGCTCCCTGGAAACTGAAAGCTGCCTGTTTGGAGCCACTGCCAATGACAGCACCCTCTGGCCCAAGCAGCAGGGCCCCCATGCAACTACACATGCCTTCAAGGAGATTGGCGGTCAGCCCACTTTGATACTGCCTCATAAACTGATGACAGGTCTACCCTGCTAACTAACACTGCAGACACTGAATTAGTACATTATATGGGTAACTGGGGATTGATGCATCCCACTCACCAGAGTTGGTACTTGTACACACCATCAGGAGGCATGAAGAGAGGTCCACCATGTCCAAGAGGCAGGGGACTGACCTGCCCTTCCCGCTGTTGCTGGTGCTCACAGGTAGCATTGAGGAACTTGAAGACAGGCCCACCTTACCCACCACTACTACCTCTAATACCTGAGTGTGCCATCAAGGGAACAGGGGACTAACCGATCCTACTTGCCACAGCTGCTGTCTGCATGCATCACTGAGAAGCCTGACAACTGGTATGCTGTACCCAATGCCAACACCCATGCATGCAATTCTTTGACTTGAGGCATGCTTGCCCCTCTCACTGTGTTTGAGCATGCTGCTTGGGGGCCTGGGGATCAACTTGTATCACACACTGCAGCCTGCACCTTCATAAATTTGGTGTGGAGGAGCATGAGGGCAGGCTTGCATTATGCACTGCCACTACCACCTGTGCCTGAGTGTGCTGTTCAGAAAAATGGAGATTGACCCATGTCACCCACTGCCACCAGTACTTGCGAATATTTTCTAGGGTCCTGAGCACAAGCCAACTCAGCCTGCTTGTGCCCATGCATGTTGTCTGGGGGCCTGGGATTCAAATGGTCCTTCTCAACACAACCTACACCCTTGAACACCATTGCGGGGGGCTTAGAACAACCCTTCCCTGCCTTGTGCTGTCTCTGTACCCATATGCATCATCCAGAGGCCTGGCAACCAATCTACTCCATCTTCCACTACCAGCAACTGTACATGGCTTTCAGAGGCTTGAGGATATGACTATTTATTTTGCCTGCATCTGTGCACATTGCTGGGGGCCTAGAAATTGATCCACTCTGCCCACCACAACCACCACCTATGCATGGTTTTTGGAAACCTGAAAATGAACCTGCTCAGCCTGCTGCTACTATAACTATCACCCACTCAAATGCACCAACTAGGTGCCTTGGGATTGGCCCACTCAACCTGTTGCAACCACTGGTAACACAAGTATGTGCTTTCTCGGAACCCAAGGGCTGTTTTGCTACTGTTACCACCATCACTTACACCATGCATGCTACCCAGGGGCTTAAAAATCTGCCCATCTACCCAGTCCTGCACTGCCACTGCTAGCACCTGTATACATTGCCTGGAGACATGATGATTGGACCACATGAAAACACTACTGTTGGTGCCCATGTATGCCACCCAGTGACCCAAAAACCAGCCTCTGCCACCACTAGTACGTGAGAACTTGCCCACATTGTATTCCTATCCCCAGCAAAGCCTCACCACAGCCTCTACTAAGAACCACAGCCTAAGCCACTAAGAAACTCACAAACACCACTGATACTGATTGGAGCTGAATAAACTATGTGGAGACTAAACTACTGTGCCTACCAAGAATTAAAGACGAAGTACCCTATTCAACCAAAACTATTGATATATATTTAGGAAAATGTTTTTTCTCATGAAAGCCAAACCATATAATTGGAAAAAGTCATCATTACAATTGATGTACAAATATCAATATGAGGACAGAAGAAAAATTAAAAAGCAAAGATACATAATTTCAAAGAAACATAATAATTCTCCAGCAACAGGTTCCAATGAAAAATAAATCTACTAAATGTCTGAAAAAGAATTCAAAATAATGATATTAAAGAAGCTCAGAATGGTTCATGATCTGAGTGAGAAGTTAAACAAAGTGATTTCATAAAAAAAAAAATTCTAAAGCTAAGAACTCAATAAAATATAAAATATGATCAAAAGTTTTAAACAATAAGCTAGGTCAAACAGGAGGAAAAGAATTCTGAACTTGAAGACTGGTCTTTTGAAAGAATCCAGACAGAGAAAAAGGAAAAAATAATTTATAAAAATGAAGAAAACCAACATGATATAAAGGATACCATAAGGTGATCAAATATTTAAATTTTGGATATCCCAGAAGAAGAAATGGGAAAAAGTATAGTAAATGAACATCCAGATAAGGAGGTTTAGATATTCCAACATAGATTAAACCCACAATGTTTTTCACTTAGGCATATTATAGTCTGTCAAAAGTAAAAAAAAGAAAGAAAAAGATCTCTAAAAACAGCAAGAAAAAACATGTTACACTTAAAAAAATCCTCGTTACACTCACAGCACATTTCTCAGCAGAAAATTTATAGATAAGGAGAGAGTGGGGGCATGTATTCAAAGTACTGAATGCAAAAAAAAAAATTTAAAATAACATGCCAGCCATTTATAACATGCCCAGCAAAAATATTCTTAAGAAATTAAGGAGAAATAAAACCTTTCTCACATAAGCCAAACTGAGTGAATTCATCACCATCATAAAAGACCTACAAGAAATGCTTAAGGGAGTCTTATATCTGAGAATGAAGGAATGGTATCTACCATCATGGGAAAAAAAAAAAAAAGTATAAAACTCAGTGGTACAGTAGAGGCAAATCAGCAAGAGTAAAAAATAAAATATGATCACTCTAAAAAATCACCAAAGTGCAGGCCGGGTGTGGTGGCTCATGCCTATAATCCCAGTACTTTGGGAGGCCGAAGGGGGTGGATCACCTGAGGTCAGGAGTTCAAGAACAGCCTGGCCAACATGGTGAAACCCCGTCTCCATGAAAAGTACAAAAATTAGCCGGGCATGGTGGCAGGTGCCTGCAATCCCAGTTACTTGGGAGGCTGAGGCAGGAGAATTGCTTGAGCCCAGGAGGTGGAGGCTGCGGTGAGCTGAGATCGCACCATTGCACTCCAGTCTGGGTGACAGAATGAGACCCTATCTAAAAAAAAAAAAAAAAAAAAATCACCAAAATGCAAAGATAAACAATAAGAGAGAAAGAAAGGGCAAAGAGCCAGACAACAACTAACCAAATGATAGGATAAATCCTCACCTGTAAATAACAAAATTGAATGTAAATTCATTAAATTGCCTCTCAAAATATATAGACTGGCTGAAAGAATTAAATAAATTACATGACCCTATTATATGCTGCCTACAAGAAACTCATCTCATGTGTATAGTGAGATGAGTCACTTATGTATAGATTGAAAGGGAAGGAATGGAGAAAGATATTCTACGCAAATGGAAACCAAAAGGTAGGAGTAGCTATACTTATATAAGATAAAACAGGCTTTAAGTCAAAACCTACAAAAAGAGACAAATTAATGATAAATGGATCAATTCAGTAACAGAATATTACAATTCTAAATATATATGCACTAAATACTGGAGTACTCAGCTATAAAATGCAAATATTGCTTGATCTAAAGGGAGAGATAGCCTTGAATACAGTAATAGTTGGGAACCTCAACACCATACTCTCAGCATTGGATAGATCATTATACAAAGAATCATTGGATTTAATCAATTAATGGAGATACATTGAATCTAAACTGAATTTTAGACAAAATGAACAATAAACATTCACAGAATATTTTATCCAATAGCTTCAGAATACACATTCTTTATATTAGTACATAGAGCAATTTCTCAAATAGGCCATTTGCTATGCTTCAAAAGGAATTTTTAAAAATCAAAATTATATCAAGATTCTTCTCAGACCAAAATGGAATAAAACTAAATATCAATACAAGAGAAATGCTTAAAAGTATAAAAATATATAGAAATTAAACAACATGCTCCTGAACAACCATTGAGTCAATGAAAAAAAAATCAAGAAAAATAAAAATGAAAACACAACATACTAAAATCTATGGGATATGGCACAAACAGTGGTAAGAGGAAAGTTTATAGCAATAAATGCCTACATAAAAAGTAGAAAGGTTTCAATAAATAATATAATGGTGCACCTCAAAAAACTAGGAAAGCAAGAACCAACCAAACCCAAAATTAATAGAAGGAAAGGGCTAATAAAAATCAGAGCAGAACTAAATAAATAAAACTTAAAAAAGCAATATGAAGGCTCAACAAAATGAAAAGTTATTCTTTAGAAATGATAAAATTGATAAATCACTAAGCTAGACTAAACAAGAAAAAAGAGAAAATATTCACACAAATAATATCACAAATGCACAAGGTGACAATAAAACTGATGCCACAGAAAGACAAAGGATTATTAGAGAGTAGTATGAACAAACACTCACTAACAAACTGGAAAACCTAGAGAAATTGATAAATTCCTGGGCAGGTACCAAAATTGAATTAGGAAGAAGTAGAAAATCTGAACAGATCAATAACAAATAATGAGATAGAATCAGTGATAGAAATCTTCCCAACAAAGAAGAGCCCAGGACTAGATAACCGTAATGCTGAATTCTACCAAATTTGTAAGGAAGACCTAACAGCAATTTTACTCAAATGAGTTTAAAAATGTGAAGAGGAGGGAATTCTTCCTGACACATTCTATAAGGCCAGCATTACCCTGATGCCAGAGGTAGACAAGGACTCAACAAACAATAAAAGAAAACTACAGGTCAGTATCCATGATTGACACAAACACAAAAATCTTTAATAAAATACTAGCCAACCAAATTCAACAACATATCAAAGAGATAATACATTATGATTTAGTGGGATTTATTCCGGAGACAAAAGGTAACTAAATATGTGTAAATTAATATATATGATATATGACATCAACAAAATACAGACTAAAAACCATATGATTGCCTGAATAGGTACAGAAACAACATTTGATAAAATTCAACATCATTTCATAATAAAAACACACAGCAAATTAGGCATAGAAGAAACATACCTTTACATAATAGAGGCCATATGTGACAAACCCATGACTAATATCTTATGAAATGGAGAAAACTGAAGATCTTCTAAGAGCTGTAACAAGATAAGGAGGATTACTTTTACCACTCTTTTTAAGCACAACACAAGAAATCTTACAGCAATCAAGCAAACAACAGAAATAAAAGGCTCCTACATTGGAAAAGAGAAAGTAAATTTTTCCCTCACACACGTATATACACATATACATATATACACAGACACACATACATACACACATACTTAAAGACTTCACAAATAATCTTAAAACTGACAAACAAATTCAGTACATTGATAACAAACAGGCTGAGAAACAAATCAAAAAAGCAATTCCATTTACAATAGCTACTAAAACCTAAAATATCTAGGAATAAAATTTTAAAAGAAGGTGAAACACCTCTGTAAGGAAAATTACAAAATATTGATGAAAAAAATTAAAGAGGACACAAACAAATGGTAAATTATCCCCTGCTCATAGACTGAAATAATTAACATTGTTAAAATGACCATACCACACAAAGCAGTCTATAGCTTAAATGCAACCTCTGTCAAAATACTAATGTCATTTTTCACAGAAATAGTAAAAACAATCTTACAATTCATATGGAACCAAAAAAAAAAAAAAAGCCTGAATGTAATCATGAGTAATAGAAAAAAAGAGCAAAGCTGGAGGCATCACACTAGCTGCCTTCAAAATATACTAGAAAACATCTTAACAAAAACTGAATGATATTGATATAAAAACAGAAACATAGACTAATAAAGTAGAGAACTTGGAAATAAATTCATGTACTTAAAACCAAGTAATTCTTGACATTGAAAATAAATTAAGCACATAAAATTAAGATCCAAATCTATAAAACTATAGAAGAAAACATTAGGGAAGTTGGTAAGGGCATTGATATAGTCAGATTTCATGACTAAGACCTAAAATGTACAGACAACAAAAACAAAAATAGGAAAATGGTACTGTATTAAAGTAAAAAAGAGTTTGCATAGCAAAGAAAACAATCAACAGAATGAAGAAACAACCTGTAGAATAGCAGAAAATATTTGCAGGTAACTCATGTGACACTCTGGTCTAATACCCAAGAATACACAAAAAAGTTAAACAATTCGATAGCAAAATAATACTACTACTAATGATCCCATTAGAAAGTGGGCAAAGGATATCAATAGATATTTCTCAAAATAACACATATAAATGGCCAAGAGATATATGAAAAAGTATTCAATATCACTAATCATCAGAAAAATGTAAATCAAAGCCACAACGAGATTTCATCTTACCCCAGTTAGAATAGCTATTATCAAAAAGACAAAAAATAACAAATGTTGACAAGGATGCAGAGGACACAGAATTTTTATACACAGTTGTTGGGATTGTAAATTAGCACAGTTATTTTGGAAAGTAATATGGAGGTTTTCAGAAAGCCAGAAAGAGAATTATCATGCCATCCAATTATCTTGCTGCTGAGTACTTATTCACAGGAAAGAAAATCATTACACTAGGCTGGGCACAGTGGCTCATGCCTGTAATCCCAGCACTTCGCGAGGCCAAAGTAGGAAGATCATTTGAGGTCAGGAGTTTGAGACCAGCTTGGCCAACATGGTGAGACCCCGTCTCTACTAAAAAAAAAAAAAAAAATACAAAAGTTAGCTGTGTGTGGTGGCATGCGCCTGTAATCCCAGCTGTTCCAGAGGCAGAGGCAGGAGAATTGCTTGAACCCAGGAGGTGAAGGTTGCAGTGAGCCAGGATTGTGCCACTGCACTCCAGCCTGGGCGACAGAGTGAGACTCCATCTTAAAAAAAAAAAAAAAAAATCGTTACACTAAAGGGATACTAGTATTTTCATGTTTTTTAAATAACTATTCACAATAGCCCAGATATGGAATCAACTTAAGTGTGCATGTAAGGATGAATGAATGAAGAAAACATAGTATATAGGCAAAATGGAATACTATTCAGCCACAAAAAGAATGAAATTTTGTCATACGCATCAACATGGAAGGGACTGGAGGCAATTATGTTAAGAGGAATAAATGACGCACAGAAAGACAAATATTGGATGTTTTTACTTATATATGGGAACTAAAAAGTTTGATCACTTAGAGAAAGAGAGTAGAAAGATAATTGCCAGAGTCTAGAAAGGGTAGGGGGGATGAAGACGATTTGGTTAATTGGTATAAACATAGTTAGAGAGGAGGAATACATTCTAGTGTTTCGTAGCATAGTAGGGTGACAGTTAACAACAATATACTGCATATTTCAAAATAACTCTAGGAGATTAGTAATGTTCCCAACACAAAGAAATTATAAATGTTTGAGGTGATGGATGTCCTAAATACCTTGATTTGATTAGTACCTATTGTATTTGTATGTATATATGAAAATATCACGCATACCCCATAAAGATGCACAATTTTTATGTATCAATAAAAATGATAAAATACAGAAATAACATTAAATTTAAAAATAACTAATGACTTAAAAACAATAAAGGAAATAACCAATGGAGAAACTGTATAGAAAATGTGAAGAAATTGGAACCCTTGTGTGCTGTTTCAGGGAATGTATGCAGTGCAGGGTGTGTGGCATACAGTATGGAGGTTGTTCAAAAAAATTAAAATTAGAATCACCATATAATCCAGCAATTCCACCTTGGATATATATCTAAAAAATTGATGGCAGAGTCTCAATGATATAGTCATCCACCCTTCTTAGCATTATTCACAATATTCAGGAAGTAGAAACAATCACACTATCCTTTGACCAATAAATGGATAAGCACAATTTGCTATATACATACAATGGAATATCATTCAGTCTTGACAAAGAGGAAACCTTGTCACGTGCTACAACATGCATTAACCTTAAGGACACTATGTTAAATAAAATAAACCAATCACAAAATACAATGTATAATTCAACTTATTTGAAACAGTTAATGTTGTCAAATTCTTGAAAAGAAAATAGTATAGCGGTTTCCAGGGGCTGGGAAGAGGAGGAAATGATGAGTTTTTTAAATGGGTTTAGACCTTTTGTTTTCAAGATAAGGAATAAAAAATTGTTGCACAGCAATATTCATGTACTTAACAGTATTTATACATTTTAAAATGGTTAAAATTTTAAATTTCATACTATTTGTTTTCTTTCTATAGTAAGAAATAAAAATAAGGGAATTAAAAGACAACATAAGGAAATATACACCTGAAAAGATACACATTTTGAAAACCATAGGAGTTAAACTCAATAAAATAATGTATCCATCAGAAAGGATATTCTAACAAATTTTAAAATATGGATTCATATTGTTTATCACCATTAACAAAAGAAAGTGGTAATTAGGGAGAAGTACATTAATGATCTTTGCCATTAGATGGAATTTTAGGTTTAGGTTCAGTGACAAACATTTTTATTATTGGGAAGCTAATTTCCCTTCTATGGAGGTACAAATGTCCATATGTATGCCTATATAACTTATTTGGCTGAAATTACACCTCCTGTAAGACTTTAAAAATGTATGCTTCAATTTAAAGGGTAGTTTTCAAAAGTAATACCTGCTCACTTAAAAAAAGAATAATAAATACTGTAAAAAGTACATATTTCCTGTAATTCAAATTTCTGGCTTTTAATAATAATCCTATAGTGAAAATATGGAATAAATAACTTACTCACTGTAAGAATGAATAAATATTTAAAATATAATTTTAATTCATCTGTGCTTCATAGCTACAAATCTAGCAAATCTGTTGTTTTGAAATTAAATAGACTCCTTGTACCTTTTGCATAAAGTACTTCATGATATAAAATTTCTGTTCAATGTCAAATTGTGACCAGAATTGAAACAGTAGTTAAAAAGCCATGTTTTATTTTTTATTTTTTTTGCTTTTACTCAGATAAAAGGCAACGGTGACAAAAGTCATGTTTCAACAGATAAACCTACTTTCCCAAGTATTAAAAATTATTTATTGACTCACCTTTTATGAATGATATCCATGTGCCAAAGATCGACAAGTTGTGAATTGTTTTACATAGTGTTGTTAGCTACCTAATAAGGGTGAAAACTATACTCTCCTGTTGATAAGAGGCAGAGTGTTATTTTAAATTTCGGTGATATTTGGGTGGTTATAGTACCATCTGATAAACTATTTGAGGAGGTACCAGTTCAAGATAGGCTGATAAAAAGTAGTCAGTACATGCCACTCTCACAGAGAGGAGACAAAGTTGTGACTAAATACTAGCTCTTCTAGTGGATCATCTAAAGATTATGTTGGGATCCATCAATTAAGCAATGAAACACAAAGAGAATATAGAGGAGCAAAGCCAGGAAGCCACCAACCTGGGATTGGCATGGAGCCAGGGGGAGCTCTCTAATGTAAGGAAAGAGCGAATGAGTGAGAGCCCCCAGGAAATCTACACTTCTCTCATGGACGTTTGCAATCCTGGGCATAGGAGAATCCTCGCGACACCCTTGGGCCTCCAGATTGACCCAGAATGCTGCCTAGAGCCTGTGCAGACACTTCTTAAGCCCAGGTACAGCCCCATGAGCCTTCTATATCTGAACACTCTAGTAGCAGCTGTCACGGCCCTGCCAACACCATTAAAATAGATGCCACAGCCATGTTTTTGAGAAGTAGGCAGATTGCAGAACCTGCCGCTGCTGCTCCTTACCATGCAGGGCCTGCCAGTTTGGGCCCCCAGTAAAGTTGCTCCACCTCACCTGATCACAGAATTCATTTGTGACTCTGCATTCCTCTAGGGCAGAATTTCCACAGGTAAGTGACAGGCCTTCTGTGGTCACAGCTGTCGCTGTTCCCACCCTTACTAACCTCAGGCTCGGGAGGTAACAAAGAGATGTGCCTCCAATACCTTACAATTACCATACCGAGAGGTGGCCACACTGTTTACCACATGACCCCCTCCCTACCCACACTGCTCCTTGCCAGGCTGCCCCAGCTGGCTTGGGTCCCCAGTGTAGCTGCTCCACCTCCACCTGATCACTGTGGTCGGTTGCAGCTCTGCAATCTTTTGGGACAGAACTCCCAAAGGCAACTGACAGGCTCTCTGTGACCATCCTTGACACTGTTTCCACCTCTGCTGTCCTCAGACTAGGGAAATAACAAAGTGGCTGAGTGGTTTTACATGCTATCAACATGCCGTAGTCAATGTAATGAGAGATGACCAGACTGTTTACTGTGTGACCACTGACCCATGGCTCCCTCCTGAATGGGGATTGCTGTCTTCTGGCTTCCAGTGCACCCACCCTGTGCCCCCCTGAGCATTTCAGCTGTGGCCCAGAGCCCTTCTGAAAACCTTACCTATAGGCCTGTGATCTTCCATCAGTCTCCCACCACCTAAGTGTTCTACCTGCCCCTGACCTGAGAGTTCAATTGATGATACAGAGATCAGCCTGCCTCTCCCCATCTCAGCCAGTACCTGAGCCCTGGGATAGCCTGAACATGGTCCAGCCCCACCAGGATTCACAGATACTGTCCAGCAGACCATCTAAGGGTCTGGGAATTGTGGAACTACCTACTCCATTCCAACTCTGCTGCCACCTGACCACTTGTCTCATAGCCTGAAGTTGTGTCAACCCACCCAGCAGACACCACAACAATCAGCTCCTACATGAATATGCCCAAAGGAGGAGTCTTTCCTCCCTTTAACATAAAAGAACAGGGCTACCACATCAGAGAAAAGGCAAGCCATACACTATCTGTATCAGGCTGAGTGATAAAGTTTTTCTCTGAACCCACTGCCATAAGGAGTCATAAAACAGGCATTTCTTGAGGCTCAAATGCATGTGGTCCAGGGATAGACTACAGTGTGCATCTGAACTAAAACTCATGTGCCCTAGTACAAGGATGTTGTAAGGTATGAGTATGTATTTCTATCTATCTAGGATGAGGAGCTAGCTCAGCTTGTTCATACTGCTGCAGAAATCTCAGTGCATTTCACCAGGAGCTCCTCCCAGCCACTCTTGTCAAAATTGTTGTCTATGCTCCTCAGAGGGGTATTTGTGAGCAAATCAGGAGCTCCATCTTTTACCTCTCCCCTGCCCCCCATCCATGCAAAGAACTGCATGGGGTATGCTACTGTACAGTCCATTACCTGAAACAACAGAGAGCACCATGTTGTAAGCAAACATCAGGTACATGCCATCTGCCTGTGCCACAGTTGGTTCTTACTCATAAAAACCATTTATTCACCTGTAGATCAAACTGCAGAACTCAATATAAAACCTGCCAACAGAAGTGGCTATAGAAGCAAAACCAAAATACCCTAACCAACATACTCCGCAGTCACACCTTTTAGGGAGGGAGAAAAGGGAATTCATATATAGAAAAAAGATCCTTAACCATATCAAAATAATAACGCAAATTAGAAGTGCCAGCCTCTCTGGATGAGAAGGAACCAGTATAGAAATTCTGGCACCATGAAAAATATGGATGCTGCAACACCAACAAAAAATTGCTCTAGTTCTCTAGCAATGGACTCTAACCAAAATGAAAACTTAGAAGTGACAGATAAAGAAATCAAAGCATGGATTATAAGGAAGCACAACAAGATCCAAGACAAGTTGGAAAATCAACATGAAGAAACATCTAAAACAATCCACCTAATCACCTGGATTGCCAATTGAATTCTCAGGTGGTGGGCAGGTATAACACTTAGGTGGATTAATAAGAGGTAAATATGTTAAAAACAAATAAATCAAAGCTTCTGGAAGTGAAAAACTCCCTTAAAAATTTCAAAATACAATTGAAAGCTTTATCCATAGGCTAGAGCAAGCAGAAGAAAATAATTTTGGAGCTTCAAGACAGACCTTTTGAACAAACCCAGTCAGGCAAATTAAAGAAAAGGTAATTTAAAACAATGAGCAAAGTCTCCAACAAATATGAGCTTATGTAAAACAACCAAAACTATTAATTATTGACATTCCTGAGAGAAGAAGTAAATAACGTGGAAAACATATTTGAGGGAATATTTCAAGAAAATTTTGCTAATCTTGCTAGACATCCAGATAAAACAAATCCAGAAAACACCTTCCAGATACTATACAAATGAATATCGCCAGGGCATACTGTCACCAGGCTGTCCAAGGCCATGCTAAAGAAAAAATTATAAAGGCAGCTAGAGAATAAGGTGAGATAACATACAAAGGGAACCCCATCAGGTTAACAGTGGCGTTCTTAACAAAAACCTTATAAGTCAGACTAGACTGACGGTGAATTTTCAGTATTCTTAAGGAAAAGAAATTACAATCAAGAAATTTGTATCCTACTATATTAAGCTTCATAAACAAAGGAGAAATAAAATATTTTCTATATAAGTAACCACTGGGAAATTTTGTTACCACAAGACCAGTCTCACAAGAGATCCTTAAGGGAATTCTAAACATGAAAACAGAAGAATAATATCTGTTACCAGAAAGGACCAAACAAAACAAAACAAAACAAAACAAAACAAAAAACAAAAAGAAAAACTTAAGTACACAACCCAAGGATACTATAAAGCAACTACATAATTGAGACTACAAAGCAATCAGCTAACAACTTCATGATAAAATCAAGACCTCATATATCAACATTAATCTTGAATGTAAATATTCTAATTGCCCCCCCTCAAAAAGCACATACTAGCAAGTTGGATTAAAAAACAACACCCATTAACAGCTGTCTTCAAGAGACCCATGTCACATGTAATAGCACCCATAGGCTAAAAGTAAAAGATTGGAGAAAGACCTATCATTCAAACCAAAAACAGCAACAAAAAGAGCATGGATCACTATATAGCAGATCAAATAAACTTTAAACAAATGACAAAAAGATAAAAACACAAAGAAATGCATTACATAATAATAAAAAGTTCAATTCAAAAAGAAGATTCAAATATCTTAAATATATCCAATACTGGAGCACCCAGATTCATAAAACAACTACATCTAGATGTCTGAAAAGACATAGGCAGTCACACAATATTAGTGGAGGACTTTGAAACCCCGTGGACAGCATTACAAAGATCACGGAGGAAGAAATCTAACAAATAAATTCTGAACATAAATTTGACACTTTACCAGTTTGACCTAATAAACATCTACAGAACACTTCACCGATCAAGCCACAGAATATATGTTCTTGTTACTTGCACACTAAACATACTCCAAAATCGATCAAATGCTTGGTCATAAAGCAAGCCTCAACGTTTTCTTTTTAAAATAATGTCATATTAACCATACTTTCAGAACACAGTGGAATAAAAGTAAAAATCAGTGTGAAAAATATCTCGCAAACCCACAGAATTACATAGAAATTTAAAAACTTGCTTTGGAATGTCTTTTTGGTAAGCAGCAAAATTAAGGCAGAAATAAAAAAACTGAAATAAATGAAAACAAAAACACAACATAACAAAATCTCCAGAAGGCAGAAAAAGTACTGTTAAGAAAAAAGTCTAAACTGCTCAATGCCTACATGAAGAAGCTAGAAAGACCTCAAATTAGCAATCCACAATCATACATAGAGGAACTAGAAAACCAATAACACACTGACCGCAAAGTTAGCAGAAGAAAAGAAATAACTAAAATCAGAGCAAAACTGATAGAAACTAAGACCCAAAAATCCATGGAAAGTATGAAAGAAACCAAAAGCTGGCTCCAAGAAAGAATGCACAAAATCAATTGATAGCCAGTTAGACTGAAAAAGAAAAAAGAAGTAATGTCCAAATAAGCACAATTAGAAATGGCAAATGTGACATTACCACTGATTCCACAGAAATACAATAGATTATCGGAGAATATTCTCAACAGCTCTATGTACATAAATTAGAAAATCTAGAGAAAATGGACACATTGCTGGAAACATACAACTTCCCAAGATTGAATCAGGAAGAAATTGAAAACCTGAACAGATTAATACTAATTTCTTACATTGAATATGTAATAAATAATTCTACCAAGCAATAAAAGTTTTTCCCACAATAGATGGATTCACAGCCAAATTCTACCAGACAAACAAAGAACTGGTGCCAATTCCACTGAAACTATTCTAAAAAGTCCAGGAGGAAAACTCCTCCCTGACTCATTCTACAAAGCCAGCACCATCTTCATATAAAAACTGGCAAAGACACAATGAAAAAAGAATACTACAGTCCAACATCCCTGAAAACATAGATGAAGAATTCTTCAATAAAATACCAGCAAACCGAATCTAGCAGCATATTGAAATTTAGTTTACCACATCAAAAAGGGTTCATTTCAGGAACACATGTTTGGTTTAACATATGTAAATCAATAAATATGATTCACCACAGAAACAGAATTAGATTCAAAAATTATATGATTATTTCAATAGACACAGAAAAAGCTCATAAAAGAATCCAACATCACTTCATGATGAAAAGCCCACAACAAATCAAGAAAACTAGGCAAGGAACATACCTCAAAATAGTAAGAGTCATTTATGACAAACTCACAGCCAACATCGTATTGAATGGACAAAATCTGGAAGCAGACCCCTTAAAAACAAGAAGGCACGTATGCCCACCCTCATCACTCCTATTCAGCATTATACTAGAAGTACCAGCCATAGAAATCAGGCAAGAGAAAGAAATAAATGGCATCCAAATAAAAAAAGAAGAAGTCAAACTGCCTCTTTGTTGATGATGATTCTATCATTAGAAGACCCTGAAGACTCCACCAAACACTATCAGAACAAATAAACAATAAAATTAATGTACAAAAATCAGTAGCATTTCCATACATCAATAATGTTCAGGCTGAGAGTCAAATCAATAATGCAATCCCATTTACAATAGCCACAAAGAAAATGAAATGCCTATGAATATAGTTAACAAAGAAAGTAAAAGACCTCTGCAAGGAGAATTACAAAACACTGCTGAAAAAAAATTGGAGCTGACACAAATATATGCAAAAGCATTCTATGTTCACAGATTGGAAGAGTCAGTACAATTAAAGTGTCTACACCACCCAAAGCAATGTGCAGATTCAATGCTAGTCATATCAAATTACCAATGTAATTCTTCACAGAACATGAAAAAGCTATCCTACAATTAATGTGGAAGTGAAAAAGAAGCAGAGTAGGTAAAACAAGAATAAGGAAAAAGAAGAAAGCCAAAGACATCCCATTTCAAAACATATTATATTATGTCATATATATATAATAGCTACATTATATACAACTTCAAACAATATTATAATGCTACAGTAACCAAAACAGCATAGCAGTGGTACAGAAACACACATAGAGACAAATGGAACTTAATGAGAAAATAAGAAATAAAGCTGCACATCTACAACCATCTGATTTTCAACAAGTTTGATATAAACAATTTATTGGGAAAGGACTCCCCATTTGATAAATGGTGCCAGGAAAACTGGCTAGTCATATGTAAAATAATGAAACTAGACCCCTACCTCTCACCATATACAAAAATTAAGTCAAGATGCATTAAATAATTAAATGTAAAATGTAAAAATATGAAAAACCTAGTAGGAAACCTAGAAAACAGTATTCTGGACATCATCCTTGGGCAATAATTTGTTGCTAAGTCCTCCAAAGCAATTGCAACAAAAACAAAAATGGACAAATGGGCCATAATTAAGCTAAAAAGTTTCTGCACAGCAATAGAAACTATCAGTATAACAAACAGACAACCTACATAATGGGAAAAATTACTCACAAACTATGCATCTGATAAAGGTTTAATATCCAGAATCTTTAAGGAACTTAAACAATTCAACAAGCAAAAAGCAAATAACCCCATTAAAAATTGGACAAAGGACACAAATAAACACTTCTCAAAAGAAGACATACAAGTAGCTAATGAAAATGTTAAAACAATGCTCAACATTACAAGTTATCAGAGAAATACAATTCAAAAAGACAATGAGATACCATCTCACACCATCCTGAATGGCTACTATTCAAAAGTCAAAAAACAATAGATGTTGGAAAGGCTGCACAGAAAAGGGAACAGTAATACATTGTTGAAGTTAATGTAAATTAGTTTGGCCATGTGGAAAGCAGTTTCGAGTTGCTCAAAGAACTGTTACATAGAACTGTTATTTGACACAACAATTCCATTACTGGGGATATATCCGTAGGAAAACATATAATTCTACCAAAGACACAAGCACTGATGCTGTTCATTGTAGCACTATTTTTAATAGCAAAGATGTGGAACCAACCTGTGTTCCCATCAATGGTGAATTAGCTGAAGAAAGTATGATGCGTATGCATCATGGAATACTAAAACTCTATATTAGCCAGGTTTCTCTAGAGGGACAGAACTAATAGGATAGACGTGTATGTAAAGGGGAGCTTATTTAGGAGTACTGACTCACACAATCAAAAGGTGAGGTCTCACAACAGGCCGTTTGCAAGCTGAGGAGCAAGGAAGCTAGTCTGAGTCCCAAAGCTGAAGAACTTGAATTCTGATGTTTTAGGGCAGGAAGCATGCAGCATGGGAGAAAGATGGAGGTCAGAAGATCAAACCGGTCTAGTCTTTCCATGTTCTTCTACCTGCTTTTATCCTAAGCCATGCTGGCAACTGATTAGATGGTGCCCACCCAAGATTGAGGTTGGGTCTGCCTCTCCCAGTCCACTGACTCAAATGTTAATCTCCTTTGGCAACACCCTCACAGACAAACCCAGAAACAATACTTTGCATCATTCAATGCAATCAAGGTGACACTCAATATTAACCATCACATCAGCTATAAAAAGTAATTCAATAATATTATCTGCAGGAACATGGATGCAATGGGGGGGCCATTATCCTAAGCGAATTAATCCAGTAACAGAAAACCAGATACCACATATTCGCAATTACAAGTGGGAGCTAAACATTTGGCACACAAGAACATGAAGATGGGAACAATGCAGACTGTGGCCTACTGGAGGTGGGAGAGAGAAAAGAGCAGAAGGTCTGAAAATCTACCTATTGGGTAGTATGCTCACTATTTAGGTGATGGGATCAATTATACCACAAACCTGAGCATCGTGCAATATACCCATGTAACAAACCTGCACGTGTACCCCCGAATCTAAAATAAAGTTGAAAATTAAAAAATAAACTATTTTGATAACTTTCAGAAAAATGTGGAATTTCAATACTTAATGTCTTAGCAGATAAGACTGTCAAGAATTGTAAGATAATTAATAGAAAAGTTTGGTAGTATAAATATAATTTCATGGCCGGGCGCGGTGGCTCAAGCCTGTAATCCCAGCACTTTGGGAGGCCGAGACGGGCGGATCACGAGGTCAGGAGATCGAGACCATCCTGGCTAACACGGTGAAACCCTGTCTCTACTAAAAAATACAAAAAAAACTAGCCGGGCGAGGTGGTGGGCGCCTGTAGTCCCAGTTACTCGGGAGGCTGAGGCAGGAGAATGGCGTGAACCCGGGAGGTGGAGCTTGCAGTGAGCCGAGATCCGGCCACTGCACTCCAGCCTAGGTGACAGAGCGAGACTCCGTCTCAAAAAAAAAAAAAAAAAAAAATATAATTTCATTTATCATATTACAAACTGAATGGCCTATTCTACAGATCTATGCTAAAGAGTCCAGTTGACACTGAGTAGGTGCATCTCTATTATTTTATTTTCTTTCTTTCTTTTTTTTTTGTGTGTTTGAGACAAGAGTCTCGCTCTGTCGCCCAGGCTACAGTGCAGTGGCGCGATCTCAGCTCACTGCAAGCTCCGCCTCCTGGATTCACGCCATTCTCCTGCCTCAGCCTCCCAAGTAGCTGGGACTACAGGGGCCTGCCACCACACCCGGCTAATTTTTTGTACTTTTTAGTAGAGACGGGGTTTCACCGTGTTAGCCAGGATGGTCTCGATCTCCTGACCTTGTGATCCGCCCGTCTCGGGATTACAGGCTGGAGCCACCGCGCCTGGCCTATTATTTTATTTTCATGCATAACATTGTGTTACCTATAAGACAGTAAAACCGTAGGGGCGAAACTCCAACTGTTTAAAAATCTATAAGACAAATTGTAAAAATAACTAAAACAATAGCAAAGGTTGGCTAAAATTATACGTATCTCATATGGAAAATGAAAAGCATAACTAAGATTTTATTCCTTGTAAATTTAGGCAAATATTTTAAATGTAATACTCTAAGATTTTATTCCTTGTAAATTTAGGCAAATATTTTAAATGTAATACTTTGGATTTCAAAGGAAAATAATCATAGATAAATTTAAGCAAGCATTAATTCTTACAATGGTGTGTTGGATATTGAGATTTAGTTTAATATTTAAATCTGATCTTTGATAATTTTTTAAAAATGAGCACAAAACACACATGTCAAACAGTTCTCAAACTGATTCTAATGTTATGGGAAATTAAAAAAAAACAATCAACTTTCATTAACCACATATAATGTGGATGCAGCTTTATATTTTGTGCTACCTTATTATTTCTAGCTGAGAAAATAATGTAAATAAATGATAACATTTTACTTGGTATGTATGTCTTCTAATAATGTCAAAATGATGATAAATTCAGAAATGAGTCTCAAAAATATACCAGAGATATTGAATGAACTGAAGTAGTTAAAATAATGATTTATGATATGGTTGCTTGGTAATCATATATTTTGCATGTAGCTAATGAATAATAACATTGCATTTAATCTTCAGAAATCATTCCCTTGCAATGTATTGGTATCTATTTAGGCAAGATTCTATCCTACTTTTTTGAAGACTGATAATGTCTTCTACATGAGATTTCCTCACGCAACATTATCAATTTTTAAGACATATTACAGCAAGTGAGAGGGACGATGGGTTGTAAAATGAATGTTGATAAGTGGAATCTATCCTTTTGGTGGTACTGTAAATAGGAACCAGAATGTGAAATTCATAGTACATGTGGATCTCCATCTTCTAGTAGTTAAAATAACTGTTTTAACTTTAACAGCAAACATAGTCCTCGGCTTTGAAAACTTGAAATAAATCAGATCTCACCATGTAATTCTTCACATACTGCCAGTTACTTACTCTTCATTTTCTTAATTTAGTTGCCAGCCTTTTGTCATTAATACAACTTATTTTTATAAAAGCCAATGGGTAATTTTCACATGGAAGCACATGCTTGCCTACACAAGATCCTAGTCCACAGTTAATTTATGGATCTCCCTATTGCCATGTACATTACTTTTATCCAGGGGTTCTTAAACTTAAAGCTTGAAGATATCCTCAGGGAAAAAGATGATTATAATCTTCATATGAAGAAAATGTTAATAGGAGTATTTTACCTTAATGTTGACAATGATGACCTCCTTAAGAAACAATCAGCAAAGTCTCATCCTAACTTCTTCTCTTGGCCTTTCACCAGCAGAAAATTTGCCAAGTGGGAGATATTTGGATTCTCTTCTTTGTGTGGCTTTCCCAGCTACCTTTCATTCAGTTAAAGAATAATGTATTCAGCCAGTGAGCCTGAAGGTTTTGTGGAATGTTTGCATTCCTAACTTTAGGAAATGAAGACTCCAAGATGTTAGGAAGCCCTCTAGGGAAGTTGGAAAAACTATCTTTCTGAGACAGCTGCTCTAAGTCTCTCTATCTGTCATCCTTATCCCTGCAACTTGTCTATACCCTTCATGGTCCTTGTTATCCTAAGCCATGCTGGCAGCTGATTAGATGGTGCCCACACAGATTGAAGTTGGGTCTGCCTCTTCCAGTCCACTGACTCAAACGTTAATCTCCTTTGGCAACACCTTCACAGACACAGCCAAAAACAATACTTTGCATCCTTCAATCCAATCAACAGACTTTAAACTATATTTTACTACATTTTACTCTCTCTCTTTCTCTCTTTCTTTCTCTATGTGTGTGCGGGGGGTGGGGGGGAGTGGTGGTGAGGGGGTGTTGGTCTGTGTATGAAATAATCCCTGCTATTATTAAGAAGGACTACGTCTTATATAATGTTCTATTCTTCAAAAAACATTACACAGTACATAACAAATAGAAAGTATGCAAAGAACTATCTCTTCTCTCAACTAATAATTTTTAGGACTTGATAGTATATTATTTTTATTTGACTTATATGTGTGCATCTTATTTTCTTAATTATTAGTAGGTTCCATAAGGGCAAACACCATATCCTATGCTTCCTTTTATATCCAGAGGTGTCACATAAAATTGTTTACAGATAAGGTGCATGAAAATGATATACTGTTTTTTAATGATGTGCCAGATATTGTATGCTTTACATGTTTTATATCTTTACAACAAACTTTTAAGTTAGGCATTATTATTATCACTATTTTAATGCTATGAAAACTGACATTGAGAATTTTTCAAAGTCATAAGCTAGTAAATAGAGTGAGATTGAAATTCAGCTTATTGTAAGCTAATTGTAAATGATTTCAGGCTGCAATAAACTTGCCTGGAGAGAGATGACTTTCTGACATCTGTGATATAACATTACTTAAGTTGTCACCTACTTTATTTGCATCTATGATTAGCTGCAAGCCCTGGATAGGAAGTCAGCCCTCCCTAAGGAACAGTACTAAACATCTATGAGTAGTACTTCCAAACAACAAATAGACTCCCAGACTTTGAAAATTTGAAGTGATCTTAGAAATTATCTAGTCCAAGCTGTAATGAGCACGAGTAACTTCATTTTCCATCCAGTGCTCTTTTCATTACACCAGGCTCATTTTCTTCCTTACAAAATCTGTTTTTCCATTTACAGTGACCAGCACATTAACTAAAACACAGTTAGCTTTCAGTAAACATTTACAGAATGAAATTTACAAATGAGGAAATCAGTGTTCAAAAAAGGGAATTGACTTACCTAAGCTCAGAGAACTAGTGACTAGCAACAACTAAAACTTACAATTTCCTGTCTGTCTGTCCAATGTTCTATCCACTGTTTCCTGATGATTTAGTTACTTCAGGATATATCTAATATTTGTTATTAATACATGTATGTAAAAAGCAAAGATCAGATCTGGAACTAATGTCTGATAAACTTAAAATGGTTCTTAGCAAATCACTTAATTGTTTAACATTTCTGTTGTCCCTGTAATAAATCATTTGAGTAAGGGCATCTCCAAGTCATCAATAGTCTATGTGGTTATCAATAAGAGAGAAAATGAGTTTGCATTCGTGAATTTTATAAACATGCACTTTCTAGCAATCACTTAGAGTCATGGAACTTTTTTTTTTTTTAAATACTGATGTCTAGTTCTCTAGTTGTCAACAAGGTGTTAAAATATTCTTCAAGTTAGCAAATGTTTTAATAATGAGAATGTAAAAATAAATCTCATTGATGATGGTGATAAATACTATTCTAGGTCCCTTCTGTATTGTATATTAAAAATACTATTTAGAATAGTACTTACTGGAAATAAATTAAAAAAATAGTGAATCAGAAAATCTCAAATAATTAGAGTTAAATGCATTTATTTCTACTTTTTTTTAATATGGGATTACATAGGATGAAAAAACTAGTGTTACACTTATGTGAAAAAAAAGCAGAAAATAAGACGAGACAATATTTTACTTATTAACTTTTGGCTGTCACCAGCATTTGACAAAGTCTTGTTGAGCAAGAATCATTGAGACACAGAAAGAAAAAAAGAAAAATTTTGATCCACAGCTTATCCACATCCGTTATTGGTTAGCCATTCCCATCCATATTCTCCTCTCACAGAATACAACTGCTCACAGCAGCTAGCAACTGAAAAAATTGAAAAAATGTTGTCTGTAGCTCATTTCCTGTTGGCCACTGTTAAGCCCAAGGGTTCTCAAACTAGTGATACTATAGCATTATCTGGGGACATTTTTTAAAATGTATTTTTCTGGCCCTCACTGCTCAGACAATTTGAATTAACATGTCTGGATCTAGTAATTCACACATCGAACATTATTATTTTAAACGTGCTTTATATACTATATGGTGAAAATATACATATGAGGACTGATGTTTGGAGAATATATCTGTTATATAGTCAAGAGACTGGGAGAAATACTGAAAGTTATCTCTACATTGACCAAATACATAATCATATAGTCACATTCCTTTGGTCTCTGCTAATACATAACACTTGGAGCTATACTGCAGTTTTCAGCGTTTTTTAAAAAATATAATTTCCTTAATAGCCATTATAGATTTAAAAAACTATACAAGTATTCAGAAATCACATTTAGATGACTTGAAAGAAGAATCTGTTGAGTCTTCCTGAAGCATTTAGAAATACCTACTTACATGATAAATATTATCCTATTAATTCAATTGATCTCCCTAAGGACTTCTAGTGGGCAATTCATTTTCAAAGTATAGTTTAAATAACTATGTATTTGAAAGTAATATAACTACATTTTTTAAAAATGTGTATTTTAGTCTTAGGTTTCCTGCCATTCAATCTGGCCTTATCCTGTATTGCTTGGAATAAGTAAGGCTAGGCTTTTCAAATCTTTTCTTCTTAGTTACACCACATTGAAAATTTTAAACAGTGGAGATGACCTGGCTGCAGTATTTTCAATGCATCTCTGTTCCATAGAGACATTTGTCCAGTCAAACTAGTCTAAGTGAAAAACATAAATGATGCCACTTTTGGGTCTCAACTCACTGGCTGTGAGCATGGAAAGAGGCCATGTTATAATTTTTAACCCAAAGTTATGGTACAATGCTTCTCTAAGTTTTTCTTTTTCTAGGGGCACATATAGAAGAAATATATAACCTTAAAGAAAATAAAACTTTTAGGCTATATTTATATATACCGTCATTGGCCAATTGATTAACTGATATTATCCTTTTTAGAGCACTAATTCCTCAGTCACATTGCACAGTCAAATGGCTCCCTCTTGGGTCCTTCCTCAATTCAGATCAATCAAAGATATATATTGAGCCTATTGTAAGGCAAATACTGTGGACTTATCCTTTATTTTTAAATTTTTGATATTTAAAACATTTTATTATGAAAAATCAAACATACACCATAATAAAGAAAACAGCATAATGATCATTTGCCTACACACCATCAAACTTCAAAAGTATCAACATTCTTACACTCTTTTTTTTTTTGAGCAATATAAAGTCTTGCTATTCACATTTCAGGCAATAAACCAGCAGCAATGGCATCACTTGGGAGTTTGTAAGAAATGCAGAATTTTAGCACCACTGCCCCAAGAAGTAATAAATCAAAATGTGCATTTCAAAAAGATCTCTACTTGTGCACATTAAAATTTGAAAAGCACTGGTACAAAGTAAATGCCAGAAAGCATCTTATAAATGTACTTCCTACCATGCAGATAAACTGTATTTCATTCTGTGTAGAATTCCATGCAAAATGCGATTTTGTTTGTAGAGTTAAAAAAATAAATATTTTATTTTACAGTATAATTAAGATGTGAGACTATGAAGAAATATCTGCCATATACCATCATGAAGAATTATTTTAGCGGTGTTGGTTCTTTGGAGATGATATACAATCTTCAGTCTGGATATACTAGTTTAGAGAGCATGAAATGTTATTATATTATGTTTTACAGATGTGGACTCATCTTCAAAAATAATATCTTATACAAGAATTGAAGGGAAAACATATCAACAATGTATATTAGATATGAAAATCCCGAGATTGGAGGACAATACTTTTTCTTGTCATCTTTTGTTTGGCCTAGCCAGCAACTGGTTATTTTGAAACCAACTGAATAAGATCATACTTGACTTAGAATCAAACGGAAAATCATCCATTTTTTTCCCAAGATATGATATTTGCCTTAGGAGGCTACTCATGCCTTTTTATACAACTGTAAGAAGTTGCCAAGGTGGAATTAAAGTTAATAACATGGCAATGTTAAGTTTTGAATTTTCAGGTCTTCGTTTAATTTATGCTTAATTTTTTTTAAAAAATATATTATTTTTAATAACTGACCAGGATGTTACCCAACTGATGAAATAATTGTGCACACTGAAGGCAGGGTTTCTCATCCTGGTTTGTCACTTTCTGTATTGCCATGGAAAAATTTCTTAACTTCACTTATTTCTTCATCATGATTATTGCTACTATATTAGTCAATATTAATTCAATATATAACACCAAAGAGGTTAAGAAAATTAAATTCTTTTTTCTATTTTAAAAAATTTTCTCACTCTTTATCAAGCTGCAAATTAAATTAATGGCAATCAATGAGTTTAGAGTTAAGATATATTACAGTTGACACTTGATTAGGCACCATATCTATTTAACTAACTATTTTTAGCACATGGGAATTCTTAAAATATTATATCAAAATAATAAGAAAAATTTCCATATGAATAGAGAATATGATTAGGTGTTATGGCACATTACTTCTTCAGGTATGCCTGGTCATTGCTATAACACTAGAACATGTATATGAAGGGGCAACTGCTATTTGCTCTTAATGATCCAGTAATCTAAGGATCTTATGAGCAAGCATACTTAAGAGGCTTTCACTTTCATCAATGAGCAAAGTAATTTTTGTTTCAGTACAAATGGAGTACTATTTCAGAACTCATCAGGGAGCAAATTTACTCAATGAAATATTTACTAAGAGCATTATACATCCACAGTGCTATACTTAACTAGGAAGGCTATAAAGAGGCTATTGGTTACAATCCAATAGCTCCAACAGCTCCATGTTTTCCAAGAGCTTATTATTTAATTGAAGTTAAAGCATAAACACATTTCCAAGATATAAAAAAGGCAAGTATGCAGGTAATGTCATAAGGCAGTAGAACATATATACCATGAGTACTGGTATTAAATATTTAAAAGATCAGAGGAAAGAGAGAGATAAATAATAACCAGGATGGTCATGGACTGTTCCTTATTGGAAATGGAAATTCAATTAAGCCCTCGAAGATTAGAAGGATTTGGGCAGCAAGTTAAAAAAGTAGAGTACACGAGGAGCATAAATAAAAATGTAGAAGTAAAAAATAACTTGATATTTTCAAGGGATGATAGGTAGATCACCCTGACTTCCATGGAGAGTTAATGAGGAATGTAGTGGGAGAACAGGTTGGAAGGTGGACTGGATCCAGACTATAAAAAGTCATAAATAACCAGTAATAGAAAACCACAAACCTGAGGATAAAATTCCTTAATGGAAAGTATTTTTCAAAGAGTTGTACAAACTTCATCAAAGCATTAAAAACATCCATTGTATTTGAATAATTTTACAACAAAAAATAAGCACCCCATTATTTACATCCTTCTACAATGAAAACACAGAAAATATATATATGAAAATGCTAGTAGTGAGGTCAGACTTCTGAGATGATGGAGCAAGCAGCTCAGAGATGACAGAGTAAGAAGCTCAGAGGACCCTGTTATTGTCTGGTTGTTTATGTGTCCCCAAATTCATGGATTGAGATCCTAATCCCCAAGGTAATAATAATAACAGGTGATGCCTTTAGGGCTCCACCCTCATGAATGGGATTAGTGCTTTTATAAAAGAAGCCCAAAAGAAACACCTCACCCTTTCAACTGTGCAAGAATACAGTGAGAAGTCTCCATTTACAAACCAAGAAATTTTCCCTCAACAGACAACAAAAGTATCTTGATCTTGGGCTTCCCAGCCTCTAGAACTGTAAAACATAAATTTTCATGGTTTATACACTACACAGTCTATGGTATTTTGCTATGGAAGCCCAAACAGATGAAAACAGACCCTTTTCCTAGCAAAAGAACGATTTAACGGATCAAATTCTTTTAAAAACACTCAAAATCTCTGAAAATAGTCCTGAGGGCAAACAATAGAGAATCAATCATGAAAGAATATCAAATCTTGGTAACAATATCATGAGTCTGTGGCATTTGAGCCACCACCCACTCCATTATATGTCCTTCCTCAGCTCTGTGTTATGGAAGCTCTACCCTGTTTGTATGCAATCTGTAAGGTGGGGACTCCTTTTTTTTGCAGCTCCAGTCTGGTGTTATGTTTTCATTCCAGAAGAAACAGGCTGCTTGTTTGTTTTATTCCTTTCAGCCATGAGTTATAGAAGCTTTATTCTGGGTATGCAGCAGAAACTTGTTTTCCCTACCCCACCAGGCCTCATTAATTAATAGAAGTTCTACCAAGTACAGCAGGTTGAAAATACTGGGCCCTGTGAACCTTACTGTACTATGCTAGTAGTGCAGAGGCTCCATGTTCAGGAAAGCAAGATGAGAAGACTAGGGGATGCCACCTGTCCCCAGAACCCACTCACAGAATGCAGTTGTCATTCAGGTCCCCTGCACCCAGCTCTAGTGCAAAGGTGTAGTGGTTCTGTCCAGGGAGAAAGGCAAGAGACACACACAATAAGATGAAAGAGCTCCACAACTCTGCCTAAAAAATAACTTGATTCGAAATAGAGATTGGAGAACTCCATGTCTAATATTGTAAAAAAATGTGAGATCTTTTTGGAGAACAATTAAGAGGAGACTGGTACCTTCATAGTACAAGCAAAACAACAAAGTAGCCAGAAGTCTAATAAGAGATAATTAGGAAAGTGCTCTCTTGAGAGTACAGTAAGTTCTAGGCGTTGGGAAATCTGTACATACGTGTTAGGCTGTACCCACTTGGAAGCAGTAGGAGCAAGATGAGAGGCAGACTTGGAAGCATTTCTTTTTGTTTTGTTTTGTTTTTGTTTTTGAGACAGAGTCTCGCTCTGTTGCCCAGGCTGTAGTGCAGTGCCCCAATCTCGGCTCGCTGCAACCTCTGCTTCCGGGTTCAAGCGATTCTCCTGCCTCAGTCTCCTGAGTAGCTGGGATTACAGGCGTGCGCCACCATGCCAGGCTAATTTTTTGTATTTTTAGTAGAGATGGGGTTTCACCATGTTGGTCAGGCTGGTCTCAAACTCCTGACCTCGTGGTCCACCCACCTCGGCCTCCCAAAATGCTGGGACTACAGGCATGAACCACCATGCCTGGCAGAAAGCATTTCTTGATACACACAGACACATCAACAGAGAGCTGAAACTTTACTGGCATAAGGGGCTTGAATGTAAACTATGACCAAACACTGACTAGACAGTAAGCTACTCTGACCCAAGGTTGACTTCTAGGAATCCAAGTTTAAAAATAATATCACAGTAATCCCCAAAAGCTTAGAAGACTGTGTACACACTGATGATTGCACTCTCTTAGCTGTGCTCAGAGAAGGAATCTCAAAGCTGCTACTGCCTGTATGAATGTGGGGGGAAATATATTTAACTTCCTGAACTAGCAGCCTCCAAACCACATACACATATAATGGTAAATGGTAAAAAGCTAATAGGCTAAGGGGACTTTATCACAACTTTTGCTCAGTAAGTGGCTTATGCTGAAACAAGAGTGACCCCTAAGTAGTCAGGTTAAAAAGAAAAAAATACAAAAAAAAAAAAAAAAAAGAGCCAGGCTGTACACAGCAGGGAAAGTAGACTAATGAAGTTAGTTTATACACATACACACACACACACACACACACACACACACCCCCAAAAAAAAAAAAAAAAAAACAAGCAAACAACATAAACAACAACCCTTGGAGTGGGAATCAGAATCCAAAGTTTCAAGTTTGTTTTTATAATGTATTATCTAAAATGGCTTGTTTTCAATAAAAATAACAGAATATACAAAGCAACAGGAAGGTGTAACCCAGTCACAGTCACCACAATGCCAGCTGCAGCTTTATCTCAGACTCTGGCTCCCACCTGGCTTCTGGCATTCCAGACTAAGTGGACTTACACGTGCACTTCTCACAGTCTTTGCTCTCCATAAAGCAGTTTCTGGACTGCATATATGTGAGTGCTAGTGAAAAGGCATCGTTTGTGCTTCTGCAGTAACACTTGCCTATTACATTAGCAAATATAATAAAAGGAATAAGTCTTCTTTCACATAATCTTCTCAGGACATCATCAGTTCAATTGGTATAAAGCTTGTAGGTACAGAGTCTTCAGGAGCATCTTGATTTTTAAGGACAAAGGCACAAAAAGATGCTAAAACGATTCACTACTTTACAGATACTGTGATATGGATCAGGAACCGACACAATGACATCCTTTCTATGATGGCCCAGAATATGATTGAAGAGGAAAGCTTTGGAATAGATTCTGTCATCAGAGTGCTCGGTACTTTTTGAATCATTTTTACATGAATTGCCTTTCCACTAGAATGTTACTCTATCTGCACTCTTTATTGTTTGGTGAAAAAGACGAAGTCTATCTCCTGAAAAACATATTGCAAACATAAATACAAACTACAATGTAGACAAAGTTATTAAATATGGCTGTGAAAGTGCTACACATCTGTGTGATTTGTATTATATTAATTCTTCCAAATTCAAACATGCAGAAGTAAATATAAAGCCATGACGACAACCAGTGTAAGTGGGTGATGTACCATCGTATCTCTTTCACCTGGTGTTTGGATTTTTCAAGAATGCAATGGGAACAACTGTGGGCCATCATGTCAATGAAGTGTTTATCCCCCTATTCAAGTTTCTGTTACACTGGGTAATAAAGATTTGACTGTAAAATGAGTCACTGAGGAAGTAGTGTTCTTTTGAGGAAAACTGACAGACTCTTCATCTACATGTGTTCAAGTGCACCACATCCTGGTGCTGAGATTTTCTGAGCAGTGTTTCTGGCTAGGTTTGGTTACAGATTGCCCATGTCATGTCTTTATACACAATACTATCAAGGAGATCTAATGCTATATTCCCTGGAGGGTTATGAAACAGACACAGATATCTACATTAAAGCACTGTCAACAGAATCAATAGAAAGACTCCAAGTGTATAATAAAACTGCCTGGAAATATTACAACACTTTGAGGCTGATGACTGACATGTTCCCAGCAGGGACCCAAAAGACATGACAATTTTATACAGTTCTTAGGTACGCTTGGGATACCTGGACAATTCAAATTTGGTTACATTTGAAAGTGATGATGTCTAAAACTACATTATTCTACATACTTCTTGTATTTTTTTTTTTTTTTTTTTTTTTTTACAATTAACTCTTCGGGTAGAATAAATGAAAAATAAATTCCATTTTTGCCTGTTAAATATCCTAAAGAATGAAACTGTACCTATTTTCACTCATTTTTTTTCATAATTAGACATATTTTTAAACATCCATAGTTTTGATTAACTTTTCTCTTTATGGTAGACTTTAGAACCATGGGAGTTTTTGAATTTCTACATGAAGTAGTGTAGTTTTTGGATTTTATCCAAGAGACTAAAATCAATATGTTGAAGGCATATCTGCACTCCCATGTTGACTGCGGCATTATTCACAATAGTCAAGATATGAAAACAACCTAGTTGATGAGTGAATACAAAATGTGGTGTATGTGTATATATACACACACACACGCATATACACATATATACACATATAAATACACATATATATGCACGCACACACACACACACACATATAAAATATATATATACACACACACAATGGAATTCTATATTGCCTGAAGAATAATAAATCCTATCATTTACAACAACATGGATGAATCTGGAGGACATTGTACTAAGCAAAGTAAGTCAGGCACAGAAAGACAAATACCACACTGTCTCACTTACATGTGAAATCTAAAAATGTAGAACTCACAGAAGCAAAGAATAGAATGATGGTTATCAGAAACTTAGCTGGGTGGGGGGTGTGGGAGAGAAGGAAAGGGGAGTTGTTGATCAAAGTTTTCAGATATACAAGAAGAATAGATTTTTAAATCAATTACACATCAGGTTGACTATAATCAATAGAAATGCATTGTAAACTTTAAAATAACTAAGAGATGGATTTTTCCTTTTTTTTTTTTTTTTTTTTTTTGGTGGAGACAGAGTCTCGCTCTGTCGCCCAGGCTGGAGTGTAGTGGCCGGATCTCAGCTCACTGCAAGCTCCGCCTCCGGGTTCACGCCATTCTCCTGCCTCAACCTCCCGAGTAGCTGGGACTACAGGCGCCCGCCACCTCGCCCGGCTAGTTTTTTGTATTTTTTAGTAGAGACGGGGTTTCACTGTGTTCGCCAGGATGGTTAAGAGATGGGTTTTTCATGTCTCTGTCTCCTTCAGTTCTGCTCTGATCTTAGTTATTTCTTGCCGCCTTCTAGCTTTTGAATTTGTTTGCTGTTGTTTCTCTAGTTATTTCAATTTTGATGTTAGGGTGTCAATTTTAGATTTTTTCTGCTTTCTCCTGTGGGCATTTAGTGCTATAGATTTCCATCTACACACTGCTTTAAATGTGTCCCAGAGATTCTGGTACATTGTGTCTTCATTCTCATTAGTTTCGAAGAACATCTTTATTTCTGTCTTCATTTCATTATTTACCCAGTAGTCATTCAGGAACAGGTTATTCAGTTTCCATGTAGTTCTGCAGTTTTGAGTGAGTTTCTTAATCCTGAGTTCTAATTTGATGGCACTGTGGTCTGAAAGACTGTTTCTTATGATTTCCATTCTTTTGCATTTGGTGAGGAGTGTTTTACTTCCAATTATCTGGTCAATTTTAGAATAAGTGTGGTGAGGTGCTGAGAAGCATGCCTCAGAAATAACACCACACATCTACAACCATCTGATCTTTGACAAACCTGACACAAACGAGCAATGGGAAAAAGATGCCCTGTTTAATAAATGGTGTTGGGAAAACTGGCTAGCCATATGCAGAAAGCTGAAACTGGACCCCTTCCTTAGACCTTATACAAAAATCAACTGGAGATGTATTAAAGACTTAAAAGTTAGACCTAAAACCATAAAAACCCTAGAGGAAAACCTGGGCAATACCATTCAGGACGTAGGCATGAGCAAAGACTTCATGTCTAAAACACCATAAGCAATGGCAACAAAAGCCAACATTGACAAATAGGATCTAATTAAACTAAAGAGCTTCTGCACAGAAAAAGAAACTGTCATCAGAGTGAACAGGCAACCTACAGAATGGGAGAAAATGTTTGCAACCTCTCCATGTGATAAAGGGCTAATATCCAGAATCTACAAAGAACTTAAACAAATTTACAAGAAAATAAAACAAACAAACGACCCCATCAAAAAGTGGGCAAAGGATATGAATAGACACTTCTCAAAATAAGACATTTATGCAGCCAACAAACATGAAAAAATGCTCATAATTGCTAGTCATTAAAGAAACACAAAGCAAACCACAATGAAATACCATCTCACGCCAGTTAGAATAGCGAGCATTAAAAATTCAGGAAACAACAGATGCTGGAGAGGATATGGAGAAATAGGACTGCTTTTACACTGTTGGTGGGATTGTAATTATTTCATCCATTGCAGAAGACAGTGTGGCTATTTCTCAGGGATCTGGAACTAGAAATACCGTTGACCCAGCAATCTCATTACTGGGCATATGCCCAAAGAATTATAAATCATTCTACTATAAAGACACATGCACATGTATGTTTACTGTGACACTATTCAAAATAGCAAAGACTTGGAACCAACCCAAATGTCCATCGACGATGGACTGGATTAAGAAAATTTGGCACATATGCACCATGGAATACTATGCAGCTATCAGAAAGGATGAGTTCATGTCCTTTGCAGGGACATGGATGATGCTGGAAGCCATCATTCTCAGCAAACTATCACAAGGACAAAAACCAAACACTGCATGTTCTCACTCATAAGTGGGAGTTGAACATGGAGAATACATGGACACAGCGAGGGGAACATCACACACTGGGTCTTGTCGGGGGATGGGGCGCTAGGTGAGGGATAGCATTAGAAGAAATACCTAATGTAGGTGATGGTTTGATGGGTGCAGGAAACCACCATGGCACGTGTATACTTATGTAAGAAACCTGCACGTTCTCCACATGTACCCCAGAAATTAAAATATAATAAAAATAAATAAATAAATAAAATACCAAAAAAGTTAAAAAAAAAAAAAAAAAACCTAAGAGAGTGAATTTCAAATGTTTCATAACAAAAAATAAGTTAGTCGATGGATATGTTACCTAGCTTGGTTCAATCATTCCACATTGTATGTATATGTAAAAACAACCTATTGTACTTCAGAAACTTATACAGTTATGCCTAAATTAAAAATAGTATTAATTTTAAGGACAACTAACAGAGTAGGAGAATATACTTGCAAATTATATACATTCACGTGCTGCTTAACAACGTTCTGAGAAGTACATTATTAGGCAATTTTGCCATGTGAATTTTGTCATGCAGAATGTATTATACTTACAAAAACCTAGATAGTGTAACCTACTACATACCTAGGCTGTATGATATAGCCTATTGTCCCTAGGCTACAAACCAGTACAGCCTGTTATTGTGTTGAATACTGTAGGTAATTGTAATAACACAATGGTGTTTGTGTATCTAAATGTATCTAAACATAGAAAAGGGGCAGTAAAAATGCAATATAAAAGGTTTTTAAAATGGTACACATTTATAGGGTGCTTACTACGAATGGAGCTTGCACAACTAGAAGTTGCTCTGGGTGAGTCAGTCAGTGAATGACAAGTGCATTTGAAGGGCTAAAATGTTAGTGTATACTGTTGTAGACTTTATACATACAGTACACATAGGCTATACTAAATTTGTAAAACAATTATTTCTTCAAAACTAAATTAATCTTTACTTAATGTAACATTTTATTTTCTGTACTTTTCTAAATTTTTTACAATTTTGACTTTTTATGTGCAAACAAATTTTTCAGCTGTTTTATAATTTTATGGGACCACCATCATACATGCAGTCCACCATTCACTGAAACTTTATTAAATGATATTTGACTGTTTCTCATAAGGGAATTTTATTCAGAATATATAAAGAACTCTTGAAATTCACAAATGGAAAGACAACGCAATAAAATGTAAAAATGATTTAAACAGACATTTGGCTAAAGAAGATATACGAATGGTACATAAGGACATGAAATGTTGCTGAACATCATTAGCCATCAGGAAAATAAAAATCATAACAATGATGTGATACTACTTCATACACGCTAATCACTAATAAGGATACAAACAAAAAACAGATGATAACAAGTGTTGGGGAGAATGTAGCTTTGAAAAATAGCCTGACAATTCCTCAATAGGTTAAACACAAAGTAATCATTTTAGCACCATTTCTACTTCCAGCCATTTACGTAAGAGAAATAAAAACATAAGTCACACAAAAATTTACACCTTAATATACATAGCAGCATTATTCATAATAGATAAAAGAGGAGCAATACAAATGTCTATCCACTGATGGAATGGTAAAATTATGGTATTTATGTATAATGGAATATTGTTTAACAATAAAAATAATGAAGCATTGACAATATAAAAATATGTATGAATCTTGAAAACATTATGGTAAATGAAAGAAGCCATTCACAAAATACCTCATAACATGTGACTCCATTTATGTGTCATAACATGTGACATATCCTGAAATGGAGTATCCATAGAGACATAAAGTAGATTAGTAATTGTTTAACTTTGAGGAAGGTTAGTGAAGAATGACTGTTAGTGGGTATGAGGTTGCATTTTAGAGAAAATGTTCAAAAAGTAGATAATGGTGATGGTTGCACAACTGTACATATACTAAAAACCATTGAATCTAACTCTTTAAATGAGTGAATTATATGGCATGTAAATTATATTTAAATACAGTAATAAAATGTTAGTAATTAATTTCCACATCACAAAATTTACAAAATATATTTTCATAATATTTTATAATAATTATTGAATATTTGTGTAATAAAAATCATTTCTATACACATCAGCATTCACATGCACTGTTTTTATATCATTGTAGGTAGACTCTCTTATTTTGAGCACAATTTTTTTTATTATGACTTTATATCCAGTTCTCACATTGGTATAGCTCCTAAATATGTCATTCTTTAGCTAATAACCCAAAATTACTTTATATTAATGTGTCATTATTGGTTTGATCTTCATTTACTGTCAGTCCTTTTGATTGTTCTGTTTTCTAATTATATGTATACATATATGCTTATAAAAATATTTCCAAATAAATGTTGTTTCCCACTGATACTTTTCCTTTGGATATTTGTGCCGCACAGTTGACTCTACATCATCAATGTTTTTAAACATTATCATTTTTGGTGAATAAGCCAGATTGACAACCCCAACATGTCAGATCTATGAATTAAAACTAATGAGGATAAAGTATGTCAAATGGAGTTGGAATAGAAATATGAAGAGATAAACACTGAAGTTCCTTTTCGTTAATAATCCACATTGTTATAGCATAGGAAAATCTTAATTTTTTTCTTCAATATTAATTATAAAGCATTTATTATAGTAGAATCATTTCATATTCATACTGAGTAATAATTCAATGGGAATTCTTAGTAATTTAAATGGAGACAAATGTTCACTTATTATGAAGTGTTACTGCTGACGAGAAAACACTTTAATGTAAGTGGTCACTCCATTAATGTGTTTAGCACTCTCAGTATATCATTATTAATCATTACATGACACTGTAATTAATACATGCATTTTCAGAGACTCATAGAATTAATGACATGCTTTTTCATAGACTGATAGAATCAGAGAACATTACCATTAGTGGAGGCCTTAGAATTTATCTAGTTAAACTCCCTACATGATTGTTGTATGAACCTCTAAAACACGTTGACAAGTAGCCATCAAACCTACTCTTAAATAACTCTATTGAAGGGGACTTACATTCTTTCATTAGGTAGCCAATTGTAGTATCAGACAGCTATAATTGTAACATGTTTTTATTCTTTTTATTTAATGAAGATTAGTCTTTCTGAGATGTCTGACCACAGGCTCTCATTCTGTCCTTTGGAGTCACACACAACAAGTTGGCCAATTCTATCTATGATAGCTCCTCAAGTGACTAATGAGTATTGTCACACATTCCTTAGCATCCCCATGCCTGCCATGTATTTCTACACCTAAATACTCTAATTTCATTCTGTTGTTTCTAACAGAATGATTCTTATTTTGTCCCTGGTTTAGTCATTCTTCTTTGAGTGTGCTCTAATTTGCACATGTCTCTCTTAAAAATGTGGCACTCATAATTAATGTATTACTACATATATGGTTATTACTTTTATTTTTTTGTGTATTCTATCTCTATCCATGCAGCCTAAAATGGCAATACCTTTTTAGTAAACCTAAGGGACAATTAGCTTATGTTTATTAATAGTTTATAGTCAATCCCTTTAAATATCATGTTTTTGTATTTTTTTTTTTTATTTATCCATTTGTTTCTGAGTCTGTATGGTGCAAATGGCTTTTGAACTTAAGGATAAGGTGTTATATTTATCCATGCTAAATGTCAATGTACTAGGTTTAACTCACTGTTAATATATCTTTTTGCATCTTGCTTCTGTTGTATAATATATCGACTACCATGACTACAGGCATCTGACATCTGAGCAGTAAAGTTACTTCGACATAGTTTGGCTTGTGTCATATTATGCATTATAATTTTTACAGTGCTATTGTACACTCTTGCTAATTTGGCTTGTTCCACATTTGAAAAATAAAATGAGAATGGTAATACTGCAATATATTGTCAAATGTGTAACATTTGCCCCTGTAGTGTTCGAGGGACATTTTGGAAAGTAGAATTTTTACTTCTCCTTCTTTGCCAAAATAGAGGTTCTTGTCCCAAATTTGTTCAGTATTTTTCTATATCACTGCCTCCACTTGTGACCAAGTCTCTATCTAGAATTTCTTCTTACTTTTACTTGATAAACCCATATTCATACTGTAAGGGCAAAATCAAATTTTATAACTTTTAGAATGCCTCTTTTGGAATCCTGAATTAGAATTAGTATCTTCTTTCCCTTAGTCACTTACAGTAACATCCTTTGTACATTTTGTGTCATTGAAACTGACTGCAATTCATTATCGATTCTTAGACATGTGTGTCCATTTCCATTAGATTGTAATTTCTTTAAAACTGGAGGCTTAATATTCCCCATAGCACCTTCCACTATTTTGTTTTATTTTTTGTATTACATTTTTACTTTTTGTGGGTACATAGTAGATGTATATATTGAGGGGGTACATGAGATGACTTGATACAGGCATGCAATGTGTAATAAGCACATCATGCAGAATGTGGTATTTATCCCCTGAAGCATTTGTTGCTTGAGTTACAAACAATTCAGTTATACTCTTTAAGTTATTTTAAAATGTGTAGAGGACTACTTGCTCGCAAACAGGGTGTTCCCGATAAGTCCTGCTCTTGCAAATGAAGCAGGGCGTTCCCAATAAGTCCTGCTCTTGCAAATGAAACAGGGCGTTCCCAATAAGCCCTGCTCTTGCGAACAAAGCAGGGCGTTCCCCATAAGTCCTGCTCTTGCAAACGAAGCAGGGCGTTCCCCATAAGTCCTGCTCTTGCAAACGAAGTCAGGGAAAGGTCAGAAAAACAGCAATGTGTCTTGTGACTTGGTAACATTCCACAAACGACTGTATAAAATAAAGCAGAGCGCGCCATTTGAGGCGGCCGCCATGTTTGTCTTGTCTTGTGTTGTCTTGTGTGTTCATTCCTTTGTTTAGGAAACACGCGGACCCCAACATCTGACGCAGCGAGCAGGGTCCGTGGCTCCACGAGAGCAAGGAACCGGAGGGGGAAACACCCTGGGCAGGTAAATAAAGACAGGGGGACCCACGGGAAAATTATGGGGAATTCCACCTCTCTGGCCTCTGAATATTTGTTTACTCCAGGGACTGTTGATGTCTATAGGAGTAGAAGTTAGTTAAGGAACATAAGACTTTGAAGTGATTGTTTGCCCATGTTGAACAACATTGTTACTGGTTTCAATATCAAACCAAAGTGCAGTTAAATAGAAAGGAATGGTTACAAGTGGTTAAAGTACTGCGTCGAGCTCATCAGCGAGGGCAAATGATGCCTCTGACTTTGTGGACTTTGTGTAGTTCCATTACTCAGGCATTAGAGTTACTTGAAACTGACTCGGAGCATGGCGATACTGCCACAGGAGGTGAGGCATCCGAAGCTTTAGAGAGGAATGATCTTAGAGAGGAACATGTTTATGCCCCGGTTGTTGAGGACAAGGAATTGGAAAAAGAGCTAATGCCTCCTTCATCTGAAGGAAATTCTGATTTGCAGCACATTTTAGAGATGTTACAACAGTTGTTAAAATTGCAAGATACCGCTGCTCCTGTTTCTCCTATCTCTCCGCCATGAGCCTTCCCTGTTAACCTTCCCTTCTGCTCCTTTGGAAAAGGATTTCCCTTTGCCTCCACCTCCAACCTCTTTGCCTATGTCTGGTCAGGTTTTCTCTGTGCCTCTTCCTCCTGTAGGAGAAAAGAAGGAATCAAAGGAAAAGGATGATTTCGAGGAATTAGATTTATTCCCGATAACACGGGCTGCTTTCGGCCCCAATGCTCAGTTCCCAAACGGTGGCCAGAATGTGACTTTTACAGCCATACAATTTAAATTTTTGAAAGAAATGAAAGCTGCAATTTCTAATTATGGACCTCAATCACCATTTGTCCTTGGCCTTCTCCATTCCTTCTCTTCAGAACATATGATGATTTCTATTGACTGGGAAACGTTGGGACAGGCTGTCCTTGATCATTCGCAATGGCTTCAATTAAAAAGTTGGTGGTGGGAGGAAGCAAGAGTACAAGCTAGAAAAAATGCTACGCGAAATCCCCCAGGACCTACTGAAGAGCAGCTTACGGGTTCAGAACAATACGCCACTCTTAATGCTCAGGCAGGCCTAGATGATATTGCTCTCACTCAGATTAAAGCCTTGTTTATAAAAGCGTGGACTAAGGTTGGAATAGTGGGTAAAACTTCTTTATCTTTTGTAAAGATCCTACCAGGAGCCACTGAGCTGCATCCAGATTTTGTAGCCCGTCTTCAAGGTGCTGTATTAAAGACTGTAGGTTCAGGCCCGGCTGCTAAAATTCTTTTGGATACTCTGGCTTTTGAGAGTGCTAATCCTGAGTGCCAAAAATTGCTGCGTCCTCTAAAAGCTAGTGGAGCTGATTTAGGTGAATACATTCGGGCTTGTGCAGGTGTTGGAGGAGCTATTTACAATGCTCAATTGTTTGCTGGGGCACTTTCTAAGGCTTTAAAAGACAATTCTAAACAAGGTATATGCTATCAATGTGGGAAACCCGGTCATTTTAAAAAGGAATGCCGGAAAAAATTAGACTCTTCTGCTCTAAAAGAAAAAAGGTTACCATCTGATATGTGTAAACGATGTGGCAAGGGTCGACATTGGACCAATGAATGCTGTTCAAAAACTGATAAAAGTGGGAATGTACTGTCACCCCTCTCGGGAAACGGGAGCCGGGGCCTGCAGGCTTGGGGCCCCAACAACTACAATGCAGGCCTACCCCAGCACCCAGTGAGCAGTGGCTTACAACATCAAGGAATGACCTTGAGTCCTCCTTAAAGACATCTTACCCTACCCCAGTTTCTCAGCTTTATGCTGCCACTAAGCAGAGTGCCGCTGCTGACCTAGCTATTGTCCAACCTTATACTTTATCTCCTAATAGAGGAATATATAAGTTGGCTACCGGAGTGTGTGGTCCTTTGCCAAAGGGACATGTAGGACTTTTACTAGGTTAAAGCAGCAATGCTATGCGGGGGTTAATGGTGGTCCCAGGAATTATTGATCCTGATTTTACTGATGAAATCCTTATTATGGTACAAGTCTCACAACTTATGCGCCTAGAGGCAGGGGAATGTATTGCATAATTGCTTTTATTGCCTTTTTTTCCTTTCTTATCTAGAGATGTGTCTCGTCAAGGAGGTTTTGGTAGTACTGGAAAAACTGTTTTCTGGGAAACTTTAGTTTCTGATAAAAAAATCTTTATGTTCTTTGCAAATTAATGGGATACTTTTTGAGGGCTTAGTCGACACAGGAGCGGATGTATATAATAATGTTTGGCTCAATGGCCTGATCATTGGAGAAAGAAACAAGTATCGGTTACTCTATCCGGCCTAGGTACTGCTTCTATAGTCTACCAAACTGTCGAGCCCCTGAGCTGTGTAGGACCTGAAAGACAACAAGGAAAAGTGTTCTTTTATATTGTTCCCATTAATATTAACCTTTGGGGCCGTGATCTTTTACAACAATTTGGTGCCTTTTTAAGTATTCCTCATATTTCTTCAGCTGCCAAAAATATGATGTTCAAAATGGGCTACAATCCTTTAAACTCTTAGCCACTGTCCACAAGCCTCAAGCTTTACAATTGAAGTGGAAAACTACAACTCCTGTTCGGGTGGAACAGTGGCCATTATCTAAAGAAAGACTTAAGGCTTTAAAGAATTTAGTTAAGGAACAATTGGCCGAGGGGCCTATTGAACCAAGTACTTCTGCATGGAATTCCCCTGTTTGTCTTGTCAAAGAAAAAAAAAAAAAAAAAAAGGAGAATGGCACTTATTAACTGATCTTAGAGCTGTAAATACTTGTAGTCAACCTATGGGGACTTTATCCCCTGTAGCAGAAGAAGAATTGTCATTTGTAGAAAATAGAATTAGTGAAGCTCACCTTGATTATATTGCATCAATCTTCCACTTTCGTTGTGTCTTTTTCATACTCCCCATTCGCCAAGGGCCGTTTTACACCAAGATAATAATATTCTGGAGTGGCTGTTTTTGGCTAATAAAGCCATTAAGAAAATTCACCCATATATTGATAAATTGGTTGAATTAATTATTAAAGGACGACATCGAGCTCGTCAGTTGCTTGGTGCTGACCCTGTAAAAATTATTACCCGATTATCTAATCAATACATTGAATCTCTGCTGGAAACTCATGAGGGTTGGCAAGTGGCTTGCGCAGAGTATACCGGTTCTTTTTCTCAGCATTATCCTAGTAATAAATTGTTTGCTTTTCTGCAACAATATTCTTTACTGCCATATAATCCTATCTCTTACACTCCAGTTAAAGGTCCCACCTTTTTTACTGATGCTTCAAGCAATGGAAAGGCTGGATACTGGACTTCAGACAATTCAAAAATTTCTCACTATCCATTTGAATCAGTACAACAAGGAGAACTTTTTGCCATTCTTATGGTTCTACAAGACTGGCCTCAAACCCCTTGTAATATAGTTAGTGATTCCCAATATGCTGTATATGTAACTAAATATATTTCTCAGACTTCTTTACCATTATTTCCTCAAACTCCTTTACAAAAATTATTTTCTTTATTATTTGTAACTCTTACTTCCCGCACTGCCCCCCTTTTTATCACTCATATTCGTTCTCATTCAGCTTTGCCAGGACCTTTATCTTTTGGCAATAGTCAGATTGATTCTTTACTGATTGGCAGTGTCCAACGGGCTCAGGATGAGCACCAACTACATCATACTAATAGTTTAGGATTACAACGGCGATTTTCTATAACACGCCGTCAAACCCGAGCTATTGTCAGAGCCTGCCCATCTTGTGCTCCTATTATTGCACCTTTTTTAAGTCCAGGTATTAATCCTCGAGGCATTCAACAAAATCACATTTGGCAAATGGATGTAACTTATGTTCCTTCCTTTGGTCGTTTAAAATATGTTCATCATACTATTGATACGTGGTCACATTTCCAGTGGGCTACGCCATTACCCTCTGAAAAGGCTGACTCTGTTATTACTCATTTACTTACTTGTTTTGCAGTTATGGGAGTCCCTGCTGAATTAAAAACTGATAATGCCCCTGCTTATTGCTCTCGCAAATTGGCTGCCTTCCTCTCTTTATACCATATTCATCATTCCACTGGTATTCCATTTAACAGTCAAGGTCAAGCAATTATTGAAAGAGCCAATGCTACCTTAAAATTACAACTTTTAAAGCAAAAAGGGGGAGATGGGCGAGATTCCCCAAAACATCAAATTCTGAAAGCCCTTTTTACTTTAAATTTTCTCAACCATTGGCGCCAATTACAGCAGTCTTCAGCGGTGAAACATTTTCAACAGCCTTTAGAAAAGCCGCAAAACAGTAATCTCTGGGTGTATTATCCTTCATTACAAGGGAAATATTTAAAAGGAAACGTTTTACAATGGGGCCGAGGCTATGCTCTTGTCCGGACAGGTGCCGGAGACGATTGGTTTCCATCTCGATGGTTGAAACAGTGCCATGGCGAAGAGAAGCCGATCCAAAGAGTTCCTGAAGGAATTCCAGGAGCCAAATCTGAGTGCTCAGAGAACATTCACCTTCAGAACTCGACGTGCAGAGCCCCCGACATGGGGGCAACTGAAACAGTTAAGAAGCTGAAGGGGTTGTTCAACAAGCTGGACAGCCCAAAACCCCACTGACTTTATTCCTGGCTATGCTGGCCATAGTAAATTGTCAGGTAACAGCTGGAGAATTTACATACTGGGCTTATATTCCTTTTCCACCCTTATATCAAGGTGTGGCCTGGGGAGACAGAGAAGTCCCAGTATTTACTAATGATACTGCTTGGATGCCATCGCCTTTTTAAAATCAGGATCCTGAATTAGACACTGGCACAGTAAATAGTTCATATCAATTTGGGGTTGAAGGGTTACCTATATGTCTTGGGGGTAGTCCGCATTGTCTGCATCTTTCTCATGAGGCTTGGGCTGTTCGCTATAACCATAGTCATATCTCTGCCTTTACTATGATTGTTGTGGCTCAAAGTTTCAAGTATAATCATACTGCAGTACTTGATGAAACTCTGCCAAGTACATTATCTTTATGCCCTATCCCTGATGTGTCTTGAGGTGTTTCCCAACTAGAGTGGACTAGATGTAGAAGTAGTGGGTCACGATTGTTGTTAGAAGTAAAAGGGAAGAGTCGTAAATACCTTGTTACAGATTGGAGTGTACATGATTTTCAGACTAAATTCAACCATGTCAACCTGCGTTGGCATATAGGTAATCACAACATCGCTGCAGATGGCAATGAAACTATTATTTGGCATGATGGTGGTCTATCACCCCCTATGCCACATTTGGCTAATACCTCACAAATACAAGGTCATATTTGGAAGTTGCTAGCTGCTGGTAAACCAATGTTCACTTTCGTGGGAAACATGTCCTTAAATCTTACTAATATTGCTAACCCTTTCCATATATCTTTGCATCGAAATAGTTCTAGATATGTTATTGCATGTGTAAGAAAGCCTTACTTGTTGTTGACAGGAATTTTTAAATAGGATAATAATACAGGGGTAGTTAACTGTACAAACAATTGTACATTCTTAAGTTGTATAAATACTACTTGGTGGAATAATAATTGGAATGAGTCTTATTCCAATTTATATATACTAAGAGCCAGAAAAGAAACCTGGCTACCTGTAAACTTAACACGTACTTGGAGTGAATCTGCTGGGATTACTCAAATTTACAAGGTTATGCAAGATCTTGTCCACCGCAGTCGGAGGATGGTTGGAATCGTCGTGACCGCGGTGATAGGACTTGTAGCAATTGCTTCCACCGCCGCTGTTGCTGGATTAACTCTACACCAGAGTATACAAAATGCAGAATTTGTGCAACAATGGCATGAACAATCACATTTGTTGTGGCAGCAGCAACGAGACATAGATGCTCATTTGACTGAACGAGTAGATAATCTGGAACAAGTGGTTTCTTGGTTGGGATATCAGCTAACAGTGTTGAATACCCGAGTTTTGTTGAAGTGTGATTGGAACACTACCCAATTTTGTATTACTCCTGTTCCTTTTAACAGCACTGTACATAATTGGACTGAGATAAAGAGACTTTTAATTGCTCATAATAATCTTTCCCTAGAAATACAAGAATTAACACAGAACATTTCTGAAACATTTTGCAATCAGTTACCGTTGCTGACTGGTGTAGATTTGATGACTGGTATTGCACAAAGTTTGACGTCTTTGAACCCTATGAGTCCTATAAAAACTTTGCTGACCTCTGTTTCTAGTAATGTATTGATTGTTGTTCTTGCCTTTGTCATTTTCACAGTCTGCTGGAGACGGTGCCAAAGGGCAAACACCGAATCCCAGCGAGCCCAACATGTAATGATGGTTTTAAAAGAAATTCAAACTTGTAAATAAGGAAAGGGGAAATGTAGAGGACTACGTGCTCGCAAACAGGGTGTTCCCGATAAGTCCTGCTCTTGCAAACGAAGCAGGGCATTCCCAATAAGTCCTGCTCTTGCAAACGAAGTAGGGCGTTCCCCATAAGTCCTGCTCTTGCAAACGAAGTCAGGGAAAGGTCAGAAAAACAACAATGTGTCTTGTGACTTGGTAACATTCCATAAACGACCGTATAAAATAAAGCAGAGCGCGCCATTCGAGGCGGCCGCCATGTTTGTCTTGTCTTGTGTGTTCATTCCTTTGTTTAGGAAACACGCAGACCCCAACAAAAATGTATGATGAAATTATTATTGACTATAGTCACCGTATCATGCTATCAAATGGCAGGTCTTATTCATTTTTTCTAACTACTTTTTGTACACATTAACCGTTCCCTCCTCTCCCCCAGCACCCTACTAGTAACCACCATCTGGTAACCATACTTCCACTCTCTATGTCTGTGTATTTAATTGTTTTGATTTTTAAACATCAGAAATGTCAGAACATGCAATACTTGTCTTACTGTGCTTGGCTTATTTCACTTAATAATCTTCAGTTCAATCCATCTTGTGGCAAATGATAGGGTACCATTCTTCTTTAAGGGCTGAAGGGCACTCCATTGTGTATATATACCACATTTTCTTACTCAGTCGTCTGTTGATGGACACCCGCATTGCTACCAAAACTTAGCTATTGTAAGCAGGGCTGCAACAAACATAGGGGTGCATATAACTCTTTGATACACTGATTTCCTTTCTTTTGGTTATATACCCAGCAGTAGCATTGGTGGGTCATATAACAGCTCAATTTTTAGTTTTCTGACCAACCTCCAAACTGTTCTCCATAGTGGTTGTACTAGTTTACATTCCCACTAACAGTGTACAAGGGTTCCCTTTTCTCCACATCCTTGCAAGTATTTGTTATTGCCTGTCTTTTGAATATAAACCATATTAACTGAGGTGGGATGATATCACATTATAGTTTTGATTTGCATTCCTCTGATTATCAGTGATTTGGAGCATTTTTTCATATTCCTATTTGCCATTTGTCTGTTTCTTTTGGGAAAGTCTATTCAGATCTTTTGCCCATTTTTTGATCAGCTTATTAGATTTTTCCTATAGAGTTCTTTGAGCTCCTTATATATTCTGGTTATTTATCCCTTGTTAAATGGGTACTTTGCAAATATTTTCTCGCATTCTATGAATTGTCTTTAATTTTGTTGATTGTATCTTTTGCTGTGCAGAAGCTTTTTAACTTGATGTGATTCCATTTGTTCATTTTTGATTTAATTGCCTGTGCATGTAGGGTATTGACGTAGAAATTTTTGCCCCAACCAATGTCTTACAGATTTTCCTCAAAGTTTTCTTGTAGTAGTTTTGTAGTTTTAGGTCTTACATTTAAGTCTTTAATCCATTTTGATTTTGTTTTTGTGTATGACGAGAGATGGGACTAGGTTCATTCTTCTGCATATTGATATCCAATTTTCTCAGCATCTTTTATTGAAGATACTGTATTTTTCCAGTTTATGTTCTTGGCATCTCTGTTTAAAATGAGTATACAGTGGGTGTGTGGATTTTTTTGTGGGTTCTCTATTCTGTTTCATTGGTCTATGTATCTGTTTTTTGTCCCAGTACCATGCTGTTTTATTTACTATAGCTCTGTATTGTAATTTGAAGACAGGTAATGTGATTTCTCTAGTATTGTTCTTTGGGCTTAGAAAAGCCTTGGCTATTCTGGGACTTTTGTGGTACCGTATTAACTATAGGATAGTTTTTTTTTTTTTTTTTCTATTTCTGTGAAGAATGTCATTTGTGTTTTGATAGTGATTACACTGAATCTGTAGATTGCTTTGGGTAGTATGGCCATGTTAATATTGAGTCTTCCAATCGGTGAAAAAGGAAAGTTTTTTTTGTTCTCTTCAATTTTTTATCAGTGTTTTATAGTTTTTATTATAGACATGTTTTACTTCTTTGGTTAAATCCTTAGGTATTTTGTTTTGTTTCTGTCTATTGTCAATGAGATTACTTATTAATTTCATTTTTACATTGTTCACTCTCAGCATATAGAAATGTTATTGATTTTGTATCCTGTAAATTTACTCAATTTGTTTATCAGTTCTAATAGTTTTCTTGTGGAGTTTTTATGAGTTTCCAAATATAAGATTATATCATCCGCACACAAAGATCAGTTTATTTCCTTTCTAGTTTGGTTGTCTTTTATTTCTTTCTCTTGTCTGATTGCTTTAGTTAAGACATCCAGTGTTATGTTGAATAACAGTGGTGACAGTGGGCATCTGAGTAATGTTCCAGATCTTAGAGAAAAGGCTTTCAGTTTTTTCCTATTCAGTATGATGTTAGCTCTGGGTCATTCATATATGGCTTTTATTATGTTAATGTATATTCCTTCCATCCCAAGTTTTTTGAGGATTTCTATCATAAAGCGATGTTGATTTTGTGAAATGTTTTTTCCACATCAATTGAGATGATTATATGGACTTTATCCTTCATTCTGTTGGTATTGATTTATTGCATTGATTGACTTGTATATGTTGACTCACGCTTGCATCCAGAAATAAATCCCAATTAATCGTGATGAGTTATCTTTCTAATGTATTGTTGAATTTGGTTTGCTAGTATTTTGTTGAATATTTTCGAATCAGTATTCATCAGAAACATTGGCTTGTAGTTTTCTTTTTTTTAATGTGTCTTTATATTTGGTATTAGAATAATACTACTCTCGTAGAATGAATTTGCAAGTATTCCTTCCTCCTCTAGGTTTTGGAATAGTTTGAGTAGGGTTGATATTAGTTTTTCTTTAAATGTTTGGTAGAGTTCAGCAGTGAAGTTATCAATTTCCTGGCTTTTCTATACTGGGAAAATTTTTATTACAGCCTCAAACTCTTTACTTCTTAATTTGTTCAGGTTTTTTGGATTTCTGTCTGGTTCAATCTTGGTAGGTTGTGTGTTTCTAGAAATTTGTCCATTTTTTTCTAGGTTCTCTAATCTACCATCATATAGTAGCTCATAGTAGACACTATTGATCCTTTACATTTATTTTATATTATTATTATTGCAACAGGATTTTGGGGAACAGATGATGTTTGGTTACATGAATAAGTTCCCTAGTGGTGATTTATGAAATTTTGGTGCACCAATCACCTAGGCAGTGTATATTGTACCTAATGTGTAGTGTTTTATCTATCTCTCCTCTCCCATCCTTTCCCCTATGTCCTCAAAGTCCATTGTATTATTCATATGCCTTTGCGTCCTCATAACTTAGCTCCCACTTATGAGTGAGAGCATACAATGTTTGGCTTTCCATTCCTGAGTTACTTCACTTAGAATAATGGTCTTTGATTCCATTCAGGTTGCTGCAAATGCCATTATTTTGTTCTTTTTTATGACTGAGTAGTATTTCATGGTTTATGTGTGTGTATACACTGATTACACACTCTTGTAATTGCAACTGCTGCTATAAACATGTGTTAGCAAGTATCTTCTTTGTATATGACTTCTTTTCCTGTGGATAGATACCCAGAGTGGGATTGCTGGAACAAATGATAGCTCTATTTTCAGTTCTTTAAGGAATCTCCACACTGTTTTCCATAGTGGTTTTACTAGTTTACATTCTCACTAGCAGTGTAAAAGTGTTCCTTTTTTACCACGTCCCTACCAACATGTATTATTTTTAGATTTTTTTTTTATTACGGCCATTCTTAAAGGAGTAGGTGGTATTGTGTTGTGGGAAGTCAGGGACCCCAAAAGGAGGGACCAGCTGAAGCCACAGTAGAAGAACATAAATTGTGAAGATTTCATGAACATTTATTAGTTCCCCAAATTAATGCTTGTATAATTTCTTACGCCTGTCTTTACTGCAATCTCTGAACATAAATTGTGAAGATTTCATGGACACTTATCACTTCCCCAATCAATACCCTTGTGATTTCCTATGCCTGTCTTTAATCTCTTAATCCCATCATCTTCATAAGCTGAGGAGGATGTATGTTGCTTCAGGACCCCGTGATGATTGCATTAACTGCACAAATTGTTTGTAGAGCATGTGTATTTGAACAATATGAAATCTGGGCACCTTGAAAAAAAGAACAAGATAACAACAATGTTCAGGGAAGAAGGGAGATAAGACTGGACTCTGACTACCAGTGAACCAGGTGGAACAGAGCCATATTTCTCTTCTTTCAAAAGCAAATAAAAGAAATATCACTGAATTCTTTTTCTCAGCAAGGAACATCCCTGAGAAAGAGAATGAGCCCCTGAGGGTAGGCCTCTAATATGGCTGCTTTGGGGGTGGTTGTCTTTTACTGTTGAAGACAAAGAGTTGAAATAAGGCCCGGTCTCCTGTAGTGCTCCCAGGCTTATTAGGATGAGGAAATTCCCACCTAATAAATTTTGGTCAGACTGGTTGTCTGCTCTCAAACCTTGTCTCCTGATAAGATGTTATCAATGACAATGCGTGCCCAAAACTTCATTAGCAATTTTAATTTCACCCCATCCTGGGTCCTGTGATCTCACCCTGCCTCCATTTGCTTTGTGATATTTTATTGCCTTGCGAAGCATGTGACCTCTGTGACCCACACCGTATTTGTGCACTCCCTCCCTTTTGAAAATCGCTAATAGAAACTGCTGGTTTTATGGCTCAGGGAGCATCACGGAACTTGCTGACATGTGATGTCTCCCTCGGACACCCAGCTTTAAAATCTCTCTCTTTTGTACTCTTTCCCTTTATTTCTCAGACCAGCTGATGCTTAGGGAAATAGAATAGAATCCACATTGAATATCGGGGGTGAAGTTTCTCCATTAGCATTGCATTTTGGTTTTGACTTGTATTTCTCTGATAATCAGTGATGTTGAACATTATTTTCATATTTTTTGACCATTTGTATATCTTCCTTTGAGAATTGTCTATTCATATCCTTAGCCCACTTGTTGATGGAGTTGTTTGTTTTGTTCTTGCTGATATGTTTGAGATCCTTGTAGATTCTGAATATTAGTCCTTTCTCAGATGTATAGATTGTGAAGATTTTTTTCCCACTCTGTGGGTTGTCTGCTTACTCTGCTGATTATTATTATTATTATTTGCTATGCAGAAGCTCCTTTAGTGAAATTAACTCGTATCTACTTATCTTTGTTTTTGTTGCGTTTGCTTTTCGGTTCTTGATCATGAAGTCTTTGCCTAAGTCAATGTCTAGAAGGGTTCTTCCTGTGTTATCTTCTAGAATTTTTATGGTTTCAGGTCTCAGATTTAAGTCTTTGATACATTTTGAGGTGATTTTTGTATAAGGTGAGAAATGAGGATCCAGTTTTATTCTACAAGTGGCTTTCAAATATTTCATCACCATTTGTTGAATGGAGCATTTTATCACTACTATATATTTTTATTTGCTTTGTCGAAGATCAGTTAACTGCAAATATTTGGCTTTATTTTTGGGTTATCTGTTCTTATCCATTGTTCTGTATGCCTGTTTCTATGCCAGTGCCATGCTGTGTTGGTGACTGTGGCCTTACTGTATAGTTTGAAATGGAGTAATGTGATGCCTCCAGATTTGTTCAATTTGCTTAGTTTTGCTTTGGCTATGTGGGCTCTTTTTTGGTTCCATGTAAATTTTAGAATTGCTTTTTCTAGTTCTGTGAATAATAATGATGGTGTTTTGATGGGAATTGTATTGAATTTCTTTATTGCTTTTGGCGGTATTGTCACTTTTCCAATATTGATTCTACTCATCCATGAACATGGAATGTGTTTTCATTTTTTGTGTGTGTTCTGCAATTCCTTTCACCAGTGTTTTGTATTTTTCCTTGTAGAGGTCTTCTACCTCCTTGGTTAACTATATTCCTAAGTATTTTGTATTTTTTAGCTATTGCAAAAGGGTTTGAGTTCTTGATTTGATTCTCAGCTTGGTCGCTGTTGGTGAATAGAAGGGATACTGATTTGTGTATGTTGATTTTGTATGCTGAAACTTCTTTATTTACCACTTCTAGGAGCTTTTTAGACGAGTCTTTAAGGTTTTAATCATAAAGGAATGCTGGATTTTGTCAAATGCTTTTTCTGAATCTATTGTGAGAATCATATAGTTTTTGTTTTTAAATCTGTTTATATGGTATATTACATTTATTCACATGTATATGTTAAACCTTCCCTATATCTCTTGTATGAAACCCACTTGATCATGGTGGATTATCTTTTTCATATGCTATTGGATTCAATTGCGTAGTATTTTGTTGAGGATTTTTGCATCTACATTCACCCTGGATATTGGTCCATAGTTTTCTTTTTTTGTTAGGCTGTTTCCTGGTTTTGGTATTAGGGTGATACTGGCTTCATAGAATTATTTAGGGGGTGCTTCCCTTTTTGTCTGTCTTATGGAATAGTGTCAAAAAGATTGATAAAAATTCTTTGAATGTCTGATATAATACAGCTGTGAATCCATCTGGTCCTGGACCTTTTTTTTTTTGGTATCTTTTTTTATTATTTTTAATTTTTTTATTTTTTTATACTTTAAGTTCTAGGGTACATGTGTACAATGTGCAGGTTTGTTACATATGTATACATGTGCCATGTTGGTGTGCTGCACCCATCAACTTGTCATTTACATTAGGTATATCGCCTAATGCTATCCATTCCCTCCCCCCTCCCCACAATAGGACCCGGTGTGTGATTATCCTTTTCCTGTGTCCAAGTGATCTCATTGTTCAGTTCCCACCTATAAGTGAGAACATGAGGTATTTGGTTTTCTGTTCTTGCAATAATTTGCTGAGAATGATGGTTTCCAGCTGCATCCATGTTCCTACAAACGACACGAACTCATCCTTTTTTATGGCTGCATAGTATTCCATGGTGTATATGTGCCACATTTTCTTAATTCAGTCTGTCACTGATGGATATTTGGGTTGATTCCAAGTCTTTGCTATTGTGAATAGGGCCACAATAAACATACGTGTGCATGTGCCTTTATAGCAGCATGACTTATAATCTTTTTGGTATATCCCCAGTAATGGGATGGCTGGATCAAATGGTATTTCTAGTTCTAGATCCTTGAGAAAAATCGCCACACTGTTTTCCACAATGGTTGAACTAGTTTACAATCCCACCAACAGTGTAAAAGTGTTCCTATTTCTCCACATCCTCTCCAGCACCTGTTGTTTCCTGATTTTTTAATGATTGCCATTCTCACCGGTGTAAGATGGTGTCTCACTGTGGTTTTAATTTGCATTTCTCTGATGGCGAGTGATGATGAGCATTTCTTCATGTGTCTGTTGGCTGTATGAATGTCTTCTTTTGAGAAGTGTCTGTTCATATACTTTGCCCACTTTTTGATGGGATTGTTTGTTTTTTTTCTTGTAAATTTGATTGAGTTCCTTACAGGTTCTGGATATTAGCCCTTTGTCAGATGAGTAGATTGCAAAAATTTTCTCCCATTCTGTAGGTTACGTGTTCACTATTATGGTAGTTTCTTTTGCTGTGCAGAAGTTCTTTAGTTTAATTAGATCCCATTTGTCAATTTTGGCTTTTGTTGCCATTGCTTTTGGTGTTTTAGACATGAAGTCCTTGCCCATGCCTGTGTCCTGAAGGGTATCACCTAGGTTTTCTTCTAGGATTTTTATGGTTTTAGGTCTAACATTTAAGTCTCTAATCCATCTAGAATTAATTTTCATATAGGGAGTAAGGAAAGCATCCAGTTTCAGCTTTCTACTTATGGCTAGCCAATTTTCCCAGTACAATTACAAGTTCACACATAACAATATTAACCTTAAATGTAAATGGACTAAATGGTCCAATTAAAAGACACAGACTGGCAAATTGGATAAAGAGTAAAGACCCATCAGTTTTCTGTATGCAGGAGACCCATCTCACATGCAGAGACATACATAGGCTCAAAATAAAGTGATGAAGGAAGATCTACCAAGCAAATAGAAAACAACAACAACAACAAAAAGCAGGGGTTGCAATCCTAGTCTCTGACAAAACAGATTTTAAACCATCAAAGATCAAAAGAGGCAAAGAAGGCCATTACATAATGGTAAAGGGATCAATTCATCAGGAAGAGCTAACTATTCTAAATATATATGCACCCAAGGAGCACCCAGATTCATAAAGCAAGTCCTTGGAGACTTATGGAGAGACTTAGACTCCCATACAATAATAATGGGAGACTTTAACACCCTGCTGTCAACATTAGACAGATCAACGAGACAGAAAGTTAACAAAGATATCCAGGAATTGAACTCAACTCTGCATCAAGCGGACCTAATAGACATCTACAGAACTCTCTACCCCAAATTAACAGAATATACATTCTTCTCAGCACCACATTGCACTTATTTCAAAATTGACCACATAGTTGGAAGTAAAGCACTGCTCAGCAAATGTAAAAGAACAGAAATTATAACAAACTGTCTCTCAGACCACAGTGCAATCAAACTCGAACTCAGAACTAAGAAACTCAATCAAAACCGCTCAACTACATGGAAACTGAACAACCTGCTCCTGAATGACCACTGGGTACATAATGAAATGAAGGCAGAAATAAAGATGTTCTTTGAAACCAATGAGAACAAAGATACAGCATACCAGAATCTGTGGGACACATTTAAAGCAGTGTGTAGAGGGAAATTTATAGCACTAAATGCCCACAAGAGAAAGCAGGAAATAACTAAAATTGACACAATAACCTCACAATTAAAAGAACTAGAGAAGCAAGAGCAAACATATTAAAAACTAGCAGAAGGCAAGAAATAACTAAGATCAGAGCTGAACTGAAGGAGATAGAGACACAAAATACCCTCCAAAAAATCACTGAATCCAGGAGCTGGTTTTTTTGAAAAGATCAACAAAATTGATAGATCGCTAGCAGGAGTAATAAAGAAGAAAATAGAGAAGGATCAAATAGATGCAATAAAAAATGATAAAGGGGATATCACCACCAACCCCACAGAAATACAAACTACCATCAGAGAATACTATAAGCACCTCTATGCAAATAAACTGGTATCTTTTTAATTACCATTTCAGTCTTGCTGCTTGTTATTGGTCTATTCAGAGTTTCTGTTTCTTCCTGGTTTAATCTAAGCAGGTTTTATATTTCCAAGAGTTTATCTATCTCCTCTAGTTTTCCTAGTTTATGCACAAAAACATATTCATAGTAGCCTTGAATGATCTTTTGTATTTCTGTGGGATCAGTTGTAATGTCTCCCCTTTCATTTCTAACTGAGTTTATTTGGGTCTTCTCTCTTTGTTTTCTTGGTTAATTTCACTAATGGTCTATCACTTTTGTTTATCTTTCCGAAGAAGAAATTTTTTCCTTCACTTATCTCTCGTATTTTTTTTTTTTAATTTTTCCAATTTCATTTAGTTCTGCTCTGATCTTGGTTATTTGTTTTCTTCTGCTGCTTTTGGGTTTGGTTTGTTGTTATTTCTATAGCTCCTTTAGATGTGACCATATGTTGTCTGCTTGTGCTGTTATAGACTTTTTATGTAGGCATTTAATGCTATGAACTTTCTTCTTAGCACTTACTTTTCTGTATTCCAGAGGTTTTCATAACTTATGTCTCTTATTATTCAGTGTAAAGAATATTTTATTTCCAATTTGATTTTGTTGTTTACCCAACAATCATTCTGAAGGTTATTTAATTTTCATGTATTTGCATGGTTTTGAGGGTTTGACTTTGAAGTTGATTTCCAATTTTATTCCACTGTGGTCTGAGAGAGTACTTGTTATAATTTCGACTTTCTTAAATTTGCTGAGACTTATTTTGGGGCCTATCATATAGTCTATCTTAGATTTAGATAATTTTCCATGTGCTGATGAATAGAATGTATATTCTGTAGTTGTTGGGTAGAATGTTCTGTAGATATCTGTTAAGTCCATTTGTTCTAGGGTATAGTTTAAGTTTGTGGTTTCTTTGTTAACTTTCTCTCATGAGGACCTGGCTAGTGCTGTCATGTGAGTATTGAAGTCCCCCACTATTATTGTGTTGCTTTCTATGTCATTTCTTAGGTCTAGTAGTAATTGTTTTATGAATTTGGGAGCTCCAGTTTTAGGTGAATATGTATTTAGGATTGTGATATTCTCCTGTTGGACTAGTCATTTATCATTATATCATGTCCCTTTTTGTGTTTTTTAACTGTTCTTGCTTTAAAGTTTATTTTTTTCTGATATAAGAATAGCTATTCCTGCTCACTTTTAGTGTCCACTTGCATGAAATATGTTTCCCCACCAGTTTATTTTAAATTTTTGTGAATCCTTATGTGTCAGCTGAGTATCTTGAGGACAGCAGATACTTGGGTGGTGAATTCGTATCTGTTTGTCATTTCGTATATTTTCAGTGGAGCATTTCAGTGATTTACATTCAGCATTGGTATTGAGACATGAGGTTCTTTTCTATTCATTTTTCTATGTGTTGCCTAAATACCTTGTTTCATTTTTAATTGTGGTATTGTTTTCCAGGTCCTGGGAGATTAATGCTTTAAGAAGATTATATTTTGATGAATTTCCAGGATTTTTTTTTCAAGATTTAGAGCTCCTTTTATCAGTTCTTGTAGTTCTGGCTTCATAGTGATGAATTCTTTCAGTATTTCTCTAAAATGTACTGTATCTTTTCTTCATTTATGAAACTCAGTTTCATTAGATACAAAATTCTTGGCTAATATTTGTTTTGTTTAAGAAGGCTGAAGATAAAACCTCAATCTCTTCTAGCTGGTAAGGTTTCTGCTGACAATGCTGCTATTAATTGATAGGTTTTCTTTATAGGTTACCTGATGTTTTTGACTCACAGCTCTTATGATTATTTCTATCATCTTTACTTTAGATAAGATGATGGTTGTGTACCTAGGTGGTAAGGTTTTTGCAATGAATTTTCTGGGTTTTCTTTGAGCTTCATGTATTTGGATGTCTCAACCTCTAGCAAGGCTGGGGAAGTTTTTCATGATTATTCCCTGAAATATGTTTTCCAGACATTTAGATTCCCCTTCTTCCTCGGGAACATCAATTACTGTTAGGTTTGGTAATTTAACATCATCCCAAATTTCTTGGAGGCTTTGTTTATTTTTAAAATTTATTTTTCATAGTTTTTGTTGGATTGTTTGATGGTTAATATTGAGTGTCAACTTGAATGGATTGAAGGATGTAAAGTATTGTTCCTGGGTGTGTCTTTGAGGGCATTGCCAAAGGAGATTAACGTTTAAGTCTAAGCACTGGAAAAGGCAGATCCACCCTCAATCTGGGTGGGCACAGTCTAATCAGCTGCCTGTGTGGCCAGAATAAAAGCAGGCCGAGGATCGTGAAAAGACTGCACTGGCTTAGCCACTGAGCCGACATCTTTCTCCCATGCTGGATACTTCCTGCCTTCAAACATCAGACACTAAGTTCTTTAGCTTTTAGACTCGTACTGGCTTCCTTGCTCCTCAACTTACAGACAGCCTATTGTGGAACCTTACCTTGTGATGGTGTGAGTTAATACTTCATAATAAATTCATATATATATAATCCACTATATATAATGACTATATATATATAATTTTATATATATGTATATAATTTTATTAGTTCTGTCTATCTAGAGAACCTGACTAATATAGATACATTTTGGTACCAGGAGTGGTTCTAGAGGAACAGAATATTAAGGATGCAGTCATTTCATTGGTTTGGGGTTTCTGGAATTTGTTGCTTAATATGATTAGACCTAAAAATGCTAAGGACTCTACTTCTAATAGTATGGAGAACACTGATAGTCCTTGGTGTGAACTGTTTAAAGGGTTATGCAAAACAAATGCATTTGATACTCCTGACTCACCACTCATGAGAGGCAAGAAGTTTAGTGACTCCATACATAACACTTTTGACCATATGTGGAGAACCAAAAAATATAACAAAGTTGATTGGTTGCTCCTAAGTTCACTGGACAAAATGATGAAAAAATAATAATGAACTTAGGGATTCAGCTCTTTCTCTGCAGGAGATAAGACTTCAGAAGCAGGTACTGAGCCTCAAATATTCTGAGACTGTCCAGAGTGAGAGTCTTATCTCCTGAAGAGGAAGAGCTGAAATATCAGAAAATCAGACACAGGCCCTTATCATACAAGTGGCTGACTTGCAACAAAAGGTGCACTCACAGCCTCACCAGGTGTCTACTGTTAAAGTGAGGGCATCGATTGTAAAAGAATGGGACCCTGCACCTTGGAATGGGGACGTGTGGGAGCACCCCGATGAATCTGGGGACACTGAGCTTGTAAACTCTGATGAGTTAAAGAAAGATTCTATTAGTTTATGTTCTTGGTTAGCAGAAATATGGAATAAAAGATGGCCGGCTGTGAGCGAACTAGAAATGTCTGATCTGCCTTGGTTTAATATAAAGAAAGGGATCCAAAGGCTTAGGGAAATTGGGGTGCAGAAGTGGATTAGTCACTTTAGACCTTCACATGCCAGCTGGGAGGGTCCAGAGGATATACCCTTGACCAATACTTTGCAAAAGAGATTTGTGAGGGGGACACCTGCATCTTTGAAGAGCACTGTGATTGCTCTTCTCTGTATGACAGATCTAACAGTGAAAACCACAGTCACTGAACTACAAAATATAAATGCAATGGGAATAATTGGATCTTGAGGTAGCAGGGGCCAAGTGGCAGCACTAACTCTCAAGGACAAGATAGGCATAGCTACCATGATGGACAGCAGAGGCAAAGCAGCAATCCGAATAGTTTGACTCATGTAGAGCTCTGGCGTTGGCTACTTAATTACAGTGTTCCTAAAAGTGAAATTGATATGAAGCCGATTGCATTCTTACTTAATTTATATAAGCAGGAAATTTCCAGATTGAGTGGACAAAAATTAAACAAATTAGTGGACTAATTTGAAATACAAAAACAGAGAATCACAACCCCTCAATCAATTTCCAGACATGAGCCAGTTTACAGACCAAGAATCCCTTGAATGAAAGGGAGGCTAGGTTCCCTTGAGAAGGGACCCCACTACACTATCGACAATTTTTGATATTAATCTTTCTCCCATCCTTCCCCAAGAAGACCTCCTGCCTTTTGCCAGGGTAACTGTGCATTAGGGAAAGGGAAATTATCAGATCTTTCAGGGGCTACTGGACACTGACTCTGAGCTGACATTGATTCCATTGGACCCAGGATGTCATTGTGGTCCTCCAGTTAATGTAGGGGCTTAGGAGGGGCCACGTAATTAATAAAGTTTTTAGCTCAGGTCCAACTTACAGTTGGTCCAGTGGGTCCCTGAACTCCTCCTGTGTGGTCATTTCCCCAGTGCCAGAATGCATAATTATAATAGACATACTTAGCAGCTGGCAGAACCCCCATATTTGCTCCCTGATTGGTAGGGTGAGAGCTATTATGGTGAGAAAGGCCAAATGGAAGCCATTAGAGCTGACTCTACCTAGAAAAATAGTAAATCAAAAACAATGTTTCATCCCTTGAGGGACTGAGGAGATTAGTGCAAGCATCAAAGACTTGAAAGATGCAGGGGTGGTGATTTCCACCACAACTCTCCTATTTGGCCTGTGAAGAAGACAGATGGATATTGGAGAATGACAGTGGATTATTGTAAGGTGATGACTCCAACTGCAGCTGCTGTACCAGATGCAGTTTTATCGCTTGACTCAGATTAACAAATTTCCTAGGCCGGGCGCGGTGGCTGAAGCCTGTAATCCCAGCACTTTGGGAGGCCGAGACAGGCGGATCACGAGGTCAGGAGATCGAGACCATCCTGGCTGACACGGTGAAACCCCGTCTCTACTAAAAAATACAAAAAACTACCTGGGCGAGGTGGCGGGCGCCTGTAGTCCCAGCTACTCAGGAGGCTGAGGCAGGAGAATGGCGTGAACCCAGGAGGCAGATCTTGCAGTGAGCCGAGATCTGGCCACTGCACTCCAGCCTGGGCGGCAGAGCGAGACTCCATCTCAAAAAAAAAAAAAAACAAAAACAAAAACAAATTTCCTGGTACCTGGTATGCAGCCATTGATTTGGCAAATGCTTTTTTCTCCCATTCCTGTCCATAAGGCCCACCAGAAGCAATTTGCCTTCAGCTGGCAAGGACAGAAATATACCTTTACTCTCCTACCTTAGTGATACATCAACTCTCCAGCTCTGTGTCATAACCTTGATCACTTTTCCTTTCACAAGATATCCCACTGGTCTATTACATTGATGACATCATGCTGATTGTATCCAGTGAGCAACAAATAGCAAATACACTGGATTTATTGGTGAGACATTTGCATTCCAGAGGATGGAAAATAAATCCAACTAAAATTTAGGCACCTTCTACTTCAGTAAAATTTTCCGGGGTCCAGTTGTGTGGGGCCTGTCGTGATAGTCTTTCTAAAATGAAGGGTAAGTTGCTGCATTTGGCCTCTTCTACAACCAAGTAAGAGGCATAATGCCTAGTGAGCCTATTTGGCTTTTAGACGCAACACATTCTTTATCTGGGTGTGTTACTTTGGCCCATTTGTGGAGTGATCAGAAAGGCTGCCAGTTTTGAGTGGGGTGCAGAACAGGAAAAGGCTCTGCAACAGATCCAGGCTGCTGTGTAAGACACTCTGCCACTTGGGCTTTATGATCTAGCAGACCCAGTGCTGCTTGAGGTGTCAGTGGCAGATAGAGATGCTGTTTGGAGCCTTTGGCGGGCCCCCATAGGTGAATCACAGAGGAGATCTCTAGGATTTTGGAGGAAGGCCCTGCCATCTTCGGTAGATAACTACTCTTCCTTTGACAGCTCTCCGCCTATTACTGGGCTTTGGTGGAAACTGAACGTTTGACTATAGATCATCAAGTCACCATGCGACCTGAACTGCTATTATGAACTGGGTGCTTTCTGACCCACTTAGCCATAAAGCGGGATGTGCACAGCAGCATTCCATCAGCAAATAAAAGTCATATATATGTGATCGGGCTTGAGCAGGTCCTAAACGCACAAGTAAGTTACATGAGAAAGTAGCTCAAATACCCAAGGTCTCCACTTTGCCACCCTGCCTTCTCTCCCCCAGCTTGTACCAATGGCCTTATGGGTGCAATCAGTTGACAGAGGAAGAGAAGATTAGGGTCTGGTTCACAGATGGTTCTGCATGATATGTAGGCACCACCAGAAAGTGGACAGCTGCAGAACTGCAGCCCCTTTCTATAACACCCCTGAGGGAAAGCAGTGAAGGGAAATCTTCCTAGTGGGCAGAACTTCGGACAGTGCACCTGGTTGTGCACTTTTCATGGAAAGAAACAATGCCAGATGTGCGATTATATACTGATTCATGGGCTGTAGTCAATAGTTTGGCTGGATAGTCAGGGACTTGGAAGAAGCATGATTGGAAATTGATGACAAAGAAGTTTGGGGAAGACGTATGTGGATGGACCTCTCTAAGTGGTCAAAAACTGTAAAAATATTTGTATCCCAAGTGAGTGCTCACCAACTGTGACCTCAGCAGAGGAGGATTTTAATAATCAAGTTGATAGGATGACTCATTCTGTGGACACCACTGAGCTTCTTCCCCCAGCCACCCTTTTCATTTCCCAGGGGGCCCATGAACAAAGCGGTCACAGTGGCAGGGATGGAAGTTCCACATGGGCTCAGCAACATGGACTTCCACTCACCAAAGCTGGCCTGGCTAGGGCCACTGCTGCATGTCCAATTTGCCAGCTGCAGAGAGCAACTCTCAACCCTTGATATGGCACCATTCCTTGGGGTGATCAGTCAGCTACTTGGTGGCAGGTCGATTATATTGGACCTCTTCCATCATGGAATGGGCAGAGGTTTGTCCTCACTGGAATAGACACTTACTCCTGATATGGGGTTGCCTATCCTGCATGCAATGTTTCTGCCATGTTGCCTATCCTGCATGCAACGAATGCCATCCATGGACTGACTGAATGCCTTGTTCACCGTCATGGTATTACACACAGCATTGCCTCTGAGCCAGGCACTCATTTTATGGCAAAAGTGCAGCAGTGGGCTTATGCTCATAGAATTCACTGGTCTTACCATATTCCCCATCATCCTGATGCAGCTGGATTGATAGAGTGGTGGAATTACCTTTTGAAGTCAGAATTACAATGCTAACTAGGTAACAATACTTTGAAGGTCTGGGGCACAGTTATTCAGAAGGCTGTGTATGCTCTGAATCAGCATCCAATATTTGGTACTCTTTCCCCCATAGCCAGGATTCAGGGGTCCAGGAATCAAGGGGTGGAAGTGGAAGTGGCACCACTCATCATCACCCCAAGTGACCCACTAGCAAAATGTTTACTTCCTGTTCCCATGACATTACATTCTGCTGGTTTAGAGGTCTTAGTTCCAGAGGGATGAACTCTGCCACCAGGAGACACCACAATGCTTATATTTAACTGGAAGTTAAGATTGCTACCTGGCCACTCTGGGCTCCTCCTACATTTAAGTCAACAGGCTAAGAAAGGACTTACAATGTTGGCTGAAGTGATTGACCTGCAGTGTCACGGTAAAATTAGCCTACTATTCCACAATTGTGGTAAGGGAGATTACCCTTGGAATATAGGAGATCTCTTAGGGTGTCTCTTAGTATTATCACACAATTTAATTGAGGTCGATGGGAAACTGTAACATCTCAGTCCAGGCAGGACTACAAATGCCCCAGACACTTCAGGAATGAAGGTTTGTGTCACTTCACCAGGTAAAAATCACGACCTGCTATGGTGATTGCTGAAGACAAAGGGAATACAAAATGGGTAGTAGAAGAAGGTAGTCAATACCACCTATGACCAGATGACCAGTTGCTGAAACGAGGACTGTAATTGTCATGAGTATTTCCTCCTTACTTAGTCAAGAACATATTTGTTCATGTATACAGTTGTACTAAGAAAATATCTTCAGTGTTTTTTTCCTTTATCATGTAACATAAGATTTATTAACTTCATATCAGCATTTAAGTGTTTTTAACTTATGTAATAGCATTTGTGTTGGGGATTGGTGCATTTCCGGTTGTACGAAGCATAGTTGTATTATGTTAGGCATAATTATGACCTTACTATTGTCTTTATTTAAAGATTATGTATGATTTCAGAAGATATGTATGGGTTCAACTTGACAAAGGTTAGATTTGTGATGGTTAATATTTAGTGTCATCTTGATTGCATTGAAGGATGACAAGTATTGTTCCTTGGTGTGTCTCTGAGGGTGTTGCCAAAGGAGATTAACATTTGAGTCAGTGGATTGGGAAAGGCAGACCCACCCTCAATTTGGGTAGGCACAATCTAATCAGCTGCCAGCATGGCCAGAATAAAAGCAGGCAGAAGAACTTGAAAAGACTAGACTGGCTTAGCCTCTGAGCCTACATCTTTCTCCCATGCTGGATGCTTCCTGCCCTTGAACTTCCAACACCCAGTTGTTTAGCTTTGGGACTCTTACTGGCTTCCTCACTCCTCAGCTTGCAGAGAGCCTATTCTGGGACCTCACCTTGTGATCGTGTGTGTTAATACTTCTTCATAAACTCATATATATATATATAATATATGTATATATACTATTAGTTCATATATATATATTAGTTCTGTCCCTCTAGAGAACCCTGACTAATACAAATTGGGTTAATTCAAAAGCCTCATCTTTGAGCTCTGACGTTCTTTCTTATACTTGTTTGATTCTATTGCTGAGACTTTCCAGTGCATTTTGCAATTCTCTTAGTGTGCCCTTCATTTTCAGAAGTTGCAATTTTTTTTTTATGCTATCTATTTCATTGGAGATTTTTCCGGTGCCTCCTTGATTGACTTAATAGCTGACCTTCTGAGTTCTTTTTCTGGCAGTTCAGAGATTTTGTCTTGAATTGGATCTACTGATGGTCAGCTAGTGTTCTTTTTGGTGTTATTAAAGAACCTTGTTTTGTCATGTTACCAGAATTGTTTTTCTGGTTATTTCTTATTTGAGTAGACTATGTCAGAAGGAAGATCTTGGACTCAAGGGCTGCTGCTCAGATTCTTCTGTCCCACGGAGTGCTTCTTTGATGTGGCACTCTTCCCTTTCTTGTAGAGATGGGTCTTCCTGAGAGCTGAACTGCAGTGATTGTTATTTCTCTTCTTGATCTAGCCACCCACTGGAGCTATCTGACTCTGGGCTGGTACTGGGGAATGTATGCAAAGAGTCTTGTGATATGATTCATCTTCATGTCTCTCCCCATGGATACCAGAACCTGCTACAGTGGAGTTAGCAGTGAGTGAAATGGATTCTGTGAGGGTCCTTGGTTGTATTTTTGTTAGGTGCTCTGGTTTTGTGTTAGTTGGCCTCCATACAGGAGGGGGCACTTTCAAATGTGCATCAGCTGTGGTAGTATATGGAGGAAATGGTGATGAGTGGAGCTATAGTTCTCCCAGTAGTTTATATTCTTTTTCTTCAGAGTTCCTAGGCTGTTCTACAGAACCTTCAGCAGCAATCCACCTCCTTCAAAGGGTCTGTGGATTCTTTTCTCTCTCTTGATATGTTCTGTGGTAGTTCTTGGAGCAAAAGTTCATGATGTGAGTCTCCACATGATGCTCTGTACATCAGAGAGTGGGAATTAGAAGTTAGTCTTGCCTGCTATCTGCCATTTTTCCTCTTACAATCTGATCTTTTAAATTTCTGCAGTATTAGCTATTATGTCTTATTTTTCATTTCCGATTTTTCTATTTTGATCTTTTCTCTTTTTTTCATGGATAGTCTGGCCATAGGTGTGTCATTAAAAAAATTTTTTTTAAACGACTTTATGTTTTGTTAATCTTTTGTATTTTTTGTTTCATTTCAATTTCATTTATTTCTGCTCTTATATCTATTATTTATTTTATTCTACTAATTTTGCATTTGGTTTTTCTTGCTTTTTTGTTCTTTAAGATGTATCATTACATTGCTCATTTAAAGTTTTTCATCTTTTTTGATGTTAACAATCATCACTATAAACTTCCTTCTTAGTACTGCTTTCGCTGTATCCCATAGGTTTTCTTATGTTATGTTTCCATTTTCATTTCTTTCAAAAAATTTTTCAATTTTTTTCTTAATTTCTTCATTGATCAACTGGTAATTCAGAAGCATATTGTTTAGTTTCTAAATATTTGTATAGTTTCAAAAATTCCTCCTGTTATCAATGTCTAGTTTTATTGTATTGTGGTCAGAGAGGTTGCTTGATATTATTTAAATTTTTGGATGTTTTATGACTTGTTTTTTGACCTAACTTATGGTCTATCTTTAAGAATGACATACGTGCTGAGGAAAAGAATATGCATTTTGCAGCTCTTGGATAAAATGTTCTGTAAAAATATATTAGATCAATTTCATCTATATTTCAGATTAAATCTGAAGTTTTTTGTTGATTTTCTGTCTGGAAGATTTGCCCAATTCTGAAAGTTCAGTGTGGAAGTCTGCAGCTATTGCTGTCTTCAGGGCCAATCTCTAATAACAGTACCTTTATATATCTGGGTGCTCCAGTGTTGGGTGCAAATATATAAAAAATTGTTGCAGGTTTTTGCTGAATTGACCTTTTGTATCATTACATAGCCACCTTCTTTTTCTCTTATAGCTTTTGTGTTGAAATCTACTATGTCTGATATAAGTGTAGCAACTCTTGTCTTTTACAGGTTTCCATTGGTATGAAATATCTTTTTCGTATCTTTGTTCTTAGTCTCTGTGTGCCTTTATAGGAGAAGTGTATTTCTTGTAGGCAACCTATCAAGAGCTCTTGTTTGTACTTCTGTTCAAGCAGTCTGTATCTTTTGAGTCAAAAGTTTAATTTATTTACTGGTTATTATTGTTAAGTAAGAACTTACTCCTGTCATTTTGTTATTTGTTTTTCTGGGTTTTTAATTTGTGTGTGTGTGGTCCCCTTTTCCTTCTTTCTTTCATTCCTGTATGTCTCAAGTGAGAGTGTTTTCTTTGGTGATAAGAGTTAGTTACTTGCTCTTTATTTCTTTTGTATCTAATATATGTTTTTTGCTTTGAGGTTATCATGAGGCTTGCAAATGCTATCTTCTAACCCACTATTTTAACTGGATAAGAGCTTAACACTATTTGAATAAACAAGCAAAAAGAAAACTAACAACATTCTATGTTGTGACATCATATCCCACTTTTTAACTTGTTGTTTCTATTTATATCTTATTGTACTATGTCTTGAAAAGTTGTAGTTATTACTTTTAATTGTTTTATTATTTATTCTTTCTACTTCAGATAAAAATAGTTTCCCCACCAAAGTTACATTGTTATAATGTTCTGTGTTTTTGTGTGTACTTATTATTACCATGAGTTTTGTACTTTCAGGTGATTATTTATCTCTCATTAATTTTTTTCCTCAGCCTTTTAAACATGTCATGTTATTCTTTCCTGGCATGTAAGGTTTCCACTGAAAAGTCTGCTGCTGCAGATGTATTGGAGCTCTGTTGTATGTTATTCATTTCTTTTCTCTTGTTGCTTTTAGATTTCTTTTGTTATGCTTGACCTTTGTGAGCTTGTTTATTAAATACCTTAAGATAGTCTTCTTTGGGTTACATCTCATTGGAGTTCTATAATCTTTTTGTATTTGCATATTGATTTCTTTCTCTAGGTTTAGGAAGTTTCATGTTATCCCTTTGCATAAACTTTCTGCTGCTATTTATTCTTCTGCCTCCCCTTAAAGGCTAATAATTCTGAAATTTGCCCCTTTGAGGTGATTTTATAAATCTCTTAGAGATGCTTCATTGTTTTAATTTTTTTTCCTTTGTCTCCTCTGACTGTGTATTTTCAAAGACCCTGTCTTCAAGCTCACTACTCCTTTCTTCTGCATTATGTATTCTGCTGTTAATGTACGCTGAAGCATTCTTTAGTATGCCAATTGCATTTTTCACCTCCAGAATTTCTGATTGATTCCTTGTAATTATTTCAATGTCTCTGTTACATTTCTCTAAAAGAGTTCAGAATTCCTTCTCTGTGTTATTCTTAACTTTGTTGAGTTTCCTAAAGACAATCTAAAAAGTCACATGTCTCTGTTTCTACAGGACTCATCCCTGGTGGTTTATTTAGTTCATTTGGTGAGTTCAAGTCTTACTCGATGATGTTGATGCTAGTAGATGTTCTTTGGTGTCTGGGCGTTGAAGAATTACATATTTATTGTAATACAACCCACTGTCTGGGCTTATGTATTGTCACCCTTCTTGGAAAGGCTTTTCAGATATTATAAAAGACTTGAGTGTTGTAATCTAAGCTGTATCTCTTTTAGTGGGCACCCCAAGTCCAGTAACACTGTGGTTCTTGCAGACTTGTAGAGGTACCACTTTGATGGTCTTGGAAAAGATCCAAGATAATTCTCTGGATCAGCAGGCAGAAACACTTGTTCTCTTCCTTTACTTTCTCCCAAACCTACAGAGTCTCTCTGTTCTGAGTCACCTAAAACTAGAGCTGGAGTGGCACAAGCAACCATGTTGCCACCAGTGCTATATCTGAGTTGGGTCAGATCTGAAGCCAGCACAGTGCTGGTTCTCACCGAAGACCATATACCCATTCTCAGGCTATTGCCTATATTCCCTCAAGGCCCTAGGGCTTTACAATCAGTAGATGACAATGCCAGCCAGGCTCCTGTCCTTCCCTTCTGAGGAGTGAGAACCCCTACGCCTTGAGTGGGTTCAGAAAAGCCATTTGGAAGTAAGGAACTAGAGTTAAAAACCTGAAAAACCTACCTGGTGCTCTATTGTATTGTAGCTAAGCTGGCACTCAAATCACAAGGCCATTTCTTTTCCTTCTTTTCTCTGGTTTGCAAAGGCGGAGGAGCCTCACCTCGTATCCACTGCCACCCCAGGCCAAAAGGAGTACTGCCAGACTACAACTGATGTTCCCTTAACACCCAAGGTCTCTTAAATAAACTTTTTGTGATTGTTACTTGGTTTGGGACTCACGTTTCAGAGCAATTGGCTCCCCTCTGGCCCAGGGCAGGTCCAGAAATGTCTTCCAAAAGTCAAGTCCTGGAACTGGGAACCCCAAGATTTTGCTTGGTTGGTGCGCTAACTCCCTGTGGCTGTGCTGGTACTTAAGGTGCAAGACAAAGTCTCCTTTACTTTTCCCTCTGCTTTTCTCAAGCAGAAGAAGTTTTGCCCCATAGCCACCACAGCTGGTAATGTGCTGAGTCTCAACTGAAGCCAGCAAGACTCAGAGGCTTAATCCAAGGCCCTCAATTTAGTGCCTGGATATGGCTGCTGGTTATTCAAGGCCCAAGGGCTCTTCAGTTAGGTGATAAACGCTGCCAGGACTGGGTTCTTTCCTTCTAGGCAAGGGTTTTCCATCTTGCCCAGGATGTGTCTAGAAATGTCTGGGAACTAGGACCTGGAATGGGGGTCTCATGAATCTGACTGCCCTTTCATGTTGTGAGTGGCTTAGCTGGCATCTTAAATGTAATACAAAGTTTTCCCCACTTTTTTTCTCCCAACTCAAGTAGAAGGAAGGGATCTCTTTTGATGCCACAAGCTGAGCAGCATGGGTTTAGGAGAAGGGTGATACAAACACTCTCTTGGCTGCCCAAGCTAGTGTCTCAATATGTCACATGCTCCCCAAGTCCACTCTCTCTGAACCTAGTTCAGCAGTAGGACTTGCCTAAGAATTGCAGTTTTTATAGCCTAGACTGCCTTTCAAGTTTACTTGGAGACACAGAGTGCTATAGCCCTTGGTGTTGAGATTTGCAGGCACTCAAGTCTGGGCCACTGGGATGGGAGATTTTCCTCTGGCTAGGGCTGGTTAAATGCTCCCTCCGTGGGCAGGTAGCAGTTGAGTGTGGTCCAGTTTTCCTTTCTGCTCTAACAGTACAGCACTGAGCTCAATGCCTCACCATTGCTGTGTTCTCCCTCCCCCAGCTCCTGCAAGGCTCTCTGCAGCACACTACACTGCTTCTGTGGGTGGCGGGAGGAATGACGGTGGTGATTCAAGACTGTTTATCTATTTCTTCTGTGCCTCTTTCAGTGATATGTAATTCAAACCAAGTACTATGAGTGGTCACCTGATTTTTTTATTCTGATTAAGGTGTTTTTTTGTTTTTTGTTTTTTGTTTTTTTTTCTGTGTAGATAGTTGTTAACCTGATTTCCTTGTGATGGGGATGATCCATGAAGCTTTGTATTCTGGCATATTGATCTCTCTCTCCTCAATTATTTTATTACATAGAATATGCTGAGGAAATTTTGTTGAATTAAATTGAATGTGTGCAAAATACAAAATAATAGAGGTTTTTAAAATACATTAAATGAGACTCAGGACATTTGGATTCTGGTTTCTATTTTTCTCTGTGTGATCTTGGACAAGTCATTTCCTTTCTCTGTACCCCAACAATATTATCTACAAGATAAAGCATTTTCATCTTGCTAATTATTCAGTGTGTCTCTGATTTTAATATTTTGTTGACTTGACAGATATATGAATGATCAAAGTTTAATTTCCAAGATCTTAGTGTTCAAAGTAAAATAGCCTTTTCATTTTGCATGAAACCAGATTTATTCCAAGTGCTATGTTGTAGGATGTTTCTTTCCTATGCCAATTGTTCTTGGGCCTTTATCACATTCCTTCTTTGATGAAACTACAGATAAGTTTTGGAACATATTCTCAGGTTTTTTGGTGTATGTAATCAAGCTATGTGCTCAACAATGGCTTGCTTATTACTAATTAAATCAATGTTTTATGCCAGATTTTAGTATAAATTGGTTATATCTGCTTATGTTCTCCAGGAGCAAAATCAATTTCATCTGATCACTTTGTCAATGTGTGTCAGAAAGGGAGCAAAATTTTAAAATCTACTAGGTGCTAAACTAGGTGAAAATGTCATAATTTCCTACTCACATAAAACTATGCATTAGATATTATTAACTTCTAGGTAAGGAAACTGATGCTCACAGAGGTTGGATGTGGTAGAACCCCAATTAAGAACCAAGTATCTTTTTAAATTTCAAAACTTATTTTCTCATTCATTGTATTATGCTGATCTAAGATGGGACTAAGCAAGAGAATTCAAATGCCTCCTGAGAGCTCATCCCTACAATATTCAAAAATAGATTTATTTTCCATTCTCTATAATTTAAAGGTTAGGTAGGATCATCTTCTATTTGGAATATAGTCCAATTGATTTTATAAACCATTAAGTTGGAAATACTTGAAAATACACAAAAATGTAGAGAATGACATCATAAATAGTTTTGCAAATTCACATATAACTAGCACCCAGCTTTAAAAATTATCAGCATTTTGCCCATTTTTTTCATCTATTTATCATCCCTCTTTTAAATCAAATCCAAGACATCACATTATTTCACCCATTATTACTGTAGTCACATAGATTTTAAACAAATGAACGAGCAGTCAAGAAGCACATATCTGGCCGGGCGTGCTGGCTCATGCCTGTAATCCCAGCACTTTGGGAGGCCAAGGCAGGTGAAAGATCAAGACCAGCCTGGCCAAGATGGTAAAACCGGGTATCTACTAAAAACTACCAAAATTAGCCAAAGGCAGTGGCAGGCACCTGTAATCCCGGCTACTCAAGAGGCTGAGGCAGGAAAATCGCTTGAACCCGGGTGGCAGAGGTTGCAGTGAGCCAAGACTGTGCCACCGAACTCCAGCCTGGGCGACAGGGAGACTCTGTCTTAAAAAAAAAAGAAAAGAAAGAAAAAAGAAAAGAAAAGAAAAGAAAAAAGCACATATCTGTTCTACCATTAACAATAATCTCACAAAGCACTTTTACACTTTTACATTCATTACCCCATTTTATCATTACAGTAAACCTCAAAGAAGCTCTGTGTGTATATGAGATTTTAATATGACCATTTTAATATAGATATTTTGGGATAGCTCTTTGTATACTGTTTTGGAAAAAGTTTATCTATGTCATGTATATGTAATATGGGGACATAATTACATGGAATAACATCAACAAAATCAATTTTGACATTGCACATTATTACATTGACTAAAGTATCATTATTACATTGACTAAAGTACAAACAACACAAGTCTTCTAAACTTTTTTTGAGTAATTTTCAAAATATATATTTTATTCTTTGGATCTCATACCATTCTTGTGTTTTACCCATAACCTATTTCTTAATTTCGTTGTCCTAAAATGAGGGTTGGGAAATTATGCTGGAGTGAGGCTACAGATGAATTATTCTCCACATTATTTGATAACAAAAACATTACTTTTTCATTTTGTTATGAACATCTTATGGTTGCATAAAAAATGTCTTCATTCCAAGTAAAAATATAGCACCCATATAAAAAAAAACAAGATCATCTTTTTGCAACAACACAGATAACGCTTGAAGCCATTATTCAAAGTGAACTAACTCAGGCACAGAAAATCAAATACTACAAGTTCTCACTTCTAAATGAGAGCTAAATATTGAGTACACATGGACACAAAGAAGGGAAAAATAGACACTGGGACTACTTGAGGGTGGAGGGTGGGAGAAGCTGAGGTTTGAGAAACTACCTGTTGGGTACTATGCTTATTACCTGGGCGATGAAATAACATGTACACTAAACCCCCATGACATGAAATTTTTCTGTAGATCCAGTCTGCACATGTACCCTGAGAAGTAAAATAAAAGTTAAAAAACAGAAAGTAGTTTAGTTCAGCCTTCAGTATGGACCTGGGTTCCATAATGTTAAGCACCTCAAACACCTCTTTCAAATAGAGTGAAGACTGGACTGTGAAAATTCCTTGAAATAAGTGAACGGCTCTGAACAAGTACAAAATAGCATGATTATTGTCAGTTTTCACATGCCAATCTTACTCCTGATATGCCCCCAAAGTAGCTCTCCCTGGCTAGCAGATTTTGATTTAAAGCATAGTTTCAACCTCCGAGTTACTAGTATTTGTAAGGATAAAAGAAAATATCTGAAGGCTGTTTAAGTGTTAGGGTAAAATACCAAAAGCAATAAGACAGAAAGAATATATACCTAAAATGTAAACAAAGCACTAAATGATTTACTGGAGAATTTACATCTTATATTTCACTTTTTTTTTTCCCCTGAAGGATACAGATCTTTTAAAGGAAATTGTTTCGTGATTCATTTCACAATCCACATAATTGCCTTCAATGGTCTACTTCACTTTGTAACCTATGGTATTTTTCTATCAGAAGGTCCCTAAGGAACCACCATAGCAAGGGTAAAATAAATGCAATGCTCAGCTCCCTTGTCCTCTGCTCTGGGGTTTCAAGAAAGTAAGAAATGGGTCATTTTGCATTTTGAGAATCCAATTACTTATATGGAATACTTGTGAAGGAAATTCAGTCTGCTCACACATGCCGTCTGCACAGGAACTCGACCACTTAGGCTAGAGGAAGCAAGGAGCAATTGCATGTCAACAGAGGTATGGATTATTATGAAGAACAGGACAGGTTTCACGTTAACAAACACTGACAGAAATTGTTTTATTTAGGAAGGAAGGGAAGTGCGAAGCATGGTCAAAGAACTAGAAGTCAGAAATGTTTTTCAGTCCCTCAATTTGGAGTCCTGCTTTAAGGTTTTTTGCATGCATGAGAAATCACAGTCACTAGCCTTTTAGAATGGTTGTAGTCAGGGAACTTGGAGCCAGAAATTCTGCTACAAATTGAAAAATTCCTGTGCTTATCCTAGAACTCAAGCTGAGTGAATGCATATGTTTCAATGTAACAAATATCACTTGCTGTCTATGTGCCAAGAATTTGTAGGCACTGGAAATCAACAAAATAGAATTTTTGTCTTCAAGGAACTCTTAGATTATTGGAGGAAATAGAAAACATATAATTTACATTCTAGTATGATAGATTTCTTTATAAAGGTAAGTGAAAAGGCACTATGGTGGCATGTCAGAGGTGCCTCTAATGTACACTATAAGAGAAAGGGTAGACTTCTAGTAAGAGGGATCATCTGAGTTGTGTTTTTAAAAGATGTGTAGGACAGAGTTAGCTTAATAAATGGGAAAGGATGTTTTAGACACTTACTCAAATAGTTATAGCTGGGCCTTCCCCCCAAAAATTTAGTGCTTATTGTTATTAATAGACTAGTTTCAGGGTTTAGAGCTAATTTTATAGACCACTATCTAATATATGTATTTTTCTTCTTACTCTCTATTGTACAGATATTTCTGGACAACCTTTTTTTATATTAGCTATTGGTTCTTGTCTGCTTGGGGGATTTCTGCTTGTGTGTGGTATGCCCTTTGCCAGTACTGGATGTTATAAACTTGGAGGTGGCTTCTCGATGACATCAGATAAGTTGTCACATTATGTTATGGGGACAAACTGATAACTAGAAAGCAGTGTGTATGTGTGAATGTGCAAGCACACAAGTGCGTGTATGCATGTTTGTGTTTATACATCCTTTACATGAAGAGAAACTTTACTGAAACAAAATAAAAAGTAAATGAGTGACGGCTGGTGAATTGGATAGTGTATGTGCCTTTAATATAAACTTTGCATAAACACATGTTTTCTTACCCTGCATATATGAACTTTTCTCTTTGTATGCTTGTAGAAAGATCATATTTAACAACTTATGTATATATTTCTAAAATATTGGTTGCTAATTATTTCCTCTACGTAGTTAACATGGTTAAGTGACAGATATAGACATTTATAGCCTCCCTTCCTTCTTTTTTATTTATTTATTTTTTTACAGGCTCTCACTCTGTGGCCCAGGCTGGAGTGCAGTGTCACAATCTCGGCTCACTACAACTTTTGCCTACCCAAGCTCAGATGATCTTTCCACCCAGACTCCTGAATAGCTGGGATGACAGATGTGCATAACCACAACTGGCTGAATTTTTTTTTTTTTTCATTCTTTTAGTAGCGGTGGAGTTTCACCAAGTTGCCCAGGCTGGTCTTGAACTCCTGGCCTCAAGTGATCCACGCACCTTGGCCTCCCAAAGTACTCAGATTACAGGCACCTCCTACACTTTATTGGTGGCACTATTCAGTATGTGAGAGTTTTACTTGAAGCTGACATTATGTCTGGTAGAAATAGAATGTATGGACCAGAAAAAGTGGCATATATAAAGATAACAAACTACACAGTACATATTGACTGTTTTATAGATAGATATTCACTCCTTTATGCTTCTTACCATAATATGAAAGTAAACTATTGTATATTTTGATTATATAGATAGGAAAAGTAAGATTGCTTTACATATAAGCCAATTTGACCTGAATTTAAACTTGACTCCAAGCTTTAGCCAGAAATCTCCCCTAAATGTTAAATAGTTTTCCGACTTCAACTGAATTATTGTCTGCTTGCCTTTTTTTTTGGTAAAACTATGGTGTTATATTATTATTTTTTATTTGTAAAATATAGGAATTTATCAAGAGTAGGAGAGTAAATTTCACTCATAAACTCAAAGCCTAGAGATAACCAATGTTAATATCTTGGTGTATCTCTGGTGAGTAATTTCCCTATGTACATGATTTTTTCATTGAAAAATGTTGGATATCCTAACATATATTTATAGTTTTGTATATTTTTGAAAAATTAAATGTTATGAGTGGTTCAATATCATTATTAATCTTTGTAACATGATGTTTCATAACTGTATAATATTCTATCATGTATTTCTTCCACAATTAATTTTATTATTATCTTATTAGTGGGAATGTAGTTTCTCTATTATAAATGTTCCAATAAATGTCTTTGTATGTTACTTCATCCAGCATGTGCTTATTAAGTGCTTACTATGTACAAGGTGCTGTACAAGTCATGGACAAGTGTTGGTGAATGAATCATGCTAGGTCCTTGTTGCATGGAATGTATAATCTAGTGAAAAGATAGATACTACATGAGTAAATAAATAAGTATATAAGTGGAAATCATAATGAATCTTAAGAAGAAAATGAACAGGTTGACAGGCACCAAAAATTAGTAGTTGGGAGTAATTGGGACTGCTTTAGATAAGGTGGTGGGGGAAGGCATTTATAAGCAGGTAATATTTATCCCTAGACCTGAATATGGAGAAGGAGCCAGACATAGGAGCTGTGTGTGTGTGTGTGTGTGTGTGTGTGTTTGAGGGAGAACTGATGACATGGTGGTTGATGAGTGGAGAATAGTGTTATAAAGAAAAAGAAAAGTTATGTGAAGACACTCAGGTGATAAGGAGCTTATAGTTCGAGAAATTCAAAGTCATCCAATATGGCTAGAAAAAGCTAGATCAAGAGGGCTTTTATATAGGCCATGGTGAGGATTTTTTATTTTTCCCTAGTGCCATGAAAAGCCATAGAAAAAGTTTAATCAGAAGAGGAACATAATTTGGTTTGTGTTTAAAATGATCATTTCTGCTGCTGTGTGGTGAAATGATTGGAGACAGAGCAGGGAAACTAGTATAATAGTGTAGAGGAAAGATTATAGTGGTGATGAAGATAAGTAAACAGTTTTAAGATATTACATGTAAATCATATGTATGGATTATAGTCACACATACACATACATGTAGTACTACAAATATGGCTTGTGAGATGTGAGAGAGGAGGTAGAGTTATGAAATAGTCAAAATTTTTCTGCACGCTACTGATTATTTTATTTCAAAAGAATCCTAGAAAAAAATGTGTATGTTAAGACTCCTTTTTTATGGCTGCATAGTATTCTATGGTATATATATGCTACATTTTCTTAATCCAGTCTGTCACTGATGGACATTTGGGTTGATTCCAAGTCTTTGCTATTGTGAATAGTGCCACAATAAACATACGTGTGCATGTGTCTTTATAGCAGCATGATTTATAATCCTTTGGGTATATACCCAGTAATGGGATGGCTGGGTCATATGGTACATCTAGTTCTAGATCCTTGAGGAATCGCCATACTGTTTTCCATAATGGTTGAACTAGTTTACAATCCCACCAACAGTGTAAAAGTGTTCCTATTTCTCCACATCCTCTCCAGCACCTGCTGTTTCCTGACTTTTTAATGATCGCCATTCTAACTGGTGTGAGATGGTATCTCATTGTGGTTTTGATTTGCCTTTCTCTGATGGCCAGTGATGATGAGCATTTTTTCATGTGTCTGTTGGCTGTATGAAAGTCTTCTTTTGAGAAATGTCTGTTCATATCCTTTGCCCATTTTTTGATGGGGTTGTTTGTTTTTTTCTCGTAAATTTGAGTTCTTTGTAGGTTCTGGATATTAGCCCTTTGTCAGATGAGCAGATTGCAAAAATTTTCTCCCATTCTGTAGGTTGCCTGTTCACTCTGATGGTAGTTTCTTTTGCTGTGCAAAAGCTCTTTAGTTTAATGAGATCCCATTTGTCAATTTTGGCTTTTGTTGCCATTGCTTTTGGTGTTTTAGACATGAAGTCCTTGCCGATGCCTATGTCCTGAATGGTATTACCTAGGTTTTCTTCTAGGGTTTTTATGGTATTAGGTCTAACATTTAAGTCTCTAATCCATCTTGAATTAATTTTCGTATAAGGAGTAAGGAAAGGATCCAGTTTCAGCTTTCTACTTATGGCTAGCCAATTTTCCCAGCACCATTTATTAAATAGGGAATCCTTTCCCCATTTCTTGTTTTTTCTCAGGGTTTGTCAAAGATCAGATGGCTGTAGATGTGTGGTATTATTTCTGAGGACTCTGTTCTGTTCCATTGGTCTATATCTCTGTTTTGGTACCAGTATCATGCTGTTTTGGTTACTGTAGCCTTGTAATATAGTTTGAAGTCAGGTAGCGTGATGTCTCCAGCTTTGTTCTTTTGACTTAGGATTGTCTTGGCAATGCAGACTCTTTTTTGGTTCCATATGAACTTTAAAGCAGTTTTTTCCAATTGTGTGAAGAAACTCATTGGTAGCTTGATGGGGATGGCATTGAATCTATAAATTACCTTGGGCAGTATGGCCATTTTCACGATATTGATTCTTCCTATCCATGAGCATGGTATGTTCTTCCATTTGTTTGTGTCCTCTTTTATTTCACTGAGCAGTGTTTTGTAGGTCTCTTTGAAGAGGTCCTTTACATTGCTTGTAAGTTGGATTCCTAGGTATTTTATTCTCTTTGAAGCAATTGTGAATGGAAGTTCATTCCTGATTTGGCTCTCTGTTTGTCTGTTACTGGTGTATAAGAATGCCTGTGATTTTTCCACATTAATTTTGTAACCTGAGACTTTGCTGAAGTTGCTAATCAGCTTAAGGAGATTTTGGGCTGAGACAATGGGGTTTTCCAAATATACAATCATGTCATCTGCAAAGAGGGACAATTTGACTTCTTCTTTTCCTAACTGAATACCCTTGATTTCTTTCTCTTGCCTGATTGCCCTAGCCAGAACTTCCAACACTATGTTGAATAGGAGTGGTGAGAGAGGGCATCCCTGTCTTGTGCCAGTTTTCAAAGGGAATTTTTCCAGTTTTTGCCCATTCAGTATGATATTGGCTGTGGGTTTGTCATAAATAGCTCTTATGATTTTGAGGTACGTTCCATCAATACCAAATTTATTGAGCGTTTTTAGCATGAAGGGCTGTTGAATTTTGTCCAAGGCCTTTTCTGCATCTATTGAGATAATCATGTGGTTTTTGTCTTTGGTTCTGTTTATATGCTGGATTACTTTTATTGATTTGCATATGTTGAACCAGCCTTGCATCCCAGGGATGAAGCCCACTTGATCATGGTGGATAAGCTTTTTGATGTGCTGCTGGATCCGGTTTGCCAGTATTTTATTGAGGATTTTTGCATTGATGTTCATCAGGGATATTGGTCTAAAATTCTCTTTTTTTGTTTTGTCTCTGCCAGGCTTTGGTATCAGGATGATGTTGGCCTCATAAAATGAGTTAGGGAGCATTCCCTCTTTTTCTATTGATTGGTATAGTTTCAGAAGGAATGGTACCAGCTCCTCCTTGTACCTCTGGTAGAATTCAGCTGAGAATCGATCTGGTCCTGGACTTTTTTCATTGGTAGGCTATTAATTTTGGCCTCAATTTCAGAGCCTGCTATTGGTCTATTCAGGGATTCAGCTTCTTCCTGGTTTAGTCTTGGGAGAGTGTAAGTGTCCAGGAAATTATCCATTTCTTCTAGATTTTCCAGTTTATTTGCATAGAGGTGTTTATAGTATTCTCTGATGGTAGTTTGTATTTCTGTGGGGTCGGTGGTGATATCCCCTTTATCATTTTTAATTGCGTCGATTTGATTCTTCTCTCTTTTCTTCTTTATTAGTCTTGCTAGTGGTCTATCAATTTTGTTGATCTTTTCAAAAAACCAACTCCTGGATTCATTGATTTTTTTGGAGAGTTTTTTGTGTCTCTATCTCCTTCAGTTCTGCTCTAATCTTAGTTATTTCTTGCCTCTGCTAGCTTTTGAATGTGTTTGCTCTTGCTTCTCTAGTTCTTTTAATTGTGATGTTAGAGTGTCAATTTTAGATCTTTCCTGCTTTCTCTTGTGGGCATTTAGTGCTGTAAATTTCCCTCTACACACTGCTTTAAATGTGTCCCAGAGATTCTGGTATGTTGTATCTTTATTCTCATTGGTTTCAAAGAACATCTTTATTTCTGCCTTCATTTCGTTATGTACCCAGTAGTCATTCAGGAGCAGGTTGTTCAGTTTCCATGTAGTTGAGCGGTATTTATTGAGTTTCTTAGTCCTGAGTTCTAGTTTGATTGCACTGTGGTCTGAGAGACAGTTTATTATAATTTCTGTTCTTGTACATTTGCTGAGGAGTGCTTTACTTCCAACTATGTGGTCAGTTTTGGAATAAGTGTGGTGTGGTGCTGAGAAGAATGTATATTCTGTTGATTTGGGGTGGAGAGTTCTATAGATGTCTATTAGGTCTGCTTGCTGCAGAGATGAGTTCAATTCCTAGATATCCTTGTTAACTTTCTGTCTCGTTGATCTGTCTAATGTTGACAGTGGGGTGTCGAAGTCTCCCATTATTAATGTATGGGAGTCTAAGTCTCTTTGTAAGTCTCTTAGGACTTGCTTTATGAATCTGGGTGCTCCTGTATTGGGTGCATATATATTTAGGATAGTTAGATCTTCCTGTTGAATTGATCCCTTTACCATTATGTAATGGCCTTCTTTGTCTCTTTTGATCTTTGGTGGTTTAAAGTCTGTTTTATCAGAGACTAGGATTGCAACCCCTGCTTTTTTTTTGTTCTCCATTTGCTTGGTAGATCTTCTTCCATCCCTTTATTTTGAACCTATGTTTGTCTCTGCATGTGAGATGGGTCTCCTGAATACAACAAACTGATGGGTCTTGACTCTTTATCCAGTTTGCCAGTCTGTGTCTTTTAATTGGAGCATTTAGTCCATTTACATTTAAGGTTAATATTGTTATGTGTGAACTTGATCCTTTCATTGTGATATTAGCTGGTTATTTTGCTTGTTAGTTGATGCAGTTTCTTCCTAGCATCGATGGTCTTTACCTTTTGGCATGTTTTTGCAATGGCTGGTACCGGTTGTTCCTTTCCATGTTTAGTGCTTCCTTCAGGGTCTCTTGTAAGGCAGGCCTGGTGGTGAAAAAATCTCTAAGCATTTGCTCATCTGTAAAGGATTTTATTTCTCCTTCACTTATGAAACTTAGTTTGGCTGGATATGAAATTCTGGGTTTAAAATTCTTTTCTTTAAGAATGTTGAATATTGGCCCCCACTCTCTTCTGGCTTGTAGAGTTTCTGCTGAGAGATCTGCTGTTAGTCTGATGGGCTTCCCTTTGTGGGTAACCCGACCTTTCTCTCTGGCTGCCCTTAAGATTTTTTCCTTCATTTCAACTTTGGTGAATCTGACAATTATGTGTCTTGGAGTTGCTCTTCTCGAGGAGTATCTTTGTGGCGTTCTCTGTGTTTCCTGAATTTGAATGTTGGCCTGCCCTACTAGGTTGGGGATGTTCTCCTGGATGATATCCTGAAGAGTGTTTTCCAACTTGATTCCATTTTCCCCCTCACTTTCAGGCGTCCCAATCAGACGTAGATTTGGTCTTTTTACATAATCCCATACTTCTTGCAGGCTTTGTTCATTTCTTTTTCTTCTTTTTTCTTTAGGTTTCTCTTCTCACTTCATTTCATTCATTTGATCCTCAATAGCTGATACTCTTTCTTCCAGTTGATCGAGTCGGTTACTGAAGCTTGTGCATTTGTCACGTATTTCTCGTGTCATGGTTTTCATCTCTGTCCATTCGTTTATGGCCTTCTCTGCATTAATTATTCTAGTTATCAATTCTTCCACTCTTTTTTCAAGATTTTTAGTTTCTTTGCGCTGGGTACATAATTCCTCCTTTAGCTCTGAGAAGTTTGATGGACTGGAGCCTTCTTCTCTCATGTCGTCAAAGTCATTCTCTGTCCAGCTTTGATCCGTTGCTGGCGATGAGCTGCGTTCCTTTGCAGGTGGCGATGTGCTCTTATTTTTTGAATTTCCAGCTTTTCTGCCCTGCTTTTTCCCCATCTTTGTGGTTTTATCTGCCTCTGGTCTTGGATGATGGTGACGTACTGATGGGGTTCAATCAGCCAGGAGAAAGAAATAAATTTCTTCTAAATTCGTTAGGAAGAAAACAAATTATCCTTGTTTGCAGATCATACAATCATATATCTGCAAAAAACCTAAAGACTTCACAAAAAAACCTATTTGACCCCATTTAAAGATTCAGTAACATTGCATGATACAAAATCAGCATACAAAAATTAGCAGCACTTCTATATAACAACAGTGAACAATCTGAAAAATAAAGCAATAAAATATTCCCATCTACAATAGCTACAATAAAATAAAATACCAAGGAATTAACCAAAGGAGTGAAAGATATCTGCACTGACAACTATAAATCTTTGATGTCAGAAATTGAAGAAAACACCAAAAAATGGAAAGACATTTTATATCCATGGCTTTTTAGAAACAACATTGTTAAACATACATGTATATGTGTCTTTATAGTAGCATGATTTACAATCTTTTATTGTGGCACTATTCACAATAGCAAAGACTTGGAACCAACCCCAATGTCCATCAATGATAGACTGGATTAAGAAAATGTGGCACATATACACCACATGGAATACTATGCAGCTATAGAAAAGAATGAGTTAATGTCCTTTGTGGGACATGGATGAAGCTGGAAACCATCATTCTGAGCAAAGTGTCGCAAGGACAGAAAGCCAATCATCGCATGTTCTCTCTCATAGGTGGGAATTGAACAATGAGAACACTTGGACACAGGATGGGGAACATCACATACCGGGGCCTGTCGTGGGGTGGGGGGAGGGGGGAGGCATAGCATTAGGAGATATACCTAATGTAAATGATGAGTTAATGGGTGCAGCACACCAACGTGGCACATGTATACATATGTAACAAACCTGCACGTTGTGCATATGTACCCTAGAACTTAAAGTATAATGATAATAAAAAAAAAAAGAAAATGTGCCACATATTCACCATGGAATACTATGCAGCCATAGTAGCCCCTCTTTCCAATTCCTAAGATTAATCAGAAGCTTGTAATTTTATGCCAGCTGGCAAGGATACCACGACAATTATGTTGCATAGAGTCCAAGGTGTGGCTTTTCCTATCACTCTAGAAAACATAATAAACTTTGGCAGTGTCCATGTGTTGCTAATTCTGCAAGTGTGTAGAATGCAAGAGTTGTGGGTTCATGGCAGTCTCCACTTAGATTTCAAAGGAAGTTGCAGACAGCCTGGGAATCCAGGCAGAAATTTGTCCTTAGGAGCAGAGCCATTGCCCATTGGAGCCATGTGAATGGGGCATCCTCTGAGATGCCAGAGGACCACCTGGGCAACTGGTGGGCAACTCCAGCCTGGGGAAACGGCAGGAAAAAAAAGTACTCTAACCCATGATAAGAGCTACTGGGTGGACTGAGCTTAGAAAAATCATAGGGATGGGGCTTCCTGAGGCCTTGAGAGCCCTACCCCCACCCTGGTGTGACCAAGATGTGAAACATGGAGTCAAAGAAATTATTATATTGCCTTTGAATTTAATATTGTTTTTCCTACTGGGTTTTGGGCTTACTGGGTGAGCAGTTACCTCTTTCTTCTTGCCTATTTTTCCCTTTTGGAATGTGAATATCAATTCTATGCCTATCCCACCATTTTATTTTGATAGTGCATAGCTTGATTAATTTCATAGACTTATAGCTGGAGGGAAATTTGTCTCATGAATCATATCTTGAGTTTCAGCCATGACAGATTTAGAGGAGACTGGATTTAGAACTTTTAAACTGATGCTGGAAAAAATTAAGGCTTTTGTGGCTACTGAGGTGGTATTAATGTATTTTGCATATGATAAGAAGGTACATTTTGGGGGATAGATCTTAAATGCTAGTGTTTAAATGTGTCCCTTAAATTTCATGTGTCGGAAACATAATTTTCAATGCAACAGTGTTAAGAAGAGAGAACTTAAAAGGTGATTCGGTCATGAGAGTACTCCCGTCATGAATAGACTAATGTTGCTATTGGAGGAGTGTGTTAGTTACACTGGGAGTGAATTTCTGGTAAAATAATAAATTTGGAGTCCATTGCTCTCTTTCTCACCCAAGTGATGCCTTCTAACATGTTGCGATGCAGCAAGAAGGCAATTGAGAGGTGGGATCTCTTAATCTTGGATTTTTCAGCCTTAAGAACCATGTACCAAATAAATTTGTATTCATTATAAATTGCCCAGTCTGGTACTCTGTTATAGGAACATGCAAAAAACTATGACACATGGTTTCTGAGTAGAATTTGGATGTGATTTCTATCTTTGCTCTTCTATAAGTAGTGTTTTTCCCCTCTGACTTATTTCAAGAATTTTTCTTCATCTTTGATTTTTCTGAAGCTTAAATATGGTAGTTCTAGGTGTAGGGTTTGTTTTTTTTTGTTTTTTTTTTTTGTTTGTTTGTTTGTTTGTTTTTGACATTTATCTTGCTCGGTGTTCTCTGAACTTTTGAGATCTGTGGTTTTGCATCTGACATTGATTTCAGGAAATTCTCTGTCATTATTGCTTCACATATTGCTACTTTTCCTTTCCTTTTTTTTTTTTCTGGTATTCCCATTCTATGTAAGTTACACATTTTAGTTTTTGGATATTTGGGGAGTTTTTTATAGTGGTTCAATATTTTGTTTACGTTTGAAAATTGTTATTGTCATGTCCTCAGAGCTAAGAGATTGCTTTTTCAAAAATGTAGAGTCCACGAATGAGCCCGTAAGTCATTATTTCCATTACAGTGTTTTTCATCTCTAACATTTCCTTTGGTTCTTAGAATTTCCATCTCTCTGCTGACAATATTTATCTGTTCTTTCATATTTTCTACTTTGTAATGTTAAATGTGATTAACGTATTACACATAGACTTAAACAATTTATATTCTGATAATTTCAACATTTCTACCATATCTGATTCCTGCTCTGATACTTGTTCAGAATCTTCAAAATTGTATTTTTTCTTTCACTTACAATGTCTTGTTATTTTTTGTTGAAAGGTGAACATGATGCATTTGGTAAAAGAAACTACAGTAAACAAGCTTTAATAATGCAGTGGTAAGTTTTGGGTAGGGGGAGAAAGTGCTCTTGTTCTATGATTAGGTTTTAGTATTTTGGTGAGCCTATGGCCCTGGACTGTGAAAACAACAAGAGCTTCTCCCCCTTCTTCTCCCACTTTTAGGTGGGACAGGATGGCTAGAACGGGTGAGAGTTGGGGATTTCCCTTCCTCTAGGTAAGTTAGGCTCTGATAAAACAAGTCGACTTAACAAGGATAGACCTTGTTAAGAACAAAATGCTCTGGAGTATTTAAAAATGCTTACTTTTCTCCTCCTCCTGCCAGAAGAGGAGATGATTTGTCTCTGATATTCATTGTGAGGACCAGTGAGAATGTCTGAGGAGAGGTAAAACTTTAAAAGTATGCAGGCCCTCCTATGACTGGGTACCCTTAGAGTTTTTAGTTTTGAAACGTGTACATACTGACCCTCTAACAATTCACCAATTGCATTGCAAGTGTACCTGCTCTGACACTTGTTCCAGTGGAACCTTCTGCTGTGATAGGTTGTGGTTTTTCTGTATCTACTTGTCTGTTACTCTGACTTGGGGACAGTTGTTTGACCTGTGACTTAATCTTTCTTATGGGTTTAGCAAACTAACAGAAACAGAAAACCAAATACCACATGTTCTTACTTGTAAGTGACAGCTAAATGATGAGAACATATGGACGCATAGAGGGGAACAACACACAGTGGGGCCTTTTGGAGGGTGGAAGGTGGGAGGAGGGAGAGGATAAAGAGAAATAACTAATGAGTACTAGGCATAATACCTGGATGATGAACTAATCTGTACAACAAACTTCCATGACACAAGTTTATGTAACAAACCTGCACTTGTACTCCTGAACATGAAATAAAAGTTAAAATAAATACTTTTTTATTTTAAACTGTGTTTAGCTTTTTGCTTGTTGTTAGGATGAGGTGGCGACTTCTAAACTTGCAACATGCTGAACCGGAAACCAGAAGTGATAATATACTTTTGAATACTTTTGATAGTAAAAAATACTAATAGAAATCAAATAGGACTTCATTTCATTTGATAATTGATTTTCTGTCTATTACCTTATTTGAAAATAACTTCATAAGCAAGGGAGTATGTCTAACCCACCTACACACCCTTAGGAGTGCCTTTTTAAGTTTTACCTTTAGTTACAATCCCTTATAAAAAGCCCATTTTTTTTTCCGTCTTCAGGAATTTCTCCAAGTGTGTTCCTTGGACACCCTTATGTGTTCTGATTGATCACGGTGGCTGCTTCTGCTTTGCTTCACTTTGGTTTTTGTTCTCCACATATTTTCTTGGACTTGACAGTTGAGAGTTGGTCAAGTCCAAGACTTTCCTTTTTTCAAAATGTTCACTCCACTGGATGGTCTCAGCTATACGCCTGCATGTGTGATGCACTAAAAAACCAATTCTTTGCCTGAAGAGACTTGGAAGAGTAGATTTTCTTTCAGATAGTTATTTTTAAATTTTTATTATTTCTAGAAGGTGACAGTTTCCCCGTTTTTCCAGTACTCAATTCTGGCAAGCCCAGATGTCCTGCGTTCTGGCCCTGTTCTCTATCTCACAGTCTATGTCTTGTTTCCTCCACTGCCGCTCTTTCCAATTCCTAAGATTAATCAGAAGCTTATAATTTTATGTCAGATGGTAAGGATACCAGATTCGTTCAGCTGCTGGCACAGTGGCTACCAATGTATTATTGCACCAAACCACCTATTCCTTTAGCCAAACAGCTCCCTCCAGTATTGGAACTCAAATTTGAACAGAGGTTAATAGAGATAATATTTTAATCAGTACTCCCTATTACTGGAATTTCTGTCCCAAGAAAAATTACCTAGTTACTTACTTGCATTGGCATCTTTGTTATTTTCTGACAGTTCTTGAACATGATACAGTAATCTTTATATTTTACAATAATGAGGTGGAGAAAAACAGTGCCCTGGTGTGATTTGGATGTTTGCCCCTCCAAATCTCATGTTGAGATGTTATCTTCAATGTTGAAAGTGGGGTCTAGTGAGAGGTGTTGGATCATGGGGGTGGATTCTTTATGAAAGGCTTAGAGCTATCTGCTTGCTAATGAGTGATTTCTCATTCAGTTAGTTCTGTGAGCCTGGCAGCTCATCCCTTTCTCTCTCTCTTGCCCCCTCTCTCACCATGTAATATACCTGCTCCCCCTTCACCTTCCATCATGAGTGGAAGCTCCCTAAGGCCTTCAACAGAAGCAGATGCCAGCACCATGCTTCCTGTACAGCCTGTAGAACTATGAGCCAACTAAACCTCTTTTCTCTGTAAATTACGCAGTCTCAGGTATTTATAGCAAAGTAAGAACAGACTAACATATACACCTTGTTTTGAACTGCTTGTGGGATTATTAACAGTGCCCCTTCTTTGTCCATCTAGTATCTACTTGAAGACCACCCAAGTCACCAATCAACATTAAATCATGCAGTTGGCTGTTTTTCCCAGTTGTAATATGATGAGTACAATTATCACATTGAATGACACAGTTCTCCAGCTCTTCATTGAACTCAAGACTATAAGTATATTTGGCACACTGTTAAATTAAAAAAAAAAATTCTTTTTTTGGTATACCCCTAAAAAAATCATTACTTTTGAATGGAGACAAAATAACCTGGGGAAATCACTCCCATTGAGCAACACATAGGGGAAGTTTTCGGAGAGCCGAATCCAATCCTTCACCACGATCTAACATCTGACATAGTTTACAAAAGGCAATTTAAGAATGATATGCATCATGGAGCTACTTCAGAATTCTCCATATAAACAGACTTGATCTCTTTCGCCTGACTGCTGTTTTTAACTCTCACATATAAGTGAGAATATGTGATATTTGTCTTTTTTTACCTGACTTATTTCACTTTGGAAAAAGACGTCCAGGTCCAGTCATGTTGCGACAAATAACATAATTTCATTTTTTAAATGGTCAAATATTAATAGTATTCTATTGTGTATATATACTGTATTTTATTTATTCACTGATGGACACCAATTGATTCCATATCTTTTCTGTTGTGAATAGTGCTGCAATAAACACACAAGCGCAGGTGTCCCTTTTGAAATACTGATATATTTTCCTTTGGGTAGATTCCCAGTAGTGGATTTGCTGGATCGAAGGGTAATTCTATTTTTAGTTTTTTTTGGGAATTTCCATACTGTTTTATGGTGGCTGTACCAGTTTACATTCCCACAAACAGTGTATAAGAGTTTCTTTTATTTATTTATTTTGTTTGTTGTTGTTGTTGTTATTGTTTTTGTATTTAGGATGATAGCCATTCTAACTGGGGTAATATGATTTGCATTTCTATGATGATTACTGATGTTGAGCATTTTTTCATATACTTCTTGGCACCTTTTCTTCTTTTGAGAAATGTCAACTCATGTTGTTTGCTAACTCAGTAACGGAATAATTTCTTCATTTATCGTTGAGTTGTTTGACATTCTTGTGTATTCTGGATATTAGTCCCCTGCCAGATGAGTAGTTTGCAAATATTTTCTTCATTCAACAGGTGGTCTGCTGGTTCACTCTGTCGATTATTTTGCTGTACATGCAGACCAGTTCCAGGTTACCAAGCTGACCCTGGCTACAAATCTCATTGCTCAGGAGAAACTGCAGCTACAGCATTTCTCCACATGCCCCAGGCGTGCAATGATGGAAAGCAAAGTTCCAGTTTCCACTGCTGAACAGCTATCTACAGCTCTGTCTGTGGAGTCCCCTACCCCACTCCAGAGCTAGTGCTCCAATCTTTGGCCTGAAACAAAAATGCCTATACTGTCACAGTGTTGTATCACCAAAGCATGTCTTACTTTGTACGTGCCCAGATTAAAAACAATAAGTCTTGCTATCAGTCTCAGGTCTGGGAAAATACCTGCAGTTTTTCCCAGTGTCTTCCTCTCTGTGCCTCCAAGACTTTGCCCATGTTAGCTCCAGGGCATGGGAAAAACAAAGTGCTCTCCCTCAGCCTGGGCTGCTTGGCTCCCCAGTGGAATGATGAGTCACAGTGGGAGCCTTTCTGCCGCCCTCACATCCTAGGGGATGTGACCTGGGGCGGGGAAGTCACTCACTTTTTAAAGCTGAATGCTATTGCAACGTGTATTAATTAGAGTTCTCTAAAGGGACAGAACTAATAGGATATATGTACACTTGAAAAGGAGTTTATTAAGGACAATTGACTCACATAATCACAAGGTAAAGTCCCACCATAGGCTGTCTGAAAGTTGAGGGGCAAGAAAGCCAGTAGTGGCTCAGTCCGAGTCCCAGAACTCAAAAGTAGGGAAGACAACATTATAGCCTTCAGTCTGTGGCTGAAGGCCCAAGAAACTCTGGCAAACCACTGGTGTAAGTCCAAGAGTCTACAAGACAAAGAACTTGGGAGTCTGATGTTCCAGAGCAGGAAACATCCAGAACTGGAGAAAGATTTAAGCTGGAAGGCTCAGCAAGTCAGCTTCTTCCACCTTTTTCTGCCTGCTTTTTCTAGCCACACTGGCAGTTAGTTGGATGGTGCCCACCCACATGGTGAGTGGGTCTTTCTTCCCCAGTCCACTGATTCAAATGTTAATCCCTCTGGCAACACCCAGAAACACCTAGATACACCAAGAAATAATACTTTGCATCCTTCAATCCAATCAAGCTAACTCTTAATATTAACCATCACACAAGGGCTGTTTGCCCATGTTTCCCCCTGAGATTTGGGGAGTCCTTCACAATTCTGTTGGATTCTCATTTTCCTTCTTGAATTAAATCTCAGAGAGTTAATCTTTATGCACTATATTACTATTTCCAAGTGTCTGAGCCATGCTAAAGCCTCTAATCTGCCATTTTAATAAAAAATCTGTATCTTTTAAGTTGTAATTAATTTACATTCAATGTTATTGTTATATGAGGTCTCGTTCCTGTCATATTATTAAGTTTTTTCTGGTTGTTTTCTGTATCATTTTGTCTTTGCCTTTTCTTTATCATTGTCATTGTTGTTTGGTACATTTCTGTCGTGGTACCATTTTAGTCCTCTTTCTTATTCTTTTGTATGATTGCTTTTCCAGTAAGTTTTATACCTTTGTTTGCTTTCATGATGGTAAATGTCACCCTTTAACTTCCAGGTTTAATAGTCTCTTCAGCATTTCTTGTATGGCCAGTATAGTGGTAGTAAATTCCCTCAGCGTTTTCCTGTCTGGAAAAGACTATTTCTCCTTCATTTGTGAAATCTGATTTTACTGGATAGAGTATTCTTGACTGACAGAGATTTTGTTGTTGTTGTTTTTACTTCAGCACTTTGAATAAATCATCCCATCATCTTTTGGCCTGTAAGGTTTCCATTGAGTAATTTGATGTTAACATGATGGAACTTTCTTTATAGGTTACTTTATTCTTTTCTCTTGGTGTTTTTTCTACTTTGCTGTTTGATTTGAAGTGGTATGACCATAATCTGCTCTGGAGAAGACATTTTTGCATTGTAACTGCCTGGGAATGGCTGAACCTCCTGTATCTGAATGTCTAAATCTCTTGCTACAGTTGGAAAAGAAGTATCTATTATTTTGTTTAAAAGATTTTCTAAACTTTTTCCCCTCTCTTTGCTCGTGAGGATACAGATGATTGTGTATTTAGTGACTTTACATTGTCCCAAATATTACAAAGGCTTTGCTTTTTTTTTTATCTTTTCTTCTTTATTTTTTTCTGACTGCGTTATTTCAAAATACCCGTCTTCAAGTTTTCAGGTTATTTTTCCTTCTTGATCTAATAATCTATTGTTGAAGCTTTCTAATATTTTTTTATTTCTTTCAATAAACTTCAATTCAGTAACTTTTATTTGTTTCTTCAAAAATATCTATTTCTTTCATAAATTTCACCTTTATGTTATGAATTGTTTTCTGATTCCATTGTATGGTTTTTCAGAAGTCTCTTCTATCTCACTGGCTTCTTTAAAACAAATATTTGAATTTTTTTTCTTGGAGTTTGGAAATTTCTTTTTGATTATGTTCTATTGATGCAGAAACATTTTACTTCCCTGGAGGTGTAATATTTTCTTGCTTTTTCATATCTCCTGTGTCCTTACAGCGATATTTGTGCATCAGCTGTAACAGTCACTTCTTCCTATTCTTGAATTTACTTTTATAGGTTAGAACTTTTTCCTGAATATGTATCCATGGTGTTGGCTGAGTATGGCACTGGCTTTGATTTTGGATACATACAGAAGTGTAGTCTCTGTATGATTTATTTGACTGCAGAAAATATTAGTAGTGTCTGTGATTTTCTCTGTGGGTTAAGGTGTGCTTATTAGTAGAGGCTGTGGTGAAGTTGTGCTTGGATGTGGAGTACTAAATGTGCCAGGCTTCAGGCCCCAGTAGTTGTCACAGTAGACTAATACTGCCAATCTTATTGCTCCAGGGCAGTGTACACTGGCTTCAGTTTTAGTAGTTATTGATGGTCTGGTTCTTGGGCCTTCAAGTGGGCTGCTCGATTGTGAGTAATGGAAGCAGTGGATCAGGTAGATGAGTAGATTGTCAGGCTTCTGGACAACTGATATACTGTGGGCTATGACAGTAGCAGTGGTGGGATTATTCTCTGGGTCCTAAACCATGTGCACTGATTTCGGCAGTGGTTATGATGTGCTTGGCTGTCCAGTCTCCAGGCCTGAAGGTGGCACTTGCAGGTAGGTGCCAGCTGAGATGGTGACAATATTGGGAAATTAAGGTCCAACTTTAGGCCCCAAAATGCTCATGTCCCCAAGGAAATGGACTGAGTTGAGCAATCTCCAGCACTCCAAGCCTATGTGTTTTGTTTTGAGGGTGTGTAGCAAAGCTGAGTGGGCTTGACCTCAGGGCCCTCAGTGGGGAGAGGAGGAGCCATCTGTTGTGGGTAGGGGCAGGATGATCCTCATGCCCTGTGGAGTTGTCAGGTGTGGACTGATAGCATCTGTGCCCAGGCCCTGCCAATGGAGAAGGTGAGGCTGGACTCAGTGGCCACAGACTGATTTGGCAGGTGGGGTACACACATTTATCTCATGTCCCAGCCTTGGAAAGGCTTGTCCCCTAGCTCTGCTGGGGGTAGACCATGCCTAACTTGGGCCTCAGTTCTAGCTACAGGAATGCCTACCCATCTCATGACTGAGTCCCAGGGGCAACTTGGACCTGATTTATGAACCAATCTTGGTTCTGTCAGTATTTGCTTCCCAACATCAGCAGCTACAGCCCATCTTTTGCTTATGCCTCAGCCCTGGCTATGGGGGTGCTCCCAGTTTGTAACCCAGTACCAGTTGTGACAACCCAAGTTTCCCTAACACCTCATTCCTGGGACCCAGGGAAGCATGCTGTCTACCAAAGGTTCAGACTGAAAATGATATCTTGCTGTAGCTATTGAGGTCTCAGAAAGTGTGTGAGACGAAGTGCAAGCTCTCCTCCTGGACCAGTTCTGTCCCACAGTCTCCTGGCAGCTCCCTATGTTAATGTAAGAGCATGGGAGGGTTGAGAAGCTCCCCCATGCCCAGGATTACATAATTTTATGGAGAGAATATGGCCACTGGAAGTCTCTTGCGTGCCCTTTCCCCACATTGGGAAGTCATGCCCAGGTTTCAGCAAATCCCAGACAAGCAAGGTGCCTCTCTTCCTTCTCCTTTCGTGCCTTTGATGTTTTCTATCACTTTTCTGATGGATTCAGGTGTTTTTGTTGTATAATGTATTCAAAATGTGGTTGTCTATACACGATTTTGTTTCTTTTAAGTTGGAGAGGCAAGCATGAAATGCTTCTACTCAGTCATTTTGAAGCCCCTCCTGTTTTGTTTGTTTTCAGCAGAGGCCCACTGTAGCCATTTTTGAGCACTTGCTTGACAACTTTATTTATTTTTTTTCCAGTTGAGCCATCGGTAAGTTTGGCAAGCATCTCTATTTTATTAATATTTGGTATATTGTGTGGTTACAGCTGCCACATACCTCTCTTCACAGCTGTCATAAAGTCTTACACTGATGAGTATTAGCTATTTATTGTATAATATATTACCACAAGCTAAGTGTTTTAAAACCACATGCGTTTGTTACCTCACAGTGGTCTGTAGATTAGAATTCCAGCACTAGCTTTCTCTTCCCTTCTGCTCAGGGTCTTACAGATCTCCAATGTAGGTGTCATCCAGTGCTGCAATATTATTTGAGGCTCAGAGTCCTCTTCTGAGTTCAGTGGATATTCACAGAATTAATTTCCTTACAGTTGTATGATTACAGTGGCTTTTTTCTTTTCTGGCTGTTGCCAAGTGAACATTCTCAGCTCCTACCACTATTCTTGGGCCTTTGCCATGTGGATCCCTTTTAAAGGCAGTTCAAAATGTGAATGTTTGAGTATTCAAAGACAGAAGAGAGTCTTCTGCTGCTGCTTCATGTCAGTTTTAAGAGCTTATGTGGCTAGGCTAGGCCTACCCAGGATAATCTCCCTTGTAATTAACTCAGAGTCAACTGATTGGGCACATAATCTCATCTGCAAAATTCATTTACCTTTTATGTATAAGGTACCCCTAAAAATACACTAAGCCAGTGTGTGAAGGTTTTATGTTGCATTGTGCATTATCATGAACTTAACTGCTTAACACAATGCACATTCATTGTTTTCTTGGGTCAGGAATTTTAGTACAACCTGACTGGGTCTTCTCTTGAGAGTCTCACAAAGCTTTATTCAAGGTGACAACCTATCTATGTACCTTTATGGAGCTCAAGGGAAGGAGCTCCTACAAGGTATTAATGGCAAGGCATGGGAATCTTGGTGACCAATTTTTAATTATGTTTATTACACATTGGTAAGCCTGCTTGGTGGCCATTCCCATAGGTTTCAAAGGTCTAGTGAATACCGTTTCTCCTTTTCAACAAGCACTCCCCTTCCTTCTCACCTGCCCTTTGCCAGAAATAGAATTTCTCAGCATCAGACAGCCCCTCCCATTATCAATCTGAACACATTGAATAATCAGAACAGTTCTCAAAATAAAATAATTTTGGACAAGGTGACTCTATTGTCTGCTAATGAATCAGTGCCAATTCTTTTCATTTTGTTAAGTAATTAATGATCTCATTGATAAGGTTGGAATTCATTTGATTTTTTTCTTCTCAATCCGTTGGGATTCAGGCAGAAATGATCTATTTTCATCATATTTCAACCGATGAATAATGAAGAGACTGAAATTTCTCCTTAAAACAGGGTCTAAATCTGAGAAAAATGTAGTGCTATTTTGAGTCCCCCAAATATATTAAAATCATATATTTGTCCTATGCTCCAAAAACCTTCTATTTCATTTAGATGTATTTAGGTAGGTATTGTATGTTAATGAGATATACATTGATTGTAAGAAGAATGCTTAATGAGGTTCACTTGCCATCCAATTAATTTAATTTTAAATTACATGAGCAATAAAGGCTTAATTACATTCTTATCAATATATTGTATTTTCTGAACTGTGTGGCTATTAATTTATGAATACAGCAATTTATTTATAACAAATTAATTCGTATTTTAAGTATAAAACTTTATATTAAATGTAAATTACTTATTTGTAACTCTTAATTTAAAGTAACAGCCCATACTATAATGAACATATGTGTTTTAGGGAAGATAACATTTAACACTTTGTTGCTGGTGTTCACATGAATATGATTTTTTATGGCCGTGAAACAAACAGTAAAACAGCAGCATTTCTTGTTGATCTTTTTGGGGTAAAAGCAAAACTTTTATAATGGACATGCATAAGAAGTTTTTTGAAAGAGACTACACATGGAACGGCCTGTAATTTTTTGATATTTAATATAATCGACCTTTCTTACAGCGTTCAATTCATTAAAAAACAACTAGCATCTTTATCTCTGCCCTATCTACTCCTAGTTTCATTTTAATGAAGATAAGAAAATTTGTATGCACTGTAAGTTTTAACACTTTACATCTATAAGATTGTTATTATATGATTAAGTCAAGTTATAATGAGATTGAACATTTCAGAAACAGGAACACTTGCCATTATAAGGAAAATATATTTTGATAATATATTACTATAAAGAGCTATGCACTTAAAGTAGGCTAATCTGTTGATCAAAATACACTTAATATAAGCCAAATACAGTTAAGTTGCTAGGCTCTGAAAGAGTGACAGATGACAAAGAAGGGAAATGAACCTACAAAGTGCTTAAAATGCTGTGACCACATGACCCACTTACTGCGATTAAGAGACTTAATTTTTATATCCATTCTAAGCTGTACAGCATGGTGCTCAAGAATACAGGCTTTGGTCCAAACAATCAAGTTCAAATTTCAACTGTGTTTCTAACTAGCTATGAAAATTAGAAAAATTAATCCCAGTTTCCTTATCTTAAAGGGTGTATCATAGCAGTAGCTACTTGTATATATGGTCAAAGCATTTAAAGGTTATTTGGTATGCAGAAAGCACACAGAAAGTCAGCTGTTTTTCCTTTTCACCTTATCATATGGTTTTCAAAAGTTAATTTTCGTTTCTACTCCCGCAGAATTTTTTAGGTTGAGTGGGAAATTTTATATATAAGGAAACTTAGGCTTTGAAAAGTAAAGGAAATTATGACCTCCCTAGTGCAAGCTAACCTCATCCTTAACCTGAATTATTACAATAGCTTTTTACCATTTTTTCTGCTTCTACATTTGTCTCTCTGTTACATAAACAAATCGTGTAATCCCACTGCTCAAAAACATACAAAGACTTATTATATCACGTAGAGTAAAAGCTTAAGTTTTATGTGGTCTACCCCCAACCTCTATTATCTCTCTGTCCTTATCTCCTATTACTTACTTTCTTGCTTATTTTACAACAGCCACGTTGCTTCACTTTGCTATTGATTAAACATGCCAGAAATGCTCTTACCCTATGGCCTTTCTTTAAATGTTTCATTGTGGTTTATATGGAAATATGATCCCAGGGATCAGGAGTATAAGAAAAAATGCAGTAAAATATGAAAGGAGAGAAAAACAATGAAAGAATGTTTCTTCAGATTTGCTGTGTGGTAGTCACTCCATAGAGATAGGAAGGACCCTCACCCAATATTTGCTTTGGATGTTGAGACTGATGACACCACCAAAACAATATAAAAAGTTGTATTACTCATATAATGAGGCTTTCTGGGGACATCAGGGAAAAATCTCAAGTAGGTCCAAGTGGCTGAGAAAGGAGATTGGCTTGGAGTCCTTATGGTGGTTAGGGGATGTGACTCAGAGGAGCATTCCCATATGTGAACCAGAGCTTCCACAATTTGAACTTTCTGCCAGAGAAAAAGGAGGAAGGGCCTAAGCTTTCTTATTGGCTTAACTAGATGTGGATCAGAAAGGGAAAAAGGAGAAATTAGGCTGAAAAACTGGCCATCATCCAAAAATTGAGTTAAACTCTTTATCATATGCTACCACTATGAAAAACTGGTACTTGATTCTGCTAGAACTTTCTGATGCACCATACAAAATAAACAGATAAAGTGTTTATTCATTAATTCATCAGTTTCTGTTCCATATGATAAAATGTGGACCACAGGAATTAAGTCCCCTTCCCTACTGTGTGCCTATACATGTGTGCATATGGGAAGGTTTTTAAGTAAAGTCTCAGAGCAGCAAGCATGAGGGGTGTATTTGAAGGTTGAAGCAGAATGCTGTTTCATGGAACCTGTGCAAAGCAAGTCAAAGGTGTCATAAAAATGTTTGCTGAATTAATGGCTGTTCTAAGAGGGAGTGGGGCTGATGGGTTTTAGAAGTAGTGGATAAGAAGTGTCTAGTAAATAATGTTTATCATTTATTGTCTGTTCCTCCCATTAGAATGTGTGCTCCAGTGGGGAAGCAATACGTGTCTGGTTTAAAGGAGTACCCCAAGCACCTAAACTACTGTCTGACATGTAGTTGACATGCAATCAACATTTGTGTAATCATCAGTGAATGAATCTAGAATCTAAAAGCAGAAACAATAACCCAGACATCATTATCTCCAGTCTAGTCCTAGTTCTATAGACAGCAGACTATCAAATTTATAGTAAGCATCTCCAACTGGAACAGACAATACGTTAACCAACTGAATGATAGTAGACACTTAAGTGTGTGAATTAATTAATTTCCAAATATCTGCTAATTGTTAGACACTGAAAATATTAGACATTAAAGTTGTTCTATTCATAATTTGTAAAGGAAATTTTGCTGGTTTTTAATATGACAATAGAAGAATTATAGTCAATTATTGATTAGACATGTGGATTATTTACTTTGGAGTTTATTTGCAATACAAAACTAATGTTTATTTTTTTCTTTTTCTTTGTTTTTTTGAGATGGAGTCTCGCTCTGTCGCCCAGGCTGGAGTGCAGTGACGCTATCTCAGCTCACTGCAACCACACACACACACACACACACACACACACACACAGATATATACATACATACATATATATATATATGGAGAGAGAGAGAGAGAGAGAGAGAGAGAGACTAATTTTTCATGGTAGGCAGGCATTAAAGAGTGGGCATTGAGTTAACAAATGCCTTTTTTAATGGGATAAATAGAAAACAGTTACATCTGAAAAGCAAGGTATTTTACATTTTTGTGTCCGAAATTGTGTATCCTAACAGCACAAAGAGATCTGTACTTGAGTAAGAAATTTATAAATATATTAAAAAAGTAGAATGCTCCATTTGAGCAAATGCAGCTAACAGTCAAAATGTAAAAGGCCTCTCTTAGCAAGGGGATACTATGCATCCAGAGAAGGTTGGCCTTGCTGTGAAGGATGGGAAAGTTTGCATCTATTTCTCTGAAGAAGTCTGTTTATCCTTGCAAAAGTCAACCATGTTAAATGTTAGTATAGAGGCAGAATGGATAAAATATTTATTAGTCAGATCCTGTTTTCACCTGTATTATCAACTCTAAATATTTCATTATAGAAACCACACCCACCTGTTCTTTAACAATTTTTGTTTATCATTTAAAAACTAATAAGAATTAACAAAATGTTTGGGATAATTTAATTGGATATTGATGAGGGAAAAATCTTCTAGATCAATTATTATTTTGTACCAGAATCAAAAATACAGACTCTCCTCTTTAAATTATTAATAAGGCCAAAGATGTTCTATAGGTACTTTGTAGGGTTTCTCTTGACTGTTGTCAATATATGAACTTTATAAGGGGAACTACTACAGAAGTCCTCATTAATAAATGAAAATGTATCACTGATATGTTTAAATTTCCTAAGGCTTGGGTATGTTTGCAGTGATTCACATTCAATCAGTAGTTTAAGTTACTGGCAGTACTTATGCTTACAGTATAAAAGTTCCAGGTAACTGCTACTTTTCCTTTCATGCTGTAGCTATTATCCATTCAAACATTATTACATCAAATTTACATGAATATTTTAGTGTGATGCAAATTATTTTATATTTAACTTTAAAATTGTTTAATATCAGTACCAAATGATATCTTTTAGTAATTACTATTATGCTTTAAGTTCTGGGATACATATGCACATCGTGCAGGTTTGTTACATAGGTATACATGTTCCATGGTGGTTTGCTGCACCCATCAACCTGTCATCTACATTAGGTATTTCTCTTAATGCTATCCCTCCCCTAGGCCCCACCCCCAAACAGGCCCCAGTGTATGATGTTCCCCTCCCTGTGTCCATGTGTTCTCATTGTTCAACTCCCACTTATGAGTGAGAACATGCGATGTTTGGTTTTCTATTCCTGTGTTAGTTTGCTGAGAATGATGGTTTCCAGCTTCATCCATGTCCCTGCCCAAATGATAGCTTTTTGTTTATTTCACTGGATTTGTAAAATTTGAAATTTTGCTAATAAAGTGCATGTTAAATTATGAACACTTGTTTGTTTTATCAGTTGGTATCTTTATTGCACATATATGATCTCTTTCACACATAAGGCGGAAATTATGAATGGGTGTCCAAAAGTATAACGTAACATGCCTGAAGTGAAGAAATCTTCCATGTCACCTAGCCATTTTCCCTCAGTAACCTATCTGAGAAATAAAGTGTCTTGCAGAGACCCATATGACTATCAGAACTGGGAACTCTAATTCTACTTTCTGTTGAAGTTTAGAACGTCAGTTGGTTTCTATGTGAATGAAGCTTTTGGTAACTAAATGGGCCCTAGATCAGTTGTCTAAATTTCAGTTTGCTTTGTAACAATTTGAGGGGGATTATTCCTGTTTTAAAGGGTTAACAGGCTGTTGTCAAAACATAGTGGTTGCATGTTGGGAGAATGAGAATGTCCATGACTTGTGTTAAACCACTCCCCATAAGTTGGATAGCTGTATCCTTGAGGAACTCAGAGGAGATTGGGGTAACTTATACTTAGTTTGCCAAATTTTTAAAGTAGACAGATTTAAGAATGGCCCTAAATTATCCATGTATTCTCTCCCTAGTCTATAACTTACAAAATACAGTTAGGACATAACAAAAGAGCGTAGCAAGTGATTTCTCCCACATGATCTGCCCGTAGCTTTGGGAATATTTTAAGTCCCAGAAAAAGTAGATAGTGCTATGTGTTTGTACTGATGCAGATAGTGGGAAGGAGTGAAGTTGGGTAATAAAGGTGGATGGCACGCCCCTTTTAAAAATATATTGATCCCTATTTATCTTGTGAATTTTATCCCTGGTGCCAAGCCTTTTATCTTGAAGCTACAGGGTAGGAAAATGAGAAAGAAAAGTTTTAAATTATGTCACATTTTTTTTTCTTCTCAAACAAGTGTCTTTCTTTCTCTCCCCATCTTTCACCCTGGAGTAACTTCAGTGTATGCTGATGATAGTATGAGAAGAAAAGAACACACTCCTATATCCACGCATAATCAAGAAAAATATTCAATTATTTTTAAATTCAAATATGAAAAATGTAGTCCAACCTGAACAATGTCTATAGGGTAGTTAAACAGAGGGTGACACTATACATGAGTACACAGCTTCATTTCTCAAATTTTACAGTGTCTGATGTTACCATTTCCTCAGCCTCAGAAACTATGTCTGGTGGTACTTTTAATTCCTACCTTTGCTTTTATAAATTCTTACCTTCCTTTATGTCAAAGTCCTAGTATTAATTTATATTTATTTTATGCTACCCAAGTTGTTGCTGGTAAAAGAAAAGAGAAACCTCAGATGTTATGGTTTGGTAGTAAGAAAAGATATTACTATAATCATCTATAATTTAGGTGGAATACATAAAATTCTGGCATTTAAAAAAATTAAATAGCTTTAGGGATACAAGTGGTTTTTGGTTACATGGATGAATTGTATAGTGGTGAAGTTTGAGATTTTAGTGCACCCATCAGCAGAGCAGTGTACATTGTAACCAAAATGTAGTCTTTATTCCTCATCCTCCTTCCACTCTCCTCCCTTCTGAGTCTCCAATGTCCATCACACTACTCAGTATACCTCTATATGCCTCTGCATACCCATAGCTTAGCTCCTATATGTAAGTGAGAATATACTGCATTTGGTTTTCCATTCTTGAATTACTTTGCTTAGAATAATGGCCTTCAGCTCCATCCAAGGGGCTGCAAAAGACATTATTTTGTTCATTTTTATGGCTGAAAACTTTGGCATTTTTTTCCTATAAAAACTAAAGCTCTGGCAGCATATCATATGTACCATATTAGGCTAGGAAGAATATGTGTATTTTTCTCTACCCCAAGATGTCTTTTAATATCTCAACATTTGAGTTACCAGACTCCAGAAACAAGATGGGGGAAATTTCTTTCAACCACAAATTTACTAACTCAGTATTTTAAAAGGAGTGTTTGGCCTGGCATGGTGGCTCACACCTGCCATCCCAGCACTTTCGGAGGCCAAGGCAGGCAGATCACCTGAGATCAGGAATTCGAGACCAGGCTTGCTAACATCGTGAAACTCCATCTCTCCTAAAAATACAAAATTTAGCTGGGCGTGGTGACGTGCACTTGCAGTCCCAGCTACTTGGGAGTCTGAGGCAGGAGAATTGCTTGAACCCGGGAGTTGGAGGTTGCAGTGAGCCGAGATTACACCACTGCACTGCAGCCTGGGTGACAGAACAAGACTCTGTCTCAAAAAAAAAAAAAAAAAAGAGTTTGCAGTAATATGTTCTTAGCTTCCTTAGAACAAGACACCCACATAGCCCCTCACTCATTAATTCTTAGAAGGTTTATGAACGTGTGACTAGGAGAATTTTGCTCTTGGCCTTAGGAAGAGGCACTCTTTCTCTTGATGGTCTTTTTTTTTTTTTTTTTTGAATTGGTGTTGTATGTATCTTTTGACCATTGGATTGAAGATCTCTAGTGTCAGTTTTTGGTTATGAAAACAAAGAGGCCAGTGAGATTATTCACTTTGTTTTGGGTCTATTCCACTTAGTTCTGCCTACTCTAGATAAATGGCATCTTTGCTGTTATAGGTTTGTGTGGTTTTCTGGGACAAGAAGTCTGTATTAGTGTTTAGAACCAAAAGGGGATTAGTAATAAACGTTTTTTTTTTTTATTTATCAACCTTTCAATGATGTACATTTAATGTTCAGTGATTTAGCTGGGAAATTGTGGTTATAATAGTTCACAGAATAAGATTTGAATATCCTATTCCTGGCTAATTTTTCTTGCAAAATTAATATACACTTTTGCTACACTACATGCTGGAACTTCAAAACATTTTGAATTTTCGCCTTTCAATTATCAATTTTTAAAAGGGTCTGGTGCAGTGGGGTAGAGAAGAGACATGAGATGAATATGAAACAAAGAAGTAGGAAGTTAATTAGGGTAGGTGAGCCTGTGTATAGAATAAGGGGTTAAGGATATGAACATATGGATTACTTTTCTTTTAGTGAAGATAATTTGCGCATTGGGAATTTTTAGGAGTGGCAACTTCGTGATTGTTGAATTAAAACATTTTTTAAAAAAAATCTACTCTTCTTTGTAATGGGTTTTTAAATGACTGACATCTCTGTTCCTTTATCCTCTTACAAATGAACTAAGTGCGCTTTAGATTTACCTCTTGTACTCAGTGAAGGGCTCACTAAGCTTGTATACATAACAATAGACGTTTCTCAAAAGCATTGAAAACCAGGTTATGTGACATTTTGAAATACACTTATATTTAAAGATTTTATTTACGTCCAGTTTTAAGTGTTTTACAGTGACATCTCTTACAGTTATGCTTATCTCCACCGGCACTTCAAGTGGTAATTCTTTCCCATAAATTGTTTCTTTGGGTAATATTTTTTTTCCATTTAGATATCTATTCAAAGTTGAGATAAACACTTATGACCTAATAGAATAATAGTACACAAAGTAGAGTAGAAAAGATCAAAATTTACAGTCGCTTGCTTCTCATTTCTCCCAGAAAATGACTTGAGCATGTCAAGATGCTAGTTTCAGAAGAAAAACAGATCTCAAAAGCAGCAGAAAGCAGCCTAAAGTCAACCAGACTTTTTGAGATCCAAAAGGACTGGTGAATAAAGTCTGAAATTCTGACGTTGGAAGTAAATTTTTCTTTGCACAATGACATTTTGATTTACTTTCTCTCATTTTTCTTTTTAAAATAAGTTAATATAACACCATCAAAGCATTTATGTAATGTTTTATTTAATCAGGTATTCATATCATGAGAAAGAGCCATCGTTAAAGATTTACTCATTCTTCACCTGATTTAAGGCTAGTTATAGTTTAAAGCTTATTTGCTACTTAAGAAGATGCATTACTTGAAATATATTTCTACAAAAATATATATCATAATGTAATAGTTGAAACCAGTATGATGCCAATATTCAATCCTATAATACGCTTATTTCTCTTGGGACATATAGGGTACACTTGCTAAAAAGCATGTAGGATAAATTGTTATTTATTCACACGCTGTTTCTCATCGTAACAGAACTGTCAAATGAACATACTAGAAAATGAGTGTTTTGATTTATATTTTTCAGGATTGTTATCGTGATTCAAGGGGTTTGGAGGTAGATTAGAAATGTCATTAGGTTAACTAAAATCTAGACAAATCAAACTCCCACTTAATATTGATTTAAGCTGTAACTGTTTTTAGCATAAAAATAATTTTATAAACAAAAGCTAATAGTGATGATTTAATCAAGAAAATGTCTATCTGTACTTAGAATACAGTCAACATAATCACATGGTAATCTCAATCTCGATACACAAATTTGATATTGAGAACAATGACCCCGAGTCCTTGTTAAGTATTCTGTTATTAGAGAAATGGGTTCTAGAGCAAATTTACTTTGCTAGGAATATGAATTGAGTATAGAACAAAAGTGTTAAAAGATAAAGATACTTTTATTTTTCTCTCATGTAATAAATAATGTACATTTTCTACTTTGTCCTTTCAACATTTGGGACATTTACTATTTTATTTTGACTTACCTGTTTTGGGAAAGACTGACCAGAGAAGCCAAGGTTTTATATAAAATTACATGTACATATATAATTTTAAAGTCATCAATTTCTAGATAAGTTAAAAATTTATGTTTTTTCATGAATAGGTATAGAACGAAAGATCTCAAAAAGAGATGAGGAACCAGTCATTATAATCCAATGCTAGTGGTGAGTCTGAACAGGTTATAAACCAAGACGTGCTTATTTTGAGACAGTTCAACAAACACAAATGAGCCAATTCTTCCATTTCCTTCCATCCTTACCTCTTTCTAAAGAGATAGTAAGTGACTTACAAAATTACATCGAATTTCATGAAATGCAAATTAAGAACAAGTTGAAGGAAAAACAAGATGTAATTTTTGTAGGAACAAAAAGAATGATTTAAGAATGTGAACAGTGTCACCTTGGTGGTCTTTTTTTGTTTGTTTGTTATTATACTTTAAGTTCTAGGGTACATGTGCATAACGTGCAGGTTTGTTACATATGTATACTTGTGTATGTTGCTGTGCTGCATCCATCAACTCGTCAGCACCCATCAACTCGTCATTTACATCAGGTATAACTCCCAATGCAATCCCTCCCCCCTCCCCCCTCCCCATGATAGGCCCCGGTGAGTGATGTTCCCCTTTCCGAGTCCAAGTGATCTCATTGTTCAGTTCCCACCTATGAGTGAGAACATGCGGTGTTTGGTTTTCTGTTCTTGTGATAGTTTGCTGAGAATGAAGGTTTCCAGCTGCATCCATGTCCCTACAAAGGACACAAACTCATCCTTTTTGATGGCTGCATAGTATTCCATGGTGTATATGTGCCACATTTTCTTAATCCAATCTGTCACTGATGGACATTTGGGTTGATTCGAAGTCTTTGCTATTGTGAATAGTGCCACAATAAACATACGTGTGCATGTGTCTTTATAGCAGCATGATTTATAATCCTTTGGGTATATACCCAGTAATGGGATGGCTGGGTCATATGGTACATCTAGTTCTAGATCCTTGAGGAATCGCCATACTGTTTTCCATAATGGTTGAACTAGTTTACAATCCCACCAACAGTGTAAAAGTGTTCCTATTTCTCCACATCCTCTCCAGCACCTGTTGTTTCCTGACTTTTTAATGATCGCTATTCTAACTGGTGTGAGATGGTATCTCATTGTGGTTTTGATTTGCATTTCTCTGATGGCCAGTGATGATGAGCATTTTTTCATGTGTCTGTTGGCTGTATGAATGTTTTCTTTCGAGAAATGTCTGTTCATATCCTTTGCCCACTTTTTGATGGGGTTGTTTGTTTTTTCCTTGTAAATTTTTTGAGTTCCCTGTAGGTTCTGGATATTAGCCCTTTGTCAGATGAGTAGATTGCAAAAATTTTCTCCCATTCTGTAGGTTGCCTGTTCACTCTGATGGTAGTTTCTTTTGCTGTGCAGAAGCTCTTTAGTTTAATGAGATCCCACTTGCCAATTTTGGCTTTTGCTGCCATTGCTTTTGGTGTTTTAGACATGAAGTCTTTGACCATGCCTATGTCCTGAATGGTACTAACTATGTTTTCCTCTAGGGTTTTTATGGTATTAGGTCTAATATTTAAGTCTCTAATCCATCTTGAATTAATTTTCGTATAAGGAGTAAGGAAAGGATCCAGTTTCAGCTTTCTACTTATGGTTAGCCAATTTTCCCAGCACCATTTAATAAATAGAGAATCCTTTCCCCATTTCTTTTTTCTCTCACGTTTGTCGAAGATCAGATGGCTGTAGATATGTGGTATTATTTCTGAGGACTCTGTTCTGTTCCATTGGTCTATATCTCTGTTTTGGTACCAGTACCATGCTGTTTTGGTTACTGCAGCCTTGTAATATAGTTTGAAGTCAGGTAGCATGATGCCTCCAGCTTTGTTCTTTTGACTTAGGATTGTCTTGGAGATGCGGGCTCTTTTTTGGTTCCATATGAACTTTAAAGCAGTTTTTTTTTCCAATTCTGTGAAGAAAGTCATTGGTAGCTTGATGGGGATGGCATTGAATCTATAAATTACCTTGGGCAGTATGGCCATTTTCACGATATTGATTCTTCCTATCCATGAGCATGGTATGTTCTTCCATTTGTTTGTGTCCTCTTTTATTTCACTGAGCAGTGGTTTGTAGTTCTCCTTGTAGAGGTCCTTTACATCCCTTGTAAGTTGGATTCCTAGGTATTTCATTCTCTTTGAAGCAATTGTGAATGGAAGTTCATTCCTGATTTGGCTCTCTGTTTGTCTGTTACTGGTGTATAAGAATGCTTGTGATTTTTGCACATTAATTTTGTATCCTGAGAATTTGCTGAAGTTGCTTATCAGCTTAAGGAGATTTTGGGCTGAGACGATGGGGTTTTCTAAATATACAATCATGTCATCTGCAAACAGGGACAATTTGACTTCTTCTTTTCCTAACTGAATACCCTTGATTTCTTTCTCTTGCCTGATGGCCCTAGCCAGAACTTCCAACACTATGTTGAATAGGAGTGGTGAGAGAGGGCATCCCTGTCTTGTGCCAGTTTTCAAAGGGAATTTTTCCAGTTTTTGCCCATTCAGCATGATATTGGCTGTGGGTTTGTCATAAATAGCTCTTATGATTTTGAGGTATGTTCCATCAATACCGAATTTATTGAGAGTTTTTAGCATGAAGGGCTGTTGAATTTTGTCAAAAGCCTTTTCTGCATCTATTGAGATAATCATGTGGTTCTTGTCTTTGGTTCTGTTTATATGCTGGATTATGTTTATTGATTTGCGAATGTTGAACCAGCCTTGCATCCCCGGGATGAAGCCCACTTGATCATGGTGGATAAGCTTTTTGATGTGCTGCTGGATCCGGTTTGTCAGTATTTTATTGAGGATTTTTGCATCGATGTTCATCAGGGATATTGGTCTAAAATTCTCTTTTTTTGTTGTGTCTCTGTCAGGTTTTGGTATCAGGATGATGTTGGCCTCATAAAATGAGTTAGGGAGGATTCCCTCTTTTTCTATTGATTGGAATAGTTTCAGAAGGAATGGTACCAGCTCCTCCTTGTACCTCTGGTAGAATTCAGCTGTGAATCCATCTGGTCCTGGACTTTTTTCGTTGGTAGGCTATTAATTATTGCCTCAATTTCAGAGCCTGCTATTGGTCTATTCAGGGATTCAACTTCTTCCTGGTTTAGTCTTGGAAGAGTGTAAGTGTCCAGGAAATTATCCATTTCTTGAAGATTTTCTAGTTTATTTGCGTAGAGGTGTTTATAGTATTCTCTGATGGTAGTTTGTATTTCTGTGGGGTCGGTGGTGATATCCCCTTTATCATTTTTAATTGCGTCTATTTGATTCTTCTCTCTTTTCTTCTTTATTAGTCTTGCTAGCAGTCTGTCAATTTTGTTGATCTTTTCAAAAAACCAACTCCTGGATTCATTGATTTTTTGGAGGGTTTTTTGTGTCTCTATCTCCTTCAGTTCTGCTCCGATCTTAGTTATTTCTTGCCTTCTGCTAGCTTTTGAATGTGTTTGCTCTTGCTTCTCTAGTTCTTTTAATTGTGATGTTAGAGTGTCAATTTTAGATCTTTCCTGCTTTCTCTTGTGGGCATTTAGTGCTGTAAATTTCCCTCTACACACTGCTTTAAATGTGTCCCAGAGATTCTGGTATGTTGTATCTTTGTTCTCATTGGTTTCAAAGAACATCTTTATTTCTGCCTTCATTTTGTTTTGTACCCAGTAGTCATTCAGGAGCAGGTTGTTCAGTTTCCATGTAGTTGAGCGGTTTTGATTGACTTTCTTAGTCCTGAGTTGTAGTTTGATTGCACTGTGGTCTGAGAGACCGTTTGTTATAGTTTCTGTTCTTGTACATTTGCTGAGGAGTGCTTTCCTTCCAATTATGTGGTCAATTTTGGAATAAGTGCGATGTGGTGCTGAGAAGAATGTATATTCTGTTGATTTGAGGTGGGAGTTCTATAGATGTCTATTAGGTCTGCTTGCTGCAGAGATGAGTTCAATTTCTGGATATCCTTGTTAACTTTCTGTCTCATTGATCTGTCTAATGTTGACAGTGGAGTGTTGAAGTCTCCCATTATTATTGTATGGGAGTCTAAGTCTCTTTGTAAGTCTCTAAGGACTTGCTTGATGAATCTGGGTGCTCCTGTATTGGGTGCATATATATTTAGGATAGTTAGCTCTTCCTGTTGAATTGATCCCTTTACCATTATGTAATGGCCTTCTTTGTCTCTTTTGATCTTTGATGGTTTAAAGTCTGTTTTATCAGAGACTAGTATTGCAATCCCTGTTGTTTTTTGTTGTCCATTTGCTTGGTAAATCTTCCTCCATCCCTTTATTTTGAGCCTATGTATGTCTCTGCGTGTGAGATGGGTCTCCTGAATACAGCAGACTGATGGGTCTTGACTCTTTATCCAGTTTGCCAATCTGTGTCTTTTACTTGGCGCATTTAGGCCATTTACATTTAAGGTTAATATTGTTATGTTTGAACTTGATCCTGCCATTATGATATTAACTGGTTATTTTGCTCGTTAGTTGATGCAGTTTTCTTCCTAGCCTCAATGGTCTTTACATTTTGGCATGTTTTTGCAATGGCTAGTACCGGTTGTTCCTTTCCATGTTTATTGCTTCCTTCAGGGTCTCTTGTAAGGCATGCCTAGTTGTGACAAAATCTCTAAGCATTTGCTCATCTGTAAAGGATTTTATTTCTCCTTCACTTATGAAACTTAGTTTGGCTGGATATGAAATTCTGGGTTTAAAATTCTTTTCTTTAAGAATGTTGAATATTGGCCCCCACTCTCTTCTGGCTTGGAGAGTTTCTGCCGAGAGATCTGCTGTTAGTCTGATGGGCTTCCCTTTGTGGGTAACCCGACCTTTCTCTCTGGCTGCCCTTAAGATTTTTTCCTTCATTTCAACTTTGGTGAATCTGGCAATTATGTGTCTTGGAGTTGCTCTTCTCGAGGAGTATCTTTGTGGCGTTCTCTGTATTTCCTGGATTTTAATGTTGGCCTGCCCTACTAGGTTGGGGAAGTTCTCCTGGATGATATCCTGAAGAGTGTTTTCCAACTTGGTTCCATTTTCCCCCTCACTTTCTGGTACATCAATCAGACATAGATTTGTTCTTTTTACATAATCCCATACTTCTTGCAGGCTTTGTTCATTTCTTTTTCTTCTTTTTTCTTTTGGTTTCTCTTCTCTCTTCATTTCATTCATTTGATCCTCAATCACTGATACTCTTTGTTCAAGTTGATTGAGTCGGTTACTGAAGCTTGTGCATTTGTCAGGTGTTTCTCGTGTCATGGTTTTTCATCTCTTTCATTTCGTTTATGACCTTCTCTGCATTAATTACTCTAGCCATCAATTCTTCCACTTTTTTTTTCAAGGTTTTTAGTTTCTTTGCGTTGGGTACGTAATTCCTCCTTTAGCTCTGAGAAGTTTGATGGACTGAAGCCTTCTTCTCACATCTCGTCAAAGTCATTCTCCGTCAAGCTTTGATCCATTGCTGGCAATGAGCTGCGCTCCTTTGCCGGGGGAGATGCGCTCTTATTTTTTGAATTTCCAGCTTTTCTGCCCTGCTTTTTCCCCATCTTTGTGGTTTTATCTGTCGCTGGTCTTTGGTGATGTTGGTGACGTACTGATGGGGTTTTGGTGTAGGTGTCCTTCCTGTTTGATAATTTTCCTTCTAACAGTCAGGATCCTCAGCTGTAGGTCTGTTGGAGATTGCTTGAGGTCCACTCCAGACCCTGTTTGCCTGGGTGTCAGTAGCAGAGGCTGCAGAAGATAGAATATTGCTGAACAGTGAGTGTGTTGTACCTGTCTGATTCTTGCTTTGGAGACTTCCTCTCAGGGGTGTACTCCTCCCTGTGAGGTGTGGGGTGTCAGACTGCCCCTAGTGGGGGATGTCTCCCAGTTAGGCTACTCAGGGGTCAGGGACCCACTTGAGCAGGCAGTCTGTCCCTTCTCAGATCTCAACCTCCGTGTTGGGAGATCCACTGCACTCTTCAAAGCTGTCAGACAGAGTCGTTTGTGTCTGCAGAGGTTTCTGCTGCTTTTGTTGTTTACTGTGCCCTGTCCCCAGAGGTGGAGTCTACAGAGACAGGCAGGTTTCCTTGAGCTGCTGTGAGCTCCACCCAGTTTGAGCTTCCCAGCAGCTTTGTTTACCTACTTAAGCCTCAGCAATGGCGGGCGACCCTCCCCCAGCCTCGCTGCTGCCTTGCCGTGATATCACAGACTGCTGTGCTAGCAATGAGGGAGGCTCCGTGGGCATGGGACCCTCCCGGCCAGGTGTGGGATATGATCTCCTGGTGTGCCTGTTTGCTTAAAGTGCAGTATTGGGGTTGGAGTTACCCGATTTTCCAGGTGTTGTGTGTCTCAGTTCCCCTGGCTAGGAAAAGGGATTCCCTTTCCTCTTGTGCTTCCCAGGTGAGGCGATGCCTCACCCTGCTTCAGCTCTCGCTGGTCGGACTGCAGCAGCTGACCAGCACCGATTGTCTGGCACTCCCTAGTGAGATGAACCCAGTACCTCAGTTGAAAATGCAGAAATCACCGGTCTTCTGTGTCGCTCTCGCTGGGAGTTGGAGACTGGAGCTGTTCCTATTCGGCCATCTTGCTCTACCCCCTGCCGAAATCACCGGTCTTCTGTGTCGCTCGTGCTGGGAGTTGGAGACTGGAGCTGTTCCTATTCGGCCATCTTGCTCCGCCCCCCAAAACCATACAATGGTATAAAAATTAAACGTCGTCCTGAATGACTATTGGGTAAATAATAAAATTAAGGCAGAAATAAAAAAAGCTATTTTAAAAATAGTGAGAACCAAGACACAACCTACCAGAATATCTTGGACTCAGCTATTGCAGTGTTAAGAGAGAAATTCATAGCACTAAATGCCCACATCAAAAAGTTAAAAAGATTGTAAATTAACAACTTAATATCAGAACTGAGAGAATTTGAGAAGCAAGAACAAAACAATTGCAAACCTAGTAGAAGACAAGAAGTAAAAAATATCAGAGCTAAAGTGAAATATAATTAAGACATAAAAAGCATTCAGAAGGCCAATGAATCCATAAGTTATTTTCTGGAAAAAAATTAATAAAATAGGCTGCTAGCTAGACTTAAAAAGAAGAAAAGACAGAATGTTCAAATAAACACAATTAAAACTGAAGAGAATGTTACCACTGACCCCCCCCCCACACACACACACACAAACAAAACTTACCATCAGAAACCACTATGAACACCTCTATGCACATAAACTGGAAAACCTGTAGGAGATGGATAAATTTCTGGAAATATGCATCCTCCTAAGACTGAACCAATAAGAAACTGATGCCCTGGACAGACCAGTAATGAGCACTGAAACAGACTCAGTAATAAATATCTTACCAATCAAAAAATGCCCAAGAGCTTATAGATTTACAGTCAAATTCTACCAGATGTATAAAGAAGACCTGGTACTATTCTTACTGAAATTATCCCAAAAAATGAGGAGGAGAGACTCTTCCCCAACTCATTCTATGAGGCCAGCATTATCCTTAGACCAAAACCTGCCAGAGACATCACAACAGTGACAAAAATACCCTACAGGACAAAATTCTTGCAAAAGCCCTCAACGAAATACTTGCAATCTAAAGCTAGCAGCACATCAAGAAGCTAATCTGAAAAGCTAATTCATAATAAAGTAGGCTTCCTCCCTGAGATGCAAGATTGATTCAACATACACAAACCAATAAATATGATTCATCACATAAACAGTACTAATGACAAGCTCCACATGATAATTTCAATAGATGCAAAAAAGACTTGATATAATTCAAAACTTTTTATGTTAAAAAGTGTCAATAAATTAGGTATTAAAAATGCATCAAAATAATAAGAGGCATCTATGACAAACCCACAGCCAACAGCATAGTGAATGGGCAAAAGGTGAAAGCATTCCCCTTGAAAGCTGGCAAGAGACAAGGATGCCCTCTCTCACCACTTTTATTTAACATAGTATGGGAATTTTTAGCCACAGCCATCAGGCAAGAGAAAGAAATAAAGAGCACCCAAATATGAAGACAGGAATTCAAACTATCCCAGTTTGTAGATGACATGATTCTACTCTGGAAAACCCCAAAAGCTCCTTGACGTGAAACAAACAAACAAAAAAACTCCTCAGCATAGCTGCAAGATCCAATGTCAATATACAAAAGTCACTAGCATTCTGATACAGTTTTGCCATGTCCCTGCTCAGATCTCACCTTGAATTGTAGCTCCCATAATTCCCACATGTCATGAGAGGGACCAGGTGGAAAGTAATTAAATCACGGGGGTGTATTTTTCTTATGCTGTTATTGTGGTAGTGAATAAGTCTCACAAGATCTGATGGTTTTACAAAGGGGTGTTTTGCTATGCAAGCTCTCTTTCCTGATGCCATATAAGATGCGCTTTTGCTTCTCCTTTGTCTCCCTCCATGACTGTGAGGCCTCCACAGTCATGTGGAACTATGAGTCTATTAAACCGTTATTTTAAAAAAATAAATTACCCAGTCTCAAATATATCTTTATTAGCAGTGTGATAACCAAGTAATACATTAAATTGGTACTAGGAGTGGGGTGTTGCTATATAGACATCCAAAAATGTGGAAGCGACTTTGAAACTGGGTAACAGGCAGAAGATGGAACAGTTTGAAGAGCATGGAAGAGGACAGGAAGATATGGGAAAGTTTGGAACTTCCAAGAAACTTGTTGAATGTCTTTGACCAAAATGCTGTTAGTGATAATGACAATAAAGTCCAGTCTGAAGTGGTCTCAGATGGAGATGAGAAACTTATTGGAAACTGAAGCAAAAGTGACTCTTGCTATGTTTTGGCAAAGAGACTGACAGCATTTTGCCCTTGCCTTAGAGATTTGTGAAACTTTGAACTTGAGGGAGATGATTTAGGGCATCTGGTGGAAGAAATTTCTAAGTAGCAAAGCATTCAAAATGTGACTTGGGTGCTATTAAAAGCATTCAGTTTAAAGTATTCACAAAGATGTGGTTTGGAATTGGAACTTACATTTAAAAAGGAAGCAGAGCATAAAAGTTCAGAAAATTTGCAGCCTGATGATGTGATAAAAAAGAAAAATTCATTTTCTGAGGAGAAATTTAAGCTGGCTGCAGAAATTTGCATAAGTAATGAAGTGCCATACATTAATCACCATGCCAATGGAGAAAACGTCTCCAGGGTATGTCACAGGTCTTCACAAAAAACCCTTGCACCATGGGACTGGAGGCCTAGGAGGAAAAATGATTTTGTGAGTCAGGCCCAGGGCCTTGCTGCTTTGTGGCATCTTGGGACTTTGTGACCTGCATCTTAGCTGTGGCTGAAAGGGTCCAATGTAGCGCTCAGTCAGTTGCTTCAGAGGGTGCAAGCCCCAAGCCTTGTTGGCTTCCATGTGGTGTCCACCCTGTGGGTGCACAAAAGTAAATAATCGAGGTTTGGAAGCTGCTGCCTAGATTTCAGGATATGCATGCAAATGCCTGAATGTTCATGCCAAAGTCTGCCACGGGGTGAAGCCCTCATAGAGAACCTCTGTTACAGCAATGCAGAAGAGAAGTGTGGGGTTGGTGCCCACACAGAGAGATCCCAGTGTGGCACTGTCTAGTGGAACTGTGAGAAAATGACCACTATCCTCCAGACCCCAGAATGGTAGATCCACTGATAGCTTGTACTGTGCCCTTGGACAAACCTCAGATACTCAATACCAGCCCATGAAAGCAGCTGGAATTGGGGCTGTATTCTGCAAAGCCACAGGGGCAGAGCTGCCCAAGGCCATGAGAGCCCACTTCTTGCATCAGTGTGGCCTGGATGTGAGACATGGAGTCAAAGGAGATCATTTTGAAGCTTTAAGATTTGGCTGCCCTGCTGTACTTCTGACTTTCACTGGGCCTGTACTCCCTTCATTTTGGCCAATTTCTCCCATCGGAATAGGTATATTTACCTAATGCCTGTACCCCCATTGTATCTATGAAGTAACTAACTTGCTTTTGATTTTACAGGCTCATAGGTGGAAGAAACTTGCCTTGTCTCAGATTAGACTTTGGACTGTGGATTTTGAGTTAACGTTGAAATGAGTTAAAACATTTGGGGACTGTTGGGAATCCACGGTTAGTTTTGAAATATGAAAATATGAGATGTGGGAGGTGCCAGGGGTGGAATACTATGGTTTGGCGGTGTCCCCATCCAAATCTCGATTTGAATTCTAGCTCCCATAATTCCTGCATGTCATGGGGGGACCTGGTGGGAAATAACTAAGTCATGGAGGCAGATCTTTTCTGCGCTGTTATTGGGATTGTGAATACATCTCATAAGGTCTGATTGTTATATAAAGGGGAATTTCCCTACACAAGCTCTCTTGCCTCCCACCATGTAAGAATTGCCTTTGCTTCTCCTTTACTTTCTGCCATGATTGTGAGGCCTCCCCAGCCATGTGTAACTTTGAGTTCATTAAACCTCCTTCCTTTATAAATTATCCAATTTCACGTATGACTTTATTAGCAGCCTGAAGACAGACGAACACACAGTCCTATATGCTATCAACAGACAAGCTGAGATCCAAATCAGGAAGGAAATCCTTTCACACTTTCCACATGCACAAAAAATAAAATATGTAGGAATACTTCTAACCAGGGAAGTGAAAGATCTCTACAATGAGACTTATAAAACACTTCTCAAAGAAATCAGAGAAGACACAAACAAAGGGAAATACATCCCGTGGCCATGGATATGAAGATTCAATATAATTAAAATGACCACACTGTCCAAAACAATTTACAAACTAAATATTCTTATCAAATACCAAGAGCATTCTTAACAGAACTAGAAAAAAACTATTTTAAAGTTTCACATGAAACCAAAAAGGAGCTTCAATAATTAAGGAATTTTTAAGCAAAAAGAAAAAGCTGGAGGAGTCGTGTTACCTGACTTCAAACTATAGTACAGGGCTAAAGCAATCAAAACAGTATAGTACTGGTACAAAAACTGACACATCGACCAAATGAACAGAATAGAGAGAAAAGAAATAAGGCCACATACCTATGACCACCTGATCTTTTAGAAAGGTGATAAAAAATGAGAAAATAGTCTATGTTCAATAAATAGTGCTGAGAAAACTGGCTGGCCATATGCATAAGATTGAAGCCCTTCTTTACACCATATACAAAAATTAACTCAAGAGAGATTAAAGACTTAAATGTAAAACTCAAAGCTATAAAAACCCTGGAAGACAACCTAGGCAGCACCATTTTCTACATAGAAATAGGCAAAGATTTTATGACAAAAACTCCAAAAGCAATTGAAAAAAAAGCAAAAATTAAAAAATGGGTTCTAATTAAAGTAAGAGCTTCTCCACAAGAAAAGAAACTATCAACAGAGTAAATAGACAACCTACAGATGGGAGAGTATATTTGCAAACTATGCATCTGACAGAAGTCTAATATCCAGCATCTATAAGGAACTTAAACAAATTTACAAGAGCAAAACAAGAAATCCTATTTAAAAGTGATCAAATGACACTTTTCAAAAGAAGATATACATAGGACTGAAAAGCATATAAAAAAGCTCAGTATCACTGATTATCAGATAAATACAAGTCAAAACCACAATGAGATACCATCTCACACCAGTCAGAATGGCTATTACTACAAAGTCAAAAAATAACAGATGCTGCTAAGGTTGTGGAGGAAAAGGATTGCTTATACCCTTTTGGTGGGAGTGTAAATTAGTTCAACCCTTGCAGAAAGAAACATGGAAATTCCTGAAAGGACTAAAAGAATAATTTACCATTTGACCCAGCAATCCCATCACTGGCTATATACCCAGAGGAATATAAATCATTCTACTACAAAGACACATGTATGCAAATATTCATTGCAGCGCGATTCACAATAACAAAGACATGAAGTAAACCTAAATGCTCATCAATGACAGATTGGATAAAGAAAATGTGGTACATATACACCATAGAATACAATGCGACCATAAAAGAAGCAAGAACAAGTCATTTGTAGGAACGTGGATAGAGCTATAGGCCATTATTCTTAGCAAACTAATGCAGCAACAGAAAACCAAATATTGCATTTTGTCACTTAGGAAGCTAAATGGTGAAAACTCATGAATGAAACAAATATAACAACAGACACTGGAGTTTACTTGAGAGTAAAGGGTGGGAGGAGGGATAAAAGCAGAAAATATAACTATTGGGTACTGGCCTTAACACCTGCGTGATAAAATACTCTTTGCAACAAACCCCTATGGCCTAAGATAATCTATGTAACAAAACTTCACATGTGTACCCTTAAAACTAAAATAGTAGTTTTTTTTTTTTTTAGAGTTATTGACCTTAAAAGAGGAGATAGAGAAAAAAATAGAGATAGAAAATTTGTTCAGAGAATAACAAAGAACTTCCTAACCCTGAGAAAGATAATATCAACATCCAAGTACAAGAAGATTATACAACACCAATCAGAATTAACCCAAAAACGACTACCTCAAGGCATTTAATAACCAAACTTCCAAAGTCCAGAATAAAGAAAAGATTGTAAAAGCAGCAGGAAAAAGAAAGAAAGAAAGAAAAGAAAGAAAGAAAGAAAGAAAGAAAGAAAGAAAGAAAGAAAGAAACAACATACAAAGGAGCTCCAACATATTTGGCAGAAGAATTTTCAGTGGAAACCTTACAGGTCAGGAGTGAACAGCATGAAATTTTTAAAGTGCTAAAGGAAAAACATTTTTACCCTAGAATAGTATATCTGGCAAAAATATCCTTTGAACCTGAAGAAGAAGTGGAGACTTTGCCAGAAAAAAATAACAAAAAGAAAAACTGAGGGATTTTATCAACACTGACCTATCCTAGAAAAAATGCTAAAGGGAGTACTTCAATAAGAAAGAAAATGACATTAATGAGCAATAAATATTCATCTGAAGGTACGAAACTCGCTGATAATAGTTAACAGAAAAACAGAATATTATAACACTAACTGTGATGTGTAAACTACTCTTATCCTAAGCCTAAACAATGAACCAATCAAAAACAACAAATACAGCAACTTTGCAAGACATAGTACAATAATATATGTTTATAAACTAAAAAATGTTAAACAGCAGAAGAGCAATATTACGGTGTAAAGTGTTTATTAATTTTGTTTTTGGTTGTTTGTACAAGTAGTATTAAGTTGTTATTACATGAAAAGAATGGGTTATAAGAGAATATTCACAAGCCTCATGGCAAACTCAAACCAAAATAAGTAAATACAATGGATACACGAAAAGCAAAAAGCAATAAACTATATCATATCACCAGAGAAAATCACTTTCACTAGAGAAAGACAAGAAGAAAATAAAGTAGAAAGAGAAGACGAGAAAATAAATAACAAAATGTCAGGAGTAAATACTTAATTAATTATACATAAATAAAATAAACTCTCCAATCAAAAGACATAAATTGGCTGAATGGATGTTCAAATATGACCCATTGATCTGTGGCCTGCAAGAAACACACTTCACTTCTAAAAATACACATAGACTGAAAATAAAGGGATGGAAAAACATATTTCATGCCAGTGGAAACCAAAAAAGAGCAGGAGTTGCTGTACTTAATAATTCTGAAACAAATTATAATGAATTATAATGGAACCACAACATACCAAAACCTATGCGATACAGAAAAAGCAATACTAAGAAGGAACTTTATAGCTATAAGTGCCCACATTAAAAAAAGAAAAAACTTCAGAAAACAGAAAACAATCTAATGATGCATCTCAAAGAAACAGAAAAGCAAGACCAAACACAATCTAAAATTAGTAGAAAAAAGGAACAATCAATATCAGAGCAGAAATAAATGAAATTGAAATGAAGTAAATACAAAAGATGAATGAAATACGTGTTTTTTTGAAAAGTTAAGCAAAGTTAACAAATCTATAGCAAGACTAAGAAAAAAAGAGAGAAGATCTAAATAAATAAAATCGGAAATGAAAAAGGACACATTACAACTGATATTGCAGAAATTCAAAGGCTCATTAGTGGCTAATGTGAGCAACTATATGTTAACAAATTGGAAAATCTAGAAGAAATAGGCAAAATGCTGTATACACACAACCTACCAAGATTGAACCAGGAAGAAATCCAAAACTTGAACAGACCAATACCAAGTAATGAAATCGAAGCCATAACACAATGTCTCCCTGTAAACAAAAGCCAGGACCTGAGGGCTTCACTACGGAATTTTATCATACATTTAAAGAAGAATCAATACCAACCTTACTTAAATGATTCTGAAAAACAGCGAAGGAGGTAATACTCCCGAGCTCATTCTGTGAGGCCAGTATAACCCTGATACCAACACCAGACAAAGACACATCAAAGAGAGGAAATTACAGGCCAATGTGTCTAATGAATATCGATGCAAAAATTCTCAACAAAATATTACCAAATCAAATTCAAAAGTACAGTAGAAATATCATTCTTCATGACCAAAGTGGGATTTATCCCTGGGATGCAAAGATAGGTCAACATATGCAAATAAATTAATGTGATACATTATATCAACAGAACGAAGGAAAAAAAAAACATATCAGATCACTCAATTGATACTAAAAGAGCATTTGATGAAATTCAGCATCCCTTCATAATAAAAACCCTGAAAAACCTGGGCTAGAATAAACATACCTCTACATAATAAAAACCATATATGACAGGCCCACAGCTAGTATCATACTAAATGGGAGAAAACTGAAAGCCTTTCTTCTAAAATGTGGAAAATGACAAGGATGCCTACTGTCACCATTGCTATTCAACATAGTACTGAAAGTCCTAGCCAGAAAAATTAGACAAGAGAAAGATATAAAGGGCATCCAATTGGAAAGGAAGAAGTCAAATTATCCTTGTTTGCAGATAATATTATCATATATTTGAAAAAAACTAGAGATTCCACAAGAAAATTTTAGAACTAATAAATTAAGTAAAATTGCAGGATACAAAATCAACATATAAAAATCAGTAGCATTTCTGTATGACAACAGTAAGCAATGTGAAAAAGAAATGAAAAATTAATTTCATTTACATTAGCCAACATAAAATTAAACACTTGGAAATTAACCAAAGAAGGGAAAAATCTCTATCATGAAAATTATAAGACAATGATGAAAGAAATTGAAATGGATACCAAAAATGGAAAAAATATTCCATGTTATGAAGTGGAAGAATTAATATTGTTAAAATGTCCATGCTACCAAAAACGATCTTCAGATTCATTGAAATTTCCATCAAAATACCAAGTACATATTTCACAGAAATAGAAAAAAAAAAATTCTGAAATTTATATGGAATCACAAAAGGCCCAGAATAGCCCAGGCTATTCTAAGCAAAAAGAACAAAAAAGGAGGAATAATCTTACCTCTCTTCAAATTTTACTACAGAGCTATAGTAACCAAAAGAGTGTGGTACTGGCATGCAAACAGACCCATAGACCAATGGAACAGAAAAAAGAACCTGGACGAAAATTGGCACATGTACAATGAACTCATTTTTTACAAAGTTGCCAAACACCACCACCACCACCACCACCACTACCACAAAGACAAACGTATCAAGAACAAACACCGGGGAAAAAGAAAGTCTCTTCAATAAATGCTGCTGAGAAAATTGTATATCCATATGCAGAGTAATGAAGATAGACCCAAATCTCCTCTCATATTTAAAAAAAACCCAAAAAAACAAAAAAGCAAAAAAACAAAAACCAAATGGATTAAAGCCTTAAATATAAGACCTCAAACTATAAAACAACTACAAGAAAACATTGGAGGCCGGGTGCAGTGGCTCACGCCTGTAATCCCAGCACTTTGGGAGGCCGAGACGGGCGAATGACGAGGTCAGGAGATCGAGACCACCCTGACTAATATGGTGAAATCCCCGTCTCTACTAAAAATACAAAAATTAGCCGGGTGTGGTGGCGGGCGCCTGTAGTCCCAGCTATACAGGAGGCTGAGGCAGGAGAATGGCGTGAACCCGGGAGGCGGAGCTTGCAGTGAGTGGAGATCATGCCACCACACTCCTGCCTGGGCGACAGAGCGAGACTCTGTCTCAAAAAAAAAAAAAGGAAACATTGGAGAATATCTTCAGGACATTGGTATGGGTAAAAAATTTTTGAACAATACCCTACAAGCATAGACAACCAAAACAAAAATGGACAACTGGAATTATATCAAGTTAAAAAGCTTCTGAACATCAAAGAAAACAATAAAAAAATGAAGAAACAACTCACAGAATGAGAGAAAATACTTGCATACTACACATCTAAAAAGGGTTAATAACCAGAATATATGAAGAGATCAAACAACTCTATAAGAAAAAAAATCTAATAATCTTATCAAAAATGGACAAAATATTTGAAAAAAACCTATCTCAAAAGAAGACATACAAATGGTAAATAGGCATATGAAAAGGTGCTCAACATCACTGACCACCAAAGAAATGCAAATCAAAACTACAATGATATGTCATCTCACCCCAGGTAAAATGGCTTATATCCATAAGGCAGGCAATAACAAATGCTGGTGAGAATGTGGAGAAAAGGGAACCCTCATACACTGTTGGTGGGAAGTTAAATCAGTACATCCACTGTGGAGAACAGTTTGAAGGTTTCTCAAAAAACCAAAAATTGAGTTACCATATAAACCAGTTATCCCAGTGCTAGGTATATACTCAAAGGAACGGAAATCAGTGTATTGAAGAGGTATTGCACTCCTATTTCTTTCAGCACTGTTTACAATAGCTAAAATTTGGAAACAATGCAGGCATCCATCAACAGACGATTGAGTCAAGAAAAGGTGGTACATATACACAATTGGGTATTATTTAGCCATAAAAAATGAGATCCAGTCATTTGCAACAATATGGATGGAGCTGTAGTTCATTATGTTAAGTGAAATAAGCCAGGCACAGAAAGGCAAACATCACATGTTCTCATTTATTTATCTAAAAATCAAAACAAGTGAACTCACAGATTTAGAAAGTAGAAGGGTGGATATCATAGGCTAGGAAGTGTAGTGGTGGGCTGGAGTGGGTGGTGAAAATGGTTAATTGCTACAAAAAAATAGAATGGGTAAGACCTCCTATTTAACAACACCACAAAGTCACTATGTCAAAAATTACTTAATTGTACATGTTAAAATAACTTAAAGAGTGTAAGTGCATTGTTTGAAACTCAAAGGATAAATGCTTGAGGGCATAAATATCCCATTCTCCAAGATGTGCTTATTTCACTTTGCACACTTGTATCAAAATATGTCATATACCCCATAAGTATATAGAACTATTATGTACCCAAGAAAAGTTTCAAAAAATTGGGGTAAGTGAGGAGAGGGAATACGTGGGAGCTCTCTGTACTGTTTGCTCAATTTTTCTGTGGAAGTAGAATTGCTCAAAAAATAATGTCTATAACAAATAAAACATCCTAACAAATTTAAGCTTTCTTTTGTGTATTGGAAGGAGCATATTCATCATTTACACAAGCATAAAATTTTTATAGATTCATTTTTCACAGCAGTTTTAGCTGTACAGAGAGTTCAGACAATGGCAACAATTCCTTATTAAGATATACCCAAAGGATTATAAATCATGCTGCTATAAAGACACATGCACACATATGTTCATTGTGGCACTATTCACAATAGCAAAGACTTGGAATCAACCGAAATGTCCATCAGTGACAGACTGGATTAAGAAAATGTGGCACATATACAGCATGGAATACTATGCAGCCATAAAAAAGGATGAGTTTGTGTCCTTTGTAGGGACATGGATGCAGCTGGAAACCATCATTCTTAACAAACTATCACAAGAACAGAAAACCAAACACCGCATGTTCTCACTCATAGGTGGGAACTGAACAATGAGATCACTTGGACTCGGGAAGGGGGACATCACACACTGGGGCCTATCATGGGGAGGGGGGTGGGGGGAGGGATTGCATTGGGAGTTATACCTGATGTAAATGACGAGTTGTTGGGTGCTGATGAGTTGATGGGTGCAGCACAGCAACATGGCACAAGTATACATATGTAACAAACCTGCACGATATGCACATGTACCCTAGAACTTAAAGTATAATAATAATAATTAAAAAAAATTTCCCTCTTTGAGGTAAAGAACTCTGTCCATCTCTTTTCATCCAGATACCCCAAATATGAACAACGGTTACACATGTCTCTTCTCTCACCAAGACTCTTATCATCTTCTCACTTCCTGAAGTCAGTGATTGTGACCAAAGTACTCATTTCATCTGTTACAAAACACAGTGATGGGCTTTTGTAGGCATTTTATAAAACTTTTATCTTTCTTGCTGACCACAGACTGTAAACCTCACAAAGCTCTGCAATGGCTTACTTAAGCTCAAATTCAACAAAATGAAATATAGCATATTAGAATTGGAAGGTAAATATGAGGAGTCAATCTTAATAAGTAATGTGACTTTAGGTTTTAGAGTCCAAAGATGCAAAACATTCTAATAGACTTTATCAGAGTTTTTTGTTCTAAGTAAAACTGAGTGGAAAGTAGAATGTTCCCTAATACCTCCTATTCCCTACAAACACAAACTCTTCCAATGTCACTATCCCACATCAGAGTGGGACATTTGTTATAATTGATTAACCTATGTTGACACTTCATTATCACCCAAAGTTCATAGTTTACATTAGGGTTTTCTCTTGCTGTTGTACATATGGGCTTTGATAGATATGTAATTACATGTGTTGATTGCTGTAGTAACATCGAGTAGTTTCACTGCCCTAAAAATTATCTGTGCTCTGCCTATTTATCCCTGCATTCCGACTAACCTCTGGTAAATGCTGATCCTTTAACTATCTCCATAGTTTTGCCTTTCCCAGAATGTCATATAGTCAGAATCACACAGTTTGGAGACTTCTCAGATTATCTTCATTCACTTAGTTTTATGCATTTTAGGTTCTGTTCCTCCATGCATTTTCATGGTTTGATAGTTAATTAAAAAAAAAATCTGAACAATATTTTATTGCCTGGATCTGCCACACATTATTTAACCATCCTCCTATTGAAAAGCAACTTTGTTGCTTCCAAGTTTTGGCAATCATGATAAAGCTGTTAAAAATGTCTGAGTGCTGATTTTTATGTGGACATAAGCTTTCAACTTATTTGTCTAAATACTCAGGAGCATGACTGTTGGATTGTATGGTGAGGGTGGGTTTAATTTTGTAAGAACCTGGCAAACTTTCCTCCAAAATGGCTATACTGTTTTAATTTCCAACCAGCAATGAAGAGTTACTCTTTGCTTCATATTCTCACTTGCATTTAAAGTATTTAGTGTTTTGGGTTTTGGTCATTCTAATAAATATGTAGTAGTATTTCACTGTTGTTTTAACTCGCAATTACATAATGACATGATATTGAGCATCTTTTCAAATGTATATTTTCCATTTGTATATCTTTTTTTTGGTGACCTGTCTGTTCAAATCTTTTGCCTATTTTTTAATTGAATTATTGAATTGTTTGTTTTTGTTGCTGAGTTTCTTTTTTTTTTTTTGAGATGGAGTCTTGCTCTGTCACCCAGGCTGGAGTGCAGTGGCATGATCTTGGATCACTGCAAACTCTGCCTCCTGGGTTCACACCATTCTCCTGCCTCAGCCTCCCGAGTAGCTAGGACTACAGGCGTCCACCACCACACCCGGCTAATTTCTTTGTATTTTTAGTAGAGACAGGGTTTCACTGTGTTCACCAGGATGGTCTTGATCTCCTGACCTCATGATCCACCCACCTCGGCCTCCCAAAGTCTGGGATTACAGGCTTGAGTCACCACGCCTGGCCTATTGCTGAGTGTTAAATATCTTTGAATATTTTGGATAACAGTCCTTTATCAAGTGTGTCTTTTACAAATATTTTCTCCCACTCTGTGGTTTGTTTTCTTGTTCTTTTTCACAGTATCTTTCACAGAGCAGAAATTTTAAAGTTTGATGAAGACAAAATTTTCAATTTTTTTATGTTGTCTTGCTTTTGGTGTTGTATCTAAAAAGTCATTAACATACCAAAGGTCATGCAGATTTTCTCTTACATTACTTTCTAGTTTTATAGTTTCTGTTTTACATATAGGCCTACAATACATTTTGAGTTAATTTTTGTGAAAAGTATAAAATCTGTGTCTAGATTCAGTTTTTGGCATGTGGATATACAGTTCTGCATCACTTGTTGAAAATATTATTTTTTTTCTGCATTGTACTGCTTTTCCTGCTTTATAAAAGGTAAGTTAACCTATGTTAATGTGAGTTTATTTCTGGGGTTTTTATTGTAGTTCCCTTGAAATATTGGTTAGTTTTTTTGCCTATACCACACTGTCTTGATTACTGAACTTTTTAAGTCTTGAAGTTGGGTGGTTCAGTCCTCTGACCTTGTTCTTTCAATTTTGTGTGCTTTTTCTGTGTGCCCATATACATTTTAAAATCAGTTTGTCGATATCCACATAAGAACTTGTTAGAATTTTAACCGGAGTGGCAATTAATCTATAGATAATTTGGAAATAACCAACATCTTGACAATATTGAGTCTTCATACTCATGAAAATAAAATATCCCTCTGTTTAGTTATTTTTTGGTACATTTTATCATCAGAGTATTTTTAATATAGAATTTGTACATATTTTGATAGATTTATTCCAGTGATGATGAAGTTAAAATGTCAACATGTCATATCCAGAAATAAATCCTTTTATTTATTGAAGTTATGTCTCTTTTATGCCTGTAAATCATTATTTCTGGATATGCCTGTGAGAGTGTTTCCAGAAGATATTCTTTCCAACCTACATGAATATTTTCCTTCCTTGTCATTACATTAGCTAGGACTTCCAGTGTAATGTTCAAAAGGAATGATGAGAGGGGACATTGTTGTCTTTTTTCTAATATTAGTGGTAAGATTTCTCATTTATCATCAATAAATAGGATGTTATCTGCACGGTTTTTGTAGATACTATTTATCAAGCTGAAAAAGTTTTTCTCTATTCTTAGTTTTGTAAGTTTTTATTATTGTGACTTGGGTTTTGTCATTTTTTTGTATCCGTAGCTATAATCATATAATTCTTCTTCTTTAGTCTTTTAATGTTATGGATTAGATTAATTAATATTTGAATATTGGACCAACATTGCCTACCTAGCTTAAATCTCACTTGGTTGTGGTATATAATTCTTTGTATACAATCTTAGATTCCATATGCTACTATTTTTTTGAGGACTTCTGCATCGATTTTCATGAAAGATATTGGCCTGTAGTTTTCTGTTCTTGTAATGCCTTTGAAGGTAATGCTCACCTCATGGAATGAGTTAGAAAGTAATCCATCTGCATCTGTCTTCTAAAAGAGATTACAGAGAATTAAAATCATTTCTTTATTAAATGTTTGATAGAATAAAGCAATAAACTCATGTAAATCAGGTGCTTTCTGTTTTGCATGTTTGTTAATTATTGATTAACAGATCTAGGATTACTCAGATTTTCTATTTCATTTTGTTTATTTGGCAGATCAGTTCTTTAAAAGATTTGACCCATTCATCTGCATTATCAAATTAGTGGGCATAGAGTTGTTCCTAGCGTTTCTTTATTATTGTTTTAGTATCCATAGAATTGGTAGTGATGTCTACTCTGTGATGTCTAATACTAACAATTTGTGACTTCTCTCTCTTTTTTCCTACTTATTATGCCTAGAGGACTTTCAATTTTATTAATCTTTACCAGAAAAGCCAGCTTTTTGTTTTCGTGATTTTCTTTATTGATTTCCTCTTTTCAATTTAATTGGTTTTTGTTCAATTAATAATGATGTTTCATTTGTAATGCTTTACAAAATGTTATTATTCTTTTTTATTTCAATAGGTTTTTGGGGACCAGGTGGTATTTGGTTACATGAATAAATTCTTTAGTGGTGATTTCTCAGATTTTGGTGCACCAATCACCCAAGCAGTGTACACTGCACCTGATGTGTAGTATTTTATCCTGCACCCCTTTCCTAGTCTTTTCCTCAAGTGCCAAAGTCCACTGTATCATTTGTATGCATTTGTGTCCTCATAGCTTAGCTCGCACTTATCAATGAGAATATACAATGTTTGGTTTTACATTCCTGAGTTCCTTCACTTAGAATAGTGGTCTCCAGTTTCATCCACCTTGCTGCAAATACCATTATTTTATTCCTTTTTATGGCTAAGTAGTATACCATGGAATACTATATTTAGTACTATGTATATGACACACAAACACACATACATATATATTTTAAGTAGATATCCCGAAGTGGGATTATATGCATACACACATACAGATATATTCTGAATAGATACCCAGAAGTGAGTTCGCTGGAACAAATGTTAGCTCTACTTTCAGTTCTGTAAGGAATCTGCACACTGTTTTCTGTCACAGTTGTACTAGTTTGCATTCCCACCAGCAGCGTAAAAGTATTCTCTTTTCAACACATCCATGCCAGCATCTATTATTTTTGATTCTTTTTATTGTGGCCAGTTTTGCTGGAGTAAAGTGGAATTGCACTATGGTTTTGATTTGCATTTCTCTCATAATTAGTGATGTTGAGCTTGTTTTCATATGTTTGTTGGTCATTTGTGTGTCTTTTTTTTAAAGAATTGTCTATTCATATCCTTAGCCCACTTTTCAATGGTATTGTTTGTTTCGTTCTTGCTGATTTGTTCATTTCTTGTAGATTTTAGATATTAGTCCTTTGTTGGATGTATAAATTACAAAGATTTTTCTCCCACTCTCTGGGTTGTCTGTTTACTCTGTTGATTATTTATTTTGCTGTGCAGAAGCGTTTTAGTTAAGTTCCATCTATTTATTTTTGTTATTGTTGCATTTGCTTTTGGGTTCTTGTTCATGAAGACTTTGCGTAAGCCAATGTCTAGAAGTATTTTTCTAATGTTATCTTCTAGGATTTTTATGATTTCAGGTCTTAGGTTTAAGTCTTTTATCCATCTTGAGGTAATTTTTGTATAAGTTGCCAGATAGGGATTGAGTTTTATTCTATGTGTGGCTTGCCAAGTATCCCAGCACCATTTGTTGAATAGGGTGTCCTTTTCCCACTTTATATTTTTGGTTGCTTTGTCAAAGATAAGCTGACTGTAAGTATTTGGCTTTATTTTGGGGTTCTCTATTCTGTTTCATTGGTGTATATGCCTGTTTTTATTCCAGTACTATGTTGTTTTGGTGACTATGGCCTTATAGTATAGTTTGAAGTCAGGCAATGTGATGCCTTCAGATTTGTTCTTTTTGCTTAGTCTTGCTGTGGTTATGCAGGCTCTTTTCTTGATCCATATGAACTTTATAACTTTTTTCCAGTTCTGTAAAGAATGATGGTGTTATTTTGATGGGAAATTGTATTGAATTTGTAGATTGCTTTTGGCATTATAATCATTTTCACAATATTGATTCTACCTATCCATAAGCAAGGGATGTGTTTTCATTTGTTTGTGTTGTCTATGATTTTGTTAAGGAGTTTTTGTAGTTTTTCTTGTAGAGATCTTTTATCTCCTTGGATAAGTATTTTCCTAAGTATTTTATAATTTTGCCGCTATTGCAAAAGGGATTGAGTTCTTGATTTGATTCCCAGCTTGGTCACTGTTGGTGTATAGCAGGATTACTGATTTGTGTACATTGATTTTGTACCCTAAAATTTTGCTGAATTTATTTACCAGTTCCAGGAGTTTTTGGATGAGTATTTAGGGTTTTCTAGGTATATGATTATGTCATCAGCAAACAACAACTGTATGACTTTCTCTTTACTGATTTGGATGCCCTTTATTTCTTTCTCTTGTCTGATTGCTCTGGCTAGAATCCCAGTACTCTGTTGAATATAAGTGGTGAAAGTGGGCATTCTTTTCTTGTTCCAGTTATAAGAGGGGATTCTTTCAACTTTTTCCTATTCAGTATAATGTTGGCTGTGGGGTTTTCATAGATGGCTTTTATTGCCTTAAGTTTTGTCCCTTTTATGCCTATTTTGCTGAGGGTTTTAATCATAAAGGGATGCTGAATTTTCTCAAATGCTTTTTCTGTATCTATTGAAATGATCATATGATTTTTGTTTGTAATTCTGTTTATGTGGTGTGTCACATTAATTGACTTGTGGAATGTAAACTATCCCTGCATCCCTAGTATAAAACTCGCTTGATCATGATAGATTATCTTTTTGATATGCTGTTGCATTTGGTTAACTAGTATATTGTTCAGAATTTTTGCATCTATGTTCATCAGGGATATTGGTTTGTAGTTTCCTTTTTGAGGGGTATGTTCTTTCCTGGTTTGAGTATTAGGGTGATACTGGTTTCATAGAATGATTTAGGGAGGATTCCCTCTTTCTCTGTCTTTTGAAATAATGTCCATAGGATTGGTACAAATTCTTCTTTCAATGCCTGATAGAATTTAGCTGTGAATCTATCTGGTACTGGATTTCTTTTTTTTTTTTTTTTTTTTTTTTTTTTGTGGCAATTTTTTAAGTTACCATTTCAATCTTGCTGCTTGTCATTGGTCTGTTCAGAATTTCTATTTTTTCCTGGTTTAATCTAGGAGGATTGTATATTTCCATGAAATTATCCATCTCCTCCAGGTTTTCTAGCTTATGCAGGTAAAGGTGTTCATAGGAGCCTTGAATGGTCTTTTATATTTCCGTGGTATCAGTTGTAATATCTCCCATCTTGTTTGTAATCGAGGGTATTGAAATCTTCTCTCCTTTTTTTCATGATTAAACTTCCTAGTGGCCTATCAAATTTATTTATCTTTTCAAATAAACAGCTTTTTGTTTCATTTATGTTTTTGTTTGTTCATTTTTGTTTTTGTTTGTTTGTTTCAATTTCTTTTAGTTCTGCTCTGATAATGGTTACTTCTTTTCTTCTGCTGGGTTTGGATTTGGTTTGTTTTTGTTTCCCTAGCTCCTTGAGATATGATCTCAGATTGTCTATTTGTGTTTTTCAGACTTTTTGATGTAGGCATTTAATGCTATGAACTTTTCTCTTAGCACCACCCTTTGTGTATCCCAGCTGTTTTGATAGGTTGTGTCACTATTATCATTCAGTTTAAAGACATTTTTAATTTCCACTTTGACTTCATTGTTGACCTGATGATCATTCAGGGGCAGGTTAATTTCCATGTATTTTTATGGTTTTGACGGTTCCTTTTGAGGCTGATTTCAAATTTTATTCCGCTGTGGTCTCAGAGAGTACTTTCTATAATTTTTATTTTCTTAAATCTGTTGAGACTTGTTTTGTGGCCTGTTATATGATCTATCTTGAAGAATGCTCCATGTACTGATGAATAGAATGTATATTCTATAGTTGTTGGGTACAATGGCCTGTAAATATCTGTTAAGTTCATTTGTTTTAGGGTATGGTATAAATCCATTGTTTCTTTATTGACTTTCTCTCTTGATAACCTGTCTGGTGCTGTCAGTGGAGTATTGAAGTCCTCCGCTATTATCGTGTTGCCATAGAATTTTTTTATAAATTTGGGAGTTCCAGTGTTAGCTGCATATATATTTAAGATTGTGATATTTTTCTGTTGGATTAGTATATCATTATATTATCATTATATTATATTTTTCTTTGTGTTTTTTAACAGCTGTTGCTTTAAAATTTGTTTTGCCTGATATAAGAATAGCTACTCATGTTCACTTTTGGTGTCCATTTGCATGAAATATCTTTTTACACCCCTTCAAGTTTATGTGAGTCATATGTCCTTATGTTAAGTGAGCCTCTTGAAGATAGCAGATACTTGTTTGGTGAATTCTTTTTCATTTTTCCATTCTGTACATTTTAAGTGGAGCAGTTAGGCTATTCGCATTCAACATTAGTATTGAGATGTAAGGTACTATTGTATTTATCATGCTATTTGTTTCCTGCATACCTTGTTTTTTGTTGTGTTGTCATTTTATAGGCCCTGTGAGATTTACACTTTAAGGAAATTCAATGTTTGTATATTTCAAGGATTTGTTTCAAGATTTAGAGCTCTTTTTAGCAGTTCTTGTGATACTGCCTTGGTAGTGGAGAATTCTCTCAATATTTGTTTGTCCAAAAAAGACTGTATGTTTTCTTCATTTATGAAGCTCAGTTTCACTGGATACAAAATTCTTGACTGATAATTTTTTAAAAAATGGTTAAAGATAGGACCCCAATCCTTTCTCGTTTGTAGGGTTTCTGCTGATAAATCTGCCGTTAATGTGGTAGGTTTGTCTTTAAATGTTACCTTATAGTTTTGCCTCACAGGTCTTAAGATTCTTTCCTTCATCTTAGCTTTAGATAATCTGATGAGTATGTGCCTAGCTGATGATCTTTTTGCAATGATTTCCCAGTTGTTCTTTAAGCTTCTTGTATTTGCATGTCTAGCTCTCCAGCAAGGCCAGGGAAGTTTTCCTCAAATATTCCCTCAAATATATTTTCCAAACTTTTAGATTTCTCTTAGGTTGGTGTTCTAAGAATACCAATTATTGTTAGTTTTGATTGTTTAACAAAATCCCAAACTTCTTAGAGGCTTTGTTCATTTTTTAAAAATGCTTTTTTTTTTCTTTGTCTTTGTTGGATTGGGTTAATTCAAAAGCCTTGTCTTTGAGCTCTTAAGTTTTTTCTTCCACCTGTTTGATTCTATTACTGAGGCTTTCCAGTGCATTTTTCAATTCTCTATGTGTCCTTCATTTCCAGAAGTCATGATTTTATTTTATTTATGCTATCTGTGTCTTTGGAGATTTTTCCATTCCTATCTTATTGTTTTTCTTTTTCTTTTATTTCTTTAAGTTGGACTTCTTTCTCTGGTGCCCCCTTGATTGGCTTAATATGTTGACCTTCTGAATTCTTTTTCTCACAATCCAGAGATTCCATCTTGGTTTGATCTATTGCTGGTGAGCTAGTGTAATCTTTTGGGGTTGTTAAAGAATCTTGTTTTGTCTTATTGCCAGAAATTTTTATTTTATTTTATTTTTTCTCATTTGGATAGACTATGTCAAAGGGACCACCTGGGACCTGAAGGCTGCTGTTCAGATTCTTTTTTCCCAAGGGGTGCTCCCTTGATGTTGTGCTCTCCCCTTTTCCCTACAGATGGGGTTTCCTAAAAGCCGAACTACAGTGATTGTTATTTCTTTTCTGCATCTAGCCACCCAGCAGAACTACCAGATTCTGGGCTAGTACTGGTGGGTGCCTTCAAAGAGTTTTGTGATGCAATCTGTCTTCAGGTCTCCAAGCCATGGATACCAGTACCTGCTCTGGTTGAGGTAGAAGGGGAGTGAAGTGAACTCTGTGAGAGTCCTTAGTTGCATTTTTGTTAAGTGTGCTGGTTTGGTGTTAGCTGGCCTTCAACCAGGAGGCGGCACTTTCAAGAGTGGATCAGCTGTGGTACTATGGGATCAGACAGTGGCCGGGGCCATAGAGCTCCCAAAAGATTAAATCCTTTGTCTTCAGCTACCAAGGCTTGTAGAGAAATACCATAAGGTGAGTACAGGTTTAGGTGGTCTAAGCTCAGACTCTCCTTGGGCGGGCTTTCTGCGGCTGCTCTGGGGGATGGAGTTGTGGTTCTCAAGCCAATGCCATTATGTCCTCTGGGGCATTTTAGCTGCCTCTGCTGCATCACATATGTCACCAGGGAAGTGCAGGAAAGTTGGCAGCCACAGGCTTCATCCAGCTTCCATGCAGCTCACAGCCTGACAGGCTGATCTCACTTCCATGATGCTCCTGCAACAGCATCAAGTTTATTGTCCGGCAGCCATTGAGAAAGGCTGAGAACTTGCTGCAGGCTACAAGCCTGCCAGCTGAGAAAGCAAGCCAACTCACAGTTCCTCGGCTGTCCTACAGAGCATGCAGTGGCAACCCACTTTCTTGAAAGGGTCTGTGGATTCTCTAGGCTTTGCTGATATGTTCCTGCAGTAATTTAGGGAGCAAAATTTCATGAAGTGGGTCTCCACATGATGCTCTGTCCATCCAAGTGGAATCTTCAAGTTAGTCCTGCCTTCAATCTTCCATTTTTTTTTTTCCCTGGAAATTCTCAATTTTATTGATTTCTACTGTAATTTTTATTTTATTTTTTTACTTCAAATTTAATTTCCTGTTTTTTTTTTTTAGTTCACTTATGTTGAAGCTTAGATTTTTAAATTTTAGATTGTTCCTCTTCTATGCTATAAATTTCTCTCTAAGCACTGCTTTTGCTGCATACCACCAATGTTAATAAGTTGTATTTTATTGACATTTAGTTCAAAATATTTTTAAATTCCTCTGGATATATTTTGACCTAGACATTATTTAGAAATATGTTGTTTAATCTCCACATATTTTGAGATTTTTCAGATATCTTTTTGTTATTGATTTTTCATTTAATTGCATTGTGCTCTCAGAGCAGAAATTACATATTTTTATTCTTTTAAATGTATTAAAGTGTGTTTTACCATTAAGAATGTTATCTATTTTGGTGAATGTTCCCTGTGACCTTAAGAACAATGTGTACACTGCTTTTGTTAAATGAAATAGTCTAAATATTTCAATTATATTCAATTAAGTGATAGTGCTGTTTGGTTCAAGTATGGACTTACTGATTTTCTGTTTGCTAGATCTGCCCTTTTCTAAGAGATTGATGTTGAATTATCGAACATAATAGTGGGTTCACCCATTTCTTATTCCAGTTCTGTCAGTTTTTGTCTCATATTTTTTTTTACTTTCTGTTGTTAGTCTCATGTGCATTAAGAATTGCTATTCTGTCTTAAATAATTGACTCTTTTTATCATCAAGTGCATTTTTCTTCATCCCTGACAATTTTCCTTTCTCTGAATTCTGATTTGTCTGAAATTACCATAGTTACTCCATCTGTTTTTGCCACTGAAATAATCACTTATTATTCATATTACCTTAAAAAATGCCTTTTATTTCAAGCTGGCACTGAAATAGTAGCCAACTCCTTTCTCGTTTTCTTCCATATAATCACACTCCTTTTTGATCACAGCATTAGTCCACTGAGCTGATTATTTGTTACTTGGCCCTCATCCACATAGTGATGCTCCTATGGTACTGCTTTTGCTATTTCCAGACCTGTTTGAGTCAGATTTTCAGAATACCTTCAAATGTAAGGCCTTTTTTTTAAAAAAAAAAAAAAAAAAAACATATACATGGCTATGAGGGGCCTCTACATCTGTACCACCTGCCTCCTGAGCATGCTGCAGTCTATCACCATCAGCCCCAGAACCTCCATGTTGACAAGGTTGAAATATAAATTCACAAATTGCCCTATCTATGCTTATATCTTATTTTGGACTGTTAGTTCGTCTTTTAATATTTAAAAGTGTCTTAAAATATTTAAAATTGTGTCTTGTACACTATTTCTTCTTCCATTGTCACCCAAAGCAATCAGCTGATTCTCAGAAAATACTCCTGACTTTCCCCCAGTGAAGTCTATCACCAGGGTTTTTTTTTTTTTTGTTAAAACACACATAATTCAGTGATATTTCCTTTGTAGAAATCATGCTCCTCTCACCTGCACACGTAGTCTTTCTGTTGTCCAGGCATCAGGAGCAATCCCCATACCTTTATAGCACCAACCTCTCCCCAAGAGTCTCCCCAGAGAAAAGGGCTACCCAGACCATCCCGCTGCTGGTAAGTTTCCTTGTGGTTACATACTAGATGAACAATATATTTTCATTCTGAACTCTGCTATGGATGAATTGCTCAGTCATGCTGTGTGTCCAGAAGCTTGTGGTCAATGCATGTCATTGTCGGTTCTTTGGTGCTAAAAGGAGTTATTTAGCTTGCCTTAGGTAGATAGGAAAGGAAGGGTCCTGGAGAGTCCCTGGCTCACAGGTCGGTGCCTCTTCCCCACATAACATAAAAATCAGCCTGGTAAAAAATTCAAGCTACAGGCACCGATAAGGGAACTAACACAGGGTGGTGTGTCTGGAGACATGCCCACGGCTACACAGATAGAAAAACCTCCAGCCCATTTTGATAAAAACTTGCACAAACCTCCACATCACTTAGATAAAGGAACGAGGCCTGACATAGAAATACTTTTGTCCTTTGTGTAGTCAGTGGACTCCCAGGAAAACTTTCTTCTCCTTTAATGGGGATATGGGCAAAGTGGGCTCCTGCGGGTTCTGGTGGGCACTCTACTTTCCTATTTGTACTGTAAATTCGGCCTCTATGAATCATCACTTCAGCTTCTGATACGTCTGGGGTCAAGGTCCCTGGCCAAGCTTTGATTTCAGCTCCTGATAAGTTCTGGGCCAGGCTAAGCAGTATTTATGATTCATCATTTCAGCTCCTGATTGGTCCCCAGCTAAGCTGAGTCACACTTTCTCCAAGACAGCCCATGGCCTAAGTACATTTAGTGTTTCACTAAAGCTTCTCTCAGTCTTTCTAAAACCGCTGGGGAATTTTCATCTGGTTTCTGGTTCAACAAGGACAGTTTACAGTAATTAAGAGGTTTAAATTTTGTTCTTTGCAAACCTTTTAAAATGCACGTCAGAAAGTGTTTTATTTTCTACTCATCTACAAAATCACTGGGGTCACAGGGCTCCAATTAGGCTTTTTAAAATGGCACTGTTTCTCTTCCTATTGAGAATGGATATTGTGTCTCTGCTCACCCTCTTTTCTTTGGACTTCTTCCTTTTAAGACGTTTATACTGGCTATAGGAGATACATTATTCATTTCTGAATACCTCTGCTGGATGTAAGGCTACCTGCTTTTCAACAGCAGTTAGACTTTGGATTAGAAGTAACATAATATTTTCTCATGCAAGATTAAACACATGGGTTCCATTTTGGAAAACCTTTATGTATTTATCAGGGTCATCAGAGAACCCACCTAGGTCCTCCTTTATTTGCCTAAAGTTTGCAATGAAAAGGGAACTTGAACCCTAGTGGCAACATGCCCATCTGGCATTTCCTGCAGGGGAAACTGTGAAGTTGGGAGTTTCTTGAGTGGCACAACTGGAGGAGCTAATGATTTGGTTACTGGGAGCCCCAAATAAGTGGGGCAAGTGGGGCACCCAGAAGTTGCATTTGAGGCTTCCCCAATGGTTTGTCTCTCTCACTTTGGATAATCAGCCTTTGTATGCTTGTCTGTCATGGCTGCCAAGAGGGCAGAGTAAACTGTACAATGCTTACAAAGGTTTGGGTTCTCCCAAAAAGCAAAAAAGGCCTGTACATAGAGAACCTTGGACCACTTTCCTTCCCATTTACAGACAAGATCTAGATGTTGAATATTATAGAAATCAAGACTTTCCTCAGAAGGTCAGGTTTGTTCATCCCCAAGGTCACACCCTTGTGCAATAGGATATAAGTTGTTTTCTCTTCAGAGTCTCAGGGTCAAAGAAATTCCAGTGATTCAAAATGCACTCAAAGGGAGTATGGTTTGTTAGCCATCTAAAAGAGAGGAGGGAGACAAGGCACCCTTCAGTCCAATTCCTGCCTTTTACATGACCCAGGGTGGAGAGAAGGATAAAGGGGCATTCCTCCTCTCTTCCTTCCTCCTTTCCTCTGGGTCCTGGTGACCATCATAGGTGCCACCCCATGGATATAAGCATGACCTTTATTCATGATCAGGAAGTAGTTAGTCAGCAGGATTTATTCACGCTTACTTGTTCAAAATTCTAGCCCTCCATCCTGTTGGATTCTTAGACCCACCCAGCCAAGACTTGGAGAGATTGCGTAGTAGTTGGACCTGGGCAAGACTTCTTAATGGAAGGAGTGTCCTAAAATCATCTCTGGCTTCCCTTGCTATGGCCCAAGCAAAAAATCAAAATCCCACAGAATGGGACTTGTTAACTTCTAAGCATAAAAGCTCTTTTCTGTTTAAATTCCTATGTAATTGAATACAAAACAAGTGCCTCAAAAGTGTAAAAATTGAATCATTGCCCTTTTGATGGTGACAGTATTGAAGCTAAGAACTGTCTTATCAAAATAGCTTTTTCTGGCTGTTGAAAGTGGAGTTTTTCTGTCTACAAATAGAACATTGGCCCTGATCACTGATAGAAGGACATGAAAGGAAAAAAAAAATTGAAACTTGAGGATTGGGACGAGAGCTGACAAGGCTCCACACAGAGAAAACTTCTAGTCCACTAGGTGGCGCTGTAGGGTTAGAAATGTTAGTTAAAAACTGACTCCAAATTCTTTTTAGGTAAAAGTTAGAAAAAGAGGTTTGTGGTTTGACATGCTGTCCCTATAGCATGCCTCCCAGTATAAGAAAATTAACTAGTCTTATAAAGAAATTGTTGAAATTCATTGGACAATGCTGAACTCTTACATGAAGGAAAAAAACAACCCAAATGGAGAGAAGGGTGTTGACTCTGGTTGAAGTATCCTCCCATACGGTGCTGTAAATGTCCATCATTGAGGGACAGAAGGGACCTTACTAGGTGAGTACTTAGACTGAAACCTTGAATTCCCCCTGTTTTTAAGAAATCACCAAAACAACAATTCTTTGAATTACAGTCCTGATTACTAAGACACCTACTAACTCTGCCCAGCAAGACTATATCTCTAGGTTGCAAAAACACTCACCACATTGTATGCAAAGAAGGAATAGGAGACATGATAGCCACAAGAGGAAAGAAGGAAAATATGACAGGAAAAGACTGGAAGTCTTTGTGTGGACACCCTGACAGGCTGTCAGGAACTGGAGTTAGTCGACTGGCCTTTAGAAAACACTGGGGTGTAGTCCTAGCCAGAAATCGTCAGTTGCCCTAGGACCTCCTTCCAATCCCACGTGATGGCTTAGGCCCTCAGTGAAAGGAAACTAGACTGGAATAGACAAGAAGTCTCAGAAATGAAAGCAAATAGTTAAAGGTCCGCTCTTACCCTTCTGATGAATTCCCTTCTTCTCAGCGAATGCACCAAGATGAAACAGTCTTTCATTGTCTAACACCCGGGGTTCTTGTCCTACCTCCAAGAAAATAAAGGAGCGCGAACACAAAGGTAAGATTAGAGCAAACGTTTCATAAGTGAAAGAAAAAAGCTCTCTGCCACCAGAGAAGGAGTCCTGAATGGGAGTATCCACTGTGAGGCTGGGGTCTGGGGTTTTTATGGACTGGAAAAGGGAAGGAATTTACTTAGTCTGCCGGCTGTCTTGGAGAACGCATGACTCAGCTTGGCCTGTGGCCTTGGCCCAGGACCAATCAGGGGCTAAAGTGATGATTTCTAGAGGCTGCTTAGCTTGGTCCAGAACCCATCAGAAGCTAAAGTGAAACCTTGGCCGGGGACCTTGGACGGGGACCAAGCAGAGGCTGAAGTGATGATTCATAGAAGCTAGACTTATAGTCCTAATAAAGGAGAGTGCCCACTGGAACCCACAGGACCCCACGGTGCCGATGCCTACAAAGGGAAAAGAAACTCTTCCTGGGAGCCCACTGACTATACAAAGGAAAAAGACATTTCTATGCCAGGCCTTGTTCCCTTATCTGAGTGAGCTGGAGGTTTGTGCAAGGTTTTATCCAAATGGGCTGGAGGTTTTTGTTTTTTTTTTTTTTTTTTTTTTTTTTTTGAGACGGAGTCTCGCTCTGCCGCCCAGGCTGGAGTGCAGTGGCCGGATCTCAGCTCACTGCAAGCTCCGCCTCCCGGGTTCACGCCATTCTCCTGCCTCAGCCTCCCGAGTAGTTGGGACTACAGGCGCGCGCCACCGCGCCCGGCTAGTTTTTTGTATTTTTTAGTAGAGACGGGGTTTCACCGTGTTAGCCAGGATGGTCTCGATCTCCTGACCTCGTGATCCGCCCGTCTCGGCCTCCCAAAGTGCTGGGATTACAGGCTTGAGCCACCGCGCCCGGCCAAGCTGGAGGTTTTTCTATCTGTGCATCTTTAGGCATGTCTCCAGGCACAAAACCCTGTGATAGTACCCTTATCAGTGCTTGCAGCTTGAATGTTTTGTCCAGGCTTCTTTTTACGTTATGTGAGAATGAGACACTGACACATGGGCCAGGGGCTCCCTGGGAAACTTCCCTTGTTATCTACCTAAGATAAACTAAGTAACTCCTTTCAATATCAATACTTCAATGTATTTTTTTTTTCAGAGAAATAGAAAAAAAATGTGTAAATCTGTATGCAACTACAAAAGATACAGTATACAAAAACAATCTTGAACAAAAGAACAAAGCTGGATACATCACTCTCCCTGATTTCAAAGCGTATTACGAAGTAATTGTTTAAAAAACAAAACAAAATAAAAACATAGTACCAAAGACATTGAGTGACCAAGGCAGGAGGATTACTTGAGCCCAGGAGTTCAAGAATAGCCTAGGCAACGTAGGAAAACTTCATCTCTACAAAACAAAAACAAAAACAAAAACAAAAACAAACCAAAAAACTGTTAGCCAGGAATGGTGGAATTCACCTGTAGTATCAGCCATTCAGGAGGCTGAGTCAGGAGGATTGCTTGAACATGGGAGGTTGAGGCTTCAGTGAGCTAGGGCACCACTGCACTCCAACCTGAGCAATAAAGTGTGAGTGTCTCAAACACACACACACACACATACACTGACAAATGCAATGGAATTACAATCTTAAAAATAATCCCATGCATTTATGGTTAAGTATTTTTAACAAAGGTGTTAAGAACACACAATGAGAAAAAAGTCTCATCGGTAAATGGTGTTGGAAAAACTGAATATCCACATGCAAAAGAATAAAATTAGACCCTTATCTTACACAATATACAAAAGTCAACTCAAATGAATTAAAGATTTCAATATAATACCCACATATTAAAACTGGTAGAAGAAAACGTAAGGGAAAAGCTCCACAAATTAATAGTCTTTATTAGTGTATTTTGATCAATTAGGTTTAAAGTAATTATTGGGTTAGTCCTAAGTGTGTCATTTATTACTTGCGTTTCATTTTTTTTCTCCTCATTCTTGTTCCTCTGTTTCTTCCCCCCCCTCCAGGTTACTTGAAAAAAAATTAGTATTGCATCTTAATTTCTCTATTATTTTTGAAAGAGTATTACATTTCTAACTATAGTGATTGTATTGAACATTGTAATATATTTATGTCACTTGTCACAGTGTACTATTATCAATATTTTATGTCTTCAAGTTTAGTGTAAAAACCTCACTTAAATTTACTTTACCTTTCACACTTTAACTATTGTTGTCTTGAGTATCAGAAGGCTGTGTAATTCTGGTTTTAATCTTATCTAATTCATAAAAGTAATGAAGATAAGAAGGGTTTGGTGCATGTGCCCACATTTCTGCCCTTACAGTTGTTCTGTTTCTATTCCTAATCTTCCAAGATTTCTTCTTTTATTATTCACTTTTTGCTTAAAGAACTTCCTATAAACAGTTAAAAGAGAAGGACTACCAGCAACAATATATTTTACTTTTTCTTTATTTAATAAAGTCTTTATCCTTCATTCTTGAAAGTTATTTTCTCTGGATATAGAAGTATCAATAGTTCTTTTCTTTCAACATTTGACAAATATTGTACTACTTTTCTCAAGCTTCAATAATTTTAGGTAAGAAATTCATTGTCATTCTATTCAGTGGTTCTCTATAGGGTGTATATTATTTTGTCTGCATGCTTTCAAGATTTTTTTTCTTATCTTCAGTTATTGAAATTTTATTATGTGTCTTGGCATGGATTCCTAAGCAATTATATTGTTTGGAGTTTTCTCAGTTTTGTGGGTCTACAGTCTTGTTGCTATTTAAATTCTGAGATGTTTTCAGTCATTTTTGTCTTGAAATACTGTTTTAGCCACTCCTTCCCTCTCCTGAAGTCGGAGACTCTAATTACACAAATGCTGGATCTTTTGTTATTTTCCTGCAAGCCCCAAAAATTGTTTAAAGTTTATTTTGGTTTTCAGTCTATTTTTATCTTTGTTGCTCAGATTGGGTGAATTCTATCATTCTTTCTTCAATTGCACAGATTCCATCCTCATTTTTCTCTGCTGTATTATTGAGTCAATCCAATAAGTTTTTATTTCTGTAATTATAATTTTAGCTATTTAACTTCCATTTTTTCTTTTCTGTAACTTCTATTTCTGTGATGATATTTTAAAATTTATTTATTTCAAGAATATTGCTAAGAGTTGAAGTGTTTTTATAATGAATGCTTTGGGATTTTATTGATTCTAGCAGAACCATGTATTTTAAATTGTATTCTAGACATTTGTCCAGTATGTTAAAATTGTGAGTTATGTTTATATTTATGTAAATATTTGAATTTTGTTAGGCTGTTACTCTTTTCCAGTTAAGCATGTCAGTCTTTGACTAGTTTTGTGGGCTGTGGACCCAATACCAGTTTAATTTTAAGAACTTTTGCAGTGTTATTTTGACCTTCTTGGTATATCCAGTGTGCTATTGAGACCCACATTGGTTCTTGTTATTGTACCTGAAAAACTGGTATTTCCCCAGGGCTACCCCTTGGTAAGGTAGGGTTTTGGTGTAAATCCCCTACTGTTGCCCCTCCTTCCTCCAGCATTCCTGGTGTTTCAAATTACCTTTGTTTTGTTTAACTAGTGTTTATGATGGCAAAATAGCAATCAGGAGATATATGAACATACTCTGGGAAATGCAGCATGGTTCTGAATGCTATCAAACTCTGAGAAATACTTCAGGTTTAAAAATTTTGTTATTTGACTAATATGCTTAAAAATAGGACGTCTATACATAAAGCTGTTATGTCTATAATTTATGACTTGTCAAATGTTGATAAATTACGGAGGGTTCTTCTAAGTCTTAGTGGTGAAGGTATTTAGTATTTTGTTTGCTTTTACATGTGAGGAAACAACTTTGTGAAGAAAATAATGGCCAAAATATGAAGGAGTCCTTGTCAAAATGACAGTGTAGTTGACACAAAATAATGTGACATTTTATGAGTATAAGCCTTGTGTTTTTCTTGAGTGTAGTCAGAATCTTTGACTCTCTTCTAAACAATAGAATATAGTAAAAGTAATGGCTTGATATGCTTATGACTGTGATATGTTGTTTGTCAAAGTTGGACTTTGCATATACAAACAAGATTCATAATGAGTTAATTTTGAGTTAAGTAGAAGAATTATATTGGAGGGCCTGACCTAATTAGGTAAACCCTTTAGAAAATGGTTAATGCCTTTCCAGAATGTACATACTTGAAGATGTAGAGATGCTTCCTGCTTAACTCAAAGAAACAAATAGCCGTGTTGTCATCTACCTATAAAAGGTGATGATCTCTATGTGCTTAAGGCTGTCTTACAACAAAAAAGTTAATTATTTAGCAAGGTGATGTAATAAACCTCTTTTCCTTCCAGGAGCACACCAGTTCAACAACAACATGTAGAATGATGTATTTTATGAGAAATCTAGAAACTAATGGAGAAGCTCCTGTATCCTAGGCAAGTAAGAAATCAGTAACAGCAAATCTTGTGAAAGTAATCATGACAACTCCTTGCCATAACCCTTACCCCCAGCACAGCATCCTATGATCAGTAGAAAACCCCCAGTTCCCAGCTTTACTCTTAGCAGGGAAAACAGGGATTAGACTGTATGTTCAATATTTTGTCTTTTCTGGAAGTTTTCCAAACTGCTGGCTTTTGTCTTTCCTGTCTCAGAGAAGTGATGGACCCCAACATACTCTAGTCACCTGAAGTTCACTGAGAGCAGATGATAGCTTGAACTAGAAAGCTATCATATGACATGTTCTCAGCTTCTGTCTCAGCTCAAATTTGACAGGTAAAAATACCCAGCTATCAGATTGTCACTGAAAAGAGAGGAAAAGGTAGGACCATGTATCCAATGTTCTGATATTTCTTGGACCTTCTTGAGGCACTAGCTTCTGTTTCACTTATCTCTGAATGCTTATAGTACCTGGCATACTTTAAACATCTAGAGAACATTGAGAAAGAATGGCATTCTGAAATATCTTAAAGTTTTGAGATACCTTCCAATCATCTTTGGCCAAGGTGATTGATCAAGGTCTTCTCTGGAATAAGGCCAGTTTGTGAACACTGGAGATGGTGGCTGTTGTGCATACACCAACACAAGCTGTCAATGTAGAAATTAAAACAGTACGGTACTATAATATAGAGAGATATATAGACCAACAGGACAAAATAGTGATTACAGAAATAAACATACATTTATAGGGTCAATCTTTGAGAAGAGTGTCATAATTACACAATGTATAAAGAATTGACTCTTCAATAAATGGTGTTGGGTAAATCCCACACACAGAAATTAACCCCAAATGAATGAAAGACCTAAATATAAGACCTGAAACTGTAAAACATCTCAAAAAAAACCAGGGAACAATTTAAAACATTAATCTTTGCAATTCTTGGATATATCATCAAAAGCACAGGCTACAAAAGAAAAAATAGATAAATAGAAGTACATCTACCTAAAAAACTTCTGTATTACTAATGAAAGAATCAACAGAGTGAAAAGGCAATTGACAGAATGTGAGAAAATCAGAGATATGCAAATCATATTTCTGATAAGGGTGTTAATATTCAAAATGTATAAGGTGCTTATACAGCTCAATCACAATAAAAACAAAAATAACTCAATTAAAAATGGGTAAAGGCTTTGAATAATAAACTCTCAAAATAAGACATACAAATTACCAACACGTATATTTTCAAATGCCCAATATAACTAATCATCAGATAAATGGACGCCAAAACTACAATGAGATAACACCTCATACCTTTTAAGATAGCTACTACAAAAATTAAAAAGATAACAATTGTTGGCAAGGTTGTAGAGAAACTTGAACCCTTGTACACTGTTGGTAGGAATGCAAATTAGTACAGTCATAATGGAAAACTCTATGTTGATTCCTCAAAAAATTAAAATTAGAATTACCATATCATCCAGCAATACTACTTCTGGATGTTCACTTGAAAGAATTTAAACCCGGGATATTGAAGATATGCCTGCACTCCCATATTTATTGCAGCATCATTCACAATAGCCAAAATGTAGAAACAACCCAAATACTCACTTACATAAAAATGGATAAAGAAAATGTGGTGTATACATACAATGGAATATTATGCAGCCTTATAAATAAGGAAATTTTGCCATATGCAACAATATGAATGAAACTTGAGTACATTATGCTAAGTGATATAAGCCAGTCACAGAAATACAAATAATACATGATGTCACTTATGTGAGTGATACAGTTTGCATATGTATCCCAGCCCACATCTCACGTTGAGTTGTAATCCCCAGTGTTGGAAATCCATGGTAGAAGGAAACTGAAGCATAGGGGTGAAGTTCTCATTAATGGTTTAGCAGCATCATCCTTTGTTACTGTATAGTGAGTTCTCACAAGATCTGGTTGTTTAAAAGTGTGTGACACCTGCCTTCTCCCTCTTTTCCTCCTGCTTCAGCCATGTGAATTGCTGCTCATTCTTTGCCTTCTGTCATTATTTTAAGCATTCCTGCAGACTCGCCAGAAGCTGAGCAGATGTTGCCATACTTCCTGCACAGCCTGTGGAATAGTGAGCTAATTAATCTTCTTTTTTAAAAAAATAAATTATTCAGTCTGAGGTATTTCTTTATAGCAGTGTGAGAACAGACGAATATAGAAAATTGGTAGCAAGGAGTGAGGACAATGCTATAAAGATACCTGAAAATGTGAAAGTAGCTTTGGAACTGTATCATAAGCAGAGATTGGGACAGTTTGGATGGCTCAGAAGAAGGCAGGAAGATGAGGAAAAGTTTGAAACTTCCTAGAGACTTGTTTAATGGTAATGACCAAATGTTGATATTGGTATGAACAATGAAGTTCAGTCTGAGGAGTTCTTGATGGAAATGAGAAACCTATTGGGAAGTGGAGTGAATGTCAATTTTGTTACACATTATCAAAGAACCTGGTGATGTTGTGCCCCTGCCATAAGGATCTGTGTAAGTTTGAACTTGAGAGTGATGATTTAGGGTATCTGGCAGAAATTTCTAAGGAGCATAGCATTCAAAGTGTGGTCTGGCTGCTTCCAACAATCTATGATCATATGTGTGAGCAAAGAAATGACATAAAACAGAAACATGTTTAAACTGGAAGCAGCATGTAAACCTAATAACAACTTGCAGCCTGGCCATGTGGTAGAAAAGAAAAGCTCAGCTTCAGGGAAGGAATTCAAGCAGGTTGCAGAAATGTGCATAAGTAAAGAGGAGCCACGTACTGATAGCCAAGACGATGGGGAAAATGCCTCAAAAGCACGCAAGAGACCTTCACAGCAGCCCCTCCCACCACAGGTGCCAAGGCCTAAGAAGGAACAATGGTTGTGTGGGCAACACCAAGGACCCCAACATCCTGCACAGACTTAGGAAACTGCTGTGTGCATCCTGACCACTACAGTACCAGCTGTGGCTCAAAAGGGCCCAGGGACAACTTGGGCCACTGCTTCAGAGGCTGCAAGCTATAACCCTTGGCAGCTTCCACATGGTGTTAAGACTGTGGGTGTGCAAAGTGTGAGTGTTGAGGCTTGGGAGCCTCCACCTAGATTTCAGAGGCTAGATTTCAGATGGAAAAGCCAGGATTTTAAGGCAGAAGCCTGCTGAAGGCATGAAGCCCTCACAGAAAATCTCTATTAGGGTAGTGTGGCAGAAAAGTGTGATGTTGGAGTCCCCACACAGGGTCCAACTGAAGCACTGCCTAGTGAAGCTGCAAGAAGACAGCCACTGTCCTCCAGATCCCAGAATGGTAGATCCACCAACAGCTTGCACAACGTTCCTGGAAAAGCTGCAAGCATTCAACACCAGCACATGAGAGCAACCACAAGGACTTCACCCTGCAAAGCCACAGGGGCAAAGCTGCTGAAGGCCTTGGGGGACCCAACCTTTGCCTCAGTGTGCCCTGGATAAGAGATATGAAATCAAAAGAGATTATTTGAAAGTTTTAAAATTTAATGATTGTTCTGCTGAGTTTTAGACTTGCATGGGCCCCGTAGTCCCTTTCTTTTGGTTATGTCTCCCTTTTGAAATGTGAGTACTTACCCAATTCCCTATCCCCACTGTATCTTGGAAGTAACTAACTTGTTTTTGTTTTACAGGCTAGTAGGTAGAAGGAAGTTAGCCTTATCTCATGAGACTTTGGACTGTGGATTTTTGAGTTAATGCTGGAATGAGTTAAGACTTTGGGGGTGTGTTGGGAAGACATGATTGTATTTTTTTAATGTGAGAAGGACATGATATTTGGGAGGAAGCAGGGGCAGAATACTATGGTTTGGATATGTGTCCTTGCCAAAATGTCATGTCGAATTGCAATCCCCAGTTTTGGAGGTAGGGCCTGGTGGGAGATGATTGGCTCGTTGGAGTGGAGTTCTCATGAATAATTTAGCACCATCCCACTTTGCTATTGTATAGTAAGTGAGTTATCATGAGATCTGGTTGTTTAAAAGTATGTGTCACTTCTCTCCCACTTCTTCCTGCTCTGGCCATGTGAATTGCTGCTCCTCCTTTTGCTTTCTAACACATTGGTAAGGTTTCCTGAGGCCTCCCTAAAGGCCAAGCAGATGCTGCCATGCTTCCTGTACAGTCTGTGAGATCATTAGCCAATTAAACTTCTTTTCTTTATAAATTACCCAGTCTCAGGTATTTTTTATAGCAGTGTGAGAATGGACTAATTCACAGACATATATGAAATAGTTAAATAGAAGCAGAATAAAATAGTGATTGCCAGGAGCTGGGAGAAGGGAAAAAATGGGGAGTTCCTATCCAATGTGCATAAAGTTTCAGTTATGCAAGATAATTACACTTTAGAGATATGTTGTACAACATCATGCCTACAGTTAACAATAATGTATTTCACACTTAAAATTTTGTCAAAAAGGTAGTCCTCATGTTAAATGTTCTTACCATAATAAAAATTGAATTCTGCCAACAGTATGAATGAAGTTGTTTGAGGATGCCATGCTTCAGATGAGACCAATAACCCTGGCTGACACCTGATTGCAGTTGTGTGGGATGCTATAATGGAGATCTAGATAAACTGTGCCTGATTTTTGACCCAGTGAAACTGTGAGATGATAGATATGTTTCATTTTACATTGATAAATTTGTAATAAGTTGTTACTCAACAACAGAAAACTAACATAAATAGATGTTTTGTTTCCTTTTCTTTTCAGATGAAGTCTCACTGGAGTGCAGTGGTGCAACCTCAGCTCACTGCAGCCTCCCCATCCTGAGCTTAAGCAATTCTGCTGCCTTAGTCTTTCACGTAGCTGGAACTACAGCTGATACACCTTGCTAATTTTTGTGTGTTTAGTAGGGATGGGTTTTCCACATGTTTTCCAGTCTGGTCTGCAACTTCTGAGTTCAGATGATCTGCCCACTTCGGCCTCCGAAAATGCTGGGATTACAGGTGATGTTTTGTTTCTTGATCATTTCAACTTAATGTAATTGAGGTAATTTTGAGATGTATCAATAAGATCATGAGATGGGTGATATATAAAATATAAAGTAGTTCACCATATTGAAATGGCAAGTATTGTAATGTAAGGCAATACAGTTTATTTTGTCATCTTTTGGTAAACATGTAGATAATTGTAAACCTAGGTGTATTAGTTCATTCCCATGCTGCCAATAAAGACATACCCAAGACTGGTTAATTTATAAAGAAAGAGGTTTAGTGGACTCACAGTTTTACATGGCTGGGAAGGCCTCACAGTCATGGCAGAAGGCAAAGGGAGAGCAAAGGCACATCTTGCATGGTGGCAGGCAAGAGGGCATATGCAGGGGTGCTATGATTTCTAAAACAATCAGATCTCCTGAGACTTATTCACTATCACGAGAACAGCATGAGGAAAACCTGCCTCATAATTCAATTAACTCCTACTGGGTCCCTTCCATGACACATGGAGATTATTATGATTCAAGGTGAAATTTGAGTGGGGACATAGAGCCGAACCATATTATTGCACCCCTGACCCCTCCCAAATCTCATGTTCTCACATTTCAAAACACAGCCATGCCTTCCCAACAGTCCCCGAGAGTCTTAACTTGTTTCAGCATTAACTCAAAAGTCCACATTCCAAAGTTTCATTTGAGACAAGGCAAGTTCCTTTTGCCTATGAACCTGCAAAATCAAAAGCAAGTTAGGTATCAGATACAATGGGGTTATCTAGTTACTAGATATAATGGGGGTATAGGCATTGGGTAAATACAGCCATTCCAAATAGAAGAAATTGGCCAAAACAAAGGGGCTACAGGGCCCATGCAAGTCCAAAATCCAGCACTGAAGTCAAATCTTAAAGCTCCAAAATCATCTCCTTTTATTCCATGTCTTGCATCCAGGTCACAATGATGAAAGAGATCAGTTCCCATGGTCTTGGGCAGCTCCATCTTTGTGGTTTTGTAGGTACTGCCTCCCTCCTGGCTGCTTTTGTGGGCTGGTATAGAATGTCTGCAGTTTTAAAAGTACATGGTGCAAGCTGTTGGTAGATCTACCATTCTGGGCTCTAGAGTACAGTGACCCTCTTCTCACAGTTCCACTAGGCAGTGACCCAGACGGGACTCTGTGTAGGGGCTCCAACTTCATAATTCCCTTCTTCACTTCCTTAGTAGAGGTTCCCCATGAGGGCCCCAACCTTGAAGCAAATTTCTGTCTGGATATCCAGGCATTTTCATACATCCTTTGAAATCTAGGTGGAAGCTGCCAAATTTCAATTTCTGACTCCTGTGTACCTGCAAGCTCAATATCATGTGGAAGCTTCCAAGGCTTGGGGCTTCTACCCTCTGAAATCACAGCACAAGCTGTAGCTTGCCCCTTTTAGTCATGGCTGGAGCAGCTGGGATGCAAGGCACCAAGTCCCTAGGCTGCACAGAGCAGGGGGGCCCTGGGCCCAGCCCATACAACCATTTTTTCCTCCTAGGCCTCCAGGCCTGTGATGGGAGGGGCTGCCATGAAGACTTCTTACATGCCCTGGAGACATTCTCCTTATTTTCTTGATGATTAACACTTGGTTCCTTGTTACTTATGCAAATTTCTGCAGCTGGCCTGAATTTCTCCTCAGAAAATAGGTTTTTCTTTTCTATCTTATCATCAGGCTGCAAATTTTCCAAACTTTTACCTCTGCTTTCCTTTCAAACATAAGTTCCAATTCCAAACCATATCTTTGTGAATACATAAAACTGAATGCTTTTAACAGCACACATGTCAACTCTTGAACACTCTGCTGCTTAGAAACGTCTTCCATCAGATTCCTTAAATCATCTCTCTCAACTTCAGACTTCCACAAATTTCTAAGGAAGGGACAAAATGCCACCAGTCTCTTTGGTAAAGCATAACAAGAGTTACCTTTGCTCTAGTTCTCAAAAAGTTCCTCATCTCCATCTGAGACCACCTCAACCTGGACTTCATTGTCAATATCACTATCAGCATTTTGGTCAAAACCATTCAAAAAGCCTCTAGGAAGTTAGAAAGTTCCCCACATTTTCCTGTCTTCTGAGCCATCCAAATTGTTCCAACCTCTGCCTATTACCCAGTTCCAAAGTCTCTTCCACATTTTTGGATATCTTTACATCTGCACCTGACTCCTGGTACCAATTTACTGTATTAGTCCGATCTCATACTGCTAATAAAGACATACCTGAGACTGGATAATTTTTAAAGGAAAGAAATTTAATGGCCTCACAGTTCCACATGACTGTACAGGCCTCACAATCATGGCTGAAGGTGGCAGAAGAGCAAAGGCACAAGATCTTGCATGGCGCCAGGCAAGAGGGCATGTGCAAGGAAACTCCTCTTTATACAGCCATCAGATCTCCTAAGACTTTTTTACTATCATGAGAACAGCACCGAAAAAAACCAACCCCATGATTTAATTACCTCCCATTGGGTCCCTCCCACTGCACATGGGAATTGTTATAATTCAAGGTGAGGTTTGGGTGGAAACACAGAGCCAAATCATATCACCATATCACTAGGTAAAAGTAAATTCAAACCATGATGAGATATCACTTCACACCTGAGAAAATGGCCATTAATAAAAAGAAAAGACAATTGATTACAAGTTTTGGCAAGGATGTGGAGAAAGGGAACTCTTGTACATTGTTTCTGAAATGTATATTAATGCAGCCATTTTGAAAAATAGTACAGAAGGTATTCAAAAACCTAAAAATTGAATTACAACATGAACTGTCAATCCACCTTCTGGGAATACAGGCAGCCCTCTGTATCTCTGGTTTTCACATCAGTGCATTCATTCAACTGTAGATTGAAAGTAAAATATTTCTGGAATGCCAGCTTCTTAGAACTAAAGGGCAGACTTTTTGTATCCTCAGGATCCACTGGGTGAACTGGGGAATTGAACGTACAGAGATTTTCATATCCTTGGGGGTTCTTGTAAGAATTCTCCCGAAGTATGGAGGTATGAGGGTATATCCAAAGGCATTGGAATTGGTATGTAGAAGAGATATCTGCATTCCCATGTTCATTTCAGCATTATTCATAATACCAAAGTGTGGAAACAATCTAAGTGTTCATCAACAGATAAATGGATAAAGAAAATGTGGTATACATACACAAGAAAACACTATATAACCTTTTTTAAAAAAGAAAATTCTGCCATTAATGACAACATTGATGGAAGTTGAGGACATAATGCTATGGAAAATATGCCTAAGACAGAAAGACAAATACTGCATATTCTCATTTACGTGTGAAATGTAAAACAATAAAACTTATGCTGGGTGCAGCAGCTCACACCTGTAATCCCAGCACTCTGGGAGGCCAATGCAGGTGGATCACCTAAGGTCAGGGAGTTCAAGACCAGCCTAGTCAACATGGTGAAACCCCGTCTCTACTAAAAGTACAAAAATTAGCTGGGTCTGGTGGTGGGCACCTGTAATCCCAGCTACTTGGGGGGCTGGGTCAGGAGAATCAGGTGAACCCAGGAGGTGGAGGCTGCAGTGAGCTGAGATCATGCCATTGCACTCTAGCCTGGGCAAAAAGAGTGAAAATCCATCTCAAAAAAGAAAAAAAAAAAAAAAAAAGAGAGAAAAGAAAACTTATGAAATCGTAGAATCAAAAGTTGTTGACTAGATCCTAGGGGTAGGGAGAGGAAGGGGTAGATAAAGAGAAGATGTTGGCCGGGCACAGTAGTTCAGGACTGCAATCATAGCACTTTGGGTAGCCGAGGCAGGTGGGTCACTTGAGGTCAGGAGTTCAAGACCAGTCTGGCCAACATGGTTTCTACTAAAAATACAAAAATTAGCTGGGTGTGGTGGCCTGCAGTCCCAGCTACTCAAGAGGTTGAGGCATGAGACTCACTTGAACCCAGAAGGTGGAGGTTGCAGTGAGCCAAGATTGCACTAAAAAAAACAAAACAAAAAAATGAGGAGATGTTGATCAAAGAGTACAAGGTATTAGTTACACTAAAGAATTAAGTTCAGTGTTTGATTGCATTGCCTAGTGACTAGAGTTAAGATTTGAATATTATATGTTTTTAGATTAGTAAAATAATATATTTTAACTTTCTCACTATAAAAACATAAATTGGTGAGGTAATGGATATATTAATTAAGTGGATTAACTTTTCTACAATGTATAAACAGAAAAAAACATCACATGGGGCTAGGCACGGTGGCTCACGCCTATAATCTCAGCACTTTGGCAGGCTGAAGTGGGTGGATCACTTGAGCTCAGGAGTTCAAGACCAGCCTGGGAAACATAAGAAGACAACCCTGTGATGATTAATATTAGGTGGCAACTTGATCGGATTGAAGGATACCCAGATAGTTATTAAAGTATTATTTCTGGGTGTGTCTGGGAGGGTGTCGCCAGAGGAGACTGATATTTGAGTCATTAGACTGGGATAGGAAGACCCACCCTCAATGTGGATGGGCATCATCCAATCGGCTGCCAGCACAGCTAGAACAAAGCAGGCAGAAGAAGTTGGGATAACCTTGCTTGCTGAATCTTCTGGCTGCCTTCTTTCTCTCATGCTGAATGCTTCCTTCAGGCCCTCCTGTCCTTGAACATCAGACTGCAGGTTATTTGGCCTTTGGACTCTGGAACTTGCACCAGCAGCTTGCCAGGGACTCTCCAGTCTTTGGCTACAGACTGAAGGCTTCACTGTCAGCTTCCCAGGTTTAAGGCTTTCATATTTGGACTGAGCCACTACCAGCTCCTCTCTTTCCCACCTTACAGATGGCCTATCGTGGGACTTCACCTTGTAAACATGTGAGTCAATTCTCCCTAATAAACTCCCATATATAAATATATCCTACTAGTTCTATACCTCTGGAGAACACCGACTAACACACCCTATGTCTACAAAAAAATTAAAACATTAAATTATCATAGTGGCAATGCCTGTGGTCTCAGCTACTCAGAAGGTTGAGATAGGAAGGTCGCTTAAGCCCAGGTGGCCAAGGCTGCAGTGAGCCATGATTGCACCACTGTACTCCAGCCTGGTGACAGAGAAAGAACCTGTCTCAAAACAAAAAAGAAAATCACATAGTACCACATAAATATACACAATTATGATGTCTCAATTAAAATAAATTAATGTTTATACTACAATGTTGTATCAACCAACACAACATGGTACTGGTATTGAAATAGACACTTAGATCAATGAAACGGAATAAATAACCAGAAATGAAGCCATATACCTCCAGCTGACTGAAAAAGTCTTTTGAAAAAGTTAACAAAAATATATACTAGGGAAAGGGCATCATATTCAATAAGTGGTCCTGAGAAAATTAGATTCCATATGGAAAGGAATAAAACCAGACCCCATCTCACACTATATGAAAAAATTAACTCAAGGTGAATTAAAGACTTAAATGTAAGACATGAAACTATGAAAATACTAGAATAAAATCTAAGAGAAATTCTTCCAAACATTGACCTAGGCAAATAACTCATGACTAACACATCAAAAGCAAATGTGACAACAAAAATAGACAAACGAAATTTACTTAAACTAAAGAGCTTTTGCACAGCAAAAGAAATGATCAACAGAGTAAACAGACATGAACAGTTGCTCAGCATCGTTGGTCATCAAGAACTGCAAATCAAAACTACAATGTGATATTATCTCACCCCTGTTAAAATGGCTTACATCCAAAAGACAGGCAGTAACAAATGCTGTCAAGGATAGGGTGTAAAGGAAACCCTTGTACACTATTTTTGGGAATGTAAATTAGTGCAACCACTATGAAGAACAGTTTGGAGGTTCCTCAAAAAACTAAAAATTGACGTACTGTATGATCCAGCATTTCCACTTTTGGGTATATACCCAAAATAAGAAAATCAGTATATCAAAGAGATATCTGCATTACTATGTTTCTTTCAACACTGTTTACAATAGCCATAAAAAGGAATGAGATGCAGTCATTTGCAATGACACGAATGGAACTGGAAATTATTATGTTAAGTGAAATAAGCCAGACACAGAAAAATCAACATTACATGTTCTCACTTATTCATGGAGTCTAAAATTCATGGGATCTAAAATTCAGAACAATTGAACTCATAAATATAGAAAGTAGAAGAATGGTTCCAAGAAGAGTCTTGGAAGGGTAGTGGGGTGCTGTGGGAGAGGAGATGGGGATGGTTCATAGGTACAAAAATATTTGATATCACAATAAGGTAGCTATAGATAATAACAACTTAATTGTACATTTTAAAATGACTTAAAGAGTGGAATTGGACTGCTTGTACCTCAATGGATATATTTCTGAGGAACTGGACACCCTATTCTTTATTATGGGCTTATTTTACATTGCATGCCTGTATCAGAACATCTCATGCACCACATAAATATATACACCTACTAGGTACACAGAAAATTAAAAAGTAAAAAAAAAAAAAAAAAAAAAGTTATAAAGAAGTGAGTCCTAGAAGCTTCTGGATAGCTAAATATGTGAAGGTTCTTGGAGGCTGATACAACCAAAGATGACATGGAAGTTCTGTGCTCCTTCTCCCATACTTTGCCCTATGTATCTCTTACATCTGGCTGTTCATCTGTATCCTTCATAATACTTTTATAGTAAATAGGAAAATTTAAATAAAATGTTCCCCTGATTCTTTGAACCACTGTAGAAAAATTAAACCCAAGAAGAAATTCATGAAGCAGTCAGTAGCACAAGATCAATCAAAAGCTCCATCTCTAGGTAGATAGTGTCAGAACTGAGTTAAATTAGAGGACACCTTTTTTTGTTGTATCTCTGTCAGGCTTTGGTATCAGGATGATATTGGTGTCGTAAAATGAGTTAGGGAGGATTCTCTCTTTTTCTATTGATTGGAATAGTTTCAGAAGGAATGGTACCAACTCCTCCTTCTGCTTCTGGTAGAATTTGGCTGTGAATCCATCTGGTCCTGGACTTTTTTTGGTTGGTAGGCTATTAATTATTGCCTCTATTTCAGAGCCTACTATTGTTGTATTCAGGGATTCAACTTCTTCCTGGTTTAGTCTTGGGAGAGTGTACGTGTCCAGGAAATTATCCATTTTTTCTAGGTTTTCTAGTTTTCTAGTTTTGTCAGGTTGGTTCCTGATGAATATTGATGCAAAAATCCTCAATAGAATACTGGCAAACTGAATCCAGCAGCACATCAAAAAGCTTATCCACCATGATCAGGTGGGCTTCATCCCTGGGATGCAAGGCTGGTTCAACATATGCAAATCAATAAATGTAATCCAGCATATAAACAGAACCAAAGACAAAAACCATATGATTATCTCAATAGATGCAGAAAAGGCTTTTGACAAAATTCAACAGCCCTTCATGCTAAAAACTCTCAACAAATTCGGTATTGATGGAACGTACCTCAAAATAATAAGAGCTATTTATGACAAATTCACAGCCAATATCATACTGAATGGGCAAAAACTGGAAGCATTCCCCTTGAAAACTGGCACAAGACAGGGATGCCCTCTCTCACCACTCCTATTCAACATAGTGTTGGAAGTTCTGACTAGCTCAAACAGGCAAGAGAAAGAAATAAAGTGTATTCAGTTAGGAAAAGAAGAAGTCAAATTGTCCCTGTCTGCAGATGACATGATTGTATATTTAGAAAACCCCATTGTCTCAGCCCAAAATCTCCTTAAGCTGATAAGCAACTTCAGCAAATCTCAGGATACAAAATCAGTGTGCAAAAATCACAAGCATTCCTATACACCAATAGCAGAAAACAGAGAGCCAAACCATCAGTGAACTCCCATTCACAATTGCTTCAAAGAGAATAAAATACCTGGGAATCTACCGTACAAGGGATGTAAAGGACCTCTTCAAGGAGAACTACAAACCACTGCTCAGTGAAATGAAAGAGGACACAAACAAATGGAAGAACATACCATGCTCATGGATAGGAAGAATCGATACCATGAAAATGGCCATACTGCCCAAGGTAATTTATAGATTCAATGCCATCCCCATTAATCTACCAATGACTTTCTTCACAGAATTGGAAAAAACTGCTTTAAAGTTCATATGGAACCAAAAAGGACCCTGCATTGCCAAGACAATCCAAAGCCAAAAGAACAAAGCTGGAGGCATCACGCTACCTGACTTCAAACTATACTACAAGGCTACAGTAACCAAAACGGCATGGTACTGGTACCAAAACAGAGATATAGACCAATGGAACAGAACAGAGCCCTCAGAAATGATACCACACATCTACAGCCATCTTTGACAAACCTGAGAAAAACAAGAAATGGGGAAAGGATTCCCTATTTAATAAATGGTGCTGTGAAAATTGACTAGCCATAAGTAGAAAGCTCAAACTGGATCCTTTCCTTACTTATACGAAAATTAATTCAAGATGGATTAGAGACTTAAATGTTAGACCTAAAACTATAAACACCCTAGAGGAAAACCTAGGTAATACCATTCAGGACATAAGCATGGGCAAGGACTTCATGTCTAAAACACCAAAAGCAACAGCAACAAAAGCCAAAATTGACAAATGGGATCTAATTAAACTAAAGAGCTTCTGTACAGCAAAAGAAACTACCATCGGAGTGAACAGGCAACCTACAGAATGGGAGAAAGTTTTTGCAATCTACTCATCTGACAAAGGGCTAATATCCAGAACCTACAAAGAACTCAAACAAATTTACAGGAAAAAAACAAACAACCCCATCAAAAAGTGGGCAAAGGATATGAACAGACATTTCTCAAAAGAAGACATTCATACAGCCAACAGACACATGAAAAAATGCTCATCATCACTGGCCATCAGAGAAATGCAAATCAAAACCACAATGAGATACCATCTCACACCAGTTAGAATGGCAATCATTAAAAAATCAGGAAACAACAGGTGCTGGAGATGATATATAGAAATAGGAACACTTCTACACTGTTGGTGGGACTGTAAACTAGTTCAACCACTGTGGAAAACAGTGTGGCAATTCCTCAAGGATCTAGAACTAGAAATACCATTTGACACAGCCATCCCATTACTGGGTAAAAATACAAAAATTAGCTGGGCATGGTGGCGTGTGCCTGTAATCCCAACTACTCAGGATGCTGAGACAGGAGAATCGCTTGAACCTGGGAGGCGGAGGTTGCAGTGAGCCGAGATTGTGCCATTGCCCTCGCCTGGGCACAGAGCGAGACTCCACCTCAAAAAAAAAAAAAAAAAAAAGGAAACAATATCCTCCAACTATGACATCCTACAAATTCTATTCCATTGTATATGTATACACTGCAATTATTTTATACATTCATCCATCCATAGATGCTTAAGTGCTTTTCATATCTTGGTTATTTTTAATAATGCTGCAATGAACGTAAAAGTACATATATCTCTTTGACATATTATTTTTATGTTCTTCAGATAATTACCCAGAACTGGGATTGCTAGATCATGTGGGAGTTATATTTTTAATTTTTTAAGGAAGCCTCATACTGTTTATCATAATGCCTGATCCAGTTTGCATTCCTACCAAGAGTGTACAAGGGTTTTCTTCAAATAAATCTCTTCTCATTTTTATAGTAGCCAACCTAACACATTGAGGTGGTTTCTCATTGTGGTTTTCATTTGCATTTACCTGATGGTTTGATTTGCAGTTATCTGACCTGTTGGCCATTTGTATGTTTTCTCTGAAAAATTGTCTGTTGAAGTCCTCTGCTCAGTTTTGAGGGGAGGTTGGGGAAAGGGTATAACTCTGTTGCCCAGGCTTAGTGGCAGTGGTGCAACCTTGGCTCACTGCAACCTCTACCTCCTGGGTTCAAGCCATTCTCATGCCTCAGCCTCCTCGGTAGCTGGGATTACAAGCATGTGTCACCACGCCCGGCTAATTTTTTGTGTATTTAGTACAGATGGGGTTTTGCCATGGTGGTCCAGCTCATCTCGAACTCCTGGCCTCCAGTTATCTGCCCACCAGAGTGCTGGGATTACAGATGTGAGCCACCATGCCTGGCCTCTGTTCATATTTAATTGGAATTTTATTTTACTATTGACTATTATGAGTTTCTAATATATTTTGGATATTAACCTGTTTTTAAATATATGGCTCGTAAATATTTTCACCCATTATGTAGGTTGCCTTTTCCTTCGCTGTGCAGAAGGTTTTTAGTTTGATGTAGTCCCATTTCTTACTTTTGCTTTTCTTATCTGTGAGTTTTGTGTCACATCAAAATAAGTCATTTCTGGAATTGCCACACTGTCTTTCTCAATGATTGACTAATTTACTGTCCCACCAACAGTTTATAAGTGTTCCTTTTTCTCCACAACCTCACCAGCGTCTGTTATTTTTCTGATTTTTAATAATAGTCATTCTGAGTGGTGTGAGATTTTATCTCATTGTAGTTTTGATTTGCATTTCTCTAATAATCAGTGATGTTGAGCATTTTTTTGTCATATGATTATTGGTTGTATCAAAGGCATAAAGACAGAAATACCATTTGACCCAGCAGTCCTACTACTGGGTATATACCCAAAGGAATATAAATCGTTCTATTATAATGACACATGCATGCACATGTTCATTGCAGCACTAGTCACAATAGAAAAACATGGAATCAACCTAAATACCCATCAATGATAGACTTGATAAAGAAAATGTGGTACATATACACCATTGAATACTATGCAGCCATAAAAAAATAAGTGAGAGTATGTCCCTTGCAGGAACATGAATGGAGCTGGAGACCATTATTCTTAGCAAACTAATGCAGGAACAGAAAAAGAAATACCTCACATTCTCACTTATAGGTGGGTGCTAAATAATGTGAACACATTGATACACAGAGGAGAACAACACACGCTGGGGCCTTTCAGAGGGTATAGGGTGGGAGGAGGGAGAGGATCAGGAAAAATGACTAATGGTTACTAGGCTTCATACCCGGGTGATGAAATAATCTGTACAACAAACCTCCATGACACAAGTTTACCTATATAACAAATCTGCCCTTGTACTCCCAAACATAAAATAAAAGTTAAAAAAAGAAATCATTTAAAAAGCCAGTATTAGGGACTGCATTTATTATCTTTTCTTCCAGAAGTTTTACATTTTCAGATATTACATTTAAGTCTAATCAATTTTGAGTGCTTCGTTCTTCTTTTCAGATTGCTTTTTCTATACCGTAAGAATTTTGATAGGAATTGCTTGAAATCTACTGATCACTTTGGACAGTATGGGCATTTTAAAAATATCAATTCTTCTAATTCATGAACACTGTTTTTCCATTTATTTACTTCTGTTTTCAATTTATTTTACCAGTGTTGCCTAGTTTTCAAAGTACAGATATTCCATCTTTTTATCACAACTATATGTAAGTTTAAAAAAAATAGATTCAGGGAATACATGGGAAAATTTATTGCTTAAATATACTGTGTAATACTGGTCTTTAAGCTTCTATTGAATCCATCATCCAAATAGTAAACATAGTACCCAATAGGCAGTTTGTCAATCTTTGCCTTTCCCCCACCTTCTTTCCTTTCCCCCAGTGTTTATTTTTTCCATCTTCATAAATTTGTATCCAGTTTAAGCTCACACTTATAAGTAAGAAAATGCAGTATTTGACTTTCTGTTTCTGCATCAATATACATAGGATAAAGGCATCCAGCTGCATTCATATTGCTGCAAAGAACATGAGTTTATTCATTTTTATGGATGCATCATATTCTGTGATGTATACGTTCAAAAATTTTTCTTTAGCCAATCCATCATTGATGGACATCTGGGCTGATTCTATGGCTTTGCTATTGTAAGTAGTGCTGTGATAGACATACAAGTGCAAATAACTTTTAATGGAACAATTTTTCTAACGCGTGTAGATAGCCAGTAGTGGACATGCTGAGATGAATGGCAGTTCTATTTTTAGTCAATTGAGAAATCTCCAAATTGAGACTATCATTTCCTCACAGTGTGCTCTTTGCCCCCTTCTGGAAGATTAAATGATCTTTATCTGCATGAGTTTATTTCTGAAGACTTGATTCTGTTTCATTGATATATGTCTATTTATAGGCCAGTACCATACATTTTTTTATTTTGCACAGGGGCTGAAGTCATTTACATTTCCACCAACAGTGCATAAGCATTCCCCTTTCTCTGCATCCTCACCAACATCTGTTATTTTTGACTGTTTAGTAATAGCCCTTCTGACTGGTGTGAGATGATATCTGATTCTGATTTTGATTTACATTTCTCTGATGAATAGTGGTGTGGAGAACCTTTTCATATGTTTGTTGACTGCCTGTATGTCTTCCTTTGAGGAGTGTCTGTTCATGTATTTTGTCCACTTTTCATGAGGATGATTGCTGCTTGTTGATTTACTTAAGTTTCTTATATAACGTGGATATTAGTCTTTTTTCAGATGCATATTCTGTGATAATTTTCCCCATTCTTTAGGTTGTCTCTTTGTTGATATTTTCTTTCATGGTGTAGAAGGTCTTTAGTTTAATTCAATTTTTGTTGCATTTGTTTTTGAGATCTTTGACATAAATTATTTGCCAAGGCCAATGTCCAGAAGAAGTTTTTCCTAGATATTCTTCTAGTACTCTTTTTTTTTTATATATATATAGTAGGAGGACTTATATTTAAGTATTTAAATCATCTTGAGTTAGTTTTTGTTTATTGTGAGAAGTAGGCATTGGGTTTCATTCTTATGTATCTGCGTACCCAGTTTTCCAAGCACCATTTATTGACTACGGTGTCCCTTACTGATTGTTAACTTTTGTCAGTTTTATCAAAGAACAATTGGTTGTAGATGTGTGGCCTTATTTCTGGGTTCTCTATTTTGTTTCACTGATCTACGTGTCTATTTTTGTACCAGTACCATGCTTTTTTGGTTACCACAGGGCCGTAGTATAGTTTGAAGTTAGGCAATGTGATGTCTCTGGCTTCATTCTTTCTGCTTAGAATTACCATGGCTATTTGTGCCCTTTTGGGGTTAAATTTGACTTTTTAAATATTTTCAACTGTTATTTTAGATTCAGAAAGTTCATATGCATATTTGTTACACAAGTATATTGCATGGTGCTGATGTTTGGGGTAAATTGATACTGTCACCCAGGTAGTGCACATGGGTAGTTTTATCAGCTCTTGTTCCTCTCACTCCCTACTTTGGGGTCCAGTGTTTATTGTCCACATCTTTGTGTCCGTGTGTATTCAATGTTTAGTTTCCACTTATCAGTGAGAATATGCAGTATTTGGTTTTCTGTTCCTTTGTTAATTCACCTGTGATGATGGCCTCCAGCTGCATCTGTGTTGTTACAAAAGACATAATTTTGTTTTTTATGGCTATATCGTGTTCCATGGTGTACATATAATACTACATTTTCTTCCTTCAATCCTATGAATGAAAATCCACCATTGATTGGCACCTGTGCTGACTACTTGCCTTTGCTGTTGTGAATAGTTGTCTGATAAACATATGAGTACCTGTGTCTTGTAGATAGAACAATTTATTTTCCTTTGGGCAAATACTCAGTAATGGGATTGCTAGGTTAAATAGCAGTTCTGTTTCTGTTTTAAGTGTTTTTTAATTTGCATTCTCATCAACAATGTATAAGCATTCCCTTTTCTATGCAGCCTTGTGTCTTGCATCAACCAATTTTTTTTTTTTTTTTTTTTTTTTTTTTTTTTACTTTTTCATCATAGGCATTCTAATAGATGTGAGGTGGTATTTCATTATGGTTTTCATTCTCATTTCTCTAATGATTAGGGATCTGGAGTATGTTTTCTGATTTTTATCGGCCACTTGTATGTTTTATTTTGAGAAGTGTTTATTCATTTCCTTTTACCATTTGTTAATGGAATTATTTGGTTTTTACTTGTAGAATTGTTTAAGTTTCTTATAGACTCTGGATATTAGTGCTTTGCTAGATGCACAGCTTATGAATACATTCTCCTATTTTCTAGGGTTTTCTTTCTGTTGATAGTTTCTTTTGCTGTGCAAAACAGAAGCTCTTTAGTTTAAGTAGGTCTCACTTATCAATTTTTGTTTTTCTTGCAATTGTTTTTGTGGAATTAGTCATACATTCTTTCCTAAAGCTGATGATCAAAATAGTGTTTTCTAGTTTTTTTCCTAAGATTTTTATAGTTAGAGGTCTAATATTTAAGTCTTTGATTCATCTTGAGTTAACTTTTTTTTTTTTTTGTATGGTAGAGGGTAAGAGTCTAGTTTTATTCATCTACATATGACTGGCCAGTTATTCCACAAGCATTTATGGAATACAGAGTCCTTCCCCTACAGCTAATTTTTGTAGACTTTGTCACAGGTCGAATGGCAGTAGATATGCAATTCTACTTCTGGTTTCTATTTTCTTTTCTGGTTCTTTATGAGTCTGTTTTGTTGGACCATGCAGTTTTGGCTACTGTAGCCATATAATATAGGTTGAAGTTGGGTAATGTAATTTCTCCAGCTTGGCTGTTTCCTTAGACTTGTTTCCGCTAGTCAGGCTTTTTTTGGCACCATATGCATTTTATTATATTTTTTTCTAATTCTGTTGAAAATGATGTTCATAGTTTGACTAGAATAGCATTGAATCTGTAGATTGCTTTGGGTAGTATGGCCATTTTAACGATATTAATTCTTCCAATCTCTGAGCTGGAATATTTTTTCCGTTTTTTTGTGTGTCATCTACAATTTCTTTCAACAGTGATTTGTAGTTTTCCTTGTAGACATATTTCACCTTCTTGTTTAGAGGTACTCCTAGGTACACCTTTTTTTTCAGATACAGCAAATGAAATTGCATTCTTCATTTGGATCTCAGCTTGAATGTTATTGAAGTATAGAAATGATACTGGTATTTGTACATTGATTTTGTATCCTGAAACTTTATTGAATCAATTTATCAGATCTGGGAGTCTTTTTGAGGAATCTTTTGGTATTCTACATCTACAATAGTATCAAAAATGAACAGAGATAATATTATTTCCCCTTTTAATATTTAGATTCCTTTTATTTTTCTCTCTTGCCTGATTACTCTTGCTATCACTTTCAGTACTGTGTTGAACAGGAGTGGTAACAGTGGACAACCTTGTGATGCTACAGTTCTTAGAGGAAATGCTTCCAACTATTGCCCATTCAGTATGATGTTTGTTTTGTGTTTCTTATAAATGGCTGCTATTATTTTGAGGTTTGTTCCTTCAACGTCTAGGTTTTTTTTAGGGTTTTGTTATGAAGAGAGGTTGAATTTTATCAAATGATTGTTCTGTTTCTATTGAGATGATAATATGGTTTTTGTTTTCAATTTTGTTTATGTGATAACAGAAATTTATTGATTTGCCTACGTTGAACCATCCTTGCATCCCAGGAATAAAGCCCACTACATTGTGATGAATGATGGGCTGTTGAATGTGGTTTACTAGAATTTTGTTGAAGATTTTTGCATCTATGTTTATCAGGGGTATTAGGCTGTAGTTCTCTTTTTTTATTGCGTCCTTGCTAGATTTTGGTATCAGGATTGGTATCAGGATTATACTGCCTTCAATGAAAGATAGGAAAGAAACCCTCCTAATTTTTTGGAATCTTCAGTAAAAGTGGTACCAGCTCTTCTTTGTACATCTGTTAGAATTTGACTCACCATTTATCTGGTGCAGGCCTAGATTCTTTTGCTAGGATATATATATATTTTTAATTACTGATTCAATTTATTAACTCATATTAGGTCTCTTAACGGTTTCAGTTTCTTCCTAGTTCAAACTTGGAAGTTTGTCTGTTTCCAGGAATTCATCCATTTCCTCTCAATTTTCTTGTTTGTGTGTATAGAGGTGTTAACCCATTTAAGCCTGAGGCTGCATTTTTTTTTAAGTTTTGCAATCAGACTTTGGTGATGACCTTGAGCAGTAGGATATAAATAGCTCCCACATGCTTATTGTTCCAATAATGGAACACTAGGAATACTTGCAGTCTCTGAGGATCTTTTGTATTTCCTTGGTATCAGTTGTAATGTCAACTTTGTCATTTCTAAGTTTGCTTATTTTGATCTCTCTCTCCTTGTTAATTTAGCTAATAGTGTATCAATCTTTTATATCTTTTCAAACAATGAACTTTCCAATTTGTTGATTTTCCATATCTATTTTTATTTTATTTTATGTTCTGGAGTACATGTGCAGGGTGTGCAGGTTTCTTACATAAGTAAATGTGTGCCATTGTGGTTTGCTGCACCTATCAATCTCAGTATCGAGAAGTAAGTATCAACCTATCACCTAAGTTTTAAGCCTAGCATACATTAGCTCGTTTTTCTCTTGCTCTACCTCCAACCACACCCCCTGACAGGCCTAGTGTGTATTGTTCTCCTCCCTGTGTCCATGTGTTCTCATTGTTCAGCTCTCACTTATGAGTGAGATTGTTGATTTTTTAATAGTTATTTGATTACAATTTTATTTCTTCCTGCTTTGATGATAATAATTTCTTCCACTCAGCTAGCTTTTGATTTAGCTTGTTCTCATTTGTCTAGTTCCTTCATTGTGACCTTAGGTTATTAATTTGGGATATTTCCCTTTTAGATGTAGTTGTTTGGTGCTATAAACTTTTTCCTAACATTGCTTTTGTTATATCCCAGAGGTTTTCATATGTCATATTTCTATTTTCATTTGTTTCAAATAACGTTTTGATTTCTGCCTTAATTTGTTTACCTAAAATTCATTCAGGAGTAAATTGTTTAATTTCCATGTATTTATGTAATTTTCATAAGTCCTCTTGGTATTGATTTCTATTTTTATTCCACTCTGGTACAATAAGATGCTTTGCATTATTTTGATTTTTTAAATGTATTTATTATCACCTTATGATCAAGAATGTTGTCAAACTGCTCTGTGTGCAGATAGAAAGAATGTGTATTCTGTGGTTGTTAGGTGGAATGTTATTTAGATCAATATCAATTACATTTGGTCAAATATTCCATTTAAGTCCAGAATTTTTTTGTTCATTTTCTGTCTTGATGATCTATCTAAAGCTGTCAGTGGTGTGTTGAAGTCTACCACTATTATTTTATGGCTTTTTAAAAAAAATATATATATATTTAGTAGTAATTGTTGTATAAAGCTGGGTGCATATGAATGTATACATATTTGGATAGTTATATTTTCTTGTTGCACTGAACATTTTATTATTAGGTAATGCCCTTCTTTGTCCCTTTTTGTTACTGTTGGTTTAATGTCTGTTTTATCTGATACACAAGGAGTGTGCCCTTCTATTTTGTTTTGTTTTGTTTTGTTTTCCATTTGCCTGATAGATCTTTCTCCCTCCCTTTATTTTGAGTCTATGTGTGTCATTACATACGAAGTGAGTCTTTTGAAGCCAGCAGAATGTTTGGTCTTGCTTTGTTATCTAATTTACTACTCTCTGTCTTTTAAGTGAAGTATTTAGGTTGTTTACATTTAAGATTAATATTTATATGTGATGTTTCATTTCTGTTATTGTGTTGTTATCTAATTGTTTTGTAGATTCCATTTTGTAGTTGCATTATAAGGTGTTTGGGCTTTCTACTTACATGTGCTTTTATCATAGGAAGTATGATCCTTTTATTTCCATATTTAGAAGTCCTTTAAACATTTATTGTAGATCCAGGGTGGTGGTGATGAATTTCCTTATTGTTTTCTTGTATGTGAAAGACTTTATTTATCCTTCATTTATGAAGCTTAATTTGGTCGGATGTGAAATTCTTGGTGGAATTATTTAAAGCTAAAAATGAGGCCCCAATCTCTTCATGTTTGTAAGGATCTTGCTGAGAAATCCACTGACAGTCTGATGGGATTTTATTTATAGGTAATTTGATCTTTTTTCTCACTGCATATAAGATTTTTTTTTTTCACATTGACCTGGGATAGTGTGAGGACTACATGCTTTGGGGATGGTCATATTTTATAGTATCTTGAAGGATTTATCTACATTTCTTATATTTTGATGTCAAACTCTCTAGCAAGATTCAGAAAATTTTCTGAATTATACCTTCAAATATATTTTCCAGGTTGCTTGCTTTTTTCTTCTTCTCTGTCAGGAATGTCAAAAAGTTGTAGGTTTGGCCGCTCAACTACATGGAAACTGAACAACCTGCTCCTGAATGACTACTGGGTACATAATGAAATGAAGGCAGAAATAAAGATGTTCTTTGAAACCAATGAGAACAAACATACAACATACCAGAATCTCTGGGACACATTTAAAGCAGTGTGTAGAGGGAAATTTATAGCACTAAATAACCACAAGAGAAAGCAGGAAAGATCTAAAATTGACACTCTAACATTGCAATTAAAAGAACTAGAGAAGCAAGAGCAAACACATTCAAAAGCTAGCAGAAGGCTAGAAATAACTAAGATCAGAGCAGAACTGAAGGAGATAGAGACACAAAAAACTCTCCAAAAAATCAATGAATCCAGGAGTTGGTTTTTTGAAAAGATCAACAAAATTGACAGACGACTAGCAAGACTAATAAAGAAGAAGAGAGAGAAGAATCAAATCGACGCAATTAAAAATGATGAAGGGGATATCACCACCGACCCCACAGAAATACAAACTACCATGAGAGAATACTATAAACACCTCTACGCAAATAAACTGGAAAATCTAGAAGACATGGATAATTTCCTGGACACTTACACTCTTCCAAGACTAAACCAGGAAGAAGTTGAATCCCTGAATAGACCAATAGCAGGCTCTGAAATTGAGGCAATAATTAATAGCCTACCAACCAAAAAAAGTCCAGGACCAGATGGATTCACAGCTGAATTCTACCAGAGGTACAAGGAGGAGTTGGTACCATTCCTTCTGAAACTATTCCAATCAATAGAAAAAGAGGGAATCCTCCCTAACTCATTTTATGAGGCCAGCATCATCCTGATACCAAAGCCTGGCAGAGACACAACAAAAAAAGAGAATTTTAGACCAATACCCCTGATGAACATCGATGCAAAAATCCTCAATAAAATACTGGCAAACCGGATTCAGCAACACATCAAAAAGCTTATCCACCATGATCAAGTGGGCTTCATCCCGGGGATGCAAGGCTGGTTCAACATTCGCAAATCAATAAACATAATCCAGCATATAAACAGAACCAAAGACAAGAACCACATGATTATCTCAATAGATGCAGAAAAGGCTTTTGACAAAATTCAACAGCCCTTCATGCTAAAAACGCTCAATAAATTCGGTATTGATGGAACGTACCTCAAAATCATAAGAGCTATTTATGACAAACCCACAGCCAATATCATACTGAATGGGCAAAAACTGGAAAAATTCCCTTTGAAAACTGGCACAAGACAGGGATGCCCTCTCTCACCACTCCTATTCAACATAGTGTTGGAAGTTCTGGCTAGGGCAATTAGGCAAGAGAAAGAAATCAAGGGTATTCAGTTAGGAAAAGAAGAAATCAAATTGTCCCTGTTTGCAGATGACATGATTGTATATTTAGAAAACCCCATTGTCTCAGCCCAAAATCTCCTTAAGCTGATAAGCAACTTCAGCAAAGTCTCAGGATACAAAATTAATGTGCAAAAATCACAAGCATTCTTATACACCAGTAACAGACAAACAGAGAGCCAAATCAGGAATGAACTTCCATTCACAAATGCTTCAAAGAGAATAAAATACCTAGGAATCCAACTTACAAGGGATGTAAAGGACCTCTTCAAGGAGAACTACAAACCACTGCTGAGTGAAATAAAAGAGGACACAAACAAATGGAAGAACATACCATGCTCATGGATAGGAAGAATCAATATCGTGAAAATGGCCATACTGCCCAAGGTAATTTATAGATTCAATGCCATTCCCATCAAGCTACCAATGAGTTTCTTCACAGAATTGGAAAAAACTGCTTTAAAGTTCATATGGAACCAAAAAAGAGCCCGCATTGCCAAGACAATCCTAAGTCAAAAGAACAAAGCTGGAGGCATCACGCTACCTGACTTCAAACTACACTACAAGGCTACAGTAACCAAAACAGCATGGTACTGGTGCCAAAACAGAGATATAGACCAATGGAACAGAACAGAGTCCTCAGAAATAATACCACACATCTACAGCCATCTGATCTTTGACAAACCTGAGAGAAACAAGAAATGGGGAAAGGAATCCCTATTTAATAAATGGTGCTAGGAAAATTGGCTAGCCATAAGTAGAAAGCTGAAACTGGATCCTTTCCTTACTCCTTATACGAAAATTAATTCAAGATGGATTAGAGACTTAAATGTTAGACCTACTACCATAAAAATCCTAGAGGAAAACCTAGGTAATACCATTCAGGACATAGGCATGGGGAAAGACTTCATGTCTAAAACACCAAAAGCAACGGCAGCAAAAGCCAAAATTGACAAATGGGATCTCATTAAACTAAAGAGCTTCTGCACAGCAAAAGAAACTACCATAAGAGTGAACAGGCAACCTACAGAATGGGAGAACATTTTTGCAATCTACTTATCTGACAAAGGTCTAATATCCAGAACCTACAAAGAACTCAAACAAATTTACAGGAAAAAAACAAACAACCCCATCAAAAAGTGGGCAAAGGATATGAACAGACATTTCTCAAAAGAAGACATTCATACAGCCAACAGACACATGAAAAAATGCTCATCATCACTGGCCATCAGAGAAATGCAAATCAAAACCACAATGAGATACCATCTCACACCAGTTAGAATGGCGATCATTAAAAAGTCAGGAAACTACAGGTGCTGGAGAGGATGTGGAGAAATAGGAACACTTTTACACTGTTGGTGGGATTGTAAACTAGTTCAACCATTATGGAAAACAGTATGGCGATTCCTCAAGGATCTAGAACTAGATGTACCATATGACCCAGCCATCCCATTAGTGGGTATATACCCAAAGGATTAGAAATCATGCTGCTATAAAGACACATGCACATGTATGTTTATTGCAGCACTATTCACAATAGCAAAGACTTGTAATCAACCCAAATGTCCATCAGTGACAGACTGGGTTAAGAAAATGTGGCACATATACACCATGGAATACTATTCAGCCATCAAAAAGGATGAGTTTGTGTCCTTTGTAGGGACATGGATGCAGCTGGAAACCATCATTCTTAGCAAACTATCACAAGAACAGAAAACCAAACACCGCATGTTCTCACTCATAGGTGGGAACTGAACAATGAGATCACTTGGACTCAGGAAGGGGAACATCACACACCGGGGCCTATCATGGGGAGGGGGGAGGGGGGAGGGATTGCATTGGGAGTTATACCTGATGTAAATGACGAGTTGATGGGTGCAGCACACCAACATGGCACAAGTATACATATGTAACAAACCTGCACGTTATGCACATGTACCCTACAACTTAAAGTATAATAATAATAAATAAATTTAAAAAAAAAGTTGTAGGTTTGGTCACTTTACATAGTTCCATATGTTTTAAATACTGTGTTTATTTAAACAAATTTTTTTTCTTTATTTTTGTCTGACTGAATTAATACAAAATACCAGTCTTTGAGCTCTTTAATTATTTCTTCTCTTTGGTCTAATCTATTGTTGAGGCTTCTACCTCTAGGTTTGCCTGGATTTTTTTTTTTTTTTTTAATTCCAGAAGTTCTATTTGGTTCTTCAGGCCATGGTAGGCAACTCTGCAGTCTGTCCTCTGTTGCCGGGGTGTTGCTCCTCTATGTAGAGATGAAGATTTGGGCCATGTGCTTCTTTTGGTCTTGATGCTACTGTTAATAAGATTGTTTGTTTAATAACCTTCTTTGAATAGTCTACCTGTTTTTAGTGTATAGAAATGCAACTGATTCTATAGGTTGATTTTGTATCTTGTTATTTTACTGAGTTCATTTACTAATTCTAACTGCTTTTTAATGGAGTCTTTAGGATGTTCCATATGAAAGCTCTAATCACCTGAAAACAGATAATTTCATTTCTTTCTTTCCAATAAAGATGTCATCAGTTTATTTTTTGTCTGAGTGCTCTCGCTAAGGCTTCTATTTCTATGTTCAATAGAAGTGACAGAAGTGAGCATCTTTGTCTTTTCCCTTACCTTAAATAAAAATTTTCAGTTTTTCTTTGTTGGGTATTATATTCACTGTGGGTTTTTCATATATGGCTTTTGTTATGGTGAAGTAAATTTACTTTATTCCTAGTGTTTTGAATGTTTTTATCATGAAGGTGTGCTAAATTTTGTCAAATGCTTACTCACCTTCCATTGATATTATCAGATAGTTTTATCTTTCATTCTGTTAATGCAGTATATCACACTTATTGATTTTCATGTTGAAGCTTTCTTGCATGCCAAGTATAAATCCCACCTGATACAACTATTTGTTGCATCCTGGTAATGGTGGGTTGAAGTCATGACTCAGAAGTCTGGGAGTTGGGTGAAGAAAAGTGGCAACACATCCCTGGTATTGTTGGGTAACAGCCAAAATTCAGGCCCCGGGGATGGGTTGCAGGACAGGGCAGTCCAGCTCCAGTCTTGAAGATCATGAGAAGCTATGGTACTTTCATTCCTGTAGGGAGAGCACAGTGGTGACTCAGGCCTCTGGGGCCATGGATCAGCCCTGTGACAGCTCCAGTCCTGAGCGGGAGACACAGCGGTGGCTCCTTCTCTGTTGGGGAACACTGCACGTGGATTCTGGGAAGTTATCAGCTGGGCATAGCACTGTGAAAACTTCAGGGGTCCCTGCTGGCTAAAGCTGCAGGTAACTGTGATGGTGAACAGGACTGCTGGTATCCTCTCTTACTTCCCTCCCCCTCCCAAAAGTGGAAAATCCCTTTGAGGGGATCACCCTTCGTTACGGTCTGCTCTGGAGTGGGAGATGGGCTGATGTTGATAAAAATTTTTCTACTCTTTTCTATATGACCATCCTCTATTCTTGTACTTCACAGGGTTTCTGCTGTTTCCTTGTTGCCTGGAGTATTCTGAGAACGACTTTCTTGATTTATAGTCACTTATTAATTGTTTTTGTGGTTTTCGGTAAACAAGTGTAAGGATGTTTCATTCCGCTCTATTGCTAATGTCCTCTACAAAAAAATAAAATTATCCAACTCATGTGTAATAGGTGATTACCATGTAACAGACACTATATTGGGTCATAAGAAAGGTGGCATTCTAGCCATAAGAATAACATGTAAAAAGAAGCACACTGCTATATATAAGAAACTGAAAGATGACCAATGTGACTGGAGCCCAACGAGTGAAAGGAAAAGTGAAGTGAAATTTGTCTCATAAAATGTATGGGTAGATAAATGAAAATAGTAAGTGAATTTTGCACTTTCAACTTAGGTATCTAGGTTCTCACATTGGGACTGATTAGGTTGATGGCTCAGCCCACGGAGAGTGAAGAAAAGCAAGGTGAGGCAATGGCCAACCCTGGAGTGGTATGGAACCATATAAACACCCATCCCCAGGCAAGGGAGGTGGTGAGGGATTGTGCAATCCAGCTTGGGAAGCCATGTTTTTCCCACGGACCTTTGTGACCTGCCGACCAGGAGATCCCCTCGTGAGCCCACACCACCAGGGCCTTGGGTTTGAAGCACAAAACCATGCAGAGTCTCGGGAAAGTGGCCACTCCAGCACACACAGAAACCCAGGAGTTTTGCATACTCTGGCCCAGGGAATTCTGGCGAAGTGGGGGATATATCTATGCATTCCCCTAGTAAGGGGGCTGAAACCAGGGAGCCACACAGTGTGTTGTTATGCAGGCCCCACTCCAATGGCACCTCACAAGTTAAGACCCACTGGTTTAGAATTTCAGCTGGCCAGTGGCAGCAGGCTGGAGACTGACAGAGACTGATTGAGTTCTTAGGGGTAAGGAAAGCCACCATCTCTGCAGTTTGAGTCAGCCATTCTAGCCTGCTGGCTCCAGGGAGTCCAAGAAGTCTAGACGAGAACTCTGATATCTCCCTGGGATGGAGTCCCTAGGGGCAGGGGCAGCTGCAATCTCTGTGGTTTAGCTGACTTAGTCTTTCAAGCCTGCTGTCTCTACACAGTCCAGGCAGTCTGAATGAGGGCGATTTCCTTCAGTGTAGTTCACCCACTCTGCCAAGGGACAGCCAGACTGCTTCTTTGAGCGGGGTGTTGATCTCATTCTTTCAGACTGGGTGAGACTTCCCAACAGGGGTCTCCAGACAGGAGCATTAGGGCCAGCATCAGGTGGTTGCTCCTACAGGAGCATTAGGGCTGGCATCAGGTGGGTGCTCCTCTGGGACAGAGCTCCTAGAGAAAGAAGCAGGCTGCCATCTCTGCTATTTCGTAGCCTTCACTGGTGATATCTCTAGGTGTGGGAGGGAGTGAGGCAATGAGGATCTGGAATGGGCCCCCAGAAAATTACAGCAGCCCTACATAGGAGTTGCCTAAGTGTGGAAAGAAAAACAAACAGAAAGCAACAACAACGACAACATGAATAAAAAATACCCCACAAAAAACCCATTTAATGGTCAGCCACCACAAAGATCAAAGGTAGATAAGCCCACAAACATAAGAAAGAATCACTGCAAAAATGCTGAAAACTAAAAAATCCAGAGGGCCTTTTCTTTTCCAAATGACCAGAACACCTCTCCAGCAAGGGCACAGAATTTTGTTGAAGCTAAGATGCCTATATTGACAGAAGTAGGCTTCAGAAAACGGGTAATAACAAACTTCACTGAGCTAAAGTAGCATGTCATAACTGAATGCAAAGAAGCTAAGAATCATGATAAAATGATACAGGAGCTGATAACCTGAATATCCAGTTTAGAGAGGAGAATAACTGAACTGAGGGAGCTGAAAAACACAATCTGAGAATGTCACAGTACAATTACAATATCCATAGCAGAATAGAGCAAGCAGAGGAAAGAATCCCAGAGCTTGAAGACTATCTTTCTGAAATAAGTCAGGCAGACAAGAATAGAAAAAATATTAGAAAAGAATGAACAAAACCCCTGAGAAATATGGCATTATTTAAAAAGACTGAGCCTACAACTGAATGGGGTACTTGAAAAAGATGAGGAGCATGGAATCAAGTTGGAAAACATACTTCAGTATATTATCCAGGAGAAATTCCCTAACCTACCAAGACAGGCCAATGTTCAATTTCAGAAAACCTAGAGATCCACAGAAAGATACTCCACAAGAAGATCCGCCACAAGACAAACAATCCTCACATTCTCTATGGTCAAAATGAAAGAAAAAAATGTTAAGGGGAGCCAGAGAGAAAGGCCATTTCACTTACAAAGGGAAGGCCATCAGACTAACAGTGGATCTCCCAGTGGAAATCCTACAAGTCAAAAGAGATTGGGGCCCAATATTTAATATTCTTAAAAAAAAAAACCATAAAATTTCTTATTCTGCCATATTCAGTTTTATAAGTGAAGGAGAAATAAGATCTTTTTCAGACATGCAAGTGCATAGGGAATTCGTTAGTATCAGGCCTGCTTTGCAAAAGCTCCTGAAAGAAGCACTGAATATGGAAAGGAAAAACCATTACCAGCCACTACAAAAACACACTGAAGTACAACAACCAGGAACACTACGAAGCAAACACATGAACAAGTCTACAAAATAACCAGCTAGCATCAGAATGACAGGATCAAATTCACATATAACAATACTAACCTTAAATGTAAATGTGCTAAATGCCCCAATTATAAAACACAAAATGGCAAGCTGGAAAAATAGTCAAGACCCGTTAGTATTCTGTCTTCAGGAGACCCATCTCACGTGCAAAGACACACTTAGACTAAAATAAAGAGATGGGGAAAAATTGACCAAGCAAATGGAAAACAGAAAAAAGCAAGTTGCAGCCCTAGTTTTTGACAAAACAGACATTAAACCAACAAAGATCAAAAGAGACAAGGGCATTACATAATGGTAAAGGGTTTAATTAAACAGGAAGAGGTAACCATCCTAAATATATATGCACCCAATACAGGAGCACCCAGATTCTCAAGCAAGTTCTTAGAGACCTACAAAGAGACTTAGGCTCCCGCATAATAATAGTAGGAAATTTTAACACTACACTGACAATATTAGACAGATCATTAAGATAGAAAGTTAAAAAAGATATTCAGGACCTGAACTCAGCTCTGGATCAAGTGGATCTGCTAGATATCTACAGAACTCTCCAACAACAACAACAACAACAAAAAACAGAATATACATTCTTCTGATCACCATATGGCACTTACTCTAAAATAGATTGCATAATCAGAAATAAAACAGTCCTCGACAAACGCAAAATAATTGAAATCATAATAATCTATCAGACCACAGCACAATCAAATTAGAACTCAAGATTAAGAAACTCACTTAAAACCACACAACTACATGGAAATTGAGCAACCTATTTCTGAATGACTTCTTGGTGTATAATGAAATTAAGGCAGAAATAAAGAAGTTCTTTGAAATTAATGAGAACAAAGAGACAATATATCAGGATCTCTGAAAGGCAGCTAAAGCAGTGTTAATAGAAAAACTTATACCACTGAATGCCCACATCAAAAAGCTAGAAAAATCTCATATCGACAACCTAACATCACAACTACAATAACTAGAGAACCAACAGCAAACAAGTCCCCAAGCTAGCAGAAGACAAGAAATAACAAAATCAGAGCTAAACTGAAGGAGAAAGAGACATGAAAAACCCTTCAAAAAATCAATGGAGAGCTGTTTTTTTTTTTTTTTTAACAGTTTTTTTTAAAATATACTTTAAGTTCTAGGGTGCATGTGCACAATGTGCAGGTTCGTTACATATGTATACATGTGCCATGTTGGTGTGCTGCATCCATGAACTCGTCATTTACATTAGGTATATCTCCTAATGCTATCCCTCCCCCGTCCCCCCACCCCACAACAGGCCCTGGTGTGTGATGTTCCCCATCCTGTGTCCAAGTGTTCTCACTGTTCAATTCCCACCTATGAGTGAGAACATGTGGTGTTTGGTTTTCGGTCCTTGAGACAATTTGCTCAGAATGATGGTTTCCAGCTTCAGCCATGTCCCTACAATGGACATGAACTCATCCTTTTTTATGGCTGTACAGTATTCCATGGTGTATATGTGCTGCATTTTCTTAATTCAGTCTATCATTGATGGACATTAGGGTTGGTTCCAAGTCTTTGCTATTGTGAATAGTGCCACAATAAACATACATGTGCATGTGTCCTTATAGCAGCATGATTTATAATCCTTTGGGTGTATACCCAGTAATGGGATGGCTGGGTCAAATGGTATTTCTAGTTCTAGATCCTTGAGGAATTGCCATACTGTCTTCCAGAATGGTTGAACTAGTTTATAGTCCCACCTACAGAGTAAAAGTGTTCCTATTTCTCCACATCCTCTCCAGCACCTGTTCTTTCCCGACATTTTAATGATCGCCATTCTAACTGGTGTGAGATCTCATTGTGGTTTTGATTGAATTACTCTATAGACAGTGATGATGAGCATTTTCTCATGTGTCTGTTGGATGCATAAATGTCTTCTTTTCAGTGTCTGTTCACATCCTTTGCCCACTTTTTGATGAGGTTGTTCCATTTTTTTCCTGCAAATTTGTTTAAATTCTTTGTAGATTCTGGATATTACCCCTTTGTCAGATGGGTAGATTGTAAAAATTTTTTTCCCATTCTATAGGTTTCCTGTTCACTTTGAAGGTAGTTTCTTTTGCTGTGCAGAAACTCTTTAGTTTAATTAGATCCCATTTGTCAATTTTGGCTTTTGTTGCCATTGCTTTTGGTGTTTTAGACATGAAGTCTTTGCCCATGCCTATGTCCTGAATGGTATTGCCTAGATTTTCCTCTAGGGTTTTTATGGTTTTAGGTCTAACATTTAAGTCTCTAATCCATCTTGAATTAATTTTTGTGTAAGATGTAAAGAAGGGATTCAGTTTCAGCTTTCTACTTATGACTAGCCAGTTTTCCCAGCACCATTTATTAAATATGGACTCCTTTCCCCATTTCTTGTTTTTGTCAGATTTGTCAAAGATCAGATGGTTGTAGATGTGTGGTATTATTTCTGAGGGCTCTGTTCTGTTCCATTGGTCTATATTTCTGTTTTGGTACCAGTACCATGCTGCTTTGGTTACTGTAGCCTTGTAGTGTAGTTTGAAGTCAGGTAGCGTGATGCCTCCAGCTTTGTTCTTTTGGCTTAGGATTGTCTTGGCAATGTGGGCTCTTTTTTGGTTCCATGTGAACTTTAAAGTAGTTTTTTCCAATTCTGTGAAGAAAGTCATTGGCAGCTTGATGGGGATGGCATTGAATCTGTAAATTATCTTGGGCAGTATGGCCATTTTCACAATATTGATTCTTCCTATCCATGAGCATGGTATGTTCTTCCATTTGTCTGTGTCCTCTTTTATTTCATTGAGCAGTGGTTTGTAGTTCTCCTTGAAGAGGTCCTTCACATCCCTTGTAAGATGGATTCCTAGGTATTTTATTCTCTTTGAAGCCATTGTGAATGGGAGTTCACTGATGGTTTGGCTCTCCGTTTTTCTGCTATTGGTGTATAGGAATGCTTGTGATTTTTGCACACTGATTTTGTATCCTGAGATTTGCTGAAGTTGCTTATCAGCTTAAGAAGATTTTGGGCTGAGACAATGGGGTTTTCTAAATATACAATCATGTCATCTGCAAACAGGGACAATTTGAGTTCCTCTTTTCCTAACTGAATACCCTTTCTTCTTTCTCCTGCCTGATTGCCTTGACCAGAACTTCCAACACAATGTTGAATAGGAGTGGTGAGAGAGGGCATCCCTGTCTTGTGCCAGTTTTCAAAGGGAATGCTTCCAGTTTTGGCCCATTCAGTATGATACTGGCTGTGGGTTTCTCATAAACAGCTCTTATTATTTTGAGATCCATCCCACCAATACCTAAATTATTGAGAGTTTTTAGCATGAAGGGCTGTTGAATTTTGTCAAAGGCTTTTTCTTCATCTATTGAGGTAATCATGTGGTTTTCGTCTTTGGTTCTGTTTATATGATGGATTACATTTATTGGTTTGCATATGTTGAACCAGCCTTGCATCCCAGGGATGAAGCCCACTTGATCATGGTGGATAAGCTTTTTGATGTACTGCTGGATTCGGTTTGCCAGCATTTTATTGAGGATTTTTGCATCGATGTTCACAAGGGGTGTTGGTATAAAATTCTTTCTCTCTCTCTCTTTTTTTTTTTTCTTTTTTTTTGTTGTGTCTCTGCCAGGCTTTGGTATCAGGATGATGCTGGCCTCATAAAATGAGTTAGGGAGGATTTCCTCTTTCTCTATTGATTGGAATAGTTTCAGAAGGAATGATACCAGCTCCTCCTTATACCTCTGTTAGAATTCGGTTGTGAATCCGTCTGGTCCTGGAGTTATTTTGGTTGGTAGGCTATTAATTATTTCCTCAATTTCAGAGCCTGGTATTGATCTATTCAGGTATTTAACTTCTTCCTGGTTTAGGGTTTGGAGGGTGTATGTGTCCAGGAATTTATACATTTCTTCTAGATTTTCTAGTTTATTTGTGTAGAGGTGTTTATAGTATTCTGTGATGGTAGTTTGTATTTCTGTGGGTTCAGTGGTGATATCCCCTTTATCTTTTTTTATTGTGTCTATTTTATTCTTCTCTCTTTTCTTCTTCATTAGTCTTTCTAGTGGTCTATCTATTTTCTTGATCTTTTCATAAAACCACCTCCTGGATTCATTGATGTTTTGAAGGATTTTTTCTGTCTCTATCTGCTTCAGTTCTGCTCTGATCTTAGTTATTTCTTGCCTTCTGCTAGATTTTGAATGTGTTTACTCTTGCTTCTGTAGTTCTTTTAATTTGATGTTAGGTGTCTCTTGTGGGCATTTAGTATACAAATTTACCTCTACACATGCTTTGAATGTGTCTCAGTGATTCTGATATGTTGTGTCTTTGTTCTCATTGGTTTCGAAGAACGTCTTTATTTCTGCCTTCATTTCGTCATGTACCCAGTAGTCATTCAGGAACAGGTTGTTCATTTTCCATGGAGTTGAGTGATTTTGTTTGAGTTTCTTAACCCTGAGTTCTAGTTTGATTGCACTGTGGTCTGAGAGACCATTTGTTAATTTCTGTTCTTTTACATTTGCTGAGGAGTGCTTTACTCCCAACTATTTGGTCAGTTTTGGAATAAGTGTGATGTGGTGCTGAGTAGAATGTATATTCTCTTGACTTGGGGTGGAGAGTTCTGTAGATGTCTATTAGGTCGGCTTGGTGCAGAGCTGAGTTCAATATCTGGATATCCTTGTTAACTTTCTGTCTCGTTCATCTGTCTAATGTTGACAGTGGGGTGTTAAAGTCTGCCATTATTATTGTGTGAGAGTCTAAGTCTCTTTGTAGGTCTTTAAGGACTTGCTTTATGAATCTGGGTGCTCCTGTATTGGGTGGGTGCATATATATTTAGGATAGTTAGTTCTTCTTGTTGAATTGATCCTTTTACCGTTATGTAATGGCTTTCTTTGTCTCTTTTGATCTTTGTTGGTTGAAAGTCTGTTTTTTCAGAAACTAGGATTGCAACCCCTGCTTTTTTGTTTGTTTTGTTTTCCATTTGCTTGGTAGATCTTCCTCCATCCGTTTATTTTGAGCCTGTTTGTTTCTCTGCACATGAGATGGATCTCCTGAATAAAGCACTCTGACGGGTCTTGGCTCTTTATCCAATTTGCCAGTCTGTGTCTTTTAATTGGAGCATTTAGCCCATTTACCTTTAAGGTTAATATTGTTATATGTTTATTTGATCATGTCATTATGTTGTTAGCTAGTTATTTTTCTCTTTAGTTAATGCAGTTTCTTCCTTGCATCGATGGTCTTTAAAATTTGGCATGTTTTTGCAGTGGCTGGTACCGGTTGTTCCTTTCCATGTTTAATGCTTCCTTCAGGAGCTCTTGTAAGGCAGGCCTGGTGGTCACAAAATGTTTCAGAATTTGCTTGTCTCTAAAGAATTTTATTTCTCCTTCACTTATGAAGCTTAGTTTGGCTGGATATGAAATTCTGGGTGGAAAATTCTTTGCTTTGGGAATGTTGAATATTGGCCCCCACTCTTTTCTGGCTTGGAGAGTTTCTGCCGAGATCCACTGTTGGTCTGATGGGCTTCCTTTTGTGGGTAAGCCAACCTTTCTCTCTGGCTGCCCTTAACATTTTTTCCTTCATTTCGACTTTGGTGAATCTGACAATTATGTGTCTTGGGGTTGCTCTTCTCGAGGAGTATCTTTGTGGCATTCTCTGTGTTTCCTGTATTTGAATGTTGGCCTGCCTTGCTAGGTTGGGGAAGTGCTCCTCAATAATATCCTGCAGAGTGTTTTCCAACTTAGTTCCATTCTTCCCTTCACCTTCAGGTACATCAATCAGATAGAGATTTGGTCTTTTCACATATCCCATATTTTTTGGAGGCTTTGTTCATTTCTTTGTATTCTTTTTTTCTCTAAACTTCTCTTCTTGCTTCATTTCATTCATTTGATCTTCAATCACTGATACCCTTTTTTCCAGTTGATTGAATCGGCTACTGAAGCTTGTGCATGGGTCACGTAGGTCTCCTGCCATGTTTTTCAGCTCCGTCTGGTCATTTGAGGTCTTCTCTACACTGTTTATTCTAGTTAGCCACTCATCTAATCTTTTTTCAAGGTTTTTACCTTCTTTGCGATGCATTCGAACATCCTCCTTTAGCTCAGAGAAGTTTGTTATTACCGATCATCTGAATCTTTCTTCTCTCAACTCAAGATACATTAAAGACTTAAATGTAAAACGTAAAACCCAAAACTATAAAAACCCTAAAAGAAAATCTAAGTAATACCATTCAGAACCTAGGCACAGACAAAGCTTTCATGACAAAAATCCGAAAAGCAATAGGAACAAAAACAAAAACTGACAATGAGATCTAATTAAACTATGGAGCTTCTGCACAGCCAAAGAAATTATCACTAGCAAGGTGGCAAGGTTGTATAGAAAAAGGAACACTTTTACACTCCTGGTAGGAGTGCAAATTAGTTCAATCTTTGTGGAAGACAGTGTGGCGATTTCTCAAAAGTCCAGAAGCAGAAATACCATTGGACCCAGCAATCTCATTACTGTGTATATACCCAAAGAAATATAAATCATTTATTATAAGGATACACACACACATATGCTCACTGTAGCACTATTCACAATAGCCATAACATGATATCAACACAAATGCACATCAATGATAGACTTGATAAAGAAAATGTGGTATGTATGTGCCATGGAATACTATGCAGCCATAAAAAGAAACGAGATATTGTCACTTACAGGGACTTGGATGGACCTGGAAGCCATTATCCTCAGCAAACTAACTCAGGAACAGAAAATCAAACACCAAATGTTCTCATTTATAAGAGGGAGCTGAACAATGAGAATACATGGACACAATAGGCGCACTGGAGCTTATTGGGGGGTGGTGGGCAGAGAGGGAGCATAAGGAAGAATAGCTAATGAATGCTGGGGTTAATACCTAGGTGATGGGTTGATCTGTACAGTAAACCACCATGGCCCACGTTTACCTATATAATGAACCTGCACATCCTGCACGTGTACCTGGGAACTTAAAAATAAATGTTCAAGGAAAAAAAATAATGTATGGGGCTGTAACTTTCATTCATTCAGAAACCTAAAATGCTTATTCACAGAATATATTGTGGTTCTTGATCATAGCCTTGAAATCTCCTAAACAAAATATTTTTAAAATAGTGAAGATGGGCCGGGCACAGTGGCTCACACCTGTAATCCCAGCACTTTGAGAAGTTGAGGTGGGTGGATCACGAGGTCAGGAGTTCGAGACCAGCCTGACCAACATGGTGAAACCCAGTCTCTAATAAAAATACAAAAATTAGCTGAGTGTGGTGGTGCACACCTGTAATCACAGCTCCTCAGGAGGCTGAGGCAGGGGAATCACCTGAACCCAGGAGGTGGTGGTTGCAGTGAGCAGAGATCATGACACTGCACTCCAGCTTGAGCAACAGAGCAAGACTCTGTCTCAAAAAAAGAAAAAAAAAAAAAAAAGAAAAGAAAGAAAAAGAAATAGTGAAGATGAGAATTTCTTCTGTTTAAGCACAGTAAAACTGAATCCATCAGTTTTGTTTCTTTCTTTTTATGTGAAGATGAGAAATATACTTTGTTTTTTTAATAAATTTCTTGAAGAAAAATTGAAACATATACAATTTGGTAAGTTTGGACATATTCTTATACCCATTACCACAATAAAAGTAATAAACATATTTTGTCTCCAAATGTTTCTTTATGCCCTTTTGTTTGCTTTGCATATAACCACTTATAGTATTAATAATATCTACCATTTTAACAAGATTTTTAACTGCAAAATACAGCGTTGTTAACAGTAGGCACAACACTGTACAGCAGATTTCTAGAACTACTCACCTTATATAGTTGAAACTTTATACTCATTAAACAGCCACTCCCTATGTCTACCGCAAATTTGCCTGCTGTTGTGCTTTTCACTGCTTCTCTAACTCCAGCATGATCAGCCATCCTAGTTTGCCCTTTATTGAGACAATTCACAGGAAATAGGACTTTCATTACTGAAACCGAGACAATCCCAGGCAAACTAGGATGGTTGGGATGGTTGCTCATCCTACATCCCACCCATATTCCCCTTAGTTTCACCATGGCATTTAAATTGAGTGAACACACCTACCAGAGTTTGAAGGTTTGGGTTAAGTTTCCTCTGTCAGTGTCCTTAGTCTCTTTAATGAGGCTTCCTTTCCATGAGATTTAATCAGGAAAGTAGTCTCTGAACCTATGGGAAAGAAGAAGTGACATAGTATTTAAGGAAAAAATAAGGTGCAGAATGTATTCATTCAAACATCTGTTAAGTACCTACTCTGTGTAAGGCACAGAACTAGTGTAAACTTAGCCAAATTTATGAGCATTCTAAGTGTTTTTATCTATTCATAACAAAATATTATAAACTGGGTAGCTTACAGTAACATAAATGTATTTTCCACAGTTCTGGAAACTGGAAAATCCAACATCAAGTTGTTTGAAAATTCAGTGTCTGCTGAGGGCCCACTTTCTGATTCATAGACAGCACCTTTTAGCTGTGTTCTCAACTGATGAAGTGGTGATGAGTTTCTCTTTTAGGCCTCTTTTATAAGGACACTAATCCTATTCATGGGGGCTCTGCCCTCATGACCTAATGACCTCCAAAAGGGCACACGTCCTAAAGAATCACATTGGGGATTAGGAATTCAACATATCAATTTTGGAAGGAACACAAAAATGTATATCATAGAAGCTAGTGGTCACACATGAAAATTACATTTATGACCCAATTCAGACCACATATCAATAGATCCAAAGTCCTGGGTTGACTGACATTAACAGATTTTAAACTGTAAATTGATAAAGACATTCATTTGAGATAAATTATCATCTGTTATGGGTACATTGCATTATTTGAAAATCTGTATTTTCTATTAGAAAAAAAGAGCTACGCTGTTATTTTGCATACATAAGTTTATGTTAAGGTTTCTAAGAGTTTAGTCTGAATATTAACAAACTGAAAGACACCCTGAATAGTAGCAAAGTGAAGTTTTGACTAAATCGCTGATATCAGTTTTTACCTGCCATCTTCTACAAAGCAATTCCTTCTAATAATATATTAATCTGCACAATTAAAGTTCATTAAAAGCTCTAGTTAAACAAGTTTTACAGGGTTTCATTATCAGCCATGCTAATCTAGATCATTACTGAGATCCTAAGGTATTGGCAATACAGGCTTATTTTGTTCAATTCTGTTTTGTATTTAAAACCTGCAGGTGGAAGTTCTTGAATTAATAGTCTCATAGAAATGTAACTTGTCATTTTCCTAGAAAATGCTTAAAAGAATATAGATGGCACCAGCATTTGCTTCATTGGCATTGTTTGCACAGCAGTTGATAAACTGGAAACTAGCCTTTCTTCTATAACAACATCCTTTCCTTAAGGCAATTCAAATACTTACTATTCTTCAAATTTATATGCTCTTGAAATTCTATATCTCAGGCCTTAGTAAAGATTATCATTTCCAACTTGATATGGCAATGTTGTCATTTACCACAAAATTAAAAAGAAACACTGCCAGCCAAGATTCAGTCTGCCAGTTGGTTAAGGTGAGTTTCAAAACATTTTTTCTTGAGGGAACAATGTTAAAATTTATTTCAGAAATTTTGATACATAAAATACAATATTAACTGTGGTCATGTAAAATGATAAATTGGTGAGGTGATATACATGTTAATTACATTGATTGAATCTACCTATATATATTCACAAGTCAAAACACCATATCGTACATTATAAATATATAAAATTATTGTCAATTTAAACTAAATAAGTAGATAGGTAATAAATAAATACTATTTCTTATGTGCTTTCTCTATGTTATGGTAATTATTCCAAAGAAAGACTAGATAAGGTTTAGCTTTAATAGACTGCCTTTTCAACTTTCAGAATATAAGTTTTTGGTTAAGAAAGACTTTGATTATAACCAAAGGCTACAATGAAAAGAGACACCATGACATAGTAGAAGTCAATATACATAAAGGTTGTAGAATAGAGTATGTTTCATCTTTTTTGTATCTACAGAAATCAAATGGCTTTGGTTTACATATGTACTTCTTAAAGTCTTTGGGTTCCAAGAGAGTCACTGGGACCAACATAAGAAAAATGAAATTTGTTATCAAAATCCATATGAACTGTATTAGAAGTAGGAAGCCTTTAGGGTCCAAAGCAGCATGTCTATGAATAAATGTTTGCTTGCTCTCTCTCTTTTTCTCTCTCTCTGTCTGTCTGTCTCCACCTGGCCTCAAAGTCTCACCTCCTACTCCTCCTTCTCCACCTTTTCCCCTTCCCCCTCCCTTCCCTCTCCCTTCTTCTGGTATTTCTCTTTCATGACACATCTACTTCCACCATGGTGTTCTTGCTTTTCTCTGTGTCTCTGCTCTCTTTTTGTATTTTCTACTCAACAATCCTTTTTATATTTTCCAGCTAAAATTCTGGAATCTGGCACATTTAATATAGTAGTTGTTATTAATTACTATTACTTTAATTTGGCAAACCTCCTTTTGTCAGTCTACATCATGAGTCACTGTACAATTTATTTTTCTTTGGGTTATTTGAACATTCTGTTTCCACCTGTGGTCATTCTGGTATAAACAAACATCGCACAAAAATACTGGCCTGAAATTGCATCCTTGTGCAAGAAATTTGATTAGAAAAATTTCATGTAGATGGAAATTTTAGTTAAGTCAAATATAGCTGACATGCCCTGTACATCATGCCTCTTCAGCCTCTGATGAACTGTGCTGCTTTGCCTCTATTGACTTCAATTACCTCACTTGTAAAACTCTAAAGGAACTAAAATTTATGATTATGATCTCCTTATATTCAAACATGCTTGGAAGTTAAAATGTACAATTTTAGGCAATATTATTGATGGTAGGGAGAGTTTGGGAGAGAGGAAGACCCAGAAATACTATCTCATTATGCAAGTACTTTTAAATGTAGCTAATGTTAATATTAAACCTTATCCTGAGGCTTAATAGTTTGGTTGCTCTCTTTAGAAACATTTGCTATATCCCCAGATCTAGTGATATTTGAGGAAAGAATGAAGAAAAAATAAAATAAAATTTACTTTCATGGAAATATCCTGTGTTTGGAAGAGCATCTTAAAAAAGCAGAAACAATTTTTTTTTTTTTTTTTTTTTTTTTTTGAGACGGAGTCTCACGCTGTTGCCCAGGCTGGAGTGCAGTGGCGCGATCTCGGCTCACTGCAAGCTCCGCCTCCCGGGTTCCCGCCATTCTCCTGCCTCAGCCTCCTGAGTAGCTGGGACTACAGGCGCCCACCCCTGCGCCCGGCTAATTTTTTGTATTTTTAGTAGAGACGGGGTTTCACTGTGGTCTCGAACAATTTTTAAACCTAAGATAGACTGTTGTATAGTATTGACTGCCTCCCAACAGGGCCAGAACAGAAGAGTTCAGTTTGGTGAACACTTTATTTATGGAAAATATAATTTCAAAGGAATGCTTAATACTCTCTTGACAATTATATTTTGTTTTCAACAATATTTAGACCCTACGTACAAGACCAGGAAGACTATGACAACCTATAGAACAGGATTCAAGGGGAGAGGCTTCAAGAGTCTTGTGAAGTCTAGGATTTCATCTGGACGGCTTCTCATAGAATCTTTGAACTGAGGCGTGATATAGATCCATAGGCAGAGTCAAAGCTGGGAATGGAAAACAAATGAATGGAATACCTAAAAGGAGAAGTGAGACAGATAGAAACAGGGGACTTCTGGAGAGAGGTAAGTAATAAGGAATGCCATCATTTATTTTTTTTCTTCAACACATACTCATTGTAGAGATAATGTCATCTAGTGATTAACATAATAGACTTTAGAGATAAAATAGACCTGGGATCTAAATTTTAAGTTAGTATCTACAAAGTTTGTTCTTGGACATGTTAATTAGCTTTTCTGAGTATCTTTTATCATCTGTAAACTTGGGAGAATAATAAGCATCTCATAGGGTTGTTGTAAACATATAATGAGTTAATTTGTTTCTTTTGGTAAACATTCCATAAATAATAGTTGTAAGTAATATTATCAATATTTTAAGTTTTATATTGTTATTGCTTATTAGGTTCCTTTTATATATCAGGAAAATTACTGAGCTTTTGAAAATTGTTAAGAGAGCAGAGAATGTATTAAGTGAATAAATCAAGGACTTTGAGACCAGAGAATGTATTAACTGAATAAATCAAGGGCTTTGGACAAGTCAGATTTGCCAGGATATTCTTTTTTATGGGTCATGGGAAACCTTTACAGGCAGGAAGAGGCTCTATAAGGAAGGCATATGCTCTAAAAGTGTCCCAGAAACTCATGGATTACCCATAGGATACATAGTTTGATTGTATATAGGGTCTTGAGAAGATCCACATTCATAGAGGGAACAAGCTCATATGTAAATATTAACTGGAAAGTATATAATAACTATAGCATGCTAGAAAAATAAAGGAAATTTATATTGTTTAATATGCAGGTAGGTGGAAAAAATATTGTTTTTTGGAAAACAATTTCTACATAAGGAACAATCACCAGTCTTTTAAGCAACCTTTTTGCCATGTTTTCTTAGTGCTGGTGGAAGCTAATGTGCAGGGTCCATGATAAGGAGCTTCTCTGTAACAGACCTTCACTGCTACCTAAATGCAAGCTGAATCAGCATAAATAATTGTGCTGTAGAAAGCCTTTCTGTTGCACCTTGCTGATCACTGACAATTTACATATCTTAGGAAAACCTTTGTTGGCTTCTGTCATTTCTGTGCTATTATGTGCCTTTCTGGATAATTACCAGTTAATTTGAAAAAGCAGATGGAAAAAAACCTTGAAATTTCTGATAGAGAATTCTTAAACCTCTCCTCTTATCTGTGCAGAGCAGCTTCCTGATTTCAAAAGAAGTTTCAAAACCTTTGTTAAATATGTCCCTGATTTCCAGTTTGAATGAACCTAATGACATTAAGCTAAAATTATTCTGCTTTTTTCACAATTAAATTCCATTATCGTGAACTGTCAAAGTAAAATGGAAGGCCTCTTAACTAATGCGTCAGTTGTTTGCTTGGTATGTTTTGTGGCATGGACTGTGTAAAACTGTGTGAAATGTTTGTAAGGTGTGGAGAAACAATAATTGTAATTTTGCAACAATGAGTAGGCTGTATCACAGTCTCCTTTTTCCTCTTCTCCTCCCCTGTCCAAAAAGGATCTCTGTAGGGAGACATTGACTGACAATTTCACAAAACTTAAGAGGTGGTGGGCAGCTTTCATCTGTAAACCCTGTAAGTGACTTCTCGGCTCTTTGTCTAGTATTTGTGTTAGACATTAAGCAACCTCAACTACCACTCCTATTAATGAGGATATTATTACAGCATAATTCATGAAAGTTATTACAAGATTGTGTTCAAATTTACATCAGCAAGAGCAGAATGTCTGACTATGGTTATACCTGAGTAAAACGCAAATAATCTACCATACACTAGTAATAATGAAATTAATCTCTCAACATCACCTTCTGTGAGTTTATCTTTCATTCAAATAGATTCATCTCTCCTATCTCTGTATCTTTGGGGATGTGGGATATTTAGTACTTTGAAATATTTAAAGTCCTCTTTTCTTACCTTTTTATAAAATTTTCTGTTAATGCTGAACTGAGCTCATGAATTCTCTGTCAGTGAATTATTGACTTTATGGAATATCCATGGACAAATTTAGGGTCCCATTTCAGCTTTCCTCATGGCTGCCTTTGTACTTTATTTTAGCCTTCATACTCATAGGATGTAAACATAAAACCTCTCATACTAATATTTCATTCAGCTATCGCATATGCTAGACTTGTGTCCCTTATGTATAAATGGCTTCCACAAACCTTGAGTTGCCATTGTAAGAGTGATTGTCATAACAATGATAGGAACTATCATCCTGCTCATCATGATCACTGTTGTCATCAACATCATCATTATCGTCATCATAATGGTTAACATTAATTGAGGACATTTTCTGTGCCTGGTTCTGTCTAATTAATTGGTGTTCACTATCTGTCTTTGTAAGGTGTGGGGAACCAATAATTGTTTCTTCACTATATCTAGTTTATTCAAGCGGCTTTAGCAGAATACTTTAGACTGGATAATTTTTATAAATAATAGAAATTTATTTTTCACAGTTCTGGAGGCTGGGTAGTCCAAGTTTAAGGTGCCAGTAGATTCAATGTCTGCTGAAGACTCACTCTCTGCTTCATAGATGATGCCTCTTGCTAGGTCCTCACATGGTGAAAAGTGTAAAAGAGGCAAAGAAACCTTCTCAACCTTTTTTTTTTTACAAGGACACTAATCCCATTTATGATAGCAAAGCCATCATGAACTGATCACCTTCCAAAGGTAATACCATCACCTTAGGGATTTAGATTTCAAGATAATTTTTTTTTTTTTTTTTAAACACAGAAACATTACAAGTATAGCACTAACTCATTTAATCATTTAAGCAATCCTATGTAGTGGGTACTATTATATTCCATATCTCCTGGATGAGAAAATTGGGTTTGGAAAAATGAAATAATATCCCCAATGTCATTCAAATAAAACATGTTAAAACAAAGATTGAAACTCAGTCTGTGTTATCCTAAAGCACTGTACTAAATATTATGTTTTCTATGTGGAGCTCCCACTTCTCTTTCATTTTCAAGTTAGAAACTAGACACCTCTGGTCTCCTTTCCCTCCTTTTAAAATAGTCTGAACCTGCAACTTCATGCTCCATCCCTTGTTAATTAAAATTTATGGGAGACCATTTATTTGGACTGAGCTCCTGCACTATGCCCCAAAAGACCAAGCCAAAATGGAGTCACTCATGCTCAAGTTTCATGTCAATAAACTGAAACTAAGTTGTTTTTCTGACCTTTTGAGAAATCAGGAGAGAGCTGATAGCCAAATCCCCAAACAGACCAGTTTAGCCTGTGTATCAAGGAAGTTATTTCAGCTTTAACCTTTACAATGAAAGCAACCTGAAGTAAGCTGGTGGTAATCAATCCACTTTTTGTATAATTTTGTATCTTTGTTTCTACTCAAGCTTATTTATAAAAACCAATAGTTCCGCCATGCCAAACAGAGTACTTAGCTTATTCTTTATTTAAGGCACTGCCTGAATCATGAGCTGCTAATGAAAGTCAACCAGATATTTAAACTAAATTTGTTGAAATGTTGTTTATTTCATCCTAAATATTGCACAAATTCCATGGCAGAGTAGCTCCTAGAAGTTAAAATCAGGAGAAAATATCCAAGAGACTCTCTCATCTTTTGCCATCACTACTGGTTGGTTTTACACCATCCCATGACCCTGCTGCAGTAACTTACTATGTGTCTCCACTAAGCCCTCAGCCCATGCCCTCATTCCTGGTATAAAATGTCAAGAATGGATAACTAACTAGAACTATGGATTAATTTTATTTCTTAAATACAAATCAATCTTGTTTTATTCATTTAGGCATACAAAGCTTCATGATTCACATCACCTGTGAACATATTAGTGGCTACAGTAGAAAGAACATGAAGCTTTATGATATAAGAAACAGGTTAATTTGTATTCTGCCATCAACAAACTCTCTAACATTGGAGAAGGTTCTAAATGTCTTTGATCCTCAGTTCCCTTTTCTGTAAAATAAGGTTAATGATATCTCTCTTTTAAGAGTTGTAGTATGCATATGTTCATTGCAGCACTATTCACAATAGAAAAGACATGAAAACAACGTTGGTGGCCATAAACTATGGCTTGGGTAAAGAAAATGTGGCACACTTACACCATGTGATACTACGCTAACATTAAAAAGAACAAAAATCATGTCTTTTGCAGCAACATGAATGCAGCTGGAGGCAATTATCCAAGGTGAATTAACTCAGGAACAGAAAACCAAGTACTGCATGTTCTCATTTACAAGTGAGAGCTAAACACTGGGCACACATGGAAATAAAGATGGCAACAGTAGAAACTACAGACTACCAGACAGGCATGGTGGCTCACGCCTGTAATCCCAGCACTTTGGGAGGTCAAGGCAGGTGGATCACTTGAGGTCAGGGGTTTGAGACTAGGCCAACATGGCAAAACCCCATCTCTACAAAAATACAAAAATTAGCCTGACATGTGGCGTGTGACTACAGTCCCAGCTACTTGGGAGGCTGAGGCAGGAGAATCGCTTGAACCTAGGAGGCAGAGGTTGCAGTGAGCAGAGATTGTGCCACTGCACTCCAGCCTGGGCAACAGAGAGAGACTCCATCTCAAAAAACAAACAAACAAACAGAACTATGGACTATCAGAAGAGGAAATGGTACGAGGGTTGAGAAACTAACTATTTGGTACTGTGCTTATTCTCTGAGTGACAGGGTTTTTTGGATCCCAAACCTCAGCATCATGCAATATACTCACGTAACAAACTGCATATATACCCCCTGAATATAAAATTTAAGTTGATTTAAAATAGGATAAAATAAAATAAATCTCATAGATCTCAAGACAGGTAATATTTAACAATATCTAGCAGAAATTCGTTTTTTACTTACAAAGCATCTTTCTTGGAGAAAAAGAGTTGTAGTGTGGATTAAATGAGACTATGGATGCAAAGTGCCTGGAACTATGCCAACGGATGATAGTTACTCCAGAAAAAAAGTACATGTTATTGTTCTTTTATATTGTTAGAGATTATATATGAAAAAGGAGAAAAGGTGGGTATCTAAAGAAGTGTTTTCCTCACCAATGCAAGTCATAAGAATAAAACAAGCATTATGACTGCTTGGTGTCCCTAAGTGGAACTGTGCAGTTTCATATAAAATATTCAATGCATTTAATGAGGGTTCCCCCTTTTCCACAACCTCACCAGTGTTCATTATTGTCTGTCTTTTGGATGAAAACCATTTTAACTGGGGTGAGATAATAGCTCCTTGTAGTTTTTATTTGCATTTTTCTGATGATATTGATGGTGAGCACTTTTTCATACACCCGTTGGCCATGTGTATGTCTTCTTTAGGAAATGTCTTTTTGAATGTTTTGTACATTCTTTAACTGGATTATTTGAGTTTTCCTATCAGGTCATTTGAGCTCTTTATACATTCTGGTTATTAACACCTTGTCAGATGGATAGCTTGCAAGTATTTTATCCCATTATGTGAGTTGTCTCTTCATCTTGTTGATTGTTTTCTTTGCTGTGCAGAAGCTTTTTAACTTGATGTGATCCCATTTGTCCACTTTTGCTTTGTTGCCTGTGCTTTTGAGGTATTATTTAATAAATGTTTGTGCAGTCCAATGTAGTGGAGCATTTCTGAACTGATTTCTGTTAGTAGTTTCACAGTTTGAGATATTGGACTTAAATCTTTAATCCATTTTCATTTGATTTTATATATGGTGAGAGATAGAGGTTTAGTTTCATTCTGCATATGGTGAGGATGTGGAGAAAGAGGAACTCTCGTACGCTGTTGTTGGGAATGTAAATTAGTACAGACACTGTAAATAACAGTAAGAAAATCAGTATATTGAAGAGATATCTGTACTCCCATGTTAATTGTAGCATTATTCTCAATAGCCAAGATTTAGAATCATTCAAAGTGTACATCAACAGACGAATGAAGAAAATGTGATACATATATTTACTGGAGTGTTAGTCGGCCATAAAAATAATGAAATCCTATCATTTGAAACAACATGGACAGAACTGAAGGATATTACATTAAGTGAAATAAACCTGGCACAAAAAGACAAATTTTGCATGTCCCCACTTATATGTGGGAGCTAAAAATGAAAGCAATTGAACTCATGGAGATAGAAAGTAGAATGAGGATTACCAAGGGCTGGGAAGGGTAGCAGTGGGGGTGGGGGTGTGGCGTGGGGACAATTAATGGGTGCAAAAATAAAGTTAGATAGAATGAATAAGATCTAGGAGTTGATAGCACAACAGTTGACTATAGTCAACAATAATTTATTGTATATTTTAGAATAACCAAAAGAGTGGAATTGGAATGCTGTTAACACAAAGAAACAATAAATACTTGAATTAATGGATAACTCTATAACCCTGATGTTATTATTACGCATTGTATGCCTGTATCAAAACATCACATATATTCTTTGAATATATACACTATTATGTACCAAAAGTAATTAAAATTAAAAATAAATAAAAAATCAATGAATTTAATTAAAAACCAACAATGCACTAAGCACTGTGCCAAGTGTGTTCATTAAATAATGTTAAATAATCCATACATTATTCTGACTTTTAATATAAGTAAACCAAGGTTCTGGAGGGTGAATTTGCTGGCTATTACTCCAAAAGTTCTAAGGTAGAGACTCAAGGCCAACTCTGTCTGACTCCAAGTCTCACTGAATAATGGTGCCTTTAAGTTAAGAAATTAAAGCCGCCCTCCTCCAGACTTAACCGGCCAATGTAGGAAACACTGAATAGCTAGTATGTGTAAGGTACTGTTCTAGGTGCAATCAGATAGAGATATGATTAAAACATGGTTTCTGATCTCAGGTACATGTGAGTTACAGAGGTTTTTGTGGACTGGAGTAGGGATTTAACTGCCATAATACTGTGTGTATGATAAGATACATTGTGAGTCCCAGTGCAACCAACCTACAAATAAAAGGTTAAAATACAACCATCTGTAAGTTAGGAAGTGTAAGAGTTGGGTTTGAGATGGCTGCATGCCTGATGCTTCAAAAGAAACTAGGGGGATAAATGGAAAGGATTTCCTATTCAGGAAAGGTGTGTTTAAATTCTTGCTTCATCACTTTTAGGTGAATGACTTCTGGTGAATCGCCTAAACTTTCTGAGTTGCAGCTTCCACAGGTGTACAATAAAGTAATGGATATGGAAGTGCATTGTAAAGGATATAAATGTGACACAACCTAGTTAATGTATTTATTTTTATTATAGATATATGTGGCATCTTCTTCTTTTCATTTGCATAAATATTCATTTTGTGTGAGTCTGGCAGCCAGTGTCTTCATGTAGTTAAACAGGGCAAAGCATTTTAAAGAGGTTGTTCCTTCTTACTTGGTAAATAAAAGAGTGACGTTTGGCGAGTGGCTACTCCACTCCAAGCACTTAGTCCTCAGTAAATATACAATCTCATTAAGGTAAGAAGATGCTTGTAAATATAATTAGAGCTAATGTTTACTGAGTCTATAGTATGTACAAGGAATCATTTTAAGTACTTTACGTACGTTGTCTAGACAAACTATTACAATATTCTTGTATATTGATAATACTATCTTCATCTTACAGATGAGAAAATTTAAGGTATAGAGAAGTTAAATAACCTACTTAAGGTTAGACATGCGATGAACAAGAACCTGAAACTCAAGCTCAGGCAGTTCGGTAAAACCAGGCTCATACCTGCTCTCCCATGTGAACAGAGAAGAAACAATACCAGGCTGTTTGCCAAGAGGTGTATTAGTGAGCTAGATAATACATTACAAGTGCTGCAGGAATGCAGATCCCAAAGAGGCTCAAGAAGATGAAACTTCAAGGCCACAAGGATTCTCCCCCAGTTAAGTGTAGACTTTAGCTGTCAGAATACATTTCTTTCCTTAAACAGATCCCGGGCTTTCTAGGGCTCTTTCAGTCTTTGATAATGGGGTTATATCCTTGCCTTTTATGTCACCCCCTGCATTTCTTCTTAAGGTAGAAAATAAAATAGTAAGGGTAGAACCGTCTAGTCGCCATCCTCCTTTTTATTAAACTAATATTCTGTCTTATCCAGGTTTTGAATTTTACCCAGGCAGTTGCTGTGCACATTAAGTACACTTAATGTTAATGGAGGAGTAAGAAATCCTGAATGATTGCTTTATTGGCAACTTTCAATGACTTGGATCTTCTTCTGTGAGCAGCTTTTCTGTTGTGGATATCGGTGGCTCAAAGGGGGGGGTTTCTTTAATGAAGAATTAAGTGCTTAACGGTGGAGTGTCCAATTACATATTTACTAATTGCTGTTACATAATCTGTTAGTCTATTTGCACACTGCTGATAAAGACATACCCGAGACTGGGCAATTAACAAAGAAAAGAGGTTTAATGGAGAACTCACAGTTCCATATGACTGGGGAAGCCTCACAATCATGGTGGAAGGTAAGGAGAAGCAAGTCACATCTTAGTGGATAGCAGTAGGAGAACAGAGAGAGCTTCTTCAGGGAAATTCCCATTTTTAAAACCATCAGGTCTCATGAGACTCATTCACTCTCACAAGAACAGTGCAGAAAACACCTGCCACCATAATTCAATCACGTCCAACTGGGTTCCTCCCATGAAAATTGGGAATTGTGGGAGTTACAATTCAAGATGAGATTTGGGTTGGGACAGAGCCAATCCATATCATTCCACTCATGGCCCCTCACAAATATCATGTCCTCACATTTCGAAGCCAATACCTTTCCAACAGTCCCCCAAAGTCTTAACTCATTTCAGCGTTTACTCAAAAGTCCACAGTCCAACATCTCATCTGAGACAAAGCAAGTCCCTTCCAACTATAAGCCTGTAAAATCAAAAGCAAGTTAGATACTTTCTAGATACAATGAGGGTACAGGCATTAGGTAAATATAGCCATTCCAAATGAGAGAAATTTGCCAAAACAAAGGGTCTACAAGGCCCAGGAAAGTCCAAAATCTAGCAGGGCAGTCAAATCTTAAAGCTCCAAAATGATCTCCTCTGACTCCATGTCTCACATCTGGGTATGCTGATGCAAGAGGTAGTTTCCCATGGTTTTGGGCAGCTCTGCCTCTGTGGCTTTTCAGGGTACAGCCTAATTCCCAGATTATTTCACTGGCTGGTGATGAGTGTCTGCGGCTTTGCCAGGCACACAGTGCAAGCTGTCAGTGGATCTACAATTCTGGGATCTGGAGGACAGTGGCCCTCTTCTCACAGCTCCACTAGGTGGTGCCCCAGTGGAGAACTCTATGTGGGGGCTCCAACCCCACATTTCCCTTCCACACTGCCCTAGCAGAGGTTCTCCATGACAGCCCCACTCCTGCTGCAAGCTTCTGCCTGGACATCCAGGTGTTTACATACATCCTCTGGAATCCAGGCGGAGGTTCCCAAACTTCAATTCTTGACTTCTGTGCACCCATAGGCTCAACACCACATGGAAGCTTCCAAGGCTTGGGGCTGGCACCCTCCAAAGCCACAGCCTGCTCTGTACCTTGGCCTCTTTTAGTCATGGCTAGAGTTGCTGGGACACAGGGCACCAAGTCTCTAGACTGCACACAGCACAGGGACCCTGAGTCTGGTCCACATAATCACTTTGTCCTCCTAGGCCTCCAGGCCTGTGATGGAAGGGGCTGTCGTGAAGACCTCTGACATGCTCTGGAGACATTTTCCTCATTGTCTTGAAGATTAACATTCAGCTCTTCATTACTTATTCAAAGTAATGCAGCAGGCTTGAATTTCTCCTCAGAAAATAGAATTTTATTTTCTATCACCTTGTCAGACTACAAATTTTCTTAACTTTTATGCTGTTTCCCTTTTAAAACTGAATGCCTTTAACAGCACCCGAGTCACATATTGAATGCTTTGGGGCTAGAAATTTCCTCCACCTGATACCCTAAATCATCTCTCTCAAGTTCAAAGTTTCACAGATCTCTAGGGCAGAGGCAAAACGTGACCAGCCTCTCTGCTAAAACATAACAAGAGTCACCTATGCTCCAGTTCCCAACAAGTTCCTGATCTTCATCTGACATCACCTCAGCCTGGACCTTAGTGTTCATATCACTATCAGCATTTTGTCAAAGCCATTCAACTAGTCTCTAGGAAGTTCCAAACTTTCCCACGTTTTCCTGTCTTCTTCTGAGCCCACCAAACTGTTTCAACCTCTGCCTGTTACCCAGTTCCAAAGTAGTTTCCACATTTTTGGGTATATTTTCAGCCACACCCCACTCTACTAGTACCAATTTATTGTATTAGTCCATTTTCACATTGCTGATAAAGACATATATGAGACTGGGCAATCTACAAAGGAAAGAGGTTTAATTAGACTTACAGTTTCACATGGCCGGGAAAGCCTCACAATCATGGCGGATGGCAAGAAGGAACAAGTCACATCTTACATGGATGGTGGTAGGTAAAGAAAGAGTTTTTGCAGGAAAATTCCTATTTTTAAAACCATAAGATCTCATGATACTTATTCACTATCATGAGAACAGCACAGGAAAGATCTGCCCCCATAATTCAATCACCTCCCACTGGGTTCCTCCCACAACATGTGGGAATTGTGGGAGTTACAATTCAAGATAAGATTTGCATGGGGACACAGCAAAACCATATCATATAACATAGACATAAATATCAACACTCAAACAGATTATAGCCAGATTTCTAAAGACAGGAATGACCTTAAAGTATGTGGAGCATGGCTGTCTAGATCAGGATATCTAAAAGGATAACAATAAGCAGTTTGCTTATACCTACCTGCTGCCGAGGTAGCATGTCCCATTTTAGTACACCTCTTAAGGGATAAAATAACATAACCAAAGCACTCCATTAAAATGCAAATACAGTCATGTGTTGCTTAAAAATTGGGATACATTCTCAAGAAATGTATCCTTTAGCAATTTCATCATTGTGCCAACATCATAGAGTATGTTTACATAAACCTATATGGTACAGTCTACACCTATGCTATATAGCATAGCCTATTGCTCCTAGGCTACAGATCTCTACAGTATATGACTGTACTGAGTACTGTAGGGAATTGTAACACAATGGTAAGTGCTTGTGTATATAAACATATCTAAGCATAGAAAAAGTACAGTAAAAATACATTATTATAAACATATAGGAGCACCGTCATATATTTGGTCCATCATTTATTGAAATGTCATTATGTGGTACATGACTGTAAATTAAATCTTTGATTCAGAAGAGTATCTGTTAGTTAGAAGTAATCTAGCTGGATAGGGCTTGTAACAAAGAACAAAGTGGGTATGTTTGGTTTAGATTGAGGCATTTTGAAAAAGCCTGGAAATGATTTGTGCCAATATAATGAATGGATGAAAAAACATAATAATGCTAAGAGAGGCATTTTTCACAGCTGTGCCTACGAAGCACCACGCCCCTTGGTCTTGGCTTTTCAAGCTCCACTCTCACCCTTGCCAAAGCCGCTGACACAGGTGGAGCCCAATTTTGGACCCCTTGCATGGGGTCTGGCATGCCTCAGAAAAGCCAGAGCACTTGCTGGCATGAGTGACTCTTGCAGAAATATAGAATACTGGTTCAGAGTGTCAACTTTGAATAAAAAATAGAATGCATTTGAGGCACTGTTCTGCAATTTTTTTATACATTTGGTCCTGTGCAACTTAGTTAATTTATCAAGGCCCTTTATCTAATGAGATCAATAATGATAGTACCTATTTCATTAAGGCATTGTGAGAATTAAATTAGTTATTTCATGTAAAGCTCTAAGCACAGTGCCTGGAACATAGAAATGCCCAATAATTGTTGCTATGATGAAAATGACAACTGATAATTATGATGACAATAAACACAAGGAAAGCTACAGTTTTAGACCTTAGACCTTCTGTTTACCAGTCAACTATTTTTGTGCACAACTCAAATACTGTGTTAATTGGGGGCCACTGATGAATGCTAGGGTAACATTTCACATCATATCTTTTATTCTTTGTAGTTCATGTTTAAGACCCATTCAGATCTATGTTCTTAATTGATGTTGTATATTCCTTAAAGTCGGTTGTTCATTTAACAATTTTTAGAGTACATTTTGTGTGTTTTAAATTTCAGGGATACAGTGGTAAATTAGATTGATGCAGTTTTAGAGCTTGCAGTCTAATAAGTTCTGTCTATTTATTTTACTCCATAGCACATACAGGAAATATGATAAATGAGTATGCTTAACAAGAAATCTGAATTCATTTAATGTTGGTGGTAACCATGACAATGTAATTTCATTTATAGCTCTGTGAATTAAAGAGATTTACAAACTCCTGAGGTCTCACAGTCAGTAAGTGTCAAAGTGAGGACTTCACTCAGAGACTGCTTTTAATTATGTCTTACAACGTTTTTAGTTTTAGAGTGTAAGAAATAGTGTTAAACATAAGAGTAAATCTCCCAACAATCAGAAATGTGCAACAAGACAGTGAAATAGTGAGTTTCCCTTTACCAAAGGTTTTTAATTGGAAGCTGGAATTCCCCTTACAGATAAGGGGAAGTGGTTATTAAATTAGGAGAAGATTGGATGAGGTAGCCCTTGTAGACCCTTTCCAATCTAAAATAGGCATTTCTCCCCATATATCCCTTCATTTAACAAACTCCTTTTTATATTTTAAATTTTATCTTAAGCAAGACATTACCTAAGTACTATTTTGCTGCCCCTTCTATTTGCTTCCTATATTTTCTCATTAGACATGACACAATGTCAATTTTGTTCACTAAATATATTCATATATTTGAAGTTGATTTTGACTAAAATGCTGAAAACATTGATTAAACATATATTGATACATAAAGTGGAGAAAGTAATTTAATTACAATGTAAATTACTGTCATTTTTCTAGTTTCTATGTTGGGTTGTTAATTCTCAGGCATTTTCTATATAATTAGAAGAGCAAAAGAGGACCACACATGGACTAATAATGAGAGTGTTACAAGACAAAGATTATGTATTAAAATCTGTACTAGAGGTTCAACACCAGCTTGTGAATTGTTATTAACAACTCAAATTCTACTGGTTTTTGTTTCTACCAACACTCATAGGACCTCAGTCAATGCAAATCATTTTCTTAGTATCTCTGGATTTTTCCGAAGATGTCTTGTATGCCTGAAAATTAAACTTAATTTTCTGTGATTTCAACATATTTCTGACTTTTTTGTCCTAAATTTGGTTCCCTAGGTATGTCTTCTAGGACTATATAATTCTACTGTTGTATAAGGACCTCAATATGGAAAGTTAAATGATTTTCTGTCATAAATTTTGAAAAAAGCCTTGCTTCCACTTTTTGTACTATAATCTGTCGTAGAGGTATATGCCATATACTTAATTAGAAAAGCAAAACAGGACCACACATGGACTAGTAATGACAGTGTGTAACAAAGCAAGGATGATGTATTAAAATCTGTACCAGAGGTTCAACACCAGCCTCTGTGACCATATATATGGTCATATATTCATATATTTGAAGTTGGTTTTGATTAAAAATGCTGAAAACATTGATTAAACATATATTGATGCATAAAGTGGAGAAAGTAACTTAATATCAATGTAAATTACTGTAAGTTTTCTAGTTTATATGTTGAGTTGTAATTCTATGTCATAGAGGTATATGTCATAGAGGTATATCCCAAAGTGCTGTATATGTCCCCCATATTAACATAATTTTAGTGTGATAGAAAACATTAAAGCATTTTTTTTTTTTTGAGATGGAGTCTTGCATCTTGCTCTGTCATCCAGGCCGGAGTGTGGTGGTGCAATCTCGGCTCACTGCAACCTCTGCCTCCCAAGTTCAAATGATTCTCCTGCCTCAGCCTCCTGAGTAACTGGGATTACAGGCATGTGCCATGGCGCCAGACTACTTTTTGTATTTTTAGTGCAGATGGGGTTTCACCACACTGGCCGGGCTGGTCTTGAATTTCTGACCTCAAGTGATCCGCCTGCCTTGGCCTTCCAAAGTTGTGGGACTACGGGCATGAGCTGCCCCACTCGTCCTAACATTAAAGCATTTTTATGTGATTTTCTCCAGCAGTAATTAGAAGTCAAGGTCTATAACTAGAGAATGGGGCAGATTTAACAATACAATGTTGGGATTCCGAAGAACGAATGGAACAAAGAGAAACAATCATTGAAGCCCTTACCAGAAGCTTCCCATGAAAAGATAGGCTGGTAATCCACACACCATATATTTGTAAATAACTTGTGAGGGAAAAGAATATTTGGTCATTAAAACTGAAAATATAATCAGATGTGAGAGTTTATTAAAATCCAAAGTGATTGCTCAGTTTGTGCCCATAAGCCCATTATTGCCCATTATTACCCCATCCATATTTGAGTAATAATTCTCAAAGTAGCAATAAAATCCTTGGGTTATTGAAACTGATGTATGTGTTTGACACAATTAGACTGACTTCCACTTTACTTCATAGTCACACATTGTATTTTAGTAGGCTAGCTAGTATCATCAGATATTTGTTGCTTATATAGTTGAAGACGTTTCTCAATAGACGTTTAAAAAAATAGAAACTGGTCTCTAGTTTCCAAGTGGAAGGCAAAAACTTATCCCATTTCACCTCTAACTTATGCTTTACCTAACCAAGCCAGAATATAAACTACCTGTTGTTAAAGAATATGCATATGACCTAGAGTTGAATTAAAGCATTTTAAATGATTCCATCATTATTTTCTACTGCTGCTAACCGTTCCTGTGAGGATTCTTGAGAGTGGAATACAGCCTTGTGTGTCATCTAATTGTCAGCCCCACTCCCTGTCTTCCTTGCATGGTGGTCACATGAATAAGAGAGCAAGGATCTATGAAAGCGTTCATTTTCAGTGACTGTGGTAGTATCTGATTAGACAGCCCTACAGTACAGAATAATCAATTCAAAATGCAGAAAACTCATCTAGGACCCCATGTGAGTGTGAATTTTTGTATTGCCTTGTAAAACTAAGAACACTCAAGGAAACCAAATTATTAATGCATGACTAGCTCAAAGTTTTCTAGGCATAAAAATGTATTGTAGTCTAGGGAAACTATCTAAAATTTATAAAGAATCTCAAAAATACCTACAGATAAGATTATAATCCATGGTGATAAACCAGACATTTTACCACCAAAATCAGGAACATGGCAAGGATGTCCCTCTCACCATTCCTTTTCAATATTGTGCTGCAAATCTTAGTGAAAGCAATAGGAAAAGAAAAAAATAAGTAGAAGATAAACAGATTGAGAAGGAAGCAGTAAAGTTGTTATTGTTCGCAGATTGCACATGTAGAATAATTTTTTAAAAAATTGACAAGGTTGACTATCCTGGAACTAATAAGCAATTATAGCAGGATTGAATGATACAAGGTTAATGTACAAAAGCCATTCAATCGCTTTTGTATGTACAAGCAATAAAAAATACACACCTCTTATGTACCCCCAAAAATTAAAACTAAAAAATTATGAGAAAACAACAATTGGAATCCAAAATTAAGTACGCAATACCATGTACATTAGCATCTCCCAAAATGAAATACTTAGGTATAAATGTAATAAAATATGCAAATAAAAATCTGCTTTCTGTTGATATTTTCTGTAACATTAGAATTGTATTTCTTAGGCCGGGCACGGTGGCTCAAGCCTGTAATCCCAGCACTTTGGGAGGCCGAGACGGGCGGATCATGAGGTCAGGAGATCGAGACCATCCTGGCTAACACAGTGAAACCCCGTCTCTACTAAAAATACAAAAACTTAGCCGGGAGAGGTGGCAGGCGCCTGTAGTCCCAGTTACTCGGGAGGCTGAGGCAGGAGAATGGTGTGAACCCGGGAGGCGGAGCTTGCAGTGAGCTGAGATCCGGCCACTGCACTCCAGCCTGGGTGACAGAGCGAGACTCCGTCTCAAAAAAAAAAAAAAAAAAAAAAAAAGAATTGTATTTCTTTGGAAAATTCTCTGTATAAATAAAGTTAGGACTCTATGTGAGGAAGGAGATAAGATATTGGGCAGACCTTTCCTGACTATAAGATAATAGCTCTCTTCTGGTGTTGGTTCTGTCATTGCTTTTTTCACATTACACATTTTTACATCATGTTTGGGATTTTTCTTGTACTTCTTGGAACTTTATTCTCTTCTATCTTCCTATGTCTATGTAATGGGAATACTTTAACAAGGTATTGTTAAATGCAATGTCATGTGACAGCTCTTGGTACTAGGAACAGTATATGTTTCCATATGAAATACACTTTAGTTGAGGTGTATGCTGCTATATAACCTGTTTTCTTGTAGTTAACATTTGTTTTGTTTTGGTTACCCAGAAGCCACTTTTCTGTATTTAAATATCCTAATTTTAATTTCACACTATGTACTTCAGGTGAAACTAACTATAATACAAGCTCTATAGATACAAATTTATGGCATAAGCCTACAACAATCACATTTTATTCCTCTGTCTATAGTTTTTGATTCAGGATTGAGTTTATGACAAAGATCAAGCTAATTAGAGACAATGAGACTCAATTCCTGGACTTTTGTTGATACTATCAGGAAATCAGATATATTAGTTTGTTCTCACACTGCTAATAAACACATATCCAAGGCTGGATAATTTATAAAGGAAAGAGATACAATAGCCTCACAGTTCCACATGGCTGGGGAGACCTCACAATCATGACAGAAGGTGAAGGAAGAGCAAAGTCCAGTCTTACATGATGGCAAGCAAGAGAGCATGTGCAGGGTGAGTCCCCTTTATAAAACCATAAGATCTCACGAGGCTTATTCATTATCATGAGAACAGCATGGGAAAAGCTCACCCGCATGATTTAATTGCCTCCCATCAGGTCCCTCACATGACACATGGGGATTTCTACAATTCAAAGTGAGTTTTGGGTTTACTAAATAGGGTGTCTTTTCCTCAATTTATATTTTTTATGTTTTGTCAAAGATCAGTTAGCTATATGTATTTGGCTTTATTTCTGTGTTATCTATTTTGTTCTATTGGACCATGTGCCAGCATTTATACCAGTACCATGCTGTTTTGATAACTATAGCCTTGTAGTATAATTTGAAGTTGGTAATATGATGCCTCTAGATTTGTTCTTTTTGTTTAAGATTTCTTTGGCTATTTGAGCTTTTATTTTATTCTATACAATTTTTAGGATTGTTTTTCTAATTCTGTGAAAAATGTTGGTATTTTAATGTGAATTACATTGAATCTGTGAATTGTTTTGGGCAGTATGATTGTATTAGTAATATTGACTCTTTCAATTCATGAGCATAGAATGTTTCCATATTTCGTGTGTGTGTGTGTGTGTGTGTGTGTGATCTATGATTTATTTGAACAGTGTGTTGTAGTTCTGCTTGTAGATCTCCTTTAACCTCCCTGGTTAAAGATATTCCTAAACATTTTATTTTTTCTTTGTAGCTGTTGTCAAAAAGATTGAGTTATTGATTTTATTCTCAGCATGGTTATTGTTGTTGTACAACAGTGCCACTGACTTGTGTACATTGATTGTGTAACCTGAGACTTTGTTGAGTTTGTTTATCAAATCTAAGAGTTTTTGTTCTGGCTAGGACTTCTAGAACTATGTTAAAAAGGTATGGAGAAAGTGGACATCCTTTTCTGATTCCAGTTCTCAGGAAGAATGTAATTTTTTCCCCATTCAGTATGATGCTGGCTGTGGGTTTGTCAGGTATGGCATTCTACTATTTTGAGGTAAGTGCCTTCAATGCTGAGTCTCTTAAGACTTCTTATCATATAGAGATGCTGCAACTAATCAAATGATTTTTCTGCATCTGTTGAGGTGATGCTATAGTTTTTGCTTTTAATCCTTTGTATGTGATGTGTCTCATTTATTGACTTATGTATGTAAACTATCCCTGCATCCTTGGGATGAAACCCACTTAATCATGGTGTATTATATTTTTGACATGCTGTTGAATTTTGTTAACTGGTATTTTGTTGAGAATGTTTGCATCTATGTTCATCAGGAATACTGGTCTGTAGTTTTCTTTTCTTTTCTTTTCTTTTTTTTTTTTTTTTTTTTTTTTTTTTTTTTTTTTTAAATGTCATTACCTGGTTTTGCTATAAGGGTGATACTGGATTTATAGGACGATTTAGGGAAGAGGTCAGCAATAGTCAATTTTCACACTACTGATAAAGACATAACTGATACTGGGCAATTTACAAACAAAAGAGGTTTAATGGACTTACAGTTACATATGGCTGGGGAGGCTTCACAATCATGGTGGAAGGGAAGGAGGAGCAAGTCACGTCTTACATGGATGGCAGCAGGCAAAGAGAGAGAGCTTGTGCAGGGGAACTCCTCTTTTTAAAATCATCAGATCTCATGATACTTATTCACTATCGTAAGAACAACACAGGAAAGACTTACTCCCATGATTCAATCACCTTGCACTGGGTCCCTCTCACAACATGTGGGAATTCAAGATGAGATTTGGGTAGGGACATAGCCAAATCATATCATTCTGCCCCTGGCCCCTCCAAAATCTCACATCCTCATGTTTCAAAACCAATCTTGCCTTCCCAACATTTCCCCAAAGTCTTAACTCATTTCATCATTAACTCAAAAGTCCACAATCCAAAGTCTCATCTGAGACAAGGTGACTACCTTCTACCTATGAGCCTGTAAAATCAACAGCAGGTTAGTTACTTCCTAGATATAGTGGGGATACAGGCATTTGGTAAATACACAAAGGGGCTACAGGGCCCATGCAAGTCCAAAATCCAGCAGGGCAGTCAAATCTTAAAAGCTTCAAAATGATCTCCTTTGACTCCATGTCTCACACCTGGCTCATGCTGATGCCAGAGGTGGGTTCCCATGGTCTTGGGCAACTCTGTCCTTGTGGCTTAGCAGGGTACAACCTTCCTCCCAGCTGATTTCATGGGTTCGTGTTGAGTGTCTGTGGCTTTTCCAGGCACACAGACTAAGCTGTCAGTGAATCTACCATTCTGGGGTATGGAGGTCAGCAGTCTTCTTCTCACAGCTTCACTTGGTAGTACCTCAGCAGGGACTCAGTGTGGGAGCTCCAACTCCTCATCTCCCTTCCACACTGCCCTAGCAGAGGTTCTGTATGACAGCCCCACTTCTGCAGCAAAATTCTGTTGGGACATCCAGGATTTTCTAAGTGGAGGTTCCCAAACCTCAATTCTTGACTTCTGTGCACCTGCAGGTTTGACATCACATGGAAGCTGCCAAAGCTTGAAGCTTCCACCCTCTGAAGTCACACTCCATTTCTACATTGGCCCCTTTCAGCCACAGCTGGAGTGGCTGGGACACAGGGCACCATTCCCTAGGCTGCATACAGCAAGGGGACCCTGGGCCTGGCCCATGGAACCACATTTTCCTCCTAGACCTTAGGGCTTGTAATGGGAGGTGTAGCTGTGGAGACCTCTGACATTCTCTGGAGACATTTTCCTCATTGTCTTGGAGATTAACATATGGTTTCTCATTACATATGAAAATTAATGCAGCAGGATTGAATTTCTCCTCAGAAAATGGGATTTTCTTTTCTATTGCATTGTCAGGCTGCAAATTTTCTGAATTTTTATGCTCTGCTTTCCTCATAAAACTGAATGCCTTTAACAGCACCCAAGTCACCTCTTGAATGCTTTGCTGCTTAGAAATTTCTTCTGCCAGATACCCTAAATCATCTCTCTCATGTTCAAAGTTCCATAAATCTCTAGAGCAGGGGCAAAATGCCACCAGTCTCTCTGCTAAAACGTAACAAGAGTCACCTTTGCTCCAGTTCCCAACAAGTTCCTTATCTCCTTCTGAAACCCACTCGGCCTGGACCTTATTGTTCATATCACTATCAGCATTTTTTGTCAAAGTCATTTTGACATGTGAGAAGTTCCAAACTTTCTCACATTTTCCTGTCTCTTTCTGAGCCCTCTAATCTGTTCCAATTTCTGCCTGTTACACAGTTCCAAAGTGATTTCCACATTTTGGGGTATATTCTCAGCAATACCCCACTCTACTGGTGCCAATTTACTGTATTAATGCATTTTCATGCTGCCGATAGAGACATACCAGAGACTGGGCAATTTACAAAAGAAAGAGGTTTAATGGACTTACAATTACACATGGCTGGGGAAGCCTCACAATCATAGTGGAAGGCAAGGAGGAGCAAGTCACATTTTACATAAATGGCAGGGCACAAAGAGAGAGAACTTGTGCAGGGTAACTTTTCTTTTTAAAAATATCAGATCTCATGAGGCTCATTATCATGAGAACAGCATGGAAAAGACTTGCCCCCATTATTCAATCACCTCCCACTGGTTCCTTCCCACAACAGGTGGAAATTCAATGTAAGATGTGGGTGGGGACACAGCCAAATGATATCAAGTCTCTTTTTCTCAGTCTTTTGAAATGGTTTCACTAGGCTTGATAACAATATTTCTCTGAATGTCTGGTATAATTCAGGTCCTGAGCTTTTATTATGTTGGTCATTTGTAAATTATGAATGCAGTCTTGCTGCTTGTTATTTTTTCCAGGTTTCTATTTCTTCCTGATTTAATCTAGGAGGGTTGAACTTTTTCAGGAATTTATCTAGTTTCTCTAAGTTTTCTAGTTTGTGCACATAAAAGTGTTCATAGTAGTCTCAGGTAATCTTTTGTATTTCTGTAGTGTCAGTTGTAATGTCTCCAGTCTCATTTCTAATTGTGCTTATTTGGATCCTCTCTTTTTTCTTGGCTCATCTAGCTAAAGGTCTATCAATTTTGTTTATTTTTTCAAGTAACCAGATTTTTAATTAATTCTTTTGTTTTAATTTCATCTAGTTCTTCTCTGATTTTTGTTATTTCTTTTCTTCTGCTTGCTTTGGGTTTAGTTTGTTTTTGTTTCTCTAGTTTCCTGAGGTGTGACGTTAGGTTGTCCCTTTGTGTTCTTTGAGGCTTTTTGATGTAGGCATTTAGTGCTATAGACTTTCCTATTAAACACTGTTTTTTCTGTATCCCAGAGTTATTGAAAACTTGAGCTATTATTACCATTCAATTTAAGGAATTTTTAAATTTATAATGATTTCATTTTTAACTCAGAAATCATTTGGGAGATTATTTAATTCTGATGTATTTGTATAATTTTGAAGGTTCCTTCTAGAGTTGATTTCTGTTTTGATTTCATTAGGGTGTGAGAGGACATTTGCCACGATTTCAAATTTTTTTTTTTTTTTTTTTTTTGAGATGGAGTCATGCTCTGTCGCCCAGGCTGGAGTGCAGTGGCCGGATCTCAGCTCACTGCAAGCTCCGCCTCCCGGGTACACGCCATTCTCCTGCCTCAGCCTCCCAAGTAGCTGGGACTATGCCCCCACTTCGCCCGGCTAGTTTTTTGTATTTTTTAGTAGAGACAGTGTTTCACCGTGTTAGCCAGGATGGTCTCTATCTCCTGACCTCATGATCCGCCCGTCTCGGCCTCCCAAAGTGCTGGGATTACAGGCTTGAGCCACCGCGCCCGGCCCAATTTCAATATTTTTAAAGTTCCAGGATATGTGTGCAGAATATGCAGGTTTGTTACATAGGTATACATACGTCACGGTGGTTTGCTACACCTATCAACTCATCAGGTAGGTTTTAAGCTCCGCATGCATTAGGTATTTGTCCTAATGCTCTCCTTCTCCTTGTCCCTCACCCCCTGACAAGTGTGTGTTTTTCCCCTCCCTGTGTCCATGTGTTCTCATTGTTCAACTTCCACTTATGAGTAAGAACACTGTGTATGTGGTTTTAAAGTTTACTGAGACTTGTTTTGTGGTTCTTTCATATGGTCTATCTTGGAGAATGTTCTATATGCTGATGAGAAGAATGTATATTCTAAACTTGTTGGTTAGAATGTTATGTAAATATCTGTTAAGTCCATTTGTTTCAGCATATCATTTAAGTCCATTGTTCCTTTGTTAACGTTTTGCCTTGATGAACTGTCTAGTGTTGTCAGTGGTGTTTAGAATTCTCCCACAATTATTGTGTTACTGTCTATCTCATTTCTTAGGCTTAGCAATAATTATTTTATGATTCTAGTAGCTGCAGTTTTAGGTGCATATAAATTTAATATTTTAATATATTTTTGTAGATTTATTATTTTATTATTATATAATGACCCTCATCTTTTTTTTTTTTTTTTTTTTTTTTTGAGACAGAGTCTCACTCTGTCGCCCAGGCTGGGGTGCAGTGGCCGGATCTCAGCTCACTGCAAGCTCCGCCTCCCGGGTTTAGACCATTCTCCTGCCTCAGCCTCCCGAGTAGCTGGGACTACAGGCGCCCGCCACCTCGCCCGGCTAGTTTTTTGTATTTTTTAGTAGAGACGGGGTTTCACCGTGTTAGCCAGGATGGTCTCGATCTCCTGACCTCGTGATCCGCCCGTCTCGGCCTCCCAAAGTGCTGGGATTACAGGCTTGAGCCACCGCGCCCGGCCTCTCCGTATCTTTTTTTAACTGTTGTTTCTTCAAAGTCTGTTTTGTGTGATATAATAATAGCTACTTCTGCTTGCTTGTGGTTTCCATTCATGTGAAATATTTTTTAACACCTTTACCTTGAGTTTGTATGAATCCTTCCATATTAAGTGAGTCTATTGAAGACAGAAGATATTTGGTTTGTGATTTTTTAAATCCATTTTACCTCCTGTATATTTTAAGTGGAGCATTTACGTCATTTACATTCAATGAGCATATTGAGATGTGAGGTAATATTCTGTTCATCATTCTAATTATTGTCTACCTAGTTCACTTTTTCATTGCATTATTGTTTTATAGGCCCCGTGAGTTTTAAGTTTTTAAGAAGTTCTAATTTGGTGCATATTAAACTTTTATTTCAAAGTTTAGAATTTCTTTTAGCTTTCTTTTGTAGTGCTGGTTTTGTAATGACAAATTTTCTCAGCATTTCCTTATAATAAAATGGCCTTATTTCTACTTCATTTATGCAACTTAGTCTCACTGGCTACAAAATTTTTGGCTGACAGTTATGCTTAAGGAGGCTGAGGATAAGACTCCAAACCCTTCTGGCATGTAGGGTTCTGCTGAGAAGTATGCTATTAGTCTGATAGTTTTTCATTTATAGATTATCTGATGCTTTTGTCATTTTGCTCTAAGAATTATTTCCTTCATGGTGACTTTAGATAGCTTGATGACTACATGCCTTGGTGAAGATCTTTATGCAACGAATTTCCCAGGAGTTTTTTGAGTTTATTGCATTTAGATATCTAAATCTCTAGGCAGGCCAGGAAAGTTTTTCTCAAATAAGTTTTCCAGACTTTTTTGTTTTCTCTTCTCCCTCAAGAACATCAATTATTCTTAGGTTTGGACATTTTACATAATCCTATATTTCTTGAAGGCTTCATTTCTTTTGATTGTCCTTTCTTTATTTTTGCCTGATTGGCAAATTCAGAAGCCTTGTCTTCGATCTCTGAAAAGCTTTTTCTACTTGTTCTAGTATATTGTTAAAACTTTTCACTGCACTTTGTAGTTTCCTAACTGTGCCATCCATTTCCAGAAGTTCTGAATGATTTTATTTTATGATATCTAACTCTCTAGAAATGTTTTTATTTAAATTCTGAACTGCTTTTTAAATTGCTTTATGATGATTTTCACCTTCTCTCAGATCTTCTTGGGTATCTTAATAATAGATCTTCTGAATTCCTTCCTTGGTATTTCAAATATTTCATCTTGATTTTGTTCCATTGCTGGAAAGGTAGTGCAATCTTTTGCGGGTGTTATAGAATCCTGCTTTATTATATTACCAGAGTTACTTTTTTGGTTCCTTCTAATTTGGGTAGAATTTTTTAAAATTATTATTGAATATATGTTTTCTTTTACTGCTTTTTTTTTCCCTTTAAAGATATAGCTTTAATGCTTATGGTTATGTATAGCCTAATTCAGTTCTTGGTGCTTTCAGGGATAAAGACTCTATAAGATTTCCTTGGTTGCAGAGAATCTTTGTATGTTGAATTTCTCATATGCTGGTTGTAGTAGCAATATGTTTGATGTGTGAGCAAGTTCATTGTCTCCTATGGGGTTGGAATGGTAGAGATCTCTTGAAGTTTACCTCATTTCCTCATGCTGTGCATTTATTTATTTATTTAGCCCACTATATTATTTACTGGTTTGATGGTTCAGCCTTCAGGCCAGTAGGGAGGTGTCCCTAGGTCGGGACCAGTTGTGGCTAAAGAAAATGGGTGAATACAATACTTGATGGTGGGCAGAGGTCCCAGCCTTGACAGAGGTGTCTGGAGGAGCTTTAATTGAGTCACGTTAAGGTCTTATCAAAAAGATGAATTGAAGTCACCTTAGCTCCTCTGCCTGGTAAACAGGAAAGCTATCTGCCTCTCAGACACACTTCTATCCCAGTGCTCTGGCTATTCATATCAAACAGGTACCTATTTTCATCTGTAGAAATGTTGATATTTCAAGTGGGGAGGAATTGTGACTCTGTCTCTCATGCGAGCCTGAACCTGGGGGGTGCTCCTCCTGTGGCAATGCAGTCACCCTGTTGTGTTCCAGAAAATCTTTCTATAGTTGCACCCATGCCAACCTCCTGTAAGAGAAGCCAAAAATGTGCCTTTGTTGGTAGATAAATAACAATAGACATTCCCTTATCCAAGACTCTTCACATGCACAAGGGCTGTCTGACTGTTGGGTTAGAGCTGAAGACTTTTCCTGCTGAGCCTAGCACTGCAACTGTGTCTCTGCTGAAAGAAACTTCCCACCAGTGGAAAGATCTGATGCACAAGGCCTGCCATCAGGATTCCTTTTTCCCATGAAGTATTCCCTTTATTTGGTGTACTCCCCATCCCCTAGAAGTGGGAGTGGTTAGGAGCCAGAATACTGTGAGTGCTGTTGCTCCTCTGGTCTAGCCACCCAGTTAAGTTGCCTCACTCCAGGATAGTGCTGGGGAGTGTCTGCAAGATATCTGATTATGTGACCTGTCCTCAAGTCTCCCAGCAGTGGATGGCAGCATCGGCTTTAATTGCAGTGTCAGAGGAGTAATGTAGACTCTGTGAGATTCCTTGGTTACAGATAGCCATGGTGTGTTGGCTTTCTTGAGCACAAGTTACAATAGTAATAAACTGGTCACATTAATAGACTCCAGAACCTCTGGTTATCCATAGTGATACAACTAGTGGTGATAGCTGAGGTCACACAGCCATTTTCTTCTTTCTGCGTAGTGTTATTCTACCAGGAGATGCTGCAATGGACTGTGTTGGTTGGCCTCCAGCCAGAAGGTTGTGCTTCCAATAGAGCGACAGTTATGGTAGTAGCAGTGAGACTTTTGCTTGCCTTATGTTTCTTGTGGAGTCACTCTGGTTTCTCAGGCAATGGTCAGGGACACATAGCTCCCGAATATTTTGTCCTTTGTTCTAAGCTACCAGGGTGGGTAACAGAGCAAACCCAGGCAGGGGCTGGGTCAGGAGGATTTGTGCTTTGACTCTACATGTCCAGGGCAAGAAGCAGCCCCATAGGTGTCAGGGCACAGTAAGAGCTCTCAGGCCACTGAGCTAATGTTCCAGAAAGGAATGTTTCTGCCTCTGCTGCACAAAAGACTTTGTGCAGGGATTGGGGAAGGCCAGGCAGCCGTAAGTCCCACACAGATCCCACAAACTTGCTGAGGCAAACCCCACTCCCACAGTGTTCCACTAGAAGCAGCGAGCTAAGTTCCAGGCAGCCTGCATTCAGAACTCACAACTGCCCCAGGTCATAAGCTCATAAGCTTTCCCTGTGGATAAAGCAACCATGGCTTTTAGGCCATCCCTCCCCACCCCCCGCCCCCCGCCACCTCATCTGCCTACAAAGTCAGGTGCCTGACTTCTGCATTCCTGGCTGCAGCCCACTTTTTACTCACCCCCACCCCAGTTCCTGACCAAAGGAGTTCAACCCCTTTTTCTGTTATGCCCCGTCCGTTTTTTCCCCGAAGAAGACCACCAGAGTCCAGAGTCGAAGCTAAGCAGCAAGGATCTTTATTACAGGTTCGAACCCGGAACCCTCACTCGCTCTCGGAATGAGAGGGTAAAGAGAGAGAGTTCCCCCTACAGAGCATTAAACAGTATTATATAGTCTAAGAAGAGTGGTCATAGAATCATTATACAGATCAGATGTATGATTGGCTGGTGTTTGAACAAGGTGATTTGGCTAACTATGATTGGTTCCCGCCATTTCTGGTATCTCAGTTCAACCTTTGAGATGGAAGAGCAGTTTCTGCACAAAGGCAGTTAATTATATTGCGTCAGGACAACCGGTCTATGGCAGCATGAGTTTATCTTACTTAAACATGTCTTGTGACCTAGCCCCTAGGAAGAAAAACAGGTACTTACAGAACTTTCAAAACCTCTGGTACGTGCAGAGATAAGAAAGCAGAAGCAGAACAAAGGGTGTAGCAATAGGGAGCAAGGGGGGTGGGTATCTCTTTGTGTTTTTGTGTCCTTTCATTTCCCCCTCACATAAGTAACTGGACATCCAATCTTGGATTTTTAGAGTTTTATAACGTAGCCTCACTCTCTGGGTGCAAGAGAGGCTGGTGATGGCTACGGAGGACCATCAGTTGGATGGTGTCAAATCTTTCTCTGACAAATTGTAAAATCTTATTTACCACACAGGGGCCTATAGTGAATAGAAGCAGTAAAGACATTAGGGGGCCTAAAAGAGGAGCCAAAAGGGAAAACATTGATGAGTTCCACCAATTATTAGCAGCTGCAGTAAATTGCTGCTTTTTCATTTCTAAGCTTAGTTTATGCAGACGTTGGACTCTTTCCTCAACTAACCCTGATTCATTTATATAGAAACAGCATTCTTCTTTGAGGAACATACAGGTCCCTCCTTTTTCTGCGGTAAGCAGATCTAGGGCTCTTCTATTCTGTAGAGTTACCTGGGCCAGGGAAGTGAGCTGCCTCTGGAGAGATGCAAGTGACTCGGCTGATGCTTCCATTGCCATGGAAAACTGTTGAAGTAACTTATCGCTTTCTATCATGGAGTGTTGTAGCGCCCCTCCTGCTAGCCCCGCTGCGACAACAGAGGTGGTTAAGGATATACCGGCAATTAGTGGTAAAAAAACTGCCCGTCTATATCGCGTAGTTTCAGTTGGGATTGGGGTTGTCCCTGCCCAGCCTATGAATTCCGCCGGGGTTAGCAGGGTCAGTTGGGGAACTAGTGTAACAGGGATACACAACTGTCCGTCAGAGACGCTTCTGGACAGAATTTTTAACAGAGTCATATTACACCAGAAGAACACACCAGAGGGAGCGTATATGGGGCTATCAGGGTATGTAACCGATTGGTTACAGAGGCTGTTGCTAAATGCCGAATAACAGTAGGGGTATTTCTCTTGGTATGGGTCACGGTACAGGGCCACATCTGGTATTGTGACTGTTGACGAATTAAAACCCATATAGTTTGTGGGAGGGGAGGACAGGGGAACAGCGGTTAATGGTGGTCTTCCTAGGGTTGCACACATAAAGCAAGAGGACAGGTCACCTAAACCAGTGAGGTTGGCGAATGCTAGCCCTTCCTGTAGTAGGGTTAGCCAGGAGAAGGGTTGCAAGTCTTGTGATAGCTTGGTTTCTTGCCTGTGGATTTGTGTATGGATTAAGCGTTGAATCTGGACTAGACTTCTCCACAGATATAAGTGGCTACTGGGCCAGGTACTAGTTGATGAGTAATATACTCCTCCATGTTGCGGGGTTGTCCACCGAGAGTCCCATGGGTCTCTAATTATCCAAGTGTAAGTAACGGGAGACTCAGTTTGGTAAAAATACCACCCTTGTTGTTCTCTCCAGTATCGGACAGAGTGCATCTTACAGTAGCTATATGGGCAACCTGCACTCTGGTGCCACCAATAATTTTTACAATTATATTCAGTCTGATCATATTCAAAACAGATCATGGGTATTGCTGGTTGGGCAATCTGGAACTTAGTGAAATTGAGGTAAACTATAGTATTACACCCTGAGGGGGGGCAGTCTACACTAGCCAGCAGTTTACCCGCCTGGGGGGTTTCCCCAGGATGAGTTTTGTTTTCATAGAGCCAGAACCTCCAAACATAGGGATTAGACGGCGCAGCAGTGAGGAGAGTCAGATGCATAAGGCATAAAAGCATAAGTGAGCTAAACATGGTTATGGCCATGGGGATGGCGGCGCAGGGTTAACTTTAAGGGATTGTTCTTAGCTTTGTCTACAGTCCATGTAACCGGTGCTCCAGACGGCCCGAGAAGGTCGGATGTTGGGTCCACTGGTTTGACGTGTGTGTAGTGGATCCACGAAGCGATGCCTTCTACCTTGAGAGCGGTGGGAGTAGTCAGGAGTACTTGCAGTGGTCCTTTCCACCTGGGTTGAAGAGTTTCTTGCCGGTGGCGCTTGACTAGGACCCAGTCTCCTGGCTGGAACGGATGGGGCGTCGGCGGAGGTCTTGCTTCGTACAATTCTCGTAGTCTGGGCCAAATTTCCTGGTGAATTTTCTGTAAGGCTTATAAGGAGAACAAGAGCTCAGAGACATTTTCAGTTTCAGGTTTGAGTAAGTCATCTTTTAGACTGGGGACCAGGGGTGGGGGTCTGCCATACATGATCCAGGAAGTTGCCTCGAGCAATTGGCGTAGTTGGTTTCTGATGCCCAGGGCAATGTACGATAGCCAATTTCTTTGGTTTCCACAAAGCAGTTAATAGAGCTAGGATCTCTTGCTTGTTTTTTATTTCTTTGCCTTCGGCTGTTAATAGTCCCCTTTCTCTGTAGATGGCCCCATGTATGTGCGCAGTAGCGAAAGCATAGCGGCTATCCGTGTATACTGTTAGTTTTTTCTCTGCCCCTAGGGTGAGGGCCTGCGTAAGGGCTATCAGTTCGGCTCTTTGGGCCGATGTCCCTGGAGGCAAGGGTTCCGCCCAGATTACCTCAGTCTCTGACGTTACAGCCGCTCCTGCATACTGCTGGCCTTGGTGGACATAGCTGCTGCCATCAGTGAACCAGGTGAGTTCTGTGTCGGGGAGCGGACGATCTTGCAGGTCCTCCCGCACCCCATGCACCTGAGCCAGTATCTCAGTGCACTCATGGGATGGGGCGTCCAAGTCTGGATTTGGCAGCAGTGAAGCAGGGTTTAAAGAGGTTGGGGGCAGAAAAGTTATTCTGAGGGGGTTTAACAGCAGTCCTTGATAGTGGGTGAGTCGGGTGTTACTCATCCATCGGTCTGGCGGCTGCCGGAGGACGCCTTCAATGGCATGTGGGGTTATAACACGCAACTCTTGCCCCATGATAAGTTTATCAGCGTCTCGGACCATTAGGGCGGTCGCCGCAATGATCCGGAGGCAGGGTGGCCAGCCAGCAGCCACTGAATCTAATTTTTTTGACAAATAGGCAACTGGCCTCTGCCAGGGGCCCAGGTACTGTGTTAACACCCTTACTTTCATCCACATATAAGTGGAAGGGCTTGGAGACATCAGGGAGCCCCAGCGTGGGGGCTGATAACAGGGCAGTTTTGATTTGTTGAAAGGCCAGCTCAGCCTCTTCCGTCCAATTGAAGTGTTGCCGTTCCTTTGTTGCCTGGTATAGGGGCTTGGCTAACTCAGCGAATCCGGGTATCCATAACCTACAGAACCTTGCCGACCCCAGGAATTCTCTCACCTGCCGTGTCGACTGGGGTCTAGGGATGCGTAGGACTGTTTCCTTTCGGGCTTTAGTTAGCCAGCGTTGCCCCCCTTTTAACAGGTACCCTAGATAAGTTACCTCCAACTTGCAGATCTGAGCCTTTGTCGCTGAGGCTCGGTAGCCTAGCTCTCCCAGGGTCTTCAAGAGGTCCTCAGTCCCTTGAACACAAGTTTCCAGGGACCTAGCTGCTATTAAGAGATCATCAACATACTGCAAAAGAGTTATTTCAGGGTGTTGCCGCCGGTACTCACCCAGATCTTCATGAAGGGCTTCATCGAACAGGGTTGGCGAGTTCTTGAACCCTTGTGGCAACCTAGTCCATGTTAGCTGATCATTGATGCCCCTCTCAGGATCCGTCCATTGAAATGCAAAGAGTTCTTGGCTTTTAGGGGCCAGAGGAAGGCTGAAGAAAGCATCTTTTAGATCAAGAATGGTATACCACTGTTTTTCGGGATGTAAGGCACTCAGAAGGGTGTATAGATAGGGCACGGTGGGATGTATGTCCATGACCCTTTTATTAACTTCTCTTAAATCCTGTACTGGCCTGTAGTCTGTACTGTTGGGTTTACGTACAGGTAACAGTGGAGTATTCCAGGGTGAGTGGCAAGCCTGTAGGACTCCTAAGCCCCCAGTTTCTGCCCATGCTTCAGGGAAACGCTGGAGCCAAGCGTCAATTTCCTGATCGGGGGGCTTTTGCTCTTGATGGAGTCTGTACTCATCTTCTAAGGTGACAGTCAGGATAGATATTGGCCTGTTCTGGGAATCAGTTATCTTGGGCCCTTCTGGCTCAAAGTGGATTTGGGCCCCCATTTTTGTCAGCAAGTCCCTCCCTAGTAGAGGGCAGGGGCTCTCTGGGATGACTAGGAAAGAATGGGAGACTTTTCCCGTTCCTAAGTCCACAGTCCTCTGGGTTGTCCAGGGGTATTTTTTGATGCCTGTTGCCCCGTGCACCCAGGATGTTTTCTTAGACATTTTTCCAATTGGTTTGGTTAGGACTGAGCGTTCCGCCCCAGTATCGACCAAGAAACGAACTGGGGACCCCTCCACTTGCAAAGTTACCCTGGGTTCGGGGAGGGGGTCCGAACCCCGTCCTCCCTAGTCAGAGTCCTGGGTAACTAGTACAGAGGTAGAGTTAGCTGGTCTCCGTTTCTTTGGGCAGTCTTTAATCCAGTGGCCACGGTCCTTGCAATAAGCACACTGATCTTTTTCTAATCCTTGCCTAGAGCCTTGCTTTGTCTGCTTTCTGTTTTGGCCATTTCCTGCCTGGGGGAAAGCTGCTACTAAGACTTTGGTCATTTCTTTGGTTGCCTTGAACTGTTTTTCTTCTGGAGTATCCCTATTATTATAAACTCGCTGAGCCATCTGAAGGAGGTCCTGTATCTGCTTTCCTTCAAAATCTTCTAATTTCTGGAGTTTTCTTTTTATATCTGGTGCTGCCTTGTTTACAAAGGACATTACTACCGCTGCCTGATTTTCCAGTGCTTCCGGGTCCATAGGGGTAAACTGTCTGAAGGCTTCCATTAATCTCTCTAAATATACAGTGGGGCTTTCTGTCTTACCTTGTAACACAGTATATACTTTAGCCAAATTGGTGGGCTTGTGAGCCGCAGCCTGGAGACCCGCCATTAGAGTCTGGCGATAAATGAGCAGTCATCCCCTACCTTCTGCCGTGTTGTAGTCCCATCTGGGCCGAGTCAAGGGGAAAGCCGCATTAATGAGGTCAGGATTTGCAGTTGGCTGGCCGTCATCTCCTGGAACCAGCTTTCTGGCCTCCACTTGGATTCTTTCCCACTCCTCTGTTGTGAACAGGATTCGGAGAAGCTGTTGACAGTCATCCCAGGTTGGCTGGTGAGTAAACATGACACTGTCTAACAACGAGGTTAGATCTTTGGGATTATCTGAGAACCGAGCATTTTGGGATTTCCAATTGTATAAATTACTAGTGGAGAAAGGCCAATACATGAGATGGGAGAGCCCGGTACCATCGAGCGATCCTATTTCTCTGAGAGGCAGGGCTACAGTGGAGTCAGGGAGTCGGGAAGCTTGGTCCCGCTGTACGCGGCCTCGCGTCCGGCCGGCCGGCCCCCCCGGGTTACTTTCGCTCTCGGCTGCTTCTGCTTCTCGGTTTCCCTCTACGGAAGCACCACCCTGGGGGACTGGGTCTTGCGGGATAAGGTGCAGATATGGTGGGGGAAGTGTGGGTTCTAACGTTAGGGGGTCCTGGCTGTCTGGCAGCACAGGGGCCGAGGGAGCAGGGGGAGTCCTTTGTCTTGTAGGTCGCGTTACTAGGACCTTGCAGGGCTCAGGGATGAATGGAGTTACCCAGGGCGGTGGGTTCTCTACAAGATCCTGCCACACTAGAATATAAGAAATTTGATCAGGATGTCCTGACTGCCCTGGCAGGAAAATCTTAGTTTTTACCTTAGTAATAATAGAGAGACAGAAAGTTCCTTCGGGGGGCCACCCTACGCCAAAAGAGGGCCACTCCGAATGGCAGAAAGTAACTAGCTTTCCTTTCCTTAGTTCTACACTTAAGTTACGCCCCCGAGCCTTCACATCTTTGAAATTGGTTACAAGGAGTGAGACCGGCGTGCTCTGGTTGCTGCCCATCTTTGGACTGCTCCTACAAAGAGAAGGAGGGACGAAAGTGAGTGTGAAGCAGAGGGGAGTATCCGACAGGTCCGGTCCTGGAAGGGGAAAAAAGGTTTTATGTTTCGTTTTGGACTTACACTCAACACTTAACAATAACGGACAGACAGTGACAAACGGTGAGCCTTCGTGAGCGCGTGTCGGACTTCCGACCTGAGTCAGACGGAGCAACCAAGGATGGAGGGCCCCCAGATGGGCACTGGGAGACGTCTCCCACCAGTCCCGAGTGGCTGTCTTTTAGCGTGTCCGCCAAGACCGTGCCACTTACAGAACAGACCAATACAGATCACGGATTACGGATTTCGCAAAATTTCAGGGGGACAGACAGAGATAAAGACAGAGACAGTGACAAAGCCGGCTTACCTACAGATCCACTCACTCAGGGGTCTGGTGGACTCGGGGGGAAATCCCGGACGAGCCCCCAATTGTTATGCCCTGTCCGTTTTTTCCCCGAAGAAGACCACCAGAGTCCAGAGTCGAAGCTAAGCAGCAAGGATCTTTATTACAGGTTCGAACCTGGAACCCTCACTCGCTCTCGGAATGAGAGGGTCAAGAGAGAGTTCCCCCTACAGAGCATTAAACAGTATTATATAGTCTAAGAAGAGTGGTCATAGAATCATTATACAGATCAGATGTATGATTGGCTGGTGTTTGAACAAGGTGATTTGGCTAACTATGATTGGTTCCCACCATTTCTGGTATCTCAGTTCAACCTTTGAGATGGAAGAGCAGTTTCTGCACAAAGGCAGTTAATTATATTGCGTCAGGACAACCGGTCTATGGCAGCATGAGTTTATCTTACTTAAACATGTCTTGTGACCTAGCCCCTAGGAAGAAAAATAGGTACTTACAGAACTTTCGAAACCTCTGGTACGTGCAGAGATAAGAAAGCAGAAGCAGAACAAAGGGTGTAACAATTGGGAGCAAGGGGGGTGGGTATCTCTTTGTGTTTTTGTGTCCTTTCAGTCATTACATTGTGAAACCCAGTTAGGGGTGTCTTTCAACCTGTGACTGCTGCTTGAGCTATTTGACTGACCTCCAGAAAGTCCCCTATGGAAAACAAGAAATGTCTTCCCTCAGTCCATGCTGGACACTGGGAGTGTACACATGGGTCTTTCTGATACTGCTTCTACTTTTATATCTCATGAACCCTTCCCAAGTTGGTTCCAGTGCTGAGTAGAAGTAAGTATTTTCTGTGGCCTGGACTTTCAAGCTCTTCATTGGTTTGTGTCCCAGAGGCAGTATCTTCCCCTCTTCACATTCTGGGGACTCACAGTTCTTTGCCTAATTCACTGTGTAGTTGCAGCCTGTCACTTTCCTTCAAAGAGTCTGAATTCCCTTGGTTTTCCTGTTCAGTTCCTGTATCACTTCTTGAAAATTGTTCACAGGGTGAATCTCTACAAACTTTTTTACCCTTTCAAGTAGAAGTGGTATGCTAGCATTGCCTCTTATCTGCCATTTTGGAAACAAAAACTACATTCCTCATCATAAATCAGTTTTGTGTTGGTGTCCTTGTCTCTGGGGAGTTTAGAGGCAGTTAGGTTGGGTAACATGCAAGTACTTCAAGTGTCCAGCATGGACTAAGGGAATACATTCCTTATTGTTTTTCACAGGGGACCTTGCAAAGGTCAGCCAAGTAGCTCATTCAGTGTTCCCAGGTGGAAAGATTCTCCAACTGCATTTCAGACTGCCATATGTTGGCAGATTTTCTTTTTGATGGTTTGTTCAGTACCACAGAATAATTTAAAAATCAATTTCCTATGTTTATTTTCTCATGGTATCTTGGCAACATGCAAAGTGTAAGAAGATGATACTTGCTTAAGTTTTTCCTTTCGTAAGGTTATGTCCTGAGGTATTGAAATACTTTTATACTTAAGGATTAACAACAATGCCTATAGCATGCCTTCCAAATTGCTACTTGGGTCTTTGAAAAATACAAAACCTTAGTGCAATCTCATGTAAAGACATGCAAATTGACCACACAGGTTAATTTACTCTCCACAAAATTGATTTTGTTGTTCCTAGAAATGGTTTGCTATTACATATGAGAGGCCACTTCAGTACTGAAATAACACACTATTATTCACAATAACAATATGTAGTAGGGAGATTCAAGTCAAGAGACGTTCTCAGCATTACCTAACACGTCTTTCTGCCCTCTCTTCAAGTTTCCTAAACTACGTTATCATTAACAAAGGATTGCGACATCTTTGCTAGCCGAAAGAGGAATGGGGGAAAAAGTTCTGGGAAGTGGGGAAGACATTTGAAAATGCCCAAAGGTGTGAAAAATGATTGTCTATTTGGTAAATAAGGACTACTTTGTTTATTTTTTTATAATTTCAAATTTTAGATTCAACAGTTACATGTACAGGTTTGCCACATGAGTATATTATATAATGCTTAGGTTGGGGTACAATTGATTCTGTCACCAAGGCAGCAAGCACACTATCCAACAGTTTTTCAACCCTTGTTCCATCCCCAGTTTGTCCTTTTTAAAGCCTCCAATGTCCATTGATGCCATCTTTAAGTCCATGAGTACCTAATGTTTAGTCCTCACTTATAAGTGAGAACGTGGTATTTGGTTTTCTGTTCCTGTGAGAATTTGCTTAGGAAATGTCCTCCAGCTGCATCCATGTTGCTGGAAAATATATTATTTTTTTCTTTTTAATGGCTTTGTAGTATTCCATAACACATATGTGTGATGGTTAATACTGAGTGTCAACTTGATTGGATTGAAGGGTGCGAAGTATTGTTCCTTGGTGTGTCTATGAGAGTGTTCCCAAAAGAGATTAACATTTGAGTCAGTGGACTGAGAGAGGCAGACCCACCCTCAATCTGGGTGGGCACCATCTAATCAGCTGCCAGTGCAGCTAGAATAAAGCAGGCAGAAGCTGAAAAGAGCAGACTTGCTGAGTCTTCCAGCCTTCATCTTTCTCCCATGCTGGATACTTCCTGCTCTTGAACATAAGACTGCAAGTTCTTCAGCTTTTGGACTCTTGGACTTATACCACTGGTTTACCAGGGGCGCTTGGCTGAAGGTTGCACTGTCAGCTTCCCTACTTTTGAGGTTTTGGGACTCGCACTGGCTTCCTTGCTCCTCAGCTATTACAGATGAGAGGCCACGTCAGTACTGAATACAACACTATTATTCACAATAACAATATGTGGTAGGGAGATTCAAGTCAAGAGACGTTCTCAGCATTACCTAACATGGTTCCTCAGCTTGCAGATGTCCTATTGTGGGACTTCAACATGTAATCCTGTGAGTCAATTCTTCTAATAAACTCCCCTTAATATATACATACATCGTATTAGTTTTGTCCCTTTAGACAACCCTGACTAATACAGTATATTTTCTTTATCTAATCCACCATTGATGGGCACCAAGGTTCATTTCATGTCTTTGTTATTGTGAATGGTGCTGCAGTGAACATATGAGTGTATGTTTCTCTTTGGTAGAATTGTTTATTTTCTTTATAGATATAAACCCAGTGATTAGATTGCTCAGTTAAATGTTAGTTCTGCTTTTGGTTCTTTAAGATATTTCCAGACTGCTTTCCACAGTAGCTAAACTAGTTTACTTTCCAACTAACAGTGTGTAAGCGTTCTCTTTTCCCCCAAGCCTCACCAACATTCTTTTTTTTTTTTTTTTTTTTTTTTTGGCTTTTTAGTAATAGCCATTCTGACTGGTGTGAGATGGCATCACCCTATGGTTTTGATTTGTATTTATCTGATAATTAGTGATACTGAACTTTTTTCACATGTTCGTTGGCCACTTGTATGTCTTCTTTTGAGAAATGTCTGTTCAAGTGATTTTCCCATTTTTCAATGAAGTTATTTGCTTTTCACTTGTTGATTTAAGTTTCCTATAGATTCTGAATATTAGGCTTTTGTCCAATGCACAGTTTGTGAATAGCTTCTACCACACTGTAGGTTATCTGTTTGCACTGCTGATAGTTTCTTTTTCTGTAAAGAGGCTCTTTAGTTTAATTAGGTGTCACCTGCCTATTTTAGTTTTTTTTTCTTTTTTTTAAAAAAAAATTTTTATTTTAATTTTTATTTATTTTTATTATTATTATACTTTAAGTTCTAGGGTACATGTGCATAATGTGAAGGTTTGTTACATATGTATACATGTGCCATGTTGCTGTGCTGCACCCATCAACTCGTCAGCACCCATCAACTCGTCATTTGCATCAGGTATAACTCCCAATGCAATCCCTCCCCCCTCCCCCCTCCCTCCCTCCCCAGGATAGGCCCCGGTGTGTGATGTTCCCTTTCCCAAGTCCAAGTGATCTCATTGTTCAGTTCCCAACTATGAGTGAGAACATGCGGTGTTTGGTTTTCTGTTCTTGTGATAGTTTGCTAAGAATGATGGTTTCCAGCTGCATCCATGTCCCTACAAAGGACACAAACTCATCCTTTTTGATGGCTGCATAGTATTCCATGGTGTATATGTGCCACATTTTCTTAATCCAGTCTGTCACTGATGGACATTTGGGTTGATTCCAAGTCTTTGCTATTGTGAATAGTGCTGCAATAAACATACATGTGCATGTGTCTTTATAGCAGCATGATTTATAATCCTTTGGGTATATACCCAGTAATGGGATGGCTGCGTGATATGGTACATCTAGTTCTAGATCCTTGAGGAATCGCCATACTGTTTTCCATAATGGTTGAACTAGTTTACAATCCCACCAACAGTGTAAAAATGTTCCTATTTCTCCACATCCTCTCCAGCACCTGTGGTTTCCTGACTTTTTAATGATCGCCATTCTAACTGGTGTGAGATGGTATCTCATTGTGGTTTTGATTTGCATTTCTCTGATGGCCAGTGATGATGAGCATTTTTTCATGTGTCTGTTGGCTGTATGAATGTCTTCTTTTGAGAAATGTCTGTTCATATCCTTTGCCCACTTTTTGATGGGGTTGTTTGTTTTTTTCTTGTAAATTTGTTTGAGTTCTTTGTAAGTTCTGGATATTAGCCCTTTGTCAGATGAGCAGATTGCAAAAATTTTCTCCCATTCTGTAGGTTGCCTGTTCACTCTGATGGTAGTTTCTTTTGCTGTGCAGAAGCTCTTTAGTTTAATTAGATCCCATTTGTCAATTTTGGCTTTTGCTGCCGTTGCTTTTGGTGTTTTAGACATGAAGTCTTTGCCCATGCCTATGTCCTGAATGGTACTACCTAGGTTTTCCTCTAGGGTTTTTATGGTATTAGGTCTAACATTTAAGTCTCTAATCCATCTTGAATTAATTTTCGTATAAGGAGTAAGGAAAGGGTCCAGTTTCAGCTTTCTACTTATGGCTAGCCAATTTTCCTAGCACCATTTATTAAATAGGGAATCCTTTTCCCATTTCTTGTTTCTCTCAGGTTTGTCAAAGATCAGATGGCTGTAGATGTGTGGTATTATTTCTGAGGACTCTGTTCTGTTCCATTGGTCTATATGTCTGTTTTGGTACCAGTACCATGCTGTTTTGGTTACTGTAGCCTTGTAGTATAGTTTGAAGTCAAGTAGCGTGATGCCTCCAGCTTTGTTCTTTTGACTTAGGATTGTCTTGGAGATGCGGGCTCTTTTTTGGTTCCATATGAACTTTAAAGCAGTTTTTTCCAATTCTGTGAGGAAACTCATTGGTAGCTTGATGGGGATGGCATTGAATCTACAAATAACCTTGGGCAGTATGGCCATTTTCACGATATTGATTCTTCCTATCCATGAGCATGGTATGTTCTTCCATTTGTTTGTGTCCTCTTTTATTTCACTGAGCAGTGGTTTGTAGTTCTGTTTGAAGAGGTCCTTTACATCCCTTGTAAGTTGGATTCCTAGGTATTTTATTCTCTTTGAAGCAATTGTGAATGGAAGTTCATTCATGATTTTTTAGTTTTTTTCAATTGCCTTTGTAGACTTAGCCAAAAATTCTTTGTCAAGGTTGATGTCAAGAACAGTACTTCCTAGTTGTCTTCTAGGATTCTTATAGTTTGAGGTCTTACATTTAAATCTTTAATATATTATGAGTTAATTTTTGTAGATAGTGAAAGGCAGGCTGCAGCTTTAATATTCTGCACATGGCTATCCAGTTATCCCAGCACTAATTATTGAATAAGGAGTACTTTCTCCATTGCTTGTTTTTGTCAGCCTTGCCAAAGACCAGATGGTTGTAGGTGCAAAACTTTATTTCTGAGTTTTCTATTGTGTTCCATTATGCTGTGTCTTTGTTTTTGTGCCAACCAAGCTGTTTTGGTTACTATGTCTTTACAATGTAGTTTGAAGTCAGGTAGTTTTATTCCTCTGGCTTTATTCTTTTTGCTTAAGGTTGCTTTGATTATTCAGGCTTTTTTTGTTTCTTTATGTATTTTAGAATTTTTTTTTTAAATTCTGTAAAAACTGGCGCTGGAGATTTTATTGGAATAGCATTGAATCAGTAAATTGCTTTGGGCAAAGGGTATGGCCACTTTGACAATATTGATTCTTCCAATCCATGAGCAGGAAATTTTTTCCCATTTATTTGTGTCATATTTTATTTCTTTCAACACTGTTTTGTGGTTCTCCTTGTAGAGATATTCACCTCTTTTGTTAGCTGTATTACTATGTCTCTCATTTTCTTCTTGGCTATTGTAACTTTGATTGTTTTCTTGATTTCATTCTCAGCCTGAATGTTGTTGCTGTGTAGAAATGCTACTGATTTTTGTACATTGTTTTGTTACCCTGAAATTTCACTAAAGTTGTTCATCGATTCTAGGAAACTTCTTTTAGAGCTTTTAGGATTTCCTAGTTATAGAATAATCATCAGTGAAGATAGATAGTTTGATTTCTTCCTTTTCTATTAAGATGCCTTCTCTTTCTTTCCTTGACTAATTTGTTTTATCTAGGACTTCCAGTTCTATGTTGAATAGGAATGATGAGAATGGATAAAATCATGAACATATTATTGGAAGTTCTGGCTGGGGCAATCAGGTAAGAGAAAGAAATAAAAGATATTCAGATAGAAAAAGAGAAAGTCAAACTATCTTTGTCTGCAGATGACATGATCCTGGATGGATACATAACAGCAACTACCACCCTTACAATGTAATTATAAAGTAACTTCGCCATCCAAAATTTCAGGAAAAGATAGAGGCTCCAGATGATTAAAGATGGCTTACAGTAATCTGGGGCCCAAAAACCAGTGCCACTGATTTTGGGGTTTTGCCTTGTGAAACGGCCCTAAGTATAAACTTGGTGTCCTTAGATGAATCCCAGTCACACGCTACCTGATGGTTTTTATGCTCTGTCTATTAAAATAATTTCATTAAAAGATAATATATATGACTATACACAATCACTGTGTGTGTGTGTATGTGTATATATATATGTATATATATTTGTGTGTGTGCATGTGTGTCAGTGGAAACAGAAATTCAGAATAATGTTATTAAGCTACATATAGAAATGATTAATATCTTACAGAGAAATAAACCTATAGGCTTTGGGATGTTGTTTTACAATATTCAACAGAAATAATTTTCATCTCATAGATAAAAAAAAATCCAAATTATCAATCTTCTGTCAATTAGCATCTAACTTTACAATCTAGAGCAATAGCAGGTCAAAAAAGTTACAGGTCTTAGAGAATCATATGACTTTTAATCAAATGTATTAGATAATGTTCTAGTGCAGTACTACCTGAAGTGTGGCATGTTATTCAGCTTCTAGTCCGGGGAATATTTGTTACTGTCAGTCACAGAATACAAAGTTTTTGCCAGCTTGAAGTCAACTATGACACTAAGTACATTATTTAATTTGTCTAGCATTTTGTCTTCTATTTAATAGCAAGACTTTCTCAATGAAGGAACAGCATGCAAATGTGCATTCTGATGGAAGTGCCTGGTTTTATTACAGATATGTACATTGACTAGTGCTACTCCAGTATGATATTGAAAAAGCACATTGTAATTTCTTCTTTCTTTTGCTTTATTTTCAACTTTTTGAATAGCTCTTTTTTTTTTTAACAGTAGAAACATCATCTTAGTGAGCTTAGAGTTTCTTTTATTTCTTAGGTTTTTATCAAAATTCTGGGATTGGAGGTAAGCAGGAATTATATAAAACAATGTATCAGTAGATCTGTTCTCTTTTAGCCTCTCACATAGCCTACAAGTGCATGGGTACCATTCTAGAATTATTTTGCATGTTGAGCAATGGCAAACTTTCAGAAGCTTATCTAAAAACCTTTCTGCTTAGACATAAAATATAGATAATTCTTCTCTGAGGGTCTGAAATCTCCTTGGTGTTCGACCCAGAAAGGGAGAAATTGGTTTTCTGTGATCTCTGATCTCTTAAATCTTATCAAATCTCTTAAAATCTAATTAAACCTATACCACCACCACCATCCATAGCAGGGTTTATCTAGAAAATATTGCATGGCATATAAATTCCCTTTCCTGAGGACTTTCAATGTCTATTCTTTCTTTTCTTTACCTTGACTTTCTTCTTCAGTGGGAAACTTTTACATAGCTTGAGATTAGATAGCTGTGGTCTTATTCATCCGTAGGCAATCTCACAAATTCACTGTTCATTTCTTCATGATCTGAATTCTTTCAGCTTTCCCACTGAAAATTTTGAAAATTAAAAGCCAAAAATTGTTCTTATATTTAGTTCTGCTGCTATTCCTTCCTTTGGTAATTAAAGCAGAATCTTCTAGCAGAATAAATGAATCCAGAGATTAACTAAAATGTACAAGATTATATTGCACGGGGAAAACAGCTACTATTTCAAATTATTCTTCTGTCATGATTTAATTATTAATAGACATGTCTGTTAAAATAATTGATTTTTAAATTTCTGTGACAGGTGTTAACAATGTGTTTCCTGTGTTTTTTTTGTTTGTTTTTTGTTTTCTGTTTTTTGTTTGTTTGTTTGTTTTAGAGATGTAGTCTTGCTCTTTCACCCAGGCTGGAGTGTAGTGGCACAATCTCGACTCACTGCAACCTCCATCTCCCAGGTTCAAGCAATTCTACTGCCTCAGCCTCCTGAATAGCTGGGATTACAGGCACGTGCTGCCATCCCAGGCTAATTTTTTTTTTTTTTTGTATTTTAGTAGAGACAGGTTTTCACTGTGTTACCCAGGCTGGTCTTGAACTCCGGAGCTCAGGCAATCCGCCTGCCTTGGCCTCCCAAAGTGCTGGGATTACAGGCGTGAGCCACCATGCCTGGCCTCCTGTGGTTTTCCAAAAAAACATTTCTGCTTTAAACCATGTTCAGTTGTTAAATACAGTAAGTGATTATGGAAAAAATACCCCTTAAATTGGGCCAAGGGTTACTTATTCTTATTATTTAAATTCATCAAGTGTCTCAAGCCTATGAACTTTTTTTGAATTTAATAAAAATTTGTCTAATACTAAACTTACTTTTATAATATCTATTAAGCGTAAAACATTATTAAAGTCCACAAAATATACAAACATTTGAAGCACGTATAATTCTCAGTGATATGTTATGTATGTATTTATTGCACATTGGAGGGAAATTTTTCTTTTTATTTCACTGAGCAGATAAGATAATGCATAGCATTTATTTAGGATTTTTATTTGAGGAAATAAATTAAGAACTGAGTTCATGCAAATTTTCTTCTAGCATTTATCATAAATTATCACTCCTATGCTCCTATGAAGTATTTGAGAATTGGGATGTTGAGATACCGGTCAAATGAATTTAGATTTATATAATTTAGAGAAATAGCCTTTGAGAATTCCTTACCGATGTTTCTTCCTTTTTATGAAGAGGCCTATCTAAGCCCTCTGGCAATTTGTTCACTCAAATTAAAGATAGGGAGAAAAACAGTGACTTACTATTAATTAATTCAAGGGATATTGACATTGTGAGATCAAAAGACATGGCATGTCTCTAAAGAGTTCACAAAGTAGTGAGAGAAAGGCATGGACAAAATGATCTCTTATATTGTACCAATAAACATTCAAATGAAATTAAGAGAAAATGAAAACACATGTATTATCTGCTTTTACCTCACATCTTGGTTATTACTAATAGCTTTCAAACTGTTTTCTCACCTCCAGGCTCACTACCCTCACAAATGCCATCCTGAATAAATACCTTAAGATTAGTATGCCTAAAAAAACTAATGTTATAATCATGTCATTGTTTCTTAATTTGTTTTTCTTTTTCTTTTTTTCTTTTCTTTTTTTTTTTTTATTGAGACACAGTCTCATTCTGTCTCCCAGGCTGGAGTGCGTGGCTCGATCTCTGCTCACTGCAACCTCTGCCTCCTGGGTTCAAGCGATTCTCCTGCCTCAGCCTCCCAAGTAGCTGGCACTACAGGTCTGTGACACCACATCTGGCTAATTTTTGTATTTTTAGTAGAGACAGGATTTCACAATGTTGGCCAGTCTGGTCTCAAACTCCTGACCTCAAGTGATCCACCCACCTCGGCCTCCCAAAGTGTTGCATTACGGGCGTGAGTTACTGTGCCTGACCTTAAATTTGATCTGAGGTGACCAAAAGTATCTGACAGCATGAGGATTCATAACATAATTAACCAGTATTGCAGTAGATACAGTAGCTTGTCTTACTTGTATTTTCCTAGAACTACATTTTGTCTGAAATAATGTCACTGTAAATGATACCATGTCAACAAACTTCCAGATATATATAACTTTAATTTGGCTACAGATAAAATATGCTTAAAAAACAAGAATTTCATTACACTTACAAAATTAATTTACTTTAAATTTTTTATGTTTAATTTTTGTGGTTACCTAGTAGGTATATATATTTATGGGATACATGAGATATTTTGGTACAGGCATACAAGATGTAATCATCACATCAGGGTACAGATATTCATTGCCTCAAGCATTTATCCATTCTTTGTGTTATGAACAATCTAAGTATACACTTTTAGTTATTTTAAAATATACGATAAATTGTTATTGACTGTAGTCACACGGTTACGCTATCAAATGCTATGTCTTTTTCATTCTTTAAGTATTTTTTTTGTACATATGAACGAAACCCACTCTCATCACCTACTATCCTTCCCAGCTGCTGGTAATCATTTTTCTACCTCCTATCTCCACGATCTGATTGTTTCAATTTTTAGCTTTCAAAAGTAAGTGAAAACATACAAAGTTTGTCTTTCAATGCGTGGCTTATTTCACTTAACAGAATTATCTTGAATTCTATTCAAGTTTTTGCAAATGAAAGGATCTCATTCGTTTTTATGGCTGAATAGCAGTCCATTGTGCTTATGTACCAGGTTTTTTCTTTATCCATTTGTCTGTTGAGGGACACTTAGGTTGCTTGCAAATCTTGGCTATTGTGAATAGTGCTGAAACATTTGAGAGAGCAGGTATCTTTTTAATATACAGATTTCCTTTCTTATGGGAATATACCTAGCAGTGGAACTGCTGGATCACATGGTAGCTTTCTTTTTAGTTTTTTGAGGAGTCTCCAAAAATTGTGGTACTATTTTACTTTCCCACTAACCGTGTAATCGTGTTACCTTTTCTCCGCATCCTCAACGGTATTTTTTATTTCCTATTTTTTGTATAAAAGCCATTTTAACTGGGGCGAGATGATATCTCACTGTAGTTTTGATATTCATTTCTCTGATGATCAACAATGTTCCACACCTTGTTATATGCATGTTTGCCATTTGTATGTCTTCTTTTGAGAAATGTCTATTAAGAATTTTTGACCATTTTTAACTGGATTATTAGATATTTTTCCTATAGAGTTGTAGAATTCCCTTGTATATTTTAATTACTAATCCTTTGTTAGATGGATAGCTTACAAATATTTTATCTTACTCTGTGTGTTGTCTCTTCATGTTTTTTTTTAATTGTTTCCCTTGTTGTGTATAAGTGTGTTAACTTGATGTGATTCCATTTGTCCATTTTTGTGTTTGTTATCTGTATTTGTGGGGTATGACTCAAGAAATTCTTGCCCAGTCCATTGTCCTGAAAAGTTTCTTCAGGGTTTTCTTTGATTAGTTTCATAGTTTGAGGTCTCATGTTTAAGTATCTATTTTGATTTGATGCTTGTATGTGGGAAGATATAGTAGTCTAGTTTTATGCTTTTCAGTATGGCTAACCAGTTTTCCCAGCACTATTTATTGAAGAGGCTGTCTCTTTCCCAAGGTGTATTCTTGGCTTTTTGCCAAAAATGAGTTCATTGTGGATGTGTAGATTTGCTTCTTTGTTCTGTATTCAGTTCTGTTGGTTTATATTCCTGTTTTAATGCCAGTATCGTGGTATCTTGGTTAATATAGCTCAGTATTATAATTTGAAGTCAGGTAATGTAATTTCTCCAGTTTTTTTTCCTGGGATAACTTTGACTATTTGAGGCCTTTTGTGGTTTTTTGTAACACCAAAGGTTTTTGCCTTAGCCACACCAAAGTTTTGGTGTGGCGGCAGCCTGCCGGGAGAGAGAGACACGGATCGGACCTAGAGTTAAAAAGCTGTAGGCTTTATTGAGCAGGGTGATAGTATAAAGCTTCCACAGCGTGGAAGGCGTCGCGGGTGGGTAGCCAGTGTTAGATTTTTGATTACCTTTTAAACTTTTTAAGGCGTAAATACGTGTGGCGGGAAGATGTCACCAGAGCAAGAAACGATGGGTGCAGCACACCAACATGGCACAAGTATACATATGTAACAAACCTGCACGTTATGCACATGTACCCTAGAACTTAAAGTATAATAATAATAATTAATAAATTAAAAAAAAGAAAACAAAACAAAAAAAGAAACAAAGACAATTAACATGTCTTAGATCTTGAGGAAACTCGGAATTGTAACTTAAGTTTTATTTACTTTATAACCTTGTAGGGGCACAGCAAAGAAGACAGTATCTCACAGGATTTTACAAATTGTGTTTAAAAGGAATTGGAATTGGGAGAATAATAAGGTCTGCTGATCACAGAAAAATGGGCTTTTAAAATTCTTTTTAGTTTTACCTGAGGGGAAAGGGAGAGAGGGAGAGAGGACACAGGGAAGCTTACAGCAAAAGTTTTGCTGTTTATAGCTTTCTTGGGGAAGAAAACACATGCACAAATTCTGATGTTAGGAATATTTTAAGCATATATCTTCAATATTATTCATCCAGGACCAAAGTAAGTCCTGTTGCAGGAAATGAGTTAGTTTCACAGCTTTCTGAGCCCCTACTCGACTCAGGAAGCCCAGCTGGAACCCCCTCTCAGTCCCCCTTTTAGACTGGACATCCCAACTGCTGTTGGGAATTGGGCAACATTGTTTTGGTTACTTTTTGTTGATTAGGGGAGAACAAAGTTCCCTGTAGTTGTGGCATCTTTTAGAGGGGAACTTTTTAGGTTAGTGAGGGACCAGTGGGTTGACATAGGAGTCCTTGGTAGAAGTCGTGAGTTGAGTTTACTTGAGGTTTTATTTGTAAGATCGTTTGTAGTTTGATGGCCTTGATTTTGGAGAAAACAAATTTGACAAGGAGGTTAAAAATGTAAGGCCCGAAAGTGAGTAATAGTAGGATGGCTGTTGTAGGGCCTAGAAAGGGGAGGAGTCAAGGTATTTATTTATTAAATATGTTTTAGGGCTTTGAGTGCTTAAGTTTTTAAATTATTTTATTTTATTTTATTTTTTAGTAATGATTTTTGACTGATCAATGAAATAGTAACTTTTTTTTTTTTTTTTTTTTTTTTAAGAAGAGGCAGCTTTTTTCTCTTTTAGTTGTTAATAAGTTTTGGGCTCTCTGGTTTTGAAGGACTACCGTAGTTAGAGAATTAAGTTGGCTTTGTAGGGTCACTAGGGAGATGGCAACTTGTTTTATGCTATTATTTAATTTTTGTGATCATTTATAATAGAATTGGGTGGAGGAGATTATGTCTCTAATTTTAGTCTTAAGTTTGCCTAGTATTTTGCCTTTTATAATAAAAGGGACAATAAGGGCTTGTGTGTGGTAAGATTGGGGTATAAGGAGACTTTGAAACTTTTGTTTAGTATATATGGACATGGGAGGTGTTAGAAAGGAGAGAAAGTATAGTTTTTTTGGAGTGCCGTTTAGGAATTCATAGGCTGTGTTATTATAGATGAAAAAAATGTCTGAAGTTAGACAGGTGAAACCTGAGGTTATTGATGTTTAGGACTGACATTGGGAGGCGTTTTAATTGAGAGTCATGTTGAAGTTTATGCATGTGAGATTTGAGGTCTGTGTGGTTGGTAAACTGATGACTATGGGACTGATTAATTTGGTGATGTTTAGGACTGGGGTGGATAAGTTTTACTGTTTGGGGACAGGGACTGGGACATGGTTGAAACCATAAGGGAAGACACACTCAGCAGTTGGGTGGATTATTAGGAGAGGCTTTTTGTATTTTTGTAAGGGTGGTGTTAAACAGGCTTTAGAGATGGGAATGAGAGTTAAGAGTTTTTTGTAGTCTGGAAAGGTCTAATTTTTTTATATGGACTGGGAGTATTGGAGAGTTGTACTAAATTTTAAATTATTTGTTGGATATGTCATTTTTTAGTCTTATTTTGAACTTCTCCTTAGTTAGACATACTTATATGGGTATAATATGTCTAACAAGTGTTGGTCCCCCATTTTTTAGGGAGTTAGTTTGGATTTTTTTTTTTTTTTTTTGGTGATATGTACGGCTATTGTGAGAACAGAGAGAAGTAATTTTATAACATTTTTTTCTATATATACAAGTGTATGTGGCAAAAGGTGTGGGTGTCTGGAAGGGGCTACCTAATTCCCAAGAGTTTTTGAGAGAATGTCAGTTGACTCTTTTAGGAGAGGCACACTGACATGGGGGGTGTGTTATAGTTGGAGAAAGGAACATAAGTACAAAGAGGGTGGCAGGAGGCTTAAGAGGAGTTGTGACGTGTTGTAGGTGGAACGGTCATAGGAAAGAGGAGGGAAAAAGGAGTAAATTGTTGTTGGAAGGACGATAGAAGAAAGGTTGATGTGATTAAGATTTTTGTCTCTGCTGGAGTTACAGTATATAATTTTACTGTAAAAAGTATAGTTAGTATACTGTTTAATAATGTAATGAAACAGTAGAAGGATTTTATTAAAAAGAGTAAGGAGAGATGTTAAAGATTATGTAGGTTTTTACTTTTTCTTTTAGGTAGGAAAAAGTGTTTCTGTTTTTTTTTTTTTTTTTTTTTTTTTTTTAGAATTAACAGTAGGAGTTTTTTTGGCTGGAGGTTTTTTTTTATTTTTATTTTTTTTTATTTTTTAATAGGAGACGTAGGTCTTCTAGTGGCTGACAGGTGTATTGAAGCTGGTCTGGCTGACTTTGTGACTTTTGAGTTGATAATTTTGTAAGTTTTTTAGGAGATATTTAAGGTTTGACTTGGGTGTTGTGAATTTAGGATTTTACTCCTACTACTTTAACTATGGTGGGGGTAGAGAGGATTATTGAGTATGGTCCCTCCCATAAGGGATTTATAGATGGAGAGGTAGAGGGGAGAGAGACTTGACCAATACTAGATTTTTTGTTCGAAATAATTTTATTTTTCTTTGTTATACTTCTTAGGTAAAGTTTTAAGATTTTGTTGATATTTTGTTAGAGAAATTATATTTTTGAATAAATTGGCCACTTTTTGGTTGAGTAGGAGGTTATTTGTGAGAAAAGGCTGTCCAAATAGTATTTTATATGGACTGAGTCCCATTTTGTGAGTAGAGTTTCAAATTTTTATTTAATAAGGCTACGGGCAAGAAAGTGGGCCATGGGCGATGAGTTTTTTTGTGGTAATTTTTTTTAAATGTCTTTTAAGTGTTTCATTAGCTTTTTATTTTATTTTATTTTATTTTATTTTTACACTTTTGTTTTGTTTTTATTATACTTTAAGTTCTAGGGTACATGTGCACGACATGCAGGTTTGTTACATATCTATACATGTGTCATGTTGGTGTGCTGCACCCATTAACTCGTCATTTACATTAGGTATATCTCCTAATGCTATCCTTCCTCCCTCCCCGCACCCCATGACAGGCTCTGGTGTGTGATGTTCCCCTTCTGGTGTCCACGTGTTCTCATTGTTCAGTTCCCACCTGTGAGTGAGAACATGTCGTGTTTGGCTTTTTGTCCTTGAGACAGTTTGCTGAGAATGATGGTTTCCAGCTTCATCCATGTCCCTACAAAGGACACGAACTCATCCTTTTTTATGGCTGCATAGTAGTCCATGGTGTATATATTTTTTGTTTGTTTGTTTGTTTTTTTGTTTTGACTTTTTTTGAGGATTGTGGCCTCTAGGCACAGCGAAGGTGATAGTGTATTTTTAGTGTCTTCGAAATTTGTTGAGTTATTGTAGTGTCAAAAGTTGGTTTATTGTTGTTTTGTATGTTTTTGGGAAGTTTAAATTTAGGAATTATTTTATGAACTAAGACTTTAACCATTTTGGGGGCCTATTTTTGTTTTGTAAGGGAAGGCTTTTATTTAATTTGTAAAGGTATTAACATAGACCAATAAGTACTGAAATTTTTTTGACTTTGGCATATGGGTAAAATTTAACTGTTAGTCTTCTCTAGGATAATGTCTTCTTTTTTTTTTTTGTCTTTTTGGGGAGACCTTATGGTGAACTAAGGGGTTTTTTTTGGGGCACACTTTATAGGCTTTGACTAATTGTCAGATGGTTTTGAGGAGGTGTGGCCCTGTAAATAAGGATGTGGACATCTTATGGATACTTCTAATATCCATATGAGAAGTTGGTGAAGGGTTTTAAGTATTTTTTATTGGCCGGCTTTGGGTATAAGTACCTTTTTTGTTGCTGTTGTTAGTCACCCCAAGGGGAGAAAATTATGTCCTCGTGAAAGTCCCCATTTTGTTTTAATTGGGGAATACTGGGGCTTAACTTTTTGAAGGGAGTTGTTTTATACCAGGGGTCCTTTTATGGGCATTTTTGGAGGAAAGTTTTGTCTGACAGTAAGTTTGGCCTTAGTGTCTGGCGTTATTTATTTTTTTTTTTTTTTTTGGCCTTGGCAGTGTAAGACTGTTACTTTTTTAGTATTGTGTGTAATAACTTTTTTGTATTGTGTGTAATAACTTTATGATTTTAATGGGTTTTTTTTAGAGGTTAGGAACTTTTTCTATATTGTAGTATGTGTATGTAGGACTAGATAAGTATACTTGTTATTTGTGTATACATTTATTTATTTATTTATTTTTCGTTTTAAGGCTTGCATAAGTGTTACTAGTTCTGTTAAATGAATACTGGTCCCTGGGGGAAGAGGCTTACTTTTAAGTACTGTTGTATCATTAACTATGGCATAGTCTGTTTTTTGTACTTTATTTTTTACAAAAGAATTTTTACTGGAGTACAGGTTAAGGTTAGGGTTAGCTAAGGGGACTTTTAGGAGATTCTTTTGGGTGGCATAAGTCTGAGTTATAATTTGTTGGTAGTTATGTGTAATTGGTTCCTCATCTTCTGGGAGAAAAGTGGCAGGGTTGAGGGCTGTACACGTGTGTATTTGAAATACTGGTCCCTTAAGGAGTAGTGTCTGTTATTTGAGTAGGCGGTTGAGTCACAAACTTTTTTTAGTTTTAATATGTTGTTTACATTATGAGTAGTCTAGATGGTGAGATTTTTTTCCTTCTATTATTTTAATAGTCTTAGACATTAAGATGGCTATTGTTGTAACCACCTGTAAACAGTGAGGCCAGTCTTTGGCTACTATATTCATTTTTTTAATTTAGGTATGTTACTAGTTGTAGGGTTGTCCCATGAGTTTGAGTGAGAACTTTAAGAGCTATTTCTTTTTTTTTGGTGACATATAAAGAGAAATTTTGTCTTGTGGGGAGGCTCAGGGCTGGAGTTTGTACTAGAGCCTGTTTTAAAGTTTTGAAGGCTGTTTTTGTTTTTGGTTTTTATTAGATGGGTGTTTGTCTTTTGATTTTTTTTTTTTATTAGGGTATAGAGTGGCCTGGTCATTTTATTGTATTTAGGAATTCACAGTTGGCCAAAGTCAGTGATTTTAAGGAATCCCCGTAACTGTTTTAATGTCGGCTCTAAGAGCTATACCCACTCACCACAGATTGTACTTGAGAGGCCCCAAGGAAGGGGAAAGTCTATTTGGGGAGCAATGGAGGAAATGCTGTAAGGCTTGTCTACCATCTACATGAAAACTACAGAGCTGTCTTTAAATTGTCTTGATGTGGGGGACCATACACTATGGTGGGGAACTGGCCCTTTAAAATAGCCATCGAGTGGTGACACCTGTCTAAACCCTGGAAGGCACCATGAACAGGGATCTTTTGGGCACCACCCCAAGTATATAAGGCTTCTAGAGATCTGAGTTGTCCACAGAAGCAGCTGGAGGCCAGGGGAGAAACTCCAGAAGGAGAGACTATTTGCCGTGGCTGAACACTTCAAACAAATCATTAGATGTCCTGTCTGTCTAAAAGATCTTGAAGAACCCATGCAGCCGAAATGCAGATATGTCTGCCGCCTTCAATGCCTCAATGCACTGCAGAAGGAGCCCGATGGGGAAGGTTTACTGTGCCGCTTCTGCTCTGTGGTCTCTCAGAAGAATGACATCAAGCCAAAGTACAAGCTGAGGGCGCAGGTTTCCATCATCAAGGAACTAGAGCCCAAGCTGAAATCTATTCTAACAACGAACCCAAAGATAAGGAAGTTTCAAGTGGATATGACTTTGGATGTGGACACAGCCAACAACTATCTCATCATTTCTGAAGACCTGAGGAGCTTCCGAAGTCGGGATTTCAGCCAGAATAGGAAGGAGCAAGCTGAGAGGTTCCACATTGCACTGTGCGTCCTGGGCGCCCCTTGCTTTACTTCCGGCCGCCATTACTGGGAGGTGGACGTGGGCACCAGCGAAGTATGGGATGTAGGCATTTGTAAGGAATCTGTGAACCGACAGGGGAAGATTGTGCTTTCTTCAGAACACGGCTTCTTGACTGTGGGTTGCGGAAAAGGAAAGGTCTTTGCCGCCAGCGGTATGCCTGACTCCTCTCTGGGTGAGTCTCCAGTTGCACAGAGTGGGGATTTTCCTGGATGTAGGTATGAGGTCCATTTCCTTTTACAATGTTAGTGATGGGTGCCATATCTACACATTCAACAAAATTTCTGTTAGCGAGCCATGGCGTCCAATTTTTGCTCATAAACGTGGAACTCAAGAGGATCAGACCTTCCTGAGTATCTGTTCTGTGATCAATCCAGCCAGTGCCAGTGCCCCAATTTATTCTGGGGAAAGTAAACAAACATTTGAACATAATCATCTATAGGAAGTTTCTGTGTGCCCATAGCCATAGCTAAGAACTTTTCTGCTAGATACACATAGGTACAAAGGGATAGAAGGGAAAGATCCATCATTCTGTAAACCATCAACAGAAAGCAGTTATATTAATTAGGGGGAAATTACATTTTACTCAAAGTTTGTCATGTTATTTTCTTTGGGGGCTTATGTTTATATTTCTGTTCAGTAAATATTTTTAAATTTCAAAAAAAAAAAAAAAAAAAAAAAAAAAGACTTCTAAATAAGGAATCTTCATCCGGCCTAGCGGGAATAACCTCGCTTGCAAGATGAGGAAAGAAGTCTAGCCCGGGGACATTAGGACCCAGGAGGCAAGGGTCAGAAGATGTGGCGGTCTCAGGCTCAGTAACCCTTTCAGGGGGAGCCCCTGGCGGGGCCGTGGTCTCAACCAGGAAATCTGGGAGACTAGAACATCCGCTGATAACTCCTGGGTGTACTTCGGGACCTCCACGGAAAGTGAAAGAGTTATGAACTGGATCCAGACTAACGGACATTCCCAGCCCCTGAGGGTCCGGGGTTGTTAGAGAGCGCTTTTTTGGACAGTCTGACACCAGTGTCTTTAGTCCAGCTGCCACGCTAATCGCCTTTAGGTGACCGAAAAGTTCCGGGTTTAGCCTCCGAATTATTTATTTATTTATTTATTTATTTTTTATTATTATAGTTTAAGTTCTAGGGTACATGTGCATAACGTGCAGGTTTGTTACATATGTATACTTGTGTCATGTTGCTGTGCTGCACCCATCAACTCGTCAGCACCCATCAACTTGTCATTTACATCAGGTATAACTCCCAATGCAATCCCTCCCCCCTCCCCCCTCCCCATGATAGGCTCCAGTGTGTGATGTTCCCCTTCCCGAGTCCAAGTGATTTCATTGTTCAGTTCCCACCTATGAGTGAGAACATGTGGTGTTTGGTTTTCTGTTCTTGTGATATTTTGCTAAGAATGATGGTTTCCAGCTGCATCCATGTCCCTACAAAGGACACAAACTCATCCTTTTTTATGGCTGCATAGTATTCCATGGTGTATATGTGCCACATTTTCTTAATCCAGTCTGTCACTGATGGACATTTGGGTTGATTCCAAGTCTTTGCTATTGTGAATAGTGCCACAATAAACATACATGTGCATGTGTCTTTATAGCAGCATGATTTATAATCCTTTGGGTATATACCCAGTAATGGGATGGCTGGGTCATATGGTACATCTAGTTCTAGATCCTTGAGGAATCGCCATACTGTTTTCCATAATGGTTGAACTAGCATCACGCTATCTGACTTCAAACTATACTACAAGGCTACAGTAACCAAAACAGCATGGTACTGGTACCAAAACAGAGATATAGACCAATGGAACAGAACAGAGTCCTCAGAAATAATACCACACATCTACAGCCATCTGATCTTTGACAAACCTGAGAGAAACAAGAAATGGGGAAAGGATTCCCTATTTAATAAATGGTGCTGGGAAAATTGGCTAGCCATAAGTAGAAAGCTGAAACTGGATCCTTTCCTTACTCCTTATACGAAAATTAATTCAAGATGGATTAGAGACTTAAATGTTAGACCTAATACCATAAAAACCCTAGAGGAAAACCTAGGTAGTACCATTCAGGACATAGGCATGGGCAAAGACTTCATGTCTAAAACACCAAAAGCAACGGCAGCAAAAGCCAAAATTGACAAATGAGATCTAATTAAACTAAAGAGCTTCTGCACAGCAAAAGAAACTACCATCAGAGTGAACAGGCAACCTCCAGAATGGGAGAAAATTTTTGCAATCTGCTCATCTGACAAACGGCTAATATCCAGAACCTACAAAGAACTCAAACAAATTTACAAGAAAAAAAACAAACAACCCCATCAAAAAGTGGGCAAAGGATATGAACAGACATTTCTCAAAAGAAGACATTCATACAGCCAACAGACACATGCAAAAATGCTCATCATCACTGGCCATCAGAGAAATGCAAATCAAAACCACAATGAGATACCATCTCACACCAGTTAGAATGGCGATCATTAAAAAGTCAGGAAACAACAGGTGCTGGAGAGGATGTGGAGAAATAGGGACACTTTTACACTGTTGGTGGGATTGTAAACTAGCCTCCGAATTCTAAGGAAGGACAGGACAGAATAGCAAGCAAAAGAGTTCCAGTCCTACTCATCACATGACGATCTAGATGCCTTTCCTGGAGATTCTCCTGGCTGTCTTGCCAAAATGTAACACCAAAGGTTCTTGCCTTAGCCACGCCAAAGATTTGGTGTGGCGGCAGCCCTCGGTGAGAGAGAGACACGGATGGGACCCAGAGAAAAAAAGCTGTAGTCTTTATTGAGCAGAGTGATAGTATAAAGCTTCCACAGCGTGGAAGGGGTCCCCAGCGGGTAGCCAGTGTTAGATTTTTTTGATTACTTTTTAAACTTTTTAAGGCAGGAAATACGTGCGGCGGGAAGATGTTGCCAGAGCAAAAGACAAAGACAAATAATATGTCTTAGATCTTGAGGAAAACCGGAATTTTAACTTAAGTTTTATTTACTTTATAACATTGGAGCGGCACGGCAAAGGAGACAGGATCTCACAGGATTTTCAAATTGTGTTTACAAGGAATTGGAATTGGGAGCATAGATAAGATCTGATGATCACAGAAAAATGGACTTTTAACATTCTTTTTAGTTTTAGGGGAGAGGGAAGGGAGAGAGGAAGAGCGGACACAGAAAAGCTTACAGCAAAAGTGTTGCTGTTTATAGTTTACTTGAGAAAGAAAACACATATACAAATTCTAATGTTAGGAATATTTTAAGCATATATGTTCAATATTATTTATCCAGGATCAAAGTAAGTCCTGTTACAGGAAATGAGTGAGTTTCACAGCTTTCTGAGCCCCTACTCGACCCGGATAGCCCAGCTAGAACCTCCTCTCAGTTTCATATAAATCTTAGGGGTTTTTTTCTCTGTGAAGAATGTCATTGATATTTTGAACAGGGATTGCATGCATCTGTAGATTGCTTTGGGAAGTATAGACATTATTAACAATATTGTTTCCTACAATCCATGAACAAGGAATATCTGTCCACTTTTTCGTGTCTTCCTCAATTTCTTCATCAATGTTTTGTATTTTTCATTTTACAGGTATTTCACCTTTCTGGTTAATTCCTAGATGTTTTATTTGATTTGCACCTATTATAAATGGGATTACTTTCTTCAGTTCATTTTCAGATCGTTTGTTGTCGGCACATATAATGATACTAATTTTTGTAGGTTGATTTTGTGTCCTGCAACTTTAATACATTTGTTTATCAGTTCTAATAGGTTTTTTGTGGAGTCTTTAGATTTTTGCAAATATAAGATCATATCATCAGCAAACAAGGATAATTTGAGTACTTTCTTTCCAATTTGGATGCCCTTTATATCTTTCTTTTGTCTTCTTTAACTAGGACTTCAAGTACTATGTAGAATAACAGTAGTAAGAGTTTGAATCCTTTTCTGGTTCCTGAGTTTACAGGAGAGGCTTTCAGATTTTTTTTTCCCTGTCAGTATTGTATTAGCTTTTGTTGTTTTGTATATGACTATTATTTGTTGAGGAATGTTTCTTCCATGACAATTTTTGTGAGTGTTTATTATAAAGGGATGTTGAATTTTAAAAATTAATAACAAAAGAAAATTACAAATATTCACAAGTTTGTGGAAATTACACAATACAATCCTAAATAAACAACAGATTAAGCCATAAATCACAGGAAAAAAAATAAAATACCTTTGAATAAATGAAAATAAGCCACAGCATGCCAAAATTTAAGGGATACAGTCGAAGTAGTACTTAGAGGAAATTTATAGCTTCTGCCTATATTTAAAAAGGAAAGATAACATCAAATCAATACCCTAGATTTTTATCTTAAGAAATTAGAAAAAGTAGCATAAACTAAACCCAAATTTAGTAGATGAAAGGGAATAATTATAACCTTAGAGCAAAAATAAATGAAAACAGAATAGGAAAACAATTGGAAAAAATAAAACTAAATGTTGGTATTTAGAAACTTTCAGCAAAATTGAAAAATCTTTACCTAGACAGACCAAGGAAAAATGAGAGAAGTCTAAAATTAATGAGTTCAGGAATGAAAAAAATATATCACTATTAACCTTATAGAAATAAATAGTATTTTAAAGGAATATTGTGCACAATTATATGCCAACAAATTAGATAATCTAGATTAAATATACAAATACATAAGCTACCAAAATTTATTTAAAAATAAATAGAGTATATGAACAGATCTATAAAAATGAAGAGACTGAATTAGCAAATTTAGAAACTTCCCACAGAGAAAAGCATAAATCTACATGATTTTCCTAATTACTTCTACCAAATATTTGAAGAAAAATTAATATAAATTCTACACATTTTTTAAACTAGAAAAGATGAAACTTGAATTAATAAAATTGACAAAAATATCAAAAAATTGTATGCTAATATACCTCATAGCTATAGATAGAAAATGTTTAACAAAATATTAGAAAAATATATTTCAACAATATATTAAAATAATTATACACCATAATCTAGTGAGATTTATTCCTAAAATGCAAGCTTAGATTAACATCTGAAAATCAATTAATGTTTAACACTGTATTCACCAAAGAGAGGGCAAAAATCACATGATTATCACAATAAACAGAGAAAAATAATTTTTTAAAAATTGAATAAATTTGCACAATAAAAACGCTTAGCAAACTAGGACTAGAAGGGAACTTCCTCAACCTGGTGGAGGGCATCTGTAAAAAAGTGAGAGTTAACATCATAGTTAAAGTGGAAAGACTGAAAACATTGATCCTATGACAATGAGGAGCAAGACTAGGATTTCTGCTCTCACTTTCCATTCAGCCTTGTACTGAAGGTAAGGACAAAATAAATAAAAGACATCAGATAAAAAAAGAAGTCAAGGTATCTCTACTTGCTAATAACAAACTTGTATATAGAAAAACCCAGTAAATACACACATACAACTAAAATTAATAAATTTAGGACATTTATAGAGTACATTATCAGTGTGCAGAAATCAATTGTATTTCTGTACAATAGCAACAAATAATTCAAAAATAAAATTAAGAATACAATTCTATTTACAATAGCATCAAAAAAGCATAGTTAAAAAATAAATGTTTAACTTATACTCTAAAAATTAAAAACAATTGTTGGAAAAAATTAAAGAAGAGCTAAATGTGTGGAAAGATGCTCTATGTTCATAGAATGGAAGATCTGATACTGTTAGATACTGTTAAGATAGCAATATTTTCCCAATTGACTTTCAGATTCAATGCAGTTAATATCACAGTTCCTCTTGTCTTTTTTTGCAGAAATTAACAAGACAATCTCTTTTTTTGTACATGCTCAAATTATTTATAAATAAATATGGTTAATTTATTTATAGATATGGTTAGTCATAAAATTTATATGAAAGTGCAAGGGATCCAGAATAGGCAAAACAATCCTGAAAATAAGAACAAAGAGGAAGACCCCCACTTATTAACTTCAAAATTTACTACTAAAGAAATAGATTGTGGTACTGGCATAGTGGTAGACAGTATAAATTAATGGATTAGATTTGAGAATCTAGAAATAACCCTAACATTTATGGTCAATTGATTTTCAAGAGTGTTGCCAAGACAATTCAATGGGGGAAATGTATTCTTCAATAAATGGTGCTACAAAAAAACTGTATTTTCACAGGCATGAGAATGAAATTGAGCCTTTTCTTTATATCATATACAAAAATTAACCCAAAATAGATAATAAACCTGAATGTAAGGGCCAAAATTTTAAAAGTCTTAGAAGAATATATAGATGTTAATTTTCGATTAGGCAATAGTTCTTAAATATGACTCCAAAAGTATAAAATAAATAAAAATTGATAGATTGTATTTCATCAAAATTTGTAAAATATTATTCATTGGCTGGGTGCGGTGGCTCATGCTTGTAATCCCAGCACTTTGGGAGGTCTAGGCGGGTGGATCACCTGAGGTCGGGAGTTCGAGACCAGCCTGACTAACATGGAGAAACCCTCTACTAAAAATACAAAATTAGCCAGGTGTGGTGGCGCATGCCTGTAATCCCAGCTACTCGGGAGGCTGAGGCAGGCGAATCACTTGAACCCAGGAGGCAGAGTTTGTAGTGAGCTGAAATCGCGCCACTGCACTCCAGACTGGGCAACAAGGATAAAACTTCATCTCAAAAAAAAAAAAAAAAATCATTCTTCAAAATCATCATGACTTGCAAATCACTTATCTGATACATGTCTGGAATCCAAAATTTAGAAAGAACCTTTAAAACTCAAAAACAAAATTATATATAAGGCAATTAAAAATAGATGAATTTAAAGATGTTCAACATCACTTTAGAGACAGGCATATCAAAACTACAATGAATTATTACTTCACACCTGACTATAATAGCTATATTTTATGTTATATGTGTATGAATGAATAATGTCTGAAATACATGTTATCTACATATACAATTGTTATAATAACAAGTGTTGCCAAGGATGTGGAGAAATAGGAATCATTATACATTACTAGTGGGAATATAAAATGTTTTTAGCCTTTTTAAAAAACAATATGGCAATTTCATAGAATGTTTAACTTCAGAGTTGCCATATAGCAAAACAATTCCCCTCTAAGTATATACTTAAGAGAAGTAAAAACATATGACCATAAAAAACTTATACATAAGTGTTCAGAGCAAAGCTATCATTCAGAATAACCAAAAAGTGTAACCAACCCAAATGTCCTTAAAAAAATGACAAAAGCAAAATGTAATATATCCGTACCATGGAATATTATTTGGTAACATTCCATTGTAAAAGTAATAAAGTGATACATACTGCAACATGGATGAACCTTGAAACCACAGTTATTGAAAGAAGCTAAAAGCAAAACATCACATACTCTGTGTTTCCATTTATAGTTGGCCCTGCATATCTGTGAGTTCTGCCATCTGATAATTCAACTAAGCATGGATTGAAACTGTAGCTAGAGCTACGATGGTCATATTCATTCTGAACATATATACACCTTTTTTCTCATTATTATTCCATAAACAGTAAAATATAACAACTATTTATACAACACTTACACTGTATTAGGTATTATAAGTAATCTAGAGATTATTTAAAGTATATGGGAGGATGTGCATAGATTATATGCAAACACTATAACATTTTATGTAAAGGACTAAATTATCCACAGATTTTAGTATCTTCATTGGTTCCTGAAACCAATCCCCCACAGATGCCGAGGGATGGCTGTATATGAAATATTCAGAACAGGTAAAGCCATAGAGTCAGAAAGTAGATTATTGATTACTAAGAGCTGTGGGGAGGGTCAGATAAGGAATGACTGCTAAAGTTTCAGGAATTTCTTTTCGGGGTGGTGAAGATATTCTGGAATTAGATAGTGGTGATGGTTGCACAGCTGTTTGAATATACTAAATTTCACTCAATTGTATACTTTATAAGGGTGAATATTATGATATTTAAATTATAACTCAATATGCTTTTTATTCAGAAAACAATATGTTGGTGATATGCATATAAAACACAATGTTTATAATTTTAATACATTATAAATATGCAAATTATTGCCATTATTATAGCTATATAAAGTACTCCAGAGTAAGTGGTTAACTTGAGATAAGCAATTTAATCTAGGTCATTATTTACTTAGTTTTGTGATGTGTGTTTAATGTGAAAAATTGTTGTGACAATGATCGTAACTTCAAATAAACTATTAAATAGTGAGTTGAGTGATGAAATACATAAACCATTATTACTATGATACTCAAAGTAGTGCAGTAAATATTCATAGACATTATAAATGCTGAAATTGGTAAAATTCTGACAGATAACAGACAAAAGTAAAATTTGTCCCCCATGGTATAGATTTGGTGGCTATTGTAGTGTTAACAGAGGGTATCCATTAGTAACACTATAAATTGTGGCATCTGTTTATTTCTCATTTGCCAGGACTCTATTTCTTTATGGTCTTCTATTTTATGGTTCACTATCTGAAGTGAAGGTGTGTTTTCATAAATAATGAAAACCGTCAATCACATTTACATTCCAGGCTACAATTGCATGCTGCCTTAGTATTTTAAAATGGGCAACAGTCATTCAGAAGTTTTCTTACAGGACTATGGAATTGGTTTAGCATATTGGAGGTCAACTCACAAATTGCCTTAGTGTCAGAAACGTATCCATAAAAAATGCCTCAAAACTCATGGAATTGGGCTACTGGACAAAAAGACAAAAATAATGTAATTCACTGCCATAAAAACCGTTGGTAATAGGAATAGCTGTTAGTAAGTTGCAACTGACAGCTATGAAAATTTGATCCAGGGGGAAGCTACATGGGGTAGTAAGTAAGAAAATTCGACTAGGTTTCAAGACACCTGGGTTCCAGTCTGGGTTCTGCCAATTACCAGTTGTGTGACTTAGGTACTTCCCTTTCTTGCTGGCACAGTCTACTCATCTGTCAAAGGAAGATTTTGAACTAAAGATTTCTGAATTATTTCCCAACTAAGAATACAAAATATGTTTTAAAAATATTATGTCACTTTCTACAAAGGAATAGAAGGAGCAATGCCCTATGCTACTCAGCATTACTTCCTTAAAAAGTCAGAGAGAAAACTGGGAAAGAGGAATATTCTTCCTTCCCTTCCTTGACAAATTGTGATGGACCTGAGAGGGATTGTTAAAGAGTGAATTTTTAGAGAGTCTTGTGCTATTGCCACCATGTCTTTGCCTCTCTCTTGTTCACTTTTTAAGGTGTAGTGCTATTAAACTTCTGAGAAGAAGAAAAGAGGTAAGCAAGACCTGCCCCTGGCAAAATTTTGAAATAAAATATTTGTCTCTGCTTCCTATGTTTATCCTTTCTGGGGCTCTTTGTCATATCTAATCTTTTTTATTCTAGTGCCTCATCTTTTTCCAGCACTCTCCCCAAGAAAAGCTCTCAGTTTGTTTTTCTATTCTACTTCTAAGTCACTCTTCTTTATATTCTCAGCCTGGATTCTCATCATGGAAAGAAAAGACATGACTCATGGCATCTTTAAGGGATAATATTCAGCTAGTATTCATGCATATAGTTCTATCAATAGCTGATAAAGTATTAAATACTTCTGCACTAGTTGGCAAATACCCACTTGTCTTAGCACCCTACTGTTGTACGGGCCACCAAGGCTCTTCTCCTGGAAAACTGAAACTCCCTAGGATACATCAACAATAGGGTAAATGCTCGTCAGGTCAGGTAAGTTTCAGAATCCAGATCTAGATTTATTTTCTATGCCAGATCCTTTCTTTGAGTAAGTGTCTTCACCTTGCCTATGGTTAATTTTTTTTAAAAATTTTAAGTTCAGGGGTATGTGTACAGAATGTGCAGGTTTGTTACATAGGTAAACGTGAGTCATGGGGGTTTATTGTACAGATTAGTTCACTAACCAGGTATTAAGCCTAGTATCCATTAGTTATTTTTTTCTTATCCTCTCACTCCTCCCACCCTCCACTCTCCAGTAGGTCCCAGTTTGCATTGTTCCCCTCCATGTGTCCATATGTTCTCATCATTTAGCTCCCACTTGTAAGTGAGAACATGTTTTATTTGGTTTTCTGTCCCTGTGTTAGTTTGCTGAGGATAATGGCCTCCAGTGCCATCTATCTCCCTGCAAAGAATATAATCCTGTTCCTTTTTTATTGCTGCAGAGTATTCCATGGAATGTATGTACCACATTTTCTTTATCCAGTATATCATTTATGGGCATTTAGGTTGATTCCATGTCTTTGCTATTGTGAATAGTGCTGCAGTGAACATATGCATGCATGTGACTTTATAATAGAACAATTTATATTCCTTTGAGTACATACCTAGTAATGGGATTATTGGGTCAAATGGTATTTCTATCTCTAGATTTTTGAGGAATCTCCACACTGTCTTCCACAATGTTTGAACTAATTTACACTGCCACCAACACTGTAAAAGCGTTCCTTTTTCTCTGCAACCTCACCAGTATCTGTTATTTTTACTTATTAACAATAGCCATTCTGACTGGTGTGAAATGGTATCTCATTGTCATTTTTATTTGCATTTCTCTAATGAACAGTGATGTTGAGCTTTTTTCCATATGATTGTTGGCTTCATATATGTCTTCTTTTGAGAAGTGTCTGTTCATAACCTTTGTCCACATTTTAATGGTGTTTTTTCTTGTAAATTTGTTTAAGTTTCTCATAGATGCTGGATATTAAACCTTGGTCAGATACACAATTTGAAAATTTTTCTTTGATTCTATAAGTTGTCTGTTCAATTGGCCAGATCTAAGCCATATCCTACAACGGAATTGTGTAGGTGGTGTGTTCACCTCTCTGACCCCTATGTCTATCTCTCATTTTGTCATCAGATGACACCTACTTTATGATGGGAAGCTCAGGTCATATAGTAACTTGGTGGCCCATGGTAAAGAGCCCATTCTCTACACAGGCCCAGTAACAGGCCAGGAACTATTGTACATAAAAAGAGTAGTTATCTACAGAGGATGACGAGGCTTTGTTTCAATATCCTAGGAGTCAGCACTGAGATTTACCTATAGGTGCCTGATAAAGGATTCAAACAGCATCTCTATTGGCCTTTGACATGGTCAAGCACAATTGAGTCTCCTCCTCCTTCTTCTTCTTCCTCCTCCTCCTCCGCCGCCGCTTCTGCTTCTGCTGCTGCTGCTGCTGCTTCTTCTTCTTCTTCTTCTTCTTCTTCTTCTTCTTCTTCTTCCTCCTTCTTCTTTTTTTTTTTTTTTTTTTTTGACGGATTTTTGCTCTCTTATTGCTCAGGCTGGAGTGCAGTGGCATGATCTCTGCTCATTGCAACCTCCGGTTCTGGGTTCAAACGAATCTCCTGCATCAGCCTTCCAAGTAGCTGGGATTACAGGTGCCCGCCACCATGCCAAGGTAGTTTTTTGTATTTTTAGTAGAGACGGGTTTTCACCATGTTACCCAGGCTGGTCTTGAACTCCTGACCTCAGGTGATTCACCTGCCTCAGCCTCCCAAAGTGCTGGGATTACAGGCGTGAGCCACCACACCCAGTCCGACTCTTCTTGATCATATGAACCAAGTGGCAGTATGGTTTGCATAGCAGCCTGGATATTTTGCAGAACCTTATTTTGTTTTGACCCCCACTGAAAACTAGTAACTTTTTGGTTTACCCAGTGGAAAGGTTCAATGTCACCATAGCCATTGCCAAATACCTCTACCATGATAAGTCACTGCTCAAATATTCTAATTATGAATCACTATGTGGCCCCTGGAATTCAAGCAAATCTATTACAGTAGCCATTTGACATTGAGAAGACATGTTATTTTTTCCACATCTTTTCATTGAGAGGAGATATTCTGGTAGTGGACCTAAGAGGAATCCCTCAATTTTGCTTTTACATTTATTTTTATTACTTTATCTTCTTACATTTAGCAGTAGGAAAATATTAGAGGTACATTGGAGCAACACACTATTAGGAAGTAGAAGTTTAGCATACAAGCATATATATAAGGTAATTACAGGCCCTCACAACTTTTCTCTCTGGCCCAAATAATTTTGTATGCTTATGCATTAAATTAAACAAATTTTATTCTAGATGTTTCAATTTCAAAAGAAAACAAATAAAGTAAATAAAATTAGAAACCTAGAAACAGAAAGGGAAAAAGCACTTTAATTTGCATTATTTTCTACCTTAAATTTTTCATCTATAATCTATCTATATTTTAACATATGTAACTAATTTTTTATTAAGCTAAATTCAAAGACACATTTCTTGAACATATTCTCTGAAGAATCACCTGACCAAATGCAGCTGTTATGTAACCAATGTCCTTGGAATCAAATGAAAGGCATATATTAATCTTTCAAATATTTTGCACTTGACAGTTCATGACAGGTTACATGTCTCATGTTCTGCTGAGCATCATTTTTGAATATAATGACATTTTTGTTATTGAAAGATAATTTAATTTTTTTACAAATTAAAGGATAAAATAATTTTTAATCTTTTGTCCAAAATAACTATCAGAACACTTCGTGTAATACTATGACTATACATCAAATGTGTCCCTAGACCATTTATAATTTGGAGACTGCCATTTGAATATTAATACTACAAGCAAAAGTAAATGACGTAATGGTTTCATTTGGTGGAATTTGGTGGCCAAATTTGAAAAAATTAGTAAGTTCTAAAAGAGGGAAATTGATTAAATAAATAACATGATGTATGCTACTGAAGCACTGCCTCTGGTAAAGATTAGGGTAGTAACTACTGTGGGATTCCAAAATTCTTTTCCAAAATATGTCAGCCTACAAAAATAGAGTTTCTTTTTAAACCATTCCAGACTAATAAAAAGGAAGTCATGTTTTTTAGGCTGGTGAGTTCTTTAGGTGAATTTCTAAAAGCAACACATGGAGCTTCTGACCACCTTGGAAATTCAATGCTCTGAGTAGCTGGCTAGCCTTGGGTTGGGGTTGACTTGCTTCATCTTTAAATTTCCAAAATTGTCTACCAAACTTTCTTGGAAAGAAGACTGTATGTAGCAGGGCAGTAAACAAGCCAACATGTGCCCAGTGAGGCAGATAATGAAAGATGATTTTCAGTTGTAAACATCTTAAGTATTGAATTGGAAGCTTAGAATATTTCCTTAAAACAGATCTTGTTCCTGTCATATTCCAATATTTTAGTCAAGTGACATTTCCTTTTTTTCTTTAAGAATCATTGGTCCCATTACTTTCCAATATACTATGTGCCTATGTCATTAATATGGGTGATTTATAAAAGTAAAAATTAATGAGAAACATTTCTTACAAAATACAGTCTAAATTTTACTGTTCAGATTGTTTCAACCTCTATGCAAATAAATGTTTTATTAGGGAGAATGCTTCTTTAGGCAATGTCATCCTCCCAGACTCCACCTGTTGAATTCTATCCGTATTTTATGGACCAGATTAAATTTCAATTATTCCATGAAATTCTACCTGGTAGGTTCTTGCTTTCTCTCGACCATTCCCATCCCATATTTCTAACTCTATGGCAGCTACTAGAGATTTTGTATACTAGATTAATAGAACTAGAAGATAGTGTTAATTGATATATTTGCTAAGCTCATACTGTATACTATTCATTTTACCTATATTAAATACATTAGACACACATTTAAATACATTAGACATAGTATAATATTATTCAGATTTAAGAAAATAAAAAAATACATCCATAGAGGTTAAGAAACTTTATGAAATGTCACAGAGCTTGTATGCCAAGATACCTGGATTTAAATCTAAAATGCTCGTGTCCCTTATCCTATTCCATATTTATTAAATTATATTTCAATATGCTCTGGGTACATAGAGGAAGAATATCTTACCAAATAGAGGAAAGAAAATAAGTTTATCAGTGGAGTCTTTCTGGAAGTTGAGAAATGTACAGACTTATTAAGGTGCTATATTGTTTCTCAGTCATCCTTAGATCTTGTGAGTAGCAGGTGCTTAATAAATACTCTCTGACTCAGATCAAATGGTGCTGTTTTTCTCCCCATGTTTTTCACTGAGATGTTTGACGTTTTATTTTCTTTTGAGCATTTTTTCTCTATATACATTGATTAATATGCATTTTCAGTCTTGTAGAAAATGCAAACTGAGGTTAACAACTGCCCCAGTTGTTATCTTTGTACCCCCAAGCAACTCAAGTAACCTGTTGTAGATATAGCAAATCGGCACTCAGTGTTCATCCCAACCACTTTCTAGTGTACAATCTTATATTACAGAGGCTGGAAAGTTAAAAATAATTTATAAACAACAGTAAGATAGCATTAACTATTAGACTGATTAAAATCTAAAAATTGAGAATTAACAATTACTGACAAGATTGTAGACAGAAACCTTTTTTTGTGGGAATGCAAAATGGTATGGCTACATTAGAAGGCAATTTGGCAGTTTCTCATAAATTGAACATTATCTTACCATATGACCCAACATTCCCACACTCCTATGTATTTAGCCGAGGTAATTGAAAACTTAAGTCTACAAACAAACTGAAAATAAAACCTATTAATAGTACTTTTATTCTTTATTACCAAAAATGGAAGCAACCAGGATATCCTTTAGTAGGTGAAATTAGAGATATTGAATACTATTCAGTAATAAATAGGAATGAACTATCTGTGCAATGGACTACTACTCAGCAATAAAAAAGAATAAACTATCAATCCATATAAAAATCATTGAATATTAAATGCTTATTTCTAAGTAAAAAAAAGACAATCTGAAAATTCTACATTTTCTGTGATTTTATTCATGTCATTCTGGAAAAGGCAATACTATAGAAAGTGAAAACAAATGAGTTGTTACAAAGTATGTGAGGAAGAGAAAATGTATTACAGAAGGAAGTATATGAGACTTTTTAAAGTAAGAGGATGAATCTTTGTGAAATAGTGAAGGTATATACATTATAATATGTATTTGTCAAAACTTATAGACTTTTATAGCACCATATTGTGAAACTTAAGGTAAGTAAACTCTTGAAAAAATCAATTAGGAGTTCAGGGGATACAAAGATTGAATGTGGAATTCAACAAAAGTGTCTACGTGTATATAATATATGTAGAGACAAGCTCTGTGAAGTACATGGAGGAAAACAGGTGCTGACCTAAGTAACTTTGAAAGTCAATACAAACTGAAAATTAAAAATAAAAGGAACTGTATATAAGCAGTGTACTCTAGGTTGTAAAGTTGTTTCTCACAAACGTATAGATTAACAACTCTGAAACCAATATATATTTATACTATAATTTAACATATAAGCAAATGTCTGGAAGATGGTAGACATGCCATTTATTGCTGTTGGACTAAGAGTTTGCATACAAGCAAGGTTAGTGGCTAGAATGATATATGTGCTAATGGTTTAGAGTTGGAGACATTAATATGTTTAGTGTAATAGAGATACAGATAATTATGCATATAAATATTTATAGATACATTTATAAACACAAGTATGGTCATATGTGTAAATATTTCCTTCCGTGTCAGCTGAGAGGTCCTAGAAACAACTGCACACCAATATTAACTACCACATCTAGCACACGGATATTAGTTTTTAATACTAAAAGAAACTGGAGACAGAAAATCAGAAAGACGGTGAAATCAGATGTCTCAGGCTCCATTTGTCACAAAGAAATTTCAACTGCTAACTATCCACACACCATAACATCCTTTAAAACCCCAATACTTGGAAATAAGTCTAAGATAACCACATTATTCACAGAAATGAGTGGATTCCAAATTAGACCATGTCACCCATATTACACCCTCAAGTTGGAATAAAACCAAATGGAGAGAATTTTCCTGGGTGCTTAGTATCTACAGGGGAAAATGAAAACTGAAGGCAGTTATCTAGCTTCCCTAATACTCCAAGACACTTCCCAGAAATCCCAATCTAATCTCATTTCAGTAAGTACTCTAGGAGAAGCAGCACTAAAGGAAACACTAGAAAAAAAAAATGGCATCACTAAACTGCCTGGAATCAGGCAGAAACAAAGAGGGCACAGGTCATAGTGACCTATGCATGGATTTGATGGTACATCTGTATTTTTGTTAGCTATAATGCCTGAGGGCAGGTACCAACTAACCTCGAAGGTCACCTGCAAAACTGAACTGGTCACCTTCAGAAGCACAGAGAGAAATTTGACCAAGTTTGAGTACTTAGACTGCTAGTCTACACACCCAGCCTGAGGACTCACCCCAATGACCACTCAAGCATGAAGACACCCACCTGTTACCATTGTTAAGCAGTGTAAGCACTAGACTTGTTTCATCCAGGAAGTCAAGCAGTGGCTTCACTCAGCAATAAAACATCCTCCCAACAACTCTGTTCAGGCAGGGAAACAGAAGCAGAGGATATAGACTGGCTTGACCTGGGATGTCAAGCAGCTACAATCAGCCAAAGAGTCACCCAACAATTTGACCCAGACAGGGATATTTTCATCTATGTTCATTTTGGAGATTCATAGAGACTAGACATGCTTTACTCAGGAAGGAAAACAGCAACTCAATGCAGCTAAAAGTCTATACCATAGCTCCATCCTGACGGGAATACAATGATCAATTGTGCATTTTTAAGGAGCATAGTCCCTGGCCTTATCTTTGCTGAGCAGCAAACTCTGCTTAACCTCAGAGCCCAGCCTGAAGTACTGCCCAACTACAAACCTCAAATAGCCAAATGGCCCAGCCAGGGAATGTCTCCTGTGAATGGTATTACCATAAACCATTGAAGTATCCACTCAGCAGCTCCATATGATAGGCCAGCCCAGCCAGTGGTCTCAGCAGACGGCAGAGCCCAGCTATCAGCTCTCCCAAACATCAGAGCAATGACAGAGGCCCAGCGAACTAGAACACTCACAGCAAGTTCTGTGCACCTGGGATTGTCACCAACTGGTCCTTCCAGAATCACAGACTTGTTTAAACAGTAAATGTTTATCCTTTCAAAAAGAATACCTGTAAGGCCAGAATATATATATATGACTTCTTATATATTCAAGCAATAATGAAAGAACACAGGAATTGTGAAGAATCAGGGAATCATGACATCTCCAAAAGAAACTAATAAAGTTCCAATAATGGAACTCAAAGAAATTGACATCTATAACATGAATGACAAGGAAATTAGAATAATAAAAATATAGAGGTCCAGTAAACTACAAGAATATATAGACAGATAATTTTATTAAATTTGAAAAAACATACATGAACAAAGCAAGAAGTATGACAAATAAGAACAATAAAAAGATACAATTTTTAGAGATAAAAACTACAATTACTAAACTAAAAAATTTCAATAGAAATATTTGACATCAATCATGATCAAGCAGAAGACTCAGTGAGTTGGAAGACAGAACATTTGAAATTATCCTGTAATAGGAGCAAAAAGACAAGCAATGAAGGAAAAAAAAATAAAGAAAGCCAATGGGAATTATGGGAGACCATAGAGAGAAAACCTTCAAAAATAAAGGTTGCAACAGGAGAAGAAAGATTAAAAAAAAAAAAAAAAGACAGCAGAAAGCATATTTTTAAAAAAATGACTGAAAACTTTCCTAATCTGGGGACATATTCTAATGCTAATATCCAGGTACAGGAAGCACAGGGATCTCCAATCAAATTCAACCCAAAGCGGAATTCACCAAAACACATAATACTGAAACACAGAATACTAAAATCAAAAACCAAAGACAAGTCTGGGTGTGATGGCTCATGCCTGTTATTCCAGCACTTTCGGAGGCCAAAGTGAGAGGATTTCTTGAGGTCAAGTGTTTGAGACCAACCTAGACAACAAAGTGAGACTTCATCTCTACAAAAATTTAAAAATGGCTAAGCACAGTGGTATGCACCTGTAGTCCCAGCTGCTTGGGAGGCTGAGGTGGGAGGATCACTTGATCCTGGGCAATTGAGGTTGCAATGACCCATGATTGCAACACTGTACTCCAGACTGGGAGACAGAGTGAGACCCTGTCTCAAAAAAAAAAAAAAAAACAAAAAACAAAAACAAAAAAAACTTATGAGAGCAGCCAGAGATAAGAAACATGTATCATAAAAAATTTTTCAATATAACTACCAATGGATTTTTTAGAAGAAATGTATAGGCCAGGAGAGAGTGGGATTATATATTAAATATAATTAAAGAAAGAAAAAAATTACAACAAAGAATGCTTTATTGAGCAAAGCTGTCTTTCAGAGCAAAACATTCCCAGACAAAAATAAAAAAAACTAAGGGAGTTTATCACCTCTATACCTGCCTTACAAGAATTACTAAAAGAAATTCTTTAAACTGAAACAAAAAACCTGATAATAACAGAAAAATCATGAGAGCACAAATCTCAGTGGCATAAGTAAAGCAGAGCCTTATTCATAATACTCCAGGATTATAATAATAATATATTCCTAGTAAGAGGATTAAAAAAAACTACTAATAATATGTTAAGCCAAAATAATTGTTAACAGATATACTCATAAACTGATGCGGATTCTGACATCAAAACATAAATTGTGTGTAAATAAAATTTGTTGTTTTTAATCAAAGTTAAATTGTTATCAGCATGAAATAAGCTATTGTCATTATAAGATACTCTATGTAAACTTCATAATGACCACAAAGCAAATCTCTTTAGTAGGAAAGTACGAAACAAATACAGACATGATTCAAAGCATAGCAGTGGAGAAAACCATCAAACCATAAAGAAAGAATAAAAAGAGAAACAAAAAAATTTCTGCAAAACAACTAGAAAACAATTAACAAAATGATAGTGGTAAGTTTTTATGCATCATTTAATAAAAAGACATAGGGGCTAAATAGATTAAAAAAATAGGATCCAACTCTATGCTGCATACCATGGGTCTATCTGAATTTGAAGGACATACATAGACTGTACATAGAAGAATGGAAAAAGATATTCCACTTATATTGAAATCAAGAGAAAAGAGGTAACTATGCTTATATAAAAAAATAAACTTTAAGTGAAAAATCATTTTAAAAAACACAAAGAAGAGCATTATACAATAATAAAGGAGTAAACTCTTCAAGAGGCTGTGTATTAGTTGATTTTCACATTTCTATGAAGAAATACCTGACACTGGGTGATGTATAGAGAAAGTAGGTTTAATAGGCTCTTCATTCAAAAGGCTGTACAGGAAGCATAGTGGCTTCTGCTTCTGGGGAGGCCTCGGGAAGCTTCCAATCATGGCAAAAGGCAAAGGGGGAGCAAGACATCTCACATGGTGGAAGCAGGAGAATAAGACAAAAAGAGGAGACAGTTCTGCACACTTTTAAACAGTCAGATTTCATGAGAAGTCACTCATGATTATAAGAGCAGTACCATGGTGATGGTGCTAAAGCATTCATGAGAAAGCTGACCCCATAATCCAATCATTTCCCACCAGGGCTCACCTCCAAAATCAGAGATTATAATTTGACAGATTTGGCAGGGACACAGATCCAAGTCATATTATTCTACTCCTAGCCTCCCAAATCTCATGTACTTCTTACATTGCAAAATACAATCATGCTTTCCAAACAGTTCCCCCAAACTCTTTGTTTCTCTTTTTCTTTTTCTTTTTTTTTTTTTTTTTTTTGAGATGAAGTTTCACTCTTGTTGCCTAGGCTGGAGTGCAATGGCGCGATCTTGGCTCACCACAACCTATGCCTCCCAGGTTCAAGTGATTCTCCTGCCTCAGCCTCCTGAGTAGCTGGGATTACAGGCATGCACCACCATGCCCGGCTAATTTTGTATATTTTTAGTAGAGACTGGGTTTCTCCATGTTGATCAGGCTAGTCTCGAACTCCCAACCTCAGGTTATCCAGCATCCTCAGTGTCCCAAAGGGCTGGGATTACAGGCGTGAGCCACCACACCTGACCCAGTTCCCCAAACTCTTAACTCATTACAGCATTAACTCAAAATGCCAAAGTCCTCAGTCTCATCTGAGACAAAGCTAGTCTTTTCTGCCTATGAGCCTGTAGAATAAAAAACAGGATAGTTGCACCCAAGATACAATGGGGATAGAGGCATTTGGGTAAATATTCTTATTCAAAAAGGAAGAAATTGGCCAGAAGGAAAGGACTGCAGACCCCATGCAAGTTTGAAACCCAGCAGTGCAGTCATTAAATCTTAAAGCTTTGACTTTATGTCCCACATCCAGGGCACAGTAGTGTGAAGGGTAGGCTCCCAAGACCTTGGACAACTCCGCGCTTGTGGCTTTGCAGGATTTACCCCCTGTAGCTATTCTCATGGGATGGCATTGACTCTCTGCAGCTTTTAGGAGTGCAGGGTGCAAGCTGCTTGTGAATCTACCATTCTGAGGTCTGGAGGATGGTGGCCTTCTTCTCACAGGTCTACTAGGCATTGTCCCCAAGGCAACTCTCTGTGGGGGCTCCAACCCAATATTTTTTTTCTCCATATTACTCTACTAGGTGTAGAACCTAGTAGAGCTTCTCCATGAGGGCTCCACCCCTTCAGCAGAGACTGAACATCTTGGCTTTTCCATACATCTTCTGAAATCTATGCAGAGGCTCCAAAGCCTCAACTCTTCCACTCTGTGCACTTACAGGCTTAAAATCACAGTAAGTGCCAAGGCTTATGACTTACAGTCTCTGAAGCAGTGGCCCAAAGTCTACCTGGGCCCCTTTGAGTCACAGCTTCAGCTGGAGCAGCTGGGATATAAGGAGTAACCTTCAGAGGCCGTGCAGGGCAGCAGGCCTTGAGCCTGGCTGACAAAACCATTCAGTACTTTTAGGACTCCAGGCTTGTGAAGCGAGAGACTGCTACACAGTTCTCTAAAATGCCTTTGAGTCCTTTTTCCCATTGTCTTGGCTATTAACTATTGGCTCATTTTACTTATGCAAATTTCTGAAGCTTGACTGAATTTATCCCCTGCAAATGGGCTTTTCCTTTCTACCACATAGTTAGGGTGACAATTTTCCAATTTTTTATGTTCTGCTTCCCTTTCAAATATAAATTCCAACTTTAGGTCATTTCTTTTTTCATACATACGAGAAAAGATTGTTAGAAGCAGATAGGCCACATCTTAAATGCTTTGCTGCTTAGAAATTTCTTCTGCCAGATACCCTAAATCAACATTCTGAAGTTCAAAGTTACACAGATCTCTAGGGCATGGGTACAGTGCAGCCAAGTTCTTTGCTAAGACATAAAAAAGTGACTGTTGGTTCAGTTCCCAATATGTTTCTCATTTTTATCTGAGACTTCATCAACCTGAACTTCACTGTCCCTATCACTATGAGCATTTTAGTCACAGTCATTCACCCAGTCTCTAGAAAGTTCTTACTTGCCCTCATCTTTGTATCTTCTTCTTAGCCCGCCAAACTCATCCAACTTGTACCTATCACCCAGTTCCAAAGTCACTTCCACATTTTCAGGTATCTTTATAGCAGTGCCCAACTCATTGGTACCAATTTTCGGAATTAGTCCATTCTCACACTGCTGTAAAGAAATACCTGAGACTGGGTAATTTATAGAGAAAAAAGGTGCAATTGGCAAACTGTTCTGCAGGCTGTACAGGAAGCATAACAGCTTCTGCTTCTGAGGAGGCCCCAGGGAGCATCTAATAATGGCAGAAGACAAAGGAGAAGTAAGATGTCTCATATGTTGGGAGCAGGAGCAAGAGAGAGAGAAAGGGAATGTGCTACACACTTTTAAATGACCAGATCTCACAAGTACTCACTCATGATTGTGAGGAGAGTACCAAGGGGATGGTGCTAAACCATTCATGAGAAAGCTGCTCCCACGATCAATATCACCTCTCACCAGGCCCCTCCTCCAACATTAGGGATTGCTATTTGACATGAGATTGTTTGGAACACAGATACAAACCATATTAAAATATAACAATTATTATTATATATGCACTCATTATTGGATGAACTAAATATGTAAAACAAATGTTAAAGAAAATAAAGGGAGAAATAGATTGCAATACAATAATAGTAGGGGACTTCAATATCTTACTTGCAACAATAAACAGACAATTCAGACAAAAAGTTAATACAACATTTGAATTGAACAACACTTTATAAAAAATGGACCTAACATACATATACAGAACATTCTATCCAAAAACTACAGAAAACATATTTTTCTCAAGCACACATAGAACATTCTCCAAGATAGATAACATGGCAAAACACAAAGCAAACTTCTGGAAATTTAAGAAAACTAAAATTATGTCAATTATATTATCTGATTGCAATGGTATAAAACTAAAAATCAATATCTGAAGTTTTGATTTAAAAATACTTGGAAATTAGGCAAAATGCTTTTGAACAACCAATGGGTAAATGAAAAAATTAAAAGAGGAATTTTAAAAATATCTTTAGATGGATAAAAATGAAAACACAACATATTAAACCTTATATGATACAGCAAAAGCTGTTTTAAGTAGAAAGTTGTCCAGGTGTAGTAGGTCAAATTTGTAATCTTAGCCCTTTGGGAGGGTGAGGTGGGATGATTTCTTGAGCCCAGGATTCCAAGACCAGCCAGGGCAAAATAGTGAGACCCTGTCTCTACAATAATAATAATAGTAATAGTAATAGTAATAATAAAAATAATAAATTAACTTGATATGGTGGCTTAAGTCTGTAGTCCGAGCTACTTGGGGGCCTGAGGTAGGAGAATCACTTGATCCTGGGAGGTTGAGGCTTCCATGAGTCATGATCGTGCCACTCACTTCAGCCTGGGTGACAAATTGAGACCGTGTCTCAAAAATAAATAAATAAAATTATATAGCAATAAACACTACATGAAAAAGAAGAAATATCTTTATAAACCTAATGTTACGCCTCAAGAAATGAAAAACAGAACAAACAAATTTCAAAGTTAGCAGGAGGAAGAAAATAATAATGGTCATAGCAGAAATAAATGAAATAGAGGCTAGAAAAACTATACAAGAAATAAAATGAACAGTTTTTCTGAAAAGATAAAAAATTGACAAAACCTTAGCTAATCTAAGAAATAAAAAAGAAAAGTTTCAAGTAAATAAAATCACAAATGCAAAGGGAGACATTACAACTGATATCACAGAAATACAAAGAATTTTAAGGGACTACTATGAGCAACTGTATATCAACAAATTGGATAACCTAGAAGAAATAGGTAAATTCCCAGACACTTGAAACTTAGCAAGACTGTATCATGAAGAAATAGAGAAACTAAACAGATAATTAGTGAGTAAGGAGATTGAAACAGTAGCTAAAAGTCTCCCATGAAAAATCAACCTAGGACCTGATGGCTTCATTGCTGAATTTCAGCAAACATCTAATAAAGAATTAATACCAGTCCTTCTCAAACTGTTCCAAAAAATCAAAGAGGATGGAATATTTTCATATTGTTTTTATCAGGCTAGCATTACCCTGATACCAAAGGCAAACATGGACATTATAGGAAAAGAAAATTACATATAGCCAAATGCAGCAACACTTTTAAAAAATCCTTCATCATAATCAAGTGGGATTTGTCTCTGGAATGCAGAGATGCTTCAACATACACAAATAAATAAATATATCATATTAACAGAATGAAAGACCAAAACATAACTTTTCATTATATGTAAAAATCATTTGACAACATTAAACAGCATTACATAATAACATCTCTTTCCAAACTAGGTATAGAAGAAATTTATCTCAACACAATAAATACAATGTATGAGAAGCCCACAGCTATCATACTCAATGGTGAAAAACTGAAAGGCTTTCCTTTGAGACCTGGAGCAAGACAAGGATTTCCAATCCTGTCACTTCTATTCATCACAATATTGGAAGACTTTGCCAGAGCAGTTAGGTAAACTAAAGAAATATAAAGACTCCAAACTGGAAAGAAAGAAGTGAAGTTGCCACTATTTGCTGAAAACATAATCTTATAGATAGAAAACCCTAAAGATTCTACCAAAAAAAAAAAACCTCTTAGAACTGATAAATGAGTACGTTACAATTGTCAAATACAAAACAAACATGCACACATTTATAATGTTTTCATACATTAACAATTAAGTATCTGAGAAAGAAGTGAATGGAAAAAATACATTTATAATAGCTTCAAAAATGATTCTTAGGAACAAATTTATCCAAGGAGGTTAAAGACCTTTAAAATGAAAACGATAAAACCTTAATGAAAGAAATTGAAGATGACACAAATAAACTGAAAGATATCCTGTGTTTATGAATTGAATTGTTATGAACTGAAAACAGATTGTTGAAATGTCCATACTATCCAAAATGATTCACAGATTCAATGCAATATCTATCCAATGCCCGTGGAATTTTAAATAGAAATCTATACAAATTATACAATTCATATGAAGCTACCAAAAATTTCAAATAGCTAAGGCACACACAAAAAAAGAACAAAACTTCAGGCATCACGCTTCCTGATTTCAAACTACACTATAAAGCTATAGTAATTAAAACAGCATGAGACTTCAACAAAACAGACACATCAGACAATGGAACACAATAGATAAGGACATATGCAGACAAACCTTATTTAAGGCATATGATCAAGGCCCATATCTACAAAAATAAATGGTGTTGATAGCATATACTGTTGATATGAGGTGATGAAAATGGCACTTCTGTGATCTTCCTCTCAAAACCTATAAATCCTAACCATGAGAAAAATACAGTAAAACCTCACATTGAAGGGCAATCTGCAAAATACTTCACCAACATTTATTAAACTCTCAAGCTAAAAGTAACAAAAGAGAGTCTGGGAATCTAACACAGACAAGAGGAGTCTCAGAAGACATGATAACTAAATGTCATATGGTATCTAGATGGTATTCCAGGACACAAAAGGACATTAGATAAAAACTAAGGACGTTCAAACAAAATATTGACTAGATAGTAATAGTGTATCAATATTTATTTATTAGTTTTTACAAATGTATCATACAAATTTAAGATATTAGCAATAGGGAAAATTGGTTTCGAGTGATATAAAAACCATCTATACTATTTTTATGACTTATCTGTAAATCCAAAAATATTCCCAAGTGTTATTCAAAAACATAATAGACAGCACTGCTCAAATTCTTTACAGCTACAGTTTGGGATGATATTTATTTTTGTCAATTAGACTTATTTATGTGTGATTTGGAAGGCTGAAGAGAGATAGAAGCCTTCTCATTACTGCTGAAGAACACAGTTGCGGAGGTGTTATTTTATCAGATTATAATGATAATGCTGGTGGTGGCAGTCACCTAATCTTATTTCTCTGCATTCTCTGGAGTATAGCAAAAGTAAGGTATCTATGAACAATTTCAGTGCAGGTTACCTCGATCCTCACCTGTCTGATTATGACAGAAGTAACAAGTTATCTGGTAATTAGGTTTTCTGACATTGCTCTGGGTGTAATTCCTGAAGTTCCAGTGAGTACCTAAGCATCAAGTCCTTCCAAAAATATATTAAGCACCTAGTTTTTTGTATTAAATATCTTTCAGCTGAAAATATCTCAATATTTTTCTTTTTCCTGTACCTGAAACTTGAGTGATACAGGGTGTATTATAGTTGAAAAAAGCAGTTGGTGGTTTCCTCTGCTGCATATGTCTTCCCTGAAGAATAGGTGGCTTCTTTAGGTAATGATATTTAAAGAGTGCTTGGAATAATCTTCTGTCTGACAAAATAGATTCCCTATGCATGATAAAGTGCCTGAAATTCTACCATTAGAGTTTCTTATTATTTTTAGTTCCATCATGACCACTCAGTAGATAAGTGTTTTAGCTGCAATTTAGTAACATAATAGTCAGGATTAGTTAAGAGCTTTGAAAGAGCAATTCCATTGAGGAGCACCTTCAGAAATAAAAATGTCATGAAAGGTGGATGGATACTGAAGAGGAAGGCTGAGTGCTATAAGGGTCAACTTGCCCCCTTACAATTTCATTGAAAAGTAGTTCACCTAACATTTAAAGTATGAATTAGAAATCAAGTGCATTCCCCGTATAGCTGCATGATTTAGTATTCTAGGCCTCACCAAGAATGCTAATACAATAAAGCAATAGGAGAAAAATGTGAGATGAAGTTGCATAGAATATATAACTAATACTTAGCGCTAATCTTCAAAACACATTTTTCATGATCATTCTTTTTCTTCCTAGGCATATTATGATGGTTAAGTGAAATAAAATAATCTTTAAACTGACTTCACTATCAAAATGGGACTCACTGATAAGTTATTTTTTCAAGGTATTTTTCATAATATGCATAATTCAGTATAAGTTTATTGTATACCTACAAAATGCCAGTGCTAAGTATTAGGGATATCAAAATGAATTAGACATGGCCCTTGCTCGTTATGTTGAAGAGGCAGGCATATGGACCACCAACTTAGATAGACTAACAAGCAAACGAGAAGTGTGTGAACTATTTTTTATAATGATTGCAGGCTCTGCACAACCTAAATTTCTTTCTTTTTCTTTTATTTTCTTTCTTTTTTTTTTTTTTGTTTTGAAACAAAAATCAAGTCTCACTCTATTACCCAGACTGGAGTGCAGTGGCACAATCTCAGCTCACTGCAACCTCTGCCTCCCTGGTTTAAGTGATTCTCGTGTCTCAGCCTCCCAGTTAGCTAGGATTACAGGCATGTGTCACGACACCTGTTAGCCAAGCTAGTCTCGAACTCCTGGCCTCAAGTGATCCACTGGCCTCTGCCCCCCAAAGTGCTGGGATTACAGGTGTCAGCCACTGCGTCCGGCCTAACCTACATTTCTTGTATTTCTCTGATTTGATTTCCTCTATTATGATTCTCATTTTGTTCTCCAAGATACAGACTTTCTGCACCTCTTGATGTTCCTTGAAACTGAGAAGTTTATTCTCACTTCAATCTTTTTGGATTTGTTATTTCCTATATAGAAAGTGTTCTCCTTTTTTGCTTCATTTGGCTGGTTCAAAAAATATAACTTACTCAGAGAATCCGATCTTGATCATTCTATAAAAATCTCTGCCATTCTCTTCAGTCTTTTTCCTTCATCCTCTTTCATTTATACTTGATAACACTTATCAATAATGGACACTTTATATGCTTTGATTTTATAAATTAAATTTGTTGTAGGAAATTTTTTAGAATTTTTAATGTTTAACTATTATGTATATATAATAGGTGTATATTTATGGGACACAGGTGACGTTTTGATACAGACATACAGTGTGTAATAATCAAATCAGGATAATTGGGATATCCATCACCTCAAGCATTTATTATTTATGTTAGAAATATTCTAACTTTACTTTTTAGTTATTTTTACATTTACAATTAATTATTGTTGACTATAGTTACCCTGTTGTTCTTGCAACTACTAGATCTTAATCATTCTATATAACTATATTTTTGCACCCATTAATAACATACAATTCCCCCCATAATATTCCAGGTCTCTGAAAACCATAATTCTACTTTCTATCTCCATGAGTTCAATTATTTTAATTTTATTCTAGAATATTATATACAGTGAAAATATCCTGCATTCTATAAATATGAGAAATAAAATCTTTCCCAGAAAAATAAAATCTTAAGGATTTTGTCAACACCAGGCCTGTCCTAGAAGAAATGCTGAAGGGAGATCTTCAATCTGAAAGAAAAGGTCATCGGCAAGCAATATGAAATCATTTGAAGGTATAAAGCTTACTGGTAAAACTAAGTAAAAAGACAAATACAGAATAACACTGTAATGGTGTGTAACCCACTAATATTTTGAATAGAAAGACTAAAAGACAAACGTATCAAAAATAATAGCTACGAAAACATTTTAAATGCTAGAAAGTAAAATAGAAATAAGACACAATAAAAGTTAAAATACGGGGGAGTGAGTTTAAGGGTAGAGGTCTTTTTAAAATTTTCTTTTCAATTGTTTGCTTGTTCGTTGTTGATGTTTTTATCAGAGTTCAGTTGTAGTCAGTTTAAAATAATTTATTATAAGATGTTATTTTAAAGGCTCACGGTAACCTCAAATCAAAACACCTAAAAAAGATACACACAAAAAAAGCAAAACAATTACAACATACTACCAGAGAATATCACTTTTACACAATGGAATACAGATGTGAAGAAAGGAAGAGATTACTACAAAACAATCTGGTTATGAATAACAAAATAGGAATAGTCTTTTTGTATGAGTAATAGCATTGAATTAAAATAGACTACATTTTCCAATCAAAAGATATTGAGTGGTTTAATGGATTAAAAAGACACATGACCCAATTATATGCTGCCTATAATAAACTCATTTCACCTATAAAGACATACATAGAATGAAAAAGGGATGAAAAAGATATTCGATGCAAATGGAAACCAAAAAGGAGTAAGACTGGCTACATTTGTAAGAGGTAAAATATATTTCAAGACACAAATAATAAACTACATCATTATATGATATAAACAAAACAAAAACATACACATAGACCAATCGAACAGAAGAGACCCTTGAAATAAAGCTGCACAGCTACAACCAACTAATGTTCTACAAAGTTTACAAAAATAAACAATAGGAAAATAATATCTTATTAAATAAATATTGCTAGAAAAACTATCTATATGGAGAAGAATAAAATTGGACCTTGATCTCTCACTATATACAAAAATTAACTCAAGATGGATTAAAGCCTTAAATATGAGACCTCCAGCTATAAAAATCCTAGAAGAAAACCTAAAAAACAGCCCTCTGGTCATAGGCCTAGGCAAAAATTGCATGGCAAAGATGCCAAAAGCAATTGCAACAAAAACAAACATTGATTAGTGGGACCTAATTAAACTAAAGAGCTTCTGTGTAGCAATATCAACTATTAGCAATGTAAAGAAAGAGCCTACAGAATGAGAGAAAATATTTGGAAACTATCCATCCAACAAAGGTTTAATATCCAGAATCTATGAGGAACAAACTAATAATCAATAAGAAAACAACCCAATAAAAGTGGGCAGAGGACATGAACAGACATTTTTCAAAAGAAGACATGCACAACAAATCAACAAGCATATGAAAAAATGTTCAATATGACTAATAACTAAAGAAATACAAAACAAATCTGCAATGCCATCTCATATGAGTCAGAAAGACTATTATTAAAAAGTCAAAAATTAACAGATGCAGGTAAGGTTGTAGAGAAAAGAGAATGCTGATGGGGATGTAAATTAGTTTAGCTATTGTGGAAAGCAGTGCAATGATTTCTCAAAGAACTCAAAGCAGAATTAATATTCTACTGAGAAATTCCATTACTGGATATATATTCAAAGGAATACAAATTGTTCTACCATAAAGATTCATGCACTCTTATGTTCATCTCAGTACTATTCTCAATAGCAAAGACATGGAATCTACTTAAATGCGCATCAATGGTAGACTGGATAAAGAAAATGTGGTACATATCCACCATGGAATACTATGCAGCCATAAAAAGAATGAGATTATGTCCTGTGTGGCAAAACATGGATGAAGCTGGAGGTCACTATCCTAAGTAAACTAATGCAGAAATAGAAAACCAAATACTGCATGTTCTCACGTATAAGTGGGAGCTAAACACTGAGTACACATGGACACAAGGAAGTGAACAGCAGACACGTAGGTGTACTTGAAGGTGGAGGTCAGGAGGAGAGAGAGGATTGAAAAACTACCTATTGCATATGATACTTATTACCTAGTAACTAATATGTATACTAAATCCACAGGAATAAAAATTTATCTATATCACAAACCTGCACTTGTATGCCTGAAACTAAAATAAAAGTTAAAAAAAGAGAAAAATTACAAATTAGGGATGATGTTTTCTACTCGGGCAAAGGGATCCTTAGAAGTGCAAACCTCAGCATCTTGCAATATGCTCTTGTAACAAACTTGCACACATATACCCTGAATCTACAACAAAATAATGTCATTTGGGGTAAACAAGTGGGATTCATTTCAGGGATGCAAGAATGCTTCAATATGTGCAAATCAATAAATATGATACATTGTATCAGTAGAACTATGGAGAAAATCATGTGATCATTTAAATTCATGCTGAAAAGATATTTTATAAAATTCAACTCTTCTTTATAATAAAAACTCTCAAAATATTAGGCATAAAATAAACAGACATCAATACAATGAAAGCAATATGACAGACTCACAGTTTGTATCTTACCAAAGATAAAAAAAAAAAAAAAAAAAAAAAAAAAAACCCTGAAAGTCCTTCTCTTAAGATCTGGAACAAGACAAGATTGCTCACTTTTGCCACTGTTATTATATCTATAATAAGAAGTTCTAGAGAATGCAGTTAGATAAGAGAAAGAAGTACATACATACTGGACTAGAAGTCATCAAATTATTCTTGTTTTGAGATGATATAATCTTATATCAAGGTGAACCTAATGTCTCCACCAAAAAACTTTTAGAACTAGCAATCAAATGCAGTAGAATTCCAGAGTACACAATCAACATACAAAAATTACTATTATTTCTATACGCCAATAACAAACAATCTGAAAAATAAATCAAAAACGTAATCCCATTTACAATAGCTACAAATTAAATGAGTTACCTAGGAATAAACTTAACTGAAGTAAAAGATCTCTACAATGAAAACTGTAAAACATTGATGACACATATTGGGAAATATATAAAAATAGATATTTTCTGTTCATGTATTGGAAGTATAGATATTGTTAACATGCCCATGTTACTCAAATCTATCTACAGATTCACTGCAATTTTTATCAAAATACTAATAATAGAGTATTTAGGGTTCTCTAGGTATGATTATATTATCAGTGAACAGACAATTTGGTTTCCTCTTTTCCATTTTGGATCCTTTTATTTTATTTCTGTCACCTAGTTGCTATGACAAGGACTTCCAGTAATATGCCAAATATGAATTGTAAAAGTGGGCATCTTTGTTTTGTTACACTTCTTGGAGAAAAGTGGAACAACAACAACAACAACAACAAAAATATATATGTATATAGTGTATATATATTATATATATGTAGAGAGAATATATATGCAGTAACCAAAAAAAGTATATATCATATGCATTGCATATATAATATGTATATATTATATACATATTATACTGGTATTATACCAGTACCATTCTTTCTTGGTTATATAGTATATATATAGTATAGTGTATATATAATATATATGTGCGTGTGTATATACTATATATATATATATATATAATATATATATGGACCAGAATAAAGACTCCAGAAAAAAAAAGACACATATCTACAGCCAATGAATTAACTAATCTTTGTCAAAATCAACAAGAACATACACTGGGGAAAGAACACTGTTTTTAATAAATAATGCTTTGAAAATTGGATTACCAAAGAACTCAAACAAATTTACAAGAAAAAAACAAACAACCCCATCAAAAAGTGGGCAAAGGATATGAACAGACATTTCTCAAAAGAAGACATTCATACAGCCAACAGACACATGAAAAAATGCTCATCATCACTGGCCATCAGAGAAATGCAAATCAAAACCACAATGAGATACCATCTCACACCAGTTAGAATGGCGATCATTAAAAAGTCAGGAAACAACAGGTGCTGGAGAGGATGTGGAGAAATAGGAACACTTTTACACTGTTGGTGGGATTGTAAACTAGTTCAACCATTATGGAAAACAGTATGGTGATTCCACAAGGATCTACAACTAGATGTACCATATGACCCAGCCATCCCATTACTGGGTATATACCCAAAGGATTATAAATTATGCTGCTATAAAGACCCATGCACACGTATGTTTATTGCAGCACTATTCACAATAGCAAAGACTTGGAATCAACCCAAATGTCCATCAGTGACAGATTGGATTAAGAAAATGTGGCACATATACAGCATGGAATACTATGCAGCCATCAAAAAGGATGAGTTTGTGTCCTTTGTAGGGACATGGATGCAGCTGGAAACCATCATTCTTAGCAAACTATCACAAGAACAGAAAACCAAACACTGCATGTTCTCACTCATAGTTGGGAACTGAACAATGAGATCACTTGGACTCAGGAAGGGGAACATCACACACAGGGGCCTATCATGGGGAGGGGGGAGGGGGGAGGGATTGCATTGGGAGTTATACCTGATGTAAATGACGAGTTGATGGGTGCAGCACAGCAACATGGCACAAGTATACATATGTAACAAACCTGCACGTTATGCACATGTACCCTACAACTTAAAGTATAATAATAATAAATAAATTTAAAAATAAAAAAAAAAGAAAATTGGATTACCATATGCAAAAGAATAAAATTGGATCACTATCTCCCACCATATACAAAAATCATCTAAAAATGAATTAAAGACTCGAATGTATGATCTGAAATTATAAAAATACCAGAATAAAACCTAGGAAACAGTCTTGAAGCCATTGGTTTAGGCAAACAATTCATGACTAAGATCTCTAAAACAGAGGCAACAAAAACAAAAATAGACAAATTGGGCTAAAAAAAATAATCTTCTGGACAGTTAAAAATAATCAACAGAGTGAACAGACAACCTCTGGAGTGTGATAAAATACACAAAAAACATACATGGTTATTAAAAATTATTCAAAATCACTAAGCATCAGAAAAATGCTAGTTAAAACAACAATGAGATATCATTTTACACCAGTAAGGTTACTTAGTATTAAAAAAAAATGTAACATGTGGATGAGTATGCAGAAAAAATTGAACTCTTACACACGGTTTCTTGGACATCTGTTTGTCTTCTAAAAATGTAAACTCATATTCTTAGCCCAGAGAATGAAAGAAAATTGTATTAGTTAATTCTTACACTACTAATAAATACATATGAAGACTGGGTAATTTATAAAAGAAAGAGGTTTAATTGACTCAGTTCAGCATGGCTGGGGAGGACTCAGGAAAGTTATAATCATGGCAGAAGGGGAAGCAAACACGTCCTTCTTCACACGGTAACAGGAAAGAGAAGTGCAGAGTGAAGTGGTGGGAAGTTCCTTATGAAACCATCAGATCTTGTGAGAATATACCCACTATCACAAGAATAGCATGGAGAATGCCGCCCCCATTATTCAAGTACCTTCCACCAGGTCTTTTTCATGACATGTGGGGATTATGGAAACTACAAGATGAGATTTGGGTGGAGACACAACCAAACCATATCATTCCACCCTGGCCACTCCCACATCTCATTTCCTCACATTTGTAAACACTACGATGCCTTTCCAACAGTCCCCCAAAGTCTTAACTCATTCCAGCATCAACCCAAAATTTCAAGTCCAAGGTCTCATCTGAAACAAGGCAAGTTTCTTCTGCCTATGAACCTGCAAAATCAAAAGCAAGTTAGTTACTTCCTGGATACAATGGGGGTACAGGCATTGGGTAAATACACTGGCTTTAAATGGGAGAAATTCACCAAAACAAAGGGACCACAGGCCCCATGCAAGTCTGAAACCTCACAAGGCAGTCGTTAAACCTTAAAATTCCAAAATGATCTCCTTTGACCCCATGTCTCATATCCAGGTCACACTGATGCAAGAGGTAGGCTCCCACAGCTTTGGGCAGCTCCATCCCCGTGGCTTTGCAGGAAAAACACCCCTCCTGGCTGCTTTCACAGGTTGGCATTGAGTGTTTGTGGCTTTTCTAGGTGTATGGTACAGGCTGTCAGTGGATCTACCATTCTGGGTTCTGGAGGATGGTGTCCCTGTTCTCACAGCTCCACTGGGTAGTGCTCAAGTGGGCACTCCATGTAGAGCCTCTGACTCCACATTTCACTTCTGCACTTCCCTAGCAGAGGTTCTCCATGAAGGCATCATCCCTGCAGCAAACTTCTGCATGGAAATTCAAGCCTTTTTCTACATTCTCTGAAATCTAGGTGGAGTTTCCCAAACCTCAATTGTGGACTTCTGTGCACTTGCAAGCTCAACAGTACATGGAAGTTGTCAGTGCTTGGGTCTTGAATCCTCTGAAGCAATGACCTAAACTCTGTGTTGGCTTCTTTTAGCCACAGCTTTAGCAGCTGGGACACAAGGCCCCAAGTCCCAAGCCTGCACACAGCAGATAAGCCCTGGACCCAGCCCAGAAAACCATTTTTTTCTCCTAGGTCTCTGGACCTGTTGTGGGATGGGCTGCTGTTAAAGCCTCTGACGTGCCCCCAGAGACATTTTCCCCATTGTCTTGATGATTAACATTTGGCTCCTTGTTACTTATGCAAATTTCTGCAGCAGGCTTGATTTGCTCCACAGAAAATGGGTTTTTCTTTTCTGTTGCATTGTCAGGCTGCATATTTTTCAAACTTTTATGCTCTGCTTCCTCTTGAAAGCTTTGCTGCTTAGAAATTTCTTCTGTCAGATAGTCTCAATCATCTCTCCCAAGTTCAAATTTCTATGGATCTCTAGGCAGGGGCAAAATGCCACCAGTCTCTTTGCATAGAAAGAGTGACCTTTACTCCAGTTCTCAACAAGTTCCTAATCTCCATCTAAGACCACCTCAGCCTGGACTTTATTTTCTGCATCACTCTCAACATTTTGGTCAAAGCTGTTTAACAAGTCTTTAGCACACTCCAAACTTTTCCACATCTTCCTATCTTCTGAGCTCTCCAAGTCTCTAGGAGGTTCCAAACTTCCCACATTTTCCCATCTTCTTCTGAGCCTTCCAAACTGTTCCAGCCTGTGCCTGTTACCCAGTTTCAAAGTCACTTCCACATTTTTGGGTATATTTACAGCTACACCCCACTACCCAGTACCATTTTACTGTATTAGTCCATTTTCATGGTGCTAACAAAGACATACATGAGATTGGGTAATTTATAAAGAGGTTTAATTGACTCAAAGTTCTGCAGGGCTGGAGAGGCCTCAGGAAACTTACAATCATTGTGGAAGGGAAAGCAAACATGTCCTTCTTCACATGATGCAAGAATGAGAAGTACAGAGCAAAGAGGGGGAAAAACCCCTTATAAAATCATCAGATCTCATAAAAACTCACTCACTATCATGAGAATGGTGATACAAGGTCTTTGGGATGTCACTTTTCTGGCAAGAAACCTCTGGCCAGTAGCACCTTTGCCTGAGCCTTGCTCGAGCCCACTGGGCTTGTTCCACCCACTTGGCCTGGTAGACTGCGCTCATCTCACACTACCGACCTGAATCTGACACCTCCAAGGGAGACTGTGAGTCGGGCATGAAGTGGTGAGGGGTTGTGTGAGTGAGTGTGGTGTCCAGGCAGTGCACAGTCAGACACACTGACTGCTGCGATGGGGTGGACAGCCCCAGGTGCTGGTATGGGTGCCAGCTCTCTGCGAGGCTGCAGTTGGATCAGGTGCATGACAAGCAGAATCTCTGGCTGGCAACAGGGAAGGCAGTAGGCCCTAAAAACCTGTAGACACCAGTAACTGCAGGGCCCCAAAGAGAAAGTCACAGGTCTGGGTTTCTCATAGGGCCACAGGTCTTCTCTCCTTCTCTTCACATGCAATGTGGCAAGCAAGGGACATGTTTTAGCCTTGTTTGTGTTACAGTTCTTTTAGCCTAACCATTTGGTGGGTCGTGAGTTCTTGTCCTGTGACCAGGAAGAATGAGTGATATGGTTTGGCTATGTTGCCACCCAAATCTCACCTTGAATTATAGCTCCCATAATTTTCACATGTTGTGGAAGGGGCCTGGTGGGAGATAATTCAATCACTGGGATGGTTTTCTCCATACTGTTCTCATGATAGTGAAAAAGTCTCACAAGATCTGATGGTTTTATAAGGGGAAACCTTTTTCACTTGGCTCTCATTATCTCTTGCCTGTCACCATGTAAGATGTGTCTTTCACCTTTCACCATGATTGTGAGGCCTCCCAGGCCACATGACAACGTAAGTCCATTATACCTCCTTTTCTTTACCAATTACCTAGTCTCAGATATGTCTTTATCAGCAGTGTGAAAACAAACTAATACAATGAGGTATGTGGAAAAGTGGAGGGTAAGCAAGACAAAGAGGAGGTTTATTGAACAACAGAACAGCTCAGAGAAGACCCAAAGTGGGCAGCTCCTCTCTGTAGCCAGTGTATCCCAACAAGTTTTCAGCTCCTAGCAGAGAGAGTAGCTCATCCTTGCAGGCAGGTCATTCCAACAAGTGTTCTGTTCTCAGCAGAGAGGGAACTCCTGCTGATCATCCTGAAAAGTGTTCAGCTCTCAGGAAAAAGGGTAGCTCCTCTCTACAGCTAGTTGTTCCATCATCTGCAGCTCTTTGCAGAGAGTAGGCCCTGGAGTGGGTGGCTCCTCTCTGCAGGCAGTTTGTCCCATTGTCTCTATATCTCTCAGCAAAGAGGGTAGCTTCTCTGCAACTGGTAATCCTATCTTCTCTCCAACCTCTGCTCTAATCTGGCTGGGCCCAGGGCTTTTATGAGCCACAGAGGGGAGAAAGTACATGCCAACTGATCCATGAGCAGCCGTGGGCAGGCCCAGAAAAGGCACCACAAGTCCCCACTCTGGTTCATGGGACTGGCAGCCAGGCTCCCAGCCTTCAGGCTTTCCCTGGCCTGAACGTGGGGCCTCACTGGGGACAAGTTCCCTTCCACCCAGGATCCCATCTGCCTCCTGCTACCATCCATGGTGACCAGGCTGCTCATACCAAGGGGCATCTGCAGGCCAGTGCTGAGTCAGTCTCAGCCCCCTTCTTGGCCTATTTCCCATTCTTGTTGGTGCCCAATATCCAGACGGGGCCGAGGCAACAGAAGGCTGGTGTGTCAGCACTGTCCCAAATGTGTGAACCCCTGGCAGGGCTGTGACAGCATTCAGGCTCAGTCCCACATTGCTCTGAGATAGGAGTGGGTACTGACAGTGGGGAGAAGCCAGGTAGCTGGAGCAGGAACTTCTGAGCCTGCAAGCATGGCAGGGGACTTTCTGGGCCCCTGAGAGTGCAGAAAGGCCCTGGTGCACAGCCCCAACTTGGGTGGCTGAACCTGCACCCAGGAATAATAGGACTTCTGCCTGTTTCTCGCTCCCCAAAGCACAAAGAGGCCCAGGTCTACAGCCCCTACTTGGGCAGTTGGAGCCACACCCAGGACCCAGCCTCACAGAGGCTGGGCTTGCTCCTGGCTCCCACTGGCACTGTCGAGTGTGCATCTCTGGCCACACCCCCTTCTACCCTGAGACAGGGACTCCAGGTCCTTGCTGGGCACAAGCCAGCCTCCAGGGCAGAAGCAACATTACCATGAGCTGCCCTCACGGTCCCAGGGTTAAGGAGTGGCCCAGGGCTCCCTCTCACCTGGTTCACTGCCCTGCCTAAGGGGCACTACAGGAGCAGATCATGGGCCCTGGGCCTGACCATTGGGAGCATCAGGCCCAGCAATCAACCCAATCTGTGGCAAACCCCAGGGGCATGGCCCAAGGAGGCCCTGCACAGAGCCTCCTTCTGAGATGCAGGAACCCAGCCCTCTTGATGAAGTGGGCACAGTGACTGAGCCACTGGCCAGGTCTCCAAAGTGGGCACCACTGTCACTTTTAGCCCTGGAGTCCCAAGCATAGCCCCAGTTTTGCACCCCAGGCCTGGCCCCCATGCTTTGTTTGCAAGCATGGCAATACCCCAGCCCAGCTCCACCTTGGAGCCCCTCTCTGCCTAACCACGCAGCTTCCCTGCTGGTAGGTGAATTGGCCCGGCCCCATCACAATGGTCCCCATGACATAGGGGTCTGGGGACTGTCTGCCTCTTCTAAACACTATCCCCACAGCAGTGGCAGGCAAGAGCAGTGGTGTGGGCCCAGGGTTCAGAGTGACAAAAACTACAGGCCTGGGAATGGTTCTCATCCACCTGTGCAAGGGTGGGGACAGCACAGTCAGCTGCATCAGGAACATGGGATGCAGGGGATATGGGGCACAGTGGTCTCCTCATTGCCACTGCTGCTTTTGAAGTTGGTCCTGCCACCACCACTCATGCCTTCCCACTGCAGCTGGTGCAGTGGCAATGGCCACTTCAGATGGCCCACTGTTGCCATCAATCCCCCCTCAGAAGAGGTACACGTAACTGCCATTGGTATAGGAACAATAGCCACTCTTGAATGCTTTATGCCTACAGAGGCATTGTTTTTGGGAAAATGGCAGTGGGATCTCTCTCAGAGGCCTAGCTAAGAATCCCTGGTAAAAAGGAAGCCATTATCTGAGGCTTTTATTGCATGACCACTTGGATTTTCATGGCCCATCCCTCTTGTCTCTTCTGAGCTGCAGTCAGATATTACTGGTTGGTTCTCAGGAATATACTTTACTCTCTTTCAAAAGCTGCAAATAGCTCAAAATAAAAGCTTCCTTGATGCTGAAAAATAAACAAACTGTTAGCAATTTTCCAAGCAAAAAATTTTAAAAAAGATTACTTCTGTCTTCCCTTAGTTTAGTCCACCCAGGGAATTCCTGTTCACAATCTCCAAAGTTATCAGAAACCTACACTGAAGAACTATAATCCATTTTTTGAAGAGGATAAAAACAATACAATTGTCTGTTAATATCAAAATGTACTAGGGTAGTAACAGTCAAATATGATTGACAAATAAATGTGGTCACCTCTATAGTCTACTATAACCTAACAAAATAACCCTAATTATAATTGATAACACATACTCAGACATCAGAATTTTAGATTTACCAGTTTGGACCACATGTCTACATTTTGAAGACATTTTTATTTTACCAATAATCTTTATAACTGTTTCTATTTCTCAAAGATTAAACTCATGTGAACTGAATGGCATTACAGCTTCTACTTTTCGTTAAAAATATTTTATCTAAGCCCTTAATTTTCCTTAAGCCAATGAATTAGAGAGATCTTTCATATAAGCATCACAAACATAACACATATCTATCTACACAGATAGACAGAAGGAGATCTAGCAGCTGTAATATTTTTCATATGCCAAACTCTTAATTGGATTACTGGGCCGGGGGTATAGCCCTTTTTCCAAGGAATCCCAGGCCACTAGAAGTCATCCTGGAGTCCCTCATGTGTACATTAAGAGTGGCAAGACAAAAAATGGAAACAGATAATTCAGCTGACTAAGAAGAAAAACCTTTTTCCAGAAAAACAAGATTCCCGAAGAGAAAAGACATAAAGGCCTTTTAAATATACCTAAACTTGGATATCCTTCTTTATTTAACCTGACTTTTAACCATAGCACTCTTTTTTTAAGAAGTTCTTTTAAATCTCTTATTACCTGACCTTAGCCATGCCAAATGGCAAATATTTCTGGCTTTCATGGAGGGACAGAGAATGTAGTGCCTTTTACCATTCATGTAACCAGTTGCACAGAGAGAAATAAGTCAAAATTCAGACTGGTAAGAACCTTTACCATTTTGCCAGCATGACAGGCTTCTGGGTTCTCTTCCCCTGAGCCATGGAGCCCTGTTGACCCTAGAGTCCTGTGAAGGGGAAAAAGACAAAGAGAACTTGTCCCTCCTCAAGTAATTGCCAAGCAGTTATGGTTTGGGAAAATAAAACTCATCCCAGTTTGGAGGATATATCTGAGGGGAAAGCCCTGTGCTACGGAGATGCAATTACACATCCGTGAAGAGAGGACAAAGGAGGAAAAAAGAAAAATATATTTTCTTTCTTCCTCCAACGTCTGAGGGTGAAATGGGTTCCAGTGATTTGGGATGCACTGGAGAGGAGTGCAGGCTGAAAATGATTGGTTACCCATCTGAAAAGAGCGGAAGAAGGCATCCCATTGTTCTCCCTCTTCCTAACAAATACCCAGGGTACCTGATGGAGAGAAAAAAAAGACATCCCTTTTTCTCCTTCTGACTTTATATCCCTGAGTCCTGGCAACCTGTGCAGGTGCTGACCGTGGGTGCAAGTGCAACCTTTACCCGTAAAGTAGGGAGACATAGCCTCAGGAATATTCTCACTTACCTGTGCAGTGCCTAAGCCTCCTGTTGTCAGTAACCTTTGAGTTCCCTATATCTTAACTATGTCATGGATGTGAGCATGTCCTACATCAACAAAGTGGGAGGGCTTAATTTGTAGGAATTAGCCATGCTCACCTGTGCTGTACCCTTCCATTCCTGCTGTGGTCTGTCTCAGGTCTAGTGTTCCATTCCAGGTCTTCAAACCAAACCTTGGGACCAAAAGGTGCCTCAGGAGGGTGTATGGACCCATTAAATTAGTCCCAGGTGGCCCTCACCAAATTGAATCTAGCAATTGGTAGGGGCACCTTCTCTATTGCTTCCCTATCAAAAACTGGTGAAGCTGTGGGACCATGTCTTCCTCAGACAAGGGAGGGAAAGGGAGTTCCAGGAATTGGGAACCTGGCCTATTAAGATGTTTTCCAAAAGAAAAAGAAAAACAAGCTAAACCCCTCACATAGAAAAGCTCTCTATATTCACAGGACTCTGTTGACTCCTAACACGGTGGAGGAAGGAGATCTGAGACAGCACTCAAGGTCATGTCAAGAGAGGAGAAGGGCCTAGATTGGAGAGGAGAACTGAATGACCTGCTCCAGATTCCAGGAGGAGGTCCACCCTCCTTTTCTCAACCCACAGAATCACTGGGGCTCCTGGATGGAAATGGTGATCTGAACCACCAGAGCAAAGGAGAGGTGCCATGGGACCCATCAATCCTGCTGGACCATTTGGGAAACTGACCTTGGACCCATTGCCCTATGTCTCTGCAGACAGTTCGCCCTTCCATGGTCCTCATTGAAAACTGGACAGGGCACAGGTGACCTCCTCCCACTGTTCAGACAGTCCCTCCTGAAGTGCCCTGACTCACCACATTTGCAGCAGTCAACAGGTGCATCTCAGGGACTCTGGGGCCGGGAGCCCATAAGGCAATTATTAGAGTGTCTGCCTTTTTCTTGTATCTCCTCTCTCTTTTCTGGACTTCCTGCCAGCTTCCACTGCAAAAGGCCAAGGTGGCCACTCCCAAGAGGTGCTCCAAAGTACCATCTGGTCCCACAGCTTGTGTCCACAGCTTCCTCCTGACATCAGAGGCTGCCTGTGCAATACACTTATCTCCTACGACCAACTGTCCTTTGACCAAGTCAGGAGACAGAGAGGTGTGCTTTGCCAAGCCCCTCCCAGTGCCTCCCCGACCTCACCCAGAAAGACAATGAGACATTTATCCAATTTCTAGTCTATCATGGATAGCCCAGTATAATAAAGAGGCCTAGTTTCAGTGCCTTGTAAGCCCTCCAGTATGCACACCTGAAAGTGTTTCTTCCTCCTTTCTCCTATTTCATCATTGGGGTCCAATTTAAGATCCTCAAATGGCACTGCTACTTTTCCAATCACCTTTCCTGGCCCTATATGATAAAAAAAAGCTCATCCCCAAAATTATCTGCCATTTGCAGGATGCCCTGCCTTCTAGCTGTGGTGAGAGTCTGATTCAAAGGTAACATGACATCCTTATAGGAGATCTTAAATACTTAGGTTGAGTTATGGAAAGCCTTTACATACCTGTCAGGGCTGTATGAAAACTTGCCAAGACCTCTCTTAATTTACAGTAAGCCCTATAGAGAAAAGGGGGCCTTAATCAGGCCATAGTCACCCAGCATCTCTTATAAGGGCAGAAGTGAGACTTGTCTAAAATGAGGATTTCTAGGCTGGGGCAAGCTTGAGAGAAAACCTGGATAAGGAGGTGTTTTAGGGGGTTGATTCTTCTGCTGGAGGTACCTCTGGAGTTTGCTTCTCTATTTCCCTGAAATTGCCCCTTGCAACCTTTCCTGAGATGGCCAATAGAAGGGCTGAATTAATCCTACAATGTTGCCAAAGGTCCAGATTACCCTAGAAGGTATAGAAGGCCTGCACATATGGAACATTGGATGATTTGCCCTCACATTTACAGAAAAACTACCTTCCTGAGGCCATGGTTCTTTTCTGTACCTTGAGGCGTGTGGTATTAAGTTGGCAACCAAGGAAATTACAGTAACATTTTCACCACAAATTTACATAAGATGCCAAGGCACACTTTGCTTCATCTGTGCTACTCTTAACCTTCCATTGTATACTTTTGATGACTAAGCCAAATGCTCATTCTATCCAGTAATATCTCTGGTTTGCAAAAACATCCTTAGCATTTAACATTGTATATAAAGAAGAGAAACCATGACAGTGTGAAAGAAAGAAAAAATGGTTGGAAATACTGGAAGTCCTAGTGCTTACAACCTAACAGGCAGTTGGGGACTAGAGTTAGTCCAGGGGTCTCTGGATAACACTGATGGCTAGTCTCAGTCAGATACCCTCAGTTGCCCCAGCACCTCCTTCCAGTGTCACATGATGGCTAGACCTCCATGAAGGGAAACTGAGTTGGAACAAAGCCAACATTCCCAAAACTCGAGGGTAACGGGGAATTGACAGTGTCCTCATTCCCAACACTTGAGGGTGATAGGGTATTGACACTGTCCTCCCCAGCAAGCGTGTCTTCCATGTCTTAAGTCCAGCAGCTGTGTTAGTCACTTTTTCCTGTCTGACAGAGGCCTGGTATTTGTCTTGCATTTTGGCTATTGTGGAGTTTAGGGACTCTGAAAAAAGGATAGAAAGAGCTGATCTGCTTTTACTCACCCTTCCACAGATCCCTAATGAACCCCCTAGTTGTTACAGGATCTTCAAAGTGTCACTTTTCTGGCCAGAAATCTGTGGCCAGTAGTATCTTTGCCTGAGTTTTGCTTGGTCTTGCTGGGTTCATCCTACCCATTTGGCCTGGCAAGCTGTGCTTAGCTCATGCTATTAGCCTGGATCCCATGCCTCCAAGAGAGACTGTGAGTCAGGCATGGAACAATGAGGGGTGTGTAAACAAGTGTAGGGTCTGGCCCCTGCAGTCCGACACTCTGCTGATACCACAAGATAGTCAAATCCAGGTGCTGGCATTCTTTCCAGCTATCTGTGAGCCTGTGGCTGGACCAGGTGCATCACAAGCAGGTTCCCCAGTTGGCACCAAGGAATGCAGTTGTGCCCAGAAGCTTGGAGGAACCAGGAATTGCAGGGGCTTAAAGACAGAGTCACAGCCCTGGCTCTGGGAGTTCCAAGGTCTGCTCTCCCTGAAGAGTCACAACTCTTCTCTCCTTGTCTTCACCTGAAATGTGGTGAGCAAGGGGCATGTGTCAGCCCTGTTTGTGTTACAGCTCTTTTAGTCTTGCTATTTGGCAGGTCCTGAGTTCTTGTCCTGTCACCAGGAAGAATGAGGTATGCAGAGAAGTGGAGGCTGAGCAAGATGAAGAGGAGCTTTATTGAGCAATAGAACAGTTCAGAGAAGACCTGCAGTGGGCAGATCCTCTCCATAGCCAGGGTGTCCAGTGAGTGTTCAGATCCTAGCAAAGAAGGTAGCTCCTCTCTGTAGGCAGGTAATCCCAACAAGTGTTCAGTTCTCAGCAGAGAGGATAGTTCCTTTCTGCAGCTGATCATTCTATTGTCTGCAACTCTCAGCAGAGAGTATGACCTAGAACGGGTGACTCTTCTCTGAAGGCAGGTCATCTCATAATCTCTGAATCTCTCAGCGTAGAGGGTATTTCCTCTCTGCAGCTGGTCATCTGGTCATCTCCCCTTCCACTGCTCTGCTCTGGCTGAGCCCAGGGCTTTTATGGGCCTGAGAGAGGATGATGTGTGTGTCAATTGGTTTGGTTTATGGGCAGACATAGGCAGGCTTTGAAAAGGCACCACAAGTCCTTACTTCAAGCCACAGGACTAGAAGCCCAGCCCTCAACTTTCAGGCCCTCCCTGGCCTGTAGGTGGGGCTTCACCAGGGGCCCACTCCCTTCTGTCCAGAAGCTCATCTGCCTCCTGACACTGTGTGTAGTGCCCAGGCTGCTTATGCCAAGGGGCATCTGCAGGCCATCACTGAGCTGTCCTTGGCCCCCTGTCCAGCCTCCCTTCCACTCTTGTTTGTTCCCAATGTCCAGAGGGGGCCGAAGTGGCAGGGGGCTGGTGTGTCAGCTGTGCCCCAAGCATGTGAACTCCTGGCCGGGCTGTGATAGTGATCAGGCTAAGCGCTACATTGCTCCAAGTTTGGAGCAGGCATTACCAGCAGGGAGAAGCCAGGTAGCAGTACCAGACACTTCTCAGCCTGCAAGGGTAGCGGGGTGTCTTCTGGGCCTCCAAGACCACAGGGAGACCCAGATCCACAGCCATGACTTGGGTGGCCACAGCTGTACCCAGGAGGGTGGGGCTGGTGCCTGCTTCCAGCTTCCACCAGCTCACTGGAGCATGCAGCCACAGCTGCTCCCCCTCATAGCCTGAGGCAGGAGCTCCAGGTCCTTGCTGGGCTAGGGCCGCTGTCTGGGGCTGGGCAATGTTGCCGCAAGCTCCCCATCACCCTGGTGCTCAGGGACAGCCAGAACTTCCCCCTTGCCTGGCTCATGGCCCTTCTGGGTGGGCACCTCTGGGAAAAGATCATGGAACCCAGGTGCAGCTATTGGGAATGTTATGCCTGGTGCTCACCCCAATGTGGGGTGGACCCTGAGGATGTGGCCCTGAGCAGGCCTGCACAGAGCCTCCTCCTGAGGCAAAGAAACACATCACCCTTTGTGGGGTGGAGGTGGTGACCATGCAACTGGCCAAGTCCCCGAAATGAGTGCCACTCCCACTTCCCACTATAGGCCGCTGAAAAATGGCCCTAGCTCTGCATCCCAAGCCTGACCCCTGCACTCTGTGTTAAAGGAGAGCAACGCCCCAGGACCAGCTCCACCTTAGATCCCCTCTCTGTCCAGCTGCACTGACTGCTCCTGAATCACCAGACAACTCACTCTGGCCCTACTGCAGCAACCCTGGGACAGCAGACTCCAGGGACTGTCCACCTCCTCCCCAAGTTTGCCCCGCAGTGGCAGTAGGCAGGAGCAGAGACATGGGTCCCAGGGTCCAGAGCGACAGAGGCTCCGGGCCTGAGGGTGAGTCCTGCTTTGCTGCACAAGGGTCAGGTGGCACACTTGGCAGCCTTGGAGATTCTGGGCCTGGAGATGTGGGGCACAGGGATCACCCTGCTGCAACTGCTGCCACCACTGCTCATGCCTTCCCACTGCAGCCAGCATGGTGGCAGTGGCCACTCCCGACGGCCTGCTGCTGCCATCATTATCATGGGGGAAACTGACACCATCATTCAGTTACCTCCCACTGGGTCCCTCCCATGACACCTGAGGAATATTGGAACTACAAGATGAGACTGGGGTGGGGACACAGCCAAACCATATATAAGTAGCTCAAACAATTTGATAGGAAAAATCTAATAATCCAATTTTTTAAATGGGCAAAAGACCTGAATAGACATTTCTTAAAAGAAGACATAAAAATGGCAACCAGACATATGAAAAAAATGCTCAATATAATTAATCATTAGAGAAATGCAAATCAAAACTACAATGAGATATTATCTTACTGCAGTTATAATGGCTTTCATCCAAAAGACAGACATTTAATGAATGCTGGCAAGAAAGGGGAACCCTTGTACACTGCTAGTGTGAGTGTAAATTAGTATAACCACTATAAAGAATACGATGGAGCTTCCTCAAAAAAACTGAGAGTAGAAGTACCATTTGATCCAGCAGTCCTACTGCTGGCTATATACCAAAAAGAAATGAAATCAGTACATCAAAGAGATATCTGCACTCCCATGTTTATTGCAGCACTACTCACAGTAGCCAAGATATAAAATCAACCTAAGTGTCTATTAATGGATTAATGAATAAATACAATGTGGTACATACACACAATGGAAGATTTTTCAGCTATAAGAAATGAAATCTTACTTTTTGCATCAATGTGGATGGAAGTGGAGGACATTAGGCTATGTAAAATGACCCAGGCACAGAAAGATAAATTTTAAATGTTCTTACTAATATGTGGGAACTAAAAATTAAAACAATTGAATTCATAGATATAAAGAGTAGAATGGTGGTTACCAGAGACTGGCAAGGTTAGTAGGTAGAGGGCAAAGTGTGGGGATGGTTAATGGGTGCAAAAATATAGTTAGAATAAATAAGAAATAATAGTTGGTAGCAAAACAGGGTGACTATAGTCAACATTCATTTATTTTATATTTAAAAATAACTAACAATGATAATTGGAATATTGCTAACACAAATACATGATAAATGTTTGAGGAGATGGATACTCTAATTACCCTGATGTGATTATCACACATTGTATACTGTGTCAGAACATCTCATATATCTCATAAATATATACACCTATTAAGTAACCTTAATAATTAAGAATAAAAATAATATTAAATAAATCAGCTATCTTGAATTTTCTGTCCGAAAAGTCACATATCTCTGTCACACTGGGATTTGTCTCTGGTGCCATATTCAGTTTGTTAAGTGAGGTCATGTTATTGTGGATGTTCTTGATGTTTGTATATGTTCCTTGATGTCTGGACATTGAAGAGTTAGGTATTTATTCTAACTTTCACAGTCTGAGCTTCTTTGTACACTCATCCTCCTTGAGAAGGCTTTTCATGTATTCAAAGAGAATTGAGTGTTGTGATCTAAGTCTTTGTTCACTGCAGCTGTATCACCATCGGGATGCATACCAAGCCTAGTAACACTGAGTCTCTTGCAGACTCATACCATCTGGACACACTTGGGTAAGGTCTGGAAGAATTCCCTGGATTACCAGGCAGAGTCTTTTGTTTTATTTCCTGTCTTTCCTTCAAACTGCTGGCCTGCCTGGAGTTGGGGGAGAGGTGATGTAAGCACTCCCTTGGCCACCACAACTGGGACTGCACTGGATTACACCTGATCCAGCACAGTGCTGGGTCTTGCCAAAGGCCCTTGAAAACTACTGCTTGGCTACCTCCGATGTTTGTTCCATTCCTAAGTGCTCTTTAATTAGCAGGTGGTGAATCCTTTCAAGACTATGTGTCTTTTCTTCAGGGAAGAGGGTTCCCTTCTGATCCTGGGAGAGTCTTGGAATACCACCCAGGAGCTACGGCCTGGAATTGGGGGCCTCTGTAATCTGCTTGTTGTTTTATTTTACTGTGCTTGAAATGATATTTAGGTTTTAAGGCAAAGTTTTCTTTGCTCTGCCCTCTTCTTTCCCTAGAAAGGAGGAGTCTTTCACCAAGCTGAACTGCCTAGAGTTGCAAGAGGGATGATGTGATTATTCCCTTGGCCACCAGAGAAGGTGTCTCATGGAGTCATGTGAACTCCAAGTCCAATGGCTTTGAGTCCAGTGCTGCACCCAGATTTGTTCTAGAACTGCAGTCCTTGTGAACTGGCTGCTTTTCTTTTCTTTTTTTTTTTTTTTTTGCTGGGGAAAATTCTTTATTATTATTTAGACAGCTGAACCACTTTTCAAAATATTTATAATAAAGACTTCTCTTTTAAAGGGCAAAAATGAAAATCATTCACGGTCTTGAACAATGAGATCACTTGGACTCAGGAAGGGGAACATCACACACAGGGGCCTATCATGGGGAGGGGGGAGGGGGGAGGGATTGCATTGGGAGTTATACCTGATGTAAATGACGAGTTGTTGGGTGCTGACGAGTTGATGGGTGCAGCACAGCAACATGGCACAAGTATACATATGTAATAAACCTGCTTTTCAAATTTTTCGGAACCCTCAAGCACTACAGTTATTGAGCGGTGGAGCTAGTTGAAACTCTAGTTCCTACCACTGGAATGGAGTATTTACCTCTGGCTGGGGATTTTCTAAATGCTTGCTTTATGGGGGCTGGCAGAATTCTGCCCTGTGTTATGTACCACTGTGACAGGGCAGCACAAAATTCCAATGAATAGTTCCACAGTCACTTCACTCTCTATCCTCCAAGCACAAAGATACTCTCCATGCATTCCTGGGAGATAAGGGAGGGGTGATGTAGGCAATGTCTTTCCTATTGTCTTCAGAGCCTTGTTTCTTAGATATGATGTTAAAACAAGGTACTGTGATTACTCACCTGAGTTTTGGTTCTTATTTGGTGTTTTGTTGCATAGATCATTGTTCAATTTTGTTTTACTGTAGTGGGGGATGATTGCTGGAGGGTTCTCTTCAACTACCTTATTCTGCCATCCACTTGATTTCTAAAAATTTATTTGTGTGTCTCTCCAATTAAGCTTAAGCTATATTAGGACTAAATCTATGCCTTTTTATTTAACAATAAAGCCACAATACTTAGAATAGTGCCATAAACATAATAGGAACCTAAATATTATAGTTGAAATATGTTTTAGTTACCATAGCATTGCAATAAAAGGAATAAGTAATTTTTGTTAGAGGAATTCAAAGAAAGTTTTATAAAGTAAATGACATATAAACTGGATATTTTAAGGAAGGGTAGGAGTTGTTAGACAAAGGTGGGAGTTAAGGAAAAGTGAAAGGTGATCTCAAATGTAGGCAGCATGACAGAATAATTACAGACATGGGTTTGGGGGTGAGACAAATGTGGGTTTGAAGCCTTGCTTTACCACTTAGCAAATGTAAAATTTTGGACAAGTGATTTTACCCCTCTGAACTTTGTTTTCTTATTCTATAAAATAGAGTTATAAATATCCCCATCTAATATGAGTGTTGTGAAGATGTAAGTAGTGTATACAACAGTGATCAGCTCAGTTTTTGACATATAGGTTAAATAAATGGTGCCAAAATTTGGAGCTAGATAAACTTCAGCTTAATAGTGAACATCTTTTTTAAAATAGTTGCTAAATTAAATCCACATTTATAATGATGCAGTGCACTCCAAAATTAAACTCCAAGTAGCCTCGTGCCAGAGGTCTCTTTTATCTTGGTGAGTTCTTAAATAGCCTGAAAACAAAATGGATTATAAGTAAACTAGTTTCTATACATTTTACCCATCAGATGAATTCATATTCTGACTTGCAAATAAATACAGTTGTTAAAGTAATTACCACTGGCCAGTTTATTTTATACAGTTTCAGTGTGTTTTTAAACAGATACCCCTCATTTGTCTGCATTATAGAAGTTTCCTAGGCTAGCACAGTACTGTAGCAGTAGAACAGAGATGGATGTGAGTAAGATCTAAGACAAGCCTATTAATTATCAAGTAGCCCCAGATCGATTGGTTGTTGAAATAGCTGAATTTTTCTGCATTTCTGATAAACAGTTAGAAATTTACTCTAAAGGAAAGCTTTGGTGGACCTTCAGTGACACTTGTGTTCATGGCAAGGGAACACTGAAGTCAAAAGTTATATGAACTGTGTGATCACAGGCCAAATTGAATCTAAGATATGTTGGAAATTTACAAAATAGAAGTGACATGGCTGAAAGGCACCTCAGCAAATGTGTACCAATGACTGACTGAATGCATCCCTTTTGTTTCATGATGATACATAGCTACCCTGGAACTTAAATGACATTTCACAAAGAATTTAGGAGAATAAAAATGAATTATTCGAGTAATGTATCAGAATTGAAAGTGTGGTGTATAACAGGCTAGAGATTTCTGAAATTAATTTAGCATATACACAGAATTAAAATCATTTAAAAATAATAGGCTACCATTTGCCTTTTTTTGCTGTTGCTATAGAGTGAATGTTTGTCTTCCTTCAAAATTTACATGTTGAAATCCTAACACACAATGAGATAGTATGAGAAGTTAGACCCTTTGGGAGGTGCATTGGGAGGCTCTGTCCTCATGAATAGGATTATTGTCCTCATAAAGAGACCCTAGAGAACTCCCTCACCCCAACAGCAAGTGAGGACATAGGAAAAAGACAAACAGAAAGTGAGTTCTCACCAGATACTGAATCTGCTGTCACCTTGATCTTGGACTTCCCAGCTCCAAAACTGTGAGAAATAAATTTATGTTGTGTATAAGCCAACCAATACATATTATTTTTCTAATAGCAGCCCAAATGGACTAAGGCCAATGTTGACACATTGAGGTGCAAAAGCACCAGTGGGTAAAACTGCTCACTCTGTTGCATAAATCAAGACAATTGCTTTCAACTGTATTATTACTCATTGCACTATGCATACCATACATTCATAGGAAAACAATAAGGCCAGTTTTATTCAGGTATGCCCTTGATGGAGTAGCAAAAATGATTAAATTTATTGCATATTGGCTATTGAGTATATATATTCTTTTAGTATTCTGTTCAATGAAATGAGAAATATGCATAAAACACTTATGCTACATACCTGGAGTACAGTTGTTTCAGAAAACAGTTAAGTTGAGTTGTGAATTCAACTAGTGCCTTTTTTTTTTTTTTGGTTCAATCGATATTATAAGGCAAAATTAAAGAAGAGTTGAATAAAAACATTGTACTTCAGTTGGCAAATTTGTTTTCCTCTCAAAAGTATATGGATTAGGGATTCTTTTTGAGATTCAGTGTGGTAAGTTATTTCTCCATAAGTAGTTATTTTTACATTACGTGTCTGCTTTATATAGTATCTTTCTGTATTTGGCTTCTATCCTTGCCACAAATGATTTTTAAAAACTTTTTTGTACATGAATAACTTCTTCAGTGGTGATTTCTCAGATTTTGGTGCACCCATCTCCTGAGCAGTGTACGCTGTACCCAATGTATAGTCTTTTACCGCTCACCCCACTCCCACCCTTTGCCCTGAGTCCCCAAAGTCCATCATAATATTTTTATGCATTTGCAACCTCATAGCTTAGCTCTCACTTATGAGTGAGAATATATGATTTTCTTTTTTAATTTTTGAGTTACTTTACTTAGAACAATGGTCTCCAGTTCCATCCACGTTGCTGTGAATGCCATTATTTTGTTCCTTTATATGGCTGGGTAGTATTCTATGGTATATACATATATACCACATTTTCTTTATCCACTCGCTGAATGATGGGCATTTGAACTGGTTCCATATTTTTGCAAATGCAAATTGTGCTGCTGTAAGTATGTGTGTGCAAGATTTTCTTTTTTATTGTTTGTGTAACTTCTTTTCTTCTCAGTAGAAACCCCGTAGTAGAATTGCTGGATCAAATGGTAGATCTATTTTAGTTCTTTAAGAAATATGCACACTGTTTTCCACAATGATTGTACTAGTTTACATTTCCACCATCAGTATAAAAGTGTTTCTTTTTTCACCACATCCAAACCAATATACATTTTTCTTTTAATTACTGTCATTCTTGAAGGAAAAGGGTGGTATTGCATTGTGGTTTTGATTTGCATTTCTTTCGTAATTAGTGTTGTTAAGCATTTTAAAAATATGTTTGTTAGTTGTTTATATATCTTCTTCTGAGAATTGTCTGTTTATGTCATTTGCTCACTTTTTGATAGGATTATTTGCTTTTTTCTTGCTGATTTGTTTGAGGTTTTTGTAGATTCGATATTAGTCCTTTGTCAGAAGTATAGATTTTGAAGATTTTCTCCCACTTTGTGGGTTGTCTGTTTCCTCTGCTGATTACTTCTTTTGTTGTGCAGAAGTTATAAATTTAATTAAGTCTCATCAACTTATCTTTGTTCTTGTTGCATTTGCTTTTGGGTTCTTGGTCAAGAAATCTTTGCCTAAGACACGTCTAGTAGGATTTTTTGAATGTTATCTTCTAGAATTTTGTGGTTTCAGCTCTCAGATTTAAGTCTTTGATACATCTTGAGTTTATTTTTGTATGTGGTGAGAGATGAGAATCCAGTTATATTCTTCTACATGTGGCTTGCCAATTATCCCAGGACCATTTGTTGAACAGAGTGACTTTTCCACACTTTATGTTTTTGTATACTTTGTCGAAGATCAGTTGGCTGTAAGTATTTGGCTTTCTTTCTGGGTTCTCTGTTTTGTTCCATTGTTCTAAATGCCTACTTTTTTACCAGTACCATGCTGCTTTGGTGGCTATGGATTTATAGTATAGTTTGAAATCGGGTCATGTGACACCTCTGGATTTACTCTTTTTGCTTGGTCTTACTTTTGCTATGTGGGCTCTTTCTTGGTTCCATATGAATTTTAGGATTGTCTTTTCTAGTTCTGTGAAGAATAATGGTGGTATTTTGATGGAAATTGCATTGAATGTATAGATTGCTTTCGGCAGTATGATCATATGTACAATATTGTGTCTACCTATCCATGAGCATGGGATGTGTTTCCATTTGTTTTTGTCATCTATCATTTATTTCAACAGTGTTTTGTAGTTTTCCTTGTAGAAGTCTTTCACCACCTTGGTAGATGTTTTCCTAAGTATTTATTTTATTTGCAGTTATTGCTGAAGGGGTTCAGTTCTTGATTTGATTTCAGCTTGGTCACTGTTGGTGTATAGCAGAGCTACTCATTTATGTACATCTGTTCTGTGTCCTGAAACTTTGCTGAATTCATTTACCAGTTCTAAGAGCTTTTTAGATGAGTCTTTAAGGTTTTCTAGGTGTGCCATCATATCATCAGCAAACAGTGACAGTTTGACTTCCTCTTTCCTGAATTGGATGCCCTTTATTTTTTTCTTTTGTGATTGCTCTGGCTAGGACTTCCTAAGTTGAACAGGCATAGTGAAAGAGGGCATTATTGTCTTGTTCCGGTTCCCAGGGGAGAATGCTTTCAACGTTTCCCTATTCAGTATAATGTTGACTGTGGGGTTGTGAAAGTTGGCTTTTATAAACTTAAAGTATATTCCTCCTATGCCGATTTTGCTGAGGGTTTTACTCATAATGCTATGCTGGATTTTGTCAAATGTTTTTTCTTCATCTGTTGAGATAATAATGTGATTTTTGTTTTTAATTCTGTTTATGTGGTGTATCACATTTATTGACTTGCTTATATTAAACGATCCATGAATTCCTGGTTTGAAACCTACCTGATCATGGTGGATTATTTTTTTTTGATATGCTGTTGGATTTGGTTAGCTAGTATTTGTTGAGAATTTTTGCATCTATGTTTATCAGAGATATTGGTCTGTAGTTTTCTGTTTTTCTTTGTCCCTTCCTGGTTTTAGTATTAGGGTGATACTGGCCTCATGTAATTATTTAAGGAGCATTTCCTCTTTATACTGTGGAATCATCAACAGAATTGGTACCAATTTTTCTTTGAATGTCTGATAGAATTCAGCTGTGAATCCATCTGGTCCTGGACTGTTTTGTTAGTGATTTTTTAATTACCATTTCGATCTTGCTGCTTGTTATTCATCTGTTCAGAGTTTCTGTATCTTCCTGGCTTTACCTAGGAGGATTGTATATTTCCGGGAATTTTTCCATCTCCTCTAGGTTTTCTAGTTTATGTACATAAAGGTGTTCATAGTAGCCTTGAATGATCTTTTGTATTTCTGTGGTATTGGTTGTAATAACTTTCATTTCATTTCTAATTGAGCTTATTTGGATCTTCTGTCTTCTGTCTTCTTTTTTTGGTTTATTTCACTAATAGTGTATCAATTTTACTTATCTTTTCAAAGAACCAACTTTTTGTTTTATTCATCTTTTGTACTTTTTTTGTTTTAATTTCATTTAGTTCTGCTCTAATTTTGGTTATTTATTTTCTTCTGCTGGTTTGGGTTTGCTTTGTTCTTGTTTTTCTGGCTCTTTGAGATGTGACCTTACATTGTCAATTTGTGCTTTTTAAAAACTTTTTGATGTAGACATTTCATGCTATGAAATTTTACCTTAGCACTGCTTTTGCTGTATCCCAGAGATTTTGATAGTTTCTGTAACTACTATCATTCAATGTGAAGAATTTTTAAATTTCCATCATGATTTTATTGTTGACCCAGTGATCATTCAGGAGCAGGTTATTTAATTTTCATGTATTTGCATGATGTTGTGCATTCCTTTTGGAGTTGATTTCCATTTTTATTCCACTGTGGTCTGACAGAATACTTACTACAATTTTCATTTTTTAAAATTTGTTGAGACTTGTTTTGTGGCTTATCATATAGTCTATCTTGGAGAATGTTTCTTGTGCTGATGAATAGAATGAATATTCTGCAGTTGTTGAGTAGAATGGTCTGTAACTATCTGTTAAGTATATTTGTTCAAGGATATAGTTAAAAGTCCATTGCTTCTTTGTTGACTTTCTCTCTTGATTACCTATCTAGTGCTTTAAGGGTAGTATTGAATTACCGCACTATTATTGTTTTGCTTTCTATCTCATTTCTTAGGTCTTGTAGTAACTGTTTTATGAATTTGAGAGCTTCAGTTTTAGGTGCATATATATATTTAGGATTGTGATATTTTCCTTTTGGACTAGTCCTTTTATTATTTTATAATGTTCATCTTTGTCTTTTTAAATTTCTGCTACTTTAAATTTTGTATGATATAAGTATAGCTACTTCTGCTCACTTTTGGTGTCCATTTGCATGGAATATGTTTTTTCACCCCTTTCCTTTAAGTTTATGTGAGTCCTTATGTGTCAGATGAGTCTCTTGAAGACAGCAGACAGTTGTTTGGTGAATTCTTATCCATTTTTTCATTCTGTACATTTTAAGTGGAGCATTTGGGCCATTTACATTCAATATTAGTATTGACATGTAAGGTATTATTCTATTCAGAGTGCTGTTTGTTTCCTGAATAACTTTTTTTTTTTTTTTTTTGAGACGGAGTCTCGCCCTGTTGCCCAGGCTGGAGTGCAGTGGTGCAATCTTGCTCACTGCAAGCTCCACCTCCCAGGTTCACGCCATTCTCCTGCCTCATAACTTGTTTTTTAAATTGTATTTTTGTTTTAGCTACCCTGTGAGACTTATGCTCTAAGGAAATTCAATTTTGATATATTTTGAGAATTTGTTGCAAGATTTATAGCTTTTCTTTAGCAGTTATTGTAGTGCTGGCTTGGTAGTGGTGAACTCTCTCAGCAATTGTTTGCCTGACAAAGACTGTATCTTTCCTTCGCTTATAAAGCTTAGTTTAAATGGATACAAAATTTGGGGCTGATAATTGTTTTGCCTGAGGAGGCTAAAGATAGGACCTCAATCTCTTCTAGCTTGCAGGGTTTCTGCTGAAAAATTTGCTGTTAATCTGATAGGTTTTTCTTTATAGGTTACATGATGCTTTTGCCTCACAGATCTTGACTTTAAATAACCTGATGACTGTGCACCGAGGCAATAATCTTTTTGTGATGATTTTCTAAGTGTCTTTTGAGCTTCTTGTATTTGGATATCTAGATTTGTAGCAAGGCTGGGGAAGTTTTCCTCGATTATTCCTTCAAATATGTTTTCCAAACTTTTCAATTTCTCTTATTCCTCAGGAACATCAATTATTCTTAGGTTATTTAACATAATTTCAAACTTTTTAGAGGATTTCTTCATTTTTAAATTTTTTTCTTTGTCTTTGTTGTGTTAGGTTACTTCAAAAGCCTTGTCTTCAAGCTTTGAAGCTCTTTTCCTTACTTGTTTGATTTGATTGCTGAGACTATCCAGTGAATTTTCCATTTACCTGTGTCCTTTATTTCAAGTTGTGATTGCTTTTTATTTATGCTATTTCACTGGATATTTTTTCATTCACATTCCGTATCATTTTTTTTTATTTCTTTAAGTTGGACATCACCTTTTTTCTGGTGCCTCCTCTATTAACTTAATAATCAACCTTCTGAATTATCTTTCTGGCAGCTCAGATATTTCATCTTGGTTTGAATCCATTGTTGGTGAGCTCCTGTGATTTTTGCGGGGTATTAAAGAAACTTGTTTTGTGACGTTACCAGATTTTTTTTTTTCTGGTTCCTTTTCATTTGGGTGGACTGTGTAAGAAGGAAGATCTGGGACTTAATGGCTGCTCTTCAGATTCTTTGGTCCCACAGGGTGCTCCCTTGATTTGTTGCTCTCCCCCTTTCTTTAGGTATGAGGCTTCCTGAGTGTCATACGGCAGTGATTGTTATTTCTCTTAGGGATCTAGCCACTCAGCAGAGCTGCCATTCTCTGGGTTATTACTGGGGAATGTCTGCAAAAAGTCCTTTGTTGTGATTTGTCTTCAGGTTTCTCAGCCATGGATATCAGCGCATGTTTTTTTTTGGAGGTAGGAGGGGAGTGAAGTGCACTCTTTGAGGGTCCTTGGTTGTATTTTTGTTAAGTGTGCTGGTTTTGTGTTTGTTGGCGTCCAGCCAGGAGGTTGTGCTTTCAAGAGGCATCAGCCGCAGTAGTATAGAGGAGATACAAGCTTGCCCTAGGGTCAAGTGGTGGGCGGGGTCACAGAGTTCCCCAGAGATTATGTTTTCTCTCTTTGGCTACCAGGGCAGGTAGAGAAAGACCATCAGGTGGGGGCAAGGTTAGGGGTGTCTGAGCTCTGACTCTCCTTCTGTGGGACTTGCTGAGGCTGCTGTAGGGGATAACAGTGTGTTTTCCAGGCCAAAGGAGTTGTGTTCCCAGGATGCTTATGGCTGCCTATGATGCATTACACAGATCTCAAGGGAAATTGGGGAAAGCCGGCAGCCGCAGGCCTCACTCAGCTCTCATTCAGCCTGCAGCTCAAAAGACTGGTCTCACTCCCCCAACTCCCCCAACAGCACCGAGTTTATTTCCAGGCAGCTGGTGAGCAAGGCTGAGAACTTACTAGGCTACAAACCTCTTAGCTGAGAGAGCAAGCCAAATCAGTTTCTTCGCCGTCCCACAGAGCCTGTAGCAGCAATGCATCTCCCTCAAGGGGTCTGTGAATTCTCTCGGCTTTTCTCGTATGTTCCTATGGTAGTTCTTGGAGCAAAAGTTCCTGATGTCGGACTCCATATGCTGCCCTGTCTGAGAAGGAACTTCAAGTTAGTCCTGTCTACTGTCTGTCGTTTTTTGGGGATTAGCCTACTGACTGATTTATGGAACATATATTTACTTCAAAAGGGGCTTACAGAAAAAATGGTTATTCATGTTGGGATATTAGGAATATATTTTTTCCAAAAAACTACAAAAGAACTGTCAATTCAAGTACGGTAACTAACACTATTTGTTGCCGATGATAAAATGTGAGCTTTCAAACGAAACGTAGAGCTTTGTAAAACTTGCATTTACCACCATGGATCTGACAGTTTTCCAATACTTAATTATTTTCGTATAATATTTATGGAAATAGTATCAAATGTGATGCATTTTTTGATATTGTATAATAAAATATGTTCACATTTGGAGGTTCTGCATCAATGAATGAATTTTTTTGAAATGAACAATATAATATATTGTACAGCCATGCATGGGGTAAAGTTCAATTTAACCTACAAGATTGGTCTATGCATTTTAATATAATAGGAAATATCATTGATATATTTTAGTGTCCATATTGCAACTTACATTTATGAAACTAACACTTTCTCAGTTTTGATTCAGTGTCAAAGACCATCCACAACTATCTGTAATATCTTCTTTTTTTTAAAAAAATTTATTTATTATTATTATACTTTAAGTTGTAGGGTACATGTGCATAACGTGCAGGTTTGTCACATATGTATACTTGTGCCTTGTTGGTGTGCTGCACCCATCAACTCGTCATTTACATCAGGTATAACTCCCAATGCAATCCCTCCCCCCTCCCCCCCCCCCTCCCCCCCTCCCCCTCCCCCCTCCCCCCTCCCATGATAGGCCCCGGTGTGTGATGTTCCCCTTCCTGAGTCCAAGTGATCTCATTGTTCAGTTCCCACCTATGAGTGAGAACATGCGGTGTTTGGTTTCCTGTTCTTGTGATAGTTTGCTAAGAATTATGGTTTCCAGCTGCATCCATGTCCCTACAAAGGACACAAACTCATCCTTTTTGATGGCTGCATAGTATTCCATGGTGTATATGTGCCACATTTTCTTAATCCAATCTGTCACTGATGGACATTTGGGTTGATTCCAAGTCTTTGCTATTGTGAATAGTGCTGCAATAAACATACGTGTGCATGTGTCTTTATAGCAGCATAATTTATAATCCTTTGGGTATATACCCAGTAATGGGATGGCTGGGTCATATGGTACATCTAGTTCTATATCCTTGAGGAATCGCCATACTGTTTTCCATAATGGTTGAACTAGTTTACAGTCCCACCAACAGTGTAAAAGTGTTCCTATTTCTCCACATCCTCTCCAGCACCTGTTGTTTCCTGACTTTTTAATGATCGCCATTCTAACTGGTGTGAGATGGTATCTCATTGTGGTTTTGATTTGCATTTCTCTGATGACCAGTGATGATGAGCATTTTTTCATGTGTCTGTTGGCTGTATGAATGTCTTCTTTTGAGAAATGTCTGTTCATATCCTTTGCCCACTTTTTCATGGGGTGGTTTGTTTTTTTCTTGTAAATTTGTTTGAGTTCTTTGTAGGTTCTGGATATTAGCCCTTTGTCAGATGAGCAGATTGCAAAAATTTTCTCCCATTCTGTAGGTTGCCTGTTCACTCTGATGATAGTTTCTTTTGCTGTGCAGAAGCTCTTTAGTTTAATGAGATCCCATTTGTCAATTTTGGCTTTTGCTGCCGTTGCTTTTGGTGTTTTAGACATGAAGTCTTTGCCCATGCCTATGTCCTGAATGGTACTACCTAGGTTTTCCTCTAGGATTTTTATGGTATTAGGTCTAACATTTAAGTCTCTAATCCATCTTGAATTAATTTTCGTATAAGGAGTAAGGAAAGGATCCAGTTTCAGCTTTCTACTTATGGCTAGCCAATTTTCCCAGCACCATTTATTAAATAGGGAATCCTTTCCCCATTTCTTGTTTCTCTCAGGTTTGTCAAAGATCAGATGGCTGTAGATGTGTGGTATTACTTCTGAGGACTCTGTTCTGTTCCATTGGTCTATATCTCTGTTTTGGTACCAGTACCATGCTGTTTTGGTTACTGTAGCCTTGTAGTATAGTTTGAAGTCAGGTAGCGTGATGCCTCCAGCTTTGTTCTTTTGACTTAGGATTGTCTTGGAGATGTGGGCTCTTTTTTCGTTCCATATGAACTTTAAAGCAGTTTTTTTTTCCAATTCTGTGAAGAAACTCGTTGGTAGCCTGATGGGGATGGCATTGAATCTATAAATTACCTTGGGCAGTATGGCCATTTTCACGATATTGATTCTTCCTATCCATGAGCATGGTATGTTCTTCCATTTGTTTGTGTCCTCTTTCATTTCACTGAGCAGTGGTTTGTAGTTCTCCTTGAAGAGGTCCTTTACATCCCTTGTCAGTTGGATTCCTAGGTATTTTATTCTCTTTGAAGCAATTGTGAATGGAAGTTCATTCCTGATTTGGCTCTCTGTTTGTCTGTTACTGGTGTATAAGAATGCTTGTGATTTTTGCACATTAATTTTGTATCCTGAGACTTTGCTGAAGTTGCTTATCAGCTTAAGGAGATTTTGGGCTGAGACAATGGGGTTTTCTAAATATACAATCATGTCATCTGCAAACAGGGACAATTTGACTTCTTCTTTTCCTAACTGAATACCCTTGATTTCTTTCTCTTGCCTGATTGCCCTAGCCAGAACTTCCAACACTATGTTGAATAGGAGTGGTGAGAGAGGGCATCCCTGTCTTGTGCCAGTTTTCAGAGGGAATTTTTCCAGTTTTTGCCCATTCAGTATGATATTGGCTGTGGGTTTGTCATAGATAGCTCTTATTATTTTGAGGTACGTTCCATCAATACCGAATTTATTGAGCGTTTTTAGCATGAAGGGCTGTTGAATTTTGTCAAAAGCCTTTTCTGCATCTATTGAGATAATCATGTGGTTCTTGTCTTTGGTTCTGTTTATATGCTGGATTATGTTTATTGATTTGTGAATGTTGAACCAGCCTTGCATCCCAGGGATGAAGCCCACTTGATCATGGTGGATAAGCTTCTTGATGTGTTGCTGAATCCGGTTTGCCAGTACTTTATTGAGGATTTTTGCATAGATGTTCATCAGGGATATTGGTCTAAAATTCTCTTTTTTTGTTGTGTCTCTGCCAGGCTTTGGTATCAGGATGATGTTGGCCTCATAAAATGAGTTAGGGAGGATTCCCCCTTTTTCTATTGATTGGAATAGTTTCAGAAGGAATGGTACCAACTCCTCCTTGTACCTCTGGTAGAATTCAGCTGTGAATCCATCTGGTCCTGGACTTTTTTAGGTTGGTAGGCTATTAATTATTGCCTCAATTTCAGAGCCTGCTATTGGTCTATTCAGGGATTCAACTTCTTCCTGGTTTAGTCTTGGGAGAGTGTAAGTGTCCAGGAAATTATCCATTTCTTCTAGATTTTCCAGTTTATTTGCGTAGAGGTGTTTATAGTATTCTCTGATGGTAGTTTGTATTTCTGTGGGGTCGGTGGTGATATCCCCTTTATCATTTTTAATTGCGTCGATTTGATTCTTCTCTCTTTTCTTCTTTATTAGTCTTGCTAGTGGTCTGTCAATTTTGTTGACCTTTTCAAAAAACCAACTCCTGGATTCATTGATTTTTTGGAGGGTTTTTTGTGTCTCTATCTCCTTCAGTTCTGCTCTGATCTTAGGTATTTCTTGCCTTCTGCTAGCTTTCGAATGTGTTTGCTCTTGCTTCTCTAGTTCTTTTAATTGCGATGTTAGAGTGTCCATTTTAGATCTTTCCTGCTTTCTCTTGTGGGCATTTAGTGCTATAAATTTCCCTCTACACACTGCTTTAAATGTGTCCCAGAGATTCTGGTATGTTGTATCCTTGTTCTCATTGGTTTCAAAGAACATCTTTATTTCTGCCTTCATTTCATTATGTACCCAGTAGTCATTCAGGAGCAGGTTGTTCAGTTTCCATATAGTTGAGCAGTTTTGATTGAGTTTCTTAGTCCTGAGTTCTAGTTTGATTGCACTGTGGTCTGAGAGACAGTTTGTTATAATTTCTGTTCTTGTACATTTGCTGAGGAGTGCCTTACTTCCAATTACATGGTCGATTTTGGAGTAAGTACTATGTGGTGCTGAGAAGAATGTATATTCTGTTGATTTGGGGTGGAGAGTTCTATAGATGTCTATTAGGTCTGCTTGCTGCAGAGATGAGTTCAATTCCTGGATATCCTTGTTAACTTTCTGTCTCGTTGATCTGTCTAATGTTGACAGTGGAGTGTTGAAGTCTCCCATTATTATTGTATGGGAGTCTAAGTCTCTTTGTAAGTCTCTAAGGACTTGCTTGATGAATCTGGGTGCTCCTGTATTGGGTGCATATATATTTAGGATAGTTAGCTCTTCCTGTTGAATTGATCCCTTTACCATTATGTAATGGCCTTCTTTGTCTCTTTTGATCTTTGATGGTTTAAAGTCTGTTTTATCAGAGACTAGCATTGCAACCCCCGCTTTTTTTTGTTCTCCATTTGCTTGGTAAATCTTCCTCCATCCCTTTATTTTGAGCCTATGTATGTCTCTGCGTGTGAGATGGGTCTCCTGAATACAGCAGACTGATGGGTCTTGACTCTTTATCCAGTTTGCCAGTCTGTGTCTTTTAATTGGAGCATTTAGTCCATTTACATTTAAGGTTAAGATTGTTATGTGTGAACTTGATCCCGCCATTATGATATTAACTGGTTATTTTGCTCGTTAGTTGATGCAGTTTCTTCCTAGCCTCGATGGTCTTTACATTTTGGCATGTTTTTGCAATGGCTGGTACTGGTTGTTCCTTTCCATGTTTAGTGCTTCCTTCAGGGTCTCTTGTAAGGCAGGCCTAGTGGTGACAAAATCTCTAAGCATTTGCTTATCTGTAAAGGATTTTATTTCTCCTTCACTTATGAAACTTAGTTTGGCTGGATATGAAATTCTGGGTTTAAAATTCTTTTCTTTAAGAATGTTGAATATTGGTCCCCACTCTCTTCTGGCTTGTAGAGTTTCTGCCGAGAGATCTGCTGTTAGTCTGATGGGCTTCCCTTTGTGGGTTACCCGACCTTTCTCTCTGGCTGCCCTTAAGATTTTTTCCTTCATTTCAACTTTGGTGAATCTGGCAATGATGTGTCTTGGAGTTGCTCTTCTCGAGGAGTATCTTTGTGGCGTTCTCTGTATTTCCTGGATTTGAATGTTGGCCTGCCCTACTAGGTTGGGGAAGTTCTCCTGGATGATATCCTGAAGAGTGTTTTCCAACTTGGTTCCATTTTCCCCCTCACTTTCAGGCACCCCAATCAGACGTAGATTTGGTCTTTTTACATAATCCCATACTTCTTGCAGGCTTTGTTCATTTCTTTTTCTTCTTTTTTCTTTTGGTTTCTCTTCTCGCTTCATTTCATTCATTTGATCCTCAATCGCTGATACTCTTTCTTCCAGTTGATCGAGTCGGTTACTGAAGCTTGTGCATTTGTCACGTATTTCTCGTGTCATGGTTTTTCATCTCTTTCATTTCGTTTATGACCTTCTCTGCATTAATTACTCTAGCCATCAATTCTTCCACTTTTTTTTCAAGATTTTTAGTTTCTTTGCGCTGGGTACGTAATTCCTCCTTTAGCTCTGAGAAATTTGATGGACTGAAGCCTTCTTCTCTCATCTCGTCAAAGTCATTCTCCATCCAGCTTTGATCCGTTGCTGCCAATGAGCTGCGCTCCTTTGCCGGGGGAGATGCGCTCTTATTTTTTGAATTTCCAGCTTTTCTGCCCTGCTTTTTCCCCATCTTTGTGGTTTTATCTGCCTCTGGTCTTTGATGATGGTGATGTACTGATGGGGTTTTGGTGTAGGTGTCCTTCCTGTTTGATAGTTTTCCTTCTAACAGTCAGGACTCTCAGCTGTAGTTCTGTTGGAGATTGCTTGAGGTCCACTCCAGACCCTGTTTGCCTGGGTATGAGCAGCAGAGGCTGCAGAAGATAGAATATTTCTGAACAGCGAGTGTACTTGTCTGATTCTTGCTTTGGAAGCTTCCTCTCAGGGGTGTACTCCACCCTGTGAGGTGTGGGGTGTCAGACTGCCCCTAGTGGGGGATGTCTCCCAGTTAGGCTGCTCAGGGGTCAGGGACCCACTTGAGCAGGGAGTCTGTCCCTTCTCAGATCTCAGCCTCCGTGTTGGGAGATCCACTGCTCTCTTCAAAGCTGTCAGACAGAGTCGTTTGCGTCTGCAGAGTTTTCTGCTGTGTTTGTTATTGTTTACTGTGCCCTGTCCCCAGAGGTGGAGTCTACAGAGACAGGCAGGTTTCCTTGAGCTGCTGTGAGCTCCACCCAGTTCGAGCTTCCCAGCGGCTTTGTTTACCTACTTAAGCCTCAGCAATGTCGGGCGCCCCTCCCCCAGCCTCGCTGCTGCCTTGCCGGTAGATCACAGACTGCTGTGCTAGCAATGAGGGAAGCTCCGTGGGTGTGGGACCCTCCCGGCCAGGTGTGGGATATGATCTCCTGGTGTGCCTGTTTGCTTAAAGCACAGTATTGGGGTGGGAGTTACCCGATTTTCCAGGTGTTGTGTGTCTCAGTTCCCCTGTCTAGGAAAAGGGATTCCCTTCCCCCTTGCGCTTCCCAGGTGAGGCAATGCCTCGCCCTGCTTCAGTTCTCGCTGGTCGGGTGCAGCAGCTGACCAGCACCGATCGTCCGGCACTCCCCAGTGAGATGAACCCAGTACCTCAGTTGAAAATGCAGATATCACCGGTCTTCTGTGTCGCTCTCGCTGGGAGTTGGAGACTGGAGCTGTTCCTATTCGGCCATCTTGCTCTGCGAGCCCTGTAATATCTTCTTAAAATATTTTTACAATTTCTATGTAAGACTAATATTTTTATGTATATCAAATGTAACAATGTGTCACCACTGACAGTATAGATGCAGATATTAGAACTAGTTGTTTTCTATGAAACCATACATTGAAATTGCAAACATGTAAAACAAATTTACTCTTCTTACTGCATATTTTGTTTTGTAAATATAGTACATTTTTATAAAAATGAATTATTTAGCTAACATAGGTAGTATTTTATGTTTTTTATTAACATTGTTATTTACCGTTATTATTTTTGTTGGCACTTTAGAAAAAATAAATAATCTTCCAGTTTTAGTTTTTAATATAGAACATATTCATAGATGAAATCTATATTTTAAAAATCTCTTTATGCTTATCAATAACTTTTAATATTGTAAAAGTATCTTTGACCCAAAAGTTGAAGAATGACTGGATTAACAAGTTTCCTCCAAGTCAAATACAATTTGGATGCATCTGAGTTTACTTGTAAGTGACTAAATTAACTTTTTTTTCTACTAAGCGAAATGGGAGTTTCAGGTAGAAATTAAATTCAGTTACAGAAAAGCAGTTATATTTTTCCATCTCTGTATTTGTAATTTTAAATTTTTATATTAACTTGATTTGTCTTTTTGTCCTCTACTGCCTGATTTGGAGGGTAATCTAGTCTCAATAATATTTTATTGGAATTGTTCAACTGTCTCAAGCACCAATTTTTACCCTTTTCTGGTATTTTCAAGATTTTTGGTGACCTCATATAGTTCAGACATTTAGGAAAATGTCTTTGAGATTTAGCCCATTCCATTTGGTCTAGGATTCTCACGTACAAGCCCAAATTTCCCAATAAAATATGTGCAGCCCTGCATTATATAGGATCCATATATTTCATGTGCATATTAGCCAGTAGGGCTTTTTACACAGTGTCTAAGGCTCTTGAAAATTTCAACTCTTAAACATCCATATGCTACTTTGATAGGAAACCTTATATCTCTTAGAATCCTGAATAATTTCAGGGCACAGAGATTAAATAATTTTTCAGATGCTTACTCAGTCTTAAGAAACTTAATTCTAGATACTCCCTTGATACCTATGATGGTGATATGGTTTGAATTTTTGTCCTCCACCCAAATTTCATGTCAAGTTGTAATCCCCAATGTTGGGGGAGGCTGGTGGGAGGTGATTGAATCATGAAGACGGATTTCTCCCTTGCTCTTCTCCTGACAGTGAGTTATCATGAACTCTGGTTGTTTAAAAGTGGGTAGCACCTCCCTTTTTGCTCTCTCTTTCTCCTTCTCCAGCCATGTAAAACATGCTTGCTTTCCCTTCAACTTCTGTCATGAATGTAAGATTCCTTAGCCGTGCCTCCTGTACAGCCTGCAGATATGAGTCAATTAAATCTCTTTTCTTTATAAATTACCATCTCAGGTAGTTCTTTATAGCAATGCAAAAACAAACTAATACAGATGGTTAGTTCTGTGCATCAACTTGCCTAGGTTAAAATACCCAGTAATTCCATCAAACACTAATCTAGATGCTGTTGTGAAAGTATTTCGTAGATGTGGTTTATATTTATAATCAGTTGACAGCTTATTCTTCATAATATATGTGGACATTATCTAATAAGTTGAAATGTTTTAAAAGAAAACACTGAGATATCACTGAAGAAGAATAAAACGTCTCAAGACTGCAGCATCAAATATGCCAGAGATAATTTTACCAGACTGCCCTATTAATATGCCAGGTTCCTATAATTGCATGAGCTAATTCCTTGCATTAAATTGTGTGTGTGTGTGTGTGTGTGTGTGTGTGTATCAAATTTCCTTCTTGTTCTATTTTTCTGGAGAGCCCTGACTAATATATATTTTGGTATTCAGAGTGTGGTGTACGCTCAACAAATTCGGTATTGATGGAACGTACCTCAAAATAATAAGAGCTATTTATGACAAACCCACAGCCAATATCATACTGAATGGGCAAAAACTGGAAAAATTCCCTCTGAAAACTGGCACAAGACAGGGATGCCCTCTCTCACCACTCCTATTCAACATAGTGTTGGAAGTTCTGGCTAGGGCAATCAGGCAAGAGAAAGAAATCAAGGGTATTCAGTTAGGAAAAGAAGTCAAATTGTCCCTGTTTGCAGATGACATGATTGTATATTTAGAAAACCCCATTGTCTCAGCCCAAAATCTCCTTCAGCTGATAAGCAACTTCAGCAAAGTCTCAGGATACAAAATTAATGTGCAAAAATCACAAGCATTTTTATACACCAGTAACAGACAAACAGAGAGCCAAATCAGGAATGAACTTCCATTCACAATTGCTTCAAAGAGAATAAAATACCTAGGAATCCAACTTACAAGGGATGTAAAGGACCTCTTCAAGGAGAACTACAAACCACTGCTCAGTGAAATCAAAGAGGACACAAACAAATGGAAGAACATACCATGCTCATGGATAGGAAGAATCAATATCGTGAAAATGGCCATACTGCCCAAGGTAATTTATAGATTCAATGCCATCCCCATCAAGCTACCAATGAGTTTCTTCACAGAATTGGAAAAAACTGCTTTAAAGTTCATATGGAACCAAAAAAAAAGCCCACATTGCCAAGACAATCCTAAGTCAAAAGAACAAAGCTGGAGGCATCACGCTACCTGACTTCAAACTATATTACAAGGCTACAGTAACCAAAACAGCATAGTACTGGTACCAAAACAGAGATATAGACCAATGGAACAGAACAGAGTCCTCAGAAATAATACCACACATCTACAGCCATCTGATCTTTGACAAACCTGAGAGAAACAAGAAATGGGGAAAGGATTCCCTATTTAATAAATGGTGCTGGGAAAATTGGCTAGCCATAAGTAGAAAGCTGAAACTGGATCCTTTCCTTACTCCTTATACGAAAATTAATTCAAGATGGATTAGAGACTTAAATGTTAGACCTAATACCATAAAAATCCTAGAGGAAAACCTAGGTAGTACCATTCAGGACATAGGCATGGGCAAAGATTTCATGTCTAAAACTCCAAAAGCAACAGCAGCAAAAGCCAAAATTGACAAATGGGATCTCATTAAACTAAAGAGCTTCTGCACAGCAAAAGAAACTATCATCAGAGTGAACAGGCAACCTACAGAATGGGAGAAAATTTTTGCAATCTGCTCATCTGACAAAGGGCTAATATCCAGAACCTACAAAGAACTCAAACAAATTTACAAGAAAAAAACAAACAACCCCATCAAAAAGTGGACAAATGATATGAACAGACATTTCTCAAAAGAAGACATTCATACAGCCAACAGACACATGAAAAAATGCTCATCATCACTGGTCATCAGAGAAATGCAAATCAAAACCACAATGAGATACCATCTCACACCAGTTAGAATGGCGATCATTAAAAAGTCAGGAAACAACAGGTGCTGGAGAGGATGTGGAGAAATAGGAACACTTTTACACTGTTGGTGGGATTGTAAACTAGTTCAACCATTATGGAAAACAGTATGGCGATTCCACAAGGATATAGAACTAGATGTACCATATGACCCAGCCATCCCATTACTGGGTATATACCCAAAGGATTATAAATCATGCTGCTATAAAGACACATGCACACGTATGTTTATTGCGGCACTATTCACAATAGCAAAGACTTGGAATCAACCCAAATGTCCATCAGTGACAGACTGGATTAAGAAAATGTGGCACATATACACCATGGAATACTATGCAGCCATCAAAAAGGATGAGTTTGTGTCCTTTGTAGGGACATGGATGCAGCTGGAAACCATCATTCTTAGCAAACTATCACAAGAACAGAAAACCAAACACCGCATGTTCTCACTCATAGGTGGGAACTGAACAATGAGATCACTTGGACTCAGGAAGGGGAACATCACACACCGGGGCCTATCATGGGGAGGGGGCCGGGGGGAGGGATTGCATTGGGAGTGATACCTGATGTAAATGACGAGTTGATGGGTGCTGACGAGTTGATGGTTGCAGCACACCAACATGGCACAAGTATACATATGTAACAAACCTGCACATTATGCACATGTACCCTAGAACTCAAAGTTTAATAATAATAATAATAAAAAAGAGAGTGTGGTGTGCTACTATTCCAGTTCATTTCCTGAAAAACAAAGAGCTGCAGGGTTTCAGTGGAGCTTAGAATAAGAGAAGGCTCTACATCAGGTTCAGGCTATAATGAAAGCTGATATGTTACTTGGGACATATGATTGAGCAGATCCAATGGTGCCTGAGGTATCACTGTGAGATAGGGATGCTGTTTGGAGCATTTTGGAGGCCTGTGTAGGTGAATTACAGTGCTGTTCCTTAGAATTGTGAAGCATATTGCTGCCCTTGTCTGTGTAAAACTATTCTCTTTTTTTTGGAAATGGTTTTGGCTTCCTACAGAACACTTACTCATGGACTATCAAGTTTCCATATGACCTAAACTTCCCAGATGGTTCTGCCTGATATGCAGCACAATCAGAAAGTGAACAGCTACAGCACTTTAGTGCCTTTTTGAGACTTCCTCAAAGGACAGTCATAAAGAAACATCTCCCAATGGGCAAAATTTCAAACAGTGCACTTTGTTTTTTATTTTTTGGCAAAAAGAAATGTCAGAGGTATGAACATATACCAGTTCATGGAATGTGACCAATGGTTTTGTCATATAGTCAGGGATTTTGCGAGAACCAGATTGGAAATTTGGTAACTAGGAGGTCTGAGGAAGAGGTATGTGGAGAGTCCTCTCTGTGTGAGCACAAAAGTAAAGATGTTTGTATGCTATGTGAATGCTCACCAAAGGGTGATCAACTGAGAAAAATTTAAATACATATGCATTGGCTCAACAACACTATCTTCAACTTACCAAGGCTGACCTGGTTATAGCCATAACTGAATGCCCAATATGCCAGTAGCAGAGACTAATACTGAGTCCCAGATATTGCACCATTCCCCACAATGATCAGCAAGCTACCTCGTGGCAGGTTGCTAACATCGGCTTACTTTCATTATGAAAGGAGAATTACTCTGCTCTTACCAAAGTAGACACTTTGGAAATTGATTTGTCTATTCTTCATGCAATGGTTCTGTCAAACATACTATCTGTGGACTTACAAAATGCCTTGTCCACTGTCATGGTATTACACATGACACTGTTTCTTATCAAGGAACTCACTTCACAGCAAATGAAGTGCAGCAATGTTCCCATCTTTATGGGATTCACTGGTGGTACCAAGTTTCCAATCATTCTGAAGTTGCTGGCTTGGTAGAACTGTAAAATGGTCTTTTCCATACTCAGTTATAACCCGGTTAGGTGCTTGCAGGGATTGGGTAATGTTTTTAAATAGGTTGAACATGTTCTAAATCAGTGCCCAATAAATGGAGTTGTTACTTTCATATCCAGCATTTGCAAGTTATGAGGCAAGTGAATTGGAGTGGCACTACTCAGTATTACCTCTAATGATCTACTAGTAAAATTTCCGCTTCCTGTTCCTGTGGTTTCCTATATATACCTGTGTGTATATGTGTGTGTGTGTGTGTGTGTGTGTGTGTGTGCGCCTGTGTGATCTTTGGTTTTTCTTTTATCCTCTTATTCTATAAGAAGATGTATTAATAATAATAAACTTTGCATCACGCCTACCTGCACTTGTGCTTCATCAGCTAAAAATGAGTGTTGAATAAGATACAAAGCCTCATAATATACTATACAACATGTGCAGCATATGATTAAAAATCACTCATTATACTAATAACTAGTAAAATCACAAGATGAAAGTGAAAATACCACACTAAGCTTTTTCAGATGTCCCAGTTGTCTGACAAAGGTATTAAAACAGTCACAATAATAAAATTTTAGTAAGAAATTACAAATTTACCAGACAAATTAAAAGCACAAAATTGCAATAAAATTTCTACTAAAAGTAGAACTACCATAAGACTCAGCAATATAACTGCTGGTTATATACTAAAAAGAAAGGTAATATTGTGAACAAAGGGTTATCCAAACTCTTATGTTTGTTGCAGCATTGTTTACAATAGCCCAGATTTTGAAGCAACTTAAGTGTCCATCAACAGAATAATGGATAAAAAATGTGCTACATATATGTGCTATTTAGTCACAAAGAAGAATGAAATACAGTCATTTGCAGCAACATAGATGGTACTGGATATTATTATGCAGAGTGAAATAAGCCAGACACAGAAATACAAACATTACATGTTCTCACTTATTTGTGAGATACAAAATCCAAAGCAAACTCATGGACATGGAGAGTAGAAGAATGATTACTAGAAGCTTGAAAGGGTTGTCGGGTGCTTATTTACCCCAAGATGGTGGAGCTTATTTTTCCAGCTTCTAATCGTATGATTTCTCTGATTAATAGATGACGATGTAAATATTATTATGAGAATTCTGAATATAAGAGTCAAAATGCCTGGAACTTTCTGCTTTCTCTCTAAGAGGACTGCAAATTTGTAAACAAGCCTGTTGTAGCCTTCTTGAGAATGAGAAAGTTTGTAGTGAGAATAAATACATGGAGAGAGAGGCCTGGATATTTTGCCCATCACAGCTAAGGTCGACATGGGTAAATGAGGCCATTCAGGACCAGCCAGGCTGTAACTGACATGCCAACTGACTGCATAGCTAATTGAACCCAGCCAGTGCCAACTGTAGCAGAAATGACCAGCTTCAGCTGTGGCCTGCTAAAATATTCAACCTGCTGAATCAAGAAGAAATAAATGGTTATTGCTTAGTTTCCTAATTTTGAGTGGCTTGTTATGAAAGAATAGAAAAGACAAGTAGAAGAATAGATTCATTGAAATGTAGCATGCTAATAATTGGAGTACAATGATTGTACCATATGAAATCTAACAAGATACAACAAATAAGTCAGTATCAAAAAAATTGATCTCAGAAAGCAGACAAAAATAATTAGGCAGGGGATCAGGGGTCAGAAGTCTAGTCATTTGAGATATCAATAATAACAAGTAAAAAGCTGTCTCAGAAATTGGTGTACTGGGCAAGTTATCAAAGCTACCACTCAAGAACAGAAAATAAGTCAGAGATTCAATTATAGGAAATGATAAATAATATTAGAGCCATAACATAAAAATCAGGGAAGTGCCCAAAATATGATAGCAAGAAAATAAATTAGAAGAAAAATTGGGTGGATAGTATGTGTCCTGGGTTACTGAACTAGAACTTCCTAGAGTTTACATAATTAATTTCTGTGGTCTGAAACAGGGTTGAGTATGTTGGAAAAAGGGTCTGTGAAAGAATAATGAACGATTGTCTTGAATAAAAGAAGAGGAGGGCTATGGGGAGCACAATATCAGAAAAACTGTTAGAACAACACATTCAGAAAAAATTTTTGACAATTTATTCAGAATAATTTTATATACAGGCCAATCAGATGCACGATCACCAATACAGTGTAATGTGAAGAGTAGTATGTTCAAATAACCTTACCATTCTTTTCTGGCCCAGTTTCTGATGTCTCAAAGCATACCTCTACATTTTTCTATGTCGGGGAAAAGTTAAAAATGGAAACACACACATATTTAAAAAGTATAAATCAATCAAATTGTTAAATACGTTCGATATTCTTTCCTGGACAATATAAAAAAGCTTGAGTAATGCTATACTTTTTCATGTGACTAAAATTTTAAACAATATCAAACATAACTGAATTCAATGATTGCAAATTTCTGTTTGATTTATTAATGAATTGCCAATGTTTAAAAGGATATTAATGAATCAAATCATACATAATTCATAAATAATTACATATATTTCTATAAAATTATTTAGGCATTATTTATTAACATAATTAATCATACATTCACATAATTTATGTTCATTTGAAATTAATGACTTCAGGAATTAAAAATATATATAATCTTCAAATTATGCAAAGTGCAATATAAAATGTAAATAAGTCTATTTATGTGTATAAAAATTACATTTTTGTGGTCTTAAAAACTTTACTTCTAAGTTATTCAAAAGTATTAAAATTTAAAAAATTGTAATGAAGAAATGTATAGTTTAAGACAAAAGCATTAAAACATATAAAAAATAATGTAATACACCACATTGACATTTGTAAGAATAGAGAAAAAAGGCATCCAAATCAGAGGGAAAAAAGTTAAATTTACTCTGTTTGCAGAACACATGAACTTATGAATAGAAATTGTTAAAGACTCCATAAAAATATTAGAACAAATAGAAAAATTTAGCTAAGTGTTAGATACAAATTCAGCAGGCAAATATCAGTTGCAATTCTGTACCATGACAATTATCAATCTAAAAAAGAAATTAAATATGCAGTATTACTTACAAAGCACCAAAAAGAATACAACACTTATGAATATATTTAACCAAGGACATGAGAAACTTGTACACTGAAAAATCACAAAACACTAATGAAAATGTAAAGAAGATGCAAACAATGGCTCTATATTCTGTGTTCATGGACAAGAAGAACTCATACAGGCATACAAAAGAGATATTGCCAGTTGAATAGTACAATACCTCAAAAACAGCTTCATTGTTAAAAAGATAAAGTGATGCAACAACAACTCAAGCACAGATTGAGTTTCCAGGAATCTACCTAAGCTGCCTGTCCATAGAAATGCTTGCTATAAAGGGACAAATATTTAACACAAAGTCAGTTGTACTATTAAAAGTAGAGCAGATGGGAAGGCAGGGATACATCAGTGATATCACAGGTTGGGTTGCAGAAAGACCTCAATTAATTGTACATTGCAATAATAAAAGTCACAAAATTTTTTTGGTTACCCAGTGAATGTAAAAGTTATGTTTACACTACACTGTAGCCTACTAAGTGTGCAACAGCATTATGTCTAAAAAAGCAATGTACATACCTTATTTTAAAAATATATTATCGGTAAAAATTGCTAATGATGATTTCAGCCTTCAGCATGCTGTAATCTGTTTCTTGGTAGAGGGTCTTGCCTCAGTGTTGATGGCTGCTGACTGGCTGATAAAGGAGGCAGTTAGTGAAGGTTGGGGTGGCTGTGGCAATTTCTTAAAATAGGAAAACAATAGTTTGTCACATCAATTGACTTGACATTTCTGTAGCATGCGATGCTATTTGATAGCATTTTACCCGAGGTAGAACTTATTTCAAAATTGGAGTCAATCCTCTGAAACCCTGCCACTGCTTTATCAACTAAGTTGATGTGATGTTCTAAATTTGTTATTGTTATTTCCACAATATTCACAGCTTCTTCACCAGGAGTAGATTTCATCTCAGGAAACCAATTCACTTGCTCATCCATAAGAAGCAGCTCCTCATCCGTTGGCATTTTATTATGACACTGCAGCAATTCATTCACATCTTCAGGCTGCACTTCTAATTCTAACTCTCTTACTGTTTCCACAACACGTGCAATGACTTTCTCCACTGATATCTTGAACCCCTCAAAGACACGGAACTGGATTGAAATCATCTTCTTCCAAATTTCTGTTCAAGCTCCTCCCATGAGTCATAAATATTGTTAATGGTATCTAAAGTGGTGAATCATTTCCAGAAAGTTTTCAATTTACTTTGCCCAGATGCATCAGAGAAATCACTATCTATGGCAGCTATAGCCTTGCAAAATGTATTTATTAAATATTAAGGCTGGAAATTTGAGATTGCACCTCGATTCATTCTTCCATGGGTTGCAGAATGCGTGTGGTGTTAGCAGGCAAGAACAACAACAACAAAAAGAACCCAAAAAACAAAAAAACATAAAACAAATTTTTTGTACATCTTCATCAGAGTTTATGGGGACTAGGTGTACTGTCCATGAGCAGTAATACTTTGAAAGTTATCTTTTTTTCTGAACAGTAGCTCTCAACAGTGAACTTAAAGTAGTCAGCAACCCATGCTATAAATAGATGTGTTATCATCTAAGCTTTGTTGTTCCAGTTGTTGGCCAGAGTCAGAGTGGATTTATCATAATTACTAAGGGCTCTAGGATTTTCAGAATGGTAAATGAGTACTGGCTTCAACCTGAGATTCACTGTGATGCTTAATACTGAGTGTTAACTTGATTGGATTGAAGGATGTAGAGTATTTATCCTGGGTATGTTTGTGTGGGTGTTGCCTAAAACAGATTAACATTTGAGTCAGTGGCCTGGAGAAGGCAGATCCACCCTTAATCTGGTGGGCACACTTTAATAACTTCTAGCGAATATAAAGCAGGCAGAAAATCGTGAAAAGGTGAGATGGGCCTAGCCTCCCAGCCTACATCTTTCTCCCATGCTGCATGCTTCCTGCCCTCGAACATTGAATTCCAAGTTCTTCAGTTTTGGGACTCAGATTGGCTCTCTTTGCTCCTCAGATTGCAGACAACCTATTGTGGGACCTTGTGATCATGTAAGTTAATACTCAATTCGAATGAGAAGAATTCTTAGCTAGAATTAGAAGTGGAGCCTAAAGATGTGACTGAATTGCTGCAATGTCATAATAAAACACCAGCGAATGAGGGATGAGGAGTTGCTTCTTTTTATTTCTAAAACAATGCTAATCCAGGCATATATACATATATATCATATATACATGATATATGTATATACGTATATACATATGCATATATATGTACATATATGTATAAACATATACATATGTATATATACACATACGTATATACGTTTACATATATGCACATATATGTATACACACATGTATATATACATATACGTACATATATGTATACATGCATGTACATATGTACATATATGTATACATGCATATGGATATACATGTACATATCTGTATATACATATATACATATGTATATGTATACATGCATACATATATGTACGTATATGTATGTATGTGTATATGCACACATATATGTACATATAGGTATATGTATACATGTACATATATACATATATACACATATATGTATATGTGATATATATATCATGTATATATGATATATATGTCCCACTAAGAGAACCCTAATACAGTTGCCAACTGCTGCAACCCCTAACAAGAGGGTCTGCCTGGTTTTTGTTTTGTTTTGTTTTGTTTTGGAGTTTTGAAGCTAGGCATTGACTTTTCTCTAGCTATGAAAGATCGATATGGCATCTTCTTGCAATATAAGGTGATTTTGTGTACACTTAAAGTCTGTTGTTTAGTGTAGTCACCTTCATCAATTATCTTAGCTAGATCTTCTGGATAACTTGCTGCAGCTTTTGTACATCAGCACTTGCTAATTCACGATGTACTTTTATGTTACCAAGATGGCTTGATTCTACATGAACCAATCTCTGCTAGCTTCATACTTTTCTTCTGCAGATTCCTACTCCTTCCTCCTTCATAGAACTAAAAAGAGTTAGGATCTTGCTCTGGATTAGGTTTTGGCTTAACGAAAGGTAGTGGTTGATATGATCTATCCAAACCACTGAAATGTTCTTATCAGCGATAGGCTGTTTTTCTTTCTTGGCATTCATGTGTTCATTGTAGTAGCACTTTTACTTTTCTTGAAGAAATTTTCCTTTGTATTCACAACTTGGCTAATAGTTTGGCAGGAGGCCTAGCCTCTGGCTGATCTTGGCTTTTGACCTGTTTTCCTTTCTAAGCTTAATCATTTCTAGCGTTTCATTTATGTGAAATCATAATCAAGTGAAAATGTGAAAAATGTGTGGCTTTTTTTTTTCTTTTTTTCACTTGAACATGTAGAGTTCCTTGAAGGGCTATGAGTTGGCCTAACTTCAACATTATTTTTTCTAAGAGAATAGTGAGGACTAGGGATCAGGAGAGAGATGAGAAAAGGGCTGGTTGATGGAACAGTCAGAACATGTACATTTATAGATTAAGTTTACTGTCTCTTGTTGATGTGGTTTGTGGCACCCCAAAACCATTACAATAATAACATCAAAGGACACTCATCACCACTCTAGATACAATCGTAATGAAAATGTTTGAAATATTTTAAGAATTAGCTAAATGTGACACAGATACACAAAGTAAGCACATGCAGTTGGAAAAATGGTGCCTATAGGTTGCTTAACTGAGGGCTGCTACAAGCCTTCAATTTGTAAAAAATGTAATATAAGTGAAACACCATAAAAGAAAGTATGCCTGTATTGCTAAAATGTCCACACTACTCAAAGTGATCTACAGATTCCGTGCAGTCTCAATCAAAATTCCTAGTGGCATTTTTTACAGAAGTCGAAATAATGCATATACAATTGCTATAGAACTACCAGACTTAAAATAGCCAAATTGTTCTTGAGAGAGAAGAGCAAAGCATGAGGCATCATTCTTCCTTGTTTAAATATACATTACTAAGCAAGCTGTAGTAATCAAAACAGTATCATACTGGTATACAAATAGAGATATAGACCAATAGAACAGAATAGAGAGCCAAAAAATAGACCCTTGCATATACACGCGATTGATCTTCAGCAAAGGTGCCAAGAACACCCAATGGGGAAAGGATAGTATTTCAGCAAATGGTGCCAAGGAAACTGAATATCAGCATGCAAAGAATAAAATAGGACCCTTATCTTGCACGATACACAGAAATTAATTCAAAAATGATTAAATATGTAAATGTATGACCTGAATTAATAAAACTCCTAGAAGAAAACATAGGGAGGACGCTTTATGACATTAATCTAGGCAATGGTTTACTGAATATGACAAGAAACACACAGGTTTTATATATATATATGTATATATATTATGTAAATATAATATATTTGTATTATCTATAATGAGTTAGGGTTTTGACACAGTGGGAAGGTTAATGGAGGGAAAATTCTGAAACTCGAAGCTGTGGAACATGCAGATGGAGCAAAGTTACATAACAAACACACAAAGTATTCTTGTTTTAATTCTCTATTAATACATTAATAAAGTGAAATTCAATAAAAATAGGTTATACCTTTATATAGATTTTAATATAAAGGGCACTAAATGCTGACATTTTCCAGTATCATTATGTATTTCTCAACTGTTCTGACAAATGCCCCTATTAATCACCTTTTTATGAATGGCTTAGTAACATTTAAATGTACATTCCTCAATATTTATGTTGTACATGCATGAAAATTAAGCCTTAAAGAGTTTAAGAAACTTGGTCAAGGCCATACGCAGCTAATAAATGGCAGATTTGAAACGATTAGGTTGGTGTAAATATCATTGCAATTTTTGCAATTAATTTTTTTTTTTTTTTTGAGATGGAGTTTCACTCTTCTTGCCTAGGCTGCAGTGCAGTGTCACAATCTCAGCTCACTGCCACAATCTTGGCTCACTGCCACCTCTGCCTCCTGGATTCAAGCCATTCTTTCCTACCTCAGCCTCCTGAGTAGCTGGGATTACAAGCACCGCCGCCAGGCCCAGCTAAAATTTTGTATTTTAAGTAGAGGTGGGGTTTCATGATGTTGACGAGGTTGGTCTCCAACTCCTGATCTCAGGTGATCCACCCACCTCAGCCTCCCAAAGTGCTGAAATGACAGGCATTAGCCACCGCACCTGGCTTGCAATTACTTTTAATGACAAAAAAACGCAATTACATTGGCACCAACCTAGTACAATGCAGGGTTTTGACTTCTACTTTTGATCTTTGCAAGCCACAATTATTTTCTTGTTACTACTCATTCTCTACGTTCAGCTTGGAATATCACACTAGAACTTCACTCAATTCAGCTTCAGTTCAAATGCTTCCTTTGAAGTGCTTCTCTGATGCTCAGAAGTAAGTTTTGTCTTCTCTCTTCTATGATTGTCATACCTTTTAAATTGTGCCTATTCAAATACAGGCATACATACAAATACACGCACACATTGATATACACGTACATCTGTGGACAACCTTGGTTCTTATGTCACACAAACTTTGGAGCAAGTCTCATAACTTCTTTTCATTTTGCTTGAGAATATCCTCTATACCAGGCCATGGAAATAAACAAATTATATTCCCTATATTTAAGGAGCATGGTGGTTAAGAACACATACTTTGGAATCAGATTCCTTAGTTTAGAATTCTAGATTTACTACATATTTAGTTGTGTACTCTATAATTCAGTATCCTCTCTAAAATGGAAAACATGATAGTACTTACCACCTAAAGTTATTGTGAGGATTGCATGAGACAATTTTTGTTGTTGTTGTTGTTTTGTTTGTTTCCTTTTTGTTTTTCTTTTTTGAGACAGAGTTTTGCTCTTGTTGCCCAGGCTGGAGTGTAATGGCGCCATCTCGGCTCACTGCAACCTCTGCCTCCCTGGTTCAAGCGATTCTTCTGTCTCAGCCACCCGAGTAGCTGGGATTACAGGCACGTGCCACCATGCCCGGCTAATTTTTGTATTTTTAGTAGAGACGAGGTTTTGTCATATTGGTCAGACTGGTCTTGAACTCCTGACCTCAGGTGATCCGCCCACCTCGGCCTCCCAAAGTGCTGGGATTACAGGTGTGAGCCACAGCACAATAATTTTTAATTACTTACATCAGTACCCGGAACAGAGTAAACTCTCTCTCTCTCTCTCGCCATATATATATAAAATATATATATATAATATATATATGATGTATTCTAAGGCTAAATAGTATTACATTGTATTTTATATATACAAAAAATATATATAATATATATTAGGTACATATTATGTATATTTTATATATTATATAATATATAATAGATATACTAGAGATTATATATAGAGATAGATATTATATATTATATATTATATAAAATATATATAGTATGTATCTAATATATAAAATATATATTAGATGTATAATCTCTCTCTCTCTCCCTATATATATATATAGAGAGAGAGAGAGAGAGAAAGAGAGGTGGTCTGAGAAGATACTTGATACAATTTTAATTTTTTAAAATTTATTGAGACTTGTTTTGTGGCCTATCATATGGTCTATCTTGGGGAATATTCTATGTGCTGATGAGAATAATGTAAATTCTGTAGTTCTTATATGTGTATATATATAATTTTTAGTGTATATATACATTTTACATGTATATTCAGAATATAATTAATAAAGTATTCTGAATATACATGTAAAGTGTATATTCATAAACGTATAAAGTATAAAGCTAGACAAGCCAGAATAATACTTTGGGACTTGGTGAGAAGGTGGAGTAAATTACTAAGATGGAATGAGAACAAATTCTGAAATGACAATTTAGTTAATCTAGTGTGGTGTCTCATCTTACTAACACAAAGTTATTATACTGGGACCTCTATTCATTTATGTACCTACCAGATCCTGATATATCAGCTTTGTGACTCATTCTCATCTATGCTACAAACTTTTCCCAGATTGATTTTCTTGGTTTTGAAAGTTGGCTCAAGATCATTTGCCCCACTCCTAAAACCTCAGTAATTGTCATTTGCTTTTGTTGCTATTTACCTTCAAAACTCTGGGTAACTACCCAAATTGATCAATCCCAGTTTCCATGGATAACACTCAGATTTGGCTTTTTATTTATTTATTTTTTCCAAACTGGACTTACCCAGTTTCGCACAAGGGAGGCAAATTCCTTTTTGTCTGAATTTCTTCTCCTTCCACCATCATATATATAAACATGTACATATGAACATGATGTATAATAGAAAATGAAATCAACTTGATATTCTCTGCACCATTGTACATTACCATCAGCAATGTACAAGGGTTCCAAGTTTTCACTGCCCTCACCAACACTTGTTATTCTCTGTTATTACTCTTTTCATAATAGCAATCTTAATGAATATAAAGGGACCCCTTAATTTTTTTTTATTTCAGTAGCGTTATGGATACAAGTGGTTTGTGGTTGCATGGATAAATTGTATAGTAGTGATGTCTGTGATTTTAGTGCACCCATCACCCGAGAAGTGTACATTGAACTCACTAGGTAGTTTTTAATTCCTAGCCTCCCTTCCACCCTCCCTCTTCTGAGTCTCCAATGTCCTTTATACCACTTTGTGTGCCTTTGCACACCCATAGCTTAGCTCCCACTTATAAGTGACAACATACAGTATCTGGTTTTTGATTTCTGAGTTACTTCACTTAGAATAATGACCTCCAGTTCCATCCATGTTGCTGCAAAATACATTATGTCATTCTTTATGATGGCTGAGTAGTATTCCATATATACATATGTGTGTGTGTGTATATATATATATATATGCCACATTTTCTTTACTCATCAGTTGATGGGTATTAGGTTGATTCCTTACCTTTGCAATTGTGAATTGTGCAGTAATACACATACACATCCAGGTTTTTTTTAAGCATATATTCACTTCTTCTCCTTTGGGCAGATACCCAGTAGTAAGATTGATTAATGAAATGGTAAATCTACCTTTAGTTCTTTGAAAAATCTCCATAATGTATTCCATATTGGTTGTACACATTTACATTTCCACTAGCAGTGTATAAGAATTCAATTTTCACCACATCAACACCAACATCTATTCTATTTTAACTGTTTAATAATGAACATTCTAGTTGAGGTAAACTGGTATCTCATTGTGGTTTTAATTCGCATTTCCCTGATGATTAGTAATGTTGAGTATTCTTCATATGTTTCTTGGCCACTTGTATATCTTCTTTTGAGAAGAGTCTATTCATGCCCTTTGCTCACTTTTTGATAAGATTTTTTTTTCTTGCTAATTTGTTTGAGCTTCATATAGATCCTGGATATTTGTATTTTGTCAGATGCATACGTTGCAAGTATTTTCTCGCATTCCATAGATTGTTCGTTTACCCTGATGACTATTTATTTTGATATAGAAAATCTTTTTAGTTTAATGAGATCCAATTTTTCATTTTTTGTTTGCATTGCGTTTACTTTTGGAATCTTAGTCATGAATTATTTGCATAGGCCAATGTCCAGAAATGTCTTTCCAAGGTTTTCCTCTTGAACGTTTATGGCTTCAGGTCTTAGATTTAAGTCTGTAATCCTTCTTAAGTTAATTTTTGTGTATAATTAGAGCTAAGAATTCAGTTTTATTCTTCCACATGTGGCTGTACAATTTCCCCAGCACCATTTATTGAATAGGGTGTTCTTTTCCCAATTTATATTTCTGTATGCTTTCCCAAAGGTCAGTTGGCTGTAAGTATTTGGCTTTGTTTCTGGCTTCTCTATTCTGTTCCATTGGTCTCTGTATCTGCTTTTATATCAGTAGCATGTGTTTTGGTTATTGTAACCTTGTAGTATGAAGTTAGGTAATGTGATGCCTTCAGATTTATTCTTTTTACTTAGGATTACTTTGGCAGTTAGGGCTCCTTTTTTTGTTCCATATGAATTTTATCATTCTTGTTTTAATTCTGTAAAAAATGATGTTACTATTTTGACAGGAATTGCATTGAATCTGTGGATTGCTTTCGGCAGTATGGTCATGTTTGTTATATTGATTCTTCCAATCCATGAGCATGAGATATATTTTCATTGGTTTGTGTAATCTATTATTCTTTTCAGCAGTGTTTTGTAAATCTCCTTGTAGAGATTGTTCTTATCCTTGGTTAAGTATATTCCTAAAGTTTTTTTTGTAATTATGCAGAACAGATTGAGTTCTTGATTTAATTCTCAGCTTGGTCATTGTTGGTGTATAGCACTGTTATGATTTGTGTACATTGATTTTGTAATCTGAGACTTTACTGAATTCATTTATCAGATATAGGAATCTTTTGGAGGAGTCTTTAGGGTTTTCTATGTACAAGATTATTAGCAGACAGAGATGCTCTGACTTCCTATTTTTCAATTTGGATGCCCTTTACATCTTTCTCTTGCCCAATTGCTCTGGCTAGGACTTCCAGTACTATATTGAAAAGAAGTGGTGAAAGTGGAAATCCTTGTCTTGTCCCAGTCCTCAGGGAGAATGCTTTCAACTTTTCTCCATTCAGTATAATATTGACTGTGGGATTTTTACATATGGCTTTTATTATTTTGAGATATGTTCCATCTATGCCTTGTTCGTTGACTATTGTTTATCATAAAGGATGCTGGATTTTATCAAATGCTTTTTCTGCATCTATTGAGATGGTCATATTGTTTTTGTTTTTAATTCTGTTTATGTGATGAATCACATTTATGGACTTCTGTATATAGAATAAAACCCACTTGATTTTGCTAGTATTTTGTGAAAATTTGTATGTATATTCATCAGATATATTGTTCTGCAGTTTTCTCTTTTTCTTGTAATGTAATATTCTTTCTTGGTTTTCATATCAGTTGATACTGGCTTTGTAGAATGAGTTTAGGAGGATTTCTTCTTCTCATTCTTTTGAAATAATAACAGCAGATTTTGTACCAAATCTTTGAAGGTCTGGTAGAATTCAGGTGTAAATTTATCTGGCCCTGGGATTTTTGTTGTTGTTGGCCGTTGTTAAAGTACTGATTAAATTTTGCTGCTTGTTATTCATCTGTGTATGATTTCTATTTCTTCATGATTCAAGCAAAGGTCATTGTGTGTTTCCAGGAATATATTCATTTCCTCTAGATGTTCTAGTTTCTGTGCATATAAATGTTTATAATATTATGTAAAGATGTTTTGTATTTCTGTGGTGTCAATTGTAATGTCTCTATTTTCATTTTTGATTGAAGCTGATTTGAATTTTCTTCTTTCTTTTCTTGGTTAATCTAGCTAGCAGTCTATCAATTTTGCTTATTTTTTCAAAGAATCAGCTTTTTGTTTCATTGGTATTTTGTATTTTTTGTTTTTATTTCATTGAGATCTGTTCTGATATTTGTTATTTCTTTTGCTTTGCTAGCTAAGTGTTTGAATTAGTCTTGTTTCTCCGGTTGCTTGAGGTGTGACATGAGGTTATCAATTTGTGATCTTTCAGACTTTTTATTGTAAGTGTTTGGCTCTCTAAAGTTTTCTCTTAGCAGTATGTTTGTTGTATCCCAGAGGTTGCGATACCTTGTGCCGCTGTTATCATTCATTTTGAAAAAAATTTAAATTTTGATCACGATTTTATTAATAGCCAGAAATAACTCAGGGGCCGACTGTTTAATTTCCATGTGTTTGTATAATTTTGAGGTTTCCTTTTAGAATTCATTTCTAATTTTATTCCTCTGTGGTCTGAGAAAATACTTGATACAATTTTAACATTTTAAAATTTATTGAGACTTGTTTTGTGGCCTATTACATGGTCTATCTTGGGGAATATTCTATGTGCTGATGAGAAGAATGTAAACTCTGCAGTTCTTAAGTAGGATGTTCTGTAAATATCTATTAGGTTCATTTGTTCCAGAATGTAGTTAAGTCCAGTGTTTCTTTGTTGACTTTCTGCCTTGATGATCTGTCTCGTGTTGTCAATGGAGTGTTGAAGTTCCCCAGTATTATTTTCTTTCTGTATATTTCTATTCTTAAGCCTAGTAATATTGCTTTATAAATCTGGGAGCTCTGGAGTTAGGAGCATATTTATTTAAGATTGTTATATCTTCTTACTGAATTAATCCTTTTATTATTATATAGTGACTGTATTTGTCTTTATTTTTATAGTTGTTGCTTTAAAGGTTTTTTAAATCTCATATAAGAACAGCTACTCTTACTTGCTTTTGGTTTCTATTTGTGTGAAATATGTGTTTCCATCCCTTTACCTTCAGTCTGTGAGAATATTTATGTATTAGGTATGTTTCCTCAAAATAGCAGATATTTGGTTTGTGATTTTTTATTTATTCTGCCAATCTGTATTGTATTAGTCCGTTCTCACACTGCCATGACGAAATTCCTGAGACTGGTTAATGTATAAAGAAAAGAGTTTTTTGACTCACAGTTCTGCATGGCTGATGAGGCCTCAAAAAACTTACCCTCATGGCAAAAGGCACCTCTTCACAAGGTGGCAGGAGAGCCAGAGTGCTGGGTGAAGGGTGAAGCTCCTTATCAAACAATCCAAACTTGTGAGAACTCACTCACTATCAGGAGAACAGTATGGGGGAAATGGCCCCCATGAGAAAATTATCTCCACTTGGTCTCAACCTTGACACATGGGGATTATTACAATTCAAGGTGAGATTTGAGTGGGGACACAGAGCCAAACCATATCATTCTGCTGCTGGCCCCTTCAAAATCTCATGTCCTCACATTTCAAAGCACAATTATGCCCTTCCAACGGTCCCTCAAAGTCTTAACTCATTCTAGCATTAACCCAAAAGTGCAAGTCTAAATTCTCATCTGAGATGAGGCAAGTCCCTTCCACCTATAAGCCTGTAAAATCAAAAACAAGTTAGTTACTTCCTAAATACAAAGGGGGTACAGGCATTGAGTAAAGATACTCATTCCAAATGGGAGAAATTGGCCAAAACAAAGAGGCTACAGCCCCCATGCAAGTCTGAAATCCATCATGGCTGTCAAATCTGAAAGCTCCAAAATAATCTCCTTTGACTCCGTGTCTCACATTCAGGTAACAGCGATGCAAAAGGTGGGCTCCCACAGCCATTTGCAGCTCTGCCCCTGTGGCTTTGCAGGGTACAGCTCCCACCATGGCCACTTTCATGGACTGGCACTGTCTGTGGCTTTTCGAGGTGCACGATGCAGGCTGAAGGTGAATCTATCATTCTGGGATCTGGAGGGCGGTGGCCCTCTTCTCACAGCTTCATTAGGCAGTACCCCAGTGTGCACTCTGTGTAGGGGCTTCAATCCCACATTTTCCTTCTGCCCTGCACTAGCAGAGTTTCTCCATGAGGGCCACACCCCTGCAGCAAACTTCTGCCTGTACATCTAGGCATGTCTATACATAACCTGAAATCTAGGTAGAGGTTCCCAAACTTCAACCATTGACTTCTTTGCACCCACAAACCCAACACCACGTGTAAACCACCAAAATTTGGGGCTTGTGCCTTTTGAACAACAGTGTGAGCTGTATGTTGCCCCCTTTTAGCCATATCTGGGACACAGGGCACCAAGTCTTGAGATGGCACTAAGCAGCAAGATCCTGGGCCAGGCCCATGAAACCTGTAGGGAGACCCCCTGAAACTATTGCTATGGAATAAAAGATGAAATGCTCCTGATTATTGTGAATACAAAATTGCATGCAGGATTGTGTAAAGACAATGCCAGGTTGGACTGCCAGGATAAGCCAACAGCGCATTATGTGCTTCTCCCTGCAGAGAACCTATGAATGGATGTGCAGTCAGGGAGGTTTCACATCACCAAGATTCCTATCCCAGAAAAGCAGATGTTCATAGCTCTGGGAATGGAATGCAACCCTTGTGGAGAGCCTACAAATGGACACATGGGGGAGTGCCTGTCCATCTGGATAAGATAGGGCTATAAACGCCCTCCTCTTGCCACGGCTCTTCTAGGCCTCTTTAGGGTTAAGGCATACTCCCTTCTGAGAATTTCTGGTCTAATCGGTTGTCTAGCTTCACCTCCTGTTTCTATGGATTGTTTTTGTAATCAGCTTTTGCTGCAACTGTTACTGCCGATTAATATCTTGCTAACCCTAGGTTATGGAAAGACTGTGTTTCTGTTTTAAGACTCTGTTAGAAATTACTGATGCACACACTATATTGTAAATTCTTACCTCTGTATACTGTATTTCTGCATACAGATGTTATGTTAAAGAATTACTTCATCCCCATGTGACCATCTCACCTCATAATCAAATGACACTGAATCCCTCACTAACCTACCCCCACCCTCACTAAACTTAATAATAAATGCTGGTATATCCAGTGCATTTTTGGCCCCGTGGGACCAGAAGGCGATGACCTCCCGTGGACCCAGCTTTCACTATCTTTTGTGTGTCTATTATTTTTTGACCTGCCAATCCACCTGGGAACAAAGAGAGAGCCTCATTGCATTGCAGGCTGCTGGCCGGATCCTGCAATAGAAACCATTTTTAAATTTTTTTCTACTAGGCCTCTGATGGGCCTGTGATGGGAAGGCCTGCTGGGAAGACGTCTTCTCTGACATGCCCTGAAGACATTTTCCCCGTTGTGTTGACGATTAACATGTGGCTCCTCATTACTTATGCAAATTTCTGCAGCAGGCTTGAATTGCTCTCCAGAAAATGGATTTTTCTTTTTCATTCATCATCAGGCTATGAATTTTCTGAAATGTTATGTTTTGCTTTCCTTTTAAATATAAATTGCAATTCCAAACCATATCTTTGTGAATACATAAAACTGAATGCTTTTAAGAGCACACAAGTCACTTCCTGAACACTTTACTGCTTAGACATTTCTTCTACCAGCTACCCTAAATCATCTCTATCGAGTTCAAAGTTCCACAGATATCTAGGGCAGGGGCAATTTCCACCAATCTCTTTGCTAAAGCATAGCAAGAATCACCTTAATTTCAGTTCCCAACAAATTCCTCATCTCCATCTGAGACCACCTCAGTCTGGACTTCATTGTCCATATCATTATCAGCATTTTGGTCAAAGCCATTCAAAAAGTCTCTAGGATGTTCCAAAATTTCCCACATGTTCCTGTCTTCTTCTGAGGACTCCACACGGTTCCAACCTCTGCTAATTACCCATTTCCAAAGTTGATTCCACATTTTGGGGGTCCTTATAGCAGCTCCCCACTATCTCCTGATACCAATTTATTGTATTAGTCTGTTCTCACTCTGTCTACTTAATTTTCATCATATTTCTTTCTTAATTATTTTGGAGATACACATACCTTTAAAATTAATACATTTAGTGTGGAGTGGAAACAGTATTTTCACTTGAGCAGATGATGCTTAGGTGAAAACTCCTAATTTTTTGTCCTTAAATTAAGAGTGATCATGTATAAACTAGTAAATACTAGACATTCCTCTGAGTCCATCACGTATCAATGTATTTAATGTTCACAAAACATGATGAAGTAAAATTTTTTTTTTCCATTTTGGAGATGAGGAAACTGAAGAAAAGGAATGCTAAGTAACTTATTCAAGTGTCCAAAGTAGCGAAGCAAAAATTCAAACTAGGTGCTTGGTTCCAAATGCCCAGGTTTCTAATCATTTAAATTGTATTCTATTATTAATTTTTTTTTTTTTGAGACAGGATCGCGCTTTGTCATCTAGGCTGGAGTGCAATGGTGTAATCTCAGCTCACTGCAATCTTCACCTCCCAGACTCAACTGATTCTTCTGTCTTAGCCTCCCAAGTAACTGGGATTGCAGGCATTCACCACCACCCCTAGCTATTTCTTTTTAAAAAAATTTTAGTATAGATGGGGTTTCACCATGTTGGCCAGGCTGGTCTCGAACCCCTGACCTCATGTGATCCACCTGCCTTGGCCTCCCAAAGTGCTGGGATTACAGGCATAAGCCACCATGCCTGTCCAAAAAATATATGATATGTAATGTATAGGTTGCTATCAAATTTTAAAGTATATTGCCTTGATATGCCATTTTCCTATAAAGCTGAGAGGATATTTATTCTAAAATGAATCATGAGGAAAGGAAGATTTCTGTTGAGTCAAAAAGGCCAGCATGCTGACATTATCACAATAACCAGAAAATAAGAACTTTTCTATGAATTACAAGAAGGAAATAAATAAGCCTGAAACATGGGAATAGACTGCTCAGTGATGGAGGTTGAGCTCATAATTTTCTTTCAAGCCTGTCTTTGTAGTCTTTTCTTACCTAAGAAATCAGATAGAAACGCACTCTTTATTCAACAGTAATTATAAAATTTTATGATTCTTGATTTTTCCTGTGAGTTACTGGAATATATCAAGACTGCCCACACTTTCCATTTATACCCCAAAGACTTCCTTATGAGATCTCTAATCCTAATGTTAGCCCTAAGCCACTTGTTAGTACAGGAGGATTATCATTTTAGAGAACACTCAGTAATGCCGAACTGTGATCCACCCCTCATAGTTTTTCTCTCATTGTGTTCTGGCCCTCATTCCACTAACCAACTAAACAAATGTCCAGAAGCTTGGCCAGATCTTCTGTTTCAGATAGTTCTTCCACAACACTTCTGAGAGATCCCAAACCCAATTTATCCACTGGGTCATTAAAATGTACTTGATTTTGGTCCTTGTAGGAACTAGATGGAATTCTTTTTCAGCTAAAAGTCTATACTTTATTTTCTAATTACAATTCTGCTTCTTATTGAGGTATTTGATAAATTCGTTGTACAACAAGTTGCAGCATATTTTGAAGGAGGAAAATTGTATTCGGTTAAAAGAAGTGCAATCACATTTAAAATATACCATCTCAAAACACTGCCTACTTCATTAGCACAAACATCCCATTACAAGATAACTGCAGGAAAAGTGGCTAAAAAGTAATGATTACCTTCACAGTCATACTAGCAAGCACTTAATAAAGAAATGAACTTGTCTTAGCAATGATGATAACTAGGTCTCTCAATAATAGCCTAAAGCCCTGCAGAGAAATGAAGCTACCACATGGATAATTCAGATAGCACTCATTGCGTTTGGGGATTAAAGTTCCAAGATAATTGGCTCAGTTCTCCACATGGGTTTGGTAATGAAGGCCTGTACAAAAACTACTAAGTGCTGTCTCCATGGCATAAAGAGCCATTTAAGTAATGTCCATCCTTTTTATTATAAATGAAGTTACTGTAGCATTTATTCATAGCACAGAGTTCCATTACTCCCTTTGCTAGTGAAAGAGAAGAGACAGAAAGCAGGATATTTTAGTGTTTTCCAACCAAAACCAAAAACAAAATAAAACAACAATGATAAAAATAAAACCCCCCAAAAACCCACCACTACCAACAAGAACTAACAAATCAACATAAAACAAGGGAACAACAATAAAAAGACACACCAGCTCTGGCAATTTTTAGTGGATACTTATTACCGAACCTCTCTTTTTCTGTCTTATTCACAGAGGAAAAACTGATTATGGTTTTTGCAACATACCTAATGGGAACCGAAGGAGGAAGACAAGTTTGGGCAATATTAGACAAGTCTATTCCTTGGAATTATGTTTCTGTGGTGTTTACTATTTTAGGAAAATATAGTAATCCATTGCAGCAAGGGTCAACTGCTGAATTTAGAAATGTCCTTATATGAAAATAAGCTAGGAGGTTGCCTATGAGATGTTACTTGTGAAGAACTTGTGTCCTACCCTAGTGACTTATTCCATAGAGAAATGCATTGGCTTCTTCTTTTAAAACATGTGAAGTAACATGAGGAGAAGCTTATGCGTGTAATCCCAGCACTTTGGGAGGATGAGCTGAGTGGATCACTTGAGATCAGGAGTTCCAGATCAGTCTGGTCAACATGGCCAAATCCTGTCTCTACTACAATCACAAAAAAAAAAAAAAAAAAAAAAAAAAAAAAAAAAAAAAATTGCTAAGCCTGGTGGTGCATGCCTTAATCCCAGCTACTCTGGAGGCTGAGTCATGCGAATCATCTGAACCTGGGAGGCAGAAGTTGCAGTGAGCCTATATGACACCACTACACTCCAGCCTGGGCGACACAATGAGACTGTGTGAACAGGAAAAAGAAAGAAAAGAAAGTGGAGAAAGCAAGGAAGCAAGGAAGGAAGGAAGGAAAGAAGAAAGGAAGGAGGGAAGAAAAGAAAGAAAGAAAGAAAGAAAGAAAGAAAGAAAGAAAGAAAGAAAGAAAGAAAGAAAGAAAGAAAGAAAGAAAGAAAGAAAGAAAGAAAGAGAAAGAAAGAAAGAAGGGAAGGAAGGAAGGAAGGATGGAAGGAAGGAAAAGAGAAGAAGAAAAGTGAAAGAGAAGAAGAAAAGTGAAGAATATAAGGAGCAGACATTGTTCTCAACACTCTTGTGAGGTAGCTTTCCTCTGTGACAAAGTATCAAGTGAGCCTTGGGCATTTGTTTGTGACAATTTGTGATAGTAAAAGTTCAAAGTGGAAGTAGTGAAGGAGGCAAAATTGAAGATACAGGTCACAATGAAGAGAGGATTTACTTCTTTCACAATTTTATTTAGAGCTGAGGTAAGTTGCGTGGCTTCATTATTTCAAGGACTTCCACTATTTCTTACCAATTGTAAGTTAGAGTCAGAATAAATCTCACTGGCTATGCAAGTACTCTATCAACGTTGTCCCATGTTTCAGTTATAGTTTATGCCATTCTGCAAACTCTTACCTGCCTATCATATTGTCAGTTACATATTCCCAAAAGGAAAATATCCACAGCAATTCTGTTTTTTAACCAGGAGCTTATTATGCAAGGGCTAAAAATACATGAAGAGATTAAAACAGTACAACAGAAGTTATGACACCTGTCTCTGTCAGTGTGGAAGACAGTGGAAAAGTAGCTATAAGCTCTTATCCAACTAGGATAGTTGAAAGAGTGCATGCATCTAACTAGGGAGAGATTCATGAATAAATTAGGAGGAATTCAAATTAGTGCTAATGCGTGCAAGGGCTGTGATTGTTGCCTGTAGTAGTTGAAAATACTTGTGTCTGTCCTATCCATGCCCTCTTCCTCTAAATGATTGCTTTGCTTGAGCTTCACCAGATTCAGGGCTGCAGTAATTCTGGGACCCAAAAAATATATGTTAGTAACTTTTACTGAAGATAGATTGGAAAGATTGAAGCTATGATCATTCTACATAAGATCTTTGTGGGATTTTAGTTAAATACATTTTGTCCTATATAAATAATGCACTTAGTAATATTAACAAGCAAATAAAATATCAGAGAATTTACAATGCAATAAGGTAATCCTGAAATGTTTTGAAGGTGATGATGGGGAGACGGGACATCAAGAAGACATTTCTAAGGCATTAGCCATTTCTAGATGGATATTAGTCACCTCCTCTAGAAAACTCCCAACTCTTTCGTGACTATGAATGAAAAATAAGCACTTGAAAAAAAATCATTTCTGGAATTTTGGACTCAAAGAGAAAATATGAAAAAAATAGCTGTTTCAGGAATGGTTGAATAACGGTTCAGTATTTCTTCCTCAATTTCAAGTAAAATATATCTGCAGAGTAGAAGCCTACTTTTGCTATATTGCTTTATAATAGGTCAGTATTTGAGGCGAGTTAAAATTTTGAGAGAGTAAAATATGCTAGAAATTTTGCACAATCCAATTTATTTTTATTTGTTTATAAATAACTAGGCAGTTTGCAATTAACAGAGCATTTTTGCGTGTGTGTAAGTACACTCGTGTAACCAACATTGAAAACTAATTTCTTTTACCCTTATTTTCCCATGCATCGTCATACACTTGGATATAATAAAGTTCCCAATCCTGCTAAAGAGCCAACCTAGCAAGTGAAGTCTCTGCTTCACATTCAGTGCTCAGCAGTTTGCATTTGTCTGTCTGTATGTTTGTTCTGTGATAAAATTTGAACCCATTGACAGTTTTTGACTAAACTAATATATTGGAAGGCATCAAGATAAATATTAAGCTTAGTTTGTTACTCAGTTTGATTTATTCAATGAAAACTGACTGATATGTCAGGCAATAAAATTTATAAAAGGATATATCTTTCCTAGGTTTTAATGTTTCTCAATGAAATTTGCTTTGTAGATGTTGACCAAAGGTAAGCCCACAAATGGAAAAGAAAAAAAAAAATTATATTTGTTGAGAAAGAGATTGTGTTGCCACATTGAATTGGTTAGTCTCTTGGTCTCTTTCTGTGAAGGCAAAGACCTTTAAAGTCTATAATTTTGGTATCATGTAGAGAAAATGACCTCCATCTTTACCAATCAGGTCTAATCAGGACCCATTAGGAAATCTCAGCATGCCTTTTATTTTTTATCATGCAAATGACTCCAAGAAACCCAAGTCTCCTCATTCATTCTTCATCTCCACGGCTAGCCTTGAACGTTCCTCCTATCAGATCTCATAAAACACTCTTCTCATCTTCTGAAAACCTTTCATTATGCATTTGTACAGGCATGGTCATACAAAAAATTCAATGCTTACAGCAACTTACATAATAATACTCTCACTTTTTTTTCTAACACATAGTTCTGTTCTTAAGACACTATTTTCCTACAGTTTTCTCAGTAAACAGCATTTTTTCTCTTTAATATTTCTTGTACCACAAGGCCCAAAAGTATAACAAGTGACTTCCTTGCTTCATATTGCCTCTCCAGACATTTGTCCCTTTCTCTTCCAGAAAGATACTACTCTTTAACTCTCAGGTCATTAGACTGTAACTCCTATTCATCAAACGTATTTCAGTCATCTATTAACCTTCAGGTTACTCCCTCTTATTCTGTGAACATTTTAGCACTCAGCTTACTGACACTAATGCTGGACACTAAGTGTTAGACACACTAATTAATGTTAGTTTTTTAATGTTAATGTTAAAGTTAGAGACATTAATTAACATTAGACACTAACATTAATGTTAGACACAATGTTAGACACTAAGTTTAACATCACTTCTTTTATAATTCCAAATGATTTCAATATACATGTAAATGGCCTAACACCCTGGCCCTGTCCATCTTTTATATCCTCTCTTCCCAATATTCTTGTTCCCCACTTTACTTCAACTACTCACTCCAGCAGTTACACTCTAGACTTGTGCTGACCAACATGGTAACCACTAGTCATATATGGCTAGTAATCATTAAAATTGATTCCTACTTCATTAGGAAAATTTAGGCAATCTGAACAGGAGTTTTACAAGTTCTTATTACTATGTCTATCACCTACCTGCTTTCGCATTCATTAACTCTATCATCTCTCCTGTCACTCTGAGTGAATTGCTCATGTCCTTGGTCAAGACCAACCTCACAACTTGTGCATTAGATCCAATTCCACCTAATCTACTCCATGACATCGATTTATAAACTATCATCTTTCTTTCTGCATGTTAAATTTCCCCATATCTGTTAGAAAAATTATATTCAGACTAGACACATATAAGTCATTATTTGAAAGTGAGAATGGAGAAGGTAAAATGGAAGGTTTGAGAGAGAAAAAAAGTGTGACATATATATATATATATATATATATACACACACACACACATACACACACACACACACACATACACATAGGCATAAAACAAAATATCTTAAGGATCTGTATGTAGAAAAAGTGAAAAACTAATGAAAGAAATTAAAGATCTAAATAAGAGAGATTTTGTGTTTGTGGACTGGAATGTTCAATATTGTCAAAACGCTATTTTTAAAAATACAAACTGTAAATTGAATACAATTCTTTTAAAAATCTCAGCAAGAAATTTTTTATACATTGACCAACTGATTCTAAAATTTGTACACAAAGAAAAAGACTTAGAATAGTCAATATAATCCTAAAGAAAATTGGAGAGTTTACATTACTTAATTTTGAGACTTACTATAAAGCCTACCTTAATGAAGACAGGATGGTATTGGTAAAAGAATAAACACATTGACTAAAAGAACAGAGAAGACAGTCCAGAAATAAAGCCATCCAAATATAGTCAATTGATTTTGATAAAGAATCAAAGGCAATTTGATGAAGAATGGATATTTTCAACAGAAGTTGCTGGCAAAAATGGATGCCTACATGCAATTTCAGAGAACTTAAACATAAATCTCACATCTTCAACAATAATACAATTTAAAATATACATCTAAATGTAGAATGAAAAAATATTTAAGTTCCAGAAGAAAGTAAGATAAAATCTGGGTGACCTTGCTTTTGTGATGCATTTTTGAACATAATAACAAAAGTACTCTCTGTTAAAGTTAACAATATGTTGGACTTTACTAAAATTAAGATTATTTATCATTAAGATTATTTTGCTCTGCCAAAGTCACTGTTAAGATAAAAAACAGACCAGCCAAATGGAAATAAAATATTTATTTATAAATCATATAGCAGATAAAGGACTCGTGTCCAGAATATACAAATAATTCCTAAAACTCAACATTGAAAAAAAAAAGCCCAATTCAAAAATTAGCAAAAGATCTAGATAGGCATCTCACTTACAGCTGGCAAATAAGCATTTGAAATGATGTCTAATGTCATTTGTCATTAGAGAAATGCCAATTTAAAAAATAAAACCAATACATTCTTATTAGAATATATAAAATTAAAAAACATAATACTGATTGCTATAGAAGATGAAGAGAATGGACAGTTGTTCATTGTTGGTAAGAATGTAAAATGATAACACCATTTTATAAAATATTTTGGCAGCTTCTTATAAATTTATATATCATCTTACTACATGATTCAATAATTATACTCTATTTATCCAACAGATTTAAAACTTATATTACACTTATACATATGGGTAGCTATAGTAGTCTTATCAATAATTGCCAAAAACTGGAAGCAATCAGGATTCCCTTCCATTGGTGAATGAATAAGCAAACTGTGGGTCTATATATACACTGAAATACTATTTACTGATATTTAAAAATCAGCTATTAATCCAGGCAACACCATGGACAAATCTTAAATGTATATTTCTAAGTTTAAAAAGCCAGCGTAAATATACTGCATAGTGTACGGTTACTTTTATATGATATTCTGGATAAGGCAAAAAACTATAAAAAGAGAAAATAGATCAGTGGTTGCTCAAAACTTAGGGTGGAGGTGGACAGATGAAGCACAGTGAATATTTCAGGGTGGTGAAACTATTCTATATAATATTGTAGTGGTGGACACATGACACTATGCAGTTTTTAAAAATCCATACAAATGTATAGCACAGAATGAACCTTAATATATGCACATTTGGAAAAATAATCTAGGAGGTCAAGGAGCCTAGGATGGAATCCAGATTATGATAAAATAATCTATTTGTATTACAAATGTAAAGTGTAAAGTCACTGAAGGAAGTGGGGAACGAGATTTTGACCTGAAGTAACTTTGGAAATGGTTTTGAGAATATAAGTCTAAAAGAAAAAGGGGTTGTACATAGCACTTTACTCTAAATGATACAGTTATTTACTATGAGGGTTTGTGTTAACAATTTGGAAATCATTCTATTAGTATTGTAGAATTTAACAACCTAGTAAATGGATGCCAGGAGCTAAGTTCCTTACTCTTTGACTGAGAGATTATAAATAATCAAAGAGGAGGCTAGAATGATCCATGTAGTAATGCAATAGAGTTGAAGCCATCAATAAGAATTTATGTTTAGCTTAAGATCAGTATATAAAAATATTTGCAGATACGCATGTATATGCACATATGCCTGGTTTAGTATACACACATGTATTTGCTTTGTCAGTTCTGCACTTGTCTGTCAGCTGAGGGAGTCTGAAAGCAATGATACTTCAGTAGCAAAGAACATGGCTAGTACCCGGGTCTTTATTTCTATCTCCAATACAATTTAGCAGGGCTCCTTGGAGAAATGGTTGATTTTAGGGATGGGGCAGGAAATATACAAGATTAGCCTAGAGTACCTTGTAGTTCCAGAAAGTAAGAAAGTGTTAAAAAACAAACAAACAAACAAGTGAATGGACGTACATCCAAGTAGCACAAGAGCCAAATGAAATAGCTCCCAATAGCCAAAGCTAGAACCATTTAAGCAATAAAATAAGGTAATATTGGATTATAACCCAAAGTGTATGTACATATATATATGCATATATATGTGTGTGTGTATATATATACACACACACTGATATACATAATAATTGAATAGAACAACATTTGGAGATAATAAGCACTTTTTTACAGCATTCCAAATAATTTTTGTAGATGCTTGCTTTTCAAGGAGATGGAATATAACTTCTCATTCCATAAATATGAGATATGCATATCGACTTCCTTCTAAAGAGTACAGTATGGAAATGACAGGAAAAAAATAATACTTTTACAGTGGTGAAATTTAACAAACACTACTACATCAGCCAGGTGACTGAGTTTAGCATCCTCAGTGATAAGTAATATTAATTATATATACCCTCGATGTGATAAAAATCACACTTTACCTCTGTGATCTTCCTTCCAAAAACAAATACCCCTTTTTATTCATGAGATAAACTTCAGACAAATCCACATCAACATACGTACTATGAAATATCTGGCCAGTACACCTTAAAATTTTCAAATTCATCAAAAGCAAGGAAAGACTGAGAAACTGTCACAGCCTAGAGTAGTCTAAGGAGACATGATAATTAATGTAATGTTCTGTCTTAGATGAGATCCTGGAAAAGAAAAATAATATCAGGTAAAAACTAAGGAAATCTGAATATAAACTTTACCAAATGATAAAGTATCAATATTGGTTTATTAATTTCAAAAATTTTACCATATTAATGTTAGATGTTAATAACAGGTAAGGCCAGGCAGGGTGACTCATGCCTGCATTCCCAGCACATTGGGAGGCTGAGGGGGTGGATTGCTTGAACTCAGGAGTTTGAGACCAGCTTGGGCAACAGGGCAAAACCTCATCTCTACAAAAACAAACAAAGAAAATCCCCCAAACCCCCAAAATTAGCCAGGCATGGTGACGCAAAACTGTAGTTCCAGTAACTCAGGAGGCTGACACAGGAGGACTACGTGAACCTGGCAGGTCAAGGCTACAGTGAGCCATGATCGCACCACTGTACTCCAACCTGGACGACAGTGAGACCCTGTCTCAAAATAGATAAACAAAATAAATAAAGAATAGGTAAGACTGAGTTTGGGTGTAGAGTGTCTGTAGTAGAACTGCAACTTTTATGTAAATCTAAAACTATTCTAAAATAAAGCTTATTAAAGTTTATTAAATGTTCAAAAGAGTTTAATGTCTTATCAGTCATATTCTATACAACATTGCTTCTGATCAAGGAATTTATTTCACAGTGAAATAGAAGCACCAATGAGCTCATGACTATACAATTCACAAATCTTAAAATGTACTATACCATTTATAAATAGATGCCTTGATAACATAGTGAATTATGCATCAGGGATTCATTTACAATACCATTTTAGATAATCCACCCTGAAAGGAAGAGACTTTATATTACAAAATTCAGTAATACTTTCAACAGGCAACCAATAGGCAGTACATTTTCCCTCATGGACAAAACACGTGAATCCGGAAAGCAAGGGAAATAAATGAAAATGATTCCTCTTATTAATATACCTAAAACAGTCACAGAAATTTTCCTTCCTATTCCCATAACTTTGAACCTTCCTTACTTGGAGTTCTTAATTTCAAAGAAAAGACTATTTTCATCAGATATTTTCATCAGATATATATTCATGAGATATAACAATGGATTAATTAAATTGAAAATCCAAGCAGTCATTTAGCTATTGTATTTGAGTCTTCATGCCACAAAAATAACAGGCAAAGAAAAGGTTACTTCATTGACTTCGGTAATTGATACTATCAAGAGGAAATTGAGTTGCCACTATCTAATAGGTGCAGGAAAGACTGTGTTTGGAACTCAGTGGCTGCTTCTTAAAACTTCAATATCTTATAGTATAATACAATGGCAAACAACTGTAATCAAAAAAGACAAGATTTAGTTGAGAGGTGGTTGAGGAAAAAGAAACATAGTAGAAGTATCAGGAAAAGGTTGTAATATATATTAAGTATGACCTTACAGCTTCGGAAACGAGAACTGTGTCAGCTCTGCACATTTTCCTCCTTGTTTTTTATTACGGGAATATGCACTCACACATTGATTTTGTTCTCATTCTTACTTTCCCTTTATTGTTGTACATAAGGAATATTGTCTGTGTTTAAGTTTATAATTTAGTTTTCAGGGTTTAGAGTGTTCTGATAGTACTGTAGCAGAATTAGAGGAATCCTTAACATCACCCAGAGATGTATGAATGACTATTGCTCAAAGATGTGTGCAATTACTGTCGGGAATTTGTGTCTTTCCTTTTGGAGAGAGCATGAAATAACTTTTACTTGTACAAAGAATATACAAATATTTTGCACAAAAGTATAACATTGTTCTTGTGGTTGAAAGGAAGTTCAAATATATATATAGAAGGATACATATAAATTCTGAGTAGTGAAGAACCAGACTACCACTGTTATTAACCTATTTTTTCTCTGCTCTAAACCTACCCTTGTATGATCTGCTTTGTGATGTTGGTGCTTGAACTCTGAAAACTACATGACTCTTGTTAGATGGCTAACAAAATGTTTGCTTATCTGCCTGTTTTCTACTGATACAGTCAAAATATTTGCTTATCTTCCTGTTTTCTACTGATAAATATGCTAGAAAGGAACTTGAAGACAGAAAGAGGGGTGAAAAAGAGAAGTGATTTGTTCCTTCCTGTTTCCTTGCTGTTTCTTGTCAGCATCATCCCATTAATAATTTTTCACTCTGACTGCAGCAGGGATCTATCCTTTAGATTCTTTTTAACTTCCAGAACTATCCTAATTCTAGCACCTCAGAGATACCAGTCAAATCTTGGGAGCACCCTCTCCCCAAATACCTCAATCACAGCTTTGTGGAACTTCTACTAAGAGCTGCTCATGCAGCAGCATTAGCTAGTCAGTGCCCCCTGATAAATGGTCTTTGAGAGTCCTCTCCACTAAGCCATACAGAGCCTTATCCCAGAAGTCTGAACACTAGCTCTTCGAATTAGGCCTTGTCCCTGAGCTCCTGACATAACAGCCTTGGTGAGGCAGTGCTCTCTCTCCAGAGTTCTGTGTCCCAACTCTACGGAGACTCTTCTCTCAGCTAGTTGGCTCTGACATACCTAACTTTGTCCCTTTGTTTCACGAGCTCTAGGATTGACAGCTGCTTTCTAGAGTTACTATCTATGCATTACCTCAGTGTTCTTGTTTTTTCAAACCTCCAACACATGATTAACCAGATTCCTATATTGAATTTTGTCTGTTGAGATCTCTAGTATCTTTTTTGTTTTCCTGAATGTTCCTTGGCAGATCAACTATATACAATGGTATTTGATTTATTTATCTTGTTTATTGTCTCTCTTCCCCTACTAAACTGTAAGCACCATGAGAGCAGGAATCTATCTTTTTTGTTCACTGTTCTGTCCCCAATGCCAAGAACAGTGACTGGTATATATTAGATTCTCAACTGATATTTGTTGAATAAACAGGTGAATGAATTAATCAATTAGTTTTGTGAGAGAAGGAATTATTTTTATCCAAATGGCAATCCATCTGTTCCAAAACCATAAGTTTAATAATACACTCTTTTGTTGCTGCTTTCAAATCTCATCTTTATTGGGTAGTATATTCTTACTTATATTTATATTGACTTATGAATTTTCTTTATCATTATGTATTTATCTTTTTTCACTAAAACATAAGAAGCATGATAATAAAGATGTCAGTGTTTCTTTTGTTTTGTTTTTTCACTGGTAGCATTAGCATTCCAGAGAATGGTCTGGCACATAATAGGTACTAAATAAATATTTAGTGAATGATCAATGAATGAATCTTGATGACACAATAGAATTCTGACTAAATACTTTGATAAACATTTGTTCTTTAACTGTGGAAAGTTAAGTAATATAGTTACTTAATCAATCAAACATACCCCAAAAAAATTAAACAAAAAATTCCAAAGATGAGCAAACCATTAGTTTTAAATTGTGTGCCATTCTTGGTAGCATAAAAAAAATCTTGCACCATTCTTCTTTGTTCCACCAGGGAAATTAATCATCCTTTTGTCCTTCATATCCATGCTCTATAAGCTACCTGGCCACTAGTCACTTAGTAGCCATCTTGGTTAACAGATTGACTGTTGCAGTATCATAGTGTTTGTGTTGAAGTAACCCTTGTTTTACTTAGAAATGGCCCCAAAGAGCAAGAGTAGTGATACTGGCATATTGTTATAATTGTTTTATTATTGGTTATTGCTGTTAATATCTTATTGTACTTAATTTATAAATTCAACTTTATTTTAGGTATGTAGGTATAGAAAAAAAGAAACAATATATATAGGGTTTAATGCTATGTTGAGTTTCAGACATCCACTGGAAGCCTTGGAACATGTTCCTTATGAATAAGGAGGGACTACTCTACTAGTGAATACTTGCTCTGTATCAACTACTTAATTAGGGTTGTCATGACCAATGTACTTAAACATAATTATTGAGGGAAGAACAATTTTATCCAACTGATATTTATGAAACATCTATTATGTGCAATGAAACCCAATAAAAGGTTAAAACTTCAAGAAGTTGATGCAAAGTAGTGTAACTGTGGTGATTTCTTTAGTGAAGACAGGTCACCAAGAACTAATTTTATAAATTTAGAAAGGTTATTGGAGGCATGTAAGTTTTAAACATCAGAACTGTTAACTCAGAGAAGTAGAAAGACAGTAGAGCCTTTGCCAACTGGAAGGATAATCAGAATTCTTTAAAGATATCAGGTAGAGGCTTCATTTTATCCATTGAAAATAGAAGGAGATAATGGAAAAACAGACAATGATTGCTGCAGTAGAGCATTATTAGCAAAAGTAGAACTTGGGTAGATCTTTAACTAATTAGAGCTTTTAAATAATCGAGAGGAAGAAACCATCCTCTTTTATATATCTTCCTTTACCTAGATTATATGCCTTTTGATTTGTTATTTTTATGTAGAACCGCTGTTACCTAGGGCTAAAATGAGACTCACTTTCTTTCCTGAGAGGCAATTGATATCAAAGATCCTTCCTCCACAACAAGTACCTTACATTTTACCTACTTTTCACGATTTTTGTGGATACTTGTTTGTGATATGAGGTGATACATAGTATCTGGTCCTTGTCTCCATAACTATATTAACCAAGGACGAATTTCTGTTCAAAATTGTTACCTTTACTTCAGTGATAAAAACATAAATGTCTCAATAAAATATGTGGTGCTCTAAAATAATCACTAATGCAGTTTAAAATTCATATAGTAATTATTTGGTGATAATTAGCCACTCAAAGCTTTATACTATTTTAAAAGAAATATTTACCCCATTATGTTTTGGCCAACCTCAACTTTATTTTAGACTTATAGTAGTATAGCCAATAATTTTATTTTGAACCATATTCCAAATTACATGATAGAATTAGAAGACACAATAGAAGTGCAAGTCACAGACTCTGACTTCAAAGAATTTGTGGTCTAATTTGAAAGACAACTTCTATATACGTCTCTGTTTACTTTAGATGGGATTGAACTCTGAGCTTGAGAAATTTCAAATAATATGTCATTCATTTCTACTTTTCATGGACATAGAAATCCACGGGCATTGTTCACATATGAAGCAGGAAGTTAGTGGAGGGCTTTGTAGGAAAAAGATAAGTGAACAAAAAGAAAAGGAGAAGTTACTGGTTTTCTGGACTTTAAAGGAAGCCAATGTAACTAGATAAAACAGAAAAGTTGATGCTTTCTGAAGGCTATCACAGCTAGTGGGAGTAGGCATACACATTAGCTTGGAAGAGTAAGTAAAGTAGTCAAGATTTCCCAAAATATAGCTTTAACATTAGGCTAATGAATATGATTCAGGGAAAAGAGTAGAACTTCAAAAACCTTAAAGAGAAACAAAGTCAGCATCTACCAGATGTGTTAAGCATGGTCTGAAATCCATGAAAGGAATCTTTGGTACTACGTTAGACATATGCCAACTTTACTGTAGCAGTAGGGCATTGAAGTCTAAAGTAGCTGGAGAATTATAGTGTAGTACAGTCCAAAGCTAAACAGTCTTCTGCAAGAGATGGGGCATAGATTTTGGAACAAAATGTGAATTTCCCTATATCTGACAGCTTAGTCAACTTTGAATATGCTTTCTTTGAGAATTTGGATTATCTCTGTTCAGCATTATTCTCTATTATCTGATGTAGAAAAGGTTGTGGGAAGAAAAAGTCCTTGTTTTTATGTGCTTGGTAAACGATGAACCCAAATATTTTTCTGGACCAGTAAATCTGAATTACCATCTTGAAAGCCATCTCTTACTAACCTCTGTAGGGGTGCTATGGTTTGAACGTATGTGTCCCTTCAAAATATTTATTTTAAAACTTAATCCCCAGTGCAATAACATTAAGGGGTGGAGCCTTTAGGAGTTGATTAGACCACGAGGGCTCTACCTTCATATATGGGATTAATACCCTTGTGAAAGGGCTTGAGAGAACTTGTTTGTCCCTTTTTTGGCCTTCTTTCTATTTGCCATGTGAGGAAACAGCAATAGGCATCATTTTGTAAGCAGAGAGCAGCCATCACCAGACACTCAATCTAAGCTTTCATCTAGGACTTCTCATACTATGGAACTGTGAGAAATATGTTTCTATGATTTATAAATTCTCCAGTCTGTGACATTTTGTTAAAGAAGCATGAATGGAGTAAAACAAGAAATAATAGGTAAATTCAATTTTAATATTTCTTTCTGGAGAATCTTCTCTCTGCTGCTGCTGCTACTAACCAGTGGTTTTTATAGCTAAATATAGTTGTGAAGGTATTGAGGTGGCAGTTTCTCGAGACCTGTCTCCACTGTAACTACTCCTTCTGAAAGCATCTCTTTATCACAATCTTTCCCAGACCAAAGGACACACTGGGCTAGCATGGAGATGCATATAGTTAGACTTTGGTGAATCTCAAATGAGTAATAAACATTCGAAGAACATCAATTGTAGTTTTTGTGTCACAGGAGGCACAAACCTTAACAATTTAGTTCTACAGAAGCAGTGTTTTCCATGTGAATGCCTCCTTTCTTCTAGTTTACCTTCTCTCTCTCTGCACATAGACTTCTCCATCAAGTCCTTCCTTACCTCTGTTGTGAAACCATAGCTTTTGCTGTAGGATTAAGATGATCCGTATTCCTGCCTTTTCTTTCAGTTTTCAACTCAAGTACCTTAGATTTCATTCAGATACTGATTAAAGTTTTGCTTAGTCATTGCTACTCCTGAGGGGAATAAAAAAAGAATGAATGCTTGTTCAGTGGGCAAAAATAAAGATGAGCTTTTCAATTCTAATTTATTTTCATCAATGACCATAGCTATTTTTGATTTCACATATCTTATAAAATTTCCTGGCATCAGCACAGTTTGATATCTAGGGTACATGGTACCAATTCAGGTTTGATTAATTTTTATTCCTGAATGGATTTGAATCCTACCTGTGTCACCTTGAGTAAATTGCATAGCCTTTCATTCCTCTATTTCCTCACATTGAATTCTTGTAAGGATTAAAACATATAATGTATACCAAACTCTTAGAACGGTACCTGACTCAATAAATGTTAGATATAATACTCATGCCTAATTTGTATACTTGATATAAGGGGTTTAATAAGAGTTTTGGTACAGTTTTTAATAATAACTTTAATTTGTTCCATCTATTGATAAAGTCAAACTTATCGTTATCAAACAAAGTAGAAAAAAAGTCTTTACTTTGGTTAAGATAACTAGGGTAACAAATAGTTCTCAAGGTAAAAGACAGCAACAGATGAAATAATCCTCATGAGTTTAGAAAAAATAATCTATACACATAATGGCACATATAAATAAGTAAAAATATAGAAAGGAATGTGTTAGAAACAGTTACAATTATTGATCTTTTTCCACTGCGTGCTTCCCTGTATATTTCTCACATAAAATAGAGGTAAACCATATGGGATAGTATATAATCCAGTGTTAGACTGCATGTTTCAGACTCTTAAATACTGTTGAATTTCTAAGAATGGAGAGTAACAATAGTGCTGTTGGGGATATAGTTCACTGAATGATGTTGAATAGAATTACTAGTTAGAGCTGTAACAACATTATCATTTATCACTCTATTAAAATACACATATAAATCACATACTGACTTTACCAGGGAAAGAGGGTCATGATGGCCTATTAGATATAGCCAGGAAGATCTTCCACTGAGGCCAAACCAGCAAGAAGACGAGCACACTGAGCAGATCTTCAGAAGGAAGGCATTGAGAGTGAACAGAGGGAGGACACAGACCCTGGGCTGAAGCAGCTGGGGAAGCTGAGAAAATGCATGATGTTGCCAAGCACCAAGACTTGTTCCTGGCTCCAAGTGGCTCCTGGGGAAGGGGTGTGTCAAACAGGTATGGAGTGGCCCACTCTTTCCATGGACCTCTGGAATCTTATCTTTAGGGGATCCCATGACTGCCGTGGACATTTGAGCTGGCAGGCAGAGCTGCATGGAGAATTGGCAGGGACAGGACTCCAGCCTGCATGGGGCCCAGAGTGTTTGGTGCTGTAAGGGCTGCAGTGGAGCAAGGCCAGGGACAGGCATCTCCAAGGCTTGCCATGTTCCTCTGGGTGGCTTTGGCCTTTGTTGACTCTTTAATCTGGACAGAACAGAGCTATCTTGCTTGTGAGACAAGATCATTCTGATCTATGCACCCCTCCATCTGTCAGCCTCTCCCATGCCCCCTGCCTGGCCACTCCTGCTTTAAATGTAGCCTCAGATGCCCAGTTAGGGTGCTTCCCAGTGGCCACCACAACCGTTCATTCATTGGCTGTAAGAGAACTTTTGCAGATGGGTTTCCACCAGCAAGAACCCATCTGCAGCCTACCCCCACCACTTTGCCAATGTGCACTTGCCTGTAGCCTGCCCCCACTGCTTTGCTGGCACATGCATGTGGGGACACCACTGCTCCATCACAGCTGGCACATGTATAGACGATGCTGTCCCACTGCCACCTGCACATGTGCAACAGACGTTACTGTCCCATCATGCCACAAGTGGTGACTCTACAGCCACATCCTTGATGAAGTGTTTTTGCAGGCATCCCCCATCAGAGTGTTGTTGGAACTCCTGGGCTCCTTCCAGCATAGCAGGTGCTTGCCCTCTGGGGGCCAGAAAACAAAACCCATGCACCTGGTACCAACAACCCAGGGTTAGAACATGCAGATCAGGTGTGCTGAGCTGAGCCTTGGTCCCCTGAAATTATACCAAAACAAAGCCAGTCAACAAAACCCACAAACTAAGTAACCTTATAACAACTAAACTTAAACCCAATTAAACTTATACCACAGTCAAACTCTCAAGGGCATTAAAGAATATAAAAGCAAAAAAAAAAAAAAAAAAAAAAAAAAGAAAAAAGAAAAAAAAATAGGCCATCCAAAGGACAGCAGTTTCAAAGATTGACAGGACATCATCCCACACAGATGAGAAAGAACCAGTGCAAGAACTCTGACAATTCTAAAAGCTAGAGTGTCTTCATATCTCCAAATGACTGCACTAACTCTCCAGCAATGGTTCTTAACCAGACTGAAATTACTAGAATGACAGATATAGAATTCAGAATCCGGATGACTGTAGAGATCATTGAGATTCAGAAGAAAGTCAAAATGCACCCCAAAAATCTAAGGAATCAAGTAGAATGACTCAAGAGCTGAAAGACAAAATAGCCAATTTAAGAACCAAACTGATGTGATTGAGCTGAACAACTCACTACAAGAATTTCATAATACAATGTAAAGAGTTAATAGCAGATTTAGACCAAGCTGTGGAAAAAATCTCAGAGCTGAAAGACCAGTTTTTCTAATCAATTCAATCAGACAATTAAAAAAAAAAAGAATAAAAAAGTGAGTAGAACCTTCAAGAAATATGAGATTATGTAAGGAGACCAAACTTATGACTCATTGGCATTTCTAAAAGAAAATCTAGGAAATACCCTTCTGGACATAGGTCCTGACAAAGATTTCATGTCAAAGCTCCAAAAGCAATTGCAACAAAACCAAAAATTGACAAGTGGAACCTAATTAAACAAAGAGCTTCGCACAGCAAAAGAAACTATCAACTAAGTGAATAGAGAACCCACAGAATGAAAAAAAAATTTGCAAAGCATGCATTCAACAAAGGACTAACATGCAGAATCCACTAGAAACTTAAGGAAATCATCAACAAAAAACAACCAACCTCATTAAAAATGGGTAAAGGATGTAAACAGACACTACTCAAAAGAAGACATGTATGTGGGCAACAAACATATTTCAAAAGTTCAACATTGGCTGGGAGTAGTGGCTCACGCCTGTAATCTCAGGATTTTGGGAGGGTGAAGCAGACAGATCATGAGGTCAGGAGTTCAAGACTAGCCTGACCAATATGGTGAAACCTTGTCCCTATGAAAAATACAAAAATTATCCTGGCATGGTGGCACCCACCTGTAATTGCAGCTACTCAGGAGGCTGAGGCAGAGTAATTGCTTGAACCCGGGAGGCGGAGGTTGCAGTGAGCTGAGATGGAGCCACTGTACTCCAGCCTGGCTGACAGAGCAAGACTCTGTCTCAAAAAAAAAAAAAAAAAAAAGTTCAACATCAATCATTAGATAAATGCAAGTCAAAACCACCATGAGATATCATCTCACATCAGTCACAGTAGCTATTATTAAAAAGTCAAAAAATAACAGATTATTGAGGATGGTGACGTTGTAGAGGAAAGGGTATGGTTATACACAGTCTATTGGGTACTATGCTCACTACCTAGGTGATGAAATAATTTGTAGATCAAACTCCAGTGACATGCGATTTACCCATGTAACAAACCTTCACGTGTACCCCCTTGAACCTAAAATAAAAGTTTGAAGGGGAAACAAAATTACTATGTTTGCATATAATGCATTACGCATTTTCCTTAGAAAGTCACCTGTGTTAGTCTCCTGGGGCTACTATAACAAAGTTCCAAAAATTTGGTGGCTTAAAACCAAGAAATGTACTGTATGACATTTTTGGAGGCTAAATGTGTGAAATCAAGGTGTTGGCAATACCATGCTCTCCCTGACAGCTCTAGGAGAAAATATTTTCTTGTATTTTCTTGCTTTTGGTGTTTCCCTACAATCCTTGATATTCCTTGGCTTGTAGATGCATCACTTCAGTCACATGGCAATTTTCTCCCTGTGTGTCTTCATTTCATCTTCCCTCTGGGCATATTTGTCTCTGTGTCCAAATTTCTGCTTTTTATAAAGACAAGAGTCATACTGAATTAGTATCCAGCATATTTACTTCATTCTAACCTGATTGCATCTGTAAATATCCTGTGTCTAAATAAGGTCATATTCTGAGGTACAGGTGGTTTGGACTTCACTATATCCTTTCTGAAGAATACAATTAAACCCATGACATAACCCTACTTCATTTTAGTGCTTTTCATCAGTGAATTATTTTAAAGCTCAAGCAAAGTATTAATATAGAGGAAAAACAATTTGGGGCTCCTTTAAAACTATTTAGTGGAGTTATCCCTGGGAGACAGTTTTAGCTTTGTATTAAAGAGTGGTCTTTAAGGCAAATATGTTTTTATTAAGGATCTTCTGTAATTATTAATACATTCTGTATTTCTAGAAAGTAGTGAAGTGTTACTCTTTGTTTGTTCTTTCCCAAAGGAACTATTAGATGTTAGTGATTTCTTCAAAGAGTAGGTATGGAATTAGAATACACTAGCCAAGAACATTTTTGTAATATGAATAATATTTGAGGAAATAAAAAGGTCAGACATTTGTGTGCATTTTTTTTTGTTAGGGTGGCCATATCAAAGTACAACAAACTGGGTGACTTAAAATTTTTTATTTCTCACAGTTCTGGAGGTGAGAAATATGCAACCAAATTGTCAGTAATGTTGGTTCCTTCTGACAGCTATAAGGAAAGGATCTGTGCCAGGCTTCTCTCTTTGGTTTATAGATAGTTCTATTCCTGTATTTTCACATCATCTTCTCTTTATGTGTGTCTTATTCTGTGTTCATATTTTCTCTTTTTATAAAGACAGCAGTCATATTGGATAAGCACCCAACCTAATGACCTAATGACCTCATTTTTTCTTTATTATCATTGTAGACACCTAGACACCTCATCTCAAAATAAGGTTACATTCTGAAGTAATGGGGGTTAGCGTAACAAAGTATCTTTTTGGGGACAGCACAATTCATCACCTTCTCATACACGTATTAGATGATTTTCTATCTCGAAATAAATTGATATATTTGATTTGCATTGTAATCTGTAGTTTGAACCTAGGAAATGATGTCAATAACTTTACAGAAGTTGTTCTAGCAGTTAACCTAGCCCTTGCTCTCCAACTTACTTAATTCAAATGCAAAAAATGTGAAAGTGATGACATTACAAGGATTACCTTGAATATGCTTGAATCAAAATCTACAGTGATTTATTATTAGTAATATTTACTTAAGGCAGATGTTGTAGCTGATCATGGTATACTGAAAATTTTACAATACTTTGCTACAGTACTATTACAGACTAAATTACATTCCCTCAAAATCCATAATTTGAATCCCTAAACACTCGTGTGACTCTATTAGGAGATAGGGCCTTTAAAGAGGTAAATAAGATTAAAAGACTTTATAAGGGTGAGTCCCTGATCCAATAAAACTGGTGCCCTTATAGAAAGATAAGGAGACACTAGGCATGTACATGCACAGAAAAAAGGATATAGAGAGAATATGGCCATCTTCAAGCCAAGGAGAGCAGCCGCAGGGGAAGCCAAACCTGCTGACACCTTGATCTTCCAGGCTCCAGAACTCAGAGAATGAAATTTAAGTTAACCAGTCTGTGGAATTTTGCTATGGCAGCCCTAGAAGACTAATACAAGTACACTAACAAAACTACAGTGAAAATTGAAATTCATCCACATAAAGCTGTGCCCTTCTAATTTTATCACTGGCTTAAACTTAGATACTGCGGCTCTTCAGCCTTTTCACTAGTGCTATCTGCTAAATGGATATCCAGTAAAATATCCTGCCTATATATGTTTACATTACTGTCAATGGAAGGGCCCACTCTTATTCCCAAGACATATTTAGAATTCTGAGTCTGAGTTCCTTGCTCCAAATGGGGCAAATTATAGGAAAGGATAATAAGGAAGTTGGAAAGAGATGAATGGAGGTGAAAGACCAAAGAAACTGTCTTTCAAAGAAGCAATGATGAAAGGCAGGGAAAATGTTATTGGACCAAAAAAGAAGACATAATATGGTTTTACTTTTCAAAAAACAGAGGCATAAGTAGGGGAGGTTTTTAAGAAAGTAGCACCTAAGCAATGAGGAAAGAGCAGGCTGGGATAAGGGCCAGAGAATATAGAGTTATGGGTAAATTGACCTAACACGAGAATAGAGTAATAGTAGAACAAGTGTGATTATAAATAAAATACATAGATTTTTTAAAAATTATATCTGGTAGAATATTTAGGAAAAGGGTGAATAAATATAAAGGTAAATTGAGTGAAGAAAATATACAGGAATTTGCTGCAGGGAGTATATTTTAACCAATCAGAAAAAAATGTAGTGTAATAAGGATGGCATGTAAACATCTGTTATCCAATCACAAGCGACTGTGATGAGTTAATGGAGTGTGATTATAATAGTGTATATGATCAGATAGTATTATGTGAAGCAAGTTGTTGGTGTTTCAGTTTTGTATCCTATCATAATACATATGTTTGTTTAATCTCATGAGTTGGGAGTTGGAAAGTAGACTTCTAGCCTTGCTTGAGACTCAGTCAACTCCATGAATGATAGCAAAGGAATGTAGGCCAGAATGATAAAGGATCATTATTTTTGGACAGCTTGGTTCAAGAGAATTGTCTGTAGTTATAGTTTTCCAGGAGTTGAAAATAGTGTTTAATGATTACTTGGATGGGAAATAGCTACACGCATTATGACTATGACTTTAGCAATGACAAAGCATTACTGAAGCTGGCGTAAAACCATGCTTTCCTTGATGGATACAGTGCCCTTGTATATTCTTAGAGTGTAATAATTCCCATTATTTATATTATAAATTATCCCAGGGCAAGACAGTATGAAAGGGTAATTTTATTACCATACACTCTCAATTTTAATAAAATGCAAGTAACCTGTTTCCTCACAATAGTAGAATTAGTGACCTGTTTGTCATTACTTTGAAAGTAGCATGGCAGATAGGATACATTGCATCTTATCCTCACTAAGCCAGAAACCAAAGTCCAGTAATACCACAATTTGTGCTTACGTTTTATCTCTTCTACTAAGTGAACTACTCAAGGACTATATCAGTTTCTTCTCTTACTCTCTTTTAAGCAGTTTCTGGAACATAGTACTTTTTCATTTAATATGCATTGATCTTTCCTTTGTACTCAATCTGGTGTTTTTCTTTTTTTTTTTTTTTTAATTTATTTATTATTATTATACTTTAAGTTGTAGGGTACATGTGCATAACGTGCAGGTTTGTTACATATGTATACTTGTGCCATGTTGGTGTGCTGCACCCATCAACTCGTCATTTACATCAGGTATAACTCCCAATGCAATCCCTCCCCCCTCCCCCCTCCCCATGATAGGCCCCTGTGTGTGATGTTCCCCTACTATGCAGCCATCAAAAAGGATGAGTTTGTGTCCTTTGTAGGGACATGGATGCAGCTGGAAACCATCATTCTTAGCAAACTATCACAAGAACAGAAAACCAATCTGGTGTTTTTCAACACTTTCTCTGACCTCTCGTTTCAAATATGTTGAGCACTTATTTATCTATCACTATGAGTTGTAATACATTGAGTAGATTTTTTGAAGAAACATAAGTCATTTTATGATTATCAATAAATTCCAGATCTAGAAACACTCTTGGAGAAGACATTTTTCTCTTTCCTCACTTCTTCAGCATTTTGTAATTTCATATTTTTGTCTATGAATATCATACCAGTAAAACTTTTATCTAAGAGCTAAATAGACCAATGCAGCATTTTGTTTGTGGGTGGCTGTGTTGTCTTAAGAACCACCCCTCCCTAAAAGTTTTAGTTGATAATGAGAAATTGGGAGGCCTAAACCAAAATTGCCATTTATTGAATTTGTCTTCCTAAATAAAGAAGATCTTTCAAGAATAGTCACCCTGAAGTTTAGAAAAGTCAATGTATCATGACATAGAATGCTATAGTATTTTTAGTAGCCATTCTGCACAGAAATTTTTAGAATGCCTAAATGTAAATATTATTTGCTTGGATGGGGTTAGAAAGAAGGGTGAAAAAGGTGGCAATGAAATCATAGTCTTTATTTGTAGGAGCTTATGGACAAATTAAAAATGTATGGCAGAGTTGTAAAATTCATAGAAACTACACTTAAAATAAGGAGACTACTTTATGTCTTGCCTTTGCCAATTTCTAGTCGTTTGACCTTAAGTGACTTAAATTTGAAATTATCTGTACTATGGCTCCTACAATTTAGAAATTTGACCCACCTAACCTCATGTTGAAATTTGATTCCCAATGTTAAATGGGGAGCCTAATGGGAAGTGTTTGGGTCATGGGGGAACATTCCTCATGCATGGCTTGGTGTCATCCTCACAGGAATGAGTGAGTTCTCACCCTGATAGTTCCCATGAGAGTTCCCACAAGAGCTGATTGTTTTAAAAAATAATCTAGCACTCTCCCTTACTTCTGCTTTCACCATGTGATTTCTGCACAACAGCTTCCTTTTGCTTTTTGCGATGTGTGGAAACAGCTTGAAGCCCTCACCTGAAGTCAAGCAGATGCCAGTGCCATGCTTCTTGTACAAGCTGAAGAACCATGAGCCAAATAAATTTCTTTCCTTTATAACTTTCACAGGCTTAGGTATTTCCTTATAGCAACATAGTGGACTAAGAGAAAATTGGTACTGAGGAGCAAGGTGTTGCTATAAGAATACCCAAAAATGTGAAAGTGACTTTGGAACTGGGTAGTGTGCAGAGATTGGAAGACTTTGGAGGGCTCAGAAGAAGACAGGAAGATGAGGGAAAGTTTGGAACTTATTAGAGACTGGTTAAGTGGCTGTGACTAAAATGCTGATAAAAATGTGAACAGTAAAATCCAGGTTGATAAAGTCTTAGATGAAAATAAGAAACTACTGGGAACTGGAGCAAAGGTCACTCTTGCTAAGCTGTAGCAAAAAACTTGGCTCCATTGTGTCCATGCCCTAGGGCTTTGTAGAAGGCCAAACTTAAGAGTGATTACCTGGGGTAGCTGGTGAAATAAACTTCTAAATAGTAAAGTGTTCAAAAATTGCTGTGACTTCTTTTACCAGCATATAATAAGATAAGGGATCAATGAAATAATGTAAAGTTGGAATTTAAAATTAAAAGAGGAGTAGAGTGAAAAAATTTGGAAAATCTGTAGCCCTGCGATGTGGTAGAGACAAAAAAAAAAAAAAATGTTTTCCAGGCAAGGAACAGCTGACAGAAGGGAGCCAGGTGCTGTTAGACAGAACAGCGGGAAAAAGGCCCTGAAGCCATGTTAGAAATCTTTGAGGAAACTCCTCTAATCACAAGGTCCAGAGGCCTAGAAGGACAGAATGGTTTTGAGGGCCAGGACTAAGTGCTGCTCACCTATGCCACCTCAGGATGTTTCTTGCCACGTTGCCACTACTCTAACTCCAGTCAAGGCTCAATTGACCCTAGGTACTGCTCAGGCTTTGCTTCAGAGGGCACAAGCCATAAGTCTTGGCATCATCCATCTGGTGTAGACTTTAGTTGCATAGAATGCAAGATTAGTGAAGGTTTGGCATCTTCTACCTAGATATCAAAGAATGTATCAGAAAGTTTGAGTGCCCAGGCAGAGGCCTGCTGCAGGGGCAGAACCCAACAGACTCTACTAAGGCTATTCTTAGCAGAAATGTGGGGTTGTAGCCCTCACAGCTAGTCTCTACCAAGGCAATGCCTAATGGAGCTATGGGAGCAAGACTCCTGCCTGCCAGACCCCAAAATTATAGTCACTGGCACCATGGAATCTCAGACTAGAGAAGCCACAGAATTAAACTCCAACTTGTAAGAGCAGTCACATGGGCTGCACCTAGCAAAGCCACGGAGGCATGGCTGCCCAAGGACTTGAGGACCCTCCTGTCACATGAGTGTGCCCAAAATATGGAACATGGACTCTAAAAGATGTGCGACATGGAGTCAAGGGAGATCATTTTGGAGATTTAAGATTTAAGACTTAAGACTTAAGATTGGACTTGCATGTGGCCTGTTACCTCTTTCTTTTGGCCAGTTTTCCCCCTTTGAAATGATGTTTACCAAATGCCTGCTCCACCATTGGTTCTAGGAATTTAGTAACTTGTAGGAAGTCAGTAACTTGTTCTTGGTTTTACAGGTTCATAGCTGGAATGAACTTGCCTTGAGTCTCAGATGAGACTTTAAACTTTGGATTTTGGGGTTGGTGCTGGAACAAGTTAAAACTTTTAGTGACTATTAGAAAGACATGATAGTATTTTGCAATGTGAGAAGGACATAAATTTTGGGGAGACAGGGAGGAATTCTATAGTTGGTATATTTAACCTCCCAAACCTCTTTGCTTTTTCACAGGAAGTTCTTGTACATGTTCCAATTGCTGAAATTTGGTCTTCAATTTTGGAGGTGGGGCCTAATGTGAGGTATTTGGAGTGTGGGAAATCTCTCATGGATGGTTTGGTGCCATCCTTGCCTTAATGAGTGAGTTCTCACTGTTAGTTCCCATGACAAGTCCCTGCAACAGCTGATTGTTTAAAGAGTCTAGTGCCCCCACCCTTGATTCTGCTTTTACCTTGTGATGTCTGCACACCAGCTTCCCTTTGCCCTTCACCACCAGTGGAAGCAGCATCATGACCTCACCAAAATCCGAGTAGGTACTAATGCTGTGCTTCTTGTACAGCATGCAGATCCCTGAGCAAAATAAACCTGTTTTCATTATAAATTACCCAGCTCTGGATATTTCTTTATGGTAACACCAATGAATTAAGACAATGGTGATAATAAATCGTCTTGCATATCTTACACAGTAATGTTTTCAGATTATTTTTTTAAAAAAGAGATTGGCTAAATATCAAGTGCCCAGTAATTAAGAGATGGGTTGCTTGCCAAAGCAAGTTCAGGTCCTCTGATTTTATTTTCACCCAATTTGTGAGGCAAGGCCAAGAAATTCTAATGACAACTATTTGACCTCCTTAATGTTTATTGCAAAAATATTTATTGTACATATTTATTGACATAGTTAATATAAACACAAAGCACTCTGACTTTCTAACAAGAGAAAAAATAAATATGAAGATTGTTAGGCTCACATGATTGGTTTGTACTTGGCTATAAGACAACAGTGATTTTGGTAGGTGACAAAACTGAGAAAGGCATCTGTCAAGGGGTCATGATGAGATTGGAATATTTATTAGCTTCCACAAAAGTCGCAATATTTTCCAGGACAACATTAGAATAATTTATGTAGCCTCTGTAACATGTTTCACTTGAGATCAAGTGTTGTGGTTTGAATAATGTAGAATCCAAAATGGATTAAAATTAGGCTCAGTACCAATGAATTTGTTAAGCTCTTAATTTCTGTTAAGCTCTCTGTCCTAGTTAAAATTTATCAGGGTTGAACAAATCTGCTCCTGGAGAGAAATAATTATTTCATAGTCATGACATGCTCCCAAGTGGAGCAAGTTCTGAGCAAAATTGAAATTAAATACAACTTTGGTAGCCACTTTGGTGCCATAGCCGAGGCTAATGTATATCTTATTTCTGAGGGTGTTGCCTTCTGTACTTTCAGAAATTCTGCCAGTATTATTTCCTTCCTACAGGAGGTGATTTTACATCTACCATCTACAAATCAGAGAGTCCAATAAAGAAATCATATGACATAGTTTATACCTTGATACAAGGCAACTCTTTCTGATAGTTTATTAAACTCAAGTAGATTTATAAATAAGCTCAAGCTTATTTATTAAACTCAAGTAGGTTTATTTATTTTATTAATGATAAAGACATTAATATGTAAAGATTGATATTCTCATGTGATTTATTTTTTTGTACTCGGCTATAAGAGGAGAGTAATTTTAGTGGTGACCAAACTTAGAAAGGCATCTGTCAAGGGGTCATTTACAATATGGAAAAAACTAGAATTCAGGACTAAGAAACTCAGTCAAAACCGCTCAACTACATGGAAACTGAATAACATGCTCCTGAATGACTACTGGGTACACAACAAAATGAAGGCAGAAATAAAGATGTTCTTTGAAACCAATGAGAACAAAGATACAACATACCAGAATCTCTGGGACACATTTAAAGCGGTGTGTAGAGGGAAATTTATAGCACTAAATGCCCACAAGAGAAAGCAGGAAAGATCTAAAATTGACACTCTAACATCACAATTAAAAGAGCTAGAGAAGCAAGAGCAAACACATTCAAAAGCTAGCAGAAGGCAAGAAATAACTAAGATCAGAGCAGAACTGAAGGAGATAGAGACACAAAAAACCCTCCAAAAAAGCAATGAATCCAGGAGTTGGTTTTTTGAAAAGATAAACAAAATTGACAGACCGCTAGCAAGACTAATAAAGAAGAAAAGAGAGAAGAATCAAATAGACACAATAAAAAATGATAAAGGGGATATCACCACCGACCCCACAGAAATACAAACTACCATCAGAGAATACTATAAACACCTCTACGCAAATAAACTAGAAAATCTAGAAGAAATGGATAATTTCCTGGACACTTACACTCTCCCAAGACTAAACTAGGAAGAAGCTGAATTCCTGAATAGACCAATAGCAGGCTCTGAAATTGAGGCAATAATTAATAGCCTACCAATCAAAAAAAGTCCAGGACCAGATGGATTCACAGCTGAATTCTACCAGAGGTACAAGGAGGAACTGGTACCATTCCTTCTGAAACTATTCCAATCAACAGAAAAAGACGGAATCCTCCCTAACTCATTTTATGAGGCCAACATCATCCTGATACCAAATCCTGGCAGAGACACAACAACAAAAAATTTTAGACCAATATCCCTGATGATCATCGATGCAAAAATCCTCAATAAAATACTGGCAAACTGGATCCAGCAGCACATCAAAAAGCTTATCCACCATGATCAAGTGGGCTTCATCCCTGGGATGCAAGGCTGCTTCAACATATGCAAATCAATAAACGTAATCCAGCATATAAACAGACCAAAGACAAAAACCACATGATTTTCTCAATAGATGCAGAAAAGGCCTTTGACAAAATTCAACAGCCCTTCATGCTAAAAACTCTCAATAAATTCGGTATTGATGGAACATATCTCAAAATAATAAGAGCTATTTATGACAAACCCACAGCCAATATCATACTGAATGGACAAAAACTGGAAGCATTCCCTTTGAAAACTGGCACAAGACAGGGATGCCCTCTCTCACCACTCCTATTCAACATAGTGTTGGAAGTTCTGGCTAGGGCAATCAGGCAAGAGAAAGAAATCAAGGGTATTCCGTTAGGAAAAGAAGAAGTCAAATTGTCCCTCTTTGCAGATGACATGATTGTATATTTAGAAAACCCCATTGTCTCAGCCCAAAATCTCCTTCAGCTGACAAGAAACTACAGCAAAGTCTCAGGATACAAAATTAATGTGCAAAAATCACAAGCATTCTTGTACACCAGTAACAGACAAACAGAGAGCTAAATCATGAATGAACTTCCATTCACAATTACTTTAAAGAGAATAAAATACCTAGGAATCCAACTTACAAGGGATGTAAAGGACCTCTTCAAGGAGAACTACAAACCACTGCTCAGTGAAATCAAAGAGGACACAAACAAATGGAAGAACATACCATGCTCATGGATAGGAAGAATCAATATCGTGAAAATGGCCATACTGCCCAAGGTTATTTATAGATTCAATGCCATCCCCATCAAGCTACCAATGAGTTTCTTCACAGAATTGGAAAAAACTGCTTTAAAGTTCATATGGAAGCAAAAAAGAGCCCGCATCTCCAAGACAATCCTAAGTCAAAAGAACAAAGCTGGAGGCATCACGCTACCTGACTTCAAACTATACTACGAGGCTACAGTAACCAAAACAGCATGGTACTGGTACCAAAATAGAGATATAGACCAATGGAACAGAACAGAGTCCTCAGAAATAATACCACACATCTACAGCCATCTGATCTTTGATAAACCTGAGAAAAATAAGAAGTGGGGAAAGGATTCCCTTTTTAATGAATGGTGCTAGGAAAATTGGCTAGCCATAAGTAGAAAGCCGAAACTGGATCCTTTCCTTACTGCTTATATGAAAATTAATTCAAGATGGATTAGAGACTTAAATGTTAGACCTAATACCATAAAAACCCTAGAGGAAAACCTAGGTAATACCAATCAGGACATAGGCATGGGCAAGGACTTCATGTCTAAAACACCAGAAGCAATGGCAGCAAAAGCCAAAATTGCAAATGGGATCTCATTAAACTAAAGAGCTTCTGCACAGCAAAAGAAACTACCATCAGAGTGAACAGGCAACCTACAGAATGGGAGAACAGTTTTGCAATCTACTCATCTGACAAAGGGCTAATATCCAGAACCTACAAAGAACTCAAACAAATTTACAAGAAAAAAACAAACAACCCCATCAAAAAGTGGGCAAAGGATATGAACAGACATTTCTCAAAAGAGGACATTCATGCAGCCAACAGACACATGAAAAAATGCTCATCATCACTGGCCATCAGAGAAATGCAAATCAAAACCACAATGAGATACCATCTCACACCAGTTAGAATGGCGATCATTAAAAAGTCAGAAAACAACAGGTGCTGGAGAGGATGTGGAGAAATAGGAACACTTTTACACTGTTGGTGGGATTGTAAACTAGTTCAACCATTATGGAAAACAGTATGGCGATTCCTCAAGGATCTAGAACTAGGGGTACCATATGACCCAGCCATCCCATTACTGGGCATATACCCAAAGGATTATAAATCATGCTGCTATAAAGACACATGCACACGTATATTTATTGCGGCACTATTCACAATAGCAAAGACTTGGAATCAACACAAATGTCCATCAGTGACAGACTGGATTAAGAAAATGTGGCACATGTACACCATGGAATACTATGCAGCCATAAAAAAGGATGAGTTTGTGTCCTTTGTAGGGACATGGATGCAGCTGGAAATCATCATTCTTGGCAAAGTATCACAAGAACAGAAAACCAAACATCGCATGTTCTCACTTATAGGTGGGAACTGAACAATGAGATCACTTGGACTCGGGTAGGGGAACATCACACACAGGGGCCTATCATGGGGAGGGGGGAGGGGGGCGGGGGAGGGATTGCATTGGGAGTTATACCTGATGTAAATGACGAGTTGATGGGTGCTGACGAGTTGATGGGTGCAGCACAGCAACATGGCACAAGTATACATATGTAACAAACCTGCACGTTATGCACATGTACCCTAGAACTTAAAGTATAATTAAAAAAAAAAAATATAATGGCCCCCAGTTCCGTCCCTGTTGCTGCAAAAGACATGTTTCCATTTTTTGTTTTTTACATCTGAATAGTATTCCATTGCATCTTATTTTTCACAGCTCTGTAGTAGCAAAAAACAACTGCATTTTATCTTAATATTTAAAACCTTCCCTATTAATAAATAAACACATATTAACTCTCAGGAAAAGAAGACAGAATTTTTATACAGATAGGTGAGTATCTGCATGTACTGTGAGATGTAGGTAATAAAAGTAATTTAATAGTGGAAGTTAATTTTAACTAATAAGAATTAATCAAAGGACTTACTTCATTCTAGGTACATATGTTGTCAGTAGGTAATCCTTATGCCATAGCTATATTTAGTTTATTAGCCTTGGATCACTTTGTGATAGCATATATATCCTACTACTCTGTTTCTTTTCTGATTCCTAAACTATTTTGATACATTACCTTATTTGATCCGCATGACAAACTGTGAGATCGGTTAATATAGCTTCCATTCCACATGTTTGTTATGATGATCAAATGAGCTAATCTGCTGGAAGTCCCTAAGCACATTGCATGCAAGGTAAAGAAGCATTTATTACATTTTATCTTTTTCATTTTTTAGCCATAGTCAGTCTATTATTATTATCACTACTAATATTGCTGTTAATATTACTTGTCTCATTCATATTACCAGTAAGTTCTTTGATCAATTTTTAACATGCAAGAAATTTCTGTGACCTAAATGATTGGTCTAACGTCTCATAGCATATCATTTAAAAATATATATATTTAAATATATATATATACACACACACACACACACACACTTTTAATTTACATATAAAATGTATTAATTTTTCCATATAACTATTAATCAATAAAGAAATATTTAATAATCTTTCTTATACATTTTTCACTCCACAGATTAATTTTAAGCTTTTAATTGCCTTTCAAAGTTATTAATCAGATGCATACTAACATATATAAACCAATATTCAATTTTATGTAAGTGGATTTAATTACTAATCATTTTAAAAGGAAAATGCAATATCAACAGTTATGCAAAAGTTTTGTTCTTCCAAACATTTTATATAATATATAAATATATATTAGACATATATAGCATATATATTAGATATATATAAGCATAGAAAGCCATAGAATATTCAGAAAAGTAAGTATATTTATATTTACCTTTATATATATAATATATATTTACATATATATGAAGTGTATATATTACATATATACCTATATATAGGTAAATATATATATTTACCTTTACCTTTATATAAATATATTTTATATTTACCTATATATTATATAGGTAATAGGTGAATACATAATAAAGGTAAATATATATATTACCTTTATTTTACATATATATATTATATATATCCACACACACTTTTTATATGTTTTCAACATGTGCACATACAGAATATGAATTCATTCAATGTGGCTTTTTTGGTTAGAACTTAGAGTGCCTCTAGAGTTTTCTACTCCAAATTCAAATCTGCATTCTTCCATTTCATATGCTTTTTATGTTATATTGAATATTACATCACTATTTTTTTCTTCAGCCTATTGTTTAAATAATTTTATTATAGTGATCGTGTGATCTGATGATTTTTCTCTAGCCAGTTTTTTGCATTGTGTCCTTTTTGATGTTAATTAGGTGGATATTAGTTAATATCGAATATGAAAGTTAAGTGACAGTTGTTGTTGACTGAATGTGCACCCCCCCAAAAAAAATTTTATGTTGATGTTCTCACTGCCAGTGTGGCTATATTTGAAGACGGCACCTCTAAGGAAGAGACTAAGGTTAAATGAGGCTAGGAGAATGGGGCTCTAATTGGATAGGATTAGTATCATTAGAAGAAGAGATACCAGATTGTTGGCACGTGCATGCTCTCTCTCTTTCTGTGTGTGTGTGTGTGTATGTGTGTGTTTTTCCATGTGTATGCACTGAGGAAAGGACATGTGAGGATATAGCAAGAAGGCAGTTGTTTTCCACACCAGAATGCAGGCCTTATCAGAAGTCAAATAAGCCACAACCTTTATCTTAGACTTCCAGCCTCCAAAACATTGAAAAATAAATTCCTGTTGTTTAAACTGTCAGGTCTATAGTTCCTTGTTACAACAGCATTAGTTGACTAATACAATTGTCAAGGTAGCATTACTGGGAATTTTGTATCGGGATGGATTTTTTACCTGAGGAGATCAACACAGCCGGAGCCCCGGATCAGCGATCTTGGTTCTCTTGATAGTGAGCAAGTAAATGTAAACTAACACCAATATGCAAGGTCAAAGCAAAGTTTACTGAAGCACAGTAATACACTCTCATAGGGAGAGCTCTTTACGGAGCTGAAGGTGCTTATTATGGGGTTTGTGAGGAGGAGTTGATGTTTGGGCTGTGTCTGATTAACAGGATGATGTCAATAGATTTACCATTTATAGTTATACAACTAAATTTAAGCTGCATGTTTCTACCCATAATTCATAAAGAAAAGCCCACTTTGGGGAGGAAAAACCACATGCAAATTCTATTATAATGATAGTATAATGAGCTTGGGGTGAACATGGTTTGTTGTTTTTGGGCATGAGCCACTTTAGTAGCTTTCTGCCTGTGCCCTATTTCCTTATTCTCAATAAAATGCTGGCCACAGACTTTACCACAAACTCCATCTGTTAAAGTAGAGTTAGGGAGGTCTTGGGGATCAAGTAGGGTGGGCCAGAGGCCGGTTAGTGACAGCCTTTTTGCTCTCCTCTTTTACCCCCTCCCAGCTGCTAATGTCTATCTAACCACCTAACAGTATTATTGTATTTGGAAAAGAAAACAGTGTTGAGTTTTAGAAATTAATTGATGTTTTATTCATGGTCCCACGGAAAGTGCATGGCGTGACTTTATTTGTGGGTTTAAAAAAGAATGAATTTTTGTTATCATTTTAAAAGATAATTCTCTTGGCTTCCCATAGTCAACCAACACAAATTTAAGAAAAAAAAAAAACATTGCATATTCCATATCTATGCCTTATCCACATTCATGACTCCCTAGTAGTGAAAAGTGTCTCTAATTTCAAACGTGCACCTATCAATTCATAATGAAATCAGCTGAAATGTATTTGTTCATATATTGGTATGTGTGTGTATGTGTCTAAAACCTGTGCACCGTCTAATCTGGTATATTTTTTGAATAGTATTTTATAAATATTCAACCCTGGAAAATGGTGCTTTGGGTTGAAATTTTAGAATGTATATTCGTAATGCACAGTGAAAGCATTTTAGTTTGTTTCTGTAAGTGAGAATTTAAGTTGATGTTTTTCTACAGTAAATAAAAAAAATACCCATCATATGCTATATCAACTACCAGTTTTGGTTTAGAAAACTGTTCTTAAACCTGTAAGGCAATATCACTTTGTGATGATTACAGTACAAGTTTATAGTGACATCTTGATCTAAAAGGAAGAAGATGAGGCAAAATTAATATAAGTAGGGTGTATATCTGGGCAAAGCTTCAGCTTTGCAACCCACGAGCATAGGTTCTGAGTATGCATTCTGATTAGCAGCAGTTACGAGTAGATATTTAAAGGCAAAAGAGGGGGACAGAAGGTGGATTGATACAAATGTTTTTGTTAGTAATTCCTATTGGTTTACAGAAATAACATTGCTTAGTGATTTAGTTGTATATTGTTAAGCTATAGGGTGTGAATTATAGTATCTGGTGTGTCATTATCAGGTTAATTTCTAGCTACTTGTGGAAATAGCAAGCAGTTTCCAGAGATGAATACATAGCTATGTGAAAGGAAAATAAATCTTGGGGCCCCAAAATCACTGAGCTAAAAGTAAAAAGTCAAGCTGAGAACTGCTTAGGGCAAACCTGCCTCACATTTTATTCAAAGTCACCCCTCTGCTCTCTGAGATAAATGCATATCTGATTGCCTCCTTTGGAAGGGCTAATCAGAAACTCAAAAGAATCCAACCATTTGTCTCTTATCTATCTATGACCTGGAAGCCCATTCCCCACTTCAAATTGTCCTACCTTTGCTTTGAGTTGTCCTGCTTTTTCCAGATCAAACCAGTGTTCATCTCACATGTGTTAATTGATGTCTCATGTCTCCCTAAAGTGTATAAAACCAAATTGTGCTCTGACCACCTTGGGCACATGTCATCAGGATCTCCTTAGGTTAAGTCATGAATGCACATCCTCAACCTTGGCAAAATAAACTTTCTAAATTAACTAAGACCTGTCTCAGATATTTGAGGTTCACATTTTGGTAACCACAGAGGGATTCTGAGTGGAGATTCCCCTGACCTTTGAAAAATCTCCTATCAGTGCTTGGTAACAGCATGAGATACCCTTATGGCTCAAAAACAATAAGACAATTTACTGAGGTCTGGGAGCACTACCTCCAGAGAATCCCTGATCTCCCCAGATTTGGTCGAGATTTAAAGTTTATTTTGCTGTACAACTCCCCAAATTTTGGAGTTTTACTTACTTCCAACTAGGAAGGCAAGATTTCCTGCTTTCATGATGATGGAAGACAAGTAACTTCTTTAGGGAGTTTGAGCCCACTCCTAGCAGGAAAGATGAATTTAAGGTTTTCTATGTTTTATTTTTATTTATTTATTTTTTCCTGCTTCTATTATGACAGAAAGCACTCTTCAGCATAAGACCCATCCTTAGGTAAGAAGCTGAATTTGGGTTTTGTTTTGGCTGAAGTTTAACAACCACCTATTCTTAGTCTCTTCTTACCATTAGAGCACCCAGTGATCATACGGGTGGGGTTTATTTGTTGTTTGTTCTGGTCTTTCTCACATTAGATTTGACCAACTCTACCTGACTTGGTCAAATCCAAGTGAGAATTCCAAATTATGGGTAACAAAGACACTTTAATTTGGCTAAATTTTTTTGAAGTTGCAAAAGAGAAAAACAACAACAACAAAAAACAATAAAACATAAAATCAAGTGCTTGGTTTCTGTGTTTGCTTGCTGTGTTAAAGACAAAAAAAAAAATTTCATTTACTTTTCTTCCACCCTGTACCTTCTTCCCCCTCTGCCAACTGCAGTACCAAAAAATCTAGAGAAGGCTTCTAATGACTTGAACCCCTTTAAAGAATTCACAACAAATGTGCCACTCACCCTGTTTTGAGTTTTCTGTTTTCATTGTGGAGTTTCAAAAGTCATGGGCAGATTCTTCTTAGGTCTAAAGCTCTGCTTTCCTGTAGTGCATGACCTGACCTCTTCAGCTTTGTGGGTACTAGAGATTACCTTGCAATGTGAGAGGATCTGACCTTGATGTGTGTAAAAGCATAGACAGTAGATACAAAGTAGGGATAGCTGAGCACAGTTTACAGGAAATGGTCTTGGCTGCTGTTTTTATTTTTCTCTCCTAGAAAGTTGTCATTTAAAGATTCAAATTCTAGTTCAGAGATGCATTCTAAAGGGTCTTCTTTATTGTTTTTTCTCCCAAAATTTGTCTTGATTTGGCTTGTCTGTGTGCATTTGTGTGAGGAACTGAACTGTTGTTTTTATAGGTAAATGAGAGGTTGAGTTTTCTCAGCTCCAAAGAGAAACAGCATTTGCTCCTCTCAGCCGAAAGGTGCCCTGGGTGACTGGGGGCCTCATGGGAGTGTCTGGAGGTAGACCCCATGATTTGCAGTGGTCTTGCAGGAAAATCTCCAGCAAAAATTAATTTTAAAAAGGCTCATCCAAGAAGCACATAGAAAAGCTGATAAGGGTGTTTTGAGCCCTCTCAGAGGTCATACACCTCTGGAGACAGAAACTGAGACATGTAAGATGGAAACAACTCAGTGATGAAATATTATGGAGTCCTGCCCACAAGCAGCACACATTGATCCACCACACAGACACCCTAGGCCCCTAGGCCACAGCTCAGTTATTCTTTTTAAGGAAAAAAATTGGGAAATTATCTAAGAATGAGGAGAAAAAATGAAAAATGATCCCATATTGAGTACTCCGTAGTGTTCTTTATGGCACTTCTACTTGCCAGAGTTTATGTAAAATGGAAGTAAAATGGTCTTTGTGCACATTTTTATTAAAGAAAAAGAGCCTGAAGATCGTCCTACAATAGAGAAAAAGTTCTCTTTTTTTTTTCTGTTTTCTTTTCTGTCTGCTTTAAATCTGCTGTTACTTTTCCATTAAGATAAATCCACTGTTTGAATCCAATAGGTTATTTGTTTGCCAGACCATGAATTTGTATGTATCTCATGGCTAAATTTCTGAAATAAAAACTGTAGGATCTTTGCACATATGTATATACATTTTAAAGGCCATTTGGCTTAAGAAAATAAAAATGCTTGAATCAAATACTTTATCAGGAAAAAAAAGACTAGTTAGATTCTTTTTCAGGTGTGCATAACTTAAGTAAAATCTTTAATTAATAAGTTAGCTTTAAAATTATTGATAAATTGATATTATAAATGTCTTAAGAATTGCCAGCATACATTTTTGTTTCCATTTATTAATCAAGAAATTTTATACTTATTCCTGTCAAAAACTATAAGGTGTCCAAATTTGGCATTGGGGTTACAAAACTCTAAACTCAGCCCAAGACAGAATGATCTTTGCTTATGTAATTCTTAATAAATAAGACATATTAACTTAATGAAAAGAGCTACATCTTGAATTTAGTAAGATTACCATAATTTCTAAACTTGAGGCTTTAGGCAGTCTAGTCCACAGGCAGTAAGGTTTGTCTGGGAAAGGACTGTTTTTATCCTTGTTTCAAAGCTAAACTGTTAACAAAGTTCTTCCCAAAGTTAGTTCAGCTTATGCCCAGAAATGAACAAGGGCAGCTTGTAGGTTAGAAGAAAGATGGAGTCAGTTAGATCAGATCTTTTTCACTGTCTCAGATATAAGTTTTAAATGGTGGTTCCATAACTTTAAATTATGACTATTGTACTTTGTATAAATAATTTAGCTAAGTGATGAAAATAAAATAAATTAGGGAAATGTGATGGGATAAATACTTGTAGATAAAGTCATAATATAGAATATAAATTTATATTAAACTAAATAAGAGACATTCTATTTTGGATATTTTCCAATAAAAATCTATTTTAGGAAAACATTATTTCTAAAAAAATGTGTGTTCTTCTTATAAAGGTGAACAATTCTTGTCTAATTCAAAGCTTATTTAAGGGTTATCTATCAAGCAAGGTAAAAGGAACAAGGGAATAAGAGAGATGTAAAGAAAGTATGAAAAATAAAAAGGTTTTTTTCTTTTTTGGGTAAGAAAGCTTAAAGAGAAATAATTTTATGTAAGAGAGAATCTTGTATGGTAAATTTAGCCCTGGAATAAAATGGCTTTTTTTTTTTTTAAGAAAGAGGGATGTTCAGGACAAACCAGAAAGTCCAAACATATCATGAAAGTCTGCATAAGTCACAATGAGAGGATTTATGGGAAAAAATTATTTTTTTCCATAAAAATGTTTTATATAATAAATATAATATATATGAACAATTATATATAAAGTATATATAAAATAAAAACAAATTGTATGTTGTAAATATATACAAATTATATATAATTATAAATAAAATATAATATAAATTATATATATATAAACTTTTATATAATTAAATAAAAATCATAATGGTGTTTCTAGAGATTGGGCTTGATGTAAAAAGAAAAAACACTTATACACCAAATAATTGGTTAGAGCAATAAAAGTTTCTTAAGAAATTGATTTAATCTTAATAAATTGTAAGAGATTTTTTTTAAACCAAAGTTCAGCTTTTATTGCATCTTGCCCTTTTTGGATTTCTTTCCCATTGTAAAGGTAAAGGGCACAAAATTCTAATGTTCTCCTTCAACTCATTTTCAGCTCATGTAAGTTTTTTTCCTTGAGTTCTGTTTGTTGTGGCCTGACGCTACAATGTTTTCTTAAAGGTCTAAAGGAAATGTTTTCTTCCAACATAATATTCTGTGCAGTGCAGATGGTCTTTTCATTTGCCTTTCAATTTTATTAGTAATTATTTGTATTAGTAATACAAATAGCATATTCAGTCTCTATTCCCACGATGTGGTAGGTGGTGTGTGTTTACTATACATATTGGACATATTCTGCTTATTATTATTCAATATGTTTATTTTCTAGAACAATTCATGGCTATTAAGCTGTGATAGATGATTTTTCTACAGTTCCAATAGTGAAGTCACACAGATACATGAGGAATGAAAGTTAATGTTTTGTAATATTATATTTTCTTCATTTTGTTCATCTGACATTAAAATATACATGCAATGAACTGATGAAGGTATATCAGAATTCAATCAAACATGATGATACTTTTGGTAGAATCTAGGATGATACAAACATATATATCAAAACAAAATATGCCATCTTAAACGTTGATATTTTATTATTAGTGAAATTAATTGTAACTGATTTCACAAGTGTGACATTTCTTAGCACGTTAAAACTGCTTCCATGCTGTAGTATACTGAAAAATTAATAAAGCACATGTTTCTGTCCTTCAAACACATCATCCAATGAGAAAAACAGATGCAGAGATGTTAATGCTGACATTAGCTAGAATGTATTCAATCTTACACAAATTTATATATTAAAGAAAAAAAAAGCGTTGTATTGGGAGACATATATCCTGACCTTAAGCAATCTAGAAAGACTTCTTGCAGGAAGTAAGGTTTTAACATGGCCTTGATGAAATGTGTAGGACCTTGAAAGGGAAGCACAGGGTGCTTTCTACTTTATTTCATTCCTATCCTTCTCCCCACATTGGCAAAAAACATCTCTGAACTTAAGGGACATTGAAAGGTCTTTAATTGAGGGAATACTAGGATAGGAACTCAAGTAGGGTTTGTTTAGAGTAATCGGAAAATATATTATCAGTTTTCTTTGTAGGATTTCCAGATCTGTTCTCCTTGGGGTCGCATTGGAGCTTGGAATTGTGAATGGGATTTTTTTCTATGAATAAAGATTTTACAGGTATTTGTTTTATCCATCTGCTGAGTACCTCCTGGAGTCTGAGCATAACAAATGGGATGCAGGAGGGCAAAGCAACTCCTGGAGTTTGACTTGCATGGTTTTTTGTTGAACTAGACTACACCTTAGATTTACTATAAGTAACAATGAATGAAATGAATGCCATTGAGTAAAATAAGCCCACTGGGCAAGGATTGTTAAGGTTTTGGATGACATAAAAATAATTCTATTATTAGAAGACATTCCAAATCAAATAACTATGAATCCAATACTTAACTCTATAAATATGACAACCTACAACTATACTCACAACTAACTAACCATAACTTCAACTAAACACAATTGTTACAGGCACTTGAACCAGAACAATTCCATCTTGAGTGAGGGCTAGGAAAAATGAGACTGGAACTTGCTGGGCTGCATTCCAGGAAAATTAGGTATTCCTAGCCTCTAGACGTTTACCGTTAAGGGAACCAATTGACAGCATTTACTAAACAGACCCAGACTTAAGAATGTCCTGATATTCTAATATCTTGAGAACAGAAGCATTCCTAATTTTTCTTTAAAGATAATAATATTGATCCTTGCAAAATATATTAATTAAGAAAATTGATCCTTTTTCACAAACCACTGTAGCAGTGAATATCTCCCAATGGTCTTTTTTTTATATATATAAACAAGCATTGTACCTTGGGAGGGCATATTCTTCCTCTTACTTTAGGAAACGCCCCACTGTGTCTATGGAGTGGCATTCTTTTTAATTAATTAATTAATTTATTTTTTTGAGACAGCATCTTGCTCTGTTGCCCAGGCTGGAGTGCAGAGGTGTGATCTGGGCTCATCACAACCCCCACCTCCTGGGTTCAAGCAATTATCATGGTTTAGCCTCCTGAGTAGCTGCGATTACAAGCATGCATCACCACACCCAGCTAATTTTTTCTATTTTTTTCTTTTTTCCATAGAGATGAGGTTTCACTGTGTTGACCAGACTGGTCTCAAACCCCTGGCCTCAAGTGATCTGCCTGCCTGGGCCTCCCAAAGTGTTGGGATTAGAGGCATCAGCCACCATCCCTGGCCTGGAGTAGCTATTTTTTCACTATTTTGCTTTCTTAATAAACTTGCTTTCACTTTGCACTGTTGACTTGCCCTGAATTCTTTCTTGTGCAAGATTCAAGAACCTTCTCTTGGGGACTGGATCAGGACCTTTTCTGGTAACATAATCATTACTAACCATAACAAGTAAACATGAATAATTATTATTATCAAACTGTTAATAACAACTAGTTAATAGTCACAATGAATAATCATGACTAATTATTAGGCTAGTCTAATAAACATAACTAGTTATCACAGTTGGTCACCAAAACTATTTGGTAAGTAACAATGGCAGGTAACCAAAACTAGTTAGCAGTCACAGACTAATAAGCACAACTAGTTAGGCATCACAAATAAATAGCCATGGCTAATTATCAGCCATAAACTAGTGATCATAGCTTGATAGTAATCACAAATTAAAAAAAGAACTTGTTTGTCACCAAACCATTATCTACAACTAGTTAGTAGTCGACCGGCAATCATCATTGGTTATTAGTTACTAACAGTTAATCATGACTACTTAGTAGCCAAACTGGTGACTACAAATAGTAGTCAAATCCAATAATCATTACTTATTAATAGTCACAGACTGCTACCCATCACTGGTTAATAACCACATTCAATAACACAAGCAGTTATTAGTTGAGATTGGTAACTATGGTTAGGTTAGTAATCCGAAGTCATATAACTAGTTAACATTCATAACAAATAACCAAAACTAGTTAATAGTCCCAACTAGTTAATATAGCTACCTGGTAGCTATTATGAATCTTTATATCCAAAGCCATACTAACCATAACTAGTGATGTAACATGTTGGTAGTTGTTACTAACCACAATTTACCATAACTAACCATAATTAACCATAGCTATAACTACCTATAATCATAAACTAATCTTAACAATAACCATGACTAGTGATAACTGATCATAACCATAGCTATAACCATAATCATAACTATTTAACACACAGAAACTGATGATATAGAAACTGACTAACAAAAGATTTTCTTATTTCTCCACATGTGTTTAACATGTGGTCTTGGGACATAGGAATGCAACTATGAGGGGAAGAGGAACACACTTGGTGTTTTGGGAAGGGTGGAATATGAGTAGGCTTTTGTATTAGTTTCTTATTAGCACTGTAATAAATTATTGTAAACTTAGGGGCTTAAAATAACACAAAATTATTCTTTTGTAGTTCTAGACGTCAGAAATCTCAAAATCAAGGTGTTAGTAGGACTTTATTTCTTGCAGAGACTCTAGGAAAGTGTCTGCGCCCTTCTCTTTTCCAGCTCTTTAAGGTTGCTTGCATTTCTTGGCTCCTGACACCTTCCTCACATTGCTTCAACGTCTTGTTTCCATTTTCACATCTCCTACTGCAAACTCTGATTCTCCCTTGTAAGGTCCCCTGTGTACATTTGTCCTATGTAGGTAATCCAGAATATTCTCCTCATCTCAAAATCCTTAAGCACATCTGCAAAGTTGATTTCACGATGTAAAGTAACATATTTATAGGTTTCAAGGGTTAGGATATTAAAGGAAAATACCTTGGGGCCCCAAATCACTAAGCTAAAGGAAAAAAAGTCCAGGCTGGGAAGTGCTAAGGGCATACCTGCCTCCAATTCTATTCAAAGTTATCCCTCTGCTCATTGAGATAAATGCATATCTGATTGTCTCCTTTGAAAAGGCTAATCAGAAACTCAGAAGAATGCAACCATTTTTCTCTTATCTACCTATGACCTGGAGAGCTCCTCCCCATTTGCAGTTGTCCCACTTTTCCAGAATGAAACAGTGCTCATCTTACATATGTCAGTCAACGTTATATGTTTCCCTAAAAGGTATACAACCAAACTGTGTTCTGACCACTAGGAGCACATGTCATCAGGACCTCCTGAGGCTGTGTCATGGGTGCACATCCTCAACCTTGACAAAATTAACTTTCTAACTTAACTGAGACCTGTCTCAGATTTTGGGGGTTCGCATTTTGGTAACCATGAGGGGATTTTGAGTGCAGTTACCCCATGACCTTTTACAAATCTCCTATCTGTGCTTGGTACCAGCCTGAGCTAACTTTATAGCTCAAACAAATAGGAAAATTTGCTGAGGTCGGGGAGCACTCTCTCCAGAGAATTCCTCATCTCCCAAAATTTGATCTCAATCTAAACTTTATTTAGCTGTACAACTCCTTTTTTTTGATGTTTTACTTGCTTTCAACACAAGGAAGGCAAGTTTTCTCTGCTTCCATGTCAATGGAAGACAAGTAACTGCTTTATGGAGTTTGAGCTCACTTCCAACAGGGAAGATGAGGGTTTTTTTTCCTGCTTCTAGGATGGTAGAGAGCAGTCTTCAGCCTGAGACCCACCCCTAGGTAAATAACTAATTGGGGTTTGTCTCGGCTAAAGTTAAGATTAACAATCAGCTGGTCCTAATTTCTCTTCACCATTAAAGTGCTCAGTAATCATTTAAGTTGTGCCATCATTTGTTTTGCTTAACTGTTTTTATGTTGTTTGTTTCTGTTTTTGTTGTTGTTTCAGTCTTTTTCCCATTGGGTTTGACCAACTCTATCCAACTTGATCAAATCCAAAGAAAGTTTCAAATTATGAGGAAAGAGGCCTCTGAAGTGGCTAAATTTACCCACGCAAACACATACACACAAAAGTGGTATGGTGGTGGGAGAAAAATGGCCACAAAAAAAAAAAAAGGAAAGAAAAGATTTTTTATTTTGACTACTTAAGGGGCTTTATTTATAAAACAAGGCCACCTTTTGTGGCCGCGTAGTCAGGCCTAACTAAAAGAACAATAGCTGTACTTCTTGAATATCAGCAATTTCTCCTAGCCGTCATACAGTAATGAGATTTAAAAAGATTTTCTTAAAGGAGCTGAGTGGTTAAAAGTTAGTTTAAAAGCTTACATCTAAGGGGTGTGTGTGTGTGTGTGTGTGTGTGTGTATTTAAAACAGCTTCCTGTTTTTGTTTTGTTTTTTTCCTTAGGACCTTGTCTTTTTTTGAGCAAATGTTTTTTTTTTCTTCTTGGTTGACTAAATTCTGTTTTCTGCATTTACTTCTGTTGATTCTCCTTTCTCTTGCACTTTCTGGCTGCATGAGGGATTTAAAATAGTTTGTAATAGCCTGGGGTTTCCTTAAAGAATACGGAGAAAGCACCAGACCCTCTTTGGGGGAGAAACCTTTGTTTTTTCTTTAAGGAATCCCAAGAATGTAAACAGACAAATTCATCTCAGCCCTTAAATTGCTTGATTTTTGTATTGTGTTACCTAATTTTTTAACTAAAATAGTTATTGCAACAGAGGCTACTCTTGGGTGTTGAAAAAAGAATGTAGTTTAGAAACTTATAAATGTCTTCATTAAAAAAAAAAATTCTAAGTGCACTGTAAAAGGATCAGTTTTATTATCCTGGCAGTTGTCAGCCCACACTGACTCCTGGGCCTCCAAAATGGGAGAATTATTATGAGGCTCTGCCAAGAGCTCAGAGATCCAGTTAAAAGGTAGTTAGTCTCTATGTAAATAAAATTGGTCTCCTCATACAATGCTATGATACTACTATCTATCCCATGATAGATTTCTATAATTTTATGTTTGATTTGACATCCATCTTTAGTCTCCCTCTAGCACCAGCAGACTTTTTCTTCCTGTATCTTGAGAGGCAAATTTTGCTATGCGATTTTTCATCTAAGAGTTGTTTCATTCAATATTCAAATTTAAAGCTATTTAGCTGACAACTGCCAGGGTAATAAAACTGAGTATCAGTAGTTTGTAAGCCTAAAATGGAATAAAAAAGGTCTTAAAAATTTAAAAAATGTGCCGGGCATGGTGGCTCACACCTGTAATCACAGCACTGTGGCAGGCTGAGGTGGGCACATCATGAGGTCAGGAGATCAAGACTATCCTGGCCAACATGGTCAAACCCTGTCTCTACTAAAAATACAAAAATTAGCTGGACATGGTGGCGTGTGCCTGTAATCCCAGCTACTCAGGAGGCTGAGGCAGGAGAATAGCTTGAACCCAGGAGGCAGAGATTACAATGAGCCGAGATCGTGCTACTGCATTCCAGCCTGGCAAAAAAGCTAGACTCCATCTCAAAAAAAAAAAAAAAAAAAAAAATCTATAAAATGTATTTCTATTAGTATGTCTAATACAACGATGTATTTTTGTGTTGTGTACAAAATGTTTCACTGCTAAAAATATATAAAAGAGCTGTAATTAGCTTAAAAAGTAAAATAATTTAAATCAAATACTTTATTAAGAAAAAAGACTAGCCAAATACTTTTCTAAGTTTATATAATTTAAGTAAAATTTTTATTAAATAAGTTAGCTTTAAAATTATTGATAAAGTAATATTAGAAATGTCTTTAGAATCGCCAGCATACATTTTTCTTTGCATTTATTAATCAAGCAATTTCATACTTATCTCAGCCAAATACTATAAGGTGTCAAAATTTGGCATAGAATTTACAAAACCATGAACCCAGCCCAAAACAGAATGATCTTTGCTTGTGTAATTTTTAATAAATAAGACAGTAACATTGGTTTAATGGAAAAAACTACATTGTTCATTTAGTAAGGTTATCATAACTTCTAATCTTGTGGCTTTAGACAGTCTAGTCCACAGGTAGTAAGGAGGTTGTTTGGTGAAAGGACTGTTGTCATCTTTGTTTCAAAGCTAAACTGTAAGTTCCTAACAAAGTTAGTTCAGCCTATGCCCAGAAATGAACAAGGACAGCTTAGAGGTTAGAAGCAAGATGGAATCAGTTAGGTCAGATTTTTTTTCACTGTCTCATTTATAATTGTGCAATGGTGCATTCTATAACTTTATTACTATTATCATTTTTGAGATGGAGTTTCACTCTTGTCACCCAGGCTGGAGTGCAGTAGCATGATCTTGGCTCACTACAACCTCTACCTCTCAGATTCAAGCGATTCTTCTGCCTCAGCCTTCTGAGTAGCTGGGACTACAGGCATGTGTCATCATGCCTGTCTAGTTTTTTATATTTCTAGTAGAGGTGGGATTTCACCATATTGACCAGCCTGGTCTTGAAGTCCTGACCTCAGGTCATCCACCTGCCTAAGCCTCCCAAAGTGTTGGGATTACAGGCATAAGCCAACATATCTGGCCATGTGTTTCACAACTTTAAATGATGACTATCACAGTCTTCATAAATAATCTAGGTAAATGATTAAAATAAAATAATTAGGTAAATGTAATGAGATAAACACTTGTGGACAAACTTGTCATAATTTAGAATCTAAAGTTATATTAAATTAAATAACAAATATTTCATTATTTGGGTATTTTCCAGTAAAAATCTGTTGTAGAAAAACATTCTGAAAAAGGTGTGTCCTTTTTAAAAGGGTGAACAATTTTTGTCTAATTCAAAGCTTATTTAAAGTTTATGCATAAAACAAGGTAAAAGGAACTAGGAAATAAGAGAGATGTAGATAAAGTTATAAAAATAAAGGGTTTTTTTGGAAGAAAAAGAGAAATAATTTTATATGAGAAAGAATCTTGTATGGTAAATTTAGTCCTAGAGTAAAATATCTGGTTGTTTAACAAAAAGGGGTGTTCAAGACAAACCAGAAAGTCTAACCATGTCATGAACGTTCTGTTTAAGTCAAAATATGATTATTTATTTAAAAAACCCCCAAACTATTATATAATCAAGTTATCATATTATTATTAAGTTTTGGTTTGCTTAGGAAAAAAAACAGATACAACTTTTAAAAAAATTAATGTTATTACATCCGTGTAACTCTCTGTACACACTTTTAAAGTCCTTGTGACATTGAGTTATAAGACTTTGACTCCTGGGTCTAAAAGAACATTAAGTCCTGCTAAATTTTAAACACTGCCAGCAATTAAAGCCCCATCTTCATGCCCAGTAGAAGATGGCAATAAAAATAAACTGCATTCCTGAAACACAGGGCCAGAAATTAAAGCTATTCAACTCCTCAAGACCCAGGAAACATCTTAGAAGAGGTGGGTGTGTGAGATTGTGTCAATTTTATCAGAAAAAATAAGTTCAGTGGCTGTATAAATTAATGATTAATGTCAAAAGCACACTGATAGAAGACCATCATATGGGCCCCTGTGTCAGATTAACAAGGTTTTATTGAAGTACTAACCAAATCCTTAATAAAGGTTATAAAGGTTGTAAAAAGATTATGGAAGTTATAGCTTATGGTTAAGATTAACAGTTTATAGGTTGTTTATAAAATTTTGGAAAACAAATCTAATTGGCTTTATGCTGATGTTATTATGGCTTATTGTTTGTAAAATAAAGTTTCCTCTTAAAGAGTGAAGGTTTTTACTGTTTTTGAAATCCTTGAGTTATTAACTGTGGTCAAATGAATGACTTATTTTACAATAACCCGTGATATCAAGTGTTTTAAGCCTTTGATATTTGACAAACTTTCCAAAATCAAATTATAAATTATGTCTTTTTCTGACCTAATTAATCCTTTAAAATATTAGTTTCCCTAAAGTTTAAAAATGACATAAATTGGCTTATTTGGTATAAAAATTATGCAGGAAGCATTGTCAAATATGAAATGGTGTTTGATTTCCTTTGGGCTGTATTTGTATAAATATGCTATTGGTATATGTTCCCAAATCATGGGAAACTCCTGTAATTCTAATATAACATAGTGTATATTATCAGTAATAATTATAATTGTTATGTTAAATTATTATGTGCCACAGAGGTAAAAATTTCCTTGTCAATTCTATCTTTGACTATACCTACCCTAAAATTTTTGTCATCCACAGACAATTGTTTTCTTGTTTTGGTCCTCTTTAGAAGGCGGTTTCATAATCAGCTAGAAAACTCTAACAGATGCTCTTGAATGCAGGTTTCTGATAGCTTTGGAAATAGAACAAAAACTTTTGGGACTCATGGAAAGCTGAAATGTTCTTGAAAATCAAGCAGAAAAAGAATTAACTGCATGAAGTGAACTAATAAAAGACTGAAGTGATCTTTTTAACTTCTTGCTTAAAACATTGCTGATCCTTTGTTTTGTTTTTTCATAGTCAAGGAAATTTTTTTTTGAAAAGTATTTCTCGGCCCAGAAAGGCAGAAAAGGTATATATATATAGTTATGTGTGTGTGTGTGTGTGTGTATATATATATATATCTTTCATATCTAAAGTATATATACACCTTCTATATATATATCTATATCGATATATACCACATATATGCCTTTCATTATATATATATATATAGTTAAAATATTTTAGTAGCTAATAATGAGGGGTGGACAGTAGATAAGAACAAAGAGTTTATTCCATATAAACAGTACCTCTCTTTTCATGGAACCACCCTGAATTGTATTGTCTGTGTACATTCCCAGGGATCAGTTAAGCAAAAATAAAAATGATTTAAGACATGCTAATCATGCTGATTAGAATGAAGAGATTATTAAAGGGAATGTGGTCTGCTGCTCAACCAAGTCAGAGTAAGTTATTTCTCATTCAAGTCTGACTGGTTTAGGAGTTATCTTAATAACTGTTAAACAAGTTTCTCTGAAAGTGTGAAAAATCATATATCTGGTGACTTCTTTCAACTCACATTATCTTGACTCTCCCTCCATAACTTTTTTTTTTTAATGAACATTATCTCACCCACAGGTGACAGGTAGGCTTGGTATCTAGGATGAAATCATCTTATACCCACTGGAGTAAGCTCATAGCAATGTTATTTTAGAGCTAGGTGGCTACATTTTATGACATTATGTCCCAACTCCTGGAGTGGGGTTTGGAACAACATGAAATTTAGAGGCCACTGTCAGGTGAACCTAGGAAATGGCCTAGTTGTTCCAAGTGTGCACTTGGATTAAGAACATCATATCAAATAAAGCAATCACAGAGTTGTAAACATAAGGCCTCTCATAGGTTCAGAGCAGGAACTCTCAATTACTTGTTAATAGATAGGGTATAGGGAGGATGAATGATAGATGGTCAATGACAGAACTATGGCCTAGAGGAAAGAAACCATATTTGAAAATACAAGCGGGGAATGATGCTTAGTAATCATGTGTGTTTGTGAGGGCCTTTGTGTGGATAGGCTGATGAGGTGAGAAAAAAGTAGGGTTTTCCTGAACCTACTTGTGAGGCTGTAGGCATTCTTGAAGTTTCCACCCTTGTGACAACTGGTGGAAGTTAAAGAAATCACAGATTAAAAACAAACAAACAAACAACAACAACAACAAAACAGAAGTGACTTGTGAATACCTGGCAACATTTCTTTTTGTTGCATAAGTGCAAAAATAGAACTGCGAATAATGAATAGAAATGAAAAGTAAATACATATCCAGCACAAGAAACAATAAGTTACTCCAAAAATGGAAATGACTACTTTACGCAGTTGTGAGCTAACTGCCATTGGAAGTGTTTAAGCAAAGACTATCAATAATTATCAGTGATGCCATAGATTTGTTGAGTGGTTGGGTGGATGGCTTTATTAGTTTGTTCTCACACTGCTATAAAGAAATACCTGAGACTGGGTAATTCATGAGAGGTTTAATTGGCTCATGGTTCTGCAGGTTGTACAGAAAGCATGATGCTGGCATCTGCTCAGCTTCTGAGGAGGCCTTAGGAAACTTGGAATCATCCTGGAACGTGAAGGGGAAGCAGGTTTGTCTTACATGGCTGGAGCTGAAGGAAGGGTGGGGAGGTGCCACATACTTTTAAACAGCCAGATCTCCTGAGAATTCACTCACTATACATACCAAGGGAAGATGATGATAAACCATTAAAGATCGCCCCCATGATTCAATCACCTCCCATCATGTCCCACCTCTGACACTGGAGATTAAAATTTGACATGAGATTTTGGCGGGGAAACAGATTCAAACCATATGGCATATCCTTCTTACTCTAAGACAATACAATTTTGAGGAATACATCTGATGAAAATAATTAAACTATGGATTCAATTAAGGCATCAATACAATAACCACTGAAGAGAATTCATGTTTCTACAACCCATAGTCTACATTCAGTCCTTTTGTGTTTTGATTTTTTTAGGAGCAGTGGACACAGTTGATTACTCTGTAATTCCTGAAATACTGTATTCACCTGACTTCTGGGAAACCACTCTCCCCTGGACTTCCTCTCATTTTTCTGAACGTTCCTTCTCAGGATCTTTCTGAATTCTCCTTAATTCTCCATCTTGCAAGCATTGAAGTGCCCCAGCACTGAGTTTTGGGTATCTCCTTTCTACTTATAGTAACTCCTTTAGTGACCTCATCTAGGATCATGGTGTTAAATGCCATATATATTATGCCTCTTAGATTTCTATCTCCTGTCCAGACCTTGCTCTGAACTCAAGACTCATGTATGAAGTTGTTAACTGAGCATCTCCAAATGCATGTCTTAGATATCTCAAAAGGAATGTGTTTTTCCACTTCCAGCAATATGGACTACCCATAATTTTCATTATTCATTACACTAAGTGCAGCTAAAACATTTGTGTGTGTGTGTGTGTGTGTGTGTATAGATTAAGAAGGCTCTAAAAGGTAGAGAAAAGAAGACAGAGCTATTAGGAACCTCGAGATGTGAAGAGGTGATACCTGGAAGTATCAACAGGAGCAAACAACAAAAAATTCTAACAGAAATCTGCCCTCTCTAGTAAAAGGACCAGGAAAATGACAGTCTAGCAAGATAGAAAAAGATTTAGGCAATATTCATTCTATTTTAGCCAAATGTCACAAGAAAATCCTGTGGCCCCACCGTATCCACTCAAGCAAAGGCCAAGTGAGGAGCCTAGAGTTCAATCCTCAGGAGAACATAATAAGGCTCCCTAGCACACTGATGGAGAACGAGAAAGAACTTGTCTAATATTCTCTTGAATCTCTCTAGCTGTATAGCCAAACACCCATGCTTTCTGTGGTTCAAGCCCCAGTTCCCAATTTGAGTTTCAACAATAAATTTCCTTAGCGGTGACAGAAAAGAGATATGAATAATTTCTGAATAATGCAACACAATTCAGGCATCTAAATTGTATTCTCTTCCAGGTAATCAATATGGCCATCTCCTCAACTTATTCACATGTTTCTGGCAATGCTTCAGTCACCCTTGAAGTTTTTTTTCATCTTTTACAATTATCTTGTGAACAAAAAATAAATCACTTTTTATTGTTTTAATAAAGTTTCCATCAACAGACAAATGGATAAATCTTTTTAAATATCCTTAGTGTTGATAAATATTTATCCCAGAAACTATATTTGAATATTTAGAAATTGCAAAATGGGATTTAGAATTCAATATGCTGAATCATATAGAAACTCAAGCTGAATAATGCATCCGTGGATGAAAAACATGGTATTACCAGAAAATAATAATAATGGATTTTTGGCTCTGACTACACTTTCAAAAAAGAAGTTTTGAAAAGGTTTGCAGCATATGAGTGTAGCTTTTCAAAACAACTATTTTGAAGAGGACAGTATTTCTTTTATTTGTGGGTACTCTGTGTGTGTGTGTGTGTTTGTGCACACGTGTGTGTGTTTTAAGCTCCTTTATTACACATTTACAGTTTCTTTGCGAGTTTCTTTGTTGCACCAAAGCTTTGAACATCTGCACACAAGAACATACACTGTGTTTGGAAAGAATGAACCCTGTTATGAGAAAACTTCTTCAAATATTTCCACAGTTTTAAATTTCCTTTTTTTAAACTTACTTTTCTCTACATACATCGGCATATAGAAAGTGACATAAACAATTTCATGTCCATATCATTTCTCAATATTTGGTATCTGAACAATTTTGCAATGCTTGAATATATGTATGCACTCTTTGAAAATCATTATCTCTTATTTGTGTCTAGAATCTGTAGCCAGTAGTACTACTTTTTAGATAAGTAGTGCAATTCACGAAAACCTTGTTTCCTAACATTGTTCCTATAAATGAAATGTTTGTTGAGACAGTGTCATAAAGTATTTGGTAATTCTTTGTTGACTGCTCCCTTATGGCTACAGAGGACAAAGTTTGTCTTTCTTCTGACCAGGAGAGGGCACTGGTGTTTCTTGAGTCAGCAGCTCCAGGGTAGAGCACTAAGGGAATTTAGAGAGGTGTTTTTTTCATTTCTAGCACTCTAGCTACTTTTTGTTGTTGTTGTGAAACTTGCATTCATAGTACATATGAACAGCTTAACAGGAGAACTTGACAGGAGCTAGGAATCCATTAACAATACTTCTGTATGTCAATTATAAGGAAGACCTTTTACTTCACTGATTAAGAGCTCAGTCATCTACACATTTGCTAGAGTGGAAATCAGGTTAGATCTCAGAGGCTCCCTGACTTTGTGCCTTGTTTGATAGGGATTGAAAAAAGCGTCTAGGAAACCATGCCTTAACTGGACTAAATGACAAGAGACATCAGAGTACTTTAGAAAGAAAATAAATTATAAGTGCCTGAAGTATTATACATGCTCTGAGTATTTAACTACCGTGATTTTTTTCTTTTTTCTTTAATAGGTGGTCACTTGGAGTCACTGGTCTGGGTTCAGATGACCACTTTTTAGACTCAGCAGGAACTTATTAGGTTAGAAAGAGCTGTGATTCTGTTTTAAAAAGTCACCCTTCTGTGCTTCAGATGTTACACTTATTGCTTAGCACCATGTTTCTAAGTGGGAGCCAAAATCAGAATGTGCTTCATTTGATTGCTGCTATTAACCCAATGGAAATACTCTTTCATTTCAGACAATGGAGAATTGTTAAGGCCAACACAGGGTGTACATATAGCAGGCATATGGTCAGTTGGTGAAATTCATGGGGAAAAAAATCCTACATTTTTTCTTATTGCTAAAATCACCCCTTTAGATAACTCTTTCTCCAAAATTGTCCTAGAAAATGCAAATATTTGACTCAGGAGAAATACATTGACAGTTTAGTTAACCAAAGTTACATTTTGTGTGTGTGTGTGGGGGGGAAGGGGTGGGGAAATGCAGGTGAATGAGTTTGGAGCACAGAACACTGCATGGAGTCATAAAGCCTAGGAGGCTTAGTAGACTCTGGGCAGCCTGATGTAGCAGGGACATATTTGATGCCTAGTGATAGATCTGAGGTATTGGTCAGGAGAAAGCCCAAGATAAATTTTGTTTATACTTGTCCGGGCTTCCCCAACAACTATTCCTATACAGCACCACCTTTTCGGTACTATGCAATGCAGTTTTTCATCTGTCACATTTATATTTGTTGTGATATAAATTTACAGTTGGAGTTAGTTTTGACAATTGTATCAACATTTTTTTTTTTTTTTTCCGAGTCAGAGTCTGACACTGTCACCTGGGCTGGAGTGCAATGGCACGATCTCAGCTCACTGCAACCTCTGCCTCCAGGGTTCAAGCAATTCTCATGCCTCAGCCTCCCAAGTAGCTGGGATTACAGGTTTGTGCCATCACACTCGGCTAATTTTTGTATTTTTAGTAGAGACACGGTTTCAGTATGTTGGTCAGGCTCATCTCGAACTCCTGTCCTCGTGATCTGCCCACCTTGGCCTCCCAAAGTGCTGGGATTACAGGCGTGAACCACCATAACTGGCCTGTCTAAACATTTTAAAAGTTGTTTGCCTCAATGTCATTTGTCTCGAATATCATATCAATACAACTTCCCATTGTGATGAATTTGAGATGCAAAGGGAAACATATTTGTTTATATTTATTCTGCTAATTCTAACGCATTTAAATTTTTTCTGTATACAACAGTGCTTTAGAAGTATTTGTTGAGATAAATTCTTTAGCATGTACTTAGAAGGGGTTAAAGATACTGAGCTCAAATTTAAACAATTGCTTTTAACATTTAAAATGTACAATTATGGGATGTCTTTTAAGAAAAGCAATTTCAGGGTCTTAAAATTTATTGAAGAAACTTATTGACTTACTAATCTTAAGACATTTTTCTCATGTTGCTCCTACATATCCCTAAACTTTAGACTTTTTGAAACTTAGGTAATTGACAATGATTACAATTATGCCGCATTTCTGAGTAGAGTTTAAATCTTAACTGGTCATTTCTGATTTCAACAGTGCTTTTAAATATTATTAAAATATAAGTAAATATCATGTAAATGATATTATATACAGAGTAAATGAATGGTCATACTAATTAGAGCACCATATAACTTGCTATATTATTAATTACTATATTATTACCATTTTTATAAACTATATTACCTGTCCTACCTACCTCACTGAGATATCATGGGGTCACATGAAAGAATGAATATGAATATACTGACAAATAAAAATTACTATACCATATACAAGGATTATTGTTTCTGTTGAGGCTTGAAATAGTTTGTCCATGAGCCAAGGATTACAAAAGGCAGCCAATCTTAAAGGAAAAAGAAAAACACACAATACATTTACATTTGAATCCATATTGTGTGATAGATACCTTTGAGATTAGTTAGTAAGAATATAGCCTGAGATGAGTGTGAGTTCTACAAATAGCGTTCTTGCTAAATTTGGTTCTACAACAATGAAAACTATGGCTATAGCAACAAAATAATCTACAAGGACATGTATAACAAAGGAAGGACTGTGGAAATTGGAAAAGAAGAAGCTTTATACACTTAAGTAAGGCCTATTTTTTCTTTGGGAGACCTAACACACAGAAATAAACAAGTAAGCTTCTATTGTACCATTTTACTTTCAAATTAATTTCAAAACTAGTCTTTGACAATTTTCAGTCGTTGAAAAATATTATACACTTCCTAGTGCAACAGAAGAAGGGCTGTAATTAAGCAACTCCAATGCATACCTTTCTGATTGATAACCTGAGGTTGCATGAGTTTGTGTTGACAATTTACAAATAGCTCTGTTAAGACCTATGTGCAATAGCTGTAGATGCACAGCCATTAATCATAGCCATCAGCAGGCCTCCTGGAGTGGTTTACAGCAGCTTTTAATGTATGTTTTGCTAATTGAAAGTTACAGTGGTGCTGTGAATTCCCAGATGAATAACTACTTCTCTGCTGATTGCCTATGGAGGAAAATCCCTCTAAATTTCCCTCTGGAGGGTCAGTTTTAAAATATGAGAATGATACTATTACGCACTTCTAAAGTCTCCAAAACTATAAAATTATGCCACTTTTCTTTTTTTATCTTTTAAAAAACAAGGTAAAACAAAGGAACAAACAAACAAAAACAAAGTCAAATGTCCCAGAATGGTATACAATTATAATTTTATGTATCTTTCCCTAATACTATATTTAAGATGATGTCTGTTTTTGTACAGACAGCTGTTGTTTAATTCATTTTTGTGTGTAGTTACTTGACACAGACCATTTTTCCTGCCTCTCAGGTGGCTCATGTAGAGAGATTCTTGTTCATTATGCAAAAATTCTTTTTAGTATCACAGAGGCATAATCATCAGAAAATCTGAGAAACTACTTACCCAAGAATCAAATCCTGGATTTCTGTCACTTTCATTATGTTTTAAGAACCTTGCTTTCATTGAGTTGCTTTCTTGGTCCTGATTCGTAAACTTACAAAGGACGAATGTTGTTTTCAGAATCACATCATTAAGAAGTAGCCCCTAGTCAGAAGGTGATATTCTCAAACTATTAACACTAGAATATTGATCATATTAATCAGACCCTTGAAAAATGCATAAAGATTCATTAATGATAAATTCATAAGTTGACAATAAGTTTAATTAGAAAATAACAATTTGTATTTTCTACATAGTTAATGGTACTTTTATTAAGGGGATTTAGAGAATTCAGTTATCATTAAAGGAGAGAGTTACCTAAGGTCAATAATATGAATCCATCCTAAAGTGCCTGTGTTTCAGATGTTATAAATTCTTTTTACTTTAGTCAACTTAGTTGTACCAAGTAATCTGTATATGAAGACAAAATTTGTCTTATTCCTTACACCAACAGGTCCTAATGTGTGTTACTTCTCAAGGTGTGGAAATGTTGAAACATTACAAACACCATAACATTAGGTATGTTTTAGCACACTGAGTCGCTTACTAGTGACTGAATTACTTTAATAAAAATCAATAGTTTTCTTTACTTCATACATATTTTTTTTCACATAGAGTCACATATTTACTTGCAAAACCTCCAGTTTGTTTAGGATCTTAGTTAAAAGTACTTGTTAAACATTGTGAACATGAATACATGTGTGTTGTTTAATACAGAAAAATGTAATAAGAAGTTACCATGTACCAAAAAATTATGCTTGGCATGTCAGCATATATCTGCAAAACAATTATCTAGGCAGTCCCCATACTAACAGACAAGCAAACGAATGTTCAGAGTTTTTATGGATATTTTAATTTGTTTTCCTAATTTTAAACAGCTAAAAAGTGGCAAAGAGCTTAATCTCAAACTCGTGACATAAACTGGCTAAAGGAAATCTGACAGGCAAGTAAGCTTTTCAGTGCCCCTTAAGTGACACCAAAGGAGCTTCCACTAACTCCTCTGGAGAGTAGGGTGGGCACTATTACTCTTCCACGTGTTGCTGCTCACAGTTCTTTTCTAGACTGGAGAACAGTAGAAGCACATGCAAGAGAAGCAAGAGATAGTGAATTACCCTGTGCATGATTGCTTTTGTCCTTTTGTAATTTCAGTTGCTATCACTCTATAATTAAAAGGCAAACAAAAACTACTTTTTTTCTTTGAAGTACTAATGGCAAAATTGGATCACCCAATACCTTTGATAGGGTTTATTATCTCATTATTCGATGCTTGTTAAAAATGTATAAAAGGTTGTGTTTGTATTAAAAATTAATATAGCAAATATATGTGATCATAATGGATTAGGTACTAGGAAAGACTGGAAGACTGAAATAAGTTAACATTATATAACTTGTGGAAGGGAAATTTTGTTTATAAAGTGGAGAAGCTTGCAACGGAATTCATTATTTTGGTTTTCAAAGGGATGTGTAGAAAAATAGTTAAAATTTTCAATATCATGTGTGAATTACAGACTCACTGACTGTTAATGACAGCTGTAAACACTAAAGTTGTGACTGGACCATACACATCACTGTGTATATAGAAAATGACATGAGTCAGCTGTCAGACCAGATTTGGACCCCTACATGGTGAGATTTGAAGTGTCTTAATAAATCCCAGTTTTTGTAAAACTAAAAAAAAAAAAAAAAAAAAAAAAAAAAAAAAGTACTTGTTAAACTTATAATTTAATTATCTCCCTGAAATATAAGTTTACAATTGATATTGTGTCAATGCAAATATTCACAAAATATGTGTCCCCCTATATGTGTTTTACTGGTTTAGCAAAGCTAAGGAAAGCTAAAGTTAAAAGAATTCAAGTGATATTGAGTGGTGTGTGAATAAAGATAATATCATCTATTCATCCTACTAATTTCTAAGCGTAGGAAAAGAAAGCAGGTTGTAACATAGCAATAAAATAACATAAAAAATAAAATTTGATTTTGAAATGGAAATAGTGTGCCCACAGATAGATACTTGAAGATGATTATTTAGGTGTCAAGAAAACTGTCAAGATGTATTTACTGCCCTCCCATTTTTCTTTCTGTGCCTTTTCTACTCCTTGCTTCTCCCTCTTAGTCAGCTATATTGTCAGTGCCCTCAAAATGTCCTCTATCCCTATAGAAAACAGTTATAAAGATTAGTTTTAAAACTGAAAAGAGAACTACCCTACAATCGAGCAATCCGCCTATTGGATGTATATCAAAAAAAAAAAAAAGAAATTAATGTATTAAAGGGACACCTGCACTTTCGTGTTTATTGCAGCACTGTTCACAATAGCCAAAATATGGAATCAACCTAAGCCTTCATTAGTGGGGAAATGGATAAAGAAAATGTGGTATATATACACGATATAATACTATTCAGCCATAAAAAAAAATAAAATCCTGCCATTTGCAGAAATGCGAATGGAACTGGAGGTCATTATGTTAAATAAAATAAGCCAGACATAGAAAGATGAGTACCACATGTTCTCACTCATATGTGGAAGTTAAAAAGTTTATCTCATAGAGGTAAAGAGTAGGATAGTATTTACCAGAATCTGGGAAGGGTGTTGGGTGGAGTTGGGGGGAAAAGAGAGGTTAGTTAATGTATACAAACATAATTAGATAGAAGGAATAAATTATTCTGCTATTCAATAGCAGAATAGGGTGGCTATAGTTTACAACAATGAATTATATATTTAAAAATAGCTGCAAGAGAGGACTTGAAATATTCTAAATACATATAAATGATACATACTTGAGGTGATGGATATCCTAATTACCCTGACTTGATTATAACACATTTTATGCATGTAACAAAATAGCATACTCAACCCACAAATATGTACAAATATTATGTATCAATAAAATAAAAAATAATTTTTTAAAAATGCCTCTGTTTTCTCACTGTTGCCCCCACTTCAGGCAGGTAAGCCTGAGCCTGTCTCAGAATTTCTCAAGTAGTCAAATTACCTCTCTTCTCTCCACATCAAATATCCCCAATGTTATCTTACTAGAGTAATTTTGTGTTAATGGATGAATCTCTCAAACAAAAACAGATCCTTAGTTGACATATTTTGTAGCATTACTGAATGGAGAATACTCATGATGTAGACATAATTTGAGGATTGGTGGGGGAAAAAAGACTAATGTTCTCTACTTTCTCATCTGAAATTATTCTAGATGGAAAAACCTGTTTTACCTTTTTGTCTATTCAGCATCCAGGAAAAGGGTAGAAAGACATTATAGGGCTTTTGATGTACAAATCAGTGAAGGGAGAGGCAGTACTTATTGCCTCAGCTCACATACTTTGGAGTCAAACTGATGACAGTTTCATGCCCAGCTCTACCACAAATTAGTTGTATAACTTTTAATATTCTTAACCGCAGGATGAATAATAGCGATATTCGCCTGAATTATCATCATCATCATCATCCACCTCATCATCAGCCACATTTTTATTCTAATTAGAAAATATGGTGGTCTTAGATGCTCAAATACACTCAGATTAATCCAATTACATAATCATTAATCTCAATTTGAATGTTTGACTTTAAATAAGCATTGAGGAAATGAACATGATCTTTGAATAACATTAAGTATTATTTCAATGTTTATAAAGTATATCCCTCAAACAGGGTACCATTCAATCATTCAAGATGTAAATTATGGAGGAAAGAGCAAAAAATTGATGCCATCAAGTATTGGTTGTTGAATTTGAAACGATATAGCATTTTTACAAAGCAATTTGACAGTATAAATCAAGAGTCTTAATAATGTATTTACATTTTATCCCCTGATTCTCGCTCTAGAACTTTACCTAAAAAAGGTGATCTTTCTTTCTATCCATGAGCATGGAATGTTTCTCCATTTGTTTGTGTCCTCTCTTATTTCCTTGACCAGTGGTTTGTAGTTCTCCTTGAAGAGGTCCTTCACATCCTTTGTTAAGTTGTTTTCCTTGGTGTTTGATTCTTTTTGTAGAAATTGTGAATGGGAATTCATTTATGATTTGGCTCCCTGTTTGTCTATTATTGGTGTATAGGAATGCCTGTGATTTTTACACAATGATTTTGTATCCTGAGACTTTGCTAAAGTTGCTTATACCTTAAGGAGATTTTGGGCTGAGACGATGGGATTTTCTAAATATACAATCATGTCATCAACAAACAGAGCAATTTGACTTCCTCTTTTCCTAATTGGATACCCTTTATTTCTTTCTCTTGCCTGATTGCCCTGGCCAGAAGTTTCAACGCTATGTTGAACAGGAGTGGTGAGAGAGGACATCTTTGTTTTGTGCTGTTTTTCAAAGGGAATACTTACAGCTTTTGCCCATTCAGTATGATATTGGCTGTGGGTTTGTCATAAATAGTTCTTATTATTTTGAGATACATTCCATCAATACCTAGTTTATTGAGAATTTTTAGCATGAATGGATGTTGAATTTTATCAAAGGCCTTTTCTGCATCTATTGAGATAATCATGTGGTTTTTGTAATTGGTTCTGTTTATGTGATGGATTACGTTTATTGGTTTGCATATGTTGAATCTGCCTTGTATCCCAGGGATGAAGCCAACTTGGTCATGGTGGATAAGCTTTTGGATGTGCTGTTGGATTCAGTTTGCCAGTATTTTACTGAGATTTTTGCATCGATGTTCATCAGGGATATGGGCCTAAAATTTTCTTTTTGTTGTTGTTGTTGTGTCTCTGCCAGGTTTGGGCATCAGGATGATGCTGGCCTCATAAAATTAGAGAGGAGTCCCTCTTTTTCCATAGTTTGGAATAGTTTCAGAAGGAATGGTACCAGCTCCTCTTTGTACCTGTGGTAGAATTCGGCTGTGAATCTGTCTGGTCCTAGGTTTTTTTTGGTTGGTAGGCTATTAATTACTGCCTCAATTTCAGAACTTGTTATTGGTCTATCCAGGGATTCAACTTCTTTCTAATTTAGTCTTGAGATAGTGTATGTGTCCTGGAATTTATCCTTTTCTTCTAGATTTTCTATTTTATTTGCATAGAGGGGTTTACAGTATTCTCTGATGGTAGTTTGTATTTCTGTGGGATAAGTGGTGATATCCCCTTTATCATTTTTTATTGTGTCTATTTCATTCTTCTCTCTTTTCATTAGTCTGGCTAGTGGTCTACCTATTTTGTTAATCTTTTCAAAAAACTGGTTCTTGGGTTCATTGATTTTTAAGAGGTTTTTCTTGTCTCTATCTCCTTCAGTTCTGCTTTGACTTTAGCTATTTCTTGTCTTCTACTAGCTTTTGAATTTGTTCTTGCTTCTCTAGTTCTTCTAATTGTGATGTTAGGGTGTCAATTTTAGATCTTTCCTGCTTCAATCAATATCATGAAAATGGCCATACTTGGCAAAGTAATTCATAGATTCAATGCTATCCCCATCAAGCTACCATTGACTTTCTTCACAGAATTAGAAAAATCTATTTTGAATTTCATATGGAACCAAAAAATAGCCCACATAGCCAAGACAATCCTAAGCAAAAAGAACAAAGCTGGAGGCATCACACTATCTGACTTCAAACTATACTACAAGGCTATGGTAACCAAAGCAGCATGATACTGGTACCAAAACAGATATATAGACCAATGGAACAAAACAGAGGCCTCAGAAATAATGCCACACATTTACAACCATCTGATCGTTGACAAACCTGACAAAAACTAGCAATGGGGAAAGGATTCCGTATTTAATGAATGGTGTTGGGAAAACTGGCTAGCCATATGCAGAAAACTGAAACTGAACCACTTTCTAACACCTTATTCAAAAATTAACTCAAGATGCATTAAAGACTTTAATGTAAGATGTAAAACCATAAAAACCCTAGAAGAAAACCTAAGCAATACCATTCAGGGCATAGGCATGGACAAAGACTTCATGACAGAAACACCAAAAGCAATGGCAACAAAAGTCAAAATTAACAAATGGGATCTAATTAAGTTAAAGAGCTTCTGCACAGCAAAAGAAGCTATCATCAGAATGAACAGGATCCTATAGAATGGGAGAAAATTTTTACAATCTATTCATTTGACAAAAGGCTAATGTATAGAATCTACAAAGAAATTAAACAAATTTACGAGAAAAAAACAAACAATCCCATCAAAAAGTGGACAAGGGATATAAACAGGCAGTTCTCAAAAGAAGACATTTATATGGCCAACAAACATATGAAAAAAGCTCATCATCACTGGTCATTAGAGAAATGCAAATCAAAACCACAATGAGATACCATCTCACACCAGTTAGAATGGTGTTCATTAAAAAGTCAGGAAGCAACAGATGCTGGAGAGGATGTGGAGAAATAGGAACAAAGACACATGCACATGCATGTTTATTGCAGCACTGTTCACAATAGCAAAGACTTGGAACCAACCCAAATGCTCATCAATGATAGAATGGATAAAGAAAATGTGGCATATATACACAATGGAATACTATGCAGCCATAAAAAAGGATGAGGTCATGTCCTTTCGCAGGGTCAGGGATGAAGCTGGAAACCAACATTCTCAGCAAACTAACACAGGAACAGAAAACCAAACACCACATGTTCTTACTCATGAGTGGGAGTTGAACAATGAGAACACATAGTCACAGGGAGGGGAACATCACACACCAGGGCCTGTCGGTGGGTGGGGGGCTGGGGAACTTTAGCGTTAGTAGAAATACCTAATGTAGATTATGGGTTGATGGGTGCAACAAACCACCATGGCGTGTCTATATCTATGTAACAAACCTGCACGTTCTGCACATGTATCCCAGAACTTAAAGTATAATTGAAAAAAAAAAAGAAAAAAGTGATCGGAAATATACCAACAACCCCAGGTTTTTGAAATCACAAAAAAACCTATAAACAACATAAATATTTACAATAGAATAATTAATTCAATAAAGTAAGATATATTAATATAATAAAACACTATATAGTTATTAAAATCATAGTGTTGAATATTATGCAGATACAGAAAATGCTCGTATGGTTATGCGAAAAAGTTATAAAACAATATATATACTTCTGGATTTAAAAATAATAAATCAGGGTCATATACACATTTGTGCATTTTTAGATACACTCACACACACTGGAAGTGAATTATACTGGAAATGAATTATACGACTTTCACTTCTACATCTATGTGCTGAGATTATTACAGATTTCAGGCATATTTTACCTATGCACCTTTCTCCATGTTTGACATTTTCTACTCTAAGTATATATTATCTTCAATAATAAAAAGGCAACAATTTTAAAACAAAGATATTTCATACGGAATTCACTTCATGTAGTGTCAGGGTTTACTCATCAGAAGCTTCTGCTTTTTACCCCTGTGCCTACTGGTACCATTTCTTCTCAGTCACAGACTCCAATTTTAATCTTCTAGACTGGGAGCCACAGAACAGCCTATATGCAGTAGTAGGGGTTAAGGTTAGAATAAAGAGGAAGTTAGGTGTTAAGGATAGAAAGTCAGGAAGCCTTACAAGCCCAGCTTCAGCATCGACTAGCAATGTAGTCAAGGGAAAATTACTCTTCTTCCCTAATCCTCAATTTTTCCCATTTGTAGAATGGGACTATTACATGTGTATATGTGGTACATACAATATGTATCACGAATACCCATACATATTGGGTATTTGTGAAGATTAAATAATACTAGGTGTGTCAAGCAATTAGCCCAGTGCCTAACAAATGATGCATGCTCAATAAATATGAGCAATTTGCTATTATTGACTGTACTGGCTTATTGTACTTACTTTTGATTTCTTGACACTCCTTTTGTAATCAAGCATGGTGTGTTTGTACACAGTAGGTGCTAAGCTAAATTACGTTTTAATCAACTGTAGAAAATAGTGCCATGTGTTGACAATAGCACTGGCCTGAGAAACAAAATACAAGGATTGCAGTCACCTTTGTGTTTCCAATTTGCTGTGTGACCCTAGACAAGTTACTTTCTACCTGCGGGCTTCAGTTCTGCTTTCTTCTTCACTTTATAGTGAAGGTAGTAGGCAATACCAATAGAGGTTGTTTTTAGGTCCCTGCCAGAACTAAGATTCTATGATTCCTTGGCCTCTAACTCTCCCGTCTGTTGTGACTGCTGAACTACTGTGGTTTTCACCATCCCGATGCTTGCTCGCCATTTGCTGCACACTCCTGGCCTGCTCTTACGCCAGGCATCCATGTGTACCCTACTCTCTGTGTGTTATCCCTAGGGATGTATCTGCCCTGTCCAGGGCCATCTCCTTGGCTTGATTGTTGGCATACTATCTACCCATACCCAATGCTGACATAGATGCAAAACATTGTGAAAGGATAAATATGTTGCAGCCACATTCACTGGTTTTATATATACATATTTATATATATTATTTTCAAAAAATCATTTATCCTCAATTGATAACTATTTGTAACTATTCAAGGTTAAAAAGCAAATTGCCTGCTATTTTTATCTTGCTGTTTCTTAAACTGACATTTTCTGTTTCACAAAATTTTCTCATCATATTAATGGATCTCAACCATTCATGTTTTCAGAAAAGTCTTTAGCACCAAATAAAACATCTATGAGAGAAGCTCCTTTCTCCTGAGCTATGGTCAGCAGATGCATACCAACTGTGTGGGTTCCCTTCAGTCTAGTTCTAGTGTGGCTAAATAAATCACAATCACTTTAAAAATTTGAGTGTCACTTTATAACTAATTACATAAGGAGGTTATTCACAATTGCCAATTTTTCTCCAGGGTTTTGTTTTTGTAGGCTAGTTTGAGAAAAGAAATGCTTAAGGATAAGTGTATATGTGCAACCTACTCCAATATTTTCTGCTTAATTCCAGTTTAGAATTAGGGATTTACTTTTTTTTGACTAGCTAAGAGTTTTTATTTTGTTTCTGGCTGTTATAAATTATTTAAAGTAGAAACAAATTGTATGGGTAAAACATGTATAAATAATTATGAGCATACACATACTTTTTCAAAGTTTAATGTTTTGTCAATATTGCCTAAGGAAGAAAATAACTGGTTCTGTTATTTTTATAGTGTCCTTTGGAATATCTGATAACCAGGAAATCAATTACATTTGACTCATGCCCAATCCAATTTGTTTGTTGTAGACCAAAGTTATCATTGTAATCAGATTGGCCATATGGAGATCTAACTGCTTACTTAGTGCAAATCAACTAGAAAATGGTTGATGCAATTTGCAGTAGAATTTATGTATTTGTCTATAAAGTCAGTAAACAAAAGCTTCAGATCCCATGAAAAATCCCTTCTTATGTCTAATCTGCCAGTTTTAAAAATTCAAATCTTAACAGAAGCCATAGGAGGTTTTGGTAAACACTTCCTGGACCAGTCTATTAAATTGAGCTGTTTGTAAGTATATACGTGACAGAACTACTACAGAGACATATTTAAGTTACAGAGAGGTGGGCCAACTATTCTTCCATGGTTTTCTTGCCATGTGCTTCACAACAGTCCTTAAAATGAAGCTTATCTTGCAGGTTATGGCTTTTTATTTTTCTCTGCCTCCAATTATAATGCAGCACAGTGTCAATTTTTTAAAAATGTGTAGGAAAAATATAAGGAAACTAATGAAAAGCCAGTATTTTTTGATGGTTTAGTTCCACAGTTTTACAGTTCACATTTATAAAGTATAGTGCACTGCAAAAACTGTTCATTTTATTGCAAGATTTAAGTCCTGTAGTTATTATAAGAAAGGTTTTTCCAGGAGTCATTTGCATGGCCAGAAATCTAATCATGAACAAGCAACACAAATAATCAGGCCTAAGTGAATTGAATTATCTTAGACCATAGTATTGTAGTAAAAAACTTCATAAGAACGGTTCTAGAATATTAGATTTTAAGAAATTACCATGGTTGTTTATAGAATTTCAGATCACTAGCTTTCAATGCCAGATATTTTGGCTGACACTAAGTCTAGAGCAAAATTTAGGTGTTTATTTTTCAGGACACCCCAAGATGTTTCTGATGCTGTTAGCGTTTTTATCACATTTTAAGAAACACTGCTTGATGCTCTGAAAACAAGTTTAAACAGCTGCCATGAGAACAAATAGCTTATTTTTTTATATTAAGAAATATCTTGCAACTAAAGTAACTTGAAGCACTATCACCTACCCTAGAAATGTTTTTCACAACTTGGGGTACATAAAAATAACCTGGAGTGCTTGTTTGTGATTGCAAATTACTGGGAATAAAACTCAGAAACTGGAAGTTAGTAGAGCTACAGTTAGGACCAGTAGTCTACATTTAGGTGGTCAGGGGCCTTATTTGAGAGGCATTATTCTCAGTACATTTTGCTGAATGGAGGAGGAAACTGAGGAGAAGTGTAGATATGAAAGCAGATACAGAGTTACATTTCTCGTGAACAAATCTATGGGATTGACAGACCTTACAGCCAAGAGAGAGGAAACTGGTCAGACTAACTTAAAGAAGGGAGCTTCTAAGAAATCACTTCAGCATGAAGGGGAGTTGAATTTTATTGAAGGCTTTTTCTGTATCTGTTAAGATAATCATGTGGTTTTTGTCATTGGTTCCTTTCATATGATGGATTACGTTTATTGATTTGCATATGTTGAACCAGTCTTGCATCCCAGGGATGAAGCCGTCTTGGTCGTGATGGATAATCTTTTGGACGTGATGCTGGGTTCGGTTTACCAGTATTTTATTGAGATTTTCACATTGATGTTAATCAGGAATATTGGCCTGAAATTTTCTTTTTTGTTGTTGTTGTGTCAGGTTTTGGTATCAGGATGATGCTAGCCTCATAAAATGAGTTAGGGAGGAGTCCCTCTTTTTCTATAGTTTGGAATAGTTACAGACGGAGTGGTACCAGCTCTTCTTTGTACCGCTGGAAGAATTCAGCTGTGAATCCATCTGGTCCTGGGCTTTTTTTGTTGGTAGGCTATTAATTACTGCCTCAACTTCAGAACTTGTTATTGCTCTATTCAGGGATTTGACTTCCTGGTTTAGTCTTGGGAGGGTGTATGTGTCCAGGAATTTATCTATTTCTTCTAGGTTTTCTCATTTATTTACATAGAGGGGTTTATAGTATTCTCTGATGGTAGTTTGTATTTCTGTGGGATAAGTGGTGATATCCCATTTATTATTTTTTACTGTGTCTATTTCATTATTGTCTCTTTTCTTTTTTATTAATCTGGCTAGCGGTCTATCTATTTTGTTAATCTTTTCAAAAAAACAGCTTCTGGATTCATTGATTTTTTTGAAGGGTTTTTCTTGTCTCTATCTCCTTCAGTTCTGCTCTGATCTTAGTTATTTCTTGTCTTCTGCTAGCTTTTGAATTTGTTTGCTCTTGCTTCTCTAGTTTTTCTTGGGAGAAGATTTTTGCAATCTATCCATCTGACAAAGGGTTAAAATCCAGAATCTACATAGAACTTAAAGAAATTTACAAGAAAAAACAACCAACCCCATCAAAAAGTGAGTGAAGAATATGAACAGACACTTCTCAAAAGAAGACATTTTTTTGCGGCCAACGAACATATGGAAAAAAGCACATCATCACTGGTTCTTAGAGAAATGCAGATCAAAACCACGATGAAATACCATGTCACACCAGTTAGAATGGCGATCATTAAAAACTCAGGAAACAACAGATGCTGGAGAGGATGTGGAGAAATAGGAAGGCTTTTACACTGTTGGTGGGAACGCAAATTAGGTTACCTATCGTGGAAGACAGTGGTGATTCCTCAAGGATCTAGAACTGGAAATACCATTTGGCTCAGCAATCCCATTACTGGGTATATGCCCAAAAGATTATAAATCACTCTACTATAAAGACACATGGACACGTATGTTTATTGCAGCACTGTTCGCAGTAGCAAAGACTTGGAACCAATCCAAATGCCTATCAATGATAGACTGTATTAAAGAAAATGTGGCATATATACACCATGGAATACTGTGCAGTCATAAAAAAGGATGAGTTCATGTCCTTTGCGGGGACATAGATGAAGCTGGAAATCATCATTCTCCACAAACTAACACAGGAACAGAAAACCAAACACTGCATGTTCTCATTCACAAGTGAGAGTTGAGCAATGAGAACACATGGACACAGGGAGGGGAATATCACGCACCAGGGCCTGTCGGGGGTTGGGAGACTAGGGGAGGGATAGCATTAGGAGAAATAGCTAATGTAGATAATGGGTTGATGAGTGCAGCAGACCACCATGGCACGTGTATACCTATGTAACAAACATGCACATATATCCCACAACTTTAAGAAAAAAAAAAAGAAGTCACTTCAAACAAGTTTTCTTTTTTGTCGCATTTTAGGGTATACCTACTAAATGCCACTGTTAGCACTATTACCACTTTTATGAACCCACTCTCTTTATATACTAGCAGCCTTACCACTACACAGGAATTTAACAGCTCTAAACAAAATTTAACAACTCTCAGATTTTTTTTCTAAAACTACTATTCTCTTTTCAAGTCTTCTTACATGTTTCAAACTTAAAGTCACAAGAAAATTACAAAGTACATTCACATAATGTCACCTACATTTTTCAGTTGTAAACATTTCCCTCTTTCTAGTCTTTTACGACTCAATACTTTAGCGCATATTTCCTATGAACAGGGATGTATTCTTACATAAAGATCATACAGTAATCATCTTCAGTATAATGTGAGATCGATAAAATAGTTTAATCTACTCTTTGTATTCCAATTTTGTTAGTTAACCCAATAATATTTGTTTCATAACTTTTTTCTTCTGCAGTATAGGATCTAGTATGGTCAAGTATTGAATTTAGTTGTCAGCACATTTTAGCCTTTTTTAAAAAAATCTAGAACATCTTCATAATTTTCCATAGAGTTTCAGTAAGCCAATATATTTGAAGGTTAATAGAATGTTCCTCATTTAGTGTTTCCCTGAGAAATTCCTTGGGATTCAGAATATGCATTCTTGTCTAGAATAATCCATAGGGGATGGTGTATCCATCTCAGGATTTCACACCTGCAGGTACACCTGCAGGTCTACAATGCCCATCTGTCTCTTGTTAGTAACGTTACTTTTGACAACTTGGTCAAAGCGATGTGCTATTTCTTCACTGTATAATTACTGTGAGTCCTTTCTCTTCATTGCAACTAATAGCAATCTTTGGGGACACATTTTAGACAATGTAAATATCCTACTTATCAAAATTTTCTTTTAGATTCAATATTATTTGTGATTCTTTTCTGATCAAATTTTTATAATTATGGTTACAAAAATATTGTTTTTCAACTCCAGATTTTCTTGTACATTTGTCAGTCAACATATATATTTTATTATGAGTCATTTCCCACCCTTGACACTTATTAAGTTACTAAATTATTATAGATATGAAGTTATTAATTAATATGTTTTAAGTGGTTTATAATTTGTTACCATATTTAATTATTTTGGCACCCAAATTTTTCCAGGTTTCACCATGGCGACCCCTCTTCAATCTGGCTAGTGTGTCCTTGTGACAGCTTTATCATTTTTAAACCACTTTTTCACCTATCATTGACACTGTAATCATCCATTTATCCAAGGAACCCTGGTTCTTATAGTCAAAAATGATTTCATCAACATCTGGGTGCTTGGTGTGCTCATTGCTACTGGGCTGTTTCTTGGCTCTTTCAGTGGTTCTATCTTCTTTCTAGTTTTCCTCCTAGATATCATTGTCATGTGTGATACTGTTCACTACATTCTCTTTGAAATGTATGCTTCTCTTGACTTCTATGACATAATTTTTTCCTGGTTCTTTTTCTCTGTGTATCTGTTCTTAACTTCCCTCTTTCAGTGACATGCCCCTTTTTTCATTACTAAAAGTATACCCTAAAGTTTCAGTTCTTGATGATCTTCTCACTCTGTTGGTTGCTGTCAGTCATACACATGTTTTAAAATGCCATTGATGTGGTCACAAATAGCAAATGATTTATCATCATCCAATTGTTCTCTCTGGAGCAATTAACTCATATTCCCAAACAACACACTGAGCATCTCTTTATCAATTTCATTCAGGTATTTCAAAATCATCATGTTATAAAATATGTAATTGTCTACCATTCTACACTGCCCTCCCTTCTAGAAAAATAAACTTCAAACCCTTCTTACAGTGTATGTTTTACACCTACACTATGTATCAAGTAAGAAATATCAAAGCAATCCTTGACTTCTTTTCTTTCTTCATTTCCATTATTCAATTGATCACCAAATACTATAGATTCTGTCTCCCAAGTAACTGAGGAACGGAGTCCATCTTTATTATCTGTAATGTAAAGTGCCATTCTTGTTCCCTTAAAGTTGTACTTCAATGGACTATTATTTTGGCATTTTGATTCCCTTTTTCATACATGTCTTTATTTTTCAGTATATTATCTATTTATTTATTTGTTATTATTGTATATATCCAAGATGTACAGCATGATATTTATATATGTATGTTTGTGTGTGTGTGTATATATATATATATACATACACACATACACATAGTGAAGAGATTGCTACAGGTAAGCAGATAGTATATCCATCAATTTTCAGTTACTTTTTGAGGATGGAAATTAAGAGCACCTAAAATTTAGCAAATTTCAATATACAATATTATCAACTAATTTTCTTAGCAAATTTTCATTATACGATATTATCAATTAAAGTACTCCTGTCGTACATTAACTCTCTATACTTATTCATTCTACATAACTATAGGCTTGTACCGTTTGACATACATTTCCCAACTTTCTTTCACTCCCCACCTCTGGAAACCACCGATCTATTTTATTTTTCTATATATTCAACTGTTTTTTTTTTTTTTTAGATTACAAATAAAATGAGATCATGCATTATTTTTATTTCTGTGTTTAGCTTATTTTACGTAGCATCATGTTCTTCAGATTCATCTGTGTTTTTGCAAATGGCAGAATGACCATTTTAGGGCTGAATAATATTCCAGTATATTTCTACAATATATACTTGTACAAGTAAATATTCTCCTATTATATAAAATAATTGTGTATGCATACATACATATTACATATGTACCAAAATATCTTTATCCATTCATCCATGGATTAACACTTATTTTCACATATTGGTTACTGTGAATAATGTTGCATTCAACATGTAACCACAGATAACTCTGTGAGCTTTAAATTTCATTTCCTTTGCATGTATGCCAAGGAGAGGGAGTGCTAAGTCATATGGTAGTTCAATTTTTTATTTTTTTGGAAACTCCATACTGTTTTTAATAAGGGCTGTACTGATTTACATACTCACAAACAGTGTACAAGGGTTTCTTTTTCTCCAGAAGGTTGACAACATTTACTATCTATTATCTTTTTGAAAATGACTACCTTGACAGGTTGGGTGATATGTCACTATGGTTTTGATTTTCACTTTCTCTGATGATTTGTGATGTTAAGTACCATTTTATTAATATATACCTGAGGGCCATTTGTGTGTGTTCTTTTTCTAAATGTTTATTCACATTCTTTGCCAATTTTTAAATTGTGTTATTTGATTTTTTATTGAGTTGTGTGAGTTCTTCATATGTTTTGAATATTGACTTCTTATCACATATACAGTTTGCCAATATTTTCTCCCAGTCCATAGACTGCCTTTTCACTTTGTTGATTTTTTCCTTTGCTGTGAAGAAGCTTTTTACTTTGACGTATTCCCATTTTTTTATTTTTGCTTTTGTTTATCTTCTATGTTATTCTGCTATGTTATTCTAAAAATCATTGCCAAGGCCAGTATCAGGGAGTTTTCATCTTATAATTTTGTCTTGAATATTTATGGTTTCAAGTCATGCATTTAGGTCTTCAATTCTCTATCAGCCTTTTTTTTTTTTTTTTTGTATTGTGTAAGGTGTCATTTTATTCTTTTCCACGTGGACTCTCAATTTTCCCAACAGCATCTATGAAAGAGACTATCCTTACCCCATTATGTCTTCTCTGAGGTCTTGTCAGAGATTAGTTGACAGTATATGCTTGGGTTTATTTTTGGATTCTCTGGTCTGTAGCATTGGTCTATGTCTTTACTTTAATCCCAATATCATGCTGTTTTTATTACTATAGCTTTATATTGTAATTTGAAATCAGGTAGTGTGATACATGCAACTTCGTTTTTCTTTTTCCAGGTTCTTTTGGCTATTCAGAACCTTTTGTGGTCCCATACGAATACATCTTTAGAATTGTAATTTTTCTGTTTATTTGTAAAAAGCTGAGGAATTTTTATAGAGATTGCATTTAACTTAAATACCTATATTACTTTGGGTAGTATAGATTTTTTGTTTGTTTGTTTGTTTGTTTGTTTTTTAGACAGAATCTCGCTCTGTCACCCAGGCTAGAGTGCAGTGGCGCGATCTCGGCTCACTGCAAGCTCTGCCTCCCGGGTTCACGCCGTTCTCCTGCCTCCGCCTCCCAAGTAGCTGGGACTACAGACACCCGCCACCATACCCGGCTAATTTTTTGTATTTTTAATAGAGACGGGGTTTCACCGTGTTTGCCAGGATGGTCTCGATCTCCTGACCTCGTGATCCTCCGACCTCGGCCTCCCAAAGTGCTGGGATTACAGGCTTGAGCCACCGCGCCAGGCCAGTATAGACATTTTAACAATATTAATTTCTCTGATCTATGAATATGGGGTGTCTTTCTATTTATTGGTGTTTTCTTCAATTTCTTTAATCAGTGTTTTATAGTTTTCAGTACAAGGACTTTTCATTTCCTTGGTTAAATTTATTTTTAAGGACTTTATTCTTTTTGATGCTCTTGCAGGTAGAATTGTTTTCTTGACATCTTTTCTGGATAGGTCATTATTGGTGTTGAGAAATACAACTGATTTTTGTATTTTGATTTTGTATCCTGCTACTTTACTAAATTAATTTATTAGTTCTAATTGTGTGTGTGTGTGTGTGTGTGTGTGTGTATGTATGTGTGTTCATGCATGTAGGCTCTATCGTTCTCTCATACCCTGTACATTGCAACCAGAGTGGCCTTCTATGACATAAATCTGACCAGGACACTTTCCTATATAAAAACTTCTATGTTTATCTATGGCCTTAAAATAGTATAATTTTCCAGTCTATCTTTAAAAAAATGATTTATCATACCTCCTGTCCTCTATCTTGAAAGATTCATGTTGTCTTCACTCCCTTTAAATTCAGGTAAGAGTTACATATACTTACATATAGCAAAATGCACTGATCTTAAATGTGTATTTTGATGAGTTTCTATAAATTTACACCTGTTACCATTGCCCTACCTTCCAAACCCTAAACAGCATAGGCAACATTTCTAATTCCTATGATTAGAGATGAGCTTTTCCTGTAATTTAACTTAATATAACTGGAAATAGTACAGTATATATGAATTTATGTCTTTTTTTCTTTAAAAAATGGTTTCTACAGTTGATCCATGTTGTATGCTCTACTAGTTCATTTTTTTTTTCAATTTCTGAGTAGAATTCCATTGTATGAATATACAATATTTGGTTTGCTTACTTTCCTGTTGATAGGTAGTTGGCTATATTTCAGTTTGAGTATATTATATATAAACCTGCAATAAACATTTGTAGACACATGATTTTCTTTCATGTTTGTACAGAGAAGTTTAAATGCTTTGCGTGTTCCTATGAACATTCATATATATGTACCTAGAAATGCAAATGCATAAACTAAGGATATGTTGGACTTTACAAGGAACTGCCTAACCTTTAAAAGTGGTTGGATAATTTTACACATCTACCACCAAAATAACGAGAGATTTGTGAGTTTAAAATCGTCACCAAAATTTTGTGCCATAAAATTTATTTTATTTGCGTATTTGTTATATAATGAGTATATGATGGTATCCCACTGTGGTTTTAATTTACATTGGTCTAATGATCAATGAAGTTGAGCAACCTTTAATGTGTTTCTTGGTTATTCATAAGTATTCTTTATGAAGATTTTGTTAATGTCTTATGCACATTTTAATGGGTTGTTTGTCTTTATATTATTGATTTTTAAGAGTATGTATACACATTTATATATTTTGAATACAATTCTTCTTTCTTATATATTCATTGAAAATACTTTTTCCAGTATGTAGTTTCTTTTTATAAATTTTGTAGCACTGTTTGTTAACAGTAGTTTTGATTAAGTAGGCTTCATGCCAGGATGCAAGGTTGGTTCAACATACGCAAATTAGTAAATGTGATTTATCACATAAACAGAACACAAGACAAAAACCACATGATTATCTCAATAGGCTTTCAATAAAATTCAATTTCCTTCATGTTAAAAATTCTCAATAAACTAGGCATTAAAGGACTATACCTCAAAATAATAAAAGACATCTATGACAAACCCACAGCCAACATTATACTGAATGGGAAAAACCTGGAAGAATTCTTCTTGAAAATCAGTACAAGGCAAGGATGCCCTCCCTCATCACTTCTATTCAACATAGTATTGGAAGTCCTAGCCAGACCAATCAGGCAAGCGAAAGAAATAAAGAGCATCTAAATAGAAAGAAAGAAAGTTAAACTATCTTTGTTTACAGATGACATGATTCTATATCAAGAAAACCCCATAGTCTCCACCCAAAAGCTTCTCTGGCTAATAAAGAGCTTCAGCAAACTTGCAAGATACAAAATCAATTTACAAAAATTACTAGCATTCCTATACACCAACAACAGTGAAACCAAGAGCCATATCAGAATGGCAGCCCCATTCACAATTGCCACAAAAAATAAAATACCTAGTAATACAGCTCACCAAGGAGGTGAAAGATCTCCACAATGAGAGTTACAAAACACACCTCAAAGAAAGTAGAGAAGACACAAACAAATGGGAAAAACTATCCATGCTCATGGATAGAAAGAATCAATATCACTAAAATGTCTATACTTCCCAAAACAATGCACAGATTCAATGCTATTCCTATCAAACTACTAATGACATTCTTCATAGAACTAGAAGAACTAGAAAAAACTATTTTAAAATTCACATGGAGCCAAAAAAAAAAAATACCCAAAATCTCAAATAGCCAAGGCAATTCTAAGTAAAAAGAACAAAGCTGGAGGGGTCACGTTACCTGACTTCTAACTATACTGCAAGGCTTCAGCAACCAAAATGGCATGGTATTGGTACAAATACAAACACAAACATATAAACAAATAGAACACAATAGAGAGCCCAGAAATAAGGTCACACACCTACACCCATCTGATCCTCTGCAAAGCTGACAAAAATAAGCAATAGGGAAAAGACTCCCTGCTCAATAATTGGTGCTGGAAAAACTGGCTAGCCATATGCAGAAGATTGGGGCTGGACCCCTTTCTTACACCATATACAAAAATCAACTCCAGATGGATCAGAGACTTAAATGTAAAACCCAAAACCATAAAATCCCTGGAAAACAACCTAGGTAATACCATCCTGGACATAGGAACAGACACAGATTTCATGACAAATACACCAAAAGCAATCATTACAAAAGCAAAAATTGACAAGTGGGATCTAATTAAACTAAAGAACTGCAGAGCAAAAGAAACTAGCAGCAGAATAAACAGACCACTTACAGAATGGGAGCAAATGTTTGAAAAGTATGCATTTGACAAAGGTCTAATATCCAGCATCTATAAGGAACTTCAACAAATTTACAAAATAAAAACAAACAATCCCTTTAAAAAGCGAGCAAAGGACATAAACAGACACTTTTCAAAAGAAGATATACATGAAGTCAACAAGCATATAATAAAAAGTTTAATATCACTGATCATTCGAGAAATACAAATCAAAACCATGATGAGATACCATCTCACACCAGTCAGAATGGCTATTATTAAAAGTCAAAAAACAGCAGATGATAGAGAGAGTGAGGAGAAAAGGGAACACTTACACACTGCTTGGGGGAGTGTAAATTAGTTCAACCATTGAGGAAAGCAGTATGGCGAATCCTCAAAGAGCTAAAAGCAGAACTACAATTATCACAAAATACAATTTTTATATACAGTAATTTATCTGTCCTAACAGACTTTTGCTACCAAATGTTTTAAAGATATTCTCCCATGCTTTTTCCAGAAGCTTTTAAAAAATCATTTTAACCACTTATTACAAAATATTTAGTTGACAAATAAGTTTCATACTGGCCAGGTGCAGTGGCTCACGCCTGTAATCCCAGCACTTTGGTAGGCTGAGGTGGGCGGATCACAAGGTCAGGAGATCGAGACCATGGTGAAACCCCGTCTCTACTAAAAACACAAAAAAATTAGCTGGGCATGGTAGCAGGTGCCTGTAGTCCCAGCTACTCCGGAGACTGAGGCAGAAGAATGGCGTGAACCCGGGAGGCGGAGCTTGCAGTGAGCCGAGATCGCGCCACTGCACTCCAGCCTGGGCCACAGAGCCAGACTCTGTCTCAAAAAAAAAAAAACAAAACAAAACAAAAAAAAAGTTTCATACATTCATGATCTGATATACGTATGCATTGTGTGATGCTTGTCACAATTAAACTAATTACCACATACATCTCCACACATCCTGTACATGATATACTTAGAACTTTTTCACCTTATAACTGAAAGTTTGGGTCTTCTGTTCAACGTCTAGATGCTTTTAGGTGCACGTCTCTGATGAATTTCAACTTAATTACTTTGTGTAATATGGGATATGAATCAAGACTCATATTTTTACATACACATGCCTAGTATTTCAGCACCAATGTTGACAATATTTTTCTTCTCAATTGAACATTTTGGCACTTTTAATAATTTAGTAACTATATGTGGTGGCATATTATTAAATGTTCCATTCTCTTGCATGTATTTATATATTCTTATGTAAAGAGCTCATTGTCTTGATTAATGTACTTTTATACTAAGTCTTTTTATTAAGTAGCATTACTTAACCTTATTTTCCTTTTGGAAATTTTTTGGGGGTCTGAATTTTTGGTTTATATAAATTTTGGAATAAACACACAAATTCCTATTTATTAAAACTAAAGCTTCTTAGAATATTGATTGTGACTGCACTTACCACATAGATGAGTTTCATGAAAAGTGTGATCTTAATACATTTGAGTCTTTCAATTGATAAATGTATGTTTTCCATTTATTTGGTTTTCTTTTATTTCAGGCACACTATGTAGTTTTCCACACAGTTATTCATGTCTTCAATTTTGAATATTTATATTTTAAATTATATAAATAAAATGGACATTTTAATCATACATACATTTCTATGAATTTTAACACATGTAGTTTCATAAAACCACCATCACAGTCAGAATACATTACAATTCCATCACATTCAAAGAACTCCTTGATGCTGGATCTTTATAATCTTATTCACACCAATCATAATACTGCTAAACATTGATGTGCTTATCGTGTCTATAGTTTTATCTTTTGCAGAATGTCATATAAGTTGAATCATGTAGTATGTAACATTTTGTGATTTATTATTATTGGCATAATGTCTTTAAAATTCATTGAAGTTTTTGTGTGTATCAGTATTTAGCGTATTTTTGTTGCTGAGTAGTATTTCATGTGTGGATATACCACAGTTTGTTTAAACATTCACCCATGAAGAACATCTGTGTTGTTCTCAGCTTATATTGAAATTTATAAATACGCTTTTAGTAAACATTAGTTTTAATATCTATGGGGTAAATGTAAAACAAATTTGATTGCTGGTCATGTGGCAAGTGCAAGTTCCATTTTATAACAAACTGAAAAATTACTTTACAGAGTGGTTGTGAAATTTTGCTTTTAAACTGCAATATGGGAGAGTTACAGTTGCTCTACAACCTGACCAGCACTTAGTATTGTCACTATTTTTCTTTTATTATTTATTTATTTATTTATTTATTTATTTATTTATTTATTTTGAGAAGGAGTCTCACACTGTCGCCTGGGTTGGAGTGCAGTGGCCCGATCTCGGCTTACTGCAACCTCCGCCTCCCGGGTTCAAGCGATTTTTCTGCCTCAGCTCCCCTAAGTAGCTGGGATTATAGGCATCCACCACCATGCCCAGCTAATTTTTTTGTATTTTCAGTAGAGAAGGGGTTTCACTATGTTGGCGAGGCTGGTCTCAAACTTCTGGCCTTGTGATCCGCCAGCCTTGGCTTCCCAAAGTACTGGGATTAGAGGTGTGAGCAACCGTGCGCAGCCAATTTTTATATTTTTACTTTAGCCATTCTAACAAGTGTTTAGTAATATCTCATAGTTGTTCTAATTGCATTTCCTTAGTGACTAATGAAGATGGATATATTTTATTTTGCTTATTTGCCACCTCTGTATCTTCTTAGGTGAAATGTATGTTCAAGTATTTTGCCCATGTTAAATTTTTTCATAATTTTGAAATAATTTTAAACACAAAACATTGCAAAGATACAGTCACCTGTTGCTCAAAAATGGAAATATTTTCTGAGAAATATGTTGTTAGGTGATTTTGTTGTATGAATATCATACAGTGTGCTTACACAATCCTAGATGGTAGCGCCTACTACATACCTAGGCTGTGTGATATAGTCTATTGCTCTTAGGCTAAAAGCTTGTATAGAATTTTACTGTACTGAATACTGTAAAAATTTGTAACACAATGGCAAGTAGTTTAGATACACAAATATCATATAAAACTAGGCTACTATAATTTTATGGGATCACCTTCATATATGAATTAACTGAAATTTCGTTATGTAACGTACGATTTGTTAAAGCTAATTAAATAAAACCTGAAAAGGACTCCGTACTTTTATATTTGAGTCCTTGTGGATGAACTGTAAACTAACTTAATAGGCAGACAAGTTTAAGCCTTGCATCCCAGGGATGGAAGGCTGGTTCAACGTATGCAAATCAATAATTGTAATCCATCACATAAACAGAACCAATGACAAAACCACATGATTATCTCAATAGATACAGAAAAGGCCTTTGATAAAACTTGACACTCTTTCATGCTAAAAACTTCCAATAAACTAGGTATTGATGGAACATATCTCAAAATAATAAGAGCTATTTATGACAAACCCATAGCCAATATCATACTGAATGGGCAAAAGCTGGACACATTTCCTTTGAAAATCAGCACAAGACAAGGATGCCCTCTCTCACCACTCCTATTCAATATAGTATTGGAAGTTCTGGCCAGGGAAATCAGTCAAGAGAAATAAATAAAGGGTATTTGAAGAGCAAAGAGGAAGTCAGATTGTCTCTGTTTGCAGATGACGTGATTGTGTATTTAGAAAACCCAATGGTCTCAGCCCCAAAATTCCTTAAGCTGATAAACAACTTCAACAAAGTCTCAGGATACAAAATCAATGTGCAAAGATAATAAGCATTCCCATACACCAACAATAGACAAGCAGAGAGCCAAATCATGAGTGAATTCCCATTCACAATTGCTACAAAGAGAGTAAAATATTTAGAAATACAACTCATAAGGGATGTGAAGGACCTCTTCAAGGAGAACTACAAACCGCTGCTCAAGAAAATGAAAGAGGACACAAACAAATGGAAAAACATTCCATGCTCATGGATAGGAATACTCAATATCGTAACAATGGCCATACTGCTCAAAGTAATTTATAGATTCAATGCTACTCCCATCAAGCTATCATTGACTTTCTTCATGGAATTAGAAAAAACTACTTTAAATTTTATGCGGAACCAAAAAGAGCCCATGTAGCCAAGACAATCCTAAGCAAAAAGAACAAATCTGGAGGCATTATGCTATCTGACTTCAAACTTTACTGCAAGGCTCCAATAACCAAAACAGCATGGTTCTGGTACCAAAACAAATATATAGATGAATGGAACATAACAGAGGCCTCAAAAACAACACCACACATCTACAACCATCTGATCTTCAACAAATCTGACAAAAACAGGCAACGGGGAAAGGATTCCCTATTGAATGAATGGAGCTACAAAAATTGGCTAGCCATATGCAGAAAACTGAAACTCTACCCCTTCCTTATGCCTTATACAAAAATTAACTAAGGTGGATTAAAGACTTAAACAGAAAAGCTACAACCATAAAAATCCTAGATGAAAATCTAGGCAATACCATTCAGGACATAGGCATGGGCAAAGACTTAGTGACTAAAACACCAAAAGCAATTGCAACAGAAGCCAAAATTGACAAATTGGATCCAATTAAACTAAAGAACTTCTGCACAACAAAAAAGTCTATCATCAGAGTGAACAGGCAACCTACAGAATGGGAGAAAATTTTTGCAATCTATCCATCTGACAAAGGGCTAATATCCAGAATCTACAAGAAACTTAAACAAATTTACAGGAAAAAAACCCAAACAACCTCATCAAAAAGTAGATGAAATATAATAACAGACACTTATCAAAAGAAGACATTTATGTGGCCAACAAACATATGAGAAAAAGCTCTTCATCACTGGTCATTGGAGAAATGAAAATCAAAACCACAATGAGATACCATCCCATGCCAGTTAGAATGGTGATCATTCAAAAGTCAGGAAGCAAGATGCTGGCGAGGATGTGATGAAATCCAAATGCTTTTACACTGTTGTTGGGAGTGTAAATTAGTTCAACCATTGTGGAAGACAGTGTGGCAATTCACCAGGAATCTAGAACCAGAAATACCATTTGACACAGTAATCCCATTACTGGGTATATACCCAAAGGATTAGAAATCATTCTACTATAAAGACACATGCACACGTATGTTTATTGCAGCACTATTTACAATAGCAAAGACTTGGAACCAACCTAAATGCCCATCAGTGATAGATCGGATAAAGAAAATGTGGCACATATATACCATGGAATATTATGCAGCCATTAAAAAAATAAAAACTAGTGCATGTCTTTGAAGGGACATGGATGAAGCTGAAAACCTTCATTCTCAGCAAACTAACACAGGAACAGAAAATCAAACACCATATGATCTCACTTATAAGTGGGAGTTGAACAGTAAGAACACATGGACACAGGGAGGAGGACATCACACACCAAAGCCTGTTGGGGGGTAGGGACAAGAGGAGGGAAAGCATTAGGATAAAAACCTAATGTATGTGTGGTGTAAAACCTAGATGACAGGCTGACGGGTGCAGCAAACTACCATGACACATGTATAGCTATGTAATCAACCTGCACTTTCTGCTTATGTATCCCAGAACTTAAAGTAAAATTTTAAAAGAGAGGGAAAAAAAAAGAGAAATCAAACTTAAAAAAAAAAAAAAAAGAAAGAAATGGATAATGGAAAAGACCCAAGTGCAAAGACCCTCTCAGGGTCTTTTGGATCAGACATTTGGATCAGAAAAGCATTCTTTTAGTCACCTTGAAGTTATGACATCATTCCCATCCCCCACTGATAAATAAGACTCCTATAGGCGATGGGCTGATCTCAAAATCGGCTCATTGGTTTTGGGTTGCCATGCAATAAAATGCATGGTAAAAGCATTTCACTGTCTTCTGCCATAGCATTTTCCTTTTTTAGGAGAATCTAAGATCTGTTGTAAAAATGAGACCCTTAACTTTGGAGATCTGTTTTTGTCTTCCAGATGTGCCTGCTTATTAAGTTGTAGAAACTGCACGCTTTCCTGGCCCTGTTCCTCCAGGGACTCCACCCTAATGCCAGTAATCAAATAAAAACAAACAAACAAACAAACAACAAAAACTTAAAAACTGTCAAATAAAAAATCTTACAACTACTGAATCGTCTGTCTCTCTGGTTCGTAGTTATATATGTGTTGTATGTGAGTGTTTATGTTAAAGAGCTCTAATTAATTAGTTTAAAAAACTAAGCACTTAAATAAAAAATTCAAAAGAACATAAAACTGTTTTGTCTTTTATTTCATGTGGCTTTAGTGATTTTTGGAAAATAAAAAGAGCTTTAAAGATTATTGGTAAAAATAAAGACACTTGGTCTAAATTAGGCAGGTCTGATATTAGATTTACTAAATGCTTTAATGTCAATTTTTGGAAATTGTTCACCTGGCCCGCTTTACAGCTAGGTAAGGCCAGGAGATAGTTGGAGTTAGCCACCCTTCTAGCTATGCTGGAAAGAGTTGAACCTTATCTTTCTGGTGACCTATGGTCCACACCTACTACATAGTTAAAATAACTTACAAGGTTTTTCACCAAAACTAAAAATTGCTGAGAGTTACCATTATCACATGCAACTGAAACTACAGAAAAAAAAATCAGTTTTACACACAAGGTGTGTAAGAAAACTAAAACGTGTTTTTAGTAAAAAATTGTAAAAAGCATGGAAATGTAAATTTTTGCTTAGCTTAGCAGGTTAAAGGAGTATTTGTAATTAGATAAGACAAAGCTTATGGTTTGAACCAGTTTTATAAGGTTTGTAAAAATTAATCTTGTAAAATAAATTTTGTGTGTGAACATATTAATTAAAGTTAAAAGGGTGTTATTCAGTTGAAATTGAACTTTGGAATAAAAGCACAACAGGGTTTCCCTTGAAAGCTGATCTGCTTTTTAACAAAAAATTGTAAAGGGATAGAAAACGTGTATGAGAATCTCACTTTAAGATCAAACTGATTATAATTGGATAGATTTGTCTATAAAGTTTTGTTAAAAATTGGGGTTGACATTAATAGGACACTAATGCAAGGGTGAAATTTGGCTTTGTCTCTTGAACAAAATTTTTATGTAGTATTGAAAGATAATAAAAGATTTTTGTTTGGCTTTTGAATAAACTAACAAAGAAAGGGATGGGGGGAAACAAGAGACAGATTTTTTGGAAAGATGTGTTCTTTCTATCAATGAGTAAATGTTTTTCACCATTAAAATAATTTTCGAGACATAATTTTGGCTAAATGAATGACTTATGGTAAACTGGAATTCTATTTCATAATATCAAGTTTTAAATCTTTAACATGTTTGATAGGCTTCCCAAAATCAAATTTCAGCTTCCTAATTGTGTTTTTTGACCTCTAACTTTGAAATGCTACAGAGGACCCCCAAGGCATCCAAAAGATAGGTAAACAGAATTATTTGACATGTTTAGTTACATGGGAAACATTGTCAAAATAAAAGATAATGTTTACCCTTCTTCAGGTTATATTTTAGTGGAATAATATTAATACATGTTTCAAAATAGTATGGGGTTTCTAAAATTCTAATATTTCTAAGTATATGCTATCAATCATAACTATGTTTATTGTGTTAAGTTATTGCAGACTACAGAAATAACCAAATTCTCTTGTCAATTTTGTCTTTATCTATTACAATTTCAAGTCATCTGAACATTAACCTATTTGTTTAATGTTGATGCAGTTTCTGAAAACTTCACAAGCACCAAGAATCCTAGAATATGTCTTTTAAGAGGTTCATGAAAGGATAGACAGGGCCCTGAAAAGCACTCTTAAATACAGGTTTCTCATAACTTTAGAATCACATCATTTGAACCAGGTAAGAATTTCTGAAACTTTAATGAAAAGACTGCCTGGGTTATAAAACTGCTAACCCAAGTAGAACAAAAATTAATTGAATGCAAAAGAAATACTTTTCCAGGTTTGCATGCTAAAACAGCCAATACTGAAATTGTTTAGATATAAAATTTGAATGAACTCCATGGTCTAAGTCAAATTACCTATGATAACCCATCAGTTATCAGCACTATGCATCTCAATTGGAAAAACAACTGGTATTCAAGGGGATATAAGTCTAAAGTTAACTAAGCATAGAGCCCTGGAGAACCAGGCTAGCCACCTTGTTCTTCTTGAGTCCTTCAAACATATGTTATTAAAAGTTCTGCATTCCATGTCTCATTATGGAAAAGATAAAACTATCCAAATTAAATATATTGGTGTGGTAACTTATAAATTGCTAAAATAGTTTATACAATTTTTAGTTTGTCAAATCAGTATCAAAGCTCCAGGTATATTTGGCTACCTGATAGGCCATTTAAACATTTATAAAGAGATTTCATGAAATTATCATTTTCAATGCCTGTTTTCTGATTGTATAAAAGCTTTCCCATGCAAGAGGGGTGATGATATTACAGTTAATTATTATGCCTCGGTGTATTTTCTTCAGGTAAAAAAACTCTGAGAACAGTCAACCCCTTCACAATCTAGAACCTGAAGATTGGATCTCCTGCAAACATCAGAGAAAGACTGCCCTTGCCAACCACACTGCAACAAAACTTTGGGACCTTGAACCTTGTGACAATCTCACAACTGAGAAGGCTCTCTCCACACTCTTGGAACTGTACACCCATTGGAACTCTTAAGGTCAAGCTAATCAGGGAAGTTTCTCCCCAGAAGAAGATGACATCCCTGATGTGAACAGCTTTTCCCAAGATGTTAGATCAAGACTTCTCTACTGTCATGAAACTCTTATCTTTAAATATTTTTCCTTGCTTATGCCTCTGTAGACAACAGAAGTAAAGAGGGGGTCTGTTATTTACACTTATTGGGTATACTTTTATTTGGGAAGGGTTTTGCAGCCAGCTTTATACATTGATAACTTTATTCTTTGATAGATAAAATAAGAAGGCTCAAAATAGGTGAGAAACTTTAATGTTACATACGTTGCCTTGCAATCAATCAGAAACAGAAGATTAGTTCACTCCTTTTAACCTACATTATGGGTCAAATTGAACATTACCAGGAAGCATTCATTCTTCTATAAGGGCATCATTTATTCGGACATTTTTCTATGATTTGGAGTAAAACGGGCAATGGTTATAACTGTATCCCTCATGATAGGCTCTACAGCAGATTCTACTGTAAAGGCTATGGTTACACAACAGACTCTACATTCTCTTGTGAAAGCTATGCTAAATAATTGAATTGTTATAGATTACTTACTGGCTAAATAGCAGTATCTGTGCAGCTATGAGCACTTATGGCTTATGGAGAAAACACTGGGTATTATAGGGATTCAGTTCTAGGGAATTAATGAAAAGACTGCTTAGTTAAGTGAGTAAACTCTTTACCTAGCTCATTCTTTGATCTATTTGAATTTATGTGGTTTGGTTTATGGGGATTCTGGATTAGCAGCATACTCCATACTCTTGATATTATTATCTGAATAATCATAATAATAGTCTCCCTGGTGCACTGTATTCTCTCAAATATTTTAAATGTTTGCATGCAGCCATGTCTAGAAAGTAAAATAATCTTTCAACTGGAATAACAAAAGCTGAAAGAAATGTGAGATTATGTGGACACTGTAACCTATGAATGACATGCTGAGACGGGAAATCCAAAATAATGGTAACTGAGAGTGGCGCTAAGGCCCTAAGTTTTGTCATACTGTCACTAAAGTGAGGACTTTACTAAAAATTGGGATTTTTTAAAAACAAAATTATGGGAGGTCATTGTTTTGGACTGACCTCATGCACTAGGTACCAACAGACTAAACAAACAAGCAAAAAAATAGAATCATTTTTGCTAAATGTAACATAATCAAATTAAGATTTTAAGGAAACACATAGGTCCTAGAACTGACCAGGTTTTGTTTTGCTCCTGTAAAAAGAACATTCAAGCATAAGGAGGTACCTCTACTCAGTCTTCGTTCCTGTTTTTGCAAAACTGACTGTTTTATTGTTTCCCAGTGGGTTTCAATACCAACAGTAATATTGACATCAATGACTAATGTTTTGGTCAATCTCTCAAAATCTAGAAGATGACCAAAAGGGGGAAATTGTTAAAGCGTCTTAAATATGGCCTGAGAAGGACTCTATACTTTGTGGGCTATCATCTGTATCCTAATTTAATAGGTACACAAGATTGAAAACCTAACTTGGGAGTATGTGATTGTAACAATATCTCATTCTTGGCCAATCCCAGCAGCCATACAGTAACCACTCATACACTGCTGAGTGTTCAAACTGTATTCAAACAAGGCAAACACCAACTTGTAACCAACAATCCAGCTATTTCTGTACCTCACTTCCAATTTCTGTATATCACTTCCCTTTTTTTGTTTATAAATTTGTTGACTACGAGGCATCCCTGGAGTCTCTCTGAATCTGCTGTGATTCTGGGAGCTGCCTGATTTACAAATCGTTTATTGCTCAAGTAAACTCCTTTAAATTTAATTTGGCTGAAGTTTTTATTTTAACAGACTGCAGCAAAAATCTCTAAATTATTGAAAATAAAACCATCTTGGTTTGAGGAAATCCTAGACAACGTCTGGATCTAAAAATTGTTGAAAACATAAACTGTTCTTTTGACAAATAGAAAAGACTACCTTTTTAGATAAAACCTGAACTGTTTTGCAAGGATTAGGGACTGCCATTTAGAGTGGCATTTAAACCATTCTTGATTGCTGCAGTCAAGTCAGTTAACATAATCATTATCTCATATAGTCATTTTCTTCTGTAAGGTAAAAGAACGTAAAACCTATTCTTTTTTGCAAATTATCAATATACAGTAGTATTTACTCTAGTCCTCATGCTGTATTTTATCTGTATAGACTTATGCTACATAACTGAAGCTTTATACCCTATGATGTGCATCTCCCCATTTTCTCTCTACCTGTAATAACAACAATCCTACTCTCTATTAGATTATTTTAAAATTCTACCTGGAGAAATCAAGTAGATCAAGTAGTATTTTTTTTTTCTGTGTCTAGTTTATCTAACTTAGCATAATGTCCTCCAGGTTCATCTCTGTTGCCACAAATGGCAGGATCTACCTTTAAAAATTTGAACAATATTCAATTGTATGTATAACACAATACCTTTATCCAGTCATAATTCCACAGACACTAAGGATGTTTTCATATTGGCTATTGTGAATAATGCTGTAATGAACATGGGAGCATGGATATTTCTATGAGGTGCTGATTTTGTTTCCTTTAGATTCATACCCAGAAGAGTGATTGGTAGGTAGCTAGATAGGTAGGTAGGTAGGTCGGTAGATAGATAGATAGATAGATAGACAGACATATTTATTTTTGGACTCTGTTGCATTCTATTAATTTATATGCTTATATCTCTAGGAAAAAAACAGTTCTGATAACAATAGTTTTTTTTTTCCTCAAACAGCTTTATTGAGATATAACTTATAAGATAAAATTCACTTGTTGTAAGTGTCCAAGTCAATGGATTTTAGTATATTCACAAAGTTTCATGACCATCGCTACAGTCTAATTTTAGAACATTTTCATAACTCGAAAAATAAACTCTGTGACTATTTTATCATCATTAAGAATATTTACCTCCAGCCTGACAACAAGTAGTTTACTTTGTTTTTGTATATATTTGTTTGTTTTGAACCTTTCATAAAAATTGAATCATGTAAATAATATAAATAAGAGTAAAAAATAAGCCTTTATTGAATGAGAAGCAATTTTTTAATTTCTTATACTGGCTACATAATAAATGTCACTCATACTTAAAAAAGAAGAAAAAGCCCAGCTTCCAAGATGGCCAAATAAGAACAGCTCTGGTCTACAGCCCCCAGCGAGATTGACACAGAAGATCTGTGCAGGGTGATTTCTGCATTTCCAACTGAAGTACCTGATTCATCTCAGTGGGACTGGTTGGACAGTGGGTACAGCCCATGGAGGGCAAGCCAAAGAAGGGTGGGGAATCACCTCACCCAGGAAGGGCAAGGGGTTGGGGGATTTCCCTTTTCTAGTCAAAGGAAGCTGTGAGTGACTGTACCTAGAGGAGTGGTACACTCCTGTCCAAATACTGTGCTTTTCCCATGGTCTTTGCAACTGGCAAACCAGGAGATTTCCTCCTGTGCCTGGCTTGGCAGGTCCCATGCCCAAGGATCCCTGCTCAGTGCTAGTGCAGCAGTCTGAGATTGAACTGGAACGCTGAAGTTTGGTGGGGAGAGGGGCATTCGCCATTGCTGAGGCTTGAGTAGGCTGTTCTATGCTCACAGTGCAAACAAAGCAGCAGGGAACCTCGAACTGGGCAGAGACGACTGCAGCTCAGCAAGGTTTACTGCCTCTCTAGATTCCACCTCTGGGGGTAGGGCATATCTGAACAAAAAGCAGTAGACAGCTTCTGCAGAGTTAAATGTCCCTACCTGACAGCTCTGAAGAGAGCAGTGGTTCTCCCAGCATGGCATTCGAGCTCCAAAAATGAAAAGACTGCCTCCTCAAGTGGGTCTCTGACCCCCTTGTAGCCTGACTGGGAGACACCTCCCAGTAGCGGCCAACAGACACCTCATGTAGGTGGGTGCCCCTCTGAGACGAAGCTTCCAGAGGAAGGATTAGGCAGCAATATTTGCTGTTCTGCAGTGTCTGCTGGTGATACCCAGGCAAACAGGATCTGCAGTGGACCTCCAGCAAACTCCAACAGACCTGCAGCTAAGGGAAAGGTCTGTGAGAAGGAAAACTTACAAACAGAAAGGAATAGTGGCAACATCAACAAAAAGGACATCAACACCAAAACCCCATCCATAGGTCACCAACATCAAAGACCAAAGGTAGATAAAACCACAAAGATGGGGAGAAACCAGAGCAGAAAGGCTGAAAATTTCAAAAACCAGAACACCTCTTCTCCTCCAAAGGAACGTAACTACTCACCAGGAGGGGAACAAAACTGGATGGAGAACGAGTTTGACGAGTTGACAGAAGTAGGCTTCAGAAGGTTGGTAATAACAAACTTCTCCAAGCTAAAGGAACATGTTCTAACCTATTGCAAGGAAGCTAAAACCTTGAAAAAAATGTTAGACAAATGGCTAAATAGAATAACCAGTGTAGAGAAGCTTAAATGACCTGATGGAGCTGGAAACCACAGTAGGAGAACTTAGTGAAGCATACACAAGCTTCAATAGCCAATTCAATCAACCAGAAGAAAGGATATCAGTGATTGAAGATCAAATTAATGAAATAAAGTGAGAAGACAAGATTAGAGAAAAAAAGAGTGAAAAGAAAGGAACCAAGCCTCCAAGAAACATGGGACTATGTGAAAAGACCAAATCTACGATTGATAGGTGTACCTGAAAGTGATGAGAAGAATAGAACCAAGTTAGAAAACACTCTTCAGGATGTTATCCAGGAGAACTTCCCCAACCTAGCAAGGCAGGCCAACATTCAAATTCAGGAAATACAGAGAACACCACAATGATATTCCTTGAGAAGAGCAACCCCAAGACAAATAATTGTCAGATTCACCAGGGTTGAAGTGAAGGAAAAAATGTTAAGGGCAGCCAGAAAAGTCGGGTTACCCACAAGGAGAAGCTCATCAGACTAAGAGCAGATCTCTTGGCAGAAACTCTACAAGCCAGAAGGGAGTGGGGGCCAATATTCAACATTCTTATAGAAAAGAATTTTCAACCCGGAGTTTCATATCCAGCCAAACTAAGCTTCGTAACTGAAGGATAAATAAAATCCTTTACAGACAAACAAATGCTGAGAGATTTTGTCATCACCAGACCTGCCTTACAAGAGCTCCTGAAGGCAGCACTAAATATGGAAAGGAACAACCGGTACCAGCCAATGCAAAAACATGCCAAATTGTAAAGACCATCGATGCTATGAAGAAACTGTATCAATTAAGGGGCAATATAACCAGTTAGCCTCATAATGACAGGATCAAATTAATATGTAACAATATTAACCTTAAATGTATATGTGCTAAATGCCCCAAATAAAAGACACAGAGTGGCAAATTGGATAAAGGGTCAGGAACTATCAGTGTGCTGTATTCAGGAGGACCACCTCACATGCGAAGATACACACAGGGTCAAAATAAAAGAATGGAGGAAGAACTACCAAATAAATGGAAGGCAAAAAAAAAAAAAAAAAAAAAAAAAAGCGAGGGTGGCAATCCTGTTCTCTGACATAACAGACTTTAAATCAACAAAGATCAAGAGAGACATAGAAGGCCATTACATAATGGTAAAGGGATCAATTCAACAGGAAGAGCTAACTATCTTAAATATATATGCATCCAATACAGGAGCACCCAGATTAATAAAGCAAGTTCTTAGAGACCTACAAAGAGACTTAGACTCCCACACAATAATAGTGAGAGACTTTAATACCCCACTGTCAATATTAGACAGAACAACGTGACAGAAAATTAACAAAGATATCTGGCACTTGAACTCAGCTCTGGACCAAGTGGACCTAATAGATATCTACAGAACTCCCCTTCCCAAATCAACAGAATATACATTGTTCTCAGGACCACATCACACTTATTCTAAAATTTACCACATAATTGGAAGTAAAACACTCCTCAGCAAATGTAAAAGAACAGAAATCACAACAAACGGTCTCTCAGACCACATTGCAATCAAATTAGCACGCAGGATTAAGAAATTCACTCATGAAATGTTTTGAACATTTCATAGAAACTGAATCATGCAAATAATATAAATAAGAATAAAATAAATAAACCATTCTTGAATGAGAAACAATTTTTTAATTTGTTTGATTCACTCAAAACCACACAACTACATGGAGACTGAACAACCTGCTACTGAATGATGACTGGGTAAATAACAAAATGAAGGCAGAAATAAAGATATTCTTTGAAACAAATGAGAATAAATACACAATGTACCAGAATCTCTGGGACACATTTAAAGCAGTGTGTAGAGGAAAATTTATAGCACTAAATGCACACAAGAGAAAGCAAGAGATATCTAAAATTGACACCCTAATATCACAATTAAAATAACTAGAGAAGCAAGAGCAAACAAATTCAAAAGCTAGTAGAAAACTAGAAATAACTAAGATCAGAGCAGAACTGAAGGAGATAGAAACACACACACCAAAAAAACCCTTCAAAAAATCAATGCATCCACGAGCTTTTTTTTTGGAAAAGATCAACAAAATAGACTGCTAGCCAGACTAATAAAGAAGAAAAGAGAGAAGAATCAAATAGATACAATAAAAAATGATACAAGGGATATCACCACTGATCCCACAGAAATACAAAATACCATCAAAGAATGCTATGAACACCTCTACCGAAAAAAATTAGAAAATCTAGAAGAAATGGATAAATTCCTGGACACGTACACCCTCCCAAGACTAAACCAGGAAGAATTTGAATCTCTGAATAGACCAATAAGAGGTTTTGAAATCGAGACAATAATTAATAGCCTACCAACCAAAAAAAGTCCAGGACCAGATGGATTCACAGTCGAATTCTAACAGAGGTACAAAGAGGAGCTGGTACCATTCCTTCTGAAACTATCCTGATCAATAAAAAAGAGAGAATCCTCCCTAACTCATTTTATGAGACCAGCATCATCCTGATACCAAAGCCTGGCAGAGACACAACAACAAAAAAGAGAATTTTAGGCCAATATCCCTGATGAACATTGATGCAAAAATCCTCAATAAAATACTGGCAAATCTAACCCAGCAGCACAACAAAAAGCTTATCCACCATGATCAAGTCGGCCTCATCACTGGGATGCAAGGCTGGTTCAACATATGCAAATCAATAAATGTAAACCATTATATAAACAGAACCATAGACAAAAACCACATGACTATCTCAATAGATGCAGAAAAGGCCTTTGACAAAATTCAACAGCCTTTCATACTAAAAACTCCCAATAAACTAGGTATCAATGGAACATATCTCAAAATAATAACAGCTATTTATGACAAACCCACAATCAGTATCATACCGAATGGGAAAAAACTGGAAGCATTAGCTTTGAAAACCTGCACAATACAAGGATGCCCTCTCTCACCACTCCTATTTAACATAGCATTGGAAGTTCTGGCCAGGGCAATCAGGCAAGAGAAAGCAATAAAGGGTATTCAAATAGGAAAAGAAGAAGTCAAATTGTCTCTGTTTGCAGATAACATGATTGTATATTTAGAAAAAGCCATTGTCTCATCCCCAAATCTCCTTAAGCTGATAAGCAATTTCAGCAAAGTCTCAGGATACAAAATCAACGTGCAAAAATCACAGGCATTCCTATACACCAATAACAGACAAACAGAGAGCCAAATCATGAGTAAACTCCCATTCACAATTGCTACTAAGAGAATAAAATACCAAGGAATACAAGTTACAAGGGATGTGAAGGACCTCTTCAAGGAAAACCACAAACCACTGCTCAAGGAAATAATAGAGGACTCAAACAAATGGTAAAACATTTCATGCTCATGGATAGGAAGAATCAATATCGTGAAAATGCCCTTACTGCTCAAATTAATTTATAGATTCAATGCTATCCCCATCAAGCTACGACTGACTTTCTTCACAGAATTGGAAAAATCTATTTTAAAGTTCATATGGAACCATAAAAGAACCCTCATAGCCAAGATAATCCTGGGTAAGAAGAACAAAGCTGGAGGCATCACGCTACCTGTCTTCCAACTATACTACAAGGCTACAGTAACCAAAACAGCATCGTTTTGGTACAAAAACTGATATAAAGACCAATGGAACAGAACGGCGGCCTCAGAAATAACACCACACATCTACCACCATCTGATCTTTCACAAACCTGACACACACAAGCAATGGGAAAAAGATTTTCTATTTAATAAATGGTGTTGGGAAAACTGGCTAGCCATATGCAGAAAAGTGAAACTGAACCAGTTCCTTACACCTTATACAAAAATCAACTCAAGATGAATCAAAGACTTAAACATAAGACCTAGGACCATAAAAATCCTAGAAGAAAACCTGGACAATACCATTCAGGACATTGGCATGGGCAAAGACCTCATGAGTAAAACACCAAAAGCAATTGCAAAAAAGCCAAAATTAACAAATGGGATCTAATTCAATTAAAGAGCTTCTGTACAGCAAAAGAAACTGTCATTGGAATCAACAGGCAACCAATAAAATGGGAGAAAATTTTTGCAATCTATCCATTTGACAAAGAACTAATATCCAGAATCTACAAAGAACTTAAATTTACAAGAAAAAAAAAAAAAAAACGCTATCAAAAAATGGGCAAAGCATATGAGAAGACACTTCTCAAAAGAAGACATTTATGCAGCCAACAGACCTAAGAAAAAAATGCTCATCATCACTGGGCATTAGAGAAATGCAAATCAAAACCAAAATGAGACACTATCTCATGCCAAGTAAAATGGTGATCATTAAAAAGTCAGAAAACAACAGATGCTGGAGAGATTGTGGAAAAATAGGAACACTTTTATACTGTTGGCGGGAATGTAAATTGGTTCCACCATTGTGGAAGACAGTGTGGCGATTCCTTAAGGATCTAGAACTAGAAATACCATTTGACCCAGCAATCCCATTACTGGGCATATACCCAAAGGATTAGAAATCATTCTACTATAAAGACACATGCACACGTATGTTTATTGTGGCACTATTCACATTAGCAAAGACTTGGAACCAACCCAGATGCCCATCAATGACAGACTGGATTAAGAAAACGTGGCACATATACACCATGGAATACTATGCAGCCATAAAAAGGATGAGTTCATGTCCTTTGCAGGGACATGGATGAAGCTGGAAACAATCATTCTCAGCAAACTATCACAAGATCAGAAATGTATAAACATAGTGTCATCTCAAAGACTGCATCAATTATTACTGATGTGAAGATTACATTTCATGTACTAATATTGATAAATCATTTTCTACTTAAAAGTTCCATTTGCAATTTTGAAATTAGTTATGAACTGAAACTATTCTGGAGTTTCATAATTAAAAACCAGGAGTGAAAACAATAATAATTACTTTCCAGTTCTTGCTTAAGAAAGAAAAGTATTGGCAGTTGGTCGTGATAAGTATATGGAATATTAATTCAAAACTTTGATTTTAAAATAAATATTTCTAATTTATTGGTATAATTCTGTTTTTATATCTCATTCTTTATTTATATTTACTGTCAGTCTGATGGTTGCCCTGTGGTTGTTGGTCTTAATTTTGCCTCAACTGGCAACCAAATGAAACAGGGATCCTCACAATGTTGCAAGATGGACAGAATTGTTGTTCAAAGTTTTGTTTGTTTTTTTCTAAAACTCTACTTTTTACAGAATTCTGTCTGTTAGCCCCAGTAAATATATATCAGAAATCTCTAATTTTAAAAAGCTAGCACTATTTGGAAGGCATCATGGCTTATGAGGAAAATCAGTAAACTAGAATTTATAGACTTTAGTCTGGTCTGCCTACATTACCCTTCTTGTGTGTGGCTTGGGTATGTCTCTTTATTTTTTATTATTTTTTTAATTTATTTTTTTTAATTTTTTATGCTTTAAGTTCTAGGGTACATGTGCATAACGTGCAGGTTTGTTACATATGTATACTTATGCCATGTTGGTGTGCTGCACCCATCAACTCGTCTGCACCCATCAACTCGTCATTTACACCAATGCAATCCCTACCCCCTCCCCCCTCCCCATGATAGGCCCCAGTGTATGATGTTCCCCTTCCTGAGTCCAAGTGACCTCATTGTTCAGTTCCCACCTATGAGTGAGAACATGCGGTGTTTGGTTTTCTGTTCTTGCGATAGTTTGCTGAGAATGATGGTTTCCAGCTGCATCCATGTCCCTACAAAGGACACAAACTCATCCTTTTTTATGGCTGCATAGTATTCCATGGTGTATATGTGCCACATTTTCTTAATCCAGTCTGTCACTGATGGACATTTGGGTTGATTCCAAGTCTTTGCTATTGTGAATAGTGCTGCAATAAACATACGTGTGCATGTGTCTTTATAGCAGCATGATTTCTAATCCTTTGGCTATATACCCAGTAATGGGATGGCTGGGTCATATGGTACTTCTAGTTCTAGATCCTTGAGGAATCGCCATACTGTTTTCCATAATGGTTGAACTAGTTTACAATCCCACCAACAGTGTAAAAGTGTTCCTATTTCTCCACATCCTCTCCAGCACCTGTTGTTTCCTGACTTTTTAATGATTGCCATTCTAACTGGTGTGAGATGGTATCTCATTGTGGTTTTGATTTGCATTTCTCTGATGGCCAGTGATGATGAGCATTTTTTCATGTGTCTGTTGGCTGTATGAATATCTTCTTTTGAGAAATGTCTGTTCATATCCTTTGCCCACTTTTTGATGGGGTTGTTTGTTTTTTTCTTGTAAATTTGTTTTAGTTCTTTGTAAGTTCTGGATATTAGCCCTTTGTCAGATGAGTAGATTGCAAAAATTTTCTCCCATTCTGTAGGTTGCCTGTTCACTCTGATGGTAGTTTCTTTTGCTGTGCAGAAGCTCTTTAGTTTAATTAGATCCCATTTGTCAATTTTGGCTTTTGTTGCCATTGCTTTTGGTGTTTTAGACATGAAGTCCTTGGCCATGCCTATGTCCTGAATGGTATTACCTAGTTTTCTTCTAGGGTTTTTATGGTATTAGGTCTAATATTTACGTCTCTAATCCATCTTGAATTAATTTTTGTATAAGGAGTAAGGAAAGGATCCAGTTTCAGCTTTCTACTTATGGCTAGCCAATTTTCCCAGCACCACCATATTAAATAGGGAATCCTTTTCCCATTTCTTGTTTTTCTCAGGTTTGTCAAAGGTCAGAGGGCTGTAGATGTGTGGTATTATTTCTGAGGACTCTGTTCTGTTCCATTGGTCTATATCTCTGTTTTGGTACCAGTACCATTGGGTATGTCTTTAAAATCTCAGTCTCAATTTTCTAATCTATAAAATGTTGACTTAAAACTTTACTAGTCTACCAGTTCTCTGGGGAGCTGTGAGGATAAAATGACAATTGATGTGAAATATATTCTAAATCACAAAATACTGTACATGTAAATATTAAAGGAAACCTTACCATTGTTATTATTCTTTATATCAATTTAGAACTTTTGAGATTGGCATTTGTGAAAACATCTAGTAAAGAACGTGTCATACAGTAAGTCTTAAAAAAGCGTTAGCTAAGTCTGAATCTGAACAAGCTGGTGTTTTTGCATTTTATATTCTGCTTTTCAAATAGAAGCTGGATAAGCTCATGTTTGAGTGTTATTTTGGAAGTGTGAAGTTGAATCCACTCAAATAAACTCAGAGAAAATTCAGGCAAATCTAAAATCCTCTGATGTTGAAGTTATTTTGGGGTGCCCAGGGACAAGCTGTTAGGTACTTATGGGGTATGCCTTAAAGTCGCTTTGCCTCAGAAGTTTAGCTATTGCCTGGTAAGCTACTAAATTAAGTAACTTCTAATTTTCAGATATTAATTTATTCAACAGTATAACAACTATTTCTTGAATATCAACATTTCCAGTGCTGCAGTCAGCATTGAATTGATAGTGATGAAAAAAATATGTAGTACCTCGGTCAAGTAATTTCATACAGTGAGGACAAACATGCATGAAAATTTTTACATTATATCACAATTCTGTGCTTTAAAGCAGTAATTTTCCAACTTTAACTTGATTTAGAATCCCCTGGAGGACTTGTTAATGCAAATAGTTTTGAATTTAGCAGGTCTGAAGTGGTGTTTGACAATTTGAATTACTAACAAGTTCCCAGGTGATCCTGATGATGCTGATACAAAGATCACATGTTGAAAACTATTTCTCTAAAAGTTATGTACCTAAGTTAGAAAAAAAAAAAAATGACTTTCTCAACTGAAGGAGCTGTCATCAATTCCTGTAACATGAATGGGATTAAAAGCAGGTTGTGTGGAGATAAGGTAGTCCAATCACAGAAAATACTTACACCAAAGCCTGGCAGAAAACCTTAATCAACAAATATGTCAGAATGGGTAAAACGTAGAGTATGAGGGAAGAGGTTTTAATGACATGAGACAAAGCTAGAAAGTTAGTAAGCATCAGATTATTGATGATGAAGTATAACATGTCATGAGATTTTAATTTTATTTGGAGGCCAATGCATCATAAGCAGATAAATGTCACGTTCAAATTTTCATTTGAGAAAGATTACACTAGCAAAAGGCTGTGAAGTGAATTGAAAGGTGGCTATGTTGATGAGAGGCAAAACATTGAGAAGGCAAGGTGGTAGAAGACAGTGGTTCAATCTAAAAATGGCATTGGATAATGATTGAACTAGTTTACAATCCCACCAACAGTGTAAAAGTGTTCCTATTTCTCCACATCCTCTCCAGCACCTGTTGTTTCCTGACTTTTTAATGATCGCCATTCTAACTGGTGTGAGATGGTATCTCATTGTGGTTTTGATTTGCATTTCTCTGATGGCCAGTGATGACGAGTATTTTTTCATGTGTCTGTTGGCTGTATGAATGTCTTCTTTTGAGAAATGTCTGTTCATATCCTTTGCCCACTTTTTGATGGGGTTGTTTGTTTTTTTCTTGTAAATTTGTTTGAGTTCTTTGCAGGTTCTGGATATTAGCCCTTTGTCAGATGAGTAGATTGCAAAAATTTTCTCCCATTCTGTAGGTTGCCTGTTCACTCTGATGGTAGTTTCTTTTGCTGTGCAGAAGCTCTTTAGTTTAATGAGATCCCATTTGTCAATTTTGGCTTTTGCTGCCGTTGCTTTTGGTGTTTTAGACCATTATGGAAAACAGTATGGCGATTCCTCAAGGATCTAGAACTAGATGTACCATATGACCCAGCCATCCCATTACTGGGTATATACCCAAAGGATTAGAAATCATGCTGCTATAAAGACACATGCACACGTATGTTTATTGCGGCACTATTCACAATAGCAAAGACTTGGAATCAACCCAAATGTCCATCAGTGACAGACTGGATTAAGAAAATGTGGCACATATACACCATGGAATACTATGCAGCCATAAAAAAGGATGAGTTTGTGTCCTTTGTAGGGACATGGATGCAGCTGGAAACCATCATTCTCAGCAAACTATCGCAAGAACAGAAAACCAAACACCGCATGTTCTCACTCATAGGTGGGAACTGAACAATGAGATCACTTGGACTCGTGAAGGGGAACATCACACACCGGGGTCTATCATGGGGAGCGGGGAGGGGGGAGGGATTGCATTGGGAGTGATACCTGATGTAAATGACGAGTTGATGGGTGCTGACGAGTCGATGGGTGCAGCACAGCAACATGGCACAAGTATACATATGTAACAAATCTGCACGTTATGCATATGTACCCTAGAACTTAAAGTATAATAATAATAATAAAAAATAAATAAATAAATAAATAAATAAATAAATAAATAAATAATGGCATTGGAGACAGAGAATATGACACTCATTTAAAAGACTGTAAAGAGTTTTGTTTTCCTCTTTAGGGTATTGGGGGAAAAAAAAACCCTCAGTGTTACCCTCTTCTGTTTTAGTGCTAAATGGAGATTTCCAGTAAGCATTGGGTATAAATACATAAAGTTTAGAAGATAGGTCTTAGTTGTAAATCTATATGGGAAATCAACATATGGCTAATGATATTATAGAAACAACAAGAGTGAAGAAAATTACCCCTGGAAAGTGTAGAGAAGAGGCTCAAAATCTTGATTCCACATTATATTCACCTGGGGAGATTTTATAACGTATGGATGCCTTAGCTCCATCCAAGATATTCCGACTTAACAGATTCTGAGTGAGGCTCCTGACAACAGTATTTATATAAAACACTTGATGATAATGTGAAGTCAAAGTTGAAAACTTAGTGTGGAAAAGGAAGAAAAAGGAATGAAGTGGGGGAGGGAAGAGAAAGGAAGGGAAGGAAAAAAGAAAGAGAAAAGAAGAGAAGACAACAAGATTGATCTAAAACTGAAAGGACCATGGGATCTAGACTGAACATGACCAAAGAAGCACAGGAAGAGATATGACCAGGCAAGCAGAGTTCAGAGAGAGAAAAATATTTCAATTTGCTACACTGATGGCTTTGAAAATGTAGGAAGCTGCCATGAGCTAAATAATGCAGGTAGATTGCAGAAACTGAAAAAAGCAAAGAAACGAAGATATGCTGGAGCAACCAGCTGGAACACAACCCTGTTAACAATGTGAATTTAGAAAATTAACACATTGGCTAAGAAATTAAGTAAAGAGGCCGAGCGTGGTGGCTCATACCTGTAATCCCAGCACTTTGGGAGGTCGATGCAGGTGGATCACAAGGTCAGGAGTTCGAGACCAGCCTGGCCAACATAGTGAAACCCCGTCTCTACTAAAAATACAAAACTTAACCAGGCATGGTGGCGCACACCTGTAGTCCCAGCTACTTGGGAGGCTGAGGCAGGAGAATTGCTTGAACCCTGGAGGCAGAAGTTGTGGTGAACTGCGATCAAACCACTGCACTCCTGCACTCCAGCTTGGGCAACAGAGCTAGACTCAGTCTGAAAAAAAAAAAAAAAAAAGAAAGAAAGAAAATAAGAAATTAAGTAAAGATAAAAGAAGTGCTGTTAGCAAAGGAGAAGAGATTGAAGTAAGAGGTAAACAATCTAATGATTTATCTCAGTAATTTTCATTACATGAGAATTTAAATTATAATTAAAAGAGTGAAGAGATAGGAAGTTGTGATGAGTTTAATGAGAAAAGAGATATCAGAGTTCATATGTGATCAAATTTCAGATAATGGAAAGGTGTGGTGCATGGCCATGTAAAAGCTAAATATATTGGCTGTGGAGATCACTTAAGGTGAAAAAGTAGGAAATCAATTGCCCAGAATGATGATAATTTTATCCATATGGGTGTGACACCATTTGGGATGATGACAGTTTTTAAAGCAGAAAGAAATACAATGATTCAGTTGCTAAGATCTTTAGTAACTGAGAGAGGTAGACCAGGAGTCAATATAAGACAACACGTAAGAAGAATGGATAACAGTAGACTGAGGTAGAATTTACAGGTTTCTGAGGAACTTGGGGTTTGGGAAGATAATGAAGGAGTAATGGTCTAAAAGCAACAATAAAAAATGTGGGTAGTTAAGTTTGCAACTCTTAAAAATATGATGTATAAAATAATAAGTAGGAATTACCTGCTAAGGCAAGTTGGAGAAAAATTACTCTAGAGGGAAAGTCATGTTGGATGTGAGAAGTGTGAATTCAATGGAGTTATTAGAGATAGAAAATGAAAATAATGTCCCAGGAATAAAAAAATTGAGATATAAACATCTTAGCATTAAACAGATTGTCAAATAATTTTTTGGAGGGGAAGTTTGTTATAGTGAAAAATGTTGGACGTACCTAAGTTTGAATCATTTTTTTGCTACCTACTATGTGTGCGACCACACTCAAGTTATAGACTTTCTCTGAACCTACATGTAATCACCTGTAACTGGGGGTAATACTGGTATCTACTTTACAAGGTTGTTGTGAAGATTCCATAATTTGATACTCTTAATAGTTAACATTTATGGATAACTTTACCATAAGCCAGCAGTTGTTCCAAGGTCTTTCCTTTTTAAATTTATAACTGTGTATTTAAAAATATAATTATATTTTTAATTGATATAATTTTTTAGGTTTATGGGTTGCAAAGTCATGATATTATACATTTGTAATGTGGAATATTAAATCATGCTAGTTAACAAATTCATCACCTTATGTATATATCATCACATATAGTTTTTTGTCTGTTTACCTGAATCTTTAGAAATATATATTATAAATATGATTTTATATATATTCATATATACATAATATCATATATAGATTTTACATATGTGATATATATCATATATATGAAATTGCATATGTGATATATCATATATACAATTATATGATATATAATATATAATTTATAAAATATAAATATGTTTTTATTTACATATATTTTATTTATATATTTCATTTATATATGGTCCCCATCTTCATTCATGTTGCTGCAAAAATCATGACTTCATTTTTTATGGCTGTGTAGTATTCCATGATGTATATGTACCACAGTTTCTTTATGCAATCCATCATTAATAGTCACTTATGTTGATTTCATGGCTTTACTATTGTAAATAGTGCTGGGATTAACATGCAAGTGCATATGACTGTTTGGTGGAAAATTTTTTCCTTTGGATATATATCCAGTAATGTGATTGCTGAGTCAAATGGTAGTTGTTTTAATTTATTTGAGAAATTTCCAAACTGTGTTTCACAGTGGATGAACTAATTTAAATTCCAAATGACAGTGTATGAATATTTCATATTTTCATATTTTATCTTGAGTTCTGGGGTACAAGTACAGGATGTGCAAGTTTGTTGCATAGGAAAATTTGTGCCATGGTGATTTGTAGCACAGATCAAAACATCACCTAGGCATTAAGCCCACATGCATTAGCTACTTTTCCTGATGCTCTCCCTCCTTCTGCCCCAAGACAGGCACCAGTGTGTGTTGGGGTGTTTTTCCCCTCCATGTGTCTATGTGTACACATTGTTCAGTTCTCACTTATAAGTGAGACCATCCAGTGGTTGGTTTTCTGTTCCTGTATAGTTTGCTGAGGATAATGACTTCCAGCTCCATTCATGTCCCTGCAAAGGACATGATCTTGTTCCTTTTTAAGGCTGTGTAGTATTCTGTGGTGTACATGTACTGCATTTTCTTTACCCACTCTATCATTGATAAAATAAGACAAGCATTTGTGTTGATTCCATGTCTTTGCTATAGTAAATAGTGCTGCAATGAACATATGTGTATGTGTGTATCTTTATAATAGAATAATTAATATTAATTTGAGTATACTCAGTAATAAGATTGCTAGGTCAAATGATATTTCTGGTTCTAGGTTTCTGAGAAATTGCCACACTGTCTTACACAACGGGTGAACTAATTTACCTTCCCTCCAACAGTATAAACACATTCCTATTTCTCCATAGCCTCATCAGCATCTCTTGTTTCTTGACTTTTTAGTAATTGCCACTCTGACTGGCATGAGATGGTATCTCATTGTGGTTTTGATTTATATTTGTCTAATGATCAGAGATGTTGAGCTTTTTTTTCATATGTTTCTTCACTGCATACATGTATTATTTTGAGAAATGTCTGTTCATGTCATTTGCTCACTTTTAAATGAGTTTTTTTTTTAAAAAATTAGGTTCCTTGTAGATTGTGGATATTAGACTTTTGTCAGATAGATACTCCATGCCACCAGGGCCTTGGGTCCCAAGAATGGAGCTGGGCAGATACTCAGCGGCTGCTTGGGCTGCAGCCAGCATCAGCAGGATGAAGACTGCCCAAGACGACTGAGTACCCGGTGGGAGGGGCGGCTGACAACAAGTCGGTTCCAGTTAGCCCTTTTCCCCTGCTGAGGCGGGAGACTTGGTGGTTTGTACTTTGAGGAATTCCCCATAGCACAGCACAGCAGCTGTGGCAAATCGTGACCAGATTGCTTTTTTAGGTGGAAGCTGGATCCATTCCTCCTCACCAGGCGGGGCCTCCCTGCAGGAATTTAAGCATCTGCAGCAAGGGGTTTATGGACAGAACTCTGAAATCCCTAGGACAGAGCCACTGGAGGGCGGGGCAGCCATGGTCTCTGGGGTCCAGCCAACTTGGTCTTTCCTGGCTGCTGGCTCTGATGAATACTGGCAGTCCAGATGAGGGGCATTCCTCCCAGCTCAGCACACTTGTTGGGGCTAGAGTGCTTCATTAAATGGGTCCCTGATCTCATGCCTCCTGACTTGTTGAGACCCCACCCCCCAAACAGGGGCCTGCAGACATCTTATGCAGGAGCGTTCCCACCTGCATCAGGTCTGTGCCCCTCTGGTATGGAGCTCCCAGGGGAAGGAACAGGCAGCCACATTTTCTGTTCTGCAGCCTCCACTGGTAACACCTCCATGTGTGGGAGGGACCAGACAAATAATGTTTTGGATGGAACCCCAGAAAACTACAGAAGCCCTACTGAAGACGGGCCTGACTGATTAAAAAAAAAAAAAAAAGCAGAAAACAACAAACAAAAGACCCCACAAAACGCCATCCAAAGGTCAGCAGCCTCAAAGATCAAAGGTATATAAGTTCAAATACTCTTTCCCTGAGCTAAAGGAGTATGTTCTAACCCAACACAAAGAAGCTCAAAACCATGATGAAACATTACAGGAGCTATTAACCAGAATAACCAAATTATAGAGGAACATAAATGGAGCTGAAAAACATAACATGAGAACTTCAGAATGCACCCACAAGTGCCAATCACCAGCCGAATAGACCAAGAGGAGAAAAGAATCTCAGAGTTTGAAGACTGTCTTGCTGAAATAAGACAGCCAGACAAGATTAGAAAAAAAAGAATAAAAAGCAATGAACAACACCTCTGAGGACTGTATAATTATGTAAAAAGGTTGCACCTATGACTGATTGGGGTATGTGAAAGAGACGTGGGGAACAGAATCAGTTGGAAAACATAGTTCAGGATATCATCCAGAACTTCCCCCAAATAGGAAGACAAGGCCAACATTCAAATTCAATAAATCCAGAGAACCTTAGGAAGATACACCATTAGAAGATCAACCTCTCAGAATGGGTATTATTAAAAATAAAAAGATAAAAACATTGCTGGTGAGGTTGTGGAGAAAAAAGAACACTTACACACTGTGAGAATGCAAATTAGTTCAACAATTGTGGATGATTGTGTGACGATTCCTCAAAGACCTAAAGACAGTAACACCATTTGATCCAGCAATCCCATTACTGAGTGTATACCAAAGGAATATAAATTGTTTATTATAGAGACACATGAACATGTTTGTTCATTGCAGCACTATTCACCAGAGTGAAGACATGGAATTAACCTAAATGCCCATCAGTGATAGAATGGATAAGGAAAAATGTACATATACACCATGGAATACTATGCAGACATATAAAAGAATGAGATCATGTCCTTTTCAGGGACATGGATGGAGCTGGGGGCCATTATTCTTAGCAAACTTATTCAAGAACAGAAAAACAAATATTCAATGTTCTCACTTAAAAGTGGGAGCTAAATGGTAAGAATGAATGGACACATAGGAGGGAACAGTGCATATTGGTGCCTGCTGGAGGGCGGAGGTTGGAGGAGGGAGCAGATCAGGAAGAATAGCTAGTGGATGCTGGGCTTAATACCTGAACATAATTGATAATCTGTGCAGCAAGTCACAATGGCACATGTTTACCTATGTAACCAGCCTGCACATCCTGCACATGTGTCCCTGAACTTAAAATAAACGTTGAAAATTTTAAAAATTAAATGTTTTTTTCTTAAATGTGTGGCACCATCCACCCCCCCCCCATTCCTTTTTTCCTATTTTGATCATGTTATATGACTGCTCCCTCTTCACCTTCTATAATGATTTTAAGCTTCAGGAGGTCTCCCCAGAAACTGAGTGGATGCCAGCACCATGTTTTCTGTAAAGCCTACAGAATTGTAAGCCAATTAAACATCTTTTCTTTATACATTACCCAGTCTCAGATATTTCTTTATAGTAATGCAAGGATGGCCTATTACAGTAATGCTTTTGGTTTTTGCCCATTCAGTATGGTGTGGGTTTGTCATAGATTACTCTTATTATTTTGAGTTATGTTCTTCCAATGCTTGGTTGAGGGCTTCTATCATCATAAAAGGATGTTGAATTTTCTCAAAAGCTTTTTCCACATCTATTGGGCTGATTATACGGATTTTGTTTTTAATTTTTTATGTGATGAATTACATTTATTGATTTACATATGTTGAACCAACCTTGCATCCCAGGAATGAAGCTGACTTGATCATACTGAATTACCTTTTTGATGTGTTTCTGGATTTGGTTTGCTATTATTTTGTTAAGGATTTTTGTGTCTGTGTTGTTTTTGTTTTTTGATAGTACTGATTAAATTTTAGAACTCAATATTGGTCTGTCCTGGGCTTCAATTTCTTACTGGTTCAGTCTTTGGAAGTTGTGTGTTTCCATGAATATGTCAATATCCTCTAGATTTTCTAGTTTATTTGTATAGAGGTGTTCATAACAGTTGCTGAGAATCTTTTTTATTTCTTTTGTATCCATTGTAAGGTCACCTTTGTCATTTCTGATTGTTCTTATTTGGATCTTCTCTTTTTTGTCTTTGTTAATGTAGCTAGTGTTCTATCAATATTTTTTATTGTTAAAAAAACAACTATTGGTTTTTTGATACTTTGTATTAATTTGAGGAAGGTCTCGATTTTATTTAGTTCTGCTCTGATGTTAATTATTTTATTTATTTGGCTAGCTTTTGTCTTTTTGGTTCCTCTCGACATGATGTTATATCATTAATTTGAGATCTTTCTAACTATTTGAGGTAGACATTTAACACTCTAAACTTTTCTCTTAATACTACCTCAGCTGTATCTCAAACATTTTTTATAAGTTCTCTCCCTATTTTCATTAATTAAAATTTAAAAAAAATATTTGCCTTTATTTCAATGGTCACCCTGGAGTTATTCAGGAACCAGTTGTTTAATTTCCATTAATTTGTGTAATTTTGAGAGATCTTCTTGGTATTGATTTCTATGTTTATATCATTGTAGTCTCATAGTATGGCTGGTGTCATTTAGATTTTGTTGAATTTATAGAGTAGTGCTTTTAATTTGCTGAACATGTGGTCAGTCTTGGTGCAGGTATTGTTTGCAGATGAGATGATTGCATATTCTGTGGTTGATGCGTGGAGTATTCTGCAGATTTTTATTTGGTCTAATTGGTCATATGTAAAATTTAGTTCCATAATTGTTTTGTTAATGTTCTTGCTTGATGTTACGTATAACCCTGTAAGTGTGGTGTTGAAGTCCCCCACTATTATTGTGTTTCCTTCGAAGTCTTTTTATAGGTCTAGAAATACTAGTTTTATAAAATAGTTGCTCTAGTGATGGATGTGTATATATTTAGGATAGGTAAGTATTCTTGATGAATTGAACCCTTTATCAGCATGTAATGCTCATTTTTGTCTGTTTTCACTGTGGTTGGTTTAAAGTCTGCTTTATTTGTTATAAGAATAGCAACCCTGGCTCTTTTTTATTTTCCATTTGCATAATAAATCTTTCTCCAACCCTTTACTTTGAGCCCATTTGTGTCTTTCCATGTGACCATGTGAGACAGGTCTTTAGGAGACAGCAGAGAGGTTTATTTATTTATTTATTTATTTTTATTCCAACTTGCCACTCTGTGCCTTTTAAGTGAGGTGTTTAGGCCATTTACATTCAAGGTTAATATTGACTTGAGAGGTTTTGCTCTTACTATTAAGCTGTTATTTGGATGGTTTGTAGTTTCTATATTGTGGTTGATTTATATGGTGAGTGGATTATGTACTTAAGTGTGTTTTTCCGATAGCAGGTCTTGTTCTTTTATTTCAGTTTTTAGAACTCCGTTAAGGATCTGTTGTAAGGCTGGCCTAGTGGTGACAAATTTTCTTAGTGCTTGCTTGCCTGGAAAATGTGTCTCTTTTCCTTATGAAACTTAGCTTAGTGGGATATGAAATTTTTGGTTGGAGTTTCTTTCCTTTAAGAATGCTCTAAATAGGCCACCAATTTCTCCTGGCTTTTAAGGTTTCTTCTGAATGATCTGCTGTTAGCCTGGTGGTGTTTGGATGTAATCTGAATTTTTGTCTAGTTACCTTTCCATTTTTTATTCAGCATTGATCTTGGTCAATCCATTTACTATATGTCTTGCTGCTGTTTCATATAATATCTAACAGTTGTTCTCTAGATTTGTTGCATCTTGCTGTAAATCTCTGTAGTAAAATTAAGGAAATTTTCTTGAAGTACACCCTCAAGTATGTTTTCCAATCTCTTTACTTTCACTTTCTCTTTTTCAGGGATCTCATTAATTTGTGGGTGTGGTCATTTATATAATCTCATATTTCTCAAAGACTTTGTTTATTTATAAAAACATATTTTGTTTATTTTTTTGTATACTGAATTAACTCAAAAGACCAGAGTTAAAACTCAGATTTTTTTCTTCTGGTTTGTGTAGTCTATTGATAAAGATTTCAATTGAACTTTTTAATTTTTTAAATTAGTTTTTTAATTACAGAAACTCCAAATGATTACTTTTTAGGCTGTTTATCTCTTTCTCTCTTTCCTGGAAAAATATGAAATGCTTCACAAATTTGCATGTCATCCATGCACAGAAGCCATGCTAATCTTTGTATTGTTTTAATGTTTTGTATATATGCTGCCAAAGTGGGCATAGAATTTTAAATTTAGAATTAAATATTCTATAGGAAACTTTGTCCTGTCCCTAGATATAACCATCCAAGGCTGCAAATGCATTTTCACATTTTGAGTACTTCTGTGTGAGTGGCTAATCTTTAATCATGAATTTCTCTTTAATCAGAAATGCCTTTAATATTGTAGAATGTAATAGTGACATGACTCATCTTAGGCAATGAAAATTATTTGAAATAAAAAGTAATGTTACACAGTATTAATATTAGTTGGTAAAATATGAAAGTTCATTATCAATGAAATTCATGTGTTAAGGTTTCAGGAATAATTAAATTTTGTAATGAGATTCTGGTTATTTTAATGAAAGAATATTCCAGATCCCAAAATTAACTTGATATTAATATCATAAACAGGTTTGTGTGTGAAATTATATTCCTAGAAAAAATTGATTATTTATGAGTCAAAAGCAAGTAGTATAACTGAAATTTGAAATAGCATTTTCTTAAACTTACTCTTATTTAATCTTGATGGCATAATTATGAATAAAATATTTGTAAGATTAATATTTCTAAAAAATATTCCGAGTAAAATATGTCTTTTTTCAATACACACTTGTTTGGAAAATTAGGAAAGGCATATGAATTAGATAATTATCAATAATTTCATTGCATAAAGAAGACTTCTGTTCAAACAATGAGTAGTCTAGATTAATTAATGCCTTCACATATTTTCCACCTCTTTTAATTAGTATCATTTCTTCCTCACTGGGCAGCAGCTCCTCTTCATCAAAGTATGTATTTGTTTTAATCATCTACTAGAACCACCTGAGATGTCCATTTTTGAAATAATTTCAAACTTAAAACAAAGCCATATGAACAGTACAAAAAGTATATATCTTCTTTACTCAGACTCCCCAATTGTCAATGATTTATGATATGGGTGCTCTCTCTCTTTCTCTCTCTCTCTGTCAATAAATAACTATATGGTTAGATAAAAATGTTGCATTATTCTTTTTCTGAATAAGTTAAGAATATAGTGTAAGTCTGATGCTGCAAACTTATTACAGTATACATTTGCCCAAAGTAATGACTTTTTTCACCATACCACCATTGCAACCTCCAAATTAGTAAACATTGCCATTTAGTTTACAGATTCCATTCAAATTTTGCTAATGGTCTCAATAATTCCTATTTTATATTTTTGGTCAAGGATCTAATCCAGGATTAAATGTTTTATTCAATTATCACATCTCTTTACTGCCCTTTAATTTGGAACAGTTTTTCTGTCTTACCCTCTATTTCATGACTGTGCCAATTTTAATGAATAGTAGCATTTTATTCTGTGGGAAGGAAGGCTCATATTGTTTGGTGTTTTTCATGGCTAGGCTCAGGATATGAAAATTTGGCAAATATACCGCTAATGCAATGCTGCTTTTTTCACAGTGACTCACATCTAAAGACACCAAAATTGGCCGAATATTAATATCTTACATAACAATAGTACATTTGTCAAAATGAAAAAAAAATTGACATTGGTTAATTTTTACACTGCTATTCTCATATTTACTTTCTCCTCCTTCTCCACTTCCTCTTGCTCCCTTTCTTTTTCTTCCTTTCCTTCTTCTTCCTCCTACTGCCCTTCTTCTTCCTGCTTATCCTCCTTCTTTCCATCTTTCTCCTCCTACTACTTCTTATTTTTTCTTCTTCTCAACTCTCCATAAATGTAATAAACTTTCTCAGCCATGGAGTCATGTAAAAAAACACATAGAAGAATATACAACAACAGCAGTAGATTAGTGTAGAATAACATAGAAAAATGAGATGTGTTGATTCTGGATATCAGCCCTTTGACAGATGGATAAATTGCAAAATTTTCTCCCATTCAGTAGGTTGTCTGCTCACTCTGATGATAGTCTCTTTTGCTGTGTAGAAGCTCTTTGGTTTAATTAGATTCCATTTGTCAATTTTGCTTTTCTTGCCATTTCTTGTGGTGTTTTAGTCCTGAAGTCTTTGCCCATGCCTATGTCCTGAATGGTATTGCTTAGGTTTTCTTCTAGGGTTTTTAGGGTTTTACATGTCATGTTTAAGTCTTTAATCCATCTTGAGTTAATTTTTGTCTATTAGCTGTAAGGAAGGGGTCCAGTTTCAGTTTTCTGCATATGGCTAGCCAGTTTTCCTAACACCATTTATTAAATAGGGAATCCCTTTCCCATTGCTTGTTTTTGTCAGGTTTGTCAAAGATCAGATGGTTGTAGATGCATAACATTATTTCTGAGGCCTCTGTTCTGCTCCATTGGTCTATATATTTGTTTTGGTACCAGTACCGTGCTGTTTTGGTTACTGTAGCCTTGTATAATTTGAAGTCAGGTAGCATGATGCCTCCAGTTTTGTTGTTTTTGCTTAGGATGGTCTTGGCTATATGGGCTCTTTTTTGGTTGCATATGAAATTTAAAGTAGTTTTTTTGTAATTCTGTGAAGAGTGTCAGTGGTAGCTTGATGGGGATAGCATTGAATCTATACATTACTTCGGGCAGTATGGCCATTTTCATGATATTGATTCTTTCTATCCATGAGCATGGAATATTTTACCATTTGTTTGTGTCCTCTCTTATTTCCTTGAACAGTGGTTTGTAGTTTTCCTTGAAGAGGTCCTTCACATCCCTTGTAAGTTGTATTCCTAGGTATTTTATTCTCTTAGTAGAAATCGTGAATGGGAGTTCACTCATGATTTGGCTCTCTGCTTTTCTATTATTGGTGTATAGGAATGTTTGTGATTTTTGCACTTTCGTTTTGTATCCTCAGACGTTGATGAAGTTGCTTATCAATTTACGGAAGTTTTAGGCTGAGAAAATGGGGTTTTCTAAATATATAATCATGTAGTCTACAAACAGAGACAATTTGACTTCCTCTTTTCCTATTTGAATGCCCGTTATTTTTTTTCTCTTGTCTGATTGCTCTGGCCAGAACTTCCAATTCTATGTTGAATAGATGTGGTGAGAGAGGGCATCCTTGTCTTGTGCCAGTTTTCAAAGGGAATGCTTCCAGCTTTTGCCCATTCAGTATGATATTGGCTGTGGGTTTGTCATAAACAGCTCTTATTATTGTGAGATACATTCCATCAATATTTAGTTTATTGGGAGTTTTTAGCCTGAGGAGGTGTTGAATTTTATCAAAGTTCTTTTCTGTATCTAGTGAGATAATCAAGTGGTTTTTGTCATTGCTTCTGTCTATGTGATGGATTACGTTTATTGATTTGTATATGTTGAACAAGTCTTGCATCTCAGGGAGGAAGTAGACGTGATCGTGGTGGATAAGTTTTTTATTTGTTGCTGGATTTGATTTGCTAAAATTTTATTCAGGATTTTCACATTGATTTTCATCAGGAATATTGACCTGAAATTTTCTTTTTTTGTTGTGTCTCTGCCAAATTTTGGTATCAGGATGATGCTGACTTCATAAAATGAGTTAGGGAAGAGTTCCTCTTTTTCTATTGTTTGGCATAGTTTCAGAAGGAATGGTACCAGCTCCTCTTTGTACCACTGATAGGATTTGTTTATGAATCCGTCTGGTCCTGGGCTTTTTTGGTTAGTACACTATTAATTGCTGCCTCAATTTCTGAACTTGTTATTGGTCTATTCAGAGATTAGACTTCTTCCTGGTTTAGTCTTGGGAGGGTGTATGTATCCAGGAATTTATCCATTTCTTCTAGATTTTCTAGTTTCTTTATGTAGAGGGGTTTATAGTATTCTCTGATGGTAGTTTGTACGTCTGTGGAATCAGTGAGCATTTTTTATACATTTGTTGGTTGTTTGTATATCGTCTTCTGAGAATTGTCTATTCATGTTATTTGCCCACCTTTTGATGGGATTTGCTTTTTTCTTGATTATTTGTTTGAACTCCTTGTAGAGTCTTGATATTAGTTATTCTTCAAATGCATAGTTTGCAAATATTTTCTCTCACTCTGTGGGTTGTCTGTTTATTGGTTATTTCTTTTTCTGTGCAGAAGATTTTTTAGTTTATTAGGTCCAATTTATTTATTTTTGTTTTTGTTGAATTGATTTTTGAGTTCTTAGTCATAAATTCTCCGCCTAAGCCAGTGTTGTCTATGATTTCTTTCAGTAGTGTTTCATAAGGTTGTTTTTTTTTTTAAAGATCTCTTTTATGTCTAATATAATTCAGCTGTCAATCCATCTCATACTGGACCTTTTCATGGTGGCAATTTATTTTTATTACTGATTCAATCTTGCCATTTGTTGTTGGTCTGTTCAGGATTTCTAATTATTATTTAACCTAGAAGTGTTGTATATTTTCAAGAATTTATCCATGTCCTCTAGATTTTCTAGTTTGCACATGTAAAGGTGTCCATATTAGGCTTGGGTGATCTTTTGTATTTCTGTGGTATCAGTTGCAACATCTCCAGTTTCATTTCTTATTGAGCTTATTTGAATCTTCTCTCTTATTTTACTTACTCTCTTGTCATTATAATTCTAATATTTTATGTTAAAATTACTTATTATATCGTACTGTCTTTCATGACAAAAAGTTCCATCTTATAATTTAAATCTGTCAATTGTTTTATGAAGTCTGGATTTTATAAGTTGCTTAGCTCAGCCTTTATAATATTTTTGTGTCTGTGGATTTCAGAGATCAAAATCTGTTCTAAAATTTTATTTAATTCAAATAATAATAGCCACTTGAAACGAGTTCACGCTATTTTTTTTTTAATTTTGGGTGATTGATTTCCCCAAATCATTAATAAAGTCTTTTATTTTTCTTACTAGTTTGAAATGTTGTCTTAAATGTATGCTGAAATGACATACATATGTCTTCTTGTTTCTTAATGATTATGTTTTTGACTTTTAGGTTCAGGGGTACATGTCTAGGTTTATTATATAGGTAAACTGTAGATCACAGGGGTTTTGAATACATATAATTTTGTCACCCAGGTAATAAGTATAGTACCCAATAGGTATTATTTCTGATCCTGTCCCTACTTTCACCCTTCATCCTCAAGTGTACCCCAGTGTTTGTTGTTCGCCTCCTAGTATTCATATCTTCTCATTGTTTAGTTTTCACTTATAACTGAGACTATGCAATATTTGTTTTTCTGATCCTGTGTTAATTTGCTCCTGATAATGGCATCCATCTCTATCCAAGATGCTGCAAAGGACATGATCTTGTTCTTTTTAAAGGCTGCATAGTATTCTATGGTGTATTAGCCTTTTGATGTGCTGTTTGATTTGGTTGGCTATTATTTTGTTCAGAATTTTTGCATCTATGTTCATCAAAGACATTGGCCTGATGTGGCTTTTTTGTGTGTTTTGCTGTTGTTGCTGCTTTTGGTGCTTCTCTGTCTGGTTTTGGTATCAGGATGATGCTGGACTCATAGAATGAGTTGGGAAGAGGCTCCTACTCCTCATTATTTGGGAATAGCTTCAGTAGTGATAGTAACAGCTCTTATTTGTACGTCTGATATAATTCAGCTATGAATCTATCTGGTTCTGGACTTTTTTTGGTTGGTAGGTTAGTTACTACTGAGTAAATTTCAGAACTTGACATTGGTCTGTTCAGAGTTTCAATTCTTTTTTGTTTCAGTCTTGGGAAGGTGTATGTGTTCAGGAATTCATCTATTTCTTCAGGATATTTTAGTTTGTATGCATAGAGGTGTTTGTGGTAGTCTCTTATGGTCTTGCTTTTTATTTCTGTGTGGTCACTGATAACATCCCCTTTGTTATTTCTAATTCTGCTTATTTGGAGCTTCCGTTTTTTTCTTTATAAGTCTAGTTAGTGCTGTATCTATCTTATGAATTTTTTCAAAGAACCATCTCCTAAATTTGTTGATCTTTCAAACTGTTTTTCATGTCTCAATTTATTTCAGTTTGGATCTGATTTTAGTTATTTATTGTATTCTGTGAGCTTTGGGGTTGATTCTCTAGTTATAGAGGTGATGTTAGATTTTTAATTGAAGATCTTTCTAACTTTATGATGTGGATGTTTAGTGCTATAAATTTCCCTCTTAACATTGCCTTAGCTGTGTCCCAAAGATTCTGGTATGTTGTATCTTTGCTCTTATTAATTTCAAAGAACTTCTTCTTGATTTCTGTGTTAATTTCATTGTTTACCCAAAAGTCATTCAGGAGGAGTTTAATTTCCATATAATTGTATAATTTTGAGTAATTTTCTTAGAATTGATTTCAGTTTTTATTGTGTTGTGGCCTGACAGGGTGGTTGGTATGATTTTGGTCCTTTTGAATTTGCTGAGTATTGCTTTATGTCTGAATATTTGGTTGATTTTGGAGTGTGTGCCATGTAGTGATAAAAAGAATGTATATTCTGTTGGTTTTGAGTGGAGAGTTTTGTCTATTAGGTCCATTTGGTCAAGTGTTGAGTTCAGGTTTTTATCTTTGTTAATTTTCTGCCTCGATGATCTGTGTAATACTGTTGGTGGGGATTTAAAGTCTCTCTCTATTATTGTGTGGAAATCTCAGTCTCCCTGCATGTCTCTAAGAACTTGCTTTATTAAAAAAGGTGCTCCTGTGTTGGGTGCATATATATTTGGAATAGTTAGGTCTTCTTGCTGAATTAAAGCTTTTACTATTATATAATGCCTTCTTTGCCTTTTTTTGATGTTGGTTGGTTTAAGGTCCATTTTGTTTGCAATTAGGATTGCAACCCTGCTTTTCTTTCTGTTTTCCATTTGCTTGGTTGATTTTTCCCCATCCCTTTATTTCGAGTGTATGAATATTACTGCAGGTGAGATGGGTTTCTTTAAGACAACATACGATTAGATCTTGTTTCTTTACCGAGATTACTACTATGTCCTTTTTAATTGGGACATTTAACCTCTTTACTTTCAAGGTTAGTACTGATATCTGTGAATTTGTTCCTGTCATCAGGTTGTTGACTGGTTATTAGACAGATTTGTTTGGGTGTTGCTTTATGTTGTTACTGGTCTGTGTACTTAAGTGTGTGTTTTTGTAGTGGCTGATAATGGCCTTTCTTTTCCATATTTACTGCTTCTTTCAGGACCTCTGGTAAGGTAGGTCTGGTGGTAATATATTTTCTCAGAATTTGCTCTCTGAATGAAAACCTATTTCTCCTTCAGTTATGAAGCTTAGTTTGGTTGGATATGAAATTCTTCCTTGGAATTTATTTTCTTTCACATTGAATATAGGCCCCCAATGTCTTCTGGCTTTTAGAGTGTCTACTGAAATGTCTACTGTTGGCCTGATGTGGTTTCCTTTGTAAGTTACCTGGCTCATCTTTCTAGCTGCCTTTAATATTTTTTTTCTTTCATTTTGACCTTGGAGAATCTGATAATTATGTTTCTTGGGGGACGTCTTCTTGTGTAATATTTCACATGGGTTCTCTGCATTTCCTGGATTTGAGTGTTGGCCTCAGTAGCAAGGTTGGAAAAGTTTCCATGGATGATATGCTAAAAGATGTTTTCCATGTTGCTTGCTTTCTTTCCATCTCTTTCAGGGATGCCAATGAGTTATAGGTTTAGTCTCTTTACATAATCCTTTATTTCTCCAGTATTTTTTTCTTTAAAGTTTTGATTTATTTTTGTTTGACTGAGATAGATATTTCAGAAGCCAACCTTTGAGCTCTGATGTTTTGTTCTCACCTTGGTCTTATCTGCTCTTAATATTTGCAAGCGAATTATGAAATTCCTGTAGTGTGTCTTCCAGCTCTATCAGATCAGTTTGGTTCTTTCTTATAATGGCTGTTTCATCGTATCAGTTCCTGTATCATTTTATTGTGATTCTTAGCTTCCTTGGTTTGGGTTTCAATAGTCTCCTGAATCTCAGTGATCTTTATTTCTATATATATTGTAAGTTCTATTTCTGTCATTTCAGCCATTTTAGCCCAGTTAATAAACCTCACTAGGGAACTAGTGTAGTTCTTTGGATGCAATAAGGCACTCTGGCTTTTTCAGTTGCCAGAGTTCTTATACTGTTTTTCTCTCATTTGTGTGGCCCAGAGCTCCTTCAATCTTTGAAGTAGTTGTTTTACAAATTTATTTTTTTTTCTTTTTTGAAGGGGTTTTGATTATGGTATAAGGTGGGTTCAGTTGACTGGCTTTGATTTCTAGTCCGCTCCTGTGTCTTGAAAGAGCCCCTTCTGAACCTTCTCCATGCCTATGTTTCTTTTGTTGGGTGTTCTGGTCCACAGGGCTCCTTCAGGAAGGAGCCACAGTTGGCAGGCAAGCTGTATACTTGCCAGCTCAGACCTAATGTGCTGCCCATGTTCATCCTGGGGAAACACTAGATTGCACCTGCCTGCAGAATTCAGGCAGGAGCTGGACCACAAGGTTGGAATCTTTAGTAGGTGTGGCCTGTCTGAGTACAGGAGTTAGGGGTCAGTGGAGTCACTTACCTGCTATTCTGGTGTTTCCAGGGCAACTGGAGGCTTCACCCCTCAGCCAATTCAGGCAGAAATATGACCGCTGGGACAGAACCTCTAGCAGAAGTGGCTCCCTAGCTATCAGTGTTGGGGGTAAGAGGGATTGTGCGCTCTGCTGCTGTTTGGGTGTTTCCTTGGATAAGAGGAAGCTGTACCCTCTACCTGAATTTACACAGAAGCAGGGCCGCTGGGCCAGTAGCTTTAGCAGACATTGCCCACCTGGCTATCAGTGTGTGTAGGGGGATAGTCATGTGCTCTGCCATCCAGATGTTTTCTGGACAAAAGGATGCTGTGCCCTCCAGCTGAGTCCCCACGTGAGCAAGAATTCTGGGCCAGAAGCTTTAGCAGGTGTTGCTTGCCTGACTATTAGTTGCCAGGTTGGGTGGGGTTGTCTGCTCTGTCATCCCAGTGTTTCTCAGGACAACAGAAAGCTATGCCCTCCAGCTGAGTTCTCACAGAGGCAGGAACAATGGGCCAGAAGCTTTGCCAGGCATTGCCTTCCTGACTGTCAGTGACAGGGTGAGTGGGGTTGCATGGGGTTGCAGGGGATTCTTTCATTCCTAGTCTTTTACAGGTACCTGCGGAAAGTGTACTTTCCCCTGGGGGCTCTCACTCAATCACTCCTTTTGGAAGATTCTCCTGGCTCTGAGTTGAACCCAATAGGCTGATGCCCAGCTTCGCTCCTCTCTCTCTGTGTTCCCCTGCTGCCTTGATAGATTCTGGTGTGGTTTCTTAGATGATCAGCGGGTAGGTTTAGTGTTCACTAGCCCTTATGCTTCTTCTCTCAGTTTTCTGATTTTTTTATGGTCCTTTATTTTCTTTTTTAAATTATTCTACTTTAAGTTCTGGGGTACATGTGCACAATGTGCAGGTTTGTTACAGTGCAGGGATACATGTGCCATGTTGGTTTGTTACACCCATCAACTTTTCATTTACATTAGGCATTTCTTCTAATGCTATCCCTCTCCCAACCCCCCACCCCCTAACAGGCCCTGGTCTCTGATTTTCCCCTCCCTGTGTCCATGGGTTCTCATTGTTCAACTCCCACTTATGAGTGAGAACATGCAGCGTTTGATTTTCTCTTCTTGTGTTACTTTGTTGAGAATGATGGTTTCCAGTTGCATCCATGTCCCCGCAAAGGGCATGAACTCATCTCTTTTTATGGCTGCATAGTATTCCATGGTGCATATGTGCCACATCAGTCTATTATTTTCAATCGATTTATTTCTTTATCAATACTGAATTATTTTAATTGGTATCATTAATAAGTATTGTCCTTTGTTGTTCTAACTCAAATATTTCCTGGATTTCCTTCATTATTTTATATTTCATATTAATTTTAAAAGCATATTTTAGAGTTCATGAAAATCTTGTTGACTGTGATTGGGATTGGATTTATTCATTAAGTCATGGAGAATTAACACATTATGTTATTGATAAACATGGTATATGCCCTATTTCATCATTATATTTTAAGCTTCAGTATTTACAACTTGATTATCCATGTTGCTTTATATTTCTGTTGAGTTTATTTCAAGATATTTTGTATTTTTGTTTTTATTGTGAAGAAAATATCTTTCTCCATTATCAGTATATCTTCGAATTGCTATTGTTAGAATACAGAGAAGCTAATGATTTTAACTTGTTTATTTTGTATCTGGTGTTCGGACTGCTATCTTATGAATTCTTTAAATTTTAGTTTAATATCTTGGTTTTTGAAATAGCTAATAATGCTGTCTATAAAGAGATGGCAGTTTTCTTCCTTCTTTATAATGTCTTTACTTGTATTTTATATTGTATATGACCCACAATTCATTATTGAATAATTGTGTTGCTAGAAGGCATCTTTCTCTTCTTAGACCAGATTCTTCCACTACAATAAAAAATAAATTTAATTTGTAATTAGGGGAGAAAAACTCACCGAATAAATGTCTTTTTTTCTCAGAAATAAGTATGTTTAGGGAAGAAGTTAAAAATTGTGACAGAAAAGCCACTAGAATAGACAATATTAAAAAACAATTATTTCCAGATCCAAAATAACAGATGAAAAACAAGAGTCCACAGCTTCATGAATTAATTTTTTTGGTTGGTAAAAAAAAATCTACAGACAAATTTGGATGGAAATATGTGAGAAATCAAAGAAATAAAATTATGTTTACCCAGTATTCCAGGTTATATCATATCTGCAGCTTTCCTGTTCCATAGACATTCATAGATTCGTACTAAGGCTTTACTTGTTAGGATTAAGAAAACTGCTAAGTAGGCCGGGCGCGGTGGCTCACGCCTGTAATCCCAGCACTTTGGGAGGCCGAGGCGGGCGGATCACAAGGTCAGGAGATCGAGACCACGGTGAAACCCCGTCTCTACTAAAAATACAAAAAATTAGCCGGGCACGGTTGTGGGCGCCTGTAGTCCCAGCTACTCGGGAGGCTGAGGCAGGAGAATGGCGTGAACCCGGGAGGCGGAGCTTGCAGTGAGCCGAGATCGCGCCACTGCACTCCAGCCTGGGCGACAGAGCGAGACTCCGTCTCAAAAAAAAAAAAAAAAAAAAAAAAAAAAAAACTGCTAAGTACTTCAATAAATGCAAATTTTTGATAATAAGGGAGTGGTTAAATGAATCATAATTCACTTGTATAATAGAGCCCCTTCTGGTCATTAAAATAATGTTTTTAAAAAGATCATAACTTTTTATAATAGAAGTTTTAAAAATAGTATAATTTTGTGTCATATATTTTTTCATGATTTATTGTAAAGTTAAAAGGACATATACATAAGAGGATTATTTTACACATGCATACACACAAACTTATATGTATGTAATTAATAAGGTTTAAATATCCATATATATCTACAAAATCAAAAAAACTTAAAACACAGTGTTAACATTAGCAATGCAATGTATTAAGTTTTTCGATAATTTGTATTATGTTTATTGAACTCTTCTATATTTTCCAAACTTGGTGAATGAACATGCATTACTCATATCATAATAAACATTCAGTCAAGCATAATATTTATCCAAGACTCATGCTTTAACTGAGTTAGGTCATATATCCCACCATTTGCTATCTGCTCCTCTGTTTCCTGTTAATATCTGCATTTTAGTACTTGATTATTTGTTTCTGTATATCAACTGTCTCTGGAACTTCCCCTCCACATCTCATGTTGTCTCCCATTCATATTAATCATGCAGTTTTACTTCTTGACTCCTAGACTGAATCTGTTTATTTCATGCTTGTGTTCAGTTTCTGGGAGTTTTTACATCATATCTCTGGTTATCACATTTTTGACAACTACACCTTCCCCTACATCACCCCACAAACATGTTACATAAAGTACAATATTAAAAGTCTTGAAAGACACGCACATAGATACTCAGTAATTTATTAAACAATTATTTTTCAGAGCTTGCTTTGTGTCACACACACACACAGACTGGGAACTAAAGGTAAAACTGTAAGAAGGAATAGACTCTGCTTTCATGGAATTACTAGTATAGGCATTCAGAAATGCATTAATTAAATTACTACACACACCCATGCAAATATAATTCAGAGATATGATGCAACCACAAGGAATTGCATGATTCTATAAAGGCATATAACAGAGAACTGACACTGACTTTTAATGTCAATATTACCTGGAGGAGCAGCAATATTTGTAGTGGTTAATTTTATGTGTCAATTTGGTTGGGCCATTGGGTGTCCAGATGTTTGGTTAAACATTATTCTGGGTGTGTCCATGAAGGTGTTCATAGATAATACTAACATTTGAATTTGTAGATTGACATAGCATATTTTTCTCCCCAATATGAGTGGTCCTCATCCAATTATTTGAAGGCCTGAATAGAACAAAAGGCTGAGGAAAAAAGAAAAGTTTACTCTTTTGGCCTGCCTTCAGGCTGGGACATTAGTCTTCTTCTGCCTTCAGACATGGACTCAGACTGAAACTTATACCATTTGCTCTCCTGGTTCTCAGACCTTCAGAGTCTACTTGGAACTATGCCACAGCTCTCCTGTTTCTCCAACTTGCTAAATGCAGATCTTGGTACCTCTCTACCTCCATAAGTGTGTGAAACCATTTATTACAATAAATGACTTTATACATACACGCATACAAACACACATTCACACACACATGTGCAGATGCATACACAGACACACACACACACACACACACATTGGTTCTGATTCTTAGAAGACCTAGGACTATTACAGATTTTGGTACCAAGAGTGGTTTTACGGGAAGATAATTTTAAAGGTGAGTTTTTAAAATTGGTTCTGGAGTTTCTGGAAATTTCCCTCTAGTCTAATTAGATTTTAAAAGAACATGGCTGTATTTCCAGTAGTAAAGAGAGTACTGATAGTGCATGGCATAGTGTGGATATAGAGATGTTCAAAATATCTTCATTGGATACTCCTAATCAAAAACTTATAAGAAGCAAGGAGCTGGGTGACTGTTCATACTGCCCTTTGAAATATTTTTGGAATACTAACAAATATAATGAGGTTGCATGGTTGTTTTTAAAGTTTCTGGAGTAAATGGGGAAATTAAAAAAATGAGCTCAGGTATTTAAATTCCCAGCTAAAGCACCACATAAGTGACCTTCTACGTGTACCATGAAGGAAACTCTTATTTTGTAACCACAACGTTGAAATTGCTGAAAATAGTAATTTCATCCTGTATCTGGCTGAATTACAAGTTGAATCCCCAGTATTACATGGTGTCTGTCTATTGCTAAAAAGAGGGCATTGATTGGAAAATAATGTGACCAATGGAAATGAGGATGCATGGAAACACTCTGACAAAACTGGGAACATTAAGCTCCTGAATTTTGATGCATCTTCTTTGTCCGTAGAAGTCCTCACTCCCAGTGAATGTATCCTCCAAAACTAGAGCAGAAACAGCCTACAAAACCCTAGAAGAAGCAACCTCTGCAACCTTAGTGGTAGCAGCCTCTGCACACTTGTTTGAGGAGATTAACCCTTAGATTACCTGAGGAAACTGTAACGGCCTTCCCAGGCTGTGGTCATACAATATAATGCTGATTTTCCTCAAGATGGACTCTCACGACACCTCTTTTCTTCTAAATCAAGGGAAACCAATATGAGAATTCCAATAGAATCTCATATTTGAGAATTCCAATAAATCTCAATAGGAAATTTAACTAAACTCAAATCTCAGCAGGTGCATAAAGGTGAGTGTGACTCAAGAAGAATTTCACTATATTCCAAATGAACTACCTGAGTTATATATTTTTTATATGTGTGTGTGTGTGTGTGTATATATATATATATAGGGACAGAAATCAGGGAAATATATATGAGAATGCATGTTGAGGATTTGGCATAATGGTGAAAGGAACATAAAGTTAGATCAGACCAAATTTATTAATACAAGCTCACTAAGCGTGAGAGAATTAGAAAAGCTGATTCCTTGGTTTAATGTACAGGAAGGTATTCAAAGGCTAAGGGATATTAGTATATTGGAGTGGATTTTTCATTTAATATTGTCTCATCCTTAGAGGGTCCATAAGACATACTTTCCAGAAATACTGGGTAAAATATATTTATAAGGGAAGCATCACCACTTTAGATGAGCTCTGTAATCACTCATCACTACAGGCCAGACCTTACACTGGGAAATGCGGTCACTTAATTGGGAATCTAAAATGTAACAGAAGTAATTGGGAGGTAGGATCTCAAGGGACAAGTGATGACACTCACATTATATAAACAGAAAGTCATTGCTTCTCAACCAATTTCCACACTTAAGTTAGTTTACTGACTTAGAATCTTCCTAGTGAAGTGGAGTAGGCTGAGTTCACTTGAGGAAGAACCATGGGATATGGTGAAAAAAAGTTATACTACTAATCTTTCTTCCTGCCTTACCCAAAAAGACCTGTGGCCTATTGACAGGGTACTGTTATATTTAAAAAATAAATAAATAAAAATAAACACACCTTCTGAGGACTATTGGGTACTATATCTGAACTGGCATTTATTTCAGGAGATTCAAAAGATCACTGCGGTCCAGTGGTCAGAGTAGAAACTTATGGATGTCAGTATTTAAATGGATTTTTAGCTAGGTCCACTTCTAAGAGGGACCAGTGTATCTTTTAACCCAGCTTGTGATTATATTTCCAGTCCCAGAAAGCAAAACTGAAATAAATACATGCAGCAACTGGTGGAATTCTCATATTGGTTTCCTGATCTGTGGAGTGAGGGCTATTAAGATAGGAAGGATGAAGTGGAAGCAATTAGAGCTGTCTCTACTTAGAAAACTAGTAAATCAAAAGCAATACTGCATTCATGAAGATATTACAGAGATTAGTGCCACTCTCAAAAACTTGAGAGATGCAGGAAGTATTCCTATTCAAATATCCTATTTGGCCTGTGCAGAAGACAGGCAAATCTTGAATATTGACAGTGAATTATTGTAAGCTTAACCAGATGTTGATTCTAATTGCAGCTGCTGTACCAAATGCAATTTCATTGCTTGAAAAAATTAACACATTCTGGTCACATGGTATGTAGCTAATTATCTGGAAAATGCCTTTTTATCCTAACCTGTCATCAGGTGTATCAGAAGCAGTTTGATTTCAGCTAGCAAGATCAGCAATACACATTCACTGTCCTACCTCTAATGTATATCAACTCTTTAGTCCTATTTCTTAATTTAGTTTTCAAGGACCTTGACGACCTTCCTCTTCCACAAGATAACACACTGATTCATTACATTGATCACTTTATGCTGATTGGAGTGAGTAAGAAATAGCAACTATATTCAACATAGTTTTGATCCTTGCATGTCAGGGTGTTGGAAATAAATCAGAAAAAGATTTGGGGCCTTCTACCTCATTGAAATTTGTGTGGATCCAGTGATGTAGGGTATGTCAAAATATTCTGTCTAAGCTAAAGGATAAAATGCTGCATCTGGCCTCTCCTATAACCTAATAAAAGACTCAATGTCTAGTGGACCTATTTGAATTTAAACCATCATTGTTAGCAAACTATCACAAGAACAGAAAACCAAACACCACATGTTCTCACTCATAGGTGGGAACTGAACAATGAGATCACTTGGACTCGGGAAGGGGAACATCACACACCGGGGCCTATCATGGGGAGGGGGGGGGAGGGGGGAGGGATTGCATTGGGAGTTATACCTGATGTAAATGACGAGTTGATGGGTGCTGACGAGTTGATGGGTGCAGCACACCAACATGGCACAAGTATACATATGTAACAAACCTGCACGTTATGCACATGTACCCTAGAACTTAAAGTATAATAATAATAATAAATAAATAAATAAATAAAAAGATCCAAATTTTGAAATATTGTTAGGACAGAATATTTGCTCAATAAAGTAGTCATGCCATTTAAAATAAAATAAAATAAAATAAAAAAATAAAAGGCAGCATATTCCTCATTTGGATGTATTTCTCTGGTCTATTTACTTAGTGACTTAAACAGCTGCTAGTTTTGAGTGGGGGCTCAGAATAAGAAAGGCTATTCAAAAGGTCCAGACTAGTGTGTAAGATGCTCTACCACACGGACCATATGATTCAGCAGATCCAATGATGCTTGAAGTGTCAGTGGCACACACATAAGTTGTTTTGAGCCTTAGATAGGTATCTATATGTATGAATTATAGTTTAAGCCTTTAGGATTTTGGAGCAATGCTATACCTTCATCTGTAGATAACTACTCTCTTTTTGAGTAAAAGCTCTTGGCTTGCTACTGAGTCTGGTAAGATTAAAACTTAACCATGGGTCAGCAAGTTACTATGTGACCTGAGCTACCCATCATAAACCTGATACTATCTCACTTAGAAAACCACAAATTTTGGTATTCAGAGCAGCACTCCTTAATCAAATGGAGGTAGTATATACATGAATGAGCCTGAGCAGGTCCTGAACACATAAATAAGTTACATAAAAAAGTGGCCCAAATGTTCATGGTTCTCACTCCTGCTACACTGCTTTCTCTCTCCCAACCTGCACTTATGACCTCATAAGGAGTCCCCTGCAACCACTTGACAGATGAAAAAAAATTGAGCCTTATTTGCAGTTAGTTCTGTATAATTTGTAAGTACTACCCAACAGTGCCTTTCTTGCATATCCCTGAGAAATGATAGTGAACGGAAATTATTTTAGTAGGCAAAAATTTGAGCAGTGCACCTGGTTATTGACTTTCCTTGGAAGGAGAAATGACCAGATGTTAAACTATACCAATTAATGGACTGTGGCCAATAGTTGTCTGCATGACCAGGCACTTGGAAGGAATATTGTCTCTGCCTGTTCTGTGTTGCAACAAAATATTTGAGACTGGGTAGTTTATATTTCATTTTATTTTATTTTATTTTTTTATTATACTTTAAGTTCTAGGGTACATGTGCACAATGTGCAGATTTACTACATATGTATACTTGTGCCATGTTGGTGTGCTGCACCCATCAACTCATCATTTACATCAGGTATAACTCACAATGCCATCCTTCCCTCCTCCCTCCTCCCCATAATAGGCCCCGGCGTGTGATGTTCCCCTTCCAGAGTCCAAGTGATCTCATTGTTCAATTCCCACCTATGAGTGAGAACATGCGGTGTTTGGTTTTCTGTTCTTGTGATAGTTTGCTAAGAATGATGGTTTCCAGCTGCATCCATGTCCCTACAAAGGACACGAACTCATCCTTTTTTATGGCTGCATAGTATTCCATGGTGTACATGTGCCACATTTTCTTAATCCAGTCTGTCACTGTTGGACATTTGGGTTGATTCCAAGTCTTTGCTATTGTGAATAGTGCCGCAATAAACATACGTGTGCATGTGTCTTTATAGCAGCATGATTTATAATCTTTTGGGTATATACCCAGTAATGGGATGGCTGGGTCAAATGGTATTTCTAGTTCTAGATCCTTGAGGAATCGCCATACTGTTTTCCACAATGGTTGAACTAGTTTACAGTCCCACCAACAGTGTAAAAGTGTTCCTATTTCTCCACATCCTCTCCAGCACCTGTTGCTTGCTGATTTTTTAATGATTGCCATTCTAACTGGTGTGAGATGGTATCTCATTGTGGTTTTGATTTGCATTTCTCTGATGGCAAGTGATGATGAGCATTTTTTTCATGTGCCTATTGGCTGTATGAATGTCTTCTTTTGAGAAATGTCTGTTCATATCCTTTGCCCACTTTTTGATGGGGTTGTTTGTGTTTTTCGAGTAGTTTATATTTTAAAAGAGAATTATTTTGGCTCATAATTATGGTGACTGGAAAGGGAAGAATAGGCAGCCACATCTGGTTGGCTTCTTGTGAGGGCCTTGTGCTGTGTCATAAGATGTCGGAGAAGTAGAAGAGGAAGCAGGAGTTCAAAAAGGACAAAACATGAGAGGTGACCTTTTTTTGGTAACAACCTGCTCCTACAAGAACTAAACCAATCTTGAAAGAAGAAATTAATTTATCTCAAAGACCTAATAACCTCTTAAAGGCCCCACCTCCCCACATGATTATATTTGCAATTAAATTTCAACATAAGTTCTATCAAAGACAAACCACATCCAAACCATAGCCAACATGATTGAATAAATGGTGACGAAGAAATTAGGAGAAGAGATATGTGGGTATATCTTCCTGAATGGGCAAAAAAAAAAAAAAAAAAAAAAAAAAAAAAAACCATGAAAATATCTGTGTCCCCTGTGAGTGCTCAACAAAGAATTATGTCATCAGTGGAGGATTTTAATAATTACACTTGGATAGTAGTCAGCCTCTTTTCTCAGCTACAGCTGTTCCTGCTCATAAACAAAGTGGTCATGGTGGCAGAGATGAAGGTTATACATTGGTTCAGCAATATAAACTTTTATTCACCAAGGCCAAACTGGCTATGGCCATGACTGAATGATCAATCAGCCAGTAGCAGAAACCCATATTGAATTCTTAATATGTCGCCATTTTTTTAGAGTGATTAGGCAGCTACCTGATAACAAGTTAATTACATCTATTTGTATTATAGAAAGAGTAGTGTTTTGTTTTACTGTAATAGAAACTTACTCTTGAATATAAATATGCCTTCCCTGCATGGAATAATTCTGCCAAAACTGCCATCAGTGAACTTTCAGAATGCCTTATCCATCATCATCATATTTCACACAGTATGCTTCTGATGAATAAACTGATTTTATGGCCAAAAAAAAAGTGCTATAATAGTGCTAGAATAGTGAAATGGCCTTTTAACAACTCAGCTACAGCATTTTCTAGGTGGCTGTACCTGGCAGGGTATAAACACAGTTCTCGAGGACACTGCATATGTTCACAATCAGCACTGGATGTTTCTTCCATACCCAGGATTTATGGGTCCAGGAATTAAGAGATAGAAAAGGGAATTGAAACCACTCACTATACTTTAGTGCCCAAAGGCAAAATATTTTCTTCCTGTTTCTATGACTTCATGCTCTACTGGCCTAGTGGCCTTAGTTCCAGAGAGAAGAATGCTTCCACTGGCAGAGACAACAATATTTCTATTGAATTGGACGCTAAGCCTTCTACCTGGCCACTTTTAACTCCTCATGCCTCTGAGTCAACAGGCAAAGAAGGGAGTTACAGTGTTGGCTGAAGTGATTGCTCCTGACCACCAAAGAGAAGTTGGATCGTTGCTCCATAGTGAAGATAAGGAAGAGTTTGTCTATGGTACAAGAGATCTCTGAGGATATCTTAGTTTTACCAGACCCTGTCATCAATGTTAATGAAAAACTGCAACTACATAATTCTTGCAGGACTACTAGTGGCCCAGAACTTTCAGGAAGTGTTGAATAATTCTACAAGATAAATATCTACAATGAATGGATGTGTTTTCTGAAGTTTCAGGAAATAGAAAACGAATAGTGGAGGAAAGTAGTTATCAGTTTCAACTATGACTGTATGATCAGTCCGAGAAATATGGACTCTAATTTTCATGAGTATTTCTTCTTATTTTGTCATAAATGTACACACACACACACACACATATGTATGCATATATAGTTGTTTTCTTATCTTTCTTATTCCTCTGTTATGTGACATAAGAGGTATGCACTTGTTATCACAGTATTTAAGGTACTGTCAATTTTACTTTATATTATTTAGTGTACAAGACATCAAGAAGTAAAGCAAACAAGACATAATCTACCATTTTTATTCTGAGGAAAACACATATTAATAGGTCTTTTCAGTTGTACACTGGATAACTGTATTATGTTAAGTGGGATTCTGACCTTGTTATCATTTTTAGAGATTTAGTATTATTTAAGGAGATGTGTATGGGTGCTAAATTGAAGAGATTTGACATTGTGATGGTTACTTTTACGTGTCAATTTGAGTGGAGCAGGGTTGCTCAGATATTTGGTTAAACATTACTCTGAGTGTGTCTTCGAGTGTGTTTTTGGATGACATTAACATTTGAATCAGTAGACTGAGTAAACAGATTACCTTTCCTAAAGTATATTCCCTTCGTCCAATCTATTGAAGTCCTCAATAGAACAAAAAGCTGTATAAATAATAATTTTCTTTCTCTCTTTGACTGTTTTTGAGCTGAGATATTAGTCTTCTTCTGCCTTTGGCCTCAGACTCACACTAGAGCTTACAACATTGGCTCTCTTGTTCTCGGGTGTTTGTATTTGAACTGAAACTACACTATTGGCTATTCCGGGTCTCCATCTTGCCAACTGAAGATATTGTGACTTCTCACTTTCCATAACTATGTGAGCTAGTTTCTTATAATCCTATCCATTTTTCCTTTTTGTTCTGTTTATCTGAAGACCCTAGAATAATACAATATTTGAATCTAAATCTTAATTATATATGAGAGTTAACTGGGTGAAGGGATTTGAGAAGAACATTGAAGTCAGTAATGTCGGAATAATTCAAGAATCTGTGATGAAAAGAATTAAACTTTGATAAACTATGTGTCAAAAAACATAGCATGTCATTGGGAGAGTGTGCTGAAAGAAGTGGCCTAAAGTGATGTTGGAGAAACTGGAGAAGGCTAAACACTGGAGGATCTTACAGGTAAATTCAAGTGTTATTTTCTGTTGTTTAGGGTGTATCAAAGAGAATGTTGTCACAATGCTAATAACATTAGAAAAACCTCAAAGTTATGAAACAACTTTTATGATCCCTTCAGATAGATGGGGTCTTATGAAAACAAGATTAAATGAAACTTTAAAGTGCAGCAGGCCCCTCTGAGAAGAGACAGGACACACAGACTGTTTCATCTTTTACCAGGCATGAAAAGATGTAGGACCATAACAGTAGATTATAAGAAATCAGCTAAAATGATATTAATTATTAAAGGATGAGTAATGTCAAATATCCCCTTAGAATAACTGCCACCACCAGACACAGTGGGAGTTTGCATTCACTGACAAGTTCTCTTTTATAAGCACTCATCAAGTTCTCAAGAGAAAGATTAGGGCAGGAGAGGAAACTACAGAATAAGTAACTATCAGTAGCACACTGGTAGAAAACTCTGCATACACTTACTAGGACAGTTTTCTCATAAAAAGAGAAAACATTAAGCTGATGTGGGAGAGACAGGAAATTCCCTTGTTTTCAATGATCAGGCCAACTTCCACTGTTTCTATGGCTGGGTTAGATGTAAAACCTATCTTCCTCTAAGGAAATTATTAACAATTCTGTTTGCTTCACATCAATATCTACTTCTACTTGGAGAGGAGTAAAAACAGAAATTAATTTTCTCTGGGAAAGATGCAGAAAAGTCCTAGTTGATTGAGGATTCTGTGCTAATAAAAAGCAGATACCTGCTACCGGTGACAGAGTCAGGATCTCCCCTGATCAAGACCCAAAACAAAAACAAGACATACTTTAATTGGCATGTGGGAAGAGGTAGAAGCAATAATAAGAATAAAAGAGCCTTACCCCAAGTCCTAAGCACAAATAACCTGTCTAAAACTGAGACATTGAGAGAAAAAAGGAGAGACAATAATCTCTTCTGGCTGTATGACTAGGTTAAGAATAAGTAACAAAAGTGGTAGCCTACATCTAAGGTTGTGGGAGAGTAAAGTAGAGAAAAACCCCTCTGGGGTATAAGAATGCAAGGGCTGCTGAAATTTCGGGATAGAATGGAAATATTGAGAAAAATCTTCTGGTTTAAGGTTTCCACACTATGCACAAGGTAACAACAAACCACTGCTTCAAGAATTTTAAGGTTGTGTTGCACTGAACATAAATGTAGCAAAAATAAAACAAATTGAATTTAACTCCTGACTAGATTGAGTCAACTCCTGACTCCACTGTTGGCCTCAGATAATCAAAGCCATACTAATTTCTGATGATAGATACTATTTATATTGTGCTCCATTTTTTCTCTTATACAAAATATTCAGCAATTTTTAGAGACAGTATTTTCCTTTGTCACCTAGGCTGGAGTGCAGTGGTGTAATTTTGGTTCACTACAACTCCAGACTCTCCTGAGATCAAGTGATTATCCTCCCAAAGACTCCCAAGTAGCCGGGATGACAGCCACACGCCACCATGCCTGGTTACCTGGTTAAGGTGCGTTTGTTTTGTTGTTTGTTTGTAGAGACAGTGTCTTTCTGTGTTGCTCAGGCTGGTCCTGAACTCCTGGCCTGAAGTGATCCTCCTACTTCAGTCTTTCAAATTACGGGGATTACAGGCATGAGCCACCATGCCTGATTGCCAGTACTCTATTAAGATAAGAACATTTTGTCAAGTTATAAGCAACCAACACAATCATGCTCAAAGATTAACCAAGTATTAGAAAAATAAGAGAAGAAATTTTAAGTAACTGTAATTTATATATTAAATAATTAAATAACAAAGACAAACTGCATGCATAAATATATGGAACATTTGATTAAAGTTATGAATATAGATACATATATATCATGTAAAAGGGTTAGAAAAATGATACTATAAAAAATAACTGAGCGTAGATGCAGATAAATCCAGTTAATTTGAAATTATGAATTACAAATTAATTACTTTCAATCACTAAAAGAAAAAAAAAAGTAAAATCTTCGAGTGGTTTCCTAAAACGTTAAACATAGATTGTTGTGTACCACCTGTCTTAGCTTGTATTGTTTTCTATAATAAAATAAGATAAACTGAGTAACATATAAACAACAGGAAGTTTTGGTTTTTTTTCACTTGCTAAACGTTTTTGTTTTATTTAATAATTGCTGAATCTTTTGACAAAACTGTGTTTATTTCATGCATGAAAATTGATATATGTTCTAAAATTATAGCACAAACTGTTTATATTTCTTTAAAAATTCTTTTTCTGGGGCTGGGTCGGGTGGCTCACATCTGTAATACTAGCACTCTGGGAAAGTGAGGTGGGCAGATCACCTGAAGTCAGGAGTTCAAGACCAGGCTGACCAACATGGTGAAACCCTGTCTCTACTAAAAATATAAAAAAAAGCGGGGTGTGGTGGCATGCACCTGTAGTCCCAGTTATTCCAGAGGCTGAGGCAGGAGATTCGCTTGAACCTGGGAGGTGGAGGTTGCAGTGAGTTGAGACTGCGCCACTGCACTCCAGCCTGGGTGACAGAGCAAAGCTCTATTTCAACAAAACAAAACAAAACAAAACAAATAACAAAAAACTCCCAAACAAACAAACAAAAATTCTTTTTCTAAGAGTATGAGATTGCTCATTTATATGTACTTAATGCATGTATTCCTCCAATATTGCATAAAATGGTAAAAAGCTTTTTATTTTATTTTTTTAAATTAATTGATTATTATTATTATACTTTAAGTTCTAGGGTACATGTGCATAACGTGCAGGTTTGTTACATATGTATGTTTGTGCCATGTTGCTGTGCTGCACCCATCGACTCGTCAGCACCCATCAACTCGTCATTTACATCAGGTATAACTCCCAATGCAATCCCTCCCCCCTCCCCCCTCCCCCTGATAGGCCCCAGTGTGTGATGTTCCCCTTCCAGAGTCCAAGTGATCTCATTGTTCAGTTCCCACCTATGAGTGAGAACATGTGGTGTTTGGTTTTCTGTTCTTGTGATAGTTTGCTAAGAATTATGGTTTCCAGCTGCATCCATGTCCCTACAAAGGACACAAACTCATCCTTTTTTATGGCTGCATAGTATTCCATGGTGTATATGTGCCACATTTTCTTAATCCAGTCTGTCACTGATGGACATTTGGGTTGATTCCAAGTCTTTGCTATTGTGAATAGTGCCGCAATGAACATACGTGTGCATGTGTCTTTACAGCAGCATGATTTATAATCCTTTGGGTATATACCCAGTAATGGCATGGCTGGGTCATATGGTACCTCTAGTTCTAGATCCTTGAGGAATCACCATACTGTTTTCTATAATGGTTGAACTAGTTTACAATCCCACCAACAGTGTAAAAGTGTTCCTATTTCTCCACATCCTCTCCAGCACCTGTTGTTTCCTGACTTTTTAATGATCGCCATTCTAACTGGTGTGAGATGGTATCTCATTGTGGTTTTGATTTGCATTTCTCTGATGGCCAGTGATGATGAGCATTTTTTTCATGTGTCTGTTGGCTGTGTGAATGTCTTCTTTTGAGAAATGTCTGTTCATATCCTTTGCCCACTTTTTGATGGGGTTGTTTGTTTTTTTCTTGTAAATTTGTTTGAGTTCTTTGTAGGTTCTGGATATTAGCCCTTTGTCAGATGAGTAGATTGCAAAAATGTTCTCCCATTCTGTAGGTTGCCTGTTCACTCTGATGGTAGTTTCTTTTGCTGTGCGGAAGCTCTTTAGTTTAATTAGATCCCATTTGTCAATTTTGGCTTTTGCTGCCAAACAACAGGAAGTTATATCTTACAGTTCTGTAGCCCTGGAAGTTCAAGATCACAATGCCAGTAGATTTGATATCTGATAAGAGCCTGCTTCCTTTTTGATATATAGTCATCTTCTCCTATAATTTTATGTTGTGGAAGTCGTGAGAGAAGTGATTGGGGTCTCTTTTATAAAGGCACTAGTTTCATTCATGAGGCTCCTACCCTCATAACCTAATTACCTCTCCAAAATTCTACCTCCTAACATTATAATAGGTGTTACTTTTCAATATGTAAATTGGGCTAAAGGATATAAATATTCCATACCTGCCCCCCCCCATTTTAGTCCATTGCAACAGCTATAACAATATATCATATACTGGGTAGCTTATAAACAACAGAAGTTTATTTTTTGCTGTTCTGGGGGCTGAGAAGTCAAAGATCAAGGCATCAGCAGACTCACTATCTGGTGAGGGCTCACTTTCTGGTTCCCATTCATGAGGGCTCCACCCCTGTGACCTAAACCACTTCCCGAAGGTCTCATTTAATAATATCATCACCTTGGGGGTTAGGATTTCAACATATAAATTTCGAGTGACACAAATATTCATACCATCACATTCCACACTTGCTTCCCCATAATTTATATTCTTCTGTTATGCAAAATACATTCATTCCATCCTAATAGCCCAAAAGTATTAACTAATTTCAGCATCAATTTTAAAGTATAATTTTAAAGTCTCACATAAATGTCATTTAGACAAGATATGGGTGAGAATGAAAGTACATTTCTTTTTAAGATGATTTTTTTCTCCAACTGAGCACCTGTGATATCAGTACTACTTGCTTTCCAAATCCAATGGTGCAATAAGAGAGAACTATTCATTCTCATTCCTAAAGGTAGGATAGGGAAGCATAAAATAGTGACAAGTTCTAAATTAGTCCAAAACCCAACAGAGAAAATTTTATTAGACCTTAAGTTTCAAGCTTAATTCTCTGGCTTAATGCTTTGCCCTCCAGGATAATTGGTGTGGAGGTCCTGCCTTCCAGATACATTTTGATGAAGATCATGCTTTTCAGATATATTATGGCTGTTGTCCTCACCCATGGCTTTGCTGGGTGGAGGCAACCATGCCTTCCTGAGGGGAAGCCACCATAGCCCATACTACACTAAATCTCACCAGTTCATGGTAAAGCAAATTCAAAAAATTGGAGGAATTGGCTGTTATATAAAATGTGCAAATATCAATGTAAAAACATACACACAAAAAATGAAAAGGCAATAAAATAAAATGCTTTCAAAAAGGGTAGTTTCCCCAAAAAATATTCCAATGAAAAATAATTATAAAATCCTGGAAAAAGATTTCAAAATACTGCCACTAAAGAAGCTTAATGATTTACAAGAGAATAGAGAAATACAAATAAATGAGACAAAGAATTTAAAATATAAATAAAAAGTTTGCCGAAAAGATAGATATCATAAAAGAGACCCAAAAAGAAATTCTGGAAATATAGAATTCATTGGAAAAAAAATACATTCTAAAGCTTCAGCAATTTATTAAATCAAGCAGAGAAAGAATTTCAGAACTTAAAGACAGATCTCTTGAAATAAATGAGTTGCACAAAAATAAATGTGAATAAATAAATAAGAATTGGTAAAGACAATATGACATATGTGACACCATAAAGCAATCAAGTATTCAAATTTTGGAGGTACTGGGAGTTAAAGATAAAATATAAAAGACAGAAAACCTACTTAACAAAATGGTGGTTAAAAACTTTTCAACTCTAGTAAAGCATTTGGACATTCATGCGTAAAAAGCTGAGATCCCCAAATAGATACATTTCAAACAGATCTTTTCATTCTACAGGGGTTGAACTTTCAAAAGTTAAACACAAAAATAAAATTCTAAAATCACCAAGAGAACACATCTAGTCACTTATAAGGGGAACTTCTAGCCTACCAATAGTTAATTTCTCAGCAGAAATTACAGGCCAGGAGGGAATAGGATGATATATTAAAAGTACTGAAAGAAAAAACAAATCTTTCCCAGAGAAGCAAAATCTAAGGAAATTCATTAAAATTAGATTAACCCTACAAGAAATGCTTTAGGGAGTCCAACACCTGGATATAAAAGAATGATACCTAACTTCCTGAAAATACATAAAAGTATAAAACTCAATCTAGAGCAAATACATGAATAAGGGAGAGAAATAACTCAAATGTTATCACTACAAAAAGCAACCAAGCCACAATAATAAAAAATAAAAAATAAAAGAATAAAAAATATAAAGGAACCAGAAATCAATTTATAAAATAACAGGAATAAGCCCTTACATAGTAATATTAACATTGAATATAAGCAGATTAAACTAACCACTTAAAAGATATAGACTGATTCATGGGGTAAAAATAAAATTATATGCTGACTCAACTATCCTACCAATAAGAAACTCATATCACTTGTAAAGACACATTTAGATTATAAGTAATTGGTTGGTTTAAAAATATTCCATGCAAACAAAACAAAAGCCAAATAAGAAGAGATCTACTTATATCAAAGACATTAATTAAAAAATAATGATAAGAGCAAACGTTTTTACTTAGCGAAGAAAGAGGATGTAAAAAATTATAAACTTATTTGCACCTGACATTGGATTGCCCAGATATATAAAGCAAATATTATTAGATTTAAAGAGAAAGATGCAATACATTAATAGTTGGGAATGTTAACACCTCCTGTCAGTATTAGATAATCTAAATAGAAAATTAACAACCACCACAACAAAACCCACATTGGATTTAAACTGCATATTGCACCAAATGGACCTTAAAGACATTTCTATGACATTCTTTTCATCAATGGATGGAATATTTTCCAGGATACACCATATGTTATTACACAAAATATGTCTCAACAACTTTAAAAAAAAAAGTTAAGCAACTTCTCAAAGAGAAATGAAATAAAACTAGAAACCAATAACAAGAGAAACTTCAAAAACAGTAAAAATACATGTATATTAAACAACATGCTCCTGAATGACCATTGGGTCAAAAAGAAATTAAAGTGGAAAGAAAAAAATTATTAAGACAAATGAAAATGATAATACAACATATGAAAATGTCTGGGATATAGCAAAAGTAATGCTAAGAGTAAAGTTTATAACAGTAAAAACCTTTTTCAAAAAAAGAGTAGAAAGATTTCAAATTAAGACTTTAATAATACACCTCAGGGAACTAGAAAATTAATAACAAACCAAACCAAAAATAAGTAAAATGGAAAAAATGATTAAAATCAGAGCAAAGCTAAACAAAACAAAGACTAAAAAAAGCAATACAAAACAAAATAGAAAAACAAATAACTAGACTAAGAAAAGATCCAATAAACAAACTTGAAAATGAAAAATGAGACATTACAACTAATTACAGATTATCATTAACCATTATACACTAATAAACTGGAAAATCTTAGAGAAAATGAATGTATTTCTAGAGAAATGCAACCCACCAAGATTGATTCCAGAAGAAATAGAAAACGTGGACATACTATTAATAAGTAATGAGATTTAATCAGTAATTAAAATTTTTTCAACAAAGAAAAGTTTGAGATTGGATTGCTTCACTGTAGAATTCTATCAAAGATTCAAGAAAGGAACTGACATCCATATCGTCAATCTATTCTAAAACATTGTAGAAGAAAAAATTCTTCCTAACATGTTCTAGAAGGCCAGCAATAACCATAAAAAAACTAGACACACACACACACACACAGCCCTACATGTCAATGTCTCTGGTGAACATAGATGGAAAAATTCTTAACAAAATACTAGCAACGTGAATACAACAGCATATTAGAAATATAATACACGATAATTAAGTGTGATTTATCCAAGGAATCCATGAATGATGAAATGTTTGCAAATCAAAAAATGTGATACACAGCCTGGCCAATATGATCAAACCCTGTCTCTACTAAAAATACAAAAATTTGCCAGGCATGTTGTGACATGAGAGGAAGCATTTAATAGAATTTAACATCCCTTCATGATAAAGACTCCCAACAAACTAAGCTTAAAAGGAACATATCGCAATGTAATAAAGGCCATATATAATAAACCCAGAGCTTATATTGAATGAGGAAACACTAAAAATATTTCCTTTAAGATCTGGAATCAGACAAGGATACTCACTTTCAATACTCCTTATCGATATAGTACTAGAAGTTCTAGTCAGAGCAACCAGGCAAGAGAAAGAAATGAAAGTCATTAAAATGGAAAAAGATGAATTCAAATAGTTTTCTTTTGCTAATGTTATGACCTTACATCAAGAAAAATCTAAGGAGTTCATCACATCACTCCAAGATATAATAAACAGAGTAAGCAAAGTGTCAGGATATAAAATTTGCATAAAAATTAGTAGAATTTCTGTATACTAATACTGAATTATTTAAGAAAGAAATCAAGAAAGCAATTGGATAAATGATAGCTACAAAAATAATATAAAAAACCTAACAATAAATTTAATAAAGAAAACTTAAAAAGAAAACTACAAAATACTGATGAAAGAAATATCAGAAGAAACAACAAATGAAAAGACATTCCATGTTCATGAATTGGAACAATTAATACCATTAACATAGCCACACTTCCCAAAGCAATATACATGTTCAATGCAATTCCTATCAAAATACTGATGTCATTTTTCACAGAAATAAAAAAAAAAAATCTAAAATATGTATGAAACAACAACAAAAAATTTATACAGCCAAGGCAATTCTGAGCAAAAAGCACAAAGATGAACATATCATACTATCTGTCTTCAAAATGCATTACAAGGCTAGGGTAACCAAAACATTACGCCACTGGCAGAAAACAAGACATATAGACCAGCGGAACAGAATGTAGAACCCAGAAATAAATTTACATATGTGCAGCTATCTGATTTTTGACAAGGCACCAAGAACATAAATTGGGAAAAGGACACCCTCCTCAATAAATAATGCTGGGAAAATTAGATATCCATGTGCAAAACAATAAAACTGAACCCCTATCTCTTATCATATACAAAAATCTACTCAATAAGGAGTAACAACTTAACTGTGAGACCTGAAACCATAAAACTACCAAAAGCAAACACTTCAGGACATTGGTCGAGGTAAATATTTCATGGCTAAGAGCTCAAAGGCACAGGCAACTAAAACAAAAATAAACTAATTCGTAGGAGTTTGGTCAGGGTGGTGGGAAAAATTGTAAGAAAAAGTTATAGGGAAAGACACAAACCTTTTTGGAAGGCTGGGAGGTTTTGCAAAACTTCAGGAAAGAATTATGGCTGAAGGCAGCCAAATAATCTTATCTGGAGCCTGAGAGCAATGGGTAGATAACAAAGGAATGTAAACGAATTTATCTGGATACATTTGTTTATTCCTGTCTCTAGAAACCAACCTTTGACCATTTGCTTGCAGGACTGCTCTCTATTGGAGCAGGGGGAGGGGGTTGACAATGTTTATTATCCACAAATTGTGTTTTCTCCAAGCCTTTGTCATTAAATCTGTAATAAATAAATATGAGCAGGGCTGGTTTATGGGGGCTGCACTCTCTTGGTGGCTGCTGCACTCTCTCAGTGGCTGCAGCACTCTCATTGGTGGTGCTGAGGGATGCAGTCCCCTAGCCACACTGTCAGGCAAAATACCTGTGTCAGCATACTTCTTTCATCTGTCACTCAGCCAGAGTTTGCAGGACAGACTCGGCACTGATTGGGTTATTTTACAATAAAAAAGCTTCTACATAGCATAGCAAAATGTTAACAGAGTGAAGAGACACCCTGTTGAATGAGAGAAAATAGCTGTAAACTATTCATCTGACAAGTGCATAATATCAAGAATGTACATGGAATTTAAAAACTCAATAGTAAATAATGATCAAATAACACAATTTAAGAAGACGTAAATATGTAAACAGACTTTTCTCAAAAGAAGATATACAAATGGCTAACAGGTATATATGAAAAAAAAAAAAAAAGCTCTACATTACTAATCATAAGAAAAATGCAAATCCAATCCAAAATGAGAATTCAACTTACCCCAGTTAGAATGGCTATTAATAAAATTGCCAAAAAACCTATGCTGATAAAAGTGAACTCTTATATATTGTTAGTGGAAATCTAAATGAGTACAGCCACTATGGAAAACACCATTGAGATTTTTTAATAGCTAAAAATAGAACTACTGTATAATCCATCAGTCCAACTGTTAGGTATTTATCCCAAGGAAAAGAAGTCAGTATATCAAAGAGATCTCTTCACTTACATATTTATTGCAGCACTATTCACAATAGCTAAAATATGGAATCAAACTAAGTGTCCATCAATAGACAAATTGAATAAGAATGTGTAATGTGTATATATATATATATATATATATATACACACACAATGAAATAGTACTTTGTCTTAAAAAATAAAATCCTGTTGATGTAGCAACATTGATTAAACTGGAGGTCTGTATGTTCAGTGAAATAAACCAGGCATGGAGATACATACATCCCATGTTCTTGTTCATATGTGGGAGCTAAAAAAGATCATAACATGAAGATGGAAAGTGGAATCATACTGTATGTGCGAGACAAGGGGTAAAGAGAGGTTGGCCTATGTGTTCAAACACATTTAGATAGAATAAGTTATAAACTTCAGCAGCAGAGTAAGGAGATTATAGTCAATAATAATGTTTATATATTTTAAAATAGCTGTAAGAGAGGAATTGAAAGGTTTCCAAAATATAGAAGTAATAAATAATTGAGGTGATGGATACTCCAAATTCCCCAAATTGATCATTGCACATTGTATTCATGTAACAAAACATCACATGTACACTATAAATGTGTATCCTTATTATGTGTTAATAAAATAACAATGACTAAAAACTTCCCTAATTTATTGAAAAACATTAAACTACACATCTAAAAGTTCTTCAAATTTCAAGTAAGATTAAAAAAAAGAGATCCACATTCAGATACAATATAGATAAAATGCCAAAAGGTACATATTGGGAGAAAAATCTTGATAGGAGGAAAAAAAGATTCCTTACTTACAGGGAAATTTCACTAAGATTAACAACTGACTTCTTATAAGAAACACTGGAGGCCAAAAGGCAGTGGGATTGCATATTCAAAGAGCACAAATGTACTAAATAAAACTCTCAAGTAATATTTCTACATTTGACAAATCTAACATTCAGCAATAGATTTAAAATAGAAACATTCCTAGACTGGCAATAAATGAGACAATTTATTGATAGCAATCTTACCTAGCAAGAAATACTAAAGGACATTTGTAAAGCTAAAAGCAATGGAAAACAAAGAATAACAAATCCCCATGAAAAGACAAAGAACACTGGTAAAGAAAAATATGGAAGCATTAAAAATATTTCAAACTTATATTTTTCACAATTCTTTTATAACTACACTGTATTTTTAGAAAAGTTTTAGAATTACAGATAAATTGAGGGGAAAATACAAATAACTTACCTATACATACTCTGCCTTCACAAACACACAGACTCTATTGAGACGGCCAGGTGAGAAGGGGTCCCCAGAGAAACTCCAATGAGCCTATGCACTGGGAGGTGTGCACGCTTGTGTGGAGCCATAGAAGTGTGTGTCATATGCAGCAGAAGGAGCCTGACCCCTCTTTTCCCCTGGGTGGAACCTGTGATTCAATTTGTGAGGTGGGAAGTGCACCAGCAGGGACCCTGGCTTTGCAGAGTGTCCCTGTTTATTTTATGTTTGCCCAATAAATTCCATTTGTCTCCTCCTTCAAATTATCTGCAAGCCTAATTTTTCATGGCCATTTGACAAGGACCTTGTTTTTAGCAAAACCAAGAAGAAAGTCCTATAACATTTTTGATGTCCAGGACATGAGGCTTCAGAAGAGGTGAGTACAATGGGGACTCAAAACCTCTCATTGTTGTTTCTAAGCCTTTTCACCCTTGGAATTCCTTTTTTTTTTTTTTTTTTTTTTTTTTTTTTTTTGAGGCAGAGTTTCACTCTTGTTGCCCGGGCTGGAATGCAATGGCACGGTCTTGGCTCACTGCAACCTCCACCAACCAGGTTCAAGTGATTCTCCTGCCTCTGCCTCCCAAGTAACTGGGATTACAGGTGCCTGACACCATGCTTGGCTAATTTTTGTATTTTTGGTACAGACAGTGTTTCACCATGTTGTCCAGGCTGGTCTCGAACTCCCAGCCTCAAGTGATCCATCCATCCCATCCTCCCAAAGTGCTGGGATTAGTCATAAGCCACCACACCTGGCCTCACTCTCAGACTCCTGAGGGTAGGGGATACCATGCCCCCACTTCTGTCACTCCCAGGGATTCAGAAGGTCAGCCTCAGTCTCCATGGCCTTTTCCTTCCTTTTTACGTGCGGCTTCCCTCATCTCCTCACTTCTACTCCCCGCGCATCTGGGACTGGGGAGCACCACACATCCATAGCATCTTCCCCTCACCCAGCCAAGGGGTTCAACTTTATTGGACAGTAATTAAGCTTCTCTCCCTGGTAGAAGAACCAGTTGCATAAGAATAAGTGGTTCTTTCCCAGGCATTTTAAAACTGCTTCTTTTCTTCCCTTTCTCCACTCAGTAAGCAGTTAATATTTAAGTGAGGTTTTTCCTTTTAGAAGATGTTTTGCTATGCTAAGAACAATAAGGATCTTTGTTTACATTTTCTGTGAAGTTTTAATTGTGAAAAAGGATGTGTGAGGCTGGTGTTAAGCTGTAGACAATCTGGTGTGCTTTGCATGTCTATATGGTTCATATCAAACTTTGCTGCATACCTCCAACTTGTTTTATGTCATGGGGTTGCGGTCTGTAACCCAGTGGCAAGGCTTTGTTTAGCAATCCTGCCTTAGGAAATGAGCCCTTTCTGATTTGTTATCTGCATGTTTTCCTAGCCCTGTCTCTTAAAGGGCCCCACCAGCAACTGGGTTTTCTTCTGCCTTTCTGTGTAACTATATATTTGTTGTGCATGATGTCTGTAAAAAGAGCTCTAATTGGCTGGGCACGGTGGCTCACGCCTGTAATCCCAGCACTTTGGGAGGCCGAGGCAGGCATATCATGAGGTCAGGAGATCCAGACCATCCTGGCTAACACGGTGAAACCCCATCTATACTAAAAATATGAAAAATTAGCTGGGCGTGGTAGCGGGCACCTGTATTCCCAGCTACTCAGGAGGTTGAAGCAGGAAAATGGCGTGAACCCGGTAGGCGGAGCTTGCAGTGAGCCGAGATCACACCACTGCACTCTGGGCGACAGAGTAAGGCTCCATCAAAAAAACAACAACAACAACAACAACAAAACAAAACAAAACAAAAAAAAACAAAACAAACAAACAAACAAAAGAAACCTCGAATTAATTTGTCCTAAAGGAAGACAAGCACATGGATCAAATATTTCTTTTTTTCAAAGGAAAGATAAAAGCTGTGGTACCTTTCAATTCACATGATTTTAATCTTTGAGAAATAAAAAAACAGCCTTAAAGATTATTGGTGAAAAGCAGATGTCCTCAAAATGTAAATAGGTGAACTAAATTATGCAGGTCACATGCAAGGTTTGCTAAGTGTTTTAAGGTTATGCCTTTTGGGTTTTGAGAACTATTTTACTTGTCAGCTTCACAATTGGTAAAGTCTGGGAACATAGAACACTAACCACACACTTAATTTTTCTGGGAGTCAAACCTTGACTGCACCTAGCACACAATTAAAACAACTTACCAGGTTTTACATTAAAATCACTATTTTATGTAAAAATTGCTAGGAGTTATTATGACATGTAATTGAGACTACTGGAAGTAAGGTGTACATGCGAGGTGTGTAAGAACAATAAAATATGTTCTTTAATATGAGATAATTAGAAGCCCTCAGCATTTTGGGAGGCCAAGGAGGGCAGATCACTTGAGAGCAGGAGTTCAAGACAAGCCTGGCCAATATGGTGAAACCCCGTCCCTACTAAAAACATAAAAATTAGCCAAGAGTGGTGGCTCGTGCCTGTAGTCCCAGCTACTTAGGAGGTTGGGGCAGGAGAATCGCTTGAACCCAGGAAGCAGAGGCTGCAGTAAGCCAAGATCGTACCATTGCATTCCAGCCTGGGTGTTACAGCAAGACTCCATTTCAAAAAACTAAAGGGAGAAATTCACCCAACTCACAGGTATTTGAGGATATAAACCCATGGCTGGACTCAGCTTTAAAAGATCTTTTCTGAGATTCCTTTTGGAACAGTGTTTCATCAAAGTCAATTGAAAAGCTCTATGTAGAAATAATTATTCTTGCTGCACTTTATGCAAATAATCAGTTCAAGTATAAGACTTAAGTCTACTTTGCAAACAACACAGTCCTATGATGATTTTAACAAAAATGAGGACTGGAGAAAGAGAAATTATGTTTCAAAACTTTTGACACATTTGTCATTAAATTCTAAACTGATTAGTTGTTTTTAAGTTTTTGCCTACAGTTTTAGACGAACCCTTCTTGTTCCAGTGAACCAACCAGCAATCTCCAGTTGTAGCTCAGTACGAAAAAGCAGGATAGGTAATATAAATATCTGGATCAATATTCTAGTTCTGAACAACTATCCTGCAAATCCTAGCAGGTGTTAGGAATAAATAGAATGCCCACGATTTGGAGGTTTCCTTTGGGGAAAGTAAGACTAAGGGAGCTAACCAAAGCCAAGCACCATGCACCCAAATCCTAGCAAGCATAACTATAGCCACCAATTATCTGGGCGTGTCACAAGACATCCTTTTCTCTCTATTGTTGGAGGAGGACTCAGTTTCACAGCTTCACCTTAGCTTTTGGCTTATAAGAAGCCCATGCAAGCTCCCCAGACATATTTTTGTCCCAAACTCAATTCCAAGCTTTGGGGAGAAGCCCTAGGAAGGAAAACTGGATCTGAGTGATAGAGGGACAGATGATAATGGTGGCTAAAAGACACAGTGCAGGTGACTGTGGCTGATTCTTTTTGATTAAGCCAAGCTTTCCATTTCATGGATAGAGGCCATGTTAGTATCCATGGCATAAATGAGGTCTAGGGAATTCAAGGCTACTGCAGGGGTCTTTGGAGATAGGGCAGCAGGAGAGATACGTCATACATGGGTAGAGCAGATAATTTCCACGCCCTAGGCCCCCCTGCTTCATGGGTGCAAGCCACTTTGGCACACATCTTGGTGCCTGCCAAGGTCACAGGGATTCAGGTGTACAAGGACAGAAGAGGGAAAGAGGATGCTCTTCCTTCTCTTCCTCACATACCCTGGGTATTTGCTAGGAAAATAAACAAACCAGGGATGCCTGCTCCCCTTTTTCTAGATAGACGGCCATTCATCTTTGATCTCTACCCCTTTCAAATGCATCCTGTACCCCTGGGTCTCCTTTGAAAAAAAATGCCTTCGTTTTTTTTTTTTTTTTTTTCTCCTCCTCGATTCTCTCTTCACAGATAAGTAATAGTATCTCCGTACTATGGAACACCACCCTCAGATGCATCCTCCAAACTGGAAAGAGTTAATTTCCCAAACCTTAAACTGGTTGGCTTAAGATTGGGCTGAGGGGAAGGGAACCCAGAAACCCAACATGCCGGCAAAAGGGTAAAGTTTTTTGCCAGTCAAGCTTTTGGCCTCCTTCTCTCTATGCAAACTGGTAAAAGGCCTCAGGATTTTACCTTTGTTTCCTTTTGATACATGTTTTCTGATAACCTGGTTTATCTCTTCTTGCCTTCAGGCCATCAAACTCCAAATGGTCAAGCAACTGGAGCCTCTGACAATGGTCCCTTCTGCTGAGAACCCTTAAATAGGCCTCTGACAGAGAGCTAACTACCCGTTTCCCCAAAACTACACCCCCCTTCAGCAGGAAGCAGTAGTTAAGATTGGTCTTTGTCTTTATCTTTATCCTTATTTTAACAGCAGTTAGATGTACTTCTTTATAGGCGGGAATGAGACAGCAGGTGGAAAGGGGTCCCCAAAGAAACTCCAATCAGCCCGCTCACTGGGAGGAGTGCATGCTGGGATGGAGCGACAGAAGTTCGCACTTTTTACAGCAGGGAGGAGCCTGGCCCCTCCTCTTCCTTGGTGGAACCTGGGATTCAATCTGTGAGGCATAAAGTGCACTAGCAGAGACTCTGGCTTTGTGGAGGGTTCCTGTTTCCATTTTATTTTCCTTTTGCCCAATATGTCCCATTTTCCTCCCCATTCAAATAATCTGCGAGCCTAATTTTTTGTGGCCATGTGACAAGGACCCCGTTTTAGCTGAACTAAGGAGGAAGTCCCACAACACTACCATTATCAACATTTCAAAGTAGAGTGGTACATTTGTAAAAACTAATAAATCTACATGGACATTTCATCACCCAACATTTGTAGTTCACATTAGGATACACACTTGGTGTTGTAAATTCTATGGGCATTGATAAAGAATAATATGTGTCCACAATTATAGTAACACACCAAATAAGTTTACTGCCCTACAGATTCACACTGCTCTGCCCGTTCAACCATCCCATTCTGCAATCCTTGATAACCACCAATCTATTTACAATCTCTATAGTTTTGCATTTTGTAGAATGACAATGAATTGGTATTTTACAATAGTACATTTTTTAGTTTAGCTCAATTAACTTAATAATATACATTTAAGGTTCTTCAGTGTTTTTCAAAGGCTTGGTAGCCTATTTCTGTTTAGCACTCAATAATAATCCAATGTCTTGTCATACCACAGTTTATTTATCTATTCATCTACTAAAGGACATCTAGCTTTCAAGTTTTGACAATTATAATAAAGCTGCTGTAAACATCTATGTGCAGGTATTAGTGTGTACAAAATGTTTTCAGTTATTTGGATAAACAGCAAAGGAACATGAATTGTTAGATTGTATTGTAACGTGTTTGGTTTTGTAGAAATCAAAGCAATCTTATGCAAAAAGAACAAAGCTAGAGGCATCATGTTACCTGACCTCAAACTGTACTACAAGGCCACAGTAACCAAACAGCATGGTACTGATACCAAAAATAGACACATAGACCAATTGAACAGAATAAACACAGGAACAAAAAACCAAACATCGCAAGTTTTCACTCATAAGTGGGAGCTGAACAATGAGAAAACATGGACACAGGAAGGGGAACATCACACACCAGGGCCTGTCGGGTGGTCGGGGGAAGGGGAGGGAGAGTACTAGCACAAATATCCAATGCATTCAGAACTTAAAGCCCAGATGACAGCTTGATAGGTGCAGCAAACCACCATGGTAAATGTAAACCTATGTAACAAACCTGCACATTCAGCACATGTATCCCAGAACTTAAAGTAAAATAAAAAAGTCAAGAAATAATGTTGCACACCTTTAATTATCTGATAATTTGATAATTATCAGATTATCTGATAAGGTTGATAAGGTTTGACAAAAACAAGCAGAGGGGAAAGGATCTCCTGTTCAATAAATGGTGCTGGGGTAACTGACTAGCTATATGCAGAAGATTGAAGTTGGACCACTGCCAGGCACCATATACAGAAATCAACTCAAGATTAATATAATACTTAATTATAAAACCTAAAATTATAAAAATACTTAAAGATAACCTAGCAGATACCATTCTAGACATAGAGCCAGGCAAAGATTTTATGATGAAGATGCCAACAGCAATTGCAACAAAAACAAATATTGACAAATGTGACATAATGAAACTGAAGGGCTTCTGCACAGCAAAGGAAATTACTCCCAGAGTAAACAGGCAAACTACAGAACTGGAAAAATCATTAGCAAACTATGCATTTGGCAAAGTTCTAATACCCAGAATCTATAAGTAAATTAACAATCAAAATCCAACAACCCCATCAAAAAAGTGCGCAAAGGACATGAACAGACACTTTAAAAAAAAAAGACATACAAATTGTCAACAAGCATATAAAAATGCTTAACATCATTAATCACTAGAGAAATGCAAATTAAGACACCATCTCACAAGAATCAGAATAGTATTATTAAAAAGTCAAAAATTAAGAGAGGCTGGCGAGGTTGTGGAGAAAAGGGAATGCTAATTTACTGCTGGTAGAGATGTAAATTAACTCAGCCACTATGGAAAGCAGTTTGTTGATTGGTCCAGTAACTCATAGTAGATTTACCATTTGATCCTACAACCCCATTATTGGGCATATACCCAAAAGAAAATAAATAATTCTATCATAAAGACACATGTACATGTATGTTCATCTCATCATTATTCCCAATAGCATAGAATTTGAATCAATGTAAATGTCCATCATCAGTAGACTAGATAAAGAAAATATAGTACATGCAAGTACTACACAGTGATTTTAAAAAAGGAGCTCATGCCCTTTGCAGCAACATTAATGGAGCTGGAGACCATTATCCGAAGTGAACTAGCATGGGATTAGGAAACTAAATACTGCATTATCTTGCTTACCTTGGGAGCTAAACCATTAGTACATATGGGGACACAGAGAAGGGGAAAACAAACACCAGGGCTTACCTGAGGGCGAAGGGAGGGACGAGGGTAAAGATTAAAAAACGATCTTATTGGGCACTATGCTTATTGTCCGAGTGGTGAAATATCTGTAAACCATACCCCCATGGCACAAAATTTACTTATATAACAAACCTGTTCATGTACCCCTAAATAAGTTACATAAAAAAAGAAAATTTCAGACTGTCTTTCAAAATAGTTACATTATTTTGCATTCCCACCAGAAATGAGTTAAAGTTTTTCTTTCTCCATATTTATGCCACTATTTGGTGTTGTCAATGCTTTGTATATTCAACATTCTAATAGGTATATAGTGCTATCTGATTGCTGTGCTTTTTTTCCTTTGGATGATATTATTTTTGCCAAATGCCTTGTAGACTCTCTAGATTCTATAGTCACAATTTTTTGTTTCATTTACCTAACAAAACATTTTATTAAAAAAATACAATTGAGAAAATTGTTTTCTTCTGCAAGTAGAAAATGGTATCTAATAAAAAATAAAAATGTATTAAAGTTACTTTTGATTAAGCAGAAATGCTTCGAAAACATCATATGGTAAATACCCCATCTTTCTGTGTCTATAAAGATTTAGTTTATTTATTTTCAAATTTATTTATATTTAATTTACATTTTCAAATAAATTGTATGTATTTATGATATACAATATATTTTGATTATATATTTTTTTAATGATTAAATTCATCTAATTAACATATGCATTACCTAACCTAACTTAGTTATTTTTTAAAGACAATACTTAATATCCACTCTCAGCAATTAAAATGGTGATTAGCAGAGCCTGGGGGTTGGAAAGGTGGGGTTAAAACCATCTTGGTTACAGGTTACAAAATTACACTTGGATGTAATTACACTTAGATGACGCAGTAACTATTTCTTTTAATCAAAGAGTAATTTTGTATCTTGTAATCAAGATCTTTTTAAACCCATCCTTCCAACCACCCCAGCTTCTGGTAATCAATATTTTACTCTCTATTGCTATGTATCTCATTGTTGTTTTAATTTTCAATTATGCCATAACAAAATTTATACAGCATATTTTATATGTTTGTTTTTTATTTGTGTATTTTTTTGGTGAAGTGTCTCTTCAGATATTTTGTCTATTTTTAATCAGGCTATTCGTTTTGTGTTGAATTTTAAGATTTTTTTTGGTATATTTCAGATAAAATCATTTATCTTATATATTTTCTGCAAATATATTCCCAAGTCTGTGGCTTATCTTCTTATTTTTGATACTGTCTTAGAGCAGACATTTTTATTTTAATAAAGATTATTTATTTCATAATTTTTTGTTTTTGTGCTGGATTTAAAATGTCATTACCAAACCCAAAGGCATGCAGATGTTATATATTAAGAGTTCTCTTTTACTGTTTTCCATTTTACATTTAGGTCTATAATCCATTTTGAGTTAATTTGTATAAAGAGTGTAACATCTGCATCCAGATTTTTTTTTTTTGCATTGCATATCCAGCTGTTCCAATGTCATTTGTTATAAAGGCAAATGTTTATTTAAAAGAAACAAATATTTTCTCCATTTTATTGTTTTTGATTTTTATCAAAATTACTTGACTGTGTGAGTATACTTCTGCTTACTTTGTTACAATTTTTTACTTGTCTTTTTTTCACAAATACCACGCTCATTGATTACTGTACTTTTAGAGTATATCTTTAGAATACACAGTTTTAGTCCTTCAGGTTTGTCTTTGTTCCTCAAATTTATATTAGCTATTTTGTATATTTTTTCCTTTTTGTATAAACTTAAAAGTTAGTTTGTTGGTATTTATATAATAACTCACTGGAATTCTAATTGAGATTGTTTTTCAATAAATGGATCAACATAGAAAAAAATTGATATCTGGACAACATTGAATCTTTTCTTATATGCACATTAAATATTTATTTATCTGAGTTTTATAAATTTTTCAAGAATTTTTTGTTTGCCTAATAATAGTCTTGTACATATAATTTATTTCTATGTACTTAATTTGTTGGCGAATTTGTTAATGGTACTGCCTTTTTAATTTTGGATTCTAGTAAATTATCACTGGTATATAAATAAATAATTGACTTTTGCTTTTAACCTTGTATTCTTCAACCTTCCTATAATTGCTTCTTAGTTCCAGGAACTTTTTTGATGATTTATTCAGATTTTCTACATAGATAAACTTATTATCTGAGAACAAAAAGTATTTTCTCTTCTCAAATTGAATACCTTTCTTTTTCTGTTCTTGTCTTACTGCATTAGCTGTACTTCCATTATAATGTTGAAAATAAGTGAAAAAAGGGATATTTAAAAATTTTTCCTAATCTTAGGTAAGAGAGCATCTAGTTTCTCCCAGTCAAGTATTAAGTTAGCTGTTCATTTGTTTGTTTGTTTTGGCAGGTGTTCTTTATCAAGTTGAGGGATTTTCCCCTCAATTTCTAGTTTTCTGAGAGTTTTAATTATGAAGAAGTGTTGAATTGTATCAGTTTTTTAATTTGTTGATAAAATTATGTATGTTTTGTTATTTAACCTGTTAATATGATGCATTACATAAAGTTATTTTTGAATGTTAAAACAAACTTACATACATAGGATAAATGTAACCTGGTCTTTAGTGTATAATTTTTTGTATAATTTTTAAATTATAGTATGCTAACATTGTGATGAGAATTTTTGGTATCTATGTTCATGAGAAATATTAGTTTGTTGCATTTTTTGGTAATGCTTTAATTTTGGCAGATTGCATATTTCAAGGATTTATTTCTTTCAGTTGGATTATCTAATTTTTGAAAATACATTTGTTCAATATGTTCCTTTACTATCTTTTCATGTTCATGGGATCTGTAGTAACATTCTTTATTTAACTTCTGATATTAGTAAATTGTGTGTGTGTGTTTTCTTACAATGACAAGAATTTTTTTTGAACATTTGAAAAGACCAACTTTTAATTTTGTTGATTTTCTCCATTAATTTTCTGTTTTCAATTTTATTGATTTCTGTTCAAATTTTTAATTTTATTTTTGTTCTGATTATTTTGGATTTTAATTTTTCTACTTTTTCTTTTCTTTTATTTTTATTCTTTTTTTATTTCACTTATCCACTTTCCTAAGGTGGAATCTAAAATTACTGATTTTGAAACCTCTTTTCTTCAATATATGCATTTGATGCTAATTTTTTCTTAAACACTGCTCTTACTCCATCCTATGAATTTTGATAATTGTATTTTCAATTTCATTTTGTTCAAAATACATTTTTAAATTTTTCTGAAATTATTTCTTTGACACATTTTATTTAGGAGTGTGCTGTTTAATCTCACAGTATTTTGATATTTTAAAGCAATCTTTCCATTATTAATTTTCAATTTAATTTTATTGTAGTCAGAGAACAGACATTGTAATTTCTAATATTTTAAATCAGTTTTAGTGTATTTTGTTGCCAGAGTATAGTGTTTATATATATTTAGTGAGAGACAGATTTTCTTTTTGTCACTCAGGCTGGAGTACAGTGGTGAAGTAAGAGCTCACTGCAGATTTGAGCTTATGGGCTCAAGCAATTTTCTCTCCTCAGCCTCCCATGTAGCTGAGGCTACAGGAATGTGCCACTACACCCAGATAAGTTATTTTTAGAAAGGGTATGTAATATGGTTTGGCTGTGTCCCCATTCAAATCTCATTGTGAATTTCCACAATTTGTGGGAGGGATGTGGTGGGAGGTAATTGAATCATAGAGTAGGTCTTCCCATGCTGTTCTCATGATAGTAAATAAGTCTCATGAAATCTGATGATTTTATAAGGTGGAGTTTCACTGCACAAGCTTTCTGCCTGTTGCCATCCATGTAAGATGTGAGTTGCTTTTCCTTGCCTTCCACCATGATTGTGAGACTTCTCCAGCCATGTAGAACCTGTAAGGCCAATAAAACCCTTTTTCTGTATAAATTACCCAGTCTTGGGTACGTCTTTATCAGCAGCATGAAAACAGACTCATACAGTAAATTTGTACCAGGAGTGGGGCACTGACATAAAGATACCCAAAAATGTGGAAGTGACTTTGGAACTGGGTAACAGGCAGAGGTTGGAACAATTTGGAGGTCTCAGAAGAAGACAGGAAAATGTGAGGAAGTGTCGAATTTCCTAGAGACTTGTTGAATGGCTTTTCCCAAAATGCTGTTAGCAATATGGACAATAAAGTCCTGGCTGAGGTGATCTCAGAGGGAAATGAGGAACTTGTTGGGAACTGGAGAAAAGGCAACACTTGTTATATTTTAGCAAAGAGACTGGTGGCATTTTGCCCCTGCCCTAGAATTTGCGGAACTTTGAAGTTGATAGAGATGATTTGGAGTACCTGGTGGAAGTAATTTCTAAGCAGCAAAGCATCCAAGACTTGACTTGGGTGGTGTTAAAAGCATTCAGTTTTGCAAGAAAGGCAGAGCATAACAGTTCAGAAAATTTGCAGCCTGACAATGCAATAGAAAAAAAAGATCCATTTTCTGAGGGGAAATTCAAACCACCTGCAGAAATTTATATAGTTAATGAGGAGCCTAATGTTAATTCCTAAGACAATGGGGAATATGTCTCCAGGGCATATCAGAGGTCTTCATGGCAGCCCCTCCCATCACAGGCCAGGAGGCCTAGGAGGAAAGTGTGGTTTAATGGACTGGGCCCAGAATTGCCATGCTGTGTGAAGCCTAGAAACTTGGTGCCCTGCATTCCAGCCACTCCAGCCATGCCTGAAAGGGGTCAACATAAAGCTCAGGCCATGGCTTCAGAGGGCAAAAGCCTCAAACCTTAGCAGCTTCCATGTGGTGTTGAGCCTGACAGAGCACAGAAGTCAAGAATTGGGGTTTGTGAACCTCTGCCTAGATTTCAGTGGAGTATGGAAATGCCTGGATACCCAGGAAGAAGTTTGCTGCATGGACAGGGCCCTCATGGAGAACCTCTGCTGGGGCAGTGAAGAAGGCAAATGTGGAGTCAGAGTCCCCACACAGAGTCTCTACTGGGACATTGCCTAGTGGAGATATAAGAAGAGGGCCACCATCCTCTAGACCCTAGAATTGTAGATCCTCGACAACTTGCACCATGCACCTGGAAAAGCCATGGACACTCAATGCCAGCCCATGAAAGCAGCCAGGATGTGAGGCTGTGCCCTGCAAAGCCACAGGGATGGAGCTGCCCAAGACAATAGGAATCCACCACTTGCATCAGTGTGACCTGGATATGAGACACGCAGTCAAAAGAGATCCTGTTGAAGCTTTAAGATTTAACTGCCCGGCTGGATTTCAGACATGCACGGAATTTGTAGCCCCTTTGATTTGACCAATTTCTCCCATTTGGAATGGTTGTATTTACTCAATGCCTGTACCCCAATATATCTAGGAAGTAACTGATCCGCTTTTGGTTTTACAGGCTCATTGGTGGAAGGGCTTTGCTTTATCTTTGATTAGACTATGGACTTTGAGTTAATGCAAAAATAAGTTAAGACTTTGAGGGACTCTTGGGAAGGCATGATTAGGTTTGAAATATGAGGACATGAGATTCGAGAGGGGCCAGATGTGGAATGATATGGTGTGGCTGTGTTCCCACTCAAGTCTCATTTTGAATTCCCACATGTTGTGGGAGAGATGTGGGGGAAGGTAATTGAAACATGGGGCAGGTATTTCCCATGCTGTTCTCATGATAGTGAATAAGTCTCAGAAGATCTGATGGCTTTATAGGGTGGAGTTTCCCTATACAAGCTCTCTCTTTACCCGCTGCTATCCATGGAAGATGTGACTTGCTCCTCCTTGCCTTCCGCCATGATTGTGAGACTTCTCCAGCCACATGAAATTATAAATCCTGTAAACCTTTTCCTGTATGAATTTCACCGTCTCCTGTATGTCTTTATCAGCAGTGTGAAAATAGACTAATACAGGAGCATTTTCAGTATGTTGCCTAGGCTGGTTTTCAAACTTTTGGCATCAAGAAATCCTCCTGCCTCTGCCTCCCAAAGAACTAGGATTACAAGATGTGAGCCAATGCTCCCAGACAGAATGAAATATATTTTGAGGAATATTCTATGCAAGCTGGAGAATAATGTGTATTACACTGTTATTGTAAAAATTATTTTATAGATGACAATTATAATCATTTGATTGATTATGTTGTTAGGTTTAACTATATCCTTACTAATTTTATGTGTGATGGATCTGCCCATTACTGATAGAGATATGTAAAATTCTCAACTATAACAATGGATTTATCTATTTCTCTTTGCAATTCTATCAGTTTTTGCCTCATATATTTTGATGCTTTGCTGTTAGGTGTGTACACATTAATAATTATGTCTTTGTTGAAAATTATCACTTTGTCAATATGTAATTTATCTATCTTTAATAAAACACTGATATAACTACTCTAGTTTTGTTTTTATTAATGTTAGCAGGATTTATCTTTATCTTTCTTGTAATTTTAATTTATATGCCTTGCTATAATTAGTTGATTTCTTGTGAATTAAATACAATAGAATATTCTTTATTTAGAAAATTTTAATTTTGTGAGTATATAGTAGGTGTATATATTTATGAAATACATGAGATATTTTTATACAGTCATGCAGTGTGCAATTATCACATCATGGAAAATGAGATACTCATTATCTCAATCATTAATCATTTGTGTTACAATCAAATTACATTTTAATTTATTTCTAAATGTATTATTAAATTATTATTGACTATAGTCACCCTCCTGTACTATCAAATACTAGGTCTTATTATTATTTCTATTTTCTTTTAAAGCCATTAACCATCCCCTACTCCTGCTACCTGCCCACTACTGTGTCCCACCTCTGGTAAACCATTCTTCTACTCTCCATCATCATAAGTTTGTTTTGATGTTTACATTGCACAAATAGTGAAAATATGCAAAGATTGTTTTCTGTGTCTCATTTATTTTGTTTAACATTCTGATATTCAGTTCCACCCACATTGTTGCAAATGACAGAATATCATTTTTTATGTATAAATTACTCAGTCTTGTGTATTTCTTCAAGCAGTGTGAGAATGGACTAATACAATCTGGTATACAACAAGGTTGCCCACTTTCACCATTGTTTTTCAACACAGTATTGGAAGTCATACTTAGAGCTAGAACAATCTGACAAGAAAAATAAATAAAGTGCATCTAAATTGAAAAAAAACAAAAACAAAAAACAGAAATCAGGTGCACATTTTCATATCTCCTCACCAGATAAGACTGTCCTCCAAGCCTGGGCCTCCAGCCACATCATACAAGAGGTATCAAACCAGTAGCAACTCAGCAACTCCCTGGGCAGAACCTTCAGGGGCAACTGAAAGTCTCTGCCACTGCCTTTGCAGTAGAACTGCCCTTACCACCCTCAAACTAACAAAGGGGCAAAGACCCTAAGTGCCTTATCCACTCTTCCATCAAGCTGCAGTCAACCCTAGGAGAGGAGGCCAGTCCATTTCCCATGGGTGCCACACACCCCACTTCCTGCTTCTTGTCACCAGACAGGGAACTTCTGGCTTGGGCCCATAGCACATACCCTCAATCTTGGGTTTTTTGCACTGAGGGATTGCTGAACTGCATCTCTCTAGGATGGAGCCCCCAGGAGAAAAACACTATAAAGATCCCTTTCTCTGCTGCCTCCAAGTTGGGAAAGAAACATAAATACTGAGTTCACCCCAAAAGTGCAGTGGAAGGCCCAGGAGTGCCAAGTTGCCAAGTTGCAACCTGCAGCCAGCATTCATGTAGGAGAGAAATCAACACTTTCAGAGCACAGAAAGGGAACATGGCTGCAACTGTGAGAAAACAGGGCCACACAACTGATCAAGAGTTTAACAACTGACCAATAAGCCTAAGTGCTACCTGCTGGATTACACCCTAAAGCTTCAACATGAAAACAACTCACTAACATAACCCCCTCTGAAAACATAGACAAAAAGGCAGATGTAGTTGAAGATTCTTCATAAAGACCCAGCCTGGTGAAAACATGTGGAAAAGAAGTCTATTGGCTGTTCTCAATCTACACTGCAGTTATTAATAAAAGAGTGCCCACATTAACAGATGAGATAAAAAAAAAATCTCAAGAGCTCCAATAACTCAAAAGGCCAGATTGTCATATGTCCTTCAAACAACTGCACCTGTTCTTCAACAAGAGTTCTTAATCAGGCTGAATTGGCTGTAATGACAGAAATAGAATTCAGAATATGGATAGAACCAAATATAAGCAAGATTCAGGAGGATGGCAAATCCCAAATCAAGGAAAATAAGAATCACAATAAAGGGATGTAGAAGCTGAAAGACAAAGTAGCCAATAACAAACAACAACAACAACAAAAATCCTATGAGGTCTGAAAGAGCTGGATAATGCAATACCAGAATTTCACAATGCAATAATAAGTTTTAACAGCAGAATAAACCAAGCTGATGAAAAAATCTCAGAACTTGAAAACTGGTTCCTTGAAGTAAGACAATCAGACAAAAATAGCAAAAGAAAAATAAAAAGGAATGAACAAAACCTCTGAGAAATGCAAGTTTATATAAAAAGTCTAAATCTATGAATCATTAGCATCCCGAAAAGGGAGGTGGAGAAAGCAAACAACTTGAAAAACATATTTCATGATATCATTCATGAAAACATTGTCAACCTTGCTAGAGAGGCCACCACTCAAAATCAGAAAATACAGAGAACTCCTGAAATATTCTACATAAGAAGATCATCCCAAAGACCATCAGATTTTTAAAGGTTGAAATGAAAAAAAGAAAAAGTGATGTTAAACTAAGCCAAAGAGAAAGGGCAGGTTACCTACAAAGAAATTCCCATCAGGTGAACAGTGCAGGTCTCAGCTGAAACCCTATATGCCAGAAGAGATTGGAGACCTATATTCAATATCTGTAAAGAAGAAAAAATCTTCAACCAAGAATTTTATATTCAGCTAAAGTTAGCTGCCTAAGTGAAGGAATAATAAGATTCTTTTCAGATAAGCAAAAGTTAAGAGAATTCATTACGACCTGACCTGCCTTAAGAGCTATATTGAAAGGAGCAGTAAATATAGAAAGATAAGACCTCTACCAGCTAATACAAAAACACACAAACACACAGTCCAGTGTCACTATAAAGCAACCACAAAAGCAAGCCAACATAATAACCAGCTAACAGCACAATGACAGGATCAATTCAACATATATCATTACAAACCTTGAATGTAAACAGGATAAATGCCCCACTTAAAAGGCACAGAATGTCAGTCAGGATTAAAAAGCAAGATCCAATGATATGCTGTTATCAAGAGATCCATCTCACAAATAATGACATTCTGATACAAGTTAGGCTTTGTGTCTCCACCGTAACCTCGTCATAAATTGTAATCCCCATAATTCCACACTTGTCAAGTGAGAGACAAGGTGGAGGTAACTGAATCATGGGGATCACTCCCCTATGCTGTTCTGGTGATAGTAAGTGAGTTCTTAGGAGATCAGATGGTTTTATAAGCATCTGGCATTTTCCCTGCTGGCACTCCTTCTGACTCCCATCACCCTGTGAAGAAGTGCCTTCCATCGTGACTGTAAATTTCCTGAGGCCTCCCTAGCCATGTGGAATTGTGAGTCAATTAAACCTCTTTTATTTATAAATTACCCAGTCTTAGGGAGTTCTTTATGGCATTGTGTAAACAGACTCAATTAGGCTCAAAATAAAGGTGTGGAGGAAAATCTCCCAAGGAAATGAAACACACAATAAAAGCATGAGTTGCAACCCTAATTTCAGGAAAAAAAATATATTTCAAAATAACAACAAAAAAGACAAAGGGTATTTCATAATGGTGAAGAGTTCAATTCAGCAAGAAGTCCTAATGATCCTAAATATATATGCATCCAACACAGGAGCACTCAGATTTATAAAGCAAGCTTTTAGAGACCTACAAAGAGATATAGACTCCCATGCAATAATAGTGAGAGACTTCAACACTGTATTGACAATATTACATCATTGAGGCAGAAAATTAACAAAAATATTAAGGACCTAACTTAATATTGGACCAAATGGATCTGATGGACATTTACAGAACTCTCCACCCCCCAAAAAACCAGAATATACATTCTTCTCACGAGCACATGGGACATAATCTAAATTGACCACATAATTGGCCATTAAACAATTTTCAACAAATGTTAAAGAACCAAAATCATACCAAGCATACTCTTGGACCACAATACAATAAAAACAGAAGTCAAAACTATAAATATCAGTTAAAATCATGCAATAATGCAAAAATTAAACAACATGCTCTTTAATGACTTTTGGGTAAATAAAGAAATAAAGGCAGAAATCAAGTAGTTATTTGAAAATCATGAGAACAAAAATACAACACATCAGAGTCTCCAGGAAACAGCTAAGGCAGTGTTATGAGGAAAATTCATGGCATTAAATGCCCACATCTAAAAATTTAAAGATCTCAAATTAACAGTGTGTCTTCGCAACTTAAAAAAAATTAGAGAAGGAAGAACTAATCAACCCCAAAGCTAATGCAAGATGAGAAATAACAACAATCAGACCTGAATTGAAAGAAATTAACACATGAAAAACCATTGAAAAGATAAAAGAATCCAGGAGTTGGTTTTATGGAGAATTAGTTAAAATAAGTATACCAATAACTGGGCTAATACATAAGAAAAGAGAGAAGATCCAAATAAACACAATTAGAAATGATGAAGAAAATGTTAAAGACCTCAAAGAAATAAAAACAAAAAAATCAGAGACTATTATGAACAATTATATGCATATAAACTAGAAGCTGTAGAAGAGATGGATGATTCCTAGACACATACACTCTCCCAAGTCTGAGCTAGAAAGTCATTGACTCCCTGAAAAGACCAATAATGAGTTCTGAAATTTTATCAGTAATAAATAACTTACCAACCAAAGAAAGCCTGAGATTTAATGGATTCCCAGCTGAATTCTACCAGATGTACAAAAAAGACCTGGTACCATTTCTACAGAAACAATTTAAAAAAAACTGAGGAGGAGGAACTCTTTCCCAACTCATTCTGTGAGATCAGCATCATCTTGATACCCAAACCTGGAAGAGACACAACAAACTTAAAACTTCAGGCCAGTATCATTGATAAACATTGATGCGAAGATCCGTAAACAAATAGTTGCAAACTGAATCCAGCAGTACATCTAAAAGCTAATTCACCATGATCAAGTAAGGTTTAACCCTGGGATGCAAGGCTGGTTCAACACAAACATATTAATAAATGTGATTCACCACATAAACAGAAGTAAAAACAAAAACCACATGATTATCTCAGTAGACACAGAAAGGGCTTGCAATAAAAGTAAACAACAATTTATGTTAAAAACTCTCAATAAAGTAGGTATTGAAGGAACATACCTCAAAATAATAAGAGCCATATATGAAAAACCCACAGCTAACATTATACTGAATGGAAAAAAGGTAGTAGAATTCCCCTTGAAAACCAACATAAGACAAAGAAACCCTCTCTTGCCACTTTTATTCAATATAGTATTGGAAATCCTAGACAGAGCAATCAGGAAGAAGAAAAAAATAAAGGGCATCCAAAAAAAAAAAAAAGAGAGAGAGAGAAAGAGAGAAAGACAAATTATCTCTGTTTGTAAGTGACCTGATTCTTTATCTAGGAAAGCCCATAGTCTTGGACCAAAAGCTCCTCCAGGTTACAAAGAGCTTCAGTATAGTTGCAGGATACAACATTAATGTATAAATATCACTCTCATTCCTATATATCAACAAGAGCCAAGTCAGAAAGGTAACCGCATTCACAATTGCCACAAAAAGAGTAAAATACCTAGAAATGCAGCTACCCACAGAGGTGAAAGATCTATACAATGAGAATTATATAGCACTCCTCAAATAAATCAAAGAAAACACAAACAAAGGCAAAAACATCTCACACTCATTAATAGAAAGAATCAATATCATTCAAATGGCCACACTGCTTTTAATGCCCAAAGAAATTTACAGATTCATTGCTATTCCTATAAAGGTACCAACGACATTCTTCACAGAACTAGAAAAAGCTATTTTAAAATTTATATGGAACCAAAAAATTACCCTAATACCCAAGACAATCCTAAGCAAAAAGAACCAATCTGAAAGCATCACATTACCTGACTTCAAATTCTACAAGGGTATGGGAACCGAAACAGCATTGCACTGGTACAAAAACAGGCACATAGATCAGTGGAACAGAATAGAGAACTCAGAAATAAGGCAGCACATCTATCACCATCTGATCTTTGAGAAAGTCGACAAAAATAAGCAATGGAAAAAGACTCCCTATTAAATAAATGGTGCTAGGATAACAGGCTAGTCATATGCAGAAGACTTAAACTGAACCCCTTCCTTACATTATACACAAAAATCTACCCAAAATGGATTAAGTCTTAAATGTAAACCTCAAATTATAAAAACCCTGGAAAACAACCTAGGCAATACCTTCCTTGACATGTGAATGGGCAAAGATTTTGTGACAAAAACACCAAATCAATCACAACAGAAGCAAAATTGACAAGTGGAATCTAATTAAATGAAAGAGCTTCTGTGCAGCAAAGTAAACTATCAACATAGTAAACAGACAACCCACATAATGTGAGAAAATATTTGCAAACTATGCATATGACAAAGGTCTAATATTTAACATCGATGAGGAACTTAAACAAATTAACAAGAAAAAAGCAAACAACCTCATTAGAAAATGAGCAAAAGACATGAGCAGACATTTCTCAAAAGAAGACTTCCAGGCGGACAACAAGCATGTGAATAAATGCTCAATACCAATGCTCATTAGAGAAATGCAAATCAAAAACACAATAAGATACAATCTCACACCACCCACAATGGCTATTAGTAAAACGTCAAAAAATAAAAGATGCTGGCAAGGTTGCAAAGAAATAAAACACTTATACACTAGTGGAAGGTGTGTAAATTAGTTCAACCATTGTGGAAAGCGGTATGGTGATTCCTCAAAGAGCTAAAAGCAGAACTATTATCTGACCCAGCAATCTCATGACTGGGAGTGCAGGTATCTGTTCAACATACTGATTTCAAGTTACTGAGATATATACCCCAAAGTGGAATTGCTGTATTACATGGTAATTCTATTTTTGGTTTTATAAGAAACCTCCATACAGTTTTTCATAATGAATCTGTAATTTACATTCCTTCCAAGACTGTTCAAGCATTCCAATTTCTCCACGTCTTTACCAACACTTATTATCATTCCACTGTAAATTCTGTGCTACAAAGTAAAATAATTATGGGACTATTCAAAAATACTGAGAAGATTCCTCATAAATTTATTTCTAAAAGTTTTGGTGAAATATATGCCTTCCGGAACCTCTTAGTACAGATAAGTAGGTATTAAATACAAATCTACTTAAACATATTAAACTCCCTAAGGCTGTGGATTTTTCTTCTACATTAAACCAAGGGAGGTTGAGCATTTTCAGTTCACTCAGAGTTGGCCATCTTTTGGTCTATGTTTCAGCAATCAACTAAACTGTTGGAGTCCTTTATAACCCCCCAAGCTACATCATCAAATACTGAATCTCTGCTTCATTAACCCATATTAATACATTCTGTTGTATTTAATTTTATGTTATTTCCATTATTATCCCACACCGTTAGCACCCATTCATACACAGTTTTCCTAGATTTCTGGTTGTATAAATTAGAAAATTCAAGTTCTTCCTCTGGGGTGTAGCATACGTTCTCATGGGTCATACTTTGTGCTTCACCTTTGGGGACCTGTTGGCACTTTAGTATAGTTATTGGTCTAGTATCAAAGAGGGGCAATAGCAGGTGCATCTTCAAGAGAATCAGAATGGTCTTGCACAAAAATTGCCTCGGGGAGTTCATTACCATTAATTCAGGCAATGTAAAATTAATTATCTGTTTTTTTTTTTGTTTTGTTTTGTTTTTTTTTTTTTTTTTTTGAGACGGAGTCTCGCTCTGTCCCCGGGCTGGAGTGCAGTGGCCGGATCTCAGCTCACTGCAAGCTCCGCCTCCCGGGTTTACGCCATTCTCCAGCCTCAGCCTCCCGAGTAGCTGGGACTACAGGCGCCCGCCACGTCGCCCGGCTAGCTTTTTGTATTTTTTAGTAGAGACGGGGTTTCACCCTGTTAGCCAGGATGGTGTCGATCTCCTGACCTAGTGATCCGCCCGTCTCGGCCTCCCAAAGTGCTGGGATTACAGGCTTGAGCCACCGCGCCCGGCCTAATTATCTTATAAGGAGTTGCAAAGGCAGATACTACTCTCGGTGTAAAGGACAATACAAATTGGCATTTGCAGATCACTGCTCATGGTGGTGGCAAGGTTACTTCTGCTGGGGTTGGAGAGGCTGCTTCCAAGGTGGGTGGGGAGACTTCTTTCATTTGGAAAAACAACTCATCAGAATTTAGGAGATAAATATTTTTAGCTTCATCAGAGTTTTTCCATATGCTCTAATCACAAGTTATATGATCCCACTTTTTTCCCACTGAGTGCCATCACTTTTATGGTAGAGCCCTGTGAAAACGGGAGTTCAATTTTTGCTGTAGTTCATCCAAATAAAGGATGAGACTCCACATTTTATTTTGTAAATATTGGTTCTGCTACTACAAAAGATTAAGTACTCATTCGGGAAATACATAGAAGCTCTTATGTCACTTATGTGGCACTTGAGCTGTAAATCTAAATCCTTTAGCTCATGCTTTTCTTTTACTGTTTTTACCAGTGACTTTAGAAACAATCAACCAATGACATTATGTTTCTTAGTTTTACAAAAATGCTTGAAACTATTACATACAGAGTCAGTTAGCTCCTTGATTTTGTAAGTAGTTAATTAAGAGTTCTAAAGCAGATATTTTATGTATCTCTATAAATAGTTCACACCATAGCTCTAGATGCTCTCTTTACTACTGGAAATAGAAACTTTAGCATCTTTAAATCTAATGATATTAGAGGGAAAATTTCAGAAACCTCATAACAAATTTTAGAAAATTTATTCTGAAAATTCTTTTTCTAGAACCACTCTTGGTATAAAAATCTGTATTACTGTGGATTCCTCAGAGAAACACCACCAGTAGGATATACACACACACATAGATATATGTATATATACACACACAAATATATATATATATGATTTATTATGAAACATTGGCTTACGAAATTATGAAGACTGAGAAATAGCACATTATTCAACTTTAAGCTTGAGGCTGTGGAAAGCCAGTAGTGCAGTGACAGTGAAAGTCTGAAGGCCTGAGGACCATGGGAGGCAATGGTCCAAGTCCTTGGCTGAGGCCAAAGGTTCAAGAACCAGAAGTGTTGATATCCAAGGGCCGGAGTACATGCATGGCCCAGCTCAAGCGAAGAGAGCAAATTTGCCCTTTCTCTGTTATGTTATTATATCTGAATCCTCAACTAATCAGATAATGCCTACCCAAATTGATTATGGCAATCTTCACTATGTTTATTGATTCAAATGTCAAGCTTTTCCGGAATCAACCTAATAGACACACCCCAAAATAATGTTTTCTTAGCTACTGGGGCACTTCCAGTCAAGTTGACATATAAAACCAACCATCACAATGGGTAAAAAATGTCTCTTTTTAGTAGTAAAAATATTCTAAAATTATTTTGTGATGATAGTTTGAAAACTGTGAATAAGTTAAAATCCATTAAATGTACAATTTAAATATGTATGTTGTATTGTATATGAAATACAACTTAAAGTTGTTAGCAAAAAAAAAAAAAAAAAAACAGACAGAAAAAAAAGGTAAAAAACACCAGATCAAACAGTTGGAAGAAATCAGTTGCCCAGTAGATTTTAAATCAATTATATCAATTATTACATTAAATATACATTTACTGAATATCCAAATTAGATGCATTGATTGTCCAATTAAATAAGAAAATTTTATCCTTCTATATTCTATCTATAGGAAACTTACTTTAAATATAAAGAAGTAAATATGTTAAAAGTGAAAAAATGAGAAAAGATGTATGATGAAACACTACTTAAACAAAAAATGGAATTACTATGCAATATCATACAAAATAAACTTTAAATGAAACATTATTAGACACCAAAGTAGATTAGTTTATCAAAAAGACATAATGATTCTAAATATAAATGAATACTAAACATAGCTGTAATATACATAGAACAGGAACTGAGGTAATTAAAAAGTTAAGAAATAAATCCACAATTATAGTTACAGATATCAACACTCCTCACAAAGTAAGTGATAAGGATAAGCATGAAACTATAGATTAATCAAAACATAACGCAATATATAAATATACCTATAATACATGAATAAGTAATTTTTGATCAAAATGCAAATGTCACTAAAAGGGTAAAAGGACCGGGTGCAGTAGCTCATGCCTGTAACCTCAGCAGTTTGGGAGGCCGAGGCGGGTAGATCACGAGGTCAAGAGATTGAGACCATCCTGGCCAACATGGTGAAACCCTGTCTCTACTAAAAATACAAAAATTAGCTGGGCGTGGTGGCGTGCACCTGTCGCCCCAACTACTCGGGAGGCCCAGGCAGGAGAATCGCTTGAACCTGGGAGGTGGAAGTTGCAGTGAGCTGAGATCGCACCACTGCACTCCAGCCTGGTGACACAGCAAGACTCCGTCTCAATAAATAAATAAATAAATAAAAAGGTAAAAAGTTTCCTTTCATTAAATGGCACTGTAATAATTGTAAAGCCATATGAAAAACACACACATGAACACACAACATCCAAAATGTTGAAGGTATATCCTTGACACCTACCTCACAACATAATTAAAAGTTAATTCCAAATTGATCATAGCTGAAAGAGTAAGAGCTAATGGTTGCACTAATCTATATTCCACTAACAGTATGCTAGGCTTCCCTTTTCACCACATCTTCATCAACATTTGTTATATCTTGGCCTTTTGATAATAGCCACTTTAATGGGTGTGAGGTAGTATCACAGAGGGGTTTTAATTTGCCTTTTCCTGATGATTGGTGATATTGAGAATATTTTCATATATCTATTGGTCACTTTTATGTCTCCTTTGGAGAAATATCTATTCATGTCTATTGCCCATTTTAATCATATTATTTGTTTTTCTGTTATTGAGTAGTAAGAGTTATTTCTGATTTTTGGATATTAATCCCTTATCAAATATGAGGATGCAAATATTTTGTTTAGTCTTTAAGTTGTTTTTCACTTTATTGATTGTTTCCTTTACTGTGAAACAATCTTTTGCCTTGAAAACAATGAGATTCTATCATCTGCCACAACATGGATGAAACTGAAGGACATTGTGCTAAATTAAATAAGAGACACAGAAGGAAAAGCATTACGTGAAATTACTTGTATGTGGAGTCTCTTTAAAAATACATCAAATACCCAGATATAGAAAATAAAACATTAGCAACTAGAAGTGGGGTATTTGGCCAGAGGAAATGAGTATATGGTATATGTATTATAGGTCAAAACATACAAAATAGCAGATATGTCGTATGAAGAAGTCTAAAGATATAATGTATAACATGAGGATTATAGTTAATACAATTGTATTGGATCAGAGATTTGTATTAAATAAGTAAATTTTAGCTGCTCTTGTCAAGAAAAATGTATGTACAACAATATATGTGAATTTCCATCACTATAGCAACCATTTTACCTTATTTGTCCCATAATGTTATGATGGAAACTTTAAACATACACAATAAAGTGTATTTAAAATAAATAGAATTTTAAAAAACAAAAGAAAGTCTAAGATTTCTTGTGATGAGCAAAAATATTTAAAATTAATTAAAAATTAGATTTCATTGAAATTAGTAACTTCTGCTCCTGGAAAGATACTATTGAAAGAGAATTAAAACACAAGTGACATACTTGGAGAACTACGTGAAAATTACATATATATTTTTTAAACAAAGGTGCAAACATAAACATAATTCAGTGGAAAGTATATATATATAAATACACGCATATATATACACATATATACACATATATACATGTGTGTTTGCATATATGTGTGTGTGTGTGTGTGTGTGTGTGTGTAATGGTTTGACTGTGCCCTCACCCTAATCTCACCTTGAATTGTAATAATCCCCACATGTCAAGGGCAGGACCAGGTGGAGATAATTGAATCATGAGAATGGTTACCTCTGTACTGTTCTCATGGTAGTGAATAAATATGAAAAGTTCTGATGGTTTTATAAACGGGATTTCTCCTACCCAAGTCTTTTGCCTGCCATCATGTAAGACTTGGCTTTGGTCCTCATTTGCCTTCCATCATAATTATAAGACCTCCCCAGCCATGTGGAACTGTGAGTCTGTTAAACCTCTTTCCTTTATAAATTACCCAGTCTCGGGTGTGTCTTTATTAGCAGCACGTGAACAGACTAATACTATAGATATATAACAATTCCATATATATATATACTCTCTCTCTATGTATATATATATGTGTGTGTGTGTGCACGTGTGTGTGTGTTTGCATGTGTGATAAAACAGGGTAAATAATGTGAATAACCACTTCTCCCTAGAAGGTACAAAAATGCCAATAAGCATGTAAAAATTGGTTAAACACTAGCTTTCATTAGGAACGTAAAAATAAAAACCCCATTGAGATAACACTGCACATCTAATAGGATGCCTTAGAAAAGTAAGTCTCTTTCCAGCCTGGGCGACAGAGTGAGACATCACACACACACACACACAAAAGTAAGCCTCCTAATACCAAAATGTTAGTAATGATGTAGAATGGACTAACTAGCTGGAAAACCAGAATCTTTATACATAGAGAGAATGTGAAATGAAGCAGCAGCTTTGCCAAAAAATTGGCCATTTCCTTCTTTCTTTTTTTTTTTTTTTTTTTTTTTTGAGTTGGAGTCTCACTCTGTCACTCAAGCTGGAGTGCAATAACGTGATCTTGGCTCACTGCAACCCCCGCTTCCCAGGTTCAAGTGATTCTCCCACCACTGCCTCCTGAGTAGCTGGGATTACAGGTACCCACCATCATGCCCAGCTAATTTTTATATTTTTTTAGAGATGGGGTTTCACCATGTTGGCCAGACTGGTCCCAAACTCCTGACCTCAGATGATCCGCTTGCCCTAGCATCCCAAAGTGCTGGGATTACAGGCGTGAGCCACTGCACCTGACCCTTTCTAATAAAGTTAAACTCACATGTGTTATAAAATGAAGTAATTACACTCCTAGATATCAATCAAAAAATAAAAAAATAAAAACAACTGTCCACAAAGGTTTGTACAAAAATATTCATAAGTTCATTAATAGTAATATCACAAGACTAGAAACATATGAAATGTCCATCAACAGATGAATTGAATAAACGAAATATGGTGTATCCATACAAAGTAATATTATTCAACAATAAAATAATATGAATGACTGATATATAAAATAACATGGGTGAATCTCAAAGCAGCACGCTAAATAAGTCAGATAAAAAAGACTACATAATGTATAAATTCATTTATACATCACTGTATACTTTTATTTGTATGTTTATTTCTATAACAGTTCTAGAAAAGTCTCAATTTTATTGACAAAAAGTATAAGTTGCTTTTGCCTGGGATGAGGAGTGAAAGCATGGATTGAAATGTCAGAGAGTAAAAGGGCAACTTTTTGAGATGAAGTAAATACTTTAAAACTTGATTGTGGTTTGTTGTCCAACTTGATGGTTGCACAACAGCACATATTTACTGAAACTCGTATCACTGACTTTTTTTTTTCAGAGAGAGTCTCATTCTTTTGCCCAGGCTGGAGTGCAGTGGCACGATCTCCATTCACTACAAACTCCGCCTTCCAAGTTCAAGTGATTCTCCTCCCTCAGCCTCCCAAGTAGCCGGGATCACAGGCACTCACCAACATACCTGGCTAATTTTTGTATTTTTAGTAGAGACGGAGTTTCACCGCGTTGGCCAGGTTGGTCTGAAACTCCTGAGCTCAAGTGATTCGCCTGCCTCAGCCCCTCAAAGTGCTGGGATTACAGGCATGAGCCACTGTGCCCAGTCAAACTGAACGTTTTTAATGATGTGATTTTTGTTGTCTAAATTTTGTTGTCTAAAACCCCAAAAGAGTTGTTAAATAAAACCATCAAATAAAAAAATTAATACCTGGTTAAATGACAAGAAACACAGCAACACACATAATGCTAGCATGATAACCGTTACCGGTTTTAGGGGTTTTCTTGGCAAGATGGCTGATTAGATGCAACCAGGAGGAACACCTGCCACCAAAGAACCAGGACATCAGAAAGACTGTGCACTCCTAGCATATATTCAGAGGAAAGGCAATGAGAGTGGACAGAGGAAAGGCACAGATACTGAGCTGAAAAAGGAAGAGACTGGGAACCTTGAAAGGGCTACCTGTACGCTAAGACTTGTTCCTGGCCCACAGCAACTACTAGGGAAGGGAAGGGGTGATTAAAGCAGGCAAGGAGAAACCCACTCTTGCCACAGACCTCCGAAATCCCAACAGGAGCAGACCCCATGACCACCACAGACATTTGAGTTGGCAGGGAGAGCTGCTTAGAGAAATAATAGGGTCAGAACTCCAGTCATTGCAGACCCCAGAGGTTTTGGTGCAGAAGTGCCTGTAATAAAGAACAGTCAAAAATGCCGATCTCTGTATGCTCAACTTGCTTCCATAGGAGATTTTAGCCCCAGGGGAAATGTTGAACCTGAACACTGAAGGTTCAGGGCTGGTCTGACCTCAGCACCTTTTTGTCTGCTGGCCTTTCCTGTGGCCCGAGCCTGAACATGCCTTGGGTAGCAAGAGAGTTACCTCCTAGGGGCCTACATCTTAGCTCCTGCAGTGGCCGATGGCACATGAATATAGAAAATTCTAGCCAAGTGACCCTTGCAGACACACAACAGCCTACCTGCACCCTCCCTACACTACCGTCTTTCCAGTGCCACTTTGCCTGCATGCACTCACACACAGCCACCTCCCACATTACATTGTTGGTGTGTGTATGTGCACTAGTGACTCTTGCCTCCCATTACCCACCAAGTCCATGTATGTGTGTACCCTGCTATGTCACTGCTGCTGGCATGAGTGCAAAATGCACCCCTTTACTCTACTGTACTACCATTGCCATTGGAACACTGGTGGGTACAAAGCCCAACAGCACCCTGCCCCTGTGATAACACTGCCACTGGCATGAAACCAGACACCTAGGCATGAAGAACAGTGAACACATCCTTGCCCTGGGTGGCCCCTGTTGCCTGTGTGAATGTGCATGAGGGTTCACACACTCCTGCCTCCACCAGTGACCTACACCCAGGCTAACACCACCACCAGCACAAACAGATGCACAGACGCTTGCTGGGTTCCCCACCCCCTCTTGTCATGCTGCCAAGACTACTGCTGTGGACCCCCACATGGAGGGCGACACACAGTAATACCCAGTAGCACCCCACTGCAGGTGATGAGCATTTACTATGCCATGCTGCTGCTTCTCTTGTTCTTCTTCTGGTGCTGTCTGGCATGTGCGAAGAAGAACAGACTCCACTGCCACTACCCTATGAAACACTTTGGGGGGGCGGAGCAAGATGGCCGAATAGGAGCAGCTCCAGTCTCCAACTCCCAGCGCGAGCGACACAGAAGACCGGTGATTTCTGCATTTTCAACTGAGGTACTGGGTTCATCTCACTGGGGAGTGCCGGACGATCGGTGCTGGTCAGCTGCTGCAGCCCGACCAGCGAGAGCTGAAGCAGGGCGAGGCATTGCCTCACCTGGGAAGCGCAAGGGGGAAGGGAGTCCCTTTTCCCAGCCAGGGGAACTGAGACACACAACATCTGGAAAATCGGGTAACTCCCACCCCAATACTGCGCTTTAGGAAACAGGCACACCAGGAGATCATATCCCACACCTGGCCAGGAGGGTCCCACACCCACGGAGCCTCCCTCATTGCTAGCGCAGCAGTCTGTGATCTACTGGCAAGGCAGCAGCGAGGCTGGGGGAGGGGCGCCCGCCATTGCTGAGGCTTAAGTAGGTAAACAAAGCTGCTGGGAAGCTCGAACTGGGTGGAGCTCACGGCAGCTCAAGGAAACCTGCCTGTCTCTGTAGATTCCACCTCTGGGGACAGGGCACAGTAAACTAAGACACACAGACACCTCCGCACAGACGCAAACGACTCTGTCTGACAGCTTTGAAGAGAGCAGTGGATCTCCCAACACGGAGGTTGAGATCTGAGAAGGGACAGACTCCCTGCTCAAGTGGGTCCCTGACCCCTGAGTAGCCTAACTGGGAGACATCCCCCACTAGGGGCAGTCTGACACCCCACACCTCACAGGGAGGAGTACACCCCTGAGAGGAAGCTTCCAAAGCAAGAATCAGACAGGTACACTCGTTGTTCAGAAATATTCTATCTTCTGCAGCCTCTGCTGCTGATACCCAGGCAAACAGGGTCTGGAGTGGACCTCAAGCAATCTCCAACAGACCTACAGCTGAGGGTCCTGACTGTTAGAAGGAAAACTATCAAACAGGAAGGACACCTACACCAAAACCCCATCAGTACATCACCATCATCAAAGACCAGAGGCAGATAAAACCACAAAGATGGGGAAAAAGCAGGGCAGAAAAGCTGGAAATTCCAAAAATAAGAGCGCATCTCCCCCGGCAAAGGAGCGCAGCTCATCGCCAGCAACGGATCAAAGCTGGATGGAGAATGACTTTGACGAGATGAGAGAAGAAGGCTTCAGTCCATCAAACTTCTCAGAGCTAAAGGAGGAATTACGTACCCAGCGCAAAGAAACTAAAAATCTTGAAAAAAAAGTGGAAGAATTGATGGCTAGAGTAATTAATGCAGAGAAGGTCCTAAACGAAATGAAAGAGATGAAAACCATGACACGAGAAATACGTGACAAATGCACAAGCTTCAGTAACCGACTCGATCAACTGGAAGAAAGAGTATCAGCGATTGAGGATCAAATGAATGAAATGAAGCGAGAAGAGAAACCAAAAGAAAAAAGAAGAAAAAGAAATGAACAAAGCCTGCAAGAAGTATGGGATTATGTAAAAAGACCAAATCTACGTCTGATAGGGGTGCCTGAAACTGAGGGGGAAAATGGAACCAAGTTGGAAAACACTCTTCAGGATATCATCCAGGAGAACTTCCCCAACCTAGTAGGGCAGGCCAACATTCAAATCCAGGAAATACAGAGAATGCCACAAAGATACTCCTCGAGAAGAGCAACTCCAAGACACATAATTGCCAGATTCACCAAAGTTGAAATGAAGGAAAAAATCTTAAGGGCAGCCAGAGAGAAAGGTCGGGTTACCCACAAAGGGAAGCCCATCAGACTAACAGCAGATCTCTCGGCAGAAACTCTCCAAGCCAGAAGAGAGTGGGGGCCAATATTCAACATTCTTAAAGAAAAGAATTTTAAACCCAGAATTTCATATCCAGCCAAACTAAGTTTCATAAGTGAAGGAGAAATAAAATCCTTTACAGATAAGCAAATGCTTAGAGATTTTGTCACCACTAGGCCTGCCTTACAAGAGACCCTGAAGGAAGCACTAAACATGGAAAGAAACAACCGGTACCAGCCATTGCAAAAACATGCCAAAATGTAAAGACCATTGAGGCTAGGAAGAAACTGCATCAACTAATGAGCAAAATAACCAGTTAATATCATAATGGCAGGATCAAGTTCACACATAACAATCTTAACCTTAAATATAAATGGACTAAATGCTCCAATTAAAAGACACAGACTGGCAAACTGGATAAAGAGTCAAGACCCATCAGTCTGCTGTATTCAGGAGACCCATCTCACACGCAGAGACATACATAGGCTCAAAATAAAGGGATGGAGGAAGATTTACCAAGCAAATGGAGAACAAAAAAAAGCAGGGGTTGCAATACTAGTCTCTGATAAAACAGACTTTAAACCATCAAAGATCAAAAGAGACAAAGAAGGCCATTACATAATGGTAAAGGGATCAATTCAACAGGAAGAGCTAACTATCCTAAATATATATGCACCCAATACAGGAGCACCCAGATTCATCAAGCAAGTCCTTAGAGACTTACAAAGAGACTTAGACTCCCATACAATAATAATGGGAGACTTCAACACTCCACTGTCAACATTAGACAGATCAACGAGACAGAAAGTTAACAAGGATATCCAGGAATTGAACTCATCTCTGCAGCAAGCAGACCTAATAGACATCTATAGAACTCTCCACCCCAAATCAACAGAATATACATTCTTCTCAGCACCACATCATACTTACTCCAAAATTGACCACGTAATTGGAAGTAAAGCACTCCTCAGCAAATGTACAAGAACAGAAATTATAACAAACTGTCTCTCAGACCACAGTGCAATCAAACTAGAACTCAGGACTAAGAAACTCACTCAAAACCGCTCAACTACATGGAAACTGAACAACCTGCTCCTGAATGACTACTGGGTACATAACGAAATGAAGGCAGAAATAAAGATGTTCTTTGAAACCAATGAGAACAAAGATACAACATACCAGAATCTCTGGGACACCACATTTAAAGCAGTGTGTAGAGGGAAATTTATAGCACTAAATGCCCACAAGAGAAAGCAGGAAAGATCTAAAATTGACACTCTAACATCGCAATTAAAAGAACTAGAGAAGCAAGAGCAAACACATTCGAAAGCTAGCAGAAGGCAAGAAATAACTAAGATCAGAGCAGAACTGAAGGAGATAGAGACACAAAAAACCCTCCAAAAAATCAATGAATCCAGGAGTTGGTTTTTTGAAAAGATCAACAAAATTGACAGACCACTAGCCAGACTAATAAAGAAGAAAAGAGAGAAGAATCAAATCGACGCAATTAAAAATGATAAAGGGGATATCACCACCGACCCCACAGAAATACAAACTACCATCAGAGAATACTATAAACACATCTACGCAAATAAACTGGAAAATCTAGAAGAAATGGATAATTTCCTGGACACTTACACTCTTCCAAGACTAAACCAGGAAGAAGTTGAATCCCTGAATAGACCAATAGCAGGCTCTGAAATTGAGGCAACAATTAATAGCCTACCAACCAAAAAAAGTCCAGGACCAGATGGATTCACAGCTGAATTCTACCAGAGGTACAAGGAGGAGTTGGTACCATTCCTTCTGAAACTATTCCAATCAATAGAAAAAGAGGGAATCCTCCCTAACTCATTTTATGAGGCCAATATCATCCTGATACCAAAGCCTGGCAAGGACACAACAAAAAAAGAGAATTTTAGACCAATATCCCTGATGAACATCGATGCAAAAATCCTCAATAAAATACTGGCAAACCGGATTCAGCAACACATCAAAAAGCTTATCCACCATGATCAAGTGGGCTTCATCCCTGGGATGCAAGGCTGGTTCAACATTCGCAAATCAATAAACATAATCCAGCATATAAACAGAACCAAAGACAAGAACCACATGATTATCTCAATAGATGCAGAAAAGGCTTTTGACAAAATTCAACAGCCCTTCATGCTAAAAACGCTCAATAAATTCGGTATTGATGGAACGTACCTCAAAATAATAAGAGCTATTTATGACAAACCCACAGCCAATATCATACTGAATGGGCAAAAACTGGAAAAATTCCCTTTGAAAACTGGCACAAGACAGGGATGCCCTCTCTCACCACTCCTATTCAACATAGTGTTGGAAGTTCTGGCTAGGGCAATCAGGCAAGAGAAAGAAATCAAGGGTATTCAGTTAGGAAAAGAAGAAGTCAAATTGTCCCTGTTTGCAGATGACATGATTGTATATTTAGAAAACCCCATTGTCTCAGCCCAAAATCTCCTTAAGCTGATAAGCAACTTCAGCAAAGTCTCAGGATACAAAATTAATGTGCAAAAATCACAAGCATTCCTATACACCAGTAACAGACAAACAGAGAGCCAAATCAGGAATGAACTTCCATTCACAATTGCTTCAAAGAGAATCAAATACCTAGGAATCCAACTTACAAGGGATGTAAAGGACCTCTTCAAGGAGAACTACAAACCACTGCTCAGTGAAATCAAAGAGGACACAAACAAATGGAAGAACATACCATGCTCATGGATAGGAAGAATCAATATCGTGAAAATGGCCATACTGCCCAAGGTAATTTATAGATTCAATGCCATCCCCATCAAGCTACCAACGAGTTTCTTCACAGAATTGGAAAAAACTGCTTTAAAGTTCATATGGAACCAAAAAAGAGCCCGCATCTCCAAGACAATCCTAAGTCAAAAGAACAAAGCTGGAGGCATCACGCTACCTGACTTCAAACTATACTACAAGGCTACAGTAACCAAAACAGCATGGTACTGGTACCAAAACAGAGATATAGACCAATGTAACAGAACAGAGTCCTCAGAAATAATACCACACATCTACAGCCATTTGATCTTTGACAAACCTGAGAGAAACAAGAAATGGGGAAAGGATTCCCTATTTAATAAATGGTGCTGGGAAAATTGGCTAGCCATAAGTAGAAAGCTGAAACTGGATCCTTTCCTTACTCCTTATACGAAAATTAATTCAAGATGGATTAGAGACTTAAATGTTAGACCTAATACCATAAAAATCCTAGAGGAAAACCTAGGTAGTACCATTCAGGACATAGGCATGGGCAAAGATTTCATGTCTAAAACACCAAAAGCAACGGCAGCAAAAGCCAAAATTGACAAATGGGATCTCATTAAACTAAAGAGCTTCTGCACAGCAAAAGAAACTACCATCAGAGTGAACAGGCAACCTACAGAATGGGAGAAAATTTTTGCAATCTACTCATCTGACAAAGGGCTAATATCCAGAACCTACAAAGAACTCAAACAAATTTACAAGAAAAAAACAAACAACCCCATCAAAAAGTGGGCAAAGGACATGAACAGACATTTCTCAAAAGAAGACATTCATACAGCCAACAGACACATGAAAAAATGCTCATCATCACTGGCCATCAGAGAAATGCAAATCAAAACCACAATGAGATATCATCTCACACCAGTTAGAATGGCAATCATTAAAAAGTCAGGAAACAACAGGTGCTGGAGAGGATGTGGAGAAATAGGAACACTTTTACACTGTTGGTGGGATTGTAAGCTAGTTCAACCATTATGGAAAACAGTATGGCGATTCCTCAAGGATCTAGAACTAGATGTACCATATGACCCAGCCATCCCATTACTGGTTATATACCCAAAGGATTATTAATTATGCTGCTATAAAGACACATGCACACGTATGTTTATTGCAGCACTATTCACAATAGCAAAGACTTGGAATCAACCCAAATGTCCATCAGTGACAGATTGGATTAAGAAAATGTGGCACATATACACCATGGAATACTATGCAGCCATAAAAAAGGATGAGTTTGAGTCCTTTGTAGGGACGTGGATGCAGCTGGAATCCATCATTCTTAGCAAACTATCACAAGAACAGAAAACCAAACACCGCATGTTCTCACTCATAGGTGGGAACTGAACAATGAGATCACTCGGACTCAGGAAGGGGAACATCACACACCGGGGCCTATCATGGGGAGGGGGGGAGGGGGGAGGGATTGCATTGGGAGTTATACCTGATGTAAATGACGAGTTGATGGGTGCAGCACAGCAACATGGCACAAGTATACATATGTAACAAACCTGCATGTTATGCACATGTACCCTACAACTTAAAGTATAATAATAATAAATAAATTATAAAAAAAAAAAAAAAAAAAAAAAAAAAAGAAACACTTTGGTTCGCACCACATTTCAGAATGTTATGACCAGCAGTGAGAGAGCATCTCGGTCCTCACAGCACAGCAGGTTCGTAACCTTGAGGAGACAGAGAACATACCTGCAGCCCAATACCAGTCTGCAAGAATTAGAGCACATTATTCACAAGTCCAGATCTGAACCTCACCCCCTAAAATCTTCCAGAAACACAGCCAATTTACTGGACCCATCTTATGTTACCATCAAATCTCCAAGGTCATCAAATGGTATAAAACAAAACAAAAAAATCCAAAGGGCAGCAACTTCAAAGACTGAAAGAACATCAGCCCACAAAGATTAGAAAGAATCAGTGCAAGAACTCTGACAACTCAAGAAGCCATAGTGCCTTTTTTCCTCCAAATAACTGTACTAGTTCCCCAGCAATGGTTCTTAACCAAGCTGAAATGGCTGAAATGACAGAAACAGAATGCAGAATACAGATAAGAATGAAGATCATAGAGATTCAAAAGAATGTTGAAACCCAATCCAAGGAAGCTTGAATTACAGTAAAGTAACACAAGAGCTGACAGAGAAAACAGTCAGTACAGAAAAGAACAAAGTCAAGTTCATAGAGCTGAAAAACACACTACAATAATTTCATAATGTAATCACAAATTTTAACAGCATAGTAGACAAAGTTAAGGAGAGAATCTCACAGCTTGCAGGCTGGCTTTCGGAAATAAGACATTCAGACAAGAATAAATAAAAGATAAAAAGAAGTGAACAAAACCTCTGAGAAATATGGTGTAATGTAAGGAGAATAAATCTACAACATATGGGTATTTTTGAAAGACATGGGCAGAATGGAAGCAACTTGGAAAATATATTTCAGGACAGCATCCATGATAAGTTTCCCAACTTACCTAGAAAGGCCAACATTCAAACTCAGGAAATACAGAGATCTGCTGCAAAATACTTATCAAAAAGATTACACCCAACACACAAATTCCTCAGAATCTCCAAGGTTGAAATGAAAGCAAACAAACAAACAAACAAAAAACTGTTAAAGGCAGCTGGAGAGAAAGGACAGGTAACATACAAAGAGAAGCCCATTAGACTAACAGTATACCTCTGAGTTGAACCTCTAAAAGCCAGAAGGCATAAGGGGGGTACATTTAATGTTCTTAAAGAAAATAAATTGCATGGAAAAATTAAATATACAGGCAAACTAAGCCTCATAAGTGAAGGAGAAATAAGTTGCCCTTTAGAGAAGCAAATGCTGAGATAATTCATTACCACGAGACCTGCTTTACCAGAGGTCCTGAAAAAAGCATTAATTATGGAAAAGAAAGACTATAACCAGCCACTACAAAAACACATTTAAGTACACAGACCAGTAATATTATAAAGCAACCCCACAAAAACAAGTCTGCATAATAACAAACTAACAGCATGATGACAGGATCAAATCCGTACATATGAATACTACCATGAATATCGAAAGGATAAATGACCCAATTAAAAGGGAGTGACAAGTTGGATAAAAAAGTAAGATTCAGGGGAATGATATCTTTGAGAGACCCATCTCACATGCAATGACATCTTTATGTTCAAAATAAAGGCATGTCAAAATGTCTACAAAGAAAATGGAAAATGGAAAAAAGCAGGGATTGCAATACTAATTATACAAACAAAACAGACTTTAAACTAGCAAAGATAAAAAAAAAAAAAGACAAAGAAAGAGCATTACATAATGGTAAAAGGTACAATTCAACAAGAAGACCTAAATATACTAAATATATATTCACCCAGCACAGAAGCACCCAGATTCATAAAGCAGGTTCTTAGAGTTTTTAAAAGAGACTTAGAAGCCCAACAATAATGGTGGGAGACTTCAACACCTCATTGATAGCATTAGACAGATCACTGAGAAAGAAAATTAACAAAGATATTTAAGACCAGAACTCAAAACTGAACCAAATGGACCTGATAGATATCTATAGAACTGTCTTCCCCAAAACAACATAATGTGCTTTCTTCTCATGACGACACCATATATAGTCTAAAATCAACCACACAATTGTAATAAAATATGCCCCAGCAATTATAAAAGAAATGTAATCATACCAACCACTCTCTTAGACCACAGCACAATAAAAATAGAAATCAAGGATAAGAAAATTGCTCAATATCTCACAATTACATGGAAATTAAACAACATGCTCCTGAATGACTGTTGGGTAAATAATGAAATTAAGGCAGACATCAAGACGTTCTTTGAAACTAATGAGAGGAAAGATCCAAACAAACAGAATATCTGGAACATAGCCAAGGCAGGGTTATGATAAAAATTTATAGCACTAAATACACACATCAAAATGTCAGAAAGATCTCAAATTATCAACCTAACAACAAAAAATCTAGAGAAGCAAGAGCAAAACCAACTCCAAAGCTGGCAGAAGACAAGAAATAACCAAAATCAGAGAGAACTGAAGATTGAGACATAAAAGTCATTCAGAAGACTGATGAATCAAGGAGTTGTTTTTTGAAAACCCTAAAAACATAGATAGAACATTAACTAGACTAATAAAGAAGAAAACGAAGAAGATTCAATGAAACCCAATTAGAAATGACAAATGGGAGGTTACTACTGACCCCACAGAAATACAAATAACAACCAGAGACTACTATGAACACCTCAATGCACACATACTAGAAGAGGTAGAAGAAATGAATAAATTCCTGAACACATACACCCTCCCAAGACTGAACCAGGAAGAAATTAGATCCCTGAATAAACCAATAAGGAACTCCAAAATTTAGTCAGTAATATGTAGCTTACCAAACAAATAGCCTAGAACTAGAAAGATTCACAGATGATTTCTACCAGATGCACAAAGAAGATCTATTACCATTTCTACTGAAACAATTTCAAAAATTTGAGAACGGACTCCTCCTCAACTTATTCTATGAGGGCAGCAACACCCTGATACCAAAATATGGCCTAGACACAACAAAAAATAATAATTTAGGCTAAAGTTCCATGAAGAACATCTATGCAAACTTTCTCTATGGAATACTAGCACACGAAATCCAGCAGCACATCAAAAAGCTAATCTACAACAATCAAGTAAGATTTATCCCTAGGATGCAAGATTGGCTCAATTTAAGAAAATTAATAAATGTGATCCATCACATAAACATAACTAATGACAAAAATCACAGGATTTTCTCAAAGATGTAGAAAAAACTTGGATAAAATTAAACATTCCTTCATGTTAAAGACTCTCAATAAACTAGGTATTGAAGGAACATACCTTACAATAACAAGAGCCATTTATGACAAACCCACAGCCAACATCATACCGAAGGTTAAAAGCTGAATGCATTCCCTTTCAAAACTGGCATAAGACAAGGATGCCGTCTGTCACCACTCCTATTCAAAATAATATTGGAAGTCTAATTAGATCCCATTTGTCAATTTTGGCTTTTGTTGCCATTGCTTTTGGTGTTTTAGACATGAAGTCCTTGCCCATGCGTATGTCCTGAATGGTATTGCCTAGGTTTTCTTCTAGGGTTTTTATGGTTTTAGGACTAACATTTAAATCTTTAATCCATCTTGAATTAATTTTTGTATAAGGCGTAAGGAAGGGATCCAGTTTCAGCTTTCTACTTATGGCCAGCTAGTTTTCCCAGCACCATGTAAAGAGCTTCTGCACAGCAAAAGAAACTACCATCAGAGTGAACAGGCAACCAAAAGAATAGGAGAAAATTTTTGCAATCTAATCATCTGTCAAAGGGCTAATATCCAGAATCTACAAAGAACTCAAACAAACTTACAAGAAAAAAACAAACAACCCCATCAAAAAGTGAGCGACGGATATGAACAGACACTTCTCAAAAGAAGACATTTATGCAGCCAGCAGACACATGAAAAATGCTCATCATCACTGGCCATCAGAGAAATGCAAATCAAAACCACAATGAGATACCATCTCACACCAGTTAGAATGGCGATCATTAAAAAGTCAGGAAACAACAGGTGCTGGAGAGGATGTGGAGAAATAGGAACAATTTTTCACTGTTGGTGGGACTGTAAACCAGTTCAACTATTGTGGAAGACAGTATGGCGATTCCTCAAGGATCTAGAACTAGAAATATCATTTGACCCAGCCATCCCATTACTGGGTATATACCCAAAGGATTATAAATCATACTGCTATAAAGACACATGCACACATATGTTCATTGTGGCACTATTCACAATAGCAAAGACTTGGAACCAACCCGAATGTCCATCAATGATAGATTGGATTAAGAAAATGAGGAACATATACACCATGGAATACTATGCAACTATAAAGAAGGATGAGTTTGTGTCCTTTGTAGGGACATGCATGAAGCTGGAAACCATCCATCATTCTCAGCAAACTATCGCCAGGACAAAAAAACCAAACACCACATGTTCTCACTCATAGTTGGGAATTGAACAGTGAGAACACTTGGGCACAGGAAGGGGAACATCACACACTGGGGACTGTTTTGGGGTGGGGGGAGAGGGGAGGGATAGCATTAGGAGATATACCTAATGTAAATGACGAGTTAATGGGTGCAGCACACCAACATGGCACATGTATACATATGTAACAAACCTGCACGTTGTGCACATGTACCCTAGAACTTAAAGTATAATAAAAAAAGAAAATAATAATAATAATAATATTAGAAATCATGGCCAGAGAAATCAGGCAAGAGAAAGAACTAAAGGGTACCCAAAAGGAAGAGAGAAAATCAAACTATCTTTGGTTGCAAATGGCATGATTCTACATCTATAAAATGCCATAGTCTCAGTCTAAAAGTTCCTCAAGTCGATAAGCAAATTCAGCAAAGTTTCAGAATACAAAATCAATATCTAAATCACTAGCATTCCTATACAACAGCAAGAGTCAATCTCAGAGCCAAATTAGGAATGCAATCCAATTCACAATTGCCACCAAAAGAATGAAATACATAGTAATACAGCTAACCAAGGAGGTGAAAGATCTCCACAATGATAATTACAAACCACTGCTTAAAGAAATTGAAGATGACAAAACAAATGTAAAAACATTCCATACTCATGGAAAAAGAAAATAATTAATATCATTAAAATGGTCATACTGCCCAAAGCAATTTACAAATTCAATGCTATTTCTATTAAACTACCATTGAGATATTTCACAGAACTAGACAAACCAATTTTAAAATACATATGGAACCAAAAAAAAGAGTCCAAATAGCCAAGACAATTCTAAGCAAATGGAACATAGCTTGAGAAAACATTCTGCCTGATTTAAAACTACACTACAAGGCTACAGTAACAAAAACAGAATGGTACTGACACAAAAACAAACACATACACCAATGGAACAAAATAGCCTAAAAATAAGGCCACACACTTGCAACTATCTGATCTCTGATAAAGCTAACAAAAACAAACAATGGGGATAAAGCTCCTATTTAAAGAATGGTACTGGGATAATTAGCTAGCCACATACTGAAGATTAAATCTGGACACCTTTCTTACACCATATACAAAAGTCAACTCAAAGTGGATTAAAGACTTAAATGTAAATCTCAAAACTATAAAAACCCTGGAAGACAACCTAGGTAATAACCTTCTGGACATAGGAACTGGAAAATATTTCATGATGTAGACACCAAAAGCAATTTCAACAAAAGGAAAAATGGACAAATGCAATTTATTTGAACTAAAGAGGTTCTGCACAATAAAAGAAACGATCAGAAGAGTAAACAAACAATCTATAGAATGGGAGAAAATATATACAAACTATGCATCTGAGGAAGGTCTGATATGTAGCCTCTATAGGGAAGTTAAACAAATTTCAAAAAAGAAAAACATTAATAATTGGTTCAAGGGAAATGAACAGGCACATTTCAAAAGAAGACATACATGTGGCCAAGGAGCATATGAAAAAAGCTCAAAATCACGAAGCAGTAGAAAAATGAAAATCAAAACCATGGTAAGATACCATCTTGCACCACTCAAAGTGTTTATCACTACAAAGTCACAAAGTAACAGATGCTAGCAATCTTGTGGAGATAAGGTAACACTTATGTACTGCTGGTGGAGTACAAATTAGTTCAACCCTCATGGAAAGCAATGTGGCAGTTCCTCAAAGAGCAAAATACGAACTACCATTCAATCCAGCAATTTCTTCCCTAGGTATATACCCAAAGGAATATAAATTGTTCTATCATAAAGACACATGCATGTGTACATTCATTGCAGGACTAGTCACAATAGTGAAGATATGGAATCAGCCTAAATATTCATCAGTGGTAAACTGGATAAAGAAACTGTGCTACATATGCACCATGGAATATGCAGCTATAAAAATCACAAGATCACATCCTTTGCAAGAACATGGATAGAACTGGAGGCGCTTATCCTTAGAAAACTAGGAACAGAAAACCAAATAATGTGTGTTCTCACTTTAAGTGGTTGCCAAATCAAGAGAATATATGAACACAAAGAGGGGAGCAACAGACACTGGAACCTGCTTGAGGATGCAGAGTGGGAGGAAGAAGAGCATCAGAAAAAATAACTGCTGGGTACTAGACTTAGTACCTGGGTAATGAAATAATCTGTACAACAAAACCCTCTGACATGAGCTTACCTACATGACAAACCTGCACATGTATCACTGAACCTAAAATATATATTTTTTTAAAAAAAGAACCATTACTTGTTTCAAATCTTGGGTCAGCTACTCATTAGTTTTAAACTTTTAGACAAATTTCTTAAGACTTTAGTATATCAGTGTGTTAAAACTACAAAATGAGTTAATAAATATATTTTAGCTTAAGAAAAAACTTCTATAGGGAAATATGGGAGATAATATTTGTGATTTGGGGCTAGGCAAATATTTCTTCAAACCTCAGAAGCACAAAATGTCAAATTAAAAATTGAAAAAATAAACTTTATCACAATTTTAAATTTCTGCTTTTTGAAAAAGCAATGTTAAAGTAATAGAAAGACAGGACACACAGCAGAAAAAAACGTGTCAAAACATATACCTGATAAAAAACTTGTATCCAGAATATATAAATACTTCTTACACTCAATGCAAAGTGAAAAAAAACACAATTTTTTAAATGAGCCAAAGATATATGGCAAATAAGCAAATCAAAATGTGTTCAACATCATTATTCATTAGGAAAACACAATTAAAATCATAATGAAACATTGCATTATGCAAGCTAGAATGACCAAAATAAAACAACCACCATCACCACAACACACAGAAAATATGAAATGTTAGGGAGGATGTGGAGAAACTGACACCCTTATACATTGTTTTCAGGAAATAGTAAAGCTGCTTTGGAAATATTTTGGCAGTTTTTTATGACATAAAATATACACTGATTGTGCTAGGGTTCTCTAGAGGGACATAACAAATAGGATAGAAGTATATATAAAGAGGAGTGTATTAAGGAGTATTGACCCACACGATCACAAGGTGAAGTCTCACAAAAGGCCATCTGCAAGCTGAGGAGCAAGGAAGCCAGTTCGAATCCCACAACCTCAAAAGTAAGGAAGCCGACAGTGCAGCCTTCAATCTGTGGCCAAAGGACCCAGAGCCCCTGGTTTAAGTCACTGGTTTAAGTTCAAGAGTCCAAAAGCTGAAGAATCCAGAGTCTGATGTTCAAGGGCAGGAAGCATCCAACACCAGAGAAAGATGAAGGCTAGATGACTCAGCAAGTCTGCTCATTCCACTTTCTTCTATCTCCTTTTTTCTAGCTGCACTGGCAGCTGATTAGATGGTGCCCACCCAGACTGAGCGTGGCTCTGCCTCTCCTAGTCCACTGACTCAAATGTTAATCTCCTTTGGCAACACCCTCACAGACACATCTAGCAAGAATACTTTGCATCTTTCAATCCAATCAAGTTGATAGTCAGTATTAACCATCACACTGATCACAGTCTCATCGCTAGGTATTTATCTAAATACCTAGACCCGACAGTCTCATCGCTAGGTATTTATCTAAAATAAGTTTTTATCTATAGGGAAAAATTTACACAATGATAAAAGTCTGGTAGGAGGTGGAAAGTGTGTGTTCAGTGACGATGTTAAGATATCAAAAATTAAAATTTCCCTGGCTGAGGAAGTGCAATGAGATACTCATATCACAGTATGAATCAGATTACCTTATGAGTGTTCTTTGTGGGAGGTAGTCATTGTAATGAATAAACTGCGAAAAGATGTCAGGTAGACATGTATTTGAATTCTGACTATGACACTTACTGTCTGTATTAATTTGGGTGAATTAATGACCTTTCGTGGTTCTAAATTTTTAAAATAAGTAAAATAATGGCACTACTTTTTAAGATTGTTCTGGAGATTACATAAATGGAAACTACCGGTAGTTAATATTTATGGAATACTTGCTATATGACAGGCCCTCTGGCAGCAACTTTCATGTATATTTTTATAAATACTTCACAAAAACTGTAAGAGATAAGAACTCTATTTTGGACATTAATGGAATCAGAAAAGTGAAAAATGTTAAATTCAGTCTGCAGATACTTTTCGAAGGGTCTACACTGTGCAGTGAGAGAATGGCCAGAACACTCTGCTCACCTGGCTTCACTGACAGACATTGCAACTTTTGCTCATTCAGGTGGTATATTTTTCAATGGCTTTATTCTTTTGATCTGTGCCGATTGACTAGTGATGATGTGGATATGGAGCATGTTAAACCCTGTTGTGCTAAAAGAGATAAATTAGCACTATGACTAGTTGCTCAATTGGCCCCTGAAAATCAGCAACTTTGTGGGTTACCTCCTCTAATGCCATTACTAATATTAACACAACTACAACTACTATTAACAGCAACACAATTAACATTTTTAGTGTAATTAAGATATACCTAATATAATTTCAGAAGTTACCTGTAGCATCTCATTTGCCCTGAGAGGCAGCACTTTTCAGTTGAGGAAATAAAGCTTAGCATAGTAGGTAATTTGCCCAGGGTCTCACAGGATTAAGTAGTCAAGGGATATTCGTACCCATGATTATTATTTATTTAGTGATTGATTCATTTAATTAGTATTACAGAACATTTACAATTTTCAGGGCACTTCGGATCAAATAGTAAGGCACTCAAAGACTTTGTTCTTATAAAATCGTTTAATCTTTTAACCATTGGGCTATATTGCCTCCCAAGAGCCTTGGTTTTAATTTTCAACTTTTCTATTTTTGCTTAGAGGTGACATATTAATCAAATTTAGGTGGAATAGACTACAAAAACAGAGTGCTGATTTATTTACTCTAGAAGACATAAACTGGTGATGTAACTAGTTTTCGTTTTATCTGCACACTTTTCTATGGATAAATTTACTTGGGAGAACAAATTAGAACAAAAAGTTGATGAACCTGGAATGAAAACAAAGAAGTTGGCTTAAAGGAAATTTTATTAAATAATGCCACTTGGATTACTGTTTACTCTGGATATATTTCCTTCTGGGTCTCTGATAATGAAGATATACTATAGAAATCTATCCCTTTGCTTCACTTTGTAATTTTATTTTTAATTTATCTAGCTTTTAAGTTCAGGGGGACAAGGGCAGGCTTGTCACATAGACAAACTTTTGTCTTGGGGGTTTGTCATACAGATTATTTCATCACCCAGGTATTAAGCCTAGTACCCATTAGTTATTTTTCCTGATCCTATCCCTCCTCCATCCTCCACCCTCCAATAGGCCCCAATATGTGTTGTTTCCTTTTATGTGTGCATGGGTTCTCATCATTTTGCTCCTACTTTTAAATGAGAATATGTAGTATTTGGTTTTCTGTTCCTGCATTTGCTAGGAATAATGGCCTACAGCTCCATCCATGTTCATGCAAAGGACATGATCTCTTTCTTTTAACAGCTGCATAGTATTCCATGGTGTATATGTACCATATTCTTCCTTGTCGAGTCTATCACTGATGGGCATTTAGGTTAATTCCATGTCTTTACTATGGTGAATCGTGCTGCAATGAACAAACATATTCATGTGTCTTCATAATAAAATGATTTATATTCCTTTGGTTTGTACTCAGTAATGGGATTATTGGGTTGAAAGGTGTTTCTGTCTTTAGGTCTTTGAAGAATCATCACACCGTCTTCCACAATGGTTGATCTAATTTACATTCTCACCAACAGTGTGTAAGTGTTCCTTTTATCCCACAACTTTGCCAACATCTGTTATTTTTTGACTTTCTAGTAATAGCCATTCTGAATGGTGCAAGATGGTTTCTCATTGTGGTTTTGGTTTGTATTTCTGTAACAACCATTTGTTGAATAGTGATTCCTTTTCCCATTGCTTGTTTTTTGCAAGGTTTGTTGAAGATCAGTTAGTTGTAGGTGGGTGGTCTTATTTCTGGGTTCTATGCTGTTCCACTGGTCTACAGTCAGGCCAGGAGCCAAACCAGAAATTAATTTCCATTCACAATTGCCACAAAAGAATTAAATACATAGGAATACAGTTGACTAGCTAACTGTTCTTATATTTGTACAAATAACTACCCTAGACTGGTTGATATTTTAAGGGTAATAAAATTATGATTTTTAATGGACATTTTATGATTTTACTTACATACTTTTCCATAGTTTGTATTGCTTTGGTATGAAAAAATCCATTTTCATAATGAACATAAGCCTGGGAAGTTCATATTTGCATAAAACATGGTCCTGAACCAGAATTTATATTCAGGGTATCAAAAACTGTAAATAAAAGCAATCACAGAGTTGTGTCAAATCTCACTAGTCATATATCTACATACGCAAAAATATTTTTGTGCTTTTTAGGGATTCCAGCTTCTTCTGAGTATGATAGTTACATGCTGCACCCATTCTCACACTTCTTACTCACAACTCCACCCTCAACATTCTTGCTGGTGTCCCTGCAATTTTGTTGAAATTGCTCTTATTTTAGCTTCCAAAGTCCTCTTCTTGCTGATTCAGAAGGGCATTTGATTTTTATGCAACATTTTACATGGAGTGTCATCTGGAATCCCTTTGTTTCTCTGACTTCCTGACAATATATTCTCTACATATTCTTTTGGTTTGCCTCTAACCCCTTTGGTCATTCTTTCTGAGTCGCCCTCAAGGTGACTTTTTTCTGCCAAATTTCATTAATTGTAGACATTAAAGCTCTTTTTCTTTAGCCTTCTCTTTCATCCATACACATCTTCCCTAAATGATCTTCACCTTCTCCCATGACATCATTACCATCCACATGCTGATGGTTCCCAAAAGCTAGTGTTTCTCCTGAGCTCACACTTAGATGTTTGTAGTAAGTATCTGACAGATTTTCTGATGAGGACTCATTTTCTAAGAATGACCCTCCCTTTCCATCTGCATGTTGAAGTTGTGCTATTGTATGACTCTTCTTTGTACCGCAGTTAATCTGTCCAGACATGGGCACTTGATTCATATTGGCACTTGGTCAATAAATTTGTGTCCTAAGATTTTTGGATTTGAGACTGAGATTCAGGTCAACCTTTCTCTGAAACCCTGGACTAGAATCAGTGTGGTTGCCCGGGTCAAATGTGCATCAGTGTTATGAAAAAAAAAAAAACCCATCTATTCTGATTGGTGGTTAAATACTTTAAATGTCACCTCTAATTGTAGGGTACATAATTGGGGAATTGTAGGCAGCCATGTTTACTTTCATGTATACCATGTAAGCGGATAGGACCAGAGACTGGGTAATTTATAAAGAAAAGAGGTTTATTTGGCTGATGGTTCCACAGGCTTTATAGGAAGCAGGGCAGGGGAAGCCTCAGAAAACCTGCCACTATGGCAGAAGGAGAAGAGAAAGGATGCAGGTCTTAGATGGCTGAAGCAGGAGGAAGAGAGCCAAGGGAGAAGTGCCGCATGCTTCTAAAGAAGCAGATCTCATAGAACTCACTCGCTATCATGAGAACAGCAAGGTGGGAAAGCACACCCCCATGATCCAATCAGACCCTACCAGGCCCCTTCTTCAACACTGGGGATTAAAATTTGACATGAAGTTTGGGTGGGGACACAAATCCAAACCATATCAGGAGGTGAAAGATTTCTGCAAGGAGAACTACAAACCACTGCTCGAAGAAATCAGAGATAACACAAATAAACAAACATTCTATACTCATAAATGGAAAGAATCAGTATCACTAAAATAGCCATACTGCCCAAAGCAATTTATAGATTCAACACTATTCCTATTAAACTACCATTAAAATTCTTTAAAGAACTAGAAAAAAGATATATAAAATTTTATATGGAACCAAAAAAGAGTCTGAATAGCCAAGGGACTCCTAAGCTAAAAGAACAAAGCTGGAGACATCAAGCTACCTTACTTCAAACTATACTACAAGGTTATAGTAACTAAAACAGCATTATACTGGTTCTCTTTTTTTCTAATCTCTGGGTAGATTATCCTTCTATTGACAAGCCATTATCTTATGCAGTCAGGTTATAATTGATTAGAATATAGCATTCTTTCCAGACATCCTTTGTGGAGGAGGAAGGGAAAAGAATTTTTTATGTTATTTCTATGAGAACTACATTTTCTGATCTTTCACTAAAATTATGAGTGTGTCCCACTTTGGAAACTTTTTTCTCTCAACACTGACCGCACAGGTGTCGAATACAAAATAGAGATATTTCAGGAGAACCTGTAACCAGAAACGAGATTCAAAGGAAGGTGGGGAAGTAGGAACTATGTTTAACATAAGTGATTGATAATCATAGCAACTTTAAAAAATACTTTAAAAAAAGAAACTTCAGGATTAGTTATCTTGGAAGTGGATACATTCTACTTGTGTGAGATAATTTGACTACGCATGCTGGGCTGCCTGCCCTCCACCCTCTAATGCTTCACGCTCACCTCCCTTTCTCTAATTATTTTGAAAGTTCTGATTTTTTTGTATATACAAATGCCAAGAGTGAGTCTGGAAAATTATATAGCAAATACAGAATAATAGTGAAAAGATCTCTACCACTCAGAGTTTATACTTACTCATTGAAATCCTACCTATTTATAAATAACTCAAATTTTATATCCCATGAACGTTCTCAGAAATTTTTCTCATCAGTTAGAAATTAATTTCTCTCTTTCCTCACAGTTCAAAGTATATTATTTGATCCTCTATTCCATCACTTGTTATAGTACAGCTTGCTTAAAATTGATTATGTATAGTTTTGTCATACCCAGTAGACTGTAAGCCCCTGACAACTATGTATAGCTCACAGTGCTGTTCACACTACCTGGAAAAAAAAAAATGTTTTCTATGTAGTGGATCCCCAGGATGTCCTTTTTTCTTTTAAATTCCAAAGTGAGGCCGGGCGCAGTGGCTCATGCCTGTAGTCTCAGCACTTTGAGAGGCCAAGGTGGGCGGATCTCCTGAGGTCAGGGGTTCAAGACTAGCTTGGCCAACATGGTGAAACCCCATCTCTATTAAAAATACAAAAAAAATTAGGCAGGCGCAGTTGCGTGCTCCTGTAGTCCCAGCTACTCAAGAGACTGAGGCAGGAGAATCACTAGAACCCGGGCGGTGTAGGTTGTGGTGAACCGAGATCATGTCACTGCACTCCAGCCTGGGAAATACAGCAAGACTTCGATTCAAAACAACAACAACACAGCCTGGGAAATACAGCAAGACTTCGATTCAAAACAACAACAACAAAATCTTCACACCAATTGTACAGTGGACAAGATACTTTCCTTGTCAACATTAACTTTTTCATATTAAATAAACCAGAATCACAAGTTGAGTTTTGCAATGGCATACCTGATTCTATTATCTTTGTAAAATTGAATTTTAAAAAAGTGAAAGTTTCAACAAGCTAAAGGACTAAGAAAATCATATTGCATACATTTTTTGGGCGGCCAAATTTTATGCATAATTCAATATGCATAATATTTCAATTTTATTAATTTCAGGAATATTGTGACTATAGAAAGACTGTAGATAGTTTTAGTAAATAAAATTATAATAAAATATATGTTTTTAAACTGTTTAGCAGAGATAATCAGATACATTATAATATTTTACAAAAAAAAAATAGGTTTAATTTCATAGGTCTCATTGTTAGAAACAGGGCAAGATTTAAAAAACAAATGTTATATTTCCAAGTCATGAGATACAATACATTTGAGTAAAAGAACTGAAATTCAAAAATACATTCTTAAAATTGAACCACACATATAGGCTCTTAACAATTGATTGATTTGTCAATTTCACTTCTTTAGTAATGCTTGGATTAATTGTAATGCAGGCAGAACAAAGACTCATGAAGAGAGGGAAGCCTCAACAATATCAAAACAGAGAATCGAAAAGAACCAATATATTAAGGACTTTACTCTTATTCTGCACTATTTTATTCTAAGATTGTATTCACTTTGAATGTGTGGATGCCACTGCGTGTTTATTAATGATAATGCCCTAAACTGCAACATTTACTTTGTATAAAATGAGATTTTAGAATAAAACTTCAAAATTTTTCAAAAAAGAGATGAGTTGTTTGAATAGATTTCCTTTTTGAAAATCATTGATTACTGACAGCCAATCATCTAGAGAGGTGATGGAGCATTTGAGAAATTTTTTTAAAGGCACAACCAAATATAAACTTTGTCTTCTTCAGGACAAAATATATAAATAAATATGGATTAGAAAATAAATTTTATTTCAGCTCTCTACATGAGGACTTTCACATGGTAATTTCTCAATCAATCAATACTTTTGCATGAAAATCAGAGGTACACAAGTTTTAATCAGGTTTGTATTTAATATTGGCACAGCTTTTCCACTAAAATTTTATGTGCAGCATTCAGAAAAATTATGCTTCTGAGTTTTATTTATCAAGCAAAACACCCATTTTAAGTCACCCTAAGTAAAATCCTAAATGTGAAAGCCCTACCTCTCCAAAAAATATATACTAGGTTGGAAAAGTCAATTTTGAAAAAAGGGTATGTTTTCTCATTTAAAAAAAAAAACTCAGAAGTTTTTTAGCATTGCATAATGTTACTCTTTTGGCAATAGAAGTAGTGATTATCAAACAAAATAATGTACATTTGAAAGCTCAGATTACCTCTTGTGAGGAAGTCTCTTGTGACTGTAGCAATAGCCAGATTTCAAATAAGAAAATATACGTACAAATATCTAGTTCAGTTCACGGCACATAGGCACTTAGTAATATTTCCACTTTTCTAAATTTTTAAGTAACTTATTGTAGTATAAATAGCACAACATAAATTGTGCATATTTAAAATATAAAATTAATGATGTTTGACATTATATATACATCTGTGAGGCCATTGCCACATTTAAGAAAATGTGTATTGCCATGACCTCTCAAATTTTGGGGGCCACTTTTTAATCTCACCTCCTAACCTTTACCCCCACATCCACTTCTTACCCCCTCTCATCCCTAGGCAACCAAAAATCTACTTGCATTTTGTATAAAATTATTACTGCAATCACATATTATCTGCTTTTACGGTCTTTCTTTTTTCCCTCAGCTTGAGATTTAACCATATTGTTGCATGTAGCTATAGTTCATTCATTTGTCTTCTTTCTAATGAATATTCAATTGCATGGGTATAACACTATCCACTCATCTGATTATTTTTTATTTACATAAAAATAAGAAATGTTTGTTTTTATTTACTTTTGCTTATTTTATTGTAATGGCAAATGGTAATTGCATATTTTTACAAGGAACAATGCAATGTTATGATGAATATATACAATGTGGAGTGATTAAATCAATCAATTAATGTATTCTAATACTAATTAATGTATTCATCACTAGAAATACTTATCATTAATAAGTGAAAGTAATCACTTACATCTTTAGATAAATGCACACTTACATGTAGACATATAGCTTAGAAGGTATATAAGCCCTGGAAAACTTTGTAATTTTGAGTTGTTCTGGCAATATTTTCCCAGCCTTCTCCCTGTACCTGGTTACAGAAATAAACTCTCTTCTTTTCCAGTTCATCTGCATCTTGTTTTTGGACCATAAGTATAAGCAGCCTTACCATCAGTTTTGTACAGGAACAGCTGGGACCACAGACATGAGCCACCATGCCTGGCTAATCTTTTAATGTTTTTGTAGAGATGGGATCTTTCTATGTTTCCCAGGCTGATCTTAAACTCCTGGACTCAAGTGATCATTCCACCTCGACCTCCCAAAGTGTTGGGATCACAGGCATTAGTCACCGTGCATGGACGCTATATTTATTTTTAAAGAAACATTCATAAAGTTTCTATTATGGCTGTTGAAATTTAAATTCCCACCAACAATGTGCAAGAGTTTCTTTTCTCTGTACCTTTATTAACACTTGTTATCATTGGTCTTTTTTTATAATAGCCATTGCAACAATTGAGGCGTGTTGATAAAAATAGTCAAACTCGGTAAAATATTTGAAGAGATTTATTCTGAGCTAAATATGAGTGACCATGGCCTCTGACACAGCCCTCAGGAGATCCTGAGGACATGTGCCCAAGGTGGTTGGAGTGCAGCTTGGTTTTGTTCATTTTAGGGATACATGATACATCAGTCAAAGGCATTTAAAATATACATTGGTTCAATTCAGAAATGCAGGACAATTCAAAGAGGGACCTTCAAGATTATAGGTAGATTTAAAATTTTTCTGATTGGCAATTGGTTGAAAAGGTTATTATCAATAGAAAGAAATGCTCGGGTTACAAAAATAGGTTTTGGAGACCATATTTTATTATGCAGATGAAGTATCCAAGTAGGGTGAATAGATTATAAACGTTTCTTAATAGACTTAAGGTCGGCATTGATGTTAATACTCGAGGATATAATGAGGCATATCCAACCCCCATTTTCTATCATGGCCTGAATCAGTCTTTCAGGTTAAATTTTGGAGTGCCCTGCCCAAGTAGGAAGTCTATTCAGATGGTTGGGGTCCTTTCAATTTTATTTTTGGTTTACATTCTCCCACTCTGGCCAAGATTTGATAGAGGCAATACAAATGGCCACCCAAATGTATTTATTTTCCCATAGCATTGCCAGAGTGACATGGCTTCCTGCCCTGGGTCTATCTGGTTCATTGATGAGACTTCCTTTAGCCAAGGGACTTAGTCAACAATACTTACAGCTAGATAATTGTTCTAGATGAGATAGGACTGAACATGGACAAGAATTCATTACCCCTTACAATTATTATTATTAATATCATTTAAGTAGAAAACACACAAACAAAAGGCCAAAGGTAAAGCTACAAAACTGACTGACTTTTAACTTCTATGCATTGAGTTACTGTAAGCTTGGTTTTAGTTATAGATTTATAGCAATTATTTATACAAAACACAAGCATTGTTCTAAGACAAAGTTTTGATTTTTTTAAAAAATATACTTATCTTTAAAAGTCATAACTGGGAGTATTTTACTTAGGAGGCTTTGTCACAAGTTATCTTTATTCTGTCAGTAAATATTTTCTTTTAATTCTATGGAGGCAGAAAATTCTTGATGGTTGGTGTATTAGTCTGTTTTTATGCTGCTGATAAAGACATACCTGAGACTGGGCAATTCACAAAAAAATAGATTTAATTGGACTCACAGTTCCATGTGGCTGGGGAAGCCTCACAATCAAGGTGGAAGGCAAGGAGGAACAATTCACATCTTACATAGATGGCAGCAGACAAAAATAGAGAGCTTGTGCAGGGAAACATCCATTTTTAAAACTGTCAGATCTCATGAGACTTACTCACTATCATGAGAAAAGCATGGGAAAGACCTGCACCCATGATTCAATGACTTTCCACTAGATTCCTTTCACAACGTGTGGGGATTGTAAGAATTACAATTTAAGATAAGATTTGGATGGGGACACAGCCAAATCATATCATTCTGCCCCTGCCCCCTCCCAAATCTCATGGCCTCAGATTTCAAAACAAATTATGTCTTCCCAAGAGTCCTCCAAAGTTTTAATTCATTTCAGAATTAACTCAAAAGTTCACAGTCCAAAGTCTCATCTGAGATAAGGCAAGTAGCTTCCACGTATGAGCCTGTAAAATTTAAAACACATTAGTTACTTCCTAGATACAATGGGAGTACAGACATTGGTTAAATGCAGCTGTTCCAAATGGGTAGCATGCCCCATGCAAGTCCAAAATCCAGCAAGACAGTCAAATTTAAAGCTCCAAAATCATTTCCTTTGACTCCATGTCTCATCTCCAGTTCATGCTGATGCAAAAGGTGAATTCTCATGGTCTTGGGCAGCTCCACTCCTGTGGCTTTGCAGGGTACAGTCTCTTTCTCAGCTGCTTTTATGGAATGTCCTTGAGTGTCTGCAACTTTTTCAGGCAAACAGCACAATTTGTCAGTGGATTTAGCATTCTGGGTTCTGGAGGATGGTGGCCTTCCTATCATAGCTCAATTAGGCAGTGGCCCAGTGGGGACTTCTGCACTGCCCTCGCAGAGGTTCTCTATGAGGGCCCCACCCTGCAGCAAACTTCTGCCTGGGCTTCCAGGGATTTCTATACATCCTCTGAAATCTAGACGAACGATTCCAAACCCAGTTCATGACTTCTGTGCACTTATAGACTCAGCACCATGTGGAAGCTACCAAGACTTGAGGTTTGCACCCTTTGAAGCAATGACCTGAACTCTATGCTGTCTCTTTTCCGCCCTGGCTTCAGTGGCTGGGAAACAGGATACCAAGTCCATAGGCTGCACACAGCATGGGGACCCTAGTCCCAGCACACAAAACCAGTTTTTCCTCCTAGGCCTCTGGGCCTGGATGGGAGAGGCTGCCATGAAAGTTTCTGACATGGCCTGGAGACATTTTTTTCATTGTCTTCAGAATTAACATTCAGCTCCTCATTACTTATGCAAATTTCTGCAGCTAACTTGAATTTCCCTCAGAAAATGGGGTTTTCATTTTCATCAAATTGTCAGGCTGCAAATTTTCTGAAGTTTTATGCTTCATTTTCCTTTTAAAATGGAATGCCTTCAACAGCACCCAAGTTACCTTTTGAATGATTTGCTGCTTAGAAATTTCTTCCGCAAGATACCTTAAATCATCTCTCTCAAGTTCATTTGAGGTCAGGAATTTGAGACCAGCCTGGGCAACATGATAAAACCCTGACTCTACCGAAAATACAAAAATTAACTGGGAGTGGTGGTGGGTGCCTGTAGTCCCAGATACAGTTAGTCTTGGGTTAGATACTGAAAATGAAGTTTCTCCTCCAAAGAGAGTCTGGTACCTTCTGTATTTTCTTTAGAAAATCTCATGCTGTTAAAGACTATTTAAAAAAAAAAAAAACTTCCTCAAAAAGAACAAGGTCATACTCCTGCAGATAATTAGGCATGAGTTGGGTAAAGAGGACTTTCCTCCACCCACTAGGAATGTTGGGTGATGGTTTGGCAATTATCGCACTACCTCTTTAAAAGTGATACATTGTCAGCTGGCACCAGGGAGAGGGCACTTCCTGATTCTCAATACCTGTTGCACTAAAGTGTTAATTGAATGCAGTCACCAGAGAGAAGCAACTTCCCTGTCATGCACATTAAGAGAGATAATGGCAGAGTATGATTTTCAGGGACCATTACACTGGAAAAGGGAAAAAAGCCTCAGGTGGGCATGTGTACAGCTTCCTAAATACACTGTGTGTTCTCACCTCTCAAGCATAAAAAAGGCACTGCAGGCACAGACAGCCCACACTAAGGTGAGAATCATGAGAAAGGGGCCAGCATATAAAGTCCTAGAATCAAGATTAAACATTGCACTTGACTTTCACATGCTCACTTGGGCTTCCAAGTGTGCTTTTTTTTTTTTTTTTTCTGTTCTGTTCTAAAGACATTTTAAGTAAACTGATGATGCAAGATTTTTATCAACCTCTTCACTGGATTCATGGCAGGGACATCCTCTGTATTTGGCTCACCATGTTCAACCTCTTGCAGAAAGTAGCACATGGGTGAGCAAGTGTGGGATCAGGTTGGTCATTTCAGGCACTGACACAGGAACAAGCTCCATGCAGGGCCTGCCGTCAGAGCAGGCATGAGTGAGTGAGTGCAGAATCCATCTGGCCACTCCATGCACTGACACTGGAGGAAGCTCCACGTGGGGCCCACAGCCAGACCACATGTCTCACCTCAAGGGGGGCACAGTGATGCCAATGTGAGGATGCCCATGACCCTGAATCCCCAGAGGGTGTGTGACATTGCTTTAGTTCCATTATCCACAGACAAGATTGTGTTAGCAGCTCAGTTGGCCCCTTGCTTCATTGCATTGGACAGCTTACCTTCACCCATGAGGGCAAGGGGCTGGTGTGACAGCATTTCTGGGTACCCACACTCAGTGGGTCCTTAGCTCATCCAGAATCCAAGAGGAATGAGATCACATGGACAGTTGAAGGATGGAAAAGGTGGAGACATTTTGAGCGATAAAAACAGCTGTCAGTGAAAAAGGGAGGTGGAGAGGGGACAGGAAAGACAGGTCATCTTTCCCAAAGTTAGATTGTCTCTTCCCCAAAGTCAGGTCATCCCTCCCTCCACTTACTGAGTCTGGGGTCTTTATAGGCACAGGATGGAGAGTGCATGCTGATTCATTTCTGAGTATGCAAAAAAAGGTTAAAGTGAAAACACTCAAAGATGGGCATGACAGTGTAGAAAACCAAGTAGGGAAGGATAGATATTTGTAAAATAGGTAAAGTGTGGAGATCAATCAGAGAAAATAATGACAAATAAGAAGACAAGTTCTCAATCTAGTCAGATGATTTAACTTGTAGTTTGGCTTTCAGGCTTTAAACTGTCTTCAGCTTGGAGCTGGGGTTTCCCCAGGTAACCACCCATATCTGCCTAGGCATTTGGTTGCCTCTTGTTGCTATTTTCCCCCCATCTGAAGATATATGTCTAAATTCCATTAGAATAGGCATGAAGACTGATCTTTACCACTTCTTGCTAGCATGGGCAGTGTTTTGAGAAAAGAGCAGTTAGATTTCCCTCAGGAGCCTATCTAAGGATCCCTGGTAAAAGAAAGCTATTGCCTGAGGCTCCAGTTACATGATCATTTGGAGTTTGATGGCCTCTCAGTGAGAAGAAGCAATTCAGGTTATTAGAAGACATATATCAAAACAAAACAAGGGAGTAAGGACTACTAATAAATGCCAGGGTTGCCAACACACCCAGATAACTGGTGGCTATAGTTATGTCTGCTAAGATTTGTATGCATGGGGCTTGGCTTTTACTAGCTCCCTTGGTCTTATTTTCCCAAATAAACCTCTGGGTTATGAGCACCCTATTTACTCCTGACACCTGGCAGAATTTTTAGGATAAATGCCCAGCACTAGAATATTGATCCAGATTTTTTACATTACCCATTTCTTTTGTTTCTACTGAGCTGCAGCTAGAGATCATTAGTTGATTCACAAAAATAATCAGGATTAGTCTAAAATGTAGGTGAAAACTTAGAAACAACTAATGAGACTAGAATTTAATAAGTGCATAATAATTTTTGAAAAATAATTTTTCTCTCTGCAGTTCTCATTTTTCTTTAAAATAAATCGTGATAGGACTGAGTTGTATGCAAAATACATTTTACTTTTATCCTTGGTCTGATTATTTGCATAAAGTGCAGCAAGAATAATAATTTTCACATAGGCTTTTTAAATTGGCCTTGATGGAACTCTGTTCCACCAAAAAAAAAAAACCCATATAAGATTTTCTAAACCCAAGCCCAGCAATGGATTTGTGCCCTCAAATACCTTTGATTTGGTTAGATTACTCTCTTCTTGAGGTCTCAAGAATATGAGGCTCCTGGGTCTGTTACAAAGTGACATTATTTACTCACAATAGGTTAGGAACCCTGTACGGGGACTGCATAGACAAGGTATCAGGCCAGTTTTCCCAAGGGGCTCTTATTGGCTCTGCAAATTAAGCTTGATTCCTTAAATTTAAGCACACCCTTCCAGTCAAAACTTTGGTAAAACAGTTTCTCCAGTTGTGTCCTTTTGCAGAAGAAAATGGATTCTTATTACACTGAGGCAAACTATATTGCCTTAAGTTAGGAATACTCACAAATAGTTTCCAAATTCTGGAGAAGTCAAGCAGAGAGAAATAAATATGCTCCAAATTTTGTTCACAGGAGTATACTTTACTCAACTATTAAAGGCTGTAAGTAGCTCAAAATAAAGACTTCTTTGACTCTGAAAAAACAAAATAAGGATCAGAAATGTTTTAAGAAAAATGTTTAAAAAATCACTTCAGTTTTCTATTCAGTTTTTGTTCTGCTTGATATTCCAATATCACAATCTCCAAAGTTATCAGAAATCTGCATTTAAGATCACCTGTCAAAGTTCTATAGCTGATTACAAGTCATATTTTGAAAAGGATCAAAACAAGATATCAATTCATGAATAACAAAATATCCAGGGTAGTTACAGTCAAAAACACATTTGACAAGGAAACTTGGTTATTTCTGTGGCTTACAATACCTTAACATAATATCCTCAATTATGATTGATAGCATATACTCAGACAACAGAATTTTAACAATCTAATACAATTTTGAAACGTATATTAATAGTATTCACTAAAATATAATGTGAAGAAAATTAAGCATATATCTATATATGTGCATATATATGTATATGTATGTGTGTGTGTATATATACACATATTTTTTATTTTTTTATTTTGGCAATTCCATGTAGCTAAACATGTCAAATATGTCAAATAATACTGTTTACCTCTCTTTTGGATGCTCCAGGAGCCCTCTGTATCAACCAAAATTAGGAGTGTGGTTAATTTCATATTTCTCCAGACCTTACCAAATTGTAAAGCAAGCAAGTCAATTAGGTCTCAAAACCAATGAAAGCACTCTATAAACCTTAAAACATTTAGGAAACCTAATATCTAAGCTGTATAATTTAGACCACATATTTACATTTTGAAGACATTTGTATTTTGCCAATAATATTTAAAACTGTTTTTATTTCTCAAAGATTAAGATCATGTGAACTAAAAGGTGTAACACCTTTTATCTTTTCTTCAAAAAAATTTGTGCTAAGGACTTATTTTATTCTTAGTCAATTAATTAGAACAAATATAACACACATATAACTACTTAGAAAGACAGAAGAAGATCCAGTAATTGTACGATTTTTCATTTACTGATATCCTAATTGGATTGCTGGTCTCAGGGTGGAGTGATTCAAGAGGCAGGGCTAGGAAAACATGCAGTTTCTAAGGTCTAATCAACATGTATATCTGTATGACAAAAATTATAATTTGAGAGGGATCTATTTGGTTTTAGTTCCTGGGGTTTCATTAGAAAAACAAAACTGTTTCCCCAAAATGGGGCCTGTGGCATAGTCTCCATTTTCCATAGAGTCCCATGCTCTGAGAAGTTATCTTAGGGCCTCTGATGCATGCATTAAGAGTGGCAAGTCAAAATGAAGAACAATAATTTAGTCAACTGAAAAATAACCTTTTTTCAGAAAAACAAGATTTGTGAAGAAAAAAACAAAGGGTTTTAAAATATACCTATGACTTGGATATCCACATTTAATTGAACAGACTTTTAACCATAGAACTCTTTAAGAAAACCCTTTTAGGCCAGGTGTGGTGGCTCACACCTGTAATCCCAGCACTTTGGGAGGTGGAGACAGGCAGATCACCTGAGATCCAGAGTTTGAGAAAAGCCTGGCCAACATAGTGAAACCCCATCTCTATAAAAAATACAAAAAAAAAAAAAAAATAGCCAGGCATGATGCTGTGTGCCTGTAATTCCAGCCACTCGGGAGGCTGAGGCAGGAGAATTACTTGAACCTGGGAGGCAGAGATTGCAGTGAGCCTGGATGGTGCCATTGCACTCCAGCCTGGGAGAACAAGTGAGACTCTGTCTCAAAAAAAAGAAAAAAACAAAAAGAGAATCCTTTTAAATTGCTTGTTACCCAACTTTAGCCATGCAAAGTGGCCAATATTCCTGGCTTTTGAACTTTACCAAAAGTAACCTCACAGATAAAACCTATAAGCCTCAACTAAGGTTATGACTTAATTGTGAGTATATGAGGTATTTTCAAAGAGGTGATAAGCAGAGTGTTTAAACGTAGCTCAGAAAAAGAAAGATTCAAGAAAGGAAGCTAGAAGTTTTTCATGAAGAGGAAGAGAATCAGCAAATAGTAAAAATTACACAAATATTAACCAGAAAGTGCTCATTCCCTAAGCCAGTATTGAACACAGGACACCATTGTAGAATGGCAAAGACCAAAAGAAAATACTGCCATGTGGTTAAAAGGTCAAGTTCCAAAAAACCTAAAACAACATGTTTTTCAAACAAGTTTTTTTGATCTCATCAAGTTTTTTCAAAACATTGCAGTAATCTTTACCATTACTTTTACTGGTTTGCACGGAGATAGAGACCCCAGAAGTCTGACTGGAGAAAACAAAACAAAATAAACAAACAAATAAAAAACTTTTAACCTTTTGCTAACATGTCAGGCTTCTGGGTTCCCTTTCCTAAAGTTCAATTTTAAGCCAAGAAGTTTAAGGTTTGGAGAAAGTAACTTTTCCTAATTTGGGGAACGCATCTGAGGGGATTGTCTTATGGTACAGGGGACACAATTACACATCTGCAGAGAAATGACAGAGGAGAAAACAAAGGAAGAAGAATGTCTTGTTTTATTCAAAGGATTCCCAGTATTTTAGGAGGCATCCATGAGAAATACAGACTGAAGATGATTCATTACCCATCTTGAAAGAGGGAAAAATTGTATCCCTATTTCTCTTCCAAGAAAATACCTGGGGTACATGAGGGGGAGAAAGAAAAGGCATCCCCCTTCCTTCATCCGAGTCCTGATGACCTCAGCAGTGTTATGCCCATGGGTTCCAATGTGGCTTTCACCCATAATGACAGGTGACCTAGAGGGTAGGGATTATCTGCACTCACTTATGTGCTTTCATTTCCCCATGCCGTCAGTAACCTTTTAACTCCCCAAACCTAATTTATGCCATGGGTACTAGCATAACCTTTATCTATGAAATGGGGAAATGGGGGTGGCTAATCTACAGTAATTAATCATGCTCACCTGTGCTGGGCACTTTGACTTTTGTTGTTTCCTGGCTTTGGATCCCTCAGATCTAGTTTTTTCCTTCCTAGAGCTTCAAGCAGAAGCTTGTAATTGAGTTTGGGACAAAAAAGTGTCTCAGGAGGGTGCATGGACTCTTTAGGTTAGGGAGTCCTATGAATTGGTGTATGGTCTAGTAAGATGCTTTAAAAAAAAAAAAAAAAAAAAAAAAAAGCTCTTGTATAGAAAAGTTCCCTGTATTTGCAGGGCTGTCTGAACTCCTGACATGGTAGAGAAAAGGAAAGAAAAAAAAGCAGTTTAAGTGCAGGGGTGGGAAGGAGCCTGGGGTAAAAAGCCTCTTGCTCTTTGCAAATGGGTTTCTTCAACAGGGGAGAGACTCTTGATCACCGTACCCTCCTTGCCTCTAAGAACAGATGAAAATTGCATTGTTCTGAATCGCAAATCTGATGGCTGGGCCAAATGCTCATTCTACCCAGTAGTATTTCTTCAGTTTGCAGCAATATTTTTAACATTATGAAAGAAGAGATAGGAATCATTTCAAACCATGAAATAAGGAAGAAAAAATACCATACAAATATGGGGTTCTTGGCTGATGACCTATGGGTGATTGGGATGGAGTCAAGTCTAGGAGCCTTCCAGCAACATTGAAAAGTGACCTCAACTAGATGCATTCAGTTTCCCTAGGACCTCATTCTGGTCCCATGTGATGGCTAGACCTCCATGAAGGGAAACAAAGCCAACATTCCTTTAAAACAAGAGAGTTGGTAGGGTCACATCCTGTCTCTGTAACTGTTCCATTCACGTTCAACTGGCTAGTCAGAGGTTCAGTACTTCATCTGCATTCAAAGGAAAGTCTGAGGACAAGAAATTTTGGGGGAAAAAAAAAGTGAAGTGTCTGGTCTACAATCAGTTAGCCTTCTGTCAAATCTGGAGTGAGCTCCCAGATGATTCAGGAATTTTCTCAGCCCCTTTGCTGAGCTCATGGTGGGGGTGTCCCCTCTACTCAGCCCACCATGCTCTGCCCCTTGTGGCAGAAAGCACATGAGTGAGAGAGTGTGGGATCTGACTAGTTTCTCTGGGCACCAACACAAAAATAAGCTCTGTGCAGTGCCCGTGACCAGACCAGGCATGTTGCCTTCAGGGGTATATGGTGGTGCCCATGTGAGGGTGCCCACAACCCTGAATCCCCAGAGGTGGTGTGAAAGTGCTCCTTTAGTTCCACAATTGGTGAGTGGTATTGTGTTAGAAGCTCAGTTGACCCCTTACCTCATTGTGTGGGACAGCTGCCCTCTGCCATTGAGGGCAAAGGGCCAGTATGAAGTCTTTCTGGGTACCCACACTTGGTGGGTCCTGATCTCTTGTCTTGTGTCCAAGAGGAATGAGGTCACCTGGACAGTTGAAGAATGGTGAAGGTGGAGAATTTTATTGAGTGATGAAAATTGCTTTCGATGAAGAGGGGAGCTGAAGAGTGGATGGGACGGGCAGGTCATCTTCCCCAAAGTTAGATTGTCTCTTCCCTGAAGTCAGGTTTTCTCTCCCTGTACTGAATGAGTTTGGGGTCTTTATATGGACAGGATGGGGAAGGGTTCTGATTGGTTTGTGAGTATGCAAAAAAGTTAAAGTGAAAACATTACTCAAAGGTGTAGAAAAACAATTCGGAAAGGGTAGGTATATGTAAAATAGGTGAACTGTGGGAATCAATCAGAAGAAAGCATGCCAAACAAGAGAAAAAATTCTCAATCCAGCCCAAGGATGTAATTTGTAGCTTGGCTTTCAGGGTTTAAACTGTCTTTGGCTTAGAGGTGGGGTTTCACTGGGTACCTGTCCCTTTCTGCCTAGGCATTTGGCTGCCTCCTGTCACTTTCATTTTCACTCATTCTCTGAAACTTGCTTTGATCTCTTTTTCTGCTGTATTCCCCTCAGTTAAATTATTTTATTCTGAGGGGACAAGAATTTAGGTTACCTTCCTTCCTCGGATACCTTCCACCAGCAACATAGTTGTTGCCACATGACTCAGATACATTCCCCAGCGATAAGAGATCTCTATGTGTAGCCTCCTTTGTCTGGAGGCATTTGACTCCTGTGCATGATTTTTCCTATCTCTCTTCTGCTTACTAACCAACCCCCAGAATAATTCCTCTTGGCCATAAGCGACTCTGCTCCCCATCACTGATTTCACAGCTCACCCTGATGGGTGGCTTCTCAGGGTGGGAATGACTTTAGGGTCCACAATGAACAGATTGGAGGCATTTAATTGCCGTCCTAGAAAAGAGGCTCATAGGAGTGGTGAAGCTAAGGCCTAAAAACCTTACAATGTCTGGGGTTTTCTCTGCTTTTTCTTTCCACCTAAAATTGGCTCCTTTCCAAAAACATGCACTGTCTATTCTCCTGTTTTCTGTGTGTATGTGTTCTAAAATGATTTTGTGCACCTGCAGGACCTCCCACCTTGGGAGAAAACCTGCCTCTTTGCTTTCACTTTTCATACCATGTGACTTTTTAAACACATACTCCCTGTTATTATTCACAGGCCCATGGCTCTCTGTGTTTGTGCAGCAACAAAGGCTCAGGCTCCCTTGTGGATATCCCCTGAGGTTTGTATTTGTTTTTACCAGCTTGGGTGACCTTCAGTTTTTTTCTCTGCCTGCTGGCACATGGCCTGGACAGACACTAATTGAAACTCTGGCTCTGCCAGCTTCTTACAACTCGCCACGTGATTTCTGTTCTTGTTACACCCCAGAGCTAAGTTTTCTGATGGCTTCCAAAAGCAGCTTCTCCGTCTGCATAGGGTTTTTTTTGTTTTTTTTTTTTTTAATATATTTATTTATTTATTTTTCTTTTTATTTATTTATTTATTATTATTATACTTTAAGTTGTAGGGTACATGTGCATAACGTGCAGGTTTGTTACATATGTATACTTGTGCCATGTTGCTGTCCTGCACCCATCAACTCGTCATTTACATCAGCTATAACTCCCAATGCAATCCCTCCCCCCTCCCCCCTCCCCATGATAGGCCCCGGTGTGTGATGTTCCCCTTCCTGAGTCCGAGTGATCTCATTGTTCAGTTCCCACCTATGAGTGAGAACACTGCATAGGGTTTTGACTTGGCTCTTTAAGAATCCAAACCTCTTGCTTTTTAAGCTGGCACAACTTTGGGAAAAGGAGAAATGCTTACTCCAAGCCATAAATCCTCAGAGATTACTGTTTTATATCCGGAGGACAAATAAACGTTACCCCCTTGAATCCAAGATCTGCTGTTTTTGTGCGCATATGAATTCTTTCAATAATTATTCCTTGGGCTTCCTTCCACTTCCTCCTATACCTTCAATTTCTCTAATTACTTCCACACCCTTCTCAATGGTCATCAAGACTTTCTAGGTGATTTTCTAATAGAGGGGCAAAGGAAGTCCAGGACTTCTGGCAGTTAACAGAGAAATAGGCTTCCCCAAAAAGGAGATAATCATTTCATTACTAAAATATTCTGGATGAGGGTTACTATAAGGTCATGGATAAAAGAATATGGGTTGGCCCAAGGCCACAGATGTGATAGACATACAAGACAGATATGAAGGATGGCCCCAGGCTAACAGATTACCATTGGAAAAGAAATGAAAGGCCAGGAGAGTACCCAGTAAGGACATGTTAATTCTGGAACCCCAGGAATGAGCAAAGACCCACTGTTCACTACAGTAACTCTTCTGCTCTCAAGTGAGTAATTGCAATGAGATGGGACCAAGGGTACATTATAAAGACTTGTTAAGTCCAGAACCCAGGATGATGCGGGATACCTCATCCAGAATACTAGAAAGAAAGGGGGAATGCATTCTTTTTCATTTCTTTCTCCTTTTTCTCCTCCGTTCTCTTTGCAAATGGCATATATGTAATCATATCTACATACCACAGGAGATGCCTCTTTTGAATGCATTCCTCAAAACTGGGACAAGATTAGCTTTTCCAAACCTTAAAGTGCTTGGCTTAAAAATGTACTGAGAAAAAATTACAAAATTTAGCCTTGGAATCTAGTACCCCTGGGCAAGAGGTCCTCAGATTAGCCTCTTAAGTCTTTTATAACTAAAAGTAGAATAGGAGGACAGGGCTAAGCCTGTTGAGCATAGCAAATGGCATCTCCTTTCTCCAAAAGAAAAGATTCACACCCCTTTGTATTACTTCAGGGACCAACTGACATTCTTTCACTGGTCCCTGGTAATTTCTAAAATAGCCCACACATATTCAGACAAGCTCCAGCAAAAATCTAAGCAGTCTCTTGAGGGAGAATAACCTCTACAGTATGTGGATAACTTCTTTATCTACTCCCCCTTCACAGGACATGCATGGCAATACAAATCTTAACTTTCGAACAGAATTTAAATGGCTTTTGTCTTATTAAAAGGATGTATGAAACAGAAAAAGATAATTTTCCTTTCTGTTGTGATTTAGTCCCCAGGCTGTGGCAAGCAAGGTTACTAGGGCTGCTCAGGGAAGGGAAACCAAGATGCCTGGCATGCCAACCAAAGGGGAAAAGTTCTTACCAGTCACACTCTTGGCTTCTGTCTCTCTGTGAAAACCAGTTGTAGGAATGATAAAAAAAAAAAAAAAAAAAATCGAAGGGGCGGAGCAAGATGGCCGAATAGGAACAGCTCCAGGCTCCAACTCCCAGCGCGAGTGACACAGAAGACCAGTGATTTCTGCATTTTCAACTGAGGTACTGGGTTCATCTCACTGGGGAGTGCCAGACGATCGGTGCTGGTCAGCTGCTGCAGCCCGACCAGCGAGAGCTGAAGCAGGGCGAGGCATTGCCTCACCTGGTAAGTGCAAGGGGGAAGGGAATCCCTTTTCCTAGCCAGGGGAACTGAGACACACAACACCTGGAAAATCGGGTAACTCCCACCCCAATACTGCGCTTTAAGCAAACAGGCACACCAGGAGATCATATCCCACACCTGGCCAGGAGGGTCCCACACCCACGGAGCCTCCCTCATTGCTAGCACAGCAGTCTGTGATCTACCGGCAAGGCTGTAGCGAGGCTGGGGGAGGGGCGCCCGCCATTGCTGAGGCTTAAGTAGGTAAACAAAGCTGCTGGGAAGCTCGAAGTGGGTGGAGCTCACAGCAGCTCAAGGAAACCTGCCTGTCTCTGTAGACTCCACCTCTGGGGACAGGGCACAGTAAACAATAACAAACTCAGCCGAAAACTCTGCAGACGCAAACGACTCTGTCTGACAGCTTTGAAGAGAGCAGTGGATCTCTCAACACGGAGGTTGAGATCCGAGAAGGGACAGACTCCCTGCTCAAGTGGGTCCCTGACCCCTGAGTAGCCTAACTGGGAGACATCCCCCACTAGGGGCAGTCTGACACCCCACACCTCACAGGGTGGAGTACACCCCTGAGAGGAAGCTTCCAAAGCAAGAATCAGACAGGTACACTCGCTGTTCAGAAATATTCTATCTTCTGCAGCCTCTGCTGCTGACACCCAGGCAAACAGGGTCTGGAGTGGACTTCAAGCAATCTCCAACAGACCTAGAGCTGAGGGTCCTGACTGTTAGAAGGAAAACTATCAAACAGGAAGGACACCTACACCAAAACCCCATCAGTACATCACCATCATCAAAGACCAGAGGCAGATAAAACCACAAAGATGGGGAAAAAGCAGGGCAGAAAAGCTGGAAATTCAAAAAATAAGAATGCATCTCCCCCGGCAAAGGAGCGCAGCTCATCGCCAGCAACGGAACAAAGCTGGACGGAGAATGACTTTGACGAGATAAGAGAAGAAGGCTTCAGTCCATCAAATTTCTCAGAGCTGAAGGAGGAATTACGTACCCAGCGCAAAGAAACTAAAAATCTTGAAAAAAAAGTGGAAGAATTGATGGCTAGAGTAATTAATGCAGAGAAGGTCATAAACGAAATGAAAGAGATGAAAACCATGACACGAGAAATACGTGACAAATGCACAAGCTTCAGTAACCGACTCGATCAACTGGAAGAAAGAGTATCAGTGATTGAGGATCAAATGAATGAAATGAAGCGAGAAGAGAAACCAAAAGAAAAAAGAAGACAAAGAAATGAACAAAGCCTGCAAGAAGTATGGGATTATGTAAAAAGACCAAATCTACGTCTGATTGGGGTGCCTGAAAGTGAGGGGGAAAATGGAACCAAGTTGGAAAACACTCTTCAGGATATCATCCAGGAGAACTTCCCCAACCTAGTAGGGCAGGCCAACATTCAAATCCAGGAAATACAGAGAACGCCACAAAGATACTCCTCGAGAAGAGCAACTCCAAGACACATAATTGCCAGATTCACAAAAGTTGAAATGAAGGAAAAAATCTTAAGGGCAGCCAGAGAGAATGGCGGGTTACCCACAAAGGGAAGCCCATCAGACTAACAGCAGATCTCTCGGCAGAAACTCTACAAGCCAGAAGAGAGTGGGGACCAATATTCAACATTCTTAAAGAAAAGAATTTTAAACCCAGAATTTCATATCCAGCCAAACTAAGTTTCATAAGTGAAGGAGAAATAAAATCCTTTACAGATAAGCAAATGCTTAGAGATTTTGTCACCACTAGGCCTGCCTTACAAGAGACCCTGAAGGAAGCACTAAACATGGAAAGGAACAACCAGTACCAGCCATTGCAAAAACATGCCAAAATGTAAAGACCATCGAGGCTAGGAAGAAACTGCATCAACTAATGAGCAAAATAACCAGTTAATATCATAATGGCAGGATCAAGTTCACACATAACAATCTTAACCTTAAATGTAAATGGACTAAATGATCCAATTAAAAGACACAGACTGGCAAACTGGATAAAGAGTCAAGATCCATCAGTCTGCTCTATTCAGGAGACCCATCTCACACGCAGAGACAGACATAGGCTCAAAATAAAGGGATGGAGGAAGATTTACCAAGCAAATGGAGAACAAAAAAAAGCGGAGGTTGCAATACTAGTCTCTGATAAAACAGACTTTAAACCATCAAAGATCCAAAGAGACAAAGAAGGCCATTACATAATGGTAAAGGGATCAATTCAACAGGAAGAGGTAACTATCCTAAATATATATGCACCCAATACAGGAGCACCCAGATTCATAAAGCAAGTCCTTAGAGACTTACAAAGAGACTTAGACTCCCATACAATAATAATGGGAGACTTCAACACTCCACTGTCAACATTAGACAGATCAACGAGACAGAAAGTTAACAAGGATATCCAGGAATTGAACTCATCTCTGCAGCAAGCAGACCTAATAGACATCTATAGAACTCTCCACCCCAAATCAACAGAATATACATTCTTCTCAGCACCACATGGTACTTACTCCAAAATCGACCACGTAATTGGAAGTAAAGCACTCCTCAGCAAATGTACAAGAACAGAAATTATAACAAACTGTCTCTCAGACCACAATGCAATCAAACTAGAACTCAGGACTAAGAAACTCAATCAAAACCGCTCAACTACATGGACACTGAACAACCTGCTCCTGAATGACTACTGGGTACGTAACGAAATGAAGGCAGAAATAAAGATGTTCTTTGAAACCAATGAGAACAAAGATACAACATACCAGAATCTCTGGGACACATTTAAAGCAGTGTGTAGAGGGAAATTTATAGCACTAAATGCCCACAAGAGAAAGCAGGAAAGATCTAAAATTGACACTCTAACATCGCAATTAAAAGAACTAGAGAAGCAAGAGGAAACACATTCAAAAGCTAGCAGAAGGCAGGAAATAACTAAGATCAGAGCAGAACTGAAGGAGATAGAGACACAAAAAACCCTCCAAAAAATCAATGAATTCAGGAGTTGGTTTTTTGAAAAGATCAACAAAATTGACAGACCACTAGCAAGACTAATAAAGAAGAAAAGAGAGAAGAATCACATCGACGCAATTAAAAATGATAAAGGGGATATCACCACCGACCCCACAGAAATACAAACTACCATCAGAGAATACTATAAACACCTCTACGCAAATAAACTGGAAAATCTACAAGAAATGGATAATTTCCTGGACACTTACACTCTTCCAAGACTAAACCAGGAAGAAGTTTTACCACACATCTACAGCCATCTGATCTTTGACAAACCTGAGAGAAACAAGAAATGGGGAAAGGATTCCCTATTTAATAAATGGTGCTGGGAAAATTGGCTAGCCATAAGTAGAAAGCTGAAACTGGATCCTTTCCTTACTCCTTATACGAAAATTAATTCAAGATGGATTAGAGACTTAAATGTTAGACCTAATACCATAAAAATCCTAGAGGAAAACCTAGGTAGTACCATTCAGGACATAGGCATGGGCAAAGACTTCATGTCTAAAACACCAAAAGCAACGGCAGCAAAAGCCAAAATTGACAAATGGGATCTCATTAAACTAAAGAGCTTCTGCACAGCAAAAGAAACTACCATCAGAGTGAACAGGCAACCTACAGAATGGGAGAACATTTTTGCAATCTACTTGTCTGACAAAGGGCTAATATCCAGAACCTTCAAAGAACTCAAACAAATTTACCAGAAAAAAACAAACAACCCCATCAAAAAGTGGGCAAAGGATATGAACAGACATTTCTCAAAAGAAGACATTCATACAGCCAACAGACACATGAAAAAATGCTCATCATCACTGGCCATCAGAGAAATGCAAATCAAAACCACAATGAGATACCATCTCACACCAGTTAAAATGGCAATCATTAAAAAGTCAGGAAACAACAGGTGCTGGAGAGGATGTGGAGAAATAGGAACACTTTTACACTGTTGGTGGGATTGTAAACTAGTTCAACCATTATGGAAAACAGTATGGCGATTCCTCAAGGATCTAGAACTAGATGTACCATATGACCCAGCCATCCCATTACTGGGTATATACCCAAAGGATTATAAATTATGCTGCTATAAAGACACATACACACGTATGTTTATTGCGGCACTATTCACAATAGCAAAGACTTGGAATCAACCCAAATGTCCATCAGTGACAGACTGGATTAAGAAAATGTGGCACATATACACCATGGAATACTATGCAGCCATAAAAAAGGATGGGTTTGTGTCCTTTGTAGGGACATGGATGCAGCTGGAAACCATCATTCTTAGCAAACTATCAGAAGAACAGAAAACCAAACACCGCATGTTCTCACTCATAGGTGGGAACTGAACAATGAGATCACTTGGACTTAGGAAGGGGAACATCACACACCGGGGCCTATCATGGGGAGGGGGGAGGGGGGAGGGATTGCATTGGGAGTTATACCTGATGTAAATGACGAGTTGATGGGTGCAGCACACCAACATGGCACAGTTATACATTTGTAACAAACCTGCACGTTATGCACATGTACCCTACAACTTAAAGTATAATAATAATAAATAAATTTAAAAAAAATCACTGTGTTCTCTGCTCTTCCATGAATGACTTCTGACGTCCCTTCTTGATTTTTCCTTTATCAGAGCTACCTTTGTAAACTCTAAATCATGTAAAATCTGCTTTACACCTCTTTGAAAATACCTCATAAACTCATGAATAAGTCATAACTTTAGTTAAGGCTTATTGGTTTAACCTGTGAGTTTACTTTGGTAAAGCCGGAAATATTGGCTTTTGGGTCAGGCTACAGTCAGGTAATAAGAGATTTGAAAGGATTTTCTTAAGAGCTCTATGGTTAAAAGCCAGCTTAAATAAAAGTGGCTATCCAAGCTATACAAATTTTAAAAGCCTTTGTTTTTTTCTCTTCTTGAATCTTATTTGTTTCAATAATTTTTTCTCTGTTGACTCAATTGTTTTATTCTGTTTTATTTTCTTGCCACTTTTGATGCACACATCAGAGGACCCAAGATCATTACTACCAGCTTATGACTTCTCGGCAAAACCATAGGGGAACCACAGACCCCATTTTGGAAAAAAAAAATGTCTTTTCCTTATGTGACCCCAGGAGTTAAAAGTAAATAGATACCTTTCAAAATATAAGGCTGTGTTCTGTTTGTTTTGCATTACCTGATGTTTTTGACTTTTGAGAGTATCAGAAATTACTTTGCATTTTGAGAGAACTTTGGTAATAATTAGGTAGTAAATATATTTATATGGATGGCTAATGGCAGTTATGGAGGAATACCCACCTCTTTGCATGTTTGGATCAGAGAAGCATGCTCTTGGCCAAATGGAATGTATAACAACATCCCCACCCTGCACTGAGAGATAAGACTCCCATGGGGGATAGGTTAATCACAGAATTGGCTGATTGACTTTGGATTACTTTGCAGTGACATGCATGGTAAAATAGTTGTAAAATGGGACACTTGATTTTTGTTGATCTGTTTTTGCCTTCCAGCTGTGTCTGCTTATTAGGCCCAAGAAACTGCATGCTTTCTCAGCTCTGTTCCTCCAAGAGCACTGGGAAGAGGCCATTTCTTGATGGTCCACACCTATTGCGCTGAAGTGTTAACTAAATGCAGGCTTCAGAGAGAAGGAACTTCGCAGGCACGTGCATTAAGAGAGAAAGAGGTGAAGTATGACCTCATGGGGGCAATCCACTGGAAAAGGAAAGAAAGCTTCAGATGGCCATATGTATAACTTTCTAAACACATTGAGTTTGCTCACTTTCCAAACATAAAGAAAGCACTGCACATGTGGGCAGTGAACCCTAAGGGAAGAATCATGGAAAAGGGGCCAGCCTATAAAGTCCTGAGATTAAAGTTAAAAATTGCACCTGACCTTCGCATGCCCACTTGAGTCTCTTCCAAGCTTCTTTTTGTTTCCCTTTTTTTCCTGTTCTAAAGCCTTTTTAAATAAACTTCCGCTCCTGCTCTGATACTTGCTTCAGTCTCTGTTTCTGCCTTATGCCTCTTAGTTGAATTCTTACTTCTGAGGAGGCAAGAATTGAGGTTGCTTCAGATCCGTACAAATTCACTGCCTGTAACTCAGATACCTTCCACCAGTGACAATAGGAGAGAAATAAAAAATCAACTAAAAGGATATATATGTGTATATATATATATCTCTCCTAGGATTTTAGTGTGGGGGATTGAAGTGTGCTGGTTGTGGGCAGTCCTCCACAGTGTGTCATCACTGATTTGTTGCAACCCTCTTATGTGTCTCAGTTTCTCTCTCAGCAGGTCTAGCACCTCCAGGAGGGCTCAAACCATGCAGTGACCAGCTCCTATATGCTTTCCCTGAACAAGTCTTTTTAAATTAATTTTATGGGGGGTTCCTTGTGGGGTTGCTTCAGGTAATAAGGGGTCAGTCTCCCAGACACTCCCACTCAGACTCTGGTCACCCAGGGGTGCATTTCAGGTGAAAGGAAAAAAAATTCATTGTCTTTGGAGCTGAGAAAACTCAGTCTCTCATTTATTTATAAAAACAACAGTTCTGTTCCTTATGCAAATGCACAGACAAGCCAAATCAAGATTAATTTAGAGAGAAACAGCAATGAAAAAGACCCTTTAGAATGCACTTCTTAACTAGCAATAGGTTGCAGAAAGGAGGTCACTCTCCTTGTCTTTCCAAAAAAAAAAAAAAAAAAAAAAAAAATCAATGGAGAAGATCCTGTAGAATCCATCTCCAAACTTGAATTATGATCCTAAAGAATAACCTCCTAGGAAGAGAAAAAAAAAAAAAAAAAAACAGCACAGAATAAATCAAGGCACATCAATGAAAGGGAGGTTCTGGGCTCAGGAGGACTTACAAGTTTCACCAGAGGAAAAACTCAAAGTTGGGGAGGTTTTCAATAGACCCCTGCTGGTACTTTAGCTCAATGTTTGGGCAAATCCCTCAGGATCTTGAGTCCTCTCTTAGGCCCCTCATTAGATGCCAAATTATTTTTAACAAAAAAGTCAAATTCTGTAAAGTAGTGAAAGAGATTTATTCTGAGCCAAATATGATTGATCATGGCTGTGAGACAGCCCTCAGGAGATCCTGAGAACGTTTGCCCAAGGTGGCGAGGGTGCAACTTTATTTTACACCTTTTAGGGAGACATGAAACACATACATTTACGATATACATTGGTTCAGTCCAGAAAGGTGGGACAACTCAAAGTAGGGGGTTGTAGGCTATAGATAAATATAAAATTATTTTGACTGGCAATTAGTTGAAAGAGTTATTATCAATAAAATGGAGTGCCTGGGTTAAAATAAGAGGTTGCTGCAAAGTTTCATCATGCAGATGAAGCCTCCACATAGCAGGCTTCAGAAACAATAGATTGTAAATGTTTCTTATCAGATTTAAGTTCTGTGTTGATGTTAATGCTGGAGAGTATAGTGAGGCATATCTGGCTTCCACTTCCTGTCATGACCTGAACCAGTCTTTCAGGTTACATTTTAGAGTTCACTGGCTGAGGGGGATGTACTTTCAGATGGTTGAGGGTGTCTTAGAATTTTATTTTTGGTTTACAGGTGGCCTCTCATTGTGGTTTCAATGAACATTTCTATGGTGATTGGTGATATTGTATGATTAACATATCTCTTTTCTATTTGTATGTCTTCCTTTGAGAATTGTCTCTTCAAACCATTTGACTATGTTTTAATCAAGGTATTTTTAAATTATTGAGTTGTTTGAGTTTCTTATGTATTTTGAATATTAACCCCTTATATATGTGATATGCAAATATTTTTCTCCCACTCCATACATTGTCTCTTTACTCTCTTGACTGTTTTATTGTTCATGCAAAAGCCATATAGATAGATAGATAGATAGATAGATAGATAGATAGACAGACAGACAGACAGACAGACAGATAGATAGATAGATAGATAGATAGATAGATAGATAGACAGACTTTTGAGTTACACATGCAGTTGTGTTATATGGATATATTGTATAGTTGTGAACTCTGGCCATTTTTGTAACCATCATCTTAATAGTGGACATTTTACCTATTACATAATTTTTTTTATTCCTCTCCTCCCTCTCATAACCCAGCCTGTCTTAAGTCTTCATTGTCTATTACTCCACTCTCTATGTCTGTGTATACACATTTTTATCTCCCACTTATATTTGACTTTCTGAGTTATTTCACTTCAGACAACAGCCTTCAGTTTTATTTACATTGTTGCAAAAGACAGGATTTTATTCTTCTCATCCATTGATGAACTGTTAGCTTGATGCTACATATTTGACATGGTAAAGAGTTGCAATAAACTTAGAAGTGAAGGTATCTTTTTGATATATTTCTTTCCGTGGCTTTGAGTAGATACACATTAGTAGAATTGCTGGATTAAATGGTAACTCTGTTGTTACTTTTTTGAGAAATCTCTATACTGTTTTTTTTTTTTTTTCATAAAGGCTCTTCTAGTTTACATTTCCACCAATAGTGTATGTGCAGAACCTTTTTCCTACATCCCTGCCAACATTTTATTATTTGACTTTTTAATAATAGCTATTCTGACTGGTGTAAGATGGTATTTCATGGTGGTTTTAAATTGTGTTATTCTAATCATTAGTGATATTGAGCATTTTTCATATGTGCATTGGCCATTTGTGTGTCATCTTTTAAAAAAATACTTGTTCATGTCCTTTGCCTATTTTTAATGGCATTATTTTGTTTTGTTTGTTTGTTGTTGTTCTTGTTTAACTCTTTGAGATCCTTGTACATTCTGGATATTAGTCTTTTCTTAGATGCATATTTGTAAATAATTTATAGCATTTTGTGAACCGCCGGTTTACTCTCTTAATTACTTCTTTGACTGTGCAGACATTTTTTAGTTTAATTAAGTCCCATTTCTGTTTTAGCTCCTTCTTTTTTTCATTTGCTTTTGGAATCATAGTAATAAATTATTTGCCTAGGACAATGTCAAGAAGAGGTTTTGCTATGTTTACGTTTAGAATATATATGGTTACAGATTTTATATTTAACCATGTTGAGTTGATTTTTGTATATGGTGAGAAGTAGATGTCCAATTTCATTTTTCTGCATATGGCCCTCCAATATTCACAGTGTCATTTATTAAATAGGCATCTTTCCACAGTGTATGTCTTTGTTGACTCCGTCAGAAGTCAATTCGCTGTACATATATAGTTTTATGTGGATTCTATACTCTCATTGATCTAGGTGTATATTTTTATACTAGTAATATATTTTGATGACTATAATCTTGTAGTATAATTTGATGTGAAGTAATATGATTCCTTCAGCTTTATTCTTTTTCCTAAGTATTGCTTTGGCTATTGGGACATATTTTTGGTTCCATAGAAATATTAAGATTTTTTTTCTAATTATGTAAAAATATGATGTTGGTATTTTGATGAAGATTGAATTTAATTCATAGATTGCTTTGGGCATTATGGTCATTTTAACAATATTAATTCTTCTAGTATGTAAGCATGGAATATTTTCCCATTTTTTGGTTTAATCTACAATTTATTTCATTTGTGTTTTGTAGTTTTTCTTGTAGAGGTTCTTCAACTCCTGGGTTAAGTGTAATTTATACATATTAAACTTCTTTGTAGCTATTGTAAATGAAAGTTACTCAATTTGGTTCTCAAATTGGTGAACACAAATGCTACTGAAGTTTTTATATTAATTTTATATACCAAAACTTAATTAAACACATTTATCAAATCTAGGATTCTAGAAAGAAATTTTAGCGTGTTCTAGGTATAAGAACATAGCATCAACAAACAGATAATTTGAAATTCTTTTTTCCAGTTAGAACACCTTTTGTTTCTATCTGTTTCCTGATTGTTCTGGCTATGACTCCCAGTACTATGTTTAATAAAAATAGTGAAAGGGGCATCCTTGTCTTATTTCAATTTATACGTGGAATGTATTCAACCTTTCCACAATCGGTATAATTTTGGCTGTGGATTGGTCACATATGGTTTTTATTATTTTGAGGTATGTTTCCTTTATACTTATATTGTTGAGAGCTTCTTTCAGGAACAGATGCTGACTTCATTGTTTTATTTTTTCTTCATCTACTTTTAGAATCATATTGGGTTTTTAAAAATATATGCTTTTGTGGTAAATCTCCTTTAAAGATTTGTATATGTTGAACCATCCTTTCATCTCTGGAATAAAACTCACTTTATAGTGGTGTGTTGTTTCTTGATGTGTTGTTGAACTTGATTAGTATTTTGTTGAAATTTGCATCTATGCTTATCAGGGATATTGGCCTGTACTTTACTTTTCTTAACTTGTGTCCTTGCCTGACTTTGATATCTGGGTGATAATGGGCTTCACAGAATGAGTACGAGAGGACTTCTTTCTCTTCAATTTTTAGAAACATTGATAGTAGGGTTGGTATCAGTTATTTGTACATCTGGCAGTATTCATCTATGAATTTATTTGGTCCTGGGGTTTTATTTGTTGTTGTTGTCGTTGAGTTTTTTTAAATACTCATTCAATCTCACTAGTCATTATTACCATGCTTGGGATTTCTATTTCTTCCTGGATCTGTCTTTGAAGGTTTTATATTTCTAGATATATATTTCCTCTAGGTTTTCTAGTTTGTGGGTATAGAGTTGTTCATAGTAGTGTCTGTGATCTTTTGTATTTCTGTCATATCAGTTTTAATGTCTTCTCTTTTATTCCTAAGGGTGTATATTTGAATCTTCTCTCTTCTTTTCTTGAATAGCCTGGCTAGCAATCAATTTATTTAACATATATTTCAAAAACAAAACTTTTTATTTTGTTGATCCTTTTTTTGGGGTCTCATTTTTATTGAGTTCTGTTCTGACATTTGTTATTTCTCATTTTCTGCTAGATTTGGGTTTGGTTTGTCATTGTTTTTCTAATTCTTTGCAATCCATAGCAATCCATATTATGTCATTAATTTGTGACATAAAAATTTCACAAATTGAAAAATTTCAATTTTTCACAAATTGAAAAATTTCAATTTTTTTTCAAGTAGGCATTTAATTCTGTAAACTTTCTTTCTATAAATTATTTTGTTGGATCTCAGAGGTTTTGGTATGTTGTGTCTATATTTTTATTCATATCAGAAAGTTTTTAAACTTTTATATACATTTTGTCATTGATCAAAAATTGTTTTAAAAAGTTGTTTTAATTTCAATACATATGTATAGTTTTGAGAGTTTTTTACTATATTGATTTTTAGGTTTATTCCCCTATCGTTTAAGCAGATAATTGATATAAGTTTGAGTTTTTAAAAAATTTATGGAAACTTGTTTTGTAGCCTAACACATGGTCTATCTCGGAGAATGTTTTATGTCTGATGAAAAATGTATATTTTATAATTTTCTTTTACAAATATATTTTTTAAATTTTTGTGGTTACATAGTAAGTGCATATATTCATGATGTACATGAGATGTTTTGATACAGGCATAAATGTGAAATATTTACATCATGGGGAATGGATTATTGATCTCCTTAAGTATTTTATCTTTCATGTTATAAATAATTCAATTACACTTTTTATTTACTGTAAAATGCACACTTAAGTTATAATTACAGTCATCCAATGGTACTACCAAATAGTAGGTCTTCTTCTATTTTCTGTACCCATTATCATCACCTTCCCTCCAGCTCCTGAAATGCTTCCAAGCCTGCAGTAACAATCTTTTTACTTTCTACATTCATGAGTTTGATTGTTTTGATTTTAGACCCATGGATAAGTGAAAACATATAATATCTTTTCTTTCTGTATTTGACTTAAAACAATGATCTCCAGTTTTATCCATGTTGTTCCAAATGACTGAATCTCGTTTTTTTGGTTGAATCATACTCCACGGTGTATATGTTACACACTTTTCTAACCTATAAACCCATTGATCGACGCTTAGGTTGCTTCCAAATCTTATGTATTGTAAACAGTGCTTCAACAAACATAAAAGTGCAGATATCGCTTTGATATAGTGATTTCCTTTTATGGGGGTATTACCCAGCAGTGGAACTGTTGGATCACATGGTAGCTCAATATTTAGATTTTGAGGAACATCTAAACTGTTCCCCAAAGTGGCGGTAGTAATTTACATTCCCACCAGCAGTGTATTAGGGTTTCCTTTTCTCCACATCCTTAGCAGCATTTGTTACTGCCTGTATTTTGAATATAAGCATTTTTAAATGGGGTGAGATGATATGTCATTATAGTTTTGATTTTATTTCACTGATTATCAATTATGTTGAGCATTTTTTTTATATCACCTATTTGCCAGTTGCATGTCTTTTTTTTTTTTTTTTTCCAGAAATCTCTATTCAAATCTTTTGGCTATGTTTTAATTGGATTATAAGATTTTTTTCCTATAGAGTTGTTTGAGCTCCTTGTATATTTTGGTTATTAATTCCTTGTCAGATGAGTAATTTGCAAATATTTTCTCCCAATCTGTCAGTTGTCTATACACTTGGTTGACTATTTACTTTTTTGTGCAGAAGGTTTTTAATTTGATTTGATTTCATTTGTCTATTTTTGCTTTGGTTGTCTGTGCCTGTGGGATATAGATCAAGAAATGTTTTGCCCAAACTAATGTCCTGAAGATTTTTCCCAAAGCTTTTGGGTAGAAGTTTCATACTTTAATGTCTTACATTTAAGTCTAAAACCAATTTTGATTTGATTTTTGCATATGGCAAGAGATATGGGTGCAGTTTCATTCCTCTGCAAATTAATATCAATTTTTTTTCACTACCACTAACTGAGGAGACTGTTTTTTCCCTGTATATGTTTTTCACACATCTGTTGTATATGAGTTCACTGTAAATGTGTGGATTTGTTTCTGGGTTCTCTATTCTTTTTGATTGGTCTATGTGACTATTGAGAGGCCAGTACCCCACTGTTTTAGTTACAATAGTGCTGTAGTATAATTTGAAGTCAAATAATTTAATTCCTCCACTTTTGTTCTTTTTCTTAGGAAAGCCTTGGGAATTCTGAGTCTTTTGTAGTTTCATATAAATTATATATGTATGTTTTTCTATTTCTGTGAAGAATGCCATTAGTATATTGATAAAGATTGTACTGAATCTGTGGATTGCTTAGGGTAGTATGAACATTTAACACTATTGGTTGTTCCAATTCATGGAAAAAAAAATATTAGGCCATTTTTTGTTTCCTCTTCAATTTATCAGTGGTTTATAGATGTTATTATAGAGATCTTTCACTTTTTGGCTAATTCCCAGGTGTTCAATTATGTTTGCGGCTATTGTAAACAGAATTACTTTTCTTATTTTTTTCAGATTGCTCACTGTTGACATATAGAAATACTACTAATTTTTCTATGATAATTTTGTATCCTGCAACTTTATCAGTTTTTATGAATATTTTTATCAGTTCTAATATTTCCTGTAGATTCTTTACCATTTTCCAAATATAATATCATATAATCTGCAAAAAAAGGATAATTTGACTTTTTTCATTCCAATTTGGATGTCCTTTATTTATTTATCTTGTCTAATTTTACTAGCTAGGTCTTCCATTACTAAGTTTTATAACAGTAATTAAAGTGAGAATCCTCACCATTTTCTAGATCTCAGAGGAAAAGATTTCAGTTATTCTCCACTCATTGTGATACTTGCTGTGGGTTTGTCATACATGTCTTTTATTATATTGAGGTATATTCTTCTTATCCTCAGATTTTTGAGAGTTTTTATGATAAAGGATGTTGAAATTTATTAAATGCTTTTTCAGCATCAATTGAAGTGATCATATGGTTTTTATCTTTCATTCTGTTTAAAAAATAGATTACATTGATTAATTTGCATATGTGGAACCATCCTTGCATCGCAGGAATAAATCCCATTTGGTCATAATAAATTATCTTTCTAATGCATTGATGAATTCGGTTTGCTAATATTTTGTGGAAGACCCTGCATCATTATTCATCAAAGACATTGTCTTCTACTTTTATTTTTATTTTGTTTTGTCTGGTTTTTATGTCAGGTTAATACGGGCCTCCTAGAATGAGTTTGAAAGTATTTCTTCCTCTTTAATTTTTTGTAATAGTTTAAGTAAGATAGGTATTAGTTCTTTAAAGGTTTGCTAGAATTTAGTAGTAAAACCATTGTGTCCTGGGTTTTTCTTTACTGAGAGACATTTATTATGACTTCAACCTTATTACTTGCTATTTGTCTTGCAGGTTCAATTTTGGCAGGTTTTATGTGTCTAGGAATTTTTCCATTTCTTAGTATTGCAATATAATGGTATATAGTTGCTTATAGTAACCACTAATTATCCTTTGAATTTCTGCAGAATTAGTTTTAATGTCTGATTTTTCATTTCTGAGTTTATTTGTATTTTCTCCTTTTTAAAAATTAATTTGGCTAAAGGCTTGTCATTTTTGTTTAGCTTTTCAGAAAACTAACTTTTTGCTTCACTTATCTTTTTTATTGCTTTTCTCATTTCAATTTTATTTCAACTTTTATTTTTATTATTTATTTTCCCCTGGTAATTTTGGGTTAAGTTTGCTCTAGCTTTTCTATATCTTTAAGATGCATTTTTAGATTGGTTATTTGAAGTTTTTCCTGTGTTTCTGATGTAGGTACTCATAAGATTAAATTTCCTTCTTAGTATGGCCTTTCTATATTTCCTAGGTTTTGGTATGTAGTGTTTCCATTATCACTTGTTTCAAAATTTGTTTCAATTTTCTTCTTAATTTCTTTTTACCCATTGCTCATGCAGGAGCATGATGTTTAACTACCATATATTTTTATAATTTAAAAAAAATCTCTGGTTATTAATTTCTAGTTTTATTCCATTGTGGTCAGAGAAGGCACTTAATATTATTTCATTTTTAAAAAATGTTTCGAGATTATTTTGTAAACTAACATATAGTTTAGCTGTGAGAATAATTTATGTGCTCATAAAAATAATGTGTGTTCTCAGCCATTTGATAAAATGTTCTGTAAATATTTATCATATCCATTTGGTCTATTGTGCAGATTAAGTATGATTCTTTTTGTCAATTTTCCTTCTGAAAGATTGGCACAATGCTGAAAGTGGGGTTTGAAGTTTTCAGCTATTATTATGTTGAGATTTATCTCTCTCTTTAATTCAAATAATATTTGCTTTTTATAACTGGGTGCTCCAGTGTTAGATGCATATATATTTAAAATTATTATACCTTTTTAATAAATTTACATCTTTAATATTATATAGTGACCCACTTTGCCCCTTCTGTTAGTTTTTAGCTTGAAATTTATTTCATCCACGGTTAGCTACTCCCATTCTTCTTTGGTTTCTAATGGCATAAAAAATATTTTTCCATCTCTCTACTTTTGGTCTGTGTTTTTTTTTTTTTTTTTTTTTTTTGAGGTGAAGTTTGTTTCTTGTAGAATCAGACTAATGGGTCTTCTTTTTTTGTCCTTTCAGCCAGTATTAGTTTTTTCGTTGGAGAGTTTAGTCCATTTAAATTCAATGTTATTATTCGTAAATAAAAGCTTGCATCTTCTATTTTGTTATTTGTTATTTGTGGTCTTGCCTTCCTTCTTTATTTCATTCCTGTTTTATTCTAATGAAGATACTTTTTTTCTGATAGTATCATTTAGTTTCTTGCTTTTAAGTTTTTGTGTCCATTGTAGGCTTTTGGATTGAGGTTACCCTAAAGCTTGCAAATAATATCTTACATCCCATTACTTTAACATGAAACAGTATTTGTATAAACAAACATGTAAAAAGAAAATTAATAAAAAACTCACCTTAACTTTGTCCTCTTACTTTTTAACATTTTGTTTTTTCTATTTATAACTTATTGTGCTGTCTGTATATTGAAAAGTAGTAGTTGTTATTATTATTGATTCATTTATTGTTTAATCTTTTATGTTGTAAAGAGTAGTATACACATCACAGGTACATTGTTATGATATTCTTTGTTATTGTGTATACTTACTATTACCAATGAGTTTTTAACCATCAGGTGATTACTTATTGCTCATTAACTTTCTGTTCTTTCTGATTAAAATATTCCGTTTAGAATTTATTCTTGAAGGAGAGGCCTGGTGTTGATGAAATTCCCCTACTTTTGTTTGAATGAAAAATCTATTTCTCCTCTATGTTTAAATATTTTTGCCAGATATAGTATTCTATGGTAATTTTTTATTTTCTTTAGCATGTTAAATATGTCATGCCACTCTCTCCTGGCCTGTAAGAGTTTCACTGAAAAGTCTTCTGCCAGACATGTTGAAGCTCAATTATACATTTTTTATTTATTTTTTTATTGCTACTTTTATAATTTTGTCTTTATTCTTAACTTTTGGGAGTTCGATTATTAAATGTGTTGAGGTAATGTTCCCTGGGTTAAATATGCTTGGTGTTCTATAATCTTCTTGTACTTGGATGTAAACATCTTTCTCTAGGTTTGATAAATTCTGCTGTTATCATCTTGAATACACTTTCTACTCTCATCTCTTTCTCTAAGTCCTATTTCGGGCCAATAACTCTTAGATTTTCCCCTTTGGGGCTATTTTCTGGCTCCTGTAGATGTGCTTTATTGTTTTATATTATTTTTTCTTTTGTCTCCTTTGATTGTGTATTTTTAAATAGATGGTCCTCAAGCTCACTTATTCTTTCTTCTGCTTGATCAAATCTACTATTGAGACTCTGGTGCATTCTTCAGTGTGTCAATTGCACTTTTCAGTTGCAGAATTTCAGCTTGATTTCTTTTTAACTATTCCAATCTCTTTGTTACATTTATTTGATATAATTCCGAATTTTTTGTCTGTTTTATCTTGAATTTCTTTGCTTTTCCTCAACTCAGCTATTTAGAATTCTCTGTCTGAAAGGTCACATATCTCTATTTCTCCACAAATTATCTCTTGTGGCTTATTTAGTTTAATGATGAGGCCATGTCTTCCTGGACTGTGTTGATGCTAGTGTATATTCTTCAGTGTCTGAGCACTGAAGAGTTACGTATTTATTGTAGTCTTCACTTTCTCCGCTTATTTGTACCCTTCCTTCTTGAGAAGGCTTCTGAAATATTTGAAGTGACATGGGTGTTGTGATCTAACCTGTATCTGGTTTAGGGACACCTAATGCCCAGTAGTGCTGTGATTCTTGCAGACTCACAGTGGTATCATCTTTTTGGTCTTGGAAAAGATCCAGAAGAATTCTCTGGATTATAAGGCAGAGACTGTTTCTCTTTCTTTATTTTCATTAAAAAAAGAGTCCCCCTTTCTGTTCTGAGCCATGTAAAGCTAGGAATAGAGTGAAACAAGTACCCCTGTGGCCACCATCACTATGACTGTACTGGGTCAGACCTGAAGCCAACATAGAACTGTTTCTTGCCCAAGGTCTGTTATAACCACTCCCTGGCTACTGCCTATGTTTCTTGAAGACCCTGAGGCTCCACAATCAGTAAGTTGAAAAGCCAGTCAGGAATGTGCTTTTTCCTTCAGGGCAGTAAGTTTCCGCTGGTTGGTGGGAGAAGAGTTGCTGCCTGGGAGTTAGGACTAGTGTCAAACACTTTAGAAGTCTGTTCTGTTGTACTTCAGCTGCGCTGGCACTCACACCACAAGATGCAGTTCTTATAATCCTTCCCTCTCCTTTTCAAAAGCAGAAGAGCCTTACTCTATAGCAACTGCCACCACAGGGAGTACTGCAGACTACCTCTAATGTTTCCTTAAGGTCCAATGGCTATTTAGTTAGCTTGTGGTGAATAGTTCCTGGTCTAGGACTTACACTTTAGGGCTTTGGGCTTCCTTCTGGCCCAGGTACAAAGATGCCATCCAAGAGTCAGGTCTTAGAATCAGGAACCCCAAAAGCCTGCTTGGTGCTCTATATCTCTGTTGCCATGCTTGTACGTAAGGTGCAAGACAAAGTTTCCTTTACTTTTCTCTGCTGTTTTCAAGCAGAAAGAGTTTTTCCACAAAGCCACCACAGGTGGTAATGTGCTGAGTCTCACCTGAAGGAAGCAATTCTCAGAGGCTCATTCAAACTCCTCAACATAGGACCTGGGTATTGCTGTTGGTTCTCTAGTACTCAAGGGTTCTTCGCAGGTGGTGAATGCTGCCAGGACGGGGCCTTTTTCTTCAAGGCAACAGGTTCTCTTCCTGCCCAGGGTGTGTATTTTGAGAGCTAAGGCTTGGAAATGGAGCCTCATGACTCTTACCAGTGTCCTATCCTGCTGTAACTAAGTTGATATCCAAAATGTAAGACAAGGTTCTTCCTACTTCTCTCGTCTCCTCAAGCATAAGGTCTGTTTTGGAATTGTGAGCTGTGCAGTTTAGGCTTAGGGGAGGAGTGATGCCCCCACTCCATTATCGACCCCAGGTGGTGTCTGAGAAGCTCTCATGCTTCTCCAGTCCACTGTCTCTGGACACAGTTCAGCACCAGGACTCACCTACAACTTACAGTTCTTATGGCCTAGATTACCTTTCAAGTTTGTTTAGAGCACAGAGTAATTTAGCCCGCTGTGGTGAAGTTTACCGTGAGGTTTGCAGGAACTCAAGTTCAAACTGCTGAGATCCATGATTCCCCTCTAGCTAGGGCTGGTTTAAATGCTCCCTTTGTTGGCTAGTGTTAATTGAGTTTGGTCCAATTATTTTTTATTGTTTTTTCTTCTCTAACAGGAAAGCACCAAACTCAATGCATTACATTTGTTGTGCTATCTCTCCCCCAGCATCCAGAGGTGCTCTCTACATCATATTGCCACTTTCAGGGGTTGGAGAAGGAGTGGTGCTGGTAAACTAAGGCTATTTTTTTTCTATCTCTTCAGTACCTTTCTCAGGGATATGAAGTTAAAACCAGGTACTATGAGGGCTTACCTTATTTTTTGTTCATATAAAAGTTTTTCATGTGCAAATAGTTTTTAAATTAGTGTCTCTGGGGTGCAGGCAAATGGTGGAGCCTTCTATTCTGCCATCTTGCTCTGTCTCTTCTGTGATTTTCAGGTAGAAAGTTTTGTAAATTTCTATTAGGTCCATTTGCTTTAAAGTCCAACTTAGGTCCAGTTTTTCTTGGTTGATTTTCTTTCTCAGGGATCTAAATAGTGATGTCAGTGGAGTTTTGAAGTCCCCCACTATTATTGTATGACTATCTGTTTTCTTAGGTTTACTAGTGTTCCTTTTATGAATCTGGGTGCTCTGTCATTGAGTGCATATATATTTAGAATTGTTATATCTTCTAGATGAAGTTGTCCCTTTATCATCATGTAATAATCTTCTTTGTATTTTTTAGGATTATTAATTTAAAATGTTTTATCTGTTATTATAATAGCATAGCTACTCATGCTATTTTGGTTTTCATTTGCATGAAATATCTCATTTCACGTCTTTACCTTCAGGCAATAATTATGTTAACCAATTTCTTCTAAGTTGAATATAGTTTGATTTTCTTTTATTTATTCCACCAATTTATATTTTTAAATAGAATATTTATTTAGTTTGTTTACATTTGTAGCTAATATTGATATGTGAAGTTTTGCTCCTGCCATAATGTTAATTTGTTATCTAGTTGCTTTGTGTTTTATTTGTGTAATTGATTTCCCAGATGTGAGATTTATACTTTTGTGCATTTTTGTGATAAGTATAGACCTTTTGCTTCCACATGTAGAACTCACTTGAGCATTTATTGTATGGCCAGTGTAGTGTTGATGTATTTCCTCAGCATTTTATTATCTGTTAAAAACTATTTCTCTTTCATTCATGGAGCTTATTCTAGCAAAATACAAAATTCATAGTTGACAGTATTATTTTAAGTCTTAAAATAAAATCCCAATATCCTTTGGCTTTTATATCTTCTGTTGAGAAGTTCACTGTTAGTGTCATGGGGTTTTTTTATAGATGACTAGATGCTTTTCTTTTACCGATTTTAGGGATTTTTTCTTTTCATGTTTACTTTAGATAGTTTGTTAACAATATGTCTTTGTGAATTCCTTCTTGTAATGTATTTACTTGGAATTCCCGGAGCTTTTAGTATCAAGATGTCTAAATCTCCTGCAAGACTAGAAATTTTTTATTCAAATTATTTCTTCAAAGAGGTTTTTCAAGCCTTTATGCTTTTTGCTGTCTCAGAAATACCTATGAATTTCAGGTTTAGGCATTTCATCTAATTTTATTTTTCTCAAAGGCTTTGTTCATTTTTAAGATTTTTTTTCTATATTTTTGTGAGAATAAATTAATTCAAAAGACCTGTCTTCAAGTTCTGAGTTTCTTTCTTCTGCTCTTTCTAGTCTATTCTTAAGGCTTCAGTATATATTTTTTAATTTTCAGAAATTCTAATTTGTTTATTTGTTTGTTTTATATTCATTATTTTGGTACATTTACGTATTGATTTTCTGATTACTTTGTATTTGTTTTCAGATTCCTCTTGAATATCAAGGAGTTTTTAAAAATCAATATCTTGAATTCTTTATGTGGTATTAAAAATATTTAATTTTGCTTAGGGTCCCTTGCTAGACAGCTAGTGCGATCCTCTTTTGGGTGTCATAACGCTGTTTTATTCATGCTGCCTGAGTTGTTTTCTTGGTTCTTTCTCATCTGTCTTCTTCTCATTTTTGAATTTACATATTTTTGAATTAACTTTTTCCATTTATATTTAATTTAAAAGAACAAATTTTATTTTAAAAATGAACAAAGCCTTTGAGAAGTATGATATTACATAAAACATCTAAGTCCTTGAGTCATAGGTATTCCTGAGGGAGACAAAACAAAAAAGGTTGTAGCACCTTTTCTTTTTTATTTGCCATTAGTTCTGTTTTTTATGTTTTGTGGCAAAAACTTTGTATAAATTTCTTGGTCTTAGATATACTTAGCTTTCTGTTAGTAGTAATGGTGCATTGGGCATGCAGTGTTGGAATGGCAGAAGTCTAAGACGCTTATTTCATTTCCAAGCACTGTGCACTAGTGTAAGCAGATTTTGTATTGAGTTGGGCAGTTTGATCTCCAAGTTATTAGGTGGCGTTTGCATGTAAGAGCAAAGTTCTTCCTACTTCTCTCCTCTCCTCAAGCAGAAGGTCTGTTTTGCAGTTGTGAGCTGTGCAGCTTGGGCTTAGGGGAGGATTGATGCCACCACTCTGTTATCCATTCCAGTTGGTGTCTGAGTAGCTTTCATGCTTCTCCAGTCCACTGTCTCTCCTGCTGTCTAGTACAGAAATGCTGTCACTCTGTTCAGAGACGTACAGGGGCCCCAGTTTTCATTCCATCCTTAGCCTGATGGCCATACTGACAGTGGGGTCACAGTAGGCCCTAAAAGCCCAAGAAAATCCATCTTTTGTTGTGCCTCTGCCAACTTCCCATTGAAGCAGCCATGACGGTGTCAGCACCAATGGCAAAGGGGGAGGAAAAGTCTCCCTCTCCACACCTGGGCCCGAACATCAAGGCCTATCAGCTGGTAGGATGAAATTACACTCCTTCACTGAAGAGCCAAGCACCACACCAATGTCTCTGCTGGAGGCAGTGCCGTCACTCACAGCCCGCAAGCAGGAAGTTCTCAGGCACAGGAAGGCGAACACTCTTTATTCTTATTCTTATTCCAAGGGGTGCTCCATTGGTGTGCTGCATTCTCCCTTCTTCTAGAACTACTCCCTCAGGGCTAGACCTCTGGGAATACTTCAGCTCCTGTGGGTCCATCCAGCTCTGTGTGACTTATGCACTCCAAATGAATGCTGGAGAATGTTAGCAGGGTGTCCTGTTACGCGGAGAAACAAGGGCTGGGGTTCACTGGGAAGAACTGTGTCCCCTGAGAAGAACTGCATCCCCTAAAGCCTAAACCCCAAATATGGTGCCATGCAGCCACCACTTAGGATCAAAGGGAGAACAAATGACCACCCAGCATGAGTTAGTAGTATTGTGCCGTGCCGTGCCCTCAAGGAATCCTCAAATCACCACCCACACTCATGTTTGTGTTCAGAAGGGCGAAGGAGCTCTCCAGAAGTTCAGATACAGTCCACCACAGGGGGAAGGACACCCAAAACACTCCTACCTACCCTTTTGATGAAATACGAAGACCCTCAATTATCCTAGCCAGTCTTCACCAGCCTCTTGCTTTTTGTCTGTGTCCCAGCTTCTTCCTGTGAGTTCTTCAGCACTCTTCCCTTGGTATCCTAATTGAGTTATAATTACTCATTTGCAACATTGGTTCTTGTTTGTGAAGAGATGGGCATTTAATGTTTCTAGTCAGCCATCTTGAACTAGAACCCAGAAACATAAGTCTAATATATCTTTTTAAACATTATATTTGCTTAATCAAATGTTACAAAATTTCTCCAATATTATTTATTTATTTATTTATTTTGGAGATGCCGCCTTGCTCTGTTGCCCAGGCTAGAGTGCAGTGGTGCCATCTCAGCTCACTTCAAACTCTGCCTTTCAGGTTCAAGCGATTCTTCTGTTTCAGCCTTCTGAATGGCAGAGATTACAGGTGCCCGTTACAACACCTGGTTAATTTTTGTATTTGTAGTAGAGACAGGGTTTCTCCATGTTGGCCAGGCTAGTCTCAAACTTCTGACCTCAGGTGATCCTCCCACCTCTACCTCCCAAAGTTCTGGGATTAAAGGTGTGAGCCTCTGCACCCAGCCAATATTTTAATCTTTCAGCTTTATATTTAGTTCTAGTATCTAATACGAATTAATGTTTGTGTACAGTGAAGAGAATGGATTGAAGTTTTATTTTTTATGTGAATTTTTATCTAATTTTTATTGGTATTTTTGGAAAGGTTCTTCATTCTCCACTGTATTGCTTTTTTATTTTAGATGTTACAGATCATGTAGCTTTTTGTTGATGTTATTATATTTTTTTGTCTATCTCATATCCAGAGAGAGGAAGAGATTTGAAAATGTCACCAGATAGGCAGTAGCAGAGTTGAGACTCTGAAGTTAGAAGAAAAAAACTGAAAAAAAAAATGCCAGCATACACACATTTAAAGATGGCTTGAAGCAAAATAATTTTTTATAGAAGTTGTGTGCTCTTTTAACCTTGGTAATATATATTTAATAATACAGAATTATTACTACTTTTATGACTGCACTTCATTCAAATTTTGTTACACGAGAAAATTTTTAAGAAATCTGAGTTGTGCGTGTTGTTATAAATGAGGCTAGTATGAAAGCTATCTTTTAATTATAAAGAGGCCATCTATTTCTATTTACTCAGATTATTACAAACTTTACCAACTACTTACTTCAAGTCAAATATTTAAAAAACATTCTTAATTAAAATGATTTTATTTTAAAAATGTAAAACAAAGCATCATTTATTTGAAAGTTGCTTTTCCATGACATCTTTTTTCATATATCCTAGATTATGCCAAACATTACAAGACACCTTGAAAAAGATTAAAAGCCTACATTGAAATCATTCTTGTTGATTTATTTTATATTACTATAATTGGCAAACAAATGGTGTATATATTTATTAATTGCGATGTGGTGCTTTTATACAGGCGTAATTTGTGAGATGAGAAAATCAGGTTAGTTAACATGTTACTTCACATACTTATTTCTCTGTATCACTCTTTCACTGTGTTATTCATTTTTCAAAGAACAGTAATAATATTTTATATAAACTAGTCCTACATTTAAACATTTCATAATCTTCCCTTTTTATTTTTCTCTTTTTTCCTAAAGTTACAAATCGCATCAAACAAATTTTTCTTTAAAAACATGTTATTTTATTTTTAATTTTTGTGGGTACCTAGTAGCGGCGTATATTAATGGGGTAGATGAGATGTTTTGATAAAGGCTTGCAAAGCGAAATAAGCACATCATAAAGAATGGGGTAGCCACTCCGCCAAGCATTTAGTCATTGAGTTGCAAACAATCCGATTACACTATTTAAGTTATTTTAAAATATATAATGCTGTTATTGTTGACGACAGTCACTCTTTTTTGTTAGCAAATAGTAGGCTTTAATCATTATTTCTAACTATTTTTGTTTCCCATTTACCATTACTATCCCTACCTCACCCCTGGCACCCCACTACACTTCACAGCCTCTAGCAACCATCTTTCTACTTTTTATGTTCATGAGTTCAATTGTTTTTTTAGATTCCACAACAAGTGAGAACATATAATGTTTGTCTTTCTGTGCTGGGCTTATTTTACTTAACATAATGATCTCCAGCTTCCTCCATGTTGGTGCAAATGACTGGATCTCATTCTTTTTTACGGATGACTAGTACTCTATTGTGTATATGTAACACATTTTATATCCATTCATCTGTTGATAGACGCTTAGGTTGCTTCCAAATCTTTCCTATTGTAAACAGTGCTACAACAGACTTAAGACTGCAGATGTCTATTTAATATTATGATGTCCTTTCTTTTAGGTAAATACCCAGCAGTGGGATCGCTGGATGATATGGCTGCTCAATTTTTAGTTTTTTGAGGAACCTTCAAACTGTTCCCCGTATTGGTTGTACTAATTTACATTCCCACCAAAAATGTACATGGGTTCCCTTTTCTCCACATTCTCACCAGCATTTGTTATCACCTGTCTTTTGTCTATAAGCCATTTTAACTGCTGTGAGATTGCATCTCATTGTAGTTCTGATTTACATTTCCCTGATGATCAATGATTTTGAGCACCTTTTTATATATTATATATATATTTGCATTTCCCTGATGATCAATGATTTTGAGCACCTGTTTGTCATGTCTCATTTTGAGAAATGTCTATTCAAATCTTTTGTCCATATGATTATTAGAATTTTTCCTATAGAGTTGTTTGAGCTTGTTATATATTATGACTATTAATCCCTTGTCAAAGGCTTAGTTTGCAAATATTTATTTCCATTCTGTGAGTTGCCTCTTCATTTTGTTGATATATTTTGCTGTGCAGAAGCATTTTGACTTGATGTGATCCCATTTGCCCACTTTTGCATTGGTTGTCTGTGCTTGTGGAATACTGCTCAAGAACCTGAAGATTTTCTCAAAGGTTTTCTTAAAGCAGTTTCATGGTTTGAGACCTTAGATTCAAGTCTTTAATTTATTTTGATTTGATTTTTGTATACGGTGAGAGATAGGGGTCTAGTTTTATTATTCTGCATGTGGATATACAGATTTCTCAGCATCATTTATTGAAGAGACTGTCTTTTCCCCAGTACATATTCTAGGCACCTAGACACCTTTGTAAAAAATGAGTTAACGTGTGTGGATTTGTTTCTGGGCTGTCAAATTTGTTCTATTTTTCTATGTGTCTTTTTTATGCCAGCACCATATTGCTTTTATTATAGCTCTGTAGTATAATTTGAAGTCAGGTAATGTGATTCTGCCATTTTTTTTTTCTTTCGCTTAGGATAGCTTTGGTTATTCTGGGTTTATTATTGTTCCATACAAATTTTCATATTTTTTTCCTGTGAAAAATGCCATTGTTATATTGACAGAGATTGCATTGAATTAATAGATTGCTTTGGGTACTATGGACATTTTAACAATAGTAATTCTTCCAATTCATGAATGTGGAATATTTTAGCATTTGTTGTTTTCTTCTTCAATTTCTTTCATTAGTGTTTTATAGTTTTTATTATAGAGATCTTCCAAATTTTTGGTTTGTTTCTAAATATTTAATTTTATATGTGGCTATTGTAAATGAGATTATTGTTTTATGTCTTTTTTTTAGTTGTTCACTGTTGGCATATAGAGATGCTACAGAAGTTTCTGTCTGAATTTTTTTATCCTGCCATATTACTCAATATGTTTACCAGTTCTAATAGTGTTTCTGTGGAGTCTTTGGGTTTTTCCAAGTAAGAGAACATATCACCTTTAAGCAAGGATAATTTGATTTATTCCTTTCCAATTTGGATGCCTTTTATATCTTTCTCTTGTTTCCTTACTCTACCTAGGACTTCCATTATGATATTGAATAACAGTGATGACAGTGGAGAGCTTTGTTATTTTCCAGATCTTAGAGGAAAGGCTTTCAGTTTTTTCCTATTCAGATGATAATGTGCTGCTTGTCATATATGGCTTTTATTAGACTGAGTTATGTTCCTCCTATTACCAATTTTTTGAAGGTTTTTATGATGAAAGGATTTTGAATTTTATCAACTACTTTTTCAGCATCAACTGAAATGATCATGTGAATTTTGTTTTTCATTTTGTTGATATGATAGATTACATTGAGTGATTTGCATAATATTTGCTTTATATAGCTGGGTGCTCCAGTGTTAGGTGCATGCATGTTTAAAACTGTTATATTATCTTACTGAATTGACACCAGTATCATTACATAGTGACCGTCTTTGTCTTCTCTGATAGTTTTTGTTTTGAAATGTATTTTATTTGGTATAAGTTTAGTGACTCCTACACTTTTTAGATTTCATTGGCATATAACACCTTTTTCCATCCCTTTATTTTTAGTCTATGTGTGTCTTTATAGGTGAAGTGTTTTCTTGTAGGCAACATTTTGGTTTTTTTATCCATTTATTTGGCCTACGACTTCTGATGTGAGAGTTTAGTCCATTTACATTTAATGTTATTATTGATGAGTAAGCACCCATTATTTCCACTTTTAAATTTGTTTTCTGTTTGTTTTGTGGTCTTCTCTTTCTTCTTTCTTTCATTCCTGTCTTCCTATAGTGAAGATAATTTTCTCTGCTAATATAATTTTGTTTCTTGCTGTTTTGTGTATCTATTGTACATTTTTTGGCTTGATGTTACCATGAGGCTTGCAAATATTGTCTTATAACCCATTATTTTAACCTGATAACAACTTGACAGTATTTGCATAAAGAAACAAACAAGAAAAATAAAACTAATAAAAACTTGCCTTAACTTTGTCCTTTCTCTTTTTAACTTTTTTTTTGTTTCCATTTATATCTTATTTTGCTTTCTATATCTTGAAAAGTTGTTTTAGTTATTATTTTTGATTGGTTCATCATTTAATCTTTCTACTTAGGTAAAGTAGTTTTCACACCTCAGTTACAATGTTATATTTTATGTTTTTCTGTGTGTTTACTATTCTCAGTAAGTTTTATACTTTAAGCTGACTATTTATTGCTTATCAACATTCTTTTCATCTGAATTGATGCATTTCCTATAGCAGTTTTTTGTAGGACAGGTCTGGTGGTGATGAAATCCTTCATCTTTTGTGTGTGTAGGAAAGTGTATTCCTCCTTCATATCTGAAGAATACTTTCAAAAGATATACTATTCTAAGGTAAAAGATATTTCCTTCAGCACATTAGATAATTCATGCCACTTTCTCTGGGCCTGTATGGTTTCCACTGAAAAGTCTACTGGCAGACATACTGGAGCTCTACTGTATGTTATTTATTTCTTATTTCTTTTTTTTTATGCTGCTTTTATGATCCTTTCTTTATCCTTAAGTTTAGAGAGTTTATTAAATGCCTTTAGGTACTCTTCTTTGAGTTAAATCTGCTTGGTGTTCTATAACCTTCTTGTACTTGGACGTTGATATCTTTCTTTAGGTTTGGAAAGTTCTCAGTTATTATTCTTTGAATAAGCTTTCTACCCCAACTTTTCTCTACCTCCACTTTAAGGTCAATGACTGAAGGCCAAAAAATTTTTGAAGCTATTTTCCAGATCCTGTGAGAAGGTTTCATTGTTTTTTATATTCTTTTTACTTTTTTTAATCTGACTGCGTATTTTCAAACTGTTCCATTCTGGTTTTAAAGGACTCTGATGCATTCTTCAATATGCCAATTGCATTTTTCAATTACAGAATTTCTGCTTGATACATTTTAATTATTTCAATGTGTTTGATAAATTTATCTGGCAGGATTCTGAATTCCTTCTTAGTGTTATTTTGAATTCCTTTGGGTTTCCTCAACATTGCTATTTTGAACTCTCTGTCTGAAGGGTCACATATTTCTATTTACTCCAGAATTCATTATTAGTGTTCTATGTATTTCATTTGGTAAGGTCTTGCTTTACTGGATCATATTGATGTTAGTAGATGGGCTTTGGTATCTAGGCATGTAAGAGTTAGGTATTTATCATAGTGTTCCCTATTTGGGCTTATTTGTAGTTATATTTAAAAAGGTTTTTGAGATATTTTAAAGGACTTGGGTGTTGTAATGTAAGCTCTTATTGCTTTAGAGTACACTCCAAGCCCAGTAACACTGTAGTTCTTGCAGTCTTGTAGAAGCACTACCTTGATGATCTTAGACAAGATTCAGGAGATTTATCTGGATCATGAGGCAGAGATTTTTGTTCTTTTCCCTTACTTTCTGCCAAACATACAGATTCTCTCTCTGCGTTCTGAACCACATAAAGTTGAGGGGTGGAATGACATAGGCACCTATTTGATCACCACCACTATGACTGCATTGGGTCAGACCTGAAGATAACACCACATTGAGTCTTGCCAAAGGCCTGCAGTAACCACTCTGTGGTTACTGCTTATGTTTGTTCAAGGTCCTTGGGCTCTACAATAAACATGTGGTGAAGCCAACCAGGCTTGCATCCTTTTCTTCAGGGTGATGAGGTCCCCCAGTCCCCAGGTTGCTTCAGAAGTATCATCTGGGAGATGAAGACTAGAGTCAAACACCTTAGAACTCTACCTTGTATTCTATTGGATTGCAGCTAAGCTGGCACTCAAACCACAAACACAGTCCTAGTCACTCTTCCCTCCCATTTATACAAGCAGAGGAGCCTCAAACTGTAGCCACTGCCACCCTGGGCCACCTGAAGTACTGCCAGACTATCACTAGTGTTTCCTTAAGGTCCAGGGTCTCTTAAGTCAGCTTGTGGTAAATGCTGCCGGGCCTGAGACTCACCATTTAGGGCAATGGGTTTCCCTCTGACCCAGGGAAAGTCAAGAAATCCCATTCAAGAGTTAAGTCCTGGAATCAGGGACCCCAACATTCTGCTTGGTGCTTTAGCCCCCTGTGGTGGTATTGGTACCTAAAGTGTAAGACATATTCCTCTTTACTTTTTCCTCTACTTTTCTCAAGCAGACGGAGTTTTGCCCCATGGCCAACACAGTTGGTAATGTGCTATATCTAATCTGAAGCCAGAAAGCCTCAGAGGCTTATCAAGGCCCTGGATGTAGTACCCGAGTATGGCTGCAGCTTATTCAGGATCAAAGGGTTCTTCAATCTTTAGGTGATAAATGCGGCAGAACTGGGTCATTTCCCTCAAGGCTGCAAGTTGTCTTCTGGCTTAGGATGTGTCTAGAAATATTGTCTGGGAGCTAAGGCCTGGAATGGGGGCCTCATGACTCTCACCAGTGCCCTATCCTTCTATGACAGTGCTGGTATCCAAGATGCAAAACAAAGTTCTCCCCACTCTTTTTCACTCCTCTCCTTATTTGGATCTGTGAGCTTTTCAGCCTGTGGTTAGGGGAACGGAAATGCCAACACTCCCTTGGCATCCTCAGCTGGTGTCTCAGTTTGTCACATGACCCCCTATTCCATTGTCTCAGGGCTTAGTTCAGCCCTAAGACTTGCCTACCATTTTCAGTCCTTATTCCCTAGGCTGCCTTTCAAGTTTACTTAGAGACCGAGAACACTTTGGCCCTCCATGGTGAGGGCTGTGAATACTCAAGTTAGGACCACTGGGATTAGCAATTCCCCTCTGGCTAGGGCTGGTTTAAATGCTGCCTCCAAGGGTGGGCATCAGCTGAGTTTGGTCTGGTTATTCCTTTTGTTCTAAATAAACAGAACTGAGTTCAGTGCCTCAGAATTTCTATGTTTTCCCTTCCCCAGTACCCAGAGATGCTCAGTGTCCCACATCATCACTTCTGGGGCTGGGGAATGGGTGGAGTCAATGATTTTAAAAACCTTTTTTCTGTCTCTTCAGTGCCTTTTTCAGTGATGTGAAGTTAAAACCAAGTACTATGAGAGATCACCTGATTTTTTGTACTTATGAAGGTGTTGTTTCTTTGTAGATACTTGTTAGCTTGGTGTCCTTGTAAGGGGGACAATTGGTGGAGTTTTCTATTTCAGTACCTTGCTTCATCTCCCCCTGCAAGCCAAATTTTCTTATCACTGAAATAATTTTTGAAAAGTATTAGTCATCTAAGAAGCATTTCTTAGATGATTGAACAAGAGTTACCATAATGCAATATTGCATGGACTTTTGATGGATATTTGCAAATGTATTGTTTTCTCAACCAATATGTCAACTCAGAGATCATTATTTGTATTAATTATTTTTTTCTAGGGTCTTGTGATTAAATATTGTTCACTGGAGTAGAAAAAAATGGGAGAAAAATTTCTCCAGAGAAAGAACTATAGAGTGTTGTAATAATAATGTGTTTGTGCATTTGAATATTATGTGAGGCTAGAAACTAAAAACATCCATAATTCACTTTTTCTCAAAAAATTTCTGGTGACCTACATTCTCATTGCTACTGGTAATGTTTGAGTGCAGGGACTTAAATTTATCTTTCTTTACTTTCTTATCAAATTATAGTCCATTTTATCTAAGAATTGTACAGCAGAAGTTTTAAATTTATCTACTTTACCTAACAATTTCTTTTTCTTTTTATCTATCTATCATCAATGTATTATCACTCTATTATCTATCTACCTGTTTAAAGCCTTTTCCATCTTAAATTAGAAAATGTTCCTGAAAGAGTAGAGTAGTTATGAAATGTTATTCTGCTTTTCTTCTGACATAGGATACTAACAATCTAAATGCTTAATTAATGCTGCTTAATTTTGAACATTATGATTTTTGTAGTGATTCACAATGCCACTTTTTTCCAACTTTATTGAGGTATAATAGACAAAATGGTATATTTTTAAGGTGTAAAATTTGATGTTTTGATGTATGTATATATTGTAAAAAGAAAAACACCACAACCAATTAAGCTAATTGACATATTAATCACCTTACATGATTGCTATTTTATCTTTTATAAGACTACATTTAAATCATTGTAGTTGTTTTTACATTTTATTCGTATTACAGAATAATAATTGTCTATATTTATGGGGTACAATGTGATACATAGATACATGTATACATTGTGAAATGATCAAATTTAATTAATATATCTATCATTTCTCATGTTTATTTTTGTTAAGAACATTTAAAATTCACTATTTTGGCAATTATAAATAGGCAATTCATTATTATTAATTGTAATTACTTGATGTGCATTAGATCACCATAACTTCTTTCTCTTGTCTAATTGAAATTTTGTATCTTTTAACCAACATTTTCCTTTATTCATCCACTCCTGCCCTGGTTTTTGGTAGTAACCATTTTAATCTTTACTTGTGTAAGTTCAAATTTTTGCTTGCACATATCAGCAAGAACATGTAATATTTGTTTATCTGTACATGACTTATTTCCTTCAGTATAAATGTCCTTTAGCTTTATTCATGTTGTTACAATTTTAAGAATTTTATTTTTTCTAAAGATTGAGCAGTATTCCACCACACACACACACACACACACACACACACACACACACACAAACACAACATTTAAACAATCTTTTTATTTGTTGAGAGGCACTTAGGTTCCTTGCAAATCTTGGCTATAATGGAAAATATTGCAATAAATATGGGAATGTAGACATCTATTTGACATTCTAGTCATGTTTTGTACTCAGATTTTGTTCTATATTTTATTTTTTAGTACTGTAATAATTAATATTCTTAAACATACATCTTTGCTACTTCAATATTTCCTTAAAAAATTTACTGCAGTAAAATTTTGGGGACAAAATCTTATCTACATTTTAATTTCTGAAATACAATGCCATAATGATATCTATAAATGTGTCATAAATGTGCTCTTCCATATGTTAAGTGAGGATGTCAAATTAACTGCTCTATTAGGTTATAGTGATTTATTTAATCCAGTTATGTAATAGAGAAGTTAAATTTTCTTTCTCATAATGGGCTGAAAAGCTTTTTTTCCACTAGTTAAAACAAGTTGAAGCGTAACTGGATAATTATTTTTACAAAAGTAATTTTAGTATAGGCTTCGAAGTTGAACATATCTAGATTTATATTAGCCCCATTGTTTGCTAACTTTGATTTCAGGGAAATAACACAATTTTTCAAAATACAATGTATTTATTTTAAAAGATGGTATATCTAATAGATTTTTCATGTGGTTTTAATGACTACTAAATCAGAAAGTTTGTAAAATTTTATTTTTATTTATTTATTTTTGAGACAGGGTCTCAGTCTGTTGCCCAGGCTGGAGTGCAGTGGTACAATCATGGCTCACAGTAGTCTCAGTATCTTGGGCTCAAGTGATCTTACTGCCACAGTCTCCAGAATAACTGGGATTTCAGGGGTGCACCACCACGCCTGGCTATTTTTTTGTTTAATTTTTAGTAGAAATTAGTTCTAACTATGTTGCCCAGGCTGGTCGTGAACTCCTGGGCTCAAGCAATTCACCTACCTCCATCTCCCAAAGTGCTGAGATTAGAGGCATAAGCCACCACACCCAGCAGTTTGTAAAATTTTAAAAGAAATAAACACATTAAGCTCTCAATCCAGAAATGCTTTATTGCTGTTCATATTCTAAAATTATATTAGTATCAGGCTCCCTAGTTTCCCTATTTGACAAACTGGCATTAGTTAAGTAAATTATTGATTGTCAAGATGTTCAATTACACTTTACTAAAAACTGGCTTATACCATAAGATACCAGAATTATTTAGGCACAATTATTTTATGTGATTTAGATACTTCTGCATACCAACCGGTTGGCTAATAGTCAGACTATTTGACAAATGTTGTAAAGATCACAGATACAACATTTAATATAAGTAATTTCTTGCTTTGTGCATATAAAGCTTAAGATTTTGCCCTTAAAACCCGAAGCTTCTTCCCTTGGGTGTCATAACCTATTTATTGCTCTTAAAGTTTAGACCAATGGTTGCAATGTTGCCAACATGGTGATAAGTGGGGATAAGTAAATATACACAAGATATTATTTTATATTTTAAAAGATAATGGCACTTTCATACATATAAATGCCAAGTAAAATCTTTAACCCAAATATTTGAATTCATTTTTCCATGAAGAACCATTTCCAGAGTGCCTAACTCAGAAAAGTTCTGTTCTAACCTAATAATGAAAGTTATTCTAATAATATCTACAATAAATTTCAAAAGCATTCAAGTACACAGGTTATTTCACTTTTAAAGTAATCTATGTACATCAGGTTATTATAAAATAAAGCATTACATAATCTCAAAGATGTATCTAAATGCTAGATTTTTAAAAAGCCAATGAAATATGTACATTAATTATACCTGGGCAATCAATTTTATATTTGAGCATAAGTTAAGCAAAACTTTGTTCAGGACTTGCAAAATGTCCAGAAATAAATGCTGGGTGTTAAGTGGTGAATACAAAACAGAAACATAAGTAGTCATTGTGCCACAAAGAAGGAAACAACACACTCCAGGGCTTACTTGAGAGTGGAGAATAGGTAGAAAGAGAACATAAAATAAAAACAAAACAAAACAAAACAAAAAACTACCTATCAGTTACTATGCTTATCACCTAGGTGATGAAATAATCTGTATACTAAATCCTGGTGACATGAAATTTACCTACATAACAAACTTGCACATGTACCCCTGAACCTAAAATAATAATTTGAAAAGATAAGTAGTCATTGTCCCTAAAACACATGTAGTTTGCTTAGAAAGACATCACATATGAAAATGGAGCAAATTGAGCAGTAAGGGTTGAATTCCAAACACTTAGTATGTGTTGTGACATGGAAACTATATGTAATAAGAGCTCAAAAAATGTAAGTGTATTTTGGACCAAAGTAATTCTGGGAAGACTTTGGAGAAGAAAAAGGACCTCAATTGGCCCTTAAAATATTATGTGTTATAAATATTGACCGTTGGAGAAGCATACTTATTCTATAACACAATGTGAATAATGGTATAGTGGTGGTAACTAACACGGAATGTATGAGGAAGTTTATCTTACAAGATAGGTGACCTTGCTTTGGGGTGAGTTTGAGATAAGGTTATATAGAAATGATGGAATAAGAAGATTGTGGGCCTTAAAAGGAGCACAAATATTCTGAATTCTATTATAAATATAATAGAGACCTGCCGTAGATTCTTAGATGGAGAAAATACTCTGGGAGAACGTGGTTTTAGTAAAACTATTTTAGCAGTTAAGGAAAGCAAGTTTAGTTGTAAGCAGTTTAGTTACGTTCAGGAAAGCCATATCTTATACCAGATTTATTGCTGTGGTTTGCAGTGTTCTACCAACTTTTTGAAAATTAATGATCTATCTTAAGCTTTAGCACAGATGGTAACTAAATTGGATTTTATATCATTCAAATATTTGGGGAAGATGGTGAGTGAAATTATTTAGTTGTTATTTTGATCTTTCTGTAGATTATTATTCTTATCATATACTAGGGGTATTGGACTACAGATATTTATTCAATATTTTCTTGGAAGATAGAATGAGTCATACATTTTCACCTTGATAACATCTAAAATACTACCTTTTCTATCCCTATAAGACAATGTTAATTATGGAAATATAATATAAATACAATAATATATTTTAAGATCATGGGTGATCTATACAAATATTTTACTTATTGTGACCATCTGGAAAAAAATGCAGTCTATTCTGTGGCAAACAAAATAATTCTGAAAATATAATTAAAAGCAGGAGGTGTTAGCTCCTGGGAACTTTATATTACATGCATCAGCAGTTCTCAGAACAATAGAAAACTATGTGAGGTTATATAGGCAAACACTCTCATGTAAGGCAGATGTTGGCTATCCTACCACCCACTGAAAATGAAAAGCTAGTTTATTTGTTTGTGTCCAAATGACTGCTTGTGGAATTAGTCTTTCTAGAAGATATATACACATAAATATACATATATTTACTTATGTGTATACACACACACACACACACACACACAAACATGAGAAAGATAGATTGAGAGACACAGAAAGATAAATGAAGAGAGAAAGAGAGAGAGAAAGAAAGAATCATAAGGCAGTTTCTGTAGTACTTTGGTTATTGGTGGTTTTATAATGTATCAATACAAAATGAGTATAATAAAATAGACAGCAGCAGTAGCACTGTGGGGTGGGGTGACAAACTACAGCTCCAAAGCTATCTAAACAGAATTTAATAAATAAAATATTTTACAAAAGAAAATGTGCAATGTTAACATTGCAAGAACTGCATTCTATGGCAAAGCCAGTAACCATGGCATGTTGTAGAAACTAGATTTGCCAATTTCTGAAAATTTGGCTGAAATTTAGTTTATTCTCCACTTTATTTTCCTTTTTCACATTTCAAGTAATAAATATGGCCCTTGACGGCAACAGGACTGAATCATAATATGTGCCACTCTGTGGTTGAATTCCAAATGGCTCAGACGCATGGCAACAGGAGTGGGAACAAGGACTTTTTCTCAAGATTTTGGGCACCGCTCCTTTCTGGAGAGTTTAGTATGCTACATGTGGGAACAATCAGAGGCAGACAAAGCAGCTACAGTTCTCAAGGGAAAGCAGCAATAAGAATTGGGTTAAACTGAAAGTCTTTGCCAAGAGCTTGGTTTTAAAAAACGACATTGTTGAAATATTTTTTTTTCTAAAACAATAAGCATGGATTTGGGGAAATGAGTGCATGCGCTACAGTTTTTGGTGCAGAAAATTATGATGGAGTACCTGCAAGCAATTACAAGTTCGATATGGTGCCAGGGGAGTAGACTGTGGAGATTGTTTCAGTCTCTCTTCTCATTGTGTTATCTCATAAACACATGCTATTGCATGTTCAGAGGATGTAGAAATAATTTACTGACTTGTTCAACATTTGTTCAGTGGTTTTACATATCAATCAGCAATTAACAAAATATTAAGAGCTTACTTTGAACATTGCACTGTGCCAAGGAATAAGGGATTTCCATGTGGCTGATGATACAGTCCTTACATTCACGAACTGATCAGTAATTAAAGACATAGGAAAATATGTATGCACTGCAAGGCTGTGAAATGCAGGCAAAACAAAAATATATAAGATAAACTGCTACAGATTTCCAAATAGGAACAAAGTACTTATAGAAGATTCAAGTAGAAAGTGAGATTAGTGCAAGACTATAAATGATAGGTTGGTAATATATGAGAAGAAAAGATGAGTGTAATCAACAACAATAGATTCTGGAATGTAGACCACAGAAACAAAATATTTTTTTAATTTATCAAATGTAGAATTTTCTCTTCCAGAAATTAAACTGGGAGACATGAGTGGGTCATTGAACAGTTGAGTTATGTGATGACATATATGAAGAATATTACAACATAGAGGACAAAACGGGGTGAGGAGGGAAATAAGAAATTTGGATACAGTCAGATGTAAAGGTGGATATTACAGTGGTCCAAGCATGTGGCAAGGAAGATCTAGGCCAGAGTTATGAGAGAAAATTTCGAAAAAAGGCCAAGATAACAGACACTGAATGAAGAGGCATAATCTTATTCCTACAAAACAGTGTTACCTTTAGAGTAAAGAAATATATCTTTTAATACAACTTTATTGTAACATGTACAAATCTGAAAGCATGTCTGAAACTAGTTAGAGCATAGTTTTCTTACATAGAAGATAAAGGAGGTTAATACAATCATGTCTAAAATTTTCCCTTTGTAGCTCCAAAATTCCATGATTCTAGGAGTATATGGGAGTTAAACTGAGAAGCTGAGGGAAGAAAAGATGTAATTTTAAAAATAATTGTGAAATGTTGAATATGAATAAATTAAAATTTGAGTGTACTATTAAACATGATGGGAATTTAGAGGAACTAAGTGGTATAATAGAAAAGTATTAAGTTTACCTTTGGTTAAGCTAAGTAAAATGTAATAGCAATATTAAAGTGATTATAAATACAAAGTGTTAGGAAATAGAGGTGTGCAGTTTGAGAGAAATGTCAGGAAGAAAAATCCATAGAAGCAGTCTTTGCTATGGATGGTAGTGTGGGGTTAAGAAATTAATCATGCAAGCTGAAAACAAAAAATGTAATCTTACTAATCAAAAGAGAAATTTCAGTTGTTCTGGGATCTTTATAAATTTGTATTAAAACAGAATTACATTAGCAAGCTGATGGACTAGCAAGCTCAGGTCCTTATTTCTTCATGGGAACATCAAGTCAACAACAACAGACTCACTAAAATAGTTTTGGGAGAGCTCCAGCAATAAGTAAAAAATCTGCAGCAACTAAGCAAATCTTGAATCAACATAATACCCCATTGAAAATGATGGAGGAGGGTGGAGCAAGATGGCCGAATAGGAACAGCTCCAGTCTCCAACTCCCAGCGCGAGCCGAATGACACAGATGACTGGTGATTTCTGCATTTTCAACTGAGGTACTGGGTTAATCTCACTAGGGAGAGCCTGACAATAGGTGCTAGTCAGCTGCTGCAGCCCGACCAGCGAGAGCTGAAGCAGGGCGAGGCATCGCCTCACCTGGGAAGCACAAGGGGAAAGGGAATCCGTTTTCCTAGCCCAGGGAACTGAGACACACAACACCTGGAAAATCAGGTAACTCCCACCCCAATACTGTGCTTTAAGCAAACAGGCACACCAGGAGATTATATCCCACACCTGGCCGGGAGGGTCCCACGCCCACGGAGCCTCCCTGCAAGGCCGCAGCCAGGCTGGGGGAGGGGCGCCCGCCATTGCTGAGGCTTAAGTAGGTAAACAAAGCTGCTGGGAAGCTCGAACTGGGTGGAGCTCACAGCAGCTCAAGGAAACCTGCCTGTCTCTGTAGACTCCACCTCTGGGGAGAGGGCACAGTAAACAACAACAAAAGCCAAAAGCAGCAGAAACCTCTTCAGACGCAAATGACTCTGTCTGACAGCTTTGAAGAGAGCAGTGGATCTCCCAACACGGAGGTTGAGATCTGAGAAGGGACAGACTGCCTGCTCAAGTGGGTCCCTGACCCCGAGTAGCCTAACTGGGAGATATCCCCCACTAGGGGCAGTCTGACACCCCACACCTCACAGGGTGGAGTACACCCCTGAGAGGAAGCTTCCAAAGCAAGAATCAGACAGGTACACTCGCTGTTCAGAAATATTCTATCTTCTGCAGCCTCTGCTGCTGATAACCAGGCAAACAGTGTCTGGAGTGGACCTCAAGCAATCTCCAACAGACCTAGAGCTGAGGGTCCTGACTGTTAGAAGGAAAACTATCAAACAGGAAGGACACCTACACCAAAACCCCATCAGTACATCACCATCATCATCAAAGACCAGAGGCAGATAAAACCACAAAGATGGGGAAAAAGCAGGGCAGAAAAGCTGGAAATTCAAAAAATTAGAGCGCATCTCCCCTGGCAAAGGAGCGCAGCTCATCGCCAGCAACGGATCAAAGTTTGACGGAGAATGACTTTGACGAGATGAGAGAAGAAGGCTTCAGTCCATCAAACTTCTCAGAGCTAAAAGAGGAATTACGTACCCAGCGCAAAGAAACTAAAAATCTTGAAAAAAAAGTGGAAGAATTGATGGCTAGAGTAATTATTGCAGAGAAGGTCATAAACGAAATGAAAGAGATGAAAACCATGACATGAGAAATGCGTGACAAATGCACAAGCTTCAGTAACCGACTTGATCAACTGGAAGAAAGAGTATCAGCGATTGAGGATCAAATGAATGAAATGAAGCGAGAAGAGAAACCAAAAGAAAAAAGAAGAAAAAGAAATGAACAAAGCCTGCAAGAAGTATGGGATTATGTAAAAAGACCAAATCTACGTCTGATTGGGGTGCCTGAAAGTGAGGGGGAAAATGGAACCAAGTTGGAAAACACTCTTCAGGATATCATCCAGGAAAATTCCCCAACCTAGTAGGGCAGGCCAACATTCAAATCCAGGAAATACAGAGAACGCCACAAGGATACTCCTCAAGAAGAGCAACTCCAAGACACATAATTTCCAGATTCACCAAAGTTGAAATGAAGGAAAAAATCTTAAGGGCAGCCAGAGAGAAAGGTCGGGTTACCCACAAAGGGAAGCCCATCAGACTAACAGCAGATCTCTCGGCAGAAATTCTCCAAGCCAGAAGAGAGTGGGGGCCAATATTCAACATTCTTAAAGAAAAGAATTTTCAACCCAGAATTTCATATCCAGCCAAACTAAGTTTCATAAGTGAAGGAGAAATAAAATCCTTTACAGATAAGCAAATGCTTAGACATTTTGTCACCACTAGGCCTGCCTTAAAAGAGACCCTGAAGGAAGCACTCAACATGAAAAGGAACAACCGGTACCAGCCATTGCAAAAATAAGCCAAAATGTAAAGACCATAGAGGCTAGGATGAAACTGCATCAACTAACGAGCAAAATAACCAGTTAATATCATAATGACAGAATCAAGTTCACACATAACAATCTTAACCTTAAATGTAAATGGACTAAATGCTCCAATTAAAAGACACAGACTGGAAAACTGGATAAAGAGTCAAGACCCATCAGTCTGCTGTATTCAGGAGACCCATCTCACACGCAGAGACATACATAGGCTCAAAATAAAGGGATGGAGGAAGATTTACCAAGCAAATGGAGAACAAAAAAAAGCGGAGGTTGCAATCCTAGTCTCTCATAAAACAGACTTTAAACCATCAAAGATCAAAAGAGATAAAGAAGGCCATTACATAATGGTAAAGGGATCAATTCAACAGGAAGAGCTAACTATCCTAAATATATATGCACCCAATACAGGAGCACCCAGATTCATCAAGCAAGTCCTTAGAGACTTACAAAGAGACTTAGACTCCTATACAATAATAATGGGAGACTTCAACACTCCACTGTCAACATTAGACAGATCAACGAGACAGAAAGTTAAAAAGGATAACCAGGAAATGAACTCAACTCTACACCAAGCAGACCTAATAGACATCTATAGAACTCTCCACCTCAAATCAACAGAATATACATTCTTCTCAGCACCACATTGCACTTATTCCAAAATTGACCACATAATTGGAAGTAAAGCACTCCTCAGCAAATGTACAAGAACAGAAATTGTAGCAAACTGTCTCTCAAACCACAGTGCAATCAAACTAGAACTCAGGACTAAGAAACTCAATCAAAACCACTCAACTACATGGAAACTGAACAACCTGCTCCTGAATGACTACTGGGTACATAACGAAATGAAGGCAGAAATAAAGATGTTCTTTGAAACCAATGAGAACAAAGATACAACATATCAGAATCTCTGGGACACATTTAAAGCAGTGTGTAGAGGGAAATTTATAGCACTAAATGCCCACAAGAGAAAACAGGAAAGATCTAAAATTGACACTCTAACATCATAATTAAAAGAACTAGAGAAGCAAGAGCAAACACATTCGAAAGCTAGCAGAAGGCAAGAAATAACTAAGATCAGAGCAGAACTGAAGGAGATAGAGACACAAAAAACCCTCCAAAAAATCAATGAATCCAGGAGTTGGTTTTTTGAAAAGATCAACAAAATTGACAGACCGCTAGCAAGACTAATAAAGAAGAAAAGAGAGAAGAATCAAATCGACACAATTAAAAATGATAAAGGGGATATCACCACCGACCCCACAGAAATACAAACTACCATCAGAGAATACTATAAACACCTCTACGCAAATAAACTAGAAAATCTAGAAGAAATGGATAATTTCCTGGACACTTACACTCTTCCAAGACTAAACCAGGAAGAAGTTGAATCCCTAAATAGACCAATAGCAGGCTCTGAAATTGAGGCAATAATTAATAGCCTACCAACCAAAAAAAAACCAGGACCAGATGGATTCACAGCCGAATTCTACCAGAGGTACAAGGAGGAGCTGGTACCATTCCTTCTGAAACTATTCCAATCAATAGAAAAAGAGGGAATCCTCCCTAACTCATTTTATGAGGCCAACATCATCCTGATACCAAAGCCTGGCAGAGACACAACAACAAAAAAAAATTTTAGATCAATATCCCTGATGAACATCGATGCAAAAATCCTCAATAAAATACTGGCAAACCGGATCCAGCAGCACATCAAAATGCTTATCCACCATGATCAAGTGGGCTTCATCCCTGGGATGCAAGGCTGGTTCAACATTCACAAATCAATAAACATAATCCAGCATATAAACAGAACCAAAGACAAGAACCACATGATTATCTCAATAGATGCAGAAAAGGCTTTTGACAAAATTCAACAGCCCTCCATGCTAAAAACGCTCAATAAATTCGGTATTGATGGAACGTACCTCAAAATAATAAGAGCTATTTATGACAAACCCACAGCCAATATCATACTGAATGGGCAAAAACTGGAAAAATTCCCTTTGAAAACTGGCACAAGACAGGGATGCCCTCTCTCACCACTCCTATTCAACATAGTGTTGGAAGTTCTGGCTAGGGCAATCAGGCAAGAGAAAGAAATCAAGGGTATTCAGTTAGGAAAAGAAGAAGTCAAATTGTCCCTCTTTGCAGATGACATCATTGTATATTTGGAAAATCCCATTGTCTCAGCCCAAAATCTCCTTAAGCTGATAAGCAACTTCAGCAAAGTCTCAGGATACAAAATTAATGTGCAAAAATCACAAGCATTCTTATAAACCAGTAACAGACAAACAGAGAGCCAAATCATGAATGAACTTCCATTCACAATTGCTTCAAAGAAAATAAAATACCTAGGAATCCAACTTAAAAGGGATGTAAAGGACCTCTTCAAGGAGAACTACAAACCACTGCTCAGTGAAATCAAAGAGGACACAAACAAATGGAAGAACATACCATGCTCATGGATAGGAAGAATCAATATCGTGAAAATGGCCATACTGCCCAAGGTAATTTATAGATTCAATGCCATCCCCATCAAGCTACCAACGAGTTTCTTCACAGAATTGGAAAAAACTGCTTTAAAGTTCATATGGAACCAAAAAAGAGCCCACATCTCCAAGACAATCCTAAGTCAAAAGAACAAAGCTGGAGGCATCACGCAACCTGACTTCAAACTATACTACAAGGCTACAGCAACCAAAACAGCATGGTACTGGTACCAAAACAGAGATATAGACCAATGGAACAGAACAGAGTCCTCAGAAATAATACCACACATCTACAGCCATCTGATCTTTGACAAACCTGAGAGAAACAAGAAATGGGGAAAGGATTCCCTATTTAATAAATGGTGCTGGGAAAATTGGCTAGCCATAAGTAGAAAGCTGAAACTGGATCCTTTCCTTACTCCTTATATGAAAATTAATTCAAGATGGATTAGAGACTTAAATGTTAGACCTAATACCATAAAAATCCTAGAGGAAAACCTAGGTAGTACCATTCAGGACATAAGCATGGGCAAAGGCTTCATGTCTAAAACACCAAAAACAACGGCAGCAAAAGCCAAAATTGACAAATGGGATCTCATTAAACTAAAGAGCTTCTGCACAGCAAAAGAAACTACCATCAGAGTGAACAGGCAACCTACAGAATGGGAGAGAATTTTTGCAATCTACTCATCTGACAAAGGGCTAATATCCAGAACCTACAAAGAACTCAAACAAATTTACAAGAAAAAAACAAACAACCCCATCAAAAAGTGGGCAAAGGATATGAACAGACATTTCTCAAAAGAAGACATTCATACAGCCAACAGACACATGAAAAAATGCTCATCATCACTGGCCATCAGAGAAATGCAAATCAAAACCACAATGAGATACCATCTCACACCAGTTAGAATGGCGATCATTAAAAGTCAGGAAACAACAGGTGCTGGAGAGGATGTGGAGAAATAGGAACACTTTTACACTGTTGGTGAGATTGTAAACTATTTCAACCATTATGGAAAACAGTATGGCGATTCCTCAAGGATCTACAACTAGATGTACCATATGACCCAGCCATCCCATTACTGGGTATATACCCAAAGGATTATAAATCTTGCTGCTATAAAGACACATGCACACGTATGTTTATTGCGGCACTATTCACAATAGCAAAGACTTGGAATCAACCCAAATGTCCATCAGTGACAGACTGGATTAAGAAAATGTGGCACATATACACCATGGAATACTATGCAGCCATAAAAAAGGATGAGTTTGTGTCCTTTGTGGGGACATGGATGCAGCTGGAAACCATCATTCTTAGCAAACTATCACTAGAACAGAAAACCAAACACCGCATGTTCTCACTCATAGGTGGGAACTGAACAATGAGATCACTTGGACTCGGGAAGGGGGACATCACACACCGGGGCCTATCATGGGGAGGGGGGAGGCGGGAGGGATTGCATTGGGAGTTATACCTGATGTAAATGACGAGTTGATGGGTGCTGACGAGTTGATGGGTACAGCACAGCAACATGGCACAAGTATACATATGTAACAAACCTGCACGTTATGCACATGTACCATAGAACTTAAAGTATAATAATAAAAAATAATAATAATAAAAAAAGAAAATGATGGAAAACTAGTTGTAATTTATGTTCAAACTTACCTCACCCCTTCCTTGGAAATGAGTCGATTGAGGGAAGCTACTCTACTGCTGATTTCTCCTTTTAGACAAAAAGAAAAGACTGGAACTGCTGGAAACTTTCCGACCTGTTTAAGTACTGCTGAGAGACTGGTTTCCATCCCAACTGTTGTGTTCAGATGTGAATAGCTGCATAGCTTGAAATAGGTCAGATATCAAACTGTAAAGGACACAGAAATCAGGAATGAGTGCCACAGCACGTGAAGGCTGCAGAAATATTGCAGATGCACACGGGTCTGGGGGCAAAAGATAACAGGGTGATAAATACAATTGAACATAAATTACCGCAAGAAGAAGCAGGGAAAATTAAGACATTTAACAACAACCATGTATACAGGAGAATTAGCATATTCAAAGGAACAAAATAAACATTTAGAAATTTACACTAAATAAACACAGGCTTTGGACCTAAAACACAAAAATTTGAAAACAGAAGTTTAAAATATGCCCAAAGAGCTGAAGCTTAACAGAGAAAGAAAACTTAAAGAAAACAAAAAATAATATGTATAGTAAATGAAATTATTAGCAGAGACAGAAATTATTTTTGAATTCTGAAACTGAAGTATACGATAACTAAGGTAAAAACTTTAGAAGTTCAGCAGCAGAATTGAACTGGAAGAAAAAATAATCAGCAAATTTAAAGACTGGTAATTTTACTGTCATAAGAATTAAAAAAAAAAAAAAAGCCAAAGGATAAAAGAGGAGAAAAAAGTAAAAGCAAATGAACAGAGCCTAAGAGACTAATGAGATATCAAAAAGTAGAATAATATATTCATTATGAAAATTCTATAAAAATAAAAAGAGAAAGGGACGGAAAGGTTATTTGAATAAATATTGGCCAACTTCCCAGTTTGATGAATGACATGGATGTACAAATACAGGAAGCTAAAGGAACCTCAACAGAATGAATTAAATGAGACCTACACTGAGATAAGTAATAATTTCACTGTATAAAGACAAACAAAAATAATTATATTGAAAGCAGCAAAACAAAAATGACTCATCAAATACTAAGAATCCTCAATAAGATTAACAGTGGATATCTTAAGAGAAACTTTTGAGGTCAGAGGCAATGAGATGACAAATTTCGAGTGCTAAAAAAACCCTGCCATCTTAAAATTCTATATCTAGGAAAACAATTCTTCAAATATAAGGGAGAAATTAAGGCTTTCTGTATAAGCAGAAGCTCAGAGAGTGTATTACCGCATGTCCATCATACATAAAATGCTAAAAGGAGCCCTTAAAGTTGAAATGAAAGGATGTACACAGAAACTAAAAGCCATATAAAAATATAAAATCACCTAATAAAAGAAAATACATTAACAAATATAAAAATATTATTTTTATTTTCTTACATAACTACTTCTAACTCTTTTATATATTTAAAATAAAAAGCATAAAATATCACTGCTACTCTGTCTTGCACTTCTATAAAGTAATAGCTGAGGCTGGGGAATTTATTTTTAAAAAGAGGTTTAACTGGATCATGGTTCTGCAGGCTTTACAACATAGAACCAGCATCTGTTTGGCTTCTGCTGAGGCCTCTAGAATCTTTTACTCATGGCAGAAGGCAAAAGGGGATCAGGCGTGTCACATGGTGAGAGAAGGAGGAAGACAGAGGAGAGGAGATACTAAATTTTTAACAACAAGATCTCATGTGAGCTCATTACTATGAGTAGGGCATGAAGCTATCATGAGGAATTTGAACCCATGACCCAAATACCTCTCACAAGGTTTCACCTCCACCACTGATGATTATGTTATAACATGGGATTTGGAAAAGACATCCATTTAAACCATATAAAATTTTATGTTAATTGGTATATGATAAATAAATATAGAATTTATGACAATAAAATAAACTTGAGGGGTCGACTAAAAAAAGTAAAAATTTTCTAAAACAGGAGCACCCAGATTCATAAAGCAAGTTCTTAGCTACCTGTAAAAAGACTTAGATAACCACACAATATAGTGGTAGATTTCAACACACCACTGACAGTATTAGACAGATCACTGAGGCAGAAAACTAACAAGAACCTGAACTTGACAATTGGCCAAATGTGTCTAACAGACATCTGTAGAATTCTCCACCCAAAAACAACAAAACATACTTTTTTTCTCATTGGCATATGGCACATATTCTAAAATTGACTACACAGTTTTTCATAAAACAAATTTCAGAAAATTTAAAGAAAGCTGAAATTATGCCAAACACATTATCAGGCCACAGTGCAATAACAATAGAAATCAATATCAAGGAAATTACTCAAAACCATACAATTACTGAAAGTTAAACAACCTATGCTTGAATGACTTTTGAATAAATGAGAAAATTAAGGCAAAAATTTATAAATTCTTTGAAACTAATGAGAACAAAGATACACCATATTATACTCTCTGAGACACAGTTAAAGCAGTGTTAAGAGGAAAGTTTATAGTACTAAAAATCATCTATTGTTAGTCACAAAATGCAAAATACTGCACAATTCCAATTCCACATTTATGAGTCATCTGAGTAATCAAACTAATAGAAACAGAAACTAGAATTGTGGTTTCCAGGGGAGGAGGGGGCGGAAGAAATGAGTAATTTTTGTTTAGTTTCAATCAAGTTTCAGTTTTGCAAATTGAAATGTTCTGAACATTGATTGTGCAGCAATGTTTATACACTTAACAACAATGATGTGTAAACTTAGTTAAGATAAATTTTGTTATGCATTTTTTATCATAGCATAAAATTTAAGAATCTATTTTAAAAAGTAGAGGTGTTGTGTGTGATTAATGTTAATTTTGTATTGGTTAATAATATATTATGATTCTTTTACAATGTTATATGTAGTCATGGTAAACACAATTAAAATTATATATGTATATATAAATATATGATGAGATGAGAGTAAAATGTGTCATTATGAACTATCAACTAGAAACATAAGAATATAGAATGAAGAAAGGGGGTAAGAATAACTATGACATATATATAAGAAATAACAGAATAACAATACTAAGTCTTTCCTTATCAGTAATTATTTTAAAAATATTAAAAAATTTAACTCCTGAAGCAAAAGTTATAAATGAGCAGATGGATTAAAATAATAGCATAATAATAATAAACAAAATCCAACTATATACAATCTGTAAGAACTTAGTTTAGATGTAAGGACACAGACATAAGGATTGAAAAAATATATTACATGCAAATAGTAACTAAAAGAGAACAGGAGGGTGCTTCATTAATATCAGACAAAGTGTACTTTCAGTATTAAAAATAACTCTCATAAGAGATAAGGAAGGATATTATATATAATAAATTGATCAATTCACAATAAAGGTAAAACCACCATAAACATTTACATACAATTATTATTTACCAAACAGATGGAGCAAATATTACAGACTAGAAGGGAGAAATAGACACTGTAATAAAGTCTTCATTATTTCACATTCACTAATAGATAGAAAAATCAGACAGAAGAAAAATAAGAAAATAGAAGACTTGAACAACACTAAAGAACAATAGCATCTAACATACATATAGCAAACACTCCACCAAAGAGTAGCACAAACATTATCGAGAAAGGGATCCCAATAAAAAACAAATTTACAAAATTTAAAAGAAGATTCAAAATACTGATCTTAAAGAAGTTCAGTCAGATAAAAAAGAATACTGAAAAATATTATTGAGTGGAAAACTGACCTCACTGAATAAAATATAAAACACATTGAAAAACTTCAAAAGAATAAATTAAGAAGTCAGAATCACAAAACTTGAAGCCATGTCTTTTGAGATAACCCATTCAGAAAAAAGAAAAAAAATTAAAACATATGGGCAAGACTTTGAGACATATCGTATACCATAAAGTGACCAAATATTCAAGTTATCAGTATCACAGAAAGCAAAGAGAGGGGAAAAAAGTGTTAGATAAACTACTTAAAAAAGTAATAGATGAAAACCACCCAAATCTAGGCAAGAGATTTCAACATCCGGATACAGGAGGCTCAGAGATCCCCAAACAAATAAAATGGAAAAATGTCTTCTTCATCACATACTATGCAAAAACTGTCTAATGTCAAAGACAAATGAATAATTGTAAAAACAACAAGGGAAAAGCACTGTGACCTATAAAGGAAGCCCCATCAGACTAACAGCAAATTTTCCATCAGAAATTTTACAAGCCTAAAGAGAATGGAATGATATACTCAAAGTCATCAAAGAAAAAAATCTGTCACCCAAAGATATTATACCCAGAAAAAAAATCCATCAAAAAGTTTTTAAAGTAGAAGTTATATCACAACCTCTAGACCAGCCATACAAGTTAATTCACAATCTCAAGACAAGTCATGCAAGAATTTTTCAAGGTACAACTAAACCTGGAAGTGAAAAGATGACATTTATTATCACAGAAACAGAAGTATAAAACTCACTGGTAAGGCAAACAACTGACCAAGAGAAAAAACTCAAATTATACTACTACAAAAAAAAAAAAAAAAAAAAAAAAAAAAACCCACTAAACCATGATAACAAACAATAAAAGAAAGAAAATGAATAAAGAGTATACAAAATAACCAGAAAGCAATTACCAGTGTGATAGAAATAACACCTCAAATATCAATAGCAACATTGAAAGTAAATTTACTAAATCACCCACTTAAACCATAAAGACTGGCTGAATGATAATAAAAGAATACATAAACTAAATATATGCTACATACAAGATACACGTTACCTTTAAGGCTCATATAGACTGAAAGTAAAGTTATGGAAAAAAGATATTCTATCTAAATAGAAATGAAAAGCAAGCAAGAGTAGTTATTCTTATATTAGATAAAACAGACTTTAAGTCAAAAACTGTAAACCAAACAATGTCATTGGATAATTGGAAAATGACCAATGTATCCAAGTGATATAACAATTCCATATATATATTCACTCATCACTGGATCAGCCAAATTTATTACCTAATAACTGCAGAATAGACAGTCTTTTCAGCAGCACAACAAACATACAGTAGGATAGACCATATGTTAGGCCAAAAAAAATTTCAAGAAATTTTTAAACATCTAAATCATATTAAGTATCTTCTCAGACTACAATGAAGTAAAGCTAGAAATAAATAATAAGATAAACTTTAGAAACTATAAAAATACATGGAAAATAAACCAAATACTTCTAAAGATTATTGGGTCATGTAGAAATAAATACACAATTTTTCAACGATAGTTTGGACAGGGTGGCTCATGCTTGTAACCCCAGAACTTTTGGAGGTTGTGGTGGGCAGTTCACTTGAACCCAGGAGTTCAAGACAGCCCTGAGTAAATGGCAAAACCCTGTCTTTACAAAAAGTACAAAGATTAGCTGTGTGTATTGGTGCATACCTGTAGTCCAAGCTGCTTGACAGACTGAGGTGGGAGAATGACTTGAACCCAATAGGTTTAGGCTACAGTGAGCTGTGTTTGCACCACTGCACTCCATCCTGGAGGAGAGGGTGAGATGCTGTCTCAATAAATAAATAATTTTTAAAAAATTATATTAGAAAAAAATAAAAATGACCATATAGTGTAAGAAAAACATAAATTTACCTAAAACTGTGCTGAGTGAGGTTTAAAGCAATAGATATCTACATCAAAAAAATTATAAAAATTCCAAAAAAGCAATCTAACAATGGACTTAACAAAGTAGAAAAGCAAGAATTAACCAAACATAATATAAGCAGAATAAAAACAATTAAGATGAAAAGAGAACTTACATATATATATATACACACACACACACACACACACACACATACACACACACACACAGTAAGGAAGTGGGAAAAGAGCAAGATGGTGGAATAGTAGGCTGCACCAATTGTCCCTCTCAGAAGGATACCAGTTCAACAACTTTCTACACAGGAAAAGCAGCTTCACAAGAACTGAAAATGAGCTGAGCACTCACTGTACCTGGTTGTAACTTTACATCACTGAGACACCAAAAAGGTAGAAAATAATGTATTGAATTACCAGTGGCAATGCTCCCTCATTTGATGGCAGAGGCAATGTGCTGCAGAGAGCATTTCTGTGCAGTGGGATGATGGAGAGCACAGCTTTAAACTCAGTACTTCCCTGTTATAGCAGAAAGAATAACTAGACCAAATTCAACTGATGCTCGAAAATGGAGAAAACATTTAAACCAACCCTTGCCAGAGGGAAGTTGCAAATCCCAGCCATAGAAACTCAAGTTTCCCCAAGCCCTTTCACCACAAGCTAAGGTGATCTGGGGCTCAAAATATTCTTTAAAGGCAGTCTAGGCCATAAAGACTTCAACTCCTAGGCGAGTTCTAGTGCTAAACTGGGCCAAGAGCCAGAGGACGGGGGTACACATGACCTACTGACACACCAGCAGGGATTGCTAAAGGAGTGCTGGTTTTAGCACTACCTTAACCCAAGTTTGCATAGCTCATGGCCACAACAGAGACCACCTTTAGAAAAGGGATGGGAAAGTAGGAAAAGAGGATACAGTCTTTTTACACCAGATCAACTGCAGTATGTTAGAATACTACGTAGACTTAAGAAAATTTTGAGCCTAGTGAGTGGTTTCTAGATGGTGTGACTGGACCTGATTGGGACCTGTGGCAACTGGTGGCTCTGAAGGGAAGGACACAGGCCTGACTGGTTTTGCCACCTTCTGAATGTAGAACTTCAGGGACTTGAATGAATATAAGTTGTAGCCAAATAGATGTTACAGCTGGCCTTGGGTGAAATCCAGAGCTTTGCTGGCAGCAGGCTTGACCAAGCACAGTCCTGGTTGTGGTGGACACGGAAGGACTTGTGTCATTCCACCCTAGCATAAGGTGGCTCAGAACAGACTGAGATTCTGTATCTTTGGAATAAAGAAAGGGAAGAAAATAAGAATTTCTGCCAAACACACCAGATAATTCTGCATCATTTTCCAGACCATAAAGGCAGTACGTCTATGAGTCTGCAAGAACCACAGCCTTACTGGGTTTGGAATATCCCCTAAAGCAGATACAGTTTTGATCACAACACCCAAGTCTTTTCAACTATCTGGAAATTCTCTTAAGAAGGATGGCTAAAAATAAGCCCAGACAGTGAAGATTACAAGAAATACCAACTTTTCAATGCCCACAAACTGAAGATCATCTGTAAGTATTAAAATCATCCAGGAAAAAAAAATATGACCTTACCAAATGAACTAAATAATATTCTAGGGGCCAATCCTGGGGAAACAGAGATTTGTGATCATTCAGAAAAAGAATTCAAAATAACAGTCTTGAGGAAACTCAAAGAAATTAATCATAACACAAAGATGAAAGTCAGAATTCTATCAGATAAATTTAACAAAGATATTGAAATAATTTTGAAAAATCAAGATGATATTCTGGAGCTGGAAAATGCAATTGGTATATTGAAGAATGAATCAGGATTCTTGAACAGCAGGATGGATGAAGTAGAAGAAATAATTAGAAAGTTTGAAGACAGTTTATTTGAAAATACACAGAGAAGAAAGCAGAAAAAAGTAAAAAAAAAAAAAAAAAAAAAAAAAAAAAAAAGAGGCATGTATTAGTTCCTTGTCACGATGCTATAAAGAACTACCTGACACTCGGTAATTCATAAGTAAAAGAGGTTTAATTGCCCCAAAGTTCCATAGGCTTGGCAGGAAGCATGGCTGGGGAGTTTTCAGGAAACATACAATCATGAGAGAAGGTGAAGGGGAACTAGGCACATCTTACATGGCCAAAGCAGTAGAAGAGAGCCAAGAGGAAGGTGCTACACACATTTAAACAACCAGATCTTCTGAGAACTCACTCACAATCATGAGAACAGCAAAGGGTAAGTCTGCCCCCATGATCCAATCACCTCCCACCAGACCCATCCTCCAAAAGTGGGGATTACAATTAGACATGAGATTTGGGCAAGAATACCAATTCAAGTCATATTATTCTACCCTTGGCCCCTCCCAAATCTCATATACTTCTCACATTGCAAAATGTAATTATTCTTTCTCAACAGTCCTCCAGTCTTTACTCATCTGAGACAATGTAATTCCCTTCTGGCTATGAACCTGTAATATCAAAAACAAGTAAGTTACTTCCAAGATAAAATTGCGATATAGGTATTTGTAAATAATACATTTCCAAAAGGAAGAAACTGGCCAAAACAAAGAAGCTACAGGTCCTATGCAAGTTCAAAACCCAACAGGGCAGTCATTAAATCTTAAAGGTCCAAAATGGTCTCCTTTGACTCCATGTCTCACATCCAGCCCACACCGATGCAAGGGGTGAGTTCTCAAGCCCTTTGGCAGCTCCACCCTTGTAGTTCTGCAGAATACAGCCCCAGTGGCTGCTTTCATGGGCCAGCATTGAGTGCCTGTGGCTTTTTCAGGTGCACAGTGCAAGCTGTCAGTGGATCTACCATCATGCGATCTGGAGGATGGTGACCCTCTTCTCACGGCTCCACTAAGCAGTGCCCCTGTGAGGTCTCTATGTGGGGGCTTCATCCCCACATTTCTCATCTGCACTGCCCTAGTAGAGGTCTTCCAAGGGAGCTCCACCCCACCACAGACTTCTGCCTGGACATTCAGGTATTTCCATATATACTTTGAAATCTAGGCAGAGACTCCCAAGCCTCAACTCCTGCCTTCTGCACACACACAAGTGTCACACCACATGGAAGCCACCAAGGCTTGTGATTTGCACTCTGAAGCAATGGCCCTAGTTGTACATTGGCCTTTATCAGACATGGCTGAAAATGGAGCTGGAGTGGCTGCGATGCAGGATGCCATGTCATGACACTGAACAGAGCAGTGGGGCCCTGGGCATGGCCCACAAAACCATTTTTCTCATCATAGGCCTCTTATGATGAGAGGGACTGTCGAGAAGATCTCTGAAATGCCCTGCAAGCATTTTCCACATTGTCTTGGCTATTAACATTTGGCTGTTCTTTACTTACGCAAGTTTATGCAGCCTTGAATTCCTTCCCAGGAATTGTGTTTTTCTTTTCCACCACATGGTTGTGCTACAAATTTTCTAAACATTTATGCTCTGCTTCCCTTTTAAATACAAGTTCCAGTTTCAGATAATCTGTTTGCTCATACATATAAGCACATAATGTTACAAGAAGCCAGACCACATCCTGAAAGCTTTGCTGCTTAGAAATTTTAAGTTCCACACATCTCTAGAGCAGGGGCATGATGTCACTAGTCTCTTTGCTAAAGCATAGCAAGAGTGACCTTTACTCCAGTTTCCAATAAGTTTCCCACCTCACTCTGGGCTTCACTGTCAATATCATTATCACCATTTTGGTCTAAACCATTCAACAAGTCTCCAGGAAGTTCCAAACTTGCTCACAGGGTTGTTAAGTGGGAAAGGTGAGAAGGGAACTGGGAATTTTCATTTAGTAATAACAACTGGTGAAGGGAACAAGTCTGACAGAGGGAGGGTTTTGAGCATAAATACATGAAAGTCTGGACATAGGGGTCCTCAGACCATTTGCCATTTCGTTGTAAGAATTTGTCAAGATTGCGTTGAATTTGGAAATTGAAAGTGCTATTTTCAGGCCAGTAACTGCCAATATCCAATTTGTATTGTCGCCAGGCCACGTTGCAGAAGAAAATTAACCATTTAAGTTTTATAGTGTCAGTAAGTTCCAATTGAGTGTGGATTTTAAATAGCCCAAAGCGAATCTAAGGGAATTTTGGATGGTAGAGTTACCATTTCTCTTTTCCAGGATGGAAGCCAAGGGAGACGGGGTCAGTTGAGGTTTTCCAACAACTGTCTCAAAAATCCCAGCAGAAGATTTTGAGGAAAAATCCCAGTTTTCTTGAATCCTCACAGAAAGGAGAAGAAACAAAAGGCATCTCCTTTGTTTCCAGATTCCCTGAGTTGTCTTGTGATGAGGTCGTCCTTTCCTGGCACCAAGGGAGGGCTGCCAAAAGCTTACCAGTCCAAAGTGATGTCTGGTCGTCAGTTGGTGGTGACCTTTGGCCAGAGTTGCCATGTAAAGAAAGGGATAGGGAGGGGAGAAGAAAAAGGAGATTGGAATGTGAAGGTGGGAAGAAGGATGGTCGATGGGGCTGGAAACAGGAGGCTGCGAGAGACAACCTCTCTGCTATGAAAACCAGACCCCATTCTGGGTTTTGGCACCAAATGTTGGAAAAATATAAGTGAAGAGAGTGAGGGAGATAAGGCAACTCGACGACCAAACAGGTTTATTTACAGGAATAAGCCTGTAAGGGGTCCCAGTCAGGAATCTGGTTGAGACTCTGATAACTTTGATCACTTAACAAGTTGAGGTTTTTATAATAAATTTTCTATAAGGGAGGAGTTGGGGAAGTGCTGGCAGGTTGGAACTGTAGGGGGCTGGGGAAGGATGTGGTAAGGGCCATCAGGCTTTGTTGTGGTCAGGGTTGTTATGCTCTGTTAAAAGTGTGGGCGAGGTTGACATATGCTTTGTTTCTGGGAACACCCTCACCAAGGTAGAAAACAGAGTCTCCCCTCACACTTTTTTTTTTTTTTTTTTTTTTAAGATCACTAGAAGTCTTTATTCTATTTACAAGGAAGGATCTTTCATGGTCAAATCACTTGTCTGACCAAACTTTACTAAGTTTATTCTTGACTACTTGGTCAAAAATCAGTTGACTGCAAATATGTATTTTTTTCTGTGTTCTTTTACATTGGTCTATGTGTCTATTTTTGTATAAATACCATGATGTTACGGATACTAAAGCCTTGTAATGTATTGACTTTTTTCTTACATAGCTTTATTTATTCTTAAAATCAGTTATTTGAGATATTTTCTTCATTAATCTCATTTCTTAGAGGAAGGTACTAGGTTCAGCTGGGCTCTACTTGGCAATCTGACGCTGGGTCCACACTCTTAAATTTATTTTTCTGGTTTTCAAAATAAAACTAATGGAATCTTCTTTCCCCCCCCCCCCACTTTTATTGTAGGTTTAGAAGGTACATTTGCAGGTTTGTTACTTGGGTAAGTGTCAGGTGGTATGATGCCTCCAGCTTTTGTCTTTGTGCTCAGGATTGCTTTGGCTTTTCTGGCTGTTTCTTGGTTCTATACTAATTTTGGATAGTTTTTTTCAATTTCTGTGAAAATAATATTAGTGTTTTGACAGGGATTGCATTGAATCTACAGATTTCTTTGGGTAGTATGATTACTTTAAAAATATTAATGCTTCTGATCCCTGAAGATGGGATATACGTTTATTTTTTATGTCCTCTTCAATTTACTTTACTCACTGTTTTCTAAGTTTTCCTTGTAGAGCTCTTTCAACTCTTTGATAAAATTTATTGCTAGGTGTTTTTTGTAACTATTAAAAATGGGATTGCATTAGTAATTTCTCTTTTGGCTATTTCATTTTTAGTGTATAGAAACACTACAGAATTTTAACCTTTAGCTTAATATTGTCTCATTAGTCCATTTTTGTTCTTCTTACTTGTGCTTTTCAGGTCATAGCCATAAAATATTTGTCCAGAACAATGTCCTAAATGTCCATTTTCCTCTGTTATCTCCTCACAATATTACAGTTTTGGGTCTTACATTTAAGTCTTTACTGTACAATTAGTTGATTTCGTGGGAAGAGATAGAGGTCCACATTTATTCTTCTTAATTTGGTTATCCAGTTTTCCCAGCACATTTATTAAAGACGGTGGCATTGCCCCAGTGTATATTCTATGTTGAAGATCAACTGGCTACACATACATGCATCTATTTATGGATACTCTTTTCAGTTCCGTTGACTCATGTGTCTATTTTTATATCCATATCATGAAGCTTTGGTTATTATTGCTTTGTAGTATAATTTGAGTTAAGTAATGTGATGCCTCCAAGTTTGTCCTTTTTGATCAGGATTTATTTATATATTCTGGCTTTTTTAAAATTTCTATACTAATTTTAGGATTTTTTTTCTGTTTCTGTGAAAAATGGCATTGTTATTTTGATAGGAGTTACACTGAATATGTAGATTTATTTGGGAAATACGTTCATTTTAATGATATTAATTCTTCTGATTCATGACCATGGGGGGTGTCTTTGCTGTTGTTTGTGTTATTTTACATTTTTGAATCAGTGTCTAGTAGATTTTCTTCATTTTTTCTTTCAATTTAGAACTCTTTCACCTCCTTGGTTAAATATATTCCTAGGTCTCTAGGCATGGTAGATTTTTGCAGCTACTGTAAGTAGAATTGTGTTCTTGATCTCTTTTTGGTTATTTTATTATTTGCATATGAAAACTAACAATTTTTGTATGTTGATTTTGTATTTTGCAAGTTTACTGAATTTATTTATAAGTTTTAAAAGTTTTTAGGTAAAATCTTTTGGTTTTCTTGAATATAAGATTATGTGATCTGCAAAAAGGGACAATATAAATTTATTATTGTTAATGTGAATGCCTTTTATATTTCTTTCTTGCCTGACTGCTCTGACTAGGACTTCCAGTTCTGTGTTAAATTAAAGTGATGAAAGTGGGCACCCTGGTCTTTTTTAGTTCTTGAAAAGATTGCTTTTAACTTATCCCTATTCACTATTATGTTTGCCTTGGGTTTGTTCCATATGGCCTTTATTACTTGAGGTATGTTTCTTCTATGCCTAGTAGCTTAAGGGATTTTATAATAAAGAGATCTTGAATACTGCTCATTAGGAATGTTCACATACAGTTTTGTTTGTTGCGTCTTTGTTCAGTTTGATAACAGGGTAAAGATGACACTGTCATATGAGTTGGGGATAATTTTTTAAAGTATTTAGACGAGTTTGAGGATGATTGATATTAGTTCTCTATTATGCATTTGGTAGAATTTGACAGTGAATTCATCCAGTTGTAGACTTTTCATTGTTGTTGTGAGGGTTTTTATTCCTGATTCAATCTTGCTACTCATTGTCCTGTTCAGGTTTTTATTTTTTTCTGAATCAAATCTTGGTAGGTCTCATGTTGTCAGAAATTCATCCACTTACTCTAGATTTTCCAAGTTGTCAATGTATAATTTTCCATAATTGCCTTTAATAACCTTCTGTATTTCTCTAGTATCAGTTATAATCTTTCCTTTTTTTGTTTCTAATATTATATATTTGGGTATTTTTTTTTGTTTATTGTTTAACATGGCGCATGGTTTACCAATTTTGCTTATCTTCATAGAGGGGAACATTATCTATCATTAATTCTTTGAATTTTTTTTAGTAAATATACTTCTACAATTTTTAAACACTTAAGTTGTTTCCAATCTTAGCTATTGTGAACAGTACTGCAACAAACATGGGAGTGCAGATAGCTCCTTGATATATTGATTTCCTTTCCTTTGGATATATACCCAGCAGTGAGATTTCTGTATTATGTGGCAGATCTATTTTTAGTTCTTTGAGGAACTTCTAATCTGTTATCTATAGTGATTGTAGTAATTTACATTCCTACCAACAGTGTATGTGGATTCTCTTTACTGCACAAGTATGCCAGCACTTGTTATTGCCTGATTTTTAGATATAAATTATTTTAACTGTGTGAAATGATCTTTCATTGTAGTTTTCATTTGTATTACTCTTATGATTAATGATGTTGAGAAGCTTTCCATATGCCTATTTGCCATTTGTGTGTCTTCTTTGCAGAAATTTATATTTAAATATTTTGTTCACTTTTAATTGTATTGTTAGTTTTTTTCTTACAGACTTGTTTGAGCTCCTTAAATACTTTGATTATTAATTTCTTGTCAGATGTGTAGTTTGCAAATATTTTCTCCATTTCTGTAGGTTGTCTCTTCAGTTTATTGATTGATTCCTTTTCTGTGTAGAGGCTTTTATACTTGATGTAATTTCATTAGTTCATTTATGCTTTGGTTGCCTGTTTTTGCAAGGTATTACTCAAAAAATTTTTGCCCAAACTAAGGTTTTGATAGTTTCAACAATGTTTTCTTTGTAGACATTTCATACCTTGACATACTAGATTTAAGTCGTTAATGCATTTTAACTTAATTTTTGTATACAGTGAGTGATAGGGGCCTAGTTTTATTCTTCTTCATATAGATATCCAGTTTTCCCAGCATCATTTACTGAAAAGACTGCCTTTTTCCCAGTGTATGTTCTTAACACCTTCGTAAAAAATAAGTTCACTATAGGTGTTTGGATTTGTTTCTTGGTTCTCCATTCTGTTCCCTTGGTACCTTTGTCTGTTTTTATGCCAGTACTGTGCTATTTTGGTTACTATAGTGCTGTAGTATACAAATTTGAATTTTAAGTCAGGCAATGTGATACCACTAGTTTTTTTTGTTTTTGTTTTTGTTTTTTACTTAGAACGTCTTTGGCTATTCTGGGTCTTTTGCAGTTTTATATAAATTTTCATTTTTTTTTTTCTAATTCTGGAAAGAATGTCATTGGTATTTTGAAAGAGACTGCATTTAATCTGTAAATCACTTTGACTAGTATGGACACTTTTAACATTATTGATTCTGCCAATCCGCAAACATTGAATATCTGTTTTTAATTTGTGTCTTCTTCAATTTATTCTATCACTGTTGTATAATTTTTATTATAGATATATTTTACTTCTTTGGTTAATTTGGTACTTAGGTATTTAATTTTATTGTGGCTGTTATAAATATAATTAATTTTTAATCTTTTTTAGATTGTAGGCCTGTAGAAATGCTACTGATTTTTTTTTTTTTTTAGACGGAGTTTCACTTTGTTGCAGGCTAGAGTTAAGTGGTGTCATCTCGGCTCACTGCAACCTCCACCTTCCAGGTTAAAGCAGTTCTCCTGCCTCAGACTCCCGAGTAGCTGGGATTAAAGGCATGCACCACCACGCCCAGCTAATTTTTGTATTTTTGATTGAGATCGGGTTTCACCATGTTGGCCAGAATGGTCTCGATCTCTTGAACTTGTGATCCATCTGCCTCGGCCTCCCAAAGTTCTGGGATTACAGGCATGAACCACTGCACCCGGCCCTGAATTTTGTATATTAATTTTGGGTATTTTTGTTTTTGTAAATTAAAAAAAAATTTTATGAGTACATAGTAGCCATATATACTTATGGGATATATGATATGTTTTGATACTGGCATGCAGTGAGAAATAAGCACATCATGAATAATGGAGTATCCATTCCCTTGAGAATTTATCTATTGAGTGCAAACAATTCAACTACACTTAAGCTATTTCAAAATGTACACTTATTATTGACTACAGTCACTCTGTTGTACTAGCAAATAGCAGGTCTTATTTATACTTTCTACCTATATTTTATGTACCCATTAACAAGCCCCACTTCTCTCCCCCAATCCTCCACTAGCCTTCCTAGCCTGTAATAATTATCCTTACCCTCTCTATTTCCATTAATTCAATTGTTTTTATTTTTAGATCTCACAAATAAGTGAGCATGTGTGATTTTTTTTCTCCCTGTGTCTGGCTTCTTTCACTTAACATAATGCTCTCCGGTGTCATCCATGTTGTTTCAAATGACTGGAACTCATTCTTTTTTATGACTAAATAGTACTTTATTGTATATATGTCCCATATTTTCTTTATCTGTTGATGAAAACTTAGGTTGCTTCCAAATTATGTCTATTGTAAACAGTGATGCAACAAACATTGGAGTGCAGATATCTCTTTAATATTCTGATTTTGCTTCATGGGAGTACATCCCCAGCAGTGGGATTGCTGGATCACATGGTAGCTCCATTTTTAGTTTTTTGTAAAATATCCAGACTCTTCTCCATAGTGGTTGTACTAATTTGCATTCCCACCAACAGTGTACAAGGATTTTCTTTTCTACACATTCTTGTTTGTGTTTGTTATTGCCTGACCTTTAGATATAAGCTAATTTAACTGGGGTGAAATAATATCTCATTGTAGTTTAAAATTTGCATTACTCTGATTAATGATGGTGAGCATTTTTATATACGTGTTTGCCATTTGTATGTTTTATTTTCAGAAATATCTGCTCAAATATTTTGCCTATGTTTTGATTAGAGTATTAGATTTCTTCATATAAAGTCATCAGTGCTCATTGTATATTATTGATATTAATTTATTGTTAGATGGTTAGTTTCAAATATGTTCTTCCACTCTGTAGGTTGTCCCTTCACTTTATTGACTATTTTGTTTGCTGTGCAGAAGCTTTCAAAATTAATATAATACCACTTGTCCATCTTGATTTGGTTGTTTGTGTTTGTGGGGTACTGCTCAAGAAATTTTGGCCCAGAATATTGTCCTGGAGGTTTTCTCCAACTTTTTCTTATAGAAGTTTCATGACTTGAGGCCTTAGATTTAAGACATTAATGCATTTTGATTTAATTTTTGTGTATGGTGAGATATAGGAGTCTATTCTTCTTGATTTGAATATCCTATTTTCCCAGCACCATTTATTGAAGGCACCATTTTTTTGTTTGTTTGTTTGTTTATTTGTTTTTTCCAGTGAATGCTTGATATGGTTTGGCTCTGTGTCCCTACTCAAATCTCATGTTGAATTGTAATTCTTTTCTGTTTTTTTATTTGTTTGTTTGTTTGTTTGTTTTTGAGACGGAATCTTGCTCTGTTGCCCAGGCTATAGTGCAGTGGCGTGATCTCAGCTCACTGGAACCTCTGCCTGCTGGGTTCAAGAGATTCTTCTGCCTCAGCCTCCTGAGTAGCTGGGAGTACAGGTGCATGCCACCATGCCCAGCTAATTTTTGTATTTTTGGTAGAGATGGGTTTTCACCATATTGGCCAGGCTGGTCTCAAACACCTGGTTTCATGATACACCCTCCTCAGCCTCCCAAAAAGCTAGGATTACAGGCGTGAGTCACTACGCCCGGTCTATGAATTGTAATTCTTGATGTTCAAGGACAAAACTGATGGGAAGTTATTGGATCATGGGGGTGAATTTCCCCCTTGCTGTTTTTTTGATAGTGAGTGAGTTCTCACAAGATATAATGGTTTCAAAGTATGTGTCATTTTCCCCCTCATTCTCTCTTTCTCTGTCCTGCTCCACCATGGTGATGAACCTCCACCATACCACTGGCTTCAGGCCCCTGCCAGAGCCACCAGCCCCCATCACCACCTCCCCCACTCCCCTTTCCATCTATATCACTTGCTCAAAAAAACAGTCAAACCCTAGCCATCCTTCCCCTCTGTGAGGTAGCCTGAGCAGAAGGCATAGTCAGGGTTCATGTTCCTTCTCAATGCCAGACACATCTAAGATCGAAAAGCACCTGATTCCTTTTCCACTGACCCTTCCCACTTCCGAAAGGAGTTTCTTAATGTTACTCAGTCATATAACCTTACTTGGCATAACGTTTATGTTATCCTCTCAGCCACTCTTACCCCAGATGAGAAACAGTGCATTTGGCTGGCCTCTCAAGCCCATTCCAATACACTTCACCAGCAGGATGTAGTCCATAATCGTGTTGTAGCCAATGCTGTTTCCAGAGCAGACCCCTGATAAACTTACCTGGCATTCAGTGCTATAATCCTATGCTCACTTGTCTCCTGGCTGGCATGGAAAAATGTGCCCATACGGCAGTAAATTATTTAAAAAAAAGAGAAAAAACCCAAAACCCAAATGAAAATCCAGCTCTTTCCCTGTAAAGGTTATCAGAGACCATGCTCAAATACACAAAACTAGACTCTGAATCACAAGAGGATCAAGCCTACCTTCGCCTACATTTCATTTCAAAATCAGCACTAGATATCAGGAAAAAGCTGCAAAAACTAGAGGAGGGACCACAGACCCCACGAAAGGATCTTATATATCTGGCCTTCAAGGTCTTCAACAACAGAGAGAAAGAACATAAAATGCAAAAGGAGAAGCAGGTTAATGTTAAATACCAGATGCTAGCTGCTGCCCTTCAGAGGGGTTCCAAGGAAAGTTCATCTTCTCAGGACCCTGGCACCTGTTTTTGGTGCAGTAACACGGGACATTGGGCAAAGGCCTGCCCAAACCCATGGCCCCCAACAAAACTCTGTCCTATATGTGGTAAGTGGGGACACTGGAAAATAGACTGCTCTCAATGAGAACACTCTTCCTGTTTGACAGCATTCTCTAGTAGGTCCCTGGACCCACAGCAAGGAAGCCTCTCTTTTTTGTTGGCACTAGCAACTGAAGACTGACTGCGCCTGGAATTCCTTGTCTCCATATCACATAAGTCTCTGGAGCCCAGGGTAATCACAACAGTATGTTGTAAGCCAATTTCCTTCTTACTGGATACTGAGGTAAGTTTCTAATTTCTTCCAGAATATTCTGGACCCCAAAATCGTTCCTCCATTTCTGTTGTTGGGGTTGATGGCCACCCTATAACCCTCATTCAAACACCTCCACTATACTGCACTTTATTCAACACTGCCTTTACTCACTCATTTTTAGTAATTCCACAGTGTTCTACATCACTTATTGGAAGAGAAATACTCAATAAATTTGGGACCATATTACAATTTAATACTCTGCCTCAAGTGCCAGCATACTTGCTCCATTGCCAGTCAGAAAACAATAAAACTGAAACCCAGTCCTCAACAACTTCAATCCAAGTAGTTAACCCAACAGTATGGGACACTTCTCAGCCCATTGTTGCCACACACCACCAGCCACATTTTTTTTTTGGAAACAGAGTCTCACTCTGCTGCCCAGGCTGGAGTGCAGTGGTACAATCTCGGCTCACTGCAACTTCCATCTCCCAGGTTCAACTTATTCTCCTGCCTCAGCCTCCCAAGTAGCTTGGACTGCAGGCACCCACCACCACTTCCGGCTAGTTTTTGTGTTTTTAGTAGAGTCAGGGTGTCACCATGTTGCCCAGGCTGATCTCGAATTTCTGACCTCAGCCTCCCAAAGTCAGCCACATGTAATAAAACTTAAAACACCTCCCAAATTGTTTCACAACCCTAATGTTCTCTCAGCCAGACTGGACTTAGGGGAATAAAACCCATCATCACCAGGTTACTAAAAGCTGGCATTTTAACAACCACCAATTCTCCCCATAACACTCCCATTCTGGTAGAAAAAAAAATAGACAATACAGGTTAGTCCAAGACTTAAGCTGAATTAATGAAGCTATAATGCCCATTCACCCTGTAGTTCCCAATCCGCACACTATACTTTCTGAAATCCCACTAAACACTACTCACTTTACTGTTCTAGGCCTTAAAGATGCCTTTTTCACTGTTTCCATTGACCCAGTTTCCAATCCCCTTTTTGCATTCACCTGGACTGATCCAGACTCACAAACTTCTATGCAGTTAACCTGGACAATCCTACCACAGGGGATTCAAGATAGCCTCCATCTATTCCATCAAGCTTTGGCATAAGAACTTCAAAAATTACCACTTCAACCTAGTACTGTTCTTCAGAATGTGAATAACTCGTTTCTCTGTTGCCCCTCACAACCAATTTGTATAGCACTCACGGTGACCCTACTCAAACATTTATCCAGCCTCAAGTACCGGGTATCTAAAGACAAAGCCCAAATCACCTCATCAAAAGTCACTTATCTGAGTCTTTTAGTCTACCCCACATCCAAATAAATTGCATCTGAATGGAAGCAAGTAATTGCTTCCCTCCCTATGCTTACCACTAAGTGGGATTTGTGGTCTTTTCTAGGGCTCACGGGGTATTTCAGGCTATGAATTCCTAAGTTTGGAATTACAGCAAAACCATTATATGCAGCATCAAAGGAGGATCTCGATGAACCTTTAGATATTTCACAGGATATAATTTGCTCCTTTGAACAATTAAAAAAGGCCCTTCTACAGGTCCCAGCTTTGGTCATAACTAACCTTAATGCAAATTTTACCCTATATGTTCATAATGCCGAAGGTTTAGCCCTAGACTTCCTAGGTCAGCATGCAGGAGACCAACTTCTTCCCATCACTTATTTCTCAAAGCAACCTGATTCAGTTTCCCAAGATTGGCCCTCTTGCCTTTGGGTTCTAGCAACGACTGCACTACTCCTACCGGAAACCCAAAAGCTAACTTCCATCAGTCAATTACCATTGCAGGGAGCTTCTTATATTGTAAACTATGCAGTTGTCTTTTATCCCAATTTCCTGACATACAGCTACTAAAATTAATAAGAGTATCTTTTTTATCCTAATGAGGTGGCTGGGGGTTGTTATTTAATAGACAGGCTCAAAATGAGGACTGTTGGCTAGAGAAACCAACCATGTAATTCGAGTGTTGAAAACTTTTACTCCCACACCCAATATCCACAAGGAAAAGAGAGGCTAAATATTGAGTTGATAAGCCCAGGGCTAATAATTCAGTGAGTCATCCTTACATAATAGTATTTTCATAAAACCCAAAAGGACTGAGTTCTGAGGGCTTCAAGATAGCTGAATACATGGACAGTTGCACACTCAGGGAGGGCATGAAAGGTATACCTCTTCTCCCCTACCTCACCACATGCATCTCTTCTATATAGCTGTTCATTTATGTCCTTCGTAATAGAATAAGTGTATAAATGTAAGTAAAGTGTTTCTCTGAGTTGTGTGAGCCACTCAAGTAAATTAATAAATCCCAAGGAGGGAGGCTTGAAAACCTTAATTTACAGCTGTTGGTCAGAGGAACAGGTCACAACCAGTGCTTGTGACTGGCATACATAGTGTGGATCAGTCCTTTGGGACTGAGCCGTCAGGCAGTGGGATCTAAAACTGATAGTGTCAGAATCGAATCGAATTGAATTGAATTGCATTAGAGGACACCCAGCTGGTGTCCACTGGAGAATCATCTGTAGAATAGTTTGGTGTGTGTGGGAAAACCTCACACACACCAGGGGTGACAGAAGCCTTCTGTCATGGTAAGTACAAAATAGGAAAAACACACTCTAGTTTGCTTTATTTTCATATCACCAGAGGCCTTAATTCTATTTACAAAGGAGAATCTTTCATGGTCTAATCACCTATTAGAGGTCCCACGTCTTAATACTGTCACATTGGCAACACCTGAATTTTGGAGAAAACACATTTAAACCAGAGCACCAGATATCTAATCAGAGATTAAATAAAAAATATATAAATAACTTATACTACTCAGTGGTGAAATAATCAAATAATCTGATTTTAAAATTAGCAAAGGACAAAATAGACTTTTTAAAAAAGAAGACATAAAAATAGGCAACAGGTATATAAACATGCTCAACATCACTAATTATTCAAAAAAATAAAAATCAAAACCACAATAGGATATTATCTCACACTTCTTAGGATGGCTATTATCAGAAAGTCAAAAGTTAAGTGTTGACAAACATATTGAGAAAAGATAACCTATATATATTGTTGGTGTAAATACAAATTGGTATAGCCACTATAAAAAAGTATAGAGTTTCCTCAAAAAATTGAAAAGTAAAACCACCATAGTATCCAGAAGTCCCGCTACTGGGTATATATATAAAACAAATAAAATTAAGACTTTGTAAATATATATGCACTATTGTATTATTACAGGATTATTTACAATAGCCAAGATATGAAAACAATTTAATTGTTCATCAACAAATAAATTGATAAGAATATATCACACACATAAACACTGGGGACTTCAAAAAATTTATGAAAATGGATATTATGAAAAAAATCTCTTCATAAATTAATTTTTACACCAAAATAAACTCATACTAATTCATGTTTGAATAGGACACAATTTGAGGCAATAAGAAGAATAAAACATCAGTTTGAAAAGCATCCCTATCAAAGTAACATGAATTCTGGTGATATTGAAAATAAATCAAATTTATGAAAAAGTGTGGGCGGAATAATGGTAAAAATAATTGTTGCTTCATGAAAAGTTAATGGGGAAAATGTCCAAAAGAAACGAGCAGTGTCTAAATGGGTAATTCAATTTTTTAAGAGAAGGGACAATGAGACTTGCAGCATCAGATCATCCACACGAATTTGAGGAAATAAAATCATTTTGTCCATGCCCTAATTAGAGGAGACTGATTGATTAACAGCAGAAATGATAGTCAACACCGTAGACACCTCAGTTGTTTCAGCTTACAAAATTCTGACTGAAAAGGTAAAGTTGAGAAAATTTTCCACTTGATAGATACTGAAACCATTGAGTCCAGGTTAGCCGCAGACAAGAGCAGAGATTTCAAAGATAAATTTTAGAAAAGATTAATATCTTGAATCATTTTTTTGAAAAATTATAACAGGGGATAAAATATAGCTTTCCCAGTGTGATCCTGGAAACGAAGCCCAATCAAAATAATGGCTACCAAAAAGCAGAAGTCATTTAGTCAAAGCAAGAGCAGACAGTAAAGAGCAAGTCATGGCAACAGTTTTTTGGGATTCTCAAGAAATTTTGCTCTTGTTCACATTTTTAAGGGCTAAAAGACTAACAACATCTGCTTATTATGAAAGTGTTTTGAGAAAGTTAGTCAAAGCTTTAGCAAAAACATGCAAAGGAAAGTTTTACCAGAGAGCCATCCACCAGTATGAAAATGTTCCTGCTAATTACTCTCATCAAATGAGCAATTTTGTGAGCATTTTCATGGAAAATTATTAGGCATCCACCTTAAAATCTTAATTTGGTTCATTTTGGCTTCTTTTTTGTTTTCTAATTTTAAAAATATATTTAAAGGGGACCCAGTTATGTTTAGTTAATAACGTAAAAGAGACTGCATTAAAATAGTGAATTCCCAGGACCCTCACACAGATCAACTTCCAGGACCCTCAATACTTTAGGGATGGACCAAATGACTAGTATCATCATTTATAATGGTGTGCTGAAATTGATGGCTTTTAAAAAAAAATTTCGAGATAAGAAATTAAAAAGAAGTCAAAAGGAGCAAAATCAGAATTCTAAGGTAGATGTCTAATAATTTCCCATCAAAATGTTCAAAAAAATTCATTAATAAGAGAAATGAGCAGAAATATGACTTTTTCAAACAGAGCTTATGTTAAGAAATAAATTTTTATTTGTACTTTTAATTTTGTTTCTCAACGTCTTTTGAAGTCATCTTACGTGTTCATGTATATGTACACAAATACACACACAATAGAATATTGTTTACCTTTAAAATTGAAAACTATCTTGCCACTTACAAATAAATGGATGAACCTAAAAGACATTTTACCAATTTAAATAAGTCAGACCCAGGAAGATGAATACTGCCTGATCTCAGGATATCTGGAATCTGTAAAATTGAACTAAGAAAACTAAAGCAGAAAGAAAGTGACCATGGTTAGAAGAGGAAATGGGGATATATTGGTCAAAAGGTACACATTTGGAGTTATAAGATAAAAAAGTTATAGAGACCTAATGTACAACATGGTAGATATAACTAATAATAATATACTGTAAACTTGAAAGGTGACAAGAAAAAAGATTTAATTATTCTCACCACAGAAAAGATAACTACATAAGGAGATACATGTTATTTATATTAATTTTGGCAATCATTTTATAATTTATACATATATCAAAGCATCGCATTGTGTACCTTGAATTTATGTGATTTTTATTTTTCATTATAATTGAATAAAACTGGAAAAATGAGATTAAAATTATGTTAAGTTTCATTTCCAACTACAATAAAATGCAACTAGAAATTAATATCAGATGAAAAACTGAAAAATTCACAAAGAAGTAGAAATTAATTAACAAATTCCTGAATAAGAAATGATTCAAAGATATCAAAGGTATAATCAGAAAATATTTTGAAAAAAATGAAAATAAGAATGAAACTTACTAAAAGTAATGAGAACATACTAAATTAAACATACTAAACATACAAAATGAAACATACTATGCCTGCAAAAGTAGTACTAAGAAGAAAATTTATACCTAACATTTAAAAAAATGAGGTACTCAAATAAATGACCTAACATCACACCTCAAGAAAACAGAGTAAGAACAAAAACTTTAACTTTTCCACAAGGGAGGAAATAATAAACATTAGAGCAAAGATACATAAAACTGAAACTAGAAAAAAAAAAATCTACAATACTAAGAACTGGTTTTCTAAAAACATCAGTAAAAATAATAAAATCTTTGCTAGACTAAGTAAGGAAAAAGAAGACTCAAATACATAAAATAAAAAAGTGCATTGTAACTGATTTCATAGAAATAAGAAAAATCATAAGAGACTCTCATGAACAATTTCATACCAACAAATTATATAACCTAAAAAGAAATGGGTAAATTCTTACAAAAATAAAATCTATCAAGACAGAATCATAAAGAAGGTAAATCCAGAGAGAGCACTAACTAGTAAGAAGGTTGAATCACTAAGAAAAATCCTCCCAACGAAACAATAGCCCAGGACCACAAGATTTTCCTGGTAAATTTTACCAAATTTATAAAGAAGAATGAATACCATTTCTTCATAAATTGTTCCTCCCCCCAAAATGAAGATTCTCCTAATGTTTATACTTACAAAGTTTATACATATAGAGTCATTTTGTGAGAGCAGCATTATCCTGATATCGAAACTAGGTAAAGAAACTAATATGATAAGACCTATAGGCTGATGTCCCTAATAAACATGGATGCAAAAATATGCAACAATATACTAGGAAACAAAATTGTGAAAGCACATTAAAATGATCAAACACCATGACGAAGTGATACTTATCCCTGGAATTCAGGAATGCTTCAACCAATTAAAATATATTGTGATCCACAACCTTAACAAAGCAAAGTTTACCAGCACTTTGGGAGGCCAAGGTGGGTGGATCACTTGAGGCCAAGAGTTTGAGACCAGCCCGGCCAACATGACGAAACTCCATCTCCACTAAAAATAAAAAAAATTAGCTGTGTGTTGTGGCGCATGCCTGTAATTCCAGCTACCCAGGGGGCTGAGGCAAAGAATCACTTCAACCTGGAAGGTGAAGGCTGCTGTGAACCGAGATTGTGCCACTGAACTCCAGTCAGGGCAATAGAGCGAGACTTCATCTCAAAAAAACAAAACAAAACAAAACAACAAAACAAAACAAAAAAACCCGATATATATATATATAATTATCTCAATAAATACAGAAAAAAAGTGACCAAATTCAACACACTCTCATGATAAAAACTTTCAATAAACAGGAAACAGAAATAAATTAACTCAACATAATAAAAGCCATATATCCAAAGCTCTTAGCTCACATCATACTCATTAGGGAAAAATTGAAAGCTTTTCTGAAAAAAAGATCAAGGGACAAGGTATCCTTAGGCTTGCACTTCTATTCAATACAGTACTGGAAGTTGTAGCAAAAATAAAATAGGCAAATAAATAAATAAATAAATAAATGGAAGGTATTTAAATTATAAGAAATGAAATTATCTCTACTAAGTGTTCACTTATCCAAAATTTTAAATATTACAAAAAATTTTAAAGACTACAAAAAATTATTTAAACTAATAAGCAAATTTAGTAAAGTTGCTGAATACAAAATCAAGATACAGAAATCATTTGCATTTCTATTCAATTATTGTGAATTATCTAGAAAAAAAATGAAGAAAATCTTATTTACACTAGCATCCAATAAATACATTACTTAGGAATAAACTTAACTAAGTAAGTAATATACTTGTATACTGAAAACTAAAAAAAAAAAGATAAAAAATTAAAGAAGACACCAATAAACGGAAAGATATCCTGCGTTCATTGCTTGGAACAATTTATGAAGAAATGGTGCTCATTCTGCTTTATAAATTTGGTAAAATTTACCAGGAAAATCTTGTGGTCCTGGGCTATTGTTTCGTTGGGAGGATTTTTCTTAGTGATTCAATCTTCTTACTAGTTAGTGCTCTCTCTGGATTTACCTTCTTTATGATTCTGTCTTGATAGGTTCATTTCCGAATTCTCTATTCTGTTCTATCAATTTAGATGTCTGTCATTATGCCAGTACCATAGTCCTTTAACTACTGTAGCTTTGTAATACATTTTGAAATCAGGGAGTGTAAAGAATTTAACTTTGTTCTTTCATAGGGTTGGCTTTGTTATTGGTGGTCCTTTGTGTTTTCATATAAATTTTAGGAATTATTTACTTCTTTTGTATAAAAGGCCATTGCTAGAGATTTTGATAGATAGACTTTTGATAGAGATTGCACTGAATTTGTAGATCAGTATGGGAAGTATGAAAAATGTGGAGCTGCTAATCAATGAATGCGAAACTTCAACTATGCAAGATGAGTAAGTTCAAGAGAACTACTACAAAATATTCTAACTACAATTAACACTACTTCATTTTACACTTAAAAATGAAGTGTGTAGGTTGCATGTTACATGTCCTTCCCACAGTAAAAATGAAACAAACCAAAAATATCTTTAAAATTCCATAAAAATAACTGTTAAAATAAATGAATGAATTAAGCAAAGTACTTCAGTAAAATAGCATGCAAAAACTACTTGTATTTCTATATACGAAAAATAAAAAATCAGAAAAGAAAAATAAGAAATCTTAATGCATAAAGGATCAAGGACTTAAATGACAGACCTGAAATTATAAAAATTATAGAAGACAACTTAGAAAAAATCCTTCTGGACACTGACCTAGGCAAATAATGTAAAAGGAAGACCCCAAAAACAAATGCAACAAAATAAAAAAATATACAAATGGGACATAATTAAACTAAAATTTTTCTACACAGCTAAATAATCAACAGAGTAAACATACAACCTACCAAATGTAAGAAAATATTAGCAAATTATGCCTCTGACAAATACTAATATTCAGAATCAACAAATAACTTTATCAACTAAACAGAAAAAACTCCCATTAAAACCTGAGCAGAGGACATGAATAGACATTTTTCTTTTTTTTTTTTTTAATTTATTTATTATTATTATACTTTAAGTTGTAGGGTACATGTGCATAACGTGCAGGTTTGTTACATATGTATACTTGGGCCATGTTGGTGTGCTGCACCCATCAACTCGTCATTTACATCAGGTATAACTCCCAATGCAATCCCTCCCGCCTCCCCCTCCCATTGATAGGCCCCAGTGTGTGATGTTCCCCTTCCTGAGTCCAAGTGATCTCATTGTTCAGTTCCCACCTATGAGTGAGAACATGCAGTGTTTGGTTTTCTATTCTTGTGATAGTTTGCTAAGAATGATGGTTTCCCGCTGCATCCATGTCCCTACAAAGGACACAAACTCATCCTTTTTGATGGCTGCATAGTATTCCATGGTGTATATGTGCCACATTTTCTTAATCCAGTCTGTCACTGATGGACATTTGGGTTGATTCCAAGTCTTTGCTATTGTGAATAGTGCTGCAATAAATATACGTGTGCATGTGTCTTTATAGCAGCATAATTTATAATCCTTAGGGTATATACCCAGTAATGGGATGGCTGGGTCATATGGTACATCTAGTTCTAGATCCTTGAGGAATCGCCATACTGTTTTCCATAATGGTTGAACTAGTTTACAATCCCACCAACAGTGTAAAAGTGTTCCTATTTCTCCACATCCTCTCCAGCACCTGTTGTTTCCTGACTTTTTAATGATCGCCATTCTAACTGGTGTGAGATGGTATCTCATTGTGGTTTCGATTTGCATTTCTCTGATGGCCAGTGATGATGAGCATTTTTTCATGTGTCTGTTGGCTGTATGAATGTCTTCTTTTGAGAAATGTCTGTTCATATCCTTTGCCCACATTTTGATGAAGTTGTTTGTTTTTTTTCTTGTAAATTTGTTTGAATTTTTGTAGGTTCTGGATATTAGCCCTTTGTCAGATAAGTAGATTGCAAAAATTTTCTCCCATTCTGTAGGTTGCCTGTTCACTCTGATGGTAGTTTCTTTTGCTGTGCAGAAGCTCTTTAGTTTAATGAGATCCCATTTGTCAATTTTGGCTTTTGCTGCCATTGCTTTTGGATTTTAGACATGAAGTCTTTGCCCATGCCTATGTCCTGAATGGTACTACCTAGGTTTTCCTCTAGGATTTTTATGGTATTAGGTCTAACATTTAAGTCTCTAATCCATCTTGAATTAATTTTCGTATAAGGAGTAAGGAAAGGATCCAGTTTCAGCTTTCTACTTATGGCTAGCCAATTTTCCCAGCACCATTTATTAAATAGGGAATCCTTTCCCCATTTCTTGTTTCTCTCAGGTTTGTCAAAGATCATGTGGCTGTAGATGTGTGGTATTATTTCTGAGGACTCTGTTCTGTTCCATTGGTCTATATCTCTGTTTTGGTACCAGTACCATGCTGTTTTGGTTACTGTAGCCTTGTAGTATAGTTTGAAGTCAGGTAGCGTGATGCCTCCAGCTTTGTTCTTTTGACTTAGGATTGTCTTGGAGATGCGGGCTCTTTTTTGGTTCCATATGAACTTTAAAGCAGTTTTTTCCAATTCTGTGAAGAAACTCATTGGTAGCTTGATGGGGATGGCATTGAATCTATAAATTACCTTGGGCAGTATGGCCATTTTCACGATATTGATTCTTCCTATCCATGAGCATGGTATGTTCTTCCATTTGTTTGTGTCCCCTTTGATTTCACTGAGCAGTGGTTTGTAGTTCTCCTTGAAGAGGTCCTTTACATCCCTTGTCAGTTGGATTCCTAGGTATTTTATTGTCTTTGAAGCAATTGTGAATGGAAGTTCATTCCTGATTTGGCTCTCTGTTTGTCTGTTACTGGTGTATAAGAATGCTTGTGATTTTTGCACATTAATTTTGTATCCTGAGACTTTGCTGAAGTTGCTTATCAGCTTAAGGAGATTTTGGGCTGAGACAATAGGGTTTTCTAAATATACAATCATGTCATCTGCAAAGAGGGACAATTTGACTTCTTCTTTTCCTAACTGAATACCCTTGATTTCTTTCTCTTGCCTGATTGCCCTAGCCAGAACTTCCAACACTATGTTGAATAGGAGTGGTGAGAGAGGGCATCCCTGTCTTGTGCCAGTTTTCAAAGGGAATTTTTCCAGTTTTTGCCCATTCAGTATGATATTGGCTGTGGGTTTGTCATAGATAGCTCTTATGATTTTGAGGTACGTTCCATCAATACCGAATTTATTGAGTGTTTTTAGCATGAAGCGCTGTTGAATTTTGTCAAAAGCCTTTTCTGCATCTATTGAGATAATCATGTGGTTCTTGTCTTTGGTTCTGTTTATATGCTGGATTATGTTTATTGATTTGCGAATGTTGAACCAGCCTTGCATCCCAGGGATGAAGCCCACTTGATCATGGTGGATAAGTTTTTTGATGTGTTGCTGAATCCGGTTTGCCAGTATTTTATTGAGGATTTTTGCATCGATGTTCATCAGGGATATTGGTCTAAAATTCTCTTTTTTTGTTGTGTCTCTGCCAGGCTTTGGTATCAGGATGATGTTGGCCTCATAAAATGAGTTAGGGAGGATTCCCTCTTTTTCTATTGATTGGAATAGTTTCAGAAGGAATGGTACCAACTCCTCCTTGTACCTCTGGTAGAATTCAGCTGTGAATCCATCTCGTCCTGGACTTTTTTTCGTTGGTAGGCTATTAATTATTGCCTCAATTTCAGACCCTGCTCTTGGTCTATTCAGGGATTCAACTTCTTCCTGGTTTAGTCTTGGAAGAGTGTAAGTGTCCAGGAAATTATCCATTTCTTCTAGATTTTCCAGTTTATTTGCGTAGAGGTGTTTATAGTATTCTCTGATGGTAGTTTGTATTTCTGTGGGGTTGGTGGTGATATCCCCTTTATCATTTTTAATTGTGTCGATTTGATTCTTCTCTCTTTTCTTCTTTATTAGTCTTGCTAGTGGTCTGTCAATTTTGTTGACCTTTTCAAAAAACCAACTCCTGGATTCATTGATTTTTTGGAGAGTTTTTGTGTCTCTATCTCCTTCAGTTCTGCTCTGATCTTAGTTATTTCTTGCCTTCTGCTAGCTTTCGAATGTGTTTTCTCTTGCTTCTCTAGTTCTTTTAATTGTGATGTCAGAGTGTCAATTTTAGATCTTTCCTGCTTTCTCTTGTGGGCATTTAGTGCTATAAATTTCCCTCTACACACTGCTTTGAATGTGTCCCAGAGATTCTGATATGTTGTATCTTTGTTCTCATTGGTTTCAAAGAACATCTTTATTTCTGCCTTCATTTCGTTATGTACCCAGTAGTCATTCAGGAGCAGGTTGTTCAGTTTCCATGTAGTTGAGCGGTTTTGATTGAGTATCTTAGTCCTGTGTTCTAGTTTGATTGCACTGTGGTCTGAGAGACAGTTTGTTATAATTTCTGTTCTTGTACATTTGCTGAGGAGTGCTTTACTTCCAATTACGTGGTCGATTTTGGAGTAAGTACGATGTGGTGCTGAGAAGAATGTATATTCTATTAATTTGCGGTGGAGAGTTCTATAGATGTCTATTAGGTCTGCTTGCTGCAGAGATGAGTTCAATTCCTGGATATCCTTGTTAACTTTCTGTCTCGTTGATCTGTCTAATGTTGACAGTGGAGTGTTGAAGTCTCCCATTATTATTGTATGGGAGTCTAAGTCTCTTTGTAAGTCTCTAAGGACTTGCTTTATGAATCTGGGTGCTCCTGTATTGGGTGCATATATATTTAGGATAGTTAGCTCTTCCTGTTGAATTGATCCCTTTACCATTATGTAATGGCCTTCTTTGTCTCTTTGGATCTTTGATGGTTTAAAGTCTGTTTTATCAGAGACTAGCATTGCAACCCCTGCTTTTTTTTGTTGTCCATTTGCTTGGTAAATCTTCCTCCATCCCTTTATTTTGAGCCTATGTATGTCTCTGCGTGTGAGATGGGTCTCCTGAATACAGCAGACTGATGGGTCTTGACTCTTGATCCAGTTTGCCAGTCTGTGTCTTTTAATTAGAACATTTAGTCCATTTACATTTAAGGTTAAGATTGTTATGTGTGAACTTGATCCTGACATTATGATATTAACCGGTTATTTTGCTCATTAGTTGATGCAGTTTCTTCCTAGCCTCCATGGTCTTTACATTTTGGCATATTTTTGCAATGGCTGGTACCGGTTGTTCCTTTCCATGTTTAGTGCTTCCTTCAGGGTCTCTTGTAAGGCAGGCCTAGTGGTGACAAAATCTCTAAGCATTTGCTTATCTGTAAAGGATTTTATTTCTCCTTCACTTATGAAACTTAGTTTGGCTGGATATGAAATTCTGGGTTTAAAATTCTTTTCTTTAAGAATGTTGAATATTGGCCCCCACTCTCTTCTGGCTTGGAGAGTTTCTGCCGAGAGATCTGCTGTTAGTCTGATGGGCTTCCCTTTGTGGGTAACCCGACCTTTCTCTCTGGCTGCCCTTAAGATATTTTCCTTCATTTCAACTTTGGTGAATCTGGCAATTATGTGTCTTGGAGTTGCTCTTCTCGAGGAATATCTTTGTGGCGTTCTCTGTATTTCCTGGATTTGAATGTTGGCCTGCCCTACTAGGTTGGGGAAGTTCTCCTGGATGATATCCTGAAGAGTGTTTTCCAACTTGGTTCCATTTTCCCCCTCACTTTCAGGCACCCCAATCAGACGTAGATTTGGTCTTTTTACATAATCCCATCCTTCTTGCAGGCTTTGTTCATTTCTTTTTCTTCTTTTTTCTTTTGGTTTCTGTTCTCACTTCATTTCATTCATTTGATCCTCAATCGCTGATACTCTTTCTTCCAGTTGATCGAGTCGGTTACTGAAGCTTGTGCATTTGTCACGTATTTCTCGTGTCATGGTTTTCATCTCTTTCATTTCGTTTATGACCTTCTCTGCATTAATTACTCTAGCCATCAATTCTTCCACTTTTTTTTCAAGATTTTTAGTTTCTTTGCGCTGGGTACGTAATTCCTCCTTTAGCTCTGAGAAATTTGATGGACTGAAGCCTTCTTCTCTCATCTCGTCAAAGTCATTCTCCGTCCAGCTTTGATCCGTTGCTGGCGATGAGCTGTGCTCCTTTGCCGGGGGAGATGCGCTTTTATTTTTTGAATTTCCAGCTTTTCTGCCCTGCTTTTTCCCCATCTTTGTGGTTTTATCTGCCTCTGGTCTTTGATGATGGTGATGTACTGATGGGGTTTTGGTGTAGGTGTCCTTCCTGTTTGATAGTTTTCCTTCTAACAGTCAGGACCCTCAGCTGTAGGTCTGTTGGAGATTGCTTGAGGTCCACTCCAGACCGTGTTTGCCTGGGTATCAGCAGCAGAGGCTGCAGAAGATAGAATTTTTCTGAACAGCGAGTGTACCTGTCTGATTCTTGCTTTGGAAGCTTCCTCTCAGGGGTGTACTCCACCCTGTGAGGTGTGGGGTGTCAGACTGCCCCTAGTGGGGGATGTCTCCCAGTTAGGCTACTCAGGGGTCAGGGACCCACTTGAGCAGGGAGTCTGTCCCTTCTCAGATCTCAACCTCCGCGTTGGGAGATCCACTGCTCTCTTCAAAGCTGTCAGACAGAGTCGTTTGCGTCTGCAGAGGTTTCGGCTGCATTTGTTATTGCCCTGTCCCCAGAGGTGGAGTCTACAGAGACAGGCAAGTTTCCTTGAGCTGCTGTGAACTCCACCCAGTTCGAGCTTCCCAGCAGCTTTGTTTACCTACTTAAGCCTCAGCAATGGCGGGCGCCCTTCCCCCAGCCTCGCTACTGCCTTGCCGGTAGATCACAGACTGCTGTGCTAGCAATGAGGGAGGCTCCGTGGGTGTGGGACCCTCCCGGCCAGGTGTGGGATATGATCTCCTGGTGTGCCTGTTTGCTTAAAGCGCAGTATTGGGGTGGGAGTTACCCGATTTTCCAGGTGTTGTGTGTCTCAGTTTCCCTGGTTAGGAAAAGGGATTCCCTTCCCCCTTGCGCTTCCCAGGTGAGGCAATGCCTTGCCCTGCTTCAGCTCTCGCTGGTCGGGCTGCAGCAGCTGACCAGCACCGATTGTCCGGCACTCCCCAGTGAGATGAACCCTGTACCTCAGTTGAAAATGCAGAAATCACCGGTCTTCTGTGTTGCTCGCGCTGGGAGTTGGAGACTGGAGCTGTTCCTATTCGGCCATCTTGCTCCGCCCACCGACATTTTTCAAAGAAGAAATACTAGTGACCAACCAACACATAAAAAAATACTCAATGTTACTAATCATCAGAGAAATTCAAAATAAAACTACAGTGAGATATCATCTTACACCAGTTCAAGTGGTTATTTAAAAGTCAAGAAAAAGAGCAGATATTGGCATGAATGAGGAGAAAAGAGAATGCTTATACAGTTTGTGGGAATGTAAATTAGTTCAACTTCTAAGGAAGACAGTATGCAGATTTCTCAAAGAACTAAAAATAGAAGTACCATTTGATCCAACAATCCCATTATAGCGTATCTGCCAAAAGAAAAATAAATCACTATATAAAAAAGACACCTGCTCATCACAGCAATATTCTACCTAGCAAAATCATGAAACCAACCTAAGTATTCATCAATGGTTGCCTGGATAAAGAAAAAGATATATACATCGTGGAATACTACTTAGTCTTAAAAAAGAATAGCATCATATTTTTTTGCAGAAACATGGATAGAGCAGGAAGCCATTATCTCAAGTAAACTAACTCAGAAACAGAAAATCAAATACATGTTTTCAATTACAAGTGGGAACTAAATAATGGGTATATACAGATATAGAGATGAAAAAAAAGTTGACAGTGGAGACTCCAAAAGTGGAGAAATTAGGAGCAGGGTGAAGGTTGAAAAATTACCTGTTGGATACAATGTTTAATATTTGAGTAATGACTTTACCAGAAACCCAATCTTCTCCAATATGCAATATACCCATAAAACAAACATGTGAATATATCCTTTAATCTAAAAGAAAATTAAAATTGTAAAAAGAAATTAATAGATCAATACTATTGGCAATAGTATCAAAATAAACAAAATATTTAGTAATAAATAAACAAAGAGGCAAAAATTTGAACACTGAAAACTACAAAATATAGCCGAAAAAATTTAAGACAACACAAATAAAAGTATGTCTTCTTGAATTGAAAGATTTAATATTCTTAACATGCCAATGTTACTCAAAGAGATGTGCAGATCCAAAGCAATCCCTAACAAAATCTCAGTGACACTTTTTGCAAGAAATAGAAAAAAACATACGTTAAATTGTATTTGAAATATCAATAGATCTCTAATAGCAAAATCATTATTTTATAAGATGAACAAATATCGGTTTCTTATAATTCTTAATTTCAAAAGTTAGTGAAAAGCCAAAATATTCAAAGCAGTGTTATTTTGACATAAAGATGGACATATGGACCATTTGAATAAAATAGAGAGCCTGAAATTAAGCTTCACATATATGGTCAAATGCTTTTTGACAAGAGTGTAAATGTCATTTAATAGAGAAAGGACTGTCTTTTAAAAACATGTTTTTTGGTCACAATATATTCACATGCAAAAGAAGGAGGTTGGGCCCTTTATCCCACATAGTAAACAAAAAATAATTTAAAATAGATAAAAGTCCTAAAAAGAAAAGCTAAAATTATAAAACTCTTAGAAGAAAAGATAGGGAGAAAAACCTTCATGGTATGTCATTCATAATCCCAAAAGAACCAAAAGAAACAATCTCAAATGCCAAAATCCTTAATGTTAAAATCCTGAAAGATCAAATCTAAAAAATATTATTCTGGAAAAATAATGTTTGAAAATCTGTAAAATATATTTATTTACATTATTAAATGTATATTTATTTGAGAAACATAAAAATGAGAGAAAACTTCATAGGGCATATTACACAATAAAAATGATCATAAAAACATACATATTTTTGTAAGCATAAACACTCAGGTAGACTAAGGAGAGTTGCATGGGTATAAAATTTATAAGCAGATAAAGCATGTTTATGTAGAAATATGTCAAAAAGTAAAAAATATAAATGAATGTTGCTAAGTTTGGGAATAATGTACACTCAGGTTTATAACTTTGGTTATCTGAAATGTGATGGACAACCTAAGTCTTTTGACAGAATGATCAAAATCCATAATGCTCATCACAACTTACACATTCATCCAAAGAAGCAAGATTTCTAGAAATTTTATTTTTCAAAAATGTAGATGTACAAATAGGTCACAGATGTGCAGGTTTTTTACATGTGTAAATTGTGTGAGGCTGAGGTTTGAAATATGAAAAATCCCATCACCCAGATATTGAAAATAGTACCCAATAGTTACTTTTTCAAACATTTCCCCACCTCCCTATGCCCCCACTTTAGTAGTCCCAAGTGTCTACTGTATTCATCTTTTTGTCCATGAGTACATAATATTTAATTCCCACTTATAAGTGAAAACATACAATATTTTCTTTCTGTTCCCAAATTTATTCACTTAGAATAATGCCATCCAGCTGCATTCATGTTGATGCAAACGGTATCATTTCTTATTTTAAAGGGGCTTTGCAATATTTCGTGGTGAATATGTACTGCATTTTCTTTATCCAATCCACCAATTGGTTCCATGTCTTTGTTATTATGAATAGTGCTGTGATTAATATACAAGCACATGTGTCTTTTTGGTAGAAGAATTTATTTTTCTTTGGGTGTATATCTAGTAATGAGATTGCTTTTTCAAATGGTAGTTCTATTTTAAGTTTTGTGAGAAATCTCCAAACTGCTTTCCATAATGATTGAACTAATTTATATCCCCACCACCATTTTATAAGAGGTCCCTTTTCTCTGCAGCCTTACCAACATCTGTTGTTTTTTGAGTTTTTTTTTTTTTTTTTTTTTTTTTTTTTTTTTTTTTTTTTTTTTTTTTTTTGAGACGGAGTCTCGCTCTGTCTCCCGAGCTGGAGTGCAGTGGCCGGATCTCAGCTCACTGCAAGCTCCGCCTCCCGGGTCCACGCCATTCTCCTGCCTCAGCCTCCCGAGTAGCTGGGACTACAGGCACCCGCCACCTCACCCGGCTAGTTTTTTGTATTTTTTAGTAGAGACGGGGTTTCACCATGTTCGCCAGGATGGTCTGGATCTCCTGACCTCGTGATCCGCCCATCTCGGCCTCCCAAAGTGCTGGGATTACAGGCTTGAGCCACCGCGCCCGGCCAGTTTTTTGAGTTTTTAACAAGTCATTCTGACTGTTGTGAGATGGCATCTCATAGTACTTTTAATTTGGATTTTTCTGTTAATTAGTGATGCAGAGCATTATTTATTTATTTATTTATTCATTTATTATTATTATTATTATTATATTTTAAGTTCTAGGGTACATGTGCATAATGTGCAGGTTTGTTACATATGTATACTTGTGCCATGTTGGTGTGCTGCACCCATCAACTCGTCAGCACCCATCAACTCGTCTTTTACATCAGGTATAACTCCCAATGCAATCCCTCCCCCCTTTCGTGTTTGCCCCCTCCCCATGATAAGCCCCGGTGTGTGATGTTCCCCTTCCCGAGTCCAAGTGATCTCATTGTTCAGTTCCCACCTATGAGTGAGAACATGCGGTGTTTGGTTTTCTGTTCTTGTGATAGTTTGCTAAGAATGATGGTTTCCAGCTGCATCCATGTCCCTACATGACTATTGACTGCTTGTGTGTCTTCTTTTGAGAAGTGTCTGGTCATGTCTTTTGCCCACTTTTTAATGCAATTATTTGTTTTACGCTTGTTAAGTTCCTTATAGATTCTGGATATTAGATCTTTATTGCGTGCATAGTTTGTAAATATTTTGTCCCATTCTGGAGGTTGTCTGTTTACTCTGTTAGTTTCCTTTGTTGGGCAGAGCCCTTTAGTTTTATTAGGTCCCAGATGAAAATTTCCGTTTTTGTTGCAATTGCTTTTGGCAACTCAGTCATAAGTTTTCATTTGTTTCTTTGTTTCCTGAAGGCCAGTGTGGGAAATGGTGTTTCCCAAGTTTTCTTCTAGGATTTCTATAATTTGAGTTTCTATACACTTAAATCTTTAATTCACCTTGAGTTAATTTTTGTATACAGTGAAAGGTAAGAGTCCAGCTTTTTCTTCTGCACAAGGCTAGCCAGCTATCCCAACATTATTTATTAAATAAGGAGTCTTTCCCCCATTGCTTATTTTTGCTGACTTTGTTGAAGGTCAGATGGTGATAGGTGTGAAGCTTTAGTTCTGTGTTCTCTATTCGGTTCCATTGGTCTATGTGTTTGACTTTTGTATCAGTATCATGATATTATGGTTAACTTAGCCTTATATTACTGTTCAAAGATAGGTAATGTGATGCCTCTGGTTCTTTTTGCTTCGTATTGCATTGGCTATTTGGGCTCTTTTTGATTTCATATAAATTTTAGAATTTTTTAAATATTTCTGTGAAAAATGATATTGGTAGTCCGATAGGCTCCATATGGACTCAAGCTCTGCCTGTGCAAGTTCCCAAGGTGGGTCTCCCTGCCATTTCAAAGTTCTATGTGAATTGTGAAAAATCCCATATCTAGAATCACAGAGGTCTGTGGTGGGAGTGCAGTATTGTGTGGTTCTTTCACTCACATCTTCCTTTGGTCTGGTTTGGAGCAGGGGGCCACTTCTGGTGCCTGGTGACTAAGCAGGCTTCCCAGATTTCTTCCCCTTCAATCACAGTATCTGTGTCATTTTTCTACCTCACATAATTATTTTTGAACCAGTCAGTAACTTTTCTGGCTTCTTCAGGCCAATGTGGCTTTCAGTAATTAAAAGCCCCTGAAATTTACTCAGCTCAAAAGAATGCCAGTGCTGCCAAAAGATGACTTTTAAACTGAAGTTTGCATTATCGCAGAATTTTGTAGCAAATTTACTAAACGCAATTTTTAACAAAATGCAAATAAAGAATGCCAAGGTGATAGTTCTGCCTAACACGATGCAACTATCCTGGTTGTAACTGAAAACACATTCATTTCTCCACAGAATTTAGAATTTTAGAATTTCAACATTTGGAATTTTAATCGTTCAGGATTGTGATTTTTAGGATTTAAGACATTAGTAATTGCAGAATTTTAGGATTTAGAATTTAGGGACTTTGATCTTTCAGGATTTCAGCATTTGGGATTATGTTCTTCAGAATTTTGTCTTTTAGGACTGTGAATCACACACATTAATGACATTAGATTTGGCAAGAATATATTAAAAGCTCCTACAACTCAACAACCAAAACAAAACATCTTGAGTAAACACTGGGCAAAGGAATTGACTAAACATTTTCCCAAAATATATATAAATGATCAATAAGCACATAAAAACGTTGAAGGCATTACTAATTAGTAGAGAAATGCAAATCAAAACTACAATGAAATATCACCTCACACTCTTTAGGATAGCTATTTAAAAAAAAAAAAAAATCAGAAAATAACAGTGTTGGCCAGGATATGGAGAAATTGCAACACTTGCACACTGTTAGTGGAAATGCAAAAAGTGCAAGTGCTATGAAATACAGTATTGTGGTTCCTTGAATAATTAAAAATGGAAATACAAAATGATCCAGCAATTGTACATCTATGTATATACCCCAAAGTATTACAATCATGAACCTAAAGAGATATTGGTACATCAATATTTTTAGAAGCACTACTCACAGTAGCCAAAAGGTGGAAGCACACCAAGTATCCATTGGCAGATGAAAGGATAAACAAAATGTGGTGTATATATATACAATGAAATATTATTCAGCCTTAAAAATTAAGGAAATTCTGACACATACTACAGTATGGATGAACTTCAAGAAAATTGTGCTAGGTAAAATAAACCAGTAACAAAGGACACATATGCTATGATTTCACTTATTGAGTTATTTACAGTAGTGAAATTCAGGGATACAGAAAGTAGAATGCTCATTGTTTGGGCTACAGAGAACTAGGTATAGAGAATTATTGCTTAATGGGTACAGAATTACAGTTCTAAAAAATGGAGAATGTTATAAAGATAGCAGTAATGGTTGTACAACAATGTACACTTAAAATGGTTAAGATGGTAAATTTTATGTTGTGTGTATGTTACCAGAATTAAAACTAACAAAAATGCATGTAGGTGAGTAAAGAATGTATAAAATACAACAACTAGAGACTTAAATTTTTTAAACTTATATATTAAAACATTAAACACTCTCTTACTCTCTGTGATACGTGTATAGAGAAATATTTAAAATGACAAAACTAATATTTATTTAGAACTTTGTAATAAAATATTAATAAATATTTATATTGTTAATACCATAAGTTTAAACAGTGTTTGCTTTATTCTTGTTGTATAACATAATACAAAGCAAGCATCTTCTTTTCATACAATTGAAGCATACAATTTGGCAAGCATCTTGCCAAATGGTAACACTTCTTTCTAAGTTTGGATCAGTTTCCAGAATTTTATTCATATATTTTTAACATTGTTAAAAGTGTCTAAGGATTATTTTAATGTGCAACTTTTTTCTAGTTTCACTTCTTCTGGCTAATCTTTTTTCAGCGCAATCACTTCCTGCAATTATGTCAATAATTTAACCTTCATTAAGTTCTTCTGACTGCATATCTGCAGTATTAACATTCAAACCATCAGCTATTTCCTCTATAAATGTATTTACATTCTACTCAAATTTTTACTTTCAACATTATCACTTTTCCGTGCTTCCATTTTTGTTGCTTAAATTCCTCTCCATCCATTATTCTACAATGTCACATAGATTAATCACTTGGAGAAGAGGCAACCTAACTGTACACTTTCTGTCTGTGTATATGTGTATAATCTGAATAACAGACATGAAGTGAACAATTACAAGCAGTTTGAAAATGTGTTGTGATTGGTCACTAATGATAGTGTGCATCTGTTGCTCACATAGTGATCTGGAAACTAAAGAACTAGCGGTGATATTTGTACTTTATGCAATTATTCCCAGTAAAAATAGAATAATGAATCATGTTATTGAGATTATTTAACTAAATTATGGTAACTTAAATTTATGTATATCAGAAGCATGGAAAGTGAGAATCAACTGTTGATATGGTTTGAATTTGTGTCTCCACCCAAATTTCATGTTAACTTCTAATTTTTAATATTGGACCTCCCCTGGTAGGAGGTGATTGGATCATGGGGGCAGACTTCCCCCCTGCTGTTCTCATGATAGTGAGTTCTCACAAGATCTGTTTGTTCACAAGTATGTAGCACCTCTCCCTTTTCTCTCTTCTGCCAGGGCCATGTAAGACATTCCTCCTCCCGCTTCACCTTCTACCATGATTGTAAATTTCCTGAGGCTTCCCTAGCCATGCTCTTGTACAGCCTATGAAACCGTGAGCCTGTTAAACTATTTTCTTTATAAATTATGCAGTCTCAGGTAGTTCTTTATAGAAATGTGAGAACTGACTAATATAGAAATGGAGAATGTACTAATTGGGGCATTGCTATAAAGATAATTGAAAATGTGCAAGTGACTTTGGAACTGGGTGACAGGCAGAGGTTGAAAAAGTATGGAGGGCTCAGAAGAAGACAGAAAGATAAGGGAAAGTTTGGAACTTCCTGGAGACTTGTTAAATTTTTTTGTGACCAAAAAACTAATAGTGGTATGGACACTGTAGCCCAGGCTTAGGCGCTCTCAGATACAGATAAGGAACTTATTAGGAACTAGAGAAAAAGTCAGTTTTGTTACACATTAGCAAAGTGATTGGAGGCATTGTGACCCTGTTCTAGAGGTTTGTGGAATTTTGAACTTGAGAAAGATGATTCAGGGTATCAGGCAGTAGAAATTTCTAAGCAGCAAAACATTCAAAATGTGGTCTTGCTGCTTCTAACAGTATGAGCTTATATTTGTGAGCAAAGACATGTTCTGAAACTGGAAATTATATTTAAAAGGGAAGCAGAGATTGTAAAAGTTGAGAAAATTTGCAGCCCAATCATGTGGGGGGAAAAAAGCCCATTTTCAGGGAAGAATTCAAGCAAGTTGCAGAAATTTGCAAAAGTAAAGTGGAACCAAATGTTAACAGCCAAGACAATGGAGAAAATGCCTCAAAGGCACTTCAGAGGCCATTATGGCAGCACCCAACTCACATGCCTGTAGGCCTAGGAGAAAATAATGATTTCATGGGCAGGACCCAAAGCGCTGCTGCCCTGTGCAACCTCGGGACACTGCTCCCTGCATCCCAGCTGCTCCAGCTTCAGCTGTGGCTACAAGTGGTCAAGGTACAGCTTGGGCCATTGCTTCAGAGGGTGCAAACTGTAAGCCTTGGTGGCTTCCACCTGATGTTAGAAGTTAAACCTATGGATGCACAAAGGGCAAGAGTTGAGGCATGGCAGCTTCCACCTAGATTTTAGAGTATGTGTAGAAATCCCTGGATGTCCAGGAAAAAGACTGCTGCAGAAGAAGAGTCCTCACGGAGAACCTCTATTAGAGCAGTGTGGAGAAGAAATGTGGGGTTGGAGCCCCCACACATATTCCCCACTGGGTCACTGCCTAGTGGGGCTGTGAGAAGAGGACCACTGTCCTCCAGACCCCAGACTGGCAGGCGCATTGACAGCTTGCACTGTGCACCTGGAAAAACCGCATGCACTCAATGCTAGCCATAAAAGCAGGTGAGGGGGCTGTACCTTGCAAAGACACAGGAATGGAGATGCCCAAGGCCTTGAGAACTCACCCCTTGTATTGGTGGGGCCTGAGTGTGAAAGATGGAGTCAACGGAGATTATTTTGAAGTTTTAAGATTTAATGACTGCCCTGCTTGGTTTCAGACTAGCATGAAGCCTGTAACCCCCTTGTTTTGGCATATTTTTTTTTCCTTTTGGAGCAGTAGTACTTAGCCAATGCCTGTATTCCCATTGTATCTTGGAATTAACTACCTTGATTTTGATTTTATAGGTTCATAGGCAGAAGGGGCTTTCCTTGTCTCTGATGAGACTTTGGACTGTGGACTTTTGAGTTAATGCTTAAATGAGTTAAGACTGTGGAGTTAATGCTTAAATGAGTTAAGACATGGCTGGGAAGCCATGACTGTGTTTTGAAATTTGAGAAGGACATGAGATTTGAGAGGAGCCTGGGCAGAATGATATGGTTGGGATTTGTGTCACTGCCCAAATCTCTTGCCAAATTGTAATCCCCAATATTGGAAGAGGTGCTTGGTGGGAGGTCATTAGATCATGGTGGCAGAGTTTCCTCTTGCTGTTCTCATAATAGTGAGTGAGTTCTCACAAGATCTGCTCATATGAAAGTGTGTAGCACCTCCTCCTGTTCTCTTTTCCTCCTGTTCCAGCCATGTAAGATGTGCCTCCTTCCTCTTTGCCTTTCACCGTGATTGTAAGTTTCCTGAGGCATACCCAGCCATGCTTCCTGTACAGCCTGCAGAATTGTGATTGGATCAAATCTCTTTTCTGTATACATTACCCAGTCTCAGGTAGTTCTTTATAGCAATGTGATAATGGACTAATACTAATAATGGCTGTATTTGAAAACAATTTACTTAGGTTATGGTAGAAGCCTGAGATCTGATAGGTTGTGGAAGCCATGAGAGTGTACAAGATTTTTTAAGAGGATGGAGTTGTTAACATATAGTTCACAGAGCTTTCTGCTGGAATCTCACATTAATACTGGAGACTGTAGAACTGAGAAACTCTAATGAATGAATCACAAATACTAAGATAAGAGATAGTCTACCAAACTGAGGGAAAACCTAAACCCCTATAAAAGAATTAACATCACCTGTAGAATTTTGCCATGCACATTGTCTGTAAGAAAGAGGAATACCAAGAAAGTTGGCACTCACCTGAAAATCTAAAAAGCAAGAAAATATATAGTAGCAGATTATTTAAATGGAGACACACACTCGGCCTCAGATAAATAGATTTCTGGGCAGACTATAATTAGTTCCGGATGAAAGGTCTCACGCAATTTATCTTTCCAGTTCAGCAAATTTTGCTGAGCTCCTTTTCTGACTCACTTGGTAAAGCTTTCCTTGCCTGGGGCCTTAGCTGCTTCTTATTTTGAGCTGCCTGTCTCTACTATGACTATATCAGTAATATCCAAGCTATGACTCTTGTTGGTAACCATGTTCTTGGTAAACATATCATTAGTAATCTCTATCTGCCATATAGCCTTGTATTTACACACCCACCCACCCACACACATACACAAACACTTTTCATTCACTAATCTAGTCAATCATTGCTTCTGGAGACAGTATTATATGTCAAAAACAGTAGTACTGGCTGCCAGGGATAAATTTTGAAAAAATGCAGACTTAGTCACTCAGTCACTGCCAATATGCAGTTTACAATCTAGTGGCAGATGTAGGCATCAACAACATAACAGAAATTATGCATAATTAAAACTAACATTTAATCATGACACATTGCATATATGTATCAAAATTTCACTCTGTATTCTATAAGTATGTGCAATTATTACATGTCAACTAAAAATAAAAGAAAAAAGCCATTTTAATTGATAAATATAGCTTGAGTAAAGCATTCCTTTGCTCTTTGCACAGAAAGACATGGGGAAAGCTTCTGGCATCAAGACTTGGGATAGCTGCCTTAGAATTGTTCTAAAAAATCAACTCAAATTTTATTTGGCAATTTCTGTATGCCAGACACTGTGCTGCCTGCTTTAACATATTATTATTTTATTTATTACTTTGAACTGTCCCAAGAGGTACTATTTTCTTTATTTCACAAATAAGAAAATAGAGCTTCAGTTGAGAATTCTTGTATTCTTGTCTGGTGATATAAAAGTTTTAAAATTCAAATTCAAGCTAGCCGCAAAATACACATATTATGTAATTCCGTTTATGCAAAATATCCAGAATAGAGATTAAATTGAAGAACCTAAATGGCTGCCAAGCCTTGTGTGTTGGAGGAAGGAGTAGAGGATGGAGTTGGAGGAAGAGTAATGTGAAGGAGGAAGGAGGGGATACAGGCATTGGCTAAATACTACTGCTCCAAAAGGAAAAAAATATGCCAAAACAAGGGGGTTACAGGCTTCATGCTAGTCTGAAACCAAGCAGGGCAGTCATTAAATCTTAAAACTCATATATATATATATATATATGAGTTTTTAGGGGAGATATATCTGTGAATATCCTGAAATTTGGTGAATTGTACAATATTAAGAAGTTCAGTTTTATGGTGTGTGGATTATATCTTAATAAAACTAAGAGAAAGAACTGACAAACACAGAGAAATGACACTATAAAAGTATAAAACACAGGAACCTGATTTAAGCTGTGGAGGCAGAGAAACTATCCTAAGGAAGCAATGCTTAAGTGTAGAATGGGCAGGGGTTAATTAAGTTAACAGTATGTATTAGGGACTTACAATATATTAGGGTTTACAAAATATAGAAGCAAAATTGAGGCAGGAGCCCCAAGATGGCCAACTAGATGTAGCCTGGAGGAATATCTGGCACTGAAGGACAGGGACATCGGGAAGACAGGTGCACTCCCAGCACATATTCAAAGGGAAAGCATTGAGACTAAACAGAAGGAAGACACAGATGCTAGGCGGAAGTGGGAGAAATCTGGGAACTCTGCACGGGGCTACCATACACCAGGATGCATTCCTGGCCTACAACGACTTCTGCAGAGGGCGTGAGTTGAAAAGGCAAGGATCAACTCACTTTTACCACAGGTCTCTGGAATCCTGCAAGGAGGAGACCCCTGGAATACCATGGACACATGAGTTGGCAAAGAAACCTGCTTAGAGAAGTGACGGGGCAAAACTTCAGCTGAGGTGGAGCCCAGCGGGTTTGGCTTGAGAGCATCTGTAGTAGAACACCGTGTAATACACCCATTCCTCTAGCCTACATTTGCTCCCAGAGGAGACTTTAGCTCTAGGGGAACTGCCAGACGTCAGCCCTGCAGGGGTGTTTTTCCCATGTGAGAGGCTGGTCCAACCTGAGCACCCTTTGGTAGTCTGGCCTCTCTCAGGGCCCCAGCCTAGCCGTGTCTACTTATAGTGCAGCCCCTAGGTACCTCCTGTGAGCCAGCATCATAGCTCCTGTGCTGGTGGATGGCACCAGATCAACAGAGTGCTCCAGCAGAGCAGTCCCCATGGACATGCAACAGCCCACCTGTGCCCTTCCCTCACTGCAGCTTCCCCTGTGCCAATTTGCCTACAGGCACTTGCCCAAAGCCACTCCCCACATCACTTTGCCAGTGTTTGTGAATGCAGGCAGCCCTTACTTTCCTTTCTCTGCCAGCACATGTGTGCACATGCACTCTGCTATGCCACTGCTGACAGATGAGCTCACCTCACATCTGCTTGTCCTGTTGCACTGCCATTTTCATCAGAGTGTTAGCAGGCATACTGCTCACCAGCTCTGCCTCTGCCAGCACCATGCCCCCGAGCTACCATGCCACTGCTGCCAGATGAGTCCACCTCACATCCACTTCCCCTGCTGCATCACCATTGTCATCAGAGCATTAGCAGGCATGGAACTCACCAGCTCTGCCTCTGCCAGCACCATGTCCCTGAGCTGATACAATTGCCAGTGTGAAACAAAGCACGGAAAACAGCAAACACACCCCCAACCCTGAACAGCCACCATCACCAGCGTGAATGTACACAGCATGAAGGATGCAAACAGTCCTTCACCCCTCAGCACCCTGCCCTCATGCTAAAACAACCACCAGCATGAATGCTTGCACAGTTGTCAGAGGGGTCCTTTGCCCCTCCAGTCATGCTATCACTGCCATCACTGGCATAGTTGCAAATACCCCAAGATCATCAAATAAGGCAAAGAACAACAACAACAAAAATCCAAAGAAGTCAACTTCAAAGTTTGAAGGAACACCAGCCCACAAAGATGAGAAAGAGCCTGTACAAGAACTCTCACAACTCAAAAAGCCAGAGTGTCTTCTTTCCTCCAAACCATCACACTAGTTCTCCAGCAGAAGTTCTTAGCTAAGCTGAGATGGCTGAAATGACAGAAATGAAGTTCTGGATATGGACAGAAATGAAGATCATCGAGATTCAGAAGAATGTAGAAACCCAGTCTAAAGAAGCTGAGAATTGCAATAAAATGATACAGGATCTGATGGACAAAACAGCCAGTATAGAAAAGAATGTAATCAAAATGATAGAGCTAAAAAACACTCTACAAGAATTTCACAATGAAATAACAAGAATGAACAGAAGAGGCCGGGCACAGTGGATCACGAGGTCAAGAAATCGAGATCATCCTGGCCAACCAACATGGTGAAATCCCGTCTCTACTAAAACTTAGCTGGGTCTAGTGGTGCATGCCTGTAGTCCCAGCTACTTGGGAGGCTGAGGCAGGAGAATCGCTTTAACTCAGGAGGCAGAGGTTGCAGTGAGCCGAGATCACACCACTGCCCTCCAGCCCAGGCGACAGAGCAAGACTCCACATCACACACACACAAAAAAGGAATGAACAGAATAGACCAAGATAAAGAAAGAATCTCAGCACTTGGAGATTGGGTTTCTGAAAAGAGTAAAAATAAAAGAAGAAAAAGAAATACACTAGGCTTTGGAAAAATATGGAATTATGTATAAGACAGATTCTACAACTCACTGGTGTATCTGTAAAAGATAGGGAGAATGGAAGCAAATTGGAAAACAGATTTCAGAATAAAGTTCAAGAGAACTTCCCCAACCTAGCTTAGAAAGCCCACATTCAAATTCAGGAAATGCAGGGAACCCCCACAAAATACTTCAAAAAAATTATTCCACAGACACATAATTACCAGATTCTCCAAGGTCAAATGAAAGAAAAAAACTATTAAAGGCAGCTAGAGAGAAAGGATAGGTCACATTAGAAGGGAAGCCCATTAGACTAACAGTGCACTTCTCAGCAGAAACAGTAAAAGTGAGAAGAGATTTAGGGTCTATATTCAACATTCTTGAAGAGAATAAAGTTTAAGAATATTATACATGGAAAAGCTAAACTTTATAAGCAAAGGGGACATAATTTACTTTTCAAACAAGCAAATTCTGAGGAAATTTGTGATCACACCTGCCTTCAAGAGCTCCTGAAAGAAGCACTTAATCTGGAAAGAAAAAAAATCCATTACCAGCCACTACAAAAAATCACGTAAGTACACAGACCAGTGACACTATAAAGCAACCACACACAAATGTCAGTATATTAAACAGCTAATAAAACAATGACAGGATCAAATCCTCACACATCAATGCTAACCTTGAATGTAAACAGGCTATGTATCACAATTAAAAGGCAGAGTGGCAAACTTGACAAAGAAGCAAGATTTAATGGAATGCTGTCTTCAAGAGGCCTATCTCACATTTGGTGACACCCATAAGCTCTGTATTAGTCAGTTTTCACACTTTTGATAAAGACATACCTGAGACTGGAAAGGAAAAGCGGTTTAATGGACTTAGAGTTTCACATGGCTGGGAAGACCTCACAATCATAGCGGAAGGTGAAAAGCACGTCTTGCATGGCAGTAGACAAGAGAGAAAACTTGTGCAGGGAAACTTCCATTTTTAAAACTATCAGATGTTGTGACACATATCACTATCGTGAGGAGAACCGCACAAGAAACACCTGCCCCATAATTTAATTACCTCAGTGCCTCCCACAACGTGTGGGGATTAAAGAGAAGATTTGGGTGGGGACACAGGCAAACCATATCAAGCTCAAAATAAAGGGATGGAGAAAAATCTAGCAATCTACCAAGCGCATGGAAAATGGAAAATAGTGGGAGTTGCTGTCTTAATTTCAGATAAAACAGACATTAAACCAACAATTTTTTTTTTTTTTAAAAGAAGGGTATTACATAATGGTAAAGGGTTCCATTCAACAAGAAGTTATACCTATCTTAAATACGCACACAAGACAGGAGCATCTGGATTCATGAAACAACTTTTCACAGACATTCAAAGAGACTTACGTTCCAAGGTCGGGAACAGTGACTGATGCCTGTAATCCTAGAACTTCAAGGGGCTGAGGCAAGTGAATCGCTTTTGGTCAGGAGTTCAAGACACATGGTGAAACTTCATCTCTACTAAATTACAAAAAGTAGCCGGGTGTGGTGGCGGGCACATGTAATCTCAGCTACTTGGGAGGCTGAAGCAGGAGAATCCCTTGAACCCAGGAGACAGAGGTTGCAGTGAGCTGAGATTTTGCCACTGCAATCCAACCTGGGCAACAGAGCATGACTCCATTTCAAAAAAAAAAAAAAAAGAGAGAGGCTGGGCGCAATGGCCTACCCCTGTAATCCCAGCACTTTGTGAGGCCAAGCAGGGTGGATCATTTAGGGTCAGGAGTTCGAGACCAGCATGGCCAACATGGTGAATTCTGTCTGTACTAAAAATACAAAAATTAGTAGTGACACATGCCTGTAATACCAGCTTCTTGGGAAGCTGAGGCAGGAGAATTGCTTGAACCTAGTTGGTGGAGGTTACGGTGAGCCGAGAGGACACCACTGCACTCCAGTCTGGGAGACAGAGTGAGACACTGTCTCAAAAACAAACAAACAAAAAAAACAAACAAAAAGAGAGAGAGACTTACACTCCAACACAATAATAGTGGGAGACTTCAACAATCCACTAAGTGTACTGACCATGTTAGACAGATTATAGAGCCAGAATATTAACAAACATATTCACCACCTTAATTCACCACTGGAACTAATGGATAGATAGACATCTACAGAATTCTCTTCTCCAAAACAAGAGAATATACAGTCTTCTCATGTGCACATGATGCATACTCTAAAAGTAAACATACAATTAGACATAACACATTTCTCAGCAAATGCTAAAGAACGAAAATTATACCAACAACTCTCTTGTACCACAGTGCAATAAAAATATAATTTAAGACTAAGAAAATGCTTCAGAAATTTCAGCTAAATACTAGCAAACAGAATCCAGCAACATATCAAAAAGCTAATCCACCATAATCACATAGGCTTTGTCTCTGGATGTAATGTTGGTTCAATATATGCAAATCAATAAATGTGATTCATCACATAAACAGAACTAGAGGAAAAAGCCACATGATCATCTCAATAGATGCAGAAAAGCTTTCAATAAAATGAAAGATTCATTCTTGTTTAAAACTCTTAACAAATAGATATTGAAGGAACATGCATCAAAATAAGAGCCATCTATGACATACCCACAGCCAACATCATACTGAATGCACAAAAGCTGAAAGCATTCTTTTTGAAAACCAGCACAAGACAAGGATGCTCTCTCTCGTCACTCCTATTCAACATAATATTGGAAGTCCTGTCCAGAGCAATTAGGCAAAAGGAAAAGATAAAGCACATTCAGATAGAAAGAGAAGAAGTAAAAATGTCCCTGTTTTCAGATGACATGATTCTATATCTAGAAAACCTTATAGTCTTGGCCCAAAAGCTCCTCAAGCTGATAAACGGCTTTAGCAAAATTTCAGAATATAAAATTAACATAGAAAAATTACTAGCATTTCTATAAGTTAACAATAGCTAAGTGGAGAACCAAATCAGAAAAAAAATCCCATTCACAATTGCTGGAAAAAGTATGAAATACTTAACGAACACAGCTAATGAGGGAGGTGAAAGATCTTTACAAGGAAAACTACAAAATATTGTTCGAGGAAATCAGAAATGACCCAAACAAATAGAAACACATCCCATGCTCATGGATGGGTAGAATAAATATTGTAAAAATGACCATACTTCTTCATAATTTATAAATTCAATCCTAATCTTTTTTTTTTAAATTTATTTATTATTATTATACTTTAAGTTGTAGGGTACATGTGCATAACGTGCAGGTTTGTTACATATGTATACTTGTGCCATATTGCTGTGCTGCACCCATCAACTCGTCATTTACATCAGGTATAACTCCCAATGCAATCCCTCCCCATCCTCCCCCCTCCCCATGATAGGCCCCGGTGTGTGATGTTCCCTTCCGGAGTCCAAGTGATCTCATTGTTCAGTTCACACCTATGAGTGAGAACATGTGGTGTTTGGTTTTCTGTTCTTGTGATAGTTTGCTAAGAATGATGGATTCCAGCTGCATCCAAGTCCCTACAAAGGACTCAAACTCATCCTTTTTTATGGCTGCATAGTATTCCATGGTGTACATGTGCCACATTTTCTTAATCCAGTCCGTCACTGATGGACATTTTGGTTGATTCCAAGTCTTTGCTATTGTGAATAGTGCTGCAATAAACATACGTGTGCATGTGTCTTTATAGCAGCATAATTTATAATCGTTTGGGTATATACCCAGTAATGGGATGGCTGGGTCATATGGTACATCTAGTTCTAGATCCTTGAGGAATCGCCATACTGTTTTCCATAATGGTTGAACTAGTTTACAATCCCACCAACAGTGTAAAAGTGTTCCTATTTCTCCACATCCTCTCCAGCACCTGTTGTTTCCTGACTTTTTAATGATTGCCATTCTAACTGGAGTGAGATGGTATCTCATTGTGGTTTTGATTTGTATTTCTCTGATGGCCAGTGATGATGAGCATTTTTTCATGTGTCTGTTGGCTGTATGAATGTCTTCTTTTGAGAAATGTCTGTTCATATCCTTTGCCCACTTTTGGATGGGGTTGTTTGCTTTTTTCTTGTAAATTTGTTTGAGTTCTTTGTAGGTTCTGGATATTAGCCCTTTGTCAGACGAGTAGATTGCAAAAATTTTCTCCCATTCTGTAGGTTGCCTGTTCACTCTGATGGTAGTTTCTTTTGCTGTGCAGAAGCTCTTTAGTTTAATGAGATCCCATTTGTCAATTTTGGCTTTTGCTGCCGTTGCTTTTGGTGTATTAGACATGAAGTCTTTGCCCATGCCTATGTCCTGAATGGTACTACCTAGGTTTTCCTCTAGGATTTTTATGGTATTAGGTTTAACATTTAAGTCTCTAATCCATCTTGAATTAATTTTCGTATAAGGAGTAAGGAAAGGATCCAGTTTCAACTTTCTACTTATGGCTAGCCAATTTTCCCAGCACCATTTATTAAATAGGGAATCCTTTCCCCATTTCTTGTTTCTCTCAGGTTTGTCAAAGATCAAATGGCTGTAGATGTGTGGTATTATTTCTGAGGACTCTGCTCTGTTCCATTGGTCTATATCTCTGTTTTGGTACCAGTATCATGCTGTTTTGGTTACTGTAGCCTTGTAGTATAGTTTGAAGTCAGGTAGCGTGATGCCTCCAGCTTTGTTCTTTTGACTTAGGATTGTCTTGGAGATGCGGGCTCTTTTTTGGTTCCATATGAACTTTAAAGCAGTTTTTTTTCCAATTCTGTGAAGAAACTCATTGGTAGCTTGATGGGGATGGCATTGAACCTATAAATTACCTTGGGCAGTATGGCCATTTTCACGATATTGATTCTTCCTATCCATGAGCATGGTATGTTCTTCCATTTGTTTGTGTCCTCTTTTATTTCACTGAGCAGTGGTTTGTAGTTCTCCTTGAAGAGGTCCTTTACATCCCTTGTCAGTTGGATTCCTAGGTATTTGATTCTCTTTGAAGCAATTGTGAATGGAAGTTCATTCCTGATTTGGCTCTCTGTTTGTCTGTTACTGGTGTATAAGAATGCTTGTGATTTTTGCACATTAATTTTGTATCCTGAGACTTTGCTGAAGTTGCTTATCAGCTTAAGGAAATTTTGGGCTGAGACAATGGGGTTTTCTAAATATACAATGATGTCATCTGCAAAGAGGGACAATTTGACTTCTTCTTTTCCTAACTGAATACCCTTGATTTCTTTCTCTTGCCTGATTGCCCTAGCCAGAACTTCCAACACTATGTTGAATAGGAGTGGTGAGAGAGGGCATCCCTGTCTTGTGCCAGTTTTCAAAGGGAATTTTTCCAGTTTTTGCCCATTCAGTATGATATTGGCTGTGGGTTTTGTCATGAATAGCTCTTATTATTTTGAGGTACGTTCCATCAATACCGAATTTATTGAGCGTTTTTAGCATGAAGGGCTGTTGAATTTTGTCAAAAGCCTTTTCTGCATCTATTGAGATAATCATGTGGTTCTTGTCTTTGGTTCTGTTTATATGCTGGATTATGTTTATTGATTTGTGAATGTTGAACCAGCCTTGCATCCCAGGGATGAAGCCCACTTGATCATGGTGGATAAGCTTTTTGATGTGCTGCTGAATCCGGTTTGCCAGTATTTTATTGAGGATTTTTGCATCGATGTTCATCAGGGATATTGGTCTAAAATTCTCTTTTTTTGTTGTGTCTCTGCCAGGCTTTGGTATCAGGATGATGTTGGCCTCATAAAATGAGTTAGGGAGGATTCCCTCTTTTTCTATAGATTGGAATAGTTTCAGAAGGAATGGTACCAACACCTCCTTGTACCTCTGGTAGAATTCAGCTGTGAATCCATCTGGTCCTGGACTTTTTTTGGTTGGTAGGCTATTAATTGTTGCCTCAATTTCAGAGCCTGCTATTGGTCTATTCAGGGATTCAACTTCTTCCTGGTTTAGTCTTGGAAGAGTGTAAGTGTCCAGGAAATTATCCATTTCTTCTAGATTTTCCAGTTTATTTGCGTAGAGGTGTTTATAGTATTCTCTGATGGTAGTTTGTATTTCTGTGGGGTCGGTGGTGATATCCCCTTTATCATTTTTAATTGCGTCGATTTGATTCTTCTCTCTTTTCTTCTTTATTAGTCTTGCTAGTGGTCTGTTAATTTTGTTGATCTTTTCAAAAAACCAACTCCTGGATTCATTGATTTTTTGGAGAGTTTTTTGTGTCTCTATCTCCTTCAGTTCTGATCTGATCTTAGTTATTTCTTGCCTTCTGCTAGCTTTTGAATGTGTTTGCTCTTGCTTCTCTAGTTCTTTTAATTGCGATGTTAGAGTGTCAATTTTAGATCTTTCCTGCTTTCTCTTGTGGGCATTTAGTGCTATAAATTTCCCTCTACACACTGCTTTAAATGTGTCCCAGAGATTCTGGTATGTTGTATCTTTGTTCTCATTGGTTTCAAAGAACATCTTTATTTCTGCCTTCATTTTGTTATGTACCCAGTAGTCATTCAGGAGCATGTTATTCAGTTTCCATGTAGTTGAGTGGTTTTGATTGAGTTTCTTAGTCCTGAGTTCTAGTTTGATTGCACTGTGGTCTGAGAGACAGTTTGTTATAATTTCTGTTCTTGTACATTTGCTGAGGAGTGCTTTACTTCCAATTACATGGTCGATTTTGGAGTAAGTACGATGTGGTGCTGAGAAGAATGTATATTCTGTTGATTTGGGGTGGAGAGTTCTATAGATGTCTATTAGGTCTGCTTGCTGCAGAGATGAGTTCAATTCCTGGATATCCTTGTTAACTTTCTGTCTCGTTGATCTGTTTAATGTTGACAGTGGAGTGTTGAAGTCTCCCATTATTATTGTATGGGAGTCTAAGTCTCTTTGTAATTCTCTAAGGACTTGCTTGATGAATCTGGGTGCTCCTGTATTGGGTGCATATATATTTAGGATAGTTAGCTCTTCCTGTTGAATTGATCCCTTTACCATTATGTAATGGCCTTCTTTGTCTCTTTGGATCTTTGATGGTTTAAAGTCTGTTTTATCAGAGACTAGGATTGCAACCCCCGCTATTTTTTGTTCTCCATTTGCTTGGTAAATCTTCCTCCATCCCTTTATTTTGAGCCTATGTATGTCTCTGCGTGTGAGATGGGTCTCCTGAATACAGCAGACTGATGGGTCTTGACTCTTTATCCAGTTTGCCAGTCTGTGTCTTTTAATTGGACCATTTAGTCCATTTACATTTAGGGTTAAGATTGTTATGTGTGAACTTGATCCTGCCATTATGATATTAACTGGTTATTTTGCTCGTTAGTTGATGCAGTTTCTTCCTAGCCTCGATGGTCTTTACATTTTGGCATATTTTTGCAATGGCTGGTACCGGTTGTTCCTTTCCATGTTTAGTGCTTTCTTCAGGGTCTCTTGTAAGGCAGGCCTAGTGGTGACAAAATCTCTCAGCATTTGCTTATCTGTAAAGGATTTTATTTCTCCTTCACTTATGAAACTTAGTTTGGCTGGATATGAAATTCTGGGTTTAAAATTCTTTTCTTTAAGAATGTTGAATATTGGTCCCCACTCTCTTCTGGCTTGTAGAGTTTCTGCTGAGAGATCTGCTGTTAGTCTGATGGGCTTCCCTTTGTGGGTAACCCGATCTTTCTCTCTGGCTGCCCTTAAGATTTTTTCCTTCATTTCAACTTTGGTGAATCTGGCAATTATGTGTCTTGGAGTTGCTCTTCTCGAGGAGTTTCTTTGTGGCATTCTCTGTATTTTCTGGATTTGAATGTTGGCCTGCCCTACTAGGTTGGGGAAGTTCTCCTGGATGATATCCTGAAGAGTGTTTTCCAAATTGGTTCCATTTTCCCCCTCACTTTCAGGCACCCCAATCAGACGTAGATTTGGTCTTTTTACATAATCCCATACTTCTTGCAGGCTTTGTTCATTTCTTTTTCTTCTTTTTTCTTTTGGTTTCTCTTCTCGCTTCATTTCATTCATTTGATCCTCAATCACAGATACTCTTTCTTCCAGTTGATCGAGTTGGTTACTGAAGCTTTTGCATTTGTCACGTATTTCTCGTGTCATGGTTTTCATCTCTTTCATTTCGTTTATGACCTTCTCTGCATTAATTACTCTAGCCATCAATTCTTCCACTTTTTTTTCAAGATTTTTAGTTTCTTTGCACTGGGTACGTAATTCCTCCTTTAGCTCTGAGAAATTTGATGGACTGAAGCCTTCTTCTCTCATGTCGTCAAAGTCATTCTCTGTCCAGCTTTGATCCATTACTGGCGATGAGCTGCGCTCCTTTGCCGGGGGAGACGCGCTCTTATTATTTGAATTTCCAGCTTTTCTGCCCTGCTTTTTCCCCATCTTTGTGGTTTTATCTGCCTCTGGTCTTTGATGATGGTGATGTACTGATGGGTTTTTGGTGTAGGTGTCCTTCCTGTTTGATAGTTTTCCTTCTAACAGTCAGGACCCTCAGCTGTAGGTCTGTTGGAGATTGCTTGAGGTCCACTCCAGACCGTGTTTGCCTGAGTATCAGCAGCAGAGGCTGCAGAAGATAGAATATTGCTGAACAGCGAGTGTACCTGTCAGATTCTTGCTTTGGAAGCTTCCTCTCAGGGGTGTACTCCTCCCTGTGAGGTGTGGGGTGTCAGACTGCCCCTAGTGGGGGATGTCTCCCATTTAGGCTACTCAGGGGTCAGGGACCCACTTGAGCAGGGAGTCTGTCCCTTCTCAGATCTCAACCTCCGTGTTGGGAGATCCACTGCTCTCTTCAAAGCTGTCAGACAGAGTCGTTTGCGTCTGCAGAAGTGTCTGCTGCGTTTGTTTAGTTTACTGTGCCCTGTCCCCAGAGGTGGAGTCTACAGAGACAGGCAGGTTTCCTTGAGCTGCTGTGAGCTCCACCCAGTTCAAGCTTCCCAGCAGCTTTGTTTACCTACTTAAGCCTCAGCAATGGCGGGCGCCCCTCCCCCAGCCTCGCTGCTGCCTTGCCCGTAGATCACAGACTGCTGTGCTAGCAATGAGGGAGGCTCCGTGGGTGTGGGACCCTCCCGGCCAGGTGTGGGGTATGATCTCCTGGTGTGCCTGTTTGCTTAAAGCACAGTATTGGGGTGGGAGTTACCCGATTTTCCAGGTGTTGTGTGTCTCAGTTCCCCTGGCTAGGAAAAGGGACTCCCTTCCCCCTTTCGCTTCCCAGGTGAGGCAATGCCTCGCCCTGCTTCAGCTCTCGCTGGTCGGGCTGCAGCAGCTGACCAGCACCGATCGTCCGGCACTCCTCAGTGAGATGAACCCAGTACCTCAGTTGAAAATGCAGAAATCACCGGTCTTCTGTGTTGCTCGCGCTGGGAGTTGGAGACTGGAGCTGCTCCTATTCGGCCATCTTGCTCCGCCCCCCCTCAATCCTAATCTTATCAAACTACAAGTTACATTTTTCGAAGAACTAGAAAAATTTATTTTAAAATTTATATGGAACTAAAAAGGAGTCTGAATAGCCAAGACAATCCTGTGCAAAAAGAGAAAAGCAGACGGCATCATGCTTCTCAACTTCAAACTATACTACAGGGCTATAGTAACCAAAACAACTTGACTCTGGTACACAAACTGGCTCTTAGATGAATGGAACAAAATACACAACCCAGAGGTAAGGCTTCATACCTACAACCATCTGATCTTCACCAAAGCTGCAAAAACAAGCAATGGGAAATGGACTCCTTATTCAATAAATGGTGTTGAGATAACTCGAGCCATATGCAGAAGATTGAAACAGGACCCCTTATTTACCCCATGTACAAAAATCAACTCAAGATGGATTATAGACTTAAATGTAAAACCAAAACTATGAAAACCCTGGAAGACAACCTTGGCAATACCATTCTGCACATATAAACTGGAAAAAATTTCATGATGAAGATGCCAGAAGCAATTGGAACAAAAGCTAAAATAAGCAAATGGAATTTAATTAAACTAAAGAGCTTCTACAGAGCAAAAGAAGTTATCAACAAAGAAAACAGACAACCTACAGAATGTGAGAAAATATTTGCAAACTATGCATCTGACAAAGGTCTATTGCCCAGCATCTATAAGGAACTTAAATTTACAAGAAAAATCAAACCCCATTAAAAAATGGGAACAGTAAATGAATAGACACTTTTCAAAAGAAGTCATACATGTGGCCAACAACATGTAAAAATGTTCAACATCACTGATTATTAGAGAAGTGAAAATCAAAACCAAAATTAGATACTATCTCACACCAGACAAAATGGCTATTATTAAGAAGTCAAAAAATTACAGATGCTGGCAAGGTTGCAGAGAAAGGGGAGTACTTATACACTGTTGATGAGAATGTAAATTACTTCAAGCATTCTGGAAAGCAATGTGGCAATTCCATGAAGTCCTACAAACAGATCTTTCATTCAACCCAGAAATCTATTACTGGATAAATATCCAAAGGAATATAAATCCATTCTATCATAAAGACACAAGCGCATGTACTTTCAGTGCAGTACTATTCAAAATAGCAAAGACACAAAAGCAACCTAAATGCCCATCAGTAGAAGACTGGATAAAGAAAATGTGATACATATACAACATGGAATACTATGTAGCCATAAAAAATTAGATAATATCTTTTGCAGGAACATGGATGGTGCTGGAGGCCATTACTCTTAGAAAACTAACACAGGAACAGAAAAGTAAATACCACATATTCTCCCTTATACATGGAAACTAAATTAGGAGAAAAAGTGAATAGAAAGAGGGTAACCACAGACACTGGAGCTGACCAGAAGGTAGATGGTAGGAAGACAGTAGCAGAAAACATAACTATTAGGTACTATTTCATCACCTGGGTGATGAAATAATCTGTGCATCAAACTCCCATGACATGAGTTTTCCTATATAACAAACCTACACATGTATCCCTTAACCTCAAATAAAATTTTCTTTTAAAGGGCTGAAAGAGAAAAAGAAAGATTAACCAAGAATTCTACATCCAGCAAAACTGTTCATCAGAAATGTAGGCAAAGTGAAAATATTCTCAGCTTAAAAAAGGCTGAAAGTATTTGGTCTTCACAGGCCTACATATACATAGTAAATATATTAGTGTTTATTATATTACATATGTTGTATTTTGGAATTAAAACTTTATAGCAATACTATGGAAAAATTAGACAATTGAGAAATAAATTCCTAACCTCATACTATTGTTAGAGCAGCTTTGAAAGGTTCTTTGCATTGTTTCCAGTCTTTGTTCATTTGCATATACATTTCACCTGGAGTAATAATAGCGTAAAGAAACCTGTTACAATTTGCTTTAAGTATATTATCTCTCTTAGTAGTTGTAATAATATTTCACAGAGTCTGTAAGTAATCATTTAGTCATTCATTTCCTCAATTATGGACACTTTCAAGGTTTTCAAGGTTTTGCTATTGTGAATATCTTCCTATATATAACATTTTTCTCATTAATTGTTTCCTAGGCTAAATCTCCAAAAATGCAATATGGATATTATTATATTTTTAATGAATTAATATACAAATAAATTTTCTTCATTTTTTTTAAATAGCAGCAGGATTTACAATGTCTCTGGACTGGCAAGAAGCTCGGTATGCTGAGGAGAAAATGCCATAATATGTTGTGAAATAAAGTTAGAAAGGTTTGAAGTGACAAACTATTCAGGAGCATGGCCACATTAAGAAGTTGAATATTTAAGGTCCATAAGGAGCCCTTGAAGTCACTAATCAGGAGATGTAGTGACATAAACACATTTGTGTCGTAAAAGTATCACTCTGTCTGAAATGTGGAGAATAGATAACAAAGAAGAAGGAATAGGTATGGGGAGATTAGCTGTGATATTACTGCAGCAGCCTAGGCAAAAAATGAACTCTTGGCCTAGGATGTTGATGGTGATGTTGGAGTAAAATGAATTTATTTGAGATATACTTTACAGGTAATATCTAAAGAACTTAGTAATGTATTTACTATAGGGATAATAAAAGGAAGGGAACAATCGACGATGACTCATATATTTATCAATTACATAACTGGATTGATAGGGATAACATATATATAAACTGAGAATACTGGAAAAAAAAGCCATCCTTGGGAAAAAAGATCATAAACTGGTGTTGGATATGCTGATTTTGAGATATCCAGGTGCAGAATTTGAGCAACAGTTGGAAATATAGGTCTAAAGCTCAGAGAAGGAGGCTGGACCAGAGACATTTGCCTGGTCAATTCCCAGGCCAAAAGTACAAATAAAGGTCACCGTACTATATGTTTACATATTTAAAATTAGTAAATCATGCTAATGAAATGTCAGATATGTATGTTAAGAATTTCATATGTATTTATGATATTTAAGACCCTCGAAAGAGAAGATCTTGTCTTGTTAAGATCTTATTGCACTGTAGATGTTAACTTAAATATTTACTATTGATGAGGTGGCCTAGAAGAGGACCCAGTTCTGAGCCTTAGGAATTCTAACATTTAATATCCAGTAGAGAAATGTGAGCTGGTAAAGGACACCAAAATAAAACAGCCAAGAAGTTGGTAGAAAGTATAAGACAATGTGGTATAATAGATGTCCGTGTAAAAGAGTGTTTCAAGAAAGAGGAACAGTCAACGACATAAAGTGATGTTGCGAAGGGAGGGAAGACATGGACTACAAAGTAAATATTGGATTAACAAAGATGGGGACAGTTGGATTGGTAGCATAATAGTGTTAAATGCTGTATTAGTTAATAATTTAGTAGAATATGCAGAAATTGAGAATGAAAATATAGTCAATTCTTTCAAAATTTTGTGAAGAGGAGGAGAAATTTAGGACAATAGCTGTAAAAGAATGTGTGTATGAGGGAAGGCATTCATACACACATATTTTAATTAAGCTTTTAATTTTGAGATAATTGTAAACTCACGTGCCGTTGTAAGAGATAATACAAAGAGAATCCATGTGCTCTTTACCCAGTTTTCACCCACCGAAGTTACAATATTGTGAAACTACAGTAAAGCAATACAATATATTCACATTGATACAGTAGACTCCCTTATCCTTAATTTTGTTTTCTACAGCTTCAGTTACCTGTGGTCGACTGTGGTTCAAAAATGGGTAAGTAAAGTATAGTAAGATATTTTATAGAGAGAGGTACCTCATATTCACATTACTTATTGTTTACTGTTAATTCTATTTCATTATTAGTTGTTGTCAATCTCTTATGTGTCTAATTTATAGATTAAACTTTATAAGTGTGTATGTATAGAAAAAAAACATAGTATATATAGGGTTCAGTGCTATTTGAAGTCTTAGGCATTCATTGATGATCTTGGAAGATATCTTCCATGGATAAATGGGGACTACTGTAGAGTCAAAACACACACAAATTCTATAACCATAAGGTTTCCTCATGCTACCCTTTTATAGCCACAACCATCTCATTTTTCTTCCAATCCTACATTGACTTATGTGAACTGCTAATCAGTTTTCCATTTTTATAATTATGTCAATTTAGAATGATATAGGAATGGAATCATACAGTGTGTAACTTCTTAGAACTGAGATTTTCACTAAGCAAAATTTCTTGAAGATTTATATGAGTCATTGTGTGTATCAAGACTCTGTTTCTTTTGATTGCTGAGTATTCCATTCTATGGAAGTACCACATTTTATTTAATCACTCACCTATTGAAGAATACCTGGGCTACTTCCATTAATTGACTGTTACAAGTAAAGATAATATGTATATTTGTGTAAAAATTTTGTGTGCAAATACATTGATCTCTTTATTTATTCAAGGCTGATTCAATTTTTAGTTGTTTTGAGAAATCCTCAGACTATTTTCTGTAGGATCTGTACTAGTTTACATTTCCACCAACAGTGTCTAATGGTTATTTTTTGTATTTTTAACAATAACCATTATAAGTACGATAAGAAAATATCATATTGTGGTTTTGATTTGCATTTCCCTGATGATTTTGTTCATTCTTTCATACACCTGTTGGTTATTTGTATGATTTCTTTTGAAAAACATTTATTCATATTATTTGTCCAATTTTATTTTTGGAATTTTAAAAATGATTTCATTTTTATCAATCTGAAAGCAACCAAAAAGCATACAACTGGTCAAGAGACCATGGAAACATTTAATCTCTCTAATGTGATCTGAAAATGTCTTTTTAGAATAATTTTTTCAAACTCATTTATTTCTTCACTAGTACTTTTTTCCAAAGTCATTGTATGCATGGAGAAATTAGGAAACCTTGTCTATTTGTTCAACCACATTCATCATCATCTCTATTATTTGTAGAGACTACTGAGTAAATTGCTGATTGTGAATTAAATAAGTCTACAATCCTCTGGTTGAATTGTAGTGTGAATTATATTTATATAAGATTTATTGTGCAAACTGCGTTTTATATTTTTAATAACAACTCAGACTATAAAAAAGGGAAATCTATGGGTGAAACTTCTTTAAGGCAAACACAAGGTGGCCAAAAAATGTGGGACTCAGTTATTTAAAAAAAAAATACATACCCAAGTGACTAACAGATTGCTTAGGAGACCAATTCCATAACCCTATACCGGTACAACAGTGTTGAAACTATTGGGAATTTAAGATGAAGGTTGGAGAGAATCCGTTGTATGTTTGAACATGTATATAATTTGTTTTTTGCTTTTCTTCTTATCGTAAAATTTCAACTTTTATTTTAGATTTGGGGGATATATGTACAGGCTTATTACATTGGTATATTGTGTGATGCTGAGGTTTGAGGTTTGAATGATTCCACCACACAAGTAGTGAGCATGATACCCAATAGGTATTTTTTCAGCTTATGCAACCTCCCTTTCACCTCCTTTTGTAATCCCTAGTGTCTGTTATTTCTATCTTTATGCTCACGTGTAACCAACGCTTAGCTTCCACCAGTAAGTGAGAACAAGTGGTATTTGGTTTTCTGTTCCTGCATTAATTCACTTAGGATAATGGCCGCTAGCTGCATCCATGTTGCTGCAAAATACATGATTTTCTTTATTTTATGGCTGCATAGCATTTCACGGTGGATATATACCATATTTTCTTTATTCAATCCACTATTAATGAGCACTTAGATTGATTCAATACTTTTGCTATTGTGAATAGTGCTGCAATGAACATATGAATGCATATGTCTTTTGGCAGAATTATTTATTTTCCTTTGAGAACATATCCAGTAATTGGATCACTGGGTCGAATGTTAGTTCTGTTTTAAATTCTTTGAGAAATCTCCAAACTGTTTTCCACAGTGGCTAAACTAATTTACATTCCCACCAACAGTGTATAAGCATTCTATTTTCTCCACAGCCATGCCAGTACCTATGTTTTTCAGACTTTTTAGTAATAGCTATTCTGACTGGTGTGAGATGTTATCTTACTGTGGTTTTGACTTTCACTTTTCTGATAATTAGTGATGTTGATCATTTTTTCATGTTCATTGGCAGCTAGTATGTCTTCTTTTGAAGAGTGTCTGCTAATGTCATTTTCCCACATTTTTATGGGGTTGTTTGCTTGTTGAATTGTTGAAGTTTCTTATAGATTCTTTTGTTGGGTGCATATTTTGCAAATATTTTCTCCCATTCTTTAGATTTTCTGTTTACATTGTTGATGGTTTTTGTTTTTGTTTTGATTCTTTTTGCTGTGTAGAAACTCTTTAGTTTACATAGTTCTCATTTGTCAATTTTTGTTTTTGTTGCAATTGCTTCTGAGGACTTAGTCATAAATTAATTTTTTCCCAAGGCTGATGTTCAGAATGGTGTTTCCTAGGTTTTATATTTAAGTCTTTAATCCATCTTAAGTTAATTTTTGTATAAGGTGTAAGGAAGGGGTCCAGTTCCGGTTTTATGTATATGGCTTGCCAGTATAGAGTATATTTAATTCCCAATTATTAAATAGGGAATTGTTTCCCCATTGCTTGTGTGTGTCAGGTTTGTCAAAGATCAGATTGTTGTAGATGTGTGGTGTTTTTTTCTGAGGTCTCTATTCTTTCGATTGGTCTATCTATCTGTTTTGGTAGCATTACCATGCTGTTTTGGTAGCATTACCATGCTGTTTTGGTTACTGCAGCCTTGTAGTATAGTGTCAGTATAGTATAGTCAGGTAGCATGATGCCTCCAGTTTGTTCTTTTTGCTTAGGAATGTCTTGGCTATATGGACCCTTTTTTGGTTCCGTATGACATTTAAAGTAGTTTTTCTAGTTCTGTGAAGAAAGTCAATAGCAGCTTAATGGGAATAGGATTGAGTCTGTAAATTACTTTGGGCAGTATGGCCATTTTCATGATATTGTTTCTTCCTATTCATGAGAATGGAATTTTTTTCCATTTGTTTGTGTCCTCTCTTATTTCTTTGAACAGAGGTTTGTAGTTCTCTTTGAAGAGGTCCTTCACGTCTCTTGTAAGTTGTATTCTTGGGTATTTTATTTTCTTTATAGCAATTGAAACACTCCTAATTTTTAAAGAAAGTTGGCAGATTTGTGTTGGGTCACGTTCAAATCCATCCTGGCCTGTAGGCAGCCCATGAGCCATGGTTTGGACAAGGTTGGCTTTAGGGTAAAGTTGTTAGTGGAGGCTGTGGTGAAGTATTCCTGAGGACTTGGCTGTTAAGTAGGCTGGTCTCTGGGTCCTCTTAGTGGCAGTGATTGGCCAACTGTGCCTGTCTTCTGCCCCCAGGGTGGCATACACTAGCCACATGTTAGTGGGTTCAAGCTAACAAGGCTGATTCTTGGGCCTCTAGGTAGGTTGCTCTGGCACTGGAAACTACAACAGCTGTCTGTGTAGGCAAACAGGTTCTTGGTCCCTTGGTGAGTGGACGTGGCATGGACAATAGCTGTAGCGGTGCTGGGACAACCCATTGAGATCCCATGTGTCCACACTGATGTTAACAGTGACTGTGACATACTGTGTGAACCATTTCACAGGCTCACAGGGAGTGTCTTTTGGTATATGCTACCCATAGTGGCAGCAGCAGGTTGTGTGGTCCTGACCTCAGACCCTGAGAGGATTGTTTAGGTGTCAATAATGGTCGACAGGGCTGGAGGACACTCAGGCCCTTGGATGTCATGCTCAGATACTTGAGAGTATAGAGCCAGACTTGGCATATCTGTCCCCAGACACTTCCCTTATATGTTGCATGAAGACACTGGCGGTGGTAGGCAGGGGTGTGGTGATTCCCAGGATGCCAGTGAAATGCTCAGGTTGAAGTAGCAGCAGCTTTGCTGTAGCCCTGCTACTGAGAAAAATTGGTTTGCTTTCAGTGAGAATGCCATTTTCAGGCAGCTAAGGCCATGTGCTTTTACATGTTTTGACCCTACAGCTGCCAGTGGTGGTGGCTGTGAGCAACGTAATTTGTCCTCCAGATTTGTGAAAATCTGTGCGGCGATGGAGCTGCTGCCAGTGGCTCCTGCCTTAGCCTGGTAATTCTGGCTACAAGGGACTGTTATCAGGGCTCTAGGGATGTGGCAATGCAGATTCTCCTGTGCCCAAAGACAGAGTGCAGTGTGGTGGGAGCTCTCAAAATAGTGTTGTGCTATAGCTGCTTAAGGCTTATGGGTTTGTAGATATTAGTGTGAGCTTCCATTCTGAAGCAATGCTTATGCTGGTCTCAGTGGCTACAAGGGTTGAGAGACTCTCCTGTGTCTCAGATAGCAAGAGTCCATGGTAAAAATATGGGCTCTTGGAAATATTTCACTTACACCTTTCTTGCTATATAGAGCCTATCTAGGCTCCCAGAAGATCCCAGTCAAGCAAATTGAGAGCCTCGCTTTACTCTCTTTCCTTGCTTTTAGCATTTTCTGTGACTTTTCTGCTAAATTTCAGGATTATCTTTTAGATAATTTATTTAAGTGTGATGGCTCACTATTTTGGTTATTGGTGAAAAAGACGAATATAAAATGCATCTAGTCAGCAATCTTTAAGTTACCCCTCTCTATACCACATTTTTATAGGGTAATCTGTCAATAAACACTTAGATTGCTTTCATATCTTAGCTATTGTGAATAATGCTGCAATGAGCATAGGAGGGCAGATATCTCTATAAGGTTCTGACTTCTTTTCCTTTGGTTATATGCTCAGAAGAAGGATTGTCATATTATGTATATTTCTATTTCTATTTAAAATTTTTGAAGAAACTCCATACTGCTTTCCATCATGGCTATATTAATCTATTTTTCCACCAACAGTGTACAAGCAAGTGGTCCTTTTTTTTCAGTACCCTCAACAACACTTGCTATCTCTTCTCATTTTGATAATAGCCATTGTAACAGGTGTGGGGTGATATCTCATTGTGCTTTTGATTTTCATTTCCCTGATGATTAGCGATGTTGGTCACCTTTTCATATATCTGTTGGCCATCTTTATACCTTTTTTGAAAGATAACTCATCAAGTCCTTTGCTCATTTTTCAATTGGGTTATTCCTTTTTGGCTATTAGGCTGTGAGTTCTTTATATATTTTAGATATTAATTCCTTATTAGATATGTTGTTAAGAAATATTTTCTTCTTATCTGTAGGCTGCTTTTTTTCTGATTTCATTGCTGTGCAGAAGCTTTCTAGTTTAATGTAGTTGAACTTTATTTTTGCTTTTGCTGCCTGTGCTTTTCATTCATGTGTGTCTTATCAAAATGTCAGTGCCAAGACTAATGTCAAGGAGCTTTTCTACTTTGTTTGCTTTTGGGAGTTTTATACTTTCTGGTGCTATACTTAGGTATTTAATTCATTTCTAGTTAATTTTTCTGTATGGTATAAGATAATGTTTCAGTTTCTTTCTTTTCCATGTGGATATTTAGTCTGCTCAATACTATGTATCAAATAATGTATCCTATCTCCCTTGATCAACACATTAAAAATTATTGTGATAGATGTGTAGTGATATTTACTTACAGTTTAAATTTCAATTCTCTAAAGTCTAATGATGTTAAGCTTCTTGTCTTATGCTTATTTCTCATTCATATATCTTCTTTTGTAAAATTTCTGTTTATGTTTTTTGCACAATTTCCAATTAGATTGTTTACATTGTTGACTATGTTTAGCTTCTCCATGGAGCCTGCTGACACAAGGTGTGGAGGGAAAGTGGAGTACTGACTAGTGCCAAATTGAATCATTTTAGTCAGTCTCATATAGATGTCCAGTGTTGATATAGGTTCAGATCCTTAGAGTGACACTAGGGTTTTTATTTATCTATCTACATAAAGGAGATTTGAACTTATGTAAATGTTTAGGGGAAAGAGACACTAGAAGCTAAATATTCAAGAGCAAAAAGGGAACTTTTTTAGTGTAAGATTACTGAGAAGTTAGAATAAATGTACTTCAAAGAATAGAAAAGTTAACTTTAAAAAACAGCTGATACAATTTCTATAACGTAACAGATGGAAATAAAAGAATGGGTGCAGATGCAAGAACATTAGAACTTTTTATTATTATTATTATTATTATTATACTTTAAGTTGTAGGGTACATGTGCATAACGTGCAGGTTTGTTACATATGTATACTTGTGCCATGTTGCTGTGCTGCACCCATCAACTCGTCAGCACAAATCAACTCGTCATTTACATCAGGTATAACTTCCAATGCAATCCCTCCCCCCTCCCCCCTCCCCCCCCATGATAGGCCCCGGTGTGTGATGTTCCCCCTCCCGAGTCCAAGTGATCTCATTGTTCAGTTCCACCTATGAGTGAGAACATGCGGTGTTTGGTTTTCTGTTCTTGTGATAGTTTGCTAAGAATGATGGTTTCCAGCTGCATCCATGTCCCTACAGAGGACACAAACTCATCCTTTTTTATGGCTGCAGAGTATTCCATGGTGTATATGTGCCACATTTTCTTAATCCAGTCTGTCACTGATGGACATTTGGGTTGATTCCAAGTCTTTGCTATTGTGAATAGTGCCGCAATAAACATACGTGTGCATGTGTCTTTATAGCAGCATGATTTATAATCGTTTGGGTATATACCCAGTAATGGGATGGCTGGGTCATATGGTACATCTACTTGTAGATCCTTGAGGAATCGCCATACTGTTTTCCATAATGGTTGAACTAGTTTACAATCCCACCAACAGTGTAAAAGTGTTCCTATTTCTCCACATCCTCTCCAGCACCTGTGGTTTCCTGACTTTTTAATGATCGCCATTCTAACTGGTGTGAGATGGTATCTCATTGTGGTTTCGATTTGTATTTCTCTGATGGCCAGTGATGATGAGCATTTTTTCATGTGTCTGTTGGCTGTATGAATGTCTTCTTTTGAGAAATGTCTGTTCATATCCTTTGACCACTTTAATAGCAAAACATTTTAAAAAAAGGTTTTTGTCTAATTATTTGGACTTGCCCTCTTTGATTAGAATGAAGACCATCTGCCCAGCTGCCACACTGAAGAGGTGATAATGAGGAGCCAGTAATAGAGATCAAGAGGCAGAACCAGAAAATGAAGGAGGTTTTCCTGAACAGTGGAAATCCAAGAGAAAAAGAAGTGTTTCCAAAAGGATGTAAGCAACAGTGTCAGGTGTAATAATAACAAGTCGGGGGGGGGGGGACAGCGGATAAGAACAGTGAGGATTAGATTTGGCAAATGGTAAAAGGTCATTAAAGAAAAATTTTAATAGAATGGTATTTTTATGAAAATTATGTGAGAAAGTACTAAAAAGTGGTACTAAAACTTTTTTTCAGATTTTTAATGAGGTTTAAGATATTTATTTTAACTTTACCTTCTAACTAGTGGGGGGCAATTAAAAGTGACCCAGTTGGAAGTGTGCAAAATGGATTGAGCAAGAGAAGATAGAAAGGAGAAAGGCTAATTAACAGTTTGTTGTAATAACACCAGTCAAATTTAAAGAGGGCCTGAATTAGAGCAGGAGCAGTAAAAATGGAGAGCAATGGATAGCTATGGCAGATGCTATCAAAGGCACATTATTAGGAGATGGTGACTGATTGGCTATTTCCCAGTTACACATCTTTCTTCAGATCATAAACTTTGAGGTGAAGGAAAAAAATGTACTATATAAATAATAATAACAATAAATTGGCCGGGTATGGTGGCTCATGCCTGTAATCCCAGCACTTCAGGAGGCCGAGGTGGGTGGATCACTTGAGGCCAGGAGTTGAAGACCAGCCTGGCCAACATGGAAAAATCTTCTCTCTACTAAAAATAAAAAAATTAGCAAGGCATGATGGTGCACGCTTGTGATCCCACCTACGCGGGAGGCTGAGATAGTAGTATCCCTTGAACCCAGGAGGGGGAGGTTGCAGTGAGCCGAGATTGTGCCACTGCACTCCAGCCTCGGTGACAGAATGAGACTCTGTCTCAAAAAAACAAATGAAAAACTGCAAAAACAATAAATTATAATTTTCTGTGTTTTTTTAATGATATCTATTTACTATTGTTGAAAAAACTTTTTTCAACAGTAATAATTAAGGGAAAAACTTATAATAAAATATTCAAAGATCTCTTTATATTTGATAATTTTTGACACAAAAACTTTCATTTCACATAAATAAAGCAAAAACAATGAAACATACATAATGCCTTTCATAAATGTATTCATAAAAAGAAATAATTATTTTTGAAAAATTATTGTAGATATTATAAAAATTAACACGTGAAGACACTGGCTCAACATATGATTAGTAACAAGTATTGCTATTATGTTGTTTATTAAATATATTTTCCCAAAGACTTCTTTTCTTTTTAAAGCTATTTTTTTTTTAATTTAAATTTTAGGTTCGGGTTTACATGTGCAGGTTTGTTACATAGGTAAAGACATGTCACAGGGCTTTGTTGTACAGATTTTTTTCACCCAGATGCTAAGCCTAGTTCTCAGTAGTTATCTTGCTTGCTCTTCTCCCTCTTCCTGCTATCTAGCCCCCAGCAGGTTTTGTTCTCCACTATGTATCCATGTATCCTCATCACTTAGCTCCCACTTATAAGTGAGAACACATGGTATATGGTTTTCTGTTTCTGTGATAGTTTTCTAAGAATAATGGCCTCCCGCTCCACTGATGTTCCTGCAAAGGAAATTATATCACTATTTTCTCTGGCCACATAGTATTTCATGATGTATATGTACTGCATTTTCTTTATTCAGTCTTCAACAGAGGAAGACTAAATAAAGGTTTATTCCATGCCTTGCTATTGTGAATAGTGCTGCATTAAACACACACTTGCATGTGTCTTTATGATACAAAAATTCATATTCCTTTGGAAATATATCCAGTAGTGAGATTGTTGGATTAAATAGTAGTTTTGTTTTTAGCTATTCAAGGAATCCCCACACTTCTTCCCACAATAATTGAACAAATTTACACTTCTACCAACAGTGTATAAGTGCTCCCTTTTCTCCACAACCTCACCAGCATCTGCTAGTTTTTGACTTTTTTTTTTTTCATTTAAGGCTTTTTTTTTAATTTTTTAATTTTTTTTATTATTATACTTTAAGTTCTAGGGTACATGTGCATAACGTGCAGGTTTGTTTCATATGTATACTTGTGCCATGTTGCTGTGCTGCACCCACCAACTCGTCAGCACCCAACTACTCGTTTGACTTTTTAATAGTAGCCATTCTGACCAGTGTGACATGGCAGCTCACTGTGGTTTTGATATATATTTATCTAACGATCAGTGATACTGAGCTTTCTTCATATGTTTTATGGCCACGGGTATGTCTGCTTTTGAAAAGTGTCCGTTCATGTCTTTGGTCTGTTTTCAAATGAGTTGTCAATGTCGGGTTTTGTTGCAATTGCTTTTGATATCTTCATTATACAATCTTTGCCAGTTCCTATGTTCAAAATGGTATTGACTAGATTGTCTTGCAGGGTGTTTATAGTTTTGCAATTTACATTTAAGTCTTTAATTCATCTTGAGTTGACTTTTGTATATGGTGTAAAGAAAGGATACAATTTCAATCTTCTGCATGTGGTTAGCCAGTCATCCCAGCACGACATATTGAACAGGGGAGTCCTTACCTCATTTCTTATTTTTGTTAGCTGTGTCTAAGATCAGATTGTTGTAGGTATGCAGTCTTATTACTGGGTTTTCTATTCTATTCCACTGGTCTATGTGTTTGTTTTGGTACCAGTATCATTCTGTTTTGGTTCCTGTAGCTCTGTAGTATAGTTTGAAGGTGGGTAGCATGATTTTTTTTCTTATTTTTTTTTTATTTTTTTTATTTTTTTTTATTTTTATTTTTTTTTTTTTTTTTTTTTATCTTTTTTTTTTTTTTGCTTTGTGTTCCTTTTGCTTAAGATTGCCTTGGCTATTTTGGGATCATTTTTGTCTTATGTAAATTTTAAAATAGTTTTTTTTCTAGTTCTGTGAAGAATGTATTTGTTACTTTGATAGGAATAGCACTGAAACTATAAATTGCTTTGGGAAACATGACCCTTTTAATGTTATTGATTCTTCCTATCCATGAGCATAGAATGTTTTTCCATTTGATGGTGTCATCTCTAATTTCTTTGAGCAGTGCTTTGTAAATCTCATTGTAGAGATCACTCACCTTTCTAGTTAACAGTATTCCCAGGTACTTTATTCTTTACATGGAAATTATTAATGGAATTGCATTTCTGATTTGATTCTCAGTTTGGCTGTTGTTGGTATACAGGAATGTTAGTGAATCTTGTACATCGATGTTTTATCCTGACACTTTGCTGAAGTTGTCTGTAAGCTAAAGGAGCTTTGGGGCCAAGACTATGAGTTTTTCTAGCTATAAAAGCATGTTGTTTGTATAGAGGGATAGTTTTACTTTCTCTCTTTATATTTGGATATGTTTTATCTTTTTCTTTTGCCTGATTGCTCTGTCCAGGACTTCCACTACTATGTTCAATATGAGTGGTGAGAGAGGGCATCCTTGTTTTTTCAGTTTTCATAGTGAATGCTTCCAACTTTTGCCCATTCAGTATGATGCTGGCTGTGGATTTGTCATAGCTGTCTCTGATTATTTTAAGGTATGTTCTTTCAATACCTAGTTTATTGAGAGGTTTTTACCATGAAGGGATGTTGAATTCGATCAAAAGCTTTTTCTGCATCTGTTGAGATAATCATATAATTTTTGTCTTTCGTTCTGTTTATGTGATGGATCAAATTTATTGATTTGCATATGTGGCAAAATTCTTGCATCCTGGGAAAAAGCCTACTCGATGGTAGTGGATTTGCTTTCGGATGGGCTGCTGGATTTGGTTTGTCAGTTTGTTGTTGCTTTGAGGATTTTTGCGTAAGTGTCCATCAAGGATATTGGCCTGAAGTTTTCATTGGTTGTGCCTCTGCCAAGTTTTGGTATCAGAATGAAGTTAAGTTATTTATTACTGATACAATTTTGGAGTTAATCATTGTTATGTTCACTGATACAAATTCTTCCTTGTTTACTTTTTGGAGAGTAAATGTTTCCAGGAATTTATCCATTTCTTCTATATATTTTTTTTAATTATTATTATACTTTAAGTTCTAGGGTACATGTACATAACGTGCAGGTTTGTTACATATGTATACTTGTGCCATGTTGGTGTGCTGCACTCATCAACTCGTCAGCACCCATCAACTCATCATTTACATCAAGTATAACTCCCAATGCAATCCCTCCTCCCTCCCCCCTCCCCATGATAGGCCCCGGTGTGTGATGTTCCCCTTCCCGAGTCCAAGTGATCTCATTGTTCAGTTCCCACCTATGAGTGAGAACATGTGGTGTTTGGTTTTCTGTTCTTGTGATAGTTTGCTGAGAATGATGGTTTCCAGCTGCATCCATGTCCCTACAGAGGACACAAACTCATCCTTTTTTATGGCTGCAGAGTATTCCATGGTGTATATGTGCCACATTTTCTTAATCCAGTCTGTCACTGATGGACATTTGGGTTGATTCCAAGTCTTTGCTATTGTGAATAGTGCCGCAATAAACATACGTGTGCATGTGTCTTTATAGCAGCATGATTTATAATCCTTTGGGTATATACCCAGTAATGGGATGGCTGGGTCATATGGTACTTCTAGTTCTAGATCCTTGAGGAATCGCCATACTGTTTTCCATAATGGTTGAACTAGTTTACAATCCCACCAACAGTGTAAAAGTGTTCCTATTTCTCCACATCCTCTCCAGCACCTGTTGTTTCCTGACTTTTTAATGATTTCCATTCTATCTGGTGTGAGATGGTATCTCATTGTGGTTTTGATTTGCCTTTCTCTGATGGCCAGTGATGATGAGCATTTTTTCATGTGTCTGTTGGCTGTATGAATGTCTTCTTTTGAGAACTGTCTGTTCAAAACCTTTGCCCACTTTTTGATGGGGTTGTTTTTTTCTTGTAAATTTCTTTGAGTTCTTTGTAGGTTCTGGATATTAGCCCTTTGTCAGATGAGTAGATTGCAAAATTTTTCTCCCATTCTGTAGGTTGCCTGTTCACTGTTATAGTAGTTTATTTTGCTGTGCAGAAGCTCTTTAGTTTAATTAGATCTCATTTGTCAATTTTGGCTTTTGTTGCCATTGCTTTTGGTGTTTTAGACATGAAGTCCTTGCCCATGCCTATGTCCTGAATGGTACTACCTAGCTTTTCTTCTAGGGTTTTTATGGTATTAGGTCTAACATTTAAGTCTCTAATCCATCTTGAATTAATTTTCGTATAAGGAGTAAGGAAAGGATCCAGTTTCAGCTTTCTACTTATGGCTAGCCAATTTTCCCAGCACCATTTATTAAATAGGGAATCCTTTCCCCAGTTCTTAGGTTAGTTTGTGTGGGAAGAGAGGTTTACAATAATTTCAGATAGTTATTTGTATTTCTGTGGAATCAGTGGTAACATCCTCCTTGTCGTTTTTAATTGTGTTTATTTGGATCTTCTCTTTTCTTCTTTGTTACTCTAACTAGCGGCGTATCTTATTAATTTTTTAAAGTGCCAACTGCTGAATTCATTGATTTTTAGAATGTTTTTTCATGTCTCAATTTTTCTTTAGTTCAGCTCTAATTTTGATTATTTCTTGTCTCCTGCTAGCTTTGTGGTTGGTTTGCTCTTGCTTGTCTGGTTGTGTGTGTGTGTGTGTGTGTGTGTGTGTGTGTGAGAGAAAGTAGGCAGCTAATTTGAGATCTAACCTTTTAATGTGGGCATTTAATGCTAGACAATTTTCTCTTAACACTGCCTCAGCTGTGTCCCAGATATTCTGGTTTGTTGCGTTTTTGTGCTAATTAGTTTCAAAGAATGTTTTGATTTCTGCCTAAATTTTATTATTTACCCCAAAGACATTCAAGGGGAGGTTAATTTCCATGTAACTGTATGGATCTGAGCAATTTTCTTGGGCTTGATTTCAAATCGTATTGCTCTGTTGCCAAAAGAGTGGTTGGTAAAATTTTGATTCTTTTTTTCATTTGTTAAGGATTGTTTTATGTATGATTGTGTGGTCAATTTTAGAATATATGCAATGTGTCAATGAAAATAACGTATATAGTGTTTTTTTGTTTGTTTGTTTGTTTGTTTGTTTTGGAGAGGCAGTGGGGAGAGTTTTGTATATATATATCAGGTCCATTTCGTTCAGTACTGAGTTCAGGTCCTGAATATCTTTGTTAATTTTCTGCTTTGATGATCTAATACTATCAGTGGATTGTGGAAGTCTCTCACTATTATTGCATGGTAATCTAGGTCTCTTTGAAGGTCTCTAAAAACTTGCTCTATGAACCTAGGTTCTCCTGCTTTGGTTGCTTGTATATTTAGGAAAGTTAGGTCTTCTTGTTGAACTGAATCCTTTATCAATACGTAATGCTATTTCTTGTCTTTTTTGAACTTTGTTGGTTTAAAGTCTGTTTGTCTGAAATTAGGATTGCAAGCCCTGATTTTTCTCTTTTTCATTTGCTTGGTAAATTATTTCAATCTCCTTATAATTTAGCCTATGACTGTCACTGAATGTGAGGTTGGTCTCTTGAACACAGCATACCATTGGGTCTTGTTTGTTTATCCAGCTGGCCACTCTGTACCTTTTAATTAGGCCATTTGGCCTGTTGATGTTAAAGGTTAGTATTGATATATATGAATTTAATCTGGTCATTGTGTTGTTAGCTGGATATTGCTAATTTTTTAATTTATTTATTATTACTATACTTTAAGTTTTAGGGTACATGTGCATAACGTGCAGGTTTGTTACATATGTATACTTGTGCCATGTTGGTGTGCTGCACCCATCAACTCGTCATTTACATCAGGTATAACTCCCAATGCAATCCCTTCCCCCTCCCCCCTCCCCATGATAGGCCCCGGTGTGTGATGTTACCCTTCCTGAGTCCAAGTGATCTCATTGCTCAGTTCCCACCTATGAGTGAGAACATGCGGTGTTTGGTTTTCTGTTCTTGTGATAGTTTGCTAAGAATGATGGTTTCCAGCTGCATCCATGTCCCTACAAAGGACACAAACTCATCCTTTTTAATGGCTGCATAGTATTCCATGGTGTATATGTGCCACATTTTCTTAATCCAGTCTGTCACTGATGGACAGATTGGGTTGACTCCAAGTCTTTGCTATTGTGAATAGTGCTGCAATAAACATACGTGTGCATGTGTCTTTATAGCAGCATAATTTATAATCCTTTGGGTATATACCCAGTAATGGGATGGCTCATCCCTGGGATGCAAGGCTGGTTCAACATTTGCAAATCAATAAACATAATCCAGCATATAAACAGAACCAAAGACAAGAACCACATGATTATCTCAATAGATGCAGAAAAGGCTTTTGACAAAATCCAACAGCCCTTCATGCTAAAAACGCTCAATAAATTCGGTATTGATGGAACGTACCTCAAAATAATAAGAGCTATTCATGACAAACCCACAGCCAATATCATACTGAATGGGCAAAAACTGGAAAAATTCCCTTTGAAAACTGGCACAAGACAGGGATGCCCTCTCTCACCACTCCTATTCAATATAGTGTTGGAAGTTCTGGCCAGGGCAATTAGGCAAGAGAAAGAAATCAAGGGTATTCAGTTAGGAAAAGAAGAAGTCAAATTGTCCCTCTTTGCAGATGACATGATTGTATATTTAGAAAACCCCATTGTCTCAGCCCAAAATTTCCTTAAGCTGATAAGCCACTTCAGCAAAGTCTCAGGATACAAAATGAATGTGCAAAAATCACAAGCATTCTTATACACCAGTAACAGACAAACAGAGAGCCAAATCAGGAATGAACTTCCTTTCACAATTGCTTCAAAGAGAAAAAAATACCTAGGAATCCAACTTACAAGGGATGTAAAGGACCTGTTCAAGGAGAACTACAAACCACTGTTCAGTGAAATAAAAGAGGACACAAACAAATGGAAGAACATACCATGCTCATGGATAGGAAGAATCAATATCGTGAAAATGGCCATACTGCCCAAGGTAATTTATAGATTCAATGCCATCCCCATCAAGCTACCAATGAGTTTCTTCAGAGAATTGGAAAAAACTGCTTTAAAGTTCATATGGAACCAAAAAAGAGCCCGCATCTCCAAGACAATCCTAAGTCAAAAGAACAAAGCTGGAGGCATCACGCTACCTGACTTCAAACTATACTACAAGGCTACAGTAACAAAAACAGCATGGTACTGGTACCAAAACAGAGATATAGACCAATGGAACAGAACAGAGTCCTCAGAAATAATACCACACATCTACAGCCATCTGATCTTTGACAAACCTGAGAGAAACAAGAAATGGGGAAAGTATTCCCTATTTAATAAATGGTGCTGGGAAAATTGGCTAGCCATAAGTAGAAAGCTGAAACTGGATCCTTTCCTTACTCCTTATATGAAAATTAATTCATGATGGATTAGAGACTTAAATGTTAGACCTAATACCATAAAAATCCTAGAGGAAAACCTAGGTAGTACCATTCAGGACATAGGCATGGGCAAAGACTTCATGTCTAAAACACCAAAAGCAATGGCAGCAAAAGTCAAAATTGACAAATGGGATCTAATTAAACTAAAGAGCTTCTGCACAGCAAAAGAAACTACCATCAGAGTGAACAGGCAACCTACAGAATGGGAGAAAATTTTTGCAATCTACTCATCTGACAAAGGGCTAATATCCAAAACCTACAAAGAACTCAAACAAATTTACAAGAAAAAAACAAACAACCCCATCAAAAAGTGGGCAAAGGATATGAACAGACATTTCTCAAAAGAAGACATTCATACAGCCAACAGACACATGAAAAAATGCTCATCATCACTGGCCATCAGAGAAATACAAATCAAAACCACAATGAGATACCATCTCACACCACTTAGAATGGCGATCATTAAAAAGTCAGGAAACAACAGGTGCTGGAGAGGATGTGGAGAAATAGGAACACTTTTACACTGTTGGTGGGATTGTAAACTAGTTCAACCATTATGGAAAACAGTATGGCGATTCCTCAAGGATCTAGAACTAGATGTACCATATGTTAGCTGGTTATTATGCAGACTTGCTTGTGTGGTTGCTTTATAGTGTCACTGGTCTGTGTACTTAACTGTGTTATTATAGTGGCTGGAAATAGTGTTCCTTTTCTATGTTTAGTATTTTTTTCAGGAGCTCCTGTAAGAGAGATCTGTTGGTAACAAATTCCCTCAGCATCTGCCTGTCTGAAAAGGATCTTATTTCTCCTTTGCTATGGAGCTTGGTTTAGCCAGATATGAAATTCATGGTTGAAATTTCTTTTCTTTAACAATGTTGAACATAGGCCCCAAAACTCTTCTGGCTTGTACAGCTTCTGTTGAAAAATCTGCTGTTAGACTGATGTACTTCCCTTTGTAGGTGACCTGTCCTTTCTCTCTAGCTGCCTTTTACATTTTTTTTTTTCTTTTTGACCTTAGAGAATTTGATGATTATTTGTCTTGAGGATTATATTATTGCAAGTAGTTTGCAGGAGTTCTCTGAATTTCCTGAATTTGAATGTTTTCTTCTATAGCTAGGTTGGGCAGGTTCCCATAGATGATATTCTCATGGGGAGAATGCTTTCAGAGACACCAATGAGTCATAGATTTGGTGTCCTTCCATAATCCCATATTTTTAAGACTTTGTTTATTCCTTTTTATTCTTCTTTTTATTTTTGTCTGATTGTCTTATTTCAGAGGGCTAATCTTCAGCATCTGAGATTTTTCCCTCATCTTGATCTATTTCTGCTTTTAATGCTTGTGACTGTGTTATGAAATCCTTGTAGTGTGTGTTTTAGCTCTATCAGTTTGGTTACGTTATTTTATATACTAGCTATTTTTTTCTGTCTCCTCCTGTATTGTTTTACTCTGATTCTTAGCTTCCTTAAATTGGGTTTCAACATCTCCTGAATTTTGGTGATATTTATTTCTATCCATGTTTGGAATTCTATCATTTCAGCCATATCAACCTGGTTAAGAACCCTTGCTGGTGAACTAGTGTGGTTGTTTAGGGAAAAGAAGGCACTTTCCCCTTCTGAGCTGTCAGAGATTGTGCACTGATACTTTCTCATGCTTGTGGGCTGATATTATTTTAGTATTTGAAGTTGCTGTCCTTTGGATGGTTTTTTATTTATTAAATTTTCTTTTACATTACTTGATGACTTTGAAGATTTGATTGTGGTACAGGGTGTGTTTAGTCAACGGGATTCATTTCTCTTCTCAGGAGTTTTGGACTACATGCTCTAACTCTCAGGGACAGGTATTGAGGCCCAGTTTATTTCTCCTGGCTGGGGAGCAGGGGATAATGTGCTCCCAGACTACTTTTCACAATACTCCAATGGGTGGTACCAGCCAAACTGTTTTGTAGGGCAGTGGCAGTGGAACCCATCCTTGTTTGCTCATACCAGAAGTAGTGTCAGCAGTAGCACAGTTGGATGCACACTCATAGCATTGACATGCTAACAAGTACTGTGGCGCTGGCCTTTGTGCAGGCATTTGCTGCAGTGGCAATGGCAGCACAGTGTTGGGGGTAGGAGGTACCTAACAGCCTCTGTACATGTATTTGTGCTGGTAGTGGTGTTAACACAGGGTTGGGTTACTGGTGGACACAGGATTATGTGCACCCTCTGTGTGTACTCATGAAAGTGGCAATGGACACTCAGGGTGAGGGTGGGTTCACTGTTCTACACGCCTAGTTTTGTGCCAGTGGCCATTTCTCTGTGTCTTACCATTTCTACTGGTTCAGGACCTCTAAATCTTTTCAAAGAAACACTGCTCAATACAAACATATATTTTGAAGGTGCTTAGTGGGTTTTCCTTTTTAAAAAATTTTATTCATTTTTAGATGGAGTCTCACTCTGTTGCCCAGGCTGGAGTGCAATGGCATGATTTTGGCTCACTGCAACTTCCTCCTCCTGGGTTAAAGCAATTCTCACGCCTCAACCTCCTGTGCGGCTAGGATTACAGGCATGGAGAGACAGAGAGTTTTGTCATGTTGGCCAGGCTGGTCTCAAACTCCTGACCTTAGGTGTTTCAACTACCTCAACCTCCCAAAGTGCTGTGATTGCAGACATGAGTCACTGCGCCCAGCACTTAGTGGGTTTTTCTAATGTGTTTATAGGATTTCTCTGTAATTATAATAAACAGATTTTCTCTGGAGGCCTCTGCTAATCACCAAAGTTTGCTCAGCTCATGAAATTTTGTTCATGTGCTTCTCCCCTGCACTTAGTGTTTATGCCCATGATGACTTCTACTAGACATTATGTTTTAAGTTACCTTTTCCTTTAAAGTTAAAGGTGTTGCTGATGCAGTCATACTTTCTTTGTCTCTTCTATGTGAAGGGACAATGTAAGAAATAAATGAGACTTGTAAATTTCCAGGAGCCTGTCTCAACAGGGAGCTATGTAAATTGACAACTAATACCACTAAACTAAATTCTATGGAAGTGGCCCAAGCAATATTAACTTCAGATTTGCTCATATACTGAGGGAGTTTATATTCTAAAAACTCCTATACATGCAGGAAGCAACAATAACAGGTTCAAATTTTGTTGTGAATGTGTTCTGAATGTGGCAAAATTGGAATATAAAGAAAGGAGATGACGTGTACATTTACAGAGTTTGTAAACTAATTCTCCAAGGAATCAAGGAGTGACTTTAGATGACTTCTCAATCCAGCATTTTCCCATATTATACTATTTCAGAAACTCTTTAAACTATACTATCCCTGACTCTAAAAGTGGTGGAGGTCATTTCAAAGTAACTGCTATGTACATAAGTCAACATAAGTTTATTAAATACCAAATACTTGCCTAGTCTTGTGTTAATCTTAGTAGTAGTCTTGCAACACAAAGTATAATTTATATTTGTTCTCATGCCTGAAGCCTTAAGAGAGAGACTATATATTTATTAAAAAGTGATGCTATCTCAAACTCTCTAAAGCATCTGAATATAAAACAGATGATTGATTAAATGCTTTGAAAGCTGCAGAAGTTTTATTGTTTCAGGTCTTAGATTTAAGACTTTGATCCATATTGACTTGATTTTGTATTAAGATGATAGATGAGGATCCAATTTAACTCTTCTACATGTGGTTTGCCAATTATTTTAGCACAATTTGTTGAATATGGAGTTTCCCCAGTTTATATTTTTGTTTGTTTTGTCAAGAATCAGTTGGCTGTAAATATTTGGCTTTATTTCTGAGTTCTCAATTCTGTTTCACTGGTCTACATACCCATTTTTATACCAGGACCATGCTGTTTTGGTAACTATAGCCTTGTAGTATAGTTTGAAGTTGAGTAATGTGATGCCTCCAGATTTGTGCTTTCTGCTTAGTCTTGCTTTGGATATGCAGGCTCATTTTTGGTTTCATATGTATTTTAGGATTGTTTTTCCTAGTTCTGTAAATAATGATGATATCATTTTTGATGAGAATTGCATTGAATCTGTAGATTGCTTTGGGCAGTATGGTCATTTTCACAATATTGATTCTATCCATCTATGAGCATGGGATGTGTTTCCATTTGTTTGTGTCAATGACTTCTTTCAGCAGTGTTTTGCAGTTTTCTTGTAGAGAACTTTTACTGCCTTGGTTAGGTATATTCTTAAGCATTTCACTGTTTTTGCAGCTATTTTAAAAGGGTTGAGTTCTGTATTTTACTCTCAGCTTGGTCATTGTTGTTGTTTACCAGTGCTACTGATTTGTGTACACTGATCTTGCATCTTGAAACTTTACTGAGTATATTTATCAAATCTAGGAGCTTTTTGGATGAGTCTTTAGGGTTTTCTAGATATACAAATATATCATTGGTGAACAGCAAATATTTGACTTCCTCTTTATCTATTTGGAGGCCCTTTATTTCTTTCTCTTGTCTGATTGCCCTGGCTAGGACTTTCAGTACTATGTTGAATAGAAGTGGTGAAAATGGGCTTCCTTGTCTTGTTCCAGTTCTCATGGGAGTGTGTTCGACTTTTCCCCATTTAGTATAATGTTGGCTATGGGTTTGTCATAGAAGGTTTTAATTACCTTGAAGTATGGCCCTTCTATGCCAATTTTGCTGAGAGTTTTAATCATAAATTTAAAAATACAATGGATGCTAGGATTATAAATGAAGAGAAATCTATCAAAAATATTTTTAATCTTGGCATTGTTGGTTCAAACAGCATATCTGCCATTAAGAAGATTTGAAACAAGTTAAAGCATGCTGAATAGAGCAGAAATTACAGAGAGAGCCTTCATTTCCCTCCTAAGCTTAAAGTTTTATTGTCAGTTAGTGCTTTCTGTTCACTGAGTATGGACTAACACTGTCCAGCATGTCACTACTCTACTATATATGATCTTTTCTTTTTGGGGGACTGGGCTTTAACACTAAACTTCGATTTCCCCCAATTCATATAGTGATAGTTATCACAACTGTAAATATAAATCAGGTTTTCTACAGCCCAGTACTGTGTGGCCTCCCTATCTATAATTTGTGTTATGTCAAAAAAAGAAACAATTATTGTCCCCTTTATTGTAGGTCATGTCTTTAAAATTGTAAAAAAATCATGGTTTACTTTTACTTTTTAATTTTTTTATTTTATTTATTTATTTCTTCAAAAAAAAATGGGATACATGTGCAGAACATGCAGGTTTGTTACATAGGTATATATGTGCCATGTTGGTTTTCCGCACCTATTGACTCATCCTTTAACTTCCCTTCCTTCACCCCCAAACCCCCCAACAGGCCCTGCTGTGTGTTGTTCCCCTCTCTGTACCTATGTGTTCTCAATGTTCAACTCCCATTTATGAGTGAGAACAGGCCTTGTTTAGTTTTCTGTTCCTGGGTTATTTTGCTGAGGATGATGGTTCCAGTTTCATCCACACCCCTGCAAAGGACACAATCTCATTCCTTTCTTTGGCTGCATAGTATTCCATGGTGTACATGTACCACATTTTCCTTATTGAGCCTATTATTGATGGAAATGTGGATTGGTTCCATGTCTTTGCTATTGTAAATAGTGCTGCAATAAACATACATGTGCTTGTGTCTTTATAGTAGAATGATTTTATTCTTTTGGGTATGTACCTAGTAATGGGATTGCTGGGTCAAATGGTATTTCTGGTTCTAGATCCTTGACAAGTTTTCACACTGTCTTCCACAATGGTTGAACTAATTTACATTTCCATCAACAGTGTAAAAGCATTCCTACTTCTCCACAAATTTTACCAGCATCCATTGTTTCCTGACTTTTTAGTAACTGCCATTCTGACTGGTGTTAGATGTTATCTCATGGTGGTTCTGATTTGTATTTCTCTTATGATCAGTGATGTTGAGCTTTTATTCATATATTCGTTGACCATGTAAATGTCTTCTTTTGAGAAATGTCTGTTCATGCCCTTCGTCCACTTTTTGACGGGGTTGTTTGTTTTTTTCTTGTAAATATGTTTAAGTTTCTCATAAATTCTGGATATTATACATTCTCAGATGGGTAGATTGCAAAAACTTTCTCCCATTCTGTAGGTTGCCTGTTCACTCTGATGATAGTTTGTTTTGCTGTGCAGATGCTCTTTAGTTTAATTAGATCCCGTTTGTTAATTCTGGCTTTTGTTGCCCATGCTTTTGACATTTTTTGTCATGAAGTCTTTACCAATGCCTATCTCCATCTGAGTGTTATTCCCTAGGTTTTCTTCTATGGTTTTTATGGTTTTGGGTTTTACATTTAAGTCTTTAATCCATTTTGAGTTAATTTTTTGTATAAGGTGTAAAGAATGGGTCCAGTTTCTTTTTTCTGCATATGGCTAGACAGTTTTCCCAGCACCATTTGTTGACTAGGAAATCCTTTCCCTATTTCTTGTTTTTGTCAGGCATGTCAAAGATCAGATGGTTGTAGATGTGTGATATTGGTTCTGAGGTCTCTATTCTGCCCCACTGGTCTCTATGTCTGTTTTGTTAACAGTACCATGCTGTTTTAGTTACTGTAGTCTTATGGTATAGTTTGAAGTCAGGTAGCGTGATACCTCCAGCTTTGTTCTTTTTTGCTTAGGATTTTCTTGGCTATATAGGGTCTTCTTTGATTCCATATGAAATTTATAATAATTTTTTTTCTAATTCTGTGAAGAATGTCAATGATAATTTGATTGGCATAGCACTTATTGTAAAATGACCACATAATTGGAAGTAAAACACTCCTCAACAAATGCAAAAGAACTGAAATCATAACAAACAGTCTCTCAGACCACAGTGCAATCAAATTAGAACTCAGGATTAAGAAACTCACTTAAAACCAAACAATTTCATGGAAATTGGAAAACCAGTGCTTGAATGACTCCTGGGTAAATAATGGAATTAATGCAGAAATCAAGAAGCTCTTTGAAACTAATGAGAACAAAGAGACAATGTACCAGAATCTCTGGGACACAGCTAAAGCAGTGTTTAGGGGTAATCTATAGCACTAAATGCATCAGAAAGCTAGAAAGTTCTCAAATCAACACGCTAACATCAGAATTAAAAGAACTAGAGAAGCAAGAGCAAACTAATCCAAAAAGTTAGCAGAAGACAAGAACAAACTAAGATCAAAAAAGAATTGAAGGAGACACACACACACACACACACACACACACACACAAACTTCAAAAAATCAATGAAATCAAGACCTAGTTTTTTTGTTTGTTTGTTTGTTTGTTTTTTTATATACTTTAAGTTCTAGGGTACATGTGAACATCATGCAGGTTTGTTACATATGTCTACATGTGCCATGTTGGTGTGCTGCATCCATTATCTCGTCATTTACATTAGGTATATCTCCTAATGCTATCCCTCCCACACCCCGCCCCACAATAGGACCTGGTGGTGATGATCGCCTTCCTGTGTCCAAGTGATCTCATTGTTCAGTTCCCACCTATGAGTGAGAACATGCGGTGTTTGGTTTTCTGTTCTTGTGATAGTTTGCTAAGAATGATGGTTTCCAGCTGCATCCATGTCCCTACAAAGGACACAAACTCATCCTTTTTTATGGCTGCATAGTATTCCATGGTGTATATGTGCCACATTTGCTTAATCTAGTCTGACACTGATGGACATTTGGGTTGATTCCAAGTCTTTACTATTGTAAATAGTGCTGCAGTAAACATATGTGTGCATGTGTCTTTATAGCAACATGACTTATAATCCTTTGGGTATATCCCCAGTAGTGGGATGGCTGGATCAAATGGTATTTCTAGTTCTAGATCCTTAAGGAATTGCAACACTGTTTTCCACAATGGTTGAACTAGCTTACAGTCCCACCAGCAGTGTAAAAGTGTTCCTATTTATCCATATCCTCTCCAGCACCTGTTGTTTGCTGATTTTTTAATGATTGCCATTCTAACTGGTGTGAGATGGTATTTCATTGTGGTTTTGATTTGCATTTCTCTGATGGCCAGTAATGATGAGCATTTTTTCATGTGTCTGTTGGCTATATGAATGCCTTCTTTTGAGAACTGTCTGTTCATATCCTTTGCCCACTTTTTGATGGGGTTGTTTGTTTTTTTCTTGTAAATTTCTTTGAGTTCTTTGTAGGTTCTGGATATTAGCCCTTTGTCAGATGAGCAGATTGCAAAAATTTTCTCCCATTCTGTAGGTTGCCTGTTCACTCTGATGGTAGTTTCTTTGCTGTGCAGAAGCTCTTTAGTTTAATTAGATCCCATTTTCCATGTTGGCTTTTGTTGCCATTGCTTTTGGTGTTATAGACATGAAGTCCTTGCCCATGCCTATGTCCTGAATGGTATTACCTAGCTTTTCTTCTAGGGTTTTTATGGTTCTAAGTCTAACATTTAAATCTCTAATCCATCTTGAATTAATTTTCGTATAAGGAGTAAGGAAAGGATCCAGTTTCAGCTTTCTACTTATGGCTAGCCAATTTTCCCAGCACCATTTATTAAATAGGGAATCCTTTCCCTATTTCTTGTTTTTGTCAGGTTTGTCAAAGATCAGATGGCTGTAGATGTGTGGTATTATTTCTGAAGGCTCTGTTCTGTTCCATTGGTCTACATCTCTGTTTTGGTACCAGTACCATGGTGTTTTGGTTACTGTAGCCTTGTAGTATAGTTTGAAGTCAGGTAGCGTGATGCCTCCAGCTTTGTTCTTTTGGCTTAGGATGGTCTTGGCAATGCGGGCTCTTTTGTGGTTCCATATGAACTTTAAAGCAGTTTTTTTTCCAATTCTGTGAAGAAAGTCATTGGTAGATTAATGGGGATGGCATTAAATCTATGAATTACCTTGGTCAGTATGGCCGTTTTCACAATATTGATTCTCCCTATCCTTGAGCATGGTATGTTCTTCCATTTGTTTGTGTCCTCTTTTATTTCACTGAGCAGTGGTTTGTAGTTCTCCTTGAAGAGGTCATTTATATCCCTTGTAAGTTGGATTCCTAGGTATTTTATTCTCTTTGAAGCAATTGTGAATGGAAGTTCATTCATGATTTGGCTCTCTGTTTGTCTGTTACTAGTGTATAAGAATGCTTGTGATTTTTGCACACTGATTTTGTATCCTGAGACTTTGCTGAAGTTGCTTATCAGCTTAAGGAGATTTTGGGCTGAGACAATGGGATTTTCTAAATATACAATAATGTCATCTGCAAACAGGTACAGTTTGACTTCTTCTTTTCCTAACTGAATACCCTTGATTTCTTTCTCTTGCCTGATTGCCCTAGCCAGAACTTCCAACACTATGTTGAATAGGAGTGGTGAGAGAGGGCATCCCTGTCTTGTGCCAGTTTTCAAAGGAAATGCTTCCATTTTTTGCCCATTCAGTATGATATTGGCTGTGGATTTGTCATGAATAGCTCTTATTATTTTGAGATATGTTCCATCAATACCGAATTTATTGAGAGTTTTTAGCATGAAGGGCTGTTGAATTTTGTCAAAGGCCTTTTCTGCATCTATTGAGATAATCATGTGTTTTTTGTCTTTGGTTCTGTTTTTATGCTGGATTACATTTGTTGATTTGTGTATGTCAAACCAGCCTTGCATCCTAGGGATGAAGCCCACTTGATCATGGTGGATAAGCTTTTTGATGTGCCGCAGAATTTGGTTTGCCAGTATTTTACTGAGGATTTTTACATTGATATTCATTAGGGATGTTGGTCTAAAATTCTCTTTTTTTGTTGTGTCTCTGTCAGGCTTTGGTATCAGGATGATGTTCACCTCATAAAATGAGTTAGGGAGGATTCCCTCTTTTTCTATTGGTTGGAATAGTTTCAGAAGAAATGGTACCAGCTCCTCCTTGTACCTCTGGTAGAATTCAGCTGTGAATCCATCTGGTCCTGGACTTTTTTTGGTTGGTAGGCTATTAATTATTGCCTAAATTGCAGAGCCTACTATTATTTTATTCAGGGATTCAACTTCTTCCCGGTTTAGTGTTGGGAGAGTGTAAGTGTCCAGGAAATTATCCATTTCTTCTAGGTTTTCTAGTTTATTTGTGTAGAGGTGTTTATAGTATTCTCTGATGGTAGTTTGTATTTCTGTGGGGTCAGTAGTGATATCCCGTTTATCATATTTTATTGCATCTATTTAATTCTTCTTCCTTTTCTTCTTTATTAGTCTTGCTAGTGCTCTATCAATTTTGTTGATCTTTTCAAAAAACCAGCTCCAGGATTCGTTGATTTAATGGAGGGTTTTTGTGTCTCTATCTCCTTTAGTTCTGCTCTGATTTTAATTATTTCCTGCTTTCTGCTAGCTTTTGAATGTGTTTGCTCTTGCTTCTCTAGTTCTTTTAATTGTGATGTTAGGGTGTCAATTTTAGATCTTTCCTGCTTTCTCTTGTGGGCATTTAGTGCTATAAATTTCCCTCTACACACTGCTTTAAATGTGCCCCAGAGATTCTGGTATGTTGTATCTCTGTTCTGATTGGTTTCAAAGAGCATCTTTATTTCTGCCTTCATTTCGTTATGTACCCAGTAGTTATTCGGGAGCAGGTTGTTCGGTTTCCATGTATTTCAGTGGTTTTGATTGAATCTCTTACTCCTGAGTTTTAGTTTGATTGCACTGTGGTCTGAGAGACAGTTTGTTAAAATTTCTGTTCTTTTATATTTGCTGAGGAGTGCTTCACTTCCAACTATTTGGTCAATTTTGGAATAAGTGTGACATGGTGCTGAGAAGAATGTGTATTCTATTGACTTGGGGTGGAGAATTCTGTAGATGTCTATTAGGTCTGCTTGGTGCAAAGTTGAGTTCAGTTCCTGGCTATCCTTGTTAACTTTCTATCTCGTTGATCTGTCTAATGTTGACAGTGGGGTGTTAAAGTCTCCCATTATTATTGTAGGGGAGTGTAAGTCTCTTTGTAAGTCTCTAAGGACTTGCTTTATGAGTCAGGGTGCTCCTGTATTGTGTGCATATATATTTAGGATAGTTAGCTCTTCCAGATGAATTGATCCCTTTATCATTAGGTAATGGCCTTGTTTGTCTCTTTGGATCTTTGATGGTTTAAAATCTGTTTTATCAGAGACTAGTATTGCAATCCCTGCCTTTTTGTTTGTTTGTTTTGTTTTCCATTTGCTTGGTAGATCTTCTGCCATCCCTTTATTTTGAGCCTGTGTGTGTATCTGCATGTGAGATAGGTCTCCTGAATAGAGCAAACTGATGGGTATTGACTCTTTATCCAATTTGCCAGTCTGTGTCTTTTAATTGAACCATTTAGTCCATTTACGTTTAAGGTTAATATTGTTATGTGTGAACTTGATCCTGTCATTGTGATGTTAGCTGGCTATTTTGCTCGCTAGTTGATGCAGTTTCTTCCTAGCATCAATGGATTTTACATTTTGACATGTTTTTGCAATGGCTGGTACCTGTTGTTCCTTTCCATGTTTAGCCCTTGTAGGGCAGGCCTGGTGGTGACAACATCTCTAAGCATTTGCTTATCTGTAAAGGATTTTATTTCTCCTTCACTTATGAGACTTAGTTTGGCTGGATATGAAATTCTGGGTTGAAAATTCTTTTCTTTAAGAATGTTGAATATTGGCCCCTACTCTCTTCTGGCTTGGAGAGTTTCTGCTGAGAGATCTGCTGTTAGTCTGATGGGCTTCCCTTTGTGTGTAACCAGACCTTTTTCTCTGGCTGCCCTTAACATTTTTTCCTGCATTTCAACTTTGGTGAATCTGACAATTATGTGTCTTGGAGTTGCTCTTCTTGAGAAGTATCTCTGTGGCATTCTCTGTATTTCCTGAATTTTAATGTTGGCCTGCCTTACTAAGTTGGGGAAGTTCTCCTGGATGATATCTTGCAGAATGTTTTCCAACTTGTTTCCATTTTCCCCATCACTTGAGACAAAGCTTCCAGAGCAAGAATCAGAGAGAAACACTCGCTCTTCAGCAATATTCTATCTTCTGCAACCTCCACTGCTGATATCCAGGCAAACAGGGTCTGGAGTCGACCTCAAGCAAACTCCAACAGGCCTACACCTGAGGGTCCTGACTGTTAGAAGGAAAACTAACAAACAGAAAGGACACCCACAGCAAAACCCCATCAGTACGTCACCATCATCAAAGACCAGAGGCAGATAAAACCACAAAGATGGGGAAAAAGCAGTGCAGAAAACCTGGAAATTCAAAAAATCAGAGTGCACTTCCCCCTCCAAAGGATTGCAGGTCATCACCAGCCATGGAACAAAGCTAGATGGAGAATGACTTTGACGAGTTGAGAGAAGAAGGCTTTAGTTGATCAAATTTCTCAGAGCTAAAGGAGGAACTACGTAACCAGTGCAAAGAAAATAAAAACCTTGAAAAAAGAATGGGTGAATGTATAACTAGAATAATCAATGCAGAGAAGACCTTAAAAGAACTGATAGAGATGAAAACCATAACACGAGAACTATGTGACAAATGCACAAGCTTCGGTAACCAACTCGATCAACTGGAAGAAAGAATATCCGCGGTTGAAGATCAAATGAATGAAATGAAGCAAGAAGAGAATTGTAGAGAAAAAAGAGTAAAAAGACATGAACAAAGCCTCCAAGAAATATGGGATTATGTGAAAAGACCAAATCTACGTCTGATTGGTGGACCAAATCTACGTCTGATTGGTGGACCTAGTTTTTTTTAAAAAAGTTAACAAAATAGATAGACCACTAGCTAGACTAATAGAGAAGAGAGAGAAGAATCAGATAAACACAATAAAAAATGATAAAATGACTATCACCACTGACCCCACAGAAATACAAACTACCATCAGAGAATACTATAAACACCTCTACGCAAATAAACTACAAAAATCTTGAAGAAATGCAGCGATTCCTGGACACACACATCCTACCAAGACTAAATCAGGAAGAAGTTGAATCCCTGAGTAGACCAATGACAAGCTCTGAAATTGAGACAGAAATTCATAGACTACCAACCAAAAAAAAAAAAAAATACTAAGGCCAGACATATTCACAGGTAAATTTTACCAGAAACACAAAGAGGAGCTGGTACCATTCTTTCTGGCACTACTCCAAACAATTAAAAAGGAGGGTATCCTCCCCAAGTCATTTTTTTTGAAGCCAGCATCATCCTGATACCAAAATCGGGAAGAGACACAACAAAAAAAGAAAAATTCAGGTCAATATCCCTGGTGAACATCAATGTGAAAATCCCCAGTAAAATATTGGCAAACCAAATCTAGCAACACATCAAAAAAACTTACCTAACACTATCGAGTTGGCTTCATCCCTGGGATGCAGGACTGGTTTGACATACACTAATCAATAAACATAATCCATCACATAAACAGAACTAAAGACAAAAACCATATGATTATCTTAATAGATGCAGAAAAGTCCTTTGATAACATTCGACATCCCTCATGTTAAAAACTCTCAATAAACTAGGTATTGGTTGAACATATCTCAAAATAATAATGGCTATTTTTGACAAATCCACAGCCAATATCATATTGAATGGGCAACAGCTGGAAGCATTACCTTTGAAAATCAGTACAAGACAAGGATGCCCTCTCTCATCATACCTGTTCAACATAGTACTGAAAGTTCTGGCCAGAGCAATCAGGCACGAGAAATAAATAAAGGATATTCAAATAGGAAGAGAGCAAGTCAAGTTGTCTCTGTTTGCAGGTGACATGATTTTATATTCAGAAAACCTCATCATCTCAGCCCAAAAACTTTTTGAACTTATAAGCAACTGCAGCAAAGTCGCAGGATATAAAATCAATTTGCAAAAATCACAAGCATTCCTATACAGCAACAATAGGCAAGCAGAGAGCCAAATCGTGAATGAACTCCCACTCACAATCGCTACAAAGAGGATAAAATACCTAGGAATACAGCTAACAAAGGATGTGAAGGACCTATTCAAGGAGAACTACAAACTGCTGCTCAAGGAAATAAGATATAACGCAACATTTTTATTTTATTTTATTTTATTTTATTTTTGGGGACAGTCTCCCTCTGTCACACAAATTGGAGTGCAGCATCACAATCTCAGCTCACTGCAACCTTAACCTCCCTGGTTCAAGCAATTCTCTTGCCTCAGCCTCCCGAGTAGTTGAGATTACAGGCATCAACAGCACGCACAGCTAATTTTTGTATTTTTAGTAAAGACAGGGTTTCACCCTGTTGGCCAGGCTGGTCGTGAACACCTGACCTCAAGTGATCTACTTGATCCCAAAGTGCTGAGATTACAGGAATGAGCCACTGCAGCGAGACTAACTTTACATTTTATTAAATTTTCCTCTTTGAAAACCTGGAGTCCTAAAATAAACTGATTCTTTTCATCCAATGTTTATTTTGCTTGTTCTAATTCACAGTGAATAAACGTATGGAAACTAATGTTATTAGAGTGAATGCATATATCCTCATAATTTGTCCCCATAACAGTTTAAGGGATGGCTTATTTACTGGCTGTGTCTACAGAGGTTGCAGATTATATTTTCTTCACAGCCTCTACAGCCTATATTGTATAGTTTCACATACCAGAGTTGTTAAATCACTTGAATTGAGTGTTCCTGATTAAACTGTTAACAAGAACTGAGCTAACTTAATTCACTGAGAATATTCCAGAGTCGAGTCTAGAACAAAGAAAAATAACAACATGCAGCAATGTACTTAGCTTGGTTTTAAAACTTTGTCCTAGAAAATGTCTAAAACCCAAGATGTAAATATCTTTATCCAAAATATTGTTTTGTGTCCTGGGCACCAAACAGGAGGGCCACATGATTTTTCCCTATAACATATTTATGTTTTTCTCACAATTGTGTTAGGGAAAATTGCTATACAATTCCTTTAGAAGTCAACTAATGAAGAAAATTCAATTCAGTTGAACAGTATAAAAATGTTAAATATTAATTTATATTGAAGACCCTTAAATTTTGATACCTTTTCCTTGTTTCTTCTGTGAAACTGGATTATATTTCTTTTCTTTTAATTCTCTCATATCTATTCTATTTTTGAGGAAAAAAAATACATTATCTACAGTGTTTTACCTTCAGATTCATTCAAGACAATAGACCATCTTATACCTCCTTCAGGTTTTGTTGTTGTTGTTACTAGTGATAATAACAGACAATCCTTGAAAGTGGATGCTTGTTATGTCACTTCAAGATATGGTAGGGAGGATGTCCAGGAGGGCTGATAGTGAAGATGACCACTACTAAAGGTAAGAATTAAAAGAAGCATCCATAATTTGACATAATTATGGGTTAACAAACTTTTGAAAAATCTTAGAAATTTGTCTTGCCAGTTGGTTTTACTGCAATCAGTTTCTTTTATTTGAGGTAAAATGTACTTAAAACTCACACATTAAAAGGATGTAAAACAGGCAAAGGAAGATAGCATTTAACCGCTATTCATCTAAAATATATATTCCTATGTACAGAGAGCCTGGACAGTGTCAAATGAAACAAGCAATTAGTCTCTTTCTAACAGTAAGCAGTTCAAACTGTAACATCATGCCAGCGGTGATTAAGAATGATACAGCACATCATCATTGTCAACACTATTCAGCCAATGTAAACCTTAGTTAGAAATGCACTTGTCAGAGAAAAATGTGCCTTTGATTTCTATTACGCTTTCCCAGTAATTGCTGTCATCAGTGGCAGGTTATTATTACAGTTGAATAGAGTTTCAGTAATTACTTTTGCACAGATTCTAACAGCTTTTAGATTGAAGGATATTCTGACAATTTGAATACTCTTGACAACAATTACCTTTTTCCTGGTTAACATTGATTCAGTAAAATTAAAAATTAATTCTGTTCATAGGAAACATTTATGTACATCACTGGTAAGTGGACTGATATTTTAAAAATGTGTAAATTGAACAATGACTTAGATATTTTAAAATTTCATTTCTCTTAAGTATTTTTGAAAATCAGCATTAAAAGGGATACAGACTATGGTGCCTAGATTAATATTAAATGATGTGGAATGATTGAAAGAAGTCCTCAATTCAATTACTACCAAAAAATCTAATGCACTGTTATGCTGGAAGAAAATGGAAGAAATTGGAAGAGCACAGACATAATTATGAATATATGCATGCCTGTTTTTACCTAATGCATATGGCTGTAAATGCCTTTGGTAAATGGACAGCAAAGTACATGTACATTCCTGCATATTTTGCAGAGTGAAAATATGTTTCTATGAGGTTTATATTTTATGACATAAAAATTGTCTGCTTATATGAAGTCAAGTGGAGAATTGATGCAATTAGAGCATTTAGGATTAAACCACTTTGATTCAAGACTTTGAAAAATTCAGATAATGAAGATCACAGAATGTGCTATGCAAAGTATCAAGATAATCACTTTAATTCTGTATTTAGTTTTATAGTCATATACTTAAGGATGTCCAAGCTATAGTCATATTTGAAATATTCTTAACATATTAACTAATGAAAGTAAACATCACTGAGCTGTCACTTGTAAATATAGACAAGAAATAAAAAGTAAATAATAGTTTACACAAAGGCTTCTAAATAAATGTAATTTAAAATACTGGTTTCAAATGCCAGAATAAAGTATCAGATATAGAAAGCATTAATAACCAAATTTCTTTGTATGTAACATAAATCAAAAATAAAAATAAAGTAAAAAAATAAAGTATAACATAAACGTTACCAAAGAATAAAAACAGCTATAGTAAAATACAGGGGAAAAATGAAGGGAGCAAAATATTGAATATAAAAAATATAGTTTGCTATGTTATAAAATCACTTTCAACAGATTTTTAAAAGATTACATCTTCTTTCTAAAACAACAGTTGAAAGAAAACTAAAATTAAATGCCATCAAACACTATAGTATACGCAAAGCTACATTTATCCCTTTAAATGGATTGTATGTGTGGAGGGCATATTATGGTACATGTGGTATTGATTTAATAATCTTTTCTATTAAGGAGAATAAAAATAGCCAACCTATTTTGAAAACTCCAATTTAATTACGGTTAATTATTTTTTAGAATTATAGATAAGATTTTCAAATGAAATAACTATATCAACAAAAACATCAGATTCAACTAATGGTATCAATCAGCAAAGTCTCCTATTGATTAATAATTTCAAGACCACTAACTGATTATTCAAAAGTTTTTTTATTTTACACATACAAAATAGTCCTACTATCAAAATACTTTATCTTCCTCATTAAGTGTCTTCCTAAATGACCTAATTTTTCCTCAACAATTGTCCTGCTTGTCTATTATAGAAATGTATCTGTAAACATGTGCCAGCTCACTTTTACTGTAGTTCTTCAGGAAAATTTAACTAGGAATGAAACTTATCTCTATGCTGGTATAAAATTCAAGCAAATTTGCTATTTTTAAGTGTTTTATGCTAAAACTTTTAAGAGTTTATTTTATATTATGGGTTACAGGTAAAATAATTTTGTATCTGAGGTGACATGGAGGGGTACACTGAAGTGGTGAGTACTTCAACATAAGCCCAATGGTGTGTATATTTGAGTTGAAGGTTTTCCAAGGCCTAAAGTTTGGAAAAAGACCATAGGAGAGATTTTGGGTCCTTGGTTGGTTATAGTCCATTCTAAAAACAAAACAGCTAAGTTTCCAGAAAATGATTGGCAATCAGGGTTGGGACAGGGATTGGATGCTGGGAAAAATATGATGAATGGCTACTGACAAAATATATATTAATTACTGTAAAGGACAAAGGATAATAGTCCCCACTGAAGGGGATTTTCATGTTAAAAAAAATGACTCACAGTTGTGAAATGGTTCAAACATGGTATTCTGGGAAGGCATTATTAGTTTCTCATAGAGAAGTAGGTTAGAAGATGTCCTGGACTATGCCTAGACCATGTAAATCCATGAGTATCAGAAGTAGTTTGTGAGAAGAGCATAGGGTTGATTACATTCATTATGGTCTGAAATAAAAACTTATTGTAGAATAAGTAGTTCTTAGGCAAACACAAATAATCTGTTTATTTTTTTTTTACCGTGGTGACAGGGTAGTTGTCAAAATACCATCAATGTAGAGTAATTCATTTGGTGTAGACATGCTTTTCCTCATAAAGAGATAAAATAATTAGACTTTGGATGTCATCTTTGGTTGCCACTATGTGATTCCAAACATCTGGATAAAAACTGAACATTTTGGTCAGGCTTCCAGCTATTTCCAGCTGTTTGACATTGGGTACCCTTACACCTGGGCATGTGGTTACAATTTTTCCATTTTTCTGTTTCTCTGGATAGTTGCATAATATAGATGTGGCCTATGATTAGAAAAAAACTATCTAAATAATATATGTGTTTAATAAACAGATCTTTGTTTTTAAATAAACTTAGCAGAAATACTACTTTTATGTATTACTATTCAGTTCTCACCTTGGGTAATTTTTTTTTACAATATGTATATTAAAATATCACATTGTATACCACAAATACTTGTAATTTTGTCAGTTAATAATACATAAATGAAATGTTTCCTTTTACTAGAAATTAGTTACCCAATTTACATTATATATAGGTTAGAAACACAATATGCCATCTAAAAATATTGTATATTAATAAGCGTCTGGTTACTAAAAGGACACAGAGAATAAAGCATTAGGAAAGCAAAGCATAAAGTTCAGAATATAAGCCCAAAGATGTTCCTTTGATGTTTTATTTTTATTTATTTTTATTTATTTTTATTTTTTTGGAGACAGAGTTTCACTCTTGTTGCCCAGGCTGGAATGCAATGGCGTGATCTCAGCTCACTGCAACCTTCGCCTCCCAGCTTCCAGCAATTCTCCTGCCTCAGCCTCCCAAGTAGCCGGGATTCCAGGCATGTGCAACCATGCCCAGCAAATTTTTTGTATTTTTAGATGGGGTTTCACCATGTTGGCCAGGCTGGTTTTGAACTCCTGACCTCAGGTGATCCACCCACCTCAACCTCCTAAAGTACTGAGTTTACAGGTGTGAGCCACCACACCTGGCCTTCCTTTGAAATTTTGAGAACAAAGTTTATAGTTTAAAATGGAAACCAATAAATTTGAAAAGGTAAATTACAAATAATTTTATTAGGGATAGAAGTACCCAAGGTTTCTGTGTTCTGCTTTATTATACAACTGTCAACAGTTTGGCATAGATGTCCTTCCAAAACTATTGAAGAGTCAAATAGGTTCACACACTTTAGTCCATAGTATGGACATAAAACAATTTATACAAAACTTTTTGTATTGATAAATATTCCAGCTCTTTTTTCACCATGGATCTTTTTTCGCTAATTATCTTCAATTTCTAGGATAGTGACAAATAGTAGGAGTTTAACAAATGTATTTGAATAAATCAATAAATTAATGAATATAAAACAGCTGATGTTTAAAGTCTGTATGACAGATTCTACATACAGGGAGTTAAGAACCAAAGCATATTTGTATTTATTTTCTTTTATGTTTTTTGAAAATTTAATTTCTTTTAATAATTTATCAAATAATACATGAATAGGGTTGTAAAAAAAGAGAGTGTACAGTCTCAGACTATACTGCCATCAATCCTAATGTAAATATATATATATTTATATATAAAGTAAATATATATTTTTATATATATACAAAGTAAATATATATTTCTTTAGTTTATATATATAATATATATATATATTTCTTTAATTTTTAAAGTCAATGGTACATGTGCATGTTCGTTATATGGGTAAACTTGTGTCACAGGAGTGTGTTGTACAGATTATTTTGTCACCCAGGTATTAAGCTTAGTAAGCCTAGTACTCATTAGTTACTTTTCCGGGTCCTCTCCCTCCTCCCTCTGGTAGGCCCCAGTGTCTGTTTTTCCCTTCTTTGTGTCCATGTATTCTCCTCATTTAGCTCCCACTTATAAGTGAGAATATGGAGTGTTTGGTTTTCTGTTCCTGTGTTAGTTTGGTAAGGTTAATGATCTCCAGCTCCATCCATGTTCCTGCAAAGAACATGATCTTGTTCTTCATTATGGCTGCATACTATTCTGTGGTGTATACATACCCACATTTTCTTTATCCAGTTTCCCATTAATAGGCAGTTAGGTTGATTCCATGTCTTCGCTATTGTGAATAGTGCTGCAATGAACATACCTATACATGTGTCTTTACAACAGAACTATTTATATTCCTTTGGGTATTTGCACAGTATTGGTATTGTAGAGTCAAATGGTATTTCTGCTTCTAGATCTTTGTGGAATGGCCACACTGTATTTCACAATGGTCGAACTAATTTACATTCTCACCAACAGTGTAAAAGCATTCCTTTTTCCCTGCAACATTACAACCATCTGCTGTTTCTTGACTTTTTAATAATCGCCATTCTGAATAGTGTGAGATGGTATCTCCTTGTGATTTTGATTTGCATTTCTCTAATGATCAGTGTTGTTGAGCTTCTTTTTTTCCACATATTTGGCTTCAGGTGTGTCTCCTCTTTAAAAATGACTTTTTCTTGTCCTTTGTTCAATTTTTAATAGGTTTATTTTTTTTCTTGCTAATTTAAGTTCCTTATAGATGCTGGATATTAGACCTTTGTCAGATACATAATTTGCAAACGTTTTCTCCAATTCTGAAGGTTGTTTGTTTACTCTGTTGATAGTTTCTTTGCTCTGCAGAAGCTCTTTAGTTTAATTAGATCCCATTTATCAATTTTTGCTTTTGTTGCAATTGCTTTTGGCTTCTTCGTGAAATCTTTCCTTGTTCCTATGCCCAAAAGGTATTGCCTAGGTTGTCTTCTAGAGTTTCTATAGTGTTGGGGTTTACATTTAAGTCTTTAATCCATCTTTAATTTTTTGATATGTTGTAAAGAAGGGGTCCAGTTTCAATATTCTGCATGTGACCAGCCAGTTTTCCAACACCATTTATTGAATAGGGAGCCCTTTCCGCAATTGCTTTTTTTTGTCAGCTTTGGGAAAGATCAGATGGTTGTAGGTGTATAGCCCTATTTTGGGCTCTCTATTCTGTTCCATTGGCCTATGTGTCTGTATTTGTGCTAGTACTATGCTGTTTTGGTTACTTTAGGCTTGCAGGATAATTTGAAGTCAGGTAGTGTGATACTTCCAGCTTTTTTCATTTTGCTTATGATTGCTTTGGCTATTCGAGCACTTTTTTGTTGTTGTTCCATATGAATTTTGAAACCTTTTTTTTTGTTTGGTTCTGTGAAAAATGTAATTGATTGTTCAATAGGACTAACGTTGAATCTCTAAATTGCTTTGGGCAGGATGACCATTTTAATGATATTGATTCTTCCTATCCATGAGCATGGAATGTTTTTCCACTTGTGTCATCTCTGAATTTTTTTTTTTTTTTTTTTTGAGCACTGTTTTGTAGTTTTCCTTGAATATATCTTTCATTTCTCTGGTTCAATTTTTAGAAATTTTATTCTGTTTGGGGTGATTGTGAATCAAATTACATTGCAGATTTGGCTCTTGTCTTTAATGTTGTTGGTGTTTTGGAATGGTAATGATATTTGTACATGGATTTTGTATCCTGAGACTCTCTTGAAGTTGTTTTTATCAGCTTAAAGCAGCTTTTGGACTGAAACTATAGCATTTTCTAGGTATAAAATCATGTTAAGTGCAAAGAGAGATACTTTGACTTCCTCTCCTTCTATTTGGATGTTTTTTATTTCATTTTCTTACCTGATTGCTCTGGACAGGACTTCCAATACTATTTTGAATAGTAGTGGTGAGAGAGGGCATCCTTGTCTTGTGCCAGTTTTCAATGATAGTGCTTTTGCCCATTCAGTATGATATTAGCTGTGGGTTTGTTATGGATGACTCATTGTTTTGAGATTTGTTACTTCAATACATAGTTTGTTGAGAGTTTTTAACATAGAGGATATTGAATTTTATCAAAAACCTTTTCTTAATCTATTGAGATAATCATGTGATTTTTGTCTTTAGTTCTGTTTATGTGAATAATCACATTTATTGATTTGCATAAGTTGAACCAACCTTGCATACCAGGAATAAAGCCTCCTTTATCATGGTGAATATGCTTTTTGATGTGCTACTGGATTTGGTTAGCCTGTTTTTTGTTGAGGATTTTTGCATTGATATTCATTCAGGATATTTGCCTAACATTTTCTTTTTGTTGTTGTTGTATCTTTCCAAGGTTTTGGTTTCAACATGATGCTGGCCTCATAGAATAAATTAGGGAAGAATTTCTTTTTCTCAATTACTTGAAATAGTTTCTGTAGAAATTTTATCAACTCCTTTTTGTACATCTAGTAAAATATGGCCATAAATTTATCTGGTCCTGGGCTTGTATTTTGTTGTTAATCTATTTATTACTGATTCAATTTTGGAGCTTGTTATTGGACTGTTCAAGGATTCAATTTATTTTTGCTTCAGTCTTGGGAAGGTGTATGTACCCAGTAATTTATCAATTTCTTCTAAATTGTCTAGTTGGTGTGCATAGAGGTGTTCATAATATTCTGGGATGTTTATTTGTATTTCCTTGGCATCAGTGATAGCATCACCATTGTCATTTCTAATTGTGTTTATTTGAGTGTTCTGTCTTACCTTCTTTATTTTTCTAGCTGGTGGTCTATCTATTTAATTAAATTTTTCAGAAAACCAATTCCTGGATTTGTTGATCTTTTAAATGTTTTTTTGTTGTCTGTTGTTGTTTGTTTGTTTTTTAGTTTCCTTTAGTTTAGCTCTGATTTGGGTTATTGTCTTCTGCTAGCTTTGCAGTTGGTTTGCTCTTGATTCCTTAGTTCTTTTAGATGTTATATTATGTTGTAAACTTGAGAACTCTCATACTTTTCTATGTGGGTGTTTAGTGCTATAATTTTTCCTCTTAACACTTAGCTATGTTCCAGAGATTCTGTTCTCATTTGTTTCAAAGACTTCTTGATTTCTCCCTTAATTTCATTTCTTACCCAAAGTCATTCATGAGCAGGTTGTTTAATTTTTATATAATTGTATGGCTTTGAGCAATATTTTTAGCCTTGATTTCTAATTTTATTTTGCTGTAGTCTGAGAGTGGTTGGTTTGATGTTAGTTCTTTTGCATTTGCTGAGAATTGTTTTATGTCCTATTGTGTTTTCCAATTTAGAGTTCCATTTAGAGTTTAGAGTAGCCATTACTCCTAGAAGTGTTCAGACAGGGGGTGATATGTGCCATGTGGCAATGAGAAGAATGTATATTCTGCTTTCTGGGGCTGGCAAATTATCTAGAAATCTATCAGGTCCATTTGGTCCAGTGTTTATTTTAGGTCCCGAATATATTTGTTAGTTTTATGCCTCAATGATTTGTTTAGAACATTTAGTGAGGTACTGAAGTCTTCCACTATTATTGTGCAGGAGTCTAATTCTGTTTGTAGGTCTCTACAAACTTGCTCTATGAATCTAGGTGCTCCTGAGTTAGATGCATATATGTTTAGAATAGTTAGGCCTTCTTTTTCAATTTAAACTATTACCATCATATAATGCTCTCCCTTGTCCTTCTTGATATTTGTTGGTTTAATTTGGTTTTAACATTTGTATTGTCTGAAGTTAGGATTGCAACTCCTGCTTTTCTCTCTTTTCCACTTGCTTGGCAGATTATTCTTCATCCTTCAATTTTGAACCTATGTGTGTCTGTACATGAGATTAAAAACAGCATATGATTGGATCTTGCTTGTTTATCCAGCTTGTCACTCTGTGCCTTTTAATTGGGGCATTTAGACCATTTACTCTCTAGGTTAATATTGATATGTGTGGATTTGGTCCTGTCATCGTGTTCTTAGCTTGTTATTATATGAACCTGTTTGTGTGGTTGCTTTAAAGTGTCACTCGCTTGTGTACTTAACTGTGTTTTTGTAGTACCTTTCTATATTTAGTGTTTCTTTCAGAAGCTCTTGTAAGAAAGGTCTGCTGGTAACAAGCATTTGTTTGTCTGAAAATAATTTTATTTATTCCTTACTTATGAGTCTTAGTTTGGCTGGATATGAAATTCTTGGTTGGATATTTTTTTTCTTTAAGAATGTTGAATATAGGCCCCCAATCTCTTCTGGCTGTAGGGTTTCTGCTGAAAGTTCTGCTGTTAGCCTAATGGTGTTCCCTTTTGAAGGTGGCTTGCTTTTTCTCTCTAGCTGTCATTTACAATTTTTCTTTCATTTTGACCTTCGAACGTCTAATGATTATTTGTCTTGGGAAGATCTTGCTGTGTAGTATCTCACAGAGGTTCTCTGCATTTTCTTAATTTGAATATTGGCCTCTCTAGCAAGGTTGAGAAAGTTTTCATGCAAGATATCCTGAAATAAGGTTTTAATGTTGCTTACCTTCTCCCTGTCTCCTTCAGGAATGCCAGTGATTTGTAGATTTGGTCCATTTACATAATCCCATATTTCTCGGAGGTTTTTTTTTTTTCATTCAGTTTCATTAAAAAAGAAAGCTTTTGTTTGCCTCTCTTATTTCAGAGAGGCAGATTTTTCTTCCTCCATCTTATTTCATCCTCTGAAATAAGAGAGGCAGTCTTCAAATTCTGAGATTCTTTTCTCGGCTTGGTCTATTCTTCTGTTAACACTTGTGATTGCATTAAGAAATTCTTGTACATTTTTTTAGCTCTATGAGATCAGTTAGGATCTTTTTTATCCTGGCTATTTCATATGTCAGCTGCTGTATCATCTTCTTGTAATTCTTAGATTCCTTGCATTGATTGAGTTTTGATATTCTCCTGAATCTCAATTAAGTTCATTCCTATCCATATTCTGAGTTCTATTTATTTCATCACAGGCATCTCATCCCTATTAAGAACTCTTGCTTGAGAATTAGAGTGGTTACTTCAAGGACAGAAGACACTCTGGCCATTTGAATTGCCAGATTTCTTTTGCTGGTTCTTTCTTATTTCTCTGTATGTGTTCCTTTAACTGCAGTGTAGATTGAGTACGTTCAGCAAAATTCTTTTCCCAGTGTTTCCAGAGAGTAAACACTTTGCACAGGGTCTTGATTTGAAGCTAACTTCTTATCTTTGATTTCACAGGGTAGTACTTAAACAAAGTATTTTTGTTGTTAAACATTTTAGACATGATCCGGTATGTGGCACTTAAGCATAATTGTCAGTATGTAGACTCTTGCTCAATCATGTGACTTCTCTGTATTTCTTCCCAGTTACAGCTGTGCTTTCTTTCAGTGCTCTGAAAGCATAGGCTTCTCTCCCACTTGAATGCTGGCTGCAGATCATGACTTGGCAAACCCAGGCTGCACACCACAGCTCTGCGTTGATCTCAGATCTCATCTTCCCTCCTCAACTTGGAGGCAGTAGGGGAAGAGACCTCTAGGAAAAGATCCTCTGACAGTAATTGTGCCTGAGGGTCTTTCGCTTTTCTTCTGGAGCTACACTCCCGAGAGATGTGGAGCTGCAATCAATCAGTGTGGCCATCCCAGAAGGAAGGGGTTTCACTGTGGGCCCAAACCAGGGCATCTCTGCCTGGCAATGAGCAGGGATGGTAGATGGGACCTGTGGGAGATAGATTGGCCTCCTCTACTTAGGGTAATTGCAGCTTGCTGGAAGTGTTGATAAGGCACTTAGGGTCTTTGCACTTTCCTCAGTTTGAGGGGAGCAGGGGCAGTATCACTGCAGAGGCAATGGCAGATGGGCTTTCAGTTGCCACTGGGAACTCCACCTCCAAGAAACATAGAGCTGTTACTACTGGGAGTATTCAACCAGAGGGTGGTGTGACTGCACTGCTGGCCTGAGCAAGCAGTCAAGGGCTCACAAGTAGGAGAGACAGGTCTCTTATTAATGTGGTGATTGTGGCATGCTGTACACTTGGGTGTAGCCCTCAGGCGCTTTATTGCTTCCTCAGAGCAAGGGCGGCAGGGGCAGAACCACTGCTGTAGCAGTGGCAGAGGAGCGGTTGGTTGCCTCTGGGAACCTCTCCCCAGGAAATTTCAGAACCACAGCAAGTGGGCTTTCTCAGTCATGAGTTTGGTAGCTGTTCTGCAGTCCTGAGCTGGGGTCCCTGCCTGGTGAAGAGTGGGAGATGGGAGTTCCCATAGTAGAGAGACTGGAGTTCTCTGCTGCTGTGCACTGGGGGTGCCAGCATAGCAACTAGGCCCTTTGTTCCTTCCCTTGCCTGAGGGAGCTTAAAAAGGTACCGCTGCAGCTGCAATGCTGGAGGAGTTGTGGGTTGACTCTGGGATCTTCTCTTCAGAGAAAAACTGAGCACATTTTATTGAAGTGATCAGTTGGGAGCAAAGTGGTTATCCTGGAGTCACAGTTCATGAAGCCTCTCCCAATGAGGAAAAGTAATGTCTGAGACCTGTATGGAAGACAGGCTGGCCACTTTTCCATTAAGTAGTTGCATTGTTCTGTGGTTGGGCACCAGCCCCTTATTCTCACAGACTCTACAGAGTCTGAAGGCAGCTAAAGCAAGGGCTTCAAGAAAGCAAAGATGACATCTCACTTCTCTCTGTGGAAGCTCTGTCCCAGGGGGGTGTGGAGCTGCTAAGGGCCTGATATTTCCAACCGGTATTGGGCGGAGTCTCTGGTTGAGACCTCCTGCTGAATGAGGAAAAATGGGATCTGAGACCTGCATAATAAACAGTCTGGCCAGTTCTCTGAAGAGTGGCTGTGCTGTACTGGGGATCTGCTCCAGTACCTAGTCACCTTGGACTTTCCAGAGCCTTAAGGCAATAGCAGTAAAGGCTGCAAAGCCGCAAATATGCTAGCCCAAGTTTTCCTCTGAGAGTTTCATTTCAGGGAGTTGTGTAGCTGCTGCCAGCCCAAGAACATTGGCTGTGGGTGGCTGGAGTCCCAGGCAGTGGGTCTTTTCCTGAAAGCTTTCATGAAAGTAAAGCCTGCTTGCCACTGTTGCTCAGCCGCTGGATTCAGCCTCGGGGCGTGTAAGGAATGCTAACTGCCCCTTTGCTGGAGATGCAGCTGCTATTGCCACAATGCCCAGGGACCCAAGGCTCCCAGGACTCAATGTGTGCCTGAGTGATGGCTCTGCCAAGAATCCACCTAGCTCTGCATGCCAGACTGAAGGCCCTGGTGGAGCGGGTTCACAAGAGGCTCTCCTGACATCAGGGTTGCAAGGATTCATGGAAGAAATGTAGGCTCTTGGGGTTTCTCACTCACTGTTTCCCTGGGCAGGAAAGTCTCCCCTGTCTCCATGTTATTCTCACGGGGCGGGGTAGGGGTGGGGCAGAGTCATCCTGTCTTTCTTTTCTGTGTTATCCATGGGTCAAGTTGTTTCCTGGATAAATTTCAATGCATATATACACCTGAATGTTACAGTGGAAGGTGTAGTACTCACTTGCCTCTTATATTTCTTTCTATGAGAGCAGAAAACACTAGCAACTTCTAGTTGACCATTTTCCCTCCCTTGACTCTATTTTTTTAATAGCTGTACTAATTCAAATTTCAATCAATAGTGTTCAAATTTCCCTTTTCTTCACATACTCACCAACACTTATTCATCTTTTTTGTAGTAGCCCTTCTAACAGGTGTGAGGTAATATCTCATTGTGGTTTTAGTTTGCTCTCAGCTTTGTTTAGCAATGTCGAACAATGTTTTTACATACCTGTTGGTCATTTGCATGTCTTCTTTAGAGAAATTTCTATTTAGATTATTTCCTTATGGTTTAATCAGGTTATTTATATGTTTGCTATTGAGTTGCAGGAGTTCCTTATATGTCTGAATATTAACCCCTACTCACATGAAGTACTTGAAAATATCTTCTCTGATTTTGTAGGTTTCCTTTGCTATGTTTATTGTTTCCTTAGCTGTCCAGAAGCTTTTCAGTTTGATGTAATCCCATTTGTCTATTTTTACTTTTTTACCTGTGCTTTTGGGGAGAGACATTAAAATAATCATTGCCCACTCCAATGTCGTGAAACATTTCCCCTGTTTTCTTCTAGTAGTTTTACAGTTTCAGGTCTTAACATTTAAGTCTTTCGACCATTTTTAGTTGATTTTTTTAATATAGTGTGATATAGGGGCCTAATTTAATTCCTCTGCATGTGAATATCCACTTTTCCCAGCACTATTTCTTAAAGAAACTGTCTTTTCTCCAATGTGCACTTATAGCAAATTTCTTAAAAATCAATGGACTGTCAATGCCTGGATTTATTTGTTGGCTTACTACTTTATTCCATTCTTCTAGGTGTCTTTGTTTATGCTAATACTATGCTGCTTTGGTTACTATAGCTTTGTAGTATATTTTTAAGTCAGATAGGGAGATGTCTTCAGCTTTGTTCTTATTACTCCAGATTGCTTTAGCTATTCGGGTCATTTGTAGTTTTAAATGAATTTTAGAATTGTTTTTTTCTACCTCTGATAAAAATAGTATTTATATTTTGATAGGAATTGCATTGAATCTCTAGATAGCATTTGGGTAGTATGGGCACGTTAACAATATTAATTATTCCTATACACAAACACGCAGGATATATTTTCATTTATTCATGCCTTCTTTCATTAATTTCTTCATTGTTTTACAGTTTCAGTGTGTAGGTCTTTCACCACTTTGCATAAATTTATTTCCAAGTATTTTAATGTTTGTGGCTATTGTAAATGTAATTTTCTTTTTGCTTCTACTGTTTAATAGTTCAAGGTTAGTGTACAAAAACTCTACCCTTTTTTATACGTTTACTTTACAAACTCCAAATTTACTGAAGTAATTTCTTAGTTTCAACAATTTTAATAATTTTGTATAAAATATCATGTCATATTAAAAAGGCAATACTTTAATTTTTTCTTTTCAATTGAATGTTTTTTATTTCTCCTCCTAATTTCTTTGGCTATTACTGCCAGTATTCAAATAAAAATGTTGAGAGTAGACACCTTTGTCTTTTTTCTGAACTTAAAAGAAATGTTTTCAACTTTTTATCATTGACTATGTTAACTGTGTGTTTGTCATATATGGCCATTATTGTATTGAGGCACATTCCTTCCACACCTAAATTTTTTAGAGTTTTTATATGAAGGAATCTTGAACACTTAACAAATGCTTTTTCTGCATCTATTAAGATCATATTTTTTGGTCATTATTCCTTAATGCATAGTATATCTCATCTCTAAATTTGTGTATGTTAGACCATTCTTGAATCCTTGGGATAAATTTTACTTGGTTATGGTAAATTATTTTTTCAATATGCTGTTGAACTCCATTTACTAGAATTTTGTTGAGAATTTTGGCATCTATGTTCATCAGGGATATTGAACTGTAACTTTCTTTCCTTATAATGTTACTATCTGGTTTGGGCATCAGGGTCATGCTGGCTTTGCAAAATCAGTTTGGAAGTATTCCTGCTGTCTTAATTTTTAGAAAAGTTTGAGAAGGTTTGGTATTAATCTTTCTTTAATGTTTGGAAGAATTCACCAGTGAAACCACAAAGTCCTGCACTTTTCTTTAAAGAGACATTTATTACTGATTCAGTTTTTATACTCATTATTGGTCTGTTCAGATTTTCTTTCTTCAGGATTTGGTCTTGGTGGGTTGTATTGTTTCTCAGAATACAGTCATTTCTTTTAGGTTATCCATTTTTTGTGATATAATTGTCCATACAAAAGTCTTATGTTCCTTTTTACTTTTTGTAATATCAGTTGTAATGTCTTCTCTTTCCTTTTAATTACTTTTATTTATGTTTTATCTATTTTTATCTTCATCTACATTTTTTTCATCATTTCAAAAAAAAATCTGCTTTATTGATTTTTCTATTTTTTTATCTTCATTTTATTGATTTATTCTCTGCTGTTTATTATTTATTTTCTTCAATTAAGTTTGGCCTAGTTTGGTTTTCTCTTTTTAGTTCCTTGAGGTATAATAGCAGGTTGTTTATTTGAGATCTTTCTTCTTTTTCAATGTAGACATTTGTTGCCATAATCTTTTCTCTTAAAGCTACTTTTAATGAATCTTATTTTTTTTATATGTTATATTACCATTTTATGTTTTCTTAATATATTTTTAACATTCCTTTCTTTTTTTTTTTTTATCCATTGGCTCTTTTGTGGGATTATGTTTCAGGGATTTCTATTTGTATTTTATTAAATTCCTTCTGTTACTGATTTCCAGTTTAATATCATCAGTATCAGAAAACATATTTGATATAATTGCAATATTTTTCAATTAGTTAACATGTTTTTTCCAGGCCAACATTGAATCTATCCTGGAGAATGTTCCATGTGTTCTTGCAATAAATGTACATTCTGCTATTGTAGGATGGAATGTTCTGTATATGTCTATTTCATTTGGTCTACTATTTTGTTCGTTTCTACTGGGATCTTATTTATTCTCTGTCTGAATGATGTATCCATTGTTGAAAGTGGGGTATTAAAGTTTTCTACTACTATGGTGTCACCATCTGTCTGTCACTTCAGAGCTATTAATATTTCCATTATATATATGTGTGCTAATGTTTTACACATGTGTATTTACAATTATTTTAATATTTTGATGAATAGACTCCTTTATCTTTGTATGATGACTTGCTTTGTTTCTTTTTGCAGTTTGTGACTCGACTTCTATTTTAACTGACATAGGTAGAGCTACTTGTACTTCATTATATTGGTGTGGAGTATTTTTTTTTCACATTCATGTTTATTGTTCCCAATCCAGGTGTGTCCTTAAATATGAAGTGAGTTTTTTTGTAGGCAGAATACCATAGGGTCTAGTTTTGTTTGGTATTTAATCCATTCAGCCACTCTTTCACTTTTAATTAGAGAATTTAATACATTTAGATTTAATTTGTTTATTGATATTTAAAGACTACTACCATTGTGTTAATTGTTTGTTGATTGTTTTGTAGATGCTTTATCCTTTTTTTTTCTTTTACTATCTTCTATGTGATTAGGTGATTTTCCCTAGAAATAATTTTTGATTTCTTATTTTTATCTTCTCCCTATATACTACAGGATTGTGCTTTGTGGTTTCTTGAGGTTTCATAGAACACCTGATAGTTATAACAGGCTATTTTTTTTTTATACTTTAAGTTCTAGGGTTCATGTGCACAACGTGCAGGTTTGTGAGATCACTTGGACACAGGAAGGGGAGCATCACACACCGGGCCCTATTGAGGGGAGGGGGTAGGGGGGAGTCATGGCATTAGGAGATATACCTAATGTAAATGATGAGTTAATGGGTGCAGCACACCAATATGGCACATGTATATAACAGGCTATTTTAAGATGATAACAGCTTAAATTTATTCACAGAAGAAAACCTCAGCAATTCTACTCCATTTCATGAAACATTTTATATTTTTTGGTGTCACAATGTACATCTTTTATAGTATATCCTTTATTGAATTATTATAGTTATTATTTTTAATAGTTTTGTATTTTAACCTATATACTGAATACAGAAGTGATTTACAAACCACCATTACACTAACAAAGTATTTTGAATTTTACTTTATACATTTTTTTCTTTTTTTTTTTATTATTATACTTTAAGTTCTAGGGTACATGTGCATAACGTGCAGGTTTGTTACATATGTATACTTGTGCTATGTTGGTGTGCTGCACCCATCAACTCGTCAGCACTCATCAACTCGTCATTTACATCAGGTATAACTCCCAATGCCATCCTTCCTCCCTCCCCTCTGCCCACAATAGGCCCCAGTGTGTGATGTTCCTCTTCCCGAGTCCAAGTGATCTCATTGTTCAGTTCCTACCTATGAGTGAGAACATGCGGTGTTTGGTTTTCTGTTCTTGCGATAGTTTGCTGAGAATGATGGTTTCCAGCTGCATCCATGTCCCTACAAAGGACACAAACTCATCTTTTTTTATGGCTGCATAGTATTTCATGGTGTATATGTGCCACATTTTCTTAATCCAGTCTGTCACTGATGGACATTTGGGTTGATTCCAAGTCTTTGCTATTGTGAATAGTTCTGCAATGAACATACATGTGCATATGTCTTTATAGCAGCAAGATTTATAATCCTTTGGGTATATACCCAGTAATGGGATGGCTGGGTCATATGGTACTTCTAGTTCTAGATCCTTGAGGAATCGCCATACTGTTTTCCATAATGGTTGAACTAGTTTACAATCCCACCAACAGTGTAAAAGTGTTCCTATTTCTCCACATCCTCTCCAGCACCTGTGGTTTCCTGACTTTTTAATGATTGCCATTCTAACTGGTGTGAGATGGTATCTCATTGTGGTTTTGATTTGCATTTCTCTGATGGCCAGTGATGACGAGCATTTTTTCATGTGTCTGTTGGCTGTATGCATCTCTTCTTTTGAGAAATGTCTGTTTTATCCTTTGCCCACTTTTTGTTGGGGTTGTTTGTTTTTTTCTTGTAAATTTGTTTGAGTTCTTTGTAGGTTCTGGATATTAGCCCTTTGTCAGATGAGTAGATTGCAAAAATTTTCTCCCATACTACCATCAGAGTGAACAGGCAACCTACAGAATTTTACTTTATACTTACTTTTACTCGTGTGTTTTATAATGTCACTGTTTTGTTTTTCTAATTAGCATTCTTCTCTTCAGCTTGAAGAAATTTCCTTAGCATTTCTTCTATGATACCTTTGGTGGTACTAAACTCTCTCAGCTAGTGTTTGAGAAAGTCTTTTATTTTATTTACTTCTGGACAGCTTTGCTTGGTGAAGTATTTTTGGCTGGCAGGCTTTTTTTTTGTTTGTTTGTTTCTTTTTTTGCTTTAGTACTTTGATCATATCACTCAATTCTCATGGGGCCTGTAATATTTCTGCTGAGAAGCTTGCCACTATGGTTATTGGAATTGTATTATTTGTAATTTGTTTCTTTTTTTGTTGTTGCTTTCAGGATTCACTTTATCTTTGATTTCTGATGGTTTCTTTATGTATTGATATAGTCCTATTTGAGTTGAATCTAATTGTGAGAAATCTCCAAACTGCTTTCCACAGCTTGTGAACTAATTTACATTCCCACAAACAGTGTATAAGCACTCCTTTTTATCCACAGCTTCACCAGCATCTGTTCATTTTTGACTCTTTAATAATAGCCATTCTGACAGGTTCAAAATGTCATCTCAATGTGGTTTTGAGTTGCATTTCTGTGATGATTAGATGTGATGAACATTTTTTTCATATGTCTGTTGGCTGCTTGTATATCATCTTTTGAGAAGTGTCTGTTAATATCTTTTGTCTTTTTTTTTTTTTTTTTTTTTGAGGTGGAGTCTCGCTCTGTCACCCAGGCTGGAGTGCAATGGCGGGATCTCAGCTCACTGCAAGCTCCGCCTCCCAGGTTTACGCCATTCTCCTGCCTCAGCCTCTGTGTTTTGCTTGTTTATTTGTTTAAATTCCATATAGATTCTGGATATTAGACCTCTGTCAGATGCACAGTTTGTGAATATTTTCTCCTATTTTTCAGGTTGTCTGTTTACTCAATATATAATTTATCTTGCTATGTGCAAACTCATTAGTTTAATTAGGTTCCACTCATCAATTTTTGTTTTTGCTGCAATTGCTTTGGGGGACTTACAAACAAATTCTTTTCAAAGGCCAATGTTTAAAAAGTTATTTCCTGGTTGTCTTCTAAGATTCTTACAGTTGCAGGTGTTACACTTAAATATTTAATACATTTGAGTTAATTTTTGTTTATTGTAAGTGTCTAGTTTCATTCTGCTGCATATAGCTAGCCAGTTAACCCAGCACCATTTGAAAAGGGAGTCCTTTTCCCATTTCTTCTTTTTGTCAGCCTTGTTGAAGATCAGATGGTTGTAAGTGTGTAGGTTTATTTCTGAGTTTTCAATTCTATTCCATTACTCAGTGTCTCTTTTTGTACCAGTACCATGCTATTTTGGTTACTATAGCCTTATAGTATAGTATGAAGTAAAAGAGTGTGATGTTTATGATTTTGTTCTTTTTGCTTAGGATTGCTTTGGCTACTTGAGCTCCTTTATGTTTCCATATAAGTTTTAGAATTGTTATTTTTACTAATTCTTGAAGAATGACATTTGTAGTTTTTTACAAGTAGGGTTAAATTTGTATATTGCTTTGGATGGTGTGGCCATTTTAATTATATTGATTCTTCTAATCCATGAGCATGGAATGTTTTTCAACTTACTTCAGTCATCTTTTATTTCTTTCAGCAAGATTTTGTAATTCTCCTTGCATAGATATTTCACCTTCTTGGTTAGCACTATTTCTAGGTATTTCATTTTCTTTGTGGCTATTGTATATGATATTGTATTGTTAATTGCACTCTCAGACTGAACATTATTTGTGTATAGCAATGCTACTAAATTTTTTCATCGTTTTTTTATCCTAAAACATTATCCTTTTGTTCATTGGTTTTGTATCCTGAAGCATTTTTCATTTCTAAGATCCTTACCCTGGAGCGTTTGGGGTTTTCTAGTTATAAAATTATATTATCAGTAAAGGTAATTTGACTTCTTCTTTTCCTATTTGCATTACTTTTATTTATTTCTATTTCATGATTGCTCTGGCTAGGACTTCCAATACTATATTGAGTAAAAGTAGCCAGTGTGCATCCCTGCCTTGTTTCAATTCTCAAGGGGAATGTTTCCAGATTTTGCCTATTCAGTGTGATGGTATGTAAATATAAGAAAAAAAAAACTGCAGGAGTCTCTATTCTTATATCAGATAAAACAGATTTTAAACCTATAAAAATTAAGGAGAAAGGGGGCATTGTATAATGATAAAGCATACAGTTTAATAAGAAGTCTTAACAACTCATATATATATATATATAATAACTTGTTTCTGTATAACTCCTGAGTGAACACAAAAAGTAAAGCAAAAAACAAAAAATTCTTTGAAATTAATGAAACTAAGGACACAACTTACCAAAATATTTGGGATGCAGTTAAAGCAGTGTTACGAATAAAGTATATAGCATTAAATATCTTCATAGTGAATGTAGATAGATCTCTAATTAATAATCTAATTTTTGCATATAAAGGAACTAGAAAACGAAGAACAAGCCAACCTTAAAGCTAGCAGAAAGTTAAACATAATTAAAATTAGAGAAGACTCAGATAATATTGAGGTGCAAAAATCCATGCCAAAGATCAATGAAACCAAGAGTTAGTTCTTAGGAAAAAATAAACAAGGTTGATAAGCCACTAGCAAAATTAACAAATAAAAAGAACAAAGGATTCAAATAAGTATTAGAAATGACAAAAATGACATTACATGTGATCCCACAGAAATACTTGATTCCCAAAGAATACTATGAAGAACTCTGTGTGAACAAATTAGAAAATCTATAGTAAATAGATAAATTCCTGGAAATGCACAATCTCTCAAGATTGATTCAGGGAGAGATTGAAACACTGAGTAGTCCAATATTTAATATCTCTACTATTAAATCAGTAACAAAAAGCCTATCAACCAACTAAAGCCCTGGATCAGATGAATTCAGAGGTGAATTCTACCAGATATATAAAGAACTGGCTGAATTATACTGAAACTATTCCAAAAATTTGAGGAGTGACTCTTCCCTAACTCATTCTATGAAGCCAGCATCAACCAGGTAGCAATATCTGGCAGAACAAAATGAAAACAAAACAAAACAAAACAAAAAAACCTTCAGGCCAGTATCTGTGATCAACATAGATGCAAAAATCCTCAACAAATTACCTGCAAACTAAATCCAGATCCAGCAACACACGAAAAAGTTAATACGCCATGATCAAATAAGCTTTATTCCTGGGATACAAGACTGGTTCAACATATGCAAATTAATAAATGTGATTTACTGCATGAATAGAATTGAAAGCAAAAAAGTCTGATTATCTCAATAGATCCAGAAAAAGCTTTCAATAAAATCCAACATCTCTTCATGATAAAAATCATCAATCAACTATACATTGAAGAAACACAACTCAAAATAATAAGAGCCATCCATGAATAATAAGAGCCATCTATGACATATCCCTGATTGCTCTTGATTCTTGTGGCTGTGCACTGGTGTCTGTGCATTTGAAAAAGTAGGGATTTATTCTAATCTTTATACATTGGCTTTGTCTGAGAAAGGCATTCACCAATCCGGTTGTCCAGAGATTCTGGGTAGGCCATCTTGAATGGTTCATGAACGGACTTACTAATAAAGTCTTTGAACAGGCTAGACCATTTCCTGGGTAACTAAGTGACCAGGCCTGGTGCTTATGTCTGCAGGGTTGTACTGGGAGCCTCCATCGACTGGGGTGAACTTGTTGTATGGATTCATAGAGTGAATATAAATTTTGGACCCACAATGGTTGACATAAAGCTTGTGTCCGTGGGGCCTCCCTAACCCTTGTGTTCACAAGGGCAGACCTTATGGCCAAAGTATGTGGATGAGCTTTAAGCCTGAGTACAGGGGCCAGCCAGGTGCTAGGATGGGCCTAATGCCTGGTTCCATGGAGGTAATGGACCTGATCTTTGAGTCCTGAGTCCATGGGTACTGGCCTGGAGATTACTGAGTCTGCTTGTGTCATTTTTGAGCCTCTGTACATGGTTCTAGCCTGACACTGGGGTCTACTAAAATGGGCTTGGACCCTGGATCTGTTGAGTAGGCCTGGAACCTTGGTCCACAGGAGCCTGGGGCCACTGGAACCAACTTGAATCCTGGGACTGGGCTTATACTAAAAAATGTATGAATCATGGCCTTATGGGCACCGGTCTGGACCCTGGTTCCATGGAGACCAACCTGGAGGCTAGGTATGCAGATGCTGGTTTGGATGCTAAGTCCATGAGGGCTGGCCTGGTTCCTGTGACTGCAAGGGCCAGGTTGGAAACTGGCCCCTAAGGGGTGGTCCTGGAGCTTGGGTCCTTGGAAGTCAGCCCCGTTGCTGATCTGGCACTTGGTCAAACTGGAAGCCTATTGCAGAGTGGGCCAACCCAAGTCTGGGCTGGTTTAGAATATGTAGTTTGCCTTGAGCCTGGGGCAGCAAGGCCTGGGAGCTTGTAACTATGAACCATCCTGGAGGCTAGGTTCGTGAGTGATTGCCTGACGACTGGAAATACGGGGGCCTGTCCTGGTGCTCAGGCAAACCCAAAGTCTCAGGCAATAAAATCCAGTACAGTACTGGGGATGGGTTAGACCCCAGGGCCACTGGAGGGTGCCTGGCTCTGATGTGAGCCTGGAGATTGAACCTGTGAGATAAGCTTAGATTCTGAGATTATGCAGGATGGCTTGGCGTACAGGCAAGCCAGAAGTCCAGATCTACTGGGGCTGGATTGACCCTGAAACCAATTCAATGCCCAGGGATTCTGCGGTCCGCTCGACAGTGGGGTAGGCCCAGGGACTGAGTCTGCCAAGCAAGTCTGGAGCATGAGGCTGTGGGATCCCATCTGGTTCTAGGGCAGGACTGGATGTTCCATCTGGAGGTACTGACCTGGAGTCAGGGGCCCTGGGGCCTCCCTACAGTTTTAGTGTAGAAGGCTTAGGATTGGGGTTGAAAGCAATGCCCAGTGCTTAGGTTCCTTTCATTACAATGTTATCCTGCCCTTTTTAAACTCTCCTTTCTGATACTTATATTACATGTATATTGGTGTGTTTAATCAACTAATTACTGGCTGGTTATTTTATTACTTTTGACAATTCTCTGTGGCATAAATCGTTCCACATACGATTTTATTATATTTTGAGCCCTTTGCGGGAATAGTTGTTTAAACCATTTTTGAAGGGTGTGTGTGTGTGTGTGTGACCCCAGAAGGACTCATTTTGGCTATTGCATGCCCTGTTTTTTCTTTTTCTGTTGAATTAGCTGGCCAATGGTTTAGCTTTTTGCTATTAATTCAGATGAGCTATTATTTGCAAGTGCATCCTCAGTCTTTAACTTTTCCACATTTTGTTTCAAACAAAGTCAACTGATTTGGGTACATTTGAGAGCTTTTATTTCTTATGGACTGATTTTTTCTTCTGGGGAAGTCACTGAGCTATACACTAAACAGTAGGCAGAAGGGTAGCCTTTGGTCTTCTTGTCTCATCTTTTTGTGTGTGTGTAATATCTTCATTACCATTGACCTAGGGTAAGATAAATTGGGATCTCAATATTCTCAGCGTGCCAACCTTGGGGTAGAGGAGGTGTGGGTTAGATAGAGAAAGGAAGCCCCTGTCCTATTAAATTCACTAGCTAGTTATTCAGCCTCTTAAAATTGGAATTGAAAAAGATGAGAAGCAATGGTTTCCTGGACCTCCAAGTAAGATACTGCATCCCTTGATTGGGACCTGAGGTAAGAGGCAGCCCTGTCTGATTTGCCACACTTACCCATAGTGTGGCTTTTATCCAGCAGAGCTATGGGAAAGAGGAGAGAAAGATCAGGTCATGGCTCAAGATCCATAAATTTTTGCTGTTCTTACAGAAGTTTGGTAGAATTTTTTTTAATAACTATTTATTCACTTACTAAATTCCTTTAAAATAATATTCAGAGACTATTTAAAAACATCATTTCTATCAATTTTTCTTGTTTCACTGAAGAGTGAGTACCCAGAACTCCTTATGTTGTCATTACAAAAGGGAAACTCAAAAGGGCTTACTTTTTAATATAGTAGAGTTTATATATTTTTCCTTTATAATCAATATTTTTTCTGTCTTGTTTCATAAACACTTTTTTTCTTTCTCTGAGGGCTCAAAAATGCTGTATCATGTTATTCTCTAAAATATTTGTCATATTATCTTTCACATTAAGGAGAGAATACATATGTAATTTATTTTATGCATGGCATAAAGTATATATATATGTGTGGGTGTGTGTATATATGTGTATATATGTGTGTGTGTACATATATATATGTGTATGTATTTTCTGCCTGGGCTAGTACTTAGGTAGTGGCTGTTTTGTGTATGAGGATAGAAAATGAATAAATATATAAAAATTCTGTAAAGTATTAATGAATTCATGAATTTAAGGAAAAAAATCATTACTATGCTAGTTTAATTCTTAGAACAGGTAAAATTATTGTAACCAGTGAAAATGAGATTCTTCTTTCCCTTGATTTTGAAGGATCTTGAAGAAACATAAATAGCATATGCCAAAACGAGTTTTGAGAATGACAATTTTGAAAGATTTTAAAAACACTTAAGCAAATATTGATTGCATGACATTTGATGATAACTGGAGAATTTGTGAATAGGATTTTTTTGGAGAGAGTTGAGTTGTGAATTCTGTTTTCAAAAGGTGAGCTTGGTGATACTACTACAAACAACTTAGTCAATTTAGGTTGCTACAAAAAAACCATCATTTGGATGACTTAAACAACAAACATTTATTTCTCACATTTTTGGAGACTGAGAAGCCCAAGATTATAGTGCCAGGTGTTTGGGTTCAAAGAAGGGCTATCTTCTGGGTTTGAGACTGTCGACTTCTCCCTGTGTTCCCACATGGTGGGAGAGTTTCCAGGGTTCTCTTTTATAAAGACATGAATTCCATTTATGAAGCCTCCACTCACATTACCTAATCACCTTCAAAAGGCTCTATGTCCTAACACCATCTAAGTGGGATTAGGGTCTCCATATATAAATTTTGGGAGGACACAAACATTTAGCCCACCTCAAGTCAAGATTGGAGGGCTTTAATGAGATAATGTTGGGAAATTTGTCATTCTCTCTGGCAGTGACAGGAACAAAGTTGACTAATGTTTGAATCTTGCTGGAAAATTATGATAATAAAATCTAGTATAGAGCTGCTTTTAAAACAATTTTGAGGGAGATGGCCAATGTTTGGTGAACTGTGTCACTAGAGTTAGTTGAAGCATACAGCAAGCAACAATGTGAAGAAACTTAGATTCTGTTCATTGATAAATAGCATTGATGAAGTTAAATATTTATCTTTGAAGATGGATTTCTAGGATCTGATGATCAAGTGATTGACTGCTGAAGTTAATTGCATTTTCCTGAGTCAAGGGAACGTCAAGTGATATTAAAACAGAAAAGAAAGGGAGGGAATTCCTGAAGAACTTTAAAAATTACACTATGATCCATAAGGGCTTCTCAGTTTTATATTAGGTTTAAACATCTTTCAGGTCTAAAAAGTACAGACTAAATATCTTCCCTAGCCTCAAGGCTTGAAGGAAGTGGATATCATTTACTAATGTGATTGGCAAGGTAGACCATTCTGAAGGACACTTGATGTAAAATTTAGCCAAGAGTTGTCTATGTCACTCATGAACTCCATACTTACAATGAGTACATCAAAGTGTCTAGAAATTGTAAGTGAGCTAATAATCTGTTTATGATCTTTGCCCACTTTTAAATGAAATATTTGTTATTTTCTTTCCTTTGTTATTTTCTTTTCTGACAGTTATTTGTTTCTGATTCATACAGAATCTGATTATTAGTTCCTTGACAGACACATAGTTTGCAAATATTTTCTCTCATTCTCAGGTTCTTCATGCACTCAGTTGATTATACTTTTGCTGCTGTTGTGAAGAATCTTTAGTTTAACTGAGACACCCTTGTTTACATTTGTTTTTGTTATATTTGCTTTTGAGGTCTTAGCCATAAATTATGTGTCTGATGATTTTGTGTCTTGGGGAAGATTTATTGTTTACAATCCTGAAGGAACTCTCTGTATTTCCTGAATTTGATTGTTGACCTCTCTATGAAGTTTGGGGAAGTTTTCATTCATGATATCCAGAAATTTGTTTTCTAAGTTGTTTGCTTTCTCACCCTCTTTTTCAGGGATGCCAATGATTCATAGATTTTGCCTCTTTATATGATCCCATGCTTCTCTGGGTTTTGTTCATCCCTTTTTATTCTTTTATCTTTATTTCATTTTTACTGTTTTATTTCAGAACATCGTTTTTCAGATTCTGAGATTCTTTCCTCAACTTGGTTTATTCTGTTGTTAACACGTGTGATTGCATTGTGAAATTCTTGTGTTGTGTCATTTAGCTCTGTAAGACCTTTTAGGTTCCTTTGGGCTGAATAATTCATCATGCAACTGCTGTATCACTTAGTTGTGATTCTTATTTTCCTTTGGCTGGGTTTTGTCATCCTCCTGAATCTCCATTATCTTTATTCATATCCATATTCTGACCTATATTTATGTCATTCCAGTCAGTTTAGCTTAGATAAGAACTCTTGTTGGAGAACAGGTGCAGTTGTTTGGAGGACATAAAACATTCTGTCCATTTGAGTTACCAGAGTTCTTTCATTGGTTTATTCACATCTCGATGTTGGGTGTTCCTTTAACTGCAGTGTAGATTGAGTACAGTCAATAGACTTCTTTTCTAGATGTTTCCACAGGGTCAAGGCTTTGTACAGGGTTTTATTTGAGTCTTCCTCCTTGTCTCTGGTTTCAGAGGGAGGTATGTTAGTGGTGTTATTTTTGGTGTTAAAGCATTGGGGTGTAATATAGCAGGTGGCAATTAGGCTTGTCTGTCAGTTGATAGACTTTTCTTGGTTGTGTAGCTCTCTTATGTTTCCTCACAGTTGCAGTCATGTTTTCTCTTAATGCTATGAAAGTGAGGGTTTCTCTCCCCCTTGAGGGCTGGTTGTAAATCATGACTTGACACTCCTAGGCTGCCCACTGCAACTCTGGGGTGCTATCAGTGTTTTTCTTCTTTCCCCAACTTGGAGGCAGCAGAGGAAGGGATATATATATATAGTTCTAGGGTACAAGTGCACAATGTGCAGGTTTGTGACATATGTATACAAGTGCCATGTTGGTGTGCTGCACCTATTAACCTGTCATTTACATTAGATATATCTCCTAATGCAATCCCTCCCCACTCCCCCCTCTCCACAATATGCCCCGGTGTGTGATGTTCCCCTTCCCGAGTCCAAGAGATTTTATTGTTCAGTTCCCACCTATGAGTGAGAAAATGCGGTGTTTCCTTTTCTGTTCTTGTGATAGTTTGCTAAGAATGATGGTTTCCAGCTGCATCCATGTCCCTACAAAGGACACAGAGTATTTATGGCTGCACAGTATTCCATGGTGTATATGTGCCACATTTTCTTAATCCAGTCTGTTACTGATGGACATTTGGGTTGGTTCCAAGTCTTTGCTACTGTGAATAGTGCCACAATAAACATACGTGTGCATGTGTCTTTATAGCAGCATGATTTTTAATCCTTTGGGTATATACCCAGTAATGGGATGGCTGGGTGAAATGGTATTTCTAGTTCTAGATGCTTGAGGAATCGCCACACTGTTTTCCACAGTGGTTGAACTAGTTTACAATCCCACCAACAGTGTAACAGTGCTCCTATTTCTCCACATCCTCTCCAGCACCTGTTGTTTCCTGATTTTTTTAATGATTGCCATTCTAACTGGTGTGAGATGGTATCTCATTGTGGTTTTGATTTGCATTTCTCTAATGGCAAGTGATTGTGAACATTTTTTCATGTGTCTGTTGGCTGTGTGAATGTCTTCTTTTGAGAAGGGTCTATTCATATCCTTTGCCCACTTTTTGATGGGGTTGTTTGTTTTTTTCTTGTAAATTTGTTTGTGTTCGTTGTAGGTTCTGGATATTAGCCCTTTGTAAGATGAGTAGATTGCAAAATTTTTCTCCCATTCTGTAGGTTGCCTGTTCACTCTGATCGTAATTTGGCTGTGCAGAAGCTCTTTAGTTTAATTAGATCCCATTTGTTAATTTTGGCTTTTGTTGCTGTTGCTTTTGGTGTTTTAGACATGAAGTCCTTGCCCATGCCTATGTCCTGAATGATATTACCTAGATTTTCTTTTAGGGATTTTATGGTATTAGGTCTAACATTTAAGTCTGTAATCCATCTTGAATTAATTTTCATATAAGGAGTAAGGAAAGGATCCAATTTCAGCTTTCTACTTATGGCTAGCCAATTTTCCCAGCACCATTTATTAAATAGGGAATCCTTTCCCTATTTCTTGTTTTTGTCACGTTTGTCAAAGATCAGATGGCTGTAGATGTGCAGTATTATTTCTGAGGGCTCTGTTCTGTTCCATTGGTCTACATCTCTGTTTTGGTACCAGTACTATGCTGTTTTGTTTACTGTAGCCTTGTAGTATAGTTTGAAGTCAGGTAGCATGATGCCTCCAGCTTTGTTCTTTGGGCTTAGGATGGTCTTGGCAATGCGGGGTCGTTTTTGCCTCCATATGAACTTTAAAGCAGTTTTTTTCCAATTCTATGAAGAAAGTAATTGGTAGCTTGATGGGGATGGCATTGAATCTATAAATTACCTTGGGCAGCATGGCCATTTTCACAATATTGATTCTTCCTACCCATGAGCATGGTATGTTCTTCCATTTGTTTGTGTCCTCTTTTATTTCACTGAGCAGTGGTTTGTAGCTCTCCTTGAAGAGGTCCTTTACGTCCCTTGTAAGTTGGATGCCTAGATATTTTATTCTTTTCAAAGCTATTGTGAATGGAAGTTCATTCATGATTTGGTTCTCTGTTTGTCTGTTACTGGCGTACAAGAATGCTTGTGATTTTTGCACATTGATTTTGTATCCTGGGACTCTGTTGAAGTTGCTCATAAACTTAAGGAGATTTTCAGCTGAGACAATGGGGTTTTCAATATATACAATCATGTCATCTGCAAACAGGGACAGTTTGACTTCTTCTTTTCCTAACTGAATACTCTTTATTTCTTTCTCTTGCCTGATTGCCCTAGCCAGAACTTCCAACACTATGCTGAATAGGAGTGGTGAGAGAGGGCATCCCTGTCTTGTGCCAGTTTTCAAAGGGAATGCTTCCATTTTTTGCCCATTCAGTATGATATTGGCTCTGGGTTTGTCATAAATAACTTATTATTTTGAGATATCTTCCATCAATACCAAATTTATTGAGAGTTTTTAGCATGAAGGGCTGTTGAATTTTGTCAAAGGCCTTTTCTGCATTTATTGAGATAATCATGTGGTTTTTGTCTTTGGTTCTGTTTATATACTGGTTTACCTTTATTGATTTGTGTATGTCGAACCAGCCTTGCATCCCAGGGATGAAGCCCACTTGATCATGGTGGATAAGCGGATAAGCTTTTTGATGTGCTGCTGGATTCGGTTTGCCAGTATTTTTTTGAGGGTATTTGCATCGATGTTCATCAGGGATATTGGTCTAAAATTCTCTTTTTTTGTTGTGTCTCTGCCAGGCTTTGGTGTCAGGATGATGTCGGCCTTGTAAAATGAGTTAGGGGGGATTCCCTCTTTTTCTGTTGATTGGAATAGTTTCAGAAGGAATGGTACCAGCTCCTACTTGTTCCTTTGGTAGAATTCGATTGTGATTCCGTCTGGTCCTGGACTTTTTTTGGTTGGTAGGCTATTAATTATTGCCTCAATTTCAGAGCCTGCTATAAGTCTATTCAGGGATTCAACTTCTTTCTGGTTTAGTCTTGGGAGAGTGTAAGTGTGCAGGAAATTTTCTATTTCTTCTAGGTTTTCTAGTTTATTTGTGTAGAGGTGTTTATAGTATTCTCTGATGGTATTTTATATTTCTGTGGGGTCGGTGGTGATATCCCCTTTATCATTTTTTATTGTGTCTATTTGATTCTTCCCTCTTTTCTTCTTTATTACTCTTGCTCGTGGTCTATCAATTTCGTTGGTGTTTTCCAAAAACCAACTCCTGGATTCATTGATTTTTTGGAGAGTTTTTTGTGTCTCTATCTCCTTCAGTTCTGTTCTGATCTTAGTTATTTCTTGCCTTCTGCTAGCTTTCGAATGTGTTTGCTCTTGCTTCTCTAGTTCTTACAATGGTGATGTTAGGGTGTCAATTTTAGATCTTTCCTGCTTTCTCTTGTGGGCATTTAGTGCTATAAATTTCCCTCTACACACTGCTTTAAATGTGTCACAAAGATTCTGATATGTTGTATCTTTGTTCTCATTGGTTTCGAAGAACATCTTTATTTCTGCCTTCATTTCGTTATGTACCCAGTAGTCATTCAGGAGCAGGTTGATCAGTTTCCACGTAGTTGAGCAGTTTTGATTGAGTTTCTTAGTCCTGAGTTCTAGTTTGATTGCACTGTGGTCTGAGAGACAGTTTGTTATAATTTCTGTTCTTGTACATTTGCTGAGGAGTGCTTCACTTCCAACTATTTGGTCAATTTTGGAATAAGTGTGACATGGTGCTGAGAAGAATGTATATTCTGTTGATTATGGGTGGAGAGTTCTGTAGATATCTATTAGGTCCGCTTGGTGCAGAGTTGAGTTCAATTCCTGGATATCCTTGTTAACTTTCTGTTTCGCTGATCTGTCTAACGTTGACAGTGGTGTGTTAAAGTCTCCTATTATTATTGTATGGGAGTCTAAGTCTCTTTTTAGGTCTCGAAGGATTTGCTTTATGAATCTGGGTGCTCCTGTATTGAGTGCATATATATTTAGGATAGTTAGCTCTTCCTGTTGAATTGATCCCTTTACCATTTTGTAATGGCCTTCTTTGTCTCTTTTGATCTTTGATGGTTTGAAGTCTGTTTTATCAGAGACTAAGATTGCAACCCCTGCTTTTTTTGTTTTCCATTTGCTTGGTAGATCTTCCTCCATCCCTTTACATTGAGCCTATGTGTGTCTCTGCATGTGAGTTGGTTCTCCTGAATACAGCAAACTGATGGGTATTGACTCTTTATCCAATTTGCCAGTCTGTGTCTTTTGATTGAACCCTTTAGTCCATTTACATTTGAGGTTAATATTGTTATGTGTGAACTTGATCCTGTCATTATGATATTAGCTGGTTATCATGCTCGTCAGTTGATGCAGTTTCTTCCTAGCATCAATGGACTTTACATTTTGGTATGTTTTTGCAATGGCTGGTACTGGTTGTTCCTTTCCATGTTTAGTGCTTCCTTCAGGATCTCTTGTAGGGCAGGCCTGGTGGTGACAAAATCTCTAAGCATTTGCTTTTCTGTAAAGGATTTTGTTTCTCCTTCACGTATGAAACTAGTTTGGCTGGATATGAAATTCTGGGTTGAAAATTCTTTTCTTTAAGAATGTTGAATATTGGCCCCCACTCTCTTCTGGTTTGTAGAGTTTCTGCCAAGAGATCTGCTGTTAGTCTGATGGGCTCCCCTTTATGGGTAACCTGACCTTTCTCTCTGGCTGCCCTTAACATTTTTTCCTTCATTTCAACTTCAGTGAATCTGACAATTATGAGTCTTGGAGTTGCTCTTCTCGAGGAGTATCATTGTAGCGTTCTCTCTATTTCCTGAATTTGAATGTTTGCCTGCATTACTAGGTTGAGGAAGTTCTCCTGGATGATATCCTGAAGAGTGTATTCCAACTTGGTTCTGTTTTCCCTCTCACATTCAGGCACACCAATCAGATGTAGATTTGGCCTTTTCACATAATCCCATATTTCTTGGAGGCTTTGTTCATTTCTTTTTACTCTTTTTTCTCTGCACTTCTCTTCTAGCTTCATTTCATTCATTTGATCTTCAATCACTGATACTCTTTCTTCCAGTTGATCGAATTGGTTACTGAAGCTTGTACAGTTATCCCGTAGTTCTCATGTCATGATTTTCATCTCTATCACTTCTTTTAAAGTCTTCTCTGCATTGATTATTCTAATTATCCATTCATCCATTCTTTTTTCAAGGTTTTTAGTTTCTTTGCACTGGATACATAGTTCCTCCTTTAGCTCTGAGAAGTTTGATGGACTGAAGCCCTTTTCTCTCAACTCATCAAAGTCATTCCCCGTCCAGCTTTGTTCCTTTGCTAGCAATGAGCTCCTTTCCTTTGGAGTGGGAGATGCGCTCTGATTTTTTGAATTTCCAGGTTTTCTGCACTGCTTTTTCCCTATCTTTGTGGTTTTATCTGCCTTTGGTATTTGACGATGGTGATGTACTGATGGGGTTTTGGTGTGGTTGTCCTTTCTGTTAGTTAGTTTTCCTTCTAACAGTCAGGAACCTCAGCTGCAGGTCTGTTGGAGTTGCTTGTGGTCCACTCCAGTCCCTGTTTGCCTAGGTATCAGCAGCAGAGGCTGCAGAAGATAGAGTATTGCTGAACAGCAAGTGTTGCTGTCTGATTCTTACTCTGGAAGCTTCATCTCAGGGGTGTATGCAGCGATGTGAGATGTGAGGTGTCGGTCTGCACCTAGTGGTGGATGTCTCCCAGTTAGGCTACTCAGGCGTCAGGGAAACACTTGAACAGGCAGTCTGTCCATTCTCAGATCTAGACTTCCATGCTGGGAGAACCACTGCTCTCTTCAAAGCTGTCATACAGGGACTTTTACATCTGCAGAGTTTTCCTCTGGTTTTTGTTTAGCTATGCCCTGTCCCCAGAGGTGCAGTCTACAGAGGCAGGCAGACCTCTTTGAGGTTCATTGGGCTGCACCCAATTTGAGCTTCCCAGTGGCTTTGTTTACCTACTTACGCATCAGCAATGGTGGGGGCCCTCTCCCAGCCTCGCTGCCACCTTGCAGTTAGATCTCCTACTGCTGTGCTAGCAATGATGGAGGCTCTGTGCGCCCGGGACCCTCTGGGCCAGGTGTGGGATATAGTCTCCTAGTGTGCAGTTTGCTAAGACCCTTGGTAAAGTACAGTATTAGGGTGGGAGTTACCCAATTTTCCATGTGTTGAGTGTCTCGATTTCCCTTGGCTGGGGAAAGGAATTCCATTCCCCCTTGCACTTCCCAGGTGAGGTGATGCCTCACCCTGCTTCAGCTCTTGCTGGTCAGGCTTCACCCATGGACCAGCATTGACTGTCCGACACCCCCCAGTGAGATGTACCCAGTACCTCAGTTGAAAATGTAGAAATCATCCATCTTCTGTGTCACTCACACTTGGAGCTGGAGGCTGGAGCTGTTTCTATTCAGCCATCTTGGCCCCTGCCCCCCCCCCCCCACCGCCCCACCGAGGAAGGGATCTTAGTAGAGGTTGTGGCTGAGGGTAATTTGCCTGTCTCCTGGAGAGATGCAGGTCAGCAATCTCTCAGTGCAATCAGCCTAGGATGGAAGGTTTGTGCTGCAGTCCTAAGCCAGGGGTTCTGTCTAGTGATGAGCACTACGGAGTGTGTAGTACCAGTGGAAGATGGACTGGCCTTCTTTCTTTGGGTCAACTGCAGCTCGTTGGATGTGTGAATAAGCACTGAATTAGTCAGTTCTCTAGAGTGACAGAACAGGTAGGATAGATATACACATATAAAGGGGAGTTTATTAAGTAGTATTAACTCACAGAATCACAAGTTCCCACAATAGTCCATCTCAACCTGAGGAGCAAGAAAGCTAGTCTCAGTCCCAAAGCTGAAGAACTTGGAGTCCAGTGTTTGAGGGCAGGAAACAGCCAGCATGGGAGAAAGATGTAGACTGGGAGGCTAAGCCAGTCTAGACTTTTCATGTATTTCTGTCTGCTTTATATTCAGGTCACAGTGGCAGCTGATTAGATGGTGCTTATCCAGATTAAGGGTGGGTCTGCCTTTTCCAGCCTACTGACTTAAATGTTAATCTCATTGGCAACACCCTCACAGACACATCCAAGATCAATACTTTGCATCCTTCAATCTAACCAAGTTGACACTCCATATTAAGCATCACAGGCATCTAAGGTTTTTGATCTTTTGTTAATCTGAGAGTAGCAAGGGCAGTTCCACTGCAGAGGTAGTGGCTGAGAGCCTTTCAGTTGCCCCTCAGGGCTCTGTCCATGGAGTTGCAGAGCTGCTCTTTTGGGAATCACGGGACAGGAGAGACCAATGGACAGGACAGGAGGATTTTATTAGGTGGCCACCAACTCAGCAGATTAAGATCCAAAGGCTGAGCCCAAAGAAAAGACAGGGCTTGACTTTTATACATACACCTGAAAAGGGCACAAACCTGTAATGCAGGTAAGCAAGCTTACAGAAGCAGAACAAAGGCAGCATATGAGTGACAGGTTTTACAACTCAGGCATGTCTTGTGACCTTTGCCATACTGCATAGCTGGAAAACAGGAAGTTACAAAATCCTTACAAGCTTGCAGAAATAGTTATGAGAGGAGAACAAAGAATAAGGGTAAGGGGTAAGAATTTCAAAGGGGGAAACTGATAAGGAGAACTTGTTTCTCTCATCCCTGCTCCTGGAGCCCATTCCTTCTGGGCCCCAGCTCTACTAATAGTGCTGTGAAAGCCCAGACAGTGCCCTGATTATCACTGGGCCTTGGAGTGAGTCAGCCCAGTAAAGAGAATTTGTTTTTCTTTCTTTTCCTTTTTTTTTTTTTTTTGTTTAACATCTCCAGCTTTACTGCTACTGACTCAACTCAATAGCTCTGGCAGGGAGTGGCTGGAGGCCCAGGCATGGAGGGCTTTCCTGATGATGAGATATGGAAACAGGCACCCACATAACTGTCTAGCCACTTTTCCATAGGGCTGCTGCAGCATGCTAAAGACCCACTCTAGTTCCTCATCACTTTGGATTTTCCAGTACATGGAGGTTTCACCAGTGAAGGCTGTGAAACACCAAAATTGCAGCCTTTCCCTCCATCTGGGAGCTTAGTCCAAGGGATATATGGTTCTGTTGCTAGTCCAAAGGCACCTGTAGGAAGTGGCTGGAGACCACGGTTCAGAGGTCCTGCTCAGTGAGGAGAAACAGAATTGGAAAGCCACTTACAAAAGCAGTCTGGCCACATTTTGGTAGAGAAGCTATGCTGCTGTGCTGGTGGTCCACTTCAGTCTCTGGTGGCCTCAGACACTCCAAAGCCCAAAGGCTGGAATGGCTCAGTTGACAAAAGAGCAAAGATGGTGGCCTGCCCCTCCATCTGGGAGCACCATCCCAGGGGGAACCCAAAGCTCTTAGGCCAGAGAATATAGGTGATGGTGGATTGTGGCCCCCACTGGTAGGTCCAACCCAGCAAGAAGTAGTGATATCTGGGACCTGCTCAAAGAAGAACTCTGGCCACATTTTGTTAGAGCAGCTGTGCTGTGCTAGGGGATTATTTTCTGCCCCCAGTTGGCTCAGACTTTCCAAAGCCTGAAGCCAGGATTAGCTAAGTCATCCAAACAGCAAAGATGACACCCACCACTCAACCTCTTAGGAACTTCTTCTAAGGGAGGTGCAATGTCACTACCAGTCACTGGCTGGAATTCCAAGCCAGTGTTCTTATCTTGCGAGGTTCCATGGTAGTGGGGCCTGAAGGCTGTCACTGCTCAACCTGCTGGAATCAGCCTCTTTCCTAGGGGTATGTACAGAGGTCTAACCTCCCACTCTGCCAGAGCTTTAGTTACTTTTCCCAGAAAGTCTGAGTATGTAAGTCTCCAGGGTCTCCATACATGCATGTGCAACTGTTCTGCTGAGACTCCATGTAGCTCTATCTGTCAGACTGAAGGCCCTGGTAGAGTGGGTTCATGAAGAGATCTCCTAACCCAAGGATTGCAAAGATCCATGGGAGAAGTGTGGTTTCCTGGGATCACATATTCACTTACTGCTTCCCTGGGCAAGAGATGTTCCCCTGGTTCTGTGGTATTCCCAGGTGGGCCATTATCTTGTATTGCTTTTCTTCATTCTCCAGAGATCAAGTTGTTTCCTTGATTAGTCCCAATGGGAGCACCTGGATGGTTCAACTGAAGATTTTTTGTTTCCTCACCCTTCAATTCCCTTTTGTGAGAGCCAAACACACTAAATGCTTCTAGTCAACCATCTTAGCCACTACCCCTAACAGGTTCTTTACTTTCTCTTTTATTTTTACATGATTGTATAAGCCTATCATTAATTCACCCTTAATTACTAAAAAGAACTTTACAATTATTTTCAGTGTGATAGAATACATTACATTATCATATTATTACAAATGTTGTTATATTATAACATACTATATAAATGCTATTATATATAATAATATATGTTGTTATAAATAAGTATTTCTCTTGGAATTCTATGTATTTATACTTCAATCTGATCTGTTAAATCTTTAGTTGTTGACATGACTTCGCTCTGTGTCCCCACCCAAATCTCATCTTGAATTGTACTCCCATAATTCCCATGCGTTGTGCGAGGGACACAGTGGGAGATAATTTGAATCATGGGAGCAGTTTCCCCCATACTGTTCTTGGGGTAGTGAATAAGTCTCATGAGATCTGATGGTTTTATCAGGGGTTTCCACTCTTGCATCATCCTCATTTTCTATTGCTGCCATCATGTAAGAAGTGCCTTTCACCTTCCACCATGATTCTGAGGGCTCCCCAGCCATATGGAAATTTAAGTCCAATTAAACCTCTTTTTATTCCCAGTCTCGAGTATGTCTTTATCAGCAGTATCAAAACGGACCAATACAGTAAGTTGGTACCAGTAGAGTCGGGCATTGCTTAAAAGATAACTGAAAATGTGGAAGCAACTTTGGAACTGGGCAACAGGCAGTGTTTGGAACAGTTTGGAGGGCTCAGAAGAAGAAAGGAAAATATGGAAAAGTTTAGAACCTCTGAGAGACTTGTTGAATGGCTTTCACAAACTTGCTGATAGTGATTTGAACAATAAGGTCCAGGTTGAGGTGGTATATCAGATGGAAAAGTGTAAGTTGTTGGGAACTGGAGCAAAAGTGACTCTTGTTCTGTTTTAGCAAGGAGAATGATGGCATTTTGCCCCTGCCCTGAAAATTTGTGGAACTTTGAACTTCAGAGAGATAATTTAGGGTATCTGGAGAAAGAAATTTCAAAGCAGCTAAGCATTCAAGGGTTGACTTGGATGCTGTTTTTTTTTTTTTTTTTTTTTTTTTTTTTTGGTTGTTGTTTGTTTGTTTGTTTGTTTTTTATTATACTTTAAGTTCTAGGGTATATGTGCACAACATGCAGGTTTGTTACATATGTATACATGTGCCATGTTGGTGTGCTGCACCCGTTAACAAGTCATTTGCATTAGGTACATCTCCTAATGCTATCCCTCTCCCCTACCCCCACCCCACTACAGGCCCCAGTGTGTGATGTTCCCCTTCCTGTGTCCAAGTGATCTCATTATTCAATTCCCACTTATGAGTGAGAACAGGCGGTGTTTGGTTTTTTGTCCTTGCAATAGTTTGCTGAGAATGATGGTTTCCAGATGCATCCATGTCCCTACAAAGGACATGAACTCATCCTCTTTTATGACTGCATAGTATTCCATGGTGTATGTGTGCTACATTTTCTTAATCCAGTCTGTCACTGATGGACATTTGGGTTGATTCCAAGTCTCTGCTATTGTGAATAGTGCCACAATGAACATACGTGTGCATGTGTCTTTATAGCAGCATGATTTTTAATCCTTTGGGTATATACCCAGTAATGGGATGGCTGGGTCAAATGGTATTTCTGGTTCTAGATCCTTGAGGATCATCACACTGTCTTCCACAATGGTTGAACTAGTTCACAGTCCCACCAACAGTGTAAAAGTGTTCCTATTTCTCCACATCCTCTCTAGAACTCGTTGTTTCCTGACTTTTTCATGATCACCATTCTAACTGATGTGAGATGGTATTCCACCGTGGCTCCGACCTGCATCTCTCCAATGGCCAGTGATGATGAGCATTCTTTCATGTGTCTGTTGGCTACATAAATGTCTTCTTTTGAGAAATGTCTGTTCATATCCCTTGCCCACTTTTTGATGGGGTTGTTTTCTTCTGATAAATTTGTTTGAGTTCTTTGTAGACTCTGGACATCAGCCCCTCGTCAGATGAGTAGATTGTAAAATCATTATCCCATTCTGTAGGTTGCCTGTTCACTCTGATGGTAGTTTCTTTTGCTGTGCAGAAACTCTTTAGTTTAATTAGATCCCATTTGTCAATTTTGGCTTGTGTTGCCATTGCTTTTGGTGTTTTAGACATGAAGTCCTTGCCCATGCGTATGTCCTGAATGGTATTGCCTAGGTTTTCTTTTAGGGTTTTGATGGTTTTAGGTCTAACATTTATGTCTTAAACCATCTTGAATTCTACACCTCTCATGTCTCTTCCCCATGCCATACTAGAGTCAAGTTCAACAGGGTCTTCTTTCCCTGCTGATTCTGCCAAGCCCGACTTGGATGCTGTTAAAAGCATTCACTTTTAAAAGAGAAACACAGCATAAAATTTCAGAAAATTTGCAGCCTGATGATGCAGTAAAAAAGAAAAAAGAAATGATTTTTGAGAAGAAGTTCTAGCTGGCTGCTGAAACTTGCATAAGTAATGAGGAGCTGAGTGTTAATCCCTAAGACAATAGGAAGAATGTCTCCAGGGCATGTCATAGGTCTTCATGGCAGCCCTTCCATCACAGACCCAGAAGCCTAGGAGGAAAAATGGTTTCCTGAGCTGGGCCCAGGGTCTCCATGCTTTGTGCAGCCTGGTGCCCTGCATCCCAGACACTCCAGCTATTGCTAAAAGGAGCGAAGGTACAACTCAGCCCATCATTTCAGAGGGTGCAAGCCACAAACATTGGCAACTGCCACATGATTTTGAGTCTGCAGGTGCACAGAAGTCAAGAATTGAGGTTTGGGAACCTCCACCTAGATTTCAGAAGGTGTATGGAAATGCCTGGATGCCCAGGCAAAAGTTTGCTGCAGAGACGGGGCCCTCATACAGAACCTCTGCTGGGGCAATGCAGATGGAAAATGTGGGTAGGAAGCCCACACACAGTGTCCACACTGGGGCACCACCTAGTGAAGCTGTGAGAAGAGGGCTACTGTCCTCCAGACCTCAGAAAGGTAGATCCACTTACAGCTTTTACTTTGTGCCTGGAAAGTCACAGACACTCAACATCAGCCCATGAAAGCATCCAGGAAGGGGGATATACCCTGCAAAGCAACAAGGACATAGCAGCCCAAGAATATAGGAGCCTTCCTTTTGCATCAGCAAGACCTGAATGTGAGATATAAAGTCACAAGAGATTATTTTTGAGCTTAAAAATTTTATTGCCTCATTGGATTTCAGATTTCCATGGGCCCTGTAACCTCTTTGTTTTGGCCAATTCCTTCCATTTGGAATGGCTGCATTTACCTAATACTGGTACATACATTGTATCTAGGAAGTAATTGGCTTGCTTTTGATTTTACAGGCTCATAGATGGAAGGAACTTGCCTTGTCTCAGATGAGACTTTGGACTGTGGAGTTTTGTGTTAGTGCTGAAATGAGTTAAGACTTTGGGGGACTGTTGGGAAGACATGATTGGTTTTGAAATGTGAAGACATGAGATTTGGAGGGACCAGGGTGGAATGTCATGGTTTGGCTCTGTATCCTCACCCAAATATCCTCTTGAATTGTACTCCCATAATTTCCATATGTTATGGGAGGGAACAGGTGGGAGAAAATTCGAATCATGGGGCAGTTTCCCCCACACTGTTCTCATGGTAGTGAATAAGTCTCATGAGATCTGATGGTTTAATCAGGGATTTCTGCTTTTGCATCTTCCTCATTTTCTATTGAGACCACCATGTAAGAAGTACCTTTTGCCTCTAGATATGATTCCAAGGACTCCCCAACAATATGCAACTGCAAGTCCAATTAAACCTTTTATTTCTCAGTTTTGGGTATGTCTTTACCAGCAGGATGTAAACAGACTAATACAGGTCTATTGCACAGTTATGATCACATGGCATGCCTTCATCAGCATCTTAGAAATTCATTTTGCAGCTGAATAGGAACAGCTCCAGTCTCTAGCTCCCAGTGTGAGTGACACAGAAGATGGGTGATTTCTGCATTTTCAACAGAGGTACTGGGTTCATCTCACTAGGAAGTGCCAGACAATCTGTGCTGGTCAGCTGCTGCAGCCTGACCAGCGAGAGCTGAAGCAGGGCAAGGCATCGCATCACCTGGGAAATGCAAGGGGGAAGGGAATCCCTTTTCCTAGCCAGGGGAACTGAGACACACAACACCTGGAAAATCAGGTAACTCCCAGCACAATACTGCACTTTAACAACGGTCTTAGCAAAGGGCACACCAGGAGATTATATCCCACCCCTGGCCCAGAGTGTCCCATGCCCACGGAGTCTCCCTCATTGCTAGCACAGCAGTCTGTGATCTAACAGCAAGGCAGCAGCGAGGCTGGGGGAGGGGTGCTTGCAATTGCTGAGGCTTAAGTAGGTAAACAAAGCTGCTGGGAAGCTCCAACTGGGTGGAGCCCACAGCAGCTCAAGGAGGCCTGCCTGTCTCTATAGACTCCACCTCTGGGGACAGGGCACAGCTAAAAACAACAACAACAACAACAACAACAACAACAAAGCAGCAGAAACCTCTGCAGATGAAAACGACCCTGTCTGACAGCTATGAAGAGAACAGTGGATCTCCTAACACGGAGGTTGAGATCTGAGAATGGACAGACTCCCTGCTCAAGTGGGTCCCTGATCCCTGAGTAGCCTAACTGGGAGACATCCCCCACTAGAGGCAGACTGACACTCCACACCTCACACAGTGGGGTACACCCCTGAGAGGAAGCTTCCAAAGCAAGAATCAGACAGGTACACTCGCTGTTCAGCAATATTCTATCTTCTGCAGCCTCTGCTGCTGATACCCAGGCAAACAGGGTCTGGAGTGGACCTCAAGCAATCTCCAACAGACCTACAGCTGAGGGTCCTGACTGTTAGAAGGAAAACTAACAAACAGGAAGGACACCCACACCAAAACCCCATCAGTACGTCACCATCATCAAAGACCAGAGGCAGATAAAACCACAAAGATGGGGAAAAGCAGGGCAGAAAAGCTGGAAATTCAAAAAATAAGAGCGCATCTCCCCCTCCAAAGGAACGCAGTTCATTGCCAGTAACGGATTAAAGCTGGACAGAAAATGACTTTGACAAGTTGAGAGAAGAAGGCTTCAGTCCATCAAACTTCTCAGAGCTAAAGGAGGAACTATGTAACCTGTGCAAAGAAACTAAAAATCTTGAAAAAAGAATGGAAGAATGGATAACTAGAATAATCAATGCAGAGAAGGCCATAAACGAACTCACAGAGATAAAAACCATGACACAAGAAATATGTGACAAATGCACAAGCTTCACTAACCGACTTAATCAACAGGAAGAAAGAGTATCAGTGATTGAGGATCAAATGAATGAAATGAAGTGAGAAGAGAAGTCTAAAGGAAAAGAAGAAAAAGAAATGAACAAAGCCTTCAGGAAGTGTGGGATTATGTGAAAAGACCAAATCTACATCTGATTGGCGTGCCTGAAAGTGAGGGGGAAAATGGGACCAAGCTGGAAAACACTCTGCAGGATATCATCAAGGAGAACTTCCCCAACCTAGTAAGGCAGGCCAACATTCAAATTCAGGAAAAACAGAGAATGCCACAAAGATATTCCTCGAGAAGAGCAACTCCAAGACACATAATTGCCAGATTCACCAAAGTTGAAATGAAGGAAAAACTGTTGAGGGCACCCAGAGAGAAAGGTCTGGATACACACAAAGGGAAGCCCATCAGACTAACAGCAGATCTCTTGGCAGAAACTCTCCAAGCCAGAAGAGAGTGGGGGTCAATATTCAACATTCTTAAAGAAAAGAATTTTAAACCCAGAATTTCATATCCAGCCAAACTAAGTTTCATAAGTGACGGAGAAATAAAATCCTTTACAGATAAGCAAATACTTAGAGATTTTGTCACCATCAGGCCTGCCTTACGAGAGATCTTGAAGGAAGCACTAAACATAGAAAGGAACAACTGGTACCAGCCATTGCAAAAACATGCCAAAATGTAAAGACCATTGATGTTAGGAAGAAACTGCATGAACAAGCAAAAGAAACAGTTAATACCATAATGACAGGATCAAGTTCACATATAACAATATTAACCTTAAATGTAAATGGACTAAATGGTCCAATTAAAAGACACAGACTGACAAAGTGGATAAAGAGTCAAGACTCATCAGTTTGCTGTATTCAGGAGACCCATCTCACATGCAGAGACACACATAGCCTCAAAATAAAGGGATGGAGGAAGACCTACCAAGCAAATGGAGAACAAAAAAAAGCAGGGGTTGCAATCCTGGTCTCTGATAAAACAGACATTAAACCATCAAAGATCAAAAGTGACAAAGAAGGCCGTTACATAGTGGTAAATGGATCAATTCAACAGGAAGAGCTAACTATCCTAAATATATATGCACCCAATACGGGAGCACCCAGATTCATAAAGCAAGTCCTTAGAGACTTACAAAGAGACTTAGACTCCCATACAATAATAATGGGAGACTTCAATACCCCACTGTCAACATTAGACAGAACAACAAGACAGAAAGTTAACAAGGATATCCAGGAATTGAACTCAGCTCTGCAGCAAGCAGACCTAATAGACATCTACAGAACTCTCCACCACAAATCAATAGAATACACATTCTTCTCAGCACCATGTCACACTTATTCCAAAACTGACCGAATAGTTGGAAGTGAAGCACTCCTCAGCAAATATAAAAGAACAGAAATTTTAACAAACTGTCTCTCAGACCACAGTGCAATCAAACTAGAACTCAGGAGTAAGAGATTCAATCAAAACCACTGAAATACATGGAAACCAAACAACCTGCTCCCGAATAACTACTGGGTACATAACGAAATGAAGGCGGAAATAAAGATGTTCTTTGAAACCAATGAGAACAAAGATACAACATACCAGAATCTCTGGGACAAATTTAAAGCAGTGTGTAGAGGGAAATTTATAGCACTAAATGCCCACAAGAGAAAGCAGGAAAGATCTAAAATTGACACCCTAACATCACAATTAAAAGAACTAGAGAAGCAAGAGCAAACACATTCAAAAGCTAGCAGAAGGTAAGAAATAACTAAGATCAGAGCAGAACTGAAGGAGATAGAGACACAAGAAACCCTCCAAAAAATCAATGAATCCAGGAGTTGGTTTTTGGAAAACATCAACAAAAATTGATAGACCACTAGCAAGACTAATAAAGAAGAAAAGAGAGAAGAATCAAACAGGCACAATAAAAAATGATAAAGGAGATATCACCATTGACCCCACAGAAATACAAACTACCATCAGAAAATACTATAAACACCTCTATGCAAATAAACTACAAAATCTAGAAGAAATGGATAATTTCCTGGACACTTACACTCTTCCAAGACTAAACCAGGAAGAAGTTGAATCCCTGAATAGACCAATAGCAGGCTCTGAAACTGAGGCAATAATTAATAGCCTACCAACCAAAAAAAGTCCAGGACCAGATGGATTCACAGCTGAATTCTACCAGAGGTACAAGGAGGAGCTGGTACCATTCCTTCTGAAACTATTCCAATCAATAGAAAAAGAGGGAATCCTCCCTAATTCATTTTATGAGGCCAACATCATCCTGACACCAAAATCAACGTGTAAAAACCACAAGTGTTCTTATACATCAATAACAGACAAACAGAGGGCCAAATCATAAGTGAACTCCCATTCACAATTGCTTCAACGGGAATAAAATACCAAGGAATGCAACTTACAAGGGATGTGAAGGACCTCTTCAAGGACAACTACAAACCACTGCTCAGTGAAGTAAAAGAGGACACAAACAAATGGAAGAACATACCATGCTCGTGGATAAGAAGAATTAATATCGTGAAAATGGCCATACTGCCCAAGGTAATTTACAGATTCAATGCCATCCCCATCAAGCTACCAATGAGTTTCTTCACAGAATTGGAAAAAACTGCTTTAAAGTTCATATGGAACCAAAAACGACCCCGCATTGCCAAGACCATCCTAAGCCAAAAGAACAAAGCTGGAGGCATCACGCTACCTGACCTCAAACTATACCACAAGGCTACAGTAACCAAAACAGCATGGTACTGGTACCAAAACAGAGATATAGACCACTGGAACAGAAGAGAGCCCTCAGAAATAATACCACACATCTACAGTCATCTGATCTTTGGCAAACCTGAGAAAAACAAGAAATGGGGAAAGGACACCCTATTTAATAAATGGTGCTGGGAAAATTGGCTGGCCATAAGTAGAAAGCTGAAACTGGATCCTTTCTTACTCCTTATATGAAAGTTAATTCAAGATGGATTAGAGACTTAAATGTTAGACCTAATACCATAAAAATCCTAGAAGAAAACCTAGGTAATACCATTTAGAACATAGGCATGAGCAAGGACTTCATGTCTAAAACACCAAAAGCAACGGCAACAGAAGCCAAAATTGACAAATGGGATCTAATTAAACTAAAGAGGTTCTGCACAGCAAAAGAAACTACCATCAGAGTGAACAGACAACCTACAGAATGGGAGAAAATTTTTGCAATCTGCTCATCTGACAAAGGGCTAATATCCTGAACCTACAAAGAACTCAAACAAATTTACAAGAAAAAAACAAACAACCCCATCAAAAAGTGGGCAAAGTATACGAACAGACACTTCTCAAAAGAAGAGATGCATACAGCCAACAGACCCATGAAAAAAATGCTCATCATCACTTGCCATCAGAGAAATGCAAATCAAAGCCACAATGAGATACCATCTCACACCAGTTAGAATGGCAATCATTAAAAAGTCAGGAAACAACAGGTGCTGGAGAGGATGCGGAGAAATAGGAACACTTTTACACTGTTGGTGGGATTGTAAACCAGTTCAACCACTGTGGAAAACAGTATGGCGATTCCCCAAGGATCTAGAACTAGAAGTACCATATGACCCAGCCATCCCATTACTGGGTATATACCCAAAGGATTAAAAATCATGCTGCTATAAAGACACATGCACACGTATGTTCATTGTGGCACTATTCACAATAGCAAAGACTTGGAATCAACCCAAATGTCCATCAGTGACAGACTGGATTAAGAAAATGTGGCACATATACACCATGGAATACTCTGCAGCCATAAAAAAGGATGAGTTTGTGTCCTTTGTAGGGACATGGATGCAGCTGGAAACCATCATTCTCAGCAAAGTATCGCAAGAACAGAAAACCAAACACGCATGTTCTCACTCATAGGTGGGAACTGAACAATGAGATCACTTGGACTCGGGATGGGGAACATCACACACCGCGGCCTATTGTGGGAAGGGGGATGGGGGAGGGATTGCATTGGGAGTTATACCTGATGTAAATGACGAGTTGATGGGTGCTGACGAGTTGATGAGTGCAGCACATCAACATGGCACAAGTATACATATGTAACAAACCTGCACGTTATGCACATGTACCCTAGAACTTAAAGTATAATAATTAAAAAAAAAAGAAAGTGCCTATTAGTCCTCATGACACCAATGCTTACAGCATTTAGGGCTTGTCTCTCAGTGTGCAATTGAAATATATATCCATACAATCCTTGCCAATAATACTAATAACTTCTTGTCTATTGATGCTGCCTAAACATTAAAACCTCTTTTAGCAATCTCATGTTTGGTTTGATATACTTTCCAAAAAAAAAAAAAAAAAAAAAAGAAATTCATTTTGCCTCTCTCCTGTAATAAATCTCTTGTCTCCCTGACATCAACTTCGTTTATTTTCTCCTAATTTTGGAAGAACATATCATATCCTCTCTGTGCTTTGTAAGAAAGTACTCATTTTTTGAGAATCTACGAATGAAGAATTTGTTTTGATCTACTCTCACAAGTGAATTGTTTAGCATTGAATTTTAAAATATGAATAATTTCTCTTTTAAATTTGGAAGATTTTGCTCTATCGTTTTTTGCTTCTACTATTAAGAAATTCAATGTCACTCTGTTTGTGTCTTTCTGAATGATAGGTTTTATTGTCTCATTTCTGGAAGTGTGCAGAATTCTCTCTAACTCAAAATGCAATGATGATGAACATTGCTGTAGTCTTTTCCTTTAACTGTTATGGTTACTGTGCTTAAATATTAGGCATTTTCAATAGGAAAATCATGTATTTTATTTCTACAAAATTCTGTGCCTGTATGTGCTGTGTGTGTGTGTGTTAGAGAGAGAGAGAAAGAGAGAGAGGAAAAAAGAGAGAGAAAAAGTAAACAGAAAACAGAGATATTTGTTTTATAATTAGCTTTATTATGTATAAAAATATTGTATAAATATTGAACTTTATGTTAAATTATATGTGAGTTTTATCTTCTATTTTTATATTTTTGTCTTTCTGTTCTACATTTAGGGTGATAATTTATATACTAAGATTTTCATTTATTTTCTTTTCATTTCAGTTGCTATATTTTTAACTTCCAAGATCACATCTTGACCTCATACTGCTTTGTATATTTACAATCTAACATGAAACCCAAAGAAATTATAAAAACAAGAACAGCCCAAACCCAAATTTATCAGAAGAAAAGAAATAAGTATCAGAGCAGAACAAAATAGAATTGTGATAAGAAAACAATTTTACAAAGGTTAATAAAATGAAAAGTTTGTTCTTTGAAAACATAAACAACTCATTAGTATAGCCAAAATAAACATAAATAGAAATATTAAAAATAAACATTACAAGCAATATCATGGAAATACCAAATATTATCAGAGACTACTATAAACAACTCCATGCTCACACACACACAAAAAAAAAAAATTGAGAAAATGAACAATTTCTTGCAAACATATATCCTATCAAATTAAATGAGGGAGTAATAGAAATTCTGAACCACCAATAATAAGCAATGAAATTTAATCAGCAATAAAAAAATTATCAATAAATAAAAAGCCCAGAACCAGATGGATTCACAGGTGAATTCTACCAAATGTATAAAAAAACTGGTACTTATGCTCTTCAATCTGTTCCAAAAACCTGGGAAGATAATCCTACCTAATTTCTTCTATGAAGTCAGTATCATTCTAATACTAAAGACAGGCAAGGAAAAAAAAATGTATAAAACTAAACACCAGTATCCCTGATAAACATAGATGCAGAAATATTCAAGAAAATACTAGCAAACTGAATCCAAAATTATATCAAAAATGCATCATGATCAAGTGGGTTTTATTCCAGGAATACAAGGTTGTCTCAACATATGCAAATCAATAAATGTGATTCATCACATAAACAGAAATAAAAAACAAAACGATATGATCACCTCTAGAGATGCAGAAACAACATTTGATAAAATTTAGCATCTCTCCATAATTAAAACCCTTAATAAACTAGACATAGAAGGAACATACCTCAAAATAATAAATACCAAATATGGCAAACCCACAGCCAGCATCATAATGAATAAAAAAATTTGAAGGCAGTACCACTAAGAATTAAAACAAGACAAGGATGCCCACTACCACAACTGTTACTCAATATTTTACTGGAAGCTTTAGCTAGAACAATCAGAAAAAAAAAAAAAAAAAGAAATAAAAAGCATGTAAATTGGAAAAGGGGATATCAGATTATCTTTGTTCATTTACAATATAATCTCATACGGAGAAAATATTAGATTCCTCAAAAAACTTGTGGATTTTATTAATGAATTCAGTAAAATTTCCTGATATAAAGATCAATGTGCAAAAATCAGTAATGTTACTATATACCAATCATGATCAAGCTGCAAACCAAATTAAAAAGGCAATTCAATTTACAATAGTTACAAGAAAAGATAGCCAGCAAAACAGTTAACCAAGGAGATAAAATAAAATTTCACTTACGAAAGAAATTGTAAATGACACAAACAAATGGAAAAATATTTTATCATCATATATAAAATAAATTAATATCATTACAATGATCATACTGTTCAAAGCTGTCTACAGATTGACATAGCTATGTCAATCCAACCCCATCAAAATACCAACATCATCTTTTGCAGAATTGGAAAGCAAAATTACAAAATGTATATGGCGCCAATAAAGAGACCAAATACCAAAGCAATGCTAAGCAAAAGGAAGAAAGCTGGAGGCATCACATTACTTGAACTCAAATTACCTGACCTCAAATTATGTAGCTTCAAATTATATATCTGACCTCAAACTATATATTTACTATAGCAATTCTATTGTGACCAAAACAGCATGGTATGGGCATGAAAATAGACATTTGGATTATGGACGAGAATAGGGAACTGTATTAGGTCATTCTTGTGTTGCTATAATAAAATACCTAAGATTGGGTAATTTATAAAGAAAAGAGGTTTAATTGACTCATGGTGCTGCAGGCTTTACAAGAAGTATGGTGCAGACATCTTCTTGGCTTCTGGGGAGGTCGCAAGAAGCTTACCATAATGGCAGAAGTTGAAGGGGGAGTAGTCATTGCATATGGTGGGAGTGAGAACAAGACAGAGAGAAGAAGGAGGTGCTGCACACTTTTAAAAGACAAGAACTCGCTAATTATCAAAAAGACAGCACCAAGCCATGAGGTATTCACCTCCCATGACCCAGGCATCTCCCACTAGGACCTATCTCCAGCCTTGGAGATGATAATTACGTATGATATTTGGGCAGGGACAAATATCCAAACTATATCAGGAACCCAAAAATAAAGCCGCATATCTACAGCTAACTAACTTTTCACAAATTTGAAAGAATTATATATTGGGGAAAGTACACCATTTTAAATAAATAGAATTAGAAAAATTAGATTGTGATATGCAAAAAAGTGAAACCGAACCCCTTTCTCTCACCATATACAAAAATCAACTCAACATGGGTTAAAACTTAAACATAAGATTTTAAACTGATAAAATACTGGATGAAGACCTAAGCAAAATTAATCTGTACATTGTCCTAAAGCAACACTAGTACACTATTTTGGGGAATGTAAATTAGCACATCTACGAAAGACAGTGTGGAGATTTCTCAAAGAACTAAAAATACAACTGTCATTCAATCCACTAATTCCACTACTGTGTATCTACCCAAAAGAATAAAACTAAGTGTCCATCAGCAGATGAATGGACAAAGAAAATGTGCTGTATAAACACAATGAAATATTATTTTGCAATATAAAAGATACAGGTAATGTACTTTGCAGCAACATGGATGAAACTGAAGGCCATAAACTTAAATGAAACAACTCGGAAACAGATAGTCAGATATTTATGTTCTCACAAGTGGAAGCTAAATAATATATGCACGTAGACATAGAGTGTGAAATAATAAACACTGAAGACTCAGAAGAGTGAGAGGCTGAGAGAGGATGAGGGATGAGAAATTCTTTAATGAGTACAAGATACATTATTTGGGTAATAGTTACAATAAAAGCTTAGACCTCACCATGAAACAATATATCCTTTTAACAAAACTGCATTTGTACCTGTTAAATATAAACGAATATATCAATTATGTTTTGATTACTAATTATATTGTTTTAATCATCGTGTGTCATTTCTTTTTTAAATTTTATATGCCTGTCGCTTTACCCATGTTTCTGTTGAATTGTTTATAGTTTGCTGACCAATTTGTAGTGGATAGTAATATTTTTGTGTTTGTTGTGATATAACTGTCTTTCATAAATTTTTGGCTTACTCTTAACTATATTGTTTTTGTGATGAAGAGAGATGTTTAATATTAAAGAGTTTATATCTTCTAACATTTGTTTCTTGCTCAAAATGACAATCCCACCTTTATAAAATTATCTCTTAAATTGCCATCTAAAACTTTTATATATTATTACATTTATATTTTAATATGTAAATAATTTGTTACATATGTTAATATATATTATGAATATACCTCATGTCGTATATATTATGTTATATATATTTTGTTGTTTGTATATGTGATGAAGGAGGCTCAAATACTTTCTTAAATATTCATATCTAATTATTCAATCACCAATAATTACATAGGTCAGCTCTAATCATTGTTGTCGAAAACTTACATTGACCTAATTTTAATACTTGCTACATGATTTTAAAACTTGACTCCACTTTGTACTTTGTCCTCAAGGACTGTCTTGAATGCTTTCAGGCCTTTATTCTTCAATATAGATTTTATAATCAACAAGTTTCATAAAAAACGTTGTTGACTGTATGATTTACATCTTATGTATTAAAAATCCCTATATATTAAAAAGGAGGTAACAGACATTTTAGATGCTGAATCTTCCTATAAAACAAATAAAATCATATAAAACTCATTAGCATGTAATAATGTCTTTCAATAAAGTTTTATTATTTTTCTTTGAAATATTCTAAAGTACATTTTCAGATTTATTTTAGAAATTTTATATATTGATCACTTTTTAATAATGTTTATAAAATACCTTTTCATTTTGGAATAGCTATAGCTTTACAAGTAATTCAAATATAGATAGAAAAATTTTCTTATACTCTCACCCAATGTGTTTTTTAATTATCATTTCACATTACTGTTGTATATTTATCAAAACTTAAATTTCAATGTTTATACTTTATTATTATTATTATTATTATTATTATTATTATTATTTTTGAGACAAAGTCTGGCTCTGTCGCCCAGGCTGGAGTGCAGTGGCACGATCTCGGCTCACTACAACCTCTGCCTCCCGGGTTCACACCATTTTCCTGCCTCAGCCTCCCGAGTAACTGGGACTACAGGCGCCCGCCACCACGCCCGGCTAATTTTTTGTATTTTTAGTAGAAACGGGGTTTCACCATGTTCGCCAGGATGGTCTTGATCTCCTGACCTTGTGATACCCCCGCCTCGGCCTCCCAAAGTGCTGGGATTACAGGCGTGAGCCACCGTGCCCGGCCTATACTTTATTATTAACTAAAGTCCAGACTTTATCTAAATGTACAATTTCTTCGTTGATACAATTATTCTTTTCCAGGATTCAATCCAGGATATCACATTGAATTTAGTTTTCATGTATTTGTAGTTTCTTCTAGTGTGTGACCGTTTCACAGTATTCTTTTTATTGTTTATTACAACCTTTAATATATTGAGAAATACTGGCTATGTGTTTGGTGTAACATCGCTCGAATTGAATTTTTTTAATATTTTTATCATGCTAAAACAATTATTTTTGAATGGATATTACATAGGCAAAGTACTCTTTTTATCACATCAGTGGTGCATGATATTTGTGACTTTACTCATATTGTTAATATTGGCCACCTGGTTAAGATGGTTGATATGGTTTAACTCTGCATCCCCATCCAAAGCTCATGTCCAGTTGTAATTCCCAATGTTGGTGGATGCACCTGGTGGGAGGTGATTGAATCATGGGGGCAGATTTCCCTTCTGCTGTTCTAGTGACAGTGAGTGAGTTCTTATGATATCTGTTTGTTTAAAAGTGTGTAGCACTTACTTCCCCCTTTGCTCTCTCTCTCTTCTGTTCCACCATGGTAAGATGTGCTTGCTTCCCCTTCACCTTCCACTATAATTGTAAAGTTTACTGAGGACTCCCAGTCATGCTTCCTGTGCAGCCCGACAAACTGTGAGTCAATTAAACATCTTTTCTTCATAAATCACCCAGTCTCAGGTAGTTCTTGTAGCAGTGTTAGAACGGACTAACACAATGGTGTTTGCCATGTATCTCCACTATAAAGTTACTGGAAGATTACTAAATTGAGACAACAAAGTGAGAGGGGTAAACTATATCCTTTACAGAAATATATCTGTATATATAATTTGGAATTCTTTCTTAAGAAAAATTTGTCTCTTCTCTCTTATTTGTTTACCTACTCATTTTGTTATAAAAATATGGATTCATATATGTTTATTCTATAATTTAGGTAGTCATTCAATACAGTGTTATGTATTTTATGGATCAACTTTTTTCTAGCTTTAGCCATTGAAATTTCTTTTAGTTTGCTCCTGTGTGCTTTTAAAATGCCCACATTCTTTCGAGTTTTTTTTTTTTTTTTTCAGTACTTCTATGTTTTTAGCAGTACAATCTAGAACCTAGTTGTATCTTTTGATTTTCCTTACTAAGTCCTAGAATCAACCATTTTTTACAGGAAGCTGTGGTTCTTATTATCAGAGAATGGCATTTAGAGATTGAGATCTGGGCAGTAGAGGATGTTTGCTGTTTCTGGGGAGTAATTACTTGTTAATCTCCTCAGCAAGCAGTGTTAGACTTTATATAGATGTGTATTATTTACATACAAACACACTCACCTATATATGTTAATTTATAATTGTTTTGTTATCTAGTGTTTGTATATTTATTAAACTAAGTAGAAATTCATGCTGATGTCTCTGACTCTAAACCATATTGCAGAGTTTATTCTAGTCTTCTGCTTTCTTTTTACTTGTAAATTCTCTGTTTCAGTGAGAAAACTTGCTTCTTCATACATAATTCATTTACCTGTTGGTCCTACCTCGGTATATATGTAAATCAATTTTAGAATTGCTAAGCTGTATCTCTATAAAAAACAAATTTACAAAGTAAAGTACAATGTTATTGTATAGTTCCTTTTGTTTTTATTTTTGCAGTTTCAAGTCAAAACACCATTTTCCAAAGTTATGTCAACTCTTATTTTCCCAACTTCTTTCAGAGTGTTTCTAAAATTTGATTATTTGGTGTAAACTTGTATCATATATATGCAAGACAGATTTATTTGCAACATTCTGAATTCCGTTCTGGGATTCCCCAACATTTTGTTGGAATTTTATGTAATTTGCACATATTAAAGTTTATTATTACTTAAGATCTACAGTGCTACATGTTTTGACAAAAATTAATATATAAAGTCACGTATTCTCCATCCTAGTACCATATATTAGAATACTTGGCATCACACTAAAATTCCCTCTGCTCACTTATACCATTTTTAGTCTAATTATTCCCTGCTCAGTCCAAACAAGGGAATCACTGATCTGTTATTGTTTTTGCTGTTGTCCCTGTACAGGCATGCCTAGTTTTACTGTAGTTTGCTTTATTGTGCTTTGCAGATGCTGCTTTCTTTCTTTCTTTCTTTCTTTTTAAACAATTAGAAAGTTTGTGGCAAGTCTGTTTTGAAAAGTCTATCAGCACCATTTTTCTAACTGCATGTGTTCACTTTGTTAGCATTTTAACAATAAAACATTTTAATTAAAGTATGTACATTTTAGACAAAATACTATTTGCACACTTAATAGGCTATAGTATAGTAGAATCATAATTTTTATATGCACTAGGAAATAAAACAAAATTAAGTGACTTGCTGAGCTCCAATATTTGCTTTATTGCCATGGTCTGAAATCAAATCCACAATACCTCCAAGGTATGCCTATAGTTTTACCATTTCTAGGGTGTCATAAGAATGAAACAATACCATTCATGGCCTTTGGGATGAGAATTATTTTACTTAGGAAAATGCATTTAAGAGTCATCTTTTTTTGTTGTTGTTAATCAATACCTATTCCTTTTTGTTGCTGAATAGTGTTTTATTGTATGTGATAAGTGTGCTTATCAACTCACCTCTTGAAGGCTACCTTGGTTATCATATTGTATTAGTCTATTCTCACGCTTCTATAAAGACATACACAAGACTGGGTAGTTTATGCAGGAAAAAGGTTTAATTCACTCACAGTTCAGCATGGCTGGGGAGGACTCAGGAAACTTACCATCATGACAAAAGGTGAAGGGGAAGCAAGCACCTTCTTCACAAGGCAGCAGGAAGGAGAAGTGCTGAGCAAAGGATGCAAAACCCTTAATAAAACCATCAGATCTCTTGTGAACTCACTATCATGAGAAAAGCATGGGGATAACCACTCCCGTTATTCAATTACCTCCCACTGGGTCCCTTCCATCATATGTGGAGATTATGGGAACTACAATTCAAGATGAGATTTGGGTGGGTACACAGCCAAACTATATCACATATTTTAGTTATTATGAATGAAACTGCTATAAACTTTTGTTTAGGTTTTTGGTGTGAACCACTTTTTCCTTTTTCTGGTGTTAAATTTCTAGAAATGTGGTTATTAGGTTGTGTAGTGTTAATGACTCCATGTTTGTGTTGCCTCAAAATCTATATATTAAAGCCCCACTCCCCAATGAGATGGTATTTGGAGGTGGGACTTTTGGAAGACAAAGAGATTTAGATGAGCTCATTAAGTTGCAGGGTTTTTTTTTTTTTCATAGTAAAAACGAAAATGTATTTTTCAAACAGTTCATTAGTAGGAAATTGAGTTTACTGTAGCATGAGATTTTCAGGTAAGATATTCTAATCTTTTTGAAGATATGACAGCATATTTAAGCTTTGGGCAGGGTGACTTTTTTTTTTAAATTTTTTTTTATTTTTTATTATTATTATACTTTAAGTTCTAGATGTACCATATGACCCAGCCATCCCATTACTGGGTATATACCCAAAGGATTATAAATCATGCTGCTATAAAGACACATGCACATGTATGTTTATTGCGGCACTATTCACAATAGCAAAGACTTGGAATCAACCCAAATGTCCATCAGTGACAGACTGGATTAAGAAAATGTGGCACATATACACCATGGAATACTATGCAGCCATAAAAAAGGATGAGTTTGTGTCCTTTGTAGGGACATGGATGCAGCTGGAAACCATCATTCTTAGCAAACTATCACAAGAACAGAAAACCAAACACCGCATGTTCTCACTCATAGGTGGGAACTGAACGATGAGATCACTTGGACTCGGGAAGGGGAACATCACACACCGGGGCCTATCATGGGGAGGGGGGGTGGGGGGAGGGGGGAGGGATTGCATTGGGAGTTATACCTGATGTAAATGACGAGTTGATGGGTGCTGATGAGTTGATGGGTGCAGCACAGCAACATGGCACAAGTATACATATGTAACAAACCTGCACGTTATGCACATGTACCCTAAGTTGCAGTTTTTATGAGTGCCCTTATGAAAAGAGAGAGATAAGATCACTTTTTCTCAGCTACTTTCTCTTTCTCTGTTATGTGAGGACACAGCAAGAATATGGAAAGTGGCCATCTGGAAGCCAGGAAGAGAGTCCTCACCATTAACCAAATGTTCCAGCACCTAAATCTTGAATGTCTCAGTCTCCAGAACTGTGAGATAGAAATATCTATTATTTAAGCACCCAGTTTTTGGTATTTTTTACAGCGATCCAAGCCAATGAATACCTATGGTAAATCGAGGTTTAAATTATAAAAAATAGTCAAACTATCTTCCAAAGTGGATGTACTGTTTTTATTTTGCATTTTGACCAAAAAGGAATGAGAGGTCCTGTTGCCCTACATCCTTGCCAGCAATTGATTTGACCAGTTTTATACATTTTAATGACTTTAATAAGTAAGGAGTGGCTTCTCACTATGTTTTAATATCCATTTTCCTAATAATAAATAATGTTGAACATCTTTCCATATACTTATTTGCCATCCATTTATCTCATATATATTCTTTGGTGAGGGATTTGTCCAAATACTTTGTTCAGTTGTTATTGCATTGTCTTTTTAAAATTATTGAGGCATTTAAATGTTATTTATACATTCTTTTTAACTCCTCTTTAAATAAATTTGAAATATAATTTACTAATATTTTATTGCAGTCTGTGGTTTGTCCTTTTATTCCTTTTATGGTATTTTGTTCATGGAGCAAAAGATGTTAATTTTGATGGAGTCCAATTTATTAGATTTCTTTAATGAATTATGTTTTGCTGTTGTATGGATAAACATCACAGAGCTTTAAATCATGGCGATATTTTTTTTGTATTTTTCTTATAAAAGGTTTATAGTTTAAAATTTAAAATTTGATCTATGATCCATTTTGGTAATGTTTTGTATAAAGGGTGAGGTACGTGTCAAGGTTTATATTTTTGTATATCAAAGTCCAATTTTTTGGCATCAAAGGTTATAAGACTATTCTTTCTCCATTGAATTGCTTTTGCATCTTTGTAAAAAAAATCAACTGACTATATTGTTGTGGGCCTATTTCTGAGCTCTCTATTCTGATTCATTGACTTATGTGTCTAATCTTTTATCAATGTTGCTTTTTTTGCTATTGTAGCTTTATATTTTTCTTAATTTATATATAAGTATTTCAGGCTTTATATGTACACACACACACACACAGTGTCTGTATGTTTCCATTTGGTTTTGAGGTCTCTCTCTGGAGAGTAGCCACAAACTCTAGTCATTTCCTGATGAGGCTCAAAGGGTTGTGGTTATGTGTGTATTATAATATGTCTTTCATTGAATTTTTTTATTCTGGTAGACAGTGTAATGCCCAGTTGTCTGATGTGTGACTAGATATCCAGCTCAGGAAACTTATTTTTCCTGACAGATGCCCTTTTGGATCTTGTCTTACATGTGTCCAGTTTATTCCTGCCAATAAAGTAACTACCTAGGAGAGCCTTGACTGGGAGAAAGGTTAGGTCTGGTTGAATCAATTGATTGAGACACAGAGGAGCCAATGGAACAAAATATACATAAAATCACAAAAGTAGTTTATTGTTTACAGGTCATGAGAGAAGAAGGGTGCTGACAAGACCTGGTGGGAAAGTAACAGGGGCAACATGCCCAACTAGGAGTTAGAAGTCAGAATGAGATGAACTTGTGGGCTGAGGTCTTTTTTGGTATCTGAGACATTTTTTTTTTTTTTTGATCAATGATATGATAGACCTTATTGGAGCACAAATAAATGCATAACATAACATATAAATGCAAGGTACATTATTATAATTGTCAGTATCTTAACTCCAATACATTCAATCACTCATACATCTCAATTTTTCCTTTAAAGTCTCTCTAGCATGTGCCCCTACCTTTCTCTTCCCCCATCATTCCAGCACAGTATCCTCTCCTCACGCCTGGATTACTGACGCTGCCCTCTAATGGGTCTATCTACTACCCATCTTTCCTTCTTTCTTTCTTCTTTTTTTTATTTTTATTTTTTTTTATTCTTTATTTATTTATTTTTTTTAATTTATTTATTATTATTATACTTTAACTTGTAGGGTACATGTGCATAACGTACAGGTTTGTTACATATGTATACTTGTGCCATGTTGGTGTGCTGCACCCATCAACTCGTCATTTACATCAGGTATAACTCCCAATGCAATCCCTCCCCCCTCCCCCCTCCCCATGATAGGCCCCGGTGTGTGATGTTCCCCTTCCCGAGTCCAAGTGATCTCATTGTTCAATTCCCACCTATGAGTGAGAACATGCGGTGTTTGGTTTTCTGTTCTAGTGATAGTTTGCTAAGAATGATGGTTTCCAGCTGCATCCATGTCCCTACAAAGGACACAAACTCATCATTTTTATGGCTGCATAGTATTCCATGGTGTATATGTGCCACATTTTCTTAATCCAATCTGTCACTGATGGACATTTGGGTTGATTCCAAGTCTTTGCTATTGTGAATAGTGCCGCAATAAACATACATGTGCATGTGTCTTTATAGCAGCGTAATTTAAAATCCTTTGGGTATATACCCAGTAATGGGATGGCTGGGTCATATGGTACATCTAGTTCTAGATCCTTGAGGAATCGCCATACTGTTTTCCATAATGGTTGAACTAGTTTACAATCCCACCAACAGTGTAAAAGTGTTCCTATTTCTCTACATCCTCTCCAGCACCTGTTGTTTCCTGACTTTTTAATGATTGCCATTCTAACTGGTGTGAGATGGTATCTCATTGTGGTTTTGATTTGCATTTCTCTGATGGCCAGTGATGATGAGCATTTTTTCATGTGTCTGTTGGCTGTATGAATGTCTTCTTTTGAGAAATGTCTGTTCATATCCTTTGCCCACTTTTTGATGGGGTTGTTTGTTTTTTTCTTGTAAATTTGTTTGAGTTCTTTGTAGGTTCTGGATATTAGCCCTTTGTCAGATGAGTAGATTGCAAAAATTTTCTCCCAATCTGTAGGTTGCCTCTTCACTCTGATGGTAGTTTCTTTTGCTGTGCAGAAGCTCTTTAGTTTAATGAGATCCCATTTGTCAATTTTGGCTTTTGCTGCCGTTGCTTTTGGTGTTTTAGACATGAAGTCTTTGCCCATGCCTATGTCCTGAATGGTATTACCTAGGTTTTCCTCTAGGATTTTTATGGTATTAGGTCTAACATTTAAGTCTCTAATCCATCTTGAATTAATTTTCATATAAGGAGTAAGGAAAGGATCCAGTTTCAGCTTTCTATTTATGGCTAGCCAATTTTCCCAGCACCATTTATTAAATAGGGAATCCTTTCCCCATTTCTTGTTTCTCTCAGGTTTGTCAAAGATCAGATGGCTGTAGATGTCTGGTATTATTTCTGAGGACTCGGTTCTGTTCCATTGGTCTATATCTCTGTTTTGGTACCAGTACCATGCTGTTTTGGTTACTGTAGCCTTGTAGTATAGTTTGAAGTCAGGTAGCGTGATGCCTCCAGCTTTGTTCTTTTGACTTAGGATTGTCTTGGAGATGCGGGCTCTTTTTTGGTTCCATATGAACTTTAAAGCAGTTTTTTTTTTCCAATTCTGTGAAGAAACTCATTGGTAGCTTGATGGGGATGGCATTGAATCTATAAATTACCTTGGGCAGTATGGCCATTTTCACAATATTGATTCTTCCTATCCATGAGCATGGTATGTACTTCCATTTATTTGTGTCCTCTTTATTTCACTGAGCAGTGGTTTGTAGTTCTCCTTGAAGAGGTCCTTTACATCCCTTGTAAGTTGGATTCCTAGGTATTTGATTCTCTTTGAAGCAATTGTGAATGGAAGTTCATTCCTGATTTGGCTCTCTGTTTGTCTGTTACTGGTGTATAAGAATGCTTGTGATTTTTGCACATTAATTTTGTATCCTGAGACTTTGCTGAAGTTGCTTATCAGCTTAAGGAGATTTTGGGCTGAGACAATGGGGTTTTCTAAATATGCAATCATGTCATCTGCAAACAGGGACAGTTTGACTTCTTCTTTTCCTAACTGAATACCCTTGATTTCTTTCTCTTGCCTGATTGCCCTAGCCAGAACTTCCAACACTATGTTGAATAGGAGTGGTGAGAGAGGGCATCCCTGTCTCGTGCCAGTTTTCAAAGGGAATTTTTCCAGTTTTTGCCCATTCAGCATGATATTGGCTGTGGGTTTGTCATAAATAGCTCTTATTATTTTGAGGTACGTTCCATCAATACCGAATTTATTGAGCGTTTTTAGCATGAAGGGCTGTTGAATTTTGTCAAAGGCCTTTTCTGCATCTATTGAGATAATCATGTGGTTCTTGTCTTTGGTTCTGTTTATATGCTGGATTATGTTTATTGATTTGTGAATGTTGAACCAGCCTTGCATCCCAGGGATGAAGCCCACTTGATCATGGTGGATAAGCTTTTTGATGTGTTGCTGAATCCGGTTTGCAGGATTTTATTGAGGATTTTTGCATCGATGTTCATCAGGGATATTGGTCTAAAATTCTCTTTTTTTGTTGTGTCTCTGCCAGGCTTTGGTATCAGGATGATGTTGGCCTCATAAAATGAGTTAGGGAGGATTCCCTCTTTTTCTATTGATTGGAATAGTTTCAGAAGGAATGGTACCAACTCCTCCTTGTACCTCTGGTAGAATTCAGCTGTGAATCCATCTGGTCCTGGACTTTTTTTGGTTGGTAGGCTATTAATTATTGCCTCAATTTCAGAGCCTGCTATTGGTCTATTCAGGGATTCAACTTCTTCCTGGTTTAGTCTTGGAAGAGTGAAAGTGTCCAGGAAATTATCCATTTCTTCTAGATTTTCCAGTTTATTTGCATAGAGGTGTTTATAGTATTCTCTGATGGTAGTTTGTATTTCTGTGGGGTCGGTGGTGATATCCCCTTTATCATTTTTAATTGCGTCGATTTGATTTTTCTCTCTTTTCTTCTTTATTAGTCTTGCTAGTGGTCTGTCAATTTTGTTGATCTTTTCAAAAAACCAACTCCTGGATTCATTGATTTTTTGGAGAGTTTTTTGTGTCTCTATCTCCTTCAGTTCTGCTCTGATCTTAGTTATTTCTAGCCTTCTGCTAGCTTTCGAATGTGTTTGCTCTTGCTTCTCTAGTTCTTTTAATTGCGATGTTAGAGTGTCAATTTTAGATCTTTCCTGCTTTCTCTTGTGGGCATTGAGTGCTATAAATTTCCCTCTACACACTGCTTTAAATGTGTCCCAGAGATTCTGGTATGTTGTATCTTTGTTCTCATTGGTTTCAAAGAACATCTTTATTTCTGCCTTCATTTCGTTATGTACCCAGTAGTCATTCAGGAGCAGGTTGTTCAGTTTCCATGTAGTTGAGCGGTTTTGATTGAGTTTCTTAGTCCTGAGTTCTACTTGATTGCACTGTGGTCTGAGAGACAGTTTGTTATAATTTCTGTTCTTGTACATTTGCTGAGGAGTGCTTTACTTCCAATTACGTGGTCGATTTTGGAGTAAGTACGATGTGGTGCTGAGAAGAATATATATTCTGTTGATTTGGGGTGGAGAGTTCTATAGATGTCTATTAGGTCTGCTTGCTTCAGAGTTGAGTTCAATTCCTGGATATCCTTGTTAACTTTCTGTCTCGTTGATCTGTCTAATGTTGACAGTGGAGTGTTGAAGTCTCCCATTATTATTGTATGGGAGTCTAAGTCTCTTTGTAAGTCTCTAAGGACTTGCTTTATGAATCTGGGTGCTCCTGTATTGGGTGCATATATATTTAGGATAGTTAGCTCTTCCTGTTGAATTGATCCCTTTACCATTATGTAATGGCCTTCTTTGTCTCTTTTGATCTTTGATGGTTTAAAGTCTGTTTTATCAGAGACTAGTATTGCAACCCCTGCTTATTTTTGTTCTACATTTGCTTGGTAAATCTTCCTCCATCCCTTTATTTTGAGCCTATGTATGTCTTTGCGTGTGAGATGGGTCTCCTGAATACAGCAGACTGATGGGTCTTGACTCTTTATCCAGTTTGCCAGTCTGTGTCTTTTAATTGGAGCATTTAGTCCATTTACATTTAAGGTTAAGATTGTTATGTGTGACCTTGATCCTGCCATTATGATATTAACTGGTTATTTTGCTCGTTTGTTGATGCAGTTTCTTCCTAGCCTCGATGGTCTTTACATTTTGGCATGTTTTTGCAATGGCTGGTACCGGTTGTTCCTTTCCATGTTTAGTGCTTCCTTCAGGGTCTCTTGTAAGGCAGGCCTAGTGGTGACAAAATCTCTAAGCATTTGCTTATCTGTAAAGGATTTTATTTCTCCTTCACTTATGAAACTTAGTTTGGCTGGATATGAAATTCTGGGTTGAAAATTCTTTTCTTTAAGAATGTTGAATATTGGACCTCACTCTCTTCTGGCTTGTAGAGTTTCTGCTGAGAGATCTGCTGTTAGTCTGATGGGCTTCCCTTTGTGGGTAACCTGACCTTTCTCTCTGGCTGCCCTTAAGATTTTTTCCTTCATTTCAACTTTGGTGAATCTGGCAATTATGTGTCTTGGAGTTGCTCTTCTCGAGGAGTATCTTTGTGGCGTTCTCTGTATTTCCTGGATTTGAATGTTGGCCTGCCCTACTAGGTTGGGGAAGTTCTCCTGGATGATATCCTGAAGAGCGTTTTCCAACTTGGTTCCATTTTCCCCCTCACTTTCAGGCACCCCAATCAGACGTAGATTTGGTCTTTTTACATAATCCCATACTTCTTGCAGGCTTTGTTCATTTCTTTTTCTTCTTTTTTCTTTTGGTTTCTCTTCTCGCTTCATTTCATTCTTTTGATCCTCAATCGCTGATACTCTTTCTTCCAGTTGATCGAGTCGGTTACTGAAGCTTGTGCATTTGTCATATATTTCTCGTGTCATGGTTTTCATCTCTTTCATTTCGTTTAGGACCTTCTCTGCATTAATTACTCTAGCCATCAATTCTTCCACTTTTTTTTCAAGATTTTTAGTTTCTTTACGCTGGGTACGTAATTCCTCCTTTAGCTCTGAGAAATTTGATGGACTGAAGCCTTCTTCTCTCATCTCGTCAAAGTCATTCTCCGTCCAGCTTTGATCCGTTGCTGGCGATGAGCTGCGTTCCTTTGCCGGGGGAGATGCGCTCTTATTTTTTGAATGTCCAGCTTTTCTGCCCTGCTTTTTCCCCATCTTTGTGGTTTTATCTGCCTCTGGTCTTTGATGATGGTGATGTACTGATGGGATTTTGGTGTAGGTGTTCTTCCTGTTTGATAGTTTTCCTTCTAACAGTCAGGACCCTCAGCTGTAGGTCTGTTGGAGATTGCTTGAGGTCCACTCCAGACCCTGTTTGCCTGGGTATCAGCAGCAGAGGCTGCAGAAGATAGAGTATTTCTGAACAGCGAGTGTACCTGTCTGATTCTTGCTTTGGAAGCTTCCTCTCAGGGGTGTACTCCTCCCTGTGAGGTGTGGGGTGTCAGACTGCCCCTAGTGCGGGATGTCTCCCAGTTAGGCTACTCAGGGGTCAGGGACCCACTTGAGCAGGGAGTCTGTCCCTTCTCAGATGTCAACCTCCGTGTTGGGAGATCCACTGCTCTCTTCAAAGCTGTCAGACAGAGTCGTTTGCGTGTGTGCAGAGGTGTCTGTGTGTCTTAATTTACTGTGCCCTGTCCCCAGAGGTGGAGTCTACAGAGACAGGCAGGTTTCCTTGAGCTGCTGTGAGCTCCACCCAGTTTGAGCTTCCCGGCAGCTTTGTTTACCTACTTAAGCCTCAGTAATGGCGGGCGCCCCTCCCCCAGCCTGGCTGCTGCCTTGCCGGTAGATCACAGACTGCTGTGCTAGCAATGAGGGAGGCTCCGTGGGTGTGGGACCCTCCCAGCCAGGTGTGGGATATGATCTCCTGGTGTGCCTGTTTGCTTAAAGCGCAGTATTGGGGTGGGAGTTACCCGATTTTCCAGGTGTTGTGTGTCTCAGTTCCCCTGGCTAGGAAAAGGGACTCCCTTCCCCCTTGCGCTTCCCAGGTGAGGCAATGCCTCGTCCTGCTTCAGCTCTCGCTGGTCGGGCTGCAGCAGCTGACCAGCACTGATAGTCCGGCACTCCCCAGTGAGATGAACCCAGTACCTCAGTTGAAAATGCAGAAATCACCGGTCTTCTGTGTCGTATCTGAGACATTATCCAAGGAGGTTTCTTGCCAGGAATTCTAACTGGTGAGTTTCAAGCAAGCACGCAGGAATTCCACAGGGTTACTATGTGAGTGAGAGATACTTATGGTGATATATCTGTGCAATATATGGGAAGTTGTCAAGGATCAGTGGGGTTTATCAGGTAGGTTGTATATAGCCTTCCCAGTGAGAGAACATCAGCAGGAGGCAATTGTATAAGGCAGATATCTGGATTAGCAGCATTAAAGAACTGGGGGTGGAGAAGGAGGTAGAAAACTGGATACTGTGTGCCGGGTGACTAATCCCTCCTTGTGATAGGAGAAAGTTAAATTTATATTCAAATGAATATTGAAGCAGTATAAAATTGTAAGAATTTATTAATTGGTGCTGCTAAAAATGTTCTCTCTTAAATACCATATTCCAGTTGTTTATTGGTGACATGGATAAATAAGATTGATTTTGTATATGTTAACTTCATCTTACTTAAAGTTGTTCAACTTCCTTACCACCTCCGGAAGTTTATTTGTGTGGTTTGTAAATTCTTCAACATATTCTACCAAGAGAATCATTTAGTCTGCTAATAAAGAAAACTATTTTATACATTGCAATCTACACATTAGATTTTTTTCTGTATTGCACAACTTAGGATTTCCAGTAAAATGTTAAATAGGAATGGGAAGCAAGGACATTTTGTCGTGGTGCAGATTTTAAAAGAATACATCCCATCTGTCATCAAGTATAATGTGAGCCATAATATTTTGAATACAGCCTTTATTGGGTTAAGAAAGCTCTCTTGTATTTCTTTGCTTAGAATTGTTGTTATGAGTAGGTGCTAAATTTTGTTCAATATATTCAACATCTATTGATATGATTATATGTTATTTCTTAGTTAATATGATAGATTATGTCAATTGTGTTTTAAATATTGAATGAAGCTTGATTCTAAAGCTAAATCTCACATGGTTATGATGTATTATGCATTTTGTATATTGCCAGATTTTCTTTGCTAATATTTTGTTAGGGATTTTTGAATCTAATACTTAATGTTTGTTAGGAATTCTTCATAAGAGATGTTGGTCTATAGTTTTTTTTTTTGTTGTTGTTGTTGTGTAGTTATCTGGCTTTCATATGAGAAACATATAAACTGAAAAAATAAATCAGCATGTGTAGTTTCTTATTCTATTTTGTAGATGACATTATGTAAACTTATAGGTATATTATATAAATTTCTTGTTTAAATTTTTCATGAAATTTACCAATAATATTTTGCTGTTTTCAATTTATGAGAATAAGGTTATTAACTTTATTCTCTTGTTATTCATTTAATATCAGTAAGATCAGCAGCAATGTTCCCTCTTTAATTCCTGTTTTTGGTAAAGTGCATTTTTTCTTTGCTTTTTGGTTAGCCTGAAAAGAAGTTTATTAATTTTATCTCTTCAGAAAATCAGCTTTTGGTTTTATTAATTCTCTCTGTTGGTTTTACGATTTCAATTTCATTTACTTCTGTGTTAATTTGTATTTTTATCTTTCTGTTTGCATTTGACACAATTTGCTTTTGATTTCCATTTAAATTTAGACAAGGTTCTTGAAATTATATCTTTATTTTTTCTAATATATACACTTAATGGTATATAGTTCCTCCATTGATTTTTGATGTACAGTGTTTTTATTTTCATTTAGTCAAAATATGTTTTCTAAAATTTTTTTAGACTTCCTTTTAGACCCATAGATAATTTACAAATGCATTGTTTACTTATCAAATATTTTCATGTTTTCAAATTTATTCAGTTACTAATTTTTTAATTTTATTAAGGTCTGAAAATGAACATCAGACAATTTTAATCTAAAAAGTTTAGGTTTTTCTTGTCAATCATGACATGGTCTATCTTGGTGAATATTCCATATACACTTGAGGAAAATATGCATTCTGCTATTGAAGGGAATATTATATAAATTAGATCAAATTTGTTAATAGTATTTTTATTTTATTTATATACTTACTTATGTTCTACCTACTTGTTTTATCAATTACTGAGAGAGAAGTTTTAAACTCTTCAACTGTAGTCGTATAGTTTTTTTAAATGTTTATATTAAGTTTATAGGTATATGTGCATGTTTTATATATAGTAAATCGCATGACAGGAGGGTTTGTTGTACACATTATTTCATAATCTGGGTAATGAGCATAATACCTGATAGGTAGATTTTTTAGACCTTCATCGTCCTCCCACCCTCCAACTTCAAGTAGGACATGGTGTCTGTTGTTCTGTTAATTGCATCCAAGTGGAAGCTAAATACTGGCTAAATGATAAGTGAGAACATGTGATATTTTATTTTCTGTTTCTGCTTTAGTTCACTTAGAATAATGGTTTCCAGCTCCATTCATGTTGCTGCAAAATACATAAGCTCATTCCATTTATGTTGCTGCAAAATACATAAGTTCATTTTTTATGGTTGCATAGTAGTTCATAGTGTATATGTACTACATTTTCTTTATCCTGCTTACTATTGATGGGCATTTAGTTTGAGTCCATGTCTTTGCTATTGTAAACAGCACTAAGAGGAACACAAGAATGCATGTGCCTGTATAACAGAATGATTTATATTGTTTGGTTATGTACCCAATAATGGGATTGCTGGGTCAAATGGCAGTCTTGTTTTAAGTTCTTTGAGAAATCACCAAATTGCCTTCCACAATAGCTAAACTAATTTACATTCCCATGAGCAGTGTATTAGTGTTCCCTTTTCTCTGCAACCTCACTAACATCTGTTACTGTTTGACTTTTCAGTAATAGTCATTCTGACTTGTGTGAGATGGTATCTCATTGTGTTTTTATTTGCATTTCCTTGATGGTTAACAATATTGAGTATTTTTTTTCATGTGCTTGTTGGCTGCATGTGTGTCTGTTCATGTCCTTTGTCCACTATTTAATGGAGTTGTATGGTTTTCCTTGTTAATTTGTTTAAGTTTCTTATAAATTATGAATATTAGAACATTGTTGAATGCATAGTTTGCAAATATTTTCTTCCATTCTTTAGGTTGTTTACTCTATCGATAGTTTCTTTTGCTGTGCAGAAGCTGTTTAGTATAATTAGGTCCCACTTGTCAATTTTTTGTTTTGTTGCTGTTGTTTTTGGCACTGTGTTTGTACATTCTTTGCCGGGTTATGTTTTCAGAATAGTATTTCCTGGGTTACCTTCCAGGATTTTAATAGTTTTAGGTCTTGTATTAAAGTTTTTAATCTATCTTGAGTTGATTTTTGTATATGGTGTAAGAAAGGAATCCAGCGTAAATCTTCTGCATATTGCTATCCAGTTATCTCAGCACCAGTCATTGAACAGGGAGTTTTTCCCCGTTGATTGCTTGTGTCAACATTATCAAAGATTAGATGGGTGTAGGTGTGCAGCTTTATTTCTGAGTTCTCTATTCTGCTCTATTGCCCTATGTGTCTGTTTTTGTACCAGTACCATGCTATATTGGATACTGCTGCCTTGTACTACAAGTTGGAATTTTGATGATGTTATGCCTCCAGCTTTGGTCTTTATGCTTACTTAGAATTACCTTGGCTATTCAGGCTTTTTTTGGTTCCATACGAATTTTTGAATAGTTTTTTTTTTTTTTTTCTAATTCTGCAAAGAATATCATCGCTAGTTTAATAGGAAGAGCATTAAATCTGTAAATTACTTTCAGTAGTATGTCCATTTTAACAATATTAATTCTTTCTGTCCATGAACATGATAAGTGTATTTATTTGTTTGTATCATCTCTGATTTCCTTAAGAAGTGTTTTGTAATTCTGATTGTAGAGATTTTACACCTCCCTTGTTAGTGCGTTTCTAGGTATTTTACGCTTTTTGTCGCTATTGTGAATGGCATACCATTCATGATTTGGCTCCCAGCTTGGACATTATTGGTGTATAAAATACTACTGATTTTTATACGTTAATTTTGTATCCTAAAACTTTGCTAAAGTTGTTTAACAGATCTAGGAGCTTTTGGTCAGAGACTATAAGATTTTCTAAGTATGGAATCATATCACCTGCCTATTGAGATAATTTTACTTTCTCTTTTTCTATTTGGGTACCTTTTATTTCTTTCTCTTGCCTGATTGTCCCAACTGGAACTTCCAGTACTTTGTTGAGTAAGAGTGGTGAGAGTAGGCATCCTTGTCTTGTTTCAGTTCTCAAGAGGAATGCTTCCAGCTTATGCCCATTCAGCATGATGTTAGCTGTGAGCTTGTCATAGACTTACCTTATTATTTTTAGGTATGTTTCCTTGATACTTAGATTTTGAGGGTTTTTAACATGAAGGATGTTGAATTATCATAATGGTTTTTTCTTCATCTATTGATATTACCATCTATTTTTTGCTTTTAAGTTCTATTTATGTAATAAATCACACTTACTGATTTTCCTGTGTTGAAGCAACCTTGCTTTCCAAGAATAAAGCCTACCTAGTCAAGGTAAATTAGCTTTTTGATGTACTGCTGGATTCAATTTCTTAGTATATTCCTGAAGATTTTTGCATCTCTGTTTATCAAGGATATTGGCCTAATGTGTTGTTTGTTTTGTTTTGGCTTTACAAATTTGTGGTATCACAATTATATTGACCTTGTAAAACCAGTTGTAGAAGAGTCTTTCCTCCTCAATCTTTGGAGTAGTTTTAGTAAGAGTGGTGTCAGCTCTTCTTTATGTATCTGGTAGAATTCGCCTGTGATAACTTCTGGTCCTTGGCTTTTTCTTGTTGGTAGGCTTTTTATTAGTGATTCAATTTCAGAACTTATTATTTGCCTATTCAGGGATTCAATTCATTCGTTTCAATCTTGAGAAGTATTATGTTTCCGGGAAAGTATCCACTTCTTGTAGCTTTTCTACTCTCTGCACACTGAGGTGTTTGCATTATTCTCTGAGGGTTTTCTTTTTTTGTATTTTTGTTGGGTCAGAGCAAATGTCCCCTTTGTTGTTTCTGATTGTGTTTATTTGGATCCTCTCACTTTTTTTCTTTAGTGGTCTAGTTAACACTCTATTAATCTTATTTATACTTTCAAAGAACCAAGTCCAGGATTCATTGATCTTTTATAAATTTTTTCTTCGCATCTCTATTTCAGGTAGCTCAGCTCTGATTTTGGTTATATCTCGTCTTTTGCTAGCTTTGAATTTGTTTTATTTTATTCTTCTAGTTCCTCTAAGTGTGATGGTAGGTTGCTCATTTGAGATCTTTCTAACTTACTATTTGATGTGGGCATTTAACACTGTAAACTTTTAACACTGAATTATCTGTGTTCCAGAAATTTTGATATGTTGTACATTTGTTCTACTAATTTTAATTTTTTTATTTCTGTCTTAATTATTGTTTATTCAAAGGTCATTAAGGAGCAGGTGCTTAACTTTCATTTAATTGTATGTTTTTTAGCCAACTTCTTAGAATTGATCACTATTTTTATTGGACTGTAGTCCAAGAGTGTGGTTGTTATTATTATTACTTTCTAAAAATTTGCTGAGAATTGCTAATGACTGATTATGTGGTTAATTTTGGAGTATGTGCCATACATATAAGATAATAATGTATGTTTCATTGTTTCTGTGTGAAGGATTCTGTAGACATCTGTTAGACCCACTTGGTTAAGGTTCTGAATATCTGTTAGTTTTCTGTCTAGATGATCCATCTAATATTGTTAGTGGGGTGTAAATTCTCCCACTATCATTGTATTACGTGTGAAATGCATCTTTTGAAGACAGCATTCAATTACATCTTGTTTCTTCATCCAAGTACCTTTTAATTGGAAAATTTAACCTATTTACATTCAAGGTTTATATTGATTTGTATGGATTTACTCTTGTCATCACGTTGTGAGCTGGTTATTTCATAGATGTGAGTGTCTAGTTGCTTTAGAATGTCAATTGTCTATGGACTTAAGTGTGATTTTGTGGTAGAATGTAATAGTCTTACCCTTCCATGTTTAGGACTCTCTTTAGGGTCTCTTGCAAGGCAAATCTAGTGGTTAAAAATTACTTTGCCACTTTCTTCACTGAAAATGATATTTTTTCCCTTTCACACATGAAGCATAGCCTGGCTGGATATAAAAATTTTGGCTGAAATTTATTTTCTTTATGAATGCTGAATATAGGCCCCCAATTTATTTTTGCTTATAGGGTTTCTAATGAAAAATCTACTGTTAGCATAATGGGATTCCCTTTGAAAATGACCAACTTCTTCTCTCTATCTGCCTTTAACCTTTTCTCTTTCATTTCAGACTTGGAGAATCTGAAGACTATGTGTCCTGGGGATGGCCATCTTGTGCAGTACCTATCAGGGGTTCACTTTACTTCCTGAATTTAAATATTGACCTCTCTAGTGGGGTTGGAGAAATTTTCATGGACGATATCCTCAAATACATTTGTTTTTATGTTGCTTTATTTCTCTTTCTCTCTTTAAGGGATGCCAATGAATCATAAATTTTGCCTCTTTCCATAATCCCATATTTCTCAGATATTTTGTTTATTCTATCATTTTTTCTTCATGTTTTTCTGACTGAGTTAATTTGGAGAACTAGCCTTTAAGCTCTGAGATTCTTTCTTCAGCTTGGTCTATTCTGCTGTTAATAATTGCTATTGTAATATGGAATTCTTAAAGTAAGTTTTTCAGCTCTACTAGCTCAGTTTGGTTCTTTCTTAAAAGAGTCATTTCATCTTTCAACTCTTGTATTATTTTATTGTATTTTTCTGGTTTCTTCAATTAGGTTATAACTTTCTCCTGAATCTCAATTATCTTCATTCTAATCCATAAACTAAATTCTATGCCTGCCATTTCATCCTGGTTTAGAACCATTTCTGGGGAACTAGGGTGGTAATTTGGATATAAGAGGATACTCTGGCTTTTTGAGTTGCCAGAGTGTTTGTGCTGGTTCTCTCTTATCTGTGTTGGCATTTGTTTCTTCAATTTTGAAGTTGTTGTCCTTTGGATCTTTTTTGTTTGTTCGTTTCTATTTTCTTTGATGGTCTTAGAGGTTTGATTGTGGTATAATGTGGGTTCAGTCAACTGACTTTTTTTCTTGACGATTTTAAGGTGCCAAAGCTCAGCAGTATTCGTGGGCTACATGTTTTAACACTGGGGGGCTGTTATCAGGCCCCTGACTTTTTTATTCTCCTCTTGAGATTATAAACCTGTTGTGCTAGAGAGGCTGAAATGTCCCCAGTCCACTGGCCACAACACTCTGATGGGTGATTCCAGTCAAACCTCTTCATCAGGGCACTGACAGTGGGATCCATTCTCCCTTGCACATGCCAGTAGCCATAGCAGTGAGGTAAGGTGTATGCACATTAGTTAATGCAGGTCCTGTAATTGTAGATTTTATTTCTTGCATTTTCGGATGTATTCTTTTCTGGTATCAAAGCTTATTTGTTTTAAGAGCTATACACATTTATAATTCAGTTATTTTAGAGATTGGCCCTCTTATTATTGAATGTTTCACTTTCCACACATATTCTTTCTTGTTCTGAGGCCTGTGTACCTGTGATTAATGTATATATTTCAGATTTCTTTCATTTTGTTTGTAGCCTTTGCCATTTGTTGAATATTTACATATCTATGTCTTCTTATTTATAGCACATTTCTTATAGACAGTTTATAGTTTGTTTCTGCATTTGTATGTAATATAATTGCTCTGGCTAGGTCTTCTGGTGCTACAGTGAATAGAAGTGGTGAGAGTGGGCATTCTTGCTTTTATTCAGATGTTATAGAAAAAGCTTTTATAATTATTGAATATTAATATTTCTGTGAATGTTTTATATATGGTCTTTATTTGTTGATGTAAATTCTTTATATGCTTGATTTCCTAAGAGTTTTTATGCTGAGTAAGTGTTGAATTTTGTCAAATGTATTTTTTTAACATCTAATGAGATAAGCATATGAACTTTATTCTTTGTTCTGTTATTGTGGTGTCTCACATGATTGATTTGCCTATGTTGAGCCATACTCCCATCTCAGGCATAAATCTTACTTTATCATGGTATGCAATTCTTTTGATGTACCATTGAATCTGATAGTTTAATATTCTGTTGAGAACATTTTCAGCTATTTTTATCAGGAATATTGACCTATAATATGTTGTGTGTCTGTGTGTGTGTGTGTGTCTTTAGTATTAGGTGATATTGACCTTGTTACATGTACTTGGAAGAATTTTTTTTTCGAGAGAGTTGAATAATAATTGACGTTGAGAGAGATGTCATCAAGATGGTAAAATAAGAGGTTTCCGATATTTTCTGCGCCCATGGATGCACCAAATAAACATTTACATGTGGATTAATTACCTCTGAGAGAAAACCAGAAACTAATTCCACTCTTACACACCAGGCAAATTAAAAAATAGCCATATTGAAACAGATAAGAAAATCTGAGACACATTCTTGCCACAAACCCCAGCCTGGATAAAATGCCTCGTTATTGTAAAAAAAAATCTCCAATTCCCAGTTTCCTTTTTTCCTTAGAAATAAAGAGTTCAGTGCACATATTTACAGTGCCACAACTTTTACAGTTTCTTTCAGACCGTTTGGATCCTTAATCACTTAGCTCTGGGGGCAAAAGAGTCTTGGCATTTACAAGTCTCCATAGACCTAGAGAATAATGTGATTTTAAATGGACACACTAACAATGCCAGAGGCTATTCCTTAGGGTAAAGCACAGAAAAAAATAGGCAAATAATTTCACCTCCCAGTTTTGTTTTGTTTTTTCCTAGAAGGGTTTTTTCTGCACCCTTTCCATGTGTTAGGGAATAGTCAGGTTTCTAACTAGCCTTTATCTGGTAGCAGACAGGGGAGGTAAACAATAGACCTCTGGGAGTCTTTTAAAAGGCATGTGGGCACTTTTCTTTCCTTCTCCTCCAACTCTCTTTGGTGATTAAAAACAAGTCTGCAGATTCTCCTTAGAAAGAATGTAGCATGCATTATAACCCGAAGTTTTATAACTCTCACCTGAAGAACTGCCTCCTTTTTTGCCTACCTCTGGGAGTGGAAAGGGATCTTCATTTATGAGTCTTTCTAGACTACAGAGCACAAAAAGATAGCTTTTAAATAGATGTACTTCTAGCAGCTCTCCCTTAGGCTCAATGCTAAACAAACAGGCAAAAATTCTCCATTTGCAATTTCAATCTGAAAGGGGTTCACTGCACACCAAACACGGAATTTTTTTTCAACTGCTGTCTATCAGTCAGGCCACTAATTATCTTACATCTGGGAGCTAAGGGAATAGTCAAGCAAAAGTCCTAGATCACCCTGAATTGGCATGTGGGCACCTCCCACAATACCTCATGCCACTTCATGCCAGAGATAGCCACGGCTCCAGTTAACTCTCTTGTCTCTGAGATCAGACAGAGAAGGCATATTCCAAGCCCTTGGTAACAACAAAGAGCAAAGCAACATGTTGAAAGCGTGTGACATCTGAGTGTAAGTGCAGGAATTTACCACAGATTAACTTACTGACATAAAGTTCGACAAAAAATGGAACACATATCTAACACCCCAAAATTTCTAGCTGCATCTCAAGTGAGTGGTTAATGTCTCACTTATCTTAAGGCATTGATAAAACATGGCACAGCTTAATTTCCTGGGGTACACTAAGAATAAAGACACAGATTTGGAAAAGCTCAATGTTTTAAAAGCCACCTAGAATATATAGCCAAAATAATCGGTCAGATTTATATCTTACATAAGCCAATCTGAAAAGATGGGGAGAGGCAGTCATCTTATCCAAAGCACAGAAACCAATATGGAGAGCCAAGGGAAATAAAACAAAAACAGTGAAGGATGTTCCAGTATCCAAAACTGATGCTACTTAAATGGAGAGATATGATTTAGCTCACAGAGAAGTCAAAAGAATAGTCTTAAAGGTGCAAACTGAGATTGGGAGAGAAATATATGAACAAAATGAGAATTTCAGAAAAGGTAGAAAACATGAAAAAGTACCAAACTATAATCAAAGTGCTAAATAATACAATAATTAAGCCTAAAAATTCAATAGAGAATGCAAAGTGAAGTGTCAGAGCCCCAGCAGTGGAGAGTGGTTGGCTCACAGGTGGCAAAAAGAATTTACCAACAACAGTATAAAATAAAACTGTTTGAAAAGGAAAGTTGTTATTAGATAGAAATAATGCTGCAGCTGCCTGCAGTGGGGTGCTTCGGCAAGACAGGACTGAGCGCACCACAGTGAATTTTTCTTAGGGGTATTTACGGACGCTAAAGCAGTAATTTAACGGCAATTTAAAACATATTAGTTACATGGGTTATGGCAAATCACTTTGTTTGTAGACTTCTTTGCGCCTTGATATTAGCAATGGTTGCACAATGAGTTTCAAAATGTCTGCATTTCAGAGATGTATAGAAATTCTAGTAACTTATGGCCGGGTGCAGTGGCTCATGCCTGTAATCTCAGCACTCTGGGAAGCCAAGGTGGGCAGATCACCTGAGGTCTGGAGTTCAAGACCAGTCCTGCCAACATGGTGAAAATCCATCTCTACTAAATATACAAAATTAGCCAGGTATGGTGGCACATACTTGTAATCCCAACTACTTGGGAGGTTGAGGCAGGAGAATCGCTTGAACCTGGGAGGTGGAGGTTGCAGTGAGCTGAGAACGTGCCATTGCACTCCCGCCTGGGCAACAAGAGTGAGATTCCATCTAAAAAAGAAAAAAATTCTAGTAATTTATAAACTTTGGGAAAAAAAAGTCTGGTACTGGATGCAGATTTTAGATAATAGGAAAGTATAATTACTTCTGAACTCCTCAGATAAGGAGTTCTGCCTCTGGATGGCTGTCTTGATGGCTACCAGGTGATCTTTGCTCTCTTCATATTCCTCCTGACAAATATGCTGGTCAAATTTTTTACCCTTTGTATTTCCCCATGCTCATATGTACCCGCTGCCTACTAGAGTCTCAAGAAAGGGAAAACAGCATAGTGAAGAGGAGTGTTGAAACTGTCTGCTTACTTCCTGCTGAAAAGGGTGCATTGAGAGGATAAGATGCATTTTTTGTTATTGCTGCTGTTTCTTGCTGTCTGTCATAAAGAGAATGAAGGGTCATAAACAAACAAAACAAACTTGTTCATGGGAGGTGATGGGGAAGACCAGATTCCATCATGAGGACCCATGTAAATGAAAATTGCTGTTGCAAGCTGGTGTTGGGATTGCATAAACATCTGTAGTTGGAATCGTTGTCATCTAGGTGATATAAATTTAATGAGAGCATTAAAAAGTCAGGGACCAAATGTTAAAAGAATGGTGAGAAATAAAGGCCCAAGGAATGGGAGAAACCAAGTGATTTTTTTATATCAATCAGTAAAGGTTTTGGCCCAGTTTTACTCGCTTTAGAAAAGTGTGTGTAGTCATTTGGCTTATTTGAAAATTTCTTGGCCATTAGTTTTCACTTCTCCAGACACATTCATGTTGGTACAACAGGCTTGACTGATGACAGATCAGACTTCTTTTTCACCTAGGAGGTAATCTAGAGCTCATCTATTATTAAAAACCATTTCTGTTAGTAAGTCTAAAGACTTTTCTAGTGCCGATAGACCTAGTGCAGATACACTTGAGGCAGTTTTTGCTAAGGACACTTCAAGAAAGGCAGTAAGTTCTTGTAGTATGATTTTACGGTACTTAAAACCTCCCCAGTGGGTGAGACTTGAGATAGTCCCCTTGACCCCAGCCACAGTAAATTCTAGGGCCCTTGTTCTTCTAGAATAGTATTCTAGATCAGAAGTTATGTTCAAGACAGTGACTTGGGCAGAAGCTATTGTACCCAGAGTAGAATCACCATAATGAAAGGAATTATCAAGTTGTGACAGGACCAAACATTGAAGAGGGTTTCAATAATTATTAGCAGTTCTTCAAAGTCATAAGACCCCAGGAGGGTAGAAAACATAGTGTGATTGATTTAATTAAAATGTTGGGGAAAAGGGAAACATGTTTTGACAGTTTTTGAGAGGTTTCACATGAGAGAAAAATTTATGTTTATGTTCCAATGGGGGAGATTTAAAACCAGGGAGGTCCTTGAGCAATGGAAAGGATATAGAATAAGTGGTGAAATGCTTATTTTGCACATTGTTTATATAATTATAGTAACATACATGAATGATATTAGGAGTTCAAGGGATGGTAAATATTGGAAGCCCTACTATATTGGTCTAGTTTAAAGACTTAAAAATTGACAGTGATAAGATAAATTCAGAGTTTGGGTTGTCAGAGGCTAAGAGCTTAAATGGATTAATGTTACACATATAAGTATCATAACAGGGTATACATCCAAGAGTAACATTACAAATATAAAAAGTTACATTGATGTTAGAAGTATGAACAGTAGGGGAAGTCATATGATAGCACAAATATTGAAGTATTTCCCATTTTACCAGTATGGAAAGAAATGTTCAGGATGGGAAGCAGTGATAAGAATTGTTCAACCACAATTAAATTTACCCCAAGCTTGTTCATAGAGAGGAAAAAGATAGGGGACTGGATGGTCTTAAGGTCCCATCAGTCATCTAGAAGACGACATTCAGAGGCTTGATTATAGTCTAGGAATAGAGTTAGAAGTTCTTGCCCTTGCCTTTGTCTTTGTTCTGCAGGATCCCATTGTCAAGTAGGTTTTTAGATTATGACTGTCATAGCCTAAAATGAAGAGGTTCCCCCCACCTCCGCCCGCTCACATGGGAGGGAGACACACTTGCCTTTTCAATGACCATCTTGTTTGCAATGAAGAAAGGTTCCAGGTGTGGCTTGTAACCTGGAGGTTTGAAACATTCTCTACTCCAGTGTCCTTGATTTCTGCAATTATGTCTGGCCCCCATTCAGTTAGTGTTAGGGGGACAAGCCTTGGGGATATTAGTTACCAAAAAAGAATGTGCCAATGCTATCATCATGTAATTATCTTTCTGCTTGCATTTTTTTCTTCTCCAATTGAGCCTTTTTTATTTTTGATGTTTCCTCCCAGTTACTGAAAACCTTAAAAGCTGCATTTAATGAAATAAGAGAGGGAGTTTGTGGGTCTTGCTCTAATATTTGAAGTTTTGGTATAATGTCTAGGGAAGCATGACTTATAAAATGTAGGGCCAGAATGAATTCACCATCAGGGATTTGGGGATCTAAATTTATGTATTTATGCAGGCCCTCCACCAGTCTAGCTTGGAAAATAGCAAAGTTCTTAAATGTCTCCCATATGATTTCTCGTAATTTAGCACAATTTACAGGTTTTATTGCAGCCTTTTTTATTCCTTCTAACAAATCAGTTATCATATAATCTTGTCTGCTTCTGCCTCTGTTTGGGTGAGCATTAGTGGCCTGGTATTGCCAATTGGGTTCTGCGCTGGGGACATCTTCTTCCCTGCCTCTATTATCATTAGAATTACGAGCATGACCTTCATCTGCCCAAGCTCGAGCTAAAGACCATATGCATGATTTTTCTTCATAGGAACAGCAAGTAGTTAATACCATAAATATGCTTTGCCAGGTTAAATAAAAGGCTATAGTTAAAACCTGAAATTCTTGTATGAATTTAGAGGCATCCTGGCTAAATGAACACAACTTGGATTGAATTTGCAAAAGATCAGACATTGAAAAACAACATGAATTCTGAATTGTTCCAAATCTCCTTTAGCCACCTTGTGGGGAGACAAAACATTTTTGGAGATTTAATGAGGACTCTGTACTAGTGGCATATGGAATTCATGTGTAAGTATATGAAATGGATAAGGTATTTGAATATGGAGGGGGCTGACTGGGGGATACAGCAGATGGAGAGGGTGTAGGTAAAGAGGGAGCAAGTTGAGGAGCGTGTGATAGGCAAAAGGAAGGATTATCAAAGACATCAGAGTCAGGAAGGGAGGAGGAAGTTCCATGGAAACATATATGACAATTTTTAGTTAATTTAGGGTTTGGTATGAAGCCAAGAGGAACTGCTTTTTGAGAGTCTGGAGATCAAAATGGGACCTTTTTATTTTAATGCAACCCGGGGGCAATTTGGATGAATCAAAGAATAAACTGAACTCACGTTGGTTTTAGATGAGGGACTACAAGGTCCCTGAGGAATTTCTGAGAAATTTGGACCTCAATTTTCCTTTTGGCTCACTCTATTTGGAGGCATCCCACCATGAATAGATGGCCTGTCATTGCCTGAATGACCAGTCCAACTGTGCCCTTGTGTGCATCATCAGCTCAAACCTAATGTGAAGAGAAACTTACCCTTAACTTCAGATGTGGTGTCTTTGACAAAGTTGAATCCAAAATTGGGACTGCTACCAGTAGAGTGTGTCTATGCAGAATTGAGGTCACCACTGTTCATTTCCAAGACAAGGTTTACAGAGTGTTAAAGTGAAAGTAGACTTGCCACCTGATGGGCAATAGCAAATTAGCTCTTTTGTCTTCAACCTCAGGTAACACTGGGGAGTGGCCCTTGGCTAGAAACTATCAATTGCCAAAGAATATGTAAGCTGGTTTACTGGAAGTCCCAAAACAGAAAAGAGTCCTGGCCAGTTCCTCAGTCCTAAGGGCAAAGACAGACAGGTATCCCTCCTCTAAGTCTTCAAGATCCTGCCAAAGGGCTGCCTCCACCAAGGACCTTCAGTTCCCAAGAGTTAAGAACCAGACCACTGAGTGAAGTAGGAAGAAAAAGGAAGAGGAAGTTTCCACTAAAGTCCCTGTATGGACCACCAAGATGTCAGGTGAAGTTTCAGAGTCTTGGCAGCAAAGAGTGTTTGGCTCCAAGATGGTAAAAAGAATTTATCAACAACAGTGTAGGTTTGAAATGGAAAGTTTTACTAGATAGAAAGAACATTGCAGCAGAGTGCAACAGGGCACTTCAGCAAGAGAGAACTAAGTTTACTATGGTGGATTTTCCTTATGGGTATTTATAGATCTTAAAGCAGGAGCTTAAGGGTAATTCAGACCATATTAGTTATTTGGTTATGGTAAATGCTTACATTTGTACACATTTGTGTGCCTTGATGTTATCGAGTGTTGTACAATGAATTTCAAAATGCATGCTTTCCAGAGATGTATAGAAATTCTAATAACTTGTAATTTTTTGGGGAAAGACGGCTGATACCAGATGCCAGTGTTAGATAATAGGGAAGAATAATTACTTCTGAATTTCTCAGATAAGAAGTTCTGCCTCCAGATGATCTGCTTGACAGCCACTAGGTTATCTTTGCTCTCCTTAGGGAGTTTTAATGGCAGACTAGATCGAAGCAGTCAAAAATCAGTAAATACAAAGATGAGTTACTGGTAATTATTTATTCTAAGGAGCAGAAACAAAAAAAATTAATAAAGATTGAGGAAAAGACTAAGCAATATATAGAATACAGTAAAGCAGATCATCATTATCAAATTTCCATAGAGGGGCAAAATGGATATAAACCTTATATTTAAAAAATGGAAGAAAACTTTCCAAAAGTGGGAAAGAAAATAGAAATCCAGATTCATGAATTCCCAGGGGCATTGCATATAATTAATTCAAAGAGACCTACATCAGAACCCATTAAAATCAAATTGTCAAAAGTTAAAGATAAGGAGAACTTTGAAGGAAGCAACAGAATAATGGCTTGTTATATACCAGGATCATCCCTTAAGACTATCAGAGGATTTTTCAGCAGAATCCTTGCAAGCCAAAAGGGAGTTAGATAATTAATAGTGTTGAAAGAACAAAAGACAATTTTGAAGCAACAATAGTATAGCCTACAAATTTTGTCTTCAAAAATGAAGAAGAGATAAAGTCTTTCTCAAACAAAAATGAGAGTTTTTCCCACTAGACCCATCTTACAAGAAATGCTAAAGGAGTGATTCAAGTCAAAATAGAAAGGCACTAAGAATCAGCATGAAAGCCTAAGAAAGTATAAAACTAATAGACACAGGTAAGTGTGTGAACAAAAGGGAATATTTTACTACTATAGCAGCAGTGAGTATATTGATTGCAATTCTACCATAAAAGTTAAAATACAAAAATATTTAAAAAAACTATAACTAAATTGCATGAATTAATTTAATAATAAAATATTAAAAATTTAGAAATTAACAGTGTATAATGTGGGGGGATAAGAGGTAAAGGCAGAAAGTTTTTGCATATAAGGAAAATGAATTCATTAGCTTAAAATGGACTGTTATAAAAAGATGTTTGATTTAAGTCCCTTGGTACCCACACAAAAACTAAATAGCCATAGAAACTACATAGGGGGAAATTATTTTTAAATGACATGAATGTATCAAAATCTAGCAATACGAATGCTACTATCATCAACAAAATACAAAGGAAAATAACAAGAGAGTAAAGAAAGGGCCAAATCACAACAAGAAAAACAAAATTCAACTGTTGGCTGTCTATGGGACACTCACTTTAGATTCAAAGATATCATAGGCTGAAAGGCAAGGTTGAAAGTGAGTAAGTGAATAGAAAAAAGTAGCAGTGTTCTTGTTACAAAAAGATCTTACACTCAGTAGCTTTTAAATAACAAAAATATTTTTCTCACCAACTGTAGACTGGGAAGTCCCAGATTAAGGTTCTGGCTTTGATATTTGGTGAAGGCATGCTCTCTGCTTCAAATATGGTGCTTTGTTGCTTTATCCTCACTTGGAGAAGGGTCGAAGGGCAAAAAAGTAACCAGGTTGCTTTGTTCAACCTCTTTTATAAGAACAGTAATCCCATTTATGAGAGTGGAGTACTCATGAATTAATCACTCCCCCAAAGGCCCAATTTCTAAATACTGTTATTTCAGGTATTAGGTTCCAACACATGGATTTTGAAGGGATACATACATTCAAATAAGAGCATTCCACCACTGGTCCCCCAAAAATCTAAGTCCTTCTTATATGTGAGATACATTCATCCCATTCCAATAACCCCAAAAGTCTTAACTTGTTGCAGCATTGACTCAAAAGTTTAAAGTCCAGATTCTCTAAGTATTATCTTTTTTTTTTTTCCATCAACTTTAAGTTCTTGATTACATGTGAAAGATGTACAGGTTTGTTACATAGGAAAATGTGTGCCATGGTAGTTTGTTGCTCAGATCAATCCATCACCTAGGTATTAAGCCCAGCATCCATTAGTTATTCTTCCTGAGACTCTCCATTTCCCTGGTACCCTGACAGTCCCCAGTTTGTGTTGCTCCCCACCACGTGTTCATGAGTTATCATTCTTCGGCTCCCACTTATAAGTAAGAAAATGCAGTATTTGATTTTCTGTTCCTGAGTTAATTTGCTGAGAATAACAGCTTCCAGCTCCACCCTCATACCTGCAAAGAACATAATGTCATTCCTTTTTGTGGCTGCATAGTATTCTATGGTGTATATGTACCACATTTGCTTTACCCAGTCTATAATTGATGAGCAAGTGGATTAATTCCATGTCTTCACTATTGTGAGTAGTGCTGCAATAAACATAAACATGCATGTATCTTTATAGCACAATAATTTATATTTCTTAGGGTATATATCCAGTAATGTAATTGTTGAGTCAAATTGTGTTTCTGTTTCTAGATCTTAGAGGAGTCACCACACTGTCTTCCACAATGGTTGAATTAATTTACATTCTCACCAACAGTGTAAAAGCATTCCTGTTTCTCCAGAACCTCAGCAGCATCTGTTGCTTCTTGGTTTTTTAATAATTGCCATTCTGACTGGTGTCAGGTGGTATCTCATTGTGGTTTTGATTTGCATTTCTGTAATGATCAATGATGGTAAGCTTGTTTTCATATATTTGTTGGCTGCATGAATGTTGTCTTTTGAGAAGTGTCTGTTCATGTGCTTTCCCCATTTTTAATTGGGTTGTTTTTTTCTTGTACATTTGTTTAAGTTATTTGTAGAATGCGGATATTAGACCTTTGCCAGATGCATAGATTGCAAAAATGTTCTCTGATTCTGTAGGTTGTTTCTTCATTCTGACAGTAGTTTCTTTTGATGTGCAGAAGCTCTTTAGTTTAATTAGATCCCATTTGTCAATTTTTGCTTTCATTGCAATTGTTTTTGGTTTTTCATCATAAAATATTTGCCCATGCCTATATCCTGAATAGTATTGCACTAAATGTTTGTCTAGGGTTTTTATTGTTTGGGGTTTTACATTTAAGTCTTTAATCCATCTTGAGTTGATCTTTGTATATGGTGTAAGGAAAAGTTCCATTTTCAATTTTCTGCATATGGCTAGCCTGTTCTTCCAGCCCTATTTATTAAATAGGAAACCATTTCCCCATTGCTTGTTTTTGTCAGGTTTGTCACAGATCAGATAGTTGTAGGTGTGTGGTCTTATTTCTGAGTACTCTGTTCTGTTTCATTGGTCTGTGTATCTGTTCTTATAGCAGTACCATGGTGTTTGGTTACTGTAGCCTTATAGTATAATTTCAAGTTGGGTAGCTTGAGGTCTCCAGCTTTGTTTTTTTTGCTTAGGATTGTCTTGATTACATGGACTCTTTTTTTGGTTTCATGTGAATTTCAACATAGTTTTTTTTTTTTTTTTTTAAATTCTGTGAAGAATGGCAATGGCATTTTAATGGGATAGAATGGAATCTTTAATGTTCTTTGGACAGTATGGACATTTTCAAGATATTGATTCTTCCTATCCATGAGGCTAAAATCACATTTTTGTGGTTCTACAGTTCTGGAGTCTTGGGGTTGTCATTGTACCCATAGCTACACTTAGCGTTATCCTATTTGGGCTCTCTGAAGCAAATAAACATCTAAATTTCCAGTAGGCATTCGCCTACTTAGGGCTGTCTGTACAGTGGCCTCAACCCTACAGCAGTTCTCCCCCTGGGTCCCTAGGCTATTAGAAAATTCCTTTGAAATCACACCTATAAAGTTAGCACCCCATGGAAGCTGCCAAGATTTATAGCCTGTAGTAACCTGTACTTTCTGAAGGGGTAGGGCTCACTCTATGCTTCCAAGATGGCATCTTGTTGCTGTTTCTTCATTTAATGGAAGGCAGAAGGGCAAAAGAAGACTATAGCACTTCTTCAGCCTCTTTTGTAAGAGCGTGAATCTCATCCATAAGCATGGAGTCCTTATAACTTAACCACTTCCCAATAAGCCTAAACTGTTAATACTCTCATATTGGGTGTTATGTTCCAACATATACATTTTAAAGGAACACATACATTCAAACTATAACAAAAGGAAAATATATTCCATAAATGGTAAAGAAAATCAGGAGGGGTTATTTTTTAATAGACAAATTAGACATTAAGTCAAAACCTGTCTCTAGAAGCAAAAGATTATCATATAACAATAAAAGGAAGGAGATATAGCAATTGTAAATACATACACCCCAAATCAGGACACCTAAATATATAGAAAAAATATTGACATCTGAATGAAAAAAAAGTGATAGCAATAACATAGTAGTAATTGATTTTAGTACCCCACCTTAAATAATACATAGAACCTTCAAACAGAGAATCAACTTTAAAAATCTGGCAAACTTGGAAAATACTATAAACCTAACAACAGAAAAATCCACATTCTGCGCAAGAGCACACAGGACATTTTCAATGACAGATCACGTTAGGTCACAAAACAAGTCTTAAGATACTTAAGTAGATTGAAGTTATTTTAATAATTTTAGAGCAAATAGAATAAAATGAGAAATAAATAACAAAAAGAAAAGGAGAATATTCACAAATAGGTGGAAACAGAATTACATTATTTTGAATGATTGCCAGGTCAATGAGGAAATAAAAAAAAAGAAATTTTATAAATATATTCAGAAGAACCTAAAAAGCAAGCACAATTTATAACAACTTGAGAAATACAAAAAATAATAATATAAATGTTTATAATAATAAATACCTACATTCAAGAAAAAGATCTAAAATAAACAACTTAATTTTATACTTCAAGAAAATAGAAAATTTAAAATAAACTAAACTCAAAATTAACAGATGAAAAGTAATCAATATAAGATCAGAAAAAAAATTCAAATATGCAATCAAAATCTATAGAAAAAATAAAACTAAAATATAAAAAAAATTCAACATGTTCTTAGTGAGACTAAGAAGATAGAAAGTTTAAATAAAATAAAAATGAAAGAAGAGAAGTTAGTTACAACTATCGAATAAAAATAAAGAATCATGAGGGACTATTATGAACAGCTATATGCCAAAAAACTGAATAACCTAGAGTAAGTAGATAAATTTCTAGAAACATATGCCCTATCAAGACTACATCAAGAAGAAAAAGAAAGCCAAAACAGGCCAATAACAAAGAAGGAGATTGAAGTGGTAATTAAAATCCTCCTAACAAAGAAAGTACAGTACCATAGGGCTTCACAGGTTAAATTATACCAAAGAATTCAAATAATTAATTTCAGTGCTTATTAATATTTCACCAAAAAAAGAAGTAAATACTTCTTAATTCATTTACTGAGGCCACCATTGCCTGAATACCAAAGCCAGACAAAGACCACTTAAGTGAAGAAAACTACAGGTGAATAGCTCTGTTAAACATAGATGCCAAAATCTTCAATAAAAATATTAGCAAATTGTATTCAACAATATTTCTAAAAGAGTATACACTCTAACAAATTAGGATATATCCTGGGATTGCAAGGTTGTTTTAACATATGAAAATAAATGTGATACACTACATTAACAGAATAGAAGATAACCTCATGATCACATAAATAGAAATAGAGGAAGCATATGACAAAGTTCAACATAATTTTATGATAAAAACTCAATAAAATAGGTATAGGATTACTATTTCTTTATGTAATAAAAGCCAATTATAAAAAAAGCTAAAGTTAACATCATGATGAATCATGTAAAACTGAGAGATTTAACTGTGAGATCTGGTAAAAGTCAAAAATGCTCACTCTCACACTTCTGTTCAATATATTAATTTAACAGAAGTTTTTAGCAAGAGCAATCAGACATGCTAAAAAAGAATAAAAGGCATCCAAAGTAAATTTTAAAAAATAATATCATCTCTTTGCAGATGACATGATTGTATGTGTAGAAAGTCCTAAATAATTTTCCTAAGATTGTTGGAACTAGTAAATAAACTTAGTAAATTAGTACAATACAAAATCAACCTCCAAAAATCAATTGCATTTCTTCATACCAATAAATATTTATCTAAAATATAAATCAAGAGAACAATCCTGCTATAGTTTTATTATATTTTCTCCAAAATTCAGGAGTTACAAATATGATAATATTAAGAAGGGGGACATCAAAGACATGATTAGGTCATGAAGTCTCCTCCGTCATGACAGGGATTAGGTGAATTTATAAAAGGTCTTGATGGAGGAAGTTGGAACTCTCTTCTCCTCTGTCTTCTGACATGTGAAGACAGAACAGTATGGGGGAAACCACTTCAATGATTCAATTATTTCGCACCAGGTTGCTCCCATGACCCATGGAAATTATGGGAACTACAATTCAAGATGAGATTTAGGTGGGAACACAGCAAAACCATATTATTCCACCCCTGGCCTATCCCAAATATCATGTCCTCACATTTCAAAATCAGCCATGCCTTTCCAACAATTCCCCAAAGTTTTAACTCATTTCTGCATTACCTCAAAATTTCACAGTGCAACATCTCATCTGAGAAAAGGCAGTTTCTTTCCACCTACGAGCTGATAAAATCAAAAGCAAGTTAGTTGCATTCTACATACAATGGGAGTAAAGGCATTGGATAAATACACCCATTCCAAATGAGAGAAATTGGCCAAACCAAAGGAGCTACAGGCTCCATGCAAGTCCAAAATCATGCAGGGCAGTCAAATCTTAAAGCTCCAAAATAATCTCCTTTGACTCCACGTCTCACGTCCAGGTCACATTGATGCAAGGTGTGGGCTCCCACGGTATTGGTAAGCTCCGCTGTTGTGGCTTTGCAGGGCACAGCTCCCCTCCTGTCTGCTTTCATGCACTGATATTGAGTGTCTGTGGCTTTTCCAGGTGCACAGAGCAATCTGTTGGTGGATCTACTATTCTGGGGTCTGGAGAACCATGGCCCTCTTATCACAGCTCCAATAGGCAGTGACTCAGTGGGGACCCTGTGTGGGGGTCCAACACCACATTTCCTTTCTGTACTGCCCGAGTAGAGGTTCTCCATGAGGACTCCACTCCTGCAGCAAACTTCTGACTGGACATTAGGAATTTCTATACATCCTCTGAAATCAAGGCAGGGGTTTCCAAACCATTCTTGACTTCTGTGCACCTACTGGCCAAACATCACACGTAAGCCATCAGGACTTGGGACTTGTGCCCTCGGAAGCCGTGGACTGAGCTGTACCTTGGACCTTTTTAGCCACAGTTGGAACAACTGGTACTCAGGACACCACGTCCTTAGGCTGCACACAGCAGGAGGCCCTTGGGTCTGACACAGGATACCATTTATTTCTCCTAAACTTCAAGGTGTGTGATAGGAGGGGCTGCTGTGAAGATCTCTGACATTCCCTGAAGAAATGCTCCCCATTGTTTTGGTGATTAATATTAAGCTCCTTGTTACTTATGCAAATTTTTGCAACTGGCTTGAATTTCTCCCCTAAAATGAGTTTCTTTTCTTTTTTATTGCATTGTCGAGTTGCAAATTTTTCAAACTTTTATGCTCTCTTTCCTCTTGAATGCTTTGCCACTTAGAACTTTCTTCCACTGGATGGCCTAAATCATCTCTCTCAAGTTCAAAGCTCCACAAATCTCTAGGGCAGAGTCAAAATGCCACCAGTTGCTTTGCTAAAACATAGAAAGAGTCACCTTTATTCCAGTTCCTCATCTCACTCTGAGGCGACCACAACGTGGACTTCACTGTCCATATTCCTATTAGTGTTTTTGTCAAAGCCATTCAACAAGTCTCTAGGAAGTTCCAAACTTTCCCACATCTTTCTGTCTTCTTCTGAGCCCTTCACTCTGTTCCCACCTCTGCCTGTTACCCAGTTGCAAAGTTGCTTTCACATTTTCAGGTACCTTTACAGAAGCACACCACTCTACCGGTACCAATTTACCTTATTAGTTTGTTCTCACACTACTAATAAAGACACATCTGAGACTGGGTAATTCATAAAGGAAAAAGGTTAAACAAACCCACAGTTCCACATGGCAGAGGAGATCTCAAAATCTTGGCAGAAGGCAAACGAAAAGCAAAGCCATGTCTTACTTAGTGGCAGGCAAGAGAGCTTCTGCAGGGGAATTCCCCTTCATAAAACCATCAGATCTTGTGAGACTTATTTACTACTTTGAGAACGGCATGGAGAAAATCAACCTCATGATTCGAATATCTGCCACCAGGTCCCTCTTTTGACATGTGGAAATTAAAGAAACTACAATTCAGTATAAGATTTTGATAGGGACATAGCCAAACTATACCAACTGCTCCAACTTCAGCTGTGGTGGGTCCAGGTGCAGCTAAGACTGACACTCTGAAGCATACAAGCAGTAAGCATTGGCAGCATTCATTTGGTAATAATTCTTTAGGTGTGCAGAGTGCACAAGTTGTGGAGGCATGTCTGCCTCTACCTATATTTCAAAGGATACCCTTAAGAGCCTTATGGCCTAGGCGTAGACCTCTCAGATGGACAGAGCTACTGTAGATGGCCCTCACAACCCAGAACTATAGAGCAACCAGCATACTGCAGAAGCCTGGGAAAGTGCATATATGCAATTGTAATGCATAAGAGCTGAAGTGTAGGCTGCAGACAGCAAAGACAAAGGGTTGGGGCTTCCCAGGTCCTCGGAGGCCCAACCTTTGCCCTGTGCACCCAAATGGTAATATATTCAGTCAAAAATATTATCTTCAAGCTTTAAGATTTAATGTGATCCATTCTGTTGCATTTTTTTTCTTTACTTACTAAATACGTATTACTCCTTTCTTCTTTTCTATTTATCTCTTTTGGGATACAAATATATATTCCATTTCTGTTTCACTACTTAATTTTTGAATTCCATAACTTGTTTGATTTCAAAGGTTCACAGGTGGAAAAAAAAAGCTTTGCCTAAGTATAAACTGTGCCTTGAGTCTCAGCCATAGCTGATTTAGATAAAATTTTGACCTTAGACTTTGGAGTTGATGGTAAACTGAGTTAAGAATCTTTGAAACTATTGTAATTAAATAGATGTATCTTGTCTTTAAGTAGAACATAAATTTTTGGAGGCCAATAGGAGAATGTGGCTTTTGCTGTACAACTCCTTTTTTTGGAGTTTTACTTGCTTCCAACACAAGAAAGGCATGTTTTTCCTGCTTCCATAACAACAGAAGACAGATAACTCCTTTATGAAGTTTGATCTCACTTCCAAAATGGATGATGAGTTATTTTTCCTGCTTCTAGGATAGTAGAGAGCAGTCGACAGCCTGAGAATTATCACTAGGTAAAAAACTGGTTTGTGATTCCGTCTTGCAAAATCTTTTTGGACAACTGAATTTAGCATATAATAACCAGCTGGTGAAAATTTCTGCTTACACTAAGAGCACTCTAAAATAATAATAATGATAATTAATAACAATAATTTGTGTGATTATTATTAATTTTGCTTAACTGTTTTGTCACTTGTTTCTGTCTTGTTGGGGTGCTTTCTGTGTGTATATATTTTGATTTTTTCCCTTATCAAATTTGACCAACTCCAAATCCTCTAGCTCATGAGTGTGGAATCTTCCACTCGGAAGAAATAAGAGCACTTTGCTCCCCTCAGCCTTTTGGGTTATTTTCAGGTTACTGAGAATTACATGAGGGTGTCTGGAAGGAATGCTTCCTAAGACATGCAGTGGCTCTTAATAAATTTCCACCTCAGAAAAACATACTTAGGGTCTAATCTTAGCTGGCAAGTGCATATAAGTAGCTGACGCTCTCCCCACACCTTGAACTTCTTACACACCCTGCCACAATAATTTTTTTTTCTTTTTTTTTCTTTTTTCTTTCTTCTTATTTTTTTTTTTTTCTTAGGTAGAGTCTCGTTCTGTTACCCTGGCTGGAGTGCAGTGGCACAATCTCGGCTCACTGAAAACTCCATCTCCAGGGTTCATGTCATTCTCCTCCATTGGCCTCCCAACTAGCTGGGACTATAGGTGCCTGCAACCATGGCAGGCTAATTTTTTTGTATGTTTAGTAAAGACGGGACTTCACTGTGTTAGCCAGGATGGTCTATATCTCCTGACCTCATGATCCACCTACCTCGACCTCCCAAAGTGCTGGGATTACAGGTGTGAACCAGCGCACCTGGTCCACACTAAGTTTTTTTTTTTTTTTAAGTGCACTATAAAAGCATCACATGGTCTAGACTTATAATAATTCTCCCTTTTTGGAGAGTCAGGATTCAGATTGTGCTCTGCCCAGAGCTCAGAGAAACAGTTAAAAGATAGGTAGTTCCTATCTAAATAAAATTTGTCTCCTTATACAATCCTATCATAGATTTTTATAATTTTATGTTTAATTTTGCTCAAAAAAATAAAAAATAAAACATGTTCTTCTAGCACCACCAAACTTTTTCTCTCTGTACATTATGGTATAAATTTTGCTATTCAATTTTCACCTGAGCTGTTTTCTTTAGGATGCAAATTTAAGGTGATTTAGCTAACACTACCTAGGGTTGTTAAACAAGTTATCAGGAATCTAAACATCTAAGATAGGAAAAAAAAAGGGGGAGGGGGCAAAGGAATCTTTGTGAATATATGAACTGTACTTCCACTGGCATGGCTAATACATCTATGTATTTTTGTGCTGTGTACACAATGTTTTACTACTGAAAATATGTAAAATCATTCTAATTAATTAGCTTAAAAATACAAGCATTTATTAAAATACTTTATCAGGAAAAAGAAAGAGTAGTCAAATGCTTTTTCAAGTTTATGTAACTTAAGTAAAATTTTGAATAAATAAGCTAACTTTGAAATTATTGGTAAAGTAATACTAAAAATATCTTAAGAATTGTGAACATACATTTTTGTTTGCATTTATTAATCAAGCAATTTTATATTTATCCCTGCCAAATACTATAAGGTATCAAATTTTGGCATGGGGTTAAAAAACCATACACCCAGTCCAAAATAGTGTAATTTTTGAATAAATAAGACATTGATATGGGTTTAATGAAAATAGCTGCATCTTGAATTCAGTAAGAATATCATAACTTGTAATCCTGTGGTTTTAGGCATTCTAGTCCACAGTCAATAAAGAGGTTTGCTTAGGGAAAGGATTGTTATCATCTTTGTTTCAAAGCTAAACTATAAACTAACTTTCTTCTAAAGTTAATTCAGCCTATGCCCAGGAATTAACAAGAAGAGCTTGGAGGTTAAGGGCAAGATGGAGTCAGTTAAGTCAAATCCTTTTTTACACTATCCTTATTATAATTTTGCAATGGCAGTTTTATAACTTTAAATCATCACAATCACAGTTTTCATAAATAATGTATGTAAAAAATTAAAAGAAAATAATTAGGTAACTGTCATGGGGCAAATACTTGTAGACAAACTGGACATAATTTGGAATATACAGTTATATTAAATTACATAATACATATTTTATTGTTTGGGTATTTTCTAATAAGTATATATTGTAGGCAAACATTCTTGCTAAAAATGAAGTATGTCCTTTATTTAAACAAAAAAGGTGGACAAGTTTTGTCTAATTCAAAGCTTATTTATAGGTTATGTATAAAACAAGATAAAAGAAAACAGGAAATAAAAACAGATGTAAAAATGTTATAAAATAAAGGATTTTTTTGTAGTAAGAAAGCTTAAAGAGAAATAATTTTGTAGGATAAAAATATTGCATAATAGATTTGATCATAAAATAAATGACTGGTTGTCTAAGAAGGAGGGATGTTCTGGAAAAACAAGAAAGTTTATGCATGTCATGAATGGTCAGTGTAAGTCATCATAAAAAGATTTATAAAAACAGAAACAAAAACTTTGATGTGTTCAAGTTGTCATGCTATTATTAACTTTTGGTTTGCTTAGAAAAATCCGAGATAATTTTTTTTTTAAAATTAAGGTTATTATATCCACATATTTTCTTGTGTGTGTTTTTAAAGTCCTTGTGACATTGAGTTACAGAGCTTTGACTCCTTGCTCTAAAAAGGATGCTAATACTGCTAAATCCTAAAAACAGATAGCAATTAAAGCTTCATCTTCAGTCCTCATCAAATATGCCAATCAAAATAAACTGCAGTTCTGAGACAAAGGGCCAGAAATTAAAGACATTTAATTCCTCAAGGCCCAGGGTCTATTGCAGAGGAGATGGGCATGTGAGATTGTAAGGGCCGATTTTAAGAGACAAAATAAGTTTAATTCCTCTATAAATTAATCAGTAATGTAAATGCACACTAATGCAAGACCAGCACATGGAGCCCTGTGTCAGAGTAACAAGGTTTTCATGAAGCATAAACCAACTCTTCAATTAAGGTTATAAAGATGATTAAAGGCTTATGGAGGTTATATTTTAAAATCAGAATTAAATTTTACAGATTTTTTACAAAATTTTGAAAAAAAGTTTAATTTGCGTCAGGCTGTTTTTATTATGGCTTCTTGTTTTGAAAAATTAAGTCTCTTCTCTCAAAGAATGAAGGTTTTGCTTTTTTTGAAATCCTTGACTTATCACTATAATTAAATGAATGACTTTACAATGACCTGTAATCCTTTTCTTTTTTTTCTTTTTCTTTTTTTTTTTTTTTGAGATGGAGTTTCACTCTGTTGCCCAGGCTGGAGTGCAGTGGCCAGATCTCAGCTCACTGCAAGCTCCACCTCCCAGCTTTATGCCATTCTCCTGCCTCAGCCTCCCGAGTAGCTGGGACTACAGGTGCCTGCCACCACGCCCGGCTAGTTTTTTGTACGTTTTAGTAGAGACGGGGTTTCACCAGGTTAGCCAGGATGGTCTCGATCTCCTGACCTTGTGATCCGCCCATCTTGGCCTCCCAAAGTGCTGGGATTACAGGCTTGAACGACCTGTAATCCTATTTTGTGATGTCAAATGTTTTAAGCCTTTGATATTTGACAAACTTTCCAAAATCAATTTACAAATTATGTCTTTTTCTGACTTACTTAATATTTTAAATATTAGGTTTCCTAAAGTCTAAAAATGTCATATTTTTGCTTATTTGGTATAAAGTTATACAGGAAGCATTGTCAAATGTGAAATGGTGTTTGTTTTCTTTGGGCTGTTATTGTATAAGTATATTATTTGTATGTGTCCCAAAATTATGGAAAGCTCTTGTAATTCTTATATGACTGAATATAAGTTATAAGTAATAATCAGAATTGTATGCTAAATTTATTGTGTGCTACAGAGGTGACAACTTTCTTTGTCAATTGTGCCTTTGTCTATGGCTGCCCCTAAATGCTTTTTTCATCCACAGACAATTCTTGTCTTGTTTTGGTCCTCTTTAGAGGGTGGTTTTATAATCAGCTATAGAACTCTAACAGGTGCCCTAGAATGCAGGTTTTTGATGACTTTGGACATTGTGACATCAGAATAGAGGAAGAACTTTCAGGACTCATGGAGAGCTAAAACGTTCATGAGTATCAAGCAGAACAGTAATTAACTGTGTGGACTAAACTAATTTTTTTGACATTTTGCTTAAAATGTTTGCTAATTCTTTGTTGTTTTTCAGTCTTAAACATTTTTTGGGCTACTGACAGCTTTTAACAATTTAGTATTCTCTGATGAGCAAAATTTGGAACATATTCGTTTTTCTTTACCTGATTTCTCAAAAAATTATAAACTATTTGTGAGTATTCTTAACTTACGGGAATACAGTTATTTCCATAAGTGCAATAAGAATCTGTTTTCATTTGTAACAGGACACAATTGGAGAAAATGGTTATTTAACCAAGGCTTTGAATGGAAGGGTGTGTTTTCTTTTAAGTAATAAAACTTGACCTTTGGAGCCAATGAAGCCCTTGGAAAAACTGGCCTCGTGTTTTGTGTAAACAGTCCCTGTACAAATATTCTGACCTGTGGTAAGTAACGAATGTGACTTTCTGACAGGCCCAGAAGCCCTAGGTTTTATTATTTTCTACACTTTGGACTGAATTCTAATTTTTTCTTGGCTACACATGTTCAAAATAGTGATTTTAATTTTTTTTTCTTTTTTTCCATTTTTTTCAAATTTGGAGTCACTGAAACCCAAGCTAGACAACTTAAACACCAGGAGAAAATAACAGCAACCTATTATATATATAATCCACTTTCATATCTGTTTACTAATGTATGGACTTCAGAGTCATGTGTACTATATCCATTTTTTTAGGATTTTTCTTTTGTTTGTTGCTGTTTTTATGTCCCTTTCTCCCCATTATGTTCTCTTCATAGGGCATGAGACTTCACAACCTGCTAAAAATGAGTTTTGGGACCTACTCATCTAGGATAAAAAACATCCTAGCCATGAGAGATCAGATGAAACCTGAGACCAGAGACTAATTTTCTTGCAAAATGATTTTTCCAAAAAAATTTTAAATAGAAAAGGGGGAAAATGTAAAAGGACAATATATTGGGACCCCAAAATCACTAAGATAAAAGGAAAACTCAAACTGGAAACTGCTTAGGGCAAACCTGACTCCCATTCTGTTCAAAGTTATCCCTCTGCTCACTGAGATAAACGGATATCTGATAGCCTTTCTTGGAAAGGCTAATCAGAAACTCAAAGGAATGTAGCCATTTGTCTCTCACCTATCTGTGACCTGCTTTGAGTCTTCCTGACTTTGCTTTAACCAAGTTGTGGCATGGCCACCTTGGGCATACGTCAGCAGCATTTTCTCAGGCTGTGTCATGGGTGTGCATCCTCAATCTTGGAAAAATATACTTTCTAAATTAATTGAAACCCACACCAGATTACCTGAGTTTACAACCTATATATACACTGAAAACTTAAAAAAAAATTGTAGACACAAGTAAATGGAAATAATTCCTGTGTTTGTAGATTGGAATAATTAATGTCAGAATGTCCATACATTCATACTACACAGAGTGATACACAGATTCAACACAATGTCTATAAAATTTATGATGATATTTTAACAGAAAAACAGAAATTCTAAAATGAATGTAACACCACAAAATTCCTAACATATCTTAAGGAACTTGAGAATTAAAAATAAAGTTCTAGGCATCATACTTCTTGATTTCAAATTATATTATAAAGCTATATTATTAATAATTTAAACACAACTATGCTAGTGGCATAAAAATGGGCCTATAGACCAATGAAATGGGATTGAGAGGCCAGAAATAAACTCAAAAATATGTGCTCAGCCACTTTTCACAAGCCATGAATAAGACTCAATAAGGAAATGTTGATCTCTTAAATAAATGATGCAAACAAATAATGCTGACAAAACTGGATATCCACAGGCAAAAGAATGGCACTGGCTTCTATCTTACACTATACATAAAAATTAACTCTAAGTGGATTAAAGATCTAAACATAAAACCTTAAACGATAAAACTTGTAAAAGAAAACAGCAGGAAATCTTCTTTGTGCCAGACTTGGCAATGATTTTTTGCATATCACAGCAAAAGTCAGACAAGAAAAGCAAAAACAAACAAGTGAAACTGCATCAACTTGAATAGCTTCAGAAACACAATAACAGAAAAAATATGAAAAAACAAAAGGCAGCCTATGCATTGGGAGAAAATATTTTCTGTCATGGATATACTGCAGCATTAATATCCAAAATAAATAACAAAATTATACTAATCAATGAGAAAATATAACAAATACACAAATTTTAAAACCAGACATAGGGCTTGATTAGCCATTTTTTTTCCGATGAAGACACAGAAAATTGACCAAAGGATATATGGAGAGATGATGAACATCACTTACCATCAGGAAAAAGGCAAATCAAAACCACAATGAATTATCACCCCACACCTGTTAGCATAGCTATTATCAAAAAGACAAGAGATAAAAAATGGTGTCAAGGGAGTAAAGAAAAAGAACCCTTTTACACTTCTCAAGAGAATGTAAATTGGCACAGCCATTATGAAAACAATGTAGAGGTTCCTTAACAATTTAAGGGTAGAACTACCATGTAACCCAGCAATTCCTCTTTTTCATGTATAGCCACAGGATGTAAAATCAGCCCCTCTAAAGAGATCTGCATTCCTATGTTGATTGCAGCATTATTCACAATAGCCTACACAGACAGACAATCTAAATATTCATTAGTCAATAAATGGATACAAACTTTGTGAGGTATGTCCCTGCACACACACACACACACACACACACACACACACACACAGAGAGAGAGAGAGAGAGAGAGAGAAATATTGTTTAGCTTCCAAAAAGTGAAATTTGGCATGTGCAAAAACATGGATTAATGTGGGGTATATTATATTAAGTGATATAAGTCAGACACAGAAAGAAAAAATTACTGCATAATGCCACTTATATGTGGAATCCAAAAGAAATCAGAATGCATAGATACATAGGAAGGGAGAATAGAATGGTGGTTAGCAGGGGCAGGGAGAGTGAAGAAATGGGAAGACGTAGGTGAAAGGGTATAAATTTGCAGTTACGTAGGATAAATAGTCCAAAAATCTAGTGTATAATAGGAGAAGTAAAGATACTAATATTGTTTTGTACATTGAAAATTTGTTAAGAAAATACATTTTAGGTGTTCTTACTACCAAAAGAAAGGTCCTGTGATGGAAGTGTGGATATAGTAATTTGCTTGACCATAGTAGTAATTTCTCTATATGTATGTAAAAACACTATTTTATATTTTAAATATAAATAATAAGGAAGGAGGGAAGAAGGAAAAAAGAAAAGAAAGCAGGAGGGAGAAAGCGAGGGAGGGAAGGAAGGAAGGAGGGAAGGAAGAAAAGTAAGGGTAATACTTCCTTAAGTGTTTGGTAGAATTCACCTGTGATGCTATCTGGCCCCAAGCTTTTCTTTGTTGGGAGGCTTTTGATTATTGAGTAATGTTCTTTAATTTTTATTAGTCTGTTCAAGCTTGCTTTCTTTTCCTTTTTCTTTATCTTTTTTTTTTCCTTTTTTTTAGGAGACAGTCTTGCTCTGTCTCCCAGGCTGGAGTGCAGTGGCACAGTCTTGGCTCACTGCAACCTTTGCCTCCCGGGCTCAAGTGACTCTCCTGCCTCAGCCTCCTGAGTAACTGTGATTACAGGTATGTGCCATTGCGCTCAGCTAATTTTTGTATTTTTAGTAAAGATGGGGTTTCGTCACGTTGGCCAGGCTGGTCTCGAATTCCTGACCTCAGGCTATCCACCTGCCTCAGCCTCCCAAAGTGCTGGTATTACAGGCACGAGTCTCCGCACCCGGCCTATTCAGGCTTTCTATTTTTTCTTGATTCAGTCTTACTAGGTTGTATCTTTCCAGGAATTTACCGGTTTCTTTTTTTCTAGGTTGTTAACTTTGTTGGCATATAAATGTTCATAATACTCCCTTATCACTATTTTATTTCTGTATAATATTTTGCAAAGTATTCTCTTTCATTACTGATTTTATTTTCTTGAGTCTTTCCTATTTTTTCCCTAATTAGTTTACCCAAGGTTTTGTCAATTTTGTTGGTCTTTTCACAAAGTCAAATTTTGGTTTTACTTTTTAAAATTTTATCCTCTCTATTACATTTATTTCTGCTTAAATATTTATTATTTTCTTCCTTCTATTAAATATAGCTTAGTTTCTTTTTTCTCATTTTTCAAGGTGCAAGATAAGGTTATTTATTTGAGATATTTATTATTTTTAATGTGTGTATTTATCACTATACACTTCCCTGTTAACACTGCTTTCACTGCATCTCAATAGTTTTGGTATGCTGTGTTTCCATTTTATTTTCCTCCAAATGTTTTCTTTTTTTTTTAAAATTTATTTATTATTATTATACTTTAAGTTGTAGGGTACATGTGCATAACGTGCAGGTTTGTTACATATGTATACTTGTGCCATGTTGCTGTACTGCACCCATCAACTCATCATTTACATCAGGTATAACTCCCAATGCAATCCCTCCCGCCCCCCCCCCTCCCCCCCTCCCCATGATAGGCCCCGGTGTGTGATGTTCCCCTTCCTGAGTCCGAGTGACCTCATTGTTCAGTTCCCATCTATGAGTGAGAGCATGAGGTGTTTGGTTTTCTGTTCTTGTGATAGTTTGCTAAGAATGATGGATTCCAGCTGCATCCAAGTCCCTACAAAGGACTCAAACTCATCCTTTTTTATGGCTGCATAGTATTCCATGGTGTATATGTGCCACATTTTCTTAATCCAATCTGTCACTGATGGACATTTGGGTTGATTCCAAGTCTTTGCTATTGTGAATAGTGCCGCAATAAACATACATGTGCATGTGTCTTTATAGCAGCATAATTTATAATCCTTTGGGTATATACCCAGTAATGGGATGGCTGGGTCATATGGTACATCTAGTTCTAGATCCTTGAGGAATCGCCATACTGTTTTCCATAATGGTTGAACTAGTTTACAATCCCACCAACAGTGTAAAAGTGTTCCTATTTCTCCACATCCTCTCCAGCACCTGTGGTTTCCTGACTTTTTAATGATTGCCATTCTAACTGGTGTGAGATGGTATCTCATTGTGGTTTTGATTTGCATTTCTCTGATGGCCAGTGATGATGAGTATTTTTTCATGTGTCTGTTGGCTGTATGAATGTCTTCAGCAAAAGCCAAAATTGACAAATGGGATCTCATTAAACTAAAGAGCTTCTGCACAGCAAAAGAAACTACCATCAGAGTGAACAGGCAACCTACAGAATGGGAGAAAATTTTTGCAATCTACTCATCTGACAAAGGGCTAATATCCAGAACCTACAAAGAACTCAAACAAATTTACAAGAAAAAAAACAAACAACCCCATCAAAAAGTGGGCAAAGGATATGAACAGACATTTCTCAAAAGAAGACATTCATACCTCCAAATGTTTTCTAATTTCTCACATGATATTTACTTTGACCTAACTTTTGTTCAACAATGTGTTGCTTTATGTATTTGTGAATTGTTCCATTTACCTTTTGCTATTGATTTATAGTTTCTTTTCATTGTGGTTGAAAAATATATGTGAAATGATTTCTAACGTCTTGAATTTTAAAAGGTCTTTTCTGATTTCACATGTGATTTATTATGGAGAATGTCTGTGTGCACTTGAAAAGAATGTGCATTCTGCTGCTGTTTGGGTAAAATATCCTCTATATGTTCATTTTGACTATTTGATCTGTAGTGTTGTTCAAGTCTTCTGCTTCCTTGTTTTTATATCTGAATTTTCTATCCATTATTGAAGTGTGGTATTAATGATTTTTACTCTTATTGTTAAAGATAGAAATTTTACTGTCTCTTTTAATAATTTTTAACTTAAAGTCTATTTTATCTGCTCCCTTTTAACTACCATTTGCATGCAGTATCTTTTTTCTATTCCTTCATTTTTAGGCTATGTGTGTCTTTAAGTTTGAGAAGAGTCTCATGTAGATATTTATAGGTGGATCTTTTATATTATGCATTTAGCCACCTTACATCTTTTGATGAGTTTAGTCCATTTACTTTAATAAGGTAATTATTAGTTTAAAAAGGGTTGCTAATACCATTACCATTTTTACATGTTGCTTAATGTCTGTTTTGTAAATAATTTGCCCATTTTTTCTCTCTTGTTTGCCTATATGATTTGATGATTTTTGTTGATATACATTGATATTTTTCTCTGTATCTTTTTTATATCTACTGTATTTTTTCTTTGCATAAAAATGTCTACAGGTATAACACACTATGTTAAACTAATAAAACCTAAACTTTGATATCATACAAAAACTACCCTTTTTAACTTTTATTTTAAGTTCAGTGATACATGTCCAAGTTTGTTATATACGTAAATTCATGTCACAGAGGCTTGATGTACAGATTATTTAATCACCCAGGTATTATGCCTAGAATCCATTAGTTAGTTTTCCTGATCCTTTTTCTCCTTCTGCCTTCCAGCTTCTGGTAGACCCCAGTGTCTACCGTTCTCTTCTTTACGTCCATATGTTCTCCTCATTTAGCTCCCACTTGTAAGTGAGAACATGAGGTATTTGACTTTCTGCTCCTATTTTACTTTGCTAAAGATATTGGCCTCCAGCTCCATGCATGCTCCTGCAAAGGACATAATCTCATTCTTTTTTATGGCTTCATAGTATTCCATGGTCTATATACACTACATTTTCTTTATCCAATCTGTCATTGGTGGGCATTTAGGCTGATTTCATGTTTTTGCTATTGTGAATAGTGCTGCACTGAACACTCTTATGCATGTGTCTTTATGGTAGAAGATTTTATATTTATATACCCAGTAATGGGATTGCTGAGTCAAAGGGTATTTCTGGTTTTAGGTCTTTGAGGAATCACCACACTATCTTCCACAATAGTTGAATTAATTTATACTCCCACAAACAGTGTATAAGTATTTCTTTTTCTGTAGAAACTCCCCAGCATTTTTTATTTTTTGACTTTTTAATAATTTCCATTCTAAGTGCAGTGAGATGGTATCTCATTGTGGTTTTGATTTACATTTCTCTAATGATCAGTGATGTTGAGCTTTTTTTCATAGGATTGTTGACCGATTGTATATCTTCCTTGAAAAATATCTGTTCCCATCCTTTGCCCACTTCTTAATGTTTTGTGTTTTTTTTTGTTTTCTTCTACATTTGTTTAAGTTTCTTATAGATGCTGGATATTAGACCTTAGCCAGATGTATAGTTTGAAAATATTCCCTCCCATTATGTAGGTGGTCTGTTTACTATGTTGATAGTTTCTTTTGCTGTGCAGAAGCTCTTTAGTTTAATTTGCTTCCACTTGTCAATTTTTGTTTTTGTTGTGATTGCTTTTGGTGTCTTTGTCATGAAATCTTTGCCCATTCCTATGTCCAGGATGGTATTGCCTAGGTTGTCTTCCATGGTTTTTATAGATTTGGGTTTTATATTTAAGTCTTTAATCTCACTTGTGTTAATTTTTGTATATGGTGTAATGAAGGGGTCCAGTTTCAATCTTCTGCTAGCCAGTTTTCTCAGCATCATGTACTGAATGAGGAGTCCTTTCCTCATTGCTTGTTTTTGTCAGCTTTGTCAAAGATAAGATAGTTGTCAGTGAATGGCTTTATTTCTGGGCTCTCTATTCTGTTCCATTGGTCTGTGTCTACTTTTGTGCCATTGCCTTGCTCTTTTGGTTACTGTAGCCATGTAGTATAGTTTGAAGTTGGGTAGCATGATGTCCTTAGCTTTGTTCTTTTTGTTTAGGATTGCCTTGGCTATTCAGGCTCTTTTTGCTACCATATAAATTTAAAAATATTTTTTCTAAAAACCTCTAAGTTTACATTTCTCCTCCCGCTTTATGTCATTGTTATCATAATTCACTTCTTTTTATATTATGTACCCTAACAAAAGTTTTTACTTACAGTTATTTTTAATATCATTGGCTTGTAATTTTATATTATTATTAAAATGATTTATGAACTACCATGACTGTATTATATTACTATATGCCTATATATTTACTTATACCAGTGAGATTTATAATTACATGCTTTTGTGTAGCTGTTTAACATCATTTTATTTCAAGTTTAAGAACTACCTTTAAAATTTTTTGTAAGTCATGTCTAGTGCTGACAAATTCCCTCAATTGTTTGTCTGGAAAAGTATCTTAGTTAGTAGGTATTTTTTTTTAATTAGGCACTTTGAATATATCACCCTACATCCTTCAGGGCTTCCAAATTTCTGATGGAAAAAATGCTTATTGTCTTCTGGAGATTTCTGTTTACATGTCAAATTGGTTTAATGTTGCCATTTTTAAAATATTTTGGCTTTTCTGGCAATGCAAGGATAGTTCAATGTACACAAATCAACAAATGTGATTCACTACATAAACAACAACAACAACAAAACTATATGATCATCTCAATAGATTCAGAAAAACCATTCAATAACATTCAACATCCCTTCATGATAAAAGCCCTCAAAAACCTAGACATCAAAAGAACATGCTTCAAAATAATAAAAGTCATCTACATAAAACCTACAGCCAATATCATACTTAATAGAAAAAAAGTGGAAATATTTTCCCCTAAAAAGTTGTACAAGACCAAGATTTTTACTTTTTCCACTTCTATTCAACGTAGTCCTGTAAGTCCTAGCCAGAGCAATCAACAAGAGAAAGAAATGAGAAATTCAGATTATCTCTGTTCACGGACAACATGATTTTATACCTAGAAACCCTAAAGACTCCCCTGAAAGACTCTTTGATTTGATAAATGATTTCACTAAATTTTCAGGATACAAAATAAAAATAAAAAATCAATAGCATTTCTGTACAGCAATATATAACCATCAAGAAGAGAACAAAATTAAGAACTTAATCTCATTTATAATAGCTACCTGAATAATACCTAAAAATGAAATTTACCAAGGAGATGAAAGAACTCTATGAGGAGAACTACAAAACACTGATGAAAGAAATTATAGGTGATACAAATGGAAAAACATCCTGTGCTAATGGATTGGAAAAATCAATATTGTTAAAATGGCCACACTGCCAAAAGTGATCTACCGATTTGATGAAATTCCTATCTAGTTAGATATATCATTTTTCACAGAATTAGGAAGACACAATCCTAAAGTATAGATGGAATCAAGAACAAATATAAAATTGCCACAGCAATTATAAAAAAATGTATCTGGAGACATCACATTACCTGACTTCAAATTATACAATGAAGCTACAATAATAAAAGTAGCATGATACTAGCATAAACATATATACATAGGTTTATAGAACAGAATACAGAGCCCAGAAATAAAGCCACATATTTAAAACCAACAGATCTTTGACAAAGTTGGAAAAATCATACACTGAGGAAAAGATACCACATTCAATAAACTGTGTTATCTCTCCCAACATATAAAATTAAGTCAAAATGAATTAAGCACTTAAATGTAAGACCTGAAATTATTAAAATTCTAGAAGAAAACTGTTCTGGACATTAGCCAAGGCATATAACTTATGACAAATTCCTCAAAAGCAAGTACAACAAAAATAAAATTAGACAAATGGGATATAATTAAAGTAAAATGTTCTATGGAAGATGAAATTTAGATAATTATGAAATAAATAGGCAAATATGAAAATATTAAAATTGTAATATTTTGTGAACTTGCAAAGATTGTCATAATTTACATTCCTTTCAAATTGATAATAGTGGCCTGGGATGTTGTGTTGTATCCAGGCATAATTTCAGATGAAATATAATTGTTAGTATGATTTTTTTTTATTAACTGAGAGGCTGTGTGATTATTATAAATACTCATATTTGGAACTGTTAGAGGGCTTACTCTTATTCTTCCAAGAATATATAAAAAGTAATGGTTGTCCATTGCTTAGTGAGTAGGTGACATAAAGAAAAATATTTTCAAGAATTCTTTTTACAGAAGGTCTTTTTCTGAGTAGATTCACCAAATATTGCTTATTCGGATGCATATATAATAATCCTTCTAACAGTGGTTCTCAATATTCATTGAACATAAAAAGCCTTTGGGAACTTGTTAGAGTGCTGATTTCTAGACTTTTTCTTTCAGAAATTGATTCTACACTTGTGAAATTCCTTCCTATGCTGCTAGGAGAGCTTACCTTTGAAATTTCTCACGAAAACAAGTCACATGAGGAAAAATACATTATTTAAAGACTATACTTAACCTTTTAAAAGCTATACTTAAAATTCAAGTGAATTTTAAAAGAGTTGTACTTTTATGATATTTTAAAACAATTATACAAATTTCTTAATCATCTCTTCCTCAGGAGAATTGTTCTAGTATCTGCAATTATCAACTGAAATATATTTAGAGTTTCATAGACCAGTTTATCACAACTTTTGCTTTTGTTGTTAAAAAAAGACATAATCACGACGATTTAAATATTGATTTTAATGAAGTGAAGTAAGACAAACATGAGTTTAGTAAGCTAACCTTTTAAATCAGAACCTTTAAAATTCTGTTAAAGTTTAACTGTCTCTTTAAGTCTCTGAGACTGGATAGAAAATCAAGCATGCACTCGTCCTGTCAACCTTCCACAATCCTACGTAAGAAATTTGTCCAACAGTACCTTAAAAACAATATCAAAACTAGCCAACAATTGACTATGCTTATGAATTGATTGTGATTCACTGAAGACCTCCCAGAATTTAACTGAGAGTGAGATGATTGTTTACAACTCATTATTTTACTGAAGTTTTATTAGCCTAGAAAACATTGACATTTCTTTAGCAAAATAACATGGAAGCATATAGAGTAATCACAGTGCTTGAAATAAAGTAGTGATTTTGTTTTGTTTTGCTTTATTTTTAGTATATCACCACATTTTTCTGGTTATATAATAAGAAAGTAGTTGTAATTAGAACACCATGTCAGAACCATAACTCTAATTTCTTCATGCCTCCCTTTTGTCAGCTTTTGAGATATTTACTGTTTAATACTTGTCCGCTTTTGTGATAAAATAACAACAATAATTTTTGTTCATTAGAATTATTATATAGTCATTTTATTGTTGTACGTTTTGTCAAGTTCTTTTCTTTTGGCATTGTGCACACACTACAAAAGCAAAATTTAGTCCTTTCAAAGAGTTGAAAAGAAGCAATCTCTTATATGACAAATCCAACATTATCATATGTAAACCTCATTTGCTATGGAATGTCTCCCTGTTTCCAGCTCATTAATTGAATGAAACCTATTTTCACATTCTAGTAGGCAGCACTCTTCTTGAACTAATGGAATGATGTCTTTAGAAAAATAGAAAAGAAAGCAGGAATATATAATGTGATTAAATAATTCCCCAAAGGAATAGAATGAAAATATCCTGCTAGAAATATCAAAACCACAATATTATGCTAAATTAAGAAAGATAAAATTAGGATGAGGAAGTTGGTATTCTTAAGATACAAAATTATTTGCTTACTAAAATCTACCAAATATTGAATAGGCAATCAAGATTGTTTTCCCCTACTTAATTAAATTGCACCAACATGAATAAAGAAATGGTTTTATATTGAAATTATATAACCAACTGCAATACTGTTTCTTTTTTTTCTGTTGTGTGATAAGAAACTAAAGCCTAAATCATTTTGTTCTTTACAAGAGAAGTACCTGCCCATCTGTAATTGAGTGACTATTTTTAAAGATGTAGCTATCTAACAATGAGGCACTGTGGTGCGTCATCCAGATTTACATCCGTATATTTTATTCTAAGCCTTCCTAACAAAGACTAAGTAGCCCTTTGTGTATAATGAGAATGCCTAAGAACTCTTGGGTAGCTTAAATTCAAAAAGACAGATAACGAAGCATTATCTCCATTTGCCCACATTGATAGTACTTCTTTACTGAAGGCTCTTTTAAAAATCTTCTAAAACCTATTAAAAACATAACAAAAACAAAACCAACAAAATCAAAACTGATTTCCAGGAGAATGAGCAAGAACACACACAGAGAGAATAATGATGAGTAGAGCAAGAGGTTTTGGTTCCACCACTTGATGATGACGATTATAATAATAATACCGTACATTTGAATAGCACACAATGCTTTTGCATATATTATCTCAATTGCTACACAACCAGAAACCACTCCATACCTTTTCTATTCCAAGACTGACTTGTTTGTGAAAAAGAGCTAGCTGAAATAATAAACTATATTAACCATACTAACATAGCAAGCACATATTGAGTTAGACACTATATCTATATAGTCTACTGTCCCTAAGAGTGATAGCAAAAGCTTTGTGAGAATGGAACAAGGCCACCAGTGTATACCAAACAGCCTAGATTTTCTTTGATATTCTATTATGGCTTTGTCATCCATAGATTTACTTAAACCATTTATGAAGCCAGTTACCTTTTAATTCCATATACTTACTTGGCATCCCAATGTACATTTCCCACTGGATATAGAAGTAGTTTTTGTATTTGTCTTTTTTTTGTAATTGGTAGTGCATTCACATGGTTCAAATTCAAAAGATACAAAAAAGAATATAGAGTGAAAAGAAGACTTCCTCCTTCCCACCTCCTATGCTGCAGCCACCTATATCTTCTCCTCCAAGGAAATCTGAGTTATAAATTTCTCGTGTATCTTTAGGGATAGTCTGTGTATATTTAACCAAATGCACATGCACACATTTTTATATAAATGATAGCAGGCTTACTGCTCTGATTCTTGAGTTTTCTACTTAACAATATATATTTGAGTTAATACTCTGTAAGTAGAAAAAAATTACCTATTCTTTTTTAGTATATGTATAGTGCCCCAGTGCAGAACCTCACCGCCCAGTATGGCAGCTGATAGACACACGTGGCTACTAAGCACTTGGAATAGGGCTTGTATGAACTGAGTTGTTCTTTAAGTATAAAATAAACTAGATTTCAAAGATTTTGCATAAAAATGCAAAATATTTCCAAATTTTTATGCTCATTACACTTTGAAATAATAATATATTAGACAAGTTTGGTCAATAAAATACACTATTAAATCTTGTTTCACTTGTTTTTTGTTGTTGCTGTTCTTTATTATTTATTATTATTATTACTATGATTATTATTATTATTTTGAGACAGAGTTTTGCTCTTGTTACCCAGGTTTGAGTGCAATGGTGCGATCTTGGCTCACTGCAACCTCAGACTACTGGGTTCAAGCGATTCTTCTGCCTCAGCCTCTCGAATAGCTGAGATTACAGGTGCCTGCCAACAGGCCTGGCTAATTTTTTTTGTATTTTTAGTAGAGATGGGGTTTCATCATGTTGAACAGGCTGGTCTCAAACTCCTCACCTCAAGTGATCTGTCCACCTTAGCCTCCCAAAGTGCTGGGATTTCAGGCATGAGCCACCACCCCTGGCCTTTTTTATTCTTTTAATGTGACTATGGAAAATTTTTTAAATTAAACATATTTTTGCATTGCATTTCTTTTCTTTTTTTTTTTTGAGACGGAGTTTCGCTCTGTCGCCCAGGCTGGAGTGCAGTGGCGTGATCTCGGCTCACTGCAAGCTCCGCCTCCGGGGTTCCCGCCATTCTCCTGCCTCAGCCTCCCCAGTAGCTGGGACTACAGGCGCCCACCACCTCGCCCGGCTAGTTTTTTCTATTTTTTAGTAGAGACGGGGTTTCACCGTGTTAGCCAGGATGGTCTCGATCTCCTGACCTCGTGATCCGACCGTCTCGGCCTCCCAAAGTGCTGGGATTACAGGCTTGAGCCACTGCGCCCGGCCTTTGCATTGCATTTCGATTTGACATAGCTGATATAGATGAGCTATCATTTATTTAACCAGTTTTTTATTAATAAAAATTTAGATTTTTATTCTATTCATTTGATATTACAAAAAATACTAAGATTAATAACATTTAAAATCGTTATAGATTGGGCAGATGGGATTCCTGGAACAAAATAAAAGCATTATATATTTTGATAAGTATAGTTAAACTGTCCTAAATTGTGTTCATATTAATTTACATCCCAAACGTCAATGTGTGAGAATGTGTTTTTTCTACACTCTAACAAAAATTATTTCAACAAATATTTTTCATCTTTGCCTGTTTAATGGGTGACATTTGATTTTCTGTTACAGTAATTTTTATTTTTCTTATTTTCAGTGAGGTAGAACATTTTTATAAGTTTTAGGGTCCTTTATATTTTATTTTCTGTATGTTCATTCATTCATCAAATATTTATTCAGTGTATAGAATATGCCAGGTTTTTTCTAAAGTTTTGGGACACATCAACAAACAAAACACAGTTATCTCCCTTGCGTTGTTTGTATTCTAGTGAGGAAAAACCATATGTGTGTGTGTGTGTAGATAGATAGGTAGATAGATAGACATACTACTATATATAGTAATATCTTGGGTAAAAGTAGATATCTATACTATACCTAGTTCATAGTATTTATGTATTTGTATAGATATGTGGATATAGTATCTTAGGAGATAAAAACATGAAAAAATAAAACATACATAGGGCGGAGAAAAAAATTGGAAGTATAGAGTTGCAGTGGAATATAAACCGCCTATTAATTTACTTTTTTATTTTAAAAATATTTTTAGAGATGGAGTTTTGCTGTGTTGGCAAGGCTATAAAGCAGTAGCTATTCACAGGCATGATCAAAGTGCACTGCAGCCTCGAACTCTGGGGCTGAAGCAATCCTCCCACCTTAGCCTCCAAATAGCTGGGACTACAAGTTTGTGCCACTGCATCCTGTTCACTATTTTTATTTTTAAATATCTTTCTCTTAAATTTTTAAAATTACTTTTTCTAGCATTACCCTGTCAGAAGCACACACATATACATGCATAAATTCCCCTCTTCAACATATGTGCCCTTGTAATACAGTGGTTAAGAGTATGAGCTATGATATCAAACAGATCCGCATTTAAATTCAGACTCTTCCTATGACTGTGAGACTATTTGCAACTTATTTAGACCCACTGAGCCTAAATACCCTAGTAACAAAAGTGGGCAAGCAATAGTAATTATACCATAGAAATGTTGTAAATATTAAATGATATAATGCATGTTAAATGTTCAGCACCATGCCTTGTACATTACAAAAAATGATAAACATTTGAGAACTATTAGCTATTATCTGAAGAAGTTTGTAAATCCAAGATCTGTCTGTTTTACCACCTCTTTCACAAAATACAGACTGTAACTCTTCCCTTACGGAATAAGGAACTCTAAACTTTTAAGTATTTTTTATACAGTAGACACCATTCCATTGATCATTTTATTTGTCCTCCTCTGGTATATAAGTTGTATTATTGATGCCTGGGCCTCCAGTAATAGTTCATATTTATATATTTTCCTCTTTAGTACTTGTAATGCCTAATGTATTTTTAGTTGTTACAAATTTCAGACAAAAATTTCCAGATCAATTATGCATGTAGGCAAAAAAAGCTTATATGCACATTCACCTGTACATTTATAGAAATACATCAATTAAAATACATATATATCTATGTCCATATTTATGTGCACACACACACACCTTTCACATTAGATTAATTAACTTTCTTAAGAAAAAATCTTAGTGATTAATAGCTTAACTCACATCACTATACTATCTTTGCTTCAATGTTAAATTATTTTTTCTAGAGTTGTTTGGCTTTCTCGGCTTTCTCAGCTTTCCACCTTGGAAAAATAATATGCATATATTATAGCTTTAATTTTTATGTTCATTATAGCATTTAAATTTTGCCAGAAGAATCTACCAATTGAACGTATTTCCCCAAAAACAACTATGTCAGCTGGTTTGCTTGAAGTATGAGTTATTTTATTTCCTTACTACTTTCACAGACATTCCAATGTACTTGTAGCAAATGCATGTCACTTTTTTAACACAAATTTGAGAGATTCAATAAGGGCTTGATATATTTGAATGGAGTTTACAGTATTTGTAATGTCCTATGTAGCCTTGTTAATTTTGCATTTGTTCAAATATTTGAGTGCCCAATATTAGGCATTGTGTAATATTCTGAGTATAGAATAGTGAAAAAGACAAACATACAAAAATATAAATACAATAGCTTCCAGAGAAAAGAAGTTGTGTTTTCTTTATCTCTTTAACTAGACAGCCACTCTCCCATTAATACCTTACAAATTTCCTGACTTAAAAGTGCTCTGCTTATTATATACACAAGAATAATCTTTGCCATGATTAAAAACTATCAACTATAATATAAAATAATCTTTTAAGTGAGAAATATATTGAATCACATTAGCTTCCAGAGCTAGCAAAATTAGTTACTTAATTAATTTTGTATCTTCCATTTTCATGTTGTCAATTTTAGCAGTAGAGAATCTTTACTCCTGTTTCTAGATTAATGTTATTATTCTTGGTAGAGTCAAAGAATTCATTGTCTATAAATTTTTATATCCTTCTCAATGCTTCCCAAATGTCTCACATGCAATAAATAGAAATATCTATGTTTGTTGTAAATGATGACTTAGAATGAGTGCAAATACTTTATTATCATCAAAATATTAAAGATGCTTGTGATTTTTTTTTGATTTTCTTTTTTTTATTATTATTATACTTTAAGTTCTAGGGTACATGTGCATAACGTGCAGATTTGTTACATATGTATACTTGTGCCATGTTGCTGTGCTGCACCCATCAACTCATCAGCACCCATCAACTCGTCATTTACGTCAGGTATAACTCCCAATGCAATCCCTCCCCCCTCCCCCCACCCCCCTCCCCATGATAGGCCCCGGGTGTGTGATGTTCCCCTTCCCGAGTCCAAGTGATCTCATTGTTCAGTTCCCACCTATGAGTGAGAACATGCGGTGTTTGGTTTTCTGTTCTTGTGATAGTTTGCTAAGAATGATGGTTTCCAGCTGCATCCATGTCCCTACAAAGGACACAAACTCATCCTTTTTTATGGCTGCATAGTATTCCGTGGTGTATATGTGCCACATTTTCTTAATCCTATCACAGGTGGGTAAAAATCCTGCATGTGGTGCTAGCAATGATAGGCTCTCCAGGAGTGGGCATGGTGGGCAGAAGACACTCAGGCTGAGACAATAAGGATGTTACAAATGGGGGGTGCTTCTGCAGGTGGGTGCCATATGTAGAAAGTATTTCAGTGAGGTTTTGGTGGGGAGGAAGGGCTCTGGAGGCGTAGGTGGGGGTGAGAAGCACTGAGGCAGCTGTGGAACATCATTGCAGGCAAGAAGAATTCTGATGGGGGTGGGAGAGTTAAGAAGCACTCCAGTGGGGTATCACAAGCGTGAAGTGCTCCAGTGGTGGCACTGTGGGTGAGGATTGTTCAGTGGGGGTTCCACAGGTGGGAAGCAATCTGGTGGTGGCGACCTCAATCTATTTTAAATTAAAATAAATACTATATCTTTACCACTATCATACTAAATTATGTTATTCCACTATTTTCCAAAACACCATTGCCTGATTCAACATATAATAATCACAAGCTCTCCGAGAACAGATAAAAACAGAGAAACAACATAACAGAATATTTGGGAAACAACTAAAGCAGTGTTAAGAGGAAAATTTATATCACTAAATGTGAACATCAAAAATTTAGAAATATCTCAAGTTAACTTAACATTGCAGTTAGAGGAACCAGAAAAACAAGAGAAAACCAACCGCAAAGCTAGAAGAAGAAAAGAAATTAACAAAATGAGAGCTGAACTGAACAAAATTGAAATGAGAAAATCGACATAAAAGATCAAAAAGGTCAGTTCTTTGAAAGATTCAAAAAGATTAATAGACTGCTAGCTAGATTAATAAACAAAGAGAGAAGATTCAAATAAACACAATCAGAAACTACAAAGATGATGCTACAACTGAACACACAAAAATACAAAAATATCATCAGAGACTATTACAAACACATCTAGGCACAAAACTAGAAATCCCAGAAGAAATAGATGAATTCCTGGAAACATACAGCCTTGCAAGATTTAACCAAGAAGATATTTAAACCTGGAACAAATTAATAACAAGATCTGAAATTTAATCAGTAATGAAAGACTACCAACCAGAAAAAGCCCTGGACCAGATAAATTTCAAGCTAAATTCTACCAGACACAAAGAAAAGGTAGTAGCAATACTACTGAAATTATTCCAAAAAATTAAAAAGGAGGGACTCCTCCCAGACTCATTCTGCAAAGCCAGCTTCATTCTGATACTAAAGTCCAACAGAGACACAATGAATAAAGAAAACTTCAGGCCAATATGCCTGATGAACATAGACACAAAAATCCTTAACAAAATACTAGCAAAACGAATCCAGTAGAATATCAAAAATTAATTCACCACAATAAAGTACGCTTTATTCCTGGAATAAAAGGTTGGCTTAACATATGCACATCAATAAATGTGATTCACTACATAAACAATGTTAATAACAAAAACCACATGATCATTTCAACAGATGAAGAAAAGACTTGCAACAAAATTCAACATCGCTTCGTGTCAGAATTCCTGAAATTAGGCATTGAAATAACATATTTGAAAATATGAACCATAAATGATGAAACCACAGCCAACATCATTCTGAATTAGCAAAAGGTGGAAGTATTTTCTTTGAGAACAGTAACAAGACAAGAATGCCCACACTCTCACCATTTCTATTCAGTGTATTACTGAAAGTCCTAGCCAGAGCAATCAGGCAAGAGAAAAAAATAAAAGGCACCCAAATAGGAAGAGAGGAAGTCAAACCATCTCTCCTCACAGACAATGTGATTCAACACCTAGCAAACCCCATAGACTCCACCAGAAGGCTTCTAGAACTGAAACAACAATTAAGTAAAGTTTCAGGACACAAAGTCTGTGCAAAAAAACAGCATCATATCTAACCACCAATAACATACAATCTGGAAGCCAAATCAATAACACAGTCCTATTTTCAATAGCTATGAAAATAACAAAATACCAAGGAATAAAACTTACCAAGAAGGTGAAAGAACTACACTAAGATAATTGCAAAACACTTCTCAACAAAATCAGAGATGACACAAACAAATAGAAAAACATTCCATGCTCATGGACAAGAAAAATCCATATTGTTAAAATTACCATACTGCCAAAAGCAATTACAGACTCAATGTTATTCCTATGAATCTTCCAATGTCATTTTTCAAAGAATTAGAAAAAAAATTCTAAAATTCGTGTGGAACCAAATAAGTGCCCAAATAGCCAAAACAATCATAAGTAAAAATAATAAAGTCACAAGTATCATATTACCTGATATCAAACTGCACTATAAGGCTAGAGTAATTAAAATAGCATGGTATTAGTACAAAAACAGACACATAGACCAATGGAACAAAAAAGAGAACCTGGGGTCAGGTGCAGTGGCTCACACTTGTAATCCCAGCACTGTGGGAGGCTGAGGTGGGTGGATCAACTGAGGTCAGGAGTTCGAAACCAGAGTGGCCAACATGGTGAAACCCCATCTCTACTAAAAATACATGAATTAGCTCGGCATGGTGGTGCACACCTATAGTCCCAGCTACTCGGGAAGCTGAGGCAGGAGAATTGCATGAACCTGGGAGGCAGAGGTTGCAGTTAGCTGAGATCATCCCACTACACTCCAGCCTGGGCAACACAGCAAGAGTCCTTCAAAAAAAAAAAAAAAAGAGAGAGAGAGAGAGAGCAAGAACCTGGAAATAAAATCATACATGTAAAACCACCTGACCATTGAAAAAGTTGACAATAACAAACAATAGAGAAAGGACTCACCATTAAATAAATGGTTCTTGGATAACTGGTCAGTGACGTGCAAGAAGATTGAAACTGGCACCCTTCCTTTTACCATCTACATAATTTTTTTCTGGACATCAGCCTTGGAAATGCATTTATGATTGGGTTCCCAAAAGCAATTGCAGCACACACAAAAATTGTGACAAATATGGATATAATTAATCTAAAGAGCTTCTGAAAAACAAAAGGAACTATAAACAAAGCAAACAGGAAGCCTATAGAGTGGGATAAGTTATTTGCAAACTATGAACCTAACAAAAGTCTATTATCCAGAATGTGTAAGCTACTTAAATCACCAAGCAAAAACCAAATAAACCCATTTAAAAATGGGCAAAGAATATGAAAAGACCATTCTGAAAACGATATACATGTGGTCCACAAATATATGAAAAACTGCTCATCATCACAAATCCTCACAGAAATGCCAATCAAAATCGCAATGAGATATCATCTCAAACCCTTCAGAATGATTATTATTTAAAAGTCAAAGACAACTGATACTGGCAAAGATTTAGATAAAAGGGAATCTTTATACACTGCCAGTGGGAATGTAAATTAGTTCAGCCACTGTAGATAGCAATGTGGTGATTTCTCAAAGAACTTAAAACAGGACTACCATTCAACTCAGAAATCCAACTACTATGTATGTACTCAAAGAAAAATAAATTGTTCTACCAGAGAGAATAACGCACATATATGTTCATTCCTATGCTACTCACAATACCAACAACATGCCATCAACCAAGATGCCTATCAACAGTGGACTGGGTAAAGAAAATGTGATCCATATACATCACAGAAGATGACATAGCAATAAAAAAAAATGCAATCATGTTCTTTGAGGCAATATGGATGGAGCTGTAGGCCATTATCCTAACCAAAGTAATGCAGAAACAGAAAACCAAATACTTTGTGTTCTCACTTTAAAGTGAGAGCTACATATTGAATACACATGAACACAAAGGGAACAATAAGTCACTGGAGGTTGCTTGAAAAGGGAGTGTGGAGAAAGGGGTATGAGTTGGAAGGATTCCTATTAGGCAATGTGCTCATTACCTTGGTGACAGGATCATTCATACCCAAAGCCATAGTGACACTCAGTTTTCCCATGTAACAAGCCTGCATACGCACCCCCTCAGCTTAAATTAAAAAAAAAAATACTTATTATCTAGAATAAACCCTAATGAATTAAGTGTTTTGATGAGAATAAAAAATATTTACGGCAAATACATATATATTTGTATATATATTATAATATTGTATATTATTGTATTATACTATTATTTACATTATTATAATATATTATGTATAACATTATACATAATATTATTATGTACTATGTATATTATAAAGTATTATGTCTATTATAATGTATTAATATATACAAGTATATATCATTTATATTTACATATATAATGTGTGTGTATATATATATACACACACACATACACAGTGGAATACTATACTACTCATCCATAAAAAAGTATAAATTAATGGCATTTGCAGCAACCTGGATGGGATTGGAGACTATTATTGTAAGTAACTCAGGAATGGAAAATCAAACATCGTATGTTCTTAATCATAAGTGGGAGCTAAGCTATGAGTATGCAAAGTCATAAAAATGTTACAATGAGCCAGGTGCGGTGGCTCACTCCTGTAATTCCAGCACTTTGGGAGGCCGAGGCAGGCAGATCACCTGAGGTTAGGAGTTTGAGACCAGCCTGGCCAACATGGTGAAACCCTGTCTCTACTAAAAATACCAAAATTAGCTGAGAGTGGTAGTGGTCACCTTTAATCCCAGCTACTTGGGAGGTAGAGGCAGGAGAATTGCTTGAACCTGGGCAGCAGAGGTTGCAGTGAGCCAAGATCACACCATTGTACTCCAGCCTGGGCAACAAGAGCGAAATTCTGTCTAAAATAAAAGAATGATGTAATGGATTTTGGAGACTCAGGGGAAAGAGTAGGACAGGAGTGAGGGATAAAAGGCTATAAATTGGGTTCAATGGGATGTATTCTGCTTGGGTGATGGGTGCACCAAAATGTCAAAAATCACCACTAAAGAACTTACACATGAGCATGTAACCAAATAACACCTGTTCCCTGAAAACCTATGGAAATTAAAACAAACAAACAAGTAAATAAATGAAATAGATGTTTTGGGGCTAAAAAGCTCCTACTCCGCTTTAGGTAGAACATCTTGAGTATTCTATAAAATGAATGCAATATCTCTACCAACTTTAACTATGAGAGTGGAATTTTTTTCCAGTAATAAATATATCTATAAAATATATTTTCCAAAATATTGGAGGAAAGATGTATTTGGAGCAAATAATGTATAAAATAATTTGAATTGCAATGACTAAAATGTTAAATGTACAAAGCCCTTTCAACGAATGTAGAGATTAAACCTAAATTAGATTTTTAATGTACTGTCTTTCTCTTCTGATATTTCCTCAACTTTTATTTTGCAAAGTTGACTTATCATTTGAATTATGAAGTAAATAAGATATATTCTTTTTTTCTAACATTTGTTCATACTCGAATTTTTGTGGTATTCTGCATTCAAATTATTAGGTTCTTCTTGCCAGGTATGTTTAGTGAAGGCTACCTATCAATATTTAATTAGTTTCTGACAAAAAAAAAAAAAGGTGTGGAACAACTAACAGTGACTTTGTTGGGCCCTCTAATCAAAATGACTAATTCAACTTGTTCTATCATTGAAACCAGTCTTACATAAAGTGAAATAAACCTTTTCTATATTTGTGATTTGTTGGCCCTAGAATATTTTAGTCCCATTACACTTCCTCCACTTGCTTAAAACAGAACATGAATTCCACTTTTCCTCTCTGGGCCACTATTATAGAAGCTGTGAAGCTAAGTCAAATTCTTTCTGGCTGTCGTAGTCTGTAATTTCCATTAACCTTTTCGTCTAAGCTATGAACTGAGGAGATGAAATCAGGATTGGATAAGTCAAGCATAGTGAGGAAAGGTGGAAGAAACACTTTGAGTCAGTGACTAAGACTTCAACACACCTATGGGAGAAAACTTGGGATACATTGTCGGAAGGACACATTATTGAAGTGAACGTCTTAATGTAGCTGTGCATCAGTTAAGGCATGGATCTGATGGGTAAATTCCTGGATCAAGCTATCTGAGAAACAGCATATAGCTAGGAAATAGTATCTTGTTTCGTAGACAGCGTCAAGCCATTGCCTTTTATTTTTAAACTCATTTTTTTTCTTCTCTTACCTGCTTCATCTTTTCCTAGGGTTACAAATCTTTGGGAATATTTTTCATAACTCTGAAGTAAAGACAAGTGATCTCAATAATATAAAATATTTGTTCTAAAATTGCAAACAATAGTGATTATGTAAGCTTTTATCTCAGGGTCATATGTTACTATAGACACAGATAGTGTATTCTGTTCATCAAAGAAGTTGACTCCTAAGCCATTTATATCATCATATTCAGGAGTTCAAATGTGACTAGGCAAAGCATATTCTGAATGTAGTTTCCATTCAAATTCCTTACTCCCAAAGGCATGCTTTATGCATCTGTTCTTTATTTTAGTACTTTATAATTAATACATTGAAATTTCTTTACTATTTTTTCCTAAATGCAAGTGAAATTGCTTTCCGAATTGGAATTCATTATGGTGGAATATCACATTAAATAAAATATATAAGCGTGCATTTAAATCATATGCTGCTCTCTTTTTTTTTTGCTCTAATCGTGAATTGTGATTTTGTGTTCATAATTTAGACATAAAAATAATTTTCAAGGGACTTTACATAATTCAGAGCTCTGTGTCTGTGTCTGTGTTTTGCATATGAATGGACCCATACAGATATGCATGTTTGCAAGAGAGGAACAGGTAGAGAGAGAGAGAGAGAGAGAGAGAGAGAGAGAGAAAACTATGAAAAAAGCAAAAGCAATGAATGTATGTTTACTTGACTTGCATTACCTAATTTATTTTTACCTCCAAACTTAATATGCATGATATTGTTCTCTTTAAGTTAGAGACAGAAAACCTGAATAATAAGAAGTTTTTGTAACATACCAAAGGTTAAGTAGTTAGAAATTAACAGTCAGGATTTGAACCCAGGCAGTGTCAGTCCAGGGTTCCTCAGCATTTCTCTCTTAACCACTTCTTTTCTGTTATTGGAATTTACAGATTTTCTTTAAGTTTGGGGGCTTGTTTTTGTACAACTGCAGACACTTTCAATGCTATTTTTTGTTAATGGTTAACTTACATTTTTACTTGAGCATTTTGCTTAAGAAAACTCAAATCGATCCAGCTCTCAATTCTCATTTTCAGTACAAGGGATTTAGAACACTTTATTCTGATGATCTTTTTCCTGAAATCTCCCATGTTGTAGTTGTTCAGTATTTTTGTATCATTTTATTTTTAAATATCCCATAGTAGTCACTGTTATTTTACAGCCAATATTTATATAGATTTAGGCACATATTTTAATAACTTACTTTGTCTCAATTGCTTCTTTTTAAAAAATGTGTCTACAGAAATGTAATTCAAATACCATATAATTAATCAATTTAATGTGTGCAATAGTGGCTTTTGGTATTTCACAAGTTAGTGCTATTATCACCACAAACTTATCCAAAAATATTTCTGACATATTGAAAAAGTACATAATAAATATTGATTTACATGTTTCGTTCTATGACTTCTGACTCCTCAAACCTAAGCAACCACTAATCTACATTTCATCTCTATCTATTTACTGAGTGGACACTTCTAATAAACAGAATAATACAGTATGTAGTTCATGAAAGTTTCTTTTACTTAGCAGAATAGTTTCAATGTGCATTCATGTTATAGTATGTATCATTACTTCATTCACTTTTATTGCTAAACAATATTCCATTAGATAGATATGCTAATTTTTATTTACCCAGATAGCAGTTGAGGATCGTTTAAGGTGTTGCCACTTTGAGATACTGTGAATAATGCTACTATGAGTATTTACATACAAATTTTTGAATAAATATATGCTTTTCTTTCTCTTTGGTAGATAAGGGAAATTTTGGTCATATGGTAGCTCTATGTTAAACTATTGAGGAACAGCTAAAACAGATTTCCAAAGTGTTTGCACCATTTGCATTCTTGCCTACAAAGCATAAGTGTTCCTTTGCCAACATTTGATCTTGTCTTATTTTTAAAATACATCCTAGTGAGTAAGAAGTAGCTTCCGTTGTGGTTTCTATTTACATTCACCTAATGACTAATGGCATTAAACATCTTTTTCTGTGCTTATAGGCCATTTGTATGTCTTCCTTGGAGAAATATTTATTTAGACTTTTAATCATTTTCTGAGTTAGTTTTTTTTTAATTATTGTATTGTCAGAGTTTTTTCAGACTTATTAAGGTACAATTGACCAATACAATTTGCATATATTCAAAGTGTATGATGAAATGTTTTGTAAAATGATTCCCCATATCAGTCTAATTCCCATATCCATCACCTAACATACTTACCTTTTTTTGATGGTGCAAATATGGAAAATCTATTCTCTTAGTAAATTTCAAGTATAAAACACATTATTAACTATAGTCACCATGCTGTATATTAGGTCTTCAGAATTTATTTATCTTATGTCTAGAAGTTTGTAGAGTTTGAGCAACATTTTCCCATTTCCCTCACCTTCCCAGCTCTGCTAAGTTTATTTTTATTGTTTTGTTATGAGTTTGACTTTTTTTGATTCCACATGTAAGTCTGATCATGCAGTATTCATCTTTTTGTGTCTGGCTTATTCCTTTAGCATAATACCATCCAAGTTCATACACGTTGTCACAAATTGCAAGATTTACCTTTATAGAGGACAGAAAACATTCCCTTTTATATACATGCCATATATATGTCATATATATATATATCTTTTATGCATTCATCCACTGACACACATGTGGGTTGTTTTATATCTTGGCTATTCTGAATAATGCTGCCATGACTATTTGACATGCAGCTTCATACTGATATTTTTAGATGTACTGATTTTATTCCCTTGTAGCTGTATACTGAGAAGTGGGATTGTTGAATCATAAGAGAGTTTTATTTTTAATTATTTAAGAAGCTGCCATGTTGTTTTCAATAATGGTTTGTATTAGTTTTCATATTCCTCAAACTGGGAACAAAAAGAGGTTTAATTGAACTTATAGTTCCACATGGCTAAGGAGGCATCAGAATCATGGCAGAAGGTAAAAGGCACTTCTTACATGGCAGCAGCAAGAGAAAAATGAGGAAGAAAGAAAGAAGGAAACCACTGATAAACCCATCAGATCTCATGAGTCTTATTTACTATCATGAGAAGAGCATGGAAAAGACCAGCCCCCATGATTCAATTACCTTCCACTGGATCCCTCCAACAACATGTAAGAATTCTCATAGATACAATTCAAGTTGAGATTTGGGTGGAGACACAGCCAAAACATATCATTTCACCCCTGGACCCTCTAAATCTCATGTTCTCACATTTCAAAACCAATCATGCCTTCCCAAGAGTTCCTGAAAATCTTAACTCATTTCAGCATTAACCCAAAAGTCCACAGTCCAAAGTCTCATCTGAGTCAAGGCAAGTACCTTCTGCCTATGAGTCTGTAAAATTAAAAGCAAGCTAATTACTTCCTAGATACAATGGGGGTGTGGGTATTGGGTAAATATGGCTGTTATAAATGGGAGAAATTGGCCAAAACAAAGGGGTTATAGGGCCCATGCAAGTCCAAAATTCAGTGGGGCAGTCAAGTTTCAAAGCTCAAAAAATGATCTCCTTTGACTCTAGGTCTCAAATCCAGGTCACATGGATGCAAAATGTTGGTTCCCATGGTCTTGGGCAGTTCATCTCCTGTGGCTTATAAGGGCACAGGCTCCCTCCTAGCTACTGTCATGGGCTGGCACTGACTTTCTGCAGCTTTTCCAGATGCTATAAATGAAGATACCATTCTGGGGTCTGAAAGATGGTGGTCCTCTTCTCATGGCTTTATTAGATGGTACCCCAGTAGGAACTCTGTGTGGGGGCTCCCAAGCCACATTTCCCTTCTGCACTGCCCTAGCAGCTGTTCTCCATGAGTGCACCACCCCTTCAGCAAACATTTACCTGGGAATCCAGGCATTTGCATACATCACCTGAAATCTAGGCAGCGGTTTCCAAGGCTCAATTCTTGACTTCTGTGCACCCGCATACTCAACATCTCATGGAATCTGCCAAGGCGTTGGACTTCCACCCTCTGAAGCTACAGCCCGAGCTCTACATTGGCCCCTTGAAGCCACAGCTGGAGCAGATGGGACACAGGGCACCCAGTCTCTAGGCTGGACAGCACAAAGACCCTGGGCCTGGCCTACAAAACCATTTTTTCCTCCGGTGCCCCAGGCCTGTGATGGGAAGAGCTGCTGCAAAGGTCTCTGACATGGCTTGGAGACGTTTCCCTTGTGATCTTGGGCATTAACGTTAGGCTCCTTACTACTTATGCAAATTTCAGCAGCCATTTTGGATTTCACCTTGAAAAATGGATTTTTCTTTTCTACTGCATTCTCGGGCTGCAAATTTTTTGAACTTTTATGCTTGATGCAGTGGTGGTTTCAGTGTCTATGGTGAAATTGCTCATGGAACAGTCATACAGCTACATTCTGGAATGGGCATGGTTGAAGTTAGTGGAAGCCATCCTGAGGTTAAACAACAATGGCGGGGGGGGGGGCAGAGCAAGATGGCCGAATAGGAACAACTCCAGTCTCCAACTCCCAGCGTGAGTGACACAGAAGATCAGTGATTTCTGCACTTTCAACTGAGATACTGGGTTCATCTCACTAGGGAGTGCCGGACAATCGGTGCTGGTCAGCTGCTGCAGCCCGACCAGTGAGACCTGAAGCAGGGCGAGGCATCGCCTCACCTGGGAAGTGCAAGGGGGAAGGGACTCCCTTTTCCTAGCCAGGGGAACTGAGACACACAACACCTGGAAAATCGGGTAACTCCCACCCCAATACTGCGCTTTAAGCAAACGGGCACACCAGGAGATTGTATCCCACACCTGGCCGGGAGGGTCCCACGCCCACGGAGCCTCCCTCATTGCTAGCACAGCAGTCTGCAATCTACCGGCAAGGCAGCAGTGAGACTGGGGGAGGGGCATCCACCATTGCTGAGGCTTAAGTAGGTAAACAAAGCTGCTGGGAAGCTCGAACTGGGTGGAGCTCACAGCAGCTCAAGGAAACTTGCCTGTCTCTGTAGACTCCACCTCTGGGGACAGGGCACAGTAAACAACAACAAAAGCAGCAGAAACCTCTGCAGACACAAACGACTCTGTCTGACAGATTTGAAGAGAGCAGTGGATCTCCCAACACAGAGGTTGAAATCTGAGAAGGGACAGACTGCCTGCTCAAGTGGGTCCCTGACCCCGAGTAGCCTAACTGGGAGACATCCCCCACTAGGGGCAGTCTGACATCCCACACCTCACAGAGTGGAGTACACCCCTGAGAGGAAGCTTCCAAAGCAAGAATCAGACAGGTACACTCACTGTTCAGCAATATTCTATCTTCTGCAGCCTCTGCTGCTGGTACCCAGGCAAACAGGGTCTGGAGTGGACCTCAAGCAATCTCCAACAGACCTGCAGCCGAGGGTCCTGACTGTTAGAAGGAAAACTATCAAACAGGAAGGACACCTACACCAAAACCCCATCAGTACATCACCATCATCAAAGACCAGAGGCAGATAAACCCACAAAGATGGGGAAAAAGTGGGCAGAAAAGCTGGAATTTCAAAAAATAAGAGCGCATCTCCCCCGGCAAAGGAGCGCAGCTCATCGCCAGCAACGGATCAAAGGGGGACAGAGAATGACTTTGACGAGATGAGAGAAGAAAGCTTCAGTCCATCAAACTTCTCAGAGCTAAAGGAGGAATTATGTACCCAGCGCAAAGAAACTAAAAATCTTGAAAAAAAAGTGGAAGAATTGATAGCTAGAATAATTAATGCAGAGAAGGTCATAAACGAAATGAAAGAGATGAAGACCATGACACGAGAAATACGTGACAAATGCACAAGCTTCAGTAACCGACTCGATCAACTGGAAGAAAGAGTATCAGCGATTGAGGATCAAATGAATGAAATGAAGCGAGAAGAGAAACCAAAAGAAAAAAGAAGAAAAAGAAATGAACAAAGCCTGCAAGAAGTATGGGATTATGTAAAAAGACCAAATCTACGTCTGATTGGGGTGCCTGAAAGTGAGGGGGAAAATGGAACCAAGTTGGAAAACACTTTTCAGGATATCATCCAGGAGAACTTCCCCAACCTAGTAGGGCAGACCAACATTCAAATCCAGGAAATACGGAGAACACCACAAAGATAATCCTCGAGAAGAGCAACTCCAACACATAATTGCCAGATTCACCAAAGTTGAAATGAAGGAAAAAATCTTAAGGGCAGCCAGAGAGAAAGGTCGGGTAACCCACAAAGGGAAGCCCATCAGACTAACAGCAGATCTCTCGGCAGAAACTCTCCAAACCAGAAGAGAGTGGAGGCCAATATTCAACATTCTTAAAGAAAAGAATTTTAAACCCAGAATTTCATATCCAGCCAAACTAAGTTTCAGAAGTGAAGGAAAAATAAAATCCTTTACAGATAAGCAAATGCTTAGAGATTTTGTCACCACCAGGCCTGCCTTACAAGAGACCATGAAGGAAGCACTAAACATGGAAGGGAACAACCGGTACCAGCCATTGCAAAAACAAGCCAAAATGTAAAGACCATCGACGCTAGGAAGAAACTGCATTAACTAACGAGCAAAATAACCAGTTACTATCATAATGGCAGGATCAACTTCACACATAACAATATTAACCTTAAATGTAAATGGACTAAATGCTCCAATTAAAAGAAACAGACTGACAAACTGGATAAAGAGTCAAGACCCATCAGTCTGCTGTATTCAGGAGACCCATCTCACATGCAGAGACATACGTAGACTCAAAATAAAGGGATGGAGGAAGATCTACCAAGCAAATGGAGAACAAAAAAAAGCAGGGGTTGCAATACTAGTCTCTGATAAAACAGACTTTAAGCCATCAAAGATCAAAAGAGACAAAGAAGGCCATTACATAATGGTAAAGGGATCAATTCAACAGGAAGAGCTAACTATCCTAAATATATATGCACCCAATACAGGAGCACCCAGATTCATAAAGCAAGTCCTAAGAGACTTACAAAGAGACTTAGACTCCAACACAATAATAATGGGAAACTTCAACACTCCAATGTCAACATTAGACAGATCAACGAGACAGAAAGTTAACAAGGATATCCAGGAATTGAACTCATCTCTCCAGCAAGCAGACCTATTAGACATCTATAGAACTCTCCACCCCAAATCAACAGGATATACATTCTTCTCACCACCACATCACACTTATTCCAAAACTGACCACATAATTGGAAGTAAAGCACTCCTCAGCAAATGTACAAGAACAGAAATTATAACAAACTGTCTCTCAAACCACAGTGCAATCAAACTAGAACTCAGGACAAAGGAACTCAATCCAAACTGCTCAACCACATGGAAACTGAACAACCTGCTCCTGAAAGACTACTGGGTACATAATGAAATGAAGGCAGAAATAAAGATGTTCTTTGAAACCAATGAGAACAAAGATACAACATACCAGAATCTCTGGGACAAATTTAAAGCAGTGTGTAGAGGGAAATTTATAGCACTAAATGCCCACAAGAGAAAGCTGGAAAGATCTAAAATTGACACTCTAACATCACAATTAAAAGAACTAGAGAAGCAAGAGCAAACACATTCAAAAGCTAGCAGAAGGCAAGAAATAACTAAGATCAGAGCAGAACTGAAGGAGATAGAGACACAAAAAACCCTCCAAAAAATCAATGAATCCAGGAGTTGGTTTTTTGAAAAGAACAACAAAATTGACAGACCACTAGCAAGACTAATAAAGAAGAAAAGAGAGAAGAATAAAATAGATGAAATAAAAAATAATAAAGTGGATGTCACCACCGACCCCACAGAAATACAAACTACCATCAGAGAATACTATAAACACCTCTACGCAAATAAACTGGAAAATCTAGAAGAAATGGATAATTTCCTGGACACTTACACTCTTCCAAGAATAAACCAGGAAGAAGTTGAATCCCTGAATAGAGCAATAGCAGGCTCTGATATTGAGGCAATAATTAATAGCCTACCAACGAAAAAAAGTCCTGGACCAGATGGATTCACAGCTGAATTCTACCAGAGGTACAAGGAGGAGCTGGTACCATTCCTTCTGAAACTATTCCAATCAAAAGAAAAAGAGGGAATCCTCCCTAACTCATTTTATGAGGCCAACATCATCCTGATACCAAAGCCTGGCAGAGACACAACAAAAAAGAGAATTTTAGACCAATATCCCTGATGAACATTGATGCAAAAATCCTCAATAAAATACTGGCAAACCGGATCCAGCAGCACATCAAAAAGCTTATCCACCATGATCAAGTGGGCTTCATCCCTGGGATGCAAGGCTGGTTTAACATTCGCAAATCAAGAACCATAATCCAGCATATAAACAGAATCAAAGACAAGAATCACATGATTATCTCAATAGATGCAGAAAAGGCTTTTGACAAAATTCAACAGCCCTACATGTTAAAAACGCTCAATAAATTCGGTATTGATGGAGCGTACCTCAAAATAATAAGAGCTATTTATGACAAACCCACAGCCAATATCATACTGAATGGGCAAAAACTGGAAAAATTCCCTTTGAAAACTGGCACAAGACAGGGATGCCCTCTCTCACCACTCCTATTCAACATAGTGTTGGAAGTTCTGGCTAGGGCAATCAGGCAAGGGAAAGAAATCAAGGGTATTCAGTTAGGAAAAGAAGAAGTCAAACTGTCCCTCTTTGCAGATGACATGATTGTATATTTAGAAAACCCCATTGTCTCAGCCCAAAATCTCCTTAAGCTAATAAGAAACTTCAGCAAAGTCTCAGGATACAAAATTAATGTGCAAAAATCACAAGCATTCTTATACACCAGTAACAGACAAACAGAGAGCCAAATCATGAATGAACTCCCATTCACAATGGCTTCGAAGAGAAAAAAATACATAGGAATCCAAATTACAAGGGATGTAAAGGACCTCTTCAAGGAGAACTACAAACCACTGCTCAGTGAAATAAAAGAGGACACAAACAAATGGAAGAACATACCATGCTCATGGATAGGAAGAATCAATATTGTGAAAATGGCCATACTGCCCAAGGTAATTTATAGATTCAATGCCATCCCCATCAAGCTACCAATGAGTTTCTTCACAGAATCGGAAAAAAAAAAAAACTGCTTTAAAGTTCATATGGAACCAAAAAGAGCCCGCATTGCCAAGACAATCCTAAGTCAAAAGAACAAAGCTGGAGACATCACGCTACCTGACTTCAAACTATACTACAAGGCTACAGTAACCAAAACAGCATGGTACTGGTACCAAAACAGAGATATAGACCAATGGAACAGAACAGAGTCCTCAGAAATAATACCACACATCTACAGCCATCTGATCTTTGACAAACCTGAGAGAAACAAGAAATGGGGAAAGGATTCCCTACTTAATAAATGGTGCTGGGAAAACTGGCTGGCGTAGAAAGCTGAAACTGGATCCCTTTCTTACTCCTTATAAAAAATTAATTCAAGTTGGATTAGAGACTTAAATATTAGACCTAAAACCATAAAAACCCTAGAAGAAAACCTAGGCAATACCATTCAGGACATAGGCATGGGCAAGGACTTCATGTCTAGAACACCAAAAGCAATGGCAACAAAAGCCAAATTTGACAAATGGCATCTAATTAAACTGAAGAGCTTCTGCACAGCAAAAGAAACTACCATCAGAGTGAACAGGCAACCTACAGAATGGGAGAAAAATTTTGCAATCTATTCATCTGACAAAGGGCTAATATCCAGAACTTACAAAGAACTCAAACAAATTTACAAGAAAAAAACGAGCAACGCTATCAAAAAGTGGACAAAGGATATGAACAGACATTTCTCAAAAGAAGACATTGATACAGCCAACAGACACATGAAAAAATGCTCATCATCACTGGCCATCAGAGAAATGCAAATCAACACCACAATGAGATACCATCTCACACCAATTAGAATGGCAATCATTAAAAAGTCAGGAAACAACAGGTTCTGGAGAGGATGTGGAAAACTAGGAACACTTTTACACTGTTGGTGGGACCGTAAACTAGTTCAACCATTATGGAAAACAGTATGGCGATTCCTCAAGGATCTAGAACTAGATGTACCATGTGACCCAGCCATCCCATTACTGGGTATATACCCAAAGGATTATAAATCATGCTGCTACAAAGACACATGCACACTTATGTTTATTGCGGCACTATTCACAATAGCAAAGACTTGGAAACAACCCAAATGTCCAACAGTGTCAGACTGGATTATGCAAATGTGGCACATATACACCATGGAATACTATGCAGCCATACAAAAAGGATGAGTTTTTGTCCTTTGTAGGGAAATGGATGCAGCTGGAAACCATCATTCTTAGCAAAGTATCACAAGAACAGAAAACCAAACACCGCATGTTCTCACTCATAGGTGGGAACTGAACAATGAGATCACTTGGACTCGGGAAGGGGAACATCACACACCGGGGCCTTTCCTGGGGAGGCGGGAGTGGGGAGGGATTGCATTGGGAGTTTTACCTGATGTAAATGACGAGTTGATGGGTGCTGACGAGTTGATGGGTGCAGCACACCAACATGGCACAAGTATACATATGTAACAAACCTGCATATTATGCACATGTACCCTAGAACTTAAAGTATAATAATAATAATAAATAAATTAAAAAGATACATTAAAAAAAAGAAAAGAAAAACAAAACTGTTAATTTTGATTATGTCCAATTTATCTATTTAGCTTTTTGTTGCTTAGGTTTCTGGTGTCATATCTAAAAACATTACCTCATCTAAAGTCAGAAAGTCTCTTCTTAGTTTGTAATAATTTTAGTTATCAGTTATTACCTTTATGTCTTTGATCTATTGTAAATTAAATTTTGTATATGGTGTTATTGTAGGGTCCAACTTCATTATGTGCATGTAGGTAGATATTCAGTTATCCTGTTGTCTTTTGTTGTAAAGACTATTATTTCCCCCATTGAATTTTCTTGACACTCTCCTCCAACTTTGATCTTCTTCAAGATTGTTTTGGGTAGTGTGAGTATAATAAATTTCATACCAATTTTAGGATGAAGTTTTCAATTTTGGGAAAGAGTGAACTGAGATTTTTCATAAGAATTGCATTGAATATTTAGATCAACTTGGGAAGTGTTGTTATTCTTATGTTAAGCCTTATATTCATGAACTTCAGATATCTTCCTATTTTTTTGGTCTTTTTAAATGTATTTCAACAATTCTTTAAAAACTTTCATGACAAAAGTTTTCATATCTTGATACACTAATTTCTTTTTTTCCTATTATACTTTATGTTCTAGGGTACATGTGCACAATGTGCAGGTTTGTACGTATGTATACATGTGCCATGTTGGTGTGCTGCACACATTAACTCATCATTTACATTAGGTATAACTCCTAATGCTATCCTTCCCCATTTCTCCAACCCCACAACAGGTCTCAGTGTGTGATGCTCCCCTTCCTGTGTCCAAGTGTTCTCATTGTTCAATTCCCACCTATGAGTGAAAACATGCGATGTTTGGTTTTCTGTTCTTGCGATAGTCTGTTGAGAATGATGTTTTCCAGCTGCATCCATGTCCCTACAAAGGACATGAACTCATCCTTTTTTATGGCTGCATAGTATTCCATGGTGTATATGTCATCTCCAAACAGGGACAATTTGAGTCCCTTTTTCCTAATTGAATACTCTTTATTTCTTGCTCTTGCCTGATTGCCCTAGCCAGAACTTCCAACACTATGTTGAATAGGAGTGGTGAGAGAGGGCATCCCTGTCTTGTGCCAGTTTTCAAGGGGAAATGCTTCCAGTTTTTGTCCATTCAGTATGATATTGGCTGTGGGTTTGTCATAAATAGCTCTTATTATTTTGAGATACATTCCATCAATACCGAATTTATTGAGAGTTTTTAGCATGAAGGGCTGTTGAAATTTGTCAAAGGACTTTTCTGCATCTGTGGAGATAATCTTGTGGTTTTTGTCTTTGGTTCTGTTTATATGCTGGATTACGTTTATTGATTTGTGTATGTTGAATCAGCCTTGCATCCCAGGGATGAAGCCCACTTGATCATGGTGAATAAGCTTTTTGATGTGCTGCTGGATTCAGTTTGCCAGTATTTTATTGAGGATTTTTGCATCAATGTTTATCAGGGATATTGGTAGAAAATTCTCTTTTTTTTTTAATTGTGTCTCTTCCAGGCTTTAGTATCAGGATGATGTTGGCCTCATAAAATGAGTTAGGGAGGATTCCCTCTTTTTCTATTGATTGGAATAGTTTCAGAAGGAATGGTACCAGCTCCTCCTTATACCTCTGGTATAATTCAGCTGTGAATCCATCTGGTCCAGGACTTTTTTACGTTGGTAGGCTATTAATGATTGCCTCAATTTCAGAGCCTGCTATTGGTCTATTCAGGGATTCAACTTCTTCCTGGTTTAGTCTTGGGATAGTATATGTGTCCAGAAATTTATCCATTTCTTCTAGATTTTCTAGTTTATTAGCATAGAGGTGTTAATAGTATTCTGTGAAGGTAGTTTGTATTTCTGTGGGGTCAGTGGTGATATCCCCTTTATCATTTTTTATTGAGTCTTTTTGATTTTTCTCTCTTTTCTTCTTTATTAGTCTTGCTAGTGTTCTATCCATTTTGTTGAACTTTTCAAAAAACCAGCTCCTGGATTCACTGATTTTTTGAAAGGTTTTTTGTGTCTCTATCTCCTTCAGTTCTGCTCTGATCTTAGTTATTTCTTGCCTTCTGCTAGCTTTTGAATGTGTTTTCTCTTGCTTCACTAGTTCTTATCATTGTGATGTTAGGATGTCAATTTTAGATCTTTCCATCTTTCTCTTGTGGGCATTTAGTGCTATAAATTTCCCTCTACACACTGCTTTAAATGTGTCGCAGAGATTCTGGTATGTTGTATCTTTGTTCTCATTGGTTTCAAAGAACATTTTTATTTCTGCCTTCATTTCATCATGTACCCAGTAGTCATTCAGGAGCAGGTTGTTCAGTTTCCATGTAGTTGAGCGGTTTGATTGAGTTTCTAAATCCTGGGTTCTAGTTTGATTGCACTGTGGTTTGAGAGACAGTTTGTTATAATTTCTGTTCTGTTACATTTGTTGAGGAGTGCTTTATTTCCAACTACGTGGTCAATTTTGGAATAAGTGCAATGTGGTGCTGAGAATAATGTATATTCTGTTGATTTGGGGTGGAGCGTTCTATAGATGTCTATTAGGTCTGCTTGCTGCAGAGATGAGTTCAATTCCTGGATATCCTTGTTAACTTTCTGTCTCGTTGATCTGTCTAATGTTGGCAGTGGGGTGTTGAAGTCTCCCATTATTATTGTGTTGGAGTCTAAGTCTCTTTGTAAGTCTTTAAGGACTTGCTTTATGGATTAGGTGTTCCTGTTTTGGGTGCATATATATTTAGGATAGTTAGCTCTTCCTGTTGAATTGATCCCTTTACCATTATGTAATGGCTTTCTTTGTCTCTTTTGATCTTTGATGGCTTAAAGTCTGTTTTATCAGAGACTAGGATTGCAACCCCTGCAGTTTTTTGTTTTCCATTTGCTTGGTAGATCTTCCTCCATCCCTTTATTTTGAGCCTATGTGTGTCTCTACACATGAGATGTGTCTCCTGAATACAGCAAACTGATGGATCTTGAATATTTATCCAATTGGCCAGTCTGTGCCCTTTAATTGGAGTTTTTAGTGCATTTACATTTAAGGTTAATGTTATGTGTGAACTTGATCCTGTCATTATGATGTTAGCTGATTGTTTTTATCATTAGTTGATGCAATTTCTTCCTAGCATCGATGTTCTTTACATTTTGGCATGTTTTTGCAGTGTCTGGTACCGGTTGTTCCTTTCCATGTTTAGTGCTTCCTTCAGGATCTCTTGTAGGGCAGGCCTGGTGGTGACAAAATCTCTCAGCATTTGCTTGTCTTTAAAGGATTTTATTTCTCCTTCATATATGAAACTTAGTTTGTCTGGATATGAAATTCTGGGTTTAAAATTCTTTTCTTTAAGAATGTTGAATATTGGCCTCCACTCTCTTCTGGCTTGGAGAGTTTCTGCTGAGAGATCTGCTGTTAGTCTGATGGGCTTCCCTTTGTGGGTAACCCGACCTTCCTCTCTAGCTGCCCTTAAGATTTTTTCCTTCATTTCAACTTTGGTAAATCTGACAATTACGTGTCTTGGAGTTGCTCTTCTCGAGGAGTATCTTTGTGGTGTTCTCTGTATTTCCTGAATTTGAATGTTGGCCTGCCTTACTAGGTTGTGGAAGTTCTCCTGGATAATATCCTGCAGAGTGTTTTTCAACTTGGTTCCATTCTCCCCATCACTTTCAGGTACACCAGTCAAACATAGATTTGGTCTTTTTACATAGTCCCATATTTCTTGGATGCTTTGTTCATTTCTCTTTATTCTTTTTTATCTAAACTTCTCTTCTCCCTTCATTTCATTCATTTGATCTTCAATCGCTGATACCCTTTCTTCCAGTTGATTGAGTCAGTTACTGAAGCTTACGCATTTGTCACATAGTTCTTGTGTCATGGTTTTCATCTCTATCAGTTCATTTAAGGACTTTTTTGTATTGGTTATTCTAGTTAGCCATTTGTCAAATCTTTTTTTAAGGTTTTTAGTTTCTTTGTACTGGGTTCTTACTTCACCTTCTAGCTCGGATAAGTTTGATCATCTGAACTCTTCTTCTCTCAACTTTTCAAAGTCATTCTCCATCCAGCTTTGTTCCATTGCTGGCTAGGAGCTGTGTTCCTTTGGAGACAGAGCAGTGCTCTGATTTTTTGAATTTTCAGCTTTTCTTCATTGCTTTTTCCCCTTCTTTGTGGTTTTATCTACCTTTGGTCTTTGGCGATGGTGACATACAGATGGGGTTTTGGTGTGGATGTCCTTTCTGTTTGTTAGTGTTCCTTCTAACAATCAAGACCCTCAGCTGCAGGTCTGTTGGATTTTGCTTGAGATCCACTCCAGACCCTGTTTGCCTGGGTATCAGCAGCTGAGGCTGCAGAAGAGTGAATATTGCTGAACAGCAAATGCTGCTATCTGATCATTCCTCTGGAAACTTCATCTCATAGGTATACTCAGCTTGTGAGGTGTGAGGTCCATGGGCCTGGGACCCTCTGAGCCAGGTGCAGGATATAATCTCCTGGTGTGCCATTTGCTAAGACCCTTGGTAAAGTACAGTATTAGGGTGGGAGTGACCCGATTTTCCAGGTGTTGTGTGTCACAGTTTTCCTTGGCTAGGAAAGGGAATTGCCTTCCCCTTTGCACTTCCCAGGTAAGGTGATGCCTTGCCCTGCTTTGGCTCTCACTTGTTGGGCTGCACCCACTGTCCTGCACTCGCTGTCTGACACACCCCAGTGAGATGAACCCCATACCTCAGTTGGAAATGCAGAAATCACCCATCTTCTGTGTCAGTCACCCTGGGAGCTGGAGGCTGGAGCTGCTCCTATTCATCCATCTTGGCACCACCCTATACACTCATTTCTAACTATTATGTTCTCTTTGATTTCTTTTCCAGATTATACATATTCATTTGTGAATACACAATTGAATTTTATGTGTTAATTTGTATCCTGCAACTTTGCTTAATTCATTATTAAATCTGTTTTTTGTAGACGCTATACAGTTTCTAGTGTTTAAGTTCATGTCATCTTAAAACAAAAAGAATTTTATTTCTTCCTTTAAAATATAGAGATATTGTCTATTTAATTTCTTGTCTAGTTACTCTGGTTAGAACATCCAGTACAATGTGAAATATATGTGGGTAGAGCGCATATCATTTTCTAGTTTTAGATATTAGGGTATCAGTTATTAACAATTCTACTAGCTGTGAGATTTTTTTATATGTACATTATCAGTTTAAGAAAGTTCCCTTATATTCTGAATGTGTTGAGTTTTAATATAAAATGGTGTGGCATATTGTCAAATGCCTTTTTTTTGTCTCTGATATAAAAATGCAGATATTATCTTCAATTCCATTAATATTGATAATTATAATACTTAATTTTTGTGTTAAACAAACCTTATGCTTCTTGGATTAATACCACTTAATCATGGTGTTTAATGTTTTTAACTTGCTGCTTGATTCAGTTTGCTAATGTTTTCTCTGCAATATCAACATCTATATTCAGAAGATAGATTCTCTAGTTATTTATGATATCTTTATCTGGATTTGATGTCACAGATATTCATCTCACAAAATAAGTTGGGAGGTGTTTTCTATTTCTTTGAAGAGATTGTGAAGAGTTGGTATTAGTTATTCCTTCAACATTTGGTAGAATTCAACAGTAAAGGCATCTGAGCCTTCATGTGTAGTTTTTTAAATTACTAATTAAATCTCTTTATTTAGTGTAGATCTTCTTGATATTCTGCTCCTTCTTGGCAAGTTTAATTATTTTTGTTTCTTTGTAGAGATTTGTCAATTTCCTGAAAGTTATCTAATTTGTTGTCATACAGCTGTTTATGGTACTCAGTTAAAATCCTTTTGGTCTGTACAATTGGTAGTGATGCTAACTATTTTGCTCTAGATTTTAGTAATATTGCTTTTCTCTTTTATTTCCTGGACAGTCTATTAAATTTTGTTGTTTTATTATTACTGAGAATAAAATTTTGGTTTTATTAATTTCCTCTATTGTTTTTCTAGTAAATATTTAATTTATTCCTACTATAGTCTTTATTGTTTTCTTCCTTCTGTTTGCTTTGGGTTTAGTATTTGTTTATTTTTCACAGTGTTTGAATGAAAATTATAGTTTATTATTTGATATCTGTCTTTATTGTTAGAGCAAGCTATAACTGTTTAAATGAATATGTCTGTTTTCCCTTAAGCACTACTTTAGCTGTATCCCATAAATTTTTAAAATTTTATTTAGTTTTACTTACTTTTATTGCTACTTATTAGATATACGTATTTCAGGGGTACATGTGATAATTTTATGTATTCAATAAACAAATTAAAGTAATCAGGATAATTTGGATATCCATCAAATCAAATATTTATTTTTTCTTTAAGTTAGTAACATTTGAATGATTCTCTTTTAGCTATTTTGAAATCTACAATCAATTAATTTTCACAATAGTCACTTTACCAATCTACCAAACATCAGGCCTTATTTCTTCCAGCTAACAACATATTTGTCCCCAGTAATTGACTTCTCTTCCCCTCCTCCACTTATACTTCCTGGTCTCTTATAAAACGTAGTCTCCTCTGGGCTGTCATGAGATTGACTTTTTAATGTTCCACATATGAAGGCCACTAAATATGAGATTTTTGTGTTTCTGTACTTTGTTTCACTTAATGACCTCCAGTTTCATCCATGTTGTTTCAAATCACAGAACTGTATTTCCTTTTATAGCTGAATAATATTTCATTTTCTATATATGCCATATTTTCTATATTAATTTTTCCACTGATACACATGTAGGTTGATTCCATATTTTGGCTATTGTCAGTAGTGCTGCAGTAAATGTAGAAATGCAAATATATTTTGTATGTATTGATTCTCTTTCATTGGATCTATACTCAGAAGTAGAATTGCTGGAACATATGGTAGGTTTATTTTTACTTTTTTGAGACACCTGTATACTTTTTTCCATAGTGACTGTAATAATTTACATTCACACAAATAGTGTGGGAGAGTTCTCCTTTACCCACATACATGCCAGCAGCAGTTATTCCCTGTATTTTTGATAAAATTTATTCGAACTGGGGTGAGATGATACCTCACTGTGGTTTGATTTGCATTTTTCTGATGATTAGAGTTGTTGAACAGTTTTTCATATACCTGTCAGCCATATTTATATATTCTTTTGAGAAATGTTTATTCAGATTTTTTGCCCATTTTAAAATTGGATTATTTGATTTTTTTCTGTTGAGTTATTTGAGCTCCTTATATATTCTGATTATTAATCCTTTGTCAGTTGGATAGTTTGCAAATATGTTTTTTTCTCATTCTTTGTGTTTTTTCTTCACTTTCTTGATTGTTTTATTTGCCTTGCAGAAGGTTTTTAGACTGATATAACCCCACTTATCTCTTTTTGCTTTGGCTACCTGTGCTTTTGAGGTCTTACACACAAAAATCTTTGGACAGAACAATGTTCTGCAACATTTTCCCCAAATTTTCTTCTAGTAGTTTCATAGTTTCAGTTATTAGATGTAGGTCTTTAATCCATTTTGATTTTTTGTATATAGTGATAAATACTGATCTAGTTTCATTCTTCTGCATATGTTTATCCACTTTTTCTAGAAGCATCTATCAAATACACTGTTCTTTCCCCTTGTATGTTCCTGGTGCCTTTGCCAAAATGAATCGGCTATAAATGTGTAGATTTATACCTGTGATTTTTATTCCGTTCCATTGGTCTACATGTCTGTTTTAATGTCAGTACCATGCTGACTTTAAAGCTTTCCATTACAATTTTGAACAAGAAAATAATGCCCACTTTTACTAATTTTATTCATCACAATACTGGAAGTCCTAGTCAGAGCAATTAGTCATGAGGAAGAAATAAAGGGCATTCAAATTGGAAAGGAAGATGTCAAAATACCCTTGTATGCACGTGATATAATCTTATATGTAGAAAATCCTGAACACTTCACCAAAAAACTGTTAAAACTGGTAAACAAATTCAACAAAGTTACACAATACAAAATGAACATACCAAAACCAGTAGAATTTATATATGTCAGCAGCAAGCAATCTGAAAAATAAATTAAAAAATAATCACACTTGCAGTAGCTACAAAGAATATATAATACCTGGGGTCAGTTTAACTAAAGGTGTGAAAGACCTATGCAAGGAAATCAATATAATATTGATGAAATAAATCAAAAAGGATTTCACAAAAATAGAAGAATATCCTTCACTCATGGATTAGAAAAATTAATTTTATTAAAATGATAATTCTACACAAAGCAATTATAGACTTAATGCAATCCTTATCAAAATACCAATGACATCCTTCAAATAAATAGAAAAAAAATCTAAAGTGTATATGGAACCACAAAAGATCTGCATAGTCAAAGCAATCCTGAGCAAAAATCTGGAAGGCATCATACCACCTGACATGAAAATATAATACAAAGCTACAGTAATTGTATGTTTCTGTATGTTGTGTCTACCTTTTAAATTGTTTCAATGTATTTTAAAATTTTTCTCATTTTTTTGACCCATTGGTTATTCAGAAGCATGTTGCTTATTTTCAACATGTTTGTGATTTTCCAAGGTGTTTGAGGCTGCGGTAATATATGATTGCACCACTATACTAAAGCCCTGGTGACAGAGTGAGACCTTGTCTCTCACACAAACACATACACACACACACACCCAGCACCAAAACTTACCACAATTACCAGCGAATTTGAAATAGCCTGGAGCTCCTTCAATTTAGTAAAGAACATCTACAACAAAACAAACAACAAAAAAGCAAACAAAAATAAGTCTAGAATATCAAAAGATTTTTGTAGAAGGAAAGAAAAAGTTGATGGGCTCATATTACTTGATTTTAAGATTTGCTGTAAAGCTACACTCTTCAAAGCAGCATGGTAGTAGATAAAGATAGACTAAAAGCTAAATTGAACAGAATGTTGTCCAAAATAGATCTATACAAATATGTTTATCTGAATTTAACAAGAGTACAAAACAAATTTAATAAAGAAGGATACATTTCTTGACAAACAGTTTTGGAACAACTGGACATTTATATGCAAAATATAAAAATTGATGAAAGCCTCACACCTTATCAAAAATTAACTAATAATAGCTCATAGATCTGCATATAAAACATAAGCCTACAAAACTGATACAAGAAAATATAGGAGCAAATATTTGTGACTCGAGGTTAAGAGTTCATAGGTAATAACAAAAATAGTGACTAAAGAAAAAACTGATAAATCTTCACATGACAAACATTAAAAATGTTTGCTCTATAAATACAACTGTGAAGTGAATGAAAAGACAAACAATAGACTGGGAGAAAATATTTATAAGACACTCATCCAGTAAAGTTTTAATACCTAGAAGAATAAAGAACTCTGAGAATAACAAGAAGCAAACAAACAAGACATAATCATAATATAGGTAAAAAGCTGAAGCAAACCTTCACATATTTGTACATCAAAGAAAAAAAAAAGGTGATTTATATATACATACATTTAAATCAGGATATTATACCATGAGGTAGTTATTTTCATCTTCCTATTTGCAGAATGGGCAACTGAGGCCCAGAGGGGAAAGTCATTTCTTTGGAGACAGCAAGATTCAATTTCAACTCTCTCTGACTATACCAAGCTAGACTGGCTCATTCTTTATCAATCCCATCACCATGCCCTTGCTGTGAGGAGCTCATTAAAACTGAAGTTGACTTGGGTTAGATGTAAGTTGAAGTGAGGCCGGGTCTGGCCAAGTAAGAACAGACTTTAGGCCTCTCTGAGAGAACTTAGTTTCTGCCTGCCCCTTGATGGAGATCAGAGATGCCTCTGTAAATTGGATTTTGGTGATAGGTGTGAGGGAGACCTAAAATCAAAGCTGAGATGAGGGTGGGTTAAAGAAGTGGAATTCTGAGGTGGGTGAGAGGGTAATAGAGGGAGAAAGGGGGTAGGCCATTTTACAGGAGAAATGAGTGGCAGAGGTTTTAGGAGTCTAGATTGGGTGTCTGTGTTACAATGCACAAAAGGTAGAAAATTGGGGCGGTCATAGCCCATAAATTGAGGAACAGAGCTCTGTGTTCTAGTCTGTGATGATGAAGGGACTGGAAAAGGTTAAAATGCACGTCTAATCTTCAATAATTTGCTTATAAAGTTCTGGCTCCAGTACCTAGCTCTCTAGATGGGAGAGTGCTTCAGAGTTAGATCAGGTTTTGGAGTATGGTGGAGTAGGGAGTGTAATGGATTATACAATGGCTATCATTGAAACAGGTAAATAAGAGGCAGGGGAATGCTTTGCATAAGGAGAATCAGTCATTCTATAGAGTAATGACAAGGAGAGATGAAGGGATTACAGCTATAAGTCAGAAATAGTGAAAATTTTAAATAAATTATAACAAAATAAAACAAGCACAGAAAAATGAAGCCCACTAATTACTGAAATTTAAGATGTTATCCCATCCTATTGAATTTGTACCTTTAGCGGTAGTACAATTAGCATCCTTATATTACACAAAAATAGCAGTATATGTGAATATATTTATGTAAATTTATTGTTAATATTGAAACAAGGTATATACTTTATTGACATATGGTAATATCTGAAAATTTAGAAAAACTTTAGGTGCCCTTCAGCTTTGCTTTTTAGTAAATGTTCTTATCCATTTTTATATATCCCCGACTATATTTGAAATAGGTTCATGATTTGTATTTCTTTGCCTTATCTTTCTTGCTAAAAAGTAACTTACTTAGGTGACAGAGCATCACCCCTCTCTGATCCTCTTCAATGCCTCACATACACTGTGGACTGAATAAACATTTGTGAAATGTATGAATGACTGTATTGAATATGTGACCTCTCATTTCCTTTCATGTTGGAAGTACTCACCAACACATGGTATTTGATATATTGTTAAACATTTACTATTTAATTCTATAACATGTTTAGACACATGATCTGTAATTTCCAAAGACACTTGCAGAAGCTGCTGCTTTGGGGTGATATGGGGTGGGGGGTGGTATCTTATAGGAGCCAAGAAAGATTTTAGGTCAGCTGAGCTCTCATTGTACTGTTTGATATAGACATTCAAACTATTTTACACTTGTATTTTATGACTCAGCTACTATTATATTTTATTTGAAAATTATCTTCTACACTTTTATGTGATTTTACAGAAATTTGATGTTTTTTTACATACACACTCACCTTTGGTGAGGGAGGAGTTTGAACTCTCCTTGATTCTAATTGTACACCCTTTTAATCTCCCACCTTAATCAGTGATTGCCCTCATCTTTATCATGCTTATCTAGGCTCAAATTTTTTATGACTGTATTCCTGTTAAAGTAGCATTCTCAGTGATCATTTTAACTTCATTTATTTACCTCTAACCCATCATAAATTGCATGCCAGTAGCAATTATTATGGTAAAGTATTTGTAACATATCCTGCTCAATTTCAGGTGTAATATTTGTTTCCATATAATTGTTTCCAAAGGCCAATGAATCTATTTTAACCTACAAAACAAGTATCTTAAGAAATCTCCCTAATATTCCTTTATGACACCTGAAATAATTACTTTCCATTCACAACTTAAGATTAACACCTGTTGGTGTTTCTTGGGCTTATTCAAACTCCCTTTCTTAAAAAGCACAGTGATAGATAGAGGAGGGAAATAAAGTTGTGAAGACCTTGTAGAGTTGTGCTAGCCACAGTACCACCTGGATCTATCTCAAAGAAATACTTTACTGTACATATACAAGGAGTGAAGTTAGCTATCAACTTCAGCTTTCATCTCTGCTTTACAAACAAGTTTGTGTCCTTCCCAGACAGTCTCAGGCAATGACTGAGCATGACAGAAGTACCTAATTTGGAATTATCTAACAAATTATTTTGCTCTGAGTTTGCCTATTGGATTGATGAAGATGCCAACTCTGTATGATGATAGGATGATCCTTCTGTCCAAACATATTCCTTCCCCTTTTTATTTCACAGGTGTCAGATGAGACTAAAGACTCCCTCCTCATTTTGTCTTTCATAAGCAGTGTGCCAAATAAAACTCTCACATTACTGGCTTCATGTCAACATCTACTTTCTTGAGGTTCCAATTGACACAGGATGCAAATAAAGATTTGATTATAAAAACAACGTGTGCTAAGGAAAGGAGAGTAAGAAAAGATTTTAGTCAAATCCAAGAGCCACACTGTTAAGTAATTGTCTTTTGAGGAAAATCATTTTGACTTGGGGACAATGAGAGATAATCTAAGATTCCAACAAAAAATGAGCCTCTGTTTATAGGGCCTGTAGTTGTTTATCAAGTTTAATGTGAATGTGGGAGTTATTAGTATTATCTGTAACAGTAACAATTATTACTAAGAGAATGACTTATTAAAAAAATAAAAAGAACAATAAAATGTCACAAATCTGATTATTTGTTTTTCGTTATCATTAATATAAGGAGTACTGGCAGTGAAAAGTTTCCAAGGCAAGTAAAAGTCCATACCTGGCTTAGGAAAATTTAAGAAGCCAGGAATATAATTATAGTAGAGAAAATTTCAAAGTATGAGTCAGAAATCTTGTGTTACTACCTCCATATGGCATCTTGAACAAGTTAGCCTCTGTCAGCTTTGTTTCCTCATCTGCAAAATTATGCAACAATCTTGTATATATTAGGATAACATAAAATCAAATATATACACATATGTATAAATGTTTATATCATGGAATTGCTGTGATGATCAAATGAAATCATGAATATGAACATATTCTGCAAACCCTAAAGCAGTGATAGTATCTGACTGCTGCATGGGTTTTCCTTTTTGGTCATGATTATGTTCTATAAATCTGCCTTGTTCTTATAAATCTCTTAGCTATTTTCTTCTTATCTGAGTAGTAGTTTTAATTTATAGACTTTGTAAATTAAAACAAAGTATGGCATTGAAGACAATCACTACTTTGGAAATATTAAGCAGTTGAAAATATCAGAGTTTTAAATGACTATTGGTGATATGTTAGTACATAGGCAGCTATTTACATACGTGCTTTGAAGGACACTAAAGAGCTTGCCCTTATGCTAACTATTTTCCACACTAGTTTGTTTCCTTTAAAATATTTTCATGTTTTAAACATTTAACCTTTATAAAATTGTAATTGTTCAATTACAATTATTTTACTTCCATCTATCACAGGACTATATAGTACTCAAATAAGTTTATCAAATTAGTAGAGATTGGTTCAGAAAGAAAGAGGACATAGAGCAGATGAAATTTGATTGAAGTGGGGCAATTGAAACAGTGAAATGTCCAGAATGCAAATTGTTTAGTAAGAAGAGAAAGCTTAGGTGACTGGGCCATGAGAAGTCTTGGACAGCTGGAAAGCAGAATGAAGGTTTTAAGTTCTTGGTGGGTGGGTTGATGGGGATTGAGAAAAGGCATAAAGGAGCACTGAAGGAAGGGTTGTAAGCCACTGAAAACAAAAGTTTTCTATTCACAAATTTGCTCATGCTAAACCTGCTTCAGAAATCCCTGAAAGTAGACATTTGCATCAATAAAGCTTTTATTAGGCAGAAAGGTTATATTTTGTGTTCGATCTATTGAGAAAATCCAACAAGTTCTCTACCTACAAAGGTTCTTTAAATGTAGTGCTTTCCTGCTACCCTAATCTGATCATGCAACATTAGCTGGAAATTGCAAGGAGAAAAAGCTAATAAAACTACTCTTGTAAACCCAACAATACAGGATCCACTTAAGGTAGTGCTGATCTCATAACCTACAAATTTCCATTTCATTAGTCTACTAGGTAAAACAGTGCTAAAGTGCCCTTTCAGTGACACTGGAGCTGTGAGAGGTTTTCTGACTTGATTGCAGTCCTTTCTGTTAATTATTAGTAAAGAGATCTCCTCACAAAGGCTGCTGTCTAGCTTTCCAGGCTGAGGGGCTTAGGCAGTTTGGATCCAAGAGCTCTTACTCATTGGAATCACTTAATTCAAATATCTTCTTTCAAGGTTTCAAATTCTGTTGTTGGTAGGTAGGAAGAGTCTCTGAGATCAATGTGGAAAAACTATCATTAACACAAGGGCATAGGATTTTTTGAGTTAAAGCTTGGTGATTCCATCTGGCTCACATCTGAGTGGGTATGTTTTTTAATCCTCCCTGTATCTTTCAACATCAGCTCAGTAATATATTTTCATTTATAATGATGTATTTCATCTATCACACATTTGTCCTTATTTTACTTTACTGTTAGAATGATAGCTAAAGTAAAACTTTATACAATTTATTTTTATTCAACACAATTTAGAAGATGTAATGCACCTAGCTGAAAAATATGAATTTTTCCAACATATTTTCAGTTTGAGTGTGAGAAACTATCTTCCATGGGTCCATTCCCCTGCCGCCCCAGATATTATTCTTTTAATTCATATAAATTGCCACTAAGTGAACAGCGATATCTGGAGCTGTGGCTCAAACACTGAATAGCTATGTTTTCCATAGTTTTATTTTATTTGAAAACCTTAACGATTATGTCATTGCCAGTGGACAGTTTTCAAAACAAAATACACATATTTAGAGACCTAAATATGTATTTGCTGTTGACAAATAATTTAATTTTACAAGGTGATTTTAGCTTCTTTATATGATGAGATGGAGGTTTACTATAAAGCAATAGATGTCCTCTACATCTTAAAATTTTCATTTTTACCCAGGAGTTTTGTTACTTCCTTTTTCAGCAAGGTAAACTTGTTCCTATTGGTCTTCTATTTTGCTTTATAGAGTAATTCCTTTTTCTTAGGTAAAAGTGACTTTTGAGAAAGGCACTCATGCCTCACTCTAAAGGGCTTCCTGTTGTCAGGAGACCTGCCAAAAGTGAAAAATCAAAAAACAAACAAACAAACAAAAAAAACACATCGTTCAATTATTTTAGGCCCCATTGGAACTGGTGGAAAATTGATTTGCTTGATGCTAGAGTTAGATTTTTAGAAAACAATTTTTAAGAATAAAAAAAAACCAGGGTATACCCAATGTATCTTCTCTGAGAAATGGTAAGGTATAATTTATTTTTGGGCTTTGTACACACTCTTTAGTGAAATATCTCTTCATGACTCTTGCTCATTTTGTAATTGGATTGTTTGTTTTAAATTGTTGAGTTTTGAGGCTTTTTAAATACTCTAGATAATCATTCTTTGTTGGATATGTGATTTCCAAATATTTTCTCCCAGTCTTTATCTTGTCTTTTCATCCTCTTCATAAAGTCTTTTACAGAACAAGTGTTTTTAATTTGTATGGGATAAAATATAACTTTTATTAATAGGATTTTACTTTTGGTATTAAGTCAAAGAACTATTCTCCTAAGCATTAAAAATTTCAGTTTACCTCATTTTTTTCAAAATAAGTTTTATAGTATTATATTCATGTGTGATCTATTTTTAGTTCTTTTTGGTTAAAAATGTGAGACTTAGGTCAAAGTTTATGACTTTTTGTTTGTTTGTTTGTTTTGCCTATGGATGGCCAATTGCTTCAGTCCCATTTGTTGAAAAGTCTACTGTTTCTCCATTGTGTTGATTCTAAACCATTGCCGCAAATCAGTTCAGAATATTTCTACTAATCTATTTCTGGATTTTTTACTCTGTTCCATTGATATCTCTGTTTCATTTATTTTTATGACTATATCTCCACCAATATCGCACTATCTTAATTAGCCTGACTATATAGAAGGACTTGCTGTCTAGTGGAGTGATTCTTCTGACTATATTGTTCTTTTTAAAAAATGTTTTTGGCGCTCTTTCCCTAAGCGGCCTGAGGTAATCTGTGAAAATGGTTCACTATTCACTTGACCCAGAGAACCCCACGAAATCATGCAAATCAAGAGGTTCCAATCTTCGTGTTCACTTTAAGAACACTCGTGAAACTGCCCAGGCCATCAAGGGTATGCATATTCGAAAAGCCACGAAGTATCTGAAAGATGTCACTTTACAGAAACAGTGCGTACCATTCCGACATTACAATGGTGGAGTTGGCAGGTGTGCCCAGGCTAAGCAGTGGGGCTGGACACAAGGTCGGTGGCCCAAAAAGAGTGCTGAATTTTTGCTGCACATGCTTAAAAATGCAGAGAGTAATGCTGAACTTAAGGGTTTAGATGTAGATTCTCTGGTCATCGAGCATATCCAAGTGAACAAAGCACCTAAGATGCGCCGGGACCTACAGAGCTCATGGTCGGATTAACCCATACATGAGCTCTCCCTGCCATATTGAGATGATCCTTACTGAAAAGGAACAGATTGTTCCTAAACCAGAAGAGGAGGGTGCCCAGAAGAAAAAGATATCCCAGAAGAAACTGAAGAAACAAAAACTTATGGCACGGGAGTAAATTCAGCATTAAAATAAATGTAATTAAAAGGGAAAAAAAATGTTTTTGGCTATTCTAGTGCCTAAAACTTTTCTTATAAATGTTAGAAGTTTGTCTATGTCTACAAAAGTCTTTGCTAGTTTTGATGAGAATTTAATTAATCCTGTGAATCAATTTGAGAAGAATCGGCATGATATATTATATGAATGGTACTCTATTGTGTATTAGTACCCCACTTTCTTTACCCATTCATTTGTTGATGGACACTTAGGTTGCTCCTGAATCTTGGCTGTTGTGAAGAGCAGTGCAACAAACATGAGAGTGCAGACATCTCTTTGATATACTGATTTCCTTTCTTTTGGGTATATACCCAGCAGTGAGATTACTGAATCATATAGTAACTCAATTTTTAGTTTTTTGAGGAACCTCCCAATTATTCTCCATAGAGGTTGTACTAATTCACATTTGCATCAACAGTGTATGAGGGTTCCCTTTTCTCCATATCCTTGCCAGCATTTCTTATTGCCTGTCTTTTGGATATAAGCCATTTTAAATGAGATGATATCGCACTGTAGTTTTGATTTGCATTTATCTGATGGTCAGCGACTTTAATCACCTTTTCATGTGCCTGTTTGTCTTCTTTTGAGAAATACTTATTCAGATATTTTGTTCATTTTTAATTACATTATTAGATTTATTTCCATAGATTTGTTTGAGCTTCTTATATACTCTGGTCATTAGTCCTTTGTCAGATAGGTAATTTGCAATTTTTTTTTCCAATTCTGTTGGTTTTTTTCTTCATTTTGTTGATTGCTTCATTTGCTGTGCAGAAGCTTTCTAACTTCATGTGATTCCAGTTATCTATTTTTTTTTTGATTGCCTGTACTTGTGGAGTAATACTCAAGAAACTTTTACCCAGACCGATTCTTAGAGAGTTTGTCCCATGATTTCTTTTAATAGTTTCATAGTTTGACATCTTATATTTAAGTCTTTAATTCATTTTGACTTGATTTTTGTATATGGCAAATGATAAGGGTCTAATTTCATAAATCTGCATATGGATATTCAGTTTTCCCAGAACCTCTGATTGAAAAGATTGTCTTTTTCCCAGTGTGTGTTCTTGGCACCTTTTCTGAAAATGAGTTCACTCTAGGTGTGTGAACTTGTTTCTGGGCTTTCTATTTTGTTTAACTGGCCTATGCGTCTGTATTTTATGCCAGTACTGTGCTGTTTTTGTTGTTGTTGTTGTTTGTTTGTTTGTTTGTTTGTTTTCCTATAGATCTGTGGTATAATTTGAAGTCAGGTAATGTAATTCTGCCCATTTTGTTCTCTTTGATTAATATACTCTTGGCTACTGTGGGCCTGCTATGGTGCCATATAAATTTTAGGATTGTTTTTCTATTTCTGTGAGGAACATCATTTGTATTTTGATGGGGATTGCGTTGAGTCTTTAGATTGCTTCCAATCTGTGAACATGGAATATCTTTACAGTTTTTTATGAGCTCTCTTCAAATTATATTATCAATGTTTTATAGTTTTTATTGTAGATATATTTCACTTTCTTGGTTAAGATATTTCCTAGGTATTTTACTTTATTTGTGACTATTGTAAATGAGATTACTTTTTTTATTTGTTTCTCAGATTGTTTGCTGTTGACAGAAGCACTGATGATTTTTGTATGTTGCTATTTTATACTGTAACTTCACTGAATTTGTTTATGAGTTCTAATAGTTTTTTTGTGGAGTCTTTAGTTTTTTTCAAATATAAGATTATATCATCTGAAAACAAGAAAAATTTCACTTATTTGTTCCAATTTGGATGCCCTATGTTAATTTCTTTTCCTTAATTGTTCTAGCTAGGACTTGCAGTACTATGTTGGATAACAGTAGTGAAAGTAGGAATTCTTGGCGAGTTCCAGATATTAGAGTAAAAGCTGTCAGTTTATTCACACTTAGCATTATACTAGCTGTGGCTCTGTCATACATGGCTTTTATTATGTTGAAGTATATTCCTTTTATACCCAAAATTTTTTTTTAGAGTTTTTTCATGAAGTGAGGTTAAATTTTATCAAATGCTTTCACAGCATCATTGAAATGATCACATAGGTTTTGTCCTTAATTCTGTTGGTATTAAGTATCGCATTGATTGATTTGCATATGCCCAACCATCCTTGCATCACAGGGATAAATCTCATTTGGTCATGATGAATAATATTTTTAATGTGTTTTTTTGAATTTGGTTTGTTACTATTTTGTTGAGGATTTTTGCATCAATATTAATCAGGTATATTGGCCTGTAACTTTTTTGATGTGTTTTTGTCTGATTTTGTTATCAAGATAATACTGGCTTAATGGAATAGGTTTCGAAGTACTCCCTCTTCTTCTACTTTTCAGAATAGTTTTAGTAGGATTGGTATTTTCTCTTCTTTAAAACTTTGGTGTAATTCAGTAGTGAAGCCATCAAGTCCCAGACTTCATTTTGCTGGGGCACTTTCAATTACATCTTAGATCGGTTTACTTATTCTTGATCTGTTCAAGTTTTGGATTTCTTCATGGTTCAAACTTGGTAGGTTATGTTTGTCTAAAAATTTATCCATTTCCTCTAGATTTTACAACTTATTGGCATATAGTTGCTCAGAGTAACCACTAATGATCCTTTGAATTTCTCCAGTATCAGTTGTAATATCTCCTTTCTTGTTTCTGATTTTATTTGCTTGGATCTCCTCCCCTATTGTCTTCATTAGTCTAGCTAAGGGTTTGTCAATTTTGTTTTCGAAACACCAAATTTATGCCTCATTAACCTTTTGTATTTTTATTCTTCATTTCAAATATATTTATTTCTGCTCTGATCTTTGTGATGTAGTTTATTCTACTAATTCTGGGTTAGTTTTGCTCTTGCTTTTCTAGTTCTTTAAGATTTATCATTAAATTGTTTATTTATAGTTTTCCTTCTTTCTTGATGTAGGTTCTTATAGCAATATATTTTTCTGTTAATCTGCCTTTACTGTATTCCATAAACTTCAGTATGTTGTGATTCTATTATCATTTGTTTCAAGAACATTTTCAATTTCATTTTTACTTTCTTAGTTGACCCGCAGTTCACTGAAGGGCACATTGTTTAATTTCCACGTGTTTGTATAGTTACCAAAATTTTTCCTGTTATTGATTTACAGTTTTATTCCACAGTGATCAGAGAAGATGCTTGATATTATCTTAATCTTTTAATATCTTAAGACTTGTCTGTCACCAAACATGTGGTCTATCATTGAGAATGATCCACGTGATAAGAAGAATGTATATTCTGCAGCAATTGGATTACATGTTCTATAAATATTTATTAGATCCATTTGTTCTATAGTTCAGGTTAAGTCAAATGTTTCTTTGTTGAGTTTCTGTCTCAAAGATCTGTTCAATGCTGATAGGGGGTTGTTGACATCTCCAGCTATTATTGAACTAACATCTATCTCTCTCTTTAGCTCTAATAATACTTGCTTTAAAATAAACTAGAAAATCTGGAAGAAATGGATAAATTTCTAGACACATACATCCTCTCAAGACTAAACCAGGAAGAAATCAAATCCCTGAATAGATGAATAACAAGCTCTGAAATAGAGGTAATAATTAATAGCCTACCAACTGAAAGAAGCCCAGGACCAGATGGATTCACAGCCAAATTCTACCAGGGGTACAAAGAGGATCTGGTACCATTCATTCAAAGAATTTAAAAGGAGGGACTCCTACCTGACTCATTTTATGAGTCCAGCATCATCCTGATACCAAAACCTGGCAGAGACACAACAACAAAAGAAAACTTCCGGCCAATATTTCTGATGATCATTGATGAGAAAATCCTCAATGGAATACTGGCAAATCAAATCCTGCAGCACATCACAAAGCTTATCCATCACAATCAAGTCAGCTTCATCCTAGGGTGCAAAGCTGTTTCAACATACACAATTCAATAAACATAATATGTCACATAAGTAGAAAAAAATGACAAAAACCACATGATTATCTCAATAGATGCAGAAAAGGCTTTTGATAAAACTCAACATTCCTTCATGTTAAAATATCTCCATAAACTAGGTATTGGTTGAACATATCTCTAAATTATAAGAGCTATTTATAACAAACACATGGGCAATATCATACTGAATGTGCAAAAGCTGGAAGCATTCCCTTTGAAAACTGGCATAAGACAAGGATACCCTCTCTCACCACTCCTATTAACATAGCATTGGAAGTTCTGGCCAGTGGAATCAGGCAAGAGAAGGAAATAAAGTGTATTCAGATAGGAAGAGAGAAAGTCAAATTGTCTCTGTTTGCAGATGACATGATTTTATATTTAGAAAACCCCATCATCTCAGCCTAAAAACTCCTTAAGCTGATTAACAACTTCGGCAAAGTCTCAGGATACAAAATCAATGTGCAAAAATCGCAAGCATTCCTATACACCAATGACAGACTAGAAAAGAGCCAAATCATGAATTAACTTCCATTGACAATTGCTACAAAGAGAATAAACTGCCTAGGAATACAATTTACAAGAGATATGAAGGACTTCTTCGAGGAAAACTACAAACCACTGCACAAGGAAATCAGAGAGGACACAAACAAATGAAAAAACATTCCGTGCTCATGGATAAGAATCAATATTGTGAAAATGGCCTTACCACCTGAAGTAATTTATAGATTAAATGCTATTACCATCAAACTACCGTTGATATTCTTCACAGATTTAGAATAAACTACTTTAAATTCCATATAGAACAAAAAAGAGCGCATAGAGCCAAGACAATCCTAAGCAACAAGAACGAAGTTGGAGACATCACACTACCTGAATTCAAACTATACTACAATGCTACAGTAACCAAAACAGCATGATACTGGTACCAAAACAGACATATAGACGAATGGAACAGAACACAAAACTCGGGAATGACACTACACATCTACAACCATGTGATCTTCAACAAACCTGACAAAAACAAGAAAAGGAGAAAGGATTTCCTATTTAATAAATGGTGCTGAGAAAACTGGCTAGCTATATGGAGAAAACTGAAACTGTACCCCTTCATTACAACTTATACCAAAATTAACTTAAGATGGATTAAAGACTTAAATGTAAAACCCAAAACCATAAGAACCTTAAAAGAAAACGTGGGCAATACCATTCTGGACATAGGCATAGGCAAAGACTTCATGACAAAAACACCAAAAGCAATTTCAACAAAAGCCAAAATTGACAGATGGGTTCTAACTGAACTAAAGAGCTTCTGCAAAACAAAAGAAACAATCATCAGAGTGAACAGGCAACCTACAAAATGGGAAAAAAATTTTCCAATCTACTCATGTGACAAAGGACTAATTTCCGGAATCTACAAGGATCTTAAAGAAATTTACAAGACAAAAAAAAAAAATCCCATTAAAAAGTGGGCAAATAATATGAACAGACACTTCTCAAAAGAAGACATTTATGTAGCCAACGAACATATTTTTTAAAAAGCTCATCACCACTGATTATTAGAGAAATGCAAATCAAAACCACAGTGAGATACCATCTTATGCCAGTCAAATGATGTATATTAAAGTTAAGAAACAATAGATGCTGGTGATGCTGTGGAGAAACAGGAACACTTTTACACTGTTGGTGGGAATGTAAATTAGTTCAACTATTGCGGAAGACACTGTGAAAATTTGTCAAGGATCTAGAACCAGAAATACCATTTGACCCAGCAATCCCATTATTGGGTACACATCCAAATGAATATAAATCATTCTGCTATGAAGACACATGCACATGTATGTTTATTGCAGCACTGCTTACAATAGCAAAGACATGGAACCAACCCAAATGTCCGTCGATCATAGACTAGGTAAAGAAAATGTACATATACACCATGGAATTCTATGCAGCTATTAAAAAGATGAGATAATGTACTTTGTGGAGACATGGATGAAGTTGGAAGCCATCATCCTTAGCAAACTAACACAGGAACAGAAAACTAAACACCACATATTCTCACTCATAGGTGGGAGTTGAACAATGAGAACATATGGACATAGGGAGGAGAATAGCACACACTGAGGCCTGTTGGGGAGTTGGGGGGTAAGGGGTGGGAGAGCATTAGGACAAATACCTAATGGATGTGGGACTTAAAACCTAAGTGATGGGTTGATAGGTGCAGCAATCCACCATGGCACAAGTATACCTATGTAACACACCTGCATATATATACACACACACACGCACACGCACACACACAGTTACTCAAATTAACTATTTCATAGATATGCTATTCTAGAGTACTATTTTTTCCTTAGGATTTTAAATATGACATGCCACTCTCTCCTGACCTGTATGGTTTCCACTCAAATGTCTGCTGCCAGGCGTATTGGAGCTCCATTGTATGTTGTTTTTCTTGTTGATTTTAGGATTTTTTTTTAATTCTTGATTTTTTAGTGTTTGACTATTAAATTTCTTGAGGGAGTTTTATTTGGGTTAAATTTGCTCAGTGTTCTATAACCTCCTCGTACTGGAATATTGGTAGCATTCTCTAAGTTTGAGAAGTTGTTTATTATTATCTTTTTGAATAAACTTTCTACTCCTATCTCTCTACCTCCTCTTTAAGGCCAATAACTCTTAGATTTGCCCTTTTGAGGCTATTTCCTAGATCGTGTAGGCATCCTTCATTGTTTTGTTTTTCTTTTGCCCTATCTAACTGCATCTTTCCAAATAGACTGTCTTCAAACTCACTAATTCTTTCCTCTGCTTGATCAATTCTGCTATTAAAAGACTGATGCATTCTTCAATATGTCAATTGCATTTCTCAACTCCAGAATTTCTGCTTGATTCTTTATAATATTTCTATCTTTGTTAAATTTATCTGATGGAATTCTGAATTCCTTTTCTGTGTTGTCTTGAATTTCTTTGAGTTTCCTCAAAATAGTTATTTTGAATTCTCTGTCTGATAGGTCACATATCTGTTTCTCCAGGACTTTTTCCTGGTTTGGTGAGGCTCTGTTTTCCTGGATAGTGTTTATGCTTGTAGATGTTCATCGATGTTTGGGCATTGAAGAGTTAGATATTTATTGTATTATTTGCAATCTGGATTTTTTGGTGCCTGTACTTTTTGAGAAGACTTTCTGAGTAGTTCAAGGTACTTGGGCCCCAAGCCCAATAACACTATGGTTTTGATAGACTTGTAGAGGTACGGCCTTTGTTGTCTTTAATATGATATGGAAGAATTCTCTAGATTACCAAGCAGAGACTTTTGATCCTTCCAATTACTTTCTCCAAAAGAAATGGAATTTTTTTTCTCTGTGTTGAGCCACATAGAACTGAGAATGTGGTGATGCAAGCACCCCTGTGGTTACCACCACTAGTACTTTGCTGAGTCAGACCTGAAACCAGAATAGCACTGGGTCTTGCCTAAGGCCTGCTATAACCACTGGTTGGCTATCAACTATGTTCACTCAAGGTCCTAGGACCCTACAGTCTTCAGGTGGTGAAGCCAGCCAAGTTTGTGTCCTTACTTTCAGGAAAAAAGGAGTTCCCACAAACCTGGGCAGGTCCAGAGATGCTGTCTGGGAACCAGGAATTGTAGTCAAAAGCCTTAGAAATTTGCCCAACGTTATACTCCATAAGAGCTAAACTGGCACTTGAATCACAAGACAAAGTCCTTCCTTTTTTTTTGTCATGAAAAAATTGTTTTATCCCATGAAAATATTCTCAACAGAGAACCCTATCTTTAAATGAAGAATTTAACATTAAGAAATCAACATGTGCACGAAAAGAGTAAAAATTACAAAAAATTAAAGATTTTTTGGGATAATTCACATGTTCAAAATTTAAGAGTGATTTAAACTGTGCAAGTATAAATGTCTTTCCTATTATAATAACCCATATACAGATTGCACTATTCCATGTCAAGGAACTTGCCTCCTAGGGAAGCAAATCCTGCTTTTAGAAAAACATCCTTCTTACTCTTTCCTCCCCTTTCCACAGGCAAATAATCCTCTCGCTGTGGGCATCACAATCACCACACTGCTGTGAGTTCTGCCAGGTTACTACCAATGCTCACTTAAAGCCAAAGGTCTCTTCAGTCAGCTTGTGGTGAATGTTGCCAGGCCTGGGACTCACCCTTCAGGGCAGTAGCCTCCCCTCTGGCCCAGGGCAGGTCCAGAAATGCTGTCAAAGATCCTCAGCCAAGACTCAGGGACCCAAGAGCCTGCTTATTGCTCTACCCAACTGTAACTGAGCTGGTACCTAATGTGCAACACCAAGTTCTCCATACATTTCCCTCTGCTTTTCATAAACAGGAGTGTTTCACCACATTCACTAGAACTGGGAATGTGCTGGAGCACACCTAATGTGAGCATGTCTTAAAGCCCAAGGTCCACTTCGTACTCTCTGGATATCACTTCTAGTTATTCAGAAAGCAAAGGTTCTTTCGTCAGTAGGTGATGACTCCTACCAGGACAGGTTCCTTCCCTTCAAGGCAATGAGTTCCCTTTTGCCCAAGGACATGTCTAGAAACGTCATCCATGATCTAGGTCCTGGAATGGGTTCTTCACGACTATGCCTGGTGCCCTATTCTACTGTGGCTGTGTTGGTATCTAAGATGCAAGACAAAGCCCTGTTTACTTTCTATATTAAATAAAAGCTAGGACAATGAGAGAGTACAGAGTCAATCACAGCCATTTCACTTATACAGAAGAGTCTGAAACATTCTTAGTTTGAGGTTGTGTTTTGTATATCTGGGGTTATTACATGAGTGATGCATTTCTCTATTATTTGTTGAAAATCTGCAGTGACATGGTCACTCCTAATCCTCAAATTAACTAATTCTATGTTGTATCACACTTTATGAATTTCCAAATTTGTTGGCTTCTACAGGTACATTGTATTAAGGCCAGGATTTGCTTTACTGTTTCACCTAGAAATCTTATTATTAATAATATAACATTTTCTAATAGAATAATTTGATAAATTTAACTACATATTAAGTAAGTAATAATGATCATGACTTGCATATACTGAAAAATTTTTTATTATGGGATTTCAGTGACTGAATTTTGGAAAACACTGCTCTAGTGTGTGAAAAAATGTATTCTAAAATTTTAAAGCATATGTGGACAAATTTTCACTATCTAAAACTATTACACAACTAGAAGAAATACTGGCAATTCAAGGTAGTCTGGTGAATTTTTGTATGTTTGCTTGACACAACATTTTCTCTTCTCTCTCTTTCAGTTGTGATGATTGTGGTTATTGCTTTATTTCTTCTGGTCTTCTTTGGCAATTCCTATTCAATCTCATAAGAGAATCACTAACAATTTCTTCCTCTTTGCTGATCATGATTCACAGGATCTTTCACTTTTTCTCCCCAGTATATGGAATGGATTCTACCTGCAACCATATAAAACTAATAATGGGAATAGACAATATAAGGAATAAAATAAAATAAAGCCAAATTACTGATTATCGTGTTACATGTTTAGGTATGAATGTGCATATGTGTAAATCACATTACCATTTAAATGGGAGAAAAAAAGAATATTAAAATGAATTATTAGCAATATCCCCTGGTTAAGATGGTTATCATTATGAAAGTATAAAACAAGAAAGTTAGTTGGACTCGTGGCCACACACACTTACAGCTTGGTGAGAACTGTGATAATTATTTCCTGGATTTACCTGGGCATGAAAGTGACATTTACATTTACAGTATATTCATTTCCATGGTCATTTTTTTTAGTGAAAATTACTGAGCTTAAAACCTATAAATTTAAATGTAAGTTTAAGCATTAAAAGAGATAGTGGTTTCGTTCACAATGACAGCCATCATAATAATACTAAGTGTCATACTACAAAGATAATATCTTCTTTTTCATTTATTCTCTGCCTGCTTTATTCCACCTTTCTGGTACCTAATTATTCTTGGTATCGCATATGATACAAAGCATCTCTGAAAATTTCTTTAAAGATCCAAATGTAAATGTTTAATTCTACAAATTATTGTTCACGGAGCTATGCATTTCTCGTCTGAAGGATTCCTCTAATAATTTGGCAGAGACTAAAAACCTAGGAAGACTATGATCTAGTATGAGCTGACACGAGTTAAAAGTGTAGCATAGCAAAAATCATTTGTAAAGAGAAGTAAATTTAAGCACTAGTTTTAGTCGCTGTGTGACCTTGGGCAACTTTTAAACCTCTTTGGTCTATAGATAGCATTGAATATTGTAACTGAAAATCACTTTGGAAATTATGCAGTAACTATTAACTTCTAAATGAAAGATGCTGATTATAATAGTGTTGGAGGTTTCAGAAGTTTTGAAAAGGTATTTTTATTTTCCCAAATATTTCAACAAATGGGTCATATTTAGTGTTAAGAAATTACTCAGGCCAAATTATTTTTTTAATTTGACTTTTTACTAGAATTCAATTAATCTGGTAGATATGTCTCAAGTTAGAAACTGAATACAAAACTTTTACCAGCAAAACATTTCAGGATAAAGGATCAATGGGGTAAAATGCAATAAAAAAATCATTATTGGTGGTAAAATATTAAACATAAGGATTTAAATTAATCTAGTAGCAATATTGCGTAGTGGTACAGAGTCAAGGTTTTCTAGTTAGATTTCCCCGGGTTTAGATCCTGACTGTCCTTGAGTGAGCCACTAAATTCCTGTAAGTCCCAGTATTGTGAAAATAACACTATTAATGTGTACTAAGGATTAATTAAAACTATATATATATATATATATATATAAAGGATGTTTTATAAAATAAAAAATACCACATAAATGTAATCACGATTATTATTGTTCTCTTTCATAAGGTTTCTCCATAACTCTGAATCTTCTGTATACATACAACACCAGAACTTTTTTTATTTGCCTTCATCTTGCATGACAAGGGACTTTATCCTTTGATATTGCTGGAAGTCATAATCCTTCTAAAACTGGCAGTTTAGAAGGAAACTTACCTACAGTAGGTTTGTTCCTTTACGTGTTTTATTTTGTTGTTTGAACACTGTCATTTTTATTTAATTTGTATTTGAAACTAGCTAACAGAATTCGGCCATATTTTACAAGTAATTTTCCCTGAGGTTCTTTAATCTCTTTTATAGAAGTTGCTAGTTTATTTGTAAAAATGGCTCTTTCATTCAGGAGCTTTGATTGAAAACAATCTTTACAGAAGCCCATTAGAATTTAGTGGTATAAAGGATTAGGTCCCTTTTATAGGCCTGAAGTGGCTGTAAGAATTGTTTGTATCTATTTCAACTGTGGTTTGCCCATATTATCTGAAGAGGATTTTGCAATTTGGTTTGGTTGATCAAAAATTCCTTGATGCTCTAATTGTTAATTGTCAAAGTTCACAGTCAATGCTGATAAGGATGTAAACATGACCAGGCTTTGATAGCTCTGCCACTTCATGGCCAGGGAATTTTATCATTACCAGTAGACAAACAAAGGCTGAATCTGAGAGCAAGTAGGACAGAATGGGCAAGGGTGTTAGGGGCACAATGATGGAAGCCTAACCTCCCAACCCCATAGTGTCGTAGACGAGATTTGTCATAGACAGGGGAGATTTGAAAACATCTGCATTTCCACTTCTATGTATTGGATATACTGACATTGTACAAGACAAGAAAATAAAGTTACAAGGATTAGAAAATTTAAAAAAAATGTGCATTTGTGCTTATTAAAATGAACAAAAAATGTTGGAAATATATTTACCAAAATGTTAGCAGGGGTTATGTCTGCATAATGAGGTTTGGATAATTTTTGTTTTGTTTTTACTGTTTTCCTGAATACTTTATACATTCTGTGTAAAGTATGAATTATTTTTAAAATGGGGTAGAAATAAAGAATACTAAATTTTAAATGGGAAAGGATATATAAGACTAGCTTTTCTGCTCATTTTTGTAAGCCTCAAACTGAGGAGTTTTACTCCCAATTGTAGGTTATATAGGAAATTTAGATGACATTTTGCAGTTGATATTTTCTTCCTGAATTAAATAATGATATAGACCTCCTGCCTTTGTCACCATAATTCAAAAGGAATTTAAATGGGTAGTGAAAATTGCTTGATTGTATAATGATCTGCTTGGCAGCCTGTTCACACAGCCCAGTAACCTTCCTAGCTAGAGCCACATAACTATCAACCGGGACCCAAGCTAAAGTTCTGCCTCTAATGAGTAGTGGGGTGGGGATTCTCAGATGCCCTAGGTAGTGTGAAAGAAAAATAAATCTTGGGGCCCCCAAATCCCTAAGTTAAAGGAAAAATTCAAGCTGGGAATGGCTTAGGGCAAGCCTGCCTCCCTTCCTATTCAAAGTCATTCCTCTGCTCACTGAGATAAATGCATATCTCGTTGCCTCCTTTGGAACGCCTACTCAGAAACTCAAAATAATGCAAACATTTGTCTCTTATCTACCTGTGACTTGGGAGGCCCCTCTTTGCTTCAAGCTGTCCAGAGTTCCAGAGGGAACCAATGTGCATCTTATTTATATTGATAGACTTCTCATGTCTCCCTAAAATGTATAAAATCAAGCTGTGCCCAACCACCTTGGGCTCATGTCATCAGGACCTCCTGAGGCTGTTGTGGGTGTGCGGTCCCTAACTTTGGTAAAATAAACTTCCTAAATTGACTGAGACTTGTCTCAAGTATTTGGGGCTCACAGTAAATAGCTCACTGTCTCATCAAGTCTTACACTGCAAGTACTGCTTCTCTCTTGATGGGGTGCTCTATGTAGTAGAGCTTTGAAAGCAGAAAAGCTTAGTTTCATAAATCTAGCTTCCCTGTTTTCTTAGCTGTTTGAACTTGAGTAAGCCACTTTAAAATTCTAGACTGCAGTATTTTCCCCTGAAAAATAAAGACAGTAATGACACTTATCTTATTGGGTTTTAAGCATTTAATGGAACATTGACATTGTGTTTTGCCTGGTCCTTCCTACGTAGTAGGTGCTTAGTAAATGGTAGCTTTTAATGTAAAATATTTAAACTGATTGATAATGGTGATATTTATGATTAGCATAATTAGTATTATCCTCATACTGTAAGGATATATACCATTAATATTTAGAGGCTTAATTTTCTCTGTTGAAACTGGTGAAAGGTATTTTCTTTTTCTCCCTTTTCTCTGAGCATTTACCTTAGAAAACTTGTGAATATTGTCTGATCTCCTTCAAATGCAAACACACTGAGAGCCATGTTCTTGAAGTGTAAACAACAGAGATGGCTCTCTATCTCCCATTTTCTGTGGGAAGGTTAAATCCTAACTTTGGTGAATGTCTTGCTATAATTTGCAAACTACCTTACGTTATAAAGACACATGAAATTCATTTGTTCTTTGGATAAAGCCAGTAAGCTAATGTAGATGGTCATTCCAATTACCATGTAAAATTAAGATGAACTATTTATGAAAGAGGGTGCTGTCAAGTCTTCTTGCTTGAAGAGTATTGTTTATTTCAAAAACATATATGTAGTACATATCTGCTTGGAAATATAAGAGAGTTTCTTTTCTGTCTTTGCAATCACCTAACAAAATGCCTGTAATGTGCATCACAGTCTGGATTAATGCATATTCAATAACAAAAGTGGTTTTGTTCTCTACCACTTTTGTGAAGAGGATTTCTGGATTGAGAGAATGTTTTTTCTTTCCCTGAGGCTAAAGGAATTCCTGTCTGACTTGTTCTGCTACTGCCTGAACCAAGCATGTCTAACCCGTCGCCCATGGGCTGCATGTCACCCAGGACAGCTTTGAATTTGGCCCAACACAAATTTGTGAACTTTCTTAAAATATTATGAGGTGTTTTTTTTTGTTTGTTTGTTTTTGTTTTGTGTGTGTGTGTGTGTGACTTTTTAGCTCATCAGTTATTGTTAGTGTTAGTCTATTTTATTTGTTGCCCAAAACAATTATTCTTCTTCCATTGTGGCCCAGGGTAGCCAAAATATTGGACACCCCTGAAACCAATGCTCCCTAGAATAATTTTTTCTTGAGCTTTTACTGCAACTTTTAAATATCTTTTGTCTTCTTAATATATTTCAATAAACCAACCCATGCAGTTGTCTTCCAGTCACTTATTATTTTTTATAACCCACTGATAGAGTCAGGAGGCTGACAAATCCTAGGCAGACATGGGTAGGTCCCTAGTGAAATTCATCTTCAAGTTAAAGACACTTTAAAGCCTGAAAGCCAAGCTACAAGTCAAATCAATGGACTGGACTGAGAACATCTCTTTCCATCTGCTGAACTTTCCTCTGATTGATCCCAACCCTTTACCTATTTTATATAGACCTACCCTTCCCTAAATGTTTTTTTACACTGTTGTGCCCATCTCTGAATGGTGCCTTAGCTTCAACATTTATTGCATACTCACAAACCAATCAGCATACACTCCCCCATTCTGAGCCCATAAAGCCCCCGACCCAGCCACACTGAGAGAGAGACCACCCAACTTTGTGTGGGGTACAACCCTTGCTTTTCCTCTCTGCTGAGAGTCGTTCTGTTGCTCAATAAAATTATTCTTCACCCTCTTCACCGAGATTGTCAGTGTAACTTCATTCTTCCTAGGTACAGGACAAGAATTCGGGAGCTGCTGAAAGCAAGTACAAGCTATAACACAGGTGGGCTGGGGCATGCCCAGATGGTAGAAGTGGCCAAGAAAAATTCTGCATAATCACAAAAAACAATTCAACCACTCTACCACCCATTTTCCACCCTTTGGTGCCCACTTTAATTCCTATTTTTTAGTTGTTTCACCATTCTCATTTTCACCCTCCAAGAGATATATTCTTTTCTTTAGACAAATATGAACAATTGTGGATATATGTAAGTTCTAAGATATATGTTCTAAATATTAGTTATGTACTGAGTGATGGTATACCTCAGAGATGGGAGAAAGGTTCACCCAGTTGGTGCATCAGATTCACATGGTAAGTTTCCCTTTACTCAACTTTTTATTTTGAGTGAAAAGTGTATAGGAAAACAGAAATAAATAATGGAACAATGAGCACTATATAGCCATCAACAAGATTAATCCATTTTTAACATTTTGATTCATTTGTCTTCTCTCTCTCCCTGCTTTCTGCTTCCTTCCCTCTCTCCATCTTTCTTTTGCTGTGTCCACATATACATGCAAACACATACACATTTTTGTTTATTTATTTTAAATGAAGTACTTTAGAATTTTGACATTTCCCCCTAGACACTTCATAGGATAATTATTCCACCTGAAATATTAACATTTATTTTCCACATATTTCTAAAACATATTTTATTTTGTGTGTGTGTGTATGTGTGTACATTTTAAATTGAGGTTCTAATCAGATTTCTTTCATTGAATTTAGTTTAGTTTTTTTTTTTTAGTGTCTTTTTTATTTTTATTATTTTTTTGTGAGACAGAGTCTCATTCTGTCACCCAGGCTGGAGTGCAGTGGTATGATCTCAGCTACTGCAACCTCTGCTTCCCACAAGTGATTCTTCTGTCTCAGTCTCCTGAATAGCTTGGATTACAGGTACATGCCACTACACCTGGCTAATTTTTGCATGTTTAGTAGAAACAGGGATTCACCATGTTGGTCAGCTTGGTCTCAAACCCCTGACCTCATGATCCGCCTGCCTCAGTCTCCCAAAGTGCTGGGATTACAGCAGTGAGCCACCACACCAGGCCAATGTAAGCAAATACTTCTTTTAAATTTTTCTAGTTTTTAAATTTGTCTTCTATGGTATTTATGTTTAAGAGACCAGAATAGTTGGGCAGAAATATCCAACATTCTGATCTTGATAACTTATTTGAGATTAGATTCAGGTTAAACATTTTTGTGAAATACATAAATGATTGATCATATCAGAAAACATATTATATCACATTATACCAGCTTTTCCCAGTTTTGGTACTGCTAAGTTTGATCATTTGATTAAATTGGTCTCTACCATATCTATCCATTTCATAGATACATTTTTTTTCTTTTGTATCTAGTAGGCAATCTTTGAGGATGGAAAACTTTTGTAAATACAGATTCCCATGTATCACACTTGGAAATGATTCTGCAATTGTGAGGTAGTCTTGGCAATCTGTAATTTTACAAAGCTATTCAAGATTTTTGATGATAATCCAATTTGGGGAATTCCTAATGCTGTAATGGTGACGTAATATCAGATGAAACTGGGATTAATTAGCACCTCAGTCATTCATTTGCTTTGGGAAATTTTACAAGTTATTTAGATTTGTTGAGCATTAGTTTTCTTGTAAAATGATGGTGATAGTATTGCCTTTACTTATAATTATTGTGAAAATAAATTAATTTAGACAATACACCAAGGCAGTTTTGTCTATTACTTGAAATATAAAAAATATTTAAATGCCAACTGTCATTAATTGTATACTTGTGGTTGGCTCTGCATGAATGATAGCCATGATGACTTATTAGAATCTTCACAGATTAATCAGAGGGAATAAATTTATCTGTATTTCTCAGAATTTCTGATCTCTTCTCCCTTTCTCTACCTATTTCCACAAAATAACAGGAATAGTGATATTTTGCATATCATAATAAATTATTATTTTGTTCAATGTAATGACATACAGATTTTTTACCAAGCAATTTGTTAGTAGCATTTCTTGATATTTAAGGAAATTTCCAAAGTTGGACCATCACTTGAACAGTCCATTGTACATTTCTATTTAACATAGTCATTTGGTTTAGAAATAAAAACTAGCTTCTTACAGGCTAATGTTATATATTATTTTCACATTTAAAATATACCACAAATGTCTATATATATGTGTTAATTATTGCATATAAAATTAAGGTTGATTCATTGCTTACTTGAATATAAAGTCCAGTGAAGAAATGGATGCAATAATTTGTAAACTAGTCACCTGGAATTAATGAAGCTGCTATTATTTTTACTTTCAAGTGTAGAATTTTTAGATTTAAAAACATGCTAGCAAGTACATTATAAGTGACAAGTTTTTACTAAGTACATTTTCAGCCTCAGCATATTTCACACACAAGATTCTAGAGCATAAAATAAAATCCCAAATCTTCATTGGAACACCATGAGCTACTGTGTTAATTTTTATCAGGCTGTGCACATTTAGTTTATTTGCTATGGGTTACAGAGTTTGCAAAAATATTGTTTGAATAGTATCTTTCAAATAATCTTCACACTGATAAGCCAGTACATGATAAAGACATGCCATTTTGACCCCCAAATGTGATATTAGGTCAGCTATTTTGAAGCAATTCTATAGACAATTTTCAAATTTGGCTAGTTCTTCAAATGTAAAAAATATATTTAGATTTAATATCCACCTTTGTATTAATGGAAACACCTTAAAATTTAAATGTTGCTATTTAGTTCTCAGCTTTATGTCAACCACTCAGATATGTTTATCCAACTGTTTCATTCAAGGAAGGTTATTCTTCCCTTTATGCTCAACTTTGTTCTGTTTGTTTGTTTTATTCACTGTCTTTATTTCGAATTAATAGTTTTTGTTTGTTTGTTTCTTGCACATTTTTTGGGTTTCTTTCCACACTAGAATTTAAGTTCCCTGAGAAAAATCACCATACTTCTCTTTTTCAGCATTGTATGTCCTGTGCTCAAAACAGAGCCTGATACAAGGGCTCAAAAATATTTTTATGAAATGAAGGAATGAACAGATTGAAATTGCATAAGCTTACATTATGTAGAAAATTTTGGTTTACTTAATAGGATTTATTTACTCTGTTTTACTTAATTCCAAGTCTATTTCAACATATGTGGAAATTGCTATATTTATCTTTTAAAGTTAATAATTGACTTTGCATTGATATTGTTACTACAAATGTACTTAGTATGAGGATTAGTTCTCCTGTTGGCCTTAGGCTCATTGAAGAGTTGTGGGAAACTGAAGTTCAAAAAAGGAGTGTGCTATGCAAAGATATAAAACAAATTTCTGAAAGAATGAAGACTAGAACTCAGCTATCTTAATGTATGATGTATGTTAACTGCAAACCTATTCTTCCTTTAACTTTTTTTGATTTAGAGGTCATTAGATATATTACTATTTGCGTATTGTTGAAAAACTCAATGCACTTATGCTGACGTTTTACTATGGAGAAATAGATTAGCTTTTTACATCTTCCAAAAACATTTAATATTTAAGACATACATCTATGTCTGCATTAATCAAGCCACATCTTAAAACACATGCAACTCTTCCTTTATAAAACATTTTATTTGCTGACTTCAAGGGCTAAAACATGACAAATTGCATGGTCAAATATAATAATAATGGAGCAATATCCTGTGATTTTTTTTTTTACTTTATAAGCTGCAGCCCACACATCTTCCTAGAATTAGAAAAAATTGCTCAACCTTTTTTTTGGTGATATCACAAATCTTCCGCTATCACCGTTATGTGAATGACTCCAAAATTCGTATCTCTGGCACCCACACGTCTCCCTTCTAACTATAGCTCTTAGTAACAGATATACGAAGTTGTATATTTAAGTGTAGCTTTGAAGAAATCCAATAAAACTTGATGTCCTGATACTTTAAATTCACTATTACGTTTCCTGTTTCTAATCTCCCAAAGAAACAAGCTCTAATAACTTGCTACATCTATCTCCCTTGTGATTATTTTCTCTCCAGTTTCTCTGGCTCAAATTTTTAAATCACCTTGAATTCTCCTTTTCTCTTATTCTCTACATTTATTTCCCAAGTCTCATAATTTTCTTCCACAGTGCATTTTTTTCTTTCATCTATCTTTTCACTTATACTATGACTAAGAAAGAATTTGAGACTCAGTACATGAAGGGCTTTAAGTTACAGCCTAAGGAGCTTAGACTATTTTTGTAGGAAGCTGGGAACTAGTAATGGATTATAGTCAGAATAGCAGGGCTCTCCAATGAATGTGGCTAGTATTATCAAACAGGGTCTCATGTTCATAAAGGTCCTGTGCTTGAGTTTAATAATATATGGTTGTAATCTTTAATTCTTAACAATTTTATCTTTGGATTTGTTTTTTTTATGTAAATGAAGCTGGGCCTGGAGGCTGGAAGACTTTTTTAATGCATGATCCAGCCTCCCACAGCTTCATCATCTTTCCAGTACAATCCCTTTAGAGTTTAACCACTACTCATAGTGGTGAAATAAGTCTATGGGAGGGAAGATGCCTGACTCAACTTCTTTACCCCGACTGAGGCATGGCATGCCATTACAATTATTGGTAAGTGGAAGAACTCGGTAGCCACTGGGTCACACACAAGTGCCCAGTTGGAGGATGGGGTTTTTGGCTGTTTGAGGATCTGTACTTGTACCTCAAGTCTTCCTATACCTAAAAAATCAGTAACTTATATAGAAGGTGAAAAAAAAAAATCCTGTCAAGTCAAGAGACTTTGGAATTTAAAAAAAGTATTTATATTTTAGTACCCAAATGTCTTTTTTCTGCCTTTTGAACACTTTTAAAATTAAAATCTTGATAATATCAAAAGTTTCATAGATTCAGAGCATCACAAGTGTTAAAGCATTTTTTATTCTCAATAGTTTTACCAATGTTAAGGCAAATCTTTAAAGAGCTTATATGGCATGTCTGAGATTACTTTAAAGACATGTCTGAGACTTGAACTCAAATCTTTTGGGTCATGACCATACAGCACTGCTTTGTGAGGTGTATTGTAATAACAAAGGAGATGGGTATCTTGTGGAGGACCATAATTGAAGGCAGGGATATTTTTTACCTCTCAAGATATAAGGAAACTAAGAATCTGTGTACTTTGAATGCAAAATATTAAAAATATATACAAGGAGAGAGAAACACTAAACATACCAGAGAAAAATGAGCTATTTGATGAAATAAAATTCTAGAAGTGAATGAGATGAATTCACTGTATATCTCATATGGTGTCCTCTCATAGAAAGAGGAAGATATATAAATTGGACTAGGAATAGGACACAGAATAGGAATAGGACAGATATAGAAATTGCTGAATGGTAGTCTCATTTCAATGAGGCCAATATAGATGAAATACAAACATTAAAACATGGTTTAAAACATTACTCTTTGACTTCCGCTTCAGACAAGATGGAGTAGACATATTTTTTCTTACACCTTCTAATAAGTACAGATAAAAACCATAAACACTATATACAAAACAAAATAACAACAATCTAAAAGTAGGGGAGAAGACGGCAGATATACTTACAGACCTGGGAACCAGAGGAATGGCACAGTGGTGACTTCCGTGGTATTCTCTTTGCCCCATACATCCATGGTAGTATTGGAGAAATTGGAACCCTAGAAACACAAGAAGGGTGATAGCTCTTTTCTTTAAAAAAATGTTTTGCTACGTCTTTCTGGCTTCCATAGTTTCTGAGGAGACATTTGTGGTCATCAAATTGTCTTTTCCCAATAAGTAAGTTGTAATTTATCTTTTGCTGCTTTCAGCAATTTTTCTTTGCTTTTAGTCTTCATAAGTCAAACTATGATGTGTTGTTTGCTTGTTTTGAATATTCATGCCCTCCCCTTCATATTTATAAATTGAAATCCTTAACATGAAAGTGATTATGTGAAGGGGCAAAGCCTGTAGCAGGTGATTAGGTCATGGTGGTAAAGCCCTCATTAATGGAACTTGTGCTCTTATAAAAAAATTCCTGGGAGAGATCCCTTGCCACTCCCTGCCCACATGCTTACACATAGAAAAACATGACATCTATGTACCAGAAAGTGGATCATCATCAGACACTGGATGTGCTGGTGCCTTGATCTCAAACTTCCAAGTTTCTAAGACTGTCAGAAATAATTTTTTTCAGCTGTGTATAAGCCACTCAGTGTATGGTATTCGGTTATAGCTTTCCAAATACACTGACATTTAGCATAAATTTATTTGGATTTATCACGTTTGGAGTGAACTCAGTTTCGGGAATGTGTAGGTTTCTGTCTTGCCAAATTATGTGTGTATGCACACACACACACACACACAGATGTACACTGATTTAATATTTGTCGGTCCCTCTCTTTCATCTATTTCTGGAAGATAAACTTAAAAGTAGTATAGAAAACGGAACTGAATTCTAAAAGAAATGTTAAGGTTTTATGCAGCAATGTGGGGAAAAGAAGACAGAAATGAGAAAGAAACAAACACAAAAAAGAATGTCAAACTTGAAATCAAAAGCATCGATAATTACAATAAGCGTATGTTGTCTAAATCAAATCATCTCAATAAAAATCAAATGATCTCTGTCCAACCAAGGCACAGGGTAGAATCCTTCCTATGATTAACCAAAAAGCTCCACATTCCTATGTCAAGGACGTCATGTCTAAAACACCAAAAGCAATGGAACCAAAAGCCAAAATTGACAAATGGGATCTAACTAAACTAAAGAGCTTCTGCACAGCAAAAGAAATTACCATCAGAGTGAACAGGCAACCTACAGAATGGGAGAAAATTTTTGCAATCCACTCATCTGACAAAGGGCTAATATCCAGAACCTATAAAAGAACTCAATCAAATTTACAAGAAAAAAACAACCCCATCAAAAAGTGGGCAAAGGATATGAACAGACAGTTCTCAAAAGAAGACATTCATACAGCTAACAGACACATGAAAAAATGCTCATCATCACTCGCCGTCTAAGAAATGCAAATCAAAACCACAATGAGATACCATCTCACACCAGTTAGAATGGCAATCATTAAAAAATCAGGAAACAACAGGTGCTGGAGAGGATGTGGAGAAATAGGAACACTTTTACACTGTTGGTGGGACTGTAAACTAGTTCAACCATTGTGGAAAACAGTGTGGCGATTCCTCAAAGATCTAGAACTAGAAATACCATTTGACCCAGCCATCCCATTACTGGGGATATACCCAAAGGATTATAAGTCATGCTGCTATAAAGACACATGCACACGTATGTTTATTGCAGTACTATTCAGAATAGCAAAGACTTGGAATCAACCCAAATGTCCATCAGTGACAGACTGGATTAAGAAAATGTGGCACATATACACCATGGAATACTCTGCAGCCATAAAAAAGGATGAGTTTGTGTCCTTTGTAGGGACATGGATGCAGCTGGAAACCATCATTCTCAGCAAACTATCGCAAGAACAGAAAACCAAACACCGCATGTTCTCACTCATAGGTGGGAAGTGAACAATGAGATCACTTGGACACAGGAAGGGGAACATCACACACAGGGTCCTATTGTGGGGAGTGGGAAGCAGGGAGAGATAGCATTAGGAGATATACCTAATGTAAATGACGAGTTAATGGGTGCAGCACACAAACATGCACATGTATACATATGTAACAAACCTGCACGTTGTGCACATGTACCCTAGAACTTAAAGTATAATAATAATAACAAAAAAAGAAAATTGAAAACAAAAAGCTCCACATTCATTTTGTAGTTTTATACTTTATCTCTGGACTATAATATAGATAGGTAGAAAGGCCTATGTTCAACCAAGTATGTATGTATTCCACAGAATAAGTTTAAAGCAGGTAAGAGGAGTACAGATACACATAGAACAAAAAAATTAATTGCTTACATCTGAATTTCAAAATACGTGTTTTAATGTTTACAACATGGCTAGTTTTCTGTTCTTTTTTTGTTCCCAAGCTTTTAAAAAACATTAAGGATGAAAACCTGATATAGTGAGCACAAAGTAACCTTTAAGTAAAAATCGCAAGAGTGCGACAAGGGTAAATGTGTCATGAAGTTAGAAAATCTTTTCCATTGTAGAGAAGAGATAACTAAAATATCAAAATGGAAGGATAGACTATGGTTATCCTGTTGTGGAAAGAAGTAATATGATAGAAATAACTAGATAAGAGAAATATTATATCATGAGGATTCTTACTTGTTCACTCCTGCATCGTCTTCATGAACATGAATTCACATTCTATACGGCATCTGAAAAAAGAGCAGAAACAGTTGCATATGTTTTCTCTGGTTATATATCTAAGATTATATGAGATTTCTCTGGGTTTGTACTCTTATGTAGTTGATGAAGATACTCTCACAATTCTCAGTGTGAGGACAGAAAGTTAGTTAAATTACAAACAAACAAGCTTTGTTTGAAATAAGAGATCATCATGGTGAGGGGGGAACTGTGACATATTAAAGAAGGTCAATGGGAAAGCAGTCCAAATCAGAACAACAAAGGAATCACAGCCAGCTCAATATGTTTCAGTATAATTGCCTTTGAACAGAAAGGTCCAAGGCAAAAACAAATAAACAAGAGTTTGACTATAATGAAAAATAAAAATGATTACACTCATCACCAGTAGTGAGCGCTTCAGAAGCAGTTGAAGGAAGAAAAAATGTTAATGTCTAAAGCATAAACAAGGTCAGGTGTACGGGAGTGAGCAGAGAAAATAGCACACACAGAAAAGACCTTATTTTTCAATGTCATGAAGATATATGAATTCCTATTTTTTAACTAGGACAAACAATCCCAAAGAAAAAGAAGTTTTAAATTGAAAGAATTGATGATACTTTCATGGCAAACCAAGTATTCTTCAGCAGCAGTACGACTTTCTACTTGAAACAACTAAGTAATGGTTAAATATTTAGGCTGTGGAGTTAAACTACAGTATTAGAGTTTACCTCTTGGCTCTGTCACTTGCAAACGAGTTTTTGTTTGTTTGTTTATTAGTTTTTAACTAAAGAAAGCTCTTCTTTTTTTTTTCTATCGAACATTTATTTTTTATTTTTTTATTTTTTATTTTTATTATACTTTAAGTTCTAGGGTACATGTGCATAACGTGCAGGTTTGTTACATATGTATACTTGTGCTATGTTGGTGTGCTGCACCCATTCACTCGTCAGCACTCATCAACTCGTCATTTACATCAGGTATAACTCCCAATGAAATCCCTCCCCTCTCCCCCCTCCCTGTGATAGGCCCCGGTGTGTGATGTTCCCCTTCCCGAGTCCAAGTGATCTCATTGTTCAGTTCCCACCTATGAGTGAGAACATGTGGTGTTTGGTTTTCTGTTCTTGCGATAGTTTGCTGAGAATGATGGTTTCCAGCTGCATCCATGTCCCTACAAAGGACACAAACTCATCCTTTTTAATGGCTGCATAGTATTCCATGGTGTATATGTGCCACATTTTCTTAATCCAGTCTGTCACTGATGGACATTTGGGTTGATTCCAAGTCTGCTATTGTGAGTAGTGTCACAATAAACATACATGTGCTTGTGTCTTTATAGCAGGATGATTTATAATCCTTTGGGTATATACCCAGTAATGGGATGGCTGGGTCATATGGTACTTCTAGTTCTAGATCCTTGAGGACTCGCCATACTGTTTTCCATAATGGTTGAACTAGTTTACAATCCCACCAACAGTGTAACGGTGTTCCTATTTCTCCACATCCTCCAGCACCTGTTGTTTCCTGACTTTTTAATGATTGCCATTCTAACTGGTGTGAGATGGTATCTCATTGTGGTTTTGATTTGCATTTCTCTGATGGCCAGTGATGATGAGCATTTTTTCATGTGTCTGTTGGCTGTATGAATGTCCTCTTTTGAGAACTGTCTGTTCATATCCTTTGCCCACTTTTCCATGGGGTTGTTTGTTTTTTTTCTTGTAAATTTGTTTGAGTTCTTTGTAGGTTCTGGATATTAGCCCTTTGTCTGATGAGTAGATTGCAAAAATTTTCTCCCATTCTGTAGGTTGCCTGTTCACTCTGATGGTAGTTTCTTTTGCTGTGCAGAAGCTCTTTAGTTTAATTAGATCCCATTTGTCAATTTTGGCTTTTATTGCCGTTGCTTTTGGTGTTTTAGACATGAAGTCCTTGCCCATGCCTATGTCCTGAATGGTATTCCCTAGGTTTTCTTCTAGGGTTTTTATGGTATTAGGTCTAACATTTAAGTCTCTAATCCATCTTGAATTAATTTTCGTATAAGGAGTAAGGAAAGGATCCAGTTTCAGCTTTCTACTTATGGCTAGCCACTTATCTCAACACCATTTATTAAAAAGGGAATCCTTTCCCCATTTCTTGTTTTTCTGAGGTTTGTCAAAAATCAGATGGCTGTAGATGTGTGGTATTATTTCTGAAGACTTTGTTCTGTTCCATTGGTCTATATCTCTGTTTTGGTACCAGTACCATGCTGTTTTGGTTACTGTAGCCTTGTAGTATAGTTTGAAGTCAGGTAGCGTGATGCCTCCAGCTTTGTTCTTTTGACTTAGGATTGTCTTGGCAATGCGGGCTCTATTTGGTTCCATATGAACTTTAAAGCAGTTTTTTCCAATTCTGTGAAGAAACTCATTGGTAGCTTGATGGGGATGGCACTGAATCTATAAATTACCTTGGGCAGTATGGCCATTTTCATGATATTGATTCTTCCTATCCATGAGCATGGTATGTTCTTCCATTTGTTTGTGTCCTCTTTTATTTCACTGAGCAGTGGTTTGTAGTTCTCCTTGAAGAGGTCCTTTACATCCCTTGTAAGTTGGATTCCTAGGTATTTTATGAAAGCTCTTCTTTAATGTTTACCATTTTGTAAATTTTTTGAAGAAAACATTTCTGGCCAGTGGCTCAAGCCTGTAATCCCTGCAGTCTGGGAGACTGAGGGTGGAGGATCACTTGAGGCCAGAATTTCAAGACCAGCCTTGACAACTTTATGAGATCCCATCTCTACAAAACAAATAAACCAACGAAAAACAACAAATATATTTCAAAAAAGTGTTTCAATAATTAAATGAGTTAAAACCAATGAAATGTTTAGATGGTGCTCTAGAACCTAAGGAGCACTTAATTAGATAGCATTGTTATCATTAGGAATAAGATTTTATAAGTCACATGTTTATATGTTTATTATTAGACTTTGTTAAAAACAAACCTTACTAGCTCATACATATGTATATCTGCTATTATATATATATATTTTATATAAGCTATTGTATATATTTATAAGTATGCTGTTATATATATTCTGCTATATATATTTATATATGCTATTTTATGTGCTATTGTATATATTTATATGTATGCTATTGTAAATATTTATATACATGCTATTATATATATATGTATGCTGTTAGTGACACTGGTTAGTTTTTTGTTAAGTTTCTAATATGCTCAGTAATCTTGTCACATATGCTAGCTTTCCAACCCATTACTGGATGTAGCATGCAGAGTAATCTAAATCAGCAGTACTTGTAAAAAGATGTTATATAATTGTATATGACATAATATAAAAAACCCTCCAATAATACATAGAAACATTGTTCTATTAGGTCATACAAGCATTCAATAGGGTTTTTTTTTTTTTCAGACTATTTTGTCTGCACTACTGTATTTCAACATTGAGAGATTGTCCTAGGTTAGAAATACATCTCTTCTGCTGGAGAGTCAGATTACAGAACTTTTTAAAATATTTTATTTAATTTTCAGCTCAAAAGATGTTAAAAAGCTGATATCAAAGAGCAACATATGGCTAAGTTAAAAAGTTATTGTATCCCCAGTGAATAATTAGATTTGTATACATCGAATAACAAGTATACTTCTTTCTTTAAAAGGTTAAAATATAAGCAGTCATTTTGACTAATGTTTATTAGATAATAATATTTAAAGTCATGGTTCTTTCATATAAGAATTATTTTTGAGTTCTTCAACTGACCTAATTCTCTAAGTTCTAGTAGATGTACTTAGAACCTAGATTAATTTGCTTTATTTAGCAACCAAGACAGGATATTCAATGAGGACATTTCCATTTAGAACCGATGTGTAATAAAGTTTAATAAGCTCTGTTCTTTTCACAATGTAAAACTTCAAGTGAAAACAGGTGGAGGTCTGGTAAGCTATTCTCTCAGAATAACAAGCCAGAAGATGCATGACATCTCTTCAGAAGCCTCCAGCACTTCAGTTATAGAAAAGAGTGGATCACTGGCCCCTGGGTTCATGTATCCCAAAATTATTTTACAATGAGGTAGAGTCTCTCGAACTTTTGACTAGAGAGGTAAGGATCGTCTGTGTTCATGTGTGTATGTTGTCATGGGGTAAGGATTGCCAGAGAAGAAGTATGGAATAGTATACCATTTTATACTTTTATTTCAATCAGTTTCACTGCCTAGTTCCCATTGCTTCTGATCATTATCTTTTTTGTAGCTGGAATACTCTATTCTTCCTCCTTTATCCTATAGCCCATATTTAAAATTTATCTAAACCAAATTGATGCAAACTATAACCTGTACTGTTAAGTTTTCCTGGATCCTTCAGTTAAAAGCATCTCTTCACCTCCTGTAAACTTCCATACCAAAAGTTCTGTACTTCTCTTCAGCTGCATCATATATATAATCTTGTATTGTAATTATTTGTATACATGTTTGCCTCCTTTACTAAACTAAAATTACTAAGAGCAAGAATTCAAGAATTACACATTACAATGCATAATATAACCCATATTAGTTGCAAATAAATATTCAAGTGAACAAATTGTTCTCTGTGTGTGCACATATTTAATGAAGGACCAAGTAGCTCCATTTTGCATGTAATTTTAGAACCACTTGATAATGGTTTTAAAATCTGCATTCAACAGAAGTTGTTATAGTTACCTCCTATGTGTTTTAAGCAATTTTCTTGGTCTCTGCTGAGATTAAAGTGCCTTGCTTGGCTGACTCATTTATTGGGGGAAGCAATATATTTGGTGCAAGGCATTATGTTGTGGATTATATTGTTTATAGAAATCTCATTGAATCACATGCATGGTTTCAATTTTCTCTTCAAAACTTAGATCAAGCATGGCTGTCAACACACACTCCTTTAATTCTGAATATTGTTTGGATTCCAGCATTTGTAGATAGCTTTGGGGACATGTTTTCTAATAACCTAACTACAGAAACCTTTTGTAATACTCTTACTGGTTTGCATAAGTTCACTAAAATAACAACGTATAAATTCCAGTTATCTACAAATGACTGTTTTACAGATTTATAATAGTCAACGATATAATCACGGAGTCTGATATAATCACCGAGTCTGATATAATCACCAAGTCTGAAACAGTAATCAAGTTGCAGTTCAAATCTCAATGAACACTATAATGCAAAATGAAACCAATAGGTGGAATTATGAGCAAATTAAAACAGTCCCTAATGTTACTGTCTTCTTCTATAATGATTATTTTTCTAATGTTAAATTTTATAGATACTCATTATTTAAAAAAAGTAGCAAAGCACCCAAAGAAAAAGGAAAATTACCTGTAATTTCACAACTACAGGTTAATTGGTAATATTGTGATAGATTTATTTTCAGGTTTTTTTTCAGTTTAAATATAGCTATGTTTTTTACTTGAGGCTGAAATTATATAAAGTTTATCTTCTTTTAGAAAATATTATACATGAACAGTTTCTCATTTCCATATTACAAAAAAAAATTTTCCTGATTGCATGCTAAGCCATTCTTTTAATTTAACCTTCCTTATCTTATCTTAAACTTATTGCTACTCTACAAATGTTGTAGCAAAAAATATCCTTGTGCATAAATCTTTTGACACTGCTCTGATTATTGCTTTTGGATAAATCTTATAAGTAGAATAATTAGGTTATGTGATATAAAAATTCTAAGGTTTGTAATTTGTACCACTAAAATTCATTTTTTTCAAAGCTGTATCTGAAATTATGATTCAAGATTGTTGACTGCAGATATCTGGTACTCAACTCCTCCAGAAGGAAGAATGAAAATAGTGAGTAGATAATCAAACTTTGAATACATCACCTAAGAGAGAATGTTGGAATTCAACATATGAAAAGAAACAACTAAAGCAAGGAAGGAGAGGGAAGAGAAGCAGCCTGCTCAGAGGCTTAACACTGTGGGAAAAATATAAGTGAGTGACTCACATGGTCCACATTAAAAGCACAGAATCCTGAAATCTTAGCTCTCAGAGACTACTTAACCCATGTGATCCCTGAGACTGACATAGGGAGCTACCTGAAGATCATATGACAATATTGGTTGAGAGAAAGCTTAAGATGTTTCTCACAGTCCCCTGAGTCTTAAACAGATGCATCAAAGTACCATTTAGATAGCAAAGACCACACCAGACTACATCCTGCTCTGGGGCCCAACTACCCCTGCATCTCCACATTCCTGGAGCTCCTTCGATGTACTGTATTAGTCCGTTCTCACATTGCCAATAAACACATACCCGAGACTGGGTAATTTATAAAGGAAAGAGATTTAATTGACTCACAGTTCACCATGGTTGGGGAGGCCTCAGAAAACTTAAAATCATGGTGGATAGGAAAGCAAGCATGTCTTTCTTCACGTGGGGACAGGAAGGAGAAGTGACCACCTAAGGGGAAAGAGCCCTTTATAAAACCATAGGATCTCATAAGAATTCACTCACTATTATGAGAACAGCAAAAGGGTAAATGCCCATGATGCAGTCACCTCCCACCAGTCCCTCCCACGACATGTGGAAATTATGACAACTACAATTCAAGATGAGATTTGGTTGGGGACACAGTCAAACCAATCATTCCACCCCTGGCCCCTCCCAAATTTCATGTCCTCATATTTCAAAACAAAATAATGCCCTTCCAACAGTCTCCCAAAGTCTTAACTCATTCCAGCATTAACTCAAAAGCTCAAGCCCAAAGTCTCACCTGTGACAAGACAACTTCCTTCTACTTATGAGCCTGTAAAATTGAAAGCAAGTTAGTTGTTTTCTACATACAACTGGGGTACGGGTGTTGAATAAATACACTTGTTTCAAATGGGAGAGATTGGACAAAAAAGGGGGGTACAGGTCCCACGTGCATCCAAAATCCAATGAGGCAGTAATTAAATTTTAAACTTCCAATATGATCTCCTTCAACTCCATGTCTCACATCCAGGTCACACTAATGCAAGGGGCAGGCTCCCACAGTCTTGGGCAGCTCTGCTCCTGTGGCTTTGCAAGATACAGCCCCTCTCCCAGCTACTTTCAGCAACTGGCATTAAGTAACTGCAGCTTTTCCAGGTGCATGGTGCAAGCTCTTGGTGGATCTACCATTCTGGAGTCTGGAAGATGGTGACCTTCTTCTTAAAGCTTCACTAGGCAGTATCACAGTGAGGACTCTATCTGGGGGCTCTGGCCCCAAATTTCTCTTTTGCACTGCCCTAGCGTAGGTTCTCCATGAGGGATCCACCCATGCAGGAAATGTCTACCTGGACATCTAGGCATCGCCATACACCCTCTGAAATCTAAGTAGAGTTTCCCAAACTTTAAATCTTGACTTCTGTTCAACAGCAGGCCCAACATCAAATGAAAGCTACCAAGACTTGGGGTTTGCACTTTCTGCAGTAATTGCCTTGACTGTACATTGGCTCCTTTCAGCCACAGCTGGAGCTGAAGCAGCTGGGATTCAGGGCACTATGTCACAAGGCTGCATAGAAGAGGGGGGTGACCCTGGGCACAGCCAATGAAACAATTTTTCGCTCCTAGTCCTCCAGGCCTGTGATGCTAAGGGCTGCTATGAAGGTCTCTGACATGACCTGGAGACATTGTCCCCATTGTCTTGGTGATTAACATTGCATTTCTCTTTACTTATGAAAATTTCCACAATAAGCTTCAATTTCTTTCGAGAAAATTGTTTTACATTTTCAACCACGTGGTCAAGCTGCAAATTACCCACACTTTTATGTTCTCCTTTCTTTTCTTTTCTTTTTTTTTTTTTTTTTGAGATGAGTCTCGCTCTGTCACCCAGGCTGGAGTGCAATGGCACAATCTCAGCTCACTGCAACCTCCACCTCCTGGGTTCAAGCGATTTTCCTTCCTCAGCCTCCTGAGTATCTGGGATTACAGGTGTCTGCCACCACGCCCAACTAATTTTTGTATTTTTAGTAGAGACGATGTTTCACCATGTTGGCCAGACTGGTCTTGAACTCCTGACCTCAGGTGATCTGCTCGCCTAGGCCTCCCAAAGTGCTGAGATTACAGGTGTGAGCTACTGTGCCCAACACTTTCCTTTTAAATATAAGTTCAAGTTTCAGATAATCTCTTTGTTTATACATATAATCATCTGCTGTTAGAAGCAACTGACCAGCTCTTAAATGCTTTTCTCTTTAGAAATTTACTTTTCCAGATACCCTAAATCATTACATTCAATTTCAAAGTTCCACAGATACATAGAGCAGGGGCACAATGCCGCCAGTCTCTTTGCTAAAGCATAGCAAGAGTGACCTTTACTCCAGTTCCCAATAAGCTCCTCATCTCCATCTGAGACCTCCTCATCCTGGACTTCGTTGTCCATATCACTATCAGCATTTTGGTCAAAGTCTTTCAACAAGGTTCTAGGAAGTTCCAAACCTTCCCACATCTTCCTGTCTTCTGAGCCTTCCAAGTCTCTAGGAAGTTCCAAACATTCCCACATTTTCCTGTCTTCTTCTGAGCCCTCCAAACTGTTTCAACCTCTGCCCGTTACCCAGTTCCAAAGTTGTTTCCACATTTTCAGGTGTCTTTATGGCATCACCCCACTCTCTATGGTACCAATTTGCTGTATGAGTCCATTTTCATGCTGCTATAAAGAACTGCCCGAGACTGGGTAATTTATAAGGAAAAGAGGTTTAATTGACTCTCAGTTTAACATGGCTGGAGAGGCTTCAGGAAACTTACAATCATGGCAGAAGGGGAAGCAAATATGTCCTTCTTCATATGGTGTCAGAAAGGAGCAGTGCCGAGCAAAGGAAAAAGAGCCCCTTATGAAACCATCAGATCTCATGAGAATTCATTCAGTATCATAAGTACAGCATGTGGGTAACTGCCCTCATGATTCAATTGCCTCCTTCTGGGTCCCTCCAAAGACATATGGGGATTATGGGAACTACAAATCAAGATGAGATTTGGGGTGGGGAACTTCCAACCCATTTCACATACTTGTCCATGGCTGGGTGTTGCCACAGGCTGCTGCCGCCGGGGAAAAGGGCAAACCATTGGCAGTGACCCCACTGCTCCCCATAGCAGGGCTGCCAGGCAATTTACAAGTGCCCTGGGGAAAAATGCTGCCCCATTTACAGCCACTACCTGGGGCCAAAGCACAAACTCCCCAGCAGTCTATCTATGGCTGCTGCCACTGAAAGTGATCCCACCATCCTCAGCAGTAGAGACACAGAGAAGCTACTTCTGTCCTCATCTGAGCATTTTACAGCAGGGGCCTTGGGATCACCCTGCTCTTGCCTACCATAGACAGTGCCTGTATGCACTGCCAGAATGTCTGAGAATAGGCCTCTCCACATTGGTTCCACTCCCTACTAGTGCCCAAGCATGTTTTCTGGGGGCCTAGAAATTATCCTGTTCCATCCACTACTGTTGGCATCTGAGCACTCTTTCTGAGGGCCCAAGCATCTTGCCACCCAACCTGTCACTACCATCACAGCAGGCACCCACCCACACCACATGTACCATGTGCAGGCCTGTGGACTGACTAGCCTAGCCCATCACAGACAACACCAACACTACCATGAATGTCTAGGGAGCCAAAGGATTGTCCCACCACTGTTATTTTCATCAGTCATGCCACAAATACTTTCCAGTGGCCTGAAGACACACCCACCTGTACAGCCTAACATTGTTAATGCTACCACTTGAACTGGCTGCATGGAGGCCCCGAAATTCACCTGCCTGGACTCACTAGCACGAATGTCAGACTATGTCTTCCTGAAAACCAAACACAGGCACACACAACATGCCAATGCCACCACTGGGGCCCAAGGCCTAGCCAACCTGATGTCCCCATTCTTAGCAAAATTTTATCACAATCTCCATTAACATCGCACCCTAAAGCACTAAGAAAATAAAAGACATTTCTGACACTGTTTATAGCTGAATAAATCATATGGATACTACACTACTGAATGCACCCAGAACTAAAGCCAAAATGTTCTCCTGAACCTACACCTCCTATACATCTTCAGAAAAAAATTCCTCCACTTCAAAAGCAAACTCAATAAATAGAAGAACCAAATGTTATTCCAGATGCACAGATGTCAATGTGGGAACCCAAGAAACATTAAAAAGCAAGAAAATTTGACACCTCCAAATAAACAATAATTATACAGCAAAACATTTCAATAAAAAAGAAATTTATAAAATCTCAGAAAAAGACTTCATAATACTTATATTAAAGAAGCTCAATTAAATTCAAAATGACTGACATAAACAGTACACATAATTCAGAACAAATTCAGGGTATGCATAATAAATTTACCAAAGACATGGATATAATAAAAAAGAACCAAACAGAAACTCTGAAAATGAAGAATTTATTGAAAAAAACACAAAATACATTTGAAAGCCTTAACAATAGATTATTCTGAAGAACAATAAAGACTTTCAAAACTTGAAGAGAGTTCTTTTGAAATAACTTAGACAAAAATGAAGATGAAATAATTTTTTATAAATGAACAGTCCACATGACACATAGGATAGCATAAGGCAGCCAAATATTCAAATTTCAGTGTTCCAGTAGTTAAGGGGTGAAATAAAGAGATACAAAATATATTTAACAAAATAATAGCTAAACGTTTCTCAATTCTAGCAAGAAATATAGATATACAGATACAAGAGACTCAAAAATTCCCAAAGAGATAAATGTAAAAAATGTCTTCTCTACAGAATGGTTAAGAGTCAAATTGTCAAAAGTCAAAAACAAAGAGAGAAATTTTAAAACGTCAAGAGAAAAGCATCTAATCATTTATAAGAGAATTCCCATCAGGCTAACTGTGGATTTCTCAGCAGATACCTTACAGGTCAGAAGAGAATGAGATGATATATTCAAAGTGCTGAAAGAAAAAAGAAATTCCAGTCAATGATACTATACCTAAAAAAGTTAACTTACATAAATATAGGAAAAATAAATTCTTCCCAAAACAAGCAAAATCTGAAGTAATTCATAACCACTATACCTGCCCTGCCAGAAATGCTTTAAAAATATACAAAACTAAAATTGAAAGGATGATTTCTGCCACCATGAAAATACACAATAGTATAAAAAATATTGTAATGGAAACAAATGAGGAAAAGGAAGAGCTCAAATGTTACCCCCTCTCTCACACACACACAATATAAAACCACCATAATAAACAACAAGAATGAAAGAAAGGAAACAGGAATATAAAATAACCAGAAATCAAATGATAAAATGACAGGAATAAGATCTCATTCATGACTAACAACCTTGGATGTAAATAGATTAAACTTTTAGATTAAAAAATAAAGACTGGCTAAATGGATAAATAAACAAGACCTAAATAAACACTGCCTATGAGAAACTCTTCTCAACTCTAAAGAGACATATAGACTAAAATTAAGGGAATATAAAAAGATATTACATGTGAATGGAAACAAAAAGTGAGCAGAGGTATCAATATTTATATCAGATAAAACACACATTAGTTTAAAAAAAAGATAAGAGATCAAGAAGATCATTATATTATCATAAAAGGATCAATTTAGCAGGAAAATATAACAACTCTAAATATATATGTACCTAACACTGAAGCACCAAGGAATATTGAGCAAATATTATTAGATTTAAAGAGGGATAGACTCCAATACAATAATAGTTGGGGGCCTAAACAGCCCACTCTCAATATTAGATAGATCATCTTGACATAAAATTAATAAAGAAACATTTATTATGAACATAGGTCAGGCCAAATGGGCCTAACAGATATTTATAGAACATTTCACCTAATAGCAATGAACACTTACATCACAAAGGTAGTAAGACTTCAATAAACAGTCTAATAATGCACCTCAATGAACTAGGAAAGTAAGAACAAACCAAACCTCAAATTAGTAGTTGAAGAAAATAGTAAAGATCTGGGCAGAATTAAATAAAATAGAGACTTAAAAACAATTAAATGATTAATTAAATGAAAAGTTTTTTTGTTTTTTTTTTTAGAAAACACTAAACAAAATAATAAACTTCCACCTAGACTAAACAAGATAGAGAGACAACCCAAATAAATAAAATGAGAGAATCGCATACAACCTACCAACATTAAGTCAGGAAGGCATAGAAAACCTGAAAATACCAATAACAAGCAATGAGAGATAATCAGTTAAAAAAAAAAAAGTCTCTCAAAAAAGAAAAGTCCAGGATCAGATGGCTTCACTGACAAATTCTCCAGACCTACAAAGAATAACTAACACCAGTTCTCCTCAATCTATTAGAAAAAACGAAGAACAAGAAATTATACTTAACTCATTCTATGAGGCTAGCATTACCTGTTGCCAAACTAGGCAAGGTTGCAGCAACAAAAGATAGCTACAGACCAATATCCTAATGAACATAGACACAAAAGTCCTCAAAATATACTAGTAAACCAAATCCATCAGTACATAATAAAGACAGTAGACATGATCAAATAGATTTATTCCAGAAGAGGAAGGACAGTTCAACACATGCGAAACAATAAACATAATACATCATCTAAACATAATGAAGGACAGAAACCATATGGTCATCTCAACACATGCAGAAAAATTATTTGACAAAATTCGACATTTTGCTTTGATAAACTCTCAAGAAACTAGGCATAGAGGAAACATACCTCAACATAATAAATGCTATATATGACACAACTACAAGTAGCATAACTCTGAACAGAGAAAATCTTTTCTCTAAGAAGTGGAACAAAACAACGATGCCCACTTTTACCACACCTATTCAACATAGTACTGGAAATCCTAGCCAAAACAATCAGTCTAGAGAAGGAAATAAAAGGTATCCAATTTGGGAAAAAAAGGAAGCAAAAATGTCATGTCATCAAAGATGACATGATTTTATATTTAGAAATACCTAATTACTCCAACAAGAAACTCTTATATATGATTTTTTTAAATTTAGTTAAGTTGCAGGACAAAGAATCAACATACAAAAATGAGTAGCATTTCTAAACACCAATTATGAACTTCCAGAGAAAGAAATTCAGAAAGCAATGTCACTTACAATATATACAAAAAATTTCCAACAATTATAACAAAGGTGGTGAAAGATCTCTAAAAGGAAATCTACGAAACACTGATGAAAGAAATTGAAGAAGAGACAAACAAATGGAAAGATCCTACACTCATTGATGGAAAGAATTAAAATCATTAAAATGACCATACTACCCAAAGCAATCTACACATTCAATTCAATCTCTATCAAATTATCAATGTCATTTTTTCACAGATACAACAAAAATGATCCTAAAATGTCTACAGAACAAAAGAAGAGCCTGAATACCCAAAGAAATCTTGAGCAAAAATAACAAAGCTGGAGGCATTACTACCTGACTTCAACATATATTACAAGTCTAGGTAACAAAAACATCAAGGCATTGGTATGAAAACAAAAACATAAAGCAGTGGAACAGAAAATAGAATACAGATATAAATCCACATATTTCCACACAGTTGAATTTTGACAAAGGCAACAAGAATATACATTGGGAAAAGGACACCCTGTACAATAAACAATGCTGAAAAAAAATGGATAACCACATGCAGAAAAATAAATGTGGACCCTTATCTTTTATCACATAGAAAACGTAATTCAAGATTGATTAAAGACTTAAACATGAAACCTGAAACTATAAAAGTACCAGAAAGAAATATTTCAGGACATTGGTTTAGGCAAATATTTATGGCCATGAACTCAAAAGCACAGGCAGCAAAAACCAAAGTAGACTAATGGGACTCTATTAAACTAAAAAGTTTCTATACAAATAAAATAAATAAACAACACAGTAAAGAGACACCCTGCTGAATGATAGAAATGTTTACAAATTATTCATCTAACAAGGGACTAATATTCAGAATATATAAGGAACTCAAACAACTAAACAGTAAGAAAATAAATAATCCCATTAAAATCTGAGTAAAACATATGAATAGACATTTATAAAAAGAAGACATACAAATAGCCAACAGGTATATAAAAAATGCTCAACATTACTAATCACCAGAGAAATGCAAATCAAGACCACAGTGAGAGATCATATTACCCCAGTCAGAATGGCTATTATTGAAAAGACAATAATATATGTTGGCAGAATGTGGGGAACAGGAAACTCAAGTTCTGTTTGTGAGAATGTAAGTTAGTACGGCCACTATGGAAAACAATACGGAAAGTTTCTAAAAAACTGAAAATAGAACTATCATATTATTCAGCATTCTCACTACTGATATTTATCTGAAGGAAAAACAATCAGCATATCAAAAACATACCTGCACCCACATTTTATTACAGCACTATTCACAATAGGCAAGCTATGGCTCAATCTAAGTATCAATTGACAGACGAATGCATAAAGAAAATGTGGTATATATACAGGATGAAAAACTATTCAGCAATGAAAAACAATGGAATCATGTCATTTAAAGCAACATGGAAGGAAAGGGGGGTCATTTTGTTAAGCGTAACAATAGAAGTATGGAAAGACAATTATTCTAACTCATAACGTAGGAGCTACAATAGTTGATCTCATGGAAGGAGACAGTAGAATTATAGATTCCAAAGACTGGAAAGGGTATATAGGTGGAGGTAATGAAGAGAGGTTGGTTAATGTGTACAAACATACAGTTAAATAAAAGAAATAAGTTCCACAGCAGAGTAGAGTGACTATAGTTAGCAACAATGTATTATATATTTCACAGTAGCTACAACAGAGAACTTGAAATGTTCCCAATATATAAAAATGATAAGTATTTGAGTTAATGGATATCCCAGATACCCTGATCATTTCACATTTTATGCATATAACAAAATATTACATATATTTATAAATATTCACAAATGTTATGTATCAATAAAAATAAGTCATGATTTATTTAATTTTTCTCCCAACGAAAGTGTTTCCAAATTTTCATTTCACTGTATCCTTCTCATCGCTAGGAATATCGATAAAAGACTTTACTAATTTGATTTAAAAGCACCATTTTATTATTTTGAAAATAAATAATTCTTAGAGAAGTTTGGCATTTTATAAGTTTATAGGTCATCAAATTAAAAAAATAAAATTACGATACATAAACACTGGCTCACATTTTTTACTTAAAGTAATTCCGGTATTTAAGTTTTTATTTTCTTTTAGCATTAACTAAACGCTAATGCTGTGGTGAATTGTAGAAAATGGGCTTAATAATTGAATTATTATAGTTTTTAATATTTGTTGAGTGGTATGAATTTTAGGCCTAATATTTAACCAATTTTAAAGAGAGTAAATCTCTAGTGAAGAAACTACACAAATATACCATGGAACAAATAATTGTCTCATTAAATGACTGAAGTTTTATGCCTTAAACACGGTAGATTGTGATCTAAGGAGAAAAGGGTATTTTAGAATTTGAATTTTCTTATTCTCTCTCTTCCTCCTATTCCTTCTTCTTTCCGTTTATGTTCTTTAATCAAATGCAAAATAACCCATGCCTTTCAGAATTATTTCTAATTTTAAAAACCCTTAGTATCTACCACAACTTATGTGATACTCTCCTTTTTTTTTTGCTCTATTTCTTGTTCCTTTTATTCCCTTAACTATGTTGCACCTGCCTCTTGACAGTAATTTGCATTGCAGGAGGTAAGGGTCAATATTTGTTCCTTGTGCTAGACTACTTATGGAGTGGATTTAGACATATTGTTAGATTACAGAATTTTAGGAATATGTATTAGAAAACAAGATGGCAGCTCTGATCTGTCACTGTCTGTCTTAGATTGAGTTGCTGTAACAGAGTGCTATAGACTGAGTGACTTATAAATGACTGAAAGTTATTTCTTACTGTATTGGAGGTGGGAAGCCTGACATCAGGGTTACTGACATGGTTGCGTTTTGGTGACAGTCATCTTCCTGGTTCACAGATTCTTGTAGTGTTCTCACATGTCAGAAAGATGGGTTGATGAGTGCAGCAAACCACCACGGGACATGTATACCTATGTGACAAACCTGCACATTCTGCACATGTATCCCAGAACTTAAAGTATAATTTGAAAGAAGGAAAGAGAAAGAAGAAAGAAAGAAAGAGAGAGCGAGAGCGAGAGCGAGAGCGAGAGAGAGAGAGAGAAGGAAGGAAGGAAGGAAGGAAGGAAGGAAGGAAGGAAGGAAGGAAGGAAGGAAGGAAGGAAAGAAGGGAAAGGAGGAAGGAAGGAAGGAAGGAAGGGAAAGGAGGAAGGAAGGAAGGAAGGAAGGAAGGAAGGAAGAAAGAAAGAAAGAAAGAAAGAAAGAAAGAAAGAAAGAAAGAAAGAAAGAAAGAAAGAAAGAAAGAAAGAAAGAAAGAAAGAAAAGAGTTGGAGAGCTGTTGGGATTATCTTTTATAAGGAAACTAATCACGTGCTTGGGGGCTTTACCATTATGATCTGAGTCACCCCACAAAGTCTCTATCTTGTAGTACGACCACATTGGAGGTTAGAAATTTGACATACAAATTTCGGGGAACACCAACATTGAGTCCATAATACTGCCTCTGTGATATCTCAGAAATAATACTACCATGCAATGAGTAAGCATACATAATTTTTGTTTTAAACTTCTCAACAATCCAGCTTGTAAGATGTTAATATCTCTATCAACAGGTGGAAGAAACTGTGAAACAGAAATGTTATCATGGCCAATGTCAAAAGACTAAATTGGGTATCACAAAAAATCTTACGCTTTTTTGCCTTAACATGTTACTTTACTTTTTTGTTGTAAGACATTTTTTCTGTCTTACAATTTATACAAATAAAATAAGAAATATATATAATTTTGTCATCAATACAACTTTTGTGGTTTAAAAATTCAATAGATATAAATATATGTTTATAAAATATATTCAAAATATCATGTTGTACCTCATAAATATATACAATGAAAAAGAAAAAACATAATTTAACAATAAAAACAAAAGTATTAGTAAATTTTCTATTATTTAATCCCATATTCAAAGGTAAACATAGCTGTTAAGAATTTCTCACATTTGTTTTCAGAAAAAGTGCATATACCAGCATCTATCTGTATTTTCTTTTGTATCTGTAGTAATAGACTCATAATCTAAGTATTATGTTTCAAATTGTTTGTTTCAATCTATATCTTGGAGCTTATTCCATGATAGCACTTATAAATGTATTCCATTTCATTGTATGCATATACCATATACTATTCAACTAATTATTAATAATAATTTTTGGCCAGGCATGATGTCTCATGCCTACAATCCCAGCACTTTGGGAGGCTGAGACAGGCTGATCACCTGAGGTCAGGAATTCCAGACCACCTTGTCCAACATGGCAAAACCCCATCTCTGCTAAAAATACAGAAAAATTAACCTGGCGTGGTGGCCCACGCCTATAATCTCAGCTACTCGGGAGGCTGAAGCAGGAGAATCACCTGAGCCCAGGAGGCAGAGGTTGCCATGAGCCGAGATCATGCCACTGCACTCCAGCCTGGGCGACAGAGACAGACTGCCTCAAAATAATAATTATTATTATATTTTTCATTTTCTTATGTTGATAAACAACACTACAATGACCATCTTTGAAAGTGTAACTTAGTGAGATTGAGTGATTACATTCATATTTTATGGTGCTATCATTGAAATATCTTGGTTAAAGACGATTATCATTAAGAAAGTTTGCACTGGTTTATACTTTTACAATCAATAAAATCTTAAAATTTTTCAACAACACTATTAAAACTAGAATCATACTATCTTTTGATTTTAAAAATTATGACTGAATTTGAACATATTTTGGTATGTTCATTAGCTACTTACCTGAGTTTTTGTTTAAACCATCCCTATGCTTTGATCATTTTAAACTTAATTTTCATAATTTGATCTCTAATTTGTTAGCACAATTTTTACTTTATTTTGAGATAATCAAGATTTGTATGCTGTTAAGTAATACAAAAATAAATTCTATATACTCATCATCCAGTTGCCCATATTGGTAACTGTATAACTATAGCATAATGTCCCAACCAGATTATGGACACTGATACAATCCAATGGCCTTAGTCAGATGTAGGCAGTTTTACATGCACTTATATGTGTGTATCCTATGCAACTTTTCACATACATAGATTTGTGTGGCCAACACCACAATCACAATCCAGAAAAATCTGTCACCACAATATCCCTATGTTGTTATTTTATAATGGCACACAATTCCCTCCCCAGTCCTCATCCCTAATCCCTGGAAACCAATAATCTGTTCTTTAGTTCTATAATTGTGCCTTTTAAAGAATGTTATATAAATCGAATCATAAAATATATAGCCTTTGGGGTTTGACTTTTTCCCCCAGCATAATTTCCTGGAGATTTACCAAGTTGTTGCCTGTATCAATACTTTATTCTTATTGCTAATTAAGCAATATTCAATGATATGGATGTATCAAAGTTTCTTTATCCATTCATTTGCTTTAGGACATCTGGGTTGTTTCTAATTTTTGCTTTATTGAATGAATCTGGTATGAACATGTATGTAAAGATTTTCTCTTTCTTTCTTTCTTTCATATATATTGTTATTGTGTGTGTGTGTGTGTGTGTGTGTGTGTATAATTTTTTCTTGAGATGGAATTTCAGTCTGTCACCCATGCTGAAGTTCAGTGGAATGATAAGATTTTTTGAGTGAATGTAAATTTTCACTTCTCTAGGATAAATGCCAAGTTGCAATTGCTGGAATAAATGGCAAATGCATGATAAGTTAAAAACAAGCCAGGCACGGTGACTCATGTCTGTAATCCCAGGATTTTGAGAGACCAAGACAGACAATCACCTGAGGTCAAGAGTTCGAGACCAGCCTGACCAACATAGAGAAACCCCATCCCTACTAAAAATACAAAATTGGCTGGGTGTGGTGGCGCATGCCTGTAATCCCAGCTACTCAGGAGGCTGAGGCAGGAGAATCGCTTGAACTCTGGAGGCAGAGGTTGCAGTGAGCCAAGATCGTGCCATTGCACTCTAGCCTGGGCAACAAGAGTGAAACTTCATCTCAAAACAACAACAACAACAACAAAAAACCCACGAAACTCTTTTCCAAGGTGATTGTACCAATTTGCGTTGTCACCAGCAATTTCCTAAGTCATGCAATATCTCTGCAGTTTTGTTGGCATTTTGTATTATCAATATTATTATTATTTTATAATTCTGATAGCTAATGAAATTAAATATCTTTTCTTGAGTTTACTTCCCATTGGTTAATTCTTTTCTATTTAATGTCTGTCTGTTTATATCTTTTGCTCATTTTCGTTTCTTTTGTTTTGATTTTACTATTAACTTTTGAGAATTCTTTTTTTTTCTTTCTTTTTTTTTTTTTTAATTTTGAGACAGGGTCTCACTCTGTTGCTCAGGTTGCAGTATAGTGACATGATTATGGTTCACTTCAGCCTCAAACTCCTGGGTTCTGGTGTTCCATCCACCTCAGCATCCCGAGTAGCTGTGACTATAGGCATGTGCTACCATGCCCGGCTAACATTTGTAGTTTTTTAGAGATGGGGCTTTGCAATTTTGTCCAGGCTTTTCTTGAACTCCTGGGCTCAAGAGATCTTTCCACCTTGGCCCCCCAAAGTGTTGAGATTACAGGTGTGAGCCACAGTGCTTGGCCAGGAGTTTCGTATGTATCCTAGACTATATTTGTTTGTTGAATGTGTGTATTTCAACTACTTTTTCACAGTTCAAATCTTGTATTTTCATCCTCTTATAAAAGTCTTCCATGGAGAAAAAATTATGAATTTTCATCGGGTCCATTGTATTAATTTTTCCTGTTATGAATTGTGTGTTTGTGTTTAAGAACTTTTTCCCTACCCCAAGATCCTAAAGTTTTTCTGCTCTGTCCTATTCTAAGACATAATTTTACATTTTTCTTTTAAATCTATTATACATTTTGAGTTAAATTTTATTTAAGGTTTGAAGTTCAGGTCACAGCTTATTTATTTTGGCTATTTGGGTATGGGTAGCCAATTGTTTGTACCAAATTTTCGGGTAAAATATTAAGTCTTTCATCAGTAAATATGTTAGTTGTAGGTTTTGCATACATGGCCTTTATCATGTTTAGCAAGTAACCTTCTATTCTTATTTTGTTGAGTGTTTTTATTGTAAAAGGGCATTGGATTCTGTCAAATACTTTTAATATTTCAATTCACATTATTATATGATTTTTTCTTCTTTAGATTGTGGACAAGGTAGATTACATTGATTTGATTTTTAAATCTTGATTCAAACTTGCATACTTGAAATAAGTCTCACTTGTCTGTGACATATAATTATTTTCATATATTGTTGTATTCTATTTGCTAGTTTTTTTCAGTCTGTTTGCATCTATGTCAATGAACAAAAATGATTTATAGTTTTTTTTTTTTTTTAATACTGTCTCTGGTTCTGGTATCAGAGTGATACTGGCCTCATAAAATGAGTTGGAAAGTGGCTCTTCTCTATTGTATGAAATAAATTTATAACACTGTAAAACCAATTCTTCTTTGAATATTTGATAAAATTCAATAACATTTATTTTGTTGCTAATTTGCTAATTTCTTGTGGAAGAAACTTAAATTATTAATTTGAGACATTGATTAATTTCTGATGTAAGCATTTCATGATACAAATTTTCCTCTCTGTATTGTTTTATCTGCATGACACACATTTTTGAAACGTGCTATTATTATTTTTATTCAGTTTTACATATTTTCTTAATTTCCTTTGAGACGTTTTTGGCCTGTGGATTATTAAGAAATGTATTGTTTAAATCTGAGTATTTGTAGATTTTTCTGTTCTCTTTTTGTATGTTGGTTTTCTATCCTGCAACGTTTTTGAAATTATTAGTTCTAACCGCTTTTGGTTAAGACTTTAGGATTTTTTTTTTTTTTAATGCATAACACCACGTTGTCTTCAAACAAGGACAATTTATCTTCTGACTTCTTAATTTGGAAACTTTGTATTTCTTTCTCATACTTAATTGTTCTGGCTAAGACCAACAGTACTATATTATATAGAAGTGGTGAGAATGGGAATCCTTCCGTTCTGGATCATAGCAATAAACCTTTCAACCCTTCCCTACTGAGTATGATGTTAACCATAAGTTTGTTTTACATTTGGCCTTTATTCTTTTCCTTTTACTGATGTGTATTCAGATTTCATTACAGTAAGAGAACAGACTCAGTTTGATTTCAATTCCTTTAAATATTTTGAGTTTGTTTTATGACCCAGGATATGGTCTATCTTAGAAATTTTTTTCATGAGTACTAGAAAATAATGTGTATTCTATGATTATTAGGTGGAATACCCTATATTTGTTAAGTCATAGTGGTTGATTGTATTTATCTCTTCTATATCCTTGTTGACAAGGATATAGAAGATCTGTATAGTAGATCTATCAATTGCCTTTAGCTGATTTTGGCAGTCCTACCTTGGGTAATTCTTTTTTCAGATTTATCACATTTTAAAAAATATATTTTTTGAAGTTATTTTCTTTGTGCATGTTCTTTTAGGATAGCTTTATCTTCTTGGTGGATTGATATTATGACCATGTAATGACCATCTTTGTCCTTAGTAAATTTATTTGCTTTAAAGTGTACTTCTTGTGACATTAATATAGCCAATCCTACCAATTTTATTAATGATAGCATAAATGTTAACATTTCTCTATTATTTTTCAAAATTTTGTACACCATTAGGTGTAGGGAGACCCCCTGAAACTATTGCTACGGAATAAAAGATGAAATACTCCTGATTATTGCAGATAAAAAATTGCATGCAGGATTGTGTAAAGACAATGCCAGGTTGGAGTGCCAGAACCAGCCAACAGCGCATGATGTGCTTCCCCCTGCAGAGAGCCTATGAATGGATGTGAAGTCAGGGAGGTTTCACATCACCAAGATTCCTATCCCAGAAAAGCAGATGTTCATAGCTCTGGGAATGGAATGTGACCCTCGTGGAGAGCCTATAAACAGACGCATGGGGGGCGCCTGTCCATATGGATAAGATAGGACGATAAATGCCCTCATCTTGGTGAGGCTCTTCTAGGCCTCTTTAAGGTTAAGGCATACTCCTTTCTGAGAAATTCTGGTCTAACCGGTTGTCTACCTTCATGTCCTATTTCTATGAATTGTTCATAACCAGCTTTTGCTGTAACTGTTACTGCTGAGTAGTATCTTCCTAATCATAGGTTATGGAAAGACTGTGTTCCTGTTTTAAGGCTCTGTTAGAAATTACTGTTGCACACACTATATTGTAAATTCTTATGTCTGTATACTGTACTTCTGCATACAGATGTTATGTTAAAGAATTACTTCATCCTCATGTGACCATCTCACCTCATAATTGAATGACCCTAAATCCATCACTAACCTACCCCCACCCTCACTAAACTTAATAATAAATGCTGGCATATCCAGTGCATGGTTGGCACCATGGTACCAGAAGGCAGTGTACCCCCCGGACCCAACTTTCACTATCTTGTATGTGTCTATTATTTCTTGACCTGCCAATCTGCCTGGGAACAAAGAGAGAGCCCCGTTGCATTGCAGGCTGCTGGCCAGATCCTGCAATAATTAGGGTTGAAGTGAGTTTCTTGTGGATCACATATAACTGGGTCATTTTTTAAATCCATTCTGCCAACATCTGTCTTTAATTAACATGTTTAGAATGTTTAGACCATTGGATCATATTTAGACCATTAGAATATTTCGACTGTTATATTTAAAGTAATTATTGATATGTTAGGTCTTAATTTGGCCATTTCATTATTAGCATTGTGTTTGTTCCTTCTGTTTTATTATTTCTATGTCTCCTTTCTTGCCTTCCTGTATTACTTAATCATGTTTTTAAGATTTCTTTTTCTAAACAATTAAGAAAGTTTTTAGAATATCATTTTGTATAATTTTTTAGTGGTTGTCGTAGGTATTAAAAATATGTATGGATGAATCTTGACATAGAGGGGAGAAGCAAGATGGCAGAATAGAAGGCCCCATTGATCCTCCACTCTGAAGGAACACCAAATTCAACAAAAATCTACACAAAAAATTCCCTTTATAAGAACCAAAAATCAGGTACCAGACTCAGTCATAGTGGAGTACAGTATCAAGCAGGTTCTTGGGGTACATGATCTCAGGCCTGGACTCCTAGACAGCATTTCTTGACCACCTCTGGGCTGGAGGGGAACCCACTGTCCTGAAAGATGAGTCCAAAACCAGGCAGCATTCACTATAAGCTAACTGAAGATCCCTTGGGCCTTAAATGAACATCAGCAACAGTCTGTAAATATGTCTTGTGTGACTATGCATGTGGTGGGCATGGGTTGAAGCTCCTTTGCCTGTGGAGAAAGAATGCAATAGTGGGAAAGACTGTGTCATGTGGTTTGAGAGCTAACCCAGCCACAGTGAAACAGAGCAGTAGGTAGATTTCTAAGATTTTTGACTCCAGTCCCTATCTGCAGGACAGCATCTCCAGACCTGTCCTGGGCCTGGGGAGATTCATCACCCTGAAAAGAAAGACAGAAGCCTGACTGGCTTCACCATCTGCTAATTGTAGAGCCCTAGGGCTTGAGTGAACATAAGTGGTAACCAGGTAGTAGTTTAGGTGGGCTTTGAGTGAGAACCAGTGCTGTGCTAGCTTCAGGTCTGACCCAATACAGTCACAGTACTAGAGAGGACTGATGGAGGTGCTTATTTTATTCCACCACCAGCCACAGGTAGCAAAGCACACAGAAAGAGGCTGTGGTTGCTTGAAGAAAGTAAGGAAAGAGAACAAGAGTCTTCCTGTAATCCAGAGAATTCTTCCAGATGCTATTCAAAACCACCAAGGCAGTACCTCTACAAATTTACAAGAACCATAGCATTACTGGTATTGAGATGCCCCCTAATGCATACATGGCTGAAATCACAATACCCATATCCTCTGGAATACTTAAAAATCCTGTCCAAGAAGAATGGGCACAAAGAAGTCAAGACTATGAAGACTACAATAAATACATAGCTCTTCAATGCATGAACACAAACATCAAGCATCAAGACTATCTAGGAAAACCAAATGAGCAAAATAAGGGACCAAGGCCCAATCCTGAAGTGACAGAGATACATGACCTTTCAGATGGAGAATTCAAAATAGCTGTTTAGAGAAAACTCAAAGAAATTCAAAATAATGCAGAGAAAGAATTCAGAATTCTATAGATAAACTTAACAAAGATATTAATATATTAAGAATCAGAAGTTCTGGAGTTGAAAGATAAATTGACATACTGAAAAATGCATTAAAGCCTCTTAGCAGAATTGATCAAGCCAAAGAAAAAATTAGTGAGTTAGAAGACAGGACAATCATCTTCAAGACTAATTGGAAAATACACAGAGGAGGAAAACAAGAATTTTTAAAAAGTATACTTAGAAGATCTAGAAAGTAGCCTCAAAGGCACAAATCTAAGGGTTATAGGCCTTTAAAGGAGATACAGAAAGAGATGAGGGGAGAAAATTTACTCAATGGTATAATAACAGAGAATAACAGAGAACTTCCCAAAACTAGAGACAGATATCAATAGCAAAGTATAAGAAGGTTATTCAACAAGAAGCAGATTTAACCTAAAGAAGATTACCTCAAGATGTTTCATAATGAAACTTCTAAAGGTCAAAGATAAAGGGCAAATCCTAAAAGCAGCAAGAAAAAAGAAACATGTAGCATACAATGAAGCTCCATTATGCCTGTCAGCAGACTTTTCAGTGGAAACCTTAAAGGCCATAAGAGAGTAGCAAGACATATTTAAAGTGTTGAAAGAAAAATCTTTTACCCTATGTCAGGTTCCAACGTGAGCTGAAGTCCAAGGGGGGTTGGTGAATGGGTGGTGGGTAGCTGAAAGAACACTCGAGGGATGATAGGTAGGTGGGACATGGCTTTATTCTTTTCTCCCTCTCCTACACAGTCAACAGTGCAGTTAGATTTTTCACAGATAACAGTGGCTCAACACCAGGTATGAGCTCACACAAACAGGTTACATCAAAATGGCTACACAAATGTGATTACATAGTGCACAGGGTTGTGCACCTGTGCTCCAAACTGGCTGTGTCATGCTGTGCTGGATGTCTGCCTCTGTCTACTCCTGACTGAAACACAGCCATTTTCCTTACACTCTACCACCTAGGCCGAGTGAGTTGTCCTAGTGGGGAGTCATGCAGAGGCCACAGCAGCAATACAGGGAGCAACAACTCACTACTAATATTCTTGCTATGCTACCCATAATTATTAGGGTCCAGAGTAGGCCAGAGCCCAGAGATGCCCACCACTACTATAGGGCATTGTCAATAAGGCTCTCAACTGCCTTCATTTTCTCAGAAACTCCTTGCAAATCTGCTGTTATGTTTTGTTGATTGTTAGTGATGAAGGTACAATATTGCATTCCCGAAAGAGCACAGGTGCCATCTTGGGCAGCAGTTAGTATGTCCAGGGCCATCCAGTTCTGCAGTACCACCTTCCTGGTTTGATCAACCTCATCAAGGAGGTTGATTCGGGTGTAATTTAAAGCTTGAGTGGTGTGCTCCACAAGGGCCATAACTTGCATTTCTACAGTTATGACACCTTCTGCAGGGATGGTTAATGCTAAGGGGTAGAGCCACCAGGGGGCTCATTGCACTCACAAAATCTGTGAACATAGCACCTCCCAGTTGTGTGGGCATCTAGGCAATGTGGGAATAACAGTGGTAGACACATAAGGCCACCCCCAGGTACAGTGGTCAGACCAGTACACTGTGAAATATGTCCATCCCATGTATCCACCACCCCATCTTTGGTGTAGTGACATATGTTATGTTTGTGCAGGCTATGGTAGACAACCACCCCACTGTGACATTATCCCAAGGTTGCTCTATACATTATGGTACCTGTGGTGCAGGCACCATGTGTTCTCCCACTAACCAGCCCCATCTATTATAGATGCTATAGGTGAGACAGGGGGTGGGCATGCAATGGATATTGCAGCACTCCCTATCCAAAGCTGGTGTATCGCATTCCAAACGTTGGTCATGGGACTCCAAGTAGTCTCTAAACATGTTCAGTTTTCCACAGAAACTGGACGTATGTGCCAGGGCAAGCCATCCACAGGTGTTGCTGGAAGGGCAGTGCCGATCCAACAGTTGAAAACATTGGTCACCTCAGAGTAGATGTCTGCCTATTCCACATTGCTGAAGGAGCATGTCAACCTGTGGTTAAAATGACAAAGCAGGCACAGGTATTAACAGGGTAAATCATGCCTCTCAGGCAAAATACAGACCAACCCTGCCCTAGGCAATTGTACCAAACCTTCTCAGCTCCCTATGGTGCCTTTGGATTCTATATCCATGCCAAAGTCACGGGGAAGCTCATATTAGGCCACACAGACAATACATATGTCCCCCAGAGGAGGATTTCTTCCCTGGCCACTCCCCTACAAATGATCAATTGCAGAGGGCATATATTAAATGCCCAAGGAGTGACATGTAAATCATACTATAGTCCCTCCCCCCAGGAGGCTATGATAGCTAACTATTGGCAGTGGGAGGATTGGAGGGTCCATGGCCAAAACCAGGTTTTTTGTTCCCCTGCCTTAGTGGCATTGGGGCAGGCAAAAACAGATTACCATTCATCCCCATACCTGGTCAGAGGAGGTCATCCTTGGTGTGTATCTAACTGGATAGGGGTGGCGAACCTGTGTAGCAGTGTCTCCACAAACACCTGGCTGCCTCTCTGTGGCCATTCATTCAAGGTTTGGAGCAGCAGGGCCAACCTTGAACTCCAGCCCTGCAAAGACAGGGAAGTAACATGCACGCATTACCCGTTTTTCAGGAGTCCATTACATTGCTCAATCATACCAACATCTTGTAGGCTATATGGAACATGGAATCTCCACTTTTTGTCCATCCATTTTGCCCACTGTTGAACCTGCTGTCCAGTAAAATGTGTTTCGATCACCATCCACACTGCCCCGAGTTCAACCCATTGACTATTTTGTCCACACCCAGTATTAAACCATATGATATCAGTACTAGGCTGGAGCATGACAGTGGTCCAGGTGGCAGTAACACCCCAACTGGACCCATTTATATACCATGCTCCATCAGGAATGGGGGGCAACGTTATTTAAATGGTGATGGTTCATGGTTTAAGGGTGGCTCAGGCTGACCCATCTCCTTATCTTGCATCAGGAGTACAGTTCCCAAGAATTCTTGTAATTCTGCTGCTAAGGGGTTCGTACTCAGGGTACTCCACTGTTCTAAGTAGGTGCCCCACTTTGCTAAGGTGGATGTCTCTGCCATCTCAGTCCAGGGGGTTGTTACCCATGAATGTACCCATTCCGCTATAGGGTAAGTCATCCTCACGATGACTGTAGCCCATCCTGTCACACTCTCACAACCCTGAAGGGTGGCATATGCAGCTGCTAATTGCTTCTCTATTAATGAATACCTGAGCTCAGCTCCCTTCTAAAGTTCGGACCAAAAGCCTACCGGTGTTCTAAAGTGCTCCGTTCACTGCCATAGGACCCAGCCAAAACCATCTGTGGTCACATGCACATTGGGTTCAAATGAGCATGCCAGGTCATAGGGTCTACTCTTGCTGTATGGCCCACTTAACTGCCAGAAAAGCCATATCAGCCTTATCCCAGTGCCAGGTAGTTCCCTTTTTTGTCAATCGATACAATGGTTTTATCATCTGAGCCAAATAGGGCATGAATGCCTGCCAATATCCCAAGATGCTCACCGAAATGTGTAGTTGCCTCATCACTATGGGCTGATATGCCCCAATTTTATGAATGATGGCCTCTGGTATGGCCTTGGTCTTGTTAATGGTGGAGTGTGCCCAGGTTCTTGACATCTTGAACAAAAAATTGGACAAAATGCACAAACAAAGCAAGGAAGGAATGAAGGGCTTTACTGATAAAAGAAAGTACACTCCACAGTGTGGTAGTGGGCCTGAGTATAGGGGCTCAAAAGCCCTGTTACAGAATTTTTGGTAGTTTAAATATCCCCTAGAGGATTCCACTGGATACTTGGGGTACACCCTATGTAAATGGAGAGGATGAAGTAAACTTACAAAATTATGTCATATGCCCTATGGAGAGGATATTTCCTATTATAGCTGAAGTGTGAATGGTCTTATGTTTCCTGCCCCCAGACCCTATTTTTCTGTCTCATCTTCCCCCTGAGAGATGTGATCCCTATAAATATTTATGGAAGGCAAAGGGACTGGAGGTCTTTTTTTCTGTAACTGCTTCATGCTGGGTTGGGGCATAATCCCTACCTATTGGGGATCACGGAACTTTTGCCCTGTTCTGTCTGGTGGAGGCAGGGTAGCTTCTTGATGGCCAGGAGTGGGAGGGTGTTTTCACCTGGAACTGGCTGGAACCGTTGTTGCATGATTATCTGAAGCTTGATAGTCTCTAGGTGACAGGAAATGGATTTGGTTAAAATATTTAATAGGAACTTCAGGGCGTTGATACCGATGCTGTTAGAAATGTTTTAGATTTATGTAGGAGAAAAAAACAAAGCCTGGTCTGTTCTAGAATCTATGTGTTTCCTTAAAGTCTTAGTATGAGCGACTCCATTTTGCTTTGGTTTGGCTTGTTGAAGCCTAGTGTATGAGCTTAGTCCAAAACAATCACTTCCCAGAATTTTGTTCAAAAGATTTCCCTGTTTTGTTCAGGTTCTCACTTAGGTGAGATTGTGACCAAAACTCAGAACCTTAGTGACCCTCTAAGTTACTGTCGTTTTGAGTTTTCAGTCTCAGCACATTATTTATAGGTTATGGTGTCCTCATGGCTGTACATTTCTTTTAGTTCCTGTTATTCCAGTTCAAGAGAGACCATATGACATTCTAGAGACAGCTGCATGAAAGCATTTAAAACCTTTCGACGAATACAGCACACCAGGGAGACTATTATTCTGACTATTGGGAGGATAATACCAAGAGTTTGGAGTTTGCTTTTTACCCAAGGTCCTCATAAACCAAACCTTCTAAAATTAGATTAAAGAATGAGCTAGATAAAGAGTTTGCTCACCTAACTAAGTGATCTCTTTGTTAATCACCTACCACTGAATTCCTATAATTTTAATTTGATGTATTTTTCCATAGACTACAAGTGCCAGCAGTTGCACAGGTACTTTTCTGTATATCCAATTCTATTATTTAGTCTAACTTTTACAAGAGAATTTTAAGTCTGTTGTGTAACTGTAGCCTTTACAGTAGAATTTGCTATAGAACCTATCATGAGGGATACATTTTTTAACAATGCTTCTTTACTTTAAACCATGGAAAAAGGACCTATGAATGATGCCCTTTTAAAAAAGTGAAAGTCTTCTGGCAGTATTTTATTTAACCCATGATCTGAGTTAAGAGAAGTGAACCAGTGCTTTGTTTTTGACTGATTATGAGGCAACACATGTACCATTAAAGTTTTTGTTACCTACATTGGGCCTTCATTTTTTATTTATCAAAATATGAATTTATCCATGTGTAAGGCTGGCTGCAAACCACTTTATAATTAAAAATATAATCCCTAGGTGCACATAACAGACCAACTTTCCACTTCTATTTTTTGTGGAGGTATAAACAAGAAAAAAATTCAAAGATAAGAGTTTTTTGATGGAAAAAGTGTTAATCTCTGAACTTAGGAAAAGCTATTCACATTAAAGATGCCACTTTCTTCTTGGGAGAAGATTCCCTGGTTAGCCTTAACTCAAGGTTTCCAATGATTGCACAGTTCCAAAAGTGTGGAGGGACACTTCTCATTTGTGAGACCATGAACCCAAACCCCAAGGTTTTTGAAGTTTTGTTGTAGTGTGGATGACAAAGGCAGTCTTTCTCTGATGTTTCCAGAAGATTTAAAGCATAAAAACTTTCTTTACCTGATGAAAACACACTCTACACATAATAATTCACTGTTATAACATCAGCCCTCTTGCATAGGAAAGCTTTTATATAACCAGATAACATGCACAGAAAATAAGAATTGAATGAAATCCCTTCATGAAATGTATAAGTAACCCATCAGGTGATCAAAGGTACCTGAAGCTTTAATTGTTTTCTCAGGAATATGGGATTAAGCATTAGTTATAAAGTATTTTAAACTATTTGTAAGTTACCATACCAGTGTATTAAATTTGGATCATTCTATCTTTTCCATGATGAGTCATGAAATGCAGAACTTTCAATAATAAAAACTTTAAGGACTCAGGAAGGACAAGGTGACCATCCTGGTTCTCCATGAGTCCATCCATGATTAATTAAAATCAGACTTATATCTTCTTGCATACCAGTTGTTTTTTCAAAATAGTTGCACCGAAAACGAAATTTGCTTATTTCTATGGTTTACAATAGCATAACATAATGGCCGTAAACATAGTTGATAGCATATACTTAGACATTAGAATTTTGGAAATCCCATACCATTTTGGAACATTAATATTACTAATATTAATATTATTCACAAAAAAAACCCCTAAAAATATTGAATGTCATTTTGGCATTCCCATGTACCTAAACATGTTAAATAATCATGTTTACCTCCTTTCTGGATGTTTTCAGAGGCCCTCTGATCCATCCAAAAAGCCAGCCATTAGGAAAGACAATTTTTAAACAGAAGTTTGATTTTGGATTTTCAAGTTACCATTAATTATTTATTTTGCCAAAATGATGACTGAGAAATTTCAAAGAAGTTAAAACCTTTTATAACCCTTTTGAGTTTAATTGCCATGTTCACACAGAGAACCTCTTCTGCAGGATTAATTTTCACAATTTTTCCACTACTTTTTTGAACCTTCAGCTTTTTCCTATCTAATTTAAAAGAATTCTTTAACCCTAGGCAAAAAATTAAATTTCCATTCCTTCTTATAACCTTTTATTAGAAAACACATTTTACTGTTTTTACACACGTTGCATGTAAATCTATTTTCAGTAGATTTCATTACATGTTATAATGGTAATGTCAGGCCTCTGAGCGTGAGCTAAGCCACCATATCCCCTGCAACCTGCACGTATAAGTCCAGATGGCCTGAAGCAAGAAGCAAGTGAAGAATCACAAAAGAAATGAAAATGGCCAGTTCCTGCCTTAACTGATGACATTCCACCACAAAAGAAGTGAAAATGGCCGGACCCTGACTTAACTGATGATATTACCTTGTGAAATTTCTTCTCCTGGCTCATTCTGGCTCAAAAGATCCCCCACTGAACACCTTGTGACCCCTAACCCTGCCAGTCAGAGAAAAACCTCCTTTGGCTATCATTTTCCTTTACCTACCCAAATCTTATAACACAGCCCCACCCCTCTCTCCCTTCGCTGATTCTCTTTTAGGACTCAGCCCACCTGCACCCAGGTGATTAAAAAACTTTATTGCTTACACAAAGCCTGTTTGGTGTTCTCTTCACATGGACACAAGTGAAATTTGGTGCCATGACTCAGATCAGGGGACCTCCCTTGGGAGATTGATCCCCTGTCCTCCTGCTCTTTGCTTAATGAGAAAGATCCACCTACAAGCTCGGGTCATCAGATCAACCAGTCCAAGGAACATCTCACCAATTTTAAATCAGGTAAGCAGTCTCTTTTTACTCTCTTCTCCAACCTCTCTCACTATCCCTCAACCTCTTCTTTTGATCTTGGCATTATCCTTCAATCTCCCCCTTCTCTTAATTTCAGTTCCTTTCCTTTTCTGGTAGAGACAGAGGAGATGTGTTTTATACATGAACCCAAAACTCCAGCACCAGTCACAGACTTGGGAAGACAGTCTTCCCTTGGTATTTAAAAACTACGGGGATGCCTGCTTGATTATTCACCCACATTTCAGAGGTGTCATCACTGCGGGGATGCCTGCCTTGATTCTTCACCCTTAGTGGCAAGCACCACTATTTTAGGGGCAAGCACCCCCACCCCTCCTCTCCATGTCTCTACCCACCCTTCTCCACTTTCTTGGGGGGCAAACACCTCCACTCCTTCTCTCTGTGTCTCTACCCACCCTTTCTCCACTTTCCTGGGGGACAAACACCTCCCACCCTTATTCTCCGTGTCTCTACCTTCTCTTTTCTCTGGGCTTACCTCCTTCACTATGGACAACTTTCCATCCTCCATTCCTCCCTCTTCTCCCTTAGGCTGTGTTAAAACCTCTTCAACTCACACCTGGCCTAAAACCTAAACACTTTACTTTCTTCTGCAATACCACTTGGCCCCGGTAGAAACTTGATAATGGCTTTAAAAGGCCAGAAAATGGCACTTTTGATTTCTCCATCCTACAAGACCTACACAATTTTTGTAAACAAAAGGGCAAATGGGGGGGGCGGAGCAAGATGGCCAAATAGGAACAGCTCCAGTCTCCAACTCCCAGCGCGAGTGACACAGAAGACAGGTGATTTTTGCATTTTCAACTGAGGTACTGGGTTTATCTCACTAGGGAGTGCCTGACAATCAGTGCTGGTCAGCTGCTGCAGCCCGACCACTGAGAGCTAAAGCAGGGCGAGGCATCGACTCACCTCGGAAGTGCAAGGGGGAAGGGAATCCCTTTTCCTAGCCAGGGGAACTGAGACACACAACACCTGGAAAATCGGGTAACTCCCACCCCAATACTGTGTTCTACCAAGGATCTTTGCAAATGGGCACACAAGGAGACTATCCCACACCTGGCTGGGAGGGTCCCATGCCCAGGGAGCCTCAGTCATTGCTAGCACAGGAGTCTGCGATCTTGCGGCAAGGCAGCAGTGAGGCTAGGGGAGGGACCCCCGCCATTGCTGAGGCTTAAGTAGATAAACAAAGTGGCTGGGAAGCTCAAACTGGGTGGAGCTCACAGCAGCTCAAGGAGTCCTGCCTGTCTCTGTAGACTCCACCTCTGGGGACAGGGCACAGCTAAACAACAACAACAACAACAACAAAAAGCAGCTGAAACCTCTGCAGATGCAAATGACTGTCTGACAGCTTTGAAGTGACCAGTGGATCTCCCAACAAGGAGGTTGAGATCTGAGAACGGAAAGACTACCTGCTCAAGTGGGTCCCTGACCCCTAAGTAGGCTAACTGCGAGACATCCCCCACTAGGGGCAGACCGACACCCCACACCTCACACAGTGGAGTACACCCCTGAGAGGAAGCTTCCATAGCAAGAATCAGACAGGTACACTCGCTGTTCAGCAATATTCTATCTTCTGCAGCCTCTGCGGCTGATACCCAGGCAAACAGGGTCTGGAGTGGACCTCAAGCAATCTCCAACAGACCTACAGCTGAGGGTCCTGACTGTTAGAAGGAAAACTAACAAACAGGAAGGACACCCACACCAAAACCCCATCAGTACGTCACCATCATCAAAGACCAGAGGCAGATAAAACCACAAAGATGGGGAAAAAGCAGGGCAGAAAAGCTGGAAATTCAAAAAATAAGAATGCATCGCCCCCTGCAAAGGAACGCAGCTCATTGCCAGCAACGGATCAAAGCTGGATGGAGAATGACTTTGACGAGATGAGAGAAGAAGCCTCCAGTCCATCAAACTTCTCAGAGCTAAAGGAGGAATTACGTACACAACGCAAAGAAACTAAAAATCTTGAAAAAAAAAAAGTGGAAGAATTGATAACTAGAATAATTAATGCAGAGAAGGCCATAAACGAATGGACAAATATGAAAACCATGACACAAAAAATACGTGACAAATGCAAAAGCTTCAGTAACTGACTTGATCAACTGGAAGAAAGAGTATCAGCGATTGAGGATCAAATGAATGAAATGAAGTGAGAAGAGAAACCAAAAGAAAAAAGAAGAAAAAGAAATGAACAAAGCCTACAAGAAGTATGGGATTATGTAAAAAGACCAAATCTACGTCTGATTGGGGTGCCTGAAAGTGAGGGGGATAATGGAACCAAGTTGGAAAACACTCTTCAGGATATCATCCAGGAGAACTTCCCCAATCTAGTAGGGCAGGCCAACATTCAAATCCAGGAAATACAGAGAACGCCACAAAGATACTCCTCGAGAAGAGCAACTTCAAGACACATAATTGCCAGATTCACCAAAGTTGAAATGAAGGAAAAAATCTTAAGGGCAGCCAGAGAGAAAGGTCGGGTTACCCACAAAGGGAAGCCCAACAGACTAACAGCAGATCCCTTGGCAGAAACTCTACAAGCCAGAAGAGAGTGGGGGCCAATATTCAACATTCTTAAAGAAAAGAATTTTAAACCCAGAATTTCATATCCAGCCAAACTAAGTTTCATAAGTGAAGGAGAAATAAAATCCTTTACAGATAAGCAAATGCTGAGAGATTTTGTCACCACTAGGCCTGCCTTACAGGAGACCCTGAAGGAAGCACTAAACATGGAACGGAACAACCGGTACCAGCCATTGCAAAAACATGCCAAAATGTAAAGACCATCGAGGCTAGGAAGAAACTGCATCAACTAACGAGCAAAATAACCAGTTAATATCATAACGGCAGGATCAAGTTCACACATAACAATCTTAACCTTAAATGTAAATGGACTAAATGCTCCAATTAAAAGACACAGACTGGAAAACCGGATAAAGAGTCAAGACCCATCAGTCTGCTGTATTCAGGAGACCCATCTCACATGCAGAGACATACATGGGCTCAAAATAAAGGGATGGAGGAAGGTCTACCAAGCAAATGGAGAACAAAAAAAAGCAGGGATTGCAATACTAGTCTCTGATAAAACAGACTTTAAACCATCAAAGATCAAAAGAGACAAAGAAGGCCATTACATAACGGTAAATGGATCAATTCAACAGGAAGAGCTAACTATCCTAAATATATATGCACCCAATACAGGAGCACCCAGATTCAAAAAGCAAGTTCTCAGAGACTTACAAAGAGACTTAGACTCCCATACAATAACAATGGGAGATTTCAACACCCCACTGTCAACATTAGACAGATCAACGAGACAGAAAGTTAACAAGGATATCCAGGAATTGAACTCATCTCTGCAGCAAGCAGACCTAATAGACATCTATAGAACTCTCCACCCCAAATCAACAGAATATACATTCTACTCAGCACCACATCAAACTTATTCCAAAATTGACCACAAAATTGGAAGTAAACCACTCCTCAGAAAATGTACAAGAACAGAAATTATAACAAACTGTCTCTCAGACCACAGTGCAATCAAACTAGAACTCAGGACTAAGAAACTCAATCAAAACCGCTCAACTACATGGAAACTGAACAACCTGCTCCTGAATGACTACTGGGTACATAACGAAATGAAGGCAGAAATAAAGATGTTCTTTGAAACCAATGAGAACAAAAACACAACATACCAGAATCTCTGGGACACATTTAAAGCAGTGTGTAGAGGGAAATTTATGGAACTAAATGCACACAAGAGAAAGCTGGAAAGATCTAAAGTTGACACTCTAACATCACAATTAAAAGAACTAGAGAAGCAAGAGGAAACACATTCGAAAGCTAGCAGAAGGCAAGAAATAACTAAGATCAGAGCAGAACTGAAGGAGATAGAGACACAAAAAACCCTCCAAAAAATCAATGAATCCAGGAATTGGTTTTTTGAAAAGATCAACAAAATTGATAGATCGCTAGAAAGACTAATAAAGAAGAAAAGAGAGAAGAATCAAATAGACGCAATAAAAAATGATATAGGGGATATCACCACTGACCCCACAGAAATACAAACTACCATCAGAGAATACTATAAACACCTCTACGCAAATAAACTAGAAAATCTAGAAGAAATGGATAATTTCCTGGACACTTACACTCTCCCAAGACTAAACCAGGAAGAAGTTGAATCCCTGAATAGACCAATAGCAGGCTCTGAAATTGAGGCAATATTTAATAGCCTACCAACCAAAAAAAGTCCAGGACCAGATGGATTCACAGCTGAATTCTACCAGAGGTACAAGGAGGAGCTGGTACCATTCCTTCTGAAACTATTCCAATCAATAGAAAAAGAGGGAATCCTCCCTAACTCATTTTATGAGGCAACATTATCCTCATACAAAAGCCTGGCAGAGACACAACAAAAAAAAGAGAATTTTAGACCAATATCTCAGATGAACATCGATGCAAAAATCCTCAATAAAATACTGGCAAACCGGATCCAGCAGCACATCAAAAAGCTTATCCACCATGATCAAGTCGGCTTCATCCCTGGGATGCAAGGCTGGTTCAACATACGCAAGTCAATAAACGTAATCCAGCATATAAACAGAACCAAAGACAAAAACCACATGATTATCTCAATAGATGCAGAAAAGGCTTTTGACAAAATTCAACAGCCCTTCATGCTAAAAACGCTCAATAAATTCGGTATTGATGGAACGTATCTCAAAATAATAAGAGCTATTTATGACAAACCCACAGCCAATATCATACTGAATGGGCAAAAACTGGAAAAATTCCCTTTGAAAACTGGCACAAGACAGGGATGCCCTCTCTCACCACTCCCACTCAGCATAGTGTTGGAAGTTCTGGCTAGGGTAATCAGGCAAGAGAAAGAAATCAAGGGTATTCAGTTAGGAAAAGAAGAAGTCAAATTGTCCCTCTTTGCAGATGACATGATCGTATATTTAGAAAATCCCATTGTCTCAGCCCAAAATCTCCTTAAGCTGATAAGCAACTTCAGCAAAGTCTCAGGATACAAAATTAATGTGCAAAAATCACAAGCATTCTTATACACCAGTAACAGACAAACAGAGAGCCGAATCATGAATGAACTTCCATTCACAATTGCTTCAAAGAGAATGAAATACCTAGGAATCCAACTTACAAGGGATGCAAAGGACCTCTTCAAGGAGAACTACAAACCACTGCTCAGTGAAATGAAAGAGGATGCAAACAAATGGAAGAATATACCATGCTCATGGATAGGAAGAATCAATATCGTGAAAACGGCCATACTGCCCAAGGTAATTTATAGATTCAATGCCATCCCCATCAAGCTACCAATGAGTTTCTTCACAGAATTGGAAAAAACTGCTTTAAAGTTCATATGGAACCAAAAAAGAGCCCGCATCTCCAAGACAATCCTAAGTCAAAAGAACAAAGCTGGAGGCATCACGCTACCTGACTTCAAACTATACTACAAGGCTACAGTAACCAAAACAGCATGGTACTGGTACCAAAACAGAGATATAGACCAATGGAACAGAACAGAGTCCTCAGAAATAATACCACACATCTACAGTCATCTGATCTTTGACAAACCTCAGAAAAACAAGAAATGGGGAAATAATTCCCTATGTAATAAATGGTGCTGGGAAAATTGGCTAGCCATAAGTAGAAAGCTCAAACTGGATCCTTTCCTTACTCCTTTTACGAAAATTAATTCAAGATGGATTAGAGACTTAAATGTTAGACCTAATACCATAAAAACCCTAGAAGAAAACCTAGGTAATACCATTCAGGACATAGGCATGGGCAAGGACTTCATGTCTAAAACACCAAAAGCAACGGCAACAAAAGCCAAAATTGACAAATGGGATCTAATTAAACTAAGGAACTTCTGCACAGCAAAAGAAACTACCATCAGAGTGAACAGGCAACCTACAGAATGGGAGAAAATTTTTGCAATCTTCTCATCTGACAAAGGGCTAATATCCAGAACCTACAAAGAACTCAAACAAATTTACAAGAAAAAAACAAACAACCCCATCAAAAAGTGGGCAAAGGATATGAACAGACAGTTCTCAAAAGAAGACATTCATACAGCCAACAGACACATGAAAAAATGCTCATCATCACTGGCCATCAGAAAAATGCAAATCAAAACCACAATGAGATACCATCTCACACCAGTTAGAATGGCAATCATTTAAGAGTCAGGAAACAACAGGTGCTGGAGAGGATGTGGAGAAATAGGAACACTTTTACACTGTTGGTGGGATTGTAAACTAGTCCAACCATTATGGGAAACAGTATGGCGATTCCTCAAGTATCTAGAACTAGAAGTACCGCATGACCCAGCCATCCCATTACTGGGTATATACCCAAAGGATTATAAATTATGCTGCTATAAAGACACATGCACACATATGTTTATTGCGGCACTATTCACAATAGCAAAGACTTGGAATCAACCCAAATGTCCATCAGTGACAGACTGGATTAAGAAAATGTGGCACATATACACCATGGAATACTATGCAGCCATAAAAAAGGATGAGTTTGTGTCCTTTGTAGGGACATGGATGCAGCTGGAAACCATCATTCTCAGCACACTATCACAAGAACAGAAAACCAAACACCGCATGTTCTCACTCATAGGTGGGAACTGAACAATGAGATCACTTGGACTCGGGAAGGGAAACATCACACACCGGGGCCTATCACGGGGAGTGGGGAGGAGGGAGGGATTTCACTGGGAGTTATACCTGATGTAAATGACAAGTTGATATGTGCTGATGAGTTGATGGGTGCAGCACGCCAACATGGCACAGGTATACATATGTAAGAAACCTGCACGTTATCCACATGTACCCTAGAACTTAAAGTATAATAATTAAAAAAAAAAAAAAAAAAAAAAGGGCAAATTGTCAGAAGTGCTTTACATCCAGGCATTTTTCACACTTTGTTCCCTCCCTAGTCTCTGTTCCCAATGTGATTCCTCCCAAATCCTCCTTCTTTCCCTCCCATCTGTCCCCTCAGTCCCAAACCCAAGTGTTGCTGAGTCTTTCCAATCTTCCTTTTCTACAGACCCATCTGACTTCTCCCCTCCTCCGGGCTGCTCCTTGCCAGGCCGAGCCAGGTCCCAATTCTTCCTCAGCCTTTGTTCCTCCACCCTATAATCCTTCTATCACCTCCCCTCCTCACACCTAGTCTGGTTTACAGTTTGGTTCCATAACTAGCTCTTCCCCACCTGCCCAACAATTTCCTCTTAGAGAGGTGGCTGATGCTGAAGGCATAGTCAGGGTACATGTGCCTTTTTCTCTATCAGGCCTCTCTCAGATCAGTCAGTGTTTTGGCTCTTTCTCATCAGACTCCACTAAATATATACATGAATTCCAATATCTAAGTCTGTCCTACAGTTTAACTTGGAGTGACTTAAATGTCAACCTAACTTCTACCCTTTCCCCAGATGAACAGGCAAGAGTTTTTTTCTCTGGCCCAATCTCATGCTAACAATTGCCGGCTCCATGAGCCAGACCTCCAGGAAGGTATTAGAGCAGTTCCCAGAGAGGATCCCCAGTGGAACTATCAGGCAGATACACCAGGTATAGCTAGGCAAGATTACATGATTTCCTGCCTAGTTGAAGGGCTTTAAAAGGCAGCTTATAAAGTTGTTAATTATGACAAACTTAAAGAAACTACCCATGGTAAAGATGAAACCTCAGTCCAAGTCATGGCTGGTTTGGCAGCAACCCTGAGATGCTTTACAGCCCTAAATCCTGAAGGGTCAGAAGGCCGTCTCATTCAAAATATGCATTTTATCACCCAGTCAGCTCCTGACATTAGAAAAAAGCTTCAAAAATTAGAATCCGGCCCTCAAACCCCACAACAGGAATTAACCAGCCTTGCCTTCAAGGTGTATAGTAATAGAGAGGAGGCTGCCAGACAGCAGTGCATTTCTGAGTTACAATTACTTGCCTCTGCTGTGAGAACAAACCCAGCCACACCTCCAGCACACAAGAACTTCAAAATGCTTAAGCCACACATGCCTAAGCTTCAGCAGTTAAGCATTCCTACAGGACTTCCTCCATCAGGATCTTGCTTCAAGTGCCAGAAATCTGGCCACTGGACCTAGGAATGCCTGCAGCCCAGGATTCCTCCCAAGCCATGTCCCATCTATGCAGGGACCCACTGGAAATCAGACTGTCCAGCACACCCAGCAGCCACTCCTAGAGCCCCTAAAGCTCTGGCCCAAGGCTCTCTGACTGACTCTTTCCCAGATCTGCTCAGCTTAGCGGCTGAAGACTGATGCTGTCCAATTGCCTCAGAAGCCCCCTGAACCATCATGGACACCAAGCTTCGGGTAACTCTCACAGTGGAGGGTAAGTCCATCCCCTGTTTAATCAATATGGGGACTACCCACTCCACATTACCTTCTTTTCAAGGACCTGTTTCCCTTGCCTCCATAACTATTGTGGGTATTGACGGCCAAGCTTCAAAACCCCTTAAAACTCCCCTACTCTGGTGCCAACTTGGACATTATTTTATGCACTCTTTTTTAGTTATCCCCACCTGCCCAATTCCCTTATTAGGCCAGGACATTTTAACCAAATTATCTGCTTCCCTGACTATTCCTGGACTACAGCCACATCTCATTGCTGCCCTTCTTCCCAACCCAAAGCCTCCTTTGCATCTACCTCTCATATCCCCCCACCTTAACCCACAAGTATGGGACACCTCTACTCCCTCCCTGGCAACCAATCACCTACTCATTACTATCTCATTAAAACTTAATCACCCTTACCCCACTCAATGCCAGTATCCCATCCCACAACAGGCTTAAAGGGGATTGAAGCCTGTTATGACTCACCTGCTACAGCATGGGCTTCTAAAACCTATAAACTCTCCTTACAATTCCCCCATTTTACCTGTCCAAAAACCAGATAAGTTTCACAGGTTAGTTCAGGATCTGTGCCTTATCAACTAAGTTGTTTTGCCTATCCACCCTGTAGTGCCCAACCCGTACACTCTTTTGTCCTCAATACCTTCCTCCGCAACTCACTATTCCATTCTTAATCTTAAAGATGCTTCTTTCACTATTCCCCTGCACCTCTTATCCCAGCCTCTCTTTGCTTTTACCTGGACTGACCCTGACACCCATCAGTCCCAGCAGCTTACCCATGCTGTACTGCTGCAAGGCTTCAGGGACAGCCCTCGTTACTTCAGCCAAACTATTTTTCATGATTTACTTTCTTTCTACCACTCTGCTTCTCACTTTATTCAATATATTAATGACCTTCTACTTTGTAGTCTCTCTTTTAAATCTTCTCAACAAGACAGTCTCCTGCTCCTTCAAGATTTATTCTCCAAAGAAAATTGGGTATCCCCCTCCAGAGCTCAAATTTCTTCTCCATCTGTTACCTATCTTGACATAATTCTTCATGAAAACACACGTGCTTTCCCTGCTGATTTTGTCTAACTGATCTCTCAAACTCCAACCCCTTCCACAAAACAATAACTCCTTTCCTTCCTAGGCATGGTTGGATACTTTCTCCTTTGGATACCTGGTTTTGCCATCCTAACAAAACCATTATATAAACTCACAAAAGGAAACTGAGCTGACCCCATAGATCCTAAATCCTTTCCCCACTCCTCTTTCCATTCTTTGAAGGCAGCTTTAGAGACTGCTCCCACACTAGCTCTCCCTCACTCATCCCAACCCTTTACATTACACACAGCTGAAGTGCAGGGCTGTGCAGTCAGAATTCTGACACAAGGACTGGGACCGTGTTCTGTAGCCTTTTTGTTCAAACAACTTGACCTTACTGTTTTAGGCTGGCCATAATGTCTCTGTGCAGCAGTTGCCACTGCCCTAATACTTTTAGAGGCCCTCAAAATCACAAACTATGTTCAACTCACTCTCTACAGCTCTCATAACTTCCAAAATCTATTTCCTTCCTCACACCTGATGCATACACTTTCTGCTCTCCAGCTCCTTCAGCTATACTCACTCTTCATTGAGTCTCCCACAGTTACCATTGTTCCTGGCCGAGACTTCAATCCAGCCTCCCATATTATTCCAGATACCACATCTGACCCCCATGACTGTATCTCTCTGATCCACCTGACATTCAACCCATTTCCCACACACAAGGGTTCTCCATCATTAATGCCTCTTTAATAAAAACTCTTCCCAAAGCTACTTTACTTCCAAAGGAAGCTAGAGTCATTCACTGCAAGGGCCATCAAAAGGCGTCAGATCCCATTGCTCTAGGCAACTCTTATGCTGATAGGGTAACTAAAGCAGCAGCTTGCATTCCAACTTCTGTCCCTCACAGCTAGTTTTTCTCCTTCTCATTGGTCACTCCCACCTACTCCCCCACTGAAAATTTCACGTATCAATCTCTTCCCACACAAAGTAAATTGTTCTTGGACCAAAGAAAATATCTCCTTCCAGCCTCACAGGCCCATTCTATTCTGTCGTCATTTCATAACCTCTTCCACGTAGGTTACAAGTCCCTAGTCCATCTCTTAGAACCTCTCATTTCCTTTCCATCATGGAAATCTATCCTCAATGAAATCACTTCTCATTGTTCCATCTGTCATTCTACTACTCCTCAGGGATTGTTCAGGTCCCCTCCCTTCCCTACACATCAAGCTAGGGGATTTTCCCCTGCCCAGGACTGGCAAATTGACTTTACTCACATGTCCCGAGTCAGGAAACTAAAATACCTCTTGCTCTGGGTAGACACTTTCACTGGATGGGTAGAGGCCTTTCCCAGAGGGTCTGAGAAGGCCACCACTGACATTTCTTCCCTTCTGTCAGATATAAGTCCTCAGTTTGGCCTTCCCACCTCTACACAGTCCGATAACAGACCAATCTTTACTAGTCAAATCACCCAAGCAGTTTCTCAGGCTCTTGGTATTCAGTGGACTCTTCACACCCTTTACCATCCTCAATCTTCAGGAAAGGTAGAAGGAACTAATGGTCTTTTAAAGACACCTCAGCAAGCTCAGTCTCCAACTTAAAAAGGACTGGACAGTACTTTTACCTCTTGCCCTTCTCAGAATTAGAGCCTATCCTCAAGATGCTACAAGGTACAGTCCATTTGAACTTTTATATGGATTCACTTTCTTGTTTGCCCCTGACCTTGTCTCAGACACCAACCCTCTAGGTGACTATCTTCCAGTCCTCCAGCAGGCTAGACAGAAAATCACCAGGCTGCTAATCTTCTCTTGCCTACTCCAGATTCCCAGCCATATGAAGACACCCTAGCTGGACGATCAGTTCTTATTAAGAATCTGACCCCTCAAACTGTGCAACCTCGATGAACCGTACCCTACTTAGTCATCTATAGTACCCCAACTGCCATCCACCTGCAGGCTCCTCCTCACTGGGTTCACTGTTTCAGCATAAAGCTGTGTCTGTTGGACGGCTAGCCTAATCTCTCCTCTTCCTCCTGGAAGTCACAGGTACTCTCCTCTACTTCCCTTAAACACACTCGCATTTCTGAAGAACAGTAATAACCCTTATGAGCCTAATACATCCCTTCATTCTATTAGGTCTGTTTGTCCTTACCCTACTTTTTGCAACAGGGCTTTACGCAGTCACCCCCACAGCTAGACCCACTAGAATTCCCCTGGGTAACCTTTCATCTTCTCGATGTTCCTTCACGCTTCATCTCCAAAGCCCAATTACACACATCACTGAAACAATTGGAGCCTTCCATCTCCATATTACAAATAAACCCTCTATCAATAATGGCGAACTTAAAAACATTAGTACTAATTATTGCTTAGGAAGACACTTACCCTGTGTTTCCATCCTTGGTGACCTTCCCCTACTATCATCCCTACTCTCTTCTTTCTAGTCATACCCCTATTCATCATTCTCAAATACTCATAAATGCCCTGCTTTTGTTTACACCACTGGTTTACACTGTTTCTCCAAGCCATCACAGTTGATATCTCCTGGTGCTGTCCCCAAACCGCCACTCTTAACTCCCTCTTAGAGTGGATAGGTGATCTTTGCTGGCAGGGTACCCTCCAATACTTTCATCCTGATGAAGTTCTGTTATTTATTTTTATACTCACTCTTATTCTCATTCCCATTCTTATGCCACCCTCTACCTCTCCCCAGCTCTCTCCACACATTATCAACCTTACTCACTCTCTCCTAGCCATTTCTAATCCCTCCTTAGCAAACAATTGCTGGCTTTGCATTTCCCTTTCTTCCTGCACCTACACAGCTGTCCCCGCCTTACATACAGACTGGGCAACATCTCCTGTCTCCCTACACCTCAGAACTTCCTTTAACAGCCCTCACCTTTACCCTCCTGAATAACTTCTTTACTTTCTAGAAAGGTCCAGCAAGACCTCCCCCAACATTTCACATCAGCAAGCTGCCACCCTCCTCCTCACTTACTTAAAAACCTTTCTCCTTATATCAACCCTACTATCAGCATATTTGGACCCCTCACAACACAACTACTGTTCCTGTGGCCGCTCCTTTATGTATCTCTCGGTAAAGACCCACTAGAATTCCCCTGGGTAACCTTTCACCTTCTCAATGTTCCTTCACGCTTCATCTCCAAAGCCCAATTACACACATCACTGAAACAATTGGAGCCTTCCAGCTCCATATTACAGATAAGCCCTCTATCAATAATGGCAAACTTAAAAACATTAGTACTAATTATTGCTTAGGAAGGCACTTACCCTGTATTTCACTCCATCCTTGGCTACCTTACCCTTGCTTGTCAGACTTTTTCCAGGCCCTCTTCTTGTTTACGTATACCCAGCCCCATAAATAACAGTGAAAGGTTGCTTGTACTCACTCAACGTTTTCTCATACACCATGAAAATTGAACCTCCCCCTCTACGCAGTTACCCCATTACAACCGGATGGCTGCCACCCTAGCTGGATCCCTAGGAGTCTGGGTACAAGACACATCTTTCAGTACTCCTTCTCATCTTTTTACTTTGCATTTCCAGTTTTGCCTCACGCAAGGTCTCTTCTTCCTCTGTGGATCCTCTACCTACATGTGTCTACCTGCTAATTGGACAGGCACATGCATACTAGTTTTCCTTACTGCAAAAATTCAGTTTGCAAATGGGACCGAAGAGCTCCTTGTTCCCCTCTTGACACCAACATGACAAAAAAGAGTTATTCCACTAATTCCCTTGCTTGTCAGTTTAGGAATTTCTGCCTCCACTATTGCTCTCGGTACTGGAATAACAGGCATTTCAACCTCTGTCATGAACTTCCATAGTCTCTCTTATGACTTCTTGGTTGGCATCACAGACATATCACAAACTTTGTTAGTCCTCCAGGCCTAAGTTGACCCTTTAGCTGCAGGTGTCCTCCAAAACCGCCGAGGCCTTGACTTACTGTTGAAAAAGGAGGACTCTATATTGTTAAATGAAGAGTGTTGTTTTTATCTAAATCAATCTGGCCTGGTGTATGAAAAACTCAAAGATAGAGCCCCAAAACTCGCCAACCAAGGAAGTAATTACACTGAACCCCCTTGGGCACTCCCTAATTGGATGTCCTGGGTTCTCCCAATTCTTAGTCCTTTAATACCTATTTTTCCCCTTTTATTCGGACCTTGTATCTTCTGTTTAGTCTCTCAATTCATCCAAAACTGTATCCAGGCCATCAGCAATCATTCTATATGACACATGCTCCTTCTAACAACCCTACAATATCATCCCTTACCACAAGATCCTCCTTCAACTTGACCTCTCCCACTCTAGGTTCCCACGTCACCCCTAATCCTGCTTGAAGCAGCACTGAGAAACATCGCCCATTATCTCTCCATGCCACCCCAAAAAAATTTTTGCTACCCCAACACTTCAATACTATTTTATGTTATTTTTCTTATTAATATAAGAAGGTAGGAATGTCAAGCTAAGCCATTGTGTCCTCTGTGACCTGCACATATAGACATCCAGATGGCCCAAAGCAAGTGAAGAATCACAGAAAGAAGTGAAAATGTCCGGCTCCTGCCTTAACTGATGATATTCCACCACAAAAGAAGTGAAATTGGCTGGTCCCTGCCTTAACTGATGACATTACCTTGTGAAATTCCTTCTCCTGGCTCATCTTGGCTCAAAAAAGCTTCCCCACTGAGCACCTTATGGCCCCCACCCCTGCCAGCCAGAGAACAACCCCCTTTGACTGTAATTTTCCACTACCTACCCAAATCTTATAAAATGGCCCCACACCTATCTCCCTTGGCTGACTCTCTTTTCGGACTCAGCCTGCCTGCACCCAGGTGATTAAAAAGCTTTATTGCTCACACGAAGCCTGTTTGGTGGCCTCTTCACACAGATGCACATGAAAGGTAACTCCTAGCAATTTTTAGCTTTAAGGTAAAATTTGGTAAATTGGTTTAATTGTGTGCTAACTGCAGCCAAAGTTTGCCTTCTTAGTTAAGGGTGTGGTTAGTTCCATATGTCCCCAGGCCTTACCTATTGTGTAGCCTGCAAGTCAAATGGTTTTTAAAACCCAAAAAGCAGTTTGTTACCTTAAAACATTCAATAAACCTTGCATCTGACCTACATAGTTTGGTTCACCTATTTACATTTTAATGACACCTGCATTTCACCAATAATTTTTAAAACCATCTTTATTATCCAGAGATTACTTAAGTCACATGAACTAAATAAAAGGCATTACATTTTTCACTTTTCTGACAAAATATTTGATTTAAGCTCTTGTTATTATTAAATCAATTAATTTAAAACTTCACAGAGGAGATTAACCAGTTTGCACAGAGACAAAGAGGCCAGATACTGACTGGTAAGAAATTCTTACGCTTTTGCAGGCATGACAGGTTTCTGGATTCTCTCTCCCTGAGTGGCCCTGGTGAATCTGCTTGACTGTATACAAACAAACACATTGCTGCGAATTGAGAATATTCACATATACTTTACAAATTTTGGAGAAATTAGGCAGAGAGAGAAATATGACTCAAATTATGTTTGAAAGAGTATACTCAACATAATTAAAGTAACAGGAAGTCTAAAATCCAAAAACTTAGTTTAAGGATAAAAAGCTGGTGTGCTCCATTAATTCCTGCAGGCCCAACAAAGGCAGCTTAGGAATTCAAGATAAATTGAACGAATGGTGACTTGCTGGAAATGCGTAGGAACACGTAACTAAAGAAAAGCCTTCCACTAGGAACTAAAAAAATTATGGTTTCATATATATGCACACGCAGACAAAGCCACAGGAGAATAAATAGCAACCAAATGAAAACCAGAGGCAAAAACAAATATGCAGGAAACCAACCCTAAATTTTCTTACTCAATTTACCCTAGAGGTTACAGTGTTACCTAGGGTCCCCCAAAAACTCACATAATGAATAATTTATTCCTGCTACACAATTTAATATCCTTAAGTTCACTAATATTAGTATACATCGTGTGAAATTAAGAAATTCACATTAGGCACATGACCAATAACTGCTTCAGCACTATCCATGCAAAACAGTAGTAAACACAGTGTGAAGCAATGCAAGCATATATGTGAAACTTGGCTTTACACTAAATCAAGCTTCATGCTTAGCTATATTAAAAAAAAGAATTTCCAAATTGCTTATGTATTTTTACAATATTTGTTATTTTAATCAAGACTAAGAGCTTTAACTATGAAAATATTAATTAGCCAAATATCTCCAATTCTCTATCAGGCTTTAAATAATATTTTATTATTTAAAGCTTTTCCTCATTTCTCCCCTACTTAATGGTTCCTTACTAAATTGTTTCATAAATAACCTTTGTAAATGTGTATTTCGAACTAACTTTTAGATAACTTCTCAATTATGCAATTGTTTTTATTTACTAATAACATAACCCTTTTGGCATATTTTGGATGCAGAATTACATTTTAACTAAAAATTTTATCCTTAGCAACTTAAAACTTTAGTGAAACCCCAAAAAGCAAGAAATTATTTACTATTAAAGATGAGCATTTATACAGAAGAAAAATTCCACAATTTTAGAAGCACTTTTCTCCATATTACAACCCTTTCTTAATTGGAAGTGTCCCTTATATCAAATGAATGTTAAAAATAACTTTAAGATTTTAATTTACACAAAAGGTTTACCTAAAACTTTTATCCCATTCACTGTACTTAATTTTTACTTTTAACAAAGGAGACATGAGACATCAATCAACATATGTAAAATTAACACTGGTTTGTTCAGGAAAGGCAGGAGAACTCAAGGTAGGGAGGGTCTTGGGGGGTTTTCAATCACAGGTGGTAGACAAACGGCTGCATTCTTTTGAGTTTCTAGTACACCTTTCCAAAGGAAGCAATCACTTATGCATTTATTTCAGTGAGACTTTGAATAGAATGGGAGGCAGGCTCACCCTAAGCAGCTCCCAGCTTGAATTAATACTGACATTTTAAAATATCTAGGAAAGATAAACATAAAGTACAGAAAAAAAATGTATGCTGACAATTCTGAAGGCATTTCTATTTTTATTCCACCAAAATTTTAAAGCTAGCTTGTTTAGTAAAGTTATACTTTAACTCATGTGAACTTGAAAATTAGTCTTTTTACTTCATTTGTGAGCAATCGTTTCCTTATAAGTCAATTTACTAGATACATCATATAACAATAAGTATACATATGAATAAACATATTTAGACATGTATATACACACATAAACGAAGACCCAATAGCTTGGAACTTTAGCCATGAGATCCAATATAAGCTTGCCTGTTTTACGTTGCCCAATAGATAATCTAAGGAAGGCTATGAACTAAAATTTTCAGGTAAAGCAGTCTCCGTGGAAGTTGTATTTTAAAGGCTAAACCTCCTCAAGCAGCACTGGGGCCAAATATTGACAAAAGAGAATGTTACACGTTAACCAGGCCACCTGCTTAGAATAGCAACACAAAAGCCTGGATACATGCAACACCATCCAACTTTCTGCTTAGAGAGCAAACTTCAGATTCTAAACAATTTTGGGGCCAAGCAGCATTGCAACTGTCATAAAAGGTTCTAAAGAGGGTTTAATACTAAACGTCAGAACCTCGGCCAAGGGGAGAGTTTGGAGAGTTTGAGGTCCACAGAACTCATAGAGTGTCCTCCTGCAGGGTCCAATCTTAGAGTTCCAGACATCTCTGGCTTAGGTGGGTGCATCACAGGCAGGTTTTCCCTCCAAAGCATACTATAAGATTTATAAGAATAAATAGCCATGAAATGTAATGAGAACTGGATGCTGGGTGAGCCTTTTCATTCCTTAGCCAGTTGAGTACAATAAGGGAAGACTTTAGTGTATAAAGATAAGGTTTCAGTTGCCTGAAACAGGTGTGAGTTTGCTCTGAGATGCACTGCATGTAAGGATTAGGGACCATAGGTAAAAAATATTTTTTAAAATCCTTCCTCCTTCAGGGCAGAGGATTATTTCCATTCATTCCTAGGCCTTCAGGCAATACCACGTAGTGGCCTCAGTCGATTGCCCTTAATTTCCAGTGAACTACTAGGAAACAGCCACTGAAAGACTGAAAAAGAAAGAAAGAAAAAAAAAAACAAAACTTGAAAAAGACCCTGGTCCCTTAAGTGAATCGGGTGGTGGCAGTCAGGCTTCTCCACACAGAAACCCTTTAGTTTCACTGGCCATGGCCAGAAACCTGCAGTTGCTTCCATGTTTAGCCACCGCCCACCGAGGATCTCAAGTTGGAAAAGGAGAGAGAGAAAGAGAGAGAGAGCCTGTATGGAGCAGAAAGGAAAGGGAGAAAAAATGAATCTTAAACTTTGGGCTTACCTCTTTCTCCTGGCTAGCTCACCAAAATATGTTGACAGTGTAGGCTGTCCATGTTCTTGGCATCTTGAACAAAGAATTGGACAAAACGTACAAGCAAACAAAGCAAGGAAGGAATGAAGGTTTTTATTGAAAATGAAAGTACACTCCACAGTGTGGGAGTGGGCCTGAACATAGGGAATCAAAGACCCTGTTACATAATTTTTGGGATTTTGAATACTTAGAGGATTCCATTGGTTACTTGGGGGTACACCCTACATAAACGGAGAGATTCAATAAAGTTACAAAGTTATTTAGATTGTTAGCTCTAAGGAGAAGATATTTCCTGTTAGAGCTGAAGTGTGAATTGTCCTTATGTTCCCTGTTTCCAGACACTATTTTCCTGCTTCAGTCTTACCTGACCAGTTAAATCCCAAGAATTTGGCAGACAATCCAGGCCTTTGGACCTTGGATTTGTTGATAGCCCAACACATGTTGCCAAATGTTGTTGCAAGAGGGGTGCCATCGCCTCTAAATCTGCAAGAGAATTAGAGGTTAACATAATGTCATCAATATAATGGAATAGGTAGACCTCCTTTGGACATTTCCATACAGCTAAATCTGTGGCAGCAAGACCATGACATATGGTGGGGCTATGCATGTAGCCCTGTGGCAGCACTGTGAAAGTTTATTGTCACCCTTTCCATGTGAAGGCAGACTGCTCCTGGCTCTCTGGAGCAATGTCAGTTGAGAATAATGCATTGGGCGAGTCCACTACATAGTGGTACTGTCCCAATTACTTCATCAAGCAGTCCGTCAAAGCCGTGATAGACAGCACAGCTGCATGTAAAGGGAGTGTTACTTTATTTGGTTTTTGATAATCCACCATCATTTTCCAAGTTCCATCAGGCTTTCTGACTGAACATACCAGAAAATTGTAGGTGTTTTGGGTGCTGTGCACTATCTGCAAATCCTCTAACATTTTAATAGTCTCAAATATCTCCATACGCCCACCTGGCAAGTGGTATTGATGGATGGAAGTAACCCACTGGGACTGTGGCAGGACCTGAGGCTTGTGATGCGTATGTCCACGCAGTACCAGCTCAACCACACGTACTTGGAGATTGAATTCTCCAGTTGTGGATTGCAAAGTCAAGTCATGTAAAATATCCACCCTCAGAATCTATTCTGGTATGGGAGAGACATAAACAGTGTTTATACACTTAGGGAGCCAAGAGGCTGATACCAAGTACAAAGATACTGGTTTCACATTCACTGACTGGCCTCCATAGCCATCTATGTATGCAGCATTGCCCAGAAACTTATCCAGGTTACCATAGATGAGGCTACAATCTATGCCAATGTCTACCAGTGCCAGCACCTGCTGTACATTGGTGGGGGACCAGTGGATTGCCAATTCTACACATGACCTCCAGTCATCTGGGTCCCCTCAAGCTGGGCACCTCAGCCAGTTCCCTAATCAAACATAAAATGCTCATACATCTGTGTGTCTGTGAGTGGTTCTTGAGCTAGAGCCTCTGAGCAGGACTGGCTAGAGCAGCAGCATCCTGCCCCTGTTGGGCATTTTCCATAATTGCTGCTCCAGGGACAATTGCCTCCACAAAGTTAACAACACTTATTCGGGTTGCCTATCAATTTTCTCTCAGTCAACCTCAGTTAAAATCAAATCAATCCACATCTGTGTGTGAGTCATCTATTGGGGTGGTCCCATGAGGTGGTGGACCTGCCGAAGGGGTGCCTTTTCCTTTTTTATGGTATGGACTCCCCAGTCCTGCTGACAGCTTTCTGCTTCCCTGAAGGCCACTATGGCAGTAGTCACCTCATGTATATGGTGCCCCACATATGAGTGAGGACAGCGGCGAGGGAGCTAAAGGCACTCGGGGCCTCATTGCCCAAAATAAGGTCTCTCATGTGGGAGGTAAAACGTTCACCATCTGGCCCTCGGGTATTCAGATCAGACATAGCCTGCCACATACTGATCTCCCGAATTACTTGCACCAAATCTGTATATGTCTGCCATTTACTCACAGTTTCTTGTATTTCTCCAGCATTGTTCTATACTGTTTGTATGGCTGCCATCAGCCATTCCATTAGGGTGTGGTTGCCTTGCCCCTGTGCTAACCACCTGTTCATCTGCAATCACAGATGCAGGGAAGGGTTCATAATGAGGTCAACTTTTCTATTTCTGAAGTGGAACATACAATTTCGTCAGCTTCCTCATCCCAAAAGTGAAGCATCCAGGTGGGTAGGGGTTCCCCTAAGCACCACCAACAGTGTTTACCTAATTTCCACAACTCATTTGGGGTATAAGCATTGTATGACATGTGCTCCGTCACAGTAGGAGCTTCCTGAGTCTGCCCCTGGAACCCCAAGGGCTGTTCATGCTCTACTTTCTGACAGACCAGTGGGTGAGTTTGCAATAGGCGTTCTTACTTCTCGGTATCAGTCCAAGTAAAGGTCTTTGACTGGGATGGTCAGCCCAGGCCTGCACTAATGGCATAACCTACTTCTCATTCTAAGCTATGTATCTGGGCCTCCAGGCACTCTACTTGCACCCGCAGGTCCCTTACTGTGCTGCATCCCCCAGGGACTGAGCATGCACTTCCCGTAGCACAGTCAAAAAGGCCTATCCAACTCTGCTGGCAAAGACACTCTCCTACTTGGTGCTCTGTGCTTCCAGGTGCTTCAGCATCTTCTCCATGCTCACGGGGGACCCATCCTCTGCCGCCCATGTTTCCACAGGGGCCCATCCTAGCAGCAAGGCTGCCACTGGGTACCGCAACCCATGCTGGGGCCACATGGCTGAACCGGGATCATTAGGGGCCAAGATCTCACTCACCTTGGGATCCTGGCATGTATGCCAATTGTCAGGTTCAAACCCAACCTGGGGTCCAAGGGGAGTTGGTGGATGGGTGGCAGATAGCTGAAAGAACATTCAAGGGACCATAGACAGGTGGCACATGGCTTTATTCTTCTCTCCCTCTTATATGGAGTCAAAAGTACAGTGATATTTTTTACAGACAGCAGTGGCTCAAAACCAGATATGAGCTCACACAAACGGGTTACATCAAAATGGCTACATAAATGTGAATACATAATGCGTGGGGTTGTGTTCCTGCACTTCCAACCCAGTGTCATGCTGTACCAAATGTCTGCCTCGGCCCACTGCTGGCTGAAGCACAGCCATTTTTCTTACAACCTAAATTAGTAATTCCAGTGAAAATATACCATGAAGTACAAATAAAGACATTACCAGACAAATAAAATCTGAGGAATTTACCTAACACCAGACCAATCCTACAAGAAATGCTAAAGGCAGTACTTCAATGAGAAAGAAAAGTACAGTAATGAACAGCAACACATTACCTGAAGGTCCAAAATTCACTGGTAATAGTAAGCACACACAAAATCACAGAATATTATAACACTGTAACTGTAATGTGTAAACTACTCTTAAGTAAAAAGACTAAATGATGAATCAATCAAAAATAATAACTACAACAATGTTTCAAGACATAGTACAACAATATGTAAATAGAAACAACGAAAAGTAAAAAAAACTGGGGGACAAATATGTAATATAGAGTTTTTATTAGTTTTTGGTTGTTAATTTGTTTAATTATCAAAGCAGTATTAAGTTGTTACCAGCTTAAGATAATCAATTATAAGATGTAATTTGTAAGCCTCATTATACATTGAGTATGTAAAAATTAAGAAGAAAAAAAAATTATACCATCATCTAAATTTGCCTTCACTAATACAAAGACAGGAAGGAAGGAAAGAAAGAAGAGAAGACCACAAAACAACCAGAAAATAACAAAATTGCTGGAATAAGTACTTACTTATCAATAATAACATTGAATGTAAATGCACTAAATTCTCAAGTCAAAATACGTACAGTGGATGAATGAATACAAAAATGAGATTCAATGATTTGTTGCCTAAAAGAAACACTTTTCACCTTTAAAGACATACACAGACTACAAATAAAAAGATGGAAAGTGGTATTTCATACCAATGAAGACCAAAAAAGAGAAGGAGTAGCTATACTTATAACAGACAAAATAGATTTCAAGACAAAAATTGCAAGAACAGATAAATAAGCTGATTAATAATAAAGTTGCCAATTCAATAAATGGATATATTATTTGTAAATATATGTGCACCCAATACTGGAAAACCAAGATATATATTGTAAAGTGAATCAAGAAATGCCCAAAAATGCGCCAGATTATAATATGTGCATGCAAAAAATAAGAACATTTCTGTTTACATTTATTTTATGTAAAATGATATGAAAATAGTTAATATATATTTTTACCTCACTGAACTTTATTAAGACTTTTGTCAGAGAAAAAACAAATATTACTTACCTCACTTAAGTATGCTATTGGAAGGGTGGGAGTTTCCAAATATAAATGAGCTTTCAGTAGCATCAACTCAATTTCATTTTTCTTTTCAGAAGATTATGATATATTGCTGGTTACTCATGCCCACTTTCCTGTAGATTTACGTGTTATTTTATGTAGTTTCAGGTAAGCAAACTCTTGCTAAATGTATGGATAGATCACAAAGATTCCTACAAAGAAATTAGAAAGAAATTATTACAAAGAATTAGAATCCTACAAATAATTAGAAATAGTATAAATATTGTAAAGACACATTAACAGTGAGGAAGCAGGAAAATTGGCAATACTATTACTATTAAGGCTTTGTCATCAAACCATATTAAGAGGCAAAATATAAAGACTCTTAATCAGATCTTGGAAGAAATTGCTTCCATAATAGGAATTACTAAAAAGGCTATTTGACACAGGGGTTTAAATCTGCTGTCATTAAAGAGATTGTATTTCCTATTGCAATATCAGATAATCATAGTATTTAGCCATACTAATTAAGAAGATATTTTCAAAATAAGCCTTTAAATTATGACATTAACACTTCACATTTTTCCAGCAAATTTTAAAGTAATGTGATATTCCAGCATTCCACAAAGTTTCTCACTACACATAATGCATTTTAGAAGTTTCTTCTAATATTTCTATCATTAATTGTAAAACAGAAGAAGTGATATGTCATTGAGGAAACAAACAAAAGTCCAGATAAAAGCAAATTTGTGTTTTTTGTTGATATATATTTGTACGTTTTTATGGAACACTTGGGATAATTAGATACATGCATACAATGTGTAACAATTAAATCAGTATACTTAGGATATATATTACAATCAATCATCTTTTATTTCTTTATGCTGGGAACATTTCAAACATTCTATACTAGCTATTTTAAAGTATAATAGAATATTGTTAACTTTACTGTGCTATTAAATACTAGAAATTATTCCTTTGGAGTGTGTTTGTACCCATTAAACAAATACTCTTTCTCTCCCTTGATGCCTTTTCTAACCTCTAGTAATCATCATTGTACTCTCTATCTCTATGGGGTCAATTTGTTTAGCTCTCACATATGAATGAGAATACGCAATATTTGTCTTCCATGTCTTGTTTATTTCAATTAACATAATGAATTTTCATTACATTTCTGTTGCTAATTTCATTTATTTTTTATTGAAGAATAGTATTTTATTGTTTATATATACCACATTTTTATGTATACATTGCTTAAGGGACACTTAGATTGATTCCATATCTTGTCTATTGTGAATAGTGCTGCAATAAACATAGGGGTGCTGGTATATCTTTAAACTACTGATTTGCCTTTCATTTGATAAATACACGGTAAAGGGGTTACTAGATTTAATGGCACTTCTATTTTTAGTTTTTTTTTTATTTTTAGAAAATATCATACTGTTTTCCATAATGGCTGTACTAGTTTGCATTCTCATCAACAATGTAGAAGAGTCCTTTTTTCTACTTATCATTTTCAGCATGTGTTATCTTCTGATTTTTAAGAGTAACCATTCTAACTGGAGTGAGATAATACTTCATTGTGGTATTGATTTGTTTTTCCCTGAAGATTAGCAATATTTAGCATTTTTTCATAAACCTGTTGACTGTGTGTCTTCTTTTGAAAAAATATCTATTCAGATCATTTGCCCATTTTTAATGGGGTAATATATTCTTGACTATTGAGTTGTTTGAGTTCCTGTGTATTCTATTTAGCCGCTTGTTGGATGAATTATCCTGGAATCCCTGGGATAAATACCACTTCATTATGATGTATTATGTTTTTGGTGTTGCATTAGTCTGTTCTTGCATTGCTATAAAGAACTACCAGAGACCTGGTAATTTATAAGAAAAAGAGGTTTAATTGACTTACATTTACCAAGGCTGTACAGGAAGCATGGCTGGGGAGGCCTCAGGAAACTTACAACCATGGAGGAAGGAAAATGGGGAAGCTGGCATATCTTACATTGTTGGAGCAGGAGGAAAGGGGCAAAGGTGCCACACACTTTTAAACAACCAGATATCATGAAAACTCACTATCACAAGAACAGAAAGTGGAAAGTCCACCTCTATGATTCAATAACCTTCCACCAGGCTTCTCCTTCAATATTGGGGATTATAACTTAAGATTTGGGCAAAGACACAAATTCAAACCATATTATTCCACCCCTAACCCCTCCCAAATCTCATATCATTTTCACATTGCAAAATACAATCAACCCATCTTAACAGTCCCCCAAGTCTCAACTAATTTCAGCATTATCTCAAAAGTACACAATCCAAAATCTAATCTGAGACAAGGTAAGTCCCCTATGCCTATAAGCCTGTAATATCACGATACAATGAGGGCACAGGTCAAATGTTCCCATTCCAAAAGGAAGAAAATGGCCAAAAGAAAGGGACTACAGACCTGTGCAATTTTGAAATCCAACAGAGCAGTCATTCAATATGAAAGCTCCAAAATCATCTTCTTTGACTCCACGTCTCACATCCAGGCCACATCGATGTAAGCCTGGGTTCCCAAGGCCTTCGATATCTCCACATCTGTGACTCTGCAGGGTAGAGCCCCCATGACTGCTTTCATGGGCTGGTGTTGAGTGCCTGTGACTTTTCTAGGCACATGGTGCAAGTGGTCAGTTGATACTATTCTGGGATTTGGAGGATGGTGGTCCTCTTCTCACAAATCTACTAGGCAGTGCCCAAGTCGGGAGTCTGTGTAGGGGCTCCAAACTCACATTTCCCCTCTGCATTGCCCCAGTAAGTGTTCTCCATGAGGTCTTCACCCCTGCGGCAGAATTCTGCCTGGACATCTAGGCATTTCCATGCATCCTCTGACATCTAGATGAAGGCTCCCAGGCCTCAACTCTCGCTTTCTGCATACCCTCAGGCTTAAAACCACATGGAAGTCACAAAGGCTTAAAGCTTGAACCCTCTGGAACAGTGGCCTTACATCTGGGACCCTTTCAGTCATGACTGGACCTACAGTGACCATGACGCAGGATGCCATGTCCCAAGAGATCATTCTTCCTTCCTAGGCCTTCAGGCCTGTGATGGGAGGGGCTGCCACAAAGATCTGAAATGCCTTTGGGACATTTTCCCTATTGTCTTAGCTATTAACATTCCGCTCCTCTTATGAAAATTTCCGCACCCAGCTTGAATTTCTTCTCAGAAAATGGGTTTTTATTTTCTACCACATGATCGGGCTGTAAATTATCTAAATGCTCATGCTCTATTTTTCCTTTTAAATGTAAGTTTCAGTTTTATATAATCTCTTTGCTCACACATATGACCATATGCTGTTAGAAGCAGCTGGCCAGCCCTTGAATGCTTTACTGCTTGGATTTTTTTTTCTTCCTGATACTCTAAATCATCACTCTCAAGTTCAAAGTTCCACAGATCCCTAGAGCCAGGGCACAATTCTCCCAGTCTTTTTGCTAAAGCATAGCAAGAGTGATCTTTACTCCAGTTCCCAATACGTTTCTCATCTAAATCTGAGACCTCTTCAGCCTGGACTTCATTGTCCATATCACTGCTAACATTTTGGTCACAACAATTTAACAAGTGTCTGGGAAGTTCCAAGCTTTCCCTCATCTTCATGTCTTCTTCTGTGCCCTCCACACTCTTCCAAACTTTGTCCATTACCGAGTTCCAAAGTTGCTTCTAAATGTTTAGATATCTTTATAGCAATACCCCACTCTTAGATACCAATTTTCTGTATTAGTTTATTCTCACATTGCTATAAACAACTAATTGAGATTGAGTAATTTATAAAGAAAGAGATTTAATTGATGCACAATTCTGCACACTGTATAGAAAACATAACAGGGGAGGCCTCAGAAAACTTACAATCATAGTGGATAGCAAAGGGGGAGCTGGCACATCTTACATGGCTGGAGCAGGTGGAAGAGAGAGAGGGGAGGTTTCACACACTTTTAAACATCCACATCTTGTAAGAACTCCCTCACTATCACTAGAGCAGCAAAAGGGAAGTCTGCCTCCATGATCCAATCACCTTTCACCATACCCCTCTGTAACATTGGGAATTTCAATTCGACATGATATTTGGTTGGGGACACAAAGTCAAACTATATCATGTGTGTTGTTGGATTTGATTTCCTAGTACATCATTGAGAATTTTTGCGTCTATGTTCATTAGGGATATTGGTCTGCTTTTTTGTTTTTCTTTTCTTGTCTTGTTTTAATATCAGGACAAAGCTGGCCTTTAGACTGTGTTAAGAATTATTCCTTCGTCTTTAATTTTTTGAAATACTTTGAGAGTAATTGGTACTAATTTTGCTGTATACATTCTGTACAATTCAGCAGTGAAGCCTTTTATTCCTGAGTTAGATTGTTGGTAGACTTTTTATTACTGGTTGAATATCATTACTTGTTATTGGTCTGTTCGGGTTTTCTATTTCTTCCTGTTTGTGTTCAGAAATGTATCCATTTTCTTTAGGTTTTAAAATTGTTTAGTATATAGTTTTTCATAATTATTTATGATTATACTATGCATTTCTGTTGCATTGGTTGTACTTTTGTTTTTGTTGTTGTTGTTCCTGTTTACATTTATGTCTCTTTTTGGTTATCTAGCTTGTGATTTATAAATTATGCTAACCGTTTTAAAAAACTAACTTTTTATTTCACTTATCTTTTGGATCTTTTGTATTGTTGTTATTCTTTGTTTTATTTTATTTTGGCATTTGGTTGGCTCGCTTTTCTATTTTCTTGAAGTGCATTATTAGATTCCTGAAATTTTCCTACATATTTAGACCTAGGAGTTTATCAGTATAAACCTCCCCACAAGGATGCTTTCTCTGCATCTCACAAATTTTTGTGTGTTGCACTTATATTTTTATTTGTTTCAATTTTTTTAAAGTTTCTTCTTAATTTCTCAATGTCTTCTTGTTCAGAAGAATGTTGCTTAATTTCCATGTATTTCTATGCAACATTCCCTTGTTCATAATTTCTACTTTTATTCCAGTGTGTTCTGAGAAGATACTTAATATGGTATCAATTTTTTTAAAAATCATTGATATTTTTTGTAGCCTAGAATATAGTGTAACCTGAAGAATGTCCCAAGTTCAGATGCAAAGAATGTATGTTATTTCCACTTATTTTAAAGTGCTGTTCAAACCTAATGCTTCTTTATTGATTTTCTGTTTAAATGATTTCTGTTTATTGATTTTCTGTTCAATGCTGAGAGTGGGGTGGGGTGTGTGCTGAAGTAGCCAACTATTATTGCAATAGATTCTATCTCCCTCTTTAGTTATAATAGTGTTTGTGGTGTATATCTGGGTGTTCTGTTGTTAGGTGCAGACGTATTCAGAATTGTTATCTCCTATTGCTGAGTTTATCCCTTTATCCTTATCTTATTACCTTCTTTGTCTCTCTCTCTCTCTCTTTTTTTTTTTTTTTTTTACAGGTTTTACTTCAAGTCTGTTTTGTCTAAGTACGACTATTCCTGCTTACTTTTGATTTCCACTTCTATGAAATTCTTTTCTCCGTCCCTTGACTTTTGGTCTGTATGTGTTTTTACAGGTGAAGTGAGATTTTTGTAGGCATTATATAATTGAGATTTTTTTTTTTAACAACCATTCATCCAGTCTATATCATTTAAGTGGTAAGTTTAATCTGTTTAAGTTTATTATTGATAAATGAAAACTTATTCTGAACATTTTGTTGCTGCCTTCTAGTTCTTTTTTATAACATTTGCTAGTTTTTTTTCTCTCTTATTGTTTATCATTGTGGTTTGATGGTTTTCTGTACTGGTAACTTTTGGTTTCCTTCTGTTTTCATTTGTGTGTTTGCTCTATAAGTTTTAAACTCTTATGCATTTACATGACTGTAGATATCATCCTCTCAGTTTCAAATATAAGACTCCTTTAAGCATTTCTTGTAGGGCCAGACTAGTGATAATAAATTTCCTCAGCTTTTCTTGTCTGGGAAATACTTTATTTATCCTTCATTTTTGAAGGGTGCCTTTAATGGGTTAAGTATTCTTCCCTAGCAGTTTTTTTTTTTTTTTTTTTACTCTCAATATTTTGAATATATTATCCTATTCTTTTGTCTGTAAGGTTTCTACTGCAAGGTTTACTGCTAGTCTATAGAATTTTCTTATATGTAACTTGATGCTTTTATTTTGCTGCTTTTATAATTCTCTTTTTTTTTTTTTAATTTATTTATTATTATTATACTTTAAGTTGTAGGGTACATGTGCATAACGTGCAGGTTTGTTACATATGTATACTTGTGCCATGTTGCTGTGCTGCACCCATCAACTCGTCATTTACATCAGGTATAACTCCCAGTGCAATCCCTCCCCCCTCCCCCCACCCCATGATAGGCCCCGGTGTGTGATGTTCCCCTTCCTGAGTCCGAGTGATCTCATTGTTCAGTTCCCACCTATGAGTGAGAACATGCGGTGTTTGGTTTTCTGTTCTTGTGATAGTTTGCTAAGAATGATGGATTCCAGCTGCATCCAAGTCCCTACAAAGGACTCAAACTCATCCTTTTTTATGGCTGCATAGTATTCCATGGTGTATATGTGCCACATTTTCTTAATCCAATCTGTCACTGATGGACATTTGGGTTGATTCTAAGTCTTTGCTATTGTGAATAGTGCTGCAATAAACATACGTGTGCATGTGTCTTTATAGCAGCATAATTTATAATCCTTTGGGTATATACCCAGTAATGGGATGGCTGGGTCATATGGTACATCTAGTTCTAGATCCTTGAGGAATCGCCATACTGTTTTCCATAATGGTTGAACTAGTTTACAATCCCACCAACAATGTAAAAGTGTTCCTATTTCTCCACATCCTCTCCAGCACCTGTTGTTTCCTGACTTTTTAATGATTGCCATTCTAACTGGTGTGAGATGGTATCTCATTGTGGTTTTGATTTGCATTTCTCTGATGGCCAGTGATGATGAGCATTTTTTCATGTGTCTGTTGGCTGTATGAATGTCTTCTTTTGAGAAATGTCTGTTCATGTCCTTTGCCCACTTTTTGATGGGGTTGTTTGTTTTTTTCTTGTAAATTTGTTTGAGTTCTTTGTAGGTTCTGGATATTAGCCCTTTGTCAGATGAGTAGATTGCAAAAATTTTCTCCCATTCTGTAGGTTGCCTGTTCACTCTGATGGTAGTGTCTTTTGCTGTGCAGAAGCTCTTTAGTTTAATGAGATCCCATTTGTCAATTTTGGCTTTTGCTGCCGTTGCTTTTGGTGTTTTAGACATGAAATCTTTGCCCATGCCTATGTCCTGAATGGTACTACCTAGGTTTTCCTCTAGGATTTTTATGGTATTAGGTCTAACATTTAAGTCTCTAATCCATCTTGAATTAATTTTCGTATAAGGAGTAAGGAAAGGATCCAGTTTCAGCTTTCTACTTATGGCCAGCCAATTTTCCCAGCACCATTTATTAAATAGGGAATCCTTTCCCCATTTCTTGTTTCTCTCAGGTTTGTCAAAGATCAGATGGCTGTAGATGTGTGGTATTATTTCTGAGGACTCTGTTCTGTTCCATTGGTCTATATCTCTGTTTTGGTACCAGTACCATGCTGTTTTTGTTACTGTAGCCTTGTAGTATAGTTTGAAGTCAGGTAGCGTGATGCCTCCAGCTTTGTTCTTTTGACTTAGGATTGTCTTGGAGATGCGGGCTCTTTTTTGGTTCCATATGAACTTTAAAGCAGTTTTTTCCAATTCTGTGAAGAAACTCATTGGTAGCTTGATGGGGATGGCATTGAATCTATAAATTACCTTGGGCAGTATGGCCATTTTCACGATATTGATTCTTCCTATCCATGAGCATGGTATGTTCTTCCATTTGTTTGTGTCCTCTTTGATTTCACTGAGCAGTGGTTTGTAGTTCTCCTTGAAGAGGTCCTTTACATCCCTTGTCAGTTGGATTCCTAGGTATTTGATTCTCTTTGAAGCAATTGTGAATGGAAGTTCATTCCTGATTTGGCTCTCTGTTTGTCTGTTACTGGTGTATAAGAATGCTTGTGATTTTTGCACATTAATTTTGTATCCTGAGACTTTGCTGAAGTTGCTTATCAGCTTAAGGAGATTTTGGGCTGAGACAATGGGGTTTTCTAAATATACAATCATGTCATCTGCAAACAGGGACAATTTGACTTCTTCTTTTCCTAACTGAATACCCTTGATTTCTTTCTCTTGCCTGATTGCCCTAGCCAGAACTTCCAACACTATGTTGAATAGGAGTGGTGAGAGAGGGCATCCCTGTCTTGTGCCAGTTTTCAAAGGGAATTTTTCCAGTTTTTGCCCATTCAGTATGATATTGGCTGTGGGTTTGTCATAAATAGCTCTTATTATTTTGAGGTACGTTCCATCAATACCGAATTTATTGAGCGTTTTTAGCATGAAGGGCTGTTGAATTTTGTCAAAAGCCTTTTCTGCATCAATTGAGATAATCATGTGGTTCTTGTCTTTGGTTCTGTTTATATGCTGGATTATGTTTATTGATTTGCGAATGTTGAACCAGCCTTGCATCCCAGGGATGAAGCCCACTTGATCATGGTGGATAAGCTTTTTGATGTGTTGCTGAATCCGGTTTGCCAGTATTTTATTGAGGATTTTTGCATCGATGTTCATCAGGGATATTGGTCTAAAATTCTCTTTTTTTGTTGTGTCTCTGCCAGGCTTTGGTATCAGGATGATGTTGGCCTCATAAAATGAGTTAGGGAGGATTCCCTCTTTTTCTATTGATTGGAATAGTTTCAGAAGGAATGGTACCAACTCCTCTTTGTACCTCTGGTAGAATTCAGCTGTGAATCCATCTGGTCCTGGACTTTTTTTGGTTGGTAGGCTATTAATTGTTGCCTCAATTTCAGAGCCTGCTATTGGTCTATTCAGGGATTCAACTTCTTCCTGGTTTAGTCTTGGAAGAGTGTAAGTGTCCAGGAAATTATCCATTTCTTCTAGATTTTCTAGTTTATTTGCGTAGAGGTGTTTATAGTATTCTCTGATGGTAGTTTGTATTTCTGTGGGGTCGGTGGTGATATCCCCTTGATCATTTTTAATTGCGTCGATTTGATTCTTCTCTCTTTTCTTCTTTATTAGTCTGGCTAGTGGTCTGTCAATTTTGTTGATCTTTTCAAAAAACCAACTCCTGGATTCATTGATTTTTTGGAGGGTTTTTTGTGTCTCTATCTCCTTCAGTTCTGCTCTGATCTTAGTTATTTCTTGCCTTCTGCTAGCTTTCGAATGTGTTTGCTCTTGCTTCTCTAGTTCTTTTAATTGCGATGTTAGAGTGTCAATTTTACATCTTTCCTGCTTTCTCTTGTGGGCATTTAGTGCTATAAATTTCCCTCTACACACTGCTTTAAATGTGTCCCAGAGATTCTGGTATGTTGTATCTTTGTTCTCATTGGTTTCAAAGAACATCTTTATTTCTGCCTTCATTTCGTTATGTACCCAGTAGTCATTCAGGAGCAGGTTGTTCAGTTTCCATGTAGTTGAGCGGTTTTGAGTGAGTTTCTTAGTCCTGAGTTCTAGTTTGATTGCACTGTGGTCTGAGAGACAGTTTGTTATAATTTCTGTTCTTGTACATTTGCTGAGGAGTGCTTTACTTCCAATTACGTGGTCAATTTTGGAGTAAGTATGATGTGGTGCTGAGAAGAATGTATATTCTGTTGATTTGGGGTGGAGAGTTCTATAGATGTCTATTAGGTCTGCTTGCTGCAGAGATGAGTTCAATTCCTGGATATCCTTGTTAACTTTCTGTCTCGTTGATCTGTCTAATGTTGACAGTGGAGTGTTGAAGTCTCCCATTATTATTGTATGGGAGTCTAAGTCTCTTTGTAAGTCTCTAAGGACTTGCTTGATGAATCTGGGTGCTCCTGTATTGGGTGCATATATATTTAGGATAGTTAGCTCTTCCTGTTGAATTGATCCCTTTACCATTATGTAATGGCCTTCTTTGTCTCTTTTGATCTTTGATGGTTTAAAGTCTGTTTTATCAGAGACTAGTATTGCAACCCCTGCTTTTTTTTGTTCTCCATTTGCTTGGTAAATCTTCCTCCATCCCTTTATTTTGAGCCTATGTATGTCTCTGCGTGTGAGATGGGTCTCCTGAATACAGCAGACTGATGGGTCTTGACTCTTTATCCAGTTTGCCAGTCTGTGTCTTTTAATTGGAGCATTTAGTCCATTTACATTTAAGGTTAATATTGTTATGTGTGAACTTGATCCTGCCATTATGATATTAACTGGTTATTTTGCTCATTAGTTGATGCAGTTTCTTCCTAGCCTCAATGGTCTTTACATTTTGGCATGTTTTTGCAATGGCTGGTACCGGTTGTTCCTTTCCATGTTTAGTGCTTCCTTCAGGATCTCTTGTAAGGCAGGCCTAGTGGTGACAAAATCTCTAAGCATTTGCTTATCTGTAAAGGATTTTATTTCTCCTTCACTGATGAAACTTAGTTTGGCTGGATATGAAATTCTGGGTTTAAAATTCTTTTCTTTAAGAATGTTGAATATTGGCCCCCACTCTCTTCTGGCTTGTAGAGTTTCTGCTGAGAGATCTGCTGTTAGTCTGATGGGCTTCCTTTGTGGGTAACCCGACCTTTCTCTCTGGCTGCCCTTAAGATTTTTTCCTTCATTTCAACTTTGGTGAATCTGGCAATTATGTGTCTTGGAGTTGCTCTTCTCGAGGAGTATCTTTGTGGCGTTCTCTGTATTTCCTGGATTTGAATGTTGGCCTGCCCTACTAGGTTGGGGAAGTTCTCCTGGATGATATCCTGAAGAGTGTTTTCCAACTTGGTTCCATTTTCCCCCTCACTTTCAGGCACCCCAATCAGACGTAGATTTGGTCTTTTTACATAATCCCATACTTCTTGCAGGCTTTGTTCGTTTCTTTTTCTTCTTTTTTCTTTTGGTTTCTCTTCTCGCTTCATTTCATTCATTTGATCCTCAATCGCTGATACTCTTTCTTCCAGTTGATCGAGTCGGTTACTGAAGCTTGTGCATTTGTCACGTATTTCTCGTGTCATGGTTTTCATCTCTTTCATTTCGTTTAGGACCTTCTCTGCATTAATTACTCTAGCCATCAATTCTTCCACTTTTTTCTCAAGATTTTTAGTTTCTTTGCGCTGGGTACGTAATTCCTCCTTTAGCTCTGAGAAATTTGATGGACTGAAGCCTTCTTCTCTCATCTCGTCAAAGTCATTCTCCGTCCAGCTTTGATCCGTTGCTGGCGATGAGCTGCGCTCCTTTGCCGGGGGAGATGCGCTCTTATTTTTTGAATTTCCAGCTTTTCTGCCCTGCTTTTTCCCCATCTTTGTGGTTTTATCTGCCTCTGGTCTTTGATGATGGTGATGTACTGATGGGGTTTTGGTGTAGGTGTCCTTCCTGTTTGATAGTTTTCCTTCTAACAGTCAGGACCCTCAGCTGTAGGTCTGTTGGAGATTGCTTGAGGTCCACTCCAGACCCTGTTTGCCTGGGTATCAGCAGCAGAGGCTGCAGAAGATAGAATATTTCTGAACAGCGAGTGTACCTGTCTGATTCTTGCTTTGGAAGCTTCCTCTCAGGGGTGTACTCCTCCCTGTGAGGTGTGGGGTGTCAGACTGCCCCTAGTGGGGGATGTCTCCCAGTTAGGCTACTCAGGGGTCAGGGACCCGCTTGAGCAGGGAGTCTGTCCCTTCTCAGATCTCAGCCTCCGTGTTGGGAGATCCACTGCTCTCTTCAAAACTGTCAGACAGAGTCGTTTGCGTCTGTGCAGAGGTGTCTGTGTGTCTTAGTTTACTGTGCCCTGTCCCCAGAGGTGGAGTCTACAGAGACAGGCAGGTTTCCTTGAGCTGCTGTGAGCTCCACCCAGTTCGAGCTTCCCAGCAGCTTTGTTTACCTACTTAAGCCTCAGCAATGGCGGGCGCCCTCCCCCAGCCTCGCTGCTGCTGCCTTGCCGGTAGATCACAGACTGCTGCGCTAGCAACGAGGGAGGCTCCGTGGGTGTGGGACCCTCCCGGCCAGGTGTGGGATATGATCTCCTGGTGTGCCTGTTTCCTAAAGCGCAGTATTGGGGTGGGAGTTTCCCAATTTTCCAGGTGTTGTGTGTCTCAGTTCCCCTGGCTAGTAAAAGGGACTCCCTTCCCCCTTGCGCTTCCCAGGTGAGGCAATGCCTCGCCCTGCTTCAGCTCTCGCTGGTCGGGCTGCAGCAGCTGACCAGCTCCGATCGTCCGGCACTCCCCAGTGAGATGAACCCAGTACCTCAGTTGAAAATGCAGAAATCACCGGTCTTCTGTGTCGCTCGCGCTGGGAGTTGGAGACTGGAGCTGCTCCTATTCGGCCATCTTGCTCCGCCCACTATAATTCTCTTTATTTTGACTTTTGACAGTTTGACTGGATAAGATTTTGGGGAGTTGAAACAATCTGGGGATCTTCTAATGTTTTGTATTTGGATGCCTATATGCCTTGCATGACTTGGGAAATTTTCAGGTATTGTTATGCTAAATAAATTTTCTATGTCTTTGCCCATTTATTCTCCTGCATTATTTCGAAAGACCTGCCTTAGTGTTTAGAAATATTCTTTTTCTGTTTGAATATCTTGTTTTGTTTTTCTAATTTTATTCACTGAATTCTTTAGTTTCAGGATTTCTGATTTATACTTTTTACATATATATATCTTTGTTAAATTTCTTATTCAGACTATAAACTGTTTTCCTGATTTTTTTGTATTGTTCATCTGTCTTTCTTTATGTTTTACTGAGTTCCTTTAACAGTATCTTTTTGAATTATTTTCAGGCATTTTATAGATTTTTCTTTCCAGTGAAAGCTGTTGCTGGATAATTATTATGTTTCTTTGGAGATGTTATGTTTCCTTGCATTCTCATATTTCTTGTGTCATTATATTGATATCTGCACATCTGGTATAATATTTGCTTCTTCCAAGTTTATGGATTGCCTTTTATAGGAAAATATTTTTTCTGTATAGATGTACTATAGTGTTGGTTGGGTAGAGTACTGTGGCTTTGATGCCGTGGGGTACAGTAGTGTAGTGTCTGTATGATTTGTTTTATTTGATCAATGTCAGTAGTGTCCAGAAGTTCCTCAGTGGCTGAGGATGCAATTGTTAGTGGGGACTGTGGTGAGGCTTTTCTGGGAATAGGGATTGCCAGGTTCGCCTGTCCTCAGGCCCCAGTGATGGTGGTGGTGGTTGATTATGTCAATCATTGGACCCCTGGAAAGTATACAGAATCATTGATGGTACAGGTCTAAGTGGGTGAATACTTGGACTTCCAGGGAACTTGCTTGAGAGCCAGCCATGGGCTGGGAAGATGGGCAAGTTCTTGGGCCACGGGGTGGTATACATGGCACTGGTGATTGTAGTAGCAATAGCTAACAAACCATCATGCCCCCAAGCACCATGCATAGGTGCTGGCAGTGGTATTGGCTGGCCCAGGCCCGAGGTGACATGCAGGTGGTGGTGACAGTGAGGTGGACACATCTTTAAGCCCCTAAAATGGGTGCATGGAAGCCACCAGTGGTGGGCTGGGCATATCAATCACCAGATTCCTGCACAACATACATGAGCACCAGCAGTTGTGGATAGGATGGACCTCTTTTCAGACTCCCCAGTAGTGTGTGTGTGAGTGACAGTGGCCAGGATGAGTTAATTCCATAGTCTCTGGATATTATTCTGGGGTACTAGTGGCAATCGTGGTGGGTGGGATCTAAGCCTTTCCTCAGTATTGCTGATGGCAAACATGATCACCTGCAATGGAAGACAGGTTAGATCAATCCCCAGGCCACTGAGTGGTGCTCACAGGTGCTACTGGTGGAAGCTGCCGGCAAGGTGGGCCTGTACTCTGCCCCATCCAATTGGGCATGTGGGCACCCGCTGTAATTGTGTAAGGCAGGTCAATCATTAACCCTTCAGAAAGCATGTTTAAGCACTGACAAGAGTGACCATTTGTGGGTAGGCTTGTATTCAGGCCACAGGACAGCACCTAGGTGGTTTGCTTCCCAGGCTCCCTGAAGATGTGTGGAGGTGTGCAGTGTCCTTCCTGCTGGAAAAGACAAGTGTTGTTGTCAATGACAGCATCCGTGTCAGGTGGCTCTAAGGCTCTGGGAAGTTCATGCTTTGACTCCTTTTGCTTTGAGGGCAGTTTTCCAGTGTGTCACACCACCCATTCCCTGTGAAGTAGAACACTGCATGGGCTAGAGCTCTGGCGACCTGGTCATACTGCTGCGTTCAACCAATATTGAAACTTGCAGCTTTCCAGGTGGCATGAGGGGATGTAAATGGGGCTTTAGCATTGTGGGGACACAACAGCTTTTGGGCCCCAGGGCAGCATCTAGTTCTAGAAGGGGCTGGGCTCTCAAAATGGCACCATCTTGTGGGGTATGTGGGAGCCAGTGCAAACTCCCTCTCAGAAACAATGCCAAAAGACTCCAGGAAGCTCCCTATGAGAGTCTCAGGGCCCATTAGTTTCAGGGGCTAGAATTACAGGAGTCAGCTGTGGGGATGTGGGAATGCGGAAATGTCAATAGCTGGGGAGCTCTCACTTTCCTTTTAGCTGAACTAAGCAGTTTCTCCTGGCTTTAAGCAAATTCTGGCTGGGATGGCTGCTTCATTTTCCTCTTTTTCCATGCTTCAGAGGCTCCCTCTCACTTCCCTGCTGACTTTCAATCTTGTCTGTTAGGTGTTCTATTTGATGTGTGATTATCTATTTGCTGTGTTGGTCCTTCTTCAAGGAGGAGGTGAGTGCCAGTCACCTCTAGTCAGCCATATTTAGAACAAGATCTTCAATTAAGGATTATTTAAACAATAAACAAATACAATTAACTTAAAATTTGTTCTAAAATAATGTTTACTTTGTATTTATCTCATCCTCTTACACATTTTACCTTATTCTAGGATAGGACACGTAAACCATTTCAACATAAATAAACATAAATATATAGTTGTCCTTTAAATTGTAGCAAGAAATATTTTTGAGGAAAGTTATATAATCCCAGAAGAAAGAGGTTGGCATATTCTCTTTTAGAAAAACAATAACTGTTGAAAACAATTTTAAAAATTTCTCAACCATTTGTAGTCTCTAGAAATTATCCTAAAAGCATACGACAAAGGGAGAAATCAGTATTCTGCATGGGTGGGATTTATTCTGGCTTAAGCAGAGAAGGGCTGGGCCTGAGACAAGGCCCCTTTAGGAACTGTGGTAGAATGGTGACTGCAAGCCTGTCCTGGGGGTTCAGATGGAAAAGTATCCTAGAAGATCTCTGTGCCTTCACGATAGCTCCCAGAAACAGGAAGAAGGGCTCCAGCCAAGACAGGACCCCTTCAAAGTACACTGCAAATCATGGAAGTCAGCAGGTGTGTTTCAGTGACTCTGATGGGCAAGTCTCTCAACAGTTTTCTGCAAAGTCAGAATAACTCCATAGCTACAGAAGAGAGGGGCTGGAACTAAGATTGGTCCCCTTCAGGATCTGCTGAGGGAGGGAGGCCAGTATGCCTCTCCCAGTGGCACAAATGGGCAAGTGTCCCTCTGGGTCCTCGTGTGAGAAGTACTAAGCCAGAACCACAGGTGAGATGGGGTGGAGCCAAGTTAAGAGTCACTTCTGGGTGCACTGCGAAGACCTACTTGTGCAGGCAGGCGAGCTTGTCTGCTGAGGCTCTATTGTATCTGATTCTTTCTGGACCCTTTGGCAGATATCTTTGTAGCAGGCTCAAGGCTAAACAGGAATGTATCCAAGACCTTAAGTGTATGAAGATGTTTCCTGGTGTAAACTTGGAAGCATAATAAGCAAATCTGCCAAATAGGTGTAGGTGTGCACTCTCAAAACAACCCTCTTAGATGTTGAACTCCATCAGGGTTTTAAAACCTCCTACCTAAATCTCAAGTCTCTAACAAAGAGGCTTTTGTCCATGGATGGGTGCAGAATTTTTGTTGTGGGGGAGATACAAGCAGGTGAAGCTCTATTCCATCATCTTACTGATGTCCTCCACATATCTTTCAAGCCCAAGGAGAAACTACCATTGGTATTCATATTTTTGGGAAAGTGAACTTATAGCTTGGTTGGCTCTGTTTTTTACTTTGGTCAATTTCTTTAGCATCTCTGAGGTTTAGTTTCCTCATCTGGAAATTTGTTCTACATTGGACTCAATCTATCATATTCCTTTCAGCTCTCACATTTCATGCGTCTGATTCTCTATTGTCACCTGAAGTTTTATTCTATGGACCATAACAAACAAGACTTGTCCAAGAATTCTCTTTATATGTTAAATTCTCTTTATATGTTCCTCCAGGGTTACAACTGGTATGAACAACAGAGAAGGCAGGAAAAAGTATAGCAAACTCAACACCAACTACACTGCCGGTACCCATTTCCCCATGTTTCATCATTAAAAATATAAAAGATGCTGCAGGAAAATGTGGCTTTTTAAAAAATATTGAGGACACCTGCTTCAAGGTTTAGCTTGTTCTCCGTGGAGGATATTCTTAGGACATGATTTTAAAAGTGAATACATTCCAACTTTCTCTATTATACCTTACACGTCTTCCTATTTACACATTCTGTGCTTCTTTGTTTAGTTTTGGGTTATTCATCTTCTGTACTATTTAAATACCTTGCTTAATATTTACATGACTAAGATTTCATGTTCACTTTTTCTTTGTGCAGAGCAATAGTAAAACTGTGAGATCTTTTTACTTAGGTTTGCTGATACAAAGTGTTCTTTCATCCACTGAAGGAAAGGTTACTTTTCCATTTATATGAAAATATTCTGAAGGAAGAAGGGTTACATTGACCTTTATAAAAAGCCAAATTTATGATTATGGATGTCGTATTTTCTCTTAAAATTCACTTACTGATGAATTATGACAGAATTCTTTACTCAAAAGCTACTTTTCTTGCTTTAAAATTTTTTCAAAGCAACAAATATCAATCAGTTTTATTCATTGAAGACATACTATGTACTCCAAACTGAAGGAATTAAAAATTTCAGACATATTATGAAAGAGGAGAAGTTTCAAAAATAAGATGTGAAAATATATTTTGACAAAGTTAATTCTGCCAATGAAGAATTTAAAAGTTCAAATGATATGGTAGTATTTTTCTTTTTCTACAAAAATTGTGTTGTCCCAATTATCTCACAGATTCTCAGATAAATTAGAGAAAGGGAAAAAGATGAGAAAAGGCAATTTATGCTATTGGTAAAACAAAATGGCTCCATTTTATTAATGCCCAACACCACTCGAATTTCAGGAGTGTTTTCAATTCATTTATCTTATTGCATCTTTGCAAAACATTAAAAAAAATTTATATCTTTTGGCACAGAAATAATCTCAGTGTTTTACATTTTATAAAATGCTCCTTATACAGGTCTGTATTCATATTTTTTATAAATTGTCATGATCTTACTTTGCAAGGTCTAATGTACAATATTCTGTAATAGCTCACAATTTGACTCCAGCACTATAGTAAACAGAATACAAACTGTTAAATATAATAAGTTTTATAACTTGTTTTATAGTGTATCTCTTTCACACATATGCTCTCTCTCTCTCTGAAGTATATTGTAAGTGTCTAATCCCAGGCCATTTATAGTTAGAAGCTACTTTACTTTATCTCATGGGAAAATAACTAAAGCATCTCTCAAAATCTCAAAAGTTTACAATGTGCATTCAAGTAGCAAGTAAATTTGTTTATTCTCAAACAAACTTTCAGAAGTGTTCCAGCACATTTAATTAAAACAGCAAATATATTGATGTCTCTTCATACTGACCAACACACTACTTTAAAAACAGATTTAAAAGAACAGATGAATAATCTAAATTACAGTGGCTATGTCCAAAACAGAAAATAAATCGTGGTTTGTATAATACAATTGATAAGAGGCTCTTTTTCCTTTCTGAATCTACAAATGCCTTTGAAATGTCTAAATCTTACACCAGGACAATTAACCAATAAATCAGAAAGAGAAACAAGTGTCTGATAAAAAGCAGGAATGATGTTCAAAATGATAGAGGAAACAAAACATATAATTTTATTTTTGTAGAGGACATAGATGCCTTTAGAGAATTTACTTGTCATTTGAATCCTCTTCTAAAGGGATACAAATAAATCAAAGCAGAGTATTATTCATAAATACATTACTATCCCCTTTTAATAGTCAGTTCTAGGTATTTGGTATATTTTATTTTTCTACCATCATAATAGCCCTCTAAAAGAGTTTGTGGTACCTAAAAAAAAATTAAAACCACTTTGTGTCATTAGAAAATCAGAAACCCACTGATTATTGTATGTTACATTTCTACCTTGCAAATTTACTAAATTTTCCTATGAATTCTACCAGTTTTTGATGGGGTTTAGAAAGTTTTATATGCATAAGATTGAGATTGTGTCATTTGCAAACAAGACAGGTTGACTTCCCTCATTCCAATTTGGATGACTTTTTTGTTTCTCTTGCCTAATTGCTCTGGCTAGCACTTCTAGTTCTATGTTGAATGGAAGTACTGAAAGTACTGTAGCTAATAAATGGGTATAGTTATTATATATCATTGAAAACAAAATAAAACTGAAAAAAAAATAAAATCAGAAACTGTTGTGAGATTATGTTGAATGTTAATATTGGATCTTGCCCACTTATAAATGGAATCATGTGACCTTTGTATGCAGTAAGGAATAGTATTGCCTTTGACAAGGAAAGGAGGCCTTTACTTGTAGATACTAGATCTATAAGAATATTATAATTCTATGTGGTGAAAGATTTTCTAGGTGTGAGTAGCAGAGGGAGCAATTAAATTGAACAATGAAATGTGGGAGTCTGATGGTTGAATGAGTTATTTTATACCAGGACACCCACTTTTGCTTAAATGTTATTGTAAACAATTATTACAGGATTGCACTGTAAACATAATTAATTACCTCAAGGTGTTAGCTAAGGGTATTTGCCCCCAACAGATTCTATGCCACTGACTCCACAGATAATGATTTAGCATAAAGAGGTCAATAGCAGACATTACTCATATTTTTATTGTGGGACAAATGGCTGGGCAAATTTAACAATATTTTATCTGGCAAACAAAAGCCTCTATTTAAAAGAAGAAAAAAATAAGATGCTCATTTTGAATTACCAGTATTAACATGGTGTTTCAGAGGAAGCACATGAATTAGAGATCTGACTCACCAATTAAAAAAAAGAAAACTCCAACAATCTGTCAATTTAAACACTTTCAAAATTGATATGAGTTCAATACCAGCTAGTACAACTTCTAAGAAAGATCATTTAATTTGTAATAAGTAATATTTGTTTAAAAATAGTGTTTGAGGGGTGGCTGGCAAGATGGCTGAATAGGAACAGCTTGGTCTGCAGCTCCCAGCAAGATCAATGTAGAAGGCAGGTGATTTCTGCATTTCCAACTGAGGTACCTGGCTCATCTCATTGTGACTGGTTAGACAGTGGATGCAGCCCACTGAGGATGAGCCAAAGCAGGGTGAGGTGTCACCTCATGCAGGAAGCACAAGGGAAACTCCCTCCCCTAGCCAGACTGCCTCTCTAGATTCTTCCTTGTTGGGCAAGGCATCTCTGAAAGAAAGGCAGAAGCCTCAGTCAGGGACTTATAGATAAAACTCCCATCTCCCTGGGACAGAGCACCTGGGGGAAGGGGTGGCTGTGGGAGAAGCTTCAGCAGACATAAACGTTCCTGTAGCCAGCTCTGAAGAGAGTAATGGATCTCCCAGCACAGCACTCGAGCTCTGCTAAGGGACAGACTGACTCCTCAAGTGGTTCCCTGACCCCCATGCCTCCTGACTGGGAGACACATCCCAGCAGGGGTCAACAGACACCTCATACAGGAGAGCTCTGGCTGGCATCTGGTGGATGCCCCTCTGGGATGAAACTTCCAGAGAAAGAAATAGGAAGCAATCTTTGCTGTTCTGCAGTCTACGCTGGTGATACCCATGGAAACAGGGACTAGAGTGGGCCTCCAGCAAACTCCAGCAGACCTGCAGCAGAGGAGCCTGTTAGAAGGAAAACTAACAAACAGAAAGGAATAGCATAAACATAAACAAAAAGGACATCCACACCAAAACCCTATCCGAAGGTCACCAGCATCAAAGGCCAAAGGTAGATAAATCCATGAACATTAGGAAAAACCAATGCAAGAAGTCTGCAAATTCCAAAAACCAGAATGCTTCTTCACCTCCCCAAGCATCACAACTCCTTGCCCACAAAGGAACAAAACTGGATGGAGAATGAGTTTGACAAATTGACAGAAGTAGGCTTCAGAAGACGCATAATAAAAAACTCTTCTGTGCTAAAGGAGCATGTTCTAACCCAAAGCAAGGAAGCTAAGAACCTTGACAAAAGGTTAGAGGAATTACTAACTAGAACACCCAGTTTAGAGAAGAACATAAAGGACCTGATGGAGCTGAAAAACACAGCACAAGAACTTCATGAAGCATATGCAAGTATCAATAGCCGAATTGATCAAGCAGAAGAAAGGTTATCAGAGACTGAAGACCAACATAATAAAATAAATTGTGAAGACATGATTAGACAAAAAAGAATGAGAAGAAACTAACAAACCCTCCAAGAAATATGGGATTATGTGAAAAGACCAAATCTACATTTGATTGGTGTATCTGAAAGTGATGCAGCAAATGGAACCAAGTTGGAAAACACTCTTCAAGATATTAGCTGGGAGAACCTCCTCAACCTAGCAAGACAGACCAACATTAAAATTCAGTATATACAGAGAACTCCACAAAGTTATTCCTCCAGAAGAGCAATCCCCAGACACGTAATTGTCAGATTCACCAAGGTTGAAATGAAGGAAAAAATGTTAAGAGAAGCAAGAGAGAAAGGTCAGGTTACCCACAAAGGGAAGCCCATCAGACTAACAGTGGATCTCTCTGCAGAAACCCTACAAACCAGAAGAAAGTGGGGGCCAATATTCAACCCCCTAAAGAAAAGAATTTTCAGTTCATAATTTCATATCTAGCCAAATTAAGCTTCATAAGCGAAGGAGAAATAAAATCCTTTACAGACAAGCAAATGCTGAGAGATTTTGTCACCACCAGGCCTGCTTTACAAGAGCTCCTGAAGTGAGCACTAAACATGGAAAGGAACAACAGGTACCAGCCACTGCAAAAACACACCAATTTGTAAAGACCATCGACACTGTGAAGAAACTGCATTAACTAACAGGCAAAATAACCAGTTAGCATAATAATGACAGGATTAAATTCACGCATAACAATATTAACCTTAAATGTAAACAGGCTAAATGCCCCAGGTAAAAGACACAGACTTTATGGAGGAATATTTACCAGGCAAATGGAAAGCGGGGAAAAAAAAAAAAAAAAAAAAAAAGCAGGGGTTGCAATCCTAGTCTCTGACAAAACAGACTTTAAACCAACAAAGATCAAAAGAAGACAAACAAGGGCATTACATAATGGTAAAACTGTCAATACAACAAGAAGGGCTAACTATCCTAAATATACATGCACCCAACACAGGAGCACCCAGATTCATAAAGCAAGTTTTGGAGACCTACAAAGAGACTTAGACTCCTACACAATAATAGTGGGAGACTTTAACACACCACTGTCAACATTAGACAGATCAACAAGACAGAAAATTAACAAGGATATCCAGGACTTGAACTTAGCTTATTACCAAGCAGACTTAATAGATGTCTACAGAACTCTCCAGACCAAATTGACAGAATATACATTCTTCTCAACAACACATGGCACTTATTCTAAAGTTGACAACATAATTGGAAGTAAAACACTCCTCGGCAAATACAAAAGAACAGAAATTCTACCAAACAGTCTCCCAGACCACAGTGCAATCAAATTAGAACTCAGAATTAAGAAGCTCACTCAAAACCACACAACTACATGGAAACTGAACAACCTGCTCCTGAATAACTACTGAGTAAATAATTAAATCAAGGCAGAAATAAAAAAGTTATTTGAAACCAATTATAACAAACACACAATGTACCAGAATCTCTGGGACACAAATAAAGCAGTGTTTAGAGGGAAATTAATTGCACTAAATCCCACAGGAGAAAGCGGGAAAGATCTAAAATCAACATCCTAACATTACAATTAAAAGAACTACAGAAGCAAGAGCAAACAAACTCAAAAGCTAGCAGAAGACAAGAAACAACTAAGATCAGAGCAGAACTAAAGGAAATAGAGACACAAAAAACCCTTCAAAAAAATCAATGAATCCAGGAGCTGTTTTTTTGAAAAGATTAACAAAGTAGATAGATGGCTAGCCAGAATAATAAAGAAGAAAAGAGAGAAGAATGAAATAGACACAATAAAAATGAAAAAGGGGAGATCACCAATTATCCCACAGATATAAAAAATACCATCAGAGAATACTATAAAAACATCTAGGCAAATGAACTAGAAAATCTAGAAGAAATGGATAAATTCCTGGACACATACACACTCCCAACTGTACACCAGAAAGAAGTCAAATCCCTGAATAGAAAAATAACAAGTTCTGAAATCGAGGCAGTCATTACCAACCATATAAAGCCCAGGGTCAGACGGATTCACAGCCAAATTCTCCCAGAGATACAAAGAGGAGCTGGTGCCATTCCTTCTGAAACTATTCCAAGCAATAGAAAAAGAGGTACTTCTCCCTAACTCATTTTATGAGCCTAGCATCATCCTGATACCAAAACCTGCCAGAGACACAACAACAACAAAAACAACAAAAGATTTTCAGGTCAACTGAATTTCAGGCCATCCTGATGAAGATTGGTGCAAATATCCTCAATAAAACACTGGCAAAGCAAATCCAGCAGCACATCAAAAAGCTTATCCACCATGATCAAGTCGGTTTCACCCCTGAGATTCAAGGCTGGTTCAACATATGCAAATCAATAAATGTAATGTATCACATAAACAGAACCAATGACAAAAACCACATGATTATCTCAATAGATGAAGAAAAGTCATTCGAGAAAATTCAACAATGCTTCATGCTAAAAACTCTCAATAAACTAGGTATTGATGGAACATATCTCAAAATAATATGAGCTACTTGTGACAAACCTACAGACAATATCATACTGAATGAGCAAAAGCTGGAAGAATTCCCTTTGCAAATCAGCACAAGACAAGGATGCCCTCTCTCACCACTCATATTCAACGTAGTATTGGAAGTTCTGGCCAGGGAAATAAGGCAAGATAAAGAAATAAAGAGTATTCAAATAAAAAGAGAGGAAATCAAATTGTCTCTGTTTGAAAATGATATGATTGTATATTTAGAAAACCCCATTGTCTCAGTCCAAAATCTCCTTAACCTGATAAGCAACTTCAGCAAAGTCTCAGGATATAAAATCAATGTGCAAAAGTGACAAGATTCCTATACACCAATAATAGTCAAACAGAGAGCCAAATCATAAGTGAGCTCCCATTTACAATTGCTACAAAGAGAATAAAATATCTAGGAATACAACTTAGAAGGTATGTGAAGGACCTTTTCAAGAAGAACTACAAACCACTGTTCAAGGAAATATGAGAGGACACAAACAAATGGAAAAATATTTCATGCTCATGGATAGGAAGAATCAATTTTGTGAAAATGGTCATCCTGCCCAAAGTAATTTGTAGATTCAATGCTATTGCCATCAAGCTACCATTGCCTTTCTTCACAGAATTAGAAAAAATCTATTTTAAATTTCATATGGAGCCAAAAAAGAGCCCATGTAGCCAAGACAATTCCAAACAAAAAGAACAAAGCTGGAGGCATTATGCTACCTTACTTCAAACTATACTACAAGGCTACAGTAACGAAAAGAGCATGGTACTGGTATCAAAACTGATATATAGACGAATGGAATGGAACAGAGGCCTCAGAAATAACACCACACATCTACAACCATCTGCTCTTTGACAAACTTGACCAAAACAAGTAATGGGGAAATTATTCTCTATTTAATAAATAGAGTTGGGAAAACTGGCTAGCCTTATGCTGAAAACTGAAACTGGACTCCTTGCTTACACATTATACAATGATTAACTCAAGATGGATTAAAGGCTTAAGCGTAAGACCTAAAACCGTAAAAACCTTAGAAGAGTACCTAGGCAATACCATTCAGGACATAGGCATGGGCAAATACTTCATTACTAAAACACCAAAAGCAATGGGAACAAAAGCCAAAATTAACAAATGGGATTGAATTAAACTAAAGAGCTTCTGCACAGCAAAACAAACTATCATCAGAGTTGAACAGGCAACCTACAGAATGGGAGCAAATTTTTGCAACCTATCCATCTGACAAAGGTCTAATATCCAGAACCTACACACACACACACACAAAAGTGGGCAAAGGATATGAACAGACACTTCTCAAAAGAAAACATTTATTCAGCCAACAAACATTTGAAAAAAAGCTCATTATTACGAGTAATTAGAAAAATGCAAATCAAAAACATAATAACACACCATCTCACTCCAGTTAGAAAGGCGATCATTAAAAAGTCAGGAAACAACAGATGCTGGAGAGGATCTGGACAAATAAGAATGATTTTACACTGTTGGTGGGAGTGTAAATTCAACCATTGTGGAAGACAGTGTGGTGATTCCTCAAGAATCTAGAACCAGAAACACCATTTGACTCAGCAATCCCATTATTGGTTATATACCCAAAAGATTGTAAATCATTTTCCTATAACGACACATGCACACATGTGTTTATTGCAGCACTGTTCACAATAACAAAGACTGGAACCAACCAATTGCCCATCAATGATAGACTGGATAAAGAAAATGTGGCACATATACGCCATGGAATACTATGCAGCCGTAAGAAAGGATGAGTTCATCTCGTTTGGAAATTAATTCCAATCAGAGACCACTAAAGGTTTGCATAAGATCCCTCATCTAAAATGTACAAATCATATTTTAATCTATTTGTTATTATCAACTGGATATTTTTTTCTGGAAGCATAATAAACACGTGCACTGATTGATATTATATTTATTCTGCCCCACCATGTATTACTTATATGCTTTTTTGTCTAAAAATCAATTTGTAGAAATCAAAGGCTGTGATGCAGTTAGGAATTTCATATACATTTTGGTAGTGGATGTCACCAGAGAGTATGAGGAAGATCTAGAGTGTCAGAGGAATAAAAGTATTGATATTATGTTCAGGCAGAAGTGAGAAAGACTGAGACCTTAAGGAAATAACAGCATTCATGTCTGAAATTTTCGAAGAGGCAGGGAAGCTTGGATGAGGCCGAATAGAATAAAAAGGTTATTATAATAATTTTCATTTTTTAACAGAAACTAAGAGTCTGGGATATTTCAGAACAAGAAGAAAAAATTTGTTTGGAAAAAAAGGAATTAGAGAAAATAAAGATATATTGGGAAAATGTGGAAAAACCCTACACATAAAGATAGACAATAGTATCTATGACAATTTTAAGATTTGATTAGAAATTTTGTGTGTAGTTTTACTAACTCTATACATGTGAAGATTGCCAAGAATTTCATCTGTGCCTTTTGGAAGCAATACTCTAATTATTTTGGGCCTGCAACTATTAATAAATATGTAGGATTCTAATGAAAATGCAACCAAAAGTACAGTAATGCTAGTAGAATATTTTATTGGTGAAATGCAAATATTTAACTTCTTAAGTTATAAGCAACCAAGTATCACATAACTACCTTGCTGGATAGCTTGCATTTACCCCTCTAAATTCACCCTCTTCATTTATCCACCTTGTTTTCTCCTATACAAAGCCTACCTAGATGGACTATATCTGTGGAATTCCTTGCCTTATGGCTTAAAATGGGCTTTCATCGATGGGAAGCACCAGTATAAGATTAGAAGGAGGAACAAGACTGTAATCACAGTATTTATTTTCCTCAGCTTCTAACCTGCAGTCTCTTTGTTGGAAAACTAAGGCTGTAAAGAAAAGTAGTATTGCTAAGAAGGTTTTGATTTGGATGTCCCTGATAACTAATGATGTTGAACCACCTTTTCACGTGCTTATTCGCCATTTGTATATCTTTAAAGAAATGTCTGTTCAGGATCTTTGCCTTTTTAATAAAATTGAGTTCTTAAAAACAATTACTGAGATATTCTAGATACAAGTCTCCATCAAATTTGTAAGTAATGTTTTATTCTGCATAATAATGGTTTGGTCAACAACAAATAACATATATGATTGTAATCTCACAATATTATTACGGAGCTAAAAAATTTCCTATTGCCTAGTGACACTGAAGCCATCATAACATTGTAGCACAACACATTACTCAAATATTTCTGGTGATGCAGGTGTAAACAATCCTATTGTGCTGCCAGTTGTATGAAAGTATAGTACATATGGTTACATTAAATATGCAAATACTTGATCATGCTTAAAAATACTGTGTTATTGGTTTCTGTATTTACTATACTATAGTTATCACTAATTTAGAGTGTACTCCTTCTACTCATAGAAAAGTTAACTGTGAAAAGCTTTAGGCAGTTCATTAAGGAAGTATTCCAGAAGAAGGCATTCTTATCATAGCAGAGGACTCTTCAATACTGTTATTGCCTTAGAAGCCCTTCCAGTGGAATCAGATGTAGAGGTGGAAGACAATAATATTGATAATCCTGACCCTATGTAGGCTTAGGCTATTGTGGGCTTGTGTCTTAGTTTTTAAAAAAATGTTTAAAAAGTAAGAAAAAGTAAATATAGAAAAAAGCTTATAAAATAAACATATAAAAAAATAAAATATTTTTGTATAGCTGTACAATGTGTTCTAAGTGTTATTACAAAAGAGACAAAAAGTAAAAAAAAAAACATTTATAAAGTAAAAAACGTTATAGTAAGCTAAAGTTAAAATTATTGAAGAAAGAAAATATTGATATATAAATTTAGTGTAACCTAAGTATACAGTGTTCGGGAAGTCTACAGTAGTGTACAGTAATGTCCTAGATCTTCACATTCACTTACCAGAAACACATTGACTTGCCCAAAGCAACTTACAGTCCTGCGACCTCCATTCATAGCATGTGCCCTACAGGTTCATCATTTTTTATCATTTATGCCATATTTTTAATATACCTTTTCTATGTTTAGATATGTTAGATACACACATACTAATCATTTTGTTACAGTTTTCTACAGTATTCAGTACAGTAACATGCTATATAGGTTTGTAGTATAAGAGCAATGGGCTATACTGAATAGCCTAAGTGTTTAGTAGACTATACTATCTAGGTTTGTATGACTATACTATCTAGGTTTGTATAAGTACGCTCTATGAACTTTGTGCAACAATGGAATCAATTAACAAATTTTTTTCAGAACAAACTCCAATTGTTAAGTGATGCATGACTGTGTTTCTCCCATTCTGTGGGTTGTATTTTCACTTTCTTTTGTAATAGTGAAATGGGAGGAATTTTCCCTTATCCCCCTCACAGGGCATGTGATGGGGGTGTGGCTCACTTATTTGGCTCCCTGGTGCTCCAACTCCTAGGAGGAGCATGCAGATGGGCAGGTCGTTGGACTCCGACCCCACAGTAGTGTCTAAGGTTGAGTGTTTACAGCTCCCGATGCTCCAACAGGCATGTGTTATAGTGTGCTCTTTCAACTTAGCCATCTGCAGGTGGCTTGTGTTAATCAACTCAATTAGACCCCTTTGCCTTATCACAAGGATAGAGGGTTTTCTGTATCCAGGGGTTCTTGCCTTAGTGTGCTGGAAAAATTGGATCACATGTGGGCTTGGAGAATGAGCATAAAGCTTTGTTGAGTGGTGGAAGTAGCTCTCAGCAGATGGACTGGAAGCCAGAAGGGGCATGGAGTGGGAAGATGGTCTTCCCCTGGGGTTGGGCTCCTACGTGGCTGGGCTCTCCTCCCAGTGCCCTCAGCGGAATTCTCCTTGGCGTCCACATTATTCCGCCATTGATGGCCTGCCTGCATCTGTTGGTGTGTTCCTCTCCACGTCCAGGTGCTGGTGTGTGTGTATCCGCTGAAGGTCTCTGGCTTGTATGGGCACAGGATGGGGCGTGTGGTGAGCCCAAAGACAACTTTTTGTTTGTGAAAACAAAAAAGCTTTGTCCTTTTGACTTAGGATTGTCTTGGAGATGCGGGCTCTTTTTTGGTTCCATATGAACTTTAAAGCAGTTTTTTCCAATTCTGTGAAGAAACTCATTGGTAGCTTGATGGGGATGGCATTGAATCTATAAATTACCTTGGGCAGTATGGCCATTTTCACGATATTGATTCTTCCTATCCATGAGCATGGTATGTTCTTCCATTTGTTTGTGTCCTCTTTTATTTCACTGAGCAGTGGTTTGTAGTTCTCCTTGAAGAGGTCCTTTACATCCCTTGTAAGTTGGATTCCTAGGTATTTTATTCTCTTTGAAGCAATTGTGAATGGAAGTTCATTCCTGATTTGGCTCTCTGTTTGTCTGTTACTGGTGTATAAGAATGCTTGTGATTTTTGCACATTAATTTTGTATCCTGAGACTTTGCTGAAGTTGCTTATCAGCTTAAGGAGATTTTGGGCTGAGACAATGGGGTTTTCTAAATATACAATCATGTCATCTGCAAACAGAGTTCAACCATTATGGAAAACAGTATGGCGATTCCTCAAGGATCTAGAACTAGATGTACCATATGACCCAGCCATCCCATTACTGGGTATATACCCAAAGGATTATAAATTATGCTGCTATAAAGACACATGCACACGTATGTTTATTGCAGCACTATTCACAATAGCAAAGACTTGGAATCAACCCAAATGTCCATCAGTGACAAATTGGATTAAGAAAATGTGGCACATATACACCATGGAATACTATGCAGCCATAAAAAAGGATGAGTTTGAGTCCTTTGTAGGGACTTGGATGCAGCTGGAATCCATCATTCTTAGCAAACTATCACAAGAACAGAAAACCAAACACCGCATGTTCTCACTCATAGGTGGGAACTGAACAATGAGATCACTCGGACTCAAGAAGGGGAACATCACACACCGGGGCCTATCATGGGGAGGGGGGAGGGGGGAGGGATTGCATTGGGAGTTATACCTGATGTAAATGACGAGTTGATGGGTGCAGCACAGCAACATGGCACAAGTATACATATGTAACAAACCTGCACGTTATGCACATGTACCCTACAACTTAAAGTATAATAATAATAAATAAATTAAAAAAAAAAAAAAAAAAAAAAAAAAAAGCTTGTCCTCACTTAGGTCCGTGGGCACAGGCCTGAGGGTGGAGCCGTTGTCAGGGACCTCGCCCTGCTCTCCCCAGCATTTCCCTGCTCCCATCCTGTATCAATAGTATCCTAGTACCCTTTAAAACACAGCAAGTATTAATTTTCATGAAGTCCAATTTATTTCTCTTTTGTTACTTGTACTATTGGTGTCTTATCGAAGAATCCATTGCATTGCCATATCCAAGGTCACAAAGACATACCCTAAATTTTATTCTAAGAGTTTTATAATTTTAGTTCTTAGATTTTGGTCTTTGATTTATTTTGAGTTAATGTTGTGTGTCATGTGAGGTAAGGGTCCAGTTTAAATGTTTTTCCTGTGTCGATTTTTTTTTATTTTGAGATATTTATATTTGTACATATTTATAGCATGCATGTGAAATTTTGTCATACACATGGTATGTGTAATGTTCAAATTAGAGTATTTAAGGTATCCATCACCCAAATATTTACCTTTTATCTATATTGGTACATTTCAAGTCCTGTCTTCTAGCTATTTTACAAGTACAATACATTGTTGCTACCTGTAATCAACCTACTCTTCCTTCAAAGTTTAGAACTTATTCCTTCCATTTAACTGTATGTTTGTACATATTGACTAGCCTCTTTTCAACATTCCCACTTATGTATCCTGCCCATCACAGGTATCTACCATTCTACACTCTAAGTCAATGAGAACAGTTCTTCTTAGCTTTCACATAGGTGTGAGAACATGCAATATCTGTCTTTCAATGCCTGGCTTATTTCACTTCTTAACATTATGACCTGAAGTTTCATCCATGTTGCTAAAAAGCACATGATTTAATTATTCTTTATAATCAAATGGTATTCTACTGTGTATGTATACCAAATTTTCTTCATCCATTCATTTGCTAATGAACACTTAATTTTATCCCATATCTTTGCTATTGTCAATAGTGTTATAATAAACATAAGAGTTAATGCATCCCTTTCTTCATTTCTTTTCTTTTGGATAATTACCTAGTAGTGAAATTGCTGGATTGATGGGTAGTTCTATATTTAGCTTTTTGATAAATCTCTGTACTGTTTTCCATAGTGGCTGTACTAATTTACTTTTTCACCAACAGTGTATAAGAGTTCCCTTTTATTCACATCCTTAACAACATCGGTTGCTCCTTATATTTGTAGTAATAGATATTCTGATTGGGAGAACATGTTATCACATTGTGGTTTTGATTTGCATTTCCCTGATGATTAGTAATGTTGAGCCATTTTTCATATACCTGTTGTCCATATGTATGTTGTCTTTTAGTAATTTATCATTCTGCCATTGTTTTTGCTTCCTGTTTCTGAAGATATCATTTCAGCCAAAAGTTACAGATTGGGTTCTGTCTGATATTTTCTGAGCAGGAATATGTCCTTTTAGTACCTCAGGAATTCAAAGCCTTCCATGGGACAGCTCCTTTTTCATGTATTTCTTTTACTTTGTTGGCCAGTTTCTTGTTTACCTGAACTGATACCATAGCCTCACGCATCAGTGATAAAAAATAATTGCCACCAATTCTCTTGAACAAAAGCTCTGGATATAGGGTTTTTCCCACGAGTGAGGACTAAATTAAATCAAACAACACCACCATGTGAATATAATTCTTCCAGAGAGCTTCAAGACAGGTCATATAGTGAGAAATGCTTTGGATATGGCTTTTTGGGGAGTTTCAAACCCAGTGTTTCCCTTCCAGTGACTGAAAGACCACCGTTTCTCATAGTTACTTGGTTGTGGGGCTGCTGCCTTACAAAGCTTAAAGAAACCTGAGAAAAAGGATAGTAGTAGATCAATTTACAATGTTATGCCCAACCCTGCTCTTCTTACTGAGATTTAGCAGTTTTCCTTGAATTAGTAATTCTCAAAGTATAGCAAGGCTTTGGTTAATTACCGAAGTTTTGAAAAAGGTTTTCTTGTTTTTTTTTTTTCTTTTTTCTTTTTCTTTTTTTTTTTTTTTTGGCTAGAGCTCCTCACTCTTCCAACCTGAAAGTCCTGTTTTGGAAAGCTGTAGATTTTAAGGTAAATCAGTTGAAAACATTATGAAGTAATTTCACCTTTAAATGTGGTGAACAATTAAATAAAGAAGACTCTAAAATGTGAAATATCTGCTTAATCAAGAGACAAGAGATAAATCATGTAAATAGTGTAATAGCTTATAATTTCACTAAATTCTTTTTATTTTAGTTAATTTTTAAATTAACTTACCTATTTTAAGTTTCGTTATTGACAAGGTCTCACTTTGTCACCCAGGCTGGAGTACAGAGGGCAATCATGGCTTACTACAGCGTTGAACTCCTGGGCTTAAGCAATCCTCCCAACTCGGCCTCCCAAAGCCCTGAAATTACAGGCACAAGCCACCATTCCTGGCTTAGCAATCTACTTAATAATTATTCAATTTGTTCTTTAATCAATTGTAGTAGTTTATATTTTCTAGAATAGTTTTCATTTAATATGTCACCAAATTTTTTGGTATAAATTATTAATTAATATAATTTAGTTATGATTTGAAATAATCTTGAGTGTATTTATGCTCTTTTTTCATTGCAATATTATTTGCTTATATAGTCTCCCATTTATTTTTTCTTAAGTAGTATTTTTAGCTTTTGGTGTTGATGTTCATTTACATTGGGTTTTTTTTTTCTCATTTGTTTCTTCGTTTAATATTATTTTTAAAATTTTATCTTTATATTTTGCATTTTACTTTAAAATGTATTCTATTCATTCTTAAGTTTTTTGTTGAGTAAATAGTATATTTTCTTTTAAACTTTCCTCTTTTCTAATTCATTTAAACCCAATATGTTCTTCTAATTAATGTGTTTGTTATCTTCAAAATGTTTTTCTGTATAGTTTTCTGTTCAATATCAGTGGCTTATAAGAAGAAGTCAAAAAAAATACAACTCATGTTCTTTTTATCTAAGACGCTTCCAAAGAAATATTGTAACCATGGCAATGAGAAGCATTCATAGGACTCAGCAGAAAATATTTTTTATTTCTCCAAAGCTCACTGAAACATCTTCTGTATAAATATATTTTCCCATGATTTTTCTCACAATATTTTGGAAAATAATTCTGGTTATTAGGTTCTAAAATATTTACAGTTCAATAAATAACAAGTCCTTCTCCAAATTGTAATTTTTTAAAATTAGTTTTCATGGATATGTAAGGGTTTTTGCAGGTATGGCACTACAAAACGAAGTTACTAAGGAGAGTTTGGTAAGGGCACTATTTACAAAGGATGCACAAGATGAGGAAAATTGTTGAGGGATAGCAACCCACAGGTCTAGCAACAGTTGTTATAACCACTCCTAGATGTAACCAAGCAAGGAGGACGAGTAATAACTAGATCTATGTAACATGTAGCTAAGGAGAAATCTTCCCAACAGAAACTATTACATTTGCTAGAGGAATAAAACCCTGTCAAACCTTGACTGAAAGAATCTAGGAGAATTAATGTCCTGACCAAGAGGGTATATGCGTTTTTGCCCTCTGATCTCCTTAATGTGATAGAAACTGTATAATGCCATCCCAAAGCCAGATGTCAATATGGATTGTCATTCTAGTCATAGAGGTCAGTCAGTACTACTTTAAAAGTTTTAACTTCCTTTACTGCCCAGGTTAAGCCTTTGCAAAAGAGACAGATAAGAAAAATAATAAAAGAGTAAAACACGTCCCAATCAAATCTAAAACCCAACAGGAAAAACTTTATTTTTTATTAAGAAATCATAGTTACTTACATTTATGGAATACAATATGATATTCTGATATATGCATACAATGTGGTATAATTAAATCAAACTAATTAACATATCAATCACTATGCTTATATATTTTTTATGGTGATTGTACTAGTCCGTTCTCACACTGCTGTATGAAATACCCAAGACTGGGTAATTTATAAAAGAAAGGAGATTTAATGAACTCACAGTTCCACATGGCTGGTGAGGCTTTCCAATCATGGCAGAAGACAAAGGAGGAGCAAAGGCATGTCTTACATGGTAGCACGCAAGAGAGTATGTGCAGGGGAGCTGCCCTTTATAAAACCATCAGATCTTATGAAACTTATTATCTATCATGAGAGCAGCATGGAAAAACCCGCCCCCATGATTCAATTACCTCCTACCAGGTCCCTCTTATGACACATGGGGATTATGGGAATTACCAATTCAAGATGAGATTTGGCTGGGGACACAGCCAAACCATATCAGTGATATATTCAATATATCTCAATTTTTTTCCTCCTATTGATATAAAACTTTGTCCATTTTAACAACTTTCCATTCTCCTATCTAAAACATTTTATCATCAATTTCCCTTTCCCTCCATTACAATACCCCGGTATCTGGTATTGTTCTACTCTCTTCCTCTATGAGTTCAACTTTATTAGATGTTATGTAGAAGTGAGATAATTAAAAATTTGTTATTTTGTGCCTGGCTTATTTCATTTAGCATGATGTTTTGTAGATTCATCTATGTTGTTACAATTGACAGAAATTTCCTCTTTTATATGACTGAAAAAATATTCCATTGTGTAGATATACCACATTTTCTTTTCCCATTCATCTGTTGATGGACATGTAGGTTATTTTCCTATCTTGGCTATTGTAAATAGTGCTATGTGGCAGTGGATATATCTCTTCAACATTTTGATTTTGATTTCTTTAACTATATACCCAGTAGTGGCTTTTCTGAATCATATGGAAGTTACGTTTTTAATTTTTTGAGAAAACTTCATACTTTTTCCATAATGGCTTTGCTAATTTACATTCCAACCAACAGTGTGCAAGGGTGCCCTTTTATCTTTTGGATAATAGCCATTCCTACTGTTGAGAGGTAATATGTCCTTAAGGTTTGGGTTTGCATTTCCCTGATGATTAGTGATATTGACCATTTTTTTCATATACGTTTTGGCAATGTGTATATCTTATTTTGAGAAACGTCTATTTAGTTCTTTTGTGAATTTATTAACAGGGTTATATGTTTTCTTGCTCAGTAGTTTGAGTTTCTTACATATTTTGAATATTAACTCCTTATTAGATGTATGGTTTGCAAATGTTTTCTCCCATTCTGTAACTTCTCTCTTCACACCATGGATTTTTATTTTTGCTAAAGAAGCTTTTTAGTTTGATGCAATGTGTTTTGTCTGTTTTTTTCTTTTGTTATCCATGCATTTGAGTTTATATCCAGAAAATCATTGTTCAGACAAAAATCATGTCTCCCGAAGATTTTGTCAAGTTTGCTGCTAGTAGTTTCATAGATTTGGATGTTACATTTACGGTTTTATTTTATTTTTAGTACATTTTTCTATATAGTGAAAGATAGGGGTCTTATGTTATTCTTCTGTCTGTGGATATACTATTTTCCTGGTAGCATTTATTGAAGAGAATGGTACTTTCACCATCATGTATTCTTGGCACCTTAGTGAAAAGTCAATTGACTGTAAATATGTAAAATTATTTATTAGTTCTTTATTTTAGATCACTGATTTCTATGTTTTAATGCCAGTACCATGCTGTTTTGGTTACTGTAGCTTTGTAGTATATTTTGAAATTAGGTTGCATAATTTCTCCAGCTTTGTTTTTCTTTGCTCAAAATTGCTTTGACTAAGTCATTTGTTGTTCTAAACAAAATTCGGTATTTTTTTTTTATTTCTGTGAAAAATGCCATTGGAATTTTCATGGGGATTGTATTGAATCACTAACAGTATGAATTTTTCAAATTCATTAATACATGCTATATTTTCATTTGTTTGTGTCATCAATCTATTTCAACAATGTTTTATAGTTTTCAGCATAAAAATTTTTTACCTCCCAGGTTAAATTTATTACAAGTAATCTTTTGTAGTTATTGTAAATGAGATTGTTTTCTTGATTTCTTTTTGAGTTAGTTCGGTGTTAGTATATGGAAATGCTACTAAAATTTATCGTTGGTTTTGTAACTTTCAACAAAGTCAAATGAACTTTAATGAAGTCATTTATTAGTTCTAACAATTTTTTGGTGATGTCATTAGGGTTTTCTGTATACATGACCATGTCATCTGTAAATTGAGACAAAATGACTGCTTGTTTTCCAATATGGATGCCCTTTTTAAAAATCTTTCTCTTGCCTAATTTGTATGGCTAGGATTTCCAGTACTATGTTAAATAGAAGTAAGAGCGATCATCTATGTCTTAATTCACACCTTAGAGAAAAATCTTTAAATTTTTATTCATAGTTTGATGTTAGCTATGGGTTTGTTATATGTGTTCTTTATTGCGTTAACACACTTTCTTTCAATGCTTATTTTGTTGACAGGTTTTATCATGAATGGGAGGTAAATTTTATCAGATGCTCCTTTTGCTTATGGAAATGATCATATCGTCTTTGTCCTTCATTCTGATAATGTGATGTATCACATTTATTGATTTCCACATATTGAGCCATCATTGCATCCCTGAGATTAATTCCACTTAATTATATTAAATGATTGTTTTAAATTGTTATTGAATGTGATTTGCTAGTTTTTTGTTGAAAATTTTTGCACCTTTGTTAATCAGACATATTAACCCGTAGTTTTCATTTTTTAGTTGTGTTCTTCTCTGGTTTTAATATCATAGTAATGTAGGCATCATAGAACAGATTTGGAAAGACTTTGTCATCTTAGAGTTTTTGTGATAGTTTGAGAAGAATTGATATCATTTCTTTAACTGTTTGGTAGAATTCAGCAGTGAACTTATCAGATCCTGGTGTTTTCTTTGATGGAAGGTGCTTCATTACTGGCTCAATCACCTTATTCAATATTAATCAGATCAGATTTTTAATGTATTTATAATTAAATCATGTTAAGTTTTATACATCCAAAAATTTATCCATTTCTTTTAGGTTATATAGTCTGTTGACTTATAATTGTTTATAATGGGGTCTATAATCCTTTGTGTGTCTGTTGTGTCATTTGTAATGTCTACTTTTTATCTCTGATTTTATTTATTTAAACCTTGTCTCTCTCTTATTTAGTTTAGTTAATGGTTTGCCAACTTTATCTTTCCAAAAAAAAAAAAAAAAAATCTCTTTGTTTTGTAGAGCCTTTGTAGTGGTTTTTGTCTCTATTTCATTTATTTTTTCTTTGATCTTTATTATTTAATTTTATCTAATTTTCTGTTTAGTTTATTCTTGTTTGCTGAAATGCAATGCTATGTTGTATATATAAGATCATCATATATTCATGGAGGTGTTTGTTGCTATAAAGCTCCCTCTAAAATCTACCTTTCCTATATCCCATGGGTTTTGGTATGTTGTATTACCATTTTCATTGGTCTCAAGAAATTAAATTTTTTTCTTTTAATTTTTACATTGTCTCATTTTTCGTTATGGTTCAGGTTGCTTAATTTTTATGTATTTGTAAAATTTCCAAAATTCCTTGTGTTATTAATTTCTAGCTTTATATTATTGTGCTCTCATAATTTCAGTCTTCTTAAATTAGTTATGACTTGTTTTGTGATCAAATATGCAGTCTATCCTAGAGAATGTTCTATGTGCAGTTGATACAAATGTGTTGTTAGATGGTGTGTTCTGTAAATGTCTGTTAGGTCTATTTGTCCTCGGGTGAAGTTTAAATTCAATGTTTCTTTGTTACTTTTTCTGTCTGAATTATCTGTCAATTGCTCAAAGTGAGGTGTCAAAGTCCCCTACTATTATTGTATTGCAGTCTATGTCTTTCTATAGAACTTTTGATATTCCCTTTATATATTTAGATTTAATGTTGGGTGTGTATATGTTTACAATTGTTATATCTTCTTGCTGAAATGACTCATTTATTATTACATAATGACATTTTTATTAATTTTTAAAGTTTTTGACTTAAAATCTATTTTATAAGTACAGTTACTCCTGCTCTCTTTTGATTTCCATTTTCATGGGAAGTTTCTTCCCATCCCATCACTTTCAGTCTATGTGTGTCATTAGAGGTGAAGTGAAACAGCGTAAAGTTTCTCTTTTTTTCCATTCAGCTACTCTGTATTTTAATTGGTGAATTTAATGCACTTACCTTCAAGGTAATTACTGATTGGTAAAGACTTACTACTGCCATTCTAATTGTTTTCCAGTTGTTTTATAGATTCCCTCTTTGTTTCTTTACTTCTTTGTTACTTTCTTTATTTCTTTTTTTTCTTTCTCTCTCTTTCTTTCTGTCTTCTTTCTTATCATCTTCCTTTTAAATAAGTAACTTTCTATAGTAGTATATTTTGCTTGCTAGCATTTTTTCATTTTTAATATATCTATTAAAGGTTTTTGCTTTGTGGCTTATAAAAACATCGTAAAGTTATAACAAAGTTTAAGTTGATAAAAACTTAACTTTGATCACCAAAACAACTCCACACTTTAATCCCATACTTCCTCAAACATTTTTAATTTTTGCTCTCACAATTTATAACGTTTATAATTTATATCTGTTAACAGATTATTATAGTTATTATTTTATTAGTTTTGACTTTTAATATTTACACTGAAAATATGATTAATTTACACACCATTATTACAGTATTAGCATATTCTGAATTTGATTGTGTACTTACTTTTATAAGTTAGCATTATATCCAGATGTTTTTGTATTACTTATTATCGTCATTTCCTTTCAGCTTAAATAACTCCCTTTAGCATGTTTATCATGATAGTTATGCTGGTAGTGAACTTTGAGCTTTTGTTTGCCTGGGAAAGTTTTTTATCTCCATTTCTGAAGGACAACTTTGCTGGGTACAGTAATCGCCATTTGTAGTTTTCTTTTTCTTTCTTTTTCTATTCAGTTGTTTGAATATATCACTCTACTATTTCCTAGCCTGTAAGGTTTCTGCTGAGAAGTCAGCTGTTAGGTATACTAGAACTTCCTTATATATGATTTGTTTCTTTCCTCTTGATGCGTTCAAAATTCTCTGTTTTTGATTGTTGAGAGTTCAATTATGTCTTTGGGTTGTATTATGTGTATTGAATCTTATTGGTGACCTTTGACCTTCCTGTACCTGGATATTAATATCTTTCTCCATATTTGGAAAGTTTTCTGCTATTATTTCTTTAAGTAAGCTTTTTACTTATTTTTCTTACTCTGCTTCTTCTTAGACACCAATGACTCATATATTTGCTCTTTTGATATAGTTCTATAAATCTCATTAGCTTTTTTCATACATTCTTGTTTTTTAAAAAATTTCTTCTCTGATGGTCAAGTTTAAAATAATCTTTCTTTGAGTTTTTGTACTTTTTAATTTGATTGATCATTTTTGCTGTTGCTCCTTTTCCTTGCATATTTTATGAATTGTGTTTTAAAATAATTTTAATATTTCTCACACGTTTCTGGCTTTTTTATTTTATTGAACTTTACTAAGCTTTTTAAAGACAGGTGTTTTGAATTCTTTATCAGACAATTTATACATCTTCATTTCTTTGGAATTAGTCACTGACACCATATTTTGTCTGCTTGGTGGCATCATATTCTTCCAATTGTTCTTGATTCTTGTGATCATGAATCAATGTCTGCACATTGAAAAGGTAAGTACTATTTTACTCTTTGTATTAAGACTTTTTTGGGGGAATGTCCTTCAACAGTAAGCTTGCACAAATATTTTGGACAGCTCTTCTGGTGTAATCTCTAAGCCCACAGTAACTTCAGCTGTCTCAGGGCTAAGATTGCTCTAAGCTCAGGACCCCTGTGTTCAGTGTATGTCATGCTATAATTGCTGCTGGCCAGTTTTTCTGATGTGGCATCTTTGTTGGCCAGAATGCATAGCAGCCACCATGATCTGCATACTGGTAAATGTGAACTCTATCCCTATTCTTTGTTTCTAACTGACTCTAGGTGGTATAGCTCTCATGGTACTCTCACTGTTCCCTGCGGGAAAAGATAGGAATGAACATCCTGCTTGAGGTTCCAGAATGGCTAGCAAGCTGCCTATCTGCTTTCAATTCACTTTTTTTAAAAACTATATGAACCACGTGTAGAGAGGAATTTTCTGTGTGTTTCTCTGTGCCAATTTGAAGAAGAAACAACATGGTCAAATAGAACAGTTTTTCTTAAAGTTTCATCACAGCTGTTCTCAGTTCTATAGTCCATGTGGAAAGTTTTAGCATCTCTTCTGAGTTCTGGGATATTTTAGATAATATTCTTGCCTGTGTATAGATACTTGTTAGATTTCTATGGGACATTTGAAGCTAGGGGTCTCCTATTTCACCATTTTATTAATGTAACTCTTCACAAATATTAGATCTTAAGGCTACAGAACAATATTCCTCCAGTCAAAGTTTCATCCTCTGGAAACACAGGCAGAGAGGTTTGATTCCTAAAGCTCCAGGGAGATTCACCTCCATGGCTTTACTGGGCACAGCTCATGCTGCAGCACCTATTCATTAGAGTCTCATGCTTGTTGTCCTTCCAAGTGAGATTCGCATGCCTATGGCTCTACCAGTTTTGTTCCATGGAGTTGGCCCCAACCCCACAGCTCCACTAGGCATCACCGTACTCTGGATGCTCTGCATTTGCCTTTTTCCCACAGCTCCACTAAGCATTGTCCTAGTTGGGGCTCTCTGTGGTGAACCTGCCCACGTGCTCTTCTAGGCATTGCCCAAGTTTGCAATCTCAACAGTGGCTTCATATTTGTGACATTTCTCTGCCTGGTTTTCAAAGCTCTCTGGGGCATCTCTTAAAATCTACATAGAGGTAGCCATATACTAACAGGTCCTGAAATCGGTACACCCACAGAGATAGTACTGCTTAGGCACTACAATTGTATACTGCCTGTGCCTTCCAGACAGATGCCCCAAGTCACATTTGTGCCCACTTGAGCAACAGCTCAGGTAGCCAAAGAGCACTTCACTGGAATGCAGGAAGCAGAGACTTGTAATTGTTTTGTTTCCAGGCCCCTGGAATTCTCAACCTGTGATGGGTAGGGCAGCCCCCAATGATCTCCGAAATGCTTTCAGGGCCATTGCTTCATTATTTTGGTGACTAGAACTTTGCTTCTGGCCATTTATACTGGTCTTCTTATTATATGCAAATGGTCACTTGTACATACCCTTGATGTTCTCTCCTGTGCATCTTCTGTTTTTTCTTTTTTTTTTTTTTTTTAATTTTTTGTTCCCTTTACAATATGGCCAGTCTGAGAATTATGCAAATCTTTAAGTTCTGTTTCCCTTTTGATTAAAAATCCCATTTCTAATTTGTTACTCTCTTCCTGCATTTTACTGTAGGCAGTACAGATAAATTATTTGCCACTTATTGTCTTAGGATCTTATCCTAACTAAGACAGCAATTCCCATTTTAATGTCCTGTAACCAGAGCATGCCATGTAAGATCCATACTGACACTGTCTACCTCTTTAATATTATATCTCAATATATATGCCCTCAGTACTTTACTTAGATATTTCTTTCATCAAATATTTTATTTCAATGCTTAGAAGTTCTAATTTCCATAAAGCACTAGGACACAAATAATTCAGTTAAGTTCTTTGTCACTGTATAAAAAAGATCAACTTTCCTCAAGTTTTTAATAGCATATTTTACATTTCTGCCGAGGCCTCATCAGAATAGAATTTGCCATTCACATTACTACCGACATTTTGTTCACCAGATAATTTCTGATAAAATCGAAACTTTCTCTTCAATGCTTCTCTTCTGAGGCCTCATGAAAATCACCCTTAAGGCTCTTTTTATGGCAATGTGTCTCAGAATTCTTCCAGCTTCTACTCATTACTCGGTTCCAAAGTCACTTCCACGTTTATAGGTATTTGTTATAGCAACACCTTATTTCTTGATACCAATTTCTGTAAAGCTAATTTGGGCTGTATAACAAAATACCTTAGACTGTGTGATTTATAAACAGTAGCAATTTATTGCTCACACTTCTGGAGGCTGAAAATTTAAGATCAAATCACCAACGGACTTGGTCTGAGGAGGGTCTGTTCCTCATAGATGGTGTCTTCTGATGGGATAGTCAGATGAATGAACAAAAAAGGAGGAGTCTTTTGACAGCCTCTTTAATAAAGGCTCTAATCCTGTCTGTGAGGACTCTACCCTCATGCCCTAATCACCTTTCAAAAGCCCTATCTCCTAACATCATCACCTTAGGGGTTTTTACGATAATAGTCTTGGAGATACAGTTACATTTATACTGTTGCACATGCATTTGTTTATAATACATTCAAATTCCAACTATTATTCCCTAACTGCCATGGATCATGTTAGTCAAGTCTTTTGCTCTCTGCTTTCTCATGCATGAGTCATACCCAGTTGAATGTGCCCTTTAAGCTCCAGAAGACTGACATTGAGCTCTCTAAGCTGTCCTCTTGAAATCCTTTTCACTGGTCTTGTGGTAAGAAAAAAATAGCTTCTTTAACCCTTTTCCATAAGCAGTGATACACCTCATTACTTCTAATTTCTGTCTTTCTCAATGTTCCACTTTAAATTACTTTTACACTTAAGAGTTGGCTATCAATGAAGGGTTGAAAACCCAATTTGTGACCACCTTTTTTGTAAGTTGAGCTTAGCTCACTGCGCTACTTGCTTGAAAATTTAGGTAAGTTCTCTGTCACTTATTGCCTTAGCGCCTCATCCATAACTAAAACAGCAATGCCCACTTTAATGTCCCTAAATGCAGGATATCATGTAAGATACATACTGACACTGTGTGCATTTTTAACCTTATCTCTTAACATACTCTCACTGCTACAATTTTTAACATCCACAGTTATCTAAGGCCATTTCTGGAACATGCTGTGTTCTCTCATGCCTCTGTGAATTTTAGTATAGTATTTTCTCTGCTTAGATTATCAGTTTCCTCTTCTCCTCCCTTAGCTCATCCTTCCTACCACTCCTAAAGGTATTTGATCACATCTACTTTTTTTCTTCAAATATCCTTTCCAATATTAATTTTCATAGTATACCTTTTTTACAACACCAGGAATGACTTAATCATTTGGGAACTACTCTTTCACAATAATCTTTTTTACTTTATTTGGTTCTTAATCATTAGATTTGCAAATATTGGTTTACTTATGGGATCTGCCTCACAATTTTGCAGGTTCTTGAAGGGTAGAAAAAGAGTGTATTTAATGCTCAATTTCTAGAGTGTAACAGAGTTCATAAAATATAACAAATGCTTACACTACATTACTTCATTAAATGACTGACTAAGCTAGAGTAAATATAAATATGAGTGTAAATAAATATATGTATAAGGAATATAAGGATTGATTATTCAATATTCTGAACTAGAGAACTGATGAAAAATAAGGAAAAGCATTCAGCTGTGTGGTCTTGGCAATTCACTTTTGCACTGTCTTTATCTTTCTGAAATAAGCAATTTGAAATACATTACTGGTTTTCAAGTATGCCTTGCTTTGAAAATTTTACTAATTATTTATGTATCATTATTGTTAAATACTTTTTCAAACTAATTCTTACTTAGAATCTTAATGAGAAACATAATATTTAACAGCCATTTGAAAATTTAAGTTTGTGGTTGAAGAGAGAAGTTATATTTGGTGATGTAGGCTTGGCATTCAGACAGTCAAATATAGGGAAAAAGAAAAGAGCTGTTATAGTTAAATTTGAGTTTTCAAAAAATGGTGAAAAAGTCTCCAGTGTAACCCTAACTAATGAGGATTACCTAAATATTTTGTCATTTTATTTTAAAATTCATTTGATTCCACCACAGAAGAAAAAAAATATTTTTTCCATTTGTCTTGCTTGGTATGAAATTATACATTTATTTAGTATGAGAAATGAATGTAAAGTATATTAGGTTTAAAAAAAACCTGACAAATAGTTATGTGCAATAAATATCTAACCTTACCCAAAGAGAAATCTTATATTTTTTTCTTGGCTTCTAGGAGGTGATCTCTAGACTCTCAAAATGTTTTGCCTGGTAGAAGTGTTTTTCTTTGCTTACAGTCTTTGACCATCAGGCAGTTTATCAATAAGATTTATAAGAGAGGCTTTGGCCATGCAGTCTCTGTTATGCCTCCAGAAGGACTGGAAAATAAAGGCCTTAACTTGCCCATTGGGAAGGACTGGAGACTATAGGTCAGCATATATAAACAATATGTTATCTAGCCCCAATAAAAACTCTGTATACTGAAATACAGAGTCAGCTTCCTGGCTTGGCAATATTCCATGCATATTGTGACACAATTAAGCAAGGCAAGGAGGAATTATCACTATCTATGTTTACATGGGAAGGAGACAATCAGAAGATTTATGCTTGGGTTCTTCCTGAGCTCTCCCTATGTGTCTTTTATTTTGGCTTATTTTAATCTATATCATTTTCTTGTAACAAACTGGGACCATGAATAAAACAACATTCAGTAAGTTCTATGAGTCCTTGTAACAAACTATCAAATGCAAGCATAGATTTTAAAACCCTTAAACTTGTAACTGGTGTTAAAAGTGAGAACAACCTTCTGGGGATTGTTCTCTCCAACTTTGAAATTGATTAAACTCATTACAACCTCAAACATCACAAAATCCAACAAAGTAATTATATATTTTTATTAATTATTGTCTTATGGATTTCTATAGTTCATTGTTTTCTACTTATTGACTCTTCTGATTTGATTATTTGTCCTGGGTACTAAATAATTGTAAATCATTTTCCATAGAGACTACACCAATGTAACTTAGTATTTCTTTTACCATGGATAATGCAATTTGTCATTACCAACTGCTGTTACAGGAAAGTCGAAGAAAGCAATCTTTTAAATTAAAATTTCAAGTTGAGAAACGAAGTTTGTGCTAAGGCAAAGAAAATGTTAACTTGTACAGGAACTTTTGGCATGGAAAGAAATAATAGAAGTAGAGAAAAGCTGGCTTCCAATATTCACTTTGAAAGATTCTGAAATAGACATAATATTAGTTTTTATTATACTTTAGAAATACCTGACGAAACACAGATTACTTTAAAAAGTTATTATAATAGTCTAGGCAAGAAATAATGTCTTTGTTAATTTGGAAAATGACAAAATATGTAGGGGAAAACAAAAATGGAAAATGTTGTGAAATTTGAACTGACAAGGCTTGGATACAGAAGGTGACTAAGGAAAGAGCTGATGAAACTACTTCCGTGTTTTCATCCTGGATGACTACATTTAATATCAACGGCAGTAAGAAGCACCAAAAAATAATATATTTTATTGGGAGCCTAGTGGTAAATAATGAGTTCTGTTTTAGGCCTTCAATTTGATGAGTATGTTAAAAAATCTATAAGGAGGTCTGTAACTCACATTTGAAATACTGGGATTTGAGTTTAAGACAGGGTCATGCTGGTAAGGTAGATGTTACAATCATGCAATTATATATAGAGGATATAATTTAAGAAACATGATTGAAAGAAATTAACTCAGGTAACAAATGTAAAATCAGAAGGACAGAAAAGATAGAATCTTGAGAAGTGTGTAGGTAACGTTTACTCAAGCAAGCATAAGTCCAGACTACCTTAATTAAAATTTAGGTCCATGAGTTAAAAGCTATATATAATGGCAACATTATTTAACTTATTGACATCTCATGTTTCTTATCAATTAATTGTGATAATAGTAGTAGTGTCATTGGAAATCTAGTAAGTATTCCATAAATTTTAACTATTATAATCAATATCACTATTATTTCTATTATCTTTTAAAGTGAATTATGAAGGAAGATATACACAAGAAATATAAAACCAGTTAAAAGAAGGTAACAGAAAGTGAATGAGAGGAGTAGACAACTAATGTAGACCACTTTTTCATGTGGTTTTAAGGTAAAAATACAGAGAAAAACAGGGGATGTCAACATGACAGCAGAGTGGAAATTCTTGGACACCCCTCTTTCACCCACAAAAAAATGATTCAGCAGCAATTTTCAGAAAACGTTTCCCTGTATGAAATTTGAACCTAATTAAGACTCCGAGAGAGCACAAAAAGAGGCTTACAAAGTGACTAGGGAGATTTGGGACACCTTCTTCCTGGAGACCCTGTGCCCAACTCAGCACCATATATTTGACTAGAAACCCTCTACCTCTCAGCTTCCTCCAGGGAAGAGAAGAGCTTGTTTTATCTTCCAGTGCTCCAGTTATTCTAAAGGGGACCCCAAGAGGACTGGCTTTTATCTTACCAGTCTTAAAGTACTGATGTGCGTGGCACAGCCTAGTTTCCTGGGAAAGTAAAAATAAAAAGCCTTGGGGTAATAAATGACAATGATCTTCTCCCACGCTTAGCACAGAGCATGTGAATGAAACATTCCAGCTCTCAGGTTCCATCTAGGGAGATAAAGAGTTGATCCAAAAGTCCAGAACTCCAACTACTCTAGGGATGCCCAAAGTACTTGCATATGTTTCACCTCTCTAGCTCTCACCATTCTAGTACTGTCTAGCTGCATGGGGGAGAACAAAGATGGCAGCTTAGGCTGGGAGATGCCATAATCCCCTGCTTCATCACAGAGTCAATAGACATCACACATGTTTTCCTGCATTTCTTTGTGGAGGAAAAAAGTTGGTAGACTCGCCGTAAGTATCTGGCTGGGCTGATTGGTGGCAGGTTTTCACATTTGAATGAAGTAATTGACCTGAAAAATTGAGTAGAATTCAACAGCAGACTAGATCAAGCAAAATATAGAATCAGTGAACCTGAAAACAGATCGTTCAATATAATTAAATGAAAAAAGGAAAATAATTTTTAAACCTAATTAAAGCAAGTGAAAAAGCTAAAAGGGCTAGCAGGGCACCATCAAGAAAACCAATATATGTATTATGGTAAATCAAAAAGGAGAATATGGAAAATGTCCCAGAAAACTTTTTCAAAGAAATAACGTCTGAAAACGTCCCAAATTTGGGAAAGAAAATAGACATCCATATTCAAGAATACCAAAGAACCCTTGCAGGATGAGCCCAAAGAAATCCATAACAAGACACATTATAATGAAAATGTCAAAAGACAATGACAGAATTTCAAAAGCAGCAAGAGAAAAGTGACTCATCACATACAAGGCAGCCTCCATAAGATTATCAGCTAATTTTTACCATAAATTTTGAATGTTAGTAGGAGTGGGATGATTCATCCAGTGTTTAAGGAAAAATACCTGCTAAACAGGAATACTGTACCTTGAAGAACTCTGCTTCAAAACTGAAGGAGAGATACATTCCCAGAAATGCAGCAGCACAGGGAATTCAACAGCGCTAGACCTGACTTACAAGAAAAACTAAAGGGATTTAGGTACTAATAGAAACAAAAGACATTAAAGAGCAACATGATACCATAAGAAAGTATGAAGCTCATTGATAGATACACACACACAGACACACACACACATACATACATACATACAAATGAAGAATATTGTATCCCTGTAATGCTGGTGAATAAATCAAAATCACTTTTAATTCTGTTATAAAACTTAAAAGACAAAAGTATTAAAAACCACTATAATAAATATATATTAAAAGTTACACATTATAAATGAATGTAAATTGTGACAACAACACAAAATGTGGGCCGTAGAGAAGTTATATTGTGTCATTTTTGTATATGTTAAACAATTTTGTTATCAGCTTAAAATAGACTGTTATAACATATTTTATGTAAGCCCCATAGTAACTGCAAACCATACCTAAATAAGTTACACCCACAAAAATGAAAAGAATCAAAGCATATCCATACAGAAATGTTTTAAACCCATAAAACAACAAAAATTCTAACAAAATGGCAATAGTAAATCCTTCCCTATTAGTAACGGTTTTAAATGTAAATGAACTAAGCTTCCCAATCAAAAGTTACAGAGTGTCTAAATGGATTTATATATTTTATTTATAATGGTTTTATTATATATATAAACACACAGACACACACATATATAAAGACCAAACTATATATTTTCTACTAGAAACTCACTTTTAAGGACATTGAGAAGCTTAAAGTGAAGGACTGGAAAAAGATATTCCATGCAAATGGTAACCCAAAAGAGACAATGGGTATCTACAATTATATCATAAAAAACAGACTGTAAGTCAGAAACTATTACAAGATATAAAGAGGGTCATTACATAATGATAAAATTGTCAATTCACCAGGAAGATAAACAATTATTAAAAACATTAATATGTGCACCCCAACATGAGAGGACTTAAATATATAAAACAGTAATTCACATGACTGAAAGAAAAAAATAGCCAGCAATACAGTAAGAGTAAAAGATTTCAACAACCATTTCCAATAATAGGCAGAACATCCAAACAAGAAATTAATAAGGGAAGCAGAGGATTCAAATAACAGTACAAACCAAATGTACATAACAGACATTTACAGAACATTCCATCTAAGAGCAGTGGAATGCACATTCTTCTCAAGTGAACATGGCATTTTCTTTAGGATAGATCATATGTTAACTAACAAAACGAGTCTTAACATAGTCAACAAGATTAAAATTTTACCAATAATTTTTTATAAACCCAGTGTAATGGAACTAGACAGCCACAGAAGAAGGAAAACTGGGACATTTACAAATATTTGGAAATTAACAAACTCTTGAACTATGTTATGTGAAAGAAATAAATTCAGAAGAAAATTAGAAAATATCTTAAACAAAATGAAAACAAAGCATGCTGAAACACATGGGATTAAGAAAAAATATAGTTCTAAGAGGGGAGTTCATAATGGTAAGTGTCTACATTTAAAAAGAGGAAATATTTCAAATGAAAACCCTGAATTTATACCTTAAGGAGTTAGAGAAAGAAAAACAAACTAAGCACAAACTTAGTAGAGAGAATGCAATAACAAAGATTAATGCAAACATGAATAAAACAAAAAATAAAAAATGAAAACATCAAAGGCATTGAGTTATTTCCATTGAAAAGATAAACACAATTGAAAAAATCTTAAATAAGAAAAAGAAGAGAGAAAGTTAAAATGATTAGAGCCAGAAATGAATGAAAACATATTACAACTAATGTCATAGAAAAAAAAAAAATCATAAGGAACTACTATGTAAAATTATTCAACAAAAATCTGGATAACCTATAAGAAATGAATAAATTACTAGAAACATAAAATCTACCAATGGTTAATCATGAAGAAATAAAGTGTAACCAATCTATAACTTGTATGGAAATAGAATGAGTAATAGAAAGAGAAATTGAATTAAAATTTCCAAACAGAGAAAAGCCTAGGGCTAGATGTCTTCACTAGTGCTTTTTAAGAAACATTTAAAGAAGAATTAATGGCAATCATTCACTAAATTCTCCAAAAAAATTGAAGAGGAGAAAATATTTTCAAACTCATTTTATGGTGCAGTATTAATTACTTCCAAACTCTTTTTATGAGGCCAACATTATCCTGACACAAAAGCCAGACACCACAAGGTAAGAAAACTATACATCAATATCCTAATGAATATTGAAGTAAAACTTCTGAGTAAAATATTAGCAAACTGAATGCAACATTACATTAAAAGAATCATACTCTATGATCAAGTGTGATTTATCCCTGGCTTGCAAGAATGATCCAGCATAAAAAAAATCAATTAAGATGATAGACCACATTAACAAAATGAAGGATAAAAATCATGATTACCCCCAACAAATGTAGTAATATTTACCAAAAGTCAACATCTTTCCTAATAAAAAGTCTCAACAAACTAGAAATATAAGGAAATTATCTCAACATAATAAAAGCCATATATGGCAAACCCACAGCTAACTTTTATCTCAATGATATAAAACTGAAAGCTTTTCCTCTAGTATCAGAAACAAGACAAGGATGCCCACTGAATTATTTGTCCACTCATTATTTTTTCCTTGCACAATTGATCTGGATAGAACTTACAATACTATGTTGAATAACTTCAAAAGGTCAATTCTGTTCAATAACTTACTGGAAGTCTAAGCCAGATTGATTAACCAAGAAAAAGCATAAAAATAAAAAGAATACAAATCAGAAAGGAAGAAGTAAAAACTTACCTGTTTGCAGATGAAATGATCTTATATATCAGAAATCCATGTTTCCTCAAAAAAGACTGTTAGAATTAATACACAATCCAGTAAAGTTGCAGGATACAAAATCAACAGACAAAAAATACTTTTAATTCTATAGCTAACATCAAACTATCTGAAAAAGAAATTAGAAAAAACAATCCCGAGGGGCGGAGCAAGATGGCCGAATAGGAACAGCTCCAGTCTCCAACTCCCAGCGCGAGCCACACAGAAGACCGGTGATTTCTGCATTTTCAACTGAGGTACTGGGTTCATCTCACTGGGGAGTGCCTGACGATCGGTGCTGGTCAGCTGCTGCAGCCCGACCAGCGAGAGCTGAAGCAGGGCGAGGCATTGCCTCACCTGGGAAGCGCAAGGGGGAAGGGAGTCCCTTTTCCTAGCCAGGGGAACTGAGACACACAACACCTGGAAAATCGGGTAACTCCCACCCCAATACTGCGCTTTAGGCAAACAGGCACACCAGGAGATCATATCCCACACCTGGCCGGGAGGGTCCCACGCCCACGGAGCCTCCCTCATTGCTAGCACAGCAGTCTGTGATCTACCGGCAAGGCAGCAGCGAGGCTGGGGGAGGGGCGCCCGCCATTGCTGAGGCTTAAGTAGGTAAACAAAGCTGCTGGGAAGCTCGAACTGGGTGGAGCTCACAGCAGCTCAAGGAAACCTGCCTGTCTCTGTAGACTCCACCTCTGGGGACAGGGCAGAGTAAACAATAACAAACACAGCAGAAGCCTCTGCAGACGCAAACGACTCTGTCTGACAGCTTTGAAGAGAGCAGTGGATCCCCAACACGGAGGTTGAGATCTGAGAAGGGACAGACTCCATGCTCAAGTGGGTCCCTGACCCCTGAGTAGCCTAACTGCCCCACTACGGGCAGTCTGACACCCCACACCTCACAGGGTGGACTACACCCCTGAGAGGAAGCTTCCAAAGCAAGAATCAGACAGGTACACTCGCTGTTCAGCAATATTCTATCTTCTGCAGCCTCTGCTGCTGATACCCAGGCAAACAGGGTCTGGAGTGGACCTCAAGCAATCTCCAACAGACCTACAGCTGAGGGTCCTGACTGTTAGAAGGAAAACTATCAAACAGGAAGGACACCTATACCAAAACCCCATCAGTACATCACCATCATCAAAGACCAGAGGCAGATAAAACCACAAAGATGGGGAAAAAGCAGGGCAGAAAAGCTGGAAATTCAAAAAATAAGAGTGCATCTCCCCCGGCAAAGGAGCGCAGCTCATCGCCAGCAACGGATCAAAGCTGGACGGAGAATGACTTTGATGAGATGAGAGAAGAAGGCTTCAGTCCATCAAATTTCTCAGAGCTAAAAGAGGAATTACGTACCCAGCGTAAAGAAACTAAAAATCTTGAAAAAAAAAGTGGAAGAATTGATGGCGAGAGTAATTAATGCAGAGAAGGTCATAAACGAAATGAAAGAGATGAAAACCATGACACGAGAAATACGTGACAAATGCACAAGCTTCAGTAACCGACTCGATCAACTGGAAGAAAGAGTATCTGCGATTGAGGATCAAATGAATGAAATGAAGCGAGAAGAGAAACCAAAAGAAAAAAGAAGACAAAGAAATGAACAAAGCCTGCAAGAAGTATGGGATTATGTAAAAAGACCAAATCTACGTCTGATTGGGGTGCCTGAAAGTGAGGGGGAAAATGGAACCAAGTTGGAAAACACTCTTCAGGATATCATCCAGGAGAACTTCCCCAACCTAGTAGGGCAGGCCAACATTCAAATCCAGGAAATACAGAGAACGCCACAAAGATACTCCTCGAGAAGAGCAACTCCAAGACACATAATTGCCAGATTCACCAAAGTTGAAATGAAGGAAAAAATCTTAAGGGCAGCCAGAGAGAAAGGTCGGGTTACCCACAAAGGGAAGCCCATCAGACTAACAGCAGATCTCTCGGCAGAAACTCTCCAAGCCAGAAGAGAGTGGGGGCCAATATTCAACATTCTTAAAGAAAAGAATTTTAAACCCAGAATTTCATATCCAGCCAAACTAAGTTTCATAAGTGAAGGAGAAATAAAATCCTTTACAGATAAGCAAATGCTGAGAGATTTTGTCACCACTAGGCCTGCCTTACAAGAGACCCTGAAGGAAGCACTAAACATGGAAAGGAACAACTGGTACCAGCCATTGCAAAAACATGCCAAAATGTAAAGACCATCCAGGCTAGGAAGAAACTGCATCAACTAACGAGCAAAATAACCAGTTAATATAATGGCAGGATCAAGTTCACACATAACAATCTTAACCTTAAATGTAAATGGACTAAATGCTCCAATTAAAAGACACAGACTGGAAAACTGGATCAAGAGTCAAGACCCATCAGTCTGCTGTATTCAGGAGACCCATCTCACACGCAGAGACATACATGGGCTCAAAATAAAGGGATGGAGGAAGATTTACCAAGCAAATGGAGAACAAAAAAAAGCGGGGGTTGCAATACTAGTCTCTGATAAAACAGACTTTAAACCATCAAAGATCAAAAGAGACAAAGAAGGCCATTACATAATTGTAAAGGGATCAATTCAACAGGAAGAGCTAACTATCCTAAATATATATGCACCCAATACAGGAGCACCCAGATTCATAAAGCAAGTCTTTAGAGACTTACAAAGAGACTTAGACTCCCATACAATAATAATGGGAGACTTCGACACTCCACTGTCAACATTAGACAGATCAACGAGACAGAAAGTTAACAAGGATATCCAGGAATTGAACTCATCTCTGCAGCAAGCAGACCTAATAGACATCTATAGAACTCTCCACCCCAAATCAACAGAATATACATTCTTCTCAGCACCACATCGTACTTACTCCAAAATTGACCACATAATTGGAAGTAAAGCACTCCTCAGCAAATGTACAAGAACAGAAATTATAACAAACTGTCTCTCAGACCACAGTGCAATCAAACTAGAACTCAGGACTAAGAAACTCAATCAAAACCGCTCAACTACATGGAAACTGAATAACCTGCTCCTGAATGACTACTGGGTACATAATGAAATGAAGGCAGAAATAAAGATGTTCTTTGAAACCAATGAGAACAAAGATACAACATACCAGAATCTCTGGGACACATTTAAAGCAGTGTGTAGAGGGAAATTTATAGCACTAAATGCCCACAAGAGAAAGCAGGAAAGATCTAAAATTGACACTCTAACATCGCAATTAAAAGAACTAGAGAAGCAAGAGCAAACACATTCGAAAGCTAGCAGAAGGCAAGAAATAACTAAGATCAGAGCAGAACTGAAGGAGATAGAGACACAAAAAACCCTCCAAAAAATCAATGAATCCAGGAGTTGGTTTTTTGAAAAGATCAACAAAATTGACAGACCACTAGCAAGACTAATAAAGAAGAAAATAGAGAAGAATCAAATCGACGCAATTAAAAATGATAAAGGGGATATCACCACCGACCCCACAGAAATACAAACTACCATCAGAGAATACTATAAACACCTCTACGCAAATAAACTGGAAAATCTGGAAGAAATTGATAATTTCCTGGACACTTACACTCTTCCAAGACTAAACCAGGAAGGAGTTGAATCCCTGAATAGACCAATAGCAGGCTCTGAAATTGAGGCAATAATTAATAGCCTACCAACCAAAAAAAGTCCAGGACCAGATGGATTCACAGCTGAATTCTACCAGAGGTACAAGGAGGAGCTGGTACCATTCCTTCTGAAACTATTCCAATCAATAGAAAAAGAGGGAATCCTCCCTAACTCATTTTATGAGGCCAACATCATCCTGATACCAAAGCCTGGCAGAGACACAACAAAAAAATAGAATTTTAGACCAATATCCCTGATGAACATCGATGCAAAACTCCTCAATAAAATACTGGCAAACCGGATTCAGCAACACATCAAAAAGCTTATCCACCATGATCAAGTGGGCTTCATCCCTGGGATGCAAGGCTGGTTCAACATTCGCAAATCAATAAACATAATCCAGCATATAAACAGAACCAAAGACAAGAACCACATGATTATCTCAATAGATGCAGAAAAGGCTTTTGACAAAATTCAACAGCCCTTCATGCTAAAAACGCTCAATAAATTCGGTATTGATGGAACGTACCTCAAAATAATAAGAGCTATTTATGACAAACCCACAGCCAATATCATACTGAATGGGGCAAAAACTGGAAAAATTCCCTTTGAAAACTGGCACAAGACAGGGATGCCCTCTCTCACCACTCCTATTCAACATAGTGTTGGAAGTTCTGGCTAGGGCAATTAGGCAAGAGAAAGAAATCAAGGGTATTCAGTTAGGAAAAGAAGAAGTCAAATTGTCCCTGTTTGCAGATGACATGATTGTATATTTAGAAAACCCCATTGTCTCAGCCCAAAATCTCCTTAAGCTGATAAGCAACTTCAGCAAAGTCTCAGGATACAAAATTAATGTGCAAAAATCACAAGCATTCTTATACACCAGTAACAGACAAACAGAGAGCCAAATCAGGAATGAACTTCCATTCACAATTGCTTCAAAGAGAATCAAATACCTAGGAATCCAACTGACAAGGGATGTAAAGGACCTCTTCAAGGAGAACTACAAACCACTGCTCAGTGAAATCAAAGAGGACACAAACAAATGGAAGAACATACCATGCTCATGGATAGGAAGAATCAATATCGTGAAAATGGCCATACTGCCCAAGGTAATTTATAGATTCAATGCCATCCCCATCAAGCTACCAATGAGTTTCTTCACAGAATTGGAAAAAACTGCTTTAAAGTTCATATGGAACCAAAAAAGAGCCCGCATCTCCAAGACAATCCTAAGTCAAAAGAACAAAGCTGGAGGCATCACGCTACCTGACTTCAAACTATACTACAAGGCTACAGTAACCAAAACAGCATGGTACTGGTACCAAAACAGAGATATAGACCAATGGAACAGAACAGAGTCCTCAGAAATAGTACCACACATCTACAGCCATCTGATCTTTGACAAACCTGAGAGAAACAAGAAATGGGGAAAGGATTCCCTATTTAATAAATGGTGCTGGGAAAATTGGCTAGCCATAAGTAGAAAGCTGAAACTGGATCCTTTCCTTACTCCTTATGCGAAAATTAATTCAAGATGGATTAGAGACTTAAATGTTAGACCTAATACCATAAAAATCCTAGAGGAAAACCTAGGTAGTACCATTCAGGACATAGGCATGGGCAAAGATTTCATGTCTAAAACACCAAAAGCAACAGCAGCAAAAGCCAAAATTGACAAATGGGATCTCATTAAACTAAAGAGCTTCTGCACAGCAAAAGAAACTACCATCAGAGTGAACAGGCAACCTACAGAATGGGAGAACATTTTTGCAATCTACTCATCTGACAAAGGGCTAATATCCAGAACCTACAAAGAACTCAAACAAATTTACAAGAAAAAAACAAACAACCCCATCAAAAAGTGGGCAAAGGATATGAACAGACATTTCTCAAAAGAAGACATTCATACAGCCAACAGACACATGAAAAAATGCTCATCATCACTGGCCATCTGAGAAATGCAAATCAAAACCACAATGAGATACCATCTCACACCAGTTAGAATGGCGATCATTAAAAAGTCAGGAAACAACAGGTGCTGGAGAGGATGTGGAGAAATAGGAACGCTTTTACACTGTTGGTGGGATTGTAAACTAGTTCAACCATTATGGAAAACAGTATGGCGATTCCTCAAGGATCTAGAACTAGATGTACCATGTGACCCAGCCATCCCATTACTGGGTATATACCCAAAGGATTATAAATTATGCTGCTATAAAGACACATGCACACGTATGTTTATTGCGGCACTATTCACAATAGCAAAGACTTGGAATCAACCCAAATGTCCATCAGTGACAGATTGGATTAAGAAAATGTGGCACATATACACCATGGAATACTATGCAGCCATAAAAAAGGATGAGTTTGTGTCCTTTGTAGGGACATGGATGCAGCTGGAAACCATCATTCTTAGCAAACTATGACAAGAACAGAAAACCAAACACCGCATGTTCTCACTCATAGGTGGGAACTGAACAATGAGATCACTTGGACTCAGGAAGTGGAACATCACACACCGGGGCCTATCATGGGGAAGGGGGAGGGGGGAGGGGGGAGGGATTGCATTGGGAGTTATACCTGATGTAAATGACGAGTTGATGGGTGCAGCACACCAACATGGCACAAGTATACATATGTAACAAACCTGCACGTTATGCACATGTACCCTACAACTTAAAGTATAATAATAATAAATAAATTTTAAAAAAAAAAAAGAAAAAACAATCCCATTTACAATAGCACAATAAAGAGTAAAATGCCTAGGGATAAGCATAACTAACAGGTGAAAAACTTGCATATGATAAATTACAAAACATTGATAGGAGAAATTAAACAAGACACAAACAAATGGGAATATATCCCATGTTCATTGGCTGAAAAGCTTAATATGTATTTAAAATGTCTATGCTACTGAAAGTGATCTAAAGAGTCAATGCAATTGATATTGAAATCTCAATAGCATTTTTTACAGAAACATAAAAACAATTCTAAGATTCATATGGAACAACAAAAGACTACAAATAGTCAAATAAATCTTGAGAAAGAACAAAGCTGAGAGAATTATACTTCCTGGTTCAAAATATATTAACAAGATACAGTGATGAAAACAGTATTGTACTGGCATAAAGAAAGACATATAGGCCAATGAATTAGAAATAAAGAGCCCAGAAATTAATTCAAGCATATATGGTCAGCCAATTTTCGTTAAGAATGTGAAGAATACACAGTGGAGGTGTAGATAGTCTCCTCAACAATTATATTGGAAAATCTACATATCCACATATAAAAAAATTAAAGCTGGACTTATCTTACATGTTACCCAAATAACAACTCAAAATAGAATAAATACTTAAATATAAGACTGTAAACTGAAAAAAAAATCCTAGAAGAAATAGTAAAAAATTATGACATTGGTTTGAGGATTTGTTAGATATGACATCAAAAGTAAGCAATAAAAACAACAACAAACAAGTTGGACTACATTAAATTTAAAAGCTTCTGCACAAAAACGAGAATGATCAGCAGAGCTAAAAGGCAGTCTATGGAATGGAAAAACATATTTGCAAACCATATATCTGATAAGAGGTTAAAGTCTAAGATATGTAAAGAACTCCTACAATTTAGTAGTAAAATAAACCCAATAATATAACTAAAAATGAGCAAAAGACATTTCTTCAAACAAAATATAGAAGTGTTCACCTGATATATATAGAAAGATATTCATTGTCACTAATCATCAGCGAAATGCAAATCGAAACCTTGATGAGATATTATCTCACATTAGTCAGAATGGTTGTTATCAAAAAACAAAACATACAAAATGTTGGTTAACCATATTAGAATGCTCAATACTACTAATTATTAGAGAAATTCAAATCAAAACCACAATGAGATACCATTTCACATAAGTCAGACTTTTTATTACTAAAAAGTCAAGAAATAACAGATGTTGGTCAGTTTGCAGAGAAAATGAAACACTTATACACTGTTGGGGCAATATAAATTAGTTCAGCCACTATGGAAATTAGTTTGGAGATTTCTCAAATAACTTAAAGCATAACTACAATTCTACTCAGAAATCCCATTACTGGGTTTATACTCAAAGTAATACAAATTGTTCTCTCATAAAGACACATGCACGCATATGTTCATTACAGCACTATTTGCAACAACAAAGACATGGAATCGACTTAGATGCTCATCAGTGGTGGACTGGATAAAGAAAATGTGGTACATATACACCATGGAACACTGTGCAGCCATAAAAAACTTGATATCATGTCCTTTGCAGCAACATGGATGGAGCTGGAGGCCATTATCCTAAGCAGATTAATGCAGGAACAGAAAACCAGATACATGTTCTTACTTGTAACTGTAAGTAAAACATTGAGTACTCATGGACACAAAGTAGGGAACAGTAGCTGCCAGGGCCTACTTGAGAATGGAGAGTGGAAGGGTGGTGAGGATCAAAAAAAAATACCTATTAAATACTATGCTCATGACCTATGTGACCAAATAATTTTCACCAAACTCCCACGACATGTGATTTACCTAGGTAACAAACCTGCATATGTACTGTCTTAACTAAAATAAAAGTTGCAAAGCAATAAAATGTTCATGAGAACTGGGGAAATTGCAATCCTTGTATACTGTTGGTGGAAATATAAAACACAGCCACTAAGGAAAACTGTCCAGAGGTTCCTCAAAAAAAAAAAAAAAAAAAAAAAAAAAAAAGAAAGAAAGAAAGAAAAAGAAAAAAGAAAATGTTAAAAGACCTACCAAGTAATCAGCAATCTCAGTTGGCATCTATCCAAAAGAATTGAAGTCAGGATCTTGAAGTGGTGTTACTACTCCTGTGTTTATTATAGCACTATTTACAATAGCCAAGATGTGGAAACAACCTAACTGTCCAACATAGATGAATTTTAAAAATGTGCAAATGAACAATAATATGAGTACTCACACTTGGGCACACACATACACAATGGAATACTATTCAGCCTTAAAAAAAAGAAGTTTTGCAATATGTGACAACAATGGATGAACATTAAGATCATTATGCTAAATGAAATCAGCCAGTCACAGAAAGACAAGCACTGTATGATTCCAATTTTATGTGATATCCAAAATAATTAAATTAATAGAATCAAAGAGTCAAATGGTAGTTTTCAATAGTTGAGGAAAAGAGAAAATGGGAAGTTGCCAATCGGTAAGCAAGGGCATAAGTTTCACTCAAGCAAAATGAATAAGCTCTAGAGATCTGCTGTAAAACAGTGTACCTAGGGTCAAACACACTGTTTTGTACATTTAATAGTTTGTTAAGAGTGTAGATCTCAAGTTAAGTGTTCTGACCACCGTAAAGTAAAATATAAAATAAATAAGGAGAAAGAGCTGTAGCCTGAAGAGAATCCATACTCAGACATGGTTGATTACTTTAGTATGATTTTCCTGCTTGGTTGTTTTAGACATATCTGATCTGCTTTGTAGGCTAAGAAAATGTGCAAATGGAAAACAAAATGCAGATATCTACAACACTATGGCACTAATTACTTAAGGGGATGGGAAATGAAAAAGTGAGAGACTGAGCCTGGCACAAACATTGGACACTTCATTTTCTGAGACAGGAAAGTTGAAGAGATATAGTGAATATAGAGGTATTTTGAGATCTAGGTGAGAGTGGTCACATACTTTTACACAAGAAGAACTTAATCTTACTATTACAGTGAAGAACATCTTTATTGAGAGTGAAGGTATATATGAAGTTGAAAGACTGAAAGCTGTGGTCAATTATGGGCTTTTATATTTTAAAATATTGGCATTGGAGCAGCTGTGAGTATATGGAGTTCAATGATGAGGCTGGATGTACAATGTTATGAAATAAATTGAATGTATGCATATGGAGGTGCTGAGGGATTTTGAAGCAAGAGTGCTATGCATTTATTCTGCAAAAGGAAGCAATGAGAGGGAATGAGATAGGGCAAAAATGCTCTGGCTGAGGATATTAAATAAAAAGCAATTAGATAAAAGGGTTTCCCTCTTGGTTGAGGGCACCTTGGTGTACATATTAAGAAACTTTAATGTGATGTGAAAGCAAATCAGAATTCACTCCATTTCCTTGGGCAGAGGAGTGTCATGGTCACAGTAATATAGAGTAGTTGGAGAAAAAAAAGGGGGCTAGGCAAGAAGATAAGTTAGGAGGCTGTTTTAGTCATCCTCCTGTGAAACAGAAATAGTAATAGAAATACATAGAAAGAGGCAGTTGGCAGTGACATTGTGAAGGAAAAAAGTCAGTCTTTTAAAATTTGCTATATTAAATAACAATTGACAATTGCCACACTATAATTACATTTTAAGTAATTTCACGTAACCATGCATGAAATGAAAGAACATTATAGTGATAAATTGTGTAATCTATTTTCTCAATGTTAATATTTAATAATATGAGATTGACGTTGAAATTTATTAGAGGAAATGCTATGGTTTACTTTTTTATTTAACTTGTGAGAAGAAATTGCCACTACATACATAAATACAACTTATATACCTTCATGAATTTAGCCTTATCAAAATTAGTTAGAGGAAACATTTAAAAGTTATAATGCAATAAAAATAAATTTAAAATATAAAAAAATAGAAACATGTCATACTTTATCTCAACCCTTGCCTCTTCTAGTTTCTGCTTTCAACCTTGTCATAAATTCAGCAGCATTTATAATCAGTGTGATTACTCATTCTATATTTCCTTAGTCAGGGATGCATATATTATTATTCATGTTTTAAGTAAATTAGTTTAAAACTACAACTTTGTCCATATCTGCACTTCAGAATGAATTATTCCCACTATTCTTTCAAAGTGAACATTTATATTTCATATTGCATTATATAACTCAGTTTGAAAATCTTAGGCAATTGTAAAATTATGATGCTAGGAGGGTTGTCAAGTAAGTTTTCAGTCTACCCTTTGTCTCAGCACATGATTGGTACCAAGTCATGTCAACTATTTCATTCTCCTGGAAAAAAAAAATGTTTTCCTTCTTTATAAGCTGAAACTCTCCTGCTCCATGATAAGCTCACGAATTTTTTTTCTTTGGTGGCATGAGTAACGGTTATTCACGTGTCTTCATAAAATAGCCTTTCACTTATTTGATATCTACTTTTAGTGATATTTGACACAGTGCCAGTGGATCAAATATATTGGTCAAAAATATTTTTAACCAAACATAGCAGCTTTAATCAGCTTTCAGAACAAACTGACAGTTTGGAGAATGTACCTTGCAAGTTGTTTAAAATATTTGACTAAGCAGTCACAGAAAATTTATCCTTAATAACAATGATAATAACAATAATTCTTCCTCTTAGTTGTTATTGTTAGCAAAAAGCAAATCACTTTGCATGCTGAAATAAGCAACAAACTGTGAAAATGCACACTTGCATATATTTTACTATATAACCAAGTCAAATGCCTAGGAGAGTTAACTTGATACACATTAAATGTATAAAATTCTTTTTTTTTTCTTTCCATATTTTATTGTAGGTTCAAGAGGTAAATGGGCAGGTTTGGTACATGGATAAATTGCCAGTCACAGGGATTTGGTGTACAGAAAATTTTGTCATCCAGGTAATCAATATAATATTCAATATATTTTTAATCCTTACCCTCGTACCTCCCTCCATCCTCAAGTAGGCCCCAATGTATATTCTTCTTTTTTTTGTCTCCATGTGTACTCAATGTTTCCCTCACACTTATAAGTGAAAACATGCGGCACTTGGATTTTTGGTCCTGTGTTAATTCACTAAGGATGGTCTTCGGTTGCATCCATGTTGCTGCAAAGGACATGATTTTATTCTTTTCTTTGGCTGGATAGTATTCCACGGTGTATATATGTGCCACATTTTTTTATTCAGTCCACCATCTATGGGCATTTAGGTTCATTCCATGTCTTTGCTATTGTGAATAATGCCGTGATAGGTTCAATCTTCTGCATATGGCTTGCCAGTTATCCCAGCACAATTTATTGAATAGGAACTCTTTCCCCATTGCTTATTATTGTCAGCTTTCTTAAAGGTCAGATGGTTTTAGGTGTATGTCTTTACTTCTGAGTTCTCCAACCTGTTCCATTGGTCTGTGTGTCTGTTTTTGTATCAGTACCATGCTGCTTTAGTTACTGTATGTATCTTTATAATCTTTAGTTACATGCATGTATCTTTATAATGGAATGATGTGTATTTCTTTGGGTATATACTCAGTAATGGGATTGCTGGGTCAAATGGTATTTCTTCCTCTAGGTCTTTGAGGAATCACCAAACTGTCTTCCACAGTGGTTGAATTAATTTACACTCCCACCAACAGTGTAAAAGCATTCCTTTTCCTCCACAATACCTCAATCATCTGTTTTTATCTTTTGTTGTTGTTTGTTTGTTTTACATTTTTGTAATATCCATTCATTCTAGCCATTCTGACTGGTGTGAGATGGTATCTCATTGTAGTTTTCATTTGCATTTATCTAAGAATTAGTAGCAATGAGCATTTTTTCATATGATTGTGGGCCATGTGTATGCCTTCTTTTAAAAAGTGTCTGTTCATGACTCTTGCCCATCTTTTGGTAAGGTTGTTTGGTTTGGATTTTTTGATTTATGTTTCTTATACAGTTTGGATGTTGGACCTTTGTCAAATGCACAGTTTACAAATATTTTCTTCCATTTCTGTAAATTGTCTGTTAACTCTGTTAATAGTGTTTTTTTTCCTATGCAAAATCTCTTTAGTTTAGTTAAGTTTCACTTGTCAATTTTTCTTTTAGTTGCAATTGCTTTTGGCATCTTCATCATGAAGTCTTTGTCAGGATCGATGTCCAGAATGCTGTTTCGTAGGTTTTCTTCCAGATTTTTTTAACAGTTTTAGGCCTTACATTTATATCTTTAATCTATCTTTCGTTGATTTTTGAATATGATAAATGGAAGGGATCCAGGTTCAATCTTCTGCATATGGCTTGCCAGTTATCCCAGCATAATTTATTGAATAGGAACTCTTTCCCCATTGCTTATTATTGTCAGCTTTCTTAAAGGTTAGATGGTTTTAGGCATATGTCTCTACTTCCGAGTTCTCCAACCTGTTCCATTGGTCTGTGTGTCTGTTTTTGTATCAGTACCATGCTACTTTAGGTACTGTAGCCTTATAGTATTGTTTATAGAAGTCAGGTAGTATGATACCTTCACCTTTGTTCTTTTTGCTTCAGATTTCTTTGGCTACTTGGGCTGTTTTTTGATTCCAGATGAATTTTACAATATTTTTCTTTATAATTCTGTAGAGAATGTCATTGGTAGTTTAATAGGAACAGCATTGAATCTGTAAATTGCTTTGGGCAGTATGGCCATTTTAACAATATTGATTCTTTCTATTAATGAGCATGGAATTTTTTTCATTTGTTTATGTCATGTTTGATTTATTTCAGCAGTGTTTTGTAATTCTCATTGTAGAGTTATTTTATCTTCCTGGTTAGCTGTATTCCTAGGTATTTTAATCTTCTTATGGTTATTGGGACGGGGATTGCAATCTTGATTTGGCTATCAGCTTGGACGTTACTCATATATAGAAATACTACTGATTTTTATACATTGATTTTGTATCCTGAAACTTTGCTGAAATTGTTTATCGGATCTAGGAGTCTTTGGGCACAGATTATGGAGTTCTCTAGGGTTTAATAATATTGTCTGAAAAGAGATTGTTTGCCTTCTTCTATTCATATTTGGATGCCTTTTAATTTTTTTCTTGCCTGATTGCTCTGGCTAGAAACTACCCATACTATATTGAATAGGAGTGGTGAGAGTGAGCACCCTTGTCTTTTTCCAGTTCTCTCGGGAAATGATTCCTGCTTTTGCCCATTCAGTATGATGTTGCCAGTGTGTTTGTCATAGGTGACTCTTATTATTTAGAGGTATCTTTGATTTCTAGTTTGTTGAGTGTTTTTAACATGAAAGAATGTTGAATTTCATCAAAAGCATTTTCTGTCTCCATTGAGATGATCATGTGGTTTGCTTTTAGTTCTGTTTATGTGATGTTCTTATTGTGGAACATGACAATTAGTTATAAAAGGTTAACAGGGCACATAATGAGTGCAATTTAATTTTACTCATACATGAAAAGGCTGAATTTTTGTTAAGTTTTAAAAATTATTGCATGTTACTATGTTCTGAGTGTTATAAAGATTATTCAAATATAAGATCATTGTTGAGGCATCTGTAATTAGTGTTTGATATTAAAAACTTTTCTGATATCAGGGATAACTTAATTTAACATGTTTATTATACTCATGCCATCACATTAAAAAGAAAAGGGCATGTATCTGATTTACTGATGGCTGTAGTTGACTACAATCCCCTGGCATCTGTCCATTGCATCACTCTTCTTCCTTCTTCAAGATTCTTCTTCAAACATCAGGTGTTCCTGATTCATTACCATCTCTCCAGTCGTCATGGTGTTGATGGTCTCCAAGTAGTTATACTTTGGTCCATGATGGTGGTATTTAATCCCTGGGACTGACAGTATTACAATCCTGCTGCAAGAGGTAGTATCTGACCCAGACCTAGCAAATTCCATTGTCGGTTTCCCCCTTCTTTCTATCTTTTAGACCAAAAAGTTTTTTAGCGATAAGATAGAATGGCTCCTTATATATTCTTCCAAATACACTATTTATGAAATAAAATTTAAGTTATTAGCTCTGTAGTATTTTGTCTGTTGGAAACCACTATCTTAGATCCTTAGAAACTGAAAATTTATTCTCTCAAACTCTGTTTAAAACAATGGAGACTGGGCGTGGTGGCTCATGCCTGTAATCCCAGCACTTTGGGAGGCCAAGGCTCATGCCTGTAACCCCAGCACTTTGGGAGGCCACTTTGGGAGGACTACCTGAGGTCAGGAGTTCGAGACCAGACTGGCCAATATGTTGAAACCCCGTCTCTACTAAAAATACAAAATTAACCTGGCCTGGTGGCACATGCCTGTAATCTCAGCTACTTGGAAGACAGAGGCAGGAGAATCACTTGAACCAGGGAAGTGGAGGTTGCAGTGAGCTGAGATCACGCCACTACACTCCAGCCTGAGCAACAAGAGTGAAACTCCATCTCAAAAAAATAAGGGGGGAATTTTTTTTCGGTTCTGTTTGCATTTCTCCTTTAACATCTCTTACCTGAAGATGAGTGGGATGAAGGATTATAAATGTAAAAAAAATTATATGAAGAAAAAAGAAAAGCAAATGCATAAATATTATGTCAAATTAATATTCAGACTTACTTCACCTCTTGTCGCTTTGTCCTCCACCAAGGATGATGGTTTAATTTGTATCTTCTGAAACAAACCATAAATTAAACCATATTCTTCCTAATTCCAAATTTCTCCCTATAAATGTGAAGATTTTCATTTAATTTGTCTACTCTCTAGCACAAGAATTTAATAGGTGCTCAAAAAATGGTTGTATGTTTATATATGTAGGTATAAGTTCAGGATTCCACCACGATCTTTAATTGAAGACTTAATTTTATTATTTCATTAATTCATTCAATATTGAAAAGATAGTCATTTAAATCTTTTCCATTATCAATCACTTCTAGATTCTAGTGATAAAAACATGAAAATATAAATGTCCTACTACTGTGCCCTTCAATACATCACAGTCTAGTAAAGGAGACAGTCAAACAAACAGAAAATAGTATCAAGAAGCATATAAGGTATATATCAAGAGTCATCAAGAGGTATTTAAAAAGCGTGGTAAGTTTGGTTCACTAATGTATCCCCAGTGCATAGCATAGTGTCTGCCATTCAGAAGACATTCCATCATTAAGAAGAGTATTGATTTTTTACAGATAAGTATTACAAAGGAGCAACATGTTTCGCTACGAAGGCATAGTTACACTTGTAGTTAGTCACAAATAAACTGTAACCAGTTACTGACAAACTGTCAATATTTATAAAAGAGTTCCCTTTTATAAAATTTAACTCTTTAGGCTTATAGTAATGTTCCCACTCTTTTATTCCAAAGTATTTAGACTGGTTGTTTAGTGCAGAATAAAATTTGTTGAAACGAGGATCCGAATACTGTTTCTAATTCTTACTAAAAATGTGACTTTGGGGAGTTTACCTACTCTTTCTGAGCTTTGACTACCTTATCTGTAATAAAGAGATAATAGAAGTACCACTTCATAGACGTGCTGTATGGATTAAATGCTTAATAAATGTGAAGTGCTTGTAACCGTCCTGGCACAGAGTAAGTGCTATATAAGCATTAACTATTCTTATTATGATATAGGTTTTTTTGATTGTTTGGTTTTTTTTTTTCCCCCGGAGTTTCGCTCTGTCGCCCAGGCTGGAGTGCAGTGGTGCAATCTCGGCTCACTGCAAGCTCCTCCTCCCGGGTTCACGCCATTATCTTGCCTCAGTCTCCCGAGTAGCTGGGTACAGGCGCCTGCCACCACGCCCGGCTATATTCTTTTTTTTTTTTTTTTTTTCCTATTTTTAGTAGAGACGGGGTTTCACTGTGTTAGCCAGCATGGTCTCCATCTCCTGACCTTTTCATCCGTCCGCCTCGCCCTCCCAGAGTACTGGGATTATAGGCGTGAGACAACGCACCCGGCCGATACAGATTTTTTCTACAAGTAACAATGAAAGAGGCAAGAGTCTAACAAAGCTTATTAGCAGTTGCATGTTATCCTGGGTGGGTCCATAGAAATGATTATGCTATGAGAACTATGTCATTTGGTTCTAAGAGAAAAACAGTTGAAAGTAACTGTGAGATAGTAAGTACAGGATATCTGAGAGTCTGTAAAAGCAGCACCTCAGCACTTCACATAATCAATATGTGACAAACATAAATTACACAGAATAATTTATTTCTTTTAGGATAACTGAGTTTTTAGGCTGGGTATCTATTAGTCATTAGGCTTGCTGAGTGATTTCTTGTATCTTCACCTGAAATCCTTTCTTTTATTCTAAGTTAAGATTATTTGTTTGAATCTGAGCTAAAGCAATCTATCCCCTAGAAAAGAAATACTTTTTTTTTTTTCTGTCCTCTAGGTATGTTATTCTGTAATCTTAAATCAGTTCCTCTTCTTAATCTAGGAAATGATTCTCAAACTTCAAGAATTCTGGTAAAATACGTCGAAAATCTGACATATCCTGATACTCTCTACAGCTTTTGCCACTCTGAGTCACACAAGGAATGTACATTACTACACTTAGAGATGTCTCTCCCCCTTTTATCTAGATATAACTAGGGCAGAAGCTAAGAGGAAATGCAAAGATAGGATAAAAGAGAATGACTGTCTGCAGATTACTACCGAGTGATTTCTTTTCACTGTCGTCTATCTGAAGGCTGTCTGCTTATGTCTTATTGGTATTTCTCCTTGTAGCATAAATGAGCAAATTTTTGGCACCTGCTGAAGAGTTATATTAATTTGTGCAGCTGCTGCATTTGAATTTTCAGGATCCCATAGTTTTATTTCCTGAAACTTAACTGGCGGTGGTAAGGGGAAAATGTTTGTAAGAAATAACTTTAGGTGTTTCTTATTTACTATTTATGTAAATTTTACATAAGCAGATAAATCTGGATTTTTGCTTAATTTAGAATATTATGTAGAGGCCACATTTATTTTGAAAATCTGGTCTCTCTAAATAATATTCTAAATTAAGCAAAAATCCAAATTAGCAATGCTTTGTTGGCTTTTTTTATTTTACAAGCTTGCAAAACATGTTAAAAGAAGAGGTACTCCCATAATATATTACTGGGACAGATATGTCATTATTTTTCTAGATCTAAGAAATATGAATAATTATGTTTGTTCTTCGTATATAGCTTTGTGTGCAACACTCTTATGTAGATATTTATATCACTTATAAAAATCCACTTCAGGCATTTGCACAAACACAAATACATAAGCTCTTCACATTAAAATAATAGCTCTAGGGAAGTGTCAAGATGCTGACTAGAAGCAGCTAGTGTGTGCTGCTGTCACTGAGAAAACATGCAGTCAGTAAACAGTACCTCTTCAACTGGATTATCCAGGAGGACATGTTGGGATTCATTAAGGAAGCAACATGACACACAGAGATCAGAGAGGAGTGAGGCAGGACAGCTGCCCACTCAGGACTGGCACAGACTCAAGGAAGAATCCCCACCATGAAAAAGGGTGATTCAGCAAGAGCCCCTAGGAACCACACACTTTCTTCCATGGACTTTTGAATCCTGGATGCATATGATCCTCCTTCCCCTGCCCCTGGGGCCTCTAGACTGAAATGGAGAGCAGTGTGCATTCTGGAGAGAGATATCATTCAGGTCCACATGGAAACCCAAAGATCTTGCATCCCTGAACATCCCAGCACCAGCTGCCATAGCCCCACCGACATGGGATGCTAGCTCTCTCACATGCCCCCAGAAGAGGGGCCATATCAATGGTGTTGAGGAGCAGACAGACTCTAGGTCTTGCCTCCGCTGCGCTGCACCAAGTAAAGCCCACTGGCCTGGGACCCCAGCATTGCCACCCCACCCACAACTGAGAACTTGGACCAGTTGCAGCTCCACATTTCTCTGAGACAGAGCTCCCAGAGGTAACTGACAGGCCTAAGCTATTGCCACTGCTCCAGCCTACTGCCATCAGGCTAGGGAAGAAATGAAGAGAACAATAATTATTGTAGGCTACCTTCAGCACACCACAGCTGCCATATGGAAAAGTAGCCAGGCTGTTTTCCACACAAGAAACAAGGCTGCATGTGTGCCCAGCTTGGGCCCACCCTGCAGCTGCCTTACCCTTGGCTGAACATTCTCATTGGCAGGAGCACTGTGTTACTCTGGGCTAAAGTTCTCAGAGGCAACTGATCCTGGAAGTTTCATCCCTGGGAACTGATCCCTCCACCACTCCCACGACCTTGCTATCCTTGGGCTGTAGAGCAACAAAGACCTTGATCACTTTGCTTGCACGGCCAGCCCACCGCAGCTGCCATATGGAGAAGGGGCCAGTCTGTCTTCTCTGTGCGCCCCTGATGCCCTGCCTTTCACCAGGCAGGATGATCATCTTGGGCCTGTAGCACAGCATCTCCACTCCTTGCCGAATATTCTCATTGGCAGTGTCTCTGTTTCTCTCAAAGGAGGAATTCTCAGAAGCAACTGACAACACCTCTACCACTGTCACCATGCTGGGAGAGCAACAAAGAGCCTGAGTGCATCACTTGTACTCCCACCATGCCACAGACACCCTACAGAGAAGAGACCTGAATGTCTTTCTCATAAGTCCACTGCCACCCCGATTCTTCACTAGGCAGAGTTGAAAGGCTTGGTCCCACAATACGGCTGCCCCTGTATAATCATTTTGATTGGCAGCAGCTCAGCATTTCTCAGGGGAGGAGCCCCCAGAGACAAGCGAAAGACCCTCTGACATTACCACTGTCAAGAGTCCCACCACCACTGCCCCAAAGCTGAGGAAGGAGCAAAACGTGTGAGCTTGCCCGAGGTCTGTGGTGCACAGCCTGGGAGTGCCAAGCCAAGATTGGTGACCAGAACTCAAGTGGGAGAGGAACCCACAGTCTCAGAGCAGTTCCATGCAAAAGCAACTTTGCTGATATACACCCCTGTGAATCCAAGAACAACAATTCAGCCACAAATAAAGACTATCCCCCAAAGCGTTGACTCTCTTAAAACAGTCACAAACAGAAGTCAACTGAGTATGCTCAAATTACACCACAGGTAAAGAAACAACAACACACAGAGATGGGAAAACAAAACAAGACAACAAAACAAAACAAAACAAAACAAAAAACAACACAAGAACTGTGACAACTCTAAAATCCTGAGCATCTTTATACCTGCAAATTTCTACACTAGTTCCAAACAATTGTACTGAACCAGATTGAAATAGATTAAATGACTAATGTAGATTTCAGAATCTGAATGGCAAAGACGATCATAAAGATTGAGGACAAAGTTAAAATCCTATGCAAGGAATCTAAGGAATCCAGTAAAACAATATAAGAGATGAAAGACTAGCCATTTTAAGAAAAAATCGAACTGATCTGATAGAGCTGAAAAACTATCAGAATTTCATAGTATAATCAGAAGTATTAATTGAAGAATAGACCAACCTGAGAAAAGAATTTCAGAGCTCCAAGCCCAGTTCTTCAAATTAGCTCAGTCAGACAAAAATAAAGAGAAAAGAATAAATAAAAAATTAAGAAAACCTCTGAGAAATGTGGGATTAAGTAAGGAGACAAAACATATGACTTATTGTTATCCCTGAAAGAGAAAGAAAGAGAGCAAGAAACTCAGAGAATATATTTGATAATTTTGTACACAAAAGTTTCCCCAACCTTGCTAGACAGGCTGGCACTCAGATTTGGGAAATTTGGAGGAGCCTTGCAAGATAGTATGCAACATGACTATCCCCAAGACACATAGTAATTAGATTTGCCAAGGCCAATGTGAGAGAAAAAAATATTAAAGGCAACTGGAGGGAAGTGGAAGGTCAACTACAAAGGAAACCCCATAAGACTGAGAGCAGACTTTTCAGCAGAAACTCTACAAGCCAGAAGAGAGCAGGAGTCTATAGTCAGCATTCTAAGAAAAAAAAAAAAAAAAGAAATTGCAACGAAGAATTTTACATTCAGTCAAACTGTCATTCATAAGCAAAACAGAAACAAATGCTAATGGAAATTGTTACGACCTGATATGCCTTAGTAGAGGTCCTTAAGGGAGTGCTAAGGGAAAACCCATTACAGGTCAATACAGAAATTCACATATGTACATAAACCATTGACACCACAAAGCAACTATACAATCAAGTCTACATAACAACCAGCTAAAAAACATGACAAAATCAAATTTGCAAATACTCGTATTAACCTTGAATGTAAATAGGCTAAATGCCCTATTTATAAGGCACGAAGTTGCATGTTCGATAAAGAAGCAAGACCCAATCGTATGCTTTCTTTAAAAGACACATCTCACATGACAGGACACCCATAGGCTCTAAGTAAAGAACTAGAGAAAGATCTATCAAGTAAACAGAAAACAAAAAAGAGCAGGTTTGCTAATATTATTTCAGACAAAACAGCATTTAAACCAACAACAATCAAAAAGGAGAAAGAAGAGCATTACATAATGATAGAGAATTCAATTCAACAAGATTTAACTATTTTAAATATATATGCAAACAACACTAGAGAACTGAGGTTTATAGAACAAGTTCCTAGAGACTTGCAAAGAAAATTGGATAGCTACACAATAATAGTGGGAGACTTCAACTTCCGTCTGACCCCTAGAGACATCACCCCTCATTTTGCCTCCATGATCTAAGGAGACAAAATCTAACAAACATATTCAGAACGTACACCTGACACTTGATCAAATAGATGGAAAAGACATCTACAGAACACTCTACCCAACAAGAACAGAATATACATTCTTTTCTTCTGCACATGACACATAATCTAAAATTGACCATATGCTTGGAAATAAAGCAATTCTGAACAAATATAAAAGAAAACCAAAACAATACCAACTGAAATCTCAATAAAATAAAATAAAAAATTTTAAAAAAATCAGTTCGAGCATGGTGGCTCACGCCTGTAATCCCAGCATTTTGGGAGGCTGAGGTGGGTGGATCACCTGAGGTCAGGAGTTCAAGACCAGCCTGGACAACATAGTGAAATCCTGTCTCTACTGGAAAAAAAAAAAAAAATTAGCCAGGTGTGGTGGCACATGCCTCTAATCCCAGCTGCTTGGGAGGCTGAGGCAGGAGAATAGCTTGAACTCAGGAGGTGGAGGTTGCAGTGAGTCGAGATTGTGCCATTGTGCTCCCCACTGGGAGACAAGAGTGAAACTCTGTCTTGGGAAAAAAAAAAAAAAAAAAGTCAGTACTAAGAAGATTTCTCAAAATTATAAAATTACACAATCTGCTTTTGAATGACTTTTGGGGAAACAACGAAACTAAGGAAGAAATAAATAAATTCTTTGAAAATAATGAAAACAAAGAAACAACATACCAGAAAGTATGTAACACAGCTAAAGTATTAAGAGGCACATTTATAGTGATAAATGCACACATGAAAAAGTCAGTAAGATCGAAAATTACCCAATAGCCTACCTTGAGCTAGAAAAACAGGAACAATCCAGCTCCAAAGCTAGCAGAGGAAAATAAATTACCAAAACAAGAGCAAAATTAAATGAGAGATGAGAAAAAAAAATCATACAAAAGATCAACTACACAAAAGTTTGTTCCTCAAAAGAATAAATAAGATTGGTAGACCACTAGCTAGACTATGAAAGATAAAAGAGAGGAAATTCAAATAAAGACAATCAGAAATGACAAAAGGGACATTACCAACAACCCCACAAAAATACAAAGACTATTATGAATACCTCTATGCACACAAACTAGAAAACATAAAAAAATAGATAAATTCCTGGAAACATAAAATCTCCCAAGCTTAAACCAGGAAGAAATTGAAATCCTGAACTGAACAATAATGAGTTTTTAAAATGAATCAGTAATAAAAATCCTACATACCAGAATAAGGACTTGACCAAATGAATTCACAGCTGAAATCAACAAAATTTATAAAGAAGAGTTGAAACAAATTCTACTGAAACTATGCCAAAAGACTGAGGAGTAGGGACTGCTTTCTCGCTCATTCTATGAGACCAGCATCACTGTGATACCAACACTGACAGAGACACAACAAAAACAAAAACAAAAATCTTTAGGCCAATATCCTTAAGAAACATAAATGCAGATATTCTCAACACAATACTAGCAAACTGAATTCCATCCGCTCATCAAAAAGTTAATCCACCATGATCAATTAATCATTGTTTCTGGGATGCAAGTTTGATTGGACATACATAAATCAATAAATGAGATTCACCACATAAACAGAACTAAACCCCAAAATCCTATGACCATGTCAATAGATGCAGAAAAGACTTGCTATAAAATTCAACATTCCTTAATGTTAAAAACCCTCATCAAACTAGGCATTGAAGGAACATGACTTAAAATATTAAGAGCCTTCTATGACAACCCACTGAAAACATCATATAGAATGAGCAAAAGCTGGAAGCATTCCCCTTCAGAACCAGAACAAAACAAGGAACCCCACTCTCACTGCTGTTATTCAACACAAGTCTGAAAATCCTAGCAGAGCAATCAGGCAAGACAATGAAATAAAAGGCACCCAAATAGAAAAAGAAGAAGTCAAAATATCTCTCTTTATAGACAATATAATTTGACATGAAGAAAACCCCATAATCTCTGTCCAAAGGCTTTTACATCGGATAAACTGTTTCAACATAGTTTCAGTATACAAAATTAATTTTGAAAAATCAGTAGCATTTCTATACACCAATAACATCCAAGCTGAGAGTCAAATCAACAATGCAATCCTGCTCACAATAGCCACAAAAACAATAAAATACCTAACTAAAGAAGCAAAAGCTCTCTACAACAAGAATTATAAAACACTGCTCAAAAAAATCAGAGATGGCACAAATAAATGGAAAAACATTCCATGCTCATGAATGGGAAGAATTAATATTGTTAAAATGGCCACACTGCCCAAAGCAGTTTAGAGATTCAGTGCTATACCAAACTACTAGTGAGATTCTCCACAAAATTAGAATAAAAACTATTTTAAAATCCATATGGAGGCAATAAAGGGCTCAAAGAGCCAAATAAATCTTAAGCAAAAAGAATAAAGCTGGAGCCATCACACTATGTGACTTAAAATGATACTACAAGGCTACACCAACCAAAACAGTGTGGTACTGGTAGAAAACCAAACATACAGACCAATGCGAGAGTTTAGGGAACTGAGAAATAAAGCCACACACCTAAAACCATCTGATCTTCAAGAAAGCTGACAATAGTAAGCCATGGGGAAAGAGTCCCTATTCAATAAATTGTGCTGGGATAACTGGCTACCCGTATGTAGAAGATTGAAACTGGACCCGCTCCTTTTACCATATACAAAAATAAATGCAAGATGGATCAAATACTTAAACATAAAACCTAAACCTGTAAAAACCCTACAAGCAAACTTAGGAAATACCATTCTGGTAACTGGCTCTGGCAAACACTTCGTGACAAAGATGCCAAAAGCAATTGCAACTAACTCAAAAATTGATAAGTGAGATATAATTAAAGAGAATCTGCACAGCAAAAGAAACTATCAACAGATAGACTATAAACAGACAACCTACATAATGGGAGAAATATTTGCAAATGATGCATTTGACTAAGATCTAATAGCCATATTCTATAAGGAATTTAAACAAATCAATAAGCAAAGCTAAACAAGCTCACTGATAAATGGGGGAAGAATATGAAGAGAACATTCTAAAAAGAAGCCAACAAGTGTATGAAAAAAATGTCAATATCAGTAATCATTAGGAAAATGCAAACGAAACCACAATGAGATATAATCTCACAGCAATAAGAATGGCTATTACTAAGGAGTCAAAAACCAACAGATGTGGCTAGGTTGTGGAGAAAAGAAAACAGTTATACACTGCTAGTGGGAATGTAAATTAGATCAGCCACTGTAGAAAGCAGTCTGAAGAGTTCTCAAAGAACCTAAAATGGAGAACTTAAAAGGACTAAGCAATGTAATTATTGGGTGTGTACCCAAAGAAATATAAATAGTTCTACCATGAAGACACAAGCATGCCTATCTTCATGGCAGCACCATTCACAAGAGCAAAGTCATGGAATAAACCTAGATGGCCATCAATAGTGAAATGGATAAAGAAAATGTGGTACATATTCACCTTGGAATACTATCTCACAACAATAAAGAATGAAATTATGTTCTTTGCAACAACATTGATGAATCTGGGGACCATTATCCTAAGCACATTAATGCAGCAACATAAAATCAAATATCATATGCTGTCACATATAAATGTGAGCTAAACGTTGAGTACACATAGACAGAAAGAAGGGAACATAGACATTGGAGCCTACTTGTGGGTTAACCCTGGGTGGATGGTAAGGATTGAAAAACTACCTATCAGGTACTATGCTGATTACCTGGGTGACCAAACCCCCATGACACACAATTTACCAATGTATCAATCCTGCACATGTATTCCCTGAATGTAAAATAAAATTTAAAAGAAAAAATAAAATAAAGCAGCAAATGTTTTAGAAATAGTAGATTTTTACTCATAGAAAATGTGTTTAACTGTAACTTAAAACAGAACTGCCATTTGACCAAGCAATTCCATTACTGGGTATATACCCAAAGGAATATAAATTACTCTGCCATAAAGACACTTGCATTAGTCTGTTCATCACAGCACTATTCATTATAGCAAAGACATCAAATCAGCCTAGATGCTCATCAATGGTGTACTAGACAAAGAAAAGATGTTACATATAAACAATGAAATATTATGCAGCAATAAAATCCTGTTGTTTGCAAAAACACGGATGGAACTGGAGGTCATGTCACAGAAAGACAAACTCCTTATGTTCTCACTTATTTGTGAGTGCTAAAAATCAAAACAATTGAATTCATGAAGATTGAGAATAGAAGGATTGTTAACTAGAGGCTGAGGATAGTGAGGAGTTGTAGGGGAGGTAGGCATGGTTAATGTACATAAATAAATAGAAAGAATGAATAAGACATACTATTTGATAGCACAACAAGGTGATTATAGTCAGTAATAACTTAATTGTAAATTTTAAAATGACTAAAAGAGTGTAATTGTATTATCTGTAACACAAAGGATAAATGCTAGAGGGGATGGATAACCCATTTTCATGATATGATTATTGCTTATTTCATGCCTGTACCAAAGTATCTCATATACCCCATAAATATATATACCTACTATGTATCGATTAAAAATTTTTTTAAATTAAAAAAGAAAATTTGGTAAATATACACCATGGAATAGTATGCAGCCACAAAAAAAAAAAGAAAGAAAAAAATTGTGTCCTCTGCAGCAACATGGATGGAGCTGGAGGCCATTATCCTAAGCAAATTAGCACACAGGAACAGAAAAACAAATATCACATATTACCACTTATAAGTGGGAGCTACATAGTGAGTACATGTGGACACAAAGAAGGGAACAATAGACAGCAGAGCTTTCTTGAGGGTGAAGAGTGGGAGGAGAGCGAGGATCAAAAAACTGCCTATTGTCGGCCGGGTGCGGTGGCTCATGCCTGTAAACCCAGCACTTTAGGAGGCCAAGGCAGGTGGATCATGAGGTCAGGATATCGAGACCATCCTGGCTAACATGGTGAAACCCCATCTCTACTAAAATACAATAAATTAGCCAGGCATGGTGACACATGCTTGTAATCCCAGCTGCTCGGGAGGCTGAAGCAGGAGAATCTCTTGAACCCAGGAGTTGGAGGTTGCAGTGAGTAGAGATGGCACCACTGCACTCCAGCCTGGTGACAGAGAGACTCCATATCAAAAATAAATAAATAAATAAATAAATAAATAAATAAATAAATAAATAAATAAAAATCCTGCCTATTGTCTACTATCCACACTACCTGGGCGACAAAATAATCTGTAGAGAAAACCTCTGCAACACTAATTTAACCATATAATAAACCTATGCATGTACCCTGTAAACTTAAAATAAAAGTTGGAAATAAAAAAGAAAGCATAATTTCACCATTTTGTGTTTGACTAAATGTTTTCAGGTGGCATAAACTCTGTTCTCTACTTTTAGGACTTACCTGTGTTTTTACATAATTCCATTTTCATTTTCAAGGATGTTCATAAATAAACACAGGTATTAAGAGACATTATAGAATTTTGATTTGGAGCCTCAGTGAAGTGGGGTGCCTCGAGTTTTAATACATAAATGGCCAAGAATAATAAAGCTATAAGAGTGCCACAAGCTGATTTTAACTATAACATTTCCTATTTTGAAAGTCGATTTCTCAAATTTCCATATTATCACAAAAGTGTTTTCTTCAATGGCATCTATGTTATATGTCTACATGTATACACCGAGAGATAAGTTGTGTGCATGTGTGTGTGTAGTACAACATGGAAAATTACATCCACTGAGGTATATTTTTAGCAACATAGAACATAGATGATTGACAGAACAAAGCATATGGAAATGAAGACAAATCTAACCCACATTTAGATCTAAGAAAAAAATATTTGCCTGAAGGGAAAATATTAATTAGTTTGTCTACATGCAAGATAAAAGTCTGGAAGACGTATCTATCAAAAGGCAGTGGAATAAACAGCAAAATGGAAATTATTTGTAAACTGACAGTAAACTTGGCAAACATTGAGGGGGTAAACACGTTATTTGGCATGCAAAGCATTTTGAAATCACAGCCTCTGTCAGGAGGCATCTGTGCCTAGATTCACTTATTTGACAGAAATTAACATTTTGCAGAAATCTTTGTTGCATGCTAAAGATTTCTTCACCCTCCTTAATTATTTTAATTGCTGCTTCAGAATGCTCCAAATAAACACTCAAAAGATGCTAAACTCCACAAAGTCCAATCCAATTTCAATATTACAGAGTGATTGCTCTCTGAGTTTACTATAGTACCTACCAAGAGGTGAACTATTTAAGTAAATATACCAAGTATATTTTTATGGGATAAAATATAAGGGCCATGTAAATCCAGTAATGATCCTCATAGTACTGGGAAAGGTACAATTACAGGTGCAGGGATAGAAACTACTTTACCCAATTTTATCTATCTTACATAATTAAAAATCATCCAAGGGTCTAAAATGCTATGGATTAAATAATTTTCACTATCTTTAATTTCTGACAAAATTTTAGATAACTAGTAAGGTAAATTAAGAGATTTGGCATAGTGGAAAAAAATATTGTTACAGAGATTCAAGAAGTCCTAGCTCTGTCACTAACTAGTTGTCAGTTAACTTCTGTGGTTCTCAGATTCCTCATCAGTAAAGAGAAAAAGATTTAATCTTTTCTGAAGTCCTTTTCAAGCTACAATTTAGACATTCCAGGTTATCTGATTATAAATGTTCAAACTCTCTTATTTTGGGAACTTAAGAAACTTATTTTCTTAAGTGAAAACTGTCTTGTTCAAAACAGTGATTTTCTTTCGTTTTTTAAATAATATTCACTGTGAGAGAGATATCTGTCAGCAAAATCCTGTGTTTTTTGTTTCAAAATAATAGAATCTTTAAGCAGTGACTTTTTCTCCTTTTACCTTTAAGGTAACTGATGTATGCAAAGATGAATTGACTTGAATCTAAGTGTTGAGGTTAAAATAGGTCATTATTATGTGTAAAGCCCTTTGATAAATGCTTTACTTTTATTATATAACTCAATTCTTAAAACAGTGTATGAAGTAGGAGGAGGTAGTCTGGTAGTAGAACCAAAATTTATACAAAGTTGCTTGATTTAAAGACTATTATTTCCACACCACAATATTCACAAGTTAAGTAGGCAGTTGCATATTTAAGGTATACTTTAAGGGAATCTGCTGATCTGCTATTCTACCATTAGATTAATTCCCATATACTAACAACCCAGAATCTGCTTCTAGGGGGTTCTTAATAGAAGTCACAAAAATGAGCTAACACAGCAATTTGTAAGTGCTTGTCAATAATAAAGATTTCATTTGTCAGCGACAAAATCAATTAGTTATTTTTCATAAAGCTAGATATAGTCTATTTAATATACTCCATTATTTTAAATTATAATTTCTACTATTTTGGTGTGAATGAATTATTATTTTATGAAATAACAAACTATGTGGAAGATAGTATATTTCATTTAGCCTGGAAGAGAAATTTTGTCATAATAATTAAAAAGCAAGGCCCTGGTTTCAGGCTATCTTGGTTGCACAATACCTACTTTTAATTTTGCAACTTGTCCAAGTGATTACATCTTTCTAAAACTTTTCTCAGCTCTATAGTATGATTAATAAGAGTATCTTTTTCATATGATTGCTATGATTATTATCTGAGTTAATGCATGTGAAGTGCTTTACACATGTTAATGGCATGTTAGATATTAGCTGTTACTTATATAATAGGGGTATAGGTTTATATGTTTGAGTATACTTGTGTGTGTGTGTGTGTGTGTGTGTGTGTGTGTGTGTATGTTTTTCATAGCTTTGTATATTAAAAAGTAAGTAAACATATCTTGGTCCTCTTGGTATTTCATTGTTGTTTCATTTCACTGATCCATTAGACACACAAATCTTTGTATCAATGAACTAACTTTTAACCTCACTGGGATGTAGTTTCAGGACCTTAATACTAAATAGAATATAAGGAGTAGGCTAAATATGTATTGGAACTTCAATTTGAAGCTGAAGAATAGGCTAAAAAGTCTGGGCTGGGAAGTTCAACTCAAAGTGTGAGTCGTCCAGAGAAAAATGGGAAGCACAGAAAAGAAATTGGAAGTAAGAATTGGTCAAAATGGAGGTGTGAAAAGGCAGAAAACCAATTTAGCTGCTATTCAGATTTTACTCAGGTATTTTTCTTTCTGTATTTCTCATCCAGAATCTTTTGTAGACATTATTCATAGAGTGATACCAGATTTAAAAACAAAAATTGTTTCTTTGCAGAGGTGAAAAACACGTAAACGCATGTAAGCCTCATTAATTTTCCTAGTCCTATTCTGTCGTGAGGAACAAGTTTGGACTTGAATTAAAAATACTCATAGTCAATATGCAAATAAATGAAAGATCACAAAGAAACCTCACAAAATGCACAAACTGGGAAACCTGAGAACACTGTGTGCTGAAAAACACAAAAGTAATCTTAAGCTATAACTCTTATTGCTGTTGTAGGACATATGTGATGTTGTCCTGGTCATAATGGGGAAGGATTGTCTAGAGACAGAAGAAAATGAACTAGCCAGAATCCTTTGAAAGTTAATGGCAATATCATTGATGAAAATACTTCTCACCTCACTTATGGCTGTTATTTAGTGTAATCTTTTTTTTCCAGAATTAATTAGAATAAAATGAATTAAAATTTTAAAAATGTAAATCATGGTCCTTTTGGATTTTTTTTTTTTCTGAAGGGCATGGTAATCTGTAAGTTATCTCTTAATAAAATACAATTGTGTGAAATGAGTAAATAAAATTCAGTTTTGATTGGTATTATTAAAGCTAAACATTTCATATCATGGTGGGGGCCAAGATGGCCAAATAGGAACAGCTCTGGTCTGCAACTCCCAGTGAGACCAGTGCAGAAGGCAGGTGATTTCTGCATTTCTGACTGATGTACCCAGTTTGTCTCATTGGGACTGGTTAGGCAGTGGGTCCAATTCACAGAGGGTGAGCAGAAGCAGGGTGGGGCATCATGTCACCCAGCAAGTGCAAGGAGCTGGGGGACCACCCTTCCACAACCAAGGGAAGCTGTGAGGGACTGTGCTACCCACCTGGGTTACCACACTTTTCCAACAGTTTTTGCAATCTGCAGATCAGGAGATTCCCTCTTGTGCCTACACCTCCAGGGCCCTCAGTTTCAAGCACAAAACTGGGCAGCTGTTTGGGCAGACACCAAGCTAGGAGTTTTTTTTTTTTTTTTTTTTCCATACCCCAGTGGTGCCTGGAACCCCAGCAAGACAGAAATGTTTATTCCTCTGGAAAGGGGGCTGAAGCCAGAGAGCCAAGTGATCTTGCCCAGCTGGTCCCACTCCCAAGGAGCCCAGCAACCTAAGAACCACTGGCTTGAAATTCTTGCTGCCAGTGTAGCAGTCTGAAGTTGACCTGGGATAATCAAGTTCGGTTAGGGGAGAGGTACCATTACTGAGACTTTAGTAGGCTGTTTTCCCCTGACAGTGCTAAGGAGGCTGGGAGGTCTGGTCTGGGCACAGCAAAGTGGCTGTGGCCAGACTGCTTCTCTAGATTCCTCTTCAATGGGCAGGGCATCTCTGAAGGAAAGGTAACAGCTCCAGCCAGGGGCTTACAGACAAAACCCCCATCTCCCTGGGACAGAGCACCTCAAGGAAGAGGGTGGCTGTGAGCCCAGCTACAGCAGATTAAATCATCCCTGTGTGCTGGCTCTGAAGAGAGAAGCTGATTCTGATAAGAAGGATTCTCCCAACACAGTGTACCAGCTCTGCTAAAGGACAGGCTGCCTCTTCAAGTGGGTTCCTGATCCCCATGCCTCCTGACTGGGAGATACCTCCCAACAGGGGTCAACAGGTATCTCATACAGAAGAGGTCTGGCTGGCATCAGGCTGGTGCCCCTCTGGGACGAATCTTCCAGGGGAAGGAGCAGGCAGCAATTTTTGCTGTTCTGCAGCCTCCACTGGTGATACCCAGGTGAACAGCATCTGGATTGGAACTCCAGCAAACTGGAGCAGACCTGCAGAAGAGGCACCTGACTGTTAGAAGAAAAGCTAACAAACAGAAAGCGACAAGATCAACATCAACATAAAGGACCCACACACAAAAATCCCATCCAAAGGTCATCAGCCTCAAAGAACAAAAATAGATGAATCCACAAAGATGAGGGGGAAAAAAAAAAAAAGAGCAAAAACGCAGAAAATTTCAAAAACCAGAATACTTCTTTTCCTCCAGATGATTGCAACTTTTCTCCAGCAAGGGCACAAAACGGACAGAATTTGATGAATTGAATGAATTGACAAAAGTAGGCTTCAGAAGGTGGGTAATAAACTCTTCTGAGCTAAAGGAACATGTTCTAACCCAATGCAAGGAAGCTAAGAACCGTGATAAAAGGTTATAGGAAACTGCTAACTTGAATAACCAGTTTATAGAGGAACACAAAGGACCTGGTGGAGCTGAAAAACACAGAACAAGAACTTTGTGATGCATACACAAGTATCAATAGCCAAATTGATCAAGTAGAAGAAAGGACATGAGAGAATGAAGATCAACTTACTGAAATAAAGTGTGAAGACAAACTTAGAGAAACAAGAATGAAAAGGAATGAACAAAGCCTCCAGGAAATGTGGGACTATGTGAAAAGACCAAACCTATGATTTATTGGTGTATCTGAAAGTGACAGAGAGAAAGGAACCAAGTTGGAAAACACACTTCACAGTATTATCCAGGAAAATTTTCCCAACCTAGCAAGACATTCCAACATTCAAATTCAGGAAATACAGAGAACACCACTAAGATGAGAAGAGCAACCCCAAAATACATAATCATCAGATTCTCCAAGGCTGAAAAGAAAGAAAAAATGTTAAGGGGAGCCAAACAGAAAGGTCATATTACCTACAAAGGGAAGCATATCAGACTAACAGCAGATCTCTCTGCAGAAACTTTATGAGCCAGAAGAGAATGGGGTCCAATATTAAACATTCTGAAATAAAAGAATTTTCAACCCAGAATTACATATCCAGCAAACTAAGTTTCATAAGCAGAGAAGAAATATAATCCTGTCCAGACAAGGAAATGCTGAGGAAATTTGTCACCACCAGGCCTGCCTTACAAGAGCTCCTGAAGCAAGCTCTAAATATGGAAAGAAAAAAACCATTACCAGCCACTGCAAAAACACCATAATATAAAGAGCAATTACCCTATGAAGAAACTGCATCAAGTAATGTAGCATCATGACAAGATGATCCAATTCACACATAACAATATTAACCTTAGAAATAAATGGATTAAATGCCCCAATTAAAAGACACAGACTGGCAAATCAGATAAAGAGTCAAGACCCATCAGTGTGCTGTATTCAGGAGACCCATCTCACATGCAAAGACACACATAGGTTCAAAATAAAGGGATGGAAAAGTTTTTACCAAGAGAGTGGAAAGGGAAAAAAAACAGGGGTTGCAATCCTAGTCTCTGATAAAACAAACTTTAAAACAACAAAGATTAAAAAAGACAAGTAAGGGAATTACATAATGGTAAAATGATCAATGCAACAAGAACTACTTATCTTAAATATATATGCACCCAAAACAGGAGCACCCAGATTTATAAAACAAGTTCTTAGAGATCTACAAAGAGACTTGGACTCCCACACAGTAATAGTGGGAGACTTTAACACCCCACTGTCACTATTAAACAAATCAGCGAGACAGAGAATTAACAAGGATATTTAGGAGTTAAACTCAGCTCATTACCAAGTGGACCTAATGGAAATCTACAGAACTCTCCACACCAAATCAACAGAATATACATTATTCTCAAAGCCATATATCACTTATTCTAAAAACGACCATATAATTGGAAGTAGAATAATACTCAGCAAATGCAAAAGAATGGAAATCATAACAAACAGTCTATCAGACCACAGTGCAATCAAGTTAGAAGTCAGGATTAAGAAACTCACTCAAAACTGCACAACTACTTGGAAATTGAACAACGTGCTCCTGAATGACTACTGTGTAAACAGCAAAATTAAGGTAGAAATAAAAAAGGTATTTGACACCAATGTGAACAAAGAGACAATGAATCTCTGGGACATAGCTAAAGCTGTGTTAAGAGGGAAATTAATTGCACTAAATGTGCACATCAGAAAGTGGGAAAGATCTAAAAGTTTATCATCATAAATAAAAGAACTAGGAAAGCAAGAGCAAACAAATTCAAAAGCTTGCAGAAGACAAGAAATAACTAAGATCGAAGCAAAACTGAAGGAGATAGAGACAAGAAAAACCCTTCAAATAATCAATTAATATAGGCGCGGTTTTTTTTTTTTTTTTTTTTTTTGGAAAAGATTAACAAAATAGAGGAACCACCGGCTACACTATCAAATCCCTATAAAAATCCCTGAATAGACCAATAACAAGCTCTCAAATTCAGGCAGTAACTAATAGCCCTCCAACCAAAAAAAAAAAAAAAAGCCCAGGATCAGACAAATTCACAGCCAAATTATACCAGAGGTACAAAAAAGGAACTGGTGCCATTCCTTCTGAAACCATTATAAATGATAGAAAAAGAGAGATTCCTCCCTAACTCATTTGATGAGGCTGGCATCATCCTGATATCAAAACCTGACAGAGACACAACTAAAAAGAAAATTTCAGGCCAATATCCCTGATGAAAATTGATGTGAAAATCGATGTGATAATCCTCAATAAAAGACTGGCAAACAAAATCCAGCAGCACATCAAAAAGCTTATCCATCACAATCAAGGCAGCTTCATCTCTGGGATGCAAGGCTGATTCAACATACACAAATCAATATATGTAATCCATTACATAAACAGAACCAATGACAAAAACCACACGATTATCTGAATATATGCAGAAAAGGCCTTCAATAAAATTCAACAACTCTCAATAAACTAGATATTGATGGAAAATATCTCAAAATAGTAAGCTGTTTATGACAAACACATAGCCAATATCATAATGAATGGGCAAAAGCTGGAAACATTCCCTTTAAAAAGTGGCACAAGACAAGGATGCCCTTTCTCACCACTTGTATTCAACACAGTATCGGAAGTACTGGCCAAGGCAAACAGGCAAGAGAAAGAAATAAAGCATATTAAAATAGGAAGAGAGGAAGTCAAATTGTCTCTATTTGCAAACCACATAATTGTGTATTTAGAAAACCCCGTTGTCTCAGCCCAGAAACTCTTTAAGCTATTAAGCAATTTCAGCAAAGTCTCAGGATACAAAATAAATGTGCAAAAATTACAAGCATTCCTATACACCAACAATAGAGAAGCAGAGAACCAAATCAAGAATGAACTCCCATTGACAATTGCTACAAAGAGAATAAAATACCTAAGAATACAACTTACAAGGGATGTGAAGCACCTCTTCAAGGAGAACTACAAACAACTGCTCAAGGAAATAAGAAATGAAACAAACAAAAGGAAAAAAAATTCCATGATCATCAATATCGTGAAAATGGCCCTACTGTCCAAATTAATTTATAGATTCAATGCTATCCCCATCAAGCTGCCATTGACTTTCTTTGCAGAATTAGAAGAAAAACTACTTTAATTCATATGAAAGCAAAAAAAAAAAAAAAAAGAAAAAGAAAAAAAAGATTCCATATAGCCAAGACAATCCTAAGCAAAAAGAACAAAGCTGGAGGCATTATGCTACCTGACTTCAAACTACAATACAAGGCTACAGTAACCAAAACAGTATGGTACTGGTACCAAAACAGATACATAGATCAATGGAACAGAACAGATAATTCAGAAATAACACCACACATCTGCAACCATCTGATATTTGACAAACCTGACAAAAACAAGCAATAAGAAAGGATTCCCTATGGTGCTGGGAAAACTGGCTTGCCATATGCAGAAAACAGAAACTGAACCACTTCATTATACTTTATACAAAAATTAAATCAAGATGGATTAAAGACTTAAACGTAAAACTCAAAACCACAAAAACCCTAGAAGAAAACCTAGGCAACACCATTCAGTACATAGCCATGTGCAAGGCTTCATGACTAAAACACCAAAAGCAATTTCAACAAAAGCCAAAATTGTCAAATGGTATCTATTCAAACTAAAGAGCTTCTGCACAGCAAAAGAAGCAATCATCAGAGTGAACCAGAAACCTACAGAATGGGAGACAACTTTTGCAAGCTACCCATCTGACACAGATCTAATATTCAGAATCCACAAGGAACTTAAACAAATTTACAAGAAAAAACAAACAACACCATCAAAAATAGGTGAAGGATATGAACAAACACTTCTCAAACAAAGAAATTTATGTGGTCAACAAACACATGAATTAAAAGGTTATCGTCACTGGTCATTAGAGAAATGCAAATCAAAACCTCACACAACTTAGAATGGAAATCATTAAAGAGTCAGGAAACAACAGATGCTGGAGAGGATGTGGAGAGATAGGAACACTTTTACACCATTGGTGGGGGTGTAAATTAGTTCAATCATTGTGGAAGACAGTGTGGAGATTCCTCAAGGATCTAGAACCAGAAATACCATTTGACCCAGCAATTCCATTACTGGGTATATACCCAAAGGATTATAAATCACTCTACTATAAAGACACATGCACACATATGTTCATTGCAACACTATTTACAATAGCAAAGACTTGGAACCAATCCAAATGTCCATCCAAGATAGTCTGGATAAAGAAAATATGGCACATATACACCATGAAATACTATGCAGCCATGAAAAAGAACAATTTAATGTCCTTTGCAGGGATATGGATGAAGCTAGAAGGCATCATTTTCAGAAAACTAACACAGAAACAGAAAAGCAAATGCCATGTTCTCACTCATAAGTGGGAGTTGAGCAATGAGAACATGTGGACACAGGGAGGGGAACATAACACACCAGGGCCTGTTGGGGCATGGGGGGCAAGGGGAGAGAGAGCATTAGGACAAATACCTAATGCATTGTGGGGCTTAAAACCTAGATGATGGGTTGATAGGTGCAGCAAACCACCATAGCACATGTATACCTATGCAACAAACCTGCACATTCTGCACATGTATCCCAGAACTTAAAGTAAAATTTTTAAAAAGCTGAATATTTTCAGAGCACAAAATGTCATTTATAAAAATATTTTGAATATTTTTGAAGTTAAATAACTATGGAGACAAGATGGCTTACTAGAGGCAGCTAGGAGGAACATCTGCCACCAAGATACTGGGAAACTGGAAAGACTGCTGCACTTTGAGCAGATCTCTGAAAGGAAGCAGTTAATAGTGAACAGAAGGAGGACACAGATGATGGGCTGAAGGAAGAGGAAGTTGGGAACTCTGCACAGGGCTACCATGCTCTAACAATCATTCCTGACCCCCAGTGACTCCTGGAGAAGCAGTGAGTTGAGCAGGCAAGGCGTGACCCGCTATTGCCACAGGCCTCTGGGATCCTGCCAGTATGAGACTTCATGACCGCTTGGGACTATTGAACTGACAAAGAGAGCCCCTTAGAGAGGTGGCAGGGGCAAAATTCCAGCATGTGCGGAACCCAGGGTGTTTGGTGTGAGAATATTTGCAAGGGAGCATCACCAGGGAAGTCCATCACCCAAGGCTACCCTTGCTCCCCTGGGAGACTCTACCCTTAGGGGAACTGTTGCACCCAAACAGGGCAGAGCAATCTTGCCCATGTAATGGAGACAGTCCAACGTGAGCGCCCTTCAGTCTACTGGCCTCTCCTGGTTTCCCAGCCTGGCCATTTCTGCTTGCAGTTCAGCCTAGTATAGCCAACCAGGGTGCTTCCTGGGGACCTACATTATCGTTTCTGCACTACCAGATCATACCTGACCTTTGGGGACATCCAGCAGAGTGGCCCCCACTGACAGGCACCAGCTCACCAGCTCCCTCCCCCCAACACAGCCCACCCTGTGCCACTTTGCCAGCACATACTTGCCCACGACCACTCCCCCATCACTTTGCTTGTGCATGAGCAAACCTTGCCTCACCTTCCCTGTTGGCATGTGGGTTTATGTGCACCCTTCCTAGGTATTGTTGCCAAGATGAGTACTGCCACGACCCCTGCTGCCATGCCATCATGCCACCACTGCCAGTGAAAACACATGCACAGACACCACTGTCCCTACCCCTACCCTGCACAGCCACCTGGGCTAGCACTAAAGCACATACAGCAATCGCCCACCCAGTGTCTGCCAGGGCCCCTCCTCTGCGCTGACACTACCACAGGTAGCAAGGTACACATGGACCCGAGAGGCCCCGATTCCTCTCTTCACCTTTCCCCGAGCACTGCCTCTCCCATTACTGCCAACACTGGTACAGAATCCAGCAACCCTAAGATCACCAGTTCCCTGACAAGCTGAGGAGCATGCAATTCACTGCACTGCTGCTGCTGCTAGAGTGCAAATGATCACAGTTCTCACTGCTGCAACCAGTGGAAGTGCTTTGGCTGGCACAACCCTTTAGAGTGTTGTGGTCAGTAATCCGGGAAGACCTCAGCCCTACCAGTGCAGCAGGTTCCCAACCTCAAGGGGCCAGAAGACAAAGCCAGGAGCCTGATACTAGCCTCCCAGAATTACAGCACTCAGCCCAGGCATTGCCCTCCCGAAAAGTCTACCAGAAATGAAGACAGCCAAATAAACCCATCTCATACCACAATCAAACACCCAAGGACATCAAAGAAGATAAAAGAAAAGAAAACAAAAATCCAATGGACAGCAACTTCAAAGACTGAAGGAATATTAGACCACACAGATGAGAAAGAACCAGTTCAAGATCTCCAGAAACTCAAAAAGCCAGAGTGTCTTTTTACCTCCAAACAATGGCACTAGTTCCGCAATGATGGTTCTTACCCAGGCTGAAATCGCTGAAATGACAAACATAGATTTTTGAATATGAATAGGAATGAAGATCATCGACATTCAGGAGAAAGTCAAAACCCAATCCAAGGTTTCTAAGAGATATGATTAAATGATACAGGAGATGAAAGACAAAATGGTCATTTTTATGAAAGGATAAAACTAAGCTGATAGAGCTGAAAAACCCACCTTAAGAATTTCAGAATAAAATTACAAGTATTAACAGTAGAATCAACCAACCTGAGAAAAGAATCTCAGATCTCAAAGAACAGTTCTTGAAAATAACTCAGTCAGACAAAAATAAGGAAAAAAAAAGCAATAAAGAAGAATAAATAAAACCTCCAAGAAATGTGGGATTATGTAAAGAGACCAAGTCAACTACTCATTGGTGTCTCTGACAGAGAGGGAGAGAGAGAAAGCAACTTTGAAAACACATTTCAGGGTATAGTCCATGAAAATTCCCCAACATCGCTAGAGAAGCGAACCTTCAAATTCAGGCAACACAGAGAACCCCTGAAAAATACTACATAAGAAGACAATGGCCAAGTCACATAGTCGTCAGAATACCCAAGTTCAAAATGAAAGAAAAATAAAATGTTCAAAGCAGCTAGAGAGAAGTGGTAGGTCACCTACAAAGGGAACCTAATCAAGCCAACAGCAGACCTTTAAGCAGAAACACTGCAATGCAAAAAAAAAAAAAAAAAAAAAAAAAAAGAGCGCCTCTATACAGCATTTTTTTAAATTTTATTTTATTTTTTTTGAGATGGAGTCTCACTCTGTTGCCCAGGCTGGAGTGCAGTGGTACGATCTTGGCTCACTGCAAGCTCCGCCTCCCAGGTTCACGCCATTCTCCTGCCTCAGCCTCCCAAGTAGCTGGGACTAAAGGTGCCTGCCACCACACCCGTCTAATTTTTTGTATTTTTTTTTTTTTTTTAGTAGAGATGAGGTTTCACCGTGTTAGCCAGGATGGTCTCTATCTCCTGACCTTGTGATCCACCCAACTAGGCCTCCCAAAGTGCTGGGATTACAAATGTGAACCACCGTGCCCAGCCTGTCCAATATTATTAAAGAAAACAGCTTCCAACCAGGAAGTTCATATCCAGCCAAAATAAGCTTTAAGTGAAGGAGAAATAATATCCTTTTCAGACCTATATATATATACACACACATATATATACACACACACGCACACACATACATATATTAAGGGTATTTGTTACCACCATACTTGCCTTACAAGAAATTATGAAGGAAGTGCTAAAACTGGAAAGGAAAGACCATTATTGGCCACTACAAAAATATGCTTAAGTACATAGACCAGAGACCCTAGAAAGTAATCATACAAGCAAGTCTGCATACTAACCAGCTAACAACATGATGACAGGAACAAATCGGCATATATCAATACTAACCATGAATGTAAGTGGGCTAAATGTTCCAAGTAAAAGTCAGAGAGTGGCAAGTTGGATTAAAGAAGTAAGACCCAACTCTATGTTATCTTCAAAAAACTCCATCTCATATTCTCATATTTAATGACAGCCATAGGCTCAAAGTAAAAAAATACAGAAAAATCTACCAAGCAAATGGAAAGCAGAAAAAAGCAGGAGTTGCTATTCTAATTTCAGACAAAACAGACTTTAAACCAACAAAAATAAAGAAGACAAAGTAGGTCATTATATAATGGTAAAAGACTCAGCTTAACAAGAATACCTAACTATTCTAAATATGTGTGAACCCAACACAGTCACATTCAGATGCATAATGCAAGTCTTTAGAGACCTATGAAGAGACTTGGACAACCACACAATAATAGTGAGGGATAGCCACAACACCTCACTGACTTTATCAGACAGATCAATGAGGCAGAAAATTAACCAAGATATTAGGGACCTGAGCAAGACATTTGACCAAATGGACCTAATAGATGTGTACAGAAAACTTCACCACAAAACAACAGAAAATACATTCTTCTCTTCTGTACGTGGTGCATGCTCTAAAATCAGCAACACGATCAGACATATAGCAGTGCTCAGCAAATTAGAAAAGAATGAAATTACACCAACCATGGTCTCCAACCACAGTTCAATCAAACTACAAATCAACACTGAGAATATTGCTCAAAACCACATAATTACATGAAAATTAAACAATTTGCTTCTGAATAACATCTGGGTAAACAATGAAATTAAAGCAGAAATCAAGAAATTATTTGAAAGTAGGATATGAACAGTCACTTCTCAACAGAAGATATTTATGCAGCCAACAGAAATATGAAAAAATACTCATCATCACTGGTCATTACAGAAATGCAAATCAAAACCATAATGAGATACCATCTCATGCCAGTTAAGATGGTGATCATTAAAAAGTCAGGAAAAAACAGATGCTGGAGAGGTTGTGGAGAAATAGGAACACTTTTATACTGTTGGTGGGAGTGTAAACTAGTTCAACCATTGTGGAAGATAGTGTGGCGATTCCTCAAGGATCTAGAACCAGTAATACCATTTGACCCAGCAATCTCATTACTGGATGTATACGCAAAGGATTATAAATCATGCTACTATAAAGACACATGCACACGTGTGTTTATTGTGGTACTGTTCTCAATAGCAAAGACTTGGAACCAGCCCAAATGTCCATCAATGATAGACTGGATAAAGAAAATATGGCACATATACACCACGGAGTACTATGCAGCCATAAAAAAGGATGAGTTCATGTCACTTGCAGGGACATGGATGAAGTTGGAAACCATCATTCTCAGCAAAATATCACAAGGACAGAAAACCTAACAATGCATGTTCTCACTCATAAGTGGGAGTTGAACAATGAGAACACATGAGCACAGGGAGGGTAACATCACACACCGGGGCCTGTTGGGGGGTGGTGCTAGGGGAGGGAGAGCGTTAAGAGAAATACCTAATGTAAATGACCAGTTGATGGGTGCAGCAAACCAACATGGCACATGTATACCTATGTAACAAACCTGCACATTGTGCACATGTACCCTAGACCTTAAAGTATATAATAATAATAATAATAATGATAAAGAAATTCTTTGAAAGCAATGAGAACAAAGATACAACATATGAGAATCTGTGACACAGCTAAGGCAATGTTAAAATGGAAATTTATAGTGCTAAATGCCCACATCAAAAAGTTAGAAAGATCTCAAATAAAAAAATCTAATATCATAACTAGAAGAAATAGACAGAAAGAAAAAGCAAATCAATCCCAAAGCTAGCAGAAGAAATAACTGAAATTGCTAGTATGCAAGAGTATTAGTCCATTTTCATACTGCTATAAAGATACTACCTGAGACTGGGTAACTTATAAAGAACAAAAGGTTTAATTGTCTTACAGTTCTGCATGGCTGGGGAGGCCTCAGGAATCTATTATCATGATGGAAGGGGAAGCAGGCATGTCTCACATGGCAGTAGGAGAGGGAGACAGACAGAGAGAGAGAGAGAGAGAGAGAGAGAAAGACAGACAGAAAGAGAGAGAAGCCCAGGGGAAACTGCCATTTATAAAACCATCAGATCGTGTGAGAACTCCCTCAATATCATGAGAACAGCATGGGGGAAACCATCCACATGATCCAATCACCTCCCACCGGGTCTCTCCCTCAACACCTGCAGATTACAATTCAAGATGAAATTTGGGTAGGTACACAAAGCCTAACCATATCACAAGGATGGTTCAAAATATGCAAATTAATAAATGTGATTTGTCACATAAACAGGACTCAAAACAAAAACTACATGATTATCTCAATAGATGCAGAAAAGGCTTTTGATAAAATTCAACATTTCTGTATGATAAAAGCTTTCAATTACCTAGGCATTGAAAAAACACCCTTCAAAATAATGAGTCATCTATGACTAATCCACAGGCAACATCATACTGATTGGGCAAATGCTGGAAGCACTCCTTTTGAAAACTGGAATAACAGAAGGATGCTCTCTCTCCTTCCACTCTTATTCAACATAGTAATGGAAGTCTTGACCAGAGCAATAAGGCAAGAGAAAGAAGTAGAACATATCCATAAAGGAAGAGAGGAAGTCAAACTATCCCTGTTTGCAGACAATATAATTTGATACCTAGGAAATCCCATACTGTCTGTTGAAAAGCTCCTAGACCTGATATACAACCTCATGAAAGTTTCAGGATACAAAATCAGTGCACAAAAATCTTTAGCATTCCTATACAACAATAACATCCAAGCTAAAAGCCAAATCAAGAATACAAGCCTGATTGTGATAGCCACAAAAATGATTAACATACCTAGGAAATCAGCTAATGAAAGAGGTGAAACATGTCTACAGGGAGAATTACAATACACTGCTCAAAGAATTCAGAGATGACACAAACAAATGGAAAAACATTCCCTGCTCATAAATAGCAAGAATCAATATTGTTAAATGGCCATACTGCCCAAAGCAGTCTACAGATTCAATTCTATTCCTATGAAACTATCAATGAAGTTCTTCAGAGAATTAGAAATAACTATTTTTAAATTCATATGGAGCAAATAAATGGCCCAAATAGCCAAGGCAATTCCCACCAAAAAGAACAAAGCTGGAGACATCACATTACTCGACTTCAAATGACACAACAGTGCTACAGTAACAAAAACACCATGGTACTGGTACAAACACAGATGTGTAAGCCAATGGAACAGAATACACAGCCAATAAATAATGTGGCAAACCTACAACCATCTGATCTTCTAGAAAGTCAACAAAAACAGGCAATGGGGAAAGACTCCCTATTCAATATGGTGCTGGGATAACTACCTAGCCATATGAAGAAGATTGAAACTGGACCACTTTGTTAACACCATAAAAGAAAAATCAACTCCGTATGGATTAAGACTTAAAGGAAAAACCTAAAACTATAAAAACTATGGAATATAACCTAGGAGAAATCATCTGGACCTAGGACTGAGCAAATATTTCATGACAAAGATGTCAAAAGCAATTGCAAAAAAAAATTGACAAATGGGATCTAATTAAACTAAAGGGCTTTTTCATAGGACAGAAAACTATCAACGGAGTAAATGGATAACATACACAATGGGAGAAAATATTTGCAAACTACGCTTCTGACAAAGGTCTAATATTTGGAATCTATAACTGCTTTTAAAATTTTTAATGAAAAAAACAAAGAAACTCATTAAAAGTGTGCAAAGGACGTGAACAGACACTTTTCTTTTTATTATTATTATTATTATACTTTAAGTTCTAGGGTACATGTGCATAACGTGCAGATTTGTTACATATGTATACTTGTGCCGTGTTGGCATGCTGCACCCATCAACTCGTCAGCACCCATCAACTCGTCATTTACATCAGGTATAACTCCCAATGCAATCCCTCCCCCTTCCCCCCTCCCCATGATAGGCCCCGGTGTGTGATGTTCCCCTTCCCGAGTCCAAGTGATCTCATTGTTCAGTTCCCACCTATGAGTGAGAACATGCGGTGTTTGGTTTTCTGTTCTTGTGATAGTTTGCGAAGAATGATGGTTTCCAGCTGCATCCATGTCCCTACAAAGGACACAAACTCATCCTTTTTTATGGCTGCATAGTATTCCATGGTGTATATGTGCCACATTTTCTTAATCCAGTCTGTCACTGATGGACATTTGGGTTGATTCCAAGTCTTTGCTATTGTGAATAGTGCCGCAATGAACATACGTGTGCATGTGTCTTTATAGCAGCATGATTTATAATCCTTTGAGTATATACCCAGTAATGGGATTGCTGGGTCATATGGTACTTCTAGTTCTAGATCCTTGAGGAATTGCCATACTGTTTTCCGTAATGGTTGAACTAGTTTACAATCCCACCAACAGTGTAAAAGTGTTCCTATTTCTCCACATCCTCTCCAGCACCTGTTGTTTCCTGACTTTTAAATGATTGCCATTCTAACTGGTGTGAGATGGTATCTCATTGTGGTTTTGATTTGCATTTCTCTGATGTCCAGTGATGATGAGCATTTTTTCATGTGTCTGTTGGTGAACAGACACTTTTCAAAAGACACATGTGGCCCACAAGAATAAGAAAAAATGCTCAACATCACTAATTATTAGAGAAATGCAAATCAAAGCCACAATGACACTCTCTAACACCAGTCAGAATGGCTATTGTTACAAAGTTCAAAAAATAACAGATGCTGGGAGGTTGCAAAGGAAACATAACACTTGTATAGTGCTTGTGGAAATGTAAATTAGTTCAGTCATTGTGGAAAGCAGTTTGGCAATTTCTCAAAGAACTAAAAACAGAATTACCATTTGACCCAGCAGTCCCATTATTGAGTATATACCCAAAGGAATGTAAAACGTTCAACCATAAAGACACGTGCATATTTTCATCGCAGCATTATTTGCAATAGCAAACACAACACATGGAGTCAAACTAATGCCAATCAATGGCAGACTGGATAAGGAAAATGTGGTATATATATGTCATGAAACACTATGCAGCCATATGAAGTAATGAGAGCGTGTCCTTTGTAGAAATATGGATTAAGATAGAGGCCATTATCTTAAGTGAACTAATACAGGAACATAAAACCAAATACTTCATCTTCTCACTTATAAGTAAGAACTAAACATTGAGTACATATGGATACAAAGAAGGGGACAACAGACATCAGAGCCTACTTGAGGGTGAAGGATAGGAAGTGGATGAGGATAGAAAAACGTCCTATCAGGTACTATTCTCATCACCTGGTTGATGAAATAATCTGTATACCAAACTCCCACAATACGCAATTTTCCTATATAACAAACATGGACATGTACCCCTGAACCTTAAATAAAAGTTAAAAAATAAATAAAATGCATATTCATCAATAAACAAATTTCTGTTTTTAAGCCAACCCAAAAAAGTATAATATTGTATGTAAATAGTTGGGAAAAGTACCATTAACGTTAGTATAAGAGACAAAATGCACATCTGCCACTTTGTATAGTATTTGATTGCTTATCATTGATTTATGATCTTTTATAAATACTGAAAAACATTTCATTTACTACCTGCAGAATTTAAATAACACTGCTGCAAGCACTGTTTTTGCTTGTGATGCTATAACACATTACCTGAGACTTAATAATTTATAAAGAACAGAAATCTGTCTTTTATAGTTCTGGAGGCTGGCAAGTACCAGATCAAGATCCTGGAAGGTTCACTGCCTGATAAAAGCTGTTATCTGCTTCCAAGGTGAAGTCTTGTTGTTGCATCCTCCAGAGGGGAGGAATACTGCCTTCTGGCATAGTAGAAGGCAGATAGGCAAACTAGCTAAATGCTGCATGAAGATACTTTTATAAGGGCCTTAATCCCATGCATTGAGGAGCACTCTTAATCCAGTTATCTCCACAAAGGTCTCACCTTTAATAACATCACTTTGGCCATTAGGTTTCAACATCTGATTTTGAAGGGGATATAGTCAAGTCATATTAAATACCAAGTTATTTATTTTCAGAAACTTATTTATGAAGTAATTTTTCGTGAAAACTCTATGAATATTCACTTTCACTTTTAGATTTACATAAAGTTTTCATAAAAGCAAAAACAATGTAATGGCTGCATGTCTACCCTCTTCACTTTGGCTTCTCTGCCATGATTTGGCTTACTCTGCTTTCTAATCCTATAGACAAAATTCTAAAGATAGAATTATATCTTTAGATAGAATTTACCCTATCTTTACATACGGTAAAATTCTAAAGATATTTGCTAAGTTAATGATTTCATTTAGTCGAAATTACTTTTGAAGTTATTTCATATTTCTTTTATATTACCCTTAGAAACATTGCATTTAATATGATTTTGGTATGTAACCCTAGAGAGTAACAGGTATAACATGTGAAAATATATTTATAAGATTGGTAATTATGATATACAATAAGGAATACCTACATAAAATATAGTTTAACATTTAATAAACATTTAACATTTTAATGAAATAAAAGTGATAATGTAAAGTTGAATTCAGACATGTTAAATATAGATACAATGGAATTTCAAATGTACTGTTATCTATTGTTATCTATTAGTTTTTGGCTTCTGGCTACAGATAGAGAGCTGAAAACCTGGCTTAGACTATAGAACTAGGGAATAATAGAAAGCAGGAAAGGAAGAGTAAAACATCTTTAGGTAATATGAATTAACTTATGGTAATTAACTAAATTTTCCCCTTCTCTACTTTTCTTATTTATCAGACTATCATATAAAATGAAATTTGCTGTGTTTTGGAGTCAAATATTTTTTAAATTATATTCTAGAAAAATAAATTATATGTGTGCAGTATATATTTTAAAAGTAGTACTTGTTATAATTTAGAGAAATATTCATGAGTGTTTAAATAATATAAATGGGGAAGGAAGTCACAATGCATTCACCAATTTCCTTTGTATGTTTTTTCACTTTGCCCCAACTAGAGTTTCCAATTTTATAATTGTATGTGAGGGAATGTAGCTACGCCATTGTTTCCCCACACATTGCCTACCTAGCATGCAGGTTATCACTCACTAGGTCTTCATTGAAGACTTGGTTGGTTTTCTGCCCATCTGCTACTAGCACAAGGCACATTTGTTTATACATTTTTGTATTCAATGACCAATCAGTCAACATCTGTCCTATGTGAGCTACCCACAGCAGGGCAAAGTCACAGCAAATTGTCAGTGCACACAAAGGAGGAGTGAAGCTGACTATAAATTTCTGGGAGTGCCTGGACAATATGCCAAGAGCTAGTCTGTGAAGAGAAATTAGAGTCAGTGGATTTAGGGGCAGGTCAGGGTGAAATGCTGAGTCAGCATGGTAGGAGAGATCAAGTACGAGTAGAGGCAATCACAAGAATCAGAAACTGGCACGGTACACCCAGTACAGGAATGAGGGCAATGTGCAGCTGCTCATGACAAGTCACAGGACAAGAACTTAGTTCTTAGGTTCCCTTCAAAAGCCTGAGAGATTGTGATACAAAGCTCTGGTCCTCCAAACAGAAGTCATTGGAAAAATCTCTTGGGGAGTTAAGCAGTAAGTTTCCGAATATATATGTAATAATCATTTCTTTCCTTGAGCATAGGAACTTCAGTCTTGTTCCTTGATAAACTCCATGAACACAATACACTGTCTGGAACGTAGTAGGTATTTAATAAATATTTATCAAATGAACAAATACAGGAACATCTGCAGTGAGTCCTCTGAGGGCTGACGCCTCAATAAGATGCATGCATTTTCTTTCTTGTATTCCTTCAATCAACCAAATAAGCAAAAAATTATGAATCTCATATATGCATAAAACTATGGGGAGTACACATATATACATACAATATAGTTGCTATCCTCAATGAGTTTTCAATCTCATAGAAATTGCAAAACCTTCATATAAAGCGATAATAAATAAAAAAGTAGTATAACACAAGTGAGATGTACACAAGGTGAACTGGTAGTGATGAACTCTGGCCTCAGATTAAGAGAAGACTGTGTGAAGGGGGTGATATTTCAGCTGAGTATTGAAGGACAGGGAAGCTTGATGCCAATTAAGATAGGAAACAACCTATGTAGAAAGAAGGGTAACCAGAAAAGCACAGAAATAATAAATTGCCAGTTGAGAAATAGCTAGTAATCCAGTTTGCTTGGGAATGTGAGATATGTTCGAAAGAGAATAGTAGGAAAAGAAGCAGGAAATGTAGCGTGGGTAATTATTAGCGTGATTCTTATTAACCAGGCTAAGGAGAATTAAACTCTACTATGGAATAGTTGAAGGCTTTGGACAGGGGAAAGGCATAAACCAAAACTTTTCTTTAGGAAGATTATCTGATAACATATATCCTGGGGTAAATCAGAGAAGGAACTAGTACCAAATAGAATGTCATGCAGGAGACAATTGCCGTAGCCAAGAATAAACAAGCTTCAAAAGCAGCAAAGATGAGGCAAAGTAGTACATATTTTAGTAAAAAAAGTTCTTAAAAATAAATTTTACTGAAGAAAACATGTCCTTCAGTAAAACATAAAGCTCTATTTTTCATATGGCATATAATTTTAAAAATTCAAAACACTGCATTCATAGGTGCAGGATGAATTGGTACTTTGTGTTTCATGAATAACATAACTTTCAATTCAAATAATATATTGGTCTATCTGATTTGAAGGTCATGTACTTTTTTAACATTTTACATTTTTGATTTTTAATTGTTGTGAGTACATGGTAGATGTGTATATTTGTGGGGTACATGAGATGTTTTGATACAGCATGCAATAAGTAATAAATGAGCCCTCTTGTTTGATGAAACAGGTGTGGAAGTTAAGGAATGAATTAACTTATAATAATTAACTGAATTTTCCCCTTCTCCACTTTCCTTACTCATCAGACATATTATATAAAATGAGATTTGCTGGCATTTGGAGTCAATAATTTTTAAAATTGTATTCTAGAAAAATAAATTGATATAGGATTGTCATTGGAATTGGTCATGTCACAAGCAAATATATCTAGATAACAAAGGCCTTCTGAACCCTGAACAATAGCAATGATATAGTAAATGCTATTATAGAATTAACAATGTAACCATCCGAAAGGACTTTCTTGGTGTTTCAAAGGTGTGACTTCAGCTTGGTTTGAAGTTTGTACGCTTTGTATCATAAGTAGAGTTTTGGCTTATTGTTGGAAAAAATAAAAATTATCCCTCTTTATGCAGCATGATGGCTAAAATTGTTCATCTAATAAAAATAATTTCTGAATTTTGCTATTTGTCCCATTTTGATGTTGTTTTGGTGGTCCCAATTTGATCACATATAAACATTAATTCATTTATCAAAACCTGAAACATTCTAAATTTTTATTTGTCATAAAAATATAGATATACTTATCCTAACGTGATATAACTGCAAAATGCAAGGTGAATATGTGAATACATACATTCATGAAACATGAAAAGAGTTCCTGAATTAAAAGCATTGTGATCAGTCATTAACACGCAGAAGCAGCTATTTGCACTGGAAAAACATGAAGAGAATTTTTTGTTTTAAAATTGCATTCTTCACACTTAAACCAGTTGCAGATGGCGTCAAGAAAGCATTTTTTTAGAACTGATTTTATGAGATTACTTACCAATGTGAGTAATGAGAAGCTATTTTTTGCTGAGTCTTCTACAGTAGCTTGAGGACCGAAATTCCTGAATTTATCTTTAAAATGACCTGGATCTGCATTTCATAGGCCAGTAGGTATAGTAAAATTGTTAAGGGATGCATGCAAAGCTTGCAACTATCAAGCATCTCCAATTAAAGTAGGCCTGACATTTCTATAAGTGTTAATGTGAGGGCATAAAAGTAAATCATATTTTTAAAGTTCTTTATTTCTCTATTCAGCCCAGCAGAAAATTTTTTCTGTCTCATCTTTTTATTTCCGTATGTAAAATCATCATTTAACGGCCTACAGTTTATTACTGATGAAGTTTCTTTTTTTAAGTCTTTACGTGTTTGAAAATTTTTACTCAGATACACACCTACAGTAATTTCTAAAGAGCAAAGAAATGAAAAAGAGCATCTCGTTTTCATATAAATCCACCCAACAGTTTAGGTAAATCTATTCTTGCTCTCTGATGTGGAGATGTGCAGGGAAAAAAAGAAATCAAACTAGAGGCAAGAACAAACAAACCAAAATCCGTCCCTGGAAAACTGTCGGCTCATTGTCATCAAAATAATTGGATGTCAGAAGGAAATAAAAGTGTTTATCCCATAAAAGTAACTATGGCAGAATAGCTTTAAATTGCTCAATTTCCTGTGCCGCAAAGAGAACTGAAATTAAACACTTCTTGGGATATTTGCTTTTCGTCTTGCTTTTCTAAGATATTCTCTGTCAAATCTTTATCAAAGGTCATTGGTAATCATATTTAAAAGATAAAAATTCAGATGACTTTATTCCTCTGGTTTTAATGATCAGAAAAAGACATTTGTATCCACAATAAGGAGAAATCCTTTCTAAATCCAAAAATATTCTCTATTCTTTAGTAATGTGCTATATTTATTATATTTTAAATATGTATATCAGTTCTAGATTTACTTTAATAAATACCTGAAAGCCTACTGCATGCTGGACACTTGCAGAAATAAATGGATATAGGGAGGTGTTTGCGATGTGATTCCTGTCCTCAGTGTTTAAAGTACGTAACATATTCAAGAAATGACAAATGAGTATGACAAATGAGTATAATGTAGCTGATGTGATGGTATTTACTGGAGGATAAATTTGGGCAGGTATTTTGAGACCAGATCTTGGATGGTGTTAGTTTCTTGCTTAAAAATTGTGAATAATCACTCTTAAATTTTACTTCCTGAGTGGATATTCTGGCTCCATTATTTATTGATCCTAGATACATTAATTTTAATGATTTTCACTTTCTTATAAAATAGGCAGAATAGTACCCATATTATCAATTATTTATAAGAATTAAGTAAATTAAGTGTAATATCTGGCATACAGTTGGGTTTAGCCATCTGACTTGTTTTTGGCCAATGAGATATAGATGGAAGTAAGATTCCCGGTTCCTAGCAGAGGCCTTAAGAGATAGTATATGATCCTGCTGACCTTCTTGCATAATGCTGTGATTTTTATGAGAAGAATATTTCTGAGGTAGAAACTGCTCCCTCAGCCTGAACTCCAGTATGAAACATATGAAAGAAAACTAAACCTGACCAGATGCCTGGAAAGAGCTCAGCTAATGTGCATTATGAAACAAAGCTGCTGCAGCCAACCCACAAACCTGTAAGCAATTTTACATACTTGTTATTTAGTATTATTTTGAGTGTTTTTTAGTGAGGCATTTTTGCAACAATAGCTGACTAATAACAGCACTCTATAAATGTTAGCAAATATTACCTTTAATACAATCTGAAATAGCAATTCTGATTCACTAAACAGTCTTTCATCTAAGCCAGAACCAGAGTAGATTCTGTAGGTGGAGATAGTAACATGAGTTAGACATGGTTCCTGCCCTCCTTTATGCTATTCATTATTGAAAATACAAAAAGGACACAGATGCAAATATCATGCCATGCCACAAGTACAAAGCAAATGTTTTGGCATTCAGAAGGAGACGTCAGTTGCAGGAAAATGAAACTGGACAAAGTTTGTGGAAGTGTAGGCATTTGTGTTGAGCTTTGAGAAAGAAGTAAGGATTTTAATAGAACAGCCATTATATGGCTTTTATTGTCTAAATATTTTTTGATTTATTTAATGTTTCTAAATCCCAAAGCAAGGTATGTGAGGTTTTTTTTAAAAAAATTAGTTATAATACTCAAAGACCCAAACACCATTAGTTCATTGATTTAATAGTTCTCTGTTTCCTACAGAGTACCATGTAGGTATTTATGTACATTCTCATTCCTATTTATACAAGGAGGAGGAGCGTAAAAGCATAAGAAGGGTTTTGACCTGTTTGTAGAACATTTTTGCTACTGCGAGTTGAACTATTGTGCTAAAATCTGAGAGAGAGAGAGAGAGAGAGAGAGAGAGAGAGAGAGAGAAATTACTTGGAGTTTTGGTGTTTGGTTTTATGAGATTTATGACAGTTCAATATTTTTTAAAAAACAGTTAGAAATTAAAACCATTCCTTTCCATTCATTTATGCATCTGTGTTTTATTTGCTTTCTCTCAATGGTTCTGTAGTGAGATTGTCCTTTTTCAAATGTACCACCCATACAGCTTTGATTTAACTAGTCTATGAGTTACTAACTATAGAATCTATGCCTTGCCTCTTTGATATGTCTGGGGCCTGTTGGGACAAGTTCTGCCCTTCTACTCTTGTATTTGGGGAGGCATTAAACCTCTTGGGGAATGTTACTTCCTTTATTTCTGTGTGAATGCAGTTGTGTGTTCAGTACGTGTTTATGGTGTAGGGTGGGGAAAAGTAGAGGAAACAGAAAGGTTTATATTCTGCTAATCTGAAACCCTTTATGTGGCTTTTATTATCCAAATATTCTTTGGGAAATATAGCCCCCATAGGGTTTTTTTAATCATCTTTTTAGGACATTAAATCACCTTTTACATCATCTTAATTATCATCTTTGTCATTACTACTATAACTAACATTGAGCTATCAATTATGTGTCAACTACTTTACATGGAAAAATTTTTAATATTTAAAATACTTAAATGGGGTGTTGCAGGAAATCAGGGACCCCAAACAGAGGGACTGGCTGAAGTCGTGGCAGAAGAACATAAATTGTGAAGATTTCATGGACATTTATTAGTTCCTCAAATTAATACTTTTATAATCTCTTACGCCTGTCTTTACTGCAATCTCTGAACGTCAATTGCAGAGATTTCATGGACATTTATCACTTCCCCAGTCAATACTCCTGTGATTTCCTATGCCTGTCTTTACTTCAATCTCTTAATCCCATCATCTTCGTAAACTGAGGATGAATGTCGCCTCAGGGCCCTGTGATGATTGCATTAACTGCACAAATTATTTGTAGAGCATGTGTATTTGAACAAGATGAAATCTGGGCACCTTAAGAACAGGATAACAGCGATTTTCAGGGAACAAGGGAGATAACCTTAAAAGTCTGGCTGTCTGTGGGCCTGGCGAAACAGAGCCATATTACTCTTATTACTGAAAATGGGTAACGTAAATATCACTGAATTCTTTCCCCAGTAAGGAATATTAATAATTAACAGCCCTGGGAAAAGAGTGCATTCCCAGAGGAGGCCTCTGAAATGGCCACTCTGGGGGTGTCTGCCTTATGCAGATGTAAATAGGGATGAAACACACCCTAGTCTCCTGAAGTGCCCCCAGGCTTGCTTGGATTAGGAAATTCCAGCCTGACAAATTATAGTCAGACCGGTTCTCTGCTCTTGAACCTTGTTTATCAATGACAATGCATGCACAGCTGGACATGGAAGTTCATTAGTGATTCTAGTTTAGACCTGACCTTGTGATCTCGCCCTGACCTCCTGCCTTGTGATCTTTTGTCTCCCTTGAAGCATGTGATCTCTGCGACCCACACCCTATTCATACACTCCCTCCCTTTTGAAAATTGCTAATAAAACCTTGCTGGTTTTATGGCTCAGGGGGCATCATGGAACCTGCCGACATGTAATGTCTCTCCCGGACACCCAGTTTTAAAATTTCTCTCTTTTGTACTCTTTACCTATATTTCTCAGACCAACCAACACTTAGGGAAAATAGAAAAGGACCCATGTTGAATATTGGGGGTGGGTTTCTCTGATAATGAGGGAAATATTATTTCTTTCCTCACTTTACAGAGAAAGAAATATATGAAACAGAATGATTAGACAATTTGTATTAGGCCACACAGCTAGTAAGTCACAGAGTTAGAATTCACACTCAGATGTATCTGACAGGAGAGACTGTACTAGTACTCCTTCTTCCATACATTTCAGTTAGTTATTCAGAGAACAATTAGAGTTTCTTATCCATGTCAGTCCTCTGCTGCTGGAACAACTTATTGTGTTGAGGTACAATTTTACACCAAAGTTGCTAAGAGTTTTTATTCATAAAAGAATGTTGAATTTTGTCAAAAGTTTTTTTTAGAATTGATTAAGCTGACCATTTGGTTTCTGTCCTTTATTCTGTTAATATGGTGTATCACATTTACTGCTTTATGTATGTTAAAACATTCTTTTATCCCAGGAATAAATCTGAATTCATCATGGAGAATGATTCTTTTAATGTGCTGTTAACATTAGTTTTCTAGTATTTTGTTGAGAATTTTTGCATCTATGTTCATCAGGGATATTAACCTGTAATTTTCTTTTCTTGTCATGACCTTGTCTATCCTTAGTGTCCGGGTAATACTGGCCTTGCAAAATGAGTTTGGAAGTATTCTCTCTTCACTTTGATTTTTGGGGAGAAACTGAGAGTGATTGCTATTAGTTATTTAAATGAGTGATAGAATTCTGCTATGAAGCCTATCCTGGGCTTTTCTTTAATGAGAGATGTTTTATTATTGATTCAATCTTTTCACTCATTTTGGTGTGTTCAGATTTTCTGTTTCTTCTTGATACAGCATTGATAGTTTGTGCATTTCTAGGAATTTATCCATTTTTTTCTGCATTATACAATTTGTTGGTATATTATTTTTCATAGGAGTTTTATGATCCTTTTTATTTCTGTGGTTTTACTTGTAAAATGTATTAGTTTATGATTATATTTATTTGAGACATATCTTTTTTGGTTTGGCTAAACGTTCGTAAATTTTATTTATATTTTCAAATAATCAACTCAGTTTTATTGATCTTTCTACTGTCTTTCTAGTATATGTTTCATTTTTTTTTTCTGCTCTGATGTTTATCATCACTTTCCTACTACTGATTTTAGACTTCTGTTAATATTTTTTGTTCTTTGAGATGTAACATTTAGTTGTTTACTTGAGATCTGTATTATTTTTTTCATGTTGGCATTTTTTGTTATAAATCTTCCTCTTAGTACTGCTTTTGCTGCATCCATAGTTTTGGTATGTTGCATTTTATTTTCATTTTTCTCAAAATTTTAAAGCATTTCTTTTTAATTTATACTTTGACCAATTTGTCATTTATGAATTTATTACTTAATTTCTAAGATTCATCAAATTTTCGAGATTACTCCTGTTATAAATTTCTATTTTCATTCCATTTTGGTCAGAAAAGATACTGGTGATTTCAATCTTTTATGTATTTTAAGACTTTTTTTCTATCCTAACATATGATCTATCCTGAAAAGTATTTTGTGTGAGCTTGATAAGATTGCATAGTATTCTATTATTGTTGGATGAAATGTTCAAAAGGTTTATTAGGTCCAGTTGGTCTCAAATGTTGTACAAATCCATTATTTCTTTGTTGACTTTTTTCTGGATGATTTGCCCATTATTGCAAGTGGATTATTGAAAGCTCCCACCGTTATTGTAGTACAGTCTATATCATCTTTCAGACCTACTAATATTTTGTTAATATGCTTACTTGCTCTAATATTGCGTGAATATATATTCTAAATAGTTATATCCTTCTCATGAATTGACTTGTTTTCCTTTTATAATTATTGACTTAAAATATATTTTTTTATTATATAAGTATAGCCATTACAGCTATATTTTTGTTACTCCTTTCCTGAATTCCTTTTCTTCCCTTCACTCCTAGTCCATGTGTCTCATTACTGCTAAAGTGAGTCTCCTGTAGGCAACATATTGCTGGATCTCTTTTTTCCCTTAAGCAGTTCTGTTTTATTTGAAGAATTTAGTTCATTTACATTTTAAGTAATTAGTGATAGGTAAAGGCTTACTACTGGCATTTTGTAATTTTTTTAATTTTAATTTTTATTTTAAGTTCTGGGGTACATGTGCAGGATGCACAGGTTTGTTACATAGGTAAACGTGTGCCATGGTGGTTTGCTGCACCTATCAACCTGTCACTTAGATATTAAGCCCAGCATGCATTAGCAATTTTTACTAATGCTCTCCCTTCCCCCAACCCAACCTCCCACAGGACCCAGTGTGTGTTGTTCTCCTCCCTGTGTCCATGTGTTCTCATTGTTCAGCTCCCACTTACAAGTGAGAACATGTGGTGTTTGTTTTTCTGTTCCTGTGTTAGTTTGCTGAGGATAATGGCTTCCAGCTCCATCCATGTCCCTGCAAAGGCCATAATTTTGTTGCTTTTAAGGCTGCGTGGTATTCCATGGTGTATAGGTACCACATTTTTTAATCCAATATATCATTGATGTGTATTTGGGTTGATTCCATATCTTTGCTATTGTGATTAGTGCTGCAGTGAACATACGCATGCATGTATCTTTGTAATGGAATGATTTGTATTTCTTTGGGTATATACCCAGGAATAGGATTGCTGGGTCAAATGATATTTCTGGTTTTAGATCTTTGAAGAATCACCATATTGTCTTCCACAATGGTTGAACTAATTTACACTCCTACCAAGAGTGTATAAATGTTTCTTTTTCTCCACAACCTTGCTATCATCTGTTGTTTTTGGCTTTTTAATAATAACCATTTTGACTGATGTGAGATGATCTCTCATTGCTGTTTTGATTTGGATTTCTCTAATAATCAGTGATAATGAACTTTTGTCATATGTTTGTTGGCCACATTAATATCTTCTTTTAAGAAGTGTCTGTTCATTAACTTTGTCCACTTTTTAATAGGGTTGTTTATTTATTGTAAATTTGTTTAAGTTCCTTGAAATTCCGGATAATAGACTTTTGTCAGATGGACAGATTGCAAAAATGTTCTCCCACTCTAGGTTGCCTGTTTGCTCTGATGATAGTTTATTTTTCCGTGCAGAAGCAGAACCCATTTGGCAATTTTTGCTTGTGTTGCAATTCTTTTGGTGATTTTATCATGAGACTTTGCCTGTGCCTATGTCCTGAATGGTATTGTGTAGATTTTTTTCTAGGGTTTTTCTTGTTTCAGGTTATATGTTTAAGTCTTCAATCCATCTAGAGTAAAGTTTTGTATAAAGCATAAAGAAGGGGCACTGTTTCAATTTTCTGCCTGTGGTTACCCTGTTCTCCCAGCACCATTATTAAATAGGGAATTATTTTTCCATTGCTTGTTTTTGTCATGTTTCTCAAATATCTGATGGATGTAGATGTGCAGTCTTATTTCTGAGTTCTCTATTCTGTTTTTTAGTTCTTTCAGTACTCTTTTACAATGTTGTCATCTTTCTTTATGCTTTGTCATATTTTTTTGTAGTGGTATACTTTAATTATTTTCTCTTTATCTTTTAAGTATAAATTGGAGGCTTTTTTCTTTGTGGTTACCATGAATCTTATAGAAAACGTTTTATAGTTTTAATGCCCTAATTCAACCTGATAATATCTTAATGCAGTCACATACAAAGGCTCTATGATTTTACTTCCCCGCCTCCACATATTATTCTACTGATGTCATACTTTATATATATTTATATTTTTATCTGTTTTAACCAATTGTTTACAGCTATAACTGATTTAATACTTTGTCTTTATTTTACTTTTTTATTATACTTTAAGTTCTGGAGCACATGTGTAGAACATAGAGCGTTGTTACATAGGTAAACATGTGCCATGGTGGTTTGCTGCACCCATCAACTTGTCATCTCCTTTAGGTGTTTCTCCTTATGCTATCCCTCTCCTAGTTCCCCATGACCTGACAGGCTCTGGAGTGTGATGTTCCCCTCACATGTGATGTGTCCATGTGTTGCCACTGTTCACCTCCCACTTATGAGTTAGAACATGCAGTGTTTGGTTTTCTGCCCTTGTGTTAGTTTGCTGAGAATGATGATTTTCAGCTTCATCCATGTCCCTCCAAAGAACATAAAATCATCCTTTTTTATGGCTGCATAGTATTCCATGGTGCATATATGCCACATTTTCTTCATCCATTCTATCATTGATGGGCATGTGGGTTGTTTCCACGTCTTTGTTCTTGTGAACAGTGCAGCAATAAACATATGTGTGCATATGTTTTTATGGCAGAGGGACTTAAAGTTTCTTGGTGATATACCCAGAAATGGTATTGCTGGGCCAAATGGTATTTCTAGTTCTAGATCCTTGAGGAATTGCCACGCTGTCTTCCACAATGGTAGAACTAATTTACACTCTCACCAACAGTGTAAAGCATTCCTATTTCTCCACATCCTCTCCAGTATCTGTGGTTTCCTGAATTTTAATGATCTCCATTCTAACTGGCATGAGATGGTATCTCATTGTGGTTTTTATTTGCATTTCTCTAATGACCAGTGATGATGAGCATTTTTTCATATGGTTGTTGACCACATAAATGTCTTCTTTTGAGAAGTGTCTGTTCGTATCCTTTGCCCACTTTTTAATGGGATTGTTTGCTTTTTTCTTGTAAATTTGTTTAAGTTCTTTTTAGATTCTGGATATTAGCCTTTTGTCAGATGGACAGATTGCAAAAATTTTCTCCCATTCTGTAGGTTGCCTGCTCATTCTGATGATAGTTTATTTTCCTGTGCAGAAGCTCTTTCGTTTAATTAGATCTCTTTTGTCTATTTTGGCTTTTGTTGCCATTGCTTTTGGTGTTTTAGTCATGAAGTCTCTGCCCATGCTTACGTCCTGAATAGGGTTGCCTAGGTTTTCTTCTAGGGTTTTTTTTTTTTGATTTTAGGTCTTACATTTAAGTCTTTAATCCACCTTGAGTTAATTTTTGTATAATTTTTAAGGAAGGGATCCACTTTCAGCTTTCTGCGTATGGCTATCCAATTTTCCTAACACCATTTATTAAATAGGGAATCTTTTCCCCATTGCTTGCTTTTGTCAGGTTTGTCAAAGATTAGATGGTTGTAAATGTGTGATGTTATTTATGAGGCCTCTGTTCTGTTCCATTGGTCTACATATAAGTTTTGGTATCAGTACCATGCTGTATTGTTTACTATAGCCTTGTAGTATAATTTGAAGTCAGGTAGCATGATGCCTCCAACTTTGTTCTTTTTGCTTAGGATTGCCTTGGCTATACAGGTTCTTTTTTGATTACATATAAAATTTAAAGTGGTTTTTTTTCAATTCCATGAAGAAAGCCAGTGGTAGCTTGATGGGGAATGCATTGAATCTATGAATTACTTTGGGCATTATGGCCATTTTTTAGGATATTGATTCGTCCTATCCATGAGCATGGAATGTTTTTCCATTTGTTTTTGTGTCCTCTCTTTTTTCCTTGAGCAGTGGTTTGTACTTCCCCTTGAAAAGGTCCTTCACCTCCCTTGTAAGATATATTTCTAGGTATTTTATTCTCTTTGTAGCAATTCTGAATGGGAGTTCACTCATGATTTGGCTCTTTGTTTGTTTGTTATTGGTGTATAGGAAAGTTTGTGATTTTTGTACATTGATTATGTATCCTGAGACTTTGCTGAAGTTGCTTATCAGTTTAAGAAGATTTTGAGCTGAGATGATGGAGTTTTCTAAATATACAATCATGTCATCTGCAAACAGGGACAATTTGACTTCCTCTTCTCGTAACTGAATACTCTTTATTTCTTTCTCTTGCCTGATTGCCCTGGCTAGAACATCCAATACTATGTTGAATAGGAATAGAGAGAGAGGGCATCCTTGTCTTGTGCCAGTTTTCAAAGGAAATGCTTCCAATTTTGCCCATTCAGTATGCTATTGGCTGCGGGTTTGTCATAGATAGCTCTTCTTATTTTCAGATACATTCTATCAATACCTCATTTATTGAGAGTTTTTAGCATGAAGCATTGTTGAATTTTCTCAAACGCCTTTTCTTCATCTATTGAGATAATCATGTGGCTTTTGTCATTGGTTCTGTTTATGTGATGGATTACATTTATTGATTTGAGTTATGTTGAACCAATCTTGCATCCCAGGGATGAAGCCAACTTGATCACAGTGGATAAGCTTTCTGATGTGCTTCTGGATTCAATTTGCCTGTATTTTATTGAGCATTTTCACATGATGTTCATCAGGGATATTGGCCTTAAATTTTCTTTCTTTGTTGTGTCTCTGACAGGCTTTGTTATCAGGATGATGTTGGCCTCATAAAATGAGTTAGGAAGGATTCCCTCTTTTTCTATAGTTTGGAATAGTTTCGGAAGGAATGGTACCAGCTCCTCTCTGTACCTCTGGTAGAATTCTGCCGTGAATTTGTCTGGTCCTGGACTTTTTTTGGTTGGTAGGCTATTAATTACTGCCCCAGTTTCAGAACTTGCTATTGGTCTATTCAGGGATTCGACTTCTTCTTGGTTTAGTTTTGGAAGGTGTATGTTTCCAAGAATTTATCCATTTCTTTTATATTTTCTAGTTTATTTGTGTATAAGTGCTTATACTATTCTCTGATGGTAGCTTGTATTTCTGTAGGATCAGTGGTGATATCTCCTTTATCATTTTTCATTGAGTCTATTTTATTCTTCACTCTTTTCTTCTTTATTAGTGTTGCTAGTGGTCTCTCTATTTTGTTGATCTTTTCAAAAAACCAGCTCCTGAATTCATTGATTTGAAGTGTCTTTCATGTCTCTATCTCCCTCAGTTCTGCTCTGATCTTAGTTATTTCTTGTCTTCTGCTAGCTTTTCAATTTGTTTGTTCTTGTTTCTCTAGTACTTTTAATTGTGATGTTATGGTGTCAATTTTAGATCTCTCCTGCTTTCTCTTGTGGGAATCCAGTGCTATAAATTTCCCTCTACACATGGCTTTACATGTGTCCCAAAGATTCTGGTACGTTGTGTCTTTGTTCTCATTGGTTTCAAAGAACATCTTTATTTCTGCCTTCATTTCGTTATTTACCCAGTAGTCATTAAGGAGCAGGTTGTTCAGTTTCCATGTAGTTGTGTGGTTTTGAGTGAGTTTCTTAATTCTGAGTTCTAATTTGATTGCACTGTGATCTGAGACACTGTTTGTTAGGATTTCCATTCTTTTGCATTTACTGAGGATTGTTTTACTTCCAATTATGTGGTCAAGTTTAAAATAAGCATAATGTGGTGCTAAGAAGAATGTATATTCTGTTGATTTGAGGTGTACAGTTCTGTAGGTATCCATTAGGTCCACTTGGTCCAGAGCTGAGTTCAAGTCCTGGATAGCTTTGTTAATTTTCTGTCTCATTGATCTGTTGACTGTTAACAGTAGAGTGTCAGAGTCTCCCACTATTATGATGTGGGAGTCTAAGTCTCTTTGTAGGTCTCTAAAAACTTGCTTTGTAAATCTTGGTGCTCCTTTATTAGGTGCATATATATTTAAAATAGTTAACTCTTCTTGTTTCATTGATCCCTTTACCATTTCGTAATACCCTTCTCTGTCTCTTTTGATCTTTGTTGTATTAAACTCTGTTTCATCAGAGACTAAGATTGCAACCCCTGCTTCTTTTTAGCTTTTCATTTACTTGGTAAATATTCTTCCATCCCATTATTTTGAGCCTATGTGTGTCTTTGCATATGAGATAGGTCTTCTCACTTCAACACATCAATGGGTCCTTACTCTTTATCCAGTGTGTCAGTCTGTCTTTTAATTGGGGCATTTAGCCCATTTACATTTAAGGTTAATATTTCTATGTGTGAATTTCATACTGTCATTTTGCAGTGAGCTGGTTATTTTGCCCATTAGTTGATACAGTTTCTTCATAGCATCGATAGTCTTTACAGTTTGGCATGTTTTTGCAGTGGCTGGTAATGGTTGTTCCTTTCCATGTTTAGTGCTTCCTTCAGGAGCTCTTGTAAGGCAAGTCTGGTGGTTACAAAATCTCTCAGCATTTGCTCGTCTGTAAAGAATTTTATTTCTCCTTCACTTATGAAGCTTAGTTTGGTTGGATATGAAATTCTGGTGTGAAAATTCTTTTCTTTAATAATGTTGAATATTGACCCCCACTCTCTTCTGGCTTGTAGGATTTCCACTGAGATATCCACTGTTAGTGTGATGGGTTTCCCTTTGTGAGTAACCCGACCACCTTTCTCTCTAGCTGTCCTTAACATTTTTTCCTTCATTTCAACCTTGGTGAATCTGAAGATTGTGTGTCTTGCAGTTGCTCTTCTTGAGGAATATCTTAGGGGTATTCCCTGTATTTCCTGAATTTGAATGTTGACTTACCTTGTTAGGTTGGGGAAGTTCTCCTGGATAATATCCTGAAGAGTGTTTTCCGTATGAAATGGAAATGACTCCCCACTCTGCTTTGGCTCGCCCTCAGTGGGCTGCACCCCCTGTCCAACCGGTCTCAATGAGATGAACCAGTTATCTCAGTTGGAAATGCAGAAATCACCTGCCTTCTGCATTGATCTCACTGAGAGCTGCAGACTGGAGCTCTTCCTATTCGGTCATCTTGCCAGCAATCTCTATTGTACTCTTACACTTGCATTATTTGGGATTTACTCACTAACATTACAGTTTGAGTATTTTAGATTTGACTATGTTTACTTTTATCTATCAGTTTTATACTTGTATATGTTTTCACATTGTACTTACTATCTTTTGTTTCAACTCAAAGATTTCCCTTTAGTATTTCTTGTGAGGCTGGTCTTGTGATTATAAACTCCCTCAGCTTTTGTTTGGCTTGGAATGTGTCCATCTCTTCTTTATTACTGAAAAAGATCTTTGCAGGGTATAAAATTCTTGGTTGACATTTTTTTTTCATAATCACTTTGAATATGTCATCCCACTAACTTTCTCCTGGTTTACAAGTTTGCTGTTGATAAGTCCATTGACAGCTTTATGGGATATTGTAATATTTAACACTTTCTTTTTTCTTGCATCATTCAAAACTTTATCTTTATCTTTGACTTTTGACATTCTCATTATAATATGTCTCAGAGTATTCTTTCTTTGAATTAATTTTTCTTAAGTTCCTCTGGGCTTACTGAATCTGTATGTTCATATCCCTACCAAGATTTGGAAAGTTTACAGATAATATTTCTTTAAATAAGCTTTTTGCCTGTTTGAATCTTTTATCTCCTTTGATTATTGTCATAATTCATGTATTTTTGTGTTTCATGGTTGCCCAATTAGCTATGCTTTCTTAACTTTTATAAATCATATATTTTTGTATTTTCTTAATTGGCTAATTTCCAATAACCTATTTATGATTTTGTTAAATTTTTTATTATGCATGATCAAGTTTGCTGTTGAAACTGTCTACTGAATTTTTCAGTGGTCCCATTGTATTCTTCAGATTCAGGATTTCTGATTATTTTGTATGGTATCCATTATCTTTATTATATCATTCTATTCATATATTGTTTTCCCAATTTCATGTAGTTGTGTATCTGTACGTTTTCACATCTTATCGAGCCTAAAGATGATTCTTTTGAATTATGGCTCAGGGAATTTGCATCTCTCTATTTTTTGGTTAATTATTTGAACTTTACTAGTATTTTGGTGGTATCATTTTTTCTTAATTATTTGTTATCCATATAGCTTTTTGTCAACATCTTATTATTTAAAAAAAAAAATCTTTTATTGCCACACACAGGTTTCAACAAGTTAAAGTCTCTTTCTATTAGGTATCCATACAGGCTAAAATTGAGACACAGTGTTGTTTCAAGTCCACAGCCAAGGCTTCGATTCTCAAGCCTACTTTAAAAGACACAGCTAAGCATGTCTTCTGTTGAATTCCTTGGTAAACATGCTCCTAATTTCAGATGGAGTTTGAGAAGGGCTGCTGTCAGTTAATAAGGCCATTTCAAGATCCACAATGTGACCAACGTCAGGGCATCAGCCTGCAGGGACACTGATCAACCTGCATCCCTCCAGATCCTCAGGTTGGCAGAACCACTCTAAGTCCACACCCAAGAGTGAAAAGGACTGAGATCGGGATGTTTGAGGATTCAGAGTTTGGCAAGCCTGCCACATGTACTCAGATGGGCATATCTCCTGGTGGGACACCAGCTGGACAGAACTACTCCAAGACTACGGATGGAATGCACTCAAACGTAGCATCATAACTAATGTAGAACCTACTGTGGGACCTATGTAGGCAAGCCCAACCTAGCGGTATGAGCTAGTGAGACTCTCAGCAGTACGCTATGTGTGCAGGATTGCTTGCATACCACAGTTGGTAGAAGCTGAAACTAAATTTCAGGGCCCCTTCAGAAGCTGCCATGGGGAAGAGGCCAGCAAGCTTGTCCAGGTGCATCTCCCATGAGTTCCCTGCACAGGTGGGATAATTCTGGAGCTGTTTCAGAGAGCGACTGCAGACAAGACAAAACTCTTTTATTATCTGCTGTGGGATGGAGGCCAGAAAGCCTGTCCATTTGGCACAAATGACTGCATCTCCCAGCAGTTTTTTTCTGCCATCAGTACTGATGTTAGGCTGTACATTTGGGGGGCTGGAGTCAAGCTTCAGGGTTCCTTCAGGGTCCGCTGTGGGATGGATGTTGGCAAGCCTGTCATGGTGGCACAGATAGAGGATTCTTCCAACTAGTTACTGTATAGATGGTATAGCTCTCTGAATATTGCACAGAGGGTCTGGAGCTGAGACAGAGCTCCTAAAGGATCTGCTATGAGGCAGAAGCTGGTAAGTCTGTCCTGGTGGCTCAGACTGGAATGTTTCCTACCAGTTCTCTGCATGAACATTGAACAAGTTATGTAACTAACAGCTTAGTACTTCAGTTACATCAACATAAAATTGGGATGGTACTAATACCTAACTCAAAGGGATTGTCTATCTCTAGAATGTAACTTTTATGAATTACGGATGTAGGTTCTTTAACCGCTATAACACTAACTCCTAAAACAGTGGCTAGAACTTAGTTGGTACTAAATAAACATTTGCTGAATAAAATAATTTTATGCGTAAATTCTTGGAAATCACTTAGAATAATGTATGTAGATATTATTAGTCAAGCACCTTAATATTATCATGTGTACTGTAGGTATCAGATTTCATGTCACTTCCTCAGGGAACTGAATCTTAACTACTCTCACTAACTAAATGAACACAACCAACTTAAAATTTTTAATTCCCCCAAATAAGGATTAAATAAAGAGAAAACACTAAATAGTTTAGGCAGCTCAAAAAAGAAATAGTAAATGCTTACTATGCACTACTTTACCAGGGTCAAATTAGAATTTTTATTAAAAATATTTCATGGGAGTGATGTCCACAAAATGGCAGAGTAGGCATTACACACTTCCATCCCCCAACATCAATATTAAAAAAACAAAACAAAACAAAACAAAAAAACCCAAAACTATTAGAAACAACTTGGTGAGAACTCTGAAAAAGCTGTCAAAGGTTTACAGCAAATATGCAAACACTAAATACAATAAAGTTAAGATAATACAGCAGGAAAGCTTTATAATATTTTTAATTGGGCTTGCCTTATTTTCTTTCTGGTTCGGCAAGAGTCTAAAAGAGAGCAGCCTGTATTCCTAGTACAAGATACTAGGTCCTGTCTATGAAGGAACAGAACAAATCCTAATCACCAAATTGTTGGATAGGTCTTTTCTAACATCTATGAAGGCTACTTGAAAAAGCTATGGAAGGCACTTGTCTCTGTTTGGCCCTACGTCAGAACACACCCATGCCAAAAAAGTGATGGGCATTGCTCAAAAACGTTATAATGTGAACAAACAGCTCTCAGAAATTTGAGAGAAATTAAGGTTGTATCCTATAGTAGCCCAACTAAAACCTAAGAGGAAAAGCCAGGGAGAGAGAAACTTTGCAAAATGAGGTCAATCTAAATTCCCCATGTATGTTGGGGAATTTAGAACGCTGCAATTATCTTCTGAGCAACACATCTACTCAGAAAATCCTGAGAAAATCTGTAGTTTTCACCTAAATGTGTGGGTAAATTTTTGGAAGTCACTTAGAATAATGTATGCACATATTATGAGTCATAGTATGTTAATATTATCCTGCATGCTGTAGGTATCAGTTCAAATATCACTTCAACAGGGAACTGTACCTTAATTACTCTCACTAACTAGGTTAACACACCAAATGATAATTTTTAATTCCCCACAGTTAGGCTTAAAAAAAGAAAAACATTAAATAGTTGGACCAAAAATGTTACGAGACAAGTGAACCACTATTATCTTAAACTTTTTAAAATAAAGCAGATGGAAAGAAAGGAGGAGAATCTTACTTTTTGTATTACTACATTATAATATTTAGTTGTCTGGTTTTTAACAAAAAGTTTCAAGGAATTTAAAGTAACTGAAAAATATGGCCCATTTATACAAAAGAAAAAAAGGGTAGAAGCCATCCTGTGAAATCACAGGCTTTGGACTTGCTAAATAAAGACTTTAACTCTTCTAAATTCATTCAAAGAGCTAAAGTAAGTCATAGAGAAAGACCTAAAAATAATCGAGGAAAATGTTGTATAAAATGAGAATATCAATAAAGGGATAAAAATTATAGAAAGGAAGAAAAGAAAAATATGGAGCTAAAAATTACAATAATTGATATCAAAATTTAATACAGGAGTTCAAAAGCAGATTTAAACATGGAGAAGAAAGGATAAATGAAATGGAAGATGAGAGAATTAAGATTATACAGTTTGAGGAGAAAAAGTTCATAGAGAATGAAGGAAGTTGAATAGAGCATAAGGACCCCATGAGACACCATGCAGAGGGCTTCATAGAATAAAAAAGAAAAGAAAAGAAAAAACAGATAATTTTTGAAAAAATGGTGGCCCAAACATTTCAAATTTGATGAAATACGTGTATCTACACTCCAAATAACATCAACAAACTCCAGGTAGAATAAACTCAACGTCCCACAATGAGACACACTATATTCAAATTGTTGGAAGCCAAAGGAAAATCATCTTGAAAGCAGTCAAAGAAAGGTGACTTATCCTGTAGAAGAGATGCTCAATAAGATTTATAGCCACTTTCTCATCGGAAACCATGGAGGTCAGACAACAGTGTGATAACATACTTACTGTAAGGAAATTAAAAATAGGGAAAACCAAGAATTCTAAACCAGAAAGAAATTGTTCTTAGAAGTGAGGAAGAAATTAAGACAGTCTCAGATAAACAAAACCTGAAGGAATTTGTTACCACTAGACCTTTCCTACAAGAAAACTAAATGTGGTGTTTTGGGTTACAATGAAAAGACACTAGACAGTAGCCTACAATTATATGAAAAAAATAAAGACATCTGTTATGATTAATATATGAATAAATATAAAAGCTATTATTATTGTATTTTGTTTTATAACTTTATTTATTTTCTAAAAGATTTAAAGGTCATTTTTTACAAAGTCATTATAAATATGTTCTTGGGCATAAGAATGACCAAAGATAAAATTTGTGGCAAAAACAACATAAAAAGAAGACAGAATTATAGAGCAGCATAGTTATATCATGCTATCAAAATTAAATTGCTAACAATTCAAACCAGATTGCTATAAATTTAAGGTGTTAAATATGATTCTCACAGTAATCATGAAACAATCTAAAATATATACGTGAAGAGTGACACAAATACAAAAATGGTTCACTAAAAAATTCAACCAAACAAATAAAAAGCTGTAGTAGAGAAAATGAGGGATTTGTAAAGCATATGACATACAGAAGACAAAGAGCAAAATAAAAAAAAGAAAGTCCTCTTTATCACTAATTACATTACATGTAAGTAGATTAAAATATCTATTCAAAAGGAAGATTGGTAGACTGGATTTTTTTTAATGATCAAACTATTCGGATTCCACAAAAGACTACTAATTTTAGAACTTTCTTAGTCCATTTCTGTTATAACAAAGTGCCACAGACTGGGTAGCACATTAAATATATATTCATATGTGTGTGTGTGTGTGTGTATTATATAAAAATTTATACTCTATGTGTATATGCATACTATGTGTATATATTATATAATATATATACTACATAGTATATATTATGTGTTTATATAGTATATATAATGTGTATTTATATATTATAGTACATATCACTATATAGAGTATATATTATATGTATATATTAATTATATAATATATTATATAATACAGTATATTATGTATATACTATATATACAGGTATATATAGTATATGTATGTATAACAATACATCTTGAAAGCAGCCAAAGAAAGATAAAATTGAGTGTGTGTGTGTATATATATGTGTGTGTGTGTGTGTGTATGTGTGTGTGTGTGTATATATATATATATATATATATAGTTTTGAAGTCTGAGAAGTTCAAGATTAAGGCAGCAGCGTTGCTTCCTTGTGAGGACCTGTTCCATCATTGATGTCTACTCATCATAGCATCCTTACATTTGAAGGCCGAAGGGCTAAAAGGAGTAAATTCTTTCTGTGACATCATTTGTAATGTCACAAACTCATTCATTGTGGATTCCTCATGAATTAATCACTTCCAAAAATGTCTCAACTTTTAATATCACCACAATAGTTATGGAGTTTCAATATGAATTTTAGAAGAGACACCACATTAAAATCAAAACAAGATTCATAGAGACACGTAGGTTGAAAGTGAAAGGATGGCACATCAATGTCCTAGGGCTGCCATTAAAAAGTATCACAAACTACAAACTAGCATACTAAAACAAGAAAAATGTATTGTCTGACACTTCTGGAGCCAATAAGTTCAAAACCAAATATTGGTAGGGTCGTCCTTCCTCCAAAGATTTTATGGGAGAATATTTCCTTGTTGTTTTCAGCTTCAGGATGCTTCAGGCACTATTTAGCTTTTTGCAGTGTAACTCTTATTTCAGCTTCCCTTGTCACTTAGCATACTCTGTGTGTGTGTCTCTTCTTATATGGACCCGAGTCATATTGACTTGGAGCCAACTCTAACAATCTTATATTAACTTGATTACAACTACAAACACCTTACTTTAAAGTAAGGCCATATGTATATGCAACTAGGGTTAAAGCTTCAATTTATTATTATTAGAGACACAGGATAACACATAACAGATAGAAAAAGATATTTCATTACAATTGTAACCAAAACAGAGCTTAAAGAGACATACTATATGACAAAATAAAATTTAATCAAACTGTTACAAAAGATATCAGACATTATACACAGATATGTTTCAATTCATCAGGAAGTTATAAATATTATAAACATGTATGCACAAAATAACCCCAAATTATAAGCAGCAAACATTGGCAGAATTGAAGGGATAAATAGACAGTTCTAAAATGATAGTTGGATACTTCAATACACCATTTTTAATAACATAGTAACTATATGGGTGATCAATAAAGAAATATAAAACTTGACCAACACTGTAAACCATGTGCAACTGTCAGACATATGTAGAACACTACACCCAATAACTGCACAATATATCTACTTCTCATTGTACATAAAACATTGTCAATAATAAATCATGTATTAGGCCACAAACAAGTTTCAATGGATTTACAAATATTGAATTCATGCAAAGTATCACCCTGATCACAACACATAAAGCTGAAAATCAAAAACAAAAGAAAAACTGAAATATCATGAATATGTTAAAATTAAACAATTTTTTAACAACCAATAGGTCAAAGAATATATCACAAGCAAACTTACAAAATACTTTGGAATCAATAACAGTGAAAACACAACATGCCACAACATATGGGGAGAAATGAAAGCAGTGTTTAACAGAAAGTTTATAGCTATAAATGTTAACATTAAAAAAGAACAATTTTAAATCAATAACTTAATATTACATCTTAAGAAACTAGAAAAACAAGAACAAACTAAACCCAAAGCTGAAGAAGGAAGAAAATAATAAAGAATAGACATTAAATAAATAAAACAGAGAATAGAGAAACAATAGAGAAAATCAATGAAACCAAGAGTTGATATTTTGAAAAGATAAACAAAGTCGACAAATCCTTAACTATGCTATGTAATAAAAAGAGATAAGATTAAAATGATTGAAATACAGAGACAGTACTACTGATTTGAAATAAATAAATATTTTATAAAGAATAACGTGAAGAATTATACATTAATAAAGTTGACAAGCTAAATACAATACAAAAAGTTTTATAAATAAGCAGTGTATAGAGACTGAAACATGAAAAAATAAGAAATTTGATAAGACCTATAACTCATTAAGAGATGGAATCCGTAGCCAAAAACTTCCCAAGAAAGAAAAGCCCAAGATCGGATAGATCCACTAGAGAATTCTAACAAACATGTAAAGAATTAACACCAGTCTTTCTAAAACTTCTAAAAAATTAAACAGGGTGAAAACTTCCTAACTCATTTCTTTAGGTCAGCATTACCCTTAAATGAAAACAAAGACAGTGCAAATAAGAAAACTACAGAACGATATCCCTTATGAATATTAATGCAAAATGCTGCAATAAAATGTAAGCAACTTGAATTAAATAGCATATTTAAAACATTATATACCATGAAAAAGTATGATTTCTTCCAGAAAAGATGTTCAATATATGCACTTTAATATGTATGATACACCAAATTAACAAAATAAGGGGGGGAAGAGTCATATGATTATATTAATTGATGCAGAAAAAGCATTTGACAAAATTCAACACTTTTTTATAATATAGACATTCTAGAAATAGAAGGAAACTACCTCAAAATAATGAAGGCCATATATTGCAAATCCACAGCTGACATGATACTCATTGGTGAAAGGCTTGAAAGCATGGATGCCTACTTTGACCACTTATACACAGCATAGTTCTGGAAGTCCTATACAGAGGAATTAGGTAAATCAAAAAACCAGAAGGCAACAAAATAGGAAATTAAAAAATGAAATTGTCTCTAATTACAGTTAACATAATGTTATATATTAAAATTTTCTAAAGGTTTTACCAAATAAAGTGTGAGAACAAATAAACAAATTCAGCAACATTACAGATAACAAAGTTAACACACAAAATTACTTCTGTTTCTGCACATTAACCACAAACAATATGAAAAGTTAAGAAAACCATTGCATTTACAGTAGCAATAAAAAGAATAAAATACTATCGAACTTAACCACATAAGTAAAATCCTGTGCACTGAAAACTACAAAACATTGTCAAAACCATTATAGAAGACAAACAAATGGAAGAATACCATATTTTATGAATTGGAAAAATTAAAAATAAAAACATTGGTACCAACAAACAATAACTAGGAATTCAATGAAATCCCTATAAAAATTCCATGACTTTTTTTGCAAAAATAGAAATAACCATCCAAAATCCATACAGAATCATAAGGGATCTTGAATAGTCAAAGTATCCTTGAAAAAGAACAAAAAAACTTGAGTCTCAGACTTCTTGATTTCAAAACTTACTATAAAGCAATGAAAATCAAAACAGTATGGTACTGGCATAAAAAACACATATAAGTCAATGAAATAATAAATAGAACTCCAAAATAAACCATCACCTATGTGGTAAAACATTTTTTCGCAAGGATGACAAGACCACTCAATGAAGAAAGGATGGTCTTTTCAACAAATACTGTTAACATGCAAAACAATGATGATATACCTTTACCATATACCACACAAAAATTTACTGAAAATGGTTCCATCACCTAAAGTTAAGAGCTAAAACTATAAAATTACTAAAAGAAAGCACTCTGGGCAATCTTCATGACACTGGATTTGACAACGCCAAAAAAAAGCACAGAGAACAAGAGAAAAACTAGATAAATGAAGCACTTTTATACATCAAAGAGCACTATGAACAGAGTAATAATGAATCCAACTATTGAAAGAAGTATCTGCAAAGTATCAAATATATGTGATAATGAATTAAAATCCAGAATACATAAAGAACTCAACTAAAAAAATATAAAATTGGGCAAATAATTGAATAGACTTTTTTTTTCAAAGAAGATATACAGATGGCCAGAAAGAACATCAAAATGCTAAATTTCAGTAGTCCTTAGAGAAATGAAGTCAAGACCACAATGATATAGCAGCTCACATACATTAAGATAGCTGTAATTTTTCAGAATAGGAAAAAAAAATAAGTGTTTTTAATGATGTGCAGAAACTGGAAGGCACTCACATTGCTGGTGAGAATGTAAAACAGTGCAGGAGCTGTAGAAAACAGAATACCAGATTCTCAAATACTAAACAGAATTAACATATGATCTACCAATTCCACTTCTGTTTATATACTTAAAGAATCAAAAGCAGAGACTAGAACAAATATTTACTCATCCATGTTCATAGTAGCATGATTTATAATAACCACACAATGTAGAAGCAAACCAAAGATCCATAGACAGATAAATGAATAAATTAAAGGTAGTTATGTTCATCTGTTCATCTACTTGAGATTTCATAGCAAAATACCACAAATAGGTAGCTTAAACAACAGAAATTTATTTTCTTAGTAGTTCTAGAAATTGTAAGTCCAATATCAAAGTGCCAGTACGGTAGGTGTTTTGTGAGATATCCCTCCTTCGGTTACATATGGCCTTGTTCTTGCTGTGTCCTCATGTGGTAGATAACCTCATCTTATAACTTCACCCTTAGGACCTCTAATTTTAATTATCTCATAAATAACCTATCTTCAATTGCAGTAACATTGGCAGTTAGGAATTTGACATATAAATTAGAGGCAGAACACAATTTAGCCCATAGTAGTGATAGACACATATAATTAAATATTATCAACTTTAAAAAGGAATACAATTTTGATACATACTGCAACATAAATAAACCTTGAAGAAATCATAATAAGTAAAAAAAAAAAAAAAAAAAAAAAGAAAGAAAGTTCATCAAAAATGACAAATATTCCTTTCATTTCACTTAAATGAAGTACCTAGAATAGTTAAATTTATAGAAATAAAAAGTACAGCAGTGGCTGCCAGAGACTGGAAGAATAGGAGGATGGAGAGTTAGTAAAAAATGTCTAGAGAGTTCCAGTGGGAGAAAATGAAAAAGTCTAAGAGATAAAAGGTAGTGATGGTTGTACAACAATGTCAATATACTTACTATCACAAAATAGTATGCTTAAAATAGTTATAACAGTAATTTTTATGCTATGTATATTTAAGCATAATTTTTTGTTGTCGTTGTTGTTGTTTTTTTTTTTTTTTTTTTTTTTTTTTTTTTTTTTTTTTTTTTGAGATGGAGTCTTGCTCGTTGCCCAGGCTGGAGTGCAGTGGCACGATCTCGGCTCACTGCAAGCTCCGCCTCCCGGGTTCATGCCATTCTTCTGTCTCAGCCTCCTGAGTACCTGGGACCACAGGTGCCCGCCACCGCGCCCGGCTAATTTTTTGTATTTTTAGCAGAGAAGGGATTTCACCGTGTTAGCCAAGATGGTCTCCATCTCCTGACCTTGTGATCCGCCCACCTCGGCCTCCCAAAGTGCTGAGATTACAGGCGTGAGCCACCGCGCCCGGCCAATTTTTTAAAAATTGAAAATGGGAAAATTACTACCAACCATACAGAAATAAAAAATTGTCAGATAGACTATGAATAATTGTACACTGACAAATTAGATAAATTAGATTAAATGAAAAAAAAATCTAGAAATATACAAATAACCTAATCTGATGTAAGGAGGAGTTGGAAATTTCCAACAGCTATAACAACAAAATAAAGAATAAATAATTTATTCAAAAACTCCACGTTAAATGTCTATATCACAAAGTCTGAAAGAGCAGAAATAGACTATATAAGGTCACACTTCAAGGAACTAGAGAAACAGAAAAAAACAAACCCACACCCAGAAGAAGAAAAGAAATAACCAAGATCAGAGAAGAATTAAATGAAATTAAGAAAAAAAAAATACAAAGGATAAATGAAACAAAAAGCTGCTGCTTTGAAAGTATTAATAAAATTGATAGACCATTAGCAAGGTTAACCAAGAAAAGAGGAGAGAAGATACAAATAAGCTCAATTAGAAATGAAACAGAAGATATTACAACTGATACCACAGAAATACAAAAGATTATTAAAGGTTACTAGGAACACCTTTACATGCATAAACTAGAAAACCCAGAGGAAATAAATAAATTCCTGTAAATATACAACCCTCCTAGATTAAACCTGGAATAAATGCATACTCTGAACAGACCGATAACAAGCAGCAAGATTGAAATGGTAATTTAAAAGTTACCAAAAAAAGTCCAGGACCAGGAAAATTCACAGCTGAATTCTATCAGACATTTAAAGAAAAATTGGTACTAATCCTATTGACACTATACCAAAAGATAGAGAAAGAGGGAATCATCCATAAATCATTCAATGAAACCAGTATCACCCTAATTCCAAAACCAGGAAAGGACATATCAACAACAACAACAAACTACAGACCAATAACTCTGGCAAACATAGACACAAAAATCATCAACAAAATGCTAGCTAAAGGAATCCAACAGCATATCAAAATGATAATCTACCACAATCAAGTGAGTTTCATATGAGAGATTCAGGGATTGTTTAACAGACACAAGTCAATAAATGTGAGACACCATGTAAAGAGAATTAAAAACAAAGATCACAGGATCGTCTCAATAGACACAGAAAAAAAATTTGACAAAATCCAGCATTTCTATATGATTAAAACACTCAGAAAAATTGGCATAGAAAGGACATACCTTAAGGTAATAAGTCATCTATGAGAAACTCACAGCCAACCATATACTGAGTGGGTAAAAGTTGAAAGCATTGCTCCTGAAAACTGGAAGAAGGATGTCCACTTTCACAACTTCTCTTCGACATAGTACTGGAAGTCCTACACAGGACAGACAAGAGAAAGGAATGAAAGGTATCCAAATCAGTAAAGAAGAATTCAAGCTGTCACTGTTTGTTGATGACATGATTGTATATCTGAAAAACCCTAAAGACTCCTCCAAAAAGCTCTTAGGACTGGTAAATTGATTCAGCAAAGTTTCTGGATAAAAAAAAAAAAGTGTACACAAATCAGTAGCTCTGCTATACACCAACGGTGACCAAGCTGAGAATCAAAAAACCCGCACTTTGTGCACATGTACCCTAGAGCATAAAGTATATAAAAAAAAGTTCAACCCCTTTTACAAAAGCTGCAAAACAAACAACAAACAACAAACAACAACAACAAGAAAAAAAACCTTTGGACTATACCTAACCAAGGAGGCAAAATACATCTACAAGGAAAACCGCTGAAAGGCTGGAAGAAACCATAGATGACACAAACAAATGGAAACACACCCCATGATCGTGGATGAGTAGAATTAATATTGTGAAAATGACCATACTGCCCAAAGCAATCTACAAATTCGATGCAATTCCTGTTAAAATACCACCATCATTCATCACAGAACTAGAGAAAACTATCCTAAAATTCATGTGAAATCAAAAAAGAGCTCACATAGTGAAACCAAAACTAAGCAAAATAAAAAATTTTGGTATTAAAATAGGCATAGAGACCAATGGAACAGAATAGAGAAGCCAGAAATAAAAGCCAAATACTTGTAACCAACTGATCTTCGTTAAAGCAGACAAAAACGTAAAATGGGGAAAAGTCACTCTTCATCAAATAGTGCTGAGATAATTGGCAAGCCACAAGTAGAAGAATGAAACTGGATCTTCATCTCTTACCTTACACAAAAATCAACTCAAAATGAATCAAAGACTTAAATTTGAGACCAAAAACTGTAAAAATTCTGGACGATAATATCAGAAACACCCTCCTAGACACTGGGTTAGGCAAAGACTTCATGACTAAAAATGCAAAGGCAAATGAAACAAAAACAAAGATGAACAGATGGCACTTAATTAATCTAGAAAGCTTCTGTACAGCAAAAGAAATAATCAACAGGATAAACAGACAACCCACAGAGTGGGAGAAAATCTTTGCAGTATCTACATTCAACAAAGGACTAATATCCAGAATCTATAAGTAACTCTAATAAATCAGTAAGAAAAAACAAACAATCCCGTCCAAAAAATGGGTTAAGAACATGAATAGAGAATACTCAAAAGAAGATATACAAATGACCAACAAACATAAAAAAAAGCTCAACATCACTAATTTTCAGAAAAATGAAAATCAAAACCACAATGTGATACCACCTTACTCCCGCAAGAATGCCTATAATCAAAAAATGAAAAAATAATAGATGCTGGTGTGGATGTGGTGAAAAGGGAACACTTTTACATTGCTGGTGGAAATGTAAACTAGTACAACCACTATGGAAAACAGCGTGGAGATTCCTTAAAGAATTAAATTTAGAACTACCATTTGATACAGCAATGCCACTCCTGGGTATCTACCCAGGAAAAAAAAAAAGAAGTCATTATACCAAAAAGATACTTGTACCCGCATGTTTAGAGCAGCGCAATTTGCAATTGCAAAAATATGGAACCAGTTCAAATGCCCATCAATCAACAAGTGGATAAAGAAAATGTGAGATATATATATATGTGTGTGTGTGTGTGTGTGTGTGTGTGTATAAATGTGTATATATATATCACATTCATATATATATATCACATTCATATGTATGTATATACATATATATCACATTCATAGATATGTGTATATATATCACATTCATATATATATGCACACACACACACACGCACACAAACACACACCATGGAATACTATTCAGCCATAAAAAGGAATGAGATAATGGCATTCTCAGCAACTTGGATGAAATTGAAATTGGAGACCGTTATTCTAAGTGAAATAATTCAGGAATGGAAAACTAAACATTTTATGTTCTCATTCATAAGTGGGAGCTAAGCTACAAGGATGCAAAGGCATAAGAATAATACAATGGACTTTTGGGACTCAGGGGAAAGGGGGAGAAGGTGGTGAGGGATAAAAGACTACACATTGGGTACAGTGTACACTGCTTGGGTGATGGGTGTACCAAATTTCACAAATCACCACTAAAAAACTTATTCATGTACAATAAATAAATAGATCATTAGCATTTTAAAAACTCCCAACAAAGAAAATCCAGGACCAGATGTCCTCACTGGTAAATTACATCACACATTTAATAAATTATCACCAATATTTCTCAAAATCTTCTAAAAATTAGAAGGGGAGAGATACTTCTTAATTGGTTTTGTGAAGACAGCATTACCCTGATACCAAAGTCAGACAAAGTTTCACAAGAAATGAATATCATACACCAATATCCCTTATAAGTATAAATGCAGAAGTCCTCAATAAAATACTATCAAACTGAATTCAACAGCATATTAAAATAATTATACACTACAGACAAGTGGTATATATTCCAGAAATATAAGATTATTTCAACATAAGAAAATCCATCAATGTAACAGCACATTCATGGAATAAAAGGGGAAACAAACCATGATTCTCTCAATTGACACAAAAAATTTCACTTGAAAAATCTGACATTCTTTCATGATAAAAATACTCAGAAATCTATTAAAACAATTGGACTTCCTCAACATGACAAAGGGTATACACAAGAAAACCCCACTGGTGACATTATACTCAATGGTTAAAGACTAAAACCTTTTCCTCTATGATCAAAAACCATACAAAGATGCCACTGTACCAAATACCTGTTCTAATTTATCCTAAAAGTTCTAGCCAACACAATTAGAAAAGAAATAAAAGGCATCCCAATTAAAAATAAAGTCAAGAAAACTCTTTTCATGAATGACCCAACCTATACATGTAATCCAAAATAATTTTTAAAAGGATACTAGAGTAAAGAAACAAATTCTTCATAGTTGAACAGAACAAAATCAACATAAAAATCGCTTATGTTCATGGAAATCAATTAATAATCCAAAAATACTAAGAAACATTAACAAGCAATGTCAATAAAAAAGAATTAAAATACCAAGAAATAAACTGAAGAAAAGAGCTAAAATGCTTGCACATTGAAATCAATAAAACATTGATTAAAAAATAAAGAAAATCTAAATAAATGCAAACACATGTGATGATCATGAATTGGAAAACGTAACATTGTGAATATGGCAATACCACCCAAAGTGATGTGCACATTCAATGCAATACCTACTGTAAATGATCGAGTTATAGTTTTACATATTTATGGAACAGAAAGTGATTCTCTACCAAACTTTTAACAAAAAATTAACAGCTTTTCTTCATGTCATCCTATCACTACCCCATTCAGTCCAAGTTGAAAATTATTCTACTGATATAACTCCATCTCCATACCTGGCTTCTGCTGAGATGGCTGAACGGATCGATAAGTCACAAACCCATAATCCTTTAAACACCACATACACTTCCTTAGTGCACCCTCCAGCATATACTTTCTCAAGTTTTGACATATGTATAGATTGAGCATTTCCCAAATCTTCATACTTTTCTTCTATTTTTGTAACAATGCCACCTTCACTTTGTATTTCTCCTCTGGCATTTTACTAAGCAACAAGGAAATATTAGACCATCCATTCAATGCTTTGCTTTAAAAACTGCTCAGATCAATATTAAAGTTCATCACTTACAAATTCTATCTTCCACAAAACAATAGAACAAATTGGGTCACATATGTAGAAACTTTAAAACAAGAAACACCTTTCCTGCAGTTTCCAATAGCATAGAAGACTAGATGCCCAAAATTAAGGTGCCAGGAGGGTTGATTTCTTTTGAGGCCTCTTTCCTTGGCTTGTAGATGGCCACTTTCTCCGTGTCTTTAAGTGGTGATTTCCCTGTGCATTTCTGTGTCTTAATCTCCTTTTCTTAAGAGGACACCAGTCATATTGAATTAGGACCCACCCCAATGACTTCATTTTACCTTAATTATGTCTTTAAAGAGCTTATCGTCAAATACATTCTGAGATACTAAAGAACAGGACTTCCTTAACATATAAATCACAGCGAGACACCATACATCGGATAAAAAATGGTATCTCCCATTCTGTGAATTTCACTATTTTGATAGTGTTTCTTAATGCAGAAAAGATTTTAATTTTCACAAACTTTTTTCTTTTGTTGCATGCTCTTTTTGTGTCATATCCAAAAATCATTGTATGTCTAATATCATGAATCTTTTTCTGTGTTCTTCTAAAAGTTGCATAGTTTCAGTTCTTACATTCAAGTCTTTAGATTGATATTTAAGTAAATTTTTGTATATGAATTAAGGTAAGAATAAACTGTTCTTTCTCCATTTAATTGTATAAGGATATTTGGAGCAAACTTTTTGAATATATAAGTGAGGGTGTATTTCTGGGCTATTTTAATCTATTGTTATTTATGCTTGTCTTTATTCAAAGACTACATTGTTTTGATTACCACACTTTCGTAGGAAATCTGACCTAAGAAAGTGTAAGTCCTCCAACTTTTAAATTGCATTGCAATTATTTTGGCTATTATTGGTTTTAGAGATTCCATGTTGATGATATGGAATTTCACCTAAATTACAATTCCACTTTACGATAAGTTTTGGTATTTCTGATAGAAAAGTAATTGCAATATTGATTGGGATTGCATCTGTAATCTTAATAACATAATCTAAAAACATGAGACATCCTTCTATTAATTTACATCTTCCTTAATTTTTTCAAAAATTTTTAGTTTACAATGTATAAGTCTTATTTCTCCTTGACCATTAAAAAAAATTGTAGAGAAGGAATCTTTCTTTACTGGCCCAGCTGATTTTGAACTCCTGGGCTTCTGTGATCCTTCTGCCTCAGCCTGCAAAAGTGAAAACTGCCTCAGCCTCCCAAAGTGAAGGCATGAGCCACCATGCCTGTCGAAGATTTGTTCTTTGCTAAATTTATTGAAAAAAGTCTTGTCCACATCTCCCTGAATTCATTATAAGGTATGAGAGTCTTTCCCCTTGGCAATTTCTGTTTTTTTGACCATTATTTTAGGTTGAGGGGTATCTGTGCAGGTTTGTTACATAGGTCTGTCACAGGGGTTTGGCGTACAGGTTATTTTTTCATCTGGGTAATAACTATAGTGCACAGTAGGATCTTGATCTTCACACTCCTCCCACTCCCCACCCTCAAGTAGGCCCTAGTGTTTGTTGTACCCTTCATTGTGTGCATGAGTACACAGTGTTTAGCTCCCACTTATAAATGAGAATATGAGATGTTTGGTTTTCTGTTCCTGTGTTACTTCACTTGGAATAATGGTCTCCAACTCCATCCATTCTGCTGCAAAGGACATAATTTTCTTCCCTTTTATGGCTGCATAGTATTCCATGGTGGGTATATGCAACATTTTCTTTGTGGTCCCATTGTCTGTTGCTCCCCCCCATATGCCCATGAGTTCTCATCATTTAGCTCCCACTTATAAGTGAGAATATGTGGTGTTTAGTTTTCTGTACCTGCATTAGTTAGCTAAGGATAATAGCCTCCAGCTCCATCCACGTTCCTGGAAATGACATGATCTCATTTTTATGGCTGCGTAATATTCCATGGTGTATATATACCATATTTTCTTTATCCAGTCTACTGTTGATGTATTTCGATTGATTCAATGTCTTTGCTATTGTGAACAGTGCTGCAATGAATATACACATGAATGTGTCCTTATGGTAGAACAATTTATATTTCTTTGAGTATATACCCAATAATGAGATTGCTAGATCAAATCATAATTCTCAAAGGGAATACTTCCAGCTTTTTATTCAGAAATTGCCAAATTGCTTTCCACAATGGCTGAACAAATTTACATTCCCAACAGTAGTAAATAAGCATTTCCTTTCTGTCACAATCCCACCAACATATGTTGGTTTTTTACTTTTTTATAGTCTTTTCACTATCTTTTGATAAGTCTCTGTTCATGTTGTTTGCCTAATTTTTAAAAGGGTTGTTTGTTTTTGCTTCTTAATTTGTTTAAGTTTCTTACAGATTCTGGATATTACACATTTGAGGTATAGATTGCAAATATTTTCTCCCATTTGTAGGTTGTCTGTTTATTCTGTTGATAGCTTCTATTGCTGTGCAAAAGCTTTTTGGTTTAATTAAGTTCCCTTTATCAACTTTTGCTTTCCTTGCAATTGTTTTTGCTGTCTTCATCATGAAATCTTTGCCAGCACCTATGTCCTGAATGGTATTTCCCAGGTTATCTTCCAGGGTATTGATAGTTTTAGGTTTTACATTTAATATAATGGCTTTAATGCATCTGGAGTGGATTTTTGTATGTGGTGCAATGAAGGGGTACAGTTTCAATGTTCTGCATATGGCAAGCCAGTTATTCTAGCACCATTTATTGCACGGGCAGTCTTTCCTCATTGCTTGTTTTTATCAGCTTTGTCAAAGATCAAATGATTTTAACTGTGCAGAGTTATTTCAGGGCTCTTTATTCTGTTCCATTGTTCTATATGTCTGTTTTCATACCAGAACCATGCTATTTGGGTTAGTGTAGCTTTGTAGTATACCTTAAAGTTGGGTAATGTGGTGCGTTTGGTTTTGTTGTTTTTTGCTTAGGACTGCCTTGGCTATTTGGGCCCTTTTTTGGTTCCATATCAATTTTTAAATAGAGTTTTTCTAATTTTGTGAATAATGTCATCGGTAGTTTGATAGAAATATCACCAAATCTGTAAATTTCTTTGGTGCAATATAATATTTTAACAATTTTGATTCTTCCCATTCTTAAGCATAAAATGATTTTCCATTCATTTGTGTCATCTCTGATTGCTTTCAGCAGTGTTTCATAATTCTCCTTGTAGGAATCTTTCACTTCTCTGGTTAACTGTATTCATAGGTATTTTATTCTTATAGTGGCTATTGGCTATGGGGTTTAATTCTTGATTTGGCTCTCAGCTTGCTTGTTAGCAATGTATAAAAATGCTACTGATTTATGTACATTGAGTTTGCATTCTAAAACTTTGTTGAAGTATTTTTATCCGAACTTAGGTGCTTTGGGGCAGAGACTAACAGAGATAGTTTGACTTTCTCTCTCACTATTTGGATGTCTTTTATTTTATTCTCTTGCCTGATTGTTCTGGCTAGGACTTCCAGTATTATGTTGAACAAGAATGAGAAGAGCAGGCATTCTGGTCTTTTTCTGATTCTCAAAAGCTGTGTTTCCAGCTGTGGCGCATTCTGTACAACGTTTGCTCTGAGTCTTTTCATAGATGGTTCTTATTTTTTTTGAGATATGTTATTTCAATGCCTAGCTTGTTGAGGGTTTTTAATATGAAGGGATGTTGAACTATATCAAAAGCCTAGCTTGTTGACGGTTTTTTATATGAAGAGATGTTGAACTGTATCAAAAGTCTTTTCCTAATCTATTGAAATGGTCATGTGCCTTTTGTTTTTAGTTTTATTTACAGCATGAATCACTTTTTTTGATTGGCATATGTTGAACCAACCTTGCATCCCAGGGATAAAGCCTACTTTCATGTGGTGGATTAGCTTTTTGATGCACTGCTTGATTCAGTTTGCTAGTATTTTGTTGAGGATTTTTGCATCTATGTTCATTAAGGATATTGGCTTGTAGTTTTCTTTATTTTGTTGTGTATATGCCAGGTTTTGATATCAGAACGGTGCTAGCATTGTAGAATCAGTTAGGGAGGAGACCCCTTTCCTCAATATGTTGGAATAATTTGAATATAAATAGTACCAGCTCTTCTTTATACATCTGGTATAATTCAGCTGTGACTCTTTCTGGTCCTGGATTTATTCTTGTTGGAATGTTTTTAACATTGTTTCAATTTTGGAACTCATTAATGGCCTTTTCAGGGATTCGACTTCTTCCTGGTTCAGTTTTCGCGGGTTGTATGTCTCCTGTAATATATCCATTCATTCTAGGTTTTGTAGCTTGTGTGCGTAAAGATGTTCATAGTAGTCTCTGAAGGTGTTGTGTATTTCTGTCTTATCAGCTCTAATGTCCCCTTTGACATTTCTGATTGTGTTTATTTGGATATTCTCTTTTTGTTTATTTATTGGTCTAGCTAATTGTATATCAATTTTATTTATTCTTTTAAAGACCTAATACTTGGATTAATTGATCTGTTGTATAGTTTTTTTGCAACTCAATTTTATTCCATTCAGCTCTGATTTTGGTTGTGCAGTTTCTTCTGCTAGCTTTGGGTTGGGTTTCTTCTTGTTTTTTTCCAATTCCTCTAAGTGTAATTAGCTTGTTAATTGGAGGTATTTATAACTTTTTAACGTGAGGGGTTTAACACTGCTTCAGCTGTGTTTCAGAAATTCTGCTAAGTTGCATCTTTGTTCTCATTAGTTTCAAAGAATTTCTTGATTTTTGCATTAATTTCATTGTTTACTCAAAATCATTTAACAGCAGGTTGTTTAATTTGCATGCAATTGTATGGTGTTTAGCAATCTTCTTATTATTGATTTGGACTTTTATTGTGCTATGATACAAGAGGGGGGTTGGTGTAATATTGTTTTCAAAAAAAACTTTCTGAGAATAGTTTTTTGGCCAATCAAGGGATCACTTTTAGGTTATATGCCATGTGCAGATGAGAAACAAATTATATCTGTTGTTTTAGGGTGGAGAGTTCCATAGATATGTGTTCAGTCCATTTGTACAAGTGACGAGTTCAGTTTCTGAATATCATTTTTTAGTTTTCTGTTTCAATGATTTGTCTACCACTGTCAGTAGAGTGTTGAAGTCTCCAACTATTATTGCGTGGTTATCTAAGTTCTCTTCATAGGTGTCTACAAACTTGTTTTATGATTCTGGTTGCCCTTGTGTTTGGTGCATATATATTTTGGATAGTTACATCTTCTTGTTGAATTGAACTCTTTACTGTTATGTAATGGCCTTCTTTGTCTTTTATATTGTTGCTGGTCCAAAGTCTGTTTTGTCTGAAATTGTAATAGAAAATCCTTTTTCCTTTTCCATTTGCTTGGTAGATTTTTCTCTATCTCCTTACTTTGAGACTATTAGTGTCATTGCATATCAAATAGGTCCTTTGAAGACAGTTTACAGTGGGTTTGGTTTTATTATCCAACTTGGCCCTCTGTTCCTTTTATTTTTTTTTAAATTTATTTATTATTATTATACTTTAAGTTGTAGGGTACATGTGCATAACGTGCAGGTTTGTTACACATGTATACTTGTGCCATGTTGGTGTGCTGCCTCTGTTCCTTTTAATCAGGACATTTAGCCAATTTAATTCAGGATTAATATTGATATGCTTGAATTTGATTCTGTCACTATGTTGTTAGCTGGTTACTATGCAGACTCGTTTGTGTAGTTGCTTTATAGTGTCAATGGTCTCTGTACTTAAGTGTGTTTTTGTGGTGGCTGGTAATGGGCTTTATTTTCTATATTTAGCACTCCCTTAAGGACTTCTTATAACGCAGTTTTGGTGGTAACAAATTCCTTTAGCATTTTCTTATCTGAAAAATACCTTATTTTTTGTTCACTTATAGATCTTAGTTCAGCTGGATATGAAATTTGTGGTTGAAATTTATTTTCTTTAAGAATTCTGAATATAGGCCCCTAGTCTCTGCAGGCTTGAAGGTTTTCTGCTGAAATATCCACTGTTAGCCTGATGGGATTCCCTTTGTAGCAGACCTACGCCTTCTCTATTGCTCTCTTTTAACATATTTTCTTTCATTTCAAACTTGGAGAATGTAATGACTATGTGTCTTATAAGTGACCGTCTTGTATAGTATCTCATAGAGCTTTGCTGCATTTCCTGAATTGGAATGTTGGCCTCTTTAGCGAGGTTGGGAAAATTTTCATAAACAATATCCTGAAATATGTTTTCCAAGTGGCTTACTTTCTGTCCCTCTCTTTCAGGGAAGCCAATGAGTTATAGATTGGTCCCTTTACATAATCTCATATTTTCCAAAGGTTTTGTTCATTCTTTGTTCTTGTTTTTTCTCTATTTGTGTCTGACTAATTTAATGCAGAAAACCAGTCTCCATGCTCCAAATGTCTTTGCTCATCTTGGTCTATTTTTCTGTTACTCCATATGACTGTATTATGAAATTCTTGAAGTGAGATTTTCAGCTCTATCAGATTAGTTTTTTCTTTTGTAATGATCATTTTGTCTTTCAGTTCCTTATCATTTAACTGTATTCCTTAGATTCCTTTGATGGTGTTTGGACTTTCTTCTGAATATTGATGATTTTTATTTCTATCCATCTTCTAAATTTTATGTCTGTCATTTCAACCATCTCAGCCTGGGTAAAAGCTATTGTAGGGGAAGAAGTATGGTCTTTTGGAAGTAAGAAAACACTGGCTTTTTGAGTTGCCAGAGTTCTCGTGTGGGTTATTTCTCATCTGTGTGGGCTTATGTTTCTTCAATATTTGAAGTAGCTGCCCCTTGAATGGGATTTTTTTCTTTTATATTCTTTGATGCCTTTGGGGGTTTGATTGTGGCGTTAATGTTACAGGTTGTTAGACAGGCATGAGTAGATCAGGAGAGGGCTCTCCTCTACCCACTAGGAATGTTGGATGATGTTTTGGCAGTTGTCACATTGCCTCTCTAAAGGTGACAAACTGGCAGCTGACAGCGAGGAGAGACCATTTTCTGATGGTCCATACCTGTTGCAATAAAGTGTTAATTGAATGCAAGCACCAGCAGGCAACAACTTCCTTGGCATGTGCATTAAGAAACAAAATGACAGAGTATGAACTTCTGGGCACTCCACCAAAAAAGGGAAGAAAAGCTTCAGATAGACAAGCATACAACTTCCTAAACACACTGAGCATGCTCACTTCCCAAGGGTAAGGAGGGCACTGCACATGTAGGCAGCTGATTCTTAGGGAAGAATCATGGGAATGGGGCCAGCCCATAAAGGCTTAGCATCAGGGTTAAATGGGGAACTTGACCCAGTGTCCACTTGGGTCTCTTCCAAGCATACTTTTCTTTCTTTCCTGTTCTAAAGCCTTTTAAAGTGAACTTCCACTCCTGCTGTGAAACTTGCCTTGGTCTCTTTTTCTGCCTTATTCCCCTCAGTCAAATTCTTTCTTCTGAGGAGGTAAGAATTGAGATTGCTGAAGACTCGTATGGAATTGCCGCCAGTAACTCAGATACCTTCTATTGGTAACATAAGGTGGGTTCAGTTGAGTGGTTTCATTCCTGAAGTGTTTAGGGGATTAAAGTTCAGCTCACTACTCATGGACTACATGCTATAACTCTGGGGGGCTGTTACCAGGCCCCCAAATTTGTTATCTGGCCCCTTGAAATTAGGAACCTATTGCACTGGAGGAGCCATTTGTTCCCAGTCAGCTGTCCACAGCATTCCAATGGGTGGTGCTGGCCAAAGTGTTGCATCAGGGTTATTGCAGTAGGGCCTATGCTCACTTGTGTATGTCAGCAACTGAAGTAGTGCAGCAAAGTGCACGCATATCAGCATTTTATTGATAATAATGTTGTTCCTTTTGAAAATCTTGTAAATTGAATTATTTTATTAATTTTATGTGTTATTTCTTGTTAGTGTATAGAAATACAAATAATTTTTGTGTTGATTTTGTGTCTTCCATCTTTGGTGAATGGTAGCCCTGATGGGGTTTGGACTTGCATGGGGCTTGTAACCCCTTTCTTTTATCTGATTTCTAGGAATGTTTCCCAATGATTATATCCCCATTGTGTCTTGGAAGTAAGTGACTTTTCAATTTTACAGGCATATATGTGGAAAGGACTTGCCTTGTTTCAGATGAGACTTTGGACTCTTGAGTTATTATTGGAATTAGTTAAAGCATTGGGGGATTATTGGGAAGATGTGATTGTATTTTGAAGTGTGAGAAGGACATGAGATAAGAGAGGGGCCGGGGCAAAATAATATCATTTAGATATGTGTCCCCACCAATATATCATGTTCCAATATAATACCCAATGTTAGAGATGAAGTCTGGTGAGAGGTGATCAGATAATAAAGGAGGAATTTTTGTGACTGGTTTAGCATCATGACTTTGGTACAGTTCTCCTGATAATGAGTAATTTTTCATGAGATCTGGACATTTAAAAGTCTGTAGTGTCTCCTCCCACTCTGTTGCTTTTACTCCCACAATCTGACATACCTGCTCCTGCTTTACCTTCTGCCATAATAATAGGTTTCTTCAGGCATCCCCAGAAGCTGATGCCAGAGCTATGCTTCTTGTACAGCCTGTAGAACTGTGAGCTAACTGAACGTCTTTCTTTTTTAAATTACTCAGTCTTAGGTATTTCTCTGTAGGAATACAATAATGATCTAATACACTAGTGATAATAACTGACTTTTTTTTTTTTTTTTTTTTTTTTTTTTTTTACTTTAAGTTCTGGGATACATGTGCCGAATGTGCAGGTTTGTAACCCAAGTATACATGTGCCATGGTGGTTTGTTGCACCTATCAACCAATCATCTAGGTTTTAAACTTGGCATGCATTAGGTATTTGTCCTAATGCTCTCCCTCTCCTTGCCCCCATCCCCCCAGCAGGCCCTGGTATGTAATGTTCCCTTCCCTGTGTCCATGTGTTCTCGTTGTTCAACTCCCACTTATGAGTGAGAACATGTGATGTTTGATTTTCTGTTGCTGTGTTAGTTTATTGAGAATGATGGTTTCCAGCTTCATTCATGTCCCTGCAAAGGACATGAACTCATTATCTTTTAAGGCTGGGTAGTATTCCATGATGTATATGTGCCACATTTTCTTTATCCAGTTTATCATTGATGGTCATTTGGGTTGGTTCTAAGTCATTGCTATTGTAAATAGTGCTGCAATGAAGACGTGTGCATGTGTCTTTACAGTAGAAAGATTTATAATCTTTTCGGTATATACCCAGTAATGGAATTGTTTAGTCAAATGGTATTTCTGGTTCTAGATCCTTGATGAATAAACATGCTGTCTTCCATAATGGTTGAACTAATTTACACTCCCACCAACAGTGTAAAAGCATTCCTATTTCTCCACAGCCTCGTCAGCTTCTGTTGTTTCCCGAGTTTTCAATGATGTCCACTCTAACTGGAGTGAGATGGTACCTCATTGTGGTTTTTATTTGCATTTCTCTAATGACCAGTGATGTTGAGCTTTTTTTTCCAAATGGTTTATTGGCCACATAAATGTCTTTGTTTGAGAAGTGTCTGTTTTATACTACAAAGCTACAGTAAGCAAAACAGCATGATACTTGCACCGGAACAGATATATAGACCAATGGAACAGAACAGACACCTCAGAAATAACACCACCCATCTACATCCATCTGATCTTCAACAAGCCTTACAAAAACAAGCAATGGGGAAAGGATTCCTTGTTTAATAAATTCTGCTGGTAGAACTGGCTAGCCATACGCAGAAAACAGAAACAGACTTCCTTCTTTACACCTTATACAAAAATTAACTCAAGATGGATTAAAGACTCAAAGGTAAAACCCAAAACCATAAAAACTCTAGAAGAAAAGCTAGTCAATACCATTCAGGACATAGGTATGGGCAAAGAATTCATGACTAAAACACCAAAAGCAATTGCAACAAAGCCAAAATTGACAAATGGTATCTAATTAAACTAAAGACCTTCTGCATAGCAAAAGAAAATATCATCAGAGTGAACAAGCAACCACAGGATGGGAGAAAATTTTTGCAATCTATTTATCTGACAAAGGACTAATATCCAGAATATACAAAGAGCTTAAACAATTTTACAGGAAAAAAACAGACAAGTCCATCAAAAAGTGGGCTAAGGATATGCTTTTGTTTTTTCAGAAGTTTTTGATTACTGATTCTGTCTGCTTATTACTGATATATCTATTCAGATTTTCTTTTTTTTATTTTTTTATTTTTATTTTGTATATTTATTATTATTATTATACTTTAAGTTCTAGGGTACATGTGCATAACGTGCAGGTTTGTTACATATGTGTACTTGTGCCATGTCGGTGTGCTGCACCCATCAACTCGTCAGCACCCATCAACTCATCATTTACATCAGGTATAACTCACAGTGCCATCCTTCCCTCCTCCCTCCTCCCCATAATAGGCCCCGGGGTGTGATGTTCCCCTTTCCGAGTCCAAGTGATCTCATTGTTTAGTTCCCACCTATGAGTGAGAACATGCAGTGTTTGGTTTTCTGTTCTTGTGATAGTTTGCTAAGAATGATGGTTTCCAGCTACATCCATGTCCCTACAAAGGACACAAACTCATCCTTTTTGATGGCTGCATAGTATTCCATGGTGTATATGTGCCACATTTTCTTAATCCAGTCTGTCACTGATGGACATTTGGGTTGATTCCAAGTCTCTGCTATTGTGAATAGTGCCGCAATAAACATACATGTGCATGTGTCTTTATACCAGCATGATTTATAATCCTTTGGGTATATACCCAGTAATGGGATGGCTGGGTCATATGGTACATCTAGTTCTAGATCCTTGAGGAATCGCCATACTGTTTTCCATAATGGTTGAACTAGTTTACAGTCCCACCAACAGTGTAAAAGTGTTCCTATTTCTCCACATCCTCTCCAGCACCTGTTGTTTCCTGACTTTTTAATGATTGCCATTCTAACTGGTGTGAGATGGTATCTCATTGTGGTTTTGATTTGCATTTCTCTGATGGCCAGTGATGATGAGCATTTTTTCATGTGTCTGTTGGCTGTATGAATGTCTTCTTTTGAGAAATGTCTGTTCATATCCTTTGCCCACTTTTTGATGAGGTTCTTTGTTTTTTTTCTTGTAAATTTGTTTGAGTTCTTTGTAGGTTCTGGATATTAGCCCTTTGTCAGACGAGTAGATTGCAAAAATTTTCTCCCATTCTGTAGGTTGCCTGTTCACTCTGATGGTAGTTTCTTTTGCTGTGCAGAAGCTCTTTAGTTTAATTAGATCTCATTTGTCAATTTTGGCTTTTGCTGCCGTTGCTTTTGGTGTTTTAGACATGAAGTCTTTGCCCATGCCTATGTCCTGAATGGTACTACCTAGGTTTTCTTCTAGGATTTTTATGGTATTAGGTCTAACATTTAAGTCTCTAATCCATCTTGAATTGATTTTCGTATAAGGAGTAGGGAAAGGATCCAGTTTCAGCTTTCTACTTATGGCTAGCCAATTTTCCCTGCACCATTTATTAAATAGGGAATCCTTTCCCCATTTCTTGTTTTTCTCAGGTTTGTCAAAGATCAGATGGCTGTAGATGTGTGGTATTATTTCTGAGGACTCTGTTCTGTTCCATTGATCTATATCTCTGTTTTGGTACCAGTACCATGCTGTTTTGGTTACTGTAGCCTTGTAGTATAGTTTGAAGTCAGGTAGCATGATGCCTCCAGCTTTGTTCTTTTGACTTAGGATTGTCTTGGAGATGCGGGCTCTTTTTTGGTTCCATATGAACTTTAAAGCAGTTTTTTTCCAATTCTGTGAAGAAACTCCTTGGTAGCTTGATGGGGATGGCATTGAATCTATAAATTACCTTGGGCAGTATGGCCATTTTCATGATATTGATTCTTCCTATCCATGAGCATGGTATGTTCTTCCATTTGTTTGTGTCCTCTTTTATTTCACTGAGCAGTGGTTTGTAGTTCTCCTTGAAGAGGTCCTTTACATCCCTTGTAAGTTGGATTCCTAGATGTTTTATTCTCTTTGAAGCGATTGTGAATGGAAGTTCATTCATGATTTGGCTCTCTGTTTGTCTGTTACTGGTGTATAAGAATGGTTGTGATTTTTGCACATTAATTTTGTGTCCTGAGGCTTTGCTGAAGTTTCTTATCAGCTTAAGGAAATTTTGGGCTGAGACAATGGTATAATAATAATAAATAAATTAAAATAAATAAATAAATAAATAAATATACAATCATGTCATCTGCAAACAGGGACAATTTCACTTCTTTTCCTAACTGAATACCCTTGATTTCTTTCCCTTGCCTAATTGCCCTAGCCAGAACTTCCAACACTAAGTTGAATAGGAGTGGTGAGAGAGGGCATCCCTGTCTTGTGCCAGTTTTCAAAGGGAATTTTTCCAGTTTTTGCCCATTCAGTATGATATTGGTTGTGGGTTTGTCATAAATAGCTCTTATTATTTTGAGGTACGTTCCATCAATACCGAATTTATTGAGCGTTTTTAGCATGAAGGGCTGTTGAATTTTGTCAAAAGCCTTTTCTGCATCTATTGAGATAATCATGTGGTTCTTGTCTTTGGTTCTGTTTATATGCTGGATTATGTTTATTGATTTACGCATGTTGATCCAGCTTTGCATCCCAGTGATGAAGCCCACTTGATCATGGTGGATAAGCTTTTTGATGTGCTGCTGAATCCGGTTTGCCAGTATTTTATTGAGGATTTTTGCATCGATGTTCATCATGGATATTGGTCTAAAATTCTCTTTTTTTGTTGTGTCTCTGCCAGGCTTTAGTATCAGGATGATGTCAGCCTCATAAAATGAGTTAGGGAGGATTGCCTGTTTTTCTATTGATTGGAATAGTTTCAGAAAGAATGGTACCAGCTCCTCCTTGTACCTCTGGTAGAATTCAGCTGTGAATCCATCTGGTCCTGGACTTTTTTTGGTTGGTAGGCTATTAATTATTGCCTCAATTTCAGAGCCTGCTATTGGTCTGTTCAGGGATTCAACTTCTTCCTGGTTTAGTATTAGGAGAGTGTAAGTGTCCAGGAAATTATCCATTTCTTCTCGATTTTCTAGTTTATTTGCGTAGAGGTGTTTATAGTATTCTCTGATGGTAGTTTGTATTTCTGTGGGGTCGGTGGTGATATCCCCTTTATCATTTTTTATTGCATCTATTTGATTCTTCTCTCTTTTCTTCTTTATTAGTCTTGCTAGCAGTCTGTCAATTTTGTTGATCTTTTCAAAAAACCAACTCCTGGATTCATTGATTTTTTGGAGGGTTTTTTGTGTCTCTATCTCCTTCAGTTCTGCTCTGATCTTAGTTATTTCTTGCCTTCTGCTAGCTTTCGAATGTGTTTGCTCTTGCTTCTCTAGTTCTTTTAATTGTGATGTTAGAGTGTCCATTTTAGATCTTTCCTGCTTTCACTTGTGGGCATTTAGTGCTATAAATTTCCCTCTACACACTGCTTTAAATGTGTCCCAGAGATTTTGGTATGTTGTATCTTTGTTCTCATTGGTTTCAAAGAACATCTTTATTTCTGCCTTCATTTTGTTATGTACCCAGTAGTCATTCAGGAGCAGGTTGTTCAGTTTCCATGTAGTTGAGTGGTTTTGATTGAGTTTCTTAGTCCCGAGTTCTAGTTTTTTGCACTGTGGTCTGAGAGACAGTTTGTTATAATTTCTGTTCTTGTACATTTGCTGAGGCGTGCTTTACTTCCAATTATGTGGTCAATTTTGGAATAAGAGCGATGTGGTGCTGAGAAGAATGTATATTCTGTTGATTTGGGGTGGAGAGTTCTATAGATGTCTATTAGGTCTGCTTGCTGCAGAGATGAGTTCAATTCCTGGATATCCTTGTTAACTTTCTGTCTCGTTGATCTGTCTAATGTTGACAGTGGAGTGTTGAAGTCTCCCATTATTATTGTATGGGAGTCTAAGTCTCTTTGTAAGTCTCTAAGGACTTGCTTTGTGAATCTGGGTGCTCCTGTATTGGGTGCATATATATTTAGGATAGTTAGCTCTTCCTGTTGAATTGATCCCTTTACCATTATGTAATGGCCTTCTTTGTCTCTTTTGATCTTTGATGGTTTAAAGTCTATTTTATGAGAGACTAGTATTGCAACCCCTGCCTTTTTTTGTTCTCCATTCGCTTGATAAATCTTCCTCCATCCCTTTATTTTGAGCCTATGTATGTCTCTGCATGTGAGATGGGTCTCCTGAATACAGCAAACTGATGGGTCTTGACTCTTTATCCAGTTTTCCAATCTGTGTCTTTTAATTGGAGCATTTTGTCCATTTACATTTAAGGTTAATATTGTTATGTGTGAATTTGATCCTGCCATTATGATATTAACTGGTTATTTTGCTCGTTAGTTGATGCAGTTTCTTCCTAGCCTCGATGGTCTTTACATTTTGGCATGTTTTTGCAATGGCTGGTACCGGTTATTCCTTTCCATGTTTAGTGCTTCCTTCAGGGTCTCTTGTAAGGCAGGCCTAGTGGTGACAAAATCTCTAAGCATTTGCTTATCTGTGAAGGATTTTATTTCTCCTTCACTTCTGAAACTTAGTTTGGCTGGATATGAAATTTTGGGTTTAAAATTCTTTTCTTTAAGAATGTTGAATATTGGCTTCTAGAGTTTCTGCCGAGAGATCTGCTGTTAGTCTGATGGGCTTCCCTTTGTGGGTAACCCGACCTTTCTCTCTGGCTGCCCTTAAGATTTTTTCCTTCATTTCAACTTTGGTGAATCTGGCAATTATGTGTCTTGGAGTTGCTCTTCTCAAGGAGTATCTTTGTGGCGTTCTCTGTATTTCCTGGATTTGAATGATGGCCTGCCCTACTAGGTTGGGGAAGTTCTCCTGGATGATATCCTGAAGAGTGTTTTCCAACTTGGTTCCATTTTCCCCCTCACTTTCAGGCACCCCAATCAGACGTACATTTGGTCTTTGTACATAATCCCATACTTCTTGCAGGCTCTTTTCATTTCTTTGTCTTCTTTTTTCTTTTGCTTTCTCTTCTCGCTTCATTTCATTCATTTGATCCTCAATCACTGATACTCTTTCTTCCAGTTGATCGAGTCGGTTACTGAAGCTTGTGCATTTGTCATGTATTTCTCGTGTCATGGTTTTCATCTCTTTCATTTCGTTTATGGCATTCTCTGCATTAATTATTCTAGCTATCAATTCTTCCACTTTTTTTTCAAGATTTTTAGTTTCTTTGCACTCGGTACGTAATTCCTCCTTTAGTTCTGAGAAGTTTGATGGACTGAAGCCTTCTTCTCTCATCTCGTCAAAGTCATTCTCCGTCCAGCTTTGATCCATTGCTGGCGATGAGCTGCGCTCCTTTGCCGGGGGAGATGTGCTCTTATTTTTTGAATTTCCAGCTTTTCTGCCCTGCTTTTTCCCCATCTTTGTGGTTTTATCTGCCTCTGGTCTTTGATGATGGTAATGTACTGATGGGGTTTTGGTGTAGGTGTCCTTCCTGTTTGATAGTTTTCCTTCTAACAGTCAGGACCCTCAGCTGTAGGTCTGTTGGAGATTGCTTGAGGTCCACTCCAGACCCTGTTTGCCTGGGTATCAGCAGCAGAGGCTGCAGAAGATAGAATATTGCTGAACAGCGAGAGTACCTGTCTGATTCTTGCTTTGGAAGCTTCCTCTCAGGAGTGTACTCCACCCTGTGAGGTGTGGGGTGTCAGACTGCCCCTAGTGGGGGATGTCTCCCAGTTAGGCTACTCGGGGATCAAGGACCCACTTGAACAGGCAGTCTGTCCCTTCTCAGATCTCAACTTCCGTGTTGGGAGATCCACTGCTCTCTTCAAAGCTGTCAGACAGAGTCGTTTGCGTCTGCAGATGTTTCTGCTGCTTTTGCTGTTGTTAGTTGTGCCCTATCCCCAGAGTGGGAGTCTACAGAGACAGGCAGGTTTCCTTGAGCTGCTGTGAGCTCCACCCAGTTCGAGCTTCCCAGCGTCTTTGTTTACCTACTTAAGCCTCAGCAATGGCGGGTGCCCCTCCCCCACCCTTGCTGCTGCCTTGCGGTTAGATCGAAGACTGCCGTGCTAGCAATGAGGGAGGCTCCGTGGGCGTGGGACCCTCCCGGCCAGGTGTGGGATACAATCTCCTGGTGTGCCCGTTTGCTTGAAGCTCAGTATTGGGGTGGGAGTTACCCGATTTTCCAGGTGTTGTGTGTCTCAGTTCCCCTGGCTAGGAAAAGGGATTCCCTTCCCCCTTGTGCTTCCCAGGTGAGGTGATGCCTCACCCTGCTTCAGCTCTCGCTGGTCGGGCTGCAGCAGCTGACCAGCACCTATTGTCCGGCACTCCCTAGTGAGATGAACCCAGTACCTCAGTTGAAAATGCAGAAATCACCAGTCTTCTGTGTCACTCACGCTGGGACTTGGAGACTGGAGCTGTTCCTATTCAGCCATCTTGCTCCGCCCCCCAGATTTTCTATTCATTATTCAGTTTTTGTGAGTTGTGTGTTTCTGGGAATTTATCCATTTCATCTAAGTCATCTAAGTTATAAGCATGCAATTATTCATTAAACTCTCTTATAATCCTATTTATTTTTTCATAGTAATGTTCCCACCTTAATTTTTTTTTTTTTTTTTTTTTTTGTAGAAACAGATTACTCACACATTCATATTTTTACACATGTAGTTAATATAGAACCTGGGACTTTTACAATTGATTCCCCACACCCCTTTATGGAAAGTGATGGACTATACAACAATGCTGAAGGAACATATTTTCTCTGTCTAGGAAGAAGGTGATTAGTAGGCACAATTCTGTGCATCAAGAGAAATTTGTAATAAAAAAATCAGAGTAAGACGAATGGCCCAGAAACCTGCATTTTATTGACACTGCTATTTTTCCACAGAGAATCTTAGAAAGATGTAATGTTTTCATTTAATGAATGAGAGGAGCCTGCTTGTATCCCTGAATTATTCTTTGGGAAAAGCAACAGAAACAATTGACAGGCACACTTCTAAAATAAAGGAATCACTACCTTCAGCCCACACCTCCACGCCCTCATCTGCCTGCCCAATGGCTGTCATTTCCGTAAAGTCACCCTCTTCTACTCTGGTATTACCAGGGAAATTGAAATTTTCAAGCAGAAGAAAAAAAAAAAGAAGTCACGGTATAAATAAGTGACTGGCTGCCCAAAGGAAGCCCTTTAACTATGATATTCAATTTTCTGTTCAATCCACACTGCAGAGATACAAGGATAAACCACCATTTTGGTTCCCAAATTTTTTTCAAGAGCTCATACAAAATATTCCAGATAAATGATGTTGGGGTCCGCGTGTTTCCTAAACAAAGGAATGAACACACAAGACAACACAGGACAAGACATACATGGCAGCCACCGCAAATCGCACACTCTGCTTTATTTTATCCAGCCGTTTGTGGAATGTTGCCAAGTCACGGGACATGTGTTGCTTCTCTGACCTTTCCTTGACTCGCAAGATCAGTAAACATTGACCAGTTCCCAGAGCCCGCTGTTTCCAGCTGGCTCTTTTATCCTTCTTGTTTGCAGAGAAGGAATGTCCTACTTTGTTTGCAAGAGCAGGGCTTATCGGGAACATCTCATTTGCAAGCACACAGTCCTCTACAAATGAAATTTAATCCTCGTCTTCCTTCTCTTCTTCATCCTGGTTAATTTGAAAGTAACGGAATTCATAACTCTCTTTGCTGTTAGTAACTGCGTGCAACCAATCACGTAGTTTATTCTTCAAATATTTTTTAGTAAGATATTTCAAATACCTTTTTGAAAAAGGCACCTCTGATGTTACGGCAATCTTGCTCTTGCTCCTTTCGATGGTCACCACCCCTTACCAAGGTTCTCAGCTTTGCCGATCGCTTTGATCCTTTCTTGCAAAAACTGCTCAAAATTGGCAGCATCCATGATTCCATCTTTTACAGGGTAGGTGCAATCAAGAGTGAATTTCAGAACCTGCTTCTTTTGTTTGTCCCCCTTCACCACAAGCTTTTTCACAGGTGCCATGGCAGTAGCGGAGACAGAAAGCCCGATATCACTTTAACATAATTTTCTTTCCTTTGGATATATATCCAGTAGTGGGATTGCTGGATCATATGGTGGTTTAATTTTTAGTTTTTTGGGGAACCTCCATACTGTTTTCCATAGTGTCTGTACTTATTTACATATACACAATTTACATATACATTTACATACACACCAACAGTATGTAAGAATTCCCTTTATTCTTCATCTTCTCCAGAATTTATCTTAATTTCTAATTTTAGGTAAGTGGTACGTCTCCTATTTCTCAGTCAATCTAGCTAAAGTTGTGTCAATTTTGTTTATCCTTGCAAAGAATCAATTTTCTATTTATTTACTTATTTATTTTGAGACGGAGTCTCACTCTGTCGCCCAGGCTGGAGTGCTGTGGCGCGATCTCGGCTCACTGCAAGCTGCACCTCCCGGGTTCAGGCCACTATCCTGCCTCAGCATTCCAAGTAGCTGGGACTACAGGCACCCACCACCACGCCCGGCTTTTTTTTTTTTTTTTTTTTTTTTTTTTGTATTTTTAGTAGAGACGGGGTGTCACCATGTTAACCAGGGTGGTCTCCATCTTCTGCCTCGTGATCCACCCAACTCCACCTCCCAAAGTTCTGGGATTACAGGCGTGAGCCACCGCCCCCGGCCCAATTTTTATTTTAATTGATTTCCTCTGTTGTTTATCTATTCTTATATTTATCTCATTCTCATCCCTATTGATTTTTTCCATCAACTAAATTTGAGTTCAGTTTGTTTTGTTTTCCAGTCCTTTATGTTGTAAAGTTATTTACTTGAGATACTTTTATTTTTATAATGTCAGCTTTTAAGCTATAAATTTTCCTCTTAGACCTTCTTTTACTCATTGTGTAAGTGTTGGGATGTTGTTTTAAATTTTCATAAGTCTCAGTGTTTTTCTAATTAATTTGTTTTGGATTTTTTTATTTAACCTATTTGTTTTGTAAAATAGTGTTGTTTCATTTCCACATACTTACTTTTTTTTAGTATTCCTTATGTTATTTAATGTTAGTTTCATTCCATTTTTATTAAAAATATATATTTTACGTTGGTTTTGTTTGTTTGTTTCTGAGACAGAGTCTTCCGCTTCACCAAGGCTGAGTGCAGAGGCGTGATCAGGGTTCACTGTAGCCACATCCTCCTGTTCTCAAGTGGTTCTCTCACCTCAGCCTCCTGAGTAGCTGGGATTATAAGCATGCATCTTCATGCCCAACTAATCTATTTTCTTTTTGAAGAGATGAGATCTCACTATGTTGCCCTGAGTATTTTTAAACTCCTGGACTCAAATAATCCTCCTGTCTCAGCCTCTCAAAAGTCTGGGATTATAGGCACGAGCCTCCTTACTCAGCTGTATGTTTTCAATCTTTATTTGTACCCATTTTATGGCCTAATATATAGTCTACCCTGGTAAATGTTTCATGTACAATTGAGAATGCTATGTATTGTGCTGTTTTTTGGGTAGAATGTACTCGGTATTTCTTTCAGTTGCAAGTGGTTAATAGTTTTGTTCAAGTTCACAGTATTCTCACTGATTATATTGATTAATTTTGTGTGTTAACTTTGCTGGGTAACTGCTCAGCTACATGGTCAAATATTATTCTGAATGTTTCTATGAAGGTGAACTTGTTTTGGATTAGATTAACATTTAAATTTGAGGATTTTGAGTAAAGCTGATTACCCTCTATAATGTGTGTGAGCCTCATATAATCAAGGGAAACTGTCAGTAAAAATAGAATAATTTATCCAGAGGAAAAAAAAATCTTCCAGTAGACTGCCTTTAGTTTCAGATTGCAATTATTTCTCAGGATGATCAGCTAGCTACCTGGTGCCAGGTTGATTTCATTGAACTTTTTTCATCATGGAAGACAGTATTTTGTTGTTGCTAAAATATACACTTACTGTGGATATAAATTTGCTTTTCTTTTATGCAATGTTTTCTCCCAAAACTATCATCCATGGCCTTACATCATGACTTATCAACTATTATGGAAGTCCACACACAATTGCTTATGTTCAAGGAACTGACTTCACAACAAAGGAGGCACAGCATACTGTGGTCATAGAATTCAGTTGTCTTGCCATATTTTCTCCACCAGAATTATGGAGCTGGCCAATAGAACTATGAAATGGTCTTTTGAAGACTCCGTGACACTGCAATCTAAGTAGTAAATACCATGTAGCACTGAGGCACATTTCTTCAGAAAGTTGTGTATGACCTAAAACAGCATACAATATATTGTAATGCTCCTCCCATACCCATGATTCATAGGTCCAGGAATCAACAAGTTGAAATGGGAATGGCAAAACTATTACCACTAGTGACTCACTTGTAACATTTTTTTTTTCTATAATCTTAAGCTCTGCTGCTCTACAGGTCTTAATTACAAAGGGATGAATACTTTTACTAGAAGACACAAGAATTCCATTGAACTGGAAGTTAAGATTTCTCCTCAGCCACTTTGAGCTCCTCATTACTCTGAATTGTGAAGAAGAGACTATTAATAGCCCAGACACTTCTAGAATGAAGCTTTGTGTCAGTCCCAAAGTAAAAAGCTATAACCAGCTGAAGCATTTTCTAAGAGCAAAGGAAATACAGTGTGTGTAGTTAGTTATGAATACCAAATATGACTGCATAACAAGTTATAGAAAGGGTGATTGGAGTTGTCTTTTTTGTTTTATTATGAATATGTGTATAAATAAATTTTTGTTTTCTACGTTAAGTTTTTATCATGTAATATAATATATATTTACTTTATATCATAGTATTTATGTATTGTTTGTGTTACATCATATTATTTCAGTTATGGGATATCAAGAAGAAGAGTCAACATTTTCCTAAGATTTTGCATTCTCTTCTGAGAAAGGAGTTAGTACATTTTCAGTTATATGCAGGATAGTTGTATTATATTTGGCAGGAGTATGGCCTTCTAATTGTCTTTATTAAGAGTTTAGGTATGGTGTACAGAGATGTGTATAGGTGGCAGTTGGACAAGGGGTAGACTTGTAATGTTTACTTTTTTGTGACACCGTTGTTGGGTCACAGAGCCCAGGTATTTGATCAAACATTATTCTGGATGTTTCTTTGAATGTGTTTTATGGATGGGATTAACATTTAAATCAGTAGATTTGAGTAAAACAGATTACACTTTATTGTGGCTGAGAATCATCAATTAATGGAAGGATTTAATTAAATAAAACAGACATCTCACAAGGAAGAAGGAATTCTGCCAGTAAACTGCCTTTATACATGGACTACAACTTTTTCCTGGGTCAGCAGTCTGCCAGACTACTCTTAATGTATTAAACTTGTACCTCTGCAATCATATGACTGATTTCAGAAAGAAATTCCTTTGTACTTGCCTACCAATCTATCTATTCCTTTAATTACTATCTAGAGAAATTTTATACACACGCACACACACAATTGGCCCTCTATATCTGTGGCTTCTGCATGTATTAATCCAACCAACTGTGAATCACAAATATTCAAGACAAAAATAATCGATAACAAAACAATAAGAAAAATAATATGGCCAGGCGCGGTGGCTCGCCTCTGTAATCCCAGCACTTTGGGAGGCCGAGGTGGGCAGATCACAAGGTCGGAGTTGGAGCCTGATCAACACAGTGAAACCCCATCTGTACTAAAAATACAAAAAATTAACTGGGCGTGGTGGTGGGTGCCTGTAATCCCAGCTACTCAGGAGGCTGAGGCAGGAGAATGGCTTGAACCCGGGAGGCAGAGGTTGCAGTGAGCCGAGATCACACTATTGCACTCCAGCCTGGGCAACAGAGTGAGACTGTCTCAAAAAAAAAAAAAAAAAAAAAAAAAAAAAAAAAAAAAGAAAAGAAAGAAAGAAAAAGAAGAATATAAACAAAATACAATATAACAACTATTTACATAGCATTTACAGTGTATTAGGTATTATAAGTAATCTGGAGATTATTTAAAGTATATAGAAGGATGTACATAGGTTATAGACAAATACTATGTCATGTTATATAAGGGACTTGAACATCAGTGAAGTTTGGTATCTATGGGAGTGTATTAGTCCGTTTTCATGCTGCTGATAAAGACATAACTGAGATGGGGCAATTTACAAAGGAAATAAGTTTAATGGAAAACTCACAGTTCTACGTGGCTGTGGAGGCCTCACAATCATGGTGGAAGGCAAGCGGGAACAAATCACATCTTATATGGATGTCAGCAGGCAAAGAGAGACTTATGCAGAGAAATTCCCATTTGCAAAACCATGAGATCTTGTGAGACCCATTCACTATCATGAGAACAGCATGGGAAAGACCCGTCACCATGGTTCAGTTATCTCCCACTGGGTCCTTCCCACAAAACATGTTAATTATGGGAGCTAAAATATGAGATTTGAGTGGGAACAAAGAGCCAATCCATACAAGGGGTTCCTAGAACAAATCTCCTACAGTTACCTAGGAATGACTGTGTAGAAAGAAAAAGATAACTCTGTAGATCAATCTCCACAGAGATATCTATAATATATGTCTCTCTGTATAGATACATAGGTAAAGGTATTTATATATGTATGTGTATAAGTTCGTTTTCATGCTGCTGATAAAAGACATACCCGAGACTGGGCAATTTACAAAAGAAAGAGGTTTAATTGGATTCACAGTTCCAAGTGGCTGGGGAGGCCTCACAATCATGGCAGAAGGCAAGGGGGAGCAAGTCACATCTTATGTGGATGGTGTCAGGCAAAGAGAGACCTCGTGCAGAGAAAATCCCATTTTTAAACCATCAGATCTTGTGAGACTCATTCACTATCATGAGAACAACACAGGTAAGACCATTCCCCATAATTCAATCACCTCCTACCGGGTTCCTCCCATGACATATGGAAATTGTAGGAGTTACAATTCAAGATGAGATTTGGGCGGTGACACAACCAAACCATATCATCCTGCTCCTGGCCCCTCCCAAATCTTATGTCCTCACATTTCAAAATCAATCTTTTCTTCCCAACAGTCCCACAAAGTCTTAACTCATTTCAGCATTAACTCAAAAGTCCACAGTCTAACGTCTCATCTGAGACAAAGCATGTCCCTTATCCTTATAAGCCTGTAAAATCAAAAGTAAGTTAGTTACTTCCTAGGTACAATGGGGCTACAGACATTGGGTAAATACAGCTGTTTCAAATATGAGTAATTGGCCAAAACAAAGGAGCAGCAGACCTCATGCAAGTCCAAAATCCAGTGGGGCAGTCAAATCTTAAGGCCCAGAAATTATCTTCTTTGACTCCATGTTGCACATCCAGGTTGTGCTGATGCAAGAGGTGGGTTCCCATGGTCTTGGGCAGCATTGCCCCTGTGGTTTTGCAGGGTACAGCCTGCCTCCCTGAAGCTTTCATGGGCCAGTGCTGTCTGTGGCTTTTCTAGGCACATGATGCAAGTTGTCAGTGGATCTACCATTGTGGAATCTGGAGGATAGTTAGCCTTTTCTCACAGCTCCACTAGGCAGTGCCCCAGTAGGGACTCTGTGTGGGGACTCCAATCCACATTTCCTTTCTGCACTGCCCTAGCAGAGGCTCTCCATGAGAACTTGCCTTTGAAGCAAACTTCTGCCTGGACATCCAGATATTTTCATATATCTTCTGAAATCTAGGCAGAGGTCTCCAAAACCCAATTCTTGACTTCTGTGCACTGTCAAGCTTAAAGGCACTTGGAAACTGCCAAGTCTTGAGGCTTCCATCCTCTGAAGCCATGGTCTGAGCTCTATGTTGGCCCCTTTCTGACACGACTAGAGGGGCTGTGATGCAAGGCACCAAGTCCCTAGGCTGCACACAACACAGGGGCCCACTACTTTTTCCTCCTAGGCCTCCAGGCTTGTGATGGGATGGGCTGCCATGAAGACCTCTGACATGCCCTGGAGACATTTTCCCCATTGTCTTGGAGACTAAAATTCAGTTCCTTGTTACTTATGCAAATTTCTGCAGCTGGCTTCAATTCCTGCTCAGAAAATGGGGTTTTCTTTTCAATCACATTGTTCAGCTGCAAATTTTCCAAACATTTATGCTCTGCTTCCCTTATAAAACTGAATGCCTTTAGCAGCACCCAAGTTGCATCTTGAATGCTTTGCTGCTTAGAAATTTCTTCTGCCAGACACCCTAAATCATATCCCTTAAATTAAAAGCTCCACAATTCGCTAGGACAGGGGCAAGTGCCACCAGTCTCTTTGCTAAAACATAATGAGTCACCTTTGCTCCAGTTCCCAACAAGTTCCTCATTTCCATCTGAGACCACCTCAGCCTGGACTTTACTGTCCATATTTCTATCAGCAATTTGGGCAAAGCCATTCAACAAGTCTCCAGGAAGTTCCAAATTTTCCCACATTTTTCTGTCTTCTGAACCCTCTGAACTGTTGCAACCTCTGCCTGTTACCCAGTTCCACATTTTCAACAACTCCCCACTCTGCTGGAACTGATTCACTGTATTAGTCTGTTTTCATGCTGCTGGTAAAGAGATAACCAAAACTGGGCAATTTGGGGGAAAAAAAAAAAAAAGCTTTATTGGACTCACAGTTCCACATGGTTAGGGAGGCCTCACAATCTGGCACAAGGCAAGGAGGAGCAAGTTATATCTTATTTGGATCGTGGCAGGGAAAGAGACTGCATGTGCAGAGAAACTCCCATTTTTAAAACCATCAGAAATCATGAGACTCATTCACTACCCCAAGAACAGTGCAGGAAAGACCCGCCCCCATAATTCAATCACCTCCCACCAGGGTCCTTTCATGACATTTGGGAAATGTGCGAGTTACAATTCAAGACGAGATTTGGGTGGGGACACACCCAAACCATATCATTATGTGTGTATGTATGTGTACAAACACATATATCTACACACTCTTAATTCTGTTTATCTAGAGAATACTATAGTGTACTATTCAGTACTAGTACACTGTTCCTTTTTTGTGGTTGTATATCCATTATTCAGAGTGGAGTATTAAAGTTGCCAACTGCTATTTTAGAACCCCTTTTCCATTTTCAATTCTGTCAATATTTGCTTCATATTTCAGAACTCTATTGTTTGATGCAAATATGTTCATAATCATTATGTATTTTGATAAGTTGGCCTTTTATCAATGTATAATGTTCCTCTTTGTCTCTTGTAGTAATTTTTTACTTAAAGACTCTTTTGTCACTTATTGGTGTAGCCACTCCAACTCTCTTTTGTTCAGTATTTACATAAAATACATTTTTACTCTTTTCACTATCAATCTATGTGTGTCTTACGAAAGTTCAGCATTTGTATATTGCATATATTTGAATCATGTATTTTAATCTATTCTTCCACTTTATGTCATTTGATTGGGAAGTTTAATTTGTATGATTTTTTTTTCTATTATTTTAGATAGGGGGTCTTTCTATGTTTCTCATGCTGGTCTTGAATTCCTCTCCTTTAACCATCCTCCTACCTTGGCCTCCCAAAGCACTGAAATTAAAGTCATGAGCCTCCATGATTGGACATTCCTTTGCATTGGAGTAATTACTAATAAGGGAAAAAATCGTTTTTTTTTTCATTTTGTTAATTGTTTTTAATATATTTTATAGATTTTTTCCATTGTTTCCTCCATTACTTCCTTTTGTCTTTAATCGATTCTTTGAAGTTATATATTTTTATATTATTTCTTGTGTATTCAATATTTTATTTGGGGTTGTCATGAAGATTACATGTAGCATCCCAAAATTATAATAATCTAATTTAAATTTATACCAATTGACCTTCAGTCACACACTAATAGAACTTATACCTATATTGTTTTACCCACCTTCCATGTTCTGTTATTTGTGTTACAAGTTACATCTTTGTTTACTATGTGCCTAATAGCATAAATTTAGAATTATATTTTATGCATTTGTCTTTTCAAAACCATGGAAAATTTAAAGCAGAGTCTTAAACCAAAATTACAATAATAATAGTTTTTATATTTGTCTATGTATTTACATTTACAGAAGTTCTTTATCTTTTTATATGCCTTGGAGTTACTATGTACAGTTCTTACATTTCAGTCTGAAGGCATTTCTTTATATTTATATTTCTATGAGCAGATAATAGTTGTATGAAGGAATTGCCTAAGCATTTTCATAAAGATGATCTACTGAAAATGATTTTTTTCAGCTTTCGTATATCTGTAAATGTCTTATTTCCTCCCTCATTTTTTGCAGGAGAGTCTTGGCACATGTATAATTCCAAGTTGACAGGGTTTTTTAAAAAATATTTTCTTTCTGTGCATTAAACAGATCACCCCACTACTTTCTGGCCTCCAAGGTTTCTCCTGAGAAATCACTATTAAGATCATTAAATGGAGGAAAGAACAGTCTCTTCAACAAATGGTGACAGGAAAAAATGAGTATGTACGTGTAGGAGAATGAACGTGAACTTTTATCTCATACTTTATTGAAAAATTCAATAAAAATAAATCAAATAACAAAACTTAAGGGATAAACCATAAAAATGTTTCAAATAAAACATAGAGTTAAATCTTCATTACCTTGGAGTTGCAACAGATTCTTAGCTATAACACCAAAAGCACAAGCTACAAAAAATAAAACAGATATATTGGACTCCATCAGAATTGAAAACTTTGTTCATCAAAGGACATTATTAAGAAAGTGAAAAGACAACTTAAATTATGAGTCAAAAGGTCTGCAAATGATATATTTGATAAAGTTTTAGTGTCTAGAATATAAAAATAAGATAACCCATTTACATTATGAGAAAATGGCTTGGATAAACATTTATCTAAAGAAGGCATACAAATGGTCAACATATACATAAAAAGATGCTTAACATAATTAGTCATTAAGGATACACAGATCAAAATTACAGTGTGATGTCACTACTCACAAAATAGGATAACTATTTTTTTAATAATGTGAATCAAGTGGAACTCTCATACATTACTAGTGAAAATGGACGATGGTGCAGCTACTGTGGAAAACAGTTTAATGGTTTCTCCAAAAGAAACCCAAAATTATGACATGATTCAGCCATTACACTTCTAGTTGTATACTCAAAAGTATTGAGGAGCGACTCACACAGATATTTGTATGCCAATATTTGTCGTAGCATTATTTATGATAGCCAAATCTTGAAACAAACTAAGTGTCCTTCAAGAGATGAATGGATAAACAAAATTACACACACACACACACACACACACACACACACACACAATCATTCAGCCATAAAATTTAATCAGTTCTTACACATACTATGATGTGAATGAATTTTAAACCATTATGCTAAGTGAAATAAGCCAGACATAAAAAAAAAAAACTATTGTATGATTCCACTTATATGAAATATATAAAACAGGCAAATTTATAAAGGGAAAATTTGATTAGCTGTTACCAGGGATGAGAAGAAGGGAGATATGAAAAATTATTTTTAATGGGTACATAGTTTCTTCTTGGGGGTAATGAAAATGGTTTCCAAATAAATAGTGGTGATGATTGTACAACATTGCCAATGTGATTAATACCACTGAAGCTTACACAAAAAATTGTATGATTTATGTTTTATGTATTTGATAACAATTAAAAAATATTTTCAACTGTGAACCTTTATTGTTTCATCTTTCTTTTTTTGCTTTTTACTTAATTTCTTTTATCTCACTCTATCTCAACCTATCTTTGCACATATATTCTTTACTGATTTTCCAATTTTTTTGACTAGGTCAGAAAAATTTTTTGGATAGAGAAAGTAAGTTGTTTGGCATTTTACAGTACAAATATACCTTTAGCAATAATAATTGCTTATATAATACATAAAATAGTAGAAACTCTACTAAATGTTCTATATATATATTATTTCATTTAATCTTCCACAACTATTAGGAGGCAGGTACTATTATTATGACCAATATAGAAATGAGAATTATAGCACAGAGAAATTAATTTAATTTTACAAGGTCACACAGCTAATCACTGGTGGGGATGATATTCAAACAGATAGATTGAAGTTTCAGAGTTTCTACTTTTTTTTCTTTTATTGATACATAATATCTTACATATATATATACACACACACACACACACACACAAATATACACACACACACACACACACATATATATATAGTACCTGTGGGTATTTGTTGCATGCATAGAATGTAAAATCATGTCAGACTATATGGGAAAGCTGTCATGTTGACTATTTAGCATTTCTATGTGTTAGTATCACACAAAGATCGCTCTTGTAGCTACTCTGAAATATAGAAAACATTGTTGCTAAGTTAGATACCTTATTCTTTTATCAAATATTACAACTTATTTCTTCTATCTACCTGTACGTTTGTACTTACTAACCAACTTCTCATCATCCTTCCCTCCCACCCATATGCCTTTCCCACCCTATGATATCTATCATTCTACTCTCTACAAGCATTAGATCGACTTTTTCCCTTCTCACATATGAGTGAAAACCTGAGATATTTGCCTTTCTGTGCCTGACATATTTCACTTAACATAATGACTTTCAGTTTTATCTGTGTTACTACAATGGCATAATTTCATTCTTCTTTATGGAAAAAATAATTTTCCATTGTGTACATAAACCACATTTTCTTGATCCATTTGTCCACTGATGAACACTTAGATTGATTTTATATTTTTGCTATTGTGAATAATACCCTGAAAAACAAGCAAGTCCAGGTATTACTTTGATACACTGATTTTTTTTCTTCCAAGTAAATAGCCGTTAGTGGTATTGCTGGACCATATGGTAGTTCTAGTTTACGTTTTTTTGAGAAATCTCCATATTGTTTTGTATAATGGTTGTACTAATTTACATTCCCCACCAACAGTGTGTATGAGTTCCTTTTTCTCCCCAACCTGGTCAACATTTTACTTTGTATTTTTAATAAAAGCTGTTATACTGATGCAAAATAATACATCATTGTGATTTTGACTTGCATTTCCCTGATTATTATTGATGTTGAGCATTTTATTTCATATATCTTGTGTCTATTTGGATGTCCTCTTTCGAGAGATATCTATTGAGGTCCTTTTCCAAGTTTTAAATGGTATTACTTGTGTGTGTGTGTGTGTGTTTCTGCTGAGTTGTTTGAATTCCTTTCTATTCTTGGCATTAATCTGCTGTCAGTTCAGTATTTTGCAAATATTTCTCCACATGTAAGAGGTCATTTCTTCATTCTGCTGATTGATTATTTCATTGTGACAAACTTTTGTTCAATTTCAGTGGGCTGTAAATACGTGGGTTAATTTCTGTGTTCGCTATTCTGTTTTATGGGTCTATGTGTCTCTTTTCATATCGATATCATGCTTTTTTGATTACTATAGTGTTGTAATATGTTTTGAAGTCAGGTAGTGTGATGCCTCTAGCTTTGTTCATTTTTTCTCAGGATTGCTTTAGCTATTCAGGCTCTTTTTTATTTCATATAAATTTTAGAATTTTTTTATTTCTGTGAAAATTGATAATAATATTTTGATAAAGGTTGCATCAAATCTGTAAGTTGCCTTGGCTGTATGGTCATTTGAAAAACAGTATTTTTTTTAATCCATGACTATGGTGTTTCTTGCTATTTGTTTTGTGTCTCCTTCAAATTGTTGCTATAATTATTATTATTATTATTATTATTATTATTATGTGACAGAGTCTCACTCTGTTGCCCAGACTGAAGTTCAGTGGTGTGATCTCACCTCACTGCAACTTCTGCCTTCCAGGTTCAAGTGATTCTCCTGCCTCAGTTTCCCAAGTAGCTGGGATTACAGGTGCCCACCACCACACCTGGCTAATTTTTGTATTTTTAGTGGAGACGGGGTTTCTCCATTTTGGCCAGGCTTGTCATGAACTCTTGACCTCAGGTGATGTGCCAGCTTCAGCCTCCCAAAATGCTGGGATTACAGGCATGAGCCACCGTGCCTGGCTTTCTTCAATTTCTTTTGCCAGTGTTTTGTAGCTTTTCTTACAGAGATCTTTCACTTTTTTTGGTTAAACATATTCCTTGGTATTTTGTTTGTATCTATTGTAAATGGAATTGCCTTCTTTCTTTATTTTTTGGCTATTTCATTATTAGTCTGTAGAAACACCATTGATTTTTGTATTTTGATTTTGTATACCACAATTTTACTAATTTGTCTATCAGTTCTAAGAGTTTTTGGTGGAGTCTTTTGGTTTTTCTAAATATGTGATCATGTTGTTTGCAAACAGGGACAATTTGACTTCCCCTTTTTCATTATGGATGACTTTATTGATTTCTCTTGCCTAATTACTCTGGCTAGGACTTCCAATACTATAAAGAATAAGAGTAGTGAGAGTGGGCATTCTTGTCCTGTGACAGTTCTCAACGGAAAGGCCTTTTCTTATTCTATATGATGCCCAGAGTGGGTTTGACATATATGGCCTTTATTATTTTGAGATATGTTCCTTGTATGCCTAGTTTTGAAGAGTATTTATCATGAAAGAGTGTTGGACTTTAACAAATGCTTTTATTTGCATCTATTGAGATGATCATATGATTTTGACCTTCATTCTGTTGATGTGATATATCACATAAATTGATTTGTGTATGTTGAACCATTCTTGTATCAGTACTATAAATCTTACTTGATCATGGTGTATTATCTTTTTGATATGCTCTTGAATTCAATTTGATAGTATTTTGTTGAGCATTTTTGTGTCTATGTTTATCAAGAATATTGTCCTCATAGTTTTCTTTTATATTGTGCACTATGTGGTTTTGGCATCAGGATAATGCTGGTATCATAAAATGAGTTACAGAAAATGCATCCTGTGTAATTTTAAAAACTAGTTTAAGAAAGATGGGTATTTGTATTTTTTATATATTTGGCAGAATTTTGATCAGTGATTCCATCTGATCTTTGAATTTTCTTTGTTGGATGACATTGTATTAATGATATAATTCCACTATTTATTATTGGTCTCTGTTAGTCCATTCTCACACTACTATAAAGAATTACCTGAGAATTGGTAATTTATTGAAAATAAGAGATTTAATTGACTCACAGTTCTGCAGGCTTATCAGGAAGCATGACTGAGAGGCCTCAAGAAACTTACTATCACAGCATAAGATGAAGGAGAAGCACGCAACTTTTTCACAGGGAAGCAGCAGAGTAAGAGAGTGAGGGGGGGACGTGCCACACGCTTTTAAACCATATTTTATGAGAACTCACTCAGTATTATGAGAACAGCAAGGGAGAAACCCACCCCCATGATAAAATCACCACCCACCAGGATAAAATCTCCAAAATTTGGAATTAAAATTCCACAAGAGATATGGGTAGGGACACAGAACCAACCGTATTATTCCACCCCTGGCCCCTCCCAAATCCCATGTTCTTTTCACAGGTCAAAGCACAATCACGCCTTCCCAACAATCCTCCAAAGTCTTAACGCATTCCTGCATTAACTCAAAAGTATAAGTCCAAAGTCTTATCTGAGGCAAAGCAAGTCTCTTCCACCTATGAGCTTATAATTTCAAAAATAAGTTAGTTACTTCCAAGATACAATTGGGATACAGGCATTGGCTAAATATTCCCATTCCAAATTAGAGAAATTGGCCAAAACAAAGGGGATACTGGTCCCATGCAAGTCTGAAACACAGCAGGGAAGTTATCATATTGTAAAGCTTCAAAATGATCTCCTGTGACTCCATATCTCACATCTAGGCCACACTGACTCAATGGATGGTCTCCCAAAACCTTGGGTGGCTCTGCTCCCATGGCTCTGAAGGGTACAGCTCCAATGGCTGCTTTCACAGTCTGGCATTGAGTGCCTGTGGCTTTTTCAGGCACAGAGTGCAAACTATCAGTGTATCTACCATTTTGGGTTCTGGAGAACCATGGCCCTCTTCTTGCAGCTCCATTAGGCAGTGTCCCAGTGAGGACTCTGTGTGAGGACTCCAACCCCCTATTTCTCCTCTGCATTGCCATAATACAGATTCTCCATGAAGGTTCCGTCCCTGCAGCAGACTTCTGCTTAGACATCCAGGCATTTTCATACATACTCTGAAATCTTGGCAAAGACTCCCAAACTTTTACCTTCTGTGCACATGCAGACACAATATATGGAAGCTGCAAAGGCTTGGGCTTTCCCCCTCTAAAGCAACTGCCTGAGCTATACCTTGTCTCCTTTTAGGCAATGCAAAAGCTTGAGCAGCTGGGACAGAGGACACCCTGTGCTGAGGCTGCACAGAGCAAGGGGACCCTAGGCCTGATCAAGGAAACCATGTATTCCTCCTAGGCCTCCAGGCCTGTGATGGGAGGGGAAGTCTGCAAAGATCTCTGAAATGCCCTGAAGCCATTTTCATCATTATTTTGGCTATTACCACTTGGTTCCTTGTTAGTTATCCAAGTCTATGCAGCCAGCTTGAATTTCTCCCCAGAAAAAAACGGGTATATATTTTCTACTGCATGATCAGGCTGCAAATTTTTCAAACTTTCATGCTCTGCTACCCTTTTAAATATAAGCTCAAATTTCAGACCATCTTTTTCTTCATGCATATGAGCATACACTTTTAGAAACAGCCAAGTCACTCATGAATGCTTTGCTGCTTAGAAATTTCTTTCACCAGATGCCCTAAATCATCTCTCTCAAATTCAAAGATTCACAGATCATTCGACCAGGGGCAAAATGCTGCCAGTCTCTTTGGCAAAGCATAGCAAAAGTGACCTTTACTCCGGTCCCTAATAAATTTCTCATCTTTATCTGAGACCACCTGTCCATATCACTATGAGCATTTTGGTCAGAACCATTTGACAAGTCTCTGTGAAGTTTCAAACATTCCCACAACTTCCTGTCTTCTTCTGATGCCTCGAAACTGTTCCATTCTCTGCTGACAACCCAGTTCTAAAGTCACTTCCATATTTTGGGGTATCTTTATAGCAGCACCGCACTGTCTGTGGTAACAAATTTCTGTATTAGTCCTTTTACACACTGCTATAAAAACCTACCCGAGACTGGGTAATTTATAAAGAAAAGAGTTTTAATTGACTCACAGTTCAGCAGGCTTAACAGGAAACATGACTCTGAGTTCTCAGGAAACTTACAATCATGGCAGAAGGTGAAGGGAAAGCAAGTACCTTCTTCATAGGATGGCAGGAAAGACAGAGAGAGAGAGGGAGAGCGAGAAAGATAAAGAGAGAGAGAGAGAAAGTGTCACAAACTTTTAAACTGTCAGATCTTGTGAGAACTCACTCACTATCAAGAGAACAGCATGGGGGAAATCCATTCCTCATGATCCAACGTCCTCCCATGAGATTTCTCCCCCAAAATTTGGAGTTAAAATTCCACATGAGATATGGGTGGGGACACAGAACCAAACCATATCATGGTTTGTCCAAATTTTCTATTTCTTCCTGATTTAGTGTTGGTAGGTTATATCTTTCCAGGAATCAATCTTTTTTTTAGGTTTTTCAGTTTTTATCATATAGTTACTGATAACACTCTCCACTCTCCATTGACCTTCTGCATTCCTGTGGCAGTGTTGTTACAACTGTGTTTGCATTTATAAATGTATTTGGGTCTTCTCTTTTCTTTCCTTGGTTAGTCTAGCTCGTGGTTTATCAATTTTGTTTATGTTTTTGAATAATTGACTTTTTATTTCATTGATCCTTTGTATATTTTTAGACTTACTATTTCTTTTCATGTACTAATTTTGCATTTGGTTTGTTCTTGATTTTCTAATTTATTGAGATACATTGTTAAATTGTTTATTTGAATTTTTATGTAGGTGTTTACTTCTATAATCTTTTCTCTTAGCACTGTTTTTGCTGTATCTCACAGGTTTCAATATGTTGTGTTTCTATTTTCATTTGTTTCGAGAATTTTTCTTTTATTTCCACATTATTTATTGATCCAATATTCATTCAGTATTTGTACCGTTTCCAAAGTTTCTCTCCTATTGATTTCTAGTTTTATTTCATCGTGGTTTGGGAAAATACTTGATATGATTTTGTTTATTTTAGAATTTTTTTAGGCCTATTTTGGGTCCTAACATATAGTCTGTCCTAACATATAGGATATTCCACGTGCTGATGAGAATAACACATATTCTTCTGTCATAGGAGAAAATGTTCTGTAAATGTCCATGTGATCATAACTGCCCATGTGATCTAAGACATTTCAAATCTAATGTTTCTTTTTTATTGTTCCTCTAGATTATCTGTCTTTGCTGAGAATCGCTTATTGAAGTCTTGCTATTACTGTATTAAAGGCTCTCTCTCAATATCAAATAGCATTTGCTTTATGAATCTGAGCACTCAATTATTGAATGCATGTGTCTTTTGTATTGCTATATATAGCCATTCCTGTTAGCTTTGGTTTCCATTTTGGTGGAATATCCTTTTCCACCTTTTTACTCTTCGTCTATTATGTTTCTTTATTGGTAAAGTATATTACTTGTATGCAGCATGTAATTGGATCATTTCTTTGTCCATTCAGCCATATATATATATTCTTTTGAGGTGAAGTCTCACTCTGTTGCCCAGGCTGTAGTGCAGTGGTATGATCTCAGCTCACTGTAGCCTTCACCTCCTGGATTCAAGTGATTCTCCTCCCTCAGGCTCCTGAGTAGCTGGGATTACAGGCACCCACCACCACACCTAGCTGAACTTTGTATTTCTAGTAGAGACAGGCTTTCACCATGTTGGCCAGGCTGGTCTCGAACTCCCAACCTCAAGTGGTCCATCCACCTCAGCCTCTCAAAGTGCAGGAATTACAGGTGTGAGCCACTGCACCTGGCCAGTCTATATCTTTTAAGTGGAGAATTTAATTAATTTACATTCAAAGTTATTATTGATTCCTGAGGATTTTTCCTTGTCATATTATTAATTCGGTTTTTTTTTGGGAGGGGGCTGTTTTGTACATTCTTTGTTCCTTTCTTTGTCACTTATTGTTTGTTATTGTGGTTTGGCAGTTTTATATAGTGGTACCATTTGTGTCCTCTTTCTCATTTGTGTGTTTGTGTCACCAGTGAGTTCAGATTTCCATGTGTTATCATGACAAAAACTGTTGTACTTTCCCTTCCAGGTCTAGAACTTCTTTGAGTATTTATTATAGGACTGGCTTAGTGTTGAATTGTTTCATCATTTGCTTGTCTGGGAAAACGTTTATTTCTCCTTCATTTAGGAAGGACAATATTGCTAGATGTAGTATCCTTGGATGAAAATTTTGTTTGATTTTTTCTTATCACTTTGAATATATCATCCCATTCTCCCCTGGCCTATATGGTTTTTGCTGAGAAATCCATTGTTAGTCTGATGGAAGTTCTTTTGTAGGCGAAACATTTGTCTTGCCTTGTTAAGAATTATTTCGTGTTTTTAACTTTAGATAGTTTGACTATAGTGTGCTGTGGAGAAGACCATTTCGCATTGTGTCTGTTTGGGGATCACTATTCTTCCGGTATCTGGATTTCTAAATCTCTTGCTAGACTTCAAAACTTTTTGTCTATTATTTGTTAAATAGGTTTTCAAATACCTTTTTTTCTTTTCTCACTTTTTTGCATACCAATAAATTGTATAATTGGTCATGTTACGATGCCCCTTATATCACAGAGCCTTTAATCATTCTTTTTCATTGAAAAAGAATTATTTTGGTCTGACTGGGTTATTTCATAGGACCTGTCCTCGAGTTGTGAGTTTTTTCCTTCTTCTTTATCTAATTTATTGTTTAAGCTTTAGAATAAATTTTGTATTTTGTTCAGTGAATTCTTCAGTTTCCAAATTTTCATTTAAAAATGATATTTATCTCTTTGGTAAATTTCCCATTAGTATTCTAAATTGTCTTTCTGATTTGTTTGTATCATTTTATTCTCTTTTGTCTCACTGAATTTCTTTACTACCAACATTTTCCAGAATTTTTTAAATTTTTTTATTGGGATCTGTTGCTGGAGAATTGTTGTGTTCCTTTTAAGGTGTCATTTTGTTTGTCACATTTCTATGTTCTTTTATTGATTTCTGCATATTTTTTGTGGTAGTCACTTCTCCCAATTTTTTGAATTTGCTTTCACACCTGAGAAATTTTTCCTGAATATGTGTCAGTTGTTTTGGTTGGGTAGAGTTTTTTGGTTTTTTTTCTGGGTGTGTGCAGTAATGTAGTCTCTGTATGATTTATTTGCTTCTAAACAGCATCAGTGCTATCTGTATTTTCTTCAGTGGTTTAGGGTGTAGTTATTAATAAACGTGGTAGTAAAATTTTGTTCAGGACATAGATCCTAGGTGGGCCAATCTTCAGGTTCCAGTGGTGGTGGCAGAGGACTAAACATCTCTGTTCTTGAGTCCAAGGATGAAATATACTGGCACTTTTTTTAGTGGGTTCAGGTGAGTAAATTCCTGGGCCTCCAGATGTCTTGCTTGTGTGCTGGTAGTGGCAGCTGTGTTCTTGGCAGGTGGGTGGGTTCTCAGGCTTCTGAGCAGTTGTGGCATGAACAATGGCAGTAGCAGAGGCAGGATGATATTCTTGGTCCCAAGCAGTACATACTTATGTTCATGATGGCTTTGATGGGCTGGGAAGACTGATCTCCAGGCTCCTAGGTGACTTGTGTGGGTTGGTGCTGTTGGTGTGTTGCTGGCAGGCTGAATGTGTCTGTCTTTACTTTCCCGGGGGGAGTACACATAAGCCAGAGGTAGTGAAATGGGCAGAGAAATCCCCGGGTCCTCAGTCATGCTCAGGGACTGAGGTGGTGGTGTCAGTCTTAGCAGGTCTCATCTCAGGCCACTAGTGGTGTGCAGGGGCATAGGCTGTAGTAGGTAGAACATGATGATCTGTAGTAGTGGGTGTGGGTAACATGGTCTCAGGATTCTTGCTAAAAGACAGTGGTTCTACTGTTGGTGTTTGTGTGGTTGCTATCAGAAATCCCCTGCAGACAGCTCTCAGGCTCTGGGGAGTGCACACTTTTTCTCTGCAAGCAACGGTAGCCACAGAGGTGCTTGTGAGGATCCTGTATTCAGGACACATACTAGAATACAGGGGCCTTGCTTCAGGCATGGGTATGATTGGCACTCAGAGTCCCAAACAGGATGCTTTCAGGTTCTGTGTAGTACTTGCTTGGGTTTCCAGCTGCATGATGACTGCAAGGTTGTGCAGAGAGACAAAGGAAATCCTGCCTTCTGCGTTTGGGCCTGAAAACAGAGAACTTGCTGTCATGGAGGTTGTTACCATTCAAGCCCTGGACATGCAGCTGTCAGATGTGGAGCATGAGTGACAGCATTGCACAGGAGGGTAGGGACCCCATCTTCTACACATGAGTGGGAGTGCTGTTGCCACTCATAGCTCCAGACAGGCAGCCTTTTGATTCACTCACTCCAGCTCCCAGTGGCAGCAACAGTACTGGTGTGGCTGTGGCAGTGTGCAGAGCAGGGAAGGAGCTTTTCTTTTTCCATATAAGCCCAAGAACAGAGGCTGTTATGCCAGTGGAGTTGCTGATCCCAGGCTCAGTCAGCTTTCAGGCTTGCCTGCCTATGCTCCCTATGTCAGTAACTGCTGCAGCCATATGCGGAATGGGGAAGGTATTCCACTCATCTATTGCAAGCCTGGACACAGAGTTTGTGGCATATCTGGGAGCAGAGTTGCTTCTGAAAAGCACATACTCTAGTTTCCTTTGTTCCAGTGGCCACCTCCTTGCTGCAATGCACTGCCCTTTCCATGGATATTAGTACTCTCTGTGTGGTAGAGTAGTCAATAGCCTGCAGCACTTTTGGGTCCAGCCAGGACTGTGCCGCTGTAGCCTTCCAGGTTCACACTGGGTGGTGTCAGTGGGAGTTCATGAAATGTGGAGATAAAGATATGTAATATTATACATATTATATATATACACCACATTATAACATTTTCTTTATCTTGGCTATTATGAGTAATGTTGCAATAAATATGGGCCGCTTTTCAGCATATTTATTTCATTTCCTTTGCATATATACCCATAAGTGGGATTGCTGGACCACATGGTAGTTGTATTTTTAATTTTTGATAGGCCTTCACAATGTTTTCAACTAATAGTGTTTCCAACTAACAATTTACAAGGGTTCTAATTTTTCCATGTCCTCGCCAACACTTATCTTTTGTCTTTTTGATGACAGCCATTCTAAGGGGTGTTAAGTGATATCTCATTGTGGTTTTAATTTGTATTTCTTTCATGAATAATGTGTTTGAGCATTTTATAATATTCCTGTTGGCCGTTTTTATGTCCTTCTTGGGAAATGTCTATTTAGGTCTGTATTAGTCAGGGTTATCTGGAGGGGCAGAACCAATAGGATATATATGTGGGGTGTGTGTGTGTGTGTGTGTGTGTGTGTGTGTGTGTGAAAGAAGATTTATTACAGGTGAACTGACTCACATGACCATGAAGGTAAAGTCCCATAGCTGGCCAATTGCAAGCTGAAGAATCAGGAGAGCTAGTAGTGTGATTCCTGGAGAGGTCAGTAGTGTGGCTTTCAAAGAAGCTGCTAATGGGGCTCAGCCCAAGTCTGAAAGCTTCCAAACCAGGGAAATGAAAAATATAGCCCTGAGTCTGAGACTAAAGGCCTGAGTTGCCTATAGGAGGCAACTATTGCAAGTTCTAGAGTCCAAAAGCTGAAGAACCTGGACTCCGATATTCAAAAACAGGAGAACAAAAAGGCATCCTGCTCTAGAAGGTAGAGAAAGAGAAAGCAAAATTGAGGTGAGTGTCCCTCTTTTTCCATGTTCCATCCACCTTATTGTGCTTAGGCTCCCAGCTGATTTGATGGTGGCCCACACTGAAGGTAGGTTTTTCTTTCAATCCACTGATTGTAGAGTCAATCTTCTTGTAAACACCCTCTCAGTCACAGCCAGAAACAATGCTTACCAGTCATCTGACAATTTCTTAAATGAGTCTAGTTGACACCTAATATTAGCTATCACAAGCTCTTTTGCCTATTTATATATCAGATTTTTTTCACTTGAGTTGTTTGTGTTCCATATATTTTGGATGTATATTTATTCCTTATACAATATAGATTTAGCTAATGTTTTCTCCCATTCCATAGGTTGTCTCTTGATTTTGTTTATTGTTTCCTTTGCTGTGCCAAAGCTTTTTAGTTTGATGCAGTCCTATTTGTCTATTTTTGATTTTATCAAAAATTTGGAGGTTATATCAAAAAATTTTTTGCAAGGCCATGTGTTTGTTTTCCCTCAGATCTAGAATTTGTGTGTTTCTATTTTATACAGTAGTCTCCCCTTATACATGAAAGATATATTTCAGGACTCTCAGTGAATGCCTGAAACCGCAGCTAATACAAATACCTATAGATATTGTTTATTCTTATGCATTCATACCTATGATAAAGTTGAATTTATGAATTAGGCACAGTAAGAGATTAAAAACAAAAACCAATAATAAAATAGAACAATCATAACAATATGCCAGCATCATTAATCTTGTCATTCTGAGTCATTATTAAGTAAAATAAGGGTTATTTGAACACAAGTACTGACACACTGACATACTGCAACTGTCAATTTAATAACTGAGAGGGCTACTATGTGACTAATGGGAAGGTAGCATAGATAGCAGGAATATGCTGCACAAAGGAAAATGATTCATGTCCCGGGTGGGATACAGCAAGATGGCATGAGGTTTCATTATGCTAAGCAGAATGCAGCACAATTTAACACTTACGAATTTTTTTATTTCTGGAAACTTTCATTTAATATTTTTGAACCATGATTGAATTCAATTAACTGAAAATGTGGAAAGAAAAATCACAAATATGTAGGGACTACTGTCATTTCTATCTTTAATTTTTCATTTTGTTCACTATTATTTTTCTGATTTTTTTATTTGTCTTTCTGTTCTCTTGCTGCTCACTGAGCTTCTTCATGAAGGTAATTTTGAACTCTTTCTCAGGCAGTCAATAAATCCTCATTTCTTTAGGGTTGGTTGCTGTTGCTTTATTTTTTTCCTTTGGTAATGTAGTGATTCCCTGATTCTTCGTCATTCCTTCGGTCATGGATTGGTATCTGCATATTGAAGAAGTATACACCTATCCCAGTCTTTGCAGACTGGTTTTGACAGGGAAAACCCTTCATCAATAAGCTAGTCCAGAGATTCTGGGCAGGCTGTCTGGTGGAGTCCACATGTAGTGCTTCTATTCAAGTACTTAAGCCAGCTGACGTGATGCCTGAGTCAGCAGGTGGGTAGAGCTGGCATCTGAGTCTGAAGGGGCTGGCCTGGGGCTTGGACTTTCTGTGTAGACCTGAATCCTGGGTTTACGGTGCAAGCCTAGCACTGGAGTCCATCCAATTGGACTTGCCAACTGGATCTGTACGGAGAAGACTGAAGCACATGTCTTTGGTGTCCATACTGGAGCCTGGGTCCATGGGGTCAGGCCTAATTCAGGGATGGTTCTAGTCCCTGAGTCCACAGGGATTGGCCTGAAGCCTAATTCCTTGGGAGCTGACTGGGAACTGGAGCAGAATTGGAGCCTGAGTTTATGGGGCCCAGTCTGAATCTTAGCTCTGCGAATGTTAGCCTGGAATATAGGTCCTTGGATGTTGGCTTATACCCTGATGCTACAGGGGTCGTTCTGGTGCTGAGGTGGGCCTGATGAATGGCTTTGATGGGTCTAACCTCGGCCTAAGGTATACTAAGATGAGCCTGGACCCTGGGTTGCAGAAGCACAGAATTTCATGGCCTGGTCTGGTGCTGGTTCCAGCCTGCAGACTATATCTGCAGGAATTGGCCTGTAAGCTGAGTCTATGAGCACTAGCCTGGTGACTGAGTCTGTGGTATCCAGTTGAGAGGTGAGGTCATTGGGTGCTGTTCTGGCATAAAAATGAGCCTAGAACCTGGGTCCATAAGTGTTGGTTTGGAGCCTGGGGATGCAGGGGCTGGCTTGATGTGAGTGGGCCTGTAGCCTAAGGCTTCAGGGATCAGCTTGGAGCTTTATGCTGGTGTGGCACTGAATGGGCGTGAAGCCTGTAAGCCTGGAATCACCAAGGCCAGTATGTAGGCTGGTACTGTGGGGACAAGCTTGAAGCTGATGTCCACAGGTGCAAACCTAGCCCTGAGGTGGGCCTCAAAGCACTTAGTTTCAATGTCTACATTGCTGATTAAAACATTTCATAAAATATAAGATAAAACAACACATGTAAAGAAGATTCTAAAATCTAAATACAAATCACCACCACTTTAAAAGCATGGGGAAAGCACAGAAGGCCAAAGAGGCCAAGGCCTGATAGGAGATGTATGCATTCTTCTATCCATCCATCCATCCACTCATCCGTCCATCCATCCATCCATTCTTTCTTTACTGGACACCTATTGCGTACCTGGCTCTATTCTATCTACTCTGGGGCCTACAAAAACAAACAAACAAACAAATCTGAGTCGTGTTTATTGTAAAGCTGATTCCCAGGGATTAAAGTGACTCCATGGTTTCTTAGGTGGTTTGATTCATAATTTTAAACCAGCATAGAATCAATTATTTAACTATATAATATGTTTATAGGAATATGAAGATTAACATAATAGAAAAATTCAGTCCTTGCCCTTCAGTAGCATGAGTGATGTTAATATCCCTTTGCTGAAATACATTATAAAGCAAATGTGGATCAAATACACTGGTATTTTATTTTCCAAATGAACAACAGAATTTTGTCAAAGGGATTTTTACATGTGCAAAAGGCATGTAATGAGGAATTGCAAGATGGCTCGAGTTATAGAAACTAACCCACTATTTCTTCCATGTAATGGATACCACATTCTGAACTTCTTGAATATTCATAGTAATTGAATAATTGCTTATAAATAGCCTGAAATATTTCCCTTTCCAAGAAGCACTTGTGTATACATCCTTATGTAAAGAAAACAATCTTGTAATAAGTCCTGTGCATTGATGTTTTTTGACTCTCGTGTTATTTGACCTATGTCACCTCTGTTGGGACTAGTGTTATGGCTGTTTTCTCTCTCATAATGACTGAGATATGGAGTTTAGGTTCAGTCTGTGACTTTGTAGAAATTAGAACTGGATGCTAACTGACTCATGTGATCAAACTTGTAACTTTATCCTCATTAGTACTATAACTGAGATAATCGACCCAGAAATGTGGTTATGCCACTTAATTACAAACAAATTAGGTACCTTTCTGAATCTCAAGGGTAATTCCATAGAGATAGTCATAGCATTAAACAGTTTTAAGCATTTAAATATTTATTGTAAAAGTAATTTTTTGTTTCACCATTGCAAATACTAATATGTAGAAGTAGGTTTTGAGAGTTTGCTTGTGGCCTAGCTCTGAGATCTGGTGGGTCCTAGATCTACCAACATCCTCATCTATAACATCACTTACTCCAGGGTTTTTAAAGAGCTGAAATATTTGTTATCTATTATTATTCAGAAATCCACCAAAGGAGGTCTTGGGAATAACACAAAGGGTGAAAATGAGGAATAGCATTTCAATTTATAATATTTACAAAGACATTTTCCCTAAAATACAAATAAATAAATTTTTGTCAGAAGATTACTGTAGTTGAAAATATAGATCTTCAAAGAAGAGTTTTGTCTCTGATCACTCATAGACAAAAATGTTATTTTGCTTACATGTTACTGCATCTTTGCATATTGATTCTCTCTTTGTGTCTCTTTTTACTCTGTATTTCTATATTTCTCTGTCTCCCTCTCTTTTATCCCCTTTTTCTCCCTCTCCTGCTTTCTCTGTCTCTCTTCTTCTCTGATTCCCCCACTCTTTCCTCTATCTCTCTGTCACACATACACACATATAAGGCATCATAAGCAGATACAATTTTTTTAAAAAATAAATAATACTAAACTAGTAACTGATTCTCTGCCTAGAGGGTTTTTTCTTTTTTCTTTTTTTTTCAGGGAAATAAATGTTTCAACCCAAGCAAACAGCTCAGAAAAATCAACAGTGTATAATTCTTTTACACTGAAATTCACCCCAGGGGAGTTGATTTGTCAATACTCCATTAAGAGATGACCAAAAAAGGGTTCTGATGTGGTTGATTGCTACATTTCCTTCTAAATACAGGGTACTGTGTGCAACACAATGTTTCTGGGGGTTAATTTTAAAAATCAAAATGAGTGATGTTGAAATGTTTCTTGGTTTGGTTCTGATACTTCTTAAAGTTCAATATCTAATCTCAACCTCTCCTGTGGGCTCCAGTCCTGAATTTTTAACTAAATTCAAAGGTAATTTCACCTTCCTCCTATTTTTTCCTATTTTTTTGTATGATTCTTCCATTGTTCTATCATCCAAGTTCAATACCAGCCATCATTCAACTACAAAAGCCCTGTGAATTCAACCTTCACTGAATGCTGAAAGGTATTCTTTTCTTTCATTTCCACTGCTTATCCACTTATCCAGACTATTATTACCTGTCATATCCATAGTTACAATTGCCTTCTAAGTGGCCTCTGGTTCTCCATCTCCCTCTACTCCAATCTATGCTATAATCTCCTACCAAATCAATCTTACTAAATAATCAAATTAATCATGTTTACCCTCTTCTTAACTAAAATTCTTCTGTATTTTCCATGCTTACCAAATAAGGAACTTAGTTTTTATCATGGCATTCAAAATTCTACATAGCACAAATCAACTCTTCTTTTCCATTCTTATTACCCACAACTCTACTTTATATTTTCCCTACTCCAGCAAATTGGACTACTTGCTATTTCCTGAACTTCCTCCACACCAGCATTATCTTTCCCTAGTTGAAAATCCTCTTCCTCATTCATGAACTCTAAATCCTCCCAACTGTCTAAAGTTCATATAAAATGCCACTTTGTTCATGTTACTATTTTATACTCGGGATTAATTTGTCTTGCAGCTGAATTCACAGAACTTTTAACATTTTCATTTTGTTTTGTTTACTGCTCACATGGAAATATTTTTTTTTTTGCCATTGTTTTAGTTACTTGCATACTTGTCTTACTTTATTCTGTTACTAAAATGTAATCTTCTTGAAGGAAGCATATTGGGTCTTCACATGTATGGGTATATATCAGAACAGAAACTGAAGTGTCTTTTACATATATTTACAAAAATAATATTTTAATTTCCATGAAATAAATGTTTCTTGAATTATTTATATTATAGTTGTTATTTCATGCATTTGTAAGACAAATGAAATGTCTCTGCCTTTCTGTATTGAGGTTTACTTCACGTCTATTGAAAATGTTTCCTTAGTTAGAACATAATAATGAATTAGACACTCACCAAATTACTAAGAGTTTACTTTGTTTCTATTTTCTGTTTTTCCTCTACTTTAAAACAATGCTAATGTCTTTTCTTTTTCTCTTTTTTGGTTAATTTTCTGTAAAACAGTTATTCAATAATAAAGGTAATATAAATAGCAAAAGTAAATACATATACCAAATTCCCTTTTACTTATTATAAAGAATATAGAATTTTTTTGTTACATTGGAAAGTTGAGTGAAGGATATTAAACTTTAATTTCTGCCATCAATTTATGTACTACTCCATTTCCCACTGAAAGCATCGAGTGTTCTGATAATATATCAATTCTTAACATGATAAATCATTGCAATAATAAGGAAATATGACATTCTTTATCTTCCACACAAGATCAAATTTTTATTTATGTTTCCCCCTGTCAGTTGGGTACCTCACAATATGTTCATAGTTGTGCTTATATTCAATGGAAATTAAAAAATCACACCTTGCATTTTAAAATTTGCAGTTATTTTCTACATTTTGTACATTGAAATTTAACTAAGTCCTCTCCACTTTTCATATGCCTAATCTTTAGGATCTATTTACATTTTACTGCAATGTGAAAATACAGGAAAAATTCAGCCAGATGTAAAAGGCCCAAGCCACATTGTCAAACAGAAGGTTTGACTTAAATTTTAAGGAAAAGAAGGAAATGAAGACAGAAGAAAAATTGGGAGAGGGAGAAAATAAGATTTCCTCTTAAAACAGGCAGAATTCTACTAGTTTATACTTTTACAAAATAAAATTGTGTAAATACTCATCTATCCAAAGTACAATCTTATTGTACATTTAAATCCCTCTGAAACCCAGAGCACTGTGTTTATAATAGAATAGCAGACAGACTTGCCCTTCACTGGAGGGCATGTCATATAAGTCCTCGCTTTCTCTGCAAAAACATCAGGCTGGCAGTAGTGACAGATGAACAGCTTACCATTAATTTCCCCTCTTTCATGCTTTCAATCCAAATGGTGCGTATTCTCCACGGGGAGGCATCAAGGTCTCTGCCTTTATTTCTCCTGTATACCCACACTGACTTATAAATTAAGTGCAGATAAGAAGAGAGGGCAAATATCAATCTTTATTTTTTTCTCCTAGCCTATGCCCACTGGCACACTACTGAGCTTTGACTGAAAGATTCTTCAGATTGTCCTGTGAGTCACAGGCTAGAAAGTTCTCAGTGAGGACAAAACAACAAAGGAAATCTGAGAGGGAAAATTTGTATATCTTGGCTTATAATTTAGAAACTTTGTCACTGCAGTGTTTTAAAAATGAGTTACCAAAAATATGCATGTAAGATGACCACTAAGGAAAGAAAAATCTGTAATATAAAGCCATCTGCATTGTTTTAGCATTGTGAGGAAAGTAGCAATCTTTAAGTTATTTCTTTAGTCTTACTTTCCCCCTTTCTAGTAAGGGGTTGGTCTCTTCATAAAACTTGGAGAATCCACAGTAAAGCCCTTTGCTATGACTGGTCTGCTTTATTTGAATCACTGTGTTTTACAACAGATTTACGAGTGAAATATTTCATATAGTACATTTTAAGTTAAGGATTTGATATACTGAGGTTGTAGCAAATGACTGTTACCATTTTGTATATATTTTTCAAATTGTGCATGGTACCTTGTACATGATAAATGCTTAATAGATATTGTATTTTTCATATACACTCCAGTACTGGATTTATTTTTAGTCATAGTGGTCATTTTATGCTAATATTTATGATGGCTGAAGATGTCTGATTTTAAAAAACTTTCTGTTGAAGAAATTTTACCCTGTTGCCTTTAAAAAATATTCACAGCTTTGCTAGTACATTTAAAAGAGGGAATGTTTGGAGAAAAAAAGAGCATTATGTAATTCTTTTGACTTTTAACAAATCAATCTTGAATTAAAAGTGCATCCAAACCTACTAGATGACACAATATCATTTTAAGCTCAATGAAATCGATATTATGATCATTAAAAAATTATAATTTTTTAGCTAAGCATGAAGTGTTAATACTATTAAATGATGGCAAATGTTGATGTTCAAGGCTTCCTACTGGCCTTTTGCAGGTGACATATCTAAGGATCAGAGCTATTCCATTTTGTATTCCCCTTTTTTCTTTAAGGCTGCAGGACTCAACTATAAATTACAACTGATGACAAAAGTGGAAGCTAACAGTGGCAAAATTAGGCCCAAAGGCAAAATAATTATATATACAGCCTTCAGCAGTGAGGGAGAGAGCCATCAATCAGCCCCCAATTATTCACTAGTTAATCAGCTCTGCCCTTCCTTTATTGAAGGGTTACAGTGTAATTAAGTTGGCAGCATCCTTTTAATTCATCAAACATACAACACATGGCGGTGTTTGCTGCATTGAGGGACAGCACCTTTGTGTGTTTGACCCCTAGCACTGCTGCTGTAGATGAGGAAAACTTCAGAGGTAAGAGAGAATATGTATGCAGCTGCACGACAGTGGGGTGTTGGTGCTTTCATATACATCCCTAAGCTTAAAACAACTAAGATTTATGCTCTGTTAAGGATAAAACAGATAAGGATATCAAAGAAGAAAAAGAACATCGATGATATTGCTTGGGTCACATTATCTCAGAAGAGTTAAAAGAACACTATATAAGCTGTTTTTCTTCAGCTAGGAGAGAACAGAGAGTTTTTTACTATTTCATAGTAAAATTGTTAACACACCAACAGACAATCTGGATCAATCAGAAGGAAAAAATTGTTTCTTCCCTTTAGAGGCTTCAATTAATTGTTAAGATGTCCTTTTACTAGATAACTTCTCTATACCTGGTTCAACATTGGCTTCAAAGGTTCACTTTTTTGTCCTTCTTAACCAAAAGTCCAATAACTTGGCCCAATAGGAGATTTTTTTGTGGAATAAAAGAATTAGACTTAGAAAATAACAAAATGTAATGGTCCTTGAAATATTAGTGTTTATGTAGTGCTAATATTTCCTTAAATTCAGAAGTACAGTACAACACTGTTTTGATTCAACAATATTTTAGGATTTAAACATACTGTGGGTCATATCTTATTCTGTAAATCTAACAACTGTTAGCAAGGAAAGCCTGAGAAAATATGGTGAGGTCATAAGGCAGGTGGTCCTCCTGCCTCCCTGCAGCAGGGATATAAAGGAGTCCCACTGTTTTGCTCTTTCTTGTTTTATTTGCTACAAAATAGGAATTGGCATTTGTTCTCTCATAAAGTAACTTGGGGAATGAATTAAATTTTACAAAATATATAAATTCTTCAGCTTTCTTTTCTCTTGGGACTGTAAAGTACAACAGTATCCCTTCTGATGTCTTGGGCAAGGAGAGCCTTTTATATTTTGAATGCTCCTGAAGGAAGGAAAACAAAGTCTTCCCTTATTCACTTCTGATTGCATAGATGATACTGCCTGTAAATTCTGAACATTCAACATAATAATCATAACATTTATGTAACATTAGCAATCCCTATTATAAGCAGTTTCACATTTATTTACTCATTTAATCCACAAATAATTCTATGGCATACCCATAATTACTTCCATTTTACACGTGAAGTAACCGAGTCAAAGAGAAGTTAAACAACTTATCTGACGTCACACAGCTAGTGGTTGGGAAAGTGAGAGTATAAGACCAGGCAGTAGGCTCCATAATCACTTTTAATTGCTACATTGTTAAGCACTGTGATCTACTGACTTTTTAAGGGACTTAGGCTAGTGATTTAATACAAATATTTCTTCTTTGTATTCTATGATTTAAAATAATATTGGGAGTTTTTTCATTTCAATGTTAAAGTAATCCTAACATTTGTGGGTTCATTCTTCAGACTGAAATTTAATAGATGGTCACTTGTATTTGACACTCAGTGATGTTTTAAAAGAAATGTAGTTACAGAGATAGGGGATAATAAAACTCCTGTGCACTGTTTTGGACTAATCAGCTAAGCCTAAGAGTAATGTTTCAAACTCTGTCTCTTCACTGGCCAAATGAAGAATGAATTTCTTTGTTCTGTACTGTCCTAGTATAATGGAGGTCAAATTCATGTTTTTAAAAATGTTTAATTATTGTAATTGTATGCAACACATAAAATTGTTATCACTGTGGAAGAGTTCTTGAATTATTTTCTTGCACAAGGAAAATATGATTATATTGGTCAGTTAGCATATAATTAAATATTTTTAGTTAGCATTTATGTAGTGAAGCTAATGGAATAATTTGTATGGAAACACTTTGTCGATTCGTTTTTTTTTACTTATCTAATAAACTTTACTTTTTTATTTTTATTTTTATTTTTTAGACAGAGTCTCACTCATTTGCCCAGACTGGAGTGCAGTGGCAAGATTTCAGTTCAGTGCAACCTCCGTGTCCCAGGCTCAAGCCATTCTCTGCCTCAGCCTGCTGAGTAGCTAGGATTACAGGCACGCACCACCATACCTAGCTAATTTTTGTATTTTTGGTAGATACGAGGTTTCACCATGTTGGCCAGGTTGGTCTTGAACTCGTGACCTCAGGTGATCTGCCCGCCTTGGCCTCCCAAGGTGTTGGGATTACAGGCATGAGCCACCGCACCCGCCAACTTCTTAACTTTTAAATATGTCTCTTACTGTGCAGTTTTCTTAATGTAACACAAGCAGAATGAAGCATTCAAACAATGACTTTGCGGATTTTAAAGTGTTTCTTGGGATGAGTGGATTATTCCAGGTTACTATAAATTGCAACTAATGGGACACAAAGCTAGTGCTGAAAAACATGTCTCTTATGCATAATTTTGCACCTACTGCCTAATCTCTTAGAACACTTAGTCTTTAAAGTTGTCATTCCCTTCTTCAATTTTATTGTTCTTAATTGATCTTCATGTATTTTTTTAATCAAAAAATATCGTGTACTTGAAGTCCTCTAGGTTGCCTTTCATTTAGTTTTTATTTTCTTTAATTTATCTTATCTAGACAGCCAATCAGTAAATAAATATAAAGAGTGTTCTATGTATAAGGTTTTCTTCTAGGCACCAGGAAATAATAAAGGCCATATAGATTATGATTCTTGACTTCTTGACTTATCTTCATAATTTAATTAGACTGATAAGTGGTATAGAAGTTTTTGAGAATTCTGATCATTCCTTATATTTTGCACAGTATTTTTAAACTACATTATATCCTTAATAAGGACTAACATCTTTTACATTGCTGGTAGAAATGTAAAATGGTGCACTGCAGTGGAAAACAGTTTAGCAGTTAATCAAGAAGTTAATCATAGAATTACCACATGACCCAGCAATTTCGTTTCTAAGTATATACTCGAGCAATGAAAAAAAGTGATGAAATACAAACATGTAGATGAATATTCATAGGACCACTATTCACAATAACCAAAAAGTGGAAATAACGCAAATGCCTATCAGGAGAAAAATGGATAAATAAATTGCAGTATATCCATACAATGGACTATTATTTAACTATAAAAAGGAATGAAGTATGGCACATGATACAACATAGAAGAACCTTGAGAAAATCATACTAAGAGAAAGAAGCCATACAAAAAAGGCCACATATTTTACTATTTTCTTCATATAAAATATTCAGAAGAGGTAAATCCAAATAAATAAAAAATAGATTAGTGGTTTGGGGAAATGGTGGAAGAAAGACCAGAACATGACTGCTTAATGGATGATAATTTTTTGGGGGGTGATTAAAATATTTAATCTAGATAGTGGTGGTGTTTATACAACATTGTGAATTTACATAATGCCACTAAATTTTACACTTCAAATGATAAAAAATGGTAAATTTTATGTCAGGTGTATTTTAACCCCAATAAGAAATTTTAAAAATACGCATAACCACTGATAGCTACATGAAGCAATATAAACACCTTCTGGATCCAGACAGTTTAAAGAAAAATGAGAACTCTAGTAGGCTATATTCTAGCAAAGGTTTTACACATAAATGTTTTTAGGAGCAAGCTGGTAACAAGTATACAATGGAAAATGGTGAGGAATTTTGGAAAACTTACTAAAAAGCTTTTCAAATTTTATTGCTAAAAGGTATGCTGGATTTTTGTCACAAATGAGTGCTAGATTTGGTTATTTTGGTTATTTTGTCTCATCAATTGATATGGTCACCTGATGACTTCTTCTTAAGCCCGTGGATATGCTGCATGAAATTGATCAATTTTCATATATTGAACTAGCCTTGAATAACTGGACTAAATCCTAATTGGTCATGGTGTATAATTTCTTTGATGCATGGTTGCATTTAATTTCCTATTATTTTGTTAATAATTCTAATATCAAAGTATTTTGTAAGTAGTATTTTATACTGTACTTGTCTCATTGTCATGTAAGTGTAATACTAGATTCTTAAATGGAAACTATTCCTTTCTTTTCTCTTTTCTGCAAATATTTGTGTAAAATTCTCATCAATTCTTTCCAAAATCGTCTGTAGAATTCACCAATGAAACCATTACAGCCTGAAGATTTCATTTTTGAAAGCCTTTTAGCTACAGATTTAATTTCTTCAATAATTAAATGACAATTCAGATTATCTATTCCATCTTGATTGAATTTTAGTAGTCTATGCTTTTTGAGGAATTGGTCCATGTTTTCTATGTTGTCAAATTTATGAATAAAAAATGTTTGCAGTATTTTCTTTTTTTTTTTTAATTTAATGGTTGTAGGATCCTCAGTGATAGCTCCTGTTACATTCTAATTTTTTTTCTTTACTTTTTCAATTTTTGTCAGTTTTTCTACAGATTCATACATTTTATTTATTATATTAATACAATATTTTGATTTAATTGGAGTTTATTTTGCTGCTCTTGCTCGCTTTTATTCAATTTCACCAACTTTTGCCCTTGTCTTTATTATTTCCTTACTTCCTCTTTTTGATTTATTTTTATCTTATTTTCCTAGTTTCCTAATATAGATTAATATTTTAAGCCTGCAAGCTTGGGCAACATAGTGAGATCCTGTCTCTAGAAAATATTGAAAAATTGGCCAAGCGTAATTGTGTGCACCTGTAGTCCCAACCACTCCAGAGGCTGAGGCTGGAGGATCACTTGAGCCCAGGAGATTGAGGCCACACTAAGCCGTGATTGGGACACTGCACTCCAGCCTGGGTGACAGAACAAGACCTTGTCTCTAATAAAATAACAATAATAATAATAAATAATGTGATACTATAGTATACTATGAGACATACTGTGACTATAAGATTAATAATAATCATAAGGCCCAACTGAACATCTCATAGGACCTACCCTACGTGTTAACTAATAATATGACATATCCTGGCATGGGAATTTTCAGCACTGTAGCCCTAAAGATCATGTGTTCTCTTTCACAATTGGGCCAAAAAACACTGGTTGCCCTAGAGAAAAGGCCACCTCAGCACAGAGTCAATTTTAAGAACATTAGAACAAAGCGTATCCATATAAGAATAGTTTAAACTGCCTTTATGAAAGAAACATCTCGTAACTGACCAAGACTGAATACAAGTGCAAGAAAGGGGAAATAATCCTCCAACTCTGAGAATGTTCTCCAGTTGGAGACTCTTCTGATGAGGCAGTCATCAGATCCCTGCTCCATACCACTGGCTTGTTCCCAGTGTCTATCTTCTAAGTGTACTGCCAGAATAAACTGCCTGAACATCAGGTGTTGCCTAAGACCCATCATTGATATGATTGGACCAAAGGGAAAAAAGTTGCCTGTGAGGAAGCTGGCCAAATGGGCCAACCCAAGACCCCTGAACACAAAAGAAGCTTTTCCACTTTTAAAAATATAAGTACTTAGTGTTATGCATTTCTCTCAGTGCAGCTTTTAATATGTTTTATTTTCATTTATTTTCAGTAATAGCATATTTGAAAATTTCCTTTGTGACTTATTCTTGATCCATAAATTACTTCAAAATGTGTTGTTCAGTTACATGGATAAGTTCTTTAGTGGTAATTTGTGAGATTTTGGTGCACCCATCACCTGAGCAGTGCACACTGTACCCACTGTGTAATCTCTTATCCCTTATCCCCTCCCACCCTTCCCCCAACACATACTAGGGTCTTTTGGAGGGTTAAGGGTGGGAGGAGGGAGAAGATTAGGAAAAATAAATAATGGATACTAGGCTTAATACCTAGGTGATGAAATAATCTGTAAAACAAGCCCCCAGTGACACAAGTTTTCCTGTGTAACAAATCTAAAATTGTGCTTCTGAACTTAAAATAAAAGTTTTTAAAAATATAGAATGAAATTCTTAAAAATGTGTTGTTAAGGTTCCACGTGTTTAGAGTTGTTCTGTTGTCTTTCTGTTACTGAATTATAGTTTGATTTCATGAAGATCAGTAAACACACATAGATCAATGAAACAGAACAGAGAGCCCAGAAATAAAGCCACATACCTGCAGCCAACTGCTTTTAGACAAAGTTGACAAAAATAAAAAAAATGAGGAAAGAACATCCTATTCAATAAATGGTGCTGAAAAATCTGGCTAGTCATATGCAGAAGAATGAAATTGGAACCCGATCTTTCATCATATTCGAAAATTAATTCAGGATGGATTAAAGACTTAAATATAAGACACAAAATGGAAAAAAATCCTAGAAGAAAACCTAGAAAATACTCTTCTGGACATTGGCCTAGGAAAAGAATTTATGACTAAGACCTAAAAAGCAAATGTAACAAAAATAAAAGTAGACAAATGGGACTTAATTAAACTAAAGAGCTTATGCACAGCAAACTAAAATATCCACAGAGCAGACAAACGACCTACAGAATGGGAGAAAATATATGCAAACTATTCATCTGATAAAAAAAAAAATCCAGAATCAATAAAGAACTTAAATAAATCAACTAACAAAAACAGATAATCTAGTTAAAAAGTGGGCAAATAATATAAACGGATCTTTTTCTTTTCTTTTTTTTTCCTTTTCTTTTTTTTTTTTTTTTTTTTTTTTTTTTTTTTTTTGAGATGGATTTTCACTCTGTTACCCAGGCTGAAGTGCAGTGCCTCGATCTTGGCTGACTACAACCTCCACCTCCCAGGTTCAAGTGATTCTCCTGCCTCAGCCTCCTGAGTAGCTGAGACAACAGTCATCCACCACCATGCCCGGCTAATTTTTGTATTTTTTTTTATTGTTATTAAACTTTAAGTTCTAGGGTACATGTGCATAACATGCAGGTTTGTTACATATGTATACTTGTGCCATGTTGGTGTGCTGCACCCATCAACTCATCAGCACCCATCAACTCGTCATTTACATCAGGTATAACTCCCAATGCAATCCCTTCCCCCTCCCCCCTCCCCATGATAGGCCCCGGTGAGTGATGTTCCCCTTCCCGAGTTCAAGTGATCTCATTGTTCAGTTCCCACCTATGAGTGAGAACATGTGGTGTTTGGTTTTCTGTTCTTGTGATAGTTTGCTGAGAATGATGGTTTCCAGCTGCATCCATGTCCCTACAAAGGACGCAAACTCATCCTTTTTTATGGCTGCATAGTATTCCATGGTGTATATGTGCCACATTTTCTTAATCCAGTCTGTCACTGATGGACAACTGGGTTGATTCCAAGTCTTTGCTATTGTGAATAGTGCCGCAATAAACATACGTGTGCATGTGTCTTTATAGCAGCATGATTTATAATCCTTTGGGTATATACCCAGTAATGGGATGGCTGCGTCATATGGTACTTCTAGTTCTAGATCCTTGAGGAATCGCCATAATGTTTTCCGTAATGGTTGAACTAGTTTACAATCCCACCAACAGTGTAAAAGTGTTCCTATTTCTCCACATTCTCTCCACAACCTGTTGTTTCCTAACTTTTTAATGATGGCCATTCTAACTGGTGTGAGATGGTATCTCATTTTGGTTTTGATTTGCATTTCTCTGATGGCCAGTGATGATGAGCATTTTTTCATGTGTCTGTTGGCTGTATAAATGTCTTCTTTTGAGAAATGTCTGTTCATATCCTTTGCCCACTTTTTGATGGGGTTGTTTGTTTTTTTCCTGTAAATTTGTTTGAGCTCTTTGTAGGTTCTGGATATTAGCCCTATGTCAGATGAGCAGATTGCAAAAATGTTCTCCCATTCTGTAGGTTGCCTGTTCACTCTGATGGTAGTTTCTTTTGCTGTGCAGAAGCTCTTTAGTTTAATTAGATCCCATTTGTCAATGTTGGCTTTTGTTGCCGTTGCTTTTGGTGTTTTAGACATGAAGTCCTTGCCCATGCCAATGTCCTGAATGGTATTAACTAGGTTTTCTTCTAGGGTTTTCATGGTATTAGGTCTAACATTTAAGTCTCTAATCCATCTTGAATTAATTTTTGTATAAGGAGTAAGGAAAGGATCCAGTTTCAGCTTTCTACTTATGGCTAGCCAATTTTCCCAGCACCATTTACCTGATGTAAATGACGAGTTGATGGGTGCTGATGAGTTGATGGGTACAGCAGGCCAACATGGCACAAGTATACATATGTAACAAACCTGCACATTATGCACATGTACCCTAGAACGTAAAGTATTAAAAAAAAAAAAAAAGTCTATTCAAATCTTTTGCCCATGTTTGATCAGACTATTACATTTTTTTCTATTAAATTGTTTGAGGTCCTTATTATATTCTGATTATTAATTCCTCCTTGTCAGATAGGTAATTTGCAAATATTTTCTCCCATTCTGTGGGTTATCTCTTCTGTTTGTTAATTGTATCCTGTGTTGTGTAGAAACCTTTTAAGTTGATGTGATTCCATTTTTCCATTTTTGCTTTGGTTGCCTGTGCTTGTGGGGGTATTTCCAAAGAAATGTTTGCCCAGATCAATGTACTAGAGACTTTCCTCCAAGTTCTCTTGTAGAAGTTGTATGGTTTGAGGTCTTAGATTTAGTCTAAAATTTATTTGGATTTGATTTTTGTATGCCGTGAAAGATATGGGCCTAGTTTCATTCTTCTGCATGTGAATATTCAGTTTTTCCAGCACAATTGCTTGAAGAAACTGTCTTTTCCTGAGTATATTTTCTTGGTACCTTTGTAGACAATGAGTTCACTGTGTTTGGATTGTTTTTCTGGGTTGTATATTCTGTTCCACTGGTATACGTGTGTCGTTATGCCAGGCCTTGCTGTTTGGGTTACTACAGCTCCATAGTATAATTTAAAGTCAGGTAATGTGGTTCCTTCATTTGTTTCTTTCTTAGACAAGTTTTGGCTTTTTTGGTTGTTTATTAATTCTATATAAATTTTAGAATTATTCTATTTCTGTGAAGGATGTCATTGTTCTTTTGATAGGGATTTAATTGAGTCTGTGGATTGCTTTGGGTAGTATCAACATTTTAACAAGAATAATCCTTTTAATCCATGAACATCTAATATGGATCTCTTTTGTTTTTTATAATGAAAAGATGTTGAATTTTATTAAATGTTTGTTCAGCATCAATTGAAATTATCATATGCTTTATATCCTTTATTCTTTTAACACGATGTTTCACATGGATTCATTTGTGTATATTAAGCCATTGTTGCATTGCAGGAATAAATCTGACTTGGTTATAATAAATGATTTTTCCATTTTACTGTTGAATTTGGTTTGCTAATATTTTGTTGAGAATTATTGCATCAATATTGATCAAGGATGTTGGTGTGTAGTTTTCTTTCTTGATATGCCTTTGTCTTATTTTGTTATCAGGATAAGACTGGCCTCATAAAATTAGTTCAGAAGTAATCCCACTTACTCCATTTTTTAGAATGGTTTGAGTAAGCCTGGTATTCATTATTCTTTAAATAAATTTGTTATTCTTTGGAAGAATTCAGCAGTAAATCCTTTGGGTCCTTGATGTTTCTTATATGGGAGACTTTTTATTGTGGCTTTGCTCTCATGTCTTGTTATCAATATTTGTTCAGGTTTTGTCTTTCTTCCTGGTTCAATCTTGGTAGGTTGTACATGTCTAGGAATTTGTCCATTTCTGCTAGATTTCCCAATGTATTGGCATATAGTTGCTCATAATAACCAGTAATAATTTTTGGAATTTCTGCAGTATGAGTTGGCATGCCTCCATTTTTTCTGTTATTTTACTTAGTTGGATCATCTTGTTTCTTAGTCTGGATAAGGTTTGTAAATTTTGTTTAACTTCTCCAGAAACCAACTTTTTTCGTTGATGTTTTGTATTGTTTACTTCATTTTAATTTCATTTATTTCTGCTTTTATTATTTTGTTTATTCCACTAATTTGGGGGTAGGTTTGCACTTCCTTTTCTAGTTATTTAAGAAGCATTCTACATTATTTATTTGAAGTTCTTCATCTTTTTGATGGAGATACTTATAGTTATAAATATTTTTCTTAGTACTGTTTTTGCTGTATCTAATAGGTTTTTAAATTTGGGCATGCTTTTTTTTTCTTCTGTTTCTTTTACGTTTTTGCCCTGCTTCCTCAAATTATGGGATGTTATGTTTCCATTATCACTTGTTTCAAATTTTTCATTTTTTTCTCAATTTATATATTGGCCCACTGGTAATTCAGGAGCATATTGTCTAATTTCCATGTATTTTTATAGTTTCCAAAATTTATCTTGTAATTGATTTCCATGTGGTCAGAGAAGATGCTTGATATTATTTCAATTTTTTGAATGTTTTAAGACTGTCTTTGTGACCAAACATATGGTCTTTCTTTAAGAATGATCCATGATCTTGGGAGAAAAAAAAGTGTAGTCCATAGCCATTGGATGAAATGTTCTGTAGTTATCTATTAAATCCATTTAGTCTATTGTGCAGCTTGTCTGGTGTTTCTTGGTAGATTTTCTGTCTAATTGATTTGTCCAATGCTGAAAGTGGGTCATTGATGTCTCCAGCTATTATTGTATTGGGTCCTATCTCTTTCTTTAGCTCTAATAATATTTCATTTATATATCAGGGTGATGCAGTGTTGGGTGCATATATAATTAATATGGTCATATCTTCTTTCTGAATTGATCCTTTTATCATTATATAGTGATGTTTTAAATCTCTTTTTATGATTTTTGTCTTGAAATCTATTTTGTTTGATATAAGTATAGCCACTCCTGCTTTTTTTTTTGGGGGGGGGGGTGGGGGAGCTCCATTTGAATGTAATTACTTTTTCTATCCCTTTATTTTCAGCCTATCTGTATCTTTAAAGGTGAAGTGTGTTTCTTGTGGGCAACAGATCAATGAGTCTGTTGTCTTCATTCGATCAGCCAGTTTATCTCTTTTAATTGGAGAGTTTAGTCCATTTACATTCAATGTTATTATTGATAAGTAAAGACATACTCCTGCCATTTTGTTATTTGTTTTCTGGTTAGTTTATGATCTCTTCATTCTTTTCTGTCTTAATTTAGTGAAGGTAATTTTCTTTTGTGGTAAGATTCAGTTTCTTGTCTTTTATTTTTTGTATATTGTATTTTTTTTTTTGGTTTGTAGTTATCATGAGGCTTACAAATAATATCTTATCACCTATTATTTTGAGCTGAAAACAACATAGCAAAAGCTGCATAAACAAATAAATAATTTAAAAAACTAATAAAACTTGTACATCTTAACTTTGTGTAGCTGCTTTTTAACTTTTTTTGTTTCCATTTGTATCTCATTGTACTGCCTATGTCTTTAAAAGTTGTAGTTACTATTTTTAATGGTTCATTATTTTTTTCTAAGTAAGATAATAATAATTTACACAGCACAGTTATATGGTTATACTATTCTGTGCTTTTTCTTTATACTATTGACAGTGAAGTTTTGTATTTTCAGGTAATGACTTACTGCTTATTAATATTTTCTTTTTCTAATTGAAGTTTTCCCTTCAGTATCTCTTGTAGAACAGGTCTTGTACTAATGAAATCCCTCAGGTTTCATTTGTCCTGTTAAGTCTTTATTTCTCCTTCATGTGGAAAGAATATTTTCATTGCATATACTATTCTAGTGTAAAAGGGTTTTTGTTGTTGTTGTTTTTGTTTGTTTGTTTTTGGCCAGCACTTTAAATATTTCATGTTGCTCTCTCCTGGTCTGTACTTTTTTCACTGAAAAGTCTGCTACAAAATGCATTAAAGTTCTGTTGTATGTTATTTGTTTCTTTTATCTTTCTGCTTTTAGAATCCTTTCTTTTTTCTTGGTCTTTGAAATTTTGATTATTAAATGGCTTGAGGTATATTCCTTTGGGTTAAATATGCTTGGTGTTCTACAACATTCTTGTATTTAGATATTGACATCTTTCTCTAGGTTTGGAAAATTCTCTGTTATGGTCTATTAAAATATACTTTCTATTTCTCTCTCTGTCTCTTCTTTAAGGTCAATATCTCTTCAATTTGCCCATTTTGAGGCTATTTTCTAGATCTTGTAGGTATGATTTGTTGGTTTTTAGTCTTGTTTCTTCTGCCTTTTGAAACCGTGCATTTTCAAGTAGCCTGTCTTCAAGCTCACTAATTCTTTCTTCTATTTGATCAGTTCTGCTATTAAAATACCAAATGCAGTCTTCAGTATGCCAATTGTATTTTTCATCTCCAGAATTTCTTCTTGATTCTTTTAATTATTTCAATTCCTTTGTTAAATGTATTTGATAGAATTCTGAATTACTTCTATTTGTTTTTTTTAAAAATTTATTTATTATTATTATACTTTAAGTTGTAGGGTACATGTGCATAATGTGCAGGTTTGTTACATATGTATACTTGTGCCATGTTGCTGTGCTGCACCCATCAACTCGTCATTTACATCAGGTATAACTCCCAGTGCAATCCCTCCCCCCTTCCCCCTCCCAATGATAGGCCCCGGTGTGTGATGTTCCCCTTCCTGAGTCCAAGTGATCTCATTGTTCAGTTCCCAACTATGAGTGAGAACATGCGGTGTTTGGTTTTCTGTTCTTGTGATAGTTTGCTAAGAATGATGGTTTCCAGCTGCATCCACGTCCCTACAAAGGACACAAACTCATCCTTTTTTATGGCTGCATAGTATTCCATGGTGTATATGTGCCACATTTTCTTAATCCAATCTGTCACCGATGGACATTTGGGTTGATTCCAAGTCTTTGCTATTGTGAATAGTGCTGCAATAAACATACGTGTGCATGTGTCTTTATAGCAGCATAATTTATAATCCTTTGGGTATATACCCAGTAATGGGATGGCTGGGTCATATGGTACATCTAGTTCTAGATCCTTGAGGAATCGCCATACTGTTTTCCATAATGGTTGAACTAGTTTACAATCCCACCAACAGTGTAAAAGTGTTCCTATTTCTCCACATCCTCTCCAGCACCTGTTGTTTCCTGACTTTTTAATGATTGTCATTCTAACTGGTGTGAGATGGTATCTCATTGTGGTTTTGATTTGCATTTCTCTGATGGCCAGTGATGATGAGCATTTTTTCCTGTGTCTGTTGGCTGTATGAATGTCTTCTTTTGAGAAATGTCTGTTCATATCCTTTGCTCACTTTTTGATGGGGTTGTTTGTTTTTTTCTTGAAAATTTGTTTGAGTTCTTTGTAGGTTCTGGATATTAGCCCTTTGTCAGATGAGTAGATTGCAAAAATGTTCTCCCATTCTGTAGGTTGCCTGTTCACTCTGATGGTAGTTTCTTTTGCTGTGCAGAAGCTCTTTAGTTGAATTAGATCCCATTTGTCAATTTTGGCTTTTGCTGCCGTTGCTTTTGGTGTTTTAGACATGAAGTTTTTGCCCATGCCTATGTCCTGAATGGTACTACCTAGGTTTTCCTCTAGGATTTTTATGGTATTAGGTCTAACATTTAAGTCTCTAATCCATCTTGAATTAATTTTCGTATAAGGAGTAAGGAAAGGATCCAGTTTCAGCTTTCTACTTATGGCTAGCCAATTTTCCCAGCATCATTTATTAAATAGGGAATCCTTTCCCCATTTCTTGTTTCTCTCAGGTTTGTCAAAGATCAGATGGCTGTAGATGTGTGGTATTATTTCTGAGGACTCGGTTCTGTTCCATTGGTCTATATCTCTGTTTTGGTACCAGTACCATGCTGTTTTGGTTACTGTAGCCTTGTAGTATAGTTTGAAGTCAGGTAGCGTGATGCCTCCAGCTTTGTTCTTTTGACTTAGGATTGTCTTGGAGATGCGGGCTCTTTTTTGGTTCCATATGAACTTTAAAGCAGTTTTTTTCCAATTCTGTGAAGAAAGTCATTGGTAGCTTGATGGGGATGGCATTGAATCTATAAATTACCTTGGGCAGTATGGCCATTTTCACGATATTGATTCTTCCTATCCATGAGCATGGTATGTTCTTCCATTTGTTTGTGTCCTCTTTTATTTCACTGAGCAGTGGTTTGTAGTTCTCCTTGAAGAGATCCTTTACATCCCTTGTAAGTTGGATTCCTAGGTATTTTATTCTCTTTGAAGCAATTGTGAATGGAAGTTCATTCCTGATTTGGCTCTCTGTTTGTCTGTTACTGGTGTATAAGAATGCTTGTGATTTTTGCACATTAATTTTGTATCCTGAGACTTTGCTGAAGTTGCTTATCAGCTTAAGGAGAATTTGGGCTGAGACAATGGGGTTTTCTAAATATACAATCATGTCATCTGCAAACAGGGACAATTTGACTTCTTCTTTTCCTAACTGAATACCCTTGATTTCTTTCTCTTGCCTGATTGCCCTAGCCAGAACTTCCAACACTATGTTGAATAGGAGTGGTGAGAGAGGGCATCCCTGTCTTGTGCCAGTTTTCAAAGGGAATTTTTCCAGTTTTTGCCCATTCAGTATGATATTGGCTGTGGGTTTGTCATAAATAGCTCTTATTATTTTGAGGTACGTTCCATCAATACCGAATTTATTGAGCGTTTTTAGCATGAAGGGCTGTTGAATTTTGTCAAAAGCCTTTTCTGCATCAATTGAGATAATCATGTGGTTCTTGTCTTTGGTTCTGTTTATATGCTGGATTATGTTCATTGATTTGCGAATGTTGAACCAGCCTTGCATCCCAGGGATGAAGCCCACTTGGTCATGGTGGATAAGCTTTTTGATGTGTTGCTGAATCCGGTTTGCCAGTATTTTATTGAGGATTTTTGCATCGATGTTCATCAGGGATATTGGTCTAAAATTCTCTTTTTTTGTTGTGTCTCTGCCAGGCTTTGGTATCAGGATGATGTTGGCCTCATAAAATGAGTTAGGGAGGATTCCCTCTTTTTCTATTGATTGGAATAGTTTCAGAAGGAATGGTACCAACTCCTCCTTGTACCTCTGGTAGAATTCAGCTGTGAATCCATCTGGTCCTGGACTTTTTTTGGTTGGTAGGCTATTAATTATTGCCTCAATTTCAGAGCCTGCTATTGGTCTATTCAGGGATTCAACTTCTTCCTGGTTTAGTCTTGGAAGAGTGTAAGTGTCCAGGAAATTATCCATTTCTTCTAGATTTTCCAGTTTATTTGCGTAGAGGTGTTTATAGTATTCTCTGATGGTAGTTTGTATTTCTGTGGGGTCGGTGGTGATATCCCCTTTATCATTTTTAATTGCGTCGATTTGATTCCTCTCTCTTTTCTTCTTTATTAGTCTTGCTAGTGGTCTGTCAATTTTGTTGATCTTTTCAAAAAACCAACTCCTGGATTCATTGATTTTTTTGGAGAGTTTTTTGTGTCTCTATCTCCTTCAATTTATTTGAGTTTCTGCAACACAGCATTTTTAAATTCTCTGTCTGAAAAGTCACATATCTTTTTTTCTGCAGGATTGGTCCCTTGTGCCTTATTTATTTTATTTTCTGAGGACATGCTTTCCTGGATGGTGTGGATGCTAGTAGACGTGCTTCAGTGTCTGTGTATTGCAGAATTAGGTATTTATTTTAGTCTTCACTTTATGGGCTTATTTACACCCATCCTTCTAGGGAAGGCTTTCCAGATACCTAGAAGAACTTAGGTGTTGTGATCTAAGCTGTATGCATTTTAGGGGACACCACAATCCCAGTAACCCTATGGATTTTGCAGACTCATAGTGTTACCACCTTGTAGGTCTTGGACAAAATTCAGAAGAATTTTCTGGATTAATAGGGAGAGATTATTGTTATCCTTCTTTTCTTTCCCCTGACAAAAATAAAAGAATCAATAAAAATAAAGTTTATCTCTCTGTGCTAAGCCACCTAAAGTTGGGGGTGGAGTGACACCAAGCACCTCTGTGGCCACCACCACTCTGAGTGCACTAGATCAGACCTGAAGCTAGCACAGCACTGAGGTTCACTCAAGGCATGCTATAACCACCCCCTAGCTAGTTCCTATGTTTCGTAGAGGCCCTCAGGCTCTACAATTATCAGGTGTCAAAGCCAGCCAAGCCTGTGTCCTTTCTTTCAGGAGAACAAGTCCCCCAGACCACAGATGTGCCAGAGGTGACATTTGGGAGTCAAGGTCTAGAGTCAAAAACTTTAGAAGTCAACCTTGTATTCTATTGTGCTGTGTCTGAGCTGGCACTCAAACCACAAGATGCAGTTTCTCCCACTTATCCCTCCCCTTTTCAAAAGCAGAGGAGCTTCACCCCATACCTCCCAACACCGCAGTCCAGGGGAAGTGCTGCCAGACCACTGCTGATGTTCCCTTAAGGCTCAGGGGCTCTTAAGTCAATTTATGGTGAATACTGCCTTGCCTGGGACTCATCCTTCAGGGCAGTGGGCTCCCCAGCCTCTGGTACAAGGCAGGTTTAGAAATGCCATCAAAGAGTGAAGTCTTGATATATTGGAGAATACAAGAACCTGCTTTGTGCTCTACCCCACTATGGCCATGCTGGTACCTAACATGCATGACAAAGTCTTCTTTACTTATCTCTCTTGTTTTCTCAAGCAGAAAAGTTTCACTCTGTAGTCACAACAGCTGATAATATGCTGATTTTTACCTGAAGCCAACAATTGTCAGAAGCTGACCCAAGGCCCTCAGTGCAGTAATTATGTATTGCTGTGGTTATTCAGGGCCCAAAAGCTCTTCAGTTATCAGGTAATGAGTGCTAGCAGGACTGGGTCCTTCCTTTTAAAGCAGTGGATTTCCTTCTGGCCTAGGGTGTGTGTAGAAATATTGTCTGGGAGCAAGAGCCTCAAACAGGGGCCTGTCGACTCTGACCAGTGCCCTATTTTGCTGCAGCTGAACTGGTATGTAAGATGTAAGATAATGTACTCCTCACTCTTCCCTGTCATCTTCTCAGCAGAAGGAAAGAGTCTCTTTTGGAGCCAGGAGCTGTGCAGCCTGGGGTTAGGGGAAGGGTGTTGATAGAACTCCATTAGCAAGCCCAGCTGGTGTCTCAGTAGGTCGTATTCCCTTCCATTTCACTGTCTCTGGGCCTGGTTCAGCACTAGGATTCACTTAAGAGTTTCCGTACTTATGGTCTAGACTGCCTTTCAAGTTTACTTACAGACACAGAGCACTGTAACTCTCAGTGGAAATGTTTGCAGAAACTCAACTTCTGACAACTAGGATTGGTGATTCCTGTCTGGCTAGGGCTGGTTCAAATGCTTCCTCTGTGGGTAGGCATCAGCTGAGTTTCACCTGGTTTTCCTTTCTTCTCTAATAGACCAGCACTGAGATTAATGCCTCACAATTTCTGTGCTCTTCCTCTCCCAGTTTCCAGAGACGTTCTCAGCACCATGCTGCCATTGCCACGAGGGTGGGAGTGGTGAGGTAAGTTTGGCATCAGTGATTCAAGACTCTTTTTTCTACCTCTTCAGTTTCTCTTTCAATGATAGGAATTTAACACCAGGAATTACAAGGGCTCACCTGATTTTTGGTTTTTATGAAGATGGGGTGTGTGTGTGTGTGTGTGTGTGTGTGTGTGTGTGTGTGCATGTGTGTGTGTGTGTGTGTAGATAGTTTTTAAATTGGTGTGCATGTTGGATGATTGGTGGAGTCTTCTATTCTGCCATCTTCCTCTACCTCCCGCTTTAATATTTTTTGTATGACAGGTCAGGTAGCAAATAATTTTCTCAGTATTTGTATATTGGGAAATGTATTTATTTTTTCTTCATTTTTGAAAGTTTGTTTTGCCGGATATAAGATTTTTTATTTACAGGGGTATTTGTTTTGTTTTGTTTAGATTTGTTTTACTTTCACCATTTTGAATATGTTATTTTACTGCCTTCAGATCTTGGTTTCTGATATCAAGACAACTGTTAATCTTATTTTGGTTCATTTGTATGTGACAAGTGATTATTTTCTTGCTTCTTTCAAGATGTTCTCTTCATTGCTGGTTTTAAGTATTCTTAGTATAATGTTTTGGGGTATAGATCTCTTTATGTTTGTCTTATATGCAGCTTGCTTTTTTTCAAGATGTGTAGATTAATTTTTTAGAGTCAAATTTAGGAAGTTTTCAGCCACTTTCTTTTCAAATACTTTTTCAAACACTTTCTGTTCTCTCTGAGACTTTCATTACACGTATGCTGTTGCAGTTTAATGGTGTCCCACATTTTTATGAGACTTTATTTTTTCTTAATTTTCTTTATTTCTGTTCTTCAGAATGTATAATCAGAATGCATTGCAAAAGCTCTATTCCACATATTCCCACAGAAAGTTGGATCTCCTTTATTTCAACCTTTCATAAGGTGGAAACTCTAAATTTGGTGCTACTGGCCAAGATTACTGTGGCTCTGATTATGCCCCAGGTCACTGATAAAATAAGAGTTCTAAACCAGGAGGAGCAAGCCAAGAGGACCCGAGTTTGCTATATACTACAAGAACCCAGATATAGAATGAGGGAACATTGGGTTACTACTATGAGCAACTATGCAGTATCTCAGAGGTTTTTGCCATGGGGAAAGGCAGTTCATTAGTACGGAGAGCTCTCTCAAGTTCTGCCTGACAGAAATGACTTAAGTTCAAATTGAACAGAGAATTCCATGGTAAAAGTGTTATCAAAATGATGGAGATTTTGATGTAGAACAAATAAAAGCAAGCCAGTAGCTCTAATACAAGCAAAATGTCAGAACATTCAAAAGCTTCATAGAAAGAATCAGACAATAAAGACAGATGAAATTAGTCCTTCTGGGAAGACAGCCAATTTTGGGTTTTGAAAAAGCTTTATATATATTCTGGACTGTACTACTCAGAAGAAATCAGAGCAAAATATGGGGCAGACTTGAAAGCATACCACAAGCCACAATACCCATCAACAAAAGGCTGAAATCTCACTAGCAAAAGAGACTTAAACTCAACCTCTGAGCAAAAACTGACTGAAGAATAAACTACTCAAACCAAGATGCAAATCCTAAAATGTCAGTCTTAAGAATAATAACCCTGTAATTCCTGGCAGTCTAAATGACTGCACATTACCAAGGTTTTATTCTCTCAGAAGTGATGAGAGTAGTGTGTATACACCAGTTCCTGGCTGAATGTAGAAGAAAAATACCTTAATTTTTGAAAAAGTAATAGCCTCCTCCAAACCAAACAGACATCCAATGGTAAAGGGTAAAAATGTCATTGGCCAATGGGGTTTAAACAAAACTTTGCCAATAAGTGACTTATGGTAATCCAAGGGCACCCCATAGTTAGGAAGGCTGAAATGTTAAACAAAAAGTAAAATGAAAAATATTAACCAAAAAGTAAAATGTCTGAGCCAGAACAAACAAGCTGCACAGTGTGGAAGAGAAAGACTTTATAGAATTACTTTAGTTACATCTAGAACAAATAAATAAATGACCAAACAAACAAGCAACAAGCCAACAATAAAACAAAAATTTCAGGGGAGGAGAATAGGTATCCAGGATTGCTATAATATATTATTAATTCATTTATTTTTCAATGAAAAGACCCACACATACAAAGAAATGGGAAAGTGAGACCAATTCACAAGAAGAAAAAAAGACAGGTAATAGAGCATGCCCTTGAAGAGGCCTAGATGGTGAATTCAGTATGCAAAGCCTTAAAAATAGTTCTATAAATATGTTCAAATAACCAAAAACTAATGCTTAAATAATTAAGTGGGCCGGGCGCGGTGGCTCAAGCCTGTAATCCCAGCACTTTGGGAGGCCGAGACGGGCGGATCACGAGGTCAGGAGATCGAGACCATCCTGGCTAACACGGTGAAACCCCGTCTCTACTAAAAAAATACAAAAAACTAGCCAGGCGAGGTGGCGGGCGCCTGTAGTCCCAGCTACTCGGGAGGCTGAGGCCGGAGAATGGCGGGAACCTGGGAGGCGGAGCTTGCAGTGAGCTGAGATCCGGCCACAGCACTCCAGCCTGGGCGACAGAGCGAGACTCCATCTCAAAAAAAAAAAAAAAAAAAAAAAATTAAGTGAAGGTATGATAATAATGTCTCATCAAAAAATACATCAGTAAAGAGACAACACTAAAATAAAGACAGGTGAAATTAGTCCTTCTGGGAAGGACTTCTGGGAAGTTCAAATAAAACATCTTGAGTTGAAAAGCATGGTAAGCAAAATAAAAAATTTACCATGGGAGGCCAAAATAAGAGTTTAACTTGCAGAAGAAAGAATCAAGAATTTCAAAGATAGATTAATAGAGTATGCATTCTGAGGAACAGAAATAAAGAAAATTAAGAAAAATAAACAGTCTCATAAAAATGTGGGACACCATTAAACTGCAACAACACACGTGTAATGAGAGTCCCAGAGAGAACAGAAAGTGTTCGAAAAAGTATTTGAAAAGAAAGTCGCTGAAAACTTCCCAAATTTGACTCTAAAATATTAATCTACACATCCCGAAAAGAAGTAAGCTTTATGTAAGACAAACATAAAGAGATCTATACCCAAAAACATTATACTAATGCTTTTGCAATGCAGGGCTGGAAAAAAGATGAGAAATGCCATTTGTCTGCCTCTCCCAGGATGAAACTGTAATCCAAATAAAAAGATGGTACAAATGAAGTCCAGTCATATAGGAAGGGCACTTTTTTGATTTCATGTGAAATTTAAAGTAGTTTTTTTTTCTAATTCTGTGGGAAAAGTCAGTGGTAGGTTAATGGGGATAGCATTGAATCTATAAATTATTTTGAGCAATATGGCCACTTTCACAATATTAATTCTTCATATCCATGAGCATGGAATGTGTTTCCATTTGTTTGAGTCTTCTCTTATTTTCTTGAGCAGTGGTTTGTAGTTCTCCTAAGAGGTCATTCACATCCTTTGTAAGTTGTATTTTATTCTCTTCGTAGCAATTGTGAATGGGAGTTCACTCATGATTTGACTATAGTCAAACCTTGGTCTATAGGACTGCTTTTGCTATTTGCACATTGATTTTCTGTCCTAAGACTTTGCTGAAGTCGCTTATCAGCTTAAGGAGATTTTGGGCTGAGACCATGGGGTTTTCTAAATAGACAGTCATGACATCTGCAAACAGCGACGATTTTACTTCCTTTCTTCCTATTTGAATACCCTTTATTTCTTTCTCTTGCTGTATTTCCCTGGCCAGAACTTCCAATACTATGTTGAATAGGAGTGGTAAGAGAGATCATCTTTGTCTTATGCCAGCTTTCAAAGGGAATGCTTCCAGCTTTTTCCCATTCAGTATGATATTGGCTGTGGATTTGTCATAAATAGCCCTTATTATTTTGAGATACACTCCATCAATACCTAGCTTATTGAGAGTTTTTAGCATGAAATGTGTTCAATTTTTTTTTTTTTTTGAAGTGTGTTAAATTTTATTGAAGACCTTTTCTGCATCTATTGGGATAATCATGGGGTTTGTTTCATTGGCTCTGTTTATGTGATGGATTACATTTCTTGATTTGTGTATGTTGAATCAGCCTTGCACCCCAGAAATGAAGCCAACTTGATGGTGGTGGATAAGCTTTTTGATGTGCTGTTAGATTCAGTTTCCCAGTATTTTACTGAGGATTTTTGCATTGATGTTCATCAGGGATATTGGCCTAAAATTTTCTTTTTTTGTTGTGTCTCTGGAAGGTTTGGGTATCAGGATGATGCTGGCCTCATCAAATGAGTTAGAGAAGAGTCCCTTTTTCTTCTATTGTTTGGAATAGTTTCAGAAGAAATGGTACCAGCTCTTCTTTGTACCTCTGGTAGAATTCTGCTGTGAATCCATCTGGTTCAGGGCTTTTTTTTTTTTTTTTTTTTTTTTTTAGTTGATAGGCTATTAATTGCTGCCTCAATTTCAGAACTTGCTATTAGTCTATTCAGGATTCGACTTCTTTCTGGTTAAGTCTTCAGATGGTGTAGGTCTCCCAGAAATTATAAATTTCTTCTAGATTTTCAAATTTATTTGTGTAGAGGTGTTTATAGTCTTCTCTGATGGTAGTTTGTATTTCTGTGGGATCAGTGGTGATATCCCCTTTATCATTTTTTATTGTGTCTATTTGATTCTTCTCTTTTTTCTTCTGTGTTAGTCTGGCTAGCTGTCTATCTATTGTGTTAATCTTTTCAAAATCAATCTCCTGGATTCATTGATTTTTTTTTGGAGGATTTTTTGTGCCTCTGCCTCCTTCAGTTTTGCTCTGATCTTAGTTATTTCTTGCCTTCTGCTGGCTTTTGAATTTCCTTGCTCTTCCTTCTCTAGTTCTTTTAAATGTGATGTTAGGTTGTCGATTTTAGATCATTGCTACTTTCTCCTTTGGGCATTTGGTGCTATAAATTTCCCTCTAAACACTGCTTTAGCTGTGTCCCAGAGATTCTGGTATATTGTGTCTTTGTTCTCATTGGTTTCAAATAAAATCTTTATTTCTGTCTTAATTTGGTGATTTACCCATTAGTCATTCGGGAGCAGGTTGTTCAGTTTCCACATAGTTGTACAGTTTTGAGTGAGCTTAATCCTGAGTTCTAATTTGATTGAACTGTGGTCTGAGAGACTGTTTGTTATAATTTCTGTTCTTTTGCATTTGCTGAGGAGTGTTTTACCTTCAACTATGTGGTCAATTTTTGATTAAGTGCGATGTGGTGCTGAGACGAATGTATATTCTATTCATTTAGGGTGGTGAGTTCTGTAGATGTCTGTTGGGTCTGCTTGGTCCAGAGCTGAGTTCAAGTCCGGAATACCCTTGTTAACTTTCTGTTTCATTGATCTGTCTAATATTGACAGCGAGGTGTTAAAATCTCCCACTATCATTGTGTGGAAGTCTAAGTCTCTTTGTAGGTCTCTAAGAACTTGCTTTATAAATCTGGGTGCTCCTGTATTGAGTGCATATATATTTAGGATAGTTAGCTCTTCTTGTTGCATTGATCCCTTTACCATTATGTAATGCTTTCCTTTGTCTTTTTTATCTTTGTTGGTTTAAAGTCTGTTTTATCAGAGATTAAGATTACATTACAGCCCTGCTTTTTTTTTTTTTTTTTTTTTTTTTTTTTTTTTTTTTTTTTTTTTTTTTTTTTTTTTTTTTTTTTGCTTTCTATTGGCTTGGTAGATCTTCCTCCATCCCTTTCTTTTGAGCCTATGTGTGTCTTTGCACGTGAGATGGGTCTTCTGAATACAGCACACCGATGGGTCTTGAGGTCTTGACTCTTTATCCAATTTGCCAGTCTGTGTCTTTTAATTGGGGCATTTAGTCCATTTACATTTAAGGTTATTTTATTTTTATGTGTGAATTTGATACTGTCATTATGAAGCTAGCTGATTATTTTGCCCATTAGTTGATGCAGTTTCTTCATAGTGTCAATGGTCTTCACAATTTGGTATGTTTTTTCAGTGGCTGGTACCGGTTTTTCCTTTCCATATTTAGTACTTTCTTCAGGAGCTCTTGTAAGGCAGGCCTGTTGGTGACAAAATCTCTCAGCATTTGCTTGTCTGTAAAGGGTTTTATTTCTCCTTCTCTTATAAAGCTTAGTTTGGCTGGATATGAAATTCTGGGTTGAAAATTATTTTATTTCAGAATGTTGAATATTGGTCCCTACTCTCCCCTGGTTTGAAGGTTTTCTGCCAACAGATCTGCTGTTGGTTCAATGGGCTTCCCTTTGTGGATAACCAGATCTTTCTCTCTGGCTGCACTTAACATTTTTTCCTTCATCCCAACCTTGGTGAATCTGATGATTATGTGTCTTGGGGTTGCTCTTCTTGAGGAATATCTTTGCACTGTTTGTAGTGTTATCTGTGTTTCCTGAATTTGAATGTTGCCCTGTCTTGCTAGGTTGTGGAAGTTCTCCAATATCCTGAAGAGTGTTTCCAACTTTTTTCAGTCGACCATTCTCCCCATCACTTTCAGGTACACCAATTAAACGTAGATTTTGTCTTTTCACAAAGTCCCATATTTCTTGGAGGCTTTGTTCTTTCCTTTTTATTCTCTTTTTTTCTAATCTTGTCTTCATGCTTTATTTCATTAAGTTGATTTTTAATCTCTGATATCCTTTATTCCACTTGATCGATTCAGCTACTGATACTTGTGTATCCTTCACGAAGTTCTCATGCTGTGTTTTTCAGCTCCATCAGGTCCTTTATGTTCTTCTACAAGCAGGATCTTCTAGTTACCAATTCCTCTAACATTTTTTCAAGGTTCTTATCTTCCTTACATTGGGTTAGAACATGCTCCATTAGCTTGGAGGAGTTTATTATTACCCACCGTCTGAAGCCTACTTCTGTCAGTTCATCAAACTCATTTTCTGTCCAGTTTTGCTCTCTTTCTGGTGAGGAGTTGTGAACCTTTGCAGAAGAAGAGGCATTCTGGTTTTTGGAATTTTTAGCCTTTTGCACTGTTTTTTTCTCATCTTCTTGGATTTATCTACCTTTGATCTTTGATGCAGTGACCTTCAAATAGGGTTTTTATGTAGACGTCCTTTTTGTTGATGTTGATGCTATTCCTTTCTGTTTGTTAGTTTTCCTTCTAACCATCGGGCCTCCCTGCTGCAAGTCTGCTGGAGTTTGCAGGAGGTCCACTCCAGACCCTGTTTGCCTGGGTATCACCAACGGAGACTGCAGAACAGAAAAGATTGCTGCCTGTTCCTTCCTCTGGAAACTTTGTCCCACAGGGGCACCTGCCAGATGCCAGCCAGAGCTCTCCTGTATGAGGTGTTTATCGACCCCTGCTGGGAGGTGTCTCCTAGTCAGGAGGCACGGGAGTCAGGGACCCACTTGATGAGGCAGTCTGTTCCTTAGCAGAGTTCGAGTGCTGTGCTGGGGGATATTCTGCTCTCTTCAGAGCCGGCAGGCAGGAACATTTAAGTCTGCTGAAGCTGCACCCACAGCCAACCCTTCCACCAGGTGCTCTGTCCTAGGGAGATGGGAGTTTTATCTATAAGACCCTGATTGAGGCTGCTGCCTTTCTTTCAGAGATGCCCTTCCCTGAGTGGAGAAATCTAGAGAAGCAGTCTGGCTACAGTGGCCTTGCTGAGCTGCATTTGGCTCCACTCCGTTTGAACTTCCTGGTGGCTTTGTTTACACTGTGATGGGAAAAACGCCTACTGAAGCCTCAGTAATGGAAGACACCCCTACCCCAACCAAGCTCAAGAGTTCCAGGTCAACTTCAGACTGCTGTGCTGGCAGTGAGAATTTCAAGTCAGTGGATATTACTTACTGGGCTCCATATGGGTGGGATCTACTGAGCTAGACCTCTTAGCTCCCTGACTTCAGCCCCCTTTCCAGGGGAATGAACGCTTCTATCTTGCTGGCGTTTCATGTGCTACTGGGGTATAAAAAAATAAACTCCTGCAGCTAGCTCAGTGTCTGCCCAAATGGCCACCCTGTTTTGTGCTTGAAACCCAGGGCCTTGGTGGTGTAGGCACCCAAGGAAATCTGGTCTGCAGATTTTGAAGACCATTGAAAATGCATAGTATTTGATCTGAAATGCACCAATCCTCACAGCACAGCCCTTCGTGGCTTCCTTTGGCTAGGGGAGGGAGTTCCCTGACCCCTTGAACTTCCCAGATGAGGCGATGCCCCACCCTGGTTCTGCTCTCCCTCCAAGATGGCTGCACTCACTGTCTAATCAGTCCCAATGAGACAAGCCACGTACCTCAGTTGGAAATGCAGAAATCACCTGCCTTCTGTCTTGATCTCATTGGGAGCTGCAGACCGGAGCTGTTCCTATTCAGCCATCTTGCCAGCCACCCGAAGACCCAAAGACTTACTTTTAAAACACTAACATAATTTTTATTATTGAGTATAAACTTAAATTTTAAAACTTAGGATCCAATGTGATAATGATGGAGTAAAACAACTTTATATGCTACTAACTAGAGTGCAAATTGGTTCAACTTTTTTAGAAAGCAATTTGGTAATATGTGTCAATAGCCTTAAAATTACTCAGAAATTCCACTTTTACAATTTATCCTGAGGAAATTATCAGTGTTGTGCACAAATATTTACATAAAAGATAATCCTTACAAAATCATTTATAATTGGTAACATATTTGAAACAACATAAAAGTATCAAGTTGGGGATTTAAAAAATAATATGATACAATCGTCTGATAGAACACCATGTTGTCATTATATATCATATTTTATAATATTTTATGATAAACAAAATTCTCATGATTAAACATTGAGTGAAAAATCAGGGTCAAATAATACATATATAAGAGATTCCGGTTATATGTTTTACCCTCTTATGTGCATACACACGCACAATTGACTAGAAGGATCTAAAATAAAATGTTAATCGTACTTCACATAATAGGATTAGTGGTAATTTTTCTTTCCCTTTTTATGCTTTGCTGTGTTTTTAAAATTTTCTCCAAACAATGAAGATCACCTTTAACCCAAAACAACGTTTATTTCTTATGGCATGAATTTTACCAAATGCATGGCTGTTACTTTTTTTTTTTTTTGAGGCAGAGTCTCGCCCTGTCACCCAGGCTGGAGTGCAATGGTGGGATCTCGGCTCACTGCAACTTCTGCCTCTCGGGTTCAAGCGATTCTCCTTCCTCAGCCTCCCATGTAGCTGGGATTACAGGTGTGTGCCTCCATGCCCAGCTAATTTTTGTATTTTTAGTATAGACAGGGTTTCACCATGTTGGCCAGGCTGGTCTCGAACTCCTGACTTTGTGATCTGCCCACCTCAGACTCCCAAAACTCTGGGATTACAGACATGAGCCATCACACCCAGTCCATGGGCTAGGACTTTTTATGAATGTTGACATTTTATTATATTATTTAAAATGGCAATATTTATGTAATGTAGTATTATGCATGCAAAAGCATGTATTTTAGATAAATATATGTATTTAATTTTTAATTGAAAATAATTGTACATATTCATGGGGTACAAAGTGGTGTTTCAATGCATATAATATATAGTGATCAGATCAAGTTAATTAGCATATTCATCATCTCAAACATGTATTATTATTACTGTTTTTTGAGACAGAGCCTTGCTCTGTCACCCAGGCTGTAGTGTAGTCATGCTATCTCGGCTCACTGGAAACTTCACCTCCCAGGTTCAAGCAATTCTCCAGCCTCAGCCTCCCAAGTAGCTGGGACTAGAGGTACTCACCAGCACACCAGGCAAATTTGTGCATTTTTAGGAGAAGCGGGGTTTCTCATGTTGGCCAGGCTGGTCTGGAACTCCTGACCTCAAATGATCCGACCACTTGAGGCCCCCAAAGTGCTGGGATTACAGAAGTGAGCCACAGCACCCAGTCACAAACATGTATTATTTTTTATGCTGGGAATATTCAATATCCTCCTTTTATCTATTTAAAACTATATAATATATTGTTGTTAACTATAGTCATCCTACCATTTTGCCATTGAAAGTAATGGCAGACTGGAAACCATCATTCTTAGCAAACTATCAGAAGAACAGAAAACCAGACACTGCATGTTCTCACTCATAAGTGGGAGTTGAACAATGAGAACACATGGACACAAGGAGGGGAATATCACACACCAGGGCTTGTCTGGGGATGGGGGGATAGGGGAGGGATAGCATTAGGAGAAACACCTAATGTAGATGACAACTTGATGGGTGCAACAAACCACCATGGCATATGTATACCTATGTAATAAACCTGAACATTCTGCACATGTATCCCAGAACTTAAAGTATAATTTTAAAAAGAGAAAGTAATGACAGAAAAGACAATTACTTTTGCACCAACCTAATATTTCTTCTATCTAGCTATAATTATGTATTCTTTAACAAATTTCTCTTTATCTCATCCTTTCCCCTACCTTTCCCAGCCTTTAGTGTTCTCTGTTCTACTTTTTACGTATATGAGATCAACTTTTTTTTTAATAGAGTGCACTTGGTATAAAATACATAGCTCTGTACAAATGCAAGTTCATGAGGATGTCACTTATTGAAAACAAATGATATCTGCTTTAAATAGAATCCTTGATTTTCTCAAATCATGTTGATTCCATGGGTCTTGTCAAAAGGTATTTTGGAGCCACAAAAACAAAAGTTCGTAAGGCTGTGTCAATCTTGGTGTCATCTCTATCTCTTCAACTGATTCTCTGATTTCCTCGGCAATGCAACCCTGGCACTCATGAAATAAGAGAGATTTCTGAATTGGCAGAGATATTTGCCTAGAATCTCAGAAGTCCCCTGAAGCTGAAATAATTTCTGAAGGTTGAAGCGTGATAAATTACTTTTATTGCATATATAAAATGGAGAGACTGGAAAATGACTTACATGAAATGATGTCACAGAACACTGTTGAAATGTCTATTGTTTTGTTTACTGTGGAAGTCATCCTGTATTAGCATCATAGGGCAGCACTAATAATGTATCACAAATTGGGTGGCATGAAAGAGAAGAAATATATTTTCTCACAGTTTTGCAGGGTAGAAGTCTGAACTCAAGATGACATGAAGGTTGGTTCCTTCTGAAGACTCTGAGGGGGAACCTATTCCATATCTTTCACCTAGTTCCTGATGACAGTCAGCAGGCCCTGGCATTTCTTGCCTTGTAGCTGCATCACTCTGCTATACCTTCATCTTCACCAGGCATTCTCTGTGTATATGTTTATCTTCACATGGTCATTTTCTTATCAGTACACCAATCATATTGAATTAAGAACCCCTTTACCCAATATGATCATATCTTAACTAAGTATATTTACAATACATTCTGTAGTACTGTGGGTTAGAACTTCAACATATCATTTTTGAGGGACACAATTCAACCCATAATAGTGACTTAGTCAAAAAGAGAATTTTAGAAAAAGAGATATTGGGGTTTAAGTTTTGTCTCCACTTTGGGTCCTGGATGAGTCATTTATTTTCTCTGAATTTATTTCCTTATATGTAAAATGGAGATAATATTTACCTCATTTTGTTTTGTGAAGATCAATGCTGATCTATGTAAAAATTGTGGCACATAGTAGAGCATCCAAAACATGACACTTCTTATTAATATTAGTGCAAAATTTATTTGTCAGATAACTGACAGGTCAGGTTATATTTAGTAGAATTACTGCCATCCATATAATTTTTGAATCGTTTCCTATGTTGGGTCTAAAGCTTGCTGACATAATTTCCATTCTGGTGCCTCCACATTATTATATTGTAAACTGTACTTTATCACATCATAGCTGAAAATAATTTGTATTTTGACATCACAGACTCAGTAATTTTTAAAAATTCAGACACTCCAAAGATTATCCTCAAATAATGGCTGCAAATTTGCAGTTGAATCTGATTTAGCAGGAATGAATACAAAATTTTATTTTCAGATAGCTTCCTATTAGTTAAAACTTTGACAAGCATCACAAATAAAAGTGCATTTTCTAATATAATGTGTATCTTTACCCATAAAATTAACTCAAAATTTGCTTAGTCTAGAAAAGAACATTACTAATTTAAGTTTATTGCTGACAATGGCCATTACCATGGAGTTTGTGTGTGTGTTTATGGTGGAGGTGGGAAGAAGCTGTTATTGAAAATGTATAGGAAATGCAGATTTGAAGAAATGTACTAGATAGAAAAACATATGCAGCCTGTGCCTAGAGCATAAAGGCTGCTGTCAGCTTTTCAAAAGCCCAACGTTTTACAATTTTCAGAGATACACAGTGCAGATGTGTCAGCAGAATTTGGCCCACAGTGTTTAGATTAGCAGGAAATCTATTAATCCAACCTAATATCCAAAGGGCTATTGCTAGATCTCGGAGGTTATAAATTTACACCACTCTTTCATCATTCTGGGCCCCAGATGGCCTTAAATGGACGTAAGACATAATGAGATCTAGGAAGACATTATTATATTATTAAGTTAAAATTCACAGCCCCATCCCTTTTTCTAGACTGGCAGGGATAGTTTTCTTGAAGTGTTAATACCCACTGTTGATTGACTGTGCCGACTGCTTTCAGAGTTCACAGTATTTACTTTAGATATAAATAGTATTATTGGTAGCCAAGACTAAAACAAAGACACCCATTCATATGGCAGTTCCCCCAGCTATTGCAACAAAGATAATGTCTACTTTTCTCAGTTTATATTTACAGCTTTAAAAGGTATTATTTTAGCAATGGAAAAACAGAATATAAACTTTATCATAACGGCCACTAAGTGTTGTCAATGCATCCTTAAACCAGTGGTTTTATAAATGGCTCTTTTGAAACCAGAAAGTCATAAGAAAGCAAAATAGAATGAAGTTTGAAATGTGTGCTTGTTTAAAACTTCTTCCACCATCTCTGGCTGAGAATACAGGTGGCCAAGCACAAGAGTTCCTGCCAATTTCTAAAGTTACACTTTTATCCACTAAACAAGCATCCTGATCCGGGTTACCAAACAGGGCACTCAACAGGAGCCCTGGGTGTGCATATTAAATATCACTTATGCCTCTGCCTGGGCCATCCACTTTAGGGAAGGCTTGATCTCAGTCTGTTTCACTCTTTTCCTGTACTCTAGTTTTAAGTAATGAACTTTCCCTGGAGACCTTTCTCAGAAAGGATCTTCATGTAGAACAGTTGATGCACATGCTTCTATTTTGAAAACCACATGTTCAGCACATTTTGCTTTTCTGAAATGGAATATGGTTTAAATTTGTTTCAATCCAAAGGAGTTTGGCTGGAAAGACTTATGTCAAAGTGCAAAAGGTTTTATACACAGTAAAGTTTTTTTTTTCTTCTTTCTTCTTCTTCCTCTCATGGCCCAAAGAGGAGAAAATGATAAAACATACTCTTTATGCCACAATAGCAGTTGCTTTTGCACATATGAATAAATTGACAAGGCAGCTTGTTCAGAAAACACCGTTCTTTTTATTTATCTTGGATTCAGCTGATTTATTATAAGATTCACATCAAGAAAAGAAGTACTTGCCTCTAATATGAAACTTAATATGTATTCACAGTAAACAGTCTCAGTGTCAGAATTTAATGGATCTTATTAAAAGCCCATTCATGGAGTAACTAGGCTATTGTGTCAGCATGGCACCTAGGAAGTTTTTATTTTAAACAGCTCCCTTAAATCAGTATTCATATTCAATGAAATATGCATCTTAATATGCAAAAATTGTGACCTATACAATGAATTGTAAAATTAAGATTTAATAGTTTATTTCTAAATAATGTTACATCATAGTCAATAATGTCACTAAAAAGGCCTTAGCTCTTACATTATAAAGTCTGTGTTAATCCAATGCCATTTTAAGGGGAAAAATATTAGAAGTTGACTTTTTAAGGAGAAGAGATTATTTTTAACTTTTTAGATTTATGAATCCCAAGAATCCCCATTTATAAATATACATGTTGCATTTTATCTTTACGAGTCTTAAGTCTTCATATTTAAAACCACATTAAAGTGGTTTGTCTCCATAGCTTGTCCTAAATGAAATCAACAATGATTTATTGAGTACTCACCTGATTCAGAGCATAATGGTAGAAACCATAGAAGGTATTCTAAAGTACTAGATATCATTTTCATTTTGTAGAGTTTATTTTCTAATCTATTTAAGATGACAAGACTAACATACATAAGAAATTAAAAATAAATTAAAGTTGATAACTTATATTTTTTTGCAAAGACCCAGTTCTAGTCACAGTATTGCTGTTTACTTGTTTTTAATTTATCAAACATTTGGTTTTTATTATTTTTGTTCACATAAATTTATGGGTTACAAGTGTAATTTTTACATGAATAGATTGCATAGTAAAGCCAGTGTTTTTAGGGTACCCATCACCTGAATAATGTACATTGTACCTATTAAGCAATTTCTTATCTTCCGCCCCCCTCCCACACTCCACCTTTCTGAGTCTCCATTGTCTATCATTCAACACTCCACCTACATGTGTGTACACTGTTCAGCTCTCACTTATAACCAAGAACATGCAGTATTTGTCTTTCTGTGTCTTAGTCATTTCACTTAAGATAATGGCCTCCAATTCTATCCATGTTGCAAGAACTGAGCTTGGGGAAATGTAATCCTTGCTCTGCCTCCTTCATAGGCTTCTTTTGAAGAACCAATGAGATGATAGGCTTAGTTAGTTACACAAATACACAGAAATGTAATGAGTTGGTGCCAAAGCAGTGAAGGGGTTAGGACTGGTTGAGTTTATATTTTACTATCTACCACTGGTTTATATGTGAAAGTTGTCACAAAACTTTTGGAAGACATCACTATAACCTACATATTATTATGTTTTGTTAGTCTTTCGTGTTATTTTTTATTGCTAAAATAACCCATTTGAATTTGAAATGTTATGTTGGGTTCATGTGAATGCCATTGAAGCAAAATGAAAAACCAAGTGAGAGTTGAATGGCTGTGATTATTAGTAAATTTTGAGGAATGGACTCTGAAGAATAACTCACTGATAGTTACAGTGTAAAACACTGACTTACTTAAAGAGATACAAATATTTAAAAGAAAAAAATCATTTTAGCCAACTCTTTCTCCATGTATCACCTATTAACCTACCTCAGAACACTAGAAAATACTTTGAGATAAAACTTGAAATTCTAACAGTGTTTAGTTAAACACTACAAACATGCAGTCTATGGTTAGAATTGATCATATAGCTGCCATGAATGTTCTTTTCAAGACCTAGTAAGCATTCTTAGTATAGTCAGGTGGGTGGAATTTAAAGTTGTCTGCATGGGAAGAAAGCCAAGTCCACTCCTGAGATGTGTGGGTGATGTGGCTGTTACATCTGGTACCCTAATGATTGCCAGGATGGTTTGAACTAATTTAGTTGTTAAGGAAGTTGTTGCCTTCCTCCTGGTTATATTAACAGTATATCTTGATAACTTGAAATCACTTTCTTATAAAGTATGGTATGATACCATCTATAAATCCTTCCATAACAGTAGTCAAAACTGTCTATTTCTTGTTTGTTTTTCTTTTTTTCTATAGCTGTTCTCAAATGGATAAAACCACAAACAAATTGTGCCCGCCTACACCGAAGGGAAGACAGGTTGGCAAAAAGAACGAAATTCAGATTAAACATTATAGATTGTAAGATTACATTAAGAACCCAAAGTACCGCATAACTGCTTTTCTCGAGTTACTGGAATTATATTTTCTCCATATCAAAATGACATGATATAATATGAAAACACGAAGGATGTTGCCCAGGTCATCAGAAACCTTCCATAAAACACATACACAATTTGGAAATAAAGTTTGAAATCTTCATGAAAGTGTTCAGAGTACAGTAGGTATGAGCATCAAATCTTGGGGTGTGTGTGTGTGTGTGTGTGTGTGTGTGTTTTAATTCACAAACCCTTGCTGCTGTATGATAAAGTTCAGGTGCCAGAGAATTTGAGTACTAAGCACCAACAGTCCACTAAATTGTTCTTTTAAACTTTTCTGTGTTGGAGAGATGTGGAGACATCATCTACTTCCGTAAGATTCTTGTAAAATCCATAGTCTTTTCTGCAGAAAAAACAGACATGAATAAAAATAAACAAAAATTATGATACCATTGAGGAGGTTCATTGAACTTTTAAAATCTCTTTTGAACTCTGATTTTAATAATAACTGGTTCTGTGAGTCATTTCCTGTACACACCACTGAGATTCCCCAACAGTCGAATCAGGAGAAATAAGTAAGCAGGATTTGCAGAGAACATTTGGCAGAGCGGACAAAACAAACTCTTTAAAATAGAGGTCAACAAACCTCACTTTGTATAGATTCAGCTATAGCTTAATATCATCGTGTACTTTTTCAAGTTTTCTTTGTCATTCTTAGGTTAATCGCTTAAATTTAAACAATTGAAAATTTAACAGAGTGCTAACCGGTATCATGGAACAGTCATATTATTCAAACTTTATAAAATATCAGGCCTTTTTGAGAAAAATTTGGCTTTAACTCTGAAATGGCATTTTTTATAAATAAAATTTTATAAAATGTCATTTTATTCTGAATGAAAAATACATTCTCCTATCAAGGCCTATAACTTAGATAGTATTTTACAAAATAATTTCTAACAATGCCTTATGTAGTTATTTCCAAAGACAGGGAATCTTTTTCTGTTTGGGTTATAGATCACAATGGAAGTTGACACACATCAACCTGAAAGCAGAGATGAGATGAAATAGAAATAGCAGTTCCTGGTGAATGAATTGGCAGGGCTATATGCTGCCTTCCTGAGTAGGGAGAAAGACTGGAGAAAATTTGTATAAATGAATATGGATGTAATTAACTGATCTTTCTTCAAGATTGTTCAAGAAAGGCATTTTGATTGTATTGGCCCCACATGGCATCTATACAGAGTTTCCTGGACTCTTTTTCTTTTAATCCAATCAGCCCATCTTATCACATGTATCTACTTTGATCAAAATAACAGTTTAAATACTTCTCTCCTCAGAAGTACACATATAATGTAATTGAGAGTGATATTATTTTATTCAGCTTGAGCTTATTACAAAGCATGGCCCCGGAATAACACATTGGACCCTTTAACTTCATGTTATTCCTCAGATGTATTTGTCTAAAAGTATTTAACAAAAATGTTAAATAGTACAGGTTTGAGAATAGAATTCTGTGACTGAACCCTAGAATTATTTTCAGTAGTTGAAATGCTATTCATCATCTCCCAAATATTATTGTGCATAATTCACATTCAGGTATCTATTTGCTAAAAATCCCTACCAACTTTATATGCTGTCTCATTTGCTCCTTTGAAGTATCAAATTGGCTCTCTTCTATGATTAGTATATACTATCATTCCAATACTGGACTCTTAGTTTTTTAACATTCTGACTCCAAAACTCTCTTCCTTTACCTCATATACAACCACTCATTTCCCTCATTCTTCATGTACTTTGTTCAATTTTAAGCCCTCTTTCCAGTTGATCCATTATTATGCCCTCTGTACAATTATTTAGTCCCACAGGAACATCTAATCTTATTTTTCTCCCTGTTTCTTAAATGTTTAATTTCTGTGGGTATGTACTAGGTGTATGTATTTATAGGGTATATGGAATATTTTGATAAGGGTATACAATGTGTAATAATCACATCAGGGTAAATGAAATATTCATCACCTTAAGTATTTATCCTACTTGTTTTTAACTGCATATCTTCTTTCAGTTTAGCTTTATTTTCTTTTTTTATTGCATGAGAGATAGAAACAAATGCCCCAGGAAGTCCCCCAATAGCCAGAATATTGAATTCATGATTGAACTCTTTCCATGCTCAAGGAGAATCTGAAACTTGGGGTCTGCTCAATTTTAATGAACTGGAGGGAGGGACTATTTTAAGTGATTTTGTGCTGTTCTGAACTGTTTTCTTTGCATAATGCCCAACTGGACACCCTTTCCTGTTAATTCTTTGATTCAAGCAAAATAGATATAAATCTTCTAGTCATTCCCCCAAAAAGTCTGAATGTGGGATGTAGGTTTCAGTCTTCTCTTTTCCTCCCCAGAGACAAGTTGAGAGCTAAGAGTTTCCTCTTGATCATTCTACATTAACACAAGAGGAAGAACGATGGCAAGTGAGGTAATGAATGAACTGGCTTTAATACAGCGGGTTTTGTATTTACCGGGGGTTGCAAAAGTCTATTAACTGGTTTGTAGATTTTTCACAAGCAGGCATTCTATTGTTGTTGAATCATTACCTTCATGGCTAAAGAAATGTCAGGAGCTTTCTAGTCCACCATCTTGCCAATGTCACCCTCCCAGACTCCCCTTTTCATTTTTATTCTCACTTTATTGATTACCTTCCCTAGATTCCATGATTTATTATAATTGCCCAAACCCATAACTTCTTAGACTCTTTTTTCTCTCACGTACAATTTCTGGAAAAATAAAACCTCAATTAAGTTCCATTCTTTGCCTACTCCATAACTGTCCCTGAACAATTCAATAAGGTTGAAAGGAAATATAAAACCATGTTTATTTGCCTCACTTTCAATGTATGTCAGAAAGTCTCAAGTGGGTCCAAGCAATTTAACTACATATCCCTAATTGGGAAATTCACAAATATTTTCTGTAAAAGATCTAATAGTACATATTTTAGGGATTGTGGGTCATGGGAACTCTTGCAAATATTCAAATTTGCTATTGTAAAGCAGCCATAGGTAGCACATAAAAATAGGCATGGTTATTTTCCAATAGAACTTTATTTACAAAAACAGGCAGTGGCCAGATTAAATTACAGGCCATACTGCATAAACTCCTGCCAAAGTAAATTCACTCTCCTGTTCCCAAAGATGACTATTTTACATTTCCTTTACTTTCTTACTTCTTTGGTTGTTTTTTTGTTGTTGTTTTATATGTTTATATTTGTCTCCCCTTTGCTATTGTTTCTTAGAGTCTAGAAAACTGAGTGGTACCTGGAAGATACTTATTTGTTGACTGATTGACAGAATGAATTACTTTACTAGGGTAAACAGTAACACAGTGGACTCCTGTGTATCAATCAGTATAGGTTAGGTGATGCTAGAGTAACAAACTACAAAGATTTAGTGGCTTCATACAACAAAAGTTGATTTCTCAATTACATTATATTCCAGTGTTGATTATTTTGGGGGGGCTCTGTTTATTACAGTTACTGAGACACTCAAAATAAAGGAGTCTTTACCTTGCCAGATGTGTCTACAATTGCCAAAGTGGGAAAGGGGATATTGTGACTTTGTACATTTTTTTTGAGACAGAAACCTCCCTAAATCATTTTATGAGGCCAACATCATACTGATACCAAAGCCTGGCAGAGACACAACAAAAAAAGAGAATTTTAGACCAATATCTCTGATGAACATTGATGCAAAGATCCTCAATAAAATACAGGCAAACTGAATCCAGCAGCACATCAAAAAGCTTATCCACCATGATCAAATGGGCTTCATCCCTGGAATGCAAGGCTGGTTCAACATACGCAAATCAATAAATGTAATCCAGCATATAAACAGAACCAATGACAAAAACCACATGATTATCTCAATAGATGCAGAAAAGGTATTCAAGAAAATTCAACAATGCTTCATGCTAAAAATTCTCAATAAATGAGATATTGATAGAATGTATCTGAAAATAAGAAGAGCTATCTATGACAAACCCACAGCCAATAGCATACCGAATGGGCAAAAACTGGAAGCATTCCCCTTGAAAACTGGCACAAGGCAGGGGTGCCCTCTCAAACTACTGCTATTCAACGTAGTGTTGGAAGTTCTGGCTAGGGCAAGCAGGCAAGAGAAAGAAATAAAGGGTATTCAATTAGAAAAGGAGGAAGTCAAATTGTCCCTGTTTGTAGATGACATGATTGTATATTTAGAAAACCCCATTGTCTCACCCCAAAATCTCCTTAAGCAGATAAGCAAGTTCAGCAAAGTCTTAGGATACAAAATCAATGTGTGAAAACCACAAGCATTCTTATACATCAATAACAGACAAACAGAGAGCCAAATCATGAGTGAACTCCCATTCACAATTGCTTCAAAGAGAATAAAATACCTAGTAGGCCGGGCACGGTGGCTCAAGCCTGTAATCCCAGCACTTTGGGAAGCCGAGACGGGCGGATCACGAGGTCAGGAGATCGAGACTATCCTGGCTAATACGGTGAAACCCCGTCTCTACTAAAAAATACAAAAAAACTAGCCAGGCGTGGTGGTGGGCGCCTGTAGTCCCAGCTACTCGGGAGGCTGAGGCAGGAGAATGGCGTGAACCCGGGAGGCGGAGCTTGCAGTGAGCTGAGATCCGGCCACTGCACTCCAGCCTGGGCGACAGAGCGAGACTCCGTCTCAAAAAAAAATAAAATAAAATAAAATAAAATAAAATAAAATACCTAGTAATCCAACTTACAAGGGATGTGAAGGACCTCTTCGAGGATAACTACAAACCACTGCTCAATGAAATAAAAGAGGACACAAACAAATGGAAGAACATTTCATGCTCATCGATAAGAAGAATCAATATCATGAAAATGGCCATACTGCCCAAGGTAATTTATAGATTCAATGCCATCCCCATTAAGCTACCAAGGACTTTCTTCACAGAATTGGAAAAAACTGCTTTAAAGTTCATATGGAATCAAAAAAGAGCCTGAATTACCAAGACAATCCTAAGCCAAAAGAACAAAGCTGGAGGCATCATGCCAACTGACTTCGAACTATACTACAAGGCTACAGTAACCAAAACAGCATGGTACTGGTACCAAAACAGAGATATAAACCAATGGAACAGAACAGAGCCCTCAGAAATAATACCACACATCTACAGCCATCTGATCTTTGACAAACCTGAGGAAAACAAGAAATGGGGAAAGGATTCCCTATTTAATAAATGGTGCTGGGAAAATTGGCTAGCCATAAGTAGAAAGCTGAAACTGGATCCCTTCCTTACACCTTATACAAAAATTAATTCAAGATGGATTAGAGACTTAAATGTTAGACCTAACGCCATAAAAACCCTACAAGAAAACCTACGCAATACCATTCAGGACATAGGCATGGGCAAGGACTTCATGTCTAGAACACTGAACGCAATGACAACAAAAGCCAAAATTGACAATTGGGATCTAATTAAACCAAAGAGCTTCTGCATAGCAAAAGAAACTACCATCAGAGTGAACAGGCAACCTACAGAATGGGAGAAAATTTTTGCTATCTACTCATCTGACAAAGGGCTAATTATCCAGACCTACAAAGAATTCAAACAAATTTACAAGAAAAAAAACAACCCCATCAAAAAGTGGGCAAAGGATATTAACAGACACTTCTCAAAAGAAGACATTTATGCAGCCAATGGACACATGAAAAAATGCTCATCATCACTGGCCATCAGAGAAATGCAAATCAAAACCATAATGAGATACCATCTCACACCAGTTACAATGGCAATCATTAAAAAGTCAGGAAACAACAGGTGCTGGAGAGGATGTGGAGAAATAGGAACACTTTTACACTGTTGGTGGGACTGTAAACTAGTTCAATCATAATGGTAGACAGTGTGATGATTCCTCAAGGATCTAGACCTAGAAATACCATTTGACCCAGCCATGCCATTACTGGGTATATACCCAAACGATTATAAATCATGCTGCTACAAAGACACATGCACATGTATGTTTATTGCAACACTATTCACAATAGCAAAGACTTAGAACCAACCCAAACATCTATCAATGACAGACTGGATTGGCACATATACACCATGGAATACTATGCAGCCACAAAAAAGGATGGGTTCATGTCCTTTGTAGGGACATGGATGCAGCTGGAAACCATCATTCTTAGCAAACTATGGGAAGAACAGAAAACCAAACACCACGTGTTCTCACTAATAGGTGGGAATTGAACAATGAGAACTCTTGGACACAGAAAGCAGAACATCACACCCTGGGGCCTGTTGTGGGGTGAGGGGAGGGGGGAGGGAGAGCATTAGGGGATATACCTAATGCAAATGACAGGTTAATGGATGCAGCACACCAACATGTCACATGTATACATATGTAACAAACCTGCACCTTGTGCACATGTACCCTAGAACATAAAGTATAATAAAAAAAAAAAAAATTAGCCAGGAGTGGTGGCAGGTGCCTGTAGTCCCTTCCTTATGATTAGGTATAAACTAGGTTTCTACCTAACTCCAACCCTTCCACCTGGGAAGCACTCAAGGATATCACTACTTGTCTCACCCCTTCTGCACCATGTTTTCCCCCTCACTAGAGGATCTTTCCCATAAGCAAACAAAATGATATATTTTCTCCCACATTAAAACAAAACAACAGAAAACAAAAAGCAAAACAATAAGAACCTCAAAGACTCCAACTGTCATTTAACCCCTTTTATTCTTCAAACCCAATTTCTCTTTTTATCATAGCAAAACTCCTTACATAGTAGTTTATATTTATAATTTCCATTTCTTTGCCATCCCATTTCTCCTCAACCTACTCCAATCAGGATTTTGTTCTCACCTCAAAATTGCACTTCATGTTACAGAAATTCATGTTACCAAGTAGTCATGTCTCAGTCTTCATCTTCTTTGATTTCTGAGCAGCATTTGGCAAAAAGGATCAAATGCTTGTCTTTACAACACTTTGACTAAGGTTCTGAGACACCACACTTTTCTTGTTTTGCTCTTAAAGCATAGGATAATTATTATTCAGTATCATTTGTTGACTCATCCTCACCTCCTTGACTAATAAATTTTGGAATATTTCAAGAATTATTCCTTAAAACTCTTTTCAGTTCGTACTGTCTTCTTAGATTATTCTTTCTAGTTGCATGACTTTTACATTCTACCTTTACATGCCTGACTCCAAAATTTATATCTCCAACATCAACTCACCCTTGACCTTCAGACTTATATTGATGACTGCCTATTTAACATTTCTACCTGGATGACTTATAGGCATCTCAAATCTGACATGTTCAAAAATAAATAATTGCTCCCAACGCCACCTCCTAATAACAACTCCCACACCTCTTTTAGTCATCCCTGCCTCAGTAATCTAACCATTTGCCAGTTGATTAGATCTAAAACCTAATAAGCCTTCTTGACTTCTCTTGATCTCTCATATCCTGTATCAATTCTGTTAGTGAATTCTGTTGGCTCTTTGTTGGCTCTAACTTAAAAATATAGCTAGAATGTGACCACATTGTACCACTTACATTGCCACTATCCTGGTCCAAATCTCCATTATATCTTGCCTAAACTATTGCAATATTCTCTTAATTGGTATCCTTGAAAATTGTTTCACTTTCCTATTTAAAACTCTTCATAAAACTTAGAATAGTAAACACAATCAATACCATAACAGGCCCTATTTCTTTAGAAATATTGTGATAAAGAAACCTTGCAAACTTTGCATCATCCAATACTTCCAATATTTATTTGATCACAAAAGTAACTTTTTCAATCCAAGAATAATTATTAATTTTCTACACAGCAACTGTTCTGTATAAGACCATTTGGAAAACAATGGGCTGGACATTTATGTTGTACTAAAATTAGAAATATGCTCTGTTTTTATGGTAAGTTGGCTCTTATAATCTGATTTTCTATTCCTTGGCTACTATATAATTTAACAGAATATGTCTGAAGTAGCAGAATTTTACAACAACCCAAAAATGTGTTTTGTTATTTAAAATTTTTGCCATATATTGTGTTTCAATGGTGATGCACAACCTCAAGAAGCAGTGTATCCCAGAGAAGCAGAACTGTAACTTTACCTGTTTCTAAGAATGTTGTTATGTCCATGAACATGACTGTAAAAAAAAGTGATGAATATAATTTTTCTTAAAGATAAATATTTTTCACTTCCAAAAACTGAAGTCATATCCAAAAGTTTTAATCATTCAGCAGCATTTACTAATTTCAATAAATTATGATATCTCATGGAAGTAGGAAGTCAAAATGAGAGTTAGAGGAAAGTACCGTGAGCAAATCAGGGAGCTGAGTTTTGAAACCATTTTTTGCCAGTTTTGCACTCATTAACTGCAAACAGGAAGAAATTCTTTTCTCAAGGCCTCAGCTTTTGTATGTAATAAAGAAATTTAAGATGTGCAGTTGGCCTATAAGTCACATTTTTCCTCTGATATTTAATAATTCTAACTAAAAATGTGAAATCCCTAATGTTTGTGCTTGGAAGACAGCATTTGCAAAAATTTAAGTCTTCTCAATGGAGAAACAATAACAAAAAAATAAATCCGTCTATAGTATGTCAAATTTCACTGGGTACTATATGGTATAATTTTTTATTTTTACTTAGATGTTTGCTTTTCTTTTGTCACTTTATTTATATGTTACTCATTACATTCAGTCATAATAATGTAGTTAATCCTGGTCCAATGTTACCACATATCACAGGTGACAGTTATTAGTCTACCAATTATGCCTAGGAGTGTGATCAATCAGGCTGAGACATCTGTTACTGCATTGATTGCCAGAGGTGACTTGGATGATCAGGCTTGTGAAATAGGTGGCCCGATACTACTTTGCTGCCCCAAGTACATCTGTCTCAAAGCTTACACTGCTGGAAGGGGATGATCATCCCTATTAAAGGAGGATCATTCTCTGGCCAGGAGTAGAGAAATAGGTAATGCATGTTTAGGGGTTCACTTTCCTGCTTCAACCTCACACAAGCTCTTGAACTCAATGACTCATTACTATAATGTATTCTGCATTCAGTCACCCACTCTCTCCATAGCCTGAGGTGAAGCTAGACACTATGTGGGAGGAAGAAGAAAGGAGTGCTTTTCTGAAATATGTAAAAATATATTTAATGGGCCTAGCCTGTATCTTTTGATACTGGATTAGATATACAGCTGAAAACCACATAAAAGCAGGCTGTTTTTGATTAAAATAAATAAATAAATAAAAAATAAAAAAACCTCAGGTTTTATTCTACATATATGTTGTAGTTACCTGTGACTATCAAGGTCATGATTACATCTAAATTCACTCAGGGTTACATCTGAATTCTCAAATTGATTTGACTACTCATGTATCAAGTTAAGCAGAAATCAAGCCAATGGGTGAATACAGACAGAACTTGAATCAAACCATCAAATTATTGAAATAACTAATTAAACATACTATTTTTTCAATGACTTGAGCAACTGTGTGACTGTGTGGATAAAATTATCCTGGAATTTTGAAACAATATATCATAAATTTACTAACCCTACACAGCAGATTCATGTGGGAATTTTCAAGTAGTTTGGAACCAGATAAGTAATTTTTGTGCCATAAAATTAAATCCACATGAGTAGTTAATTTTTGTCAGCATTTCTGAAGGGATGTAGCATAAATATGCTATATGTTGAATAAATGAAGAGTATAGAAAGATTCTTAGTGATCTGGAGGAATTTACTATTTTTAAAAAGATATATAGAAGGAAATCTTTATGACTTTGTATCAGGCAGTGATGCTTAGGCACAACGTCAAAATCACATTCTGTAAAAGGAAAACAATGGTCAATTGAACTTAATTTAAAAACTATTTTGCACTGCAAAGACACTGTTAAGAGAACTACAGTTTAAATTACAGACCAGGGGAAAATATTAGCAAACATAATCATAAAAGACTTGTATCCAGAATATATAAATAATAATCAAAACTCAAAATAATTAAAAAGAAACATTTTAAAGGTTAGAAAGACATGACCAGACACTTCACTAAAAAAGAAAACAAAAATCATAAATGAGCACATAAAAATAAGTCCTATAGCACTAGTCATTGGGAAAATGCAAATTGAAATCAAAGTGAGATACTATCATATTTTAGCCTATTAGAATGGCTAAAATAAAACTAACTGATAATATCAAGTGCTGACATTCTTGACATTGATGAAGGGGATGCAAAATAGGACAAAATCTCTGGAAAGCTTTGGAAGCTTCCCATAGTATTAAATATACACTTTCCATGTGACATTGTTATTGCACTCCTAGAGGTAAACTCAGATAAATGGAAAACTGATATTCACATAAATATCTGAACATCAATGTTTATAGTGTCTCCCTTTATAGTTTAAAAAATTTAAAAAAAAAACAAGAAAATATTTTCTATCACAAGAACAGAAAAAAATATGTAGTTCTTCTATACATTGGAGTACTACTCACAATAGAAAATCAAACTATTGATGTACACAGCAGCATGGATAAATCGCAAATGCATTATACTAAGTGAAAATAGGCCCACTCAAAAGGCAATATAATATATTATTACATTTCTATAAATAGCAAAGGAAACCATAATTATGGAGAACCGATGAGTGCTTGCTAGGGTCTAGGAGAGAAGAGGTTGTTGACTATGAAGGGGAAGTATGAGATTATTTTTGTGATTGTAGAAGTATTCTATGTCTTGATTATGTTGGTGGTTATACAATAGTATCCATCTGTGAGATCACATGGAGCTATACAACAAAAGGCTGAATTTTACCTCATGTAATATATATTTCATTTTTAAAAATACATGAAAAACACAGGAATGCAGAATAGCTTTTCAGATGTGAATTATTAGCAATTATAGAGATATTTTTGACTTTGTGAGCATTTGATAATGTAGTAGTTGTGAGAAGTAGATGGGAACCAATATCTGGATGCTAAGTCTTGCTTTGCTACTATGTATCCTTAGAGGACAAAATATATAATTTTATGTTCCACAATTTTCCTCCTATGTAGAGTGGGGAAAATAATTACTTCCACATTTACTTCACAGGGTTATTTTGAGGACCAAAGCTGTCAATGGATGTGAAAATTCTTAGAAAATAATAAAGATCAAAATTTTACAAAGTGAGAAAATTTTACTAAAGTACTTACATTTGATAGGTATGCAATAAAAGATTGTAGAATAAAGATGATATAACTCTAATGGGATCTTTCTCTTATTAAACTCAATTATTTTATTAGAGATCTGTCTCTTCCTGCTCTTTAGCATACTCTTCAACAACAAAAAGAAAAATCACTGAAAGCTTACTCAGTGCCAAGAAATAAACAAAGCATTGGAAATGTATACATGAATGAAGCACACACCCCACTATAAAAGAACTCACAGTCTCAAGAGCCCACACAAGAGAAAATAATAACAACAATGTTTGTGAAACATTTCTTCTTAGCCTGGAATTATTTTTTTAAATTCATGTGCATTAATTTGAGCATCCTGACAATCTTTACTACTTTCCTCACCATTTTATAGATACTTGCTAAAGATTTAAGTTAGAAATATTGGAGCCAGAAGTGAAACCCAAATATTCTGCCTCATTAGACAATGTTCTTTACTGCTATATCATTCATCATGTACTACCTCCACACTTTCCACCAAGTTTTTTTCTAAAGACCTTATCTGGCCTGGAGTTGTTAACGATCCCATGGAAGAAATAAAACTTGAGCTGAATAGAGTACCAGACTGGAATTGGCTAGCTAGAGATAAGGGAAAAATAACAGTTCAAGTGCCAAGAAAGCCAAATTCAGTATATATCTGACAGAGGACTGGATTTCTTTCAAATGATGTGATTGCTTTTAAAAGCTATACTGACTAGCTCTCTTCTGAAGGAAGAAAAAAGGTGAAAGTGTATGGTCAAGTTTTAAGAGGAAAAGAGAAGGAGAAGAGGCAGGACTTGTCTGAACACCCAAGGGAAGAGGCTGTGGTGCAAAGAAAAAAAGAAGCAAAAGTCCGACTGAAACCAACCCCGAAGGAACTTAAAGCTCAGTGGAAAGGGTAAGTGGGAGTAGGTCTGTGCTCCTCACAACTCTGACAATCTGCTGATCACTCAAGTATTGGGGAGACCTATACCCCTGCAACTCAGAGCAACAATATTGGGGGTGATTAGAGATCTTCATGGGAACAGAGAACTAGGTGGTCATCTCGTGTGGCCATGCCACATCCCTCCTTAAACCCAGGCTGAGACAGCAGATGCCCTACTGTTTATGCACCCATTGTGTCACTGCCCTTCCCAGGAATCTTTTGCTTTTGAGCCACTGCACCACCACACCACCTGCAACCATACCACACAATCCACTCTGAGTTTGGCAAGGATAGAGAACCAGTGGGTCCCTAGTGAGTTGTAGGTCCCCTGAATATTTAACCTTAATAATGGAAACCCTTTAGGGATGGAGGAGTATAGCCTGCCAAAACTACCCATAGGACAAAGGAAACATGGATATGGCAGCAGTCGCTTAAGGGAGCACTATCAAAGCCTGGGAATAGACATGGAGAGGGAGTCAACTCCTTTCCCCATCCCACTCACCAGCGCACTGTTGCAGACACATCAGTGGGTCTTCCCATTGATGCCCATTGAGTGTGCCTTGAATGAAACTGCTTTTCACAAGTTTCTGGTAGCTCTATCCCTACCAAAGGAAAACACACTCTTCGTGAGTGTGCTTTTCACACTTCTCAGGCAGCTCCACTGCCAATGAGAGTGAGCACACTGAGGAAGATCGTACCTTCTGGATCTTACTCTTAATCGTTATCTACTGGACTGCAACCTGAACTATACCCTCAAAGAAAAATGCCTCACCACAACAAGCAGCATTTGATAAATAAATCACATGAATGTATCTGCAGCCAAGGTAACCCTACAAAGCATTGGCCCTCTGAAATCACCCAGAAATAAAGCCAATTGATCATACACAACATATACCACCGTCATAGCCTCAAGGGAAAAAATAAATACAAATCCCCATTCAAACAATACCAAACTCAAAAAAAAAAAAATAAGAAGAAGAAGAAAGAAAGAAGCTTAGGTTCCCTCATATAAGAAGAAAACAGCACAATAACTTTGGCAATTTAAAAAAGCCAGAATGTTTAATCACCACCAAAGGATTGCCTTAGCTTCCCCACAGTGGATCCTAACCAGATTGAAATGCTTGAAATGAGAAAGATAGAAATCAGATATGAATGACAAGGAAACTCAATGAGATCCAAGGAAAAGTCAAAATCCAATACAAAGAAGCAAGGAAAATGATCCAAGCTTTGAAAGAAGATATAGCTATAATAAGAAATAACCAAACATAACTTTTGGAACTAAAAAATTTACTACAAGAATTTCAAAATACAAATTGAAAGACTTAACAACAGACTAGACCAAGCAGAAGAAAAAGTTAAAGAACTGGAATACTGATCCTTTCAATGAACCCAGTTAGACAAAAAAAAAGTTTTTTTAAAAATGAACAATATCTTTGAGAAATATGGGATTATGTAAAATGACCAAACCTGTGACTTACTGGCATTCCTGAAAAGAAGAAGAGAAAGTAAGCAAATTGGACAACATATATGAAGGTATAATTCAGAAAAATATACCCAATCTTGCTATAGATGTTAACAGACAGATGAAGGAAATTCCGAGAACTCATGTAAGTTTCTATACAAGATGACCATCTACCAGGCACATAGTTGTCAGACGTTCCAATTTCAAGATGAAAGAAAAAAAATCTTAAATGCAGCTAGAGAAAAAAGTCAAATACCCATAAAGAGAATCCCATCAGACTAATAGCAGATATCTCAGCACAATGCTTACAAGCCAGAAGAGATTGAGGGTCTATCCTTAGAATTCTTAAAGAAAAGAAATGTCAGCCAAGAATTCCATAACCTACCAAACTAAGTTTCAAAAACTAAAGAGAAATAAAGTCTTTCTAAGACAAGTAAATGTTAAGAGAATTTGTCATGGCCAGACCCTCCATACAGGAGCTGCTTAAGGGGATTCTCAATATAGACACAAAAGAATGATGCCTGTTACCACAAAAGCACACATAAGTACATATCCCAAGACTCAATAAAGCAACTACCAAATGAAGACTACAAAACTATTAGGTAAAAACATTATGAAGGAAATAAACTCACATATAAATACTAACTTTGAAAGTAAATGGCCTACATGCTCCAATGAAAAGACAGTGTGACAAATTGGATTTAAAGCACCAGATGCAAACAAAGATAATTTCAGTTTTTTTGTTTTGTTTTGTTTTGTTGTTGTTTTTCTTTTACTGTGGATGTCCCTTATATTTTTTCTTTTCTCATTGCCCTAGCTAGGACTTTCAGTCCTATTTTGAATAACAACCATGAAAGTGGGCATTCTTCTCTCATTCCGGATCTAAGGAGGAACGACTTTCAGTTTTTCTCATTCACCGTAATACTAGCTGTGGGTTTGTCATGTATGATTTTTATTATGTTGAGTTATGTTTCTTGTATGTGCATTTTTTCAGTGTTTTTATCATGAAGGATGTTTAATTTTATCTAATGCTTTTTTTAGCATCAGTTGAAATGATAATATGGATTTTCTTACTTTGTTGATATTATGTATCACATTGATTGATTTGCATATGTTAAAACATCCTTGCATCTGAGGGATAAATTCTACTCAATCGTGTTAAATATTTTCTATGTATTGTTTAATTCAGTTTGCTAGTATTTTGTTCAGAAGTTTTTCATCAATCATCAGATATATTATCAGACATATTGGCCTGTAGTTTTTGTTTGGATGTGTTTTTGTCTGGTTTGGGTATCAGGGTAATCCTGGATTCATAGAATGAGTTTGTAAGTATTTTCTCCTACTCTTTTTTTTCAGAATAGTTTGAGTAGCATTGGTAATAATTATTCTTTAAATGTTTGCTAGAATTTAGTAGTGAAGTCATTAGGCTTTTCTCTACTGGGAGAGTTTTTATTATGACTTTGATTTTGTTATTTGTTATTGATCTGTTCAGGTTTTTTGTTTCTTCCTGGTTCAATCTTGGTACATTGTATATGTCTCAGAATTTGTCCATTTCTTTCAGATTTTTCAATTTCTTAGCATGTAGTTGCTCAGAGTATTCATAAATGATCCTTAGAATTTCTGTGGAATAAGCTTCAATGTCTCATTTTTTATTTCTGATTTCATTTACTTGTATCTTCTTTTTTTCTTAGTTACTCTGTATAATCATTTGTCAAGTTTAACTTCAGAAACACTTTTTGTTTTGTTGATATCTTGCATTTTTTTAAAATTTCAATTTCATTTATTTCTGTTCTGGTCTTTATTATCTCTTTTCTCCCACTGATTTTGGATCTCATTTGCTCTTGCTTTTCTAGTTATTCAAGATACTTTATTAGGTTATTTATTTAATTTTTTTTCTTCTTTTTTGATGTAGGCACTTGCAGTTATCAGCTTCTCTCTTATTACTGTTTTTATTTTTTTTTTGTATTTCATAAGTTTTGCTATACTGCAATTCCATTATCCTTTGCTTCAATAAATCATACAGTTTCCTTTTTAATTTCCTTATAGATCCACTGGTCATTCATGAGCATCTTGTTTAATTTCCATGTTTTTGTGTAGTTTCCAAAATTTCTTTTGTTACTGATTTCTAGTTTTATTCTAACATGGTCAGGGAAGATACTTAATAATATGTCAAACTTTTATTGTTTTAAGACTTTTTTATGACCTAACATATGGTCTATCCTTGAGAACGTTCCATGTGCTGAGGGAAAGAATATGTACTCTTCAGTTGTTGGATGAAATGTTCTTTAAATATTAGACACATTGGATCTATAGTGCAGAATAAGTCTGATATTTCTTTGTTGATTTTCTGTCCGAGAGATCTATCCAATGCTGAAAGTGTGGTATTGAAATCTTCAGCTATTATTGTGTTCGAGTCTGTCTCTCTCCTTAACTCTAATAATATTTGCTGTATCTATCTGGGTGCTCTACTGTTGTTGTATGCATTATATTTAAAATTGTTATATTTTCTTGCTAAATTGACCCATTTATTATTAAATAGTGACATCCTCTGTCTCTTCTTACAGTTTTTTGTCTTGAAATTTATTTTGTTTCACATAAGTATAGCTACTCTGGCTATTTTTTGGTTTTCATCGTTATAGAATATCTTTTTTCTTCATCTTTATTTTCTGTCTATGTGTGTCTGAGTAGGTGAACTTAATAACTTTGGGTAAACATTAAAATTATGGCAGAAATAAAAAAAAATTTGAAACAAATTAAAATTGGAGCACAGTATTCCAAAACCTCTGAAATGTGGCAAAAGCAATGTTAGGAGGAAAGTTTATATTGTTAAACATAAATATAAACGTGGTAAAATGATCTGAAATTGAAAACCTAACCTCACATATAAAGGAACTATAAGAACAAGAAAAAACTAAGTCAAAATCTAGAAAAAAATAAGAATCAATAAAATAATAGCAGAACTAAAATAAATTGAGACCATGAAATTTATTTTAAATTAATGAAATGAAAAGTTGTTTCTTTGAAATGATTAAAAAATATATAGAGACCACTAGCTAGATTAACAAAGATAAATAAAAATCTAAGTATGAACAATTAGAAATGACAAAAATGACAGTACAACTAATCCCAAAGAAATACAAAAGTTTCTCAGAGGCTTCTGTGAACATCTCTATGCACACAAACTAGACGATCTAGAGGAAATGAATAAATTCCTGGAAACGTACAATCTCCCAAGAATGAACCAGAAAGAAATTAAAAACTTGAACAAATCAACAAATAGTTACAGAATTAAACCAGTAATATAAAATCTACCAATCAAAAAAACAAACAAAAAAAAAACCCTTTGACCAGAAGTATTCATAGCCAAATTATACTTGATATGTCAAGAAAATTTGGTAGCAATCCTATGAAACTATTCAAAAAATTAAGGAGAGGGGCTTTTCCCTAATTTAATCTTTTAAACCAACTTCATCTTGATACCAAATTCTGGCAAGGACACAACAAGAAAACTACAGGACAATATATTTGATGAACAGATGCAAAAGTTATCAATAATATACTAGCACACCAAATCTAACAGCACATCAAAAGATAAATCACCGTGATCAAGTGGAATGTATTCCTAGGATGTCAAAATGTTTTAACATATGCAAATCAGTAAACATGATTCACTACATAAACAGACTTAAAAAAAATCTCACTATTATCTCAAGAGATGTATTCAATATCAATAGATGCATTGAATATTAAAAGCATTCAATAAAATCCAACAGAGCTTCATGATAAAAACCCTCTTTAATCTAGAAATATAAGGAACAAATCTCAAAATAATAAGAGTCATCTACGACAAATCCACAGCCAAAATCAAACTGCATGGACAAAAGATGGAACCATTTCACCTATGAACTGGACCACGACAAAGATGTTCAATATCACCACTCTAGTTCAACATAGTATTGAACTTCTTAGCCAGAACATCAGGCAAAATGAAGAAATAATAAATGACATACAAATAGGAAAAGAGGAAGCACAGTTATCTTTTTCTTGATTATATGATTATATATCTAGAAAACACTAACGATTCTGCCAAATGAGTACTAAGCCTGATTAATGACTTCAGTAGTCTCACCATAAAAAATCAACATACAAAAATCAGTAGAATTTCTATATATTGATAATATTTAATTTGAGAATCATATCAAGAGTGCATTCCCATTTACAATAGCCAAAAATAAAAATAAAATACTTATGAATACATCTTATCAAGGAGGTGAAGTTCTCTACAAAGAGAATAACAAAACGTTGCTAAACAAAATCATTTATGACACAAAAGAATGAAAAAATAATCCATGCTCATGGATTGAATGTATCGTTATTGAAATATTTATACTGTCCAAAGCAATGTACAGACTCAATGCAATTGCTATCAAATTCCCAATGTTATTATACAAAGAATTAGGAAAAAACTATTCCAAAATTAACGTGGACTCCCCAAAAAAAGAATTTGGATAGCAAAAGCAATCCAAAGCAAAAGAAAAAATCCAGAGGCATCACATTCCAAATACATACAACCAACTGATTTTTGACAAAATTGGCAGAAATAAACAACGTAGAATGAAACCCTATTCAGTAAGTGGTGCTGGGAAAACTGGCTAACTATAAGGAGAAGAATAAAATTGGGTCCCTACCTCTCATTATACACAAAAATCAACTCAAGATGACTTAAAAACTTAAATTTAAAACTTCAAACAATAAAAAACACTAGAAGAAAACCAAGGAAACCCTATTCTGGAAACTTCCTTAGGCAAAGAAATTGAGTGAGCGCTCAAAAGCAAACACAACAAAAACAAAAATAAACACTTGGGATCCAATTAACCCAAAGAACTTCTGAACAGCATAAGAAACTATCTAAGGAGTAGATAGACAACTTACAAAATGGGAGAAAATATTTGCAAACTATGCTTCTGACAAAGGACTAATAACCAAGATCTACAGGATACTAAAATCAAGGACCAAAAAAAATTATAAAGTAAGCAAAGCACATGAACAGACATTTCTTAAAAGAAGACACACAGGCAGCCAATAAAGATATGAAAAATACTCATCATCACTAATCATCAGAGAAATGCAAATCAAAACCACAATGAGATATCATCTCCCACCAATCAGAATGGCTATTCTTAATAAGAAAAAGAAAAAAAAGCGGATGATTGTAAAGATGTGAAGAAAAGGGACTGCTTATACACTGTCGGTGGGAATGTAAATTACTTCACCGCTGTGGAAAGCAGTTCAGACATTTCTCAAAGACCTAAGAACAGAACTACTATTCAACCCAGCAATCCCATTACTGGGTATATACCTAAAGGAAAATATATTGTTCTACTGAAAAGATACCTGTGCTTGTATGCTTATCACAGCACTAAGCACCATTCATAATAGCAAACACATGGATTAAACCCAGGTCTCATCAATGGTAAAAGTACACCATGGAATACTATGTAGCCATACAAAGAACAGAATTAAGTTTTTTGCAGCAACATGGATGGAGCTAGGTGCAGTATTTTTATGTGAATTAATGCAGAAACAGAAAACCAAATACCACATATTCTCACTTATAAGTGTGAGCTCAATATTGAGTTCATATGGACAAAATGATGGGAAAAAACCCATTCTAGAAACTCGAAAAGGCAGGAAGGTGGTAAGGGTTGAAAGTTATCTGTTGCCTACTATGTTCATTATTTTGGTAATGGGTTATAGCAGCCCAAACCTCCGCATCACAAAATGTATCCAAGTAGCAAACCTGCACCCCTTGAATCTAAAATTAAAATGAATAAAATAGAAAATAATAAAAATATAAAAGTTATTCTAGCTTCTGAAGTTTCTTAGGGCAGCATAATAAGTTAATAGTATGGGCTTTGAAGTCACAGACGCTCTGGTTTGAGCCTACCTCAAACCCTTAAAGATTATTTAACCTTAGCAAAATAATTCCACCTCATCTTCCTCATTCAGAAAATTAGAGTTAAGAAATATAATTCGGCTGGGCGCGGAGGCTCAAGCCTGTAATCCCAGCACTTTGGGAGGCCGAGACGGGTGGATCACGAGGTCAGAAGATCGAGACCATCCTCGCTAACACGGTGAAACCCCGTCTCTACTAAAAAATACAAAAAGCTAGCTGGGCGAGGTGGCGGGCGCCTGTTGTCCCAGCTACTCCGGAGGCTGAGGCAGGAGAATGGCTTAAACCCGGGAGGCGGAGCTTGCAGTGAGCTGAGATCCGGCCACTGCACTCCAGCCTGGGCGACAGAGCAAAAGACTCCGTCTCAAAAAAACAAAACAAACAAACAAACAAACAAACAAAAAACTCAATAAATATTAACAGTGGTAAGTTTATAATGTTTTTGTTACCAATTAACTAAACATATTTTTAACATTCCGAAACTTCTTTCTTCAAAACAGCGTGGTTCAGGGACATTTAATTGTCACACTGAGAAAACATGACTCCCTGAGGAGCCCTTTACCTCACTGTGCCAATACTTTATTAAAAGATGGGTACCAAGCCAGATTTAGTAATAGTGATTAAAACTTCCCTAGCCTACTGGACTCCAACATTCTAAGGGAGTAATTCAAAATCCTTTTTCCTCCACTACTAACCCTTTGTATTGTTTTATTGTTATTATTTTTGTCCATATGTTTGGGCCTGAAAGAATAGGCACTTGTATGAAAATGAAGAATACATTTTTCTACAGAACGCTTGTGAATATTTTAGGAACTGATTTTAACTGCCATATCTAAGCTTTATAATAGAATTTAATAATTTGGGGCTTGTTTTCAATCTTGTCTTTAAACTTACTAATATTATACTTTTAAGAACAGAGACCTGTGACTTTCATTTCTCATTCTGACTGAAAAACTTGTTTTAGAATAACCCTACTAACTGGAATAAGTGCAGAAATTTGAACAAAATTTGAAATAAGACTAATTGTTTAAAATTATCAGAGAATAAATAAGGTAGCCATGCCTTGAAAGGCCAAGATTTCAGGAACAAGGAAAAAGCATTGAAGTGAGCCTGCTGTTCTTTGCCAAGTCTACCTTTAAGGAATTTGCTAATTCTAGATAAGCATGAATGAGATGCTGAGTAGACAGTGGCAGCCCAAAGCTTTTGAAAATTTAACAGCATTTAAGAGACAAATACAGTTTAGGATGACTAAGGCTTCCAGAACTTGAAATGCAAGATATTAAACACACTAAGAACTCATTAGATGAGTTCAACAGCAGATTAGACAGAGTATAAGACAAGATCAGTGGCCTAAAAGATAGCTTACTGAAAATATTTATATTAAAGTGTCAAGAAAAAATGATGGAAAAAGTTTAGAAACATGGCACATGGCAGCAAAAAAGTAGCATATAACCAGGTAGAGTACAAGAAAGACAACAGCAACAATGGGGTTGAAGTAATTCGTGAAGTACATGTATAGATACATATGTGGGTGAGAAATTTTTTTAACTAAAAACATGTCAAGCCACAAAGTCAAGAAATGTTGTGATCACCATTCAAGAAAAATGCAAAGTTAAGCACACCTAAGCATATCTCAGTGAAATTAAGATGAATCCCCCCCAAAAAAAAGAATTGTTTATAACAGCAAGAAAAAATAAACACATGATTTTCAAAGAAGCAAAAACCAGTAAAACTTATGGCTAACTCCTGCTAAAACGGTGGAAGTCAGAAATGGAATATAATTGTTAAAGAGAAAAATTAACATCCCAAAAATTCTGTATCCAACAAAATATCTTTAAAAAATAGAAGTGAAACAAATATCTTTTAAGACAAACAAAATCTGAAATAATCTATTGTCCACAGTTTCACCATACAGAGTACTAACAAGAGTTCCACGGACTCTAAAATAATGATCCCTGATTTTTAATCTTGGAAAAACAGGAAGGAGTGATGAGGAATACTGAAAGAGATAAATAAATGATTACATACAAATGAATACTTACTTTATAGAAATTAAAATAATGATGCCTTGCAGGGTTCAAATATATATGTGCGCATATGTACACATGTATATGCATACATACATATGATTAAAACTCAGGAAAACAATAGCACAAAAAAAAGGATGGGTAAATGAAGTTAAAGTTCTCTAAGTTCCTTCCCTTACTGCAAAATGGCAAATGTACTAACTTTTAGTTTTAATTCAAGGATACATGTTGTAATATCTAGAGTAACTGCTAGAAGAATAAAACCAATATACAACTAATAAGTAATAGAGGACAAATGTGGAGTAACAATAAGAGTAAACTTGATTAACTCACATGAAAGCAAGAAAGAAGACAATAGGAACAAAGAATAAATAGAAAACAAATAGTGAATGGCCGATGTAAACAAAATTATATCACAAACTATACTAAATATCAATAGATTACTCCATTTAAAAACAGAGGTATCAAACCACATAAAAATCAAAACAAAAGTTCAAAATATATGCTGCTCACAGATGCATATCTTAAAAAGTGGTTCTCAAAAAGATTGAAAATTTTAAAAAGAGAAAATATATACCATGTAAATATTAGCCAGAAGAAAACTGGACCAGTTACACTTCACAGGAAAACAGAAATAGACTTTAATTTAAGAAGTTATTACTAAAGACAAAGAGAAACATCTTATAAAAGTAAAAAGTTCAATCCATCAGGAATGTAAAACAATTCTAAATTTGAATAACTCTAACAGAATAGCTTCAAAATCTTTCAAATAAATTTTGCGTGAATTAAAAAGTAAAAGATACATAGATTTTAACACATCTTTTTCAGTAGCTAACAAAAAAGAATACCAAAAATTAATAAGGATAAAGAAGGCTTGAACTACATGACAAAAAATTTGGATTGTACATAACGAAATTCTGTACTCAACAACCACAACAAATTAACCATATTCTTGGTGTTATAGAAAGTATTAGCCCATTTTAAAGTGTAAAAGCCACACTTTAAATAACACATACAAAATGTGTTACTTAAACACGGAAGTATTAAGCTAGATATTGGTAAGAAGAAGATAATTAGGAAACCTCCATATCACTGTAAATGAAACAACATACTTCTGACTTCTGTATAACCCACAGGTCAAAGAATAAATTACATTGGTAATTAGAAAATATTTTGAGATGAATGACAGCATGATTATGATAAAAATGTGTGCAATTTATCTAAAGCTTTGTTTTGAAGGAGATTTCTTCCTTTAAATGCATATATTAGAAAAAAAAGGATGATTGAAAATCAATAACCAGAACAAATTAAATGTAACAAAATGGAAGAAAGAAAATAATAAAGATAAGAGCAAAAGTTAATTAAGTAGAAACAAATGTACATCAGAGAAAATCAAGATAGCTAAATAAGTTCATGCTTTGGAAAAAGTAATAGAATTAATAATCCCCTAGTAAAACTGATTAAGTAAAATACAAATTTTAAAAAATGAATAACAGCAAAAATAATAATAGTAATAATCACACCTAACACATTAAGCATTTAAAATGTTCCAGGTTTTGTACCAAACGTCCTACTTGGATTATATCAGGGATTCTCGATACTGGCTGCTTATTATAATCAAATAAAGAACTTTCATAAAATGTTCAGAGTCCACCTAGGTAATTGATCTGATTATGCAATGTGGATGAAAAAGTATTGTATTATATTATGTAATAATTACACCCACCCTCTGAGATATTACTCCTATCAATATCTTTATTTTTCAAAAGTAAAAACTGAGATAAAAGAAGGATAAGTAACAAACTCTGGGTTAAGCAGCTAGATAAGGTAATTAATTGTCAATGCTGCAGTATCTTTATACTCTGATAGACACATAGTATTTGAACAGTGTTATGAGCTCTCCTACCCTTCAGTAACACTTCAGTTCACAGAGTAACTCTAAAATTTCTCTAGAGTTCAGGTCAAAGGCCAGAAAGTTAGTCAAATTGAGCAACACCCTACTCCTAATCAATGTCTCACCAATGCTTCTTCATGTATTTTTGCTAGAATGGAAATGCTCAACTGTTCCATGAAAACATTCCTGACCATGTCCCCAGGTAAAATTATTTGCTTCCTTCCTTACTGCCCTATACAGTGTAAATACTTCTATAATACTCTCTCCTTGAAGGTAGAGATGACATGTTATTTGTTTCAGCATTCCCAGAATTTAGTGCAGTCCTTGCCACATAGTAAGTTTTCAGTAAAGGTGAATGAATGAATGAATCAATGAATCAATGAGGAGAGGTATTCTACAATTATCAGTGGCATCAGTGCAGGGGTTTCCAACATACTTCTCTCTTCTCCCTTGATAAAAAACATTTGTGTAAGCCCCATGATTTCTTTCAAGCTTCGAGTTCCCAGAGATAAGGTGTTGAAGTTCAGAGTTGTTCTCTTTGATAACAATTTCAAATTTTAAAGTGTTCCCCAAATATCTTCAGTTGGTTGCTAGCTTCCTTTAATGGCTAACATCTATTTGGCATTTACCGTATGCCAGGTTATTTTTATCTCAATTCATTCTCAAAACTAGCTCATGAGGTAGATACTATTACTATCCTTATTTCACAAATAAGAAACTGAGTCTATAAGAGGCTAAATAATTTACTCAAGTTTACCTGAGAGTAGAGCCAAATTAATTTCCAGTTATACATGACTACAAGATGCAATGATTAGGCTACATTGCTTCTCAAATGCTCATAATGATAGCTAAACTTAATATTTCTTGAGCAATCATTTGCAAGGCACTCGGAGAAGTGCTTGATCAAACCTACTTGACACAAACAACTGTGAGAATTCAGTACTATCATCATCTCCAGTTTTTATTAATAAAAATTATCTATTACTTATAAAATGATTAAATAACCTATACAAATGCACCCAGAACATTCTTGCATCTTTCTGTTATGTCACTCACTTCCTTTTTCATGTTACAATGGCCTTCTCTCAGGTCCACCACAACCAACCACTTCTTATTCATATTAGGACTTTACAAACATGCTCCCATGCCTGGAATGCTTCCCTCAACTTCTCTGCCTAGATTTAGTTCTACTCATTTTTTAAGTCACAGCTTAAGTATTCCTTGACTCAACTCTAACTCTCAGTTCTAACTCATCACCGCTATTTTACTTTCATAATAACAGAAACTTGTATTTTTCTCCTCCAAATTTAAAATGACTTGAAAATTATTAACTTACATTAATTGGGTGATTATTTATTAAATTTTTGTCTCTTCTATTGGATTATCAGCTTTCTGATAGGTTTACTTATTGTTCAGATGTTTCACTTATTATTCTATATCTAGTACCTGGCATATAGAAGACATGCAGAAAATACATGTTAAAAGATCAAATAAGACAAATCTTGATGTAGTTTGGATCTGTGTCCCAACCAAATCTCAGGTTGATTTGCAATCCCCAGTGTTTGAGGTGGGGCCTGGAGGGAGCTGATTGAATTGGGGGGCAAATGTCTTATGAATGGTTTAGTACTATCCTCCTTGGTACTGTATAGTGAGTGAGTTCTCATGAGATCTGGTTGTTTAAAAGTGTGTAGCACCTCCCCCCTCATACTGGGTTCTTCCTTCTCTGGCCATGTAAAGTGACTCACTTCCCCTTTATCTTCCACCATGATTGTACATTTCCTGAGGCCTCCCCTGAAACTGAACAGATGGCCAGAATTATGCTTTCTATACAGCCTGGAGTACAATGAGCCAATTAAACCTCTTTTCCTTAGAAATTATCTAGTCTTGGCTGTTTTTTATACAGTGAGAGAATGGACTAATACATAAAGTTGGTACTAGGAGTGGGGCATTGCTGTAAAGATACCTGGAAATGTGGAAGCAGCTTTGGAACTGCGTAACAGGCAGAGGTTTGAACACATTGGAGGGCTCAGAAGACAGGAAGATGAGGGAAAGTTTGGAACTTCCTAGAGGCTTTTTGAATGGTTTTTACCAAAATGCTGATACTGATACGGAGAGAGATAGCTAGACTGAGGTGGTCTTAGATGGAAATGAGGAACATATTGGGAACTAAAGTAAAGGTCACTTTTGCTATGCTTTATCAAAGAGATTGGTGACTTTGTTTGCCCATTCTACGAGACCTGTGGAATTTTGAACTGGTGAGTCGTGATTTAGGGTACCTGATAGAAGAAATTTCTAAGCAGCAAAGTGTTCAAGAGTGACCTGGATGCTTCCAATAGCCTATTTTCACATGTATGAGCAAAGAAATAACTTGAAGCTAGAACTTATATTTAAAAGGAAAACAAAGCATAAAGGTTTGAAAACTTTGCAGCCTGGCCATGTGGCACAAAAGAAAAAACAATTCTCAGGGGAGGAATTCAAGGTGGCTACAGAAATTTGCATAAGGAAAAAGAAGCCAACTGCTTCAAAGGCAATACAGAGACTTTGCAGCAGCCCTTCCATCACAGACCTGGAGGTTTAGGAGAGAAGAATGGTTCTGTGGGCTGGGTCCAGTGCCCCTCTGCCCTTTGCAGCCTCAGGACACTGTTTCTCATATCCTGACTATTCCAGGTCCAGTTGTGGCTCAAAGGGGCCCAGTTATAGCTAGGGCTCCTGCTTCAGAGGGTGCAAACTGTAAGCCTTGGCAGTTCTCTCATTCTGTGGGTGCAGAGAATGCAAAAGTTGATCTTGGGAGCCTTCACCTAGATTTCAGAAGATGTAAGGAAAAGCCTGAATGCCCGGGCAGAAGCCTGCTACAGAGGCGGATCCCTCATGAAGAACTGCTACTAAGGCATTGCAGAGGGGAAATGTGGGGTTGGAGCACCAACAGAATTCCCACTGGGGCACTTCATAGTGGATCTATGAGAAGAGGGCCACCATCCTCTAGACCCCAGAATGGTAGATCCACTGGCAGCTTGTACACTGTGCCTGGAAAAGCCACAGGCACACAATGCCAGGCTGTGAGAGCAGCCACCAGGGCTTACCCCTATAAATTCACAGCTGCCCAATGACTTGGGAGCCTAACCCTTGCACCAGCGTGTCTTGAGTATGACACGTGGAGTCAAAGGGGATTATTTTGGAGCTTTTAGATTCAATGACTGCCTTTCACAGCTTCAGACTTGCACAGGGCCTGTAGCCCCTTTCTTTTCTCCAATTTACCTCTTTTGGAAAGAGAGTATTTACCCAATTCCTATACCCTCATTGTGTTTTGGAAGTAACTAACATGTTTTTGATTTTACAGGCCCATAGGCAGAGGAGACTAGCTTTATCTCAGATGAGACTTTAGACTTTTGAGTTAAGACTTTGGAGGACTGTTGGGAAGCCACAATTGTATTTTCAAATGTAAACAGTTCATGCGACTTGGAAGGAGCCAGGGGCAGAAATGTAAGGTTTGGATCTATGTTCTCAGCGAAATCTCCGGTTGAATTGCAATCTCGTGTTGGAGGTGAGGCCTGCTGGAAGTTATTGAATTAGGTTGTCAGAGTTCTCCTGAATATTTTAGTATCATCTCCCTCGGTACTGTATAGTGAGTGAGTTCTCACTAGATCTTGTTTAAAAGTGTGTAGCACCTCCCCATCATTCTCACTTTCTCTTGCTCTGGACATGTGAAGTGACTCATTTCCCCTTTGCCTTCTACCATGATTGTGCCTTTCCTGAGGCTTGCCCAGAAGCCAAACTGATGGCCAGCATCAGGCTAGTTCTGTGCAGCCTGTGCAACTGTGAGCCAATTAAACTTCTTGTCTTTATAAATTGCCCAGTCTCAGATATTTCTTCATAGCAGTGTGAGAAGGAATTAATCCAGGCCTTAAACATGATTCTTAATTCCTGGGCATGCACTACCAATTACTACTTAACAGAGAACCTTTAGAAATTTATTTCCTCAGTCTATAGTTACATCTCAATACAAGAAGTCCAGTACTTTATTTTTTCTATTAGGTAAAGTAAGAATTATTTTTGTTTTTCCTAGATACCCCATTTCTAGCAGTAAAAGATTTTTCATTCTACTTTAAAATGATTTGGTTGGGGAAATACTGTTTTATTTTTATATCAATGTATCTTTTATTGGTTTGTGGACTTTGATCACTTCCCTTATCAGAACTCGTCTTTTCAGACTAATGAATCTCAATCTTTTTACCTTGTCCTCTCTGCTTACTGACATTCCCCAACTCCTTGGTTTCTTTCTTTTTTTTTTTTTTTTTTTTTTTTTGAGCCTTTTATAGTACTATTTTATTTCGGATGGTCTTAATAAGTGAACTAAATCACATTGACATTCTAGTAGATAGTATCAACAGTAGAATTCTTAAATAACAATGAAAACCAAAATTGAAATAAAACAACTGAAAAAAAAAAACACTTTGACTATGAGATAAATGTTGAATAGGGGGATATGTGTAGTCTTAAAGTTCTTTTCAGAGTGATGCTAAATCAAGTTATCAAAATTGTTGTAATATTTTTTCTGTTAGGTCATATTACTGTAATCCATTATTTTGAGCATTTAATATAGTTTGTATTTCATCAATAAACTCTGTTGTTTCCACAGTTTTCTTATTCCACTATTTAAAAATATACTTAATAAGAATAATTTATAAAAAACATAAGCATTATCTACTAAGAACAAGAAGATTCAGGTCATCACATTCTAAAAAAGAAAAGGTCAATTTAGTCAAAATTACTGTTTCCTAGTGTTTCAAAGAAAATGTTAAAGCTAAGATGACATTGACAAATTGCCACCATTTATTTAAATGGTGTAATACAATCTACCAGTAGTTTTACAATCTGTGTTTTTGAAGCAGTTGACCTGACCAACTAATGCAAACAAATTAGCCTCCTGGGTGCTAGCTGTATTCTATAGACAAATATCGCAAGCTAACATTATTTGATACGTAAGAGCTACTATCTAAAACATTTTATTAAATGTGAATGATATAATTGCAACAAACTTCTCTTTATCAAGTTTCTTGACAATCATTTCTACAGATTGCATGCTTAAAATATATTTAAAGTTCAAGCAAGAAAAAAAGTGTAAGCAGCATAATGCCTTCTCCAGATACTAATTAAATCCCTATCCACTACCTCAAAAAAAGGGGTTCAAATTTTAGTCTTTGATCTTCATTGTGATTTCTTTTTTTAATCTTCCTGGTTACTGAACTTTAAATGAATTAAATTTAGTTTTAAGAGGAAAATCAGTAAGCTAATGAAAATAATTGTGAGTTATAACCATTCTTTACTTTGAAGGTTTATCTGAAGCTGGGACATATGCCAATTCTGTGTAGTGCACTAAAGTGACCAATGTTAATCTACATGTAAATATTTTTTTTCTAAATATCCAAAGGACAATTACCAATCAGTCACTTGCCCACTGAAGGTTCAGTTCTATTCAGTTATAAGGTTGTTCTCAACAATCAATCCTAACTATATCTGGCTGCTCAATAATTAACCTACAGATGATTATTCAAAATGATAATGTTAACACAACATGAAAATTAATTTTTCAAAGACCCACGTTTCAAAATACCTTACATGACCATAGCTCATCTGTGTAATATATGTTTAACAATACTTTTAATGCCTCTATTGCCTCTAGAGGTGCAATTTATGAGGAAAAATAGTACTTAATGAGGAAATAGGAAAAAGAAAGTTTATTGATTATGCAAAAGCAGCAATATGAAAAAAATGTTATTTGAATATATTTTTATTCTTGACTGCATGGATTTTTGCAAGAAGTAATGTGATTATCAATAAATAGAAATATTCTTTATTTACTTGAATAGAAATTATTTTATCTTGGTATAGTTTTTTTTGTTGTTGAAATGATACTGAGTTGTATTTTTCAGCAGGCTTAAATACTATAAGATTTTATTACTACTGTCTTCCATAATAACTCAAATTTGCTGCAACATGTAATTCAATTCCACATACTTATTGAGCACCTGTTATACACAAATAATTTTATCAGAAAAGATAAGGGAAAAAACTTTACTATCCCCAACAAAAACTTATAAGCAAGTGAGAGATGGAAATGTGTATGCATATATATATATATATATTCAATGCATTTTATCTTAAAATAATAAATATCCATGATGACCTCTTATTAATGGCTAATAGCTTAGGATACATCAAGTAAATTGTTGAGCTTTTTACATTTATTTTTTAAATTTTATCCTCACAACTACCCTATGAGTCAGGTTTTAATTTCAATCCTTATTTTACATAAGAAGAAACGATGGCATAAAACTGTTATACAAGTTAAATTATGCACTATGATCATAAAAGCAAGGGAAGAATTATATATCATTCAAATATATGAAAAATGTTTAATTTTCAGTTTTGAAAAGAGCCTTGAAGAAGCAATTGAACTTCTCTACAGGAGGAGATGGTGAAAATGGGCATTCAAATAAAAGAAACCAGTTTTTGCAAAGTTTATAAGTCAAGAAAGTGCATAGTCTCTTTGTAAAATGTCAAATGTAAATAGAATGTTATGGCTATAAATGTGAGCTCTGCATTCAAAGTACCTGGTTTTGAAATCTTGCCAATAGCTACGTGACCTTGGGCAAATTACTTTTCTGTTTGTCATTTAGCTTATCCATAAAATGAAGGTGATAATTGTACCTTTCATGTATGGTCTTTGTGAGGACTAAATAAGATGATACTTATAAAATGATTAGAACATGACCTGTCACACACAATACTGGTGAGTAGCCTGAGGGGGCTGGCCTAATAAAATAGCACAATGCTGTTAAGCCTCAAGAGCATACCTTCTTTTTTCCTCCATTCAGTTCCTCGTACAGAACTTATATAGCCAACATTAACCTCTTCTCCTTTTGATCTGCTATTACTGTATTATTTCATGTAAGACACCCAGTACTTAGCTTTTCCATTATCGCTCCAATCCAAAGTGGCTTGTCATCTCTTTTTTATTTATTTATTTATTTATTTTTTTTAAATTTATTTATTATTATTATACTTTAAGTTGTAGGGTACATGTGCATAACATGCAGGTTTGTTACATATGTATACTTGTGCCATGTTGCTGTGCTGCACCCATCAACTCGTCATACAGCCAACAGACACATGAAAAAATGCTCATCATCACTGGCCATCAGAGAAATGCAAATCAAAACCACAATGAGATACCATCTCACACCAGTTAGAATGGCAATCATTAAAAAGTCAGGAAACAACAGGTGCTGGAGAGGATGTGGAGAAATAGGAACACTTTTACACTGTTGGTGGGATTGTAAGCTAGTTCAACCATTATGGAAAACAGTATGGCGATTCCTCAAGGATCTAGAACTAGATGTACCATATGACCCAGCCATCCCATTACTGGGTATATACCCAAAGGATTATAAATTATGCTGCTATAAAGACACATGCACACGTATGTTTATTGCAGCACTATTCACAATAGCAAAGACTTGGAATCAACCCAAATGTCCATCAGTGACAGATTGGATTATTTATTTATTTTATTATTATTTTTTAATTATTTATTTTGAGGCAGAGTCCCGCTCTGTCACCCAGGCTGGATTGCAGTGGCGTGATCTCGGCTCACTGCAAGCTCCGACTCCTGGGTTCATGCCATTCTCCTGCCTCAGCCTCCGGAGTAGCGGGAACTACAGAAGCCTGCGACCACGCCCAGTTAATTTTTTGTATTTTTAGTAGAGATGGAATTTCACCGTGTTAGCCAGAATGGTCTCAGTCTCCTGACCTTGTGATGAGACTGCCTCGGTCTCCCAAAGAACTGGGATTACACGCGTGAGCCACCGTGTCTGGCCTTGGCTTGTCATCTCTTAACTCATATTTTGATCATTACTGGGCTATTTTTCAGGGTTATCATACTATAGCTACTTTTTATTTATTTATTTATTTTTTATTATACTGTGAGTTCTGGGATGCATGTGCAGAACGTACAGGTTTGTTACATAAGTGTACACATGCCATGGTGGTTTGCTGCACCCATCAACCAGTCATCCACATTAGATATTTCTCCTAGTGCTATCCCTCCCCTAGCCCCCCACCCCCTGACAGGCCCCAGTGTGTGATGTTCCCTTCCCCATGTGCATGAGTTCTCATTGTTCAACTCCTACTTATGAGTGAGAACATGCGGTGTTTGGTTTTCTGTTCCTGTGTTAGTTTGATGAGAATAATGGTTTCCAGCTTCATCCATGTCCCACGAAGGAAATTAGCTCATTCTTTTTTATGGCTGCATAGTATTTCACGGTATATATGTGCCACATTTTCTTTATCCAGTCTATCATTGATGGGCATTTTGCTTGGTTCCAAGTCCTTGCTAATGTGAATAGTGCTGCAATAAACATATGTGTGCATGTGTCTGTATAGTAGAATGATTTACCATCCTTTGGGTATATACCCAGTATTGGGATTGCTGGGTCAAATGGTATTTCTGGTTCTAGATCCTTGAGGAATCGCCGCACTGTCTTCCACAATGGTTGAACTAATTTACACTCCCACCAGCAGTGGAAAAACATTCCTATTTCTCCACATCCTCTCCAGCATCTGTTGTTTCCTGACTTTTTAATGATCACCATTCTAACTGGCATGAGATGGTATCTCATTGTGGTTTTGATTTGTATTTCACTAATAACCAGTGATGGTGAGTATATATATATATACTCCCCCACAATACAGTACATCTGCTCTAACAAAAAGGAGCCAGACTGGTTCTTTGGGCAGGTCCCTGATCCCATTTCTTCTGACTGCATAAGGCCTCCCAGTGGCAGTTTCCAGCCACTTACTATAGCTCAGTTCCCCCCTTAATAAAGATTCCAGAGGAAAAAGCTGGCTGTGTCATCTTTGCTGTTTTGCAGGATTTACTGGTGATGCAGGTATGGAAAAAACTGAGGCAACTGGAATCTGGAGTTGAATTCCAGAAACCTGCAGCAGCCCTATGGTAGATTGGCCTGATGGTTAAAAGAAAAACAAACAAACAGAAAGCAATGACAACAGCCACATAAACAAAAAAGACCTCGCAGAAACATTATTCAAAGGTCAGCAACGTCAAAGATAGAAGGTAGATAATCTTACAAATATAAGAAAGGATCAATATAAAAACAATGAAAACTCAAAAAGCCAGAGTGCCTCTTCTCCAAATGACCTCGACAACTCCACAGCGAGGACACAGAACTAAGCTGAGGCTGAGATGGCTGAACTGTCAGAAGTAGGCTTCAGAAGATGGGTGATAAGAAACTTTGCTGAGCTAAAGGAGCATGTTGTTACCCAGTCAAAGAAGCTAAGAATCATTATAAAACAATACAGGATCTGATAGCCAGAGTAGCCAGTTTTGAGAGGAACATAACTGACATGATGGAGCAGGAAAACACAACATGAGAACTTCACAAATATCAATAACAGAATAAACAAAGCAGAGAAAATAATCTCAGAGCTTGAAATCTATGTTTGTGAAATAAGACAGGCAGAGAAGAATAGAGAAAAAAATAATAAGAAGAATAAAACCTCTGAGAAATATGCAATTATGTAAAGAGGCCAAACCTATGACTGATTGGGGTAACTGAAAGAAATAAGGAGAATGGAATCAAGTTGAAAAACATCCTTCAGGATATCATCCAAGAGAACTTCCCCAACCTATAATAGCAAGACAGGTCAACATTCAAATTCTGGAAATCCAGATAATATAAATAAGATACCCCACAAGAAGGTAAGCCACAAGACACATAATCATCAGATTCTCTAACCTCAAAGTAAAGGAAAAAATATTAAGGCAGCCAGAGAGAAAGGCCAGGCCATTTACAAAGGGAAACTCATCAGTATAACAGTGGAACTCTCAGCAGAAACACTGCAGGCCAGAAGAGATTGGAGGCCAATATTCAACATTCTTAAAAAACAATTTTTTTTTACCCAGAATTTCATATCCAGCAAAACTAAGCTTCATGAGCAAAGGAGAAATAAGATATTTCTCAAGCATTCAAATGCTGAGGGAAATCATCACTCTCAGGTCTGCTTTGCAAAAGCTCCTGTAGGAAGCACTAAATATGGAAAGGAAGATCCATTACCAGCCACTACAAAAACAAACTGAAGGACACAAACAAGTGACACTATGAAACAACCACATAAACAAATCTGCAAAATAACCAGCTAGCATCATGATGACAGGATTAAATTTCCACATAACAACACTAACCTCAGATGTAAATGGGCTAAATGTCCCAATTAAAACACAGAATGGCAAGCTGGATAAAGAGCCAATACCCATCAATACACTGTCTTCAAGGGACCCATTTTATGTGCAAAGACACCCATAGGCTCAACATAAAAAAAAAGAAAAAGAAAAAAAAATTCAGGAAAATTTACCAAGCAAATGGAAAAGAGAAAAAGCAGGGATTGCAAGGCTCATTCTGAGAAAACAGGCTTTAATCCAACAAACATCAACAAGCAGAAAGAAGGACATTACATAATGGTAAATGGTTCAAATTAACAGGAAGGGCCAACTATCCTAAATATATGTGCAATACAAGAAAACACAGATTCATAAAGCACATTCTTAGAGACTTACAAAGAGACTTAAACTTTCAAACAATAATAGTGGCAAACTTTAAATCTCCACTGGCAATATTAGACAAATCATTGAAGCAGAAAATTAACACAGATATTCAGAAGCTTAACTGAGCTCTGGATCATGTGGACCTGAGCGATATCTACAGAATTTTCCACCCAAATTTAACAGAATATGCATTCTTCTCATTGCCACACGGCTTAGTCTAAAATTGATGACATAATCATAGGTAATGCACTCTTTAGCAAATGAAAAAAAAAAAAAAAGAATTATAACAGTCTCTCAGACCACAGTGCAATCAAATTAGAACTTAAGATTGAGAAGTTCACTCAAAACCATACAACTACATAGAAATTGAACAACCTGCTCCTGAATGACTTCTGGGTAAAAACAAAATTATGGTAGAAATCAAAAAGTTATTTGAAACTAATGAGAACAAAGAGATAACATACCAGAAATTCTGGGACACAACTAATGCAATGTTAAGTGGGAAATGTATAGCACTAAATGACCACATCAAAAAGCTAGAAAGATCTCAAGTTAACAACTTAACATCACAACTAAAAGAAATACAGAAGCAAAAGTAAACAAACCCCAAAGCTAGCAGAAGACAAGAAGTTACCAATATCAGAGCTGAACTGAAGAAGATATAAAGATGCAAAAAAAAAAAAAAAAAAAAAAAAAAAAAAACCTTCAAAAAATCAATGAATCCAGAAGCTGAAGCTGGTTTTTTGGAAAATAATAATAATAATAATAAGGTTGCTAGGTTGCTAGCTAAACTAATAAAAATGAAAAGATAGAAGAATCAAATAAATACAATCAGAAGTGATAAGAGGATATTACCACTGATTCCAAAAAAATACAAACAACCATAAGCAAATACTATAAACATGACTATGCACACAATCTAGAAAATCTAGATGAAACAGATAAATTCCTGGATGCATATACCTTCTCAAGAGTGAACCAGGAAGAAATTGAATCTCTGACTAGACCAATAACTGGTTCTGAAATTGAGGCAGTAAAAAAATAGCCTATCAACAAATAAAAGCCCAGAAACAGATAAATTCACAACTGAATTTTACCAGAATTAAAAAAAAAAAGAGCTGGTACCATTTCTACTGAAACTATTCTAAAAAAAAAATTGAAAAGAAGAGACACCTCCATAGCTCATTCTATGTGGCCAACATCATCCTGATATCAAAATCTGGCAGAGATACAAAAAAAAAAAAAAGAAAAGAAAACTTTAGGCCAATATCCTTAATGAATATTCATGCAAAACGTTTCAATAAAATATTGGCAAACCAAATTCAGTAGCACATTGAATAGCTTATTCACCATGATCAAGTTGGCCTCATCCCTGGTATGCAAAGTTGTTCACCATATTCAAACCAATAAATGTGATTAATCGCATGAACTGAACTAAAGACAAAAACCACACGATTATCTCAATAGATGCAGAAAAATGCCTTTGATAAAATAAAACATCATTTTGTGTTAAAAACTCTCAATAAACTAAGTATTGAAGGAACATACCTCAAAATAACAAGACATGTATGACAAACCCGCAGCCAATACTACTGAATGAGCAAAAGCTGGAGGCATTCCCCCTTGAAAACTAGCACAAGGCAAGGATGTCCTCTCTCACCACTCCTATTCAAAATTGTATTGAAAGTTCTTGCCAGGGCAATCAGTCAAGAAAAAGAAAAAAACGATATTTAATTAGAAAGGGAGAAAATCTAGATGACGGGTTGAAAGATGCAGCAAACCACCATGGCACACGTATACCTATGTAACAAACCTGCACGTTCCGCACATGTATTCCAGAACTTAAAGTAAAATAAAATAAAATAAAATAAAATAAATAGATATTAGGTCAATGCCATTTTATAAAAAGAAAGGGAGTAAGTCAAATTATCTTTGTTTGCAGATGATATAATCTTATATCTAGAAAACCCCATTGTCTCATCCCAGAAGCTTCTTAAGCTGATAAAGAACTTCAGCAAAGTCTCAGCATATAAAATTACTGTGCAAAAATCACTGGCATTTCTATAAACCAAAAAAGGCAAGCAGACAGCCACATAACAATTAAAATTCTATTCACAATTGCTGCAAAAATAATAAAATACCTAGGAATACAGCTAACCATGGAGGTGAAGGACCTTTTCAAGGAGAATTACAAACCACTGATCAAAGAAATCAAAGAAGACAGAAACAAATGAAGAAACATTCCATTCTCATGGATAGGAAGAATCAATATCATGAAAATGGCCATACTGACCAAGTAATTTACAGATTGAATGCTTCCAATTAGACTGTCATTGACATTCTTCACAGAATTAGAAGAAACTATTTTGAAATTCATATGGAACTAAAAAAAAGACCAAATAGCCAAGACAATTCTAAGTAAAAAGTATAAAGCTGGAAGCATCACACTATCCAACTTCAAACTATACTAGAAGAGTATAGTAACTAAAACAGCATGGTCCTTGTACAAAAACAGATACATGGACAAATGTAACAGAATAGATATTTCAGAAATAAGATGACACACATATAAACATCTGATATTCAACAAACCTAACAAAAAAAAAATTGGGAAATGACTTTGTACAAATGGTGCTGGGAGTGCTGGCTAGGCATAGGCAGAAAATTGAGACTGGACCTCTTCCTTAAAAATATACAAAAATGAACAAAAATGAATTAAAAACTTAAATGCAAAACCCAAGTCTATAAAAGCCCTGGAAGAAAATCTAGGCAATACCATTCAGGACATTGGCACAGACAAAGATTTTATGATGAAATCAACAAATGCAATTGCATTAAAAACAAAACTTGACAAATGTGATCTAATTATACTAAAAAGCTCTGCACATCAAAAGAAACTCTCATCAGAGTGAACAGACAACCTACAAAATGGGTGAAAATCATTGCAACCTATCCATCTGACTAAGGTCCAATATCCAGAATCTAAAATAAATGTAAACAAATTTGCAATTAAAATACAAAGAACACCATTAAAAAGTGGGGAAAAGACACGCGCATACACTTTTCAAAAGAAGACATTTATGCGGCCAACAAACATATGAAAAAAAGCTCAACATCATTGATCATTAGAGAAATGAAAATCAAAACCAAAATGAGATACCATCTCATGCCAGTCAGAACAGTGATCATAAAAAATAAATAAATAAATAAATAAATAAATAAATAAATAAATAAAACAGATGCAAGCAAGGTTGTGAAGGAAAAGAAGAAACACTTTTACACTGTTGGTAAGTAAGTAAATTTATTCAATTATTGTGGAAGACAGTGTGGTGATTTTTCAAAGATCTAGAACCAGGAAAAAACATTTGACCCAGTAAACCCATTACTTGGCATATACCCAAAGGAATATAAATTATTCTACTATAAATATACATGCACATGTATGTTCATTGCAGCACTAGTTACAGTAGCAAAGACATGGAATCAAACTAAATGCCCATCAATAATAGACTGGATAAGGAAATGTGGTACATACACACGATGGAATACTATGAAGACATAAAAATAAATGAGATCATGTCCTTTGCAGGCACATGGATTGAGTTGGAAACCATTATCCTCAGCAAACTAACATAGGAACAGGAAACAAAACACCATATGTTCTCACTTATAAGTGGGAGCTGAATGATGAGAATATATGGATGGAGACACGGTGGGGGGAATAACATACAATGGGGATTTGGGGGGTATTAGAGGGAGGGAGAACATCAGAAAGAATAGCTAATAGATGCTGGGCTTAATAACTGGTGGATGAGATGATCTGTGCAGCAAACCACCATGACACACATTTACGTGTATAACAAACCCACATATCTTGAACATGTACCACTGAACTTAAAAGTAGAAGAAAAAAAAGGATTAAGGAAAACTTCCTGCAGCAACATAAAGTTGAGAACCTAATGATTTAACTGATAATTGTTATCAAACATTTAAAGAACTAATACAAATTTTTCTCAAACCATTCTGAGAAAAATGGAGGAGGATAAAACACTTTCAAACTTTCTAAGAGGTCATTATAATGCTGCTACCAAAATTAGACAAAGATTCATTGAAAAAAAATAAACAAAAATATCTCTGATGAATATTGATGCAAACATTCTCAGAAAAACACTAATAATCAGAATTTAATAACACATTAAAAAGATAATTCATGATGACCAAGTAGGATTTATCACAGGAATGCAAATCAATCAATGTGATTCAGTATATAAAAGAAGAAGGATAAAAATCATATGATTTTCATTTTCAATCATTTTCAAAAGGTGCTGAAAACATTGTTTGATAAAATTCAACATCCCTTCATAATAAAAACCATCCAAAAACTGGGTATAGAAGGAACACACCTCACCACAAATAAAGCCCATATGTGAAAGACCCAGTGCTAGTATCACACTAAATGAGGGGGAAAATATACCTGCAAGCCTTTTTTCTAAGATCTGAAACAAGACAAGGGTGACCCATTTCACCACTGTTATTCAACACAGTACTGCAAGCCCTAGCTAGGACAATCAGTCAAGAGAAAGAAATGCAGGACATTAAAATTGGAAAGGAGAAAGTAAAACGTTTCTTGCTTACAAATTATATAATCCCATAATTGTAGAAATTTAGATAATTCACCAAAAATCTATTAGAATTAATAAATTCAGTAAAGTTGTAAGATACAAAATTAACATAAAAAATCAGTAGCATTTTAATATGCCAACAGAAAGTAATCTGAAAAAAAAAACAAAAAAAGAACTCCATTTACAACAGATACAAATAAAATAAGATAACCAGAAATAAACTTAAGAAGTGACTGATCTCTACAATTAATATTATAAAACACAGATGCAGGAAATTGAAGATGAAACAAAAACATTGGAAAGATAGGGGCTTGGGAGCAAGATGGCCGAATAGGAACAGCTCCAGTCTCTAGCTCCCAGCACGAGCAACACAGAAGACGGGTGATTTCTGCATTTTCAACTGAGGTACCAGGTTCATCTCACTGGGGAGTGCCAGATAATCAGTGCTGGTCAGCTGGTGCAGCTCGACCAGCAAGAGCTGAAGCAGGGAGATGCATCGCCTCACCTAGGAAGCGCAAGGGGGAAGGGAATCCCTTTTCCCAGTCAGGGGAACTGAGATACAAAACACCTGGAAAATCGGGTAACTCCCACCCTAATACTGCACTCTACCGAGGGTCTTAGCAAACGGCACACCAGGAGATGGAGGAAGATCTACCAACCAAAAGAAGAACAAAAAAAAGCAGGGGTTGCAATCCTAGTCTCTGATAAAACAGACTTTAAACCATCGAAGATCAAAAGAGACAAAGAAGGCCATTACATAATGGTAAAGGGATCAATTCAACAGGAAGAGCTAACTATCTTAAATATATATGCACCCAATACAGGAGCACCCAGATTCATAAAGCAAGTCCTTAGAGACTTACAAAGAGACTTAGACTCCCATACAATAATAATGGGAGACTTCAACACCCCACTGTCAACATTAGACACATCAACGAGACAGAAAGTTAACAAGGATATCCAGGAATTGAACTCAACTCTGCACCAAACAGACCTAATAGACATCTACAGAACTCTCCACCCCAAATCAACAGAATATACATTCTTCTCAGCATCACATCTCACTTATTCCAAAATTGACCACATAATTGGAAGTCAAGCACTCCTCAGCAAATGTACAAGAACAGAAATTATAACAAACTGTCTCTCAGACCACAGTGCAATCAAACTAGAACTCAGGACTGAGAAACTCAATCAAAACCACTCAACTACATGGAAACTGAACTACCTGCTCCTAAATGACTACTGGGTACATAATGAAATGAAGGCAGAAATAAAGATGTTCTTTGAAACCAATGAGAACAAAGATACAACATACCAGAATCTCTGGGACACATTTAAAGCAGTGTGTAGAGGGAAATTTATAGCATTAAATGCCCACAACAGAAAGCTGGAAAGATCAAAAATTGACACTCTAACATCACAATTAAAAGAATTAGAGAAGCAAGAGCAAACACATTCGAAAGCTAGCAGAAGGCAAGAAGTAACTAAGATCAGAGCAGAACTGAAGGAGAGAGAGACACAAAAAACTCTCCAAAAAATCAATGAATACAGGAGCTGGTTTTTTGAAAAGATCAACAAAATTGATAGATCACTAGCAAGACTAATAAAGAAGAAAAGAGAGAAGAATCAAATAGATGCAATAAAAAATGATAAAGGGGATATCACTACTGACCCCACAGAAATGCAAACTACCATCAGAGAATATTATAAACACCTCTATGCAAATAAACTAGAAAACCTGGAAGAAATGGATAACTTCCTGGACACTTACACTCTCCCAAGACTAAACCAGGAAGAAGTTGAATCCCTGAGTAGACCAAGAGCAGATTCTGAAATTGAGGCAATGTTTAATAGCCTACCAACCAAAGAAAGTCCAGGACCAGATAGATTCACAGCCGAATTCTACCAGAGGTACGAAGAAGAGATGGTACCATTCCTTCTGAAACTATTCCAATCAATAGAAAAAGAGGGAATCCTCCCTAACTCATCTTATGAGGCCAACATCATCCTGATAACAAAGCCTGGCAGAGACACAACACAAAAAGAGAATTTTAGAGCAATATCCCTGATAAACATCGATGTAAAATCCTCAATAAAACACTGGCAAACTGAATCCAGCAGCACAACAAAAAGCTTATCCACCATGATCAAGTGGGCTTCATCCCTGGGATGCAAGGCTGGTTCAACATATGCAAATCAATAAAGGTAATCCAGCATATAAACAGAACCAAGGACAAAAACCACATGATTATCTCAATAGATGCAGAAAAGGCCTTTGACAAAATTCAGCAGCCCTTCATGCTAAAAATTCTCAATAAATTCGGTATTGATGGAACATATCTCAAAATAATAAGAGCTATTTATGACAAACCCACAGCCAATATCACACTGAATGGGCAAAAACTGGAAGCATTCCCTTTGAAAACTGGCACAAGACTGGGATGCCCTCTCTCACCACTCCTATTCAACATAGTGTAGGAAGTTCTGGCTAGGGCAATCAGGCAAGAGAAAGAAATCAAGGATATTCAGTTAGGAAAAGAATAAATCAAATTGTCCCTGTTTGCAGATGACATGATTGTATATTTAGAAAACCCCATCATCTCAGCCCAAAATCTCCTTAAGCTGATAAGAAACTTCAGCAAAGTCTCAGGATACAAAATTAATGTGCAAAAATCACAACCATTCTTACACACTAGTAACAGACAAACAGAGAGCCAAATCACGAATGAACTTCCATTCACAATTGCTTCAAGAAGAATAAAATACCTAGGAATCCAACTTACAAGGGTTGTAAAGGACCTCTTCAAGGAGAACTACAAGCCACTGCTCAGTGAAATAAAACAGGACACAAACAAATGGAAGAACATACTATGCTTATGGATAGGAAGAATCAATATCATGAAAATGGCCATACTGCCCAAGGTAATTTATACGTTCAATGCCATTCCCATCAAGCTACCAATGACTTTCTTCACAGAATTGGAAAAAATTGCTTTAAAGTTCATATGGATCCAAAAAAGAGCCCACATTGCCAAGACAATCCTAAGTCAAAAGAACAATGCTGGAGGCATCACGCTACCTGACTTCAAACTATACTACAAGGCTACAGTAACCAAAACAGCACAGTACTGGTACCAAAACAGAGATATAGACCAATGGAACAGAACAGAGTCCTCAGAAATAATACCACACATCTACAGCCATCTGCTCTTTGACAAACCTGAGAAAAACAAGAAATGGGGAAAGGATTCCCTATTTAATAAATGGTGCTGGGAAAATTGGCTAGCCATAAGTGGAAAGCTGAAACTGGATCCTTTCCTTACTCCTTATACGAAAATTAATTCAAGATGGATTAGAGACTTAAATGTTAGACCTAATACCATAAAAATCCTAGAAGAAAACCTAGGTAGTACCATTCAGGACATAGGCATGGGCAAAGACTTCATGTCTAAAACACCAAAAGCAACGGCAGCAAAAGCCAAAATTGACAAATGGGATCTAATTAAACCAAAGATATTCTGCACAGCAAAAGGAACACCCATGTGAGTGAACAGGCAACCTACAGAATGGGAGAAAATTTTTGCAATCTACTCATCTGACAAAGGGCTAATATCCAGAACCTACAAAGAACTCAAACAAATTTACAAGAAAAAAACAAACAACCCCATCAAAAAGTGGGCAAAGGATATGAACAGACATTTCTCAAAAGAAGACATTCATACAGCCAACAGACACAGGAAAAAATGCTCATCATCACTGGCCGTTAGAGAAATGCAAATCAAAACCACAATGAGATACCATCTCACACCAGTTAGAATGGCGATCATTAAAAAGTCAGGAAACAACAGGTGCTGGAGAGGATGTGGAGAAATAGGAACACTTTTACACTGTTGGTGGGATTGTAAACTATTTCAACCATTATGGAAAACAGTATGGCGATTCCTCAAAGATCTGGAACTAGAGATACCATTGCCCAGGCATCCCAAAGGAATACTGGGTATATACCCAGTATATACCCAGTGGTGTTTTTAATTCTCTGATAGACTAGGCTATATTACAACTATTTAGAGGTAGAAGTTAACTGGAAGAAAACTCATAGTAATGTAAACACTGGGTATACACTGGGTATACACCCAAAGGATTGTAAATCATGCTGCTATAAAGACACATGCACATGTATGTTTATTGAGGCACTATTCACAATAGCAAAGACTTGGAATCAACCCAAATGTCCATCAGTGACAGACTGGATTAAGAAAATGTGGCACATATACACCATGGAATACTCTGCAGCCATAAAAAGGGATGAGTTTGTATCCTTTGTAGGGACATGGATGCAGCTGGAAACCATCATTCTCAGTAAACTATTGTAAGAACAGAAAACCAAACACCGCATGTTCTCACTCATAGGTGGAAATTGAACAATGACATCACTTGGACTCAGGAATGGGAACATCACACACTGGGGCCTATCATGGGGAGGTGGGAGGGGGGAGGGATGGCATTGGGAGTTATACCTGATGTAAATGATGAGTTGATGGGTGCTGACGAGTTGATGGGTGCAGCACACCAACATGGCACAAGTATACATATGTAACAAACCTGCACATTATGCACATGTACCCTAGAACTTAAAGTATAATAATTAAAGAAAAGAAAAAAATTTTTTTAAATTATGTTAAAATTTTACATTTTTTAATTATAAGGGAATCAGAAATATATTGAAATTGATTCAAATGATAATTTAATTTAGAGAGATTTATGGCATCTTCCTGATAAAATTTATTCCATTACTATGAATAGTAATAATTTACGTTGCCCTAAACAGAAAGTGTTTACATTACTATGAGTTTTCTTCAAATTAACTTCTATCTCTAAATAGTTGTAATATAGCCTAGTCAATCAGAGAATTAAAAACACCACTGTAGAATCAGATAATCTCATAAATCATCAGATAATATCCAGCATTCTTCCAAATAAACACCCAGTAATCACCTTTGCCCACTTCCAAATCTTTGAAAATTTGTCTTTGTAGTTTAAAAGGGGTAATCTGGAGATAAGATTGATAATATTAGGACTAAGAGATAACTTGGCCTCACAAACCTTAAATGAAAGACATTCTATGAGCATTGAATGAGTAACAGAATCTCAAAAGAAGAGGGACAGGGCTCATACAAAATAGGAAATTCTATTATTTTTAGAATATGCATCACTGTCTTTTATTTCTAAGAAAGGTATCCACAAAACCCTTGGCTTCCTCTGATTCAGTATACCAATCCATAGCTTTATGCCAATAATCCTTAACAATTAATATGGAGCTACTCATTTTTCAAATGCAAACTGTGTTTGATGGAGGATTATGTGTGTCAGTGTGCCTGGGTCATGGACGGCCAACATATTTGGGCAAACATTATTCTGGAGGTTTCAGGATGACTTTGACATTTCAATTGACAGGTTGAGTAAAGCCAGTCACCCTTCCTAATGTGGATGGGAATCATTCAATCAGTTGAAGGCCTACATAGAGCATAAGGCTGAGTTTTTTCCTAAATAAGAAATCATTTCCTCCTCCTGTATTGAGCTGTCTTGAGCTGAAACATATGTGTTTTCCTATGTTTGAACTTGAAGTGAAACATTGGCTCTTTCTGGGTCTTGAGCCTGCTAGCCTTCAAACTAAAACCACACCATCAGCTCTCCTGGTTCTCAAGCCATCCTATTAGAACTGGAGCAACACCAGTGGTTCTCCTGTGTCTCCAACTTGTTGACTGCAGATATTTGGACTTGTCAGTTTCTGCAATCACATGAACCAATTTCTTGTAATAAATCTGTTTTTATTTGGTTACTGTTTCTCTGGAGAACTCTGATAAATATGCTGTGTGTTTATTACTTCAAGATTTAAATATCTATTCATCATCATTTATGATATTATTACACTTTTTTATTCCATTTAGTATTCTCTTGAGTATCAAATAAAAGATTGAAACTCCAAAAAAAAATTGGAAAGATATTTTATGTTGGTGAACTAGAAGAATGAATATTGCTAGAATGTCCATACTACCCTAAACAATCTACAGATTTAAGCAAACCCTTATCAAAATACTAATGACATTCTTCATAAAAATTTTTAAAATCCTAATGTTTATATAAAACCACAAAAGTCCTAGAATAGCTAAAGCCATTTTGGGCAAAAATAAAATAAAATAAAATAAATAACAAAAACTGGAGAAACCACATTCCTGGACTTCAAATTATATTGCAGAACTCTAGTAACCAACATAGCATTGTACTGGAGTAAAAATAGACACACAGACCAATGGAACACAATACAGAATAGAGAACTCATAAATAAGTCCTCACATCTACCATAAAGTAATTCTCAAAAAAGGTGCCAAAATCATTCAATGGGAAAATGACAGTTTATTCAATTAATGGTGCTGGGAAAACTGTATATTGTGTGCAAAAGAGTGAAACTTACCAGCACTCCCAACATACACAAAAAACAATCAAAATGGATTAATAACTAAATCTAAGACCTCAAATGATGAAATTACTAAAAGAAGACATTGGGTAAACTCTCCAGAATACTGGTCTGGGCAAAGACTTATTCAATAATACCCCCAAAGCATAGGCAACCAGATAAATTGACAAATTAAATCATATCAAGTTAAAAAGCCTCTGCACAGCAAAATAAACAATCAAAGAAGTAAAGAGGCAACCTATAGAATGAGAGAAAAGACATAAGGAGCTCAAATGACTCTATAGAAAATTCTAACTATACACTTAAAAGTGGACAAAAGATATGAATTGATATTTTTCAGAAGAAATAAAAAAGGCAAACAGAAATGCAAATCAAAACTGCAATGAGATATCTTCTTACCTCAGTAAAACATGGCTTTTTTCCCAAACACAGGTAATAAATGCTGTTGAGGATGTGGAGAAAAGGGAACTTGTACACTGTTGGTGGGAATGTAAATTAAAGCAGAAATCCATGGAGGTTCCTTTAAAAAAAAAAATTGAACTACCATATTATATTTTAATTACATTACTGGATACTTATTCAGAGGAAATTAAAATCAGTATGTCAAAAAGATATCAGTACCCTATGTTTATTTCAGCACTGTTCACAATGGCCAATATTTGTTTATTTATTTATTTTTAACTTTTATTATATGTTTGGAGGTACATGTGAAGGTTTGTTACATAGGTAAACATGTGTCGTGGGGGCTTGCTGTACCTATTTTATCTCCCAAGTATTAAGTCCAGCATGCAATAGTTATTATTTTCTGCTTTTCTCACTCCTCCCACCCTCCTCACTCAAGTGGACCCCAATGTCTGGGCAAGATGTAAAGGTGGGTGAAGCAAGATAAGGTCGTAGTCTGGCAGAGTTCCTTGTGGCAAATGGTAGCTGTGGCTATGGAGTGAAGACCCTCTGCCTTCGAAAAGGTGGGAGAAGAGTGGGAAGGATCACATCATGTTATTTTAGCTCTAGCTTGGCTGCAGTACCACAGAAAATTAGATATGCTTCTAAGCGTTTTGTCTCTATGCCCTGACCCAACGTAGGCACCTCTCTACCCACCCAGGGCCTTGGGGTACTTGCTATCCTAAAGGGAAAGACACAGACCTGGCTGGCTTTGCCAGCTGGCGATCGTAGAGCCCCAGGACCTTGAGCAAAATAAGCAGTAACCAGGAAGTGGTTACAGAAGGCCTAGAGTTAGACTCAGTGCTATGTTTGCTTCAGCTCTGACACAGTGCAGTCACGGTGGTGGTGACCACAAGAGTGCTTGTGTTACTCCACCCCCAGCTTTAAGTGGCTCACCATAAGGAGAGTGGCTTTGTTTGTTTAGGAGAAATAAAAGAAATAAAGGGAATAGAACATGATTATCCACCTGATAAACCACAGAATTGTTCAGGTCTTATTTAAGACCATTAAGGCTATGAATCTGCAAAAACACACAGCATTACTGGGAATGAGGTGCTATCTAAAGCAGACAAAGTTTAGATAACAACACCCAAGTGTTTTCAAATACCTGGTAAGTATCACCAAGAAAAACAAGTACAAACAAGCCCAGATAATGAAGACTACAGTAAATACCAAACTCTTAAATGCCCAGACACAGAAGAAAATCTACTAGCATCAATACTATCCAGGAAAACACAACTTCACCAAGTGAACTAAATAAGGTACCAGAGATCAATCCTGGAAAAAAAAAAAAAAAACAGAGATAAGTGAACTCTCAGACAGATAATTCAAAAGATGTGTGTTGAGGAAACTAAAATTAATTCAAGGTAACACAGAAAAGAAATTCAGAATTCTTTCAGATAAATTTCACAAAGACTTTAAATAATTTAAAGCATGAAGCAGAAATTCTGTAGCTGAAAAATACAGTTGATAGAATACCATCAGAAGAAGCATTAGAGTCTTTTAATAGATCAAGAAGAAGAAAAAGTTAGTGAGCTTGAAGACAGTCTATTTGAAAATATGCAGTCAGAGGAGACAGAATGAAAAAAGAAGAAAAAACACTGAAGCAAGCAAGTATAAAGGATCAAGAAAATAACTTCAAAAGGAAAAACTTGAGACTTACTGGCCTTAGAGAGGAGGTAGAATAAGAGATGGGGTAAAAAAATGTATTCAAAGGAATAATAACAGAACTTTTCAAACACAAGCACTTGGCATATATATATATATATATATATATATATATACACACACACACACACACACACACACACACACACACACACACATTCAACATTGGAGGACCCAGATATACATAGGAAATATTATTAGAGCTAAAAGAAACAGGTAGTCCACAATGAATAATAGCTGGAGACTTCAACAGCCCACTTTAAGCATTGGACAGATATTCCATACAGATAATTAACAAAGAAACGTTTGACTTAATCTGCACTATAAACCAAATTAATCTAATAGAGATTTACAGAACATTTCATCCAATGGCTGCAGAATACACATTCTTCTTCTCAGTCCATTGATAATTCTCAAGGATAGACTATATGTTAGGTCTCAAAACAAGTCTTAAAACTTGAAAAAAATTAAAACAATGTCAAGCATATTTTCTGATGACAATAAAATAACACTCGGAATTAGTAACAAGAAGACTTTTGAAACTATACAAATACATGGGAATTAAACAACATGCTCCTGAATAACCAGTTGGTCAGTGAAAAAAAACTAAGAAAAAATATTAAAATCTTTTGAAACAAGTGATAATGGAAGCACAACATACCAAAACCTATTGAATACAGCAAAATCAGTACTCAGAGAGAAATTTATAGCTACAAGTGCCTGCATCAAAAAAAAAAAACAATTGCAAATAAACAATCTAACAATACATCTTAAAGAAGTAAAAATGCAAAAGCAAACCAAACCAAATATTAGTAGCACAAAATAAATATTAAAAATCATAGCAGAAATAAATTTGAAAAAATACAAAAAATTAATAAAATATAAAGTTGTTCTGTTGAAAAGTTAAATAAAATTGACAAACTATTAGCCAGACTAACACAAAAAGAGAGACCATCTATATAAATACAATTATAAATAAAAAAGAAAACATAACAGTTGACACTGCAGAAATTAAAAGTATAACTAGCGGTTACTATTAACAACTATATGCCAGTAAGTTGAATAATATAGAAGAAATAGGCAAATTCTTGGAAACCTGCAACCTATGAAGAATGAACTAGGGAGAAATCCAAAACCTCAACAGACTAATAACAAACGATGAGATCAAAACCATAATAAAATGAATTCCAGAAAAAAAATGCTCCAGGCTTTGTGGCTTCACTACTGAATTTTACCAAACATTTAAGGAATAACTAATATCAATCCTATTCAAACTAGACTGAAAAATAGAGGAAGAGGAAATACACCCAAACTCATTCTATGAGGTCAGTGTTAACCTGATATTAAAAAAGAAAAGAAAAGAAAAGGAAAGGAAAAACATATTTAAAAAGGAAAATGACAGGCCAATATATCTGATAAATATGAATGTGAGAATTCTAAACAAAATAATAACAAATTGAATTCAACAAAACAGTAAAAGAATCATTTATCATGACCAAGTGGGATTTATTCCACTTAGAATAAATACACATATCCAATAATGTGATATATCATATCTGTAGAATAAAGGATAAAACTATATGATAATTAAAATTGATGACAAAAAAGCATTTGATAAAATTCAACATTGATTTATGATAAAATCTCAAAAAAATGGGTATAGAGGAAACATATCTTAACACAGTAAAAGACATAAGACATATATATCAGACATCCCACTAGTACCATACTAAATGAGGAAAAGTAGGAAGACTTTCCCATGAGATCTGGAACACAACAAGAATGACTAGTTTTCCACTGCTATTTAACAAAATACTGAAGTCTGTAGCTAGAGTAATCAGACAAGAGAAAAACATAAAGGGCATCCAAATTTGAATGAAAGAAGACAAATCATGTTTGTTTGCAGTTAATGTAATTTTATATATGAAAAAATCCGAAGGTCCCATAAGAAAACTATTACAACTAATAAACAAGTTCAAAAAAGCATCAGGATACAAAATCAACATAGAAAAATCAGTAACATTTATATATGCCAACAGTGAGCAATCTGAAAAAACAATGAGAAAAGTAATTCCATCTACAATACCCTCAAATAAAATTAAATACCTAGACGTTGAACAAAGTAAAATATCTCCATAATGAAACCTAGAACACCAACAAAAAGCATTGAAGAAGATACCAAAAGATAGAAAAATATTCCATGTTCATGGATTGAAAAAATCAATATTGTTAAACTATCCAAACTACTGAAAGTAATCTCCAGATTCAATGCAATGCCTATCAAAACACCATGACTTTCTTCACAGAAATAGAATAAACAATCCTAAAGTTTATATGGAACAAATAAACACCCAAAATAGCCACAGCTACCTTAAGCAAAAAGAACAAAACTAGAGGAATCATATTACCTGACTTCAAATTATACTACAGAGCTATAGTCATCAAAACAGCATGGTTCTTTCTTTTTTCTTTTTTAAAGACATGTAGACAAAAACAACAGGATAGAGAACTCAAAAACAAATTTACAAACTTACAGTTAACTCATTTTTTGACAAAGGTGCCAAAAACGTACCCTGGGGAAAAAACAGACTCTTTAATCAATGTTGCTGGGGAAACTGAATATCCATATGCAGCAGATTAAAGCTAGACCTTTATTTCATGCCATATATAAAAGCCGAATCAAAATGAATTAAAAACATAAATCTAAGATATCAAATTATGAAACTACTACAATAAAACTTTGGGGAAACAATTCAGGACACTGGTCTGGGCAAAAGTTTCTTGAGTAATACCCCACAAGCACAGACAAACAAAGCAAAAATGGACAAATTGGATTGCATCAACTTAAAAAGCTCTTGAACCATAAAGAAAAAAATCAACAGTGAAGCAACAACCCACAGAATGGCAGAAAATATTTGAAAACTCTCCATTTGACAAAAGATTAATAACCAGAATATATAAGAAGCTCAAAGAGGTCTATAGAAAATGAAATCTAATAATCAGATTTTAAAATGGGCAAAAGAAGTGAACACATATTTCTCAAAATAAGACTTACATTCAACATAGTGTTGGAAGTTCTGGCTAGGGCAATCAGGCAAGAGAAAGAAATCAAGGGTATTCAGTTAGGAAAAGAAGAAGTCAAATTGTCCCTCTTTGCGGATGACATGATTGTATATTTAGAAAACCCCATTGTCTCAGCCCAGAATCTCCTTAAGCTGATAAGCAACTTCAGCAAAGTCTCAGGATACAAAATTAATGTGCAAAAATCACAAGCATTCTTATACACCAGTAACAGACAAACAGAGAGCCAAATCATGAATGAACTTCCATTCACAATCACTTCAAAAAGAATAAAATATCTAGGAATCCAACTTACAAGGGATGTAAAGAACCTCTTCAAGGAGAACTACAAACCACTGCTCAGTGAAATCAAAGAGGACACAAACAAATGGAAGAACATACCATGCTCATGGATAGGAAGAATCAATATTGTGAAAATGGCCATACTGCCCAAGGTTATTTATAGATTCAATGCCATCCCCATCAAGCTACCAATGAGTTTCTTCACAAAATTGGAAAAAACTGCTTTAAAGTTCATATGGATCCAAAAAAGAGCCCGCATCTCCAAGACAATCCCAAGTCAAAAGAACAAAGCCAGAGGCATCACGCTACCTGACTTCAAACTATACTACAAGGCTACAGTAACCAAAACAGCATGGTACTGGTATCAAAACAGAGATATAGACCAATGGAACAGAACAGAGTCCTCAGAAATAATACCACACATCTACAGCCATCTGATCTTTGACAAACCTGAGAGAAACAAGAAATGGGGAAAGGATTCCCTATTTAATAAATGGTGCTGGGAAAATTGGCTAACCATAAGTAGAAAGCTGAAACTGGATCCTTTCCTTACTCCTTATACGAAAATTAATTTGAGATGGATTAGAGACTTAAATGTTAGACTTAATACCATAAAAATCCTAGAAGAAAACCTAGGTAGTACCATTCAGGACATAGGCATGGGCAAAGACTTCATGTCTAAAACACCAAAAGCAATGGCAGCAAAAGCCAAAATTGACAAATGGGATCTCATTAAACTAAAGAGCTTCTGCACAGCAAAAGAAACTACCATCAGAGTGAACAGGCAACCTACAGAATGGGAGAAAATTTTTGCAATCTACTCATCTGACAAAGGGCTAATATCCAGAACCTACAAAGAACTCAAACAAATTTACAAGAAAAAAACAAACAACCCCATCAAAAAGTGGGCAAAGGATATGAACAGACATTTCTCAAAAGAAGACATTCATACAGCCAACAGACACATGAAAAAATGCTCATCATCACTGGCCATCAGAGAAGTGCAAATCAAAACCACAATGAGATACCATCTCACACCAGTTAGAATGACAATCATTAAAAAGTCAGGAAACAACAGGTGCTGGAGAGGATGTGGAGAAATAGGAACACTTTTACACTGTTGGTGGGACTGTAAACTAGTTCAACCATAATGGAAGACAGTGTGATGATTCCTCAAGGATCTAGAACTAGATGTACCATATGACCCAGCCATCCCATTACTGGGTATATAGCCAAAGGATTAGAAATCATGCTGCTATAAAGACACATGCACACGTATGTTTATTGCGGCACTATTCACAATAGCAAAGACTTGGAATCAACCCAAATGTCCATCAGTGACAGACTGGATTAAGAAAATGTGGCACACTATTCACAATAGCAAAGACTTGGAATCAACCCAAATGTCCATCAGTGACAGACTGGATTAAGAAAATGTGGCACATATACACCATGGAATACTATGCAGCCATAAAAAAGGATGAGTTTGTGTCCTTTGTAGGGACATGGATGCAGCTGGAAACCATCATTCTTAGCAAACTATCACAAGAACAGAAAACCAAACACCGCATGTTCTCACTCATAGGTGGGAACTGAACAATTAGATCACTTGGACTCAGGAAGGGGAACATCACACACCGGGGCCTATCATAGGGAGGGGGGAGGGGGGAGGGATTGCATTGGGAGTTATACCTGATGGGTGCTGACGAGTTGATGGGTGCAGCACACCAACATGGCACAAGTATACATATGTAACAAACCTGCACGTTATGCACATGTACCCTAGAACTTAAAGTATAATAATTAAAAAAAAAAAAAAGAAAATGTGGCACATATACACCATGGAATACTATGCAGCCATAAAAAAGGATGAGTTTGTGTCCTTTGTAGGGACATGGATGCAGCTGGAAACCATCATTCTTAGCAAACTATCACAAGAACAGAAAACCAAACACCACATGTTCTCACTCATAGGTGGGAACTGAACAATGAGATCACTTGGACTCGGGAAGGGGAACATCACACACCGGGGCCTATCATGGGGATGGGGAGGGGGGAGGGATGGCATTGGGAGTTATACCTGATGTAAATGACGAGTTGATGGGTGCTGACGAGTTGATGGGTACAGCACACCAACATGGCACAAGTATACATATGTAACAAACCTGCACGTTATGCACATGTACCCTAGAACTTAAAGTATAATAATAATAAATAAATAAATAAATAAATAAATAAATAAATAAAGACTTACAAGTTACAGTCATGGGAAAAGGGATTCAATACTATTTTTTCATAACAGAATTGATAATCAAAACTACAGTGAGATGTAATTTCACCCCAGTTGAATTGGTTTATATCAAAAAGTCAGGCTACAAATCTGGTAAGAATATGTACAAAAGGGAACCTACTTACACTGTTGGTAGAAATGTACATTACTAAAACCACTATGAGAACTGTTTAGAGTTTCCTCAAAAAACTAAAATTAGAGCTACTAAGTTATTTAGCAACTCCATTCCCATGTATATAACCAAAGAAAAGGAAATCAGTATACTGAATAGATATCTGCACTTCTATTTTTGTTGCAGCACTGTTTAGAATAGCCATGATTTGGAAGTAACCTAAGTGTTCATTAATAGATGAATGAATAAAGAAAATGTGGTATATGTACACAATGGAGTACTATTCAGCCATAAAAAAATGAGATCCTGTCATTTGTCACAACATGGGTGGAATTGGAGATCATCATGTTAAATATGCACCATGTACAGAAAAACAAACATCACATATTTTCACTTATTTTGTGTGATCTAAAAGTCAAAACAACTAATCTCATGGACATAAAGTAGAAGTGTGGTTACCAGAGGCTGGAAAGGGAGACTGGAAAGGACATAGAGTAGAAGTATGGTTACCAGAGCCTGGAAAGGGGTTGGGAAATAGGTGGGGATGGTTAATGTAGCAAATAGAAAGAATGATTAAGAAATAATATTTCATCACACACCAGGGTGACTACGGTCAATGGTTACTTAACTGTACGTTTTAAAATAACATTTAAAATGTGATTGCATTGATTGTAACAAAAGGAATAAATGCTTGAGGGGATGTATATCCCATTCTCCATGATATAATTATTTTACATTGCATCCTTGTGTTAAAAATGTCTCATACACCCAACCAATATATACACCTAAAAAATAAAAAAGAAATAAACAGTAAAAACAAAAAGAAAAAACAATAACCAAGATTTGAAAGCAGCCTAAGTGTCCATCAAAAGTGAATGAATGAAGAAAATATGGTACATATACATAATGAAGTACTATTCAGCTATAAAAACTAATAAAATTCTGTCATTTGCAATTACATAGATTGAACTGGAGGTCATTATATTCAGTGAAATAAGACAGGCAAAAAAATGACAAGTTTCTAATGTTCTCACTTATTTTGTTGAAACTAAAAATCAAAACAGTTTATTTCATGGCTATAGAAGGTATAATGATGGTAACCAGAGATTGGGAAGAATAGTTAGTGGACGGGGAGATTGTGGAAGTTTAATGTGTGCAAAACTATAATTAGATAAAATAAGATCAAGCATTTGATTGCACAAGAGGGTGACTACTGTCAACAATAATTTATTGTACATATTAAAATAATTAAAAGAGTATAATTAAATAATTAGTAACACAAAGAAATGACAAATGCTTGAGGAGATGGATATCTGATTTACTCTGATGTGATTATTATTCATTGTATTCCTTTATAAATACATCTCATTTACCTTGATGTGATTATTATTAATTGTATTCCTTTATAAATATATCTCATTTACCCTATAAATATATACACCTGCTATGTACACATAAAAATTAGAAATACAAAAAAATTAAAAAATAGTTAAAACTTTATACAAAATAATAATAAATGGACTGAGGCAGAAAATTAACAACAGAAGACTTGAATTAGTAAATTAGCTTAATGTGCTACATCACAAGTAAAATTTCAAGTATTACAAAGGTTTAAACAATGGAATATACTCCAATTATTGTCCTTTTAGATAATGCAAGACAAAATATCAGGAGGATTTTACTCTGAAATAGATTTGCCACATTTAAGGCAATTTTCTAGTTTTCTCTTCTACTAGTTTCTACAATAGCAAACGACAGTCAAACTTGACAACTTTATTATCCCCAAACCAAGCCTTAACTTTACCTCTACTGTATCTCTGTTCATACTGAGTCCAGTACTTAAACTTCTTTCCTCTCAATAAACAGCCAGTAAAATCATATACGTTCTTACAGGTCCATCTCAACAGCTTTCTCACGCAAGCGCCTCCCTTAAGCATCTCCACAATAAAGTCATAGATTCAAACGTTTGGTGTGAGATTTGGAGGTCAAACTCCTCTTTCTAATTGTAAAAAAAAAAAAAAGAAAAAAAAGAAAAGAAAAAGAAGAAGAAAAAGAAAAAAGTGTAATTTTTACTCCCTTGAGTCACTTTTAGTTCTTATTCTTATCACACCCTATCTACGAAATCATACACATACGGTCTCAACTTGTGATGAGGTTACTTCCCCATAAGCTCAACATATGTTGAAAATATTGTAAGTAAACTTGCATTTTTGACTTATGATATATTTTGGACTTACAATGGGTTTATATGCATGTAACTCCACTGTAAGGTTAGGAGCAACAAATGCAAATCACTTTCATAGCATTATATAGTTGAAAAATTGTAAGTCAAACCACCATAAGTTGAGGATTTTCTGTATTTCTAAGTGTATGAAAAGGTGCCCTTCTTATATCTGCATCTTGAACAACACTGAGCACTGTCCTTTGTGCTTAAAACTGGTAAAAATAAACACTGGTGAAAATAAGCAATTGGATTAATATATGAATTAATGTGAACATTGTACAATGGAAAAGCAAGAGATTATAAGGAGAACAGTGTGGCAGTTTCCGAAGTTGCAACATGTGACAAAATCTGAAATATTATATGAGATATTTATTTTATTGTCTCCCCTACGTGTCTATGAAACTTTATTTTGTAGCAGAATTGAATCTGTTATATAAGTTTGAAAAATGATACTGTTGTTATTACTATGATCCATGATTGTGGAATGCATTACAAACATTTACAAAATACACTGCTATGCTAGGTCTTAATGAATTTGTATTTCATTGTAGAAGAAGAGAGCATTTATAAAGAATGAAATCTACCTTAACTTGAATGACAATATTTGAGGTATTTTAAATGAGCATTTAATCAAAATTTAGTCAAGTGATAATATGGTAATTAAATATCCATTGTTTGCATAAGGCCTCTGATTGAGTTTAATAAGCACATGAAAGATAGAAATCTAGTTACCATGAGCTCCCTGCAAAAAGAAACAGACTGTGTTAAGAAAGGCATAATTGATTTAAAAAGCAACACTAGAGTTGTGACTCAAGCTAATCCAATCTACTGCATTCTATTCACAAGGCAAATACCATCCTCTATTGCTGAGTTGTAAAATGAAACTACTTTATTACAGCTCTTTGCAGCTTCTTTACATTTCTTGTTTTATTGGGGAGCTTCAGAATATATAAAACCTAAAACATACTATGAAATTATATGTCACAATTGCTCCAAAGACAGATCACTTATTAGGATAAATAAAATATCTATAAAATTTGATGACTGAGGCTTTGCTTCCCACTTTTCCTTTTTAAAAAGAGCTTCATTACCTTTATTTTCACTTTTGTTTTTAATTTTTGTGGGTACATAGTATATATAGAGAGATATGCAGTACATGAGATATTTTGATACAAGCATACAATGCATAATAATAACATCAGTGTGAATGGGGTATCATTGCCACAAGCATTTACCATTTTTTTGTTACAAACATTCCAGCTATACTCCTTTAGTTATTTTAAGATATACAACAACAAAAATATTGTTGACAGTAGTCATCCTCCTGTGTTATCTAGACCTTATTTATTCTATCTAACAATATTTTTGTACCCATTAACCATCCCTATTTTCCCTACCTCACACTACCCTTTCTAGCCTCTGGTAACTCTGTATCTCCATGAGTTCATTTTTTTTCTGTAATTTAGATCCCACAAGTGTGTGAGAACATGCAAAGTTTATCTTTCTGTATTTGACTTATTTTACTCAACGTAATGACTACTAGTCCCATCCATGTTGTTAAAAATAACAGAATTTTGTGCTTTTTTATAGTTAAGTAGAATTTCATTTTGTATATGCAACATATTTTCTTTATCCATTTATCTGTTAATGAACATTCAGGATGCTTTCAAATCTGGACTATTGTGAATAGTGCTGCAATAAACATAAGAGTGAAAATATCCCTTAACTATAGTGATTTCCTATATAGAGGGTATATAACTAGCTGTGGGATTACTGGATCATATGGTAGCTCTATTCTTAGTTTTTTGAAGAATCTCCAAACTGTTCTCCATAGTGGATGTACTAATTTACATCTCCAACAACAATGGGCAAAGGTTCCCTTTTCTTCACATCTTTGCCAGCATTTGTTATTGTCTGTCTTTTGGACATAAGCCATTTCAACTGGATTGAGATGATATCCCATTATAGCTTTGATTAGCATGTATCTGATGATCAGTGATGTTTATAGCATCTTATCATATGTCTTTTGTCATTTGTATGTCTTTTATTTTGAGAAATATCTATTCAGATCTTTTCTTTTTTATGTCAAATTATTAGATATTTTCCTGTAGAGTTGTTTGAGCTCCTTATATATTCTGGTTATTAATTCTTTGTCAGATGAATAATTTGCAAATATTTTCTGTCATTCTGTGAGTTTTCTCTTCACTTCGTTGATTGTTTCCTTTTCCTGTGCAGAAGCTTTTTACCTTGATGTGATTCCATTTGTACATTTTTGCTTTGGTTGCCTGTGCTTTAAGTGTATTACTCAAAAAAATCTTTGCCCAGACCAATGTCCCGGAGAGTTTCCCTGAATTTTTCTTTTTGTAGTTTCATAGTTTGTGAGCTTAAATATAACTCCTTAATACATTTTGTTTTCTCTTTCGTATATTGTGAGAAATGTGGGTCTAATTTTATTCTTCTGCATATGGATATCCTGTTTCCCCAAGCACCAATTATTGAAGAGACTGTGCTTTCTTCAATTAATGTTCTTTGCATCTCTGTGGAATGTAAGTTCACTGTAGATGTGTGGATTTATTTAGGGGTACTATTCCGTTTCATTGTTCTATGTGTCTCTTTTTTGACAATACAATCTTGTTTTGGATACTACAGATATGTAGTATAATTCGAAGTCAGGAAATGTGATTCCTCCAGTTTGTTATTTTTGCTCAAAATTACTTATTATTCTAAGTCTTTTGTAATTTGAGGACTTTTTTTTTTATTTCCATGAAGAACATCATTGGTATTTTGACAGAGATTGCACTGAATCTGTAGATAGCTTTTGGTGGTATGGACAGTATAACTATATTGATTTTTTAAAATTTGTGAACATGAAATATCTTTCTATTTTTGTCTCTTATTCAATTTTTTGAAGAATTATTGTATAATTTTTTATCTTAGAGATCTTTCATGTCTTTGGTTAATTCCTACATGTTTTATTTTACTTGTAACTATTGTAAATATGATTCCTTTATGGATTTCTTTTCAGATTGTTCACTGTTGGCATATAGAAATGATACTAATTTTTACGTTGATTTTGTGACCTACAACTTTACTGAATTTATCAGTTCTAATATTTTGTGAAACCTGTAGCTTTTTCTAAATATGATAGCATGTCATCAGAAAACAAGAACAATTTGACTTCTTTCTTTTTAATTTGGTGCACTTCATTGCTTTATCCTCTCTAATTGTTCTACCTAGAACTCCCAGTATTATGCCTAATAATGGTTGCAAAAGGGGGTATCCTTATTGTGCTCCCAATCTTGAAGGATAGGTTTTCAGTTTTTTCTTTTTCCCATGAATTATGGTACTAACTGCGGATCTGTCATCTATGGTTTTTATTACATTGAGATATGTGCTTTCTGTACCCATATTTTTTAACTTTTATTTTAAACCTACATGTAGGTTTCTTATATAGGTAAACTGGTGTCACGGGGGTCTGTTGTACAGATTATTTCACCTCCCAGGTATTAAGCCTAGTACCCATTAGTTATTTTTCCTGATCCTCTCCTTCCTTCCATTCTACAGTCTCCAGTAGGCCCCAGTGTGTGTTGTTCCCCTCTATGTGTTCATATGCTGTCATTATTTAGCTCCCACTTATAAGAGAGAAAATATACAGTGTTTGATTTTCTGTTCTCGTATTAATTTACTAAGGGTGGTGATTTTGTTCTTTCTAGAGAAAAAAAAAAAAACACAGACACATGATTATCTCCATGGAAGCAGAAGAGGATTTTGATATACCGTTTTTTTTTTTTTAATTTTTATCGTAAAAATTGTTGAATTTTATCTAATGCCTTTTTAGTGTCATTTGAAATAATCACATGGTTTTTGTTTATTCTCTTCATATAATGTATTAATATCACATTGATTGATTTATGTGTGTTGAATCATCCTTGCATCCTAGGATAAATCTCACTTTACCACGAATGGCCTTTTTTTAATGTGCTTAATTAAGTTTACTATAACAGTATTTTGTTTAAGATTTTTGCTTCAGTATTTGTTGTTGATATTACTCTATAGATTTTTTTCTCATGTATCTTTATCTGGTTTTGGTATTAGAATAATACTGGCCTCAAATAATGAGTTGGGATGTATCTCCTTCTCCTTTTTTTTTTTTTTTTTTTTTTTGGAATAGTTTGAGTAGGATTGGTATTAGTTCTTCCTTAAATGTTTGGGGGAGTTCAGCTGTGAATCCATCAGGTCTTGGGCTTATTTCTTTTTTGGCCAGAGTAGTTTTTATTATGGCTCCAATCGCATTACTTTTTATTAGTCTGTTCAGGTTTTGGATGTCTTTATGGTTTAATCTTGGTAGATTGTGTCTTGGAATTTACTCATTTCTTCTTGATTTTTCTATTTATTGGCATAGAGTTGCTCATAGTAACCACTAATGATACTTTGAATTCCTGTGGTATCAGGTGCAATGTCTCTTTTTTTCTCTAATTATTTTTTAATTTCGGACTTTCGTATTTTTTTTTTTCAGTCTGTCCAAAGGTTTGTCAATTTTATTCATTCAATACATTTGTTTCATTAATATTTTGTATGGTTTTCTTTATTTAATTTATTTCTTTTCTAAGCTTTATTTTTTTTTTTCTACTAATCTTCGAGATGGAGTTTCGCTTTTGTTGCCCAGGCTGGAGGGCAATGATGGGATCTCTGCTCACTGCAACCTCCAACTCCCAGATTCAAGTGATTCTCCTGCCTCAGCCTCCTGAGTAGCTGGGATTACAGGTGCCTGCCACCACGCCTGGCTAATTTTGGGGGGTATTTTTGGTAGAGAGGGAGTTTCACCATGTTGGCCAGGCTGGTCTCAAACTGCTGATCTCAGATGATCCACCCTCCTTGGCCTCCCAAAGTCCTGAGGTTACAGGTGTGAATTACCCTGCCCAGCCAGCTTTACTAATTATTTAAGATGCAATGTTAGCTTGTTTATTTGAAGTTTTTCTTCTTTTTCAATATACAAACATATAACTACAAACCTGCCTGTTAATATTACTTTTGGCATATGCCATAAATTTTGCTTTGTTGTGTTTCATTATCATTTGTTTCAGAAATTTTTTATTATTCTTAATTTATTCATTGACCCACTGGTCATCCAGGAGCATATTGTTTAATTTCCATGTGTTTGAATACTTTCCAAAGTTTCTCCTGTCATTGATTTCAAGTTTTATTCTATTGTGGTCACAGGAGATGCTTGATATTATTTCAATTTTTCTGAATCTTTTAAGACTTGTGTTTATGGCCTAACATATAGCCTATGTTTGAGAATTATCCATGTGCTGAGAAAAAAAAAGTGTATTCTGCAGCCATTGGATGAAATGTTCTGAAAATATATATTAGCTCCATATGGTCTATAGTGTAAATTAAATCTAATTTGGTTTTGTTGATTTTCTGTATGGATGATCTGTCCAATGCTGAATGTGGGGCATTGAAATCTCAAGCTGTTATTGTATTAGGGTCTATCTCTCTCTTTAGATTTAATAGTATTTGCTTTATATAACTAGGTGCTCCAATGTTGGGTGCATATATATTTGCAATTATTATAGTTTGTTGCTGAATTGACCCCTTTACCATTACATAGTAACTTTTCTTGTTCATTTTTATAGTTTTTGCCTTAATATCCATTCTGTCTTATATAACTACTTCAGCTCTTTTTTTTTTATTTCTATGGCATGAAATATATTTTATCATTACTTTATTTTTATTTATGTGTGTCTTTATAGGTGAAGGGTGTTTCTTGTAGGCAATAGATCAATCAGTCTTGCTTTTTTCATACATTCAGCAGTCTATATCTGTTGATTGGAGAGTTTAGTCCATTTACATTTTATGTTATTATGCATAAGTAAGAACCTAACCTTGCCATAATATTATTTGTTTTCTGGTTGTTTTGTGGTCTTCTCTTACTTCTATCTTTTTCTTCACTTTCGTGAAGGTGATTTTCTCTGGTGATACGTTCTAATTTTTTTACGTGTGTATCTATTGTTTGCTTTTAAATTTCATGTTACCATGAGGCTTGCAAGTGATATCTTATAACCCACTATTTTGAACTGATGACAACTCAACAATGATTGCAAAAGCACAGTAAAAAACAAGCTAATAGAAAACTAATAAAAGCTGCATACTTTAACTTTGTCTCCCCACTTTTTAACTTTTTGTTGCTTCTATTTATATGTTATTTCATAGTCTATGTCTTGAGAAATGTTTGTAGTCATTCTTTTTATTGGTTCATGTTTCTGTATTTCTACTTAAAATATTAGTAGTTTACACACAATCATTATGGTGTTATAATATTCTGTATTTTTTGTTGTACCTACTGAGTGAGTTTTGTACCTTTGGGTGATTTCTTATTTCTCATTAATGTCTTTACTTTTCAAATTGAAGAACTTCCTTTAGCAGTTCTTGTAGGACAGGTCTTGTATCTTAAAATTCTACAGCTTTTTTGGTCTTAGAAAGTATTTATTTCTTTTTCACATTTGATGGATATTTTCACTGGATGTACTGTTCTATGATTTTTTTTTTCTTCAGCAATTTAAATATTTTCTACTACTCTTTCCTGGCCTTTAAGGTTTTAAGTGAGAAGTCTGCTGCCAGAAGTAGGAGCTCTACTGTATGTAATTTTTTTTTCTATTGCTGCTTTTAGGATCCTTTCTTTATTCTTGACCTTTGAAAGTTTGATTATTAAATGCCTTGGAATAATCTTTGGGGGATAAATCTGTTTGGTGTTCTATAACCCTCTTGTAATTAAGTCTTCATATATTTCTCTAGGTTTGGGAAGTTCTCTGTTATTTTACTTTGAATAAAGTTTCTACTCCAATTTCTCTCTCTACCTTGTCTTTAAGACAAATCACTCAGATTTGCCCTTCTGATGCTATTTTCCAAACTTTTCTTCGTATATTTGTCACTTATTATTTTATCTCCTCTGACTGTGTGTCTTCAAATATACTGTCTTAAAGCTCATTAATTTTTTTCTACTTGTTTAATTCTGCTGTTGAGAGATTCTGATGGATTCTCCAGTGTCACAGTTGCATTTTTCAACTCCAGAATTTTTTTGCTTGATTTTTAAATATTATTTAAATTTATTTCTTAAATTTACTTGATAGGATTCTAGATTCCTTTCCTGTGTTACCTGGAATTTCTCTGAGTTTCATTAAAACAGCTCATTTGAATTCTGTTTGTGAAAAGTTACATATCTGTCTCTCTGGGATTTGTCCCTGGTGCCTTATGTAGTTCATTTGATGCAGCCATGATTTTCTAGATGGTTTTGATGTTTGTGGATGCTCATTGATGTCTGGGCATTGAAGAATTAAGCATTTACAGTAATCATTGCAATCTGAGCCTGTTTATGCCCATCCTTGTTAAAAAGGTTTCCTAGGTATTCAAAATAAATTTAGGGTTGTGATCTAAATCTTTGGTCATGATAGTTATATCTGCATAGGGGTGCACCCCAAGCCCTGTAACATTGTGAGTATTGCACAATTGTATATGTTCCACTTTGATGGTCTTTCATATGATCCAGAAGATTTCTCCGAATTAACAGAGATTCTTAACCTTTTTCCTTACTTTCGCCCAAGCAAAAGGAGTGTCCCTTTCTGTGATGAGCTGCCTGGAGGTAGAGGAGGTGTGACACAGGCCCCCATTTTGTCACCACCACTGGGACTCTGCTGGGTCAGACTTGAAGCCAACAAAGCACTGGGTCTTTCCCAAGGGTTGCTGCTACCACTACCGGGCTAATACCTAAAGTGTGCTCAAGGCCCTAGCGCTCTACAATGAGCAGGTAGTAAAATCAGTATATCTTGCATTCTTTCCTTCAGAGCAGTGAGTTCCCATAGGCCCTGGGCAGATCCAGTGATGCTGCCTGTGACCCAGGGCATGAAGTCAGAAAACTTGGAAATCTATCTGGTGTGCTATTCTACTGTGTCTCAGCTAGAACTGAAACCACAAGGCAAAGTCCTTCCTACTCTTCCCTCCCTCTTTCCCAAGAAGAGGAGTTTTTCCCCATGTCCACAATCACCACAGTCCCACTGGGTGTACTCCCAGAGTACCACCAATGTTCACTTAAGTGTCAAGGGCTCTTTAGTCAGTTTGTGTTGAGTGTGGCTTGGCCTGTGTTTTCGTCCATTTTTACACTGCTGATAAAGACATACCCGAGACAGAGTAATTTACCAAAGAAGAAAAAAAAAAAAGTTTATTGGACTTACACTTACAGTTCCACGTGGTTGTACAGGCCTCACAATTATGGTGAAAGATGAAAGACATGTCTTACATGGCGGGAGACAAGAGAAGAGAGCTAGTGAAGGGAAACTCCCATTTTTGTACACCCATCAGATCTCCAGAGCCTTATTGACTATTATGAGAACAACACAAAAAAGACCTGCTTCAGTGATTCAATTGCCTCCCACTGGGTCCCTCTCACAATATGTGAGAATTTGGGAGGGACACAGCCAAACCATATCATTCCACTCCTGTCCCCTCCCAAATCTCATGTGCTCTTATTTCAAAACCAATCGTGCCTTCCCAAGAGTCCTTCAAAGTTTTAACTAATTTCAGCATTAACTCAAAAGTCCACAGTCCAAAGTCTCATTCAAGACAAGGCAAGTGCCTTCTGCCTGTGAGCCTATATAATCAAAAGCAAGTTAGCTATTTCCTTGATACAATGTGGTTATAAACATTGGGTAAATACAGCTGTTGTTTCATAAGGGAGAAATTGGCCAAAAGAAAGGGGCCACAGACCCCATCCAAGTCTGAAATCAAGCAAGGCAGTCAAATCTTAAAACTCCAAAATGATCTCCTTTGACTCCATGTCTCACATCAAGGTCACGATGATGCAAGTGGTGAACTCCCATGGTCTTGGGCAGCTCTGCCCCTGTGGCTTTGCAGGATATAGTCCTCCCCCACCTCCACCAGCTGCTTTCACAGGCTTGCATTGAGTGTCTACAGCTTTTCTAGGTGCACAGTCCAAACTGTCAGTGGATCTACCATTCTGGGGTCTGGAGGGTGGTGGCCCTCTTTTCACAGCTCCGTAAGACAGTGCCCCAATAGGGATTCTGTATCAGGGCTCAGACCCCACATTTCCTTTCTGCACTTCCCTAGCAGAAGTTCTCCATGAGGGCCCTGCCCCTGCAGTGAACTTCTGCCTGGGAGTTCAGGCATTTCTATACATCCTCTGAAATCTACACAGAGGTTCCCAAAGCTCAATTCTTGACTTCCGTGCACCCGCAGGCTCAACACCACGTGGAAACTGCCAAGACTTGGGGTTTTCACTCTCTGAAATAATGGCTCGAGCTGTACCTTGGCCCCTTTTAGCCATGGCTGGAGCAGCTGAAACATAGGGTACCAAGTCCCTAGGCCACACAGAGCAAGGGATCCATGGGCCTGGCCCAAGAAAACTTTTCCTGCTAGGCCTCCAGGCCTGTGATGGGAGGGGCTGCTCTAAAGACCTCTGCAATGTCCTGGAGACATTTTACTCCTTGCCTTAGAGATTAACATTTGGTTATTTGTTACTTATGCAAATTTCTGCACTTGGCTTGAATTTCTCCTCAGAAAGTGGGATTTTCTTTTCTATCCCTTTGTCAGGCTGCAAATTTTCTCACCTTCTATGCTCTGTTTCTTTTTTAAAACTGAATGCCTTTAACAGCACCCAAGTCACATCTTGAATGTTTTACTGCTTAGAAATTTCTTCCACCAGATACCCTAAATCATCTCTCTCAAGTTCAAAGTTCCACAAATCTCTGTGGCAGGAGCAAAATGCCACCAGTCTCTTTGCCGAAACATAACAAGAGTCACCTTTGCTCTAGTTCCCAACAAGTTCCTCATCTCCATCTGAGGCCACCTCAGCCTGGACCTTGTTGTCAATATCATTATCAGCATTTTGGGCAAAGCCATTCAACAAGTCTCTAGGAAGTTCCAAACTTTTGTACTGTCTTCTTCTGAACCCTCCAAACTGTTCCAACCTCTGCCTGTTACCCAGTTTCAAAGTCGCTTCCATATTTTCTGGAATCTTTTCAGCAGTGCCCCACTCCACTGGTACCAGTTTACTGTATTAGCCCATTTTCGTGCTGCTGATAAAGATATGCTCAAGACTAAGCAATTCACAAAAAAAAAAAAAGAGAGAGAGAGAGAGATTTATTGGACTTAGAGTTCCATGTGACGTCGTTGGGGAAGCTTCACAGTCAATCCTGGTGAAAGGTGAAAGGCACGTCTTACATGATTGCAAACAAGAGAAGAGAACTTGTGCAGAGAAATTTTCCATTTTTATGTAGACATCAGATCTTGTGAAACTTATTCACTATTACAAGAACAGCACAGGAAAGTCCTGCCCCAATGATTCAATTACCTCCCACTGGGTCCCTCCCACAACATGTGAGAATTCAAGACAAGAATATAGGGGGTTCACTGCCAAATCGTATCAGCCTGGAACTCATCCTTCAGGACAGCAGGTTCCTCTTTGGCCCAGGATGGTTCTAGAAATGCTATCCAGGAGCCAAGGTTTTGAATTTGGGACACCAACATCCCACTTGATGTTGTTTTCCACTGTGGTCAAGCTGGTCCCTAAGCTGATTTTCAGTTTTTATGAAGGTGTTTTTTTGTGTAGATAGTTTTTCATTTTGTTGTTCCTGCAAGGAAGATGATCAGTATAAGCTTGTATTTGGCCACTTTGCTACAACTACCTGTATTACCTGTAAACACATGTCAATTCAGTGCTCAGAGCCATTAGTTATTTTTTTTCTCTTCTCTCCTAGCCGTATTTGTGCTCAGCACCTTTACTCATATTAAGATTAGGAAGTATTAAGAAATGAATAACTAACATTTGAATAGGAAACCTCTCAAACTAAGAGATAAAATGTTTCTCATATCATTTCAGACATCATTTCAGTGAATTTAAGCAGTTAAAAGTTGGGCATTGGTTAAATCATTGTTGCCCTTAAAATCATACCCATTATGTCACTCTTTACTTCTTCACTGAAATGAGAGAAATTTCTAATATAGAAATTTTCCTTTGAAATCTTCAGGTCTCAAGTAACCTGAAAAGTAGGTGTCCTATTCCAGGGTCACTCAAACAATTTAATTCTCTCAATTTAATAAAACCAAGATAAAGTTTTCATATTATTTAGATATGTGAGCTGAAGTTACTACTTGAAATACTTTGACATGAAGATGAAGAAGAGAAAAAAATGATTGCTGGGGGTGATGTTTCAATTTACAGGTCCTAAAGTAGTATAATAATAAAGTGAACTCAAATTTATAAGTTAGGCTATTATTAACTCAACGATAACCTTCCTTGCTAAAGAAAATTTAAGATAATGTGTTGCTCTTAGTTGTCATTTTTCTTTAACCTACTTTATCTAGAAACATTTTTTTTTTTTTTTTTGGTCTTTCATGACAGTAAATTTTTGAAATAATTCAGGCCAGTTTTGTAGAAAGTCCTTTAAATTGAGTCTGAGCATTCTTTATGATGAGATTCAGATTATGTTTTTTTCAGAAATACTACAGAAATTATCATGTGCCCCTTAAACCACCATTGTAAAATTAAAACTGAGACAATGAAAGAGAGCTGATCTAACCAACTCCATCTTGTCTCTAAACTCCAAGCTGTCCTTGTTCATTTTGGGGCATAGGCTGAACTAAATGTGGGAGAAACTTAGTTTACAGTTGAGCTTTGAAACAAAGATGATAACAGACCTTTTCCAAAACAAACCTCCTTCCTGCCTGGAGACTAGACTGCCTTTGCAGGACTAACAGATTAGCCAGAAGATTTGAAATTATGGTTTAGGAGTCATGAAAATGGAGGCTGCAAGATCCGAAACCTTCCCAAATTGCTCCTGGGAATAACATCACTATTGTAAAACCTAAGATCAGTGCTTGAGGTATTTTCCAGACCCTGCACTTGATGGATCACCTGGCATCATCTAGATCAATAAACTGGTCCATCTGGTCTTGTGATCCCCACCCAATAACTGATTTAGCACAAGATGACAGCTTTTACTTCCTATTACTTCATTTGTGACCCATCAATTAGTACACCTGACTCACTCGCCCTCTATCCAGCAAATTATCCTTACAAACTGCAATCCCAGAGTTTGGGGGGAGACTGATTTGAGTAATAATAAAACTTCTGTCTCCCACACAGCTGGCTTTGCATGAATTACTCTTTCTCTCTTGCAATTCCTATGTCTTCATAAATTGGCTGTCTTAGCAATGGGCAAGTTGAATGAATTGGGCCACTCTAAACCCTTCTCAGTGGATCATATAGGGGACATATGATATTCACATGTTCTACTACTCATAAGAAAATATTATATCACTTATTCAAAGTGATTTCTGCCAGGGTTCTCCACTGTAGTTATTGTTTTTGCTTTCATTATTACCTTATGGAAAGATACTTTGATACCATGTGAATATCCTATTTCTAATTGTGATATAAGAAAAAATATATTTTTAATTTCTTTCTTTCTATTTTGGTTTTAGGAGCTCCATATTCTGACATGAAGCTCCTAAAACTGTTGGGAATCTCTAAAGTGAAAGTGTCTTTTTGTATGCTGATGAGATAACTGAGGGCTTGGGGCTCAGAGACAGCCTCAGAATGAGAATTTGTTGAGAAACCAACCATAGAATTACGTGTTAGAACGTTAGCCCCACCCCTAACCTGCAGGGAGGGAAGAGAAGCTGATTACCAATGGTCAATGATTTAATTAATTATGCCTATGTAATAAATGTTTCATAAAAAGCTAAAAGGACAAGGTTTGAAAAGTTTCTGGATTGCAGGACATATGGAAGGTGGTGTGACTTGAGATAGCATGGAAACCCCGTCCCCCTTCTTGTATAGGTTTTCCCATGCATCTTTTACTTTTGTCTGTTCCTGATTTGTATCTCTTTATAATAGATGAGTAATTGTAAGTGAAGCACTTTCTTGAGTTCTGTGAGCTACTCAAACAAATGACCAAACCTGATTAGGACATCATGAGAACCTCCAATATATAGCTGGTGGGTCAGAAGCACATGCATAAACCTGGAATTTCTATTAACATCTGAATTTGGGGCAGTCTTGTGAAACCTGTGTGGTTTGTTCTAACTCCGGTTAAAGTCATAATTGAATTTAATTGTAGGACACCCATCTCATATCAGAAAATTGTTGGTAGGTTAAAAAACACACATGTGATTTCAAAAGTGTAGTGTTATATGTGGGGGATATAGTAGGTGTTGAACCCAAATTATCTAAGACAGGTCTCAGTCAATTTATAAAGTTTATTTTGCCATAGTTAAAGACATGCCCATTGAAACAGCCTCAGGAGGTCCTGATGACATGTGCCCAAGGTGGCCAGGGCACAATTTGGCTTTATACACTTTAGGGAGACATGAGACATTAATCAATATGTGCACATTGGTTCAGTGTAGAAAGGCAGGACAGGCAGGACAACTTGAAGCAGGGAGGGGGCTTCCAGGTCAAAAGTAGATAAGAGAAAAATGGTTGCATACTTTTAAGTTTCTGATTAGCTTTTCACTAAATACACACATTTCATGTAAGAGGAAAATAAAGGAATGGTCACTTATGCTTTAGTCTGGCTTATTAAAACAATAAGGCAGAGAAAGCAATCATATATGTATTTTTCTCATGTGAGCAAAAGAATGACTTTAAGTTCTCTGTTCACAAAGAATTTTCTTGTGGGGAAATTGTGAGGGAGGTATGTAGCTTTCTAATCTTTGTAGCTCTCTTAATGAGGAGTAAAATGGGAGACAGATTTGCCTATTGCAGTTTCCAGCTTGTCTTCCTTTTGGTTTAGTGATTTTTGGGTCTTGAGATGTATTTTACTTTCATAAGGTAAAAACTGCTTTGATTTGTTTTTTGCCCATACGTAACTTACCATACCTTCATGCAATAGTTTTAGCATCCATTCCTGATTCTTGCCTGAGACAATTTTTATCTAAATATTGCAAGACCCTAGCCAGAGGATGGGAAAACTTGAAGAAGTCCTTTGACATTGCCTGTCCAAACAAGTGAGAACTGTCTCAAAATCACTGAGGCAGCACTGTCCATGTTAACTGGGCAATTTGGCCAGAGGGGTCTTTGAAGGCAGCCAGGTGTTGAGAGTCAGGATGTAATGGTATATAGAAAAAGGCATTCTTTACATTTAGGACTGTGAACCATTTAATTCCCTCTGATATTTGAGTCAGCAAGGTATAGGGATTAGAGACTATCAGATGAATTGTGACTATGGCCTCATTAATGAGGAGGAGGTCCTGAACTAGTCTCCATTCCTCATTGGATTCTTGTACCCCTAATATTGGGGTGTTGCAGGGGCTGTTACATGATTTGAGAAGGCCCTGCAATTTTAAGTAATTAATAATTGCTTCTAGCTCTTTCCTAATCTCTGACTTTAGGGGATATTGTCTCTGGTTAGCAAAAGAACTGGGATCCTTAAAGTGAGTTCAGACTGGCCTAGTAGCTATGGCTCAACCTATTCTTCCTTGGGTTGTCCACACTTCTGGATTAATATTAATTTCCACCAGGTGGAGACAAAGTTTGTCCTGGGCTTATAAGGATACCAGCTCCCATGCCAGCTAAAGTGTTTCTATCTAGTAAAGGAATGGGACTTTCAGGCATAATTAAGAAGTCATGTGTAAATAATAGGTCCTCACAACTACAACTAAAGGGTTGAGAAAAATATTGACATATACATCTATTTTTTTTCTGAGATGCCCATCACAGTTGTGCTCAGAAAGAGGGGAAGCCTGGATTAGAAAGGAGAAAAGAGAGACTGGCTCCAGTGTCCAGAAAGAACGATCCACCCTCCCATCTATTTTCAAGAATCACCCAGGGATTCTGAGCAGTAACGGCAGCTTTAGCCACTAGGGCCGGGAGTCTGAGCCCCAGGACCTGTCAATCCTGTTGGACCATCTGTGAGACCAGTTCTGGAGCTGGTGACCTCTGTCTCCCAGGGCAGTCCAATCTCCAGTGGTCCCTGCAACAGGCTGGAGAAGGTTAAGGTGGCTTCCTCTTGCTGCCTGGGAAATCTTTCTTAAAGTGCCCCGACTTGCCACATTGATAGCAACTACCAGATGCACCTCAGGGATCCTGGAACTTGCAAGCCTATGATGCAGCCACTAGAGCCTCTTTCTTTCTAACGTGTTTTCACTCTTTCTCCTGGGCCTCCTCCTTGTTCCTCAGGATGTTTTCCAAGGTGTAGTCTGGTCCTATAGCCTGCTTCTGCAGTTTCCTTCTAATATTGGGAGCTGCCTGCATAATACACTTGTCCTTTAGGATTAGCTGTCCCTCAACTGAATCAGGGGATAAGGAGGTGTGTTTCATTAGTGCCTCTCAGCCTTTCCCTAAATGCAGCAGGATTCTCATCTGCCTTTTGATCTATCATGGACAACTAGAGTAATTAAGAAGTTTGGCCCTAGTTCTTTTTAGGCCAGCCAATATGCACATTAAAAGGTGTTTCCTTTTCTATTAATCTGTGGAATCACTGGCGTTCCAATCCAGGTTGTCAAGAAGTACAGCCTCTCTTCCTATTGGGAATGGTAATCCCCCTATTATTTCACCTTCCCTATTTTTTCTTTTCCTTTTTTGCCGATTATAGGGGACATATTGTTCATTTTCAAATTTGTCTGCTGACTACAGAGCTCCCTGTTTTTTAGCAACGGTTAGGGTTTGGCTTAGGAGCAGCATAACATCCTTCTATGGGAGGTCAAACACCTGAGATAAATTTTGGAAAGATTCTATATACCTATTGGGTTTGTCAGAAAATTGGTCTAAGTCTCCTTTTATTTGCCTGAGGTCCTGCATGAGAAAGGAACTAGAACCCTAGTGGCATCATCTCAATTGCGCATTTCTTATAGGGATAAGAGTAAAGCTGGGGGAGTGGGGAGTTTTGGTGATGGTGGAACTGGAGGAACTGATGGCTTGTTTGGAGGGGACAATCAATAGCTGCCTCAGATGTCTCCCCCATAATTTGCTTCCTTAGTTCTGGGCAATTATTCCCTATGGGCCTGCCGGATATGACTGCTAGAAGAGCTGGGTTGATTGTGCAACACTTGCAAAAGTCTAGTAAGAAGGCCATGCCCTTGTGCAAAAGCAGAGTTTCAGGGTCGAATGAGTCTCAGTGTTTCACAATACACTTGGGACGGGTGTAGGCTGAGATGTCTAGAAATATAGGGGAGACAAGGCAGCCCTCATCCCCCTTCTTTATTTGGAATGGGCCAAGATGGAGACGAAGACAGTGGGAGCATCTGCTAAACTGTTTTTCCTCCTTGGTTCCCTGGGACCCGACATTCATTAAAGGTTCTGCCCATGGATTCAGGCATGACCCTCAGTCATGGATCCAGAGGTGCTAAATGGTGGAATTAGTCACACTTGGCCATGAAACTCTACTAGTCCTCCACTGGTGGTTTCCTTTTGAATCCCTAGACTTGTGTGATCTGTGTGGTTCCCCATTAGATACATCTCAGGAAAGACTATGTAACAGTTGTATTTGGCAAGGACCCTTAATCATGGGAGTGATATCTGGGTTGAGATATATAATCTGCTATTATAGCCTGGACTAGATTATTTATTTTTAGGCAGTGGTTCTGGTAAACTTCCAGACATGAAATCCCCTTACTATTTAAGTATCATTGTAATTGGAGGCAGAATATGTGCGTTGAAAGAATGTAGAGACCAAGTGGCTTTTTTCTGCTGATACAACAGTATTGAGATTAAATTTGATTTTGGAGGACATTTTCCTCCTCATTTTTGAAGGCAGAGTTTTCCAATTCATGTAAGGGACATAAAGGCTGGTCTCTAGTAGAGAGGCACAAAAAAGGAGAAGAATTGGGAAACTAGAAGTTTTTCAGTAAAGGACTGACAAGATGCTTCATGGAGAGGATTTCTATTCTACTAGGTGGCACTGAAGGTCTTGAAACACCATGTGCTTTCCTGACAAAGGGTAAAGAGGGAGATGTTCACTGTGGTGGGGAGACCCTTAGTTCCTAGAAAATCACACACAAAAAATGGCATTTCCTTGAGTTACATTCCTGGTTACTATGACATTTGCTGATTTTGCCTAGCAGGATTATTTCCCTGAGCTGTAAAAATGTCTGCAGCATTGCATACAGAGAGGAGACAGTAAACATAATGACCGTGGAAGAAAAGGAGGAAGGTGTGATAGAAAAAGCTTGGAGATCCCATTGCTGACATCCAATGGTAAGTCAGAGGCTGGGGTTAACCCAGAAACCTTCAGGTACCACAGAAGGGTGTAGCCCCAGTCAGGAATTTTCAGTTGCTGCTGGACCTCTTCCAACCCCCACAAAGACTAGGATCTCTGTGAAAGAAAACCAGTTAGAAACAGAACCAACATTCCCAGCACCCTGAGGGCACTGTAGAATTTGCTATATCCTCTCCAGCAAGCCTGTCATCTGAGTCTTGAGAATAGTGGCCACACTAAAGATCTCTTAAATGGACATGAGACAACTGGTTGGGGTTTTATTTTAAAATTTAGGGCAGAAGGCCTCAAAATAAAAGTAAAGAGTTGGGGTCCACTCCCATACTCACCCTTCTGTTGAATCTGTCTTGCATCCTGAGAGACCTTACAATGAAACAGCCTTGATGTCTGGAGTAACAACTGAGATTCATTGTCTCACAGCCACAGACAACAAGGACGCAGACACACGAAGAGTGAGGTTGAGAGTGGAAGTTTAATAGATAAAAGAAAGAGAATAGCTCTTTGCTATAAAAAAGAGTACCAGAAAAATGGGTTGCCAAATTCGCAGTGAAATGCAAGGTGTTTTATTGATGAGCTGGTGGGGAGATGGTATCTGATCTCCATAGGGCATGAAAAACTGGTTGGAATAGGTGTGTCTTTTGCATAGGGTGTGAATCTCTGGTAGCCCCCACCGTAAACTTTTCTTATGCAGGTGGGTTCTCTGCCTGAGCTGTGCCATGTTGCCCCCCCCCCTTTTTTTTATTATTACTATACATGTGGTAACAAAAAAAGGGAAGATGGAGCCTCCATGTTGGACTTGTCTGACCCCAAGTAACACTTGTCTATTGGTGTAGCTGCCTACATTCCTACATGCAAGTTTATAGCTTCCTTACTTATGTTTGCAGCTTGATTTTTCAGGCTGCACTTTGTTAGAAAAGAAATGATTTTGAGGACTGCTTTTTGTTAGAAAAGAAATTCTTCCAAGGACTCTTTTGCCCTCACTATCCACCTAAATAAATTCTTTCTACCTCCTGTATCATCTGCACATGCCTGAGTGGCTGCTCTGCTGAAACTCCACATATCTTTATGTGTCAGACTGAATGCCCTTGTGGAGTGGGTCCATGAGGAGATCCCCTGACCTGACAGTAGCAAAGATCTGCGGGAGAAGCATGGGTTCCTGGCATCACACATTTACTCATTGCTTTCCTGGGCATGGGAAGTTTCCTTGACTCTGTGTCTTTCCTAGGTGGGCCATTGTCCTGCCTTGCTTTACTTTGTTCTCCATTGGTCAAGTCATTTCCTTGATTAGTTTTAATGTGAGTACCTGGATGTTTCAGTTGAAGGTGCTGTATTTATTTACCTATTCCCCTTCTTTTTGTAAAAGCCATGCACACTAGCTGCTTCTAGTTGGCCATCTTGGCAAACTCCTTCCTGCAATTTACTTGCAAATGATTCAAAATAAATGGGTGTTTGCAGGTGCAAAGACATATATACATACAGAATGAGAAAGATAAAGCAAACCAAGTAAAATGTAAACATTTGAATAATCTAGATAAAGTGCATGTGGTACATTTTGGGAGTATTTTGCAACATCCTATAATTCTAAAATTATTTTAATTTTAAAAATTAAACGCAATAATGAACAATGATTTATTGTTAATATTTATCTTAAATTTTGTAATTACACGTGAATTCACATAACATTTTAAGAGAAATATATTATTCATTAACATATGGTACAACAAAAAGAACAGGTAGTAATTCTATTGTAACTTCAACTTTTTGGTCTTCCTTTAAAAATATTAATGCAGTATAGTAAAACTTTCCCTAAGTTGTATGTAATAGTAAGGATAGTAACGATTTTCCATAATTATATCAGTTTTGTAACACATGATAACTCCATACATAGTTATTATAAACTGCTAATAATAATTTTATAAATTTATATTGGAAATGGAATTTTTGCCCCTCTTTCCCTCTGTTTTTTTTTTTTTTCTTTCTTTCCTCTTTTCTTTAGTTAGTAAACATTTACGGAACATGTGCTAACCACCCGAAAGTGTGTTAAATACAATTTGGGAAGTGGGCAGAGAGTGCAAAAAAGGCACACAATGAATTGAGGGAAAAGAATGAAAAACTACAAAGTAAAGGTGATCATATGTGTTTGTGTGTGTGTATGTATATAAATGTGTACAAGTGTGTACATACATATACAGATATGTGTATATATATGTGTATATATGTACACACATATACCTTTGAAATGATTACTCACTTTCTAAATTAGAACATCAAGTTGTCACTACAGGAAAATGGTACTATCTTCAAATCTAAGAAGTCATTTTAAAAGTTAATTGGAGCAAAATAAATATCATGTTTAGTTTACTATTTTTGAAAGTAATTTTATATTTACTTTTCTATAAAGTACTATACTCATTACATACTGACTACAGGAAAAGGCACTGTTTGGGTAATTTGACAGACTTGATACTCTGAAGCAGTTTACAGAAGTATTTTGTTTTAATTATCTGTCGGTTTTGATGGTGTTCCCTCCGAGGCAGACATCTCACTTTAGTGCATTTCAGGCATATGAAGTGCAAAGGGGGCTTGTGAAGTCCAATCCATAGACAGGGAATAGTAACCATGTATTTTATTATAATGAAGTCATAACCATAAAGACATTTGCAAAGCAAGGTGCAAAAGTTCTGTAGCTCGGGGCAGTGGTAAAATAAGCACAAGATTTACATACATTTTTATGAGACTATTTACTCTTATTCATTAAGAACAAAAGTGCTTAGTATAACAACTAGCACAATCACCATGGACTAAGACAGAGATTAACTCTGACATCTTTGGCTTTTTTGAAAAGAAATATATTTAAGCACTAAGTGAATCACTTTTGATTTAAAGTTCCAAGGCTCTTGTGTTACAAGATCAAAAAATATATTTAAAATTTTACTATATACGTGGATGTTCTAATTTTTCATTTGTTTGCTTTTTGAAGAGTATCTGAAAATAAAGGTGGAGTTGCTTCCAAACAAGGATAAAGTGGTAGACTAAATTTAACACCTAAATTTAGAGAAGAATCTTGACAAAATGGCAAAGAATGTAAACCTTGTCTTTCTAGCTTTCTTTGCTCTTTTTCTAATGTCCACCCCTTATTTCTACCTTTTTCAGTATATCTTTATATAGGACAGCTCTTTCATGCTTTTTATTGTGAATCTAAAGTCATTATTTTAAGTTTATTCTTACTCTGATGTACAAAATATGTTATTCTCAGGGTGATTTGTCTCTTGCTAAACAATTGGTATTGCAAAAATCATTATGGAAGTCATCTGCATTGGGTTTTTTTCTTTGACACTAAATTAGTTTATTATTTTGGATATGGTTCCAGCCCCATGTGTAAATTGAGCCACATTGGTTATTATCAGTGAAGACTATCATACCTCAATAATGGAAGTCATATATAACAATGTTGGGAGTATGGTTTGCAAAAATTATACAGGTAATTTGAAAGACACAACCTGTGGGATGCACTTCTGTCTATACACATACATTTTCAGTTTAGAGTCATTAGACTAGACAATCCTGAAGGCAGTTTTTACATCAAATTTATGGTCGCTGATGTTTACTAGTATTCATACAGTTGCGTGTCACTTAATGCTGATTTGTGACACAAGAAAAAATGCAGAAATAGAAATAGGAGTGACATTTCTACAGGGGAGTCTTCAGTCTGTTCTGATGTATGAAAGCAATTATTCCATTGGGTATACTAACTATTTATTCAATTCATTAATGGTAGCAATAAACAATAAATATTGATTATCAGTAACGAAATGTTTGTCATACTCCTCACAACTCATTGTGATTCACCAGTGAATACTAACAAAACTACTACCTTTTAATTTATGTGGTTCCAAAATTCAATTAATCTCTAGCAGTAAGGTTTTCAATTTCCACAATAGATCAAAAAGGAAAATATTTGGAAGTAGAGAGATGTCCCGGTATGTACTAAAGCACTCTACACAGGTACTTCCTGAATTGATGTTTGCATAAAATTTTCTATGGCTGTGTTGGAATAAATTAATGAAGGTATACATTTTGTGACCCATGAGTTTTATGATTCTTCCTCTCCTTTCCTTGGTTTAAATCACGGTCCTGTCATTTGTTAGTCTTGTGACTCTGAGCAAATATCTTTATTCTCTTAATCTCAATTTCTTCACAGTAATAATATGGAAAAAAATGCCCATCTCATACAAAAGAATACATCCGTACATGCACCATAGACTCTAAAATTGAGGATTTCAGTTAAAGAAAATATGAGCTTGGCAAGAAAAAAAAGTAAACTTTGAATGTTAATTCCAAGTAAGTAAGTGTTGGGTATATCTAGCCAGGACCAGAATTCGTCATCACTCTAAGTTGGGCCAATTCGGGCATGAAGATTGACAGAAAACAAAAGGCATTTACATAAATAATGAGTATGTATGTATGTGTGTATGTGGATATATGTGTATATACACACACATACACTTAATCATGTATCACTGAATGAAGGGGATTCATTTTTAGAAATGTGTCCTTTCGCAATGTTACCATTGTACAAACATCAGAGACAGCATTTAAACAAACCTAGATGGTATAGCTTACTATATGCCTAGGCTATATTATATGGCCTATTACTTCTAGGCTGCAAACCTCTACAGCATGTTACTGTACTGAATACTGTAGGCAATGGTAACACAGTGGTAGGTATTGGTGTATCTAAAAATATCTAAACATAGAAAAGGTACAGTAAATTGTGGTATCATAATCTTATGGGACCACCATCATTTATGTGGTCCATAATTAACTAAAATGCAGCTATTCAGAGGATGACTATGTATATAAGAGGGTATTTATTTTAAAAATTGGCTCATGTGATTATAAAGTCTGGAAGGTCCCAAAACAGGCCACTTGCAAGCTGGAGATTCCAGGATGTTGATGGTAACATAGCTCAGTCTAAATTCAAGACCCTCAGTAACAGGAAATCCAATAGCGCAATTCTGAATTTGAGGCGGAAGGCCTGAGAATTACAAGAGGGGAGTGGGAATGGGGGCACTTGGGTAAGTCCTGACATCCAAAGACCAGAGATCTGGGGAGTTATCATATTCAAGAGCAGAATAAGAAAATGTCCTAGCTCATGAGAGTAAGAAAAAGACACATTTTCTCTGTCTTTATATTCTGTCCAGACACCCCACCAATTGGATGGTGCCTGCCCACATTGAGAGCTAATCTTTCTGACTCAGTCCACCAATTCACAAGCCAATCTCCCCTGGAACATCCCCACAGACAAACCCAGAAATAATGCTTTCCTACTTCTGTAGGTTTTCCTTAGTCCAGTCTGGTTGACACATAGAACTAACAATTACAAATCCATCTACTGTCAACTTGGCATTCACAAGCATCCCATTAAACCACACTTAATTTCCAAATAAAGACAATAACAGGGTAAGACTTCTCTGAACATAATACAACTATCCTTTATACAATTGAAAGTGCATTAATTTCTCCCACAGAAAAGGAGAAAAAGTCCTTGAGTGATGTTTACTTTCTCCTGCTATTCCATAACTTAAATACTGACATAAAGTCAATATATTGTATGTTACATGATAAAAAAAGAAACAAAAACAAATATAATTGTTTAATATGTGTGTGTGTGTGTGTGTATATCCACAAACATGTTCTTAACAAAATAGAGAAGAAATATTAATGACAGTTACAGTCCTTATTTCTATAATTTATCATCTAGTTGTACCTGGTATTCATTACTACCTTCTTCTACTACCCATTCTGTATTCCTTTTGCCTTCAGCAAGAAACTCAGCTTGTCATGTTTCTTTACCTGGTGGGATAACCCAAACCTTCATCCATGAAGGGTCTGTGTCATTTTTACTATAGTCCTGCCAGTGTTGGTTTGTTGTAATTTTCCATTGACCTTACTCACAGGGCATGGTACTATTGAGAGACAGCCTAAGGTATCTTCTGTATTCCAAACATACTCTCCTTTACCTCTATTATAAAGTATTTATTCAATTTCCCCTCAGCAGTCTGGAACAGTAACACCAGCCAACAATGTATCTTTCTTGTTAGCTTGTTGGCTCAGAAGCATGAAAATCCCAAAGTGGCAGGGTGGCAGTCTCAACTTCCAGTTCAATAGAATTATTGTTGTGTCTGCTGGTGAAACCATTTCTCCCTCTAGAAATAAGACCTATGAGACAGCAGAGCATAAATTTGTAAGAACAGGAAGAAAAAAATTGTTAGTGGGTCACTTCAATTAATGGTGACTTATGCCAATGCCATTTCACCCCTTGATTTCTGAACTGGTAAATACTGTCTGTGAGAGAAACAATGTCCATCTATTGGATGTTGATTCTGAGCATATACAGGCTTCTTCATCTCATCCTGCAAAGTATTGTAAACTAGCTGGTGCTGTAACCGCACATCAAAAGGTCATTTCATCTTTCTATCAAGCCAACAGCTTAAGGATAATATGGAACATAGTAAGATCAGTCAATTCTATAAATCTGAGCCCACTGCCACACTTCTTTGGTTGTGAAGTGAGTTCCTCTGTCAGAAGCAATGTTGTGTGGACTACCATGTCAGTGGATGAGGCATTCTGTACATCCGTGGATCACAATTTTGGCAGAAGAATTGCTTGCAGAATATGCAAATCTATATTCAGAGTAAGTGTTTATTCCAATAGAGCCAAAACACTGCCCCTTCCATAATGGAGATGGTCTAAAGTCATCAACCTTCCATCAGGCATCTTGTTGATCACTCCAGGGAATGGTGCCATACGGGGGTTCTATATTGGTCTCTGCTGCTGGATGATTGGATACGCAGTGATGACTGTATTCAGGTCGACCTTGGTGAGTAAAAGTTCATGTTTCTGAGTCCATAAATAACTTCAATTCCTGCCACCACGGCCACTTTTTTCAGGAGCCCATTGGGCAAGGACAAGAGTGACTAAGGAAAGAGACTTACTAGTATTCACAGAATGGTTCATCTTATCCATCTGATTATTGAAGTCCTTCTCTGCTGATGTCATCTATTTGTGGGCATACACATAGTAAGCAAATATCTTTACATATTTTGCCCACTCAGAAGAGCATATTCTCATTTCTCTTCCCCAAAATTCTTTGTCACCAATTTTCCAATTATGTTCCTTCCCAAGCTTGTAACCACACAGCCGAACAATTGGCTACAGCTGTATATAATCACACTTCGTGTCATTTCTGTTTTCAAACAACATGCACCACCTGGTGCACTGCCTGAAACTCTGCCCATTGAGAATGCTTCTCTCAAAATTGTGCGTAATAGAGGTCCCAAAAATGAGCCATAGTGCGGCAGTTGTCCACTTTTGAATGATGCTTTTATATCATGCAGAACCATCAGTAAACCAGGCCCTAATATTCTCTTTCTTTATCAACTGATAATAAGACACTCTCTATGAGGCCATAAGTGAAGGCTGAGACAAAGAAGGCAGTGTAGCAGGAGTGTACACCATAAATATTTGGGCCACTTCTTTATGTTATGTAGCTTAGTTGTGCTTTCAGGACCTGCTCCAGCATGATCACATATATTCAATTTCCACAATATGATAGAGTGCTGTTGTCCACACCCAGTTTTATGGCTTAGTAGGTCAGATAACACCCAATTCATGAAAGGGAGCTCAGGTTGCCTGGTAATGTGGTGGCCCATTGTCAAGCAATCAATTTCTATGAAGGCCCATTAGTGGGCCTAAAATCATCTCTCAAACAAAAGAATACTCATCTGTGAATAATAGCAGAGTGTTGTACTAAAATTCTTAGGTCTCCCACAGCTATTCACCTATAGAAGCCTAACAAAGGCTTCAATCGGCATCCTTATCTGCCAGTGGCATCTCAAGTACCACTGAATCTGCTGAAGCATATAGCTCGAGTGTCAAAGTAGCTTGCACAGCAGTCTGGACCTGTTGCAGAGCCTTCTATCCTGGGCTCCACTCAAAACGAGCAGCTTTTTGGATTACTTGGTGGATGGACCAGAGTAACAGACTCAAATGAGGAATGTATTGCCTCCAAAATACAAATAGACTTTCTAAACAATGTGCCTGTTCCTTGGCTGTGGGAAGGTCCAGATGCAACAATTTATTATTTACCTTAGAAGAGATATAGTGGCATGCCTAACACCACTGGACACTAAAAGACTTCACTGAGATAGAAGGCCCCTGAATTTTACTTGGATTTACCACCTTTGACACACAAGTCTCTTATCATTAGATACAGAGCACTTGCTACTTTAAGCTCACTAGATACAATCAACTTAATGTTATTGATGTAATGGACTAGTGTGATATCTTGTAGAAGTGATAGTTGTTCAAGATCCCTGATAACTAAATCATGACATAGGGCTGGATTGTTTTTATAACCCTAATGTAGGATAGTGCAGGTGTATCTTCAGCCTTGCCAGCTGAAAACAAACTTTATTTAGTGGGTCTTATAGACAGGTATGGAGAAAAAGGCATGTGTCAGATCAATAGCTATATGCCAAGTACCAGAAAGTGTGTTAATTCACTCAAGCAATGAAGCCTCATTTGGTACAGCAGCTGTAATTGTAGTTACCAATTGTTGAAGCTTACATAATTCACTGTTATTCTCCAGAATTCATCTGTCTTCTGCATGGGCCAAATAGGAAAGTTAAATAGGGATGTGTTGCGAATCACCAACTCTGCATCCCCAAATTGCTTTCATTTGGCCTTTTATATCATAATAGCCCTTATAACATAGGTCAGGGAACCAGTGTGGGTATTCTTCTAGTTGCTAAGTATTCCTATTCCAATTATGCAATTGGAACTGGGGAAATAATGTCAGTATGGGTTCAGGGATCCCCTGGACCCACTGTAAGTCAGACCTGAGACAAAACTCCATTGATTACCTGACTTCCATAAACCCTTACTCTAAGTGGAGCACGACAGTGACATTTTGGTCTCAAGGAATCAATGTCAGTTCTAAGCCACTGTTCAGTGGTTTCTGAAATGTCTAATTATTTCCTTTTTCCCAATATACAGTTACTCTGGGAAAAGGATGTAGGTCCCTTTTTGAAAAGATATGAGAAATATTAACAGTACTGAATAAATTTTCACATTACTTGAATATTTTTCTATGTATACAGATCGAATAAACATTTAATAGGCCTTTTAGCTATTTTACTTCTAAGAAAATCATGATTAACTAGCCAGTACCATAGATCTACACAAGTCAGACTATTCTGATTCTTCCTTTATGTCTATCTATTATGATAACTATGCCGGACTTATTTTTGATGGTTGAGTGGGGCCACATGGTTCCTGCCACCCCAGGATCAAGGTATTCCCACAGTCTTTATGTTTTTCAGTTGAATGACAGCAATAAAGTCTGACCTACAAAGAAAAGCCATTATGGAGATTTTCAGAAATCCTAGGGCTCCTCTCACAAATCTATTTTTCAAGGTTTTGGTGAAGGATATGTCTTCTGGATGCTCTCAGTGTGGGTCAGTACATTTTAAGTGACAAATCCACTCCAACATTCCAATCTTCCTAAGCTTTTGAATGCCTTCCTAATTTACGTTAAATCAAGGGATATCAGGCATCTACAACTTAACCACAGGGGGTCAGCTTTTGATTCATGTTTCAGCTAACCAACCAATTTTTTATCACATTTTTTAACTCTGTGAGGTGCAACACCAAATGAAGAATCACTCTGTGGTGTGCCCATATCAATATTTTCACCCTTGTTCAACTTTATGTGTCTTTCACCATTATCCCACACCCATGATATTTGTTCCCACATGTGTTCCCCTTACTTATTCTTAGAAAACTCACATATTTCTTTCACAGAGTAGCAAATCCCCTCATGAGTTACACTTTTTAACCTCATCTTTGAAGGCCTGCTGGGACTTGAGTCTAACTATAGGTCTACAAGCAAAGAGGGATGGTGGGGGTGGGTCCTGAGGAAAGTCAGCATTGTCTTGCTTGTCAACTGCCTCAGGAGATACTATTACCATTTTCTCAAGCAATGTAGAGTTAATCCCTGAGACAGAAATGTAAAGGCCTATACTACTATGAGTGATGATGATGCTGCCACAGTGAATGAGGGTGAGAGTGGGTAAGTCACTTCTGACAAATAAGACTAATAAGAATTTAGGAACTCAATGTTCCAAGCCTCATCAGGATTTTTTGCATGCCCCCAACCCAACTTACAGGATCTCATTTTTTCCCACGATATATAACTGCATTTTAAATTAGACACACTGGTAGGTGGATAATTCAACTTTTATTGTAATTGAGCTAATTGCATGATAAAGGCTTGAGTGTGATTTTTTCAGCAAATTCATTTTGGTGGTTACAGGAGAGAAGATTCTCTCTCAGGGCACACTTTGACCCCTTAGGGTATTTATACAAAGCTGGAGTCTGAGATTTGAATCGCCAAGTTTATCCTTTTCTTTCATCACCTTGTTCAATGAAATCAGAAGCAACCCACCAGCATCATTATATTTTGTGGTTTTTCACTAATGTTCAAAAGTGTCATATACCGAGTTATTAAGTTCTTTGTCTTTTGTAAGTGGTTTCTTAGAATTATCAACTGCAAATAGCTTGCATATCTTATAAACAATTTATAACATAGACTATCAGTGTCCTCTGAGTCTATTCTTAAAAGAATAATTGCTAACATATAAGTCTAATCCAATTAGAAAGCCAATTGTAGAAACACAAAAGAAAAATTCTTTAAAAATTTTCCTAAAAATTATCCTCTCTAGAACCACTCTTTGGACCAAAATCTGTATTGACCAAGGTACTCTAGAGAGACAGAACCAATAGTGAATACACACACACACACACACACACACACACACTAGGATTTTTATTAGGAGAGTTAGCTCATGCAATTACGGAGGTTGAGAAGTCCCATGTCAGGCCATTTGCAAGCTGAAAACAATTGGGTTCCAGTAGCATGGTTCAGTCTAAATCTGATAGTAAAAGAAAAGTAGCTCAGAACAGTCTGAGCTATATGAAATATGCAAGATTTATCAGGCAAAGAGACATGAATGTGGGACTTCAGTCATGAACCATAAACCCATGCCTGGAGAAAATTGTTTAAAGGCATTTTTGTTCCTGCCTTTTTTTTTTCTTTAAAAATCCACTTGTAATTGCTGCAAATTGAAGTATATATTCAGGGCAACTTGAGTTAATAATCCCAGGTAGCCATCCTTAAGATTTGAACTTAAATAAACTCTATACTCAATAATATTTTCTGAATCTAATTATTTAATGTTAATCTTTTGGCTACCATAAAGGGACCCAAAGTGGTCCTCCAGTGAGTTCCACTACTTCACAGACAATCAGAGCTTTGGTATCAGCACAATAGACTTTCAATCATCGAACTCATCAAAGTCAGCAGGGATCTCTGACTGACTTTAAAGACCCTCTTTTGATTTGCCTCCTTCTAGCTTAGTTGAAACTTCAGACTTTGAGCCATATACATTCCTAACTTGACAGGTTTATAATTTGAAGCTCTATTGTAAAGTACAAGTTTCATTTGTAATTTCTGAGATTATACTGATCACAGATTTGTGATTTTCACTTTTCTCTGAGGTTAAAGTTTTGTTTTGAATTGTCTGTTAGAGTTTTTTTTTAACTTTCTTCACTTGAAATTTGGTCAAAGAGGGGAAAAAAATCAAATCCTGAAGTTTGGTTCAATTCACAAGTCTAAAACTTTCTTCTTGAGTGACCAAAATATTAAAAGACTCTATGAGGCTCATGAAATTTTTGGTCATTCAGGAAGAAAAAACTCCAGTTAATTGGCTTAAAAAAATAAGCTTTTAAATATGTTAACAGAAAAATAGAAACTAAATTAAATGCACTTTAGTTCACATGACTTGCATAAATCTTTAGTAGATAAGACTACTTTAATGTTTCTGGTTTAATAAAAACAACTGTGTCTTCTGATCAACACAATACCTATGTATTTTACTTCAGAGTTCTTGCTTAAGGGTGACTCTAACATTTACAGGCTATAAAAATGATTGGCAAACAGGTAACTTGAGATGATGCTGTCAACGAAAAGAGTCACACTCAGTAAAAAAGATGAAGTGAATTATTTTGAGACAAATATGAGTAACCAATGCCCCATGACATAGCCCTCAAAAGTCCTGAAAATATATGCCCAAGATGATCAGTCTACAACTTGGCTTTGTGAACCCTGATAATCTGAGACAGGCGTCAGTTAATTTAGAAAGTTTATTTGCCAAGGTTGAGTATACACACCTGTGAAACAGCCTCAGGAAGTCCTGACAACATGTACCCAAGGTGGTCAGACCAGTTTGGTTTTATACATTCTAGGGAGATATGAGACATCAATCAACATATGCAAGATGAACATTGGTTCGGTCTGGAAAGGTGGGACAACTTGAAGCAAAGGCAAGACACAAAGTGGGGAGGTGGCTTCCAAGTAATAAGTAGATAAGAGACAAATTGTTGCATTCTTTTGAGCTTCTTATTATCCTCTACAAAGGAGGCAATCATATATGCATTAATCTCCATGAGCAGAGGGATAACGGAATAGTATGGGAGCCAGGTTGGCCTTAAGCAGTTCCCATCTTGACTTCTCCCTTTAGCTTAGTGATTTGGAGGCCCCAAGTTTTGTTTTCCTTTCATATTTCCCCCCTTTTCTTCCTTAGAACTTTTAGGAGAAAGCATTTTGGAAGAAAATGTGTCTCTTGTCCCAGGTATTATCTGATCTCTAATGACTAGGATGGTTTATTCCTAGACGAGTAGGTCCCGAGTTATTAGGAAAGCTCATTTTTAGCAGGTTGCAAGTCTTGTGTCCTGTATAGAGAAGATAGGGGGAAATAAGGGAGAAAAAAAAATCCTGAAAAATTGATATAGGCTACATTACTCTGAAGTCCATACCTCAGTACGCAGGGATAAAAATAGCTTATGTATGTAAATAAGTTGCTGCTATTTTCTTCTGAAGTGTAAGTTGTCTAGCTTCAGTTTGCAGGGATTTACAAAAGCACAGTTTAATCTTCGGTGATTACAAACTAGGGAAAATGGAGGAAAAAGAAATAGAAGGAAGAAAAAAATGAAAATATCATTTCAGAGACTTGTAGCCAAGAAAAATTAGAATTCAGCCTAAATTATAGAAAATAATAAAAATTGAAAAGCAGGCAAAACTAGACACTGAAAACAGGTATAGTATAGTTTTTGAAACATATTTTTTTTTCTCTCAAGTTTCCCATTTTTACTAAAGACAAATCATGGTAGGACCAGTTCACTTTATTATCATTGGCCAGATTATTTGTATAAAGTGCACCAAGAGTAATTATTTTTCACATAGGCTTTAAAAAAAAATTGACTTTGATGGAACTTTGTTCCATAGAAGGAATCTCAGGCAAGACTTTCTTAAAGTCAAGCCCAGCCATGGATCTGTACCATCAGATAGCTACAATTTGAATGAATTTCCTCTTCTCTTGAGAGTCCAAGATAAACCTGGGGCTTCTGGACCTGTTAGAAAGTGACATTCTTTACTTACCACAGGTAAGAAACCCTGCACACGGACTGTATAGACAAACTATGAGGCCAGTTTTTCCAAGGGCTTTATTGACTCCATAAGTAAAGTTTGATTCCTTAAAGGAAAGCAAACCATTTGAGTCAAAGCCTTGGTAAAATAACCATTTTCTCCAATTGTGTCCTCTGACAAATGAAACAGATTCTTACTGCACTTATGCAAATAACTGTATTGCCATAAGTTAAGAATACTCACATATGGTTTCCAAATTCTTGAGAAGTTAAGTAGAAAGAAACAAATATGATCCAAATTTTTGTTCATAGGAGTATAATAAATTTTTAAAAGCTGTCAATGGCTTAAAAGAAAAGTTTCAGGAATTGGAAAAACAAAACAAAGGATCAGCAATGGTTTAAGCAAAAAATCAAAAAGATTACTTCAATCAATGTAGTTAATTTCTCTTTTGCTTGATATTCATGAATATTTTAGGTCTTCATGAGTCCTAAAAGTTTTTCCTCTATTCTGATGTCACAATCTCCAAAGTCATCAGAAACTTGATTCAAGGGAACCTGTTAGAGTTTTGTAGCTGATTATAAAACCACCTTCTAAAGAGGAACAAAAGAAGACAAGAATTGTCCATGAATGACAAAATATTTTAGGGCAGCCATAGTCAAAGACACAATTTACAAGGAATTTTTTTTTTTACCTCTGTGGCACAAAATAATTTAAACATAACAATTATGATTATTACTGATAATGTACACTAAGTCATATTACAATGATAGGAGTTTCCTATAATTTTAGAACACATCCCAATATCATATTTATACAAATAAAGCCCAAAGAAAACCAAACACTATTTCGTATTTGACCATGTTTCCTGTATAATTTTTATATGAAATAAGCCAAATTACATTATTTTTGAATATCAGGGAACCTAATATCTTAAAGGATTAATTAGATCAGAAAAAGACATAATTTATAATTTGATTTTGGAAAGTTTGTAGAATATCAAAGTTTAAAACACTTGATATTACAAAATAAATTTACAAGTCATTACACAGTCATTTATTTAACCAAAGTGATAACTCAAGGATTTAAAAAAAAGAAAGCAAAAACCTTCATTCTTTGAGAGAGAAGACTTAATTTTCCAAACAAGAACCCCTAATAAAAACAGCATGAAGCCAATTAAATACATTTTTCAAAATTTTGTAAACAATCTGTAAAATTTTAATCTTAGTCATAGTATATAACTTTTGTAAGCCTTTTATATCCTTCATAACCTTTATTAAATAGTTGGTTAATGCTTCAAGAAAACCTTGTTATTCTGATGCTGGGGTTCATATGCTGGTCTTGCGTCAGTGTGCCTTTGACATTAATTATTAATTTATAAAGAAACTGAACTTATTTTATCTCTTAAATTGGTTCTTACAATCTCACATGACCACCTCTTCCATGATAGTCCCTGGGCCTTAAGGAGTGGAATGGTTTTAATTTCTGGCCCTGTGTCTCAGAAATGCAGTTTATTTTGATTGGCTTATGCTATGGGACCTGAAAATAAGGTTTTAATTGCTGTAAGTGTTTAAGATTTAGCAGGACTTTGTGTCTTTTATAGATCCAGGAGTCAAAGTCCTGTAACTTAAAGTCACAAGTAGTTTAAAAGCACATACAGAAAGATACATGGATATAATAACCTTAAATTAAAAAAAAATTAAATCTCAATCTTTCCTAAGCAAATCAAACTTAATAATAATGGCACAGAAATTATTTTGATAAAACTTATAATGTGTTAGGCCAGTCACCAAAAAGCAAAAGAAAACATCACACATCAGGGCTTGTCATGGGGCAGGGGGTGGGGGGAGGGATAGCATTAGGAGATATACCTAATGTAAATGACAAGTTAATGGGTGCAGCACACCAACATGACACATGTATACATATGTAACAAATGTGCATGTTGTGTACATGTACCCTAGAACTTAAAGTATAATAAAAAAAAAGAAAAGAAAAAAAAAAACCTTCTGTAGTATATAGGATATTATGATGAAAGAAAACATTTTCTTTAGACCTTTAAGGAAAAGTGCCTTTTAAAAGGGGAGATAAAGCCAAAAATTGCAAGGGTCAATAAAAGTTGACTGATTATAAAATCTCTTATGATGTATTAAGAGTGAATCAAGCAATTAAAATTTCATTTTTCTAACTAATAATGTAGTGTATAAGTGTTTTTACATGAAGTTCAATCTCTAGAAAGAGCATTTTAATTTATTTTAATTATAAACAATTTGATCATATAAAAGTTTTTTTTAAATTAATCCTCCTATTTTGACTTACACAGACCATTCCTGACATCCTTGGACTTTCTGATTTGTCCTGAACATCCCTCTTTCTTAAATATCCAGTCATTTTATTTTAGGACTAAATTTACCACACAAAATTCTTTCTCATATAAAATTGTTTCCCTTGAAGTTTTCTTGCCACAAAAGCATACCTCTTTATTTTCATAATTTTCTCTACATCTTTCTTATTTCCTGGTTCCTTTACCATATTTAGCATATGATCTTTAAACATACTTTGAATTAGACAAAACTTGTTTACCTTTTCTAAAAAGAACACACCTTCTTAAGCAAGAGTATTTTCTTGAAATATATTTTTATTGGAAAATATCCAAATAATAAAATATTCATTATTCTATTTAATATAAATTTGTCTTCTAAATTATGACAAGCTTGTCTATAATTATTACATTACATTTACCTAATTTTTTATTTTAATTGTTTACCTAGATTGTTTATGAAAACTGGAAGTCATTATTTAGTGTTAGGAAACTGCAATTTCAAAATTGTAACTGAGACAGTGAAAAAGATATGACCTAACTGACTCAATTTTGCTTCTAACCTCCAACCTGTCCTTGTTCATTCCTGGATTTTGGGAGGAACTTAGTTTATAGTTTAGCTTTAAACAAAGATGATAACAGTCCTTTCCTAAAACAAACCTCCTTACTCCCTGTGGACTAGACCATCTAAATCCTCAAGATTAGAAGTTATGGTAATTTTACTAAATAATTCAAGAGGTAGGAATCTTCATTAAAGCAGTATCATTGTCTTATCTATTAAAAATTACACAAGCAAAGATCATAGTGTCTTGACACCCATAGTATTTGGCAGGCTTAAGTATGAAATTGCTTTATTAATAAATGCAAATAAAAAATGTATGCTGACAATTCTTAATATATTTGTAATATTACTTTACCAATAATTTTAAAGGTATCTTATTTATTGAAGATTTTACTTAATGTAAACTTGAAAAAGCATTTGACTAGTCTTTTCTTTTTCTGATAAAGTATTTGATTTAAGCACTTTTATTTCTCTTTAAGCCAATTAATTAGAGCTCTTTTACATATTTTCCATAGTGAAACATTGTGTACACAACACATAAATACATAGATGTATTAGGCATGCCAGTAGAAGTACATATTATAAATTTGTAATTAACCCCCCTTTTTTTCCTATTTTAGACTTTCAAATTCTTGAAAACTTGTTTCAACACTCTAGGCAGTTTTCAGCTAAATAGCCTTAAATTTGCATAGTAAATGAAACAATTCAGTTGAAAATCATATAGCAAAATTTACATCATAAAATACAGAGAGAAAAAGTCTGTTGGTGCTAGAACAACACGCTTTTATTTTTCTTTGAGCCAAATCACACATAAAATTATAGAAATCTATCATAGGATTGTATAAGGAGACCAATTTTATTTACAGATGGACTACCTATCTTTTAACTGGATCTCTGAGCTCTGGGCAGAGCCCACACTGAATCCCGGGTCTCCAAAAGTGGAGAATTATTTTGAAGTTAGATCACATGATGCTTTTACACTGCACTTTTTTTTTTTTAACAAAGTCTTTTCTAAGTGTCTAAACTGCACTCTTCCTTAAAACCCCAGAGTAGCCTCTGTTGGAACAGCTATTAATGAAGAAAACAGAATTCAGTCAAGTGAGAAGAAAAAATTAACTTTTCTCAAACAAATACAAGATCCTAGGAGAGAAAAGCAAAAACAAGCACATGAAGACCTTTTACATACAAATACGCATGCACACATACACACAAACACACATCTTGGATGTTAGCTTTTAATTAGATTGACTTCAAAGCCATTGAGCTCCTTTAAAAAAATTAAATTTCATTAATATATTTCAGCTAGGACAAATTGCTGTTATTTCAGAAGTACCAAGTATCAAACCAGAAAGGCCTTGAATTAGGAACCAAATCTACCCTGTCATAGTGCAAAAAAAAGAAAGTAGAACTTTAACTATCGAACCATACGTAGCATGTGAGGGACAGCCATTGCTTTCGGGTTGGCCTGGGTAGCAAAAAGGTGTCCTTGTTATGTAAATAAAGTCCCTTATGTAGTCAAAATAAAAAATCTTTCCTTTTTGTTTCTTCTGTGGCCGTTTTTCTCCTCCCACTTTACTACATTTCTGTGTGTGTGTGAGAGGAGGAGAATGTAGCCGTTTTAGAGGCCTTGTTCCCTATAATTCGGAACGTTCTTTTGGATTTGAGCAAGTTGGATACCGTTGGTAAAACCCATGGGAAAAGGATTGAAACAACAACAAAAACAGAAACAAACAACTAAAAAAAACAGTTAAGTAAAACAAATGATCGCATAACTTACATGATTACTGAGTACTCTAATGGTAAGGAGAAACTAAGACTAGCTGGTTGTTAATCTTTTTTTTTTTTTAAACAGAGTCTCCCTCTGTCGCCCAGGATGGAGTACAGTGGAGCGGATCTCGGCTCACTGCAAGCTCTGCCTCTTGGGTTCACGCCATTCTCCTACCTCAGCCTCCCGAGGAGCTGGGACTACAGGTGCCCGCCACCACGCCCGGCTAATTTTGTGTATTTTTAGTAGAGACGGGGCTTCACCTTGTTAGCCAGGATGGTCTGGATCTCCTGACCTCGTGATCCAGCCACCTCAGCCTCCCAAAGTACTGGGATTACAGGCGTGAGCCACCGCACCCAGCCAGTTAATCTTAACTTTAATCAAGACAAAACCCAGTTCAGTAACTGACCTTGGAATAGGTCTTAAGCTGTAGACTGCTCTCTACCATTCTAGAAGCAGGAAAAATAAAATAAAATAATAAAATAAAATAAAATAAAATAATAAAATAATAAAATAAAATAAAATAAAATCTCATTTTCCCTGTTGGAAGTGAGCTCAAACTCCATAAAGGAGTTACCTGCCTTCCACCATTATGGAAGCATAAAAAAATTGCCTTCCTTGTGTTGGAAGCAAGTAAAACTTCAAAAAAGATAAAAGGAGTTGCACAACAAAATAAACTGTAGATCTCGATCAAATTTGGGGAGATATTAATTATCTGGGTAGGGTGCTGTCAGACCTCAACAAATTGTCCTATTGGTTTGAGCCATAAAGTTAGCTCATGCTGGTACCAAACACCAATAGATTTGTCAAAGGTTAGGGCACAGTCACAGTTTGGTTTTATACATTTGAGGGAGATATGAGACATCAATCAATATATGTAGGAAGACCATTGGTTCAGTCTGGAAAGGTGGGACAACTCAAAGCAAAGGCAGAAAGACTCGAAGTGGGGAGGGAGCTTCCAGGTCACAGATAGGTGAGAAACAAATGGTGGTATTATTCTGCACTTTTGATTAGCCTTTCCAAAGGAGGCAATCAGATATGCATTTATCTCAGTGAGCAGAGGGATAACTTCGAATAGAATGGGAGGCAGGTTCACCCTAAGAAGTTCCTAACTTAAATTTTCCCTTTATCTTAGTTGTCTTGGGAACCTACGATATGTTTTTAACACAGTATTCTTCAGGAATAAGTATGAAAACTCTTGACCAATAAATGCAAACAAAAATGCTGACAATCCTTAAGACATCTCTATTATTACTTTTGCAATAGTTTTAAAGCCAGTTTATAAACATTTGACTTAAGTCACACGAACCTGAAAAGCATTTGGGCTACTGTTTACTTAACTTATGAGTACTCCTTAACTTTAAGCCAATTTGGTACCTTGTGGCCAAAACACATAACAAAATACGTGTATGTACACAAAAACACACCCATACACACATATACAAAGGTCCTATAGCTTTTACTTCAAAACTCTCGCCATGAGATATTAATACAAGCTTACCAATTTACAAAAACAAACAGAAAAATATTAAACCCAAAAAATGTTTTTTAACTCAGTAGAAATGTAACAGCAGATTTAAGCAGGCAGAAAGAAAAATATAAAAATAGAGAACTTAGGAACTCTGTAGTTGCAGGTCGAATTTTGGACTCTAAATTTTTTCTTAATGTAAGTTGCCCATCAGTTTAAAATGTGCACAACAGACCAAAATATGTAACTAGAGGAAGTACTAGAAAACCTGGCATGCCCTGAACTTTTTCATTTTACATAAACACTTGCAAGTATAGGCATTATAAAACCAATGGGGTGCCCAAAAACAAGTCATTCTGTGTTTTTTATTTTTTTTCTCATACTCAGACTATTTGTTTCCCACGATTTTTTTTTTTTTTTAATTAAAAGGAGGAACTGAGTTTTTGCCTAATGTTTAGTGTGGTGGATCAATGTGTGCTTATTGTGTGTGGGACTCCACATTGTATCACCACTAATTTGTTACTACCCTCTTACATGTTTCAGTTTCTCTCTTGGGAGGTCTATCACCTCCAAGAGGGATCACAATACAGAGTGATCTGCTCTTATATGTTTCCTGAAAGAGCCTTTTTAAACTAATTTTGTTTGCAGTTCCCTGTAGAGCCACTGCATATCATGGGAATTAAGCCCCCAGACATTCACCAAGTGTGTGAATTCACCAAGTGTGTGAATTCACCCAGACATTCACCAAGTGTGGCCCGCAGTCACCCAGGAATGCCTTTTGTCTGGGAAGAGAAAAATATCCTTTCGTTTCAGAGCTAAAGAAGCTTATTCTCTTATTTATCTATAAAAATGGCAGTACAGTTCCTCATACAAATGCGCAAATAAACCAATTGACCTCAATTTGGGAAGAAAAATCAATGGAGAAGACCCTTTAAAATGCAAAATTGAAACCAAACAGGATGCCTGAAGAGGAGTTGTTTGCCTGGCTTTTAGAAAAAGGCGGTGGAGAAGATGCTTTAGAATATATCTCCAAGCCAGAATTAAGATCCTAAACAACAGCTTCCTAGGAGGATAAGAAACAGCTCAGAATATGCCAAGAATCATGAACCAAAGAAAGATCCAGGTCTCAGAAGGATTTACCAGTTCCACTTGAGGAGAAGCTCAAAGTAAGGCAGGCTTTCAATGGGCTGCTGCTGGACTTTAGTTCAAAGTCTGAGCAACTCCTCTGGGGTCCTGAGTCTTTTCTGAGGCCCCACATATTCAGTCATTAAATTATAATTGACAAAAATAGTGAAACTGTAAAATATTTGAAGACATTTATTTCTGAGCCAAATATGACTGACCAATGGTACAGCCCTCAGGAAATCCTGAGAATATGGGCCCAAGGTGGTCAGCATACTTCTTGGTTTATACATTTTAGAGAGACATAAGACATCCATCAGTACATGTAGGATGTACTTTGCTGTGGTCCAGAAACTCAGGACAACTGGAGGTGGGGTCTTCCAGGTCACAGGTAGATTCGAAGATTTTCTGAATGGCAATCGATTGAAAGAATTAAGTTATTGTCTAAAGACTTAGGATCAATAGAAAGAAATATCTGGGTTAACATAAGGGGTTGTGGAGACCACGGTTTTATTATGCACATGAAACCTCCAGGTAGCAGGCTTCAGAGAGAATAGATTGCAAATGTCTAATATCAGAATTAAACACTCTGTTCTATCAGTCTTAAGGTCTGTGCTGATGTTAATGCTGGTCAGGTTTTTCTTAATTCCAAAAGGGAGGGGGGCATAATGAAGCATATATGACTCTCTCATTCCCATCATGGACTAAATAAGTTTTTCAGGTTAACTTTACAATGCCCTTGGCAGAGAGGACAAGCCCTTTCAGATGGTCAAGGGGGCTTAAAATTTTATTTTTGGTTTACAGTGACTTCATTTAACAATTAAAACATAATTGTCAGAAATCAATAAATTATTTGAATGAAAATTGAATAAAAGTTATAAATGATCTTTTCATAGTTTCAGTTTCTTAATAACTCAAAGTCATGCTATGTTAAATTAAGTAACAGTAATAAAATTTCTGAGTCATTTATATTGTATAGAAAAGCTAACTATATTTAAGTCTGTTCATAAACAAATTGAAAACAATATCTTTCTAAAACTTATGCAGTGGTTTACATCTACCAATACTGGTATGAAACAGTTCAAAATTACTTGCTTCTTAGATTCTTAACTGGAAATTTGGATTATTAGGGGTTTATGTTGCAGTTAATATATATAATTTAAACTATTAGATATAATAGAAACAATTATATACACAGAGTAAATAAAAAAGTAAGATGCATTTTTGATTAAAAAAGCTAAAAAGGGAATATTTTTCTCTTACATTAGAGAAAAATTTGTGTGGTTAAAATAACAAAGAGAAAAATTATTTTTTTCCTAAATTGTCAATATATGTTAAAATATATATATGACAAAACTAAAAGTTTAAGCAAGTTGTAAAAGGTTTACAGAAACTTAATCTCATGAAGGAAATTATGTGTGATGAAATTCACTAAAATCAGAAGGGAATTATTTATAAGTTTCTATGAAAATTGAGCAATAATATCAAAATACACTAATGCAAAGCCATAGTCTTGGCCCCTGTGTCAGAATAACAGGGTTTTTTAGATCATTGATCTGATTTTTAATTTACTAATTTTAAGAGGTTGTTAAAGGCTTATGAAATTTTAACTTGTGTGATCAAAGCTCACTTAAATTTGATGGATTTCTTTATAAGGTATTATTAAAATTAGTTTCCGTATTAATATACACTAATATAAATGTAAAATTTGGTTTTCTCCTTTGCATAAGAATTTAATGTAGTATTAATAAAACATAGTAAAAGATTTGTTTAACTTTTGAGTAAATGACAGAAAAGGCAGGAAAGAGTTTGCATCATACTGTCCTTATTAGCATTCTCAATTGCAAACAGTCTCTTCTCTATCAAAGAATAAAAGTTTTCACTTTATGAAATCTTTACATAAAAATGTTCGATAAATAAATGACAGTTATATTCAGTGATCTGTGGTTCTATTTTAATCATGTATTTTAGAACTTTCTTATTTTAACATTATTTTAAATATTTAATATTTGACACACTATCAAAAATTAAATTTCAAATTCTAAAATTTAGTCTTATTGATCCAAACTAACTTGGATATAACAAGAACCCCTGGGTGACCAAGAGAGACATAGTAGACTTATTCAGTATGTTAAGATCATATGGAAAGACTTATCAATTAAGAAATGGTGTTTGGCCAGGCATGGTGGCTCACACCTGTAATCCCTGCACTTTGGGAGGCCGAGGTAGGTGGATCACGAGGTCAGGAGATGGAGACCATCCTGGCCAACATGGAGAAGCCCTGTTTCTAGTAAAAATACAAAAATTAGCTGGGCATGGTGGCGGGTGCCTATAGTCCCAGCTACTTGGGGAGCCTGAGGCAGCAGAATCGCTTGAACTCGAGAGGCGGAGGTTGCAGTGAGCTGAGATCATGCTACTGCACTCCAGGAGCCTGAGCAACAGAACGAGACTCTGCCTCAAAAAAAAAAAAAAAAAAAAAAAAAAAAAAAAAAAAAAAAAAAAAAAAAAAGGAAAGAAAATGGCATTCGACTTTCTTTGAGTTAACTTACATAAATGTGTTAAATGTGTTATCAACATGTGCTCCAAGATTGTAGGAATTTCCTAAATTTCTGGTATGTCTTGATATATATCATCAGTTGTAATTATCATTATTATTGTATATCGATGTATGCCACAGAAATAACCAAATTCAGTCTTAAATTGTGTCTTTAATAATGGCTATTTTAAGCCACTTATCATCCACAGATAATTATGATTTTTCTTAATTATTCTCAAAATTCAGTTTATAATCACCTTCAGTCCAAAATTTTCTTTTTCTTTGAAAAAATTTGTGAAAAGGACCCTAGCAATTATTCATGAACATGGGTTTCTGATAACTTACATGAAACTAAATTTATAGAAGACTGTAATACTTTTTATAACATTTTATGTAAAATATTGCTGATTCATTTTATATTTTGTTTTCCAGAGTCAAGCAAACTTTTTTCTTTTGAGCTATGTATAGCTTACAGCAATTGAGTAAAGTATATTTTGTGAGAAAAGTTGAAACATTTACCTTCCTCTCTACCTGAATTTTGCAAGATTTGGAAACTACTCATGAGTATTCTTATATTATACCAATCTAGTTATTTAAATATGTTCAATGAAATCTGTTTTGTTTTGTTTTTTTTTCTGTAATAAAACACAATTGAAAACACTGGTTATTTTACCAATGCTTTAACTGCAATGGCTTATTTTCAGATGCTAATGAACAGACTGCTTTGAGAAAATGAGGTTGACTTTGAAACAGGAAATTTTCCCTGACCTCTTCCCAGGATGTAGGGGAGCTGGAGTGAAGTCACTGGGGCTAGCTGGCCGCTTAGGCTGGCTTCACTCACTCGGATCCACCCCTCAGGCAAGGGGAAGTGCAGCTGAGTTGTTTCAGGAGCCAAGCTGAGGTGAGTGCTTCTGAGCACTGAGAGGAGCAAAGTCCATGCAGGCCCTGTGATAATGTCTTGGGGGGGAGCACCTGCAACCCCCAAAGCCCCAGAAGGAATGTTAAAGTCAGCGCTTTTAGCTTTGGCATCTGTGGATGGCTTAAGTGTTTAACAGCTTGGTGGACCCTCTGTCTTTTCACGAAGACAGAGGATCAGCGTGACAGCCTTCTGTATCCTGAGCTCCTGTCTGGTGTCCAGAGAAAATCAGGTCACATGAATAAACTGAAGGATAGTAAATGCAGGGGATTTCACTGTCGATGAAAGTGGCTCTCAGTGGGAAGGGAAACTGGAAAGGAGATTGAGTGGGAAGATATTCTTCCCCTGGAGTCTGGTCATCTCTGGTCAGACTCTTTTTCAAAGTCCCACCATCAAGTCGTCTCTCTGATGTCAACCTGCTTTTCTCTGATGTCCAGATGCTTCTCCTCTCAATGTTTGGCCACTTCTTCTCTCTGCTGGGCTGATCCTGGGAGGTTTTATGGGTACAGTATGGGGGACAGGGCAGACAATGGGTAGTTTCGAAAAAGGCAGTGCTCAAATGGGAAAACAGGAATGCATTTTCTCACTTTGGGCTGTGGTTCCAGGCTTGAGAGTGGGGTCTTTTCTGCCTAGAAATTATCTGCCTACTGTCTCTAGCAACTTGACTTTATAGAACCAATAAAAAGTCCTTTGAAAATAATGGCCTGTTACCATGTCTATGTGCTTTCTTTATAAGCTTCCTGATCTTGCAGTAAGTGAAAAATATTGCTTCCTTACAATCCCAGGACACTCAAGGTATTGTGGGATCTTGAGCAGAGATAAACACATTCAAATTATATAGGCATTCCAGGCACAGTCTCATGGTAAATTCTTGGCCTGACTTCCTAACCTTGAGAGGCTTTTAAAAGTCTAATCTGAGATTCTTTATGAAAAAGTTCCAGCAAAGCCAACTTAAAACTTATATGATCATTCAGCATTCTTTTTGCACTTTATGCAAATAATCAGGCCATGTATAATACTAAAACTTACTTTGCAAGTAAATTGGCCCCACTAAGATTCAACTTTGGTAAAAATGGCAAACTGGAAAGAGAAGCACTATGTTTCAGAAAAAAACTATAGCACACCTGTTATTATTAGGTTGGTGCAAAAGTGATTGCAATATTTGCTATTAAAATTAATAGCAAAACCTGCAATTACTTTTGCACCAATCTAATAAATTCCAACTCTGACCATTGTTTTTGAGTTTTTATTACTTTCCTACAATTTTGACTAAATTCAGAATTATTTACTGGCTATATCATTGCTCTGAAGAAGAAACTCAGTTGCCGGTGCAGAATTCACTGGCTGTTTTTGTTCTTTGCGGGAGCCTCCAACCACAGTTGTTTTAGTTGGCCATCTTGACACCTCCCCCTATTAATCTTTTATATTTTTTTATTCTAGTTTCTATTTTATTTGTTTGTTGGTCTTTTTATTTCCTCTGTTTTCTGTTAAATTTGGTCTTACTTTTTTGGTAGTGCCTTGAGGTACAATGTTAGCTTCTTTGTGTGATATGTTTGTTTTTACTTAAAGTAGGTCCTTATCACGAATCACTTCCCTCTTAGAATTGGTATTACCACTTTCTACAAGTTTTGGTTTTGGTATTCTGTGTTTTCATTTTGTTTTACACAAATTATATTTTTATTTCTGTTTTTATTTATTTTTGACCCAATGGTGGTTTAGTTTCTACCATCGTGCTATTTAATTTCCATATATTTGTGAATTTTTCGATTTTCCTCTTCTGACATGTTTTTAAAATTTTCATACCACTGTGGCTGGAAAAGTTACTTTATATGATTTCAATCTTCTTTAATTTTTAAAGACATGTTGTGACCTAACATATGGTCTATGATGGAGAATGTTCCATGTGAACTTGAAAAGAATGTGCATTCTGTTGTTGTTGGATAGAATGATCTCTATATTTCTGTTAGGTTTATTTGATCTAAAATGTTCCTCAAGTCCACTGTTTCCTTATTGATTTTTTTGTGTGGAGAATTTATTCATTGTTGAAAGTGGGATACTAAAATCCTCCATCATTGTTTTATTGCCATCTATTTCTCCATATAGTTTTCTCAATATTGTTTATATATTTAGATACTCCAATGATGGGTGACTATACATTTATAATTGTTATATCTTCTTGATTAATAGACCCCCTTATTATTATAAAATGACCTTATCATGACAGTTTTTGATTTAAAGTCTGATATGGTTAGAATATTTGTCCACTCCAAATCTCATGTTGAAAGACAATCCCCAGTGTTGGAGATGAGACCTAGTGGGAGGGATTTGGGTCATGGGGCAGATGGCTCACAAACGGATTATTGCCTGCCTCGCAGTAATGAGTGAGTTCTCATTCTATTAGTTCATGGAAGAACTGGTTGTTTGAAAAGAGCATGGTACCTTTCTTCTCTCTCTTGCTCCCTCTCTTGCCATTTGACAGGCCTGCTTCCGCTTCACCTTCCACCCTGAATAATGGCTTCCCAAGGGCCTCACCAGAAATCAAGAAGGCTTGTACAGCCTGCAGAACTGTGAGCCAAATAAACCTTTTTTTCTTTATAAATTATCCAATCTTAGGTATTCCTTTACAGAAATGCAAACGGGACTACTATAATGTCTAATTTTCTGAAGTAAGTGTAGCTATCCCTGCTCTCTTTCTGCTTTTCATTTGCATGATATATTATTTTTATTCCCTTACTTCTAGCCTATATCTGTCCTTCAAGCTAAAATGAGTTTCTTGTAGGCTGCTGATATGGTTTGGGTATTTGTCCCCTCAATATCTCATGTTGAACTGTGATCTCCAGTGCTGAAATTTCAGCCTAGTGGGAGGTGTTTGGGTCATGGAGGCAGATCCCTCATGAATGGCATGGTGCCCTCTCTGTGGTAATGAGTTCATATGAGATCTGATTGTTATAACATCTGGGACTTCTACCCACTTGCCTTTCTCTCTCTCTCACCATCTCACATGTCTCCTCCCCCTCCACCTACTGCCAGAGTAAAAGCTTTCTGAGACCTCACCAGAAGCCATGTAGATGCTGATGGCATGATTATACAGCCTGCAGAATGTGAGCCAAATGAAAGTATTTTCTTTATAAATTACTAAGCCTCATATATTCCTTTTTAGAAATGCAAAATGGACTAATACAACTGCGTATAGTTAGGTCTCGTTTTCTTTATCTATTCACCCACTCTGTATTTTCTTATTGATTAGATAACTTAATTCATTTACGTTAAAGTCATTATTGATAGATAAAGACGTACTACTGCCTTTTTATTGATTGTTTACTGACTTTTATAGTTGGTGTCTTTCTTGCTGTCTTTGTGATTAGATAATTTTTTGTAGTTGTATTATTTGATTCCTTTGTCTTTATCTTTTGTGTATCTACTATGGGTTTTCTTTTCTTTGTGGTTACAATAAGGTTACATAAAACATCTTTTGGTCATAATAGTCTGTTTTACAATGACAACAACTTAACTTTGCATACAAAATGTCTATATTTAAACTTCTTTCCCCACAGGTTATGTTGTGGATGTCAAAATTTACTTTTTTTTTTTTTCTTTTTGAGATGGAATCTCCCTCTGTTGCCTAGGCTGGAGTGCCATGGCATGATCTCGGCTCACTGCAACCTCCGCCTCTGGGGTTCAAGTGATTCTCACAGTTCAGCCTCCTGAGTAGCTGGGATTACAGGCACCCGCCACCACATCTGGCTAATTTTTTTTTTTTTTTTTTTTTTTTTTTTTTTTGGTAGAGACAGGATTTCACCATGTTGGCCAGGCTGGTCTCAAACTCCTGACCTCAAGAGATCTGCTCACCTTGGCCTCCCAAAGTTCTGGGATTACAGGCATGAGCCATCATGCCTGGCCTAATTTACTTATTTTTATATTGCATTTACATTAATAAGTCATTATAGCTATAGTTATTTTTAATACTTTTGTCTTTTCTACTAGAGTTACAAGTGATTTGCACACCATTACAGTATTACAGTGTTCTGAATTTGACTATATTTTTACTTTTACAGAGGATTTTATACTTTTCTATATTTTCTTATTGTTACATAGCAGTCTTTTGTTTCAACTTGATGAACTCAAATTTAGCACTTCTTCCAAGCAGGTCTACAGTTAATAAATTGTCTGAGTTTTGGTTTGCCAAGAACAATCCTTATCTTTCTCTTCATTCCTGACAGACTTGCCAGATATAGTATTCCTAACTTTGATGGTTTTTTTCTCCTTTCATTCTTTTGAATTGAATATATCCCTTCACTCTATCCTCTAGCATAGTTATCCGCTGAAATTTTCTGTTTATTGTCTTATGAGGATTTTCTTGTATGGGATAAGTTACTGTTTTCTTGCTGCTTTCAAATTTTCTCTTTGTCTTTTACTTTTGAGAATTTTATTATAATGATTTTTGGTGAAGATATATTTATGATTAATCTACTTAGAGTTCTTTGCACTTCATGGATCTGTATATTCTTTTTTGCCCTCTCCAGATTTGGGAAATTTTCTGTAATTTTATTAAAAGTAAGCTAATGTCCCATCTTTTTTCCTCCCCCTTCTGAGACTTCTATAATGTATATGTCGGTTTGCATTATGGTGTTCCATATGTCCCAAAAAGTTTTTCACTTTTTTAATTCTTTTTTTTTATTTTTGTTCATCTGACTTAGTTTGTTCAAGTAATATATCTTTGAGTTCATTGATTCTTTTCTCTACCTGACTAAGTTTCCTCTTGAGGTTCTCTATAAAATATTTTAGTTCATTGTGTTCCTCAGCTCCGGAATTTCTGTGTGTCTTTTTTTTACGGTTTCTAGCTATTTGTAAAACTTCACATTTTATTTTTTTTACTGTTTAGTTGTCTATCCATGTTCTCTTGTATCTCATTGAACACTGTTAAGATGCTTATATTGAATTATTTGTCAGAAAATCTTTTGATCTTCATTACTTTAGGGTAAGTTACCAGTGCTTTATTTTATCCCTTTGGTTGTGTCATGTTTCTCTGACTTTTTTGGTAATTTTTATAGCTTTGTCTTGATGTCTGCACATTTGAAGAAGTAGGTACCTCTTCTCATATTAGCAAACTAACTTTGGCAGAAAAAAATCCCTTCACAAGTCAGCCCATCCAGAGATTCTGGGAGGGTCAATTAGTAGAGTTCCCATCTCTACTAAAAATACAAAAAAATATCCCGTTGACCCAGGTAGACTGGCCTGGGTCAACTCTTGGGCAGATTCATTACCTGGTCCACAGGACCCAGTCTGGTGCTTGAGTGCCGTGTAGTAGGCTTGGGGCTTTGGTTTGTGTGAGCAGGCCTGAAGTCTTGGTGCGCAAATGTGGGCCTAGAGCCTGAATCTGCAAATGTTGGCCTGGATCATGGATCCATGGGGGACATCTTAAAGCCTGGGTCCATGGAGGCTGAACTGACATTGTCTTCATTCATGGGCTTGTCTTACACTTAGATCCATTGGTTTGAAATTGGGGTGGGCCTAGAGTTTGAGTCCATGAGGGTTAGCCTGGGTCCATAAAGACTGGCCTAAAGTATGGGACAATGGAGGCTGGCCTATGCTGGGGTCTTTGATGAAGTTGTGTGCTCATTTCACTCTTCTTCCCCAATGAAGAAGATATCTCTGTCTGCATTGTGCTATGTGGATTTCAGGGAGGGGTGGCACAGGTAATGCGAAGCTATTTTTTCTATGCTCTTCAATGCATATTTTCATACTTTTATACTCTAAACAAGTGCTATAATCCCTCATCTGATTTCCTTAGCTTTATGAAGATATTTTAGTGCATGACTGGTTGCTCATTTGGTGGCTTTGTGAAGAAACAAGTCCTGGAAGCTTTTATTCTGCCATCTTGCTGATGTCACTATTCTCCAAATAAATCTGCAATGTGCTAATCAAAATCACCTTTGTATTTGGGAAACATTGGTATGGAACTGTACCATAGAACAGCTCTGACTCTAAATTCTGAATGATGAGGAATATAATAAGATTGCAATTGGGTGAACTGCTTTCAAGAACATTCTAAATGAGGTGTTCCTTTTCCTCCTGGATGACATCAGGGAAAAAGTAATCTGAGGTTTTGCTTTTAAGAGTGTCTTAATCTAATATTGAGATAGATTGATTGCCAAATAAAAGAGCCTACTTCTCCAGCCCTCTCTTTGTCTATGCCCTTGGCAGGTAATTTTGTCTCATTTTCTTCAAGTGATGGAATTCCACCACACTCACTAAATCTGGACTGGTTTTGTGACTTTCTTTGGTCAACAAAATGAAAGAGAAATAAAAATGTACCACTTCAGATCCTAGGCTTCCATAGGCTTTGCATAGACCTGACTCTGTATGAAAACACCCCCAGGCTAGTCTGATAGAGATTGAGAAACTCTAAAAAACAGTGCTATTAATCCTAGGCAAGGTTCAAAGTGACCTGCAAGGTGACTACAGACACATGACAAAATCCAGTTGAAATCACTCAGTCCTGGCCCTTATCAGAAGAGCTACCTAGCCAATCTGTAGAGTTGTAAAAAATCACCCATTTTTGTTTTAAAACACTAAGTTTTGAAATGTTTTGTTATGCCATAGTAGTTAGCTGATAAAAATATCTTTAGAGTGATAACTTTTATACAGAGTAGACAGTACAATTTGAACGTCACTGAGATAAGGGTGTTACTCCTAATGATCTCTTCCACTGGTGTCTGCAATGATTATTTGGATTACACTTATCACTCAACTGTCTGCCCCTTGTGACTTATCTGAAGGAAAAAAAAACAGAATGCTAATTTGGAATTTCTGTATTTGTCATTATGATCCATTAAAATTAATGGAGAAAAATGAGTCCATCTTTACTATCATATCTCTATAGTACTTGGCATATAATTGGTACTCAATTATGTTGGAAATCATTCTAGTTAGATCATGTCCAAATACTTTTCTAAGAGACTTCCCAAAGACCCTCTTTTCTTTCTCACCTCCGAGTTCATTGTTAAAGTACATTTTATTTGTTTAATAAAATGTATTTCCTATGGAACAACTAGGATTGCAGAGCTCTTCCAGAAGGTGCTGACTTCAGCTCTGTATCTGTTTTCTTTCTTCAGAACCACACTCTTTGGAGCTCTGATTTGGGCGAGCTGACAAATACCTGTTTGCCATGTACCTCTGATGCTGATAAGCACTACCCCCTGACCTCTCTGAGTTCTGATTAGCCTTCCTCCATGGGTGTGTTGTATCAGACAGAAGAGGAATTTAAGAATTAAATGTCCACTTCAATTTTGGTTTTGGTGGGATGGCAGTCAGAACCATTGCCTTGTATTGTTCAGAAATATATCTTTCTGATAATGTTTGGGCCTTTCAAAACAGGACCAGTTATAGGGAAAAATTGTAATTCAAAAGGAAGACATGAAACTGCATTGGGATTCAGAATGTTATTTAATGCCTGTAAACAGGACTGAATCCAAGAAATTGCAGAAATAGTTTGAATGTTTCTCATTAGCTTGGAAACACAGCTAGTTATAAATTGGTATTTTGTTTGACTTGGAGATACAGACCTCTCTAAACTCATTTGTTATGTTTTGCTTGCATTTCACTGAGCAAAGTCAGTCAAACAACATGGATTAACTGTACTACTACCATATACCTTGTCTTGGGTTTAGTGATGGAGATAATACCAGAAATAACAGATAGAGTTGTTACTCTTATGGAGGTTACATCTAAGCAAGGAGACAAGAACAATGCATGTAGAAAGTTAATTCCTCACTTCTACTTCCATGGAATTATACATTTGACAATGCTTTTTCTTATGAATAGCTTGATTTGCTTTCAAAGAGATCCTAGCTTGGGGACACATACCAATTCAGTGATGCAGGCCATGAATGAGTGCTATAGAGGAATCTAGGCCGGGGACGGTCGCTCATCCGTGAAACCCAGCACTTTGGGAGGCTAAGGTGGGCAGATCACGAGGTCAGAAGATCGAGATCATCCTGGCTAACACGGTGAAACCCCGTCTCTACTAAAAATACAAAAAAATTAGCTGGGCATGGTGGTGGGCGCCTGTAGTCCCAGCTACTCGGGAGGCTGAGGCAGGAGAATGGCGTGAATCCGGGAGGCGGAGCTTGCAGTGAGCCTAGATCGCGCCACTGCTCTCCAGCCTGGGGAACAGAGAGAGACTCTGTCTCTAAATAAATAAATAAATAAATAAATAAATAAATAAATAAATAATTTAAAAAATGGAGGAATCTAATAGTAAAAATAGGGTTTCTAGATGTCTCCAGATAATTTCCGCTATTGCAGAGAAGTCAGCAAAACGCAAGTGTGACAAAGTCAGTGATGGCAATGCCTAAAAGAAAACCTGGTCATCTGTGTGCTTCCCCACTTGGCCTGAGTACAGCTGGCTTTGCTGGCAATCTAAAGGGAAAAGACACAGGGCGCGGTGGCTCACACCTGTAATCCCAGCACATTGGGAGGCCAAAGCGGGTGGATCACGAGGTCAGGAGTTGGAGACCTGCCCGGCCAACATGATGAAATCCCGTCTCTACTAAAAATACAAAAATTAGCTGGGCATGGTGGCAGGCGCCTGTAATCACAGCTAGTCAGGAGGCTGAGGCAGGAAAATCGTTTGAACCCAGGAGGCAGACGTTGCAGTGAGCCGAGATCGCGCCATTGCATTCCAGCCTGGGCGGCAGGGCGAGACGCCATCTCAAAAAAAAAAAAAAAAAAAAGGGAAAAGAGTCTACTCAAAAACAGCTATATAATAACTGCACCCCTACCTTCCCCGTCAATTCCATTCCAGAAACGGGTCAATTGTTTATTATTGTTTTTTGTCTAGTTTAGTTTAGTTTTGTTGTAAAAACGGTCTCACTCCGTTACTCAGACTGGAGTGCAGTGGCATCATCATAGATCATTGCAGCCTCAAACTCCTAGACTCAAGAGATCCTCCTGCCTCAGCCTCCTGAGCAGCTAGGATTGCAGGCACATACCACCACAACAGGCTAATTATTTTATTTTATTTTCATAGAGGTGGGGTATTACTGTGTTGCCAAGAGTGGTCTCAAACTCCTGGCCTCAAGCAATGGCTAAAACAAAGCTATTAACAGATATAGGTTTATACACTGCAGAGAAAAGTTGAATTTTTGCTTTGTAGATTTAGAAGGGTCGTTTTATTCTTGATAAGGATCAACCTTATTTATAATAAAACTTACCCGATGGTTACCTATGTGTCCTGGTTATAGAGCGAACAGGAAGGCACTCTTTATCCCTAAATACTTCAGGTTTTATCACAGACAAGGATTCCTGTCTGTTCCTTTTGTAGCATTGTAACTTTCCTGTTTTTACATTTTTTTTTCCATCACTAAACCCAGAACAGGGTACGTAGAAGAAGGGCAGGATCCGTGTTGTTTTCTGACTTAGCTCAGTGGAATGCAAGCAAGAACATTACAAATCAGTTTAGAAAGGTCTGTGGCTACAACTCAGGCAAAATGTTAGCTTTTAACTAGCTGTGTCTCTGGGATGATGACGAACATCAGTCCTGTTTCTATCATTCCTGGGATTCAGTCTTGATCAGAGACATTATACAACACACAGAGACGGATTTTGCTGTGGTCCTTGTTTTTAAAGATTTCACAGACTAGTAAAGTAGAAATGTATTTAAATAAAGAATTACATATTTTGTCAGTCTTACATCTCTATGAAAAGTCATAAGCAAATCCCTTCGGTGTCAAGGATGTAAAGTAAGCTAACAAGTAGTAAAATGATAGAGTGTTGGGATAAAATTGTGTTTTATAATTTTATAGTAGTATAATTCCACAATCCTCTATCACAACACTCTACTACTAAAACAGTAGTAAAATGATAGTGTTGTAATAGAGGATTGTGATAAAATGTGAGTAAGCCTTGTCCGAAGACTTCAAATTTACAATTATTTTAATGTACTTTAGCTACCAATATACTGTTTGCCACCTGCCTAGGTTATGATATCAAGACCCTTTACTTCACTAGAAGAAAATAGGCTATTCCCATTGACAAGAGAGTTGCTATTTCAGAAAAGTAAGATCTTGTTGATAGCTGCACTAAGAGTAATTAAACTGACTTTGTAGTAATTAAATGTAGTTAAAATATATTGTGAAATGTCCATATCATAGAACTAGTAGGTAGCCACCGAAATTATGTTTTCAAATACATAAATATATGGTGTAAAAATTATCACAATATGAAAATTGAAAAGATCCTGGTAAAACTCACTCAATGTATTACAATTCTAATACATAGACATGCTCATGGGAAATGAATTACTAAGAAAATAAATGAAAATATTAGGCTTGTTTTTCTCTGGGTGGTAGGTTAGTGAATCTTCTTTATTTTCTTCTTCATGTTATTTCACAGTTCTGCAATAAACTATAGAGTAAGTAGAAACAGTTGTAATTATATTTTAATTACAATTAATCTTGAAGATATGCTAAGTATCAAAAATAAACAATGGAATTTCTGATAAGTAGGGTAAAATAATACATGGTAGAAAAAAGATGCATCCTCCTACCTCAAGAGTCATATCACCTAGGCCAACATGTACAGACAATATATATCAATGCATATAGGAAAATCTTGTTTCAATGCTGTTTCTGTTTTTGTTTTGATCCTCCACTTGGTGGCTTATTTGAAAATATATGGAAACTAGCAGAATATAATTCCAGTTTTATTATCAACTTTTTTTTTTCTTTTCTTTTTTAAGACAGAGTCTCGCTCTTTCGCCCAGGCTGGAGTGCATATCGGCTCACTGCAAGCTCTGCCTCCCAGGTTCATGCCATTCTCCTGCTTCAGCCTCCCAAGTAGCTGGGACTACAGGCACCCACCACCATGCCTGGCTATTCGCTATTCTTTTTTTTTTTTTTTTTTTTTTTTTTTGTATTTTTAGTAGAGACGGGGTTTCACTGCGTTAGCAAGGATGATCTCCATCTTCTGACCCCGTAATCCACCTGCCTCGGCCTCCCAAAGCGCTGGGATTACAGGCATGAGTTACCACACCCGGCCTTATTTTCAACGTTTAAAAAGGATTTGCCAAACACTTTCTTCTCTGTGTAACATTACACCTTGCCTTAGGTAGTAAATATATTCCTGAAGACATATATGTGTGTGCATTGCAGAATGCCCTGCAGGAATACAACTATCTTTAGTTGAGTATCTAACTATGTACCAAATAGTGTGTAGGTGCTTTCTGAATATAATTTTACTTAATCTACATAATAACTAAACAAATTAGGTACTGTGCTCCATATTTTTAAAAATATAAGACTGAGACTCACAGAAGTAAAATGATTTGCTCATGAAAGTTTACACAGTTTAAGAGTAGCAGAGCTGGACCTCAGATTTACTATTCTCTAATCACAATCTTTACTTCTTCCATTATATTATTTTGGTCTAAGGTTTGCAATCCAACTTCTCAGCATTTTTTTTTATCTGTAATGTAAAGAGATAAGATAAAAACACAGGATCCTTTCTGTTTTGAAATTGTATTAATTTAAAATCAAAACCAACCTCTTAAAGCTGTTATCAGGATTCTGTACAAGTGCTTTATAAAGGGAGAAAAGTGTGATACAAAGTGAAGGTATTATTTTATTAAATCGATTTTCATTTTTCTATTGACCCATATTATAAATTCAGAGATGCTTTGTCATCCTAGCTAACAGATCTTCAGCAGTCAATTGCTCCTAAAGTTGTATCTCTAAGTTTCCCAGGCCAAAAGTCTCTATGTAGATAAGCAAATGTACACACAAGTGTTTTGTGTGTGTGTTGAAGTATGTATATTGAGATGCAAAAGACTAGAAAATTAAACAATATTTTTCGTAAAAAGAATAGACAGCATCTAACTCAGTTTTCATATATGAATTGTTTGGTTGTTTTTATAAATAGGGCCTGCTTGAAGTAGCATGGAGTACAAATAGAGAAATCAGCCTGAAGTAAATGAAATGTAATTTCGCTATATCACGATTCTTCAGGTTGTTTTATTTCTCATCATTGGACAACTACTATGAGAAATCTATATTCATTTTGGGTTTCTGTGTGGAATTTAAAGCAGATTTTCAATGATTTAATTAAAAAGGAATATCCTTTTCATAGCCTTTCCCTACCCTTCTCCAAATTCTGCCTCCCACAATGTTAACCCAACTGTAGAATATGAAAAGCCTTTCACTACTGAATTTGTTGTGCTAATTGGGCACAGAATGTTCTCTTGCCTCTGTAAATGGCTTACATATGCAATCTCCAATTCACTAGTTTTAAATTAAAGAACATGTATGAAAATATAAGAAGAGAGTTTTCTTCATTGTGGACTACATATGTATGTGCATGTGTGCATCACCACCTCTTCCCAAATAAAGTAAACAAAAAGTACGTACACAACTAAAAATAAACGAATTTATCTCTGGATATTTGCAGTTAATTTGATTTCGTTTGATTCATTTGTGTTAATTATATGTACAATTTTTCGGTCTAAAGTTATACTGAATTGGAAGAAAACCAGCACAGAAAGTAAGAGTTGTGTTTGGATTCCGTGACTTCCTTTGTGGTAACTACATTGCAACTAAGGTATATACCTATATACATATATATGTGTATATGTATGTGTGTGTGTGTATATATATATGTATGTATATACCTAAGTTGCAATGTAGTTACCACAAAGGAATACGAAAGTATGATTTTTATATTTTATACATATATATGTATATATATGTGATAAATACACACATATATGTATATATACACACATACATATGTGACAGAGTTTTCAAAAACTGAAGAAAGATCCAGACAAAAACATTCAGAATCGGCAGTTGAAAGTAAGTAACCTCTTAATAAATACTAGGTCAATAATAGAATGGCTGTGGCACAAGTTCTGTTAAGTTAATATGGATTTTATTATTATACATTTCAGATGTGTGTAAATCATTGATATGGTTAGGCTTTGTGTCTCCTCCCAAATCTCATCTTGAATTATAATCCCCATAACCCCACATGTCAAGGAACAGACCAAGTGGAGGTAACTGAATTATGGGGGCAGTTTCCCCCATGCTGTTCTCATGACAGTGAGTTCTCATGAGATTAGATGGTTTTATACGTGTTTGGTTTCTCTGCCTGTGTTCATTCTTCCTGCCACCTTATGAAGAAGGTGCCTTGCTTCTCCTTCGTCTCTGCCATGATTGTAAGATTCCTGAGGTATCCCCAGCCATGCTGAAATGTGAGTCAATTAAACATTTTTTCTACCAGCCGGGCGTGGTGGATCATGCCTGTCATCCCAGCACTTTGGGAGGCTGAGTTGGGCGGATCACAAAGTCAGAAGTTTGAGACCAGCCCGGCCAACATGGTGAAACCCCGTCTCTACTAAAAATAAAAATAAAAAAAAAAAATTATCCAGGCGTGGTGGCAGGTGCCTGTAATCACAGCTACCCGGGAGGCTGAGGCAGGAGAATCGCCTGTACCCAAAGGTGGAGGTTGCAGTGAGCTGAGATGGTGCCACTGCACTCCAGCCTGGGCCACAGAGCGAGACTCCGTCTCAAAAATCTAACAGACAAACAACAACAGAAAAAACCTTTTTTCGCCGGGCGCGGTGGCACACACCTGTAACCCCAGCACTTTGGGAGGCCGAGGAGGGAGGATCAGAAGGTCAGGAGATCGAGACCATCCTGGCTGACACGGTGAAACCCCGTCTCTACTAAAAATATAAAAAATTACCCAGGCACGGTGGCAGGCGCCTGTAGTCCCAACTACTCGGGATGCTGAGGCAGGAGAATGGCGTGAACCTGGGAGGTGGAGCTTGCAGTGAGCCGAGATAGCACCACTGCAGTCCAGCCTGGGCGAAAGAGCGAGACTTCCGTCTCAAAAAATAAAAAAATAAAAAATAAAAAATGAAAGAAAAGAAAAGAAAAGAGAAAAACTTTTTTTCCCAGCCCCGGGCAGATCTTTATACTAGCAACAATGTGAAAGTGGACTATTACAGTAAACTGGTACTGAGGTAATGGAGAACTGCTATAAAGATACCCCCAAAACATGCATCTTTGGAAATGGGTAATGGGCAGAGGCTGCAACAGTTTGGAGGGCTCAGAAAAAGATAGGAAGATATGGGAAAGTTTGGAATTTTCTGGAGAGTTATTGAATGGTTTTGACCAAAATATTGATACTGATGTGGACAGACATAGCCAGACAGATGTAGCCTCAGGTGGAAATGAGTAACTTCTTGGGAACTGGAGCAAAGGTCACTCTTGCTATGCTTTAGCATAGAGATTGGCAGCATTTTGCCCCTGCCCTAGAGATCTGTGGAACTTTGAACTTGAGAGAGATGATTTGGTGTATCTGGCAGAAGAAATTTCTAAGCAGTAAAGCATTCAAGAGGTGAACTTAATGCTCTTAAAGTCATTAAGTTTTATACATTCACAAGCTATAATGATGTTTTTTTCACTTTTCAATCTGCTGCTTGAAGCAATAAATAGTTTAAAGAAAATGAACTCAGGAGTAAATTATTATATTCCTAGATACAAACACTGTTGAATAAAACATTGAGGATTTAGGATAACGTATTTTTCTAACCTATTGATCCACATTGACCATATTTAAAAGAAAATAATTATTTGCATTCATAGAAGGCTCTATTAGTCTTATATGAATTGATTTGCCTGCAAACATCTGAAAATTTTGTTATTCATGTAAGGAATGGTAAGTTTTACTGATATTTGGATTGAGGTCTATAATTAAAGTCCCTCTACTCTTGGCCATTGTATAAACTGTTTGCATCTTTTCAATCTAAAAAATTCAAGTATTGTCAAATGAGAGGACTTTGGGGAAATCCATATTAAAAACATTCAACATATTCAAAATTATAAGGTCTATAGTCAGTAATACCAAGTGAGGCTAAAAATAGTCAAGCTAGTCTCCCTATGGAAACAAGTGAAAGGAGTTATTTTTGTATTGGCAAGGTATTATTGTTAGTTTCATAACAACTCAGAGGGGCTTTAATGGCTCCATTCAATCTTAAGTCACCACCACTTCCCAAATAAAGTAAACGAAAACTATAAACACTACTACTAAAAATAAAAGGGTTTTGTTGCGGGAAGTCAGGGACCCCGAACAGAGGGACCGGCTGAAGCCGCGGCCGAAGAACATAAATTGTGAAGATTTCATGGACATTTATTAGCTCCCCAAATTAATACTTTTATAATTTCTTACACCTGTCTTTACTGTAATCTCTGAACATAAATTGTGAAGATTTCATGGACACTTATCACTTCCCCAATGAATACCCCTGTGTTTTCCTATGCCTGTCTTTACTTTAATCTCTTAATCCCGTCATCTTTGTTAGCTGAGGAGGATGAATATCGCCTCAGGACCCTGCGATTGTGTCAACTGCACAAATTGTTTGTAGAGCATGTGTGTTTGAACAGTATGAAATCTGGGCATCTTAAAAAAAGAACAGGATAACAGCGATGTTCAGGGAACAAGAGAGGTAACTTTGAACTGGCCACCGGGTGAGCGGGACGGAGCTATATTCCTCCCCTTTCATAAGCAAATAGGAGAAATATCGCTGAATTGTTTTTCTCAACAAGGAACATCCCTGAGAAAGAGAATGCGCCCTGAAGGTAGGCCTATAGACAGCCCCTTTTTAAGGAATCCGGTCTTTTATGGTGGAAGCCGATGAGATGAAATAAGCCCCGGTCTCCTATAGTGCTCCCAGGCTTACTAGGATGGGAAAATTCCCACCTAATAAATTGTGGTCAGACAGGTTACCTGCTCTCAAACCCTGTTTTCTGATAAGATGTTATCAAAGACAATGCGTGCCCGAAACTTCATTAGCAATTTTAATTTTACCTCATCAAGTGGTCCTGTTATCTCGCCTTGCCTCCATTTTTTTTTTTTTTTTTGCGATATTTTATTACCTTGTGAAGTATGTGATCTCTGTGACCCACACCCTATTCGTGCACTCCCTCCCATTTTGAAAATCGCTAATAAAAACTTGCTGGTTTTACCGCTCAGGGAACATCACGGATCCTGCCGACATGTGATGTCTCCCCCGGACACCCAGCTTTAAATTTCTCTCTCTTGTGCTATTTTCCTTTATTTCTCAACCCAGCCGAGACACTTGGGAAATAGAAAAGAACCCATGTTAAACGTCGGGAGCGGGTTCTCCCGATAGGGTTTGATATCTCTGGATATTTGCAGTTAATTTGATTTTTTTGTTGTTGTTATTCATTTGTATTAACTATATGTACAATTTTTCAGTCTAAAGTTGTACTGTATTGGAAGAAAACCACCACAGAAAGTAAGCGCTGTGTTTGGACTTTGTAGCTTCCTTTGGGGTAACTACATTGCAACTAGTTTATATTTTAGTTCCTCTCACAATCAAACAATTTAGCCCTCCTTTCGAATTAACTTTAGTATATTTCAGAAGAAATCTTGAGACCATAGTCAAATGTTTCCCTAGCCTGCAGTGTTAATCACGGTACCATAATTCTGTTACAATTACACTCTTAACTGTAGTAATTGCAATGATTAAAATGGCATTATAGATAAACATTTTATTTATCTATAATCTATGGATTATTTATCTATAAATAATCTACTTACCGATTATTTATCTATAAATAATCTATTTACGGATTATTTATAGGAACTATTGAACCAAAAACCAAATAAGTTTTTTTTATTATTATACTTTAAGTTCTAGGGTACATGTGCACAACGTGCAGGTTTGTTACATATGTATACATGTGACATGTTGGTGTGCTGCACCCATTAACTCGTCATTTACATTAGGTATATCTCCCAATGCTATCCCTCCCACCCCCTCTACAATAGGCCCCGGTGTGTGATGTTCCCCTTCCTTTGTCCAAGTGATCTCATTGTTCAATTCCCACCTATGAGTGAGAACATGCGGTGTTTGGTTTTCTGTTCTTGCCATAGTTTGCTGAGAATGATGGTTTCCAGCACTGAACCAAAAACCAAATAAGTTTTTAAGTTTTTATTTGTTTTTTAATAACCACTACCTTTTAAAACATAAATCTAATTTTTTAAGATAGGGAGTCTGACTTAATCCAATCTCCTTATTGGATTACAAAATGCAGTTCAGCCAGTATTTTAGGAGATAAAGAGCGGATGGTCTATAATAAAGGAAGCTGGGAATTCACCTGGGTAATCAACTTTGTGACCTCAAAGCTGCTTCACCACTTATGGGGTATTCATCTAGGTGAGTCCCACACCTGTTGATAATGACGAAAATGTGCTGGAATATCTAAGATCTCATCATGCTGACATTCTTAGTGGTACATGCACAACATACCACGGAATTGAGGATAAAAGAAGAAGTATTGCTGTAGTAGAGTTCCAGGTGTGAATAAGGAGATTAATGACACCCTATTAATTACAATTTCTCTAAGGCCTGGAATCTTTACAGTAATTTACCTAAAGGACCTAACAGCACTACAGTGGTTTGCAAGAGTGATTGATATATAGGAAAGCTTTGTTTCTGAGGGCATTGACCATACAGATAACTGTAGTTATTAACTCACATGCTATGCTTGTGTTTGGGGATACAGTTAAATAGCTGCTTCTCTGCTACTTGTTCTCTGATTCTTCCTGATTGTTCAATAGCTTCCATAAAGTAATCTTTGTTATAAATAAAAGTGGCCCATCATTTCAAATCATCTGCTCTTTTTCCCACTGCTCTTCCACACTCTTTCCCTCTTAAGCTCAATATATGTGCCATACACCCAATAAGCATACATACTCATAGCCCAGTAGATTACGTTTTTAAAGAGGTATCATCATTATTTTTCTCTGTGGGTTTTGAATTTGAAGGTAAAAAGCATCCACCTATTGACAATTAGAAGTCAAACATTTTGGATTTTAAATAGAATATTATGCTGTTTATGTAAAACACCTAGGAAAAGATCTTCTGACCCTGACATGGATGTTTGTTGTACTATAGCACCTGATGTCTTAAATAAGCTAAAGAGTGTGCTGAGTCAAGTGTTACTATAATCTGCTATAAATGGGTCATCAGTTTTTCTCAAATAATGCAAAATGCTGAAATGTAAAAATCATAGTTTAGTGTTCTTAACAACTCAGCCACCCTCCCTTTGTTCATGCAATTCTGTCCATCAAGAATCTCTCCCTCGGGCCAGGCGCGGTGGCTCAAGCCTGTAATCCCAGCACTTTGGGAGGCCGAGACGGGTGGATCACAAGGTCAGGAGATCGAGACCATCCTGGCTAACACGGTGAAACCCCGTCTCTACTAAAAAATACAAAAAACTAGCCGGGCGAGGTGGCGGGCGCCTGTAGTCCCAGCTACTGGGGAGGCTGAGGCAGGAGAATGGCGTGAACCCGGCAGGCAGAGCTTGCAGTGAGCTGAGATCCGGCCACTGCACTCCAGCCTGGGCAACAAAGCAAGACTCCGTCTCCAAAAAAAAAAAAAAAAAAAAAAAAAAAAAAAAAAGAATCTCTCCCTCCTATTCCTTATGCAGATTCTACCCCACATTCAAGATAATTTCAAATTTCACTTATACCCTAAATGCTTTTGAATTGTTCTACATTAAAATACTGTTTTGTAGAGACATTGTTGTCTGTATAAGGTGCTATGTGTACTGTTTTATCACATCTTTATTGTTCTCTTGAACTATTCATTTAAATTCTGTATTATGAAATATTTTATTCATTTATGGTTTTTGCCCTCATTATACACACTTTTTAAAAGAGAACTAATTATTAATGGTCATTCATGTGTATTGTTAGGTACTGTTTCCATTTTTTCTTTTAAAATAAAATCAGTTTTTAAATACTTAAGAGATTTAGTAGTGAGATATTAACATTTAAAGAATGCTTACTATGTGTCAGGTACCATGCTCAAGGTTTTCTAAGTGTTGTCTCAGCTTCATATTAAAATGTCTAGTCTGGTGTATATACTTCATATGTCATAGAATGCATTAGATATCTATATCACTATAGAGTAGTATTTAAGAGTCAAGATTTAAAGCCAGATATTCCTAAGTAAAATGCTTGTTGTGTTGCTTACTTGATCAGGTAATTTATACTTACTTATAGGTATACTAAATTGCATAATGTACATAAGGAGATGAGCAGATTGACAAAAATATATTCTATAGGATTAATAAGTAGTGACTGACTTTTAAAATAACTATTTCTGAACCAATTCAATGACTCAGGGGCATCACTTAGAGCACTGATTCTTACTTTAGTGGGTCTTGGGTTTTAAGATGGAGACTAAATTCTTAACTCTAAAAAATTTTAGTAGCTACTTGGTGAGTATATGGGAACATAAATCCTGAATATCAGCTTCTATATACTTATATGTCTCTTTCTCATAAAACAACATATTTGCCCGCTAAAAAAAGCAATTTTGATTATCTCTCAAGTGAGGCCTCCTTGCCATTAAAAATATTTTTTGAACCGTGATTTTTAAATGTTCATCAGTTTCCCAAATACGGCAGCAGTATTATTTCCAAAAACCACACTTCACAACATCAATGAGCACACCAAACTAGAGAAGATAAGTGGAAGGCTCTGAAAGTAGAATATAGATGACTTAATTACCTGACAAAAATAATAAAATAAAAATAATTAGCAGTGTTTTGGACTTTCAGGTTCTTAAAATCATTTTGTTTAATCCCCCCCACCCCAAGTCCTCTCCTTGCCAAATATTACTGCAAGGCATGTAGACTATAAGACTGGTCCACATTTCAGGGGTGTGTGTGTGTGTGTGTGTGTGTGAGAGAGAGAGAGAGAGAGAGAGAGAAAGAGGGAGAGAGAGAGAAAGAAATAATCCTACCATGCAGTCCATTTTACTATGTAATGCCTTTGCTTTCATCTATGGGGACAAGTAACATCCGAATATTTCTGGTCACTTGTCAGATCAAAGAAAAGAAAAACAACACAGAGACTGAAATGTCAAATATCCACTTATTTCCCTCACATATGTATTTCAAAACAAAAACAGGCTTTCAAAGTAGGGGAATTTGGTAAGTTTCATGTGTGCTGTAGCTACCCTGTTTCAGGCTTGTGTTTAGATTGGATCCAAATGCTTCACTGACAGACGTGGGGCACATCCAAATACTTGCTTCAGGATAAAGTTATTTACACTAAAGTTTGACCCACAAGGGCAACAGAGCAGCTAAGTACCCTGAGTAATACAAACAGACAGCTCTACTTTGCTCCAGATCATATAGATTAAAAAAGTTTCTGATAACTTCAAAGCTTCCTTCCCACAGCATGTATGCTACTTTCCATGAGAATAAGAATTTGACACCTATACCCTTTATATTAAATATCAGGAAAAGGAATCTTAGCATTTGGTCTCTATCTCAAAGACCTTCCAAAATCGGCCACATACCATTATTTATTATGGTTATAGACCAACAAGGTCATCCAACGTGAAGGAACCAGACACATTATTGCACTGAAAACTCAGTTTTTAAAAGGGTTTTAGAGTTAGACTACAGGAAGGAAGAATTTATTCCATTAGCCATATGTGTGTTCATGAAGTATGAATATGTTTGCGTAACATGCATTTTAATGTATGTGTTTGTTCTCACTCCCTTACACATTGTGGTTCAGAAAGTGTGAAGATTGTAAGAACATTGCCTCAGTTCCTCTTGGTTTTGTTTGAATACAAATCTGAGTTAATCGTAAATTTTAATTTGTAGTGTTTTAACAAAAATTTCAGGGAGGGCTGATAGTTGAAAGGACATAAATTCAATTTTTAATTGTTGATATAATGTGGGATTTTAGAGAAAAGCTTCAATGAGTATGGAATGTTTAAACATTACACTTGAATCCCATATCTCAATATAATATCATCCAAGCCTAATTTCATGTTAAAAGGGAGATTTCTTTAAAATAATATTTAATACAACAATTTTCTAGTGTATGAAAAGAATTAGTCTCCTTTTGCAATTGAACTCTTAACACAAAATCTTTCTTTCCATTCATCTTCTGTCTCCTTTTATAGTAATATTATTTTCCTTATTATTCAAGTGAAAAAAAAAGTCTTGAATTTCAAAGGGAAGAACTCCCCAACACACACACACTATTTGCAAATGAGCCTTCATACCATTGCACTGAGAAAATGCTTGCCTTTTATGTCATATATGAGATTCAAAGTCTTTGACAAATCTAAGTATATTTTAGCAGTTGTCAATAAATACAATGTGTACCTCCTCACTGAAGACAAACCTATAATTTGATAGTAGGAGACATGGAAATATTGTAAGCCATGGTGTTTTTTGTTTGTTTGTTTGTTTGTTTCACCTGTGGCAGCAATAACCTTGGAATTATAGCTGTGTCATTGATCTGCATTACTGCTTATTTTACCAAGAAAATTATTTTTTATAGGCTCAAAGGAACATAACACTAATGTGAAGTTCAATGTGAGACAAATAAGAAGATGCTTAATAAACAGGGTAAATTTATACTAACTTTTTATATTGGAACTTTGGGTGAGAATAAAGTTGTTATATATCTGTATCTGAAACAGGAGAAAAATAAAAATGAAGAAATATTTTCATATGGCTAAAGGCAGAAGAACGACTTATTTCCAAGCCCAGTGCCCTTTCCCTTGTATGGCAGTTTTCTGACAAGTGTGCCGTAGCATTGCTTAGGAGTGAAAACATTCCTACTTGCTTGAGATAACAAAGTACTGCGCTGATTTCTAACTCAAAGAGACAAAGTCGAAGAAGAATGTTGAACCAAAGTAATACTAAAGAAATATTTGAAACATAAAATTATCCTTATTTTAGTTCAGTAAGAGTTGCAATTCTTCCCACATGGAAAAATTTAACTTCTTTCTTTTTAGAAAGGGAATAACAACATAATACAAATGCTACTGTCCATTGGAAGAAACTCTGAGAAAACTGCCAAAGCCAATCTTTAAATGAAATTTGAGATTATTTTTCTTTTCCTTAGAGGAACGAAAGTGGAGGAAATGTTTTATATTTATATACCTTTTGCATGAGAAGTAGGGAAAATGCAACTTGCTGTCTTTTCTCCTCTAAAGATCTAATTTATTTTAGTGACACAGAGTAGTGGATGGATTTATATGTAAAGGTAACAAAATGTGTTCACTTTATTTCTAGTTGCAAACACAGAGACCTTCACTCTACTAAAAAGTATAACCAAATAGTAAATTCATAAAGGGAGATTGTTTCTTCCACTTAAAACAAAAGAGATTTCTGAGCCTTTTCCTCTCAAAGTTACTGCCTGCTATTAGAAGGAAAAGAAAATTTAGAATGTTAGACACCAAAATGTTAACACTGAGTACATTTATGTACTTCTTTGTATTGGTACTTATCTGAACTTCATGAATGTTCTACAATATTTTAGTGTGAAGAACAAAAGTTATTTTATAATTGCAGATCTGGTATTATCACATGTTAATTTTCATTCATTATCATGCACTAATTGAACCTTTAAAAATTGACCATTTTAATTCACAATTTTGCGAATAGTGAGGCAGATAGATTTTAAGTGGAAATGCAAATTTTTAGTTATTCTTCCATTTATTCTTTCTAAAATACTTGAACATCTCCAATGTACATGTCACTACGTTAGGTGCTGTATGAAAGGCAACGTTGAAGACAGCATAGTCTCTGATACTGAAGAACCAAAAACACTACTAAATGTTTTTACAAAACTACAATAATTAGTTATATGCGATGAGTGGTTGTTGTGTAGTTTCAGTGTTGTAAAAGTAGGCTATGAATAGTTGATGAGAAGTTTGAATTTTATCTTGTAGGTAAAAAAGGATGTAAAGTTTTTAAACAAAGGATATTTTCAAAATGGTGCTTCAGAAAGATGCAATTTCTTGACCTGTTTGTAGTACTGCATTAGAACAGGAAGGAGTCTAGAAGCATAGAGCAATTTAGGAGGCAATTGCAATCGGAGGCACCAGAATTACGACGGCGGTCAGTGTGCAAACACTGGGAAAGAAAAATTAACCAATTTCAGTGTTTAGTAGTGCTGTGGAGTGAGACTAGAGCAGGGAAGGAGGAGGTGCTGGCTGGCCACAGAGAGGACTGAACCAAACGGTTTCTGAAGTTGTTAACCTTGAAAGACTGGGGAAACATTGTCACTGACATCAGCAATATGAAAATTCAATGCCTCCATAAACGCTTAAGGCTGGTGATGAGTTTCAGTTTTAGCAGGAAACTTTACATTTAGAGGAAGGAAAAATAAATTCCAGAAATGTTGTGACTTGGCAATGTAATTTAACAAAAGGGCCCAGGCTAAGGGATTAGGAGCCTAGGGTCATATTCTGAGCCCTATCACTAACTACTTCTCTGTGCCTCCCTTTCTCTGTCAGCCGACTGAATGTAACCATACTTCTCTCACAGGGATATTCACTGTGAGGTTGGGCAAGTGATTAGGCCCCCTCAGAAGGAAGTAGACATAGAAATTCTAGCTTCATTATGTTCTGTTCAATAATAACCAACTCCCAGGGAAACAATGGCAGCGGTTGAAACATCTGAGAAGCGGTGCCTAGAGGAAAGAGAATAGGACTCTTTTGTGAGGGGAAAAAAAACAAAAAAACAAAAACAAAACAAGAAAAAACCTCTGGTCTTTTGAAGAGGAGAGAGGAAAGAGTAAAATCAAAAGGGCTCCTTAGTGCCCTTTTGATGATCTTGAGGTCTGAAATAGTTAATGTAAGTATATAAGCACCTTTGTTTTTCTTTTTATTCCCTAGGCTGGTTCTCAGATTATTACAGGAGGCTAACTCATATTCAAGAATACCTGAAGCAGCGGTGGGAATAAAAAGTGGAAAATCTAATTATATGATTTTTGAAAATAGACTTCTGTGAGGTTTGCTTGAATATGTTCCCCTAATACAATTGTGTTTATTTTGTTTTCTATTTATAATTCCACTTTAATTTTTGTTATTGGTACCAAAAATATTTTCATTTCTGCAACATTATTTACATTTACAATGCATTTCAAATAAGCAAAATCCTGTGGAAAAGAAAAAAAAAAATGTACAAAAGCCAAAAAGAGCTACTAGGACTTCAATTCTTTCTCACATTTCTTTTACCATAAATTTATACTCCAGTGTGATTTTTGCAAAGCAAAAACAGGCTGGTAAATTATAGACCTGATCAAGAGGAAAACGTGCTCACAGATTTGATCCAAAAGATGCCAATTTAACTGGTGTTTATTTTTAAAATAGTTTCTGATTAAACTCACATCCTGCCTTTTAATAATCAGATCACTCAATCATTACAGTTTACTGAAATACAGAGAAATTCTAAAGGAAAATGTGATTTCTGAATAAGAGCCGTCAAGTCAGAGTGATTGAGAAATCCAGATGGGCACTGTGTTCTCATCTGCTTGTTTCTCATGGTGCAGAGCAGAAAGGTGGAAGATGGCAACCTACATCTTCACGACCAGTTTATTAGATAACAACCCAATATAAATCTCAAAAATAAATCCACAGCATAAACTGAGGAAACTGAAGCTTGTTCACTTTAAAAACCAAAATGATTGAGAATAATGTATAAAAATTTAAATGAGAGACTACCTGAGATGGGGTAGTCTCTCATTTAAAGATGGGGATACAGATCAGAAAGTCTCTCACCGAAAGCATTAGAATTAGTATTAAAAAGATAATTTGCACAAAGGATTAAAAAGGGAGAAATATACTAATTGAGTTTTTGAAAGTGTGAAATGCATGTAAAGAATGAACACAGAAGTCACTCAACAACAACAAAAAAGTCTCTTTAGATGAAGCGGGTTTTGTTTGGTTTCATTTTTTTTTTTTTCCAACTGCCATTTTGTTTTATTTTTTAGGCTCAAACATAAGCAAATTTGTCATAATCTTTCTTAGGATAATACATACAATAAATGCAACATATTTATTATCTTTCTTAGAATAACAGATACAATACATGCAAAATATGAAGATTGAAAGCAGCTTTTGTAGAACATTTCACTTTAACCCTTTTGAGTGGATTTTAAGAAAGAAAAGTCATTCAGTCCATTGTTGCCATTGTTGAGACTCATTTTATAACCTAAACAAAAACGTTTACAGATTCAAAGTAAAGTCTCAATTATAACATCTGAGATGAAGGTGATTGTGATCAAAACAGACTCTCTGGCTATTCCCTCACCCGACCATCAAAAAATGATTTATTACATTTCTCTAATAAAATGTTACACTAGCATTTCAAAATAAGCAGCTTTTTATTTCATAAGGAAGTGGTCACGATAAGCTTCAATTGCAGAGCTGCCCTGATTGAGCAGCCACGGTGCCAGCCACGGTGCCAGTCTCAGCCTACTCGGGAAGTTAGGCTCACCTTTTAGAATCTCACTATGCTTTATACCTCTCTAAATAACTCCAGGACTCTGGTTCTTCTACTTAGCAACATTTTAAAATTATTTCCCTTTCTCTGTCCTCTCACTTAGCAAACCTGAACAATAGTGCAGCCAGTTTAAATAGTGACCAAGGCTTCTGATATTTTAGAAGTCTTTTAAACAGAAACATGTTTTAAGTACTAATGGTAATTAAATAAGTGAAATCGGGTGCTAAAGAGTGTGTTTATTTTATCTGATGATAGAACTCTTGTGTATAGAGAGTGGTGGCTCCCCATTCCTGCACCCTTAGGTAGAGAGTAGAGTGGACTTATTTTAGGAACACTACTTGGGCCAAGGGAATGTGGTCCAGTTTCTCCCAGATAGTTTCCCAAGACTCCCTGGCATTCAAAATCCTGAGCAAATGCACATGTACATGCACACAGGTGTGCAGTGGAGTGTGTTAAGGGAAATAGTTTCATTTTAGCTGGGATCCAGGCAATTTTTGCGCAATGGCAAGAAACAAGGGGGGAGCAAAGGACATTCACTTCCTTTACACAGTCCAGGAGACACTGATGATTTATTAACAGTGTTCCAGCCAGGCTGATACGGGCTCAGAAGGAGAGTTACTCCCTCTAGGACCTTACTTCTCTGAGTTTGGCAGAGGATGGGGGTACAGATTAGAGATATAGTGCTCCTTTAGGGCAAGACTGAATAATAAAGGAAAAAAAAAAGTGTTTTTTAAAGCTATTAGTCTCTCATTTATTTATTTATTTTTTCAAGACAGGGTCTTACTCTGTCACCCAGGTTGGAGTCCAGTGGCATGATCTCGGCTCACTGCAACCTCCGACTCCTGGGTTCAAGCAATTTTCGTGCCTCAGCCTCTTGAGTAGCTGGGATTACAGGCACATTCTGCCACGCCCAGCTAATGTGTGTGTGTGTGTGTGTGTGTGTGTGTGTGTGTGTGTATTTTCTGGTACAGAAGGAGTTTCACTGTGTTGGCCAGGCTGGTCTTGAACTCCTGACCTCAAGTGATCTGCCCTCCTCGGCCTCCCAAAATGCTAGGATAACAGACGCGAGTCACTGAGCCCTGCCTAGCCTCCCATTTAAATGTCTATTTCTTACAGAAAGGGTCTTCCTCCCTCTTCTCTCATCCATGTCTCTCTTCTTTCTAGCTGCTTCTCAATTAATTCCTATTATTTCAGTACTTAATCATAAGGGGTTATTGGTTACTAAGCAGGAACCTTTCCAGGGGATATAGGAAAGTGGAGGAAATAAAGTTCTAAAATGATGAGATATGGGTTGCACAGTTGTTATTTGTGCCCCACCCAAAACAAATAATATTTCAGAGGCATAACTGGCTGCTGACTTATTTATATGCAAGCCTGGTGGTCCTGTTTAAAACAATCCCTCTGAACCAGCACAGATTGCCAACAGCTTGTAGATAAAAGAGGAGCTCAAATTCTTGCTAACTTGAGATGACTTGAACACTGACCTAAAAAATAAGGTATGTGCCTCCTTAACTTGGCTGTCACTTACAGAATAGCATTCATATGCCCACCTACTTATAGACATGAGCCTAGGGATATCATTTTCATGGAAATATATCAAGAGATATACACAGTAACTTACATAGCTCTCCTAATAGTCAAGGCCTTTGGCTTGCTGTTTGTTATGTTTTGGGCATTGTATCCAGGTAGTGCCCTCAATCACTGACTTTGTGTCCATGCTTCTGGGACCAATGGCTCCATCAAAGCAAAATAGTTTCTAGCACCTCTTATTCTTTGGCAATTTTGGCCTACACTATCACTCTTGGTTGGAATTTTTCTAATTTCTTCTGTCTTTTCTACCTCCTTAGCTGCAGAGCAAAATTAAGAATGAGTAAAAAATGCATTAGTTACAAAAAAAAGAAAAAAATCCAGTATGCTCAGCACCACCATTCCAACCATTCCCCAGAAATTTTAAGAAAGCTGAAGAAACAGAGGTTCAAATCAACTTATACAGATTCTGCTTTCTCTCTATATTTATGTCTAGATAGCTAGCTAGCTAACTACTTTCCATCATCTATCTAGCCTGAAGATATAAATAGAAGTATCAAAGCCACTTTGTGTCATCCTTTTAAAACCTATGAAATAAGTTAGTTCTGGGATTTTAAAAGGAAAGCATCAGTTCACATATCATCATCCAAAAAGGTGGTTGATTAGGTTATTCATTGCTTCCCCTACAGCTTGCCTTTCAAGAATTCAGAATAAATGGAAGTAAAAAGCAAGAAGACGGCCGGGCGCGGTGGCTCAAGCCTGTAATCCCAGCACTTTGGGAGGCCAAGACGGGTGGATCACGAGGTCAGGAGATTGAGACCATCCTGGCTAACACGGTGAAACCCCATCTCTACTAAAAAATACAAAAAACTAGCCGGGCGAGGTGGTGGGCGCCTGTAGTCCCAGCTACTCAGGAGGCTGAGGCAGGAGAATGGCGTAAACCCGGGAGGTGGAGCTTGCAGTGAGCTGAGATCCGGCCACTGCACCCCAGCCTGGGCGACAGAGCAAGACGCCGTCTCAAAAAAAAAAAAAAAAAAAAAAAAAGCAAGAAGACATATAGGCTGAAGCCTCAAGTCACCAGATAATTTTTGTATATAAAAGAAATTTATCTGATACAAACTGATTCCTCACAAAACCCATCAAATCACAGTGCAAAATATCAGTGTCGATTTGGAGGGAATGCTGAAAGAATCAGGAAAACAATGACAAAAAGTATAAAACTCAATAAATAAGTAATTCAACTGTCATCAAAATGGATTATGTGTTTAGGGAATATGATTTCATCCAAATAGAGTAGGGTTGGCTTGGACTCTGATTGTCTGTATTTAGTCATTCTCCTCTGACACATAAGGATTAGTCAATCCAAATTACCAGTCCTATACAGCTCTCTCCTTGTCCCCTGCGTTTTGTTTGCCTATTCATTCCTTGTACAAAGCCCAGCCTATAGAAAGAGTGGCTTGGGGGCGGCCGGAGGCATCTTACAACAATGGTTTTGAGTCTTCCGTTTAACTCTTCAACTAATTAATATTCAGTGTAGCCAGAAGCCAGCCTGACTCAGGGCCTTGGCTTAAAGAACAGATGGATTATGGCCACTGCTCCTCAATTGATTCATTATTTAGGCCATTAATTTTCTTCTCACCATAAACATCTGGCATCTGATGCTTGAGGATAAATTGATATTAGCTGCAAGCGAGTTTAATAACAGGTTTATTGTCTATGATTGCAGGTTAAAACCACAGACAAGAGTTCAGAAAGCATGTAAGTATTTCAAAGGAAAGGACACTGTACAAACTGCTTGATTAAGAGATAGTCTCAGAGAAAATATTCATTTTATTTGATTACTTTTCAAGAAAATTCCATTTACCTTTTGGCAATGTGACATTATCAGTCATTTTAAATGAGAGAATAAATTGTAAAAAAAACTTTGTAAACTGCAAGGGGTAATACAAATGTGAAGTGGATTTAGAATTGTTATTCCTGAGAAATTATTTCTGGGACCAGGTGGTAAGTAGATAAACAAATAAATAACATCATTTTAGATTACAGGATTGCTAATAATAAGCTGAAGACAGCTCATTTTTATATGTCATGATATTCTATGTTTATTGGCCAGATTCTTTTTATTATCAGATAACACTAAATCACATTTTGATCACTAAGCTGGCCCTTGTCAAATAGCTAGAGGTTGCGTACTACAACTTTTTTAGCCCCTCCTTTACTTTTTCCCCTCCTCTGAGACTAAACCCTTTCTCTTTTTAGTGTCTCAGTCGCTTTAGCCTACTAGAAAGCTATTTTGAGGAAGGAGTCTGCTATTAGTCATTTACATCTTAGTATAAATATGATTTCTTTCCTGTAAGAGATTTGCAGTCAAAGACTAATATTTCACTCCGAAGTTAAAGGGCTCTGGCAACAACAACAATAAAAATTAAGGTGATATTAAAGGAATAAAAGTATATGTGTGTGCGTGCATGTGTACACATATGTATGTGTATATATTTTTCTGTCATTGGTTATTTTCTGCCACCGCTGAAAACATACTTGTATAACAGGTTAGCTATTCTGCCTCTGTACCTACCTGCCCCCATTTACTGCAGGCAAGTGCTTAGCACCAAACCATAAGAAGGTAAATACCCAGATTGATTGCCAAAAACAAACAGTTGTGTGGATAGGCTTAGCATGAAATTCACAGCAGACATCTGGCATGAACCATCCCTGTGGGCTATAGCTTCAACATGTTTCCTCCCACTCTGTCCCATGTAGTGCCTGCTGGAAAACTACCCAAAGGTGAATTTTCTAAGAGGGGCCAGTGAGCCTGCTGTAATCCGCTTCAGGTTTGTAAACCAGCACTCTTTCCAACTTCTAATTCAGCAGAAGCTGTGAGTCACTAACAATAGCTATTTACTAGGCTAGTAAAGTTCTTATTAAAATGAGTGGTTAATTTAAGGGTCTGAATCTCAAGATCATAGAGAAGATGATTTCAATTTTGTCAAAGCCAAATGAACTCTTCCCTCAATTCTCTTTGACCAGAGCTCAAGAACATCCCTGCCTCTTTCCTCTCCTCACAGTTTTTTTTTCCCCTACTGTCCTCCACCCTATGTTTTGACAGATTTTTTTTTTTTTTTTTTTTGAGACGGAGTCTGGTTTTGTCACCCAGGCTGGAGTGCAGTGGCGCGATCTCGGCTCACTGCAAGCCCCGCCTCCCGGGGTCACGCCATTCTCCTACCTCAGCTTCCTGAGTAGCTGGGACTACAGGCGCCCGCCACCACGCCTGGCTAATTGTTTTTGTATTTTTAGTAGAGACAGGGTTTCACCATGTTAGCCAGGATGGTCTCGATCTCCTGACCTCGTGATCCACCCACCTCGGCTCCCAAAGTTCTAGGATTACAGGCGTGAGCCACCGTGCCCGGCAGGTTATTTTTCTTTTCAAGGAGAAAATGTCCAAGCATGTTCAAGCCTTTAGAATGCATGGTACGGCCGGGCGCGGTGGCTCAAGGCAGGAGGCTGAGGCAGGAGAATGGCGTGAACCCAGGAGGCGGAGCCTGCAGTGAGCTGAGATCCGGCCACTGCACTCCAGCCTGGGCGATAGAGCGAGACTCCGTCTCAAAAAAATATAAAAGAATGCATGGTACAAGAAAGGGATGAAAACTGCACCTGTGTTTCATGGCTGAAGTCCAAAGACAGACACTGTAGGGCCCTTTTAGTGGTTGAGAAGCCAAAGTCATTTTTGAGGCAAAAGTTCAGTCAGTTGACTGTTTCGGAAGTTTGTCTAATCTCTCTTTCTCCGGTTCTTCGGCCCACTCTCTACCACTCAGCATCCCATCCCCACCCACTACCACCACTTGTGGAATTCCAAGAGTTGTCAAATTGCTTTAGACTTGTGAAGAAAAGCAATTCCCAGATGTAGAAATTTCACAGATGAGTCCAACTTCAAGACAAGATTATTAGACCAACACAGAGCTGCTACCTTTTCATTCTGCCACACAATTACATTTTTAGTGCTACATGCTGACACTGTGACATGATACAACAAAGGTTATTTAACACCAAAAAATGTAATATAGACATAATCTCAATGAAAACATCTATTTACTATTACATTATTACTCACTTCATTGTTCACATTTTTCTCATTTTACTGTGACATAGGTCTTTTGGCACTTAGATGAGAATTGACACTTGGGAATGATTGGTATAGACATTATCTGGATTTACAGTGGACAGACAAACAAGAGTCATGGAATTTATGCCCATAGTATTTATTTCCACGGTTTTCTTAAAAGTACTGTATTGGCCACTGGATTCAAAAGGTCTTACACATGCAATGATGATTAATAAGAATGGCCTTGCTCATGAATGAAATACACCAGAAAACAACCTGATCCCTAAATGTAGTGTGACATTATTTAATTTTTTTCCCATTAAGGACTCACTTCTTGATGCTAAAATCAAATATATTCTAAAAATTCAAATACCTCCAGAAAGTTCATGCTACGTAATAAGGTGTTATCAATTGCTTGTTCTTTTATGTCAAATTTTTTCCTTCTAAAAATTAGCTCTGGCATTAAAAAAATAAAAGTTTTAAAAACTGAGTACAAAGTTGAAGGACTGAAGGGAAATTCTGGAAGATGGAAGAGACAAGCAGAGCGTCAACCTGGATGTCTTTAAAATGTGAGTGTCCTAGGCATCTAGAAAGCAAAATACAGAAAGTACTGGAATTGAGCAAACTCTTATCAAAAGTGTAGTTTTGCCTAGGTAATTAAGACTGTAGATCAACTCTTGAACTCCTCAGTTTTGAAAGTACTCTACTCCTTTTATTCACTCTATGCCCCATGACTAGTACTCCAAATGCTTACTGAATATGTGATGTTAATAAGTAGTATTCTTTATGATGAAATAATGGTTCTCCACCTAGGATATAAGAGGATATGAACAGCTAATTGTTGGCTTTTTTAATGCACCTAGCTGAGGATCAACCTGCCATTAGGTATGACAACTCTCTCATGTTCCTAAGTTATTCTATGTCTCATGTTAGTTCCTTTATTTTATTTATTTATTTATTTATTTATTTATTTATTTATTTATTTGAGACAGAGTCTCATTCTGTCACCCAGGCTGTAGTGCAATGGAGTGGTCTGGGCTCACTGCAACCTCTGCCTCCTGGGTTCAAGCGATTCTCCTTCTTCAGCCTCCCGAGTAGCTGGGACTACAGGCGCATGCCATCATACTGGGCTAATTTTTGTATTTTTAGTAGAGACAGGGTTTCACTATGTTGGTCAGTCTGGTCTCGAACTCCTGGCCTCGTGATCCTCCCACCTCGGCCTCCCACAGTACTGGGATTACAGGCGTGAGCCACTGTATCAGGCCTAGTTCCCATTTTTATAGAGACACACACCAAGCACTTTATAACCCTGGAAGGAAGGGATCATTATTCTTGTTTGATATAGTCTCCTTTATCTGCTAGTCCCTAAAGTAGGAGCACATGTAACTCTAGCCAAGTTCAGTGAAAGCAATCTTCCTATTCCCTGTTGTAGTTTCTTGACATTTGGCCCCATATACTACTCAGAAAAATGACTGTTCACTGAGACGATAAACTCATCTTTAAGTCTCCCAAATCTCCTTTTTATTCTCCCCAGAAGTTTATGGACCTTTAATGTCCCATGATGTCTTGGTTCTACAGAGATGAGTAAATACATTGTTACACTATGATCCTCGGCTATATTCCTTAAGCCTGGCAGGGCCTTGGGGTTTTCTTAATACCTTATTGAGTCTAATTAATATCTAAGATATTGTCGATGTCCCCTATATGTCTTTTACATATGATGAAAATGAAGAGTACACCTATAATCATCTGATATAATTCCCTACACAGTTAAGAGGAGAAATAGTAACCTAGCTACTATGTGGTACAGTAGTCACAGTCACTTAGTACAAAATGAGAAATTGTTTATTATGTGATTCTTTCATACTCTCCATATCGTACTTGTCAATCCGGGAAAAAAGAAAGAGAAGTGCCACTTCTGGATGAAGATAACCTTGACTCTCTTGGGAATGTGGAAAAGAGCATGATGGAACAAAATCTTCAAGCATTGTCTATTTTTCAACTACCTCTCACGAGCTTAATCAGTCCTTCCCTGTACTCCAAGGATAATGAATGTTCTGTTAATTCCCACTTCCAAAACTCAAATGCAACTTGATTTTTAAGTCCTTTTGTGATTCAAACTAAACATATTATAACATTAAACTTATTTGTCAAAGGTAAAGTTGTCAGGCAAAATACAAGATATTCTGTATTTTTACTTGCCAAACCTGGCAACCATAGAAAGAGAAAATGTGTGGCAGTGTGACATGATGTTTAAGAACACAGGCTTCAGCGTCTGACAGACTTTGTTTCAAACCCTGGTTGTGACACATATTAGTTACATAACCTTAGTAAAATCACTTAGCCTCTCTAAGCCTCAGTGTTTCCAACTGCAAGTAGAGATGATGATAATATTTAGTTATCATCATAATAACTTACTGTTATAACTTACTGTTATTTTATTTTCATGGAACGTACCTGCCTTACAGCAACTCGCTTAAAACATCTTTCCAAAGAACCTAAGAATTATATAACATTAAAGTCAACAGGGGACAAAAAATAAGAAACTTTAAAAAAAAAAACTGTTACTACTCTCAGGAAAGCTCTGCTAACTGCCTGAGTTTCTGAGAACTAAGTCATATTGTATTCCTTCAGTGTTGATTGGGGCTTTCTTCAAACATTGAAGGTAGCCAAGTAAATAAATCTCAATAAAACACCACTTGGAATCATACTCTGGTAGCAATAGTGCCATGTTTGTGTGAGCTTTTCTTTTTCTAAACTGCAGTGAAACCCTCCAGAACTCAGAACTGTCTCTTTTCTAGATAATGAAATAATGCATTCTTCTTCATGCACCCATCTGTGTCTTATACCTCCTACACCACCGGATTAGCTTACTAGGACCCCCATGACATAACATCACAGACTGGGTGGCTTACACAGCCGGAATTTATTTTCCCACAGTTCTGGAGCCTAGACGTCCAAGATCAAGGTGTTCCCAAGATTTGTTTCTCCTGAGGCCTTTCTCTTTGGTTTGCAGATGAACACCTTTTTATTGGCTTTACATGGTCTTTATGTAAGTGCATGCCCCTGGTGTCTCCATTTTTTTCAGATTTCCTCTTCTTACAAGGACTCCAGTCATACTAGATTAGGGGTCACCCTAAGAGCCTCCGTTTAACTTAGTCACCTAATTAAAGGTCCTATCTCCAAATTCAGTCACAATCTGAAGTACTGGGAGTTATGCCTTCAAAATATAAATTTGACAGGGGCAATGATCCAACCCATAACAACCACCAAAAATACAATTAACTGGCATATTCCTCCCTTTGCTTTACATTTCTTAGAAAAGAGAGATGTATTATAGATGTAGGAGACTTTTTAGCTTCTTGGCAAAAACGTGTGCTATCCTCTCCAAACACAATGCTGCTTACTACTGCATGGAAGTAACCAATGGACTGAAAAATTAATGCCAGAATAAATAGCCCATGTTTGATTTGTTCTAAGATACTGCTGACAGAGTCATTTTTTGTTTTCAATCTGTTTTGTTTTGTTTTGCTTTAAATAGACTTTATTTTAGGGGAGTTTTATGTTAACAGCAAAACTGAACAGAAAGCACAGGAAGTTCCCACACATTTTCTGTGCCCACACATGCCTAATGGCACCCACTGGCAACATCCCAAGCCAGAGTGATACATTTGTTAGAATTGGTAAACCTATTTTGACACATTATTATCACCCTAAGTCCATAGTTTACCTTAGGATTCACTCTCGCTGTTGCACATTCTATGAATTTAGACAAATGTATCCACTATTATAGTGTCACACAGAGTAGTTTCACTGCTCTAAAAGTCCACTGTGCTGCTCCTATCCATTACTCCTTCCTGCTAACCCCTGGCAACCACTGATCTTTTCACTGTCTTTTTGTCTTTTCCAGAATGCCTTATAATTGGAATAGTATAGTAATTAAAATGTCTTATAATTATATAATTATAACGTCTTATAATTGGTATAGTATAGTATATAGTTGTTCAGGTTGGCTTCTTTCACTTATTAATATACACTTCCGCTTCCCCCATGTCTTTTCATGGCTTGACAGGTTCTTTTTAGTGCTGAATAACATTCCATTGTCTGGATGTACCACGGTTTCTTTACCCATTCACCTACTGAAGACATCCTGGTTGTGCATAAGTTTTGACAGACAATTATAAATATAATATCTATAAACTTCCATGTGCAGATAAAATTTCTACAAATATTCATGTGCAGGTTTTTGCGTGGGTGTAAGTTTTCAACTCATTTGGGTAAATATTAAGGAGCGTGATTGCTGGATTATATGGTAATTGTACCTTTAGTTGTGTAAGAAATTGCCAATCTGTCATATTATTTATAGTTATAATATTTTTGTAGAAAACATTGGAATACAAAGACAACCTATGAAATTACAAACAGCATCCTCAGAATGTATGATGGGTCTGGAGCCTAAACTCGTTGTTCAAATTATGCAAGAATAATATTTTATATCTATATATTTTGTGCATAAATAACCAAATACAAACTTGTTTATAAAAAGACACTATCATAATTTTTGGCATGGTATGGCAGTACAATTATATGCATTAAAATAGTTTTAAAGTTAAAATTGCATTTAAGTAACAGATAATTTTAATTATTCATATAAATAACTTTTATTCATATGTTTCAAGATTTTCAAATAATTTCCTTTTGATCCTCACATTTTTAGTAGATAAAGAATATGAGAGACAAGTTAAACCATGTTTTCTAAAGTAACATTCTTGTTTTGAGGCCAAATTGGGGCTAGAACCCGGGTCCCTATATATTCAGTCCTATTGTCTTTCAATGCTCACTGATGATTTCACTATTATGATAAAACTTGATTCTCAAGAACTAAAAGTCTTATCAGACATTCTCATTCTAAATTCATGTAACACAAAGACAGGGGAGGTATATAATGTTCTCACAGACACACAGCACCTAAAGGAACTCATGTATTTTAGGAGCTTGCCGTCCATTTGGAAGAAGAATGAATTATTTTACTCAAAATATAAAGAAGCAGGGATATCTTACTTTGATTTAAAGTGAAATCTTAATTCATTAGTTTGCTTGGTTTCCATGTCAGAGACATAGAAGTTTTTGGCATATAATTGAAGCTTCGTTAAAAGTATTAGCTTTTAAACTCAGTGAATGAAAGATTTGTAGTGCCAATATTATGTGGGCTGATCTATTTCTTTAAAACTTCAAGATCTTCATTAAAATATCCCTATTAGACTCACTAATTGGCAGATTGATTTTCCCAAAAGAAAATATCTAAAACGAATTGGAATTAGACCACAATGGGGAAAATGATGATGCTCTTACCATTTTCACTATAGCTGTAAAATTGTCCACAGTGCTGGCCTCATCAGATTATAAAGCAATTATCATTAGTCGACTATTGCCTGTGAGAAGGATGTGCTAATAAATGTTTAAAATTAATTAAAAATGAAACAGATAAATGCATTCTTTTAGTGAATGTAGGTAAAGGGAATAAATATTGTTATTAACCTCAATGGGCTATTCTTTATTTCTTGATTTTGAGCATGCACACCTGTGCACATGATGCATGCAGAAACACATGCACATATACATACATTTATACTGTCTGTCACTAAGATACATTCATTAAAGAAACAGTATATTCACATCTAGAATGCAGGAGACAGAGTGACAATACCTAGGACTCAGTAGTTCATGCCTTTTTAAAACTGAATCTGAAAACATGTAGATAAATAATTTTTTTCTGTTAGAAATTAAAAATGGGAGGTTATTTTCCTTTGAGTAGAATGTTTTGCCCAATTTCTTAGTGTCAGGAGCAGGTTCACTAGAGTAATAAAAGATACTGTCAGGGTCGGGTGCAGTGGCTTATGCCTTTAATCCTAGCACTTTGGGAGGCCGAGGTGAGAGGATCACGAGGTCAAGAGATTGAGACCATCCTGGCCAACTTGGTGAAACCCCATCTCTACTAAAAAGACAAAAATTAGCTGGCCGTGGTGGCAAGCACCTGTAATCCCAGCTACTCAAGAGGCTGAGGCAGGAGAATCGCTGGAACCTGGGAGGCGGAGGTTGCAGTGAGCCGAGATAGCGCCACTGCACTCCAGCCTGGTGAAAGAGCGAGATTCCGTCTCAAAAAAATAATAATAATAAAAGTAAAAAAAATAAAAATAAATAAAAATAAAAGAAAGATACTATCATAGGTGTGATATAAATTTCTACTTCTTGGCTAAAACCTAGTCAAATGTTTAAACTTGTTCTTAGAGACAGCTTTAGAACTATAACTGATCATTGTATTTTTCTCAGAGCAACCAATCAAGTATGTTTTAGAAGATGTAGAGCTCTGTGTGTATGCCTTTTTATTAAGTAATGAAATTAGAGGTCTTTTATAGAGGTAGTAATTTTTTACTTAAAAAAAAAATCTTTAAGCAATCTTCAATTTAGGTAATATTTTTCTATGGTGCCAGTCTCAGGCAGCAGTAATATAGAGGAAAAAATGGGATTAAAAGACAGTTGTGAGTTTTTACCCCAGCTCTAAGATTTACATGATAAATGATCTTTGGCAAGTCATTTTGAGTCTCTTTTCTCTCATCTATACACTGGTGATGATAATAATATCTACCCTGCAGGGCTGTTGTGAATATGTAAAGCGAGATGTAAAGACTTAAGTGTATAGAAAGGTCTCAATTTTTATAACAATCGATCCAGTTTTTAAAAAGCAAGTATAAATTCTGTAAAACAATCATTCAGATTATTCTGGCTAGATGATAAAGTTACTACCTTATGACACAGTTTCTGAGTCTCCTCAGAACTAACTTCTCACTTAGGTAAGAATTTCATTAGAGCAATTTAATTCAGACTTAAGGTGGTCTTGCATTGTTTTGCATGTCTACAGAAAGTCTCACGCTATTGATTCATGTACCCCAGTATAATGGCTTCTCCTCTTAGCCATGCTACCTTTTTCCTCTTTCACTAAGTTTTGAGAATATAGATCTTTCTCAGCAGCACACAGATACTTGCAAGTTTCCAGAGAAAAACACACACCAATGGAAAACAAATTAAAAACATCGAAGGCAAAATGTATAAATTTATCTTTTCTGCCTTTTTGCTTAATTTATATTGGCTTCAGTACTGAATCAGTAGGGATTGGATGTGAAGTTCAGATATAATTAATCCTGCTACCTGACATGCTGGCCAATCAAGGGCAGAAATATTCTCTTCTTCCAACAAATATGTAATTCTGCCAGTTATTTTAATGTTACATGTGTGCACACATGTGGGCACATATATTTCCTCTATTTTTTGTAATTTCAAGTTTTAAAAGTAGCCTAAAAGACTTAGATTAAGTTCAGAAACCATAAGAAGTCTTCAAGTAAGTAGAAAGGAAAAGTTGCATTTGTTTATCACTCATCATCTATAAAATGAACGCATGCCTAAATTTTCCAGCTGTGGGCAAGCTTACATGAGATGAGGAGAAAGAAGTTAAACTTTACAACTAGCAATCAGCAGTCTCTTAGGAGGCTATTGCAAACCCTCTTAAAGACCAAAGATCAAACCTTCAGTTGTTTCATTAGGCACAATATGCACTGTTTGACTTTTTGTTTTAATAATAACTAGCCTCATTTCCCCCAGACATCATTACTGTGAATGATTCTGTAGAAAATATAAAGCTTTAATGAAGTTTCCATTAAATTAAAGAGCAATAAACAAACAGAAACAACTGACAAGTCAGAGCCATGAAATGTGTCTTATCTCTCATACATTTTTCTTGCACTCTTGCTTCACTAGTGCAGTACTTAGGAATAAACCAATTAATCAACAGGGAATTGTTACCTTAATTGTAAAATGAAACAGCCTTGCTAATGTAGTCGGAAAGCTTTGTTCATTCTCCAGATCTGTAGTTCGAAATGGGCTTCAAATACAAATGCTTAGACAGGTAGTTGCTGCCTGATTTTGATGTGAAGGCTTGAAAGAGCCCCTGACCAGACTATAGCCTACTGATTCAAGCACCCTGGTTTTATTCCTGAATTTCATTTATTTGGAACCTCTGCCTTTGCCCTTGGGGTGGAGATAAAATGCTAACAATTACTGGGTTCCAAGCAGCATGCACTTTTGAATAGTTCATTCATGGGGAACCATTTGTTCGAGGAGGCTTTTTGTCTGATTATTGGCCTTTGCTGTTAGGGCTCAGGCAGAGATGTGATGACCCTTACAGGAAAAATTAAAGAAGATGTAAACAGTAAATGCAGACATTTTGCAACATAGCTAAAAATAAATTGCACTACAGGCAATTATGCAAGTTTTACTGGATACATTAAAAAGACATTAAATTCACAGCTGTTTTAAGTGTCTTTTAAGTTGATAAATTAACTGTCTAATAAATTGTAAGATTTGTCAGCTAATAATGCTATTTTATCTGGTTTAACATATGCCTTCCTAGTTCATGAAGCATTATTGTAAGTGCCAAAAGGAGATAATGTGCATTTTACAGTGTTATGTCTTAAGTGGAATGGATCATTGGCCATGAAGAAGTGTGTTAATAAATCTCCTAGGCTTTGTTAATTGCACTCAATGAAGTGTCACTGTTAAAACACAAAAGATGTGATAGAGAAATCTGAACATAATGTCTTTCAGTTTTACAATTAACAGTTCACTAGGCAAATCGACCAAAAAGACCATAATTTGTTGAAGCCTTATTAACTTACATTTTCCTAGTCAAGGTCATAATTGTGGATGGCTTAAAGCTATCTTTTAATGCTCATTGCAAACAGTAACCTTGCTGGCGAGAAGGAACATTTTTCCTCTGAATGGCACAAGATACCTACCAGGTTCAAGAAAAATAAAGCTGTACTCTATCAAACAACATATTTTTCAGAATCATTCCCCATAAAGCACCTGTATTTGCCCTTGACTTGAGAAAAATACCATTCTGAATTTTTTGTGGAGGAGGGTAGTTCACATACTATGAAATTAAAACGCATGACTTCAGAGGCCATTAAGTGTAAGCCTTTGGCCACTAAAAAAGGTAATAATAATAAAATAAAGAAGTTTAATTTCTGTAGAACTGATGTATTTTTTTTTTCATTTAAACTATGACAATAGATACTAGAATACTCAACATGAGAACTCAACATGAAACTGTCTTCCCCAAAAGTTTCAGAAAACTTACAATGGGAGTCTTTCTTTGTTTGTATGTTAGAACAAGAAGTGTTTTCTTTTTCTTCTACTGTTGAGAATGTGCCCTTGATCCAATGCCTGTCAGTTTGCAATTTGGCTTTTGTAAAAGCATGAGTTGCATCTTTAGTAATGCTGCAGCTTTAACAATGACTTTTACAAATCAAGTGTGAAAGCAGAGAGGAAAAAGAAATCACATACTACTTTTAAAAGTAAATGGCACTTCATCTTGTAGGCCAAGTATTACACATTTCATGTGTTTGTTTTAGTATAAGATTGACCAAATTAGTTACAATAGAAAAGCAAATTCAGAGCAATTCCAAAAATCTACAGCAGTATTTCTCTTCTCTTCCTGACTAGCTAAGTAATTTCCTATGACACAATTATTTATCTATAAACTGAAATAATAAAATCATCCACTTCAAGGAATGAAAAGATCACGAGAAATGATCTCTTCATGAGAATGAAGAAATCAAGAGAAAAAAAATATGTAAAAGTGCTTTAAAAAGCCAAAGTAATATTAGTTACTGTTAATCATAGGTCAAAATATCAGTTATATAATTCTTCATCTTCAAATAACTTTCACATTTAGTATCTCAATTATTCCTCACAACAATTTTTTGAGGAATATAGGACAAGTATTTCCAAATACGAAATATTTTCTGATGGTCTGCTGAGTATAAGGTACTATGCTAGATGCTACAGTGTTATAACCAAGTATGACATAGAGTTCTTCTTTCCTAGAGGTTATCATCTGACTGTGTAATCATGTTGGTATTACAGTAGAGGAAACAGAAGCTCAGGAAAGTGAGGTTACCTGCCCAAAGCTACAAAGCAAATCCAGGAGAAAAAAAAGTAAGACTTCAAAAATATTTTATCACTAAAAAACCCTTCAAGCTATGAAACAAAGTCTCCTGTCAGTCCAATGCTTTTTCACAAGTTCACACTGCTTCAGTTAGACCACACAGAAAATCAAAATGAAATAGGTCAAATGTTAGAAACCATTGTGGGAATTCTAAATACCATGTTGATATTTGGGCTAGGTGGAATGGAAGGACTAGAGTGAAAGTACTTCAAGTCTTTTGTGCTATATTCAGTAAGACTGCCTCAGATAGCGTCATTTCTGGCTAGACCACCCCAAGGGAATGAGAAGTCCTAATTATCTTTACCACCAATTCTTTCTTTGATTGAACATGAATGAGATGATTTGATCTTAAGTGGAGATTATACACTGGGCAATGCCGGGTAGTCTTCAAATGAGCTTAAAAGAAGCTTTTAAAGAGTATACATCATCACTGGGAGAAACAGAATTGTTTGGGATTTTTTTTCTTAAACTCAAAACCGTTTAGATCACTATTCCCTTTGAACTGCGGTTTTTACTTGAGATTGGAAACTGCAAGGGAAGAAATGCCATCGGCTGCTTCATTGATGTCTTGACAGGCATATGTAGTAAAGAAAAAAAATATAACAAAAGATACCCACTTTGCATGAATTTCCAGGTTCCTGACTGGTGTATATACAGTTGGGAAAGTTAGAAGTACTTACATTTCTAGATACAGTCAAGTGAATAAATTATGTACCATAGTGATCTCAGAATAAGTGCTTTTTTACACCATGAATTAGAAAAAAAATAAATAAACCCATAAATTAAGAAAGAGAGAAAACCAAAAAAAAAAAAAAAAAAAAGAAGGAAAAAAGGAAAGAAAAAGGAGGAAAATATAGCATCCTATTTTCAGAAACGAGAAATGCAGGCATGTGTAGTTCTTCTATATGACCAAGGTCCACATTCTTATAAAACATGTAAATTATGGCAGATCCTAACAAATTCACGTATTGGATCCTCCACTATATACTGGTTCAAGTCCTCATGGTTTATTAATAATAAAAATAATAGCAATAATTTGTTGAGGAATTGCTATATACTGGACACTTTGCTTGTATTATCTCATTTAATCATAGAAATAACCTTAGGAGGCATGTTATATAAATATTCCCATTTAACAGATGAAAAATGAGAACACACTGAGAAGTTAAATAACTTGCCCTGACTCACTTACAGAGACAGGAAGTTTGGTTCTAGAGCCCACTGTCAGGCTTCTGAGCCCAAGCTAAGCCATCATATCCCCTGTGACCTGCACTATACATCCAGATGGCTGAAGCAACTGAAGATGCACAAAAGAAGTGAAAATAGCCTTAACTGATGACATTCCACCATTGAGATTTGTTTCTGCCCCACCCTAACTGATCAATGTACTTTGTAATCTCCCCCACCCTTAAGAAGGTTCTTTAAAATTCTCCCCACTCTTGAGAATGTACTTTGTGAGATCCACCTTTGCCCGCAAAACATTGCTCCTAACTCCACCGCCTATCCCAAATCCTTTAAGAACTAATGATAATCCACCACCCTTCACTGACTTTTTCAGACTCAGCCTGCCTGCACCCAGGTGAAATAAACAACCCTGTTGTTCACACAAAGCCTGTTTGGTGGTCTCTTCACAAGGACGCGTGAGACATTTGGTGCCGAACACCCAGGTCAGCGGGACTCCTTCGGGGACCAGTCCCCAGTTCTCACCCTCACTCCATGAAGAGATCCACCTATGACCTCCAGTCCTCGGACAAACCAGCCCAAGGAACATCTCACCGATTTTAAATTGGGTAAGCGGCCTCTTTTTACTCTCTTCTCCAACCTTTCTCACTATCCCTCAACCTCTTTCTCCTTTCAATTTTGTCACCACCCTTAAATCTCTCCCTTCCTTTAATTTCAATTCTTTTCATTTTCTGGTAGAGACAAAGGAGACACATTTTATCCGTGGACCCAAAACTCCGGCACCGATCTCGGACTCGGGAAGGCAGCCTTCCCTTGGTGTTTAATCATTGTGGAGAGGCCTGCCTGATTATTCACCCACATTCCATTGGTGTCTGATCTCCACGGAGACGCCTGCCTTGGTCATTCACCCACATTCCCTTGTTGGTAAGTCATTTGTGGGGATGCCTGCTTTGGCTGCTCACCCACCTTGCAGCCCAGGGCTGCTCCCCACCCCCTTCTCCGTGTCTCTATCTTTCTGTTTAAACTTGCCTCCTTCACTATGGGCAAGCTTCCACCCTCCATTCCTCCTTCTTCTCCCTTAGCCTGTTCTCAATAACTTAAAACCAACTCTTGCCTGACCTAAAATCTAAGCGTCTTATTTTCTTCTGCAACACTGCTTGGCCCCAGTACAAAATCGACAATGATTCTAAATGGCGAGAAAACGGCACTTTTGATTTCTCCATCCTGTGAAACCTAGATAATTTTTGTCGAGAAATGGGCAAATGGTCTGAGGTGCCTGATGTCCAGTCATTCTTTTACACATTCGTCCCTCCCTAGTCTCCGCTTCCAATGCGATTCATCCCAAATCTTTCTTCTTTCTCTCCTGTCTGTTCCTTCAGTCTCCACCTCAAGCTCTGAGTCCTTTGAATCCTTCTTTTCTACGGACTCATCTGACCTTTCCCCTTCTCCCCAGGTTGCTCCTCCTCAGGTCTCAATTCTTCAGCTTCTGCTCCCCCACCTTATAACCCTTCTATCACCACCCCTCCCCACACCCGGTCTGGCTTACTGTTTCGTTCTTCAACTAGCTCTTCCCCACCTTCCCAAGGATTTCTTCTTAGAGAGGTGGCTGGAGCTGGAGACATAGTCAGGGTACATGTGCCTTTTTCTCTATCAGACCTTTCCCAAATCAGCCAGCGTTTAGGCTCTTTCTCATCAGACCCCACTAAATATATACAGGAATTCCGATATCTAACTCTGTCCTACAATTTAACCTGTAGTGACTTAAATGTCATGCTAACTTCTACCCTCTCCCCAGATAAACGGGAAAGAGTTTTTTGTCTAGCCCAATCTCACGCTGATAAACTGCCAGCTTCATGAGCCAGACCTCCAGGAAGGCATTAGAGCAATTCCCCAAGAAGATCCCCAATGAAACTATCAGGCAGATCCCCCAGGTATAGCTAGGCGAGATTACACGGTTTCCTGCCTAGTTGAAGGGCTTAAAAAGGCAGCTTACAAAACTGTTAATTATGACAAACTTAAAGAAACTACCCAAGGTAAAGACGAAAACCCACCCAGTTCATGGCCCATTTGTCAGCAACCCTTAGACGCTTTTCCGCCCTAGATCCAGAGGGGCCAGAAGGCCACTTTATTCTTAATATACATTTTATCACCCAGTAAGCTCCTGACATTAGAAAAAAGCTCCAAAAATTAAATTCCGGCCCTCAAACCCCACAACAGCACTTAATTAACCTCACTTTCAAGGTGTACAATAATAGAGAAGAGTTGCAATTACTTGCCTCTGCTGTGAGAGAAACCCTAGCCATATCTCCAGCACACAAAAACTTCAAAATGCCTAAGCCAGAGCGGTCAGGCATTCCTTCAGGACTTCATCCCCTAGGATCTTGCTTCAAGTGCCGGAAATCTGGCCACTGGGCCAAGGAATGCCCACAGCCCGGGATTTCTCCTAAGTCATGCCCCATCTGTGTGGGACCCCACTGAAAATTGGACTGTCCAACTGGCCCAAGGCTCTGACTGACTCCTTCCCAGGTCTTCTCAGCTTAGCAGCTGAAGACTAACACTGCCTGATCCCCTCGGAAGCCTCCTGGACCATCACAGACGCTTTGGGTAACTCTTACAGTGGAGGGTAAATCCGTCCCCTTCTTAATCAATATGGAGGCTACCCACCCCACATTACCTTCTTTTCAAAGGCCTTTTTCCTTTGCCTCCATAACTCTTGTGGGTATTGACAGCCAGGCTTCTAAATCTCTTAAAACTCCCCAACTCTGGTGCCAACTTGGACAATATTCTTTTATGCACTCCTTTTTAGTTATCCCCACCTGCCCAGCTCCTTTATTAGGTTGAGACATTTTAACTAAATTATCTGCTTCCCTGACTATTCCTGGGCTACAGCCACACCTCATTGCCACCTTTTCCCCTGTTCAAAGCCTCCTTTGCATCCTCCTCTCTTATATCCCCACCTTAACCCACAAGCATGGGGTATCTCTACTGTCTCCCTGGCAACCGATCACACGCCCATTACTATCCCATTAAAACCTAATCACCCTTACCGCACTCAATGCCAATATCCCATCGCACAGCACGCTTTAAAAGGATTAAAGCCTGTTATCACTCGCCTGTTACAGCATGGCCTTTTAAAGCCTATAAACTCTCCTTACAATTCCCCCACTTTACCTGTCCAAAAACCGGACAAGCCTTACAGGTTAGTTCAGGATCTGTGCCTTATCAACCAAATTGTCTTGCCTATCCACTCCATGGTGCCAAACCCATATATTCTCCTATCCTCAATACCTCCCTCCACAACCCCTCCATAACCCATTGTTCTGTTCTGGATCTGAAACATGCTTTCTTTACTATTCTTTTGCACCCTTCATCCCAGCCTCTCTTTGCTTTCACTTGAACTGACACTGACACCCATCAGGTTCAGTAAATTACCTGGGCCAGTCAAGCCCAAATTTCTTCCTCATCTGTTACCTATCTCAGTATAATTCTTCGTGAAAACACACATGCTCTCCCTGCTGATCGTGTCTGGCTAATCTCCCAAACCAAGCCCCTTCTACAAAACAACTCCTTTCCTTTCTAGGCATGGTTAGGTACTTTCACCTTTGGATACCTAGTTTTACCATCCTGACTAAACCATTATATAAACTCACAAAAGCAAACCTAGCTGACCCCATAGATCCTAAATCCTTTCGCCACTCCTCTTTCCGTTCCTTAAAAATAGCCCTAGAAGCTGCCCCCATGCTGGGTCTCCCTAACTCATCCCAACACTTTTCATTATACACAGCCAAAGTACAGGGCTGTGCGGTCAGAATTCCTACCCAAGAGCCGGGACCGCACCCTGTAGCCTTTCTGTCCAAACAACTTGACCTTACTTTTTTAGCCTAGCCCTCATGTCTGTGTGTGGTGGCTGCCGCTGCTTTAATACTTTTCGAGGCCCTCAAAATCACAAGCTATGCTCCGCTTACTCTCTACAGTTCCCATAACTTTCAAAATCTATTTTCTTCCTCACACCTGATGCATATACTTTCTGCCTCTGGCTCCTTCGACTATACTCACTCTTTGTTGAATCTCCCAAAATTACCATTGTTCCTGGCCCGGACTTCAATCCGGCCTCCCACATTATTCCTGATACCACACCTGACCCCCATGACTGTATCTCTGTGATACACCTGACATTCACTCCATTTCCCCATATTTCCTTCTTTCCTGTTCCTCACCCTGATCACACTTGGTTTATTGATGGCAGTTCCACCAGGCCTAATCGCCACTCACCAGCAAAAGCAGGCTATGCGATAGTATCTGCCACACCTATCATTGAGTCTACAACTCTGCCCCACTCCACTACCTCTCTTTGCCTTAACTCGAGCCCTCACTCTTGCAAAAGGACTACGCATCAATATTTATACTGACTCTAAATATGCCTTCCATTTCCTGCACCACCATACTGTTATATAGGCAGAAAGAAGTTTCCTCACTACGGAAGGGTCCTCCATCATTAATGTCTCTTTAATAAAAACTCTTCTCAAGGCCGCTTTACTTCCAAAGGAAGCTGGAGTCATACACCGCAAGGGCCATCAAAAGGCATCAGATCCCATCACTTAGGGCAACTCTTATGCTGATAAATTAGCTAAAAAGCAGCTAGCATTCCAACTTCTATCCCTTACGGCAGTTTTTCTCCTTCTCATTTGGTCACTCCCACCTACTTCCCCACTGAAACTTCCACCTATCAATCTCTTCCCACACAAGGCAAACGGTTCTTGGACCAAGGAAAATATCTCCTTCCAGCCTCACAGGCCCATTCTATTCTATCGTCATTTCATAACCTCTTCCTTGTAGGTTACAAGCCACTGACCCGCCTCTTAGAATCTCTCATTTCCTTTCCATCGTGGAAATCTATCCTCAAGGAAATCACTTTTCATTGTTCCATCTGCTATTCTACTACTCCTCAGAAATTTCTCAGGCCCCCTCCCTTCCCTACACATCAAGCTGGGGATTTGCCCCTGCCCAGGACTGGCAAATTGGCTTTACTTACATGCCCCGAGTCAGGAAACTAAAATACCTCTTGGTCTGGGTAGACACTTTCACTGGATAGATAAAGGCCTTTCCCACAGGGACTGAGAAGGCCACTGAGGTCATTTATTCCCTTCTGTCAGACATAATTCCTCAGTTTGGCCTTTCCACCTCTATACAGTTGGATAACAGACCGACCTTTATTGGTCAAATCACCCAAGCAGTTTCTCAGGCTCTTGGTATTTAGTGGCTCCTGATTTTACTTCAAATCGCCACCCTTAAGTCTCTCTTGAAGTGGATAGAAGATCTTCAGTGGCAAGGCACCCTCCAATACTTTCACCCTGATGAAGTCCTATTCTTTACTTTTATACTCACTCTTATTCTGGTTCCCTTTCTTATGCCACCCTCTACCTCTCCCCAGCTATCTCCACCACACTATCAAACTCACTCTCTCCTAGCCGTTTGTAATCCTAATTTAACAAACAATTGCTGGCTTTGCATTTCTCTTTCCTCCAAAATTGTGGCGGCCCTGACTTATTGCTAACAAAAAGGGGGCGGGGGGGGGAAACTCTGTATATTTTAAAATGAAGAGTGTTGTTTTCACCTAAATCAATCTGGTCTGGTATATGACAACATAGAAAAACTCAAAGATAGAGCCCAAAAACTTGCCAACCAATCAAATAATTAGGCTGAACCTCCTTGAACACTCTGTAGTTGGATGTCCTGGGTACTCCCAATTCTTAGTCCTTTAATACCTGTTTTTCTCATTCTCTTATTTGGACCCTGTGTCTTTCATTTAGTTTCTCAATTCATACAAAACCACATCCAGGCCATCACCAATAATTCTTTGTGACAAACGCTCCTTCTAACAACCCCGCAATATCACCCCTTACCCCAAAATCTTCCTTCAGCTTAGTCTCTTCCACTCTAGGTTCCCATGCTGCCCCTAATCCCACTCGAAGTAGCCCTGAGAAACAGTGCCCATTCTCTTTCCATACCACTGCCAAAAATTTTCACCGCCCCAACGCTTTACCACTAGTTCGTTTTATTTTTCTTATTAATACAAGAAGAAAGGAATGTCAGGCCTCTGAGCCCAAGCTAAGCCATCATATCCCCTGTGACCTGCACATATACATCCAGATGTCCTGAAGCAACTGAAGATCCACAAAAGAAGTGAAAATAGCCTTAACTGATGACATTTCACCATTGAGATTTGTTTCTGCCCCACCCTAACTGATCAATGTACTTTGTAATCTCCTCCAGCCTTAAGGAGGTTCTTTGTAATTCCCCCACCCTTGAGAATGTACTCTGTGAAATCCACCCCCTGCCCACAAAACATTGCTCCTAACTCCACCACCTATCCCAAAACCTAAAATAACTAATGATAATCCACCACCCTTTGCTGACTCCTTTTTCCGCACTCAGCCCGCCTGCACCCAGGTGAAATAAACAGCCTTGCTGCTCACACAAAGCCTGTTTGGTGGTCTCTTCATGTGGATGCATGAGACACCCACGATCTTAAGCACAATTCTATACTCACTAGATGGTATCCTATCTTTCTGTCATCTTCCAGGCAGAGATCAATATTCTGACCCCTGATGAGGTGTTGCAATGGATGACTCAGTTTTTTGTTACAAGAAAAAGTGAGCTAAGGTTTGGAGGAGCTATCAAAGTGTGTAGTTTAAGTACTCAGGCCTCCCGAAAAGGATAGTATATCTGTTTGGTTTTTATAACTTTCAATATTTATAATGTTTTAATCCAGAAGCGTGTTCCCTGTAGACAATTTAGAAAATAGGTTTGGAAAACTGTACAAATAATTATAAGATATATATTTCAAATTCAGCCCCAAATAACCACTATATATGCATGTGTATGCATATACACAAACACATACACACACACACACAATTGGCCACCTGAGTAAAAGACGTGAAGCATAGCTTAGTCATAACCAATCTGTAGAACAAACAAGCAAAAAAAAAAAACAAAACAAAAAAAAAAAAAAACAAAAAACCTCAAGGGTGTTTTTCAACAGTTAGCACAATGTGAGAAAGTAGAATGGCATAGTTTGGCTTCCAAGGTGATACATTAATCCTTAATAGAAGGAAAGGTAACAGAAAACAGGAGCCGATAGGCCTTCTGTACATTATACTACTCAGACGACATCTGGAAGGTAAAGGAATGTTAAATCAGAGTAAATAATTGGTGAAACTTGGAGTTTAGAGTAAAGATAAGTCCACATGCCCCTGATTTCTGTCTTCAGAGAGCTGAGGAACTCTTATATGAAATAGCAATAGTATCTGTATTACTACATAGCCCAACTCAAGAGAAAAACCTTCCAATGTTCATGAACAGAACAAAGACATAATTCATTGCCTGGGAATGTATTGAGTTCTTTGTTAATGATGGTAATCAAATAAAAATATAGCACCATCACTTGTTAAAAATATTTCTAGAGAGGATTCAAACTTTGGAGGAAGGTCATATAGGGTCTCAAAGCTTTATTATTCTTCTGAGCCTATTTACAAGTTTTTGGGCTTCAGGCACTCAAAGGCCTGAGACCTTGGGTATGGTTCTGGGAAACATTGCGAAGATAATCCACTTTATTTTCCAACATTTCATTCCTTGGCTGAGATATTCCACCATTAGCTTTTGCTACCCAATGAACCCTACCCTTACTGCATCAGAAGAGAGCCTCTTCTGAGAGGCTCCATGCTCTGTTTCTTTCCTACAATTTTCCTCAGTCTTCTATTCTCTTTAGATGTTAGTAATTCAGACAGTAATCTAAGCTAAGTGGATTATAATGAGTTAATGGTTTTACCTAACCAGATAAAATATTTGCATTCTGTCAGTTAGTTCCTTCTAGGTAGTCAAACAACAAAGCAATGCAAGGAAGTTCAGAATCAAGTCAAGCACTTCTGCAGATTTCAGTTCCTGAAAAGAGGAGTGAGGAATGAGAGAAAGTATGTAGTAGATTGAGTTTTGTGGAGAGGGATATTTTTCTGTATACTTCCTTTAACATATCTCTGTACCAGTGAATCATAAACAGAATGGAAGTCCACAGACAGTTTCAAAACATCTAGGGGAAGTTTGTGAAATCTTCTTCATCAACAGAGATGTATAAAAAGTATAATTTAATCTTTCTTGGATGATAATAATACTTCTGGTATTTTAATACTCAAAGCTCTTCAATACAGAACTGCATATTAATCTTCCAAAACTCTGTGGGGTAGGTGAGGTGGAATAATTATTCTAATTTTACAAATGAGAAACATAAGGTTCAGAGTGTTTAAATAAGTAGCTTGCCTTACCCGTGCCTAGTTAGGGATAATACCAAGAAAAAATAAACTCACATCTCCCAGTCAGTGTTTAGCAATATTTTGATAATAACTTTTAAAATTACAAATGAACATATATTGAGTGCCTGCTATGCTACTAGCTTTCTACTAGGCAATTTACACATATTGCCTCACTGAATCCTTTAGAAAACACTATGGGACAGGTGTTCTTATTCCAGTCACAGATGTGGAAACTAAGGCTCATAGAGATTAGTGACTTGAGTCAGACTAACATACTCAGCAATAATAGTTTAGGTCATAATTTTTTGAATATTAAGTCCATACCCTTTTTTCATCAAAGCCACCCTCTGTACATCATATTGGTCCTAGACTAAGAGCTTTTTCCTTTAAATCTCTGCATTTCCAATTCGACCATCGCTTTTAAATCATTTGTTAAATTCACACACAACATTCATTTGTTAGTTTAGATGCTCAGATATCTAGGCACCAAAACCAGACACCTTTAGTTTTTAAAATATCTACAATAGATAATATGTATGCATACTGCATAAATATACTACTAAATATATAATGCATATGCTAAAAGTCAAATAATATAAAAGGGAATCCAGTGAAAAGCAAATCTCTTTCTTCAATGAATGACCTTCAGGCTCTGAGTTTCCCAGCAACCCCACCCCTCAGGCTTACATTTCTCCTTCAAAATAACCGTTGGTACTAGTATCTGTCCAAAGATATTTTATAATTTTATCATATAGTTGCAGGTATATGTGTATATATGTAAATATATATATGTGTGTAAGTATAAGTATAAACATGTAATTATGCATGATTTATATGAACACAGTAAAGTATCTATGGCAAAAAGTTAAAATTCCTAGAAATGAAATATCTGGGGCTCACAGTGAGCACATTTTTTTTTTTTTTACTTTGGTAAATATTGTCATGTTGTCTCAAAAAGGTTGTATTAATTTAAGTCCTACCATCAATTTCTCAGAGTGTCTATTTCTCCACAGGCTTTACAACACAGCATGTAATAGAGCATTCTAAAATAATGTCAAAATTATATGCTAAAAATGGCATCTTACAGTTTTAATTTGCACAGTAGTCTCACCTTTTATGCATGGTTTTGCTTGCCTGGGTTTCAGTTACTTATGGTAAACCTTGGTCAGAAAATGCTACATCACTACTCTTGTGCTTTGGGCCATTTTTAAGTAAAATAAAGGTTATTTGAACACAAACACTGTGATATATAACAATTATGTGATAATTAAAATGGCTACTAAGTGCCTAAAGGCAATCTGGGAGCAAGTTGGTGTGAGAATTTTAAGTTACTCAGAGAGGCAGGCAATTTAAAACTTATGGATTTTTTATTTCTGGAATTTTCCATTTATGTCACAGTGCCTATATCATTCACTTCATCTTATCACATAAACATTTTATAATCTCACATCATCACAAGAAGGGTGAGTACAGTACAATAAGATATTTTGAGAGAGAAATTTTATTATGGTATAAAGTTAAAAGTTTATATTATTATCAGTTATTATTGCTAATCTCTTATTGTGACTAACTTATAAACTTTATTATAGGTATGCATGTTTGGAAAAAAAATTAGTGCATATAGGTGTTGATGAAAAGAGTCAAACTCTGTAAAATATTTGAAGAGATTTATTCTGTGCCAAATATGAGTGACCATGGCCCATGACACAGCCCTAAGGAGGTCCTGCCCAAGGTGGCTGGGGTAGAGCTTGGTTTTATATATTTTAGTAAGGCATGAGATATCAATCAAATGCATTTAAGAAATACATTGGTTTGGTTTAGAAAGGCGGGACAACTTAAAGCGGGGGGCTTCCAGGCTGTAAGTAAATCTAAACATTTTCTTGTTGATAGTTGGTTGAGTTTGTCTAAAGACCTGGGATCCATAGAAAGGAATGTTCAGGTTAAAGATAAAGGATTGTGGAGACCAAGGTCATGATATACAGGATTAAATAAAACTCATCTGATGAGAATTTATGGTTTGTAGGGCATGACTCCCAAGACCTCTTGAAAAGGAATTTGGGCAAGATAAAAAATCAGAGCTTAGTCCTCAGTCCCCAATCTTGGCCAAAAAGCATTCCAGAGAATGCACCTGCAGGACAACAAAACAGCAACAGGTTCCACGCTCTAGGAGGCTCATTCCTAGAATTGTTGGTTCTGGTCATTTGGCAAGGTCCCACGATGCAAGGAAGACTTGTTCCTAGAGTCTTCTGATTTGATGGTAATAGTTTCAAATATTAACTATTTGGATAATTATGGAAGGACTTAGTCTGACTAGATATAATAGCCAATTGCTTAAGAGGTGAGATGGAGTCAGGCCTAGGGCTTAGTCTAAAAAATCCTGGATCAGATCTATTTTCTGAGCTATCATGATCCAGGTCTTGAATTGTGCCTTTCTTTCTGCTATATCTGACATAACATTTACAAGAAATGTTTAATGTAAATATAATAGCAAACATTATAAAGATAGTGAAGATTTGGGTGTCCAAGGTTATAGGTAGAATCTGAGGGCAGTAAACAACCCAATCAGCGAAAAGAAACAAACAAACAAAAAACCCCGCATGCATTATTATATTCTTTGATCAGACTTACAATGTGTTTACCCTCCTTATTAAGAGTTATTTGAACGCTGTGATAAATATTATTTGAAAATTGTGGGGCCAACATTAAATTAGAATTTAATAAATTTAATCTCTGTTGTGGTCAATTTATCTCCATAGGTATAGCATCCTGAGGAGGGTATACATTAAATGCGAGAAATACTTGGTCCTTGGTGTTCAAATTGTTATAGACTTGTTAAAAGTAGACAAACCTATTTTTCCCCCAACTTTTTTTTTTTTTTTTTTTTTTTGAGACGGAGTCTCACTCTGTCACCCAGGCTGAAGTGCGGTGGCGCAATGTCGGGTCACTGCAACCTCCACCTCCTGAATTCAAGCGATTCTTCTGCCTCAGCCTTCCAAGTAGCTGTTATTACAGGCACACACCACCATGCCCAGCTAATTTTTCTAGAGACAGGGTTTTACCACATTAGCCAGGCTGGTCTTGACCCCTGACCTCAGGTGATCCACCCGCCTGGGCCTCTCAAAGTGCTGGGATTACAAGCGTGAGCCACCGTACCCAGCCTCCCCCAACTTTTGTATTGCACCATATTTGGTATTGCACTTTTGTATTGCACCATATTTGGTATTTGGGAGAGAAAAGGTTTTGTCAGCGGAGAAGCCATGTAATTCTACGGTGTTATTTCTCCTCGGCAGGACTCCCTATGGCTGAGGGCCTTAAGAGTTAAAAGACTTCTAGCCAATTAATTGTTCTAGACCATATAGGAACGGATGTAGACAGGCATTAATTACCTCTTAAAATTATTATTTTAAGAAAAAAAAAGGCAAAGTTACAAGACTGACTTATTTTTAACTTTTATGTGTTGAGTTGTAAGCTTGGTTTCTGTTACATACAGCAATTAGCTATACAAAACATAAACATTGTTTTGAAAAATAATTTAAAATATGTATTTATCAGGCCAGGCGCAGTGGCCCGTGCCTATAATCCCAGCACTTTGGGAGGCTGAGGCGGGCGGATCTCCTGAGGTCGGGAGTTTGAGACCAGCCTGACCAACATGGAGAAACCCCACCTCTACTAAAAATACAAAATTAACTGGGCGTGGTGGCACATGCCTGTAATCCCAGCTAGTCGGGTGACTGAGGCAAGAGGATTGCTTGAATCCAGGAGGCAGAGGTTGCGGTGAGCTAAGATTGTGCCATTGCACTCCACCCTGGGCAACAAGAGTGAAATTCCTTCTCAAAAAAAAAAAAAAAAAAAAAAAAAAATTATATATATACATGTATACATATATCGAGATATATTTATCTTTACAACTTATAATTGGGTGTATTATACCCAGGAGACTTTGTTAAAAGTTATTTTATCCTGTTAGCAAATATTTTCCTTTATTTTTATAGTAAGCAGAATATTTTTATGGTTGGGGTGGATGCAAAAGTGACACATAATAGTTTAGAAGGCAACTAAACTTGTTTTACCATTTGTTTAGGCATTTTTTTTTTGGCACCCCGTTCTTGATTTGGAGGGTTTGATTTTGTCCTAATTTTATTTCTCAAACCCAGCCTTTACAATCTTAACACACCCACCTCTTCCTCAGTAGTTCCTGGGCCTAGAGGGAGGCACCTTGTATGGTTTTAGCAGCAGAGCATTAGTAATGAAACAGATCCCATCCCAGTGGGATGCCAAATGAGGGAGATTCATATCTCTGGTCTTCAGAGTACCATGATTGTGGTTTCCTTGGAAGTAAAACAAAAAGAGATAAATAACATTTATAGTTTGACAGTTATAAGAGTAATTTGTATGTTAAAACAGAAAGAGAAACCTATTCCATTAGGGCACCCACTAAAAACATGAAGAAAAATTATAATCTGGTACTTTTTAGAGGATTATTATAGCCGAGAAATAATACTTTAATCCGCACTTAAAAAGTCAGGGCTTTTGGGAGACTGAAGCAGGTGGATTACTTGAGGTCAGGAGTTCAAAACCAGCCTGGCCAACATGGTGAAAGCCCGTCTCTAAGAAAAGTACAAAAAAATTAGCTGCATATGGTGGCAGGCACCTGTAATTCCAGCTACCCAGGAGGCTGAGGTAGGAGAATCACTTGAACCGGGGAGGCAGAAGAAGTTGCAGTGAGCCAAGATCGCGACATTGCACTCCGGCCTAGGTGACAGAGCAAGACTCCATCTCAAAAAAAAAAAAAAAAAAAAAAAGAATATTACAGCAAGGCCAATTTGTGTGCAAGGTTAATTTTTGGCTTATTATGCTTGCCTGATTATTGGCATAAAAATGCAGCAAGAGATTGACTGACTATATAGACTCCCTTTAAAGTTCGTTTTGCTGAAACTTTACCGAAAAATAGACTGTTTTAGTTTCAGTCTTGGTAAAATAACCAGTGTCTACAGTTGTTTTAAAAAAAAGACTATCATTGAACTTATGCAGGTAACTATATTGTCATAAAATTGCAATTTGCATTTTGTAGAACTCAGAAAGGTAAATTTGCTTACAAAAACATACTTTACCCAAATAACTTAAAAGAAAAAGATTTTCCTGGCCCTCCTTTAACCAGAGCAGCAGCTTTTAAGACAAGATGTTGTTTACCTTGGAAATGTCATTTATAAACCAAACAGCTCAGGAGAGCTATTAGACACTCTGGAATTTAGCAGTTCCTTAGGATTAGTCCTAGAAAAGAGGCTCTCTGCTTATTAGGTAGCAAGATTTTATGTAAATCATTTTTATTTTATCATGGAACTTTTTGGAAAACATTTTCATTAATATAGGGATAGCTTTAGTTAATATTCCACGGTAAGGCAGTAAATGCCCCATCAAGTAGGACTTCTCTACCTCAGTTGTTGTTATTGAAAAGTATTTACAGTTTTTGCTATCAGCCCTGATAAATGCTTCACACAAAAGGCTATCCAGTGGAAGATTTACATGAGCAGATTTACACGTCTTCAGTTTTATAGTGCTAGAAAGGGAAAACCACCCTTCAGTTAGATATAGTACCCATTTTGATAAGACAAAAAGGAGTTACAACTACCTTACATAAAGCTTGTTTAAATATCTTACATTTTATAATTTTATTAATCTGTATGTTTTCATGTTCTGGTCTCAGGAAGCCTTTTTTTTTTTACCCCCAGACCATTTTACCTTTTCTGGTGAAAAGGGTTTGGGTTCCCAGCAGGGATTTGCAGCTACGAGGGACAGCATATTAGATAAGGCTTTTAAACAGACCTATGGTTCTGTGGGAGGGGCACCCATGTAAAAGCAGCCCTTTTAACCCCCCAAATTTACCATGACCAGGGTAATAGACACATTAGGTGGGAGGATATCCCAGTTATCATAAAGCTATTTCAACATGGCTTGCATAAGAAACATATTAACAGCTTTTTCTGGGGTACTTCAGTTGGTATTTTATAGGGAGAGTTGGGCAGTCTCCTTTTTAGGGCAAACAGACTTTACAATGGCATTATCTGGCCCACTAGGCTGATTGCTTTTTCAGGAATAACCCCCTGTACATTTGAATCACATATACTCAGTGATTGTTCAGTAATGAGCTGTGGGTCCTACATTAATCCAAACATGCTCTTAAATTCTGTAGCATTTAATATTAAAAATGTTGTCCTTAAAGTGGTTATTTCTACAATTCACTATAGTAAAGACTTTTTGTTTGTTTGTTTGTTTGTTTTTTAGAAGCTGAATTACACCAATCTACCAAATGGAACAATTTCTTTATATTACACGCTTTGGTTTTAACTAGTTACTCGGTTTTGCCCTTCCCCCATATCAACTATTTTCTTGGTAACCACAGCGCTCAGAGTTAACTTTCATTGCCAGAGTTTTGTTTTTAAAATCAATTTAGTTTTATCTGTAGAATTTCCTTCATTATAAAAATAGTGTCTTAACCAAAAACCTTACATTTCTTTGAAAATTGATATCTTTTGGTTTTATAAAATTTTACCGAAAGCATTTTTATGCTCCTACTATTTTTAACATTAGTAACCCAAATTTCCAGTGGGGAAAAAAAACTGAGGTTTTATCATGACTTTAAGATGTTAAATTACTGAAGAGTGTTTTAAGATTAAATTTACCAAATTTAATTTTTTAAAAGATTACCATGGTTATGTAAATTAAAAGGCATCTGAGCTAGCTATTACCAATCTGATAAGCACTTACATTTTTTAAGTTACTTGATTAGAGCTCTTTCGTGTAGTTGGGTAGTGAAATATCACTTCTATATGACGCATAGAAAGATAGCGATATAATAGGCACGCAGAATAAAAGGCATGTTCAAAAGATACTTTATTTGCCTGTTTTCAAAAACAATTTTTCTCTTTTACTTTAGATAATTAGTAAAAGTCATAGAAGCGAAAAAAAAAAAAAGAAAAAAAAGGTGAAGGACCGCCGTTCAAGGCCTTTTTAAAAGAAAGAGTGGTATTTTTAAGATATCAACTTGAAGAATGTTAAAGAAACAGATTATAGAATTTAAAAAATTTAAAAATGTCTTACATTCAAAATAAGTCAACATTTGTAATAAAATTTTGTTTTAAATAATTATTTGGCTTTGTATTATTGTATGTTTTAATATTAAATACCCATCTCTAGAAACATTATTATCTCTTTTTAATTATAGCCAACTGAATCATACAGCCCCTTTAAAAAATTTATTTTACTAACCTTATTATGACTTACATCGTTCATTCACAATGTGTTTAGACTGTTTTGTCTTAAATATCTCTCTTTGTTGTACAACCCCGTCATTTTTATTTTAGGACAAAAATTTACCACGCAAGATTTTTTCTTATATAAAATTCCCTTTTACTTTTTTTATTTTTTTACCAAAAATACATGTTTATATCTTTAACTTTCTTTACATCTCTTATTTCCTGATTCCTTTATATTGTTATATACATAACCCTTAAATAAGCCTTGAATTAGACAAAGATATTTTACTTTTAATAAGAACATTTTAAAAAAATGCTTTCCTGTAATTGTTAAATTGGAAATTGCCCAGATACGTAATATCAATTAATAACCTTAGATCCTAAATTATGACAAGTTCGTTTACAAGCATTTATTCCATTACATTTACCTGATTAATTTAAGTTTACCTAGATTATTTACCAAAAAAAAAAAAAAACCTGTGATAGCCAATATTTAAAGTTATTTTTCTATTAACCGTTTTTATAGCTGTAGATCAGATATTTACTTAAGTAACAAAGCTTATGGTTAGTTTCAAGGGTATTTATAACAATAACTCAGTATTCAGCTGTTTTTATTTATGCCAACAATATTTCATAATCATATACAAGCAAAGATTATTATATCTTGGACTGGGTTTTATACTTTATAATCCTTATGGCAAATCTTGGCAAGTCTTATAGTATTTTGCAGGAATAAGCATGAAACTACACATCAATAGATGGAAACAAAATGCTAACAATTCTAAAGACATCATTATTTTACCAATAATTTTGGTCAGCTTGCTGGGCGCAGTGGCTCACGCCTGTAATCTCAGCACTTTGGGAGGCCGAGGTGGACGGATCACAAGGTCAGGAGTTCGAGACCAGTCTGGCCAATAAGATGAAACCCCGTCTCTACTAAAAATACAAAAATTAGCCGGGCGTGGTGGCGGGCTCCCATAGTCCCAGCTCCTTGGGAGGCTGAGGCAGGAGAGTGGATTGAACTTGGGAGGCGGAGGTTGTGGTGAGCCAAGATCCCGGGACTGCACTCCAGCCGGGGCTCCAGAGGGAGACTCCGTCTCAAAAATAAAAAAAAAATAAAAAATAAAAATAAAGCCAGCATACTTAGTAAAGATTTTAAGTCACGTGAACGTGAAAAAACATTTGACTAGTCTTTTTTTTTTTTTTTTTTTTTTTTGAGACGGAGTCTCTCTCTGTCGCCCAGGCTGGAGCGCAGTGGCCGGATCTCAGCTCACTGCAAGCTCCGCCTCCCGGGTTCACGCCGTTCTCCTTCCTCAGCCTCCCGAGTAGTTGGGACTACAGGCGCCCGCCACATCGTCCGGCTAGTTTTTTGTATTTTTTAGTAGAGACGGGGTTTCACCGTGTTAGCCAGGATGGTCTCGATCTCCTGACCTTGTGATCCGCCCGTCTCGGCCTCCCAAAGTGCTGGGATTACAGGCTTGATCCACCACGCCCGGCCCTTTTTTTTTTTTTTTTTTTTTAAGTATCTGATTTAAGCTCTTTTTTCAAAGCCAATTAATTAGAGCTCTTCATGTATTTTTAGTCGTGAAAATATTGTGGGCTGGGTGCGATGACTCACTCCTGTAATCCCAGCATTTTGGGAGGTCGAGGTGCGTGGATCACCTGATGTCAGGAGTTCGAGACCAGCCTGAACAACATGGAGAAACACCGTCTCTACTAAAAATACAAAATTAGCGGGGAGAGGTGACACATGCTTTTAATCCCAGCTACTCAGGAGGCTGAGGCAGGAGAATCGCTTGAACCCGGGAGGTGGAGGTAGTAGTGAGCCGAGATCGCGCCATTGCACTCCAGCTTGGGCAACAAGACCAAAATTCCGTATCAAACAAAAAAAAAGGAAAATGTTGTGTACACACATATAAATATATAGATGTATTTAGGCATGCTGATAGAAGTATTTCATACGTTCATAAGATACTTGCTTTTTCCTTTTTTTTTTTTTCTATTTTAGACTTTTAAATTCTTGCTAACATGTTGCATCACCCTAGGCAGTCCTTCGCTAAATAGCCCAAAATTTGCATATTGAAGGAAACAACTCAGACAAGATCAGATAGCAAAATTTACATCATAAGGTACGGGGAGAGTCTGGTGTGCTAGAGGGAAATTAAAACGGATTTAATTGCCATTTGAACATAAAATTATAGAAGTCTATTATAAAGGCCTTTAAATATATACACCCATATACATACATATGCACAAAGTTCTCATAGCTATTACTTCGGTACTTTAGCCATGAGACAAGTACAACTTTGCCAGCTTGTAAAAAACACTGTTAGATCCGAACAGTGGTTTTCATCTTAGTAGAAAAGTACCAGCAGATTTAAAGCAGGAAGGAAAGAAAATAGAGAAAGAGAACTCAGAAACTCTACAGTTTGCAGGTCGACCTTAGGAGTCTTTTTCCTTAGTGTAAAATGTGCACAAAGGCCATATATTCAAGTAGAGGTGCCATAAAATCTAAGGAGTGCTCGAAAGGGGGTCGTTCTCCCTGTTTTCACTTTTTTCGTAGCTAATTCTGAGAGAAGCAATTGAGAAGATTCTTTAGTAATGCATCTCCTAACTTGAATTAGGATCCTTAAACAACACTTTCCCAGGAAAAACAAACAAACAAAAAAAACCAGCTTAGAATAAATTAAGGACTGTCAACCAAAGGGAGGTCCGGGGCTCAAGAATACTTACCCATTCCACTGGAGGAGAGGCTCGAACTCGGTGGGGCTTCAATGGGCCCCTGCTCCTACCTTAGTTCTGGTTTCCGCAACTCCTTCAGGGTCCTGAGTCTTCTCCGAGGCTCCATGTGTTTGGGTGCCAGATTATTGTTCATGAAAAGAGTCAAACTCCGTAAAATATTTTAAGAGATTTATTCTGAGTCAGATATGAGTGACCACGGCCTGTGACACAGACCTCAGGAGGTCTTGAGAACATGTGCCCAAGGTGTTTGGGGTACAGCTTGGTTTTATATATTTTAGGAAGGCATGAGACATTTTAGGAAGGCATGTGGATTTTTCCCATAAGAGACTTTACAGGGCAATTTCAAGGTATGGCAAGGAAATATATTTTGGGGTAAAATATTCTGATTTTCTTCCTTGTTATGCCAGAGTCAGATAGGAAAGTAAGTAATTATATACAGGGTTAAATAAAACCCATCTGATGAGAATGTATGGTTTGTAGGGCATGACTCGCGAGACCACTTAGAAAGAAATTTGGGCAAGATAAAAAAAGTTTCGGAGCCTTGTCCTCATAGGGTTTAGTACTGTCCACAATTTCAGGCATCCAGTTGGGGGTCTTGGAATATATCCCTTACTGTATATATGTTTCTATTAGTGATATTGCATCTCATTTCACATGTTCATATGTTCAAATTCCACTTATGTTTTTCTACAAACTGTCTATACATGTACTCTGCCTATTTTTCTGTAGGGTTTTTAGCTTTTTCTTATTGACTTTTAGAACTTTTTTGTATAGTGCGGAAATTATTGCCTTGTCAGAAGTGTAATTTATATCTTGTTCCCTCTTTCTTGTTTGCATTTTGTCTTTATTTATGGTACTGTTTCAATGTATATAATTATAAATTTTATAAAGAAGTTATGTGTATCTATCTCAGTTTAATGGTTTTTAGATTTTGTGTTTTGCTTTAAAAAGACTTTTATTAATTCAGGATTATTTAAATATATTCCCTAAGTTTTCTTCTAGCTGTTTTATAATATCGATCTTAAAAATTCTACAATTTTAAATAAACCATAACCAACCAACATACTCAGATCTCAGAGATACATTATCCTCTTAAAAGATTAGAAAATCATTTATAGAAATGTATCCATGATGGATGAATCCTAATTCAGTCATTTATTTAGGATAAACTTAGATAAAATTTGTGAAACATGGAACTACATGGCAGACGAAGTAAACTTTCATCAGAATCACTAACATGGAATAATGTGGAGACAAAGAAATTCTTCTTACAACCAATGCTTAAGGAAAAAATTGTACATTCATGTAGTTGTAAATGAATGGTCAGAAATATTGCTGCAACATACTAAAAGTTGCATTAACTCAATATTTCTCTTTTTTGTTGTGGCACGTTGTAGCAGGATTGAGGGACAATAATGATTGGGTAGTGAGTTTTCTGCTATGTTCAAGCCAAGTTACTTCCGCAGAGAGAAGTTCAAGGCTGGACAAAAGCTGCTGAATTAATACTACTTTAAATTGCTGCACTGTTACAACTATCAGCACTCAATTGATAGCCCTGTTTTAGCTATTGTTATTTGATAATTTTTCCCTCAATGCTGTGAAGTTAACATGTCTAGCCCAGTACCTGCCATGTAGTAAATGTCCAATAAATGCTAGCTGCATCTGAAAGGCATGTGATTAACTGTTTCACACTGAAATGTTAATGACACAGCAACTTATTTTGTTTTAGAGTGAAAGATACTATGTTCTATATCCACTTGAAGGAAGAATTATTTTAGATGGTAACACCTTAAATTCAAGCTTATGTGTTATTAATAGTGTATGTTCTACAAATATTGCTGATTGACAGAAAAATTCTTTAAGGTCTATAGAGATTTCCTTCATCTATCAGGTCCCAAAAGAAACTTAAAATCAGAAACTAGGATTTATTGTGGTTAGGAACATGGACTTTGGATTCAGAATGATCTGAACTCAAGGTCTTGCTCTATCGCTTTCTAGCTATGTGACCCTTGGATAAGTCACTTAAGATTTCTGAACCTTAGGTTGTAACTCAATTCATGTTATTTTTATTATTGTCATTAGTTGAGGCATAACATTTTCTTTGACATTGCCTATAAGTACAGGGCACAACGTTTTCTGGAATAAGCAAATCTCACCCCCTAAATAGTCTTACATGGAAGAAGTTGTAGTGAGACCCCCTGAAACTATTGCTACGGAAAAGAAGATGAAATGCTCCTGATTATTGCAGATACAAAATTGCATGCAAGTTTGTGTAAAGACAATGCCAGGTAGGAATGCCAGAATGAGCCAACAGCACGTGATTTGCTTCCCCTTGAAGGGAGCCTATGAACGGATGTGCAGTCAGGGAGGTTTCACATCACCAAGGTTCCTATCCCAGAAAAGCAGATGTTCATAGCTCTGGGAATGGAATGAGACCCTTGTGGAGAGCCTATAAACGGATGCATTGGGGGCACCTGTCCATATGGATAAGATAGGGCTATAAATGCCCTCATCTTGCCACGGCTCTTCTAGGCCTCTTTAGGGTTAAGGCATACTCCCTTCTGAGAATTTCTGGTCTAACCGATTGTCTAGCTTCAAGCCCTGTTTCTATGGATTGTTTGTAACCAGCTTTTGCTGCAACTGTTACTGCTGATTAATATCTTGCTAATCATAGGTTATGGAAAGACTGTGTTTCTGTTATAAGGCTCTGTTAGAAATTACTGATGCACACACTATATTGTAAATTCTTATCTCTGTATACTGTACTTCTGCATACAGATGTTATGTTAAAGAATTACTTCATCCCCGTGTGACCATCTCACCTCATAATCAAATGACCCTAAAACCCTCACTAACCTACCCCCCCACCCTCACTAAACTTAATAATAAATGCTAGTATATCCAGTGCATTGGTGGCACCACAGGACCAGAAGGCAGTGACACCCCTGGACCCAGCTTTCACTGTCTTGTGTCTGTTATTTCTCGACCTGCCAATCCACCTGGGAACAAACAGAGAGCCCTGTTGCATTGGAGGCTGCTGGCCAAATCCCGCAATATCTGGCACCCAACATGGCATTGCTAATGTCGCCCTACCACCTCTCATACAACCTATTCCCCCCAACTCCACATTCACAAAAAAGTACCATCCCAAAATATATATACTATCTATATGGAGTCCAACAAAACTGTACCACTTAAAAGTTGTGTTAAACCACCATATATGTTATTAGTAGGAAAGATGCATATTAGGTCAAAAACCAACATAATTACCTGTCTTGATTGTTACTTATACTTGTATTGACTCATCCGTTAATCAATATCATTGTATTTTAATAGTTAGAGGCAGAGAAATTATTTGGCTCCCCATAGCCTTACATAGGCCTTGGAAATCTTCACCTTCTATCCATGTTATTAACAATATTTTACAAAAAATTCTTAAAAAGGAGTACACAATTTATTTTTACATTAATTGCAGTAATTATGGGCTTGATTGTTGTGACTGTGACTGCTGCTACTGCTGGAGTTGCATTACATCAATCTGTTCAAACTGTTCATTTTGTGGATAAATGGCAAAAAAAATTCTACTGGATGTGGAATTATCAGTCAGGTATTGATCAAAAATTGGCCAATCAAATTAATGATCTAAGAAACTGTTACATGGATGGGAGATAGAATTATGATTTAGAACATAGATTACAAATGCCATGTGATTGGAATACTTCTGATTTTTGTATAACTTCATTTCATTGTAATGAGTCTGTTCACAATTGGGAATCAGTAAAACACCATTTACAAGGAAGTGAAAGATAATTTAAATTTAGACATAAGCAAGCTAAAAGAATAGATTTTTGAGGCCTCTCAAGCACACTTAACTGCTTTACCCAGTGCTGAAGTTTTAGATGGTATCTCTATGGGGTTATCTAATCTCAACTCCTTTCAATGGGTAAAATCTTTGGGAGGATCCACTATCGTTAATTTTATTTTGTGTATTGGTTTAATGTTTGTACTATTGGTTATACTGTTCAGGGATACCCCCTGAAACTAATGCTGAATAAAAGAACACACTATATTGTAAATTCTTATCTCTGTATACTGTACTTCTGCATACAGATGTTATGTTAAAGAATTACTTCATCCCCGTGTGACCATCTCACCTCATAATCAAATGACCCTAAAACCCTCACTAACCTACCCCCCCACCCTCACTAAACTTAATAATAAATGCTGGTGTATCCAGTGCATTGGCGGCACCATGGGACCAGAAGGCAGTGACCACCCCCCAGACCCAGCTTTCACAATCTTGTGTGTGTCTGTTATTTCTCGACCTGCCAATCCACCTGGGAACAAAGAGAGAGACCCGTTGCATTGGAGGCTGCTTGCTAGATGCCGCAATAAGAAGTTACTATCCAGAGTTTGAAAAAGCACAATATAGTGCATATCAATTAAAGTACAGACATCAGGGATTATATGTTTGCATCACTGTGTACATGCAGATACACTTTCTTAAAGATCTGAAACGCTTTACAGAGGACTTTATAGTATTGCACTTTCTAATTATAATAAATGCATTAATCATAAACCCTGCATTTCCTGTATGCTAAATGTATTTCCTACAACCACCATATAGTATAATTTGATTTGGAAAAGTAAGGACATTTTGAAAAGCAAAAACACCCTTTTCAGATACTCCTAGTGAACTGAGATTCCTGCCCAAATGTAGCAGGATATAAAGTTCCAACAAAAGCAGGTACCAACAAATTTCCATCATCTTGTCTTTCTTCCCTGACATGGGTCAGAAGCTAATTGTATTTTAAGACACAAGCATTTTTAACTAAGTGACCAGAAAGCCAAAGGTTTTTCAAAAATACCTTAATTCAGTGACTTTATACAACCTATCTTAATGCTTGAGAATCTAGTACCTATCTGTGCTTTACAACACTAAACGGAATTTCCTTCTTAATAATCTCTACGTTCCTCTGAATGTTTGCTTCCAAAGATATAAAATGTGAAGAGTTTTTCATAACTATATCTGTAGTGTTGATAAAATGATAGTCAAAATATATAAAGCTTGTTAGAAGAATATTAACATAATGAAGGTGAGAGATAATTGAGGGTTGAAAATAAGTCAATGGCAGTGGAGTCAAACAAAAAGCTATTCCCTAAAACTTGTGGAGTTTGGGAAAAATTCCAAAAATAAGAGAATTTAACAATTATTGTACAGTTCTAAGTGTTCTACTGATTAGGCAAGAATTTTTTTTTTTTTTTTTTTTTTTTTTGAGACAGAGTCTTGCTCTGTTGCCCAGGCTAGAGTGCAGGGGTGCGATCTAAGCTCACTGCAAGCTCTGCCTCTGGGGTTCATGCCATTCTCCTGCCTCAGCCTCCGGAGTGGCCAGGACTACAGGCGCCCACCACCACACCTGGCTAATTTTTTGTATTTGTAGTAGAGACGGGGTTTCACCATGTTAGCCAGGATGGTCTTGATCTGACCTCGTGATCTGCCTGCCTCAGCCTCCCAAAGTCCTGGGATTACAGGTGTGAGCCACCGTGCCTGGCCAGGAATGTTTTGATGAGTAACAAAATAAATACATAAATAATTGATACATTTGTTATATTTATTTTATCAAATATATATTTCTTACATTTATTTCACCAAAATCATCAATGATGTCTTCATAATAATGATTTTCACATTATTTGTGTTCTGTTTACAGCAATGCTAAATATGACAACATGTCTTAAGTCATGGTAATTTCTAACTAGTTTTTCATTAATTTCAATTTGGAGAAATTCTTTTCACTTGAAATAGTAGTAACTGGAGTTGTCAATAACATGACTAACTTCCAAGAGATATTTAGATTATACAATGAACCATTATATTAGTTAGCCTTTCTTGTATAATAAAATCTTATTGGCTTAAGAGAGCAATTATTTTGGCCGGGTGTGGTGGCTCACCCCTGTAATTCCGGCACTTGTGAGACCGGGACAGCTGGATCACCTGAGGTCAGGAGTTTCAGACCAGCCTGACCAACATGGTAAAAACCCGTCTCTATTAAAAATGCAAAAATTAGCTGGGCATGGTGGCACATGCCCATAATCCCAGCTACTCGGGAGGCCGAGGCAGGAGAATTGCCTGAACCCAGGAGTTGGAGGTTGCAGTGAGCTGGTCATTGTACTCCATCCTGGGCAACAAGAGTGAAAGTCCTTCTCAAAAAACAAACAAACAAACAAACAAACAAACAAACAAAAAAGCCAATCATTTATTAACTCAGGATTCTGCATTCTAGCAGTTTAGACTAGATTCACCTCATGATAAATAAGTTAGCAAACATTGTGACCATATTTTTTCAATATACTGCAATCACCTAGTTCAAAAATTATGGGTAAATACTGTAATGAAATTACATCTTACAAAATAGTGTTATTATAAAACATATTAATTTCATGACACAAATCCCCATGCATTATGTTGGAATTTTCACTATTTTCTTTTTTTTTTTTTTTTTTTTTTTTTTTTTGAGACGGAGTCTCGCTCTGTCACCCAGGCTGGAGTGCAGTGGCCGGACCTCAGCTCACTGCAAGCTCCGCCTCCCGGGTTTACGCCATTCTCCTGCCTCAGCCTCCCGAGTAGCTGGGACTACAAGCGCCCGCCACCTCGCCCGGCTGGTTTTTTGTATTTTTTAGTAGAGACAGGATTTCACCGTGTTAGCCAGGATGGTCTCGATCTCCTGACCTCGTGATCCGCCCGTCTCGGCCTCCCAAAGTGCTGGGATTACAGGCTTGAGCCACCGCGCCCGGCAATTTTCACTATTTTCAATGAATAATCTAAATCCATAGAATATTTTTTATATTAATTAAAATCTGTTTATCGAAGCATCATTTCAGGTCCTGTAAACATTTTCAGGATTCCTTATTTTGTAAAATAGTAATGTGCACATAAGAACACATGAAAGAGTTAAATAGTCAAACCACAGTGAAACAGGAAATAAATAGAGTTTAACCGTAACTACTGGAAGCGGTGCAAAAATTGATAATACCACACAGGAAGTAAACATCATGTAAAGGTTTCTGAAAAATGCAAGAAAAGATTCTTGACAGCATCTGTATCAGAGGTATGTTATTTTTCACCAAAAGTAATGGACTTTTACTAATTTATTTTTATTTTTTTTAACTTGTATTTTAAGTTCAGGGGTACATGCGCAGGTTTGTTAAATAAGTAATCTTGCATCATGGGGTTTGTTATTCAGATTATTTCTTCACCCAGGTTTTTTGTTTGTTTGTTTATTTTTTGAGATGGATTCTTGCTCTGTCGCCCAGGCTGGAGTGCAGTGGTGCTATTTTGCCTTACCGCAATTTCTACCTCCTGGGTTGAAGCAATTCTCCTGCCTCAGCCTCCCCAATAGCTGGGATTACAGGTGGTGGCCACCACACCCGGCTAATTTTTCTATTTTTGTAGAGATGGGGTTTTGCCACGTTGGCCAGGCTGGTCTCAAACTTCTGACATTGTGATCTGCCCGCCTTGGCCTCCCAAAGTGCTGGGATTACAGGCGTAAGCCACCGTGCTTGGTTTTCAAGCAGGTATTAAGCTTAGTGCCCATTAATTATTTTTCTTGATCCTCTCCCTCCTCTCACCCTTCACCCTCAATAGTTCCCAATGTCTGTTGTTCCTCTCTGTGTGTCCATGTGTTCTCATTATTTGGTTCTGACTAATAAGTAAGGCTATGTGGTGTTTGGTTTTCTGTTCCTGTGTTAGTTTGCTAAGGATAATGGCATCCAGATCCATCCATGTTCCTGCAAAGGACATGATCTTGTTTGTGTTCTTTTCTTTTTCTTTTCTTTTTTTTGAGATGGAGTTTTGCTCTTGTTGCCCAGCCTGAAGTGCAATGGTGCGATCTTGGCTCACTGCAACGTCCACCTCCTAGGTTCAAGCGATTGTCCTGCCTCAACCTCCCGAGTAGCTGGGATTACAGGCATGCACCACCACGCCGGGCTAATTTTGTATTTTTAGTAGAGACGGGGTTTCTCCATGTTGGTCAGGCTGGTCTCTAACTCCCGACTTCAGGTGATCTGCCTGCCTCCGCCTCCCAAAGTGCTGGAATTACAGGCGTGAGCCACAGCACCTGGCCAATCTTGTGGGTTTTTTTGTTTTGCTTTTTATTTTTTGTTTTTTGTTTTTTTTTTTTCCTATGGCTACATAGTATTCCATGGTGTATATGTACCACATTTTCTTTATCCATTCTATCATTGATGGGCATTTAGGTTTATTCCATGTATTTGCTATTGTGAACAGTGTATAATTAACATAGTCTTACCGTCAACAATCTTTTAAATACATCAGAAAATTAAAACTTTTATTCTTTGACAAAATTAAAACCTAAGTTTTATAAAATATCAAGTATTATTTGTTCAACATGATTTTCCCTAGAGTATAATCAAATTTTACTGAATAAGATTTACTTTTCAAATTTTATGTATGATTTCTTTCCTTACATTTTTATATATTAAATTTAAAATCTCATTTTGAATTATTCATCTAGATAGTGATTATTTTTTCCTTCATTTTACAGGTTTAGCTAAGATATTTTAATATAATATCTAATAAGCCTATTTTTTTTTCTGTATCATTCTTTTAAGAACATCCTGTCATTGTTCTATATTGGCCTATACTTGTCTTTGTGATACACCAGTTATTACTGTTTACTCAAACTTTTTTCCCCTCACCTCCAGTGTTGCATGTATGTAAGTTACAGTTTGTGTTTTTTTAATTGAGAATCTAATAGCCTCATAGTCATAAATACCTTCATTGGCCCAAAATGATCTTAAGGACTGGGTGTGGAAGATGAAGTGGAAGTAACATAACATATTGGTTTTGTACAGAGAATACAAAAACACATTTTCACATATTGTTTATTCACTTGAAAGACTCTTGGAGTAAAATGAAATGCTAAGTATGCTACCACATTCATTCAATTAGGGGAAATGTAGCATCAATTAAAACTGAACTAGGGTCGGGTGCAGTGGCTCACACCTGTAATCCCAGCACTTTGGGAGGCCAAGGCAGGTGGACAACTGAGGTCAGGAGTTTGAGATCAGTCCGGCAAGGTGGCTCATGCCTGTAATGGACTTGGCTGAGGCAGTCCTATCACTTGAGGCCAGCATTTCAAGACCAGCCTGGCCAATGTGGCAAAACCCCGTCTCTACTAAAAAATACAAAAATTAGCTGGATGTGGTGGAACACACTTGTAATCCCAGCTACTTGAGAGGCTGAGGCATGAGAATCACTTGAACCTGGAAGGTGGAGGTTGCAGCAGTGAGCCAAGATAATGCCACTGCACTCCAGCCTGGGAGACAGAACAAGACCCTGTTAAAAAAAAAAATACTTATACTTGGATCAGCTTAGATATTTTTTGCTTGAAAGTAACAGAAGCCCCAGAATCAAATAGCTTAAACAATATGATCTGTATTGTCTGACATAACAAAAAATGCAGACATAAGTTTATTCTAAGTTTAGTTAATTCAATAGCTCATTGACACAAAAAACTGAAGTCCTTGCCAATATTTTTTTCTGCCATTCCAAGCATTTCAATTTAGATATCTTCATGGGAGCAAGATAGCTGCAGCACTTTCAGGGATCAGATTCAGACATCAAAAAGCCCAGAAGAATAAAAACAAAGGTAGATGTTTCTTGCATGTATCTGTTCTCTTTTTATTTAACCATCAAGTAAAGTTTTTCCTAATGCTTTCCAAAAATCTTTCTCTCTGGTCTCATTCATCAGAAATGAGTCCCATGCCTGTAACAAAACTAATCACTGGTCAGAAAAATTACATCACTTATCTTGCCAACATTGGTTGACACTCGTTCTCTGGATTAGGAATAACATCCACTTATCTTAAATACAAAGCCGTAAAGAAAAAGGTCCCACAGAAGTAAAAAATAGTGTCTTGTTAAGAAGGAGGAAGGGGAGGAGTGGATTTCTGTTGGATATACAGTCATTAGTATCTGTTATAATACATAAGAACTATTTTGTGTGTATTGAATAAGGTAGTATATGTCAAAACATTTGGTATATAATAACAAACAAATTAAGACTCATAGTAGCTGAATTAAACTTCTGCTATTCACACCCAATCTGAAATGCTTGGAGTTACAGACAAAAACATTAGCAACAACTTTGGTATTTTGTATTACTGAGACATTGAATGTACTAAACCTAGAATCATCTTATGTCTGGATTTTTTCTTATATCAGGCAATATAGATCATATTGTTTAACTGTTAGGTATGAGTTCTAAATTTCTTTTCAAAGAATCAATATGTCAGTATGTTCAATTCTTTGCCTTCTACTTTTAAGCTTAACTTCCTCACAAAGCAACCTTTTTCAGCGGCTCCACCCTTACTCATTCCAATTACCTACTCCACCTTGACTCATTCCGATTACCTGCTCTGTCAGAACCATTTTTCCCGCCAAACCACTCGTCCTGCCACTATCTTTAAATTAGCCAATTGAAATTAGTTTAGCCTGTGCAGTCTAACCCTAGCCAGTAGGGGAAGGACACAGCAGCAGGGGCCATGTGCGTGAGGGATAAGAACCCCTTCCCCTCCCTTGTCCAAGAGTGCGCTCACCATTGCTCCATCTGTAAGGGTGCACCCTTCTATAGAAGTACCTTGCCTTGCTGAGAATTAAAAAGAAAATTTTATATTCTAGTGTAATTTCTTTTGTGGCACCAAACTTTTTATATAACATAACTGTTTGAGTAAATAAATTTCATGAGGAAAACAGCTAAAGATTTATTTAGCATCACCATCCAAACTGATTATGGGAATAGCACCATAGTAGGTACAAAGAGGGTTTGTACAATGTGGAAAGTACACGACAACAGATCTAATCAAACTTCACTCTGATTTTTTATCTATTCCAAATCTTTCAGTGATATGATAGTGAGTAATATCCAACAGGCCAAGAGCAATATCAGTAAAGCTGAGACCAATCTGTTGCATCTGATTGTGTGTCTTAAGCAAGCCAGTATTCATGGCCACTGATATATACATATGTATATGTATATACATATACATAGACATATACATATACATATGTGTGTATATATATCAGTGATGCATCCATCCAAAGCTTTTTCCTGACACTTAACTACATTTTCTAGAGAAGTGATACATAAAATCAATGTATGCAATTGATCAGAAAAAAGTCTTTGATTGTTTTGTGCAATGGAACAAGAAAACCACTGAGCTCAGTTTCAATGATGTTCAAGTAATATGTGTGCTGCAGCAGTCCACATAGATTATAATGAGCAAAATTGTCCTTTCACAGTCTGGGCTGGGAGGAAAAATTTCCAAGGAGCTCTCTCCTGAATATGTAATATATTATGTATTTTCTCCAGCTCCTTGGATTAAACAAGCATCAGAGAAGTATGGAAAAAGGCAGATAGCCCACAGATTTTCTGAATTTTCAGTGTTGACTCATTTTAATAAGAATGAAAGTGCAAATGACAGGAATTTTGTAACTTCCTTAATCCCAAATTAATGCCATTCAGCTTGCACATTAACAAAACGGAATGCAGAGAACTGTCCATATGACACTTGCAAAGTTTCAAGTGTTTGGATTAGAAGGTTAGAAAGCTCCCCGCATCCCCCATACACACACACACAATATTGGCTAACTTCTGTACTCAGTGGATATGATTTTCTACATGGTAGCCAAAATTTCTGATTTGACTCCAAAAAAACAAAAGATGCCAAACATCTGCTCAGAAGGAAGTAGCAAATACTGGAATTCAATGTTCTTTATACTTGAGAGAGGTTTATAACAACAAATAGCTTTTACATGACTCGGAAAAAACTAAAGACTCTTCTAAAACTACTATTCATATACCTGCACTGAAGCACAGTCATCTCTAAGCCAAATAGGCAGGGAGAAATGACTTCTTCAAATTATTCAGGTAAAATTTCAATAAAATTTAGCTATTATGTTGTATTTTCCGGAAGGCAGCACACTATTGTGTTTTTCCACATTTGAGAAAAGTGAAAATGGTATAGTAATTCTGGTTGAGTCCACCTTGTTAAAATGGGCATTATTGTCCATAACCTCTTTCCACTGTGATAGTGGAATTACTTTTTAAGTGTGGCATAACTGAATGATAATAAGTGTTAGTGTGAATCACATAAATGTCTCAAGGATCCAGTATGCTAATCAAACTTAGAATCTATAACATAAACCTATAGTATAGTAAATATTCAATCTATTTTCTTTTGTTTCCTTTCTAAGGTCATTTTTAAATTGGGACGGGTTTGCTTTATTATATTACTAATAGTTATATAACCACTAAAAGTAAAAGAAAAATTTAGAGGCTTATAATCTAATGTTAAAGATTAGGGTTATGAAACAAAAGCCAAAAAATGCTTTGAAGGCCAAAATGTATATTTTTTCTCTTCATGTTTCCTGTTCACTTTCCAGTCATCTTTAGAATAAATAACTCTTTCGCAGACCTCAACTAACTTAGTCTTCCTCAGGATGTAAACTTCTTCCTTTTAACTAACCTAGAATATGTCAGGGGTTTTCTGAAATGGCTAGCATTAAAAATAAACTCAGAGAAATTCAGAAACCCTAGGTTCCTCTGCTAGAGGATGAATATCTAATGAATCTGCCTTTCTGATATGGGGAACTGAAGGTGTGAACAATTTCTTCGTATTTATCCCTATTCTTTCCTCCATTTAATGCTTATCGCAAACTCTAGGAGACAAGAAGCTATTATCAGATCAATTATCTGGACTTGGAAAACTTTTGGAGACATATGTCCCTCTTCCACCACAATGTAAGAGGAGAAAGTTTACCACTGGCATTGAAGGCAGTAAAAATTGACCTCACCAACAGCCCATAACCCAGGGAAGAACAAGTTTAAACCACTGAAGTGACCAATATCTTCATATATATATAAAATATGTATATATCATATATATGAGATATGAGATATGAGATATACATATATATATATATATAATTCCATGGTCTATATTTGTCTTTTTATTTATTTATTTTTATTTTCTTTTGAGACGAAGTTTCAGTCTTGTCACCCAGGCTGGAGTGCAATGGTGCGATCTCGGCTCACTGCAACCTCTGCCTCCTGGGTTCAAGCGATTCTCCTGCCACAGCCTCCTGAGAACTGGGATTACAGGTACCCACCACCATGCCCAGCGAGTTTTTGTATTTTTAGTAGAGAGAGAGTTTCACCCTGTTGGCCAGGCTGGTTTAGAACTCCTGACGTCAGGTGATCCACCCACCTCGGCCTCCCAAAGTGCTGGGATTACAGCCGTGAGTCACTGCGCCTGGCCTGTGTTTGTCTTTTGACAGACTTGCACAGAATATGCCAAACTTAAAATTAATATTTTTGCGCAGCTTGCATCATTCACACAGATGCCCTGGTAAGAATAATTCAATGTGTTCACAGTGGGTGGATTTCTTTCTCTCTCTTTCCCTTCTCTTTCTGTCAAACATCTGTGGGTGATCCTTCTTAAAATATAGGTCTGACTAGTTCACAAACATAAGAAGAAACTGCTGTGCCATATTATATATGCTTAGCTGTAAGGCTTTTATTTATTTGCAAAAGGTCACATGGTAATTGATTGACTTATGATAAGTTGGGAGTAGGAAATCATAAAATTCACTCAACAAAGTAATTTGTAGACACAATGTATGACAACAGGACCAATCCTTGGCCAAGCCATGGTAGCATCTGACTCAGCCCAGGGGTCTAAGACTGCTAGTCTCTTGCTGCTCTTCCCTAATGCTTCTTTCAAAAACAGGATCCTGTAACCATTAAGTACAGCTTTTAAGACTTTATTTACTATTCATTTTCCTTCAGACACTGAATAGCCTCCACTTCTTACTGCTATCTATCCAATTCCTTACCACCCAGAATCACTTTTTTGTCCACCTCAAGTCTCACCTCCTTCAGAAAGCCTTCCCTGATCAAGCCAGTTCACATTGTTCTCTTTGCTCTGAACTCACACAATACTGATCATTTAAATCTGACCTTTCATTTTAATATAACTTTATGCTTTGTGGTACTTGCTTATACTCATGAATTACTCAGTAGCTTTAATGTACATTTATTTAGTCTCTCTGCATATGGCATACATGCTTTAAGTACAGCTTTCATGCTGTGTACTTCTTTGTGGTTAACAGCACCTAGCCCAGGACTATTCCTGTGGTGTATACTTAGTAAATTTCAGTTATGAATGTGGAATGTATCTCATGTATCAGATGTAAGAATTGTTTAGTTTCCCTGATTTTTACAATCTAACATTTTAGCTGATAACAAGGGTCTTATTTTTTGGTAAATTTTCAACTTCCTCTCAGTAATAATATGGGTGCAGATTCCAGTTTCCAGTTGCCTGAGACTATTTACTATCCACTTATACACATGTGTTCCAGGATGATACCCCACAAGTTATTCTGGAAATATTGCAATACATACCTCTGTCTATTTACTCAGATTTCACCTAAAAGGGAGTATATGTGATAATATAACATGTGGTTGTTATAAACCACAAGAAAAAAATTTGTTCACTGATTCTTTGTCGTCTCTTTATATTTTCCTGGAAATTTAAGAAAATACATATGAGGTCACACATCACTGACTTACTCATAATTGGCATTTTTTTTTGTTCTCAGGTTTAACTAGAATAATTAATGCCCTTCTCTCTTGCATATAGTTCTAAATGATAGAATTCTAGAGCTACAATGGAGACGATCTTATCCAAGCTTTCCTAGGAGTGTATAATACAAGATAACAAATCATCTGTTGTACCTTTCTTCAGAAATGGGTCTCAGGCTCCATACTGCATCTATGTGGGCTAGACTACAATATGAAGAAGGATTTCAGATATTTGAATAAGTATGTTCCTTTGGAACAGGTATAATGTGGATATAACTTATGTTGAATTTAATTCTATAGCCAATTGTGATGGAATGAGTTTCCACAGTGTAAGAATTTGGAAATCGACTATAAAGGTAAAATACAAATTTCTTTCATCGTTATTATTATTTTACTTTAACTTCCAGGATACATGTGCAGAATGTGCAGATTTGTTACATAGGGATACACGTGCCATGGTGATTTGCTTCACCTATCAATCGATCATCTAGGTTTTAAGCCCCACATGCATCAGGTTTTGTCCTAATGCTCTCCCTCCCCTTGCTCCCCACCCACCCACCTTGATAGGCTCCGGTGTGTGTGTTGTTCCCCTCCCTGTGTCCGTGTGTTCTTATTGTTCAACTCCCACTTATGAGTGAGAACTCTGAGACACAATTCCTTAATTGAGTTTGTAGCTGATTAATTTAGAGAAAATTTACAGCACATAGTGGAAGGGATTGTGGGGATTACTTATAAAATACTTGATAAATAGAGCTGTTTTTCCTTTTTATTATTGCTGTATTCCACAGTGTTTTTGTATTCTCAGTTCTGTTTTAAGATCTCAGGGTGGGGAAGAGGGACAACTTTATATGTCAAGACTCTTTATACTCCTTACTTTACATAGTCTTCTAAAGTATTCTAAACTTTGGTTTGAATTCTGTAGACTAACTTATTACTCAAACAGAGATCATACTATTATCTTACTACAAATATCCACATAGAAAAAGAGATATTCATTTTACCTATTTTACTTTTGTTTGTTAATTAGGAAAAAAACCACTAATTTAAACCAAGAGATATTATGGAGACATTAATTAAGAGAGGAAAAGATGGAGGGGGACAAGTGTTGGGAAACAACCTATTGAGTACTATGCTCACTACTTGAGTAGTGGATTCAGCTGTACTTCAAACCTTAGCATCACACAATATGCCTTTGTAACACACCTGCACATGTATACTTTGTTTCTATAATAAAAGTTGAAAAAATAAAATAAAACTCATTCAAAAAGAAAAAGCTTCTTCATACAAGTCAATATTTATATCCAATATATAAAATAATTTTAGAAAATAATTAACTTAATGAAATAATTAACTTAAGGAAAATCCATACAAGGATCAGAAAGTATGGATAATTCCATTCTCACTCTGGGCACAATATAGTCACTATCTTGCTGGCAAGCTGATTCAATCAAAGATATGTCTACAACTCCATGAAGTTCTAAAATTCTAAGATGTAGCTTGAATGAAGAGGAAAATAGAAGTGAATAGTAAACCTATCTATGATTTTTTTAAATCCCCACATCTTTGGGACAAATAAACGCTATTAATATTTGAGGCAAATACTGAATATATAATATAAAGAGAAATGACAGATTGATCACTATTAAAACCATCAGAAATAATTTACTTTTTTTTTTTTCTTTTGAAATGGAGTTTGCTCTTGTTGCCCAGGCTGGAGTGCAATGGTGCAATCTCCGCTCACCGCAACCTCCACCTCCCAGGTTCAAGTGATTCTCCTGCCTCAGCCTCCCGAGTAGCTGGGACTACAGGCGTGTGCCACCATGCCAGGCTAATTTTGTATTTTTAGTAGAGGCAGGGTTTCTCCATGTTGGTCAGGCTGGTCTCGAACTCCCTACCTCAGGTGATTGGCCCACCTCAGCCTCCCAAAGTGCTGGGATTACAGAGGTGAGCCACCTCGCCTAGCATTGAATTTACTATTTTTTAAATAAATAAAGTAGTTCAAAGGTCTTATAATCCAGATCCTGGGAGACTGAGAATAAGTTTCTGGTTAAAAATGCAGAAATGGCTGGGAGTGGTGGTTCACACCCGTAATCCCAGCACTTTGGGAGGCCGAGATGGGTGGATCAGGAAGTCGGGAGAGTGAGATCATCCTGGCTAATACAGTGAAACCCCGTCTCTACTAAAAATACAAAAAATTAGACGAGCGTTGTGGCATGTGCCTGTAGTCTCAGCTATTCGGGAATCTGAGGCAGGAGAATTGCTTGAACCTGGGAGGCGGAGGCTGCAGTGAGCCAAGATTGCGCTACTGCACTCCAGCCTGGGCTCTGGGCAACAGAGCAAGACTCCATCTCCAGAAAAAAAAAAAAAAAAAAAAAAAAAAAAAGAAATGCAGAAATAAATACTTAAAGATAAAAGTCAATGGAAGTCTACAAAAACTATTAAAAACAAATAATGCAAAGTCACATGCTTAGCTCTTAGTAAGTATCATAGAAATGTGTCCAGAAAGTAACTCCTTTTTGGAAATGGCATTCAAAAATTTTTAAAAATATTAATAAATTACTGGTGCTACAACCGAATTGAGCATTAAAGAAATATCAAAGACCTGAAGTTTATGGTATGCATATGACAGTGACTTAAAATGAAGTTTAAATCAGTTAAACTTGGCTTTAGTACTGCTGTAATATATTATAGAGCTATACCACATACACGTGCATGCATGTACAAAATTATGCAAAAGTAGAAAATGAAAGTAACTAATGCAGCCAATTTACAAATAATTAGTTAGATTGATATCATCTACAGATGATCAAGTAATTACTGCCAAATCGCAATTCTAACTGTAAATCAATTAAATATAATTGTAAAGAAGTAGAACTTGGAAACATCCACAGACATGCAAAGGTAAACTCAACAGACACAAGGAAATAATCCTTAGAGTGAAAGTAAAACTTAAAATGACAAAAACTGAGCAAACTTTTGTGACTGGAAAATACATTATGAATAATAATAAGTACTTGTTTTATCTGTCAAATTTTCAAAGAACTTTTAAAAGTCTCCTATCATTGGAATCTCATAAAAACCCTAAGAGATAGGTAGGGCTGAAATCACTGTTGAATATACTTTATATATACGCACTCAGACTAATTTTTAATTAACACACATAATAAAATGCAAAATGTAAGTTTAAAAAAATTTGAAAACAAATTATTAAAGGTTAGAAAAATAACATTTTACAAAATCATATTATAAGGAGAACTGTAAAATGGTGGCAAAGTATAGTAGTACCATGTAGGTAGAATAAGGTAAACTGGGATTTAAATTCTGCTTCTGCTATTTACTTCCTGTGTGATCTTGGAGAAGTTACTTAACCTCTTGAACCTCAGCTATCTCATTTGCAAAACAGAGGAAATAACCATTATACTTAGCCTATTGCCTGGGACCTAGTAGGGGCCCAATAAAGGACATTGTTGTTATTATTATTATTATTATTAATTATCATCTACCTGGCAAAGTCCTTCATCATTAAAACCCACCTCTGTGAGCCTTGTTCTTACTCATCCTTCAAGCAATCTTGTGAGCTCTTTCCGTTCCCTCCCATAAAACTCTTATTCCTTTATTATCAGACTTATAATTGTTCTATATTCATCAGTTGTCATGTCTGTTTTCATCATTAAGATTATGATCTCTTGAGAAGAGGTACTATGTTATTCTTCATTTATATCTCTAGCATGTAATACAGTGCTTAGCACATAGTAGATAATAAACATTTGTTGAAGGAAAGCAAAATAATTATTCTCAACAACTTCAAGGATGTATTTAAATACCTTTGTGCCTTGGAATTGTATTTTGGGCTGTGCAGCGTTAAATTACAAAAATATAAGAGCATAGAACAGGAAACAGTAATAGGAAACATAAATATTGAATGTGTTACCAGTATACCTAAACCTTCAGTGATTTTAAGTATCTAGCACTTGGCCCTACACATAATTTATGCTAACCATATTTATAGTAATAATGAAAAAGACAATTAAGAAACCCTGAAAAAAACTCCCAAAGAGGGTAGAAAACCTGAGTCATACCAAAGATTCAAGACATGTTAACAGAGAAACAAAAGGAAGGCAAGAGGGAGTGAGCAACTGAGAGAGACAGAGAGACAGGGAGAGGGGCAGAGAAAAGTTAACAAGCATTTAACAGTTTGATGGAAGGGGAAATAAACTTTCCATCTAAATCTGTTTGGTCCTTCCTTTTCCTTCATCAAAGGAATTTTAAGAGAGAGTAAAAGCACTTCATGAATGTGAAGAATCATCATAATTACTATTATAAGTGCTATTTCATTGAAGAACAAGGTTTTGATTTGATGAAATAAAAAGTAACTCTCATTTCTTATAAATTAAATTCAGCAAAAATGCCGTTTTAGAATAGTTAAAAGTTAAGAGATGACACAGTTCAATTGTGAAAGAAAATTATTTGAATACTTATAGAAAACTTTTAAACACAAATATCTGACGAAAAGACATCAACCTCTGAATATTTTATGTCCTCCTGGTTGAGATTCTTACAATAATGTTTCTGCCAACCTAATATTATTATTTCATACAAATCTTTAGCCTTTAGTTTTCATATCTTTATAGGAAGCATTCAGTGCCAAATGATCAAGAGAACCTTGCCGATGACATCTCTGATAGGCCAGATTTTTAACTCCACTTCAGCTTAGCATTTGTTTCTATATACTGTACTGTGTACTCCAGGCTGCACAAAGAGAAGAAAACTAAGAATCCTACTAAACAGAAACTGCATTTTAATAAATGTACAAAAGTTAAGATGATCATTTAAAATATTTTTCAATACACAGTAAAAATCAAGTTAAGTACCTTTTGGTTATGGGATATTAGTCCTTTTTCATAAAATGCAGAACTTCTATTGATCACTTCTGTGTATAATTCTGTAGATGTCCAAAACAGTATAACCGTGAGAGTGGGCCCAGATCCTTAAACTGACTTTTCCTTTTCCTTATATCTTTACTGAAAAGTTACTTAGTTCAAAAACCTCTTGCTTAGTATCTTTTAACTCTTTCTCAGACTTATCTTGGTTGCCTCAGTAAAATACTACAGCATGCTAGTCATTGTACCCACAAATATTAAAGACTATTTTAAAATAAAATAAATAAAATAAAAAGGAGGTAGCCTGGCTTTAGGAAGGAAAATTTTTGAAACTCCTGTTTCATAGAATACTTTCACATCCCCTTAGAGTTCCATTGAGCTTGGATCCTTCGTTTGCTTTGATATGTAAATAGAGATATTACTTTCTCCCAGGGGACCCTGGAGATCTGCCAAAACACATAAGGGTAGATGTCCTTCAGGATAGAAGCTGAGCTGCCTATAACAGTAGTCAAAGCCAAGTTTGTGTTTGGGCTTCACAATAAAATATCTTTTTAAATAGTTTTTACTTCCAATGTAAATGTTTATATATTTACTTAGCTAGTCATCTTGGTTAGCCAACAGTTAGAAAACAACAGTTTTGCTGTTCCTTTTTAGTGTCATGTTTTACTTAACTTACAGCCTGCATTTGAAAATACTGTTTATGCTTCCTATGACATATTCCACAAAAATTGCCATTCCTTAAATATTCATTTTAGCTGGAAGCAAGGACATATTTCAATGAAGAAAACAATTGTTACAAAGGTAAATTTGCTAATCCATAGGAATAAAGGATAATTTTTACCTCAGAGGTCATATATATCACAATTGAAAGGAAAAGGGAAACTGAAAATTTAGGTGGAAACTTTGTCCTTTGATCAGGTTTGTTTTTTTATCTTCTGACTTCCTTTGCAATTCTTCTTGCCTGTGTAATATAAAACCCATAAGGTAAAAGTAAATAATTCCAATTGTTTAATTTTATTTATTTTATTTTATTTTTCAGACAGGGTCTCACTCTGTCACCCAGGCTGGAGTGCAGTGGCATAATCTTAGTTCTCTGCAACTTGCATCGCTCAGGCTCAAGTGATCCCCTCACCTCAGCCTCCCGAGTAGCTGGGACTACAAGCCCACACAACCACATCCAGCTAATTTTTGTATTTTTAGTAGAGACAGGGTTTTGCCATGTTGGCCAGGCTGGTCTCGAACTCCTTACCTCAGGTGATCCACTAGTCTTGGCCTCCCAAAGTGCTGGGATTATAGGCATGAGCCACCATGCCTAGCCAACTATTTTATTAATATAATGGATATCTCCTTTGAATTGATAGCTTTTGCCCCACTCTTGACTTTGAAGCATTTAGTGATTCTTATTTTATGTTGTAAACTATAGTGTTATTACTAACCTTTCATATGAAAGTTGCTGAGTAATGTTAAAAACTCTTGCCAATTCTATAATTAAGTCATAGTTATCTACTTTAACAGCCTAAAATTTGATTCTTATTGATTATAGGGGGAACCCACCCCCAATAGTTCAATGTAGGTTCTATTTTCGGTAAGTGTTGGCTGGCTGAGAAATAAAGAGAAAGAATACAAAGAGAGGAATTTTACAGATGGACCTCCAGGGATGACATCATATATAGGTAGGACCATGATGCCCACCTGAGTCTCAGACCAGCAAGCTTTTCTTAAGGGTTTCAAAAAAGGAGAGGGGGTGTAAAACAGGGTGTAGGTACAAGGATCACATGCTTTAAAGGGCAAAAAGCAGAACAAAGATCACATGCTTCTGAAGGAACAGGACAAAAGGCAAAACAGAACTACTGATAAGGGTCTATGTTCAGCTGTGCATATATTGTCTTGATAAACAGCTTAAACAACAGGAAACAGGGTTTGAGAGCAGAGAACCGGTCTGACCACAGATTTACCAGGGCAGAGTTTTTCCCCACCCTAATAAGCCTGAGGGTACTGCAGGAGACGAGGGTGTACTTCAGTCCTTATCTCAACCACATAAGACAAACACTCCCAGAGCAACTGTTTACAGACCTCCCCACAGGAATGCATTCCTTTCCCAAGGTATTAATATTAATATTCCTTGCTAGGAAAATAATTTAGTGATGTCTCTGCTACTTGCATGTCTGTTTATAGGCTCTCTGTAAGAAGAAAAATATGGCTGTTTTTGCCCAACCCCACAGGCAGTCAGACTTTATGGTTGTCTTCCCTTGCTCCCTAAAAATCGCTGTTGTTCTGTTCTTTTTCTGATTTCATATTGTTCAAACACACATGTTTTAGAATCAATTTGTACAGTTAACACAATTATCACAGTGGTCCTGAGGTGGCATACATACTCAGCTTACGACGATAATAGGATTACAAGATTAAAGACAGGCATAAGAAATTATAAAAATATTATTTGGGAACTGATAAATGTCCATATCAAAATGAAATCTTCACAATTTATGTTCCTCTGCCACAGCTCTAGCTAGTCCCTCCATTCAGGATCCCTGACTTCCCGCAACAATAGATTAATTTATAAAGAAGTTTATTGTAAGTGGCACCAAAGATCACGCAATAATAAGACTCTTAAAACATAATTCATTTTAGATGAATAGAAATTCAACAAACTTTTAGTAAGAATAATAATGATTTTATTTGGCAATACAATAGTAGTACTGGATGCATAGTTTGATGAAATGAAAAATAAAGTTATCTATTAATGTATTCTTCCTCCCTTCTAGTTCTTTCCCTGTTTCCTTTTTTCTTTTTTCATTCTTTCTTTCTCTCCTTCCCTTCCTTTTTCCTTTCCTTCTTCCTTCCTTCTTTTTCACTTCCTTTGATCTCCTCCACCCTCTTTTTAATCTACACTTCTCTTAATTCTGTATGTCTATGTTTTTCCTTCCTTTATAGTCTCCCTTTCTTTCTCTCTCAATTTCGCAATTTTTAATCTTTCTTTCTCTTCCTGTTACTTAATTTGCAAAATCATTTTTTGATTTACAAAATTACATTGCTCAAACTGTAACATATGTCCAGACTTTTCCAGACTCTAAATATATAAATTCATGAAACCATAAAGATAAAAATAGAAACAGCATCTGTCTTCTCAATCTGAAAATTGAGATTTTAAGATTGAGAATGATTCTCTTTGACATATAGGGAAAGCTTCTGTATTGAAGAAAGTGATTGATTTTAGAGATGAACGTGACAACTGCACAACTACAGTTTAATCAATCCTGGCCAAAGTAAATTTTGCTTCCAACATATTGAAGAAACAAATATCTCTGGTCAGGCACAGTCATATTATTAAATTCTAAAATAAATGATGCAAAGATTATTTTATCTCAATTTTTAAAACAAAACCTGTGTGTGTGTGTGTGTGTGTGTGTGTGTGTATAAACTGAAAACTATATAAAACATGCTAAGTTTTCCAAGTTTCCCTCTCAAATAATTTATATATAATACATTGGTAATTCAAAATTATAGTTTAAAAACTATGTCTTTAAAAATATTAATTTTGGAGGGGAAACTAGCAATTTAATCTCTTCTCTTGCAAATATGTAGCCAGATGAATCTAGCTCTGGAAATTTATAAGCAAAGAAAAACTAACAGAAAAATACAGAGGCCTGAAGAATCACAGAGGGAAACTAATTTGGTTAGTAATATTATTTTTACTTCCTTTTGTGTCCTTCAATTACAGAGGTCAAGATTCAGTTTCACTAAAACATTACTTTGTATATTATTTTCTTTTATTTTTTATTGTCATAGGTTTTTGGGGAACAGGTGGGGTTTGGTTACCTGAGTGGGTTCTTTAGTGGTTCTTTTGCTTCCAACATATTGAAGAAACAAATATCTCTGGTCAGGCACAGTCATATTATTAAATTCTAAAATAAATGATGCAAAGATTATTTTATCTCAATTTTTAAAACAAAACCTGTGTGTGTGTGTGTGTGTAAACTGAAAACTATATAGTTTTATATATTTTATATATCATATATTATATATATATTTTTATATATTATATAGTTTTATATATTTTATATCACCTGAACAGTATACACTGTACCCAATTTGTAGTCTTTTATTCCTTACGACCACTCCTGCTGTTGCTCTCAAGTCCCCAGAGTCTATTGTATCATTCTAATGCCTTTCCATCCTCATAGCTTAGTTCCCAGTTATGAGTGAGAACACACCATGACTGGTTTTCCATTCCTGAGTTTCGTCACTTAGAATGGGTCTCGTATCCCATCCAGGTTGCCATGAAAGCCATTATTTTTTTCCTTTTTATGGCTAAATAATATTCTATTTTGTGTGTGTGTGTGTGTGTGTGTGTGTGTGCGTGTGTGTGTGTGTATGCCACAATTTCTTTATGCACTTATTGATTGATGGGCATTTGGGCTGGTTCCATATTTTTGCAATTGGGAATTGTGCTGCTGTAAACATGCGTGTGCAAGTATCTTTTTTTGTATAATTACTTCTTTTCCTCTGGGTAGATACCCAGTAATGGAATTGCTGGATCAAATGGTAGTTCTACTTTTAGTTCTTTAAGGAATCTCCACACTGTTTTCCATAGCGGTTGTATTAGTTTACATTCCCAGCAGCAGTCAAAAAGTGTTCCCTTTTCACTGCTTCTCTGCCAACATTTATTATTTTTTTGATTTTTTGATGCTGGCCATTCTTGCAGAGTAAGATGGTATCACATTGTGGTTTTGATTTGCATTTCCCTGATCATTAGTGATGTTGAGCATTTTTTCATATGTTTGTTTGCCATTTGTATAGCTTCTTTTGAGACTTGACTATTCATATCCTTACCCCATTTTTTTGGTGGGATTGTTTATGGTTTTCTTGCTAATTTGTTTGAGTTCTTTGTAGATTCTGGATATTACTCTTTGTCAGATACATAGATTGTGATGATTTTCTCCCAGTCAGTGGTTGTCTGTTTACTCTGTTGACTGTTTCTTTTGCTGTGAAGAAATTTTTAGTTTAGTTAAGTTCCACCTATTTATCTTTTTTTTTTTTTTTTTTTTTTTTTTTTTTTTGCATTTGCTTTTGGGATTTTGGTCATGAAATCTTTGCCTAAATCAATGTCTAGAAGGGTATTTCGGTTGTTATCTTCTAAAATTTTTATGGTTTCAGGTCTTCGATTTAAGTCCTTGATGTGTCTTGAGTTGACTTTTGAATAAGGTGAGAGATGAGGAACCAGTTTCATTCTGCATGTGGCTTGCCAATTATCCCAGCACAATGTTTTGAATACGGTGCCCTTTCTCCACTTTATGTTTTTTGTTTGCTGTGTCGAAGACCAGTTGCCTGTAAGTATTTGGCTTTATTTCTCGGTTCTCTCTTCCATTAGTCTATGTGCCTATTTTTATACCAGTACCATGCTGTTTTGGCGACTATGGCCTTATAATATAGTTTGACATCAGGTAATGTGATGTCTCCAGATTTGTTCTTTTTGCTTAGTCTTGCTTTGGCTATGGGGGCTCTCTTTTGGTTCCACATGAATTTTAGAATTGTGTTTTCTAGTTCTGTCAAGAATGATAATGGTATTTTGATAGGAATTGTATTGAATTTGTAGATTTCTTTTGACAGTATTGTCGTTTGCACAGTATTCATACTACCTATCCTTGAGCAGGAGATGTGTTTCCATTTGTTTGTATCGTCTATGATGTTCTTCAGCAGCATTTTGTAATTTTTCTTGTAGAAGTATTTCACCTCCTTGGTTAAGTACACTCCTAAGTATTTTATTTCATTTTTTTGCAGCTATTGTAAAAGTGGCTGAATTCTTGATTTGATTCTCAGGTTGGTTGCTGTTAGTGTATAGCAGAACTAATGATGTGTATACATAAATTTTATATCCTGAAACTTTGTTGAATTCATTTATCAGTTCTAGGAGCTTTTTAGATGAGTCTTTAGGGTTTTCTAGGAACACAATCAGATCATCAGTAAACAGCAAGTGTTTACCAATTTGGATGTCTTTTATTTCTTTATCTTATCTGATTGTTTCAGATAGGACTTTCAGTTTTATGTTGAATAGAAGTGGTGAGAGTTGTCATCCCTGTCTTATTCAAGTTCTCAGAGGGAAAGTTGTCTACTTTTCCCCGTTCAGTATTACTCTGGCTGTGGGTTTGTCATAGATGGCATTTATTACATTAAAGTAATACCTTCTATGAAGGTACTAAAGTAGTACCTTCTATGACAATTTTGCTGAGGGTTTTAATCATAAAGGGGTGCTGGATTTGTCAAATGCTTTTTGTGCATCTATTGAGATGATCATGTGATTATTGTTTTTAATTCTGTTTATATGGTGTATCACATTTTTTGACTTGTGTATGTTAAAGCACACCTGCATTCCTGGTATGAGACTCATTTGATCATGGTGGGTTATCTTTTTGATATGCTGTTGGATTCTGTTAGCTAATATTTTGTTAAGGATTTTTGCATCTATATTCATCAGGAATATTGGTCTGTAGTTTTTTGAGTTGTTGTTGTTGTTGTTGTTGTTATATCCTTTCCTGGTTTTGGTATTAGTGTGATGCTGGTTTCATAAAATGATTACACTTGTGGAACAGTGTAAATAGATTTGTACCAATTCTTCTTTGAATATCTGATAGAATTCAGCTGTGAATCTGTCTGGCCCTGGAATTTTTGTTGTTGTTGTTGGCAATTTTTTGTTATCATTTAAATCTTACTGCTTGTTATTGGTCTGTTCCAGTTATCTATTTTTTCCTGGTTTAAGCTAGGAGAGTTGTACATTTCCAGGAATTTATTAATCTTCTCTAGGTTTTCTAGTTTATGTGCCTTAAGGTGCTGATAGTAGCTTTGAATGATCTTTTGTATTTTTGTTGTGTTGGTTGCAGTATCTCCTGTTTCATTTCTAATTGAACTTACATGGATCTTCTCTCTTCTTGGTTATTGTTGCTCATGGTCTATCAATTTTATTTATCTTTTCAAAGAACCAGCTTTTTGTTTCATTTATCTTTTGTGTTGTTGTTGTTTGTTTGTTTTGGTTTCATTTAGTTCTGCTCTAATTTTTATTATTTCTTTTCTGCTGAATTTGGGTTTGTTCTTGTTACTCAAGTTCTTTGAGGTGTGACCTTAGATTGTCTGTTTGTGCTCTTTCAGACCTTTTGATGTAGGCATTTAAGTCTGTGAACTTGCCCCTTGGCCCTGCCTTTGCTTCTTCATCTCAGAGGTTTTGATAAGTTGTGTCACTATTATAATTCAGTTCAAATAATTTTTAAATTTGCATCTTGATTTCATTGTTGACCCCATGATCATTCAGCAGCAGATTATTTAATTTCCATGTATTCACACGGTTTTGAAGGCTCCTTTTGGGATTGATTTCCAATTTTATTTCACTGTGGTAAGACAGAGTACTTGATATAGTTTGCATTTTCTTAAATTTATTGAGATTTGGTTTTGGCCTATCATATGATCCATCTTGGAGAATGCTCCATGCACTGATGAATAAAATGTATATTCTGTGTTTGTTGGGTAGAATATTCTGTAAATATCTGTTAAGTCCATTTGTTCTAGGGTAAAATTTAAATCCATTGTTTCTTTGTTGACTTTCTGTCTTAATGACCTGTCTAGTGCTGTCAGTGGAGTATTGAAATCCCCCACTATAATTGTGTTGCTGTCTATCTCATGTCTTAGGTCTAGTAGTAATTGTTTTATAAATTTGGGAGCTCCAGTGTTAGGTGCATATATATTTAGGATTGTGATACTTTCCTGTTGGACAAGGGCTTTTATCATTATATAATGTCCCTTTTTGTCTTATTTAACTGCTGTTGCTTTAAAGTTTGTTTTGTCTGATATAAGAATAGCTACTCCTGCTCACTTTTGGTGTTTATCTGCATGGAATGTCTTTTTTTGCCCTTTTATCTTCAGTGTATGTGTGTTCTTATGTGTTAGGTGAGTCTCTTGAAGGCAGCAGACACTTGGTTGGTGAATCCTTATCCATGCTGCTATTATGTATCTTTTAAGTGGAGCATTAGGCAGTTTACATTCAACATTAGTATTGAGATGTGAGGTACTATTCTATTCATCATGCTATTTGTTGCCTGAATACCTTGGTTTTTAATAGTATTTATTGTGTTGTTTTATAGGTCATGAGATTTATGCTTTAAAGAGGTTCTTTTTTGACTTTTTATTAAATGTATTTTGAGGATTTGTTTCAAGACTTAGAGCTCCTTTTACCAGTTCTTATAGTGCTGGCTTGGAAGTGGCATACTCTCTCAGCATTTGTTTGTCTGGAAATGACTGTATCTTTCCTTCATTTATGAAGCTTACTTTCCCTGGATACAAAATTCTTGGCTGATAAATGTTTTGTTTAAATAGGCTGAGAATAGAGCCCTAATTCCTTCTTGCTTGTAGGGTTTCTGCTGAGAAATCTGCTATTAATCTGCTTATCTCATGCTTTTGCCTCACAGCTCTTAATATTATTTCCTTTGTCTTGACTTTAGATAATCTGATGACTATGCGCCTAGGTGATTTGTGTGTGTGTGTGTGTGTGTGATGAATTTTCCAGGTGTTCTTTGAGCTTCTTGTATTTGGATGTCTGTGTCTCCATTAAGGCTGGGAAATTATTCTTCAATTATTTTCCAAAATATGTTTTCCAAACTTGTTGATTTCTCTTCTTCCTCAGGAATGCCAATTATTCTTAGGTTTGGTCATTTAACATAATCTCAAACTTCTTGGTGGCTTTGTTCAGTTTTTAAAATTTTTTGTCTTTGTTGGATTGAGTTATTTCAAGAACCTCATCTTCAAGCACTGAAGTAATTTCTTCTTCTTGTTCAATTCTATTGCGGAGATATTTTACTGAAAATTTCTTCCCTCGTGTCTTGTGTCATTTTTAAAAAATTTCATTAAATTGGATTTACTTTTCTCTGATGCCTCCTTTATTAACTTAATAATTGACCTTCTGAATTCCTTTTCTGGCATATCAGTAATTTCTTCTTGGTTTAGATCCATTGCTGGTGGGCTAGTATGATTTTTTGAAGGTGTTATAGAATGTTGTTTTGTCATATTAGCAGAATTTTTTTTTTTTTTTTTTGGTTCTTTATGTTTTGGGTAGGCTATGTCAGAGGGAAGATTTGGGGCTCAATGGCTGCTGTTGAGAATATTTTGTCCCACAGGGTGCTCCTTTGATGTAGCACTCTCCCCTTTTCCCCAGGGATGTGGCTTTCTGAGGCCCAAACTGCAGTGATTGTTATTTCTCTTTTGGATATAGCCACCCAGTGGGGCTATTGGGTTTTGGGCTAGTACTGGGATGGCAGGGGTGGGGGAGTGTCTGCATGGGGTCCTGTGATGTAAACCATCTTCTAGTCTCTCAGCCATGGATAGCAATACCTTCTTCCATGGAGATGGCAGGACAGTGAAATGGACTCTGTGAGGTTCCTTAGTTTTGTTATTGTTGTTTATTGAACTAGTTTTTTGCTGGTTGACCTCCTGCTAGGAGGTGGTGCTTTCAAGAAAGCATCAGCTGTGGGTAGTACAGGGAGGATCAGGGAGTGGGCAGGGCCCTAGAACTCCCAAGAGAATATGACTTCCTTTTTTTTTTTTTTTTTTTTTTTTTTTAGATGAAGTCTTGCTTTGTCACACAGGTTGGAGTGCAGTGGTGCAATCTTGGCTCACTGTCAGCTGCACCTCCTGGGTTCATGCCGTTCTCCTGCCTCAGCCTCCCAAGTAGCTGGGACTACAGGTGCCTGCCACCATGCCCAGCTAATTTTTTGTATTTTTAGTAGAGATGGGGTTTCACCATGTTAGCCAGGATGATCTTGACCTCCTGACCTCTTAATCCACCTGCCTCAGCCTCCTAAAGTGCTGGGATTACAGGCGTGAGCCTGAGAATATGACATTTGTCTTCAGCTACCAGGATGAAGATCATCATGTGGGGGCAGGATTAGGCATGTCTGAGCTCAGATTCTCCTTGGGCGGGTCTTGCTGCAGCTACTGTGGGGGATGGTGGTGTGGTTCCCAGGTTAATGGAGTTATGTTCCCAGGAGGATTATGGCTGCTTCTGCTGTGTCATGCAGGTCACCAGGGAAGTGATGAAAATCTGGCAGTTACAAGCCTCAGCCATGCAATCCAAAAGGCCGGTCTGACTCCCACCATGCCCCTCACCACCAACAGCACTGAGTCTATTTCAAGGCAGTGGGCAAGCAGGGCTGATAATTTGCCCCAGGCTATCAGCCTCCTGACTGAGAAAGCAAGCAGGGATTTCAGGTTTCATGTCTCCCTGCCTGTCTGCATCTGTACTCCGAATTCAACCCCTCCCATGAATTTCTGTCCAAGAAACTTTGTGTTTGGTTGGAATTGTTACAATGTTCATCTGGATGTTTCTTTCCCTTGTGGTATTTTCCCAGTTCCTCTGGCAGCTGTCCCTAAGGATACCTGTGAGACAAAGACAGAAATGGCTTCCCTGGTGACCCAGAGAGACCACAGGGCTCTTGCCACTGCTTCCTCTACTCCCGTATTTTACCTAGCTCTCTAAATTGTCTTAGTTGTAGGAAAGATCAAATCCTTCTCCCATAATTTGGACCTTTAGGTTCCCCAGTGAGGGTATGTGTTTGGGGGCAGATGATCCCCATTTCCCACTTTCACACTTTGGGAACTCACAGTATTTGAGCTGTCTCCTCAGTCCTGCAGAAGCAATATGCTTCCTTCAAAGGGTCTGTGGATTCTCTCAGCTTTTCAGGTATGTTCCTGCAGTAGTTCTTGGAGCAAAAGTTCACCAAGTGAGTCTCCACACACTACTCTTTTTGTCCAAGTGGGAGTTGCAATTTATTCCTGCCTACTATGTGACATTTTCCCCAGACATTTTAAATTTAATAATTATATGCCTACTTTTATGCTTCCCTTCAGTTGAATGGTTTTCTACATATAGTTTCTGTTAGAATAATTGTACTTAAAATAACTAGTAAATTTAAATAAAAGCTATTACGTAAATAAAAAATCACTTTCGAAGAGTGATTGGAAGAAGGGCTGCTAATTTATTTTCTAGGAAGAAAGGGTGTAGAGTACATAAAAAGTAGAAAGCAGGAAAGAAAAAATTGGTAAATTGCAAGTTGTTAAAGACCATACAGGCACTAGGAAATTAGAACGGCTCTCCTTGGGTGCAGTTGGCATAAAGAAGCATCTGGAAATTTGGGCTAAGTTGCTGTTTTTACAGGCACAACATTCTGAATGGATTATTTTCATTTATTGTTTTTAAAATAAATTCATATTTTTGGGAGCTTGTCAAATGCCATATTACTTTGAAAAAAATCAAAAATCTATCAGTGCTAAGGGATATTTATTTTATCTCCATTAATCTATGTTAGAGTAATACATGTTTAAGAAAACAATAATAAAATGATCATATCTTGCAAACAAATACTTATTTTAATGAACTAAGTTTCTAAGTAGAAATGTTGTAAACATTTTCGATATCAGCAAAATAAATAAGTGAAGTATACAAAAGAAAATTCAAGAAAATGAATGGGGAAAATATTCTTACCTGTCGGGCACTATTGTTATATTTTAAGTATAAAAATTTTGTAACCTTGTCCCAGTCCCTGAACTCTGTGATAATTCACTGTGGTAAAACAAAACAAAAGAAAAACAAATAGCAGTAAAACAAGGAAAGCACTTATAGGACAGAAGCAGCTAATGCAGTATTAAAAATGAACAATCATAAAGACCTGAAAATGGAAAACTTTTTACATATGTGATTGAGTCACCTAAAGTGAGGATGTGTTTGAGGCAATTCCTCTGGGGAACTCTAAATTCCTTCAAAAATATATAAGATTTAAATATTCCATTAACTCTCTAAATAGCTGGTTCCCATTTCCCAAGACTTAATAAAGCTTTTGGTGATGACGTTCAAATTTTGCACACTGTATTCATCTAGTATTGAAGTTGGGTTTCAACACATTGACTTCCATCACACTTATCATAATTGCTTCTTTTAATAAATTTCTAGGAACCCCCTTTTTAATTATCTTGATAGACTAAAGAGTTTGCTTCATTCTGTAAGTAGAGGCACCCACATACTATTCATTGATTCAACAAATTAATTCAATAAATATGTATTAAGTGCCAACTATGCTAGGCTTTGAAGCAATATTTAGGTCTTTATTCAAGGTATTATACGAGGGTTCCCAGATCTTAGGAAGTGAACAGAATTTACTATCCCATTATTTTGCTATGATTTCATTATGAGTTGTGTGACATTGAGTAAATCTTGATACTAAGTTTTATTATCAATATAACAGAACTTGGAGGGATTGAATAAGAGTAGTGTTTTTGAATAATGGACAGCCATCTAATCAGGGGTCATAAAGTCACTTTAAGGAGAGATGATTTGTGTTTTTAAATAAAGTAGAATAGAGTCGAAAATGGCACAACATGTTTTAAGAATATATATAGGTTTTGGGAAACTTATTTTTTTAGCTATGTATACATGTGTATATTGTATGGTGGCTATGTATGTGCACATTTTGTAGTGAGTCATGGTTTAAAATATATGTTTTTACTATAAATCATATTAAAAAATATTCAAAGCCTTTGGATCGGAAGACTGGGAGAATCTAGAATTTGTTAAATATTCTGTGATTTTTCTATTTGATATTCCATCCTAAAGGACCTTCTAGAACCATAGTACTTTTTATCTGGATTATGTCATTTTACACACTGTAGACAATCAAGAAAACATAATGATGACTAAAGAATTAATCTTTAGTTCATTATACTTTATTGATACCCTTTTTTCTTAATAGAGAAGAAAATATTAAAGAAATGGACAGTTCGGCTAGAAAAATGGAGAAAAAGGAATTAAAAAGATTCTGAACGAGATGTTTCCCTAAAGACACTGGAATCAGTTGAAGTACCACAGGATGTAGTAACCAGGGCCGGAGGAATAGAATGTGCACCAGGCTTTGCAATCTGGATTCTAATGCTAGTTTCCCAATATAATTTAATATTTATTAGTTTAGTTTACTCCTATCCTCTTTATTTATTACAATTATTTTTGTGATAATATTTACATAATATCTACTCTCTTATCAAATGCTTAAGTATACAATGCTGTGTTGTTAACTATAAGCACTCTGTTGTACAGTAGATCTCTAAAATTTCATCATCTTGCATAACTCTTTGTAACTTTTGGTTAATATTTCCTTGTTTCCTCCTCTCCCACAGTTCCTGGCAATCACTATTCTGCTCTCTGCTCCTGTGAATTTTACTATTTTACATTCCTCATATAAATGGTATAATGTAGTATTTGTCTTTCTGTGTCTGGCTTATTTGACATCAATTTAACAGTCATAGTGATGGTGATAATAATCATAATGATTAAAATTTATTGGACACTTATTATATTCTAGGCACTGTTATAAGCAATTTACATATATATTCTTTTATTTATTCATCACAATAACCCTAACAGGAAGGCATTATTTTTATTTCCAGTTTTACAGATGAGTAAACTGTAGCACATAAGTTATTTACTCATTATAGACTCTGTACAAAACATAATAATAAGCACTGAAGATACAAAGATGAGTAAGACATGATCTCTGCCCACAAGGAGTTTACTGTTTAGTAGAAAAGCACAAAAGTAAAACAAAAAACAAAAAACAAAAAACAAAAAACAAAAAAAAAAAAACCAAAAAAAAAACCATTATAAAATATGATCTACTCTAAACAAGAATTGCATAAAAATGACAGTGAGGACTCTAGAGGAGAGAGCTGCCTGGCTGGGATTTGAGGAAATGTTCACAAAGTGGTGATAGGAGGTCTGGCTCTTAAAGGATGGGTAGAAGTTTTCTGCATAAACAAGGCAGGTAAAAAAATTTTATAAATCAAGGAAGAGGCACAAAGAAGGTCTGAAATAGGACATTGTGTTTAGGAATGACCAGTAATATCTAATAAATTTGCAACTTTCTCCATGTATCTTAGCTTCATACTATGTGGTCACGAGGATCAAATTCACACACTTCTCCAATGCCAAGCATTTTACTAAACACACCTGATTCTAGCCTGCCTTGCACTCTTAGTGCTTATGTGATATAGAAAAATGCAGATCAAAACTACAATAAGATATCATCTCACACCAGTTAAATGGCTTATATTCAAAAGTCAGGCAACGACAAATGCTGGCAATGATGTGGAAAAAAAGTACACCCTCATACACTGTTGGTAGGAATGTATATTAGTATGACTACTAAAGAGAACTGTTTGGAGGTTCTTCAAAAAACTAGAAATTGAGTCACCATTTGGTCCAGCAATCCAACCACTGGATATGTATGCTAAAGAAAGGAAATAAGTATATCAAAAAGATATCTGCACTCCTCTATTTTTTGCAGCACTGTTTACAATAGCTAAGATTTGGAAGCAACCTGAGTGTCCATCAACAGTTGAATGGATAAAGAAAACGTGGTACATATACAAAATGGAATATTTTTCAGCCATAATAAAGAATAAGATCTAGTCATTTGCTACAACATGGGTGGAACTGGAGATCATTATGTTAAGTGAAACAAGCCAGGCTCAGAGAGGCAAAAATTGCATGGTCTCACTTATTTGTGGGATCTAAAAATAAAATCAATGTAACTCATGGGCATAGAGATTAGTAGGATGGTTACCAGAGGCTGGGAAGTGTAGTGGGGGTTAAGAGGGAGGTGAGGATGGTCAAAGGGGGAAAAAAAAAAAAATGAATATGGCCTACTATTCGATAGCACAATAGGGTGAATATAGTGAACAATAACTTAATTACATATTTTTAAATAACTTAAAGAATGCAACTGGATTGTTTATAACTCAAAAGATAAATGCTTGAGGGGATCGACACTTCATTCTCCATGACATGCATATTTCACAATGCATGCCTGTATCAAAACATCTCACATACCACAAAAATGTGTACACTTACTATGTAATCACACAAATTTAACAATAAAAAATTTAAAAAAAAGAAAAGTGAGATGATCTATGAACTGAGAAAATTCAATAGAAGCAGAAATGCAGGGGCAGAAATGACTAGGAGAAACATAGGAAATAAGAGAGTACCTGGAAATATGGAAGGAAATAATATTTTCTCCATTATATGAAGACATGGGTCAATGGTATTCAAATTCAGTGCAACTGTTGACCATGGCTGTCACAATTATACATAAGAAAATTTATGCTTAGAGAGTTTAACCATTGTGTCCAATTTACACAAGGAATGAGTGTTGGTACACATACTTAAACCTGGGTCTGTTGATTATATTCCATTCTTTTTGCACAGTACCAGAATCTTCCACATAATAGGGTAATTAGATATACATCCTTAAAAGCCTTGTCGGTCCTTGTTAATTTTCTAGTTTCTTCGTTGAATATTTGATGAAGAATGCCAAAATATCTCACAAAAAAATTGAAAGAAAAAGTCTTGTGGTAGATTAAATTGAAATAACTTGAAAACAAAAGTATTTTTAAAAAGTACTGCAAGGCAATGGCTCATGTTGTAATCCCAGCAATTTGGGAGGCAAAGGGTGCAGTGGTTCACAGCTGCAGTCCCAGCAATTTGGAAGGCCAAGGCACTTGAGCTTAGGAGTTTGAGACAAGCCTGGGTAACATACTGAGACTTCATCTCTACAAAAAATTAGCCAGGAATGGTGGCAAGTGCCTGTGGTTTCAGCTACTCAGTAGGGTTGTGTGGGAGTATTGCTTGAACCTAAGGTATTTAGACTGAAGTGAGCTGTGTTCGTGGCACTGACCTCCAGTCTGAGTGAGAGTGAGACCTTGTCTCAAAAAAAAAAAATGTTGGAGCACAGAAAATAATACCCCAAAGTATATTGTTTTGGATTGCTGAAAACTTTGAACAAAAAAAAAAAAAAAAAAAAAAAAGAAGTAAGACCTTAGAAATTGCCTCAAAACCAAGAACTTTTAAACTTTGTCTTATTTTTTTCTTTCCATATTCACAGAGAGACTCTCTCTGGAATTTTCTTATCTGACTTAAAGAAATATCTTTCTAAAATGAATGCACCTGTCATAAAACATCTGAATCAGGCTGTTCTTATGCTGCTAATAAAGACATACCTGAGGCTGGGTAATTTATAAAGAAAAGAGGTGTAATTGACATACAGTTCCACATAGTTGGGGAGACCTCATAATCATGGTGGAAGGTAAAGGAGGAGCAAATTCTCTTCTTATATGGCAGCAAGCAAGAGGGTTTGTGCAGGGGAATTCCCATTTATAAAACAATCAATTCCATAAAACTTATTCATGAGAAAAAAACTTACCATGAGAACAATATGGGGAAAACTCCCCCTACCATGATTCAATTATCTCCAGCTGGCCCTGTCCTTGACACATGGGTATTATTACAATTCAAGGTAGGATTTGGGTGGGGACATAGCCAAACTCTATCATTCTGCTTGTGGTCCCTCCCAAATCTCATGTCTTCACATTTCAAAGCTGATCATGCCTTCCCAACAGTCCCCCAAAGTCTTAACTCATTTCACCATTAACACCAAAGTTCACAGTCCAAAGTCTCATCAGAGAAGAGGCAAGTCCCTTCTGCCTATGAGCCTGTAAAATCAAAAACAAGTTAGTTACTTCCTAGATACAATGGGAGTATGTGCATTGGCTAAATACACTTGCTCCTAATGGGAGAAATTGGCCAAAATGAAAGGGCTATAGGCTTCATGCAAGTCCAAAATCCAAGTGGGCAGTCAAGTATTAAAGTTCTGAAATAATCTCCTTTGACTCCTTGTCTCACATCCAAGTCATGCTGATACAAAAGGTGGTCTCCCACAGTCTTGTTCAGCTCTGACTCTATGGCTTTTCAGGGTACGGCATCCCTCCTGGCTACTTTAATGGGCTGAAATTAAGTGTCTGTGGCTTTTCCAGGTGCATGGTGCAAGCTATTGGGTGACTCTGTGTGGGGACTCCCACCCCACATTTTTTTCTGCACTGCCCTAGCAGAGGTTTCCCATGAAGGTTCCATGTCTGCAGCAAATGTCTGCCTGGACATCCAGGCATTTTCGTACATCCTCTGAAATCTAGGTGGAAGTTTCCAAGCCTCAATTATTTACTTCTGTGCACTCGCAGGCTCAACACCAGATGGAAGCTGCCAAGGCTTGGGGTTTGCACCCTCTAAAGCTACAGCTGCAGCTGTACCTTAGTCCCTTTTAGTCATAGCTGGAACACCTGGGATGCATGGCCCAAGTCCCAGGTGGGCCCTGAACCTGGCCCAGGAAACCATTGTTTCCTCCTAGGTCTCTGGGCCTGTGATGGGAGGGAGGAGATGCTGCAAAAGTCTCTGACATGCCCTGGAGACATTTTCCCCATTGTCTTGGGGATTAGCATTCGGCTCCTTGTAACTTATGCAAATTTCGGCAGTTGGCTTGAATTTCTCCCCAGAAAATGGGTTTTCCTTTTCTATCGAACTGTCAGGCTGAAAAAACAAACAAACAAACAAACAAAAAAAAAACCAAAAAAAAAAAAAAAACCACGTTTATTCTCTACTTCCTCTTGAGTGCTTTGCTGCTTAGAAATTTCTGCTACCAAATACCCTAAATTATCTCTCCCAAGTTCAAAGTTCCACAAATCACTAGGACCAGGGCAAAATGTCACCAGTCTATTTGCTCAAACATAGTGAGAGTAAACTTTGTTCCAGTTCCCAAAAAGTTCCTCATCTTTATCTGAGGCCACCTCAACCTGAACTTTATTGTTTATACCACTATCAGCATTTTGGTCAAAGCCATTCAAGAAGTCTCTAGAAAGTGTCCAACTTTCTGACATCTCTCTGTCTTCTGAGCACTCTAAGTCTCTCGGAAGTTCCAAACTTTCCTACATTTTTTATCTTTTTCTGGGCCCTCCAAAGTGTTCCAAACTCTGCCTGTTACCCAGTTTCAAATTTGCTTCCACATTTTCAGGTATCTTTACAGCACCACTCCACTCTGCTGGTACCAATTTACTGTATTAGTCTGTTATCATGCTGCTAATAAAGACATACCTGAGGCTGGGTAATTTATAAAGCAAAAAAATTTAATTGATTCACAGTTCCACATAGCTTGAGAGGCTTCACAGTCATGGTGGAAGGTGAAGGAGGAGTAATGTCACATCTTACATAGCGACAAGCAAGAGAATTTGTGCAGGGGATCTCCCACTCATAAAACCATCAGTTCTCATGAGACTTAATCACTACCACAAGAAAAGCATGGGGGATACTGTCTCCATGATTCAATTATCTCCACCCAGTCCCGCCCTTGACACTTGGGGATTATTACAATTCAAGGTGATATTTGGGTGGGGACACAGCCAAACCATACCAATGTCCTCCCTGGGAAACTCATCAAATAACCAGGAAAAATTAACCACTAGAAAAGAGGAGAGATTAAAAGTCACCACTATGCTCATATAAACTTTTCTTCTATTCTTCTGAGGGCAGCTCCAAGAGGTTACCTGGAAAGCTTTATGTACAGAATAAGAAAACGTTTTTTCACAATGCAGTTATTCCCCTCACCTTCTCATAATTTGCCAGCCTTTTTCAGTTTTCTGAAAGAAAGATTTAACATCTGCCTGCAGGGTCCATTCATTTTTACTAAAAATTATTTACTACCTTTCTAAAACTGTCGACATCCTCTCACTTCCCTTTTCCCTATGAAGAAGGTAATTAAGCCTCAACCATCTGGCTCTTATTTGAGTCTTATAGTATATACGATCCCCATGTTTATGTACATTAATAAATTTGTATTCCTTTTCTCTTATTAACCTTTCAATTCTCAGTTTATTTCAGAGAAACCTGCAGAAGGCAGAGGTGAAACTTTCCCTCTGCTGCTACAAAAGCTGTAAATGAAGACCATGTAAAAAATTAAGTGTTGCTTTCTTCCACTCCTTAAAAGCTATACACACACACCATTAAAAAAAAATCAAGGTGTTGGATGGTTGATTTTTAGGGTTTGTGTGTGTGCGTGTGTGTGTGTTTGTGTTATTAATAACTTAGCTAGGCTATAGTACTCAGTTATTGAATCAAACAAAAATCTAGGGGGTTCTATGAAGGTATTTGGTAGATGTAGTTAACATCTACAATCAGTTCACGATGCCATTAATAATGTGGGTGGTTTTATCCACTGAGTTGAAAGGCCTTAAAAGCAAAACCGAAGATTTCCCAGAGAAGAATAGATTTTGCCTCAAGTCTACATCATAAGTCCTGCCTGAGTTTTTTGTCTACTGTCCTATCCTATAAATTTCAGACTTGCCAGCTTCCAAAATCATGTTAGTCAATTCTTTAAAATTATTCTTTCTCTCTTCATGTATGTAACATAAATTATTAACATATTACGCATCAATATATAAATATATATTTCAGTATATTATATTATATTGATATTAATATAGTATATAGCATATCAATTTGATATCCATAAGATATAGAAAGTGTATATATTGTAAAATGTAATATATGTATATGTAATATAAATGTAACATGTGTGTGTGTTTGTGTGTGTATGTGTATACAAACACATAATTTATTCTTTTCCTCTGAAGAAACATGACTGATACAGATTTTGGTACCAAGAATGGTTCTAGGGGAAGAACATTTTCTAAAAAGTAAGTTTTGTGAAATGGTTCTGCAGTTATGGAATTGGTTCTCTAGTACGATTTGATTTAAAAACATTAATGACTGTATTCCCAGTAGGAAAAACGGTGCTGATAGTCCATGATATGTTGTGGTAATATAGATATTCAAAATATCACCAGTTTGATATTGACTCCTAGTCAAATTATTATAAAAAGCACTTTTCTGAAAGAACGTTTAGTTGATATCTTAGAATATTTTGTCAAACTAATTCATGTACCGAGTGGCTTGTTGCTCCTAGTTATGCTGGAGAACGTGACAAAAGAAAATGAATAAGATCAAGAATTAAAATTCCCAGCTCAAGCTCTACAAAAATGACCTGCAAGTTTCTATGTCTGTCCTGAAAAAGAAACCCTTATGTTTTGCAGCCTTAGAGTTGAGACTGCTAAAGGCCAAACCCAATCTCATCTTGTGTGTGGCAATTAAAATAAAAATTTAATTCTCGCTTCAAAGAGTGCTGGCCATTAAACTGAGGGCATAGATTGGGAAGGAATGGGATGCTACCCACTGGAATGAAGGCATATGAGCAGAAGAATTTGGGAATATTGAGCTCCTAAATTTTGCTGAGTATTCTCTTCCAGTAGAATCATACTGTTCACCCTGTTTGAGGAATTTAATCCTGCTTTTACTGAAGACACTGTAATGATCTCCCACGAGGTATTTGCTTGAAAGATATTGCTAATTTTTCTCAGGACCTATGCACAATATATATCTTTACTTCTAGACCTATAATTAAGTCTAATTCCCAGTATAAACCAAAGGATGAGGTATAAAGTGTGACACATGAAGACATGTGCTGCACTCCAAAAGAACTGCATAATTTTTTAAATTTGTATAGCTGTTAATATAGATAATATGTGTGAGAGTGTATATTAATCAGGTGGAATAAAGGTAGAAGAAACTTAAAGTAGGATGAGGCTAAAATTATTGAAATGGGCTCTCTAAGGAGAAATTCTGTATTTAATAATAATGATGAGAAGGTAAAAAGAGTTCCAACAGTTTGTTTGCTTGCTTTGCTGAAACATGAAACAAAAGGTTACCTACAGGAATAGAAGTTGAAATACTAGAACAGCCTTGCAATATTGTTAATTAAGGTAACCAAAGACTTACGGAGATTAAAATGTTGGAATGGATACAGAAAATATATGCAGAAATAGTGACTGCCACCATATACCCATGCGATTTCTTTTTTTGAGATGTGCAGAAAACATTGATTTCAGAGAAGGGCAGTGAATTATTATAAACTTAACCAGGTGGTGACTCCTATTGTACCTGCTGTTCCAGATGTAGTTTCATTGCTTTAATAAAGTAACACATGCCATGGTATTTGGTATGCAGCTATTGATCTGGCATAATAATTAATTTTACATATCAACTTGACTGTACCATGGGGTGCCCAGATTAAACATTATTTCTGGGTGTGTCTATGAGTGTGTTTCGGGATGAGACTAGAATTTGAATTGGTGAAATCAATAAAGTAGATTGTTTTCCCCAGTGTGGATGGGCATTATCCAATATGCTGAGGACTTGAATAAAACAAATAGGAGAAAAAGGGTAAATTTGTCCCTTTCACTTGAGGCTTGCCTGTGTGAGCTGGGACATTGATTTTACAATTTTGATCTAGAATTTCTACAAGAACGCCTCCCCACACACCCCGGTTCTCATGCTGCCAAACTTGAATAAAATTACACCAGTGACTTTCTTGAGTCTCCTGTTTGAAGATGTCAAATTCTAGAACTTTTCAACCTCCATAATTGTGTAAGCCAATTCCTCTCTTATGTATATCCTATTGGTTCTGAAGAACTCTGATTAATACAGATTTTCATGCTGAGAATGGCTCTAGAGAAACAAAATTTTAAGAATAAGGGTTTTGGATTTGTTCTGCGTTTATGGAATTGGCTCTCTAATGTAATTATACTTAAAGATGCTAATAACTCTACTTCCAGGAGTAAAGAGAGAAGCAATAATCCATGGAGTAAATTATTTACTGAGATACACAAAATATCTATACTGAATACTCAACAATCAGTCACTTTCAAGGAGCCAGAAGCTAGATGACTTGGTATAGACATTCAAACATGTTTTAAAAAATTTAATTAATATAATGATGTTGGCCTGTTACTCCTAATGTTGCTGAACAAATTAGTTAAAAATATGACCTCGGAGATTTAAATTCCCAGCTCAAGCATTACATAAATAATCAAACAACTTCTGTGTGTGCCTGAAGGAGATTCTTATTTCTTACAGCAGCAGAGCTAAAATTGATGAAAATCATATGCAGAATCTCATCCTGTGACAATTGATAAAGTAGAAGACAAGTTGAACTCCAAGTCTTATAAAGTATGTACTGCAAAAGTGAGACCATTGATCAATAAATAATGGGATATTATAAATTGAAATACTGTAAGTGTGAAAAGACCCTGATGAATATGAGGTCATTGAGCTCCTAAATTCTTATGAGTCTTCTTTGCCACTGGAAGAGGTCATGCCACCCCTAGTACAAAAAGCCCCTCCTTTGCAAAAGTGGCTTCTCATTCCCAGTGTAAGTAGCCTTCCAAACCCTCAGGAACATTGGCATTGACACTCTCAGGGATATCAGCTTTTCTACCCATGGTGGTATCTGCCTTTCTACTTCTGTCTGATTAAATTAACCTGGGACTCCTTGAGAAACTGCACTGGCCTCTCCTGAGGAAGTTCCCGTTTTAGAAAATACTGATACTTTTCAGAACCAACCTCCACCATCTCTCTTCTTCTAGATCTATAACTAGACTCAAGTCCCAGCAGGACTTTAAGGGTGAAGTACAAAATGTGATACATGAAGAGGTGAACTATACTACAAAAAAGATTGCTGATATGGTTTGGTTGTGTCCCCACCCAAATCACATCTTTAATTCCCAGCTGTTGTGGGAGGGACTGGGTGGTAGGTAATTAAATCATGTGGGTAGGTCTTTCTTGTGCTGCTCCTATGATACTGAATAAGTCTCATGAGATTTGATGGTTTTAAAAAAGGGGAGTTTCTCTGCAAAAGCTCTTTCTGTCTGCTGCCATCCCTGTAAAATGTGACTTGCTCCTCCTTGCCTTCCACCATGATTGTGAGGCCTCTCCAGCCATGTGGAAATGTAAGTCCACTAAACGTCTCTTTTTTTTTCTTTTGTAAATTGCCCAGTCTCAGGTACGTCTTTATCAGCAGTATGAAAACAGACTAATACAGTAAATTGGTACCAGTAGAGTGGGGTGTTGCCAAAAGGTACCCAAAAATGTGGAAGCAACTTTGGAACTGGGTGACAATCAGAGATTGAAACAGTTTGGAGGGCTCAGAAGAAGAAAGAAAAATATGAGAAAGTTTGGAACTTCCTAGAGACTTGTTGAATGGCTTTGACAAAAATGCTGATAGTGATATGAACAATGAGGTCCAGTTTGCGGTGGTCTCGGAGATCAGGAACTTGTTGGGAACTGGAACAAAAGTGACTCTTGTTATGTTTTAGCAAAGAGACTGGTGGCATTTTGCCCCTGCCCTAGTGATTTTTGAAAATTTGAACTTGAGAGAGATGATTTAGGGTAGCTGGTGGAAAAAAATTCTAAGCAGCAAAGCATTCAAGAGGTGACATGGGGTAGCTTCCAAGATGGCCAAACAGGAACAGCTGTGATTTACAGCTACCAGCAAGATGCAGAAGATGGGTGATTTCTGCATTTCCAACTGAGGTAACTGGTTCATGTCATTGGGACTGGTTGGACAGTGGGTGCAGCCCACAGAGGGTGAACCAAAGCAGGGAGGGGCGTCGCCTCACCCAGGAAGTGCAAGGGGTTGGGAGATTTCCCTTTCCTAGCCAAGGGAAGCCATGAGTGACTATACCTGGAGGAACGGTACACTCTGCCCAAATACTGCAATTTTCCCATGGTCTTCACAACTGGCAGACTGGGAGATTGCCTCCTGTACCTGGCTTGGTGTGTCCCACACTCACGGAGCTGTGCTCATTGTTAGAGCAGCAGTCTGAGATCAACCTGAGATGCTGGAGCTTGGTTGGGGTAGGGGCGTCCGCCATCACTGAGTCTTGAGTTGGCAGTTCTAAACTCACAGTGTAAACGAAGTGGCAGGGAAGCTTGAACCAGGTGGAGTCCACCACAGCTCATCAAGGCCTACTGCCTCTCTAGATTCCACCTCTGGGGGCAGGGCATATCTGAACAAAAAGCAGCAGACAGCTTCTCCAGATGTAAGTGTCCCAACCTGACAGCTCCGAAGAGAGCAGTGGTTCCCCCAGCACAGTGTTCAAGCTCTAATAATGGAGAGACTGCCTCCTCAAGTGGGTCCCTGACCCCAATGTAGGCTGACTGGGAGACACCTCCCAGTAGGGGTTGACAGATACCTCATACAGGTGGGTGACACTCTGGGATGAAGCTTCCAGAGGAAAGATAAGGCAGCAATATTTGCTGTTTTGCAGCCTCTGCTGGTGATACCCAGGCAAACGTGGCCTGGAGTGGACCTCCAGCAAACTCCAACAGACTTGCAGCTGAGGGGCTTGTCAGAAGAAAACCTAACAAACAAAAAGGAATAGCATCAACATCAACAAAAAGGACATCCACACCAAAACCCAATCTGTAGATCACCAACATCAAAGACCAAAGTTAGATAAAACCACAAAGATCGGGAGAAACCAGAGCCAAAAGACTGATAATTACAAAAAATAGAACACCTCTTCTCCTCCAAAGGAACACAACTGCTCACCAGCAAGGGAACAAAACCAGAAGGGGAACGAGTTTGATGAGTTGACAGAAGTAGGCTTCAGAAGGTCGGTAATAACAAACTTCTCTAAGCTAAAGGAGCATTTCTAACGCATTGCAAGGAAGCTAAAAACCTTGAAAAAAGGCTAAACAAATGGCTAACTATAATAACCAGTGCAGAGAAGAACTTAAATGACCAGATGAACCTGAAAACCACAGTATGAGAACTTCATGAAGCATACACAAGCTTCAAGAGCTGACTTGATCAAGCGGAAGAAAGGATATCACTAATAGAAGATCAAATGAATGAAATAAAGTGAGAAGACAAGATTAGAGAAAAAAGAGTGAAAAGAAATGAACAAAGTCTCCAAGAAATATGGGATTATGTGAAAAGACCAAATCTACATTTGATTGGTGTACCTGAAAGTGGCAGGGAGAATGGAACCAAGTAAGAAAACACTTTTCAGGATATTATCCAGGAGAACTTCCCCAACCTAGCAAGGCAGGCCAACATTAAAATGCAGGAAATACAGAGAACACCACAAAGTTACTCCATGAGGACAGCAACCCCAAGACACAATTGTCAGATTCACCAAGGTTGAAATGAAGGAAAAAATGTTAAGGGCGGCCAGAGAGAAAGGTCGGATTACCCACAAAGGGAAGCACTTCAGACTAGCAGCAGATCTCTCTGCAGAAACTACAAGCCAGAAGAGAGTGGGGGCCAATATTCAACATTCTTAAACCCAGAATTTCATATCTAGCCAAGCTAAGCTTCATAAGTGAAGGAGAAATAAAATCATTTACAGACAAGCAAATGCTGGGAGATTTTGTCACCACCAGTCTTGCCATAAAAGAACTCCTAAAGGAAGCAATAAACATGGAAAGGAACAGCTGGTACCAGCTACTGCAAAAACATACCAAATTGGAAAGACCATCAATACTGTGAAGAAACTGCATCAACTAACGGGCAAAGTAATAATGGCTAGCAACATAATGACAGGATCAAATTCACACATAGCAATATTAACCTTAAATGTACATGGGCTAAATGCCCCAATTAGAAGACACAGACCAGCAAATTGGATAATGAGTCAAGACCCATCACTGTGTTATATTCAGGAGATCCGTCTCCCATTCAAAGGCACACATAGACTCAAAATAAAGGGATGGAGAAAGATCTACCAAGCAATTGGAAAGCAAAGAAAAAAACAAACAAACAAACCAACAAAAAAAGCAGGGGTTGCAATCATAGTCTCTGATAAAACAGACTTTAAACCAACAAAGGCCAAAAGAGACAAAGAAAGCCATTACATAGTGGTAAAGGGATCAATTCAACAAGAAGAGCTATCTATCCTAAATATATATGCACCCAATACAGGAGCACCCAGATTCATAAAGCAAGTTCTTAAAGACCTACAAAGAGACTTAGACTCCCACACAACAATAATGGGAGAATTTAACACCCCACTGTCAATATTAGACAGATCGATGAGAGAGAAAATTAACAAGTATATGCAGGACTTGAACTCAGTTCTGGACCAAGGGGACCTAATAGACATCTATCAAACTCTCCACCCTAAATCAACAGAATATACATTCTTCTCAGCAGCACATTGTACTTATTCTAAAATTGACCACATAATTGTAAGTAAAACATTCTTCATCAAATGTAAAAGAACAGAAATCACAACAAACTGTCTCTCATACCACAGTGCAATCAAATTAGAACTCAGGATTAAGAAACTCACTGAAAACTGCTCAACTTCGTGGAAACTGAACAATCTGCTCCTGAATGACTACTGGGTAAATAACAAAATGAAGGCAGAAATAAAGATGTTCTTTGAAACGAATGAGAACAAGGACACAATGTACCAAAATCTATGGGACACATTTAAAGCAGTGTGTAGAGGGAAATGTATAGCACTAAATTCCCGGAAAAGAAAGCAGGGAAGATCTAAAATCAACACCCAAATATCAAAATTAAAAGAACTAGAGAAGCCAGAGCAAACAAATTTAAAATTTACCAGAAGAAAAGAAGTAACTAAGATCAGAGCAGAACTGACAGAGATACAGACACAAAAAAACTCTTGAAAAAAAATCAGTGAATCCAGGAGCTGGTTTTTTGAAAAGATCAAGAAAATAGATAGGCCTCTAGCAAGACTAATAAATAAGAAAACAGAGAAGAATCAAATAGACACAACAAAAAATGATAAAGGGGGTATCACCACTGATCCCACAGAAATACAATCTACCATCAGAGAACACTATAAACCCCTCTATGCAAATAAACTAGAAAATCTAGAAGAAATGGATAAATTCCTCGACACATATACCCATCCAAGACTAAACCAGGAAGAAGTTTAATCTCTGAATAGATCAATAACAGGTTCTGAAATTGAGGAAATAAATAGCCTACCAACCAAAAAAAAGTCCAGGACCAGACGGATTCACAGCCAAATTCTACCAGAGGTACAATGAGGAGTGGGTTCCATGCCTTCTGAAACAATTCCAAACAATAGAAAAAGAGGGAATCCTCCCTAACTTATTTTATGAGGCCAGCATCATCCTGATAACAAACCTTGGTAGAGACACAACAAAAAAAGATAATTTTAGGTCAATATCCCTGATGAACATTGAGGCAAAAATCTTCAATAAAATACTGGCAAACCGAATCCAGTAGCACATCAAAAAGTGTATCCACCACAGTCAAGTCAGCTTCATCCCTGGGATGCAAAGCTGGTTCAACATACCCAAATCAATAAATGTAATCCATCACATAAACAGAATGAATGCCATAAACCACGTGATTATCTCAATAAGTGTAGAAAAGACTTTCAACACAATTCAACAGCCTTTCATGCTAAAAGCTCTCAATAAACTAGGTATTAATGGAACGTATCTCAAAATAATAAGAGCTGTTTATGACAAACCCATAGCCAATATCATAGTGAATTGGCAAAACTGGAAGAATCCCTTTTGAAAACTGTCACAAAACAAGGATGCCCTCTCTTATGACTCTTATTTAACATAGTATTGGAAGTTCTGGCCAGGGCAATCAGGCAGGAGAAAGAAATCAAGGGTATTCAAATTGGAAAAAAGGAAGTCAAACTGTCTCTGTTTGAAGATGACACGATTGTATATTTAGAAAACCCCATCGTCTCAGCCCAAAATCTCCTTAAGCTGGCAAGCAAATTTAACGAAGTCTCAGGATATAAAATCAATGTGCTAAAATCACAAGCATTCCTATATGCCAAGAACAGACAAACAGAAAGCCAAATCATGAGTGAACTCCCATTCACAATTACTACAAAGAGAATGAAATACCTAGGAATCCAACTTACAAGGGAGGTGATGGACCTCTTCAAGGAGAACTACAAACCACTGCTCAATGAAATAAAGGAAGACACAAACAAATGGAAGAACATTCCATGCTCATGGATAGGAAGAATCAATATAGTGAAAATGCCCATACTGCCCAACATTATTTACAGGTTCAATGCTATCCCCATCAAGCTACCACTGACTTTCTTCGCTGAATTGGGAAAAAAAAAACTACTTTAAAGTTCATATGGAACCAAAAAAGAGCCCATATAGCAAAGACACTCCTAGGCAAAAAGAACAAACCTGGAGGCATTACACTACCTGACTTCAAACTATACTACAAGGCTACAGTAACAAAAACAGCATGGTACTGGTACCAAAACAGAGATATAGACCAATGGAACAGAGCAGAGGCCTCAGAAATAGTACCATACATCTACAGTTATCTGATCTTTGACAAACCTGACAAAAACAAGCAATGGGGAAAGGATTCCCTATTTAATTAATGGTGCTGAGAAAACTGGCTAGCCATATGTAGAAAGATGAAACTGGATCCCTTCCTTACACCTTATACAAAAATTAACTCAAGATGTATTAAAAACTTAAATGTAAGACCTAAAACCATAAAAGCCCTAGAAGAAAACCTAGGCAATACCATTCGGGACATAGGCATGGTCAAATACTTCATGATTAAAACACTACAAGCAATGGCAACAAATCCAAAATTGACAAATGGGATCTAATTAAACTAAAGAGCTTCTGTACACCAAAATAAAATGTCATCAGAGTGAACAGGCAACATACAGAATGGGAGAAAATTTTTGCAATCTACCCATCTGACAAAGAGCTAATATCCAGAATCTAAAAAGAACTTAAGGAAATTTACAAGAAAAAAACAACCGCATCAAAAAGTGAGCAAAGGATATGAACAGTCACTTCTCAAAAGAAGACATTTATGTAGCCAACAGACACATGAAAAAATGCTCATCATCACTGGTCATTAGAGAAATGCAAATCAAAACCACAATGAGACACCATTTCATGCCAATTTTAATGGCGATCATTAAAAAGTCAGGAAACAACAGATGCTGGAGAGGATGTGGAGAAATAGGAACACTTTTACACTGTTGGTGGGAGTGTAAATTAATTCAACCATTGTGGAAGACAGTGTGGTGATTCCTCAAGGATCTAGAACTAGAAATATCATTTGACCCAGCCAACCCATTACTGGGTATATACCCAAAGGATTACAAATCATGCTACTATAAAGACACATGCACATGTATGTTTATTGTGACACTATTCACAATAGCAAAGACTTGGAAGCAAACCAAATGTCCTTCAATGATAGACTGCATAAAGAAAATGTGGCACATATACACCATGGAATACTATGCAGCCATAAAAGGATGAGTCATAGAAGTGAAATAAATAGAAACGCTACTAAATTGTTACTTCATCTGTATAAATGGAAAAGTTCTAGGTCAAATTAACAAAATTCTAACTTAAACTGTAGGAATAGCGAGTTACAACACCTCAATCAATTCCTAGACTTGAACCAGTTTATAGGCTTAGTAGCCCTTGATTAAAGAGAGGCCAGATCTCTTAAAGGAAGAACCCTGGTACACTACCAAAAACATATAGCATTGAGTTATTTCCCCAGCCTTCCCCAAATGGATCTATGGCCTTTTACTAGGGTAAGTGTGCTTGAGGAAAAGGAAGTAATGAAAACTTTAAGGGTTACTGGAAACTGACTGAACTGACACTAACTCCAAGATACACCAAATGTATCTTGTGTGGCCCAGCAGTCAGATTCGGGGCTTATTGTGGTAAGACGAACAATGTTTTAGCACAAGTTTATCTCACAGTGGGCCTAGTGGTTCCCCAAACCCATCCTATGGTTATTTCCCCAGCTGAATTCATAATTGGAACATATATATGTAGCAGTTGAAATAATTCCCATACTGGTTCCCTGACCTGTAGCTTCAAGGCTATTATGGCAGGAAAGGCCAAGTGGAAATCACTAAAACTACCTCTACCTAAGAAAGTAGTAATTCAAAAGGAATACCACATCATTGGGTAGATTGCAGAGACTAGTGCCATCATCAAGTGTTTTAAAGATGCAGTTTGCAATCACCATCTCATCCCCATTCAACTCTCCTATTTGGTCTGTGCAGAAGAAAAATGATTCTTGAAGAAAAACAGTGAATCATCATAAATTTATTCAGTTGTTGACTCTAATTATAGCTGCTATACCACATGTTGTTTCACTGCTTGAGCGAATTAAAAAATTCCCTGGCACCTGTATAAAGCTATTGATCTAGCAAGTACTTTTTCTCAATCCCTGTCCATAAGGCCCATCAGAAATAGTTTGCTTTACCTGGAAAGGCCAATAATGCACATTTACTGTCATATCTCAAGGGTATAACAACTCTTCAGTTCTATGTCATAATTTAGTTCACAGGGATATTGATCTCCTTTCCCATCCACAACATGTCACACTCTTTTATTGAATTGCTTACATTATGCTGATTGAACCTAATGAACAAGAAGTACCAACTATTCTAGACTTATTGGTAACTATGTCAGTGGGTGATATGAATCCAGTGAAAGTTCAGGGGCCTTCCACTTCAGTGAAAGTTCTAGGATTCCAGTAGTTTGAGATATGTCAAAATATCTCTTCTAAGGTGAAGGGTACAATGTTGCATCCAGTCCCTTGGTATGATCTGAATGCTTGCACCCCCACCACTAAATTTATATGTTGAAATCCAATCCCTTATGTAATGGCATTTGTTTTCTCTGTTTTTTTTTTTTTTTTTTTTTTTTTTCCAGTGACAGATAAAATCATATGTACTTACCATGTACAACATGTTTTGGAGTGTATATACATGTGGAATAACTAAATATAGCTAATAGCTAATTAACGTATTTGTACCTCATATAGTTCTTATTTTTCTGGTGAGAAAACTTTGCCAGGTACAACATAATGTTTTGAAGTATATACTTACCATGTACAATATAATGTTTTGAAGTATATATACATTGCCAAATGACTTAATTTAGCTATTTAACATATTTTTACCTCACATAATTTTCATCATTGTGGTGAGAACACTTTACATCTTCTCTCTTTGCATTGCTGAGGAATACAATATATTATTAACTGTAGTCACAAGTTTTACAGTGGATTTCTTGAACTTATTCCTCTTATCTAACTAAAATTTTGTGTCCTTTGACCATCACTCCCCCACAACCACTCCACTCCCTTGTAACCACAACTCTACTTTCTATCTTAATCAGATCAACGTTTTTAGATTCCACATATGAGTGAAATTATTCAGTACGTGTCTTTCTGTACCTTATTTCACTTAACGTGATGTCCTCCAGATACACCATGTTGTTACAAATAACAAGGTTTCCTTGTTTACGGCTGAATACTACTCCATTCTGTATAAATACTTTTCCATTATGTGTCAAAATTCCATTTTCTTTACTCATTCATCTATTGATGACCCTAAAATTCATGACCCTCATTCATTACCCTAATAGATGACGCTAGTATTTATCATTCGTCTATCGATGGACCCTAATATAGTGGTACAAAAAAACAAAAAAGAGGCACAATGCCTAGTGAGCCTCTTTGACTTTTGGAGACAAGATATTAACTGTTTGTGTATATTACTCAAGTCCATTTACTAAGTTACCCACAAAACTACTAGTTTTGTGTGGGTCCTAAAACAAGAGAAGGCTCTGCTGTTGTGCAAGCTGAGTTGTCACTTGGAGCATATTATCCAGCAAATTTAACTGTGACTGAAGTGTCAGTGACAGATGGTATGCGGTATGGAGCCTTTGGCAGGCCTTTGTAGGTGAATCACAGTGATAACAACTCTTAGGATTTTGGAGCAAAGCCCTGCAAGTTTCTGCCAGTGGATAACTACTCTCCTTTTGAGAAACAGCTTTTGGCTTCTTACTGGACCTCACTTAAAGAATGAAAACTTAACCATGGTCCACCAAATTACCATCTGCTCTCAGCTGCCAATTATAAACTGGGGATAATCTGACCCACTAAACCATAAATTTGAGTGTGCATATCAACATTCCATCATGAAATGGAATTTATATGTTCACGGGTGCAAACAGGCCCTGAAGGTACAGGTAAGTTAGATGAAGTGTCCCAAATGCCCATGGTCCCTACTCCTGCTATACTGTCATCTCTCTTCCAGCCTGAACCTATGGCTTCCTGGAGAGCTCCCTAAAATCTGTTGATAGAGGAAGAGAAGACTTGGTCCTGGTTTACAGATGGTACTGCACAATATGCAGGAACCATATGAAAGCAGGCAGCTGAAGCACTACAGCCTCTCTCTGGGACATCTCCTAAGAAAAATGAGGGAGCATCCTCCTATCCTCCAGGTTGGCAGAATTTCTAGTAGTGCATTTGTTTTTTCACAGGATTGGAAGGAAAAATGGTCAGATGTGCAAATATACACCAATTGCTGGGCTGTGGCCAATGGTTTGGCTGGATGGTAAAAAATATAGAAGAAACGATTGAAAAATGGGTAAAATATAAATCTGGGCAAAAGATATGTGGATAGGTATTTGTCCTCTGAATGGGCAGAAAACATGATGATATTTGTGTTTCATGTAAATGCTTACCAAAAGGTGACCTTAGCCGAAAAGGATTTTAATAAGCAAGTGGACAGGATAACCCATTCTGTGGATACCAGTTAATGTCTTTTGTCACCCAACCCTGTCATCACACAATGAACTCAACGAACAAAGTGGCCATGGTAGCAGGGATGGAAATTATTCACCAGTTCAGCAACACAGACTTTTCACTCACCAAGGCTTTCATGGTTATAGCCACTGCTGAGTGCCCAATATGAAATCAGCTAAGACTAATATAGAGTTCCCCTTATCACACCATTCTATGGAGTGATCAGCAAGTTTATTACACTAGTCAGCTTCCATTATGGAAGAGACAGCATTTTGTTCTTACTGGAATAGACACTTACTCTAGATATTGATTTGCCTCTTTTTTCATGCAATGATTCTGCAAAAACTACCATTTGTGTACTTATAAAATGCCTTATCTACCGTTATATTACTCCACACAGCGCAGCTTCTGATCAAGGAATTCATAATACAACAAAATAAGTGCAACAATAAGCCCATGCTCATGTAACTCAGTGGTGTAAATTTTATTGGTTCTGTTCCTCCAAAGAACCCTGAGTAATATATCTAGTAAATGATTTTTTCATCACCTGTTAGTAAAGACCACAAGAAGTAGGTTGTGATATACGTAAACTCTCTCATATGGGCTGGATTGTGTTTTCCTAAAATTTATACATTGAAGCGCCGATCCCCCAGTACCTCATAATGTGACTATATTTGTATATAGGGTTTATGAAAGTTAAAATGAGGTCATTGCAGTTGGCTCTAATCTCATCTGATTGGTGTCCCTATGAGAAGAGGAAATTTGGAAACAATAATAGACACCAAGAATGCACATACACAGAAAAAAAAGGCCATGTAAGTGCACAGCAAAAATGCAGCCATTTGCAAGCCAAAAAGAAATGCCTTAGAACAAAGCAAACCCACTAACACCTTGATTTTGGACATTTAGCCTCCAGAACTATGAGAAAGTATATATTTTTTGGTTTAGACCATCCAGTCTGTGTTGTTTTGCTATGGAAGCCCTGTCAATCTAATATAATGTTCTACCTCCGGGTATATCTACTCTTCAGGCCTATGTCATAATTTAGTCCTCAGAGATCTTGATCATGTTTCCCTTCCAGAAGACAGTACTGATGGATTACACTGAAAATATTATGCTGCTTGGGCCTAGTGAACGATTTATTGATAAGCATTTGCACGTCAGAGGATGAGAAATAAATCCAACAAAAATTTCATGTTCTTTCCACCTCAGTGAAAAGCACAGTTTAAGATACTTCTACAGTTTAAGATACTTTGTTGTATCTGGCCCATTCTTTTTTTTTTTCCCCCCCGTGGGACCGAACTCTTATTATTATTTTTTTTTATACTTTAAGTTCTAGGGTACATGTGCACAACGTGCAGGTTTGTTACATATGTATGCATGTGCCATGTTGGTGTGCTGCACCCATTAACTGGTCATTTACGTTAGGTATATCTCCTAATGCTATGCTTCCCTGCTACCCCCTCCCCATAATAGGACCCGATGTGTGATGCTCCCCTTCCTGTGCACAAGTGATCTCATTGTTCAATTCCCACCTATGAATGAGAACATGTGGTATTTGGTTTTCTGTTCTTGCGATAGTTTGCTGAGAATGATGGTTTCCAGCTGCATCCATGTCCCTACAAAGGATACGAACTCATCGTTTTTTATGGCTGCATAGTATTCCATTGTGTATATGTGCCACATTTTCTTAATCCAGTCTGTCACTGATGGACATTTGGGTTGATTCCAAGTCTTTGCTATTGTGAATAGCATCTGGCCCATTCTTAACCAAAAACAGGCACAATGTCTAGTGGACCGGTTCGAATTTTGGAGAAAATATGTTCACCATTTAGGTGTGTTACTCCAGTTGATTTATCATGTGACACCAAAAAGCCTGGTGGTTTTTGGTGGGCCCCAAAACAAGAGAAGGCTCTGCAATGGGTCCAGACTGCTGTGCAAACTGCTCTACCACTTGGGTCATATGATCCAGCAGATCCAATGGTTCTTGAAGTTTCAGTGGCAGATAGAGATGTTGTTTGGAATTTTTGGCAGTCATCCGTATCTGAATCACAGCATAGAACTCTGTTAAAGCAATACCCTATTCTTCATGTGAAGTCTTGCCATCCTTTGTAGATAACTACTCTACTTTTGAGAAGAAGCTTTTGGCTTATTATTGGACCTTAGTAGGGAGTAAATGCTTAACCGCAGGTCAACAAATTACTATGCAATCTTAGTTGCTTACCATGAACTGGATATGGCTTAATGCACCAAGCCATAAATTCAGGCATGCACATCAATGTGCCCTTATCAAATAGAGGAAGTATATACCAATTCAGGCTCAACTATACTCTAAATGAATAAGTAAGTTACATGAAGAACTTATCCAAACACCTATGGTTTCCATTACTGCTTATCTTCCATTCCATTATCCTCCCTCTCCCAGCTCATCCTTATGGCTTCATGGAGAGTTCCTTATGATCAGTTGACTGAGGAAATGAAAATGCATGGCCATTTTACCAATGTTTTAAGGAGATATATATGGAGGCCAAGTTGACATAGGACACTCTGTGATGGTTAATTTTACATGTCAACTTGACTAGGATACAGTCCTCTGTTATTTAACCAAACACGAATCTAACCGTTGCACTGAAGGATATTTCATAGATGTGGTTCGCATGTATGATCAATTCACTTTAAGTAAAGATTACCCTCAAAAATGTGGGTATGCTTTATCTACTCAGCTGAAAGTGCAAAATTAAATTTCCCTGAGGAGAAATTCTGCTTCAAGTCTGTAGTATCAATTTCTTCCTGAGTTTTTAAAGTTTTAAATTTTTAATTCTTTAATTTTAATTTTTACTTTTTTGAGACAGAGTCTTGTTGTGTCTCTCAAGCGGGGCATGATCACGGTTTACTGCAGCCTCAATCTCTTGGGCTCAAGCAATCCTCCTACCTCCGCCTCCTGAGTATCTGTGACTACCATGACTGGCTAACTATTCTTTTACTTTTTCAAAGAGACAGGGTCTCACTATATTCCCCAGGGTGGTCTCAAACTCCTGGGACTCAAGCTATCTTCCCACCTTGTCCTGTCAAAGTTCTGCGATTACAGGTATGAGTCACTGTGCCTGGCCTTTCCTGCCTATTTCTAGTCTGCTGGACTTCCCTATAAATTTTATTCTTGCCAGCCTCCACAGTCATATGATCAAATTCCTTAAAATAATTCTCTTTCTATCTAGATAGATATAGACATAAATATAGACATAGATATACGAATAGACATCTTCTGTATTCTGTTCCTCCAGAAAACCCTATGTAATTGATACAGGGGATGATAAACAAATTCCAAAAGGTCTGAATTTGTCTACTGCTAACACCTATGATACTATATAAGCCTCAGTTTAAATCCAGTGTGAGCAAAAAGAGCTGATAAAGTGTAAACAATGACAGTCACCCAACAAGGTCTCAGATTTAGGTGGTCAATTTAGTCTTAGTCTTTGATTGGTTCTTTCTTTAATTAATGTAATATCCTAGTTAAATATTGCTGCTGTAAAAAGTAAACCCCCAAATCTCTCAATGACTTAATAATAGTGCAGTTTATTTCTCCCTCACATCAAGTAAACAGGTTATTTTGATCAGCACTCTTTTAAACCTTGTCTCAGAGATTTAAATTATTTTCATCTGATCCTCAATCCATCCTAAAGATTGTCTGGGACATTTAGTAAGCCAAAAGTTAGTCAAACTGTCTTGGCCTTATGGCAAGGAAGATAGGGGGATGTAGTCTTTCTGTGTCAAGGAAGAGAAAACAAGACTATTTAGCAAGTCTGTCTCCATTTTAGGAAGGAAGAAAGTTGGAGTGGAAACATACACACCCTGACTTTCTGCAAAACAGATTACTTCAGTCTCAAACTCCCTGAAAGTCACTGAAGTCAGAAAATACACCGAGGAGTATTGTCTGTTCTTTGTGTCTTTCATCAGGTTCTGAACAATCTGCCACCATCTCCCTCACAAAGACTGATCTTGTTTCTCTAAGGCATTTGCTTTCCTATGTATGTTTCTGTAAGAGACAAAGATATATAACATTACAGCAAAAAAGCTATTGACTGTGTATATCCAGAAAGCAATCAAAACAACATCCATATATTTTAAATGGTGCATAATTTTCTAGAATATATAGGTGTATGAATATGTATATATGTATATAAAATGTATGCATCAGAATAGCTCAAAGGAAATATCTTAATTTTACAGGTTTTAATATTTTTAAAATTAATTTGTTTCCTATAGAAAAAAGAGAAAGTTTCTAGGCTCAAGAGCCTTTGGGTATTTTTCTAAGAAGTAATGAAATAGATAAATTCACTTAATTGCTAAATAAAACACATTGCTTATAACAGAATATATTAATAAACAACCCCCGCTCCTGCCTTATCACCTATGATTGTAATGCTATAGCAAAAAGTAATATTAGGAATGAATGTATCAATTACTTTGGGAAGTATGGCCATTTTCACGATATTGATTCTTTCTATCCATGAGCATGGAATGTTTTTCCATTTGTTTCTGTCCTCTCTTATTTCCTTGGGCAGTGGTTCGTAGTTCTCCTTGAAGAAGTCCTTCACATCCCTTTTAAGCTGTATTACTAGTAATTTAATTCTCTTTGTAGCAATTGTGACTGGGAGTTCACTCATGATTTGGCTCTCTGTTTATCTATTATTGGCGTATAGGAATGCTAATGGTTTTTGCACATTGATTTTGTTTCCTGAGACTATGCCGAAGTTGCTTATCAACTTAAGGAGTTTTTGGGCTGAGACGATGCAGTTTTCTAAATATACAACCATGTCATCTGCAAACAGAGACCATTTGACTTCCTCTCTTCCTATTTGAATACCCTTTATTCTTTCTCTTGCTTGATTGCCCTGGCCAGAACTTCCAATCTATGTTGAATAGGAGTGGTGAGAGAGGACATCCTTGTCTTGTGCCAGTTTTCAAAGGGAATGCTTCTAGCTTTTGCCCATTCAGTGTGATATTGGCTGTGGGTTTGTCATAAATAGCTCCTATTATTTTGAGATACATTCCATCAATACCTCATTTATTGAGAGTTTTTAGCATGAAGGGGTGTTGAATTTTATTGAAGGCCTTTTCTTCATCTATTGAGATAATCATGTGGTTTTTGTCATTGATTCTGTTTATGTGATGAATTACATTTACTGATTTGTGTATGTGGGACCGGCCTTGCATCCCATCAATGAAGCAGACTTGTTCGTGGTGGATAAGCTTTTTGATGCAGTTTGCCAGTATTTTATTGAGGATTTTTGTATCGATGTTCATCAGGGATATTGGACTGAATTTTTCTTTTTTGTGTGTGTGTGTCTCTGCCAGGTTTTGGTATAAGGATGATGGTGGCCTCACAAAAGAAGTTAGAGAGGAGTCCCTCTATTTATATTGCTTAGAATAGTTTGAGAAGGAATGGTACCAGCTCTTCTTTGTACCTGTGGTAGAATTTGACTGTGAATCCATCTGGTCCTGGCCTTTTTTTGGTTGGTAGGCTAGTAATCACTGCCCCAATTTTGAAAATTGTTATTGGTCTATTCGGGGGTTCAAATTCTTCCTGGTTTAGACTTGGGAGGGTGTATGTGTCCAGGAATTTATCCATTTCTTCTAGATTTGCTAGTTTATTTTGCATAGCTGTGTTTATAGTATTCTCTGATGGTAGTTTGTATTTCTATAGGATCAGTGGTGATTTCCCCTTTATCACTTATTATTGTGTCTATTTGATTCTTTTCCCTTTTCTTCTTTATTAGTCTGGCTAGTGGTCTATCTATTTTGTTAATCTTTTCAGAAAAACAGCTCCTGGATTCTTTCATTATTTATTTATTTATTTATTTATTTTAAATTATTATTATACTTTAAGTTCTAGGGTACATGTGCATAACATGCAGGTTTGTTACATATGTATACTTGAGCCATGTTGGTGTGCTGCATCCATCAACTCATCAGCACCCATCAACTCGTCATTTACATCAGGTATAACTCCCAATGTAATCCCTCCCCCCAACCCCCTCCCCATGATAGGCCCCGGTGTGTGATGCTCCCCTTCCCAAGTCCAAGTGATCTCATTGTTCAGTTCCCACCTATGAGTGAGAACATGCAGTGTTTGGTTTTCTGTTCTTGCGATAGTTTGCTGAGAATGATGGTTTCCAGCTGCATCCATGTCCCTACAAAGGACACAAACTCATCTTTTTTTATGGTGCATAGTATTCCATGGTGTATATGTGCCACATTTTCTTAATCCAGTCTGTCACTGATGGACATTTGGGTTGATGCCAAGTCTTTGCTATTGTGAATAGTGCCGCAATAAACATTTGTGTGCATGTGTCTTTATAGCAGCATGATTTATAATCCTTTGGGTATATACCCAGTAATGGGATGGCTGGGTCGTAAGGTACTTCTAGTTCTAGATCCTTGAGGAATCACCATACTGTTTTCCGTAATGGCTGAACTAGTTTACAATCCCACCAACAGTGTAAAAGTGTTCCTATTTCTCCACATCCTCTCCAGCATCTGTTGTTTCCTGTCTTTTTAATGATCGCCATTCTAACTGGTGTGAGATGGTATCTCATTGTGGTTTTGATTTGCATTTCTCTGATGGTCAGTGATTGTGAGCATTTCTTTGTGTGTCTGTTGACTGTATGAATGTCTTCTTTTGAGAAATGTCTGTTCATATCCTTTGCCCACTTTTTGATGGGGTTGTTTGTTTTTCTCCTGTAAATTTGTTTGAGTTCTTTGTAGGTTCTGGATATTAGCCCTTTGTCAGATGAGTAGATTGCAAAAATTTTCTCCCATTCTGTAGGTTGCCTGTTCACTCTGATGGTAGTTTCTTTTGCTGTGCAGAAGCTCTTTAGTTGAATTAGATCCCATTTGTCTATTTTGGCTTTTGTTGCCGTTGCTTTTGGTGTTTTAGACATGAAGTCTTTGCCCATGCCTATGTCCTGAATGGTATTAACTAGGTTTTCTTCTAGAGTTTTTATGGTATTAGGTCTAACATTTAAGTCTCTAATCCATCTTGAATTAATTTTCGTATAAGGAGTAAGGAAAGGATCCAGTTTCAGCTTTCTGCTTATGGCTAGCCAATTTTCCCAGCACCATTTATTACATAGGGAATCCTTTCCCCATTTCTTGTTTCTCTCAGGTTTGTCAAAGATCAGATGGCTGTAGATGTGTGGTGTTATTTCTGAGGACTCTATTCTGTTCCATTGGTCTATATCTCTGTTTTGGTACCAGTACCATGCTGTTTTGGTTACTGTAGCCTTGTAGTATAGTTTGAAGTCAGGTAGCGTGAGGCCTCCAGCTTTGTTCTTTTGACTTAAGATTGTCTTGGCAGTGCAGGCTCTTTTTTGGTTCCATATGAACTTTAAAGCAGTTTTTTCCAATTCTGTGAAGAAACTCATTGGTAGCTTGATGGGGATGACATTGAATGTGTAAATTACCTAGGGCAGTATGGTCATTTTCATGATATTGATTCTTCCTATCCATGAGCATGGTATGTTCTTCCATTTGTTTGTATCCTCTTTTATTGCACTGAGCAGTGGTTTGTAGTTCTCCTTGAAGAGGTCCTTTACATTCCTTATAAGTTGGATTCCTAGGTATTTTATTTTCTTTGAAGCTATTGTGAATGGGAGTTCATTCATGATTTGGCTCTCTGTTTGTCTGTTACTGGTGTATAAGAATGCTTGTGATTTTTGCACATTAATTTTGTATCCTGAGACTTTGCTGAAGTTGCTTATCAGCTTAAGGAGATTTTGGGCTGAGACAATGGGGTTTTCTAAATATACAATCATCACAATCATGTCATCTGCAAACAGGGACAATTTGACTTCTTCTTTTCCTAACTGAATACCGTTTATTTCTTTCACTTGACTGATTGCCCTAGCCAGAAATTCCAACACTATGTTGAACAGGAGTGGTGAGAGAGGGCATCCCTGTCTTGTGCCAGTTTTCAAAGGGAATATTTCCAGTTTTTGCCCATTCAGTATGATATTGGCTGTGGGTTTGTCATAGATAGCTCTTATTATTTTGAGATGCATTCCATCAATACCGAATTTATTGAGCGTTTTTAGCATGAAGGGCTGTTGAATTTTGTCAAAGGCCTTTTCTGCATCTATTGAGATAATCATGTGGTTCTTGTCTTTGGTTCTGTTTATATGCTGGATTATGTTTATTGATTTGCATATGTTGAACCAGCCTTGCATCCCAGGGATGAAGCTCACTTGATCATGGTGGATAAGCTTCTTGATGTGCTGCTGAATCTGGTTTGCCAGTATTTTATTCGGGATTTTTGCATCGATGTTCATCAGGGATATTGGTCTAAAATTCTCTTTTTTTGTTGTGTCTCTGCCAGGCTTTGGTATCAGGATGATGTTGGCCTCATAAAATGAGTTAGGGAGGATTCCCTCTTTTTCTATTGATTGGAATAGTTTCAGAAGGAATGGTACTAGCTCCTCCTTGTACCTCTGGTAGAATTCAGCTGTGAATCCATCTGGTCCTGGACTTTTTTTGGTTGGTAGGCTATTAATTATTGCCTCAATTTCAGAGCCTGCTATTGGTCTATTCAGGGATTCAGCTTCTTCCTGGTTGAGTCTTGGGAGAATGTAAGTGTCCAGGTAATTATCCATTTCTTCTAGATTTTCTAGTTTATTTGCATAGAGGTGTTTATAGTATTCTGTGATGGTAGTTTGTATTTCTGTGGGGTCGGTGGTGATATCCCCTTTATCATTTTTTATTGCATCTATTTGATTCTTCTCTCTTTCTTTCCTTATTAGCCTTGCTAGTGGTCTATCAATTTTGTTGATCTTTTCAAAAAACCAACTCCTGGATTCATTAATTTTTTGGAGGGTTTTTTGTGTCTCTATCTCCTTCAGTTCTGCTCTGATTTTAGTTACTTCTTGCCTTCTGCAAGCTTTTGAATGTGTTTGCTCTTGCTTCTCTAGTTCTTTTAATTGTGATGTTAGAGTTTCCATTTTAGATCTTTCCAGCTGTCTCTTGTGGACATTTAGTGCTATAAATTTCCCTCTACACACTGCTTTAAATGTGTCCCAGAGATTCTGGTATGTTGTATCTTTGTTCTCATTGGTTTCAAAGAACATCTTTATTTCTGCCTTCATTTCGTTATGTACCCAGTAGTCATTCAGGAGCAGGTTGTTCAGTTTCCATGTAGTTGAGCGGTTTTGACAGAGTTTTTTAGTCCTGAGTTCTAGTTTGATGGCACTGTGGTCTGAGAGACAGTTTGTTATAATTTCTGTTCTTGTACATTTGCTGAGGCGTGCTTTACTTCCAATTATGTGGTCAATTTTGGAATAAGTGTGATGTGGTGCTGAGAAGAATGTATATTCTGTTGATTTGGGGTGGAGAGTTCTGTCGCTGTCTATTAAGTCTGCTTGCTGCAGAGATGAGTTCAATTCCTGGATATCCCTGTTAACTTTCTGACTCATTGATCTGTCTAATGTTGACAGTAGGGTGTTTTCAAGTCGCCCATTATTATTGTATGGGAGTCTAATTCTCTTTTTAAGTCTCTAAGGACTTTCTTTATGAATCTGGGTGCTCCTGCTTTGGGTACATATATATTCAGGATAGTTATCTCTTCCTGTTGAATTGATCCCTTTACCATTATGTAATGGCCTTCTTTGTCTCTTTTGATCTTTGATGGTTTAAAGTCTGTTTTATCAGACACTAGTATTGCAACCCCTGCTTTTTTCTGTTCTCCATTTGCTTGGTAAATCTTCCTCCATCCCTTTATTTTGAGCCTATAAAAGTCTCTGCGTGTGAGATCGGTCTCCTGAATACAGCAGACTGATGGGTCTTGACTCTTTTTTTTTTTTTTTTTTTTTTTTTAATTGTACTTTGAGTTCTAGGGTACATGTGCATAACGTGCAGGTTTGTTACATATGTATACTTGTGCCATGTTGCTGTGCTGTACCCATCAACTCGTCGGCACCCGTCAACTCGTCATTTACATCAGGTATAACTCCCAATGCAATCCCTCCCCACTCGCCCCTCCCCATGATAGGCCCCAGTGTGTGATGTTCCCCTTCCTGAGTCCAAATGATCTCATTGTTCAGTTCCCACCTATGAGTGAGAACATGCGGTGTTTGGTTTTCTGTTCTTGTGATAGTTTGTTAAGAATGATGGTTTCCAGCTGCATCCATGTCCCTACAAAGGACACAAACTCATCCTTTTTTATGGCTGCATAGTATTCCATGGTGTATATGTGCCACATTTTCTTAATCCAGTCTGTCACTGATGGACATTTGGGTTGATGCCAAGTCTTTGCTATTGTGAATAGTGCCGCAATAAACATGCGTGTGCATGTGTCTTTATAGCACCATGATTTATAATCCTTTGGGTATATCCCCAGTAATGGGATGGCTGGGTCATATGGTACTTCTAGTAATAGATCCTTGAGGAATCACCATACTGTTTCCCATAATGGTTGAACTAGTTTACAATCCCACCAACAGTGTAAAAGTGTTCCTATTTCTCCACATCCTCTCCAGCACCTGTTGTTTCCTGACTTTTTAATGATTGTCATTCTAACTGGTGTGAGATGGTATCTCATTGTGGTTTTGATTTGCATTTCTCTGATGGCCAGTGATGATGAGCATTTTTTCATGTGTCTGTTGGCTGTATGAATGTCTTCTTTTGAGAAATGTCTGTTCATATCCTTTGCCCACTTTTTGATGGGGTTGTTTGTTTTTTTCTTGTAAATTTGTTTGAATTCTTTGTAGGTTCTGGATATTAGCCCTTTGTCAGATGAGTAGATTGCAAAAATGTTCTCTATTTCTGTAGGTTGCCTGTTCACTCTGATGGTAGTTTCTTTTGCTGTGCAGAAGCTCTTTAGTTTAATGAGATCCCATTTGTCTATTTTGGCTTTTGTTGCCGTTGCTTTTGGTGTTTTAGACATGAAGTCTTTGCCCATGCCTATGTCCTGAATGGTACTACCTAGGTTTTCCTCTAGGATTTTTATGGTATTAGGTCTAACATTTAAGTCTCTAATCCATCTTGAATTAATTTTCGTATGAGGAGTAAGGAAAGGATCCAGTTTCAGCTTTCTACTTATGGCTAGCCAATTTTCCCAGCACCATTTATTAAATAGGGAATCCTTTCCCCATTTCTTGTTTCTCTCAGGTTTGTCAAAGATCAGATGGCTGTAGATGTGTGGTGTTATTTCTGAGGACTCTGTTCTGTTCCATTGGTCTATATCTCTGTTTTGGTACCAGTACCATGCTGTTTTGGTTACTGTAGCCTTGTAGTATAGTTTGAAGTCAGGTAGCGTGATGCCTCCAGCTTTGTTCTTTTGACTTAGGATTGTCTTGGAGATGCAGGCTCTTTTTTGGTTCCATATGAACTTTAAAGCAGATTTTTCCAATTCTATGAAGAAACTCATTGGTAGCTTGATGGGGATGGCATTGAATCTATAAATAACCTTGGGCAGTATGGCCATTTTCACAATAATGATTCTTCCTATCCATGAGCATGGTATGTTCTTCCATTTGTTTGTGTCCTCTTTGATTTCACTGAGCAGTGGTTTGTAGTTTTCCTTGAAGAGGTCCTTTACATCCCTTGTAAGTTGGATTCCTAGGTATTTTATTCTCTTTGAAGCAATTGTGAATGGAAGTTAATTCATGATTTGGCTCTCTGTTTGTCTGTTACTGGTGTATAAGAATGCTCACTTGATCATGATGGATAAGCTTTTTGAAGTGTTGCTGAATCCGGTTTGCCAGTATTTTATTGAGGATTTTTGCATCGATGTTCATCAGGGATATTGGTCTAAAATTCTCTTTTTTTGTTGTGTCTCTGCCAGGCTTTGGTATCAGGACGATGTTGGCCTCATAAAATGAGTTAGGGAGGATTCCCTCTTTTTCTATTGATTGGAATAGTTTCAGAAGGAATGGTACCAGCTCCTCCTTGTACCTCTGGTAGAATTCGGTTGTTAATCCATCTGGTCCTGGACTTTTTTTGGTTGGTAGGCTATTAATTATTGCCTCAATTTCAGAGCCTGCTATTGGTCTATTCAGGGATTCAACTTCTTCCTGGTTTAGTCTTGGAAGAGTGTAAGTGTCCAGGAAATTATCCATTTCTTCTAGATTTTCCAGTTTATTTGCATAGAGGTGTTTATAGTATTCTCTGATGGTAGTTTGTATTTCTGTGGGGTCGGTGGTGATATCCCCTTTATCATTTTTAATTGCATCAATTTGATTTTTCTCTCTTTTCTTCTTTATTAGTCTTGCTAGCGGTCTGTCAATTTTGTTGATCTTTTCAAAAAACCAACTCCTGGATTCATTGATTTTTTGGAGGGTTTTTTGTGTCTCTATCTCCTTCAGTTCTGCTCTGATCTTAGTTATTTCTTGCCTTCTGCTAGCTTTTGAATGTGTTTGCTCTTGCTTCTCTAGTTCTTTTAATTGTGATGTTAGAGTGTCCATTTTAGATCTTTCCAGCTGTCTCTTGTGGACATTTAGTGCTATAAATTTCCCTCTACACACTGCTTTAAATGTGTCCCAGAGATTCTGGTATGTTGTATCTTTGTTCTCATTGGTTTCAAAGAACATCTTTATTTCTGCCTTCATTTCGTTATGTACCCAGTAGTCATTCAGGAGCAGGTTGTTCAGTTTCCATGTAGTTGAGCGGTTTTGACAGAGTTTTTTAGTCCTGAGTTCTAGTTTGATGGCACTGTGGTCTGAGAGACAGTTTGTTATAATTTCTGTTCTTGTACATTTGCTGAGGAGTGTTTTACTTCCAATTATGTGGTCAATTTTGGAGTAAGTGCATTGTGCTGCTGAGAAGAATGTATATTCTGTAGATTTGGGGAGAAGAGTTCTATAGATGTCTATTAGGTCTGCTTGCTGCAGAGATGGGTTCAATTCCTGCATATCCTTGTTAACTTTCTGTTTCGTTGATCTGTCTAACGTTGACAGTGGAGTGTTGAAGTTTCCCATTATTATTGTATGGGAGTCTAAGTCTCTTTTTAAGTCTCTAAGGACTTCCTTTATGAATCTGGGTGCTCCTGTATTGGGTGCATATATATTTAGGATAGTAATCTCTTCCTGTTGAATTGATCCCTTTACCATTATGTAATGGCCTTCTTTGTCTCTTTTGATCTTTGATGGTTTAAAGTCTGTTTTATCAGAGACTAGTATTGCAACCCCTGCTTTTTTTTTGTTCTCCATTTGCTTGGTAGATCTTCCTCCATCCCTTTATTTTGAGCCTATGTATGTCTCTGCATGTGAGATGGGTCTCCTGAATACAGCAGACTGATGGGTCTTGACTCTTTATCCAGTTTGCCAGTCTGTGTCTTTTAATTGGAGCATTTAGTCCATTTACATTTAAGGTTAAGATTGTTATGTGTGAACTTGATCCTGCCATTATGATATTAAGTGGTTATTTTGCTCATTAGTTGATGCAGTTTCTTCCTAGCCTCGATGGTCTTTATATTTTGGCATGTTTTTGCAATGGCTGGTACCGGTTGTTCCTTTCCATGTTTAGTGCTTCCTTCAGGGTCTCTTGTACGGCTGGCTTGGTGGTGACGAAATCTCTAAGCATTCTCTTATCTGTAAAGGATTTTATTTGTCCTTCACTTATGAAACTTAGTTTGGCTGGATATGAAATTCTGGGTTGAAAATTCTTTTCTTTAAGAATGTTGAATATTGACCCCCACTCTCTTCTGGCTTGGAGAGTTTCTGCCGAGAGGTCTGATGTCAGTCTGATGGGCTTCCCTTTGTGGGTAACCCGGCATTTCTCTCTGGCTGCCCTTAAAATTTTTTTCCTTCATTTCAACTTTGGTGAATCTGGCAATTATGTGTCTTTGAGTTTCTCTTCTCGAGGAGTATCTTTGTGGCGTTCTCTGTATTTCCTGGATTTGAATGTTGGCCTGCCCTACTAGGTTGGGGAAGTTCTCCTGGATGATATCCTGAAGAGTGTTTTCCAACTTGGTTCCATTTTCCCCCTCACTTTCAGGCACCCCAATCAGACGTAGATTTGTCCTTGTTACATTATCCCATACTTCTTGCAGGCTTTGTTTATTTCCTTTTCTTCTTTTTTCTTTAGATTTCTCTTCTCGCTTCATTTCGTTCATTTGATCCTCAGTTGCTGATACTCTTTCTTCCAGTAGATCGAGTCGGTTACTGAAGCTTGTGCATTTGTCACTTATTTCTCGTGTCATGGTTTTCATCTCTGTCAGTTCGTTTATGGCGTTCTCTGTATTAATTATTCTAGTTATCAATTCTTCCACTCTTTTTTCAGGATTTTTAGTTTCTTTGCGCTGTGTACGTAATTCCTCCTTTAGCTCTGAGAAGTTTGATGGACTGAAGCCTTCTTCTCTCAGCTCGTCAAAGTCATTCTCAGTCCAGCTTTGATCCATTGCTGGTGATGAGCTGCGTTCCTTTGCAGAGGGAGATGCTTTCTTATTTTTTGAATTTCCAGCTTTTCTGCCCTGCTTTTTCCCCATCTTTGTGGTTTTATCTCCTTCTGGTCTTTGATGATGGTGACGTACTGATGGGGTTTTGGTGTGAGTGTCCTTCCTGTTTGTTAGTTTTCCTTCTAACTGTCAGGACCCTCAGCTGTAGGTCTGTTGGTGATTCGTTGAGGTCCACTCCAGACCCTGTTTGCCTGGGTGTCAGCAGCAGAGGCTGCAAAAGATAGAATACTGCTGAACAGCGAGTGTACCTCTCTCATTCTTGCTTTGGAAGCTTCCCCTCAGGGATGTACTCCACCGTGTGAGGTGTGGGGTGTCGGTCTGCCCCTAGTGGGGGTTGTCTCCCAGTTAGGCTACCCGGGGGTCAGGGACCCACTTGAGCAGGCAGTCTGTCCCTTCTCAGATCTCAACCTCCATGTTGGGAGATCCACTGCTCTCTTCAAAGCTGTCAGACAGAGTCCTTTGCATCTGCAGAGCTTTCTGCTGCTTTGTTGTTGTTGTTGTTGTTGTTGTTGTTTAGCTGTGCCCTGTCCCCAGAGGTGGAGTGTACAGAGAGAAGCAGGACTGCTTGAGCTGTTGTGAGCTCCATGCAGTTCAAGCTTCCCAGCAGCTTTGCTTACCTACCTAAGCCTCAGCAATGGCGGGCGCCCCTTCCCCAGACTCGCTGCTGCCTTGCCTTAGATTGCAGCCTGCTGTGCTAGCAATGAGGGAGGCTCCGTGGGCGTGGGACCCTCCTGACCAGGTGTGGGATGTATTCTCCTGGTGTGCCTCTTTGCTAAGACCCTTGGTAAAGAGCAGTATTGGGATGGGAGTTACCCGATTTTCCAGGTGTTGTGTGTCTCAGTTCCCCTTTTTAGGAAAAGGGATTCCCTTCCCCCTTGCACTTCCCTGGCGTGGCAATGCCTCCCCCTGCTTCAGTTCTCGCTGGTCAGGCTGCAGCAGCTGACCAGTACTGATTGTCTGGCACTCCCTAGTGAGATGAACCCAGTACCTCAGTTGAAAATGCAGAAATCACCGGTCTTCTGTGTTGTTAGCGCTGGGAGCTGGAGCCTGGAGCTGTTCCTATTCGGCCATCTTGCTCCAGTACAGTCATTCTTTGATTTTTTGAAGGGTTTTTTTCACCTCTATTTCCTTCATTTCTGCCTTGATCTTAGTTATTTCTTGTTTTCTAGTAGCTGTTACATTTGTTTGCTCTTGCTTCTCTGATTGTTTTAATTTTGATGTTAGTATTTCAATTTTACATCTTTCCTGCTTTCTCCTGTGGGCATTTAGTGCTGTAAATTTCCCTCCAAACACTGCTTTAGCTGTGTTGCAGAGATTCTGGTACGTTATGTCTTTGTTCTCACTGGTTTTGAAGGACTTATTTATTTTTACCTTAATTTCCTTATTTCCCCACTAGTCATTCAGGGGCAGTTTGTTCAGTTACCTTGTAGTTGTGTGGTTTTGAGTTGAGTTTGTTAATCCTGAGTTCTAATTTGATTGCACTGTGGTCTGAGACATTGTTCATTATGATTTCCAGTCTTTTTCATTTGCTGAGGAGTGTTTTACTTCCAATTATGTGGTGAATTTTAGAATAAGTGTTATGTGATGCTGAGAAGTATGTATATTCTGTTGATTTGGGGTCATGAGTTCTGTAGATATCTACTAGGTCCTCTTGATCCAGAGCTGAGTTCAATTCCTGAATATCTTTGTGAATTTTCTGTCTCATCGATCTGTCTAATATCAAGCTACCATTGACTTTCTTCACATAATTAGAAAAAAATTCTTTAAATTTTATATGAAACCAAAAAAGAGCTTGTATAGCCAAGACAATCCTAAGCAAAAAGAACAAAACTGGAGTCATCATGCTACCTGACTTCAAACTATAATACAAGACTGTAGTAACCAAAACAGCATGGTACTCATACCAAAACAGATATATAGACCAATGGAACAGAACAGAGAGCTCAGAAATAGTGCCACACATCTACAACCATCTTATCTTCTACAAACCTGACAAAGAAAAGCAATGTGGAAAGGATTCCCTATTTAATAAATGGTTTTGGGAAAACTGGCTAGCCACATGCAGAAAACTGAAACTCAACCCCTTCCTTACACCTTGTACAAAAATTAACTCAAGATAGATTAAAGAATTAAACATAAGACCTAAAACCATAAAAACATAGAAACCCTGGAAGACAACCTAGGCAATACCATTCAGGACATAGGCATGGGCAAATACTTCATGATTAATACAGCAAAAGCGATGACAACAAAAGCCAAAATTGACAAATGGGATCTAATTAAACTAAAAAGATTCTGCACAGCAAAAGGAACTATCATCAGAGTAAACAGGCACCTATAGAATGGGAGAACATTTTTACAATCTATCTAACTGACAAAGGGCTAATACCCAGAATCTACAAGGAACTTAAACAAATTTACAAAAAATAAAAAATAAATAAAAAATCAAAAAGTGGGCAAAGGATATGAACAGACACTTCTCAAAAGAAGACATTTATGCACCCAACAAACATATGAAAAAAAGCTCATCTTCACTGGTCATTAGAGAAATGCAAATCAAAACCACAATGAGACACCATTTCATGCCAGTTACAATGGCGATCATTAAAAAATCAGGAAGCAACAGATGCTGGAGAGCATGTGGAGAAATAAGAATGCTTTTACACCATTGTGGGAGTGTAAATTAGTTCAACCATTGTGGAAGACAGTGTGGTGATTCCTGAAGGTTCTAGAACCAGAAATACCATTTGACCCTTTAATCCCATTACTGGGTAAACACCCAAAGGATTACAAATTGTTCTACTAAGAAGGCACATGCATACGTCTGTTTATTGCAACACTATTCACAATAGCAAAGACTTGGAACCAACCCAAATGCTCATCAATGATAGACTGGATAAAGAAAATGTGGTACATATACACTATGGAATAGTATGCAGTCATAAAAAAGGATGAGTTTACGTGCTTTTCCAGGACATGGATGAAGCTGGTAACCATCATTCTCAGCAAGCTGACACAGGAACAGAAAACCAAACACTGCATGTTCTCACTCATAAGCAAGAGTTGAATAATGAGAACACATGGACACAGGGAGGGGAACATCACATACCAGGACCTGTTGGTGGGTGGGTGGCTAGGTGAGGGATAGCATTAGGAGAAATACTTAATGTAGATGATGGGTTGATGGGTGCAGCAAACCACCATAGCACATGTATACCTATGTAATAAACCTGCATGTTCTGCACATGTATCCCAGAACTTAAAATATAATAAAAAAAAAATTAGGAATGCCGTTCTTATTCTGCCAAACATAAAAGGATAAATACCTACATGTTTCATGTATCTATATACCCGGAATCAAGAAAACCCTTATGCAAGATTCCATTTATTCAGTGCAAGTCTAGATATCACTGAGTTGACATGTAAGACTAGAAAACACCTACAGAACATGTCAAAAGTCTTTGTTAAGGGCATGTATTTGGACAGTTTTCAGGGGAACTAAATTTTAGCATCTCTCCCCTTTCTGTGGTTATTTGTCCTTGGGGGAAAGTTAGGAGGTATTCTCATTTGATCTCATGATTACTCAGAGGGTGATTCATTTGGTAGAGGATTAGAACTAACAGGTCTATTCTTCATGTTTAAAATCTGTTTTCTTGTGTGGAAAGCAAATTCTTTGAGGTTGATTCACAAGGGAGCTCACTTGAGGCAATCTGTGGCTTTATAGCACCACACAGCACTAAACAGCTTAACTCTGGTTTGAGTGCAGACAAGAACACATTTTTCTCTATGCAGATATTCCATTAGGACACAGACTGTATTGACCTCAGTTGTTTAGATTACAGGTGAAACCAAACACCAGAGCTAACCTTGTGAATCAGCAGGAAAGGCTCTAAGTGTAATTCTCACAGTAGTTGGGAAGTCTCCTGCTCCACAACACCTCCCTCATTAACCTCTCACAGGAACCAAAGTTGCACCATAACACATTTATTCTTTTCAAATATAAAGGTTTGCAGACTTTCAGAGTTTCCAATAAAATTAGTTTTGAGAAAAAGGGAGAAACGGCAAGTAATGCTTTTCTAACTGCCTTCTTTGGAACTCTAGTTAGTATCTCAAGATATTACTGATTAAAAGGGGTTTCCGTGGCCAAATAAGTTTGGAAACATTACACATTACAGTCTACTCTTCGATCCTCAACATGACTTACAAGGTATCTAGTACGTTACATCTTTTAAAGAGTGTTTCATTAAATAGATGTGTTTACTTTTTTTTTTTTTTTAACTCAGTATTCCTCAAACATACTTGGTTTTGAAATCTTGTTTTCTTGAAATGCCCACTAACAACAACCTGCTGAGCTAATGTTTTGGGCAATATATGTTGGGAAATCTCAGCATAAAACATTCTCTGCTGAGTTCTCACATGGTTTGTTAACAGTGTATTGAGCATGGAGTCCTGATTTTTCCAGAAAATTACATGGGTAACGGTGACAAAGACTGTCAGGAGCAAGATAAGGATTCAAAAAGTGATATTGAGAACAATACTAAAGACATATTTATGCCTTTTTTGCATGTTTTCCTCAGGCTGGTATTGAAAATATTCCTTATTTTCAACATGATCAGAGCACTATATATATATATATTCTCATACAGATGATACACTTAAATTATAGAAAATACCATAAAGCAAAGCTTGTAAACCTTGTCTATGCATCAGAATCAAAATATATCTCCCTTTTTTTTTTTTTTTTTTTGATACAGATGTTTGGGACCCACTCTAGAATTATAAAATCAAAATATCTGGGGATGGGGCCTTGTTCTTTCTCTCTCAATGTTGATGTTTGTGTGTGTGTATGTTTGTGTGTGTGTGTGTTTGTGTGTGTGTACACAAGTGTTATTCAATCCAATGTTACTCAAATGTACAACTAAATTAATGTATAAAAATAAAACTAATAAAATTAAATTTAAATTATCTATAATTCTATTGTCCATAATCTCATCATCCAGAGACCAATTTTAATATTTTGCCATATTTAATTTCAATATTGCATAGACTTCTATATAAATTTGAATACACACACAAAGATGGCATATAAAACATAGTAGATCTTTTAATGTATGTACAGGTTTTTATCTCATTTTATTCATTTAACATTATAGTGTGAACATCTTTTCATGTCATTTAAAATACTTCAGAAATACCATTTTAATAGCCTCATAATACTTCATAGTATGAACGTTTTATAATTTATTTAACCAATTCTTTTTGTGAATATTTACTATATTTTCCATTTTTTGGGCCTGTGATGATAGTATTTTTATATAAATTCTAATAAAATTACTGATCTTACAAATAACGTTGATTGAAGCAGAATTGCTACTGGGAAATTCTAAAGCCTTCTATGTACATTATACAATTATCTTCCAAAAAAATTGTGCCACTTGACACACTCAAGTTTTCTCATTTTGCTTTATTTTAGATAACTGCATTTAAGCAAAATTTACCTCAGATTTAGAAAGAGGTCCTTAATCTGTGGTTTGTGACCCATCCCCAATCTCCATGGATGACTAGAGGCAATATGATTGGAGTTAAGCTATTCTATTAATCCTCTACAATCAAATGCAAAATTGGGAATGTCTGTATGGACATTTTTCTAGGAAGTGCATTGGCATTGTTTATCAGCTTCTCAAAGTGCACTGTGAAACAGAAATCACTAGTCTGAAAAATCCCTTGAGTTCCTTGCTTGAGGACGTTAAGTATTAAAGCATATTGGACAATTGCCGACGCCAGAGAGTGTTTTCTTTAAAAGAAGCCTCAAACAAGAGGCATTTGATTAACTGAGCTTATAAAAAGATATGAATCTCTCATAGGCTCATATCTCCTCCTTGTGTGAGAAATCATCGGCTTTCTCTTTCTATATATATGAGGCTAGTCATAGAAATATTATTATGTGGTTCCAAGTTTAATAGCCCTTATTTCCCCTATTAGCTAAGAATCCTTTGCTGGTCAGATAGACACGTTGGAAAGGTCTGCTTTAATTTTCATGAACGTCCATTTTATAATGTTATTTTCTATTAAAGAAGCCATATTACTGTTCAAATAATTTTATTTCTAGTAATTTTGTGTCAAAATATCACTTTTTGGATAGCACAGTGGATATTTTCAAGGGGTAGGTGTTGATCAGTCCAGTTAATTTTCTAAAAGGAAAAGTAACTCTCTCAGCTATTTATTGCTACATAAAAATATACCCCAAAACTTACTATCTTAAAACAGTAAAAGTCATTTACTTACTCACGATTCTGGAATTTGGGTAGGGCTCAGAAGGGACGGTCTCCTTTCTACATAGTATTTGCTTGAGAAGCTCAACTCTAGATGGAAGATACAAAATGGTCTTACTCATATATTTAGTGCCTCAGCTTGTGTGGAATGATTGGGGGCTACCTTGGACTTGGACTCTCTCTTTTCCCAGTGTAGTCTCTAATTTTCCAGGACCTGTTTTTCTCAAAATAACTTTTCTCTTTAGCACGGTGTACCTACTTCATTTTATGATGGTTAGCTCCTAAGAGAGGGAAATCAGAAGCTATTAACAGTCTTAAAGGTTAGGTTTAGAACTGGTACAGAGTCACTTCCACGGCAGTCTGTTGGTCAAAGGAAGTCACAAGGCTCCCTACTATCAAGAAAAAAGGAAAATAGACTCTACCTCTTGAATGGTGAAACAGCATGAGAGTACGAGAGTACAGAATGGATTTTTGTTGTTGTTGCAGAAATTGCCTTACAAAAACCTCTGAGTAAAGTAGACGGATGGAGGTACTCAGAGGGGAATACCTGGCTCTGTTTTCTCTTTTTTAGGGTAAATCCCAAACATTATTCTGGTATTTTTTCTCTCCAGTATCAAAAGGGTCAGTCATTTTAGCAGGGAAAACGCTATGTAGGTGTTTAAAATCACATAGACTTTACAAACCATATTCATCAGAACACAAGTGTTTTCAGTTGGTCTCAATTAATGGGCTGTGTAAGAAAAAAATATCATCAAATATATTTAAGAAACAGCTGGATATTCCACTTCTTTCCTTGGTGTTTACATCACACATTGATATATTAAATAATTTGATAAGTTCTAGAGTAAGAACAACTGTTGTACAGTTTTAAACTCAGAATTTCTCAAGCTTTTAAAATATAATTCCTTTTTTATCTTGGGGTATTTAATAATATCTCAAAAGACACTACTGTTTTAAGGAGACTCGATATAGACATAGTTTCGGCTACAACAGATGTTTAAGTAACCTTTCTGTGACCTGATCAACTGTTGGCCATATTTAAGATTTTGTCTGTAAATGGAAGAGAAAGTGGCTTCAGAAAGTTTTCCTATTTTGTTTGTTTGTTTGGTTGATTGCTTTGGTTTTATTCTACTGGATTGCAAGTGTCTAGAGTATTGTCAGATTTTTATAGCCACTAATGGTTACCTGAAGTATTAATATCATTTTTAATAGAAATTTGGCAGTGCATAAAGTGTCCTTAAATATACATGTACATTGAGAAGTATAGATCAACAGTTTTTCCATGATGTAGGACTATGCATAGGGAAGTGGAGTCGTGTGTGTGTTTGTGTGTGTGTGTGTGTGTGTGTGTGTAAGTACAATATCTGTTAGTGAACCTTGTTCCATTTACTCCAGGGCCTTGCCCCTGCCCCCTGGGGGCTATATTTTGAGCACTCAATAGGACCAGAGGAACAGAAGAGAAATGATCTAAACACTATATATCAAAGAGTTTCAGAAAATAAGGATACAAGGAGGAAAGCGGGTGATAGATGTAAAAGTAACTGACTAGAGGAAATGCAAAGAGGGAACCTAAACAGTAAAATCTGGAGTTTGATGGTAGGCTAGGTTGGGAAAGTGCAGATACTCTTGTCCAATCAAGTTTGTTAGTGGCAAACAACAGGAAGTCACTTTGGTCATTATAAGCAGAATAGGGCTGGAAAACTGGATAATCAGACTTGGGAGAACAGGCAAGTACCAAAAGAAGCCAGGTGGCAGGAGTTACAAATTAGGCCATACCATTTGAGCAGCATGATTAAGATATCACTGCCACTACCTACAGAATGGGAGAAAATTTTTGCAATCTACTCATCTGACAAACGGCTAATATCCAGAACCTACAAAGAACTCAAACAAATTTACAAGAAAAAAACAAAAAACCCCATCGAAAAGTGGGCAAAGGATATGAACAGACATTTCTCAAAAGAAGACATTCATACAGCCAACAGACACATGAAAAAATGCTCATCATCACTGGACATCAGAGAAATACAAATCAAAACCACAATGAGATACCATCTCACACCAGTTAGAATGACAATCATTAAAAAGTCAGGAAACAACAGGTGCTGGAGAGGATGTGGAGAAATAGGAACACTTTTACACTGTTGGTGGGATTGTAAACTAGTTCAACCATTATGGAAAACAGTATGGCGATTCTTCAAGGATCTAGAACTAGAAGTACCATATGACCCAGCCATCCCATTACTGGGTATATATCCAAAGGATTATAAATCATGGTGCTATAAAGACACATGCACACGCATGTTTATTGCAGCACTATTCACAATAGCAAAGACTTGGAACCAACCCAAATGTCCATCAGTGACAGACTGGATTAAGAAAATGTGGCACATATACACCATGGAATACTATGCAGCCATAAAAAAGGATGAGTTTGTGTCCTTTGTAGGGACATGGATGCAGCTAGAAACCATCATTCTCAGCAAACTATCGCAAGAACAGAAAACCAAACACCGCATGTTCTCACTCATAGGTGGGAACTGAACAATGAGATCACTTGGACTTAGGAAGGGGAACATCACTCACCGGAGCCTATCGTGGGGAGGGGGGAGGGGAAAGGGATTGCATTGGGAGTTATACCTGATGTAAATGACGAGTTGATGGGTGCTGACGAGTTGATGGGTGCAGCACGCCAACATGGCACAGGTATACATATGTAACAAACCTGCACGTTATCCACATGTACCCTATAACTTAAAGTATAATTAAAAAAAAAAAAAAAAGATATCACTGCCACTGTTGTTAAAAACTGGATGTTGCTACCTCTGCCACTGAAATGAATGATAAGTTGTGATTGCTCTTTTTATATTACTCACCATGGTTTGTTAGCTTAAATTGTTAGAGTAATTTTCCATTAACTTTTACCACTGCATATATTTTTTTTTTGAGAAAAAAAATACAAGATATCACTTGAATTTTGACCATATTTTTTCTCTGTAACCATTGAGTAGTAGGAGTCAGGATCAATAATTTTAGCCAAAATCATAACTATATATTTTTTGCCTGCTTACCTATCCAGTGACATGGAAAACTTTAAATGTTCAGGTAAATGTTTCCTCTTTTAATTCAGTGCACTTATTACTACGAATAATGGTAGAAGACTTCCTTCTAAAGTACAAAACTATTTTTTAAATAGTTCATTGAGGTGCGGTTCATGTAAAATAAAATTAGCCATTATTAAAAACAACTCAGTGGCATCTATTACATTCACAACTTCATGTGATCACCACCCCTATATAGTTCTGAAATATTTCTGTCATTCCAAAGAAAAATACCTCACCCATTAAGCAGTTTCCCCAATTCTCCCCTGTCTCAAGACCCTGGAAACCACCATTTGTATTCTCTCTCTATGAATTTTTTCATTCTCTAATAGATATTTCATGTAAATGGAGTCATACAATAGGTGATCTTTTATGGCTGACTTCTAATATTTAGCATATCATTTTGGAGGTTCATCCATGCTTTAACTGTTATCAGAGATTAACTTATTTATATGGCTAAATAATATTCCCTTGTGTGTACATAACACAATTTGTCTTTCATTGTTCTATTCATAAACAGTTGGGACGTTTCTACATTTTGGCTATTGTAAATAGTGCTGCTATGAAGATGTCTTTACATGTGCTTGTTTGAGTATCTATTTTAAATTATTTTAGTATACACCAGAAGTAGAATTACCGGGTCATGTGGTAATTCTATGCTCAACTTTTGGAGGAACTACCAAATTATTTTCCACAGTGAGAAAACTGTTAAACATTCCGATAGCAATGTATGAGTGTTCCAAATTTTCCACATCTCTGTCAACACTTATTTTCATTCCTAATGGGAGTGAAACAGTATCTGCTTGGGGTATTAATTTGCATTTTTCTAATGACTAATGATATTAAGCATCTTTTTATGTTTTAGTCCCATTTTTAATTGGAATGTTTGTCTTATTTGTCTTTATATTTTCTTGATACTAGACTCTTGATTGATATTGCAAATATTTTCTTTTATTCTGTGGGTTTTCACTTTGTTGATAATGTCCTTTGATGCACAAATTTTTAAATTTTGTTAAAGTCCAAATTATCTATTTGTTTCTTTTGCTGCTCATGCTTTTGGTGTCATATCTAAAAACCATTGCCAAACCCAAAACCATGAAGACTTACCCCTGTGTTTTCTTCCAACGAACTTTTATTATTTTAACTCTTAAAATTGGGTCATTGATACATTTCGAGTTAATTTTTATATCTGGAGTGGCATAGGTGTCTACTTTGGCAAGTGAATATGCAGCTCTCCTATGAAAATTTGTTAAACAGACTGTTATTTCCCCCATTGAATGAACTTGGCAATGTTGAAAATCAATAGTAATTGATATATGAGTTTATTCTGGATAGTCAGTTCTAGTCCATAGCACTAGATATCTGTTCTATGCCAGTTACCTTTGGGGTATGTTTTGAAATTAACAACTGTGGTTCTTCCAACTTTATCGTCCCTTCTCAGGATTGTTTTGGCTATTCGGGGACCCTTACAATTCTATGCAATTTTAATGATCAATTTTATTCATTTCTGGAAAAAAAGGCATTGAGATGTTATTAGAGACATTGACTATAGATTTATTTGGGTTTTATTGATATCTTAACATATGAAGTCTTTCAATCCATGAGAACAGAATTTCTTTTCATATTTTTAGGTCTTTAACATCTTTCAGCAATGTTGTGTTGTTGTTTCCATACAAGTGTTTCCGTGTCTTAGTTACATTTATTACTAAATTTTAATAATTTAAAAAATTTTTAAATTGTAAAAATAAATTTAAAAAACTTCTTTCTTGTTCATTGCTGGTACATAGAAACTAAACTGATTCTGTGTACTGATCTTGTACCCTGGAACGTTGCATAAATTCTTAAATATATTAAAAAGTTTTTTTAGTGGACATTTCAATATTTGTGGACATGCTAAGTTATTTCTTTCTTTACAATTTGGAAGCTTTTAATTTTTTTATTACCTTGCCTAATTGCTCTGTCTAGAACTTCTGTGCAATATTAAATGGAAGAGGTAAAAATGGACATCCTTGTCCTGTCCCTGATCTTAGGAGGAAAACTTTCAGTATGACATTATTGAGTAGGATGTTAGCCGTGGGTCTTTCAAAAGGCCCTTTATTATGTTGAGGAAGTTTCCTTACAGTATTAGTTTTCCATGTGTTTTTATCATGAAAGGGTGTTTAATGCTGTCAAATGATTGTTCTCTATCAATCAGGATGATCATGTGCTTTTTTGTTCTTCATTCTATTAATTTTCTTAAAACATCCTTTCATTCTTGTGATAAATTCAACTAAGTCATGGTGACATTATCCTCTTTGCATGCTTTTGAGTCTTTTCTTCAAGTGTATTTTGAGGAAATTGTATCTATATTCATGAGTGATATTGATGTGTAATTTTCTGTGAGGAGTTTACCTGGTTTTTGCATCAGAATAATGATAGCCTGTCTGGGTGCGGTGGCTTACACCTGTAATCCCAGCATTTTAGGAGGCCGAGGCAGGCAGATCACAAGGTCAGTAGTTCAAGACCAGCCTTGTCAATATGGTGAAACCCCATCTCTACTAAAAATACAAAAATTAGCTGGGCATGCTGGCAGGCGCCTATAATACCAGCTACGTGGGAGGCTGAGGCAAGAGAATCACTTGAACCTAGGAGGCTAAGATTGCAGTGAGCTGAAATTGTGCCACTGCACTCCAGCCTGGGCAATAGTGTGAGATTCAATTTCAAAAAAAAAAAAAAAAAAGATTGCCTTATGAAATTAGTTAAAAAGTAGTCCCTTCTCTTGTATCATTTGCAAAAGATTAATAAGGATTGGCAATAATTCTTTAAATGTTTGATAGTATTTACCAAGAAAGCCACATGTTTCTGGGCTTTACTTTGGGAACAAGAAAAAGGAGTTAGAACTGTTTCAGTTTTTTATTATTGGACTATTCATATTTTCCATTTCTTCTTGAGTCAGTTTTAACAAATTATGGCTTTCTAATAATTTGTCCGCTTCATCTAGGTCATCTATTTTGTTTACATATAGTTGTACACAGTATTGTCTTACAATTGACTTTTATATCTGTAAGGTCCCAAATAGTAATGCTCCCAATATCATTTCTTGTTTTACTCATTTGTATCTTTTCTCCCTTTTTTTCCACCAGTCTAGCTAGAGGTTTGTCATTTTTGTTGGTCTTCTCGAAGAACCAACTTTTGATTGCACCGATTTCTCTATTGTTTTTCCATAACCTATTTCACCTATCTCAGCTATAATTATTTTTTTATTCAACCCTTGGGTTTAACTTGAAGTTCTATTTTTTCTAGTTCCTTAATCTGCATAGTTAGGGTATTAACTTGAGACCATTATTTTTGCTTAATGTAGGCATTTACTGCTGTAAAATTCCCTCTGAGTCCTGCCTTTACTATCTCATAAGTTTTGATATGTTTGTTTTAGTTTTTATTGATCTTTAAGTGTTTTCCTTCCTCCCTTCCTCCCTTTCTCCTTCCTCCTTTCCTCCATTCCTCCTTTCCTCCTTTCCTCCTTCCTTCCTTTCCTCTTTTCTTTCTTTCTTTCTTTCTTTCTTTCTTTCTTTCTTTCTTTCTTTCTTTCTTTCTTTCTTTCTTTCTTTCTTTCTTTTCTTTCTTTCTTTCTTTCTTTCTTTCTTTCTTTTCTTTCCTTCTTTCCTTCTTTCTTTTTCTTCCCTTCTTCTTTTCTTTCATTCTTCTTTTTCTTTCTTTCTTCTTTCCTCTTCTTCTTCTTCTAATGGGGTCTTTCTCTTGCACGATCTATGCTCACTGCAACCTCCACCTCCTGGATTCAAAAGAGTCTCTCACCTCAGCCTCCCAAGTACCTAGGATTACAGGTGCATGTCACCATACCTGGCTTGTATTTTTAATAGAGACAAGGTTTCACCATGTAGGCAAGGCTGGTCTTAAACTCCTGACCTCAAGTAATCCACCCACCTCAGCCTTCCAAAGTGCTAGGATTACAGACACGAGCCACCCCACCCAGCCTCGATCTCTAAGTGTTTTCTAATTTCCCTTGTGAATACATTTTTTGACCCATTGGTTGTTCAAGATTATGTTGTTTGATTTTGACACATGTTTGATTTTTTTAGTTATACTCCTGCAATTAATTTCTAGCTTCATTCCATTGTGGTCAGAGAAGATACTCTGTATGATATCTACTCCTTAAAATCCATAGAGGCTTGTTTTGTATTCTAAAATGTGGTCTATCCTGGAGAATATTCCATTTGCTTCTGAGAGAATTGTGTATCTACTATTTTACTATAAATGTTTGATATATATCTACTACATCTGATTGGTTTATAGTGTTAGTCAAGTTCCCTAACTCTCCTTCAACCTACTATCTATTCATTATGAAAAATAGGGCATTGAAGTTTCCAATTATTATCATAGAACTCTCTTTTCTGCCTTCAATTTTGTCAATGTTTACTTTGTATAACTTGTGACTGTGAAGTTTGGTGCAAATATATTTACAATTAGTATATTTTCTTACTATAGTGACTCTTATAATATACAATGTATTTATTTGATCTTGCAACAGATCTTGCCTTAAAATCTATTTTGGCTGAGATTAATATAGTACTCTAGTTCTCTATTGGTTGCTATTTTCATGAAATGTTTTTTATTCTTTCAGTTTTCACCTATTTGCACTTATAATCTAAAGTGAATAACTTGTAGACAGCATACAGTTGGATCATGTTTTAATGTAATTCAATTCTGCCAATTTCTGACTTTTGATTTCAGAGTTTAATTAATTTACAAAAATATAATGTTAAGGGAAGATTTATTTCTGCTGTTTTGCTATTTATTTTCTGTGTGTGTTATACCTTTTTTGTTTCTCATTGTCTCCAATATGTTTTTGTGTTTAGTTGATTTTTTAAATGCATCATTTATTATCTTCTCATTTCCTTTTGAGTGTATTTTTTAGATATTTTCCTAATGGTTACCATGAGAATCACAATTAACAACTTACATTTATAGCAATCTAGATTCAATTGAGACCAACTTAGCTTCATTAGCAAACATTTTGCTTCTAATAAGATCTGCTCCTCCATTATGTTGTTGTCACAAATCATGTAATTTTATATTGTATGCCCACTATAATTATTTTTTATGGATTTTTCTTTCATATTATTAAAGGGATAAAAAGTTCAATTAAAAACCAAAATATAGTAATGTTGGCTTTCAGCAGAGATTTTTTAATTTCTTTGTACAACTTCTAGTTACTGACTTTTTGTTTCAAGTTTAAGGAGCATCTTTAGCTTTTTGTGGAAAAGTGGTCTGTTGGTGATAATCTTCCTCAGATTTTGTTAAACCTGAAAATGTTTTTATTTCTTTTTTATTTCTTAAAAAATTGGTAAAATACATATAAACTCTACCATCTTAACCTTTTTTTATGAGTACAATTTATTAGCATTAGGTACATTTATATTACTGAGCAACTGTCACCACCATCTATCTTGAAACATTTTTTCATCTTGCAAAACTACAACTCTGTATTCATTAAATAGTAACTACCCACTACCAAGCAAAGAAAAATGTCAGAAACCAAAGAAAACAGGAAATACAGCCAAGGTCAAACATAGTTAGGGTAACACTATCACTATAGCCACCACTGAATACTGAATTTCACTGATAGCATAAAAGTTACCACTGACATATGCCAAATTAACTCTAAAGCATTTCTACTTCTTTATTTCCCCTGATTTATATTCATAGTCTCAAGTTGGAGAATCAAATTAATTGATCTTAAGCTATGTGTTCATGTACCACCTGCCAAAAATCAGAAAAGTTAAGTCACCTAGACCCAACAACTTCATTAGTAGTAGGTAGAATGGCTCCAAAAGAAAAAATAGTTTGATGAGTAGCAAAAATAAATAAATAAATAAATAAATAAAAATAAAATTAATTGGTCTCAGAGACTATAGTGAAGGTGACTTTATAGGTGGTGATAATGTGAGTGTGGAGAGTAGGGAGCCCAGCTGAGGACGGAAATAAAGAGTTAATCTGTCCTTAGCTATGAACATTGAAGGACCTTAGTAAAGGAAATAATTGGTCAAGTTATTACAACATTCTGTCTCTGACAGAAATTAACAATTTTCCCCAACTTCTTATGTACTAGCAAAATTGTTATTTGAGCATACTGCGTCTCAGCCGAACACCACATTTGTAAGCCTCACTTACAGCAATATCTGGCCACATGGCTAAGTTCTGGCCATGAGATGTGAGAAAAGTGATGTGTGCAATAGCTGAGGTATTCCCCTTAAGGATAAATAATATTCTCCATTTTTCACATTTTCTCCTTCCTACTAGATAGGATGTGAATACAATAAATGGGAGCTGAGACAGCCATTTCAGGCCAAAACGTGAAAGCTGCATTTTTAGGCTGTAGATGCAACAATTTGGAAGTACAATAGGTCTGTAATAGTTGTAGAGTTACCATATCAGCCCTGGAGTATAAAGACAAACTTTGCATGAGATAAAAACAAATTTTATTGCCTCTAAGCGACTATCACTTTGATTCTAGATATCTGTTATAGCATTTGGGCCAACATCACAACCGATACACTTCTTATAGCTAGCTATGAGATGCATTTCACAGCTCTCTCCTGTGAGGTTTGCAAGTTAGGTATGATCTAGCTGCAGAGCTATATTCAGGCCGAAGACTCATCCAAGGACTCTTTTTTTTTTTTAAATTTATTTATTATTATTATACTTTAAGTTGTAGGGTACATGTGCATAACGTGCAGGTTTGTTACATATGTATACTTGTGCCTTATTGGTGTGCTGCACCCATCAACTCGTCATTTACATCAGGTATAACTCCCAATGCAATCCCTCCCCCCTCCCCCCTCCCCCCCTCCCCCCTCCCCATGATAGGCCCCGGTGTGTGATGTTCCCCTTCCTGAGTCCGAGTGATCTCATTGTTCAATTCCCACCTATGAGTGAGAACATGCGGTGTTTGGTTTTCTGTTCTTGTGATAGTTTGCTAAGAATGATGGATTCCAGCTGCATCCATGCCAAGGACTCTTTTTTAATGTAGCACAAATAGATGACGAAAAGCTAAACCCCAAGAGTGAAATGTTGCAAAAGTTCAGTGTTTTCTGTCAGAAATGGGATTTGTGCCTATTCTTGAATCTTGTATCTCTTTCATAAGTCACAATTAAATGTCTAATATTTGTTTAATCTCCTAAGTGAATTAGACCATGTGTTAACTTAGAAAACGGTTATGTTGATTAAGCCTGATAATACATAAAGGTAATGTTACATTTTCTTGTTTCAAAATTGTCATAGAGTTTCACCAAGTCCTGAAACACATTTAAAAAAATGTCTTGCTCCACACATTAGTGTTACTGCCTTCTTAATATTCAATGTTATGGACTTGCTAAAGTCTTATAAATTACTTTTAAATTACTTTAATGTTTTTTAAAGTATAAGGCCCTACAAATCAGAATCAGAAAGTTCAGTTGTTCTCAACTGTACATTAAATTCACTTGGTTCAGCCTGTTAGAAAACACCGACACATTAAATTTACCTAGGTTAGCCTTTTAGAAAATACTGACATCCCAGAAATTGAATAACTTGTTCTTTGTGGGTGGCTCAACAGTTTTTAAAGCTTCCCATAGAATTTTAATGTGCAACCAAAATTGGGAAACATTGCTCTAATCCGACCCCTTGTACATTTAAAATGCTACACAATGATTCTTAAGTCCAGCTAAATATGTAGACTATTCACCTAGTTCATCTCCTTCATTTTATAAATGGAAAAACAAGTACAGACAATTGAAGGAACAAAATAAAGTTCAATGTCAGACCCAGGTCCAGAAGCCAATATAGGAACAGATGTCCATGCTCTAGAGGAATCAGTCAAAGGTGCTAATAAAGAAAATGAATGATGGAGGAGGAAAGAAAGTTAGTGAAGCTGAAGTAAGTAAATTTGATAAAACCGTACTTGTGAAACTTCAGGAAGGAACTATGTCAGAGACATCTCTGTTCTTTTGTTGCCAAATACTGTGACTGGCATTTAATAGGTGCTCAGTGTTTTCTGAGTAAATAAATGTGTGCAAAAGAAATAGTAAAGATGATATAACTTTAGAAATAGCAAAGACGATTCCTGGTGTCAGTAGTCAAGAAATTTTTCATGGAGGATGGCTTTGACTTAATCTTTGAGAAAAAGAGGATTTTCAGAAGTGTAAAAGAAGGGTGTGCAAGTTATCCAAGAGGAGAAAACATGTGCAGGAGATATACATCAGAGGATTATAACATGTATGGTTGGCATAGAGGAGATTGGCTGATTAGAACAGAGGGTTTATTTTGGGGATCAGTGTAAAAGACCTGCTGGGGTCATACTGTGGAAGGTTTTAAATGGTGCACAATTGAAAGCCGACTCCTGAGGGCAGCTGGTGGCCATTAGTGATATTTGAATAGGCAGGGTATCTAATAAAAGTGCCATCATAGGAGGCCAGAAAAAGGGCATCTTCTATCCATTCTGAGTCCTCATATAGAGTCTCTTCTACTGAACAAGAATTTTAGTCTAGACCATCTTTATTTATCTGCAGAAAAGAAAAAAAATATACTGCTGGCATGAAACAATTAGAGTTTATAACTGATAATGCATAAAAAATGTTACAATGTTAAGTAAATGGTTACTACCAGGTATCATATTTGCACTTTTATAAAATATACCATCTGCAAGATACTGTTAATGTGGTTAAGAGTCTTTTGAATTTGGAACAATACATATTTAGAAATAAAACTTGATACTCAGCAATAAGTGACTAAATTGGTGGCTGTATTGTTGCATTATCACCCACATCTCTTGCTGAAGGCTAAAAAGCTTCTCTTTAAACACTTAGGCCAGTTGTGAAAAGACTAGAATTCTGATCATAATGCTTTCTTGAACCTGAGGTAGACATACACATTTGAAGATTGGAACATGGGAAATTACTAAATTATATGACACTGGAGAGATATTACAAGGAAATTCTGATATTTCACTGCAAAATATTGCCAATTATGGTAGCTGTCAATTTAACAATAGGCTTATTCACTATGGTGTTTGATTAATGTGAAATTATTCAGTTGGCTACCTTGTAGTTGGCCTATTTTTGTGTCCAATTAGTATGCTAATAATGGTAATTATGTTCTATACTGCATGTCTCATCACCTAGAGGGTTTTTAAAATGATAAAATAATGAGAATAAACAAGCTGATGCTGATATTCAGTGGGCCATTCTAATTACTTACTGAGAGCACGCTGGGGAATCAATATTCAGCCAGAGAAAATGATTCCTGCTTACTTTGTTAAAACTATTTTTTTCAAAGAGCAGTGAGAGTTTGCTGCTGTTCTCTTTATTATTGAGCTATTTTACATCCCCACCCCCTTTTTTGTTTCTATGTTTGTTTTCTGTATTTATTTTTTTAAAAAGTAATCAAAATATAGTTAGCTTTTGTGACTAGTATTTGTGGTAAGAGGTCAGAAAAACAGAGAATAGCAAATTGCTTAATTGTACACCTTTGCACCAAATAACTACCATTTTTTTTTGTCTCCACTGTCTATAAAAAACAAAAGCAAAACAAAACAAAGCAGAATTCCTCTACTAAAAACACTTTTTGCTCTTGTAGGAATACAGTGAGAGGATGATTTGTGCTAATTCTTCAACAAGATAACCAAACACACTAGTGGACAGGAGGGATTCTCTTCCCCAAAATATAAAACTAAAACTTTGTTTTGTTAAAAATCCCCTAATTTAAGATAGCCAGATGATCTATTTTGGACAATCAACGTGGAGTTATAGATTAAGTTATTATAATTTCTAATGATACCATCAAATATGATATGGTTTGGCTGTGTCCCCACCCAAATCTCACCTTGAACTGTGGTTCCCATAATCCCCATGAGTCACTGGGGGACCCAGTGGGAGGCAATTGAATCATAGTGTCAGGTTTTTCCTGTGCTGTTCTCGTGATAGTGAATAAGTCTCATGAGATCTGATGATTTTATAAAAGGGCAGTTCCTCTGCACATGCTCTCTTGGAGCCATGTAAGATGTAACTTTCTTCCTCATTCGACTTCCACCGTGATTGTGAGGCCTCCCCAGCCACGTGGAACTGTGAGTAAATTAAACCTCTTTCTTTTATAAATTACCCAGCCTTGGGTATATCACTATTAGCAGCATGAGAACAGACTAATACAAAATGTTTTACATAATTCAAAGTATAATACAGAAATACTAAATGTATATTTTATAACTGATAATTTATACAATTATATTTTAGATTATTCTAGCTTTCAAGACAGACCTTATGTTGATTATGTAATTTATCCTCTGAATTATCTAAAGTTAAACTTGTGATGTGGCATTCACAAAATAAATTATGCTTCACAATCTCTTTTTAGGTGTCTGTAATAAAGTAAAACAAAGAAAATTTCATTCCTAGGAAGCATCATGGTAAGGTGGAAAAAGCATGGACCAAACTTCTAATCCCCTACCTTTCCAATGAGAAACTGTGCAATATTAATTAAGCTAGGTATTTTCTTGATTTTTATGTCAATTGCAAAATAAGATTATTGAATTAGACCAGACCTTTTCAAATTGTGTTCTATGAAGTCTATTATATCCCATGTGACATTCACAGATTTTGTACAAAAATAAAGTCTTCTGTAGTCAAAAATATTTTAGAAATGCTGTATTAAACCAAGGTAAACAAGTTTACTGCAGGACTTCTCAAAGCATTTGACATACTCAATATGTTTTATAAATCTCCAATTAGGGTGATACAATATACATTGTTTATCACATTTGATCATTGAAACACATTTATTTATCAAATAGGAATTAATATCTCATAAGACAATACCATTTTATAAAGCATACGTTTGGAAGTACTGGACAAGACAAATCTTTTCAGGTCCTTCTAAACTCTAATATTTTTCCTCACTAGACTGTAAGTTCCATGAAAGTAGAGAAAATGCCTGCCTTGTGTCACTACTATAGGCTAGGTCTTTGTACCAAGCATAGTACTTGCACTTAGTATGTGTTTAATAAATAACTGTTGAATGAATACCTACATATGTACATACATACATTAATTGGTTCTATAAAAATTCAGCAAATAATGAGGAGGAAATAATTTTTAGGTCTCACTACCCTCCCTTGTTGTCGGTTGCCATTCCCCATACTTTTCTTAATACCTTTGTCTCCCATCTGTAGCAAAAGCCAAGTAATCTCTTTCTATGGTAATTTTAAATCTCATTATGTCTTGTCTTCATATAAATGATAGAGCTACTACCTATTGAGCAATGACTAAATGTTTGGCACTGTTGAGAGTACTTTGCTTATGTTAACTAATTGAATCATTGCAGTACTCTTATGTGGCATGTATTATTTCCTCTTTCTTACTTATAATATAGGAAGGTATCAAAGGTATTAAAGTAAGTGATACTTCTAGAATTCAAACAAAGCATATCTGATTTCAGAACATGAATTCTTAACTGTTATATCTGTCACTATGATTTTATTTTCTTTGTGCAAAGTCCCAACATTTGTTAATGAACAAATTTATTTTGTGAAATTCTGGGTCTATGTATATGCTATATTTATCAATCTACCTATGATCTGCCCTAGTTGATCTATGGTCTACCAAAATGATACCCTCCTATTCAACCTTCCACGGTTCGCTGAGATTATTAGTGCTAAATTAACTACCACAGCACAACTTAGCAGTCAAAGCAAGATATACATTTAATCCACACTCTACCTTGACTATCCCCAAGATAAATAATACTGTATAGTAATGCTAGAATTATATACCTGTTTACAGATACGAAAACTGAAGAAAATTTCCACACCATCCTTTTTAAAAAGGTAAAAGTAAGTTTCACACCTACATCTATGTGTATGTAACCATAGCAGATATTTTCAACTAATATTTGATGTGTCTTATTTCTTCTTGGGAGCAGGGAGTATTCTTTTAAGTCTTATGTAGTATTGAGTGTGACATGGTTAAACAGGGATTTCCTGAGCTACAAAATGATTTTCAATTGTGTGATACAGAAAATAAGTCTTACCACTAATTAATAGAAAGACGTCTATCAGTTTAGAATCCATTTTCAGCTTGCTCTGTATCAAGAAGGGGGCAAAATATATATAAATACATATATGTGTGTATATATCTATATATAAACATACATATTTACATATATATACAATATATATATTGTAACTTTCAAAAACTCATATTGTGGAAATTTGAGGAAGAACACAAACTTTAGAAGTCTCAAACAGGAAGGAGTGATTGGGCTATGAAGAGAGCTCTATAACCCTGAAAATAAATAATCAGTTTACTTCCATAGCTATCAAGGAAGGAGGAAACTGACATTTTACTAGATCTATTAAAGTGAAACAAGATCTTCAGAAAATTAGACATAATAAGAATATATACTTTAAATGAGATTGAAACAATCACATATGTAATGATTGAAAATATAAGGGTCATTAAATAGAAAAGAGGTCAATTGCAGCAAACATAGTATAAGAGAAAATCATAATAGGAAACACAGAAGATCGGAAGAACTTGGAAGAGGCTGATCAAGGATATATTAGAACAGACACTATTCTCATAGTCACATAGGTCAAAATTCTTCCAGATCCTCAGTGTTAAGGAACTTGGAAGCATATCTCAAAACATCACTGTTTAGGTTTTATATTTATATTTCAAGTAATCATATAGTAAAGAGAATATATTTGACACTGTAAGGACAGATATTCTAATTATCCTTATCGGACATTTTTACTGTTTTATAATTTCCAAATGCCATTTATTTACATAGACCAGGCAGACCTTTTCCAAGTACAATTACAATCAATGTATTTTGATCCCAGAATAGACTAAACAAAAAAATAAATGGTATCTTAAACAACATATTATTTAACTTATTTCTATCTATGAGTGCATATGTAACAAAGATTGATCTTTATCACTTTTCTTCTACCTCGGAAATGGGAGCATACTAATTTCTCAATAAATTTATTTGAATAAATGAATGAGCAATGACATTAGCCCAACAAAACCAAGTCCTTCAAAAAATATTCTCCTTTTAGGGATAGCAGGGGATAAATTATAGAAAAAATCCTGCCTGCTCTTTAAACACCAATATAGTCAGCCCTGTTGCCTGTCTAAACTTTTGTTAATTGGAAACATATTATCTTGCACTTCCACATTCCAATAAGAATTGATATTCATAATGATGACCCTGGAACACTAAAAGTTCTTAAGTGTCTTCAGAATCATAAAAGCAAGATTCAATTATGCTCAATATAGCTTTTGTGTTAATTGAATTTCATTGTATGCCAAGGCTTTGAAAACTAGCAAGTTGGCTGTGGCAATTTGTTCACTTTCTATCAGCCAGATTATTTTATTAACAAACCCACTACATAGCATCTTATCCCCTTTCCAAATGCATAATAACTGAAAATAGAAAGCTGTGTTTTTATATTGGAAGAAATAATGGTACTAAAACTATGTTCCTTCCTGTAACATACATATTACAGTATTTTTCTGAAGCAGTTGAATATTTTTTATTTGTTGCTGGGAAGGTACCAGAACTTAAATGACAATCACTGTTCTTGAGACTAAGGGAAAAGTTAATGAAAATAAATCATAGCCACATATGTATCTTCTCATAACATGATTGTTTACAATTAGAAATCAATAGCAAGAAGAATTTCGGAAAGTGTACATACATAGAAATTAAACAACATACTCCTGAATGACCATTGGTTCAATGAAAAACTTAAGAAGTAAACCAAAAAATTTCTTGAAACAAATAAAAATGGAAACAAAATATACCAAAACCTATGAGATATAGCAAAAGCAGTGCTAAGAGGAAAGTTTACAGTAATAAATGCTTGCATCAAAAAAGTAGTAAACAAACAACTTAATATTGTACCTCAAGGAAAAAGAAAATAAAAACAAATGAAACCCAAAATTATTAAAATACAATAAATAATAAAGATTAGAGCAAAACTCAATGAAATGAAGACTAAATGATAATATAAATGATCAAAAAAAATGGAAACTTTTTTTTTTTTTGAAATGGAGTCTCGCTCGGGCCCCCAGGCTAGAGTGCAATGGCTTGATATCGGCTCACTACAATCACCGCCTCCCAAGTTGAAGCTATTCTCATGCCTCAGCTCCAGTAGCTGGGATTACAGGCACCCGCCACCATAACCAGCTAAATTTTGTATTTTTAGTAGAGATGGGGTTTCACCATGTTGGGCAGACTGGTCTCGAACTCCTGACCTCAGGTGATCTGCCCGTCTCGGCCTCCCAAAGTGCTGGGATTACAGGTGTGAGACACCGGGCCCAGCCAAAAAGTTGTATTGATAAACCACTAGCGAGACTAACCAAGTAAAAAGATAATATATAAATTTTAAAAATTTAAAAATTTTATTAATTTTTTTAATTATAAATTTTTACTGCTGAGTTCTACAAAACTTGTAAAGAGGAACTAATACAAATTCTTCTTTAACCATTTCAATAAAAACATTCAAAAAATTGAAGAAGAGGATTATTTTTCTAAGTCATTCTGCAAGGACAGTATTACCCTGAAACAAAACCAGACAAGGACACAACAAAAAATCAAACTGCAGACCAATATCCCCAATGAGCACAGACACAAAAGTTCATAACAAAATTCTAACAAACTGAATCAAACACATCAAAAAATAATAAATATGCTATGATTAAGTGGAATATATAACATATCCTAGAAATTCAAGTATGGTTCAACATACAGAAATCAATAAATGTGATACATTAAATCAACAGAATGAAGGACAAAATACATATGGCTATCTCAAGAAACACAGAAAAAAAGGCATTCAATAAAATCCAACATTCCTTTCATAACAATAAAAAAAAGGTGTATAAAAAACACGCTTCAACAGTGGAAAGACCATACATGGCAATCCCACAAGTAGCATTTCACTGAATAGGGAGAAGTTGAAAGCATTTTCTCTAAGAACGGAAACAAGACAAGAATGCCCATCTTTGGCACTCCTATTTACTGTGGTACTGGAAGTCCTACGCAGACCAATCAGGCAAGAGAAAGAAATAAAAGCATCTAAATTTGAAAAGAAAAAGTCAAGTTGTTCCTCTTTGCAGACAACATGATCTTATGTGTAGAAAAATCTAAAGATCCCCATACATTAAAAAAAAAAAAAAATACTTAAAACTGATAAATACATTCAAAAAAGTTGCAGGATACAAAATTCACATACAAAAATCAGTACAAAATTTATATACAAAACCTATACCCCAATAATAAACAGGCTGAAAAATAAATTAAGAAAGAAATTACATTCAAAGTAGCTACAGAAAAAAATACCTAGGAATAAATTTAACAAAGTATGTGAAAAATGTCTACAGGAAAATCTACAAAACACTGATGAAAGACATTGAGGCAGACATAAACAAATGAAGATACATCTCATGCTTATGAATCAAAAGAATTAATATTGCTATAACAACCATACTACCCCAAACAATCTACATACTCAATTCAATTCCTATTAAAATACAAATGACATTGTTTACAGAAATAGAAAAAAATTCTAAAATTTATGTAGAATCACCATAGAGTTTAAATACCCAAAGCAATCCTGAGAAAAAAGAACAAAGCTGGAAGCATCATGCTACTTGACTTCAAATTATACTACAAATCCAGAGAACCAAAACAGCATGGTATTGGTATACAAACAGACACATAGATCAATGAAACAAAATACAGAACCCAGAAATAATTCCACGTATTTACAGACAACTGATTTTTGACAAAGATACTGAAAACATACATTGAGGAAACAACTTTCTTTTCAATAAATGGTGCTAGAACTGGAAATTCATAGGCAGAAAAATGCAAATAGGCTACCATGTCATATCATATACAAAATCAACTCAAAATGGACTGAAGACAAAGGTAGGACCCAAAACTGAAAACTAGAATAAAAAATAAGAAAAACGCTCCAAAACATTGACCTAGGATGTAATTTTATGGTCAAGACCTCAAAAGCACAAGCAACCGAAACAAAAGTAGAAAAAAGGAATTTTATTAAACTAAAAAGTTTCTTCTCAGCAATGGAAACAATTAACAGTGAAGAGATAAACTGTTGAACGGGAGACAATATTTGCAGACTCTTCATTTGCCAAGAGACCAATATCCAGAATACACAAGGACCTCAAATAACTCAACAACAACAACAAACCTAAACAATCTAATTTTTAAAATGGGAAAAAACCTGAATAGATATTTTTCAAAAGAAGACATACAAACAGCCAACAAGTATATTTAAAAAAATGTTTATCACTAATCATGAGGAAAGTCCAAACCAAAACCACCATGAGATAACAATTTCATCCCTTCAATGCATCATTTTCTCTGGACCCTTGCCAGCATGTTATTTTTGTGCATTCAAGGACAAAAATAACATGCTGGCAAGAGTCCAGAGAAAAGGGGACTCATACATTTTTGATAGGAATACAAATCAGTGTAGCCATTATGGAAAATGGTATGGATGTTTCTCAAAAACTAAAAATAGAACTACCATATGATCCCACAATCCCAGTGCTGGGTGTTTATCCAAAAGAAAGAAAACCAGTGTATCAAAGAGGTACCTGCATGCCCATGTGATATTGTTTGACTGTGTTCCCACTCAAATCTCATCTTGAATTGTAGCTCCCATAATCTCCATGTGTGTGGGAGGGACCCAGTGGGAAGTAACTGAATCATGAGAAGGGTTTTTTTTTTTTTTTTCCCCATGATGTTCTTGTGATAGTGAATAACTCTCATGAGATCTGATGGTTTTTAAAAGGGCAGTTCCCCTGTACACACTCTCTTGTCTTCCACCATGTAAGAGGTGCCGTTGCTCCTCCTTCGCCTTCCACCATGATTGTGAGACCTCCCCAGCTATGTGGAACTGTGAGTCCATTAAACCTCTTTTTCTTTATATATTACCTAGTCTCAGGCATTTCTTTACAGCAGTATGAAAATGGACTAATACACTGTGTTTGTTGCAGTGCTATTCACAATAGCTAAGATATGAAATCAACCTAAATGTCTATCAATGGATAAATAAAGAAAATATATATACACCATGAAATATTATTCAAATATTAAAATGATGAAATCTTGTCATTTGCAACAACATGGATGGAGCTGCAGGATATTATGTTAAGTGAAACAAGGTAGGTACAGAAAGACAAATATTGGATGTTCTCACTTATATGTGGGGACAAAACATTGATCTAATGTAAGTAAAGAGTAGAATGATAGCGACCAGACATTGAGAAAGATATTTGTGAGGAGAAGGGTATGAAGAGAGGTTGGTTAATGGATACAAACATACAGTTAGAAGCAAAACGTTCTAGTGTTTGATCGCACTGTAGCTAGACTATGGTTAACAATAAAATATTTTATATTTTCAAACAGCTAGAAAAGAAATTTAAAGTATTCCCAATACAAAGGAATGATAAATGTTCGAGATGATGTAGATCCTAAATATCCCAAGTTATTCATTACCCAATGTATTTATGTATTAAAGTATCACTTATATACCATAAATATGTACAAATATTATGTATTAATACAAATAATATTTTAAAAAGTAAATGAGTTTCCCACTAAATGAAAAGGGCTTTCTTTAATGTTTCAATTTGGTAGTATGTATGTTGTTTTAGTACACCTCACAAACAAATATAAGGGATGCCTAAAATGAGGGATCTTCATTCTGAGTGCTCCCATATATACTCGTTAAATAAACTTGTATGCCTTTTCTTTTATTAATCAATCCACCTTTTATCAGTGATTTTTAGTGAATCATTAGAGGACCAAGAGTCTCTGGTCCCCACAGTAATGGCACACAGTAATTATCAAAGATGCTCTTCTCTTCTGGAGGCTGCAGTGAAGAGAAACCAGGAATCTGACCTGCTGTCAAAAGGGTCAGAATTTCTTATCAGCCAGGCTCCTGGCCTTTCTCTCTCTCTCTTTGTACTCCATTTGAGAAGATGGTAGAAATCACTGTCTCATCTGCAATGTTTTGATTAATAGGAAAAATGATTTGTTCTGCTAGTCCTGAATTGTAGTAACTCTGGTGTACTTTTGGTACTTGATGGTACAAATTCATATTGTTTCACATCTTTTCCTCTTTGAAATGGCAGTCTTTTGCTCTATTTTCTTTGTCGTTCTGTGTTCTGTTATAAATATGCATAACAAAGGGTGAAACATGGGCTGGAACACCCATAAGCCTGTTGTTCAAGCTGACTCTGCTTATTTGTTAGTTTTTGTGATTCTGGCTATAGCAGTTTCTCTTAAGACAAACGTTGCTGCAGGTCACTGGAGGAAAAAAAAAAAAAAAAAACTGGATAAGGTTTTCTCCTTTGTATTTTCTTATATTCTTGAAGCTTGATTTTGTGAATAAGTGGGGGTACTCTCTTAGTCTTTGCCATCCTGATGGCATGAATTTTTGGATTCACATAAGCTGGCCAATCTGAAAAGACTGGTAGTTTGAGACACATTAGATTTTTAAGCAGCACACTTTTCATACTGAATGTGTGAAACCCTTAGGGATATTTAAATCTTAAAAGGTCTTATCATCTTTTGTTTATCTTAAGTCTATTTCTGATAGTGAATTTTGGGGATCATGAAGTTGCCTCTTCTATGTCTTCTCTAGGCACCTTGGCTTTAAATAGGCTTTTGGGGCCGGGCACGGTGGCTCAAGCCTGTAATCCCAGCACTTTGGGAGGCCGAGACGGGCGGATCACGAGGTCAGGAGATCGAGACCAGCCTGGCTAACACGGTGAAACCCCGTCTCTACTAAAAATACAAAAAAAACCTAGCCGGGCGAGGTGGCGGGCGCCTGTAGTCCCAGCTATTTGGGAGGCTGAGGCAGGAGAATGGCGTAAACCTGGGAGGCAGAGCTTGTAGTGAGCTGAGATCCGGCCACTGCACTCCAGCCTGGGTGACAGAGCAAGACTCTGTCTCAAAAAAAAAAAAAAAAAAAAAAAAAAAAATAGGCTTTTGGATTGAATCTCTATTGGAATAAAGTACACCAGTGAAAATTCTAATTTTCAATAGCTGAAAGATAAATAGAAAGGATTTTAGAGAGTTCTTATTCTAAACAATTGATAGGAAAGTCAAATTTTTAAAAGAGCATATCATAAGGTCATAAATAGCCTTAAGAATTCTCTTGATGAAATTAAACCAATATTTTATTGCAAGCTATAATAGCTAAGGTCCTGCCCTTTTATCTCGGTGACCTAGGTTTGATTCCTGGGTAAAGAATGAGTTCTTTCTGGCTTGATCCATTTATTAATCTTTTTTTTTCTTCCATGGACAGCTTCTTATTTTCTGTGTTGAATTTTTCACTTTGGAGACATCTTGTGCATCCATGGTTAAGTCATAACCTTAGTTAAGTCTTATTGGTTTCACTTGGGAGGTTGTCTTTGGTAAGATATTCAAAAGGATTTTTGTAAAGTGCTCTATGGTGAAAAGTAAGCTTAATTAAAAGCTTATATGCATGCTACATATATATTTGAAAGAACTTTATGCTTTTTCTCTTTTGGAGCTCTGTTTTGGGGATTTCAGTTGACTGAAATCTTTAAAAAAACATGTGCTTGGTTTCTCTGTTTGCTTCCTTTCTTAAAAATTGTTATTTCATTTACTTATCCTCCACCCTATTGCTCTTTCCTCTTTGCTATCTTCAGTACCAAGTTAAAAAAAATAGACTAAGTTTCTAATGACTCAGGCTCCTTAAAGAACTCAGAATAGACACCACTTATGCATTTTTGGGGTTCTTCTGTTTTCTTTGTGGAGTTTCAATAGTTATGGGTGGATTCTTTTCAGGTCTAAATCTCTGCAGTCTTTTGTGCTTCATTATCTGGCATTTTGGCTTTTGGGGCTACCAAAATTTACTTTATATTATGAGGAAGTTTAACTTTGATGTATATCAAAGTTTAAGAGATGGACTGAATACAGAATGGGACAATTGGCTTTGGGTTGGCCACCAGCCTCTTGTGAAGGTCCTTGAAGTGAAATTCAGGGTAAAAACATAGCACTGTCAACTCTCATTGTGTTTTACTTTTTTTAGGGACCCAGGATTTAGAGTAAAAATGAAATCATTGATTTCTGGGAATCTGGTCTTCCTTCCAGCTGTGCCTGCTTATTAGTCTGTAGAAGCTGCATGCTCTCTTGGCACCATTCCTTAAAAGGCTTCACTCTAATTCCAGTAATCCAATTTAAAGAAACTATCTTTAAGGAAATATCAATATGTAAGAGTGTCTGCTTTTCTTGGCCATTTTAGCTAAATTTTTACTCACACCATTTTTCCCTTGAGTTACAATATCAATTTTTTATCATGTTATACCTAAGAATTGTCCTTTTAAAAATGCAAATTTAGAGTTGCCTAGCTGACAACTATTTAAGTCAGAGAATGGGTAATAGAGAGAATGATGTTCTAAAATGGAGAAGAAAAACTTTAAAATTGTCAAATGAAGAATCTTACACCTATCAGATCTGCTTCTGTATGTCTCTGTATTTATACATGATGTGTGTATGTTTCACTACCAAAATATATTAAAGTGCTTTAATTAATTGACCTAGAAAACAAGACCCTAAATCAAATACTTTGCAAGAGAAGTCAAAATTTTATTGCTTTTTAGGTCACACGGTTTTAGTAATATTTGGTAAATAAAGCTAAATTAAAAATTATTTTAAAATAAAATTAAAACATTTAGAATTTAGACATTTGATCTAAATTAATCACTGTTTCTGCTAAATGTTTTAAGATATGAAACTGCTTCTGGTATTTGCTTGTCTATAAACTCCTATGTCTTTCAATTTGAAATTTTAGTGTATGAAAATGCCTAGACCCAGACATTATCCTCTGTCCTATTCTATGCATCTGGTATATGATTAAAATTGCTTATCTCCTAAGTTTTTCACTAAAAATAAGTTACTAAGCATTATCATTACAATTAGTGTGTATAACTAAAACTACTATATACATATGAAGTATATAAATATGTATTTTTTGTTAAAAATTATAAAAAGCTATGATACTGTGGTTTCTATTAAAGGGTAAGTAATTTGGTCTAGAGGTTTTTTAGGATTGTTTGAAGTTAAAAGTAAGACAGGACAAAACTTAGGTTTTAACATAAAACAATCCTAAAAATATCTGAGACAAAACTACTTACCCTTTAATAAAAACATTTGTTTATTAAATTATAAAACCTTGCTAACTGTTTTTGTTTTTCACAGTTAAGAAAAATTTTATTTTTCTTTTTAGTTATTTACAGCTTTTAACACTTCAGTAAACTCTACTCCTGTGAACAAAATTTGAAGCATATTTCTTTCAGCCTGATTTCTCTAGAATTTGGAAATTATTCATGAGCATTCTTAATTTATGACAATATAGTCATTTCCATAAATTCAAGAAAATCTTTCTTTCCTAATTCGAAACAACTAGAGACAGTGGTAATTTCACCAAGTCTTTGACTGGAGTAGGATATTTCTGAGGAATTGAAATTGACTTTATAAAGCTGATAACAGACCTTTGAAGAAAACTGGCTTCATACCTTGTCCATGCAATTCCTTTACAGGTTCCTTTGCTTTCTTTCACAGGTTTCTGATGTTTGATAAATAGAGAATGTCACTTGCTGATGAGTCCAGGAACCCTAAACTATTTGGGAAACTCAAGTGAGGAATTTTACCCAATATATACCAATATCTGCAGGCACAGATTAGTCCTTGTCTGGGCTTGAGGTTTTAAGAGGTCTAATCTGAGATTCCTTATGACAAAATATGTTGTAGCAAAGCCAATTTTAAAAGGAGCCTATATGACAAATAATTATTCTTACTTCACTTTATGCATGTGATCAGGCCAACTATAAGACTAAAATTTATTTTGTGTATAAATTGGTCCTGCTTTGAATTTGTCTTTAATAAAATTGGAAAATTGGAGACCAAAAACTATGTTTCAAAAGAAACTATATTGTAACTCTTATTAAATTCTAGCCTTGCTAATTTTTTTTCTGGTTTTAATTATTTTCTACAATTTGAACTTAATCCTGAAGTTTTTTTCTGACTATAAGTCCACAAACAAGGATTTTTAAATGTTATCATTCTCCCATTTTTCTGACTTGAAGTCACTAGAAATCAAAACTACGCTTTTCTTAAAGTCTTACAAAGTGGTTAGATAACTTAAACTTCAGGAGGAATTAACAATGACTTATAAACTTTTGTGCTTGCTTGCTGATGTATGGACTTCTCAGAAAGTTTACTTGAATGTCTGGTCCAATTAAAATCCAAAAGAATCTGTCAGATTGCCATGCAATATGAAGATGTCTCAGACACTCTAGAAAAAGTAGTTTATAGACAGACTGACTGCACCAACATTAACCTTTGTCCTTCTGTTTCTATAGAAACTCATTTCATTAGAGGTCTGATTGCTTTCATCATATGTAGAGGCCTAGCCAATCTGCCATGCCACCTCCTAGTACTGGACATAGCTGTTTCACTAAACTGATCTATTCTCAGGAATAAGAAATCGACTAAAGAATATGTGAAATGGTATATTTAAATTGCTTTTTTCTATTTATCCCAAATTTGTCTTTCAAATACTTTGTTTATCTCTATCTGACAACCTCTAACCCAAATCTCTCCAAGGCTGTCAGCTTGGATTTTAATATGTGAAACTTATTGTAACTTTCAAAGTGGGTAGGGACTGAGGGAATTTAAAATATTTTATATCTCAAATATATTTATCTGATGCATTTGAAAATGCCACTTGGCCGTCCTAACAGAAGTGGCCTTGCAAATCTGACATAAGTGGGAACAATTTGCATCTGTAGAGAATTTCCATTAATGCAGCCATGTCCTCTCCCCTTTCTATGTCTTTCCCCAGATCCAGAAGAGATTGAGAGTCTGACACCTTTAAAAGTCTAAAACTAAACATTTACCATCTATTATTTCTGAGGGAGGCTTCATCTATATAACAAGACCACTTTACTTTTTATCTCTATCTGACAACTTCTAACCCAAATCGCTCCAAGCCTCTTCTCCCCAGCCCATAACCTACTTTATTAGAATCTAAGCCCCCATTCTTTCTGTAACCTCAAAATTATATAGGTTTCTGTCAATCATTGAGAAGTTGAGTCTTCATTCTGAAGGCTACCATGTACACATGTTAAATACATTTGTATGCCCCTTTTCCTATTAAAAAAGGATAATGGAAGTAAAATATTTCCTCTAAAGATAAGGTAATATCAAAGCTTCTCATGCCAATTGTGCTTCTTAACTACTGATTTGGTTGCTTGTACTTTTAAGACTTTCTACCTTCATCTTCCATGAACTAAGTAAAAGAATATCCTTCTCTCTTTATAGGAGTTACACAGGAGAACAGTGTGTTAACCAATGATTACAAGAAGCTGCTACTTATAATTTTTAGGCAGATTAGGCAATCCCCCAAACTGGGCCTCAGCTCAGGAAGTTTCTTGGCTTCACTCAGAAAAGAATTCAAGAGTGAGCTGCTGGTGGAAGAAAGCAGGTTTACTGAAGCAGCAGTGTACACTAGAATGACTGCACCTCATGAAGTAGGGCTAAACCATAGGCAGTGCATCCAAAGTAGTGACATCTGAGCTGCTGGCAAGCCATATTTATAGTTATTATGTGATTACATGCTAAATATGGGGTGGATTATTCGTGAGTTTTCCAGGAAATGGGCAGGGAATTCCCAGAACCAAGAGTTACTTTCCTTTTTAGACCATATGGGGTAACTTCTGGATATTACCATGGCATATATAGACAGTCATGACACTAGCATGAGTTTCTTTTAGCATGCTAATGCATTATAATTAGCATATAATGAGCAGGAAGAAGAAGAGGTTGCTTTTATTGTTGTCTTGATTCTGGCTTTTCTTGGCCAGCTTCTTTACTGTATTTTATTTTATCAGTGGGGTTTTTATGACCTGTGTCTTGAGAAACAATTCATGCCAAATTTCTATCTTATCACATCCTCTGACATTATATACTCCTCCATGATCTTAAGGGATTGTAGAAAGATGGAGGTCTAGCTTCTGTAGCTGCTTTTTGCTGATTTTATGGATGTTGGCTCTGGTGAGTATTGGAGGAGTAAAAATCTCTGGATACCTGATCTAAGGGGCTCAAAGGCAGGATGTTTTCATTTTCTGGGTCAGAAAGCAAGATGTTTGGAAGCCTTCTACTAGCATTATATTGACATGGAACTTTGCATTCTAGGAAACACAAAATTTACAAGGAGTTTAAATAAGCAGAGGCCTCAAATTAATAGTAACCGGATAGCTATTAAAGATCTTAGGAAGGAAAAAAAAAAAGCTGGTGAGACTTGGGAGGGCACTTTTGATAGTCAGGTATAGTTGGGGTCAGAACCCTGGTTATATCTATGGAACCAGGTAGCTTGTTGAATTGCTTTTTTGAATGTTAATCTCAACTTTTCCAGAGTTTTAATATATGTGTAATAGATCTTATTAATAACTATATAGACTCCACCTTAAATAGCCAGTAAATAATCTAATGCTAGTCTGTTGTCAAGCACTATATTTGCCAAAGCGTCTAGGGACTCTTGAATTCCATTTAGTGCTTGTCCTGTGTTAGTGGCCAATGATTCTAAGGCTTGAGGCAAATTCCTTGGGGTTGACTCGTGGCAGGCAAAGCCACCCAAAGGGACCATTAGTCCTCTTATTGCTTTGATTTCCACCAGAATTGATCCTCTTGCTCATTGATTTCTGGTATTTTCAGATATTATGGGGTTGTAGACAGTGACCCCCAGAGGAGCAATGGTGGCCAGCGTACATTCACTCCTGCTCCATGTTTTTGATATAAAAAGGAAAACTACTCCTGAAAGAATAGAGGGCTACCCAAGGAGTCAGGAGTGGTCATGGGGTGGAACTTTTTCCTACTCTTGGCTATAGACAAAAATGAGATCATGTGAGGCACAAATGGAGGCTCCTTGGACTATGATGTGTATTCTCTGCTGCCATCCTGGAGTTATACAGATATTTTTTTCCAAACTTCAATGAGGGTGATTAAACAGCCCATATTTTCTAGAAGGATACACTCGTTCCACCTTCCCAGATCAGGCAGTTGTTTCTGTCTTGCATGTATTCCTTTGGAGGAGGCACTATATAACGTTTCCTTGCTGACAAGTGGGATCCCATTTACCTCACCACAGCTTTGGGAACATGGCCACTAAGTTTGCATCAGAGCATCTCAAGGAAACTTCCATTTCTGCATCATTAACAAAACAATGGGTGCAAATAATAGTGTCATGAATGCAATGGAGGTACAAGTTCCCAACCTCCCATGTCCAGATAACACTGGCAGGGGAAGTTAGGGAGAATCGATTAAGTGGGGAAGATTTCCACATAATAAGTAGGGGTCTGAGTACTTTGGGATTGCTATGGTTAACTAGGAGGTTTGGGAAGATGGCCATGAGATTCTCTGAATGTGCCAGAAGATGAAACTATCCATCCTGGGGATGTTGATGACAGATCCAGGCTACAGAGCTTTGTTCCTAGCCACACAGGATCAGGTTAATTGGGAGAGCAAACAGAATTAACAGAGGCAACATGGTGTCTCTGTTGGCCTTAGAGTGACCTCTATACCCAACAAGGAGAAAGTAGATGTTTCTTAGGAGGAGGTGGTTAGCTAAAACAATAGAAAACACGTATCATAATCAGTAAGAAAAGAAAAAGTAATGTTCTTATGCCCACTTGCAGTATCATGTTATCTCTTTTTGCTGACTGTTGATTCTTTCAAATAGGTAGTGAGGGCTTTCAGAGGTTTACAGGTTTAGCTTATGGTATCCTCCTCTCATGCCTGCAGGGACTCATAAGAAACCGGTTTAATCCCAGACAAGTGTACACAACTGTTGATCTCCTGACATTTAACAGTGGTGGGGAGACTAAAAAACACCTGATGGGGGCTGATATGGTGTGGATTTGTGTCCCCACCCAAATCAAATGTTGAATTATTATCCCTAACGTTGTAGGTGAGGCCAGATAAGAGGTGATTGGATCATGAGGGTGGTCCTTCATGAATGGTTTGGCACCATCTCCTTGGTGCTGTTCTAATGAGAGTGAGTGAGTTATTCTGAGATCCAGTCATTTGTCTGTAGCACCTCCCCTCCTCTCTTCCTCCTGCTCCAGCCATGTGCAGTGACTTGCTCCCCCTTTGCTTTATTCCATGACTAGAAGTTTTCTGAGGCCTCCACAGCAGCAGAAGCCACAATGCTTCTTGTACAGCCTGCAGAGAACCATGAGACAATTAAGCCTCTTTTCTTTATAGATTACCCAGTCTCCGGCATCCTTTTATAGCAGTGCCAGAATGGACTAACACAGAAAATTGGTATCGATGATTGGGGAATTGCTATAAAGATTGATTTGGAAGCAGTTTTGGAACTTGATGATGGACAGGGGTTGGAAGAGTTTGGAGGGCTCAGAAGAATACAGGAAGAAGAGGGGAAGTTTGGAACTTCCTAGAGACTTGTTGAAGGGTTGTGACCAAAATGCTGATAGTGATATGGTTGGAGATGTCCAGGCTGATTAGGTCTCAGATGGAGATGAGTAACTTATTGAGAGCTAGACCAAAGGTCATATTTTTTACACCTTGACAAAGAGCTTGGTTAGATTATGCTCCTGCCCTAGGGATCTGTGGAACTTAAACCTGAGAGATTATTTAGGTAGGGTATCTTCTGGAAGAAATTTCTAAGCAGTAAAGAAATTATCTGAAGTCAGAACTTATATTTAAAAGGGAAGCAGAGTGTAAAAGTTTGGAAAATTTGCATCCAGGCTATGTGGTAGAAAAGAAAAGCCCATTGTGTGGGAAGGAGTTTAAGCAAGCTGCAGAAATTTGCATAAGTAAAAAGGAGTCAAGTGCTGATAACCAGGACAATGTGACAAAGGCCTCAAAGGTATTTCACAGAACTTTGTGGCAGCCCCTCCCATTACATGTCCAGAAGCCTAAGAAAGAAGAATGGTTTCATGGGCCAGGCTTATGGCCCCACTGCCCTGCACAGCCTTGGACACTACTCCCTGCATCTCAGCCTTTCTAGCTCTACCCATGGCTCAAAGGACCCCAGGTACAGCTTGGGCCACTGCCTCAGAGAGTACAAGTCATAAGCCTTGGAAGCTTCCAAGTGGTGTTAAGCTTGTGGGTGCCCCCACTACAGAATGCAAGGGTGGAAGCTTGGGAGCATCTACCTAGATTTCAGAGGATGTATGGAAAAGCCTGATGTCCAGGCAGAAGCCTGTTGCAGGGGTTGAGCCCTCAAGGTAGAACATCTACTAGAGCAATGTAGAGGGGCAATGTGGGGTTGGAGCCCCCACACAGAGTCCCAAATCTGGCACTTCCTAATGGATCTGTGAGAAGAAGGCCACCATCCTCCAAACTTCAGATTGGCAGATCCACCAGAAACTTGCACCTTGTGCTTGGAAAAGCCATGAGCACTCAATGCCAGCCCATGAGAACAGTCACAGAAGTTGAAGCCTATAAAGCCACAGAAATTGGGCTGCCCAAGGTCTTGGGAGCCTACTTGTTGCATCAGTGTGCCCTGGATGTGGGACAAAGATTCAAAGGAGATTACTTTGGAGCTTAAGATTTAATGACTGCCCTGCTGGGTTTCAGATTTTCATGAGACCTGTAGCAGCTTTCTTTTGGCTGATTTCTCCATTTTAGAATAAGAGTATTTACCCAATGCTTATACTCCCATTGTATCCTGGAAGTAACTAACTTGCTTTTGATTTTACAGGCTCATAGTTGAAAGGGACTAGCCTTGTCTCAGCTGAGACTTTGAACTTTGGACTTTTGAGTTAATGTTCGAATGAGTTAAGACTTTGGAGGACTATTTGGAAAGCATGATTATATTTTGCAATGTGAGAAGGACATGAGATTTGGGAGGGGTAAGGGGTGGTAAGATACACTTTGGATTTGTGTCCTTACCCAAATCTCATGTTCAATTGTAGTCACCAATGTTGGAGGTGGGGCCTATTGGAAGGTGACTGGATCATGTGGGTGGTCCTTCATGAATGGTTAGCACCATGTCATTGATGCTGTACTCATGATAGTAAATGAATGAGTTATTATGAGATCTGGTTGTTTAAAATTGTGTAACACCATCCCCTCCCACTTCCTCCTGCTCTGGCCATGTGAAGTAACTTGCTCCCCCTTTGCCCTCTGCCATGATAGGAAGTTTCCTGTGGCCTCCCCAGAAGCACAAGACAAAATGCTTCCTATACAGCAGAAAGAACCATAAGCCAATCAAATCTCTATTTTTTTTTTTATAAATTACCCAGTTTCAGGGATTTATTTATAGTAGTGTGAGAGTGGATTAATACACTGAGAGGTGCCAGGCCATGTGTTTTGTCTCAATGCAATCTATTTCAGTGATCACACCTCTTTCCACAATAATGTGGCTGGCAATTCTTTATGCTGGGGTTTGAGGTAAGCTTGCTGTCATTTTTCCCTGACGAATGAGTACTGAGGGGACCCATTCATTGAAAATAAATATTCATTCATTTTATAATTTTCATAGGACTAGTAGACACTTTGAATGGGAAGAGATTTTAGCTAGAAAATGCTGCTACCTCAGAAGTGTAAATTCTCATCCAAATTTAGTCCAGTGATTTTTATTATAGAAATGGAGTTTTTTTGTGTGTGTTTTACTTATTAAATTTTAGTACCATCTGGAATAAACACTTTAATGTTCCCAAAACTTGGTAAGTCTACCACTGTTGGTATGAGAGATGATTTTTAGAAGATACCTGAACAACATTTTGTTTGTTAAACAGTTAAGCATTTAATGTGTATTAGAAAAAAAAAAAAAAAGGCTGAGTACAGTGATTTGTGTTGGTAATCCCAGAACTTTGGGATCCTGAGGCAGGAGGACCACTTGAGCTCAGGAGTTACATACCAGTGTGGGATAAATAGAAAGACCCCATCTCCACAGAAAGAAAAAGCCAGCCAGATGTTGTAGTGTGCACCTATAGTCCCAGCTACTTGTGAGGCTGTTGTGGGAGGATTGCTTGGGTTCAGGAAATCAAGGCTGCATTGAGTCATAGTTATACCACTGCAACTGATCCTGCATGACAGAGTGAGATCCCATCTCAAAAAAAAAAAAAAAAAAAAAAAAAAAAAAAAAAAAAAAAAATATCACTCACACCTCAAATGTGTTTTCATGGTTATTGTTACTTATTATTACATAAAGGTGTGAATAAAATATTTAAAAGTTTGGTCAAGTGAAAGAAAATATAAAGTTAAAAAAACAGATTTTTATTAAAATCATATTCAACATTATTAACAGGGTCTTATATTTTTGTATAATTTTATCTGTATGAATAGATTTACTACCAGTACAAGCACCAAAATAATACTAAATCTACATGATCACAGAAACAATAAAATGTCTAAACTGGAGTGACAGTTGAAATAGTTAATGGCGGGTACCCTTGAGCCTTGCTACTCAAACTGTGGTCAGTGACCAGCAGTATGCCATTATCTGTAAACTTATTAGAGACTCAGAATTGCAGGCTCCATTCCAGACCTATTGAATCACACCTTGAATTTTAACATGACACTGGGTGATTTTATGGACATTAAACTTTAAGAAGCATTTCTCTAGAGTGGAAGTTCTTAAAGTTTGGACCGGGTACACTGGGGATTCATGAACAGTTCTAGGTGCTCTGCAAGATAAAACCTAATTTCACAGTAATATTAAGATAATATTTGCTTTTTTCATTGTGGTGACATTTGCAGATGATCTCAAGACAAACCTAGGCAGTGACATTAAACTGTCCTAGTAGTGATATTTTCCATCTCTAAACAGACTCAGAAAAATTAAAAGGAAGATTCATTTCAGAATATTCTTGATGAACAAGAAAAAATGTCAATTTTCTTCTACTCCAATTTTTTAAAGTATGTGTTTAGTATCCTATGTAATGAAATGGCAAGTACACACAAAGCATTGCTACCGCCTAAGAAAGTACCACGGCTAGCTCAAGGAATAGGACGTGTGAAACTCAATTGCAAGTGGAGATAGGCACTTTTTGTTTTGAATGTCATTTCTACTTTATATAAAATCTAAAAAATTATTCAGCTATGGATACTTTCAGACTTTTTTCTTCAAAATTAAATAGTGATTGTGATTTGAAGAAAAACAACTTAAAAGTACAGGTGGTCCCTGACTTACAGGTTTATAGCTGGAAGAAACATACTTTTAGTTTCAGATGAGACTTTGGATTTTAGACTTTTGAGTTGATGTTAAAACAAGTTAAGACTTTTGGGGACTATTGAAAATGGATGATTGTATTTTGCTGTATGAGAAGATCATGATATTTGGGGAGCCTGGGTGGAATGCTATACTTTGGGTGTTTGTCCCCTCCAAACATCATGTTGAAATTCTACACCTGATGTTAAAGATGGGATTTACTGGGAGGAGATTCACTCAAGGGAACAGATCCCTCATGAATAAATAATGCCTTCCCTGGGTAGGGGTGAGTTTTCACTCTGTTATCTCCCATGAGGTCTGGTTATTAAAAAGAGGCTGGAACTTACTCACTCTCTCTTTTACATTCTTTCTAGCCATGGGATCTCTGCATATGCCAGCTTCCTTTCATCTTCCACCATAAGTGGAAAAAATCCTGAGGCTTTCAACGTATGTCCAATCTTCTAGCCAGCAGAATCATGAGCCAAATAAATCAGTTTTCTTTATAAACTACCCAGCTACACTACAGGTATTACTCCATACAAACACTAATTGGACTAAGAGAGGCATTTTTACTTAATAAAATCTCTAAATATGTAACTATAGGTACACAAGTTAATTTTTAAATTGGATTCATCTTTCTTTTTTTTTTAATTATACTTTAAGTTTTGGGGTATATGTGCAAGACATGCAGGTTTGTTACATAGTTATACATGTGCCATGGTGGTTTGCTGCACTCATCTACCCGTCATCTACATTAGGTATTTCTCCTAATGCTATCCTTCCCCCCCTCCCCACCCCCGACAGGCCTTGGTGTATGATATTCTCCTCCCTGCATCCATGTATTCTCATTGTTCAACTCCAATTTATAAGTGAGAACATGCAGTGTTTGGTTTTCTGTTCTTCTGTTAGCTTGTTGAGAATGATCATTTCCAGCTTCATCCATGTCCCTTCAAAGGACACGAAATCATCCTTTTTTATGGCTGCATAGTATTCCATGGTGTATATGTGACACATTTTTTTTTTTTTTATCTAGTCTATCATTGATGGGCATTTGGGTTGGTTCCAAGTCTTTGCTATTGGGAACAGTGCCACAATAAGCATATATGTGCATGTGTCTTTATAGTAGAATGATTTATAATCCTTTGGGTATGTACTTAGTAATGGGATTGCTGGGGCAAATGGTGTTTCTAGTTCTAAATCCTTGAGGAATTACCACACTGTCTTCCACAATGGTTGAACTAATTTGCATTCCCATCAACAGTGTAAAAGAATTCCTACTTCTCCACATCCTCTCCAGCAACTGTTGTTTCCTGACTTTTTAATGATCACCATTCTAACTGGAATGAGATTGTATCTCATTGAGGTTTTGATTTGCGTTTCTCAAATGACCAGTGATGATGGGCATATTTTCATATGTTTGTTGGCTGCATAAATGTCTTCTTTGGGGAAGTGTCTGTTCATACCCTTTGCCCACTTTTTTTTTTTTAATGTTTTTTTTTTTTTTTTTTTTTTCTTGTAAATTTGTTTAAGTTCTTTGTAGATTCTGGATATTAGCCTTTTGTTAGATGAATAGATTGCAAAAATTTTCTTGCATTCTGTAGGTTGCCTGTTCACTCTGATGATAGCTTCTTTTGTTGTGCAGAAGCTCTTTAGTTTAATGAGATCCCATTTGTCAATTTTGGCTTGTCTTGCCATTGCTTTCATGTTTTAGTTCATGAAGTCTTTGGCCATACCTATGTCTTGAATTGTATTGCCTAGGTTTTCTTACAGGATTTTTAATGGTTTTAGGTCTTACATTTAAGTCTTTAATCTATCTTGAATTAATTTTTGTATAAGGCGTAAGGAAGGGATCCAGTTTCATCTTTCTGCATATGGCTAGCCAGTTTTCCCAACACCATTTATGAAATAGGGAATGCTTTCCCCATTTCTTGTTATAGTCAGACTTGTCAAAGATCAGGTTGTTTTAGATGAGAGCTTTTATTTCTAAGGCCTCTGTTCTGTTCCCTTTGTCTATATATCGGTTTTGGTACCAGTACCATGCTCTTTTCGTTACCGTAGCCTTGTAGTACAGTTTGAAGACAGGTAGTGTGACGCCTCCAGCTTTGTTCTTTTTGCTTAGGATTGTCTTGGGTATGTGGGCTCTTTATTGGTTCCATATGAAAATTAAAGTAGTTTTTTCCAATTCTGTGAAGAAAGTCATTGGTAGTTCGATGAGAATAGCCTTGAATCTATAAATTAGTTTGGGCAGTATAGCCATTTTCCTGATATTGATCCTTCCTATCCATGAGCATGGAATGTTTTTCCATTTGTTTGTGTCCTTTCTTATTTCCTTGAGCAGTGGTTTGTAGGACCTTGAAGAGGTCCTTCACATCCCTCATAAGTTGTATTCCTAGGTATTTTATTCTCTTTGTAGCAATTGTGAATGGTAGTTCACTTATGATTTGGCTCTTTGTCTGTTACTGGTGTACAGGAATGCTTGTGATTTTTGCACATTGATTTTGTATCCTGAGACTTTGCTGAAGTTGCTTATCAGCTTAAGAAGATTTTGGGCTGAGACAATGGGGTTTTCTAAATATAAAATCATGTCAGCTGCAAACAGAGATAATTTGACTTCCTCTTTTCCTAATTGAATACTCTTTATTTCTTTCTCTTGCCTGACTGTCCTGGCCAGAACTTCCAATACTATGTGGAATAGGAGTGGTGAGAGAGGGCATCCTTTTCTTGTGTTGGTTTTCAGGTGAATTCTTCCAGTTTTTGCCCATTCAGCGTGATACTGGCTATAAGTTTGGCATAAATAGCTCTTATTATTTTGAGATACATTCCATTGATACGTAGTTTATTGAGAGTTTTTTTTTTTTTTTAAGCAGGAAATGCTGTTGAATTTTGTCAAAGGCTTTTTCTGCATCTATTGAGATAATCATGTGTTTTTTGTCAACGTTTCTGTTTATATGATGGATGACGTTTATTGATTTGCATATGTTGAATCAGCCTTGCATCCCAGGGATGAAGCTGATTTGATCATGGCAGACAAGCTTTTTGATGTGCTGCTGGCTTTGGCGTGCCAGTATTTTATGGAGGATTTTTGCATTGATGTTCATCAGGGATATTCTCCTCAAATTTTCTTTTTTATGTGTGTTTCTGCTCTCAGGGTGGTATCAGGGTGATGCTGGCCTCACAAAATGAGTTAGGGAGGATTCCCTCTTTTTCTATTGATTGGAATAGTTTCAAAAGGAATGGTACCTCTGGTAGAATTTGGCTGTGAATTCATCTGGTCACGGACCCACTTGACGAGGCAGTCTGTCCCTTAGTAGGTCTTGAGCACTGTGCTGGGAGATCTGTTGCTCTCTTCAGAACAGGAAGGTAGGAATTTTTAAGTCTGCTGAAGCTATGCCCATATCCGCCCCTTCCTCCAGGTGCTCTGTCTCATGGAGATGGGAGTTTTATCTATAAGCTCCTGTCTGGGGCTGCTGCCTTTCTTTCAGAGATAGCCTGCCCAGAGAGGAGCAATCTGGAGAGGCAGTCTGGCTACAGGGGCTTTGCTGAGCTGTCCTGGGCTCCGCCCAGTTTGAACTTCCTGGCAACTTTGTTTACACTGTGATGGGAAAACCACCTACTCAAGCCTCAACAATGGCGGATGCCCTGCCCACCACCAAGCTCAAGTGTTCCAGGTCGACTTCAGACTACTTTTCTGGCAGTGAGAATTTCACACCAGTGGATCTTATCTTGCTGGGCTCCATGGCGGTGGGATCTCTTGAGCTGGATCATTTGGCTCCCTGGCTTCAGACCTTTTCCAGGGGAGTTAATGGTTCTGTCTCGCTGGCATTCCAGGCACCACTAGGGTATGTAGAAAAACTCCTGGGGCTAGTTCAGTGTCTTCCCAAATAAGCCCCCACTTTTATGCTTGAAACCCAGGGCCCCTGGTGGCATAGTCATCCAAGGGAATCTCCTGGTCTGCAGGTTGTGAAGACCGTGGGAAAGTGTAGTATCTGGGCCAGAGTGCACCATTCCTCACGTCATAGTCTGTCATGGCTTCCCTTGGCTAGGGGAGGGAGCTCCCCAACCCCTTGCCCTTCCTGGGTGAGGCAACACCTCATGCTACTTCAACTTGGCCTACTGTGGGCTGCACCCACAGTCTAACCTATCCCAATGAGATGAGCTGGGTACCTCAGTTGGAAATGCAAAAATCACCCCCCGATGCGTTGATATCACTGGGAGCTGCAGACCCGAGTGCTGTTCCTATTCGGCCGTCTTACCTGCCACTCACCAAAATTCTTAATATAATACTGCAAGTAATAATTTTCAAAATACCTTATTTATTTATCCAAAGACAATGTTAAAATATCCAGCAGGTATACATGCAAGCTGTTCAATATCACTAATCATCAGGGAAATGCAAATCAAAACCACAATTAGATATCACCTCACAAACATTAGAATGGCTACTCTTAAAAATGCCAAAGATTGTGAGTGTTAGCGAGGATGTGGAGAAAAGGTAAATCTTGTATACTATTGGTGGAAATATAATTAATATAGTCACTATAGAAAACACTGTGGAGATTCTTTAAGAAAGTACATTAGAATTACCATATGACCAGCACTTCCCCTTCTGAGTATACACTTGAAAAACTGAAGTCAGAACCTTATAAAGATCTGCAACTCCAATGCTTGTTGCAGGATTATTCATAACAGCCAAGATATTAATACAACCTAAGTGTCTGTCAACAGATTAATCGCTAAATAATATATATATGCAATAATATATATATAATATACAATAATACAATGAAATACTTATACTCAGCCTCAAAAAAATAAGATCCTGACATTTGCAAAGACATTGCTGAAACGAAAGGATATGCTAAATGAAATAAGACAGAGAGAAAAAGAAAAATAATTATCTCACTTACATGTGAAATCCTATAAAATAAACAAATTCATATAAACTAGAGTACAAAGGTGGTTACAAGGGTTGGGGATGGTGGGGGGAATGAAAAATAGGTCAAAGGGTACAAAGTTGCAGTTATGTAGGATAAGACTAGAGATCTAATACACAGTGTGAGGACTATAGTTGATAATATTATATTGTAACCTCAAAAATGTTCATTGTACCATCATCGAATTGTGAATATAGAGTTGTTCTGAATACTTCTTTAGTATCCATTTAATGTCAATGTAATTAATAGTGATGACCTTTCTTTTATTACTGATTTTGATAATTTATGTCTTCTCTCTCTTTTTCTTGGTTAACTGGTTACAAATTTGCCAGTTTTGTTGTTCTTCTTCAAAGAACAAGCTTTTGGTTTTACTGGCTTTTCTATTGTTTCCTAGATTTATTTTATGGATTTCTGCTTTGATTTGTAGTAACTTTTTTTCTTTTTTCTTTTCTTTTCTTTTTTTTTTTTTTTTTTTTTTTTTGCAGCTCACTTTTAGGATTAATTTGTTCTTGTTATAGTTTCCTGAGATGGAAGCTTAGGTAACTGATTTTTAAATCCTTTTTACAAATACATGCTTTTTAAATTAATAGCATCTTTAGAGCAGTTTTAGGTTTACAGAAAAATTGAGCTGAAAATTCGAACTGTTTTTGTACCCCCTCACCATCACCATAAACACTAATAATTTCTTCTACTCACGATATCTTTCCTTAGGGTAGTACATTTGTTACAATTAATGAACAAATATTGATACACTACAATTATTACTAAAGTCCATACTTTACAGTAGGGTTCACTCTTGGTGCCGTACATTCTGCGGGTTTTGGCAAATATATAGTGACATTATTCACCATTACAGTGTTATACAGAATAGTGTCCCTGCTCTAAAAATTCCTCATGTTCCACCTATTCACTCTTTAACTCCTGGTAATCACTGGTCATTTTACTTTGTTTTTGATTTGCCTTTTCCAGAACGTCATACAGATGATATCATATAGAATGTGCCCTTTGCAGGTTGGCTTTTACTCATCTAACTGTGTGTATTTAAGTTACTGCTATACATTTTGTGGCTTGATAATTCATTTATTTTTATACATAAATGACATTCTATTGTATGAATGTACCACAATTTGTTTATCCATACCCCTATGGAATGACATCTTGCTTGCTTCCAAGTTCTGGCCACTGTAAGAATTCACGTGCAAGTTTATCTATGGGTATGGCTTTTCAGTCATTCGGGTAAACACCAAAAAACATGATTGTTAGACCATATTATCAGAGTATATTTAGTTTTGTAAAAAGATGCCAAACTGTCTTTCAATGTTGCTGCACTATTTTATATTTCTGCTGACTTTGAACAAGTGTTTCTGTTCCTCCGCATCTTCCAAATGTTGCACCATTTGGTGTTGTCAGTGTTTTAACTTTTAGCTACTAGGTGTGTAGTGGTATCTCACTGTTTCAAATTGCAGTCCTCTAATGACATATTATATGGAACATTTTTACGTTTAGTTGTTGTCTCTGTATTTTCCTTGGTGAGATGTCTGTTTTTAAATTGGGTTGATTTTTTTTCTTAATGTTGAGGTTTAAAATGTCTTTGTATATTTTGAATACCCGTCCATTATCAGATATGATTTTTACAAATATTTTTCCCAGTGTGTATCTTATTGTTGCAGTATCTTAACAGTGTATTTTGAAGAGCAGAAGTTTTTAATCTTAATGAAGTCCAACTTACTAATATTCTTTTTCACATATTGTACTTTTAGAGCTCTATCTAAAAAGTCATTGCTGAACACAACATCATCTGTCTCTCTTAATTTTGAAATTAAATGCTTTCCCACCAAGATCAGGACAAGCCAAGGATATCCCCTCTCACCACTCATACTCATAATTGTACTAGAACTCCTAGCTAATTCAATAAGATGACTGTCTCAACATTAAATCTGATGTACTATCTAGGTTTTCCAGATGTTCTTTCATGTTGAAGTTGTTCCCCTTTATTTCTAGTTTGCTTCAATTTTATCATGAAGGAGTGATGTATTTTGTTAAATGCTTTCTCTGCATCTATTGGTATGATATTGTGATTTTTCTTCTTTAGTTTATTGATGTGATAGATTATATTAATTAATTTTGAATGTTGAACATTTGCATACCTGGAATAAATCTCACTTGGTTATTGTATATAATTCTTTTTATATGTGGTTGAAATTCATTTACTAGTATTTATTTGAGAATGTTTGCATTCATATTCATAAGAGATATTGATCTGTAGTTTATTTTTCTTGTAATGTCATTGTCTAGTCTGAGTATCCAAGTAATGCTAGCTTCGTTGAATGAGTTAGGAAGTATTCTCTTTGCTCTTTTTATTTTCTGGAAGATATTGTAGAAAATTAGTATATATTCTTCCTTAAATGTTTTTTAGAATTTACCAGTGAAGCCATGTGGATCTAGTGCTTTCTGTTTTAGAAGGTTATTATGGATTTAAATTATTTAATAGATACAGGTCTGTTCAAATTTTCTTTTTACTTTTGTTTGAATCTTAGTAGATTGCTTCTTTCAAAGAATTGATCCATTTTACCTAGATTATTAAATTTGTGGGCATAGAGTTGTTCACAATATTTCTTTATTATGTTGTTTTTATGATTAGTAGTGATACACTTTTATTCTTAATATTAGTAATTTGTGTCTCCTCTTTATTAATTAGTCTGGCTAGAAGTTTACAAATTTTATAGATGTTGTGAAAGAATCATCTTTTGTCTTTATTAATTTTAATTCTCTTGATTTCCTATTTTCAATGTTAATAATTCTGCTCCAATTTTTAACAAATTTAATGTGTTCTCTTTTTTCTAGTTTTCTAAAATGGAAGCTTAGATTATTGAGTTCAGATCTTTCTTATTTTCTATTACATACATTCTATGGTATAAGTCTTATTTAAGCCCTTCTTTTACTCATCCTGCAAATTTTAATAAGTTTCATTTATTTTTGTTTTATTGAATATGTTCTACAATATCTTTTTAGATGTCTTATTTGACCCTTGTGTTATTTAAAAGTGTGTTAATTCTCCAAGTACTTAGGAATTTTCCAGCAATTTTTATCTTATTGGTTTGTAGTTTAGTTCTATCATGGTGTGAGAGCCTAGTTTGTGTGATCTATTGTTTTATATTTCTTAAGGTGTATTTTGTGTCCTAAAATATGATTTGTCTTGCTAAACGTTCCTCTTGTGCTAGCAAAAGTAAGTATTCTGTTTTTTTTTTCACTGAAGTATTCCACAAATGTAAATTATGTCCAATTGAATGGATGCTGCACTTGAATTCAATTGTTTCTTACTGATTTTCTGCCTGTTGGATCTGTTAATTACTGAAAAAGGGGTACTGAAGCCTCTAACTAGATCAGTGAATATGTCTATTTCTCCTTTGAGTTCTACCACATTTTGCTTCATGTATACTGATGCTCCCCTATTAGATGCATTCATGTTTAGAAGTGTTATATCTTCTTGTAGAACTGACCTTTCAAATCATTATTTTATACCCTAATTTATCTCTGATAAATTTCCTTGCTCTGAACAATGCTCCGTTTTAACCAATATAGCCACTTTCTCTCCTTTCTTATTAGGGTTAGCATAGTATGTATCTCTCCATATCTTCACATTTAATCTACCTGTGCCTTTATATTTTGAGTTTTTGTATTTTGAGGTTTTGTACGTAACACAGAATTGTATCTTCTTTCTATCTACTCAGACAGTCTGTCTCTTAATTGTTGTATTTAGACCATTTACACTTAAAGCGATTCTTGATTATCAATGTATTAAAGTCTATCATATTTCTTACTGTTTTCAATTTTGTGCCTTTGGTTTCTTTTTTTTTTTTTTTTTTTTTTTTTTCCTTTTTTTGTGTGTTTGTCTTCTACTAATTTCACTCTTTTCTGGGTAAAATTGAAAATATTATGTGCTTTTATTTTCTCTCCTCTCTTAACAAATAAATCATACATCCTTTAAAATTACTTTTCCTAGTGGTTACACTAGAATTTTTAATATCGGTTAACAACTAATCCAAGTTATTTTTCAACACTTTAAAGTGAGGCTCAGTATGTGTTTATAAGGTGGAACTTGAACTTATTATTTGCAAGCCCTAGGGTTTAGTGTTGTTTTTCAGTTTGGGTTTTGGACTTCCTTGGAACCCATTACTCCTTTCTCCTTGCCTCTTTTTTTGTTTGTTTGTTTTTTGAATAGAAATGTCTATCCTATGCTTTTCCCACCATTGTATTTTGGAATCATGTAAAATAAAAGCATTTCATTTTCATTTTTTAGGTTCACAGCTAGGGAGCAACTTGCCTTAGGATGATTTATGCCTTGATTTTCATCTATATCTGATTTACATGAGACTTTAGACTTTGGAGTTGATGGTAGGATGAGACTTTTGGAGCTATTGAGACAGGATGTAATATTTTGTACTTGAGGAGAACACACGTTTTGGCAGATCAGGGGATAGAATGCTATGGTATTATATAAATGTTTGTCCCCTCAAAACATCATGTTGAAATGTAATTGCTATTTCAACACTATGAAGATGTGGGACCTTTAAGAGGTATTCGGGTCTTGAGGACATCACACTTATAAGTGGATTAATGCCTTTATTGAGGAAGTAACTTTGACCCCTCTTGTTTTCTCTCTCTCATCCTCTCTTTGCTTTCTGCCATGTGATGGCTTTTGCCATGTTATGACAATATGAAGGGCATTGGCAGATGCTGGCACCTTGATTTTACACTTTCCAGCCTCTATAACTTTGAGCCAATAAACTTCTCTTTATTGTAAATCACTCAGTCTACAGAATTATATTATAAAAGCACAAAACAAATTAAGACAGGTTTCTATGGAAAAAACCCTGTCAAAATTTTGCTCTCCCAAGACAGCCACCACTAGTTTTATTTATTTATTTATTTATTTATTTATTTATTTATTTATTTATTTTTAACTCTCAAACTAGTCTCTATTTAACTTAAAGTAACTCGTCAAGATCACACTTTGTATTAGGGTTCCATAGAGAGACATAACTAAAAGGATATATATATATATATACACACACACACACACACACGCACACAAACACACACACACAATAATGACTTTGTCACTTTTATGTATAAATCATACAAAATATTGAAGACATATACAGAGCCAAATGATTGAGAATGCATCTCATTGCAGATTTCAACATAGCCCAGATATTTCTGTTTATCACAATCCTTATTATAAAATGACTTTATGCAAAAACTCTAGAAGAAACTATTTAGACATGCAAATGTATGGAACAAAAAGGCAACAAAAAGTGTAGCAATAATCAGGATAAGTATATTTCCCATTATCAGATGGTTTAAAACCAAAATTATATAAAAATGTATTATATATAATGTGGGTTCCTGATCTTTTTTTCCATACCTTCTCCCCCATTGCTTTTCTTCCCTCCAGGATAAAGAACCTGTATTTGTAGTTGGTGGAGGTTGCAAGGACATCTTCATTATTAAAGTACATACGGGTACTCAGCCCTTTGTTCTCAATTCTGTAATCAAAAATACTCTGAAAAAAAAAATTGGATTTTCTTTGTTTTAATAAGTGTGAATAAAAAAATTGATTTGGTAGCAAAATCTAACATAAGCTGCTATTAATTTTATTAAAAACATTAATGAACTTGAATAAAGTAATATTTATGCATTTTGATTATAGAATTCTGCAACAGATCTCAGTGAAGTTAAGTAATATACAATATATACTGTGTAAAGTTTTAAAAATCCAACAATAATCTACATTTTACATCTTTCTGACCCTAGATCAAGATCTGGAGACCAAACTTTCCTCTAATCATTTGCCAATTTTATGAAAATCAGCTGTGCTTATATATCTTGTACTTGAGTTATCTGTATATACATAATTAGTCACTTTGATGCTGGAAAACTTATTTTTATTAACGCTCAGAAGGAAATGATATTATTGCAGTATGATTTTCTGAGACATGAACTGACAACATTTTCCCATAAGAATTAGGCAATGTTTTCTCATTGACAATTATCACTGCAATTAATGATACTAACATGCCTTAAATGAATTTATTACTATGGTGATGTCAAAATGACTTAAGAAAACACAATAAATTTCCTGTTTTTGAATCACCATAAAATCTACACTTTAAAAATTACATTTTATCTGTAATAATTTTTAAGTCATAGTTAAGCAAGAAGTTGTTTTGAATATAATGTAAGTACACTAATAAAAAGTATTTACATAAGTGTTGTGTACAGGCAGGATGTGATGGGAAACATAAGTAACACTGTCTTGTAATTCCATCTTTATGTTGCATTTTTAAAATTCGACAAGTATATTCCAAGCATTTCTGAACACCAATATTTACAAATAGATGAACTTCAACAGAAGACTCAATCATGAAGAATAATTAGCAAATTTATGACTGGTTATTTGAAATTAGTCAGTGACAGGAACGAAAAACAACAAAGATAAAAACAACTGAAATAAAGACAAGGGGCCCCTGGGAAACCATTGAGCAAATATGATGAGTCCAAAAAGAAGAAAAAGGAGCAGACAAATTATTTAAAGAAATAATGACTGAAAATATGAACATCTTTAAAGTGATATAAACATTTATATTAATGGAGCTCAGCAGATCTCAAGTAAAAACAATTTAAACATGGATAACTTGAAGCATTTTAAAATAAAATTATCAAAATTTGAAGACAAAGAGGTACTCTTTAAAGCGTCAAAGGAAAAGTGATTTATCACTTATAAGTGAACTCCCATAAGGCTATCAGCAGACTTCTCAGCAGAAACTTTGCAGGCCAGGAGGAAGTGGAAAAATATACTTAAAATGCTAAATAAAGGAAAAATCCAACCGAGAATACCATACCTGACATATCAGTACTTCAGAAACTAAGGAGACAAAGAAAACATGACAGTTTGTTACCACTATATACACCTTCCTTACAATAAATGCTATAGTCATTGAAATGGAAACAGAAGCACATTAAGTAACAAAATGAAAACATATAAAATTATAAAACCCACCCCTAAAAGTAAATGTATGGTAAAATTCAGAATACCCTAATACTCTAATGGTGGTGTGTAAATAACTTTTAACTCTAATATGAAAGTAAAAGGAAAGGCCAGGCACGGTGGCTCACACCTGTAATCCCAGCACTTTGGGAGGCCGAGACAGGTGGATCACCAGGTCAGGTGTTCGAGACCAGCCTGACCAATATGGTGAAACCCCGTCTCTACTAAAAATACAAAAATTAGTTGGGCGTGGTGGTGGGTGCCTTAGTCCCAGCTACTCAGGAGGCTGAGGCAGGAGAATTGCTTGAACCCGGGAAGGGGAGATTGCAGTGAGCTGAGCTCTCACCACTGCACTCTAGTCTGGGCAACAGAGCGAGACTCCATCTCAAAACAAACAAACAAAAAGTAAAAGGACAACAGTATTAAAAATAACTGTAACTATAATATTGTGTTAATGGAAACACAATATAAAATTATGTACAGTGTGAAATCAATAGCATATAATGCTTGGGAGAGAAATACAAATGCAGAATTTCATATGTAATTGAAGTTAAATTGTTATGAGCTTAAATCCACTGTTATAAGTTGTTTTATTTCTTTTTTATTTTTTTAAACCTGTTTATTTATTTTGTTATTTCAACAGCTTTTGGGGTACAAGTCATTTTTGGTTACATTAATGTATTATATAGTGGTGAATTCTGAGATTTTAGTGCACTTATCACCAGAGTAGTGTATATTGTACCTAAATTGCATTTTTAAAATCTCTGGCCTCCCTCTCACTCTACCTCTTCTGAGTCTCTAAAGCCCGTTATATCACTCTGTATGCTTTTGTGTACTCATAGCTTATCTCTCACTTACAAGAGAACGGACGAATTTCGGTTTCCCACTCTTGTGTTACTTCACTTAGAATAATGGCCTTCAGCCCTATCCAAAAGACGTCATTTTGTTCCTTTTAATGGCTGATTAGTATTTCACAGTGTATATATACCACATTTTTTATCCACTCATTAATTAATGGGTATATAGGTTGATTCCACATCTCTGCAACTGTGAATTGTGCTGCTATCAACATACCTGTGCAATTGTCTTATTCATGTAATGACTTCTTTCCTTTGGGTAGATACTCAGTAGTGAGATTTATGGATCAAATGGTACACTTACTTTTAGCTCTTTAAGGAATTTCCATACTGTTTTCTATAGAAGATGTACTAATTTACATTTCCACCAACAGTATATCAGCATTCTCTGTTACCCACAGCTACAACATCTTTTATTTTATTTTACTTTTTAATAACGGCTCTTGCAGGAGTAAGGTGGCATCACATTTTGGTTTTAATTTGTACATCCCTTGTGATTAGTGACGTTGGCAATAATTCATAGGTTTGTTGGCCATTTGTATATGTTCTTTTGAGAAACGTCTACTCATGTCCTTTGCCCACTTCTTAATGGGATTATTTGTTTTTATCTTCATAATTTATTTTGGTTGCTTATAGATTTTGGATATTAATCTTTTATTGGATGCATAGTTTGTAAATATTTTCTTCCATTCTGTGGGTTGTCTGTTTACTCTGTTAATTATATCTATTATTATGCAGAAGCTTTTAAGTTTAATTAGGTCCCATTTGTTTACTTTTGTTTTTGATGAATTTGTTTTTGAGATTTTAGTCATGAATTACGTGCCTAAGCCAATGTCTAGAAATTTTTTTTCAACATTATCTTCTAGAATTTTTATGATTTCAGATTATATTTAAGTCTTGGATTCATCTTGAGTTGATTTTTGCATATGGTGAGATATAGGGATCCAGTTTCATTCTTCTAGATGTGGCTTACCAGTTTTCCCAGGACCATTTATTAAATAGAGTGCCCATTCTCCAATTTATGTTTTTGTATGCTTTGTTGAAAATCTGTTGTTGTATCTATTTGACTTTATTTCTAGGTTATCTATTCTATTTTATTGGTCTATGTGCCTACTTTGATACCAGTACCATGCTATATTGCTAATTATGGTCTTGTAGTAAAATTCAAATTCTGGTAAAGTGCTGTTAGATTCAGTTAGCTAATTTTTTTTGAGGATTTTTGCATAAATGTTCATCAGATAGATCAATTTGTAGTTTTGTGGTGGTGTTTTGTCCTTTCCTGATTTTGGTATCAGTGTGATAGTAGTGTCATGGAATGATTTAGAAAGAATTCCTTCTTTCTCAATTTTTTTGAACAGTTTTAGAAGGATTAGTGCCAATTTATTTTTGAATATCTGGTAGAATTCAGCTGTTCATCCATCTAGTCCTGGAATTCTTTTCTTGGCAATTTTTAATTTACTGATTTAATTTCACTGCTTGTTATTGATCTGTTCAATATTTCTGTATCTTCCTAATTTAATCTAGGAGGATTGAATGTTACCAGGAATTTGTCCATTTTCTCTAGGTTTTCTAGTTTGTGCACATAAAGATGTTCATAGTCTTCTCGAATGATATTTTGTATTTCTCTGGTGTAGGTTGTAATGTCTCCATTTTTATTTCTAATTGAGCTTATCTGAGTCTTCACTCTTCTTTTTTTGATTAATCTAGCTAATGGTTTCTCACTTTTATTCTTTTTTTTTTTCTATTAGGCTGGTGCAAAAGTAATTGCAAATGTCATTGTAGTTTTTGCCTTTACTCTTAACAGTTTTTGCTTACACTTAAAAGTTTTTGCCATTACTCTTAAACAATATTTTTAAAATTAAGTTTTAAAAATATTTTTTGTTTGAATTTCATGTTTTTCTGCTCTGATTTTATTATTTATTTTCTTCTTCCAGCTTCAAGTTTAGTTTGTTCTTGTTTTTTCAGTTTGTTGAAGTGTGACATCAGGTTGCCAATTTGTGCTCTTTCATATTTTTTGATGTAGGTGATTAGTGCTATACGTTTTCCTCTTAGGACTGTTTTTGCTGTGTTGCAGCAGTTTTGATAACTTGTCTCATTATTATCATCCAATTCAAATAATTTTAAAATTTTCATCTTAATTTCATTGTTAACCAAGATATAATTTAGCAGATTATTTAATTTCTTTTTTTAAAAAATCATTTCGAGGGTTTGTTTGGAAGTTGATTTCTAGTTTGTTTTCACTCTGTCCTGGAACGATACTTGTGATTTCAATATTTTGAAATTTATTGAGATTTGTTTTGTGGCCTATTGTATGGTCTATCATGGAGAATATTCCATACACTGATAAGAAGAACATATATATATATATATATTTTTTTTTTTTTTTTTTTTTTTTTGAGACGGAGTCTCTGCCGCCCGGGCTGGAGTGCAGTGGCCGGATCTCAGCTCACTGCAAGCTCCGCCTCACGGGTTCACGCCATTCTCCTGCCTCAGCCTCCCAAGTAGTTGGGACTACAGGCGCCCGCCACCTCGCCCGGCTAGTTTTTTGTATTTTTTTAGTAGAGACGGGGTTTCACCGTGTTAGCCAGGATGGTCTCGATCTCCTGACCTCGTGATCCGCCCGTCTCGGCCTCCCAAAGTGCTGGGATTACAGGCTTGAGCCACCGCGCCCGGCCAAGAACATATATTTTAAAGATCTTGGTTAGAATGTTCTGTAAATATCAGTTAAGTTTATTTATTCTCGCATGTCATTTATGTCCATTGTTTCTCTGTTGAGTTTCAGTCTTGACGATCTATCTACTGCTGTCAGTCGTGTATTGAAGTCTCCCACTATTATTGTTCTGCTGTCTATCTCATTTCTTAGGTTTAGCAGTAATTGTTTTTTGAATCTAGGACCTCTAGTGTTTGGTGCACATAAATTTAAGATTGTAATGTCTTCTTGTTGAATTGCTTCCTTTATCACTATATAGTGAGCATCTTAGTCTTTTTTATTTACTGTTGTTGTTTTGAAGCATATTTTGTATAAGAATAGCTTCTCCTGCTTGCTTTTGGTTTCCATTATGGTGGAATATCTTTTTTCACCCTTTTAACTTGAGTTTACATGAATCTTTCTATATTACACGAGTCTATTGAAGACAGCAGATATTTCGTTGATGGTTTTTTGTTTGTTTGTTTAATTTTAATATACTCTGCCATTTCATATATTTTAAGTGGAACATTTAGACCATTTATATTTAATGTTAATATTGAGACATGAGGTACTCTTCTCTTCATCATGTTAATTGTAACCTAGATAGCTTTTTTTCTAACTGTGTTATTGTTTTATAGGCTTTGTGAGTTTTAAGCTTTCAAGAAGTTCTAATTTGGTGCATATCAAGTTTTTGTTTAAGGGCTTAGAACTCCTTTTAGCATTTTCTGTAGTGCTGGTTTGGTTGTGACAAATGCCTTCAGCATCTGTTTGTCTGAAAATGACTATATTTCTCCTGCATTTATAAAACTTAATTTTGTAAGATACAAAATTGTTAACTGATATTTTGTCTGTTAAGGAGGTTGAAGATAGGACTCCAATCCCTTCTGGCTTGCAAAGTTTCTTCTGAGAAGCCTGCTGTAGTCTGACAGGATTTTCTTTTAGGTTATCTGATGCTTTTGTCTCACGGCTCTTAGAATTCTTCCCTTCATGTTTACTTTAGATAGCCTGATGATTTTATGTTTTGGTTAATTTTTTTTTTTCAATATGTTTCCCAGGAGTTCTTTGAGCTTCTTGGATTTGGGTATGTAGATCTAGAGCCCAGACAGAAAAGATATTGATTATTCCCTCAAATAAGTGTTCCAGACTTATTAATTTCTCTTCTTCAGGAACACCAATTTTTCTTACATTTGGCTGCTTTGCACAATCCCATATTTCTTAGATACCTTATTTCTTTTGATATTTCTTTATTTTTGTCTGATTTGGTTAATTTAAAAGACTCATCTTCAAACTCTAAAATTATTTCTTCTACTTGTTCTAGCCTATTGTTAAAATTTTCCAATTTTCTAATTCTCAGTATGTCTTTCACATCCATAAGTTTTCACTGTTTTTTCTTGATCATATCTCTCTAGAAACTTTTTCATTCATATTCTGAATTGCTTTTTAAAATTTATTTGTGATGGTTTTTTATCTTTCTCTGATATCTACTTGAGTAGCTTAATAATCAAACTTCTGAGTTTCTTATCAGTATTTCACAGTTTTTATCTCGTTTTGGGTCCATTGCTGGAGAGCCTGTGTGATCTTTTGGGGTGGCATAGCACCCTGTTTTGTCAGTTATTTTTCTGTTTTTTTTTCTCCTTTGGATAGACTATTTATTCTAATTATTTTTATATTTATGTTTACTTTGATTGTTTCTTTTGTGTGTTTGATTTTAGTTTTTTTCTTATTTCCCCCTTACAAATTATACTTTAATGCCTTTAGTTAATTTCACCCTAATTTGGTTCTTGGCACTTTCAGTGGTGAAGACTCTGAAAGAGTACTTTGCTTATTAAGAGTTTTTGTATAATGGTTTTCTCACATACTGGTTGTAGTGTCAATGTGCCTGGTGTGTGAACACTATTTCCTGTGGAGTTGCAATTATAGAGTTACCTTAAAGCTTAACTCATTCCCCTGCAGTGTGTACTTTTTTCATTTATTCATTTACTCCCAGTATTTACTGGTTTGATAGTTTAGGCTTAAGGGCAGTAGGAGAGGTGTCTCTATACAGAAACTGATTGTGACTTAGCACATGGGTAAACAAAGTCTTAGACCTGACAGAGTGACTGGAGGAACTCTCAGGAAGTTGCACCAAGGTCTTATCATGGAAAAGGTTTGGAGCCAGCTCAGCACCTTTGTCAGCTCAGCAGGACATTTATTCACCTCTCAGACATACTCCTGTCACAATGCTATGGCTATTCTGATTAGACAATCACCTCTTTTCATCTGTAGGAATGTTCTAAGTAGAGAGGAATTGTAACTCTGTATCTCATGCAAACCTGAAACAGGAGGGTGCTTCTTCATTGAAGATGTAGTCATCCTGATGTGTTCCAGAAAGGCTGTCTATATTTGCACCCTTGTTACACTCCCATGGGAGAAGCCACAACTGTGCTTATTTTGGTGGATAAGTAGGGAAATACTTTCTCTTTTCCAAGACCCTTCACATGCACCAGGGCTGTTTGACTGCTGGAAAATAACTGAACATATTGGTGAATTTAGCACTTAAATGGTGCCTCTGCTGAAGGAGGTTTTCCACAAGTGGTAGGATCTGGTCCTCAGGGCCTCCCATCTGGTTACTTTTGTCCCACAAGGTGTTCCCTTAATGTGGTGCACTACTTCTTTCTTTAGGAGTGGGAGTCTGTGAGAGCTAGGCAACTGTGAGTGTTGTTTTTCCTGTGTCTAGCTGCCCATTGAAGGTGCCACATTCCAGGCTAGTGTTGAGCAATGTCTGAAAATGATCTGGTGATGTGAGCTGTCCTCAAGTTTCCTAGCAGTGAGTAGCAGCACAAGCTCTAATGGGGGCGGCAAGGGAGTGATGTAGACTCTGTGAAATCTTTTGGTTATTGATAGCTTTAGTGTGTTGGCTTTCTTGAATGCCAGTGTTAGTAATAATGAGCTGGTCAGATGAACAGACTCAGGACCTCCTGGTTAGCTAGATTCATGCAGGTAGTTGTGTGGCCAAGATCGCACAGCCATTTTTTTTTCTTCCTGTGTACAGTATTATTCTACTAGGATATACTATAATGGAAAAAGCCAATGGTGTTTGGCTTTTAGATAGGACGTGGCACTTGCAAAAGAGCATGAGCTGAAGTAGCAGGAGGATTTTGCTTGCCTTATGCTGTCTATGGGGATACTCTGTTTTCTCAGGCAATGGTAGTTCTGTGTAGCTCCCAAGAGATTCTATTCTCTGTGTTAACTGTCAGAGTGGGGCTCGGTAGGGCAGGTTTGCCCTCTGTATCACCATGTGCAGAGCAGCCTCTGTGGGTGTTGGAAGATGGAAGTAGGTCTCAGGCCAACAGGTTGATGCTCCAGAGAGGAGCATTGCTGCCTCTGCTGTGCAAAAGAGTTTGTGCAGGCAGTGGGGGTGGCAGGTAATGGTAAGCCTCACAGTTTTCATGCACTTGGAAGGGAAGATCTATTACAACCTCATGGTATACACAAATTTAAAACTTATAGTAAATACACACACACAAAAAGGTTAACAAATCAAATAATACCACTACAAAAAATCAACAAATCGAAAAAAAAAAAAAAGACAGCAAGACATAAGCAAACAAAAAAATGCAAAACAGTCAAAAAACAATTAACAAAATGGAAACAGTATGCCCTTACCTATAAATAATTGCTTTAAACATAAATTAATTTAAATTTTCGCCAGAAGACACAGAGTGCTTGAGCGGATTGTTTTTTAAGGATCCAATGAAACGCTGCTATAAGACACTCACATTAGCCTTAAGGACACACATCAAGTTAAAGTAAAAGCATGGGAAAATCATGACAAGAAAATGGTAACCCAAAGAGAGCAGGTGACTATTTATATCAGAAAAGTCAAACATTTAGGCAAAATATTTTACAGAAGAGAAAAAAGTCATTATATAATGATAAACTGGTTAATCCACCAAGAAGATATAATAGTTGTAAATCTATATTCACCCAATATTGAGGCAGGGAAATATGTGAAACAAATTTTAACAGAAATGAAGAAAGAAATAGACATCAATAAAAGTATGATAGGGGATTTTAATATGTCGCTAACAATAATAGTTAAATCATCCAGACAGAAAATCAATATGCAAAAGAAAGACTTGATAAAACACTATAGCAAAATAATACACATTTTTTTCTCAGTGCACACGCAACATTGTTCAGTATGGGTCATATATTTGGCCACATAACAAATCTTGACAAATTAAAAATTAATATCTTATCAAACATATTTTCAAACAATAATGCTATAAAACTAGAAAAAGAAGAAATTCTGGAAAATTCACAAATATATGAAAATTAAACTACACTCTACTAAACAATTAATGGGTAAAAACAAAATCAAAAGGAAAACAAAAAAGTTTCTTGAGCCAAATAATAGTTTTTTAAAATACTGTGTATGGTATGAAGCAGAAGCATTATAAAGAAAAAAGTTATAATAAATACCTACATTTTTAAAAACTCAATATAAAAAACAGATTTTTACACATCAAGGAAAAGTAACAAACAAACCAAGAAAAAATAAAATTAAAAAGAAAAAAACCTAATTTTGCCAAAGAGAGAAAAAAAATTAGAGAAGAAACAAATAAAATTGAGATTAGAAAGATAATTTAAAAAATTAACAAAACTGAGGCTTGATCATTTGAGAAAATAACAACTGTTTAAAAAACCTTTTGATTAACCAAGTAAAATGACAGGAAACTCAAATTAATAAAATTATAAGTAAAAATGGAGATAATACAACTGATACCACAGAAGTACATAGAATCATAAAAGACTACTCTAAGCAAATATACGGCAAAAAATTGGAAAATATAGAATGAATTTATAAATGTTTAGAAACATACAATTGAAGCATCTGAAATATGAAGTATTTTCATATTCTATGAACATACTCATATCCTATGAGTATGTTCTATGTATCGAACAGTAATGGGAAAGAAGATTGAATCAATGAACAAAAATATTCCATCGAAGAAAAGCCTAGGACCTGCTGGTTTCATGGCAGAAATCTACCAAACTTTTAAGGAAATCTAACACAAATCCTTCTCAAGCTCTTTCAAATATTGGAGACAAGTAAATGCTTCCAAGCTCAATGAAGGCAGCATTAGCCTTATACTAAACCAGATTATAATGGTATAATAAATAAAGGTACAGTTTAATATTTCTGATGAGCATAGATACAAAATTCTTCACAAAAAACCAGCAAACCAAATTTAGCAGCACAAAAATAGGATCATATACTCTGGCCAACTTAGTTATATCTCTGAGATTAAGGGATATCTAAAAATATGCAATTCAATAGTAATAATGCACCAAATTAATAGAATGAAGAATAAAATGTATATGTTTATCTCAGTAAATGCAGAAAAAAATTGGCACAATTCAAAACCTTTCATGATAAAAGCTTTCAACAAGTTACTTATAAGAGGAATGTATCTCAATAAAATAAAGGCCATATATAAAAATCACACAGCTAATTCATAATCAATGGTTAAAAGCCAAAAGCTTTTTCCGTATCATCAGACATAAGACAAGAATGCTCATTCTAACTACTTTTATTTGACATACTACTAGAGGTCTTAGTGCTGCTAGGCAAGAATAAATAAATAAAAGGCATCCAAATCAGAAAAAAGAAGTATTTTGTTTTCTATTTCCAGATGACATTATTTCATACAGTAGATGCATATGATACTCTCTTCTTCCATGTAAAAGAGCAGAGTAAGTCAGTAATAACACTTTGATTAGATCATCTAAGAAAGAACACTAGAATTCAACAAAGGATGCAAAGCAATAAAAGCAAGGAAGAAAAGGAAATCAAGGCAGCTTGCTGAGTTAGAATTGGCTGATAATTTAGAGACCTATCTAATGCAGAAAAAAGGTAAGTGAGAGTGGTCCATACTCTCACCACAGACTCCTACCTTCTGAGCCATAAGAGAACTCTTAGAACCCTACAGGTCCTGAGACTAACATAGCAAGCTGCCTGGAGATCACGTGAAGGCATTGTTACAGAAAATTGCTCACACAGAATACAATCTACTGCTGAGCCTTAAGCAGCTATAGGATAGTGTAATTTGAGAGCCCAGCCCCCACCAGATTACTCCTGGTAGTGGAAAATAAATTTCTGTTGATACAATTTAGCAAGAACTTTAAATTGGAGCTGATGATGTTGAAGCATTTGCTATTGATGCAGTAACAACTAAAATAGTCTACTGAAAAATTGATCAGACCCAGAGAAAAGTAGTTGTCACTCATAGCATACATCGGATATTTGGAAAACAGCAGTGACAACAACTGTATGACACCCTTAATGCTTGGAAACAAACTCTGAACAAAGTGAAAAACAGCCTTTTGAGTCTTTCCGATACCTCAGTTTTTATGCTTATAATTTTTGCTCTTTTTGGAAAAAAAACCATAAATCATAGTAAAACATTATAAACTAAAAAAAGAGAAATTCTTAGCAATAAATGCCTCCATCAAAAAGCTAAAAATATTTAATATAAAAATCTAATTATGCACATCAAAATACTAGAAGAGCAAGTACAAACCAATCACAAATATGTAGAAGGAAATATGTAAAAAAGATCAGGGCAGTATTAAAAACAATGGAGACACTAACAATAAAAAAATCAATAATATGAGAATTTGAAGTTTTGAAAAATTAAACTTAACAAACCACTTACCAAATTAATCAAGAAAATAAGAGAGAAGACCCAATTAAATGAACCAGAAGTTAAATAGGAGAATTACAACTGATGACAGAGAAATGCAAAAGATTATCAGAGCCTATAATGAACAACAAGAACACATCAACAAAAACAAAAGTTTAGGACTGAATGACTTCACTGTCAATTTACCAAGATTTAAAATAACTATGAATAAGTATCAAAATATTTGAAAAAGTTTAAGAGAAGAAAAGTTTCCATAACTCATTCTGTCAAGACAGCATTATTCTGATATTGAATTTATGCAAAAACCAAACAAAAAAAAGGAAACTACAGGTCAATATTCCTGATAAATATAGATAAGAAAGTTCTCAAAAAAAGGTAGCAAACCAAATAACTGCACATCAAAAATTTATACATCATGATCCAGTGGGATGCATCCCGGGTATTCAAGGGTGGTTCAACATATGCAAATCAATATATGTGATATGTCACATCTACAGAATGAAAAAGAAAAACCGTATCATTATTTTAATAAATGCAGAAAAAATCTGTTAAAATTTAACATCTTTTTCTGATGAAGCTCAATAAATTATGACTAGAGGGAATATATAACAACATAATAAAAGCCATATATGACAAGCCCACAAAAAATATCATAATGAATGGGTAAAAGCTGGAATTTCTTCTTTTAAAAACTGGAACAAGACAAGAATGCTCACTATCAAGACAAGAATGCTTATTATCAGCAGTCCTACAAAACACAGTATTTGAAGTTTTAGCCAGAGCAATCAGGTAAGTGGAGGAAATGACAGACATCCAAATTAGAAAACAAGAAGTCAAATTTTTCCTTTTTGCTGATAATAGGATCTTATATCTACAAATATCTAAAGATTGCAACAGAAAACTCAATTATCTGATAAATAAATTTAGTAAATTTCTGTATACACCATTAACACAGAAAAATATTTAATGTTTCCATGCATCAGTAGTGAACCACCTGAAAAAGAAAACAAGAAGGCAATCCCACTTAAAACAGCTGCACGATAAATGAAATATCCAGGAATAATCTTAACCAAGAAGGTGAAAGATCTTTTTAAGAAAAAATTACTAAATGTTGAACCAAAAAATGTAAGATGACAAAAACAAATAGAAATATGCCCTTTGCTCATGTATCAGAACAATTAATACCATTAAAATGACTACACAGTCTGATATGGCTTGCCTGTGTCACCACCCAAATCTCAAGTTGAATTATAATTCTTAGGGTTGGAGGAGGGGCCTTGTGAGAGGTGACTGGATCATGGGGACAGATTTCCTCCTTTTTTTTCTTGTGATAGTGAGTGAGCTCTCATGAGATCTGGTTGTTTAAAAGTGTGTAGCACTTCTTTTGTTCTTTCTTTCTCCTTCTCTGGCCATGTAAGACATGCCAGCCTCCCTTTCACCCCTTCTCCTTCCAACATGATTGTAGATTTCCTGAGACTTTTCCAGTTATGTTTCTTGTACAAGCTACAGAACTGTGAGTCAATTAAACCTCTTATCTTTATAAATTACTCAGTCTCAGGTAGTACCTTATAGTAATGTGCGAACTAATGGACAGCCCAAAGCAAACTACAAATTTAGTGTAGTTTTACACTAAATTATTACACTAATTTTTACTATTACAATGCCAACATCATTTTTCAGATATATAGCTCAAACAATTATATAATTTGTATAACACCAAAAAATACCCTAAGTAGAAAAACAATTATGAGCAATAAATAAAGCTGGAGGGATCACAATATCTGTCTTCAAAATATATTACAAGACCATAGGAGCAAAAACAGCATTATATTATTATAAAAACAAACACATGGACCAATGAAACTGAATAGATAATACAGAAATAAGTCCATGCATTTATAGAAAACTGAGCTTTGACAATTGGGCCAAAAGCTTACACTAGAGAAAGGCCATCCTCTTCAATTCCTGGTGCTCAGGAAACTGGATATCCATATGCAAATATGGAACTTGACTTTATTTCTCATCATAACAAAAAAGTCTGCTCAAGCTGGATTAAACACTTTAATATAAAACCTGAAACTATAAAACTACTGGAAGAGGGTGGAGAGATGGAATGGGGTGGGTTAAAAAACTACTTAATGAGTATTACGCTCACTACTTGGGTGATGGGATTCATACTCCAAACCTCAGCATCAATCAATATTTTCATGTAGCAAATCTGCACATGTACTCCCTGTTCCTAAAGTAAAAGTGAAATTAAAAGAAAAAGTTAGAAGTACTAGAATGAAACATAGGATAAGCACTGCGAAACATTGGTCTAGGCAAAGATTTTACATGTAAGACCTCAAAAGTACAGACAACACAATTAAAAACAGGCAAATGGGGCTAACACCTCAAGCTTGCTGCAGCCATCTTACTGAGAAGAGGCCAGACTATATTCCACACAAGTCACCTGACCTACCTGCTCAGGCAGGGCCCCCTGGTTTGGGCTAACAGCATAGCTGCCCAACCCTGGCTGATTTCTCTTCTCAGCCCCTAAGTCTGCATTTATTTTGGGTAGAGCACCTGCAGACAACTGACAGACCCTCTGTCACCGCCAAAGCTGTGGTACCCATGATTCCTACTCCTGGGCCAGTGGGGAGGACAAAATTTTTGATTCCAGCACATTTCAGTCACCCTAGGGAGAAGTGGCCAGACTGCCTTCCCTGTGAGTACTCTCCTCCCGGCACTTTTATCAGGCAGGGCCTCCCGGCTTGGGCCCACAGCACAGCGGTCCCAATTCTGGCTCATCATTTCAATTGGTAGTAGCCCTGTATTTCTCTGGAAATACCTAAATAAAAGAAATGTAGGTGCAGTGCCAGTGATTGAAGGAGTCTTCTCTAAGGTTCAGGGGTAGACCTGGTGAAGGAGTCATCCTTCTTCTCCACCCTACAACGCAGCATGCCTGCAAATGTGAGGAAATACGACGGAGCCAAGCGGCTGACTTAGAGCCTATCTACAAAGAATTACTTTTACACACCATCTACTGTATTGCACACCAACTACAACAACAAAAATACTTTGCTTATATACCCTCCTGTGAATACAAGGGGAATAATTCAGTCACAAATAAAGAGCCTTCACAGAGCCTTGGTCTTCTGAAAACATCTAAAAATAAAACCAATTGACTATGTCCAACTTACACTACATTTAAAGGAACACCAGCCCACCGAATGAGAAAGAATCAGCACAAGAACGCTGGAAATGAAAAAATCCAGTGTTCCCTTACCTCCAAATTAGTCCAGTAGCTCCCCAGCAATGGCTCTTATCCAATCAGAAATGACTGAAATGACAGACATACAATTAAGAATCTGGTAGTAAGGAAGCTAATCTAATCCAAGAGAAAGTTGAAACCCAGTCCAAGGAATACAAGGAAACCCATACAGTTATCTAAAAAATGATAGAGAAAATGGCCATTTTAAGAGAAAAAAACAAACTGAGTTTCTAGGGAAAAACAATTAAAAAATATCTCATAATATTATCAGAATTATTAGGAATAGAAGAGACCAAGCCGAGAAAAAAAGTCTCTGAGCTTGAAGACCAGTTCTTGGAATCAACAGTCAGACCAAAATAATAAAAGAATTTTCTAAAGCAGTGAAACATCTGAGAAATATGAGGTTATGTAAAGAGACTAAATCTATGACTCATCAACATTCCCGAGAGAGAAGCAGAGAGAATAAACAATTTAGAAAATATATTTGAATATAACGTCAATGAAAAGTTCTCTAATCTCACTAGAGAAATTGAAGTGCAAATCCAAAACATAAGGAGACCCTTGGCCAGGTACTCGACAAGATGACTATCCCAACCGCTTATAATCATCAGATCCATCAATATGCACAAAGAAGGAAACACATTAAAGACAGCTAGAGAGAAAGATCAAGTAATATACAGAAAGAACCTCATAAGGCTAGCAGCAGATCTCTCAGGATAAACCTCACAAGCTAGAAGAGATTGGGAGCCTCTTTTCAGCATCCTTAAATAAAAAGAATTCTGTCCAAGAACTTCATATTTCACTAAACTAAGCTTCATATGGGAAGAAGAAATAAAATGTTTCTCAGACATGAGAATGCTGAGGGAATTCATTTCAATTAAACTAGACTTATAAAAGATCCTTAAAGGAGTGCTAGACATGGAATTAAAAAATGGCACCTACTTACACAAAAAACACACTTAAGGACATAGCCTACAGGTGCTACAAAGCAATCATGTAATCAAGTCTACCTAACACCAGCTAACATCAGAATGACAGGATCAAAGCCTCATATATCAACACTAACTCTGAATGTAAATGGGCAAAATGCCCCACTTAAAAGGCATAGAATGGCAGACTAAACAGAAAGAAAAGTCCCTACAATCTGTTGTCTTAAAACGACCAATCTCACCAGTAATGACACTCACAGTCTAAAAGTAAAAAGATGGAGGAAGATCTCTCATGCAAAGGAAAAACCAAAAAAGAATAATCTCTATTTATATATCACATTAAACAGAGGGATAAAAGTTAAGAGGGATAAAGAAGGGAATTACATAATGATAAAGACTAATATCCAACAAGAAGCCTTACCTATCCAAAATATAAACACAAAAATTTGGAGGAACCACATTCGTAAAACTAGTTTTTCTTGGCCTATGGAAAGACTTAGACAACCATAGTTTAATAGGAGGAGAATTCAGCACTCCAATGACAGCATTAGACATTTCATCATGGTAGAAAACTAACCAAGAACCTCTGGACTTAAATTTTACACTTGACTGATTGAACCTAATAGACACCTACAGAACACAACACCCAACAACTACAAAATATATATTCTTATCTGTGCATCTGTGCACTGAACATATTCTAAGATAGGCCATATACTCAGCCACTAATTCTTAATAAATTGAAAAAAATTGAAGTCATACCAAGTACACACTCAGACTACAGTGCAATAAAAATAGAAATCAGGCCAGGAGTGGTGGCTCATGTTGTAATCTCAGCACTTTGCAAAGCTGATGTGGGAGGACAGCTTGAGCGCAGAAATTCAAGACCAGCCTGGGAAACATGGTCAAACCCCATCTCCACAGAAAATACAAAAATTAGCTAGGCATGGTAGCGCATACATGTGGTCCCAGCTACTGGGAGGCTGAGGTGAAAAGATCACTTGAGTCTAAGAGGCAGAGGTTACGGTGAGCCAAGGTTGTGCCGCTGTGCTTTAGCCTGGGTGACAGAATGAGAGCCTGTCTGAAAAAAAAAAAAAAAAAAAATCAATATCAAGAAGATCCCTCCAAACTACACAAACATATGGAAATTTAAAAACTTACTCCTGAATAACTCCTGGGTGAACATATAAATGAGGGAAGAAATTTAAAAATAAACTTTGAAATTAATTAAAATAAAGAGAGAAGTTACCAAAATCTCTGTGATGTACCTAAAGCAGTATTAAGAAAAAAGTTTATAACACTAAACACCTCCATCATAAATTTTAAAAGGTCTCAAGTTAACAATATAACTTTTGAACTAAAAGAACTAGAGAAAAAGAACAAAACAAAGCCAAATCTAGCAGAAGAAAATAAATAACTAAAATTAGTGAATAATAGAATGAAATTGAGATGCAAAAATCCATACAAAAGATAAATAAAACCAAGAGTAGTTTCTTTGAAAAAATAAACAAGATTCATAGACCATGAGCTAAAATTAACAAGGGAAAATAAAGATCCAAATAAGTAAATTAGAATGACAAAGACATTATGACCAAGCCCACAAAAAGACAAATGATTCTTAGATAATAATATGAATAACCCTATGCACAAAAACTAGAAAATATAGAGGAAATGAAAAAATTCTTGGAAACACATAATCTTCCAAGGTTCATTCAAGAAGAGATTGAAACCCTTAATACACTAATATCAAGCTCTGAAATTGAAAGAGTAATAAAAACTTTACCAACCACACCTCTCTGCCTACGGAGTAGCCATTCTTTATTCCTTTAATTTCCTAATAAACTTGCTTTCCCTTAAAAAAATTACCATCCAAAAAAGCCCTGGATTTGATAAATTCACAGCTGAATGCTACAACACATACAAAGAACTAAGCCAATTCTACTGAAACTATTGCAAAAATTTGAGAACGATAGGCTCCTGCCTAACTCATTCTATGAAGTTAGTATCACCCTAATACCAAAATCTGGCAAAGATATAGTAAAAAAGAAAATTTGAAGCCAATATTTTTAGACACAAAAATATAACATAGGCACAAAAACTTTCAACAAAATACTAACAAATCAAATCCAGCAGCACATCAAACGCTTAATACTTCATGATTAAGTAGTCCTCTGGAATGCAAGACTGGATCAACATGAACAAATCAATAAATGTGATTCACCACATAAACAAAATTAAAAGCAAAAACTATACAATCATCTCAATGGACTCTGAACAAGCTTTAAGTAAAATCCAGCATCCCTTTCATAAACCCTCAATACTAGGCATAGGATAAATATACCTCAAAATGATAAGAGTCAAAACCACAGCCAACATCATACTACGTGGGCGAAAACTGGAACCAGTCCTTGAGAACTAGAACAATATAAGGGTGCTTGCTCTCTCTTGAATGTATTCAACATAATACTGGAAATCTTAGCCAGAGCAATCAGGCAAGAAAAAGAAATAGAAGGCATCTAAATAGGTAAAGAAGAAGCCAAACTATTTTTCTTCATGAAAGATATGACACTATATCTAGAAAACCCTCAAGACTCCACCAAAAGGCTACTACTAAAGCTAATAAATAAATTTAGTAAGACTTCTGGATAGAAAAATCAATGTTCAAAATCATGATCATTTCTATACACTAATAATGCACAGGCTGTGATTAAAACCAATAACACAATCACATTTACAACTGCAACAAAGAAAACAAAATACCTAGGGATATACCTAACAAAAGAAATGAAATATCTATACAAAGAATACCACAAAACACTACTGGGAAAAAATCAGAAATAATATAAATAAGTGGAAAGGCATTCCATTCTCATGAATTGGAAGAATCAATATATTATGAATGACCATATTGCCCAAAGCATTTTACAGGTCCAGTGTTATTCCTGTTAAACTACCAATGTAATTCTTCACAGAATTAGAAAAATATAATATTCTGAAATTTGTATGGAACTAAAAAGGACCCTAAATGAAACTGTCTTTGCAAAAATTATATCAGTGAGAAAAATTAAGCTAAACTAACCACCCCTTCCATGCTCCCTTGTCTTTAATTATCATTAGGCTATTGGACCAAGTTAACTTTGAAAGACATTTAGGCTATAGTTTAAATGATAATAATCCTTGCCCAAAACTTAACCACTTTTGTAAAGCTAATGGAAAACCATCAGGCTGAGGAGAGGAGAGGAACCTGAGTCCTGCTAGGTGCAGACATAAATGATTGTCAGTCATTATCCTGGAGGGTATAATATATGCCATTCCCCCAATTACACCTGCAAATAAGACAACTATTGTCGACTGGCCTTTGGATATATCTTTCCAAGTTTTTGGCTTGTCTGACACCCAAGGCTCCACATGGACTGCCCGTCCCACTCCTGTGGCCCCATCCAGAAGCAATTTAGGAGGACAGCTTAAACTCCCTATGATTTCATCTCTGCCCCAACCAATTAGAGCAGTAAGCACCTGTTACCTGGTCAGCCTCAACCATTCCCCTAAACTGCCTTTGAAAAACCCTTAACCTAGGAGCCTCAAATGAGATGATTTGAATAGGAACTCCGTCTTCCACGTGGCGTGGCTGGATTCATGTCTATGAAACTCTTTCTCTACTACAATGCTGTAGTCTTTCTTTACACAGTTAGCAGGAAGAACCCCTTGGGCAGTTACACAACCATCTGACTTTTAACAAGGCTGACAAAATAAGCAATTGAGAAAAGACTTCCTATTAAATAAACAGTGCTAAGATAGCTGGCTAGTCATAGGAAGAAGGTTAAAACTGGTTTTCTAAATTTCACCATATAGCAAAATTGACTCAATATGGATAGGAGATTTAAAAGTAGAATCTGAAATTATAAAAGTCCTAAAAGAAAACCTAAGCAATATCCCTCTTGTCATTGGCCTTGGCAAAGAATTTATGGGTAAGTCTCCAAAAGCAGTTGCAACAAAAACAAAAAGTTGCTAAATATAACCTAATTAAACTAAAAGGCTTCTGCACAGCAAAACTATCAACAGAGTAAACAGGAACCTAGAGAACGGGAGAAAATATTTACAAACTATGCATCTGACAATAGTCTAATAGCCAGAATCCATAAAGAACATAAATCAACCTGAAAAAAAAATAACCCCATTAAAATGGGCAAAAGGCATGAACAGACACTTTTCAAAAGAAGACATACACATGGCCAATAAGCATATGAGAAAATGCTCAACATCACTAATCACTAGAGAAATGCATCAAAATCACAATGAGATACCATCTCACATCAGTCAGAATGGCAATTAGTAAAATGTCAGAAAATAATAGATGCTGGTGAGGCTGCAGAGAAGAAAGAATGCTTATATGCTGCTAGTGAGAATGTAAATTTATTCAGCCACTGTGGAATGCAGTCTGCAGATTTCTCAAAGAACATGATAGGGAGCTGCCTTTTGACTGAGCAATCCTATTACTGGGCATATATCCAAAATGCAATAGATCATTATACCAAAAAGACACACACACTCATCTATTCATCAGCGTGCTACTCACAATAGCAAAGACATGGAATCTACCTAGGTGATTATAAATGGTGAATTCTGTAAAGAAAATGTGATACATATGCACTGTGTAATACTACACAGCAATAAATATAAAATCATGTTCTTCGTGGCAACATGGATGGAGCTGGAGGCCATAATTCTAATTGTATCAATCCAGAAACAGAAAACCTAATGCCACATGTAGTCACTTACAAATGGGAGGTAAAAATTGAGCACACATGGATAACCTTGGGAATAATAAACACTGGACTAATGGAGTAGGGAGGAACGTAGGGGGCCATGGGTTGAAAAACTACCTATTGTGTACTATGCTCACTACCTGGGTAGAATATACCCATGTAACAGGCCTACATATGTACACATAATATCTAAAAGAAATGTGACATTAAAAATATCAAACCAGTGGGATTTTATTAAACTGAGTAGATTTTGCACAGCAAAGAAAACAATCAACAGACTGAAGTAACAATCTATAGAATGGGAGAAACTATTTGAAAACTATTTATCTGACAAGAGAACAATATCCAGAACATATGAGAAACTAAAAAATCTCAATGGAAAAAAAAGGGAACAAACAAATAACCTCAACAACATGTGTCACATTTTCTAAATAGACACATCTTAAAAGAAGATAGCTATCATACTAATAGTCAATGGATATAAGAAAAAGTTGTCAACATCATTATTTATCAGGAAAAGGGAAATAAAAAACACAATGAGATATTATTATCATCCCAGTTACAGTGCCCATGTTTAAAAAGGGAAAAACAACAGGTGATGGTAATATTGCAGATAAAAGGAAACTTTAATAAACATTTTTGAATTTTTTAATTTTTGTGAAAACATAGTAGGCATATACATTTGTGAGGTACATAACATGTTTTGATACAGGTATTCAAAGTGTAATAAACACATTCTGGAGAAAGATATTCATTTCCTCAAGCATTTATCCCTTGTGTTACAAACAATTAAATTATGCCTTTTTAGTTATTTTAAGATGCACGATTAAGTTTCTGTTGACTATAGTCACCTTGTTGTGCTACCAAATAGTAGGTCTTATTTATTCTTTCTATTTTTGCTTACAAGTAAACCATCCCCACCTCCCAACCACATGCCCCCCCCCCCCACCCCCCAGTACCCTTCTCAGCCTCTGGTGACCAACCTTCTACTCTCTGTGTTCATGAGTTTAACTGTTTTGATTTTTAGATCCCACAAATAAGTGAGAACCTGCAATGTTTGCCTTTCTGTGCCTGGCTTATTTCACTTAGTATAATGATCTCCAGTTCCATCCATATTATTGCAAATGACAAGATCTCATTTTTTCTTGAGGCTGAATAGTACTCTATTGTGTTGCATACATTTTCTTTTTCCATGTATCAGTTGATGGACACTTAGGTTGCTTCCAAACGTTGGCTATTGTGGACAGCGCCGCAACAAACATGGAACTGCAGATATCTTTTCAATACCCTGATCTCACTTCTTTTGGATATATACCCAGCAGTGGGATTGCTTGACCATATTGTAGTCTATTCGCAGTTTTTTGAGGAACCTCCAACATGTTCACCATAGTGGTTGAAGTAATTTACATTCCTGCCACAGTGTATACAGGTTCCCTTTTCTTCATATCTTTGCCAGTGCTTTTTATTGCCTATCTTTTGGATATATACCATCTTCACTGGGGCGAGATAATCTCATTTTAGTTTTGGTTTGCACTTCTCTACTGATCAATGATGTTGAGTACCTTTTCACATACCTGTTTGCCATTTGTGTGTCTTTATTTATTTATTTTTTTTATTTTTTTGAGAAATGCCCATTCAAATATTTTGCTCATTTTTTATTTGACTATAAAATTTTCTTCCCATAGAGGGACTTGAGCTCCTTATACAGTCTGGTTATTAATCTCTTGTTGGGGGTGTAGTTTGCAAATATTTTCTCCCCTTATATGGGTTTTCTCATCACTGTGTTGATTGTTTCCTTTGCTTTGCAGAAACTTTTCAGCTTAATATGATCCCATTTGTCATGTTTGTTTTGGTTGCCTGTGCTTGTGGGGTATTTCTTAATAAATTTTTTTCTCAGACCGATGTTTTGGAGATTTTTCCCATAGCCTTTTCAATAAATATTATTGGCAAAATAGGACATTCACTTGCAAAAACAAAATGGATTTTTATGTTACACCATACACAATGAGTGACTCATCATGAATTAAAATTTTAAATATGGAACCTGAAACCATAAAACTCCTGAAATAAAACATAGAGAAAAAGTTCCATTTCATTGTTTTAGGCAATAACTTTTGGATATTATATTAAAAGTGCAGGCAGCAAAAGCAAAAACTAGTGGGACTGCATCAAACTAAAAAGTTTCTGCACAGCAAAACAGTCAACAAAACAAAAAGTCAGCCCATGGAATGGAAGAAAATATTTTCAAATCATCTGATTGATAAAAGGTTAATATTCAAAATATGTAAGAAACTCTTATAACTAGATAGCAAAAAAAAACAAATAAACTAACTTAAAAATGGGCGAAGAACCTGAATAGAATATTTTATGGAGAAGACATAAATGACATGCATGCATATGAAAATGTACTCAACATCATTAATCATCAGGGAGATGAAAATCAAAACCACAATGAGCTATCACCTCATACCTATTAGGATGGCTCGTATCAAAAAAGTCAAAATTTAACAATTGTTGATGAAGATATAAAGAAAAGAGAACCTTTATATATTGTAATCGGCAAAAGCATTATGGAGAACTGTATTAAGTTGTCTCAGAAAACTAAAAATAGAGGTACCATATGATACAGCACTTCCACTTCTGCTTGTATATCCACAGGAAATAAAATAACTATCTTCAACAGGTATGTATCTGCACTCTCACTGAATTGCAACATTATTCAGAATAGTGAAGATATAGAAACAAGCTAAGTGGCCGTTGATGGATGAATAGATATAGAAAATATGACATATATGCATACACACAAACACACCTACAGACAAGGGAATATTATTCATTCTTAAAAGGAATTAAATCCAGCTGGGTCCAGTGGCTGATGCCTGTAATCCCAGCACTTTGGGAGGCCGAGCCGGGCATATCATGAGGTCAGGAGTTCGAGACCAGCCTGGCCAACATAGTGAAACCCCATCGCTACTGAAAATATAAAAATTAGCACGGCATGGTGGCGTGTGCCTATAGTCCCAGCTACTCAGGAGGCTGGGGCAGGAGAATCGCTTGAACCTGGGAGGTGGAGGTTGTAGTGAGCCGAGATTGTGCCACTGCACTCCAGCTTGAGCAACAGAATGAGACTCCATCTCAATAATTAAATAAATAAATAAATAAATAAATAGGAAGTAAATCCTGCTGTTTGTAACAACATGGATGAATCTCGTGGATATTATGTGTGGTGAAATAAGCCATATGCACTAATAAAAAAAAAAAAGAAAAAGAAAAAGAAAAAAACTAACAACACTACACTGCATTAACTCACTTACACATAGAACCCAAAAAGCCAAAATTATAGAACCAGAAAGTAGAATGTTTGCTAGTAGGAGACAAGCAGGGGGATGCTATGGGTTGAATGTGTTCCCAGAAACTCATGTGGTAAGTTATAATGGTCAATGTAGTAATAACAAAGGTGGCCTTTAGTAGGTAATTAAGTCATGAGAGCAGAGTTGTCATGGGTGAGATTAGTCCCCATATAAAGGAGCTTGAGGGAGGTGGTTTATCCTCTTCTGGTTTCCTGCAATTTGAGGACACAGCATTTGTTCCCTTTTTGCCCTAACTGTGAAAAAAAAAATGTTGTTTATATTTTACCCTATCTCAGGTATTTTGCTTTAGCAGCACAAACAGATTAAGATGAGGAAATGGGGTGATGTTAGTTACCGGGTCCAAACTTGAAGTTATAAGATAAAAAAGTCCTGGAGACCTAATGCATGGCCAAGTGACAATTATAGTTAATAATGAATTGTATACCTGAAAGTTGACAAAAGAGAAGATATTACGTGTTCTCACCACGAAAAGACTATATGAAACGATAGATATAAAAATTAGCTTGATTGTGGTAATCATTCCACAGTGTATTGTATAACAAAATGGCACTTATATGCCTTAAATATATACAAATTTTGTCAATTTTACCTCAGTAAGGCTGAAAAGAGACTGTTGTAAATCTTCTATGTGCATTACTTGCTGTACATATGCTTAACAATTTTACCATTAGTAATTTCTGAATAAAAGTTTACAGAAAGAAATGAAACACTCCTGTACTTGAAGGTCATCTTGAAGTTTTAAAGGCATTTGTAAGATAATAGAGGTAAACTCATCAGAAGTATCATTTTATGCACATTTATAAATCCACAAAGAAAAAAGAGGAAATACTATCCTCTACCACAATGTTAATTTATTTTTTGTAAATTCAGTATTATTATTATGCTATTTAGAAGGGTTTCTGTATACCGAATAAATGCAAAAACAGTTTTGAGTTGGCTCTCTTCATTGCTCATTTTGAATAAAGCCAAATCCAGCCAACTCATCTTTGACAAAGCAAACAAAAACATAAAAAGTAGGGAAAGGACACCCTTTTTAAGAAATGGTGCTGAGATAATTGGCTAGCCACATGTAGGAGAATGAAACTGGATTCTCATCTCTCATCTTTTACAAAAATCAACTCAAGACAGATTAAAGACTTAAATCTAAGACCTGAAACTATAAAAATTCTAGAAGATAACATTGGAAAATTTATCTAGACATTGGCTTAGGCAAAGATGTCATGACCAAGAGCCCAAAAGCAAATGCAATACAAACAAAGATAAATTGCGGGAACTTAATTAAACTAAAAAGCTTTTGCACGGTGAAAGGAACAGTCAGAAGAGTAAACACACAGCCAAAAGAGTGGGAAACAATCTTCACAATCTATACATTTGGCAAAGGACTAATATCCTGAATCTACAAAGGAACTAAAAGAAATCAACAAGAGAAAAAACAATCTCATCAAAAAGTGGCTAAGGACATGAGTAGACAATTCTCAAAAGAAGATATAAAAATGGTCAACAAACATACAAAAAATGCTCAATATCACTAATGATCAGGGAAATGCAAATGAAAATCACAATGCAATACCACCTTACTCCTGCTAGAATGGCCATAATAAAAAGTAGTAGATGTTGGTATGGATGAGGTAAACAGGGAACACTTCTATACTGCTGGTGGGAATGTCAACTAGTACAGCCACTATGGAAAACAGTGTGGAAAGTCCTTAAAGAACTAAAAGTAAAACAACCATTTGATCCAGCAATTCCACTATTGGGTATCTACCCAGAGGAAAATAAGTCATTACATGAAAGATATACTTGCACACGCATGTTTATAGCGGCATCACTCCCAATTGCAAAAACATGAAACCAACACAAATGGCCATCAGTCAATGAGTAGATAAAGAAACTGAGATACACACACACACATATATTCCATTGTGTGTATATATATACACACATATATACAATGGAATACTATATATGTTTATATATACACACAATGGAATACTACTCAGCCATAAAAAGGAATAAATTAATGACATTCACAGCAACCTGGATGAGACTGGAGACTATTATTCTAAGTGAAGCAACTCAGGAATGGAAAACCAAGTATCATATGTTCTCATTCATAAGAGGGAGCTAAGCTATGAGGATGTAAAGGCATAAGAATGGCACAATGAACTTTAGGGACTCAGGGGGAAAGGGTGAGAAGGGAGTGAGGAATGAAAGACTACAAATATAGTGCAGTGTATACTGCTTGGGTGATGGGTGCACCAAAATCTCACAAATCACCACTAAAGAACTTACTCATGCAACCAAACACTACCTTCTCCCCAATAACCTATGGAAATAAAAAAATAAACTGAGTTAATATATCTAAAGCTAGACCTGTTGGCAGTGTGTTGCCAGCCAATAACTTCAGGTTTTAGTCATTGCTCTGTCACTAGCTAGCTGTATAATTTTATTTTATTTTTTCTGGGCCTCAGTTTTCTCTATGGTGCAATGGAAATGTCAACCAAATGAATGCTAGTTTTCTTCAGCTAAAATATTTATGGCTGTCAAAAAGTAAATTATTAATTTATTCTGGTATTTGGAACTCCATTTGACTAAAACTTAGTGTTATTTTGCTTATCTTTTTATCTGGAATTCTCTTTCCTCTTACATTCTATAATCCAAGTAAACTGAGAATCCATATCCATTTCTTTCTCACACTTTTCATATCAAATTAATTACTTTGTACTGTCTATTCTACAGTCTTAAAATCCTTTAAATCTATCCCCAAAATGACTGCTTTATTTCAAACTCCTTTTATCATCTTCCTGGAATATTACATCAATTTTTAATTGTTTCTTTTATATATACATTTTACTCCTTCCAATCTGTTCACACTGCCACCAGGAGGAACAGTCTAAAACACAAATCTTTGTTTATTTTCAAAAAGGGAAAATTAGAGACTCTTGCATGCCTCAGCCACCTGGAAATGGCATAGTGCATAACATCAACTCTGTGAGCTTTAATTCAAGAAGGAAAATGGGAATCCACTGGAATAGAGAAAGACAACAGAGATCCCAGAGAGGAGATCATGCGCAAAAAGCCCCAATGATGGCATCTGTCTGACAAAAGTAAATGAAACCCCAGAATATGATAGAGGCAGAGAGCTTCTGGTATAATTTGCATGTGTGTCCCCATTTAAATTTTATGTTGAAACATAATAGTTAATGTTGGAGGTGAGGCATGGTAGAAGCTGATGGAATCCTGGAGCAGATTTCCCATGAACGATTTAATACTGTCCCCTCGGTACTGTCCTCGTGATATTTGGTGAGTTCTCATGATATCTGGTCATTTAAAAAGGCATAGAATCTTTCCCTTTTCTCTTTCACTTCTGCTCTGGATATGTGACATCTCTGCTTCCCCTTCACCTTTTATCAGAATTGTAAGTTTCCTCAGACCTCCTGAGAAGCTGAGCAGATGCTAGCATCATGTTTCCTGTACAGCCATCAGGACTATGAGCCATTTAAACTTCCTTATTTATAAATTACCCAGTTTCCTGCATTTCTTAGTAGCATTGTGAGAATACACAAATACAGCCTCCCTCTGTTACTCAGCTTTACACTAGGGGTCTTAGTAAAAGAGGTCAAAATCAAGAACCTTGCTTCTCCCAATCCCTGGAGTAAATGTGAGGAGAACCTTGGAGACACTGAAAGTGAAAAACACTAGGAAAAGCTGCAGGATTTTTCCAGACCTGAGATTGAGAACAGAGTGCTATTTTTAATCCAGGTGAATACAATGTAACTCATTTTTGGCAACCCTGCAGTATGGATGTGCAAGCATTTTAGATTTGGGTCAAAGATTGAAGTACTTGCTCTGGAGTGGGGTAGGAGCCTCCATAGCCAGAACTGTGGAAAGCTTCACAGCTGTATGCACTGAAATTGTGCTCTTCCTTGTTTCATGCCTGTAGCAGGACTAGAGCTGCTAGAGCTGTAGTTTCTCCATGGCGATGAGTGTTGCCGTCAAGTCCAGATTGCTGACCAGGAATTGACCTGCATGTGTCATTGCTGGGTGCCCAAGCCTGCTTCCCTGAGATTGTGCACGGCAGGACCTTCTCTGCTCCAACAACAGGCAGAACTCCAGGGATGCAGAGCACCCACTTTCCTGGACAAGCAGCCTGAGCCGCCCCATCCTTCCTCTGCATAAATTATGCTGCAGCAGGGAACTCTCTGCTCCATACCCCAGCAGAGCTCCAGGCATTTGGACAGAGACCATGGTGACATATGTTCCACTCTGCTTCATGCCCAGGCAGATCTTCAGGCATTTGAAGTACCTTCTCACCCAGATCAGCAACCTGATCAGCTCAAATCTTTCTGTGCAGAAAGTCTGGTGCAGGGAGACCCTCTCTGCTACATGCTCAGACATATCTTCAGTCATTTGGAGCAACTGCTCACCAAGATTGGCAGTCCGAGCCACCCAACTGATCCTCAGCAGATTGTGAGGCAGTGAGGCCCTCTCCACTTGACCTCCAAGCATATCTACAATCATTCAGAATACCCACTTGCCTGGAGCAGCAGCCTGAACCAAACCACCATTCTTGTGCAGAGACTGCAGTGCAGTGTGATCCTCTACTTTCCATGTCCAGGCAGAGAACCTGTCTCTGAGCTCTGAGATTCTTTGCTCAGCTTGGTCTATTCTGCTGTTAATACTTGCAATTGCATTATAAAAATTTTGTAGTGTGTTTTTCAGCCCTATCTTATCAATTTTATTCTTTCTTCCAATCATTATTTCATATATCAGCTGCCATATCATTTTACTGTAAACCTTAGAATCCTTGGATTGGGTTTTAGCTTTCTCCTGGATGTCTATTATCTTTATTTCTATTTATATTCTGAATTATATGTCTGTCATTTCAGCCATTTTAGCCCAGTTAATAATCCTTTCTGGGGAAATACTGTGGTTATTTGGTGGAAAGAAGACATTCTGGGTTTTTGAGTTGACAGAGTTCTTGCACTGGTTCTTTCTCACCGGTGGGGGCAGATGTTGTTTCTACTGTGGTATAATTTTAGTACAGTCACTTGAGTTCTTATCTGGATATTTTTAGAGGGCCATGGCTTTGTGCAGGATCTTTATTTAGGAAAAAAATGAGCTAGTAATACTTACTGATCTTTATTATTTTTGGTGTAAAAAACGTTGGGGCTCACACAAAACACGTAACCCTAACATATTTATTTCTGAAGATGTATTTCTTTTTCATATTGTTTCTCTGTGATTTGAACGGAGAATGTTGTGAGAGAAGATGCTAAAGGTAAAGCAAGGGCGTTATTTGAAAAAGGAGTGAAGAAAGTAATACTTTTATGTTCATCCTCCCGAATTCAAACACTTTGTTTATAAGTATTTAAATTCAGTCATATTTTATTGAACTGCTGAGTGTTAGAAAATGAGCTAATCCACTGTATCTGGAACTGGATAGACCTATTTAATTCAGCAAATATTTAATTTGTAACATGCTGCATATTTTGCTGGATATAAAAGTGGATGAGGTTAAATTCTTTGTCATCTAGCAGCTTCCATTTTGGTTTGTGAAGACTGAATTATACCATCCTACTATCCACTTCCCTCTAATACATTTTCTACTTAATGCACAACAAATGAACCACTGTGGGTCCTGGGAGAATAAATATTCTAGAGTATGCTTTGGCAGGTATACATATACTTCTCTAGGTACACAGCAGAAAAAAAGTAAAACAGGTACTATCAGATTTTATGTCATTCTGATGCGTCTGTACTTATTTAAAGGAAAATGTTCAAATATCACATATCATTCTGAGAAAAATCATTGCCTTGTAATTTAAAGAAAAAATTTTACTAAGTAATATTCTTTTATAAGAGAAGCAACACATCTGGTATAGAATTGTGTGGACAACCTACAGAATAAAAGAAAATATTTGCAAACCATATGCTTGATAAGGGCATAGTATTTATAATGTATAACAAACTTTAACAACTCAACTATACAAAAACAGATAATCCAGTTAAAACATGAAAAGGTAAACTGAAGAGGTACTTCTCCAAGAAGATAAGGAAATGACAAAATTCACATGGAAAGGTGTTCAACATCATTAGTCATCAGGGAAATGCAAATTAAAATCACAATGAGATGCTACTTTACACCTACTATGATGGCTATAATCAAAAGTTAGACAATAAGGATGTTGGTGAGGGTCTGGAGGAATTAGAACTTTCGTGCATTGCTGGTGGGGATGTAAAATTGTGGAGCCAAGATGGAAAACGTCAAGTTTCTCAAATGGTAAAACATGGAGTCACAGTATGACCCAGCAATCCCACTCCCAAAAATATACCCAATATAGTTGAAAACATCACTCAACACCAAAATTTATACAATAATGTTCAAAGCTTGTTTGGCTTATTCATAATAGCCAAACAGTGGACACACTCCAAGAGCTCATTTACTGGAGAGACATGAGCCAGATGGCACAATAGGAGTTTACTGGTTCCAGTCCCACTCACAGAAATCCAACCAGCAAGTATCTGCATACAAAAATAAAACAATACCTTCATAAATGTCTGGGTACTCAGGAATGAGGTTAACACACAATCTTGGTGTGCAGGGTTTTTACCCTATTTTTCCCCTCTTAACACATTGAATATATTATCCCGATTTATCTTGGCCTGAAAAGACTTCTGCCAAGGAATCTGCTGATAGTGTTATAAAGGTTCCCTTGTATGTGATGAGGAACTTTTCACTTGCCACTTTCAAAATTTTCTTTTGTTGTCTTTGATATTTGATAATTTTATTGTAACTCGTCTCAGTGAGAACATCTTTATGTTCAACCTATTTAGAATTCTTGGGCTTTCATAGTTCTGGTCTTACATTGCCTCATCCAGGTTTTGGAAAATATTTAAAAATCATTATTTTTAAAAACATGCTTTGTACCTTTTTCTCTTTCTCTGCTATTTTGGGAGCCCTTATAATATGCAAGTTTGTTTCCTAATGTTGTTTCTTAAGTCCTATAGGTCCCCATTCTGATTTTCTTTCTTTTTGTTGTTGTTCCTTTGACGATAATTTCAAATGATCTTTCTTTGAATTCACTGATTTTTTCTTCTGTTTGATTGAGTCTACTGTCTAAGCTTCATATTGAAATTTTAAGTTCAGATGTTTTACTCTTCACCACCAGAATTTATTTTAGTAATCTCTGTTTCTTTGTTCAACATATTATTTTGCTCATGTACTGCTTTTCTGCTTTATTTAGGTATCTATTGGTGGTTTTCATAGCTCATTTTACTTCAAAATAATTATTTTAATAATATTTAAGGTAATTTATAGATCTCCATTTTGTTAGAGCCAGCCTTTGTGGCTTTATTTTGTTCCTTTACTGCTGTCATGTTTCCTTCATGCTTTGTGGTCCTTGAAGCCTTGCATTTCTGTTTTCTTTTTTTCATTTATAGATGCATTCACCTTTGACGTCTTTCCTGACTGGATTTGGGAGAGAAAGACCTTCACCAGTCAGCATTGCTAGACATTCTGAGGCGTCTCTCAGAATTTTTTTTTTTTTTTTTTTGCATGTGACAAGTCAACTCCTCTTGTTTCATTTTAGAAAAATGATTCATATTATGTGTGTTTTATATTGACCCCACAAAATCGGTCAGATGTTTCCAGCCTCTTATTTATTTTCCTTAGGAAGTTGTCCTCAAATGTTCAACAGTGTACCCCTTCATCAAATCCAGTAGAATAGAGCAAGATAATGATATCCACACCTGCTTTTGAGATCTGTGTGCTATCAGAGAAGTCTTGTACATGCCCTCTGTAGAAATAACATGGGGCACTGTGCACCAGGGCATGTGGGGTGCTGGTCATGGTGGCATAGAGAATGATGGTGGCATATGTAAACTGATTGTGGGATTCTGCAGGTGTGTTGTTTTGTAGGGTTTATGGAAAAGTTTCTTGGAGTTTACAGGTCAGTTGACAAGATCCACAGATGGCTGTTGTGATTCACACATAGGTTGCTATTAACTCCAGGTCTTTCATCTTCCTCCTAACTTCCCCCAGATAATTCAGAGGTACCAATCCCCTCAGTGCTCTGGATGGGATAAGACATAATCAGGCCTCCTGATAAGCATCCTGCAAGTCTGGAGACACCAGGTGTTCACTTCACTCTCACTTTCTCTTGTGGGAGAAATTACAGATTGAGGGGGCCTCTCTCAGCACCAAGCTGTGTTGCCTTGGTTGAGAGCTGTCATGGGTAAAATGAAACTGTTCTTATCATCTTCAATTTGAAGGGGCCTCTCTTGAGACTGATCTCTAATGCCTCGGGGGAAGAGTGTTTTAGGTAAAATGAAACTACATTTTTTTTTTTTTTACCCTCTTCAATATAGCCAGTCTCAGATATTTTGCTCCACCGGGGTGCTGTAACTTCACCTTAACTCTGGGGCTTCCACAAGGTTATTCTCATCTGTAGGTGGTTGGAAAATTGGCATTTCTATAGAATAGAAATGAGAACTGAAATCTGCTATTCCACCATATTGCTGACTTAACGAGTAACGTGTTGGAACTTGAGTACTCTCAACACATAACTGTATGTCCAGTGAAAATGACCTTAGAATTAAAGATGAAAAAAAGATGTTCTCACATGAAAGGAGTCTAAGAGATTTTTCTTTTTTTTTTTTATCAGCAGTTCTTCTTTAAAAGAGATATGCTAAAGAAAGTTCTTCATCTAAGAGGGCAATGATATCAGGGGAACACTTGGCACATCAAAAATGAAGATTAACAGGAACAGTAAGTATCTGAGTAGATGTATTAGTCTAATCCCCTCTTAAGTTCTAAGAAATAGGTATAACAGGTTAAAGCAAAGTATGTAGAGTAATCCTCCCTTATTATCAAGGGATATGTTCTAAGACCTGCAGTAGATGCATAAAACCACAGATAATACTGAACTCTATATATATGCTATGGTTTCTCAACCTGATAACCAACACAGCTATTGAGTGACTAATGAAAAGGTAGCATATACATCATAGATATGTTATAAAAAGGGACAATTTATATCCTTGGTGAAACAGAGCAGGATGACACAAGATTTCATCATCATCATCACGCTACTCAGAACGACACACAATTTAAAATTTGTGTGCTATTTCCTTCTGGAATTTTCCACTTAATATTTTCAGACTATAATTGACCACAGGTCATTGAAACTACAAAAAGCAAAACCGCATATAAAAGGAAACTACCGTTACATTGATGAATTTTCAGTGTATGTACAGGTATGACAAACACAACAGAAAGGGATAATTGTAAAGGGACTTATTTTATGATAAGCTGTCTACATTCCACTTGAAGTGGTAAAATATTTATTAAGTTGACTCTACAAAGTCTTTATAGTTTAAACCCTAGAGCAACCATTAATAAAATCATAGACATAGTAAAAAATTTAATAGATAAAATATTAAAAATATTCAAATAATCCTCCCCCAAAAAACAGGAAAGGGAAAAAGAAAGAATAAAAATTATGGGAGCAATTAGAAAATGCATGCTGTAGGAATAAACTTCAGTTCTATTTTAAAGACTTTAGTATTCCAAAGGAGTTTAACATCATGGAAAATCTAAAGGGTAAGACTAAATACGTTAGTACCACTGCTTCTTAGCTTCCTTTTAGTCAATGTGATGTATTTCACAGTTTTTAAAAACTGCCAATTTAGATGTCAAAAATTAGGTCAAAATTCTTACTGCATCAATTTTATCACAAGATTTAAATTGGCTTCTTCCAAATTTCTGCCATTACATTGCAATAGTAAGAGCAACTTTTTAGTTTTTCACTTTTACTGTTTAGTATTTCTTTACAGCCTTGGATTTGTGTAGACTTACTAGAGGTTTGCTGATGAGTAAATGTCATTATGTATAACTAAAATGGGCTGTTATCCAGGTAAACCTAGAATGGAATAACTGAGAGAAGAAAATTTCAAAATAATCTCATTTTTCCCAATCCTTCTGCAGAACCTTCCACACAAACAGTCACAATTTATTTTGTTGTGAGAAAAAAATGGAAGCTAAGATAAAGGAGGTAGTAGCCAAATATTCAGGGCTAGCAAGTGACAGGTCCCAAAAGAGATGAAGATTGCCACCACTAGCAAAAGTGTGCACACACAGGTGCCTCTACCCCATTCTTACTGGCACATGCATGACTCATCATACTTCTGGCACACATGCACACACAGACAATGCTGCCACACCACCACTGGCATACACAGCATGCAGACTGAAACTCTGTTGCCACTGTCTTGATGAACCACTTTTGTGGGCACCGCATTGGAGTGTCATTGCAAGCAAACCAGGAAAATATTTGACCCTCGGACACAGCAAGTGCTTAACTTCAGGAAGCCAGAGAAAAAACGCTATGGGCCTGGTCCCAGCCCCTCAGAGTTAGAGCACGCAGACCAGCAGTACTGAACTGAGCCATGGTGTCCTGCAAGCATCCAGAAATGAAGCCAGTTGTATGAACCCAACTTACACCACAGTCAAACCCTCAAGGGCATCAAATATTATAAAAGGAAAAAATAACTCTTCAATGAACAGCAACTTCAAAGATTAAAGGGACATCAACCCCAAATAAAAAGAACCAGCACAAGCACTCTGGCAACTCAAAAAGTCAGCGTCTTCTTACCTACAAATAACTGCACCAATTCCAAACAATAGTTCTTAACAAGGCTGAAATGACTGAAATGAAAGACATAGAACTCAGAATATGTAAAACAACAAAGACCATAGAGATTCACAAAAAAAGTTGAAACCCAATCTAAGGAAATATATATATGTATGGAATATATATAATATATAATGTATATATAATGTATATCATATATTATATAATATATAATGTATATATTATATAAATCATATATATTATATAATGTATATATTATATATCATATATTAAAAAACACAACAAGAGATAAAAATATCAATTTTTAGAATCAAACTTATCATACAGAACTGGAAAATCACTACAAGAATATTATAGTACAATAAGAAATATTAACAGTAGAACAGAGCAAGCTGAAAGAATCTCAGAGTTAAAAAACAATTATTTGGATCAACTCAGTTAAACAAAAATAAAGAAAAAAAAATTTAAAAAATGAGCACAGCCTCCAAAAATATAGAATTATTTAAAGAGACCAAACCTATGACACATTGGCATCCCTGAAAGAGAGGGAGAAAGAACATGCAACTTGGAAAATATATTTGAGGGTATTATCCATTAAAATGTTCCAAAACTTGCTAGAGAGGCCAACATTCAAATTCAAGAAACTCAGAGAAGCCTTGTGAGATACCATGCAAGAGAACTATCCCCAAGACACATCGTCATCAGATTCTCCAAGGTCAATGTGAAAGAAAAAAATACCAAGGGCAACTAGAGAGAAAAGGCAGGTCAACTACAAAGGGAACCCTGTCAGGTTAACAGTGCATCTCTCAACAGAAAGACTTTGAGTCAGAAGAAATTGGGGGAAGACTATTTTCAGTGTTCTTAAAGCAAAGAAATACCAAACAAGAATTTTATATCCATCCAAACTAAGCTTCATCAGCAAAGAAGAAATAAAATCCTTTTTAGGCAAGCAAACGCTAAGGGAATTCATTACCACCAGACATGCCTCATAAGAGGTCCTTAAGGCTAAATATAACCACCCAATAATAGTAGATGACATTAAAATCCCAATGACAATATTAGGCACATAATTGAAGCAGAAAACCATTCAGGATCTGAACTCAAAATTCAACTAAATGGAACAGATAGACACCTACAGAACAAGCCACTCAACAACAGCATAATATACCTTCCCATCTGCACTGGGCCCATACTCTAAAATTGATCACATCCTTGGCCAGAAGAAAATCTCAACAAGTTTACACAGCCAAAATTATACCAACCACACTCTCAGACAACAGAGCAATAAAAATAAAAATTAATACTGAGAACACTGCTCAAAACAAGATAGCTACATGGAATTCAAACAATCTGCTCTAGAGTGTCTTTTAAGTAAACAATGAAATTAAGGCAGAAATCAAGAAATTCTTTGCAGGTAATAAAAACAAAAATAAAGCATACCAGAATCTCTAGGACACACTTAAAATACCATAAAGAGGAAAGTTTATGGCAATAAATACACACATCAAAAATTTAGAAAGTTCTCAAATTAACAACCTATCGGGGCGGAGCAAGATGGCCGAATAGGAGCAGCTCCAGTCTCCAACTCCCAGCGCGAGCGACACAGAAGACCGGTGATTTCTGCATTTTCAACTGAGGTACTGGGTTCATCTCACTGGGGAGTGCCGGACGATCGGAGCTGGTCAGCTGCTGCAGCCCGACCAGCGAGAGCTGAAGCAGGGCGAGGCATTGCCTCACCTGGGAAGCGCAAGGGGGAAGGGAGTCCCTTTTCCTAGCCAGGGGAACTGAGACACACAACACCTGGAAAATCGGGTAACTCCCACCCCAATACTGCGCTTTAGGAAACAGGCACACCAGGAGATCATATCCCACACCTGGCCGGGAGGGCCCCACACCCACGGAGCCTCCCTCGTTGCTAGCGCAGCAGTCTGTGATCTACCGGCAAGGCAGCAGCGAGGCTGGGGGAGGGGCGCCCGCCATTGCTGAGGCTTAAGTAGGTAAACAAAGCTGCTGGGAAGCTCGAACTGGGTGGAGCTCACAGCAGCTCAAGGAAACCTGCCTGTCTCTGTAGACTCCACCTCTGGGGACAGGGCACAGTAAACTAAGACACACAGACACCTCTGCACAGACGCAAACGACTCTGTCTGACAGCTTTGAAGAGAGCAGTGGATCTCCCAACACGGAGGTTGAGATCTGAGAAGGGACAGACTCCCTGCTCAAGCGGGTCCCTGACCCCTGAGTAGCCTAACTGGGAGACATCCCCCACTAGGGGCAGTCTGACACCCCACACCTCACAGGGAGGAGTACACCCCTGAGAGGAAGCTTCCAAAGCAAGAATCAGACAGGTACACTCGCTGTTCAGAAATATTCTATCTTCTGCAGCCTCTGCTGCTGATACCCAGGCAAACAGGGTCTGGAGTGGACCTCAAGCAATCTCCAACAGACCTACAGCTGAGGGTCCTGACTGTTAGAAGGAAAACTATCAAACAGGAAGGACACCTACACCAAAACCCCATCAGTACATCACCATCATCAAAGACCAGAGGCAGATAAAACCACAAAGATGGGGAAAAAGCAGGGCAGAAAAGCTGGAAATTCAAAAAATAAGAGCGCATCTCCCCCGGCAAAGGAGCGCAGCTCATCGCCAGCAACGGATCAAAGCTGGACGGAGAATGACTTTGACGAGATGAGAGAAGAAGGCTTCAGTCCATCAAATTTCTCAGAGCTAAAGGAGGAATTACGTACCCAGCGCAAAGAAACTAAAAATCTTGAAAAAAAAGTGGAAGAATTGATGGCTAGAGTAATTAATGCAGAGAAGGTCCTAAACGAAATGAAAGAGATGAAAACCATGACACGAGAAATACGTGACAAATGCACAAGCTTCAGTAACCGACTCGATCAACTGGAAGAAAGAGTATCAGCGATTGAGGATCAAATGAATGAAATGAAGCGAGAAGAGAAACCAAAAGAAAAAAGAAGAAAAAGAAATGAACAAAGCCTGCAAGAAGTATGGGATTATGTAAAAAGACCAAATCTACGTCTGATTGGGGTGCCTGAAAGTGAGGGGGAAAATGGAACCAAGTTGGAAAACACTCTTCAGGATATCATCCAGGAGAACTTCCCCAACCTAGTAGGGCAGGCCAACATTCAAATCCAGGAAATACAGAGAACGCCACAAAGATACTCCTCGAGAAGAGCAACTCCAAGACACATAATTGCCAGATTCACCAAAGTTGAAATGAAGGAAAAAATCTTAAGGGCAGCCAGAGAGAAAGGTCGGGTTACCCACAAAGGGAAGCCCATCAGACTAACAGCAGATCTCTCAGCAGAAACTCTACAAGCCAGAAGAGAGTGGGGGCCAATATTCAACATTCTTAAAGAAAAGAATTTTAAACCCAGAATTTCATATCCAGCCAAACTAAGTTTCATAAGTGAAGGAGAAATAAAATCCTTTACAGATAAGCAAATGCTTAGAGATTTTGTCACCACTAGGCCTGCCTTACAAGAGACCCTGAAGGAAGCACTCAACATGGAAAGGAACAACCGGTACCAGCCATTGCAAAAACATGCCAAAATGTAAAGACCATTGAGGCTAGGAAGAAACTGCATCAACTAACGAGCAAAATAACCAGTTAATATCATAATGGCAGGATCAAGTTCACAACATAACAATATTAACCTTAAATGTAAATGGACTAAATGCTCCAATTAAAAGACACAGACTGGCAAACTGGATAAAGAGTCAAGACCCATCAGTCTGCTGTATTCAGGAGACCCATCTCACACGCAGAGACATACATAGGCTCAAAATAAAGGGATGGAGGAAGATTTACCAAGCAAATGGAGAACAAAAAAAAGCAGGGGTTGCAATACTAGTCTCTGATAAAACAGACTTTAAACCATCAAAGATCAAAAGAGACAAAGAAGGCCATTACATAATGGTAAAGGGATCAATTCAACAGGAAGAGCTAACTATCCTAAATATATATGCACCCAATACAGGAGCACCCAGATTCATAAAGCAAGTCCTTAGAGACTTACAAAGAGACTTAGACTCCCATACAATAATAATGGGAGACTTTAACACTCCACTGTCAACATTAGACAGATCAACGAGACAGAAAGTTAACAAGGATATCCAGGAATTGAACTCATCTCTGCAGCAAGCAGACCTAATAGACATCTATAGAACTCTCCACCCCAAATCAACAGAATATACATTCTTCTCAGCACCACATCATACTTACTCCAAAATTGACCACGTAATTGGAAGTAAAGCACTCCTCAGCAAATGTACAAGAACAGAAATTATAACAAACTGTCTCTCAGACCACAGTGCAATCAAACTAGAACTCAGGACTAAGAAACTCACTCAAAACCGCTCAACTACATGGAAACTGAACAACCTGCTCCTGAATGACTACTGGGTACATAACGAAATGAAGGCAGAAATAAAGATGTTCTTTGAAACCAATGAGAACAAAGATACAACATACCAGAATCTCTGGGACACATTTAAAGCAGTGTGTAGAGGGAAATTTATAGCACTAAATGCCCACAAGAGAAAGCAGGAAAGATGTAAAATTGACACTCTAACATCGCAATTAAAAGAACTAGAGAAGCAAGAGCAAACACATTCGAAAGCTAGCAGAAGGCAAGAAATAACTAAGATCAGAGCAGAACTGAAGGAGATAGAGACACAAAAAACCCTCCAAAAAATCAATGAATCCAGGAGTTGGTTTTTTGAAAAGATCAACAAAATTGACAGACCACTAGCCAGACTAATAAAGAAGAAAAGAGAGAAGAATCAAATCGACGCAATTAAAAATGATCAAGGGGATATCACCACCGACCCCACAGAAATACAAACTACCATCAGAGAATACTATAAACACCTCTACGCAAATAAACTGGAAAATCTAGAAGAAATGGATAATTTCCTGGACACTTACACTCTTCCAAGACTAAACCAGGAAGAAGTTGAATCCCTGAATAGACCAATAGCAGGCTCTGAAATTGAGGCAACAATTAATAGCCTACCAACCAAAAAAAGTCCAGGACCAGATGGATTCACAGCTGAATTCTACCAGAGGTACAAAGAGGAGTTGGTACCATTCCTTCTGAAACTATTCCAATCAATAGAAAAAGAGGGAATCCTCCCTAACTCATTTTATGAGGCCAACATCATCCTGATACCAAAGCCTGGCAGAGACACAACAAAAAAAGAGAATTTTAGACCAATATCCCTGATGAACATCGATGCAAAAATCCTCAATAAAATACTGGCAAACCGGATTCAGCAACACATCAAAAAGCTTATCCACCATGATCAAGTGGGCTTCATCCCTGGGATGCAAGGCTGGTTCAACATTCGCAAATCAATAAACATAATCCAGCATATAAACAGAACCAAAGACAAGAACCACATGATTATCTCAATTGATGCAGAAAAGGCTTTTGACAAAATTCAACAGCCCTTCATGCTAAAAACGCTCAATAAATTCGGTATTGATGGAACGTACCTCAAAATAATAAGAGGTATTTATGACAAACCCACAGCCAATATCATACTGAATGGGCAAAAACTGGAAAAATTCCCTTTGAAAACTGGCACAAGACAGGGATGCCCTCTCTCACCGCTCCTATTCAACATAGTGTTGGAAGTTCTGGCTAGGGCAATCAGGCAAGAGAAAGAAATCAAGGGTATTCAGTTAGGAAAAGAAGAAGTCAAATTGTCCCTGTTTGCAGATGACATGATTGTATATTTAGAAAACCCCATTGTCTCAGCCCAAAATCTCCTTAAGCTGATAAGCAACTTCAGCAAAGTCTCAGGATACAAAATTAATGTGCAAAAATCACAAGCATTCTTATACACCAGTAACAGACAAACAGAGAGCCAAATCAGGAATGAACTTCCATTCACAATTGCTTCAAAGAGAATAAAATACCTAGGAATCCAACTTACAAGGGATGTAAAGGACCTCTTCAAGGAGAACTACAAACCACTGCTCAGTGAAATCAAAGAGGACACAAACAAATGGAAGAACATACCATGCTCATGGATAGGAAGAATCAATATTGTGAAAATGGCCATACTGCCCAAGGTAATTTATAGATTCAATGCCATCCCCATCAAGCTACCAATGAGTTTCTTCACAGAATTGGAAAAAACTGCTTTAAAGTTCATATGGAACCAAAAAAGAGCCCGCATCTCCAAGACAATCCTAAGTCAAAAGAACAAAGCTGGAGGCATCACGCTACCTGACTTCAAACTATACTACAAGGCTACAGTAACCAAAACAGCATGGTACTGGTACCAAAACAGAGATATAGACCAATGGAACAGAACAGAGTCCTCAGAAATAATACCACACATCTACAGCCATTTGATCTTTGACAAACCTGAGAGAAACAAGAAATGGGGAAAGGATTCCCTATTTAATAAATGGTGCTGGGAAAATTGGCTAGCCATAAGTAGAAAGCTGAAACTGGATCCTTTCCTTACTCCTTATACGAAAATTAATTCAAGATGGATTAGAGACTTAAATGTTAGACCTAATACCATAAAAATCCTAGAGGAAAACCTAGGTAGTACCATTCAGGACATAGGCATGGGCAAAGATTTCATGTCTAAAAACACCAAAAGCAACGGCAGCAAAAGCCAAAATTGACAAATGGGATCTCATTAAATTAAAGAGCTTCTGCACAGCAAAAGACACTACCATCAGAGTGAACAGGCAACCTACAGAATGGGAGAAAATTTTTGCAATCTACTCATCTGACAAAGGGCTAATATCCAGAACCTACAAAGAACTCAAACAAATTTACAAGAAAAAAACAAACAACCCCATCAAAAAGTGGGCAAAGGACATGAACAGACATTTCTCAAAAGAAGACATTCATACAGCCAACAGACACATGAAAAAATGCTCATCATCACTGGCCATCAGAGAAATGCAAATCAAAACCACAATGAGATACCATCTCACACCAGTTAGAATGGCAATCATTAAAAAGTCAGGAAACAACAGGTGCTGGAGAGGATGTGGAGAAATAGGAACACTTTTACACTGTTGGTGGGATTGTAAACTAGTTCAACCATTATGGAAAACAGTATGGCGATTCCTCAAGGATCTAGAACTAGATGTACCATATGACGCAGCCATCCCATTACTGGGTATATACCCAAAGGATTATAAATTATGCTGCTATAAAGACACATGCACACGTATGTTTATTGCAGCACTATTCACAATAGCAAAGACTTGGAATCAACCCAAATGTCCATCAGTGACAGATTGGATTAAGAAAATGTGGCACATATACACCATGGAATACTATGCAGCCATAAAAAAGGATGAGTTTGAGTCCTTTGTAGGGACTTGGATGCAGCTGGAATCCATCATTCTTAGCAAACTATCACAAGAACAGAAAACCAAACACCGCATGTTCTCACTCATAGGTGGGAACTGAACAATGAGATCACTCGGACTCAGGAAGGGGAACATCACACACCGGGGCCTATCATGGGGAGGGGGGAGGGGGGAGGGATTGCATTGGGAGTTATACCTGATGTAAATGACGAGTTGATGGGTGCAGCACAGCAACATTGCACAAGTATACATATGTAACAAACCTGCACGTTATGCACATGTACCCTACAACTTAAAGTATAATAATAATAAATAAATTAAAAAAAAAAAAAAAAAAAAAAAAAACAACCTATCATCACTCCTAGGGAAACTAAAAAAAAAACAGTAAAAGTACACCAAAACTAGTATTAAAAAAATAATAAAAATGAGAGCTAAACTAAAGAAAACTGAAACACGAAAAACCATACAAAAGATCAACAAAGCCAAAAAGTGGTTGTTCGAAAGAATACATTTAATTGATAGACTGCTAGCAAGAGTAATAAAATACAGAGATGATTCAAATAAATACAATCATAAATGACAAAAGGGACATGACTACTGAACCCAAAGAAATACAAAAAAACTTCTCAGACAGTATTATAAGCACCTCCATGCACACAAACTAGAAAAGCTACCAGAAATGAATAAACTGGAATCATACAGCCTTCCATGATTTAACTAAAACAAACTGAAAGCCTGAACAGTCCAATAAATTCTGAAACTAAATCAGTAACAAAAATGACCAACCAGAAAAGGCTCTGGATCAGAAAGATTCACAACCAAATTTTACCAGGCATATAAAGAAGAGTTGGTGCAAATCCTACTAAAATTATTCAAAAAAAAATTGAGAAGGGACCACTACCTAACTAATTCTATGAGGCCAGCATCATTGTAACACCAAAACTTGGCAGAGTAACAACAACAAGAGGAAACGTCAAATCAGTATTTCTGATGAATATAGATGTGAAAATCCTCGGCAAAATGCTAGCAAACTGAATCCAGAAACACATCAAAAAGGTAATCCACCATGGGCAAGTTGACTTTACTCCTGAGACTCAAGGTTGGGTTAATGTACAAAAATAAGCATCACTCATCACATAAAAGGAACTAAAAGCAGAAAGCCCCATGATCACCCCAATTGATACAGAAAAGGCTTTAATAAAATTTAACCTTCCTTCATGTTAAAAATCCTCTTTAAGCTATGCATTAAAGGAACGTATGTCAAAATAATAAGAACCCTCCCTAACAAACATATAGCCAACAACATGCTGAACAGGCAACAGCTGGAAGCATTTCCCTTGAGAACCAGAATAAGACAAGGATGCCATTTCTCTCCACTCCAATTCAATATAGTACTGGAAATCCTAACCAGAACAATCAGGAAAGAGAAAAAATTAAAGGCATATAAACAGAAAGAGAGAAAGTCAAACTATTCTGTTTGTAGATGATATTATTTTATACCTTGAAAACCCCATAGTCTCGGCATAAAACCTCCTAGACCTAAAAACACCTTTGGCAGAGTTTCAGGATACAAAATCAATGTACAAAAATCTGTAGCATTTCTGTACACCACAATGTACAAGCCAATAGTCAATTCAAAACACAATCCCATTCAAAGTAGCCACACACACACACACACATACATACACATACACACACACACACACACACACACACACAAATAAAACCAGGAGTACAGCTAATCAGGGAGGTGAAAAATCTCTACAGTGAGAGTTGTAGAACACTGCCGAAATAAAATGAAGTTCACACAAAAATGCCATGCTAAGTGACAGGAAAATCTATATTGTTAAAATGACCATTCTGTCAAACACAATTGACTATTTCAGTGCTATTCCTATCAAACTACCAAAGACATTTTCAAAGAATTAGAAAAAAAAAAACATTCCAAAATTCATATTGAACCAAAAAAAAGTGTCTGAATAGTCAAATCAATCCCATTCAAAATGATTTTCCCACCTGAATTAAAACTATACTACAAGGCTACAGTAAACAAAATAGCATGGTACTGGTAGAAAAACACACATAAACCAATGAAACAGAATAAAGAACCCAGAAAGAAAGCCACCTGTCTACAATCATCCATCTTTGACAAACTTGATAAAATCAAGCAATGGGGAAAGCATTCAAAATTTGATAAATGGTGCTGGCATAACTGACTAGCCATACGCAGAAGATTAAAACTGAACCTCTTCCTTTCCCCATCTAAAAAAATCAACAGAAGATAGATTAAAAACTTTAAAATGTAAAAACCTAGAACTATAAAATCCCTTGAAGATAACCTAGGAAATATCATTCTGCACATAGGACCTATCAAACATGTCATGACTAAGGCTTTAAAAGCAATTATGACAAAACCAAAAATTAACAAGTGAGATCTAATTAAATGAAAGAGATTCTGCACAGCAAAAGAAACTATCAACAGTGTAAACGGAAAGCCTATAGAATGAAAGAAAAAATATTTACACACTATGCATCCCACAAAGGTCTAATATTCACAATCTGAAAGAAACTTAAACAAATTAGCAAGCAAAAATAAACAACTACATTAAAAAATGGGTAAAGGTCATAAACAGACACTTCGCAAGAGAAGACATAAACATGGCCAAAAAGCATATGAAAAATGATCATCATTAATCATTAAAGAAATGCAAATCAAAACCACAATGAAATACCGTCTCACACCAATCAGAATGTCTATGACTAAAAGGTAAAACAATAACAATCACAACAACAACAACAAACAAGACAATAACCAGATTCTGGCAAGGTTGTATGGAAAAGGGAATGCTTATGCACTGCTGGAGGCAATGCTAATTATTTCAGCCACTGTTGAGAGCAGTTTGGAGATTTTTCAAAGAAGTTATAACAAAACTACCATTCACTACAATAGTCACATTACTGGGTATATTATGCCTAAGAATATAAATCATTCTCTCAGTGATATGGTTCGTTCTGTGTCCCCACCCAAATGTCATGTTAAATTTTAATTCCCATTGTTGAAGGTGGGTCCTGGTGGGAGGTGATTGGATCATGGTGGTGGTGATCATGGGGGCTTAGCACCAACCCCCTAGTGCTGTCTCCTGATAGAGTTCTTACAAGATCTGGTTGTTTGAAGATGTGTAGCACCTCCTCTTTGACTTTCTCTCTCCTGCCTACCACGCAAAGACATGCTTGCTTCCCCTTCACCTTCTGCCATGATTAAAAGTTTCCTGAGGCCTCCCCAGCCATGCCTCCTGTATAGCCTGAGGAACTGTCAGTCAATTAAGCCTCTTTTCTTAAAAAATTACCCAGTTTCAGGTAGTTTCTTATAGCAGTGTGGAAACAGACTAATACACCAAGAAAGACACATGCACATATGTGTTTATTACAGCACTGTTCACAATAACAAAGACATGGAACCCACCTAAATGCCCATTAATGTGGACAGATTAAAGAAAATATGCTACATATACACCATGGAAAACTATGAAAACTGAAAACAAAAAGAAAGCATGTCCTTTGCAGCAACATGAATGGAGTTGGAGATCATTATTTTCAGTGAACACAGGAAGAGAAAGCCAAATACTGAATTTTCTCACTTACAAGTAGGAGGTAAATATTGAGTATACATAGATACACAAAGGGGAGTAATAGAAAATGAGCTCTATTTCCTATTTTTGAAATATGCCAGGCGGGGCGCGGTAGCTCACCCCTGTAAGCCCAGCACTTTGGGAGGCAGAGGTGGGTGGATCACGAGGTCAGGAGATCAAGACCATCCTGGCTAACATGGTGAAACCCCGTCTCCACTAAAAGTACAAAAAATTAGCCTGGCGTGGTGGCGGGCTCCTGTAGTCTCAGCTACTCCAGAGTCTGAGGCAGGAGAATGGCGTGAACCCGGGAGGCGGAGCTTGCAGCGAGCCGAGATCAGGCCACTGCACTCCAGCCTGGGCGACAGCGAGACTCCATCTCAAAAAAAAGATAGATAGATAGATAGATAGATAGATAGATAGATAGATAGATAGATAGATAAAAGAAATATGCCAGAATATTCTTTCCTTCTTAACAACGCCTGCACTCAGGAGAAACTGTTTTACCTGAACTTAAGCTGCTTCTGTTTCATCAGAGTCTAACGTAACTGAGAGGAAAGCCTTTAAATGTCTCATTACTAGACTAGAACCAGCTGAGGAAACAATATTTGAGCTTAATTATATAGCAAAAGAAACTTCCTAAACTTAAAAGAAAAGAAAGAGAGAAAATCAGAACAGAACATCCACAAATGCTGGGGCAATTCCAAAATGTATAACATTGATTGTGCAATATAAAGGCCAGAAGCGGAAGACAGAAAAAAACAGAACAAATATTAGAAGAAATAATGACAGATAACTTCTCCAAATTAATGTAATACGTCAAGCCATAGATCCAGGAAGCTAAGAAAACATCAAACAGAAAAAGTTGAAAACAACAACAGCAAACTATGCACCCAAATATATCATATTCAAACTTCACAAAATAAAATAAATGATAAAGGAAAATATCCTTAAAGAAGCCAGAGGGAAAAAAAAAATCTTACCTATAGAGGAGTAAGGATAAGTATGAAATCTGACTTCTCAGAAACCGTGCAAGCAAAAAGTGAAGACGGAGTGCTGTATTTAAAGTACTGAAATAAAAAAAAATAAATATATGTTTTATTATATAAAATTATATATTATTATATATAGTATATGTATTTCTATAATAAAATATACATATTTTATTATATATTTATTTATTTATTACATATTTTATTATTTACTATATATAGTAAAATATATAGAATAAAAATAATTTTATATTTTACCTTAACTTATTCATTCTCTGATGATCTTTGTTTCTTTATGTAGATTTAACTTTCTGACCCATATAATTATCCTGCTACCTAAACAACTTATTTAACAGTTTTTGCGAGGCACATCTACTGGCAGGAAGTTTCTGTTTCTGTTTGTCTGAGAAAGTCTTTATTTCTCCTTCATTTTTGAAAGATATCACCAGGTACAGAATTCTAGATAAGTGTATATATACACACACACATTTATTATATAATTATTATTATAATATATATTTTTATTATAGATAATAAATACATATACACTTATCTAGAATAATATATATTAAATATATATTAAATATATATTACATAGAATATATACTAAAATGCATATTGTATAATATACAATATATATTATATACAGTATATATTATATAATAAAATATGTTCTATATAATTTCCAATATATAATAAAATATACATTACATATTATATATTATATACAATAAAATATATGGATAAAAGCTACCTGACTTCAAACTCTCTTGCCCATTTTTTTAATTGAGTTTTTTTGTATTGTAGAGTGATAAGCATTTTTTTTTTGCATATTTTGGTAACAGTGCTTTATCTAATATGTATCTTTCGCAAATATTTTCTCCCCATTCTGTAGATTATCTTCTCATCCCCTTTATAGTGTCTTTTGCAAAGCAGAAATTTGTAATTTTTAATGAAGTCTGGCTTATAAATTTTTTTTCTACATGGATTGTGACTTTGGTTTTGTATATAGAAAGTTATTATTATACCCCTGTTCGTCTAGATTTTTTATGTTACCCTCTAGGAGTTATATAGTTTGCATTATATATTTAGGTCCATAATGAATTTTAAGTTACTTTTTGTGAAAAGTATAAGGTCTGTGTCTAGATTATTATTTTTTGTTTGCATGAAGATATCCAGATGTTCCAGCACTATTTGTTAAAAAGATTATATTTGCTCTATTATATTGCTTTTTCATTTGTGTTGGAGATTAACTGACTATATTCATGTGTGTCCATTTCTAGGTTCTTTATTATGTTTCATTGGTCTGTTTGTCTACTCATTTATGAATATCACTGTCTTGATTATTATAACTTTATAGGAAGTTCTGATGTTAGGTAGTGTCAGTAGTCATATTCATTCTTTTTTTAAATATCAAGTTGGGTATTCTGGATCTTTTGCCTTTCCGTATAAACCTTAGAGTCAGTTTTTTCATAACCAAAAAATAATTTGCTGGGATTTTGATATGGAGTCTCCTTATGTTGCCCAGTCTAGTTCTGAACTCCTTCAAACTTGGCCTACTGAGTAGCTGCAATTATAGTTGCATGCCATCAGGCCTTGCCATTGTTGAAATTTTGAAGGGGATTGCGTTGTATCTGCAGATAGATTTAGGAATAATGGACATCTTTAAGTTATTGAGTCTTTCTGTTTATGAACATGTACTATCTCATTCATTTAGCTCTTCCTTTATATATATGAGATATAAGGATAACATAACATATAAAGATCCTAACATTGACTTTCTTCACAGAATTAGAAAAAACTACTTTAAATTTCATATGGAACCAAAAAAGAGTCTGTATAGCCAAGAAAATCCTAAGCAAAAAGAACACAACTGGAGACATCATGCTACCTCACTTCAAATTATACTACAAGGCTACAGTAACAAAAACAGCATGATACTGGTACCAAAACACATATATAGACCAATGGAACAGAACAGAGGCCTCAGAAATAACACCATATATTTACAATCATCTGATCTTTGACAAACCTGACACAAACAAGCAATGGTGAAAAGATTCCTTATTTAATAAACAGTGTTGGGAAAACTAGCTAGCCATATGCAGAAAACTGAAACTGGACCCCTTCCTTACACCTTATACAAAAATTAACTCAAGATGGATCAAAGACTTAAATGTAAGACCTAGGACCATAAAAATCCTAGTAGAAAACCTGGGCAATACCATTCAGGACATAGGTATGGGCAAAGACTTCACGTCTAAAACACCAAAACTAATGGCAACAAAATCCAAAATTGACAAATGGAATCTAATTAAATTAAAGAGCTTCTGCACAGCAAAATAAACTATCATCAGAGCGAATAGGCAGCCTACAGAATGGGAGAAAATATTTGCAATCTATCCATCTGACAAAGGGCTAATATCCAGAATCTACAAAGAACTTACACAAATTTACAAGAAAAAAAACCAAATAACCCCATCAAAAAGTGGGCAAAGGATATGAACAGACACTTCTCAAAAGAAGACATTTATGCAGCCAACAGACATAAAAAATGCTCATCATCACTGGTCATTAGAGAAATGCAAATCAAAACCACAATGAGATACCATTTCATGACAGTTAGAATGGCGATCATTAAAAAGTCAGGAAACAACATGCTCATGAGGATGTGGAGAAATATGGACACTTTTACACTGTTGGTGGGAGTGTAAATTAGTTCAACCATTGTGGAAGACAATGTGGTGATTCCTCAAGGGTCTAGAACTAGAAATACCATTTGACTCAGTAATCCCATTACTGGGTATATACCCAAAGTATTATAAATCATTCTACTATAAAGACACATGCACATGTATGTTTATTGTGGCAGTATTCACAATAGCAAAGACCTGGAAACAACCCAAATGCCCATCAATGTTAGACTAGATAAAGAAGATGTGGCACATGTACCCCATAGAATACTATGCAGCCATAAAAAAGGATGAGTTCATGTCCTTTGAAGGGGCATAGATGAAGCTGGAAACCATCATTCTCAGCAAATAACACAAGAGCATGAAACCAAACACCACATGTTCTCACTCATAAGTGGGAGTCGAGCAGTGAGAACACATGGACATAGGGAGGGGAACATCACACACCGGGGCCTGTCAGGGGGTGGGCGACTAGGGGAGGGATAAAATTAGCAGAAATATCTAATGTAGGTGACAGGTTGATGGGTGCAGCAAACCACCATGCCATGTGCATACCTATGTAACAAAACTGTACGTTCTGCACATGTACCCCAGAACTTAAAGTATAATAAAAAAGAGGCAAGAAGTTTTAACAGACACCTCACCAAAAATATATACAGGTGACAAATAAACATATGAAAAGTTGCTCCACATAATATGTCATCAGGAACACACAAATGAAAACAGCAATGAGATACCGCTACAAAACAATTAAAGTGGCTATAATAAAAAAGACTGACAGCAACAACTGTTGGTAAGAATATGGAACAATATCCTTGTAGCAATAGACATACAGGAATATGGTCAGTTGGTCTTCAACACAAAAATAATAATCTAGACACAGACCTTATAATTTTCACAAAAATTAACTTAAAATGTATCATGGACCTAAATATAAAATGCAAACTATAGAACTCCTAGAGGATAACATAGGAGAAAATCTAGATGAACTGGGGTATAATAATAACCATCTAGATACAAATCCAAAATCACAATCCATGAAGGAAAAAAAAATCGATAAGCCATACTTCATTAAAAATTAAAAATATACACATTGGTGGTGGGAATACAAAATGGTACAACCTCATTGGAAGAAGCTTTGGCAGCTTGTTACATGACTAAACATACTCTTACCACATAATCCTACAATTATATACTTTGGTACTTACACAAAAGTGTTGAAAACTTATATCCACACAAAAATCTGTACAGAGGTTTTTGTAGCAGCCTTATCCATACTTGCCTAGACTTGGAAGCAAACAAGATGTCCTTCAGTAGGTGAATGGATAGGTAATCTGTGGTAAACCGTAGATAATGGAATATTATTCAGCACTAAAATATGAGCTATGGTGGCATACAAAGACATGAGAAAACCTTAAATGCGTATTACTAAGGGAAATAAGTCAGTCTGAAAAAGCTACATATTATGTAACTTCATTTATATGATATGTTAGAAAAGGCAAAACTATAAAGACAGTAAAATGATCAGTGTTTGTAAGAGGATGGAGGAAGGATGAGATTAACTGGCATATCACATAAAAGTTCCAAGGAAGTAAAACTATGCTGTATAGTTCTACAATGTCAGATACAATTCAAATTCCTGTACATGATATGTATACATTTGGCAAAACCGACAGAATGGGCAACGCTATTATGGACTGAATTGAATTGTATTAGTTGCAAAGTTCAATTTTGAAGCCCTATTATACTGTATTTAGAGACAGTTTATTTAATAAGGTAATTAAAGTTAAATGAGGTATTAAGAGTGAGGCTTAAATATGATAGGATTGATGTCTTTATAATAAGAGGAGGAGGCACCATATTTATCTGTTTGTTTCTCTCTCTCTTTCTCCATGCAGTCACAGAGAAAAAGTCATGTGAGGACACAATGAGAAGGTGCTATCTGTAAGCTGAGAAGAGAAACATCACTAGAAACCATCCCTGCTGGCACTGGATCTTGACTTTCAGCTTTCAGAACTTTGAGAAAATAAGTGTATGTCGCTTAAACCAGTTCATCTCTAGTTATTTCGTTATGTCAGCCTGATCAGAATTAGAAAAGCACTAACAGTAAACTATAAGGTAAACTGTAGGCTTTGGGTAATGATGTGTCAATAGATTTATCAGTTGTAACAAATGTACCACTGTGGTATGGGACATTGATAGTGCAAGAGGTTGTGCATGTGTGGGCTGTGTAGGGGCAAATCATATATGGGAATTCTCTTTCCATTCTACTGAATTTTTCTAAGAACTTAAAACTGATCTATAAATAAAATATATTTAAAAAATTAATTTTGATCATATTAACAGAATAAAGAAAAAAATCACATAGCCATGTCAATTTATGCAGAAAAATCATTTGACAAAATTCAACTTTTATTTATAATAAAACTTCTCAGCACCCTACAAATAGAAAAAAAACTTCTTTCATCTTAAAAAGAACCTATACAAAACAAGTGGACAAGCAAGCAAACATAAAGCTAGAATTACAGAAGGCACAGAAATCCAGTCTCACCTCTTCTATCCAACATAGTAGTGGAAGTTCTTGCCTTGCCAGTGCAATTAGGCAAACTAAAAAAAAAAAAAAAATTTAACACAGAATGGAAGGAAATAAGCTATCTCTATTCAGAGACAACATGATTATCTACATATAAATATCAAGGAATGTGCTCTAGAGCTCATAGGACTATCAGAAAAATTTTAGCAAGTTTGGCAGATCCAAAATCAACCACATAAAGTCAATCATATTTCCATATAGAGTAGTGAAAACTAGAAAGTGCATTAAAAATTATGTAATCCCATTTATAATAGCACCCCACAAATAAAATATTTAGGTAGAAATCTAACAAAATATTTGCATGATCTGTATATTGAAGATTTAAAAATGCTGGTAAAATATATTTTAAAAACTCTAAAGAGGCATATCAGGTTCATTAAATAATACAATAAATCAATATACTTAAGGCTTTATTTCTTTCCAAATTGAGGTATAGACTAAACACAATTTCACTGAAAATTCTAGCATACATTTTATAAGTTAGACGAATTCTTTTAAAAATTTATATAGAAAGGCAAAGTATTAAAAAAGCATAATAATAATTAAAAAATAAATTTAGATGGCTCATACTATCCTATTTTAATGCTTATGATAAAGCTACAATAATAAATACAGTGCGGCATTAGTGAAATAATAAACTCATTGATAAATAGAACCAAGTGGAGTTCAGAATTGGACATAAACAAATATGGCCAATTAATTACTGACAAAGGCACAAAAGCAATTCAGTAAGTTGAGTATCTTCTTTTTCAATAGATAATATTAGAAGAATTAATTATGTGCAATAAAATACCTCAACTGAAATTTCACTCCTGGGTTTCATAGAAGTGTTCTCAGATATAACAACTAATGCAAAATACATAAAAGAAATAAAATAAATTTACATTCATTGACAATAATAATGTTCCCTCTCAGGAAAACATAATTTAAAAAATGAGAAGACAAGCCTTAGACTAGAAAAAAAATTGCTAAGCATATATCTAATAAAGCAATTGTATTCAGATTATATTGATAACATGATAAGAAAATAATCCAGTTTTTAAATAAGTAACAGATTTTAAAAGATATTTCATCAAAGAAGATACATAGATGGCATAAAAGCACATAAAATGATTAATATTGCTAATCATTAGAACATGCAAAGAAACCATTTTAAGTTATCCCTATGCACATTAAAATGATTAAAACTTAAACATAAAATTAACAATACTAAGTGTTGGTAAGGTTTAGGAGCAATTCAAACTTTTGTATATTTCTGATCGAAATGCAAAAGAACACAGCTACTTTGCAAAAGTAATTTAGATATTTCTTATAAATAAAGTTAAATATGTATTTACTTTATGACACAGCAATTCCATATCCAGGTATTAGCATAGAAAAATAAAAATGTATTTGTACACAAACCTGCATATGAATATTTATAACAGCTTGGCTATAAATTCCAAAAACTAGAAACTACTGTCTTTCAAAGGGTGAATAAATAAAAAACTGGTACATTTATATAGAGGAATATTACTCAGCAGTAAAGAGGGATGGATTATTGGTACATGCAATAACATAAATGGATCTCAGAAGAATTATGCTGAGTAAAACAAGCCAATCTCAAAATGATATTTATTAATCACTTTAATTTATATGACTTCAGGGAAAACACAAAACTAAAGTGATAGAAAACAAACTGGTCAGTGGTAGCCTGGAAATAAATATAGGGGACGGGTTTTAATACAAAGGAGCAGCATAAAGACAATTTTTGGGATAATGAAACTGTTTTCTGTCTTGATTGTGGTGAGGGTTGCATGAATCTATAAATGTGATAAAAATGCATAGGACTCAGCACACAAAAAGGTCAATTTCCGTCTATGCAAAAGTTGTAAATAGTAATAATACATACTGGATTTAGAGACTTGTTCAAGTGTTCACTCTTCTAAATGGAATGGAATGTTTTTCAGCCCAAATCTAGAAGATTCTAATGTATATTACAACCTTCTCTGGCACAGAGGAACTCTATGGTTTGGCCAAGATAACCGAATGAAATTTAATGCTAGAATTTATGGCTTCTTAGTTCTAGAATTTATGGATCCTTATTTATAGCACAAAGAATCTTCAATATGTTATACTGCCTGTCATAACATTTGAGAAGAATGATTTCATTATAATCAGGCCAATCCTTGATCAGTGCTCAGAATTTCCTGAAAAACGATTGCATAAATATCCAACACTCAGATAACTCAAAGCTTAAGTGCAGTAATATCTCAAAGTCTTTTCCATAAATTTCTATAGAAGTTTTAAAAGATGCCATGGGATTAGGTGACATCAGCAGCGTGGCAGACCAAGAGATTACCAGCCTTCTTTCCTCACACAAAGAACACAGATCAGAATACCTCTCTAAAAAATCTAATGACTATTTGAGAAGCTACAGCGATCAAACCACTGCAAAATCAAGAAGAGATTCCTGTGAAAGAAAGGGGAAAATGAAAGGCATTTGAAGTGCAAGACCATGTGTTTCCCGCCACAGCATAGTGTGAAACAATGAGAAGGTAATGTCCTACATGAGGACTCTTCCTTCAGTATAGAAATGCATCTGATGTTAAGGATTAACTGGTGGCTTATCCAAGGGAATAATTTCTGCTTTTCCTTACTCAAAGCACTTGAAGGACTAGTGCCAGAGTTTGGAGCTACTGAAAGCAGAGGTGACTATGCAGCACATTTTGAGCTTAAGTTATACAGATAGACAACAGGTGGAATAAGATATGGGAAAACTTTGGAAATCCTAGAACCTTCAGCTGCGCTGATTGTTGAGGGGCTTCCACAAATAAAGACAGTACACAGAAACTGTGAGAGGTGGTTGCTTTCCAGCTGCCCAAATAATCGTTAAAATTTACAAAGCATACAAGGAAACAAGAAAATATGGCTTAATCTAAGGGGAAAAATAAAATTCCAGAAGCTGACATTAAATAAATGCAGATCTATGAGATACCTGAGAAATAATTTCAAATGTGTCAAATATGTTAAATAAGCTAAAAACAAAGACAGATAACTAAATGAAATCAGTAGAGCTATGCATAAAAGTAAAAATATCAACAAGGATAAAATGCAAAAATCATCAAAGATTCTGGGGCTGAAAAATATAAACATTTAAATATAAGAAAATTACTGAAAGAGTTCAATACAGAATTGGCAAGACAAAAAAAAAAGAATAAGTGAACTTGAAGACAGGTCATTTGAAATCATTGAGTCAAAGGAGCAAAAATTAAAAAAGAAAAAGAAGGAAAGCAAAGAGCCTAGGGGAATTATGGGAGACTATCAAGCATACCAATATACACATTGTGGATTCCCAAAAGAGAAACAGATAAATAGAAGGACAGCATATTTGAAGAAATTACAGTTAAAAACTTCACAATCTACAGAATTAGACATGGAAATTCAAAAATCACAAATAACTTAAACTGGAAAAAAATCCAAAGAGAACTACAAGACAAGTTACAATCAAACTATAAAGTCAAAGACAAAGAGAGAAGCTTCAAAGAAGCAAGGAAAAAGTTATTTGTCATGTACAGCAGAGCTTCCCCTTCATGGTAAAGCACCTTTTATAATAGAAACACTCAACAAAGTAGGAATGGAAGAAAGCCATCTTAACATAATAAAGGCCATTTATAAAAAGCCCACAGCTAATATCACACTTCATAGTGAAATACTAAACGCTTTTGTTTTAAGAGCAGGAACAAACCAAGGATGCTAACTATTGCTTCTTCTATATAACATAATATAGGAGACCCTAGACACAATAAATATGAAAAAAAAAAGGGAGGAAAGGCATCCAAATAGAAAGGAAGAGGTAAATATATTTTTTTCTATTTGTAGATGAATTGATTGTATATGTAGAAAAGTCTAAAGATTCAACACCAACAACAATGTAAAAATTGTTATAACTAATAAATGCATTCAGGAAAATTGCAGGATACAAAATGAACACTCAAAAATCAGTTACGTTTCTATATACAATGAACAATCTGAAAAGGAAGCAAAAGCAATTTATTTATAATAGCATCAAAAAGAATACAATTATTAAAAATAAACCTAACTGAAGAAGTGAACGACTTGTACTATGAAAATAAGGAGCATTTCTGAAACAAATTTTAAAAGATGAAAACAAATTTTAAGAAAACCTCCATAGATTGGCAGTCTTAATACTCACATTTATCACTGCACAAAGTGATCTACAGATTCAGTGCGATCCCTATCAAAATTCCAAAAGGATTTCTTGCAGAAATAGAAAAATTCATTCTAAATTGTGTATGGAATATCAATTAATCCCAAATAGCCAAAGCATTTTTTAAAGAACAAAGTTTCAAACACTCACACTTTCTGATTCTAATACTTTATACAAGATGCAATAATGAAAAAAAAGTGAGGTGCTGTCACAAATACAAACAAACTGACAAATGGGGTGCAATAGAGAGCACAGAAACAAACCCTTGTATATATGGTCAAATGCTCTTTGACAAGGAGGCCAAGATAACTTACAGGTAAGAGAACATTCTCTTCAACAAATATTGTTAAAACTATACATTCTTATGCAAAAATTATAGTTAAGACTTTATTATACATCTTGAACATAGACTAACTAAACTAAAAAAAAGAAAAGCTTTAAAGACCTAAGTAAAAGGTTTAAGGCTCTAAAATTTTTAGAAGAAAAAATAGGGGGGAAGCTTCACGATATTGAATTTGACAATTATTTATTGCAAAACAACACCTACAGGTCAATATGACAGGCAACAAAAGCAAAAGGAGTCAAGTTAGGACTACATCAAATTTAACTTTTTTCATCAAAGGATACAATAAACAGTGAAAAGGCAATCTATTAATTGGGAGATAGTATTTGCAAATCATATACCAAATTAGAAATTAGTTTGCAGAATAGATAATAATCTCTTGCCACTCAACAATAAAACATAAATAACACAATTTAAAAATGATCTGAGGACTTGTAAAAATATTTCTCAAAAAATTATATACAACTAGTCAACACATATATGAAAATATGCTCAACATCACTAATAACCAGATAAATGCAAATAAAAACCACAATGGTTTATTACTACATACCCATTAAGATTTCTACCACAAAAAAATAGAAACAGAAAAAAAACAGAAAGCATTGATATCTGAACCCTTGTTCATTACTAAGGGAAGGATAAAACTGTGCAATCACTATGGAAAACAGTATGGAGATTCCTCAAAAAATGTTTTAAAAACTACAATTAGATCAGCACTACCATTTTTGGGTATATTTCCAAAATAATTGAAAACAATCTTTTGAAGATGTATTTGCACATTTATGTCCACGGCAACACTAATGACAATGATTTTTTAAGGGAAATTTTAGTCCTAGGCCCATCTGTGCACTTCCTTATAAATTCCAATTTTAGTAAATAACCCTGTTAAGTCAGTTTAGCAACTCCCTCACCCTTATTGATAACTAAACACCTTCAATATATGATCAGGTTCCTCACCCTCTAACATTCTTCAGGAGATGTCTGATTACCCTGGCTTGTTATCAGCAAAAATCCTGTTATGTAAGTTTAGCTAGAATTCCAATTATTCCTGATGTTTTCTCTTAGTAATTTTTTATCCATTGACCCCAACCTTGCTTCTTGGCTCTAAATTCCCACTTGCCCATGTTGTATTAGGTGTTGAGCCTAACTGCTTTCTCCCACTGCAAAATCCCATTGCAGTGGTATCTATTTATTGTGATGATCTTGAATAGAGTCTGCCTTACCATGTTTTAACAAGTATAATTGAATTTTTTTTTTATTCTGAGTGTTCACGTGTGAAACCTTTGTCATTAGTCCTGACTGACTGATTGGAGATTCATTGGTGAGTCAGACTATTGCTCTGAATAAATGTCCATTGGACATGGTAATTACAGATTTTTTAATCTTAAGAATTCTAATGTACTCCTGAAGCTGGTTTAGAGTTCCAGGTTTCTTTGAATGGTACTTTCTGGGCTAGCAGTTCTTCTTCTTGGGTCTTTTTCTTGAGTCAGAATTATTCCCTGACTCCTTGGGCTGGAGATGTCTTCTTTCTAGTCGTCTTTGAGACTTCTATTTTCTCCCTACTGGACCATGCTGCTCCTATGTGAACTTCTCTGTCACATGAAACCTCTCTTTTTGAACCCCTGTTGACTAAATTATCCACCATTTCTGTCTACCTTCTTCTTGTTGGCATAATTTTGTACTCCAGTTTTCAAGAATACTTGGAAATGTCTTATTTCAAACCCCTTCCTCCTACATATCTCTGTGCACCAGTGCCAAACTGTTTTTTTTTTTTTTTTTTTTTTTTTTTTTTTTGCTTTCTAGATCCTGCTCAGTTACTTGAACTTCAGTACCACGCTTTCAAGGCGCTCAAGATCCCATAAAAGCAACTACCTGAGACCAAAAAGAAAATAAGAAGCTGTTTGAAAACAAAACTATGTTTTGTCCACTCAGAGGAGTTTTGGATGAGTATGAGAAGTATGAGTTTTAAATGAGTATGAAAGTATGAGATACTTTCCTACCTTTGGATTATATTGTCAAATTAATTTATAAAATCCATTTAAGGAGTTCTATTTAGATTGGCTAGAAAACAAATGAGCATCAAAGGAATTCTATTTAGATTTGCTTGGAAATAAATGAGCACTTACATACATTAAGTATTCCTAAAACTCTCGAAAGTACAAAAGCCCAAGTGCTTTTTAAGTTTATGTGATCTGAATAATTTTTGGTAAATAAAGCTAGTTTTTAAATTGTCAGTAAATAAAGGCAAAAAAAAGTCTTCAGAATTATTAGCATTAAGTATACTGTAGACACATTTTTATTCTATCTGGATTTACTAGTCAAAGTATCTCTACTACTTTAAGATGAATAAAGTATGAGTTTAGCCAAAGGACAAATGTGCAAGTGAAACTGCCCTGTCCTTTAGTATATGATTATTAAACACAGCAGCAAAAATTACAAAAAAAAAAAACCTATGTATAATTTTTTTTTTTTTTTTTTTTTTTTTTTTTTTTTTTTAGAATTCTTGCTTTCATGATTACTGCCTAACATGCACAGGCTATAAAAACTTGTAAACAGGAAAATTATTTGCGATGATGGCTAGCTTTGCTAAATGGCTCATGATATTTTCATGAGTAATTCAACATAATAAGTGAATTAAAACGTGTAAATGGGATAAAAATTTATAAATAAACTTTTCAAAAACAATTTTTCCTTTCAAAATATATATCCAATTAAAAATAGTTTTCAAGTCTGTGTCTGGGTAACACGGCGGCTGCGGCAGCGACAGCTAGGCTGTGGTGGCGTGGAATCGTGGGGGCCGCGGCGCTGACGAGGGGGGCTGGGCGACCCTCAGTTCTGTTGCTGCCGGTGAGGCGGGAGAGCGCCGGGGCCGACACGCGCCCCACTGTCAGACCGCGGAATGATGTGGCCCACAAGCAGCTCTCAGCTTTTGGAGAGTATGTGGCTGAAATCTTGCCCAAGTATGTCCAACAAGTTCAGGTGTCCTGCTTCAATGAGTTAGAGGTCTGTATCCATCCTGATGGCATCATCCCAGTGCTGACTTTCCTCAGGGATCACACCAATGCACAGTTCAAATCCCTGGTTGACTTGACAGCAGTGGATGTCCCAACTCGGCAGAACCGTTTTGAGATTGTCTACAACTTGTTGTCTCTGCGCTTCAACTCACGGATCCGTGTGAAGACCTACACAGATGAGCTGACGCCCATTGAGTCCGCTATGTCTGTGTTCAAGGCAGCCAACTGGTATGAAAGGGAGATCTGGGACATGTTTGGAGTCTTCTTTGCTAACCACCCTGATCTAAGAAGGATCCTGACGGATTATGGCTTCGAGGGACATCCTTTCCGGAAAGACTTTCCTCTATCTGGCTACGTTGAGGTACGCTATGACGATGAGGTGAAGCGGGTGGTGGCAGAGCCGGTGGAGTTGGCCCAAGAGTTCCGCAAATTTGACCTGAACAGCCCCTGGGAGGCTTTCCCAGTCTATCGCCAACCCCCGGAGAGTCTCAAGCTTGAAGCCGGAGATAAGAAGCCTGAAGCCAAGTAGCTCCAGGGAAGGCATGTGGATCCTAGACAGCGCCTTATCTAAGATTGAGTGTCGGTGTAAATAAATTCCTACTTAGACTCAAAAAAAAAAAAAAAATAGTTTTCAAAATCTTTTTGGTAACTAACAACCTTAAAGGTATTGTAAATTAATTAAAGTAATAGGTATTTATTACATGTCTGGTTCATTTCTAAGAAAAATAAAATACTAAAATATTAATTGTTGAACATACATTTAAGTTTATCTCCTTTTTCTTTCTTAAAATTTACAGAAAAAGCTAAATATATTTTGGTCTGTTAATAAACATCAAAAATTATACTATATGTTTCTAAAAATTATAAAATAGTATTCATCTATACAATGTTGGTATTTGACAGTTCACAGATGCTTAGTTTATAGTTTTCATTAGAAATTACACTTGCTAAGTATTAAAACTTCTAAGTAATATATAAATTTGAACTACTATAAATTACAAGTGAAACAACTCTCATGAAAAGTATACAAGGAAAATAAGAGGTGGCTTTGGTAAGGAATGTTTCAAATATGATATCTTTTCTGTTAAGGAAAAAAGAAATAATTAAATCTGTAAAATTAATAAAATGATAATTCTAATAAAGTAGAATGACTGATTGTTCCAAAGTAAGAAAGACAAAATGTAGGAGGCAAAAAAGCTGATGAATATGTTTTAAATGCTATAAATGGCTTACGTGAAGGCAATCTTTAAAAATAAATCTTGAACAATGAGATCACTTGGACTCGGGAAGGGGAACATCACACACCGGGGCCTATCATGGGGAGGGGGGGGAGGGGGGAGGGATTGCATTGGGAGTTATACCTTATGTAAATGACGAGTTGATGGGTGCTGACGAGTTGATGGGTGCAGCACAGCAACATGGCACAAGTATACATATGTAACAAACCTGCACGTTATGCACATGTACCCTAGAACTTAAAGTATAATAATAATAATAAAATAAATAGATAAATAAAAAAAAATAAATCTTGTGTGTTCAAAGCTCATTGAGATTGGGTAGATTCATTTATAAATGTCATTTAAAAACTAGCTTTAGTATTAATAGTACACTGATGAAAAATGAGAATTTATCCTTCTCTCTTAAAATTATGTTAAAATATTTGATTCCACAAAGTAATCAAATTTCCTTGTTAATTTCATTATTGTAATGACCTTTAACTATAAACATTTTAAGCTTTCAAGTTATTTATTTATTTATTTATTTATTTATTTATTTATTTATTTATTTTGAGATCTGTCGTCCAGGCTGGAGTGCAGTGGCGCAATCTTGGCTCACTGCAGGCTCCGCCTCCCAGGTTCACGACACTCTCCTGCCTCCTGCCTCACCCTCCTGAGTAGCTGGGACTACAGGCACCCGCCACCACGCCCAGCTAATTTTTTTGTTTGTATTTTTAGTAGAGATGGGATTTCACCGTGTTAGCCAGGATGGTCTCGATTTCCCGTCCTCGTGATCCGCCCTCCTGGGCCTCCCAAAGTGCTGGGATTACAGGCGTGAGCCACCGCGCCCGACCACATTTCAAGCTTTTTATTGACAGTTATTGTGTTATATTGATTCTTCTCTGAAAGTATTTTCAGTCGGCTATGTCCAAAATTACTTCTTATTCAGGAAGATTTATTATAAAGACTCTGACAAGTACTCTGGAATATATATTTCTGATAAATTTAAGATCATAATATTGAACTGAAAAAAATTTCAGGACTCTAACGAAGAAACTGACATTCACGAAACTGGTAACCAAGATAAAGTAGAACAAGAATTAATTACATAAGACTGAATAAACTGATGAGGATATTTTTAGATGATATTTTTGTTAGAAGCATTTCTAGTTTTTAATGGTTTTCTTTCTAATTTTAGGAAACCTTTTTTGTTGTTTTAAGATCTCTATAGCTTATAGCAATTTTATAAAGTATACTTCTGTGAACAAAAATGTAAACATTTACTTTTTTTCCTTACCTCATCCCTCCAGAATTCAGAAACTAGTAATTAGTATTATTTTCATAGAAATATAGCTATTTGCATAAGTTTAATAAGAGTCTGTTCTTCCTTTAACAAGACACAATTCAAAATATTGTTTGTACTACCATGGCTTTAATTGGAATGTCATATTTTATACATGACCAGACAACTTTAAGAAATTAAGATCGACTTTATGAAACTAATGAAGCCCCTTGTGAAAAAAAAATGACCTGGTACATTACATACATGGTTTCCTTACATGGTTACCTTACAGTTGACTAAGAAGTGTCATATCCTTGCAGGCTCAGGAAACTCCGGATAGTTTCAGGATCCTGAGAAGAGATAAATTTACCCAAATCTGTAAGTATTGTAGGAAAAATAGTATTATAAGTTATTGGCTTGGCTTCTTGGACTTTTGAGGCTTTTAGAAGTCCAATATGAGATTTCTTATTAAAAATTTCAGAAAAGAACACTTAAAAAAGAGCCTCTGTGATTCATCAGTACCAATGCTTCATTTATGTAAATAATCAGGCAAAGCTTAATTAGACTTAATTAGAACAATTTTGCAAGCAACTTTGTCTTATTTGATTGTCTTATAGAAATGGGGTGTATGTAAAAAAAAAATGTGTTTCAATGGATAACATATCTATAGCACTTGCTATTGGGTTCTACCCCTGTCCACTGTTTCTGACATTTTTTTATTTACATACAAACTGTACCAGACCCTGAATTCTTCTAGTTTCCCGCAATGTCTGGCTACAGCTCTCCATACTAATATTTCCAATTTTTCTCTCGCCCTTCTGGTTTGAAGTAAATAAAAATTTAACTACTCTTTTTCAGACACCCTGTAAGCTGAATAACTAGATATAGACTTCAGAGAAATAACAACAGCTTGTTTATGCAGAATCTTCATGCCTATTGTTGCATAGTGTAATCAGAAAGTTCACCATGATATCTGATATAAACTTCAAACAATGAATATCCATTAGATTCACAATATCATCTTCACTTTACAATGTGAAGATGAGCTGAAATTGAAAGATCTTTGTTTTTAAACTTTTATTTTAGGTTCAGGGATACATACGCAGGACTGTTATGTAGATAAATTGTGTATCGTGGGGTTTTGGTGTACAGAGTATTTTGACACCCAGGTAGTAAACATAGTACCCAATAGGTAGTTTATTGATCCTCACCCTCCTCCCACTGTTCACCATCGAGTAGGCCGTGGTGTCTGTTGTTCCCTTCTTTCTGTCCATGTCTACTCAATGTTTAGCTCCCTCTTATCAGTGAAAACCTGTAGTATTTGGTAATGTGTTCCTACATTAGTTCACTTAGGATAATGGCCTCAAGCAACATCCCTGTTGCTTCAAAGACATGATCTTGTTCCTTTTTATGGATGTGTAGTGTTGTATGATGTATATGTACCACATTTTGTTTACCCAGTCTATTATTGATAGAAATTTTGGATAATTCCATGTCTTTGCTATTGTGAATAGTGCTGCAAAAAACATACATGTGCATATGTTTTTACAGTATAACAATTTATACTCCATTGAATATAAATATATATGTATATCCATATACCATAATGGCATTGCTGGGTCAAATGGTTATTCTGTTTTAAGTTATTTGAGAAATCGCCACATTGCTTTCCACAATGGCTGAACCAATTTAAATTCTTAACAGCAGTGTACAAGCATTATATTTTCTCTGCAACTTCACCAGCATCTGTTATTAATTTATGTTTTAATAATAATTATAATGACTGATGTGAGATTGTATCTCATCATGGTTTTGATTTTCATTTTTCTAATGATTAGTAATGCTGAACATTCTTTCATATGCTTCGTGGTTGCATGTGTATCTTCTTTTGAAAAGTGTTTGTTCATGTCCTTTGCCCACTTTGTAATGGGGTTGTTGGTTTTACGTGTTAATTTGTTTAAGTTCCTTAAAGATTCTGGGTATTAGACCTTTGTTGGATGCATAGTTTGCAAATATTTTCTCCAATTGTGTAAGTTGTCTGTTTACTCTGTTGATAGCTTCTTTTTTTTTTTTTTCCAAAATTACTATATCATTTTATTTATTTATTTATTTTTTATTATTATTATACTTTAAGTTGTAGGGTACATGTGCATAACGTGCAGGTTTGTTACATATGTATACTGGTGCCATGTTGGTGTGCTGCACCCATCAACTCGTCATTTACATCAGGTATAACTCCCAATGCAATCCCTCCCCCCTACCCCCTCCCCATGATAGGCCCTGGTGTGTGATGTTCCCCTTCCTGAGTCCAAGTGATCTCATTGTTCAGTTCCCACCTATGAGTGAGAACATGCAGTGTTTGGTTTTCTGTTCTTGTGATAGTTTGCTGAGAATGATGGTTTCCAGCTGCATCCATGTCCCTACAAAGGACACAAACTCATCCTTTTTTATGGCTGCATAGTATTCCATGGTGTATATGTGCCACATTTTCTTAATCCAATCTGTCACTGATGGACATTTGGGTTGATTCCAAGTCTTTGCTATTGTGAATAGTGCTGCTTTTGCTGTGCAGAAGCTCTTTAGTTTAATTAGGTCCTATTTGTCAAATTTGTTTCTGTTGCAATTGCTTTTGATGACTTTGTCATCAACTCTGTCACAGCCTATGTCCAGAATAATATTTCCTAGGTTACCCTCCAGGATTTTTACAGTTTCAAGTTTTACATTTAAGTCTTTAATCCATGGTGAGTTGATTTTTTTATATTGTGTAAGAAAGGGGTCTAGTTTCAATCTTCTGCATAAGGCTAACCAGTTATCCCAGCAGCATTTATTGAATATAGTGCTTTCCACATTGCTTGTTTTTGTTGACTTTGTCAAAGATCAGATGTTGTAGGTGTGTGAATTTATTTCTGGGCTATTTTATTTCATTGATCTATGTGTCCGTTTTTGTATAGGTACCATGTTATTTTGCTTACTGTAGCCTTGTAGTATAGTGTGAAGCTGGGTAATCTGATGTCTCCAGCTTTGTTATTTCTGCTTAGGACTGCTATGGCTATTTGGGCACTTTTGGGGGGTATATATGAATTTTAGACTTTTTTTTCTAATTCAGTTGAAAATATTGCTGTAAGTCTGATAGGAATACCACTGAATCCACAAATTGCTTTGGACAGTTTAGCCTTTTTAACAATATTGATTCTTTGTATCCATGAGCATAGAATTTTTTTGTGTCATCTTATCTTTTAGCATTATTTTAAAATTTTTCATTGTAGAGCTTATTCACCTCTCTGGTTAGCAGTATTCCTAGGCATTTAGTCATTTTCATGGCTATTGTAAATGAGTTTGCTTTCTTGATTTGGCTCTCAACTTTGACACTGTTGGTGTATAGAAATGCTACTGATTTTGTGCACTGATTTTGTATCCCGTGTTTATCAGATCTAGGAGCTTTTTTCAGAGACTGTGGTATTCTCTACATTCAAAATAATATAATCTGAAAACAGAGATATTTTGACTTACTGTATTCCCATTTGAAAGCCTTTTATTTCTTTTTCTTGCTTGATTTCTCTGGCTAGGATCCAGTACTATCTTGAACAGGAGTGGTGAGAGTGGATATCTTTGTCTTGTTCCAGCTCTCAAGGGGAATGCTTCCAGCTTTTGCCCATTCAGTATGATGTTGGCTGCAGGTTTGTCAGAGATGCCTCTTATTGTTTTGAGATATTTTCCTATAATGCTTAGTTTTTTGAGGGTTAAAAACATGAACAGATGTTGAATTTTATGGAAAGCCTTTTCTGTGTCTCTTGAGGTGATCATTGGGTTTCTGTTTTTAGTTCTATTTTTGTGATTAATTTTATTTATTGACTTTTATATGTTGAGACAAACTTACATCCCAGGTATAAATCCTACTTGATCATGGTGGATTAGCTTTTGAATATGCTGATAAATTTAGTTTGCTAGTATTTTGTTGAAGATTTTCATATCTATATTCATTAAAGGTATTGGCCAGAAGTTTATATTTATTGTTGTGTCTCTGCCAGGTTTTTGTATCAGAATGTTGCTGGCCTCACAGGATGAGTTAGGAAGGAGTCCCTCCTTCTCAATTTTTCTAATAATTTCACTAGGAATGAGACAAGCTCTTCTTTATACATCTGATATAATTCAGCTTTGAATCCATCCGGTTCCAGGCTTTTTCTATTTGGCAGGCTTTCTATTACTGACTCAATTTCAGAACTCATTACTGGTCAGCTCAAGGTTTCAAATTTTCCTGGTTCAATCTTGGTAGGTTGCACGTTTAGGAATTTATCCATTTATGCTAGATTTTCCAGGTTGAGTGCAAAAAGTGTTCTTAGGAGTCCCTTTGTAGTTGTTGTTGCTGTTTTCTTTCATTTTTGTGGGGTTAGTGTTAATGTCCCTTTGTCATTTGTTATTGTGTTGATCTGGATTTTCTCTCTTTGTTTCTGTATTAGTCTAGCTAGCAATCTACTTTATTTATTTATTTATTATACTTTAAGTTCTGGGATATATGTACAGAATGTGCAGGTTTGTTACATAGGTACACATATGCCATGGTGGTATGCTGCACCCATGAACCCGTCATCTAGGTTTTAAGCCTTGCATGCATTAGGTATTTGTCCTAATGCTCTCCCACCCCTTGCCCCCATCCCACAACAGGCCCCGGTGTGTGATGTTCCCCTTCCTGGGTCCATGTGTTCTTATTGTTCAACTCCCACTTATGAGTGAGAACATGTGGTGTTTGGTTTTCTGTTCCTGTGTTGGTTTGCTGAGAATGGTGGTTTCCAGCTTCAACCATGTCCCTGCAAAGGACATTAGCTCATCCTTTTATATGGCTGCATAGTATTCCATGGTGTATACGTGCCATATTTTCTTTATCCAGTCTATCATTGATAGGCATTTGGGTTGGTTCCAAGTCTTTGCTATTGTGAATAGTGAGCAGTCTACATTTCTTATTTACTCTTTAAATAACAAACTCCTGGATTATTTTATCTTTCGTGCATTTTTTTTTTTTTTTTTGCATCTCAATTTCCTTCAGATCAACTATGATTTTGGTTATTTTTTGTCATCCACTAGCTTTGGGGTTGGCCTGGTTTTGTTTCTCTAATTCCTAAGTTTAATGTTAGGTGATTAATTTAAGATCTTTCTAACTTTTTGATGTAGGTGTTTAATGCTATAAAGTTTCCTCTTAACACCAATTTAACTGTGTCCAAGAGGTTTGCAAATATTATATCTTTGTTTTCATTCATTTCAAAAAATTTCTTAATTTCCTTCTTAATTTTTGTTGTTTACCCAAAAGTCATTCAGAATCAGGTTGTTTAACTTGCACTAACTTCCATGTAATGGTTTCCAGTAATGATCTTAGGATTTCTTTCTATTTTCAATGTGCTATGGCACTTCATATAATTTCTTAAAATTTGCCAAGGATTGCTTTATGTCTAATTGTGTATTTGATTTTAGAGCATGTGCCATGTGCAGATATGAAAAATGTATATTCTATTGTTTTGGGTTGGAGAGTTCCATATATGTCTATTAGGCCTAGTTGGTGAAGTGTCTAGTTCAGCTTCCAAATGTATTTGTTAGTTTTCTGCTTCTAAAATCTATCTAATACTGTCAGCAGGTTGTTAAATCCTTCTACTATTATTGTGTGGTTATCTAAGTCTCTTCTTCAGTGATGTCTAAAAACTTGCTTTATGAATCTGGATGCTCTTGTGTTGGGTACATAGATATTGAGGATAGTTAGGATTTCTTGTTGAATTGAAACCATTACAATTAGGTAAAGGTTTATCTTTTTTGGTTGCTGTTGATTTAAAGTCTGCTTTGCCTAAAATTAGAATGGCAACCTCTGCTTTTTCTGTTTTCCATTATGTTGGTAGATTTTTATCCATCCCTTTACTTTAAGCCCATGAATGTCATTGCACATAAATTTGATCTCCTGAAGATAGTGTACTATTGAGTTTTGGGTTTTTATCCAATGCCATTCTGAACCTTTTAATTGAAGCATGTGATTCATGTACGTTCAAGATTAATATTGATATGTGCTAATTTGATACCATGATAGTGTTGTTAGCTGGTTATTATCCAGACTTGATTGTGTAGTTACTTTATAGTGTCAGTGGCCTCGTAAGGCAGATCTGGTGGAAACAACTTACCTTAGCATTTTCTTGTCTGAAAAGGGTTTATTTCTCCTTCACCTGTGATGGTCAGTTTGACTGGATATAAAGTTCTCAGTTGAAAATTCTTTTCTTTAAGAATGTTTAATATAAGCCCCCAATCCTTTCTGGCTTGTTGGGTTTTTGCTAAAACAGCCACTGTTAACCTGATGGAGGTTCCCTTTGCATAATAGGTGGCCTGCTCTTTCTCTCTAAATGCCTTCAACATATTTGTTTGTTTGTTTGTTTGTTTTTTATATCAGCCTTGTAGAATCAGATGATTATGGTTCTTAGGGATAGTAATATTTTATAATATCTCATAGGGATTCTCTGCATTTTTGAATTTGAATTTGAATTGTCTCTAAAGGGTTTGGGGAAATTTTTATGGAAAATATCCTGAAATACGTTTTGCAGGTTGCCTCCTTTTCCTCCTTCTCTTTCTGGGACACAAATGAGTTGTAGATTTTGTCCCTTAACATAATCCTATATATCTTAGAGTATTTGTTCATTCTTCTTTATTTTTAAAAAGTTTTGTCTGGCTGAGTTATTTTGAAGAACATGTCTGAAAATTATTTCCTTTGCCAAGCTATTCAATTGGTGCAAAATAATTGCAGCCTTTGACATTAAAAATAATGGCAAAAACCACAATTACTTTTGCCACCTAATAAAATTCTTTCTTCAGCCAAGCTGAGATTCTTTCCTCAGCTTGGTCAATTGTGCCGTTAATGCTCGCAATTGTATTATGACATTGTTGATGTGACATTTTCAGCTCTATCAGATCAGCTTGGTTCTTTCTAAAATTGACCGTTTCATCTTTCAACTCCAGTACCTTGTTACTGTATTCCTTAGATTTCTTGAATATGGCTTAGACATTCTTCTGAATATCAATGATTTTCATTCTTATCCACATTCTGAATAGTGTTTCTGGTTTTTAGCCATTTTTTGCCTGGTTATGAACCATTGCTGGGGAACTAGAGCAGAGGTTAGAGGTGAAAATACACTGGATTTTTTAGTTTCCAGATTTCTTGCACTGATTCTTTCTCATCTACATTGGCTGATTTCCCTTCTGTCTTTGATGTTCATATCCTTTAGATTTTTTTTTTTTTTTTTTTTTTTTTTACTTTTATCTTTTTTGATGCCCTTGGGAGTTTGATTGTGCTATAAGTTGGATTCAGTCAACCTGCTTATTTCTGAAAGAGTTTTGGGGATAAAGGCTCAGCTCAAGACTCCTGTACTGCATGCTCTAAATCTCAGTGTCTGAGATGAGGCCCATATACTCATGGCATAGGGGTGGCTGCTGTGTGTGGAGGATACAGATGGGCTGGTATCAGTGGAGGCCACCCTGCTGGAGCTCTCCAATGGTGAGGCACAGTCTGCCAGTGAAGGAGCAATGATGAGGGACCCCAGGAACAACTTGGTTGGGCTTCTGAGAATGTACTCCAAATGAGCCTTGTCGGGCTGTGGGCCTGGAATGGGCTAGCAGACAGGGGAGTGCTCAGATAGAACTGACACTATCTCATAGGCAAGACCACTCTGCTCTGTCCAGGTCTGATGATCACTCCACAGCTAGTTCCTTAGAGGAGCATGGCGAGCCTTGTGGGATGGGTGTCCCTGGTCATGCTTCACTACAGACATTCCTGTTCTAAACCCTCTTGGCTCCACTCAGGCATAGGTCCTGCTTTCCCTATGTCTCTAAGCATCTCCTCCTACCAGCTCAAGTGTCTATGAAGGTCATGGGGTCTCTTGCTGCCAGGATTCCCAAGGTCTATGCTGAGACTGAGCCACTTCTCTCCTATTCAACTCTCTTCTTCCTCATGAGCCATCAGAGGCCAGTAATGAGTCCCAGTGCCCATCAGTTCTGTGCAGTGTTCTCAGCTTCCTTTGCCTTCAGTACAACATCTATGTCCTTCCTTTATCCACTCTCAATACCTTCCCTCTGCAGAGTGTGTCAGTCTTTCCAATGTGCCAGTCTGTCATTGGCAGACATTTCTCCTGGCTGTGTCTAGTTGGCCATCTTATAAAAATCTTGACTGGTTGCCCTCTGGACTCAGAAACTGAGTTTATAGATTTTTCCAACTATTAACCTGGTTTTACTTCTATTTTTATAGATATCAACCTCCCCTCATTAAATGCCTGCCTGCTATCACAATTCAGCAAATACTTTCTGCTACATAGTCGCAACAGATAAGTGACTTTCTCATTAATGAAAAACTAGTTAAATGAGAAAATGGGCTCACACTGTTCAAAGAAAAAAAAAAGATGTGTCTTATTTTCTTAAACAAGAGGGAGGCTGACAAGGATTCTTTGCTTGGGTAATCTTTAGTGAAGTTGCTGAACCTTCTCATAGACTCAACTGTGTACCTCCTTTTAAAGTTGATTTTTATCAGAGAATTCTGCTAAGTCAATGTCTTAGTCAATTTATGCTGCTATAACAAAATACCTAAGACTGCATGATTTATAAAGAACACAAATTTATTTCTCCCAGTTCTAGAGGCAGAAAGTCCAAGCTCTAGGCACTAGGAGATTTATTGTCTGGTGTGAGTCATGTCTCTGCTTCCAAGATAGCTTTTTGAATGCTGTGGTAAAATGTGGAAAAGCAAAATGGCCTAGCCAAATTCTTCCAATCCATTTATAAGTTATCAATATTATTCACAAAAGATCTTCCCCCATCACCTCCAAAAGGTCCCATTGGCAATGAAGTTTTTTTTTTAAATACTGTTACATTGGCAATGAAGTTTCAACACATAGATTTGGAGGCCATTTAAACCATACCAGTCAGTTTAGAAAGTACTCCCCCTACTCTCAATATCTGATCATCCTTGATATATGATCAGGATCCTCATCATTCATCATTCCCCAGGTGATGCTTCAGCACCCTGGCCTGTCTTCAGCAAGAATCCTGTGTTCATTTAGTTAGAATCTCAGTTATCCTTGATTATTTCTCTTAATAATTTACCATTCACTGACCTCATCACTAGTTCTTGGCTATAAATTTCTCCTTAATCATGCTATATTTGAAGTGAAGAACAATCTCTCTACCCCACTTCAAAATCCTGTTGCAGTGGTCACTATGCCTATTGCAGTGATCCTGAATAAAATCTGCCTTATCATGCTTTAACAAGCATAATTTAATATTTTTAACGGTGTTCCCAATAGCCAAGAGGTGGAAAGAACACCAATGCCCATTGATATATGAATGGATAAACAAAATGTCATGTACATATACAATGAGATATTATTCAGTCTTAAAAAAGAAAGAAATCTTGTCATATGCTATAACATGAATAAACCCTGAAGACACAATGCTAAATAAAGTAAGCTAATCACAAAGTCAAAATACTCTACAATTTCACTTATATGAGATGTCTAAATTAATTAAATTTATAAAAAGGGAAAGTAGAATGTTGTTTACCAACTACCGAAGGGAAAAGAAAAGGAAAGTGACTGTTAGTGGACACAAAGCTTCAAATTTGAAAGATAAAAAAGTTTTCAAAATATATTTCATAATAATGTGACTATACATAGGAATCCTGAATTGTACACTTAAAAGTTGTTAGTATGGTAAATTTGTTGTTATTTGTTTTTGCTATTTTATATATGTATATAAACATCATGGGACTCCTGCCAACTATTTCCACTAGGGACAAAACTTCACTTAAAAACATGCTGCTTTCTCTTTTTTGTATTTTTTCCCAGACCCCATATGCATTTTAGATCTAAATACTGAACTTTAGGATATCATGAAATATGCAAGTTTCTGTTATGTTCTTCTCTATGTACTCTTCTTATGAAATAAAGCACCATAAAAAATTAGAGAAATTAGATTTGGAGAGAAATGGATTTTAGAGACTCTCAAGTACAGTTCTTTTATTTGAACGGATGACTAAACTGAATAGGAGCAAACATGATTAGTTCAATGTCACATAACCAGTTAATTTTAGAACTAGAAAAAAAAATCCCTATCTTTTGATGCCAAATGCTAGTGTTAGAGACTAGAGTGGGCTGAATAGTGGCCCCCAAAATGAAGGTCCACATCTTAATCCCCATGACCTGTTATCTTATTTGAAAACAAAAGGTCTTTGCTTATACAGGTAAGTTAAGGTCGTTGAGATTAGGATATCATCCTAGATTATCTAGGTGGACCTTAAATCCAATGATAAGTTTCCTTATAGAAGACATAGAAGGAAGAAGAGACAGATGCAGAGGATACAATGATGTGAAGATGAAAGCAGAGATTGAAGTGATGTGGCTACAAACCAAGGAATATCAATGATTTCTGGTAGCCACCAGAAGTTAGAAGAGCAGCAAGGAATGAATTATTTGCTACAGCCCTGTAGTGAGTGCAGGTGTACTATTTTGTGAAGTTTCATTCTCCTGAAAAGTGAGATGATAAATTAAGTTATAAGCCACCAAATTTGTAGTAATATGTTATGATAGCTACAGGAAACTAAGAGACGAACACAAAACATATAATAAACTCACATACTAGAAATTTTCCCATTTATTAGAGATAGGGAAACTTATGATTGTTTCATAGTGTAATATTGCCAATATTTTCAAATACAGTTCCTAAGGACCCTTACAATTATTTCAACTGAAATATGCCAGGAACTTAAACAACAATAACAAAAAGATTTATTAGTTCACATTGGAAATCTAGAGGTTGCATAGCTACAAGTTAGTTCATATACTTAATAATAGCATCACAAAGTCAGGATTCAGGACACTTTAGGAAGAACTGCTCAAGCAACATAAGGAAGTCAACTCAAGCCTGACCAATTTGTAATGGGTACCACTGGAAGGCAGACTGTCTCCAGAGACACGAGTCTCCAGGTCCAGAGCCAGTCTCCTAAATGGTCCAGCAGAACTGATGCATCCCAGGGCTTCTCTCCTCAGCTCTGTTGGTGCAGACAGCCATTATCATCCAGGAGGCCTATGTGATTCTGGAAGTTGAAGGAAGGAATGTGGACCTCCTCCTGGACACCAGAATGAGCCTTTCAGTTTTCTCCAATTCAGCCCACCTTCCTCCCCACCCACTTCTCTCTTAACGCGACCATGAGGAGTATCTTAGGAAAACCTCTAACCTGATGTTTTTCCCAAATCCTTACTTGTATGAGAGAGACCTCTTGTTTACTCATGCTTTTAAAATTATGCCTGAAAGCCAAACTCTTCTGTCGGGCAGAGATATTTTGGCTCCTGTGGGGACCACTACCCTTATGGCTCTGGGACAGACTCTTTGTCTCCCCCTGGTGGAGACAGATATTAACCCACAAGTTTGGGCAACTCAAGGAAAAACTGGCCGAGCCACAATCACCACACAGCTGTGGATCCACCTTAAGGATCTTACCCTCTTTCCCTAACCAGAGACAATATCCCCTAAATCTAGAAGTTAGGAAAGGACTAGATGGCATCATTGATAACTTGAGGATGCAGGGCCTCCTCAAACCCTGCAACAGCTCTTGTAATAGCCCCATATTAGGGATACAGAAACCCAATGGTGAATGGAGACTATTCCAGGACCTCTACCTCATTAATGAGGCTGTGGTTCCAATTCATCTGGTAGTTCCCAATCCCTACACTCTGCTAACTCAAATATGTGAGGGAACTAAATAGTTTACTGTTCTGGACCTAAAGAATGTTTATTTATTTATTTATTATTTATTTATTTATTTTCTGCATATCATTACACCCCGACTCCCAGTACTTGTTTCCTTTTGAGAATTCTTCCAACCAGGCCACCCAATTAACCTGGGCAGTATTACTTCAGGGATTCTGAGTTAGCCCCCACCTGTTTGGACAGGCGTTGTCAAAAGATCTGTCAGAGTTCCTTTATCCTCAGGTGAAAGTTTTACAATATGTAGGTGATATTCTCCTTTGTGCCTCACCTGAGGACATCTCTCAGGAGGGCTGTAAGACTCTTCTTAATTTTCTGGCTAACAGAGGATATAAGATCTCAAAACCTAAGGCTCAACTCTGTCAGACTTCAGTGAAGTACCTGGGCCTAGTCTTGTCAGAGGGGAGTAGGGCACTAAGCAAAGAAAGAATCAAGCCTATCTCCTCCTTTTCCATCCCTCAAACCTTCAAGCAACTGAGGGGATTCTTGGGCATTAAAGGATTCTGCCCAATTAACCTGGGCAGTATTACTTCAGGGATTCCGAGCTAGCCCCCACCTGTTTGGACAGGCATTGTCAAAAGATCTGTCAGAGTTATTTTATCCTCAGGTTAAAGTTTTACAATATGTAAGTGATATTCTCCTTTGGGCCCCACCTGAGGACATCTCTCAGGAGGCCTGTAAGACTCTTCTTAATTTTCTGGCTAACAGAGGATATAAAGTCTCAAAACCTAAGGCTCAACTCTGTCAGACTTCAGTGAAGTACCTGGGCCTAGTCTTGTCAGAGGGGACTAGGGCACTAGGTAAAGAAAGAATCATGCCTATCTCCTCCTTTTCCATCCCCCAAACCTTCAAGCAACTGAGGGGATTCTTGGGCATTAAAGGATTCTGCAGGCTACGGATACCTGGGTACAGTGAAATAGCTCATTTCTTATATCACCTAATAAAGGAGACTGACGCAGCTAATACCCAATCCCTAACTTGGGAACCAGAGCCTAAAAGGGCCTTTGACCAATTAAAACAACTCTTGCTTGAGGCACCATGCTCATAGTTTTCCCACTGGGGAGTTGTTCAATCTTTATTTTTTCAGAAAGAAAGGGAATGCCCCTGGGAGTTCTAACATAGGTCTGAAGTCCAGCAGCAGCCTTTAGGCTACCTAAGCAAGGAGCTTGATTTAATAGCTAATGGATGGCCAGCCTGCATACAAGCAGTTGCAGTGGTAGCTTTGCTGGTACCAGAGGTTACTAAGTTTAACATGGGGAATAACTTCACCATTTATGCCCCACACAATGTGGCAGGACTGCTATCTTCTGAGGGGAGACTCTGACTAATGTACAACCACGTCTTTAAATATCAAGCTCTGATATTAGAGAGATCTGCAGTCCAGTTAAAAGTCTGTCCCTCCCTAAACCCAGTCACCTTACTGTGAGAGGAAGCTAAGGTCCTCGAACATGACTGTAAACAGATAGTAGTTCAAAGCTATGTGGCAGAGAGACCTCAAAGAAACCTCCTTAGGCAAACCAGACAGGAATACCTATGGACAGAAGTTTCTTTGTAGAGTAAGGGTTCTGTAAGGCAGGGTATGCAATCGTCACCCTAAATGACGTTATTGAGAGCTTTTTCCTTTGGCACAAGTACTCAACTAACTGAGCTAATTGCCCTTATGAGAGCACTTGAATTAACCAAAGGGAAAGCAGTTAACATTTATACTGATTTTAAGTATGCTTTCCTAGTCCTCCATGCTCATGTCACTATCTGGAAAGAGAGGGACTTTGTCACAGCCAATAAGTCATCCATTAAATAACATCAGGAAATCAACAGTCTATTATCCTCAGTCTTTCTTCCATGGAAAGTGGCAGTAATACATTGTGAAGGCCACCAAAAGAGAACAGATAAAATAGCTGAGGGAAGAAAGTTGGCAGACCAAGCAGTTAAGTCAACAGTGAGAGGGCTCCAGATTTCTGATCCACTTGAGGCCCTTGTGATCTGAGAGGGCTCCATAAAATGATAATAATAATAAAAAAATCAATATTCCTCTGCAGAGATAGAATGGGCTACCTCTCAGGGATACACCCTTCAGTCCAAAGGATGGCTGCAATTGGAGGATGGCAAACTTCATCTACCAGCCTCCAGCCAATGGAAAGTTTTTAAAATCTTCCACCAAGCCTTCCACCTAGGTAAGGATAAAACCTATTAAGTGGACCAAAGGTTATTCTCAGGTGAAAAAAAAAAAAAAAAAGGTCAAACAGGTTGTTAATGCTTGTGAGACTTGCCTTAAAAATAATCTCTTCAGGCTGGGCGCGGTAGCTCAAGCCTGTAATCCCAGCACTTTGGGAGGCCGAGACGGGTGGATCACGAGGTCAAGAGATCGAGACCATCCTGGCTAACATGGTGAAACCCCGTCTCTACTAAAAATACAAAAAACTAGCCGGGCGAGGTGGCGGGTGCCTGTAGTCCCAGCTGCTCAGGAGGCTGAGGCAGGAGAATGGCGTGAACTCGGGAGGTGGAGCTTGCAGTGAGCTGAGATCCGGCCACTGCACTCCAGCCTGGGCGACAGAGCGACACTCCGTCTCAAAAAATAAAAAAAATAAAAAAAATAATCTCTTCAACTGACGCTTCTCCCTCCCAGAACCCAAAGAACAGGAGGTTACCTGGGAGGAAGACTGGCTGATGGATTTCACCCATATGCCAAAGACAAGGGGCATCCAGTACCTCCTAGTATGGGTAGATACCTTCACTAACTGAGTAGAAGCATTTCCATGTCAAATGGAGAAAGCCTCTGATGTGATAAAAGTTCTGATTAATGAAATAATTCTTTGCTCTGGGCTTCTTAAATACCTTCAGAGTGAAAATGGCCCCTCGTTCAAGGCGGCTGTCACCCAGGAGGTCTCAAAGGCATTAGGCATACAGCACTACATTCATTGTGCTCGGAAACTGCAGTCCTGGGGAAAGGTAGAAAAGATAAATGATATTATCAAAAGGCACACCAGAAAACTGTCTCAAGAGACACATATGCCCTGGATTACTCTTCTCCCCATAGCCCCACTACATTTTAGAAACACCCCTTCGAAGCTGAGTTTAAGTCCCTTAACAATGATGGCCTTTCCTCACCAATGGTTTCTTGCTAGGCCAAAAAAACCCTCTGATTTAATTGAGCATATAATCTTTTTGGCTCGTTTCCAACATGAACTGAAACAACTATCAGAAACCCAATCCCATGAGCTAGGGCCACTTCTGTTTAACCCAGGAGACTTAACAACGGTAAAGGCACGTTTTTCCCTTTCTCCCTTTCTAGTCCTGAAATGAGAGGGACCTTACAGTGTACTTCTTTCTACTCCTACAGCAGTAAAGGTCACTGGAATAGATTCTTGGATTCTTTACACTCAACTAAAGGCCTGGGAAACTGAAGAAATTACTTCCGTTGAATCAGTAGAACACCTGAAGTACCAAAATGAAAGAATCAGGGACCTCAAGCTAAAAATCACAAAAGAGAAGTGCTGATAGTTAACTCTCCATTGTTATGCTATGCTTATGGTTTTGCCTTTGTTCTGTTCCTTACCACAAGACATCTTTGTTAAGTACCCCTTCCCAAGGGATTATCTACCCCTCTAAACAGTCATTTCTCTTTTAAAGCTTAACTGACCCCATACAATTTTTAATTTCTTCCACCAGGGTGAAACAGTCTATCACATACTTAACCTCCTTGTAAAGTGTGTTTCTTCTTGCCCAGAAGCTGTAAAACTCCAAGCAGTCATGCAACTGAAGCCTTGGACAATGACCCCCTTTTTACTGGGAACCCTAACATAGGCCTCTGAGAGAAGATATGACTCCCATTTTCCCCAAAAGATCACCCACTGTCTGTATTAAGCAGTTAAGTGTGGTCATTGTCCCAATCCTAATGGCAGTTAGAAGTACCTCTTTAGCTGAGGTATTGATGGCTGTGACGGCCCATCTGGAATTGCTGCTGCCATGATGCCATCTGCAGTGGGGTAGGTGCAACCAGGGCTGTGCACTCCGCAAAGCCAGGAGGGGCCAGGAGCAGGCAGGAGCCCTGCCCTCCCAGGTGCAGCTGCAGCCACCCAAGTCATGGCTGTGAACCCAGGCCTCTCTTTATTCTTGGGGGCCAAGGAAAACCTGCCCCAACCTCTACATGCTCAGAAATGTCTGCTTCTGCTACTTGGCCTCTCCTTGCTCCTAGGACCCACTCATAACATAGAGTAAGGTTGGGGCCGAGCCTGGGTGTTATCCCAGCCCTGCCAGGTATGCACGTGTTTGGAGCAGTGCTAACACACCAGGTCCCTGCTGCCTTGGTCCCCTCTGGGCTTTGGGCATTGGCAAGCACAGGGAGCTGAGGGCAGCTCAGCACGGGCTTTCAAGCACCCCTTGGCATGAAGAGCGTGTGTGCCATGAATGGTGACAGAAGGCAGACAGGTTTCTTGGCAGAAGGGGGAGGGTCCCTGGTGAAGCTCCACCTTCCAGTCAGGGAGGGTCTGAAGGCTGGGGGCAGAGTTGCTTGTCCCGTGGATCAGTAGGGGAACTTGTAGTGCTTTTACTGGGTCTGCCCATGGCTTCCCATGGAACAATCAGCATGTACTTCTTCCCCTCTGAGGCCCATAAAAATCCTGAACTCAGCCAGACTTGAGCAGATGATGGGATGGCCAGCTGTGGAGAGGAGCTACCCACTCCATGGTCTTCGCTCTGCAGAGAGCTGAAGAGGTAATGGGATGATCTGCTGTGGAGAGGAGCTACCCACCCCAGAGTCTTCTCTCTGCTCAGAGCTGAAGAGATGACTGGTTGACCATCTGCAGAGATCAGTTACCTGTCCCAGGGTCTCCTCTCTGCTGAGAGCTGAAGAGACAATGGAATGACCAGCTGTGGAGAGGAGCTACTCACACCAAGGTCTTCTCCCTGCTGAGAGCTGAACACTCATTAGGACACCCACGTGCAGAGAGGAGCTACCCACTGCAGGTCTCTTTTGAGCTGTTCTGTAGCTCAATAGAGTTTCTCCTTGCCTTGTTCACCCTCCACTTTTCTATGTACTGAATTCTTCTTGAATGCAGAACAAGAAGATGGCACCCACCAAATGCCAGGGCTAAAATAGCTATAACAGATAGGGCTTAATATACCCCTTGCTTGGCATGTTGTGGGCAACAAGAAGAGAAAAGAGAAGGAGAGAAGAGCGGCAGCCCCTTGGGGAGCCCAGACCTCTGAGCTCCCTGAGCCAGGGCTGTGACCCTCTTTTTGGAGATCTGTGGTTTTTGGTGTCTCCCAGCATCTGGGCACCACCATATTACCCAGTGGCAGCCATGGAAGCTGCTTGAGGTGTGACTGGTCCAGCCACAGCCTCACAGGGAGCTGGTGCCTGTATCAGTGCCTGAAGCTGCCTGCCTTGCTGCAGCAGGCATACCTGACTGTGCACAAAGGCCAGACCCCACACTTGCTCACATACCCCTTGCCTCTTCACACCTGGCTTGCCATGGGCAGGTTTGGGATGAAGGCTGGTAGCACAAGCCAAGTGCGGCCTGCCAGGCCACACGGGTGAAACAAGCCCAGCCAGCCCAAGTAAAACTCAGGCAAAGGTGCCACTGGACACAGAGGGTTCCACCTGGTGAAGCGGCACCCCAAGAATCCCATGACACTATTTCTTCTGTTTCTTTGGAGAATCATGACTAATATCACTAATTAATATTTATCGAGTAGACATTGGCCCCAAATTAGGGTTCTGCTAAAAGAAAAGCAGGCTGGGCGCGGTGGCTCAAGCCTGTAATCCCAGCACTTTGGGAGGCCGAGACGGGTGGATCACGAGGTCAGGAGATCGAGACCATCCTGGCTAACACCGTGAAACCCCGTCTCTACTAAAAAATACAAAAAACTAGCCGGGCGAGATGGCGGGCGCCTGTAGTCCCAGCTACTCGGGAGGCTGAGGCAGGAGAATGGCGTAAACCCCGGAGGCGGAGCTTGCAGTGAGCTGAGATCCGGCCACTGCACTCCAGCCCGGGCGACACAGCGAGACTACGTCTCAAAAAAAAAAAAAAAAAAAAAAAAAGAAAAGCAAAGAAAATTGGATACCGAGTATACAACTAACTGAATCAGCTTCACTGTTTAAATCAATAGAAAGAAAGAAAGAAGCAGGGCATGGTTGCTTATGTTTGTAATTCTAGAACTTTGGGAGGCCAAAGCAGTCAGATTACTTGAGGCCAGGAATTTGAGACTAACCAGGCCAACATGATAAAATGCCATCCCTACTAAAAATACAAAAATTAGCCAGTTTAGTGGGGCACTCCTGTAATCTCAGCTACTCAGGAGGCTGAGGCATGAGAATCTCTTGAACTCAGGAGGTGGGAGGTTGCATCTCACACGAGTCAGAATGGTTTTTATTAAAAAGTCAAAAAACAGATGTTGGTGAATTTCTGGAGAAAATGGAACACTTACGCACTGTTGGTGGGAAGGTAAACTAGTTTCTGCGGAAAGCAGTTTAGGGACTTCTCCCAGAACTTAAAACACAACTAACCATTCAACCCAGCAATTACTTTCCTGGATATACAAAAAAATCAAAATTATTTGTTCTACCAAAGAGACATATGCACTCATATATTCATTGCACCCTTTTTCACAATAGAAAAGGCATGTAATCAACCTAGATGCTCATCAACAGTAGACTGGTTATAAATAATGTGGTGCACCTATGCCTTGGAATACTATGCAGCCATAAAAACGATTGGGATCATGTCATTTGCAGCAATATTGATGCAGCTGGAGGCCATTATCCAAATCAAATCAACACAGAAACAGAAATCCAAATACCTCATGTTATCACTTATAAGTGAGAGCTAAACATTGAGTATACATGTACATAAATATGGAAACAATGGAAAACTAAGAACTACTAGGGTGGGAGGATGAGAGAGGAGCAAGGGTTGAAAAATTACCTCTCAGGTACTATGCTGACTACCTGAGTTACAGGATCATTCATACACCAAACTTCAGTGACATGCAATTTCCCATTGTAACAAACCTGGACATATACCCCTTGAACCTAAAATAATAGTTGAAAAGAAAGGAAAGAAAGAAGGAAAAGAAAGAATAATTACAGAAATCAGAAGTAATCTAACAGAGATTAAATGATTCTCTGGTTTAAAATTTTACAGTTTCACAGAACATACAGGCTAAAATAGACTTTAAACTTGGTCTATCTAATTTGTTTCCAAACATAACTGATCAGTAGTATCATTTGTAGTGACAATAAGAAATAACTTTTGGAACATGTCTCTAGATCTGCTGAATCAAAATCTCCGGGATAGGATCCCAGGTACCTGCAATTTTAAGTTTCTTAAGTGGTTCTGCTGATTCAGCATGTTTGAGAATACCAGCATGTTTTATTCCCTAGCTCTTGTCCAGGCCTGAAAGGGTGAGTGGCCAATGTTTTCTAAGCATATCAAAACAAAGTCTAAAAGCAGGAATATCTAAAAGCAGAAAAATAGATTACAACATAATTATAATTTTGAAATTAAAAAATAATTATTTACATGAACCTGCTTGTTCAGTAAATATTTTTAGCCTTTGCTGCATTCATATATTCTTTCTAGGAAGCTAGTAATTTTATGATTCAGGTGACATATCTGAAGTATGAGCTTTATCGATTGGTATACATTCTTGCTTTGTTTGGATACCCAATCTTGTAGCAATAAAAGGTTAATTTGTCACAGAAGGTCAACCTGCTCCATCATCAGGTACTGCAATCTGAAGCTCACATGGTCCCACATGCCTAGGATTAATGTGAAAATCAATACGCAATGGTCGAATTTTTAACTGTGGCGTTTCTGCAAAGGTTTTAACAATTTATACCCCCAAATAAAGTTCAGCCCATATGTTTCCATACTGGAGCTCATAAGGTCATAAACATCATCATTAATACCACTGTTCTTAAGCTTCATAGACTAAACAGGACCTGAGTATTCCTGTTGATTGCATTTGTACAAACTTCTTAACTCTCATGAGTGTACTCTACTCTAGAAAATGGGCAGTTTCAGTTTAGGCAAGATACAACTGTATCCTTCTTATTGTTTGCTTAAATATTATGTGTTTTCTGAAGAAACATTTTATCATAAGCTACATTTCATGATGCTATAGCAACACTTTATCCTAACAATACAAAAACAAAATAAAAAACAACTTTAATTTGGTTGTATTTATTAAGATATTTTCCATCTTTAAAAATATATTAAAATTACAATTTTGAAAAGGATAGGGTTTGCCTCACAGTTTATAAATATTTTATTTGCTTAAACATCTTGGGTCTGAAAGTTCTTGGCCAAAGAAATTGCTTACAAAAAGAGTATTAGAAGAATCAGGATTGTGGAACCATTTGCAAATAATATGTTGGCTTACCTATAACTGAAACTAGAGAATCTTACGTTATCAGTTTTGAACAAACATCCAAATGAAATACTATATTCCAACCACATTGTAATGAAGGCCACTTACTACAATATGCAGACAAGTATATGTTGTGTTTTTAAAAGTTATTTATATAAATTACAATTTCAATGTATAAAACATGGGCAATTGCATTAGATTATACAACATGTTCTAATATTGGCTGGGACCCTTAATTGCAAAAAACAAAAACCTAACCCAAATTAGCTCCATTCTGAAAATTTCTAGGAAACCAGTATGTTTGGCATAGCTAAGGTCATATGCCCTCTTGGACTAATAATTATGGCTATAAAAAGAGAATCTGTAGTAAAATGACTTCATTCCTTTGAGTCACAAATTTAAAAAAGAAAACATTTAAGTAAGATATTGGGTGGGGAAACAGTTGCTGCTTTTATAAGAAGTGAGAGATGATGAACTGATGAACAAATGTCTACTACTCTCTCTACTGAATATTTATTGGGCATTTTTTATTACAGTCATTTTTTAAGGTGCTTTATAATGTGAGGCAGGGTATAAAGAACATACCGTGTAACTTGCCCTCCAAGAAATGACAATCTAGTAATACAAATTTATACAATTTGATTGACATCAAACTTTACAGGTTATCCAGATATTCTGTTATTGAACATCAAATCAATCTAAAAATAATTAACCATAAAATCAAGAGGTGTCTATTCTCAGTTACTTATACAGCTTTAGAACATCACACATGATTGTTGTTGAACTCAGTTAGTGTGACTGTAGACCTTCTGTACTGTATAGTAAGCAATACGAACTCTTACCCCAAAATGAGAGAGACACTTATCTTACTCTCACAAAACTTCTGGTAAAGTCAGGAAGGAAAAACATTTTCATATATAACTATCATATAAGGCAAAGTATAATTTATTTTAAGAGACAATGGCAGGAAGATTAAAAATTTGTCTAAAAATCTTGGAGTAATTTAAGAATCCTTAAACGGAGATGAATGTGATTTGGCAAACCGACTAGAAAAATATAGGTGGAATTTCTTCTGATTTTTTTTTCCATTTTTTTGTTATGTACAATAAGAATAACTTGAAAAAGACAGGCACATCAAAAGCAATTAAATATTTCTTATTTTTATTGACATTTCAATTTGTATATGTTAATAATCTATCATATGCTAGATACTGTTGTGTCATGTACAATTAAACAAAAAATTCAGACAGATAAAGATAAATATTTTTCAAAAGATTTATCGCAGTGGGTAGATGACTATTGCAATAGAGAGACGAGGAACTATTGCAATAGTGTGAACAATCTGAACATAAGATATACAAGTATCTCAAATTTAGGTGGAAAGGAATTTTTCTTTTACTAGAAGGAATAAACAAGGATAGAATGAAATGGGTTTGGGAAAGCACTAGTGGTATATATGAGATGAAAAGGTTGAGAAAAAATGATTAGAAAGATCAGAGGAAGTTTTTTCCTGAGGTCAGTCTTTTCTAGAGAGGAGACATTAAGGAGGGTGTTGAATGCTGGCTGAGGCTGAGTTTGGTTCAAAGTTCAAGGCCCTGGGAGAAGGAAATAATTTTATCTAAAGTTTCATTAACAAGCGGTTTGTTCTAACTAATCAGTGTGGACAAGTAGTTCAACTAATCATTTATAAGAATTGTAATTTGGAAGGTTGGTGTCTGATCACAGGTAAAAATGGGGAGTATCCATGAGTCTTATCTAAGTCATGTAAAGATGAATGATTATTTTCAGCAAACCTTTTTAGGGAACAAAAGTGTGGTAAGGTATCCTAACTATCACTGTTTTCTAGGAGCATGGGGAATGGGTAAACTTTAACATTGTCAGTACAGAAAAATGAGGTATATTTATTTCATGCTATTTAAAATGTATGTAACTGTCACAATGTTACCTAACTTCTCTGTGCTTCCTTTACCTCATTTATAAAATAAAGGTAATAATATAATCATATCATAGGGTTTTGTGATAATCAGATGTGTTAATATGTTTTAAATGCCTAGAAGATTTTCTAGCACAATATGAGAGCTCAAAGTGATGTTCTGTTTTGGCTATTTTTGTCATAATTACAGTTGTCATTATTATTGTTATTTTAAGGGGCCAATAATCTATGGAGAGACAGGGCTTACATAAAAAATAATCAGATAACTCTACAGAATGTACTTGACTTTAACAAAGTACTGTACTGTTTGTATTGAAGTAAGCTATATTTAAATAGGAAAGTTAGGAGTGGAATTACATTGAGAAGGTCTAATACCTTGCTGACAGTACTGAAATATATGATTCACATCTTTTTTTTTTTTAACTATAATGACTTTAGTTGATTACTGCAGTCATTATCTATTGAGAATCTACTTTGGTCAGTCAGTGCTGTTGATTATCAAGCACTCTCCCTTCTCCCATAGAGTTCACAGTCTAGTAGAAAGGTTCTTAAATAGATCATAATTGATCGATCAGTTGATAGATAAAAAATTGTTCATATCATGACACATTACTAGTTCAGATGGTTAACTTTCTGTCTTCTTGAGACCTCAGAACATTTGGGACTTTTTCTGATATATGAGTTTACTTTTCTAGGGTCCTGCTTCTCTTTTCAAAACACATTTTTAAGTCTTTAATTTATTAATCCTTTTTTTTTTACTGCAGACTCATTTTGCTTTTGGTGATTTTCTGCTGAATTTTGGCCACATTAGCAAACCCACTACCCACCTGATTACACTTGTTCCAGTTTTCTCTAAAATATTTTCATTTAATTTATTTGGTAGGGAACATCTTAAGTCAACTATACTTAAAACTATCATATGAAGGAGAATTAAAATGGCATGCTCATAAATGCTTCTCCCTATTTACTTATATCTAAAACTAAAACTTACCCACTGACAAATTCAACCATTGTAATATTGAAATACAGATGAAGTCAAGAATTTTTTACAAATGGAAAATGAGTCTTTTCTTACCTTGACAGTCTTTATGAGACACCTCGACAAAAAAAAAAAAAAAAAAAAGTGCCCATTTAAGAGCCCAAATTGACCCAAAGCATTTTTTATAGAAATTATTTTCAAATCTAGATATTATTGGTTTTCAGATGTGAAGAGTCAAACAATTCCAACTCAGGAGGAGATGAGGGTCTCTGATGCACTACACACAGAATTATATCTCAACCACTACAAACATCATTTGACGAACCCTACCTAATAACCTCTTCATTGGTTTGCATTAGTAATATTATTCAAAAATAATGCTACAAAAACTAAAATTAGTGCTTTCTCGAGGGAGAACCGACTTTTTCCAGGATTAGTTAAAAGGGATTGCAGGGAGAAAATTAAAGTAACAGAGAATTTTCTAAACTTAAAGGGAATATAAAGAATCACAATCTAATTACAAAATGCTGACTAGAGACACAGTATTTCGGTAACTTCCATTTTCTTTGCAAAACATATTACCATACTTATATTTAAAATAGTTGATTTTACCAGAATCTAGTCAGATATAATTTTCTTCTTTAAAAGTGTTTGTCTTTATCATGTATGTTTCCTTCAAAGGAAATGACTTATAGCAATAATTTTTATTTGAAATAATATTACTTCATAATGTATACCTTTATAAAATAAATATGATAATGTTGACATTAAATCCAAGGTTTGTTGTGGCAGATGAAAAGTGACAATAATTTACAGTAGTTCTGCAAATTTAAAGCTACCAATGCAAAGTAATAATATTTCTTTTTTATTATGTAACCTGATTTCAGTGTTTGTCATTCAAGTAAAAAGGAGAACATCTTTATCTTCACAATTGTTTAGATAAAGAAGCTAAGTCTAGAAGTCAGAACCATGGCATCTATTTTGTTTTGTTGTTTGTTTGTTTTTGTCTTTTTTCTTTTCTTTTTTTAATTTTAAGTTCAGGTGGTATAGGTGCAGCTTTGTTGCATGGGTAAGCGGCACGTCTTGAATATTTAGTGTCCAGATTATTTTGTCACCCAGTTAATAACCATAGTAACTGATAAGTAGTTTGTCAATCTTCACTTTCCCCCTACCCTCCACCATCAAGTAGGTCCCATTTTCTATTGCTTCCTTTTTTTAAATCTATGTATGCTCAGTATTTACCTCCTACTTGTAAGTGAGAACATGCAGTATTTGTCTTTCTCTTCCTATGTTAGTTGACTTACAATAATGGTCTCCATCTCCATTCATGTTGTTGCAAAGGACATACTTTCTTTTTGTTTTCAGTTTTCATAGTATTCCATGGTGTATATGTACCATATTTTCTTTACTCTATCCACATTAATGGACATTTAGGTGGGTTCCATGTCTTTACTATTGTGAATAGTGTTGTAATAAACATATATGTGCATGTGTCTTTCTGGGTGTATTACTGTGTTGTCACACTGCTATAAAAAACTACCCGAAACTGGGTAATTTTTGAAGAAAAGAGGTTTATTTGACTCACAGTTCCTCTTGACTCCACAGTATAGGAGGCATGGCTGGGGAGGCCTCAGGAAACTTATAATCATAGAAGAAGATGAAGGGGAAGCAAGCATGTCTTTACATGGCTGGCAGGAGAGACAGAGAAAGTCAAAGGGGAGGTGCTACACATCTTCAAAGAATCAGATCTTGTAAGAACTCTATCAGGAGACAGCACTAGGAGGTTGGTGTTAAACCTTCATGATCACCACCTTCATGATCCAATCACCTCCCACCAGGCCCCATGTCTAACACTGGGAATTACAGTTTAACATAACATTTGGGTTGGAATACAGAATGAACCATATCACTGAGAGAATAATTTATATTCTTAGGCGTAATATACTCAGTAATGCGATTGCTGCAGTGAATAGTAGTTTTCTTATGACTTCTTTGAGAAATCTCCAAACTGCTTTCAACAATGGATGAAATAGCACTGACACCAACAGTGTATAAGCATTCCCTTTTCTATACAACCTTGCAGAATCTTTTTTTTTTTTTTTTTTTGTCTTTCGTCATAACCATTCTGATTGGTGTGAGATGGTATCTCACTGTAGTTTTGGTTTGCATTTCTTTCTTTCTTTTTTCCTTTATCTTTTTTTTTTTTTGAGGCAGAGTTTCGCTTCTTGTTGCCCAGGCTGGAGTGCAATGGCACAATCTTGGCTCACTGCAACCTTCTCCTCCCAGGTTCAAGCGATTCTCCTGCCTCAGCCTTCGGAGTAGCTGGGATTACAGGCATGCACCACCATGCCTGGCTAATTTTGTAATTTTAGTAGAGATGGGGTTTCTCCACGTTGGTCAGGCTGGTCTCGAACTCCCGACCTCAGGTGATCCGCCCGCCTTGGCGTCCCAAAGTGTTGGGATTACAGGCGTGAGCCACCGCGCCTAGCTTTGATTTGCATTTCTTGAATGATTAATGGTGATTATTTTTTCATATGCTTTTTGGCCATATTTACGTTTTCTCTTGAGAAGTGTCTGTTTATAACCTTTGCCCAATTTTTAATGTGGTTGTTTATTTTTGTTTGTTAATTTGTTTAAGTTCTTTACAGATTCTGAATAATAGACCTCTGTTGGATGCATCATTTGCAAATATTTTCTTTCATTCTATAGGTTTTCCATTTACACTGTTGACAGTTTATTTTGCTGTGCAGAATCTCTTTCATTTAAATAGGTCTCACTTGTTAATTTTTGGTTTTGTTGTTATTTGCTTTCAGAGACACAGTCATGACATGTTTAATAGGTCTTATGTCCAGAATGGTATTTCCTAGGTTATCATCAAGGGATTTTATAGTTTTACGTTTTGTATTGTAAAGTTTTTAATCTATATTCTGTTGATTTTTTTTATATGGGGAAAGGAAGGAGTCTAGTTTTAATCTTCCTCATATGACTAGTCAGTTATGCCAGCACCATTTACAGAATTTTTAATCCTTTCCCTATTGCTTGATATTGTCAACTTTGCCAAAGACAGATGATTGTAGATGAGTGGGTTACTTTCTGGGCTCTTCATTCTGTTTCATTGGTTTATGTGTGTTTTTCTACTGGTACCATGCTATTTTGTTTACTGTAGCCTTGTAGTATAGTTTGAATTCAGGTAGGAAGATCATTTTGAATAGGATTGATTTGGATATACAGGCACTTTTTTTTTTTTGCTTCAGTTTGAATTTTAGAATAGTTTTTTTCTAATTCTTTGAAAAATGTATTTGGTAGTTTGATAGAAATAGCACTGAAACTGTCAATTCTGTTTGGCAGAAGGGCCATTTTAATAATATAGATTTTTCCTATCAGTTAACATAGACTTTTTGTCTCATCTTCATTTTATTTCAGCAGTGTTCTGTAATTCTCATTGTAGAGATTTTTCACCTCCCTGATTAGCTGTACTCCTAGGTATTTGTGTGTGTGTGTGTGTGTGCACGTGTGTGTGTGTGTGGTTATTGTGAATGGAATTGTGTCTTGATTTGGCTTTTGGCTTGTATGTTGTGGTGTACAGAAATGCTACAGATTTTTGTACATTGATTTTGTGTCCTGAACCTTTGCCAAACTTGTTTATCATATGTAGGAGCCTTCTGGTGGAGTCTTTAGGATTTTCTAGGTATAGAATCATATCATCAGCAGAAAGATATTTGTCTTCTTCTTTTCCTATAAGAATGCCTTTTATATCTTTATCTTGCCCCATTGCTCATACAGGAACCTCCAGTATAATGGTGAATAGGAGTGTGGATAGTTGGTATCCTTGTCTTTTCCCAGTTCTCAAGAGGAATGGTTTCAACCTTTCACCAAATTACTATATACTATTACTTGATGTTGGCTGTGGGTTTGTCATAGATGGATTTTATTCTTTTGAGGTATGTTCCTTTAATGGTTAACCCACTGAAAGTTTTTATCATAAAAAATATTAAATGTTATTGAATGGTTTATTTCTGCATTTTTGGAGATAATCATATGGTTTTGCTTTTAATTCTATTTATTTAGTGAATCACATTTATTAATTTGCATATGTTAAACCAGGCTTGTGTCTAAAGAATAAAGCTTTTTCTTTTTTTTTATTATTATACTTTAAGTTCTAGGGTACATGTGCATAACGTGCAGGTTTGTTACATATGTATACTTGTGTCATGTTGCTGTGCTGCACCCATCAACTCATCACTTCCATCAGGTATAACTCCCAATGCAATCCCTCCCCCCTCCCCACTCCCCATGATAGGCCCCAGTGCGTGATGTTCCCCTTCCCGAGTCCAAGTGATCTCATTGTTCAGTTCCCACCTATGAGTGAGAACATGCGGTGTTTGGTTTTCTGTTCTTGTGATAGTTTGCTAAGAATGATGGTTTCCAGCTGCATCCATGTCCCTACAAAGGACACAAACTCATCCTTTTTTATGGCTGCATAGTATTCCATTGTGTATATGTGCCACATTTTCTTAATCCAGTCTATCACTGATGGACATTTGGGTTGGTTCCAAGTCTTTGCTATTGTGAATAGTGCCACAATAAACATATGTGTGCATGTGTCTTTATAGCAGCATGATTTATAATCCTTTGGGTATATCCCCAGTAATGGGATGGCTGGGTCATATGGTACTTCTAGTTCTAGATCCTTGAGGAATCGCCATACTGTTTTCCATAATGGTTGAACTAGTTTACAATCCCACCAACAGTGTAAAAGTGTTCCTATTTCTCCACATCCTCTCCAGCACCTGTTGTTTCCTGACTTTTTAATGATCGCCATTCTAACTGGTGTGAGATGGCATCTCATTGTGGTTTCGATTTGCATTTCTCTGATGGCCAGTGATGATGAGCATTTTTTCATGTGTCTGTTGGCTGTATGAATATCTTCTTTTGAGAAATGTCTGTTCATATACTTTGCCCACTTTTTGATGGGGTTGTTTGTTTTTTTCTTGTAAATTTGTTTGAGTTCTTTGTAGGTTCTGGATATTAGCCCTTTGTCAGATGAGTAGATGTCAAAAATTTTCTCCCATTCTGTAGGTTGCCTGTTCACTCAGATGGTAGTTTCTTTTGCTGTGCAGAAGCTCTTTAGTTTAATGAGATCCCATTTGTCAATTTTGGCTTTTGCTGCCATTGCTTTTGGTGTTTTAGACATGAAGTCTTTGCCCATGCCTATGTCCTGAATGGTACTACCTAGGTTTTCCTCTAGGGTTTTTATGGTTTTAGGTCTAACATTTAAGTCTCTAATCCATCTTGAATTAATTTTCGTATAAGGAGTAAGAAAGGATCCAGTTTCAGCTTTCTACTTATGGCTAGCCAATTTTCCCAGCACCATTTATTAAATAGGGAATCCTTTCCCCATTTCTTGTTTCTCTCAGGTTTGTCAAAGATCAGATGGCTGTAGATGTGTGGTATTATTTCTGAGGACTCTGTTCTGTTCCATTGGTCTATATCTCTGTTTTGGTGCCAGTACCATGCTGTTTTGGTTACTGTAGCCTTGTAGTATAGTTTGAAGTCAGGTAGCGTGATGCCTCCAGCTTTGTTCTCTTGACTTAGGATTGTCTTGGAGATGCGGGCTCTTTTTTGGTTCCATATGAACTTTAAAGCAGTTTTTTTCCAATTCTGTGAAGAAACTCATTGGTAGCTTGATGGGGATGGCATTGAATTGCTTCAAAGAGAAGAAAATATCTAGGAATCCAACTTACAAGGGATGTAAAGGACCTCTTCAAGGAGAACTACAAAACACTGCTCAGTGAAATAAAAGAGGACACAAACAAATGGAAGAACATACCATGCTCATGGATAGGAAGAATCAATATTGTGCAAATGGCCATACTGCCCAAGGTTATTTATAGATTCAATGCCATCCCCATCAAGCTACTAATGAGTTTCTTCACAGAATTGGAAAAAACTGCTTTAAAGTTCATATGGAACCAAAAAAGAGCCCGCATGTCCAAGACAATCCTAAGTCAAGAGAACAAAGCTGGAGGCATCACGCTACCTGACTTCAAACTATACTACAAGGCTACAGGAACCAAAACAGCATGGTACTGGCACCAAAACAGAGATATAGACCAATGGAACAGAACAGAGTCCTCAGAAATAATACCACACATCTACAGCCATCTGATCTTTGACAAACCTGAGAGAAACAAGAAATGGGGAAAGGATTCCCTATTTAATAAATGGTGCTGGGAAAATTGGCTAGCCATAAGTAGAAAGCTGAAACTGGATCCTTTCCTTACTCCTTATACGAAAATTAATTCAAGATGGATTAGAGACTTAATGTTAGACCTAATACCATAAAAATCCTAGAGGAAAACCTAGGTAGTACCATTCAGGACATAGGCATGGGCAAAGACTTCATGTCTAAAACACCAAAAGCAACGGCAGCAAAAGCCAAAATTGACAAATGGGATCTCATTAAACTAAAGAGCTTCTGCACAGCAAAAGAAACTACCATCAGAGTGAATAGGCAACCTCCAGAATAGGAGAAAATTTTTGCAATCTACTCATCTGACAAAGGGCTAATATCCAGAACCTACAAAGAACTCAAACAAATTTACAAGAAAAAAACAAACAACCCCATCAAAAAGTGGGCAAAGGATATGAACAGACATTTCTCAAAAGAAGACATTCATACAGCCAACAGACACATGAAAAAATGCTCATCATCACTGGCCATCAGAGAAATGCAAATCAAAACCACAATGAGATGCCATCTCACACCAGTTAGAATGGCGATCATTAAAAAGTCAGGAAACAACAGGTGCTGGAGAGGATGTGGAGAAATAGGAACACTTTTACACTGTTGGTGGGACTGTAAACTAGTTCAACCATTATGGAAAACAGTATGGCGATTCCTCAAGGATCTAGAACTAGAAGTACCATATGACCCAGCCATCCCATTACTGGGTATATACCCAAAGGATTATAAATCATGCTGCTATAAAGACATATGCACACATATGTTTATTGTGGCACTATTCACAATAGCAAAGACTTGGAACCCACCCAAATGTCCATCAGTGATAGACTGGATTAAGAAAATGTGGCACATATACACTATGCAGCCATAAAAAAGGATGAGTTTGTGTCCTTTGTAGGGACATGGATGCAGCTGGAAACCATCATTCTTAGCAAATTATCACAAGAACAGAAAACCAAACACCGCATGTTCTCACTCATAGGTGGGAACTGAACAATGAGATCACTTGGACTCGGGAAGGGGAACATCACACACCGGGGCCTATCATGGGGAGTGGGGAGGGGGGAGGGATTCCATTGGGAGTTATACCTGATGTAAATGACGAGTAGATGGGTGCTGACGAGTTGATGGGTGCAGCACACCAACATGGCACAAGTGTACATATGTAACAAACCTGCACGTTATGCATATGTACCCTAGAACTTAAAGTATAATAATAATAATAATAATAAAAAGATTTAAGTACAGCTTTGCCAGGTTTCGGACTTACATGGGGCCCGTGGGCCCTTTGTTTTGGCCAATTTCTCATATTTGGAATGGGAACATCCACCTGATGCCTGTATTCCCATTATATATTGGAAGTATCTAACTTGCTTTTCATTATACAGGCTCATAGGCAGAAGGGACTTGCCTTGTCTCAGATGAGACTTTGGACTAGGACCTCTGAGTTTATGCTGAAATGAGTTAAGACTTAGGGGACATTTGGGATGGCGTGATTGGTTTTGAAATGTGTAAAGTACATGAAATTTGGGAGGGGCTGGGGTGATTAGTTTTGAAATGTGTAAAGGACATGAAATTTGGGAGGGGCCATGGTGGAATTATACAGTTTGGCTCTGAGCCCCAACCAAATCTCTTCTCACATTTTAATCCCCATGTGTCAAGGGAGGGAACTGGCACGAAGTGATTGGATCATGAGGGTAGTTTCCCCCATGATGTTCTCATGACAGTGAGGGAGTTCTTATGAGATCTGATTGTTTGATATGTGTCTGGGATTTCCCCAGCTCACTCCTTCTCTCTCTTGCCACGCTGTAATAAAGATGCATGCTTCCCCTTTGCCTTTTGCCATGATCGTATGTTTCCTGAGGCCTCCCAAGCCATGTGGAGCTGAGTCAATTAAGCCTGTTTTGTTTATAAATTGCCCAGTCTCAAGTAGTATCTTTATAGCAGTGTAAAAATGTACTTATACAGAAAGATACAGAGAAGAGGCAGGTAATCTACAAGGATAACTCCATTAGGCTATCAGTGGACCTTTCAGAAGAAATCTAACAAGCTATAAAAGACTGGGGAGTATATGTAGCATTCTTCTAGAAAAGAGATTCCCACAAATAATGTCTATCCCACCAAACTACTTAGCTTCATAAGCAAAGGAGAAATAAGATCCTTTTCAGATAAGCAAAGAAAAATTGGTTACTACCAGACCTTCCTTACAGAAGGTCATTAAGGGAGCACTACATATGAAAAGGAAAGACTGTTACCAGCCACAGCCAAAACACAGTTAAGTGCATAGGTCACTGACACACTAAAGTAACTATACAATGAAGTCTGCATAATAGCCAGGTAACAACACTCTAACAAGATCAAATTTACACATCAATATTAACCTTGAATATAAAAGGGTCTAAACACCCCAATTAGAAGGCATAGAGTGGTAAGCTGGATAAAGATGTAAGACTCAACTGTATGCTATCTTCAAGAGATTATCTCACATGCAATGACACCCAGGAGCTCAAAGTAAAAGGATAAAGAATAATCTACCAAGAGAATGGAAAACAGAAAAAGCAGGGGTTACTATTTAAATTTCAGAGAAAACAGACTAAAACTAATGATCATCATGAAAGATAAGTAAAAGGCATTTCTGGTGGTAAGGTGGCAGTTCTGGTGGTAACAAATAATAGAAAAAGGTTCAGTTCAACAAGAAGGCCTAACTATTCTACATATATACTCACCCAACACAGGAGCACCCAGAGTCATAAAATTCATTTGTAGAGACTTACAAAGACTCTTAGATAACCCCACAATAATGACAAGATACTTCAACACCCCACTGACAGTATTAGACAGATCATAAAGGCGGAAGACTAACAATGTATGTGTGTTGTTTTTAGGTGGAGAGTTTGTAGATGTCTATTAGGCCAATTTGATGAAGTTTTTAGTTCAGGTCCTGAATATCTTTGTTAGTTTTCTGTCTTTATGATCTGTTTAATACTGTCAGTGGGGTGTTGAAGTATCTTGTCATTATTGTGGGACATACTCCAAAATCAGCCACATGGTCAGCCATCAAACAATCTTCAGTGAATTTAAAAAAAAAAATTATACCAAACATGCTCTTGGGCCATAGCACATAAAAATATATATCAATATTAAGAAAATCACTGAAAACTACTACAATTACATGAAAGTTAAATAGCTGGCTCCTGAATAAATTTTGGATTAACAATAAAATTAAGGCAGAAATTAAGAAATTATTTGAAGCTAATGAGAACAAAGATAAAATATACCAGAATCTCTGAGACACAGCTAAAGCTATGTTAAGAAGGAAGTTTATAATGCTGAACACCCACATTATACAATTAGAAAGGTCACAAATTAACAATTTAACATCATACCTAAAGGAACTAAAATACAAGAGTAAGCCAATCCCCAAGCTATCAGAAGACAAGAAATAACAAAAATTCGAGCTGAACTGAATATAATTAGGAAGCAAAAACATGAAAAAGATCAATGAAGCCAGGAGTTGATTCTTAGGAAAAAATACATAAAATTGATAGACCACTAGCTAGACGAATAAAGAAAACAAAAGGTCCGAATAAACACAATCAGAAGTGACAAAGTGGGCATTATCATAAGTACCCAGAATTGCAAAAGAACAACAACAAAACCCTCAGAGACTATTATGAGCATCTCTATGCACACAAAGTAGGAAACCTAGAAGAAATGATTAAATTCCTGGCAACATAAAACTTTTCAGGATTGAACCAAGAAGTTATTGAATCCCTGAACAGACCAATAACATGTTCCAAAATTAAATCAGTCATAAAAAGCTTAAGATCCAGTAAAAGCTCAGGACCAGATAGATTCACAGCCAAATTCTACCAGATGTATGAAGAACTGGAACCATTTCTACTGAAACTATTTTCAAAAATGGAAGAGAAGGGACTCCTCCTTAACTTATTCTATGAGACATGCATCATCCTGATACCAAAACCTGGCAGATATACAACAAGAAAAGAAAATATCAGGTCAATATCCTTGATGAACACAGATGCAAAAGTCCTCAGTAAAATACTAGCAAACGGTACAGCAGTACATCAGACAGCTAAGCCACCATTGTGGAGTAGAGTGTATCCCTGGGATGCAATGGTGGTTCAACATACACAAATCAATAAATGTGATTTACCACATAAACACAACTAAAAACAAGAACCACATTATTCTCTCAATAGACATGAAAAAGCCTTTCCCTAAAATTCAACATCCATTTATGCTGAAAACCCTTAACTAGGCATTGAAGGAACATACTTCAAATTAATAAGAGCCATCTATTACAAATCCAGAGCAAACATCATATTGAATGATATGATAAACATCATATTGAATGATATGATAAACATCATATTGAATGATAACCTGAATGTATTTCTCTTAAAAAAACAAAACAAAACAAAACAAAACAACAACAAAAAAAACCCAGAAAAAGACAAGGATGCCCACTCTCACCACTGCTATTCAACACAGTACTGGAAGTCCTATCCAGAGAAATCAGGCAAGAGAGAAAAACAAAATACATCCAAATAGGAAGAGAAGTCAAGCTATCTGATTTTCGATGTTATGATTCTACGCATAGAAAAGCCCATACTCTCTGCCCAAGAGCTTGTAAATCTGACAAACAACTTTAACGACGATTCAGGATTCAGCACCAATGTACAAATTTCAGCAACATTTCCATACACCAAAAGGTCCAAAACACTGCTCAAAGAAATTAGAGACGACCAAACAAATGAAAAAGCATTCTATGCTCATGTGTAGGAAAAATAAATATTATTAAAAGGTACATACTGTCAAAAGAAATCTGTAGATTCCATGGTATTCCTATCAAACGACTAGTGACATTCTTCACAGAATTAGAAAAAAGTATATCTTTTAAAATTCATATGGAATAAAAAAACTTGTGAAACTAAGGTAATTCTAAGCAATAAGGGCAAACCTGGAGGCATGATGCTAACTGACTTCAAACTATACTCTAAGGCTACAGTAACCAAAACAAAATGGTCCTGGTACAAAAACAGACACATGGACCAATCAAAGAGGATAGAGAGCCCAGAAATAATGTCACACACCTACACCAACTGATCTTCAAAAAAGTTGACCAATACAAGCAATGGAGAAAGGGTTCTCTATTTGATAAATGTTGCTGGAATAATTGGATAGCCCTATTCTGAAGACTGAAACTGGACCCCTTCCTTGTACAATATACAATGATCAACTCAAGATGAATTGTAAATGTAAAATGTAAAAGCTAAAACTAAATGTAAAAGCTAAAACTATAAATACCATGGAAGATAACCTCAGAAATACCATTCTGGAGGTATGGCGAAGGTTTTATAACAGACAGGCCTTGGCAAAGGTTTTATAACAAACAACAAAAGTAATTGTATAATAAACAAAAATGGACAAATGTGACCTAATTAAACTAAAGAGCTTCTGCACAACAAAAGACACTATCAACTGAGTAAATAGACAACATAGAGAATAGGAGAAAATGTTTGCAAACCATGCATCTGACAAAGGGCTAATATTCAGAATCTATAAAGAATGTAAACAAATTTACATGCAAAAAAACCAAACAACCCCATTACAAAGTAGACACAGGACATAAGTGGACACTTTTCAAAAGAAGACATACAGGCAGCCAACAGCCTATAAAAAAGTCCAACATCAGTAATCATTAGAGAAATGGAAATCAAAATCACAATGTGATACCATCTCACTCCAGTCAGTATGGCTATTAATAAAAAGTAAAAAAATAACAGATGCTGATGAGATCATGAAAAAAAGGGAACACTTGTACCCTACTGGTAAAAATGTAAATTAATTCAGCCATTGTGGAGATCAGTATGGTGATTTTTCAAAGAATTGAAAATGGAATTACCATTAAACAGAGTAATCTCATTACTAGGTATATACCCAAAGGAATATAAATCATTCCACCATAAAGACACATTCATGCGTATGTTCATTGTAGCAATATTCACAGTAGCAAAGACATGGAATCAATCAAATGCCTGTAAACAATATAATGGATAAAGAAAATGTGGTACATATATGCCATCGAATGCTATGCAGTTTTAAAAAGGAAGGATATCATGTCATTTGCACCAACATGGATGGAACTTGAGGCCATTATCCTAAGAAAACTAATGCAGGAACAACAACAACAACAAAAACACAAATACTACATGTTCCCACTTGTAATGGGAGACTAACATTGAATATACATGGACACAAATTAGGAAACAACGGATTCCAGGGCCTACTTGAAGCTGGAGGTTGGAAGGAGGGTGAGGATAAAAATCTTCCTATCTAGTACTATGCTTATTGCCTGTATAACAAAACAATCTGTACACCCAACTCCTGTGATACACAATTTACCTGCATAACAAACCTGCACATGTTCCCCTGAACTTAAAATAAGAATTAAAAAAGGAAATTAGTTAAGAAATGAAGAGATGGGTAAACATGTTTTCACAAAATGAATTGAGACATTAGGCACCTTTGTAAAACCAAATAACAAACAAACTGGCCGTCTTCTGGAATTTCTCCTTCCTGGTTGAAGCAAAACAAAACAAATAAAACAAAACAAAATGAAAAAACCACAATGCTTTAAAATAATTTATTTTTAATAAATGACAGTTGATTTCAGAGGGGACAGTGTGTCAGTTGACTATGTAAGTACTCTGGATTCAATTTTTTTTCTGTTTGTAGTGATAATTATGGGGGTGTAATTACTTTTACAAAAGTGCATCGATATGTCTTAAAGCAAATGAAATTTATGTTTCAATGATCTATTTTAATGTCCAGTCAAAATCCCACGGTAGTTTACCTTCTGGTAAGTTTATACATTTAAAGGTAATAACAGATGTGAAATGTCCTTGATCCTCTAATGTGAGCAACAGAAAGCACAGCTTCTGAAGACTCTGATCTCAGCCATGGAAGTCTTTTGCTCCACTTCCTGCCCAAACATTCATTGTCTGAGTGGCATTAAGCCAGAAACAGGGCTTAATCATTATCAAAGTCAAGTGTTCTGTTCATGAATGTTTATGATGCAACGTTTCGAATATCCTCAGCCAATTCTTGATTTTATTATATATTATACATAATAAATATAATATATATAATATATATAATCAAGTATAGGTTACTCACTCCCATTTAAAAAATAATATATATTTTTAAATAATATATTTAAATTTAATATTTAATATATAAATATATTTAAATATTTAAATATATATAATATTTAATATATTATATTATTAAATATATAAATATTTAAATTATATATTATTTTTTAATCGGGAGTGCATACCTCAGAAGGAATTTGTATGATGACAGGAGGAGAACTTAAACCTTCATTAATCAGACAAAGAGGCACCCTTTTCCTACAAAGCCTCAATTTAACTTGCAGGAAAGGAGTATTTAAGGAGCTGTGGCCTGGCGAATCTTTCTCACATTTCAGACCCACAATAGTATTCTCTCGGCCTTGTTGTGCTGGAACAAGCAACCGCAGATACTATTGGGTGTGTTAGAATTGCCATATATAGACTGTGTCATTCATGTGTACTTTCTTTGTGTCAATTTATCTCAAATAGAGCATGGCCAGTTGCCTTTTGCAAAAATAACTGATCATAATGTTTTCTCCGTCTATCACATGATGAGAAGACACAAAAACATTATTTTCTTCTTTTTTTTTTAGTGTTGTTTTCTACCAGAATGAATACAAAAAATCAAGACATGAAATGGGCAGTGGCTGTGTTCCACAAGGAAAGAAGCCAAGTAACTTGAATCCTTGATTTTGTTCCAGATGTCACAACTGCATCTGCCATCTAAGAATGCCCCTAGATCTCTGGCCAGCAGGCATAGAGAGCTAAGATGTCAAGTCAGAGGCATGAGTTCAGAATTAGTTTTTCTAGACGGTTCATCTGAGACTGACTTGGAGGGCTCATTCTGAGCATAGATCCAGGAAGATACTAGGAAAGCCCAAGTAAAAGATTTAAAAAGGCCTTTAGCAGGCTGTGGGGGATAACAGCAGCAGAAACCATAGCTTCAGTAGCAGCTTTTACCTATGTATGTAAGGGATGAGAAATGATTAATTCAGTTTTTATCCCTATAATTCAGAAGTTACCAGGAAATTGCTGTCAATTACATTGCTGCACTAATAGTTTATTCGCAGAACTTGGCCTTCTCCTCCTTATTCTTTTTCATCATTTTTCCCATGCTCCAAACCACAATGAGATGGATGATTTTCTCTTCTGGAAGGATGGGATAGGGAAATGTAGGAAACTCAACTTCCTTTTGGGGATTTTTTTATTGTTGTAAGCCCCATTTGAGGGAAGATTTTACCTTCCAAGGCCTCTAGTTGGGGCCAGTCTTATAGAAGCAGCTACATGCAAGGTCTGAGTGGAGAGGGCTCCGAAAGACAGTAGCTTCAAAACACGGGCTCATACAATGTTAGTGATGGATGGCCCCAGTAGATATTACCTATTTTGTTGATGTCCTACATATGGTTATTAAGTTTTTAGTTTACTAAAAGGGACATTGAGAAAACATAATATGATTTCTTAAACAAAGACATACTTATAGCCAACAGGTATATGATAAAACGTTCAACATTACTAGTCATTAGGAAAATTCAGATCAAAACCCCAATGAAGTATCATCTCACCCTAGCTACAATGTCTGTAATGAAAAACTAACAAGTCCTGGCAAGGACAGAACGAATAGGGAACACTTGTACACTGTTGGTGAAAATATAAAGTAATGTAGCCATTATAAAAAAGTGTATGGAGGTCTCTGAAAAATGTAAAAAATAGAACTACAATGTTACCCTGCAATTTCACCACTAGTTATATATCCCAAAGAAAGGAAATTAGTAAATTACAGAGATATCTTCACTCCTATGTTTTTTATAGCACTATTTACAATTACCAACATATAAAATGAGCCCATGTGTCATCAACAGATTAATGAATAAAGAAAATGTGGTATATATACACAATTGAATATTATTAAGTCATAAAAGCTAGTAAAATTCTGTCATTTGCAGCAACATGGATGGAACTTGAGGTCATGAAGTGAAATAAGTAAAGCACAGAAAGACAAATCCTGCATGTTCTCATTCATAAGTGAGAGCTAAAAATGTGTATTTCAGGAAGGTAGAGAGTAGAATGGTGGTTACCAGAGTCTGAGAAGGGAAGTTGGGAAGGTGGATGAAGCTCATTAAGAGCTATAAAAATACAGTGAGATAGAAGGAATAAATTTCAGTGTTAACAGTAGGGGAATTATATTAAATAGTTAACAGTGGCTGGGCACGGTGGCTCATGCCTGTAATCACAGCTCTTTGGGAGGCCGAGATGGGCAGATCACGAGGTCAAGAGATGGAGACCATCCTGGCCAACATGATGAAACCCCGTCCCTACAAAAAATACAAAAATTATCTGGGCGTGGCACCATGCCCTGTAATCCCAGCTACTGGGGAAGCTGAGGAAGGAGAATCGCTTGAACCTAGTTGGCGGAGGTTGCGGTGAGTCGAGATCGTGCCACTGCACTCCAGCCCAGAGACAGAGTGAGACTCTATCTCAAAAAATAAATAAATTTTAAAAAATTAAAAATAATTAAAAAAACAAATTGTTAACAGTAATTATTGTATATCACAAAGTAGCTAGAAGAGAAAATATGAAACATTTCCAAAACAAAGCAATGATAAATATTTGAAGTGATGGATATCCCAGTTACCCTGATTTGATTATTACACATTGTATACAGGAATCAGAATATCATATGTACTCCAAAAATATGTACAACTATTATATGTCAATTTAAAAAAATACAACAAAGAACTATATATTGCCATAATATTAATATCAAATAAAATTAACACTAAAAATTAGGAAAGGCAACCATTCTATATAAATTTCTAAGTATAACTCTATAAAAGGTAAAAAAAAAATCATTCATCATTCTTATGTTTCTCATATATCTTTTACTTTTTAAATAAAATTATTAGACTTAGTTTCAGATCAACACAGGTCCATGGGAAAATATATCACCCATTTGTCTCCCTTTCTTTCTCTGTCTCTCTTCTTCATATGCAATATATGTCTATGTGTGCATGGATGTGTATATATATGTGCACATACCTATGTGTATGCTCACATTTATACTTTTATATGTCTATATATGCCCGTGTAAATATAAAAATTTTTATACCTTAGGTATATAAACAGAATGTTGATATGTGTGATATAATTAATCTATCCTTCCTACTGTTGGGTCATTTATTTATGAAATCACATGGCCAGGGTGGGAAGCAATGTCTACATATTGTAAATATGAATGAAAAGCTAGACAAATAGTAGGAAGAAAGCAGGATTATATATTTTAAAAATGGAGTAAGAGGTACTATACAATACTCTTTTCTCTGTCTCTTTCTGTCATGTTGGGCTTAATTGACCTGAAGCTCATGCCTATGCTTATGTTATTTATATTCTGATTTTATAACAGATCACATATTGTACAAAAATTTTGCAAAATATATAAAGGACTAAAAATGGAAAATATACTTCCTAATTCTATCAGCCCGAGGTGACAATTTAACAATGTTGGTGTGGTTCTATTCTATCTTTATTCAAATAAATATATATGGCAAAGTATTGTACATACTATATATACTGTATCAGATTTTTTCCACTTTGTGAAAAATAAACACATGCCCATTTAATTAATTATAATAATTAACATTATATTAATTACATAATTTAAAAATACATGCATTATAATTCAGAAATTTTCTATTTTTGAAAGATAAATTGATGACAATTTTTTTGCTACTATAAATACTGCTGTATTAGTCTGTTTCCTTACTGCTAAAAAGAAAAACCTGAAACTGGGTAATTTGTAAAGAAAAGAGGTTTAATTGGTTTATGGTTCCACAGGCTGTACAGGAACCACGGCTGGAGAGACCACAGAAAACCTTCAATCATGGCAGAAAGGGAAGCAAAAATATCTTACATGGCCAGAGCAGGAGGAAGAGAGTGAATGGGGAGGTGCTATGCACTTTTAAACTACCAGAACTTTTGAGAAGTCACTCACCATCGAGAGAACAGCAAGGAGGAAGTCCATCTCCATGATCCAATCACCTCCCAGTAGGCCCTTTCTCCAACATTGAAGATTACAATTCGACATGAGATTTGGTGGGGACATAAATTCAAACTATATTATTCTGCCACTGGCCCCTCCGAAATCTCATGCCCTTTTTACATTGGAAAATATAGTCATTCCTTTTCAATAGTACTCCAAAGTCTTAACTCATTTCAGCATTAACCCAAAAGTCCACAGTCCAAAGTCTCATCTGAGACAAGGCAAATCCCTTCTGCCTATAAGCCTGTAAACTAAAAAAAACAAGTTCATAACTTCCAAAATACAATGGGAATACAGGTATTGGCTAAATACTCCAACTCCAAAAAGGAAAAATCAGTTAAAACACAGGGACTACAGTCCCCATGCAAATCAGAAAGCCAGCAGGGCAGTCATTGAATCTCAAAGCCACAAAATAATTTCCTTTGACTCCATGTCCCAAACCCAGGGCACACTGATGCAAGGGGTAGGCTCCTAAGGACTCGGGCAGTTCCACCCCTGTGACTTTGCAAGTCTCAGCTCCCATGCCTGCTCTCAATGGCTGGCATTGAGTGCCTTTGGCTTTTCCAGGTACACAGTACAAGCTGTTGGTGGATCTATTATTCAGGGGTCTGGATAATGGCAGCCCTATTCTCACAGCTCCGTTAGGCAGTGCCCCAGTGAGGACTCTGTGCAGGGTCTCCAACCCCACATTTCCCCTCTGCACTGCCCTAGTAGAGGTTCTCCATGAGGGCTCTGCCCTTGCAGCAGACCTCTGCCTGGACATCCAGGCATTTCCATATATCCTCTGAAATCTAGGCAGAGACTCTCAAGCCTCAACTCTTGTCCTCTGTACATATACAGCCTTAAGATCACATGAAAACTGCTAAGACTTATGTCTGGCATCCTCTGGAGCTGTGACCTGAGACATAGCTAGGGATTTTTTAGTCATGGTTGGAGTGGAAACAGTTGGGACGCAAGGAGCAGTGCCCCAAGATTGCAGGGCAGCAGGGCCATACTGAATATTTTATGTTTAAAAATTGTTGTTATTTGACATTATTTTCTTTAGCTAGAATCCTCAAAGTGAATTTACTCCATTGAGAAATATAAACATTGTATAGTTTCTCAATAAATATTGTCAAGTTGTCTTAAATGGTTTCAGCTTATTTTCACATTACAGTGTTCAGAGCACAGAGAAGGCTTGAGATGAGCATATGAGCATTTAAACATTTCCTGGGCATGTCTCCCATTTCTATAACAAGCCAGACTATTTGAAACTTATGTTTTCTTGGGCAATGAGAAATCTGATAAAGAAAGTTACCTAGATGCTTCTTTATATAAAGGAGACAATGATGATGAAAAATTCTTATTGTTAAGTACTTTCCAGCATGCATGAAAGATAGTTCTCTACTTTGTATGTTGGACAGTTGTATTTACTGGTAAGATTCTGTCACATTTCAATAACAGTTTTTCCCTTTCTTAACCTATGGAATTTCTTTTAATGCTGACATCAGACATGTCTAGAAGGTGTTATGATCATTTGCATACTTTGTGACTAAAAGGGAATGATAGTAATTTTAAACATACCAAAACTGTATATCTCAATTAATGCTATTCTTCAAAGAAGTTAAATTGGGTGATTATACACTTAATCCTATTATAGTATCTATTCTCTGAACAGTGGTAGAAATCTGGTATGTGAAGGGCCTTCAGAGACATGTTTAAACTTTATACTCTAATATTGAAGTGTCTTTGCAAGCTATTTTTAATTCATATATCCAACCTTAAGTATTAGTCTTTATGGGCTAGATTATGACAATAATAGAAACTACACTAAAATGTCAGTATTTTAAAGTAACAGGAAGATATTACAAAGTCCATTATAGTCCTAGTCATCTTTTCAAGGCAGCAGTCCCCTATGTGATAGCTCAGTAATACAGGATGATTCAATTTTGTGGCACCACCACCTCAGTAATAGAATCCTATACTTACCTCCATGGAGGAAAAGGGAAGTAGAATTGTGTACCTGCTTGTAAATACTTCTGCCTGCTATTAACACCTTTTCCTTCTTTCATTTTCATTGGCTTCACCTAAATTCAAGAACACAAAGGAATCCAATCTTCCAATGTGTCTAAAATGAGAGGACTAAAAGTATTGGTTGGCACTAATACTCTCTACCATGCCTTATCTTCTGCAATTTTCCTAAGCATACCATATACAGGAATTTCAGTGTAGGCACTAATGGTATTTACATTATTATTACTGATTTTGAAAGATTGTTATATGCATTATAGAGTGCTTTCATTTCTAATAGAACCAAAACTAATCTCACTCATTTCTAAACATCACAGTTGTACTGCCATGGTTGAGTACCATTAATATAGACCACACTTAATTACTCAAATATACTACATGATTTTATTTCTGTATCTCTTTGCCTGTATTTCAAAATCCCTGTCTCTTTATGTCCACCTATAAAAATTCTGTCACTCCTTAATACTCCAACTTAAATGTTCTCCCTTATAAAGTATTTATTTTTATCCTCAGCTAGAAATACCTCTCCTTCTTCTGAATTAAAGTCTTGGTTTACATCAGTTTTACAGCACTTAATAATATAATAATAAGCATGCATATTAAGGATGTACTTATGTATTATGTGTATAGCACTTATAATAAGTGGTTATACAAGTTATAATAAGTTCTGGATGTACATAATACATAAGTACATTCTTAATATGTATGCCATTAGGTACATACTTAATATGTATGCATGGCCTTTATTACTCTTATTTGAGGCAACATTGTAGAGTAAAGGGAACAAGAATTTTGAAGCCTGATAGCATTAGATATGAATCATGGCTCTGCTATTTACTATCTGAGTGACTGCATGCAATATTTTATAACCTCTCTGAACTTTTTATTTCTCATTTATGAAATACTGTTGCTGTGAGGATTAAATACTGTAGGACACATAGAGATTTTAAAAAACTGCTTGGCACAGAGTTAACACTCAGCAATAGTACTTTACTCTCTACCCTTTAGTTTTATTCTGTTGACTGTGACTCTATAAGTGAAACTTATAGCATAGGGAAAGAGAAGGGCATTTTTCATCAGTTGTATCCAGCTAATTTGTCTTACTGATGTCTAAATATTTTACCTTAGTCATTTAAAACCATGGTTACACATTATAATCACCTGGAAAGGCTTTTTAATTTTTACATCAATACCTGGGCCCCACCCAGACAAATCAATAATTATTTATGGGAGTAGGACTTAGTATTTTTAAAGCTTCCCAAGCAATTTTATTGCAAAGTTGAGAACTTTAGCATCAAAAACACAATTTTTATACATATCACTCAGTAAATATCTGTTGAATAAAGTTCATATTAATCACACAAATAAGCTAAGCATGTTACTATATTTTGAAACCTCATTTTTAGCCTAAATTATATTAGCCAAGTTATTAAAAACTTTGGTCATCTTTGGGTTTTCATAATATTTGAAATAAAATCAAGTTCATTCTCAAAAGATTATGATTTGTCACCACCAAGAATAGTTAAAATAATGTGGCTAACACCCAGAGGTTGTTTTTTGAAGCAGAGGAAGGTCCAACACATTTTTGAACAATGGAAACACTAGATCTCTGTAAATACTTTCACAAACAAGCAAATCTGGTACATGGAAACATTGATAAGCTTTTATTAATATATTCATATGTGACATTTTGAGTACTGCCGACTCTTGCATGCTAATCTTGTATTTTATTCATTTAATCCAAGAAGTTTATAGTATCTTCTCCATGGCCCATACCAGTATTAATGCAGATTTTTCTTTTTCCAAAGGCTTCATCAATGTATATTTTCCCAAAATTTGAGTAATAGAAGAAAAGAAATCTGTATCTGAAACATAAAATGAGATCATGAGCATGAAATCATTAAATTATCACAAATTATCACAGTTGTATCATAATTCAATCTGCAGACACACTATTCAATGTCATATATACTCAGGTTAATGCATTATAATTTTCATGAACTACCTTAGATCATTTAAAAGGATTAGCATGTGTTTCAGTAGATCGCTATTACAGTTGTCTGTTGCTTTTAGAGGTTTAAAAATGCATAGCAAGGAATTAACAAGACAAAATTAACATTTTAAATATCTGACAACTAAAATACAATTGAGCATGAATTCCATATTTTTTTACTTCATTTTCTTCTTAATTGCAAAAGAAGCTTTAATTGTGGTTTTGCAAGACTTCTCTTGTGATTTTGCAAATGTTAGAAATAAATTTTCTTTCTCATCAGAATCACCTGAAAATAATGCAAAACTTAAAGAGCAGCTGAAAGAGACAAGTGAAACATGGGATATTGATAGTATGAATGATGAAGATGATAAGTTGGTGTTTACAAGTATTCAGGTTATAGCTAACATACAGTTTCTATCCAGGCAGTTATCTATGGCCATCTTTCATCAGTTTTTCTTCTTTCTCTAAGTACTAGAAACCTATGGTAGAAAAAAGACTGACAAAATCATTAAGTTATCTGTAATGTTAAGAATCAATATAGAATACTTGGTCCAAAATAGCCTAAGAATTTTTATTGTTTCTTATATTTCTATAAGCCCCACTGTCAGAATCCATCTTAACACCTGAAGTCAAATATAGTTTCTCCCCTAACTGTGCCCAGCTATATTTTTTCACTTTTGTTTCATTCAGAACTAACGAATGAAATTATGGCAATGTCCAATATCAAATTAAAATTTTTCTAGCACTTTGATCTTACCTTAAGTTACTGCCACTAAATAATGAAACTCCTTATTTACAATGCAGTTCAGAGTAAATATATACATCTAATATCATGGCTGGAGTTCTTTGGTGCTATCATCAAGATATAAGGTTTATAAGATTTATAAGATTTATAAATCTCAGCTTTATAAGATTTGGCATAAACTTCTAGTTCATCTCCAAAACCACTCATGGTTCTTCTGGGCACACAATTAGGCAAAGAATCTCTACCTCCTTTGCAATTGCATATAGCCACATAATGGATTTTTAGTCAATAGAATAAGAGCAAAAACTGCATTTTTCTGCCAACGCCTATGAGTGGCAAGCATAACTTCACAATTTTCTCTTTCTTCAACTAAGTGCAGATGAAAATAAGGGTCTATGGGATGGTGTATCCACAAGATAGAAGAAACCCATGTTCATAAATCATCAACTGGAGGAGTGTAACTTGCCAACAAGAAAGCCAACTTAAACTATTAAGTTAGTGAGAAATGAACGTATATTGAATTTGTGCTGTTATGCACATTTTATTTTATTTGTTATAGTTGTTTAACTTCTGGTGTCAAATATAAGGTACACAAATATTTTTTGTTCTTATTTCAAGAGGTAATAGTCTTTTAAGAATATGCTCATATTAACTATTCTCAGAATGATTGATGTATATGCCAGAATGCCAATTTTAAAATTTACAGCAGAAGGTACCTTATTCTGGTGGTGCAAAGAAAATGTATATGGAATTAAAGTACTTGGTAAGCTAAATTAGGTATTTAGGAACTGATTAACAAGAAATCCAAATGTGGTGAGCCTTGAGCTTTCTTGTGATGAAATCTGTATCACAAGAGAGACTGATGATTTATTCTTGACCTACAATTACAAAGACATGTCTAGAGATCAGAAAATTTATGTCCATCAAACATAGTGTCTCTCTTAATTGCATTGTGCTCAGTAACAAGACTAAATTCTTACTCTTTTATCCTCTTCTGTGTAGTCTTTTGGTAAACCACACCTGTCTGTATTAGTCTGTCTCATGCTGCTAATGAAGACATACCCCAAACAGGGTAATTTATAAAGAAAAAGAGGTTTAATGGACTTACAGTTCCACATGGCTGGGGAAGCTTCACAATCTTTGTGGAAGGCAAAGGAGGAGCAAAGGCACATCTTACACTGTGGCAGGCAAGAGAGCATGTGCAGGCAAACTGCCCTCCACAAAACCATCAGATCTCCTGAGACTCATTCACCATCATGAGAAAAACCCACCCCCATGATTCAAGCACCTCCCATCTGGTCCGTCCCATGACATGTGGGGATTATGGGAGCTACAATTAAAGATGAGATTTGGGTGCGGACAGAGAAAAACCGTATCAACATCTGTAATAAAACATTAGTTTTTAAGAGTACAATAACATTGATTAAATTACAGTTTTAAGTTACATTCAAGTCCCAAGGAAACATGTTAGTCATCTTAATTATAGGAGACACACTATCTCATAATAATCACGATTATACACTGTCCTTTATAGTAAATGACTTCTGCAAATGACTAATCTCATTCATTGTATGTTTTACTAATCTCTTCTCTGAGACTAATATTATCTCTAAGTTCATGAGGCAATTATAAACTTACCTAAGGAAATTTGACAAGGAGCGCTTTGATCCTAGAAAACTAGGAATTTCCAGTTATATGAAAGCAAAGTTTTAATAAATATACCAAGTTAAAAATTTAGTCAAAAAAATATTTATTTGATTTAAAAATAGAGTTCAAATGGGCGAAACCCACAATCTGAAAAACTTGTACTGTATGTCTAAATATCTTTATAATTTTGCTCCTCTGTAGCTGACACTCAGCTCTCAGCATTTAAGTGCTTAAATATAATGATTTGTTCCTTACTGTTATATAATGACCTATCCATTTTTAATCTTCAATTTTTTTTGTCTGTTTTGTTCTTTGCAGTTTGTTTTTTAATCATCTATTTATTTTCAAGATAATCATTTCCTGAGTCTCTGTCTCTGTATTTCATCATGAACTACTTTCTTCTCTGTACTTATTCATTAGATTCTTTCTCTCTGGAACAGTATTTTTCTAAAACATTTTCTTCAATTGTTAAGAAAACTCTTCTTTCTTGATCTCTATTTCTTAGTGAAGGTTCTTATATTTTGCTTGCTCCAGATATTTCCAATTATGTTCTTACCAGCTAGCTTTAAGAGCAAAACCCAAGAGCAAGCTTATTTAAAGGACCACATCAGGCAGTCAGCAAGCTAAAATAGTTAAAATAAAGTTAATCGTATTTTTCAACTTTTAGGTTCAGGGGTATATGTGCAAGTTCGTAATATAGGTAAATTCAAATCATAGGGATTTGTTGTATAGATTATTTCATTACCCAGATACTAAACCTACTGATATTTAAATATATTTAAATATTTTTATAATATAAAAATAACTATTACTACCCAATAAGGGTTACTACCCAATAGTTATTTTTCTGCTCCTCTTTCTCCTCCCACCATTCACCCTCAGGCAGGCCCCAGTGTCTGTTGTCCCCTCCTTGTGTCCATGTGCTCTCATCATTTACCTCCTACATACAAGTGAGAACAGGCAGTATTTGGTTTACTGATTTTGCATTAGTTTGCAAAGGATAATGGCCTCCAGTTCCACACAAGTACTGCAAAAGACATGATATCATTTTTTTTTTTTTTATGGCTACATAGCATCCCATGGTGTATGTGTACTACATTTTCTTTATCCAGTAGACCACTGATGGACATTTAGGTTGATTCCATGACTTTGCTATTGTGAATAGTGATGCAATGAACATACGTGTGCATGTATCTTTATGACAGAATGATTTCTATTTCTTTGGGGATATATGCAGCTATAAGATTGCTGGGTTGAATGGGAGTTCTGTTTTCAGCTCTTTAAGAAATTGCCACACTGCTTTTCCATAATGGTTGCGAAGTTTACGTTCCCACCAACAGTGTGTAAGTAAAATGTTCCCTTTGTTCAGCAACCTTGCTAACATCTGTTATTTTTTGACTTTTTAAAAATAGCCATCTGACCGTGTGAGATGGTATCTCATTGTGGTTTTGATTTGCATATCTTTTGTTTGTTTGTTTGTTTGTTTTCTTTTTTTTTTTTTTTTTTGAGACGGAGTCTCCCTCTGTCGTCCAGGCTGGAGTGCAGCGGTGCAGTGTGGGCTCACTGCAAGCTCCGCCTCCTGCGTTTACGCCATTCTCCTGCCTCAGCCTCTGGAGTAGCTGAGACTACAAGTACCCGCCACCACGCCTGGCTAATTTTTTGTATTTTCTTTCTTTCTTTCTTTCTTTCTTTCTTTCTTTCTTTCTTTCTTTCTTTCTTTCTTTCTTTCTTTCTTTCTTTCTTTCTTTCTTTCTTTCTTTCTTTCTTTTCTCTCTCTCTCTCTCTCTCTCTCTCTCTCTCTCTCTCTCTCTCTCTCTCTCTCTCTCTTTCTTTCTTTCTTTCTTTCTTTCTTTCTTTCTTTCCTTTCTTTTCTTTCTTTCTTTTCGTATTTTTAGTAGCGATGGGGTTTCACCGTGTTAGCCAGGATGGTCTCAATCTCCTGACCTCGTGATCCACCTTCCTCGACCTCCCAATATGCTGGGATTACGGGCGTGAGCCACCACGCCCAGCCTTGATTTGCATATCTTTAATGATCAGTGATATTGAATTTTCTTTCACATGTTTCTTGGCCACATGTATGCCTTTTTTTTTTTTTGAAAAATATCTGTTTATGTTGTTTGCACACTTTTAAATAGGGTTGCTTGTTTCATGTAAATTTGTATAAGTTCTTTACAGAAGCTGGATATAGACTTTTGTCAGGTGCATAATATTAGTCTTTTCTCCCAGTCTATAACTGTCTGTTTACTCTGTTGACAGTTTTTTTTTTTTTTTTTTTTTTTTTGCTGTGCAGAAGCTCTTTAGTTTCATTAGATCCCATTTGTCAATTTTTGCTTTTGTTGCAATTTCTGTTGGTGTCTTTGTCATCACATTTTTGCCAGTACCTATTTCCTGAATAATATTGGGTAGATTGTCTTCCAGGGTTTTTATAGTTTTGAGTTTTACATTTAAGTCTTTTATACATCTTAAGTTGATTTTTGTATACGGTGTAAGGAAGAAATCCAGTTTCAAAGTTCTGCATATGGCTTGCTAGTTTTCCCAGAACTATTTATTGAATAGGGAGTTCATTCTCCATTGCTTGTTTTTGTCAGATTTGCTGAAGATCAGATGTTTGTAGGTGTGCAGCCTTATTTCTGAGCTCTCTATTCTGTTCAAATGGTCTATTTGTGTGCTTTTCTACCAGTACCATGCTGTTTTGGTTACTGTAGCCCTGTTGTATTGTTTGAAATTGGGTAGTGTTATGCTCTCTGCATTGTACTTTTTACTTAGAATTGCCTCAGTTGTCCAGGGTCTTCTTTCATTCCCTATGAATTTAAAATGTTTTTTCTACTTATGTGAATGATGTCACTGGTAGTTTGATAAGTATACTGTTGTACCATTGAATATATGAATTGCTGAGCATGAACTGTTTTTTCATTTGTTTGTGTCATTTCTGATACCTTTGACCAGTATTTTATAATTCTCACTGTGGAGATCTTTCACCTCCCTGGTTGGATGTATTACTAGATATTTTATTCTTTTTGTGTCAATTATGAATGAGATTACACTTCTGATTTGGCTCTCAGCTTGGCTGTTGTTGATATGTAGGATTGCTAGTAATTTTTGCATGTTGATGTTGTATCCTGAAACTTTGTTGAAAATGCTTATTAGTTCAAGCAGTGTTTGGGGAGAGACAGTGGAGTTTTCTAGATGTAGAACCATGTCATCTCCAAGCAGGGATAGTTAGATTTCCTCTCTTGCTATTTGGTTGCCCCCCCCCCTTTTTTTTATCTTGCCTAATTGTTCTGCCTAGGACTTCAATACTATGTTGAGTAGGAATGGTGACAGAGGGCATCCTTGTCTTGTGCCACTTTTCAAGGGGAATGCTTCCAGCTTTTATCCATTCAGTATGATGCTGCCTGTAGGTTTGTCATAGATGGCTCTTATTATTTTGAGGTATGTTCTTTCAATACCTAGTTTGTTGAGAGTGTTTACCATGAAGACATGTTGAATTTTATCGAAAGCTATTTCTGCATCTATTGAGATGATTTCATGGTTTTTATCTTTAGTTGTATTTATGTGATGACTTGTGTTTATTGATTCGCATATGTTGAACCACCCTTGTATCCCAAAGATAAAACCTACTTCCTCATGATGGATTAGCATTTTGATGTGCTGCTGGATACAGTTTACTGGTATTTTGTTGAGGTTTTTTGCATCGATGTTTATCAAAGATATTGGCCTAAAATTTTCTTTTTCTGTTGTTTGCCAAGAAAAAGAAAGTCTGCCAAGTTTTGGTATCAGGATGATGCTGGCCTCATAAATGAATAGGAGAGGAGACCCTCCTCCTTAGTTCTGGGAATAGCTTCAGTAGAATGAAACTAGCCCTTCTTTGTTCATCTGATAGCATTTGGCTGTAAATTTGTCTGATGCTGGGCTTTTGTTTGGTTGGTAGGCTGTTTATTACTGATACAATTGGAGCTCATTTTTCTTATGTTCAGGGATTCAATTCCTTGCTGGTTTAGTGTAGGGACTATGTATGTGTCCAGGAATTTATCAATTTTTTTCTAGATTTTCTAGCTTGTGTGTACAGAGGAGTTCACAGTATTTGCTGATGGTCATTAGTATTTCTGTGTGTTCAGTGGTAATATGCCCTTTGTCATTTCTAGTTGTGTTTATTTCAATCCTCTGTCTTTCCTTCTTTATTAGTCTAGCTAGCAATCTACCTATCTCAATTTTTTTTTCGAAAACCAGCTCCTAGATTTGTTGATCTTTTAAATACTTGTTTGTGTCTCAATCTCTTCAGTTCAGCTCTGATTTTGGTTATTTTTTGTCCTCTGTTAGCTTTGAGTTTGTTTTCTCTTGCTTCTCTAGTTCTTTCAGATGTTATGTTAGGTTGTTAATTTGAGATCTTTCATACTTTTTAAATACGGCAGTTAGTGCTATAAATTTCTCTATTAAAACTGCCTTAGCTGTATCTCAAAGATTCTGGTATGTTATATCTTTGTTCTCATTAGTTTCAAATTACTTCTTGATTTCTGCCTTAGTCCCATTATTTACCCAAAAGTCATTTTGAAGCATGGTGCTTAATTTTCATGTAATTGTACAGTTTTGAGCATTTTTCTTAGTCTTAAATTTTACCTTTATCGCACTGTAGTTTGAGAGTGTGGTTGATATGCTGTCAGTTATGTTACTATTTCTGAGGATTGCTTTACATCTGCTTATTTGGTTGATTACAGGGTATGTCCCATGTGGCAATGGAAATAATGTACATTGTGCTGTTTTGGGATGGAAAGTTCTGTAAATGTCTATCAGGTTTATTTGGTCCAGTGTGAAAGCCTTAAGTCTCTCTTTTTTTAAAATTTTCTGCCTCAGTAATCTGTCTAATACTGTCAGTGGGCTGTTAAGGTCTTCCTCCATTATTGTGTGGGAATCTACGTCTCTTAGAAGGTCTCTAAGAACTTGCTTTATGAAGCTGGGTGCACCTGTGTTGGGTGCATATATATTTAGGATAGTTATGTCTTCTTGTTTAGTTGAACCCTGTATGTTATGTAACACTCTTCTTTGCTTTTTGTTACCTTTATTGTTTTACGTCTGTTTTGTATGAAATTAGGACTGTAACCCCTGCTTTTTTACATTTTCAGCTTGCTTGTATATTTTTCTCCATCCTCTTATTTTAGCCTGTAGGTGTCATTGAATTTGAGATAGGTGTCTTGAAGACAGCATAACTATTAGTCTTGGTTCTTTAACTTGCCACTCTGTCTGTACCTTTTAATTGGGGCCTTTAGCCTATTTATATCCAAGGATAGTATTGATATGTGTGGATTTGATCCTGTCATTTTGTTGTTATCTGGCTCCTATGCAGATAAGAGTGTTTGTTTTCTTGATTTGTAGTGTCACTGCCCTGTGTACTTAAATGTGTTTTTGTAGTGTCTGGTAATGACATTGCCATTCCATATTTAGTACTTCTTTCAGCAGATCTTGTGAGGCAGCTATGGTGGTAACAAATTCCCTCAGCATTTGCTTGTCTGAAAAGGATCTAATTTTTCTTTCACTTATGAAGCTTGATTTGGCCATATATAAAATTATTGGTTAGAGTTTATTTTATTTAAGAATGTTGAATATAGACCCCCAATATCTAATGGTGTGTAGGGTTTCCTCTGAGAGGCCCACTATTAGTCTGATGGGCTTCCCTTTGCAGGTGACCTATCCTTTCTTTGCAACTGCTTTTAACATATTTTTTTCTTTCATTTCTGCCTTAGAGACTCTGATCATTATGTTTTTTGGGGGGATGATCTCCTTGTGAAATATTTGGTGGGGGTTCTTTGCGTCTTCTGTATTTGAATGCTTGTCTTTCTTGCTAGGTTGGGGAAGTTCTCATGCATTATGTTCTAAAATGTGTTTTCCAAACTCCTTCCATTCTACCTATCTTTTTCAGACATACCAATGAGTCATAGATTGAGTCTCCTTACATTGTTCTATATTTCATGGTGGTTTTCTTTACTCCCTTCATTTTTTCTTTTTGTCCTGCTATCTTACTTCAGAAAGCCAGTTATCTAGTTCTGAGATTCTTTCCTCAGCTTCATCTATTCTGCTGTTAATACTTGCAATTGCATTATGAAATTCTTGTAGTATGTTTTTCAACTCTATCAAGTGGGTTATGTTCTTCTCTATACTCGCTATTTTTTTTTTCTTTTAGTTCCTGTATTTTCTTATTGTGACTCTTGGCTTCCTTAGATTGGGATTCACTGTTCTCCTGGAACTTGGTGGTCTTTGTTCCTATCTATATTCTGAATTTTATTTCTGTCATTTCAGCTATCTCAGCCTGGTTAGGAGCACTTGCTGGAGAACTAGTACAGTTGTCTGTAGGAAAGAAGATCTCTGGCTTTTTGACTTGTCTGAGTTCTTGCACTGGTTCTTTCTCATCTTTATTATTGATGCTGTCCTTTGAATTTTTTTTTTCCTTTTATCTTATTTGATGACCTTGAATAATCTTGGGGATTTGATTGTTGTATAGGGTGGGTTAAGTTTACTGGATTCATTTCTGAAAGATTTTTGGGGTCCAAGGCTCAGTTTAGGACTCCTGGAATGCATATTCTAACTCTGCTGGACTGGTGTTGGGTCTCCACTTTTTTTATGGCTCCTTGAGTTTAGGAACCTGTTGCACTAGGTCAAAGGTGTTCACAAACCGCTGCTCACAACATTCCGACGGGTGATTTTAGCCAAAGCAATTCATAAGGTGGTGGCAGCAGAATTCATTCTTGTTTGCACATTCTGGTAGCAGCTGCAGCTGCAGCATGGTGGGGTGCACTTTTTTGGGCTATGGTAATGTGCTAGCAGGTGCCAGGTTTCCAGCCTCCATGCAGGCATTCACAGAACCCACTGGTGTTGGCAGCTTAGCCTCCATGCATGCAGGTGTTTGCAGCATTGGCTGGCATTTGCAGCATGGTTCAGGGGGAGAGGAGAACCCCACCAGTGACTGTGTGCATATTCATGCCAGTGGTCGTATTTGCACCCTCCTTTCATGTTCCCACATGCAGCAGTGGCTGCTCAGTGCTGGGGTGGGTCTTCTTTTCTCCATGCCTAGTTTTGCACTTGAGGCAGTTCTGACACACGGGTGGGGCACTGGCAAGGATGGGTCTGATGGTGTCTCTGTCTACCCGTGCTCCGACAACAATTTTGGTGTAGTTGTGTGAGGGGGCAAGGTTCACTCCTGCTGGCATTAGTGGCACAGCAGTGTGCATACACACACTCGTGCTGGCAAGGAAGAAAAAGCAAGGTCTTCCTTGAACACAAGAACCAGCAAAGCTATGTGGGGGCTGGTCATGTGTGAGTGAGTGTATGCAGGCAAAGCAAGATGGGGGGCCTGCAGTGAGGGCAGGTTGCAAGCAGGCTTGTGCATGTCCACTGGGGCTGTTGTTTTGGAAAATTCTGCCAGTCAGGTATCATCTGCTAGTGCAGGAGATCTGCCAGTGCAGCAGCTTCTGGAGTTACCTGTAGGTTGCACTGCAAGCAGGTGCAGACAGGCTAGGGCCTCTGGAGAGGCCAGAAGACCAAGGGATGCTCAGGTTAGATCAGCTCTTTCTCATGGGCAAGATCACCCTGCAGAGTTTAGGTCCATCCATTCCCCTTAAGGCTAAAGTCTAATGGGAATGAGTCAGTCCTAGGGGAATGGTGGCCTGGCCATGCTCCACTACAGATGCTCCTGCACCAAACCCTCTGGGCTTTTCTCTGGCTGGAGTTCTGTCCCTATTGCTAATCTGAGCAGTTCTCCCTGCCAATTCAAGTGTCAATGGTGGTCAAGTGGTCTGCTCTTGTCAGGATCCCAAAGGCCAGTGGCAAAAGTGGGTTGCTCCTTGCCTATTCAACTTATCCCTTTATCCCTTTCCCAAGAGACACTGGGGAACAGGAATGAGTGTGCAGTAGTCCCTTGTGCAGTAGTCCCATGCAGTATTACCAACTTTCTTCCTCTGAAGCCCAGCTTCTGGGTCGTCCCCCAGTCCACTCTCAATGCCTTCCCTCTAAAGATCTACTGGTAGTCCACCAGTCTTCCTGATGCCCTGTCCCTTGGTGGTAGGTGCTCCTCCTGGCTGTGTCTAGTCAGCCATTTTCTCCCCACTTCTAAGTCAACTGTTTCACCAAGTAAGTATGTGTCAAATATAAGCTGGTTTCTTCACAAATGTAAATGATAAATAAGCACTTCTATACAGAGATTTGGAATAAACTATACATATGGATTTTAAATAAGAAAGAAAAATTAAGCTTAGCTATTAGTGTATGGGTGGAACAAAATTACTGAGCTGTCAGATGGAAGCAAAGTGAAATGCAAAAATGTTAATTAATGTATTTGAGCTTGAATTAGACATACATATTCTCCCATCCTAATAAACTAGAATCAACAATCAATTCCAAAATACTACTAAAATTAACTTAAAGTAATTAAATATTGTACTTGACTCAGATCTATAAGAACAATAAAAGGGATTTCCAAATAGGCACACAACTTAAAGTTTTCTAAGTAACTCAGTTTTGACTCAAACTCTAGAGCTTGCAATTTTTCCCAAGTATTAGGATTGAGAACTATATGCTAAATAAAATGTATAATTGGCCTCTTCTTATTTTATATACTCGTACCGACTAATCAGGTCCTATTTGCTGCTAAATTTATGAGATATGCATCTGCATTACTTTTTTGGTATATTCTTCATTTATAAGATCTTCGTTACATATTTGTTACTACCTTTATCATTTAATCTGTTAAAATCATTTTCTTCCCAATTTTGTTTATAGGTCCTGAATTACTGTGTTGTTCGTTCATGAACATGAACAAAATAAAATCAGGATTCAAGATTATTTACCTTTAACTTTTGTAATTTATTTAATTTGTTTCTATTTTATTTTATTTTTTTGAGACAGAATCTCGCTCTGTCACCCAGGTTGGAGTGCAGTGGTGCGATCTTGGCTCACTGCAACCTCTGCCTCCTGGGTTCAAGCGATTCTCCTGCCTCAGTCTCCCGAGTAGCTGGGATTACAGGTTGTGCCACCCTGCCCAGCTAATTTTTGTATTTTTAGTAGAGATGGGGTTTCCCCATGTTGGCCAGGCTGGTCTCGAACTCCTGACCTCAGGTGATCCACCCGCCTCAGCCTCCCAAAGTGCTGGGATTACAGGCATGAGCCATCATGCCCGGCTCTATTTATCTTTTAGAAAACAACTTTTATAGAATGCTCAATGAAATGTGTACTTTTTAAAAGAAATATTACTTAAGTTTCAGGGGGAAAATGTGCAACTTTGTTATATAAATAAATTATGTGTAAATAATTTATTATTTCTATCCTAGATAGTAAATATAGTACCTGGTAAATAGATATTTGATCCTCACCCTCCTTCCAACCTCCACCCTCAGATAGACCTGACTATTGTTTCCTTCTTTGTGTCCATATGTACTTGATGTTTGGCTTCCACTTATAAGTGAGAAAATGCAGCATTTGGTTTTCTGTTTCTTTGTTAGTTTGCTTAGGATAATGGCCTCCAGATTTGGTTCTTTTTTATTGATGCATAGTATTCCATGGTATATAAGTACCACATTTTCTTTACCAAGTCTACTATTGATGCACATGTAGGTTGATTTCATGTCTTTTTTATTTTGAATAATTATGTGATGAATATACACATGCATGTGTCTTTACGGTGGAATGAATTACATCTTTTGGTGTATATACTCAACAACAGAATTGCTAGTCAAATTGTAGTTCTGTTTTAAACTCCTTAAGGAATCACCACACTACTTTTCACAATGGCTGAAATAATTTTTCTTTGTGCCATCAGTTTATAAGTATTCTTTCCCCACAACCTTGTCAGCATCTGTTATTTTTGACTTTTTAACAATAGCATTCTGACTGGTGTGAGATGGTATTTCATAATGTTTTTTATTTGCATATCTCTGATTATTTGTAAGGTTAAGCATTTTTATAAGCTTGTTGGCCGCATGTATGTCTTCTTTTGAAAAGTGTCTGTTCCCATCATTTGTCCACTTTGTAATGTGGTTGTTTGTTTTTTGCACATGAATTTGTTTAAGTCCTTATACATCCTGGGTATTAGATATTTGTCAGATGCATGGTTTTCAAATATTTTCTCTCACTCTTAGGTTGTCTGTTTATTCTGTTGATAGTTTCTTTTGTTGTGCAGAAGCTATTCCACCAGATTGCTGGTGGAATTGGCCCAGGATGACAGCTGGAGAATGGAGTCAGTTTTATCGAAGTATGAAAACCAGATTACTACTTTCATTGAATACCTAGAAGAATATTTAGATACAGATGAGCTGGTATGGATCTTAGAAAAAGAGCATCATATTAAAACAGAGACTTCTAAGCTGTTGTCTGATATGAGTGCTTGTCTATAGTTTACATACAGAAGGAAATTTTCACCCATTTGGGTAACGGGCCCTTCATCAGATCCTGGTTAGGGATGTATGCTATACTGTGGACAGATGATACTGGCTCAAGCCCTTATACGTAAACACTTGGGAAAGGACTGGAACTGGGAGAAACAACAACAACAACAACATAATACCAATGGATCCTACAGTGCTTCTTATAAAAAATTGTTGCTACACTATATATCAAATGGCACAAATGGGTGTAGGAGAAGGGAAATCAACTGGAGAATGGTTTGGACCAAATACAGTTGCACAGATGTTAACAAGAAACCTTGCTTTACTTGATGAATGGAATTCCTTGTCTCTTTATGTTTCAATGGATAACACAGTGGTCATTGAAGATATCAAAAAAAGTGTTGCGTCCTTCCCTTGAGTGCTGACACAGACTGTGACAGGTCTCCCGATTCTCTGCTTCAAACTAGAGTAAGGGCACCTCTGTCTACTGCCTAGCCTGGAAACCCCTGTTGCTCATTGTGCCCCTTTGCCTGGGCATAAACTGAAACAATCCTGTCTATGTTGATGCATTCAAAGAGTGTTTTAAGATGCCACACTCTTGAAGGGCATTAGGAGAAAAACCGAATAATGCTTATTATTTCAGAGAATTCTTAGGTGATAAGCTCATCTTTTTGGACCCTCACACAACCCAGACCTTTGTCAACACTGAAGAGAATGAAATGATTGATGACCAGACTTTCCATTGCCTGCAGTCCCCACAGCGAATGAACATACTGAACCTGGATGCTTCAGTTGCATTGGGATTTTTCTGAAAATAAGAAAAAGACTTTAATAACTGGCATAGTCTTGTTCAGAAGGAAATTCAAAAGGAGCATTTAAAGATGTTTGAATTGATTCAGAAACATCCATCGCACTGGCCTCTCCTTGTACCTCTAGCCAGGCCAGAAGTGACAACCACTGGGGCATAATTCACTGACTCTACTGAATAACTGGAGGAGTTTGATCTGGAGGAAGATTTTGAGATTCTGAATGTGTAGAATCCTGGGATCTCAACTTGGAAGCCTGTCTTCCGTCTGGCACCATAAAAACATGAGCTTATTACATAAAACTTTTCTTGTCAGCAAGTTCCTCATATACCAATAGCATTCAAATTCGATAGTATTCATGACTGAGCCAATCACTGTTTCTCAGAAAAAAAATAAAAAAAATAAAAAAGACAGTAACTTCTTTCCCAGAAAGAAATAGAACAATCATGGAGCCTAGGAACAGAAAGATGAGGAGTTCATTGCTTCCCAGCTTGTCTTACATGGCTACAGCAAATCCTCAGCTTCTGTAATGAGGAGATGGACATCTGGAAAACAGGTAGCAACTCTCAGCTTGCTTCAAGAATAAGCAGATGAGAGATAGTTAAGCTGTTCTTCTTCATCCCTTTCAGGTGTGATCTCTTTTGGACTAAATATTGGCAATCTGTTGTCTTGCTCAAATAATACAGTGACCAAATTAGGGGAGAAAAGGTTCTTGTTAAATTGTTTGAATGTGTAGTTTAAGTAATTATAATTTATATCAAAACGTTTGTCAAAGAATTGATGCCAAATATACTCTCTTGATCTCCTTCCTATTTGGGGGAATCTCGCTATTTGATAGGTCAGTGCCCCCATTCTTACTGATACTTTTGTCAGATGTCACCCTGTCCTTAAATCAAATCATAATCACTTAAATCAGGTGTCAGCAAACTTCCTGTAAAGGACCGGACAGTAAATATTTTGGGCTTTGCAGGTCATGCGACCTCTGTCCCATCTACTCAACTCTGCTATTGACATGCAAAAGCAACCATAGAAAATATGCACAAAAATGAGCATGGCTTTAATTCAAGAAAAGTTTATTTACAAAAACAGGTGTGGCGCTGGGTTTGGCCTGCAGGCTATAGCTTGCCAATCAGTGACTTAAACTGTTGATTTTTGTTTAAGAAATTAAAAATAAATTGTGTTTGAATTATAAAAAAAGTTCCTCATTTTTTACATTAATTTTGTATTCTGAAACTTTCCTAAGTTTGTTTATCAGATCAAGGAACTTTTGGGTAAGTCACAAAGGGAAACATCTTTAATTCTAACCCAGGTACCCCTGGAAGTGTAATGGAAAAGCCTTCTGTTTCTACATGTGAGAAATCCATTTTAAATGTTTGTTATATCCTTGATAAGGTTAATATGATTTTATATTATTAGACCTAAGTGCAAAGTCAGTGTTGACTTTTTTAAATGTGACAATTCTTGGTGTAAAATATATATTGAGAAAAAAGGCATCTTTTAAAACCCAAAAAACTGAACTAGCAGAGTAATGCCTTATATGAACTACCATGTGAGAAATTGAGTCTTCTGGTATGAGACATTTAATAGTGTTAAGGAGTCTAAGATAAAGTTTATAGGGGGTGAGTAGAAAGATGACTTCCTCCTGGTAGAGGTAGCTAATAAAAAATTATTGTATTTTGGAGCTGGAGTGCAGCTACTACAATTACACATGTCCTGCAAAACCTGAAGATGAGATTAATATGTCAGAATTTGAAGCCCGGATTTGTCAAGCATAGATGATTTTGAACTTTTTGTCCTCTCTATATGATTTGCTATTTGGTGCTTTTCCCATAGTATTATGTAAACCTTAGTGAAATATGTCCAACCTGGGCCAATAGAAACAAAAGAAGGATTAAATTCCTTCTTGGAAAAGTGGAGGAAAGGGTAGCTAGCAGTTACCTAGGAAAAAAGATGTTGATGGCAGCACTCAGGGTAGAGAGAGTATGCCAGTGTAAAGGCAAAGTTAGGGAGGGCAGAAAATTCAGAAGTTTTCAATTTAGTCACCACTTTTCGCTTGACTTGGAAATCCTTGCTACAAAAAGTAGCTTGGTAGGGTCTGTTTTCTACTGAGATAAGGAAGGCTGCATGAAATACCCAAGTTGTCACAGGAAAAAAAAAAAAAAAAAAAAAAAGATGATTTTTCCTATGCCTCCAAAATTGAATGAAGTTCAAGTTGCACATATCCAATAACATAGAAATGTCCAATCCCTGGTATGATACTTTTAAGAGATGCTATTTATGTGCATAAGTAGTAGTGTATAATAATATTCATTCCTGCGTTGTTATAACAAAAAATTAGAAGCCTTATAGTAATGTATAATAATATTCACTGCTACATGGCTATAAGAAAAAATTAGAAACATCTTAAATGTGAATCAACAGAAAAGTGGTAAATTCTGGTATATTCATGCCACATAATACTATAAGTCAGGTAAAATTACTGAAATAGACTGCTATGCTTCAAAATGAATAAAAGTATTATGAAACAAAATATTAAGAAATAAGAAAGGTACAGAAGGATACAGCATTATGGTACCATATATACAAAGTTGTATTAAAAATAATATCATTATGAATATGTACATAGCCAAAATAGAGCTGGAATTTATAGCCAACAATTTCATAATATTGGGTATATTTGGAGAAGAAAGAGGAGAAATGAGATGTGGAAGAAGTACACAATATCTTCAAATTAATGGAAGTGCTTGATTTCTTAAAAAGAAATTCTGATGTAAATATTAAAATATATATGTATATATATGTGTGTGTCTGTGTGTGTGTATAAGTATTTAAAGGTTTCACATATAGATGTTGAATAGCCAGGTGTCTACTGTATTTTTTTTAATTTTTGTTTTCCTGAAACTATTCATAATTAGAAATAAAAGTAATGAATATGACTTCGCAAGTCAGAGAAATTGCACAGAATGATCTATATGAAGGAAGTAGAATGGGCAAAGATCCTGAGTCAGGAAAGGTCATGCTGTGTTCCAAGATATTACTAAGTTATAAGCTATATAGAAAAATGCAAGGGATGACAGCCTATCTTCCTATTTGAATGTCTCTTTTTCTTTCTCTTGACTGATTTTTCTGGCCAGGACTTCCAGTACTATGTTGAATATGAGTGGTGACAGAGGGCATCCTCGTTTTTTGCTGGCTTTCAAGGGGAAAGCTTCCCACTTTTGCTCATTCAGGATGATGTTGGCTGTGGGTTTGTCATAGATGGTTCTTAATATTTTGAGGTATGTTTCTTCAATACCTAGTTTGCTGAGTTTTTAACATAAAGGGATTTTGAATGTTATTGAAAGCCTCTTCTGCATCTATTGAAATGATCCTGTGAGAAGTGATTTTTGTCCCTAGTTCTGTTTACTTAATGAATCACATTTATTGATTTGCATATGTTGAACCAACCTGTCATACTAGGACTAAAGCCTACTTGATTGTGGTGGGTTAGCTTTTTCATGTGCTACTAATTCGGTTTGCTAATATTCTGTTGAATATTTTTGTTTCATTATCCATCTCTGTTTGCACATAATATGATTCTATACCTAGAGTATTTCATAGTCTTGGCCAAAAGCTCATTAAACTGATAAGCAACTTCAGCAAAGGCTCAGGATACAAAATCAACATACCAAAATTAGAAGTATTTCTATACACCAAAAACAGCCAACCTAAGAGCCAAATCAGGAATGGAATCCCATTCACGATTGCCAGAAAAATAATAAAACACCTAGTAATAAAGCTAGTCAGGGAGGTAAAAGATACATAAAATGGTAATTACAAAACATTGCTCAAGTAAATCAGAGATGACATAAACAAATGGAAAAATATTCCATGCTCATGGATAGCAAGAATCAATATAATTGAAATGGCCATACTTTCCAAAGCAATTCACAAATTTGCCACTCTTCCCATCAAACTACCAATGGCATTCTTCACAGACTAGAAAAAAAATATTTTAAATTGATATAGAACCAAAAAAGTGCCCGAATAGGCAGGGCAATCCTAAGCAAATAGAACAAAGCAGGAGGTATCACCCTACCCAACTTGAAACAAAACTATAGGGCTACTGTAAACAAGTCAGCATGGTCTTGCACAAAAACAGATTTATAGACCAATATGACAGAGAACCCAGAAATAAAGCCACACATCTACAACCTTCTGATCTTCAACAAAGATGATAAAAACAGGCAATGGAGGAAGAACTTCTTATTTAATAAATGGTGCTGGAATAACTGGCTAGCCATATGCAGAAGATTGAGACTGGACCCCTTTTTTATACCATATACAAAAGCCAACTCTAGATGGATATAAGTTTTAAATGTAAAACCCAAAACTATGAATACCCTGGAAGACAAGCTAGGCAACGCCATTTTGCACATAAGAACTGGCAAAGAGTTCATGATGAAGACAGCAAAAGCAATTGTAATAAATGCAAAAATTGATAATGAGGCTGTAATTAAACTAAAGAGCTTCTACACAGCAAAACAACAACAACAAAACTATCATCAGAGTTAACAGGCAACCTACAGACTGGAAAAAATATTGCAAACTATGCATCTGACAAAGGCCTAATATCCAATGTCTTTAAGAAACTTAAATTTACAAAGAAAAAAAATTCCATTAAAAAGTAAGCAAAACACATGAACAGACACTTTGTGAAAGAAGACATACATGCAGCAAACAAGCATATAAAATGTTCAATATCACTGATAACTAGAGATATGCAAATCAAAACCACAATGACATATTATCTCACTCCAGTAAGAATTGCTATTACTCAAAAGTAAAAAAGTTACATATGCTGGTAAGATTGCCAAGGAAGGGAACACTTATACACTGCTATTGGGAGTGTAAATTAGTTCAACAATTGTGGAAAGCAGTGTGGCAATTTCTCAAAGAGGCAAAAACAGAAATACCCTTCAACCCAGCAATCCCATTACTACATATATACCCAAAAGAATATAAATCATTCTATCATAAAGACACATGCATGTATATGTTCATCACAACACTATTCACAATAACAAAGGCATGGAATCAACCTAAATGCCTATCAATGGAAAACTGGATTAAAAAAAAAAAAGTGGTACATATACACCATCGAATACTATGCAGCCATAAAACATAATGAGATAGTTTCTTTTGCAGGAACACAGATAAAGCTGTAGGTCATTTCCCTTAGCAAACTAACACAGAAACAGAAAAACAAATACTGCATGTTCTCACTTATAAGTGGGAGATAAATGATGAGAATACATGGACACAAAGGGGGAAACAACAGACACTGAGGTCTAACTGAGGGTGCAGCATGTAAGGAGGGAGAAGAGCAGATAAAGCAACTACTGGGTAATAGGTTTAGTGCCTGGGTGATAAAATAATCTGCACATCGAACCCCCATCACATGAATTTACCTACGTAACAAACCTTCACAAGTACCTTTGAACCTAAAATAAAAGTTTAAAAAAGGATGCGGGGGATGAAGACAGAAAGCTTGAGTCTAGGGTGGGAAATAAAATCAGGAAACCTTTTTATTTTGTCAAAAATGAATTTAATATTTTATCCATATATGCAGATTTCTTAAAGTTCGATATTCAAAGGTCATTATCTTATCCAAGAAAAATGTACTCATCTTTTAGATGCTTTTACATTTAAGTTCTGAATGCAAAGACATAATTGCACTCATAAATGCACCTATGCCTAGTTCAGACAAAAGTTTGCTATTCTCAATCATAATATTGGTGCATTAAAATACAGTCATCCTTTCCTAGCAAATAAAGCCCTTTGACAATATTTAGGCACCAATCATCTGAAAGGTCATTGAGTTTCATTTAAAAAGTTAATCTAGCAAATATTGCCTTAGACTTTAATTTTCAAAAGCTGTGCTTAAACCTGTCAGATGAAGCGTACTACCTTATGTTCCCTCTATAATCTCTATTCTTAGACACTCGGGGAAAAATGTACTCCTGCTGCAACCACAGCCAGTAATTGCCAGTTTGAAACTGAGGTCAAAATACATTATTATCCTTTAAAATAGACAAAAATTAAAACAAGTATAATTAGAAGCCCAGTGATGAACAGTCACAGTGACAGAGTGACATCAATCTAGTTGTTTCCACTGGCCAACACATTTTTGTGGAAAAGATAGAAAACATATTTATATAGGAAAAAAAATGACAAATTCAAGAATATATGCCAGTTACTTTGAAATAGCTTGAGCAGTTAGTCAGCAAATATCTAGCCAGAAAAATTTTGCTCCACTGCCCAACACATGTATACATTGGGAGACCCTCTCTATGTTCCACAACCTTAACTATTCTGTTTTTGATACTTGTTTATAAGTCAGTCTTCTTGTCCCTTTGAAGAAAAACTTTAAAAATAGAAAGAAAAAAAAGAAAGAAAAGAAAAGAAAGAAAGAAAGAAAGAAAGAAAGAAAGAAAGAGAGAGAGAGAAAAGAAGGAAGGGAGAAAGGAAGAAAGACAAACAGAAGGAGAGAGAGAGGGATGAGGAGAGGGAGAGAGAGAGCGAAGGGGAGACAGAGAGAGGGAGTGGGGAAGAGAGGGAGACTGAGAGAGAGAGAGAGAGAGAGAGAGAGAGAGAGAGAGAGAAACTTTCAGTCTCCTGAGGAAAGCAAGTTAATTTTTTAAAGGAATTTTTTGTTTGTAATTTTCTATCTGAGTCCCCAATACTTTGCAAAAGAAGTTCATAGAAAAATATGTTTGTTAACTGTTTAGATGAGTGAATCTACTAGGTAGACTTAGTTCTGGGTACTAATGGAACAGGACACAAATCTAAAATGCAAACAGCTCCAGAACCATCTCAAAGAATGTAGTATGAGATGAGCCATGAAAATCAAAACAGACAAATGTAGTAAGTGAAAATATTTATTTTAGAAATCCATGGAACTTTTAGAAGTCTTCAGAGTTTTGGTTCTTTTGTTTGGTGGTACTGGAAGAGCATAGTGAGAAATAATAGAAAATACATTTAACATGCAGGTGGAGACTTTTTAAGTGCTCTATGAGTTGAGATTTGCAAATGACAAAGCTATGGGAAAGAGGATGGAGGCCGAGGAATGCCATTCCATAAAATGGCAACAGCTACCATATGCTGTATCCAATAGTTCTAAGACATGTTGAAAAAAATATCAGTAGGGTAGTCAAAAATCATACTATTTGTTTTGGAGTATCTTAATGGCAGTAGGTGCAATGGCTTTGTTGCAAAATGTTAGGACAACATGAGCTATATATTTTGATTCTGCCAAATCACATATTTGCATCTGATCTTTGAAATATCATCTTATTTATATAAGCTTTAGTATTCTTATCTCTAAAACATGTGTTGCAAAAATATCTACAGGTTTTTGTTCTGGATAAGAAAAACTAAACACACCTCATCTTCTCTTCCTATTCAACATGGCTATAGAAACTGCACAGGATGCATGTAACAGCTATTTGAGAACATTGACAAGTAAATAGTAGCAAATTAAATTTAAAAAAAAAGAATTCAAAATACCACCAAACTCTCATTAGTTTGCCTGTTTTAAAATTGTGTTATCCTCTAGCCAAGAACGAACATAACTTAAAACCTGGAAATAAGAGTTTGCAGCAACAGAAAGATCCAGAACTAACATTCTATTTCTGGGTGAAGGAATGTAGATGTGATCCTAATTCTCACTAAAAAAGGAAAAAAAATTATTGATACTTTTCTTTTCTAAATTTGATTCCTCCTTCCTACTAAAACACGTAGTGGTCGGAGAAACAGCAATAGGAGCTGGCAGAAGTCTAAAAGACTGAGAAAAGTAGATCTTTCTTTCTTATCAGAGTGTCTGTAGATCCAAAACTGTTGGTAAAGCCATGTTTCCTATTTTGCTCTCTGTCTTTTCATAGCTTGCCTTTGTGTCTGGGAACAGACACATGAATTGCACAAGGTAAATAAATCCTCAGGTCTCTGACTGAAAAATCAAAATGAGAAGGCTCAAGAAACAATACAGTACTGGCTAAGTTACAGAGAGAAAGAAATTCTGGAAACCAACTACACAAAAATGTTAATAAATTCCTAGACTCACCCCAGAATTGTGCATGCTTATATTTGACCCTATTTGGCATAGCAGAGGCAATAAGATCATAGAAAAACAGGCAGATTTTTTCCAGTTATTCAGACTGGAAAGTAAAGCAAGCATATGTGAGGAACTTCTAAATAACGGTGCAAATAATTTAAGAATGGAACTGATGTTGAAACTATTACCTGCAGACCTGGAGGCCTCTACCCAAAGTTCAACTGCATGTTAAAACAGAAATAAAATAAAATAGAGTGTCTAATGCCATAATATTCACACTTTGCAGAATACAATACAAAATTACTATACAAAATAAGAATGAGATAAATGACTATTAATAGAAAAAAAGAATCTGCAGACACTAGCACTGCAAGGCAAACATCTTAGAAGATCCTGACAAAGACTTTAAAGCAACCATCATTAAAAATTTGCACAAAAACTAAGAGCAAACACTCTTACAAAAGATAAAAAAAAAAAATAGAAAATCTCAAGTCAGAATTAGAAAATATAAAGCAGAACTACATGGAAATCTTTGAAGTAAAAAATACAATAGACAAAATCTAAAACTCACTTGCAGTTTGGTGCATTTAAAAAGACCTGAAGTTCTGCCTCTCTATAAAATCAATAAAAACATGGGAAAATTTAGAATTAAATTTGTTTTCAAATTTTAAAATTAACCAAAGGTTATCAGAAAAAAAAGAAGTAGCTTTTTTTTTTTTAAAGGCTGAATTCCACTAAGAACAGTGAACTATTTAGAATTTTAATTTATCATAGTTCCATCTTCTTTTCTTTAGTGTATCAATATCCTTGGAAATAATAGCCTGAATTTCCAGTACAGAAGGTTGAGGAATAGATTTTATTCACAGTTTAAAAAAAGAAATTGAACCATCTGGTATCCTCCTAGAAGACAGACTCAAAAGGTTTGTCTTTGTTTTATAAAACCTAAATTTACCAGTGATAAAGATGCAATTTGTGATAGGGGAGATTTTTCAAAATATTTACAGGCAATTATTTTTGCTAATGTTGCTTGAGGTAGGAAATTACAGTTGAGGAAAACAATGGAGTAACTAAAATGCTTAAGAGGAAAGGTGAAAAAAATGAGATAATCACAATGGTTTTGGAAAGCTCTGATGTATTCTTGGGAATGTAGAATTCCATTTGCCTGCTCAGAGCTGCACACAATCTTAGGAAAGACATGAAGATCCCCAAAGATATTTGTGATTGACAACTCTACACAACATGTTGAGAAGACTAAGGCATAATAGTAAGCTTCCTGACTGAGTGTGAAAGTCATACCCAATATGCAAACAGATCCCTGGCAATAATATTAATAATAATAATAATAATAATGTTGCAGAAATTTAAAGAAATATTTGTCAAGTTACCTGCTGACCACTAAGCTAATGGAACAGAGACTTTAATGTCCACATATGGCAAATTATACACAGTTCATATAAGTTTAGACTGCTTTGTCATTTCCCACCTGTTAGATTTGAAACAGTCTCATTTTCTGGGGTGATACCCGATGTTCATTGTCTCATAGCATGGAGAACAAGGATGCAGACACAGAAAGAGTGATGTTGAGAATGGAAGTTGAATAGTTGAAGGAAAGAAAATAGCTCTCCTACAGAGAGGGGTCCTGAAAAAATGGCTTACCAGTCCTCAGAGAAATGCACGGTGGTTTATAGATGAGTGGTGGGGAGGTGGTGTATGATGTACACAGCTCAAAAAACACTGGTTAGACCAGGTGTGCCATTCGCATAGGGCATGAATTTCTGGTAGCCCCCAACCTAATCTTTTATAATTCAGGTTGGGTCTCTTCCTGAGCTGTGCCTTGTTGCCCATTTACTTGTTCCTGTAGACATTGTAACAAAGAAAAGGAATATGGAGCCTCCATGCCTGGACATGCCTGGTCCCCAGGTAGCGTTTTTCTATTGGTGCAGCTACCAGCATTCCACCATGCAAGCTTCTAGCTTCCTTATTTATGTTTGCAGCTCATTTTTTCAGGCTGCTCTTTGTTAGAAAAAAAAAAAATGATTTTGGCGGATGCTTTTTGTTGGAAGGGAAATTCTGCCAAGGACTGTTTTTCCCTCACTGTCTGCCTAAATAATTTATTTCTACCTCCTGTATTATCTCCCCCATCAAGAGTGGAAACTCTAACTGCTCTTGGAGATGGGAGGCTGGATGATGACTTCTTGTGACTACTTTCTGCTGGAGAAGGCCTTGTGTGGGGAACAGCATCTAGGGCTCATCCTGGGGTCAATCTAAGGGTCCTCAGAAGAAAGACATGTCCATGTGTGGTTCCATCTGCACACCATTTGGAGCTTAATAGCTTCTAGGCAAGAAGAGATCAATTTTACAAGGTTTAGAATACAGGTTTTGAATATGAGTGCTAAGATTACCACTATTAATGGGGGTACCTATAGACCATAACCATGACAATAGAGTTCGATACTTGTTAGCCATTCTGTTGGTTTGTAATACTGGTTGTGTCCACCAGATGTCAATGTACTTTACCAAAAGTGTTAATATAAAAGCAACATTTTTTTTTCTTTGAGAAAAACATACATTCCCCTGTGACTTCCTGTTAGAAGACAATTTTAGGTCTGGGCCATCTTTTATAACTTCCAACATGATTGGGAGAAATGCATTATTGGGTGGCTAGAGTAACTTTAGTGTTAACTTTGGCTACATAATTCCTGTAATTATTAATCTTGTTATAATATGATAATTAGACTATTACAGCAGTTAGAATTTTCCATTTAGCACTCCACATTGCAGGTGCCTCGCCCTACTATAAATAGTACGGTGAGTATAACAATTCACACATGGATGGTGTAGTAAATAACTTCCATCTAAATTTCTACTCACCAAGGTATAGAATTTTCCTTTGGGGGTTTAGGAAGTTACAAATATAATCCCATAAATAATCAAAATGTCCCTGAAAATATGCATCAAAAAAGTTCTAATGCCTGGCAGCAAATTTTGAGAGGAAAGGTAGAGATAACTGAAAGTGTCTGGTAATGTAGGGGTGAGACTGACTAGGATGAGTAGCTCTCACTCATTTACTTATCTTTTATGAGTTTCAGCTTAAGATTCCCTCTTTTTACATTGATATCCAGGATGTTCCTTTGGGCCATCCAGGTGTGCTCCTTCAGCTTTCAAGGCTTTGACTGAAATGTGATGTATCTAGGAGTTGATTCCTCTTTTACTGTTGAAGGAGTTGAAAGGACAGTGTAAGGCCCTTCCCAGCTTAGGCTTAGGGAGGGAGAGAGACAGGGTAGAGCCTTAACCAATATCAAATCTCCTGTGTTAAATAAAGCTGGTCCCGTTTCTTGGGGCTGGGCTTCTGCTAATTGTGTTAACTCCTGTTGGAAGTGAGTCTGAGAGGTTACATGCTTAACCAATTTAGAGGTTTCCTGGTCTAATAGGAAATCATTGGTAAAGAAAAGCCATCCATACAGCCTTTCGAAATGCCTTAGACCTAACTTTGAAGGGGTATTTCTTACCCACAATAAAGTCATGGGAAGAAGAGTGACCTGAGGAAAGTGAGTTACTTGGGACAGTTTTCTGAGTTGTATTTTGATAACATCATTTATCTTCTCTACCCTTCCTGAGAACTTGGGTCTCCAAGCACAATGGAGATTATACTGTATGCCTGGTGACTTTGAGACCTTTTGTGTGATGGCTGCCTTAAATGAGGGATCATTTTCACTGTGAAAGCATTTAGGTAGACCAAAACAGGAAGTTATTTCATTAGCACTTTTATTACCTCAGAAGACTTTTCTGTGTGGCATAGAAATGCTTCTACCCAGTTAGCAAAACTATCTATACATAACAGGAGGTACTGGATGTTCTTCATCTTTGGCATGTGGGTGAAGTCTATCTACCAGTCCTCCCTTGGATAGCTTCCTATCCTTTGGGTTTGAGGAGTAAGGAGCTGTCTGTTAAAAGGATTATTTTTAAGGGAGACTTTACAAGCATTAACAACTTGTTTGACTGTTTTTCAAAAGTTCTCTCCTGAAAACAATCTCCGGGCACACTGATAAGTTTTATCTTTTCCCAAGTGAAAAGCTTGGTGGAGGATTTTAAGAACTTTACACTGACTTGAGGATAGCAAGTGGAGTTTGCCATCCTCTGCCTGTAGCTATCTTGAGGGCTGGAAAATGTACCCTTGAAAGATGGCCAATTATATCTCTGCAGCAGAGTACTGAGGTTTAATGTCTCTTATTTAGTCAACCCAAATTAGAGAGGCTTTAAGTGTACTGAGTCCCGGAGGCTTTCTTGCTGCTGATTTGGCTGTCTGATTGCTAACTTGATCTTTCGGCTATTTCATCTGTTCCCTTCTGATGTATCTTACATTTAATCACTGCTACCTCTCATGGAAGAAAATCTGAGGATAATAACCTGCTAATTTCCTGATGATATTTTATAGGGGATCCATTAGCAATAAGAAAGTATCTTTCCTTCCAAATGGCAGCATGAGCATGAATAACTAATAAAGCATACTTAGAGTCAGTGTAAATGTTAGCTACCATTCCCTCACTTAGTTCAAATGTTCTTGTAAGAGCTTTCTGTTCAGCTATTTGAGGGCTTGTTTGTGGAGAGAGGGGCACACTTTCAATAACATGGTTCAGAATAACTATTTCATATACTGCTTTAAGGACTCATTGGTCCACAAAGGAACTTCTATCTGTGAAGAGAGTCCAGTCTAGGTTTTCTAGGGGAGTTTCCCTGAGATCCCCCCTGGCTGCATAAGTCTATACCACTACTTGTTTACCGTCATGTTCAGGTTCCCCAGTTTTCTTGAGGAGGAAGGTGGCTGGGTTTAGGTGAGAGCAAGCTTTTAATTGGAATGTAGGCCCTGCTAACATCAGAGACCTATATTTAAGGAGCCAGCTGTCTGTTTGCCAAAGGCTCCCACTAGAAGACAGCAATCTTGGCACATTATGTGAGGTATAAACAGGTAAGCCATTTCCCAGAGTTAATTTGGTGGTCTCTGTACCAGTAAGACCACTGTGATAACTGCTTGGAAGCATGCTGACCATACTTTAGTCACAAAACTAAGTTCCTTACTCAAGTATCCCACTGGCTGTTGAGTGATTCTAGGACTTGAGTTAAAACTTGCAGGGCCATTCCCTTCCTTTCTGATACATAACGATTGAAGGCCCTCTCTATGGGAAGGATGTGTGCAGGAGCCTTAAGTAAGGCTTGTTTTAGCTGATTAAAGGCCTTTTGAGCTTCAGGTTCCAATGTTAGGAAATCAGTTTTAGCCACTTGAGTTTCTTTTTTGAGTTGATATAAGAAACGAGCTATCTCACCATACCCAGGTTTCATAGTCTGTAAAATTTTGCAATGCCCCCAAATCCTCTTAGTTGCTTAAGGGTTTTATGGAGGATGAGAGAAGATATGGGCTTAAACATTTCTTTGCTTAATGCTCTAGTCCCTACAGACAACACTAAATCCAGGTATTTCACTGAAGTTTGGCAAAGATGGGCCTTGGACTTTGAAACCTTATATTCTCTTTTGGCTAAGAAATTTAGAAGAGCTTCAGTGCCTTTCTGAGAAGCTTCCTCAGTTGGGGCACAGAGCAGAATGTCATCTACATATTGCAATACCCTGGCCTGAGGATGGGAAAACCTGGAGAGGTCCTTTCACAGTGACTGTTCAAACAAGTGAGGATGGTATCAAAATCTCTGAGGCAGCACTGTCCATTTTAATTAGGTGATTTGGCCAGAGGGATCTTTGAAGGCAAACAGTTATTGAAAGTTAGGATGTAACAGTATGAGGAAAAAGGCATCCTTTAGATCTAGAACTGTGAACCATTTAGTTCCGTCAAATATAAGAGCTAGCAAGGTATAGGGATTAGGGACCACTGGATAAACTGGGACTATGGCCTCATTAATGAGGTAGAGGTACTGAACTAGTCTCCATTCCCCATTGTTTTTTTTTTCAATTCTGATATTGGGGTATTGCAGGGGCTGTTACAGGGTTTGAGAAGGCCCTGCATTTTCAGGTTACCAATAATGGCTTCAGTTTTTTTTCCTAGCCTCTGACTTTAGGGGATATTGGGTCTGGTTAGGGAAAGAAGAGGAATCCTTAAAGGGGATCCAGACTGGCTTAGTGGTTATAGCATGACCTATTCTTCTTTGAGTTGCCTATACTTCTGGATTAATACTAGCTTCCATCAGGGAGAGAAAAAGAGTTCGTCCCATGGGTATAAGGATGCTGGCCCCCATGTGAGCTAAAATGTCTGTACTTAATTAAGGAGTGGGACTTTCAGGAATGATTAAGAAGGCATGTATAAATAATAGGCTCCCCCAACTACAACTAGTGGGTTGAGGAAAATGTTGGGTTATAATCTTCCCTGAGACATTCATCAATGTCATGCAATGGGAAGAGGGAAGGTCTGGGTTAGAGAGAAGAGAGAGACTAGATCCAGTATCCAGAAAGAAGTCTACCCTCCTTCCTTCAATTTCTAGAATCATCTGGGTCTCCTGAGCAGTAATGGCAGTTTGAACCACTGCAGCTGGGGGTCTGAGCCCAGGGACCTGTCTGTCTTGTTGGACCATCTGTGAGACTATCTCTGAACCCGATGACCTCCATCTTTGTAGGCAGTCTAACCTCCAGTGGTCCCTGCCACAGGTTGGGCAGGGTTGAGGTGGTTTCCTCTTGCTGCCTGCGAAATCTCTCTTAAAGTGCCCTGACTTTCCACACTGTTAGCATTTAGTGGATGCACCTTGGGGATCCTGTACTCTGCAAGCCTGCAAAGCAGTCATTAGGGCCTCTGTTTTTCTTTTGTGTTCCCTCTCTTTCTCGTGGATCTCCTCCTGTTTCGTATTATAAAAGACCAAGGTGGCCACTATCAGGAGGTTTTCCAAGTTCTGTCTGGTCCTGTAGCCTGCTTCTGCAGGTTTCTTCTAATATTTGGAGTTCCCTGTGTAATAAACTTGTTATTTAGTATTAGCTGTCCCTTGACTGAATCGGGATAAAGAGGTGTGTTTTGTTAGTGCCTCTCTCGGCCTTTCCATAAAAGCTGAGAGAGTCTCATCTGGCATTTGGTCTGTCATGGACAGTTACAGTAATTACAAGGTTTGGCCCTAGTTCTTCCTAGGCTGTCCACTGTGCTCATTAAAAAAGTGTTTCCTTTTCCATTTATCCGTGGAGTCAGGATTGTGAAGAGGTACTGCCTCTCTTCCTGTTGGAAATGATTGTTCCCCTATTTTTTCACCTTCCTTATTTTCACTTTTTCTCCGTAGTCTACCATAAGAAACATATTGCTCATGTCTGAAATTCTCTGCTGTCTGCAGAGCTGCTTGTTTTTCAGCAGCGGTTAGGGTTTGGCTTAGGAGCAACATAACATTCCTCCATGTGAAGTCAAACGCCTGAGTTAAATTTTGGAAAGCGTCTATACACCTATCAGGGTCATCAGAAGATTGACATAAGTCTCTATTTGCTTAAGGTCCTGCAATGAGAAGGAAACCTGAACTCTAGTGACATCACTTCCATTGATCATTTCCTGTAGGGGTAAGAGTGAATTTGGGGGAATGGGGAGTTTTGGAGGTAGTAAAACTGGAGTAGCTGATGGTTCTGTTAAAGGGGGCCCCAAATAAGAACAAGAAGGGCTGGGGCACTCAAAAACTTCCTCAGATTGGCTTGTTACCCAAGGAGGTGTTTTTCTAATTTGGGGGAATCAGTCCATTTGGGCCTGCCTGATATGACTGCTAAAAGAGCTAGGTTGATTGTGCAATGCATGCAAAGGTCTGGATTGTCTCACAAGGCAAAGAGAGCCTGTACATAGGGGACCTCAAGCCATTTGCCCTTCCATCTACCGAAAATATCTAATTGTTGGATAGCATTAAATTCATGGTTCCCTTAGCTGGCCAGGTTGATTCAAGATGGTAAGATGGCAACATCCTTCTGCAAAAGAAAATGAGCTTTTCAAAGTTATGGGGGTAAAAGGAGTCCCAGTGCTCCAGAATGTATTCAAGAGGAGTGAAGGCCAAAGATGGTCTGTTACTCACTTACAAAAGGAAGGGAGAAAAAGGTGCCCCTTTAGTTTCTTTTCTTTTCTTTGGAATGTCCTTTGGTGTAGAGGAACATAGTGAGAGCATCCCCCAAACTGTTTTCCATTCTTGGTTCCCTGGGATCCAGCATCCACTAAAGGTGTCACCCATATTTGCAGGTATAAACCTTAGCCTTGGATCTAGAGGAGCTAGTTCATATTGTAACAGTTGTAAAGTGTACTCTGTTGAGCTCCATAATTTGCTATTATGGCCTGGACTAAAGCATTTATTCTTAGGCAGTGCCCCTGGTTAACATCCAGATATAAAATCCCCTTACTTGTTTAAATAACATTTTAATTGGAGGCAGAATAGGTGACTTAAAAGAACATAGGTACTGAATGGCAGTTTTCCTGCTGATGGAACAGTATTGAGATGAAAATTTAATTTCAGAGGACATTTTTCTCCTTATTGTTGTAGACAGAGTTTTCCCATTCACAGAGGAGTCATAAGTCCTCTTCTCCAGTAGAGGAGTGAAAAGGGGAGGAGAATTGGGAAACTACAGTGTTTCAGCAAAAGACTGACAAGGTGCCTCATGGAGAGGATTCATATTATACTAGATGGTGCTATAGACATTAAAATATCACCTGCTGTCCAGACAAGGGTAGAGAGTGATACATTCACTGGGTTCAGGGGTGGAGAGACCCTCTGTTCCTAGAAAATTACAAACATGGCATTCCCTTGAGCTATATCCTTGGTTACTATGGCATTTGCTAATTTTGCTTAGTAGGATTATTTCCCTGAGTGGTAAAAGTTTTTGCAACATTGCATATAGAGAGGGGACAGGAGAAATGGTGGTCACGGAAAGAAAAGAATACAAATTTTGATAGAAAATGCCTGGAGATCCTGTTGCCAATGCCCAATGGGCATTCAGAGGTTGGGGTAAGTCCAGAAGCCTTCGGGTAGCACCGGGGTGTAGCTCTGGCCAGGAACTGTCAATTCCAGCCCCATGCAACAGCTAGGCTCTCCATGAAAAGAAACCAGTTCAAAACCGAGTTGACATTCCCAGAACCCTGAGGGCACTGGTGGATTTGCTAGGTTCTACCCAGCAAGACTGTCATCTGAGTCTTGAGAATGGTGGCCACCCTAATGGTCTCTTAACTCACCATATGACTCCCATTTCTTAGTTTGATTTTAAAATTGAGTGCAGAAGGCCCAGAAATGAAAGTAAATATTTGGGGTCCACTCCTATACTCACCCTTCCTATCAATCTACCTTGGATCCTGAATGAGCTCCCACAATGAAATGGCCTCATTGTCTGGGGTGATACTCAATGTTCATTGTCTCATGGCCACAGAGGACAAGGACACCGACACATAAAGAGTGAGCTTGAGAGTGAAATTTTAATAGGTGAAAGAGAGAGAATAGCTATCTGTTGCAGAGATGGGTCCTAGAAAAATCGGTTGCTGGTCTTCAGTGAAATTCAGCGGGTTTTATAGATGAGCTGGTGAGGATATGGTGTCTGATTTACATAAGGCACAAAAAGCTGGTTAGACCAGGTGTGTCATTTGCATAGAGTGCAAATTTCTGGTAACCCCCACCATAGTCTTTTATTATGTAGGCAAGTTCTCTGCCTATGCTGCACCATGTTACCCAATTTCTTTGTTCCTTCACATGAGGTAACAAAAAAAGAAAGATGAAGCCTCCATGTTAGAAATTCATGGCCCCCAGGTAAACCTTTTCTATATTCACAGCTACCAACATTCCCCCATGCAAGCTTCTAATTTCCTTATTTACATTTGCAGCTCTATTTTTCAATCCTGTATCAGATTGACTATTATCAAAAAGATAAAAGCTAACAAGTGTTGGTAAAGATGTAGAGAAAAGTAAACTGTTATACATTCTTTGTGGTATATAATATATTTTTTTATTTTCTGGAAAAATAATATGGGATTTTCTCAAAAATGACTATAGTTAGCAATAATGTATTACATATTTATTTTAAATGTTTATGTTACAAAGAAATCATAAATATTTGAGGTGATAGATGTGCCAATTAGCCTAATTCTATGATTTCAGAATGCAAACATGTATCAGATCATCACATTGTTCCTCATAATACACAAAATCATTATTTGTCAATTAAAACTAAAATACAGGCTTGGCATGGTGGCTCACATCTGTAATCGAAGCACTTTTGGAGGCTGAGGCAGGTGGGTCTCGAAGTGAGGTGATTGAGACCATCCTGGTTAACACGGTGAAACCCTGTCTCTACTAAAAATACAAAAATTAGCTGGGCGTGGTGGCACATGGCTGTAGTCCCAGCTACTTGGATGGCTGAAGCAGGAGAATGGCATTAACCTGGGAGGTGGAGCTTGCAATGAGCTGAGATCACGCCACCACACTCCAGCCTGGGCGACAGAGTGAGACTCCATCTTAAAATAAAATAAAATAAAATAAAATAAAATAAAATAAAATAAAACACATAAAAATACAATGGGTTTATTTTCAGTTTAAAAGGTTATTAATAAAAAAACAACAAGAAATGGGACAACAACAAACACTTCAGATGAGAATTTTATTTATTTAGATGTCATATTATACTATTCAAAGTGTCCAATTGACAACCAAAAATGTGAAGGCATGTAAAGACTTGAATTAATAAATATGAGATTTTTGTACTTGCACATATCAACAAAATTTATGAGTAAAGATAGCAATCAATAAAAAGAGACCCTAAGGAAGACTCAACTTTGAACTTTCTAGAAAAATACTTAAAATCAGCTATTTTAAGTAATTATTTATATACTGTAAATATGTTTTATAGGCAAAAAAGCAGTAATATATCAGTAATATATAAAGAATTTAAAAATATGAGAACATCACATGAATAGATATGTAAATTATGAAAAGAAATCAAACAAATACTTTACTTGAAATTATAATAACTAAAATGATTAGAGCAGGCAGAAGGAAAAATTAGAAGGAAGGTAAATTAAGATTTTTTAGTCTGAGAAACAGAAAAACTGTGAAGCAAAAGTAACAAAATCCTTATGACACAACATTAACTTTACTGATATATACACAATGGGAGTCCCAGGAAAAATGGGAGAGTCAGATAAGTGAGGACCAATATTTGAAGTCATCATTGTCAAAAACATCACAAATTATATGAAATGTATAAATCTACCCATCTAAGAATCTCAACAACCTACAAGTAACATAAACTCAAAAGATCTAAAGTGAGGCACATCATAAGTAACCTACAGAAAGACAAAAAAATTATTTGGAAAATAGAGAGAAGTGAATTACCAGATGCACACACACACACACACACACACACACACACACACACACACAAATCTTTGTATCTGATCCTAAATAAGAATAACAGATGATTACTAATAATAAACCATGGAGGCTGGGAAGCAGTGGGATGGCATACAGAAAGGAAAAACAAAATGGTCAAATAAGAATTCTATAGTTTGCAAATTATTCTTCAAAAATGAAAACAAAAACAATGGGATATAAAATATTAAAAAGAAATGGAAATTCTAGAGCCAAAAACTGAATAACTAAATTTAAAAATTGAGCAACACATACGCTCAAAATAAAGGGATGGAGGAAGATCTAAAAAGGAAATGGAAAACAAAAAAAAGCAGGGATTGCAATCTAGTCTCTGATAAAACAGATTTTAAACCAACAAAGATCAAAAAAGACAAAGAAGGCCATTACAGAGTGGTAAAGGGATCAATTAAATAAGAAGAATTAATGATCCTAAATATATATGCACCCAATACAGGAGCACCTACACTCATAAAAGCAACTCCTTAGAAACTTACAAAGAGACTTAGACTCCCACACAGTAATAATGGGAGACTTTAACACCCCACTGTCAACATTAGGCAGATCAATGAGACAGAGAGTTAACAAGCATATTCTGCAATTGAACTCAACCCTGAACCAAGTAGACCTAATAGACATCTACAGAACTCTCCACCCCAAATCAACAGAATATACATTCTTCTCAGCACCACATCACACTTATTCCAAAATTGACCACATAGTTGGAAATAAAACACTCCTCAGAAAATGTAAAAGAACAGAAATTATAACAAACTGTCTCTCAGACCACAGTGCAATTAAACTAGAAATCAGGATTAAGAAACGCACTCAAAACCTCTCAACTACATGGAAACTGAACAACCTGTTCCTGAATGACTACTGGGTCCATAATGAAATGAAGGCAGAAATAAAGATGTTCTTTGAAACCAATGAGAACAAAGATACAACATACCAGAATCTCTGGGACGCATTTAAAGCAGTATGTAGAGGGAAATTTATAGCACTAAATACCCACAAGAGAAAACAGGAAAGATAAAAAACTGACATCTTTTTTTTTTTTTTTTGAGACGGAGTCTCACTCTGTCACCCAGGCTGGAGTGCAGTGGCCGGATCTCAGCTCACTGCAAGCTCCGCCTCCCGGGTTCACGCCATTCTCCTGCCTCAGCCTCCCGAGTAGCTGGGACTACAGGTGCCCGCCGCCTCGCCTGGCTAGTTTTTTGTATTTTTTAGTAGAGACGGAGTTTCACCGTGTTAGCCAGGATGGTCTCGATCTCCTGACCTCGTGATCCGCCCGTCTCGGCCTCCCAAAGTGCTGGGATTACAGGCTTGAGCCACCGTGCCCGGCCAAAAAAAAAACTGTCATCTTAACATCACAATTAAAAGAACTAGAGAAGCAAGAGCAAACACATTCAAAAGCTAGCAGACGGCAAGAAATAACTAAGATCAGAGCAAAACTGAAGGAGATAGAGACAAGTAAAACCCTCCAGAAAATCAGTGAATCCAGGAGCTTGTTTTTTGAAAAGCTCAACAAAATTGATAGACCGCTAGCAAGACTAATAAAGAAGAAAAGAGAGAAGAATCAAATAGATGCAGTAAAAAATGATAAAGAGGATATCACCACCGACCCCACAGAAATACAAACTACCATCAGAGAATACTATAAACACCTCTACGCAAATAAACTAGAAAACCTAGAAGAAATGGATAATTTCCTGGACACTTACACACTCTCAAGACTATACCAGGAAGAAGTTGAATCCCTGAATAGACCAATAGCAGCTCTGAAATTGAGGCAATAATTAATAGCCTACCAACCAAAAAAAGTCCAGGAACAGACGGATTCACAGCTGAATTCTACCAGAGGTACAAGGAGGAGCTGGTACCATTCCTTCTGAAACTATTCCAATCAATAGAAAAAGAGGGAATCCTCCCTAAGTCATTTTATGAGGCCAACATCATCCTGATACCAAAGCCTGGCAGAGACACAACAAAAAAAGAGAACTTTAGACCAATATCCCTGATGAACATCAATGCAAAAATCCTCAGTAAAATATTGGCAAACTGAATCCAGCAGCATATCAAAAAGCTTATCCACCATGATCAAGTGGACTTCATCCATGGGATGCAAGGCAGATGGAACAAACACAAATCAATAAACGTAATCCAGCTTATAAACAGAACCAAAGACAAAAACCACATGATTATCTCAATAGATACAGAAAAGGCCTTTGACAAAATTCAGCAGCCCTTCATGATTAAAAACTCTCAATAAAGTCATTATTGATGGAACATATCTTAAAATAATAAGAGCTATTTAGACAGACTCACAGCCAATATTATACTGAATGGGCAAAAACTGGAAAAATTCCCTTTGAAAACTGGCACAAGACAGGGATACCCTCTCTCACCACTCCTATTCAACATAGTGTTGGAAGTTCTGGCTAGGGCAATCAAGCAAGAGAAAGAAATAAGTGTATTCAGTTAGGAAAAGAAGAAGTCAAATTGTCCCTGTTTGCAGACGACATGATTGTATATTTAGAAAACCCTATCGTCTCAGCCCAAAATCTCCTTAAGCTGATAAGAAACTTCAGCAAAGTTTCAGGATACAAAATCGATGTGTAAAAATCGCAAGCATTCTTATACACCAGTTGTTTGTAAGTTCTGGATATTAGCCCTTTGTCAGACGAGTAGATTGCAAAAATTTTCTCCCATTCTGTAGGTTGCCTGTTCACTCTGATGGTAGTTTCTTTTGCTGTGCAGAAGCTCTTTAGTTGAATTAGATACCATTTGTCAATTTTGGCTTCTGTTGCCATTGTTTTTGGTGTTTTAGACATGCAGTCCTTGTCCATGCCTGTTTCCTGAATGGTATTACCTAGGTTTCTTTCTAGGGTTTTTATGGTTTTAGGTGTAACATTTAAGTCTCTAATCCATCTTGAATTAATTTTCATATAAGGAGTAAGGAAAGGATCCAGTTTCAGCTTTCTACTTATGGCTAGCCAATTTTCCCAGCACCATTTATTAAATAGGGAATCTTTTCTCCATTTCTTGTTTTTGTCAGGTTTGTCAAAAATCTGATGGTTGAAGATGTGTGGTATTATTTCTGAGGGCTCTGTTCTGTTCCATTGGTCTATATCTCTGTTTTGGTACCAGTACCATGCTGTTTTGGTTACTGTAGCCTTGTAGTATAGTTTGAAGTCAGGTAGTGTGATGCCTCCAGGTTTGTTGTTTTGGCTTAGGATTGTCTTGGCAATGCGGGCTCCTTTTTCATTCCATATGAACTTTAAAGGAGTTTTTTTCCAATTCTGTGAAGAAACTCATTGGTAGCTTAATGGGGATGACATTGAATCTATCAATTACCTTGGGCAGTAGGGCCATTTTCACAATATTGATTCTTCCTATCCATGAGCATGGTATGTTCTTCCATTTGTTTGTGTCCTCTTTTAATTCACTGAGCAGTGGTTTGTAGTTCTCCTTGAAGAGGTCCTTTACATGCCTTGTAAGTTGGATTCCTAGGTATTTTATTCTCTTTGAAGCAATTGTGAATGGGAGTTCATTAATGATTTGGCTCTCTGTTTGTCTGGTACTGGTGTATAATAATGCTTGTGATTTTTGCACATTGATTTTGTATCCTGAATCTTTGCTGAAGTTTCTTATCAGCTTAAGGAGATTTTAGGCTGAGACGATAAATATTCAATCATGTTGTCTGCAAACAGGGACAATTTGACTTCTTCTTTTCCTAACTGAATACACTTATTTCTTTCTCTTGCTTGATTGCCCTAGCCAGAACTTCCAACACTATGTTGAATAGGAGTGGTGAGAGAGAGAGTATCCCTGTCTTGTGCCAGTTTTCAAAGGGAATTTTTCCAGTTTTTGCCCATTCAGTATAATATTGGCTGTGAGTCTGTCTAAATAGCTCTTATTATTTTAAGATATGTTCCATCAATAATGACTTTATTGAGAGTTTTTAATCATGAAGGGCTGCTGAATTTTGTCAAAGGCCTTTTCTGTATCTATTGAGATAATCATGTGGTTTTTGTCTTTGGTTCTGTTTATAAGCTGGATTACGTTTATTGATTTGTGTTTGTTCCATCTGCCTTGCATCCCATGGATGAAGTCCACTTGATCATGGTGGATAAGCTTTTTGATATGCTGCTGGATTCAGTTTGCCAATATTTTACTGAGGATTTTTGCATTGATGTTCATCAGGGATATTGGTCTAAAATTCTCTTTTTTTGTTGTGTCTCTGCCAGGCTTTGGTATCAGGATGATGTTGGCCTCATAAAATGACTTAGGGAGGATTCCCTCTTTTTCTATTGATTGGAATAGTTTCAGAAGGAATGGTACCAGCTCCTCCTTGTATCTCTGGTAGAATTCAGCTGTGAATCCGTCTGTTCCTGGACTTTTTTTTGGTTGGTAGGCTATTAATTATTGCCTCAATTTCAGAGCCTGCTATTGGTCTATTCAGGGATTCAACTTCTTCCTGGTATAGTCTTGAGAGTGTGTAAGTGTCCAGGTAATTATTCATTTCTTCTAAGTTTTCTAGTTTATTTGCATAAAGATGTTCATAGTATTTCTGATGGTAGTTTGTATTTCTGTGGGGTCAGTGGTGATATCACCTTTATCATTTTTTACTGCATCTATTTGATTCTTCTCTTTTTTCTTCTTTATTAGTCTTGCTAGCAGTCTGTCAGTTTTGTCGATCTTTTCAAAAAACCAGCTCCTGGATTCATTGATTTTTTGGAGGGTTTTTGTGTCTCTATCTCCTTCAGTTTTGCTCTGATCTTAGTTATTTCTTGCCTTCTGCTAGCTTTTGAATGTATTTGCTCTTGCTTCTCTAGTTCTTTTAATTGTGATGTTAGAGTGTCACTTTTAGCTCTTTCCAGCTTTCTCTTGTAGGCATTTAGTGCTCTAAATTTCCTTCTACACACTGCTTTAAATGTGTCCCAGAGATTCTGGTATGTTGTATCTTTGTTCTCATTGGTTTCAAAGAACATCTTTATTTCTGCCTTCATTTCGTTATGAACCCAGTAGTCATTCAGGAACAGGTTGTTCAGTTTCCATGTAGTTGAGTGGTTTTGATTGAGTTTCTTAGTCCTGAGTTCTAGTTTGATTGCACTGTGGTCTGAGAGACAGTTTGTTATAATTTCTGTTCTTGTACATTTGCTGAGGAGTGCTTTACTTCCAACTATGTGGTCAATTTTGGAATAAGTGTGATGTGGTGCTGAGAAGAATGTATATTCTGTTGATTTGGGGTGGAGAGTTCTATAGATGTCTATTAGGTCTGCGTGATACAGAGATGAGTTCAATTCCTGGATATCCTTGTTAACTTTCTGTCTCATTGATCTGTCTAATGTTGACAATGGGGTGTTGAAGTCTCCCATTATTATTATATGTGAGTCTAAGTCTCTTTGTAAGTCTCTAAGGACTTGCTTTATGAATCTGGGTGCTCCTGTATTGAGTGCATATATATTTAAGATAGTTAGCTCTTCCTGATGAATTGATCCCTTTACCATTATGTAGTGGCCTTCTTTGTCTCTTTTAGTCTTTGGTGGTTTAAAGTCTGTTTTATCAGAGACCAGGATTGCAACCCCTGCTTTTTTTTTTGTTCTCCATTTGCTTGGTAGATCTTCCTTCATCCCTTTATTTTGAGCCTATGTGTGTCTCTGCATTTGAGATGGGTCTCCTGAATACAGCAGACTGATGGGTCTTGACTCTTTTTCCAGTTTGCCAGTCTGTGTCTTTCAATTGGAGCATTTAGTCCATTTACATTTAAGGTTAATATTGTTATGTGTGAACTTGATCCTGCCATTATGATATTAACTGGTTATTTTGCTCGTTAGTTGATGCAGTTTCTTCCTTGCCTCGATGGTCTTTACATTTTGGCATGTTTTTGCAATGGCTGGTACCGGTTGTTCCTTTCCATGTTTAGTGTTTCCTTCAGGGTCTCTTGTAAGGCAGGCCTGGTGGTGACAAGATCTCTAAGCATTTGCTAATCTGTAAAGGATTTTAATTCTCCTTCCCTTATGAAACTTAGTTTGGCTGGATATGAAATTCTAGCTTGAAAATTCTTTTCTTTAAGATTGTTGAATATTGGCCCTCACTCTCTTCTGGCTTCTAGAGTTTCTGCCGAGAGATCTGCTGTTAGTCTGATGGGCTTCCCTTTGTGGCTAAGCTGACCTTTCTCTCTGGCTGCCCTTAACAGTTTTTCCTTCATTTCAACTTTGGTGAATCTGACAATTTTGTGTCTTGGAGTTGCTATTCTCAAGGGGTATCTTTGTGGCATTCTCTGTATTTCCTGAATTTGAATGTTGGCCTGCCTTACTACGTTGGGGAAGTTCTCCTGGATGATATCCTGAGGAGTGTTTTCCAACTTGGTTCCATTTTCCCCCTCACTTTCAGGCACCCCAATCAGATGTAGATTTGGTCTTTTCACATAATCCCATACTTCTTGAAGGCTTTTTTCATTTCTTTTCCCTCTTTTTTCTTTAGACTTCACTTCTCGCTTCATTTCATTCATTTGATCCTCAATCGCTGATACTCTTTCTTCCAGTTGATCAAGTCAGTTACTGAAGCTTGTGCATTTGTCACGTATTTCTCGTGTCATGGTTTTTATCTCTGTCAGTTCGTTTATGGCCTTCTCGGCATTGATTATTCTAGTTATCCATTCTTCCATTCTGTTTTCAAGATTTTTAGTTTCTTTACGCTGGGTATGTAATTCCTCCTTTAGCTCTGAGAAGTTTGATGGACTGAAGCCTTCTTCTCTCATCTCGTCAAAGTCATTCTCTGTCCAGCTTTGATTTGTTGCTGGCGATGAGCTGTGTTCCTTTGGAGGGGGAGATGCGCTCTTATTTTTTGAATTTCCAGCTTTTCTGCCCTGCTTTTTCCCCATCTTTGTGGTTTTATCTGCCTTTGGTCTTTGATGATGGTGACGTACTGATGGGGTTTTGGTGTGGGTGTCCTTCCTGTTTGTTAGTTTTCCTTCTAACACTCAGGACCCTCAGTTGTAAGTCTGTTGGACATTGCTTGAGGTCCACTCCAGACCCTGTTTGCCTGGGTATCAGCAGCAGAGAATGCAGAAGATAGAATATTGCTGAACAGCGAGTGTACCTGTCTGATCCTTGCTTTGGTAGCTTTGTCTCAGGAGTGTACCCTGCCGTGTGAGGTGTGCAGTGTCAATCTGCCCCTAGTGGAGGAAGTCTCCCAGTTCGGCTACTCAGGGGTCAGGGACCCACTTGAGCAGGCAGTCTGTCCCTTCTCAGATCTCAATCTCTGTGTTGGGAGATCCACTGCTCTCTTCAAAGCTGTCAGACAGGGTCGTTTACATCTGCAGAGGTTTCTGCTGCTTTTTGTTGTTGTTGTTTAGCTGTGCCCTGTCCCCAGAGGTGGAGTCTACAGAGACAGGCAGGTCTCCTTGAGCTGCTGTGGGCTCCACCCAGTTCGAGCTTCCCAGAGGCTTTGTTTACCTACTTAAGCCTCAGCAATGGTGGGCGCCCCTCCCCCAGACTTGCTGCTGCCTTTCTGTTAGATTGCCCACTGGTGTGCTAGTAATGAGGGAGGCTCCGCCCTCCCAGTCATGGGTGGAATATAATCTCCTGGTGTGCCATTTGCTAAGACACTTGGTAAAGCGCTGTATTGGGGTGAGAGTTAAACGATTTTCCAGGTGTTGTGTGTCTCAGTTCCCCTGGCTAGGAGAAAGGATTCCATTCCCCCTTGTGCTTCCCAGGTGAGGCTGTGCCTAACCCTGCTTCAGCTCTGGCAGGTCAGGCTGCAGCAGTTGACCAGCACTGATTGTCCAGCACTCCCTATTGAGATGAACCCAGTACCTCAGTTGAAAATGCAGAAATCACCCATCTTCTGTGTTGCTGGCGCTGGGAGCTGGAGACTGGAGCTGTTCCTATTCAACTATCTTGCTCTGCCCCTGACCTCAATTGCACTTCATGGTGTTATAATATTTTGTGATTTTCTGTGTGCTTATGATTATTAGTGAGTTGTGTACTTTCAGATAATTTCTTATTGTTCATTATGCCTTTTTTTTCAGTATTGAAGAACTTTGTTTAGCATTTCTTTTAGAACAGATCTAGTGTTGATGAAATTCCTCAGCTTTTCCTTTTCTGGTAAGATCTTTATCTCTCCTTCATGTTTGATTAATATTTTCACTGGATATACTATCCTATAGTAAACAGATTTTTCTTCGGCCCTTAACTGTGTCATGCCACTGTCTTCTGGTCTTTGATGTTTCCACCAAAAATTCTGCTGCTAGATGTATTGGAGCTCCACTATATGTTATTTGTTTCATTTGTTTTGCTGCTTTTAGGATCCTTTTTTATCCTTGGTCTTTGAAAGTTTAGTTATTTAACGCATTGAGGTAACCTGCTTTAGGTTAAATCTGCTTGGTGTACCATAACCTTCTTGTACTTGAATGTTGATATTTTTGGCTAGGTTTGAGAAGTTGTCTGTTATTATCCCTGTGAATAAATTGTCTACCCATATCTCTTTCTCTACCTCGTCTTTAAGTCCAGTACTTTTAAATTTGCCCTTTTGAGGATATCTTTTAGATAGCTAGGCATGCTTTATTATTTTTATATACTTTCTTCTTTTGATTCTTCTGACAAATTATTTCCTCTGTGTGATCAATTCTTCCATTAAGAAACTGATGTATTCTTTCATATGCCAATTGCATTTTTCAATTCCAGATTTTCTGCTTCATTCTTTTAATTATTTCAATATCTTTGCTACATTTTTCTCATGGAATTTTGAATTCCTTCACTGTGTTATTTTTAATTTCTCTGGGTTTCCTCAAAATAGATATTTTTGAATTATCTGTCTAAACAGTCGTATATCTGTTTCTCCAGGATTGGTTTACAGTGGCTTATTTAGTTCATTTTGTGAGTTTATGTTTTCATGGCTAGTCTTGGTGCTTGTAGACATTCATTGGTTTCTGGGCATTGATGAGTGAGCTATTTTTTTGTAGTCTTTGAAATCTGGCATTCACAATCTGTGCTTATCTTTTGGGAGAAGGCTTTCCAGGTATTCAAACTGACTTGGTCTCCCAGTCCAGTGACACTGTGGTTCTTACAGGCTTTTAGAGGTATCTCTTGGTGGTCTTGGATAGAAACGACATGTTTCTCCCTGTACTGAGCTGCCTGGAGATGGGGTGAAGTGACACTAGTACACCTGTGTTCACGACTACTGAATCTGCCCTGGATCATACCTGAAGCCAGCACATCACAGGGATTCAACCACAGCCCACTCTAACCACTACCTGCTACCTTCTGTGTTCACTCAAGGACCGAGGTCTCTACAATTAGCAGACTGCAAAGCCAGTCAGTTTTGTGTACTTCTTTTCAGTGTGACAAGTTCCTCCAGGCCCTGGGTGGGTCCAGAGATGCTGTCTGGATGTCAGAGATTGGAGTATAAAACCTTAAAGGTGTTCTATTCTACTATGGTGAACCTGGCATTCAAACTACAAGATGTCATTCCAGCTCTTTCCTCCCCCTTCTAAAAGCAAAGACGCTTCTCTCCATGGCCATCACCACCATTGGCCCATGAGCAGTTCTTTCACTTTCCTGCCAGTGTTTACTTAAGACCCAAGTCCTCTTCAGTCAGCTTGTGGTGAATATTGCCAGGCCTGAGAGTCATCCTTCAAGGCCCCTGTTTCCCAGGACAGGTCCAGAAATGATGTCTACCACCCTGGGACTTGTCTCAGAAACACCAAGAGCCCAATTTGTACTGTATTTCACTGTGGTTGAGCTGGTACCTGAAACCAGCACATCTCAGCCTCACCCAAGGCCCATGGTGTAGTACCTAGGTATTACTGTTGATTATTTAGTGCCCTGGGGCTTTTTAGTCAGCTAGTGATGTACCTTTCCAGAACTGGGTTCTTTCCTTCAATGCAGCACATTGTCTTCTGGCTCAGAGTTTGTTTAAAAATATCATCTGGAAGCTTGACCCTGGGATGGGAACCTCCTGACTCTGGTGCCCTGTCATACTGTGGCTGAGCGGATATCCAGATGCAAGATAAAATCTTCTTTACTCTTCTTTCTCCTTTCCTCAAGAAGAAGAAATGAATCACTTTAATTGCTGTGAACTGCACTTCCTTTGGTTGGAGGAGGGGTGGTGCAGGCGCTACTCCATTCACCATTCACTCCAGCTTGTGTATCACTAGGTAACACACTGCCCCAGTCCACTTTCTCTAAGCCCAGCACAGCATCAAACCTTGCCTAAGAATTGCAGTCCTTGTATCCTAGACTGCCATTTATCATCATAGAGGACCCACGGACACTTTAACTCATGGTGGCAAGGTTTGCCAAAACTCAAATTCAGACTGTCCCCTTACCTATGCTGGTTCAAATGCACCCTCTGTGTGTGGCTACTGTCTGATTTCAGCATGCTTTTGTTTTCTGATGTAACAGCGCAGCAGTGATTTCAATGCAACCTTTCCCAATCACTTAGTTCTCCCTTTACCAATTCTTCTTCAGAGATTCTCCTTGCCATGAAGCCACTGCTGGGGGAGAGAATAGTGGAGGCATTGGCAATTGAAGACAGTCTTTTCTCCCTCTTCAGTGCTTCTTTCAATGATATAAATTCAAAGCCAGATATTGTTATTGCTCAACTAAATTTTGGTTTTATGGAGGAGCTTTTTGTGTGGATAGTTGTTAAAATTTGGTGTTCATGCAAGGGGTTGATTGGTAAAGCCTTCTATTTGATCATCTTGCACCACCCTAACATATTTTTCTCAATTGCACTAAAACATTCCTCATGATACTTCATATGTTGATCCAAAACCAATATTTAATAAATTGAAGATTTAAATCATATTAAGTACCTTTTACAATGACAATAATATAAAACAAAAAATTAACAGCTAAAGAAGTCTTGAAAAGTTAAACAAAATTAATTTAAACAAGTTACTTTTGAACAACTAATTGATCAAAAATAAATCAAAGAGGAAACAAAATAAATCTTGAGACAAACAAAAACGAATACACAATATACCAATCTTATGAGATATAGCAAAGGCAGTTCTAAGAGGAAGATTTACAGCAATAAAAGCCTACATTTAAAAAAAAAATCTCAAATACACAGCATAACTTTACACCTCAAAGAAGTAGAAAAAAATCTATGTCCAAAGTAAATGGAATAAAATCACAAAGATCAGAACAGAAATAAAATAATGGACTAGAAGAAACAATATAAACAATCAATTAAACTGTTAAATTTTCGTGCTCATCATCACTGGCCATCAGAGAAATGCAAATCAAAACCACAATGAGATACCACTTCACACCTGTCAGAATGGCAATCATTCAAAAGTCAGGAAACAACAGGTGCTGGAGAGGATGTGGAGAAATAGGAACACTTTTACACTGTTGGAGGAATTGTAAACTAGTTCAACCATTATGGAAAACAGTATGGTGATTCCTCAAGGATCTAGAACTAGAAGTACCATATGACCCAGCCATCCCATTACTGGGTATATACCCAAAGGATTATAAATCATGCTGCTATAAAGACACATGCACACGTATGTTTATTGCGGCACTATTCACAATAGCAAAGACTTGGAATCAACCCAAATGTCCACCAGTGACAGATTGGATTAAGAAAATGTGGCACATATACACCATGGAATACTATGCAGCCATAAAAAAGAATGAGTTTGTGTCCTTTGTAGGGACATGGATGCAGCTGGAAACCATCATTCTCAGCAAATTACTGCAAGAACAGAAAACCAAACACTGCATGTTCTCACTCATAGGTGGGAACTGAACAATGAGATTACTTGGACTCGGGAAGGGGAACATCACACACCGGGGCCTATCATGGGGAGGGGGTTGCACTGGGAGTTATACCTGATGTAAATGACGAGTTGATGGGTGCTGACGAGTTGATGGGTGCAGCACACCAACATGGCACAAGTATACATGTGTAACAAACCTGCACGTTATGCACATGTACCCTAGAACTTAAAGTATCATAATAATAATAATAAATAAATAAAATAAAAATAAAAAAACTGTTTATTTTTTGAAAAGATAAACACAGTTGACAGACTCTTATACCAATAACAACAAATACTCAAATAAATAAAATTAGAAATAAAAGAATAGACATTACAACCGATACCACAGAAATATGAATTGTGAATTATAGACGAGTATAATAAACAGCTGTCTTCTAACAAATTGGATTACACAGATAAAAAGTATAAATTCCTAGCAATATACAACAAACAAATATTGACTCACAGAGAAATCGAAAAATCTGAACAGGCCAATAAAAGGTAATAGATTAAATCAGTAATAAAATGTCTTCCAGCAAAGGGAAAAGAAAACATAAACCTATTGGCTTCACAGTTACATTTTACCAAACATTTAAAAAACTAACACTGATCTTCCCCAATATTTTCCTAAAAAGTGAAGAGAAAAAATACTTTTTATTTCTTTTTCCTGGCTAGAATTACCTTCACATTTAAGTCATATCACAAGTAAAGATTACAGGACAGTATCTCTCATGAGCATTTGTATTAGTAACCATTCTCCAGAGAACAGAACAGGATATATGTGTATATGCAAGGGAGTTTATTAAGGAGAATTAACTCACATGATTACAAGGTGAAGTCTGATCATAGGCCATCTGCAAGCTGGGGAGCAAGGAAGACAGTAGTGGCTCAGTCCAAACCCCAAAGCCTAAAAAGTAGTGAAGCCAACAGTGCAGCCATCAGTATGTGGCTTAAGGCCCAAGAGCCACTGGCAAACCAATGGTGGAAGTCCAAGAGTTAAAAGGCCAAAGAACCTGGAATCTGATGTTCAACGGCAGGAAGCATCCAGCAGGAGAAAGATGAAAACCAGAAGACTCAGCAAGACAGCTTATTTCAGCTTCTTCCACAGCCTTACTGGCAGCTGAGTGGATGATGCCCACCCACATTGAGGGTGGATCTCCCTCTTCCAGTCCACTGACTCAAATGTTAATCTCCTCTGACAACACCTCACACACACACACTCAGAAACAATACTTTACATCCTTCAATTCAATCAAGTTGACATCTAATATTATACATTACAACATAAATGCAGATAGCCTCAACAAATTATTAGCAAACCTAATTCAGCAGCACATTAAAATAATCATACACCATGATCAAGTGAAATTTATCCCTGGGGTACAAGGATGGCTAAAGAAGCATACGGAAATCAATAAATGTGATACATTATACTAACAGAACGAAGTCTAATGATTATATCATCTAAATACATGCAGAAAAAGCATTTGACAGAACACAACATTCTTTTATGATAAAAACTCTCAGCAAGTTAGGTGTAAAAGTAAATTACATCAAAACAATCAAAGCCGTATATTACAAGTCCACAGCTAACATCATACGATTTTTCTCTAGAATCCAGATGAAGAAAAGAATACTTACGTTCAACACTTCTACTCAGCAAAGCACTGGAAGTTCTAGCCATAAAAGTTAGGCAAGAAAAAAGTCTGCATCAAAATACAAAAGGAAGAAGATAAATTTTCAGATTGCACAAATGTATATATGTATAACCCTGAATGCTACAGCAAAAACTTGTTAGCAATAATAAGAAAATTTGTAGGGTTTTATAAAAAATTTTGCACTGTTTCTATAGACTAACGACAAACTATTACAGTAAAATAAAAAAATCTCATTTATAATAACATTCAAAAAATATTTAGAAATGAATTTAACAAAGGAGGTGAAATATTGCACATTGAAAACTATAAGACATTGATCAAAGAAATTCAAGATGATACAAATAAATGTAAAAATATCCTATGTTCATGGATTGGAAGAATATATATTGTTAAAATGTCCATATTTCCCAAAATGATCTACCAATGGAATGCATTTCTTATCAAATTTCAATAATATTTTCCCAGAAATGGGAAAAATTTCTAAAACATGTATGAGTCTACAATAGACCCAGAACAACAAAGCAATGTTGAACAAAAAGAACAATGCTGTAAGCATAACACTATCTAATATTAAAATATACTACAAATATATCTTAATTAAAACAGTATTATACTAGCATAAAAACAAACACATAGACTAATAAAACAGAATGGAGAACACAGAAATAAATCCACAAAGGTACTGTCGATTATTTTACAAGTTGCCAAACACACTCAATGGAGAAAGGATAGTCTTTTCAATAAATCATATTAGGAAAACTTGGTATCAACTTACTGAAAAATAAATTTGACATTTATATTACACACCATATACGACAATCAACTTATAATGCAATAAAGACTTATATGTAACACAAGATACTGTATAATTGCTAGAACAATGCATATGAGAAAAGTTCGTTGGATATTGGTCTTGACAAATATGTTTTAGATATGACCCCAAACACAGGCAAGCAAAGCAAACAGAAAAACGAGATTGTATCAAAATAAAAGGAATCTACACTGCAAAGAAAAAACAATCAATATAATAAAGAGACAACCTATAGAATAGGATAAAATATTTGCAAACCATAAATCTGACAGTGAACTAATATTTAAAATATATTGGGAACTCATACCACTCAATATAAATTAAACAAATAATTTGATTTTTAAAAGTGGGTAAATGACCTGAATAGACATTTCTCATGTGAAGTTATACAAGCAGTTAACAAGTATATTAAAACAGTGCTCAGTGCTGCTAATGCAAGTCCCGAAGTCCAAAGGCCTAAGAACCTGAAATCTGATGTCCAAGGGCAGGAGGAGAGGAATCAAGTATCCAGCATGGGAAGAGAGGGAGAACACCACAAGACTCAGCAAGCAAAATTATTACTCCTTCTTCCACCTGCTTTGTTCTTGCCTTTCTGGCAGCCAATCGAATGGTGTCCACCCACACTGGGGATGGATCTTGCTCTTCCCGTCCACTGACTCAACTGTCAATCTCCTCTGGCAACACCCTCACAGACACACCCAGGAACAGTGCTTCACCAGCCATCTGGGCATTCTCAAGCCAGTCAAGTTGACACGTAATACTAACCATTGTTAGGATGATCAGACCCAACACCAGGTCGTGGGGGCAACAAAGTCCGTTGGAGTCAAAGGAATGAGAAAAAGGCAGTTTGAGAGAGAAAATGGGACCAGGGGGCCATTGGGAGCGAGGAGGCTGTGAAGACCCTGAGCTCTGGGAACCCACGCTATTTATTGGTGCTCAAACAAACAGGTGGTGAGGATGTGGAGGTTGAAAGGAAACAGTGTATCAAGTGAGTGAGAGACATATTGTTGCTTGAGATAACGGGAGTGCTAGAAGCAAAGAGCCAGCAAGTCTAGGAGACATGCAAGCCCTGCCTCAGCTTCTCTCCCAACAATCAGTTTTTCTCCCAACAACCATCACACTGGGCTAATATCAAAATATCAGCAGGACTGCTTTTTTTCTGGGAGTTCTAGAGGAAATTTCAGTTTCTTTATTTTTCCAATTTCTAAACGCTGTTCACAGTCTTTGGTTTTTATACCTTTCTTATCTCTTCAAAGCCAATCATCACCAGTCAAGTCTTTCTCACACTTCATTACTCTGACATTGACTAATTTACCTTCCTTTTCCATTTTTAAGAGTTCTTGTGATTACATTAGATTCTCTTGAATAGTTCAGCATAATGGGTCAAATTATTAATATGGTCAAGTGATTAATAATGTTAATTTTACCTACACCTTGAATTCCATTTGTGATGTGACATTACATATTCACAGGTGCTGTGGATTATAACATGTAGATTTGAGGGGCCATCATTCTGCCTATTGCACTATGTCACCACCAGTTATTTATTTATACATGTTTATTTTCTTTTTTTTTTTTTAGTTTCAATATTAAGGTTTATTTTTTCTTCCAGAGTGAAAGTAACAATTTAAATAATTATCAGGATGTATAAACGAATATCCATTCAGATAAAACATTACTGCTTAAAAGTGGCTAAGAAATATTTTGCATGTAATAAATATATTTCATGTTTAGGTTAACAGGCACCATCTTGAGAGCAGAAGTTTTTTTTTTTTAACTAATAAATAAATTACATTCAAAAAAACAAGGTGTTTATATCTGAGATTGCATCTATACAGTTCATTTACTTTTAGTAAATTGGCAATTGATATTTTATTGAATGGGGAATTAAGAATATAAACTGTACATTTTGTCTTAAATTGATTTTTTTCTTGGCCTTTATTTGTATTACTTAAAGTATGAGTTATATTTTAGGAGATACTTTCTAGACAGTTTGAAGTTTGGGTGCTATATGAAGAAAAACATTTAATGATATACATGTTTATTTTCTTATAGGCCAAGTCAAATGCATTTCAGGAAATAGAGTACAATTGTAAATGTATTTATTAAATGTAGCCATTGTTCATCAAATTTCCATTTATTTATTCACTATCTATTGAGCACATACTATGTGCTAGATATAACAAACATGGCATGCTCCCTGCTCTTAAGAAAATCTTATTTATCCACAGTGGATGAATTTTAAGAGGCAGATGCCCCTAAGTCTTCGGTTTTTTGCTTCTCTGCTTCTTAACCCAGTTGCTCTGTGTAGTTAATAAGATGTAAGCAGATATGTAAATGTATTTAGGGAAAATTATAATTAAAAGAGCCCTGCAGTGAATGTTTATGCACAGCAAATCATTCTTAAATAATGAAAACAACCACTTTCTGATGTATCCATCTTGTAACGTTTTATTTCACGTACCTAAAACTCCCCACTTTAAAAATACCTGTCCAATCTTACCCTTCATCCCTGTCAAATCAGCCACAAATTGCCAGGGCCAACAGTATAACTTACCTATTTTCATAGAAAGCAGCAAAAATTGCTTTTGTATTTTTTTTCTCTCTTCCTGCTCTAATTTTCCTTTTCTTTACTCTGTGTCTCTTCATTGATATTTCTGTTAGTTTTACCTTAGGCAATTTCTTTCATGGCATCTTCTTTAATCCAATGTTTCATTTCTTTTTACCAATTTTTACTCCCCTTTTTTACACAAAAAATCTCTTGCTTGCAACCCACATTTTGTTCTATTTTGAAATCAAATATAATAATCACATACCCTAGTCGTAATTTATAGGCTTATACACAAATGTTAATTATAGAAGCTTATCACATATTCTTATGGAGTGCATGAGAGTGAAGCCAATTATAAAAAATAACCAATATGATCAACCACCAAAGTGCCCAAAAGTGTCCAGAAGTTCTCAGTGGACTCATTCTAAAAGAATTTTACTTCCTCTTCATCTTTGTTAAACCTAGAGGTTAATGCCTTTACACTTAAGGTCATAGGTCACAGCACACTAAGACCATAATGATGAAGGGTGTATAGCAACCCTGATGTAAACAGATTCTCCACAATAAAAAGCAACCACACAAAACTGTGGCAAGACTCATCTCCATGGCACCTCAGCTGAGGTTTCCTTTTAGCCAGAGGAAAAGGGGCTCATACACTTTGAAACTTATGATTTGTTTAAGTTTGGACAAACTATAACTTCTCTAAGCCCCAATTTCAACTTCTTCCAAGTGAAAATAGCTTTATCCTTTGCTCATAATATTAGCTCCTTTTACTTTTCTCTTTACAAATTATAATTTTTTAGATAAACTAGTATCTGCTGTGAATAAAGAGTAGCACACTCAGACCGTCAAATTGCACTTATTTAAGTCAAAAGATTGAGATGCGATAGAACTTCATACTCAAAGTTTACCAACTTGAAGCAGAATCAGCAAAGAAATTCTCAACTTTTTATCATCATCATCACTATCACACACCACAACCCCCATGCTTTTAACCATAATATTAGACTATTTGTTTGGGGTTCCATGAAAGCAAGGCAGGTGGCCTTAAAGAGTTGAGAGATGGCCTTTACTAATAGCCAGCAAGAAAACAGGGACCTCAGACCTAAAACCACGAGGAACAAATGTAGCCAACAATCTGAATGAGATTGGAAACAGATTTCCCAGCCTCCAGATGAGAGCCCATCCCAACCAGCATCTTAATTTCAGTCTTGTGAGACCCTGAGCAGAGAATCCATATAAGCCTGCCAGGACTTCTGAACTACAAAACTCTGAGCTAATAAGTGGGTCTTCATCTGATGATTTGTGGTAATTTGTTACGCAACAATAGAAAATGAATGCAACTGATGACTTCAATACTTACCGTCTTCGTTGTTAACTACTCACCAGGAGAAAGGAAGGCAGAAATTAGTAAAATAGAAGGGAGATATTTATGAGAGACAAATGCAATCTCACAGTTTTACTGAGGTCCAGTCTTAAATACTGCTGTATCAATTATCTTAGATTATAGGAGTTTGCAGCTTTTCATTTGGCCTAGTCAATTTTATTTAGTGGTTTTAAAGTCTGTGTCTCAAGTCAGCAGGCATTTCTAATAACCACATGAAATAAATTCAACAAAATCCTTCACTTACATTAATTCTCCTGAAACCTAGAATAAAGGCTTGTTACCAATTTGAGTTACTATAGCCATCCTTCATTCTCCTTCTGGAAGGTTAAACATCATCTGTACACTAATCAATCATCACTACAGAGATTAGTAGAAACATCTGCATGTCAAATTCAGTTGGTACAATGTTAGTAATTATTTCTTGCAAACAATTATTTCAGCCCGAATGTCCCAAGATTAAGCAAGCAAAGTGACTCAAAGTTTGCCAAATGTATCTGATTTTGAGGTTGTGTTGTCATTCTTTGCTAGAGTGCAGTCACGATACAATACTTGCAGCGTGTTATGTAAAAACTTCATTTAACTTATATAGCACTTTATGGTCATGGCTAAATATATTGTGAGATCTTTTGTCACTACATATTTCTATTTGTTCATCAAGGTCAGTATCCACAGGCAATTTAGCCTGCCTAGAATATAACCTCAAATCCCTTGGAGCAAGGGCTTTCAACAACTGCATTTCCCAGTTATGGAATTGACTTCCAACTTCTGTTTGTACAGTATCATCTGTATTGTAATATTAAGCTAAACGTATGACATATCTGCTTGCCAATGCAGTCAAATACTCTTTTTAAATGACTTTTTAAAAATCTTCCAAAACCATGTGGCTTTTCTTTGTTCTCAATGGCAATTCAAGATGCATACAGTGTTGCTGGCTGTTTTCATCTTTGTTTTTAGTAACTTGGAAAAAAGCTACACTTACCCCCAACAATTTCTGCCAGTTAGAGACTGATGATTTTTTTTTTAATTTATTTATTATTATTATACTTTAAGTTGTAGGGTACATGTGCATAACGTGCAGGTTTGTTACATATGTATACTTGTGCCTTGTTGGTGTGCTGCACCCATCAACTCGTCATTTACATCAGGTATAACTCCCAATGCAATCCCTCCCCCCTCCCCCCTCCCCCCTCCCCATGATAGGCCCCGGTGTGTGATGTTCCCCTTCCAGAGTCCGAGTGATCTCATTGTTCAGTTCCCACCTATGAGTGAGAACATGCGGTGTTTGGTTTTCTGTTCTTGTGATAGTTTGCTAAGAATGATGGTTGGAGACTGATGATTTTTAAATCTATTATTGAATTGTTTCACACCATAAGATTACAGTGATGTACCTGAGATGGACATAAGGCAGCTATTTTCTACCTTCAACCTCCAGCTCCCATCCTGAAGGCCTGTGGTAGTGAGATGTTCTGCACCTGAGGCCATCTTGTCAAGAAACATTTTACTGGGTAAATAAGCAAACTACAGTATGTGCTTTCATTGTGCACTGTTGACTTCTGCAGGCATGATTTAGAAGACATCATTATTAATATCATTGGTGGTTAATGTAAATGATAGAAAAACCATAGGTCAATAATATCATAATACACACAGCACATATTTATCAAAGCTAGAAAGAGTAGAAAATAGAATTGCAATTTTACTATTAAATTATAGGGCTTAGAAAATGTTATGATGCCTGACTACTCTCAAGAAACTTTGTCAACAATTCCTAGGGAACACATCACACCTTGTCAAAATCACAGACCTTTTAATAAAGAATATGACTAAAAACATAGCCAATGTTATTCAAAAACGCTTATGTAAAATGTACACAATAGTTATCTTTTTAAAATTCAGTTCCAGAGAAAATTTCTGCCTCCTGGTGACCTGACCCATTTCCTTCTGTCAGTCAATTCATTTTGTCTTCAACTGTGGCTGGCATGACTTTCAGAGCTAAAATATAGCTCAAATACTTTATATTAACTTAGTTATTTCATATACTTATGTTCTCTCATTTTAGCTTTTTGTAAATATTTCAGCGTTTAAAAACATTTATTAGCCTCTCACACTTTATAAGACTGCTTTTATCCTTTATAAATGCAAAAATATAAATAAATGATCATTTCATTATTTTGAAATGATAATTTGAGGATGAATTGAGGGAGTAGACATGGGCAGAAGGGAGACTTATACTCTTCCCAAGAGTACCAGAAACTACCCTACTGCATTTTAGCTAATATAACTTAGAGATCTAGACATTTAGAGACATTATTTGATTACTTCATTTATTTTTGCAACAATTGTTCACATGAACTTACTTCCCGTGGTCTATCATATTTTCTATTTCTGTAGTTATGCTTGGGCTCAGACAAGTGAGATTCTAAAATCACATGCCTAATTGGACTTTTCAATGTCACTACCAACCGTTATCTAGTATTTTTTCTTAGTTTTTTTCATATACTGCTTTTTGCCATTATTTCAATTTACCGAGTTTTAGGGAATAGGGATCTCAATGTTTGCAAAGAAAACAAACATTGTTTTAGAATTTTTATTTCTAAAGAAAGCTTTATTTTGGTTCAGACATCTGAAAATAAGTAGAAATCTAGTGAAATATGTTGCATTGACTCATTCATTTGACAATTTTGAGAATCTATATGAGTAAAGAATTGTTTTGGAGATACGGGCTCTTTTTTGGTTCCATATGAACTTTAAAGCAGTTTTTTCCAATTCTGTGAAGAAACTCATTGGTAGCTTGATGGGGATGGCATTGAATCTATAAATAACCTTGGGCAGTATGGCCATTTTCACGATATTGATTCTTCCTATCCATGAGCATGGTATGTTCTTCCATTTGTTTGTGTCCTCTTTTATTTCACTGAGCAGTGGTTTGTAGTTCTCCTTGAAGAGGTCTTTTACATCCCTTGTAAGTTGGATTTCTAGGTATTTTATTCTCTTTGAAGCAATTGTGAATGGAAGTTCATTCCTGATTTGGCTGTCTGTTTGTCTGTTACTGGTGTATAAGAATGCTTGTGATTTTTGCACATTGATTTTGTATCCTGAGACTTTGCTGAAGTTGCTTATAAGCTTAAGGAGATTTTGGGCTGAGACTATGGGGTTTTCTAAATATACAATCATGTCATCTGCAAAGAGGGACAATTTGACTTCTTCTTTTCCTAACTGAATACTCTTGATTTCTTTCACTTGCCTGATTACCCTAGCCAGAACTTCCAACACTATGTTGAATAAGAGTGGTGAGAGAGGGTATCCCTGTCTTATGCCAGTTTTCAAAGGGAATTTTTCCAGTTTTTGCCCATTCAGTATGATATTGGCTGTGGGTTTTTCATAAATAGCTCTTATTATTTTGAGGTACGTTCCATCAATACCGAATTTATTGAGCGTTTTTAGCATGAAGGGCTGTTGAATTTTGTCAAAAGCCTTTTCTGCATCTATTGAGATAATCATGTGGTTTTTGTCTTTGGTTCTGTTTATATGCTGGATTATATTTATTGATTTGTGAATGTTGAACCAGCCTTGCATCCCAGGGATGAAGCCCACTTGATCATGGTGGATAAGCTTTTTGATGTGCTGCTGAATCCGGTTTGCCAGTATTTTATTGAGGACTTTTGCATCTATATTCATCAGGGATATTGGTCTAAAATTCTCTTTTTTTGTTGTGTCTCTGCCAGGCTTTGGTATCAGGATGATGTTGGCCTCATAAAATGACTTAGGGAGGATTCCCTCTTTTTCTATTGATTGGAATAGTTTCAGAAGGAATGGTACCAGCTCCTCCTTGTACCTCTGGTAGAATTCGGCTGTGAATCCATCTGGTCCTGGACTTTTTTTGGTTGGTAGGCTATTAATTATTGCCTCAATTTCAGAGCCTGCTATTGGTTTATTCGGGGATTCAAATTCTTCCTGGTTTACTCAAAAGAACAAAGCTGGAGGCATCACGCTACCTGACTTCAAACTATACTACAAGGCTACAGTAACCAAAACAGCATGGTACTGGTACCAAAACAGAGATATAGATCAATGGAACAGAACTGAGTCCTCAGAAATAATACCACACATCTACAGCCATCTGATCTTTGACAAACCTGAGAGAAACAAGAAATGGGGAAAGGATTCCCTTTTTAATAAATGGTGCTGGGTCATCCCATTACTGGGTATTTACCCAAAGGATTATAAATCATGCTGCTATAAAGACACATGCACACGTATGTTTATTGTGGCACTATTCACAATAGCAAAGACTTGGAATCAACCCAAATGTCCATCAGTGACAGACTGGATTAAGAAAATGTGGCACATATACACCATGGAATACTATGCAGCCATAAAAAAGGATGAGTTTGTGTCCTTTGTAGGGATATGGATGCAGCTGGAAACCATCATTCTTAACAAACTATCACAAGAACAGAAAACCAAACACCGCATGTTCTCACTCATAGGTGGGAACTGAACAATGGGATCATTTGGACTCGGGAAGGGGAACATCACACACCGGGGCCTATCATGGGGAGGGGGGAGGGGGGAGGGATTTCATTGGGAGTTATACCTGATGTAAATGACGAGTTGATGGGTGCTGACGTGTTGATGGGTGCAGCACAGCAACATGGCACAAGTATACATATGTAACAAACCTGCACATTATGCACATGTACCCTAGAACTTAAAGTATTACAATAATAATAAATAAAAAAAGAAAGAATTGTTCTAGGTGTTGATGATACAGTAGTAAATTAGAAAAATCAAAGTCTTTACTATCAAAGATCTTGCATTCTCATGGTGGAAAGAAAATAAATATCTAGGAAAATAGATAAATACTTTCTAATAAGAATAAATGCTAAAGAGAAAAAAAACTAGGGTAATGAGGTGGAGAGCAATGTAGAAAGCTAGTGGAGATGTTAGAATCTTTTGCTAATAGAATCTGGAAAAGCATCTCAGAAAATGTAAATTTGAACTCACAGTTGAAATATGAGGGGGATTCAAGACATTTGTTGAAAATTTGAATAAAATATAAAAAATAAAAATAAAAACTTTATTTTTTCAACATAAGCTCCATCAAGTTCATGACAGTTGTGTAGGTAAAGATATCTACCATTTAGTCCATCTTTAAATAACTGAGGGTCCTGGGAGTTTAACTATGTCAATGTAGTTTTTTTTTTTTTTTTTTTTTTTCCATTATTAACTGAAGGAAATGGGTGTCATTTAAAGACTTTTAAAGGTGAGATGAGAAAACGAAGTCAGAAAATGACAAATCAATACCGTAAGGTGGATACCTAATGATTTCCCATTGAAACTCTTACAAAGTTGTCCTTGTGAAACTCTCAGAAAGTTGTCCTTGTTTGGTAAGAGGAATGAACAGGAATATAGTTGTGATCAAGAAGGACACTCTGGTGAAGCTTTCCTCGGCATTTTTCTGTTAGAGTTTTGTCTAACTTTCTCAAAAACACTTGTAATATGCAGATGTTATAGTCCTTTGGTCCTCCAAAATGAAAAGAAGCAAAATGCCTTGAGCATCCAAAAAAACTGCTGCCATAATCTTTGCTCTTCTATAGCCTACTTTTGCTATACATGGGACACTTCCACCTTTTGGTAACCATTGCTTTGATTGTACTTTGTCTTCAGGAGTGTATTGGTAAAGTCATGTTTCATCTCCAGTAACAATTCTTCAGAGAAATACATCTGGACCTTGATCCCACTTGCTTAAAATTTCCATTGAAAGCTTTGTTCTTGTCTGCAGCTAATCTGGGTGCAATGGTTTTGGCGTTCATTGACTGGAAACTGGTTCAACTTTAATTTTTCAGTCAGAATTGTTTATGCTGAAGCACTTGAACTGTCTATGGTGTTAGCTATTGTTTCTGCTCTTAAGCATTGGTCCTCTTCATTCAGGGCCTGAATATGATTTTTTTTTTCCTCACAAATTTATATGCATGATCTGCTGCAGCAGATTTCACCTTTACCATCATCTCATTCCTTCTAGAAAATGAATTACCCATTTGTAAACTGATAATTTCTTTGGGAGTACTATCCCTATAAACTTTTATTAAAGCATCATTGACTTTAGCATTCTTCAACACAAGCTTCATCATAAATTTGATATTTGTTCTTGCTTCAATTTTAGCATAATTTATGTTGCTCTGATAGGGGACCTTGTTCAACTAATGCCATATCTTTGTTAGTGCCTCAATCTAGACTCTGTTCAGACTTGATATAACAAGTTACTGTGAATTTATTTTGGTGCAAAAATAATTTGAAATACATGCAGAATTTTTTACATTTAATTTAATTTAAAGTTCTGGGATACATGTGCAGGACATGTAGGTTTGTTATAGGTAAACATATGCCATGGTAATTTGCTAAACCTATCAACCCATCACCTAGGTATTAAGTCCCTCATGCATTAGCTATTTTTCCTGATGTTCTCCCTGTCCCAATACCCCCCAACAGGACCCAGTGTATATTGTTCTTCTGACTGTGTCCATGTGTTCTCATTGTTCAGCTCCCACACACGCTGTATTTGGTTTTCTGTTCCAGTGTTACTTTGTTGAGGATAATGGTTTCCAGCTTCACCTGTGTTCTTGAAAGGACAAGATCTTGTTCCTTTTTATGACTGTATAGTATTCCATGGTGTGTATGTATGATGTTTTCCTTATCCAGTCTATCATTGATGGGCATTTGGGTTGATTCCATGTCTCTGCTATTGTGAACAGTGTTGCAATGAACATACTTGTGCATGTATCTTTACAATAGAATGATATATATTCCTTTGGGTATATACCCAATAATGGGATTCCTGGGTCAAATGGTATTTCTTGTTCTAGGTCTTTGAGGAATTGCCACACTGTCTTCCACAATGGTTGAACTAAGATGGACTAAAGACTTAAATGTAAAACCCAAAACTATAAAAGCTCTGGAAGAAAATGTAGGCAATACTATTCAGGACATAGTCATGGGCAAAGATTTTATGACAAAAATATCAAAAGCAATTGCAACAAAAGCAAAAATGACACATGTGATCTAATTAAACTAAAGAGCTTCTGCACGGCAAAAGAAAATATCATCAGAGTGAACAGACAACCTACAGAATGGGAGAAAGTTTTTGCAATCTATCTATCTGACAAAGGTCTAATATCCAGAATCTACAAGGAACTGAAACAAATTTACAAGGAAAAAAAAAACACATTAAAAAGTGGGCAAAGGACATGTACAGATACTTCTGAAAAGAAGACTTTTATGTGACCAAGAAACATATGAAAAAATCTCAACATCACTGATTATTAGAGAAATGGAAATCAAAACCACAATGAGATACCATCTCACGCCAGTCAGAATGGAGATTACTAAAAAGTAAAGAAACAACAGATGCTGGCGAGGCTGTGGCGAAGTAGAAACACTTCTATGCTGTTGGTGGGAATGCAAATTAGTTAAATCATGTGGAAGACAGTGTGGCAATTCCTGATAATTTTTTATAATACACATTTTTCATGAACTTTTTGAAGACCCTTAGTATATAATGTGAAATACCTGTGTATAATTATATGTTCATTCGTTGAACAAATAGTTATTAAACTCTTTCTATTGTCAGGCACTGTAGAAAAACAAAAGTGAGCAAAACAGACATGTGCTGTGGGAGTTTATAATTAGTGTGAGATATTGACAAATAATAGATGATAATGAAAAACAGTCTAAATAATGTATTTTATCAAATAAAGTGTGATAATGCTGGAAAAGTATATAATAATGGTAACCTGCCAAGTCACAGAAATGATAATGGAACTGAAATATGAAGGGCAGGTAGGAATTATTTAGGACCAGAATGGGTAGAAGAACATTCCAGGCAGAGGAAAAAGCATGTGCAAAGGCCTTACCTTGGATGAAGGAATGACATATTAGAGAAATCAAAATAAAAGTTATGGTTAATAAAAGAGGGAAATACATTTCTTGATATAATATGGGGCTGGAGAGGTAGAGTGGGTTCATACTATGCAGGGTCTTATAGCAATGTTAAGAATTTTATTCTGTATTCCAAAAACAATTGAGTTCTATCAAAGATTTTAAGGCAAAAGAGTGACAGTTTTACAGGTATTTCCGGAAAGAAAAGTCTAGCTTCTGTAAGAAGAATTGGGTATGGAAAAGTAGATATGGAGATGCTATTTCAGAAAGTTATTACTATAGTTTTGATCAAGGTAATGATGTCTTGGGATTTGGTGGTTACAGTGGTGGTAGAGATATGGAGGAAAGATCCATTTCAGTGATATGTGGGAGACAAAATCCACAGAATTAATAGACAGATTGAGAATGGAAGTGAGAGAAAGGGCTTTCTACGGTAATTTCTACATGTCTAGCTTCTCGGTTTAATTGTTGGCAGTGTCATTTGCTAAGATAAAAAATGCTTTTGGATGTGTTTAGGTTTATATATGAGTATATTATGCTCATGTATTTATAGAATGTTGTTTGTGATACAGGTACCTACTCAGCATTCCAAACTGGGGCCAGTGAAAATACTGCCCCAGTGCAGTTGTTAAAAGCAAGTGCTTATGCCATGTGAAACTCCTGCTGTCAAGTCCCTCCTAATCTCATATCTCACAGTGCTTTTATACAAGCTTACATAAGAATGTACACAGAGCTTGCACCAAGATAGTCCCAAATTTGGCTATTTATTTAGCACTTATTCCATGCCACAAATATTTTAATAATTTTATATGAATTATCCCACACAGTGCTCTCATCAATCCAGTGAGAATATTTGTTATACTTTCATAGCTGTAGCAAAAATGTATTTTCATATATGTAGCATCATTTCATTTTTCCTGAAAACCTTATAATGCAAAATAGCAGCCTCCTATTTATCCTTCCCCAACTACTAGCCAAGATCTCCAGAAGCAATACAGAACCAATAATAATACTCACACAGGAGAGGGAGGACTATATTGAAGGAATGGCTGAACTTCCCTTCGCAATAAAATTACAACCACTAGTCACCCTCAAGATGTTCTATATTTCTATTAATTGCAACATGACCCAAGTGAGAAGTGATAACAAAACAATACAAAATTACAGGTCATTATAGAACTGTTATTGCCAGAGCCCTGGTGAATTTTTAGAAGCTTGGAACATACTAAAACACCAAGAATAAGCCAAATCTATAAAACTGAATGAGCCAGACTAGAGAACATAGGTGGGCCTGCCATCTGACTCTCTTTATCAGAATACTTTGTCTATCATAAAAAATTGAAAACTACTATGAAGACTCGATCTTCATGAAGTTGTTGATGGAGAAATAGTTAATGTCCATCGTATTAGGGGTGACATTTTAAAAAATAGATTTAGGCAGTAGCTAAGTTTTCTCTGGAATGTTCAAATGTTATGACAGTTAGTGGGTCTTCCTTGACTGTTTTAAAACCCCAATGAATGAAAAGTGATACGTTAAGAAAACAATGTTAATTAGCCAATTACATTTCTTGACCTTGCACTGGCCTTAGATGCCCAATGAGTGGTAGTATAATATAGCTAGTGAACTACATTTTAATATTAAACAGAATTAAGGAGAAGGAAATCATGTGAATACCACACCTAGTGAAAGAAACTCCCTTAAAGGGGACCAAAGCAATGCACAGAACCACCAGATGAAGCTCCATTTAGGGATATTGTATAGTTATTACTGTGAGTCCATGGGGTCAAACATGATGAGATTGATGGTGTCCCTAACTGTCCTGTTTTAAGGAATAAATTCTGCATGTTGAATATTCCCAATACCCATTAACAATTGATGGATGTAATTGGACTTATTAATTTTATTTTTTAAACAAAATTTAAATAAATAAATAATAGTTCAACAAATCCTCCAAATCTCAAAAATCCTTTACTGATTTAGAACTTACTAAAAAATAGTCTTTATCTGATATCATAAGTAAGTTTTCTTCATAAGTTTTACTCTTTTAGGAGTCTTTTTTCAGAGCTTTTAGTTTAAACAGAATTCAATTAAAATTAGGTGACAGCTTAACTTTTAATTTATATTTTAAGTAATAATTATGTATATAAATTAATGTGGACTAAAAAGATAGCTGAGTAATGTGAGGAAGTTCTAGTACTTACTTTTGGTAAATCATTTTACTTAACTCTCTGGAGCTCTATACAATGAATAAGTTAGGCTAGATAATCTTTTAAAATATTCTAAGGTTTTAACATTCTATATCTTTTCCCCTTTTATGAAATATTATCTACTATTCTGTAAAATTTGTGTCCTTGGGGACTTCCTGAGCATTGAGAAAGCTTATTCATACTCCATAAGACTCTGAATTGAACTACAGCTCATTCATGTTGTATAACTAAAATATTTCATCAATTAAACAACAGTCTCCAATTTCCACTTGCCGTCTGGCCCCTAATGATCAAAATTATATTATTTGCTTCTGTTAGTTTTACTATAATAGATACTTTATATATAGTGGAATCATAGATTATTTGCCCTTGTGGGATTGGCTTATTTCCAAACATAATGTCCTCCAGGCGTATCCATGTTGTCATAAATTACAGGATTTACTTATTTTTTAAGGTTGAAAAATATTTTATTGTGTATATAGGTATCCATAATACAATATATTGTGTATATTGTGTGTGTGTATATATATATATATAGTATCTACCTATACAATTATAGATATGAACAACTTATGCTAAGTTTTTTTCCCCTAGGAGATTTATAGCTTCAGGTCTTACATTTAAGTCCTTATCTATTTCAGTTTATTTTTGTTAATAGTGTAAGATAGGAATCCAATTTTAATCTGCTTCATATGAATATCCAGTTTGTACAATACTGTTTGTTGAAGATACTCTCCTTTTCTCTTGTGTATTATAGGTGCCTTCATTGAAAATCAGCTGACATTATATGAATTTGTTTATTTTGGGGCTCTTTATTCTATTTATTTCATCGGTCTATGTCTGTCTTTACTCTAGTACCATACTGTCTTGATTATTAAATCTTTTTATTTTAGTTTGAAGTCAGAAAATGTGAGGTCTCCAGTTTTTTTGTTTTTTCTTGAGATTGCTTGGCCTATTCTGTATCTTTTGTGGTTTCATATAAATTTTGCATCTTTTTTAAATTTAAAAAAAAATGCACCTGGGATTTTGATGCAGAGGGCACTGAACATGAATCTTTGGCTAGTATAGACATTTTGTCAACATTTATTCTTCCAATCTATGGACACCGGATGTCTTTCTATTTGTTTGTGTCTTCTTCCATTTATTTCATCAACATTTTGCAGTTTTTCATGTGCAAATATTTTACCTTGCTGGTTAAGTCCATTTCTAAATATGTTATTTTTTGACGTCTTGTAAAGAGATTGCTCTCTTCTGTTTTTTTTTTTTTTGAAATCTCTGCCATTACTAATTGATTAACATTACTCAGAACTCAGATATTCAGTATTCTTCTTGAAATTAAATAAACAAATGCAAATGATTAAAATCAAATCAAAGTTATGTAACAAACAACAGTCCATCACAAAAAATGTAAAATTACAAAAATGATATTTTAAGATTCTGACACTTTTTAAGAGAATGATATTCTCAATAACCACAAAATTGCCATAATTGTTTCTGAACTACTGTGCTGATAAATATATCTTCCTAATGAATGAGTTTGTGTACTGAGGTGAAAAGTTTAAAAGCCTTATTTCTTCATGTATATTTTAGTTATGTAGATGCAAACCACAATGTATTAAAATATATTTTATTCTAAATGTTGTATCAATATATTAAAAGGTGACTTGATTAAATAAAAACACTTTCAATGAAGAGCATCAAGCTTGCTGAGTAATCTCTATTTAGGCAATTGGAAAAAGACATTTACAGCCATCACTTTCACAGAGCCTTTCTTGGAACTAATGTCAACAAAAACCTTAATATATCAATCTTTTATTTTAAATTCATACTTTTGGGGATATGGTTTTAGGTCTTCAGTGTGGGAGTGGAAAATATAGTTCAAGAATTTATAGTCACATGTGAAGATTAGAATATATTTTTTGTTAATTCTTTAAGGACAGACCTTCAAAATGTTTTATTCTCATAATTCAATGCTGTGAGTTTTTTTGTTATTGTCTTAGTTCATTCAGGCTGTCACAAAAAATACCATAAAATTAGCAGATTATAGACAAGAGAAATTTATTTTTCACAGTTTTGCGTGCTGGCAAGTTCAACATCTAGGCATCAGCAGATTCAGTGTCTGGTTTGAAACTCTCCTGGTTGACAGACAGTGCCTTTTTGTTTTGTCTTTATATATAGTATAAAGGACAAAGAAGTTCTCTAAGGTCTCTTTAAAAGGGCACTAATCCGATTCATGAAGGATATACTCTCAAAACCAAATAACTTCCCCAAATCCGTACCTCTTATTACCACCACCTTGGGGATTAGGATTTCAAAATATAAATATTGGAGAAAACCTAAACATTCAGCACATTATAGTTACTCTTCAGTTTGTAAGTGTAACAGGGCTATGTGAAACCTGATATCAACTGATCAAGTTTCTTTTTAGTTTTGGTCACAGATAATAACTTTCTCAATTCAACTTTTATTATCCCAATCATGAGTAAGCAGTTTGTGTGGGAAGAAAATTTGTATCAGCTAATCATACAAAAAGATAAACACAGTAATAATTCATGTGATACAAAACAGGTAAAAGCAAAAGGCTAGCTTTCCCTCCAGAGGAAAAATTTCAGACGAATGCAAAGAACAATACAAATTAAAAATTGTGTTTACTTAGGAACATTCAGAATGTCAATAAAACAACAGCAACATTCTTTTTTTTTTTTTTTTTTTTTTGCAATTGCAGAGTGGTATTGAGTTAACAGAACAACAATCATATTTCATTTCATTCAACAATCAACATTTCATAGAAGTTGCACCAGAGACAAATGAAGATGCAAAAGTATTATAACCACATATAAATATATATATGAATATACAAAAATATTATGTGTATGTATATATACGTGTGTGTGTATATATATATAGATATAGATATATATAAATTTTTCTGTGCACCAAAACGAATCTTGCTTTAAATTTCCATGATAATTTAAAACCCTCATACGGTACCATGCAAAGTTAGTAGCCACTGAAAATACCAGCAGGAAAGGACTATTTAAAGGCACATTTAGTAGTGTGTTAATTACACAAAAAGTGACACTGTACAGTTTAAAAACAAAGCCTACACAGCTTTACATTTTAATTTGTTACTTTAAAAGAAGTGAGTGGCATACAGGGTGATTAAATGCTTTATATACAAGAAAAAATACTGCACTAGAACAAAATTATTTATAACCACCGTCATCTTCTTCTTTCTTATCTTCATTTCAACTTTCTTCTATCTTAATCCTCTTTATGTTACTTATTTTCCTCCTCTTCCTTCTTATTGCTTTTATCAGTCTTGATAACTCCTTCTTTTCCCATCAGGTTTTCCTTTAGTTTAATATACAGCAAAATACTTTTCATATTTTTTTCTTCAGCTTAGTAACCTCTTTATCATAACGTTACTTATCATCTGTAGTAGTGCTAGTCCACATTTCTCTCAGTTTCTTTGCAACCTCATCAATGAACAGACCAGGCTATTCTCCTTTGATTTTAGTTCAAAAGAAGCCTCTTAGATTCATTGAGATCCTGAAACTTTTTTTCTTTCCTTTTTAGAAGGTATATAGATCTTAATTTATCTTTCAGTGGGTCTTGTTCACCTCTGCCACGTTTCAGTTTTTTTTTTCTTGTTTATTCCACCTCTCTGAACACATCTTAGAACACTCTGAGAAGTTAACTGAAATGTCTAGGCGATTCTGTTTGTTCTTATCCTGGCAAGTTTGCACAAAAATAACATATTATCAAATTGTATTTCTCAGTTTCTTAAGATTCCCATTGTCAATATTTAGTTAATTTACCTCAGTGAGACAGAGTTACCCAGGGCCAGTATGGCTCTCACTGGCCCCTGCACTATCTCCTTGTAGCTATATGTACTACAATGACTGTGGTACTATTTTACACATTTCCTTTATGAATATTTCACAGCTCATGAATAGAAAAAACTTAATTGGTGCATGTTGATTTTGTCTTCTGAAACTTTACTGAATTTATTTTATAGTTTTAATGTGATTTGTGGTATCTTTAGGGTTTTCTTTTTTTAAAAAAAAAAACAAGGTGGAAGTTTTAATATGGGATAAAACACAATTTAAGGTGCATATTACATGAGGAAAGATGAATTGAGTATTACACATATTGAATATTATACATATGAATATTATACATACATAAGTAAAGAAAACATAAGGATCAGGCACATGTAGGCACCTAAAAAGTAATCTCAAATACATAAGGCAATAACGGAAAGAACCATAGGGAGAAATAAACAGGTTTAGCTGGAGAATGTCATACATCTATTTCTGAAACTGAGAGATCAAGTAGACAAAATAAACAGAAGTTGGACAATTTGATTAACACTATAAATAAGGTCATACTAATACATTTATACTCAACAAAGAGAGAATACAAGTCTTTTTTTTTTCTTTTTTTTTAAATTTATTTATTATTATTATACTTTAAGTTGTAGGGTACATGTGCATAACGTGCAGGTTTGTTACATATGTATACTTGTGCCATGTTGGTGTGCTGCACCCATCAACTCGTCATTTACATCAGGTATAACTCCCAATGCAATCCCTCCCCCCTCCCCACTCCCCATGATAGGCCCCGGTGTGTGATATTCCCCTTCCTGAGTCCAAGTGATCTCATTGTTCAGTTCCCACCTATGAGTGAGAACATGCGGTGTTTGGTTTTCTGTTCTTGTGATAGTTTGCTAAGAATGATGGTTTCCAGCTGCATCCATGTCCCTACGAAGGACACAAACTCATCCTTTTTGATGGCTGCATAGTATTCCATGGTGTATATGTGCCACATTTTCTTAATCCAATCTGTCACTGATGGACATTTGGGTTGATTCCAAGTCTTTGCTATTGTGAATAGTGCTGCAATAAACATACGTGTGCATGTGTCTTTATAGCAGCATAATTTATAATCCTTTGGGTATATCCCCAGTAATGGGATGGCTGGGTCATATGGTACATCTAGTTCTAGATCCTTGAGGAATCGCCATACTGTTTTCCATAATGGTTGAACTAGTTTACAATCCCACCAACAGTGTAAAAGTGTTCAGGTTTTCTATATATAAGATTATGTAATCTTGACACAGTGAAGTTTACTTCTTTCTGTTCAACTTGGATGACTTTTATTTTTCTTGCTTAACTGCTCTAGCTAGTACTTCCAGTACTATACTGAAGAGAAGTGATGAGAGTGAATACCTTTGTCTTGTTCATGATCTTAGAGAAAAAACTTTCAGTTGTTTTACTCTTAAGTATGATATTAGCTCTGGGCTTCTCATGTATGGCCTTTATTAGGGTTGATATAATTTTCTTCTACTCCTAATTTATTGAAATTTTTATCGTGAAAAGGTGATGATTTTGTCAAATACTTTTTCTGCAGCAATGAGAAAATTATATAAATGTATTCTTCATACAGCTAATGTTATTGTATGGCAGTGATTGGTTTGCATATATTGAACAATCTTTGCATCTCAGGATAACCCCTAATTGGTTATGGTGTGTGATTCTTTCGATGTGCTGTTGGATCCAGTTTGCTAATATACTGTTGAGTCTTTTTCAATCTGTGTTCATCAAAGATATTGACCTGTAATTTTCTTTTATTGCACTGTCCTTGTCTGATTTTGGTGGCAGGGGAATTCTTGCCTCATAAAATGATTTTGGAAGTCTTCCCCACTCTCCAAATGTTTGGAAGAATTTGAAAAGGATTGGCCTTATTTCTTCTTCAAAACTTTGATAGGATTCACCAGTGAAGTAATCTGATCCTGGGCTTTTGTTTGTTGAGAGGTTTTGGTTACTAACTAAATCTTCTTATTCATCATTGATCTGTTTATATTTTCTATTTCTTCTTGATTCCATTTCCGTATATTCTATGTTTCTAGGAACATAGGCATTTCTTCTAGATTTTCCAATGTGTTGGCATGCAATTGTATATTGTAGCTTCTTATGATCCTTTATATTTCTGTGCCATCAGTTATAAGGTCTTCCCTTTAATTTTTAATTTTATTTATTTGGGTCTTTTCTCATTCTTTTCTAATTTGCTAAAGCTTTGTCAATATAGTTCATCATTTTCAAAAATCAACCCTTAGTTCTATTGGTTTTAAATTGCTTGTCTAGTCTCCATTTTATTTCTGCTCTAATCTTTGTTATTTCTTGCCTTCTTTGGTTTTTGTTTTCACTTCTCTGAGATTTAATCATAGGTTGTATATTTTAATTATTTCCACTATTGTAATGTAGACATTTATTGCTACAAACTTCCCTATGGTGGTACAGCTATTGTTGCATTTCATAATTTTGGTGTGTTATACTTTAACTTTCAGGAATGTTGATATATTTTCTGATTTCCATTATGACTTCTTATTTGATCAATTTAATTTCTACGTATTTCTAAGTGTTTCAATGTTTCTTCTGTAATGTATATCTCATTTTATATCTTCTAGTCATAAAATATATTTCATATTATTTAAATCTTCAGTTTGTTAAGACTTGTTTCGTGGTCTAACATCTATACTAAACAATGTTCTGTGTGCACTTGAGAAAACTGTATTCTGTTGCTGTAGAATAGAATGTTTTATATATGTTAGGTCCATTTGTCAATGTATTCAGGTCTCCTTTATTTTTCCTCATTGATTTTCTTTTCTGATGTTCTATCCATTGTTGAAAGTGGAATATTAAAGTCCTCTACTATTATTGTATTGCTGTCAATTTCTCCCTTTACTTTTGTTAATACATGTTTTATATACTTAGGCACTCTTATGATGGATATATATACATATATATACACACATATATATATGTATATATACGGATGTATCTTCCAGATGAATTGATCTATCATCATATATTGTCTTTCTTTGTCCCCCATTACACTTTTTAACTTAATGTCATTTTTTTTTCTCATGTAAGTATGGCCAAAACTGCAGTCTTTTGTTTACCATTTGCATGAAATATCGTTTTCATTTCCTTCACTCTCATTGTATGTAGTTTTTTAAATCTAAGTGAGATTTTTATAGACAGCACATTATTGGGCCTAGATTTGTTAATTCATTGTGCCACTCTATATTTTTGAATTAGCTAGTTTAATCCATTTATATTTAACACAATTAACGACAGTGAAAGACTTACTGTTGACATTTTGTAAATTGAGTTATGTTTGTATTGTAGCTATTTTATTTCTCTTTTATCTCTTATTGTCTTCTTTTATATGTTGTTAATTTTTGGTAGTAATATTCTTATATATTTTCTCTTTGGTTTTATGTGTCATCTCTTGGTATTTTCTCATGGTTCCCATGAAACATATAAAATATTTAATACATATGATAGTTTATTTTAAATTAATAACTTAAGTAGCATCTACACTTATAGTTACCCCACATACAATTTATTATTGATGTTGAAATTTACTTTTTAAAAATATTTTATCTGTTAAAAATATTTTGTTGTTAGTTATTTTAATATGTTTGACTTAATGTTGTAATTGAGTAATTCACTCACTGCCATTACAGTGTTACAGTATTATTTCTGTCTATATAATTGCCTTTATGTAGTAAGCTTTATACTTTCATATGCTTTTGTGTTGCTTTTTATTATCCTTTCATTTCAACCCCAATAACTCCCTTTAGCATTTAAGTCATGTCTAATGGTATTAAATTCCCTCGTTTTTTATTTCCCTGGGTAAGCCATATTTTTTCTTTCGCTTTTGCCTTAAAGAGAGTTTTGCTGAATATAATATAGAGCATCAGTTTTTTTTTTTTCCAGCACTTTGTATATATTACCCCCCCTTTCTTCTGAGCTGCAAGATTTCTACTGAGAAATCTTTTTATAGTCCTATGTGAGCTCTCTTGCATGGGGAGAGTCATTTTGCTCTTGCTGCCTTTAATATTCTCTTTGTTTTTGACTTTTGAAAATTTGATTATAATGTGTCTCAGTGTAGTCTTCTTCGAACTTACTTTACGTAGGGTCCTTTGGGCTATATAAATACAGATGTCACTTACTTCCTCGGATTTGGGGAGATTTTGGCCCTTGTTTCTTTAAACAGTTTTCTGCCCCTATCTTTCATTTTGCCTTCTGTAAATCTCATAATGCATATATTGGTTTACTTAATGCTGTCCCATAAGTCCTGTAGGATTTCTTCATTATTTTTGTTGTTTCTTTCTATTTGCTCTTTTAGTGGAATAATTTCAAACTACCTGTCTTTGAGCTTATTGATTCTTTCTTACATTTGAAGAAGTCTCCTTTAGATGCCCTCTATTAAATTTTTTCACTTTGGTTACATTACTCTTCAGTTTCAGAATCTGTCTCATTCTTTTATTTTTTTTTTGAGACTGAGTCTTGCTCTGTATCCCAGGCTGTAGTGTAATGGCACAAATCTCGGCTCACTACATCTTCCACCTCCTAGGTTCAAACAATTCCTCTGCCTCAGCCTCCGAAGTAGCTGGGATTACAGGAATGTGCCACCACGTCCAGCTAATTTTTGTATTTTTAATAGAGATGGAGTTTCACCATGTCGGCCAGGTTGGTCTCGAACTCCTGACCTCAGGTGATTCACCCGCCTCAGCCTCCCAAAGTGCTGAGATCACAGGATTGAGTGTTTCATTATTTATATGGTTTCTATATCGTTGTTGATATCCTTATTTTGTTAATGTATTATTTTTCTGATTTGTGTTTAGTTTTCTATCTGCCTTCTCTTGTAGCTTATGAAACTTCTTTAAAACAATTATTTTGAATTCTTTGTCAGGCAATACACAGATTTCCATACCTTTAGAATTGATTACTGGAGATTTATTTTGTTCCTTTGGTAGCTTCTTATTTCCTTGATTCATCTGCTGAAATCTGTGTGAGCTTCTGGGATCTATGTCAGCTGCTGAAAGGTACCTGGTAAGTTAATAACTGTGCCATCTGCTGAAATCCATGCTGTCTGGCAAAATCTGCACTGGCTTCTGAGAACCACACAGTCTACTGGGATCCGTTGCAAATGCTATGAGCTGTGCTATCTACCAGGATGTGCACTGTCAGCTGAGAACTGCAACAGATGTTCGGATCCATGCCATCTGCTGAGTCTGCATCAGCTGCTGAGATCTGTGTTAGATCCTGATAACTGGGACATCATCTGAGAGTATTACCATATTCTGAGAATTGCACCAGCTGCTGAGAGTCACACTGGCTGCTGATATCTATATCATCAGCTGATAGCTATTTTGGTTGCTGATAATTGTACTATTTTCTGAGGCTCATGCTGTCTGCTGAGATCCATGTCCTCTATTGAGATCCACACTAGCTGTTGAAATATGTGCCATAGGCTCAGCTGCACCACTTTCCGAGAAATACTCCCTCTTTGCTCTTAGCTTCCCTGACTCATTACAATTATGCTGGGTTCCCTCAGTGCTCTAGGTGAGGTGAGATGGAAGCAGTCCTTTTGAGTAGGAATCCATAAATCTAGGGATGCTGGATGCATACTTTTCTCTCTAGTTCCCTCAATTCCATGGGAGAAATCACAGGCCAAGGTAATCTCTCTCTACATGGAGCTGTGCCAGATTGGGGTAGGGCATGGTACGGGCAAAGTGGAACTGTTCCACTTATCTGTTTCGTTGTGGCTGTTCTTAGTCTTTGACTTCTCTGGGATGCTACAGCTTCTTAACTGGATTCTCATGAATGTATTTTTGTCTATACTTGATTATTAAATTGGTGTTTCTCTGAGGGTATCTTTGCTGGGACATTCTATTTTTTTTTTATCTTGTTGACATCACTCAGTATTTGATTACAGTACACAAATTTCCGTAGTCGATAGTCCAAGAATTATTTTATGACTTTCTTATGAATACAAGTTCATGAGCCTGGAGAATGCTTTTTCCTGCTCGGTTCTCATTTTCCTTATTTTCACATTCTAAAGGAATGGTAGAATCTAAACTACTAGACATATCATGACTAATTAAATGAGTTAATAATATATAGGAAAAGTTAGCTGAGGTCTTCCAGCATCAGTATCTCAAATTTGTATTGCATTATATTCTGTTGGATTGTACAAATTATTCCAAGCTTCAGTACATTAAATTCTCATATTAAAAATTAAAAAATTTGCATATATAACTCTCATTATGTCCCTTAATATCTGAGGGACATTCAGTCACAGCCTCTATTCATGAGTTTTCACACTGCTATAAGAAACTGCCCAAGACTGGGTAATTTATAAAGGAAAGAGGTTGAATTGACTCACAGTTCAGCATAGCTTGAGAGGCTTCAGGAAACTTTCTATCATTCCAAAAGGCAAAGGGAAAGCAAGGCACCTTTCTCACAAGGCATCAGGAAGGAGAAGGAATGCAGGAGGAGCTACTAAACATTTATAAAACCATCATATCTCATTACACACTTATTACCATGAGAATGGCGTGGGGGAAAACCGCCTCCATGATTCAATTACCTCCACTTAGTCTCTCCCTTGACACGTGGGGATTATGGGGATTAAAATTCAAGATGTGATTTTGGGTAGCAATACAGCCAATCCACATCACCGCCCAAAATGGAAATAAAACAATGCTATTACACAATCGCAGATGCAAAGGATACCAGAAACTGGTATGAAGTGTTTCTTTTTGCATATCTGCAAAACAAATTATCACATACTTAGTGACTTAAAACTACACCTATTTATTATATCACAATTCTATAAGCCACAAACCCAGGCATTTATGACTGAATTACCTTTCTTTTTTTTTTTAAGATGTAAATTTTAATACATTATTTCTTTTTTGAACTTGAACGGGAACCAGAATGGGATGATCCAGAAGATGACCTGTGGTGTCTGGGTAAAGTAGTGGTGTTCCGTAGGGGTTGGCCCTGGGCTCAGGGTTGTTTAGTGTTTTCACCAATCACCTGGCTTTTGGGTGACCGTGATCTTGTTCATCTTTTTTTGCGATCACCAGATGAAGAAGATCTAGAACGACTTCTCTTTCTGTTCCTCTCAGGAGAAGATGATGAACTTGAATAAGATCTTTTTCATGGGGAAGAAGAGCCCCTGTGGGACCTGGAGCTGGATCTTGATTTCGACCCATGAGATCTCGAAAGTTCTCTGGAACTGGAACGAGATCTTGACTGTGAACTGGAAGAACTTCTTGAACGGGACCTGGACCTAGACCTTGAACTTGAAGGGGAGGATGAGCGTGATGAAGATCGTGAATGTGAAGATCGAGACTTTGAGCGACTTCGTCTATTAGATTTCTTTTTATTACTATCTTCTTCTTCACTGGCATCAAGATTATATTTTGAGAGATCAGCATCATCTTCATCCTCATCCTCATCTAATTTGTATTTAGAAAGATCTTCATCCTCATCCTCTTCTTCTCCCTCTGATTCTTTATCTTCAACTTCCTTTAATATAGATGCAGGACCAACTGCTTTCCCTCTGTATTTTTTCTTTTTATGTCCAAACTCATCATATTCACCATCAGATTCTTCTCTTTCTATATATTCAACATTTTCTCTTTCATTAAAACCACCACCATATCCTGTTCTTTCTTCTAATTTAGCATACTTTGGAGTATTACACATATTACACTCTGATCTTCTGGCCTAATTCACATTGCTGCAAGTTTTACATTGCCAGTCATTAGCACTAAATAGGCCTCGGCTCTTTTCTGCAAGTGTCTTTCCTATTTCAGTGCCCCCAGCTTTCATCATCTTGGCCTCAGTTGTTTTCTCCCGACCACATCGATTACAGCTGGTTCTTCTAGCAAAGTTTACATTTCCACATGTTTTGTCAGGGCAAATCCAGTCCCTGTCACTGACTCGGAAATTCTTGGTCGACATCTTGAACGCCACCAGCACAGCCACCCGCAGCTATCTGAATTATCTTTCTAAGGACATCACAAGACTGAAATTAAGATGTCCACTAGGCTGTAGTCTTATATAGAGGGTCTGGGAAAATATTTGCTTATAAGCTCATCCATATTGTCGGCAAAAATCCAGAATAAATTTCTTGGTTTATTGCTGGCTATCAGCCAGCAATTTTTCTCAGCTTCCAGTGGCCATACTCAGGTCCTGTGCTGTGGCCTACTTAAGATCAGAGTTCACAAAGTCATGGTAAATTTTTCTCATACTTGGAATTGCGTTGACTCCCTTTTTTGCTAACAGCTAGAAACAACTTTTTAGAAGGACTTGTGTGATTACATTAGGCCTATTAAAAAGCTGTCTGATTAATAAGCCATCTGAAAAATCCCTTTTGCCATGTGTATTAGTCCATTTTTATACTGCCATGAAGAAATACTCAAGACTGTGTAATTTATAAAGAAAAAGAGATTTAACGAACTCACAGTTTCACATAGCTGGAGAGGCTTCAAAATCATGGCAGAAGGCAAAGGAGAAGCAAAGTCACATCTTACATGGCAGCAGGTAAGAGAGCGTGTGCAGAGGAAATGCCCTTTGTAAAACCATCAGATCTCATGAGACTTATTCCCTATCATGAGAACAGCACAGGAAAAACCGGCCCCCATGATTCAATTACCTCACACTGGGTTGCTCTCATGACACATGGAGATTGTGAGAGCTGCAACTCAGGATGAGATTTGGGTTGAAACACAGCCAAATCGTATCACCATGTAATGCAACAGAATCACTGGAGTAATTCCAGAGGTCAAACGTCACAGTGGAATTATGTGTACCACATACATGTAAATGTTGAGCCTTAGATCCATGCCTAGGGTCCCTTTTATCTGATATCCTCTGGGTATATTTTGTTTGTATACCCCCATCCATAACAGGCATTGCTCATTTATGCAGCAAGGCTCATCCTTGCAACAATGAATGATGTTAAGGACAAGAAAGTCATTAATCCTACCTCTATTCTGTAGTAGACTATGAAGCCAGTAGTAGACTATGAAGACCATAGTATTCTTTCTTAGAAGCAGGAGTAGGTCTTTCAAGATTCTTCAGAGTAGAGCATGGCTAAAGCAAACTACCCTTGCTATTGGCAATACAGTCTCCAATTTATGATGGCGCATCTCAAGATTTCTTAAATTTACCATGGTGCAAAATCAATATACATTCAATAAGCACACTCCTTGTCTTATAGTAGGGTATATACAGAGAAACTTATTATAAGTTGAAAATATGGTAAGTCAAATATTGCAAATATTGCATACTTTGTAGCCCCACTTCTTCCCCAGATGATAATCTTGTGCATGTCATCATGATGCATACAAATATGAAAATTATTTGCATACACATTTTCTCATATTGTGCCTTTCCAATTTTCAATTGAGATATCCGGAGTACCCCATTATTCCATCTTTACAGATACCTAGGTAACAAACCTGCATGTTCTTCAAATGTATCCCAGAACTTAAAGTATAATAATACAAAAAAGCTACTGATTTTTGTACATTGATTTTTTTATTATGAAACTTTACTAAAATTGTTATCAGTTCTAGATGGCTTTTGGATAAGATGATGGAGTTTCCTAGGTACACAATTATATAATCTGTCAAGAGAAAAACTTTGGTTTCTTTTCTTTCTTTGAATGCCTTTTATTTCTTTCTCTTGCCTGATTGCTTTGGCTAGGACTTTTTGTACTATGTGGAATAGGAATGATAAGAGCAGGCATCTTTTTCTTGTTCTTTTTCACAAGGGGAATGCTTCAATTTTACCCATTCGGTAAGCTATTGGATGTGGGTTTGCCATAAATGGCTCTTATTGTTTTCAAGAATGTTCCTTCAATGCCTGCTTTGTTTAGGGTTTATAACATAAAAGGATGTTGGATTAGGTTGCAAGCCTTTTCTGTGTACATTGAGATGATCATGTGTTTTTTTGTTTTTAGTTCTGTTTATGTGATGAATCACGTTTATTGGTTTGCATATGTTGAACCAACCTTGCATCCCAGACATAAAATCTACCTGATGGTGGTGGATTAGCTTTTTGATATGCTACTGGATTTGATATGCTACTACTTTATTAAGGATTTTTTTGCATCTATATTCATCAAGGATATTGACTTGTAGTCTATTGGTGTTTTGTCTCTGCCATGTTTTGGTATCAGAATAATGCTGGCCTGATAGAATGAGTTAGGGAGGAGTTTATCTTATTCAAATTTTAGGAATAATAGCAGTATGCATGGTACCAAATCTTCTTTGTACATATGCTGATACTTGGATGGGAATCCATCTGGTACAGGGTCTTTTATTATTATTAGGTTTTCTGTTATTAATTCAATTTCTGAACTCATTATTGCTGTTTTTAGTGTTTCAGGTTTTCTTGGTTCAATATTGGTGGGTTGTATGTTTCCAGGAATTTATCCATTTCTTCTAGATTTTCTAATTTGTGTGCTTAAAGGTGTTTGTGATAGTCTCTGTGGATTTTTTTTTTTTTTTCGTGTTTCCATGGGGTCTGTGGTAATGTCACCTTTGTCACTTCTGATTATGTTTATTTAGATCTCTCTTTTTTCTTTATTAATGTAGTCAGTAGTTTTATCGATCTTGTTTTTTCTTTCAAAAAACAAATTTTGGTTATGTTCTTTTATGTAAACTTTTGCACCTCAGTTTTTTCAGTTCAGGTCTCTTTTGGTTATTTCTTTTCTTCTGTTAGCTTTGGTGTTGACTTGCTCTTGCTCTTGTTTTTCTATTTCCTCTAGGTATAATCTTAGGTAGTTAATTTTAGTTCTTTCTAACTTCTTGATGTAGGCAGTTAGCACTATAAAATTTCCTCTTATTGCATTTGCTGTGTCCCATAGATTCTAGTATGCTGTATCTTCCTTTTCATTAGCTTCAAAGGCTCTTGATTTCTGCCTTAATTTTATTTTTTACTAAAAAGTATTTCGTAAAAGGATTATAAATTTCCATAGAATTCTGCAGTTTTGAGAGATCTTGGTATTGATTTCTATTTGTATTTTGCTGTGCTTTGTGAGGGTGAGTATAATTTCAGTTTTGTTAAAAATTTGTTGAGGATTGCTTTAAGGCCAAGAATGTAATATATCTTAGAGTATATGCCATGTGAAGATGAGAATATCTATTCTATTTTTTGGAGGGGTGGAGTGAGGGTGGAGTATTCTGCAGATGTCTGTTAGGTCCACTTAGTCAAGTGTTGAGTTTAGGTCCTGAATATCTTTGTTATTTTTTTTTTGCCTCGATAATCTGTCTAACACTTTCAGTTGGGTATTGACGTTTCCCACTCTTATTGTGTCATTATCCAAGTATCTTTATAGGTATCTAAGTACTTGTTATATGAATATTGCTACATATATATATATATATGATGGTCAAGTCTTCTTGTTAAATTTGTTCATTATTATTATGTACTGCCCTTTGTTCTTTTTGATTATTGTTGGTTTAAAGTTTTGTTTTGTCTGAGATAAGAATAGTGACCCTTGCTCTTTTCTTTTCCATTTGATTAACATATATTTCTACATGCTTTTACTTTGAACCTATAAGAGTCATTTTTTGTGAGATTGGTCTCCTAAAGGGAGCATACCGTTGGGTCTTGTTTCTTTATCCAAGTTGGCACTCAGTGCCTTTTTAGTGGGGCTTTTAGCCCATTTATATTCAATGTCAATGTTGATATATAGGGAATTGATCTCGTCATTATGTTGTTATCTGGTTGTTATGTAGACTTGATTGTATGTTTGCTTGTGTCTGTGGGCTATGTACATAAGTGTGTTTTTGTGGTGGCATATTGGTGCTGCGTTTCCCTGTTTAGCACTCCATAAGAATCACTTATAAGGTAGGTCTGCTGGATATATCACATTTTCTTTACATAGTCCACCACTAATGGACACCTAGGTTGATTCCAAGTCTTTGATATTGTGTATTATGCTGTGATAAGCATACAAGTGCAGTGTCTTTTTAGTAAAGCAATTTATTTTCATATATATATACATATTTTTATATATACACATATTTTTATATATACATATTTATATATACATACACACACACACAGTATGCTATATGAGATTACTGGTTCAAGTGGTAGTTCTGTTTTAACTTCTTTGAGAATTCTCAAAACAGCTTTCCACAGTGGCTGAACTAATTTACATTTCCAGCAATTGTGCATAAGTATTCCCTTTTCTCCTCAACCTCACCAGCATCTGTTATGTTTAACTTATTAATAATGGCCATTCTTACTGGCACAACATAGTATCTCATTGTGGTTTTGATTCGTACTTATCTGACAATTAGTGATACTGAGTATCTTTTTATATATTTGTTGGCCACTTGTATGTCTTCTTTTGAGAAGTGTTTGCTCATGTCTTTTGCCCACTTTTTAATTGAGCTGATAGTTATTTCTTTGTTGATTTATTTAAGTTTCTTATGGATTCTGGATAGTAGATCTTTGATGAATGCAGTATGCAAAAATTTCCTCCCATTCTGAGGGTTGTCGGTTTACTCTGCTAATATTTTATTTTCCTGTGCAGAAGTTCTTATATTTATTTAGGTTACATTTGTCAAGTTTTAGTTTTGAAAAAATTGCTTTTGAGGACTTTGTCATAAATTCTTTCCAAAGGCCAGTGTTCAGAATGTTATTTTCTAAATTTGTTTCTAGAATGTATATAGTTTGAGATCTTACAGTTAAATATTTAATTCATCTAGAGTTAACTTTTGCATATGGTAAAAGGTAAAGGGTACCATTTTATTTTTCTGCATGTGGCTTGGCAGCTATCCCGGAATTATTTATTGAATAGAATGTCTGTTCCATATTGCTTATTTTTTCTGACTTTGCTGAAGATCAAATGGGTGTAGGTTTTCAACTTCATTTCTGAGTTCTCTTTCCTGTTCCATTAGTCTGTGTGTGTTTTTCTAACAGGATCGTGTTGTTTTGATTACTGTGGCCTTAAAGTGTTGTTTGAAGTCAGGTAATTTGATGCCTCTGGCTTAGTTCTTTTTGCTTAGCTTTGGTTTGGCTATTGTCTTTTTTGTTTTCCTGTGAATTTTATAATTTTTTTCTAATTCTCTGCAAAATGATGTTGATATATTGATAGGAATAGATTAGAATCTGTAGATTGCTTTTAGGAAATAAGGCCATTTTGGCAATATTGATTCTTCCAATCCATGAGCAGGAGATGTTTTTCAGTTGTTTGTGTCATACATGATTTCTTTCAGCAGTGTCTTGTAATTCTCATTTTAGAGATTTTTTACCTCCTTGGTTAGGTGTATTCCTAAGTTTATTTTTGTGGCTATTGTAAATTTTATTTTATTTTATTTTATTTTATTTATTTTATTTTTGAGAAAGAGTTTTGCCCTGTCCCCAGGCTGGGGCACAGTGGCGCGATATGGGCTCAACGCAACCTCTGTCTTCTGGGTTGGAGCGATTATCCTGTCTCAGTCTTTTGCATAGTTGGAATTACATGTATCGCTACCACGCCTGGCTAATTTTTGTATTTTTAGTAGAGAGGGGGTTTCACCATGTTGGTTAGACTGGTCTCAAACTCCAGACCTCAGGTGATCCACCTGCCTCGGCCTCCCAAAGTGCTGGAATTACAGGCATGAGCCACCGTGCCCGTCCCCTAAAATTTTATTCTTGACTTCGTTCTCAGCCGGAACATTGTTGGTATATAGAAACGCTACTATTTTTTGGCTCGGCACGGCGGCTCAAGCCTGTAATCCCAGCACTTTGGGAGGCCGAGGCCAGCTGATCACCTGAGGTCGGGAGTTCAAGGCCAGCCTGGGCAACACGGTGATACTCTGTCTCTACTAAAAATATAAAAATGAGCCGGCCACGCTGGCGTGTGCCTGTAGTCCCAGCTACTCGGGAGGCTGAGGCAGGAGAATCGCTTGAACCTGGGAGGCGGAGGTTGCAGCGAGCCAAGATCATGCCACTGCACTCCAGCCTGGGAGACAGAGTGAGACTCCATCAAAAAAAAAAAAAAGAAAAAAAAAAAGAAAAAAAAAAGAAAGAAAAAGAAAAAGCTACTATTTTTACATTAATTTTGTATTCTTAAACTTTATTAAAATAATTTATTAGATCTGGGAGCATTTGATGGGGTCTTTAGGCTTTCTCTGTAAAGAAAATAATTACATTGACAGTCAAGAGAAATAATTTGATTCCTTTTCGAATTTGGATGTTTTTCATTGTTATCTCTTGCCTGATTACTCTGTGTAGGACTTTTAATAACATATTGAATAGGTGTGTGATAGGGTGTTTCCTTGTCTTTTTCCTGTTCTTAAGGGAAATGCTTCTAGCTTTTGTCCATTCAGTATGACAGTTGTGTTTTTGTCATATGTGGCTGTCATTATTGTGAAGTACGTTCCTTCAATGCCTAGTTTGTTACATATTTTTACGATAAAGGTATGTTGAATTTTATTGAAAGCTTTTTCCACATCTACTGAGATGATCATGATATTTGTTTTTAATTCTGTTTGTATGGTGAAACATGTTTATTGATTTGCATATTTTGAAGCAACTTTGCATCCCAGATATAAAGTATATTTGATCTTGGTGGATTAATTGTTTAATGTATTGCTGGATTTGGTTTGCTAGTATTTTGCTGAAAAATTTGAATGTATGTTCATTAGGAATACAAATCTGTATTTTTCTTTTATTCATTGTGTTTTTGTCAGGTTTTGGTATCCGAATAATGCTCAGTTTAGACAGTAAGTTAAGGAGCCATTCCTCTGCTTAAATTTTTAGAGTAATTTCTGTAGAATGTGTCCCATCTCGTCTTTGTACATCTGGCAGAATTCAAATGTGAATCCATGTGGTCTAGGGTTTTTTGGTTTCATATTTTTTTTAGTAGTAATTCATTCCTGGAGCTCATTATTAGTCTGTTCAGGTTTTTAATTTCTTTTTGATTCAATCTTTGGCAGTGTTATGTTTCCAAGTATTTTACTATTTTCTCTAGATTTACTAGTTTGTGTTCATAGAGGTGTTCATAAGTTTCTCCTAGGATCTTTTGTATTTCTGGGAGATTATTTGAAATGTCACTTTTGTCATTTATGATTAAACATATTTGAACCTTCTCTCTTAAAATTAATTCAAGTTAAAGCAGTAAAAAATCATAAACTTCCAATGAAAGAGGAGTCACACAGTTGTCGGCATTTAGCCATAAGGATAGTCATGATGTCTAAACAATGTGTCTTTTGACCACACTTAATTCACTATAGTTAAGAAACTGTGTTACATTAAAAAGCAATACCAAACTGAGACAAATGGGGGAAATACGGAAATGTACAAATTGTTGCCTTTCCTGACTATATCGTTTGCTAAATAATAAATTATATGCAGAGAGTTGAGAAGATTTGAGTTTTATTCTATTATTGGCCCTTGACTAAGATACCTTACTCACTTTGCCAGCTAGGTATACTGTATCATCTGTGAAATAAACTGGTTGGACCAAATGTTCTCAAAGGTATTTTCTAAAACTAAAATATTTATATTTCTCCATATATCATCTGTAGAGTTATCCATTTTGTTTGATAGAAATAATAGCACTTTATTACTTTTGTAAATAAATACATGTTTTCCCTGAGCAATGATATAATTTCTATAAGGAGAAAGAATATGGGAAAAAAAAAGTCAAGCTTTCCTTCAACATTATCTTTGTTCTTTTGGCCTCAGAATAATGTTCAAGCTCCACGTCTCTATTACAAGTCCTGGTACAGGCAGACCATTATGTGATTCTGATAATGAAGGTTATAGAAAAGATGGCATCTATTTATGCTAAGATGTATTTTGCACTTATAGTGTGTCTGCCACTATGCTAAGCACTCAACAAAAATTTATTTCATTTGATGATAAAAACCTTTTAAAGTGCCTAATGCTAAAGTATAGTTAGTAATGAGAAAACTCAGGTTTCAAAAGCTTATACATCTGTCAAAGATAATACAATACTAGTGAGTCAGGATTTAAACCTAAATCTTCTTGACACTCGAATTATGAGTGTTTTCGTGTGTGTGTGTGTGTGTGTGTGTGTACCTCTATGCAATTTAACACATGTGTATCTTTATATGACCTCTTCCACAATCCAGATACTTAACTGTACCATTAGTACATGATTCCTGGGTGCTACTGTGTTATAATCGCACCATAAAAACCCCTACTTCTCCTTAACCACTGGCAACCGCTAATCTGTTCTCCATCTCCACAATTATATTATTTTACAAATGTTAAATAAATGAAATCATGAAATATGTATCCATTCAAGATTGACTTTTCTCACTCAGCATAACTTGCTTGAGTTACAAACAAGTTGTTCCATGTATCAGTGGCTCGATTCCTTTTAATTGCTGAGTAACATTTCCTAGTATATTACAGTTTGTTTAAATATTCAAATATTCACCTATTGAAGGACATTTGGGTATTTTATAGTTTGGAGTTATTACAAATACAGCTGCTATGAATATTTGTGTAAAATGCTCCTTATAAAAATAAGCTTTTATTTCTCTGGGATATATACTTAATAGTGCAATTATTGAGACATTTGATAAATTCATTTTTAGTTTTAAAACAATTTTACAGATTGGCTTTTTACATTTTGACCAGCAATGTATGAGTGACTTGGATTCTCAAAGTTCTTGACAAAATTATTTTAGTGTTGTCATCGTCTTTTTTTACTTTATCCATTGTAACAGATATGCACTGATATTTCCTTATGATGGTACCTTGCAATTTCTTAATGGCTAGTGATATTGCATATCATTTAATGTGCTTATTTGGTATACATATATGTTGAATTTTTGATAATTTTATTTTTAATGTTGAGTTTTAATACTTATTTTTTATGTTCTAGATATAAGTCCTTTGTCTGATATGGGAGTATGATAGGAATAATAATGACTAGCACTGCCACCTTTCAAAGATGTCCACATACTAATTGCCAGAATCTAAGAATATGCTATGCTAAAGAGCAAGGGAAATTCATATTTGCAGACAGAAGTATAATTGATAATAATTTTACCTTGAAAAAGGGAGGTTATCTTGAATTATCTAGAAAGACCAAATGTAATCACAAATATACTTATAAGTAAAATAGGTAGGCAGAGGAGTTAGAGTCAAAAGAGGAGACATAATTATGGTAATAGAGGTTGCACAGTTGCCATTTCTGGCTTTGAACATGGAAGAAGGCCATGAACCGAGAAATTAGAAGAGGCTTTAGAAGCCAGAAAAGACAAAACAGAAAATGAAAAAAACAACAAAAAAAGCAGAACTAAGATTATTAATTTGAGATTTTTGAAGTACTAGTTGAGCAACATGTGATCAGGTGTTGTCATGCACAAGAATTAAGCCCTTTCTGTTGACTAATGCTGGCTGTAGGCCTTGCAGTTTTCAGTGAATCTTACTGATTTGCTGAGTATACTTCTCAGATTTAATGGTTTCACCAAGATTCAGAAAGCTGTAGTGGATAAAACCAGCTGCAGACCAACAGTGACTATGACCTTTGGTGCAAGTTTGACTTTGGGAAGTGCTTTGGAGCTTCATTTCAGTCCAAACACTGAGCTGGTTGTTACCAGTTGTCATGTAAAATCCACTTTTCATCACACATAACAATCTGATTAAGAAATGGTTTGCTGTTGTTGCATAGAATAGAGAAGATGACACTTCAAAACGATGATTTTTTATTTTTTTCTCAGCTCATGAGACACCCTTTATCAAGCTCCTTCACCTTTCCAATTTGCTTCAAATGCCAAATGACTATAGAAAGGTCAATGTTGACTTCTTCAGTAACTTCTGTGTAGTTGTAAGAGGATCAACCAGTCATTGTCAACTTTCATTGGGCAGTCAGTACACTCCTTATCTTCAAGGCTTTCATAGCCTTTGAAAAACTTCTTGAACCACCAGTGTACTGTACGTTGGTTAGCAGTTCCTGGGCCACATGCGTTGTTGATGTTGTGAGTTGTCTCCTCTGCTTTAAAACCCATTTTGAACTCCGATAAAAAATCCCTTGAATTTGCTTTCTGCTTAACATCATTTCCATGGTCTAAAATAAATATAAAATAAAGTAATAAGTAAACACAAAACAAGTAATAAGTCATTAGCAAAAAAACATAAAATGAAAAATGTGCATTAAAATGATGTACAATGTAGCTACATTTATTTAAGAATGCATTCCAATATCAAAACAGCAAATTTCAACAATGCAAAAACTGCAATTACTTTTGCCCCAACCGATACTACATTTTTAATTGAATTCTACATCAACAAACATATATGTCCACATCTTGGCTACCATGAATAATGCACAATGAGTGTGAGGATGCAGACTTCTCTTTAGGATGTGAATTTCTATTTTTTTAAAAATATATACCCAGAAGTGGAATTTCTGTAGTACAGGGTAATTACATTGGTAATATTTAGAGGAACCTCCATGCTGTTTTCAAAAATAGCTGAACCAATTTACAGTCCCAACGAGAGTGTTCAGGGGCCACCTTTCCTTCACAATTTGCCATCATTTCTTATCTATTATTCTTTAAATAATAGCCACCCTAACAGGTATGAGTTAATATCTCATTATGATTTTAAGTTGCATTTTCTTGATGATGATATATTTGATCTCATTTTCATATATTTGTGAGCCATTGTATTTCTTCTTTGAAAAAAAAATGTCTATTCACGTCTTCTGCCCACATTTTGATGAGGTTACTTGAACTTTTTGCCACTGAATTGCAGCAGTCACTTATATTTTTTTGCATATTAAACCCCAATCAGGTATATATTTATCCAATTCCATAGGCTGTCTTTTCATTTTCTTGGTTCTTTCTTTTGCTGTGCAGAAAGTTTTTAGTTTGATGTAGTTCCACTTATTTATTTTTGCCTCTGTTGCCTGTGCTTTTGGTGTCATATCCAAAAAGCCATTGCCAATATCAATGTCAAGGAGCTTTTTCCCTATTTTTCTTCTAGCGGTTTTATGGTTTATAGTCTTACATTTAAGCCTTTAATCCATTCTAGTTTAATTTTTTTGAATCATGTAAAATAAGGATCTAGTTTCATTCTTCTGCGTGTAGATATCCAGTTTTCCAAACACTATTTATTGTAGTCTTGGTACGTATGTCGAAGATTAGCAACCCATATATGTGTGAGCTAACTTTTGCATTCTCTGTTTTGTTCCATTGTTCTATGCATCTGTTCTTGTGCCAGTACCATACTATTTTGATTACTATAGATTTGTAAAATAACTTGAAATCAGGAAGTGTCATGACTTCAGCTTTATTCTTCTTTCTCAAGATTTCTGTAGCTATTTCAGTTTTTTGTGGGTTTTATACAAATTTTGGGATTTTTTTTTTATTTCTGTAAAATACAGTACTGGGATTTTGTTAGGGATGGCATTGAATCTTCAGATCTTTTGTGTAGTATCAACATTTTAAAAATATTAATTCTTCAAGTTCATGGACATAAAATATATTTTCATTTACTTGTGACATTTTCAATGTCTTTCATAAATGTTTTATAGTTTTTAGTTTACAGTTTTTTACCACCTTGGTTATATTTATTCTTACACTTTAATTCTTTTGATACTAGTGTAAGTTTAATTATTTTCTTAATTTTTTGGGGGTAATTAGTTGCTAGTTTATAGAAATGCAACTGAATGTTGTGTGTTGATTTTGTATCCTGAACCTTTACTAAATGTGTGTATTAGGTCTAAAAGGTTTAATTTAGTTCAGCCTTTATTCTTTTCTAGATATGAGATCACATCATCTACATGAGAATCTACCTTCTTCTTATCAAATCTGCATACTTTTCTTTGACTTTTTTTTTTTTTTTTTTTTTTTTTGGCCAAATTGCTCCGGTTGGGACTTTCAGTACTATGTTGAATAGAAACATGTCTGCCATTTTATTACTTTTCAGTCAACTATCACAATTTTTAAAAACCTGATATTGTTTTTACTAAGACTAGATGACTTACAGCTGATATCTATGATAGTGTGCGGTGGCACCTTTAAAAGAGACTACTAGTTCTTTAGTTTCAGTAGGTAACATTCTTGTTGATAATTCACAGTAGTTTCTCTCTGTTGTACTCTGTCAAACACATTTTCAGACATGAGTAGGCACCCAATTCATGGAATTGTACAACAGTCCAATAACAACAACACAATTGTCCAGGCATTAAAAGAAAAAAAAAAAAACAGAAAAAATAGACCAATGGAACATAACAGAGATAACAGAAAAAATCTACATATTTAGAGTCAACTGGTTATCAACAAAGGAGCCAAGAACATAGATTCGGAAAAGGATAATCTCTCCAATAAATGTTGCTGGGGTAACTGGGTATTAATATGTAGATAAACAAACTAGAACCATATATCTCACCATATACAATATGGCTTAAATACTTAAATGTAAGACACTACTATGAAACTAATAGAAGAAAACATAAAAGATACTCTTCAGGACATTGGTCAGGGCAAAGATTTTATGGATAAGACCTCAGAAGCACAGGCAACTAAAGCACAAACGGACAATAACATTATTTTTATTTTTATTTTTTTTCTAAAATTACATCAAACTAAAAGGCTCCCGCAAAGCATAAACAAAACAAAAAACACCAAAAACAAACCAAAACACCCCATAACTGACAACACAGTGAAGAAAACCTGTAGAATGAAACTATTTGCAAACTATTGATCTGACAAGGATTGATATTCAGTGTATACAAGAAACTCAAACAACTCAACAGAAAAATTAGATCTTATTTTTAAAATGAGGAAATGATCCGAATAGACATTTATCAAGAGAAGACATACAAATGGCCAAGTAGTATATAAAAAATACTAACCATCACTAGTCATTAGAGAAATGCAAAATAATAGCACAATGAGAAATTATCTCATAGCAATTATAATAGATACTATTAAAAAGTCAAAAAAAGCTGATGAGGATGCAGAGAACAGAGAACTATTAGTGTGATATTAAATTTGTAGAGCCATTATGAAAAACATATGGAGGTTCCACAAACAACTGCAGATAGAACTATCATAAGATCTAGCATACATATTCAAAGGAAAGAAAATCAGTGTTTTGAAGAGATACCTGTAATCCAATGTTTGTTGCAGTGCTATTTACAATAGTCAAGATATGTAATCATCCTAAGTTTCCATCAACAAATAAATGGCTAAAGAAAATGTTGTATATGAATGGATTGCATTTTTTAAATCAAATTTGCCACCCTGTGCATTTAAATGGGACATTTAGATCATTTACATTCAAGGTTAACATTGATATATGAAGTTTTGATTCTATCACGTAGTTGTTAGCTGGTTGTTTTGTAGTTTCTATTGTGTAGCTGCTTTGCACAATCTGTGTGCTATGCACTTAAGTGTGATTTTGTGGTAGCAGGTATTGTTCTTTTGTTTCCATGCTTAGAACTCCCTTAAGGATCTTAAGTAAGGCTGATCTAGTGGTATAGCATTTCTTTAGTAATTGTTCATCTGAAAAAAGACTTTATTTCTCCTTCACTTATGAAGCTTAGTAGGCAGGATATGAAATTATTAGTTGGAATTATTATTATTAATTAATTAATTAATTAATTTTTACTTTCAGAGTGCTGAAAACAGGACCCCAATCTCTCCTGGCTTGTAAGGTTTCTGTTGCAATGTCTGCTGTTAGCCTGATGGGGTTCCCTTTCTCCATAGTATGACTTTTTCTCTAACAGCTTTTAAAATTTTTATTTTTTTGGTGTTGACCTTGGACCCTTGGACAGCCTAGTGAGTATATGCCTTGGTGATGTTCATTTTGGATAGTATCTGTTAGGTATTCTCTGGATTTCATGCATCTGGATGGCTAGCTTTCTAGCAAGATTAAAAAGTTATTATTGAATTCTTCTCTCAAATATGTTTTCAAGTTACCCATATTACATGTAACAACATTCATTGATTAAAAGTAAAAGTTTGGAGAAAAATTTATCACACAAATGAAAAACAAAAAGAGCAAATGTCACTATTCAGATACTAAATGAAATAGACTTTAAACCAGCAACAGTAAAAAGGGACAATTAAGGGATTTATAAAAATAAAGGAGTCAATTTAACTAGAAGACTTAACTACCCTAAATATTGCACCCTACATTGGAGCACCTAGGTTTATAAAACAAGTACTTCTAGACCTATGAAATAAAAAACAGCCATAAAACAAGAGTGGGAGACTTCAACACCCCACTGATGGCATTAGACAGATCCTTGAGGAAGAAAACTAATAAATAAATACTGAATATAAATTTGACATAACCAATTAGACCTAATAGACATCTATGAAACACTCCACCCATCAAGAACAGAATATGCATTCTTATCTTCTGTACATGGAAAACAGTCTAAGATTGACCACGTGTTCAGCCATAAAACAAGTCTTAATAAATTCAAAATATTCAAAATCATACCAACTATAATTTTGGACCACAGTGGAATAAAATATGAATCAACACCATTAAGATATCTCAAAATCACAGAACTACATGGAAATTAAACAAATTTCTCTTGAATGACTTGCTAGTTAAAAACGAATTTGAGGCAAAAAACAGAAACTTCTTTAAATAAAAATAGAGACACACTGTATTAAAATTTTGGGGATACACACAAAAAACAGTGTGTAACAGAGTAAAATTTATAGAGCTAGACACCTACATCAAGTTCGAAAGATCTTAAATTAATACTCTAACGTCACACTTAGAGGAACCAGAAAAACAAGAACAAAATAACTAAAATCAGAGCAGAAGTGAATGAAATTTAGACTCTAAAATCCACACAAAGTGTCAATGAAACCAAAAGCTGGTGATTGAAAGGATAAACAAGATGAATAGACTGTCATCTCTATAAACAAAAGAGAGAGAAAAGATCCAAATAAATGAAATCATAAATGACAAAGTTATATTACAACAGATGCTATAGAAATATAAAAAAATCTTTAAAGACTATTAGGTATACCTCTATAAACACAAACTAGAAAATGTAAAAGAAGTAAATACATTCCTGGAACCAAAAAGAGGCCTGGACCAGATGGATTCACAGCTGAAATCTACCAGAGGTACAAAGAAAAGCTGGTACTGATCCTATTCAAACTATTTCAAAATATTGAGGGACTCCTTCCAAATTCACTCTGTGAGGCCAATGTAACTCTGATACCAAAATCTGGCAAAGTCAAAATAAAACTATGGGTCAATATTCCTGATGAACATAGACACAAAAAACTTAAACACAATACTAGCAACAAACATTCAGCACCACAACAAAAGTTAATTCGTCTTGATCAAGTAGACTTTATTCCAGAGTTTTAGCATTGTTTCAAAATATACAAATCAATAAATGTTGTTTATCACATAAGCAGAATTGAAACAAAAACCATATAATCAACTCAATAGACACAGAAAAAGCTTTGACAAAATTCAAGATTCCTTCATGATAAAAATCCTCAACAAACTAGTCATCAAAGGAATGTTCTTCAATATAATAAGAGCCATCTATGATGATCCACTAGATAACATTATACCAAATAGTCAAGAGCTGGAAGCATTTCCCTTAAGAACAGGAATGAAGCAAGAATGCACACTCTCACCATTCTTTGTCAAATTATCTCTCCTTGTGGATTATTTGATTCTACATTTAGAGAAACCTAAAGACTCCACCAAGGATTTTAAAAACTGATAAATTAATTCAGTAAATTTACTAGACACAAAATCAACAAATGATAATCGTACCATTTTTATATACCAATAACATTGAAGCTGTGATTCAAATCCAGAAGGCAATCCCCCTCACAATAGCCGCAAGAAAAGGAAATATGTAGGAATGCATCTAACCAATACGGTGAAAGATCTCTACAAGCAGAAGTACAAAACACTGCTGAAAGAAATCATGGATGACACAAACAAATAGAAACACATAACATGCTCATGGATTGGAAGTATCATAATCATAAAAATGTCCATAATGCCCAAAGCAATCCACAGATTCAACTCTCTCCCTATCCAACCACCAATGTCGTTTTTCAGAGAATAAAAAATATATATACAATTCATATGGAAACACAAAGGAGACTGAATAGCCAAAACAATTCTAAGCAAAAAGAACAAAGCTGGAGGCAACAAATAACCCGACTTCAAACAATACTATAAGGCTGTAGTAACCAAAACATCATGGTACTGGTACAAAAATAGTCACATAGAATGAAAGAATGGGATAGACAATACAGAAATAAAGCCACGTACCTACAACTAACTGATATTTGACAAAGTTGACAAAAGTAAGCACTGGGGAAGACTAGTCAATAAAGGCTGATGAGATAACTGGCTAGCCGTATGCGTAAGAAGGAAACAACCTCTGTTTTTCTCCAATATACAAAAATTAACTCGATGTAAATTAAAAACTTAAATCTAAGACCTAAAACTATAAAAATTATAGAAGCAAACCCAACAAATACAATTATGAACATCAGCCTTGGCAAATAATTTATGACAAAGTTCCCAAAAGCAATTGCAACAAAAATAAAAATGGAAAAGTGGGACCTAATGAAACTGAAGAGCTTCTGCACAGGAAAAGAAACTACCAACAGAATAGAAAGATAGCCTACAGAATTATAGAAAATATTCACAAACAATGCATCTGACAAAGGTCTAATATCCAGAATCTATAAGGAACTTAAGCTACTGAAAAACTAATGCAAACAAGCAGAAAAATAACCTCATGAAAACTTAGGCAACAGACATAAACAAACACTTTTCAATAGAAAACGTACAAGCAGATAACAAACATGTAAAAAATGCTCAATATCACTAAATCATCAGAGAAATGCAAATCAAAGCAATAATGAGATACCATCTCATGCCAGTCAGAATGGCTATTATTAATAAGAAAAAAAAAAACTATGCTGGTGAGGCTGCAGAGAAAAGGGAACACTTAATTACTTGGTCAGAATGTAAATTAATTCAGCCACTATGGAAAGCAGCTTGCAGATTTCTCAACAATCTACCATTTGACCCAGCAATCCCTTTTCTGGATACATATCCAAAAGTAAATAAATTGTTCTAACAAAAAGACACATGCACAGGTGTGTTCATTGCAGCACCATTCACAATAGGAAACACATAAAATCAACCTAGGTTCTCACCCATGGTGGACTGCATAAAGAAAATGTGGTATATAATGCAACATGAAATACTATGCAGCCATAAAACAAAACAAAACAAAAATCATATATTTTGCAGCAACATGGATGCAGCTAGAGGCTAATATTCTAAGTGAATTAATGAAGAAATAGAAAATGAAAAACCACATTTTTTCACTTATGAGTATGAGCAAAACATTGACAACAGGTGGATATAACAATGGTTACAATACACACTGGAGACTACAAAAGAGAGAAGGGACAGTGAGGTCAAGGGTGAAAAAACTACCTATTCAGTAATACACTCAGTACCTGGTTGGTGGTGTCATTCATACCCCAAACCTCAGCATCATGCAAAATGTTCATATTTAAAACCTACATATGTACCCTCAAAACCTAAAATAAAAGTTAAAATTTAGAAAATAGAAAATATATTATATAAACTCAATGGAATACTATTTAGCCATAAAAATGAAAGCCTGCCATTCAGAAAAACATAGATCACTTTATTTTAAGTGAAATAAGCTAGGCACAGAAAGATAAACACTGCACATTACCACTCATATATGGAAGCTATAAAAATGAACTGATATATGCAGAGATTATAATAGTGGTTATTTAAAGCTGGAAGTGGGGAAGGGATATAGAGGATGGGGCAATTGGTTAGCTGATACAAATTGGAGGAATACATTTTAGTGTTTTATAACACTTAGGGTGACTACAGTTCATTATAATTTATTGTATATTTTTAAATAGCTAGAAAATATCATTTTGAATATTCTCAACACATAAAAATAGTAAATTTTTGAGGTAATAGATATATTGATTTCCTTGATTCAATCATTATGCATTGTACACATGTATTAAAAATTACACTGTACCTGAAATAGGGACAATTAATGTGTCAACTAAAATAATAATAAAAGCTAAACAGATAAATAAATTCAACAACAAAAATAACAAAATAGTACATAACTTAAATTTGCCTTAAATTAGGCATGAACAACTTCTTTACCACACAGAACTAACTCTGTTATCTGACATTAAATGACAAATAATTTATTTGCTATTTTTGTCTTGATGTTTATAACCATCTCAGTTTTCCCGTGAAAAAATTTTATCTAGTATTAAGGAATTGTGGTGAGTATAATGTAAGAACCACATTTTCAGCTGTCATATTAAATTCAAGTATAAACTGGTGTATTTAATTTCATGTATCTAACAATGTAATAAATACTGTAGAAGACACAAAGACACATATGTCAAGGTCCATGCTATCAATATATTTTTATTTTCAATAGCGATATGATCCTGATGCTAAATGACAAGATGTAAAGAGAATGTTTAAATATATTTTTTATGGTCAGGCACAGTGACTCATGCGTGCAATCCCAGAACTTTGGAAGGCCGAGGCGGGTGGATCACTTGAGGTCAGGGGTTCGAGACTAGCCTGGCCAACATGGTGAAACCCTATCTCTACTACAATACAAAAATTAACTGGGCATGGTGGTGCTCACCTGTAATACCAGCTACTCTGGAGGCTGAGGCAGGAGAATTACTTGAACCAGGGAAGCGGAAGTTGCAGTGATGTGAGATCGAGCAAGATTCCATCTCAAAATAAAATAAAAATAAACATTTCTCAAAAGAAGACATTCATACAGCCAACAGACACATGAAAAAATGCTCATCATCACTGGTCATCAGAGAAATGCAAATCAAAACCACAATGAGATACCATCTCACACCAGTTAGAATGGCGATCATTAAAAAGTCAGGAAACAACAGGTGCTGGAGAGGATGTGGAGAAATAGGAACACTTTTACACTGTTGGTGGGACTGTAAACTAGTTCAACCATTATGGAAAACAGTATGGCGATTCCTCAAGGATCTAGAACTAGATGTACCATACGACCCAGCCATCCCATTACTGGGGATATACCCAAAGGATTATAAATTATGCTGCTATAAAGACACATGCACACGTATGTTTATTGCAGCACTATTCACAATAGCAAAGACTTGGAATCAACCCAAATGTCCACCAGTGACAGACTGGATTAAGAAAATGTGGCACATATACACCATGGAATACTATGCAGCCATCAAAAAGGATGAGTTTGTGTCCTTTGTAGGGATATGGATGCAGCTGGAAACCATCATTCTTAGCAAACTATCACAAGAACAGAAAACCAAACACCGCATGTTCTCACTCATAGGTGGGAACTGAACAATGAGATCACTTGGACTCAGGAAGGGGAACATCACACACCGGGGCCTATCATGGGGAGGGGGGAGGGGGAAGGGATTGCACTGGGAGTTATACCTCATGTAAATGACAAGTTGATGGGTGCTGACGAGTTGATGGGTGCAGCACAGCAACATGGCACAAGTATACATATGTAACAAACCTGCACGTTATGCACATGTACCCTAGAACTTAAAGTATAATAATAATAAATAAAAATAAATAAAATAAATAAAATAAAATAAAATAAATAAAAAAGAAATATATATTTTAAAATACCTGAATAAATGGAGATATGTATGTGTCTAAATGAAAAACTTAATTTCATAAAGACGATAATCATCTCCTCTTTAGTGTCCTATATAATTGCAATTCCAATTCAAATCATAATAGAATTTACTCGGAAAATTGTTCCAAAACTACTTGAAAGTGTAATGTGCAAGAATAGACCAAACAAATTTGAAGAAGAACAAAAAGTAGAGATATTTTCCAACCAGATATCCAGATATGTCATAAAGCTATAATTAATTAATTTTTTTTTTTTTTTTTTTTGAGACGGAGTCTCGCTCTGTCGCCCAGGCCGGAGTGCAGTGGCCAGATCTCAGCTCACTGCAAGCTCTGCCTCCCGGGTTCAAGCGATTCTCCTGCCTCAGCCTCCCGAGTAGCCGGGACTACAGGCGTCCGCCACCGCGCCCAGCTAGTTTTTTGTATTTTTTAGTAGAGACGGTGTTTCACCATGTTAGCCAGGATGGTCTCGATCTCCTGACCTCGTGATCCGCCCGTCTCGGCCTCCCAAAGTGCAGGGATTACAGGCTTGAGCCACCACGCCTGGCCTTTATAATTAATTTTTTAAAAAATGGTATTTGCACATGTTCAGATTACAAGATTAATGGAACAAACTACACAGTCCAAAAACATGAATATATTTCTGCATATATACGTTTATATAAATATAGTTATTACCAAATAGAGGTGGAATTAGTGACTGGTAGGGAAAAATGTTCTGTGCTGTATCAAATTTTGGAGTGATTGGCTATCTATATGAAATATAATACAATTAATTTTTATCTCACACATCCCACAAAAGTGAATGCCATATTTACTGAAGACATCAAAGAAATAGGCAAAACGACAGCTCTTTTATTAAAAAGTGCAAGAATATACATATCAAGATAAAGAAGGAGGTTTCATGAGTAAGATACAGTGAGCACAAACCATAAAAGAAAATATTAATAAATTTGATTACATTTTAACAAAAAAACTTCATGGAAAAATGTTATAAACAGAGTGAAAATGCATGCTAGAATCTAGGATAAAATATTTTCAATTTATAAAACTTAACTTACAGAAACCAATAAGTTAAAGAACATATATGAAAATAGACACACGATGGGTAATTTCTAAATGAAGAAATCTAGATAAGCAGTAAGTATAAGAAAAGATCAACTTTGCCAATCAGAAAGAAGCAAGGTAATATAACAATGACATATTTGTCCAAACCCATAGCACTGACAAAATGAAAAAAAAAAATTAACAACACTAAAAGGATGGTAAATTAGTCAACAATTTTGGTGAACAATTTGAAAAAACAAACATGAAATTTACATAACCAACAATTCACCAATAATACTCTATGGTACATAAAGAACCTCTATTACATGTATACAAAGAAATCATATATTTGAATATTTATTGTAGCATTTTTTACCACAATGGAAATTTGAGAAGAAACTAAAATGAAAATATGGTTTAAAATCATACAATAAAACATGGTACAGCCACTGAAAAAATAGAAATAGAACCACATGTATCAACATGAATATATCTGAAAAACAATACTGAATGAGAAAAGGAAGTTCTGTAAGAATATATACAATATAATGTAATTGAAGCACATTATAAAACATAAAAACAAAACCAAATAATATGTGAATACATACACAAAAATATAAATAGCATGGATCAACTTCAAGATAACAGTTGCCCCTGAAGGAGAAGCACAAGAAAGGAATGGTGAAAAGTAGGAAGGAACTTCAATTGTATTTGCAATGTTTCTTTCTTTAAAAATTGGAAGCAAATATGAGAAAGGGTTAACATTTTCTAACATTAGAAATGGCTAACATATTAGAAAATATTGAGGGCATCTAGGTGGGTGTTGGTTATACAAATCACTGTATGCTTGAAATATTATGTAATTTTTAAAATAAAAAGCACTCAAATTTTGCAGTAAGATAAACTTGAGCTCAATTTGAGAGTTATTGGTTATGCATGACATTATTTAAATCCATTGAGCCTCATCTTTATCAGTAAAATAGCAGTGATCATATCTATCTTGCAGGATGTTGGTGATGAGGAAATAATATGAAGCATGTAAAGTGCCTAGCACAGGGCCAAATATCTAGTAGACATTTAATAAATGTTAAGTATCTTTTTTTTGCATATTTACCAGTACTCTAATTGAACCATTCTATTAGTGCTACTGGAGACATGAGATGCCAATGAACTCAGTTAAAAAATTAAGCTTCCTGCTAGTAATGACTACGTTATTTTCTAAGTGCTTACAAATCATCTGATTGATAATCCATTCTATAGTTTTGTCATAGAGCCAAGCATATCAAAATTTTCTGAGAGATATTTCCGAAATTCATTTTTTAAAACTGTAAAACCTCAAGCCATTTGTCCATTCTTATTCTCCTGGTACTTTTTCCATCTTCAAGCTTCTATTGTCACTGTCTTTCCTCCATACATCTTTTCACTATTTCTAAAAATCTATCCACATTATTACACTATAAATTTATCCCACTGAAATTGTTCAGAAAAAAATATGCCAAAAGATTTTACGGAATGTCAAGAAAAAAATTTCAAAAATACCTTGAGCAATAGCAGCATCTCAGGAACTACTTTACAATTTCCCCAGCCTTTTCCTTTGATGAGAACAAGTACTCATTGAATTGGATAAGTTCTGTGCATTTTGTAAGCTTACAACTTCATTTCTGTGCATGAATTTTCTAAACCCTGTTACATAATAAAATGTTTTACAGCAAAGATTATGTCATCATCCACTTCACTATCTGTGACTGGGACATAGTAAGTGATGTTTATATGCTGAATAATAAAATGAATGCCCAAAGTTCTTCTTCTCCTAACATAGTTCTTATTTTTTTTTCCCTCACTGCGTGCTCATGAATGAAATACTGATTGGTAAAAAATGCCATGGAAATATAACACAATCAGTAATTTCATGGTAAGAAAGAAGCAATGTGTTAACTGATTTTGCCTCCCTTAGTACTTAAATTAATGCGTAAATTTTTTACTACATTTTTACTCTGTTTCCATTTAAAAATCTGTAAGTGATAGTCCAGACATATTTGGTTTTGTGATAATTTGAGATCCCTGATGGATTTGTCTCTTTTCCATCCATCACCTGAAAAGAGCCACCTCTGAAACAGACCTGACTTCAACTCCATTCCAGTTCATCCTAGTTGCTCACTGCTTGACTATCTCTCATTTTCACCAGTTCTTGTCTTTTACATTAAATGACTGAATTCATGCTTTCCAGAATTGGACCTCTAAACATTTTAAAACTTGGTTTGGATACTACCTCTGAGTCTTCCTGCTTTTGGTCGTTTTGTATATACTACCTTAGCCAACATAATTCCTACTGCTGGGGCTAATAGCTAATGGCTGCTCACTAATAAATCCATTTGAGGAACCTGATTCAAAAGGAGGATCTCATAAACTTCTAGAAGCAATTTAAAAAAGGCAGGCCTCTTGCTGTGTGGTTTATGGGTCCCACCATCTACAAATGTAGCTTCTCCAATGCCATTGCAATATCTACGCTGGAAGCAGTTCAGCAGAACTGCAGAGTAAGTGTGTGTTATCAAGTAGTTATTTGTAAAGGAGAAAAAGCTTTCTGAATGCCTTTCATAGCATGCCTGATAATCATACTGAAAATACCTTGGCAAATGAATGCTACCATTTGTAGCTTTCATCAGATTAAGGAGCCAGTCTAGTTGTGTAAAACACAATTTAATCTCAAAGAGGGGTCATGGAAAGCTGCTGTTGTTTGACCTAGTTCTAAGAGCATATTTCATCAGATTTAAGAAACGAATTGGCCCATATTTTTTAGCCTTGCAGTTAACCAAGCTAATAAACTCTACACCCAATAGAGGCATAACTAATCCTCAAATCTCATCTCCTCAGCAGCATTTGCAATAATCTGTAATGACACACTTTCAGGGTAGGACTGGATAATAAGCTGAAGCCAGTGAGAGGGGCCAGCCATGACCTACTGATAAAAGACAATGGGCTAGCTTAGATTTAGCAGCTATGCCTACATTATGATAGATCTGGCCACATCTCACAAAAGTGACCCATATGGGTCATCTCTAGTGGCTCTATAAAAAGATGCCACATTGATGTCACCTCAATTTAATATTTCATACTCATCTATTCTGTGTCCTCAGCAGAACCTCAAAATATCTGTACTTTGGGTGGAACAGTAAATAACTGGATACTGCCTACAATTCATACCCTGGAGAATTTTGGACCATCAGATAGTTTTGGAGATCAAATTTTATTGCAATAGCTACCAACTTCAACTCCATCAAAAACCTTGTATCAATAGGACTAGATATAATAGGCAAACCCCCAATAGTAGGGTGCTGAGACACATAGAAGTTCCTGACTACAGAACTTAATATTAGAGAGCATTTAGAACTATTGATGAATTCTGTCATTCATTGTTCATATCAGCCTTGTTCTTGAGATCACCCTAACTGGAAACCCATAACATTATGTCTTTATCCCTAGTCAGCAGAAAACTGAGCTTCCATTCCAACTACTGCTATAGCCATGGCTTAGTTAAAGGGATTGAGAGCCTGTTTTCTTCCCTAGCACATAGAACATGTATGGAACTAACAAGATGTTTCATAGTTTCATAGCAAGAGTTCTCACCCAGGCTTGTGACTTTCCTTTACACCCGGTGACCAAGGTCCATTGATAAGGTATATACCTCATCGGGACCCTAAGCTCAAATTTTCTGGGAATATTTACCAAAACGTTGACAATAAGGATACATTAGACCTTCAATCTTTCCTACTGGGCACCAATGCTCACTCTTGTATAGAAAACTGATGCCTCTATGTATGAGTGACAACATGCAGCATTTGCCTTTCTGTGCCTGGCTTATTTAACTTAACATAATATCATCCCACCAATCATGTATAAGCTCCCTTTTCTTCCACATCCTTGCCAGCATTCAATCTCATAGAAGTAGAGAGTAGAGAGTAGAATAGTGGTTACTAAAGGCTAGGGGGAGTACAGGAAAGACAGGGCTTAGGAGAGGTTGGCTAATGGATACAAAATTATAGCCAGATAAGATAGATAAATTTAGTGTTTCATAACTTTGTAAGGTGACTATAGTTAGCAATTTATTGTTTTGTTTTGTTTTTAGAGTAATTTTGTTTTGTTCATATAGCTAGAAGCCAGACACTGTGATTCATGCTTATAATCCCAGCACTTTGGAAGCCATTATGGGAGGATTGCTTGAGGCAGGGAGTTCGAAACCAGCCTGGGCAACATAGCAAGAGCCCATCTCTATGAATAACAATAATAATAATAATAATAATAATAATAAATAATCACTAGGCTTTGCGACACACACATGTACTCTCGGGAGGCTGACACAGGAGAATTATTTGTTGAGACCAGGATTTTAAGGCTATAGTGACATATGATCATGCCACTGCACTCCAACTTGGAGAGTGAGCTGTCAAAACAAACAAACAAACAAACAAACAAACAAAAAACCAAGATAGAAAGATTCTGAAAGGTCCTAACACATTTGTGAAGTGATTGATTTGCAAATTATCCTGATTTGATCATTACACATTGTACACATGTATCAAAATATCACATGGTGCCCCATAAATCTGTACAATTATTATATACTAATTAAAAAGTTAGAAAGAAAAGATGAGCTATAACTATATTTAGAACACTGTAGTTCAATTTACGAATTACACTGGATTGCTTTTTCACTCTTCCTTGGCCCTGAATTATTGGTAATTCCCAAATTTATGCATACTTTTTTCAAACTATAGCATAACTATTGTAAGTAATTTAATCCATAGTAAATAAATTTCAAATAAGTACTGAGTCAAATAGTCCAGGTTTACAGAATTTATATAGATCCATTCACTGTTGTCAGTGCTTGATTCTCAAACAGTAGTTAATTAGCACTCAATATGAATTGTATTAGCTATGGGGAAAATTCACAAGGAAAGGAGTAAACACAGCTCCTACACACAACAGCTTTTCATTATAATTACAATTATTTTATACTTTCTGATTTTGCTACAAGTAATATATATTATATTTGAAACAGTCTGTATTAATCATTTATCTTTCTCTCTTATCTGTTTCACTAATTTTCCCTCCTCTCTGCTCTTCTGCCCTCTCCTCTTTCTTCCACTCTCCTTCTCTTTCTCTTTTAATTTCCCTCCCCCTTCTCTTTCTCCCTTTTTCTGTATCTCTCTAGTTATCCCTTTCTCTCTACTTCTACTCTTTTCCAGTTTATTTTTACCTTTTATGATTCTATCAATCTCACTCCATTTCTCTTTATTTTCCTTTCTTGGTCTGTGTGTTTGATTTTGTTTCTCCCTTTCAACCTTCTTTTCTTTAACTTCCTCTCTCACTCTCCTCCTTCTTTATTTGTCTACATATATTGTTATCCGAAGGTATATCCCTATTTCTCATTTGCTTGCTCTCTCTCTTTCTCCTGATCTCTGCCTCTCTTTTCTTCTAAGTCTTTTCCTATTTGTCTCTTTTTCCCTACTACCCTCCCTCCTCCTTTGTCTCGTTCTACCTTGGTTGCACCTCTGGGGTCCCTTCGTATTTCCTATTTTGTTTTTTCTCTCTTTCTTTTTATTTTAATTTCTTATGATTTAATTTTGCCTATAGTTTACACAGAATAAATTAAATTTATTTTTAGTTTAGAGTAATATGAGTTTTAACACATATACAGTACATATAACCACTAACACAGTCAGGATACAGAACAGTTACAACACCTCAAAAAACTCTCATTTTTTTGTCTTTATACTCATGCTATCATGCTGTGTAGGGGTGTGTGTGTGTGTGTGTGTGTGTGTGTGTGTGTGTGTATGTATATGTGTATGTAAAATACAATGATAAAGCTATGTTTTATTTTGAGGTAAGTTTTAGAAAAGATTTACGGCTAAAATCAAATTTCATTTTATATGATTACTTATTTGTTTTAACTCCATTGATGAAAAGACTATATTTTATTCATTGAATTACCTTTGTATCTTTGTCAAAAATCAGTTGGACTTATTTGTATGGGTTAATTTCTAGACTTTTAACCTGTGCAGTTTGCCAGTATGTGTGCCCCTTCACCAATAACAAACAGTATTGATAAGTTTTATTTTATAAAAAGTCTTAAAATAAAATAATGTGTGACCTCCAACTCTATTTTTTTCAGCACTATTCTGATTATTCTAATTTCCATGCCTTTCTATATAATTTTTAAAATAAGCTAATTCATATGTAAACAAAAATTCTGCTGTAATTAAGATTTAAATTACATTATATTTATAGATAAATTTGAGGAGACTTAACATACTATCTATATTGACTTGCCCAATCCATGAACACAGTTTATCTGCTTATTTATTTACAAATTACTTATTTCATTCATCAGCATTGCAGAGTTTGTTGTGTACAGAAAATGTACATGTTTTGTTATATTTATACCTAAATATGTCTTTGTGTTTGTTTTAGAGCTATTGTAATGGTTCTTATTTTTAATTTGCTAACGTAATAAAACACAACTATATTTTAGCTTTAGCTTTTGCTTTTCTGTAGAGATAGAATCTCACTATCTTGATCGGGTTGGTCTCAGACTCCTGGCTTCAGGCAATCCTCCCACCATGACCTCCCAAACTCTGGAATTACAGGCATAAGCCACTGTGGCTGGCCTCCCAAGGGATTTTTGCAGGTTGGTCTTGTAACTTCTGACCTTAGTAAACTCACATATTGGTTATAAGAAATTCTTTATATTCCTTGAAATTTTCTATGTAGACAATTCTGTAAATCAAATGTGATCTGCAAATATAGATAGTTTCATATAATTCTTTCTAATTTGTATGCCTTTTATTTCTATTTCTTGCCTTGTTACACTGGCTAGGCATTCCAACACAATATTTAATAGTTGTGTGAGAATGGACATTCTTACGTTGTTCCAAATTTTAGGGATATAACACTTAGTCTTTAACTGAAAAGTGCTACTAGCTACAGGTTTTTGTAAATGCCTTACCAGATTGAGAAAGTTTTCTTATATTACTAGTTAATTGAAAATTTTTGTCTGGAATGGTTGTTGAATGGCATCAAACACTTTTTCTACGTGAATAAATATCATCATTTAACCATTGTTATTTAATATCTTAATATAGTGGATCACGATGATTGATATTTGCATATTAAACAAGACATAATCCTGGCTTACACCTCAATTTGTATTTGTGTATTATTTTATATAAATATTACTAGGTTATAATTGCTACTCTTTTATTGAGAAGTTTTGAATCTATGTCTGTGAAAGGTGTTGGTCATTTTTTTATTTTTTCCTACACATTCTATGGTTTTGTTACCAGAAAAGGGAGCTCATCCCAGACCCCGAAAGCTAGTTCTTGGATTTCATACAGTAAGAATTCAGTGTGAGTCGCAGAGCATGGTAAAGTGAAAAGAGTTTATTAGCGACTCCTCTATTACAGAGTAAGGCATCCTCACAAAGCAAAAGGAGGAATGCCCTTCCCTTAAAAGTAGTGTTAGCTTATACAAGTTTTTAAGAACAATGTTCTTTATTACAAAAGCTTGTGATCAGCTTGTGACAAGCTATTGATATTGTGATTTTTCTCTGTTACTTTTGATTTCAGCAAGAATGTATGAGTGTACTACTATCTTTAATGCAAAATCTACTCTTAAAACAGAATGCTTTTTGTTCTTAACATATTGGGACATTCTCATAAGTTCTGGGTCTTTATTTAGTTAGTGTATTAGTCAAGGTTCCATAAAGGGACGGAACTAATTGGATAGATGAACATAGGAAGGGGAATTTATTAAGAGAATTGACTCACACACGATCACAAGGTGAAGTCCCACAATAGGTCGTCTGCAAGCCGAGGAGCCAGGAAGTCAGTCCAAGTCCTAAAACCTCAAAAGTAGGGAAGCCAATAGTGCAGCCTTCAGTCTGTGGCCAGAGGCCTGAGACCTCCTGGCAAAAGTCACTGGTGTAAGTCCAAGAGTCCAAAAGCTGAAGAACTTGGAATCTGATGTTCGAGGGCAGGAAGCATCCAGCAAAAGAGAAAGATGGGGGCCAGAAGACTGAGCCAATCTAATCCTTCTATGTTCTTCTGCCTGCTTTTATTCTAGCCACACTGGCAGCTGATTAGATTGTGCCCACGCAAATTGAGGGTGGGTCTGCCTTTCCCAGTCCACTGACTCAAATGTTAATCTCCTTTGGCAACACCATCACAGATATGCCCAGGAACAATACTTTGCATCCTTCAATCCAATCAAGTTGACACTCAATATTAACCATCACAGGTAGCATTATTAACTTGTTCCTTCAACCATAAACATTTTGAGACCAACAGTGTCTAACCCCTTGGGAATGTAACCCAACAGATTTGGCCTTATCCAGCCTATATTTAAGATGGAATCACTCTAGTTAGGACGCCTCTGACTGTTTCATCATCGGCTAATAGTGAATCATAAAATGAGTTGGAATGGCTGTTTCTCCTTTATTTTTTTTCTGAAGAGATTATGTAAATTTGGTATTATTTCTTTATTCAATATTTAGTAGAATTTTCCAATAACACCAGTTGGGCCTGAAGTTCTCTTTGTAGGAAGGTTTTAAACCACAAAGTCAATTTTTAATAGACACAAGACAATTTCAGGACATTTATCTGTTAGTGGATGAGCTTTTAGCTTCAAGAAATTGGACCAGTTCATCAAAGTTACTGGATTTATACGCATATAATTATTTGTAGCATTCTCTCGTTACTCTTTTAAGATCTGTTGGGTCTATAAGTGAATACTCATTGTGTTTTCATTTAGTATAAAATATTTTTAATTTCCCTTGAGACTTTAATTTAACCCACAGATTATTTAGACGTGCATTCTTTAATTTCCAGGTGTTGGAAATTTATCGTCTATCATTCTGTTATGGATATCTGATTTATGTTCCACATAGTCAGACAACGTATTCTATATGACAGAAGTTCTTTTATATTCATCAAGGTTTGTTTTATAACCCATGTCATAATCTTTTTTGGTGAAGACTCCGTGGACTCTTGAAAGAAATTTGTATTCTGCTATTGCTGAGTAGAAGGTTCTATAAATGTCATTTATATCATCTTTATTGATGATGTTGTTCAGTTTTTCTACATCTTTGTTGATTTTTTTCTGTCTAGAAGTTTTATGAACTTCTGAGTTGGTTGTTAACATCTATCAATTTCCATTTCTCCTTTCTCTATTTTCTATTTCTCTTTTCAGTTCTATCAATTTTTTGCTTTAGACATTTTAAGCATTTTTTGCTTTTTATATTTTATATATTATTAGGTGCATGTACCTTTAGAATTATTATGTTATACTTTCTTGATGAAGTGACCCTTTTATAACTACATAATGTTCCCCTTTTGATACATAGTACTTTTCCTTCCTCTGAAATCTCCTATGTTTGATAATGCCATTCAAGTTTTCTTTAAATTAGTTTCAATGAGAAATATTTTTATCCTGTTTCCTTTAAAGGACCTATGTCATTATAGCAAATAAAGTTTCTTTGTAGATACCATATGATTTAGTCTTTTTAAAAAATACACTCAAACCATCTCTGCCCTTTTAATGGTATATTTGGACCAGCTACCTTTAATGTTAAGTATTGCTAATGTTTGAATGTTAGAGTTTCTGTTACAGTCCTATACTCCTCCATGGCTCTTTTAATTTTTGTTAGTCTTTAGACAGAATATTTTTTCTTGATTTGTCTTCAAGCATGTCAACTTTTTCCTCTGTCATTTCCATTCTGTTATTAATCTAATACAGTAAGTTTTAATTTTGGTTTTTGGATTTTTCATATCCCTAGTTTTTATTTGGATCTTCTTTACATCTATTACTTTGCTGATACTTTCTATTTTACCATTTGTTTGAAAAGGGGTAGCCTTTACTTTTTGGAATATAATTATATAATAGCTGCTTTAAAGTCTGATTTTTTCATAATTATAACATATGTATCATTTTTGGATTTATATCTGCTAATTATCAGTTCCCTTGAAAGATGTGACTTCCTGATTCTTTATATACCATGTATTGTTGGATTATTTCTTGTAATTTTGGATATTATATTATGGAGACTTAGATCTTGTTTAAATTCTAAGTGGAATTTTGATTTTTCTTTTGTTTTGTATTAGAAGCAGTTGACTTAATGAGGGTCAAGCCACAATTTTCTACCCACATTCTGTGGGCTTTTTTCAAATGTCACTACAGTTTTCACAGTCTCTATAGCACTTTCAGTCTGTACAGTGGGTTTGACTCTTTAGGCCCTGAATTTTGAATCCTAAGGAGAAACTTGATTTCTTTTTTTGTTTTGTTTGTTTTAGTAGGCAATAAACCTGGTCTAGTCCATAAATTCCTACATGCCCTCTGTGGTCTGTGAATCAAATATCATCAATTCAGTTTATATAACCTTTATAATGTTATTTGGATGGGTCTTGCATGTGTACCACCAATTATCTGTTCTGTAACCTTAGTGGTAGTTTCTTCTGGAGATCAATTTTTAAAGCCATTGGTGTGCTCTATAAGAAAGATCCATGCATGTGATCATTAGAGATGACCCCAGGTATACATATACCACTTTATGAAATTGCTTATTATTTTCATCAACTCCATGATTTCTTCCACACTTTATAGTTTCCTGAATACTCTCCTGTTGTTTTTTTTACCAGAAATACAAGGCCTTATTTTCTTTACTCTGCTGTACATATTTCACCACTGTGGCTGCATTCCAGGGAAAGCAGTTAGTAGACATAGAAACCAAATATAATCAGGATACACCACACATTCTTGGAACAACAACTTCTTCTGTCACAGAGAGAGACTCTTTTATCTCTGAGAGTTTTAGACATCTACCTAGCCCAAACTACGGCTTTGACACAATAGCATTACCTGGGTGTTGGAATAAGACTGAAGAGACAAAATAACTAAAATAATTTCCCCAAAGTTCTTTGAAACTTAGATACTCCCTTTCCTGTACATTAGACCAGATTTAAAGGTATTCTTCTAAAGCTCTTTTTGTCTGCACTCAGTATGGTAGTCTAGATTTTGAACTGTCTTTTAGATCAGTCAGTCAATACCAGGAAAAGTGGTGTGGCATAGGAAACTTACCCCTGGCTTGTTGGTATATCAAATTCTGATCTATTTCTCCAATTTTCCTATTACCATTTACATTTTAGAATCCTTGGATAGTTGCATTCAGTGGGAGAGAGACGAAGGAGTGTGCTTACCCCATCTCTTCTGATCTAAACACATCTCTCTTTTAATCTCTTTCTCAGATTTTATCTGTTTCTTTCTTTCATGACTCCTTTCTCTTTGCATATGTTCATTAGTTTTTATATTTTTCACCCTTTGTCACTCTCTCCATTTTCTTCCGTCTCCCTATCTCATTTTCTGTAGTGTATCTGTGCCTTATTTTGTTCTGTTTTGCTCTCTCTGCATCATTTTTTCTTCTCTGTTTTTCTCAATTTCTGCTTCAGTTTCCTCCTGTCCATCTCCCTTTCTTTACTTCTTTCTACCCTTTCCAACTTTTTTTCTTTGTCTCTCTCTGTCATTCTCTTTTCAAATAAAATCTTTCTTTCTTTTAGAGGAGCTCCTACAATAGTAATTCTCTTTTCAAAAAATAAGTGCCCCAAGAGAATTTATTTTTCAGTGGATTTCTAAGAAATGATGACAAATATTATGAAAGTAAAGGTAATTATCTGAACTAGAATTTTTGTACATTTTAATTCAATGTTAAGCTTTAGAATTTTAAATTTGAAATATTTTAACTCAAAATCCTTTTTCTAAAGTGTGATTATTTGAAAACTTGATTTTTCAACAGATGTTTACTGATTTCTACTATATGTGCAGCACTGTGAAATATTCTAAATTACAAAAGACATACTCTCTGGCATTAAAAAACTTACAACCCAGTAAAACAAATAAAATGTCAGATTTTTAAAACATTTTAATGCAGTTCTGCAGAGCATAAATTATACACATTGAAAAGCCGTTGTGCAAACAAAAGAGAAAACAATTCTAAGACCTTAGTGGTTGTCTTCATGGGATTTCCTTATCACAGTTAACAAAGGGTTCTTTACAAGTGGCAAGAACAATTTAGACATCAGATCTGCAAGTATTGTTTGTGGTATTATAATTAACACTGTGTCAAGAGACTAATTTATAATAAGCAGCCTAAATTTTCACTTACTCATTTCTTCAAATCTGAAAACAAGTAAACTTATTTCCACCCTCAGGCTCAGTCTTACCCATTACACCAGAGCAAAAATACAAAACAAAACTGTCCTTAGAAGGTGAAATATCAGTAATTCACTGTCTCATCACTAGATAATCTCATTTCTGTTATCAATTGCCCAATCCCTGTATAAACACACAACAATTTATAATTGTTAACCCATACTCTTATGAGAAACAGTTCTATCGATGGGGGTCCAGTACCTGTGTAAGAGTTTCTTTTGTGTTTACTCTGATGCTTTTCGGTGAAAACACTGTTCGACAAAGTTACTTAGGTCAACTTTTATCTCATACCTTCTCCAATGAGTTTATCTCATACACCGATAATGCAATTAGAATTTTTCATCACAGCTTGGATTCCATTCTGGTGTTCCTCCAATATCTTTATTGATACACTTTAAAAAAAATTTGAATAGTTATGGTTGATCCTGTGTGCCGTAAAGGTTTATGGGTTTTGACAAATGCTTAGATTTTTGTATTCACCATCACTCTGTTATGCAAAATTTATTTAAATGTTATTAAGCTTGTTAAATATACCCATAGTTTCTTTTTCTATCAAATAATATGTGATTTTATAATTGTATCACAGTTTGTTTTTCCCTTGATCTATTAAAGGGTATCTTGGTTGTTTTCACAATTTGACAACTATAAACAAAACTACCATAATCCATTTGCATACAAGTATTTGTGTAAATGTAATTCTTCTAATCAGTTGTGTAAATACCTAGAACATGACTCCTTGGTCATATGGTAATACTATCTTTAACTTTGTTGGACACTGCTGAAATGTCTACCAAGTGGTAGAATTTTTGTTCTCTGCATCCTCAGTAGCAACTGATATAATCAGGTTTGTGGATTTTAGCCATTCTAATAGGTGTGTAGTGTTAGTTCATAACTACTGATAGGTGTTCAATAGTGATTTTTGTTGGTGAAAAGTCTTGCCTCTATGCTGATTACTACTAACTGATCAGAGTGGTGGTTGCTGAAGTTTGGGATGACTCTGGCAATTTCTTAAAATAAGGCAATGATGGACTTTGTCACATCTATTGACTTCTTTTATGAAAATATTTATCTGCAGGATGAGATGATGTTTCATATCATTTTACTCATAGTAGAATTTCTTTCAAAATTGGTGTCAATTTTCTCAAACTCTGCCACTGCATTACCAACTAGGTTTGTATCATATTCTTTTTTCCACACATTATATTTTTATTAATTGCTTGATACATCTTTATAATGCCTTTTTAAAATTGTACTTTAAGTTCTGGGATGCATGTGCAGAATGTGCAGGTTTGTTATATAGGTATACACGTGCCATGGTGGCTTGCTGCACCTATCAACCCATCATCTACATTAGGTATTTCTCCTAATGCTATGCCCTCTTAGCCTCCCACCCCTGACAGGCCCCAAAGTGTGATGTTCCCCTCCCTGTGTCCATGTATTCTTATTGTTCAACTCCCACTTATGAGTGAGAACTTGTGGTGTTTGGTTTTCTGTTCCTGTGTTAGTTTGCCGAAAATGATGGTTTCCAGCTTCATCCATGTCCCTGCAAAGAACATGAACTCGTCCTTTTTGATGGTTGCATAATATTCTGTGGTGTATATGTGCCACATTTTATTTATCCAGTCCATCATTGATGAGCATTTGGGTTGATTCCAAGTCTTTGCTATTGTGAATAGTGCTGCAATAAACATATGTGTGCATGTGTCTTTATTCTAAATCCTCTGTTGTCATTTGAACAGTGTTCACGGTATCTTCACTAAGAGTAGATTCCATTTCAAGAAACCACTTTTTTTGATTATCCATAAAAAAAGTATTCCCTTATTCGTTCATGTTCTATTATGAGATTTCAGTAATTTATTCACATATTTAGGCTGCATGTCTAATTCTAGTTCTCTTGCTAGTTCTACCACATATGCAGTGAATTCTTCTACTGAAGTCTTGAACCCTTCAAAATTATTGCTAAGCATTAGAAAAAAACTTATGCCAAACTTCTATTAATGTTGATATTTTCACTTATTCCCATGAATCACACATTTTCTTAATGGCATCTAGAATAATGAATTTTTTTCAGAAGGTGTTCAATTTCGGTTGCCACGATCCATCAGAGGAATCACTATCTACGGCAACTATTGTCTTATAACATGTATTTCTTAAGTAATAAGGCTTAAAAGTCAACATTCCTCCTTGGTCCATGGGCCACAGAATGGATGCTGTGTTAGCAGTCATAAAAATCTCCTTATAGATGCCCATATGAGCTCTTGGGTGACTGTATACATTGTCAATGAGCAGTAATATTTTGAAAAAAAAATATTTCTTCTGAACAGTGAGTCTCACAGTGGCTTAAAATAGTCAGTAAGTTATGCTCTGAAGAGATGTGTTGTCATCCAGACTTTGTTGTTATTCAGGTTTTGTTGTCCCATTTCTAGAACACAGGCAGAGTATGTTTACCACATTTCTTAGGGACCCTATGATTTTCAGAATATTAAATGGCCATTGGCATAACTTAAAGTCTCTAGTTGGATTAGCCCTTAAAAAAAAAGTCAGCCTGTCCTTTGAAGCTTTGAGGCCAGGCACTGGCATCTCCTCTTTCGGTATGAAAGGCTTCTGCGGCATCTTATGTGAGTATAAGGCTGTTTGCACATAGAAAATTTGTTGTTTAGTGTAGCCACTTACATCAGTTATCTTAGGTAGATTTTCTGGATAACTTGTTGCAACTTCTACGTCAGCACTAGTTGCTTCACCTTGCACTTTTATGTTATGGATAAGGCTAAACTTATTAAAACTCATGAATCAATATTTTCTTCAGCTTCCTCACCTCTCAGCCTTCATAAAATGGAAGAAATTAGTGGTCTTGATCTGGATTAGGCTTCGGCTTAAGTGCATGTTGTGGCTCATTTGATTTTCTATCCAGACCACTAAAACTTCTCTAGATCAGCAATAAGACTGTTTTGCTTTCATATCATGTACGTGTTCACTGAAGTAACAGTTTTAATCTCCTTCAAGAACTTTTTCTTTGCATTCACAACTTGGCTTACGGATGTAAGAGGCTTAGCTTTTGATCCACCTCAGTTTTCAGCATCCCTTCCTCAGTAAGATAAGTTGTTTCTGGCTTTTGATTTAAAGTAAGAGACTCGTAACTTTTCTTTTGAATATTTAGAGACCATTGTAGAGTTGCTAATTGGGCTAATTTCAATATTGTTGTGTCTGAAGGAATGGAGAGGTCTGAGGAAAGGGAGAGATATGGGTGAACAGCCTGTTGGTGGAGCAATCAGAACACACTCGAAATTTATTGGTTATGTTTGCCATCTTGTATGGGCATGGTTCGTGGTGTCCCAAAATGATTATAATAACAATATGAAAGATCACTGATCACAGATCATCATAGCAGGTATAACAATAATGAAAATTTTGAAATATTTAAGAGTTACCAAAATGTGACCCAGAGACATGAAGTGAGCACATGTTGCTGAACAAAATGGCACTGATAGGCTTGCTTTAAAAAGGGTTGCCACAAAATCTTCATTTTGTAAAAAAATTAATATCTGTGTAGCACAGATAAAATAAAGCAAAGCACAATAAAATGAGGTATGCCTTTAACTCCATTAAAAATGAGCAAAATACTTGAATAGACATTTTTCAAAGAAGACATACAAATGGTCAACTGGTTTATAAAAAATTTTCAGCATTACTATCAGGAAAATGTAAATTAAAATCACAGTGAGATATTACCTCACACTTGTTAGAAAGGCTATTATCCAAAAGATGAAGGATAACAAGTGTTGGCAGAGATTCAGAGCAAAGGGAATCCTTGCACACTGTTGATGGGCATGTAAATTAGTACAGACATTATGGAGAATGAATTAGAGTTTCCTCAGAAAACTAAAAGTAGAATTACCATATGATTAAGCAATACCATCTCTGGGTATATAGTCAATGGAGATGAAATAGTATTTCAAAGAGATAATTGCACTTTCATGTTCTTTGTAGCTTTGTTTACAACATTCACAATATTAAATCTACCTATGTATCCATGAATGGACAAATGATATGGAAAATGCTATGTGTGGGTGCATGTATATATGTGTGTGCATACACATATATACATGTATATATTTATATATAAATACAAATACACCCATTGGAATTACTATTTAGCCTAACATAAAAAAAGAAAATTCTGTCGTTTGCGATAACATGTATAAATCTGGCGGACATTATGCTAAGTGAAGTAAACCAGGCAAAGCCACGCATACCACATGATCTCACCTATATGTGGAATCTAAAAACAGTGAACTTACAGAAGTAGAGAGTAAAGTGATGGTTACCCATAGTCTGGGATGGGGTGGGGTGAAGAATGGAAATATATTACCCAAAGGGTACAAAGTTTTAGTTAAAGAGGAGGAATAAATTTTGTAGCTGTATTGCACAAAATGACAAACATAGTGAATAATAATGCATTATATATTTCAACATTGCTAAAAGAATAGATTTTAATGTTCTCTATAAAAAAGTATGTGAAGTGAAGAATATGTTATTTAGATTGATATACTTATTTCACAATGTATACATACATCAAAACATATCATATCCCATAAATATAAAAAAATTATTTGTCAAATGAGAATAAAATTAAGAAAATAAAAGAAGATTATGAAATACCTCATTATTTTTATATTCATTGCATGTGGAAATAACAAAATTTCATACATATTGTGTTAAATACAATACATTATTAATTGTTTTGAAAAATGGGATATTGCCTATCAACAGCTTAGCATTTTCATAGCTATATAATATAAGGTATTATTATTATTTTACGGCTATCATATGAGCAAAACTTCAGAGCAGAACAGAAACAATGACAGAGCAGTACTGAGTTAGAAAACTCCAGCTTCTGCATCTTTGTTCTATGATCAAACTAACTGAACAAAGAATATGCTTTGCTTATGATGTGATTGGTCAATTATGCCTATGGTCAATTAAATTTCAGGTATTATTTATGTATCCAATATATTGTGTAATGTGTAGCACACAAACAGATTAATAAGTTTAATAGAAGTAGCATTCTATAAATCTTGTTGTTTTCAAGTTTTATGCACTCCATATCAGATTCTTGATGGTAATAGTCCTAATATAGATTTCTTGAAAATGACCAACTTCACCCTCAGGAGTAAGAACTCATGCAGTTTACTATACATGCATATGGAATGTAAAATGTGGAGGGTAAACATCAGGTTCTGGTATAGTCACTGTTCCTTCCTCAATAAGAAACTAAGACTACTGTAGCCCATAATATGAAGAACATATCTTTTGTTAGGCATGCCATGCTGCACTTTTCCTACTACATTTCTACATTTGTTAAGCTGTTGTTTCAAAGCCCTCATGACTTATCACAGATTGTTATTAGTCATCAAGGAGGATTTAACAAGGAAATTTTATTTTATTTTAAGTTCCGGGATACATGTGCAGGATGTGCAGGTTTGTTACGTAGGTAAACGTGTGCTATGGTGGTTTGCTGCACTTATCAACCCATCACCTAAGTATTAATCTCGCACGCATTACCTATTTATCCTGATGCTCTCCCTTCCCCCCAGCCCCCTACCGGCCTCAGTGTGTGTTGTTCCAAGAAGGGGATTTTATTACTTGCAACAAGAAATGTAGACACTGGGGATAGTACCACCAAACAGTGCCTTCCCAAAAAAAGGTGAAAACAGGGCTTTTATTAGGCTATTTAGCTGAGTCATTTTATGTAGAGATGGAGTCAACACAGGCGCAGTTATCAATCATGCTTCTACATATGTCAAATGTATAGAAAATGGACAGTAAGCTCGTCTCTGGCAGGATTTTTAGTATGGTAATGAAAAGAGTTCAAAAAAGTTCATCTCCAACTCAGTCATCTCTGAATCCAATAGGTTTTTGTTGTACCAGGGCTAGGCTTTTTCCAGCAACTTTTCTGTAATAAGAACTCAAGGTGCAAGTTACCAGTGGATAATTTTTCAGTGTGTCCCCCCAAACCTGAGAACCTTGGATTACAATTACTTGTTGATCCTAGGAAAGTCTGCAGAAGGCTTTACAATTTTGAACGTAAGTGCAGAGTATCTAGCTTCTTTTATGGAGATTAGCTTCCCACACCTCAGGCAGCTTAGCAGTCTTATCTCCAAGTGGGTGAGTGGCTAGATTGATAAGTAGGGGAGAAATCATCTTTGAATGTTTTGATGAAAAAAAAATCACGTTCTTCTTAAGGTCAGAACTGAAAATTGATCTGGTGCCATCGTACCACGGGTATGGCATCTTTCTTGATCCAGAATTATAGTCTTACATTCTCATATTGCTGTTAAAAATTACTCTTTTGAGGTTCATGTCACACAATATTTTTCCCTCATTCCCTCTGTCAGGTTTATGCCTCTCAGCCACTCACTGTCATTTTTTAGCACATGACAGCTGAATTACTGGCTTCCACTACATCTCAAGCTCTGTTGTCAGAGAGAGAAGAACAAAGGTACTGGATTCAGTTTTCCCAGGTTTTGATTATAGATTTACCAATTACTACATGCTTACCAGAAATTCTAGTCTTGAATTACTTTAGAGTTAGAAATATAAACTTTTTACTGTTCTGTATCCAACTAATAAGAATTTATAGTCTCTTGCTGTTAGTCCTTATCCTTCCCTATATAGTTGCAACCTTGTGCTCTAACAATTCACTTATCAATATACTCATCACTTACCTATTTTTGTCTCCACCACATTTACCAGATACAGTGCATATTGTAGTGCTCTTCCCAGATTCCTTCTTCCTCACTGTATCCATTGCCTAGCAACTAAAAAGATAAACTACTGGCAGCTCATGGCTTTGTCCATAAAATTGTGTATTGACCTTTGCCAAGGTTATACTCCTTCCCAGAGGAAAGTTTATATTGGAGTCTGTCTGTTGCAGGGATAAAAGAGCATAATCACTTTGAAGAGTCATCTCAGACACAGAGATGCCCATAGGCAGAATGCCAAATTATAGCTGGGCATTGTGGAACTTAAAATAAAAGACTACATTTTCCAGATTTCTTTGTAGCTAAATGTACCATATGACCTAGAAGTTGTACGTGAAACTTCTATGAGGCTCTTCTGGGAATGTTCCTTAAAGAAAGCTGATTGAGGAGAATTCACTTTTTGTTCCCTGTTTCTACTTTCTTCCTGCTGATGGCAATTACCATCTTGGACTATGACATGACCTTGATAATGGAAGTCATGTATTAAGAAGTGGAACACAAAGATAAAAATAACATATATCTGTGATAACTTGAGCTGCTACATCAGTTCTGACTTTCTACCTCCAGGCTTTTTATTGCTTGCATTCTGTCTACTTCCATCAACATACATGAACACTTAATTTCCTCTCAATAAAAGAGCTCTTCTTAAAGAATGACTTCAAGAGCTTAAAGGGAAAACATAAAATATAAAACAAAATCAACTTTATAAGAAAACTGTTCTGTCCTGTCTTTCTCTCCTCTTCACAGTTAGTTTTTGGCAGAGTTTTCTGTACACACTGACTTCTCTTTCTCACTTCCTATTTACTCCACCCACTTCAAGTTTGGTTTTTTTCTGTTTTTTTTTTTTTTTTTTTTTTTTTTTTTTTTAAAAAAAAAAAGGTTATTCCAAACCTGACAGAATATATTTCTTTTTGGTAAATTCTGTGAACTTTATTTTATGATAACTAATGTTTCACTCTGAAGTATTTCAAACTCTTGACAATGCTCTTCTCCTTATGCCACTCAAAGGTAAGTGTGTATATTTGCATATCTGAAAATTTGTAGTCACATCTCTAACTTTATTGTTTGGCTGAGTCTAGGTATCCAGGTTTGAAATCATTTTTCTAATAATTTTGAAACAATATTCTATTAGTTTCTACCCATGAGTTACTTATGAGAGATTTGACGTCCTTATGAGAATTGTTTCTTTTGCCTTATTTACTCTCCTCCAACACTTGTATTTTCTACTGCCATATCACCCAGAATGTGTATGATCTCATCATTGCTCTTTGGAACCTTTGAAATATATATCAGAATACTGGGATCTAGACAGGGGACAGAACTGGTGTCTTGGCATTCAGTACATAAACTTTTGTTTAATCTCTTTTGTAGTCCCTAAATATTATGACTAACCTTTCCCGGTATTCAAGATCCTGGAGAATTTTTCACTTAGTTTCCACAAAGAACAAACGTTCTACTCCTTAAAGGATGAAATATGGATAATGTCTTCTAGCTAACCAGGCAAGAGGAAGAGATCTGGGTGTCTAATGCTCTTCATATAGACTTTCTACATAGCTTCTTGTTTTAATCCTTCACTTTATACTCACCTTTTAATTATATATAGTGCCTTTAATTTCTGAGACTTTGTGGGGTGTGGTCTCAGAAATGACATATGGAAAATTAATGTATTCATTCTTTAATGAAAGCCCCATAAAAAGCAGAATTAGTTTCAAGTGCAATTTGTTTCCCTGTATGCCACCTTTACATTTATCTGAGTTTTGAATAAAGACCTTAAAATACAATAAATTAAAGATAAATGGTAGTGGTCTATTTTTTAAATTCCAGTCATCAGTCTATTATTGTTTCTTATAAAGAAGGACTATGCAGAGCCAGGCGTGGTGGCTCACCCCTGTAATCCCAGCACTTTGAGAGGCTGGGGTGGGGGGATCACGAGGTCAAGAGTTCAAGACCAGCCTGGCCAACATATTGAAACCCTGTCTCTACTAAAAATACAAAATTAGCCATGCATGGTGGCAGGCACCTGTAGTTCCAGCTACTTGGGAGACAGAGGCAGGAGAATCACTTGAACCCAGGAGTTGGAGGTTGCAGTCAGCCGAGATCACATTACTGCACTCCAGCCTGGGTGATAGAGCAAGACTCTGTTTAAAAAAAAAGAAAAAAAAAGAAGGACTATGCTAAACACTCTATCAAAGGCTGGTTCTTTACAATTTGTGATGAAAAAGTACCTAATAAGGCAAGTATTTATCATATTTTTAATACATGTAGTTTAATGAGATTGTCATTTTGTGGTTGTTGGCCTACTCCAACATGTATAATGAAACATGGTAGAAAAATGCTTAAGCAGTGTGATTTGAGAGATTTTGGAAAGCTAGCCTTTGGATGAATCTATTCACCCTCATCAGTGTGATAAATGGGTTAAGGAACAAAGACAGAAGTTTTAAAGCTCTGGTATAAAATATATGTTGCCAAGAAGATACTTCCTTTTACTTGGAAAAGAAAAAATGTGACTTGTTCCCAAAAAGGGTGAAATTTATATGAGAGAAATTTTAATGATTGAGTACTAGCATAGTCACTAGAAACTCTGGATGGCTGTCCTAGGTTAAGAAAATTGAATGAGGCTCTGTATAAAGACCCCAGGGGACAGGAGGGAAAGCTAAGGCCAAAACATTAGACTGTGACTGACTCAATGCCAGCCCCTCTTAATCCACTCTGACAAAAGTTACCAGTGAACAAATTGAAGTGTTATCCCACAAATCATCCCCTTTTCTGACCACTTACAAATTTTGATAATTTTCTTCTCTTGAGCCCCATGATATTGCATGCTCCTGGTTATTTTCTGATTGCTACTTCTCTGCCTTTTTCATTTATTATTTGATAAACAGAAGCTTATCAAATATTCAGCAAAAACAAACTTTTTCTAAAGCTAGAAACACAGAGTAATTTATCACACAGAACCTTTTTTAGAGGACATTGACTGATATATTGAGACACTTGTTTGACAACAGATAAACAGCAAATAATCTTCTAGTGGTTTTTTTAATCAACTTATGATAAAGGCCAAAAGCATAACTGTAAATGATAGCGCATTGAGAGCTATTCTTAACAGAAGCTAGGGAAATGAAGTTCATGCAGATAACTTTCTGTTAATCAAGTCTAAGTGTCTGAGAGGATAACACATGCTTTTCTTTGAATGCCTTCCTCGCAGGCATTCAAATATCTCACAGCCCAGAAATTGATTACTATGAATACATGTATTTGATAGCCAGCAGGCAAGATCCTCATTAATTATTTGTGAGAATAGAGGAAGAGAAGTGGGGAAAAGTGAATCTTGTGAAAGGGGAAGTGGACCCCAAAGCAAACTTTAGTAACTAAATGTTTCCCATAGATCTAGACTTATAAAAGAAGAAAGGTTTTTATTTTGTTTTATTTTTTAAGGCTTGGTATATTTTCCTCTTGAACTACATTCTCCTTGTTTTACATGTCTTTTCTCCAAAGGCAGGTCAAGGATTTACTTACTGCCAAAGAGTTGCAATAAGGGTATATTTTATACTCTCTCTAAAATGTATAATTTATTGCTGGTATTTGTTCCTTTTTTCTTTTTTTCTTTTTTTTTTTTTTTTTTTTTCTTTCTTTCTTTTTTATTTGTTTTTTTTTTTTTTTTTTTGTTTTTTGTTTCTTTTCTTTCTTTTTTTCTTCCTTCTTTTGTTTTCCTTTTTTATTTAAACGTTACAGAGTATAATCACAGTAATTCAGTGCTACTGAAACCTAATGTTTAGCGAGTTAAATGAGAAAGTTGTGTATTACCTAAATAATCTTGAGTAAATTAGAAAAACTAAAACTATACTGTAATAGAACAAGACATGCTTTTAATTTTTGAGTACTCTGATTTTGGACTGATTTACATATCTTTGTACTTGTTAAACTTTCCATGTTTGGGTCCCTTTGGCAATAAGCCCATTTTTTTTTTTAAATGAAAGTAATTGTCTACCCTCTTTTGAATTATCTGTACAAAAGGGACCTGAGTCAGCTGTGTTTCTCTTATCTTATGTATATATCATAATGGTTAAGAGAGTTAGGTCTAGAGGCAGCCTGTGTAGTTCAAGACCTGGATCTACCCTCTATTAACTGTAAACGTGGGGACCAGTTATATATGTTCCCTATGCCTTCATTTCCTTACCTATATAATGTGGATATCATCCAACTCATAGGCCATAGCAAAAATTACATGAGATATCACGTGTAGAATCTGGTGGTCTAGTAAGGTAACAAAGATAGCTGGCAACATGTTGTTTGCAACATGATGAAAAAAACCTCTTGTTTACTATTTACTGGTTTGAACTCTAATCAGGCGGTTGGTGTGTTTCTGGGTTGTTCTACAATAGGCATTTTATGAAAACTTTCCAAAAATAAACCCCATTAAATTATGCATTTCATATATCCCTAGATAAACTTACTCGAGTGACTCCAAATAAAACATCAGCATACACACACACACACACACACACACACACACACATATATATATATATATATATATATATATGCTTTACTCTTTTTTATTCATTCATTAAACATTGGCTAGAACTGAACATGTACTTTGATAGGCTTTTGATACATAATAATTACTAAGCTATAGTTTGTGAAATAAAGTCATTCATAGTCTAGTAAGGAATGAAGAAAAAATCATAACTATAATATACCAAGTGCTTATGATGTGTTTGGTTCACAGATGAAGTTACTTGACAAGGCAGGTTCTTAAAACTAGTGTAAAAATTGAAGGGAAGTGATAAATTTGTGATTTGAATATCAGCTATCTGATCTTCAAAGATCATACACTTAAGTGTTAATACTATATTACCTCTATAAACATATACAGTTGGGTGTTGGACAACATGGAGGTTAGGAGCACCAACCCTCCGCACAGTTGAAAATCCATGTATAACTTTTGACCCCCAAAAACTAATAGCCAGCCCAGCTTGTGTCCCATCTCCACTGCTCCATGTCCTTTGCTACAGTTTCCTTCAGGCAAGGGGGAACAGCAAAGATCCTTAGTGCTTTAGCCAGATGTCCCTTAAATGCAGCTGCCTGAAGCAGAAGATGCCAGTTGTTCTTCCAGAGAGCCACCCCTTCACCACCGCTCATCACCAGGAGGCCCTAGGTGACTCTGCTGCAGCCTCTGTCTGTCACTCAGTGACCTGCAGGTAAACACATTGGGATTCATCAAGGAAACGACCTGACCTATGGAAAATGGAGATGAGTAAGATAGGAAAACTGCCCACTGAGGACTGGCATAAAGACAGGGGAGACCATGGGTCAGGTTGTTCTCTTCTTCTCTACTGCCAGGAAACAGTGAATGATTGACTGTACTCAGGGACACATGCTTCTACCATGGAAATTTGCACCTCTGAGGTTCAGGAGCTCTTCTGTGAGCCCTCCCCACCAGAACATCCAGACTGACATGGAAAGCTACATGGGGTCTGGACAGAGCTGATGCTCAGGTACACGTCGAGTCCTGGGAGCCTTGGATCCCTGGGCATCCCGGCACCAGCAGCTACAGCTCCAGCAATAAGGGAGGCCTGGATCACTCATGTGCCTCCAGATATGGACAGAATCCACAGGACTTAGCAGCAACACACTATAGGCCTCACCTCCATCGCACCTCACAGGATAAGTCTCACCTGGTATGCTAGTGAGGTAACCCCAACCCCATCTAACTTCTAGGGCTGGGGGAAGAGCTGCAATTCCCTGGGACATAGTTTCCAGAGGGAGAGACAGACTGCTATTCTTGCTGCTCTGCAACCTTCACTCCTATTGTCTACTGGATCTGGAGGGAGTATAGTGGTTGGGGACAGACTCAGACTTCCACCCTGACCGACCCCCCATTCCTCCCTGCCACTAACCACTCCCTCCCTCTACAGAGCAGCAGCCTTACAGAAAAATGGTCGACTATCTTCCACACAATTACCCACCTCTGCTACTCTTTGCTGGGCAATGCTTCCTGACCTGGGCTCCAAGCACAATCACCCTGTCCCTACCTGAACATTTTACTTGGTGGCAGCTCTGTATTGCTCTGAGGAGGAAATCCCAGAGACAACCTACAGCCCCTCTACCAATGCAGCTGCAGTGGTACCACCCTTAATGTCCTTGGGTTGGGAAGGAACAAAGGGCCTGGTCACTATGCTGGACCCTCCAGCACACTGCAGTCACTGTGTGAAGAGGAACCCAGTGTTTCTACCCCGTGAGCCTCCACCTTCTACTCTCCACCATACAAGGCCCTGGCTCAGAACCATAGAACAGCTGCCTCACCCATGACTAAGCATTTCTACTGCTTGTTGCTCTGTGTTTCCCTGTGAGAGGAGCTCCCAGAGGAAAACAACAGCCCCTCTGCCACTGCCAAGGCAGTGGTTCTGCCTTTGCTGAACTCAGACTGGAGAGGAAACAGAGCCTGAGGGCTTTACTCATGATTGCAGCGTGACACTCTCCCTATGCCATAGGGTGCAGAGTTCCATTTCTCCTCCCTGTGAGCCCTCAACCCTCATTCTTCCCCAGGTAAGGCCCCCATCTTGGGACTTCAGAAAAGCTGCCCCACCCCAGACTGAGCATTTCCACTCCTAAGGTGCCGTGTTTTCCTGGGGAGGTGCTTCCAGAGGCAACCAACAATCCCTTTGTCACTGCCACAACAGCAACAGCAGTTCTGCCCCTGCTCACCTTGGACTAGAGAAGGAACAAAGAGCCTGATCAGGGGTTTTACTTGCACTCCCAGCATGATACAGTCACCATAAGGAGAAGAACCCAGTTTGTCTTCTCTGTAAACCCTAGACCCCCTGTTCTTCAATAAGCTGGGCCCCTGTCTTGGGCCAGCGGAGCAGCTGCTCCATCCCCTGGCAGAAAATTCTCAGTAGTAGTGGCCCAGTGTATCTCTAAGGTGGAGCTTCCAGAGGCAACTGAAAGCCCTTCCATCACTGTCACTGCAATGGTACTGCCATTGCTGCTCTTGAACTGTAGAACAGCAAAGATCTTGAGTGTTTTAACCACATCTCCAGCAAGTGCAGCTGTCCTAAGCAGAAGACACCATTGGTCTCCCCACTGAGCCACCCCCCCCCCCCCTCCACTACTCATCAGGCAGGGCCCCTCAGCTTGGGCCCACAATGTAGTGGTCCCATTCAAAGTCAATTTCACTGACCGGTAGTGACTCTACATTTCTATGGGGTGGAGCCCCAAGAAACAAGTGAAAGATCCTCTGCAATTACGACTTCCAAGTTTTCTTCTACTGCCTCCAAGCTGGGGAAAGAACTTAAAGATTGAGATTGCCCCAGGGCTACAGTGTACAGCCTGGAAATGCCAAGCCAAGGGCTGCAGCCAACAGTCACATGAGAGAGAAGCCAAAATTTTTAGAGCATTTAGAGGGATACTGACTGCAATTGTGAGGAAATACAAGCAAGAGCCTATATACCAGCCATTATGCTTGAGCACTATCTACAGGGTCATGGCCCAAACTTCAACATGAAAAATACTTTGCTAATATTACCCTCTGTGAAACCAAGGACAAGGGCTCTGCTACAAACGAAGACCCTGGACAAAGCCTCAGCCCTCTGAAAGCATCCAGAAAATAAGTCAACTGACTGTACTCAAATTATACCACAGTTAATGAAACATCAGCTCACACAGATAAGAATGAAGCACAAGAACTCTGACAACTCAAAAAGCCAGAATGTCTTCTTTGCTCCAATTGATTACACTAGTTCCCCAGCAAAACTTATGAACGAGGCTGAAATGGTTGAAATGACAAAAATATATTTCAAAATATGGATAAGAATGAAGATCATTGAGCTTAAGGACAAAGTTGAAACTCACTCCACATAAGCTAAGGATTACAGTAACACAATAAAGGAGGTGATAGACAAAATAGCCACTATAGGAAAGAACCAAACTCATCTGGTAGAACTGAAAAACACACTGTAAGAATTTAATAATGCAATGGCTAGTATTAACAGCATAGTAGATCAAGCTGAGGGAAGAATCTTAGGGATTGAAGAGGAGTTCTCTGAACTAATTCAGACAAAACTAAAAATAAAAGAATAAAAATAAATGAACAAAACCTTAGAGAAATATGGGATTATATAAAGAGAAAAAACCCACGACATGTTGGTGTCCCTGAAAGAGAGTGGGAGAAAGCAAACAACTTGAAAAACATTTCAAAATATTATACATGAAAACTTACTCAACCTTGCTAGAGATACTAACATTCAAATTTAGGAAATCCACAGAACCCTTGTGAAATACTATGCAAGAAGACCATCCCCAAGACACACTTTCATCAGGTCCCCAAAGTCGAAATGAAAGAAAAAATATTGAATGCAGCTAGAGAGAAGGGGCAGGTCACGTACAAAGGAAACCTCATCAGTGGATATTTCAGCAGAAAACCTTCAAGCCAGAAGAGAGACTGGGGGCCTATGTTCAGTATTCTTAAAAAAAAAAAAAAAAAAGAAACTCTAACCAAGAGTTTCATATCCAGCCAAACTAAGATTCATAAGTGATGGAGAAATAATATTATTTTCAGACAAACAAACACTAAGGGAATTCATTATCATCAGACCCGCCTTACAGGAGGCCCTTAAGGGAGTGCTAAATATATAGAAAGAGAAGACGATCACCAGCCACTACAAAAACACACTTAAGTACACACATTATCGACACTATAAAGCAACCACACACAAAAGTTTGCATAACAAAAAACTAACAACACAGGACAGGATCAAATCCACATAGATAAATATTAACCTTGAATGTAAATCGGCTGAATGTCCAAATTAAAGGCACAAACTAGAAAGCTAGAAAAAGAAGGAAGACCCACTGTCTATGTTGTCTTCAAGAGACCCATCTCACATGCAATGATACCCATAGGTTCAAGATTAGGGGATGGAGAAAAATCTACCAAACAAATAGAAAACAGACAAAAGCAGGAGTTGCTATCCTAATTTCAGACAACACAGACTTTAAACCAGCAAAGATTATAAAAGATGAAGACGAGCGTTACATAGTGGTAAAATATTCAATTTAACAAGGAGACCTAACTCTCCTAAATATAGATGCATCCAACACAGGAGCACCCAGATTTATAAAGTAAGTTCTTAGTTCTTAAATGAAGAGATTTAGATTTTCACCCCAAAATAACAAGAGACTTTAACACCACACTGACAGACAGATGTTTAAGCCAGTAAGATAACAAAGACATTCAGGACCTGAACTCAACATTTGACCAAATCGATCTAATACACATCTACAGAGCTCTCCATCAAAACCCAACAGAGTATACATTCTTCTCTTCACCACATGGCACATACTCTAAATGTCGACTCTGCATTCAGACATAAAGCAATCCAGAGCAAATTCAAAGAAACTGAAATCATACCAAACAAACTCTTGGACAACAGAACAATAAAAACAAAAATCAATGTTAAGAAAATTGCTCACAACCATGCAATTACATGAAAATTAAAGAACCTGCTCCTGAATTATGAAAAAAATGAAATTAATATTTTTGAAACTAATTGAAACAAAGATACAACCTACCAGAATCTCTGAAACATAGTCAAAGCAGTGTTAAGAGGAAAATTTATAGCACTAAATGCCCACATAAAAAAGTTAGAAAAATCTCAAATTAACAACCTAACATCACTACTAGACTAACTAGAGAAACACGAGCAAATGAATTCCAATGCTAGCAGAAGACAAAAAATTACCAAAATCTGCTGACCTGAATAAAATTTAGATGGGAAATCCTTAAAATTAATCGACAAATCTAAGTTGGTTCTTAAAAACAGTAAATGAGATGGATAAACAGATAGCTAGATAAATAAAGAGGGAAACAGAGAAGACATAAACAAAATCAGAAGTGACAAAGGGGACATTACCACTGACTGAACAAAATTAAAAAAAAACAAAAACAAAAACAAAACAAAACAGAGACTACTACAAAAACCTCTATGCACACCACAAAGAAAACCTAGAAGAAATGGATAAATTCTAGGAAACATACAACCTACCAAGATTGAAAAGAAGAAATTAAATCCCTGAACAAGTCAATAATGAATTCTGAAATTGAATCAGTAATAAAAAGCCTACCAACCATAAAAAGTCCTGGACTAGATGGATTTAAAGCCAAATTCTACCAGATGTATAAATAAGAGCTGGTACCATTTCTACTAAAACTATTCGAAAAATTGAGGAATATGAACTCTCCCTAAACCATTCATTGAGGCCAGCATCATCCCGATAACAAACCTGGCAGAGATACAACAAAAAACAAAATTTCAGGGCAATATTCTTGATGAACATAGGTGCAGAAATCATCAACAAATGCTAACAAACTAAATTCAGCAGCACATCAAAAAGCAAATCCATCATGATTAAGTTGGCTTTATTGCTGGAATGTGAGGTTTGTTCAACATATGCAAATCAATAAATGTGATTTACCACATAAACAAAACTAAAAACAAAACCCACCGAATTATCTTGATAGATGCAGAAAAGGCTTTTGATAAGATTTATCATCACTGAATATTAAAAGCCCTCAACAAACTAGACATTGAAAGAACATACAACAAAATAATTAGAGAATGAGAGCCATCTAGGACAAACTCACAGCCAACATTATACTGAACGAGCAACACCTGAAAACATTCCCCTTGAAAATGGCACAAGACAAGGATGTTCTCACTCACCATTCTTATTCAGCATAGTACTGGAAGTCTTGTGCAAAGCAATCAGTTAAGAGAGGGAAATAAAAGGCATTTAAAAAGGGTAAAGAGAAAGCCAAACTATCTCTGTTTGCAGACAATATGATTCTATACTTAGAAAACCCAACTGTGTCTTCCAAGAAGCTCCTTGAGTTAATAAACAACTTCGGTAAAGTTTCAGGATACAAAATCGATGTACAAAAATCAGTAACATTCCTATACACTAACAACATTCAAGCTGAGAGCCAAATCAAGAATGCAATTCTATTTACAATAATAACAAAAATAGTAAAATACCTAGGAATAAACCTAACAAGGGAGGTGAAAGATGTCTACAATGAGAATTACAAAACATTGCTTAAAAAATCACAGGTGACTGGCCAGGCGCAGTGGCTCACACCTGTAATCCCAGCATTTTGGGAGGTCAAGGTAGGTGGATCACCTGAGGCCAGGAGTTTGAGACCAGCCTGGCCAACATGGCGAAACTCCGTCTCTACAAAATTATACAAAAAATTAGCCAGGCATGGTGGTGGGCACCTGTAATCTCAGCTACTTGGGAGACTGAGGCAGGATAATTGCTTGAGCCAGGGAGGCGGAGGCTGCAGTGAGCCAAAATCACGCTACTGCACTCCAGTCTGGGCAAAAAAAAAAAAAAAAAAAAAAAAAAAAAAATCACAGATGAAAAAATAAATGGAAAAACATTCCATGCTCATAGATAGGAAGAATGAATATTGTAAAATAGCCATATTGTCGAAAACAATTTACAGATTCAATGGTATTTCTATCAAGCTACCAATGATACTTTTCACAGAAACATAAAAGTGTATTTTAAATTTTATAGAAGCCACAAAAGACCTTGAATAAGGAAGGCAACCCTAAGCAAGGGCAACAACGATGGAGGATTCACATTATCCAGCTTTATACAATACTACAAGGCTACAGTAACCAAAGCAGCATGGTACTGGTAACAAAAGCCACATAGACAAATGAAACAGAATAAAGAGCACAGAAACAATGTTTCTTGTCTTTGATAACCATCTTATCTTTGACAAAGTCAATCAATCAAGCAACGGGAAAAAGACTCCCTTTTCAATAAAAGAATTGGCTACCCATATGCAGAAGATTGAAACTGAGTCCCTTTCTTACATCACATACAGAAATCAACTCAGGATGAATTAAAGACTTAAATGTAAAAACCAAAATTATGAAAACCCTGGAAATAACCTAGGACATACCATTCAGGACAAAGAACCTGGCAAAGATTTCATTACAAAGACATTAAAAACAATTGCAAAAAACCCAAAAATTGACAAGTGAGACTTAATTAAACTAAAGAGCTCAACACATCAAGACAAACTATCAACAGTGGAAACAGGCAACCTACAGAATGGGAGAAAACTATACATCCAAAAAAGCTCTAATATCCAGAGTCCATAAGAAAATTAAACAAATCAACAAGAAAAAAAAAAAACTCCATTAAAAAGTAGGCCAATGACACAAATGGACATTTTACAGAAGAAGACGCACACATGGACAAAAAGCACATGAAAAAATGCACAACATCACTAATTTTTGGAGAAATTCATATCAAAACCACAATGAGATACTGTCTCACACCAGTCAGAACAGCTATTATTAAAACATTAAAAAAAAAAAAAACCCAGAATCTGAGGAAGTTGTGGAGTAAGGGGAATAGTTACACACTGCAAGTGGGAATGTAAATTTCTTCAGCCATTGTGGAAAGCATTTTGGTAATTTCTCAATAAAACTCAAAGCAGAGTTACCGTTTAACCCAGCAATTTCATTATTGTGTATATCCAAAGGAATATATACATTTTCTATCATAAAGACACATGCACATTCATGTTAATTGCAGAACTCTTCATAATAGCAAAGACATGGAATCAACCTAGATGCCCATCAACAGGAGACTGGATAACAAAACTGTGATACATATAAACCATGGAATATTACACAACCATAAGAAAGAACAAGATTATGTCCTTTGCAACAAAATGGATGGAGCTGGAGGTCATTAACCTAAATGAACTAACACAGGAAAAGAAAACTAAATACTGCATGTTCTCACTTATAAGTGGCAACAAAACATTGAGTACATATGCACTCAAAGAAGGAAACAACAGACACTTGGCTCTACTTGAGAGTGGAGGGAGGGAGGGGGATGAGAATAAAAACACACTACATACTAGGTGCTATGATTATTACATGGAGAGTGAAATAATGTGTACAATTAACTTCTATGACACACTATTTATCTATATAACAAACCTGCCCATTTACCCTTGAACATAATATAAAAGTCTAAAAAGAAGTTAGTAACTTACTGTTGACTGGGAGCCTTATCAATAACATGAATAGGAAATTAGCAAATATTTTCTTTTTTCTTTCAGAAAAAAATACTGCCAATGTTACATGTATTGTATACTTTATTCTCACAATAAGGTAGGTTAGAGAAAAGAAAATTTCATTAAGAAATCATAAGAAAAAGAAAATACATTTTCTTTTTTTAATTATACTTTATGTTCTAGGCTACATGTGCACAATGTGCAGGTTTGTTACGTGTGTATACATGCACCATGTTGGTGTGCTGCACCCATTAACTCATCATTTACATTAGGTATATCCCTTCCCTTCCCCCTCCCCACAACTCACAACAGTCCCCGGTGTGTGATGTTCCCCTTCCTGTGCCCAAGTGTTCTCATAGTTCAATTCCTATCTATGAGTGAGAACATGTGGTGTTTGGTTGTCTGTTCTTGCGATAGTTTGCTGAGAATGATGGTTTCCAGCTGCATCCACGTCCCTACAAAGGACAAGAACTCATCCTTTTTATGGTTGCATAGTATTCCATGGTGTATATGTGCCACATTTTCTTAATCCAGTATGTCATTGATGGACATTTGAATTGGTTCCAAGTCTTTGCTATTGTGAATAGTGCCACAATAAACATACGTGTGCATGTGTCTTTATAGCAGCATGATTTATAATCCTTTGGGTATATACCCAGTAATGGGATGGCTGGGTCAAATAGTATTTCCAGTTCCAGATCCTTGAGGATCGCCATACTGTCTTCCACAGCAGCTGAACTCGTTTACAGTCCCACCAACAGTGTAAAAGTGTTCCTATTTCTCCACATTCTCTCCAGCACCTGTTGTTTCCTGACTTTTTAATGATCGCCATTCTAACTGGTGTGAGATGGTATCTCATTGTGGTTTTGATTTGCATTTCTCTGATGGCTAGAGATGATGAGCATTTTTTCATGTGTCTGTTGGCTGCATAAATGTCTTCTTTTGAGAAGTGTTTGTTCATATCCTTTGCCCACATTTTGCTGGGGTTGCTTGTTTTTTTCTTGTAAATTTGTTTGAGTTCTTGGTAGGTTCTAGATATTAGCCCTTTGTCAGATGAGTAGATTACAAAAATTTTCTCCCATTCTGTAGGTTGCCCATTCACTCTGATGGTAGTTTCTTTTGCTGTGCAGAAGCTCTGTAGCTTAATTAGACCCCATTTTTCAATTTTGGCTTTTGCTGCCATTGCTTTTTGTGTTTCAGACATGGAGTCCTTGCCCATGCCTATTTCCTGATTGGTACTACCTGGGTTTTCTTCTCATGTTTTTATGGTTATAGGTCTAACATTTAAGTCTCTAATCCATCTTGAATTAATTTTTGTATAAGGTGTAAGGAAGGGATCCACTTTCAGCTTTCTACTTATGGCTAGCCAGTTTTCCCAGCAACATTTATTAAGCAGGGAATCATTGCCTCATTTCTTGTTTTTGTCAGGTTTGTCAAAGATCAGATGGCTGTAGATGTGTGGTATTATTTCTGAGGGCTCTGTTCTCTTCCATTGGTCTATATCTCTGCTTTTGTACCAGTAGCATGCTGTTTTGGTTACTGTAGCCTTGTAGTGTAGTTCAAAGTCAGGTAGTGTGATGCCTCCAGTTTTGTTCTTTTGACTTAGGATCGTCTTGGCAATGCGGGCTCTTTTTTGGTTCCATATGAACTTTAAAGCAGGTTTTTCCAATTCTGTGAAGAAAGTCATTGGTAGCTTAATGGGGATGGCATTGAATCTATAAATTACCTTGGGCAGTATGAACATTTCCACAATATTGATTTTTCCTATCCATGAGCATGGAATGTTCTTCTATTTGTTTGAGTCCTCTTTCATTTCATTGGGCAGTGGTTTTTAGTTCTCCTTGAAGAGGTCCTTCACATCCCTTGTAAGTTAGATTCCTAGGCATTTTATTCCCTTCGAAGCAATTGTGAATGGGAGTTCACTCATGATTTGCCTCTCTCTTTGTTGGTTTATGGTGTATAAGAATTCTTGTAATTTTTGCACATTGATTTTGTATCCTGAGACTTTGCTGAAGTTGCTTATCAGTTGAAGGAGATTTTGGGGTGAGATGATGAGGTTTTCTAAATATATAATCCTGTCATCTGCAAACAGGGACACTTTGACTTCCTCTTATCCTAATTGAATACCCTTTATTTCTTTCTCTTGCCTGATTGCCCTAGCCAGAACTTCCTACACTATGTTTGATGGGAGTGGTGAGAGAGGGCATTCCTGTCTTGTGCCAGTTTTCAAAGGGAATGCTTCCAGTTTTTGCCCATTCAGTATGATATTGACTGTGGGTTTGTCATAAATAGCTCTTATTATTTTGAGATACGTTCCATCAATACCGAATTTATTGAGAGTTTTTAGCATGAAAGGCTGTTGAATTTTGTCAAAGGCCTTTTCTGCATCTATTGAGATAATCATGTGGTTTTTGTCATTGGTTCTGTTTATATGCTGGATTACGTTTATTGATTTGCGTATGTTGAACCAGCCTGGCATCACAGGGATGAAGCCCACTTGATCATGATGGATAAGCTTTTTGATGTGCTGCTGGATTCGGTTTGCCAGTATTTTATTGAGGATTTTTGCATCGATGTTCATCAGGGATATTGGTCTAAAATTCTCTTTTTTTGTTGTGTCTCTGCCAGGCTTTGGTATCAGGATGATGTTGGCCTCATAAAATGAGTTAGGGAGGATTCCCTGTTTTTCTATTGATTGGGATGGTTTCAGAAGGAATGGTACCAGTTCCTCTTTGTACCTCTGGTAGAATTCGACTGTGAATCTGTCTGGTCCTGGTCATTTTTTTGGTTGGTAGCCTATTAATTATTGCCTCAATTTCAGAGCCTGTTATTGGTCTATTCAGGGATTCACCTTCTTCCTGGTTTAGTCTTGGGGGAGTGTATGTGTCCAGGAATTTGTCCATTTTTTCTAGGTTTTCTAGTTTGTGTAGAGGTTTTCATAGTATTCTCCGATGGTAGTTTGTATTTCTGTGGGTTCGGTGGTGATATCCCCTTTATCATTTTTTATTGCTTCTATTTGATTCTTCTCTCTTTTCTTCTTTATTTGTCTTGCTAGCAGTCTATCAATTTTGTTGATCTTTTCAAAAAACTAGCTCCTGGATTCATTGATTTTTTTGGAGGGTTTTTTGTGTCTCTATCTCCTTCAGTTCTGCTCTGATCTTAGTTATTTCTTGCCTTCTGCTAGCTTTTGAATGTGTTTGATCTTGCTTCTCTACTTCTTTCAATTATGATATTAGGGTGCCAATTTTAGATCTTTCCAGCTTTCTCTTATGGACATTTAGTGCTATAAATTTCCCTCTACACACTGTTTTAAGTGTGTCCCAGGGATTCTCGTATGTTGTATCTTTGTTCTCATTGGTTTCAAAGAACCTCTTTATTTCTGCCTTCATTTCATTATGTACCCAGTAGTCATTCAAGAACAGGTTGTTCAGTTTCCATGTAATTGAGCAGTTTTGAGTGAGTTTGTTTAATCTCAAGTTCTAGTTTGATTGCTCTGTGGTGTGAGAGACAGTTTGTTGTAATTTCTGTTCTTGTACATTTGCTGAGGAGTGCTTTACTTCCAACTATGTGGTCAATTTTGGAATGAGTGCAATGTGGTGCTGAGAAGCATGTATATTCTGTTGATTTGGGGTGGAGAGTTCTGTAGATGTCTATTAGGTCTGCTTGGTGCAGAGTAGAGTTCAATTCCTGGATATCTGTGTTAGCTTTCTGTCTCGTTGATCTGTCTTATGTTGACAGTGGGGTGTTAAAGTCTCCCCTTATTATTGTGTGGGAGTCTAAGTCTCTTTGTAAGTCTCTAAGGACTTGCTTTTTGCATCTGAGTGCTCCTGTATTGGGTGCATATATATTTAGGATAGTTAACTCTTCTTGTTGAATTGACTCCTTTGCCATTATGAAATGGCCTTGTTTGTGTCTTTTGATTTTTGTTGGTTTAAAGTCTGTTTTATCAGAGACTAGGATTGCAACCCCTGCCTTTTTTTGTTTTCCCTTTGTTTGTTAGATCTTCCTCAATCCCTTTATTTTGAGACTATATATGTCTCTGCTTGTGAGATGGGTCTCTTGAATACGGCAAACTGATGGGTCTTGTCTCTTCATCCAATTTACCAGTCTGTCTTTTAATTGGACCATTTAGTCCATTTACATTTAAGGTTAACATTGTTATGTGTGAATTTGATCCTTTCATTATGATATGAAGTGGTTATTTTCCTCGTTAGTTGACACGGTTGATTCCTAGCATCGATTGTCTTTACATTTTGGTTTGTTTTTCCAGTGTCTGGTACCGCTTGTTCCTTTCCATGTTTAGTGCTTCCTTCTGGAGCCCTTGTAGGGCAGGTGTGGTGGTGACAAAATCTCTAAGCATTTGCTTATCTGTAAAGGATTTTATTTCTCCTTCACTTATGAAACTTATTTGGCTGAATATGAATTTCTAGGTTGAAAATTCTTTTCTTTAAGAACTTTGAATATTGACCACCACTCTCTTCTGGCTTGGAGAGTTTCTGTTGACAGATCTACTGTTAGTCTGATGGTCTTCCTTTTGTGGGAAACCCGCCTTTTCTGTCTGGCTGCCCTTAACATTTTTTCCTTCATTTTGACTTTGGTGAATCTGACAATTATGCGTCTTGGGGTTGCTTTTCTCGAGGACTATCTTTGTTGCATTCTCTGTATTTACTGAATTTGAATATTGGCCTGCCCTGTTAGTTTGGGGAAGTTCTCCTGGACAATATCCTGCAGAGTGTTTTCCACTTGCTTCCATTCTCTCTGTCACTTTTAGGTACTCCAATCAGATGTAGATTTGGTCGTTTCACATAGGCTACTCGGGGGTCAGGGATCCACTTGAGCAGGCAGTCTGTGCGTTCTCAGATCTCAAACTCCATGCTGGGAGAACCACTACTCTCTTCAAAGCTGTCAGACAGGGACTTTTACATCTGCAGAGGTTTCTGCTGCTTTTTGTTTAGCTATGCCTTGTCTCCAGAGGTGAAGTCTACAGAGGCAGGCAGGCCTCCTTTAGCTGCAGTGGGCTCCAACCAGTTCAAGCTTCCTGGCTGCTTTGCTTACTTACTCAAGATTCTGCCATGGTGGGCGCCCCTCCCCCAGACTTGCTGCCACCTTGCAGTTAGACCTCAGACTGTTGTGCTAGATATGAGGGAGACTTCGTGGTCGTGGGACCCTCCGAGACAGGCGTGGGATATAATCTCTTTGTGTGTCATTTGCTAAGACCCTTGGCAAAGTGCAGTATTAGGGTTGGAGTGACCCGATTTTCTGGATGTTGTGTATCATGGTTTCCCTTGGCTAGGAAAGGGAATTTCCTTCTCCCTTGCACTTCCCAGGTGAGGCAATGCCTCACCCTGCTTTGGCTCTCACTTGGTGGGCTGCATCTGCTGTCCTGTCCCCACTGTCTGACATGCCCCAGTGAGAAGAACCCCGTACTTCAGTTGGAAATGCAGAATCACCTGTCTTCTGTGTTGCTTACGCTGGGAGCTGGAGGCTGGAGCTGTTCCTATTTGGCCATCTTGGAAGTGCCCTAATCAATATATTTTCTATTCATTAAGTGGAAATGAATCATCACAAAGGTCTTTATCTTTGTTGTGTTCATGTTGTGTAGGCTGAAGAGGAGGAGGAAGAGAGGTTGGTCATGCTTTCATGGGTATAACAAAGGCAAAAGACATGGAGAATGTGGAAGGGGAGAAAGTAGATATTTATTGAAAAAAATCATGTGTAAGTGGACCTATGCAGTTCAAACCCATGTTGTTGTAGGGTCAACTGTAATTTCCATATGAGTAAACTCATTTACAAATTTTGCTAGGGCTTTAGCCTTAAGGTTTCACTCTTGCTGTTTCATCTGCCAGAAATGTCCTTCTGTATTTCCATTCCTGCATTTTCAATGTTTAGCACCTTTTAATTCTTCAAGTTTTAGCTTAAATGTCGTTTCTTTGAAAGTTTTTTTTTTTCTGTTTATACTATCTAAAATATTCTCACCTTCTTATTCCTTAACAATATGTGTTTTCTTTACAGTTACTAGGATTTATAATTATTCTATGTTATTTTTTACTTTTTTATTTTCTGAATTCCCAGAAAACTCCATAAAGACAGAGATCTTGTCTATTTTATTAACCATTATGTTCACAGTACCCCTATAGGTGCCTGGAATACAGTAGGTGCTTAATAAATATTGATTCAATTAATAAATAAAAAAGGATTATAAAAGCAGTAAACCTAGAAAGGGCTTCATTGTTTTGGACTAAAATTTTATATATTTTGAAACCCAGGAAAAAAATACAATTTTTATACTTGGTACTATATAATGAGGGAATGTCTAGGTCATGTCATTTGTTCCTTATTAATAACACTTTGCAATTTTGTCATAGCTAATTCCATTAAAGCAGTTCTCAGTCCAGGAGATGCGTAATTTACAAACATGCAAAAAATTAATTGTCTCCTGCTCACAACGGTCAATCTTCAGTTCTTTTACAATAAAGACTTATTTTTAAAGCACAGAAGATTGATCTTTTAATATGTTAACATGACACAGCCTCAATTATATTAACTTAAAACTTTAATAAAGTTTTGTAACAAAACAAATAAAGCTTTAGCTCATGATTTCCACTTGTCACATAATAATGAAAATTACTCAATAGGTATTCTTTTCAGATTTACACCCTTCCTGCTTTGTTTTACCAATAGAAGAATTTTACGCTGGTATCTAAGTTTAAAGCCTCTAATTTTTCCTCTCACAAATTCCTCTTTATATATATATATATTTTTAAATTTATTTATTATTATTATACTTTAAGTTCGAGGGTACATGTGCATAATGTGCAGGTTTGTTACATATGTATACTTGTGCCATGTTGCTGTGCTGCACCCATCAACTCGTCAGCACCCATCAACTCGTCATTTACATCAGGTATAACTCCCAATGCAATCCCTCCCCCCTCCCCCCTCCCCATGATAGGCCCTGGTGTGTGATGTTCCCCTTCCTGAGTCCAAGTGATCTCATTGTTCAGTTCCCACCTATGAGTGAGAACATGCGGTGTTTGGTTTTCTGTTCTTGTGATAGTTTGCTGAGAATGATGGTTTCCAGCTGCATCCATGTCCCTACAAAGGACACAAACTCATCCTTTTTGATGGCTGCATAGTATTCCATGGTGTATATGTGCCACATTTTCTTAATCCAATCTGTCACTGATGGACATTTGGGTTGATTCCAAGTCTTTGCTATTGTGAATAGTGCCGCAATAAACATACGTGTGCATGTGTCTTTATAGCAGCATAATTTATAATCCTTTGGGTATATACCCAGTAATGGGATGGCTGGGTCATATGGTACTTCTAGTTCTAGATCCTTGAGGAATCGCCACACTGTTTTCCATAATGGTTGAACTAGTTTACAATCCCAACAACAGTGTAAAAGTGTTCCTATTTCTCCACATCCTCTCCAGCACCTGTTGTTTCCTGACTTTTTAATGATCGCCATTCTAACTGGTGTGAGATGGTATCTCATTGTGGTTTTGATTTGCATTTCTCTGATGGCCAGTGATGATGAGCATTTTTTCATGTGTCTGTTGGCTGTATGAATGTCTTCTTTTGAGAAATGTCTGTTCATATCCTTTGCCCACTTTTTGATGGGGTTGTTTGTTTTTTTCTTGTAAATTTGTTTGAGTTCTTTGTAGGTTCTGGATATTAGCCCTTTGTCAGATGAGTAGATGTCAAAAATTTTCTCCCATTCTGTAGGTTGCCTGTTCACTCTGATGGTAGTTTCTTTTGCTGTGCAGAAGCTCTTTAGTTTAATGAGATCCCATTTGTCAATTTTGGCTTTTGCTGCCATTGCTTTTGGTGTTTTAGACATGAAGTCTTTGCCCATGCCTATGTCCTGAATGGTACTACCTAGGTTTTCCTCTAGGATTTCTATGGTATTAGGTCTAACATTTAAGTCTCTAATCCATCTTGAATTAATTTTCTTATAAGGAGTAAGAAAGGATCCAGTTTCAGCTTTCTACTTACGGCTAGCCAATTTTCCCAGCACCATTTATTAAATAGGGAATCCTTTCCCCATTTCTTGTTTTTCTGAGGTTTGCCAAAGATCAGATGGCTATAGATGTGTAGTATTATTTCTGACGACTCTGTTCTGTTCCATTGGTCTATATCTCTGTTTTGGTATCAGTACCATGTTGTTTTGGTTACTGTAGCCTTGTAGTATAGTTTGAAGTCAGGTAGCGTGATGCCTCCAGCTTTGTTCTTTTGACTTAAGATTTTCTTGGAGATGTGGGCTCTTTTTTGGTTCCATATGAACTTTAAAGCAGTTTTTTCCAATTCTGTGAAGAAACTCATTGGTAGCTTGATAGGGATGGCATTGAATCTATAAATTACCTTGGGCAGTAGGGCCATTTTCACGATATTGATTCTTCCTATCCATGAGCATGGTATGTTCTTCCATTTGTTCCTGTCCTCTTTTATTTCACTGAGCAGTGGTTTGTAGTTCTCCTTGAGGAGGTCCTTTACATCCCTTGTTAGTTGGATTCGTAGGTGTTTTGTTCTCTTTAAAGCAATTGTGAATGGAATTTCATTCATGATTTGGCTCTTTGTTTGTCTGTTACTGGTGTATAAGAATGCTTGTGATTTTTGCACATTGATTTTGTATCCTGAGACTTTGCTGAAGTTTCTTATCAGCTTAAGGAGATTTTGGGCTGAGACAATGGGTTTTTCTAAATATACAATCATGCCATCTGCAAACAGAGAAAATTTGACTTCTTCTTTTCCTAATTGAATACCCTTTATTTCTTTCTCTTGCCTGATTGCCCTAGCCAGAACTTCCAACACTATGTTGAATAGGAGTGGTGAGAGAGGGCATCCCTGCCTTGTGCCAGTTTTCAAAGGGAATTTTTCCAGATTTTGCCCATTCAGTATGATATTGGCTATGGGTTTGTCATAAATAGCTCTTCTGATTTTGAGATACGTTCCATCAATACCGAATTTATTGAGAGTTTTTTGCATGAAGGGCTGTTGAATTTTGTCAAAGGCCTTTTCTGCATCTATTGAGACAATCATGTGGTTTTTGTCTTTGGTTCTGTTTATATGCTGGATTACGTTTATTGATTTGCAAATGTTGAACCAGCCTTGCATCCCAGGGATGAAGCCCACTTGATCATGGTGGATAAGCTTTTTGATGTGCTGCTGGATGCAGTTTGCCAGTATTTTATTGAGGATTTTTGCATCGATGTTCATCAGGGATATTGGTCTAAAATTCTCTTTTTTTGTTGTGTCTCTGCCAGGCTTTGGTATCAGGATGATGTTGGCCTCATAAAATGAGTTAGGGAGGATTCCCTCTTTTTCTATTGATTGGAATAGTTTCAGAAGGAATGGTACCAACTCCTCTTTGTACCTCTGGTAGAATTCAGCTGTGAATCCATCAGGTCCTGGAGTTTTTTTGGTTGGTAGCCTATTAATTATTCCCTTAATTTCACAGCCTGCTCTTGGTCTATTCAGGAATTCCGCTTCTTCCTGGTTGAGTCTTGGGAGAGTGTAAGTGTATAGGAAATTATCCATTTCTTCTAGATTTTCTAGTTTATTTGCATAGAGTTGTTTATAGTGTTCTCTGATGGTAGTTTTTATTTCTCTGGGATCGGAGGTGATATCCCCTTTATCATTTTTTATTGCATCTATTTGATTCTTCTCTCTTTTCTTCTTTATTAGTCTTGCTAGCAGTCTATCAATTTTGTTGATCTTTTCAAAAAACCAACTCCTGGATTCATTTGTTGTAAGGGTTAATTTCAGGGATCAACTTGACTGAATTAAAAGATTCCCAAATAGGCGATAAGGTATTATTTCTGGGTTTGTCTGTGATGATGTTTCCAGAAGAAACTGGCATTTAAATCTGTGGACTGAGTAAAGAAGATAGACTCTCAGCCAGTGTGGGCAGGCATCATCAAATTGACGAAGGGCCTGGACAGAACAAAAAGGCAGAGGATCTTTCTGGATTTTGGAGCTGGGATACGCTTCTTCTCCTGCCTCTGAACATCAGAACCATAGGTTCTCTGGCCTTTGAATTCGAGGACCTGTAGTAGCAACCCCTCAGTTTCTCAGACCTTTGTACTCAAGTCTTTGGACTGAGAGTTACATCATCAGCTTTCTTAACTATTTAACTTGCAGACAGTCTATCTTGGGACTTTCCAGCCTTCATAATTACATAAGCTGATCCCCTTAACTAATTCCCTTTTGTCTATCTATCTATCTATCTATCTATCTATCTATCTATCTATCTGTCTTTCATATTTTTTTCTGTGTCTCTGGAGAACCCCAATTAATACAAATATATATGCCGAAATTCTGAAAAAACAATACTAGCAAACCTAACCTAACATCATATTAAAAGGATCATACACCATGATGTGGTGGGGTTTATCTCAGGAAAGTAAGTGTGGTTGAATTTAAAAAAAACAAAAAAGATCCATACAATGCATCATGGGCATAGATTGAAGAAAAAATGATTATATAAATTGATGCAGAAAATACACTTGACTAAATCAAGCACTTTTTTTGATACATTCTATAAACTAGGAACATAAAAAAAAAACTTTTCACAATATGATGAAAACTGTATATGAAAAGCCGAGATCTAACATCATACTCAGTGGAGAAAGACTGAAATATTTCCCCTTAGAATGAGGAACCAAACAAGGATGTTCGTTTTCACAACTATATTTAATGTACACTAGAAATTCTGGACAGAGCAATTGAACCAGTAAAATTAATAACAACAATTTCCCAAATTAGAACGTAATTGTAAAACTATATTTTTAGATGCCATGGTCTCATTTCTAGTAAGCCCTGAAAAGTACACTAAAAACTGTTAGAACTCATCAAGAAATCCAGCAAAATTGCAACATACAAAATCAACACATAAAAATTAGCCTCGTTTCTACACAAAAGCATAAGTAATCTGAAAAATGAATTTAAAATAATCAATTAACAATAGTTTCAAAAATACTTAGGAATCAATTTAACCAAGAAGGCAAAAAGCTTACATATTAAAAATTATAAAATATTACTGAGAAAAAATTAAAAAGAGAAAACATGAAAGATATCTTGTGTTTATGATTTGAAGGTTTAATATTGTTAAGATATCAATACTACCTAGAGTAATCTAGAGACTGAATGTAATCCTCATCAAAATCTCATTGTCATTTTGTGAAGAAATGTAAAAACGCATCCTAAAGCCCACGTAGATTCTAAAGGGACCTTGAATAACCAAAACAGTCTTATAAAAGAACAAAGTTTAAGGACTCACTCTTCTAGATTTCAAAATTTATATACAAAGGTAGATATAGTACTCCAAACCATGTGTAACTGGCATAAGGACAGACATATAGACTAATGGAATAGAACTGAACACCCAGAAAAAGTCTTCACATATATGGTCAAATGACTTTTGACAAAAATGCCTGGTCCATTATATTGGGAATTAAAATAATTTAAAAAAAATGGTGCTAGGAAAACTGGATATACCGAAATATGAATGATGGAAGTTTAGTTTTTACCACATACAAAAATGAACTCAAAATGAATTGAAAAACTCTAAATTAGCTACTACTCAATACCAGACTCCTAGGAAATTTAAAGGAAAGCATAGGGGGAAAATCTGCATTACATTGGTTTTGAGAGTGGTTTCCTTAATATAACATGAAAGGCACAAGCATTAAAAGAAAAAATGAATTTTCTTATAAAAATTTTGTGCATCAAAATCACAATAAATGAAGTGAAAATAAAATCTACAGAATGGGAAAAATATTTGCAAATCGTATATCTGCTAACGGATTAATATCTAGAATATATTGAGAACTATTCAACCACCACTACCACTCAATAAAAAGAAGACAAAACACCCAGCAAATAAAATTGACTAAAGGCTTGAATAAAATTTTTTCCAAAGAATATACACAAATGGCCAATAAGCCCATGAAACAAATCTCAACATCATTAGTCCTTAAAGACATGCAAATTATAGCCACAGTTAGATATCACTACATACCTACTAGGATCACTATAGTTTGTTTATTTATTTTTCAATAGATTTTTGGGGAATGGGTGGTGTTTGGTTACATGAATAAGTTCTTTGGTGGTGATTTCTGAGATTTTGGTGCACCCATCACCTGAGCAGTGTACATTGTACTCAATCTGTAGTCTTTTATCTCTTACCACACCCAAGCCTTTCCCCTAAGTCCCTAAAGTCTAATGTATCATTCTTACGCCTTTGCATCCTCATAGCTTAGCTCTCACATATGAGTGAGAACATACAATGCTTGATTTTCCATTCCTGAATTATTTCACTTAGCATATTAGTGTCCAATTTCTTCCAGGTTGCTGTGAATGCCATTATTTCATTCCTTTTTATGGCTGAGTAGTATTCCATGGGGTGTATATATACATGTGTGTCTGTGTGTGTGTGTGTGTGTGTGTGTGTGTGTGTGTGTGTGTATCACTATAATTTAAAAGAAAGTGGAAAGTAAGTGTTGATGAAAATGTGGAGAAATTGGAACCCTTGTGCATTGTGCTGGTGGGAATGTAAAATGAGGCATCTGCTGTGGAGAACAATTTGGCAGTTCCTCACAAAGTTAATTATAAAATTATCATATGACTCAGCAATTCCTCATTCAGTTATAAACTCAAAAAACATTGAAATTAAGTTTTCAAATAGACAGATGAACACTGGTATTCACAGCAGCATTATTCACAATAGAAAAAATGTGGGGAAAAAAAACTAAAGTGTCTATCAACAGATGAATGTATAAACAAAATATGGTATATGCATGCAATGGAATATCATTCAGCCATAAAGCTGAAGTTTGATACATCCTACAACAGGGGCGAACATTAAAAATATCATGTTATGTGAAATAAGTCATTCACAAAAGGACAAATATTGCATGATTTCACTTACATGAGGTTCCTAAATTAAGTAAATTCATACAGACAAAACAAAATAGAGTCTGCTGGGACTGGGATCAGGGAGGAATGAGAATTCTTGCTTAACAGGTACAGAGTTTCTGTTTGAAAACATGTAGTCGGGGGAGTGGGTGGCATCTAAGATGGCCAAATAGGAACAGCTGCAGCCTCCAGCTCCCAGCATGAGTGACACAGAAGATGGGTGATTTCTGCATTTTCAACTGAGGTACTGGGTTCATCTCACTGGGGCATGTTGGAGAGTTGGTGGTGGTCCAAGGCTGCAGGCCGACCAGCAAGAGCTGAAGCAGGGTGAGGCATTGCCTCACCTAGGAAGAGCAAGGGGGAAGGGAAGTCCTTTTCCTACCCAAAGAAAAATGAGACACACACCACCTAGAAAATCGGGTAACTCCCACCCTAATACTGCACTTTATCAAGAGTCTTAGCAAATGGCACACCAGCAGATTATATCCCACACTTGGCCCAGAGTGTCCTACATCCACAGAGCCTCCCTCATTGCTAACACAACAGTCTGAGATCTAACTGCCAGGCGGCAGCAAGGTTGGGGGAGGGGCGCCCACCATTGTTGAGGCTTAAGTACCTAAACAAAGCCACATAGAAGCTCGAATAGGGTGGAGCCCAACACAGCTCAAGGAGGCTGGCCTGCCTCTGTAGATTCCTCCTCTGGGGACAGGGCATAGCTAAACAAAAAGCAGCAGAAACCTTGGCAGAGGTAAATGCCCCTGTTTAACAGCTTTGAAGAGAGCAGTGGATCTCCCAGCACGGAGATTGAGATCTGAGAAGGGACAGACTGCCTACTCAAGTGAGTCCCTGACACCTGAGTAGCCTAACTGGGAGACATCCTCCACTAGGTGCAGACTGACATCTCACACCTCATACAGTGGGGCACACCCCTGAGACAAAGCTTCCAGAGCAAGAATCAGACAGCAACACTTGCTGTTCAGTAATATTCTATCTTCTGCAGTCTCTGCTGCTGATACCCAGGAAAACAGGGTCTGGAGTGGACCTCAAGCAAACTCCAATAGATGAACAGCTGAGGGTCCTGACTGTTAGAAGGAAAACTAACAAAGAGAAAGGACACCCACACCAAAATCCCATCAGTATGTCACCAACATGAATGACCAAAGGCAGATAAAACCACAAAGATGGGGAAAAAGCAGGGCAGAAAAGCTGGAAATTCAAAAAATCAGAGTGCATCTCCCCTTCCAAAGGAACATGGCTCATTGCCAGCAACAGAATAAAGTTGGATAGAGAATGACTTTGACTAGTTAAGAGAAGAAGGCTTCAGTTGATCAAACTTCTCAGATCTAAAGTAGGAACTATGTAACTAGGGCAACAAAACTAAAAACCTAGAAGAAAGATTGGAGGAATGGATAACTAGAATAATCAATGCAGAGAAGACCTTAAAAGAATGGATAGAATGGAAAACCATAACACAAGAAATACGTGACAAATGCACAAGCTTCAGTAACTGACTCAATCAACCAGAAGAAAGAGTATCAGCGATTGAAGATCAAATGAATGAAATGAAGCGAGAAGAGAAGTGTAGAGAAAAAAGAGTAAAAAGAAATGAACAAAGCCTCCAAGAAATGTGGGATTATGTGAAAAGACCAAATCTACCTCTGAGTGGTGTGCCTGAAAGTGAGGGGGAAAATGGAACCAAATTGGAAAACACTCTGCAGGATACCATCCGGGAGAACTTCCCCAAACTAGCAAGGCAGGCCAACATTCAAATTCAGGAAATACAGAGAACACCACAAAGATACTCCTTGAGAAGAGCAACTCCAAGACACATAATTGTCAGATTCACCAAAGTTGAAATGAAGGAAAAAATCTTAAGGGCAGCCAGAGAGAACGGTTAGGTTGCACACAAAGGGAAGCCCATCAGACTAAGAGCAGATCTCTCAGCAGAAACTCTCCAACCCAGAAGAGAGTGGGGCCAATATTCAACATACTGAAAGGAAAGAATTTTCAACCCAGAATTTCATATCCAGTCAAACTAAGTTTCATAAGTGAAGGAGAAATAAAATCCTTTACAGACAAGGAAATGCTTAGAGATTTTGTCACCACCAGACCTGCCCTACAAGAGATCCTGAAGAAAGCACTGAACATGGAATGGAACAACAGGTACCAGCCATTGCAAAAACATGCCAAAATGTAAAGTCCATTGATGCTAGGAAGAAACTGCATCAACTAAAGAGCATAATAACCAGCTAATATCATAAGGAAAGGATCAAGTTCACACATAACAATATTAACTTTAAATGTAAATGGACTAAATGGTCCAATTAAAAGACACAGACTGGCAAACTAGATAAAGAGTCAAGACCCATCAGTTTGCTGGATTCAGGAGACCCATCTCACATGCAGAGATGCACATAGGCTCAACAAACAGAGAGCCAAATCGTGAATGAAATCCCATTCACGATAGCTTCAAAGTGAATAAAATACCTAGGAATCCAACTTACAAGGGATGTAAAGGGCCTCTTCAAGGAGAACTACAAACCACTGCTCAGTGAAATAAAAGAGGACATGAACAAATGGAAGAACATACCATGCTCATGGATAGGAAGAATCAATATTGTGAAAATGGCCATACTGCCCAAGGTAAGTGATAGATTCAATGCCATCCCCATTAAGCTACCAATGCCTTCCTTCACAGAATTGGAAAAAACTGCTTTAAAGTTCATATATAACCAGAAAAGACCCCGCATTGCCAAGACAATCCTAAGTCAAAAGAACAAAGCTGGACACATCACGCTACCCAACTTCAAACTACACTACAAGGCTACAGTAACCAAAACAACATGGTACTGGTACCAAAACAGAGATATAGACCAATGGAACAGAACAGAGTCCTCAGAAATAATACCACACATCTGCAGCCATCTGATCTTTGACAATCCTGAGAAAAACAAGAAATGGGGAAAGGATTCCCTATTTAATAAATGGTGTTAAGAAAATTGGCTAATCGTAAGTAGAAAGCTGAAACTGGATCCTTTCCTTACTCCTTATAAGAAAATTAATTCAAGATGGATTAGAGACTTAAATGTTACACCTAAAATCATAAAAACCCTAGAAGGAAACCTAGGTAATAATATTCAGGAAATAGGCATGGACAAGGATTTCATGTCTAAAACACCAAAAGCAATGGCAATAAAAGCCAAAATTGACAAATGGGATCTCATTAAACTAAAGGGCTTCTGCACAGCAAAAGAAACTACCATCAGAGTGAACAGGCAACCTACAGAATGGGAGAAAATTTTTGCAATCTACTCATCTGAGAAAGGGCTTATATCCAGAACCTATAAAGAATTCAATCAAATTTACAAGAAAAAAACAAACAACCCCATCAAAAAGTGAGCAAAGGATATGAACAGACAGTTCTCAAAAGAAGACATTCAAACAACCAACAGACACATAAAAAAATGGTGATCCTCACTCGCCATCAGTGAAATGCAAATCAAAACCACAATGAGATACCATCTCACACCAGTTAGAATGGCAATCATTAAAAAGTCAGAAAACAACAGATACCGGAGTGGATGTGGAGAAATAGGAACACTTTTACACTGTTGGTGGGATTGTAAACTGGTTCAACCATTGTGGAAAACAGTATGGCAATTCCTCAAGGGTCTAGAACTAGAAATACCATTTGACCCAGCCATCCCATTACTGGGGATATACCCAAAGGATTATAAATCATGTCTCTATAAAGACAGATTCACACGTATGTTTATTGTGGCACTATTCACAATAGCAAAGACTTGGAATCAACCCAAATGTCCATCAGTGACAGACTGGATTAAGAAAATGTGGCACATATACACCATGGAATACTATGCAGCCATAAAAAAGGATGAGTTTGTGTCCTTTGTAGGGACATGGATGCAGCTGGAAACCATCATTCTCAGCAAACTATCACAAGAACAGAAAACCAAACACCGCATGTTCTCACTCATAGGTGGGAACTGAACAATGAGATCACTTGGACACAGGAAGGGGATCATCACACACTGGGTCCTATTATGGGGAGGAGGAGGGGAGGGATAACATTTAGGAGACATACCTGATGTAAATGATGAGTTAATGGGTGCAGCACACCAACATGGCACATGTATACATATGTAACAAACCTGCACATTGTGCACATGTACCCTAAAACTTAAAGTATAATTTTTTTTAAAAAAAAGAAAATTACCCTTACACTTAAAAAAAAATTTAGTAGTAATGGTCATCTACTATTGTGGATATAGTTAATGTCACTGAATTGTATACTAAAATATGGTTAAAGTGACCAACTTTCTAGCCCAATTTGTCACTCTTCATCCTATGATCTGAAACCCACTATGTCAGTAGCAAGTTAGATATTTGTGATATATATTATATCAGTCCTTTAAACCCAAATATAACATTTATGACAGTGAAAAATTTGGGGATGCTTTTAAAAGTGGCTACTATAAATTTAATATTGAAGATTATACACAGCTCCAAATTTCTTACACTTTTAAGTTTTTTGACAGTGAAATGGATGTGAACTGTAAGAATCTGGTCCTTGCAGGTCTTTCTGGTTTAATTAAAGTCTTTGAATGTTTCTGTCCACCTCTCTTATAGTTCACAGGTGGCCAAACCAAATGATTCACCAAGAAATTTTGGGCCAACTAAGAATATATGTTGTTGTAGAGAGTAGTTGTTAACTAGATGGGGAATAAAGGCAATTTTAAATTGCAGTTACAGATATTTCTGCAAACTTATCTAGCATCTATTCCAGAGCATGAAAAATCAGTTTTAAGCAATGGAGGATAAGAGGCTTTGGCCTCAAATATTTCAAGAGATCCACAGTTTGCTAGCTGTGCAGTATGTGCAAGTGATTTCATCACTCTGAGCTTCAGTTTCCTTATCTGAAATATTGTAATAGTAAATATCTTCCCAAAGCATTAAAATGCCTGTTGACTGAGATAATGTAAAGCAACTAGACCAATAAATAGTGAATAATAGTACCTAATACAGCAATAGAATCACCTTTCTCTTTCTGAGATGGTTTCTTGTCTATTCTTGTGTCTATTCCAAGCCAGTAGATATTCGCTATTACCAATTATAAAAAAGAACGATCAGATATGTATTCAGTTTAACTGCTCAGTTAATCCTAGCATCTAGGGATGAATAATCTCAGATTTTCCGCTATCTAGTCTGAAAGTGACTATAGTTCTGTCGTAAGTGGAAGTGAGAGATGGTTAGAACAAAAGTTAATAAAAAGAATGTGTTGTTTAAAATTTCTGTTAGAAAAGTGAAATAAGTTTTGAGATTTGTTACACAGCAGGATGACTATAGTCAATAATAATATATTGTATATTACAAAGTAACTTAGTAAAGTTCAAATATCTCACCAAAAACAACAATAGGCAAGTGAAGTGATGGATATGTTAATTAGTTTGATTTAAACATGTATCAAAACATCACATTGTACCATATAAATGTATACATTTATGGTTTAGCATTGAAAGTAATATTGATAAAAATGAATTTTAAAAATAATATATTGAGCCATATAGTCTAATACCTACATTCCAAACTATTATTTGTGAAACATCATTTAGAAATTAACTGTACCTTCATTTCTTCACAGTGTTCTATGAAAATATATCTGTTTTTAATAATGTGATGATTTCTTAACTTCTCTATGTACTTTTGCTGATCTTTCTCTCTTATACATAAAAATGTGGGGGTTTTGTGCCTCTGTTAAAGCTCTTATCATAGTCTTGCTCAGAACACACTTTTTAAAGTTTGTGTTTGTCTCCCCACTACAAGGAGCTCCTTAAGAGAGAAGGGCTTCTGTTTGGGACATTTCATGTATTCTGAGTAATACTTAATGCAGTAGCTGGGACATATTAGGCAATTAGCAAATATTTGTTGAACTGCCTCTGTTGTTTGGTTATCAATGCAACTCATTTGTATTACAGATTTTCTGTGTTGTCCATTTGTAAATTCTTCAATCCTTGGGATCCTTGAAAGGCAGTGTTAGAATAATTCAACTACCAAACTCTTCACCAGCTTAACACCATTTACACAGAATATGTTACACAGAATATTTCAGATAAGGAAACTAAAGCTCAGAGTGATGAAATCACTTGCACATATTGCACAACTAGCAAATGGTGGATCTCTTGAAATATTTGAGGCCAAAATCTCTTATCCTCTCTTAACATGTATCTTATCACAGAAACATGTATTACTAGATTACAAGGCTTATTTTCATAAAATCTCTGTATAATCTACTTCATAAATTTGCACCTCACCTATCCACATAGTCAAGGACCTGGAAAACTCAAATTATTTTCTGCTATGCTTTAAGCCTCCCTGCTTCTGTGTACAAGATAAGAGTGTGAAGTCTTCATTATTGTACCGTTTTCACACCCAGGCATAAGTTATGGATATAGCAACAGAGATTGAAATTTCTTTGTGCTTCTCATTGGCTTCGGTTCGCTGCCTTAAACGGACTGAGTCAAGGCCATGTTTTCATGCCATAGACATGCTATTCAAATACCAGTGTGACCACATTTGAAAAGCCATCCTGTACCACTTCATTGCCGCAGATGTCTTTTACATCTGGCAAGGGCCGTTTCTCTGCATGTCAACAGTAATTCAGTTTAACAGCTGTCTCTTTTGACAAGCTTAGTGTCAGACTCTAAAATGACAGGGTGACAGTTTTTCTTTTCTTTAACAGAACATAGTGCAAATTAACTATTTGAATACAGAAGCATTGAATGTATTTAGAGCAGTTTTTTTTTTTTTTTCTGAGTAAGCTGAATAGGCTTTGGGATTTTATTTGTATGATTACATGGTCTATAAAGCTATTGAAGCTGATGATTCAAGGCATTTTGCAGGGAACTTCGATCTGTACCTTAAATATACTCACGTACAACATAACAATTAAATGAGGGTAAAGCAATTATTGTAAAGAAACAGTGGAATTTGAGACATTGGTGAAATAAACACTTGTGTTGCATTGTCTAAACTTGCCAGAATTCTCTGGATTCAGGTCACGGAGAGTTAAGTTCTTGCAGATATCACAGCCGATTGTATCATAGGCTAATTTTTTTGTTTGTTTGTTTCAGACAGTGTGTACACCATCTTTTCTAAATAAAACCAGCTACAGGAGAGGAATCTTGGAAAAATCATGAACATTTAACTATACTGGCCTATGTGCTCCCGTATTTCCATTTTTCTGTTAATCTTTCTTCTAATGTCTGCCTGCCTCCAAGTAATACCCAGGAACTCTACTTGTCTCCTATATGGTTCTCTTGAGTTCAACAAATCTTGACTATGCAACTACTTTCTGCCACAAAGCTAGTCACTGGGGATACTTTGAGGAGCAAAAGCAGATATAACCCCTGTCTTCATAGAGGTTTCTGTCCATTATATATATTAACTTTCTACTACTATTGTAACAAATTATCACAAACTTAGCAGTTTAAAGCAGCACAAGTTTATTATGTCACATTTATGTAGGTCAGAGAAGTCCAGGTACAGCATGGCTCAACTATTTCCTCTGCTTAGAATCTCACAATACCCAAATCAAGATATTGGCAAGTCCACTGTCTTCTAAAGGCAGTAAGGAAGAATATGTTTACTTGTTCATTCAGGTTATTGGCAGAATTGAATTCACTGTGGTTGTAAGACTCAGTTCCTCATTGTTTCATTAGGCACCTTTTCAGGTAGTTCATTTTAGTGTATAGAATTGCAGTTGATTTTTATGTGTTGATTTTTTATCCTGCAAATGCACTGAATTCATTCATTAGTTTTAACAGATTTTTTTTGCGGGATTCTTTAGGACTTTCTATATATGATAATGTCATCTGCAAACAAAATTTTACTTATTTCTTTTGAATGTGGATGCTTTGTATTTTCTTTTCTTGCCTTGATGCTCTGATTAGGAATTTGTGTACTGTGTTAACTACAAGTGGCCAGAGTAAGCATCTATGTCTTCATTTTGTTTTAGAGAAAAAGCTTTCAAATTTTTACCTTACAGTATGATGTTAGCCATGGCCTTGTGATACATGGCCCTTATTGTGTTGAGTGAAATTTCTTCTATACCTAATTTGCCGAGAGTTTTTATCATGAAAGGACATTGAGTTTGTCAGCTGCTTCGCTACATCTATTGAAATTATCATGGTTTTTGTCTTTCATTCTTTAATGTAGTGTACCACATTCATTGATTTGTGTTTGTTAAAAATTCTTAGCATCACAGAATAAATACTACTTGATCATGATGTATGAGTCCATTAACATACTATGAAATTTGGTTTGCTACTATGTAGTATTTTTACATTTATGTTCATCAGGGATATTAGCCTGTAATTTACTTTTCTTATAGTGCCATTAGTTAACTTTGGTATCAGGCTAATGCCGAATTGGTAAAATTAGTTTGAAAATATTCTCTCTGTTTCAAATATTTGTAACAGTTTGAGAATAATCGGTTTTGATTTTTCTTTAAATGCTTAGTAGAATTCACAAATAAAGACATCAGGTCCTGGACTTTTCTTTAATGAGTCAGTTTCTTATCAGTGATTCCATCGGTCATTTATTACTGTTCTGTTTAGATTTTCAATCTGAAATGTAACTAATTCAGTTTTGAAATGTTGTATGTGTCTAGAAATTTATCAGTTTTTTTAGGTTATCCAATATGTTAGAATATAGTTGTTAGAATACCTGCATTCTTATATATTTTATTTTTTGTTGCAATTATGAATGTGCATGTGTTCCCGATTTGGCTCTCAGCTTGGGTGCTGTTAGTGTATAGGAATGTTACTGATTTTTGTACATTGATTTTGTATTCCAAAACTTTACTTCAGTTGCTTATCAGCTCAACGAGCTTTTAGGCAGAGACTGTGAGGTTTGGGGGATTTTCTAGATATAGAATCATGTCATCCAAAAACAGGGATAGTTTGACTTCTTCACTTTTCATTTGGATGCATTTTGTTTCTCTCTCTTGTATGATTGCTCAGGCCAGGAATTCCAATATTGTGTTAAGTATGAGTGGTGAGAGAGGGGATCCTTGTCTTCTTCCTGTTTTGAAAGGGAGTACTTCCAGCTTTTGCCTATTCAGTATTATGTTGGCTGTGGATTTGTCATAGATGGTTTTTATTATTTTGAATTATGTTTCTTCAATGTCTAGTTTATTGAGGGTTTTTAACATGATGGGATGTTGAATTTTATCAAAAGCATTTTCTGCATCTATTGAGGTAATCATGTGGCTTTGTATTTAGTTCCATTTATGTGATGAATCACATTTATTGATTTGCATATGTTGAACCACCCTTGCATCCCAAGGATCAAGCTTACTTGATCATGGTGAATTAGCTTTTTGATGTGCTGCTGGATACAGTTTGCTGGTATTTTGTTGAAGACTTTTGCATCTAAGTTCATTAAGGATATTGGCCTACTTTTTAATTAGACTTCTCCAGGTTTTGGTATAGGCTGATGCTGACCTCAAATATCCCTACCTTTTCAATGAAGTTACAAAACACCACTCAAAGTGATCAGAGATGACACAAACAAATGAAGAAACATTCCATGTTCTTGGATAAGAAGAATCAATATCCTTAAAATGGCCTTCTGTGAAAATAAATTTACAGATTCAATGCTATTTCTATCAAACTACCAATGACAGAAATAGAAAAACACTATCTTAAAGTTCATATGCAACCAAAACAGAGCCCATATAGCCAAGGCAATCCTAAGCAAGAATAACAAAGCTGGAGGAATCACACTGCCCATTTTCAAACTTCACAAAGGTACAGGCCAGGATCTAGAGCATAGACAGGTGCAGGCTAAGAGTGGCAATTGGGTCTGGGGCATGCTTTTTTGGGGGTGGTGGCAGCTCAGCCTCAGGGTAGCACTACAGTGGTGTTTTCTTGAGGAGGTGCCCAGCAACAAATCCCTCTTCAGGGGTTCCATGATGGTGATGGCTGTTGGTTACTTCAGTGATTAAAGTGGTCAGGGTCCTCTGCAGATTAGGCCACTGGGACCAAGGTGGCACCTGCTTTGTCACTAATATTGATAGTCTTTGCCCTTTTCCTTTGTTACCATGATCTTCACACATCTCAGGTATGCTGATCTCCCCAGAAACTTCTTCTATGTGGTTATATTTTTTTCTGCACTATTTTACTGGATGTTTTTAATTGGACTCTTGGACCCTCTCAAGGCTATTTTCATTCACTGATAGTTGTCTAATTATTGGTTTTCGTAGAAGAATAAAGCTGTTATCTCCCACTTTATCATCTTGATGACACCATTTCCCAAATATTTAGATCCTTATATTTTAAATATCAAAAAATATTTTAAGAGTCATCTCTGGAAATGGCCTCATGCTTAAAACCTATGGTTTATGGCCTAAAATTAAGGCTCAATATTATGCAAGCCTTGCCATCTGGGAGAACCTTGGAAGCCTCAAATGGCCTCAATGCAAGTTTAAAGTTTCCCTCTCTGTTTTACTCCCACAGAAGAGTTCCCTATTCAAACACCTTTCACTGTTATGGAGAAGACACTGTTTCTGCTTACCCTGAGGAGCAGGCTATTGGTCCCTTGCAGACCATGAAATTATTCACAGAAATCTGTCATATTCTTCCACGAAAACTCAGTTATGTGGGTTGGTAGACAGTGGATCTGTATTTTTGTAAAGGAAAATTGAGAAGACTAGTCTTCCTAAAAATGACTTATTAATAGTGCAATCACATCAATACAGCAGACAGTGGGATGAATTTGTGAGCCAAAGAGCTCTGATTGATGTTACTCATTATACAATATAAGAAAATGCAAGCCAATGAATACAGTAGTCTTTTGTGGCCTAGTAAATGGTTTTGCCAAACCAAAAGTGAAAAAAATTATAATCAGGAGACAAGACATGTAAATTTTAAAGACATTTAAGTTTTGTATCTAGTTCTGTAAGTGACTAGTAACATAACTTAGATAATTTATCTTCCCTGTGTCTCTGCATTTCTACTTGTAGAAAAGTCTGTGAAAGGGTTAGACTCAATTGTTTCCATACCTCTACTTATTTCTGAATTTTTTTTTTTAGCTGAAAAACATTTATAGAGATACATTTTACCCCGAACTTATACACAATATAAAATGTTGTGGGACATGTTGGAAAGTAGAGAGCTACTACAAATTGACCTTTTGTGGTGCAAGAGGGGGACCCTTCAGATCCTGAAAATCTTTTCAGATTTTGGGGAGTTAATGCAAACTAAAAAAGTATTTTTTCTGATTCCCTTTCTTCATTCCAATGTTACAAATCATACCCATTTTTTTATCAATACTTAATGACTATACATATTTATGGGATACATATAATATTTTGACACATGCATATAATGTGTAATGATGAAATCAGTATAATTGGCATATCCATCACCTGAAACATTTATCATTTTTTAATGTTAAGAGCATTCCAAATTTTCTATTACAGTTATTTTGAAATATATAAAAATTATTGATAACTATAGTCACCTCACTGTGTTACCAAATATTAGAACTTATTACTATTATTTAACTGTATTTCCATTAATCAAACTTGCTTAACTCCCCTATACCCCCTATTCTTTCTGGATAACTACCATTCTACTCTCCTCCTCCATGACAACAATATTTTTACCTCCCACATGTGATTTTTTTTCTCTACATGGCTTACTTCATTTAATATAATGGCTGCTAGTTCCATCCACATTGCTGAAAATGACAGGATTTTATTTTTTCTAATGGCTTTCAATGTGTATATATATGTATACAACATTTATTCATTTATCAATGATTGGGCACAGATTAATCCCATAACTTGATTATTGTTAATAGTGCTACAGTAAACATGGGAGAACATATATGTCTTTGATTTACTAAATTCCTTTATTTAGGGTATATACCCAGCAATGAGACTGTTGAATCACATGGTAGTTCTACTTTTAGTTTTATAAAATAAAAGGAGGATTGGGGAGGGGTCAAGGTGGCCCAATAGGAGCAGCTCCAGTCTGCAGTTCCCAATGAGACCAACACAGAAGGTGGATGAGTTCTTCATTTCCACCAGAGGTACCCAGTTTATCTCACTGGGACTTGTTAGGCAGTGGTTCAAACCCATGGAGGACTAGCAGAAGCAAGGTGGGGAGTTGCTTCACCCAGGAAGTGCAAGGAGCTGGGGACCTCCCTCCAGGAACCAAAGGAAGCCATGAGAGACTGTACTGCCTGGAGAGGTCAAAAGATAAATAAAATCCTTTCCAGACAAGAAAATGCTGAATGATTTTGTCACCACACCACAAGGCTTGCCCTACAAAAGCTCCAGAAGGAGGAACTAAATATGGAAAAGAAAAACTGGTACTGGTCACTGCAACAACACACCAAGATACAAAGACCAATGACATTATGAAGAAACTGCATCAAATAATGTGCAAAATAACCAGCTATCATCATGATGCCAGGATCGAATTCACACATAACAGTATCAACTTTAAATGTAAATGAGCTACATGCCCCAGTTAAAAGACACAGCCTGGCAAATTGGATAAAAAGTCAAGACCATCAGTGTACTGTATTCAGAAGACCCATCTCATGTGCCAAGACACACATAGACTCAAAATAAAGGGATGGAGGAATATTTATCAAGCAAGTGGAAAGCAAAAATAAAAAAGTAAGGGTTACAATCCTAGTCTCTGATAAAACAAAGATAAAAAGTCAAAGAAGGACATCACATAATGATAAAGGGGTCAATGCAGCAAGAAGAGATAACTGTCCTAAATATATATGCAACCAATACAGAAGCATCCAGTTTCACAAAACAAGTTCTTAGAGAGCTACAAAGAGACTTAGACTCCCACACAATAATAGTAGGAGACTTTAACACCCCACTGTGAATATTAGACAGATCAATGAAACAGAAAATTAGCAAGGATATCCAGGACTTGAACTCAGCTCATTATCAAGCAGAGCAAGAGCAAACAAATTCAAAAACTATCTGAAGACAAAAAATAACTAAGATCGGAGCAAAACTAAAGGAGATAGAGACACACACACAAAAAAAATCCTTCAAAAAGTCAATGAATCCAGTAGCTGGTATTTTGAAAAGATTTTTAACAAAATGGACCATTAGCTAGACTAATAAAGAAGGAAAGAGAGAAGAATCAAATAGACGCAATAAAAAATGTTAAAGGGAATATCACCACTGATTCCATAGAGACACGATCTACAATCAGAGAATACTATAAACACTTCTATGAAAATAAACTAGAAAATCTAGAGAAAAATGGACTAAACCAAGAAGAAGTCAAATCCCTGAATAGACCAATAACAAGTTCTAAAATTGAGGCAGTAGTTAATAGCCTACTAAAACAAAAAAAGTCCAGGACCAGATGGATTCACAGCCAAATTCTACCAAAGGTACAAAAAGGAGCTGGTACCATTTTTTCTGAAACTATTCCAAACTGTAGAAAAAGAAGGACTCTTCCCTAACTCATTTTATGGGGCCAACATCATTCTGATACAAAATCTGGCAGAGACACACACAGAAAATTTCAGGCCAATATCCCTGATGAATATCAATGCAAAAATCCTCAATAAAGTACTGGCAAACCAAATCCAGGAGCACGTCACAAAGCTTATCCACCAAGATCAAGTCAGCTTTATAGCTGGGATGCAAGGTTGGTTTAACATATGCAAATCAATAAATGTAATCCATCACACAAACCAATCCAATGACAAAAACCACATGATTATCTCGATAGATACAGAAAAAGCCTTTGATAAAATTCAACATCCCTTCATGCTAAAAACCCTTAATAAACTAGGTATTGATGGAACATATCTCAGAATAATAAGAACTATTTATGACAAATTCATAGCCAATATCATACTGAATGGGCAAAAGCTAGAGGGATTCCCTTTGAAAACTAGCACAAGACAAGGATTCCCTCTATTACCATCGAATCCAACACAGTATTGGAAGTTCTGACCAGGGCAATAAGGCAAGAGAAAGAAAGGATATTCAAACAGAAAGACAGGAAGTCAAATTGAGTGTGTTTGCAGATAACAACATTGTATATTTAGAAAACTCCATTGTCTCAGACTCAAAACTCCTTAAGCTGATAAGCAACTTTGGCAAAGTCTCAGGATACAAAATCAATGTGCAAATATCGTAAAAATTCCTATACACCAACAACAGACAAGCAGAGAGCCAAATAATGAGTGAATTCCCATTCACAATTGCTACAAACAGAATAAAATACCTAAGAATACAACTTATGAGGGACATGAAGGACCTCTTCAAGGACAATTACAAACCACTTCTCAAGGAAGTAAGAGAGGACAGAAACAAATGGGGAAAAAAAAATCTGTGCTGTTGGATAGGAAGAATCAATACCATGAAAATGGCCATACTGCCCAAAGTACTTTATAGATTCAATGCTATTCCCATCAAGCTACAAGTGACTTTCTTCACAGAATGATAAAAAACGACATTAAATTTCATATGAAATGAAAAAAGAGCCCGTATAGCCAAGACAATCCTAAGCAAAAGGAACAAAGCTGGAGACATCATGCTACCTGACTTCAAACTATACCAAAAGGCTACAGTAAACAAAACAGCATGGTACTGGTACCAAAACATATATAGACCAATGGAACAGAACAGAGACCTCAGAAATAACACCACATATCTAAACAATCTGATCTTTGACAAACCTGACAAAAACAAGAAATGGGGAAATGATTCCCTATTTAATAAATGGTGCTGGCAAAACTGGCTAGCCATATGCAAAAAACTGAAACTGGACCCCTTCCTTACACCTTATGCAAAAATTAGCTGAAAATGGATTAAAGACTTAAATATAAAACTCAAAACTGTAAAAACCCCTAGAAGAAAACCTAGGCAATACCATTTAGGACATAGGCATGGGCAAAGACTTCATGACTAAAACACCAAAAGCAATGGCAACAAAAGCCAGAATTGACAAATGGAATCTAATCAGACTAAATAGCTTCTGCACAGCAAAAGAAACTATCATCAGAGTGAACAGGCAGCCTACAGAATGGGAGAAAATTTTTGCAAGCTACCCATCTGACAAAAGTCTAATATCCAGAATCTACAACTAACTTAAACAAATTTACAGGAAAAAAATAACTCCATCAAAAAGTAGGTGAAGGATATGAACAGACACTTCTCAAAAGAAGACATTTATGTGGCCAACAAACATATGAGAAAAAGCTCATCATCACTCATCATTAGAGAAATGCCAATCAAAACCAGAATGAGATACCATCTTATGCCACTTAGAATGGCAATCATTAAGAAGTCAGGAAACAAGAGATGTTGGTGAGGATTTGGAGAAATAGGAACACTTTTACACTGTTAGTGGGAGTCTAAATAAGCTCAACCATTGTGGAAGACAGTGTAACTATTCCTCAAGGATCCCAAACCAGAAATACCATTTGATCCAGCAATCCCATTACTGGGTTTATACCCAAAGTATTATAAATCATTCTACTATAAAGACACATGCACACATATGCTTATTGCAGCGCTATTTACAATAGCAAGACTTGGAACCAATCCAAATGCCTATCAATGATAGACTGGATAAAGAATATGTGGCAAATATACACCATGGAATACTATGTAGCCATAAAAAAGAAAGAATTTATGTCTTTTGCAGAGACATGGATGAAGCTGGAAGACATCATTCTCAGCAAACCAACAAAGGAACTGAAAACCAAACACCCCATGTTCTCACTCATAAGTAGAAGTTGAACAATGAGAAGACACGTACACAGGGATGGGAACATCACACATTGGGACCTGTCAGGGAGTGGGGGACAAGGGGAGGGAGAGCATTAGAACAAATACTTAATACATGCAGGGCTTAAAACCTAGATGACGGGTTGGTTGGTGCAGCAAACCACCATGGTGCATGTATACCTATGTAACAAACCTACATGTTCTGCACATGTATCACAGAACTTAAAGTACAATTTTCTAGAAAAGGAAAAAAAAAAAAAAACCTCCATACTATTTTTTTTTTATAACGGTGGTACTAATTTATATCCCACCAATACTTGTGAGAATTCCTCTTTTGCTGCATCCTCATCAGCATCTGTTATATTTTGCCTTTTGATAGTAGCCACTATAACATAGGTGAGATGTCTCACTGAAGTTTTGATTTGCATTACATTTATGTTTAATGATGTTGAGCATTTTTTCATATATCACTTTGCCATTTATATGTCTTGTTTTGAGAAATGTCAATTTTATTTTTCTATTTTTGAATTGGATCATTTGCATTTTTACTATCTAGTTGTTTGAGTTGTCTATATTTTCTGGATATTAACCTCTTATCTGATGGATGGTTTACAAATATGTTTCTCTCATTTTTTTACGTTGTCTCTGTTCTGTTGATTGTTTCTTTGATGTGCAGAGGCTTTTTCGCCTTCTATAATCCCATTTGCCTATTTTTACTTTGGTTGCCTGTGCATTTGAGTTCTTAAGCAAAAATTCTTTGCCCAGATCAATGTCCTATAGCATTTGCTTAATATTTTTTTCTAATAGTTTCATAATTTTGTGTTTTCCATCTGTCTTTCATCTACTTTCATTTTATTTCTATATATGGTGAAAGACAGGGGTTAATTTTATTTTTCTGTATATAAATATTCATTTTATCAACACCTTTTGTAAATAGACTGCCTTTTCCCCAATGTATATTATTGGACCCTTTGACAAAAATGAGTTGGTGGTAAATAAATTCATTTAGATCGGGGTTCTCTACTCTGCTTCACTGACCTATGTGTCTTTTTTTATGCTGATACCTTTTTTATTATTAGAACTTTGTAGGATATTTTAAAGTCAGGTATTTTGATGATTCCAGCCTTGTTCTTTTTGCTCAGAATTACTTTGACTATAAAAGGTTTCCTTCTGTGTTCCCTATAAATATTAAGATTTTTTAACTTTTATTTTAAGTTTAGGAATACTTGTGTAAGATGTGCAGGTTTGTTTCACTTCTTTGCTATTATGAATAGTACTGCCATGAACATAAATGTGCATGTATCCTTATGATAGAGTGGTTTATAATAATAATTCTGCTGATAATTTTAATGTTATTTTGATAGCTATATTATTGAATCTGTATACCACTTTGTGTATTATGAATATTTTTATCAATATTCACTATTCCAATTCATGAATATAGATTATCTTTCTATTTTTGTGTTGTCTTCAATTTTGTTCATCAGGGTTTTTTTTTTTTTTTTTTTTTTTGCACAGATATTTTACTTTGCTTAAATTTATGCCTAGGTATATATATTTTTAGCTACTGAAAATGAAAACCCTTTCTTAAGTTGTTTTTCAGGTTGTTAACTGTTAGCATATAAAAATGCTACCGAGTTCAATAAGTTGATTTTGTATCCTGCAACTTTACTGATTTCATTATCAGCTCTATCAGTTTTTGCTGGAATCATTAAGTTTGTCTAAATATAAGATTATGTCATCTATGAACATAGACAATTTGACTGCTTTTTTTCCAATTTGAATGGCCTACATTTCTTTCTCTTACAAAATTGCTCTGGCTAAGACTTACAGTATTAATGCTGAATAAAAGGAGTAAAAGTGAACATCGTTGCCGTATTACAGATCTCAGAGAAAAAGCTTTCAGTATTTCCTTGTTCAGTATAAAGTTAGCTGTGCATTTGTCACATATGGTCGTTATTGTTTTGAAGTGTTTTACTTATAAATCTAATTTGCTGATTTTTTTTTTAACCTTGAAGAAGGTTGAATGTTACCAAATACTTCCTCTGTATCTATGGAGATAATCATATAGTTTGGTCATTACTTGGTCAATATGATGGATCAGATGTATCAATTTGTGTATATTGGACCATCCTTGCATCCCTGGAATAAATCTTCCTTGATCAAAATGTATTATATTTTTGATATTTTATTGTATTAAGTGTGCTTGTAGTTTATTAAGGATTCTTGCATCTATGTCAATCAGGAATATTAGCCGATAGTGTTCTCTTTTTTCAATTTAGGTAACATTTTTATATTGTCCAAAATATTTTTTAACTTTTATTTTAAGTTCAAGGGTACATGCGAATGTTTGTTATGTAGGTAAATGGCATGTCATGTGGCTTTTGTACAGATTATTTTGTCACCCAGGTAATAACCATAGTATCCAATAGGTAGTTTTCCAATGCTCACCCTCCTCTCACCCTCCTGTCTCAAGCAGCTACTGATGTCCTTTGTTCCCTTCTTTGTGGCCATGTGTATTCGATGTTTAGCTCCTCCAGCCTTGAAGGGTACTTATCAGGCCCTAGCCAGAGATAACCATGCTGGAATTTTCTCCACTGATAAGCAGCACACTCCTCCAAAAATTCACCCTAAAGTAGCCTTTTGTTCATTATAACAGTAAAAAAACAGATGTCTGGGTGGAGGTTTTATATGCTAATAAGACGTGCAATGTGTGTACTAGCACATACACTCACAGAGCATACGTGCCCAAAGAGACTTCTTAAAACATGGTTGCAAGTAACACCCCCTTGGCTATTTATAAAAAAATCATGTAAGAGTCTCATAAAGAGAATATTCCAGCACTAGCTGTTGCTGGCTCATTCTTTTGAGCAGCCTGCTCTGTCTCATCTTTCAGAGTATACTCTCTCTTTAAATGAACACTACTACTGCTACTACTACTACTACTACTACTACTACTACTACTACTACTACTACTATTAACTCTACCACTACTACTATTACTAACATTCCAACTGTACCAGGCTGGGGCTGTTTTGCACTTCTCTCTAGGAAGGTACTTTATCTTCCTTCAATAAACTCTGCTACTTAACCTTTGCTATGCATCTATTGTCTGAATTCTGTCTTTCAAGTTAGGCAAGAACCAAGGATTACTACACTTCCTGGTAGCATACTGTGGTGCTGTGGCTCAGATGGCCTTTCCTGTGAACTGTTCTCTGAAGTAAGTGCTGAAGGTGGTTGAGTCCCCAGGTTGACTGCCTCTGATTTTTCTGCATTGCCTAATGCTGTCCTTGCCACTTTAAGGTGAAGTGTTTTCTCTCCCTCCCTTGCTCACATATAAGCCTCACAGATCAGACTGCTTACCCCTGCCCTGCTGTCCCTTTGTTCTTGGCAGGGCTTTCTCAAATTTCTTTCTTCACTCTTACGTTTGACATACCAGGCTGATTTGGAGGTTCTTTCTGCTGTGTATGTCAGAACTTCTCTCCATTTGTCCAGGGCAAATGGAGTTTTTATCTACACAGAGAAAAACTTAATTTCTGGATAAAATGTCTTTTTGGCCAGATTCCCTTTGTGAAACCTACGAAACCTAATGGATGTGACCACTCACACCTCCCCCCAAAAATAAAGACAGAAATCAATTCAGTTAGACACCAACATTCTTGTCATCATAAAATTAGGCTTATTTGTTCTAAGGATTCCAAAAGCTTTCCCATTTCCAAAGCCCCAAGGGCTGCAGATACTTAAGCAATAAACGCTCCCTCAAGAAGAGAGCTGCTTCATGGACACCCACTTCAGGACGGAGCTGGTCCAGGGGAGCACCAAGGGATACCTGGGTATGGGTCCTTGAGCCAAAGAAGACAGGGATGCCTGATATCCCTTGCTGGACTGCAGGACTGGCCTCCTAAACGATTCAGGTTCCCTGGAAAAGGTCAGATAAAAAACAACTTCTCATTCAGGCACCTTCCTGATTCATTTTCCTCTTTCTTTTGAAACATGTGAAGGACAAATATAAATTATAAGTGAGCCACCCAGACCCATCTAGGTCCAGGTCCCCTTTTCTATAGAGTACCTTTGCCAAGTTAAAGAAAACCTAGGAGAGCTCTCAGCTGATACTGGAATCAAGGGATTCCAACAATTAACTTTTACATTTTATTAACTTGTTCATCCTCATGAAACAAGCCTTCTCACAAGGAAAAATAAAAACATATATAAGTCAGCATTCTGCTGCAAGGATAACCTACAATTGGCAGATGCCACCTACCTCATGGTAACTACAGCTGTTCCCGTGCAGGACACCAGTTGGGACTACAATACACAGAGGGGAATACAGGCCAGAAACAGTATGCTCCTATGCCTAAGGTAATAAAAATGAGTAACACCAAACAAGGAAATTATAAGTTAGCCACCATAGACCAAGGGCCAAATAACAACCCCACAGCCTTTCTCAAAAGGCTGCAAGAAACGCTTATCAAACATACCAACCTAGACCCAGGAATCCCCAAAGGACAACTAGTCCTAAAGCATTACTTTCTTACCCAAGCTGCTTCAGATATTAAGAAAATAATTACAAAAATCAGACTTATGACCCGAAGTCCATATGTCAGAAATCATCAAATTGACGTCCTCAGGCTTTTATAACTGAAATCAGGATGAGGAGAACAGGGCCAACGAGAAGGAGAAATGGAAAGACAGGACACAGGCTCAATTATTGGGTGCTTTACAAATCAGCCAGGTCCCTCTAGGTTATGCTAAAAATCCCCTCCCTGGGAACTGACATAAGAGCAGAAAGCCAGGCCACTGAAAGGTAAACTGTCCTAATGTGCCAAATAGTAGAAAGACTCAAATGGCCTTTCCTCTCTGTCACAAGCTTGGCCACTGGAAAAGGGACTGTCTCAAGAGACGAAAGGCCCCAGGCGAAACCCCAATCCAGTAATGGATTTGAGCAGAAGTGGTCCTCTTCTCCAGCTGTCTCTGAGATCTGACATCATCAGAAAAAAAAAAAAAATGATACCAAGGCAATTCTAAAGGTGTCAGGTAAGATTATAATTTTTTTTTTTTTTGATTCAAGAGCTGATTACCCTATGCTAACCTCCTTCTCTGGGCAACTTTTCTCCAAAATCCTGTTGGGTAGTGAGGACAAGTGGCAGTTCCCCCAGAAAACTCACACTCCACCCCCCCTTATTTTGTGATAGAGTCTCATTCTGTCACTGAGGCTGGAGTGCTGTGCCACAAGCTCACCTCACTGCAACCTCTGTCTCCCGGGTTCAAGCGATTCAGCCTACTGAGTAGCTGGGATTACAGGCACCCGTCCCCATGCCTGGCTAATTTTGTATTTTTAGTAAAGACAGTGTTTCAACATGTTGGCCAGGCTGGTCTTGAACTCCTGACCTCAGGTGATCCACCCGCCTGGGTCTCCCAAAGTGTTGGGATTACAGGCGTGAGCCACTGTGCCCAGCCCATATCCCCTTTTTATTACTTAAGTGACCAATTGCTATTTACCCACCAGTCCCTGGTAATGCCTAAATGTCCCAATATTCTTTTGTGTAATAATATACTCTCCAAAACGGGTGCCTGGATAATATTTACCCAACATCCGCATTCATTTTTCCCTCCAATAGCCCCATTTCTCCTGGGGAAGCCACATAAACCAACCTTTACCCAATAACTTCAACCTGGAAAGCCCCAATTTAGGGTTTCAAAAATAGTCCATACTTATTCAAGCAGGCCCTAGCAAAAAATCTAACTGAGCTACCTCTTGATGAGGGAGAACTTCTACAATATATAAATTACTTGCTCTTCTGCCGCACCCCCACAGAGCTTACACAAAGGTTTGGCATGCAGTACAAACCTTAAACTTTCTACAAAGAGGATACAAAGTATCCAAAACCAAAAGTGTAAGTTGAGGAAAGTAAATATAAAGAAAATTATGAATATGAAGTTGTATTTTTGGTAAAGTAGGTCATAAAGAAAATACAATTTTGTATAAAAAACATCTTGTGTGGTTAAATTCTGATTCTAAAACAAAATGACCGGCTGTTTTAAAAAGAGTGATATTCAGGAGAAGTAAAAATATCCGACCATGTCATAGATTGTCTGTGTAAGTTGTGATAAGATTTGTGAAGATAAATTTATGGAAGGAATTTTGTATGTAAGTTGATTATAATTGGAAGAAAATTATTTGTGATAGTATTTCTAACATTGGTTCCCTCTGTTAAAAAGGTTTTATTACAGTATTAAACTGGTTTTAATGAAATTATAAGAAGTTTTACTTTAAATTTTATAACTTGATTCTTTTAAAAATTTCTTAGAATTTTATCTCAGAAGTTCACCCTTTGCTGTCTTCACTGTTTTCAGCTTTTTCTCTCCTGAAGAAAGTCTGAGATAATAACTCTTTCCAGTTTCTTGTCAGCTCCTGTAAATTTTTCCTTCAGTGCTAACTATTATTATGGCCTAATGCTAAAATGTTGTATCTTAAAAGTAAAAAAATAATAATAATTAAAACAACATTTTCCTCTAACATAACTTAATGCTGTGCTCTTGGCTTTTCTTAATAAATCTAAGTTCTCAATATAATTAGAACAGTTCTTATGCTGTTCCTAAGAGTCATGTATTTCTCTGATATATTCATAACCTTGAACATACCCTTCCTGTTTCTGATTAAATTCGAGCATTTTTTTTTTCATCAAGTTTGACCTCCAACTTATTTATATGGACTTCCCATAAAGAGAAATAGTCACACTGAAGAAGGTTTTTCTTTGCCTTTTTGGTAACTAGCTTAAGAAATAAAATTTTATCAGTCTTATGCTGTCTTTATTAGGTTTTTAGTTTCAGGAGAAAATATTAATACTCTTTAGTTCATGTAACTTTAAAAATACTTAATTAAAATCTTTAAAAAAAAATCTATAAAATAAAAATGTCTTCGCCTGTAATTCCAGCACTTTGAGAAGCCGAGCAGGGCGGATTACCTGAGATCAGGAGTTTGAGACCAGCCTTGCCAACATGGTGAAACCCCATCTCTGCTAAAACTACAGAAATTAGCTGGATGTGTTGGTGTATGTCTGCAGTCTCAGCTACTCAGGAGGCTGAGGCAGAAGAATTGCTTGAACCCAGGAGGCAGAGGTTGCAGTGAGCCAAGACTGCTCCATTGCACTCAAGCCTGGGTAACAGAGTGAGACTCTGACTCAAAAATGAATAAAAATAAATAATAAATAAATAAAAAGTTTTTCATCATTTTGAGATTTGGTCTAAATTATACAGATCAAATATTAGGTTTACTAAATGTTTTATGGTCATGAGCTGTTTCTATAACTTAATAATTGTTCAGTTTTCTTGCTTCAGAGCTATTAAATTCTAGGTAAGTCTTGGGGACATGTGGAATTACACATGCCCCGTGGCTATGCTGGGAAAAGTAAAATTTTATCTGTGGTTACATACCTATCCTTTCTTAACAATTGAAGGGGAAGTTGTTCACTAACTTATTTGTCCCCTAACGTGGACCTCCTGGACTAACATTCATCAGTACCTATTCCCCTTACCTTCTAGGTCCAAATCTCAGAGAGAGTAACTATAGCTTTTTTCCCCTTATGGCTCTGTTAATTAGTAAAGATTTTTACCGTGTAAAAAATTTAAAGTTTTCATTTTGACTAAATAAATGACTTACAGTAACATATGTCATCATAGTATCAAGTGTTTAATCCTTTGATATTTGACAAATATTCCAAAGTCAAATTCTTAATTAAGCCTCTTTAATCTCATTAACTCTTAAATATTAAGTCCTCTAAAGTTCAAAAGAGACATATTTCGCTCATTTGGTATATTAAAATCATACAGAGAGCACTGTCAACTATAAAATGATAAAATGTTTTTGGCTTTGTTTGGGCTGAATTCACATAAATGTGCTATTGGTATGTGTTTTCCAAAACTGTGTAACATTCTTTTAATTCTGATGTGTCTCAATATGTTATCAGTAATAAATATGAATATATTTCCTTGAGTGTATCTCCTTGCTATATTTATAACCCTGGACACACTGTTTTTCTTGTGATATATTTTCTGACCTTGCTATCAGGGTGATACTTGGCTTCATATAATGAATTTGGAAGTGCTGAAATAATTTAAAAATAATTGGTGGGGGGCAGAGCAAGAGGGCAGAATAGGAAGAGCTCCAGTCTCCAACTCCCAGCGTGAGCGACACAGAAGACCGGTGATTTCTGCATTTTCAACTGAGGTACTGGGTTCATCTCACTGGGGAGTGCCGGACGATCGGTGCTGGTCAGCTGCTGCAGCCCCACCAGCGAGAGCTGAAGCAGGGCGAGGCATTGCCTCACCTGGGAAGTGCAAGGGGGAAGAGAATCCCTTTTCCTAGCCAGGGGAAATGAGACACACCATACCTGGAAAATCGGGTAACTCCCACCCCAATACTGCGCTTTAAGCAAACAGGCACACCAGGAGATCATATCCCACACCTGGCCGGGAGGGTCCCACACCCACGGAGCCTCCCTCATTGCTAGCACAGCAGTCTGTGATCTACGGGCAAGGCAGCAGCCAGGCTGGGGGAGGGGCGCCCGCCATTGCAGAGGCTTAAGTAGGTAAACAAAGCCTCTGGGAAGCTTGAACTGGGTGGAGCTCACAGCAGCTCAAGGAAACCTGCCTGTCTCTGTAGACTCCACCTCTGGGGACAGGGCACAGTAAACAATAACAAACACAGCAGAAAACTCTGCAGACGCAAACGACTCTGTCTGACAGCTTTGAAGAGAGCAGGGGATCTCCCAACACGGAGGCTGAGATCTGAGAAGGGACAGACTCCCTGCTCAAGTGGGTCCCTGACCCCTGAGTAGCCTAACTGGGAGACATCCCCCACTAGGGGCAGTCTGACACCCCACACCTCACAGGGTGGAGTACACCCCTGAGAGGAAGCTTCCAAAGCAAGAATCAGACAGGTACACTCGCTGTTCAGAAATATTCTATCTTCTGCAGCCTCTGCTGCTGATACCCAGGCAAACAGGGTCTGGAGTGGACCTCAAGCAATCTCCAACAGACCTACAGCTGAGGGTCCTGACTGTTAGAAGGAAAACTATCAAACAGGAAGGACACCTACACCAAAACCCCATCAGTACATCACCATCATCAAAGACCAGAGGCAGATAAAACCACAAAGATGGGGAAAAAGCAGGGCAGAAAAGCTGGAAATTCAAAAAATAAGAGCACATCTCCCCCGGCAAAGGAGCGCAGCTCATCGCCAGCAACGGATCAAAGCTGGACGGAGAATGACTTTGACGAGATGAGGGAAGAAGGCTTCAGTCCATCAAATTTCTCAGAGCTAAAGGAGGAATTATGTACCCAGTGCAAAGAAACTAAAAATCTTGAAAAAAAAGTGGAAGAATTGATGGCTAGAGTAATTAATGCAGAGAAGGTCCTAAACGAAATGAAAGAGATGAAAACCATGACACGAGAAATACGTGACAAATGCACAAGCTTCAGTAACCGACTCGATCAACTGGAAGAAAGAGTATCAGCGATTGAGGATCAAATGAATGAAATGAAGCGAGAAGAGAAACCAAAAGAAAAAAGAAGAAAAAGAAATGAACAAAGCCTGCAAGAAGTATGAGATTATGTAAAAAGACCAAATCTACGTCTGCTTGGGGTGCCTGAAAGTGAGGGGGAAAATGGAACCAAGTTGGAAAACACTCTTCAGGATATCATCCAGGAGAACTTCCCCAACCTAGTAGGGCAGGCCAACATTCAAATCCAGGAAATACAGAGAACGCCACAAAGATACTCCTCGAGAAGAGCAACTCCAAGACACGTAATTGCCAGATTCACCAAAGTTGAAATGAAGGAAAAAATCTTAAGGGCAGCCAGAGAGAAAGGTCGGGTTACCCACAAAGGGAAGCCCATGATACTAACAGCAGATCTCTCGGCAGAAACTCTCCAAGCCAGAAGAGAGTGGGGGCCAATATTCAACATTCTTAAAGAAAAGAATTTTAAACCCAAAATTTCATATCCAGCCAAACTAAGTTTCATAAGTGAAGGAGAAATAAAATCCTTTACAGATAAGCAAATGCTTAGAGATTTTGTCACCACTAGACCTGCCTTACAAGAGACCATGAAGGAAGCACTAAACATGGGAAGGAACAACCGGTACCAGCCATTGCAAAAACATGCCAAAATGTAAAGACCATCGAGGCAAGGAAGAAACTGCATCAACTAATGAGCAAAATAACCAGTTAATATCATAATGGCAGGATCAAGTTCACACACAACAAACTTAACCTTAAATGTAAATGGACTAAATGCTCCAATTAAAAGACACAGACTGGCAAACTGGATCAAGAGTCAAGACCCATCAGTCTGCTGTATTCAGGAGACCCATCTCACACGCAGAGACATACATAGGCTCAAAATAAAGGGATGGAGGAAGATTTACCAAGCAAATGGAGAACAAAAAAAAGCGGGGATTGCAATACTAGTCTCTGATACAACAGACTTTAAACCATCAAAGATCAAAAGAGACAAAGAACCCATTACATAATGGTAAAGGGATCAATTCAACAGGAAGAGCTAACTATCCTAAATATATATGCACCCAATACAGGAGCACCCAGATTCATAAAGCAAGTCCTTAGAGACTTACAAAGAGACTTAGACTCCCATACAATAATAATGGGAGACTTCAACACTCCACTGTCAACATTAGAAAGATCAATGAGACAGAAGGTTAACAAGGATATCCAGGAATTGAACTCATCTCGCAGCAAGCAGACCTAATAGACATCTATAGAACTTTCCACCCCAAATCAACAGAATATACATTCTTCTCAGCACCACATCATACTTACTCCAAAATTGACCATGTAATTGGAAGTAAAGCACTCCTCAGCAAATGTACAAGAACAGAAATTATAACAAACTGTCTCTCAGACCACAGTGCAATCAAACTAGAACTCAGGACTAAGAAACTCAATCAAAACCGCTCAACTACATGGAAACTGAACAACCTGCTCCTGAATGACTACTGGGTACAAAACAAAATGAAGGCAGAAATAAAGATGTTCTTTGAAACCAATGAGAACAAAGATAAAACATACCAGAATCTCTGGGACACATTTAAAGCAGTATGTAGAGGGAAATTTATAGCACTAAATGCCCACAAGAGAAAGCAGGAAAGATCTAAAATTGACACTCTAACATCGCAATTAAAAGAACTAGAGAAGCAAGAGCAAACACATTCGAAAGCTAGCAGAAGGCAAGAAATAACTAAGATCAGAGCAGAACTGAAGGAGATAGAAACACAAAAAACCCTCCAAAAAATCAATGAATCCAGGAGTTGGTTTTTTGAAAAGATCAACAAAATTGACAGACCACTAGACAGATTAATAAAGAAGAAAAGAGAGAAGAATCAAATCGATGCAATAAAAAATGATAAAGGGGATATCACCACTGACCCCACAGAAATACAAACTACCATCAGAGAATACTATAAACACCTCTACACAAATAAACTGGAAAATCTAGAAGAAATGGATAATTTCCTGGACACTTACACTCTTCCAAGACTAAACCAGGAAGAAGTTGAATCCCTGAATAGACCAATAGCAGGCTCTGAAATTGAGGCAATAATTAATAGCCTACCAACCAAAAAAAGTCCAGGACCAGATGGATTCACAGCTGAATTCTACCAGAGGTACAAGGAGGAGCTGGTACCATTCCTTCTGAAACTATTCCAATCAATAGAAAAAGAGGGATTCCTCCCTAACTCATTTTATGAGGCCAACATCATCCTCATACCAAAGCCTGGCAGAGACACAACAAATAAAGAGAATTTTAGACCAATATCCCTGATGAACATCGATGCAAAAATCCTCAATAAAGTACTGGCCAACCGGATTCAGCAACACATCAAAAAGCTTATCCACCATGATCAAGTGGGCTTCATCCCTGGGATGCAAGGCTGGTTCAACATTCGCAAATCAATAAACATAATCCAGCATATAAACAGAACCAAAGACAAGAACCACATGATTATCTCAATAGATGCAGAAAAGGCTTTTGACAAAATTCAACAACCCTTCATGCTAAAAACGCTCAATAAATTCGGTATTGATGGAACGTACCTCAAAATAATAAGAGCTATCTATGACAAACCCACAGCCAATATCATACTGAATGGGCAAAAACTGGAAAAATTCCCTTTGAAAACTGGCACAAGACAGGGATGCCCTCTCTCACCACTCCTATTCAAAATAGGGTGGGAAGTTCTGGCTAGGGCAATCAGGCAAGAGAAAGAAATCAAGGGTATTCAGTTAGGAAAAGAAGAAGTCAAATTGTCCCTGTTTGCAGATGACATGATTGTATATTTAGAAAACCCCATTGTCTCTGCCCAAAATCTCCTTAAGCTGATAAGCAACTTCAGCAAAGTCTCAAGATACAAAATTAATGTGCAAAAATCACAAGCATTCTTATACACCAGTAACAGACAAACAGAGAGCCAAATCATGAATGAACTTCCATTCACAATTGCTTCAAAGAGAATAAAATACCTAGGAATCCAACTGACAAGGGATGTAAAGGACCTCTTCAAGGAGAACTACAAACCACTGCTCAGTGAAATAAAAGAGGACACAAACAAATGGAAGAACATACCATGCTCATGGATAGGAAGAATCAATATCGTGAAAATGGCCATACTGCCCAAGGTAATTTATAGATTCAATGCCATCCCCATCAAGCTACCAACGAGTTTCTTCACAGAATTGGAAAAAACTGCTTTAAAGTTCATATGGAACCAAAAAAGAGCCCGCATCTCCAAGACAATCCTAAGTCAAAAGAACAAAGCTGGAGGCATCACGCTACCTGACTTCAAACTATACTACAAAGCTACAGTAACCAAAACAGCATGGCACTGGTACCAAAACAGAGATATAGACCAATGGAACAGAACAGAATCCTCAGAAATAATACCACACATCTACAGCCATCTGATCTTTGAAAAACCTGAGAGAAACAAGAAATGGGGAAAGGATTCCCTATTTAATAAATGGTGCTGGGAAAATTGGCTAGCCATAAGTAGAAAGCTGAAACTGGATCCTTTCCTTACTCCTTATACGAAAATTAATTGAAGATGGATTAGAGAATTAAATGTTAGACCTAATACCATAAAAATCCTAGAGGAAAACCTAGGTAGTACCATTCAGGGCATAGGCATGGGCAAAGACTTCATGTGTAAAACACCAAAAGCAACAGCAGCAAAAGCCAAAATTGACAAATGGGATCTCATTAAACTAAAGAGCTTCTGCACAGCAAAAGACACTACCATCAGAGTGAACAGGCAACCTACAGTGTGGGAGAACATTTTTGCAATCTACTCATCTGACAAAGGGCTAATATCCAGAACCTACAAAGAACTCAAACAAATTTACAAGAAAAAAACAAACAACCCCATCAAAAAGTGGGCAAAGGATATGAACAGACAGTTCTCAAAAGAAGACATTCATACAGCCAACAGACACATGAAAAAATGCTCATCATCACTGGCCATCAGAGAAATGCAAATCAAAACCACAATGAGATGCCATCTCACACCAGTTAGAATGGCGATCATTAAAAAGTCAGGAAACAACAGGTGCTGGAGAGGATGTGGAGAAACAGGAACACTTTTACACTGTTGGTGGGATTGTAAACTAGTTCAACCATTATGGAAAACAGTATGGCGATTCCTCAAGGATCTAGAACTAGATGTACCATATGACCCAGCCATCCCATTACTGGGTATATGCCCAAAGGATTATAAATTATGCTGCTATAAAGACACATGCACACGTATGTTTATTGAAGCACTATTCACAATAGCAAAGACTTGGAATCAACCCAAATGTCCAGCAGTGACAGATTGGATTAAGAAAATGTGGCACATATACACCATGGAATACTATGCAGCCATAAAAAAGGATGAGTCTGTGCCCTTTGTAGGGACATGGATGCAGCTGGAAACCATCATTCTTAGCAAACTATCACATGAACAGAAAACCAAACACCGCATGTTCTCACTCATAGGTGGGAACTGAACAATGAGATCACTTGGACACAGGAAGGGGAACATCACCCACCGGGGCCTATCATGGGGAGGGGGAAGGGGGGAGGGATTGCATTGGGAGTTATACCTGATGTAAATGACGAGTTGATGGGTGCAGCACACCAACAAGGCACAAGTATACATATGTAACAAACCTGCACGTTATGCACATGTACCCTACAACTTAAAGTATAATAATAATAAATAAATTAAAAAAATAATTGGTAAGAGATCTTTGTTAAATCTTTGGTAGACTTCACCAATGAAGTCATCTACTACTGGACTTATCTTTGTAGGTGTTTTTTTTTTTTTTTTTTAAATTACTGTTTCAATCAATATGCTTCTAGTTGGTCTATGCAGGCCTTCTATTTGTTCTTGATTCAGTCTTGGTAGATTATGCTTCTGTGGATTTTTATTTTTTCTCTAGGTTACCAAATATGTTCACATTTAATTATTCAAATGATACCTTATGATCATTTTATTTCTGTGTAATCAGTTGTAATGTCTTCTTTTTATATTTCTTCTTATTTATTTGAATCTCTCTTTAGCTAAGTGTTTGTTAATTTCATTTCTTAAAAGTAACTTCATTGTTTAATTTTTTTTTCTGTTTTTTTAATTTTATTTCTGCTCTAAGATTTATTTTCTTTTCTCTCTTAATTTTTTGTTGTTTCTTTTTTTTTTCTAATTTTCTGAGGTACAATTTCACTGTGTATTTGAGTTATTACTATAATCATCTTTCTTCATACTGCTTTCCTGCATCCTTTAAGTCTGGATATGTTGGTTTCAGTTTCATTTGTCTTATTTTTTCAATTCTTTTAAAAAATTTATTTGACCCAATTGTTGTATAAATGTATGTTGTTTACTTTCCACGTATTTTTGAATTTTACCATTTTTCTTCCATTATTAATCTAGTTTGATATAATTTTGATTGAAAGAGATACTTGAAATGATTTCAATTTTCTTAATTTTGTTAAGACTTATTTTGTGACCTAACATTTGATATATCCTGGAGAATGTATCATGTGTGCTTGACAAGAATGAGTATTTTACTGCTTTTGGGTAAAATGCTCTCTGCATATCTTTTAGGTTCATTTTATCTATAGTGTTATTCAAATCTGCTGTTTCCTTATTTATTTTTTTCTGAATGATCTATCCATTTGATATGGTGTGGTTATGTCCCCATGCAAATCTCATATTGAATTGTAATTTCCATAATCCCTAGGTCTCATGGAAGGAAACTTGTAGGAGGTAATTGAATCATGGAGGTGGTTCCCCATGTTGTTCTCCTGATAGTGAGTGAGTTATCATGAGATCCAATGGTTTTATAGTGGGCTTTTCCCTCTTTGCTTGGCGTTTCTCCTTCTTACCTTCATGTGAGAAAGGATGTGTTTGCTTCTCCTTCTACCATGATTGCAGGTTTCCTGAGGCCCCCCAGCCATGTGGAATTGTGAGTAAATTAAGAATTTTTCTTTTATAAATTACCCAGTCTTGAGAAGTTCTTTGTATCAGCATGAGGACGAACTAATACAGTATATTGGTACCACAGAGACTGGGGTGCTGCTATAAAGACATCCGGAAATATGGAAATTACTTTGGACTGGGTAACAGGCAGAAGTTGGAACAGTTTAGAAGGTTCAGAAGAAGACAGGAAAATGTGGGAAAGTTTGGGACTTCATAGAAACTTGGAAGGCTCAGAAGACAGAAAGATGTGGTGTTGCGGGAAGTCAGGGACCCTGAACGGAGGGCCTGGCTAGAACAGTGGCAGAGGATCATAAACTGTGAAGATTTCATGGACATTTATCAGTCCCCATAATTAATACTTTTATAATTTGTTACTCCTGTCTTTACTGCAATCTCAGAACATAAATTGTGAAGATTTCATGGACATTTATCAGTTCCCAAATAATACTCATAATTTTTTATGCCTATCTTTAATGTCTTAATCCTGTTATCTTCATAAGCTGAGAATGTACATCACCTCAGGACCACTATTGTACAAATTGATTGTAAAACGGGTGTGTTTGAACAATATGAAATCAACGCACCTTGAAAAAGAACAGAATAACAGCAATTTTCAGGGAAAAAGGGAATGCAACCATAAGGTCTGACTGCCTGTGGGGTTGGGCAGAATAGAGCTATATTTTTCTTCTTGCAGAGAGTCTATAAATGGACGTGCAAGTAGGAGAGATATTGCTGAATTCTTTTCCCAGCAAGGAATATTAATAATTAATGCTCTGGGTATGAATGCATTCCTGGGGGGAAGCCTATAAATGGCCGCTGTGGGAGTGTCTGTCTTATGCAGTTGAGATAAGGACTGAAATACTCCCTGGTCTTCTGCAGTACCCTCAGGCTCACTCTGGTGGGGAAAACCCCACCCTGGTGAATTTGAGGTGAGACCAGTTCTCTGCTCTAGAACCCTGTTTTCTGTTTTTTAAGATATTTATTAAGACAATATGTGCACAGCTGAGCATAGACCCTCATCAGTAATTCTAATTTTACCCTTTGCTTTGTGATCTTTATTGGCCTCAGAAACATGTGATCTTTGTGACCTACTCCCTGTTCATACACCCCCTCCCCTTTTGAGGTCCTTAATAAAAACCTGCTGGTTTTGCAGCTCAGGTGAGCATCACAGACCTACCGATATGTGATGTCACCCCCGGCGGCCCAGCTGTAAAATTCCTCTCTTTGTGCTCTGTCTCTTTATTTCTCAGACCAGCTGACACTTAGGGAAAATAGAACCTACACTGAAATATTGGGAGTGAGTTCCCCCTGTAATGTGGGAAAGTTTGGAACTTCCCAGAGGCTTGTTGAATGGCCTTGATCAAAATGCTGATAGTGATATGGACAATGGAGTCCAGTCTGAGGTGGTCTGAGATGGAGATGAGGAACTTGTTGGAAACTGGAATAAAGGTGATTCTTGCAATGCTTTAGCAAGAGACTGACAGCATTTTGCCCCTGCCCTAGAGATCTGTGGAACTTTGAACTTGAGAGAGATGACTTTACAGTATGTGGCAGAAGAAATTTTGAAGCAGCAAAGCATTCAAGAGGAAGCAGAGTATAAAAGTTTGGAAAATTTGTAGCCCAATGATGCAATAGAAAAGAAAACCTATTTTCTCAGGAGAAAGTCAAGCCTGCTGCAGAAATTTACATAAGTAACAAGGAGTCAAATGTACCTACTAAGACAGTAGGGACAATGTCTCCAGAGTATGTCTTTGAGGGAGCTTCTCCCATCAGAGGCCTGGTGACCTAGGAGGAAAAGATAATTTCCTGGGCTGGACCCAGTGCCCCTGCTGTGTGTGCTGGTGACCTGTGTCCCATTTGCTTTAGTAGTTGCTAAAAAGGGGCAAGATACAGCTCTGGTTGTGGCTTCAGAGGGTGCAAGCCCAAGCCTTGGCAGCTTTCATGTGGTGTTGAGCCTGCAGGTGCCCAGAAGTCAAGAGTTGAGGTTTGGGAACCTCTGCTTACATTTCAGAGGATGTATGGAAACGACTGAATGTCCAGGCAGAAGTGTCCTGCAGCAGGAGGAGCCCTCATGGAGAACCTCTGCTAGGGCAGTACGGAAGGAAAATGTAGAGTTGAAGCCCCCACACAGTCCCCACTGGGGCACGGCATAGTGGAGTTGTGAGAAGAGGGCCACCATTCTCCAGACCCCAGAATGGTAGATCGACCAACAGCTTGGGCTGTGGACATGGAAAAGTCACAGACACTCAATGCCAGCCATGAAAGCAGCTGGGAGTGGGGCTGTACACCACAAAGCCATAGGGACAGAGCTGCCCAAAGCTGTGGGAGCCCAACTCTTGCATCAGCATAATTGTGTTTTGAGATGTGAGAATATCAGATTTAGAAGGAGTCAGGGGTGGAATGATATGGTTTGGCTGTGTCTTCACTGAAATATCATCTTGAATTGTAGTTCCTATAATCCCCACATGTCACGGGAGGGATGCAGTGGGAGGTAATTGAATCATGAGGGTGATTCCCCCATACTGTTCTTGGGATAGTGAGTTCTCACGAGATCTAATTGTTTCATAAGGGGCTTTTCCCCCTTTGCTTGGCACTTCTTTATGCCACCAGGTGAGAAAGGATGTGTTTACTTGCCCTTCCACTAGGATTGTAAGTTTCCTGAGGCCTCCCCAGCCATGCTTAACTATGACTCACTTAAACCTGTTTCCTTTATAAATTACCAGTCTCAGTAAGTTCTTTATATCAGCATGAGAATGCACTAATACCACATTATTGAAAACAGGCATTAATGTTTCCTACTATTATTGCATTGTGTCTATTTCTTCCTTAAGTTCTGTCAACTTCTGCTTTATATACTGCTTTGATGTTGGTTTTATATATATTTATAATTGTGTTCTTTTCCTCTTGAAAGGACTCTGTTCTTAACACAAAACAACCTTATCTGACTATTTCAATTTTTAACTTAAAGTCGATGTTTTTCTGGTATAAGTATGGCTACTCCTGCTTGCTTTTGGTTACATTTGCATGAAACATCCTTTTTCTTTTCCTCAGCTGTAGTCTATATGTGTCTTTAATTCTAAAATGAGTCTCTTATAGATACCACAAAGTTGGGTACTTTTGTTTTTCTTTTTCTTTTTTTTTTTTGAGATGGAGTCTCACTCTACCGCCCAGATTGGAGTGCAGTGACGTGATCTCGGCTCACTGCAAGCTCCACCTACCAGGTTTGCCATTCTCCTGCCTCAGCCTCCCGAGTAGCTGGAACTACATGAGCCCATCACCACCCCCAGCTAATTTTTTGTATTTTTAGTAGAGACTGGGGTTTCATCATGTTAGCCAGGATGATCTCGATCTCCTGACCTTGTGATCCACCCACTTCAGCCTCCCAAAGTGCTGGGATTACAGGCGTGAGTCACTGTGCCTGGCAAAATTGGGTACTTTTTAATTTTTATTCATTCAGCAAATCAGACTCTTGATTAGGAAATTTAGTCCACTTATATCTAAAGTTAAAATTGATGGGTAAGAACTTTCTACTTCTACTTTTTTATTGTTTTCTCTCTGTTTTAGACTAATAACCATATTTTAAGCCATAATGACTTAACTTTAATCTTATACAGCAGGAGTCCCCAAACCCTGGGTCATGGACTGGTACCAGTCTATGGCCTGTTAGGAACTAGGATACACAGCAGGAGGTGAGCATCAGTGAGTGAGCATTACTACATGAGCTCTGTCTCCCATCAGATTAGCAGCAGCATTATATTCTTACAGAAACACAAATACTATTGTGAACTCTACATGCAAAGGACCTAGGTTGCATACTCCTTATGGGAATTTAACTAATGCCAGATGATCTGAGATGGAACAGTTTCATTCTGAAACCATCTCCCCACCTCAGTTGGTGACAAAATTATCTCACAAAACCAGTCCTTGGTGCCTAAAGGCTGGGGATCACTGACAGGAACTGTGTACTTTATTTTCTTTTTATGGACACATTTTAAATTATTGATGTGAGATTTTATGTCTTTCATATATTACTTTTATTATCAAATTTCTGAGATTATAATTATTCTTAATATTTTGGTTTTTTAACTTTTTATGTTAGTGTTAACATTATTTATGTGCCATCATTGCAGTATTACAACATTCACTATTTGTCTATGTATTTACATTTATCGGTGAGATTTGTACTTTCATATGCTTTCTGGTTACTGTTTAATATATTGTTGTATTTGAATAATTCACTGTATCAATCTTATACAGCAAGTCGAGTGGTAAACTATTCCCTCAGTTTTCATTTTTTTAGAAGTTTTTCTTTCTTTTATTCTTAAATATCTGTTTTACCTAGTACAGTATTTGTCTTTGGGAGATTTTTTCTTTCTGTTTATGGACTATATCATTCCTTTCTTTCCTGGGCAGCAATTATTCTACTGAGAAATCAACTGATAGTTCTATCAAGAACTCTTCTGTATATGACAAGTCACTTCTCTCTGTGTCTTACATTCTTTGTATTTTATTTTGATTTTGTTCAATTATAATATGTCTCCATGTGGTCTTCATTAATCCAAATGTCCGTTTTCCTCTGTATATTTAGAATGCTTTCTGTCAGCATTTTAAATGTGTAATGTATGTAGTTTCTCAATAAATGGAAAACAATTGTACATGTTTATAAGGCATATATCATATTTTTATACTTACATACAATGTATAATGTTTAAATGAAAGTAGCTAGGGTATTCATTACATCAAATATGTATTATTATTTGTATTAGAATTCTTTCAAATCTTCATTTCATTTCTATAATAAATTATTGTTATCTATTGGCATCCTATTGTGCTATCAAATATTAGCATTTATTTATTCTACCTATGTTTTTACCTGTTACCCCAATTTTTTCTCCCCCATATGCCCCTACATTTCCCAGCCTCTAGTGACAATTATGTTACTCTCTACTTTGATGATGTCAACATTTTTAGCTCCCAGATATGAGAGAGACCATGTTATATTTATCTTTCTGTGCCTGGTTTATTTCTCTGAACTTAACTGTTTCATACATGTTGCTGCAAATGACATAATTGCATACTTTTAATGGCTTAGTAATATTTTATTCTGTATATATACTAGTTTCCTTTTACCCATTCTTCTGTTGATGAACATGTAGGTTGATTTTTATCTTGGCTATTGTGATTAATGCTGCAATAAACATGAGAGTGCAGATGTCTCCTTATTATATTGATTTTTTTTTTTTTGATATATTCCCAGTGCTGGAATTGCTAGATTGTATGGTAGTTCTATTTTTAAACAATTGAGAAAACTTCATACTGTTTTCCATTGTTGTTGTACTAATTTATATTTCTACCAATGGGTGCTTAAATGTTCCCTTTTCTATACCTTCTCAGCAATATCTGTTTTTTTAATATATATATTTTTGAAAATGCTAATTTTAACTGGGATGAGTTGTTATCTTATTGTGGTGTTGATTGGAATTTCCTGGATAATTAGTGATGTTGAATATTTTCTTTCACACACCTGATGGCCATTTGTATGTCTTCATTTGACAAATGACTGCTCAAATATTTTTTCCGTTTTAATTTGATATTTTTTGATATTGAGTGCAAAATATATATTCTCATTATTAATTCATTCTCAGACAGATAGTTGCAAATATTTTCTCCCACTCTGAAGGTCTTATCTTCACTTTGCTGTGCAGAAACTTTTCAGCTTGATATAATCCCATTTGTCTATGTATGCTTTGGTGGCCTGTGCTATTGAAGTCTTACTAGAAAAATCGTTGCACAGACCAATGTCCTGAACCATTTTTTCTTAATATTTTTCTGTAGTAGTCTCATCGTTTTGGGGCTTATATTTAAGCCTTTAATATATTTTGATTTAATTTTTCTGTACAGTGAGAGATAAGGGTCAAGTTTTATACTTCTGTATATAGATATTCAGTTTTTCTAGCATCATTTATTGAAGAAACTGTCATTACCTCAATATATGTTTTTGGCATCACTGTCAAAAACAAGTTGGCTGCCAATGCAAGGATTTCTTTTCTGCCTACTCTGTTCCCTTCTATTTGTCTATGTGATTGTTTTTATGTCAGTAATGTACTGTTTTTGTTACTATAGCAGTGTAGTATAATTTAAAGGCAGTTTATGTGATGCCACAGGCCTTATTTATTTATTTATTTATTTATTTATTTATTTATTTGCATAGTATTGCTATGGGCCCATTTAAATTTTAGGGTTTTTTTCCCGTTTCTGAGAAAAATGTCATTGTTATTTTTAAAGGGATTTGGCTGAATCTATAGATTTTTGGCGGTGGTATAGATACTTGAGCAGTATTAATTCTCCAAATACATAAGCATATAATATATTTAACTGTTTCTTATTTAATTTCTTTTAACAGTGTTTTATAATTTTCATTGTAGAAATCTCTTACTACTGTCATTAAGTTTATTTCTAGGTATTTTTGTAGTTATTATAAATTGGATTTTTTTTTTTTTAGATTGTTCATTGTTGGCATATAGAAATGCTACTGATATTTTATTCTGCAACTTTACTAAATTAGTTTATCAGTTCTAACAATTTTTGTGGTAGACGATTTAGCCTTTTCTAAGTATAAGATTATGTCTTCTGCAAATAAGAACCAATTTATTCCTATTAAATCTGGATGACCTGCATTTCTTTATTCAGTTTAATTGCTCTGACTAGGATTTCCAGTACTAGATTAAATAAAAAGTTGAAAGTGGACATTTTTATGTAATTCTAAACCTTAGAAGAAAAGTCTTTATTTTTGCCTATTCAGTATGATGCTAGTTGTGGGTTTGTCACATATGGTATTTATGGTTGAAGGTTTGTTTACTCCACACCCAATTTGTTGACTTTTCTTTATAATTAAAGAATGATAATTTTTACTGAAATTTTTGGTGTCTATTAAGTGATTATATGGCTTTTGAACTTAATTCTATTAATACGTGTATCTCATTTATTGACTTGTATGCATTGAACCACCCTAGTATTCTTTGGATAAATTCCACATGATCATGGTTAATGATCTTGTTAACGTTTTGTTGAATTTGATTTGCTAGTATGTTCTAGAGCATTTCTGCATCTATGTTTATCAGAAATATTGGACGATATATATTTTTTCTTCCAACTTTTATTTTATTTTCAGGGACTATGGATGCAGATTTTTTTATTGAGGTAAATTGCATGTTACTGGAGTTTGGTGTACAAACTATTTTGTCACCCAGGTGGTGAGTATAGAACCTGATAGGTAGTATTTTTATCCTCACCCTTCTCCCATCCTACATCCTCAAGTAAGTCCTGGGGTCTACTATATCTCCTTTTGTGCTTATGTGTATTCAGTGTTTAGTTTCCACTTATAAGTGAGAGCATGTAGTACATGGTTTTCTGATTATGTGTTAATTTGCTTGACATAATGGCCTCCAGCTGCATCCTTGATGATGCTGAAGACATGATTTCATTCCATTTTTTAAAACCATGTAGTGTTTTGTGGTGTATATGTGTCAAATGTTTTTATCCAGTCCACCAATGATGGGCTTCTAGGTTGATTCTATATCCTTGCTATGGTGAAAAGTGTTATATGTGTATCAGTCCATATGTGTATGAGTCTTTGTGGTAGAATGACTTATATTCTTTTATTTGCCAATTATAGCATTGCTGTATCAAATAGTAGTTCTGTGTTAAATTCTTTGAGAGATTTCCAAGTTGATTTTCATAGTGACTGAACTAATTTATATCCCCACCAGTAGTGTGTAAATGTTCCCTTTTCTCCGGAAAATTACAAACACATTTTTTTTTTTAATAATAAACTTTTTGACTGGCATATTATGGTATCCTATTGTGATGCTTATTTACATTTCTCTGATGATTAGTGATAGTGAGTGTTTTTTTTTTATTATTATACTTTAAGTTCTAGGGTACATGTGCATAATGTGCAGGTTTGTTACATATGTATACTTGTGCCATGTTGCTGTGCTGCACCCATCAACTCGTCAGCACCTGCCAACTCGTCATTTACATCAGGTATAACTCCCAATGCAATCCCTCCCTCCTCCCCCCTCCCCGTAATAGGCCCCAATGTGTGATGTTCCCCTTCCTGAGTCCAAGTGATCTCATTGTTCAGTTCCCACCTATGAGTGAGAACATGTGGTGTTTGGTTTTCTGTTCTTGTGATAGTTTGCTGAGAATGATGGTTTCCAGCTGCATCCATGTCCCTACAAAGGACACAAACTCATCCTTTTTTATGGCGGCATAGTATTCCATTGTGTATATGTGCCACATTTCCTTAATTCAGTCTGTCACTGATGGACATTTGGGTTGATTCTAAGTCTTTGCTATTGTGAATAGTGCTGCAATAAACATGTGTGTGCATGTGTCTTTATCACAGCATGATTTATAATCCTTTGGATATATACCCAGTAATGGGATGGCTGGGTCATATGGTACTTCTAGTTCTAGATCCTTGAGGAATCGCCATACTGTTTTCCATAATGGTTGAACTAGTTTACAATCCCACCAAAAGTGTAAAAGTGTTACTATTTCTCCACATCCTCTCCAGCACCTGTTGTTTCCTGACTTTTTAATGATCGCCATTCTAACTGGTGTGAGATGGTATCTCATTGTGGTTTTGATTTGCATTTCTCTGATGGCCAGTGATGACAAACATTTTTACCTATGTCTGTTGGCTGTATGCATGTCTCCTTTTGAGAAATGTCTGTTCATATCCTTTGCCCACTTTTTGATGGGGTTGTTTATTTTTTTCTTGTAAATTTGTTTGAGTTCTTTGTAGATTCTCGATATTAGTCATTTGTCAGATGAGTAGATTGCAAAAATTTTCTCCTATTCTGTAGGTTGCCTATTCACTCTAATGGTAGTTTCTTTTGCTGTGCAGAAGCTCTTTAGTTTAATTAGATCCCATTTGTCAATTTTGGTTTTTGTTGCCATTGCTTGTGGTGTTCTGGACATGAAGCCCTTGCCCATGCCTATTTCCTGAATGGTGTTACGTAGGTTTTCTTCTAGGGTTTTTATGGTATTAAGTCTAGCATTTAAGTCTCTAATCCATCTAGAATTAATTTTGGTATAAGGAGTAAGAAAGGATCCAGTTTCAGCTTTCTACTTATGACTAGCCAATTTTCCCAGTACCATTTATTAAATAGGGTATCCTTTCCCCATTTCTTGTTTTTCTCAGGTTTGTCAAAGATCAGATGGCTGTAGATGTGTGGTATTATTTCTGAGGACTCTGTTCTGTTTCATTGGTCTATATCTCTGTTTTGGTACCAGTACCATGCTGTTTTGGTTGCTGTAGCCTTGTAGTATAGTTTGAAGTTAGGTAGCGTGATGCCTCCAGCTTTGTTCTTTTGACTTAGGATTGTCTTGGAGATGCGGGCTCTTTTTTGGTTCCATATGAACTTTAAAGCAGTTTTTTCCAATTCTGTGAAGAAACTCATTGGTAGCTTGGTGGGGATGGCATTGAAAGTATAAATTACCTTGGGCAGTATGGTCATTTTCATGATATTGATTCTTCCTATCCATGAGCATGGTATGTTCTTCCATTTGTTTGTGTCCTGTTTTATTTCGCTGAACAGTCGTTTGTAGTTCTCCTTGAAGAGGTCCTTTACATCCCTTGTAAGTTGGATTCCTAGGTATTTTATTCTTTTTGAAACAATTGTGAATGGAAGTTCATTCATGATTTGGCTGTCTGTTTGTCTGTTACTGGTGTATAAGAATGCTTGTGATTTTTGCACATTAATTTTGTATCCTGAGACTTTGCTGAAGTTGCTTATCAGCTGAAGGAGATTTTGGGTTGAGATGATGGGGTGTTCTAAATATACAATCATGTCATCTGCAAATAGGGACATTTTGACTTCTTCTTTTCCTAACTGAATATCCTTTATTTCTTTCTCTTGCCTGATTGCCCTAGCCAGAATTTCCAAAACTATGTTGAATAGGATTGGTGAGAGAGGGCATCCCTGTCTTGTGCCAGTTTTCAAAGGGAATGCTTCCAGTTTTTGCCCATTCAGTATGATATTGGTTGTGGGTTCGTCATAAATAGCTCTTATTATTTTGTGATACGTTCCATCAATACCGAAATTGCTGAGAGTTTTTAGCATGAAGGGCTGTTGAATTTTGTCAAAGGCCTTTTCTGCATCTATTGATATAATCATGTGGTTTTTCTGTCTTTGGTTCTGTTTATAAACTGGATTATGTTTATTGATTTGCATATGCTGCACCAGCCTTGCATCCCAGGGATGAAACCCACTTGATCATGGTGGATAAGCTTTTTGATGTGCTGCTGGATCCGTTTTGCCAGTATTTTATTGAGGATTTTTGTATCAATGTTCATCAGGGATATTGGTCTAAAATTCTCTTTTTTGTTGTTGTTGTGTCTCTGCCAGGCTTTGGTATCAGGTTTATTTTGGCCTCATAAAATGAGTTAGGGAGGATTCCCTGTTTTTCTATTGATTGGAATAGTTTCAGAAGGAATGGTACCAGCTCCTCCTTGTACCTCTGGTAGAATTCAGCTGTGAATCCATCTGGTCCTGGACTTTTTTTGGTTGGTAGGCTATTAATTATTGTCTCAATTTCAGAGCCTGCTATTGGTCTATTCAGGGATTCAACTTCTTCCTGGTTTAATCTTGGGAGAGTGTAAGTGTCCAGGAAATTATCCATTTCTTTTAGATTTTCTAGTTGATTTGCATATTGGTGTTTGTAGTATTCTCTGATGGTAGCTTGTATTTCTGTGGGTTCAGTGGTGATATCCCCTTTATAAATTTTTATTGCATCTATTTAATTCTTCTCTCTTTTCTTCTTTATTAGTCTTGCTAGTGGTCTATCAATTTTGTTGATCTTTCCAAAAAACCAGCTCCTGGATTCATTGATTTTTTGGAGGGTTTTTTGTGTCTCTATCTCCTTCAGTTCTGCTCTGATCTTAGTTACTTCTTGCCTTCTGCTATCTTTTGAATGTGTTTGCTCTTGCTTCTCTAGTTCTTTTAACTGTGATGTTAGTTTGTCAACTTTAGATCTTTCCAGCTTTCTCTTGTGGACATTTAGTGCTATAAATTTCCCTCTACATACTGCTTTAAATGTGTCCCAGAGATTCTGGTATGTTGTATCTTTGTTCTCATTGGTTTCAAAGAACATCTTTATTTCGGCCTTCATTTCATTATGTACCCAGTAGTCATTCAGGAGCAGGTTGTTCAGTTTCCATGTAGTTGAGCGGTGTTGATTGATATTCTTAGTCCTGAGTTCTAGTTTGATTGCACTGTGGTCTGAGAGATAGTTTGTTATAATTTCTGTTCTTGTACATTTGCTGAGGAGTGCTTTACTTCCAATTATGTGGTCAATTTTGGAATAAGTGCGATGTGGTGCTGAGAATAATGCATATTCTGTTGATTTGGGGTGTAGAGTACTGTAGATGTCTATTAGGTCCACTTGGTGCAGAGTTGAGTTCAATTCCTGGATATTCTTGTTAACTTTCTGTCTCGTTGATCTGTCTAATGTTGACAGTGGGATGTTCAAGTCTCCCATTATTATTGTATAGGTGTCTAAGTCTCTTTGTAAGTCTCTGAGGATTTGCTTTATGAATCTGGGTGCTCCTGTATTGGGTGCATATATATTTAGGATAGTTAGCTCTTCCTATTGAATCGATCCCTTTACCATTATGTAATGGCCTTTTTTGTCTCTTTTGATCTTTGATGGTTTAAAGTCTGTTTTATCAGAGACTAGGATTGCAACCCTTGCTTTTTTTTGTTCTCCATTTGCTTGGTAGATTTTCCTCCATCCCTTTAGTTTGAGCCTATGCATGTCTCTGCATGTGAGATGGATCTCCAGAATACAGCGAAGTGATTGATCTTGACTCTTTATCCAGTTTGCCAGTCTGTGCCTTTTAATTGGATCATTTAGTCCATTTACATTAACGTTTAATATTGTTATGTGTGAACTGGATTTTGTCGTTATGATATTAACTGGTTATTTTGCTCGTTAGTTGATGCAGTTTCTTCCTAGTATCGATGGCCTTTACATTTTGGCATGTTTTTGCAATGGCTGGTACCGGTTGTTCCATTCCATGTTCAGTGCCGAGGGATCTGCTGTTAGTCTGATGGGATTCCCTTTGTGAGTAACCCTACCTTTCTCTCTGGCTGCCCTTAAGATTTTTTCCTTCATTTCAACTTCGGTGAATCTGACAATTATGCGTCTTGGAGGTGCTCTTCTTGAGGAGTATCTTTGTGGCGTTCTCTGTATTTCCTAAATTTGAATGTTGGCCTGCCTTATTAGGTTAGGGAAATTCTCCTGGATGTTATCCTGAAGAGTGTTTTCCAACTTGGTTCCATTTTCCCCCTCACTTTCAGGCACCCCAATCAGATGTAGATTTGGTCTTTTCACATAATCCCTTACTTCTTGAAGGCTTTGTTCATTTCTTTTTCCTCTTTTTTCTTTAGATTTCTCTTCTCACTTCATTTCATTCATTTGATCCTCAATCGCTGATATTCTTTCTTCCAGTTGATCGAGTCGGTTACTGAAGCTTGTGCATTTGTCACGTATTTCTCGTGTTATGGTTTTTATCTCTGTCAGTTCATTTATGTCCTTCTCGGCATTGATTATTCTAGTTATCCATTCTTCCATTCTGTTTTCAAGATTTTTACTTTCTTTACGCTGGGTATGTAATTCCTCCTTTAGCTCTGAGAAGTTTGATGGACTGAAGCCTTCTTCTCTCAACTCATCAAAGTCATTCTCCATCCAGCTTTGATTCGTTGCTGGCGATGAGCTGCATTCCTCAGTTGAAAATGCAGAAATCACCCATCTTCTGTGTCGCTCGCACTGGGAGCTGGAGACTGGAGCTGTTCCTATTTGGCCATCTTGCTCTACCCTCTCGTGAGTGTTTTTATTTTATATGTTTGTTGGACACGCACATGTTTTCTTTTGAAAAGTGTCTGTTAATGTCCCTTACACATGTTTAATGGCGTTGTTTATTTCTTATTTGTTGAACTGTATAAGGTCCTTATAGATTCTGTATCTTTGACCATTGTTACATGAATGGATTGCAAACATTTTCTCCCATTCTGGAGGTGATCTGTTTACTCTGTTGATATATCCTCTTGCTGTGCAATGCTCTATAGTTTAACTGGGTTAAACTTGTCAATTTTTGTTTTTGTGACAATTGCTTTTAACATTTTTTGTAATACAATCTTTGAAAAAATCCTGTATCCAGAATGATATTTCTTAGTTTATCTTCCAAGGTTTTTATAATTTTAGGTTTTAAATTACTGTTGTTAATACATCTTGAGTTGATTTTTGCACATCATGTAAAGAAAAGGTCCAGTTTCAATCTTCTGCATATGTTACTGTTATGATATCTTTGGGGTGTTTTTTTCTGGCTGGAAACCTGTAACCGGTGGTACCTATACCCAAGTTTTGCGCAGGACTGCTGGGCTAATTTCCCCGACTCAGCCTAGCAGGCTGTGCTCAACTCATGCTACTGGCATGGATGCAGCACCTCCAAATGAAGACTGAGAGTCAGGCATGAAGTAGGAAGGGGTGTGTGATTGAGCATTGCGTCCAGCCACAGTGCCATCAGACAGAGATGCTGCTGTGGGGCAGGCTGCTCTAGGTGCCGGCATGTGTGCTGGCTCTCTGTGAGACTGCGGTTGGATCAGGCACACTACAAGCAGCTCTCCCAGCTAGAACAGGGAATGTGGTGGCACTTGGAGACACCAGAAACCGCAGGTCCCCAATGAGGGAGTGAGAGACCTGGCTTGGGGAGTTTCCAAGTCTGGGCTCCACAAAAAGCTACAGCTCTTCTCTCCTTCCCTTCACCCACAATGTGGCAAGCAAGGGCCATGTTTCAGCCCTGTTTGTGTCACAACTCTTTTAGTTTCACCTTTTAGTGGGTCCCTAACTCTTGTCCTACGACCGGAAACAATGAGGTATGCAGACACTTGAAGGGTGAGCAAGAAAAGAGAAGCATTAATTGAGCAATAGAACAGCTCAGGTTCCCGCAGCTAGCAGCTCCTTTCTACAACGAGGGTGTCCTGTCAAGTGTTCATCTCCTAGCAGTGAGGGTAGCTCCTCTCTGCAGCTGGTTTTCCCATCCTCTGTTCTGCTGTGGCTGAGCCCTAGGCTTTGATGGGTACCAGGAGGAAAGAACTGTGTGCCAGTTGGTCTATGGGCTGCCATGGGTGAGACTGGAAAAGGCACCACAAGCTTCCACTCCGATCTGGGAGAGTGGCAGCCCAACCCCCCAGCCTTCAGGTCCTCCCTGGCCTAAATGTGGGACCTCACTGGCGACCTGCCCCCTTCCACCCAGGAGCCTATTTGTCTCCTGCCACAGTCCATGGTGCCCAGGCTGTTTGTGGTAAGGAGAACCTGCAGGTCATTGCTGAGCTGCCTTCAGCTCCTACTCAGAGTTCTCTCCATGCTCATTGGCACACGAAACGCAGAGCGTACCTAGGCAGCAGGGTGCTGGTGTGTCAGTGCTGCCCCGAGCCTGTGCACACCCGGCCAGGCTTCAACAGTGCCTAGTCTTTGCCTAAACCCTGCTCCAAGATTAGAGCGGGTGCTGGGAGCAAGAAAAGGTCAGGCAGCAGGAGCAGCCGTCTCCAAGCCTGAAAGGGCAGGGGACATTCTGAGGACCCTGAGGATGCAGAGTTCAGAGATGCCTGGGCCCTGCACCTGAGAGGGTGGGGCTCCTGCCCACACCATGGAGCACAGAGTCAGCTCCAGCTGTGCCTCCTCTGTGCAGCCTGAGTCAGAGGCTCCAGGTCCTCTTAGGGCCCCTCTCTGGCTGCCCCTCTGTGCCCGACTTTTGCTCCCCAGCTGGCAGGTGGCTTGGTCTGGTCCCATCACAGCAGTCCCCAAGGAAGTGGGCTCCCTGGGGGTTCCAGCTTGTCCCTGGCTCCTGCCAGCTTCATGGAGCACAGCACTGCCACAGGTCCAGCTTTGCCTTCTCCTTGTACCCTCCCTGCAATGTTTACAGTCAAGAGTAGTGGAGGCTCTAGGTATAAAGGAAGGTCCTGCCTGGCCACTTGAGGGTGGGGGCAGTGTAATCAGCCGCTTCAGGAAAGTGGGACTCAGGGGACTTACCACCACCATTGCTGTTCCTGGAGCCACTTCTGCCACCACAGACGGTGCCTCCCTGTGCAACTGGTGTGAAGACAGTGGCTGCTCTGGATAGCCTGCTGCTGCCATTGATTCCCCATCTGAAAAGGTACATCTAACTGCTATTAAGATCGGCATGATCATTTATCTTAACTGCTTTATGCTGATAGGGGGTGTATTAGTCAGGGTTCTCTAGGGGGAAAGAACTAATTGTGTGTGTGTGTGTGTGTGTGTGTGTGTGTGTTTATTATAATATATATTACATATATTATAATATATGTGAGTTTATTAAGTATTAACTTACATGATCGCAAGGTGCCACAAGAAACTGTCTGCAAGCTGAGGAGCAAGGAGACCCAGTCTGAATCCCAAACTGAAGAAGCTGGAGTCAGTTGTTCATGGGCAGGAAGCATCCAGCAGGGGAGAAAGATGTAGGATGGGAGGCTAGGCCAGTCTGAGTTTTCTCGTTTTTTCTGCCTGCTTTATATTCACTGCAGCTGATTAGATTGTGCCCAACAGATTAAGGACGGATCTGCCTTCCCCAGCCCACTGACTGAAATGTTAATCTCCTTTGGCAACACCCTCACAGACACACTCAGGGGATCATTATTTTGTAACCTTCAATCCAATCGAGTTGACACTCAGTATTAACCATCACAAGTCCACCCCTTGTCCAGTTGAACCCATACACATCTCCTGAGATTATACACAATCTTAAAAGAAAGACAATAATAAAGTTATAATTATGCCTAACATACTACAACTACTCTTCATATGACCCGAAATGCAACAGACCCCATCCCAAATACTATTACATAAAGTTAACAGCGTTTAAATGCTGATATAAAGTCAATAAATCTTATGTCATGTGATAAAGGAAAAGGAAATAAAATTAAAGTATTCTTATTACAATTGTATACGTGCACAAACATGTTTTTAACAAAAGAAGGAGGAAATATTCATGACAGTTACAGTCCTCATTGCTGCACATTGTCATGTGGTCGTAACTGGTATTGATGACTACCTTCTTCTACTACTCATTCTGTATTTCCTTTCCCTTCAGTAAGCACCACAGCAGGTAGTGGTTTCTTTCCTGGTGAAGTGACTCAAATCTTCATTCCTGAGGGATCTGGGCCATTTGTAGTCCTGCCTGTATTGAACTGTTGTAGTTTCCCATTGACCTTAATCACAGGACAATGGTAATATTAAGAGACGACGTACTGGACCTTCTGTATTCCATGCGTACTCTTTCTTACCTCTGTTATGGAGTAGTAGACTGATTTCATATTGATAGTCTGGGTCAGTTACCCCAGCCAACACTATAACTCCCTTCTAAGCCTATTGACTTAAAGATAGGAGTGCAAAGTGTAGAGGTGGCAATCTTAACTTCCAATTTAACGGAATCATTGTTGTGTCTCCTGGTGGCAGCATTCCTCCTTCTGGAACTAAGACCTCTAGGCCAGCAGAGTGTAATGTGGTGGGAAAAGGAAGCAAAAATTTTACTAGTGGATCACTAGGAGTTTTGGCGAGTGGTGCCATCTCCACTTCTACCCCTTGATTCCTGGACCCATGAATCCTGGCCATGGGAGAAACAGTACCATATATTGGATGCTGATGCAAAGCATATACGTCTCTCTGGAGATCTTTATCTCAGACCTGCAAAGTATTGTCACCTAGACGGCATTGTAATTGTGACTTCAAAAGGTCATTCCACCGTTCTATCAATCCAGTTGCTTCAGGATAATGGGGAACATTGTAAGACCAGTGAATTCCATGAGCATGAGCCCACTGATGCACTTCTTTAGCAGTAAAATGAGTGTCTTGGCCAGAGGCAATGCTGTGTGGAATACCATGACGATGGATAAGGCATTCCGTGAGTCCACAGATGGTAGTCTTGGCAGAAGCATTGTGTGCAGGATAGGCAAACCCATATCCAGAGTAAGTGTCTATATCAATGAGGACATACCTCTGACTTTTCTATGATGAGAGAGGTCCAATATAATCAACCTGCCACCAGGTAGCTGGCTGATCACCATGAGGAATGATGCCATATCGAGGACTTAAAGTTGGTCTCTGCTGCTGGCAAATTGCGAACTCAGCAGTGGACATAGCCAAGTCAGCCTTGGTGAGTGGAAGTCCATGTTGCTGAGCCCATGCATAACCTCTATTCCTGCCACCATGGTCACTTTGCTTACGGGTCCACTGGGCGATGACAGGCGTGGCTGGGGAAAGAGGCTGAGTGGTGTCCACAAAACGGGTCATCTTATACACTTGATGATTAAAATTATCCTCTGCTGAGGTAACCCATTGGTGAGCACTCACATGGGATACAAATATCTTCGCAGTTTTTGACCACTCAGAGAGGTCCATCCAAATACCTCTTCTCCAAATTTATTTGTCACCATTTTTCCAATCATGCTTCTTCCAAGTCCCTGATCATCCAGACAAACCACTGGCTACAGGCCATGAATTAGTATATAATTGCACGTCTGACTTTGCTTCTTCCATGCAAAGTGCACAACCAGGTGCACTGCTCGAAGTTCTGCCCATTGAAAAGATATCCCTTCACCACTGTCCTTCAGGGATATCCTAGAAAGGGGCCGTAGAGCTGAAGCTGTCCACTTTTGGGTGGTGCCTGCTTATCATGCAGAACCATCTGTGAAGCACGCAGTTCATGATAGGCAGTTCAGGTCGCTTGGTGACTTGACCCATAGTCAAATGTTCAGTTTCCACCAAAGCTCAGTAACAGGCCAAGAACTGTCTCTCAAAAGGAGAGTAATTCTCTGGAGAAGATGGCATGGCCTTGCTCCAAAATCTTAGAGGCCTATGCTGTGATTCACCCATGGGGTCCTGCCAAAGGATCAAAACAACATCCCTATCTGCCACTGACACCTTAAGCACCATTGAACCTGCTGGGTCATATCCCTCAAATGTCAGAGCAGCTTGCACAGCAGCCAGGACCTGGTGCAGAGCCTTCTCCTGTTCTGGACACCACTCAAAACTGGCAGACTTTTGGGTCATTCAATAATTGGACCGGAGAAACACATCCAAATGAGCAATGTGTTGCCTCTGAAATCCAAATAGCCCCACTAGGCATTGTGCCTCTTTCTTTGTGGTGGAAGGGGCCAAATGCAGCAACTTATTCTTCACATTAGAAGGAATATCTCATCAGGCCACACACCACTGGACCTCTAGAAATTTTACTTAAGTAGGAGGTCCCTGGATTTTAGTCAGATTTATTTTCCATCCTCTGGCACACAAATGTTTCACCAATAAGTTCAGAGTGTTTGCTAATTTTGGCTCACTGGATCCAATCAGCATAATGTCAGCAATGTAATGGATCAGTGTGATATCTTGTGGAAGCGAAAAGTGTTCAAAGTCTCTCCAAATAAGATTATGACACAAAGCTGGAGAGTTAATATACGCCTGAGGTAAGACAGTAGAGGTATATTGCTGGCCTTGCCAGCTGAAGGCAAAATGTTTCTGGGGGGACGGATGGACAGAAATGGAGAAAAAGGCATTTGCCAAGTCAATGGCTGCATACCAGGTACCAGGAGATGTGTCAATTTGCTGTAGCAATGAAACCACATCTGGTACAGCAGTTGGAATTGGAGTCACCACTTGGTTAAGCTTATGATAATACACTGTCATTCACCAAGATCCGTCTGTCTTCTGCACAGACCAAGTGGAAGAGTTGAATTGGGATGTGGTGCGAATCACTACCTCTGTGTCTGTGAAGTCCAGCATTTCCACCAGGGATGTGATATTGTCCTTGACTTATTACTTTCCTAGGTGGAGGCAGCACTATTGGCTTCCATTTGGCCTTTCCCACCATAATGGCCACCACTCTATCAGTCAGGGAGCCAGTGTGGGGGTTCTGCCACACATTGATGCCACACATAGAAGCCTGCTCCCATAGGAGCTTTTAGCAGGCCCCCATAGGCCCTCATCAGCTGCTAAGTATGTCTATGCCAATTATGCATTCTGGCACTGGGAAATGACTATAGGTTGAGTCCAGGTACCCACGGGATCCACAGTAAGTCAGACTCAGAGCTAAAACTCCATTAATTACCTGATCTTCATAACCTCCTACTTTAACTGGAGGACCACGACATTTTGGTTCCCCTGGAGTCAACGTCAGCTCAAAACCAGTGTCCAGGAGTCCCCAAAATGTCTGATAATTTTCCTTCCTCCAATGCACAGTTACACTGGTAAAAGGCCAGAGGTCTCCTTGGGGGAAGGATAGGAGAAAGATTCACTGCATAAAGTGTTGGTAATGTAGTGGGGTCCTTCCTCAGAGGTGACCTGGCCTCCCCTTCATTCAAGGGGTTCTGGGTCTGTAAACTGGCTCAAGTCTGGAATTCGATTGAGGGACTGTTTTGTTCATTCGACCTGGAAATTTTCTATTTTTATAATTTAAGTAGGAATGCAGTAGGCTTCCTATCAATTTCACTTCCAGGAACAGCGTGATAAATTAGCCAATGCCAGAAATCTACACAAGTCAGACTATTATGATTGCTGCTTTGCCTCTGCTGTCCATTACGGTAGCTACACACACCTCACCTTTGACTGTTGAGTGCTGCCACTTGGCCACTGCCACCTCGGGATCCAATTATTCTCAATGTATTTAAGTTTTGTAGTTGAGTGACTGTGGTTTCCACTGTTAGATCTGACATACAGAGGAGAGCAATTACAGGGTTCTTCAAAGATGCAGGTGTTACCCTCACAAATTTATTTCACAAGGTATTGGTCAAGGGTATATCTTCTGGACCCTCCCAGCTGAAATGAGTAGGTCTAAAGTGACCTACTCATGTCCACTCCAACATCCCAAACTCCCTAAGCCTTTAGATACCTTTCTCTACATTAAACCAAGGGATATCAGGCATTTCCAGCTTGCTCACAGTGGATCATCTTTTAATCCATATTTTGGGTAATCAAGCAAACAAACTATTAGAACCTTTTTTTATCTCCCTGAGCTGCAACATTAAATTCTGTGTCCCTTCTTAGTGGGCCAAAATTAATAATTCAGCCTGATCCAACTCTATGTTCCTTCTACCATTATCCCATACCCTTAATATTCATTCCCATGCCTGTTCTCCAGATTTTTGTTCATATAAATTAGATAACTCAAACGGTTCTTTTTGAGTGTAGCACACCTTCTCATGGGTCATACTCTAAACCTCGCCTCTAGGGGTCCGCCAAGACTTTAGTTATAGGTCTAGAAACAAACAGGGGTGCTGGGGGTGGCTTCTGAGGAGGATCAACATAATTTTGCCTGGTGGCAGCCTCAGGGGAGGCCATCACTGTTGCTTCAGGCAGCACAGGGTTTATCTCCTCAGACAATGGTGGAAAGGTTGATGGCAGCATAGGTTGGGGAAGGGATGTTGCCACCACTGGGGGTGGGAAGTTGTTCCTTCCTGCAAAAACGGTTCATTAGAGTTTACAAACAGAGTGTTCCCAACTTCATCAGGGTCTTCCCACACCTTTCCATTCCAAGATACAGGGTCCCATTCTTTTCCAATCATTTAACCGAAGACACCGGACGAGGCTGTGCATGCACCTTTCATAGCAGGTCAGCCACTTACACGATAAGAGCTTGTGTCTGTTTTTCCACAATTTCAGCTCTTTCCCACTGGAAATAAGACTACCACTCAGGGAAATCTCAGAAGATTTGAAGCTCAGTATCTGCTTCTGAAGCTGGGAGACAGAATTTCTGAGTTCATCATGTTTTTTTTTTTTTTTTTTTTTTTCATCCTGAACTTAGGAGCGACCAAACAGCTTCATTATATTCCTTGGTTCTCCACAGATGGTCAAAGGTATTATGTACAGAGTCACTAAACTCCCTGCCTCTCAAGAGTGGTGAATCAGGAGTATCAAAAACATTAATTTTGTATAACTCTCTAAACAGTTTATGCCAAGGGCTATCAGTATGCTCCATACTATTAGAAGCAGAGTCCTTAGCATTTTGTGGTCTAATCATATTAAACAGTCAACTCCAGAAACCCCAAAACCAGTGAAAGAACTGTATCCTTAATATTCTGTTTCTCTAGAACCACTCCTGGTACCAAACTCTGTATTAGCCAGGGTTCTCTAGAGGGACAGAACTAATTATATGTGTGTGTGTGTGTGTGTGTGTGTGTGTGTGTATAGTAACATATGTGGTATATATGGTAACATATGTGGCATATGTGGTAACAAATTCTTAATGTTTACTTGTCTGAAAAATAATTTATTTCTCCTTCTTTTATGAATCTTAGTTTATCTGAAAATGAAATGTGTGTGTGTGTGTGTGTATATATATATATATATACACATATATATATATATATACACATATATATATATATATATATGAGTTTATTAAGTATTAACTTACATGATCACAAGGTCCCAAAAGTGGCTGTCTGCAAGCTGGGGCTCACGGAGAGTCAGTCCGAGTCCCAAACTGAAGAACTTGAAGTTGGATATTTAAGGGCAGGAAGAATCCAGCAGGGATGAAAGATGTAGGCTGGGAGGCTAGGCCAGTCTGGCTTTTTCACGTTTTTTCTACCTGCTTTATAATTGCTGGCAGCTGTTTACATTGTGCCCAGCAGATTAAGGGTGAGTCTACCTTCCCAGGGCCCACTCACTCAAATGATAATCTTCTTTGGCAACGCCCTCACAGACACACCCAAGGGATCATTACTTTGTATCCTTTAATCCAAACAAGTTAATACTCAACATTCATTATTCCAGGGCTTTTGTTTTGGGAGAAATTGCAGTCAGATTTTCTCTCAGGGGCCTACCTAAGGGTCCCTAGCAAAAGGGAGCCATCATCCAATTGCATGAGCATTTTGAGTTTGATGACCCATCTCCCTTATTTTTGTTCAACCCCACAATTGTCAAAAGCTGCAAACAGCTCAAAAGAAAAGCTTCCTTGACTCTGAAAAACAAAACAAAGATCAGCAATGTTCCAAGCAAAAAGTGAAGAAAACATTACTTGTGTCTTCCATTAATTCAGTCCACCCACTTAAACTCCTGGTTACAATCTCCAAGGTTATCAGAAACTTGCACTCAAGGACTATAATCCATCTCTAGAAGAGGATCAAAACAAGACAACAATTGTCTGTGTTTGTCAAAGTGTCCTATGGAAATCACACTAAAAAACACAATTGACAAATTTGTCCACCTCTGTGGTCTACAATATACTAACCCAATAACCCTAATTATAATTGATAACACATACTCAGACATTTGGATTTTAGAAGTTCCACACAGTTTTGGAACATACACCAACACTATCCACCAAAACATATCCTGAAGACTAAATGCTATCTTTATCTTGACTATTTCATGTAACTAAACAAGTTAAATAATTCTGTTTACCTCTCTTCTGGATGCTCCAGGAGTGAGAAAAGACAATTTTGAAGCTGAAATTTTATTTTGGGAAAGATAAAATATGTTAAAGATTTAAAACAGTTGATATTAAGAAATGGAATTTCAGGTTACCATACATCATTTATTTAGCCGAAATGGTGAATCAAAAAAGAAGGCAAAAACATTTATTTATTTATTTGTTTATTTGTTTGTTTATTTATTTTCAGATGGAGTTTCACTGTCACCACGCTGGAGTGCAGTGGCACGACCTCAGCTCACTGCAACCTCTGCCTCCAGGTTCAAGTTATTCTCCTGCCTCAGCCTCCCTAGTAGCTGGGACTACAGGTGTGCACCACCATACTCAGCTAATTTTTGCATTTTTAGTAGAGACAGGGTTTCACCATGTTGGCCAGGATGGTATCGATCTCTTGCCCTCATGATCTGCTCGCCTCAGCCTCCTAAAGTGCTGGGATTACAGGTGTGAGCCCCCATGCCCGGCCAAAAACCTTTACTTATTAAGAGGGAAGACTTAGCTTTCCAAACAATCTGTCTCTTGTCTTTTCCTTCTTTTTAAAAATAGTTTATTTCCAAGGAAAACAAAGATCTTCCATCATCCTTTAACATTACCTGAAAATCTTAATCAGTTTTACCATGAGGTAAGATTCTTATAGACTTTTTAATAACTCTTTACAAATTTTTGTTAAATAGCAGGTCGGTGCCTCAAGATAACCTTGTTGTGCTTTGATTCCAAAGTTCAATTTACAGAAAAAGTCAATTGTACTTTTTTGAATGTAGTCAATAGAAGTTTCTTCAACATGATTATTTTTTATAAGCTTTCCACAATTTGTTCAGATCTTTAGCTTTTAAACAATCCTTTAACCATCTAAACTTAGGCAGAAATTTACTTTCCCATCCCTTCTTACAATCTTTTACCAAAACCACATTTTACTCTTCTTACATACTTTGTATGTAAATTTATTTTCAGTAGTCTCAGTTACATGTTACAGTGTTAACTCTCAGCAATTTTTAATTTTGGTGGAAAACTCGGTAAGTTATTTTAATTATATATTAGGTGTGGATAAGGTCTGACTCTTTCCAGCATAGTTAGGAGCGTGGTTAACCCCAAATTTTAACAGGCCTTACCAAACTGTAAAGCAGGCAAGTTGAACAGTTTTCAAAAGCCAAAAAAGCAGTTTATGATCTTAAAGCATTTAGCAAACCTAATTTGGACCACACATCTAAATCTTGAAGACAATTTTATTTTACCAATCATTTTAAAAACTTTTTATTTCTCAAAGATTAAAGTCATGTGAACTAAAAGGCATCAAATTCTATTTTTCTTTTAGAATATTTGATCTAAGTGCTTCTTTTTCCTTAAGCCAGTCAATTATAACTCTTTTTATATAATCATCACACACATAACACATATATAACTACACAGACAGTCAGAAGGGTATCCAGCAGTTGTAAGATTTTCTATCTGCCAATCTCTTAATTGAATTACTGGCCTCAGGGAGAAGCCCTTCAAGAAACAAGTCTAGGAAAGCATGCAGTTTCTAAGATTTAATAAGCAGGCACAACTGATAGACAAATCAGATTTTGAGAGGAATCCATCCATCTGTAATGCTTGGGGTTTTGTGAAGAAAACAGAGATTTTTCTCAAAATGGAGTCAGTGGCACCTTCTCCATTTTCCCAAGGAAACCCAGGTCACAAGAAGTAATCCTGGAGTCCTTCATTTGTTCATTAAGAGTGGCAAGACAAAAATGGAGAAAAATAATTAAGTTGACTGAGAATAAAAAATCTTTCTTTCAGCAAAACTGGATCCACTAAGAGAAAAGACAGAAAGCCCTTTTAAATATACCTATAGCTTGGATATCCATCGTTCATTAAGCTGATTTTAACTATAATACTCCTTTTTTAAGATGTCCTTTTAAATCTTTTATTACCCCACTATAGCCATGCCAAATGGCCAATACTTCTGGCTTTTGAACTCACGGAAGAAAAAATAATACAGTAATTTTTACCATTCCTGCAACCAGTTTGCACAGAGAGAGAGAAGCCAGAAGTCTAACTGGTAAGAACTTTTAAGAACTTTTACCCTTTTGCCAGCATGTCAGGCTTCTGGGTTCTTTTCTCTGAAGCCATGGAGCCCTATTGCCCCTGGAATCCTGTGAAGGGGGAACAGACAAAGATAAATTGTTTCTTATCAAGAAATTACCAAGAGGTTTGAGATTGAGAGAAATTAAAATCTACCCGGTTTGGGAGATCCATCCAAGGGGTGTGTCCTGTGGTATGGAGATGTGATTAACAACCCATTAAGAGAGGACAAGGGAGGAAAATAGGAAAAAAAAAAAAAAAAAAAAAAAAAAAAAAAAAAAAAAAGAAAACAACAACAACAACAAAACTTTTTTTTCTTTTTTAAGGGTCTGAGAACCAAAAGAGTTCCAGTGTTTTCAGATGCATTCAAGAGGAGTGAAGGCTGAGGATGATTGGTTACCCAACTGGAAAGAGGGAAAAAAGGCATCCCTTTTTTCTCTCTCTTTCCAGCAAATATCAAGGGTACATTATGGGGAGAAAAAAGAGGCATCCTTATTTTGCCTTCTGACCTTATATCCCTGAGTTCCCACAACCTTTGCAGGTGGCATCCCGTGGATGCAAGTGCGATCTTCACCCATGTAGTGTGGAGGCCTAATATGTACGAATATTCACACTTACGTACATGCTACCCTATCCTCTCACTGTCGGTAACCCTTGGGTTTCCTAGACCTTATCTATGTCATGGATGTGAGAATGACCTCCATCCATGAAGTGGGAGGTCCTAATAGACAGGAATTAGTTATGCTCACCTGTCCTGTGTCGCTTGACTCCCACTGTCATATGTCTCAGGTCTAGTGTTCCATTTCAGGGCTTCAAACTAAAGCTTTGGACAAAAAGTTACCTCAGGAGGGTCTACCGCCCATTAAATTACTTCCAGGTGGTCCTTGCCCAATTGCAGTTAGCAACTGGCGGGGGCCACTTCTCCATTGCCTCCCTATCATAAGCAGGTGGAGCTGTGGAACCAGGTCCTCCTCAAACAAGGGAGATAAAGGGAGTCCTTGGAATCGGGACTTGTCCCAATAAGATGTTTTCCAAAATGAAAAAAGCTAACCGCTCACATAGAAAAGCTCTCTGTATTCACAGGACTATGTTGACTTCTGACATACTGCAAGAAGGAGGACTTAAGTGCAGGGGAGGGATGTTGCCTGGGGGAAAAAAGTCTTTTGCCTTATGCAAATGGGTTCCTTCAACAGGGGAAAGAGAAAAACAAGGAAGAGGTCTCCCCAACTACAAATAAGAGGTTAGAAAGGCTTTCCTAAGATGTCCCTCAGGGTCATGTCAACAGAGAAGGGATGCCTAGATAGGAGAGTAGAACTGGAAGTCCCCCTCTGGAGGGGGAGTCCAGAGTAGGTCCACTCTCCTTCCCTCAGTCCCCAGAATCACACAGGGCTCCTGAATGGCAATGGCAGTCTGAACCACTGAAGTTGGGGAGAGAAGCCCCAGGGTCTGCTAGTCCTGTGTGGAAGACCAGCCCTGGACCCAACGACCTGTGTTTCCAGGGATGGCCTGCCTTCCACTGGTCCCCATCACAAACTGGACAGCGTTGAGTTGTCTTCTCCCTGCTGACTGGACAGTCCCTCCTAAAATACCCTTACCTGCCATATTTGGGGCAGTCAACAGGTGCATCTCAGGGACTCTGGGGTCTGTCAGCCCACAAGATGGCCATTAGAGTCTCTGCCTTTCTCCTGTATCTCCCTTCTTTCTTCTAAATTTCCTACTGGTTCCCACTACAAAAGACTGAGGTGGCCATTCTCAGGAGATGTTCCAAAGTACCATCTAGTCCCATAGCCTATTTCTGCAGCCACTTCCTGACATCAGGGGCTGCTTGTGTGATAAAGTCACCCACTAGGAATAGCTATACCTTTACTGAATCAGCAGATAGAGAGTTGTGTTTTTACTGAGGTCTCTCATAGCCTTTTCAGGAAAGCAGTGGTATTATCATCTAATCCCTGCTCTACCACAGATAGTTTGGTGTAATTCAGAGGCTTAGTATTAGCCCTTCATAAGCCCTCCAGTATACACATCTGAAAGTGTTTCCTTTCCCATTCTCCTATTTTATTATTGGAGTCTAATTTAGAGTCTTTCAATGGTACTTCCATTCTTCCAATCAGATAAGTTTTATCCCCTTTCCTGGCCCTATAAGAGATACACAGCTCATTCTCAAAAATATCTGCTGCTTACAGGACAGCCTGATTTTCAGTGGTAGTCAGGGTTTGATTCAAAATTAACATGACATTCTTCAAAGGGAGTTTAAATATTTGGGGTAAGTTCTGGAAAGCCTCTGTATACCTGTCAGGGCCATCTGAAAACTTGACAAAATTTTCCTTAATTTTCCTTAAGTCCTGTAGAGAAAAGAGGACCTGGCCCTTAATAAGGCTGTATTCACTAGGCATCTGTTGTAGGGGCAGTTGAAACTGGGAATGGCCTAAAGCAAGGATTTCTAGTCTGAGGCAAGCTTAAGAGAGAACCTGGATAGGGAGGAGCAAAGGGGGTTGATTCCCCTGCTAGAGGTACCTCTGGTGTTTGCTTCCCTAATTCCTAGGGATTGCCCTTGCAGTCTCTCCTGAGATGACTGCTAGGAGGGATGAATCAATCCTACAACATGGGCAAAGGTCTGGATAACCCTGCAAGGCAAAGACCTGCACATATGGAAACTTGGACCATTTGCCCTTGCATTTCCAGAAAATGTCCAGCTGTAGGATGGCATTGAAGTTAATGCTTCCTTCCTGAATCCATGCTTCTTTTCTTTGCCTCAAGATGCTTGGCACTATGTTGGCAACCTAGGAAATGACAAGACCATTTCCACCACAAATTTATGTACAGATACAAAGGCACACTTTGCTTCATCTGTGCTAATCTTGACCTTCCATTTTATACTTTTGAGCACTAAGCCAAATGCTTATTATACCCAGTAATATTATCTCTGTTGCTTGCAAAATTCTTAACATTGTATATAAAGAAGAGATAGAAGCCATGACAGCCATGGAAGGAAGGAAGGAAGGAAGGAAGGAAGGAAGGAAGGAAGGAAGGAAGGAAGGAAGGAAGGAAGGAACAGACTAGAGGCCTTAGTGCCAACATCTTAATGGGTGGTCAGGGACAGGAGTTAGTCTGTGGACTTTCGATAACACTGAGGTGTAGCATTGGCCAAATACCCTCAGTTACCCCAGGACCTTCTTTCTGGTCACATGTGACAGTTAGACCTCCATGAAGGGAGACTGATTGGAACAAAGCCAATGTTCTCAACACCCGAGAGTGACAGAGAATTGACAGTGTCACCCCAGCAAGTCTGTCCTATATATCTTGAGTCCAGCAACCACATCAGTTGCTATTAACTGGCTGACAGAGGCCAGGTATTTTTATTTCACTTTAGCTATTGTGGAGTTTAGGGACTGAGTAAAGAAGAGAGCAGCAAGTCCACTTTTACTCACCCTTCCACAGATCCTGGACAAGCACAAAACATGTTACAGAATCTTGGGGGTACTGTTTTTCTGGCCAGAAACTTGTGGCCAGTGACGCTTTTGCCTGAATTTTGCTCAGGTCTACTGAGCTTGTTTCACCCACACAGCCTAGCAGGCTGCACCCAGTTCATGCTACCGGCCTGGATCTATGCCTCTAAATGAAGACTGCAAGTCAGGCATGGAGCGGCAAGGGGTGTGTGATCGAGTGTGGGGTCTGGCTACTGCATAGTCACACATGCTGGCTTCTGCCACAGGATGGGAAGCTCCAGGTGCTGGCATGGGGGCTGGCTCCCTGTGAAACTGTAACTGGACCACGCATACTACAAGCAGCTTTCCCAGCTGGCACCAGGGTATACAGTGGCACCCAGAAGCTTGGAGAAACCGGGAACTGCAGGGCCCCCAAGGAGTTACAGCCCTGGTTTGAGGAGCTCCCAGGTCTGGGCTCACCAAAGGGCCACAGCACTTCTGTCCTTCTCTTTATCCACAACATGGCAAGCAAGGGCAATGTTTTACACCTATTTGTGTTACAACTCTTTTAGCCTTGCCATTTGGAGGGTCCCCAGTACTTGTCCTGTGACCAGGAAAAATAAGGTACGTAGACAAGTGAAGGGTGAGCAAAATGAAGATGAGCTTTAATTGACCAATAGAACAGCTCAGTCTTCCACAGGGGGCAGTTCCTTTTCACAGCCAGGGTGTTCCATTAAGTGTTCAGCTCCTAGCAGAGAGGCAGCCCAGGCCCCAGCCTTCACATCCTCCCTGGCCTGAATGTGGGGCCTTACCAGGGACTCAATCACTTCCACCCAGGAGCCTGTCTTCCTTCTGCCACTGTCCATGGTGCCTAGGCTGCTTGAGTCCAGTGGCACATGCAGACCAATGCTGCCATCATCACCATTCCTCAGCTTCCCCGCCATGCTCATTGGTGCCCAAAGTCTAGAGGTGGCCAAGACAGCAGGGGACGGACATGTCAGTGATGCCCCACATACGCACATACTTGCCTGGGCTGTAACACTGCCATGAGCTTGGCCCTAAACCTGCTCCAAGTTTGGAATAGGCAGTGAGAGCAGGGAGAAGTCAGGCAGTAGTAGTAGAAATCCCCAAGCCTGTTGGGGCAGAGGGACCTTCCCAGGACCCCAAAGGTGTACAGTCCAGAGACACGCGGGTCCTGTACCTTGGAGGGCCGGGCTCTAATCTACTCCATGGGGGATGCTAGCAGCCCTGGCCATGCCTCCTCGCAGTCTGGGATGCGAGCTCTGGATCCTTGCTGGGTACCTTTCTGTCCACCCCTCCAAGCCTGATGGCTCTGCTCCCTCTCCAGCGGGATGCTCAACCCAACCCCACTGTAGCAACTCTCAGGGAGATGGACTTTCTGGTGCCTCCCACTCTCTGGCTCCTGCTTGCTTTGTAGAGTGCAGCACTGCTCAGGGCAGACCTCTGCCTCCTCCCGCTACCCTCCCTGAAGCAGCGGTGAGCAAGAATGGCAACGCAGAGCTGAGTTTGGAACAGCGGAGACTCCAGACCTGGGAGTTGGTGCCTCCTAGCCACTTATGGCAGTCTGCTGCCTTAGAATCGTGGGGCAGAGGGGACCCACTGCCACCACTGCTGCTCCCGCAGCCTCTCCTGCCATCACTGCCTGCATCTCCTTGCTTCAGCCAGCATGATGACAGTGGCCTCTCCGGATGGCCTGCCACTGCCATCTTGATAGTTAGCCAGTTATCTCCGCACCATTTATTGAGTAGAAAGTTTTTTCACTATTGCTTGTTATCATCAGCTTTGTCAAAGATCTGATGATTGTAAGTGTGCAGCTGTATTTTTGGTTTCTCTGACCTGTTCCATTAGGCTGTGTCAGATTTTGTACCAGTACCATACTGTTTTGATTACTGTAGACTTATAGTGTAGCATGAAGTCAGTTACTGTTAATTCTTTTGGCTTTTTTTTTTTTTTAGGAGTCCTTTGGCTATTAGCACTCTTTTTAGTTTTGCATGAATTTTAAAATAGTTTTATTTTTCTATTTCTGTGAAGAATGTCATTGGTAGTTTGATAAGAATAACATTGAATTTGTAAATTGCTTTAGGTAGTATGGCCATTCTAATGATACACATTTTTCTTATCCACAAGCTTGGGATATTTTTTCCATTTGTTTGTGTTACCTCTGATTCTTTCAGCAGTGTTTTGTAGTTTTCATTGTAGTTATATTTCACCTCCCTGATTAGCTGTTTTCCTAGGTATTTTATTCATTTTTTGTCTGTTGTAAATGGGATTGCATTCATGATTGGTGTTCCAGTTTGGAAGTTTTTGGTGTATAGAAATGCTACTGATAGATTAATCTAATTTTATAGATTAATTTTGCATCATGAAGCTTTACAGAACTTTGGTTTGTTTTTGTTTTGTGGCTCGCTACAATCTCCTCCTCCCAGGTTCAAGCACTTCTTGTGTCTCAGCCTCCCAAGCAGCAGAAACTACAGACACCTGCCACCATGCCTGACTAATTTATGTATTTTTAGTAGAGAGAGGGTTTCAGCATGTTGGCCAGGTTGGTCTCAAACTCCTGACATCAAGTGATCTACCCACCTCTTCTTCCCAAAGTGCTGAGATTGGAGGCATGAACCACTGTTCCTGGCCTGAAGTTTGTTTTGTTTTTATTCAATTCTATGAGCCTTTGGGCAGAGACAATCAGTATTTTTAGATATCTAACCATCTCATATATGAAAAGAGATAGTTTTGCCTCCTCTCTTCCCACTCAGGTGCTTTTTATTTATTTCTTCTTACTGATTGCTCTGGTAGGAATTTTAGTGCAATATTTAATAGGAGTGATTAGAGTGGACGTCCTTATCTTTTTTTGGTTCTCAAGAGGGAATACTTCAGGCTTTTGCCAGTTCAGTGTAATGTTGGCTTAGGGTTTGTCATAGATGGCTCTTTTTATTTTGAGGTACATTCCTTCAATGCCTAGATTCTTGATGACTTTTAACATGAAGAGATGTTTAGTCCTATCAAAAGCATTTTTGCATCTATTCAGATTATCATGTGTTATTTTTAGTTATCTTAATGTGATGAATCACATTTATTAATTTACATATGTTGAACCAACCTTGCATCTCAGACATAAAGTCTACTTGATCATGGTGGATTAGCTTTTTGATATGATGCTGGATGCAGTTTGCTAGTATTTTGTTGATAATTTTTGTGTCTATACTTATTAGAGATATTGACCTGAAATTTTCTTTTGTGTGTGTGTTTTTGCCAGGTTTTTTATCAGAATGATGCTAGATTTATGCAATAAGTTAGGAATGAGTCCCTCCTCCTCAGTTTCTGGAATAAAATAAGTAGAACTGGTACTTTTAAATATATATCTGGTAGTATGTGACTGTGAATTCATCTGGATCTGGGCTTTTTCTGGTTGTTAGGCTTTTTGTTACTAATTCAACTTAAGAGCTCAATGTTGGTCTCTTCAGAAATTCAATTTCTTCCTGGTTCAATTTTGGGAGGCAGTGATTTTTCTGGAATTTATCCATTTAATGTAGGTTTTCTAGTTTGTGTGCATAGGGGTATTCATAACAGTATCTGAGGATTTCTGTATTTGGGCGATGGTTAGTGGTAATGTCCTCTGTCATTTCTGATTGTGTTCTTTTGGATCTTCTCTCTTTTTTTGTCTAGCTAGTGACTTTTCAATCTCATTTATTCATTCAAAGAACATACTTTTGTTTCATTTGATCTTTTTTTTTAAATTTTCACATCTCAATTTTATTCAGGTCAGCTGGTTGAAATTTCAAATCAGAGGTGAAATGAATGAAATTTGAAAGTGAAACAGCAAACCATCCACAAAGCTAGCAAGATAAATGAAATTTCAGAATGAATAAAATTTCAGAGAAATAATATTTCTTGAAGAAGAAATTTCTGAAGAAAATTTCAGAAGCAATTTTATTTCTCCTGCTAGCTCTGTGGATAGTTTCCTTTGATTTTCTTGTTCCTCTAGATCTGATATTAAGCTGTTAATTGGAGATATTTCTGCATCTTTTTGTGGGTGTTTTTTATTATTAACTTTCCTCTTAACACTGCACTAGGTGTATCCCAAAGATGCTAGTATGTGGTATCTTTGTTTTCATTAATGACAAATAATTTCTTGATTTCTGCCTTAATTTCATTTTTTACTCCCAAATCGTTTAGAAGTAGGTTTTCATTTTTTCTGTTATTGTATAATTTTAAGAGCTCTTCATTGTATTAATTTAGATTTGTATTGTGCTGTGGTCCAAGAGTGTTGCTTGCATGGTTTTAAAAAATTTTTTGAGAATTGCTTTATTGCTGACCATGTGGTCAATCTTAGATTATATGCCAATGTGGAGACGAGAAAAATGCATATTCTGTTGTTGGGTGCAAAGTCCTATAGATGTATGCTAGGCCAATTTGGTCAAATGTTGAGTTCAGGTCTCAGACACCTTCATTAGTTTTCTGCCTTGTTGATCTGTCTAACACTGTTAGTGAGGTGTCGAAGTCTCCCACTATTATTGGGTTGTTATCTATGTCTCCTTATATGTCTCTAGAAACTTGTTTTATTGAATCTGGGTGCTCTAAAGTTGAGTTCACATATATTAATGATAGCTAAGTCGTCTCATTAAACTGAACCTTTTATTACTATGTAATGCCCTTCTTGGTTGTTCTTGATTGCTGTTGGTTTTAAGTGCATTTTCTCTTAAACTAAAACAACTATTCCTGCTCCCTTTTGCTTTTTTTGCTTGCTTGAGATATCTTTCTCCATCATATTATCTTTAAACTATGGATGCCATTGAAAGATGGATGAATCTCTTCAATATAGCATACAGTTGGGTCTTACTTATTTTTTCGGCTTGTGACTCTTTTTTTTTTTTTTTATTGGAGCATTTAGCTTATTTATGTTTAAGGTTAATACTGATACCTGAAAATTTCATCTTGTCATTGTGTTGTTTGCTGGTTGTTATGTAGACTTGATTGCGTAGTTGCGAATGGTGTTAACAGGCTATATCCTTAAGTGTGTTTTTGTTGTTGCCAGTACTTACCATTCATTTTCACATTTAGCTTTCTCTTAAGGATCTTTTGTAAGTTCCATCGGTGAACAAATTTGAATGTTTACTTGCCTGAAAAATAATGTATTTCTCCTTTTTTTATGAATCTTGGTTTACCTGAACATGGCATTGTTCATCGAAAATTTTTTAAGAATGCTAAACATAGGCCCCCTTTGTTTTCTGCTTTGTTGGTTTTCTGTTAAAAGGTCTAATCATACCCTTATGCGGCTTCCTTTGTAGGTTGCACTTCCATTCTCCTTAGCTGCCTTTAACTTTTGTTTCATGTTGACCTTGGAGAATATGATTACGTTACCTGAGGATAGTCTTTCAGGACAGAATCTCACCTAGTTTCTCTGAATTTTCGGTATTTGCATGTTGACCTCCCTAGTGTGGTTGGAAAAAATTTTATGGACAATTTCTCTAGTATGTTTTCCAAATGGCTTGCTCTCTCTCCCTCTTTTTCTGATATGCCAATGTGTTATAGATTTAGTCTCTTTATGTAATCCCATAATTCTGAGAGGTTTTGTTCATTTTTAATTTTTTAAAATTATTTTTGTCTGACTTGATACACGGATCAGTCTTTGAGATTTAAGGTTCTTTTCTCAGCTTGATTTATTCTGCTGTTAATACTTGTGATTGTATTATGAATTTTTTGCAGTAAATTTTTTAGCTCTAGAAGATCAGTTTGGTTTTTTCTTAAAATGTTTGCTTTTATTATTTTTCAAATCTTGTATCATTTTATGACATTCATTATATTTCTTAAATTAGGTTTTAACTTTCTCCTAAATGTCTTTGATCTTCATTATTATCCAGATTCTGAATTCTGTGTCTGTCATTCCAGCCATTTTAGTCTAGTTAAGAAACATTTCTAGGGAGCTAGTCCAGTCATTTGAATGTAAGACACCCTGGGTTTTAGAGTTGCCAGACTTCTTACACTGGTCTCATCTGCTTGGTTGGTGTTCCTTTCATCTTTGGAGTTGCTGTCCTTCAGTTGGAGATTTTTGATTGTATATTCTTTGAGGCTCTTGAGGTCTTGATTGTAATTTAAGTTGTGTTTAGTTGATTGTCTTTATTTCTGGATGATTTTAGGCAGCCAAGCCTTAGTTGAGGGCTCCTGGAGTTTGTCCTCTAACTCGGGGGTGGGGAGGATCTGACACAAAACCCTTGGCTTTTTACTCTGGCCTTCAAGGTTAAGAATCAAATGGTGCTGGAAGTCCGAGCCAGGGCAATCAGACAAGAGAAAGAAATAAAGGGAATCCAAATCAGTAAAGAGGAAGTCTAACTCTCACGGTTTGCTGATGATGTTGTGATCATATACCTAAAAAACCCTAAAGACTGATCCAAAAAGCTCCTAGAATTGATAAATGAATTCAGCAAAGTTTCAGGATACAAAATTAATGTACATAAACCAGTAACTCCGTTATATACCAAGAGCAATCAAACTGAGATCAAATCCAGAACTCAATCCCCTTTACAATAGTTGCAAAAAATAAAATAAAATCCTTAAGAATACACCTAAGCAAGGAGGTGAATGACCTCTACAAGGAAAACTACAAAACATTGCTGAAATAAATCACAGATGACACAAGCAAGTGGAAAAACATCCCATTCTCATAGATGGGTAGAATCAATGTTGTGAAAATGACCATGTGGCCAAAAGCAATCTAAAAATTCAATGAAATTTCCATTAAAATACCACCATCTTTCTTCACAGAACTAGAAAAAACTAGAAAAGGCACTTCTAAAATTCATATGAAACAAACAAACAAACAAACAAAAAAGTTCTGGGATTACAGGCATGAGCCACTACACCCAGCTTTTAATTTTTTTCTTAGTCTTCCTATGTGGGATATACGTGGTTTACTTACTCCAATTACAATATTACAGTATTCTGAATTTTCTTTGAAATTTATGATTAAGTATAACATCATTAGATTTTTCCCTGTCACATATGATCATCTATTTCTTTCAGACTGGAAAACTCCCTTAGCATTTCTTATAGAAGAGAGAGGTCTGGTGTTGATGAATTCCCACCAGTTTTGCTTCTTTGTAAAAGTACTTATCTTTTTTAGTTTTAGAAGGACAACTTTGCTGAGACAAATATTCTTCATTAAGAATTTCTTTTTTTTGTCCTTCAGCAATTTGGATATAACATCCCACTCTTTCCTGGCCTGAAAGATTTCTGTTTAGAAATCTACAGAAAGTGACAAAAGGGAAATTTGTAAAGTTCATAAAAAAATTGACTTCACAGATAAAAATTAAAAATAAAAACTGTATTTCTTAACATAACTTCATCAAGTACAAGACATTTGTGTAAATAATCACACAAGCCATTTAGTTTATCCGTATATAATTGAGGGTCCTGGGAATTTAACCAATTCAATGAAGTATTTATCACATTATTTACTGAAGAAAAAAGACAGCCCTTTAAAGACTTTTCAAGACTAGGAAAAAAAAGATGCAGAAGGAGCCAAATCATAACTGTAAGTTGTATGCTTAATTATTTCCCTTTGAAACTTACACAAAATTATCCTGGCTTAAAAAGAAAAATGACCAGGATCATTGTCATAGTAGAGGATGAGTCCCCGGATAAAGCTTTCATAGAAAATTCTTCTGTTAAAGCTTTGGCTAATGTTCTCAAAACATTCCTATAATAAGCAGATGTTGTAATCGTTTGGCCCTTTAGAAAGTCAGCAGGCAAACTGCCTTGAGGATTACCAAAAAAGTGTTGCCATAATGTTTGTTCTTGATTGATCTGCTTTTGCTTCAACCAGACCACATCGTCTTCTCAGTAGCCTTTATGTTGATTGTATTTTGCCTTCAGGATAGTACTGGTAAAGAAGTGTTTCAGTTTTATCGCTGGCTATAATTCTTTCAAGAAATGCTTTAGGATCTTAACATCACTTATTTAAAATTTCCATTAAAAGCTCTGCTTTTTTGTCTGCAACTGATTTGGGTGCAATGGTTTTGGCAATTTTCGAGTAAAAAGTTTCCTCAACTTTTAATTTTTAGTCGGAATTGTGTAAGTTTAATCAACTAAGACCTCTATGGTATTTGTTATTGTTTTTGCTGTTAACTGCTCATCCTCTTCAATTACGGTACAAGCAAATTTAAATTATTCCTTACAAATTGATGAAAATGAGCTGCTGCAGCAGACTTTAACTTTGGTCCCTTCTCTAAATAATTTGTTTATTTGTAAACTGCTGACTTATTTGGGGCATTTTATCCATAAATTTTTCATAAAGCATCGATAAGATCACCGTTCTTTCACCCAAGCATCACTATAAATTTGATGTTTGTTTCTGCTTCAATTTTGGAAAAATTCATGTTGCTTTTTTTGAACTGGTACATTTTCCTTTTTACTCTTTCAAATTAGATCCCATTCAGACATGTTATAATAAGTAAGTACATGTTTACTTTGGTGCAAAAATAAAATTTCATAAACACTTTTTTCCACAATATGCATTTTTACCAACTTTTTGATGATCCCTTATATTCCATTGTGTGTGTGTGTGTGTCAAAATGTTATTATCAATTTATTTGTTAATTGGCTCTTATGTTACTTCTATATCTTGATTTATTTTTGAAACATGCTTAAAAACATAATTTATAATAAAGGAAAAAAGAAATAAAATGCTAGAATGAACATGAGAATGAGAATGGAGACACATCCTTAAGATATCAATTTTTTTTCTTTTGACTATATACTCAGAAGTCAACACTTTACTTTCAATAATACACATAATCTCCAGTCAGAAGAGCATATATGGATATGAAAAGTACTGTAAACAAATTAGACGTAACAGACATAGAACATTCCCCAACAACAACAGAATACACAATTTCCTCAACCGCACATAGAGCATTCTGCAGGATAGATCATACGCAGGCCACAGAAGAAGTCTTCATATATTTGAAAATATTAAAATAATTTTTATTACAATAGAATGAAACTAGAAATTAATAAAAGGGAAAAACTATAACATTCATACATGTGAGGAAATTAAATAACACACTATTTAAATAGCAATCAGGTCACTGAAGAAATCACAAAGGAGATTTTTAAATACCAAATGAAAACAAAAAGAGATCTACCAAAACTTATGAGATGCAAGTAAAGCAGTGCTAAGAGAGATATTTATAGTTGTAAACAGAGATGGTGAAAAAGAAGAAAGACCTCAAGTCAATAACCTAACTGTACACTGTGAAGGAACTAACAAAAGAAGAGCAGGCTAAATAGAAAGACAGATCAGGGAAAATACAGTAAAGATTAGAATGAAGATAAATAAAATAGACAAAGAATAAATGAAGAGAAAACGCAATAAAAAGTTTGCTCTGTGAAATTATAAATAAAATTGACAAATTTTTAGTGAGACTGACCGAGAAAAAAAAAGAAGATTCAAATTATTAAAATTTAAAAAAATGAATATTACTAATGGCTTTACAGGAATAAAAAGGATTGTAAGTTCTCACCACAAAATATTGTAACCATGTAAACTATGCCCATGTACATTAGCTTGATTGTGGGATTCATTACACAGGTATATTTATATTTAAAAAAAAAACTCCATTATACACCTTAAATATATACAAATTTTAAATTGTCAATTATACTTCAGTAAAAGCAGAAATAAAAAAAAATCAGGGCATTAGAATCTCCAACTATTATTGTAGAACTATTTCTGCAATTTTGTCAGTGGTTGCTCCATAGAGTTTAGATCTCTGTTGTTAAGTTCATATATGTTTTCAATTCTTATATCTTCTTTGTGAATTAATTTTCTTCCCTATATTTAATGCTCTTCTTTTTCTTTTGGAATAATTTCCTTTTAACGTTTATTTTGTCTGATATTGGTGCTGATACCTTAGCCTTTTTTTCAGTTTCTATTTGAATGAAATATCTTTTCCTGTACTTTCAACGTATTTTGTCTTTGGATCTAAAAGGAATCACACACATTTAATTATATAATAGATCATTAAAAACATTTTTTTTCTACCGATCTCTACATTTCATTGGCCACCTTTATTTACTCACAGTTCATGTAGTTTCAGATAAGAAAAGTATTACTTCTGCCATTTTGCAACTTATTTTCTATATATCTACTAGAATGTTTGTACCTCAGTTTCTTCATTACTGCCTTCTGTGTTTAGTTGATTTTTTAATAGTGACATATTTTATTTCCTTCTCACTTTCCTTTGTGTATTTTCTATGTGTGTATGTGTGTGTGTGTGTGTGTGTGTGTGTGTATATATATATATTTTTTGTGTGTGTGTGTGTGTGTGTGTGTGTGGTCACCACTGGGATTATAGCTAATGTCCATATGTGATAACAATCTAACTTGAATTGTTAACAACTTTACTTCAATAACATACAAAAATGCAACTCCTATAAAGCTCTGCTCCCATTTATGATATTGACATCACAAATTGCATCTCCACACACTATGTGCCTGATTATATAGCTTGTTAATCTTCTCATGTATTTGTTGTTAAAATCATGTAAAATATAAAATTGTGTTTACAAACTAAAATTAAAATATAGACTTTTAGTTTTGTTCATGCATTTCTTTTTACTGGTGATCTTTATTGAAATGGATTCAAATTACTATATTGCATTTTGTTTTAAACTTGAATGATGCTATTTTCCATTTTATGTAGGGGAAGTCTGCTGGTTATAAATATCAGCAAGTTTTGTTTCTGGAGGAGTGTCAGTTTTTCCTTCATTTTGGAAGATCAATTTGCAAGATGTGGAATGTTTGTTTGTTTGTTGGTTGGTTGGTATTGAGATGGAGTCTTGGTCTGTTGTCAGGCTGGGGTGCAGTGGCACAATCTTGGCTCACTACAACCTCCACCTCCCTGGTTCAAGCAATTCTCCTGCCTCAGCCTCCTGAGTAGCTGGGATTACAGCCACCCACCACCACGTCCAGCTAATTTTTGTATTTTTTGTAGAGACAGGGTTTTGCCATGTTGGCCAGGCTGGTCTTGAACTCCTGACCTCAGGCGATCCATCTGCCTCAGCCTCCCAAAGTGCTGGGGTTACAGGCATGAGCCACCATGCCCGGCTGCAAGGTGTATAATTTTTGGTTAATTATTTGTTGTTGTTTTATCATTTTAGTGGTTTAAATATATCATCCATATGCTTTGAGGCCTTCAACGTTTTGAATGTGGGATTGGCTGATAATCATAGTTAGGATCCATATATGTGATGAGCCACTATTTTTTTTTTTTTTGCTGTTCACAGCATTTTTGCCCTTTGTATTCAACAGTTTGACTATGATATATCTCTGTCTTGGTGTCTTTGTGATCATACTGGTTGAATTTCATTGAGCTTCTTGAATTTGTACATTTATGTATTTCATTAAATTTCCAAACTTTGGGTCAATGATTCTTATTTATTTATTTATTTATTGAGACAAGGTCTGGTTCTGTTGCCCAGGCTGCAGTGCAATGGCATGATCACAGCTCACTGCAATCTCTCCCTCATGGGTTGAACCCATCCTCCCATCTCAGTCTCCAGTGTAGCTGAGACTAGATGTGTGCAATACCACGTTTGGCTAGATATGTACATTAACATATTTGGAAGAGATGGAGTTTCGGCATGTTTACCAGGGTGCTCTCAAACTCCTGGGCTCAAGCAATCTGCCCAAACTTAGCCTCCTTCCTAAATTGTTGGGATTATACGCATGAGCCACCGCACCCAGCTGGGGCCATTATATCTTTAAAAAATCTATTTGCATTGTTGTCTCCCTCTTCTTCTTTTGGATAGTCGTATTACAAATATTGGTCCACAGGATGGTGTCCACATGTTCCTTCATTTTTCTTTCTGCTTCTTTGAATATGCTATTTGCACTTTTTTATTTAGGTATAATAATTTCTTCTTTTTTCTGCTCAAAATGGCTGTTGAGCTACTTTTATAAATTTTTTAATTTTAGTTATACTTTTCATCTCCAGAAATTTTGTTTGATTTTTTATGGTTTTTATTTCATCGTTGATATGCTCATTTTGTTCTCGTATAATTTTTATGATATTTCTAGTTTTTTATGTTATCATTTAATATTTTAGGAATATTTAAGATAGTTGTTTTCAAGGCACTTTCTATTTAGTCTAATGTCTAATCTTCATAAGAGCCAAATTGTTATTCATTGTTACCTCAGTGTTCCGTGTTTTCCTGTTTCTTTGTATAAATTGATATTTTCATGTGAATAATTTGGCATTTGACTATTATAATGTTTTAAGTATAAAAACTGTTTTCCTCTCCTTCTTTAGAGATTGCTGGCTTTTCTTTTTCAACTTGTTGAAGACCATAGTCTATTTTGAGACCTTTTCAAACTATTTTTGCAGACTATTCCTTGTCATTTGTTATCACTATAGTCTCTTTTCCTTTAACTGGTGTGACGCTAACATTTTCATAAATATTTTCTTAAGTACCAGAAACTAAAAGAAACAATAAATAACCATCCATAAAAGAGAGAGTCAGAAAAACACCCAATTCTCCTAGTTCTTGTTGATTGGCTCTGTGCTAGGGCACTTCAGCACTTAGCTAGACTTTTTCTAAGACTAGAGATTAGTTCAAGGTGAAAGTTTATGGTCTTCTTAAAACTTTTCTGAGCATGTATCTTTTTTGGGAATGTTTGTGTTTTTTCTAAATACCCCTGTATACATGTCTGCTTTTGAATATCCTAATTTCCTAAAGAGTGTCACCCCAAATTCTTCTCCATGTCTTAGGTGGTCTATTGTATGTCTCCATAAACTCGTGCCCCAAGCCTCTGTGAGTCTGCAGTCTACTTGAAGCCTTCAAAAGCATTGCCCTTTGCTTTTGCCATTGGAGATCCACAATAGAAAAATAGAGATGTCCACCTTTCTTCTGTAGTTTAAGTAGCCTATGGGCAAGTTAGAAAAAAATACAGCTACCAATTTGCAAATAAGGTCATCATCTCCCTTTGGTTCAAGGGAGGTAACGGAACTGGGCTGATATCACTTCATAACCAAGACTGCCACCAAACTAAGGAGGAAGTGAGACAAAGGAGAGTAAAAGTATCAAAGATTCTTCTTTTTTGATGATAGCTCTCTTTTAACTGGGTATTTGCCTGGTTAATGTAAAACTTTGCTTTTCAGAGCTCTGATAAAGTGGTGAAATCAATTGCTACTTGTTGCTGTTGGTGTTTAAAAAAGTTTGCATAAGAGAACAAAAGCTTGGAGCTTTCTAGTATGCCATTTTGCTAACATCACTCCCAGTGGCATGTGAAACAAAATATATGGTTGTTATTATCAGCATTCAAAAATATTGACAAAAAAATAAGATTGATATAATATTATTAAATAAAATACTTCTGTACTTGAAGACAGAAAATATGCCTATGGATAGAATAAGGAAGTCTTTCCACCAGCTTGTATAATAATGAGTCAGAACTTTTAGTTAACAATACGATCAGTGTGAGAAAAAACTATGATATGAAAGCCAAAAAAACACTGTATGATATTTTTGTCATTAACAGAAGTATGATACTTAACATTAAGGAGGCAATGTTACTAATGAGATCTCAAATGACACCCAGAGTCTTGGTTTTCTAACAGGGCATCACATTTTATTTTAGTAATTAGACAAATTAAAATGCATTGAGAAAAGTGTGGTGAGAGTAGTAATACAATTAAGCCATATGAGAAATGTTTGAAATAATTTTGCATGTTTACACTGAAAGAGAAAAATTCACTGTGAGACATGAGATCCCTCTCCAAATATGTGAAAGGTGATCTTATGTAAAAGGTATTAGAAATTTTGGATTTGCACCCAAGGTATAATCTCAATTTAAAATGGTCTGAGAGAGTTAACTAGGACCAATGGTGAGTTTTAAAAAGGGACAGATTTTATCATAAGGTAAAACAGATATTTTTAACACTCATAATTTTCTAACTGAGCATTTTGAACATCATTTGAGAAGTTTTTCATAGGATTGTATAATTATATATATTAAAAAATTAATCAATCACATTGAGTATAAGATCTACATAAAATATCTTAGATGTTGAAGATAAGAGTGAAAAGCCAAATGCTGTTCCATGTTAAAGTTGGAGTGTAAAACAAGGACAGTAGCTATCAAGTAATTAATAAAATGTCATATCTCCAACAGAGATAAACTACAGTACAACCTACTGGCTTGAGGAGATTTTCTATTATTTATACCTTCAGTCTTTATTAATGAGTCACTTTGGCAATAAACACTGATCATGATAAGTTTCTATTTACTGAGTTGTTTTTATACAGGAACTGTATTAAGTGGTTTTAGATAAATTATCATGTCCTCTAATCCTCATAACAACCCTATGGAATAGATACTAGTATTAAGCCTCATTTGACAAATGAGAAAATTATTGCTTAGCTAAGTTAAGTAACTCGTTCAGGGTCACACAGCTAGTAAATGACAGAGCAAAAATTTGAACTCATGTCTATTTATATAAAGGATAGGTTAATAAACACTGTATTTTTATGTCCATTTTTACCACAAGGTGCACTACTGCTTAGAAAAGATTTTCTTTACATGCTTAATAGGTTTCTGGAATACCAAGATTTTTAACTATGTTTACTTTAAACTAACAGTGAAAACATGTTATTAATTTTTCTGTCTATTTTAGTTCTATTTTATCAGACATATGAAAAGGTAATTCATATCTGTCAGTATTTTTAAAATTATTTTCCCCGTTTATTGAAACTTCCATTAAGTTAGTGTCTGACATCCGTAAAAACAACCCGCCAAGTAAAAAAATTCCTTTAATTTTTAAGAGCAACAGGTACTTCTTGAATTTGAATAAAGAAACATATAGATATGTGGGTTTTACATAAGTGCCTGTTTGTAATTTTTTGGTTGTACATGGTGACTAAAGTGGTTTGCAGCCACCACTATTGCATTACTAGGAAGCCAAGTACCATCCACATTTATAGAATAGGACTGCAATAGGCATTTTGTCACTAATGAAATACCACTTGGGGGTACTGTGATACATGGAATCAAATATTTCACCATACTTTCTTGCCTTAGTATTCGATATTTCTACCATTAATGCTGCTTTTCTAAGCTGAAGCATATTAAAAGATCAATTGAAAAGTACACTAGAACAGATACACAGAAATCTGAGTTCCAACCCCATCCCATCCATGAACACATTGTTTACTTTGGAAAAGACACTTCAGTTTCTAAACCTGCTTTTTCTAAATAGATGGAGAATTTGGACTAGGAAATCCACCATGTTACTTTAAATTTCAAAATTCAGATCACGGAAAATGCAAATTTGTTATTTTATAAAGATCACCAATTAAGCTATCATCACTCACAAATATCTTAGTTTATTAGTTTAGCTGACTATATTAATTGGCCAGTCACATAGCAATTATATAACTATATTTAACATACAAGTAATATTTTTATTTAATGGCCTATAAAAAGTTTTTATATAAATAACCTCACTAATTCCTGTCAACAACTATAGAAGAACAGACACTATTTTATTTTTAAAATAACATTATCAGGCTTATTTTCCAGGCAAGAAAATTAACTTGCTAAAGGCCATGTAGAAAATGATTTGCCATGTTTATTTCACGGTAATAATGATAACAACATGGACTAACATCAAATTGGGAACTTTTTAAATGCTTAGCACCATGTTGAGTAGATTGCAAGGAATGACCTCATTTAATCTTTACAACCACATTAAAAGATAAGTATTATCATTGCTCACATTCCACAGATGAAAACTAAGGCCCAAAAATGTTAAGTTCCCTGGCCAATGTCATGACAGCTAGCAAAAGGTAGACCTGTGTTGGTAAACTCATGTCTTCTGCGACTAAACTCCATGTGCTTGCAATTATAATAACAATAATATTTTATATTTATTGACACATTTCTTATGTGTTATACTGTAAACTAAGTGTTTACTGGATTAGCCTATATAATTTTCACAATTATCTAGCAAGTTAAGAAACTATTATTATTCTTATTTTATAAATGATCATACTAATTTTCAAAGAAATGATGTGTTCATCATTAACCACTTAGTAAGTGATGAAGATGAGGTCTGAAAAGGAGATGTCTGATTCTAGAGCCTGAGAATGTATTGCTGTGTAGTATCACATAATATATGAGCAATATTTCAACTCACTCTTGAAAAGGTACATTTTTTTTAACAAATTCATCTTGTATTGACTGAGGTTTCTTCTCTCTCCACTATATCTAGAAATGATTTATTTGTTATTACTAACCTTTTCTGTAACTCCATGTAATAAAAATGCCCTTAATGATATTTAAAAATTCAATACTGAAATAAATTATGATATAGCTATGTGCTACGTTAACATTTTCATTTATCTAGTGGTATAACCTAGATAGTCTACATTAGATGGTAAGGCCCATGACAACAGGTTTTGTAGAGTGGTAGAATAAATATAGGTCAAGGATATTGTCTTTATTTCTGATTTCCATGCTTTAAAAAGGATATTGTAGAATTAATAGAAACTAAAAAGAGAGTGAAACAGATGATTTGGTACCTTGAGAGGCAAAAAGTAAGACTAAGAAAGGAGGGGATAAAGGTATATATTTATTCAACTAATATTTCAGGTTCCCTACAATGTGCAAAATGTTGTTTTAGAAATCAGAGATATAGCTCTGCACAAAACATATTTTTTGTTCTCACAGAACATTTTTCTTACTATACTGCTTATATTCCAGTAATCAGTTGAGTATACTCATAATGAAATAAAACTCTTTAATTCTAATTTTTCTGATATCTTACAAATCAAAAACTTCAACTCTCAAACCCCAAGAAGAAAATAATTTGGAAGCACAACACATATAAAATGTGTGCCAATCCAATTATTTATTACTATATACCTCCATAATTCTCCATTCATTTATTATTCATCCATTTTTTTCTACAAATATGTAATTATCATCTACTGTGTGCCCATCATTGCAATAATTACTAATATATGATACTGAACAAAGAAGGTGTTGACCCTTGTTTAATAGCAAAACCAGATAATAAACAAGTAAAGAAACACTTTTTTTTTTTTTTTTTTTGAGACAGAGTTTCACTCTTGTTGCCCAAGCTGGAGTGCAATGGCACGATCTTGGCTCCCCACAACCTCTGCCTCCAGGGTTCAAGTGATTCTCCTGCCTCAGTCTCCCAAGTAGCTGGGACTACAAGAATGCATCACCATGCCTGGTTAATTTTGTATTTTTTGTAGAGATGGGATTTATCCATTTTGATCAGACTGGTCTCAAACTCCCAACCTCAGGCGATCTGCCCACCTTGGACTCCCAAAGTGCTGGGATTATAGGCGCGAGCCACAGCCCCCGGCCAATAAACATATTTTTTAAACTTATATGTAAGATTAAGAGAGCAAAGAAGGTTCAGTGATAGAAAGTAAGAGGAATGCTATATTAGATAAGTAGTTAGGGATGATGTATCAATCAGATTCAGTGAAATGACAAATAATCTATACATCAAACCTCCATGGCATAACATTTACTGATATAACAAACTTTCACTTGTATCCCTGAACCTAAAATAAACGTTAAAAAAAGATCACTTGTATCCCTGAACCTAAAATAAACGTTAAAAAAAGAAAAATAAACTATTTTAGGTATTTAAAAAGAAATTAATTTAATGCAGAAAAGAAGGCACATTGTTGAAAAGTCCTTGAGAGGAGAAGTCTAGGTGCCGTGATTGTATATTTAGAAAACCCCATCGCCTCAGCACAAAATCGCCTTAAGCAGATAAGCAAATTCAGAAAAATCTCAGTATACAAAATCAATGTGCAACAATCACATTCATTCCTATACACCAATAACAGACAAACAGAAAGCCAAATCATAAGTGAGCTCCCATTCACAATTGCTACAAAGATAATAAAATACCTAGGAATCCAACTTACAAGGGATGTGAAGGACCTCTTCAAGGAGAACTACAAGCCACCGCTCAATGAAATAAAAGAGGACACAAACAAATGAAAGAACATTCCATGCTCATGGATAGGAAGAATCAATATCATAAAAATAGTCATCCTGTCCAAGGTAATTAATAGATTCAGTGTTATCCCCATCAAGCTACCACTGACTTTCTTCACAGAATTGGAAAAAAAAAAAACTTTAAATTTCATATGAAACCAAAAAAGAGCCCACAGAGCCAAGACAATCCTAAGCAAAATGAACAAAGCTGGAGGCATCACGCTACCTGACTTCAAATTATATTACAAGGCTACAGTAACCAAAACAACATGGTACTGGTACCAAAACAGATATATAGATCAAAGGAACAGAACAGAGTCCTCAGAAATAACACCACACATCTACAACCATCTGATCTTTGAGAAACCTGACAAAAACAAGCAATGGGGAAAGGATTCTCTATTTATTACATGGTGCTGAGAAAACTGGCTAGCCATATGTAGAAAGCTGAAACTGGATCCCTTCCTTACACAAAAATTAACTGAAGATGGATTAAAGATTTAAATATAAGACTTAAAACCATAAAAACCCTAGAAGAAAACCTAGGCAATACCATTCAGGACATAGGCATAGGCAAACACTTCATGACTAAAACACTAAAACCCATGGCAACAAAAGCTGAAGTACACACATGGGATCTAATTAAACTAAAGAGCTTCTGCACAGCAAAGGAAACTATCATCAGAGTGAACAGACCACCTACAGATTGAGAGAAAAATTTTTCAATCTATCCATCTGACAACAGGCTAATATGAGAACTTACAAATATTTACAAGAAAAAGCAAACAATCCCATCAAAAAGTGGACAAAGGATATGAACAGATACTTCTCAAAAGAAGACATTTGTGGGCAAAGTATATGAACAGACACTTCTCAAAAGAAGACATTTATGCAGCCAAAAGACATATGAAAAAACGCTCATCATCACTGGTCATCAGATAAATGCAAATCAAAACCACAATGAGATACCATCTCACACCAGTTAGAATGGCAATCATTAAAATGTCAGGAAACAACAGATGCTGGAGAGGATGTGGAGAAATAGCAATGCTTTTACGCTGTTGGTGGGAGTGTAAATTAGTTCAACCATTGTGGAAGACAATGTGGCAATTCCTCAAGGATCTAGAACTAGAAATACCATTTGACCCAACAATCCCATTACTGGGTATATAACCAAAGGATTATAAATTGTGTTGCTATTAAGACCCATGCACATGTATGTTAATTGTGGCACTATTCACAATAGCAAAGACTTGGAACCAACTCAAATATCCATCAATAATAGACTGGATAAAGAAAATATGGCACATATACACTATGGAATACTATGCAGTCATAAAAAAGAATGAGTTCATGTCCTTTGCAGGGATAGGGATGGAGCTGGAAACCATCATTCTCAGCAAACTATCACAAGGACAGAAAACGAAACATCATATGTTCTCACTCATAAGTCGGAATTGAACAATGAGAACACATGGACACAGGGAGGGGAATATCACACACTGGGGCCTGTTGGGGGGTGGGGGCTAGGGGAGGGATAGCATTAGAAGAAATACCTAACGTAAATGATGAGTTGTTGGGTGCTGCAAACCAACATGGCAAATGTATACCTATGTAACAAACCTGTACATTGTGCACATGTACCCTAGAACTTAAAGTATAATAACAAAAAAAGAAAAAAATATCAATATCACTAATCATTAGAGAAATGCAAATCAAAGCCACAATGAGATCTCATCTCATACCAGTCAGAATAACTATTATTAAATATTAAAATATCAAAAAATAACAAATGTTGGCAAGATTGTGGAGAAAAAGGAATGGTTACACAGTCTTGGGATTAATGCAAATTATTTAAGCCATCATGGAGAGCAGTGTGGAGATTTCTCAAAAAATTAATAGGTGAACAATCGTTTGATCTAGCAGTCCCATTACCAAGTATACCCAAAACAAAATTAATTGTTCTACCCCAAAAAACCATTAACTCATGTTCATTGCATCACTATTCATAATAGCAAAGAAATGGAATCAACCCAGATGCCAATTAACAGTGAAATCAATAAAAAAAAATGTGATAATATACACCAGGGAATAGTATGCAGCCATAAAACATAATGAAATCACAATCTTTGTAGCAACATGGATGTCACTGAAGGCCATCATGTTAAGTGAATTAAAATAGAAACAGAAAAACAAGTACTACATATTCTTACTTATGAGTGAGAGCTAAACATTGCATACACAAGGACAAAAATATTTTTTTAAAAGACACTTAGAAATACTATGGGGAGTGGGTGAAAGGCATGAGCACTAAAAAACTAAATATTGAGTACTATGCTCACTACCCGGATAACAGGATTATTCATACACCAAAACCCATTGGCACACAATTTACACATGCAACAAACCTGCACACCTACCTCCTGAACCTAAAATAAAAGTCAAAAGAAAAAATAATACACATTTTTAAAAAGACTAAGAAAGCTGGAAACCTTGCATGGGGCTGCTGAGCACCAGAGTTTATTCCAGGTCTGAAGTGGCTTGTGGGGTATGGGTCATTTGAACAGGAAAAAAGTGTCCTGCTCTCACATAGACCTATAGAATCCTAGCTGCAGGACACTTTATGAGTCCTGTGGACACTTGAGCTGGCAGGGACAAGTGTTTGGAGAGGCAGCAGGGGTAGGACTCCAACCTGTGTGGAGCTAGGAGGGTTTGGCATGGGAGTGGCTGCAATGGAGCATCATCAGGAATAGCCATCCATCAAGGCTTTACATGCTCCCTTAGATGGCTTTGGATTTTGGTGACTGTCAGACTTTGACAGAGCAGGATGGGTTTACCCATGGAACAGAGCCAAACCAATCTAAGTGAACCCTGTCTGCCAGCCTCTCCTGGGACCCCAACCTAGATGTGCCTTCTTGTAGCACAACCTCGGATATCCAAACAAGGTATTTTCTTGGACTGTCATCAAAGCTTATTGACCGAAAGACCATACCTAATCACTGGAGAGCTCCAGAGAACCAGCCCCCTCTCATGCAAACTGAAACACCTGAAGCCTTTCCCTACTACTGCCTCACCCTGCCACTGTGCTAGCATGCACTCATCCATAGCACCACTCCACACAGCTTTGTTGGCATGCACAAACAGGTGGAACTTGCCTTCCCTGCCCTTCCAGCATGCACCCATGCCCACCCCACTGCTCAACCACCACTGGTGAAAGCACATTCACAGGGACACTGCCTCCCTTCCCCCATTAATGCACAGGAACCACTTGCCACTACAATTCATGTAAGCACATGCATGGATGCCACCACCCTGCCCCCATTGGTGCCCCAACACCCCCAACGTGTGTGCACCTGCCACATTGCCACTGATTATGGCATGTGTGCATGATAATGCATCCTAGTGCCAATGCCTCAGTGAAGCACTTTGACTGGCACCTCCCATTGGCGTGTTGAGCCCATCAGAATTTAAACATCTCAGCTCTTCCAGCACAGTAGTTTTCTAACCTCAAGGGGACAGAAAACAAACCAGGGATCCAGTATGCCTAGGTTTAGAACACACATCAGAGGAGTAATAAGCTAAGCCTTGGCCCACTGAAATCTTTGAGAAATGAAGCCAGTTGACTGAACCAATCTTATACCACAATAAAACCCCCAAGGGCATCAGAAAAGATAAATGCCAAAAAACCCCCAAAAACTTCCAAAGGACAGCAACTTCAAAGATTAAATGAACATCAGCTCACAAAGATGGGAAAGAACTAGCACAAAAAGTCTGGCAACTCAAAAATCCAGTGTTCGTATTAGTCCATTATCATGCTGCTGATAAAGTTGTACCCAAGATTAGGTAATTTATAAAGGAAAGAGGTTAAATTGACTCACAGTTTCACATGGCTGGGGGGGCTTCGGGAAACTTGCTATCATGGTGGAAGGGGAAGCAAACATGTCCTTCTTCACATAATGGCAGAAAAAGTAAATGGGTGCCCAGCGATTGAGGAAGCCCCTTATAAAACCAACAGCTCTTGTGAGAACTAAATCACTCATAAGAACAGGATTCCTGTTTGAACACCCCCATGATTTAATTATCTTCACCTGATCTCTCCCAAAACATGTGGGAATTATGGGAACTATAATTCAAGATGAAATTTGAGTGAGGACACAGTCAAATCATATAAGTGTCTTCGAATGCCAAACAATTATACTAGTTACCCAACAATGGTTCTCAACCAGGCTAAAAGGCTGAAATGACAGACATAGAATTCAGCATATGGATACGAATGAAGATTACCAAAATTCAGGAGAAAGTTGAAACTCAATCCAAGGAATCTAAGCAATACAGTAAAACCATACAAGAGCTGAAAGATAAAATAGGCATTCTAAGAATCATCCAAACTAATCTGATAGATTTGAAAACTCACTACAAAAATTTAAAATACAATCACAAGTATTAACAACAAATATTAGACCAAGCTAAGGAGATAATCTCTCAGCTTGAAGACTACTTCTTTAAATCAACTCCGACAATAATGTAGAAAAAAGATTTAAAAATGACCAATACCTCCAAGAAATATGAGATTATGTAAAGACATCAAATCTAAGACTCATTAGTCTCTCTGAAAGAGAGGGAAAAAAGGCAAATTGTTAAATATATTTGAGGATATTGTTCAAAAAATTTCCCAAACCTTGATAGACAGGCCGACATTCAAAATCAGGAAATGCAGAGAACCCCTGTGAGATACTACTCAAGACAACCATCCATAAGACACATAGTCATCTGATTCTCCAAGATCAACATAAAAGAAAAAAATGACAAATGCAAGTAGAGAAAAAGGAGCAGATCACCAACACAAGGTTGGTGGTGTTAGCCATGAGGCTAACAGCTGACCTTTCAGCAGAAACCATAGAAGCCAGGCTAAACTGGGGTCTTATATTCAGCACTCTAAAGAAAAGAAATTCCAGCCAAGAATTTCACATTCAGTCAAACTAAGCTTCATAAACATAGTTATTAGATCTAAAAGGAGACTTAGATAATTACACAATAATGGTGGTAGATATCAACACCTCAATGATAGTATTAGATAGATAATCAAGGCAGAAAAGCAACAAAGATATTTGGGACCTGAACTTGACTATTGACCAACAGACATCTTCAAAACTCTCTACCCCAAAACAAGAGAATATACTTTCTTCTCATCACCACATGGTGCATATTCTACAATTAACCACTCAACTGGCCATAAAACAATTCTCAGAAAACTTTTAAAAAAACTATACCAGCCACACTCTTGGATCACAGTGAAACAAAATAAAAACTCATACCGAAAAGATCACTAAAAACTATACAATTGCATGGATATTTAAAGAAACTGCTCCTGAATGACTCTTGGGCAAACAATAAAATTAAAGCAGAAATTTTTAAAAAAAATGAAACTAAGGAAAACAAAGATAAAACATACCAGAATATCTCAGGCAAATCTAAAGCAGTGTTAAGAGGAAAGATTATATCTTTAAATGAGCACATCGGAAAGTAAGAAAAATATCAAATTAACAACTTAATGTCACATCTAGAGAAAATAGAAAAAAAAGCAAACCAACCACAAAACTAGCAGAAGATGAAACACAAACAAATAAAAGCTAAATTGAATGAAATTGAAACGTGAGAAACCACACAAAAAATCAAATTATAAATTGGTTATTTGAAAGAATAAATAAGATTTATAGACCACCAGCTAGACTAATGATGAAAAAGAGAAAATCCAAATAAACACAATCAGTAATGACAAATGGGTCATTACCACCAACCCCACAGAAGCATAAAAACTTACTTATAGATTATCATAAACACCTATTTGCACACAAACTAGGAAACCTACTAGAAATAGATTAACTCCAGTGTAAAACACTACCTCCCAAAATTTAACCAGGAAGAAGTTGAATCCCTGAATAGGTCAACATTGTGTTATGAAACTGAATTAGAAAAAAAAAAAAAAAAAAAAAAAAAAGAAGTCCATCAGGCAGAAGAATCCCTGGTCCAGAAGGATTAATACCCATATTCCACCAGATGTGTAAAGAACAGCTGATACTATTCCTACTAAAAAAATTTCCAAAAATTTGAGAAGGAGCGACTCATCAGTGAATCTTTCTACTTGACCAGCATTATTTTGATACTAAAACCTAGAACAGGCACAAAAAAAGAAACATTCAAGCTCATATTTTTGATAGACACAGATGTAAAAATTCTCAACCTAATACTAGCAAACCAAATCCACCAAAATAGCAAAAAGCTAATTCACCATGATAAGTAAACTTTACTCCTGGGATGCAAAGTTGGATCAACATATGCCAAGCAATAACTGTAATTTATCACAGAAAAATAATTAAAAAACAAAAACCACATGATCCTCCTAATACATGCAGAAAATACTTTTGCTATAATTCAACAATGCTACATGTTAAAAATCTTAGCAAACTAAGAATTGAAGAATCATTCCTCAACATAATAGCATAGATGTATAACAAAACCAAAAGTCAACATTTTAAGGAATAGGAAATTGCTAGAAGCATCCCCCTTGAAAACCACAATAAGACAAGAATACCCACTCTCACTACTTTTATTCAACATAGTACTAGAAGTAGTAGACAGAGCAGTCAGGCAAGAAAAGGGAATAAAAGTCATCCAACTAGAAAGACAGCAAGTCAAATTATCTCTGTTTGAAGTTGATATGTTTTAATACCTATAAAAGCATTCAGACCTGATAAATAATGTCAGCAAAGTTTCAGGATACTAATTCATTGTACTAAAATAAGTAGCATTTCTATACACCAACAATGTCTGCTCAGAGACAAATCGAGAATGCAATCCTCTTCACAATAGACACACACACACACACGCACACACACACATTAGGAATATAGCGAAACAGAGAGGTGAAATCCTCTACAATGAGAACTGCAAAAAATTTCTGAATTTGAGACAGCACAATAAAATGAAAAAAAAAAAAACCATTCTATGCTCATCAATTAGAAGAATCAATATTGTCAAAATGGCCATAATGCCCGAAGTAATTTACAGACTAATTGAAATTTCTATTAAACTACCAATGATATTATTAAGAGAATTAGTATAAAATAACTTCTCTAAAATTTATGTAGAACCAAAAAGTGACTGAATAATCAAAGCAGTCCTAATCTAAAGTAATAAAGCTGGGGAAATGACATTTCTCAACTTCAAACTATACTACAAAGGTATGGTAACGAAAAGAGCACAGTACTAGTATATAAACAGACACATATACCAATGGAACAGAGCAAGGGGCCCAGAAGTAAAGCTGCACATTAACATACGATCTTTGAAGAAGTCTACAATTACAAGCAATGAGGAAGAACACCCAAGTCAATACATGGTGTTGGTATAACTGGCTAGCCACATGTAGAAGATTCAAACTGGACCCTTTTCTTACACCATATACAAAAAATCATCTCAAGATGGAGTAAAGATGCATATAAAACATAGATCTATAAAAAATTCTTGAAGAAAACCTAGGAAATACCATTCTGGGCATAAAACCTGAATGGAGATGCCAAAAGCAATTTCATAAAAAAGAAAATTTTATCAGTGAGACCTAATTAAACTAAAGAGCTTCCACACAGAAAAAGAAACTATCTACAGAAAAAGGAACTATCTACAGAGTAAACAGACAACCCACAAAATGGGGAAAATATTTGCAAACTATGCAATCAACAAATGTCTACTATCCAGAAACTATAAATAACTAAAACAAACAAGTAAAAGCCAACAAATCCATTAAAAAGTGGGAAAAGGACATGAACAGAAGCTTTACAAATGAAGATATATACATGGACAACAAACACATGAAAACATGCTCAACGTTACTAATCATTAGTAATGTGTCATGTAATTTACCTATACAACAAGCCTGCCCTTGGAAACCTGAAACTAAAATAAAAGTTAAAAAATAAGTCTAAAATCTGTAAAAAAGTATGAGGATGGTGTCTCATTAAACAGATACTATCAATACTAACTTTGAAATATAGCAGTGGAAATGAAAATTAGGTAAATAGTCTCAAGGGCATTCTTGAATTCATATCTGAATTCAACCCCATATTTGAACAAGACAGCATCAGCAAACTCAAAAGAGGTCAATTTAGATTGCTCATGTTGAGAAACAAAGGAAAATGAATAATAAAAAATAAACAGATCCCAGAGACATTTTCAGATGTCATTAAGCCAATCAACTTATGCATAGGATCTAGAACTAGATGTACCATATGACCCAGCCATCCCATTACTGGGTATATACCCAAAGGATTAGAAATCATGCTGCTATAAAGACACATGCACACGTATGTTTATTGCGGCACTATTCACAATAGCAAAGACTTGGAATCAACCCAAATGTCCATCAGTGACAGACTGGATTAAGAAAATGTGGCACATATACACCATGGAATACTATGCAGCCATAAAAAAGGATGAGTTTGTGTCCTTTGTAGGGATATGGATGCAGCTGGAAACCATCATTCTTAGCAAACTATCACAAGAACAGAAAACCAAACACCGCATGTTCTCACTCATAGGTGGGAACTGAACAATGAGATCACTTGGACTCGGGAAGGGGAACATCACTCACCCAGGCCTATCATGGGGAGGGGGGAGGGGAGAGGGATTGCATTGGGAGTTATACCTGATGTAAATGACGAGTTGATGGGTGCTGACGAGTTGATGGGTGTAGCACACCAACATGGCACAAGTATACATATGTAACAAACCTGCACATTATACACATGTACCCTAGAACTTAAAGTATAATAATAATAAATAAATAAATAAATAAATAAACTTATGCATAATAGGAGTCTTAGAATGAAAGAAGAAAAATAAATTGGCAGAATAAATTTTGGAAAAAGTAATGACCAAACTATTCCCAAAATTGATAAAAACTTTAATATGCATATCCATGAAGTTCAAACCTCCAGTTGGATAAATTCAAAGAGGCCTATACTTAGATCCTTCATAATCTATCCAATATCAAGGACAAAAAAAATTTTTGAAAGAATAAAGACAGAACTCTTGAGTTCAAGCATTTCTCAACAAGATTAACACCTTTTTGTTATTAGAAACCATGGAGATAAGAAGGTAATTAGATGGCATTTTGAAAGTTCAGAAAAAAAAATATGGGTCAACCAATAATTCTGTATATGGCAAAACTATTCTACAAAATTGAAAGCATAGTACACTATACCACTTTTAGAAAGGCCAAAATCCAAAGCAAACAACAGCAAATTCTGGTGAAATTTTGGAACAACAAGAATGTTCCTTTTTTTTTTTTTTTTTTTTTTTTTTTTAATTTCCAGGATACATGTGCAGAACATGCAGGTTTGTTATATAGGAATCCATGTACCATGGTGGTTTGCTGCACCTATCAACTAGTCACCTAGGTTTTAAGCCCAACATGCATTAGTTATTTGTTCTGATGATCTCCCTCCCTTTGCCACACTCCCCCATCCCCGACATGCCCTGGTGTGTGTGGAACAACAAGAACTTTCATTCATTGCTTCTGAGGATGAAAAATGGTATAGCCACTTTGAAATACAGTTTGACAGTTTCTTACAAGCTTACTTAAACTCTTACCACATGATCCAGTAATTGCATTACTTGGTATTTACCCAAAGGAAACCCAAGCTGACCTCCACACAAAAACCTGCACACAGATGTTTATAGCAACTTAATTTATAATTGCCAAAACTTGAAAATAACCAAGGTGGTTTAGTTTTAAAATTAAAGAAGCAATTAAGGCATTCCCAGGCAAATCAACACTGAGAGGATCTGTCACTAGTAGATTGGCTCCACAAGTAAATAAATAAATAAATAAATAAACGTAACTACCAAGAGAAATATAAAAGAGTAATTACATTTTTGTTTTTAATGATTTTATTCTACTACACTATTTAAAAGGCATCTATAAAAAGCAATAGTTTGAAATGGTTTTGATGCTCTTCTAAAGTATAAAGATGCAGTTTGTATGACAATAATAACACACACAAAAAAGGTCTTTCTTATAGGGCTATTGAAGAGAAAGATTTATATACCATTAAGGTTTAGTTGATGTTGATTCAAAGCAAAATATTTAGGGTGTTAATTGTTATCCTCAGGCAACCATGAAGTGATGACTTTTAAAAAGAACATTATCATTGCACACTAGAACATGCATATTTAATAAAAGCAAAGCCAGTAATGGAGAAATAGAGAAACCAAAGATATAAATCAGATTAAATACAGCAAAAATGGCAGGTGTAAATGATACCTTATTGATAGTTACATTAAATATACATTGATCAAACATTACAATTAGATGATAAAGTTAGGTAGAGTGGATCTGTATCTTTTTAAAAAGGAAACACTATCTATCTATAAGCTGTGTACAGGATACAATTTGGATTTAAAGACAAAAATTGGTTAAATGGATAAAGATGCAAAAAAAGATACACTGTACAAAGAAGTACCAAAAGAGAGGCTAAGCAGTTACACTGATGTCATACAAAATGAAACTTAAGACGAAACAAATGTTACTACAGAAAATGGATATTTTATCGTAATAAATCTGTCAAAGGACATGACAATTTTAAGTGTATATGTACTTACCAACAAAGTCACAAAGATATGAATCAAAGACTTTCAGAACTGATGGGAGAAAGACACAATTAACTGATAATAGATTAAGACTTCAATATTTCCTATTCAATGATGTAACAAGTAACTGATAACAGATTAAGACTTCAGTATTTCCTCTTCAATAATGTATAGAACAAGTAGGCTCTGCAATAAAAAAGAAGGTTTGAATAACACTATACTAAATTAAATAAATATAAACAGAACATAACATAGATCAAGAGCAAAATACACATTATTTTCAAATGTCCATGAAAGATTGTTCAGAATAGATAGTATTCTAAACCATAAAACAAGCATTGATACCTTTAAAACATTCAGATAATGGTACGTATATTCTCTGAAGACAATGAAATTAACTTAGAAATCAATGACATAAGAAAGTTTGGTTTTAGGGTATATATGGCAAACAGAGAGAAATAAAAGACACAGAGGACTCTAAAAGGGGGAATGATGGGTAAGAAATAAGGGTTTAAAAATTACCTGTTGGGTACAGTGTTCACTATTCAGGTGATGGGTACACAAGAAGCCCACACAACATATCCATGTAACAAACTTGCATATGTAACTTGTGATTCTATAAAAATTTTTTTTTAAAGTTTAGGAAATTGACAAAATATTGTAATGAAACAACCCACCTCTAAATTATCCATGAGTAAGAGAGGAAATTATGAGAGAAATTAAAAATACTTTAAAGTGATTTGAAACAAAAAGAAAACACAGAAAAATTATAAAATACAGCAAAAACACAACTTAGAAAGATACTTATACCTGTAAATATTCATACTAAAACTAGAAAAGTTTAAAATCAGTGACCCAAACTTCAACTTTAAGACACAGGAAATGTAAGATAAAACGAAATCCAAAGCAAGTTGAAGACAGAAAACGAAGATTAAAGGAGAAATAAATAGAACAGAGAACAGTAAAACAGTATAAAAATCAATAAACTCAAAAGTTGGTTCTGCATCAAAATGGAGATTCTTTAGTTAAACAAGAAATAAAAGAGAAAAGTTTCAAATTATTAAATCACAGATGAAATAGCAACATCACTACCAACTTTACCAAAATAAAAGAGATTATAAGGTTATACTGTGAAGAATTCTATACCAAAAAATTAGATGTTCTATAGAAAATGGAAACGTTTCTAGAAAGACATAACTAATAAAATTAACTCCATAATAGGAAATGCAAATAGAGCCCTATAGGAAATCAGTTGGTAATAAAAAATATTACAAAAATTATGTCAATATGGCTCCACTGGCAAATTCCATCAAACATTTAAAAAAGAATCAAGAGAAATACTTCATAAAGAGGAGGAGAAATAATAATTTTCTAAATCATCACAAATGGAAGAATACAAACCAATAACCTGTGTGAATGTAGATAGATGTAAAACTATTCAATAAAATACAGCAAACCAAATTCAACAATATACAAAAAATACATTAGTAAGTGGGATTTATTCTAGAAATGTAAGGTTTGTTCAACATATAAAAATAAATCAATAGAACATGCTATATTAATAAAAGATAAAAATAAAAATCACAATAAATGCATGACATCAGTAGTAAATTCCAACACCATTAATTTTAAAAATACTCATTAATCTACCTATAAAATAGAATTTTCTCCTCTAGATCCAAGTCATCAATGAAACACCTGTAGCTAAAATCATAAGGATAGAGTAGAAAATAATTAATGCATAAAATGAGGAACAATGTCTAATCTCACCACATTTATTCAACATGGTGCTGGAAGTTCTAGCTAAGGAATTAGAAAAAAAAATGAAAGAAAATACATCCAGAGAGAAGGAAAAATAAAAGTATTTTCTTTCCCAGATGACAGGAACTTGTATATATAGAAAAAAATATGGCATATCTTGCCGGGCGCGGTGGCTCAAGCCTGTAATCCCAGCACTTTGGGAGGCCGAGACGGGCGGATCACGAGGTCAGGAGATCGAGACCATCCTGGCTAACACGGTGAAACCCTGTCTCTACTAAAAAATACAAAAAACTAGCCGGGCGAGGTGGCGGGCGCTTGTAGTCCCAGCTACTCGGGAGGCTGAGGCAGGAGAATGGCGTAAACCCGGGAGGCGGAGCTTGCAGTGAGCTGAGGTCCGGCCACTGCACTCCAGCCTGGGTGACAGAGCGAGACTCCGTCTCAAAAAAAAAAAAAAGAAAAAAAGAAAAAAGAAAAAAATATGGCATATCTTAAAAACTATTGGAACTAATTAATGAGTTCAGTGAGGTTGCAGGATATAAGATCAATGTATAAGAGTAATTTGTAGTCCGATACTTACACTAGAATTCAAAATGAATTTAATAAAATCATTAAGCTTGAAATAGTGACAACTGCATTTCAATTTGAAAATGAAATTACTATAACCATTTCCCTTGAAGTAGCATCAAAATAAATAAAATACATAAGAATATGTTTAGTAAAAGAAATAAAAAACATACACTGAAACTTCAAAATATTGTTGAAAAAATTAAAGAAGTTTTAAATCAATGGAACTATATCTGGTGTTAATGGAAAGAAAGACTTAGTATGTTCAAGATGCTGACACTCCCCAACTTAGGTCAAAACACAACTCCTAATAACATTAAGATGACTGTAATTTCCAAGCATATTTTCTGAAAATATTTGAATGAAAATAAATATTAATAGAAGATGGAATATTTTTTTAAAAATCACAAATGTGAAAATTAACACATACTCGAACACTAATGGGTAGAAAATATCTTGAGACAAATGAAACATGACATACCAAAACTTACAGTATACAACAGCAGCAGTGGCAAAAGAGAGGTTTCTTGTAATAAATGTCTCTGTTAAATAAAAGGAGTGTTTGAAGTTTCTAGTAATACATATCTATGTCAAATAAAAGGAGTGTTTGAAATAAAGAAACTAACTGGAAACTTCAGGGAACTAGGAAAAACAAGAACAAACAAAGGCCAACTTAACATTAATAAAAAAAGAAGTTTGCATGGAAATTAAAGAAATAAATACTAAATAATTTAGAAAACAATGAAATTAAGAATTTAGCAATTTTGACCAACTTTTAGCTAGATTTTTAAGAAAAAAAGAAGAATCAAATAAATAAAAGCAGAAATGAAAAAGGTGGCATTACAGCAGATTCCATAAAAATTAAAAGGGTTATAAGAAACTACTCTGAGTAACTAAATAAACAAGTTAGATAACCTAGAAGAAAGGAATACTTTCCTAGACACATGCAACCTGCCAAGACTGAATCATGAAGAAATAGAAAATCTGAACAGACCTACAACTAGTGCAGAGATTGAACAGCACTCAAAATCCTTTCAGCAAAGAAAAGCTCAGGGCAAGATAGCTTCACTGGTGAATTATATAAAACATTTAAATAATTAATTCCAATCCTTTCCAAACTCTTCAAAGAATCAAAAACTAGTGAAAACTTCCAAACTTGTTCTAGGAGATCATCATGATTCTGATACCAAAACCAGACAAACATAATACAAGAAAATAAAATCAAAGGTCAGTAACGCTGATAAACATACATGCAAATATTTTCAACAACATACAAGCAAAACAAATTCAATAGCACGTGAAAAGGACCATAAACTATGATCAAGTGAAATTAATTCAAAGGATTCAAGAATGGCTTAATACATGCAAATTAATCAATGTGACATATCATATTAACAAATTCAAAAATAAAAAGTATATGATCATATTAATAGATGCAGAAAAAGCATTTGACTAAATTCAACAATTTTATGATAAACTCAATAAACTAAGAATAGAAGAAAATTAACTATGCATAATAAAGGCCATATTAAATATTTATACATTCAATAAAGTATACAAAGCTAACAGCTAACATTAAACTCAATGATAAAAACTGAAAGCTCTACCGCTAAGATCAGGAATATCACAAGGTTGCCCATTCTTACCACTTCTACCTGGCATAATGCTGGAAATTCTATCCAGAGCAATTAAACAAGAAAAAGAAACTAAAGGCATACAAATCAGGAAGGAAGAAGTTAAATTATCTCTGTTTGCAGGTGATATAATCTTATATATACAAAACCCTAAAAGTTCCAAAAAATAATTTCAGGAGCTAATAAACAAATTTGGCAAAGTTGTGGAATACAAAATCAACATACAAAAATCAATTGTGTTTCTATATGCTAACAATGAATGATCCAATACTATGCAGCCATAAAAAAGGATGAGTTCGTGTCCTTTGTAGGGACATGGATGCAGCTGGAAACCATCATTCTCAGCAAACTATCGCAAGAACAGAAAACCAAATACCGCATGTTCTCACTCATAGGTGGGAATTGAACAATGAGATCACTTGGACACAGGAAGAGGGACATCACACACAGGGTCCTATTGTGGGGTGGGGGGAGGGGGGAGGGGGGAGGGATAGCATTAGGAGATATACCTAATGTAAATGATGAGTTAATGGGTGCAGCACACCAAGATGGCACATGTATACATAAGTAACAAACCTGCACGTTGTGCACATGTACCCTAGAACTTAAAGTATAATAAAAAAAAAGAAAAAATTAAATCAATTTACAGTAGCATCAAAAAGAATAAAATAATTAGAAATAAACTTAACAAAGAAGTGAAAGATCTATATATCGAAAACTACAAAACATCATTGAAAGTAATTAAAAAAGACATGAATAAATGGAAATTTTGCTGGGTTTATGGTTGAGAAGACTACTGCAAAAATGTTCATACTAACCAAAGCAATCTACAGATTCAATACAATTCCTATCAAAATTCCAATGGTATTTTTTACAAAAATATAGTAAACAAAGCTAAAATTCACATGGAATCACAAAAAAATCTTAAATAGTTGAAACAATATTGAGAAAGAACAAAGCTTGAGTCTTCACATTTCTTGATTTCAAAAGATATTGCAAAGCCACTGTAATCAAAAGAGTATGGTAATGACAAACAGACATGTAGACCAATGGACTAGAATAGACAGCTTAGATGTATGGGTTTACTTCTAAGCTCTCTATAAACCCACACATATACGGGCAACTGATCTTCAATAAGGTGGCCAAGAATACACATATTCGAGATCTGGGAATTCCAAGATAAAAGTGCTGGAAGATTCAGTGTCTGGTAAGGACTTACTCTCTTTTTCATATATGGTGCCTTGTTGCTGCATCCTCACATGGCCAAAGGGTCAAAGGAGCTTGCTTCAACTTATTTTATGAGGGTACTAACTTCATTAACTAGAAGGGAGCCCTCATGACCTAGTCACATCCCAAAGGCCACACCTCTTAACACAATCCCATTTCATGTTAGATTTCAACATGTGAACTTTTGGGGAACACTAACATCTAGAAAATAGTTGTCATTACTTTAAAAATCCAGAAAATATCAAGTGACTATGTGGAAATATTGGAATTCTTACACACTTTTGGTGGGATTATAAAGTGATGCAGCTGCTATGGAAAATAGTATGAAGATGCCACAAAAAATTAAAAATATCTGCATATGACTCAGGAATCTCACTTCTGGGTATTTATCCAAACAAATTAAAATTAAGACCTTAAAAAGACACTTGTAATCCCATATTCACTGTGTCATTATTCACAATAACCAAGATTTGAAAAGACGCTAAAAGCCCATTAACAGATGAATAAACAATGAAAATGTAATATAAATGTATATATGTGTGTTTAATATAATGTGTGTACCTCTCTTTCTAATATATATGTACATATATACATTCGCATGTATATATGTATGTAATATATCCTACATATATAATATAAATATTATATATAATATTGTATATATAATATAATATGTTGCCTATATAATGTTATATGTGTCTATGATATATTGCACATATGTGTGTAATACATAGTATATACATATAAATGTATATGAGATACATATACACATATAAACATATGTCTATAAATAAGAGAGCAAGAATAATATCCTGCCATAAATAAGAAGGAAATCCCATCATATGTTGCAATGTGGATTAACCTTAAAGACATTATGCTAAGTGAAATAAGCTAGTTACATTAAAACAGATACTGCATGATTCCACTTATGTAAAGTATCTAAAATAGTCAAACTCATAGAAACAGAAAGTAGAATAGTGATTTCCAGGGGCTGTGGATAAGGCAAAATGGGTGAATTGTTTCACAGGAGTAGAGTTTTAGTCATGCAAGATAAAATTTCAAATTCTGGAGATCTGCTGGTCAACATTACGCTTATAGCTAAACAATACTGTTATGTGCATTTTAAAATGATCAGTTATGTATATCTCATGTATTTTTATCATAATGAAAAAAGATGGTGATATTTTTGAAAATGATTAACAGATTCAAAGCAATGCCTATTGAATCCCAGCTTACTTTATCACAGAAATTGACAAGCTGATTTTAAATTCATATGCAAATACAAGATAACCTGAATGGCTAAAATAATCTCTAGAAGAACAAAGTCAGTGGACTCATAATTCCTCATTTCAAAACTTATAAGAAAGCTGTGGTAATCAAGACAGTGAGCTACTAACAAAAGCGTAGGCATGTGTAGTTCAATGGAACTACACATTGAGAGTCCAGAAATAAACCCATGCACTTATGGTCAATTAATTTTTGGTAAACCATGAAGACATTTCAGTTAAGGAATGAGTAGTATTTTTAAAAATGTTACTGCACAGAAAAACCAATACTTTTTAATCTCACATATATGTAGAATCTAAAAAAGTCAGAGTAAAATAGAGAGTAAAACAGAACTATGGAAACAGAATAGAATGGTGGTTAACAGAGGCTGGAGGTGGACGACACTGAAAGAAGACGTGTTAGTCAAAGGGTAGAAAATTTCAGTTAGACAAAAAGAAAAAGTTGTAGTGATCTATTGTAAAACAATGAAAAAGCTTTAGTAATCTATTGCAAAACATGGTGATCATACTTAATAATAATGCATGTTTCAAAATTACTAGAAGGGTGTATTTTCAACATTTTCACCACAAAAACAAGATAAGTAGGTGAGGTGATAAATATGTTAATCATTTTGATTTAATTTTTCTACAATGTATACATATATCAAAACAACACCTTATACCCCATATAAACAAAATTATTATTTATCAATGTTTTAATTACTTAATTATTTCTTATTTTTTACTTTTGTGGGTACATAGTAGGTTTAAATATTTATGGGGTATATGAGATGTTTTGATACATGTATACAACGTGAAATAAGCACATCATGGAGAATGGAGTATCCATTCTCTCAAGCAAATTCAGTCATTTGCAATGACATGGATAGAACTGGATATCAATTAATTTTTAATCACAGTTAAAAAGTATGCTGTGAAAACTGTACATTGTTGACACATACAAAAGAATACATTTAAACTCTTCACACTTTACACTAAAATTAATCCAGTGGATCAAAGACCTAGATGTAAGAGCTCAATCTACAAAACTGTTGGAAGAAACTGTAGGTGTAAATTTTCATGACCTTGTATAAGGACACTGATTCTTAGATATAAAACCAAATGGAGGGGTGATACAATAAAACTGGATAAATTGGATTCATCAAAATGTAAACTTTCATTCTTTAAAAGAAATCAGTAAAAAAGTGAAAGGACAACCTACAGAATGAGAGGGAATTTGCAAATCACCTATCTGATAAGATATTTGCATACAAAATACATAAGGGAGCCTTACAACTCAAAAATAATATTAACAAATTAAATGATCCATTTAGAAAACAGGAAGATAATGTAAATGAACATTTCTTTAAAGAAGATATGCAAACACCCAGCAAACACCTAAAAAGTTGTTGGACATAGTCATTAGACAAATGTAAATTAAAACTTCAATGAGATATCTCAGCACATCCAATAGAATGGCTAACGTAAAATAGAAAGCTTGTAGCAAATGTTGAAGAAGATGTGGACAACTGGAACCATTATACATTGTTGATAAGAGTGTAAAATGTAGTTACTTTGGTAAATAGTCTGGCAGTTCCTCAGAATTTGAACATAGAATTATCACATTGCCCAGTGATTCCCAGATATGCACCTCAATAAATTAAAAACATGTGTCCATGGAAAAAATGTGCTCATGATTGTTGACAGGAGCATTATTCTAATAGCCAAAACTTGGAAATAACCTAGTGTCCATTAACTGATCAGTGGATCAACAAAAGTTGGTATAGCTATACAATGGAAATGTTAATCATAGAAAGAATGAAATACTGATACCTGCCACAACATGGATGAATGTTAAAAACATATGATAAATAAAGAAAACCAGACCAACAGTCATATTGTGATGTCATTTATATAAAACATCCAGAACAGGAAACTCTATAGACAGACATTTGACTAGTGGTTGACAAGAGCTGAGAAGTGGTTGAAAAGAGCTGAGAAGAGAAGAGTGATGCTACTAGATACAGAGTTTTTTGGAGGAGAGTAATGAACATATTTTGGAATAGATAGTGGTGGTGGGGGTATAAGGCTAAAAGTGTTCTAAAGCCAGTTGAATTGAACACTTTAAAAGTGTAAATGTCATGATATAAAAAGACATCTAAATAAATATTTTATTTAAATAATGCCAAAAGAAGGAAAGAGAGAGAACATCATTACCCAGTGATTCAGAGATCACAAAATCATTACTCCTACAATAACTGCTAACGCTGCCTCAGTTGCCGCTCAACATTGATGAAATTGATGATTAGCCACTGGAAATCTAAGTTCAGTCACCACAATTGCTTCTCAATCCATGATTTTGTTTGCCAACAGATATAGCAACAACAAGAGCTTTCTGTCTCTTTTCTGCTTTCCTAATCCCACAGAAGTGCATATAATTAGTGGAACCTCATTTTTTCAGGACTAAGTGTAAAGAAATCTGAGCTATATAGTGTTTTGTTGTGTTTTGATGTTGTTTTTCAGACTCCATATTATAAGAAACTAAGGATAGATTGTTGCCTGAAAAATAAAATACTCAAAACCCTCCACAGAAAGGCTCTCCAGGAATATGACATGTAAGCGACAGTCTCAATAATGAGAAAGGACCAGCTATCTGCCAGTGTAAAAATCTTGGGGAAAACCATTTCAGGCTGTGGAAATAGAATGTATGAGAATCCTGATGTGAGAGATGATTTGTTTTGCTTTAATTCAGAAAAAAAAGCTTTTTGTCTATATGTCCCTTAACAGTTATTATATTTATATTTCCTGTCTCATTGTCTCCTTGTGCTGCATTGTGGAAAATTTCTTGTGACCCCCTTCAAGATTACCAAGTATATCTTCACTTATGTTAATTTTTTAAATGAATCTGCTGACTTAAAAAAATTCTGTTATTTCCTATTTTCAGTCCTAGCAGTTATATTTGGTGTGTTTTCAAACCTCTGGGAATTTTTAATATGCTATTCCTGATAAAATTTTAGTTGGTTAAGCGTAAGACAGAGTATTTGTTTATTATTTGTTGATGATTTAAACATTTCCTTCTTTGGGCTTTTAAAAGTTTATTTTAGGTCCAGGGGTACTTGTGGAGGTTCCTTATATAAGTAAGTTGTATGTCACAGGTGTATGGTGTACAGATTATTTCATCAGCCAGGTAATAAGCATAGTACCTGACAGGCAATTTTTCCATCTTCACCCTCATTTCACCCTCCACACTCAAGTAGGCCTCAGTATCTGTTGTTCCATTCTTTTTGTCCATATGTACTCAATGTTTAGATTCCACTTGTAAGTGATAATATGTGGCATTTGGTTTTCTGTTTCTATGTCAGTTTGCTTAGATAAATGGTCTCCAACTTTATCTGTGTTGCTGAAAAACACATAATCCGATTATTTCTAAGACTGCATAGTATTCCATGGTAGTATATATGCACCATATAATCTTTGTTCAGTCTACAACTGAAGGGCATTTAGGTTGATTCCATGTCTTTGCTATTGTGAATAGTACTGCAGTAAACATATGCATGTGTGTGTCTTCGTAGTAAAACAATTTATATTTTTTAGCACATATATTCAATAATGGAATTGCTGCGTCAAATAACAGTTCTGTTTTAAATTCTTTGAGGAATTGCCAATCTGCCTTCCACAATGGCTGAACTGATTACATTAGCATCAACAGTGTATAAGCATTCCATTTTCTCCACAACTACACCAGCACCTGTTATTTTTTGAATTTTTAATAATAAAAATTTTAACTAGAGCCAGATACTGTTCATTGTACATTCAGTCTGCATTTCTCTAAGTGATTAGTGATGTTGAGTATTTTTCCATATGCTTGTTGGCCAGGTATATGTCTTCTTTTGAAAAGTGTCTGTTCATGCCCTTTACACACTTTGTAATGGAGTTGTTTTATACTTATTAATTTGTTTAAGTTCCTTATAGACTCTGGATATTAGACTTATATCAGATGCATAGTTTGCAAATACTTTCTCCTGATCTGTGGGTTGCCTGTTTTCTCTGTTGATAATTTCTTTTGCTGTGCATAAGCTTTTTAGTTTAATTAGGTCATACTTATTAATTTGTGGTTTAGTTGCAATTTCTTTTGGAGTCTTTTTCACAAATCTTTGCCAAGGCCTCTGACCAGAATGGTATTTCCTGGGTTTTCTTCAAGGGTTTTTTATAGTTTTAGGGTTTCAATTTTTTTTATACTTTTAGGGTTTCAATTTAAGTCTTTAATCCGTCTTCACTGATTTTTATGTATGATATAAGGAAGGTGGCTGGTTTCACCATTCTGCATATGGCTAGCCAGTTATCACAGCACAGTTTATTGGACAGGCTGTCTTTTCCCTATTGCTTGTTTTTGTTGACTTTGTCAAAGGACAAATGGTTGTAGGTATATGGCCATATTTTTCATCTCCCTATTCTGTTCCATTGGTCTATGTGTCTGTTTATGGACCAGGACCATGCTCTTTTGCTTACCATAGCTTTGTCTGAGGTCAGATACTGTGAGGCCTGCAGCTTTGTTCTCTATACTTAGGATTGCTTTTGCTATTCAGGATCTTTTTTAGGCTCCTTTTTTTTTTTTTTTTTTTTTTTTTTTTTTTTTTTTGTGAGACAGAGTCTCACTCTGTCACCCAGGCTGGAGTGAAGTGTCACGATCTCTGCTCACTGCAACCTCTGCCTCCTGGGTTCAAGTGATTCTCCCGCCTCAGTCTCCTGAGTAGCTGGGATTACAGGTGCCCACCACCACGCCCAGCTATTTTTTTTTCTTTCTTTGTATTTTTAGTAGAGACAGAGTTTTACCATATTGACAAGGCTGTTTTCAAACTCCTGACCTGACGTGAATCTGCCCACCCTGGCCTCCTAAAGGCCTAGGATTACAGGCATGAGCCACCACACCCAGCCCATATGAATTTTAAAATAGTTTTTTTTTTTTTTTCCTGTTTCTGTGCAGACTCTCACTGGTAGTTTGATAGTAATAGCATTGAATCTGTAACTTGCTTTGGGCAGAATGACCATTTTAACAATATTTGCTCTCCCTAAACCATTTTAACAATATTTGTTCTCCATATCAATGAGCATGGAATTTTTTTTCCATTTGTGTCACTTGTGATTTCTTTCCGTGCTGTTTTGTAATTCTCATTGTAGAGATATTTCATCTTCCTGATTAGCTGTATTTCTAGGTATTTTATTCTATTTGTGGTTATTGTAAATGGAATTGCATTCTCTATTTGGCCCTTAACTTGAATGTTGTTAGTGCATAGAAATGCTACCAATTTTTGCACATTGATTTTGCATGTAAGAGCTTTGCTGAAGTTGTTTATTAGATGTAGGAGCTTTTGGGTAAAGACTACATTGTTTTCTAGGTAAAGAAGTATATTGTTTGCAGACTGAGATAGTTTCATTTCTTCTCCTCCCATTCAGGTGCCTTTTATTTCTTTCTCCTGTCTGATTTCTCTGGCTAGGAATTCCAGCAGCATATTGAATAGGAGTGGTGAGAATGGGCATCCTTTTCTTGTTCTGGTTCTCAAGGGGAATGCTTCCAGCTTTTGCCCATTCAGTATGATGCTAGCTGTGAGTTGGACATAGATTTGTTTTATTATTTTGAGGTATATTCCTTAAATGCTTAGTTTGTTGAAAGTTTTTAACCTGAAGGATATTTATTGAATTTTATCAAAAGTCTTTTCTGCATCTATTGAGAAGATTATGTGGTTTTTGTTTTAGTTCTTTTAAATGGTGAATAACATTTATTGATTTGTGTATTATGAACCAACTTTAAATTGCAGAGATAACGTCTACTTAATCATTGTGGATTAGCTTTTAAATGTGCTCCTAGACTTGATTTGAGAGTATTTTGTTGAAGATGTTCTTCAAACATGCTCATCAGGTACACTGGCTTGAAATTTTACTTAGTGTATGTGTCTTTGGTCAGGTCTTGTCAACAGAATGATGCTGGGCTCATAAAATGGGTTAGGGAGGATTCCCTCCTTCTTCTTCTTATTTATTTGTTTTTTTGAAATAGCTTCGGTGGTACCAGTTTTTCTTTATACATCTGATAGAATTTGGCTATGAATTCGTCGTTCCTGGGCTGCTTCTAGTTGGCAGGATTTTTACTAGTGATTCTATTTCAGGATACCTTATTGGTATTTTCAGGGATTCAATTTCTTTTTGGTTTTGTGTGGAGATGATGTATGTTTCCAGGAATTTATCCATATCTTCTGTTTTCTATGTTGCGTGCATAAAGGTGTTTGTAGTAGTCTTTGAGGGTTTTCTGTGTTTTTGTGGGGTCAGTGATAATGTCCCCTTTGTCATTACTGATTGTGTTTATTTAAACCTTCTTTTTTTCATTAGTGTAGCTAGAAGTTTATCAATATTATTTATTCTTTCAAATAACCACCACTGGATTTGTTTATCTGTTTTGTTATTTTTTTGTGTTTCAATTTCATTCACTTCTTCTCTAATTTTGGTTATCTACTGTATTTGCTAGCCTTGCATTTGGTTTGCTCTTTATTTTCTACTTCTTGTAGTTTTTATGTTAGGTTGTTAACTTGAGATCTTTGTAACTTTTTCATGTGAATATTTAGCACTATAAATTTTTCCTATAATACTGCTTTGTGGATCCCAGATATTCTGCTATTTTGTATGTTTATTTTCATTAGTCTCAAAGAATTTGATTTCTGCCTTAATTTTATCATTTAGCCAAATTTATTCTGGAGCATGTTGTTTTGTTTCCATGTGATTCTACAGTTTTGAGCCATCTTCTTAGTGTTGATTTCTCTTTTGGTTTCACTGTGGTCTGACAGTGTGGTTGGTATGATTTCAGTTTCTTGAATTTGCTGAGAACTGTTTTACGGCTGAATGTGTGGTTGATTGTCAACACTGTGCCATGTGGTGATGAGAAGAATGAATATTCTGTTGGGTTTGGGTGGAGTGTTCTGTAGATATCTGTTAGACCCATTTGTTGAACATAGAGTTCAGGTTCTGAATATCTTTGGGAGTTTTCTGACTTGATGATCTGCCTAATACTGTCAGTGGGGTATTGAAGTTTCCCACCATTTTTGTGTGATTACCTAAGTCTTCTTTTAGGTTTCTTTTTTTAATATATATATATATATATACTTTAAGTTCTAGGGTACATGTGCACAACGTTCAGGTTTGTTACATATGTATACATGTGCCATCTTGGTGTGCTGCACCCATTAACTTGTCATCTACATTAGGTATATCTCCTAATGCTATCCTTCCCACCTTCCCCCACCCCAGGACAGGCACCGGTGTGTGATGATCCCCTTCCTGTGTCCAAGTGTTCTCATTGTTCAATTCCCACCTATGAGTGAGAACATGCGGTGTTTGGTTTTCTGTTCTTGCTACAGTTTCCTGAGAATGATGGTTTCCAGCTGCCTCCATGTCCCTACAATGGACATGAACTCATCCTTTTTTCATGGCTGCATAGTATTCCATGATGTATATGTGCCACATTTTCTTAATCCAGTCTATCATTGATGGACATCTGGGTTGGTTCCAAGTCTTTGCTATTGGCAATAGTGCCACAGTAAACATACATGTGCATGGTTCTGGATATTAGCCCTTTGTCAGATGAGTAGATTGCAAAAATTTTCTCCCATTCTGTAGGTGGCCTGTTCACTCGAATGGTAGTTTCTTTTTTCTGGGCAGAAGCTCTTTAGTTTAATTAGACCCCATTTGTCAATTTTGACTTTTGTTGCCATTGCTTTCAGTGTTTTAGACATGAAGTCCTTGCCCATGCCTATGTCCTGAATGATATTGCCTGGGTTTTCCTCTAGGGTTTTCATGGTTTTAGGTCTAACATTTAAGTCTCTAATCCATCTTGAATTAATTTTTGTTTAAGGTGTAAGGAAGGGATCCAGTTTCAGCTTTCTACTTATGGCTAGCCAGTTTTCCCAGCACCATTTATTAAATAGGGAATCCTTTCCCCATTTCTTGTTTTTGTCAGGTTTGTCAAAGATCAGATGGCTGTAGATGTGTGGTATTATTTCTGAGGACTCTGTTCTGTTCCATTGGTCTATATCTCTGTTTTGGTACCAGGACCATGCTGTTTTGGTTACTGTAGCTTTGTAGTATAGTTTGAAGTCAGGTAGCGTGCTGCCTCCAGCTTTGTTCTTTTGACTTAGGACTCTCTTGGCAATGTGAGCTCTTTTTTGGTTCCATGCGAACTTTAAAGTAGTTTTTTTCCAATTCTGTGAAGAAAGTCCTTGGTAGCTTAATGGGGATTTCATTGAATCTATAAATTACCTTGGACAGTATGGTCATTTTCATGATATTGAATCTTCCTATCCATGAGCATGGAATGTTCTTTCACTTGTTTGTGCCCTCTTTTATTTCATTGAGCAGTGGTTTGTAGTTCTCCTTGAAGATGTCCTTCACATTCCTTGAAAGTTGGATTCCTAGGTATTTTATTCTCTTTGAAGCAATTGTGAATAGATGTTCACTGATTATTTGACTCTCTGTTTGTCTGTTAGTGAGCTTCATCCCTGGGATGCGAGGCTGGTTCAACATATGCAAATCAATAAACGTAATCCAGCATATAAACAGAACCAAAGACAAAAACCACATGATTATCTCAATAGATGCAGAAAAGTCCTTTGACAAAATTCAACAGCCCTTCATGATAAAAACTCTCAATAAATTCGGTATTGATGGAACATATCAAAATAATAAGAGCTATTTATTACAAACCCACAGCCAATATCATACTGAATGGGCAAAAATTGGAAGCATTCCCTTTGAAAACTGGCACAAGACAGGGATGCCCTCTCTCACCACTCCTATTCAACAATGTTGGAAGTTCTGGCCAGGGCAATCAGGCAAGAGAAAGAAATAAAGGGTATTCAATTAGGAAAAGAGGAAGTCAAATTATCCCTGTTAGCAGATGACATGATTGTATATTTAGAAAACCCCATCGTCTGAGCCCAAAATCTCGTTAAGCTGATAAGCAACTCCAGCAAAGTCTCAGGATACAAAATCAATGTGCAAAAGTCACTAGCATCATTTTAGTTTTCTAATAACCAGTTATGAGTCCTCCTGTGTTGGATGCATTATACCTCAGATACTTAGGTCTTCTTGTTGAAATGAACCATTTACCATTATGTAATGTCCTTACTTGTCTTTTTGATCAATATCAATATAAAGTTTGTTTTGTCTGAAATTAAATAACGATTTCTACTTTTTTCGGTTTTCCATTTGCATGATACATTTTTCTTTATCTCTTTACTTTTAGTCTATGGGTGTCATTGCATGTCAGATGAGTCTTCTGAAGACAGCATTTAGTGGGGTCTTGCATTTCTATCTAACATGGCACTCTGTGCCTTTTAAGTCTGGGTATTTATTCTATTTACATTAAATGTTAATAATGATGTGTGTGGATTTGGTCCTGTCATCATGTTGTTACCTGTTATTATGCAGACTTGATTGTGTAACTGCTTTATAGTTTCTATTGTCTATGTACTTAAGTGTGTCTTTGTGGTGACTGGTAATGGTCTTTCATTTTCATATTTAGTACTCCCTTAGGGACCTCTTACAAGGCATGTCTGGAGATAACAGACTCCCTCAGCATTTGCTTATCTGAAAAGGATCATGTTTGTCCTTCATTTACGAAGCTTTGTTATTCTGGATAGTAAAGTCATGATTGGAATTGATTTTCTTTAAGAATCCTGAATATAGACCCCCAATCTGTTCAGGCCTGTAGGGTTTCTGCTGAACGGTCCCCTGTTATCCTGATGGGGATCCTTTTGTAAGTGACCTGCCCTTCCTCTCTAGCTGTCTTTAACTTTTGTCTTTCATTTCAACGTTACAGAATCTGATGACTATGTGTCTTGGGATGGTCACCTTCTACGGGATCTCAAAGGAGTTCTCTGCATTTTCTTAGTTGAATGATGGCCTCTCCATTGAGGTTGTGCAAATTTTCATAGATTATAACTTCAAATATATTTTTTAAGTTGCTTATTTTCTTTCCCTCTCTTTCAGGGATGCCAATGAGTCATAAATTTGGTCTCTTTACATAATCCCACATTTTTAAGAGGTTTTGTTCATTCTTTTTTATTCTCTTTTATTTATTTTTGCCTGACTGCTTTAATTTGGATAACTAGTTTTCAAACTCTGAGATTCTTTTCTGAGCTTATTCTACTCTACTAATACTTGTTATTCTATTATGAAATTTGTGAAGCGAATTTTTAAGCTCTATCAGATGAGTTTGATTCTTGCTTGAAATGGCCGTTTTATCTTTTAGCTTCTGTATTATTTTATTATATTCCTTAGATTCCTTATATCGTGTTTTAACTTTTTTTTGAATCTTGATTGTCTTCATTCCTATTCATAATCTGAATTCTATGCTTGTCACTTCAGCAATTTAAACCTAGTTAAAAACCATTGCTGAGGAACTGGTGTGGTCATTTGGAGGTAAGAAGATATTCTGGCTTTTTGAGTTGCCAGATTACTTGCACTGGTTCTTTTTCATTTTTGTGAGTTGATGATCCTTTAATCTTTGAAGTTGTTATTCTTTAGCTGTTACCGTCTTTGATGCCCTTGGGGGTTTGATTCGATTTAAAATTCATTAAGTCAACTGGCTTAATTTCCGGAAGATTTTAATGGGCCAAAGCTGTGTTCAGCACTCTTGTGCTGTGTGTTTTAACTCTGGGGGGCTGCTATCATGTCCCCAGTTTTGTTCTTTTTTCCCCTTAAGTTCAGAAACCTACTTCACTGGAGGAGCCAGCGTGTTCCTATTCTATTCCTAGTCTGATTGGTGATGCTGGCCCAAGACCTTCATTAGGGCAATGGAAGGGTCATTCATTGTCACTCATGCATGCCACCAGCTACAGCAGTGCCAGAGGGTGCATGTGCATCAGCTAGGTCAGGGAAGTGGTGGGAGTTAGGTGGCAGCAATGCTGTATGCCCTCTCACAAGTGGCAGTGGTAATGCATCATGGGTGTGTCTTGGCAAGATTAGGGTTGTTGACAACTGTGCTTATACATGTAGTGGTGGCAGGAGTGAGAATGGCGCACTGGTAGTGGTGGATTTACTGATGTATGTGCATGTTTGCACAGGCGGCAGCGCAACATGGTCTCGGTAGGTTTATTCATGTCCCTGTGTGCATGTGTACTGTCAATGGTGACATGGGAGGGACCCATGCATTAGAGGACAGGGGTGTCATGGAGTGCGCCTGCCATCAATGATGGTACAGTAGTCTTCATGAGTATAGTTACACTGGTGGAGGAGGTAAGCTGAAGTCTGCTCATGCAAGCATGCCAGCAAAGTGGTGGTAGTGGGGATGGAAGACATGGGTATGTTTGTACCGTCAGAGCTGCATGGGGAGCCTGCAGTTGTGCTAGTGAGCGTCGGTGATGAATGAACTTCTAGAACTGCTACAGTCAGGCAGTTTGTTGATGAAGAAGCTATGATGAAGGCTGCGTAGAAGTACTTTGGTTGGGCATCTGGCTACAGCCTGGCTGGGGCCCCAAAGAAGGCAAGCAGACAGTGGGGGTTACAGATCAGACTGGCTCCGTCTCACTGGCAAGACCACCCTGCTTTATCCAAATCAAGCAGTAACTCCAAGGCCAAAGTCTCTTAGGGGAGCATGGAGAACCTTGAAGGATAGGTATCCATGTCCATGCTCCATCGTGATTGTTCACACACTAAGCACTCTGAGCTTCACAGAGGCTGTAGGGCTGCCCTGCCACCTCTTTTAGCATCGGTCTTTGCAATGTCAAGTTTTTGTGGGGATTGCAGAGTCTCTTACTGCTAAGATTCCAGAGGTCCATGGTGAGAGCAGACCACTCCTTGCCTGGTCAAGTCATCCCTTCCCCAGAAATAACTAGGGCACAGGACATATCCTGATGCTTGAGAGTTCCATGCAGGCTTCTCAGACTTCTCCCACATCATTCCAGCATCTATGTCCTCCTCTCATCCACTCGCATTGCCTTCCATCCAAAGATGTGCTCGGATTGTACCAGTCGTCTTGATTTCCTGGTGTCTTGGTGGAAGATGTTTCTCTCGGCTATGTCTAGTCAGCCATCTTGGCTCCTTTCTAATTTAAATATTTGAAGAGTTTGCAAGTTTGTTTTTGTTGCCTGCTGTTTTGTTGGTTCTAACTCGTCTGCTTTGTTTTCTCGTGTGAGTGTTGACTTTTGAATGGGTGATGTTTGTTGTATTGCCACACTGAAATGGAGAACATATGCCTCGTTGTCTTTGCTAAATGCTGACTGTAAACACCCAGGGCATAGAAATATCTAGCTGAACTTTGTAACAATTTGAATGAGGTGAGAAGCCTCCTGACCAGAACTTGAGGGTAGTCCAAATGTGGTGTGCAGGCTACACAGGTGGGGGAAAAACCAAGCCCTTTTCTTTAGCAGCTGGGAGGTCAACACAGAAAGTCAACAAAGAAACAATGGATTTAAACTATACCTTGGAACAAGTAGAATTAACAGAAATATACAGAACATTTCATCTAACAACCGCAGGGTATCTTGGGGCAGGTTTTTAAGCCTGTCTCACTCTCCGCTTGGAAATGGATTCAGGGCTGTCGGAGGTGACCCAGTGGGAATGAGACGAGATCCCATTTTTGTTGGAGCTGGGTGAGGCCTGTGACTGCCGGCATTTCCCCACTTCCCTGACAACCTGCATGACTCAGCAGAGGCAACCATAATTCTCCTAGGTACACAATTCCAGTCACCTGGGAATCTTCCCCCCATCCCCACAGCAGCTGCAGCAAGACCCGCCCAAGGAGAGTCTGAGCTCCCCCCACACCTAGCCCCAACCCCAACTGATGGTCCTTCCCTACTCACCCTGGTAGTGGAAGACGAAGGGCATATAACCTTGGGAGTTCTAGGGCCCTGCCCACCACCAGTTCCTCCCCATGCTACCACAGCTGATGCTCTCTGAAAAGTGCCACCTCCTGGCAGGAGGCCAACCAGCACAAAAGTAGAGCCTTAAACCACCAAAGCTAAGAACCCTCAAAGAGTTCATTGCACACGCCCCACCCCCCAACCGCCACCAGAACATGTGCTGGTATCCAAGGCTGAGAGACCCATAGATGGTTCACATCACAGGACTCTGTGCAGACAACCCCCAATACCAGCCTGGAGCCAGGTAGCCTTGCTGTGTGGCTAGACCCAGAAGAGACACAACAATCACTGAAGTTCAGCACATAGGAAGCCACATCCATAGGAAAAGTGGGGGAGAACTACATCAAGTGAACACTCCCATGGGACAAAAGAATCTGATCAATAGACTTCAGCCCTATACCTTTCTTCTGATAAAGCCTACCCAAATAAGAAGGAGCCAGAAAAAGAACCCTGGTAATATTAAAAAACAAGGCTCTTCAACACCCCCCAAAATCACACTAGTTCACCAGCAATGGATCCAAATCAAGAAGAAATACCTGATTTACCTGAAAATGTATTCAGGAAGTTAGTTATTAAGCAAATCAAGGAGGGACCACAGAAAGGCAAGCCCCAGTGCAAGTAAATCCAAAAACTGATATAAGAAGTGAAGGGAGAAATATTCAAGGAAATAGATACCTTAAAGAATAAACAATCAAAAATTCAGGAAACTTTGGACACACTTTTAAAAACGTGAAATGCTCTGGAAAGTCTTAGCAGTAGAATAGAACAACTAGAAGAAAGAAATTCAGAGCTTGAAGACAAGGTCTTCTAATTAACCCAATCCACCAAAGACAAAGAACAAAGAATAAGAAAATATGAACAATGCCTCTAAGATGTCTGGGATTATGTTAAATGACCAAACCTAAGAATAATCAGTGTTTATGAAAAAGAAGAGAATTCCAAAAGCTTGGAAAACATATTTGGGGGAATAATCAAGAAAAACTTTCCCAGTCTTTCTAGAGACCTAAACATTCAAATACAAGAAACACAAAGAACACATGGAAAATTCATAGCAAAAAGATGTTTGTCTAGGCACACTGTCATCAGGTTATTCAAAGTTAAGACAAAGGAAAGATTCTTAAGAGCTGTGAAACAGAAGCAACAGGCAAACTATTAAAGAAAACCTATCATGTTAACAGCAGATTTATCAGCAGAAACTCCACAAGCTAGAAGGGATTGGGGCCCTATCTTCAGCCTCCTCAAACAAAACAATTATCAGCCAAGAATTTTGTATCCAGCGAAACTAAGCAACATGTACGAAAGAAATATACAAACTTTTTCAGACAAACAAGTGCTGAGAGAATTCACGATTACTAAGCCACTTCTAAAATGAGCTCTAAATCTTAAAACAAATCCTGGATACATCAAAACAGAACCTATTTAAAGCATAAATCATACAAGACTTATAAAACAAAAATACAAGTTAAAAGCAAAGCAAAAACAAACCAAAAAAAAATAAAGTACGCACACAACAAAGAGCATGATGAACACACATTTTAATACAAACATTGAATGTAAAAGTCGTAAATGCTCCACTTCAAAGATACAGAACTGCAGAATGGATAAGAACTCAACAACCAACTGCCTGCTGCCTTCAGGAGACTCACCAAACACATAAGGACTCACATAAACTTAAGTAAAGTAGTGGAAAAAGACATTTCCTGCTAAAGGACACCAAAAGTGAGCAGGGGTACCTATACTTATATTAGACAAAACAAACTTTAAAGCAACAGCTGTTAAAATAGACAAAGAGGGACATTATATAATGGTAAAAGGCTTTGTCCAACAGGAAAATATCACAATTCTAAACATATATGCTCCTAACACAGGAGATTCCAAATTTATAAAACAATTACTAATTGACCTGATAAATGAGATAGACAGCAACACAATAATAGTGGGGGACTTCAATACTCCACAGACAGCATTTGACAGGCCATCAACACAGAAAGTCAACCAAGAAACAATGGATTTAAACTATACCTTGGAACAAGTGGAATTAACAGAAATATACAGAACATTTCTTCCAACAACTGCAGAATACACATTCTATTCAAGAGTGCATGGAAATTTCCCCAAGATAGACCATATAATAGGCCATAAAACAAGCCTCAATAAATTTAAGAAAATTGAAATTATATCAAGCACTCTCTCAGACCACAGTGGAATAAAACTTGAAATCAACTCTAAAAGGAACCTTCAAAACCATGCAAATACATTGAAATTAAATAACCTGCTCCTGAATGACCATTGGGTCAAAAACAAAATCAAGATGAAAAGTAAAAAAATCTTCGAACTGAACAACAATGATGACACAACCTATCAAAACTTCTGGGATACGGTAAAGGTAGTGCTAAGAGGAAAGTTCATAGCCCTAAACGCCTATATCAAAAAGACTGGAAAAGCACAAACTGACAGTCTAAGGTCACACCTCAGGGAACTAGAGAAACAAGAACAAACCAAACCCAAACTCAGTCGAAGAAAGGAAGTAACCAAGATCAGAGCAGAGCTAAATGCAATAGAAACAAACAAGCAAAAACAAACAAATAACAACAAAAACATACAAAAGATAAATGAAACAAAAAGCTAGTTATTTGAAAAGATAAATAAAATTGATATACCATTAGCAAGATTAAGCAAACAGAAAAGAAGAGAGGAAATCCAAATAATCTCACTAAGAAAAGAAACAGGAGATATTACAACAGAAAACACTGAAATACAAGAGATCCTTCAAGGCTACTATGAACACCTTTACACACATAAACTAAAAAACGTAGAAAAGATGACGAACTTCTTAGAAAAATACAACTCTCCTAGCTTAAGTTTGGAAGAATTAGATACCCTGAACAGATCAACAACAAGCAGTGAGATTGAAATGGTAATTTAAAAATTATCAACAAAACAACTTCCAGGACTGGATAGATTCACAGCAGAATTCTACCAGACATTAAAAGAATAATTGGGTTTTCCCTTCCATAGCCTAATACTGAAATGACTCACTGTTAAGTTTTAACTCTCATCTTTTAGAACTCTCTTAAGTCCTCTTCACTTAGCAGGAACAGGAAACTCCCCTGATAGAACCTTGATAATAGATCCTTTCCACTCACAAGAAAAATAATTTCCATTTTTACTTTGTAGTTATGATATTGTTTCTCAAAATTGTAGTTATTATAAAAATCTGTGGTTGACATCTGCATCTTCCACAGCATTTCAGCAAGAGTTTCTCACAAATTTATTTATGGAAAGCCTGTTTCTCTTAAGTCAATAAAACATATAAAATAATATTTCTGAAGATCAATTGCAGCTAGTTTTAAGACAATTTCTGAAAAATTAAGATTTTTACATGCCTCAGACATTGGATGATCAAATGACCTAATGTAGTGCTACTCAAACTACTTACAATGAAGGTTCTTTTTAAAATATATATAATCTGTTACAAAAGTGTACTTTTGTAAAATACAATAAAAGTGAGTTAATAGAAAGGTACAATTTAAAAAGCAAACATATACAAAATGCAGCCCCACTGATCACCTTTGGTGATCACATTGGTGATCACATTGCAGCAATGTCTCAAGTTGCTATAAACATTTTTAAATGACTTGTTCTTTATTTCCATTTTTGTCTTGCCTTGTACCAATTGACAGACCATCACCAGTCTCTAGACATCCACTGAGTAGCCCCGATAGAATTCATTTAATCAGTGCTTCTCAAACTTTATTTTTTCATTTAAGTTTTTGAGACCTAGGTCTCCCTTTGTTGCCCAAGCTGGAGTGCAGTGGCATGATCATGGCTCACTTCAGTCTCAACCTCCTGAGCTCAATCAATCTTCCCACCTCAGCCTCCTGAGTAGCTGGAACTAGAGGCACATGCCACCATGCCCAGCTAACTTTTGTTGTTGTTGTTGTAGAGACCAGGTTTCGCCATGTTGCCCAGGCTGGTCTCAAACTTTCAGACTCAAGTCCTCTGCTTGACTTAGCCTCTCCAAGTGCTGAGATTACAGGCATGAGCCACCATGCCCAGCCCTAATGCATCTCAAACTTTAATGTGCACACTAATCACCTAGGGATCTTGTTAAAAATGTGTTAAAATGGGTCTGTACTTGGATCCAAAATTGAGTATTTTTAGCAAGATACCAGATGAAGCCTACAATGCTGCTTGTCTGTATTTCCCCATGTGGGGAAATATTGTGTATATTCATTTCCATATCTCCAATGCTGAACACAATACTAGGCACATAATAGGTGTATAAGAAATGTTTGAAGGGTATTGAAATTTCCCTGCATGGATACATGAACTTTTTTCATTTAAAAACATTCCATAACATTTTGATTATGGGTACAGGCAGTGAGGAAGAATGTTTTTAAAATATCCACCTTGTCATAAATGTATACTTTTTTACAAATAAAATACTATAAAAGTCACATTAAATAAAAAATATGCAAAATATAAGTCCATGTTTGGATGTTGCAGCAATGTCAAATTTCTTGTGTTGTGATTCTATCAATTACTTGACATTTACAAAACTATGTTTCGAGGACAGGATTGCTTTTATTTGCATAATCCATTGCAACACTGATTTTATAACAGTGAGGAGGGATAGTATTTTTCAATAGGTAAAGGTTTAGTTTCTTTTTAATACCCTGTTAATGAAACTACCACTTACATAGATGTTGTAATTTTGTATTTTTTTTCTCCTTTCACTGAGATGACCACATTAACTGGATTGACTCGTGAACCTAATTATACATGCAGCATAGCATGAGTATAATAGGGTCTGGACAGCTAAGAAGTAGAGCTCTATGAAAGCTGTTCCGAGCATTGTGTTAATAATTTCCATAAGACATTGTCTTCTAGGTGTGATATTTCACCAAGCTCGTGACTCATGTCACTGTCACCAAGCTTTTCTGTTTTATATCTATTTTCTCTTGGCAAATTGTGACATGGTAGTTTTATCAAAAGGAACTTTCAGAAATCTTATAAAAGAGTTTGTGAGTCTTCCTCAGCTTCAAAAAATTCTGTCAAAATCTGATTTTGAAGTATGCCACAAAAATGAACCTGTTCTTTGAATTATAACAAATGGCTTTCAAAATGAGGTGGGAGAAGGGTTTAACAAAACACATTGTATTCAACTAGTCAAACACATGAATGGTTTAAGTGACAATGCCTGATACATGCATAGTTGCCAGAAGTGTTCTGTAGAAGCCCCCATGTCCTTGATGCCATTAGACTCCTCCACTGTTTTTCTTTCCTCTGGAGTCTTTGAATCTTTGCTTACCAAGATAGACTGCAGAAACCAAAAACAGCCCTAAGGGATCATTACCATCAACAAAAAACAACTTTAGATATCCTTAGAGGACAATAAGGGTTTGCCTATTGGTGTCTGGGTCAATAGATATCCTTGAGGACAATAAGAGTTTGCCTATTGGTGTCTGGGTCAATCAATAGTGTTTTTGGAACTTGTGACACTTATATTACCATTTTAAATCTTGAGTTTGTAAATTCATTCATGATCCCAGTTATTTTCCTTATTACTTGATTTTTGGTAAATGTGGATTACTATAAAGAATTTTTGTGTGGCAGTAAGGTAGTCATATAAAGTATCTTAATGTATATGTCTTTTTCAGATTATTTAAAATCTACCACCCACAGTAGATGTAAGCTCCATGAGAGCAGGCTTCTTGCTTGCTTTCTTTACTACCACAACCCCAGCACCTAGAACTCTGTCTAGATCATGAAAGATGCTTGGCAAATATGTGTGGCATGAATGTTCAATTATCATTTCACACATTAGACTCAAAATCATAGAAATGTTTCTTTGATACCTATACCTTGATAGACAGAGAGGTAAACATGAACTCAAGAGGCCTTGTTTTTAATATCGCTGAACTTAATCAGAATTTTAAAACAACTAAATTTAAAGAGAAGCTAGTCAGTGCATGCATTTAAATAAATGCCCACTTATATGCAAGATGTCACCTTTGTTACTGATCTCTAATATTTCACTCACAGATTAATCTAACTCGGGTTTTAGCCTTTTATCATATTATAATATTTCCTTCTATAATTATTTTGTGTGTCTTTCTTTTTAGCTTTATTGAAATATATGCCAAAATTGTACACATTTTATGTATACATCTTGATGAGTATGGACATACACACACACCCAAGATACCACCACCACAACCAAGGTACTAAAGACATCTGTCACCTCTAAAATTGCCCTTGTCTTTTTTTTTTAGAACACTAAACATGAGATCTATCTTCTAAACATATTTTAAAGTGTACAATGCCTTGTTGTTTATGTAACATAGTGAAACAACTGTGGAAAACAGCATGGAGGATTCTCAAAACATTAAAAATAGAAGAACCATATGATCCAGCAATCCCATTTCTGGTATATATCCAAAATAATTAAAACGAGGATATCAAAGAGACATCTAAAACTTTATGTTTATTGCAGCATCATTTCCAATAATCAAGATGTGTAAACAACCCAAATGTCCACCTACAGATGACTACAGAAATAAAATGTGCTATGCACATACACACAATGTAGTATTAGTTAACGTTAAAAAGAAGGAAATCCTGCCATTTGTAATACCATTAATCAAACTAGAGGACATTATACTAAGTTAAATAAGCCAGCCGCAGAAGGACAAATACTGCATGATTCCACTTATATGAAGTATCTAAAATAGTCAAACTCATAGAAGCAGAGAGTAGAATGGTGTTTACCAGAGGCTGGAAAAAGGGCGAAATGAGGAATTGTTCTTTGATAGGTAGAAAGTTTCTGTTATAAAAGATGAATATGATTTTACTAACTGATTCTGAGGCTTCTTTTAGAGTCAAATATTTCTCATCTCTAGTTAAACACAGCTCTGAAATTTAGCTCAGATCTATTTGAGAAGAAGAGCACCCCCAATTCCAACCATGGATTATTTGGACAGAACAAATTATTTTTAGAACTCTTTGTTTTATAGCATCAACTGAAGCAGACCCTTACATTAGAAGGGAGAAATTGAAGACACACAAAAGTAATAGTGTGTGTTTCCTCCATCTCCTCCCCTATCCCGAGTCAGAAAGTCACTTTATATTCTTCTGTTAAATAGAAACACTATCTTCTCTCTCTTCAGGGTACTTTCTATTTGTAGGTACTTAACAGGTGTTAGCAGCATCCTGGCAGCCTACAACTTCCATGGTTTGCCATTGAAGTATGCTGCTTCCTAAAAGAGTATGTATCTATTACTAGAGAACAATCCACTTTGAACATAAATTTAAAATGGTATTAATGACTCCTACTGCCTTCCCTTCTTCCTCACTCTGTTCCAGCAGCGATAACCCCCTCCCTGGTTCCTAGAACACCACAACAACATGTATGTTTTTCATGTCTTAGTTTTCTTCATAGCATTTATCATAATCTGTTGTTCTATAGGTTTATTTCTTTGTTTATTGCCTATTTTCAATTTAACAAACATATATATTGCTCATTATGTGCTGTATTTTACAAATATTAACTGTTTAATTTTCACGATTATTGTGGGAAGTAGGCATTACCAATATAGTTATTTTGCAGATAATGAAAATGGTCATAAGTAGATTAGGTAACTTGAACAAGGCCATGCAAATATTAAGTGATGGAATTGGGATTAAAACATACACAATTTGACTCCAATGTCCATGCTATTAAAAAAAAGGCATAAAATATAATACTTGTGAAGTCAGAGATTTTTAACTATTTTGTTCAGTGGTGTGTCCTTGGTGCCAAGAATGTCGAAATTATAGTAGGTTCTCAATATATATTTGTTGAATAGTTTAGTTTATTACTTTGGGGGTGAATAAACAAGCAAAAATGTCCTTATGCCTCCCTGGAGTTTCTCCTGGTAGCTTAGAAACATGGTATCAATCAGCTACTTCACGGAATGTGTTTAGTCCTAAGAGATAGAAGTCCGCTGTCAAGAGATGACGACACTGGAGAAATATTAAGTGAGTTATACAACACCATGATGTTGTGCGGTTGTTGTAAAAGCATGGTATGAGGTCCTTAAGCGGACCCTTAAGGCTGTGAAAGAGGGCAGGTAGAAAATGATGAGAAGTTAGGTCTCTGAGACCACAAATCCTTTTCCAGGCAAACAACTCTGCTTGTGCCTGTTTTTTTATCTTGGGCTTGTGTAAATGATTTTATTTGAACACAGGAGTAAACATGGTTAAGGCCACTCTTACAGTAGAGAGAACACTGCTTGAAGTCAGAAGACTTGGGTTCTATTTTTATATTCTATCATTTACTAGCTGTAACTCCGACCCTGTCTTGCAAGGGATATCAAATGAGATGATGACGGAAACAAATGTGGTTTGGTATTCCCCAGAATGGTTATATATGTGGGCTGAATAGGTGGTCCCCTACCTAGTAGAGCTCAGGAACTGTAAATAGTCCAACTTTCCACAGAAAAAAAAAAAAAAAAAACTATCATTTTCATTAGCCTGACACCATGGCTGTAATTCTCACCATCAGTTACTCCTTTAGACTAAGGGAGTGCTTCAAGAGACTCCTGATAAAATATCCCAAGAGGGAAATTAATTTATCACCATCAATTAACACACTAATATAGAATTATTTTTCAGATTGACAAGTTGTCATCCAGCAAAGAGTATCTAAAGGAATGAAAACATTGATTGGTAAATATCAAGAAAAGATAAAAGGAAAGAAAGCATTTGAGAGAGCAAAAATAACCCCTTATATCACTTAACCATTTATAGTTTTCACAACATTTTCACGTATTTCATCTATTTGAACTTTACAGCAATTATGCAGAATTGATATGTGTATGCCAATTTTGCAGATAATAAAACTGAGGCTAAAAGACAAGCAATTTGACCTCTCCCAAACTGCATATTTACCTTGAAATACCCTCTCCCTACTACAAATATTACCTAATTCATGTTTGCTAAACAAACTCAGTTTACACTATTTTTCTAAAGAATATTCCTTGACCCCTGTAGACTTGATAAGACACTCATTCCAGAATACTATGCTTTTCTTGATTGATCAGAATAAAATATTACTGTGATTTTCTGATGAATTGATTTATTCCACCACTGAATTTTTGGCAGTCTTGATGGAAAAAAGTCTGGCTGTCTTGTTCACTATCATTTCTCTGGTGTCTAAAATAGGGCCTGGCACACATATTATAGCTATCCAACAGGTACTTATTAAATAAATAAATGATTTACAGAAGTTCACAGGCAATAGTCTTTGCTACTGCGGGGAAGGTGAGCCCCAGCAGAGTTTGGCCACCATTCAAATGAGAATAACTGAGCCCTGGATAGAGCCATTACAACCTGAGAATTTGGGCAAAGCTAATGCCATTTTTATTTCCTACAGAGCATCTTTCATAATCTTTCTAAAGAAACTCAATCCAATAATAATCACTTACAATTTATACTTGTTAAACTAAAACTAAACATATTCATATTGTATTTTAGCTTAGATGTGGAAATAATTTTGCTGCTCTGTTTTTCTGCTACTTTATGTTTTTTTTGTATAGAGATTAACTTTTGATTGTTACAAATGTATGACATTAGTACAAATCTTTTTATTAAGATAATAGTCTTGAAAGAAATTAAGAAAACCAAAACATATACAAAATATGTTCTTAATATTTTTTATTAAACTCAACTTTTTAATCTCTTAGTACAAATTTAAACAAACTCTATCACTATTATACTTATCAATGTATATGTTTAAATACTAATTCTTGTGAAAGACATTATTTTTATTATTTTTCCAATTCATAATTAACAAATAATGGTTGTATATATTTATGGGATACAATGTGATTTTTGATACATATTTACAATGTGGAATGATTAAATCAGGTTAAAATCCATCACCTCATATACTTATCATTTTTTGTGGTGAAAACATTTAAAATCTATTATTTTAGCAATGTTGAAATATACGATGCATTATTAATTATGGACACCATTCTGTGCAATAGGTCACTGAAAATTATTTATACATAAAAATGTATAAATAATACAATTATTTTTATGTAACCTTTGACGAACATCTCCCTTTTCCCCATTCACTCCCCTCCCCCAATCTCTGCATTTCACTGTCTACTTCCATGAGTTCAACTATTTTAGATTCCACGTATAAGTCAGATGATGCAGTATTTGGGATTCTGTGCCCAGCTTCTTTCTTTTAGTATAATGTTCCTTAGGTTTATCTACATTGTTGCAAATGACAGGATTTCCCTCCTTCTTTAAGGATGAGTAATATTCCACTGAGTATGTATCCCAGAACAAGATATAACCTCAAAATTTTTAGAAGGGCTATTATCAGAAAGACAAAAGATAGCAAGTGTTCGCAAGGGTATGGGGAAAAGAGAACCCTTGGCATTGTTGGTGGGAATGTAAATTAACATAGCTATTAAGAAAATGTATAAAACCTCGTCAGAAAACTAAATATAGAATTACTATATGATTCAGCAAACCCACTTTTGGGTATATATCCAAATAATTTGAAGTTGGTAAGTTAAACAGCTATCTGCACACCCTTGTTTACTGCCAGATTGTTTCCAATAGCTACAATATGGGAGCAAACTAGGTGTCCATAATCAAATGAATGGAAAAAGACAGATTCTTGAGTACAGCTTTTATTATTACTTTTATTATCAAATTGCAACCTAACAGAATGCTTTTAAAATATTTGTGTAGACACCACCAAAAAACTAAGTGCAATAGAAATTTAATTTATAAGTTGTGTTTGGCCAGCAGTTTTGGCTTTTTCTCTCTAATAAATAGAGATTCTATACTAATTTATACTTTACAGTGATGGGTTAACTGGGGAGTTACATTAAATACACACATACCATTGCAAGTGAAAAAGTGAATTTGCAGAAATAATCTGGAAAATTCAGTGCACAAATAATGATTTTGGCTTAATAATCATCTCCAACATGGAATTACCTTTATCCAATAGATGCTTTTTAAATATATTAAAATAAATATACCATATATACAGAATTCTCAAAAAACCACAAGGAGTTTTGCATCTTCAGTATATTAACAAATATTTTAAACAAAAGTGTCAAGAAATAGTGCCACTTCTTTATGGCCAAGATGGTAGATGGGAGGCATTATTAGCATGCATCGCCCAGTTGGAAAGACAAAATAGTTTGTAGAGATTCATATTGTGAACTTTCTTCCAAGAAATAATGCAGGAAGTTAACAGGAAAACTAAAAGAAACCACAGATTCTTTGAAAGAAGTGTTGGATTGGAGCCTACACCATGAGCCAGGTGGAAAACTGTAAGTCTTCAGAATGTGAGAGGAGGACAAACTGCCTCCAGAGTATACACTACCAACAGGGAACCTAGAAATTCAGGTCATGGGGGAAGTCCTTACTCTGATCCAGCATTGGAGCTAACTTAGAGAGCAGTGGGGAGTATATGGAAAAAAAAAATGTGGCATTGGGACACGCTTTGTGTGCATTTCTAGTATCCAGAAGGGATTGAGGGAAGCCATTCATGATTCCACCTCACAGGGGACCTTGTGAAAATTTTACAGGTAACTCAGGAAGTGGTCCCAGGCAGAGAGAACCTCCCAAATGAAATTTGTGTTATGAGTAAGGACAAAACGCTTTGGGCAGAACTGAGGAACAAGTAGGAAGTGTGCTGTAGCCACAGATGCAGGAGCTAGGTGCCCTTGCTTTGTAGCAGACCACAAGGGGCATGGCCTGTAAGCCAGGGGTGTTGTGTGCTTGGGGAAGGTATATGGCCTGGGGCAATCTTAAGTTTTGAGTGCAGACTGCCTAGAAACTAGTTAGTTGCTGTTCGTGGATCACTGTGGATGCAAGACCTTCCTTGCCAAGTGTATGGGCACTGGGTAGGGTTTACTATTATCGGCTACCCCCAGCTCCCTTTACAGGCTTTTCTGTGCAGCAGAGGCATCTACACTCCTTTCTGGAACATTACCCCTGGGGCCAGAGAACCACTTTCTGATCCCAGTGGGGGCTGCTGCTTTTGAGCACACAAGGAGAGCCAGAGCATTGACTTGCCTGACCCAGCCTCTACGTAACTTTGCCCCTCCAACCACCCTGGGAGTTTGACAGAAAGGACAGACCTTTTGGGAGCTCAACGGCCTCAGCAATTGCCTGAGTCATCAGAGTACCGTGCCTGGGTAACATAAGGCAAGACAAGTCTCACTGCTACCACTGCAACTGGTGCCCTTTTGCAGGCACCACCACCTGGGTAGAAGCCAACTGTCACAGTTTATTATGGCATCTGCAGGTACAATAACACCATGCAAGAAGAAAAAGAAAAAAGCTTGTGTGTGTCCTCAGCTATCACCATTGCCTGCATCACTCTGACTAATCAGGGCTTCCTGAGTCTCTCCACATGACCAGTTTATTAGTACTATAACTGGCATTTGAGAAAGCCAATACACTAAAGCTATTTATAACAAAGTAATCTCACAGTCTATATCACTCCCCTCCCACTCCCATCAGAGCAGGTGTTGGAACTGCTGCTGGGAGTCTTGAGAAAAGGTCACATCACTGGACCCCTTGTGGACATTCTCCACCACCAGCCTAGAATGTGGCTGCCACAGTGGGTGGCTGGACCCAAAGGAGAAGCATCTTTCATTAGTCTGGCCTTCAGGGACTCCTACTCCTAGGGAAAAGGGGACCACACCACATCAAGGGAACACCCCGTGGTACAAAAGAATCCAGACAGGAGGCCTTGAGTCCGGAACTTTCCACTTGTGGGAAGTATCTTTCAGTGGAGTGACAGTTGTAGTGCTAAGCTCAAGGGGAAAAGTCTGCAGCTCCACCCCAAGTTCTGGTGCTTGTGAAGGGTCTTGGAGAAGGAGACTTCTCCCTCTCATCCACCACTGCAGACAGAGTGTTAATTCTCCATGTGAGCTCAGTGTGGGTACACATGTAGATAGCCTTTTTGGAACACTTTAGGGTGATTGCATTCCCATAGGAGGAGTGCTTTCCAGGTTTTCACTTTCGTGAAGGGTAGAGTCACAATCCCTCTATACATGGAGCATCAGCACTACTGCAAATGAAAAGTGGTCCCTGTCTGATATGAATAGCCAGAACACTGGGTCAGAAGTATGACTGGGAGATGGACTGCTTTCCTATTGGCTTGGCAGAGAAGCTGATGTGGCTCCCTTCCTTACCTCTGAAAAGACCAATGTGTTTCATTGAGAACTTCCCCAGCTGCCTCTGTCAAGGTTGGGACCTCTGCTCATCATTGGATATTGCATTGACTAATTTGCTTTAACCACAGTCAGTTTTTACCCACGGACCCTTCCCTTACTGGCCTGAAGCCTGAACTGTTCAGCCCAATAAATGAGACACTGGGGGAAAAATAAATAAATAAAAACATACACACCACTGGGGAACAGGAGACTTCCACCATTACAACCCCACAGGAGACAGTGAAACTAAACACACTCTGAGCACATTTCAACTTCAACCAACACCTTTGAAAGTCACCATGCAAATATTCTATAGAGTCAAGGAACTCATACAGAGCCTTCATCTTTGAAAGTGCACAGACCTGACATATTACAATTAGCTATAAATATTAAAGTCACAGTGTCAAGGAGGAAAATTTTGAAAACTCACAATCATATCAAAAATAAACTCAAAAATTATTAGAAGAAATAGTCTATCCTAATGTGAAGGAACCAGAAAAATAATTTTGGCCATATGACAAAATAGGGTTCTACAACAACCCCAAAAGATCACACTAGCTCTCTAGCAATTGATTCAACCCAAGATGAAGTTTTTGAAATACCAGAGAAAAAGTATCTCTATCAAAAAGAACATAGAAAAGAAGGGTGAAAACCAACATGAAAAAGAAAAGATTTCAGAGTATGAATGAAAATTTTTCTAAAGAGACAGATCTTTTAAAGAAAAAAATATCAGAACTTCTGGAAATAAAAGGCACATTTAGGGAATTAAAAAATGCAATGGAAAGTTATACTAATAGACTAGGAAAAGTGAATGATAAAATTTCAGAGCTCAAAGACAGGACTTTTTAACTAACCCAATCAGACTAAAACAAAAAATAAAGAATTAAAAGAAATGAACAAAGTCTTTACAACATATAGAATTATGTAAAATGGTAAGCATAAAAATCACTGGTGTTCTCAAGGGAGAAAAAAAAAAAGTTCGGAAAATTAATCTGTGAGAAAAACTTCCCTGGCCTTGTTAGAAATTTATACATCAAAATACTGGAAGCTCAAAGAAATCTTGGGAGATTTATTGCAAAAAGGACACCACCAAGTGAAATAGTCATCAGGCTATCTAAAGTCAACTTGAAGGAAATAATTCTAAGAACACTGATACAAAAATACTAGGTAATCAATGAAGAAAAAATCTATCAGACTAATAGTAGACTTATCAGCAGAAAATTTATAAGCCAGAAGGGATTGGGGATCCTATATTTAGCCTTCTTAAACAGAATAACTGTCAACCAATCATTGTATACCTAGCAAAACTAAGTTTCATAAATGAAGGAGAAATGAAGTCTTTTCCAGATAAGCAAATGCTGAGGGAATTTGTCACTAGCCCTACAAGAAATGCTAAGAAGAGTAGAAAGGCTTGAGAAAAGGTCAATATGCACCAGAATAGAACCTCTTTAAACGATAAAACTCACAGGGCTTATAAGACAATAAGACAATGAGGAAAACAAAATATCTAGGTAACAATAAATAACATGACTTGGACAGTACCTTGCATTTCAATATTAAAGTAGAATATAAATGGACTAAACACTCCACTTAAAAGATACAGATTGTCTTAGTAAATAAAAACAGAAAAATCACAAACCAAGTATCTGCTGTCTTCAATAGACTCATCTAACTTGTTGGGATTCATATAGACTCAAGCTAAAGGGGTAGAAAATATATTCCATGCAAATAAAAACCTAAGCAAGCAGGAGTTGCTATTCTTATAACAGATAAAACAGATTTTAAAGCAACAACAGTATAAAAAGAAAAAAAGGTCATTATGTAATGATAAAAGGATCATTTCAACAAGATATTATCATCCTAAATATATATGCACTTAACTCTGGAGCTACCAGATTCATAAAACAATTACTACTAGACCTAAGGAAAGTGATAGACAGCAACATAATAATAGTGGAGAACGTAAATACTCCACTGACAGCACTAGACAGATCATTGAGGCAGAAAGTCAATGAAGTACCATTGAACTTACACTCTAGAACACATAGACCTATCAGATATTTACAGAGGATTCTACCCATGAACTGCAGAATATGCATTCTCCTCATTAACACACTAAACATTCTCAAATAAATAATGAAAACCCTTTTATAATAGCTGCCAAAAATAATACTGGGAATATAATTAACCAAGGAAGAGAAAGATCTCTACAAGGAGAATGACAAAACACTTCTGAAAATAATCAGAAGACATAAATAAATAAAAATACATTACATGCTCACAGATTGGAAGATTTATTTATTTATTTATTTATTTTTATTTTTTTTTTTTATGAGCAAGAAATTCATTTTTATTGGATTAGACCATTAAGATTTTGGCATGCATTTGTTACACTGCGTAGCATTGCTTACTCAAATACGTTCCACTTCCTAAGTGATATAGTAATAAATGCTCACAATTTTAATAACTTAAAAGGTCTAGAGTTAAAGAGATACTTTAACACTTCATTTCTACTATATTTCTACTGTAGTAGAAACACTTATTTTTACTATAGAACTAATGTTTTACATGAAATTTAAAACAACACTGTGACAGAACATTATGGTAAGAGTGTTTGATTTTTATTTCAAATATTTTACAAAACATGGGTAAAAGATTGTGGCAAAGACTACTACTTTTTTCACAAATACTATTTTTTTCTTTTTTTCCTAATAAATAATCTAAATGTTGTTGGACACATGGCCACTGGTTCGAGATAACATCTTCCAGTTTAAGCTAAATGTTACCATGTCTGTTTGATCATGATAAGAAACACTTCTAAATAATTCCTTTAAAGAAAAATAGTAATGCACTATTCTGCCCACTTTCACCTTTTCAATTAGGGTGAAAACATTAGGATGAAGATTAAGAGATGGAAGCTATGAGTTAAGGATGACGGAATTGCACTACTAGATCTTGAAGATCTAACTTCATGTCATTTCATAACAGCAAAATCAACTTCTGTTTCTTTAAAGGCATATTATTTGGGTTTTCTTTTCTTTTTCTTTTTTTTTTGGGGGGGGGGAGATGGAAGTATCTGTCTGGACCTCCCGAATAGCTGAGACTACAGGAGTGCACCACCATGCCTGGGTAATTTATTTTTGTATTTTTAGTAGAGATGGGATTTCACCATGTTGCCCAGGCTGGTCTCAAACTCCAGAGCTCAGGCAATCAGTCAACCTCAGCCTTGGGTTTTCAATACCATAAAGTGAGCCCCACTTAATAGAAAGTGAAATAGGCTAATTCAGCAAAATTCCATGAAATGAATGGCAGATAGAAACTCAGAAGGAACAATTTGAGCCACAGTTGCTTTTAGTGTACATACAGTAATATTCCTTACTCTGCTTAACTGCCATCTTTTAAGTATATCACCTATAAATCTGATGCTTTTTCTTAGTGCATTTTCTTCTGTTTATTTATACACTAAAGTCACAATTCCAGATTCATAAGCTTTCACACCTTGTATTGGTAAGTGAAGTCATTCACTGCACAAAATCTGAATTTACTACATGATGAAAAAGAAAAAGAAATACGGTTTCAATTAACATTATTGATGAAAGATACCAAAATCCTAGTATGTTATATACATCCTAAAAATTATTTTCTTTATTATAATAATATAGTAACAGAGGTTTTCTATATTTAACAAACATTATCTTAGTTGATACTTAAATAAACAGAGATAGAACAGAAATACTATCTTTATAAATAAAAAACATGAGCTGTATGAAGTTAAATGACTTATGGAGGGTCTTGTGTCTTTAGTATTAATGATCTCTCTCCAAAAATGGTAGGATTCTTATGACATTTCTAAACATTTCTTAGTAACAGTATGAACACTATTTGATTGACAGGTGCACTCAAAGCCAAGACTTCACCACTGGGCAATATATCTGTGCAACACAATCACAATTGTACCCCTAAATCTATAAAAAAATTTAAGTTAAAATAGATTATTTTAATGGATTGCTTAGACTCAAATTTTTAAAGCCAATGGGATGTAGCCATTTATTTTTTGCCAAAGCAATAATTTTTATTTTATTTTTATTATACCTGGGTACATGTGCACAATGAGCAGGTTTGTTACATAGGTATACATGTGCCATGTTGGTTTGCTGCACCCATCAACTCATCATTTACATTAGGTATTTCTCCTAATGCTATCCCTCCCCCAGGCCCCCACCCCAGATTGGAAGATTTAACACAGAATATCCTGAAAATGACTGTACTGCCCAAAGAAATCTATAGCTTTAGTGCATTTCCAATCAAAAGACTTACATCATTTCTTACAGAATTAGAAAAAAAAATCCTGAAATTCATATGAAACCACAAAGGAGCCTGAATAGTTACAGCAATCCTAAGTATAAAGAAAAAATCTGAAGATATTACATTACTTTGGCAAAGCATTTAAAAAAAAAAAAAAACATAAATTGGGAAACAGACACCCTATTCAATAAATGGTGCTGGGAAAACTGGATAGCCCCGTGTAGAAGAATGAAATTGGATCTCTATCTCTCATCATTTACAAAAATGTAGTCAAGACGGATCAAAGACGTAAATCCAAGGTGGGAAATCATAAAAATTATACAAGAAACCCTAGGGAAAAACACTTCTGCTCATTGTGCTAGGCAAATAAATTATGACCAAGACCCCAAAAGCAAATGCAACATAACCAAAAATAAATAAATGAGACCTAATTAAACTAAAAGGCTTCTACACTGCAAAAGAAATAATCATCAAAGAAAACAGACAACACAAAGAATAGGAGAAAATATCTGCAAACTATGCATCTGACAAAGGACTAATATTCAGAATTTATAAGGAACTCAAAGAAATCAGCAAGAAATAAAATCAAATATTCACATTTAAAAAGTGGGCACATTACATGAATAGATATTTTTCAAAAGAAAATATACAAATGGCCAAGAAATATATGAAAAAATGCTCAACATCACTAATCATCAGGTAAATGCAAATTAAAATCATAATGAGATGCCACTTTATCCCAGCCAGAATGGCCATTATTAACAAGTCAAAAAAATAGATATCGGTGTGGATGTGGTCAAAAGGAGACCCTTACACACTGCTGGTGCAAATGTAAATTAGGGTGACCTGTGTGGAAAACAGTATAGAGATTTCCTTAAAAAACTGACAATGTATCTACCATTTGTTTCAGCAATCCCACTACTGGGTATCTACCCAAGAGAAAATAAGTCATTATATTAAAAACACACCAGCACACATAAATTTATTGCAGCAAAACTCACAATTGCAAAGATATTGAACCAACTTAAGTGCCCATCAACTGTTGTGTAGGTAAAGAAAATGTGGTGTTAATACACCAGGGAATACTACTCAGCTATAAGAAGAATGAAATAATGTCTTTTGAAGGAACTTGCATGGAACTTGAGGCCATTATACTAAGTAAAGTAACTCAGGAATGGAAAACTAAATACTGTATGTTCTTATTTACAAGCGGGAGCTAAGCTATGGGTACACAAAGGCATATGGAGTGGTATAACAGATGCTGGAGAATCAGCAGGGGATGTGAAGAAAGTGAGGGATAAGAAAACTACATGTTGGGTACAATGTGCACTACTGGGATAACGAATGCACTAAAATCTTAGACGTCACTACAACGCAATTTACCATGCAACTGAAAACCACTTATACCCACAAAACTACTGAAAGTAAAAAACTATGGGATGGCTAGAGAAATATGGCAGAAGAGAAACCTATGCTATTTTCCCCCCACTGAAATAACAAATGTTAACAACGATATGCACATGGAAATGTACCATCAGAAGAACCAAAAATAAGGAGAGCAATCACAGTATCTGATTAATTTCATATTGCTGAAAGAGGAATTAATAAGAGCAGAAGAGACAGGCTGGAATCACTGATATCACTCCTTCCCTATTAACCAGCAGCAGCCATGCAGTGAAGAGAGTGAATGTGTGCACTTTGCATATAGAGAGTGCATTGACTTTGACTGGGAGACTTTACATTGAACTCAGTGCTGCTCTGTTGCGGTACAGAATAAGATCAGGGCAGTTCCAAGATGACTGAATAAGAACAGATCCAGCCCAGCCTCCAGCTCCCAGCGTGAGCGACACAGAAGGTGGGTGATTTCTGCATTTCCAAATGAGGTACTGGGTTCATCTCACTGGGGCATGTCGGACAGTGGGTGCAGCCCACTGAGTGAAAGCTGAAGGAGGGCAAGGCATTGCCTCACCCAGGAAGCACAAGGGGGAAGGGAATTCCCTTTCCACAACAAGGGAAATTGTGACACAAAACACCTGGAAAATTGGGTCACTCCTGCCATAATATTGTGCTTTACCAAGGGTCTTAGCAAATGGAACAACAGGAGATTATATTCCATGCCTGGCTCGGAGGGTCCTACAACCATGGAGCCTATGTCATTGCTAGCACAGCAGTCTGAGATCTAACTGCAAGGTGGCAATGAGGCCGGGATAGGGGCGCACATCATTGCTGAGGCTTGAGTAGGTAAACAAAGTGGCTGGGAAGCTCCAACTGTGTGGAGTCGACTGCAGCTCAAGAAGGCCTGCCTGCCTCTGTAGACTCCACCTCTGGGGAAAGGGCATAGCCAAACAAAAGGCAGCAGAAACCTCTGCAGATGTAAATGTCCCTGACTGACAGCTTTGAAGAGAGTAGTGGTTCTCTCAGCAGGAAGTTTGAGATCTGAGAACAGACAGATTGCCTGCTCAAGTGGGTGAGTGACCCCCAAGTAGCCTAACCAGGAGACATCCCCAACTAGGGGCAGACTGACACCTCACACCTCACACGGTCAGTTACCCCTCTGAGGTGAAGCTTCCAGAGGAACGATCAGACAGAAACATTTGCTGTTAAGCAATATTCACTCTTCTGTAGCCTCCGCTGCTGACACCCAGGAAAACAGAGTCTGGAGTGGACCTTGAGCAAACTCCAACAGACCTGCAGCTGAGGGTCCTGACTGTTAGAAAGAAAACTAACAAATAGAAAGGACATCCACACCAAAACCCCATCTGTATGTCATGATCATCAAAGACCAAGGGTAGATAAAACCACAAAGATGGAGAAAAAGCAGTGCAGAAAAGCTGAACATTCTAAAAATCAGAGAGTCTCTCCCCCTCCAAAGGAATGCAGCTCCTCACTAGCAATGAAACAAAGCTGGATGGGGAATGATTTTGACAAGTTGAGAGAAGAAGGCTTCAGATGATCAAACTTCTCCAAGCTAAAGGAGGAAGTTCGAACCCATTGCAAAGAAGCTAAAAACCAGGAAAAAATTTTGATAAATGCCTAACTAGAATAACCAATGTAGAGAAGTACTTAAATGACCTGATAGAGTTGAAAACCATGACAAGAGAACTACGTGACAAATGCACAAGCTTCAGTAACTGACTCAATCAACTGGAAGAAAGGGTATCAGTGATTGAAGATCAAATGAATGAAATGAAGCAAGAAGAGAAGTTTAGAGAAAAACAAGTAAAAAGAAATGAACAAGGCCAGGTACGGTGGCTCACACCTGTAATCCCAGCACTTTGGGAGGCCAAGGAGGGCAGACCACAAGTTCAGGAGATCGAGACCATTCCGGCTAACATGGTGAAACCCCGTCTTTAATAAAACAAATACAAAAAAATTAGCCAGGCGTGGTGGCAGGTGCCTGTAGTCCCAGCTACTCAGGAGGCTGAAACAGGAGAATGTAGTGAACCTGGGAGGTGGAGCTTGCAGTGAGCCAGGATCACACCACTGCACTCCAGCTTGGGTGACAGAGTGAGATGACAACTCAAAAAAAAAAAAAAAAAAAAAAAAAAAGAAAAGAAAGAAAGTAATGAACAAAGCCTCCAAGAAATATGTGATTATGTGAAAAGACCAAATCTATGTCTGATTGGTGTACCTGAAAGTGACAGGGAGAATGGAACCAAGTGGAAGCACTTTGCAGGATATTGCCCAGGAGAACTTCCACAACCTAGCAAGGCAGGTCAACATTTAAATTCAGAAAATACAGAGAATGCCACAAAGATACTCCTTGAGAAGAGCAACTCCAAGACACATAATTGTCAGATTCACCAAAGTTGAAATGAAGGAAAAAATGTTAAGGGCAACCAGAGAGAAAGGTCAGGTTACCCACAAAGGGAAGCCCATTAGACTAACAGCAGATCTCTCGGTGAAACTCTACAAGCCAGAAGAGGGTGGGGGTCAATATTCAACATTCTTAAAGAAAATAATTCTCAACCCAGAATGTCATATCCAGACAAACTAAGTTTCATAAGTGAAGGAGAAATAAAATCCTTTACAGATAAGCAAATGCTGAGAGATTTTGTCACCACCAGGCCTGCCCTACAAGAACTCCTGGAGGAAGCACTAAACATGGAAAGGAACAACTGGTACCAACCACTGCAAAAACATGCCAAAATGTAAAGACCATCGAAGCTAGGAAGGAACCACATCAATGCATGAGCAAAATAACCAGCTAACATCATAATGACAGGATCAAGTTCACACATAACAACGTTAACCTTAAATATAAATGGGCTAAATGCTCCATTTAAAAGACACAGACTGACAAATCCGATAAGAGTCAAGACCCATCAGTTTGCTGTATTCAGGAGACCCATCGCATGTGCAGAGACACACATAGGCTCAAAATAAAGGGATAGAGGAAGATCTACCAAGCAAATGGAAAACAAAAAAGGCAGGGTTTGCAATCCTAGTCTCTGATAAAAAAGACTTTAAACCATCAAAGATCAAAAGAGACAAAGAAGGCCATTACATAATGGTAAAGGGATCAATTCAACAAGAAGAGCTAACTATCCTAAATATATACACACCCAATACAGGAGCACCCAGATGCATAAAATAATTCCTTAGAGATGTACAAAGAGACTTAGACTCCCATACAATAATAATGGGAGACTTTAACACTCCACTGTCAAGATTAGACAGATCAATGAGATGGAAAGTTAACAATGATATCCAGGAATTGAACGCAACTCTGCACCAAGTGGACCTAATAGACATCTACTGAACTCTCTACCCCAAATCAACAGAATATACATTCTTTTCAGCACCACATCGCACTTATTCCAAAATTGACCACATAGTTGGAAGTAAGGCAATCCTCAGCAAATGTAAAAAACAGAAATCACAACAAACTCTTTCTCGGACCACAGTGCAATCAAACTAGACTCAGGAATAAAAAACTCACTCAAAAACACTCAACTACATGGAAACTGAACAACCTGCTCCTGAATGACTACTGGGTACATAATGAAATCAAGGCAGAAATAAAGATATTCTTTGAAACCAATGAGAACAAAGATACAACATACCAGAATCTCTGGGACATATTTAAAGCAGTGTGTAGAAGGAAATTTATAGCACTAAATGCCTACAAGAGAAAAAAGGAAAGATCTAAAATTGACAACCTAACATCACAATTAAAATAACAAGAGAAGCAAGAGCAAACACATTCAAAAGCTATAAGAAGGCAAGAAATAACTAAGATCAGAACAGAACTGAAGGAGATAGAGACACAAAAAACCCTCTAAAAAATCAATGAATCCGGGAGTTGATTTTTTTGAAAAGATCAACAAAATTGATAGACCACTAGCAACACTAATAAAGAAGAAAAGAGAAGAATCAAACAGATGCAATAAAAAATGATAAAAGGGATATCACCACCGACCCAACAGAAATACAAACTACCATCAGAGGATACTATAAACACCTCTACACAAATAAACTAGAAAATCTAGAAGAAATGGATAATTTCCTGGACACTTACACTCTCCCAAGACTAAACCAGGAAGAAGTTGAATCCCCGAATAGACCAAGAGCAGGCTCTGAAATTGAGACAATAATTAATAGCCTACCAACCAAGAAAAGTCCAGGACCAGACAGATTCACAGCCGAATTCTACCAGAGGTACATGGCGGAGCTGGTACCATTCCTTCTGAAACTATTCCAATCAATAGAAAAGGAGGGAATCCTCCCTAACTCATTTTATGAGGCCAACATCATCCTGATACCAAAGCCTGGCAGAGATACAACAAAAAAAGAGAATTTTAGACCAATATCCCTGATGAACATCGATGCAACAATCCTCAATAAAATACTGGCAAACCGAATCCAGCAGCACATCAAAAAGCTTATCCACCATGATCAAGTGGGCTTCATCCCTGTGATGCAAGGCTGGTTCAATATACGCAGATCAATAAACGTAATCCAGCATATGAACAGAACCAAAGACAAAAAACGACATGATTATCTCAATAGATGCAGAAAAGGCCTTTGACAAAATTCAACTACCTTCATGCTAAAAACTCTCAATAAATTTGGTGGGGATGGAACGTATCTTATAATAATAAGAGCTTTTTAAAAACAAACCCAAAGTCAATATCATACTGAATGGGCAAAACCTGGAAGCATTCCCCTTGAAAACTGGCACAAGAGAAGGATGCCCTCTCTCACTACTCCTATTCAACACAGTGCTGGAAGGCCTGGTCAGGGAAATCAGGCAGGAGATAGAAATAAAGGGTATTCAATTAGGAAAAGAGGAAGTCAAATTTTCCCTGTTTGCAGATGACATGACTGTGTACTTAGAAAATATCATCGTCACAGCCCAAAATCTCCTTAAGGTGATAAGCAACCTCAGCGAAGTCTAAGGATACAATATCAATGTGCAAAAATCACAAGCATTCTTATACACCAATAGCAGACAAACAGAGAGCCAAATCAGGAGTGAACTCCCATTCATAATTGCTTCAAAGACACTAAAATATCTAGGAATCCAACTTACAAGGGATGTGAAGAACCTCTTCAAGGAGAACTACAAACCACTGCTCAATGAAATAAAAGAGGACACAAACAAATGGAAGAACCTTCCATGCTCATTGATAGGAAGAATCAATATCGTGAAAATGGCCATACGGCCCAAGGTAATTTATAGATTCAATGCCATACCCATTAACCTACCAAAGACTTTCTTCACGGAATTGGAAAAAAATACTTTAAAGTTCACATGGAACCAAACAAAGAGAAACCAAAAGAAAAAAGAAGAAAAAGAAATGAACAAACCCTGCAAGAAGTATGGGATTATGTAAAAAGACCAAATCTACGTCTGATTGGGGTGCCTGAAAGTGAGGGGGAAAATGGAACCAAGTTGGAAAACACTCTTCAGGATATCATCCAGGAGAACTTCCCCAACCTAGTAGGGCAGGCCAACATTCAAATCCAGGAAATACAGAGAACGCCACAAAGATACTCCTCGAGAAGAGCAACTCCAAGACACATAATTGCCAGATTCACCAAAGTTGAAATGAAGGAAAAAAATCTTAAGGGCAGCCAGAGAGAAAGGTCGGGTTACCCACAAAGGGAAGCCCATCAGACTAACAGCAGATCTCTCGGCAGAAACTCTCCAAGCCAGAAGAGAGTGGGGGCCAATATTCAACATTCTTAAAGAAAAGAATTTTAAACCCAGAATTTCATATCCAGCCAAACTAAGTTTCATAAGTGAAGGAGAAATAAAATCCTTTACAGATAAGCAAATGCTTAGAGATTTTGTCACCACTAGGCCTGCCTTACAAGAGACCCTGAAGGAAGCACTAAACATGGAAAGGAACAACCGGTACCAGCCATTGCATAAACATGCCAAAATGTAAAGACCATTGAGGCTAGGAAGAAACTGCATCAACTAATAAGTAAAATAACCAATTAATATCATAATGGCAGGATCAAGTTCACACATAACAATATTATCTTAAATGTAAATGGACTAAATGCTCCAGTTAAAAGACACAGACTGGCAAACTGGATAAAGAGTCAAGACCCATCAGTCTGCTGTATTCAGGAGACCCATCTCACACGCAGAGACATACATAGGCTCAAAATAAAGGGATGGAGGAAGATTTACCAAACAAATGGAGAAGAAAAAAAAGCAGGGGTTGCAATACTAGTCTCTGATAAAACAGACTTTAAACCATCAAAGATCAAAAGAGACAAAGAAGGCCATTACATAATGGTAAAGGGATCAATTCAACAGGAAGGGCTAACTATCCTAAATATATATGCACCCAATACAGGAGCACCCAGATTCATCAAGCAAGTCATTAGAGACTTACAAAGAGACTTAGACTCCCATACAATAATAATGGGAGACTTCAACACTCCACTGTCACCATTAGACAGATCAACGAGACAGAAAGTTAACAAGGATATCTAGGAATTGAACTCATCTCTGCAGCAAGCAGACCTAATAGACATCTATAGAACTCTCCACCCCAAATCAACAGAATATACATTCTTCTCAGCACCACATCACACTTACTCCAAAATTGACCACATAATTGGAAGTAAAGCACTCCTCAGCAAATGTACAAGAACAGAAATTATAACAAACTGTCTCTCATACCACAGTGCAATCAAACTAGAACTCAGGACTATGAAACTCAATCAAAACCGCTCAACTATATGGAAACTGAACCACCTGCTCCTTAATGACTACTGGGTACATAACGCAATGAAGGCAGAAATAAAGGTGTTCTTTGAAACCACTGAGAACAAAGATACAGCATACCAGAATCTCTGGGACACATTAAAAGCAGTGTGTAGAGGGAAATTTATAGCACTAAATGCACACAAGAGAAAGCTGGAAAGATCTAAAATTGACACTCTAACATCACAATTAAAAGAACTAGAGAAGCAAGAGCAAACACATCCGAAAGCTAGCAGAAGGCAAGAAATAACTAAGATCAGAACAGAACTGAAGGAGATAGAAACACAAAAAACCCTCCAAAAAATCAATGAATCTGGGAGTTGGTTTTTTGAAAAGATCAACAAAATTGACAGACTTCTAGCAAGACTAATAAAGAAGAAAGAGAGAAGAATCAAATTGATGCAATAAAAAATGATAAAGGGGATATCACCACTGACCCCACAGAAATACAAACTACCATCAGAGAATACTATAAACACCTCTATGCAAATCAACTGGAAAATCTAGAAGAAATGGATAATTTCCTGGACACTTACACTCTTCCAAGACTAAACCAGGAAGAAGTTGAATCCCTGAATAGACCAATAGCAGGCTCTGAAATTGAGGCAATAATTAATAGCCTACCAACCAAAAAAAGTCCAGGACCAGATGGATTCACAGCCGAATTCTACCAGAGGTACAAGGAGGAGCTGGTACCATTCCTTCTGAAACTATTCCAATCAATAGAAAAAGAGGGAATCCTCCCTAACTCATTTTATGAAGCCAACATCATCCTGATACCAAAGCCTGGCTGAGACACAACAAAAAAAGAGAATTTTAGACCAATATCCCTGATGAACATCAATGCAAAAATCGATGGGCAATTAGGCAAGAGAAAGAAATCAAGGGTATTCAGTTAGGAAAAGAAGAAGTCAAATTGTCCCTCTTTGCAGATGACATGATTGTATATTTAGAAAACCCCATCATCTCAGCCCAAAATCTCCTTAAGCTGATAAGCAACTTCAGCAAAGTCTCAGGATACAAAATTAATGTGCAAAAATCACAAGCATTCTTATACACCAGTAACAGACAAACAGAGAGCCAAATCATGAATGAACTTCCATTCACAATTGCTTCAAAGAGAATAAAATACCTAGGAATCCAACTTACAAGGGATGTAAAGGACCTCTTCAAGGAGAACTACAAACCACTGCTCAGTGAAATAAAAGAGGACACAAACAAATGGAAGAACATACCATGCTCATGGATAGGAAGAATCAATATCATGAAAATGGCCATACTGCCCAAGGTTATTTATAGATTCAATGCCATCCCCATCAACCTACCAATGAGTTTCTTCACAGAATTGGAAAAAACTGCTTTAAAGTTCATATGGAACCATAAAAGAGCCCGCATCTCCAAGACAATCCTAAGTCAAAAGAACAAAGCTGGAGGCATCACGCTACCTGACTTCAAACTATACTACAAGGCTACAGTAACCAAAACAGCATGGTACACATCTACAGGCATCTGATCTTTGACAAACCTGACAAAAACAAGAAATGGGGAAAGGATTCCCTATTTAATAAATGGTGCTGGGAAAATTGGCTAGCCATAAGTAGAAAGCTGAAACTGGATCATTTCCTTACTCCTTATACGAAAATTAATTCAAGATGGATTAGAGACTTAAATGTTAGACCTAATACCATAAAAATCCTAGAGGAAAACCTAGGTAGTACCATTCCGGACATAGGCATGGGGAAAGACTTCATGTCTAAAACACCAAAAGCAAAGGCAACAGAAGCCAAAATTGACAAATAGGATCTCATTAAACTAAAGAGCTTCTGCACAGCAAAAGAAACTACCATCAGAGTGAACAGGCAACCTACAGTATGGGAGAACATTTTTGCAATCTACTCATCTGACAAAGGGCTAATATCCAGAACCTACAAAGAACTCAAACAAATTTACAAGAAAAAAACAAACAACCCCATCAAAAAGTGGGCAAAGGATATGAACAGACATTTCTCAAAAGAAGACATTCATACAGCCAACAGACACATGAAAAAATGCTCATCATCACTGGCCATCAGAGAAATGCAAATCAAAACCACAATGAGATACCATCTCACACCAGTTAGAATGGCGATCATTAAAAAGTCAGGAAACAACAGGTGCTGGAGAGGATGTGGAGAAACAGGAACACTTTTACACTGTTGGTGAGATTGTAAACTAGTTCAACCATTATGGAAAACAGTATGGCGATTCCTCAAGGATCTAGAACTAGATGTACCATATGACCCAGCCATCCCATTACTGGGTATATACCCAAAGGATTATAAATCATGCTGCTATAAAGACATATGTACACTTATGTTTATTGCAGCACTATTCACAATAGCAAAGACTTGGAATCAACCCTAATGTCCATCAGTGACAGACTGGATTAAGAAAATGTGGCACATATACACCATGGAATGCTATGCAGCCATAAAAAAGGATGAGTTTGTGTCCTTTGTAGGGACATGGATGCAGCTGGAAACCATCATTCTTAGCAAAGTATCACAAGAACAGACAACCAAACACCGCATGTTCTCACTCATAGGTGGGAACTGAACAATGAGATCACTTGGACTCGGGAAGGGAACATCACACACTGGGGCCTATCATGGGGGGGGGAGGGGGGAGGGATTGCACTGGGAGTTATACCTGATGTAAATGACGAGTTGATGGGTGCTGATGAGTTGATGGCTGCAGCACACCAACATGGCACAAGTATACATATGTAACAAACCTGCACATTATGCACATGTACCCTAGAACTCAAAGTATAATAATAATAAAAAACAACAACAAACAAACAAACAAACAAACAAAATGTGGCACATATACACCATGGAATACTATGCAGTCATAAAAAAGGATGAGTTCATGTCCTTTGTAGGGACATGGAAGCCATCATTCTCAGTAAAGTGTAGCAAGAACAGAAAACCAAACACCGCATATTCTCACTCATAGGTGGGAATTGAACAATGAGAACACTTGGACACAGGAAGGAGATCACACACCGGGGCCTGTCCTGGGCTGGGGGAAGCAGGGAGGGATAGCATTAGGAGATATATCTAATGTAAATGACGAGTTAATGGGTGCAGCACAGCAACATGGCACATGAATACATATGTAACAAACCTGCATGTTGTGCACATGTACCCTAGAACATAAAGTATAATAAAAAGAAAATAAAGATAATGAGGTCATACTGGGTTCAACCAGTGCCCACACAGGAAAACAACATTTTTACCAGCCCTAGCCACAGGGGAGTTATCCAGCGCAGGAATCAGGACTTGACTTTATCTGCATACCTTGCCACAATGGGCTGAAGTGCTCTGGGGTCCTAGGTAAACTTGAAAGGCAGTCCGGGACACAAGAACTGCAATGCCTAGGCAACAGCTAGTGCTATGCTGGGCTTGGAGCCTGTGAACTAGGATGGCATGTGACCTTAGCTGCACCTGGTGCAGCTAAGTGTGTGCTTGTGCCATCCTTCCCCCAACCCCAGGTAGTGCAGCTCACTACAACAAGTCACTTCTTCCTTTTGCTTAAAGAGAGAAGAACAAAGAGTAAAGAGGACTTTGTCTTGCATCATGCATACAAGCTCAACCACAGTAGAATAGGGCAGCAGGCAGAGTCATGAGGATCTCATTTTAGGCCCTACCTTTCAGATGGCATTTCTAGACACACTCTGAGCCAAAAGGGACACTGCTGCCTTAAAAAGAAGGACACAATCCTGGCAGGATTTATCATCTTCTGACTAAAGAACCCTTGGGCCCTGAATGACCAGTAGTGATATACAGGTTGTACACCATGGGCCTTGGGCTGTGAGGCATACTGAATTTCTGGGTAACCCAGCAAATTCCCAGCTGTGGTGGCTACAGTGAAAGTCTCCTTCTGTTTGAGAAAAGCAGAAGGAAGACTAAATGGAACTTTGTGTTGCACCTTAGGTATCAGCTTGATCACAATAAGGTGGAGCAACAGGCAGGTTTTTGGGGTCCCTGACTCCAGGTCTGGGCTCTTGCACAGCATTTCTAGACCTGCCCTTCGTCAGGCGGGAGCACAGTTTCCTGAGAAGTGAGTCTCTAGCCTGGCTGAATTTACCACAACCTGATGGAATAATATTTGGACTTTAAGCGAACATTGCCAGTGTCCTGGCAGAAGCCCTGGTAGAGCAGTGGTGGGGGCAGAAACAAGCAACAGTTTCTCTGTAGAAAGGAGAGGAAAGAGTGGGAAGGACCTGGTATTGTAGTCTGTCAGCTTAACCACAATTCTCTCATTGTAGAATAGAGTAAAATAGAAGGTAAATTCCCAACGTTTTAGACTCCAAACTCTGGCTCCCAGACAGAATCTCTAGACAAACCTGGGACTTTGGGGAGCTTGTCACTGTGAAGTGAAGTTGCCTTGGGCAAGACCCAGTGTTGTACTGGCTTCAGGTGTTACCCAGCACTATCTCAATGTTGTTGGACAGAGTGATGCTTGAGTCATCATACTTCCAGTTCCAGGTGGCTCTGCACAGAGAGAGACACTCTATTTGTTTGAGAGAAAGTAAGGTAAAAAAGAAGAGTCTCTGCCTTGTAATCCAGGGAATTCTTTCAGATGTTATCCAAGCTATTCTTTGGTTGGTTGGTTGTTTTTTGAGATGGAGTCTTGCTCTGTCACCCAGGCTGAAGTGCAATGGTGCAATCTCGGCTCACTGCAAGCTCTACTTCCCGGGTTCACGCCATTCTCCTGCCTCAGCCTCCTAAGTAGGTGAAACTACAGTTGCATGCCACCACACCCAGCTAATTTTTTTTTTTTTTTTTTTGTATTTTTAGTGGAGACAGAGTTTCACCATGTTAGCCAGGAAGGTCTCGATCTCCTGACCTCGTAATCTGCCAGCTTCAGCCTCCCAAAGTGCTGGGATTACAGGCATGAGCCACTGTGCCCGGCCCCAAGATATTCTTTGTATATTCAGATATACAAAGTGCTGAAGGAAATAAGTTTTACCCTTGAATAGTTTATTTGGCAAAAAATATCCTTCAAGTGTGAAGGAAAAATAAATAGCTTCCCAGACAAACAAAAGCTAAGGGATTTCATCAATACCAAACCTTTCCTACAAGAAATGCTAAGGTGAGTTTAGAGGGCAAGATGGCTTACTAGATCAAGCCCAGTGGAATAGTTGCCACAAAGGAACCGAGATGACTGGAGAATTTCTAACAGATCTTCTGAGGGAAGGCACCAAGAGTGGGCAAAGGAAAGACACAGAAGCCGAGCTGAAGGAGGAGGAAGCTTGGAACCCTGCATGTGGTTATCATGTACTGGGATGCGTTCCTGGTCCCAGTGACTCCAGAGGAATGGGTGAGTTGAAATGACAAGGAACAACTCACCCTGGCCATAGGCCTCTGGAATTCTGGCAGGAGGACACCCTTTTACCACCATGGACACTCAGGTTGGCAGGGAGAACTGCTTAGAGAAGTGATAGGGGCAGCAAAGCAGCTGATGTGGAGCCCAGAGGGTTTGATGTGAGAGTATCTGTAGCAGAGCACGGACTGGAATGGCCATTCTCCTAGGGTCAACTTGCTCCTATAAGAGACTTAAGCCCTAGGGAACCTGTCAGACCTAAACTTTGCAAAGTGTTATTTTCCATCAGATGTGGCCAATTCAACCTGAGCACCTCTTGGTCTTCAGGCCTCTCTCAGGGCCCCAGCATGGCTGTGCCTGCGTGCCAGGCAGCCACAGGGTCCCTCAGGACCTACATTATAGTTCCTGCACTGGTGGACTATACCTGACTAGCAGGGAGCTCCAGCAGGGCAGCCCCATGGGCATGCACCAGCTCATTTCTCCCGGCCCACATTGCAGCTTCCCCTGGGACCATGGCAACCCTACTCATCACTTTGCCAGTGTATGTGTGAGATGGTTTTGCGTTTTTGTCCCTTCAGTGCAGGTATGTATATGCACCTTGCCTTGCCCCTGCTGCAGCGAGTGTGCAGTCCACTCTCCTTCCCCTCACCGATGACCACTGCAGTCAGTTTTTCCATGCACAGGGCCAGTCAGCCCCACCCTTTTGCCAACACTGCCAGGGGAGTAAAACTAGGTAGTCACTGATACTATCCTGAGTGACCTTCCCAACCTGCAGTGCACAGAGTGTACATGAACCTGCATCTGCCAGAGCTCCTCCCTGTGCCAACACCACCAAGAGGGCATCTGTGCACACAGTCGCCAGGAGGGGATCCCAGACCTGCTGAGCCACATTGCCTCTGCCATTGTGATAAACCCTAAAACAAAGGAAGGCACCTCAGCAGCCGCTAGCACCCTGCCACTTCTGAAAAGCGTCCACACTGCGCTGCTGCTGCTGCTGCTGGCACATGCAAACAAGGATATATCCTACTATCACTGCATTATGAACTGCTTTGCTTTCACCACCCATCAAAGTGTAGTGAATAGCAGTCCTGAAACTCTTTGTCCCCCCAGCAGAGTGGATTTTCAACCTTGAGGAGGAAGAGAACAAAGGCAAATTTACCAGAGTTAGAACAGGCAGTCCAGGGGTTTAGAGATGAGTGTTGGCACCATAAAATCTTCCAGAAATGGAGCCAGTCAGCTGAATTCAACTTATACCACAATAAAACCCTCAAGGTCATCAAATAGGATTTAAAAAGACATCTAAAGGTCAGAAACTGCAAAGATTGAAGGAACACCATCTCACAAAGAAGAGAAAGAATCAGCAAAATACCCCTGACAACTCAAATAGCTAGCATACCTTTTTTCCTCCAAATGACCATACCACGTCTCCAGCTAGCTTTCTGAACCAGGCTGAGATGGCTGAAATGACAGAAACAGAATTCAGAATATGGATAGGAACCAAGATCACTAAGATGCAAAAATATGTTAAAATCCAATTCAAGGAAGCTAAGAATAATAAACAATGCAGGAGCTGACAGACAAAATAGTTAGTATAGAAAATAATGTAAACGACTTGATAGAGCTAAAAAACACACTAAAAAGGTTCATAACATAATCACAAGTATTAATAGCAGAATAGACCAAGCAAAGGAAAGAATCTTACAGCTCATAGACTGGCTTTCTGAAATAAAACAGTGAGATAATAATAGAGAAAAATAAATAAGACAATGAACAGAACCTCTGAGAAATATGAGATTATGTAAAAAAAAAATCTATGACACATTGGTGTCCCTGAAAAAGATGAGGAGAGTGTAAGCAATTTGGGAAACATAATTCAGAATATCATCCATGAAAACTTCTTTAACCTAGGTAGAGAGGCCAACATTCCAAATCAGGAAATGCAGAGAATCCCTGTAAGAAGCTTCACAAGAAGATCATCCCCAAGAAACCTAATAACCAGATTCTCCAAGGTCAAAATAACAGAAAAAAAGTGTTATAGGCAGCTAGAGAAAGAGGACAGACAATCTAAAAATGGAAACCTATCAGACTAACAGCAGACCATTCAACAGAAACCCTACTGAAGAAATTAGGAACCAATATTCAACATTCTTAAAAAGAAGAAATTCAAACCCAGAATTGCATATCTGGCCAAACTCAGCTTCATGAGTGAAGGAGAAATACGATCCTTTTTCAGACAACCAAATGCTGAGAGATTTTGTTACCGCCAGTTCTGCCCTAGAAGAGCTCCTAAATGAAGCACTAAATATGGAAAGAAAAGACCATTACCAGCTACTATAAAAACACACTGCAGTACACAGACCATTGACACTATAAAGCAATCACATAAACAAGTCTGCATAATAACCAGCTAATACCATAATGACAGGATCAAATTTACACATATTAATACTAACTTTGAACATAAATGGCCTAAAGGCCTTAATTAAAAGGCACAGAGTGGCAAGCTGGATAAAGAACCAAGACCCATTGGTATGCTGTCCTCAGGAGACCCATCTTACATGCAATGACATTCATTGGCTCAAAACAAAGAAATGGAAGAAAATCAACCAAGCAAGTTGAAAACAGAAAAAAACAGGGGTTGCAATCCTAATTTGAGACAAAACTGACTTTAAAACAAAAAAGATCCAAAAACTCAAAAATCAGCATTATATAAAGTGTTCAAGAAGACCTAACTCTTCTAAATATGTATGCACCCAACATAAGAGCACCTGGATTTATAAAGGAAGTCCCTAAAGACCTAAAACGAGGCTTAGATTTTCTCACAATAATAGTGGAATACATAATCACCACACTGAGAGTATTAGATAGATCATCAAGGCAGTAAGCTAACAAAGATATTCAGAACCTGAGTGCAATGCTTGACCAAATTGACCTAATCTATATCTACTTAACTCTCCACCAAAACACAACAGAATATACATTTTTCTCATTGCCAAATACAATGGAATATACATTCTTCTCATTTCCATATAACATAATATTAACTACGCAATCAAAAATAAAACAATCCTCAGAAAAATCAGACATTGAAATGACACCAAACACACTCTTGGACCACAGCAAAATAAAAGTAGAAATGGATATTAAGAAAATTGCTCAAAGCCATGCAATTACCTGGAAAATAAAAAATCTGCTTCTGAATGACCTTTGGGCAAACAATTAAATGAAGGAGAAAATTAATAAACTGTTTGAAATGAATGAAAACAAAGACACAACGTACCAGAATTTCTGAACACAGCTAAAGTAGTGTTAAGAGGAAAGTTTATAGCACTAAATATCCACATAAAAAAAGCAGAAACATCTCAAATTAACAACCAAACATTAATCCTATAGTAAGTAGAGAAACAAAAGCAAACAAATTCTAAAGCTAGAAGAATAAAATAAATAACCAAAATCAGAGCTGACCTGAATGAAAGTGAGATGAAAAAACCCTAAAAATAATCAATGAATTCAGGAGTTGGTTATTAAAAAGGAAAAATAAGACAGATAAACAGCTATCTAGATTAACAAAGAAGAAAACAGGACAGATACAAATAAATAAAACCAGAAATGACAAAGGGGGAATTACTAATAACCCCACACATTTTTTAAATAAGAAGTTATCAAGACTACTACAAACAGCTCTATGCACACAAGATAGAAAGCCTAGATGAAACAGACAAATTCCAGGAAACACATAACCTCCCGGATTCAACCAGGAAGAAATTGAATCCCTGAGCAGATCAATAATGAGTTCTGAAATTGAATCAGTAAAAAATAGCTTACCAACCAGAAAAATTCCAGGATGAGTTGGATCCACAGGAAGAAACTGAATGCCTGAACAGACCAATAATGAGTTCTGAAACTGAATCAGTAATAAATAGCCCACCAACCAGAAAAAAGTTCAGGATGAGTCAGATTCACAGCCAAATTCTAACAGACGTATAAATAAGAGCAGATACCATTTCTACTGAAACGATTCCAAATAATTGAGGACTCCTTCCTAAAGCATTCTCTGAGGCCAGCATCATGCTAATACCAAAAGCTGGCAGAGATACAACAAAAAATGAAAATTTCAGGCCAATATTTTTGGTGAACATGAATGTAAATATTCTCAATAAAATGCTAACAAAATAAATCCAGCAGCACATGAAAAAGCTTATCCACCATGATCAAGTAGGCTTTTATCCATGAGATGCAACGTTGGATTAGCACATGCAAATCACTAAATGTGATTCATCACATAAACAGAACTAAAGCCAAAAACCACATAATTAACTCAATAGGTGCAGAAAAGGCTCTTGATAAAATTCAAAACTTCTTCAAGAACTCTTAATAGGCTAGGCCCTGAGGTAATATACCTCAAAATAATAACAGCCATATATGACAAACTGCAGCCAATATCATACTGAATTGGCAAACCTGGAAGCATTCCCCTTGAAAATAGGTACACAACAAGGATGCCCTCTGTCACCACTCCTATTCAGCATAGTATTGGATGTCCTGCCCAGACCAATCAGGCAAGAGAAAGAAACAAGGGGCATCCAAATAAGAAGAGAGAAAGTCAAGCATTCCTGATGGCAGATGGCATGATCCTATATCTAGAGAACCATGAGGTTCTTGACCTCAGGCTGCTTAAGCTGATAAACAATGAAAAATCAATGTACAAACATTATTAGGATTCGTGTACATTAAGAACAGATAAGCTGAGAACCAAATCAGCAACACAATCACATTCACAATTTCTACAACATGATTAAAATACCTAGGAATACAGCTAACCCAGGAGATGACAGATCTATAAAAAAAAGAACTACAAAACATGACTCAAATAAATCACAGATTACACAAATAAATGGAGAAACAGTTCATGCTCATGGAGAGAATCAATATCATTATAATAGCCATACAGCCAAGAGCAACTTGTGGATTCAGTGCTATTCCTATTAAACTACCAGTGACATTCTTCAAAGAACTAGAAAATACTATTTGGAAATTCATGTGTAACCAAAAAGAAAGCCCAAATAGCCAAGGCAATCCTAAGCAAAATGAACAAAGCTGGAGGCATCATGATACCTGTTTGCAAACTATACTACAGTATTACAATAACCAAAACAGCATGGTACTGGTACAAAAATAGACACATAGTCAAATGGAACAGAATAGAGAGCTCAGACAAAAAGCCACACACCTACAACTATCTGACCTTTGATAAAGCTGCCAAAAACAAGCAATGGGGGAAAGGAACCCCTGTTTCATAAATGGTGTTGGGATAACTGGCTAGACATAGGTAGAAAATGGAAACTGGACTCCTTCCATACACAAAAATAAACTCAAGATGAATTACATATTTAATTCTAAAACCAAAGACTATGAAAATCCTGGACAACAACCTAGGCAATACCATTTTAGACAAAGGACCTGATAAAGATTTTATGACAAAGATGCCAAAAGCAATTGTATCAAAAAAAAATTGTCAAATGAGATTTACTTAAATTAAAGAGCTTCTGTGCAACAAAATAAACTGTCAACAGAGCAAACAGAAAACCTACAGATCAGGAGAAAATTTTTGCAAACTATGCCTCCAACAAAGGTCTAATATCCAGCTTCTGTAAGAGACCAAATGCAGTGGCTCATGCTCGTAATCCCAGAACCTTGGGAGGCTGAGGCAGGTAGACCACCTGAGATCATGAGTTCAAGACCAGCCTAGCCAACATGTTGAAACCCCATCATTACTAATAATACAAAAAATTAGCTGGACGTGGTGGCTCACGCCTGTAGTTCCAGCTACTTCGGAGGCTGAGGCAGGAGAATTGCTTGAACACGGGAGCTGGAAGTTGCAGTGAGCCGACATCTTACCACTGCACTCCAGTCTGGGTGACACAGCAAGACTCTGCCTCAAAAAAAAAAAAAAAAAAAGGAAAAAATGTAGGAAAAGAACATGAACAGACACTTTTCAAAAGAATACATTCATGTGCCCAACAAGCATATGAAAAAAAGATCAACATCACTGATCATTAGATAAATGCAAATCAAAACCAAAATGAGATACATAGGTAGAAAATTGAAACTGGACTCCTTCCTTACAACATAAATAAACTCCCACACGAGTCTGAATGGCTATTACTTAAAAGTTAATATTAACAGGTGCTGGCAAGTTTACAGAGAAAAAGGAACACTTATACACTGTTGGTGGGAGTGTAAATTATTTCAATCATTGTGAAACAGTTTGGTGATTCCTCAAATACTAAAAACGAAACTACCATTCAACCCAGCAATCCAATTACTGGGTATATGTCATCCAAACTATAACTTATTCTACCATAAAGACACATGCACTTGTATATTCGTTGCAGCACTTTTCACAATAGCAAAGACATGGAGTCAGCCAAAATGCTCATTAATGGTAGACTAGATAAAGAAAATGTAGTGCATATACACCATGGGATATTGTGCATCCATAGCATCCATAGAGAAGAGAGAGATTATGTCCTTTGCAAGAACAAAGATGGAGGTGGATGCTATTATCCTTAGCAAACTAACTGAGGAAGAGAAAACCAAATACTGCATGTTCTCACTTATAAGTAGGAGCTAAATGATGAGAACATATTGACACATACAGGGGAACAACAGACACTGGGGTCTACTTGATAGTAGAGGGCAGGAGGAGGGAGAGAATCAGGAAAAATAGCTAGTGGGGGCTAGGTGTAATAACTGGGTGACAACATAATCTGTACAACAAACTTCCATTACACAAGTTAACCTATATAACAAACCCGCACATGTACCCCTGAACTTAAAATAAAAATCTTAAAAAAATAGGACTTCTGACATACAAAACTCTGAGAATAAAGACTTTTGTTATTTTAAGCCACCCAATTTGTGGTAATTTGCTACAGTAGCCCTAGGAAATTAAATACAATGATCAAAAGAAAATTGAAGAGTAATCTTTTAGTGACACAAATGAACTCAAATTGACATTCCTAAATATATAATTCCAAAATGTCTGAAATATCTAAAAGCAATGATTACCAAAATAGAAACTTTCACTTGACTTAAAGGAGTCAAATAATTCAGTACATAACTTATAATTTCCTTCTGACACTCAATATTTTACAAAATTCACAGAAGAATTACAACCTTGACTTAAACTGTATATCAACATGAATATATAATTTGCAACAAAAGGAAAATTTGATTTATTTAAAATCCTGTATTTACTTTTAGATTAAGGTTATCATTATGCATATTTATACTTTCAACCTTTTCTATTTTCAAAGTAAGTGAGATTTATCTTATCCACAACTTTTTAAGCCAAAAGTTAAATGTTTATAGAAATTTGGAAAATACTAAAGAGAAAACAATTTCCTAAATTCTGATACTCTATCACAACAATTTGTAGTATTTTGGTATATTTCGTTTCCATCTTTTAAAAACATGGCTACAAGCAGGAAACATATAATTTTGTATCCCGCTCTTAAAAAAACTTATGATTGTGTCATGTAAATTTTGCATCAATACAGCGTTTCAAATTGTAATTTTAGAAGCCGTATATCGATACCCATTTTCCTGTTGTTGGAACTTAGACTGTTTTTAATTTTCCTATTGGAAATAGCACTACAATTAAAATCTTGTTCCTAATTTCATAAAAAGGAAATGCTGAAGGGAGCTCTTTAGTGTAAAAGAAAAGAATGTTAATGAGCAAGAAGGAATCATCTGATGGTACAAACTGACTGGTAATGGTAATAACACAGAGGAACACAGAATAGTATAACACTGTAATTGTAGTGTGTAAACTACTCTTGTCTTAAGTAGAAAGACTAAATACTGAACCAATAAAAAATAATAACTACAACAATTTTTGAAGACATATATTTTTTAGGCACAAAGAGAAGGAAAAAGTTAAAAACTAAGGGGAAGAAATAAAGTGTAGAGTTTTTGCTAGTTTTATTTTTGTGTGTTCATTTATTTGTTTATGCAATTAGTGTTCTGTTGTCATCAGTTTAAATAACGAGTTATAAGATAGCTACCTTGAGCAGAAAGAACAAAGCTCAATGAATCATATCACCTAACTTAAAATTATGCTACAGAGCTAGAGTAACCAAAACAGCATGGTACTGGCATAAAAACAGATGCATAGACCAATAGAATAGAATAGAGAACCCAGAAACAAATCTATGAACCTACAGTTAATTCATGTCTGACAAGGTTGCTAAGAACATATGTTGGGAAAAAGACAGTCTTTTCAATAGATGGTGTTGAAAAAAACTGTATATCCATATGCAGAAGAATAAAAGTAAACTACTCTTGCCATATATAAAAATCAAATCAAAATGGAATAAAAACTTACATCTAATATCTCAAACTATGACATGAATAAAATGAAAGATTGGGGAAACTCTCCAGCACATTAGTCTGGGCAAACATTTTTTGAGCAATACCACACAAGTACAGGCAACCAAAACAAAAATTTACAAATGGGACTGCATCAAGTTAAAAAGCTTCTGCACAGCAAGACAAACGATGAAGAAAGTGAAGAGACAACCCATGGAATGGAAGATAATATCTGCAAACTACCTAACTGACAAGGGATTAATAACCAGAATATACAAGGAGTTCAAACACCTCTATATGAAAAAGATCTAATAATCTGATTTTTAAATGTGCAAAAAATTTAAACAGACAGTTTTCAAATACATATAAATGGCAAACAGGCATATGAAAAAGTGCTCAACATCACTAATCATTAGAGACATGCAACTCAAAACGACAATGAAATATCATCTCACCTCAGTTAAAATGACTTTTATCCAATTGACAGGCAATAACAAACGCTGGTGAGAATGTGGAGAAAAGACAACTCTTAGACACTTTTCTTGGGAAAGTAAATTGTTACAACCACTGTGGAGAATAGTTTGGAGATTCCTCAAAAACTAAAAATAGGGCTAACATATGATCCAGCAATCCCACTGTTGGGTATATATATATTTTTTTATAAAATGAAATCAGTATATCAAAGAGATATCTGCACTCCTATGTTTGTTGTAGCACTGTTTCCAATAGTCAAGATTTGGAAGTCACAGAAATTTCCATCGGCAGATGAATGAATACATATAATATGGCGCATATACACAATGGAATACTATTCAGTCTCAAAAAAAGAATGAGATTCTGTCATTTGCAACAATATGGATGAAACCTAAGGTCATTATGTTAAGTGAAATAAACCAGGTGCAGAAAGGCAACCACCATGGTTTCACATATTTGTGGGATCTAAAACTCAAAACAATTCAACTCATCGAGATAGAGAATGGAAGAATGGTTATCAGAAGCTGGGAAGTGTAGTTGGGTATTGAGGGGGAGGCGGGTATTGTCAGTGGGTACAAAGAAATAATAGAATGAGTAAGACCTAGTATTTGGCACAACAGGGTGACTGCAGTCAATAATAGCTTAATTGTATATTTAAAAATAACTAAAATATTATAACTGGATTGTTTGTAACATAAATAATTAATGCTTAAGGGGATGCAAACCTAATTTTCATGATTTGATTATTACACATCACATGACTGTAACAAAATATATCATGTACTTCATAAATATAAATCCCTACTGTGTATCCAAAAATTAAAAACAAAAAATATATATATATGTTTTAAAAAGTTTATTGACATTAGTTTTTTAACATGTATATGTTAAAAATATATTTACAAGGGTTTATTGCTGTCAATAAACTCTTTTTTATAATTGCAGTATTCAGAATGAAATTGTAAAAATGACACCACATTTACGTTGAAAAAACTGCTGCCAATAAACTTCTTTTTATAATTGCACGCTGAATAATGGTCCACATTTTATATTTTTTAAATTATGTAAAATTTAAACATTCATATTTTCACTTCTGTTTAATAATGTTGAATGTATAATATTTAATGCTTTTCGCATCCCTGAAAATTGGAAGCAAAAGAGTATTGGAATATATTACTGTTTAATATATAGTTACAAAGTAAACCATCAATAGTGAAGAAAAACCAAGAAATATTAAATAAACAAAAATATCAGTACTTGCAATCTTTCTCACATTAACTTCCTGTAGCTAGATAACACATTTCTGTGGTGTAAGATTTGATTTTCTGATCTGGGCATTAAATATTTGCTTCTAATTATAGTTTTATGTGAGACACACAAAAAACTAATTTGCATTATCAATGATGCAAGAAATGTGATGTTTAGTCTTTTAAGATTGGTAATAAAGAGAAAAGCATGTGGAAGATTTACTTTACCTTCTTTTTCTCTTGAAAGCAAGTTTAAATAATGAAACTTATTTAATTAACTTCTTAGGAATTATTTTTTTCTACCGATTAGAATATAAAAAAGGGGTACTATCTGAGATAGAGCTGGGACTGCAAAGATTCCATTTCAGTCTAATCTCAAGGGGAAAATCAAAGGGTTTCTTTCTCTCAACAGTTTTGGGGAGATCATATGCTGAGATGCTGACAGCTACCACACTACAAAAACAGTAAAGCAACTTTTCTCAATCAAACTTCTGTTTTTATCCACAAAATGTTTCTGTTTGTTTGGTCCTTTATTCTCTTAATAATTTTTTTAAATGGAGTGAAGTCTAAGAATGCCATTCTTCCCAGCCAGGAAAGAGCAAGTCAGTGTTTCCATTAACTATTCATCAAGCCATGCTTTCCCCCAATATTCTGTTTATATAGAGTTTTACCTGTTTGATGATAGCCAAATGTGAATTAATATGAAAGTCTAATTTATGCAAAAGGGACATTACTGGAGAACTCTCTAATCCCATGGAATAAGTGTTGAGTAATGAAATTCTGATATTGTGTTTAATGATATACTGCACTATTCAGAATATTTGTACTTACCTTCTAGTCTATCTTCTAAAAGATGCCAAGCCCCCTTACACAAAGTAGAAAACAATGTCAAATATCTAAATGTTGTGTCTTAATAATGTTCAACTTTAAATGTTTCAAATATTCCAATGTTTAGAATCATAAAAAAACAATAAAACCTAAGAATTGTTTACTGTCTTGTGTTATTATTCAGCAGTTGGGAACTCAACTTGGTGAGTATGGGGTAGTGGAAAACTTATGAATTTCAGAGACAGACAGAACTTGGTTCATAAAGGCAAGATTTTACTAGATATTAACCTTGGGTGAATTATTAAAAATATTTCAACCTTGATTACCTCATCGGCAAAATATGAATAACAATACTACTTGTTTCATAGGATTCTGAACATGAAAACAGAAAACACATATATAAAGCAAATATCACAGTGACTAAAACATAGTACCTGATCAGTCAATGATAATTATTATAACTCTTAATGTTATGTCTGGCTTTTAATTCTACCAATAACAGCATTTTTTAAAGAACTATGTTGATTCCTGCTTTTTTTCACTTTATCAGACCACAGAGAAGGTGGTTAACTTGTTTATCTTTTCTCAAATTTTATTTAAAAATATTGTTCAAATGAGCTTTTCATTGAAAAGATAGTTGACTGCTAGTCATACAACATTTTATGTTTAAAATGTGCTTTAATTCCTTGACAACTGAGAAATATGAAAAAACAAAAGTGCTTTTACATGGTTGGTGGGAGTGTAAATTATTTCAACCACTGTGGAAGACAGTGTAGTGATTCCTCGAAGACCTAAAGGCAGAAATCTCATTTGACCCAACAATCCCATTACTGGATTTATACCTAAAGGAATATAAATCATTCTATTGTAAAGATACCTGCACACGTATGTCCACTACAGTACTTATTCACAAGAGCAAAGACATGGAATCAACCTAAATGCCCATCAATGATAGACTGTATAAAGAAAATGTAGTACATATACACCATGGAATACTATGCAGCCATAAAAGAACAAGATCATGTAATTTGCAAGGAAGTGAATGGAGTTGGAAGCCAATATCCTCAGCAAACTAATGCAGGAAAAGAAAACAAAACACTGCATGTTCTTGCTTATAAGTGGAAGCTGAACAATGAGAACACATGGACATATCGGGGAGACAAAACAACCACCATGGCACACATTTACCTATGTAACAAACCTGCACATCCTGCACATACATGTATCCCTGAACTTAAAAGTTGAAGGAAAAAAAAGAAAAAAACCTATTTGGGGTGGAGAGAGACAATATGATTTGGACAATGACATCTTATATAAACCTGGCCCGTGAGTGTTTAGGTGTATTTTGGTTTTGTTTCCTGAAATATTAAGTATAGGAAAGTATTATGTCTAGGGCAATTTTAGGAAATAGGTGTCTTATATTTTCCCTTGAAGAAAAGGTTTTTCACGGCAATGGGGAGAAGGTGAGGGGTTATTTTAAACATCAGCAAATATCTGAACAACAGAAGTGGAGACACCAGAAGCATGAGGTCTTCAAGGAGGTTTGGGCTCTGAATAGTTTAGAAAGCAACTTTATTACTTGTCCTGACTGTACAAATGAAAGTTTAATGAAATAGGACTTATTTTTGCTTTTATTTTTTGGCTTTTGCTTTTGAAATTATTCAAGACTCACAAAACTTGCAAAAGTGGTCCAAAGTGATTTTGTATAACTTTGCCCCAGATTCAACAAAGGTTAACATATTACATAACCAAATTACAATTAACACAATCAAGAAATTAACACTGATACATGACTTTAATCTCCAGATCCGTTTAATTTTGCCAATTGTCCCACTAATTTCCTTTTTCTGATCCAAGACTTAATCTTTGATTACACATTGCATTAATTGTCCTGTCTGTTTAGTCTGCTTAAATCTGAAATCGTTTCTCATTATTTCTTTTTATTTTAGGATGATACATTTGAAGGGTAAAAGCTAATTATTTTGTGGAATTCTTCTTATTTTTCTTTTGTCTAATATTTCCTAAAGATAAAATTTTGGTTATATTTTAATTAGATCCCATTTGTCAATTTTGGCTTTTGTTGTCACTGCTTTTGGTGTTTTAAACATGAAGTCCTTGCCCATGCGTATTTCCTGAATGGTATTGCCTAGGTTTTCTTCTAGAGTTTTTATGGTTTTAGGTCTACCATCAGAGTGAACAGGCAACCTACAGAATGGGAGAAAAGTTTTGCAATCTACTCATCTGACAAAGGGCTAATATCCAGAATCTACAAAAAACTCAAACAAATTTACAAGAAAAAAACAAACAACCCTATTGAAAAGTGGGCAAAGGATATGAACAGACACTTTTCAAAAGAAGACATTTATGCAGGCAACAGACACATGATAAAATGCTCATCATCACTGGCCATCAGAGAAATGCAAATCAAAACCACAATGAGATGCTATCTCACATCAGTTAGAATGGCGATCATTAGAAAGTCAGGAAAAAACAGTTGCTGGAGAGGATGTGGAGAAATAGGAACACTTTTACACTGTTGGTGGGACTGTAAACTAGTTCAACCATTATAGAAGATAGTGTGGTGATTCCTCAAGGATCTAGCACTCAAAATAACATTTGACCCAGTCATCCCATTACTGGGTATATATCCAAAGGATTATAAATCATGCTGCTATGAAGACACATGCACACGTATGTTTATTGTGGCACTATTCACAATATCAAAGACTTGGAAGTAAACCAAATGTCCATCAATGACAGACTGGATTAAGAAAATGTGGCACATATACACCATGGAATACTATGCAGCCATAAAAAAGGTGAGTTCATGTCCTTTGTAGGGTCATGGATGCATCTGGAAACCATCATTCTTAGCAAACTATCTTGAGGACAAAAAACCAAACACTGCATGTTCTTACTCATAGGTGGGAACTGAACAATGAGAACACTTGGACACAGAGTCGGGAACATCACACACCAGGGCCTGTCATGGGGTTCGGGGAGAGGGGAGGGATAGCATTAGGAGATATACCTAATGTAAATGACAAGTTAATGAGTGCAGCACACCAACATGGCACATGTATACATATCTGACAAACCTGCACATTGTGCATATGTACCCTCGAACTTAAAGTATAATAATAAAAAAAAAATAGGGTTAATGGACTCACAGTTCCACATGACTGGGGAGGCCTCACTATCATGGTGGAAGGCAAAGGAGAAGCAAAGGCACATCTTACATGACGGCAGGCAAGAGAGCATGTGCAGGGGAACTCCCCTTTATAAAAGCATCAGATCTCAAGAGACTCACTATCATGGGAACAGCATGGGAAAGACCCACTCCCATGATTCCATTATCTCCTACAGGGTCCGTCCCATGACACATAGGAATTATGGGAGCTACAATTCAAGATGAGATTTGGGTGGGGACACAGCCAAACCATATTAAAAGTGGTATCTTTAAAGTGCTGAAAGAAAGAAAAATAATACTTGTCAACCGAGTTCTGTACCCAGTGGAAATGTCTTTTAAAACCTGAAAGCAAAAGAAATACTTCTTAGACAAGCAAAATCTGTGAGAATTCATTTTTCAGCACACCTGTAGTACAATAAATATTAAGGATACTTTTTGAAGAGTAAATGTGGTACCAGATAGAAACTTAGATCCACACAAAGAGGTGAGGAGGACTAGAAAGAGGTACAAATACAATGTGTGAGTTGAAAACATTTTAAAATTCTCTAAATTATAACTAATTGTCTAAATCAAAGAGGGTAGCAATATATTGTGTGTTTACAGCATAATTAAAAGTGAAATGTATTGTTAAAAAATTTAGGTTATAAATTTGTGGCAAAAACATCACGGAAACAATGTCTGTCTCCCTCTTAACACATCATAGTAAGAGGTCTATGATGTTGGTATGTCTTGTTATTGGTGAAATTAACCTTGATAATTTAGTTTTTGCAGTGCAAAGTTACTATTTTTCCTCTTGTAATTAATAAACATTTCATAGAAAGATACTTTGAGCCCATGCAATTTACCCGTTTTTTATAATAGATTTTCCCACTAATTTTATCATCCATTGAAGATTCTTGACTGAAACAATTGGTGTGGTGTTTACCCATGGTGGATTTTTTTTGTTTTAATTTATTTCCATCATCACATAGTTTGCTAAGAATAATGTTCTTTAGTTCCATCCATGTTCCTGCGAAGGGCATAATCATTTTATTTTCTATGGCTGCATAGTATAAACTGTTGTACACGTACCACATTTCTTTATCCAGTCTACTATTGATGGACATTTAGGTTGACTCCATGTCTTTGCTATTGTGAATAATGCTGCAATGAACATTTACATGCATGCATCTTTACAGGAGAATAATTCATATTCACTTGGGTATATATCCAGTAGTAGGATTGCCGGGTCGAATGGCATTTCTGTTTTTAGGTCTCTGAGGAATCACCTCTCTGACTTCCAAAATAGTTGAACTAATTTACACTCCCACCAGCAGTGTATAAACATTCCTTTTTCTCCACAACTGTTAGCATCTGTTATTGTTTTACTATTTAATAATAGCCATTCTGACTAGTGTGAGATGGGGCTCTTTCAACTTGCATGCTGTAGACAGGTCTTAATTTTAATTTTTATATTTTTAGAAAACATAAAACAGTTTTATTTAATAATATTTACACATCAGCACCTATTTTTTTAAGAAGGGTCTCACTGCTGCTCAGACTGGAATGCAGTGGTTCGATCATATCTCACTGCAGCCTCAAACTCCTGCCTCAACCTCCCAAGTAGCTAGGACTACAGGTGCACTACCAAGCCTGGCTAATTTGTTAAATTTTTGGTAGAGATGGGGTCTCACTTTGCTGCTCAGGCTGGTCTGGAACTCCTAGTCTCAAGCCTCCTGGCGTGGCCTCCAAAACTGCTGGGATTACAAACATGAGCCATCATGCCCAGCCCCTATTTTTAATAGGATTATTTTCAGGTGCCACAAGTAAGGAGAAATGATGCTTTTAACTATGAGTCAAGCAACCAGATTCCATTGTGAGCTTATCTAAGAACAAGCGGTCAGTAAATTATTTCCCATTCTTTCACCTTAGCAGATTTTTTTCAATAGCAAGTGAGTATTGGACTTTTAACAATATGGGTGTTTGGTATCCAAAAATCTTTGACTTCCCTCTGATGAAAAGTAGTTCTGGTCATCAGTAGACTGATTTATTTTTCTACAATAATTTGATTAGCATACAAGCTATAAAAAAGAGTAAAAGAATGGTTTTATTGGGTATGACATGTAAAGCAAAGTTGACCCAGAAGTGCAAAAGCAGGAATAACAAGGCTTACAAAGGAGGATTTTCAGTATATTTCTAATTTAGGAAGAGATAGAGCTCTTGGCCTTTGGTGGCTTGTGGGCTCCTGTAAATGTTACATTACCTCAAAAAGACAATATTAATAAAATTATGCTGTTCTGCTTAGGAAATAGTTGTAATGTTACCAATATAACAACTATTCCTTCATATGCAGAACAAAAGAGAAAGAAACCCTTGAATTCAAGAAAAAATGTGTCATTGATGAGTTGCAAAAGTAAGAAATACCTGAACGCTTCTCAACAAATGAGTAGGATTTAAGACTGACAGATATAAAAATCTTTTTAAAGTAATGCTTTTTATGGTTACTTCTCATGGAATAAACTTTACTTATATTTTTCTCATATGCCCTTCTATATTTTCAGTTCATTCTCAGTGAATGTATTTTTATTCTATTCTTATACACAAAGTATTTTTAGCAAAATTTTAAAATAGTAAACATACAAAAATATGTTAGGAACTTTAGCATCTTATGGAAAATAACATCATATTACTTGTAAAATTATACTTTTATTTGAACCGGGATACTATGGTTCTGATTCATAATTAGTCAACTTTACTTGTAACAAAGACAGCCTTTCATTAAGTCACAAAATATTTTCTTCATTATTGGATTCAGAGCAAAAACTTCTTAAATTATGACCTAACACAACAATTTTTATTATTAAAATGATTTATATCAGAGCAATTAATTCTTCATTGGTTGTCAGAACACACACACACAATTTGTAGATTTTTCTTTTTCATCTATTTTAATGATTATAAAAATATCAACATCAATTGTTTTAATTAAAAGGCACTCTACAATGTTCTCCTTATATTACAATGAAGGCAACCTGTAAGACAATGACACATTAGTATCTCATGTCAGCTAATTTCATGAAAAGTCTCATGAAAACTAAGATGTTCAATTACATATTATTTTTATGCAATGTTGAATTTTGCTAGAATATGAGGTGACAGCATCATTAATCAGCTTCTTACAGGACATAAAATTAATTTTTCTATTGAGGCAAATGTGTCATTTATGTGAAATCAGATCCTCATTTACACTTTATGGGGAATTTGAAATCACACTTATGCCTGAGAGTGCTCTCACAAAGTGGGCTGACCTGGTATAATTATGAGTTATTTAAAGAACTACGTAATCCACTCTGAATTTCAAATGCAACTTAAAGCTCTCAATTCTCAAAGCTCTCAAGAAGTTTAATTTACCATAACAAGCACTGTTTCAACTAACTGGTTTTATTTTCAGATGCCAAGGAAGAGACGTACAGGAGCAAAAAGTGTACATTTGCCAGGGTTCAGTCCAGAGATAGCTGGCATTTTAATTTGCTCTTAGTATAAAGCAATAATGAATAGGTCCATGGCAGCTTTTCCCAAACAGAGGCATTTTCACCTCCAAGGGTTCAGAGTCTAGTAAACAACTGATAAGCGATACATGAAAAGCTTGAGTTTTCATAATGTAACTATTCAAATGCAAGTGCTGTCTTGTTATAAAGAGCCTACCACACATTTTTCTGTCTTGTAAACAGCATCTGGATCCCAGGGAAGAGAAGAAGGGAACGATTTGCATCTGGCTTAGGCATCTCAAAATGAATGGATGAAAAATGCAAGAGCAGTAGCAAGCTGTGTACTGTCAGCAATGATGAAAATAACAAATGAGCATGTGTAGTCCATTATACACATTTTACAGTATCTAGCTCTCTTTGTGAAACAACATTCCTGTGGACTAGGATAGCTGACCATTTTCCAATCAGGAGGACTGAGGCATGAGTAAATTTCAACCATTTCCCTAAACATTTATTATGGAAATTGGCAAATAAAACTATGCCTTATAGATGGTAATTCCCAGGACAATTCTGAGAGGGTGGACAAAGGAGGTGTGGGACTAATACTACAAAATTCCTAACAGATGTTTAGTAAGTTTAGTAAGAAACTGTAGGTTATGAGACCTATAGCTCCCATTCTCTAACCCTTTGATCCTTCTCTGCTCTCTTGAAACTTTGAGTGACTCTTAGGACATTAATAAGAAAATCAGAATAGGTGATTATATAAATAGATTAAAAATGTTTGAGAAAGCCCAAATTGTACTTATCCTTCAAAAATAGCTTCAATCCTGTCCAAAGAAAGACCTTCCCAAAGTCACTTTAGCCTAAGTGCATGTGTTGTCCTCTGAACTTTTCTAGAACCCATTGCCTTCACCACTCATTGTGATAAAGACAACTAATCACATTACCTTATAGCAACTCACCTTTTTCTATATTTTTGTTCCTTTGTACAATTTTTAGCTTTTCACATGTTTTTACATCTTCTCTAAGTCTAGACATTAAGGTCCTTGAGATCAGAGACTTTCTCTTGCTTTTTAATGTCTCTTCTGATACTTATTGAATGACTTTCACATATAGAAGGTCTTAGTATAAATGTGCTGGCTAATTGAGAATAATCAGTCATTAAGAAATACGGAAGCTACCAAAAACAAATAAATATTCCATTGGTACTCTAAAGATATTGAACCAGACCGGGAAAATGAAAGTACATAATAAACAGGCATGGACTTTTGGGTCTCTATTTGATTACTTTCTTAAATATGTTCCCATTTTTAGTTACTAATGTTAATTATTGCCACGTTCAGTTTTAATTTAAAAGTTATTTTCCTTTGGCAGTAACTCTCAGGCAAGTTGTACATTCTACTAGTTGATCCTAAACTCTATTTTAATCATCCTGATGTTCTTATTTTCTCCAAAATATATCAGCATCTTAAATATTCACTCTTTGTAATATAAATGAACTGTTTTTCTTTTTTTCTTTTTTTTTTTTTTCTAAATGCATTATTACTGGTATGTGACTATTAGGGTTATGGTTCAGAGAATCCTTTCTTTGTTAGAGAAAGGAAATTCGCAAGTCAAAACAAAATTTCTTTTCTGTTTCTAAATAATTATGCTTTTTTTGAAGATAGCATCAATTGTCAGACCATGGATACTAAAGACAGAACATAATCCGATGGAGTCCAATGTTCAATTAAACACTGAAAAGGAAGCTTTTGCTTAAACACATTAGTGTTATCCATCAGTTTGAGTTATCATTATTTGCCAAGACTATGTTGTTAAGTACTTCACATATATAATTATTTTAATTATCATTATAGCCTTATGAAAATAATTATTCTTACAAATTTCATTTACGGTAGAAAAACTGAGCACAGGATCACACGACTAAAAAGCACTAGAGCCAGAATTTGAATGTTAATTTATCTAACTAGAAATCCCAAATCTTTAACTAATTTATCATCCTAGAAAGACCACACATGGGTCATTGTCATATGCCATAACATGGATATACATGATCTTACTATATGAATAATTTTGGACAGGCTGAGAGAAGCAAAGACATGAAGCCAGACCAACCAGTAGTGGGGTGCATGATGGCTAAAGGATTGGGACAAAGGAGATAGACTCAGCTACAAGTGGTAAGAAAATCTAGTCTGGAAGCTGATTTTGTATCAATAATATGGTAACAGATACCAGGAAGTTTAGGCAAAAATAACATTATTTCCCTCAGGCCTGATGTGAGGCATAAGTAATTTAATACTTTGAAAGTTTATAAGCTAACCTTTGGCACATGGTTAGCACTCAATTCATATTATCCATTACTATTCATTATTATTATTTGTATCTAGCTAGTAAAGCCAGCAAAGCAGAGATACGAAATCTAACTGGCTGTCATTCTCTAACTTCCATGGAGGTAATTGGTTTGAGTAAACCCTGTCAGCATCTAGGCTGAGTCCCAGGTAGTCTTGTCACAAGGACAAGACTTTCGATGAAGCAAACTGACTTCTTTAAAGTCTAAAATGGCAGGCGCACTAAAGTAAAAATTATCACACAGAAAATAAAGGCAAAAGTCCTAGCCAAACTAGGGCATAAAATTGGCACCAGATAAACGGTAAAGGGATTTGATCCCTGATGAAGCTTTATAGTTCCCTCCTATCTCAGCCCATGGTTGCTATTAGGGATTGGGACCAAGGTTGAGTCCATGGACCAAGTAACTCATGCTATTGAGAGCAGAGAGATTCAGGGGTTAAGAGTCAGTCTAACAGCAATATCTTAGGAAATTTTCTTTTCCACTATGTTTTTTCAGCATAACCAATCCCTGTAATTTACTGTAGTCTAAACCAATGAGGTAAAGCTGCCACATGCAAGAGTCTGAGTTGAGAGAACTGCAGTTATTAATGAAGATTGTGAAGTTCACTGTGAAAAGTCTGAAAGAGCAGTCCAAGAAGTAAACCAGAAAGTTTGCCAAGTACAATATGTGTATGGAGGTCAGTCTAAAGCAGGCAAAGACAGACAGTCCAACCAGGAGCCAGGAATTCAAACCAATCTTCAAAAGTCTTTGGAGACCAGCTCAAACAGACACTAGAAGATCTGAAACAATCCTGGGAAGCTGATATTTGTGCATGGAATTGCTAAAGCTGAAGTTTGTCAGATGGTGCTTTAGATAGTCACATAAGCAGAAAACATAGTCATTGGCTTGTGACAAATTTTACTGATCAAACAGGGACTGCACTCAGAAAGTCAATTTTACTCCTTGAAATGTTGGGCATAAAGGATGCTACCCCCAAAAATGAAGATTTTGTATCTGAAAGATTAAATTATTTTTCTTCAAAGAGCAATGAGATTTTGCATAACACTCTGAAGATGAAATCAGCTCTCTTTTATTTGAGGAGAAAAGTAACTTTATTTTAAAAAAACAAGTGAAGGAAAGTGAGAAAGGGGATGAAGGGTCTAGAGATCTAGTCTCATCTTTGCTATAATGCTTCAGCCTTGTGCAAGTCACTTAAACCTTTGTTTTTTTTGCTCAGAAATAAGGATAATAATACCTGAGAATTAAATTCTATTACAGGATATTATTTAAAGCAAAATATTTCATATAAGTATTTGATTTTTTTAAAAAGTTCAACCCTAATAAAACAAAACATTTGAATGTTAATAATTGTTCAAGTTATGTGATGAGTACATTAAGAAGGAATCATTATACTATTATCTCTACTATTTTACAATTGTTTTTAATAAAAATTTGAACACAAAAAGTCTAATGCTCACAGAAAATAAAAGGATCTCTGCTTCAATGGCAACAGATATGCCCAAGGTATGGATATTCTGAAATAATAAGTCAGGGAAAATAACCAAGCATTCAAAGAAGACCCAATTCTGGCTTTCTCAGGGCAGAAGTTTTCTGCTGAAAACTGTTTGAAGAAGTAAGTCCATTCAAATGCTAGACAGTAGTATGACTAAGGTGTGATTCAAGGATTTTTAAGAAGAAAATAAGGATGAGCCCTGGTCTTTCTTCCATAGTGGGATGAGCATAACAGTTTTGCTTTTCTAAGGTCAATATAGAGAATTGAGCTCATAATTCTCAAGCCTGAGAGTAGCAATATGTGACTCTGGAGCCACATATAGCTCTCTAGAGGTTCATATGTAGCCATTGAAGCCTACATTAAGTAAAAATAAAAATTCAACTTTTATGTATATTTTGAGTAAGAGCGATGCTATGTCCTCTGAAAATCCCAAAGCACTATTAGAAGTGGAATGAAACATTTTAAATGTATTATAAGTGGAATGAAACACTATAAGTGGAATGAAACAATTTAAATAAATAATGTAGATATCTTTCATTTCTTCTCGATATGTGATAAAGGTCTCAGCTTGAGAAATTCATGGTGTTTAATTTAGGATTCAGGTATGCCTCAATGGAAGGTCTATGAGACACACTGACCCTGAGTCTACTTTCATGAGAGATTATAGAATCTACTGTGAGAAAAAGAAGACTCAATCCAAGGAAAAAAAGAGAGAAGACATAAAAGGTTGACCAAAGATAATGGACCAGCATAGAATGAGAGACACTAGTTTACATCCAGCAAGGTGACTCATTCAAATTGTTCCCCAGTCAATCTGAGTTTTAAGATATTGAGTATCTTACGAATGTTCTTCTCCACCCACTACAACATTCCTTTTCAATTCAGATCACTTCCCCAAGGAAGGCATCCTCCTTTCCATTTAGTGTTACTCTCACAGCACCCGTCTTCCCCAGAGTCATTCTCGCATTGGAAATTTAGCACTTATTTGTGTAATTCTTTCATTATTGTCTATCTGTCTTCTTCATTAATGTGTATGCTCCATGAGGGCAGAAACTATGTCAGCTTTTGTTTGATATTATACCTCCAATTCCTAGTTTAACACCTGGTGCTGTTCAATATCTTTAAATTAATAAATGTACTAATAAATTATAAATGGTAAAATTTAAAGTCAAAGTTAATTTAAATTTACTTTAATAAAGTAAAATATTAAAATCTCTGCAGAATGTTAGAAAATGCAAGGTAATTGCAGTGAATTTAATAGTAACAGCAGCTTCATTGGCAATTTAACATAACAGTAATATTTATCAGCTTTGACTTCCAGGCACCAGCAGACTTATTAAAGTACTGCAACCTGTGACCTGGGAAATGAATATCTTTGGCAGAGAGTAGACATCATGGATATGAGATAAATCAGGAGAGGGTAAAAATGGAAGATTTGACAGGGGAACCAAGTAAAATAATGTCATGGATATCTGTGTGTCCCTCTTGAAAGTATTCATAAATAGTTGGAAAAGAACCTTGAAGAATAAGGTTCTTGAAATTGCAGATGGGGACATATTCAGGTAAATTGGCTCTTTGAGAATTATTATGTCCTTATTTTTATTTCCAGGCTGGTGGAATTTTAGAAACTTGAGTTCGAAGTGTAAGGAGTTTAGTAAGCTATTACAATGATGAACAAAAATTTCATTATATTCCTTTAACAATACTTGTGAATTCTATTTCATCCCTGGCCATAAAGACCTCCTTTATTACATATTCTCTCTTTATTGACCAGAACAGAATAAATGGGATATGTGTGTTGGTAAGTATGTTGAACACATAAATAAGCATGCTATATATGACTGAGTTTACCAGGTAGTACCAGGATTAATTTGGTCCTTGATGTCTGTGTGTTAACCTGGATAACACATATTCTCTTTGAGCATTCTATTAAGTTGTCTGTATTACACTCTTTTATGATTTATTTTCAATTAAAGAATCTAAATTTCACATTTAAGGTTTGCATCCAAATATTTGGTGTTTTTATCAACATCTTTTGTAATAATGCCAGCAAACTAAATGTAAGGCGTATAGTAGAGCCAAGGGGAGAAGTCTGAATTCAAAGGTGCTTTTGAAAAATGATCAATTTTTTATTCAAATTGTATGATTGTAAATAGAACTGACTATCTTTGTCCCTTTTTCCATAAACTAGTTTTTATTTAATTTTTTAATGGAGTGTTCTTTCTCTTTTGGTGACTTTAAGTTAACTTTTCAAGATTTGTCAGCTACTTTCAAAGAGCCCAGGGAAAAGTTTTAACCTTCTTTCTGAGCCAGTCATACTACTGTGTGTCTTCAAGATTATTTTTCAGAAATTTCTGTTATTTATTCATCAACAACTTGAGGCTGGACTTTCCAATATAAATGATATCTAATCTTAGTTGAGTCATTGTCTGTTCCTGAAAATCTGATAGAATAAATTCCATTTCATTTGTATTTTAGAAATATAAATTCCATCTTTACAAATGTTGATATTTTGTCCTCCAAGGTAATAGATTACTGACTATGATAGTGCTTAGGGACCTTGTTCCTAAAGTCATGTAACAGATGAAAAAAGCCATCATTTTATTCCAGATTTAGAAATTGAGAGATTGTTGAGCAATGCCGTTATCAAAGAATGTCAAAAAAAGTTTCAAGATCTCCATTGCATTGGAGGTGCTTAATGAAAAAAATCTTCCAAAAGGTGTAAGTTTTATTATTTCAAAATAAGAAAAAATACTGTGGTGACGGCATTGTATAAGAGATGTCTGTGTGAACTCATGCTTTTAAAAGATATATACAGAGAGAGAGAGAGAGATGGATATGGAAATAAGTAGAGGGGTGTGTGTATGTGTGTGTGTGTGTGTTTATGTGCTAGTATACATACTGACATTTCCTGGCTTTGTCCACTGAGAAGGTCTGAAATCAATGACAAAGTAGCAATGAGCATACCTAACACCCAGATCTTGATTTCCCAATATCATTTACTATGAAAAGGAACCAAGGCTCCTTGATGAAGTAGTTGATAGTGAGAGAAGACAGACAGACCCTCTCATATTGTTTTATATTGTTTCATACTCAGAAAAGCAAAGAAAAGTAAAACAAAAGGCAGGTAGCCCAGCGCCTAGGAACCAGACCTGAAACCAAGGAACCAGACCCGAAACCAGGCCTGGGCCTGCCTGACCTAAGCCTGGTAGTTAAAGATCAACCCCTGACCTAACTGGTTATGTTATCTATAGATTCCAGACATCATATAGAAAAGACATTGTGAAACTTCCTGGTCTGTTCTGTTTCACTCTGACCACTGGCGCATGCAACCCTTGTCACGTACCCTCTGCTTGCTCAATCGATCATGACCCTCTCACACAGACCCCCTTAGAGTTGTGAGCCCTTAAAAGGGACAGGAATTGCTCACTCGAGGAGCTCGGCTCTTGAGACAGGAGTCTTGCTGGTGTTCCCGGCTGAATAAACCCCTTCCTTCTTTAACGTGGTATCTGAGGAGTTTTGTCTGTGGCTCATCCTGCTACGATAGAAGGCCTGAGGAAAGGAAAACACAAGGTAAACGTGGAGCATTTTATGGTACCTTAAAGTAAGGAAGTGTTCAACAAAAATAGTAATAACAACAAATGTGAGGGGAAATGTAAAAAAAAAAAAAAAAAAAAAAAAAAATACAAGTGTTGACTTAGAGCTCCCATGACCAAAGCTGGAACAATTTGAGCATCAAAATAAATAATGGTAGTATTAGATTACAACCCAAAGAATAAACATCTGTGAAGTCCATATCAGAATAAATAAATAAACAAACAAACAAACAAATAAATAAATAAATGATTGAATAAATTAAAAATGAGAAGGCGTTGTCTTAAGAAGGCTGAGTACAGATACTGGATGCCAATTACCCTCAGAAAGAGGAACCAGAGTTACAGGTGAATAATCCTTGAATAGAATACTAGAGGGAGAGTGTTAGAACCCATCAGACAAGTAACGGGAAGAAGCCAGGACACTGATAAAGAAGGAAGCAAGAGACTGGCAGAGAACAAACCACAAGAAACTTGATATTCTGTGAAAAGGTAAGTGGGATTATTTTTGGCTCCTTTTGCCCCTGTGGTAAACTGTTGGTTTCTAAACAGAGAGCTTTTCTGCTCTTGTGAGCCCAAGCACTGGAGTGGACAGCAATTTGGAAACTTCTTGAGGGAACTGCACTGGGTTACCAGCTCACACAAGATTTCTGGCCCTCCCTCTGGACCCAAGCTGTGGTGGTGAGCTCCATACCGGGTGCACACTGTTGTAGGATTCTGTTCTACTCAGGGAATCTCAGCCCCTGGGTTTTAACATCACTGAACCTGCCACAGATATTCCCTAACTCCCCCTTGTATTGTGGCAGTCACATATAGCTGGTTAGACTCAGGGAAGTTGCAGGATTCCTAGTGGTCTCAAGCATAGGGAATGCTGCTCTTAGGAAAAAGGAGAGTGCAGCGCACCAAGAAAGCATCCCCTGAGACAAAGAAAACCAGAGCATGCAATTTCCTCTGCCTGAGAGCTCTGCACTTATGGACTAAATTTGACTGTGCCTCTTCCAGCTGAGACATGGGTCCTGTGCTCAGCTCTGTGGGAGAAAGCTGTTCTGTACCAATGGCCAGGTGGCCGCAGTGTGCAGGCATGGGAAATGGCGAAGGAAACTTCTCTCCCTACTCACTGCTACAGACAGAGTCATGGCTGCCCCTGTGGAAGGTTGACACTGATGTTCCTGTGGAGGAAAATTATAGGGGTATTTGGGGGCACTGCACAGCAAACAGGTGGTTTTCCCTCTGGGCCTGGGCTTGCATAAAAATTGAGGACCCTCACAGTCAACGAGGACTGGCAACATACCTGCAGTAGAGAGCAAGAGAGCCACAAAGCTGCTTACTTGGAGCAGAGGAAAGAGATTTTGCACCAAAGACATTTCATTGGAGAGCCTTGGGTCAGGTATCTTTCATACCTTTCGGCTTACACAGCAGCCTGGAGATAGATGGCAGGGTCTGTCTGAACTGAGAGTCCTGAGCTCCAAAACAGGGAAGTGATAGGAAAGCAGAGAGTGTCCCTGCCTGCCAACACCATGGAACTGGGGCATTCCCCTGTCTCCCTGCAGAGACTTCAGAGCATTTTACCAGGACCTACCACCTCAAGCCCCATCAGGACAGGTACTTGTGCTCACCATTGGGATATCAAAGGACAAGCTTGGTGTCCAAGCTCCTCTCATCTTAGTTCCCCACTCTGGGGCTGAGCTTAGCTCAGGACACCAGACATTCCACAGACCAGGCAGTTGTCTGAGGCAACCGGGAGCTTCTAATCATAAACAAAGGTCAAACATATAGGCTTCAGCTCCTGCTGCAGCTGGATCTTCCCTGTAAGCACTATCTACTGAACTGAAGGTTGAACTGCACAACTCAACACAAAATCTGCAGATATAACCACACAGTGCTTGGGAATTAGTTTCCTGAGAGCTCAGCCATTCCAACCCCACAGGAAAGAATGATCCTGCATACATGCACAGTACATTACTACTGCAACAAGTATTTTAGAAAGCCACCACCAAAAAGGTGAACATAAACACTCATAAAGAGTTCTTGCCACTGAAAGCACTCAGAATCAAAGCCTAATGACCATACACAACATACATCATAGTGTTATATTCAAGAGGAAAAAAAACCCATTGAAACAAAAGTACATTAAAAAATAAGATGATATAATTTATTCAGATAAGAGGGTACCAGAGAAAAAATTCTGGTAATAAGAAAAAACAGGTTAAAACACCTTTAAAGAATCACACTAACTCTCCAGCAATGAAACCTAACCAAAATAAAATATTTGAAATAGCAAATAAGGAATTTTAAATATTGATTTTAAAGAAGATCAATGGGATCCAAAAGAAAGTTGAAAACCAACACGAAGAGATGAGAAAAACAACACAAGATATGAATTGAACATTTACTAAAGGGATAGATTAAAAAAAAGAACCTCTGTAAATAAAAATATTATTAAAGAAATTACAAAATATGTTGAACACTTTAACAATAGACTAGACAAAGCAGAAGAAAAAAATTTCAGAGCTTGAAGATGGGTCTTTCTAAATAAGCCAATCAGACAAACATTTTAAAAAACATTAAACAAAAAAAGCCTTCAAGTTATAAGGGATTATGTAAACAATCCAAACCTAAAAGTTGTCAGTATTCTTGAGGGAGAAGAAGCAAAAGTTAAAAGTTGGTAAAAGTTATTTAAGAGAATAATTGACGAAAAATTCCCTAGGCTTCCTAGAGCTTTACACACCCAGATACAGGAAGCTTGGAGAACTCTAGAGAGATACGCTGCAAGATGGACATCTTAATGCATGTAGTCATTAGACTATGTAAATTTAACATGAAAGCAAACCCCTAATAGTAGAAGGAGAAAAGCATATAATCACCAATAAAGAAAATCCCGGCCAGGCGCGGTGGCTCACGCTTGTAATCCCAGCACTTTAGGAGGCGGAGGCGGGCGAATCACGAGGTCGGAGATCGCTACCATCCTGGCTAACAGGGTGAAACCCCGCCTCTACTTACAAAATGCAAAAAAATTAGCCAGGGGTGGTGGCGGGCGCCTGTAGTCCCAGCTACTCGGGAGGCTGAGGCAGGAGAATGGCGTGAACCCAGGAGGCGGAGCTTGCAGTGAGCAGAGATCGAGCCACTGCACTCCAGCCTGGGCGACTGAGCGAGACGCTGTCTCACAAGAAAAAAAAAAAAAAAGAAAGAAAAAGAAAAAGAAAAAGAAAATCCCATCAGACTCACAGCGGAGTTCTCAGCAGAAATCTTATAACCCAGAAAAATGTAGGGGCCTATTTTAATTGTTCTTAAAGAAAAACACGAAGCCAAGAAGTTTATATCTGCTAAATTAAACTTCATAAAGAAAGGAAACATAAAGTCTTCCCCACCCTAATAAACACTAAGGAAACTTTATACCAACAGACTTGTCCTACAAGAAGCACTCAAAAGAGTTTTAAACATGAAAATAAAAGACCAACATTCACCGTCATTAAAATACATGGTAGTATAAAACTCACAAGTCTTATAAAACAATTTCACAGCAGAGACTACAAAGCAACTAGGTAACAGTTCACATTATGATAGAAAGAAAATCTCACATATCAATACTAACATTGAATGTAAATGAAGTAAATATTTCAATTAAAAGATACAGATTAGTGGAATGGATAAAAAACAGGATCAAATCATATGCTGCTTAGAAGAAATTCACTTTACTTGTAAATACACTTATAGACTCAAATTAAAAGCATAGAAATACATATTCCATGTGAATGTAAAGCAAAAGTTAATAGAAATGACTATACTTATATTAAATCAGACTTCACATCAAAAACAGTAAAAGAAAAAAAAAGTAATTATATAGTGGTTAAGGGAATTCAAAAGGAAGATATAACAATCCTAAATATACATGTGTCCAATATCAGAGCACTCAAATGAAAAAAAAAAACACAGAAATGAGATAAGCAGCAATACTATAATTAGCTGGAGGATGTCAACACCGCACTGACAGAACTAGACAGGTCATCAAAGCAGAAAATTAACAAAGAAACACTGGACTTAAATTGGACTATAGACCAAATGGACCTAAAAGATACTTACAGAACATTCTACCCCAAATTGCAGAATATACATTCTTTTCATCAGTGCATGGAACATTTTCCAGTATAGACTATATGTTGGAAACAAGTCTCAGTAAATTTAAATAAATTGACATTATATTAAATATCTTTTTCAGACCACAGTGGAAAAATACTGGAAATCAATACTAAGAGGAATCCTCAAAACTACACAAATACATGAAAATGAAACAACGTGCTTTTAAATAATCTTTGAGTTGATGAAGAAACTAAAATGAAAATTAAAAAAAAATTTACATGAATGAAAGTAGACACACAACATAGCAAAACGTCTGGGATACAGCAGAAACCATGCTAAAAGGGAAGTTTACAGTGTTAAATGCCTAAATCAATAAGATGGAAAGATGAAAATTAACAACCTAATATCACGCTTCAAGCAACTAAAAATTGGAAATACACTGACTGCAAAACTAGCTGAAGAAAAGAAATAAAGATCAGAATAAAATTAAATTGAGATGAAAATACAATATAAATGATCACAAAACAAAAAATTGGTTCTTTGAAAAGATAAACAAAATTGATATAGCTATAGATAGCTTAACCAAGTGAAAAGAGAGAATATGCAAATAAACATAGTCAGAAGTGAAAAAGGAGACAGTAAAATTGATATGACAGAAATGCAACAGATAATCAAGTACTACTGTAAATATTTTTAGACCCACAAACTAGAACACCTAGTGGAAATGGGTAAATTCCTGGAAACATACAACCTCCCAAGAATAAACCAGGAAGAAACAGAAATCCTAAACAGGCTGATAATGAGTAGTGGTATTTAATTAGAAATAACAAATTTCTCCCGTGCCCCCAAAAGAGCCCAGGACCAGACAGTTTTATAAAGAACTAGTACCAATGCACATGAAACTCTTCCAGAAAATCGAAGATGAGAAAATCTTCTCTAACTTATTCTATGAATCCAGTATCACCCTGATACCAAAGCCAGATAAAGACACAACGACAAAAGAAATCTACAAGCATATATCCCTGATGGACACAGATGCAAAAATCTTAAGAAAATAATAGCAAACAGAATCCAACAGCACATCAAAAAAATAATATCACATAATAAACTGGATTTTGTTCTAGTGATCCAATAATGGTTCAGTATACACAAATCAATAAATGTAATTTACCACTTAAACAGAACAAAAAGCCAAAACCATAGGTCATCCCAATAGATGCAGAAAAATAATTTGATAAAATTTAGTATCTCTTTATATATATATATATATATTTTAAGTTCTGGGATACTTGTGCAGAACGTTCAGGTTTGTTATGTAGGTGTACATGTGCCATCATGGTTTGCTGCACCCATCGACCCATCATCTACATTAGGTATTTCTCCTAATGCTATCCCTCCCTTATCCCCCTACCGCATGACAGGCCCTGGTGCATGATATTCCTCTCCCTGTGTCCATGTGTTCTCATTGTTCAACTCCCACTTATGAGTGAGAACATGCAGTGTTTGGTTTTCTGTTCCTGTGTTAGTTTGCTGAGAATGATGTCCTGCAAAGGACATGAACTCATTCTTTTTTATGGCTGCATAGTGTTCCATGGTATATGTGTGCCACACTTTCTTTATCTAGTCTATCATTAATAAGCATTTGGGTTGGTTTCAAGTCTTTGCTATTGTAAATAGTGATGCAATAAACATACATGTGCATGTGTCTTTATAGTAGAATAATTTACAATCCTTTGGATATATACCCATTAATGAGATTGCTGGGTCAAATGGTACTTCTGGTTCTAGATCCTTGAGGAATCGCCACACTGTCTTCCACAATGCTTGAACTAATTTACACTCACACCCAATAGTGTTCTTATTTCTCCACATCTTCTCCAGCATCTTTTGTTTCCTGACATTTTAATGATTATCATTCTAGGGGGGGCGGAGCAAGATGGCCGAATAGGAACAGCTCCAGTCTCCAACTCCCAGTGCGGGCGACACAGAAGACCGATGATTTCTGCATTTTCAACTGAGGTGCTGGGTTCATCTCACTGAGGAGTGCCAGACGATCGGTGCTGGTCAGCTGCTGCAGCCCGACCAGCAAGAGCTGAGGCAGGGTGAGGCATTGCCTCACCTGGGAAGCACAAGGGGGAGGGGAGTCCCTTTTCCTAGCCAGGGGAACTGAGACACACAACACCTGGAGGGTCGGGTAACTCCCACCCCAATGCTGCGCTTTGAGCAAGCAGGCACACCAGGAGATCATGTCCCACCGTGGGACCTGGCCGGGAGGGTCCCACGCCCACGGAGCCTCCCTCATTGGTAGCACAGCAGTCTGTGGTCTACCGGCAGGGCAGCGGAGAGGCTGGCGGAGGGGCGCACGCCATTGCTGAGGCTTAAGTAGGTAAACAAAGCCGCTGGGAAGCTCGAACTGGGTGGAGCTCACAGCAGCTCAAGGAAACCTGCCTATCTCTGTAGACTCCACCTCTGGGGACAGGGCACAGTAAACAATAACAAATGCAGCCGAAACCTCTGCAGACGGAAACGACTCTGTCTGACAGCTTTGAAGAGAGCAGTGGATCTCCCAACACGGAGGTTGAGATCTGAGAAGGGACAGACTATCTGCTCAAGTGGGTCCCTGACCCCTGAGTAGCCTAACTGGGAGACATCCCCCACCAGGGGCAGTCTGACACCCTACACCTCACAGGATGGAGTACACCACTGAGAGGAAGCTTCCAAAGCAAGAATCAGACAGGTACACTCACTGTTCAGAAATATTCTATCTTCTGCAGCCTCTGCTGCTGATACCCAGGCAAACAGGGTCTGGAGTGGACCTCAAGCAATCTCCAACAGACCTACAGCTGAGGGTCCTGACTGTTAGAAGGAAAACTATCAAACAGGAAGGACACCTACACCAAAACCCCATCAGTACATCACCATCATCAAAGACCAGAGGCAGATAAAACCACAAAGATGGGGAAAAAGCAGGGCAGAAAAGCTGGAAATTCAAAAAATAAGAGCGCAGCTCATCGCCAGCAACAGATCAAAGCTGGATGGAGAATGACTTTGACGAGATGAGAGAAGAAGGCTTCAGTCCATCAAATTTCTCAGAGCTAAAGGAGGAATTACGTACCCAGCGCAAAGAAACTAAAAATCTTGAAAAAAAAGTGGAAGAATTGATGGCTAGAGTAATTAATGCAGAGAAGGTCCTAAACGAAATGAAAGAGATGAAAACCATGACACGAGAAATACGTGACAAATGCACAAGCTTCAGTAACCGACTTGATCAACTGAAAGAAAGAGTATCAGTGATTGAGGATCAAATGAATGAAATGAAGCGAGAAGAGAAACCAAAAGGAAAAAGAAGAAAAAGAAATGAACAAAGCCTGCAAGAAGTATGGGATTATGTAAAAAGACCAAATCTACGTCTGATTGGGGTGCCTGAAAGTGAGGGGGAAAATGGAACCAAGTTGGAAAACACTCTTCAGGATATCATCCAGGAGAACTTCCCCAACCTAGTAGGGCAGGCCAACATTCAAATCCAGGAAATACAGAGAACGCCACAAAGATACTCCTCGAGAAGAGCAACTCCAAGACACATAATTGCCAGATTCACCAAAGTTGAAATGAAGGAAAAAGTCTTAAGGGCAGCCAGAGAGAAAGGTCGGGTTACCCACAAAGGGAAGCCCATCAGACTAACAGCAGATCTCTCAGCAGAAACTTTCCAAGCCAGAAGAGAGTGGGGGCCAATATTCAACATTCTTAAAGAAAAGAATTTTCAACCCAGAATTTCATATCCAGCCAAACTAAGTTTCATAAGTGAAGGAGAAATAAAATCCTTTACAGATAAGCAAATGCTTAGAGATTTTGTCACCACTAGGCCTGCCTTACAAGAGACCCTGAAGGAAGCACTCAACATGGAAAGGAACAACCGGTACCAGCCATTGCAAAAACATGCCAACATGTAAAGACCATTGAGGCTAGGAAGAAACTGCATCAACTAACGAGCAAAATAACCAGTTAATATCATAATGGCAGGATCAAGATCACACATAACAATATTAACCTTAGATGTAAATGGACTAAATGCTCCAATTAAAAGACACAGACTGGCAAACTGGATCAAGAGTCAAGATCCATCAGTCTGCTGTATTCAGGAGACCCATCTCACACGCAGAGACATATATAGGCTCAAAATAAAGGGATGGAGGAAGATTTACCAAGCAAATGGAGAACAAAAAAAAAGCGGGGGTTGCAATACTAGTCTCTGATAAAACAGACTTTAAACCATCAAAGATCAAAAGAGACAAAGGAGGCCATTACATAATGGTAAAGGGATCAATTCAACAGGAAGAGCTAACTCTCCTAAATATATATGCACCCAATACAGGAGCACCCAGATTCATAAAGCAAGTCCTTAGAGACTTACAAAGAGACTTAGACTCCCATACAATAATAATGGGAGACTTCAACACTCCACTATCAACATTAGACAGATCAACGAGACAGAAAGTTAACAAGGATATCCAGGAAATGAACTCATCTCTGCAGCAAGCAGACCTAATAGACATCTATAGAACTCTCCACCCCAAATCAACAGAATATACATTCTTCTCAGCACCACATCATACTTACTCCAAAATTGACCACGTAATTGGAAGTAAAGCACTCCTCAGCAAATGTACAAGAACAGAAATTATAACAAACTGTCTCTCAGACCACAGTGCAATCAAACTAGAACTCAGGAGTAAGAAACTCAATCAAAACCACTCAACTACATGGAATATCACGACCGACCCCACAGAAATACAAACTACCATCAGAGAATACTATAAACACCTCTATGCAAATAAACTGGAAAATCTTGAAGAAATGGATAATTTCCTGGACACTTACACTCTTCAAAGACTAAACCAGGAAGAAGTTGAATCCCTGAATAGACCAATAGCAGGCTCTGAAATTGAGGAAATAATTAATAGCCTACCAACCAAAAAAAGTCCAGGACCGATTGGATTCACAGCTGAATTCTACCAGAGGTACAAGGAGGAGTTGGAACCATTCCTTCTGAAACTATTCCAATCAATAGAAAAAGAGGGAATCCTCCCTAACTCATTTTATGAGGCCAACATCATCCTGATACCAAAGCCTGGCAGAGACACAACAAAAAAAGAGAATTTTAGACCAATATCCCTGATGAACATCGATGCAAAAATCCTCAATAAAGAACTGGCAAACCGGATTCAGCAACACATCAAAAAGCTTATCCACCATGATCAAGTGGGCTTCAACCCTGAGATGCAAGGCTGGTTCAACATTCGCAAATCAATAAACATAATCCAGCATATAAACAGAACCAAAGACAAGAACCACATGATTCTCTCAATAGATGCAGAAAAGGCTTTTGACAAAATTCAACAGCCCTTCATGCTAAAAACGCTCAATAAATTCGGTATTGATGGAACGTACCTCAAAATAATAAGAGCTATTTATGACAAACCCACAGCCAATATCATACTGAATGGGCAAAAACTGGTGACATTCCCTTTGAAAACTGGCACAAGACAAGGATGCCCTCTCTCACCACTCCTATTCAACATAGTGTTGGAAGTTCTGGCTAGGGCAATTAGGCAAGAGAAAGAATTCAAGGGTATTCAGTTAGGAAAAGAAGAAGTCAAATTGTCCCTGTTTGCAGATGACATGATTGTATATTTAGAAAACCCCATTGTCTCAGCCCAAAATCTCCTTAAGCTGATAAGCAACTTCAGCAAAGTCTCAGGATACAAAATTAATGTGCAAAAATCACAAGCATTCTTATACACCAGTAACAGACAAACAGAGAGCCATATCATGAATGAACTTCTATTCACAACTGTTTCAAAGAGAATAAAATACCTAGGAATCCAACTTACAAGGGATGTAAAGGACCTCTTCAAGGAGAACTAAACCACTGCTCAGTGAAATAAAAGAGGACACAAACAAATGGAAGAACATACCATGCTCATGGATAGGAAAAATCAATATCGTGAAAATGGCCATACTGCCCAAGGTAATTTATAGATTCAATGCCATCCCCATCAAGCTACCAATGAGTTTCTTCACAGAATTGGAAAAAACTGCTTTAAAGTTCATATGGAACCAAAAAAGAGCCCGCATCTCCAAGACAATGCTAAGTCAAAAGAACAAAGCTGGAGGCATCACGCTACCTAACTTCAAACTATACTACAAGGCTACAGTAACCAAAACAGCATGGTACTGGTACCAACACAGAAATATAGACCAATGGAACAGAACAGAGTCCTCAGAAATAATACCACACATCTACAGCCATCTGATCTTTGACAAACCTGAGAGAAACAAGAAATGGGGAAAGGATTCCCTATTTAATAAATGGTGCTGGGAGAATTGGCTAGCCATAAGTAGAAAGCTGAAACTGGATCCTTTCCTTACTCCTTATAAGAAAATTAATTCAAGATGGATTAGAGACCTAAATGTTAGACCTAATACCATAAAAATCCTAGAGGAAAACCTAGGTAGTACCATTCAGGACATAGGCATGGGCAAAGACTTCATGTCTAAAACACCAAAAGCAACTGCAGCAAAAGCCAAAATTGACAAATGGGATCTAATTAAACTAAAGAGCTTCTGCACAGCAAAAGAAACTACCATCAGAGTGAACAGGCAACCTACAGTATGGGAGAACATTTTTGCAATCTACTCATCTGACAAAGGGCTAATATCCAGAACCTACAAAGAACTCAAACAAATTTACAAGAAAAAAACAAACAACCCCATCAAAAAGTGGGCAAAGGATATGAACAGAGATTTCTCAAAAGAAGACATTCATACAGCCAACAGACACATGAAAAAATGATCATCATCACTGGCCATCAGAGAAATGCAAATCAAAACCACAATGAGATGCCATCTCACACCAGTTAGAATGGCGATCATTAAAAAGTCAGGAAACAACAGGTGCTGGAGAGGATGTGGAGAAATAGGAACACTTTTACACTGTTGGTGGGATTGTAAACTAGTTCAACCATTATGGAAAACAGTATGGCGATTTCTCAAGGATCTAGAACTAGAAGTATCATATGACCCAGCCATCCCATTACTGGGTATATACCCAAAGGATTATAAATTATGCTGCTATAAAGACACATGCACACGTATGTTTATTGCGGCACTATTCACAATAGCAAAGACTTGGAATCAACCCAAAAGTCCATCAGTGACAGATTGGATTAAGAAAATGTGGCACATATACACCATGGAATACTACGCAGCCATAAAAAAGGATGAGTTTGTGTCCTTTGTAGGGACATGGATGCAGCTGGAAACCATAATTCTTAGCAAACTATCACAAGAACAGAAAACCAAACACCGCATGTTCTCACTCATAGGTGGGAACTGAACAATTGGATCACTTGGACTCTCATTGTGGTTTTGATTTGCATTTCTCTGATGGCCAGTGATGATGAGCATTTTTTCATGTGTCTGTTGGCTGTATGAATGTCTTCTTTTGAGAAATGTCTGCTCATATCCTTTGCCCACTTTTTGATGGGGTTGTTTATTTTTTTCTTGTAAATTTGTTTGTGTTCTTTGTAGGTTCTGGATATTAGCCCTTTGTCAGATGAGTAGATTGCAAAAATTTTCTCCCATTCTGTAGGTTGCCTGTTCACTCTGATGGTAGTTTCTTTTGCTGTGCAGAAGCTCTTTAGTTTAATGAGATCCCATTTCTCAATTTTGGCTTTTGCTGCCGTTGCTTTTGGTGTTTTAGACATGAAGTCTTTGCCCCTGCCTATGTCCTGAATGTTACTACCTAGGTTTTCCTCTAGGATTTTTATGGTATTAGGTCTAACATTTAAGTCTCTAATCCATCTTGAATTAATTTTCGTATAAGGAGTAAGGAAAGGATCCAGTTTCAGCTTTCTACTTATGGCTAGCCAATTTTCCCAGCACCATTTATTAAATAGGGAATCCTTTCCCCATTTCTTGTTGTTCTCAGGTTTGTCAAAGATCAGATGGCTGTAGATGTGTGGTATTATTTCTGAGGACTCTGTTCTGTTCTATTGGTCTATATCTCTGTTTTGGTACCAGGACCATGCTGTTTTGGTTACTGTAGCCTTGTAGTATAGTTTGAAGTTAGGTAGCGTGATGCCTCCAGCTTTGTTCTTTTGACTTAGGATTGCATTGGCAATGCGGGCTCTTTTTTGGTTCCATATGAACTTTAAAGCAGTTTTTTCCAATTCTGTGAAGAAACTCATTGGTAGCTTGATGGGGATGGCATTGAATCTATAAATTACCTTGGGCAGTATGGCCATTTTCACGATATTGATTTTTCCTATCCATGAGCATGGTATGTTCTTCCATTTGTTTGTGTCCTCTTTTATTTCACTGAGCAGTGGTTTGTAGTTCTCCTTGAAGAGGTCTTCTACATCCCTTGTAAGTTGGATTTCTAGGTATTTTATTCTCTTTGAAGCAATTGTGAATGGAAGTTCATTCATGATTTGGCTGTCTGTTTGTTTGTTACTGGTGTATAAGAATGCTTGTGATTTTTGCACATTGATTTTGTATCCTGAGACTTTGCTGAAGTTGCTTATAAGCTTAAGGAGATTTTGGGCTGAGACAGTGGGGTTTTCTAAATATACAATCATGTCATCTGCAAACAGGGACAATTTGACTTCTTCTTTTCCTAACTGAATACCCTTGATTTCTTTCTCTTGCCTAATTGCCCTAGCCAGAACTTCCAACACTATGTTGAATAGGAGTGGTGAGAGAGGGCATCCTTGTCTTGTGCCAGTTTTCAAAGGGAATGTCACCAGTTTTTGCCCATTCAGTATGATATTGGCTGTGGGTTTGTCATAAATAGCTCTTATTATTTTGAGGTACGTTCCATCAATGCCGAATTTATTGAGCGTTTTTAGCATGAAGGGCTGTTGAATTTTGTCAAAAGCCTTTTCTGCATCTATTGAGATAATCATGTGGTTCTTGTCTTTGGTTCTGTTTATATGCTGGATTATGTTTATTGATTTGCGAATGTTGAACCAGCCTTGCATCCCAGGGATGAAGCCCACTTGATCGTGGTGGATAAGCTTTTTGATGTGTTGCTGAATCCGGTTTGCCAGTATTTTATTGAGGATTTTTACATCGATGTTCATCAGGGATATTGGTCTAAAATTCTTTTTTTTGTTGTGTCTCTGCCAGGCTTTGGTATCAGGATGATGTTGGCTTCATAAAATGAGTTAGGGAGGATTCCCTCTTTTTCTATTGATTGGAATAGTTTCAGAAGGAATGGTACCAACTCCTCCTTGTACGTCTGGTAGAATTCAGCTGTGAATCCATCTGGTCCTGGACTTTTTTTGGTTGGTAGGCTATTAATTATTTCCTCAATTTCAGAGCCTGCTATTGGTCTATTCAGGGATTCAACTTCTTCCTGGTTTAGTCTTTGAAGAGTGTAAGTGTCCAGGAAATTATCCATTTCTTCTAGATTTTCCAGTTTATTTGCGTAGAGGTGTTTATAGTATTCTCTGATGGTAGTTTGTATTTCTGTGGGGTCGGTGGTGATATCCCCTTTATCATTTTTAATTGCGTCGATTTGATTCTTCTCTCTTTTCTTCTTTATTTGTCTGGCTAGTGGGCTGTCAATTTTGTTGATCTTTTCAAAAAACCAACTCCTGGATTCATTGATTTTTTGGAGGGTTTTTTGTGTCTCTATCTCCTTCAGTTCTGCTCTGATTTAATTATTTCTTGCCCTCTGCTAGCTTTCGAATGTGTTTGCTCTTTTTCTCTAGTTCTTTTAATTGCGATGTTAGAGTGTCAATTTTAGATCTTTCCTGCTTTGTCCTGTGGGCATTTAGTGCTATAAATTTCCCTCTACACACTGCTTTTAATGTGTCCCAGAGATTCTGGAATTTTGTATCTTTGTTCTCATTGGTTTCAAAGAACATCTTTATTTCTGCCTTCATTTGGTTATGTACCCAGTAGTCATTCAGGAGCAGGTTGTTCAGTTTCCATGTAGTTGAGCGGTTTTGAGTGAGTTTCTTAGTCCTGAGTTCTAGTTTGATTGCACTGTGGTCTGAGAGACAGTTTGTTATAATTTCTGTTCTTGTACATTTGCTGAGGAGTGCTTTACTTCTAATTACGTGGTCAATTTTGGAGTAAGTATGATGTGGTGCTGAGAAGAATGTATATTCTGTTGATTTGGGGTGGAGAGTTCTATAGATGTCTATTAGGTCTGCTTGGTGCAGAGATGAGTTCAATTCCTGGATATCCTTGTTAACTTTCTGTCTCGTTGATCTGTCTAATGTTGACAGTGGAGTGTTGAAGTCTCCCATTATTATTGTATGGGAGTCTAAGTCTCTTTGTAAGTCTCTAAGGACTTGCTTTATGAATCTGGGTGCTCCTGTATTGGGTGCATATATATTTAGGAGAGTTAGCTCTTCCTGTTGAATTGATCCCTTTACCATTATGTAATGGCCTCCTTTGTCTCTTTTGATCTTTGATGGTTTAAAGTCTGTTTTATCAGAGACTAGTATTGCAACCCCTGCTTTTTTTTGTTCTCCATTTGCTTGGTAAATCTTCCTCCATCCCTTTATTTTGAGCCTATGTATGTCTCTGCGTGTGAGATGGGTCTCCTGTATTCAGCAGACTGATGGGTCTTGACTCTTGATCCAGTTTGCCAGTCTGTGTCTTTTAATTGGAGCATTTAGTCCATTTATATTTAAGGTTAATATTGTTATGTGTGAACTTGATCCTGCCATTATGATATTAACTGGTTATTTTGCTCGTTAGTTGATGCAGTTTCTTCCTAGCCTCAATGGTCTTTACATTTTGGCATGTTTTTGCAATGGCTGGTACCAGTTGTTCCTTTCCATGTTGAGTGCTTCCTTCAGGGTCTCTTGTAAGGCAGGCCTAGTGGTGACAAAATCTCTAAGCATTTGCTTGTCTGTAAAGGATTTTATTTCTCCTTCACTTATGAAACTTAGTTTGGCTGGATATGAAATTCTGGGTTTAAAATTCTTTTCTTTAAGAACGTTGAATATTGGCCCCCACTCAGTTATGATGAGATATTTTTCATATGTTTGTTGGCCCCATAAATATCTTCTTTTCAGAAGTCTCTAAATTTACAAGAAAATTTAGTATCTCTTTATTATCAAAACCTACAACAAATTAGGCATAGAAGGGAACATATTTCAAAATAATAAAAATCCATATAACACAAACCAACAGCCAATTTTATACTGAATGGGGAAAAGTTGAAAGCATTTACCTTAAGAAATGGAACAAAACAAGGATACCAAATTTCACAGCTGTTATTGAACATAGTACTGGACATCCTAGCTAGAGGAATCTGACAAGAAAAAGAAAAGGTATTTAAATTGGAAAACAGGAAGTCAAATTATCTCTGTTTGCTAATGATATGATCCTGTATCTAAAACATCTCCAAAAGACAACTTCAAAGACTTTTTAAATTTGATAAACAACTTCAGTAAAGTTTTGGGATACAAAAATCAATTTTAAAAATCAGTAACATTTCTATACAACAATAATGATCAACCTGAGAACCAAATAATGAATGCAATCCCATTGAAAATTGCTACAATAAAAAGTAAAATATCTGGGGATAACGAACCTGGAAGATGGCTGACTAGAAGTAGTTAGTATGAACTGCTCTAATGGAGAGGAGAAAGAGTGGTGAGTAAACAATAGTTCCTCAACTGGAATATCCAGGTTAACATGTTGGGATACATTAAGGAAGCAACAAGACCCACAGAGAACAGACAAAAGTTAAAAAAAAAAAAAAAAGAAAAAAAGACAGCCACCTGCCCTGAGACTGGCCTGGAGTGAGGGAGAGGTTCCCCACCAGGGGAAGTTGTGAGTGACTGAGAACCCTTGTGTAACAACATTTCTGCCAGAGACTTTTGGAATTTGGGGCTTAGGAGATCCCCATGACCTGCATGCGAAGCTGGGCCTCCATCTGCAGACTGATAAAGAGAGCTACATGGAGTCTGGGCAGAGCTACTGCTTAGGCCCAATTGGAGTCCCAAGTGCCTTGGATACCTAGACACCCTGGCATCAGTGGCTGCAGCTCTATCAACAGGTGAGGCAAGTCTCCCTCACATGACCCCAGAATAGGGGCTGAATTTACAGGACTAAAAAGCAGACAGACTGTAGGCCTTTTCTCCAGTGCTCCTTGCTGGACAAGGCCCATTGGCTTGCAATGCTAGCATGGTCACCCCAGCCCCACCTGATCTCTCAGGGCAGTAACAGCCCTGCACTTCCCTGGGATGGAGCACCCAATGGGATCAGACAGGTTCACCAGTTTTTCTGTCTCACAGCTCCCACTCCTACTGTCCTCAGCCTCGGGAAGGAGTGAAGTGATTACAGCATGGCACAGCTGCATTATGTAAAAGAGACCAGACTATTTTCCACGTAGGTGTATGCCCTTACTACTACTCACTATGCCCATGCTACTACCTCTCAATCTGGAACCCCAGCCACCCAACACAACCTAGGCTCTCAGGCCAGTCACAACTCTACATTTCCTGGGATAGAGTTGCCAGTGGAAGGAGGGAGTGTTACAGGTGGTTAAATAGGGATGAGCTGGGCAGGAGAGGGCTGTCCCCCACCCACTAGGAATGTCAGGCGATGGCTCAGCAATTATCACATTGCCTCTCTAAAAGTGACAAATTGGCAGCCAGTGCCAGGGAGAAGCCATTTCCTGATGGTTCACACCTGTTGCACTAAAGTGTTAATTGAATGCAGATGCCAGAGAGAAGCAACTTCCTGGGCATGTGGATTAAGAGACAAAGTGGCAGAGTATGACCTTCTGGGGCACTCCACTGGAAAG